>NC_138080.1:58825424-63625424 GCF_964212035.1 Myotis nattereri | reverse complement strand
ATGGTTGACGATGAATATGTTAACCTAAAATTTAATCAAGTAGTGTCACAGCATGTTTTAGATTTGCCAATGTGAATTCATATTGCATTTTCTCTACTGATTTCTTCCTTCTACTTTCTTCAGTTTCAACTTGCTATGCATTAATCCTTTCACTTGGGGAAGAAGCATTATAGTGTGAAAACTTGATCCTTATTCATTTACACTGCTTTTAAAAATACTCATCTGAAGGCTAGCTGTTATTTGGTATTCTAAACTGAAGGACAAACCAGATCTTCTCATGTAAGATGTCTAGGCCTTGCAGACAGAGGAAATATCTAAGTTAATTCATAATTATCTAGTAATTATACACTATTAACCATTGCATTTATCAGCTCTAACAATATTGTGGGTAATTCATTTATACTTCATTTAGGGGCCATGCATAAAGAAAGTCTAATCATTATCCCTACTTGGAGATTTCAAGTGGAAGTAGGATTAGTTCTAGGAAGAAGAGTACAGAATCAATGGGGAGAATGAGTTTACAAATTCCCCGAGAAGCTTTTTGGTTCATTGAAAGACTTACCCTGAGGTAGATCATCCAAATTTGGGGGCTTGGGTCCAGCATTAGACACAGTCCTGTAGCTTGTAACATCTCTTACAGCAAGTATGTCAAATTCTCAGCCCACAACAAATATTTTTGTGGCCCAGCCAATATAACAGTATGTAGGAAATGTTTTAATAAAAATTTTGTAACTTAATTTTTACAATATCCTGTTATACATAATTATTAATAACAAACTACAATGTTTGCTAATGACTGATTACTATAATCATGTCGCATTCATTGCTCTTACGCGCCTTAAGCGCAGGCGCCCCATTCTCTCCACTAATACTAGCAGCGAATATTTTAGCAGCCGATTGCCATGTCATTAATCTTGGACTGACTTGTTTGGTGTGCGCAACAGGAAATATTTTGCTTTTAGAGAACAAGAAAAATAGGTTTATTTGCATTACACTTATTAATCTGTGCAGTTATTCATAATCTGGTATGTTAATGTTCAAGAAAAATATTAATTTTTATTAAAATGTTCTATTATTTTATATTAATGATTACTCATTTATTTCAGCCCTTTGTATTCAGCATGTCTCTATGGAAATAAACCTATATTTCTGTGAAAATGTAAGCTTTTGATTTTTTGTGACCCACATAAATTTAAGCCTTGTTTATTTGGCCCATGTTATCCTTTGAGTTTGACATGCTTGTCTTACAGGGAGTCTGTGCTCTGGCCTATGAGGTGATAAATTCCAGAATATCTCTTGAACACGTTCCTCTGAAAGGTTTCTGCATTTGTGGACTGAAGTATCCAAGTACGAAGAGCTCCATCTTCTGGAGCCCAAGTATGTGGCATACTTTTCTGACCTAAGCTATAAGAGAGTGAGAATATCCTCTCTGGAAGAACACAGTGGGATATAAAAGGGCTAGCTAGCTTAATTGGAAAAGGTTTAGGAATGAGGAGGATCCATGGGAGAGGAATACATAGATGGAGGCTTGTAAATGCCAAAATGTTATCTTACTTATACAGAGGATAGAGAAATGCCACAGGAAGAGGGGGTCCAAGCAGATGGAAACATTTCTGGCCTGAGCAATTAAAATAGCCATAAACCAAAGAAAGAGGTATCTCTGGCCTGGGCAGCCAGGAGATCAAAGGCAACTCCAACCAGCAAGATAAAGGGGAGAAAAAAAGGGGAACACCATGTGGGCTTTGAGCTTTGGAAACTAATTCCAGGTAGCAGGATGACCAATGAGGAAAACATGGGGATCCTAAATTAAGAAAAGGGACCAATAAAAAATGGGTCAGGTTCAGACAAAGCACTGTAGCACATATAAACAGGAGACAAAGGGACACCAGGAGGGATTTTTTTATTTCTCCCATAGACAGAGAGAGCATGCATTTCCCACTGGGGGGCCCCTCCCCATGGAGTCCCCTTTGGGGACATCTTTGCCCAGATGGAGTTTGTATCTGCTTCCAATAAACTTCTGCATTTTTTATTAAGGAAGCCTTTGTGTCCATGAGTTTATTTTTCAAACTTCGTGAGGATAACAACCCACGGGAATAAAAGTCTGCACCCCGAGCCCCACGTTTCAAATGCACCGCTAGGTAGACAAGTGATTATCACAAAATAAAGCATAAAATAAAGGACCAGAATCATTCATTTCCAAAGAGTTAAACAATGAATCAACATATTCACAGGCAGAAGCAACAGATACAGTGAGCTGATCCTACTCCTATAATCCTTTAGTTTAGATGTGAAAACTGGACGCTTCAGATCAAGCTTTTGCCATGGTCATTGGAAAAGTCAAAGAAAAAATAACTGGACTTTCTGATGCTGTGGCCAATGGTAGTTGTAGCAATCAATGGAAAAATAAAAAAGACATAAGCACACTGATTTAGAACACTTTGTTCTGACAATTACACTATGCTTTCTAAGTAGTTACATGAAAATGAATATCCTTCCGCCTCCTAAATTTCTTCTTTAGAGTTTCCATAATGTCCTATAGATCACATTATTGTAGCTCTTAAGGCACATGAGAAGCATGGTCTGTGAGCATTTGATAATGAGGATTCTGTCTTACTTGTTATGAATCCCCTACTGTGGTTATTATCACACAAAAGCATTTAATCATTTTTTCTTGAATAATTGACTAATCAGATTTGTAAAAGTCCGTGATCAAGAGAAGACTCTCAGCTAGTTTCTAATCTGATTGAAAACTTGTTTAAGTGCAATTAGAAAAGCAGAAAAACAGTACCTAATTATTTTCCCTTGCTTTCTTCTAATAAAATCAAAACTTTTCAGAAGGAAAACGTGCTTATTAAATCTCCTTTTTCATCTGTATCACAACGATTTTATGATGGCTGGAGTTCCTAGAAGGAAAATGATGCTGACTAATATACATGTAAAATATTACTATATATAACTTTTATTGAGGTAGGATATTCATCATCTATATAATTTTTACTTCTAGGATAGAAGTCACAACCTATAGCCCTTGGGTCAAATCCAGTATTCAAACTGTGTTATAAATAAAGTTTTATTTTAACACACCCATCCCATTCTTTTATATATGTTTGCTTCCAAGCTACCATGGCAGAATTGAGTAGTTACAACAGAGATCAATGAACTGCAAAACCTAAACTATTTACTATCTGCTTCTTTCTAATAAAAAAGTTTGTCAACCCCTATTAGGACATAAACTAACTCAAACTTCCATCCCTTAGACAATTTTTAATATCTTTCCTAAATTTCTTAAATGTTGCTTGGTCTTATAAATTTCTATAATCAAAAGGAGTTGCATTAATAAGACTGTTTCATGTTGTCATCTTCAATTTACATTTTCAAAGCATTTTAAATAGGTTATAGACTGAGGCTTTTTGGTGTTGTTATACAAGTCTTGATGCTTTGAACCAAAGTAGTTACATGTGTTTATTTATGCCAACACTTCTTATTTAAATAAATTAGAAATCCAATAAATGTCCTGGAAAAAGAATGAACCAAGATACTTTTTTATCTTTCTTGGGGGGAAAAAAAAAAGACATTTACTCTTTATATTAATTTGCTTCAAACCTGAAATTTTTATATTTTCCTATTTAAAGTGGTTTTTTGTTTGTTTTTTGTTTGTTTGTTTGGGGGGAGGGGGAGCTATAGTCATATAACGAGACACAAATGTCAATGTCTGACTTAAAATAACAGTAAATCAGCCGAAACCGGTTTGGCTCAGTGAATAGAGCGTCGGCCTGCGGACTGAAAGGTCCCAGGTTCGATTCCGGTCAGGGGCATGTACCTGGGTTGCGGGCACATCCCCAGTGGGAGATGTGCAGGAGGGAGCTGATCGATGTTTCTAACTCTCTATCTCTCTCCCTTCCTCTCTGTGAAAAATCAATAAAATATATTTAAAAAATAAAAAAAGTAAAATAACAGTAAATCATTCCTTCCCTAATCTCATTTCATTTTCTCTTTCTGCCCCCAGTCTTGGCAGAAGAAACATTTCTAGGATCCATAGGCTTTCATTTCTGGAGAAACAAAGGCAGAACTTACGAGGATTGAGTACTGGGATGACTTTACTACTGCTCCGTCAGAGCCGGAGACATCAGAGACAATATAAACAGCACATGAAGGAGTAAGCGAGAAAATTAGAAGTAAAAGGTTACCAGAGGTCAGGCCGTCCTGCCTTTAAGAATTTCAAGGCACAGTTAGTTCTCCTTTATCTCTCTCCAAGGTATCCTGAAATTAGGATCCTGCTTCACTTTGCTTTGGAAAACACATTTTGCATTTGATCAGGGTTTCTCTTTTTTCCCCAGACCAAAGTAGAATTAGAACAAAATATTATTTTTCTAACACATGTACACAAAACCTACACAGTCCTTACAGCTATCCTCAAAATTGTTGCATTTATACAAAACAGATGAAAAAGAAAAACAGAGATGCTCTTGCTCATGCTTTCCATTATTATTCAAATAATTTAAAAAATTATACTTTTTTTTCTCTTAAAAAACAACCTTCCATTAACCCAATCCTCATATAGCTGCTTCTTTTTCTTTTCCATGACAAAACTAAATTTCTTGAAATAACCTATTAAACTCACTGTCTTTTTTTTCTTAAATTACTAATAGTTTTCTACATCCATAATTTCCCTAAATCTGGGCTCTAAAGTCATTTTACTTGTTTACATTAAGTTCACTGAAACTAACTTTGTATTTACATATAAGTGACCTCTTAGTAGCGTGTTTCTTTTTACTAACTCTTTTTTACTTCTGTAAGCTACAATGCTATCTCAAAGAATACCCCTATCTTATTTGCTAAAGATATTCAACTGCCTATTGCACATATATGCTTGAGTATCTTCCAGATACATCATGCTCAATATCTGGGGATCTAAACTCATCATCTCCCAAACCTACACCTCTCCAGTGATCCTTTTCCAGTGAATAGTATTAATGTCTATTCAGTTGCCTAATATGGGAGAGATATATCTGATTATAACACTTCTCTGTTTGCAACTTTTCAATGGCTTCTACTTCCTTTTAGGAAAAAGTCTACCCTCTTAATCCTGATTTACAAGTGCCATCATGATCTGGTCCCTTCTTCCCTCTCCAATTTTGTCTCTTATACTAGCCTCCTTTACCCTCTATAATCCAGTAACTATGACTGAATTCATTTCAGTCCCTAGACAGTCCCATCTTTTCTCATTTATAAATATGCTCTCTCTCTTTCTCTGTCGGGAATATGTATCTCCACTCTGTTTGATGAGTATGATGGGGATGAGGGAAGGCATGTCTGTTTTCACCATTACATTCCTATCCCTCAAGACAGGGCTTGGCACCAAGTTGGCACGTGGTATAAGACTACACAGAAACATTTGGATTTATCAGTTACACTGTTCTAGGTATCTACTGGCTCTGGAAGTTTTTTGGTTGGTGGTGTTATTGTGCTTTATTTGCTTGTTTGTTTTTAGGCAGTCTAATGAATTTTTAAATGTAAAAGCATTTGAGAAAGAGCAGGTACACAACTTACCACAATGATGTTCTGAAGGCTCTGTGTTTTGAAGAAAAGCTACAATCATATTTTTCAGAATCCCAGCCAGCAGACCGGGTCTCCTTACTATACATGAGCCACTTTCCTAACGAGAGCAATGGGCCAGACTTGAGTTGCAACCTTGGGCCATTATTGCCAACTTTTCTTTCAAATATAAATGAAGTATTTATGCTATTTATGACTAAGTCATAGATAAGAAAAGTTTTATTTTCTATTATTTTATAATGTTGAAAATATTTTTATTATTTTTCCTCATCTACCTTATAGGTTGGTGTTTTTTTTGTGTTGTTTTTTTTTTTTGTGGGGTTTTTTTGCCAATGTAGCTTTAAAATTTTAGATGCATAGACTAAAACAAAAGAGAAACTTTAACATTTTAGCTTTCATGTTTCTAAGCTTTAAATTTGTTACTAATAAATTTGAAACTGTTTTTGTAAATTTGAAACTCATTTTTTAACTACATGTTTTTAATTTCTAACAAAAAATATTCTACATTCATAATGGTTATAAACCTACCCAACTTTTTTATTAGTTTAGGTGGTTGAGATACCTGAAAACTGCAATGTAAAACACCATATGCAATGTGTTCTCATTTCTTCCACACACACAGTGCCGCAGTCTTACACAAGGTACTCGGACACTCTGAGAATGATATATGCACTACAAATGCATTCATACTACCTACCTTTCTAAGAAAATATTCAAAATTTTAGTCTTTTATAGTTCACAACTCGAATCAACGGAAATTAAATACACAGCAAGATCATTTGGAATGATGTGTGCAATTTAATTCAAACACAAAATATTTCCTCCAGATTTTTCCACTATCACTGGTAGATTTTTAAATTAAATTTCAAGAGCCAGATGATTATGCCAGTACCACCAAGCTCATTAAAGTGACAGAATATTTTAAAGAGCTACTAATACATGTTCATCATTAGCCATTAAAAATTTTGCCCCCCGTTATTGGAACAGATGGAAGGAAAAGTACATCTTAGAAACGACTTGGCTAACAGGAGCATAACTTATCCAGAATACATGAAAATGCAAATTGATGTACTTTGCTTCAAATCCTATTGAAAAGATGTTCAAAAGTTTAAAGAGTAGTAGAGCTTGAAAATATAAATTACTTTTTTAATACAATGCAAAACAGGAAATGGAATATGACCAAGAAGGAATATAGAAAATTAAACACAGAAATGAGGTGATTGTATCTGTTTAATACATTATCATAGTGGCAGAACATTCAGGCAAAAGTTGAAGTGTTTGATGTAGACTATTACTATTTAAGTAATGATGACTATTTTTTATGACACTGCTGCTAATATAAACAAATGTCTTTTTTTCCCTGAACTATAAGAGAAAGTTTATTTAGAAAGTCACAGAGGCAAAAGAAGTGAGCTGTAGAAGAAATGGGCTCAGGAAACAAGTTACAAAGGGAAAAAGAAGGGTCCTTGGAGCTTAGGAGAAAGACAGAGACAAGGAAAAGGAACATGGGGGCGCAGTGTGGGAAGAGGGCACAGGTGTGCTCTATAGAGACAGCTACCAGAGAAGGGGTGGGGGAAATGCAGGCATGCTGGAGAAAGAATGCCAACAAATATCTAACTTTACACAGGTCAGCCAGTGATTGGTAATATAAACTTCTATTAATTTTAATTCTGTTTACAAACTATAAGGGTGCTAAAAATGGATAAACACACATTTTTGGAGTAAATAAAGCAGTTCAATCTTTTGAAGAGCTACACATTTATAAACTTACCTAATGATTTACTACATAAATTTATCAAGTTAATTCAGTTTCCTGAGTCTATATGATGAGCTCTTAAAGCATGATAGCAATGTTATTTGGGTAAATTGTGAGAAAGTGTGAAATTCATACACTTAATACATGAAGGAGCTTTAGTTCATATAATAAAGACTAGAGGCTTCGTACACGAATGCATGCGAGGGTGGGGTCCCTCAGTCCAGCTGGCGATCAAGGCCTATCTGGGGGCCAGCCGGCAGGGGGGAGGGACCAAGGGAGGTTAGCTGTGGGAGTGCACTGACCACCTGAGGGCAGCTCCTACATTGAGTGCCTGCCCCCTGGTGGTCATTGGGCATAATAGTGACTGGTCGACTGGTCGTTCTAGACGTTCGGTCGTAAAGGTCACTTAGGCTTTTATATATATAGACTAGAGGCCTGGTGCACAAAATTTGTGCACAGGAGGGGAGGCCCTCAGCCCCATCTGCACCCTCCAATCTGGGACCTCTTGGAGGATGTCTAATGGTTGTCCAACTAAACCAGCAGTTGGACATCCCTTTCGAAATCCAGGCCTGCTGGCTCCATACCACTCACCTGCCTACTGGCCTGATACCCCTAACTGTTCTCCCTTCTGGCCTGATACCCCTAACTGCTCTCCCCTGCTGGCCTGATCCCTCTAACTGCTCTCCCTGCTCGCCTGATCGCCCCTAACCAACTCTGCCTCAGCCCCTCCACTATGGCTTTATCCGGAAGGACATCCAGAAGGTCGTCTGGAAGATGACCAGTCTAATTAGCATATTACCCTTTTATTAGTATAGACCAGAGGCCCGGTGCACAAAAATTTGTGCACTCGGGGGGGAGAGCAGGGCCCCTCAGCCCGGCCTGTGCCCTCTCGCAGTCTGGGACCCCTTGGGAGATAACGACCTGCTGGCTTAGGCCTGCTCCCAGGTGGAAGAGGGCAGGCCCAATCCCTAGGTGCAGCCCCTGGTCGGGCTCAGAGCAGGGCTGATTGGGGAGTTGGGGCACCGCCCCCTGTCATGCACAGAGCAGGGCAGATTGGGAGGTTGCGATGCCACCCTCAGTCACACTCCGGGTAGGGCCGATTGGGGGGTTGGGGCACCGCCCCCTGTCACACTCAAGGCAGGGTCGATGGGGAGGTTGGGGGAGCTCCCCCCTGTCACTCAGAGAGTAGGGCCAATAGGGGAGTTGGGGCACCGCCCCCTGTCACTCACAGAGCAGGGCGGATCAGGGGGTTGGGGCGCCGCACCATCACACTCAGGGCAGGGCCGATGGGGAGGTTATGGCTCTACCCCATCACACACAGAGCAGGGCCCATGGGTGAGGCGGGGGTTGGGGCACTGCACCCTGTCACACACAGAGCCGCAGGGCGATCAGGGGGTTGGGGGAGCTCCCCCCTGTCACTCAGAGCGTAGAGCCGATAGGGGAGTTGGGGCACCGCCCCCTGTCACACTCAGGGCAGGGCCGATGGGGAGGTTATGGCTCTACCCTGTCACACACAGAGCAGGGCCCATGGGGGGGGGAGGGGTTGGGGCACCGCCCTCTGTCACACAAAGAGCTGCAAGGCAATCAGGGGGTTGGGGAACTCCCCCCAACAGGCACAGAGCAGGGCTGATCAGGGGGTTGGGGTGCCTTCCCCTGTCACGAACAGAGCAGGGCGGTTAGGGAGGTTGTGGCCCCGCCCCCTGTCACACACAGAGCCACAGGGCCATCAGGGGGTTTGGGTGCTGCCCCCTGTCACGGTGATCCCGGTGCCAGGCCGCCTCGAGGCTCCACTGATCCCAGTGCTGGGAGGCCTATTACCCTTTT
Organism: Myotis nattereri; assembly: GCF_964212035.1. Lineage (NCBI taxonomy): Eukaryota > Metazoa > Chordata > Mammalia > Chiroptera > Vespertilionidae > Myotis > Myotis nattereri. The sequence goes on along the minus strand of NC_138080.1, from coordinate 63,616,288 downwards.
ACTATCTAGTATCAAAGCCTGGTGAACGGGTGGGGGCCAGCTGGTTTTCCCTGAAGGGTGTCCTAGATCAGGGTGGGGGTCCCCACTGGGGTGCCTGGCCAGCCTGGGTGAGGGGATGATGGCTGTTTGCAGCTGGTCACACACCCTTCAGGGTGGGAGTCCCCACTGGGGTGCCTGGCCAGCCTGGTTGAGGAGCTGAGGGCTGTTTTCAGGCCGACTGAAGCTCCCAACTGCTCCTTTTTTTCTTTTTTTTTTTTTTTATTCTGGGCCAGCTTTAGCTCTGAGGCTTGGCTCCAGCTCTTAGGCCTCGGCTGCTGAAAGCAGGTATCTGGTTTGTTTGGGTTCTATAATTGAAACACTGTTTCAACTGCAGCTCTGAGATCCTGGCTGGCTGAAAGCAGGTTTCTGGGGTTTTGTTTAGCTTCTATATTTGTAACAATGTTTCAAACTGCAAGCTCAGAGGCCGGCAAGGCAAGCGGGGAACGTTAGCTTCCTCCGTCACTGAAGCAAGCAAGCCTCATGTTCGCTTCAAGCTGCCTGGCTGCCGGCCGCCATCTTGGCTGGCAGTTAATTTGCATATCGCCCTGACTAGCCAATGGGAAGGGTAGTGGATGTACGGCTAATTACCATGCTTCTCTTTTATTAGGATGCTATGATAATTAGAAGGCATCATGAATAAAGTGTTGAAAGCTGTGTTCTTTCATCATGACCTGATTGTATAATTTGTACACTAAATTAGCACATTCACACCGCATCTGTGCAAGTGAAAATAACAAACTCTTAAGAGATATAACATTTGAATAATAGAATATGTAATACCATAAGGTTAACTTTCTGGTACTTATATTTTTTTAATGACAAATGGCTTGAAAATTGATCATCTTGGATATTTGAGTCTCACATGCTCTTACAAATTTTCAAATATATTTTCAAAGGCGTCATGTTCCTGTTAGAAATACCAAGACCCATCATCTGAGTTTCTCTCAGGATAAAACAATTTATCTGGCAGGAATTGGGCGAAAGACCTTCACCTCCATCATTTGCCACAGTAAATAATCCGCTCTGAGCCAAAGACAGATTTTAATCAACTACAAATTTGATTTCAACAACTTCTAAGAAAAACCTCCAGCAAATTCCATTTTCTCACCTAAATGACAGACTAATGATCTCCATTCATATTAAAGGGTTGGAGAGGAAAGTGAGTTTGTCTTAAGGCAGAGGTAATTTAAGTAGAAAGGGAAATTGATGCTATAATTCTATCTCATCTCTTCTGATGGGCTGTGTGTCTCTCTGTCCCTGTCTCTCATTCTTCCTCTTATAACACTTTATTTTCCTCCATAGTTCTTATCATCTGACATATTACATATTAGTCTATTTCCTTATTATCTGTTTTTCCTCTCTGGTATGTAAGCTCCACCATGCAAGGATTGGTCTGTTTGCTTGAGTACCATATCTCTATACCTAGAAGAGTGTCTACCAAATAGTAAGCACTTAAATATTTATTGAATTGAAGTTTTCCCTGTATTCTGAGAGTTCTTATTTCCTTAATTAATATCCCAAACCACTTAAGAATAGATATCCCACTATCTCTGCCAAATTTCAAAATAAGGCTGGCTATATAATTTGTTGAGCCCAGTGAAAAGTTAAATCGTTCAAAAAAATTCTTAAGCAAACAGCAGAGCACTATATTAAGTGCAGGCATGTTTGAGAGCAGGGCCTAGTGCAACTATAGAAGTCTCACACTTATGAATCCTACCATGTCCAAAATCCTTTATGTTTACACTTTTATATAACCAATAAGGAAACAAATGCATTCTTTAACATCCCTAGATAGACCAATGTTTATGGATACCAAGCTATAAAAGGGATCCAACTTGAAATACATTTTAAGTATATAAATTGAATCAACAGAGAAGAAAATGATTACAGAGAAGCCAAAATACAGTGATACTGCTATTCAAACCACACTTCTTAAAAACAAATTTTATGTACTCTCCAAGGTCACTGTTAATTATATGTAACATTAGACCTCTGTATGATTAATATTATACCTGAAAACTACACACATGTTGGGCTATCAAAGAGTGCTAAACAGATGATGGTGGCTCTATATAAAGTTGTATTTCTTCACAGTTTAACAGCCAGTGTATACCTAGGTCTGGAAGAATCAGACATTATTCAAATTTGAGGGACAAAGTTGAAAGATTGCAAAAAAGACAATTTAATTGATTTGCCAAGTAGGATTGCCTAAGAGAAGAGGAGGTAGAGTTAATCAAGACTCAAAATTAGTTTGGTCGAAGGAAAATTAGACATAATGGAACAAATGAGAAATTGTGGTGCTAGTGTCATATCTGAAATGTTGTTATGGTATTCCCTTAGGAGCACTCTGGCACATCATACAATGCAGAATTTAGCAGGATCAGAATGTAGAATTTAGTCACTTACATTTTAGAACCCGTATTTTTCTTAGAGTTTGCATAATCACAATCCCTTAAATGCCAATCACAATAATGTCATATGTATATTTAATCTATTGTAAAACTACATCTATCCCAATGAAAAGCTATATATTTTTTTTTAAATATATTTCATTGATTTTTTACAGAGAGGAAGGGAGAGAGATAGAGAGTTAGAAACATCGATGAGAGAGAGACATCGATCAGCTGCCTCCAGCACATCTCCCACTGGGGATGTGCCCGCAACCCAGGTACATGCCCTTGACCGGAATCGAACCTGGGACCTTTCAGTCCGCAGGCCGACGCTCTATTCACTGAGCCAAACCGGTTTCGGCTGAAAAGCTATATTTAAACTAGATGTCAGATGTCAAGCTTATATCCAGGACTTATTCCAGTATCCTTAAGCGCCACTCCAAAAGAAACCCACTTATTTTATTTTATTGTTTAAAGTATTACATATGTCTCCTTTTTCCCCATTGACCACTCCCCCCCCGGCCACTCCCACCCCCGAGGACAAGTTCTTACCGCCCCAGGGTCTGTGTCCATTGGTTATGCTTAATTGCATGCATACAAGTCCTTTGGTTGATCTCTAACTCCCACTCTCCTGTCTTCTCTCTGAGGTTGGACGGTCTGTGTTACCTTGTCTCTGGATCTTGTCTATCAGTTTTTGTTGATAATTACATTCACATATGAGTGAGATCATGTGATATTTATCTTTCTCCTACTGGCTTATTTCGCTTAGCATAATGCTCTCCAGTTCCATCCATGCTGTTGCAAATGGTAAAAGTTCCATCTTTTTCATAGCAGGACTGGAGGCTCAGTGCCCTCTCGCAGTCTGGGACCACTTGGGGGATGTCCACTTGCCAGCGGGGAGCAGGCCTAAGCTGCAGTTGGACATTCTTAGCGCTGCTGAGGAGGCGGGAGAGGCTCCCACCACCACCGCTGTGCTGGCAGCCCTCAGTCTTGCTTGTGGCTGAACAGAGTTCTCCTTGTGGGAGCGCACTGACCACCAGGGGGTAACTCCTGCATTGAGTGTCTGCCCCCTGGTGGTCAGTGTTTGTCATAGTGACCAGTCGTTCTGCTATTAGGGTCAATTTGCATATTACCCTTTTATCATATAGGATAGTATTCTATTGTGTAGATGTACCACAGTTTTCTAATTCACTCATCTGCTGATGGACACTTAGGCTGTTTCCAAATCTTAGCTATTGTAAATTGTGCTGCTATAAACATAGGGATGCATATATCCTTTCTGATTGGTGTTTCTGGTTTCTTGGGAAAGAAACCAGCAGTGCAAGAGGGTTCCTTTTTCTCCACATCCTCACCAGCACTTGTCGTTTGTTGATTTGTTGATGATAGCCATTCTGACAGGTGTGAGATGGTACCTCATTGTTGTTTTGATTTGCATCTCTCGAATTATTAGTGACTTTGAGCATGTTTTCATGTCACTCGGCCTTCTGTATATCCTCTTTCGAAAAGTGTCTATATAGATCATTTGCCTATTTTTTGATTGGATTGTTTATCTTTTGTTAAGTTGTATGAGTTCCCTGTAAATGTTGGAGATTAAACCCTTATGGTGATAACATTGGCAAATATGTTCTCCCATACCGTGGGCTTTCTTGTTGTTTTGTTGATGGTTTCTTTTGCTGTGCAGAAGCTTTTTATTTTGATGTAGTTCTATTTGTTTATTTTCTCCTTAGTTTCCATTGCCATAGGAGCTGTATGGCTAAAGATATTGCTATGACATATGTCTGCTATTTTGCTGACATGGAGTCTTCTAAGATATTTATGGTTTACCATCTTACATTTAAGTCCTTTAGCCATGTTGAGTTTGTTTTTGTGTATGGTGTAAGTTGTGATCTAGTTTCATTTTTTTGCATATATCTTACCAAATTTCCCAGCACCGTTTATTGAAGAGATTATCTTGACTCCATTCTATGCTCTTGCCTCCTTTGTCAAATATTAATTAAGCATAATATCTTGGGTCATTTTCTGGGTTTTCTGTTCTGTTCCATTGGTCTTTATGTCTGTTCTTATGCCAGTACCAGGCAGTTTTGAGAACTGTGGCTTGGTAGTATAGCTTGATATCTGGTATTGTGATCCCTCCAACTTTGGTCTCCTTTCTCAGGATTGCTGTGGCTATTCGGGATCTTTTTTTATTCCAGATGAATTTTTTGAGAGTTTGTTCTAGGTCTGTGAAATATGCCATTGGTATTTTAATGGGGATTGCATTGAATCTATAAATTGCTTTGGGTAGTATGGACATTTTAATGATGTTGATTCTACCAATCCATGAACACAGTATGTCCTTTCATTTGTTTATGTCTTCCTCTATCTCTTTTTTCAATGTCCTGTAATTTTCTGAGTACAGGTCTTTTACCTCCTTAGTTAAGTTTATTCTTAGGTGTCTTAATTTTTTTGGTGCAATGGTAAATGGGATTGTAGTTGTTTTTTTAGTTTCTCTTTCTGTACGTGAAAAACCTACTTTTGTTTATGCTTCCATTCCATCCGTAGAATCCCATTCTTTGTTAAGAGCCTCTGAATATTCCTAGGATCTAGGATAGTATAGTTAATTAAAGAACACTAGGGAGAAAAAGGAGCACTTTCTTTTAATATAAAGAAATGCTATCTATTCATTTTAAAAAGAAACCACACATTCAGAATAATCCAGGCTTGCTTTCCTATTCCAATTGGAACTTTGCATTTTGTCTGTAAGAGTAAAAAATATAAAACACAATAAAGACATGAATTTAGCAAGTTCATATCAATTCATTCTACAATAAGTCACCATATGTGTTGTTTCTCTGGCCTAGAAGCTTCTCTAATTTTCTGACAATAAAATACTACTGTCTCTATGACACTTGAGGTTGGATAGTTTCCAGTGATTTACTTTGTAATGACATCACAGATGAGTAATACTTGTGATCCAGCAGTTAGTAGCCAATGTTAAGAATTTCCCCAAAGGAAAGGATTTAGGTGTTAAAAAGGATAAAAGAAGTTCTTATGGAAAAAAATTACATTTCAAAATAGCATATTTTGAGGTGGAAAAAAGTCTTCTCAAAGCAGTGATCATACCAGAACAGCTGTGATGACTGGATCTCAGCCAAAACCTTCACAAAAGCTCAACCCTGTTAGGATATAGCAACAAGGTGTCAAATTCAACCATTAGTTAATAGGATATAGGTCTTAATTAAATATTGGGGTTATGCCATCACAATTATGCTGAAGGCAAATTAGGCAGCAGGCTTACGTGAAAATAATCATAAGAAATATATCTTCATAATAATATTCAATTCAGGTGACAGAATTGTGTCCTTTCTGACCTTTATTTAATTTGGACACATTTTGTCAATTGATTTCAAAATTTAAAATCTACTTTCACAATCAGACACTTGAGGTTTAAAGAGAAGATAGTGAATTCTTTGATAAGTAACCCACACATTAGGCCTATGGTGGGTCTCATATTTTCTCCTTCAATATTTTTATCACATGCATGGAAGCAAAAAATCAAGAATAAAAAATGCTTCCCTCATTTCATTCTCCACCTTTCTCTTAGTTCTTTTTTTCTCCTTGAATTAACAATAGTTTCATCAAGGAAAGACTTGGTTTCTTTTACTATTAGAAAATAAAGAAGTTAAAAGAGAGAGCTATAGTGTTTTTATAATCCACCCAAATGTCTTTTCTCTCCAAAGCTTCCTGCCCTTTCCCTCAACATGTGCCATTGATTCTGTATGTCAGGGTCAAAATGTGTCTTACTTTTCACTGCAACGAACTTTCTGGGACACTTTAAGAAATTGCCGGCAGCTGTAAGACCCATGGTACTCTTACAAACAAAAATGTTGGGAAAACATGGCAAATAATATCTAAAATTTTAAAATAATTTAAAACATAAACTTCACTTTTTTATTTAATCACTATTTTGTTTTTGAGTTTTGGCAACAAAAACACTATCCACTAGTTATTGTGAGTGTGTACAAAACACAAAACAGGTTTCTGTTATCATTTACATTATATTCTCAATGAGAAGAAATTATAAGCCACACAATATTGTTTAATAAAAGCAAAAGACCATATGGAAACAACTGCACTAATGACTGTCACTTCTAGTAGAATGTAAACTCCATATAAGCAGCAGAAATTTTGGACTTTTTATTCACTCCTGAATCCCCGGATCCCTCAACACACACATGGAATAAATATTTGTCACAGACAATAAACGCCATAAGATATTAGTTAAGATAAATATCATCAAGAGTTAGAGGAAAACAATATGTATTCATGCTCATTCTAGCTCTACACATTTAATTGTTGAAGTATGAGCATCATTTGGGTAGGTAAGGTCTGGGTAGGCATCAAGTAGAAACTAGAAAAAAGGACACCGGCATATAATAAACATTATGTAATTGCATGGTTTAAATGCAATTAGACCAATTGAAAAAACAATATCAGATTGGTGTGTGTGTGTGTAGAGAGAGAGAGAGGAGGCCTCAGTCACCTAGTAGACTTACTAGCAGCCCTAGTTACTCCTTTGATAAAATAATATCAAATACTACACATTGCCTATAGTATACACCCAATATTTACAAAGCTATACAATGTTAATTTCTATTCTTTCACTATATGAACTAATTCAAAAATTATTATGTTGGGGTTAAATTGCTAGCCATTGGAATTTCTGAAAATACTATACATTTCCCAGAGTTATTTTTAGGAAAGAACATAAAAATAACTTTCATTTAACCCACCATGCATTTGTAACAGTATATTCATACATCTTTATACATAACCACAAATTGTAATTAGATTACATCTTCCTTGTTTTACAATGGTAACTGAATAAATTACTAGTACTATTTCACCAAGTCTTCTAAGCAACATATACAAGGTAGGGCAAAAGTAGATTTAAAGTTGTGAGTATGTGAAACCGAGTTTACTCTTGTATTATTATTTATTTATTACTAGAGGCATGGTGCACGAAATTCGTGCACTGCAGGGGGGTTGTCCTTCAGCCCAGGCTGCACCCTCTCCAATCTGGAACCCCTCAGAGGATGTCTGACTGCCGGTTTAGGACCGATCTAATCCCACAGGGATGGGTCCTAAACCGGCAGTCGGACACCCTCTCACAGTACGGGACTGCTGGCTCCCAACCACTCGCCTGCTTGCCTGCCTGCCTGATTGCCCCTAACCACTTCTGCCTGCCAGTCTGATCACCCCCTAAGCACTCCCCTGCCAGCCTGATTGACGCCTAATTGCTCCCCTGCTGACCCGATCGCCCCTAAGTGCCCTCCCCTGCAGGCCTGGTCACCCACAACTGCCCTCCCCTGCCGGCCATCTTGTGGCTGTGGGTGCCGCCATCTTTGAGGGTGTGGCAGTCAATTAGTATATTCCCTCCTTATTGGCTGTAGGCGCCACCTTCTTTGTGATGGTGTGAGGGTCAATTAGCATATTCCCTCTTTATTAGATAGGACTGTATTATTTCCCATATGAATAGCTGTAAACCTACTTTTGCCCTACCCTATATATAAACTCTCTCTTTGGGAAAAGCACCTCTGTAGATCTTATGCTATCTGTTGTAGCCTAATTTTTTATAATACTGTTGATCTCTGAAAGGCCTTGTCCCCGAAATCACAAGAATACTTACTGTTAGATACCTATGTACAGCACTGACACTGAAGTACCAACAGGCTGCACAGTTCATGTAGGAGCTCTCACATGAATAATCCTGTAACCAATTATGGATCATTTTAAGGTGTCAACTGCATGCTAAGGACTGACAACTAAACCATATCTTACATGCAGCCAAATCTCTTCAAAAGCAGTGCAGCACTGAAAGCTGTCATTGAAATAGCATGCTTCAGCAGTAAGCTTTTAACTGATTCACTATAAGTCAAGTAAAATCAAGAATTGAAAGATAATGTGAAGGAAAACCAGATCAATAACATCCTCATGTCTTTTGGGAGTTCTACTGACAGACTGTGGCTTCAATGCAACATGAAACTCCAACCATGAAAATGTGCTGTTAACACAGGTCTTTTCTACAGCTGTCTAAGCAAGAGAGTAAAGCTGTAGTTGGACAGACAAGGGCAATAAATACATAATAGGGAGAGGGACTGGTGAATTTTTTTTAGGATTCTCCATATTAAGTGAATTTTGTACATAGAGCATAGAAAAAGGTTGCATCAAATATTACCAAATACAGCCAATGAATGGATTCCAAACCTAGTAATGTGGAATTCAGCCATTTAGGATGCATTGCTAAGGTTTTACAAAATATATTCATAAAGTTTATATTTACACATAGGCCCTTAATTTATTTTAGCCAATCTACTCTGATTGCAATTCAACTACAATGCAATGTTTTCTTTCTGAAATCAGTAGTATATTTGAAAGATATATCTGATGCCATGGAGAAGAAGTTTATAACAAACAAGTGGTTGTAATTAGTTGTAAAACTTGGGCATCCTCTTTCATTTTATCTCCCTATCACTCACAGAACAAAATGATTATAGTATTTATTGTTAAAATCTCTCATATGCATTATTTCCTTTTCTTTGTGGTAGGAACTATAATGGTCACAACTATAATATAAATACTATCATTAATGAACTCTTACGTATTTTATAGCACTATTTGAAAACTACTTCAAATAAGAGATGTAATATAAAGGTAGATTATTCCATTTGTAATAAAGGGTCTTACAGAACACATTAAAATTTACCATGATAACTGAAATATCAATCCATATGTAATAAAATGCCTAGTATTTGGTTCTGTCATAACTTACATAGGTAGCATTTGGTGATGGAAAGAAGAATATTAACAATAATTTTTTTAGTTCAATGCAGTAAAGTGATATTTTGAAAAGGAAAATATACAGGGACAAAAGTAGGTTTACAGTTGTGAGTACATGAAACTCCTTATTTTTGTATTATTGTTTAATCACTAATTATTGTATTATGTATTTGTATTATTTGCCACATTGTTACTATTTCATATCCTTATGATTTATGTTTTAGACAATAATGGCTAGAAATTTAACCTACTTTTGCCCATTCCTTTATTTATGACATCATCTATATATATAAAAGCCCAAGCGACCAAACAACCAAACGACTGAACAACTGGTTGCTATGATGTGCACTAACCACCAGGGAGCAGATGCTCAATGCAGGAGCTGTACCCTGGTGGTCAGTGCACTCCCACAGCCAACCTCTAGCAGCCAGCAAGCTCCCACAACTGGCCGGCCAACCTCCCGAGGTCCCTCCCCCTAGCTGGCCAACCTCCCATGGTCCCTCCCCCTCCTTCCCCCCCTCTCCCATCTGCCTTGATCACCAGCCAGGCTGAGGGACCCCACCTGTGCACAAATTCATGCACTGGGTCTCTAGTTGAAGCATACATTTCTAATAGCCCTTTAGAGAACTAGGAAATTTAAATTAGAAGTTGATTTCAGATACAAAGTAGACATTTTCAGAAGTTTATCTTTCAAAAATTATCTGCATTTGCAGGGCCAACTCAAGTACAAATGCAGGCACCCCTCCCTTCCCCCCAATCCCTGTACCTGCCCTCACTACAAGGAACACCTAAACCCTCATATGCAACATCCAACCACAACCCTTTAGTCAACAATGGAAGCCCTGGCCCAACATTAGGGCCTAGTGGTAAGCACAGTAACAGGAAACTCACCTTTGCATAGCCTTGGGGACAAAACTATGGAGGAACTAGAGAAGGTTCCAGGGTCTAAATTTCCTGGCTAAGGACAGGAGACACTAGATTTCAGGTAAGCATGCCTCCTTGGCCTCTACAGTGTACTCATGCTGGGAAGGGGAATGACCAATGGCAGGCAAAATGGGGGGTCTCTAAAGCATGCTTAGAGAGCAGGTTTGCAATTGTTGACAGTAAGGGTTGTAATGAGGGCAAACAATATAAAAACACATATTTGGGCAGAGGTTGATAGCTTACCTTCTGTCCTTAGCTATAGGTCTAAAGATGTTTATCCCCTATGCAAAGTACTTTTTGACTAGTTATTCTCTTAACAGAACATTGTTTGTACTTGAACTTAGAAAAGCCTGTATAACCTGTTTTTCATAACTGAATAAATGATTAACTAAACCTGTTGAACTGCAAATAAGAACTATTTATTTTGCTCATAAAATATTCTTCTAACAAAGTTGCAGATGAATGTTGTTTATGGCAGACGCAATTAAATACGTTCTCTCTGAAGTTTCTGACCTCTCCATGTTAAAGCACACTGAACTCAGTAATATGCAGCACTTAAAGACATAAAATAGCATTTGCAGAGTCACAGTTTTTAAATGTTCAATTTTTACTGTGAGTTGCAGGTGTTACATTTTTACACTCTTCAGAAAAGAGAATTTAAGTAAGATATTGAGGGAGAAAGAAGGAGAAGACAGAATGAAAGACAGAAGGGAAAGAAAAAAGAGAAGAGAGAGGAAAGGAAGGAGGGAGGAAGAAAGGAGGAAACTAACATTCCTTAAAAAGAAGAGCACATTTAAAGTTGTTTGAAAACTTAGCTTAGAAATAATTTCATAAGATGAACACAGCTCTCTTTTCTTACTGTTAATGGCTTGTTAGTCCTCAAGGAAGAGAGAGCAAGAGGAAAGTGAGGAGCACAGGTTAAGCAGCACCAATAGCACAGGAATAAAACCGAAGCAGCTGTTCTAAAACTCTTAGCAGTTTTCAAGCAAATCGGGTTCAGAAAAGGGCACTCTGATATCACACGTAATAACTTTAATTTTAACTTTTGCTCATGCCCAGTGCCTTGAGCACCCTCATTTCAGGGCTGAAATAGCAACCATAAAGGCAACTAAATTGTGATAAAAATGAGTAAGTTCATTTGCCTATGCCTTTTAGAGTTACATTGTTTACAAACACTGAAGCATTAGTATAATTGAAAAATTACCTCCATGAATATGGAAACTCAACAAAGCTTGAACCTAAACATTTAATTATTAATATGTGTATGTGGCTCCAGATGGCAGCACTAAGCAGAATTATGATCACACGTATTTATGAAAACTAAAGTACTCATCAGGAGCAATTTAATGAATATAAATAATATTTAGAAACAATTTAAAGTTCAAATGTCAATGAAACAGTTCTTTAGGAATTTATGAGCATTTACTTGTTGGATACAAGAAAGTTGGTTTCCTGTGCTTGAAAAATTGAACTTCCCCTTTATTCAAATTATTTCAGGAACTCCACAGAGGGAAATCACCCTATAAATAAAGCATTGAAATCAAGAATTAGATTATGTAAGTCAGATTATCCAGAGAGGACCAAAAATGATGCCATCCAGTAAGATATTCCATTTGCTAGTGTTTCAGATGCTTTAAAAGCCCTAACATTGAGAGATTTCAACTGGAGCAATAATAATAGACAAGTAGCTGAGACTAAAGAGTACAGTATTCATAACCAAAGCAAAACAAATTTTAAAACAACACTTTTAAAATTCAAGTACTCTCTTGATAGTGATTTATGTTGATTTTTAATTTTTTCTTCTAGGCAGATAATTATTTTCATTAATTAATGAGATACCTTAAATTTCTAAACCAGTTATTAGATGTATGTGAATAAGTATGAAATAAAGTAAAAATATTGCTTACTTTCCTATGTTTCTTCATCTCTTCTTTTATTAAGAATAATTATGTAACTATTAAATATAACTACAGAGCTTAAGATACCTAGCAAGTTTTACTATCAAGCATTCTGAAATGAACAGCTATGTCTTTAAGTGATTCTAGACACTACTATATATTTTTCCTTAGAGAGTATATTAATGTAGCACATTGTCATATTGTTTACAAATAAACCACAAAAATAAAATGCCGGAAATGTGGAAATTGCATATTCATGCAGTAGAAGCTTCCTTAATCACCTTCTAATTAAGTAACTAGTTGGGGTCCAACTATTTCCTCCATTCTCTCTGTAATATATTTACAAATAAGTATGCTTTTGAAACACTGACAACTATCAGGTTACTTACTCAGAGATCTTGGCACTTGTAGTTACCATGAATTAAGTTGAGTGCCTACCATGAGATCACTGAGGCTATTTTGAACTCAATCATGCAATTTAAAACTGTGATAGGTACAAGGTGATTTAATTAAGTATTACATAATTTGCTATTTATGTGCCAAAGAAACTGTGTCTGTGTGTGTGTGTGTGTGTGTGTGTGTGTTTATATGAAAACTATGTCTATCGCTTTGGAAAAACTTAACAAAAGGAAATTAATTTTAAAATGCTGTTAAATTAGCTGTGACGATACAATTCTAAAAAAATAAAGGAAATAAAATTTTTAAAAATCTGTATTGAAATGTAATACAGGTTGATTTTTAAAAGGTTTTTGTTTTGTTTATATTTTCTTTCTCCCCTCATTTAATTAAAAAACAACAACACAATTCCTGACACCACACTGGATTATAAATATGAGAACACCAAATTATAGATCAATATTCAGTAAAAGTACCTTAGTTCTACTCAAAAATACTTGCCAGCGACTGTATATTAGCATGCTTTAAGCTAATATCATTAGTTGATAAAAACATCGTTATAATATGTGAACGAACATTTTTTAAAATTTCAAGCGTGTGTGACTATTTCAATTACAATGACTTCAGGGTAAAATGGCTTCTTCATATTCTTTTGGGTCTTTTTAATGTAGGGATGTGCAATGCACTTCTTGAAAGATGAATTAATACTCCAATGATTTAATTTTAATATATTAACTGTCTAAAAAGACAAGATAACTCAAAATTTAATCGATTAATCTGCATAGTCACAAAAAATATTTCAGAAATATTTAATTGTAAAAAAATATAGAAGGATACCTCTACCAGATTTAGCTGAATCCATCCTCTTATCTTATCTTTCTAAAAATCAATGTTCACTTCAACTGCATTTGTTCATGTATCTATTCAACTATTTTACTTATTTCTAAGCAGATATCCTACCTAAAATAAGTCACCTTCTTAGTACAAAGACCTCATTCATTTGTATTAAGAAGGATTGGAGCAAGGACACATCATTCAGTGAGACACATAGATTGAATAAGCAGGTGGATTCAACAGGAATCAGGGGAACTTCTGAGAAAGATAAAAGCATGAGCAGGTCCTCTAACTTTCTTCCCAAAACCAGCATTAAATGATCAAAGAAAAGAAGAACAAAAAAAGCCTATATATGTATTAATGTAAAAATCAGAAAAGGCCATCACTTCGTATCCCAACCTCCAAGGAATTCTGTCCCTATTGTGTCAAGATTTAAAAAGACCATAAAGAGAAACATCAAACGTTTCTTCAAAAGGAAATATGTAGAGAAAACTCTAGCAGAGCCTCTCCAAAATGTCTGTAATTGAAGAGAATTAAAGGCTCTAGGAAATGGGGGACACTAATTTAAGAAATTTTTCTATTGAACGTTAGCCAGCATCTGCGGTTGCCATGAAAATATGTCTTCCAGATCTCCTGCCACAGAGCATTACTGACTGATATGGTCACCCTTTCCAAAGGCTTCTCCCACCAATGATGAGGAATACAGTTCCATTCCTGTGAGACATGAAACTCCTCCAATTGGAGATTTTGGTTCAAGGAGTCCCCCCTCCAGTCTGGGTGAACCTTCTTCGGAACTGTATTATAATCTATGTCTCTTCCTACCAGCTTCCTTCCCTCCCTCTCTTCTTCACTGATAGAAAACCTACATGGTATCCAAGGCTCTCCATGACTCCTTTGGTTCCTTGCTAATTGTCCTCATAGTCATTTCTACATACACATTTCTTGCACATGTAATATCATCTTTGTTTCCTGCTCCTCAGAAGATTCAAGAGCTGCCTAAGAAAACAAGCAAAATAATAAGGACTTGAACTGACTCACTCGCCATTGGGTGAGAAGTATGTGGTCACTGAGAGTCCCTCGCAAACATTGGTGGCCAAATTGCTAAATTATTAACATGACCCAGATGATCTGAGAAACCATCCTAACATAGGGAAACACCCCTTCAGGTGCAATATTTCAGACATTTTGAAAGATATGGGGGTAACTGTGACTAGAACAGTGCAACTGACTGGTTGCTCTTCTGTTGAATAGATGACTGTTGAGGTACATTAGCAAACAGCTATAAACTAAATAGTAGGCCTCTTATCTCTTTCAGTAAAAGAAGACAGCACATCAAAAGGCTAAGGAACTGAAATGTATAGAACCACAGGGTGCCAGTGACATTTATATATGAAATTTAAATGTTCAGCCAAAGTAGGTCTGTCCTGCTTTGATCAGGGCTGTGGCTGGGAATTCCTGGGATCCTAAAACAAGAAATGGGGAAATCAGTAGGGATGCTCTGAGAATGTTTTGTTCTGAAGATTCCCCCTGAGCTCTCTGAGCTTGCAGAGGTCACACATTCTTCCTCAGTAAGAGCTAGAACACATCCAGTGTTGGTAGGTATTGCAGAGGCCTCTTCCTGTTAAGTCAATAGGTACTTCCTCCAAAAGATTCCTCCCCTCCTCCCCTGATTACCAGGTCAATAGCTAGGGTTAAATCCCACCATAACACTGTAGGGGACATGCTGGGTCTTGTGATAGAGGAAAGACATCATTCACCAAAAAAGCTATAAGAATTAGCTGGCATGTTCCCATAGAAACCTAAGGAGCATGAATGGGATTGGATTTTGAAAATGCCTAATGCTTAAGACTGGATTAAGCATGAACTCATTGATTTGGGGGTACTTTTGGGGGTACATTTGGCAAGTAAAGCAGTGAATGGGGTAGATTCTCTACTAGAATAGCCCTGAGAGAAAAATAGGGACAAAGTGAGTGAAATGGAAATAAAGAAGCTGAGATGTAGGAACGCTCGAGTCAAAATATCAAGTATAGTAAGCCCAGATAGATCACTACAGGATTGTGTTCACAGGAGGCCCAAATGCAAAAGTTACCAGCACTACCAAGAAGTTAAATGGTAGACTTCCTCTGAAGGCCAACAATGCCAGGAGGAGAGGAATACACAGAGATGGAATTGTTAATATTCGTAAGAATGATGAGGTCACCAAAGTAACAGAAGCTTGAATAGTAAGAACTTGAACAACAAAAACCAGCAGGTCACAATCACCATAAAGACAGGTAAACTCACCCAGAGGAAGTTGTGTATATGGTCAATAGAGTATGATGGGTTCCCTAGGAACAAAATGAGCATGCAGCCAACAGGATCTACTAAGCACGTGCAACCAGAAAGAGGAAAGAATAAAAGAGCCATAGACGAAGGGCAGCCACCTCAATAAAAAGCTATGCTTCCTCATTAAGTTCTCACACTTTAGACCCAGAACCCATGAACTGAAGGAGGTGTCTATGTCCCTCAGAGGAAGGCACCTACAGTAACGTGGCAAATGTAAACTCTAAGGCAGTGATGGCGAACCTTTTGAGCTCGACATGTCAGCATTTTGAAAAACTCTAATTTAACTCTGGTGCCGTGTCACATATAGAAATTTTTTGATCTTTGCAACCATAGTAAAACAAAGACTTATATTTTGATATTTATTTTATATATTTAAATGCCATTTAACAAAGAAAACTCAACCAAAAAAAATGAGTTCACGTGTCATCTCTGACACGCATGTCATAGGTTTGCCATCACTGTTCTAAGGACTAGTCTAGTCATTCTCTTAAAGAGACCTATGTTCATTCAACTCCAGAGAAGGCATAATATTTAGACATTTAAGATTATTGTACAAAGGTTCTGAGTTGACACTGATACGTAGAGCCCCAAAGCACCATCCTTGGCCCATTGGTAGAGTGAGGGGTTATGAGGCAAGGTAGTAATGGAATCTTCACTAACTCTAGCTCATATTGGACCCAATGGTTCCTAAGATCCACCCAGCAGTTATTTCTCCAGTCACTGAATGTACAATTGGAATTCATATACTATACTTGGCAATTTGTTTAAACCTCATATTAGTTCATTGTTCCATGGGTTAAAAGTTGTCTTTCTGAGGAATACCAAATAGAAACCTCTGAAACCTCGCACCCTAGCCAAAATAGTAAATTATACTAGTTTATAACATTTCATGGCAGTAGTGGAAGAGAGATTAGCATCACCACTCTCATTAGCTTGCTAGGCCTGCCAGAACAAAATACCACAGATTGGGTGGCTTAAACAACAGAAATGCATTATTTCAAAGTTATGGAGGCTAAAATCACAAGTTCAAGATGTTCGTTAGTTTGGTTTCTTTCGAGGCCCCTCTCCTTGGCCAGTGGATGGCTACCTCCTTCTATGTCCCCATATAGTCGTTCATCTGCATGCACATGTCTGTGTTTTAATCTCCTCTTCCTATAAGGACATAAATCATATTGGATTAGGGCCCACCATATAATCTAATTTTACCTTAATTATTTCTTTAAATCCATATCCAAGTACAGTTCTGATGTAGTGGGTCAGTGGTCAGCAAACTGCGGCTCGCGAGCCACATGTGGCTCTTTGGCCCCTTGAGTGTGGCTCTTCCACAAAATACCATGTGCAGGCGCACATGTACAGTGCCATTGAAACTTCATGGCCCATGTGCAGAAGTCGGTATTTTATGGAAGAGACACACTAAAGGGGCCAAACAACCGCATGTGGCTCGCGAGCCGCAGTTTGCTGACCACTGTACTGGGTGATAAGGCTTCAATGTATGAATTTTGGGAGACAGAATCTAACACATAACACCACTGAAGTGTAAAAGCTGCAGAAGGGGTAGAGAGTCTCTTTAATACCTCCATTTAACTCTCCAGTCTAGCCTCTTTGGACACTGGATGGATCCTGGAGAATGATCACATGGTACTACAAGTATAGCAAGGTAGCAGACTGATAGCAGATGTTATGCCAAATATGGCATCACTGCTTAAGTACATTAACAAAGACTCAGGTACAAAGTATTTGGCCATTGACTCCTTGACTGATTGAGATTGGAAAGATCAGTTCACAGTCATGTGGGATAGGCAATAAATTTATTCACAGCTTTACATCAGGGTTCTATTAACTCTAAACCTTTGCTCATGTTATAGTCTGAAGAACCTGCCTGAAGTAAATATTCTGATCAACTTGAACTAAGATTATAATGATTTATGACACCAATGGAATCATACTGATTGGACAGGATAAACAAGAGGTGACTGTATACCAGAAGTCTGGTAAGACAAATGTGCTCCAGAGAGTGCAAGATAACCTTAGAACGATTTGAAAACCTTCCACTTTGGGGAGAACCAGGGGTTAGGGAGAGATGTGCTATGACATCCTCTCCAAACTAACAAACATATTGTTTTACTTTCCTTTCATTGACATAGTAATCTTGTTCTGGTCCATACAGTATGTAACAAGGAAGGCAGCCAACTTTGCATGAGACCCAGGCTAAGAAAGAGCCTTTTAGAGATCCAGGGTGTAGTGCAAGTAGCTCTGTTGGTTGAGTCATAAAATTCAGAAGATTATTTTATGTTTGAGCTATCTATACTGGGGAAATACGCAACATGGAGCAAACCCCAACTGGAGCATTATGACATACTAGTGGCCCGGTGCACAGCCTGAGATCTCCCAGCTGAGAGCCTGGGCAGAGGCGCAGCCTGAGGACCCCCGTCCAGCCCTGCTGGGCGGGGGGCACAGCCTGAGGTCTCCTGGCCCAGAACAGGGGCAGGGGGTGCAGCCTTAGGTCCCCTGTCAAGCCCAGCCTCCCCTACCCTCACCCCATCCCCCACAGCATCATACCAGTGCTGAATGGGGACGCACGCAGGCAGTGTGATGTTAGTGCTGGGGGCGCCAGTCCTCGCCCCTGGCCCTGCCCACAGACTGGTCGTGACAGACAAATTAGCATTTTCCCTTTTTATTATATAGATGTTCTTTGGATTCAGGAACAAGGCCATCCATCTGCATCAGAAAATTATACACATTTTAAAAAACAGGCTTGGCGGAGACAAAATGTTGGAGTATGGTGCTCTAAGTGACAGTGTGCACAGAACTGCCCATTTTGAGGTCACTTCTGTGGACCTAGAAAATCATAATTTGACCTTGACCAGCATCTGACCATTATAACATGAAGAGGGAGCATCTGAACCGAACTTCCATAGACAAGAAGCACTAAGATGCTATATTCCCATATATCTCAGACCCTCCGGTCATCAACCACAGCTCATCAATGCCCCTCTCAAGCTTACATTTTTAACTGCATTGGACATTAGGAGATTCCACTCGATCAGCTTAAAGAGGACAAAAAGGTATCAATTTGGTTTACAGGTTTTCTATTGCAGAATATGGGAGCAAGATGAAAATTGGTGTCTGTCAGGGCCAGCCTGACAGGTTGAGCTGGGCTGAGGCAGGGAGGTGGGAATTTAGAAAAGAAAGAAAGACGGGAAGTGGGATCGGGAGGACTACAGCTCTGGAGGAACTGAAGCAACTTTATTAGCTACACAATCCTATTTATACACAACACACTGAACAGGAGGTCTGTCAAGAGGAATGTATTCTTTGTTCCTCTTAATCTCTAAAGGAGAGACACAGCAGAAGGACAAGTTCTCAATACAGCATATCTCAGTAAATAGTTAGAGACTTCTTGGTAAGCCATGAAAGGCTGTTCTCATTCTACTGATAATCGCCATCCAAACAAGTCTGGGAAAACTGTGTGGGCAAGGGTCCCAGCCTTGCTAGCCCCTTCAGGTGCAAGGACCTTGCCAGCTTACATCTGGCCCCCAACAGGTGTCAGCTGTATTTCAGCCACATTTCAGCATTGCCTGGAATGGTATTAAAGATGGAAAGTATTCATTTCAGAGCTGCAAGCAATGCATCTGTATATCTACTTTATACAAAAAAATATATTTTTATTGATTTCAGAGAGGAAGGAAGAGGGAGAGAGACATAGAAACATCAATGATGAGAGAGAATCATTAATCGGTTGCCTCCAGCACACCCCCTACTGGGGATCAAGTCCACAACCCAGATATGTGCCCTTGAGCAGAATCGAACCTGGGACCCTTCAGTCAGCAGGCCAACGCTCTAGGCTCTATCCACTGAGCCAAACCAGCTAGGGCTGTATATCTACTTTATGTGAAAAGAAAAGTGACCTGATATAAGAACACATATGGAAATCGACAAGAGTAATGTGGAATGGGTACAAAGAATGAAGATTCTGTATTACAGATGAATGCTCACCACTGAACATCACCAGAGAAAAGGCACTAAACAACTAAGTAGACAAAATTAGGTAACACAGTTGCTAAGAGCCAGTCTTTGCCATCAGACTCTTAAACTGGTGGAGTAGGCAGTGTGATGGTAACACAGATGAAGGTATGGGTCCCCCAAAAGAACACACCTTTTTAACAGAATATGGTATTTCAAAGGTCTCATTAGACTCCTTGTGTCAATAGCCAGCAGAGTAGAAGAGAAATCACCAATATAGATGCCTTGACACTACGATAGCAGGAAAGAACATGTGTAGAACAGGTGATCCATTCTAATACTTCTGTACTCACTGACCCATTGTACTAGTAACTGCAGATAAACAAAGACAACTACTTGGTTTGAAAACAGCGTGATTACCACCAAGGGCTCAGACACATTACAAATGAATGTGTGGGTCATAGTACTAGTCAAGTTAGCAAGATCTACCAAAGTGATGTCTGAAGATGAGAAGAATTTTGGATAGGCAGTATAGGATGAGGATAACCTCGAGTTCCAGTGCAGCAAAAGAAGCTATTGTGTGTTCCACTAGTCTGCCCTCTTCTAAGTTTCTCTTCTGGGAGATCACAGAAACCATGGAGCCAAAATATAAATCTACATAGAGGAAGATCTGCCCAACAAAAGGCATGGACTGTGGTGGTCACATAAAGGTCCGTTTGGGGAGTCATAACCACATTTTCACAAACACTTTCCTTGGCCTACTTTCAAATGAATGGTGACTGAGCATGGCAATAGGACCAATACAGGGCATGCCTGTGGGATGTGAAGTTCTTTCAATGAGTGACTTCTGCTTGAAAACTTATCCTTATTTTGGCCAAAATGTTCATAGAACTATGTGACACTCTTGAGTTTCTTTTTCCCGTTTTTTCTTACCTCTCTCTCCTGCATCACAAACTGAAGGCTCTCGCCAGCCTCACTGTTTGTTCTCCTTTAACATTTAAAAGTATTTCACTCCAATAAATCTCTTGCACATCTGAGCCTGTGTTTGTGTCTGCTTTTAGAGGATCTGCACTAACAGCATCTTAGAACACACTGCCCTTGGAAAACGAAGCACTGTAAAATTAACTTATTCACACTAAAATAAAAACAGCTCCTATTCTTATTAACTCTATAGAACAATTTAGGAACAATTTGGTATTTTATTTTTTTTAATATATTCTATTGATTTTTTACAGAGAGGAAGGGAGAGAGATAGAGAGTTAGAAACATCAATGAGAGAGAAATATCGATCAGCTGCCTCCTGCACATCTCCTACTGGGGATATGCCCGCAACCCAGACACATGCCCTTGACCGGAATCGAACCTGGGACCTTTCAGTCCGCAGGCCGACGCTCTATCCAGTGAGCCAAACCGGTTTCGGTTAAATCAACAACATATAAAAGCACTTTCTTGAAATACTCAGGTCAATGAAGAATAGCTCTATTTTGAAAATATTAATATGAACAGCATGTTTCAAAATATATGGCAAATAACATACTTTGCAAGCAGAGGGATGCTAACATCAAATTTTGTATTACTATATAAAAAGGAAATAAACTTAGTATTAAATTCAATAAGTTGGAAAACTAGTTAATGAGCTTAACAATAGTGGACAAAGGAAAGTAATAAAAAATGAGAGCATCATTAATAAAAAAATAAAAGAAATAATAGAATTCATTTAAAAATAAAGATTTGTTTGAGATGACCAGTAAAATATACAGATCTGTCTGTATATTTTAGATATATACAGTATAAAGAATATAACCCTTTCCTGCTCCAGGCTTAACTCAAAGTTGGCTGCCCTCCTTATCACCTCCTATATGGGCTGGAGCACTATTACTAGGTGTCAATGTATTCCTTTCAGAACCTAAAGGGGTCTGCCAGGATCTATACAAAACTATAAGCATTTTTAAATATAAAGAAATTTAGTGTGTAATTTTACACTAATAAATGCTGAAAGTAGATTGCTTTATATAAAATATAAATCAACAATTCACACTGTCTCAGGGGAAAATAAAAATAGAATAATAAGCATAAAATTAGAAGAAGTTTTCAAATATATTACTGTAATTAAAGGTGATAATTATCAGCCAATTTTCAAAGCATACTGTTTCAAATTTTGAATATTTTACTGCTGTTACATAAGCACAACTTAGAAAAGGTGAAAAAATTAGCATATTATGTTCAAAATTTCTACCAAGTCTGGAAAATATAAAATCTACAACCTAAGAAAATTTATGAATTTTGAGGCAAAACTCTTATTATTAAATTAAATCCCATCATGTATCCTTTTTCAAAATTTATTTTTATTAAATTTATTAATGGGACAGTGGTTAATAAAGTCATATAGGTTTCAAGTGTACATTTCTATGATGCGTCATCTGTAAATGGCATTGTGTGTCCACTCTCCAAAGTCAGATCTCCTTCTGCTACCATACACTCAACCCCTTCTACCTTTCACAACTTCTCCAACCCCCTTTCACATCCTGGTGTCCATGTCTATGAGTTGTGTTTGTCTTGTTTATTTGTTGCTTGGCATTTTATGTGATAAGTCAAGTTTACTACAGGAAAACATACATGGGTAAGAATTAGACAATGACTTCACATAATTAATGGCAGTAATTGCAAATAAAACATAATATTTTGTCTCAAAATAATTGGGAAAAATTAGTGTATTAAAATAAATGGAAATTTCAGATTCCATTCTGGATTTTAAAATATAGAAAACTTTAAAAAAACAAAAAAGCTGGAAATACTTATATAAATTTTACTAAGATTTAAATGGTTTGCAACATACCAAAACAAAAACAAAAACAAGAGTTTATAGATATTTATCATATTGTGAACATTTAACAATATTTCATTTAAAATTCTATGGAATGTTATGAAATAAATTGAAAATATTAACTTGGTAGAAAAAGAGATCTATATATTTATAAATAGAAATTAATCAAGGGGATCTTTAAATTATCAGGAAAAGTAAAATAAAACAAAAATAAATGTTTAGAAAATATGCAGATTATTAAAATTCTCTGTAACATCAAAACACCAATATACATTTCAAACATATTCAAAGGCAAAATTTTTAAAAATATAAGAAACAAATCCTAAATTAAACAATAGGAAATATAAATTATCATATGCATGTACCTGGTCTTGGGACAAAAAGGGCTTTCAAATGGGATGTGAATAAAAATATACTATCAAAAATTATTGATAGAAAATAGCATTGAAGTTTACAATGTGAAGAAAATTAAACATAAACATAAAAAGCAAAAGGAATACAAGGGAGATTATTTGCCCCATATCTGGCAGACTATAAAAAAATTAAAGTTATATAAAAATAATGAATGCTCTAGTTGAAACTGAGGGGGAAATGGTAATGAGTAAAAAAGAAATTAAATAGATAAAAATATATGACACTTATGACAATTAACCAGTTAAAGTTACTTTACTTTGCATTAATATAAATAATTCAAATTAAAACATCAATAATGTTATATTTCTCCTTTGAAAAGATATTTATCAAACATAATTGTAATACCAAGATTGGTGACTGTGATAAAAATGTAAAGTGGTTCATTTGCAGACACCTTTTTCTATAATTTTATTCTTAAAAATTAGTAATACAGTTATATGAAAGGACATTCACTGAAACATTGCTGTGATTATGAGAATTTTAAAATATATTAGCTTAATACATTTTCATACAACTCCAGGATAAAAGCTATATTATAGTAGGGGATGTTAATATGAAATACAAAAATGTTCATATTTAGTTGAGTGAAAATTATAATGTACAAAGTTAAGTATGCAGTATTATTTCTACTTTCTATAATAGGATCATATGTACATGGACAAAGATCATATATATGTATACACATTTTTATACTTAAGTTCATATATTTTTCTATGTGAGAGGTGTATTGATATGTTTAAATAAATTGTGCTGGGGGTGAGAAGAATCAGTCCTTTGATTTTTTTATAAGGTTATTTGGTAAGGGATTAAGTGGATACACATCACTGAAAAAAATCCCCTGGACCTCCTTTCTGTTCCTATAAGAAAATACAATGATCACTTTCATGAAAGCTATTTGGTAAAGCCAAATTACTTTCTTGCTTTTTATCCATTGGAGAGCAGTTATATACTCAAAATCAATCAGAGAGAAAAACACCACATCGGGTTCTTTAGGTCTCTGTATGCTTTACAAATGTTGCCATGGCATTTCGCTAAATAGCAGCACAGGGTGATAAATGCATAAAATGGTCCCTCAAGTCCAGTAAAATATTGGACACAGCACACTGGTGATTGTGCAGAGCTGTGGGCTAGCATTACATTTTGCAAATCAATAAGGCAGACAATAATGTCTACTCTAGGAGAGAAAGAGGCAAAAATTATGAGAAATGAAACTGTTAAAAATGAAACTTTCACAAAGTGAAGAAATATATTCTACAACACTGAAATTAAATTATTGTGCTAATAGTGACATTATATCTGCTCACCATCAATTGAACATTTTTTAAATTATTCTTTAACAACAAAAAATGTTTCTTCAGTAATTGGTACCTGATACCACTTTTGAGTACACTTTGGGACAGGTGGGCATTGGACTAGGATAGAGGCGGCCTGTTGACAGTGTTCTGAGGTATTGTTACATGGAGAATGTATGTTTTAGCCTTTGTGAAATCACAGAAGCATTACATTTGACTTCACAATTATGGTCATAATTTCTCTCTTCTCTCCTCTGTCTTGCCCCCAGTAGAGAAGCAATTCAATTAGTTAATGTTTTAAAAGTTTATGTTCTAGGCCCACGGTCGGCAAACTCATTAGTCAACAGAGCCAAATATCAACAGTACAACGATTGAAATTTCTTTTGAGAGCCAAATTTTTTAAACTTAAACTATATAGGTAGGTACATTGTTATTAACTTAATTAGGGTACTCCTAAGGCTTAGGAAGAGCCACACTCAAAGGACCAAAGAGCCACATGTGGCTCGCGAGCCAGTTTGCCGACCCCGGTAATCTAGGCTATTAGAAGAGATAACGAAAGAAAGGTGAAAAGGATTATTAATCTGATATATAATTTTATAAGTAGCTATGAGCTGAGAGCTGGGGATCAATTGTAAGAATAGTAATACAAGAACAACCAGCCTACTCTGTGTCTGTCTGTCTGTCTGTCTCTCTCTCTCTCTTTCTCTCTCCACACATACATACATACATACATACACACACACACATACCCGCACACACGCGCGCACACACACACACACAAACTATGCTAAGCTATTTACGAAAGAGCTTCTAGAAACAAAATATAACTACACACTCAGTTTCTAGGCAGACAATACATATGGAGAAATGGGTAAAGGTTATTGTTTCACAAATGGGTGCAGAGAACGAAGACCCCTAAATACCAATCTTTTCAAGTGCTTTGTGTTTCCTTGTGAGACAGGTATTAGGAGGACTGAGTGTCCAAAATAATTTTAGAATCCTGGCTTCCAAAATATTGGTGCAAGGCCACAATATCTCTAGCAAGGAAGGGATTTAGATCTTGTTAGGTAGGCATTAAATAATGGCCCAGCAATTTATTTTAAAATGACTTATTTAGGGTCCACCGTCCATCCCGTTCTGCGTGTAAGGATCTTGAATGTCATCATGGGGTCCTGACAAGTAAAAGCTGAACAGATTGAAAATAAAAAAAAAACTTCGGAAGAAGCAAGAGTGCGGCGTGAACATGGGGAAGCAAAAGAAAACAAGGAAGTATGCGGCCATGAAGCGAAAGCTTAGTCTCAGAGATCAGAGGCTTAAAGAAAAGGATTAAAACCTAAAAAGAAAGAAAAAAAAGATCCCAGTGCACTCAAAGAAAGAGAAGTCCCCCAACACCCCTCCTGCTTATTCTTCCAATATAGCACAATATTCTTCCAATATAGCACACAGCGAGGCCCACCGTACCACATCCTGGTTGGTACCAACTTTACCAACTTTTCCATTAAGGCCAAACTGGACTTAGTGCAGTCAATGGTGGGTTGTCTCTATGCCAAGTGTATCCCTTGTATAACTGACTGTGTAATGGCTGAAATTGAGAAATTGGGGCAGAAGTATCGAGTGGCTCTAAGGATCGCCAAGGATCCAAGATTTGAACGATTACCAGGCACACACAAAAGAACCTATGCAGATGACTGCTTGGTACCGGGAGTAACTCAGCACAAGTGTTATATTGTGGCCACAGTTGACGGGACCTTAAACGAAGAATCAGGAAGATCCCTGGAGTTCCCATCATGTACATTTCTAACCACAGGTACAACATTGAGCAGATGCCAGATGATTATGGAGCCCCTTGGTTCTAATACTTAAAAGACAAAGTTTCTCTGCTTTCCTTCAACCAACTTTCTCTGTTGCAGGTTTATTAAACATGCTACAACATGCGTTATTGCTCCACTCACACATTTGCTGTTATGAGCTGAGAACAGTTACATACACTCACTTTTTGGTGGTGTTTTGAAAATGATTTTGATGTTGTTTTAAAAATGATATTTTGTGTCATTTAAAATTCTGTTACATCTTTTTACAAATCAGATGACTGCTCACAAAAATAAATAAATAAAAAATAAAAATAAAATTAAAAAAAAAAACTTTTCTCGGGTCCCTAAGAGAGGGAAGAACACAGAACACTGCCCCCAAGGCTGGAGACAGAGACAGAAATAGATCATCTCTATTGACCTGAGCAGAGATCCCAAAACGAAATCACCATGAGCACCAGAGAGGGAAGAGTTAGGAAACCTTAACTGCAAGTAAGGAAATGCTGGAGGCTCAGTGTGGGCAAGCCTGAGGTTAAAAACTCCAGGGGATTCCAGTCATCGGGGGCCCCCACAACACTGTAAGATTTACTTAGAGGAATTTAACTTGTTCTCACAGCAAATATTGCAGAAAAATGCCCTTGGTATTCTGGAGGGGGAGGAAAAAATACTACAGGGCACTCCATTCTTAACAAGACTTGTTCTCTTAGGAAAGAAACTAAAGCCTAGTTAACCGAGAAAGAAACAAAAGAAATACAGGTGATGGAATTAAGAAGTATGAACTGGCAGTTACAAAATAGTAACAGGTATGTAAAGGAGAGCATCGGAAATCTAGTCAATAATACTGTAATCACTGTGTATGATGTCAGGTAGCTAACTGACGTACTGGGGTATCACTTAGTAAGGTATATAAATACCTAACCATTATGCAATATCCCTGAAGCTCACATAGTACTGAAGGTCAACTGTAATTTAAAAAAAAAAAAAAGACTGAAAATTTCCCCCAATTAATGCCAGACACCAAACCACAGATTCAGGAAACTCCAAAAAACAACAACAACAACACCAAGCGCCATAAATGCCAAAAACAAAGAACACCTGTGCATATCATTTGCAAACTACAGACCATCAAAGGTAAAGAAAAAAACCCTTAAGACTGTGAGGGGCTGGGGGGAACCTTACCTACAGAGGAACAAACATAAAAATGACATTCGAATTCTCGGGAACCATGCAAGAAAGGAGTAGAATAAAGTTTTTTAAGTGTTGAGAGGAGAAAAAGAGGACCCACAAACCTGGAAAATCCTTATCCAAATTATCCCTGCAAAATGAAGGAGCAAGAAAGACTTTCTAGGACAAATAGCGCCAGGAGACTAGTCCTACAAGGAAAGTCTTTGAAAAGTTCCTTGGCGGGGGAAACAGCGTGAAGGCCTTCCCGGGCTCCATAGGGGCTGTGCCCAGGGCTGGGTGCCCCTAGGCCAGGACTCACCTGAGCAGGGACAGCCTGGCTGCGGGCGTGGCTGAGGCTGCAGGCGGCCGGCATCGCCAGCTGGAGAGGAGGGAAGAGGAAAGCACTGCCAGTGGGAGTTGTGGGGCAGATGTGGTCTTCCCACACCCCAGGCCGGCCAGGCACCTGCCGGACTGAAACTCTGCGGCGCCCAGGCTGAGTTGCCACAGGCCCCTTAAAGCTGCCTTTCACTTCCCGCTAAAGGGCGGAAAGGATTCTGTCATCGCGAGAATAGAGGAGACCAATCAGGAGGGGTTTGTTCCCGGGGTCGTCCCCCAGCAGGTGCATCCTGCGGGCAGGTGTGAGGTGTTTGTAGGCTGAACCCGCCCTTCGTCCCTCCCGGTCCTGTCCGGTGGATCTGAACCGTCCCCGCAGGTATGTGAACTAAGGTGAGAGGCTTGCAGGATGATTTCCCCCTGGACCTGCACTTTTAAAACTCTTTCTAATACTCCAAAAATTATAGAAAAGTCAGGATTAACAATGAATGGAATGGATGCGGTTGAATTTTATGGAGTTTTCTCAGGTCAAATTTTGGCTCATTTTAAAGCTATGGATTCGGATTGGTTTGCACGTAACTACATCGGTAGAAAAAACAAGGTTGGATGTGTACAGCAGCATTATTCAAAATTGCCAAAACTTGGAAGCAAACAAGATGTCCTTCATTAAGCGAATGGATAGACTGTGCTATATCCAGACAATGAAATACTATTCAGCACTAAAAGGAAAGCATTATCAAGCGCTGAAAAGACATGGAGGAACCCTAAAAGCACATTACTAAATGAAACAAGGCAACCTGAAAAGACTATATACTTTATGATTCCAACTCTCAGACATCTGGAAAAAGGGAAAAAATAGAGACGGTAAAAAGACCAAGGTTTGCAGGTTGGTAGGCAAGGGTACATGGGAGAGAAGTATGAATAGGTGGAATAAAGAGACTTTTAGGGCAGTGAAAATACTCCATTTCATACCAAAATGATGGATACACCCCTTTATATATGTGTCCAGACCCACAGAATGAACAACACTGAATAAACCATAATGTGAAATAAACTAAATAAATATGGACTTGGGTGATTATGATGTGTCCATGTAAGTTCACCAATTGTAAAAAATGTACCACTTAGGTGGGGGATGTCGTTCATAGCGGAGGCCGAGCTTGTGTGTGTGTGAGAGGGGGGAGGAGGGACGGTATATATGTACCTTCCCCTCAATTTGTTATGAACATAAAATTAATCTAAAAAATCTAATGAAACAACAAAATTGTTTTTTAAAAAATATATTAAAGACAGAAGGAAGGTAGGTTTGTTTAAGAGGAAAAAAAGAAACTCATGTTGGGCATGTAGACTTATACTAAGTAAAGGCAGAATCAGAAAGGCGATTTAGCAGGAGTGCAGTTGTTATTAGAAGAATGAGCACCCAGGGAATTTCCCACAATGTGGTTTGAAGAGTCAAATGATTGCCAAAGTCCATGTTTTAATAAGATTCTTTAGAAGACCTATAGACCTCTCTGAGGTTTGTCTTTTTGTCATAAGACATTTCCCATCAGTGGCCTCCAGAACACATGCAGAGATTAGTCATTTTCATTCTTGAGATCCCTAATTTGTCTTGTGGAAAAATGACACATCAATAAAAACCCATTACTTCAATCAATATTTCAGGAAGCCTGGAGAGCATATGCTTGCCAGTGATGGCCTATGTAATCACCGCAAAGGAAATGTGCACAGTTCTTCCTACCCTTTTTAATGGATATTAGATATCCCATCAGAAAATATCAAACCTTTCCATTTCACTAATAAGGAGGTGCTATATAATTGAAGAAACTATTGGTAGTCCAATGAAAAAAGAAATAATACTTCAGTGGGAAATGGTCCTTTATAAATAAATGTCCCTCACATTATTTTAGAACAATTACTTGAGAAAAATTATCCGTAGGAGAACTAAAACTTTGAGAAATAAGGTCTCTGTAATTGCTATTGTAATCAATTAGATCCTTAAATACTTATTCTAATACCTCTACTTTTTTAAGAATAGTGGTTCTACTTTCTAAATAAGGGGGAGGGGAAAACATCAACAGCACCTATCTCTTTCTTTCTATCCCTTTCACACATTTAAGTATTTAGGATTGCTAACTATTAAATTCCTAAAACATTTTCAAATAATATATTGCTTTAGTTTCTTCTTACATATGTATCTATCCAACCATCTATCTACTTACCCACTTAAATTTCTAATGCCTACTTACCTAATTATCCATTATCTATCTATCTATCTATCTATCTATCTATCTATCATCTATCTATCTATCCATCTATCTATTATCTACTTATCTATCAGTATTACCACTGTCTCAAAAAGAATTGCATATGGCACACTTTCATATACATTATTCTTTGTTTGTCATTTATAAGATGCTGAAGCCTCGGTGAACTTCTGTCAGTGATTAACTTGTTTTATTTCTATTGAAAATTGTAACAACTTTCTACATTAGTAATAGGTAAAAATATAAGTAATCTATATGACTTTGCATTTTTTCTTATTAAGGTGCATTTAAGGTGTTATGTAAAACCCAAGAATGTTTGATAATATGATGTTAAAATAATTGTATACAGAAATCGTCACTGCAATATAAAACTATAATTGTGGCTCTAGTCAGGGCTCGTGCAGGAGGCAACCAATCCATGTGTTTTCCTCACATTGATGTTTCTGTCTGTCTTTCCCTCTCTCTTCCACTCTCCTTAAAAAATCAATGGAAAAATATCTTCAGGTGAGGATTAACAACAACAACAATAACAAAACCATTAATTGTGTATCTTCAATCTGTCTTATTGGGTACAATTTTTGGTTTGTTTTAATATTACTCTGGATTACAAAATTTACCTGTTTTGAAAACCTACTTGCTCTACATTATAGCCAAAATTATTCTGCTATCATTTGAGCTGAATTCATTTTATTCTTAACAAGATAAGAATTTTTTCTTATTAAGCTAAACTCAGTTTAAGGCATTTGCACAATACTTAACCAATATATTTCAACAAATAAATCCCTCTTTTGAAGAAGCAGAAGAAAACTTAAGCTCAATCTAATATAGTTAAGCAAGCATTTGGAAATATTAAGGGGGAAAAATAGATGAAAAATTCTGCTGTAGAGTTAGATCTGATAGCTTTGTGTATTTAAAATCCTCTTTGTTATTTTTAAGCCTCCTTCCACATATTATCACACAATGCAATTCAGTATTTGGAGAAAACTCAATTACTGAAATGCACAGTTTATGGGAAACAATTGAGATGCGAGAGAAAATGTAGCTGACCATAGAAAAATCATACCCAGGAGACTAAGATGAACTTTTTTATCTACTCAAGGGAAAAATAAGTAATTATTATTTGATATAATTTACATTGCTTTTTAATATTATACAGCCAATAATTGTTACAGAATTAAAAGTTAAAATTACCAAAAAGTTTTCTAAAAATATCATTTTTGCTTTAGATAATAGATAGCTATCACTACTGATAATAGACACTAAAAATTAATAAAGGAATATTATGAACAACCCTATGTCCAAAAATTAGATAACATATTATAAGAACCAATTAAGACACAAACTAACAAAAATCACACAAACATGAATAGAAACTAAGAATAGGATTATGTCTTTTTAACTAATTGAATTAATAACTAATAACCTTCTAAAAAAGAAAACCTGAAGCTTAGATGGATTTACTGGTGAATTCAATCAACCATTTAAGGAAGAAATGATGTTAATTTTCGATGCCCTATTTCAGAAAATAAAAGCAGAGAGAACTCTTCCTAAATCATTCCATGAGGTTCAGAATTGCCCTAATACAAAAACCAAAGACATTCCAAGAAAGTAAAACTATAGACCAATATCTTTCATGAACACAGATGCAAAATCCTTAATAAAATATTAGCAAATGCAATCTAACAATGTCTAAAAAAGAATTATATATAATTATCAAGTGGGATTTATTCCATGTACGCAATGGAGTCAGAAATAGAATTTCGTGCACTGGACCTCTATTTTTTTTTCATAAAATACTGTATAAGCATCAAAATATCCACAATGGTCATCTCTATAGGTAGTATTACTTCTCATTGAGTTTTATATTTTCCAAACTTTTTAAATGAGCAAGCATTCTGCTCCAATAAAAATGTATGTCTTTGCATTTTTTGGTCATTCTAAAATAATTTTGAATTGCTAAATCTGAGTTTCTCTGCATATCCACAAAAAAAAAAAAATCACATCAACAAGAAAAGCAAATAAAACTAAACATAACAAATACCTCAATACATCTGGAAATACAGATTATTACAAACCTTGTCTTATGCATAATTAGAGAAATAAACATGATATTCCAGTAGATGCCTCATATTGGAGCCCTGAATTGAGAATGCATGTATCCAAGAAACTGAATGCAAAAGAGAAGAGGGGAGTAGAGGGCTCATAGACATAGACAAAATCATCCCAGGAAGAAAATTTCTTTTTTGTTACATGAAAGAAAAACAAAACAACAACAAAAAATACCTGAAAACAAGTCTGCGATCTGACAGATCTTAGCAGCAGATAAAGGGAAAATACTTGAACACACATAATGACTGAGGTGGAAGTCGTAAATGTCAGTTGCTTCTGGGAGATTAGGGAGTAAAGAGCAATAATGTGTGGACAAGAATTGAATAGAAAGAAAGAACAAAGTGGGTACATTAGGAAATCCTGAAGCAACAAAAGCAAACTATAGGCTGAAAGACAGACCAAATACTTCCCTCCAAAGGAAACACCGCCAAAGGAAAAAGTTACGAAGGGACACTTTGTAAAGTATATGATTGTCCAATCATTATGCCATACACCTGCAACCAATACAAAATAATATTGAAAGCAAATTGTAAGAAAGATTAGTCTTGAACTAATAGTCTTGTAAGATGCTTCTAACCCTTATTTTGCCCCCCAAAACAATAAAAAAAGCTAAAGTGGGGCAAATAACTATTAAAAGACAATAGAAATTGAGAGCCAATATATTTCAACAAATAAATCCCTCTTTTAAAAAAGCAGAAGAAAATTTTAAGCTCAATTTAATATAGTTAAGCAAGCATTTGGAAATATTAAGGGGGAAAAACATATAAATAACAACTTCAAAAATTAAACACATAAATGGACAAAATCTAGGAAGATATGAAATGATGATTGAATTTAAGATCTACCTTTACTGAGACTGACTTGAGGCTTTTGGAACTGGTAAAAATTTTGCTTAACTGGGCTCAGTAATCAATTCAAATGAGATGCCAGCCAAGAAATCAAGAGAAGACTGCAACTCAGAGGGCAGCAATGAAATAATTTGGAAAGATCAAGAGCAAAGATGTATTATCAGAGAAAAGACTAAGGTCATCTGTGTCCTCATACTTCCAATTACTATGTACAAATGCAAATGTTGGACAGTGAGGAAGGTTTATGGGGGAAAAAATGATTCATTTGAGCAATGGTGTTGGTGGAGAGTTTTACAGATAGCCTGAACTGCCAGATAAGCAAATTAAGCCTGAAATATTGCTAGAGACAAAAATGTCAAAACTAAAAATCTACTCCAGGTATATCATAAGAAGGCTGAGATCTTTGGAAAAGACAATAATGCAGGGAAAAATAGAAGGCAGCAGAAAATAAAAGACCAAATATGAGACAGATGGACTCTATTAAAGAAGCCGTAGGCACGAGTCTACAGGAGCTGAGCAGGGCTGTTGAGCACAGGACATTGTGGACACCACTCATTCACAGGGTTGCCAGGAGTCAGAGCTGACTCAACAGCACATAACATGACACATTGATCCATGTCTTAAAGTGAGTGATAATGATACTGAAAGGAATTCTAGGGACAAAACAGGCAGGTTTAGGGAGTTTTAGAGATAAAAGAGGGTCCATGGGAGAGGAATGCATAGATGGAGGCTTGGAGATGCCAAAATGCTTCTCTTACTTATACAGAGGATAGAGAAATGCCAGAGGAAGAGGGGGTCCAGGCAGATGGAAACATTTCTGGCCTGAGCAATAAAAACAGCCATAAACCAAGGACAGAGATATCTCTGGCCTGAGCAGCTGGGAGATCAAAGGCAACTCCAACCAGCAAGATAAAGGGGAGAGGAAGAGGGGGACACCACATGGGCTTTGAGCTTTGAAACTAATTCTCTGTAGCAGGAAGACTAATGAGGAAAGGAGGGGGGTCCCAAATTAGGAAAGGGGCAAATTAGAAAGGGACGCATTCAGACAAAGAACTGCAGCATATATAAAACAGAGACAAAGGGATACGAGACACATTTTTTTTTTTAGTTTTCCCATTAGAAAGAGTGGAAGAAGTCTGTACCCCCAAACCCCCATTTCAATACAGGGGAATATATTTTCATAAATCCATCATTTTGTACATTTAATTTTTTTATACTTTATGTAAACTTTATATGTATGTGCAATTCCAAGAAAAACTTAAAAGCTAAGTAAATACTCTAAAAATGCTCACATTATTAAGGTAAATAGATGACAAAAAAATCAATTGAAATAAATTTTTATATTTAGTTTCTTTAGTTTGCTATTCAGCAATGATCAACACTTAGTTGATGAATTCCTAATCAACTTTATAGAGTTGCTCTCCCAAGCTCCTCCCTCTTCCCTGATCTCTCATTACTTTCTAGCTTCCTGAGAATCCTTTCTGTCCTCAGGTCAGACAGTTGGGCTTTAAGTACCCTGCCCTGCCAGGAGCTTCCACAACTGTGCCTCTGGGCAAAGAGGTGGGAGAACAGAGAGGGAGGGTTTGCCCCACCCTCTTCAGATTATAGCCTCCATGATCAGTGAAGTTTCCCTGAGATATTTGGCTTCTGTGGATTCGTGTATCTCCTGCTGCAATCATAGTCCATGGGGTTCCTTGGGAGCCAAGAGAATGAAAAAATAAAAATGAAAATTCCTGGGATTTCTGAACTCTGAACATAAACCCTGTAGTCAGCATTAGGTTATTATTCAGATTAAGGCACAATGTATGTCCAAAATTGTACATGTTTGTATATGTTGGTGTGCTTGCTTGCAAATATATATGTGTGTGACAACTTCCACTCACTTATCCCACAGGACACCATAAAATCATTTTACATATGTATCATTAGACCTACTTTTCACATTTGTTGTCATGGTAGCCCAAGTCCCTTTATACCTTTGCTGAAAACAGCAGCAAATCAATGTTTGAATTTTAATAGTGAAGGGTTTTTAATGTGTGTGGAAATATAAGAACAATTTAAAAGTATTCAAATAGAATAAAAGTATGGCCCAAATTTCTGTACTGTTTTTACTTTGGTATGCTTGAAAATTTTTAATTACTTAGTTTATTTTAAATTTCTCAACTGTGAAGTGATCATATTGCAAGAGAAGTAGTATTCTTCTTACAATATGGCTGTTATACAAGAAAATCAGCATCAAGTATGAGTTGTGGAAGTCATAGTAACAAAAAAAATGTATTTTTAATTAAATACAATATTTTCTGCTGAAAAATTAAATGACATAGTTTGATCAAGCCTCGAGGAAAAAGCCAATCCATTTTAACCACTTCAAAACTTTTTTCAATAATATTCAGTTTATTTTAGAAATCATCCTGCAGATTTTATTAAAAACATATTTAAACAGAGAAAGAAACCATATGTCCATGTAACTTTGCTTAGTTTGTTATTGACATTATTTATCCTTAAAATGTACTAATTCTTTGTTGAAAATATTGAGGAAAATGTATACTATACTTTTATACATACAAAATAATTTTTGGGGGGACATGATTGTTTTTATCAACTTTGAAATTAAAGAAAGTTTGTAATAGTATACCTATGAGGCCTACATCTTATTTTTTAATATAAAATTTTATATAAGAATAGTTTTAGATTTACAGACAAGTTACAGTTAGTACTAAGTTCCCATATCCCCCACACCCGGCTTTTCCTATTAGTAAAATCTTACATTAGTATAGTATATTTGTCACACTAATGAACCAATAGTGATACATTATTACTCATTAAGTCTGTACTTCATATGGATTTCCCTAGGTTTTGGATGATGTCCTATTGTTCCAGGATCCCATCCAAGATAAAACATTATATTCAGTCATCAAGTCTCTGTACACCTTTCCAGACTGAGACTAATATTACTTTTTAGACTTTTAGAAATTCTTGACAGTTTTAAGAATTTCTGATAAAAGGTATTTTATAGACTGTCCTTCATTTGGGTTTGCCTGATTTTTTTTTTTCCCATCTCAATTTTAGACAAAGCTTATGTATTTGGGGGGAGGAAATCCATAAAGATAAAGTACCATTCGTATCATACCTTATCAAAGGTACAGGCTATCAATATCACTTATCACTGTTGATATTAATCTTCATCATCTAGATGACATACTGATTATCATGTTCCTGCACTGTAAAGTTACTAGTTTTTATTCACTTGCATCCTTTACTTTTTGAAGGAAAGTCCCTTGTGCAACCTACACTTAAAGAAGAGTTAGGTCCTTCCTCCTTGAGTAGAGACTATCTGCATAAATTATTTAGAATTCTTCTGCACTATCCCACTCCCTTTTATTTATTTAATTAATCATCTGTTTGTATCAGTAGGAACTCATGGGTATTTATTGTATACCATGAGTTATAATCCAATATGATATTAGTTATTTTATTGCTTTGGCCATTGGGGGCTCTCTAAAGTGGCTCCTTCGTCCCATTAAAATAGCCCCATCCTATCTAATAATAGCCAAACATGGTAATTGACCATACCTTCGCTATGCCTCCCATTGGCTAATCAGTGTGGTATGCAAATTAACCGCCAACAAAGATGGAGGTTAATTTGCATATACCAGCTGGGAGCGAAGCAATCCAGGTGGCCGAAAACAAGCCAGGCGGCAGAGGCAGGAGCAAAACAAGCCAGGGGGCAGAGGGAGGCAGGGGCAAAACAAGCTGGACATCCCCTGAG
Organism: Myotis nattereri; assembly: GCF_964212035.1. Lineage (NCBI taxonomy): Eukaryota > Metazoa > Chordata > Mammalia > Chiroptera > Vespertilionidae > Myotis > Myotis nattereri. The sequence goes on along the minus strand of NC_138080.1, from coordinate 63,579,875 downwards.
GGGCTCCAGACTGCGAGAGGGCACAGGCCGGGCTGAGGGACTCCCCCCCTCCGAGTGCAAAAATTGTTGTGCACCGGGCCTCTAGTCATTTTATATTTCCTTCCTGGCACTGCAAAATGTTCCATGCTAATCCTTGATTTTCCATGCCCTGTCCAATAATCATCTATTTCTCCATGGAACCGTTCATTCTTTTGATTGGAGCATGGTATTAGAAATCAAGATCTTTGCAATTGTGTGTTCTTATTTTAATGTTAATACATTAAACTAGTTAAAAATCCATATCAGAAAATACATAATATTTCTTTTACTTTCACATTCCTCTTTCATGTTCTTAAATGTACTCTACCTTTCAGATATTTTCTAGACAACTATGCATCTATATCTCTAATCGTTTCCTATCTATTATTTTATGTAAATGAAAAGATAACACACTGTTGAGACTTGTCTCTTTTCATGTCAGTTCACTTAGAAATGGTAATTATATAGATAGGTGTAAAAAGGTAGACAATTGTTCAGATAGACCTTAATTTTTAAATTTTTAAAATGAAATTAAACAGTGAACCTTTAGTTTGTATTCATCCTATTATTGTATAAGCATCACTATAGTAATTACATAATTTCATAATTACAATTATATTAATATAATTTTTTTAATTTATTTTTTTAATTGCTTAAAGTATTGCAAAGGGTATTACATATGTGTCTTTTTTTTCCCCCGCCCTTGACTATCCCCTGGTCTCCCCCACCCCCCAACGTCCCATGTCCATTGGTTATGCATATATGCATGCATACAAGTCCTTCGGTTGATCTCTTATACCCCTCCCTCCTGCCCCCCAACTTTCCCTGGCCTTCCCGCTGCAGTTTGACAATCTGTTTGAGGCAGCTCTGCCTCTGTATCTATTACTGTTCAAAAGCTTATAATGGTCTCTATTATCCATGAATGAGTGAGATCATGTGGCATTTTTCCTTCATTGACTGGCTTATTTCACTTAGCATAATGCTCTCCAGTTCCATCCATGACGTTGCAAATGGTAGGAGTTCCTTCTTTTTTACAGCAGCATAGTATTCCATCGTGTAGATGTACCACAGTTTTCTAATGCATTCATCTACTGATGGGCACTTAGGCTGTTTCCAGATCTTAGCTATGGTGAATTGTGCTGCTATGAACATATGGGTGCATATATCCTTTCTGATTGTGTTTCTGGTTTCCTGGGATATATTCCTAGAAGTGGGATCACAGGGTCAAATGGTAGTTCCATTTGTAGTTTTTTGAGGAAACTCCGTACTGTCTTCCATAGTGGCTGCACCAGTCTGCATTCCCACCAGCAGTGCACAAGTGTTCCTTTTTCTCCACATCTTCTCCAGCACTTGTTGTTTGTTGATTTGTTGATGATAGCCAGTCTGACAGGTGTGAGATGATACCTCATTGTTGTTTTGATTTGCATCTCTTGGATGATTAGTGACTTTGAGCATGTTTTCATATGTCTCTTGGCTTTCTGAATGTCCTCTTTTGAAAGGTGTCTATTTAGGTCCTTTACCCATTTTTTTATTGGATTGTTTATCTTCCTTTTGTTAAGTTGTATGAGTTCCCTATAAATTTTGGAGATTAGGCCCTTATCAGATATGACATTGGCAAATATGTTTTCCCACACAGTGGGTTGTCTTGTTGTTTTGTTTATGCTAAGAACAGGAACAAGACAGGGATGCCCGCTCTCACCACTCCTGTTCAACATAGTACTGGAAGTGTTAGCCATTGCAATTAGGCAAGAGGAAGAAATAAAAGGCATCCAAATTGGAAAAGAGGAAGTAAAACTGTCCTTATTTGAAGACGACATGATATTATACATACAAAACCCTAGAGACTCCATCAAAAAACTACTAGACTTAATACATGAATTTGGCAATGTAGCAGGATACAAAATTAACCCCAAGAAATCTGAGGCATTTCTATACACCAATAGTGAACTTTCAGAAAGAGAGATTACAAAAACAATCCCATTTACCATCGCACCAAAGAAATTAAGCTACCTAGGAATAAACTTAACTAAAGAGGTAAAAGACCTGTACTCAGAAAACTACAGGACGTTGAAAAAAGAGATAGAGGAAGACATAAACAAATGGAAGAACATTCCATGTTCATGGATTGGTAGGATCAACATCATTAAAATGTCCATACTACCCAAAGCAATCTATAAATTCAATGCACTTCCCATTAAAATACCAACGGCATACTTCACAGATCTAGAACAAACTCTCCAAAAATTCATCTGGAATAAAAAAAGACCCCGAATAGCTGCAGCAATCCTGAGAAAGAACAAAGTAGGTGGGATCTCAATACCAGATATCAAGCTGTATTACAAAGCCACTGTTCTCAAAACTGCCTGGTACTGGCACAAGAACAGACATATAGATCAATGGAATAGAATAGAGAGCCCAGAAATTGGCCCAAACCAATATGCTCAGCTAATATTTGACAAAGGAGGCAAGAACATACAATGGAGCCAGGATAGTCTCTTCAATAAATGGTGTTGGGAAAATTGGACAGATACATGCAAGAAAATGAAACTAGACCACCAACTTACACCATACACAAAAATAAACTCAAAATGGATAAAGGACTTAAATGTACAACAGGAAACCATAAAAATTCTAGAAGAATCCAAAGGCAACAAAATCTCAGACATATGCCGAAGCAATTTCTTCTCTGATACAGCTCCTAGGGCACTTGAAACTAAAGAGAAAATGAACAAATGGGACTACATCAAAATAAAAAGCTTAATATAATTTTTAATGTAAAGAGGCAAACATGGATGACTATGACTTATTTGCATGGACTATACTTTCTCTTTTTTAGAGACTCTATACCATTTGGCAGCTTAACAAACATCTAGCTAAACAGGACATACCTCTTTTGGATGGTACTTGCAACCGAGTTCTAACAAAGACTTCTCCTTGACCAGGAAACTTCAGTTGTTATATGGTTGAATATATGTTTTCTAACCCCCTTTCAAGTCTCCTATAAACATGTAAATTATTATGGAGTGGAATCTCCTTTGTGACATTCTTTCCATGATTTTTTGGCTATGTCCAATCCCAACTTATCTTTCTATAGGATACTTAGAGCTTCAGAATTATGTATGCTTGGTGTTTCCTTTGCCTCTGGGTTTCTCCAATGAGCTCTACTTTACATGAACACCAAATGGCAGTTGGGGTTCATCTATGTACCCCTTTGCAGAATATTTTGGATGCTAGCAGGGATATATATATATATATATATATATATATATATATATATATATATATATTATTTGTGTGATCTCAGGCAGAAGCCATAATAGTTAGAGCGAAAAACAAAAGTGCAGAAAGCCCAAGGTTAAGTCAGGAGTGGATTTGGCTGACTTCACTAAACAGAAACACATGTAAGCTGATAGGCTAATGGAAGATGTAGAACTGATTTTGCTTTTAAGCTTAGAGGCAAGAGACAAAAAGAGACAGAGACTAGGGCTGAAACTCGGCAAAATACCAGTGTGAGCTTACTATGTACTGAAACTAACAGGTTATAGTCAGGGTTATTACTATCATCATCCTCATTATTTGCATGGACTATGCTTTCTCTTTTTTAGAGGCCCTATACAATTTAAATAGATACTGTGCAGATGCAGGTGTGCGAACATGTCCTCTATGACCCTACTGTTCATTTCTAGAATAGTTACACAAATTCGGGGCCAAGGATATCTGTACTCCTTACAGCTACCAAAGGCATAATGAACTAACGTCTGCAGGAGGAAAAATATTATTCTCCCTTACAAGATTCATGTTGGGTATTTATTATGCATCATTTTATGGAAATCATTTCTGTTTGACACTGCAATGTAAACCACCAAAGCTTTAATAAAAACATCACCAGTTTTGAACCTATAGAAACTTTTTATATAGAATACTTTGCTGCTTTTACTAGCATTTGGATTTCCCAAAACACATAAGCCTTGTCCAACATTGTAAAAAAAATTGGTTGCTTTGAATGTGATATATGGCACAACTTGTACCTGAAAATTTAACTAAATCTTCCACATCAGGTATCAACAAGCATCTCAGATTGAGTGGGTAGCCCCTGCATATAAAAATCCCCAGGCCTGGCAGGTATGGCTCAGTTGTTTTAGCAGTGTCCAAAGGACCAAGAGGTCCCCGGTTTCTCTCTCTCTCCCTCCCTCTTCCTTCCTCTCTCCCTCTTAAAAAGAATTCAATAAAAACATATATTTATAAAAAAGAAAGTGTCTTACTACCTCCCCAAAAAGATTCTGGGGAAAAAAATTTCCTTTTGTACAATTCTAGAATTTATTTTTCAACCAAGATTTTAAAAACCAGCCTAAATAGCACAGCATATCATTACTTTACAGAATACTGTTGGCAGAGTATAGATACCCTAAGGAAAACATATTGCACATGAGGTGAAAAGCAGGAAGATCACTGCTGGTTTAGTTTCTGCTAGTGGTCTGTTTGCTCTGTCTTTATAGCTCCAGGATGTGTACTTTTAAGAAACTTTATATACTTGGTGTTTTCAGTCTCCAATTCTATAAACTCTATTTTTTCTTAGCGCAGTAGACTCATGATCCAGGGCATTATAAAATACGATTGTTAAAATATTGATATCCCAAATGGGCAAAACAAGTGGCACTACATAAATATTTTATGCTCTCTGTTATCTTCTATCACTACTTCCTCATTGTTAGCAAACACCTAAGAGATATAACTCCCTTCCCCCATTTGCCATGTTAGCAGCACAAATGGTATACTGACATAGCACTGCCTAAGTTTAAGGATACTAAATTAATGCTATATAAAACATTTTTTTTCCTTAGACAGCATAAACCAATTATTAGCTCTGTGTAAAATAGCAATCATAATAATAAAATTGAAATGTTGACTAAATTTCAACTAAAATATGTCTACTTTTTAAAACAACTTAAAGGAGCAAAAAGTTGATGTTACTTAAAAGCAGGAACAATTTGTAATGGCTTGTAGAAGTTAATTTAAACATGAAGTCCTGGCTGGGTTGCTCAGTTGTTAGAGCATGGTTCAGTACACCAAAAGATTACATGCTAAATCCCCAGTCTGGGCATCTGGGCACCTGCAGGAGGCAACTGATCAATGTTTCTCTTTCAAATTGATGTTTCTCTTTCTCTCTCTCTCAAATCAATAAAAACATATGCTTGGGTGAGAATAAAAAGGAAAGTAAACATGATATGTGTGAATTTAATAAAGTATGGCCCAGCTGGTGTGGTTCAGTGGTTGAGCATCAATCTATGACCCAGGAGGTCACTGGTTCAATTCCCAGTCAGGGCACATGCTGGGTTACAGGCTCAAGTCCCTGTTGGAGGGCATGCAGGAAGCAGCTGCTCAGTGATTCTCTCTCATCATTGATGTTTCTCTCTCTCCCTCTGCCTCCCTCTCTAAACTCAATAAAAATATATTTTTTAAATAAAATGATTAAAATAAATAAATTAATCAATAAAATAAAATATTAGATGTATTAGAGAACAGAAATTTGACTTTCTATCACCCATGTAATTGAACAGTTCTCAAACTTTTTCATCTCACTATACCTTCACATGCAAAACTTACTGAGGACCCACAAAAACTTTATTTATGTGGGTTATAGCTATCATTATTAATTATATTAATATGAAAACTGACATTTCAAACTTTCATTTATTTATTAAAATCATTAAGAATAACAACAACAAATCTAACTACTATGAATAATTGTTATAAACAAAAAAGAAGAGAATTTGTTGCTAGCCCACTTGCCTTATGAGAATTATTAAAGAAAAATAGGCTGAAAGCAAATGACACCAGATAATAATTCAAATTCACACAAAAAAGGGTGTTAATAAAGGAAATTATGTAGGTAATAATAAAACACAATAAAATTCCATATTTCTTTTCCCTTTTCCTAACAATTTTACAGTACAATTACATAAAATGTGTATAATTACATTGTGCTATACAAATGTAAAATGTTAGACAATAATAGCACAAGTGAGGAAGGTGGGACCAAAGCTGTGTGACAGTAAAGAAGTGACACCAGTAGGATTCTCACATTCTTCTCACATTTACAGATGGTAACTCAGATCCATAGGAGAAATGATGAGAACCAGGGAGGGTAAATGTCAGGTTAATATAACTAACTCTCTAAATATAAATTTATCTTCCTTTATTCTCCCAACTTCTTTAAAATAAAATTTTATAAAGTAATAATTATAAAAATGGCTCATAATATATATAGATGTATACCGATCATGACACACCTAAAGGAGTGAGGGATGGGCCATATAATAGTAAAATTTCTATATTTAACTACTTTTAAGTTATTATATATTTGAAATAGAATATGTGAAGATGTGTATCAGCCAGGGTTCTCCAGAGAAACAGAACAATCAGGATTGTATAAATATATAGAAATAGATTTCTTTTTAAGAAATTGACTTACATAATTATGGAGTATATCAAGTCAAAATCTTCAGGATGTAGGTGTGACCCATCCTGAGACAATACCACTACATCTGTGAACCTGGAAAAGATGAGAAACAAGTTATTTGCTCCTAAAATACAATGATAGGCCAGGCATAGGAAAGCAATTGTAAACATTTTCATTGAGAAAGGGAGAGAAATGGAAGGAAATAAAGAGATCACTAGTCCTAAGAATCTTTGAGTTCCGGTCTGTCAAACTCCATGAGGTTTCAAGTCCTGTAAATAATCCTCTGTGGTTCAAGGCTCTGCCCCTTGGGTTCATGGCTTCTCCCCTAGACTGTGGCTCCAAAGTCATCCTTCCTTTTTCTAGAAGTGTGGCAAGTGTTTCAAGCTGAGTAGTTTTACCAGCCTATTTTTGGCCTATAGAATTTTGAGAGTCTGAAAATCTTTTATTTTATTTTATTTCGGTCCCTGTCATTCCAAACTAGTATAAAAAATTTCAGGAACTTTATATGGTTCTTCCATGGATGTCAGAAAGATTTACTCCTTTGGACAAGAGGCTCCCACACATCTTTCTGGGATAATCTTTTATCTGTTCCTGGCTTCTGCTGAGGTTCCTGGGAGGATCCAGGAGTCACATGATTAATCTGAGTGACTGATTACTTTAAGTGTTGAACCCTTCTGAGGAAGGAGCTAAAGGTTGTCACACCTTTGGCCTTCTCTAGAGAGCACACTTTTCTAATAGTGAATCCCCTAATTTTAGCGATTTTTGCGATCTGGATAGACTGAGAATTTCCTAAATAATTGAGAATTGGTTCCTTTTTCTTAATTCTTACCTTCCTTTATTTCTTCTCACATTCTACTCTAAACAGCAAGAAGAGCCCAGAATAAACCTCAAACACTTTGCTTGGAAAACTCCTCAGCTAAATATACAAGTTTGTTGTTTACAAAATTTGTTCTTCAAATACTACAGACCACCATTCAGTTTAGCCTTCCTCCAGTTTCCATTGACATCTACCTCATTTTCCTACCTAAGCTCTCTCTGGCAGTGCCTTTAAAGTTCATAATTCTACCAACAGGCTGATCACGATGATACATATTTTCTCTAACATGGGCTCATTTCTTTTTTATATATATATTTTATTGATTTTTTTACAGAGAGGAAGGGAGAGGGATAGAGAGTTAGAAACATCGATGAGAGAGAAACATCGATCAGAGGCTTCCTGCACACTCCCCATTGGGGATGTGCCCGCAACCAAGGTACATGCCGTTGACTGGAATCAAACCTGGGACCCTTGAGTCCGCAGGCTGACTCTCTATCCACTGAGCTAAACCGGTTAGGGCTGGGCTCATTTCTTACTATGCCCTTACTAGCAGAGTTAACATTCATATTTTTACTAACACTTTGTTCAAGAAATCTAGGCTTATTCTAACATATTCCTTACTATTCTTCCAGCACCTTCTAGTTCCAAAGTCACTTCCACTTGTTTACATCTGTTACAATAGCACCCAAGTTCCCGGTACCAAAATCTATTTTAGTTTCCCACTGATGTTGTAACAAATGAGAATAACTTTAGTGGCTTCAACCAATTCAGCTTTATTATCTTCCCTTTCTGTAGGTCAGAAACCTGACATGAACCTTACTGCGGTTAAAGTGTTGTCAGGGCTGTGTTCTTTCTGGGTATTCCAATGAAAAATCAGTTTCTTTAAAAAGTTTCTGAAAAGATGTTGAAATTGTCACCTAAGAGATAATATCTAAGATATAACTGGTAATTCTATAATATTGTTATTTTCAAAGCCAATTATATTGTTCAGTTAGCACATTTCTTGATCCAAGTTTTAAAGACTTTTTTAAGCAGTTGAGTAAGGTAGCCAGTCCATATAAAATTATATTAAACTTTTATATTATATGTTATCATATACAATATTTGTAATATAATATAGTATTATATTTTAAGAATCTATCTTAAATCTGCTTCTTAAAATACTTAGAAAACACCTAATTCAATTAAGGTACAAGATTTTAGATAATTACATTGTTTCAGGGAATACTGAAACATCATTATCAAATAAGTCTTTGTGCACATGAGTTTTAGTCCATAGCATTAAAGGGGAAAATGGTTTCTTTGTTTATTAGCAACTCATGAGCAGCATCCTACCCTGACAGAGGTAGCCTCCAAATCTTAACTCTTCACCAATCTTTATTAAAAGTTAGCCTTATTTGCCCTGGCCAGTGTTTCTCAGTGGTTAAAGTGTTGACTCACACACTGAAGGATTGTGGGTTCAATGCTTGGTCAAGGGGATGTTCCTGGGTTGCAAGTTCAGTCCCATGCCCCAGTCTGCATGTGTGGGAGGCAACCAATTAGTGTCTCCCTCTCTCCCCTCCCCTCCCCTCCCCTCCCCTCCCCTCCCCTCCTCTTCTCTTCTCTTCTCTTCTCTCTCTCTCTCTCTCTCTCTCTCTCTCTCTCTCTCTCTCCCCCCCCTTCCCTCCCACTCTCTCTCTCTTAGAAAAAAAATCAATTAAAAGATATATATAATGATGACAGGAATTACCCAACAGCTGACAATCCTAATCAATTAATTTCTTTTGTGATTTTTATCACTATAATGTCAAAAATTTTAATTAGCTTAATAAAAATGTTTTGATGTGATTGCTTTAGTAATTGTATTTTTATATAATTGCAGAAGTCCACAGTTACGACAGAATTAATCTTGGCTTCAGCTTATTACAGCTCTTAGCCTTAGCTGTTTGGCTTTTGGCTAAAATGCACATTTAGCACTACTCTTCAATGAAACTAAGAGAAGCAGTTAAGACACTAAGCTGTAGAACTTGCACTTTTTTCACTGGGAAAGACTGTGCTGGGAGAGTCGAGGAAGTGGAAAATACCTTTCTAAGGACTAAGGAGACTCATATCAGTGTAGTTTACATAAATTTAAGAAAATATTGAATTCATAGAAAGAATAAAGAATTATATGTACACATATTTTTAGTAATAGAAGAACATAAAGTCATAAAACACCATTAATATCACTTAGTATAAATTAAATTATCTTAAAAGATCAAATTCATCAAAGGGAAAGAACAAAAGTTTGATTAAAACTAGTTTGGAGAGAAATAGAAACAAAACCAGAACACAATTTCATGAGAGCAAGTAAAAGCAACTCTTGGTATGCTTTCAGTGTGTAGTGCTATGCATCCTTTCAAAAATTTCCTAAAATTTATATGAAAATGTAATTGACCTAAATTATCTTAAATAATTTTGAAAAAGTAAAAGAGGCCCTGCACTACCTGATTTAAAAATTTACTATAAAGCCATAGTAATCAATTCAGCATAGTATAGATGCATAAATAGTCAAATATATCAATGAAGTCCAAAAATAATCCATACACTTATGGTTGATTGGTTTTTTTAAACTATTATTTAAAATTTCATTTTTCAGCTACAGTTTACATTCAATATTTTGTATTAATTTCAGGTGCACAACATAGTGGTTAGACAGTCATATATTTTACACAGTGATACCCCCGATAATTCAAGTGCACAGCGGGCACCACACAGTTATTACAATATGATTGACTACATTGCTTTAGCAGAACTTTATAACCCTGTGACTATTTTGTAACTACCAATTTGTAGTGCTAAATCCCTTCTCCTTTTCTCCCCAGTCTCCTAACCCACTGGCAACCATTAGACTATTCTCTGTATCTATGAGTCTGTTTCAATGTTCTTTTTTTGTTTATTTTGTTCTTCAGATTCCACACATAAGTGAATCATATGGTGTTTATCTTCCTCTGTCTGACTTATTTCACTTAGCATAATATCCTCTAGATCTATTCATGCTATCATAAATGGCAAGAGTTCATTTTTTATGGCAGAGTAGTATTTCATTGTGGATATGTATCAAGACTTTCTTTATGCACTCAACTATTAATGGGTATGTGAGTTGTTTTTATATCTTGTGTATTGTAAATACCGCTGCAATGAACATAGGGGTGCACAATCTCTTTTAAATTAGTGTTTCAGATATATACCCAGAAATGGGATCACTGGGTCATAAAGCAGTTCCATTTTTAAATTTTTGAGGAAACTCCACACTGTTTTCTATAGTAGCTGGACCAATCTGCATTCCTGCCAACAGTGCTCAAGGGTGTGTACCTCGGTTGCAGGCTCCATCACTGGCCCTGGTCTGGGTGCATGCAGGAGATAACCAATTGATGTGTCACTTTCACATCGATGTTTCTCTCTCTCTGTCTCCCTCTCTCTTCCACTCTCTCTAAAATGAATGGAAAAATATCCTCGAGTGAGGATTAACAACAACAACAATATATGTATTTAGAAATGTCTGCATTTAGATATGCTGTTACTAGATACAATATCCTATATAATAAAAGCCTAATATGCTAAGTGTCCAACCATTCGTTCAACCATTCGACCAGTCGCTATGACATGCACTGACTACCAGGGGGTAGAGGCTTCAACTGGTAGGTTAGCTTGCTGCTGGGGTCTGGCCAATCAGGACTGGGCTAGACGGGCTGGACATGCCCTGGAGCTCTCCCACAGTCCCTCTCTGGCCCAATCATGCACCGGTGGGGTTCCTCAGCCTGGCCTTTGCCCTCTCACAATCCGGGACCCCTTGGGGGATGTCAGAGAGCCAGTTTCGGCCCAAACCCCACAGGCCAGGCTGAGGGAACCCACTGCTGCACGAATTCATGCACCAGGCCTCTAGTAGTCATATAAAACTAAAGGAAACATGAGCAAAAACAACGAAAATAATTTTGTATTAAGTAATCGGCTATACTGTCTTTTCTGCTTGAAGCTGTCCAGTATCTTTCAAATGTGATGCAAATTTTAAAATAAAATTTACATGCAAGGTATGTTTCTTTTGCATAAATTATATTTGGGGCATTTGTGTACCTCACTTTCCCAAGTTACCCAAATTTATGATTAATAGAATAATAAGATTGTGATATAGAAAAATATAAAACAGAAATATTAAGAGAAATGTATATATATTTCTTGATTAACAATCAGTTAAAAATTCAACTATAAGAGAATGGAATGGAAAGACAACATAAGAGCTAGGGAATTATATTTTCCATCTGTCTATATTTTTCTAACAGGGAACACCACAAAGACAAAAAAATAGGGTGACAAGTTTTTAGAAGTTTTTTTAGGGAAAAAAAGAGGGTGGTAATCTCTTTACATAAATGAGTTCCAGTTTCTATATTCTGGACAAATGTTTTGTCTTCCATTATTTTTATGGCACTAAGAGTCAGTTTTGCCCCCCAAAAAAGTAATTGATCCTGTATACTTCAAAAGTTGATGGCCAACGGAGAAACTTGAACAATTATAATTTCAAATATATTCATCACTTTTAGTTTAATATGATATAACATATTGCATTATCTTTTCATATAGACTGAGCCATTTTAGAAAAACCATCCTACTATCCTTTGTTAATTTAGGTATTCATTTTTTTAAATATTCAATGCCAGGACTGTGCTGGGGATACAGCAAGAATTAAGATGGATTTGATCCTTCCTATTGTCAGTCCAGCAAACAAACAGAAGTAAAGACCTTTGCCAAGAACAACCCTGGGGATATAACCTATTCTGTGCCAATAATAGTTCTGGGGATACAGCTGTGAGAAAGATAACTGTACTAACAGTCCTGTAGTAGAAAGCAAAGACCGTATTCTCAAGTTAGGTTGCCTCTGCAGCAACAAGTTTAGAAAGACTATGTGTAAATATTTAAAGGCATGTATGAATAGAAGATGGTCTTATTGAAGAAATGTGCCTTTTAAAAGAAGGCCTTGGGTTGCATTGTCAAAAAAAAAAATGTTGGTTTTGGTGGGAGTGTAATGAGTAATCATGTGAGTGGTCACATGCAATGCTGCTTTAAGACGCCAAATTAACCAATTTCTGCAATGGGTTGTGCAGGGAGGCATTCTCCCTACTTCAGGACTACTCCGACACATCTAAGATTGGTGTTTGGTGAGTGTCAAGAGATAAAATTATTTCAGTGAACCTTGGTGTTCTCTGGGTGAGCACTGACAGGAGTTTTTCTTTAAAATGGTCTCATGAACAGAGGAAGCACGAAAGATGCCATATGGCCATTACAGCCAAAAAACTACTTTGTAAGTATAATCAGGTTTTCAATTTGACATCTGTCAGAAATAAGAGTGGGCAATATTGGAATACCTAGTGGAATGATGCAGGTATAGGTGGGGTTATGAATAGTGTGATTTCATTTGTAACCATAGATGGAAGTATTTGCTATCATAATAGAATTTATTTCATAAATATAAGCTTATGTGTGCATATGTCAATATCTTTACAAATATAAGCTTTGTGTAGATATATTAATACCTTAATAAATATAAGTCCTATGTGTACATTTCATTAATTACATTTCATGCCTTCCCTTTGAGTTCAACATATATTTCAAACCCACACAATAAAAATTAATATTTTACAAAAAGCATATTAGGGAAATAATGGTTGCATAGAGATGAGGTTAGTGTTTAAAATAAGTAATTTGGAATGTAATATGAGCAAGATTGAGATTTGATTTAATAAGTAAAATAGAAAATAAGTCATTGAGCTTATTCAGGGATAATATTTCAACTGGTGACCTACACCAACACTAAGTTCATATGAACCTAATCATTAAAGGGCCACTTACAGTTGACCAGAATAAGGTTTAACCACCCAAAGCTACTCTTTACATAAAAGTAGTTTTACACTAAAGAGAAGAGATACATTTACAGAGTGAAATAACCATAAAATGAATGAAGGTGTTTCAAGGATAATAGATATTTGCAAAGTAGGTCTTTATAAAAATGTTCTATTAGGAATAAGACCAAATGTTTTCTATAGAAAATAATGATGGGATTTAATATTGGAGGTGTCAGCTATGAAGACCACATGGTTATTGTGAGAAATAACATTTAACCTTTCTCTTGTGGCTGATGGAGGCCAATGCAGTATTTTATTATCAACATTGGCAGGTGATTTATTACCACTGTTTCTACTCCAGTAAAGCCACATTAGGCTGTGCTCGATGCATCATTTGTTATCTTCAACTCTCCTGCACACTTTCTGCATGCATAATCTCTTTGTTCTAGCAAATTTTAAACACAGAAGAGTAAATATTTAAGTAATTATTCCAGAATCATAAGAAAGGATGGAGGTAAAATCGACTAGCTAAATAGATTATGCCAGACAATGTCTGACGTAATCATACAGTTCTGGCTTCAGGAAGAGCGATGGTTATTCATCTGAAACACCAGCTATGCATAATGGTGCATTAGTGTAGATACAGCAGTGACAGAGAATAAATCACAGGCACACTTTCAGATGGGAATAAAATTTTGTGGAATAAATTCAGGTCAGATAGCTTTCAACAGTTTCTGTTTTCAGAACTTACTACCTAAAAAAATCAGTCAAATTGTCTAATCTAACTCTTTGACATTAATGCGGAAGGAAATTTAAGATTATTAAAATAGTTTTAGCCTCTAAAATTCCATCTTTTATATATGGATCCCTGTTGAGTATTAGAATCTTTGGAAATATAATTTTTGCTTCAGTAAAATATGGTTAATGATCATCATTCTTAAATCCAGTATACTTGTTTCCATGTTTTTCTTTCAGCCAGTGATCATAAATATTAACTAACCTTATAAAGTGTTGTTAGAGAAAGTTTCCTCTCTATGTAATATTTTACTCTGTAAGAAGGGCTCTGAATTACCTTCATTCCTAGCCTCTCTCTATGTCTTTTTACTCTGTCCATGGGAGATGGAGTAATTTATATGATTGGTAAATTTGGAATGCTTTGCTAATCTATGTGGTTCTTCATCTTGATAGTAAGCAAATCTACACAGATATAATCCATATTTCAATTTTGAAAAGCAATCTTCCTAAACCTAAGTTTTATCAATAGTAAAATGGTACAAAAAAACTTTTAAGTCATCGCAAGGTTGGGAGATTTTTCTTAATAATGTATGTAAAATGCTAAACACATATAAAGTAATTGATATATGTTGTTTTCTCTAGCTCTCTCCATAGTTTCTTAAATTCTGTTTGGGGATACTGACATATAAAAAGAGAGTTGATATGGGGAGACAGAAATAGAATAGGAACTGGGGGAGAAAAAAAAGTACTCCAAGTGCTTAGTATTGAATAAAACATGATAAGAAGCATAAGGTGGTTATATGCAGATTCCAAGAGATTGGTTCTTAGATCTGGGTGAACTAGAAAAACTTGCTGAATATATTTTGCCTTAATTTTATACTTGTATGTGGGCATACAGGTTTGAATGTGAAAGTAAAAAGGAGATGTAGACTAGTGAATAGAACATATGTTTCTAAAATATGGGACCATGGAATAAGGGAGTAAAACACTAGATATACTAAATAAGGCTATTGCTATGGGAGTTACATAACTCTGGGAGTAACTGAAGTGATACATAGCAGAAGACTATAAATTGAAGTATAGCAGATACTTGTTACCCACATATAAAATTTAAAGTTTATTTAATGCAAATATACTTAGATAACAATTTATTTCTACAATGGATAAAAAAATATATAACAGGATTGGATTTAAATAGAAGATGAGATTAGTAATACAAAAAGTTCAATTTAGTTTAAAGAGCATAACTAATATGGCAAGTTAAGTATGTCTGCTAAATAGCAAGACTAACTCTGAAGATATCTTCATTTTGGGGTAAATTTGCATGACTACATTCAGAGACAGTAGTTGTATCACTCATCTTTTCACTTATAATAATATATATTGGTAATCTTATTTAAATATCTGTAATATAGAAACACATACACATGCATGTGCATGTATGACAAATTTATTGTGAAAAGCAATTGTTCTCAATATGTCAATTCAAAATTTGGTAAGAAATGAAAAGATTGCTGTAAGTAGGGCAAACTTGGATAGCCTAGTCTTAAAATTAAAATTACCTACTTAAGTGCAATATATGCAGAAACACGGAAAAATCACATAAAGGCCCAGAGATTCCAGAACTTCAAGAAAGTTTATCAACTGGGAATAGAACATTACTTAATGTTCTATTAAATAATAGTCATAAAACTTTGAATTTTAGGTGAAGATCTTATAAGAAATGACTTATAAATCAACTGCTAGATATGAGTTTATTGTTGTTGCTCATAGGTGAGAACAAAATATCTTTTAATAATAACAAGATATTACAAAGAAAATTAAAAAGTATTTTAAACTTTCATTAAAACTTCTTTATGCTATCATGTCATTATTAATATAATATTACTCATGTTGATATGGAAAAAATCTAGAAAAATTAGGCATAAATCTCTACAATTAATTCAACAAACATAGGGTATCTCCAAAAATGTATACATACAGTTTGAGTAATTATAAAGGCAGTGTTTATTAAAATACATTTCACTTTCAAATTTGAGCTATCAGTTGTTAAGGTGTGTATACATTTTTTTGGGAACACCTGTATTTTCCCATACATTATCCAGGATATGGATGACAATGCATTTGCTTTACAGATATAGCAAAAATATGACTTCTGCTGAGATTAGTAGGACAATGTCTAAAAGTGCAAGAAGTTTTGGACACAAAGGATAATTATGTTATGATACAAAAAAAAGAACTGATGATGAGATGCTAAAATGAGTAAGACATAAGTCTTTATCACAAATACATAGAATATTGACCCTGTCCAGAGTGTTTGTAAAAATACTACAAAACACCAAGTACATTATGGTAGTTTACTTTTAAAGTGAAATCTAAAAACTAGTTAATTATTATTTTGGGACTCCCCTTACAAGATTTATAGGAGAACAATTGTAATTACTTACTCTCATGCCATTACATTATTTGATGACACATTATTATCAAACTAGTGGTCTGGTGCATGGATTCGTGTGCATTGAAAGGAAATCGGGAGCCTGCGCCCACATGCCCAGGGAGTTTCCATGTCCCCGTGAGCCACCAGGAAGTCACCTAGGAAGTCTGTCCTCCTCCCCGCAGCTTCCTGAAAAAAGATTTCCAAATGTCCCTTCTGCAGCCAGGGTCGTGCCTTGCCGGCGGGGAGGTCTCCATGGACACCTTGGGCTGTGCTGGATGCTTTCCACCACTCAGAGCTGGATAAGAGATGCTCTGAGAGAAACAATACAAAGTTGGGGATCTTGGAGGGCAGGGGTGCTCTCTAGCCCACGCCCCTATCCTTCAGATCCATCCCTTTTACCCTGATTGTCAGTCGCCACCTTGTAGCCAGTTTTTTACATTGCTGCCTTCGTCTGTAGCTCTGGGGCAATTGGTGATGCCCAAGGCAGAGTTCCAGGAGCCCGGTGGTATCAGGCTCGTCCTGGTTACTCCGAGTGTCTGTGCTTCATCGGTTCCCCGGAGATTGTACCTGTGGGCTTATGGGGTATGTGCCTGGCGACAAGTTCTGGCTGAGTTGTGGGCGACCTGGGGGCTGGGTACCAGCACCATGGGGGGAGCCGCTATCCGTGGGGCCCGCCTGCCTGTGGGAGCTGCTGGGGATCCACGGGGAACATGGGAACCTAAATGCCGGCCAGGCCCAGGAAGGGCGCAAAGGGCTTGGCCGTGGACATGTGTGGGAGACCTGCTCCTCGGATTGGGATTTTCTCACTTTTTCCAGGACTCTCTCTGGAGGTGGGGACCAGTCTGCCTTGGAAGTGCAGCTGGGGTGGTAAGAAGGATGGAGGGAGAGGCCGATCACGGTCCTGTGTAAGGCACGTTCTTAGTATTTCAGTTCTACATTCGAAGGAACAAGGCAATAGCTACAGGTGGAACATGGCCCCGATGCCCAACGGGGAGTTCCAGGGGGCCGGCATCAGTACCAAGGTCGTCCCAGTCACGTGCGAATGTTCCACGCTGCATTTGTTGGCAGTAGATTGTATCTGCAGGGTATAGGGGGCGATTTTCCACTCAACTCCCGGCCCAAGTGTGGGGCTGCCTGAACCGAACAGGTCAGGCCAGCACCTGCTGGTGCCCCTCCACCCACTGGAGGCAACCAGCACTCTGCAGGGATCCAGGAGCAGGTATTCAGTGCCAGGACACCAACCATTCTGAGAGATGGGGCCAGGGCCAGGTGGTAGGTGGAGGCTGGGAAGGGCTTGCCCGCGGACATGTGTGGGTGTCGGTCATTAGGTTGGATTTCACCAGTGCTTACTCTCGAGATGGGGGCTGGCCCAGGCAGTATGTGCGTGAAGCGCCTCTGTGGGTTTCCCCCGGGCCTGAATCAGGAGACCCAGAGGGCAATAGGTAAGGGGCATGGCACAGTCACAGGGTCCGAAGGGAGAGTTTCAGGGGCTGGCGGCAGCTGGGCATTGGACTGCAGTCTGTTTGCTGGAGATTGCACCTGCCAGAGGTGGGAGAGGCTCGCATGCTACAGCTGCGCTCACCAGCCGTGAGCCTGGCTTCTGGCTGAGCGGCGCTCCCACTGTGGGAGTGCACTGACCACCAGGGGGCAGCTCCTGCATTGAGCATCTGCCCCCTGGTGGTCAGTATGCTTCATAGCAACTAGTTATTCTGGTCCTTCCGCCCTAACAGTTGCTGGGCTTTTATATAGACTAGAGGCCCAGTGCATGAAAAGCGTACATTGTGGGGGGGGGGGGGGGTCCCTCAGCCCGGCCTACACCCTCTCACAATCCGAGACCGCTGGCTCCTAACCGTTCACCTGCCTGCCTGCCTGATCACCCCCTAACCACTCTGCATATCTGCCTGATTGCCCCTAACCACTCGCCTGCCTGCCTGATCGCCCATGACTGCCTCTTCCTTGGCCCCGCCACCTCGGCTTCATCTGGAAGGACGTCTGGAATGATGTCCGTAAAGTCGTTCGGCTGTCCAGTCTAATTAGCATATTATACTTTTATTATTATAGGTAGGCATTGTTGTTTCAGGAGAAATTATCCATCATTGTCACACTTAGCTCTGATCAATAAACTTATTCTTTATAGCTTAGTTGCTAATTCACATTATTTCCCAATTTTCCCTTGGTAATAATTTAAACCTCTGGTCAAAACCTGGAAGGATAATTAATTTTTAAGATATTTGCACAGAAACCATAATTTAGAACAAGTGAGTTGCAGCAGCAATTCTTGCCTCTAGAGACTAAGCTCTGAAATGACCCCGTATGCCATCAGACAAATTGCATAAAGATAGGAGCTCAAAATAAGTTGCTCTTAACCTTGAATGTGTGAACAATTTTGCATATCCATAATTGTCAATATGGCACCCTTCAGGATACACTGGTTTTGTTGGGCAGAGAGCCAATCAGCCTTATGCTCAGTTATATGGGAGCCAGCTGGACTTCTGACAGGTGCATTGTGGTGGTTAACTGCCCTCATCTACACTCTTTAACTCTCCTGTGACTTTGTTGTTCGCAGATGCTTCCCAGGGGAACAGGTCAGGACAGCGGTGAGTAAAGCATAACATGTGTACCTTTTAGTGATGAAGGCATCATTAGGGCCCGAAGATAATATTCTAAAAAAGAAAAATTTGAAAAAACAGTATGGTATTTCTGCAATCCTCTTGTAGATGTTCAGTTGTACAAGAAGGCCATCCCCTGGTTATCCATTTAAGTAAATGTAACTAGGAGTTAACCTATATATTCCACTCTATGACCTTACAAACTAGCACTGTTAAAGATTTCATGCTGGGTCAGGGTTACCATGTAGGATGTATCCATTCCAAAAAGTTTCCTTAAATTTGTAGACCTGTGAAAGCAAATAAATTGATTGTCAGCAATAGCTCTTGAAGAGCTATTGTTTATCTCAGAGAGCATTTACTGGAAGAGAGATGCCGAAAAGATTATATAAGTTCTTTTCAAAAGTAACTATCATTATCAAAAATCCTACCTATTGAACCTCTAATAAGAACAGCCGTATTTAATTTGTTTCAGGAAGTGGTCTAGTATATTTTGTCCAATCAGAGGATTCATTTTCAACTCCAGATATCATGGAAATAGTGTAGGGGAAGGAACACACACATATATATTGCTGGTAGAAATACACAGGTGAACATCTATATAAAATACTATACAATTTTATTGATGGAATGGAAATAGGTCCTGAATGAAAGCAGTGACAGCATGCATGTCAATTCTCTACCAAGTGTAAGGGTATATACAAATATTAGATATCTAGATAATATGCCTATTGATTTTTCCCTTTACAAAGCAATCTCTCCTGTAGGAATCTTTTACAAAGATATCAGAGCAAAACTGAAATGGCATATACGAAAGGTTATTCATTATTGTTCTTTTGGTCAGAACAAAAAACTGGAAATAAAGTGTCCACTTTTAGGGAACTGACTGAATACATTATGGTACATCTATGAAATGAAATGCTATACATCTCTAAAAAGAATGAAAATGTATTTATACATAATATAGATTAATCTCTAAAATAGTTTAAAGATGAAAACTATAATTATATTTATATGATATTTTATAGTTTATAAAGATAAATTTTTGATACACATGTAAATTCAGTAAATTTGCAAAATAGGACATTAAGTAAACATATTTTATTACACTAATTTTTAAGACTTTTTTAAAGAGCAATTTTAGGTTCACACCAAAATTGAAAATACAGAGATTTCTCATGTACCATCTTCTCCCAGACATGTTCAGCCTCCTCCATTATCCACATCCTCCACCTCAACGGTACATTTGTACCATTTGTATCAATGGTACAGCTAATGAGCCTACCTACATTGGCACATATCAGTCGCCCAAAGTCCATCATTTACATTGCGGTTCACTCTTGGTAGTGTACATTGTATGGGTTTGGACATGTGTAATAACATGTATCCACCATTATGGGATCATACACAGTAGTGTTACTGCCCTGATTTATACTGATTTGTAATTAATTTGCTGAGTTTCTTCTCATGCCCTTGATGTAGAACCCAGGGGCTTTCTCTGCAAGAAGAAACCACTGCAACAGGTCTCCTGTGATTTCCCCACTGCTGTACTTCTGAGATTTTACACAGTACAGGTGCTTAAACATAATTGATACCTTAATAAGTACATGCTTAATGTAACAAAGAAAAAGTATTTAATTGACTCCCTTTTTATGACTGAAAGTAAATGTAGCTACTACATCAAAGGTGAAAAGAAAGCTTCAAATCTAATCCCAGGTATAAGAACAAGAAGCAACTCATGCAGCCTAAATATATATATATATATATATATATATATATATATATATATATATATATACACACACACACACACACACACACACACACACACACACACTGGCAGAAACATTAAAAACTTGTTTATCTTATAGTAATCATTCTGGGTTGCTTAAGTATCTTTTTTTAAAAACATATTTTTATTGATTTCAGAGAGAATGGGAGAGGGAGAGAGAGATGGAAAGATCCAATGATGAAAGAGAATCACTGATCAGCTGCTTCCTGCAGGCCCCACACTTTTGATCTAGCCCACAACCCAGGCATGTGCCCTGCCTGGAACTGAACCGTGACCTCCGGCTCATAGAATGACATTCAACCACTGAGCAACACTGGCCAGGCTTAAGTATCATTTTAACTGTAAAATAATTCTTTGATGTATTAATCAGAGTTCTGAGGAAAAGAGAGGGGGGAAAAATCTTACATGTGACGGCTGCTCAACATTTGCAGATATCAATTATATTTGTCCCTCGGGCTTTTATAAGCCAAACATTCCAAATTCCCTCAAGAGTTTCATATGTCACATTTTCACTTGACTCCATATACTCATGTTATTCTCTATCGTTCTAAAGAAAAAATGACTCTCATTTCAAATGTGATCTGAGAAGCATATTTGGAGCATCACTCTTCTGTTTAACTGTGTTTCTTTTAATGTACCCTGTTGTTCAATTGTTTTCACATTCCCTCTCCAAACACTTACTAGTCATTGTGACTTACACTGAATTTGTGACAACTGAATTTTCCTCAAATATGCATTACTCTGCATTTATGGAAAAACATTTGAATACAAAATATCAATTTGCATTTATTTCTAAAATAGGTATTTATTAAACATTGACTACTATATTACCAGTATTAGCTTAGGCACTAGAGAGGCAGGAAAAAAAGCACACAGAGATTTAACCTCTCTATTTTTATTAATTACTACCTAGAAGACAAAACTGGGAAAAATTTTCAATTTAAATACATTTTAAAAATAATGTTGACAAATGTTGATAAGCAAAGAATACTCTGAGAGAAATATAAATGATAAAACATTTAGTTTAAATGTGATGCTTAGGGAAAGCTTAGGAGAAGAGATATTTAATTTAGAATATAAAACATGACAGAAATCTACTTTTGAAGTTGTGACACAATAAAATGACCACAAATTCATTAATTTTATGTTAGGAGCTGGAGTTCTGTATCTTGATTTTGGTGAAAGTTACACAAATGCATATATAAATAGAACTATCCACACTCACACATATACTATTATGAGTGCTTGTAAATGAATGAATCTAACTAAGACCTATGGACTCTATTATTGTCTATTTATTGGATTTGATTTTGTAATTATAGTTACGCAAGTTATCACCACTGGGGAAACTGGGTGAAGGGTACTCAAATCTATACTGTATTTTTCTTTGTAACTTCCTCTGAATCTATAACTATTTTTATATACAAATCTAAATAAAATAGAGGTCATATTTGATTTAATGTGAATTTAGGGAGAAAATGGAATCTTACTGTTAAGCTTTCTAGTACTATAAAATAATTCTAATCACAAATGGCTTCAGCCAAGTAGTGGCTTTAACTGGACTTATTAGCAAATATAATTTGTCTTGAAATTTCTAAATTATGTACTAAAATTACATAATTTAAAAATTACATATCCTACACATAATTAGCATTAGATTCTCTCTTTTTGCTTACTAAACTGACAGGTTGTTCTTGTTTATGGACATGATTAATATCTTTCCATTATTCAGCCAGTCATTATCTTCTTGCTTAATCAATCATGCATTCTAGCACAATGAGCATGGGCTGTATGACAATAAAGCAAACTTTTAGAAACTGAGTGATTTTCATGTAAAGAATTACATTTGTATAGAGAGGAGGAGGGGAAGGATGTTTGATTGGTGATTTTTTATTTGATTAAAATAGTTTTGTTATTTCAATCCCCATTACTGAAATATATGAGTACCTTTTTCTAGCTTAACAAATATAATTTCATTTTTGTAAATAAATTCTTCTTTCACAAAATCATAATTCTGATTTAATTCATATAAGATGTTAATTATGAATAAATTTGGAACTGGTGCAATCCTATTTTCAGAAAACAATGGGAAATATTTTCTTTAGGAAAATTACTTTATTTCTTTAAAATACAATGCTTAGCCCTGGCTGGGTGGCTCAGTGGCTCACTTGGTTGGAGTGACATCTCAGTGCACTAGGGCAGTGGTCGGCAAACTGCAGCTCGGCAAACCGTCGCTCGCGAGCCACATGCTGCTCTTTGACCCCTTGAGTGTGGCTCTTCCACAGAATACCGGCTCTTCCACCAAATACCTACTTCTGCTCATGGGCCACAAAGTTTCAATCGCACTGTACGTGTGCGCCCGCCCGCATTTGGTATTTTGTGGAAGAGCAACACTCAAGGGGCCAAAGAGCCACATGTGGCTCAAGAGCCACGGTTCACTGACCACAGCACTAGTGGATTGTGGATTTGATTCCAGTCGGGGTACATACCTGATCTCTCTTTCTCTCTATTTCTTTCTCTCTCTCTCTCTCTCTCTCCTCTCTTTCTTTCTCTCTATAAAAATCTATAAACATCATGTCCTTAGGTAAGGATTAAAGAAAAAAGTGGTAAAAAAACCTACAATGCTTGATTTGGGTTCACATTAACTGGAATTTTAGCTGAAATTTTCTTAAACTTTGCTCTTCTATTACCTTTTCAATAGCAGTATTTTTGTGCCCTGAGATTTCATATCTATTGGTAAAAAAAGAAACAAAAACTAAGTATATCTTTTATTAACTTTTCTTTTGCAGTATGAGTCACATGTAGTCAGTCACACAAGAAGATGCAGTGCAATAGATGTGACTATGAATAATAAGCATCTCCCTGTGACATAAATTAGCATTAAGTTCAATTTCTAAAATTGTAATATCTAGAGCATATAGCACCGTCACTTACAGTTTCACGTGTTGAGACACTGCACATTTCCAACCTTTATGTTGTAAAGACTGAATCTGTTTCTATATTTAGATTCACAGCTGTTTGGTTTTTTCACAGATGCTTCCACTTCTAAGATGAGCTTTTAAGAACAGATGAAGATGTCAAAATTTATGTCTTTTATAGAGAAAAAAAAATATATATATATATAATATGATTACTTGTGTTAGGACCAACATGTATTGAGCTCCTTGCACTAGGATTGAAAAGCCATAAGGATACAAATAAGCACATTTCACAGGAAGTCATTTCAGAAATGAGAGAGCCTTAGCTTTGCAAATCAATGTTGGTCCCTCTCTTTAAAAAAACTAAATGCTCAGATTATATCTACCAACAAAAGAAGAATTACTCAATTTCCCCTGATGCTAATCTGTTCCTTTTTTAAAAAAAATCTTTATTGTTGAAAGTATTACATGTGTCCCCTTTTTGTTTCTACAAATTAGAAAGATAAAAGCAGTCCTGTAAGTTAGACTTATTTGCAGTATGCAGTGAAGCTAATTGGAAAAAAATCTTACTCAAAATTCTGATAGAGATTTTGTGCCGGGGTCCAACCCCAGCAGGTCCAGGGGTTCCCAAAGGTGTGGACGGAGTCGGCGAAGAAGGAATGACACGGAGACAGCGTTCAGTTGATCAGCAGCCTAGCCAGGATCTCCAGCCAAGTTCTGGTCTCGATCTCCAGAGAGGTTCTGCTTTGGATCTCCAGCGAAGTTCTGGTTAGGATCTCCAGCCAGGTTCTGTGTCCATGTTCTCTTGCTAGATTCTCCAGCCAGGTTCTGTAGCCATGTTCCCTCGCTAGGTTCTCCAGCCAGGTTCTGTCCAGGTTCTCCAGCCAGGTTCAGTCACAAGGTTCTAGTCAGGTTCTCTTGCCAATTTCTGTAGTCAGGTTCAGTCCAGGATCTTTTGCCATGTTCTCTTGCTAGGTTCTGTCTCTAGGTTCTGAGGCCAGTTTCTGTCCAGGATCTTTTGCCATGTTCTCTCCAGCGAAGTTCTTCTGTCTCTAGAGAACATTCTGTGTAGGTTCTGTGCCAATTTCTGTCTCTCTCTCTGTCTCTTGCTGTCTTGTTACATCTGTATTTATACCAGTTGATTCAATCCTATCAATCTCTATTACAAAGGTTAGGGCGTTTCTTATCTCCATTCCAGGGAGTAAAGATTATGTAGCTTAAGCATGATTGTTCATAGTTAAAGTGATTAATTACCCGCCTGGCACTTAGTTAAGAGGTTTTATTCCCTCCCTAACTTCAGGGGAAAATCCCTACCTGGGGAAACAACCTTTCTCAGAGACCTTGGTTAAAACACATAGTGCCAAGAAGGTGAGCAAACATATTAAGAACAGTATGCCATATATGCCAGGTCCCTTGAAACAGCAAGCATGGACCAGCTCCCGGCAAATTTCTTAGCGATCATTTTTTGTGATACAGAGTCATGTTTTTATTCAGAGAAACTAGAGGCCCGGTGCACAAAAATTTGTGCACTTGGCGGAGGGGGGCGGGGGGGGGGGGGTGAGTCCTTCAGCCCAGCCTGTGCCCTCTCGCAGTCTGGGACCCCTCGGGAGATAATGCCATGCTGGCTTAGGCCTGCTCCTGGGTGGCAGAGGGCAGGCCCAATCCCTAGGTGCAGCCCCTAGTCGGGCTCAGAGCAGGGCCGATTGGGGAGTTGGGACGCCTTCCCCTGTCATGCACAGAGCAGGGAAGATTGGGAGGTTGTGATGCCACCCTCAGTCACGCTCAGGGTAGGGCTGATTGGGGGGTTGGGGCACTGCCCCATCACACTCAAGGCAGGGTCGATGGGGAGGTTGCGGCACCACCCCCTGTCACACACAGAGCAGGGCCCATCAGGGGGGTTGGGGCTCCGTACCCTGTCATGCACAGAGCAGGGCCAATGAGGGGGTTGGGGCGCTGCCCCCTGTCATGCACAGAGCAGGGCCCATCAGGGAAGTTGGGGCTCTGTACCCTGTCACGCACAGAGCAGGGTCAATCAAGGGGTTGGGGAGCTCCCCCCTGTCATGCACAGAGCAGGGCCAATCAGGGGGTTGAGGAACCCCCCCCCCCCGTCACTCACAGAGTAGGGCCGAGAGGGGAGTTGGGGCACCGCCCCCTGTCACACTCAGGGCAGGGCCGATGGGGAGGTTATGGCTCTACCCCATCACACACAGAGCAGGGCCTGGGGTCGGGGGGGTTGGGGCGCCGCCCTCTATCACCCACAGAGCAGGGCCGATCAGGGGGTTGGGGCGCCGCCACTCTCACACTCAGGGCAGGGCCTATGGGGAGGTTATGGCTCTACCCCATCACACACAGAGCAGGGCTGATAAGGGGGTTGAGGCGCCACACCCTGTCACACACAGAGCCGCAGGACGATCAGGGGGTTGGGGAGCTCCCCCCATCAGGCACAGAGCAGGGCTGATCAGGGGGTTGGGGCACCTTCCCCTGTCACGAACAGAGCAGGGCAGATAGGGAGGTTGTGGCCCCGTCCCCTGTCACACAGAGCCGCAGGGCCATGAGGGGGTTTGGGCGCTGCCCCCTGTCACACTGATCCTGGTGCCAGGAGGTCTCTCGGCTCCGCTGATCCCGGTGCTGGGAGGCATATTACCCTTTTACTATATAGGATAGAGGCCTGGTGCATGGGTGGGGCTGGCTGGTTTGCCCTGAAGGGTGTCCTGGATCAGGGTGGGGGTCCCCATTGGGGTGCCTGGCCAGCCTGGGTGAGGAGCTGAGGGCTGTTTTCAGGCCGACTGAAGCTCCCAACTGCTCCTTTTTTTCTTTTTTTTCTTTTTTTATTCTGGGCCAGCTTTAGCTCTGGCTCCAGCTCTGAGGCTTCTGCTGTTGAAAGAAGGTATCTGGTTTGTTTCAGTTCTATAATCGAAACACTGTATAACTCCAGCTCTGAGATCCTGGGCTCGCTGAAAGCAGGTTTCTGGGGTTTTGTTTAGCTTCTATATTTGTTACAATGTTTCTTAAACTGCAGGCTCAGAGGCCGGCAAAGCAGGCAGGGAACGTTGGTTTCCTCCGTCACTGAAGCAAGCAAGCCTCATGTTAGTTTCAAGCTGCCTGGCTGCCGGCCGCCATCTAGGTGCTCATCAGTCATGAGCCCAGCTCAGGGCTTCTGGCTGAGCGGTGCTCCCCCTATGGGAGTGCACTGACCACCAAGGGGCAGCTCCTGCATTGAGTGTCTGCAACCTGGTGGTCAGTGCACGTCATAGCGACTGGCCGATCCACCTTTGGGTCAATTTGCATATTAGCATTTTATTATATAGGATGTTCTCTTATAGTTGAGTCTTAGCTCTGAATTATTTCCTAGCCAGAACTCAAGTACTGAGGTTGCTGAACCCAGTTTTGGTCTGACCCCACCACCTACAACAGTTCCTTTTTATTTTGTCCAGAGTGATATCCATCTATTTATCTATATATCTAACTATCTAGAGTGAATGACTAACTTTAAACAGATCGTTCAAATATTTTGGGAAAATATTAGACTAATGCTAGAAGTAAAAATAGAAAATTGTTTAAATATATCTATAATTATTAATTTAAAACATAAAATTACTTTCTCCAGAATTTCATATTTCAGAATTTATCATCAATTTTGGTTATTCTCATATGTTTGAAATATATATGCTAAGGAAATTGAGTCTGAAATGAAAGTAGAGAAATCTCTAATCATTGCCCTAGATTGTTGACTTCTACTTACTAGCTTAAAAACTAAGATAAAATGCCTGGCTGGGGTGGTTCAGTAGTTGAGCATCGGCCCATGAAACAAGAAGTCACCAGTTCGATTCCCATTTGAGGCTTGATCCCCAGTGGGGGTGTGCAGGAGGCATCATCTCTCTGTCCCTCTCCCTTCCTCTCTCTTAAAAAATCAATAAAAACATATTTTTTTAAAAAAAATTTAAATAAATAATATTTGATAAAGTAACTCAATTCTAATATATATGTTTCTCAGTATTTATGTAGAATTAAATCATTTGCTCTTACTGAAATAAGGTTAAAGTTACATTACGGTTTTTCTAGTTTATATGCTAATATTTTTTTCCTTTGGCCAATACTCCAAACACATTCATCCTGTAGTCTAAGCTCATGCCTGTTATTCAGATAAATCTTTTGAATAAATAAGTAAATATGTAAACAAATGAATTAAATGTTTTTAAAATAATATATAAATAAAAAAGCATGGACTATACATAAATTAATGTGAATATGCCTGTTGAAGCACTCAAATATATTAAAACAACTCAATAATGGCTAAGGCCATTATATTTTAATCATTGCACTATAAAAATGTCTAGCCTAAAACAAATTATAATACATTTTTAAAATTTATATTTCCATATGAAAAATAATCAGGAACAGAATATGTTCTTTTAGAGAGGATAGTCTTTAACATTTACTGACAGAATAAATTGTATTGCTATCATTCCAAAGTGTAACTTCTCTAATCAATTTACTATTTTTGCTTCTGCGAAGCATTTAAATAATTGGAGTACACACATTCTCTCTTAGACTGGCTGTCTGCTGAGTCTAATAAAACCTGATAATTATATACCTCGTTGGCACCTCAAAATTTGTCCTTTTGGATGTTTTGGATCTGTGCTATTCTTTGGTCTATTGATAGCTAAAAATAGAAACAAAATGCTTTAAAAAAAAATAATCCCAAGGTGACTAATAGGCATGATTTTAGTCCCAGAGAGTACATTTTAGTGTTTTTATCTTCTTTAGGGTACCCTGCCCACAAATACATGCAAAATATGCACTGGTGAGGTTTCCACTTTCTTATCATTTTACACAATGTTAATGAACTAACTGTTTTCATAGCATGGACTCTCCTGATTATTTGCTTAAGCAGCCACTTGAAAGTAAATTATCTTATATATAAGGTTTCTGTCAAGTCTTAGCTCTTTGAAATAAATATGTTTATTACTTAAAGATAGTGTGTTAAAGAATATGGATTTGGTAGTACACTGATTCACAGAATGCTTGAGTATTGTGAGGTGTGCCAACTTAAACAAGATGACTGAGTCTATACATTAGTGCTTGGAAGCACTAATAGTTCTCTGGTGTTTGAATTCTAGCATCCAGGTGGGCATGCTAGAGATCAAACACCAGAAGTTACTCTCATTTCCTTCACTGAAGTGAAATAGTAGGACATATACAGGGTAGGAGGAAAAGTAGGTTTACAGTTGTGAATATGTGAAACAGAGTTTATTCTTATATTATTATTTATTAATTATTGTATTATTTTCCAATTGAACAACTGTAAACCCACTTTTGCCCCAACCTGTATATAATTTCTGGTTTATTTAATGCAACATATTTTTGCAAGATGCACCCATATTGTTGCAACTTCTAATGTTCATTGTATTTGTTTCATAAAATTCACTTATGACTATTCCACATTTTATTTATCTATTATATTATACTATAGGCCTGGTGGATGGATTTGTGCACTGGTGGGATCCATTTGGCCTGGCCTGCAGGGATCGGGCCAAAACCGGCAGTCTGACATCCCCTGAGGAGTCCTGGAGTGCAAGAGGGAACTCTGCAAAGTTGCTGTGGCTTGGCAGCTCCTGTGTTGAGCATCTACCCCCTGGTGGTCATTGCATCTCATAGCTACTGGCCATTCAGCCAGTTGGCTGTTTGGCCAGTTGCTTAGGCTTTTATATATATAGATTATAGACACCTGGATAGACATATGGATATTCTAAATTGCATGTAGGTATCTGGAGCTATTATAAATGGCATTACTATAAAATTTGAGTACCTGTATTTTGGTAAAGATATAAAAAAATTTTGTTGATTTTATACCTAAGATAATAAAAAGGGTTATAGACTTTACATTCTGCTAGTTTGAGTGTTTTGTTGTACCAGCTTACATTTCCTCCAGTGATGCATGAGATTTCCAGTTGCTCTACATCTTTACCAACACTGTCACCACATGTAAAAGCTATAGAAAAGTGGGTGATGTCATCAGATAGGATTTTGATTATGTCAAGGAGTTAATGGAAATGCTAAAGAGTGGCCAGATTATTATGATGACCGGCCAGATTATTATGACCACCCCATCAGTACTTCGTTGGGCCACCTTTTTCCTTCAATACTGTGGCGATTATTCTTGGCATTAACTCCATGAGGTGTTGAAAGATGATGTGAGGAAACTGACACCATGCCTGATGAATATCACTGTCCAGTTCTGTGATATTTGATGGTTGTGGTACCAGCTGCCTGATGGCTCTTTTAACTTCATCCCACAAATGCTCAATTGGATTGAGATCTGATGATTGTGGGGGCCACCTAAGCAAGGTAAAGTCTCCCTCATGTTCTTGAAACCACTCCTGCACAATACGAGCACCATGGCATGGCACATTGTCTTGTTGGAAGAAGCCATCTCCATTGGGATACGCCATCAACATGATAGGATGAACTTGATCAGCAACAATACTTAGGTATGTTGTGCTATTCAGACGTTTATAATGGTCTGGCCCTCTAGCAACTTCAGTGCGAAATTATAGCTAATTTGCCTACAAACATCAGGTGGTCATCATAATCTGGCCACTCAATATATATATATATATATATATATATATATATATATATATATATGCCAAGTGACCAGAACAATGGCACGACCGGAACTACGGGTCGCTATGACGCGCACTGCAGCAGCCAACCAGCCCGATCAGGGCCCAGATCAGCCCCCCCAACCTCCTTCGGCCCCTCTTCCCAGCAGGCCCCACCCCCGATTGCCCCCCCCACACCAATCGGGGGCAGGGCCGGCCTACCAACTACCCACAACCCCTCTCCCTGGCCCCCGATCACCCCCCATTGGAGCAGGCTGGCCTGACCCCACCCATGCACAAATTCATGCACTAGTTATGGATATAATAGTCTGCTTGTTAAAAATAATCAGGTCAGGATAACATAGTGAAAATATTTGGGTAGTGAACTGGACTAAAGAATAAGAAACCATAGAGCATTTCGGGGATACTAGTAAAGTTGGTGTAGGAGATGTCTTTGCACTTCACACTGAGTGATAAGATGGAATTAAGGCTTCATGGGTTAGTTGCAACAGTCCCTTTAAGACGTATCACTACGAGGGCTAGAATCATAAGACTTATCTCACTTCACATTATTTACATAATCTCTGGTTGTTTGTCAAATAGGATAATATTGGTAATAATAATGGTTACTTTCTATATATACAGAAAGAATAAGAACACTTCAACTATAATATCAGGAAACCATAAGTGTAAGTGTTAAAGAGAATGCTAACATTCTCTATTGCCAATCCTAAATTTCTCCCTGGTTGTCTGCTGTATTCTTTGGAGATTTAGAAACTAACAAAAATAGTGAAATTATTCTATTTTACTTATTCTTAGCAGTATGTTAAGACCTTGGTGCCTGATGGCATCGTATGAACATACTGATAAGTAACCTGCAGGGTAAGTAAGCTTTTAGCAATGTTCTCTATAACGCCATTTAAATGTTAGGCTTCTATATCAGTGATGGTGAACCTATGATATGCGTGTCAGAGGTGACACGCTAACTCATTTTTGGGGTTGATTTTTCTTTGTTAAATGGCATAAATATATAAAATAAATAACAAAAATATAAGTCTTTGTTTTACTATGGTTTCAAATATCAAAAAAAATCTATATGTGTCACGGCACCAAAGTTAAGTTAGGCTTTTTCAAAATGCTGACACGCCGAACTCAAAAGGTTTGCCATCACTGTTCTATATGATCTGTGTTTACTAGTATAACACTAGTTCTCTTTGAATAAAAATGTGTTAGTGATTGCTAAAACACATAAACATGTTTACCCTTTTATCTCAGGATGACCCCTTTTGGCAGCATAACGAGAGAGAGAGAGAGAGAGAGAGAGAGAGAGAAGGAAGGGAGGAAAGGAGGGAGGGAGTGAGAAAGTAAAGAAAAGATGAGTGAAGGAGAGAGAGAGAAAAGAAGGAAGAAGTACATTCATAAAAGAGAACAGAGACTTTGCTAAGCAATAATAGCTGCACAGGTCAACAGCCAGACGGGATCAAATAAAATTTAGGTAGGCATTCACAGTAGTTTCTAGTGGGTTTCCCTACTGCTAGGGAGAACATTAGTGGGGAGTTCAGGGTCCCTGGAAACAAAAGAAGTGTTAGCTATCTTGCTAATCTGTACCAAGCCAATAGAGTGTCAGGGGCAAGAGCATTAATGTTCCTCATTCAAATTATTTCCTACTATACCATTCATAGAAATCTCTAAGGAATTCTCTTTTCATGAAATTGGAGAATGCAAGGATAAGAATATTATTTGTTCCATGCCCCTTCTCTTATTTAAATAAAGGCTTTTTTAATTATGCAAAGCCCAAGATGATTTATTTTGAGAAGGCATGTCTTCCTTAAAACATTATTTAAGAGAATTTCCCAACCTTATAAAAGCCATTTACTTATTTAGGAATTGAAGAAAACAGTCTAAGTGTGGTTTTTAAATGAAGATACATGATGATAAAAAAAAAAAAGTATCACACAGAAGTAAGTGCAGTCAAGAAAGCTAAATTTATGATACTGAAACCCAAGAAGATAAATTGTCATGGTAATTTTCCATTATACGTAGAAGAATAAACTGCAGCACACCAGTTACTGAGTAGTTTTGTATAGCATTGAAAAATCACATCCTTTCACATTAGTTAGATTACGTTCAATCTGACGTGTATTTGTCTCAAATTGTCTCTTGAACACTAAAATTGCAATAAAGTCTGCGAACTGGACTGATCATAATACAAATTTCATATTAGGTGAAATTCATCATTGTAGCTGCGCCTCTTCCCATATTTGCCCCTCTTTTCACAAAGAGAAAACTAAATGCTCCGATTTCAGAAATTTTGTGACTTTGTCTTCCCACTGCATACGCTCAACGTGTTTCTCATTTTAATTCTTTCCTATCCTACCATTCAGAAAATTAAATACATTAACGCTCCCTGCTTTCGATTCCTTGACCACTTTCAGTCTTCCACTAAACACTCCAAAGTTGTTTTGCACTTGGATCATCTTCCATCACACCATTAAGAAAATCTAATCTCCCTACTTTTAGTTATTTTGAAAGAATTGCTAATTTGTAAATACTGATATTTTGCTATAGCTCAGAACACTAACAGCTCTCTCTTTGAAGATTTGCCTCCATCACTTATTCCTCTGTTGTCCTATCTCTAATCTCATTTTCCTTAGTGACATTCATTCCTCTCATTATTTCTCCTTAAAATTGCTTCTTTAATAGACTTGTCTCTCTAATTCCTGATATATTAATTTTTTTTCTGTTGGTACATAGTGGGCTACAATTTACAACTTGAGCAGATTTTGGCTAAGTTACTTCCTGGAATGTGTTCTTAGGCCAACAATCATTATAAAATTTTTAAGACTAATAAATTATATCCTATCTTTAATTTATTTAAGTTATCTGTACCGAAACCTGTTCTAGATTTTAGAAGAAATACCAATAGTGCATGAAGTACAGAGTTATATTGCCTGGAGTAAAATGGCAGTCTCCAAAATGGATTTTCCCAATCAGTATAGACTTATTTGGCAAATTCATTCTTCAAGAGCCCTCTGAGCCACACCAGCCTGGACAAGGGGGTCTCATAAAAAGATTTAGGTTCAGAAGTTTTATTTGATTAGGAAATATAATTTATCAGATTTAGAGATCAATCTGAGAATAGCTGTATGATATATTGTTCAAAGCCCAGATTCTAGGCCAAGCTGTTTGGTTTGAATCTTGGTTCTCAACCTTCTAGCCATGAGACCTTAAACAAGTTACTTAATCTCTCTGTTCCTTAGTCTTCTACTCTGTAAGATAAGAATATTAATAGAAATGTTGTAGGATTACATGGGATAAATACAGATGAAGTACAAAGAACAGTGCCTTCTCATTAAAAATGCTTTATAAGTATCAACTATTAGAGGCCTGGTGCATGAAATTCGTGCATGGGAGGGAGGTCCCTCAGCCCAGCCTGCACCCTCTTTCAATCCAGGACCCCTCAGGGGATGTCCGACTGGTGGTTTAGGGCCGATCCTGCAGGGATCCCTGCGGGATTGGGCCTAAACTGGCAGTCGGACATCCCTCTCGTAATTCGGGACCACTGGACCTAACCGCTCACCTGCCTCCTGCCTGCCTCATCACCCCTAACCACTCGCCTGCTTGCCTGATCACCCCTGACTGCCTCTGCCTCCACCCCCACTGCCGTGGCTTTGTCTTGAAGGACGTCCAGAATGATGTCCAGAAGGTTGTTTTGCTGTCCAGTCTAATTAGCATATTATGCTTGTATTATTATAGATTATTTAATTAGCATTAACTATTAATATTTTAAACCAAAAGCTAATAAGAAAGTGACATATGTCAGTTTGATATAATCCTACACCCTGACATAATCCTTTGATGACTGATACCAAAATTAGAAATAACTACAGAAGCAATTTGAACAAATCATCATTCACTGTCAGTCAATATAAAGAATGGCTGAACTGAAATTCAGGAGATGGTGAAAGAAATATTTTTTAGAGGAATAGAAAATTATCACATACAGTAAGTAGACTGAAAGATTCATATTATTTTTAATAGCATGGGAGACTTCTTTTCAGATGTTGTATGAAAGAACCAGTTCCATTTCAGCCCAGTGCTCCCATCAACTCATTGCCCAAAAGTGCAGCCAGTTATATTCCCTTGAGAAAGTAGACATTAGAACCAAAGTTTGCTTCCACTTCTGCATTGGCAACAAAACCAGCCTCAAGAAAATGCACTGGCATTTTGTGGACAACTCAGTCAGCAAAAATTATAGGACACAGTGAGGAACTAAGCAAACTGGATTCATTGTTTCTTGTGAGATTCCAGAGAATGGTGAGTTTGAGAATGAATTAATGTCTATGTGAGACAATCTCTAAAGGCCTAACACAACTAGTATGAGAAATATCCACAAAATATTATATATACTTTTTTTCCTACATTAACCTAAAGCCATGTAACATTACATTTCAAAAGGGAAGGCAATTGCAAACAGTGAGAAAGAATTAGAAAAAAATTATCAACTAGTTTCCAGTTGACAGAAAAAGTAGATGAATCTTCTGATTCTTGAAGGAAGGTAGAAAAAGGAGAAGAGAGGAAAGAGAAAGAAGATGAACAATAAACATTTGTTGTTGTTGTTGCTAAGGTTGAATGAAAAGAAGATGAGTATTCAGTGAAGAAGAGCTCCTATAAGATGTCCTCCTGAAAATTCCTTTGGTTCAATTTTTTGTATTTTAGTTTTATGCAACTTGATAGTTTCTTTGAGCATTGTGGTATGAGAGTTACATAGTATACATATAGTTAATTCTACTAGTTATTGCCAAATTGCTCCCCAAAGTGGCTGCAACAATCTACTCTTCCACCAGCAGCAAAATATGGGATTCCTATTTTTTACATCCTGACCAACAGTATTTTAAATTATTGTCTAGTTTAGGACATCAGATGTATTTAATTGTAGTAACAATTTTACATTTTCATAATTTCTGAAGAAGTTGAAATTTCTTTTATATATTTACCCAGCCCCTTCCCCCAAGAAAGTGAATGTATATATTTGCCACTTTTATAATTCAGCACTTTTGCATCTTATTTTTTATTTATAGGAGGGTGTATGTAGTCTGTAACAAATTCTCTGCCAATTATATGCATTTAAAAATATTTTTTCAGCCTAAAACTTGGCTTTTACTTTTTCGAATGGTATCTTTTCAGGCAAAGCGATAAATTTTAATATAATCAACTTATCACATTTTTTCTATTACCTATTTTCAGATATTTTTTAAAATAGTTTGTATCTTCCAGTCATGAAGAAAATTTTATTTTATATTAAAATTTTGAAACTTTCTTACATAGAAATATTTAATATCCAGGGCTTTTGTATGTGACATGAAGCAAAATATTTATTCTTTAAATTAAAAAAAAAAACAATTTTAGCATCAGTGGTTAACTTATTCTTCTATCACCATTGATCTGTAATTCCACCTCTGTCATGCATAAAATGTTCAAAGATACATGGGTCCATAACTAAGCTCTTTCTTCCGGGGCACTGATTATTTGTCTTCACCACAGAAGCTCCCAGTGTCTCAATTACCACTGCTGTATGGTATGTCTCAGCTTGTATCACGGCATTGACTCCCTCCTTGTTCTTTCTTCCAATTATCTCGTCCGCCATTGAGTCTTTGCTAGTTCATATACATTTTCAAATCAGATTATCATGTTCCACATCAAAAATAAGAGATTTTAATTAGCCTCACAATGAATTTATTAATTTGGAAAGAATTGACATCTTTCTGATAATAATTTTTGTCTGCACGAACACAGTATATATCTATTTAGTTGTTTATATCATCTTTATGCAATTAATCAAGTTTAAACATTTTTTCCATGAAGGGCTGGACATCTCTTGTCAAATGCATTCTATGTATATCATACTGTAACATTCATCCTTTTACAATCATATTATCTTACCCTTTTTATCCAGTGATTAGAGATGTAATTAATTAAAATATTATTTTGTCAAGAAACCTACTTAAAATCACATCCAATCTCTTCATTTGTCAGTATACAGGGTGGGGCAAAAGTAGATTAAGATTTGTATGGAAATAATACAAAAATTAATGAATTATAATACAAGAATAAACTCTGTGTTTTGTGTAATCACAACTGTAAACCTACTTTTGCCACACCCTGTTTTATCATTGTTCCTTCTCTCCAGTCCCTGCAATATTTTTTATCTTTGTCCTCCTGAATTAGATATGGCCTGGATATGTTAAATGTAAGTGATTAGAAAAAAACATTTGTTCTCATTCTTTACTTTTAAATATGCTTCTGACAGTTCACCATTACATACTATGCTTTCATTAGCTTTAGGAAGTGTCCTGCTATCCCTAGTTTGCTATACATTTTAATGATAAATGGATATTGACTTTCAGTAAGTTTTTTCCACAACTATGTACCTATGTATGTTTATCTCTTTCATTTTAAATAATAAAAATTATATAAATAGATTCTCTAATAAGTCTAATCTATCCTTGCATGACTGGAATGGATCAATTTAGTCAAAATATGTATACCATTTTTAATATATCACTGGGTTTATTTTGTTAATATTTGTAGGATGTTTATCTTGTTCATATTGTTATTGACCCTAAGATGACTATCTCAGATTTCTGATTTTAAAAAAAGTGAAAAAACAAAGAAAAATTATGGAACACATATATATTTTCAAGATGTTTTACATTGATCTCATTTAAAGTTTATAGTAGCTCTCTAAAGTAAGTAGTTTTTTTATTACTCACTTACCAGCTAAGTGGCTGAAGTTTAAGGAGGTAGAATAACTTTCTCAAGGATTAAAGTTGTTTGGTGGCAGAAGCAGCATTCTGAAAAACTCAGTTATATTATGCTAGAATCTTTATTTGCTTTAAGCCCTAATCAAATGGTAGATTATCCAAAAGGCCTTCAGAGACACCTATACATTTTTAAAATTTTTATCTGTCTTCCCTACTCTCTCTACCCTTGGTCTTCTGAACACGATGTCTTTGGGACTTTCTTATTCCCTTCATTTTACTTTGTCTATAATATAATTAAATGTACACATCTTATGATTTTGACTCGATTTTAAGTTCTAGAAGGTCAATATTGTTCCTTATCTGTTTTTAAACTGTATGCAGTACCCTGCATATTGCTTTGTAAATATATAATTATCAGCAAACAAAACATTTTCATAATGAATTGAATTATTCCTCCTTGAAGCCAGAGTTTATATTTTGGAGAAGTTGTTGGTTTTCCTTGTACTATGTAAGAAAAAAAATTCCCTTGAGTAGTGAAGGAGAAAATTAGTTTAGAAGAGAAACAAAGTAATTAACATAGGATATAAAACAAGCAATAAAGACAGTCAAAATAAAACAAACAATAAAATTAAAATGGCATTATCAATCATAAGAATATAAAATGGTGAACTAAATTTGCAATTTATTAAATTGTATATAACCAAAATTCTAAAAATGATATCTTACAGGATGTTTTTGCAGGCTCTATTGGGTAAAGTTACCAGAAAACTGAGGTAATTCAAGATCCCAAGATAAAAGATCGAGTAAACTGAAGGGAAAATGCAGTACTTTCTCAGCCTAGGGAAATGACTACAAAGGCTCCAGGGGAAAGAGACCAAGGAAATAGAGATAGGAGCACCAAGATCTTTCATTTCTGTTGACTAGTTCTATTTTGTTACATGAAAATCTATTTTCATTCCTGTTTCTCTGCAAACAACTGCAACTTTGAAATCACAGTATAAGAAATAAAATATCTCCCCTTATCTAACAGTCTTCTTACATTGTCTTGCAATTGTGCTATTAATAAAACAAGAAAGACTATGCGATTATAATTCAGATTGTATTTATTGTCTTCTTAGATGAAGATAAACATACATTCAGAGCATACATTTGAAGGACAATTGGATCACAATGCCCACATGTCAGTCATCTCATTTATCTAAAGATACATGTATCTAAAGATACATTCACATATTTAATCAATTATTTAATAGTGTCTTATTTGCATATTCATTTTTCCCATTGGTAGAAATATATATATATATATAATTGAACCTCAAACAATGCAAACCCCTCTCAGTGAAAATCCATTTAAAACTTTTACCTCTCACAAAACTTAAATTGTCCTTTGGTGTCCCGGGGGGATGTATCTAGGAAGTTCCCATGGGCACCAAAATCCACCAGAGTTCAAGTCCCCTATGTACAATGGCATAGATCAATGCACATAATCAACCTTCCACATTTGTGGACTCCCAAGTATCAATACCTTTTCAATTAGCAATAAAATAATATTTCAGCTGTCAAAAGTATATATTTTTGCTATAATTACAATTTTTAGGACTAGCTCCTTAAGTAGTGATACCGAATTTTTGGACTGGAACCTGGATTCTTTGTCCGCAGGAATCAAAGAATGAGTTCACAGACAGAAAGTGGTATAGCAAAGATGGGGATTTACTGAAGAACAGGTACAGACTCCCACGTAGGGAGGGGGAAGAGTCCCACAGAATGGACTCCCAGGTAGGGAGGGGGAAAAGGGTCCCACTGAGTTCTTTTTCCCCATGGCTTATAAAGGCTGCAGTTCCTGTGTTCTGATATCCCCTCTGATTGGTCAATATTCCCCTTCGAATTGGTTACTATAGTGATTCCTAAGGCCCTCCTCCCTCATAGTCCTTTCATTTCACTGGGCTTTCTTCTTTTCCATCTGAATGAAGGGCTTCCTTCCCTTTATTTTATAAATATAGACCTTTCTTGGCTACTTACAGTTCCCTTGTCTTATGGAAATGCGACTGTTGCTGCTCCCTTGTCTTATGGAGATGTAACTGCACCTGGCTTCCTTGTGTAATGGAAATGTACCTTCTCCCAGTCTGCAGCCCTGCGCTTTTCCATGGACCCCAATTCTAAAAAAACCTAAGCCTGCCCTTGTTACTCCAAAATTCCTGCTTCAGTAGTTTCCAGGAAAAATATTCTAAATACAGTTTTGATTACTATATAAACAAATTTTAAAATTTCATTACTTTGAAATTAAATTGAAATATGCTTGTAAAAAAGAAATATAGCTAATGTGGAATAGTCAGGCTTAAATAACTCTCCATCAGAAGTCATTAAATCTAAATGAACACAGCCTAAAACTTGAATTGCACTTACCTGAACCATTTCTTCTAATAAAATTTTTAAAAAGATAATTATAAAGAGTAACTTATTCTTGTCTGTTCATTTCTTACTTCCCATGCCAAGTAGGAAACCTTCTGATCTTTAATTATATGTGTTAACAATATTCTCACAAAATCCAAAGCTGATGTGTAAACATGAGTGAGACAATATTTGTAAAACTTGATATAATGTTAATTTACAATTTTCTGCTCTACAAATGTTTGCATAAATAATGGATTGAAGTGTTGCTGTTCTCATGATCTTTGTTTAATTAGGCACTCTTGGCAATTTAACACAATTGTAGGGGGAAAATGACAGATAATTTCTTCTTTGCATTAAATATAGTTATGTAAGCTGTTTAAAAAATACATTTAAAAAAATCTTCCTCATGCCACTGTAGATTTACTGTACCATCTAATGAAAAACTATTTAATTTTATTATATAATATTCACAACTCATTTTAATAGTTCCAGAAAAAGAAAAAAACTAATGGTATTGTTGAAGGGAGGCATTAGTAACACACAGATATCACCTTCCCCTTCTCTACAGATCTTACACACACACACACACACACACACACACACACACAATCTCTTTCTTCTAGAGAGGTATAGACAGAGGTGTGAACACAGATCTCCAATATAAAATAATCATTATGAACTATAAAGGAAGGCAGTGGTATATATGGTTCTAAAATTTAAGATCATTTAGTTCTTTCACAAACTCTTGTATATATATGTAAGTCTTCCTTTCTAACATGAAATATTCATTTAAAAAGTAATAACATTCTCAGCATACAAATAGAGCAGTTTATGTGTGTAGAATCATCTCCTATTAGAGCCCTCTTTATTATAACATCATAACATCTGACACTAAAGAAAAAGTTAGCAGTTGCAAAGTTCTGCCTATTAACATATAACTTCCAGTCAAACTTTTTATTCCTTCATATTTAAAAGTTAGGTTTTAAAAAGTGTACAATTTCAGAAGGAAAGACCAGAATAAACAAAGAAAAAAATACCCTATCTTCAAAGGCAAAGGATGTTACCATAAGGAGATATGTATGTGTGTGTTTAGGTATCTTCAGAGAATTTCAAGATGTTCAAGAAATTCAAGAAGTTCTAACTACTTAACACAAGGACAGAGGATTAGAAAAGAGGAAGAGAATATAAAAAAGGGCTTTTGAAACTGAAATACCACTGTTGATGTAAGGCCGCTGAAACCCCCCCTCCTCCTGTGTTTTAACTGACCTTTCCAGTAAGCTCTGGTGCCCTGGTCTGGTCATAGCATAGCTATCTTATCTCTTCCTGGGATCGGTTTGTGTAAAGACAAACCACCCTGCCCCTTAGGCAACTACTAACAAAGGTCTGTCCCTGCAGGAGATGAGTTAACTGTTAACCTAGTTCCCTGTTTTCAGGCCACCTGCGTGTGGTTTTTGCCTTTATAAACTCATGTTCTGCAATTGCTCAGGGCTCCAGTCAGCCAGCGCTTCCCTTGTGTTGCTGTCTGTCTGCCTGAGAGCCCCTGCGCCGCGCTTGTAATAAAAATCCTCTTGCTTTTGCATCAAGTTTTGGTCTCCGCGTTTGACTTGGGGTCGTTGCCCCCTCCGTCGGACTCACCGGGGGTCTTGGGACCTTACATTTGGGGGCTCGTCCGGGATTTGGGGCGACCACCCCTCAAGCGTCGGACATCGGTCTTGGAGGTAAGCAGACTCCGGAGTTGTTCAGTGTTTGTCTTGTCCTTCGTTCGTTCTTAGTTTCGGGTTTTTCAGGTTTTCAGGAAGACAGGTTGTCGGCACCGTAAGAAGTCGGCTCCTCTGGTCGAAGGGACTTCGGCCAGAAAAACTGTCACCCTGGGGGACGCCCCAGGATCGGGCGGTGACCAAGAGGTCTTGGTCACTTCTGGTTCGGGCTGGCCGGCAACGGGCACTCGCGTGTCCGGCCGGACTAGCATCAGGGAGGGATGTCATCCCTCAGCGGCCATTCTGTATCTGGGTAAATTCTTGTGGATCCGGTGTCTTGTCGCGTCATTGTTTGTTCTTTGTTTTTGTCTTTTACTCCTCCTCTCCCATCCAGGTAACATGGGCCAAGGAAGCAGCACCCCTCTTTCTCTTACAGTGGCACATTGGAAGGACGTCCGGAGTCGGGGACTCAGCCTTTCCGTCAGTGTCAAGAAGGGTCCCTGGCAGACTTTCTGTTCATCCAACTGGCCAGCCCTAGGCGTGGGGTGGCCAGCGGATGGGACTTTTGACCTGTCTATTATTTTTGCAGTAAAGAATAAGGTGTTCCAATCAGGCCCGGCGGGCCACCCAGACCAGCAGCCGTATATCGTAGTCTGGCAGGACTTGGTCCAAAACCCTCCCCCTTGGCTGAAACCCTGGCTGCGCCCGGAGCCTCCTGGGTTCTCATGGCCCAGGCCCCCGCCGCAGCAGAAGATCCCCAGAGCCTGACGGGGCTGGTCGAGTCCCTTATGTTCTCTCACCAGCCCACTTGGGACGACTGTCAGCAGCTTCTCCAGACTCTCTTTACTACAGAGGAAAGGGAGCGGATTCTTTTGGAGGCTCCAGTGAGATGCAGCCCCTTAGGGGTGCTGTTTTGGACGCAAAGGGAGGCAAAACCTCCCCTGAGCCGTTTGTGGAGACTGAGGGGTCTCTAGGGGGTGCGCACCCTGAGAAGTTCTAGGGCCCCGGAGAACTCCCTTCGGATCCAGCGAACAGGCAGGGGACATTCGCCCATCCCTAAAAAAATTCATCGGAGTCACTTGAAAAACCTCTAGAGGTAGGTTCTGGGACCGGTCATTGGTGGTGGACTCAAAAGAGGGCTGGACGCAGCGGAACCTCGGAGTCCGACCCCCGACGCGACGGCGTCTGGGGGTCCTGGTCTGGGCAACCTTAGGTTGCATTTGTCTGGTTTGTTTTGTCTTTGCTAGCCTTTTTGGTTTTGGATTTTTGTGAGCCTTTTTTGGTTTTGTTTGTGTCTTTTTGGTTTTATTTGTTAGCCTTTTTTGGTTCTGGTTATTGTTTGTGAGTCCAATATGTTCAGTCTGTCGATTTTGTCATTTCGCCGAAATCCTCTTGGAGGACATTGAGTGGTTCTTTCCTTCCTCTTTAACTTTTGGGGGATTGTGTGAATGGATTACTGATGTAGGTTATCAAGGATCTCTAAGGGACTTGTCCTGTATCTGGAGGAATGGCTTCTAGATGGTATTCACCGTCTCTGGGACTTCCAGGAGGGAAGTCAAAACTCGGACTGGCAAAGGGTTCGAGTCTGGCCTGTCTTTTAAAAAAGGTAGAAGAGAAGCGTTCCTAGGCAGTTTTCTACTGCCTCTGTTCAGGGACTTGTTCTGTATCTCTGCACAATTGAAACTGATTTGTTGGTATTTTGTGGTGTAAATGTGGCACGCGCCTGTGTAAAAATGTTTTTGTTTGTTTCTGTTTTGTTTTGTTTCCTTTGAAAAAACACCTTTTAAACATCTCCTGAGTTTCTGTGGTGATTCAAAGTTTTAATGGGGAATGTATCTAGTTGTCGTGTCTATTAGTCTTGCTTTCTTTGTTCAGTATGAGTACCGTTTCTTTCTGGATGAGACATGGGTCGAGAATCCTGTCCTGGGATATGGGAAAGGGAGGCCCCACATCTGTTCCTGTCAGGCCCCCAACAGGGGACTTGGGCGGTGTTCCTGTTATCTGCTCAAGATCCTAAGACTGTAAAAGTACTTGTTCACTGAAAGGGTGTAAGTGTGGATGTTTATTTAATGTTTGTATGTCTAATTAGGCATAATTATTTGTTCATATAAGTGTGGAAGTCTGTGAAAAAAAAAAAAATGTTTGATTTAAGGCTGAATGCTCTGACCGATAGCAAACTGGGTTCTTTTCCAAAGGGCGCTTGCTCTCTGTCAGAGGTGGAATCAGCCCGCCTAACTAGTAAAAATTGCTATCTGTTTGTTTACTAAGGACATTGATTTGCTCTGTGATATTTCTGTGTTGGGTTGAAATTTTGGAATTCTAAAGTAGATTTAAAGGTATTTGTGGCTTTTCTTGTCTGATTGGGACATTCCTCAGGGCACAGAGAATTTATAGGCCCTGCCCCTGCCTGTGATGAACTGAGGATCTTTCAGGAGACCCTCCAGGCTTTTAGTAAAATTTCCTGCACACCCTAGTCATCCTCTGCCTTCTTTTTCCAAGGCGACTAAGAGTCATTTTCCTCCACAGGGATTGTCTTCCTCTAACTCACAATGGGAAATAATACAGGCCAGTGTCATTTGGCTTGCTGGTTAAAGGAAGACAATGGGCCCTGGAATCTGTAAAGGTGGGCGGGAATAAAGCTGGTCAAATGTACTGAAAGGGTTCGGTACCTGTTGCTGCTAGCAGAGGAGGGGCTGATATCACCTTCCAGTCTTCCAGTGCACTCCCTTGGGAGAGGCCTGATCGCTGCTCTGTCACAGGGGATGGTACGATGGCAGGGGCCTGGTACCCAACCCACTGCCACAGGAGCGCTTTGTAATGTGCAGGGCATATTTCCCCTGGCCAGCTAAGGGCTGCTGGCCCCCACCATGCCACCATTGCTGGCTGGAGGCAAGCGCTTTTTCCAGTGGGAACAGAGAGAAAAGGGCTGCCAGATAAAAATGCCTCTTCCCCTGTGGCGGGAGCACCTCCACTGGTCACCTGGGGACCTGCGTCAAGCTCCCCACCTCCGCCTATCCGGCTCCCATCTCCCGCACCCTCTGGTCCTCTGCTCACCGGGGTGTAATTCCCTCTCATCCCCCGAGGGGTTATTTTGAGTAGGTGGTGAGGAGGAAATTTCCCTGCGCCTCCTTGTGCCTCCCTGCGCCCCAATGAGACCCAAGAACCCCCAGGGACAAGGCCTCCTTGGACACTTTTCACCGCGTTCTGTTGGGGGTTTGGGGGGGGGAGTTGCTTAAAAGGAGGTAGAAGGAATGAATTGGTCACAGCTGGTAGAGGTAGCCCAGAAAGTCGTTAACAGTAGGGACACCCCAGAGGAGAAATAGGACTAAAGGAAAGAAAAGGCCGGCAGCAAACTAGGAAGAAATTAGTATGCCTATTGTAGGAAG
This sequence comes from Myotis nattereri, assembly GCF_964212035.1. Classification (NCBI taxonomy): domain Eukaryota; kingdom Metazoa; phylum Chordata; class Mammalia; order Chiroptera; family Vespertilionidae; genus Myotis; species Myotis nattereri. The sequence continues at coordinate 63,535,394 of NC_138080.1, read as the reverse complement.
TAGGGGCACTGAAAGAGAGAATATCCTGGTAGGTTAACAAAGGAAAGCGGAAGGCTGAAGGGAAAATGCAGGCTCTGAAGGATTTACACTCAGGGAAGGGAACTAATAGGGCCATGACCCCCAGTTAGTTTCCTGGTGTATTCTGGAGCAGCCTATTCAGTCTTGACAGAGCCAATGGGACCTGAAACATCTAAGAAGACATCGGTCCAGGAAGCCACCGGACAAACTGCCTTTTTCCTTGGACATCAAAGAGAACTGTGGACATTGGAAAGAACGTGGTAACACATTCGTTTCTGGTCATGCCAGTTTGCCTGTACCCCTTTCTTGGATGTGATCTCTTACAGAAACAACAAGCCACCATATCCTTTGAGGGGGACGGAGCACACTTCACTGTGGATCCAAGGAACCCAGGCCCGGACCCATCTACCCCTGGCCGCATTCTTCTAATCTGTCCTCTCTCAGATGAATATCTCTTGCAGGAAAGGGCCAATGTGACTCTGCTTACTTGGGGAAATTACGTCTCTTTCCCATGGTTTGGGCAGAAAACAACCCCCTGGAGTTAGCAAGTCATCAAGCATCTGTAGTGGTCCAATTGCAAGCCACCGCCACTCCAGCTTGGGTTCGGGAATACTTAGGGGCAGTTGGATACTGCCGCCTGTGGATACTGGCGTTTGAGGAGATTGCTAAACTGGACCGAAGTGGAACAATGGGCTTTTTGAGGAGCTAAGGAAGGCTCTCATCTCAGCACCTGCCCTAGCCTTGCCAGACGTCAGGAAGCCCTTCCACCTCTACGTGAGTGAGGTAAAGGGCATTGCCAAAGGGGTTCTCACCCAGACTCTAGGTCCCTGGAAGAGACCTGTGGCCTATCTGTCTAAGAGACTAGACCCCGTGGCTGCAGGGTGGCCAGCGTGCCTCCGGGCAGTGGCCACCACAGCATTGCTGGTAAAGGAGGCAGATAAACTGACTTTGGGCCAGGAACTAGCCCTGACAATACCCCATGCTGCGGAAGCCCTCCTTTGAGGTGCTCTGGAGAGATGGATGTCAAACACCAGGGTCACCCAGTACCAAGCTGCCAAGGAAGCCGTGCAAAAACCAGTGGGGCCTTTACAAGAGAAAGTATTGGCAGAACAGAAGCAAGCTACCAGAGGACCAAATGCTTGGTCGACTCTACCAGATAGCAGACTGTTGGTCCCAGAGGCTCTAGGTCGGACTTTAGTTGCCCAGTTACACCAGGCTACCCACATAGGTGTCACCAAGACTTCTGAACTTTTGTGAGGCAGGTCACAGGTAAATGCAAGGTAAAGAGGGTCCCCCTGGGAATTCGGGCCCAGTGAAACTCCCTAGGAGAGCATTGGGAGGTGGATTTCACAGAGATTAAGCCACCGACATCAGTGTATAAGTACCTGCTAGTTTTTATAGACTCTTTCTCTGGATGGGTTGAAGTCTAGCCCATCAGGACAGAATCTGCCTCTATAATGGTCCTTCAGCAACAGTATCAACCTGTATCCCTAGACGAAGGTCTCTAGTTCCATGATTGAAACTCCCCAAAAGAAAAGGGGGGAATGTAAGGCCGCTGAAACCCCCCCTCCTCCTGTGTTTTAACTGACCTTTCCAGTAAGCTCTGGTGCCCTGGTCTGGTCATAGCATAGCTATCTTATCTCTTCCTGGGATCGGTTTGTGTAAAGACAAACCACCCTGCCCCTTAGGCAACTACTAACAAAGGTCTGTCCCTGCAGGAGATGAGTTAACTGTTAACCTAGTTCCCTGTTTTCAGGCCACCTGCGTGTGGTTTTTGCCTTTATAAACTCATGTTCTGCAATTGCTCAGGGCTCCAGTCAGCCAGCGCTTCCCTTGTGTTGCTGTCTGTCTGCCTGAGAGCCCCTGCGCCGCGCTTGTAATAAAAATCCTCTTGCTTTTGCATCAAGTTTTGGTCTCCGCGTTTGACTTGGGGTCGTTGCCCCCTCCGTCGGACTCACCGGGGGTCTTGGGACCTTACATTGACACACAAAAAATGTCTGCCCAAAGGGAATAAGCCTGTAAGAAAACAAGAAACTCACTAAGCATTGAGTTACAAGCAATGTCATTTTTAAAATTTACACTTAGACAAATTACTGTAGAGTGTTACACATTAAAGAAAAAAATATAGAATGTTCTAAATCTAAACCCTTTCAGAGAGAATAAACTGAAACAATAGCAGATAAATAGATTTCCAAGAAACAAACATCAGAATAGCATCATAGTTTTCAGAAGTGAGAAGAGATATTAAGAAACATTAAAGCAAGGTCTCAAAGCAGAGAAGGAAAATTGGATCAAATTTATAATTCTATATCCCACCAAATTATTTGATTTTCAGTTGATAAGATATGTTCATTAATACAAAATCATTGAACATTTACTTTCATGGAAATGACTTCCTCAATGTAATTACCTACATATTGACTCTTGAAAATAAAGATAATATTTAAGAATTATAAATATACTAGAGGCCCGGTGCACAAAAATTTGTGCACTCAGGGGTGTCCCTCAGCCCGGCCTATGCCCTCTCGCAGTCTGGGACCCCTCGGGGGTGTGTCTACCTACTGGCTTAGGCCCACTCCCCAGGGGATGGGGCCTAAGCTGGCAGTCAGACATGCCTCTGGCAGCCCAGGAGCCCTTGGGGGATGTCCACTTGCCAGCGGGGACCAGGCCTACCTAAGCTGCAGTCGGACATCCTTAGCGCTGCTGAGGAGGCGGGAGAGGCTACCGCTATCACTGCTGTGCTGGCAGACATCAGGCTGGCTTGTGGCTGAGCAGAGATCCCCCTGTGGGAGCACACTGACCACCAGGGGGCAGCTCCTGCATTGAGCGTCTGCCCCCTGGTGGTCAGTGTGTGTCATAGTGACCAGTCATTTCCAGCCGTTCTGCTGTTAGGGTCAATTTGCATATTACCCTTTTATTATATGCCTGGTGCATGGGTGGGGGCTGGCTGGTTTGCCCTGAAGGGTATCCCAGATCAGGGTGGGGGTTCCCTGGGGTGCCTGGCCAGCCTGGGTGAGGGGCTGATGACTATTTGCAGGCTGGCCACTGCCCCAGCCACCCAAGATCCCAGGGGAGGCTGGCTGGAAGCAGGTATCTGGGATTTGTTTATCTTCTATAATTGAAACTTTGTTGCCTTTAGCGGAGGCCACAGCCGGCCAGGGCAGGCGGGAAGCTTGGCTTCCTCCATCGCTGGGGCAACCAAGCCTCCTGCTTGCTCCATCTCTGTGGCTGCCGGCCGCCATCTTGTTGGGTTAATTTGCATATAGTTGCTCTGATTGGCTGGTGGGCGTGGTTTGGGGTGTAGCAAAGGTATGGTTAATTTGCATGTTTCTCTTTTATTAGATTAGATTTATTTAGGATATTTACTCTCAACTACTCTTTGTACCTTAGTCTCCTGAAGCAAAAAATACTGCCTTGGGGACAATCCTATCAATTAAAACTACATGGTAAGTTGACTTTTAAAAAATGACTCATCTGACAGAGAGTTGTGTCAGCAAGCAAAAACAAATTCAACCAGAAAATGTGGGTTGTTGATTATAATATTGCAAAATGACAGTTATAGTACAAAAAGATATAAACACAAAGTCAGCATGAGTTTTAGAGTTAGAAGAATGTAAAAAGTAATCACTGGCCATAGGAATACTCACTTTTGAATGACACCGATGCTGTGACATTATAAACCTGATGAGGAAATGCAACTATGTACACCACTAGCACTTGATAAAATTCAACACCCACTCATGATGAAAGAAAAAACACTCAAGAAACTAGGAAAGGAAGAAAATTACCTCAACATTACAAAAGGCAACGATAGAGACCCTCACAGTGGACACGATGCTCAATACTGAAAGGCTGGGAGCCTTCCCGGAGGAACGGATGCTAGTCCAGCCCTTCAATTCAACACAGCCCTGAGGTTCTAGCCAGTGCAATTAGACTAAAATAAGAAATACAATTATACAAATTAGATCAAAAGTAGTAAAATTATCTGTGTCCACAGATGATATGATCTTACATGTATAAAATTCTAAAGATTACACATACACACATGTAATTTAAAACTAATAAATTCACTACAGAATAATTCAAGTCAAAACACAAAAATCAGCTGCATTGCTATTCACTAACAGTGAAAAATATAAAAATTAATTTTAAAGAATTAATTTACATACTATCAGAAAGAATAAAACAACTAGGAATTAACCAAGGAGGTGAAAAATGTGCAATTAAAACTATAATGCATTACTGAAAGAAATTAATGACATAATAAATGGGAAGACATCCATGTTCATGCATTGTAAGATTTAATATTAAGATATCGCCCTAGCCAGTCTGGCTCAGTGGATAGATCATCGGCCTGCAGACCAAAGGATCCGGGTTCAATTCTGGTCAAGGGCACATATGTCTGTTGCAGGCTTCTCCCTGGCCTGAGTCCTGGTCGGAGCTTGTGTAGGAGGCAACCAATGGATGTGTCTCACATAGATATTTCTCTTTGTCTTTCCCTCTTTCTTCCACTCTCTCTAAAAATGAATGGAAAAATATCCTCAGATGAGGATTAAAAATTTTTTAAAAAGGGATTACATTAACTAGAATTATGAAATAGGTGAACAGAGGTTGTTTGCTGATAATGTCAGAAATGCATTTTATACTCTGGAGTGTTCCAAAAAACTTCAAATATTTTAATATAACAATGAGTTGGATACAGACAAAGCAAATACTCAAGTGCTCCCCATGCCCAGTCCTTCCATGCCATGGCTGGAAAACGTGGCATTTCATTTTATTCTTCGTAGATTCCCCTTAGATTTGGAGGCAGAGATAATTTTCCATCTCTGTAGTTAAATTACAAACTTCCTTTGCCACTTCTTCCCAAATTGCACTATTCTGTCTGTCAAAAACAGCTGAGCTGAGTAAGAAAATAATACTGGTCGATTAAAAAAAAAATGCAATCTAGAAATGTGAACTATTTGATTACACTAAAATAGAAAGTTTAAACTAATCATTTGCTTATCTTCTTACATCTTCTTTGAAGCAGCTTTTGATGAAAAGGTTAGCAGAAACATAAAATTTGAGGGTTCTGAATGGTTTGTTTGCTGGGAAAACATACACAGTATTTTCTAAATGTGCTGTCAAGTAAACTATAGTTGATTTCAGTAAAATTATTTTGGTTTCAAGAGGGGTTCTTCATATAAACTGAGCTCAATCCTTTCACCAGCAAACTACATTTGAGTTAATTTAGTGCTAGTCATTTTTAAAATGTAAACAAAAATTTCTAAAATGACTAAATTTGGATTTTAAAAAATGTAGAATATTCTTGTGTATCTAAATTGCTCATTGCCTTATGTTCCTAAGGAAGAACTGTTGAAAAACTCATATCCTTTAATGAGTTTCTTAGGATCAAGTGTAAATTAAAATACGCCGGAGACATGCTGCTTATGCTCTTTTGATTTTGAAGGTATTTGCTCCACATACTGTCTGCCAGGCTTTGAAAAGCAGAGGGCCCTATTTTAAACTTTATGTTAATCAGTGACAAAAATAATAGTGACATATGCCTCTCAAATCACTGCAGAATATGAATCAAAACTAAAAGTACACCACACAGAAAGAGGTAGGAAAAAAAAGAATAAATAAGGGAAACACAAGGACAAAGACAAAAATGCCAAGCACATAATTTATAGCTGTAAACATAAAGGATTTCAGTTCCTCTATTAAAAGAGCAGTGTTACATGGGGGGAAGGGGAGCAAGGGGGCGATAAGGACACATATGTAATACCTTAATTAATAAAGAAAAAAGTAAAATAAAAGAGCGGTGTTAAATTACATTTTTAAGAGGTCCAGGATGACTAGAAAATACACACCTAAAAGAACGGAGAGCCCTGGCCAGGTTGCTCAGTTGGTCGGAGCTTCCTACAATGCACCAGAAAGGTCGTGGGTTCGATTCCCAGTCAGGTCATATACCTAGGTTGTGAGCATGTACAGGAGGCAACCGATTGATGTATTTCTCTCACATTGATGTTTTGATGTCTCTCTCTTTCTCCTTTCTCTCTTATATCTCTCTTCTTTCTCTCTTATCTTTCTTTCTCTCTCCCTCCTTCGTCTCTAAAATCAATTTTAAAAGATGTACAGTATATTTAAAAATAAGCAGGCATAAATAAAGCAAAGTTAGCAAAATTAACCTCACGAAAGTATAATTTAAGATAAAATCACCATAAATGATTTTATGGTTATTTAATAATAATAAAATTTACAATACCTAATAAAGTGCATGCTATTCATAAAATTGCACAAGTCCAATCATGTAACCTCAAAATATATGATGCAAAAATGTGGGTCAAGTATCAAGATTTGTTGCAGGTTTTGTTCAACGAGAAGATTCTGAAAGAATTTAGTGTTCAGGATATTTATAAAAAAAGGCCCTTGGAGGGAGTGAGAAGAAGCAGGAGAGAACACACAAGTCAAATTAGATTCAGGCCTGATGCCTGACAACTTCAGTCAATACCATGGGCGTCTGTGGAGCTGAAATGGCATCTCAGAGTTGTTCATGTTGAACTACACTTTATACTCCCACCTGGACCAACTATTGGATAGGAGCCACCATCTAGATCATGACTTTGGGCGGAGTGGCTCTCTGCAACTGAGGGAATTCCTGAAAGTGTGGACTGAGCATCAGGGAGCAATGAACTCTAACTGTAAGATACTTAATTTCTCACTTCATGGTGAGAAACATTTTACTGTGATTAGAATTTATACTGTAAATATACAAAAACATCCCTAATCACTAACTATATGTGTCTGTATGCATGTTAGTGTTCATGTTTTGATAGCTTTGGCTTGTGCTGGTTTACTTAGAGTAGTCGAACTTAATAAAGTTATAGAATTACTCAGTGTGATGGGCAATTTAGTGGGTCAGTGTGGCAAGGTCATAACACCTTGTTTTTGATAAATACCAATCTAAATGTTATAAAGATTTTTTTAGTTGCAACTAATCATTATAATTTGAGTTAAGAAAATTACATTTGATAATGTGGGTGAGCCTCATCTATTTAGTTGAAAGCCTTAAGAGGAAAAAAAAAAATACAGTTTCCCTAAAGAAAATAAATTCTGCTTCCAGAGTGTTTTTGAACTGGAGATTACATTATCAGCTCTTCCCTGGGACTTCGGTCTGTTAGCCTGCCCTGCAGATTTTAGATGTGCCAACCCCCAAAATTGCAGGAGCCAATCCTTTAAAATAAATGTCTCTCTCTCTCTCACACACACAAGTATGTATGTTTCTCTCTGTGTGTATATGTATGTGATAATTATGTTCATATAATATATACATTTTTTGTTTATTACTCTGTTATAAAAACACATTTCCTATTGGTTCTGTTTTTTGGGGAACCCTAATACAATAATGACTACTACAGTCTGAGAGAGAGAGAGACAGAGAGATAGAGATAGGCAGATGGAGAAAGACAGAGAGAGAGAGAGAGAGAGAGAGAGAGAGAGAGAGGGAGAGAGAGAGAGATGGAGTAGCTATACTTGTTTAATTATTGGTAGCAGGAAATATTCAACATTTATAGCTAAGAGTACAGAAGAAAAATAGCTAATGAGAGGATATAAGTGATTGTAAATACATTTAAAATATTGTAAACTGGCATTTTCATTCTAATAAATTCTTATAGGACTAGTATTGGACATTCAATGAAGTTTTCCAGCCATAGTTCAAGCTATCAAAAGGAGTCCCATATATCAGAAAAGAAAAATAAATGTGAAAAATATCAGCATACCCCCAAAACAAATAAAAGGTAAGAAAAATAGAATATCCTTATATCATGGCAGCAGGTAAATGCTTACTATATTTTTCTAAAAAATAAATTTTCTGCACACATTGATAATTTGTTTTTTTGGTAAGAACATCTGTTTAATCATTGTTTTTGCAGTAGAGGAAATGTAAATCATATTTTACCTTAATTAACTGATTAAGGGGGAAATAGCCAAAAGCATAAGGCTTTTGAGAACACTGATTTTAACTGCATCTCTAGGAATAGAACAGTACCTTGTTCTCTTTATAGCTGCGTTACAGCTCCCGAATCATTCAATTACAGTACAGCATTGAACCGTGTCTGCAGAGCATTACATGTAGTTAAGCCGTGCAGTCTCTAGAGGTCTCTGCACATCACTTTTTTGCTCACTGCCATCCCTGGAACAAAACCCTCTTAAAAGGAGCACTTCAGCCACGTGTAGACAGAGCTGCTGCTCTCCAACAAAGAAAAAAGTCTTCACTCAGAGGTCTTGCCTCATCCTCATATCTTACATTATGAAATAAATTACAAAAATGTAAGAGGAGCCAAAAATATTCAAGAAGAAGAATTGTTTTTTGCCGAATTATTTTTTTGCATATGTGCAAGGGAGATCTTTCCTTCCTGTAATTCATTCTGTCAGTGTCCCTAGCTGAAATCATTTAAGCTGCAGTAAATATTTCCAAAAGTGCACATAGTATTTGATGATTCCTTTTAATATTAGATATAATATACAGGCCCAATCCAATCCCACAAATGATATGGTTTCATTCTATTGAGTGCTTTTGGAGGACAGACAAATGCTATGGTTCCACCTAAAATACCCAGAATGCAACATATGAGTTCTAACACTTAAAGGTGACCAGGTCTTTCATCAATATTCACATAACTTACTAAAATAAAATTGGCATAGTATTAGACTATGAGACTTGAGTGTAGATAAGCATTTGCCACTATGGCTCAAATCCTGAGGACAGAAAATAGAGGCTGGTGTTCCTGGCCTGAGTTTCCCTTTGCTCAGTCTTTTTATCATATATAGAGATGGATCCCTGTCCTCCCTGGGAACCGGGTTGATGGAGAAGACTGCAGCACTTTGTGTGACTTGAAAGCAAAGTCTATCTATCACTTAGGCATGAGGCCAGCAGGAAGCAAGCAGCACATTTTGATGTGGTGATAAACAGAACCTCAGTCCATAGAAGAAGTAGCAGGGCTGGGGCAAAGGACTATCTTAGGGGAAATGATATTCAGGATCTTTACTATAGAGTTCTTTCCTATGTTGTGAGCACACTTAATATTTATGACCAAGTGTTCCTTTGCTTATAAGAGTTAAAGTTTAGTATGTTCCAGACACTATAAATAGAACATATATTGACTCATTTGATCCTTAAAACAATCCATGATATAAGTAGTATTATTAAAATTTCCATTTCCAAGGTAAGGAAACTGAGGCAGGGAAGATTAAGAAATCTTCGTAAGGCTGTGTAAGAAAATGATGTAGCTGGAATTCAAGCCACACAGGCTGTCTTCAGAATCTGGACTCAACCTTTACAAAGTACAATTTCTCAAGTAGATATGCCCTACTGAAGATTACAAGAGGGAAGAGATGGAATTGACCAGCTGTATCATCTACAGGAAGCATCTTTCCAAGTTTATGTAAGCACAAACTCATAAGCTTTCTTCATTTGTAGTATCTCTGAAATAATGGCCATATTATATTTAACTATTAAATATAAACTTTTCTCTCCTTGGAGATCAATATGAAAGTAGTATTACTTTACTTCTTACATATTTACTTTTTTAGTCCAGAACACATGTCACTGAAATTCACATAACATATTTTTTATCCAATGGAATGGCTAAGTTAAATAATTAAATTATGTAATTTTGTCATGTAGCTATTCTCAAAGAGATATATGCATTGAGCTTTTAAAGTTATAACACTTTTATCTAATTTTATTTCCTTCTATGAAAGATGAGAGATTTAGAGAGAGAGAGAGAGATTTTGTGTTAGAGAAAGCAAGGCAGAGAGAAGCAGCTATATTTGTTCACTTGACCAATTTTTTTTGGTAGTAGGAAATATTCAGCATTCATAATTTAGGGTAAAAAGCAAAACAAACAAACAAACAAAAAACCCCACAACAAAGCCAGTTAAAATGAGGGCAAAACTGACAATATTTGTAAACTGTGGTACATCAATATTTTTATGGGAGTTGAAAGTAAAAGCATGGGTTTAGCCAAAATTCATATACAAAAATGTATACTCTGCTCTCTGTGAGACCTTCAGCAACTTCCCTAAGTAGTCTGATTCCTAGTCCTCTCATCTGCAAAATGTGGAAAATAACAATTTCTACTTGATTAGATTGTGAGGATGAAATTTTAAAAAATCTTAGCTGGATGGCAGACAATAAATGCTCATTTTAATAATACTAACGTTGTTGGTGATGGTGGTATCTTATATCTAGTATTTGTACCGGTAATTAAGTTTGGCATGTGGAACATGAATGATTGCCATCGTCTCACGTTTCTATTCCCAGTGTTCTTATTGATTCTCAGTAGAAGATTTTACACTTTTTTTAATGAAAGAAATTTCAGATCAAACAAGGAGATCGCACTCGAAGAATGTCCACAGTGTCCACTGCCTTGGTTCCTCATTTAACACATCCTTCTTGCTGATGATTACTAAGCTTCTCATTAATTCCAATGCCTCTGACACACCAAAAACTTAAAAGACAAAAATGAAGAAAACTATTATCCACAAATCATTTTTTTATTGATTAAGTTATTATATATGTGTCCTTATCCCCACATTACCCCCCACCGCACTCATTCCCTCACCTCCCTGATGTCTGTGTCCATTGGTTAGGTTTATATGCATGCATACAAGTCCTTTGGTTGATCTCTCCCCTTTCCCTCCACCCTCCCCTGCCTTCCCTCTGAGGTTTGATGGTCTGATTGATGCTTCTCTGTCTCTGGCTGTTTTTGTTCATCAGTTTATGTTGTTCATTATATTCCATAAATGAGAGAGATCATGTGATATTTATCTTTCTCTGACTGGCTTATTTCACTTAGCATAATGCTCTCCGGTTTAATTAGCAATATCACTATTATTCCAGGCTTCAAACCCAAAAACATCTCAAAAATGATTTGACTGGTAACTCCCCTGAGTTTCTTCATCCAAGTCATCATAAAATTGTGTTATTTTTAACTGCAATATCTTCTTTGCTGTCCTCATTTTCTTCATACTAGCAAAAACTGTGCACATGCATTTCATTAGCCCCTCATGCATACCAATTAAAACAATGCTTTAATTAGTCCAGAATTATTAAGTAAGGAACTGATGCTTAGCCAATTATCTATTCTGGGTTTTTCTGGGTATTGAAGACTATAAAGAAAATGAAATGCAAAAATTTAGTTGGCGGCTTCAAGAAGTTTAAAATCTAGGTGTAGAGAAAAAGCAAAACAAAGCAAGCAAACAAACAAAACCCCCACCAATCTATAAATAGACTAGAATTTGTAAAAAATAAATAAATAAACTAAGAAAAATCTTCACCATAATTACCAAGTGCAAGCTGATTCTAATTAAATATTTAGCAATTCACAAAAGTTTAATTTAAAGCTTGAAATACAGGTGGAATTTGGATAATTTTAACTGAAGACCAAAGACTTTCCTGGAAGAGAATTCGGATATGATAGGAAAAAGCAGGTCTGAATGCTGTTTAGCTATGGAAATGCATCTCTACCATTCTATTTTTGAGCAAGTTTTGAAAGCTGAGGAACTTCTGGGTAATTTTTAAATAAGGTCTCATGGATCTGTTTTGGTATTCTCACATGAACCTGACATGGGAAAATGAAAGCTCTCACTAATATTTCTAAAATTCCACCATGCATTAAAAAATGCCAATGATGACTACAGTCCCACAAAGTATATTTGGGGATAGATAGTCTTTTCAGCGACTTAAAAATTACAAAGAGAAAAGTACAATCTGCTTAGTGTCTAAAACTTGCTGCAGAGTTGTCTTGACATGAATGTGGCCACCATATTTGTATATTTATAAAATTTATGAGATATGTTTCATCTGATATCCTCATACATTTTCCTGAAAATATGCTAACATTTTTAAAGGAACAAAATTGCATGAAGAGGTAGAAGGTCATCTTCATTAATCTTATGTGTAGAAACAAAACCCACCCCTGTCATTCCTATGGAGGCAGTATGTGAGAGATTGTTCACATCCTGTTCTATTCTGATACTTGTCTATTATCTGATACCAGAGGGAAGATGAAATACCTCTGGCTTAATTTAAGCAAAATATACTTAACAATCTCCACAAATATTTTCAAAATAGAGAACTCTAAATAATCTTTTGTATTTTACCACTATCATACGATATTTAAATAAGTGGGAATCAATCATTAGTAGGATCTCAACTTTCTGCAATATTAGTGCTTATTTGTTTGACTTTGTTTTTGTTCTTACTCCTCCATCCTTTGAAATCTAATCTTTAAATAACCCACTTAGACATCTCTGCTATTCATATTTCTCCAAGACAATATGATTTTCTGTGCAGGCAAATTGGATTTCCAATGATATTATTAATCTTTCTACAATTTCCCAGTCTTCAGACTCTCATTTCTTTCTTTAATTTATAAACACTTGCATTTTTCTGTGTCCTTGACATACTAAAACAGATATATTTCCCATTATAAATCGTGAGCATTACTAAGGAAATGCAAGTGGCAGCTAGCTATAACCTTGCAATATTTATATTTACACACCCACAAAAAAATCTAAACACAATTTCTTAAGTTTACGACAGAAAAAAATAGGGTTTGAAAGGACTATCTATAATCCCCACATACACACATCACCCATACACTTGCACAAATTATCCTGGTTGAAATTTCCCATTTGTTTTCAATCTTCTAATGAAACAGAACAGTAGTGAGATGGGAAGGGTAAAGGGTTAGCAGAGAGATATATGATGATAGAGATAGATAGATAGATAGATAGATAGATAGATAGATAGATGATAGATTGATATTTAGATGGACAGCTAGATAAAATAAAAATGAATTACTTTTACTATTAACTTATTTTTGCATGTATTCACCCCATTTTCTTCTGTGTGTGAGATGACAGACATTTTTCAAAAATAGTTTTCACTTTATTTCCAACTGTCGCATTTATGGATAATGATGTTAGAACACAACACATACAAATGGCTCATGGATTTTTATAAGTAACTGTCCCTATAAATCAGAGAAATAAAGCAAATAATGCACAGGCACTTTGAATTTTTGAGAGTTTTAAGTAATTTTTAGAAACCTTAGTAATTAAGTAAGTTTATTAATTTGTAAGAAGTAGATTTAGCCATTTAAAGATATCAAATTGTTTCATTATAACCAAACTTATGGTATTTTTTTAGTGTGTGGAACTTTTATATAAAATTATAAAAGGTGGAAGTTTTACATCAAATCAACTGATGCTAACATAATCAGTATTTTAATAAAAAAAATTTGCTTTTTAAACTTCTCAGTAATTGCTTTCTCTTTCTCCTTAATAATTCCAGGTCCAGTAGTACAGCATTTTCTGAATCCCAAATCCAGCTTCCTTTAGGGAAGTATTAAGTCATAATTAATCCCAATCTACACTTAGTTCTCTTAATAAAACACACACACACACACACACACACACACACACACAATCTATCTCCACTTTTGTTTGGAAAAATATGATGAAGTTAAAAGGGAGTGTATGTTTGCAAAAGCAGTGGCAGCAAGGAATGGCTATTATAAATTAACTTAATTTACATACCCTGGTTATCAGTGACACCATCATACAATTATTCGGCATGAAGGGATTAGGACTCATAAAAATTCTTTTGAATAAATGACCCACCCTCAAACCAGCCTAATAGGTAGCATTATGTTGCTGGATCACCACAGACTGATGTGTGGTTCAGACTGCAGGTTCAGGCTCCTAGGGAATTATTCAGGCTACACTGCGAGTTATGTAGAAGATTGTGCCAGTCATAGTAATAGTCACTAAACACATGGAGCACTATCAATGTGGCAAGTCCAAATTGGAATATGCTGTAAATGTAAAATAGCAGGGTTTAAAGATAGTATCTCACAATTATATATGTAAAATATATTATTAATAAATTTTATATTGATGAAAGGTGAAAATGATCTATCAGATTAAATAGAACAATTTAAATTAAATTCATCTGTTTCTTTTTACTTTTTAAATTTGGGGTGCTAGAAAATATTAAATTATAGACATGGCTTATTTGGGGGCTGGCATTATATTTCCATTGGACAGTGCTTGGCTAGACCATAAGCCCTTGGAATAGAGAGGCCATTCCCATCTTGTCATAAATGATATCCTTAGTGCAGGGATCCTCAAACTTTTTAAACAGGGGGCCAGTTCACTGGCCTTCAGACCATTGGAGGGCCGGACTATAGTTTTTAAAAAAAACTATGAACAAATTCCTATGCACACTGCACATATCTTATTTTGAAGTAAAAAAAACAAAACTTCAAAAAAGAAAGGCTCTCCTAACTTCAAAAAAAAGGCCCTACTAACTGCAAAACAAACAAACAAAAAAAATAGACCTCCTAACTTCAAAAAAAAAATAAATCCTAACTTGTTCTTATCTCGGTCCTCAGGCAGCAGCAGGCTCTGCACAGGCAAGCTCGTGACTGTCCGATCACACCCGAGAAGGAGAGGAGGAGTTGAGAGACAGGGAGAAGGAGAGGAGTCGGAGAGTGCGGTGCACATTCCACACATGTGCACTGCGGGCCTGGGACGAGTTGGCTGCTAAGCAACAGGCAGTGGCCGCAGAAACACCCGGCGGGCCAGATAAATGTTTTCGGCAGGCCGCATGTGGCCCGCGGGCTGTAGTTTGAGGACCCCTGCCTTAGTGTCTAATGTGAATGATCAAAAAAAGTGTTCAATGTTTTATTAGTAAGCAGCAAATGGAGTCTTAAAATCAGGGTACTCTGTCCCATGAACATTGCTGGAGACACCCTAAAAAACTTGGCTTTCCTCAAACCTCAGAGGGAAGGCAGGGGAGGGTGGGGCTAAGGGCAAGAGGTCAACCTAAGGACCTGTATGCATGCATATAAGCCTAATCAATGGATACAGACATGGGGGCAGGGGGGGGAGACAATGAGTGGGGGGCTGGGGGGGACAATGGGGGATAAGGATGCATTTGTAGTACCTTAATCAATAAAGGAAAAAATAATTTAAAAAATTTTAAAAAAATTAAAAAGAAAAAAAACCTGGCTTTCCTATTCCTCTATATTCCAAAGTGACCATTAACCTTCTCTGTCATTTTAGTATGGTCAGGTTTTGATTCATACATCACTATTTTTCACAACCAGCTATCCTAATACATAAATACTTTCTTCCTTTAAGCTCTAGTTCTTTGAATGGCTTAAAGTCTCCTTGATCTCCTTAATTGCATTTCTTATAGTGACATGCTGGAAAGTCTCTTGTCAACAAAGCATCATCCTTAGACTCTTCAAAGGCAAAGGAACTACATTTCCCAGTATCCCCTTCCAGGTTGGGATCTGTCAGTGAGACACTTGCTCAAAATGTTTCAGGCAGAACAGGCTTAGACCATGGTTTTCCCAAGTCAGTTACAGGAAGATGCATGGAGAGCTGGGGGTGCAAAGCTGCTTCTAGGTAAACATTTCTTTAAGAAAAAAAAAAAGAAATGAAACTATGAATACAAAAATTGCTAGGGCCACTCCGAGTCTTAGGAAGAAACTATGCAAGAGAGCAGTCCTCAAATTCCACCTTCATTAGTTTCACTATGAGTCCACCCCTAGCCAGCCACCTCAGTCAGTTTACCTTTAATTGACTTTACTTTTTAATTCAAATTTAACTCTTCCCAGATTTCCTGTACATAAGTAATAGTAATAAGTTGAGTAGGTAGGCACTTACCATGTATAGGAATACACACACTTTTTCATATACTGATAAAATCAAAGCAGATAAAAAAATTCTGCCATTAAATCCCATCACTTTATATATCCATCTGCCGGACATGGTGCCCACACAATTCTGATCACCCGCCTGTGATACGCTTTTAATATTCTCCTCTTCTCTAGGTTATTACTACTTTGCCTATTTAAGAGCATTGCTCTGGTGATTCAAGTTTCTTTGTTTCACCTGTCTGTTAGCAATTGCCACGAATATTCAATTATGTCATTATTTCTCTTTTAGATTAAGAAACAAAAATCTCTTGATCTCACTTTCTCCTGCTATAAAACATCACTTATACTCATTGTCTCTGACTTGTCCTTCCATTTTCTTTTGTGACCTTTCCAATAGCTACAATCAGCTATACTTCCACCAAAATTATTCTGTGTGTGTGCATGTGTGTGTGCATGTGTGTGTGTGTGTGTGTGACTCTTTTATAAGTCAATGATTATCAATAGTGTTAATTCTAAAAGCCTATTTTCTGTCACCAGTCTACTTGATATGTAAACATTATTTCACACTGTAGATTACTCCACCCTTCTTTAAAAATTTCCTTGTCTTAATGTATATACATTCCCTTCTCCTCATGGATTAATAATTGATGGGCATATTTTGTTTTCCAGATATCCTTTGTATTGTCACAATATAATGCCGGAAAACTGCCAGGACTATCAGATCAACTGCCAAAATTCCAGAGTTTAAAAGATAGAATCTCTTTCTCTCCTTACTCATAAATCAACCTTGTCTTGATAAATGACTAGCACTAAAAACAATTAGTGCTGCCATTAGAGAAAGGCCAGAGCACTGATAGGTTAATAAAGGCCAAAATCACTGACAAACACAACCAACCTCAAGTCCTGTTAAGACTGTGCTTACTCTGAATGCTTATTCTTACCAACAGAATAGAGTGCACATGTACAAGTAATGAGACACATTCAGTCAAACTGAGATGCACAGTATGAACAATTCTTTAGTGGAAAGAAAGGCCACTTGAAAATATTTTTGACTATATAAATTATTTGAGGTTTGAGATTTATAGGAAAATAATGGTATAATTTACTCATAAGTATGGCTAATAAAAGAAGGATCAAGAAACACAAATGGCAAGGTGTGCTTAGCAAATCTCCATATAAATTAACTGATTCATAGGTAGAATTTTAGAAGAAAACAGGGCATAATTATTTCTGATTCACTAACCCCATGTTGCCCATTGAAGGTTGTGATAAGAGGTGCTTGCCCTATGCAACCATACATTAATAGAGATGTAAGAAAAACTCTAATTTCCTCAAGGATGGAAGGATACCAATATTACATAATCAAAATAAAACTTGGTTTATAATGAAATAACTTAGAATATTATGCATCTAATTCTCAATTAACTTTAATAGAACTTCATAATAAAACATATTTTGCATGATTTTAAAAAATCTGAAAATATAACTGTATAATCTATAATAATAAAAGGGTAATATGCTAATTAGACTGGACATCCTTCTTCCAGACAAAGCCGGGACTGGAGGGAAGCCCAGGTACCGGGTGCCTATGGGCAGTCGGAGGGAAGCGAGCCCGGGTCCTGGGTGCTGAAGGGAAGCTGGTGCCAGCAGCGGGGAGAAGGAAGGCCTACTCGTGCATGAATTTCATGCATTGGGCCTCTTAGTAATTATATAAAACCCTAGAATTTTAATAATGGAAAGAACAGGGAGATGGAAAATATTATATTTTGTTCTCTCTCTGGGCATACTTCTTATTCAATTAGATACATGTTTTAGTCTTCAATAAATAAATACATAAAGCAGAAATAAATGTTTTAATCTTGCTATCAGATACTTTTTCCACCTTTTGCTTTTTCTCATTTTCCCTTTATCTTTTTCTATACTTTAATTATTGGAATGATTAACATATAACTTTTTTAGATACTTTCAGGTATGGGGCAAATAATATCAGAAATAAGCAAAGAAATAACTATTGCTCCCCAGTGTTTGTTGGCATAAAAATATTATAATGTATACTTTTCCAGCCTATTTTGTGACTTACTTTCCTAAAAATAAATAAATTATGTTTGCCGAAACCGGTTTGGCTCACTGGATAGAGCATCAGCCTGCGGACTGAAAGGTCCCAGGTTTGATTCCAGTCAAGGGCATGTACCTGGGTTGTGAGCAGTCCCCAGTGGAGGATGTGCAAGAGGCGGCTGATCGATGTTTCTCTCTCATCGATGTTTCTGACTATCTCTCTCCCTTCCTCTCTGTAAAAAATCAATAAAATATATTTTTTAAAAAAATTAATTATGTTTTATTTGAGAAAACATCAGGTGTTAAACTTTTTCTGGGAGAAAAATAAAGGTCAGTAAAACCCTATTATTTTTAAAAAGCCCAGATTCAATATTAAAGTGAAAGTAAGCTATAATAAAATGCTTGTTGCATGCATCCAATCTAATTATTTATTTAGTATAGATATAAATTTGGATAGCCGAGATTATATATTTACAAAGGCATTGCCCATAAGGCTACTCATGAACTCAGAGTTTGAGGAGAGTTGTGCTTTTTAGGTTTGGCTTAGTGCTTGCTAAGGAAGTTAAGAGCAATAGTCTATTATATGAAAAAAAGTATCAAATTGCTTACAATAGTAATAATCACAAGGTAAGGGAATATGTGTTCAGGTTTTTTTCTCAGTGTTCCAAATTTATAAAGCTAAAGACCTACATTTGCATTAATATAGGATGTTGAACAATTGTGGAGATCTAAAACGATGGGTAAGTGCCCAAGCTGATTTGGCTCAATGGATAGAGCAAAGGCCTGTGGACCAAAGGGTCCTGGGTTTGATTCTGGTCAAGGGATATGTACTTTGGTTGCAGACTCCTCCCAGGCCTGGGCCCTGGTCAGGGTTCATGCAGGAGACAACCAATCGATGTGTTGCTTTCACATCGATATTTCTCTTTGTCTTCCCCCCTCTCTCTAAAATTCAATGAAAAAATATCCTCGGGTGAGGATTTAAAAAATAATAAATAAAACCATTAGTAAGATATTTCAGAACACTCAGACCATTTGTCTGAACTGGAAATTTAATTGAATGAGAATCATCAAGTGATATGCATCCAAAGTTTTATAATTTTTATTAAAACTAACCAGCAAACAAATTATTGAGTATCTATTATATGCAGAGTCTGTATTAGTCAGGGACTTAGAATCAATTTATGCCCCTGATGGCTTATCCCCTAATGATCAGACAGGTAAATAGTCATTAAATTCAGATTGAAAAAGAGCGTCAAGGGAATAATAAACAGGTGATTATACAAGGATAAGGGAGAAATCCATTTTAACTGGGATGCTAGGAAGGTTTTATCTGGAATCACAGCCAATTCAGGTTTCAGCGAAAGAGTGAAAGATCTTGCCTACCAACCATCTTAGGGTGGTTGGTCTTTCTTCTGTGCATACTAAGAAGACACAACAAAGATTTATTTTGGTTTGTGATACAAAAGCTTATCTGTTTCAAATATGTGAATATAGAGGCAGTGTGGAATATGATGTAAAAATACAAAGTAAAAAGTAGTTAACTGAGGAGATGATGAGGATCAAAACTGAAGTGATTGCCATTAGGTATGGAAAGCAGGAAAATAATTAGAGTTCCCAATGAGTCTAGTTTTGGTCCTTTACTTTTCCCCTTCTTTAGATGCAATCTGATTATTGAAAAAGTACCACTGATATCCTTTCTGACATGAATGGTGATGACTTTCAAAATGACACGTCTATTCCAAACTGCACCTTTCAATTCCAGACCCAACTAACCATTAGGTAGTTGTATTTAAAATTCCAATAGGCAAAAGAACACTTCCTATGTCCAAAATTAAGTAATCATACTTTTCACCAAATCTTACTTCTCCTCTATTACCTGCATTTCTATTCCCCAAACAAAAACAAAATTTACTAGTCAATTAACCAATCCAAAACCTAAATATCATAAATGACTGCATCATACCCACATCTTTAAAAATGGTCAAGATAAAATAGCCAGAAATTACTTAAAGATCATTAGTATTGACATCAGAGAAGACTATTATTATCAAGCAATACTCAGTTTTAAAAGAGCTTTTATATGTGGTGAAAATGGATCTAGTTTCTGTCATAACTTTTATAGATAATACATTCTAAACACATATCAGAGACAACTATGATAAAGCTGCACAAAACAGTTTTCAGTATTAAAAATAATGTATCTGATTCTAAGACTCACATTTCAGCATTTCTGAAATCAGTATATTTCTTGAATTGATTTTTTGCTTTCAATTCACCACTGTGTATTGTTTATGAGAAACTTTTTTCAATGTCAGTGCATTCATGGTATCTTAAAACCTAGAAAATACAATGTTATAAATTCCTTAAATGAATCTTGCTAATTAAACAACACACTTCAAATATTCCTATTATTTTATACCTGTACTTTATTATCTTCTTTTACAATAGAACAACAACTAGCTTAAGAACAATGAGCACAATGAATCTTCAGATCCATTGCCTGAAGTATAATAATTTCTCACTTTGCCTGAAAGGAATTAAGTTTATGAGATGTAAGCTTCTTATCACTTTCCCATTTTCTACTCATTTTGTAAGTAATAACATGAAATGCAATAAAATATTCAAATAATTGCACAAATACTGCTGTACAAAGATAGCTAGGAGGCAGCAGTACCATTTGATGATTCAAAATGATCATTCATCAGCTAGAATATAACAGCCAAAATTTGGTATAAAAGAATAGATTAGCAGTGTCAATGTGCAATCTATGAAAGTGTTGACTGTATAAAATTTAACATTTTGAAATGAAAGTCAACGCATAAGATTTTATTCCAATTCAACTTTTAGTCCATTGGTTAAAGATTTTACTGTCAAATGGTAAATGTACATTTTAAAAGTGGAAAGTTTCTTGACATATTGATTGGAATATTTGTTATCCAATAAACTCCTTTTTCAAGAACCATGTGCCAATGTACTACTAGTTTTGACATGCATGGAACTCTTTCATTTGAGATTATTCGAGATAAGCATATCTAGAAAATACTTAACAAATGGTACAGCACAGAGAACATGTGGCAGCTACCATGCATGCCAGCTGAGTAATAGCCATGGTAACAGATGAGAAATTCATATCTGCCTCATTATTTATTTTGTAACTAATGCCATTAATGGCATATGTCATAGAGTGATGTTTATGTTCCCGCAAAATTAATATGTTGAAACCTAATTCCCAGTACGATGGAATTTGGAGGTGGGACTTTGGAAAGGTAATTAGGCTATAAGGGCAGAGCCTTCATAAATGGGATTAGTGCCTTTGTGGAATTAGATCCAATGAGATTAGATCCCTTTTACAGGATCCCAGAGAGCTCCCTTGGCCCTATCCCCATGTGAGGACACAGAAAAAAAAAGGGGGGGCAATCTATGAGACTAGAAACAGGTCCTCACCCAACACAGAACCTGCCAGTGGCTTGATCTCCTACACTCCAGCCTCCAGAACTGCAAGAATTAAATTTCTGTTGCTTATAAGCCCCTAGTCTGTGGTTGCTTTAGTTATAGTAGCGCAAATGGACAAAGACAGCATATATATTTATGCTTTGTATCCTTCAGAAATTAGTTCACTGTTACTGTGTGGGCCAATAGATAACACTTTTCTAGCTGCATAATGAATTTAAATATAGTTTTACATGATAGACATATAAGAAAACACACGGTAAAATTATGTCACTTGGCTAATATCACAATTATCCAAAACCAAAGCTGAAGTGAAAACTAAATTTATTGACTTCAGGCACAGTGTTCTTTCCACCTTTCTAGAAAAGTAGCAGTTTAGTAGCAGTTTTGTTTAAGTAATGCACACTTTAGGTTCCTGTTATAGGTGAAGACCCATATGCTTGCTATAGCGTGCCAATTTCAAGAACATGGAGAGTGCAATGGTTAATTGATCAGGCTCCGAAGTTAGACTGCCTGGGTTTCAAATCCTCTCAGTGCCACTTACTGTCTATGTGATCTAGTATATGACCTTCACATTTATGAAAGCTTCAGTTTTCTCATGTGCAAAATGGGAGCGGTCATCTCCACCTCATAGGGTTATTAAAAACTAGATAATGAAAGGCAGTTAGTAAAGTGTCTCTCACTTAGGAAATGCTAAGAAATTGCTAGCTATTATGGATTATTATCTTTAAGAAGAATACATGGACACTGAAATATAGGATCTGGATTTGCGAAATTTGTAATCAGAAAACTGTATTGGAATCTTTGTCTTGCCACAAATATAGCAATATATTTCTTTTAGCAATATAAACTTGAGAAGTTATTTTCCTTCTGAATGTACATTTTCTTTTCTCTGTTCTGCTACTACACAGTATTTTTTTTTTAAGATAAGGATTGTAACAGCATATGAAAATTATAAATCTCTAAAATATATAAAATAAAAAATAAAAAATTAGAATCTTGGAGACCCCTTGTAGTGATACAGAACTATTAAGGTACATAAAATAATAACTTATGGGTAAATTATAAGAACTAATCAATTTTCTGAGAATGCATTGTAAAATCTCTACCCAACTTACCTAACTTAATATCAATATTTTCCATTAACCCTTATACCAAGAGTAAGAAGTTAAGAAATAAAATTACAATAAGACAAAATATGCACAGACATTTTAGGCACAATATAAGAACAATCTTCAAAATAAAACACAATTTTATTTTTGTATCCCTATTGCCTTTAGTCCAACTCCTTAAAATTTATTCAGTGTGGATAATGTTGTCCTGCCTTTGGATGAAAATTCATATACTATCACTTTTCCTTACATTTCAAACATTTTCAATTAAAATGGAAACTGCCAGATATAAATTAAAACTCAGAACTTGACTTAGAGATAAATCTTTCTGCCCTAGCAGAACCTACTTCAAGCTAGTTCTGTCTAGAAAATGGAGATAGTCATTCTTTCCACCCTCTTCTTTTTCACTCTTCAGTTGTTTTTAGTTGTTATTTTGCTGTATCTTACTCCAAGTCAGAAAAAGGAGGAGGTATGATAGAATTAGGCAGGTCCATACTTAGTTGAGTAGCTTGGCCAGCTCTATGCCTAGTAGATGGTTAAGGCTAGATTTTCCCCTGAGTGCTATCTGCTTAGCACCTCTCTCCCAGACTCTCTTGACCAGGAAGGATGCATCCCCATCTTGAATGGTCACTTACAACTTCTTTAGTTCTTGGGTGTCCAGCAATTTAGATCCAGGCACCTTCAAGCAAGGACTCCTTATCCCTCTTGGGCTCTAGGAAATTAAAGCCAAGACAACCCCACATCTCTCACCAGTTCTCATTCACATCTGGTCCATGCTAAACACTCACCTGTTCCTCACCCTAGCAAGCAGCCAGAGTAGACCTCTCAGGATGCACTGGCTCTGCCTCTAAAGCCAGCCCTAACTGTTTCCCAGCTCAGATCAATGCCAGGTCCACAGTCTGCTTCAGCTTTCTTATTTTTGTGAGGCAGAAGTTTTTCATTTCAACCAATTGCAGCAAGTAGGTCAATGTTTACAAAGTAGCTCCACTGGCAAGCTCCTCCTTAGGCTGAGGTGAGGGGGTAGCATCATCCCTACGACCCTGAGACTCAGAGCGCACAATCCCTTCCTGCAAAGAAATCTCTTCCCTAATTCAGTTATGACTCTTTCATATCTTTGAGCTGGCTACAGGTTCTTAAACCAGTTTCCTTTAAACCTACATAAGAATGTTTACTTTATGTTAAGTGTTGCTATCTGCTATTGTACTATAGACCTTGAAACACCAAAGAATCCCATTACTTGTGGATAATCTTGGGGTTTGCAGGTGCTCAAGTAGCTCTTCAGTATGAAAGTCTGTGTCATAGTACAGTTTACCCAATGTGTTTATCAAAGAATCTCTCCCAAGAAAAGCATGGTGTGGTAGCACAGTGAATCTAGTAAAAGAAAAAAGTTAACCACCAAAACAAATTTGCTATTAGACGAGGTAGATAAAGCATGTCAAACTTGCGGCCCACAGTGAATATTTTTTCAGCCCAGCCAATATAACAGGATGTAAGAAACATTTTAATAAAAATTTTGTAACTTAATTTTTACAATATCCTGTTATACATAATTATTAATAACAAACTACAACGTTTGCTAATGACTGACTACTATAATCATGTTGTATTCATTTCCCTTATGTGCCTTATGTGCAGGCACACCATTTCTCTCCACTAATACCAGCAGCGAATATTGCCATGTCATTAGTCTTGTACTGACTTGTTTGGTGTGCGCAATAGGAAATATTTCGCTTTCAGAGAACAAGATAAATAGGTTTATTTGCATTACGCTTATTAATCTGTGCAGTTATTCAGTGTCTGGTAAGTTAATGTTCAAGAAAAAATATTAATTTTTATTAAAATGTTCTATTATTTTATATTAATGATTACTCATTTATTTCAGACCTTTGTATTTAGCATGTCTCTATCAAAATAAACCTACATTTCTATGAAAATTGAAGCTTTTGTTTTTTTGCAGCCCACATAAACTTACACCTTGTTTATTTGGCCCACATTACCCTTTGAGCTTTGACATGCTTTAGGCAGATTGTTCAAATGGTATAAGGTACAGTAGATATTTGCTGAGCAGGTGACAAGTAATATTGTATGAATTTTATTTGTAAGCTAAGTCTGGCTGGCAAAAGTCAGCCTTTGATTATCAACTGAAAGCTTATCTTTCTTTTCCATTCCTGGGAAACAGGAATTGGTACCTTCTTTCTTGGTGTTATCAAGAACATTTCATAATACTGCAATGAGATATTATGATTTTAGGAAGATCTTATATTCAGATTTGTCTTGATGCTCTAATTCTGTTATTTTACTTTTTATCAGATGTTTTACAAAATAATATGTGCAGGGCAGTCTTAGGCAAATAATAAACAAGAGAATAACTATGCCCAGGAACAATCAGTGCTTGGTGAAATTGTGTGGAAATGGAAGTAAACATCTCAAAATTTCTATCTTTTAACACGCATAAAAATGGGGTTTGTGAAAGGGAATGATGAATATGTGGACACAGAAAAGGTTTGATTAATCATGATCTAGTCCCCATTTTTTAATATAAAGCACCAGAGGATTGAAAAAATACCCCTTCCACCTGGCCGGCATGGCTAGGTGGTTGAGCATCAACCTATGAACCAGGAGCTCATGGATGGATTCTGGTCAGGACACATGCCCACGTTCCAGACTCAAACCCTGATGTGAGGCATGCAGGAGGCGGCCGATCAATGATTCTCATCATTGATGTTTCTATCACTCTCTCTTTTTCTCCCTTCCTCTCTGAAATCAATAAAAACATGGTTTTTTTTTAAAAAAGAAAAAAATACCCCCTCCTATGTCAAATCACAGGATAGGGTTTGGCAGTAGGAGTTTCCTGAAAACAATGGATGCCTAATCCTGAAATTCAATGCTTCTCTAAGATTGAGAAATTACAGTAATTACAGTTATGGTGAGGTCTCTAGGATAAGTTCAAGATTTTTTCAACACATCTGCTCATTTACTTTATAATGACAAGTCCCCACATCCTCATCTGTAAAAATATCGTATTAAAGGAATTAAAGAGTGGAAAACAAGACTAGGACTATGGGACTTGCCCTTTGACCATGATTGCTTTAAGAACCTAGGGGTAATAATGTGCGATAGGAAAGTTTTACAAGAAGCTAGCTTTCATCTCAATCCTTTCTACAAACAGTTACAAAGCCCAGAGAGTCCAGAAACCTTTCAAATGAGCTCAGTGAACACTGAAAACTACGGGGCTGCTCCTCTGTCTGCAAGTACATCTATATTGCTGCCAACCACTCTGCTGTCTCCTTGAACAGCAGTCAGCACACACAGGAAGTGGAACACACTTTTAATTTTGTAGATTGGCCAGAGATTTCTTAAAGAGTACCTCAGTTCTTTCTTCTGAGCCTAGACTTTACGTCTTAAGTGCCACACCAGCCCCCTGTCCCTCACTTCTTTAAACTATTAAATACAAAAGTCATTTCTATATCAGATGGGAGATGGAAAATAAAAAGCTCAGATAAGTTAGGATTGAATATAAGGGATCAGTCTTGCAATGGGAACAACTCCTAGAAGCTCTCTTTCCTTAACACAATCTCACATTCCCATTACAATTCCATTTGGACTTTGAATTAATCAATATAGAAGCGATTAAGAGCAGACTTCATAAAGTGATGGACTTCAACTATCTTGCAGTTTGGCCTTTTATTGATGCTGACAAAACATCAATGAGCAAACACAGTTAAAGTGAGAGAATGAAAAATCCCAGCAGAAACAAGAAAGAGCAAACATGTGTTTGAATTTCTTGTTTGTTGGTCCTTTTGTATATTCTTGTTTCTGGAACCAAGAACATTTTACCTGTTTCTCAGTAAGAAACAAAGTAAAGGCAGAGATAAATATCCATTCAACCATCACAAAGAAGGCTAAAACCATAATGAAGATGAAATCATGTAGGACGAGGCAACAGAAGATGGAATAAACCAGGCCAAAACATCTAACTAGAGAGTAATGTTAATCTTTCCTAAGAATACAAAGTAGAGTAGACAGAAGCACTACATTATGTAGTTGGCTATCTGAATCAGTCTTAGCCTTTTGATAAAAGAATGTCATTTAACCAAAGTGTTATTCATAGTTCTGTTTAAGGAATTCTTTCCTTTTCACAACAACTTTGATTAAAGCAAGCAAACAAAAATAATGATATAGAAACTCCTAAGAATCTGTATAGAGAGCTTCTATCATCCAGGACATGGATTAGTTTGACTGGCTAACATCCGTAGCTCAGCCTTACCAACACATGTCCTCAATCACCATTTAAACTCTTTCTTTGTTCTAAAATATTTCTACTGAATTTTTATTGTTCTTTCAGGGGTGAAATAGCAAACAGCTGTGAAAAAAATAATTGCATTCTTTTCAGAGTCTCAGACTTACTCTTGGCTTTGATCTTAAATGATCAAACCCTCGAAGAGGACATGTGCAAATATTTTAGACCTAATATATAATGCCCAGATTCTTTTTAAAAGAAAAGAAAAAGCTAATGGATTACATTCTATATAATTACTTTATAGTTTTAAAAATTAATGAAATAGCCAAGCAATCCTTGTTGAAACTATTGTTACAAGGCAAGGTTCATTTTGGTGATTAAATGTTGTAAATATTTTAGATCTGGTTTCTGTTCTCAGAAAATGAAATTTTGTCTCTGCTACACCATTTGATTTATTTATTCATATTACCTTGGTTCTTTCAAGATCAAGGTAAAAGAGGTCAAGTTACTCTAGCTAATACAGGCAATGAAATATTCCAAGTATACACTGTCAAATGAGAAAAAGAAAAGAAAAATGTCTCAGTAGGCATCATGAAGAATTCAAACATCTTTCAGGGTACAAGAGTAACTTTGCTCTTACTGTGACACAGCACATGTATTTTGGTTGTTTTCTCCCTGTCCACTTCCTACTAAAGGTTATCGCTATATACTCCAAACAGAAACCTCTGCCACGAGCTCTGATTGTGTCTCCTAGTCATTTTCTACTTTAAGGCATGTCTGTTGGATATTATTCTAAGAACTTGCAGCTAGCTAATTTATAAATAATTGCCTTTGGTTCATGTCTTGATTTTTCTCTCTGATAATCTATAAACTTGTGGTGTGGCATTTATGTACTAAAAGGCATATATATAGGACATTGTCCAAAGACGATTTGTTGTCACATGTGTTTAATACCTAAATTGTGGATGGTCTTATACTACTATATTCTATATTCAAGTGGCTTCTGTGGCTGACAAGTAGGTCACAGATGAAGAAACTGTGGAAGATGAATAGGAAAACATGGGTTGAAGTGAGGTGTTGATGAACTTGCATATCACATTAAAGGACTTCCCCCCCCCCCATGGGAATGGGGGATTTTCATGGTTTAAAACAGAGGTTCCACATTATTAAAAATATGGTTTGGCTTTGCTTTAATAACCGTCTTACTCAGACCTAACATATGATCTTATTAATTGCTACTATCCTTACTACCCTCTCCACACACAGAGGATCAATCCTACATCTGAGCCCTTGTTCTAGCTATTTGCCTTGTCTGAAATTTGTACCTCATTCCTCTCTTCCAATCCAAGTCCTGTATTTATAATTAAATTCAACTCAATGTATACCTTAAACGTCATGCTCTTAGCTTTCTTCATTTCCTTTGTTTTCCCAACATGTTTTTTTCTTTTAAGTAATTAACAAATATAAAGGTGAGAACAATGTTAATAGTTGTGCCTTACAATACGGGGTGTTTTTTATAATTATACACATGTACTTGTTAGTTTGTTTAATTTCATATGTATCTGAAACAACTAGACCTTCTAATAAGATTCTTTGGTGGAATAACAACAGCATGTTTTCTTTCCTTTTTCTTGGGGGTGGAGAGTTACTTTTTCTTTTTTTAAATAAAAGAATCGCTACTAATTCTGTTGAAAAATATCAGTTTGAGGAACCATTTGCTTCCCCTCTATATGAATTCATACATCAATAAATATCTTTTTCTAAAGACTATATTCTAACTTTTGAGTTTTATATGTCTTCTCAGGCTCCTCACTAAATAGATTATAAACTGTCAAAAATATACATTAATTTTACTTTTTCAATATTTCTGTAACCCTATTGAGAGCTAAATATATCTTATTTGTCTTAATTTACACTTCTTCATTTGACTTTCTTATTATGAATCTCCCTCTTTTCATGTGATACACATCAAGTCTTTTGAGGCATACTGTCTTCAAATATTTTTCTTTAAATAAGATTTTAGAGAGATAGAAAGATAGAGATAAAAACATTGATGAGAAACATAAACATCGGCTGCCTCCTGCATGTCCCCTGCTTGGGATTAAGCCAAAAATGCGCACATGTGCCCTGACTGGGAATCAAAACTGTGACCTCTTGGTGCATGAGTCAATGCTCAACCACTGAGCAACACCAGACTGGCAAGGAAGATGCCTTTGCTTGAGTTTATTTATCAGGAATTCTGACTAAAAAAACAGTATCCTGACTCCTAATATGTGGGATACATAAAGTGACTTCCTTTCAGAGAGTACAGTATGGAAAGGGGGGGGGGGGGCGGATAGTAACTTTACTGTAGAGAATCCTGACAAACACTACCTCAGGCAGATGTTCAAAGCCAATATCAACCGTTGTAAATCATGTTGATAATATGTGCCCTTAATATGGGATGATGACCTTTGTGGTCTTCCTTCCAGTAACCTATAACCCAGTTTTTCATGAGAAAGCCAACAGACAAATCCCAATAGTGAAGCACCCTATAACATAGTTAGCCAGTATTCTTTAAAACTGTCAAGGACATCAAAAATAAGAAATGTCTGTGAAACTGCTACTTCCAGAAGAGCCTGAGAACACAAGACAACTAACTGTCTTATGGGAACTTGGATGGGATCCAAGGACAGAGAAAGGACGTTAGGTTAAAGATCAAGGAAATCTGAATAAAGTATGCACTTCAACTAATAGTAATGTCTTAATACTGGCTCATTAATTTAAACAATGAACCATATTCACTCCTGTAAGATGTTAGTAATAGGGAAACCAGGTGTAGAGTATATGAGAACTCTCTGTATTATCTTCTCAATTTTTCTGTAAATCTAAAACCGTCCTGAGAAATAAAGTATATGAATAAAATACATCAGAATGTGAAAGAACCAGTCACAGACTGGGACAAGATGTTTGCCGTGCACATAAATAACAATGAACTAGTATCCAAAGTGTTAAAAAGAAAGGGAGAAAAGTGGAATCCAAGATTTGTTTAAAAAACAAAATAGAATAACCTCCTCTGGTGACTACAGAAGGTGAAGGACAAACATATTTCAGATGATTTCAGGTTTTCTAATCTGGAAATCTGGGACCCTCAGGGTGGGCCAATTTTTAAGAAAGATCCTTGCCTAAATTTGGTAAAAAGACAACAAAACAAAACCAAAAAAAGAAAAGAAAAATTCAAATATTCCAATTTTATGCATAAGAGGAAATCTGCAGGAGGCATTTCCATGACAAAACCATCTGTAGCTTAAGAGGTGAATTTCAGCATGTGGGACATGTACTGGTAGTTACTAGACACAGAAACAGGAATGGTGGTAAATAAATGACAGCCTCAATTCCCTGTCATTTTATTGCCGCTCTTTTCTTTTTCAGGTGATAGCTTGGCTTAGGAGTCACCATGCCACTGCCTTTGTCTGCTCTTCCTTCAGGTTATTTGCTGCTTCTTTCAGGACAGCTTCAACATGAGGAAACTTCAAGCAATGGCTTCCGTGAGAACTGGCTTCTCAGGGTTTGCTGACACATTTGTAATCATCTGTGCTTAGCCACGCTGGGAAAGAAAAGCAATGAGTATCCTAAATGCTCCTTCCTACATGGATTATAATGGGGAAGAACCTGGTGTTCTTTTGACTCCAACTTTTGGGTGAGCAGCTATTAAAATAAGAAGTTAACTACTGAGAGTTCTGGAATGTGTTGAAAGGCCTCTTTTCGGTCAAGAAGCAAGAACTACTCTGAAAACCACATGTCTATTCCTCATATACATTTTCACCTATAGAACATCCTTGGAGACCTTACTCAATGCCCATTGTGCTACAGTCAGAGTCTATTGTGACTGACACGTGGAAATATCTGCTACCTTATTTCTGCAAGGTATTAAATGACCATATCTAACTGTGCCATCTTGACATATTTGGGGGGTCTCGGTTTTGCTCAGCATCTTGTGAAGCCAGTAATAAGCAAAATCATCCCAGATGGAACCAAAGCAGAAGAACCAGTCATCGAGAACTATATTCCTTCCTTTGGTATGATTTTAATGCCTACCATCTATACAAAATCAGATTTATTTCAAGTAATAATATTGATGTGGATTGTTCTGTGATTTGCAGTTTTCAAATTTGGAAAACATGGTGGTACTTGCATACCCTAAGAGGTACAATTTAGCCTTTCATATTCAGTATTATAAATTAACTTTTAAAATATTATTCATGATCCCAATACTTTTTTTAAATGACTTTTTCAGTTATTGCGCAAAAATCAAAGATCATTTCAGTAGTAGTTTTTAAACAGGAGAATGAAGGAGCTAAATGAAAAGGAGGGCAATTGTAATAAGACCGGCAATTAAAGGAATAGGAGCACCAACGTATATCAACTAGAGGATTTTTGACACAATTTCAGATCATAAATATTAATAATTAGAAATTTTCATTTAAGTATCATATTTTAAGTGCAAAAACAATAAATACCATTGAAGTTTGACTATGAATATACTCATAGGATTTGTTATTGCCAACATCTTACAAAAAATATTTATAATATCTAAGAGGTTAAGTATTTTTCAAATTGTCTTACTTAGCCTTTTTTAGGACATTCTTCTTGAGTGTCTTTTTCCATCAATCACTGCCAAAGTGACACCCCTCTGTCTCTACTGCACCGACAGCAGTTTGCAGCATTGAGGTCATGACAGCCCCTGCAATCAGGAGGCTGGAGTGGCAGTGACACCAGTACAAGTTTTCCTTCCATATATTTGCATTATTAAAAAACAAAACAGCTCAGGGTTAAAAGGTGGACGTATAGCTTCTGGAGAACTCTGGTTCACAGCAGAGTACAGTGGCATGTCTTCTATTAACTGTGCTATTAAGCATAAATACACAGGGGTGTTGATGTCAACAGGGCTAAAGAGAGCCAGATATTGAAAGGTTGTAGCACTGTCGAGTAAGCTAAGAACTGAGAAGTCAAACACAAAAAGGTATATTCCATTTTGCTCTCCTATCATCACTGGAAGCCCCTACTTTGCATTTATACAGGCCTTTCTGTGATGGTTTCATCACCATCGTTAAGCAACACCATTAGACCTCTGTGACTTGACTCCACCACCCTTATTGAGCTTCTACTACAGAATACTTTAAAAAACATTTTCACTCTTTTCATTTTGCTTCTTTGTTGAAGGTTGTAGGAGGATGTATTAAGCAGATATAATAATAGGTGATTATAAATTAGAATACCATATACACAGCAAATTATTCTCTACACTGAACACTTAAAAATGAGAAATAGGCCACTTTATTTTTGGTGTTATATTATAAAATTCTATAGAACTTAGAAATTTGTCCACTTGGGTTATGGTATAACATAGAATGATTAATCCAGTTTTATTTCATTTACAAGATTCAGCATAATGTATCAATTTGCTGTAGTGCTAAAATGTGACATCATTGCAACTGAGTTGCCCCAAGTTTAGAATTAAAAAAAATTAAAAGTAAGGGAGGCAACTTAACCAGACTGATGGTTAGCTGTGCTTATTCTGAAAGCCAGTTAAAGTTCTTTCCTTTGGGTTGGCTAGTATATGAGAATGTTTGATGTTCAAATTATCTCTGAAATGATTACTTATTTAATCACTAAGGAAAGTTTGAAGAAGAACATCTCACTTTAAATTTCATAGTATTATATAGAGGTCTAAATAGAAACACCTCAGCATTGGCACGCAGAACTCTAATCAAAAAGATTGCTTTAAACCAGATTTATTCCTAAATCTTCCACTCTTATCAATGTGTTTCCGCAACAAAATTCATCCACTTCAATGTCATGTAAGACTATGTTTTCAGACACAAAAATGATTGTAGAAAATTTTATATTTTTATGACATATTATTAAAATTCCAGGAGATTGGAAAACTTTTGGACATTTCTTTTTAAAATATATATATTTGATTTCAGAGAGTAAGGGAGAGGGAGAGAGAGATAGAAACATCAATGATAAGAGAGAATCATTGATCAGCTGCCTCCTGCAAGCCCCACACTGGAGATTGAGCCCTCAACCCAGGGGGTTGCCCTAAACAGGAATCAAACAGTGACCTCTTGGTTCATAGGTCAATGGTCAACCACTGAGCCAAGCCAGCTGGGCACTTTTGGACATTACTTAAAACTTAACATTGCTTTCTTTTCTGAAATCTGACATGAGGAATGTATCATCACAACCTCTGGCTTTCTACTCAAAAAGGTACTGGTATTAGCTTTAAAAGTAAAAATTAACAAGAAAGAGAAAAAGAAAAAAACCCCATATATTAATTAGCACTTGTATATTTTCAATATTGCCTTAAAATTGCATATATATTCAACAGACAATGCAGCTTGTTTAAATACAGCATGTATTATGAACCACTTAAATTATAACTATATATGCATCATTTTAAATTTGATTCTCATAAGTATATGCTGAATTTAGTGAAACCTTTTTCAT
The DNA here is from genome assembly GCF_964212035.1 of Myotis nattereri. Taxonomy (NCBI): domain Eukaryota; kingdom Metazoa; phylum Chordata; class Mammalia; order Chiroptera; family Vespertilionidae; genus Myotis; species Myotis nattereri. The sequence goes on along the minus strand of NC_138080.1, from coordinate 63,502,305 downwards.
TTTAGGCAGAAGAAACTTGCAATTGAGAACAGCAAAATTATACATCTAAATTCCAAAGTTTGAGTATTACTTCTTCTTTTTAAAATCAGAGAATAAAGAAAGAGTAAAGGAAGGTAAGTGACTTCCACACAAAATCATGCATGTTGTAAAACTAAAATTAGAAGTCTTCTTTCTACCATACCAGTCTGCTTCCAAAATATAAGAGCATAGATCTTTTACTTATTGAAAGCCAATTCTGAGTCAAACAATCTTCGGGGACTCTTGCATTATCAATCATAATCATAAAACTCTGCAACTTAAATGCCCTTTGCCCTGTACCGTATTTTGTCTCATTTTGTTGTTTTCAATGGTGTGTAATGATATCTAGAGAAGTTAAATAACTTTACCTAAGGTCCAACAGCCAAAATTTGAGATTTTGATTCAATCTTTGTTCTAGATGCTTCGAGCTTACTTGATGTCTGGTTCAACAAGTAGTGGCAACATCATTTATTCAGCACTCATTGTTGACTAGACGTTAGGAATATGCCCAATATGTACTGTAACAAAACCTTAAAATTTTAGTTTTATGAATCACACATTGGTGATCCACCCCTATTGTTGATTCTATCTACAGGAGCTCAGATAGAAGTGGATTGAGAAATTTCTTTATAACCCTAATAACTTTTCAGAGCAAATGAGTCAATTTGATATTTTGTTTTGGTCTTCCAGTCCATAAAATAAACTGGTCAATATTTTTCAATTTATAACTGTTATTTTTCATCAATAACTATACCCTTGGGTAGATACCATGTTTTTCTCTATGCTAAAAATTTATATTTATACTAGAGGCCCAGTGCACAAAATTCATGAAGGGGGGGGGGTACTCTCAGCCCAGCCTGCACCCTCTCCAATCCAGGACCCCTCGGGCACCCCTCTCACAATCCGGAACCGCTGGCTCACCTGCCTGCTTGCCTGCCTGATCGCCCCTAACCATTCTGCGTGACTGCCTGATCATCCCTAACCCCTCTGCCTGCTGGCCTGATCGCCCCTAACTGCTCTCCCCTACCAGCCTGATCATCCCTAACTGCTCTCCCCTGCTGGCCTGATCATCCCTAACTGCTCTCCCCTGCTGGCCTGATAGCCCCTAACCACCTCTGCCTTGGCCCCTGCCACTGTGGCTTTGTCCAGAAGGACAACTAGAAGACGCCTGGTCTAATTAGCATATTACCCTTTTATTAGTATAGATCATATCTTAATCATTGTGAATCTATAAACAAAACAAATATGAATAAAACTAAACAACAGTAAAACCTAGTATGCAGTTTCTTCAATGTATCATAGAATTGATGCTTAATCATCCTCATCACCCTATATAGTGCAATATCTGTGCAAGGAGAACAGATTCATAGCAATGATCCAAGTCACTACAGAGCCCCTAAGTGAGGTTAACGCACCCCAAGTATAATCACATTCATTAGTATTTTCCCATTGTGAGGATTTTTTTGTATGCTGATTTTTTGAAATTATATTCTATACATTGTTTTGGAGGCCAAACTTTGTTTGCTTTTTAAGACCTCAATGCTCCCCAGGACTCCTTGATCCCTACTATTCCTGTTCACTTTTTAAGCCTATAGTTTTTACTCTATTGTAAGATTTCTGTAGTCTCACCATGCAAATATACATTATAGCCATCATCCCATTTTTTATGGAAAATCACACACAGAATTTGGGCCTCCTATGTGCACAACTTTTATCAATCTAGCTGACTTGAACTCTTGTGTCTGCTTCCTCAGCTCAGTAAAACCATTATGCTCTTCTTGGTCCCTAATTTACTACTCTGTGGTTGGGAAATTGTCTTTATTCATAGAACTAGAGATATCATGGGGCTCACTGCATGAGTTTAGATTTTCTCAGGAATAACAGTCATATACTCCCTACAGTCCAGTTTCTGAAAACAGCTGCTTAGTGTTTTCTGTCCAGTTTAAGGTTATATATGGGGGAAGAGAGAATCTGGCATCCATTACTAGGTCATGATCATATGTGAAATTGTCCAAACAGCTCATTATTATCACTAATTTTATCTAAGCATTTAATTTTGTAGCCCATAATAATCTGTCAGTCAAGATTTGCTAAAAAGAAGTGTGTATGGGAGAGGTCTAAAGGAAATTTAATAGTAGCAAGCTGCAAAATCCTCTAAAATACCACTTAAAATGTTTAAGTTATGCACATAAACTCTTTAGTATCTCAATGAATTTCCTTTGTTGCAATCATAAAATCCCATCATTAGCCAATTAATTTTTCATATAGATCAATGATTAAGGTACAAAATTTGCTGATGGAGCATAATAAATCATTATAACAGCTATTTTTAAAATAAAATTATCCAAATCTATTGATGATCCAATACTACAGTTTAATAAATAAGGTTCCTTGCTCTTCTTTGCATATTTTGCTGTTTCAGTAAATCATTTAATTACATGTTTGCCAACTTTTACTGAGTAAGCTATATACTTTAGCTCTTGATTTTACATATTTTATTGCTCATATATTTCACAGATTTATCTCATGCATATTCTAAATTGTTGACAATCTTTATACATTAGCCATTATGAGGGTCAAGTTATCTATTGGACTTGCTCATTTGCATAATTAGCTAAGTGAGAGATACATTTAATCAAAGTATGGCATTTTTAAAATATATGATACACACATTTTATTCATAAAGTTTATTGACTTATAGAATAGTAATCCTCCTTTCATGCCTTTTATTTTATATTTGTACTTTAATGTTATTTTGCTTGAAATCATTTTGAAGATAACTTCTTTAAGTATTTAACTATAATAGAGGAGCTACTGTTCCAGAAATAAGCTAAAACACAACAATCTAATAACTGCACATAGCATCTTAATTATTTATAATTATTTAATGAAAAATCTATCCATTTTGTAGGAAACATGTTTTTAGTTCATGTTATTTATAGGCAAAATGCTTTTATAAACAGTATTAGTTTTCTGAGCTACCGCAATAAACAAAGTACCATAGACAAGATAATGTAAACAACCAAAATGTTCTCATAGTTCTGGAGGCTCGTGGTCTAAGCTCAAGCTTTCCCCACTCTGGTCTCTCACTCCCTGGCTCTCAGATGGCCAAATTTCCTCTGTGTCCTCACATGGCCTTTTTCCGGTGCACACATAGGGAACTCCTATTGTCTCTCTGCATCCTAATGTCCTGTCATTGTAAGGATGCCAGTAAGACTGGGTCCACTTGAATGTCCTAATTGTAACTTAATTACTGCTTTAAAGATCCTTTTCCCAAATGCAGTCACATTCTGCATTCTGATGCATGGGAGGGAGGTCAGAGCTTAGACATTTAGAGGAACACAAGTCAGTCTGTGACACTAAATGCTTAAATGATTTCTTATCTTAATATTTATTTTATACATCAGGAGAATAGAAAGTTATGAAAAATACTTGGCATTAATTGTAGAGCAACAGATCTTCTTGTAACTATTGTTATATGGACTTGATTATACCACAACTAATCTCATTTTATAATGTGCTAGTTGAGCTTATGTCTAAAGAAAAATTTAGTGGTGTTTCAGAAGTGTTTTACATGGAGCTATATCTTTCATATCATTGTAATATACTGAACAATGTAGAAAAGCTTCAGTCCATGTAGAGAACAATTTTGAAAATAATTATTTAAAAGTTTAGTGAGAAATAGCATATCAAAAAGGCATTTGGATTTCGGCTCCCAAAATACGTATTGAGTACCAGGAAAAGGAGATTAACTTTATATTGGAGAAAACTTACTGATACCACTGTGATTAGATTATCAACATTAACATCACTACCATGGTACAAATTGATATCAATTACCACCTAACAAGATGTAGTAAGTAGAATAAGGGCATCACTTCTGCAATATTCCTGTGGTATTGAATCAAGAAAAAAACATACACACACACACACATATCAGAAAAACCCAAATCAGGGGATATTTTACAAGATTACAAGCCTATAATTCTCAAAAGTGTCAAGGTCATGACATTCAAGGATAGATGGAGGAACTGGTTCATTTTCAAGGAGATTAAAGTAAAGAAAATAAACTCAACAAGTGATTGTAAACGGACTCATTTTTTATAAAGGACACTATTGGAGCTATTGGTGAAAGTTCAAAAGAGTTTGAGGATAAAAGGATAGTAAAATATCAATGATGACTTCCTGATTTTGATAGTTACACTGTGGTTTTACACAAGAATGTTGTTTGTAGAAGATTAGATTTGCAACTTACACTCAAATGGCAGAGGGAAAAAATCCTTTGTGTTGGGCTTGAAAATTTCCTGCATATATATATATATATATATATATATATATATATATATATATATATATATAGAGAGAGAGAGAGAGAGAGAGAGAGAGAGAGAGAGACTCAGTGCAGAGATAAAAAAGTAATCGCTATACTTATTTCAAAACTGTTCTATTGTCCTATATTGCACATGTGATTTAATATTTCACACCTTAAGGTATCTCCCAGCAGAAGTTTATTCAGAAAACCAAGCTTTTGAGAATTATCAGCTGATTTGCCTTCTGATTTTCAAAGCTGGTAGGGTAAGCTGTAATACCAGGGAGTAGCATAATATCTTGCAATTATAGAGAGCAAAAAGAATCTTGTTGTTACATCAAAGACATTGATAGATATACTAGTAAATGGCAAAGGGCAGAGGATGATGTAAGGAAGATTCATGAACTTTGCAGTTTGACATATATGAGTTTTACTGACCATTCTCCATCATATTTATCTATGAAATCATGGGCAAGTTGGTGAGCCATTCTGAGTCTTGAGTTTTCATTTGGCAGAATAGAAATATAATATGCTACAGAGCCGTTTTGAGATTAAGTGACATAATAAATGTAAAGCTGCTGGCACAGCAGCTTTGGACGGTTTGATTTGTTGCTTTTCTTTTTAAGTGGATATGAATTATTGATTAACTCATTTAAATAATCTATTTGACAAATAGACTATACTTCCTTATGAAATACTTGGCTCTGGATCAGTGGAAAGATAAAATTAAGGATTATGGAGAGTGTGTCAGATAAATTACATATTCTTTCTTTGTATTGGAAATCCCAAAACATGACTCAATGTCTCCTGCCAACTCTACTGTAAGATGACATGTGAAACAAAACAGAGCTAATGCTATGTGTATCATAAACATCATTACATTCCTTCTCTTCGCATGTAGACTAGTCTCAAAGAATATACAGTTGCTCTTTATAATTCATGGATTCTGTATTTGCAAAATCACCTACTCACTAACATGTATTTGTAACCCAAGAAGGAATGCTTATGGCATTTCGGGACCATTTGCGGCCACACAAAGTGCAGCGTAACCTCTGACTCTCTTGACGTGTATGTTCCCAACTGATGTCAAACAAGACAAAGCTCTGCCCTCCTGTTTGAACGCTCATACTGTAAATGAGTGTCTTTCTCACTGTAGATATTGTGCCATCTTTCACCCCTTCCCATCTTTTTGTGTTTTCTTGGTAAGAAGTATCTCCCAAGCATAGTAAAATATCCCTCCATCTCACTCTTACAGATATACATGTCATTGGATTTATCATCCACTTCAATAACCCAAGGTGATCTCATCTCAAGATCCTTAATAAACTTTAAAAGTTTATTTTTAAAAATGTAAAATTCACAGGTTCCAGGAAATAAGCCATATCTTTTGAAGAACCACCATTCAATTAATTATAATCTTAGTTGTGGCCCCCAAAATTTGCATTCATTTCATGGGTAAGTATATTCATACCATAAATCCCAAAGATCTCAACAGAAATTACAGATATTATATTATATCTTATATTAAAATTAAGCATGCATATTATGACATAGATCAACCATATAAAAATAAACCTTTTTAAAGAGTTGTATACAAAAGCATTACGTATATATTAAAGATTGAATACTAAAAGACATTTTACCTTTAAAGGTCAATACAGGGAAAAGAGCTGATCAAATTATGGGAGAAATAAATATAAAAAAATAAGATGTAGAATTCAATATTAATAACTGTATTGAATGAAAATGACCTTAATGAGTCAACTTAAAATCAGGATTATCAAATTGCATCAAGAGTTATAATTCAATTATATGCTCTATAAAAACTCACTTCAAATATAACAACATAAATACATTAAAATTAAAGTATAAAACCACCAGGCAACCACTAATTAGAACAAAAACTGTAATGGCTATATTAAAATCAGGTAAAGTAGACTTAAAAGCAAAACTATACAAGACAAGGGACTAAAAAGGAAATTTCCTAATTATAAATTAATCTCTTAAACAAGGTAACATGACAATCGGAAACATGAATGCACCTAAAAGACCTTCAAAATACATGAGGCACTAAACTGAGAAAACTGGAAGGAGAAATAGACATTCACAACCATACTTGGGGAGTTAACACTGCTCTCAGGAACTGTAGGACCACTAGCCAGAACATCAGTGAGTGATTTACACACACTTTGGGTGTTTTACGCTCTGTATTATACAAAAATGAGGTAGGGACAGTTCCAGTTTAGCAACCTGATGAATATATGTGTGTATGTGTATATGTCTTTATTCAGTTAGATAAAAAGGGAGGGAAGGAGAAAGGAAAAAGAAACACAATAAAAGAAATATTTCTGAAAACAACCACCAAATTATTAAAATTAATTAAGTTTAGAAATAGTGATATAACGTTTATTTCAATCTTTACAAATCTCTGTATTAATTGAACACTTTATAGTAATAGAACATTTATAAAAATTCAGAATGAAAAGTAATGCTGTCTCTTTTGAAAAGTATGACTGTTGAGCTTTCTAATAATATTATTTATTCTGATAATACTTTTCAAGTATCAAAAAATGGTCTTTTTAGCATGTTAAATTTCAAATAACAATGTTTTTGTAAAGAAAATTCAAAATTATACTAAATGGATCTTAAGAACAAAAAGAGGCACATATCACTCATATATTGTTTAATGCTCCTTCCATGGAAATGCATTTATTGAAAAGACATTTACCATATAAATTAAGTATACTTATCTACCATTTCTCTGTGAAAAATGTCACAAGTATGGAACATAATAATTCTTAAGTATAACATGGTTATTTTAAGTACCATGTATTTTTTCCTTTATCCTCCTTTTATAAATTTCTACAGAAAAATAATTTTTTTACATGCAAGTTAAGTCATTCTGTTTCTAACAATTTGTTTTAATATTGTTCAGCCCATGCTCATTGGACTAGAATGAATAATTGATTATGAAGATAATGTTTAGTTAAATAATTAAAAGATATTAATCATGTCTTGTAAATAAGGATGGCTATTTACACAAGGGAAAAATTGAAAGTATAATATTAACTACATATAGGCTGCTTATGTTGTTTTAAAAGATAATTTTAAAAATGTAAGGTACAAGTTTGCTAATAAGTCCAGTTAAGACCACTACTTGGCTGATGCCATCTTTTTGCTAAAATTAGTACTTTTTATTTTACTTTAAGTTTTGATAATATTTTCTTCTGACTTAAAAGAAAAAGTCAATTATGTCTATATGACTCATGCAACCACCACCAAAATCAATATGTAGAAGAGATCCACCATCCTAAAGATTCCTTATGTTACCATTTATAGCCACACAAAACCCTCCCCCTTACTAACACATGACAACCACTAAAAATCTCAAAGCCAATAGACTCCAATAAGTTATGTATACATAATTAAATATGTAGAGAAAATATTTAAATAGTAAGTGATACACTTACCCTAAACCCTCTTAACACTTTAGCCAGTAGACAAAAAAATTTTACATATGAAATGTACATAAGCAAACAAAGCAGAACATTATATTAGTTTTCTGTTAATATTGTTCCAAATTAACAAACATTTCATCACAACACAACACACATTTATTTCCCAGTTTATAGAAGTCCAGTATACTGGCTGGTTTCTCTGCTCATGTCTCACAAGGCCAAAATTATGCTCCTCCCTGCTGCCTTAGTGGGGATCTGTTTCCAGGCTCATTCAACTTGTTGGCAGAAGTGTACCATGCAGCTGAGGCCTGGTTTCTTTGCTGGCTGTCTCCTGAGCCTTAGCTCCCAGAGGCCTCTTTCTAGGTACTTATATGTGTCCCCTTCATCTCAGAACCAGCAACAGCAGGTGGAATACTTCTCATACTTCTCTATCTCCTCTCTCTACTATGGTGGTCTCGGTCTCTCTCTCTCTCTCTCTCTCTCTCTCTCTCTCTCTCTCTCTCTCAACTTCAGCAAGGAATGGTACTTCACTTTTAAGGGCTCCTGTGACTAGATTGGGCTCACCAGATTACCAACATAATCAATCCATCTCAAACTCCATCACCTCATTCACATCTGCAAAATCCCTTTACCGTGTATTCCTTATTAACAGGGTCCAGAGGTTAGGGTATGGATATATTTGGGGGAGGGGTATTACTCAGTCTAACACAAGTAATTTCATTGAGTCTAAAAACCTTAAAATGGGAACAGTGGGGTTTATTCACACTGAAAAAGTATCACCAGAATGAATTCAATTCTCTTTCTGTAATAGAATAGCATACCATGGTAGTATTCTTGTATCTTTGGAGAATTCTTTGAAAATAGTTGTTTTGATCACAACCTGAACTCATTTGAGTGAATTAAAAAATAGTTTGGCATCTGCTAAAAATATTCAAAATAGACAACTATATATAATTGCAATGAACTATTTTATTTCCTAATTTAAATATTTAATAATAAATGTATCAGTAGCTATTTTTCTTTCCAAGTATATTTTAGTACCCAATTTTCTACATAGCCATTTAAAGGAAAATATTTGATTAGCACTGTATTATGATTTCTTTAAATGTAAAATTTAAGCCTAATTTCCATTTAGTTTGAATGAGAAATGCATATGTCATGAAGGTTACTCATCTTCATTCTATAAATAAAAGCCAATAATACAACTATAATAAAATAAATGCCAGAAGAGGTTGATTTCAAAAACAGTAGATTAATAATTGACCTTTTTCTACATTTCCCTTATTATTTATCATTTCAGCAGTTAGCTATCTTTCTGACAAGTGAATTTCTTAAAAATGTGTATGACATTTAACTAGATACAGTTCCTTGTCATTGAATAATTTAATGTCATTATACATTGCTTCAATTTAAATGATTGATCTAATTTTTATTTTCAGAATGCAATTTAAATGACTCACATTATATTGGTTTATGTCTAAATACTTTAAACATTTAGATGAATGTGCTTTTCACTTGTCAACATAATCAAATAGGGCATGTGGGATTGAGATTAAACAGTTGATTACATCAATGATAGAATACATTTACTTTCTCCTCTCCTTTCCATCTTGCTTACTCACATCTCCTCTAAATCTTCTAGAGCCCACTTTGTATCTCTGGATCTACAATAATTTCACGAAATCATCAGCTGAACTGCTTAGATCGATATCGCCTTTTTCTTCTTTGCTTTATTGTAAGTTTCAGGGTTTATATTTACCTTCTCCTTTAACCTCCTACATTCAAATTACACCTCTTTTCCTAGATTGCATTTTATGGAAGCTATAGATAACACCTCATTGTCATTTTGATTGATTTGCATCTTTCACATGATCAGTGACTTTGAGCCCTTTTTCATATGCCTTTTGGCCTTCTGTATGTCCATTTTGGAGAAGTGTCTGTAAGAATGGCTATCATCAACAAACGACAAGTGCTGGTGAGGATGTGGAGAAAAGGGAACCCTTGTGCACTGCTGGTGGGAATGCAGACAGGTGCAGCCCCTGTGGAAAACAGTTTGGAGTTTCCTCAAAAAATGAAAACTGCTATTTGACCCAGTGATCCCACTTCTAGGACTATATCCCAAGAACTCAGAACCACCCATCAGAAAGAATATATGCATCCCTATGTTCATAGCAGCACAATTTACCATAGCTAAGATTTGGAAACAGCCTAACTGCCCATCAGCAGACGAGAAGATTAAAAAACCATGGTACATCTATACAGTGGAATACTATTGCAGGTGTAAAAAAGAAAGAACTCACAATTTGCAACAGCATGGATGGACCCAGAGAGCCTTATGCTAAGTGAAATAAGCCAGTCAGAGAAAGTAAGTATCACATGATCTTATTCATATGTGAAATCTAATGACCAATATAAACTGATGAACAAAAATAGACCCAGAGACATAGAAACATTGAACAGACTATCAAACCTCAGAGGGAAGGCAGGGGAAGATGGAGGGGGAAAGAGATCAACCAATGAACTCATATGTGTATATACATAACTCAAGGACACAGACAGTGGGTGGTGAAAACTTGGCGGGGGGTGGGGGTGAAAGGGAGAGAGCAATGGGGAAAAAAGGACATATGTAATACTTTCAACAATATTTAATAATAATAATAGTACTGTATTGCATATTTGAAAGTTGCTAAGGAAGTAGTTCTTGAAAATTCTCATCAGAGAAATTCTGAAACTATGTATGGGGATGGATGTTAACTAGATTCATTGTGATGATCATGTTGTACACCTAAGAAAAATTAAAGTTTTATATAAATTATACAAAAATAAAAAAGACATTTATCTAAAGGAACAAAAATGACATTTAAATAGGAGGTGTTAGTAAATTTGCACTATTTTACCTCTTAACTGTCATTTTATGAATCGGATTTTCTTAGTGCAAAAGATAAAGCAGTCTCATAAAAGAAAACAAGATCAAGCAACAATATGTCCCCTGAACACCACAGGTCTTTGCCAGGTATTTATAACATATTCATTTGTATGAGTGAAACTACCTAAATTGGTTTCAAAATGGCATTCCATCTTAGAAAACACTTGTTTGGGGGAAAGTTGTTCCTTCTTTACAGGACTGCTATTCAGCCTTACTATTTATTTAAATTTATATTTGTTATATCTCATATCACATATGAATACTGTGTAAAACATGTTTTACACCTCCCACACAAGTTTAATATTAAACTTATTAAACTTATCCCACATATTAAACCTCCCACAGCCCATTACTAATTCACAAATGCAGGCATTTATCCTAGGTACACAGTGCTCTACCTGTTGTTATTTTGAATATCACCCAGATCCTTTCCAACTATAATAGAACCAACCTGTTACCAATGATGCTATAGTTTGGTTACTACTCATGATTTCATTTTTAACAAATTCATATTCTAGAGAAATATAAACTCTGGAGTCCCCAAATGTACAGAACACTTCCAAAGGCAAGGCCTTCATGAAACCCTTTCTATATTTACATGGGCTACTTTCAGTCTTCATCCAGGATTTCACCCCATTATTTACTCCATAAATACCAATAATCCAGTGGCTGGCACTCAATCCAGCACCATAAACAAAATGGCCTTTTTGGATAATAGCAAAAATAACCACCAGTGAAATTATACACCTTTGCTCTTGATATCAGAAAGTAGTTAAAGAAACCATTTATACAGATTTTGGCTGTCCTGTTCTTATTCCTGGCAAGAACGCCATACTCTCTATTGCTCCATTGGGTACCATTTTAAATGACATCTTGAATGATGTGAACTCATGATATTTTCCACACTGATTATGTCAACATTCCCTGGGCCCTGCCCAGGTCCCTTCAGGAATGTCATAGGTACAGATCAATGGCCCCTCTCAGGAGCCCAGGCCATGAGTCAACGACTTGCTGCACAGACAGAAAGGAGAAAGGTCACACCTTTCCTTTGGATAGTGTCTTGACCTGCTGTGCCCTGTTCCTACAGTGGGAAAGGCATCTGCTGAGGTGCAAGCCGGCGACATCAACAACAGCAGCAGTCACTGGGTTCAGAATCATGCCGTAGATCTTGCCCCAGATCCCACTCAGACCTATACTACTCTCAAGTTATTTTTTGCATCATGAAAATACCATGATAGGGAAATGGTAAAGGCAGTTTTAAAAATCAGCTAGCTATATATACTCTTAAAGGAGTTTAATAGATAACAGACAATTTAATGTGACACATTTCTGCCGCCTTCAAACATCTCAACATTAAGGAGTGTGCCGAGCCAGCTCAGTAAAGGGTTCGAAAGCCTGAGAGAGGGCGGTGAAGGATGAAGAAATGACAGACGAAGAGAATAAGCTGGTTCTAGGTGGATGTCCTGTGCCTAGCTGAGGCCACAGAGAGAGATCCAGAGGCAATCTGAGCCTTTATTTTACAGCCAGAGGTAAACAAGGTAGTGGTCACTATAGTTACAATGTTCTTGTGAGTTTCACTTGTTTTGGCAGCACTTGCTGTACCTCCCACAGCCCATTAGCTACCCAGATAAGATCTAGGGAGCATCATAAGGTCAAGCCTAATTATGCTAAGAGGACTGTGCCCTCTAAGCTGGGACTTGTTTGTGGCTTTGCCAACAGGTCAGTCCGAGGCTACAAAGGAGGAAAAACACAAAACAAAGAAAAATTACCCTAAAAAAATTCCCAAAGACATCTAGCAAGTGCAATTACAAGTTGTTCATATTTTTTATTCAGAGGCATGAACCAAAAGGAAGCCTCCAAAAATTGAGAGATTTACTAACATTTTCATAAAATGTATTTCAAAACCAGGCAAACCTTTAAAAATGGTTCTCTAGTCCATCCGAAATGCAAGGTTATGCATCAGAATGCTACCATGTTGGTTACATTTTAATTTTTCCTTCTTTTATCTCAATAATGTATAGCGGAGAAAAAAAAAACACTGAAGACTACTCACATAAAAATAGTTCAGAGAGTATTAGTAGATTTATATTATCTTTTCATAGACTTTTAGGGTGAAAAATAAAACAATCACAATTATTTTAATTGAATGAGGAAAAGGTGAGAGAAAGGGTGAAACTTCAGTATTCTTATCTCATCTCTATACACATACATATGCTGTTTTGTTTATCTTCAGTATGAGTTAAATAACAATACAGACTTCTGATGTTCTGTGAAGAATAATTAAAAGATTCCCTGAAGATTAACAATGTGACTTAGGTTCCCAGCTAAAGTTACATACACACTGCATAGAAGGCATGCAGATAAATCTATCATCCGTATTTTATACTGGACAACACAGCCATCTGGGAGGGTGAGGGAGATTTATTGCTCATGTGCTGTTGTTGTATGTAGTTCACTCTGTGTTTTTCACATCTCAGTAGTTTTGTTTGGAAAGTTGTTTTAACCATCATTTCTCATCCATTATCATTAACGAATTTCTAAGCTATGACCTAAGTCATCTGAATTAGCCATTTATTACATCATTCGTTCACAATTGGGACAATTATTTTTTATTTGTTTTTAAATCTATCATAATAACAATTTATTTAATGGCTTTAAGCCCTAAATGTCTTTCTTATATATTTTTTCAAAATCTGTCCACTTTACCTGTTTACCTATTATTATTCTTAATGTTTTGCTGGTTTCAGAATAGATAAGTTTATGAAAATAACACACTTAATGAATGTTCTTGATAAAATGAAAGTTTACCTTGCCTTAATATTTCACTTTCTACAAATGGTTCAATAACAATGTTGTTATTAACAACTATTAAAAACAACCCAGGTAATATGTTTTACACTGTATGTATTTACCTCATTTTCCAAAGATTACAAAAATCCAGAAAAAATGGAAGTATTTAATGTGTAACTTTTACTCACTGATTCCTTTAATTGCATCACTAGTAACAGAACTAAATGCTAAAAAGTACTGATTTAAAGTAAATCTAGGAACTGGTCTGTGGTAGGCAGAGATGAGTGCTAATTCTATTGAAAAATAAATATATTAGGAATTTTCTCTGGTTAATAAGCACACCAATTTTTTTGGACTTTTTACAATTTTTACTAAAGATGCTCAAGTATCTCTGCTAATAACCACAGGAAAAAATACTGAAATAACTTTAAAAGAGTTTGAAGATTTTTAGAAACTTGTATTAAAACATAAAACCATTTTTACAGTGACAAATGAATGTATCTACAGACACCAAATCGTATAATCTTGTATCTCATTATTTGTTTCTGTGTGATGACTAGACAGATAAAAACTCCTTACTCTCTCCTACAATCATGAAGAGATCGTCTGAGTCTTGTAAGAAAAATAATAGAGCCTATGTCTTGGGAAAGAGATTATGATGCATGATTTGAGAAGAAAAGATAAATTATATGGAAGTCTTTGAGATCTGAATTATGGTTGGGTAAATTGGAAGAAATTACTTTACATGTCACTGAGGACTGACTCAACCAGAATTCAATAATTTATTGTGTTTCTCTATCTCAGATAGCACTAGACTTTGTAGAACAAAGATGAAAACAAGATAATTCCCGATTTTAAGGAATTTATGATCTGATAATTCATGTACCCAGATCACACAACAGAATAGCTCAATATAATAAGAAATACACAAATAGAGAACTCCACATTAAAGTATGGCTTTATTGTTCTGTTGATGTTGAGATAATCAGGGAAAATTTTAGACAAACTTCAAATGACCTTGAAAGGTGAATTAAATTTGGGCAGAGAAAAGACATTCCAGGTAGAGGAATCAGCATGATCATTAACAAAAGATATTGTCTACAAAGAAATTTAGTTACATGTGTCCTATTATAGCAGCAACCTGAATAATAAATGTGGATATATTTCTGAAAAAAATATGCACTTTTATCTTATTTTCTGAGTTAAATAAAAGATTTAAAAGTTACAAAAGGCCTACTGGGAAATGTAAGTCTCCCTCATAATCCAAAGTCACAAGGTTCTTATATAGCTTTTGAAATATATTCTGTGTATACACAGCATATACATTATTAATTTCTGCTTAACATTTACCCAAATAGTAGCATAAGACATATTATCCTCCTATGTGATTTTAAACATAATATATCTCTGGGATTGTTCCTTATGAGTTGCATTCTTTTTAAAAATATATATTTTTATTGATTTCAGAGAGAAAGGGAGAGGGAGAGAGAGAGATAGAAACATCAATGATGAGAGAGAATCATTGATTGGCTGCCTCCGGCACGCTCCACACTGGAGATCAAGCCCACAACCTGAGCATGTGCCCTGACAGGGAATCAAACTGTGACTTCCTCATTCAGAGGTTGATGCTCAACCACTGAGCCACACCAGCCAGG
Source organism: Myotis nattereri (assembly GCF_964212035.1). Lineage (NCBI taxonomy): Eukaryota > Metazoa > Chordata > Mammalia > Chiroptera > Vespertilionidae > Myotis > Myotis nattereri. The sequence goes on along the minus strand of NC_138080.1, from coordinate 63,487,149 downwards.
CTGATTTACATTCTTCTTAAATCTATGTAAATGAAATTTGAGTTATCTAGTTTCAGCAAAGTAGTAAGAGTCACCGTCTGATCCCAAGGATTTTAGAGCAAATTTTTGACCAAAAAGCAGAGGCCTCTCCTATAGACTGCTGTAAGTAATTGTCATGAAAGAAAGAGGCAAAATGAGACAAATGCTCAAAGACCTATTTTAGAAAATAGCAAATAATAATGGAACTAAATCGGCTTTGGTGGTAGAAAGGCTTATATGTAATTTCACATTCCAACATTTAAGTCTACAACATTGAGGTGAATTACCTTGCTTGAGCTTCAGCTATCACATCTGGACAATGGAGAGTCACAACAAATTCACAGATCTTTGGAATGTTTAAATGAATATTTGTTTAGTTCCTGGCCCATACCATGCATGTGAGAGGTTTTTATCATTATCTGCTAATTATCCATCATTTTGAAACAAAGGCCTATGTCATTAATGACTCTTAACTATGTGTATTATACCTGTGTTTAGCTTTTATAATTGTTTTATATATTCAATTTTTTATTTAATATTTTGAGTTCTATAAAGCAGAATACAGAGATTAGTGGTTCAGTTAGGGTAATGAAAGCTATGAAAACAAGCAAACTTGAACATATTAGTGGCTTCACACAATATTTTATTTTTCACTTATGAAATGGCCCAATGCAGCCCAATGTTCCAGGCTTTTGCCCACATAGTGACTCAGAGACTGAAGTCCTTAACATCTTCTGACACCCCAGTCCTCTAGGGCTCAGAGTCCCTTGCTTCTGGGCAGTGGAGAAACTCCATCTATTCCTTAGATGCCCTCATTAGAAAGATACTCATTATTTCTGTTCACATTTCACATGTGTATGTCAAAAGCAAGTTGGGTTCAGTGAAAAATATGCAACCTGGAAGGGACTTTATTTTTTGGTCAATACCCTGCTACGTTAGTCACATTAACACAATATTGTCATCCACAAAGTAAGCAACTGAAGACCCAAAATTGTTGGTTCAGCAAAGATATTTATCATTGTCCTATGGTGTTTCCTTCATCTAATGCCATTTAGTAATACAATGGGTAGAATTTCATTAAACAGTGAACTGCAAGAAAGGAGGAAATGTTAGACTACATGCTTGGCAAATCATAATAATATTGGTCACTATATTTACATTTATTTATATGATATAGTTTCATTTTTTTCCTTTTAAAATAATTACTTAGTATTAAATAATTATCATAAAGTATAACATCGTTAAGAAGATCTATGATTTTGGTGCCGAGTCTTCCTTTAAGAAAGAATTTAGCCTCTTGGCTGCATACAACATAATAACGAAAAAGCAGTATTCTGCTTTATGCTGCCTGCAAAATCAACAGTAGGAAAATGGGACCTGCCTGTGCTGCACGAACCACAGTGTGACTGTGCAGAATGCATTCTAAATAGAGGATGCTAAAAATTTTCAAAGCTGTATTTGCAAAACTGATTCCAAAGTTCCCCACTAATCAGCATAAATACTTCTCTAAGTATACATTTGAAGGTCTTTGCATCTACACTCAATTGAGGCAGCAGGAAAATTATGCTCTATGCATATAAGATATTGCTAAGTTATTCAAAGAAAACACTATAAAGTTATTTAAAGAGGACACTATGGTATAAAAAAAACCTCTTACACAGATGTGTCAATTCTTGTATCATATCACTATATCTATTGGGTTCCTGAACAAGAAGATGAAATTGTTTTCAACTCTTCATTGAATAAATGAAGAAAGGATATTGTATTATATAAACAGACATAATTATTTATCTAACCACCAAATGAACACCTACTATGTGTCAGGCACTGTTCTGAACACTAGAGAATCATCAGGGAACAAAATACATGAGTACCCCTCTTATCCATTTTCCCTTTATTTTATAAACTTGGAACACTTTCTTTAAGCAAGAAACTAAAAAACTACACACAATCAGGAAGATATTTTTGAGAATTAAGTGTGCTTGGGTTGCCTACTTTGAACTTTCACTAGGTGTGGAGTAAAAATACAGATGGGCAGCATTAACTCGAATAGCCAGCGATTCCAGCAGAGGGATCCCACTAAATGGGGAGCACCAACCCTGCCATACAGAGGCAGCACCAGTAGAGGGAGATGAAGAAAGTTTGTGAGACAGGCTCTCAGCAAACATCCTTAAACATACTGTGCTTCTGAGAAAGATGAAGACTTTGAGAAATACTTACTGTGGACTTTCAAAAGACCATAGCATCATAAGCTTTTTGGTTATGAGAATTTATTTACCAGTTGTCAAACACATAATTTGAAAATTATTTTTCTTCGAAGAAATTACAGTCTGTGGTATTGTGGATAACATATTTAGAAGGTAATGAAGTTGGTGTCAGGTTTCTGGTTGAAGAATTTAGTCAAGTAACCTTGGTTTATTTGAGTCATGAGTTACTCATATTTTGATCATTATTCACAATTACTAGGCAACATAAAAGTAAATAACCCAAAAGCACTTTGGGGAGGATGAATCAGCTTTTTAAGTTAGTACATAAAGGCTCAACCTATTTTTAGCCACTGGAAGACTGGTTGATTGAAAGATATTCTAATTCCTACAAAATTCATGGTAAATATAACAAATGGTTCTAACTATGTCTTGGCTTATACTTTATATATATTTGAGAAATCTTTGGGTCAAAAGTTCATAAATATTTTTCATTCTGATGCTATTATTTGTTCATTCTATTTCATTGCTCACTGGTAAACTGTAAGTTTATGTGCCTTCATGGATAATAAACACAGTAATATTTAATTATAAAATATTATATATTGAAAAGTATCCATTTGCTTGGGTTTATTTTCAAAAAGGACTTTACAGAGTATATTGTTTTTATTTTCCCATGTCAACATCAACATTCTGCATCATTTGAAAAAGGGGAATATTATCATAATATTAATATCTGAAGAGATAGAGTCCACAGTTTGTGTACTTTTTAGTTAAAGTATAGTCCACAAATTAACAGCATCCCATCACCTTGGGGCATATTAAAATCAGAATCTGCACTGGAGTAAGATCTCCAGGTAACTGTATGACATTAAAACTTGAGAAGTCCTGTCTGGTTGGGCTATGCAATAACCTTCTTTCTGCTTCCTCTCTGCTAATAGGACCCATATTTTGTCCACATTCCTGGTGGTCATGTTAATCATGATCCCTTCCCAGCCTTAGGGGACTAGAGTTGATTAGACTAAGCCAAGCATGATCATTTAATTTCCCTTTCTCTGCCTAAGTGCAGGCATGTGATATAACCCTAAACGAAGTGCTATAGGAAACACTGGGGGGTCTACAGAAAAAAATACCACATTATTCTCAAAAAAGCACACAGACAAGAACAGGGATCCTCTTCTGCTTTGAATATGCTCTTTCTGCAAGCAATGCCTGCAATGGCCACAGCATTCTTGGGACTGTGAAGGCAAGGGAATAATACAAGGCTGAGCTAGAGTCTTTAAGTTGGGGAGTTCTTTTATCTCACCCAGATGCTTCTGCTGCTGCCATGCTTGTTAATGAGATAATGAATCCTTTCTTATTCACCCACTTTCAGTGCCACTATTACTTATCCATACAAGTATATGAACTCAAAATAATCATTGGGGAATAGCTACACTAACTACGTTCTTTTTCTTTACATCTCCGCCTTCTAAATCCACAGATGGGATATATTTTGTGAATTTGTGATGGCGAATTGTAGATAGATGATGAGATATTCCCCAAGGAATGACAGCCTCTAAAGCAGAAGACATACTTGCTGCATTATGATTTAAACAGGAATTCAATTTAAATTTTCCTATGTGGATTTTCCTGCTATTTAAAGATTAAAATGTTTGGTTTTCTATATTCTAGTCATCTATCAATTTGTGAAAAAGAGCAAAATAGCTCAAATATGGACCATGTTAATTTTAATTAAATTTTCTTTCAATGTTTAGTGAATTCTCTAAATAATAATTTAATTATTACCACATTTAACTTCTTGTAAAATCATTCTGGGAAAATCTCAATTTAAGAGCAAAGCTAGGGCTTACCTTTTACTTTTTCTGTACACAGCCGAATAGGGCTTTTCATTATATATTCTCATCAGATGTATGTTCATTAGATATGTCGACTATCAATTCTGCTGGATGGTATTGGTCTTATACATTGTACAAGATCTTTAAGATACAGATGTCATTTAGGAAAACTTTGTACACTTTTTAGCACATCAGGCCATTGAATTTTTATTTAGTATTTTATTATACATCTTATTTCTTTGGTTATAATAATTACTATTTATAAGTATGAGAGATGTTTTTTTCCAAAATTTGCCATAGGATTATTTCTGGTCCCAAATGCTATTTCCAAACATTGCCATTCCCCTTCAAGAAATGTAGTGTATTTCTACTTCCCTTGGACCTGGGTGGGCTTGTGGCTACTCCATCCAATTGACAATGAAGGAAGTGATGCTCTGTGACTTTCGAGGCCAGGTCAGTAGGAGGACGTGGCCTCTGCTTCTTCCTCTCTCTTTCTTGGTGCACTCTAACAGGAACTCAGCCAGTTACTATAAGAAAACCCAGGGTATGTGGAGAAGTCACAGGTAGATAGGTCTTGGACAACAGCCAGTGTCAACTTCCAGAAAAGTGAGTGGGTGAACCTTCAGCTAATTCCACTCCTCAGCTCAGCCCCAGACATTTTGGTGTCCAATCCCTGAGTGTGCCCTGACTGAATTCCTGACCCACAGAATCTGTGCACACACTACATGGATGTCTTATGCTATTGAATTTAGAAATCTTATAAATCAATTAGATGATCTCATTCAAATCTTAAAAAGAAATTTCACTCAATGTGTACGTTAGTCTAAGACTTTGCTAACAGTGATTCATCAGTTAGTCCATAAAGAGAAGCTGGACTTGATGTCACATAAAATCAGATCTGAATTCTGATTCTGTGGGTCTTGCGAAATCACTTCAACTTTCTGAGCTACAGTTTCCTTACCTTAAAGATAGAGATAGTTCTATTTCAGAGTTGTGATGAGGTTATGATTACATAGTAACATATAACCTAGTGTCTAGCACATCATGTAATATATATATATATATATATATATATATATATATATATATATATATTTGTCATTATAATGTAGATTTCGCAGGACTAGGAACTTTATACAAATAATAGTAATTATGAGCATTTACTTGAGTGCTTACTATGTGCCAAGTGCTTGGTTTGTGTTGTCTCATTTATTCTTATAGAGTAAATCTAAATTTATAGTAACACAAGATAGTAATACTAAATAATAGAACTTATATAATTTCAATGTGATACAACTAGTAGCTGTCTAATAGGCATGTATTGCATAATCTATAAACATTTGGGACAAAATGTGTAACTACATACAAAAAAAAATAAGTTGGTTGAATTTTTATGCGCTACATATATTAATATGGGCTCTGTTGTTAATGACACAAATATTACACTAATGAGGCATTAGTCCTTGATTCCACATTTGGAAACATAGGCTGAGAAAACTAATCCTATAAGCACATGCATTTTTGCAAACATGTAACCATCTGGAGTACTGTTAGCAGCAGAAGCCAATATTAGTGCTGTTATTTTCATTACATGTCTTTCAGTGAAACTCTCTCCAGACAAGCAGGGAGCTAAGGAAAGAAATTAGTAGCCATTCAAGGACATGGCTCAAAGACAATCCTATTCTATTAGTGTACGTGTAGTTTTTCTTAAAGCGGTGATAAATTTCCCCAAAACATGGTTTTCCAACACCAATATCTATTCAGAGCCTAAAATGGAGGAAAAAACCTCCGTCGTTCATTTAAACAGCCTTCTTAATGTCAGAGAATTTTTAGCTGAAGAAAGATATTGCCTTTATTGCTAGCGTATGTTGAATGAATAATTCAGAATGAAAGCAGTTGCAGCATAATGATAAAATTACATAAATCAAAGGGTAGCTGCTCGAGCCAAATATCTGGAGGAAAAAAAAAAGTCACATTTCCTACTCTTCTGTTTACTCAGATAGTTATTTTGTTTGTGCAGATGTTCCAAAAACTATCATTACACATGTTTCTTTGCGATATTTACAACCCATTCAAAATGCTTGCTCCAAGAAATTTTACTTCTCTATTCAACACATCCTTTAGTCTCATCTGCTTCTTGTTGAAGCAGTATCTATACATTAATGACAGGCAAAATTCATGGTAAATGATCATCTGGAACCAGAGTACAGGGTAGGAAGAAGGGAGGGAGTTAATGATTATCAGATGCCTGTTTTGTGCTAGGTGGCAGGTGGTTTACTGTTTTATTATTATTTTTTTTTTTTTGCTCACAGCAGATTTCTGAGCTATAATAATTATGCTGATTTTTTAGATAAAGGTAGCTTAGTTGAATTTTTAATTGTCCAAGGCCACGCAAATACAAAATGGTAGAATCCCATTTGAATAGTCTGACTCAACCCTCCTGCTCTTTCCAATATTTAAGAAAATAATCTAAACATTTTAAGTTATTAAAGCACAAGTAGCTTTACGCCAAAATATGTTTTAAAAAACAGAAATGACAAAGTTTTCAAGCCCAGAGTTTATAAATAGGATAACCGGTACTTAGATGATTTAAGTTAAGTGTATTTGAAAACTCTTGACTTTTTGGGGTGCCTTTCAACAATGTGATTTTTTCCCCTTGTTAAGGCAGAGTCACATTTTAATACCTAGATTTCTGGACTAACTTATAACAGAAATCTTAGCCTGAAGCTCACTGCTTAGAAATGGGCCTCTTCTCTGATTAGATTCACACTAAAATTCACCACATGTCAAATTGACTTAAGAATAAAAACTCCTATCTGTACAATTGTCTGAATAGCTTATTGATTCAGGTTTTTTAAAATAGTGAGTTCAGCAAAATCAGAAGGCAACAAAACCAATCATTTCAGCTCAAATGGTTCATTCCCTAGCTGCATCCAGTCACAAACAGAAGAGAGGGCTATCTCCATCTGCATGAGGCTGCACATTGTCAGTCGCTCTGTGCATTATCTATTTCCTTACTGAGGAAGAAATCAATGCTGCCACATTTTGCTCAGCACTGACTGAAATATTCACAGAAACTTACTCCAGAGGAGGGAAATTTTGATGCATGAATTTTTATATTCTAATTGCCTATATGTAAATTGTCACAGTGTCTCTGTATAGAATAGTCCTTATTAAGAGAAATATTATTTTAGCCACTATTGATTTTTAAAATACATCAAGTTCTATGCTGTGGCTTTCTTTTCATGATTTGATATGAAGGCAAATAACTACATGAAATGATTTAAGCTTTCAGGTAAAAGAGGGTAATAGAGTTCACCAGGCCAATGTCCACATGGGTGCACTAAACAAAGAATTATCTTTGAAATTATCTATATTACATATTTATTCAATTTCCGTATGGGTGCTCATAGTAAGAAGATATGCTTCTACCTACAATGCAAACAGAGTCTTTGATTGACTTTTGACATCTTTAATTACTTTTCCTCATACTTCAAATCTTTAGACCTATACTTACCATTAAAAAGTTCTTTATCTTCCTTTGCATGCCAAAATAAACTTGATATGCCATAAATTAAAAATAAGAGCACTTATTGAAGTTGGAAAATTACCATTCTTTGGCCTAGTGAACAATATATTGACATATGTCATTTTTATTGTTCTAGTACAGAGATGATCATTATTTTATGTAGGGAGCCATAATAGTAGAGGCTCATTATTTAACTCATTCGATATCTGAGTGTCATTTAACATATGATATAACTGTAGCAAAACTAGAACTAGACAAAATCATAATTACTATATCTTCAAAAACGTCAATCAATTATTACCCAACTAGCTAATATTTAGCAGAAGATGGAAATGACTTTCTGGTACCTCAAACACAGTTTTTCAAACCTCTGCTATTAAAAATTGGTATACTAATCAATAATGAATTGATATTTATTGATAAAGTATATTTATAAATAATAGCCTAATAGTATTATTTTACATTTTTTAAAATTAAGGTTAGTTATCTAATTGAACTATATTTCATAACACATAAGCTGTATTTACATCTGATACATCAAAAGAAAAATAAAGGAGCCATTTTATAACTTGTTATTTTATACATTCTTGTCTTTTGGAAATTCATAGAAAATGAAGATTTGATGTTCTACATTTAAGATGCAGTTGCCATGACAACCAAGAGGCACAATACTGCATACCACTATTCAAAATGTATTTGAATATCAGAAAGAATCTACTACATTATGTATTATTATTTTTCTGGATTTAAAATAACAATAATCTAGTCATTTATTTTTTGTGTTTAAATAGGTACGTAAGTTAAAATTTTAGCACAGGAAGTAGGAAAAATATATAGATATATAACAAGTGAGTCATTGTAAATTTATGATTTGCATAAATATGCAAGTGATTTTTCTTTGTATAAAATAAAAATATAAATATAATATTCAGTGATTTAAATGGCTTCATGATGTTCACCCTGATATACATTTCTTTTAATGCACTCATCTAAGCCTAACCCCTCCTCAAATCTTTGTGGTAACACTTCCAACTACGCTTTGCTCTCTCCACCGGAGCATCCTCATAAGCACATCATTTCCAAACTGAACATATTAGCTTTCCCTAAACCTGGCTCCTTGCATATTGTCTGAATTTTGCTACCACTAGTAACACTGTTTTTCAATCATCCCAGTTCGAACACCAGAGTCATGTTGACTTTTTCTTCTCCTTGTCAGCATTATTTTTTAAATATATTTTATTCATTTCAGAGAGGTAGGAAGAGGGAGAGAGAGAGATAGACATATCAGTGATGAGAGAGAATAATTGATTGGCTGCCTCCTGTAAAAACCCCACTAGGGACCGAGCCTGAAACCCAGGCATGTGCTCTTGACCAGAACCAGGTCAAAACCAGGTACTGCCTTGTCACTATTATTTAATTTAGGACTAATCCTATTGAGTCTACTCAGAAAACAACAATCCTTTTATTTAAATATTGGTTCAATATGTATTTTTTACTTAGAAGAAAAATAAATTTTCTATTAATAAAAGGTTAACTATTTTTATGTTAAATATATATCTTCCCTAAAGTAGGATCTACTGTAGTTACATGGGAATGGGGAGATGGAGGAGAGGAAGAGGTTAGAAGGGCAGGTGATAGCAAGACTGAACTAGCATTGATATTATACTGCTTGGTTTTATTCTGTAGTTATGAACAAACAAAGAGAAGTTTTTAGAAAAGAAATTACTTTAAAAAATCTGCAGAATATATTTCTTGTAGAAATATGGAGAATGACTTAAAGGGAGAGATTAGTGGCAGAAAGCCAGATAGAAATTACCTACTATGGTTCAGAAAATAATAAGGATATGAAATAGGGAATAGGAAATACCAATGTCATTTCTTCATGTTAAAAGATACTATTCTATTCAACAGAGGAGACTGGTTAAGACTCAAAATTTGATATGCGCTCTTTTGGACAAAGGAAACAGCCATTGTCCTGCACTGTCAATAAAATGTAAATTCTTTAGAATGTAATAGGCAGTTTGACTTAGCAAAATGTTACTTTTTAGTATATTTCATTGATTCTAAGATGCACATTTGTTGCTATTTTTTTATTGATTCTAAGACATCTTTAACATATTTTAATATTTTATAATTGATGGTGCCGATTATTTACTAGTATATGGTGGTGCTTTTCTCTTCATGATACCAAAAAGAATGTCATATCTTACTATTAATAGTAAAGATTGGTGAAATATGTTATTTATCTATAGATATATTTATCTAGGAATACACACACAAATACAAGTATTACCACTGTTTGTAATACCAATATGTTGAAAACTATAAAATTCTTAAAGTAAATTGTGATATACATATACAATGGAGTACTTTGCATTCTTTAAAAAGAGTTAGGCAGAAATATATGATCATTATGGAATTGTTTTACATTATAATGTGTGGAAAAACATATCAAAACATATTAAAGATGTTATGATTGCTTCTGGGAGAGGAAAGGTTCAGTGATAAGAGTGAGAAAATACTGATTTTTCCATTGTATACCATTTCATAAATATTGATTTTTTTCAACTGCAAGTTTTATATGTCAGGTAATCAAATATATATTTAAAATATATGTCCAGCTGGTGTGGCTCAATGTCAACCCACGAACCAGGAGGTGAGGGTTCAATTCCCAGTCTGGGCACATGCTTGGGTCATGGGCTCCATCCCCAGTAGGGGGCAGGCAGCCCATCTATGATTCTCTCTCATCATTGATGTTTCTCTCTCTCGTGCTCCCTCTCCCTTCCTCTCTCTGAAATCAATAAAAAATATTAAAAGCTATTATTTATAAACTAGAGGCTGGTACATGAAAATTCATGCACTGGATGGGGGGGTCCCACAGCCCAGCCTGCCCCCTCTCACAGTCCAGGAGCCCTCAGGGACGGTAGGTGACCCGGCGATCAGGGGAAGACGATGCCCCATCACACCTCTGCTGCTGCCACTGCCCGCAGCACAAGCCTCAGCCGGCCCTGGTTACCTGAGCCTTGGGCATCCCTGGGTGGCTGGGGGGCTGAGGGGACTTGGGGTCTTTGGAGACAGGTATGCAGAGTGGCCTGGCCCGCCTGGGGGTGGGCCTGGCCTTGCCGTGCGCCTGCCACCCCGGCGGGGCTGAAGGAACTGGGCGCCACCATCTTGTGGCTGTGGGTGCCACCATCTTTGAGGACATGGCAGTAATTAACATATTCCCTCCTTATTGACTGGGGGCACCACCATCTTGAAGACAGCATGAGGGTCAATTAGCATATTCCCTCTTTATTAGATAGGATACGATATTCATAACAACTTGCTTATAAGTTAAGCAATTCCTGAGACTGATTACTGTTACATGGCTGCTAAAGAAGTAGAAATTCTTCTTCTTAAAATTAGAGTATAAATTCATTATTTTTCTTCTTTCTGCATGTTTTTCTAAAGTTGAGTTAAATTAACTGTATATTATGTATAATCTTTGTTCCATAATTATTTGGAATATTTTGTTATGTATGAAATTGAGTTTTACTATTCAGTTTGTCATCTAAGTATGATTACACTGTTTAATATAATTCCCATTTAAAAGAACAAAATATTTTTCTTAAATTATTTCCTTTATGACTATACTTTGGAAATATACTTTAGATTTTATTTCAATATTAGCCAATGTGACATCATTTTTCATTTAAATTATCTGGGATACATTTTATATCTTTGACTTTTACTGACTTTCTCCTAGATTGCTAAGAAACATCTACCTTATTTTTTCTCTCTAATTTTAAAATTTTATTTATAACCTTTAAAAATATGTTTTTATTGATTTTGAGAAAGAGAAAGGAAGGGAGAGAGAGAGGTGGAAACATCAATGATGAGAGAATCATTGATTGGCTCCCTTCTACACAGCCTCCTAGAATCTAGCCTGCAACCCAGGCACGTGCCCAGACAGAGAATCAAACTGGTGACCTCTTGGTGCATGGGTGTACGCTCAACCACTGAGTCACACCAGCCAGGCTACTAACAATTTTTGACTTGGAAACTGTCAAATGGTTTTCAAAGAGTTGCTATGAATCTTACATAAAATCTACACTGTGTGACCTGGAAAACTGCTTATTTTCTTTCAGCCAGTGAAATGTATAGAATTGAATGATCAGCAATAACTTCAGGGCCAAGAGCCTCAAGAGCTAATTGTGCAAATGATGTTAATCCATAACAGGCAGCAGCAAGCTAATAGAGCCCAAAGCCCAGGAACAAAGTCTTTATAGAAATGGGAAAAAGAATGGATGTTGCCTCAGCCACATGCTGTTTCTATGTCTATTGTTTGCGTGGAACTAAAAAAGCCTTTGTGGCTACATCCTAGAGTTGTTTACTATCCCTTATGAAGTCAGAATCTTACTTTATAGACTTATCTAAACGTCTTCATTGCCACTTTATTGTGCGTGCTCCAGTGGACCATAAAAATGCTCAGTTCATTGTCAAAAGACCCATCTGCTTCTTCAGGAGGTTTGTTTTACCCAGAGGTTTATATAACTATCGTGACTTTCCTCATATTGTTCAGTGCATTCCATTTTTGTTTTTCCTTTTGAGTGCCTTTGGAAAAATAGAATTCAGTATCCTTGTGTATCTTTAAATTGTTTACTATCTGCTTCCAGCAAACAGCAGCAATGATAAAATCATGCAGAAGTTATTTGGAAACCTAGAAGTATATATAATATTTAAAAGTTTAAATTCAACCTGCGAAATCTTGCAGAAGTGATTTAGCACACATGACATTATAGTCACATGTTGAAATAAAAAATATAAAAAAAAAATCAGCCCATGTACTCCTCTGCTGTATTTAAGTGTAAGTGTTCCACAGAAAAATGAGGTGCTGCCATTAACATCATCAATGTGTTATTCTCGTGAAGAGTAAATGTCTAAATGTCATCCTGAGTAAATAATTTACTTTGTGCTGAATTGCTCTCTGAAGAAAGTACAGGAATGTAGCCAGAGGGGCCTCATTTATTCTGGTGAATAAACTTGCATGCTTGCGTGGGTGTCATCTTTATATGCAAATGAACGGAACACCTGGAATCTTAAAATAAACCATAAACTGCTTCAAAACTTCTCTGTGCGTTTAGTGTACTGATATACAAATATTCAATGAGGAAAAAAATTACCCATTAGAAATTACTGATTTGTAATTAATAATTATCAGTAGTAATTATTTTGTAAATCATGTAAGCTCTATAACATTGATCTTGCCGATTTCTAGAATTCCTAATGAAACTTGGTGGATTGACTCAGAAGAGGGACAGGACCAATCCTCTAGGACAGTGGTCGGCAAACTGCGGCTCGCGAGCCACATGCGGCTCTTTGGCCCCTTGAGTGTGACTCTTCCACAAAATACCACGTGCGGGCGCGCACATACAGTGCGATTGAAACTTCGTGGCCCATGCGCAGAAGTTGGTATTTTGTGGAAGAGCCACACTCAAGGGGCCAAAGAGCCGCATGTGGCTCGCGAGCTGCAGTTTGCTGACCACGGCTCTAGGATCTTCAGATGCAATTTGAAATGGTCACCATCAGATGGTGACTGAAGTTGACTAGCCATGAGTTTTCTCTACTTTTGATACTAAACAGAGAGAGCTCTAGCTATACAGGCACCCAAATTATAAACTGTGTGTACATGCGATACATTGGCTAGGCCCAAGGCCTATCACTATTCATATTTGGCTGCATCCAACCTCCAATATCTACATTTGAATTTGGTGCTTAGAAGATGTTAGCAAGATGGCGTTTCTCTTGCCCTTGTCCCTACATATTGATTTACATCTGCTAATTTACATTATCCGTTGGCATGTCCTTTGGAAATAAAAGGGCCTTGGATTCAACCCGCATTGAAGCTATATCATATAAAACATTTTGCTGGTGAACCTGAACTCATACCAGGTAAACAAACTAAACTGTTCTGTTACTGAAATTCAATCAAGATGGGGGTGGAGGGTGAAAGAGAACTAGTGAGATGTCCAGTGTCAGAACTAAATTATCTAGACACTGGGTCACCATTTCAGTGGTGCTGCTGGTGGAGCTTTGTGGTAAATATTCTATTCATATCTTTCTGTCCATGTCTATGACTCTGAATCGAAAGAAATTCATTCTTTATAGCTGTAATTTTTGGTGCCCAGACAATTTTGCTGTGGAATACTATAGTATAGACCTGGGAAGCTTTAAGCCTCTTACATTAAAACTAGCAATGGCATGTGCTAATTGAATCACCTACAATATTCATGGTTTTCTGGCTTGGTAAGGGGCTTTCAGGGAGGAAGGCCAATGGCTCCTAATTCCACAATATTACAGAAAATGCTTGGGGCTGTTAGTACTCAGTGAGAGCAAGAGTGATAATGAATATCGCTTCTTTGAATAGAAAGCAAAGATAATGTCAGCCCCTGGAGATTTGGGAATATAGGGGACATTGGCTTTGTAGTCTTAGGCTCATTGTCCCTTCAAGCCTTCACATAGGAACTTTTCCCCACTGCAGTCAAAGCTGGCAAACAGTAGCTCAGTCTCATTTGCAGCCTTCTGGGAGAAATTTGAAGGCAGAAGTTCCTGGTTAAGGCTGGTACCTTATAATGAAGCAGTGGAGATCGGAGCATGGAGATCTGGATTATTTTTGTAGAAGTGACTTCTTTATATCCATGGATATGTGAAACCTGGGATTCAGAAGTTAGCCAAAATGCAAATGAATTAATCAAATATTCAAATTGGGAGTTTTATTCTGTATATCCCAAGTAAAACACTATTCTTTCCTGTTCATATCTGTGAGTACTTTTGTTGTTTGAATTTAAGAGTTTGAATTAAAATTTTTTTTTCAATTTCAGTTTACCTTCAATATTATTTTGTATTAGTTTCAGGTGTACAGCATAGTGGTTAGGCAATCATATACTTTGCAAATGTTCCCCACCCCAAATATTTCCATCTGGCACCACACATAGTTATTACAGTATTATTATTAACTATACTTCCTATGTTGCACTTTAGAGTTTGAATTTTGAATGTTATTTGAATGAATACCAGTTTTTGTTCCAACTTAAATCTCACACCATTTTCTCTTCTCTCACCTCCCAAACATTGATTGAAGATCCTAATTTTTCTGCTAAGACCTTCCAAACTGAATATCAGAATATGTTTAACAATTAATAAAAGGTTGATTACTTGCCTATAAATTGTCATTGAAATAGTGCCACATTGGACATATATGATATAGATCTATCTGAAGAGCTAATGAATAAATAACAATAAGAGAAAAACAAGATTAGAGATAGACATAGACATAGAAAAGCAGAAATGAAGAGACCTATGTAGGCAGGAAGAGCTGAGCAAGGCATAGCATAAGGCAAAATATAGCAGTTGATAGAACTAAAAGAAATAGGACCTCACAAAATACTAAGATTCTAGTGGTGCAAATGAAGTACTTTTCAGAAAAATAACTAGTAGGCAAATCCATGAAGCTAATTAGTTTCAGAGATGAAGTAAAAAAGATGGCCATATATGTATGCATATATAGATGAGCAGAAGAAATAAGGTGTAAATCTTAAAGAAAAAAATACTGTGAATTAAAAATTAGAATTAAAGTTTTCCTGTATATATTTATATATTCATCTATATAAACATGTATAAATAACTATATTTTTATAATGACCATATGCAGTTTTATGATATAATAAACCTCTAGATAGGCTCTGGTGAATATTATTAACTCTTATCTGGATATAAGTAATACTAAATAAAGGTTGACAAGAAACAATAAAAATTGCTCTTTATATAATTAATAAACAGAAGAAGATTCTTCCAATTAGAAGATATTCATATAATTATAGGGTCAAAATGTATAAATCAAGTGTGAAGTTTCCTTTTAATACAGTGCCAAATAACTTGCCAGAAGTAGCAATGTAAAGTTTGTACCAGTAAATATTGCCAAAACACCTTTTGTAGCAGTGAGTGATGTATTTGAGGTTTTTCCAATTTCTGAGGTGAACATAGTATTGTGAGTATTTATGTTAGCATTTGTTTAATTCCTAATGAGCTTAAAAATTCTCTCAAATGTATAGTGGTCATTTGTATTTCAGTTTGCAATTGCCTAGTATATATATTTTCTGTTTGGATTTTCATATTTATTTAATGTAGCAGATAAATAATTATTAATGCCATCCACTGTTTTTGGAAACTGTTTTTATTTTAGCCAAATATCTTCAAAGGATACTCTCAGACAACATGAATTGGAAAGAAACAAGCCAAGTGATAGTCAAAGTACTGCACATAAGAAGTAATTAGTTAATCAGGGGAAGGTAGGGCATAGAAAAAAGAGGGGGGAGTGAGGAGGGAGGGAAGAAAAACAGGATTAGGAGCTCTTACAGAAGATTTTCTGTAAAACAATTTTCCCAGTGTCAGGACGACCCAAGATTCTTAAGAATAGACGTTTCTCATATTCACAGTTTCTGTTATTATAATGAATATCACTTCTACGAATCACAAGCACAGATAATGTAAGCCCCTGGAAAATTGTGGAGTATTGGGGACAGCATTGGCTTTACCTTTAGAAGCAGGATTATGACTTTAATCTCTAACTAATAATATTTTTATCATAAAGGGTAACCTCAGTTGACCTCCAAGTTGGCATTATAATTAAGGCTCTGGAGATTCACTGCTTTGGTTCATATCCTGGATTCCATAATAAGTACCCTTATGAACTTAATCTCTTTACTGGTAAAACTCATCTCATCTGTCGAACGTAGATAATATTGGTACCTATATGATACGGTTCTTATGAGGGTTTAGTGAAATAATCCCAATAAAATCCTCAGCTCAGTGCCTGAAACAAAGTAAGCACTTATTAAATGTCAACTATTATTTATGTATTTCTTTGTACATGTCTATATTATATAATTGAGAACAAAGAATTGTCACAATAGAATTTTGTACCTTCACTAAAGCAATCCATGTGTCTTTGCTTTAACACTTTTTTAAAATGATTTTTATATTATACAAATATGCTTAATTTTATTTAATGTTATAGTAAAAACTACTTTACTTCTCCAATTTTTACTATCTATAATAATAAAAACATAATATGCTAATTAGGCCAGACATTCTTCTGGACATTCTTCCATCCTTCCGGACGAAGCCAGAGCTGCGAGGGAAGCCCGGGTCCCAGGTGCCTGCTGGCAGCAGGAGGGAATCCCAGGTTCCGGGTGCCAGAGGGAAGCTGGTGCTGACAGCCGGGGAAAGGAAGGCCTGCTCTTGCTCAAATTTCGTGCATCGGGCCTCTAGTATACTTATATATGCAGATGTAAACATAAATGTTTGCCTTCATTATAAATTAAATTATTTCATTAGGTGACTAATGCAGTCACTATTTTTCTATTTGTGTGTTGCCAGAAATTGGTTCTGGATTGTTTCTAAGTTTTATCACTAAAAACAATAGTACAATCATCTTTCTTTTACTTGTTACCTCTAGAACAGGAAGGTTAAATGAATGACCATAGTAGAAGATGTCAAGTGAAATAGATGCCAAGCAACTGAGGATGCACATGCTGCCTACATGTCTGAGGAAACGTTTCAAGTGTGGAGTGACATAAGAATAAAAATTCTTCCATATTTTAGATATTAGGAACATCCAAAGCGGGAAAAAAAAGACACCTGCTTTTCAAAATGCCCGAGTTACTCAGTCTGAACGCTTTTTTAAATCAATGGTAGAGAAAAGAATGTTTCAACCCTGCTGACCTCTTAGAGAAGAAAAATATATCTAGTGTACTAAGTGACATGTTGTAGGATTCAAAAGTGTGATCTCCGTTCACGTGGCTTTACCAAACTTATTCTGCTGTGCAACTATTCCTGATAATTCAGAGAGCAAAGGCTATCATACTGGTTTCAACTGTCTTTTCACAGGATTGTTGAATTCGCCTAATGAGCTACAGGGAATTAGCTAGCACTTATTTCTAAGCCCCACGAAATTACTTCATAATATCTTTTTCTCTTTTTCTCTGAAAATGAAGTTATACTGGCTAAAGTGAGAAATCTGTACCCTGTGAACAATGTTCAGGAATGACTTGCAGCTATTGTAAAAATCACCTGAGTTGTTTACAAAGCAAGTCATAATGTTTTGCTCCCTTGAGATGAATGAGACCATGTTTTTTGACCCATTATTTTCTTGTTATACTATATTATCCAGTCATATTGAGGTATAATTAATAAATAAAAATGTTATTTGTGAAACATATCATTTTTTATGCTACTCACAAAAAAGGGATCAATAAAGACAAATACCCATGAGTTTATGGGCCAGCTTTATCAAATCTTAATATTTTTGTTTTTGTCTTATGTACCAATGCTTGGCCCATTAATTTTGCAGTCTTGCTGACTTGCCTACGTATGAAATATTTCAAGTAAATTATTTTAGTCCTTTAAAAATTCTCAGAAACTAATGCTATTTTCCCATTATACAGCTGGAAAAGTGAAACTGAAATAACTTAAATAACTCACACATGTTATTCAGTTGTAAATTAGTTGAGCAAGGATTCAGTCATTGACTAGTCTTTCTACTACAACAAAGATGAAACAAATAGCCTAACACTTATTTCTTTATACAAAAGAGTAATTTGGATTGGGGGGACGTAATGACTCAAAAAATGCATTTCTGTGTTATAATTGAACAGTATATAAGATTATGTCAAATATATTTCCTGACTCTCTAATGGCAGGTGCATAGCCTGCTGAGATGGTATTTAAAACAACAAAGCATATTTCAATTGTGCTGATTTAACTTAGAGAGGCAGGAACCACACATTACAAGTATAACTGTATGATCGTTAGCATGCATAAAAAATTGAATATCCATCTATCACAACTAAGCTTGTCCTTGCTGTGCTGAATCAAAGTCATCCCAATCACTGAGAATTCTTTCTCTTCAAAGTGTATTAGTAGGGAGAAAAAAGCAGACCATGAACTGAATAGGTGAAAAAAAATCAAACACAGTAATGGTATTTATCTATATTTTCTCGATTTCAAACTTTCCTTCCTACATTTAACAGAAACATGAAAAGCATATGAACATTATCATTTGTCTATTCCCAGATATTTTTTCTTATAGCAGCTATGAAGTTGCCCGTTAAAAACATACAAAAAGAACTAGTATTATTACAATTCATTAAATTTATGTCTAGTTCAGTACCAAGCATATCAGGTATCACAAAATCTTTTCCAGTGTACTCACAGCTGTTTTACCTACTTATATTCCACTCAATTGTTATTTTATTCATTATTATAACACTTATATAGGTGTAATTTTTAAATAACAATATGGCAATGTAGGACATCATGCATATTCTAAAGTCTGATCCTATTAATCATTTGTCCAAAGCACCTAGCCCAGAAGCATTCCTCATTTGAATAAAAAGGGTTTAAATGTCCTCTAATGCAATGCATTGCGCTGGCAGAACAAAGAGTAGAAAGGATGATTCTTATTTCTAAATGTTTTCTGAAACTCATATTTTAATAAAAAGCAGGTGGTTATGGGGTGGATGACAAAGCAATGAATCATGATACCTGAACTCTGCCACCAGCATTGAAGACAAGCTCTGCTTTAAACATTGCTTGACCCTCACAATTTTCCTTATAACCCCGATACCTAGTTTTCTTGTAAGAACAGAATACACTGTATGCTATGCTCTATATTTTTTCTTTATGTTTTATAATTGAATTACCCCTAGTCTGAAAAAGTTTTTCTACCTTTTTTTAAAATTTGTCTTTATTGTTGAAAGTATTACAGATGTCTCCCTTTTTATTTCCCCATTGACCCCCTGCACTCCCCACCCACCCTCCCAGGCTTTCACCACATTATTGTCTGTGTCCATGGGCTATGCATATGTGCATATAACGTCCCTGGTTAATCTCTCCCTATCCCTACGCCCCTTCCCTCTGAGATTCTTCAGTCTGTTCCATGCTTCTAGGTCTCTGGATCTATTTTGTTCATCAGTTTATTTTGTTCAGTAGATTCCATATATGAGTGAGATCACGTGATAACTTAGCTTCCTCTGTCTGGCTTATTTTGCTTAACATAATACTCTCCAGGTTCCTCCATGCTGTCTCAAAGGGTAAGAGACAAGCAATCCAATTTAAAAATGGGCAGAGGACCTAAATAGACACTTCTCCAAAGTGGACCTACAGAAAACCAACAGACATATGAAAAAAAAAATGCTCAAAGTCACTAATCATCAGAGAGATGCAAATTAAAATGACAATGAGGTATCATCTCATTCCTGTCAGAATGGCTACCATCAACAAATCAACAAACAAGTGTTGGAGAGGATGTGGAGAAAAGGAAACCCTAGTATATTGCTGGTAGGAATGCAGACTGGTGTAGCCAATATTGAAAAAAGAAAGAAATTTACTCAAAAAATAAAAAATGGAACTGCCATTTGACCCTGTGACCCCGCTTCTAGGAACATATCTGAAGAAACCCAAAATACCAATCAGAAAGAATGTATGCACCCCTATGTTCACCGCAGCACAATTTACAATAGCTAAGATCTGGAAACATCCCAAGTGACCATCAGTAGATGAGTGGGTAAAAAAGCTGTGGCACATTTACACAATGGAATACTATGCAGCTATAAAAAAGGATCTCTTACCCTTTGAGATAGCATGGAGGGACATGAAGAGTATTATTCTAAGTAAAATAAGCCAAGATATGTTATAAAATAGTTTATACATAATCATTTGAGGTTTGCTAACACAAACTGTTTCCTGAGCTTCAGACTCAACTCAGATATTTTTTAAAAAGACAACAGAGAAAACAATTCAAACCCACACATTCCCTAACATTTTTCAATATCTCTAAAGAGCTGGTAAATTTTCCTATAAGTTAAAAAAAGTATGGGTATTTATTGCCAATTATAGATTTTAAGATATTTATTCAGAAATGTTGTTTTGTAGCTGGTCATATCTATTACACATTCACTTTTCCCCTAAAAACTATTCCCTAATTTTTAAAATATTCATAGTCAGATGATAATAGGACAGTTGAAGAATATTGACCTTCACCCTAAGGATAATGAGGAATATAATCGAGCAATATAATTGGAGTTGAGTTTTGGAGAAATCTATACAGAGACTGGATCAGAAGATTACCATATATCGTTGTGGGAACCCTGGTTAAGAGGTGCTCCAACAAAGAAAATACAGCTGCCTGGAGGAAAGCAGTTGCCCCAGAGGTGGAAAGGTGTGAAGATAATTGAGAGCATTTCAGTGTGCCCCCTCTCCTCATCTTGTGCTCTCTAATTGCATGGAGATCAGTGATTGACATGTTTGGTTACATCAGAGACCATTTTTCTCAAGCTGCATCCTTCAGCGCCACTGAAGGACTGGCTGCAAAATGATTCTCCCTCTGTCACCAATGAGTGAGCTTTGGTAACAGTCGAGATTGTCAGAACATTATTTCTCTTCCATTAGAACTTCAAATACTCAGGTAGGATCTAGTGATCATAGCTCACAAATGGTAAAGATAAAAAACCTTAAAGTCTTTAAAAAATACTTCATATCCTGGGAGCAATGTGTGTTCAATTTTCTTAACTCTGAGTCTGCTATGGAGGGTGTCTGTGTGTGTGTGGTCTAAAAAATAAAGAGTGTATACCTGATAAGATTACAGTGAGTATAAAACTTAAAAATATGCAATATAGTACCAAGAATGGAGTGGATGCTCAATAAATACCAATTCCCTTCTTTCCACCCCAATCCTCTTTTAGCTAACAGCCAGAAGATGAAGGTTGCCATCGGGGACCAGATAAAAATATATATTGGTAATCCCTAAATATGGTATCCTATACTAATAAAAGAAAAACATGCAAATTGACCGTACTTTCACTATGCCTTAAGCCACACCCACCAGCCAATCAGAGTGACTATATGCAAATTTACCCAACCAAGATGGCAGCCAGCAGCCACGGAGCTGGAGCGAGCAGGAGGCTTGCTTGCTCCAGTGATGGAGGAAGTCAAGGTTCCCCACCTGCCACGGCCAGGCTCTGAGCTCCACTGAAAGCAACGAAGTTTCAATTATAGAAGGTAAACAAACCCCAGATACCTTCTTTCTCGAGCAGGAGTGGGTTGCCCCTGGCAATGGAGGAAGCCAAGCTTTCCTCAGGCCTCCGGTAAAGGCAACAAAGTTTCAATTATAGAAGGTAAATAAATCTCAGAATAAAAAAAGAAAAGAAAAAAAAGGAGAGGCTGGGAGCTTACGTTGCCAGGGTGGTTGGCCAGCCTGAAAATGGTCCTCAGCCCCTCACCCAGACTGGCCACGAACCCCAGTGGAGATCCCCCACCCTAAAGGGGGTGTGGCCAGCCTGAAAACAGCCATCAGCCCCTCATCCAAGCTGGCCAAACCTCCATGGGGTGAGGGTCCCCACTGGGGTGGACATCCTCCGAGGGGTCTGCACAAATTTTTGTGCACCGGGCCTCTAGTTAATGATAAAGAATAGAGACCTAAAGACATCTAACTTTCAGTTTGACATAGAAATGTCCAAGTCCAACTTACCATGTTAATTATATCTAAATTCTTTGTTTGAACCATATATCAAGTTGATGTACTTTCTTCTTTAAGCCATATATCCACCTAAGGAGCAGCTATGCTCCACTGACCTTTTTATATATTGAAATCTTGAAGTAAAGTATTTTAACTTCTCTTCCCTGGGAGTTTTAAAATAAAATACTGATGAAAAGGAATGGAATGGCAAGTTAAAACCCAGTCAACCTCCATGTGCTGCCGAAAGCCTGAGATCCTCACACACATCATCCAGAGTTTCATCAATGTGGCTCTCAGGACAATGATCCCCATACTCTGAGGGTTCCCAAAAAGGAGAAGAAAAGATACTAATTTGTCCACATATCATAGGAACTTTGGCAGAAATGTTTTTTTTGTTGTTGTTGTTTTTTTTTTTTTTTTAATTGATTTAAGAGAGAGAAAGATGGATTGGTTGTTCCACTTATCTATGCATGCATTGGTTGATTCTTGTATGTGCCCTGACTGGGGCTCTAACCCAAAAACTTGGCTCATCAGGATGAAATTCTAACCAACTGAGCTAACTGGCCAGGGCCTGGCAGAATTTTTTAAAAAGAAATTTTTAAAAAGTCACAGAATGCAACTAGGCAATGTACAGAAAAGTAGAAAATAGGGCTGTCACTTTTAACAAAATGGTGAAGATGTATTGATATTCAGTGAATCAGAGCTACCAGAGTAACAAGCTGCTTTCTCTGCTCTGTCCCTTCTACCTCTCTGTATCAAGTCACAAGTAATCAGATCACTTCCTTTGGCATGTGGGGGAGGGACAGTTTCCATTCCAACTATGCCAGATAAACTCTCCATTACTCCACTGGTACAGTGATTCAACGTTTTATAGCTACAAAACAATAGATCAGAATTAAATATTAGAAATGGGTGAAAAATTCTTCTTCACATACCACTTTCCTCTTGAGACTCTTTGACACATCTTTGTGTGAATTCTTTAAAAAAAAAAATTTAAATCTTTTACTTTTCCCAACAAAATAATTAACATAATCAGGATTTAATAAAAGAACTCTAAGTCCTCCATTTCTCCTCTTATTCTGAATTGGCTCTGTTTTTATGCAATGCTAAAGAGATATTCAGGAAGGAGCTGATACTTCCTGCCATTCACATCACATATAAAATGTGTCCAGGCTTGCAATTGTACCTCTTCAAATTACCACGTTTATCTATCTATCCATCTATCTATCTATCTATCTATCTATCTATCTATCTATCTATCCATCCATCCATCTATCATCTATCTATCTATCTATCATCTATCTATCTATCTATCTATCTATCTATCTATCTATCCATCCATCCATCTATCATCTATCTATCTATCTATCTATCATCTATCTATCTATCTATCTATCTATCTATCTATCTATCTATTATCTTAAAGAGTATTGGGGCAGGATGTTTAGGTGCAAAAATATCTTTGTTGTAATATATCAGTCCTGTAAATTCCCTCAGAATGGTTGGAATTAATTAAAACACTAATCTAGAACAATTATTCTCACAGAAGGTCCCCTTAGTCTGAACTGTGAGGAGAGAAAAGGGGAATTTCTAACCTAGACCCATCACCCACTCTGTTCTTCCTGGGTGTAGGAGGTACTATTACTTCCTTATTGAGTAATCCCCATCCCAATATATGACTAAGCTTATGTCAGCTTTGGGGAAAAAAATGTTGAAAAGTACCACAAGGCATAAAAGATCTAGGGAACTAAATAAAATATGCAATTTATGTCTCATAAAAGCTAACAATGGCCTTGAGCAAGTCATTAAAACTCATTGTTAACTTGTCCCTGCATTTGAAAATGAGAGAGTTTAACTCTGACCTCTAATATCCCTTCAAAATGCTATATCACTTAAATAATGTCATTAAATTTCAGTGTCTTATATAGTAGTTTCCTGAAATGGTTTTATTTTCTTTGGTTGAAAATTCATACCAAGCCGGAATTCATCACAAATCCTAGTATTTAATAGGGGTCAGTTTTCAGTATGAAAAAAAAAAAGCATGGCACACAGAACTAGAATTTAATTCCAAATCAGACAGATGCTTAACTCAGAGTGCAATCCTTTCTCATTTCGCAGTCTGATTTGAAGCCTTCCCTTTTTGTAGCTGATGCCATTAGGGAATTATGTGAAGAAGTAAAGGGGAAGACAAAGAAGGAATTTGGTATTCATTAACATAAGCTATGCTGCTGATGAAAACTCCCAGGGCATCCCTGCCTCCACCAACACCATCCCCCAGGTGTGTGTGGAGGAGTTGAGTGGAATGAGAGAAGCACTTTCAATCCTTTCTTAATTCTTATGAAAAAATCAATAGTTCTTTTCTATGAGTTAAAGGACACAGAAATATATATTATGATGAAAATATTTGCAATAAAGGGCTTTTTGAAGGTCATAATCTCTTACGTTACATGAATCTATGTGAGAATTTATTTTCATATTTGTCATATGAGAATACTTACATGGTAATAACATATGTTATTTGTATATTCTAAACATGAGACTAGTTATATAATGATAAATTAAGTAAGGTGTATATTTTAACTCTTATGGAAATGCATTTTATATTTCTTGACATGATAAGAAGCTGGTAAAAATCAATTCCATTGCTAGACTTAAAAATAAAAATCTTACATAATTATGTTTGAATATTTAAATGCTATGTTATTGGAAATGGAGCATGGGGAGAGAAATGTGTTCCAAAAACTTTTTTTTTTTTGAGGAAGAATAAGTGTTGGAATTTATAACTGTGAGCTTTATATACATTTCCCATTAAGTATGTACATAGTTATAAAAAATTTATTCTACAACAAACATTATCTGCTATTAGCACACATATGTACATGCGAATTTAAGAAATAATAATTTAAATGCCTACAGAGGACTGTTAAAAATACCTTAACATATCCTAATGATTTGAGCTTATACCAAGCTAAAAATGCACACATTTCTAAATTTTTAAATGTTGCTAAAGATTAAAAAATAATGTTTATAAGTAACAAAGTGAAATGTCTAGACTAGAAGGTACATTTAAACATTGTAACCCATCTATAATTTTAATTTTCTTTTTTTTTACATGCTGTATGATAAATAATTCTACTGTCATAAATAACCTTCTTTATAGAGTCATGCTAAATGGTGCCATAAAGGTATTACTTGATATATTTGCTACATTTTTCTGTCTTTGTTTTTGAAAAGATTTATAGTCATTTCTCTAGCCAGGAGACGTGATTTCAGGATGATCTGTATCTATCAGAAAGTGCCACATGCTTCTTATTTAACTTTATTTCCTTGGAAACCCGAAGAGGCGTCATGCATCGTCTTTCAGGTTCCTGAAGAAAAATAACTTTCATTATTTTGGCACAAGACACTTTAGAATGCCCTACATCAAGAATAATTAGAATTTCACTTTTCAGCTTCTCTCCTGCAGAATATTGACTGTCTAAAGGAGTCTTGCTGTCTGGTGCCTGATAAATGTGTTCTCGAGTGTATGCACTAAAGTGAATTTGAAAGAAACCAGTTAGAGCTGTCCATGGGAAAGTCTAGATAGAGGTGTAGAAATGTACATATTGAGGCATTCATTAATTCACTCACAACTATTCCATTTATTAAATAGAGGTTACTTTGACAGAATAGCTCAAATGCCATGTCTATAGAGAATAAGAAAATATATCCAACTACATGGTTACCATGGTGTTTGCAAATTGAGTTTTAACAATTACTATCATTTCATGAAAACAAAGCATCAGATTAGCATCAGTCTTAAAGACTTCTGCAAACGGTAAGGATGGCAAAGGAAAGATCTTATGCAATACTGGAAGAAAGAGACAGTAAAGGGGAGAGAGCCATTACTTCAAACAAGTCATACCAAACTCCCCATGGTGCCTGACCTCACTGCTCTTTCCATCTACCTGGCACTTTACAAGAGATCCCTCTGCCTAAAAGATTTGTGCTTCTTCCAGACACAATCCAGTCCTCTCTTTTCCCTTTATAACATTCCAAAGCTTCTTCCATAGCATCCCCCTCATAGCTTAAATGTAATGTCTATCACATTGTGTGTCAATATTATATTTCCCTGCCCCATTACATTTAAGCATTTGAATAGAGTGACTTTTTGCTTTTATATACATTCAAAAGGATTTGATATAGAGTTCATTAGAAATTTTAAATGAATGAGTGAAAGAATAAAAGAACGATTGAATGAAGAAAAATATGACCAACTGCATCTTTGTAACACTGAATAGAATGAAAACCGCATTGAATGCCAGTGTCAGAATGAATAAGGAGTTTCCACTCATTCTGAGTTCAGATCTGGATGGCAAATTCTAAAGAAATTCATCCCAGACATTATTTTAATGTGATCATATATATCTCTGTAGAAAAACTGTTCCCCATTTTATTGTATTATTTGATTTATGAAATAAACCCACATGGCAAACAAAAAAGATGCTGGACTTATCTGAGCAATAGAATCTAGTGGTTGTAGAGTATATAAAATGCAATCAATAAATCAAACTAAGGAGACAGAGGTGAGAAAAATGGAAAAATTTAATACCTAGTCTGTTAATGAGTATTGAAAAGTAAAGGCTTTTTGAATTGAAAACTTAAGACTTTGTAAGTAGTAACATGTTAGGATGGGGGAAGAATACATGGAAAATAAAATTTAAGAAGTTGTAAGATATAGCTATAATAGTATTGTGAAATTAGAAGACAAATATTAGGTTTTCTCAATTAGTCCAGTATAGATTAAGAGGGCTTTGATGAAAACAGTAAATAAAAAGGGAAGAAGACATTACAATTCTTATCAAAAGAAGCAGCAGAAGTTGAAGATGGCATGGAAACCTGGGAAGTAAATAAGGAGTCAAAGTAGCCCCGGGTTGCTTTCTGGCCATGCTACCTTTGAACAGAGATTGTAATTGAGGTAGAATGATCCTAAGTAAAGAATTTTCAAATGATATATTTCCTAGGGAAGCTAATAAAATCAGCTTTGACATGCTAATTTTGAAGAAGAATTTGCATATAAAGGTAGAGAAATTCTGATGCAGGATAAAGAGAGGATGGGAATGTTTGAAGTAATCAGTTTCAAGTCCTTGACTGTGTGACTGTTATAATGGATAAAACAGAAAGTAAAACAAACATAGAGTTAAGAAATAAATGTGAGGTTAATGCGTAAGGCAACAAAGAGAAAGATAACCCCTACGAAACATGTAAGAGGCAAAGAAAAAGATCTAGGAATCATGAAAGAATGAATACACTTTTCCAAAGAAATAAATATTCAAGTAGAGGAGCTGGACAACTTTGAAATATGAGAAGAGTTAATCCTGATCAGAACTGAGTGAGCATAGTGGATGCAGCAAGGGTATTCTTGATAATTGGTGCCTGAAGGGTAAAGACAAAATTAAAACATAAAGGAAAAAATGAGAAGGAACAAAGAAACTGAAATTTTTTGTGCTCAAAAGGGGCTTAGCCAATATACATACTAATTCAGTTATCACAACTTTATAAAGTAAGAATTGGTCAAGTAAAAGACTGAAGATGACACAGTTATCCACACAATTGGGTCCTTTTATATTCCTGGAGAAATGGATAACAGGCTCTCTGTGAATTATCAACATTTAATCAAAAAGGATAAAAGAAATTAAGATATAAACTCTCTAGAACTACCACAAGCCCAAGTGAAGTTTTTTTTGTTTTGTTTTGTTTTTGTTTTCTGGAGTTTTTAATTTAGGAGAAAGCCAAAATTGGCAAATATCTGAAGACAAGTCAACATTTGGTAATAGAATTCTGGGACAAGAGGGAGTAACATTTTATTGTTCTCACAAAAATAGCTCTTGGAAACCTATAGTTATAGACCAGAGAAAACTTTGAAAAGAAAGCAAAATGCAAAGGCACTGCAATTTAAACAGAGAAAATACTTTTATAGCAAGACATTCAAAATGCTACCTCATATCTAACATGGGCAAGTCATATTGCTGAGGTATGTAAGAAAGCCAACTCCATCAAGGATTCTATTTTTATTAAAAAAAAAAAAAAGAAAGAAAAAACTGAAAACAACATAAAAAAATGAACAAACAGTTCCTGGCTTTTGATGATAAAGTAGATGATTCTGAAAGTTGTTCAAAAACAATACCAGTTAAGGTTAATAGGCTTGCTGGAAGGCTGAAGTTAGGTAGTTGGCCAATTTTATAAAGGTAGACCGCAAATGATACACCAGCAAAATCTCCAGGGCTATATATATATTTATTATTGTCAGCAGAATGTATACATCATATGTCAGCTTCCTTCATCTCACTGAGAACTTTCCTGGAATAATATTTTTAATAACTTACATTTTGAATGATAAAACAATTTAACCAAATTCTATTACACTGAGGTAGATGATGGCTGACAATTAATTATTTGAATTTTGGAGTTTTGTTAAACATTTTGAAAAGTTAGCAAACTTTTATAGTAAAGGTATAGGCATTGAAAACAGTTTAAATCATAATTTTACAAATTAGTGTCTTGAAAGTTTATTTTAGATGTAAAATGAGCATAATGATACCTACAGAGTAGAGTGGATCTTAGAACTGAAAGGACTTGTAAATCTACTAGACTAGCACTTGTTACATACATGTAGAAAAATGACAATGAAGGACTTAAAAGACAAATTGAAATGCTATATTAAAGAATAATTTTTAAAGAGTAAAAGTATGGCTCTGGCTGGTTTAGCTCAGTGGACAGAGCATCCGCCTGCAGACTGAAGGGTCCCAGGTTTGATTTTGGTCAAGGGCACATGTCCACATTTCAGGCTTGATCCCCAGTGGGCGGAATGCTGGAGGCAGCCAATCAATGATTCTCTCTCATCATTAATGATTCTCTCTCTCTCCCTCTCCTTCCCTCCCTCTCCCTCTCCCTCTCCCTCCATCTCCCCCCCACATCACCGGCTCTGCCCTCGCCCAAGCCTGGGCAGGGGACAGAGTCAGCAATCGGAGGGGTCTGGGGGTCCCCTGCCCAGGCCTGATGCCTCTGGCGGAGGCGTCAGGCCTGGGCAAGAGGCCAATCCTATGATCGGAGGGTGATGGGGGTCGATGCCTCTGGCTGAGGCGTCAGGCCTGGGCGAGGGCGAGGGCAGAGCCGGTGATGGGGGGAGATGGGGGTCCCCTGCCCAGCCTGAATCGTGGGCCAGAGGCAGAGGCATCAGGCCTGGGGTGTGTGTGTGTGTGGGGGGGGGGGGGGGTGGGCGGGGAACGGCAAGCTGAAGATTGGTGTGAACTACAGAGGAAACACCTTTTCTGACCGCTCATTGGCTAAGCTCCCTGTATGCCACTGGTAATATTCTTAGTAACTTGGGTAATAAGAATCCAAAAAGGTGATCTAGGGTTTTTCACCACACTCCTGGTGAAAAAAATGAAGGTCCACTGCTGGAAGGCTAAGAAATGTCATATCTTGCCCTAGCCGGTTTGGCTCAGTGAATAATGCCTTGGCCTGCCAATGGCAGGGTCTGAGTTCAATTCTAACCAAGGGCATGTACCTAGGTTGCAGGCTCCTCCCTGGCTGGGGCCCAGGTCAGGGCTCATGCAGGAGGCAACCAATCAAAGCGTTCTTCTTACTTTGATGCTTCTCTCTGTCTTTCCCTTTCTCTTCCACATTCTCTAAAAATCAATGGAAACATATCCTCAGGTGAGGATAAAAAAATAATAAATTATTATTATATGAAAGACACATCTTGAAAATGCCTAAAGAAAGTTGTCATATTTTTATGGTGAAGGGACTGGAGTCTGTGTTGATGAAAAAACCTTGCTGGCTATGGTGACTGGCAGTGGCTGCAGCAGCGGGGTTATGGGGCTGGTGCCTTCCCCTGATCAGCCCGGTCGCCTCACACAAAGGGAGGCCAGACTGCAGCTTAGGCCCTATCCCCAAGGGGAGCAGGGAGCAGGCCTAAGCCATCAGTAGGACATCCCCTGAGGGTTCCCCCCCCACCCAGTGCACGAATTTCGTGCACCAGGCCCCTAGTGTGTGTGTGTGTGTATATATATATATATATATATATATATATATATATATATATATATAAATATATATAGACAAGAAGTATTTGTAGCACTATCAGTTACCTACTACTCACAAAATTATAAAATAGCCCTAGCCGGCTTGGCTCAGTGGATAGAGTGTCAGTCTGAAGACTGAAGGGTCCCAGGTTCGATTCCGGCCAAGGGCACATGCCTGAGCTGCAGGCTCAATCCCCAGTAGGGGGCGTGCATGAGGCAGCCTATCGATGATTCCCTCCCATCACTGATGTTTCTATCTCTCTCTCTCATTCTCCCTTCCTCTCTGAAATCAATAAATAAATGTTAAAAAAAATTATAAATTAGCTCAAAGGTTATGAGAAATAGAGATAAGTATGCTAAACAAGATACCCAGTAATAATTCTTGCCTATTTCCACTTGTCCATTCACACTTATTTTTCTGATAATATATTCATGATAATATCAAATAAGGATTATTATAGATTACAGACTGGTTTCATTAGCTTTGGTGTGGTCATTTATGTAGGACCTACAAAAGAGTTTTAATTAACCCTGTAGGCTTCCTTTAGTTTTCCTTTGCAAAACAAGTATCTTTAAGTATTGAATAATCCACAAAGCCAAAAAAATGCATTCCTCTCTGAAAGTTTTCATAAAGAATTGCAGATCATACTTTCAAATGCTTCTATTTGTTTGCTATCCAGAGGATAGGAATACAGACCCAAGAAACTATCTCAACAAAATTTCAACTATATTATTTATAAATCTGAGTGAATTCTCTTCCAGGAATCCCAAAATATCCTAAGACTCTTGGCCTGCCAGGAATATATCTTTCTTACCACCTAAAAGACCCAGTCCTGTGAACCCAATGTAGAGCCAGGTTTTCCTAACAGAACTTTGTAGACATTGACTCTGTCAATAAAGTCAACATTATCCTTTAGAACTGGCTTATCATACCTGATTCAATGAACATCTCTCTCGAATATGACTCCAGGTCCAACCAGGATTGCACACTTTGCCAATGATATATTGGCAGGAAGGGGGAAAGATTATTATGGAACATGTGTAATTTATCAAACTTAATAGTAATACATCACAAAAAAAGTCATAGCTAGATTTTTAAAACAAAAATTACTCAAATACTCTTGCTAAAGGTCATTCTAGTGATGTGAATTTGGTGCCCTAAAATTTTTCTGTTGGTAATTTTCTGTAAGAAGAAAGTTTTTTATAAGTTTAGGACATTTAAACTATTAACATTCTAATATTCTTATTTTCCGGGAATTTTAGGAATAGTCTATTTATGTAAGTGCTTTTTCATCTCTATAAGCCAATCAAAACAGAGTTTCTATAATTTAAGATCCTTTATAATCTAATTTGTTAATACCCTCTAGAGATACTAAAACATTTCACACACAATGACAGGTAAAGGCCTTTCTGAATATAGAAATATAAAGTGCTTATTGTTTCAGACCTATAATTTTAGCCACAGATCAAGAGTAAACATAGAGACACAGATATTAAGGAACCATTTTCCTCCATGTGGGTACATACTTATTCATTTATTTGAGCTCAAATTTTTTAAAAGAAAAACAATCAGAAAAGAATAACAAACCTTATTCTATGTCATCTGTCACCTGACAGAAAATTTGTCTCTGTAATCCATCTACTGAGGTAATTAGTCAGATCATAAAACCAAATTCCCAATTATGGCTGTCACCAAAGGAGAATAAAATATGCCAGTAAAACATAAACAAAACAAAAAAAATCAGTGGAAAATTAAAAATGAGGAAAGCACAAATTCAACACACAGTTTTATGGTCACTTGGATTCCATGCTGAGAGCCAAGAAAAAACCGGCAGACCAGCAACATGAAGTGTATTTCCCCAGTACTTGCTCTGCCAGGTACCCAACTGAGCTTCTCAGTGAGACCTCCAAGATTTTAAAGAATATTTTTTAAAGTATAAAATCATGACCCTCATACAGATATAAACACGTGCCAAAATTTGTGTGTAACTTTGTTAATTAATGGGGTGACCAGTAAGAATTGCAAAAACAGTTCAAAGGAGAAATGAGAGACACATATTAAATGATCAGGAATATTGAAATGAATTTTTTCAATATGTGGAAAACTTGCATCTTTGGGAGAGACAAGAAGAAAATTAATAGTACCTCTACAGCGGAACATTTATTTTGCATGTCTATGAGGAAAATCATATCCATTATTATTAGATATCTGTAATTAGTGGTAACATAGCTCAAATATAGTGAAGAATGAGCTAGACAGAACACCCAATGATCTTTTTCTGTGCATTTCAGTCATTCACAATTATTCCTCACTATATCATTGAGAATATTTTTCCAAATTGTTCCTATTAAATGAAATGATCTCTAATTTTAGATAAAGAAGAAATGAATTTAATCAACAAATTTCCTAACAGAACTCAATTATAACTCAATGAAGAACTTAATGAAATTTATAAAATTGCTATATTCGGTTTATTGAAAAATTGGATGTGGTAGGCTGTGATCAGAGAGAAACTTTATTCTTCCTCATAACTTCACTTTTTAGTGCATTCTATAGATTGATTTTCTTTCATAACTGTAAATGAAATCCCAAGATCTTATAGATTTCTGGTTCCTTTCAGATATATAAATCTCTGTCAGTCTAACATCAATCTTCAACTGCTCTCCAAATTTATAATTTCTCTCCTCAGCTCATAAGCAGTTGAAGGAAAGGAAAGGCATCGTTTCCTTGTCCTG
Source organism: Myotis nattereri (assembly GCF_964212035.1). Classification (NCBI taxonomy): domain Eukaryota; kingdom Metazoa; phylum Chordata; class Mammalia; order Chiroptera; family Vespertilionidae; genus Myotis; species Myotis nattereri. The sequence continues at coordinate 63,454,204 of NC_138080.1, read as the reverse complement.
ATCTCCTGCCGCAGAATGTGGCTCTTTAGGAAGCCCTCCAAGTTTGAAGCAAGGGAAGTAGGGAGAGATAAGGGTCAGTTGCCTACTCACTTGCCTGGGAAGGTTGTAATCCAGCATTAGTACCATTTGGGTTTAGTATATGCCAAAAGCTAACTCTCTTGTGACACTTTCTTCACAGCTGCATAGCTGCCTGCAGTTCCTGAAGTGGCTGATGGTGTTCCTTCTGCCATGGGGTCATTTCGGTCTCCATCACTTATCATTCCATCTCCTATAGGCCATGCTAGACTTCCAAGCTTTCCTGTCGAAACTGCCTCACCCCTAGGTCGCAGTCCACTTGGAAAGGGTCCTTTAGAGCTGGCTCTCTCTCACTCCTTTTTCTATATTCTGCTCTAGCACCTCAAAACCAATAGTACATCTGCTTGGCAGCTAGAAGGTATACAGCTGTCCTTCAAAACAACCCATTTGACCTTGTTGTTCTAAGGAAGCCAGCTTTAGCTTCTTACATTTAGACTTTTTAAACTTGAATGTAGACTTGGTTCACTTGGAGCCCCCCCTCATTTGGTTTAAGATAAGGTGGAGTCACTGCATCATCCTAGGAGGTGAGAGGAAACCCACAATACACCAGCAGCTCCTCCTCTCTGAAAAAGATCTCTATTACAATGTCTTCAACTGTATATTACATGTTTTCCACTTCTCTTACATAGCCCACAGGGACCTTATGAGTTAATACCCGTTGATTTTATTTTCATAATATCTTAGGATTTGCAGAAATACTCTAGAAACCCCCTTGGGAATTTCCTCTTATAACATTTGCCTTCATTACTTTCTGCTGAACCATAGAAAAAGGGTTCATGATCACATTTAACATTTGTTACATGTATTTAATTTTCATATGTTATGATTTACATTGAATTACATTTTTTAAAGTCATTGAGTTATTTATCTTAGTTTATAAAAGTCAGGCAGCTTGAATTATTTAACCAAATTCCTTAGGACTAACACACATTATGAACATTCATCCATGTCACCTTTTCAGCATTGCTCACATTCAACTTACTTAAAATTGAAACCACATCAGCTTCTAAAACATAACTAGTGCTCTGCCTTTCTTATTCTTCCACCCACAGCACTTGTCATGACATAACAAACTTAACCATGTGATATATTGTACGAATTATTTTTATTTATTTTGTAGCTACATAGAAAACCCCAAGATGCATATTTTCACAGTATCCCAGTGGAGGTAATGGTAATAGAAATGGAGAAAATGCATCAGGTTTCGTATGTATTTTAAACGTAGAGGTGATAGGATTTACCAATGTATTGGATGTGAGAGAAAGAGAGAAATCGAATATGAGTTCTACTTTATGAGCCAAACTAATCAGGTATTTCTGTTGTTTATTTGTTTGTGTTTTTGTTGTTTTTCAACAATTTACTGAGAAATTGAAAGGACTGAAAATGTGTAAACTTTGGTGAGGTTGGTCATCAAGAGTTCCTGAGAAACTAGAACACTTAATAAAAATCTTGGAAGGAGGAGCCAAGGAGACTAAGAAGGAACAGCCAGAAGCTAAAAGGAAAGCAAGAAAACTGGGACACCGATGAGATATTGAAAATACAGGCAGTAGCCAATTCTTCCAAATGCTGCTAAAGTAGGGCAAGAAAAAATTGGAAAAACACCCACTGTACTCACAGGTATTAAGGTTACAGATGGATTTGAAGGGAGGCATGGACAAGGGCCAAGTCCAGAATGAAAATGTGAATGTGAGGTGGGAAATAAAGAAATCATGATTGGAAATTCGAGAATTTGGGATGGTGCCAGCACAGAGAGGCTGAAGATGGGCAGTCAGAGGGGCAAGCAGGTTAGGAGAAGGGACCCAGGGAGTATTTTATTGTTGTTTTGAAGAAAAGATATCTGGGTATGTTTTGTTTATACACACACATAGGAATGCATCAATATAATTACAGAATATATCAGAAAGAGAAATCATACTTTAAGTGTAAGTTTTCTGAACAGATAAAATCTATGAGGCAATCACTATTGTTATAGTTGGAGTAATTGGCACTGAGAGAATTTAAAGATCTAAGGTCACCCAGCTAGAAAGTGTTTGTATCTGGGATTCAAATGTAAGTTTTCTTGACTGCAAAGCACGAACTCTTAAGTCTTGAAGTACAGTGGTGAGAAAGCCTAAGAGGAAAAGATGGAAGGAGGTTTTTCATCCTCATAACCAAAACTAACTGATAATGATATTTGACATGGGGAAAGAATTACAGATTATGAGGTTTTATTTTCTTTCCTAATTAGAAAGCTAATAATCACTTGGCAGATCACAATTAAGCTAATTCAGATAATTTCTGGAACTATATGAAAATATGTGCCTTCATGTTATAACAACTACTCTTCCCCAGTGAATCTCTTGCTTCCATACAGTTATTAAATTTTCATTAACAGAAGCAACATTTACATTGTTAATATATGTGTAATATATGTGTTATTATGTATATATAGTGCATCTTACCTTTTGTTTTTGATCATATATAGAAATATAATAAAAGAATGTCAAGTACCGAGCAAATTCCTACAAACAACTTACTAGTTTAATAACAAGCCCATGAACTGCATACATTCCAACATTTCACCTATAAAATTGCATAGAATTTAAGCAATGTCTACAGGCCATTCCACAAGCAACAAAAATTACCATACATACATATTAATATGCATGGGATTGATAAAGGGAGCCAGATTTGCATTCCATATATAAAACTGTCAACTCACATTTCCATGATAAATCATGAAAAGAATAAAGGGGTGCTCAGGCGTAAGAGCACTGCATAGATTTTTCTGGGCTGGCAAAGGCATTATCTCTGTGTGTCTAATTCATTTGTTGTGCTAATTCTCAGGATTGATATTTTACCAGAAAGTTAATATGATAGGTATATCTTAAAACTGTCATAGTTGAAAATACCGCATACTTCACAAATTTACAAAATATGGGCCATGAAGTTTGAATTTTCTAATTCTTATGTCCTTATGTATTACAGATTTGGTAAACTCCTTACCAAAGAATCAGAAATTAAAGAAAAATATTCACTTTAGGCCACAAAGTATTGAATTATACCATTATATGAAGAAGAAAACATAGTGACTTTTATGTTTTATGTTACACACATATATAGTTAGTTTCTACATAATAAATGACTGTGTAAATAACACTTCCCTAAAGCATGTGTACTACTCAACATACATAGGATGTCTAAAAGACATCCCATCAACATTTTCTGAACTATTCTCCTCCAGTCTTCCCTGGAATGTCCACTTCTCACTCCTTTCAAAGTTACTCTGTGATTTAAGATAATGCCATCCCTCTTCTGCAATAGTCTCCTAACTACTGTCCCCTTTCTATGTCCGACACAGCTAACATTTATTCTCAATACAACAATTACATCAAGATCGTTTTAAAACAGATCATGTCACTCATCAGCTAAAACTCAGGCAAAGTCTCCATATTTAACCTCAGTAAAGCAAAATCTTTCAAAGGGCTTATAAAGCCCCTAATGATCTAGGGCCTGTTTATCATGTTGACTCCGCCTCCTCCCACACACCAATCTCGCAAACATGGCCCCTCCAGTCTCACTAGCCTCTATTACTCTCACCTGCCTGCTGCAATTTTGCCTGGAGCCTTTGCCCTGGAGCACTCTTCCTCCCTAATCCCCAGCCCCAGGGAGAGATGCGGCTAATACCCTAATCACCAAACCAGTCTTTACGGAATTTACACCTCAGTGTGGCCTACCCATGTGATCACCTAATTTTACTTTGTTACCCCAAACTCCTGTCCCTCCCATTTCCCTTACATTTTTTTTTACTTTTTCTTATTCCAATAATATTTATTATTTTCTAGCATTTGTTTACTTTGTATATTCATTATATTTATCTATGTCAATTAGAATAAAACTTCTACCAAGCAAAGCATTTTATCTATTCTGTTCAAGAATGTAGTTCAACAAAAAACAGATCCAGAGACAGAGAAGCATCAATCAGACTGTCAAACCACAGAGGAAAGGTGGGAGAGAGTGGGAGTGAAGGGGGAGAGATCAACCAAAGGACTTGTATTTGTGCATATGAGCCTAACCAATGGACACAGACAACAGGGATATGAGGGCATGAGTGGGGGTGGTTAGGGGTTAATGGGGGGATGAGGACACATATGTAATACCTTAATCAATAAAGAAATTTAAAAAAAAAGAATGTAGTCCAAGAACCTACAACAGGACCCTAGTTATTTTGATATTTTGAAGAGAATGAATTATTTGAGTGAATTATTTGAATTTATTGCTGGCGATAAAGCATACACATTCAAATTTAATTCTAGGAAGAGTAAGATAAGCAAAACAAGAAACATATAAAACAAGTTAGTTTCAAAGGAAAAAGAATATACTGTCTGGATGGGATGAAAAAATATAAATGTTTTACAGAAAACTATTTGAGAGGAACCTTTGAAGATTAATAAAATTTTTATAAATAAATAATCAAATTGTGGCCATTTAAAAATTAATCAAAGAGATTAAAAATAAAAATAATTATCACTTGCATTTTATATTTCATCACTCTACTTAACACGGTAAAAACAAATAACTTGGTTACTGATTTCAAATGTCTTGCTTCTAGTGAAATGTATGTGTGTGTTCTAACTCTAACAATCAATCAATAGTAAAATAAAGTGTTAAAATAAAGAACATTTACAATACTCTTCTGAGACTACTTCAATATATAAACTTTAGTTATACGGAACATTTGATAATACTGCCAAGGGAATAAAATGGCATCGCATCGAGATAGGACTCATTTCATGCTCAGATGGGTGCTCAGTTGCAACTGATTTTAAACAGTTTATTTACCTAGTGATTAAGTTTGGACATAATACTGACACCATGGCAGGTTCCAAATCTTTTTACTTATTTATTTATTTTTTAGGCAACTCCATTATTTTTATTGCTGGATAGAAACTGTTATTTTCTTCCCACTTATCCTATTCCAATAAAAGTAGTTGAGCAACTCAGGAAAAGACAAAAAGGCCCTTAGGATGACCCACAGCTAAACTTAGGCCAATTCTAAGCTTTCCCTCTTCCATTTTAGCAGAATCTTCTAATATTCTGAAACAAAAATTACTTCCCATAGGTCTTCCACAGGTAAGAAACAAATGAAGAGAAAAGAATGACTTATCCATCCTAGCCAGCTGGTTCACTTGGTTGGACTGATGTTTGGTACAACAAAAAGGTTGTGGGTCCTCGGTTGCAGGTTCAATCTCTAGTCCGGACACTTATGGGAGGTAATGAATCAATGTTTCTCCTTTGCATCAATGTTTCTCTCTTTCACTTCCACTCTCTCTAAAATCAATTTTAAAAAATATCCTCAGGTGAGGATTAAAAAGAAAAAAAAGAAAAGAATGACATACTGTGCCCCAAGAACAGGTCAATAGCAACCTCACTGCAGCATACACCTAACCTTCTACAATCAATCCCCAGGCCTGAATAGGAAAAACAATACGCTCTCTTTCACCTGCAGGAGATTTGAGTTTCATTTTGATTCATTTGTCCTTTCTGCCAAGGCTAGATCTTTCTCTGTGTGTTTTCAACTCCCAGAAGGATTAAGGGAAAAGAAAATAGAGCATCTGCTTCCCTTTCATTTTTTGTTGTGGTTAACCCATTTTCTCTCAATCTTGTATTCAATAAATTCTGAAAGAATAAATGTAATCACTGTAAAGGGAAGAAGAAGTTTTCCTTCAAAATGTATCCTCAGAACGGTCAAATTCTCTTTTAAAGAGCACCCACTACAATTTATCTGCAAAATATTTATTAACATGGATATTATAAATTTAGAGGGCTTTTTAAGGTAAAGTGTTTATAAATACCTTATGTAAATTATTACAATCTTTGACATAATTATATATAGGAATGTCAGTGCATAATTACCAAGTTGAACATCAGCAAAATGTTTTAGAAGGAGGAGGTATCTTTCCTTGGTTTCCTTTTTTGTTGGTATCAGCTGCTAGACACCATTATCTCCTGATACCCATCTGGTCCTCCACCTCTGAGCCATTATTTACAGAACTAAAACTAAAATATGCCTGCAAACGGACCTAGTACTTTTTTAATTTAATTTAATTTTTTTAATCTTTATTGTTCAAAGTATTACATATGTTCCCCTTGATCCCTTCTAACCCACCCTCTCTCCCCGGCCCCAAGCCTTCACCACACTATTGTCTGTGTTCCTGGCTTGGGCATATAGGCATACATGTTCTTTGGTTAATTTCTTCTCACCCACCTACCCACCCACCCCTGCCTTCCCTCTGAGATTTGACCTACTATTTTTAAAACACATGTATACTTAAAGGGATTAAAATCATATTGGAGACAGGGAGAAAATAAAAATATTTTTGTTTTACCAGGATATGTTTTTGTTGATTTTTAGACAGAGAGGAGCGGGGAGAGAAAGAGAGAAAGGAGAGCTGCCTCCTATATGTCACGCTGACTGGTCATCAAACCCACCACCTAGGTATGTGCCCAAACCAGAAACCTTTTGATGTATGGGAGGACACTGCAGCCAAATGAGCCACCCATCCAGGGCTTGTTTTACCATCTTATGTTCCACTGAAGACAGTAAAGACTACAACTATTAAATTCTTCCCAATAGGATCAGGATTACAGTCCAGGATTCCTTCACTAGTTCTGTGTTCTCTTTCCACTCTATGACATTCCATGGCTCCACCTTATATTTTATGGATGATAAAATCATCAAGATAGAATAGTACTCCATAAATTACACCACCTCGTAAATTTTTACACATCAATGTAGTTTTTATTTTTATTATTTTGTTAAGTCTGCAGTCTATCCTTTTAGGTATCTTTGGATACTGGAGGTACTATGTAAGATGTTTATACAATACTGAGTACTTCACAGAGAAGAGTGACATATTTCTGGAGCTTTCAGGGAAAAAAAGAGCACCTCATTTAAGACAGAACTAAAACAAAAACTAAATAAGAAAGTTCTCTCAAGAGGAACATAATTTCAGTTGTCAATTCCAGTTTATGTTCCTTTTCCAGCACTGCTTTCTCTAGTGATGTCTGCTTGTATATCTCTGCTTGGTAAGCCATAACTCCCTGCACTGGTCGATCTCTCTCTCCAGACTCAGAGAGAGTGGGTTGCCCTATGTCGTCCCTTCTCCTACAGATCCAAGAAGAGCTGTTGATTTTTCAGTCCATTCAGACTCGCCATTGTTGTTAGGACAGAGCAGTAACTTCCAGGCTCCTTTCCTGTGGAACCAGAAACGGCCCCAATCCTGACTGATTTTTCGCTATCAGTCTCTCTCAGGGCTCCTGGCCAATAGTAGTGATGTCAGAGCTTCTAACTAACTTCAACGATGTTCCTTCCAATTTAATAGTTTTCCTTTTCTATTCAAGATGTTTAATCCTATGTACTTCTTACTAAGGAATAAAAGTAGTCATGGGTGGTTGGGGACAGACATCCAACGCCTTGCCAGATGCTCTCCCCTCCTCAGAAAGCTCAGTAAAAACGAAGGTTAGAAAACACCTCAAGGGGATGAGAAAAGAAAAAAGCTATTTTCCCAGGGACCTTCGGATCAGAGAAGCTGGGCTCATTTCCAGCATCCCCAACTTATCTCTTTTGGCCCGAATGCAGCAAAATATCTTCCCCTAACCACAGCCATGCCTGGAGGAGAAAAGCTAGTTAACCCTTTGATCACCTTTACTTAAGATCAATCTAGTTACATTAGAATGAGGGCTCCCTGTGGTAATAGTGAAACTGCTTTGATGTTAGGCAAACATTTAGTCTCAGAATCTCCCTAACTGGCCATGTGTATCACACATTCCCTCATTCAAAGAGAAAACTGGGGTTAAATTGCTTGTTGTATACATTTTAGCAAGATGATTCTGTCACCTCAGTACTTCTGACTCTAGGCACTCAGAAGGAATATGGTCCAAGTATGAAATCATTTCTGGGATCCTGTTCTCTGAAGATAATTTCTTAAAAATTAAAAAAAAGTATATGTGTGTACATATAAATTATATGTAGGATTATAAAAAATATAGTAACTACATAATTAGTTTCATAAATCATCAAGCTGCATGTTCACATCTTATTTGGGAAAAAAAACACACCTGTTAAAACAGAGATTAGCTACTCATGCATATTATAACACAGTTAATACTAATCTCCATACTCAAACATTTATTTTCCCTACTTTGAAATCTGCCTTTCTTTTCCCCACAGCTTTGAGATGGTTAAATTCAAATAACTTCTCAGCTCTCTTACATTTTACTTATGACAAACTTCTATTAGAGAAAGGATAGGGTTGAAGAGGTCCCCTGACCCACCAACATTTCCAGCACTAACATCCAAGTATTGATGCCCACCAACATATGAACCCATAGTTTTAGTTCTTGTTTTGCTTAACTACTAAATACCTGGTCAGGTGCTTCTTGGGTTCAGTCCCTGTTGGAAATTCTCAGGCATCTCTGCCTCTTTGGTTAAAGCCAATGAACTCTAGAATCTGAAAGATATATGTACATATCACTATTTTGGACTACTATTTATTTTTAATCCAGTATTCTAGACTCTTTCAAATCTTGAGAAATGATGGTCAAATTCTACTGAAATAAACATTCATCACTAGTAAATATTTATAGGGTTTTACTTAGAATGGTTTGGGTGCATTCTTAGCTTTCTAATACAATTTTCTTGCCCAAGTTTGCTGTTATTATTCCTAATTCATCAAAATCAAACTAATATTTAGGTTCTGGGTCTTTGTGCTAATTCATATTCTAACACCAACCTTTGAGGCTGATGAAAACATTCATGAAAAGATGTCAACTGACAAAGATAAATTATATACATTTTTTAAAAAATAATTGAAAATACCAAGACAACTATACAAATCAGAAACAATGCAACATCTTCAGGCTTTCCAAGTCCCCTGTTCCCTATGAGGACTTATTATTTCTACAGAAGATTCTTCCTACAATAAGAAACTTGCCTGGCCATCATGAAGATAAATTTGCTCCTGTGACTTTTCTGGAAACCTTGGCTATTAAGCTGGTATAAATAACTAAGGCAAATAGTCTCAGTCCTTGTAAAATATTTTCTTGGACACTGAATAAATTTGAATGAGCAATTTTCAAGGTAGTCTAAGGCTTTATATTTGCTTGAGGTGAGTCACTTGCCGGCGGATCCACAGTTGAGGCCAAACCTGGATTCAAACTAGGTCACTAAGGTTACATGTTCTGCTACAAGATCTGTCCATTGTGATCCACTCCTGGAGAACTGATTTCACCTCATTAAGCTTTGAAATTTCACTTCAAATTATACTGAGAGAGGGACAGAAGTAGATGCAGAGCTTACAATGCATGTATTTAAAGTCCATAATAATTACTTTAATATATAGGTATTTAATATTCTTGTCTTTTCTTAACGCACATTATTTTCTCATGGACAAAGAAATTTTTATAACTAGCCACATATTCTTACTTGTTTTTCTTTTTTTCTTACTTTTGTTTTGGCTATCAGGACATTCAGAGTCAAATTTGGAAACACATTTTATAATGCACAGGAAATTCTGGCCTTGTTCCTTTTATATTTTCCTTGAAATAACTAATTTAACATTTTTATTTAACAATTTTTCATAGAAACAAAAACATCAATAACTAATATCTGGATAATAATAATGTAATAACTATTAATATCTGATTTCATTCTATATAAATTAACTTATTTAACTCTTCCATTTTCTTTATGATACATAAACCATTATTTCCCCATTAGTGGCAACAAAGACACCCTAGGGCAATGTTCTTTTTTTTTAATATATTTTATTGATTTTTTATAGAGAGGAAGGGAGAGGGATAGAGAGTTAGAAACATTGATCAGCTGCCTCCTGCACGCCCCCTACTGGGGATGTGCCCACAGCAAGGTACATGCCCTTGACCAGAATCAAACCTGGGACCCTTCAGTCCACAGGCCCACGCTCTATCCACTGAGCCAAACCAGTTAGGGCGGCAATGTTCTTTGAAGCTGTGACTTAGAAGCTCTATATACCTTCTACTTGCATCCAGTTGGACCCCATGTAGTCATATACCAGTAAGGATAGGCTAGGGATGTAGGTTGTAGACAAGTGACATTCTATTTGAAGAGCTAAAGTAAGGAAGAAAAAATGGACTGTGATGGATGGATGAATGCATCAGGACTTCCTAAGTCAAAATTGAAAAGAAAGAAAAATGGCACTTAAATTGTTATTTATTTAAATATCAAGTGATTGGGCTTGAATTACCCAGTTACACTATTTACATTGTTCATATAAACTAGTAAAATTTTCCATTTCCCCTCTAATAATATCTATATATAAAGATTAAATTATGCTCCATCAATCTTTCTATAAAACTCTGCAATGAAGTCACAAAAATGATTTTAAAATGCTTGGACATATTAGAAAGTGTTTGAAGAATATTTTCTATTTAATTTGAAAATGCCCTCATCACTACCCATGCCCTTTTACTATGATTTTAGTTTACTTTCCTATCAAAAACTACATAGGTGCCATTTATTGATTAATATTTTACATTGAATATGATTTATTACATTCTCTTTCATTGGAGACATGTCAAGCACATTAGATTTTAATAAATTGGCTATCCTGTACCATGGCACATAATTTAATTTTATTCCTCTAGTCATAAATTTTTCCAATAAATTTATGTCATAAAACTGTTTTCAATAAATATACTGAAATTTGGAATGACATAAGTATTTAAGAGCGATTCTGAGATATGTTAAATATAGGTCAATAACTAATAAAATTCAAAATCACTGTTTTGACAAGTTGTTCCTTATTGGTAGAGCCCAACAGACCAAATATTTTTGGATGCTATCTTTTTTATGTCTCTAATATAATCTTAGTTTCTAGATGGATATAAAAACAGCAGGAACCACAGTCTCCTTCCACAAGATACTCAGAGACTGAAGCCTCCTGGGAAGACAGACCAACTTAAAGATATGCTGATAGATTTGACCACGTTAAATACGGGGATTGGGATGATTTTTTTAAAAGGAAAAAAATGCTTAACCTTGCTTTTAAAACTATATGGAGATAGCATACTTTATTGATAACTTTAAATTGCATTTTTCTTTAATACTATTGAGTTTGAAAATAAAAATCATTTCTTTATATCTTTATCTTCGTATCACCTTCCTCTGCATTTGGAAGTCTAGAGTCTTAGAATTTATCTAAATTAATTTTCTGTATCATAAACAAGTGAATAGAACTTTAAGGAGATTAAAGTACTTGATTGGAAACATACTTTAATTCATGAAAAAAAATGTCTATGTATTCATTTAACACAATTTTTTGAACAGCTCTAAAGCTGAACCTGGAGTAGGTGTGGGAGAGACTGTGGTAAACAAGGCAGATGCAGTCTCTGCCCTTGTGGAGCACAGGGTCTAGTGAGGAAAAGGGCATGTGAATAGATACTTGCTGATGCGACCACAAGGCATTATTAACACTATGGAGAGAGTAAAAGGGAGCTGCTAGACATGTAGGCAGGTGACCTCATCAAGCCTGTAGGATCAGAAAAGCTTTTGTGAGAAAGTGGCTTTTTATGTACGATATCATGGAGGAACTATTTTTCTGTCAGGTCTAACATTTCTGAACTCAGGATGTAACTCATAATCAGTAGAATGTCTTTGATTATGGATGTGTGTGTGTGTGTGTGTGTGTGTGTGTGTTGCGTGAGTTCTCTCTCTCTCTCTCCTGCTCTCCTTCTAACCTTCCTCCTTTATTTCTCAATAGTAGATAAAATCTTATTGTAAAACTGAAATAAAATATCACCAGGAATCTATAAAATGGCTTAAAAATAATACAAAATGCTGACAAGGATAGGAAGAAACTGGATTACTCATACCTTACTCATGGGAAGGAAAAGTAAAACGGTACAGACACTCTGGAAAACATTTTGCTAGGGTCATATGGATCCAAGCTTGCACTAACAATATGACCCAGAAATGTCACTCTTGGGTCTTTAATCCAGAGAACATGAATGTTCTGTTAATCATAGGAGATACTGAAACCCTCTAAACCATCTTTATAATTTTTCTGTAAATCTAATCGGAGTCTTAAAAATAAAAAAAAGTGTTTTACCAAAAAAATAAAAGGTGAAGAAAGAAAAATTTAAAGCACACATAAGTTCCATTTCTATAATTTCCTTGAAATGACAATATTGTAGAGATGGGGAATGTTTAATGGTTGCCAGGAGTTATGAAGGAAGGAGGAAGGAAGGGGGCTGTGGCTATAAAAAATTTGTAATAAGGAATCTTTGCCATGCAATTGTTCTGTATGTTGTCAATGGAAATAGTCACATGACTACATATAACAAAATTCTATAGAAATATACGCAAACAAATGCATATATATAAATCTGATGAAAATTGAATAATGTGGAGTATCAATGTTAATTTCTTGGTTTTTGCAAAATGTTACCATTGGAGGGACCATGATGAAGGGTGGACAGAATATTTCTGTGTTATTTCTTAGAACTTCATGGGAATCTACAATTAACTCAAAATAAAAAGATTAACTGAAATATTTTTGTACCTTATAATCATGTCAATGGATTTCACGGTGCTCAATATGTAAAGCAGGATAGGGACAAGAGGTTGTAAAGATTTTTCTAAACAGAGAGGACATCACATTCAAAAAGATGACATAGAAGAGCTCATGCTGGATTTGTTGAACAAACATAGCAAAGAGCTATGTGGCTGGAGTTCAGAGTCTAGCAAACAGCCATTCTACATGAGGTCCGTGGAACAAATAGTGACAATATCTTGTTCAGCCTTTGAGAACAAACACATCAAAGATTTGTTCTTACTTTTAAGTGCCTCTGTAAGCCATGATAGTGGGAGAGATTTTTAGCATTAACTTTTTAGAAGATACAGCTAAGGATACATTTTTATTTTTAAAAAATACATTTTTTACTAATTTCATAGAGGAAGGAAGAGGGAGGGAGGGAGGAAGGGAGGGAGGGGGAGAGAGAGAGAGAGAGAGAGAGAGAGAGAGAGAGAGAGAGAGAGAGAGAGGAAAACATCAATGATGAGAGAGAATCACTAATCTGCTGCTTCCTTCATGCCCCCACTGGGGATAAAGCCCACTACCCAAGCATGTGCCCTGACTGGAAATCAAACCATGACTTTCTGGTTCATAGATCAATGCTCAATCACCGAGCCACAACAGCCAGGCAAATTTATTTTAGAAATGCTGTGATAACTAAGAAATTATTATTTTTTAAATATATTTTATTGATTTTTTACAGAGAAGAAGGGAGAGGGATAGAGAGTTAGAAACATCGATGAGAGAGAAACATCAATCAGCTGCCTCCTGCACACCCCACACTGGGGATGTGCCCACAACCAAGGTACATGCCCTTGACTGGAATCAAACCTAGGACCTTTCAGTCCGCAGGCCAACGCTCTATCCACTGAGCCAAACCAGTCAGGGCGTAGAAATTCTTATTCTTGTAAGATCAATTATAGATACTTCTTGGCCAGATTTTCCTTTATTTATACTGCAAGCCCACATTCTTACTGGATGTTGAACTTGAGCTAGTTACTTAATCTTTGTAAACCTCATCGTAATACATTTCTTGTCTATGTAGTGATCACCAAACCATCATGAGTTGTGACCAGGGTTAAACAAAATACTTAGCATAGTATTCTGTGGGGAGGCATAGGACAGGAGTTGGCTGAAGGCGCCTGCCCCTGCCTTGACTTTTCCAAACCAGCCTGAGCCCCCGAATGCTTACTTAGACATGTCCTTGCTTACAGGATGTGTGTGCTTTCTCCAGGATGCTTACCCTACTGATAGTATCTAATAGTTAATTTTAGTTCAAGCTGTTGTGACAATAAAAGCCTAAGGAGGCAGGCAAACAGAGCTATTTGCTCCTCAAGCAAAACAGCCCCTTAGCCTCTCTTTCACAGAAACGTGTGTCAGAGTAATCTATTCATCTGTTGTTCAGGGTCTACTGGTCAGCCCCGTTAGTATTCTATAACTATTTGGTTTTATACATTAGCCATTAATTTCTATTTCTCCAAGATTTTTAAGAATTACACAACTAATATAGATTATTTGTATAAAATGCCAGAAATTAAAGATAAAATTTAAAATATCAATTATGGCACCCCGCATCCATAACCACCATTAAATGGAATGTGCCAGCTAAAGTCAATTATAATGGAAAACGGAGAAAGTCTTCATTACTAATGTAAGGACCCAGGACAACTTTTCCACTGCAATATTCCCAACAGACAGGCACACAATGAATACTCACTAAATGGGTAAATTAAAGGTGAGCGTGGGGTAAAAGTAGGTCTATAGCTGTAAGTATATGGAACACAGTTTATTCTTGTTATTATTTGTTAATTATCATATTGTTTTCCATATGAATAATTGTCAACCGTTCCCTCCCCCCCCCCCCCCCCCGCATAATGGACTCCATTTTCCCTGTGAAGAAGTAGGCAAGGTTTTCAACAGAGAAAGGAGGAAGAGTGAGAGAGAAAGAGGATTTGAGGAAAGTGGTGAATCTTTGAAATAAAAGCTTCAGAAATTTAAAACAGCAGAAACACAAAAATAATTAATGCTAAAAAGTGCAGAAAATTCAGATTGATGTGAAGACTATACAGGCGCATTACCACAGAGTAAATGTTTTCTGGAATAGTCACTCTGGTCATAGCCTAGGATAAAAAGCAGAGGAACGATGCTCGCCAGTTGTGCTCAGTAGTTACTGTTGGCCTGTGGACTGAAGGGTCTCGGTTCCATTCCAGTCAAGGGCCTGTCAGACCAGAGGCAACCAATCAATGTGTCTCTTGCACATCAATGTTTCTTTCTCTTTATCTCTCCCCATTCCTCCACTCTTTCTAAAAAAAAAAAAAAAAAAAAAAAAAAAAAATCAATGAAAAAAGTATCCTTGGGTGAGGATTAACAACAAAAAGCAGAGTAATGTGTAGCTGAATTGAGCCAGTAATACGCCTTATAATGTATAAATGTATTTGTATCATACTAATTTAGCAAACATATAAATAAGTAAATATAAATATATTGAGATTACCATACATGATATTTAAGGATTGGTTGCACAATCAAAACAAATTTGAGATTACTATTCATGAGAATGAAAGACCAGATGTCAGAAGATAGTAATTAGATATTAATAAGAAAACATATTACAGAAGCACTGAGTTGGAGATATAGAATAGTAATTGAAAATTAACACTAATTTTAAATCCAACCAGATATATTTACTCAGGGTAAATTTATTCTTTCTTTTAGTGAAGAGAGAACATCTTGCAAAAGAAATATTTAAAAAATGTAAAGGACCAGGTCGGACAATATAATAAACAAAAATAAATATAAAATAAATAAATATACATGCCCCAGGGGATACCATTTTCACTCTCTGAGTCTCTATTTCCTGAGCTGGAAATAAAAATAATTGGTTTCTATTTTGGGTCAGATTCTTTTTCCAAAAACATTTTAATACAACATAGGAAATAAATATGATAAAATGACCTTTTTAATTTAAGGATAATCTGAATGAAGGAAAAAGGAAGGAAGACAAATTACATCAGGGCAAGAGAAATAATTCTCTCAGTATGATTATTAGGATAAAGTTTTTAAAATGTGAAATTCTTTCATATGCCATAGTCTATATAAATTCAACGAATTATTTCTGTTACGGAGCAGGTCAGAGGAGCAAGGAGATCAGAGGCTTCAGTATGCACAGAACTGATAGTTCTTACATCAGCCCTTAAGTATCAGCATGACTTAAGCTGATATTAATGCAAGAAAGAAGCAAGGTTGTAGAAAAAGTTCCTTCTTACTCTCACGTAAAAAAATGACACAATCCTTTAAATAAAGGTTACTGATGTAGCAACGCATCTCCAGAGACACGGACAGAAAGAGAAATGAAGCAATAGTGCAGCAGGGGGAAGATTTAGATGGAATGGCCAGATAAGCCACGAGTTTGAATCAAAAGAAATTTGTTGAAGAGATTGAGTCACTCTTTTTTATCTTTCACACAGCTGGTCAAAAGAATAAGCCACTTCTAAAAATATAATCACTAGCTATTTCATAGAACTCATATAAAAAGAGAAAGATTTTTCAAGTGGCTAAAATCCTTTGCAGACTTTCAATCAACCCTGTGTACCAGACATTGCTTTTTAATTCCATTTTTTAACTTTTTATGGTATTATTTGAAATTGAATTTTGTCTATATGGGTTTTTCATAGTAATGTGTGCATAAATAGCACACAGATAGAATTATGAAATTATACCTATTTCTTGGTACTTTTGGGAGTAGTAGCTGTAGCAAAAAATCTACATAATTATTATTATTAGCATTTGGTACCATTTATATTAATAAATATGTGAACAAAGTTGAATGACTAACAAGGAAAGATCATAAGACAATGTATATAAAGATGTGACAGTTCAAAAATATTAAATGTTAATATACAAAGATAACATTGTATAAAATGTTCTGTTATTTGGCATTCTTTTTTCACTTTCTGACTTGTAATAAACAATTTATACTAGTTTTATAATCATTTATTTACCATTATTTTATGATCATGTTTTATATGACTTTACTCTCCGTGTGTGATTATTCAAAAGGACATTGTCAGGGAGCACTGCTCAGGCACTTTTCTACAGTGCAGGGAACTAAGCACATTTTTGTGTACTTGTAGTTATACTCTAATTGACAACACTATTGAATGAGCTAAATTCTGGAAATGTTGTCAGATAATCTTACTACATATTTTTTTTCTTTCTTTCTCCTGATTGTACATTATAAGGTAAAACTACCAATTCTGATAAAAATTTCCCGGAGTAGCTATTCAAATGTAGCCAGCAGATGTCTCTCTTAGATTCATCCAATCAATACACTGTGTTGCTTTCATCTCCTTGAGTTGGAATTTACCATGCAGGGCAACTTTGCTGGCAACATTCAGATATAATGTTACCTATCAGGTGCTTGTTCCTTGGGGTATTATCAGTATAATTTAAGCAGACTGCTAAATGTCAAGATGACCTAACTTTCAAAGCAAGGCAAAAGATGAAAATATAGTCCTTTTAGTTTTAGAGATATAATTTCACCTGATTCAAGAAGAAAACTATGAGACATAGTGAGGCTGAATGGTTAAAAACAATGGCAACTAAAGCAAAAAAAAAAAAAAGCTAGAATTCGTATTAGTGAAGAAATAAACAATAGGTCAGTCAAGGAAATATACAGCAAATGCCATCAATATGCATAGCATTGTACATTTGTGTATATGCAGATTTAGTATGCTCTGAATTTACTAAATTCTCATTTATCAAGTAATGCAAAACTCCAAGGACTGAAATTATATGCATAATCAGTTGTGTGTATACACAACAGAAATAGTTTACCATCTAAAGGCATGTTCCATTCTTGATATTTAATTTATTCCCTTTAAAGATGCTCCACCCCTCCATCTGTCCCTTATCTCATAAATTGTAATAAAATAAATGAGGGTTCATGCGTATAAAATTATTGAAATTACAAGAGTCAGTTTTAAAGGTTTCATAACCTTTCTATATTTCATGTTTCATTCATGTTTATCTACCTGTTTTGTTTTGTTTTATTACTGGTTACACATCCCTCCAATTAGCTTTTGAACGTACAGCTTTAAAACCTGACACCTAGAGATGCATGTACATTTCCCGAAGTGGAGAATAGCAATTTCTTGGTACAAATACTACAGTTATGTTAAAATTGGAACTGATCTTTAGATCTGAGTTGGATTTTTCTCTTTCTTGGGTTTGGTAGTAATTTTTCATCATTTTCACAAACAGAATTTATTGTCTCTTGTAACTGCTCTGTTTTTCATTAAAACTTCATGCTTCTTTCACAGCTAAAATTTATTTCATCCAGCCCTGTCATCTTAGAACCAAAATATTATATACATAGTTGTACATATGACACTTTATAAATGGGATAGGTAATACATGAATACTTATGGAAAATGTTAAATAACATACAGGTTGGCTTTCCTCCCATTGCTACCTGCCATTTCCCCTGTTTATCCATAGACAGGTTTGATACTAACTTTTTCACTTTATAAAGGTATTGGGTACATTCTGAGCACACATAACCCCTTTCCAAATACAAATGATAGAATAACACATTGTGGGAAAACAAAAACTAACAATCACACAAACGTGGTTAAATCCCATCTCCACCCACTCTGTGCATACAACTGAGCACCTGGACATGGCTGGGGAGGAACACACATCATACTCTCTGGCCTCACTACCAAACACACCTGAGCCTTAATTGTTCTTGGCAAACATGAAATTTTTCTTAGTCTACTCACTTTCTCAGTCCCCAGGTACTCATTACCCCAGTACCTGGCCAGCATGTTATCTTTTGCTCTGAATTTTCAGAAGGGCAGAAAACAGCAATCAAACTATCAATTGCAAATAATCTTGAGGAAGCTCTGACCTCTTGAATTAAGGTTAGAGATAGCCTGGGAAGTGGGCTGGAAATTACAGAATAACAACATATCTCTCAAAAAAGCACCACACACACACACACACACCCCACAAAACACCAAACAAACAAAAAACCCAAAGCCATTCTTCTCATGAAGCAAATCCTTTCTCATCTATGTCTCCAATCTTTCCAATTATTGTGGTAGCAGTCAGTAATTGTGGGCATAGTAATGGGTAGAAAAGTAATAAAATATATATTTTTCTATGTATGTAATATCTAATTATTTAGTGAAAACAGAAATTAAATGTGATAAAAATGTTTACAGCTTTGAAGTCGGTATATACATGTTTGTAATTTAGTTTTTGTTCTTGACTGCACTTTAAAATTCCCCAATAAGTTAGAAATAAAGATTGTTAGCTTGGGTCAGCATTTCTCTTGCCAACCTATATGTTATTTAGAAGCTGTTTAACCTAGCCGGCGTGACTTAGGGGTTGAATGTTGACCCATGTGCCAGGAGGTCACAGTTTGATTCCTGGTAAGGGCACATACTGGGCTGTGGGCTTGATCCCCAGTGTGGGGCGTGCAGGAGGCAGCCTATTAATGATTTTTGCTCATCATTGATTTTTCTATCTCTCTTTCCCTCTCCCTTCCTCTCTGAAATATATATATATTTATATATATATTTAAATATATATATATAAATATATATATATATATTTAATAAAACTGTCTTTATCCCTACCCTAAGTTCACTATCTTAGTAACACAAAGTAGTTTATAATAGTAAATCTTGTTATTAAAAATTTTTAGATAGATTTTTAATTTTTTTCTTTCATTACTTTTCTTCTTCTCAAAATTTCAACTGAAAGAAGAGAGGACAACATGATCCCGACACCTTCTACTCCTTATACTGAGCAGCACACCACGGCACTTTTCATAGTGTCCTTCTTTTTCACTTTAATTTATAAGATTGACATTAGGATAGCTCCTTTCTAAAATACTGGAAAGTGTTTCACCATGCCCTGTGATAAATTATTCTAGTCTATGCCATGCTATTTTAATGTTTATTTTATTCAATCAAAAATTATAATGGAGCACCAACCACTATACAATACTATTCTATGTACGAAAATATAGCGGTATAAATAACAGAAACTAATTAATTAAAAATTTAAATTATACAGTCTAACAGATGATTTGAGGTGATCCATCCAGTTGGGTAGTCAGATCCAGGGATATTTGACATTAATATTGTGACTTAGGCGTAAGAATTGTATTTCAAGGGCACTGTTTCATTTTCCAGGACAAATGACACTTGACAGAATCATATTTTCTGAATAAATAACGCAATTAAATAGGAGGTTAAGAACTCAAGTGTCAGGAAACATTCAGGAGCTGTGTTATGGATACTGTGTGTGTGTGTATGCATGTGTGTGTGTGTGTGTGTGCGCACGCGCGCATGTGTTTATTAGGCAGGGGATTGGTTCCAAGGACAGCTGAAATACAAGGACCCATGAAACAGGGCTAAAAACTATTGATTCAATGCTTGGAAAATGACCTATTGTCCTATTTCAATGATGTATAATGAATTTCTTAATCTGGTCTGTCAAGCACATACAAGATAAGGCCAGGCCAAGGCCCCACTTATTTTACCAGTAAAGATATGAGTCACTTTTAGATTCAGAGACCTTATTAGTTACAATAGAGAGAAAAATATTAGCACAAAGTGCCAGCTTCCTTCCCAGGGGCTTTGTCCTAACACCAACAAGGATGACAGCGTAACAAAAGACCAAATGGCTACAACCTGAGTAGCGAGAAACCCTGTTGCCGAAGAGCTCAGGCTAGGCTGCCGCTGAGCGGTTTTACGTTGTGAAGGTCTATTCAGAGTGTGGGGTCCAGAGCCTCCTATCTCATCAGATACCAGAAGGTGATGAGAAACTGTCTCCTGGGAACCTCACAGGGGAGATGGAGTGTGAGATGGCCTTGTAGAAGCTCTTTATAAGCCATCTACCCTCCTGTGTTCTGGGAGTATCACAGGGCGTTCTGCCAGGACTTCTGCTGTTCAATCAGTTCCGCTGTTGTTCAGATCTGTGCCTGCATGACCTGTATGGATGGAGACGTGCAAGTTTGCCAATGTGCCATGTGGAGTTCTACAATGGTGTGACCAATACAATTTGGAAGTCACTAAAAGCGCTTAATGTCTTTTTTTTCATTTTTGTCTCTATGCTATTCCTAACATGCTATATCAGAGAAGTTGGATCAAGTGTCATTTATTTGTAGTATGTCAGTTTCAAACACCTATCAGATAATTTAAAGATAATGTATAAAATAACAAGACTCCAAGCACTCCAATTTATTAAATCTTATTGGTATCAGACAACACTCACCCACTACTCAGGAAGATCTGTTTCATCCACCAGTAAGTAAATAATTAAGCTCCAATTCAGTGATCACCTTTACAGTTATTCCAATTGAGTAACAGACATCCCTTGCCCACCACACTATCTGGGTTGTCATTACTCTACCTCAAACTCGGGTCTTAAAAATGGCTAGAGAAATCCCTAATAAGCAGTTTTTCTCGGTATAAATAATGTTTAGCTAGTGTGATTAACCAATATTTTATTTTTTGCCTCCTTTTAAAGAATAAATAGCTGTGCAGTATTTAAAGTGTAATGCACAACTGGTTATTCATCATGGATTTTAGTGCTCAGTGGCCTAGTATTTACTGCTATACTTTTTAAGGGACTTTAAATCTAAATTAAAGCTTGAACCATGCAATTATGCACAATGCATATTGTAAGGACAGTTAATGGACTCTAACAGCTGCTTTCTCCTCATAAATTCTAATCATAGATTCCATCCACACTACCAACCAAAATAAAAACAGGAAGCTAGAGGAGAGAAAGAAAGCAATATAAATTGTTTTTCTTTTAAAATCAGAACAATGAAAAACAACCAAATAATTCAGGTAAACCTGAATATCTGCAAAATGAATTATCCTTTTTAAAAATCATTGTTAATGACTCCCTTGGTCTGTATAAAAGCATTTTTATTAATGTCTACTTGATTATACAGTAATATTGCTATATGTGTAATACCTGATAGATCCTTTCCCATTTCTTAAATTTTAAACTTTCTTATAATGTTTTAGCTATGACTCTTTTAAATAAAATGTGTTATTTTATCAAATCTAACATTCTCTGTATCTTTTAAAGAGGTAAATTTATATTTGGAATTATTCTGATTATTTTGTGTTTTACATATTTATCTACTCATTGTGTTTGCTTTTCTTATTTTTACTCTATTTTTGACTTCTCTATAATTAATAGAACTTATTAAATCTTTTCTCCTTTACAAATTTTAGATGTTATATAACCTATATTTTGCATACTTTTATGTAACATTATTATAGATGTAGGTCACTCTTATCTGTACAACTCTATGAATTTTCACAAAGTCAGCATGTCCATAGTAAGAAGTAAGGGATCACAAACATCCTAGAACATCTCTGTAGCTCCCTACCCGTCACTATCACCAGCTGCTTTTGTGTGCCATGTTAGCTGATTGCCTTAGATCTCTCAGTGCACTAATACTCTAGTTAGTCCTGTCTAATATCTTTAGTCTTTCTGTTGAGTTTTCATTTCAATTATTATATACTAGAGGCCCAGTGCACAAAAACTTGTGCACTCGGGGGGCTCTCTCAGCCCGGCCTGTGCCCTCTCGCAGTCTGGGACCCCTTGGGGGATGACCACCTGCTGGCTTAGGCCCACTCCCTGGGGGATCGGGCCTAAGCTGGCAGTCAGATATCCCTCTGGCAGCCCAGGAGCCCTCAGGGGATGTCCACTTGCCAGCGGGGAGCAGGCCTAAGCTGCAGCCAGACATCCTTAGTGCTACTGAGGAGGCAAGAGAGGCTCCCACCACCACCGCTGTACTGGCAGCCATCAGGCTGGCTTGTGGCTCAGCAGAGCTCCCCCTATGGGAGCGCATTGACCACCATGGGGCAGCTCCTGCATTGAGCGTCAGCCCTCTGATGGTGTGTGTCATAGTGACCAGTCATTCCCAGTCGTTCTGCTGTTAGGGTCAGTTTGCATATTACCCTTTTATTATATAGGATAGAGGCCTGGTGTACAGGTGGGGGCCAGCTGGTTTGCCCTGAAAGGTGTTCTGGATCAGGGTGGGGGTCCTGCTGGGATGCCTGGCCATCCTGGGTGAGGGGCTGATGGCTGTTTGCAGGCTGGCCACAACCCCCAGCCACCCAAGCTCCCAGTGGAGGCTGGCTAGAAACAGGTATCTGGGATTTATTTGTCTTCTATAATTGAAACTTTGTTGCCATGAGCGGAGGCCACAGCCAGCTCAGGGCTGGCAGGAAGTTTGGCTTCCTCCATGGCCGGGGCAACCAAACCTCCTGCTTGCTCCAGCTCCGGGCTGCTGGCCGCCATCTTGGTTGGGTTAATTTGCATATAGGCTCTCTGATTGGCTGGTAGGCGTGGCTTAGGGTATAGCAAAGGTACAGTCAATTAGCATCATTGTCTTTTATTAGGGTAGATGTGCCACTTAAAGCTCTATTATTTTTTTCAAAGTTGTTCTTTTCTTTGTTAATTCTTCCATAATTTTAAACATGTATATTTAGTACTCTCTTTCTTATTCTATTATTTTTTTATGTCAATTTCTGTTTCTTTTAATTACTGACTCTCCGATGGAGGTTCACTTCTCATGTTTAGTAGTTGAGTTTTATGAGCTCATTTGATCAAACTTTGTTTCCACCTCTGATTTCACTCTTTCCGTTTCCTTATTTCTGACAATGTTGTATAGGTTTCATTGCTCCTGGAAAAATCGTAGGCACAAATTGTAAGTATGAAATCTAGGTGTAGAGGTGTGTGGCCACAAGGCTTTGACTTTTTCCATCTTCCTTTCGTTTAATTTTTATTTTATTTTATACTTAAGATTCTAGAGAGAACAGAACTTTTATGGACACATCTCTGTTAGTGAGGCGTGTAGGAGTTTTTAAGTTCACTTTTAATGGATGATGAACCTCTATGAAAGGATTTTTAGGAAGCACTGAATGCAGGGTTAGAAAGTGTATAACCATCTTCAGCATAAGCCTGAGGCCATCTTTCTTGTTCTGTGTGGATTAGAAGGCTAAGGTTCAGCCAATAAAGCTTAAATATGGAATTGAAATCACTATGAACTATCGGGCCATCAGCACACACCATATTGATTTTTATTATTCTTTGTGCTCCTTGAATCTTTCTTTTCATTTGATTATATGTTATTTTTTGGCTTTTATTTTATCTATGATCCCATGTTTGTTGCAGAAGGGAAATTTTCTGAGTCAGTACAGGTCATTGTGCTTTTAATAAAAGAAAGCAGTGCAAATACTTCATTAAGGTATCCTATTAGAGAAAATAAACACCTGGACCCCCACAGCTGTGTCTCCTTTATCATGACTCCCTCATCCTCAAAGCCTCATGGCTCCTCTTCCCTGTTCCACATTTGTTTGCTGGTCTCTATTTTCTCTCCCCAAACAACCAAACAGGCCTAATCTCATTATTCATATGTGGCTTTTCTTCTATTTCACTCAATTTTCTCCAAGCACCAAAATTCTTTCCTGAGCTTTAATTTAGTCAGAAATAACGCCTCAAAATAATTTTTCTAATTATAGGTTTAGGGAAATCAATTTATAGCTATTTTTAAAAATTATTTTTAAGTGTTGATTTTCAATAGCCTGCTCTAGAAGATATCATTGTTCTGTCAGAGAACATAAAAACAAAAACTGCAACAAAACTAACATATACTGAAAGATTTATAATTCTAAGATAAAACAGAGCTTGCTTGAAAATCATGCACATACAACCATATGGAAACATAAAACTATTATGAAAACCATGGCTTTGCCACAACCCTTCATTAACTGGAGAAGCACTTTGTTATTTATAAAAACACTCAGCTCATATAAAGCCATTAACCAACAAAAAGTGGAATCATTCCAATACCTATTTCAGATTTTCATTTTTGTTTTCCTTTTGCTTGTATATTCTCTAGAGTCAAATACTTTCCTATCTGATTTCCTCAAGCTATTTGGTTTTATGTTTCAAAACACCCTATGCTTATTGAAAGTGAGGCTTTTGTTGCACGATCATGCAAATATACTAAATGCCACTGAATTGTACACTTCCAAAATAGTTCATTTATGTTGTGTGAATTTTACCACAATAAAAAAAGAAAGTGGAACTTTTCTCACCATCAATGTTGATAGAACAGAAACAAGTAATTCCTGCTTGTGCATTGAGTTAAATCCTGACTCCATGCTTAGCCTGGCTGAAGTTCAAACATGGGAATGTAACACCTGAGAGATTTTGTCCCACATCCCCTCATCTTTGTACCCAGTTTGCCATGGATGTGTGTACTCTGTTGAGGTGGAAGAGATTACCTACCCCATGCTTGCTCTTTCTACCAGTTTACCTCCTGCTTAGTTTTTAACCCTCTACAACCTGGTTTTCACTTGTATAATTCCAGGCACAGTTTTCCACTGTTTGACAGATATAATGGGTATTTTACCTTAAGCTTTCTGCAATATTGAAAATAGAGATTACAGTCTTCCTCTTGAATCTCTCTTGTAATTTTGAGGGTTTTTTAAATGTCCTCATATTATTCTCCTCCAACCTTTATTTTTTATTTCTTAGTATAGTTTGCTGGTTCTAATTTTTCTATTTCTCTTCTTGGTGTGGAAATTTCACATTATGAATTAACAGACCCCTATTTTCTATCCTTTGTGCAATTTAAACTCAAACAAAACTTAGAACCACCTACTGCTCTGCTAAACCTCAACCTAAAGCAAGAAATTATATACCATCTCCACTGCAACCAACGGGCTGCTGAATGCCTCCAGATTAAATAACTTCGTTTTGACGTGTGCCAATTACATCTTCTCCCATCTCAACTGTGCTCTGTTATTCCTTTCTATGTCTTCAATCAACTGCCCTTCTCATTCTCCAGCGCAAACAACCTCAACCTTTAAGCACTCTCTTCAAGAAAAGTCAATTAATGTAAATTCCATGAGAAAAAGGCCATATTAACCATTCCATAAATAAATAGACTGAATGAATCAATGAATGAAAATTTATATTTTAGTTACACATTTGGCATCTTTATTTTTATTCATTACATCAGAAAACTGTAATTCCTGCACTTCTTACTTAATGGTAAGACACTATATACATATTTGTTCAATGATTCATATATACACTAGGTAAGTTTGTATTACAAAATAGTCTGTTCATTCTTCCTTCCTTCTGTCAGTGAACCTGACTGAGAGGCAGCCTAATTGCTTCTGACAATTACTTCTCAGCTGTATAAAAGCTCCCTTTAGACCAATCCCCATTTTTACTCTGACATCACTTTTTCAAAGGAAAATTAATGTTACTGTATTTATAGTTAGAGAAGAAAAAAATGCTGTAATCAGTTCTTGACATTAAATTAAGCAGAAGGTGATGGTAGTGTTTGTTTAAAGAAAGCAATTTGTACCTGCATGTTTTCATTTGGCTATATAAAGATGTATTTTTTAAAGTATGCAATGATTATGTTTACTATCTTAAAAGTATCTCCATTTTAAAATTATAAGGAGACCTTTCTTAATTACCATACAATTATATATTTCAAAGATTTTATATAATGTCATAACTTGGAAGATTTTTTCCCCCAAGTTATGATGAATACCATGTGATGAGATAGTGAAGCTATGGCTGTAGTCTACCTGTCTTTCCCCATCATTTTAAAATTAATATCAACTTATTTTGTCCTACTATATTTTATTGAAAAGTTCACCTTTATCAATAACTTATTTTAAATTATTTTCCACTTCTTAGTTATTATTGGATCACAGTATATTCTTTATTGTATTAGCATCATTCAGTCATTTTATTCAGTCTCCCCCAACCGCTAGCATTATGCTGTTTCCTGAGCAGATTCAAATATCCTGGCTTTCCAGTCATTCTATTTTCTCAACTACTTTTCTGAATAAAAGATTTGTACCTGCATGCCTCTTATCCTTTTCCTCTTTTCCTGAGGCACTGACATTATTCAAAGGAAAAACAGATGTGCTTTTAAAGGTTCTCCTTTACCTTATTCAGTCTGTCCTGGCTGGAGGGTATCTGGGGGCTGCCAGTTGGTTCAGAGCTTCTGCAAAACAGTGAGTAAAGCTGAGCCCGGGCATAAGCAACACTGAGGAGGTGCTGCCCCTCAGGAAGCATCACTCTGATTTTTCTTCCCAGGAAACTGGCTGATTCTCATACCATTAACTCTCTTGACAGATTCCTCGTAGGAACTCCTTTTACTATTGACAAGTTAAGTAGTAATTCAGAATGACAATCATTTAGAAGAATATAAAGACAAATATCATTTCACAATTTGGAACAAGAAGAGGAAATAAATGATAAAAAGAAAGGCATATTAAAAACCAACGTATCTTTTTCTATTTTAGGACATCCCTATTTCCTCTAATTTCATGGATATTCAGGGAAAAATACCCTGGATCTCCTACCTATAACTCCACAAATAGCTGCATTTTTTTCCAGATCATTTTGCATGCACATTAAGCAGGATACTTCTATAGTATACAAATACTAGAGGCCCAATGCACAGAATTCAGGCAAGTGTGCAAGGGGCTTGGCCCTCACAGCTGCAGCAGCTGCCCTTCGCCTTCGCAGCCCTGGCTTCATCGGGAGGTCATCCAGAAGGATGTCCGGAAGGTCATTTGGCTGTCTGGTCTAATTAGCATATTACGCTTTTATTATTATAGATACCTGTACTGTAAAGAGCTATGCCTACCTCACAGCCCATAGGTTTCAACAGCATTTACCTTTTTGGAAGATTCACTCCAACTATTGTTGTCAACAAAAGAAGTTTCTTTATACATAAATGGTCTTGAAAGCATTAATATAAGCTTACATTAATGTAGAATAAAAGAATAAGCATGGTTTCAAATTCTAGCATCAGCATTTAGCACTTGCATGAGTTTTGCCAAACTATTTAACTTCCACAAATTAAAGATTCCGCAAACTTCATGGGATTTCATCTGTTGTAAAGTTCACAGCATAGGGAGTAATGCACGACAACTCCCCAAAATTATCTTTTGTATGTGGAGTGTAAATGGTAACACAGGCTGTCGGAAGCCGGTCCACCCTTGCTGCTTGACACAGTCGCTGCAGGGAAGAAACATCTGCACAGCATATGTTTCCAGGGACCTGGCGTATATGGCATACTGTTCTTAATATGTTTGCTCTCCCTCTTAGCGCTATGTGTTTTAACCAGGGCCACCTCCCCGAGAAAGGTTTGTTTCCCCAGGTGGGGATGTTGCGGATTGACGGGCCTGGGGAGGAGAATGAATCAGTAAAACCCCCAAGTGTTACAGAAATACCATGTACTACTTATGAAGAACTTGGACTAAGACTGTTGGCAATAAATTTGAGACTTGTTGGGCCCACAACCCCAGGGGTCTGCCCACCAGGGAAAGCACCAAAGCCTATACCACTGGAGACCCACCGACACAGGGCAGTCCCAGGGAAGGCAAGCAGCGAGGCTGGGAGGACATAACCTTTACTGGAGAGGATAATCTCCTTCAGTCACTTCCTTGTAGCCTATCAGTAGAGAAGTGACCTTGGAATAGCCCTTGTAATGGAACACAGATATTAACCTAGACAAGCTTAAAATAAACAGAACTAGATAGAGACAGGATTTTTGGCAAAGGTCAGATAAGAAACTATGGACATGAAACTGGGAACTGTAGAAGGCCAAGGGAGGACCCAAAACATACCATTATGTCATGCTTATAAATACAGTTGTAACAGGACAATAAAGGAGAGAAAAAGAGAGAACCTGGCTATGCTGATCAACTGAACGCTGTCTCCATGTCATTCCTTCTTCGCTGACTCTGTCCACACCTTTGGGAACCCCTGGACTCCAACAACAGACTAGTTGTTGTGGCTTTTTGCAGAGAAGAAAAAGGTTAAATTTCATACTATATAAGGTATTTAGAAGAATGTCTTGGACACAGCACTCTCCCAATGATTAAGGGATATTTGTGTTGTTAGCTTTCATTCTCCATCAAGTTATGCTGTACAACTACTTTTAATATACTTTAAACTATAGTGTCCCATTATTTCACAACCTTTAATTAATCTAGTATCTACTGCCATTCATTTTAACTACTATGTGTCAGAAGTAGCATCAAAATTGGCCATGTAACCCATTTTAATATAAAAATTTTTTAAAGTTAGAACTCTGAGGCATTTTTTATGCAATACTTTGTGAAAAATATTTTGATGTCATATAAAGAATAATTAACCATATTGTAATGTCTGTGGGTCCATAAACCTAAGGTTACTTATTTTAACATCATCTGACAACATCCTTTTCCAATATTATTTTATAGCTTCAAAGCTCTTTGGGTCAGGTAATATAAAGACACAACAAAAATCTGCTAAATCCTACTTCATTTTCCTAAAATAATGGATCATAATTAACAAATTAACACATAATCTCAATAATTAACTTACGCTTGCTCTGCCTCAGTCTCTTCTTGAGCATTTTATGTTTGAGATGAAATGATATGCATCACAGAGAAAAATTTTTACTGGAGACAAATTTAACTTGAGATCAAGAGAAGACAAAAGAAACGGCACAAGGTAACTTTTAGCATGGAGCTGCCCAAAGTTCTTTGTGCTCCTCAGCTGTCTTTCAAAAGCACGAGATTGAAAGGAGCTTTGGGGAGAGTCTCTGATTTGCAGTATTAGTTCTGAATCGTCTGGAATTCCATTTGTTTTCTCACCCAGTGCTGACATGGGTTTGATGGCTGTAAGTTTCTTGTCATTGTCCCCACAGGATCCTTTTTCCTTATCAGCTCTTGGCAGGTTGTGACCATTTGAGGAAAGACTTCTTTCCTTTATCAACCTTATTTTCATAGCTTCTTATTTCTCACTGTCAAAAAGTATTATGCACATTTTTTAAAAATACACTCATCCGTGGCAGGCAATTGTAAGTAGGATTGCACTTTAAGTGATATAGCAAACTAAATTGACCTTGGTAAGCCTCACAACTTGTCAGAAATATGACCATTTCTTCAGTTCCAGTTGTAGGCACAGAACGCAAGAATTAAACTTAAGGCAAGTTCACTGTTTTAAGAAAAGGACAGTTATTTCTTAAAAATCATGCCAATTGTGCCTTCTTCCACAAATAATAGCCTAGGTTTTATTTCAACAAAACAAGTAGATCTCTTATGTTCTACAGAGGTGATTTCCAAAGTGTGGTCTCCTGAGCAGCAGCAACAGCATCACCAAAGATCTCCCTAGAAACTCAAATTCTTAGGCCCCAACCCCAAGAACTACAGGATCAGAAGGTCTGGGGCTCAGAAGTCTAGTCGGTTTTACACAGCCCTTTGGTGATTCTAATGCACACTCAGGTTTGAGAACCACTGTAACTGGACAATCAATGGGTCTGTGCTGCTGTTACTACTTGAGCGAATTCAGCAGAGACAGGGTTGAATCATATATGAGCATTTACTCCAATACTGCCGGCAGTATGGGAGAGCCGCAGGTCATCCACAAAAATCTGCTCTGCACCCACCATAAGCCAGCTGCTTATACTGAGAAGAAGGACAAAGATTACATGGGGAAGTAGCCAAAAGGTATGCCAAATGGGCAGTTTATAGGTAATGCAGGCTGGCCATTTGCAAAGGCCTGTGGGTATGCAAAGGCTGTGGGATCTTCAAAGGAATGGGGGTCTTCTGAGGCCTGGAGGCTCTGGTTTCTGCAACAAGGTTGTTAATCTTTCCATGATAATAGGCAGCTCTGGGTGGGGAGGACGGGCTGCATTTCCAGGTGAGCTTCCAGGTTCCAAGTGCAACTCCCAGCCAGGTTAGAATGTGTCTTCTTTAATTTGAATTAAGCAATCACACTTAACAGAGCATGACTAATATTTCTTACATTTACAGCTGGTCCCCAATATCCTGTTTCTGCCCCTACACTGAAGTGGGACTTTTGGACTGGAACATGCGGTGTTCCCCTGGGCAGGGTGGTTGCCCAGATTCTTTGTCCGTCAGAGTCGAAGGATGAAGCCATGGATGGAAGATGGTATAGCAAAGGTGGAGATTTATTGGAAGAACAAGTACAGACTCCCATGTGGGGGAAGGGAAAGAATCTCACAGCACAGACTCCCATGTGGGGAGGGGAAAAGGGTCCCACTGAGTCCCTTTTTTCTATGGTTTATAAAGGCTGCAGATCTTTGTGCCTTGATATTCCCTCTGATTGGTCACTATTTCCTTGGACTGGTTACCATAGTAACTCCTGAGCTCAAAGGTCCACATGGGACATGTGAGGTTTTCCTCCCCTCCTCCCTTATTGTTTTCCTATCTCCTTTGGGCCTTCTTCTTCTTCCTCTGAATGAGGGGCTTCCTTTCCTTCATTTTGTAAATACAGACTTCCTGCTGTTTCTAGCTCCCTCATTCTATGGAAATATACCTTCTTGTTATTTTGCAGCCCTGTGCTTCTTCCATGGCCCCCTTAATTTCTAAAATTTCCAAAACTGCCCGATTTTACTCTTAAAATTCCTACTTCATCACCACTACTTGTTTTGTTCAAATAAAACAAGCTATAAACTATAATTACAAGCAAGATGAGTTCAAGTTCTAAATTACCATTTATTTCTACAACTTTCCTAGTCATGGAATTCATTATGTGAATATTAGTTAATTAATTAAAGGACAGTGAACGCAGTGCTTGGAAGGAAACTAGAAAATGATAGCTTACAAATTTGAAAACCATTCACTCACACTATTATAACACCCCACTGAAGGCAGGCTGGGGTGGGGGTGTGGGGCTGAAGTGCAAACTTCATATGGTAAACAGCAAAACAAAACTGCGAAAGAACAGAAAAGTCAGAAAGAACACCAATCTCAAACTTTGCAATGGTCTCTTTGACTCACTGTTAGTCACAAAAAATGCCCACGATTTACTACCAAACAAGGCAAGCACTGGGTCAAGCAGGCCGGGGATTTACTCCACAATGGAGCCTATGAAAACAGTGAGCCATAGGCCACCACCCAAAAAGTGTTTACTACCCAGAAATTCCTTGAGAAAGTATTGCCAAGTTGGGTAATATCTTTATGAATAAGACTGCAGAGTAACGGACTCTATGGAGCTTAATAGTCAAGAAAGAATCAGGAAGTTGGGAAAAATGCATTTTGTCTTCAGTCATTTACATAACAGCAGTTTCATTTTAAAAGGTTTCCTGTTGAAACTAGAAAGGCTCTGAACAGGGAAAAGAATCCCCATTTTGAAATGAGCTGAGTAGGAGTGAAAATATTACTAAGGGGGCTGGCTGCATCTCAGGGTCTTTATAAAAATAAGTTATGGTGAACTTGAACCTGAGTCAAAGGCTATGGCCACAGAGAGCAGGATAATGGCTGAGTGCTGAGGATCACATTCCATTCCCATCGCTATGAAAATAGAAAGCAAATATGAAGAATGAAGCTTTGGTGTGCACCGAGAATATCAGACACTTCACTTACAGATTAGGTTTTTCTTTCCTCATGAAGAAACAATATATAAAACAGTGTATCTTTTGCTTCCAATTCATACAACACCAAACATGTGGATACTACCAATAACATCATGAGATCATTGCCCCATGCTATTGTTTTTTATGGAATTGAATACAATTAGTGTGAATTTCTTCTTACAAGCATTAAAAAAAAACAAAACTACCTCCTTTAGTCTTGAATAGCCACATTTTGAAAATAAGTCTTAATTTGCAGGCCAATCATAATATGACTTACAAATAATAATTGTTAACACATAATATAGCTTTTCAAATCCTCAAAACTCACATACCACTTTTTCTATATATTGTGCATAACCAGTTGACTATCTCAAGACAGTAATGTTCATTTAATGTTTACATAATATTAAAGCTCATATTTTGCTATTGGCCACTGCATTTCCTACTTATCAGTCATTTTCTCCACCAGTCTTTGAGGTTAACTTTAATTGTTTTATGAAGGCAATTTAGCTGTGCATATAAATAAAAGAAAATACATCTAGAGCTCAGTACTTGTATGCAAGCCATTGGTTACTTGAAATAAAATCATTATAAATAATATATACATTCCTACCCATTGGAGAATAATTTTTTATACAAAGAATCTTCAAGATGGTAATATTTTAGGACCATGAAGAAATCTTACTGAAATATACATAGTGTAATTGCCATTGCACTGATAAGGAAACTGAACTTCAAATTATAGTAATTTGTTATATCATATGGTGACAGAATTAAAAGCTAAATGGATTCGCAGCAGATCAACTCTTTGAGGAAAGGGCACTTTTTTTACCCTTTAAAGTATGAAGGGCATATAGTACAGTGCCTTGCACATATAATCACTAGTAATAGTGAGTGAAAGAAATATACTTTAGAGCTTTTTTAAGCTAAAAAAAACTGGGCATGATGTATATATGTCTACAAAGTCAAGATTTAAAGTTTCATCTCATTGACATTTAAACTTCTCAAGTATATCAAGTATATAAGAATATCACATTTATTGTATGTGTCTCAGAATAAAGCACAGTACCTAGTACATAGCAAATGTTTAACACAAAGAGGTGAATAAATGAATATAAAATATATAATATTTTGTACATTATTTGTACTAATTGATATTTATTAACTTTACTATCAATGAGTATCAATATTAATTAAAAGTTTAATTAATAAATATAAGCATATTGTATATCTACTATATCTAAAATATCTATCACTTTAAAAGAAAGCAAACTACAGCCCTAGTCAGGAGACTCGGTCGGAGCATAGTCCAGTACACCAAAAGGGTTGCAGGTTAGATTTCTAGTCAGGACGCATGTGGAAGACAACCAATTGATGTTTCTCTGTCACATTGATGTCTCTCTCTCTCTCTCTCCCTCTCTCTCTCTCTAAAATCAATAAAAACATATCCTTAGGAGAGCATTAACAATTTGAAAGAAAGAAAGCAAACTACAAAACCAGATGACTAGATGTGAGGTTAATTTTATGTATCACATTAATCTAGATCAGTGGTTCTCAACCTTCTGGCCCTTTAAATACAGTTCCTCATGTTGTGACTCCCAACCTTAAAATTATTTTCATTACTACTTCATAACTGTAATTTTTCTACTGTAATGAATCATAATGTAAATATCTGATATGCAGGATGTATTTTCATTGTTACAAATTGAACATAATTAAAGCATAGTGATCAATCACAAAACAATATGCAATTATATATGTGTTTTCCGATGGTCTTAGGCGACCCCTGTGAAAGGGTCGTTAGACCCCCAAAGGGGTCGCGACCCACAGGTTGAGCACTGCTGAGCTAGATGATCCCAAATAATATGGGTCAGCTTTATCCAATCAGTTGAAGACCTTAAGAGCAACTATTGACATTTCTTGGAAAAGAAGGAATTCTGCCTTGACACCCTGAGTCTCCAGCTGTGAGACTTCATATTTGCCAGCCCCACAATTACATTAGCCTAGTTCTTAAATTATGTATAATTTGCTATGTATACTATATTTGCATGAACTACATAAATATCTATAATAATAAAAACATAATATGCTAATTAGACCAGACGTACTTCCGGACCTCCTTCCGGATGACCTTTCAGATGAAGTTGGGGCTCTGAGGGAAGCCCGGGTCCCAGGTGCAGCAGGAAGCTAGTGCCAGCAGCTGGGGGTAAGGAAGGCCTACTCTTGCACGAATTTCGTGTAACAGGCCTCTAGTATTTTTTAAAAATATATATTTTATTGATTTTTTACAGAGAAAAAGGAAGAGGGATAGAGAGTTAGAAACATCGATGAGAGAGAAACATCAATCAGCTGCCTCCTGCACACCTCCCACCGGGGATGTGCCCGCAACCAAGGCACATGCCCTTGACCGGAATCGTACCTGGGACCTTTCAGTCTGCAGGCTGATGCTCTATCCACTGAGCCAAACCGGTTAGGGCAGGCCTCTAGTATTTATACAAGTACTTAACTCTGCTTTCTTCTGTGTAGCAGTAATTCTCAGGCAGATGTTCACATGTAGGAAGGAAGATGACTCTCAGAAGCTTCAGACGTCCATACTTGCTATGGCTTGTGTGATATTATGATTTGTAATAAGAAATATACATTTAGGCACTAGCTGGTTTGGCTCAGTGGATAGAGCGTCAGCCTGTGGAATGAAGGGGCCCGGGTTCGATTCTGGTCAAGGGCATGTACCTGGGTTGTGGGCACATCCCCAGTAGGGGGTGTGCAGGAGGCAGCTGATCGATGCTTCTCTCTCATCAATGTTTCTAACTCTCTACCCTCTCCCTTCCTCTCTGTGAAAAATCAATAAAATATATTTAAAAAAAGAAAAGAAATATATATTTAGTCTTCATCCACTGTTCCTGGCACAGGACTCCTAAATCCCTTGGAATTTCCTAAAAGATGAGAGTGAGAGCAACAAAGGTATCTTTTGTTACATTAATGGGTTGACTTTTGGAAAGCACCTGGGATGGGGGTTGGCTGCCCGGAGAGCCAACCATGTGAGTAGAGGGTTGGAAATTTCAATCCCATCTCCTCACCTCTGGGGAGAGGAGAGGGGCTAGAAGTTGATTTCAGTCATCAATGGCCAATAATTTAATGAATCATGCCTATGTAATAAAGCCTCCACAAAAACCCAAAAGAATAGGGCTTAAAGAACTTTCAGGCGAGTGAACACATGGAGAGAGCTGTGCTCAGAGAGGATATGGAAGCTCCGCACCCTTTCCCCATGCCTTCCCCGTGCGTCTCTTCCATCCGGCTGTTCCTGAGTTACTAGTATATCCTTTTATAATAAACCGGTAATCTAGTGTGCAAAATGTTTCTCTTAGTTCCATGAGCCACTCTAGCAAGTCAGTGGATCCCAAGGAGCGGGTCATTGTAATTTTTTGTTTGGCTTTTGACCTCTTTTGATAACTGATAACCAGCCAGGACTGGGATATGCAGCAGATACTTATACCTCTCAAATGAAATCTTCTAGCCCAAAGCATTTAATACTTTCATTTTTACTTACCATTTGTCCCATCCTATATATCTCTACGTAAATATATATTTTTACTAATTATTTTACAATTCCAAGCCACCTAGGATTTTAATACCAAACCTATCATTGACTTTTTTCTCCCCTGCCTCTGCCGTTTCAATATTCATCCAGTCTCCAAGACATATTGATTCTATTTCTACAATACTTTGCTCATCTGTCTTCTCCTTTACATTCCCAGCATAACTAGTACAATTCAACTCCGATTTCTCTTCCTAAGACTTTTTAAAGAGCCTAGTCTCTCAACGCCATATAATCCATCCTCCATCCTAATCTCTAAAAAATTATAGTTTGATCTTAGCATGCCTTTTTCAAACATTTTAATAGCCTTTTATTTTCTAAAATGTAAAGTGATTGTTCCTAGACTGACATTCAAAAACTATTACCTGGTCACAATACACCATTTTAACTTCCTCTCTTTTCTCTTCTACACGTGACTGCTTGCTAGCTTATCTATTCCCCAAATACTCTGTACTTTTTAGCTTTTATGTATTTGCCTGTGGTATCCTTTTCAGCTGATTTGTCCTTCCTCCTTTCCTATCTGTTCAAAGTAAAGTTCAAATGCCACCTTCTTCTTCAAATCTTACTTGATCTCAGATGGTTTCAGTGATCCCTTTGTTTTCACAATCTTACTACCTTATGGTATGGATATTTTATATGTAGCTTTTCTGTCTTCATTGTAAGCTCGCTGAACACTGAAATTGTAAATTATTCAGCTTTCTCTGCTCCAGAATGCCTGCCACACTGTGGTGCCCACAATGAGGGCTCAGTAATTTATGGGCACATTTTAGACACAGTAAGATTAGTAAAGCACAAAACACAATATCCAAAAACCTCTGGCAACACAGTACAATATAGAGTATAAATTGTTTACCCTGGTGACCACGTGGCTTACTAGGAGTTGAGGCTCACTGCTCCTGTATAATGAGAGAGTATCATACCACATATGGCTGGCCCAGGAAAAAGTCAAAATTCAAAACTTGAAATATGAGTTCTACATAAGCCAGGGACCATCTGTATATAGAAAGCTCCACTTACTGATGACTTAAATTTATTTCCATCATAATATTTAGGGAAGTGGATCCCAACTAGTAAATATTACATAAACCTGAGCAAGAAATATATATATATATATATATATATATATTATATAAATAATATAATATATATATATAATATATATATAAATATATATATAATATATATAATATATATATAAATATATATATAATATTTAATATATAATAAATATATAATAAATAATATATATATATATATAAAATATATATATATTTCTTATCTGGAAAAAATAACTATAGTTAATTAGGTAGCAACTATTTATTTAAATTTCTGAAAGCTAATTACTCAATATATTTGTGAGAGTTTCAGGCAAAAGTAGGCACTGAACTACATGCAATTATTACATAGGCCACCAGAAACTTTCTCTTCAAAGTAATTATTTACTAAGTAAAATCTCCTGCAAAGTCATTTGAATTACTTGGCTTTTTTGGAGTTTATTTTCACTTATCTTAGATCATCTTGTCTTTGGCCTTTAGAGGTGATAATATACATATGCTGTGTAAATATAAAAATTTTGGTCTGCATATTGTCAAAGTATAAAGAGTTTCTGTTTAAAGTACCCAGCTTGCTTTAAATGTAGGCAGGATTTGGAAATTTAATATTTCTCTTTCCAGCAGATAATGACAGTTAGTATGAAAGTGTTCTGCAATGAACCTCAGATAATAAGCTATTGCCTCTAAAAAATGCAATTTATTCTTTATGGTTTAGAATTTTGAAACACATTTTCAAATATTAGTTTAAATGAATAAATGACCTCTGAAGTTGTTCCTAACATTCATATTCAGGTAACCTGAAGCAAATGATTAAAATCTTCGATTTTTCCTTCTGTTTCTTTTCTTTCTGCTCATGCTTCTCTCAATATTGACTCTCCTTGCATTAAAATTATGTTCACTTGTCATTCCTCTTCAGGCTGTCAGAAACTGCTAATGAAAACATTGATTCGAAAAAAATATATACACTTCTGTGTTCATTGCAGTATTATTTACAGTCGTCAAGATTTGCCAGCAGCCTGAGTGCCCATCAATAGATGAGAGGATAAAAAATCTGTGGTACATTTACACAATGGAATACTACTAGGGTGTAAAAAAGAAAGAACTCTTATCATGCAACAGCATGGGTGGACCTGGAGAGTATTATGCTAAGTGAAATAAGCCAGTTGTAGAAAGACAAGTACCATATGATTTCACTTATATGTGCAATCTAATGAACAAAATAAACTAACAGAGAAAATAGAAACAGACTCATAGATACAGAGAACAGCAGACTGAACAGACTGACAGCTCTCAGAGGGGAGGGGGTTGCAGGGCTGGCTTAAAAAGGTGAAGGGATTAAGCAAGCAAACAAACAAACAAAAAACTCAGACACAGCTACAATAGGGTGATTACCAGAGGGAAAGTGGGGTGGGAGGAGGTAGAAGAGGGTAAAAGGTGGAAAAATGGTGATGGAAAGAAACTTGATTTGGGGTGGTGAACACAACACAATATACAGATGCCAAATTATACAATTGTCCACCAGAAACCCATATAATTTTATTAACCAATGTCTCCAAAAATCTTTAATTGAAAGAAAGAAAGAAAGGAAGAAAGAAAGAAAGAAAGAAAGAAAGAAAGAAAGAAAGAAAGAAAGAAAGAAAGAAAGAAAGACAACCTATTGATTGCTGTGAAAGATCTGGCTTCTTTATTATGCTACCTCCATGACACAAAATAAACTCATTCTATGGTGCTTCTTTTCCCTCCATTTAAAAATGTTCCTGAAACTATAAAAAGGAGATATGTAACAAAGGCATCATTCCTCAGCAAAAAAAATAGTGTTGTGCTTTTATTTGTATTTATTTCTGGCATTGCTACGAATATGCTAGGCAATTACCTAGCATGAACTACATGAATATATAGGGTGTTAATGTTCATGTGCCTAAGAGCAAATAAAAAATTAGTTCACTAAAACTGGAAAGATAGATAACTTTATTTATTATTTTTGGGAAGCAAGTCAGCCAGGATCCTTTCGTTTTTCAAGAGAAAAATATCTGTTAAACATTATGAAATGAAGTTATTGGTTTATATAGCTACACTGTGGGACTGACATGGGATCTCAGAACACAAAGGATAACATAGGATTCTAGGTCCTTCCATTTTCTCTTTTCTATGAATTGGCTCCTTTAAAAAATGTAGTTGCGGCTCTAGGCTCTCACCCTCTTTATGACTGGTGATCCTGAGGAGGCTAAGAAGCTAATTCCAATATAACCCTGATATTTGGGGGGCTAGCGATCTGAATCCATGCCAGCCAGCTCAGTGTACATTCTTGAAAACCTATGATTAAGCCACTACCTCCTTCCCAGAAACTGGTCTTCCAGAACCTGTTCCAGAGGCCATAAAACTATGAACAGTGCACTGCCCCAGAGGGAGGGTTATTAATGCTGATGTCAGGCCAGACCATCAGATATGGCCTGGAGACCCCCAACACCTGGGGGCCTTCTTGCAAGGCCTGCGAAAAGGACCAGAAGCATAATCTATATTTGCCGGACAGAGACTCCAGGAAGATATAAATGAGAAGCCCCCTGCATATTATTTTACTCAGATTTGGAAAGTTAATCCCTGAGTCCACTGGCGTAAATAAACAGCATCACTCCTTTTCTCTAAAGCGTTGCTTGGTTTTTCTCTGGTCTTCTGCAACAATCCTAGAGAATGTTGTGGCTGTTTTCTGCACCCAGGGACAACTCTGGCTCAGCAAAAGGTGCTAGGTCCCTTGTTGGCAATGTGGACTATGTGACTGACAGGTTTACCAAGAGGGAGGGGATGGTTCCCAGAGTAAAATCATTCAGGAATGACAAGAAGCACCTAATATTAACTATAGGTAGGTGCCAATCATCAATTCTAAAGGCGCATTGATAGGTAAACATTTGAGAAAAGAATCACCAAAAATGGACCACCTGCTAAAATACTCTAAAAATAGAACAACAACAACAAAAAGGCTTATTGTAAGGAAGACTAAAGCCATTGAGAACTAGGTTTTATCAATAAGTACCAATTTGTTTTCTTCTCTGGGATGAAACATCAGCTTCCTTGGAAAATCAGTCTTTTTGACAGGATATAGTTTACATTCTTTCCTCCAAATACTTCACTCTCTTTTAAGAAATAAGTCTTCACATGTGCGTTCTCTTACATCTATAGTTAATAGCTAACTAGCAAAACCGTCATTAAACTTTGATTTTAAATACTTTAAAGTTTAAGGAATGCTGGTCTATCACATACCCTTTGTATTTTAATACCAAGTATCCAGAAAATAGGTACTTAAACCTGGTATATAGTACATGATATATTTTGGATTTAATTATATTGAAACAAATTTATCCACATCATAATATTTTTTGAGCCTTGGTTAAAAACAAAAATCCAGCAATACCTGGAAATATATTGGGATGACTTGCCTCCTAAGAAAACAAAGATCTTGCAATTATGTCATATTTTCAGACTACAGATTTAATATCTAGCTACATCTCTTCCTTCAAATCCCAGTAAATGTCTCCCTGTTACTTCTAAGCTCACCACTTAACCACAAAAAAAAAAAAAAAAGCAGTGGTGAGAAATGATATTAAAGGGTGGCCCAAAATTCACGCAAAAATCCACGAGTGATTGTTGAGAAACAAAGGCATCCACAACGTGTCATTTTTGGTGCGAATTTTGGGCTGGAGGCATCATCGGACCATTCTTCAAAAATGTGGCTGCTCAGGCAATAACAAAAGAGTGCGCATGTGCCAGCAAAGCTGTGGAGGCCATTTACCCGATATGCTATTCCATACATAACCCTATACTGTATACTTTATGAATCAATAAAAAATTTACAATTGTTAATTATAAACCTGTGTTTTCTATCAAAATTACTTCTTGTGTGAATTTTGGGACACCCTTTAGTAAGAATTCAGGCTGAGGTGCAGCCTGTTGCAAGAGACTGATCGCATTATTGATATTCAACTTTATGGCAATTAGTCACGCCCTCCCTTATTGACTCTAGTCTTGGGCATGTGATTGCTTTAGTAACGAATAGGGACACATCTGATGTGAGGAGAGGCTTGTGCACTTCCATGCCCTTCCTCCTGCTCTTTGCCTTCATTATTTTAACGAATAGCCCCATTGGCTCTATGTTCATCATTAGAATATAGAGACCAGTTGTACCAGTAAAGGCCTAAACATGACAATAGGCTCAGCCAAGATCAGAAAAGCCAGCTGTGGCTGACCACAGACATGAGTGAGCTTTACAGGTCCCAGTTTAGGTCAGCAGAACTGTCCAGCTGACAAAACCATGAGCAAAAATACTTATTATATTGTTGCATGTTACGAAGGCTTTGTGGTTGCTCGATATGCAATATCATTCGGGCAACTACTGTGCTACAGAATGGAGTTTAAGTACACTCAGTTTCAGTTGTGGTTTATTCACAACAAATAAATTTTTATAGTGCTTAAACTTAAAAACTAAGAAAGAGTGTTCTCCATACTTAAGTGTCTTGGTTATGAATCTTAATACTATAAATAAAAAAGAATTTGTTTACAAATATAATAAAACTGGCTCTCAAAATTCTTTGTCTCTCTGTAGGAACTTGGTTAAGAATTTTTTATTTTCTTTTACTTGTACTATCCCTACCTCTGGGTTCAAAAGGCCAGATAAGATAGCTTACTATATATATAGCAAGACATTTGTTAACTGGAAATGGGGCATTGTATAAGTGAATAATTCTAAAAGAGGAAGGGCAGGAGGAAATTTTACTATGTAAACATCTTTCTTTTAGGTTCTCATAATTCTTAATTGGGAAATGCATCCTTTAGGTTATGCTTTTGCTAATTAATCCTTCTATCTTTGAATCATATTTATTAAAGAAAAAAATCAAAAAGTTTACGAAATCTATTGGCTGTGCCTGTGTCTAATGATAGCTAAGCAACAAATAGCTAAAATAGTCACATAGTATTGAGCGTACCAATATTCTCAATAAACTTCTATATTAATTCAGGCAAAGCATGTCAGTGAGCATTGGTGAAGGTCTGGAGATGGGGGTGGTAAGGTGAAGTAGACAGCAGCTGGGAGTTATCAGCCAACGCTCACAGCAGCTGTGGAATGGGTTTATCCTAAACAGGGTGTTCAGGCAGCTCTAAGGGTCTCAATTTTCCTGATTATAAAGCTGAACTTTTATTCCTGAATATTTTCCTACTCACTTTCCCCTTATGTAATAAAGTGTTCCTTGCTCTTGATTATTCAACTAAGTGACTCGTCCCCAGATGTAAACCAAAATACCATCGCTTGCCATTCAGTCTGGCTAAGTGATATGCCATAAAAATGACCAACATGGTCATTTGATTTTCCAACAAAATTCTAACACAATGCCTAGGAATGATGGGTGATGTTTTCTTCTATCATATTATTAGGCTATTCTAAAATGTACATTATATATTTACGTATTTATCAGTTTCATTTTGGCCTAAGTCTACCATTTACTAAAAAATTTTCCAAAATTAAATTACAGCAACTGCATTCTTAATCAGTGAGAAGTACAGTACAATTTCCTTCTTTACACTAACTTAAGTAAATTTTATTAATGTAGCTCATATAATTTTTAATTGTAGAACATAAAATGTTTCATTTATCTTCCAGGTATTTTTATAGCCACTTTTTAATATTAAATAATTGTTTTATTTGTTTTTCTTTAACTGGATATTCTAGTACATCTGTCATAACAATTTAGGGAATAAACATGAAAGTAATTTTACGTTGTTTGTTTCCTTGACATCCCTATAAACCAAGGTGTCCATGCTGTAAGAAGCTTGCTAATGTTTTAGAGAGTAAATGTGAAGTAGGGGTTGATACAGTTTCTCTCTCAAATGTATAACTATTTACTAGACTATGTGTCTTCTTTGTAGGAGATCAGAGATCTGTTGAGCAAAATCTAAAAGAAACATAGAGCTTACTAAATGAGAATGGCCAAAAAAAATCATGGAATATTATTTATTATTTTATGAAGTGATTACTTAGAAAGTAATCCATCTTTAATCCAAGTCATGTAGGAATGTTATTAAAAGAAAAGATATATTTTTAAAATTATATAAAATTGGATGGTTCAGAAATGGTGTTTTGTGTCAATGTAATGGTCCACTTTCAATTTGAGAAAATTTCTAAAAGAATCAATATTGTATGTGCTACTTTTAAAATTTTAATATCCTTTATTACTTTATCACTTAATATCCACTCATGTAGTGTTCATCCAATGTTCGGAAAGTCTAATATTCTGCCGACTTTAACAGCTGAGGAAAACCAATAAATCTCTTAGCTCTCTATGGAAGTTACACAAGTCATAAGGCAGATCAATAGTCTAAGAGCATAAAAGTAATGCAATTCTCATGCAGTCAATTGCTCTGCCTCTATTCAAAAACTAACATGATTCATTACAAATTGTAAAATGCTGTATCAGCCAGGTCAGTTGGGTTATCCAATAATCATATTCTGATATAAAGAAAACTGGCAATCTGGAGAAATTAGGGACAAGAGCCAATCATCCCACCGAAATAAACACACAAACAAAAAATAAACCCACAAAAATTAGACTAAGTATTAG
The DNA here is from genome assembly GCF_964212035.1 of Myotis nattereri. Taxonomy (NCBI): domain Eukaryota; kingdom Metazoa; phylum Chordata; class Mammalia; order Chiroptera; family Vespertilionidae; genus Myotis; species Myotis nattereri. The sequence goes on along the minus strand of NC_138080.1, from coordinate 63,410,834 downwards.
TGTTTATTTCCCAAAGTATTTTTTTAATTTAAACCATCAATTTTCATGTATGTTATTATATTTTCTTGTATATCTCTATTTAATTTGCTGCTAATATAAACCAACAGAGAGTAGCATTATGGCCATATAAGGAAAAAACACACAAGTTGTATGTCATTCCTGGTTTTTCCTTCAAATCTTTATGAAGTATGGATACTAAATAATAAATTTAAAAACATATTGTCAATCTGGGTTTCAAATAAGTAACATATAGCTAATAGACTATTAGTGGAATCATTTAGGATATCATCAATAAAAATGTCTGACTATATTATGCCTGACATTGTCTTCACAGAATTTGCTTCATATTGCATCTTTGAACTTTGTAATTTCAGAAATCACTGTGATAAATCTCCAAAATGAAATTTTATCTTTTGATAGAAATTAAATGTTTGGCTTCCCTAAATAAAGGTAATTTTGAAAGAAATGACGAAAGTGTTATTGCTGAGGAAATATTAAGACTCAAGATAATCTGTTCAGAGCTAAAAAAAAAAATTGTTCATGAAATTTTCTTCATAACAAGAGAAACAAAATATAAAGTCCCATGGGACTCCAGAGTCACAAAAAAAAAAAAACAAAACACATCAAGAGGTGAAAATGAAGTTATTTCACACCATTACTACATACTATATAGTAGTGATAAAAATCGCTATGCTTCTTTTAAGCATGACTACAAATCATTTATCCAAATAAAGTTTAATACTTTATTGGGTCAAAATGAGGGGAGGGGAATATTATGTCATGCCTTAAAGATAAACAGTTAGGGTACTGATGAAACAGGAAAAGAAAAAGCTTTTAGAGGCCAACCACAGAAATCTCCCTGCCAATAATCCTCTATTATCCAAGCTAGGGATCATAAGTTAGAGTTTTCCTGCCAGTAGAAAGATAAATTGTAGTCCAAGATTTCTATGCAAAGAAATAGCCAGAGCCGAAATTGAAAATATCCCAAGAGGTTAAAAGAAGAACACTTTCAAAGGCTTTTCAGCAGAGCAGCTGGTGTCATCGAATGGCCAGAGAAATCTTAGGCTGCGTGGGTTGCTACCACTTTATTGTTGGGTTCACCTGCTTCCAGTTGATAGAATCTCTGTCCTTAATGCTCCTTGTCTAGACTTAAGTATTTAAAGAAGTATTCCGACAATTCCCGTCAAAATCTTAGAGCTTCAGAGAGATAGACTAATATATTTTACCAGTTGTCAAACGTCATTCTGCCACCATCATGCACAAAGTAAAATGTTCATCATTCAATTCCTTTATTTCAGAATTTTCTTTATCCTTCCGATTTATGTTTTGCAAAAAATAAAACCATCAAATTAGTAACTTAAATCTCAGTTGACTAGAATGCTGTATTGTAAGATCATGCATGCTTACCCCATTCCACATCAGGTAGGTAGATGTAGGTGCTGAAGTGCAAGTGGCCACCTACAATCTGGTAAGTAGACTAATAATAATTATATATCTGATCTAGAATGAGCAAGCATACATTTATACAATACATCCTCATATAGCATTACAAAACCAGAATAGTACTGACATGGAATGAGTTCTGTAGTTAGCAGAGATAGATGGGTGTCAAAATGGAGGCCAGATGGTCTAGGAGTTAAGAACTCTTCTATTGGAGAATCCTGGTTTTAAGCCCAGTTCCATAGTTAGCATTAACCATGAGACCATGGACAAGTCAATATCTCCAAGCATTAAGTTCTTCACATTTAAACTTAGGATAATGATCAAGTCTGCCTCAGGATTGTTGAGAATATTAAATAAGTCACAATTTTTTTTTTTTTAGCCATCCATTATGTTTTTAAAGATCTATTTCATCATTTATTGAGTTCCTACTATATTCCAGACCTTGTATTTTATAAGTTATTGAATTATCCCAAATCATTACAATAGCCCTATAGTTGCATATAATTCGCCCCATTACACAGATATAAGACTTTAGGTTCAGAAAGGTTTTTATTGCTCCAATTGCCATGGTTATTCAGTAGTTTCATAATAATAAGGCCTTTGTCTGTCTAATTGTTTTCTGTTCCACAGCTATACTTGGAAGCACGAGCTCTGACAGCAAAATGCATCCTCACTGTACGTGGCCTTTTTAGACCTCGTTGGAACCCAGTTGTGGATCAGATGCCTCCTAAAGGATCTGGAAAGGGCAATCTGCCTCTTGCTTCCACATGTTCTTGCTATTTACATGATACAACAAACTCTGCCGCACAAAATGTGACTCCTCTGGGTTAAACATTTGTCCCTCAATGTGTCTCTCTTTTAGAATACAGATATCCCCTGAGAGTGGTAAGACTACAATAAATTAAGAGTGGCTTTTCAGGCATGTACTTTTGTTAAGAATTCATTCCTTGTTTTCATAGTTTCCAGAGAAAATTCATGGCAGTGTAAACCATACCGGGTGCCTAAAACAATGAAAGAGAAAATAACTTAGATCACCGAAGATAAATATCTAGTTTGAAAGTTTTGCTCAGTGCTTGGCTTGTCTTTTAAAGCAATTTTGTATTACCCCAAATCCCTGTTGAGTCTCTGCTTCCTGAATGTGAAATATTTTAAATTTTATCATGAAGGCAGCCAGAAAATTCTTAGACTCAAACTGCTGCAGTGGCCTTGAAGTGGATCAATCCTATGCGCCTCAGTTCAACTGTCTATAAAACTATTTTCATAGAAGAAATAGAAAGGGTGCTTTTAAAGAATGTTCTGTAAAAACCAGATTACTCATCTCAAGTAATTATCTCCCCAAGGATCATCTTCTTGATTAAAATGTATATTTAAATTTGTAGTGATGGAGCTAAAAAACCTACCTTTGGAACAAAGAATTTAGATACATAAAGAACTTTTGTGAAAATGTTTAACAATAATAGCATTTAGATTACTTCCAAATGGTTACTAGAAAATTAAAGTATAAATTAAAAAATGAGATATTCACAAGCAGATATTTTACTAAAACATTTTTATCCTTCCTTATAACTACAGATTTTCATTTGGAAGTCATTACAATCATAATTCTTCAAATAGAAAGAAAGTTTTTAATAATATTAAGATGAAATTCATAGTCAAATAAATAAGCTAGAAAGTTTGCATTGCTAAAAATATGCAAGCAGATTTCCAAAACTCTGGAAACTGTTAATGACAAGGGAGGGGGGTTTTGACTAGTTTTAAGTCGTCAAGACTTCACTGCTGAAATGCCTGTTTCCTTCTTTATATTTTCTTGTCACGATTGAAACTGAGGCACAAAAATCTCAAAGTCTAAAAAAACATCATACAAGCTCAGATTCCTCTGACTCCTATTGGGACCATACAAAACCTCAAGTCATTATACAGCATTCTCCGCAGAACAAGTAATGAGGTGAGAAGCAGCTTCATTTCTGCTTCCTCCGAGTAGGAAAACCTGTGGAACAAAAACTGGACAGACACAGAGTGAGCCGGGAGCCACAGGTCACTGTCTGAACTCGGAGACAAGGAAGCATTACACATGCGCACATCTGCACAAGCCCATATGCTTCCCAGATTTTTGCTAAAGAAGAAACAAATTCTTTGTGATTCAGGGGAAGATGCCTGATACCTTAGCACAATTGCAGAATGAGAACCTTAGAGAAGGGCGTACAGAGACTAAAGTCACAACAGATTGCTAATAGCAATTGCGCATTTCAACCCTGAAAATTATTTTGGATATATTTATGTTGTTTGAGACCAATTCCTCTTTATTCCCCCCCTGTATTTTTATTTCAGGTAGTATAATCCTTTCTCGGGTTTCACAATTCTAAACCTTAGTGCCAAAGGCCATGTGGTCTTAATAAAAATTAATCTGACTTTAAGCAGAAAAACCAGAGAAAACTGCTTTATTTTCTTTTAAATTCCTTTTCAATAAATTTTTCTCCTAAATGTTTATACTTACAAGTATCTGTTACTTAAAATATATAAGCAATATAATATTATTATTAATATTACATATATATAATACATTGGAATATAAATAGAACTCTTAGCTAGCCACTTTAATTTTTAAATACTGTCTCCTCTGTTGTTCAAATCTAGTGAAAACTGTAAGTGCTAACAATTTACCTGCCTGGCTAGAGTCAACAGAAACCTTTTGCCCACAGACCTATGGCTGCTCTTCTTCCAAACCTACCAACACCCATATACGGTGATGAATTTACACTCTCAATTTGTTTCTTCATGAAATAATGCAATTTTAAAGAGATAAATATTTTTACAAGTCATACAATAAGCTTCTCCTAAAAAGTTGCCACGGGATTACCCAAAACACAGAAGGAGCAGTACAGAATCTCTTGGAGCAACTTCTGCTAGACATCCAAAGATTTTTAAGCAGCACTAATTTTAAATTAATTTTCTTTTTTAAATACAGGGATAGGCTTATTAAAGAAATTTTGAAAAATTATGAGACATTAAAAAAACAAAAACACCCAAAACAAAGAGGACATTAAATGACTTGCCAAAGTCAAACAACATATTTGTGGTAAAGTTAAACTTGCAACTCTGCCCCAATGTCCTGTCCCTCTCTTGTGGCCATACTTCTGATTTCTTTTTTTTCTCTTTAACTACTTGAGAAGCCGCCGATGTCTGCATAGCCTATTTGTCCTATACACTCAGCTGAACTTGATGTATTTCAAGCTACATTTAAAATGGAAGTCCAAAAGCCAAGAATAGATAACCCAATGCTTAGTTATGTACACAAATATAAGAAGCTCTTACAAAATATCATGTGTTTTAGTGATACACACTTGAGGCACGAAAGAAAGACTATAAAGTAAGAAATAATTTTCACTTCTATATACTTGTTAATTACACTGACCTTTAATAACCATTTTAAATGTCCACAGGAAAAAGGTGTAGTCGTATGGACTATTTTAGGACTCAAATATTCTTAAAATTAAATATTGCCATTTAACAAATATGGTCAGAGCGAAACTTGTCTTTTCTAACATATTACCTTCATTAGTTTGTTTTTTTGGCACTCTCATCACATTTTTGCAGCAAGATAAAATGCCATTTCCAAGCCCATCCTTCAGATGTACTCTACCAGGCTTTTAAAACAATTTAGAAGTGTGCTGTAACTGCCTAAATTGAGAAACTTAAAGTAAAAGAACTAAAATAAAGTGATTTCAGTCTGGAATGATTTTCAAATGTTAGAGAGTAGGATAAGCTTCTAGATCACTGATATTCACTACATGTTTTTAAATTGTGAAGTATTTTGTCCAACTAAAATTAAAGAGCACTGGAAAATGGAGCAGTCAGTTTACTTAAGCTTGAAAATTTCATTTCATTCAAATTGGATACAGTAGTTAGGCAAAACAATGGGGCTTCTATTTTCTGCCACATGCTATTTTTTTTTAAGTACACAAGAACTGTCATATGAGCAGCCTGTTTGCCTGCTCAGCGCAAGGTTTTATGTTTCTGAAAGGCCTCCACCCCCATCTCTTAATGCTGAAAATAAATCAATTTCATCTGCTGTTGTTTTATTTCGAAGGCTTTTTTTCCTGCTTCCTTTTAGGCCAGTTTCCACAAAGCCATATGGCAGCTGAGAGAAAGAAAGGAACGAGCTGTTTTCAGACCTTAACAAAAGGGGCTGCGGTGTCAGAGCGGCCCATGAATGCATGAGACACAGTCATGTGTACAAGGGCCTGCAGCCCAGCAGTGAGGACTAAAGGGAAGCTGATAGAACTGCCACTGCTTACACAGAGAAACATCGAGTGCTCTCCTTGTTCATGTCACCCGCCTTCATCTACTCCCACCTTTACCACATCCCTTCCCAGTTAGTTTGGTGCCAAAATTCCATTAGCTATATTAATGACATATGGTTGGAGGGGAAAGTATGTGGCAGGACAAGAAAGGCACAAAGTGAGCATTCTTTCTATTAATTTCTGATGTTTGTATCCCAAGGTGGAAGAATCCCAACAAAGATCGTGTCCATCACGTTTTTAAAGAGCTCAGAATGCACCAGAGCCAACAGCCGATAAGATACGACTGGTCTCCCACCTACTCCGGTTGAACTCTTCTGTTCTCTAGTAATAGGAAATATTAAACAGACCTCCTAAAGAAAACATATAACATACATGTTTTTAGGCTGTAAGTTTAAAATCCTAAGTTTTGACATAGGGATATTCAGAATTCCTGATCTCTCTCTCTCTCTCTCTCTCTCTCTCTCTCTCTCTCTCACACACACACACACACACACACTGTCTCATTCATCTATCCTTTTGTAGTTTCACACTATATATTTAAATATTGAAGCTGAAAACTTTTGAAACAGGTAAGTTTCAAACCTTTTTAAACATGTGAAACAATTGCATAGTGTAGTAAAAAAAAATTTGTTGGTAACTTTTAGAATAACAAGACGTGATATACATGAAAACAATTATCAAAAAAATTTTTAAAAAGTAAACAAAAATATATGTTGTTCCCTCTCACACCAATGCCTTCCACAGAACTGTATATTCACATTGGATGGTGGTTAATAAGACGGAAAAATGTTGCCTAATATATGCCTAATATTTATCCTTTCAAAAGTGAGAACATGGAAAGAGAGAAAAGGAATATATGAGGAATAGTTCCTACCCACACATGTGAGGATCTCCTTAATTTCCATCACTTTAAAATTATGGCCAAACTGGAACGTAGAACTCAATTGCTTCTAATCCTGCCCAGCCTCTCCAAATTCTTTACTCAGTAATGGACACTGGAATTATTATTTAAAGAAACAGGATGCATTAAGATATTTAGGTCATAACAGAATTAGGGGTATTGTTGAAAAGTTTATTGGACAATGAATTATCTGCCATTAGGAAAAAATGTGACAGCTGAGGGCAGGAAAAATAGTAGTCCTGGGACTTGAGCAATGATGATGATGATTTAAATAAAAAAGCTCATGGTAAGTGCTTCAAAGGAATACTCCACCGTGGGCAAGTGGATAAGTATGTTGTGCTGCACCAAATACACATGTGAGACTATGCAATCATCCCAAAGAAAAATTTAAAACATAGGTCACAATGCTAGTATGGCTTGAAAAGAAGTGGAAATTAGAGTGATGAAAAAGTATTTGGGACTCCTGATAATGGCAGTCAAAAGGGCAGTCAATTCCTCCCACAGATAATAATTACAAAACCTTTACCAAATCACTGGAAACAGCGAAAGTCAGACAACAAATTGGAACAAGTTTATTGAAAAAATTCTACCCGTACTGAGTAGAAAATGTGGCGGTGTGGCCTTTTACCGCAGGTTCTTTCTTGAACTCCACCTGCAGTGAAGGAAAGCCACTGCCTCAACAGCTTCAAGTGGCAGATAACTGAATTCAGGGAAGAAATAAGAAAACCATTGTTTGGCAAAAATCTGAGGTTGGATATAAACTATCCAAATCTCTGTGTGGCTAATGACTACACATGCATGTGGTAGCTCCTTGACAGCCTGAAGAACAAGCTTGTAGAGACGGGGGAGAACTCCACTTTTAAAGACACGTCTGCGCCTGCTGCGATCTCACTTTGCTCCACCTTTGACTTTGTTCCCTACCTGAACACAGCATGGGAATCAGAAAGATAAAGTTTACTGGCTTGAGGTTAGGAACCTGAACCCTGGGATGACTGGGCAACTAGAAATTTAAAGGGGAACTACAAAAGAAAGAGAATCCCAGACAGAGTAAGCTCCAGAATCAGCGGTTCTCAACCTGTGGGTCGCGACCCCAGAAAATACATCCTGCATATCAGATATTTACATTATGATTCATAACAGTAGCAAAATTACAGTTATGAAGTAGCAACGAAAATAATTTTATGGTTGGGGGTCACCACAACATGAGAAACTGTATTAAAGGGTCGCGGCGTTAGGAAGGTTGAGAACCACTGGAATTCTACTCAAATGCATGGCTGATCACTGAACTATGCAAACACAGAGAAGCCAGGCTAAAAAATGAGCTGCAGGAATCTGAAAACCTTGAGCAACTGTGGCATCATTATTGATCACTGTGGGTGGAGAACTTTCACATGTGTAATTCAGTCCAGATATCTGCCAGAATAGAAATTCAACAGTTCACAGAAGAAGAAAAGAAAAAAGAAAAAAAACACACCACAGAATCTATAGTCAAGAAACATATAAAATGTTTGATTTTAAACAAAAACTAATAGACATGTAAAGAAACAGGAAAATGTGACATACTTCAGGGTGGAAAAAAGCAGTTAATAATAACTGATGCCAGTTGGGCTGGATAATACATTTAGCCAATAAACACTTTAAAATAACTATTATTAACATACTAAACAATGATAGGAAATTGCATTTAAAAACTAAAGGACAATATGAGATTAATTAGTAAACAGAAATTCAATAAAGAAATTAAAACTATTAAAGAATAGAAAAATACAGCCCTGGCTCAGTGGCACAGTTGGCTGGAGTGTTGTCCCATAAACCAAAAGGTTGTGGGTTTGATTCTCCATCTGGGTGCATACTAGAGGCAACTGATCTTTCTCTCTCTCTCTCTCTCTCTCTCTCACTCTCTCTCTCTCTCTCTCTCTCTCTCTCTCTCTCTCTCTCTTTCCCCCTTCCTCTCTCTCTAAAATATAATAAAATTATTTATAAAAAAAATATCCTCGAATGAGGATAAAAAATCTTTTTAAAGAATAGAAAAATCTCTGCCCTGACCGGTTTGGCTCAGTGGATAGAGTGTCAGCCTGCGGACTGAAGGGTCCCAGGTTCGATTCTGGTCAAGGGCATGTACCTTGGTTGTGGGCATATCCCCAGTAGGGGGTGTGCAGGAAGCAGCTGATCGATGTTTCTCTTTCATCGATGTTTCTGACTCTCTAGCCCTCTCCCTTCCTCTCTGTAAAAAAATCAATAAAATATATTTTAAACAAAGAATAGAAAAATCTGGAGGTTAAAATTAAATAATTGAAAACGTTACTAGAGGGTTCAATGGAAGACTTAATATGACAGAATACCCTGAAGCAAGGTGAATAAAAATACACAAAACTTTTAAAAAGAGGAAAAATGAATAAAAATTAAGTGTGCCACAGACACCTGTAAACAATATCTAACCATTTAAAAATTATGTAATTGTACTAGCAGAGAAGGGAAATTGAAAAACAATCAATCAAATAACAGCTGAAATAATTCACAAATTTAGTGAAACATATTCACTTGTAATTTTGAGAAGTTCAATGAACCCTAAGTAAAATAAACATAAGGACACAAAGGCACAGCATAAGCTAGAAGAGATCTTGAAAACAGCAAAAGAAAAATAACATTGTATACCATAGTACTGCATTAACGTTACAGTTAACAGGTGGCTTTTCAGCAGAAACAGTATCTCCAGACGATATTTAAAAAATACATTCAAATACTTTTTTTAAAAAAGCCAAGTAAAAACGTTGTGCCATTCAATTTATCATTCAAAAATGAAAATATGTATTTTCAGCTAGTCAAAATCTGACAGGATGTGTTGATATCATACAACAGAAAATATTTTTAAAAGTCATAAGCAAAAGAAAAATGACACGGGTGTAACTCAGATATAAAGGAAATTATAAATATGTGAATATATGTAAAAGGAAAGTGTATATATATATACATACATACACAAAATTGCTTAAATGATAAAGGTCATTGTTGTTTTGTTTTTTAAAGCTTATCATGATTCTCCTCGATGTATTTTCCTAATATGACCTCAAGATATCCTATTAAGATAAGCAAATCATGTCAAAAATACATTTGATGCATCCTTGCCATATATTTCTGCCCTATGGGAAATGTTACAGGTTGTCGGACTATATCCAGTATCCCTAGCATATGCCCACATGGGATTTCATGTTTTTACAGGGCACTCACCATGGTTGCATACCTAGGGTCCATGTTTCTCCTTTTCCTTACTACTAGGACTCTGATACTCCCTAATATAGAATTTTACACATTTAAAAATATGTCACTCAGTTTTGGCAAAGAAGTGAGAAGATTTCTACCATCAGGGCTTTCATGAAAGCTATTGTGTTTTGTTTTCTTAACAGAAACACAGACTGGACTTGGAGGCATGTGCTCTTTCACCTCTTCTTTTAAGCAAACACTTTAATAGCACTCACTATGTACCTGTCATGATTCAAACTGCTTTATAATTATTAACATATTTCCCGCCTACAAGAAATCTAAGTTAAAATTATTATTCATGTTACTAACTTTGAAATTGAAGCAGAGAGCCTAAACAACTTATGTGACCCTTGCCTTTTGCTGGAATCCACCCTCCTGCATGGAATAAGGTGCATCTCTAGAAATGCCACAGCTGTCTTATAAATAGGAGCATAAAATTTACATACTTAACACTGCAAAGCAGAAAAATAAGCTGCTCTGGACTGGTAGTGTGGTGGTTCTATATGCCATGTACAGCACTCTGGACCTGACAATGTGTTCATAAGTCATTTCTTTTTTTGTCTATCTAAACAGGCAGGACATGAGTAACAATTTCACATTAAAAAATCTTTATTGTTGAAAGTATTACATATGTCCACCTTTACCCCCCACTGACCCCTTCTAGCCCACCCCCCACCCCAGCTCCAGGCCTTCACCACCTTACCGTCTGTGTCCATGGGTTATGCATATATGCATACAAGTTCTTTGGTTCATCATTTCCCACCCACCCATCTTCCCCACCTTCACTTTTTGAACTCAGCAAGTTCTAGTTCACTTTTTATCTAACAGATCTTTAGCCTAATGCTTTTCTTTCTCCTTTTACTATATGCAGATTGAAGAAGGTAAGCATCTTCTACATGTTGCCTGGTTGAGTTCATTCAACAAATAAGCTCTTTTCCATGTTAACACAGGTGACAGAGTATCCAAACATTCTACTACCACATCACAAGTACTCCCATTCTTCCATATTACAATATGCAATATTTTTCTTACTTTTAAAGCTCCCACTGACAGCCTTTTGGAAGGTTATGAGGCTCCTACTAAGCTTTCCCTTTGCAGTTTTTATTAACACTCACTTCAAACTCTTACCATTTGCAACAGCATGGATCGACCCAGAGAGCATTATGCTAAGTGAAATAAGCCAGTCAGAGAAAGGTAAATATCACATGATTTCACTCATTTCTGGAATATAATCAGCAGCATAAACTGATGAACAAAAATAGATCCAGAGACAGAGAAGCATGGAACAGACTGTCAAACTTCAGAGGGAAGGTGGGGCGGGGGGCAGATAAGAGATCAACCAAAGGATTTGTATGCCTGCATATAAGCATAACCAATGGACACAGACACTAGAGGGGTGAGAGCATGTGCTGGGGGGTGGGAGTGGCCGGGAAGAGGTCAATTGGGGAAAAAGGAGATAATGTAATACTTTAAACAATAAAGAATTTTTTTAAAAAATATATTTTATTGACTTTTTACAGAGAGGAAGGGAGAGAGATAGAGAGTTAGAAATATCAATGAGAGAGAATCATCGATCAGCTGCCTCCTGCACATCTCCCACCAGGGATATGCCCGCAACCCAGGCACATGCCCTTGACCGGAATCGAACCCGGGACCTCTCAGTCCGCAGGCCGACGCTCTATCCACTGAGCCAAACCGGCCTCGGCAACAATAAAGAATTTTAAAAATATCTAACAGTGGTTCTCAACCTTCTTAATGAAGCGACCCTTTAATACAGTTCATGTTGTGGTGACCCCCAACCATAAAATTATTTTTGTTGCTACTTCATAACTGTAATTATGCTACTGTTATGAATTGTAATGTAAATATTTGATATGCAGGATGTATTTTCAGGGGTCGCGACCCACAGGTTGAGAATCGCTGATCTAGAAAGTTAAAAAATTTTTTTTCAAGACTCCTTTTACCCACTTGCCACTCATTCCCAAAGACACACACATGCATATATATGTGTGTATATGTATGTGTGTGTGTGTGTGTGTGTGTATTTTCTAGCACCCAACTTATAGGTACTAAAGTCTACTCAAACAATCTCAAAATCTAGTAGCTTAAACAACATTAATTCTAATTTCACTTACAAATCTGCAGTTTGGTCAGGCTCTATGAGGGACAGCACATCCCTGTTCCAATCAGTTTTGAAGACTGAGTGTTGGAATTATCTGAAGACTTGTTCACTCAGATAGATGTTGACACGAATTACTGACTGAGACTTTAGCTAGACAATGGCTGGAGCTAGAACACCAGTGATGGCAAACCTATGACACGCGTGTCAGAGGTGACAGGCGAACTCATTTTTTTGGTTGACTTTTCTTTGTTAAATGGCATTTAAATGTATAAAATAAATATCAAAAATATAAATCTTTGTTTTACTATGGTTGAAAATATCAAAAAATTTCTATATGTGACAGGGCACCAGAGTTAAGTTAGGGTTTTTCAAAATGCTGACACGCGGAGCTCAAAAGGTTCGCCATCACTGTAGAGCACCCACACATAGCCAATCCATGTGGTTGCCTGCTTTCTACGCAGTGTGGTAGCTCTTTTCAAGATCAAGCATCCCAAGAGGATGATGCAGAAGCTTGATTTCTTTTTATAATTTAGTCATGGAAGTAGCATAGTGTCTCATTTGACATAGTTGAAGTGCCATATTCAAGAGAAGAAAAGATATCATATACCTCTCAATTGTAAAAAGATCATCTGAAGTAAAATATGTTGGTGTGACCACCTTTGGAAATTATAATCTGTCATAATACCACTTCTTTAATGTGAGAAAATAAATTCCTACTTGATTAAGCCATTATAACTAAATTCCTGGATATGTTTTTATTTCTATGTTTCCCCTACTTAACTGTAAATTCCAATAGGTTCCCTGTCCTGTTCATACTGGCTGTTTGTTTAAATAAGAATTTGTTGAGCCCTAACTGGTTTGGCTCAGTGGATAGAGCGCTGGCCTGCGGACTGAAAGGTCCCAGGTTCGATTCCGGCCAAGGGCATGTAGCTTGGTTGTCGGCACATCCCCAGTAGGGAGTGTGCAGGAGGCAGCTGATCAATGTTCCTCTCTCATCAATGTTTCTGACTCTCTAGCCCTCTCCCTTCCTCTCTGTGAAAAATCAATAATATATATATATATATATATATATATCTACACTAATAAAAGAGAAAAATGGTAATTGGCATACGGCGATACCTTTTTCATTGGCTAATCAGGGCTATATGCAAATTAACTGCCAACTAAGATTGGCATTTAACTGCCAACAAGATGGCGGCTAATTTGCATATGTAGGCACAATGCAGGGAGGCAAAAGGGAAAGCAGGAAGAAGCCCCCTGCCACTGACAGTGATCGGAAACCCAGCGGGGAGCTAAGAGCTGGGGGGCAGGGCAAAGGCGGCCCTGGGGCCGCCTTTGCCCTGCCCCCCAGCCATGATCGGAGAATCAGGCGCCTTTGCCGCCCTGGCCAGTGATAGCAGGAAGTAGGGGTGGAGCCAGCGATGGGAGCTGGGCAAGGTGGGAGCTGGGCACAGTCGAAGCTGGCAGTCCCAGGAGCTAGGGGTCCCTTGCCTGGGCCCAAAGCGAAGCCCACGATCGCGGCACCCCCCGCTGCCACTGCAGGTCCCCACTGCCCGGGCCGGATGCCTAAGCCAGAGGCGTTAGGCCTGGGCAGGGGCAGAGCCTGCAACCGCGGGGAGCTGGGGGTCCCCTGCCCAGGCCTGACACCTCTGCCGGAGGCCTCAGGCCTGATCAAGGGGCCGATCCGGTGATTGGTGATAGGAGGGTGATGAAGGTCAACTCCTCTGGCCGAGGCATCAGGTGGGGGGCGGATCCGGGGATTGGGGGTATATGATGGTCCCCTTTCCCAGGCCTGAAGCCTGGGTCAGAGGCGTCAGGCTTGGGCGGGGGGTGGAGCAAGCGATCAGAGGGAGATGGGAGTCCCCTGTCCAGGCATGATTCCTGGGCCAGAGGCCTCAGGCCTGGGCGGGGGCCAGAGCCAGTGATCGGGGGGAGATGGGGGTCCCCTGTCCAAGCCTGACACCTCTGGCGGAGGCGTTAGGCCTGGGCAAGGGGCCGATCAGGCGATTGGAGTGTGATGGGGGTCAATGCCTGAGGGCTCCCAGTATGTGAAAGGGGGCAGGCTGGGCTGAGGGACACTCTCCCCCCACCCCCCCACCCCCCACACACACCCAGTGCACGAATTTCGTGCACCGGGCCCCTAATATATATATATATATATATATATATATATATATATATATATATATATATATATAAATTTGTTGAAATGAATAAATGGATATACCGTGAGACAGTGAAAAAGAGAGCTGAGAGGTTTGGGAGCTAAGCAGCGCCTTTCATTGAGGACTAATAGGAAGTTCTGTGTTGTGTTAGACTCTAACTCACAGTGGCATCAGAGTGAGTTACACACAGAGCCTCGTGCACTGAACAAACTGAGCCTTGAAAGTGAGCCTGGCTCTTAGAATGCTCAGGTGTTACACATAGTGTGTGTGTGTGTGTGTGTGTGTGTGTGTGTGTGTACAGACTCTGAACACTACCCCAAAAAATGAATACATTTCCTTGACAATAACTTTCAAGGACATTTTATTGGCAAGCGCAGCCTGCTCTACAATTTCCTAATGAAAGCAATTTTTAAGTAACCCTGAACTTGTATAGTAGAGCTAATTGGAAGAGCTAAGAATGTTTAAAATTCAAGTGGTATGGCATAAAATGTTGGAATTTTGCATAACAGACCACAAAAAAACAATGTTTAATGTTGAAACCTCTGAAATAATATGCCCAGAAAGCATTAAATAAAGAAAACATAAGCAGTAATGTAATTAGTTATTTATATTCATTAGAAGACCATACTATGATTATTAGATGCATTGTATAAAGTAGTTTTGCTATATTTCATGCATTAGACAGCATAATATTTACACTCATGATTCTTCCAAATCATAAACTCAATGATGAAAAAGAGAGTCTCAGAAAAAAATTGAAACTTTTTTCTTTCCTTATGACATATGCGCTTACCTCACCCTCTAAGGAATGTATGCTGTAAATACTGGATTTATAGCAACACCTCAGATAATTACACAGTTTTAGGGGTATTGAGCAGAGAAAGAATTGCTGACTGTCCACACAATGCCCTCTTTTATTCAGTATTAGTCTCAGAAGAATGTGACGATATAGGTTAACTAAGTTTATGTTGTCCTTAAGGAGAAGAAAGTTTATATATATTTTAGAGGGCAATATTCTTTTAACAAGCTGAACCAACTTACAGGGGATAAAGTAAAGCCTTATAAAAATTGGAAAAAATGTCTTCAAACCAATATGTCTTTTAAATGTTTTATATGGTACATTCATTTTTGTCTCCCCATCACATAACTATATCTGCAAATAGCTATTGAGGTCAAACTGTCTCAAGGGTAAAAGCATACAGCTGAATGTTTCTGTTGGGTTTAGTTGAGCTCAAAGAGCATCTGGATTTGTTGGTCATGGCATTCCCTCTTAAACCTTCAAGAGTCTGTTTGAGCCCAGTTATAACAGAACAACTCAACAATTCAGGGTATCCTTTTCCATGTAAAAACATCTGTTGCCCTAACAGGTTTGGCTCAGTGGATAGAGCATTGGCCTGGGAACTGAAGGGTCCCAGGTTCAATTCCAGTCAAGGGCATGTACCTTGGTTGCAGGCACATCCCAAGTGTGGGGTGTGCAGGAGGCAGCTGATCAATGTTTCTCACTCATTTATGTTTCTAACTCTCTATTCCTCTCATTTCCTCTCTGTAAAAAATCAATGAAACATATTTTTTTTAAAAAACATCTGTTTACATGGTTTATGTCTGAATGAATATGAGCATGTTATCATTTACTGAAAAAAAAATGACATGATGGTGTATAGCTTTTGTACCTAGTAATCTTTATTCTACTTTCATGTTTCAATGCTTTAATAAATTGTAGGATATGGTTTAATTCTCTTGGCTATGAACTATTTATAGTAGGAAATAATCAATCAGAAAACACATATTTCAAAACCAATCTTTATAAAAATTTTTGTGAAAACACTATGTGTTGTTTATATTTAGGGTTATCAAAAATGTAAAGGCAAATGCATAATCAGGAATATGTTTCTAATCATGTATAGATCTTTGTAAAATTCAAATAGAGGAAGTAAATTATAAGATAACTTGTAGGATAGATATATTTCCCTTTAGTCAAAGGTTGTTCTACAATAATATACAAACATAATATTAATCAATAGAGTAGCTTATAGAAGAGAGAGATGCAGTCAATTTCTTTTCTGTTACCTCATCTGATATCCACTACTCTTTCTTCTATTCTGTAAATTCAGGGCTTGACATTTGCAAAGTTGATGTATATAAGAGAAAGGAAACAGAAAAGGAATGGAAAGCATTTTCTTCACTTATACAGCTCTGGAGGTACAGCATTAGCAATTTCTGTTTTTAAAGATACCTATGCCTCAGAAACCAGCAAGTCAGCATTATTACATTCTTGAGGCCAAATTATTTTGTGCAGTCAGAACGAAAAAAAATGCAATCAATCTTAAACTAATAATCATACTAAAATGGTAAATTCCTCTTCACTTGAAGGTACTATAAATACCATGTCTACATAAACTGAAGAATGCAATTGACAAGATGAAGCAATTCTGCTCCTGGAAAGTTTTTGTGTGTTTCGGGGGAATGCTCTAACCTTGAAGACATCTGGCCTAAAATTCCCTTGTGCTGGGTGTGAGAATTTCAGTTGTCAAGTGAAACACACGGGCAAGTGAAGCTGTGGCCAGAGTGGAAAGGATGGGAGTGAGGAGAC
Organism: Myotis nattereri; assembly: GCF_964212035.1. Classification (NCBI taxonomy): domain Eukaryota; kingdom Metazoa; phylum Chordata; class Mammalia; order Chiroptera; family Vespertilionidae; genus Myotis; species Myotis nattereri. Next base: position 63,394,051 of record NC_138080.1, on the reverse strand, counting down.
AAGGCCTTGCCTTATGATCAATTCTGGATTCCCAGAAATCTTTTGTTAGTTTGAAAAACCTTTGCCCGGGCTGGCATGGCTTGGTGGTTAGAGCTTGGCCTGCACACAGAAGGGTCGTGGGTTTGATTCCTGATCAAGGGCATGTTCCTTGGTTGTGGTTTTGCTCCTAGATCGGGGTCAGAAGCCTGTGGGAGGCAACCAGTCAATGTGTCTCTCTCACATCAATGTTTCTCTTTCTCACCTCTCTCTCCCTTTCCCTCCTTCCCTTCTACTCTCTTTGAAGAACAATGAAAAAAATATCCTCAGGTGAGAATTAATAAATAAAACAAAACCCCAAAAAAAGAAAAGCTTTCAATTTAAGAAATTACTAATTGCTTTTATTAATATTATTTTACTTAAATCACATCTGTAGTAGCAAGCAGTAAAGACAGAATTTAGAGAGATTATTAGATTGAGTTTACATTTCATATACATTAAATATTTATATTACTTTGTGATATATTTTGTCCCGTTGTTATGGCTATAGTCTGGATGTGTCCTCCCAAATTCATATATTGGTGTCCTATGCCCATGTGACAGTATTAGGACATGGGGCCTTTGGGGATGTGATTAGGCCATGAGGTGGAGGCCATTAGAATGGGATTAGTGCCTTCAGAAAAGAGATTCCACAGAGCTCCCTACCTCCCTCTAATGGTCAAGAGTGCCCTCACTTGACACTGCGGGCACCCTGAGTTGAGACATCCAGTCTCCAGAACTGTGAGCAATAAATCACTGTTGGATATAAGCCTCCTAGGCCAAATGATGGTGTTATAGCAGCCTGTACAGACTAGGACAGTTATAAGTATGAACAAAATAATTCTGAACTTTTGAATAGGAAATTGGGGACATAAACTCCAATTGGTCATTATTGCATGTCAGATTTTGGTTGCCTTTAGTATATAAATGACACACTTCCTCATTGATGGCCAAATGCTGCCTTTGGTTCCCAACTCTGTCTTGTCTACAACAATTCACCTTAATATAATGACTTAAAATATGCAGCCACGTGCTGCATAATGATGTTTTCAGTCAAGGAACAAATAGCATACAACAGTGGTCTCGTAGGATGATAACGGAAGTGAAAAACTATTGCCTGGTGACTTCCCCACCACCCTGTTCATCACAGCGCGAGGCGTTGCTGGGCCTGCAGCTCCTTCTATGGATAGTAAGGCCGTAGGTTGAAAGGCCTGCGGGCGCTCACCTGGCCCCACAGCTCGCACCCACCTCTCTCCTTCACAAGCCTGTGTGCACTGGACGCAGCGCTGTGGTTATTGAGACGGCCAGACGCCCTTCCCTGATAACCACTAGGAAACGTGGAAGAAAAAGGACTTACCCCTTACAGACCTGGAGCTTCCGGGGCCAGCGGGAGCCGCAGAGCCAGGCGGTGAGTAGAGCTGAACTGGGCGCACGTGGCCGGGGCTCCTGCTTGTACTGAGGTCAGTGGGGGTGGGATGGGGGTGAGCCTGGCCTTTCCTGCTCGCTCTCCATTGGTGAGTGTAGAACCTGAGAGCAGGAATGTAAAGCACCTGAAGAGGAGAGAACAAGTGGCCCAAATGGTCAGTTATCCCAACCAACCAAGGCCTCGGAAATAAAGGCGCCTCAGAGGGGCGGGGGGCGCGGTTCCCAGGCCTGAGCTGGTGCAGGTATTCCAGGCAGCCCGCTGGGATGGGGAAGCCTGCCAGTCAGCGCTTCAATCAGGCACTTGCAGCACACAGAGAAAAGCGGACTGTCGGGGCTCACACTAGTAAGTTCCTCAGGTGTTTGTGGTGATGCTGGTGTAAACAAACTTCCTGTGCTGCCAGGCACAATTACAGCCGTGGGCTGTACCACCTGGGTTTGCGTGAGTGCCTCCCCTGCTGTTTGCCAGGCAATTTTCTCAAACGTAACACCGTCACTGAGTGGTGCATGACGATAATTGATGTCTTTAAAAAATGAATTCCTGAATTATAAGTGAACTGGAGTGACTTTTAAGTTGGTGATAGATCCCAATCGATTATTCTGGATTGATGCCTCATCTATTTAGGGTTTCCGAGCAAACATCAATTTTTAAATATAGTCTCTAGGGATATAGCTTTCGCCAAAGAGAATAGCCTAAATGTCTGTCTTCCTTTTATCGTTTGGATTAGCCAGGGAAGAGGAAGGTATTATGGTGAAGTGACATGCAAGTGAAGTTCATTGCCAGGATTAGTAATAACTATTTTCTGCGAGCTAGCTAGAGAAAAAGTGAGGTGGTGCAGTTCACTGGGATTTAAGTTTCTGTTGAAAAACAAATACAACTTTTTCCCCCATGTATTTCCCTTATTCTAAGTCCTACTTTCATAGACCGTGATCAAAATTGCAAGTTTGGCATCTCAAGTCTCTGTGGCTATAACAGTTTTTTCCCAGCTAGTAACAGATTCATTTCTGCTAAAATTCTATTACTCTAAGCAATTTCTCTCAAGGATTGTAACAGTTCTTCTGAAAACAGATCAGCAGCTTTCAGTATAATCTTACTTCATCTAACTGGAACAAGGTCCACTTCTGGTAAATCCTGCAACTGAATGTGACAGGAATAGAAAATTCTATTTCAGTACCTTGCAGAGTATGATGAAAGGCACTTGGAAGGTGCTTTGGATTGTTTTTGTTTTGTTTCGTTTTCAGTCTTTCTCTTAGAATTAGCTTTTGTTCTATTTTACTTTTAAGTGATACTTTAACAGCTTTTATATTATAAGCAGAAATAAAATTAAAAACATAAAAGAGGGTTCTCTTTCAAATGCTCACTGAACAAATGGGCCCTTTGGAAGTATTTTGAAATTAGGACATTAACATGGGTTCAGAAATAAACTGCTCTGTTCTGCACTCAGCTATACTCATTCACAAACTATGAACACAGATGTACACCCTCGAAGGCTGTTATTGCAGATACTAAATTTGAAAAAAAATCAACTTTGAATGTATATTTGAGGAAGAAAAGAAAGAGGAGTGGGTAGAAAGAGAACAAAAAGGGGGAAAGAGAGAACAGCAGAGAAGAAAGAGATAGAGGAGCTAAAATCATTTCAACTGTATTTACTTTAACAATCTACAATAGCTTCATGAAATTATTTAAAGCTTAATTTGGTCAAGAAAGTTAATGTAAATAACGTTTAGCTGAGAGTTTGACCTAAATGAAAAAAAAAAATCACATGAAGGACACTTATCCCTTAAGATAGTTAAATTGCAGTTGGTATTATCACTTATAAGACATCTGCATAATTGTCCAAGGCTATACAGCCAGGTCTGTGGCAACTTTTTAAAAAAAGAAAGAAAAGAAACATATAGGAATATAACATCTAAAGTTCCTGTTGATTGAAATTTATATCTTTAAAATGTTCAATTTTTGAAAAAAATTATTTGTGGTTGTATTAAAAATAGTTCATGATAGTGTTCACATAATCTCTGCAGGGATTACAGAGCAGCAAATATCCAGGTCTATGGGGAGGCTTTTTGTGCCTTTTCCTATCTCCCTTCATCTCTTCCTTTTCCTCTTTTTCCCTTTTGTCTGTGTTCTCCTCCACCTCTTTCCCCTCCCCCACTCCTCTTCCTAACAGCTACCATTTAGTTAGTAGTTTGTAGCCTTACTAATGTCCCTGCCAATACTGAGTATTAGCATGTGATATCTTGGCCCATCTCCAAAGCTACCCTACATTGTAACTTTTATTACCTGTGTTTATAATCAAGGACATTGAGACTCAATTTGGAGAGGAGTTAACTCTAGTGCTTTGCTCTATGCCCCACGTTGCATTGCAGTCAGTCCTCACTTAACATCATCCATAGGCTCTGTGACTTTAAAGGAAACAGGTGTTTAGCAAAACCAATTTCACTGTAGGCTAATTCATATAAACAAGAGTTAAGTTCCTAAGACATCTGTCTCATCAAAATGATAACAAATTATGTTGAATGAAATGATGTCATTCAAGGATGTTCAATATTTTGCAACTGGAGTGAAAAGGTGCAAAGAGGTCAATACATAGAGTGCCCCAAACCCCCCAAATATTGATTTTTTTCTTTAATTTTGAAAGTTAGAGCTTAGGGTACTTAGTACAAGTGCCAAAGACTTTCTAAAGTAAGAGGAGAGAGAAGTATGGGATGTTCTCACACTTGTCAACAATCTGGAGCTTTAAAAATCAGGGCTGGAAAATATTATTTTGAACTCTGCAGACTGCTTAAGAATTATCTTTGAACTATTTTAACTAGCAGTTTGAAAGACTAACCAAAAGTGTATCCTTTTTATTAGAATACTTGTACTATATTAATAAACAATATTTTCTACTAATTATCTCCACACTGCTTGAAGTTAAAATTAAAAATGAACAATCTGGGGATATTTAAACAATCAAGCTGAATAATTTTTGCTTCCAAATTAGGAGTTTTGAAAAATGCATAGCAGGACATTAGTTTCACAATCCGTAAAATAAAAGGGGCTTTAAATAATTATGTATATACTAGAGGCCCCGATGCACAAAAATCATGCAAGTGCATGCCTTCCTTCCCCCGGCTGCTGGCACTGGCTTCCCTCTGGCACCTGGGACCCCGGCTTCTCTCTGGCTGCTGGCATACACCAGGACCCGGGCTTGCCTGCGGCCTGGCTTCTTTGGGAAGGTCGTCCTGTCTAATGAGCATATTACCCTCTTATTATTATAAATATATTTCAGTTTCTGTCTTTAAAACCTTTAAGGCAGCTTTCAAAAATGTTAGCTCCCTAAAACTTTAATATAATAAAAAATAGGCAACTTGCAATATATAGCAGAACTATTTAAAGGGGCAGGCAATATATGGCCAATTAAACAAAGTAGTCATAAACTAATAATCCAGGAATGAAAGAATTATTGAGGCTATGGAAGTTGTCTGTTTTTTATTGTTTGTTAAAGGATAGATCAGCCTGGGAGTGGGAGAAGGGTATCAGAGTGTACTTCAGAGAGAAACATAACTTTGTAAAAGTGGGGTCCTATGTAATGTACATTTCTGAGTCAATATAGGTATTGGTGGGATCAATAATAGATTTTATAATATTCCTTCATAGTATTCTTTATCTCTTGTACTATAACTTCCTTAATCAGCCATTACTGGAATGTTAATTTCTTTCTTTCTCTGTAATTATAGATAAGGCTGGATGATATTTATACATATGAGGCCCTTTTATTTGTCATTTGGTTGGTGTGGGACATTTACCTCATTTACCTAAATAAGTCCTCAATTTAAGCTCTAAACTTAAATATCACTTTCTTAGGATGCCTTCCCAGAGCCTCTACACCAGCGATTTTCAACATGTATGCTGCAAGAATTTGTAAAACATGCAACACCTGACTATTTAGTCAGGGGCACTGACTTCTTTTCCCTTATGGTCAAATAAAAAAATGACAACAGCCAACACAATAACGGTCATCCAGTGGGAATGAATAAAAATTATACCTATTTTTTGTCGTAGCACAGAATTTTAGAAATTAGTTTGTGTGCCATAAGAAAAAAGAATTTAAAATTGCTGCTCAAGACCGTAGTTTATTCTTTCTTTTATGCTATCTCAGCATGCTATATTCTACAGCATGTATGTTACTACAAAATTCTTCAAGTTTTTAATTTTAAATGTTTTTTCTTTTCTCACCAAAATGTACAATGCATAAGGGCAAGGATGTTGTTAGTTTGCTTAATATATTATCCATGACACAGTGATCACCACATAACATATACTCAATAAATATCACTTTAATCAATGATCAAATTTGCTTTCCTACACTTTCTAACCAAACTGAGATTTCCTTTATGACGCTTTCTTTAATTTTTAATCTATTTAAGAAGTCCCACTTTATCTATTGAAATATCATGTGTGTCAAATTACTTTGTATGAGCTCTTTGTTTAGTAGGAAAATTGACTTGTTGAAATGCTCAGTACAAAATACTTTCTCACATGTTATTTCATGTTGTAAAAGGTTATGGAAAATTAATTGGTCAGATGTGTAGAAATCTGTGGTTGATAGCTAATACGTTTGACATCACAATGTAGAGATGTGGTCTAGATGAGTATGATTTTGTATCTTCTCCCAAACCTGTAAATGGTCACTTCTTAGTTTATACCACTTAATACCACTGTGTATTAAGTATCAATAGGAATAGAGAGTTGCTTTTAATAAACCATATTAGTGTCAGTGAATAATCATAATAGGAGAGTAATTGAAGGGCAAAGTCAAGCAAATACATTGTAAATAAAGCTATAGGGATGAGATAAACCCAATAAAAAAATGGGCAACGGATCTAAATAGATACTTTCTGAAAGAGGACATAAGGAAGGCCAAGAGACACATGAAAACATGCTCAAAGTCACTAATCACCTGAGAGATGCAAATCAAAACGACAATGAGGTACCATCTCACGCCTGTCAGAGTGGCTATCATCAACAAATCAACAAACGACAAGTGCTGGTGAGGATGCGGAGAAAAAGGAACCCTTGTGCACTGCTGGTGGGGATGCAGACTGGTGCAGCCACTGTGGAGAACAGTATGGAGTTTCCTCAACAAACTAAAAATGGAACTCCCATTTGACCCAGTGATCCCACTTCTAGGAATATATTCCCCAGAAACCAGAAACACCCATCAGAAAGAATATATGCACCCCTATGTTCATAGCAGCACAATTCACCATAGCTAAGATTTGGAAACAGCCTAAGTGCCCATCAGCAGATGAATGGATTAAAAAACTGTGGTTCATCTACACAATGGAATACTACACTGTGGTAAAAAAGGAAGGAATTCTTACCTTTTGCAACAGCATGGATGGAACTGGAGAGCATTATGCTAAGTGAAACAAGCCAGTCAGAAGAAGATAAATATCACATGATCTCACTCATTTGTGGAATATAATGAACAACATAAACTGATGAACAAAAACAGATCCAGAGACAGAGAAGCATCAATCAGACCGTCAAACCTCAGAGGGAAGGTAGGGGAGGGTGGGGGTAAGGGGGAGAGATCAACCAAAGGACTTGTATGCATGCATATAAGCCTAACCAATGGACACAGACACCAGGGTGGTGAGGGCATGAGTGGGGGGATGGGGAAGGCAATGGGGGGATAAGGACACATATGTAATACCTTAATCAATAAAAAAAATTTAAAAAGATATAAGATGAATAGACAAGCCTAGTGATGTGCTAAGTAATAGTAAAAAATTTTATCTGCATTACTGCCTCTCAAGAAAATATAACTCAGCCAACCCTGTGTCAACAATGTTATTTTATTCACCTGCCCTTTATCTGTTTGAAGCTTACATCATTTGAGGGAGGGGAAACCTCTTAGGCTGTAGACCAAAGTCATCATGCTTCAGCTAAAAGTTGTTTTTAGTCTTTACATAGAAAGTAATGTTTTAAAATCTGCACTAAAATAAGGACATACTTTCTTGGATTATCCACAGATTTAAATTTCCTCAGTTGCCACAAGCAGAATAGATGTATCCTGAGTTAATTTTTTTCTACATATTTCTTTGTAACTTGGAGAAATCTGATTGGTTGAAGAAAAAATTCAATCAAATAAACTTGATAGGAATTGTCTATTTACACATCTATTTTCATCAATCAACTAAGCACCATATGGAGTGTTCTTTGCATTGTGTGTGTGTGTGTCTTGCATACAATATTTAAAAAGATGAACAAGACTCAGTCCCTGCTCTCAAAAGTTACAATTTAGTAAGGATGGGGAGAAAATAAATTTTCATTTTATACTTTGGTAAAAGCATACTAAGTCTTATATGTGATTCGTACCGTTAGCGAGATGTGAGCAAAGAGCTGGAAGATCTGTCAGAGTAAGATACATCTCTAAGGCTTTTGAGGATCAGAAAAAAAATATTCATATGGAGAAAACAAAATAGAAAAGAAATTTATATCTGTGAGAAGCACTTTCAATTCAAATATAGAGAATTTAGCAAAATAGTGCTTAAGTCAGCATTATGTAAAAAGAGAAACACACAAAGTCAAAGGTGACTCCAGAGTTTCTAACCAAGGTAACAAGTGACATTTAGAAAAGTAAAGGAGGAGTGAGACCTGTTTGATCCATAAGATAATTTCATCAGTTTTTTAATAATTAGTAGCTGAACCTACTTTATGTTAGCCATTGACCCTAGATCAGTGATGGCGAACCTATGACACGCGTGTCAGAGGTGACACGCGAACTCATTTTTTTGGTTGATTTTTCTTTGTTAAATGGCATTTAAATATATAAAATAAATATCAAAAATATAAGTCTTTGTTTTACTATGGTTGCAAATATCAAAAAATTTCTGTATGTGACATGGCACCAGAGTTAAGTTAGGGTTTTTCAAAATGCTGACATATGGAGCTCAAAAGGTTCGCCATCACTGACCTAGATCCTAGAATGCTATAAGTTAAAAATGAAAACTAAAAAGTACAAGATCTGGCTCTCATGGCATTGAGTTTTAATTGTCCATCAAGTCCTGGTAGAAATGTCCATATGGCATGTGAAAATAAAATCTTGAAACTGGGTATTATGGACTGAATATTTGTGTTCCCCCAAATTCCTATGATAAAGCCCTAATCCCTATCGCATTGGGAGTTAATTAGGCTGTGCTGAGGGCAGGAGAATGGAGTCCATATGATAGAAATAATGCCCTTATAAACTGAGGAAGAGGCACCAGAACTTCCTCTCTGTGCCATGTGAGGATACAGCACGAAGGCAGATGTTTACAAGTCAGAAAGAAAGCCCTCACCACATGTCAGAACCTAGAACATGCAACTTCCCAACCTCTGGAACTGTGAGGAATAAATGCCTAATTTAAACCACCCAATCTATGGTATTTTGTTATAGCCACCCAAGAACACTAACACACTGGGTCTCAGAAGACTGGACATTAGCAATAGCTCAAATCCATGGATTTGGCCAAAGGATAAATTTTTAGAGAATATCCATACTTAAGGAATCACAGAACAAAAGAGTAGAAAAAAATTTTCATAAAGTTATTGAAGATGCAGCAGGACTAGGACGTGTGGAATCAAATAAGAAAAGGGGATAATGCTAAGAGTTCTTCAATTGTGCCATATCTTATTCCAGGCAACGTACAAAGAAGCCTGAGAAAAGTAAATACCCTTTGAAAATGGTTGTGTTAAAAGAGAGTGGGAGAAGCAGAGGGATTCCAGCAGATATCAAAAGATTTTCTTTAATTCAACACATGTCGACAGAGTATCTTCAAGTTGTTTTGCAAATCGCCGCAGTTTTGGGAACAGTGAAACAAGATAGACAATGATCTCCCTTGTACAGGAGAAAGTGAAAATAAATAGATAATTTTGAGAGTATAAATTGTAAAAGAAACACACAAACTTTCTCATTATTCTCCACTTATTTTTTAAAATTAGAAGTATTGCAAGTCAAGGTGCCTAGAAAAGAGATTCTGAGTCTTTGAGTTCAAGAGGGAGGACTTGGGAAAGGAAGCAGTATTGAGGGAGCATTATGTGAGAATGAAACCAACTTGGAACAACAAAGTAATGTTAAAAGCAAGAACAGATTTGGAGAACTTACATCACTTGGTTTTAAGATGAATAAAGCAACAGTAGTCAAAACGATGGTATTAGTGAAAGGGTTAACATATAGATCAAGGGAATAGAATAGAGAGTCATAAAACATATCTGCACATATATAACCAATTGCTTTTATTTTTTTTAATCTTTATTGTTGAAAGTATTTCATGTCTTCCCTTCCCCTCCCGCCCCTTTGTCCAAGGTCTAAGCAATTCAATTGAGGAAAAAAAGTCTTCCAACATATGGTACTGGAACAACTAATATCTATGTCTACATGACAGAAAGTAAACATCAATATATATCAACATAGTACACAAAAATCAAATTAAAATGAATCTAAAAAATAAAAGTTAATAATATAAAACTTTAGAGAAAACATAATAGAAAGTATTTAACACTTTGGAGTAGAGAAAGATTTCTAAAATATGACATGAAAAGCATGAGCCTTTAGAAAATGAACAGAATTTTCTCAAAATTCAAAGCTTTATCTCTTCAAATGTTACCATTAAGAAAATGAAGAACTAAAGCTACAGAATATGAGATTATATTTGCAATATATATTTCTGGTAAAATACTTGTATCCAACAAACACTCACACCTCAGAAGCCAATGATACTACAGAGAAAGATTTCACCCAATAAATAACTTAATGTCAGTAAATCTATATAATAAGGTCTGGCCGGCAATCAGGGCTGATGGGGGCTTTCAGGCTACTGGTTGCCAGCTGCCGGCCAGGGCCTTCCTTTGTTCTGAGCCGCCCCCTGGTGGTCAGTGCACATCATAGCGAGCCCTCGAACTCCCGAGAGGACACTTTGCATATTAGCCTTTTATATATATAGATTGTCTGCAGCAGCATTCATATTACAATGAAAGATCTGAGTAATTCTGATCAAGAACATAAGGCCCACAAGCCTGAAATAGTTATACCACCCCTTTAAGAAAAAAGTTTGCCAAACCCAGATCCCTGATCTGCATATTTGAACAAGCAGAGGCTAATTTGAAAAATTTAAACCATATGGCTGTCTTAAGTCTGTTATTTATGTTTGAAGACTTTCAAAAGTTCAATTACTGCATTGTACTGATTGTTCAAGTGTAACTCCTTCATATTAGAAATCATTGCATGCAAGGTCCTGGGAACTTATATTGTGATTTTTAATTAATGAGAACTAATATTGAAACTATTTTAATATGGTATGAAAACAAATTGTGTAAATGTATAGAGTTATCCTATCCTTCTCTGCAAATTGGAGGTAATATTGGAGCAAGGGAATTTTGGGGTATCTGATCTAAATATTCAATTCACTCTCAGGGCTACCATACAATAAGCTGAATAAATAACATTTTTAAAGCAGATAGAAAATGATATGTTATCATTTATAACTGTCTTTTCTGGTCCTCAGCATGCATTTTTTTTCAATTTCATTATATATATAAAAAATCAAATGCAACTCAAACTCACTGCACCATATAGTTGTAACAAAAGAAATGGAAGAGAGTCTATGGCCATACCACCCTGAACGCGCCTGATCTCGTCTGATCTCGGAAGCTAAGCAGGGTCGGGCCTGGTTAGTACTTGGATGGGAGAAATGGAAGAGAAAAAAAAAAAAAAAAGACAGGGGAAATGAAATCCCGTGGCTACACTTCTGGAAATAGTCGTGCTGCATGAGTCAGACCACAGGGCAAGACTGTTTTCCAGAATATTATAGTACAACTCTACTGAAAAACCAAACCAACACAAAAAGTAGTAAAAATTAAAAAGAGGAATAAAAATTAAATTTATTGCAGACTGTAGAAGTCAACGTTGTGTGGATGGTCTTCACTTATGGCTAGGTATTGCATGGCCTGTTGTGAAGGGGAATGATTTTATCTGGGCAAAAGAAAAGACCGGGAGTAATTTCTACACTTACCTATGACAATCGTGTGATTTAAAGGGTGTCTTTCAATATTTAAGGCTACCTACTGCCTGTTCTTCGAAATGTGGAACGATACATTGTTTTGCAACTTAATCACACCTATCTATATGCATTTTATGCTCCAGGCACTCTGTAATAATTAAAAACAATACTGTCCTAGAGATGCATATAGCTAATTTTTAACTCCAATATACCTATTTCCATTCCACATTTTGTTAGTTTGCTTCCTTTAACATCAGACAAATACATTAGCCAGGATAAAATAGATCTGGAAAACATGATTTTGGATTTACACTTGAGGTTATAGGTACATTTCTGGATCTAAGCAATTTTATTTTATTGCTTCTCATTTGTCTAGTGATGACAATATATCTTTGTTGCACAAGTATGTGTTTTTGTAAATAATTATTTATAAATACAATATGTATAAAATTTAAGCAATGCATTAAGCATTGTTAGAACAATAGAATTTATTTTTCTTTACTAGCCCCATGAGAAAAATGTTCAAGTTAAGGAAAAATACTGACAATTTGATATCTCAGGGGGAGAGGATATTAAGTTGCATAGAGTTCTGTAGTCTTGTTTAAGCCTATATGAAGAAAAACAGTCTATAGTTAAGGCTATCAAAGATGAATAGATAGATAGAATAAAAAAGTGTAGATCAGTGATGGCGAACCTTTTGAGCTTGGCGTGTCAGCATTTTGAAAAACCCTAACTTAACTCTGGTGCTGTGTCACATATAGAAATTTTTTGATATTTGCAACCATAGTAAAACAAAGACTAATATTTTTGATATTTATTTTATATATTTAAATGTCATTTAACAAAGAAAAATCAACTAAAAAATGAGTTTGCCATAGGTTCACCATCACTGGTATAGATAGACAGAGGTACATAAGTAGATAATACTACCACATACACACATATGCACATATGTAGACACTATTGCACAAACTCAAGGCCACTTGGATTTTTTATGAGTATGCTCAGTAATGAATGTTTGTGTAAGGCCTTTGAAAATGTTATTGAGATAATTTGCTATTATTCATTAAATCTGAGAATTACTTAAGTACTCAGTAAAGACATTAATAATTTTTTCTTTAAAAAATATAATAATTTTTATTATCTTTCAAGTCAAATATTTACTTTATTTCAAAATTGTGAACAAAAGACTAAAATAAGTTATAGGGACTGCCATTTTATCTTTGTAAAGTTTACAATATAATTAATTTTATAGCATTGTATTTCTTCTTTACTCAAAAATCTATTAATTATATGATAGTATTTTGCACATATATTGATGTAATTAACAATCCATTGCAAAATTTTTAGCTTTTAAAAAATTATCATGTTTATAAATACAATATCGAAGAATTGTGGGAAAAACAGACTGATTCCATTGTAATTTTGTTTATAAATAAAAATAACACATTTAATAATAATTCTTTAGTTTTCCAACTAATAGATTAGGTAAAACGAACACCAACTACATATACATATTGCCAAATAATTACTCATTTTCATTATTTAAAATTTTTTATTTTATTAGTTTGTCAATAATAGGGCAGGTGATTATTGATGGAACTGATGAAAGGAGTTCATTCATTTATCAGGCTTGCATTGTTTCCATACTTAGTTTCAAACAGACTGTTAAATTCTTAGGCTACAGAAATGAATGAAGCATTACCTGTCCTTACTAGACTCCAGTCTAGAGGGAATGTTGAGTTAAAACATTAAACATTCAGTGTTAAAATAAAGACATCTAAAGAGTTCCAGACCCAAAAAACATATTTTTTTTGTACATTTTTCCCACTTTCCTCCCTTTGCAAATGCAAGGAATTTCTTAATAAATTTCTTATTTAGAATGACAAAGTCTTTGTCCCCTGTTCTTCATATTGTGGTTTTGTTTGTTTGTTTGTTTTGCAGTGTGTCCAGCAAGTGCATTCTTATATCAGTTGTCCATTTGCTTTGCTAACAAGCCAAGCAAAATAAGATACTAAATGTGTTAGTCAAATTATTTGCGCCAAGTGAACTGAGCTGAACATTGCTGATTAGACCTTTTTGTTTTTCCAGTATAAAACTCATATGATTTTAGATACTTTAGGTAACTTCTAAGGCTGTGCATTTAACTATTAAATTAAAATATTATTATTTAATTTAAAATTTGAGCTAATATTTGTTTTATCTTTATGTCATTTATGTCTACGAATGACATAAAGGAGGGTTAGATTTATTTATAGTTTATTATAGTGTTAGAATTAAAGTTTTCTTTCAGCTGTGTTTTTTGAAAGCATCAATTCTTCAAATTCTTCAACAACAATCAATTGAAATAGCTATTGATATGAAAATTATTTTCTTCTAGGAGCAAATGAAAAAAAATGTAATATTCAGACAGTAACTATGGTTGTTTTGAGGTCAAAAGGAGCAGTCTTGTTTTCCCTTGAAACATACAGGAAGTAAAGGGACTTTCTTGTTACTTCCATCTGGCTCACAGATGTCATTTATTGTCAAAATTAGCAATGTATGAAAACCTTATGGCTAGTCTGTTTTGAAACACATTCATTTTTATGGTGAGATAAAATGACTAGTAGATATTATAGGCAGGTTTAAAGAGAATATATTTACATATTTATCAAATCTAAAGAATCCGTAAGTTACTAAATGGTAATTTTTTTCAACTAGTAATTCTCATCTAAAATAATATTTAATATTTTCTCACCAGTACAAGGAATGACTTTTGAGTAAAATATTTTAAGGGATTTACTTTTATTACTAAAGGGTATCTGAATATACAATTGCCCCTCAGTATCTGAAGGGCATTGATTCCAGAACCTCTGTGGATACCAAAATCTGTGGATGCTCAAGTCCCTTATGTACTAGTAAAATGACTTAGTATTTGTTTACAACCTACACACATCCTCCCTTATACTTTAAATCATGGCTACATTACTTGTAATGCCTAATACTATGTGAATGCTATTTAAGAAGTTGCTATACTGTATTGTTTAAGGAATAATGACAAGAAGAAAAGCCTGTACATTTTCAGTACAGATGCACAACCATCATAGACCTAATACATGGTAAAGGTCAGCAAGAGCTTAAAAGAAAAATTGTTTTAACATTTTCATCCTCAGGTTAGTTGACTCTGCAGATGTGGACTCCGCGATACATAGTGATCTGTTAGGGAAAAACTCTTATTCATTTAATAATATTCTTGATAAGCTTTAATTTATAGAAAATTTCTTTGGAAATTCTGAAATATTCTTTGTTTCCACTTAAATTTGGCTTCTAATAATATAACATTTTAAAGATTTGGTTTTAAAAATGCAAAAGTAGACCTTTAAAATGATGTCCATGTAGTCATTCACAACCACAGATATGTAAATGACATAGAGATGATTTTCATTCCATATCTGGTTTTCTTATCACCACTCATGCACTAAAAATAATCTGGCTGATAATAGGGTGTGTAAGTGAACTTTATTGTGGTGCCTCCTATTCTCCTGACATAATCAGTTCTTATTTGGAGCCCGAATTACTGAATCTTAGTTCCCCACTGTTCTTCTCACTGAGGCATTAATTCTCAAATGGATCTAGAGTTCCTACAAGTACAATGTCATAGTCCCTCCTGTGGGTCAGCTAAGAGGGAAAGGTTACAAGTTCAGAAAATACTGCTGAACCCAGCAGTTAATGATTTTGCCTATAAACTTATAGTCATACAAATGTATTTGTTGAATATCATGTAGGAAGATGTCTGTGCTGAGATGATAACACTGAGATCCTGTGAACAGCATGACTGTGATGTATAGGTTTCTCTCAAGTCAACAAGATTACCTTTAATTATGGCCTCACTGAAGCTGGATTAGATGTGCAGTAGGCAAACATTGAATTGGGGAGGAATAGTTAGAAGAGATAAATGCATGATAAATATGTATGCTTCTCTGTGCTTTTCCAGTGCCTTCCCAACATGTAAAAACAATTTGAAATTTTAATCCCACAAATACATCCTACATTCTTTTCATTTCTTTGACAAATATGTAGTATATTTTCTAGATGAGGTGCATATTGCTAAAATGGCATCCTCAGTTTCATCATTAGATTTAGATAGAAAAAAATTTAGATATGAAGTATAAAAATGAATGTCAATTTGATTCAACCAGAATAATTTAGTAGTTTAATCTGAGCATTTTGGTGCACACTTCAGGCAATGGTAGTCTCTTTCCTCAGATATGAACATATCTGTCCGGAAAAATGAATGGAAAGTAAGCAAATAGAATAATAGCTAAGTGTGTCCAACTTGTATCCCAAATGTACTCAGCTGAGATTTTGAAGACCTTAGAAGTCACATGCAAGCTTTAAAGCTGTTCATAATATTGCTCACCCTAAAAGACACTCCAATGGTCTCTAACAGTGTAGTGACTGCAATACTCAATGTCACTTTCTGACATAATTACTTAGGGCTATAGGATTCTGACAGTTTTAGAGCTTCTGAAACTAACAGCTCTACAATAAACTGGAAATCAATAGCAATATGTGATTTTAGTCGCATTTGTTACTTTCTAGAATTCTCTGATAAGTAGGATAATTTTGTAGTATTGACCAATATGCTATGTTCTGTGTCAATATCAAAAATGCAAACATCAATTACAGTTACTTGGAAAAGTTTATGAGCACTCTCATAAAAGCATTTCATTCATCTTAACATTCTCAAGTACACGAGTAAGCAAATTTTTCCTTTCTTCTTGAACATTTATCTTTGCCTAGGAAGATCAGGTATTCATGTACTATTTCATGAAATGACCCATGTTAGAAAAAATGTCTATGTAAGAGTTTTAGTTGTTTATTTATTTTCCAGTCTCTTGGCTCATCAGGTTATATTTATAATGGAAAATCTTTTGAATAAAATATAAATGTGTTATTCAAAATGTGGATACGGAGCAGATTTATTAGCTGTTGTCCAGAGGGTACACCTGCATAGTGTTAGGGAATGATAAGTTTCAAAAGGGATTGATTCAAAGTACATTAATTTTCTTCCTTGCAGCTCTAGTCCTCACTCTTTCCTGGTGTGTGTGTTCAGCTGGTTCTCCAAACCTTGGTCACAGTCTCACTGACCTTGGTTGCCTAGTTACAAAATCCTCTTAGTGATTTGTGAGATGCTTGTCTTGATGGAGAGCAATGAATTTTTTTTTCCTAAAGTAAACTTAAGAGAGTTTCTATTTCAGAGTAGAACATATTAAAACCAGTATATCTTGCCAAATTTAGAACTTGTACTTCTTAGAGACTAAAATTATGAACTGGAAATTTTCCTCTCCAAATTCTATTTAATATTGCCAACATTGACTTCCTGGTTCTAGAGAATAGGATCTCAGCTAACTAGGGCAGTATAAGCTCCTTAAAAAAAATGAGGCCACTTTTTGAAACATAACATATAACAATATGTTATGAAATGTCACAGTATGTCTTCTGAGGACAAATATTTTAAAAATGAATCAATAGTGTGTAATATACTTAGTTTTTCCACCTTTTGTATAAGTGAACTAGAGGGGGACTATTATTTTTAATAATTTTTGATGCTAGGAAAAATAATCTGTGATATACATTCCATTTTTTCATTGTGGTATTTCTCTCTTTCTACAGTTCCATATCCCTGTGGTAATGTCAAAATATGATATTAGTCATCAGATAAGTATTTGTGCAAATTTTTATATCTAGTTTATTCAGTTTGCTTCCCCAGAAAATAAGATTCCTTAGTGTGTATATACAATGAAGTATTAATCAAGGAGCTTATAGCAACACACAAAAACAATAACATGTGCTTGTTGTGCTAGTGTAGGTACCGAATTCTGGAGATTACCTTAAGTAGGATCCAGTGTTCAAACTGAGCGTCAGTGCCACGGTCAACTTACAAAATAACAAGTCCCTTATAGCATAGAACCAGTTTACTACTTGGACACTTGAGCATGTAGTCCCACTGAAGTTAGTATAATTGGTACCAGCTGTTAAACTGTTGCTTTTGTTTGTTTGTTTTGTTTTGGACAAGAGCCAATTTGACTTGAAAGCAATGCCACTAAAAAGAAGAGACTGAAGCAGGATGCCAATATATATGTATGTATTTCTTTCAAGCCATTTTCCTCAAGCAGTTCACCTCAAGGCCATGATGATTCAAACACAATAATAGTGATAATGGGTTGCTTGACTGCTGAAAGGCAGCTGGGCTGACTGGAGCCAAGCTGAGTGGGAAAAACATTTCACTTTTACACTTTTTTCTTTATGAACAATAATTTCCCTTAACAATATGGCGAGTGATTTATTTTCACCCTCCTAGTACTTTCTGTAATTTATTCTATAAAACTTACTTGTAGCTGAAGTAACAAATGGGCCTGGGCATCTGGAAATTTTAGCTTCTTCATAAAAACTTTTTCTTCCATGAAGGTATCGAACAAACAAGTAATTTTTTGTTATGATCCAAATATCAGATACTATGCTTTCCTTCCTACAAAATCAGTGACATTTTATAACCAATACATATCTCAGATATCATCTAAGAGACTTATAGAATTTCCCCTGAGTACTTAATATTAAACCTAGATTAACAAAATCTCTTAATTCCTAGTTAATGACAAATCTACTCTATGACATACTGGCCTTCTTAGCTATTTTGCCAAGTAGTATTTTTTAAAGAAATACATAGTAGTTTAAATAAATTGTAAATTTTCAAGCTAATTAGTGAAATTAAAGTGATGAACCACAATTTGTTAAACTTAAAAGTGTCATTTTACACAGCAGGGAACTTTTAAATGTAGTAAGTATGCAGAAAGGTATGTGTTAAAAGGAGCACTTTTGCAGCAGAGTGTCAAAAGAATGTTAATCTTAAACACATGATAAAAAATCAGGAAACCATTGCAAGAATGAAATTTCTTTTTTTTAAAGATTTAAATTTCTGAGAGGCACATTCAGAAAAGAAAGAGAGAAAACAATGACAGAAAAGCTCTGAATAAAGAAATGTCTGGGCTTGAAAACAACTGGATAAATAAAAGGTGGTGTATTAATGCTTTGAAGGAGAGTTCATATTTTAGATAATGAACCATTTATTCATCCACTTAATATTTATTGAGCACCCACTACCCGCGAAGCACTCTTCTGAGATTAAGCACTCTTTACTGTGATTAAAGAAAGAGTAATGAGTTTTTTTCTGATAGAAATGGAAAATATCATAGTTATCATCTTTATTATTGCTCAGCATCTTTGTCCTTAAAGATATTTGTTTGAATGACTTTTTCTTATGCCTCTGGAAGAATGTGGAAAGGAGTAAGTACCTAGTGTTCAGAACAATAATCAAAAGGGCCCTGTATTATAACACAGAATATTTTGCAGACAGGGAATTTGACATCCTGGAGATAAAAATGAATAGTCCTACATAGTTTGTTTTATTAATAACTCTTTCTCCCCTCCTCCCAGATCTCCTATAAGTACCTTCTACTTTCTCCACCATTGGAGGTCTTACCTTCTCTGTACTTGTTCTGAAGGAACCCTAAGTCAATAGGTGATTTATGGGCAGGGGAAAACATACAAATACCCAGAAGCAGTTTAGTTTATAGGGGTCACACCATTTGACCCATGCTCTCAGACCTCCTATGGTGCGTTCCTCCCTCTCCGAGTCAAAAGCACACCATAAGTTCTTATATCAGAAGTGAGTTCTTTCTTCTTTGTGGCTAACATACTTTTACATCTGTTCATTGGAGCAGGGGCTGGATTCTTATTGACCCAGGGTCTTTATCTACTTAGTACGATGAAATTTATTAACACTAGAAACTAAAATGCTTTCAGAGTCAGTTTTGGTCTTCTAGTAAAAGCATTATACTCTTCCTTTGTGATCTCATTGTATACATTTTGTAAGGCAAACATAGCCTTGTTCTCTTTTTCTCATCCCCCAAATCCAAATCATCACAAACAGAACTTTATATCACTTGAGCAAATTTACTTTGAATTCTCAGAATTATCAGTGTGCTTGCTGACCCTTACCACATATGTCTGTATCAATTTGGGGTTCTATTTTGAATAACTCAGACTTTAATATCCTGGCAATCTATATATGTGTTCTTGATTAAATAATCTCTCATACATTTTACACACTAGGTAAACATATTAAGCTTTCTTTTAATTCTTTGGCCACAAGAGATAACATTTATATTTTTCAATAAAAGTATAAAATATACTCAATCAATATATAACAGGAACATGCATTCTCCTCATATTTTGATATTTAAAAATTCAATAAGAACAAATTTCATAATAAAGAGAATTAAACAAATTTTAACAAATTAAACCCAATTAGGATAATTAAGACTATAAACATTTACTTGTTTTTCCCTTAAGCACTGAATAAAAGGGTATAAATCTTCTTTAATATGCTTCGATGCTCAAATGCTAATCAAAGTCATTTTAATACTATGATAATTCTGAAATTATTCTTATGTAACAAATGTTTGGATTTTAGATATAAAATAACTCATTGCCCAAGTTTGAATCCCTTGTTATTGCCCTTTTTTTCTTTCTTAATCTAGTTTTTCACACAGTTAGGCTAAATATACACTGAATTTGTAAAGTTTACAATTGCTCAATTTCTGATTGTAATTCATAATTTACTTGATATCTTTATAAATGTTCTATCGAGCCTGGCTGGTGTGGCTCAGTGTTTGAACATCAACCCATGAACCAAGAGGTTGCTGGTTCAATTCCCAGCAGGGCACATGCCCACATTGCAGGCTCCATCCCCCGTAGGGGGCATGCAGGAGGCAGCCAATCAATGATTCTCTCTCATCATTGATGTTTCATTCTCTCTCTCCTTCTCCCTTCCTCTCTGAAATCAATAAAAACATTTTTTTAAAAATGTCTGCTGATCCTGTTTTGAAGCTTAAATTTTCTCATAGTTTCAGAAGACTGTATTGCCAGAAAGAACCTTATATATTTCATGTATATGCCTTTTTTTTCTTTTTACTAATGATATATATTATAATCCTTGAGTTATGAACTATATTATATCTTTTTTGATAGATTATATTATTCACATGTGTGATGATTTAAGAGTCTAACATTTGATTTTATGCTTCTCTAAGGCTGAGTGGCAAAAATATAGAGAATTTCTATTAATGAGATTAAGAATATTTATACTGTATATAAGATCATTGCACCGCATGGTTTCTAGGTACAAAGTAACCTTGTAAAGTAATGTTAAGTGTAATAGATGAAATTTCAGATGTGTTTAAAACCTAACTTGGCATAGGTTGAGCTTACTTATCTGATTATATTTAGAGTTGACTTTTAGGAAATATAACCATTTCAAAATCTGGAAAACACACAGGAAGGAAATGGCTTCGCCTATGTTTTTGGCAATTGAAATACAAATCAATAATTTCCTGTAATTATTTGATTTTAATATTTGATGAAAATTGCCTGGAGCAAGATAGTTTGGCTTTCAATTTAAAGCTATATTTGAAAAAAGAAAATGTATCCTTTTATGTTCTCTGAGGAGAGCTTTAAGTGTTCATTGCTATAACCCTGCTATACATGACTCCTTGCCCTTTCCCCACATGAACCGTCCCTTTTCAATGACCTTGCTGAGACTTTAGTAATTTATCTAAAATATTAGTAGGGCATTATTATTAGTGTCAGAAATGACTCCTACAGAGACCATGTTAATATCTGTGTAGACGAGTCCAACACCTTGCCAGAGAGCTCAACACAGGCCCCAGTTAAGACCCCTCATGTCATCCGATTACTCTGCTTCTGATGATCATGTGAGCTCACTGAAGAGTCAGACATTTGCTTATTGACTCTAATTCAAAACTGTAAGCATTGAGCAGTAGAGGCAAGGAGATTCACAAATTAAAATTATTTCATAGGGTACCCCCTTATTATGTATATGTATTTTAGAACTCAAGAAAAAAAATGAGAGAGTCTAACATTGACTGTACACTCATCATTTGTGAAGTGAAATTTACAAGATGCACATGGCTTATTTCTTGAGTGTTTATGCAATAGTCATCAGAAGTTTATAGTCCCCATCCACTGAGAGTACCATCTCTTTCGACAGTTTGGAAAATTTCTTTGGGAAGTGGCTTGATAGTATGTGGTATATTTTATTGACTCGGTAGCTCTTAACTTTTATACTTTAAATTTGGATTTCATTTGAGAAAAAAAGATGGCTCTTATTTGGAACTCAGACACATGAAAAATGTAAGTGATGGAATTAGGCTGTCCCATTTTTAGCCCCCAAAGATTGATTTTTGTTTCTGCATGACTCACATATTTGCAAAAAAAAAAATGCAATAAAAGAGGCTTTCCAATTTCTTTGTGTAATGGCATAACTAGACCCTCTCCCAAGAAGTCTATTTTAAAGGACAACACTCCTTTGATAGAGTCAATAAGGCATGTTTATAAAAAAGCAATTATTTAGAGTCACACTTAGGAAGACTGAGAAGCTATCACATTGCACGGATCAGGGTCTGTCTTTGAGGATGTTATAGGATTTGTCAGAGATCTCCAAGACATCCAGAGGTAGTACCATGAAATTGTCCTATCAATAGCTTTTTTAAAGAATTTTTGAAAGATAAACTGCAGTTCCCTGTGATCTTATAACTTACCGTATTTTTTGCCCTTATTAAATTACATGTACAGTGTTACTTGAAATGTTTAGCCTGGGAATTATTTAGGCTTAAACAATCAATGTAAGCTAATAATGCCCTGTTTCCCATGCTATACTAGTTGGCAAGAACTGGGCCTTTGCCCAAAGAACAAAAATTGATTATAGATAGAGAAACTGAAGAAGTACATCCTAGTTTTTTGTTTAAATATATTTTTATTGATTTCAGAGAGGAAGCGAGAGGAAGGGAGAATAGAAACATCAATGATGAGAGAGAATCACTGATGGACTGCCTCCTGCAACACCCTCCACTGGGGATCACACCCGCAACCCAGGCATGTGCCCAACCAGGAATGGAACCATGATCTCCTGGTGCTTAAGTCTACACTCAACCACTGAGCCATGCTAGCTGAGCTACATCTTGGTTTTTTAGTTACTGCCTTAAACCTGGGGTGGGAGGAACAAAAGTGACAAAAAATAATACATTCTTTTTTTATTATTATTGATTTTAGAAAGAGATAAATGGAGAGAGAGGGGGAAAAAAACCCCATCAATTTGTTGTTCCATTTGTTTATGCATTCATTGCTTGATTCTTGTATGTGCCCTGACCGGGGATCTAACCCACAACCTTGGCATACTGGGTGGGCTCGCCAACCAACTGAGCTAGCCAGAGAGGGCATTTTAAAATTGAGTCTGAATGTTTGTAGAAAACCCAACAAAAATTGAATTTCTGCTAAAGAACCTGTAAATCCAGCTATAACTGGACAGCTGTAATTTTGTGGAATTTATTTCCATGGAAAATGAGAGCTTTTCTTTAAACTCTTTTTAATTATATCTTCAGAAAGGACTTTGTCTCTTGAGGCTGGGTCCATAATGACTTGAACACTGGAAACTCTGAATCATAGCACTTTTTTAAAGTCTTATTTAAGGTAGTTATTGATCTTAGTGTTTCTCTTTTTAAATTCATGAATTAATAATAATTGGGGCTTTGTATAATGTATATGGTACTAAAAATCCTTAATTAATAAAATCAGAATAACTGAAGCATCATTTTCAAATTCATTCATACATTCATTTAACATATATTTGTTAAGTGTCATTTATGGTTTAGACATAATGCTAAAAGAATGATAACTATAAAAAAATGAACAGACTTCATGCCCTTATGGGTCTCAGGGCTTATAAAAATCAAGAAATTATTTAAGAGAATTAGTATTCTATTATAAACCATAGTCCTCAGATTTATCTAAATTTTCACATATAGGTAATGAAAGCCAATGGTATTATCATTGATATTGTTTTTAAAATAGACATTTATAATGATAAAGCATATATATAAGTATTAATTTTGAAGAATTATTTTATTATCATGGACTATTAAGATTGTATAATAGCATACTTAGTTTTGAGAGTAACCAACTCTATGACAATTGTAAATTCAGAAATTTAATATATACTCATAATTTTTGCTTCTTTACAAAAAACAAATAAACTCTAGTGCATCACCTATTGGTTTGGTTTTCCTAGTAAAAACTCTTTATTTGTATGAAATCAAAGACAATATTTTGCACTTAATTAATTGACTTGCCAGAAAAATGTCTAAAATAAAGATAGAGATCAGAACAACGTTGATAACTATCTTAGGCAATATAGACTTCAGGATGAGCATGTCACATACAAGTTTGGTTGGCATTACATGTATAGTTAGAAGTAGCATGACATTGGCTGGCAGTACAAAAAGTATTGTGTGCTATTAAGTGAAAATGCAATTTTAAAAACTCTTATGAATGGCAATGTAATGGGCTGATAAATATGAAATGTGCTGAGAGTGGATCACAAGCTGATGAATGAATAGAGAATAAATACGCTATTCTGGGAAATAAATGGTAATTATGGATATGACATTGTAGAAATAAATAGAAAAGGGATTATTTTCTCTGAAAAATTTGATGAAAACAATGGATATGCTCTATCTCAAAATTATGTGGTTATTTATATTATTATGTGGTAACTGGTTTTTATTAAAACAAAACCAACTCATATAAATAATGACCAATAGTTAAAAATGTACCATGTCTGATTTTCCCCTTGAATATATAAATATGGAAAATTCTAAGGCATTTTTCATAGTGATCTTGTGGATATAATTAATATATTGATAACTGCCAAAACCAATGATAAACGCTACATTTTAGATTTCATTAGTCACTATAACCAATAAATATATTTGCTAAATTTTATGTAACAACTTCTCTCTAGACATCTCTTATGTGGCATCCTGGTCTGACAGTGGGCATTGGATTATGCTAATTAAAATGATTTGAGTATGACTTCTGATGACAATCTATATCTGGAAAGAGGGAATAAGATAAAAATGAAAATTGGCATGAGAAGTCTAAGATATTAGATGATTTAAAGGAAGAAAGCCTATTGTTATGGTTTGCTAATGAAAGTTATGATTGGGGTATATTATTTTCTTTGAGCCTTGAAGAACAAAAAGAGCTGTAATTGGAAATATAAAACTAAGAATGTACATTTGAAAGTTGTCTTCATTAAAGGCATAGTTAAACATTCCATGATTAAATGAGCTGGACAAAGAAGGGAGAAAGGCAACTCTATCCAAAGCTTGCCTGCTTACCTGCTGTATACAAGGCACGAAACTTGCAGTATACAAGTTTATCACCCACACTATGATGAGGTTTTATTTCTACTTATTATAGATGAATAACCTGAGGCTCCAACAGGTTGAGTAACCCATCAAACATTTTAAAATTTATAAAGTGTGGATCATGGATTAGATGTGGTGGTGTTGACTTCAAAGCCCAGGCTCTTGGAAAGAAAAGCAAACATATGTAGAAATTTCAGTAACAACCAGGACAAAGGTAGGACCAAAGGAGATGTGGGATATGCTACATATTTGCTACTTTCTAATGTTTACACCTCAATTGTTATTTTCTTTTCATGAGTGAATCTCATTTGCCACTAACATTGTATTTATTACAGGGACAAATGTGACAGCCTATAATTGATTCAATTTCTTGAAGAGTGATATAGTTGCCCTCAGATAATATGGCATGAATTAATCCTGTAGTATCTAATCTAATAAAAGAAAAACATGCAAATTGACTGTACCTTTGCTATGCCCCAAGCCATGCCCACCAGCCAATCAGAGCAACTCTATGCAAATTAACCCAACCAAAATGGCAGCTGGAAGCCATGGAGCTGGAGCAAGCAGGAGGCTTGGTTGCCTCGGCAATGGAGGAAGCCAAGCTTCCCACCTGCCCTGGCCGGCTGTGGCCTCCACTAAAGGCAACAAAGTTTCAATTATAGGAGATATATAAATCCCAAATACCTGCTTCCAGCCAGCCTCCACTGGAGCTTGGGTGGCTGGGGGCCATGGCCAGCCTGCAAACAGCCATCAGCCCCTCACCCTGGCTGGCCAGGCACCCCAGTGGGACGCCCACACTGATCCGGGACACACTTCAGGGCAAACCAGCTGGCCCCCACCCATGAACCAGGCCTCTATCCTATATAATAAAAAGGTAATATGCAAATTGACCCTACCAGCAGAGCGACTGGGAATCACTGGTCACTATGACACACACAGACCACCAGGGGGCAGATGTTCAATGCAGGAGCTGCCCCCTGGTGGTCAGTGTGCTCCCACAGGGGGAGCTCTGCTCAGCCACAAGCCAGGCAAATGGCTGCCAGTACAGCAGTGGTGGTGGGAGCCTCTGCTGCCTCCTTAGCAGTGCTAAGGATGTCCGACTGCATCTAGGCCTGCTCCCCACTGGCAAGTGGACATCCCCCGAGGGCTCCCGGGCTACCAGAGGGATGTCTGACTGCCAGCTTTGGCCCAATCCCCTGGGGAACAGGCTTAAGCCAGCAGGTGGTCATTCTCTGAGGGGTCCTAGACTGTGATAGGGCACAGGCTGGGCTGAGTGACCCTCCTGAGTACACAAATTTTTGTGCACTGGGCCTCTAGTCTATATAATAAAAGCCTAAGCGATAGTTAACAGCAGAATGCCCAGGACAACCAGTCGCTATGATGTGCACTGACCACTAGGGGGCAGACGCTCAATGCAGGAGCTTCCCTCTGGTGGTCAGTGCACTCCAATAGGGGAGCACTGCTCAGCCAGAAGCTAAGCTCAAGGCTGGCAAGTGCAGCGGCGGTGGCAGGAGCCTCTCCCGCCTCCTCAGCAGTGCTAAAGAGCAGCGAGTTGAATGGTAAGGAGCAGTGAGCAGGTGGGCAATAAGGAGCTATGGGTCCTGGACTGCGAGAGGGCACAGGCTGGACTGGGGACTTCCCTCCAGTGCACAAATTTCATGCACTGGGCCTCTAGTTGATAAATAGAAGGTCAACATCCTCCTCAATGATTACTATTAAAGATATCCTAAGTCAGTGGTCGGCAAACTCATTAGTCAACAGAGCCAAATATCAACAGTACAACGATTGAAATTTGAGAGCCAAATTTTTTAAACTTAATCTATATAGGTAGGCACATGGTTATTAACTTAATTAGGGTACTCCTAAGGCTTAGGAAGAGCCACACTCAAGGGGCCAAAGAGCTGCATGTGGCTCGCGAGCCACAGTTTGCCAACCACTGTCCTAGGTGAATCATTCCTAGTGCACTTTTGCTTATGTTCTCCTTTCTCTTCTGAAACCTTGGGTAAAACATAGTATCAGCAATGTTTGCAGGTTTCCCATGTCTCTAGGTAAGAGCAAATATGCTTCATTTTAAGATAAACAGACATAAAGGTATCTAGGGAGCACTTATCTTGGAGTGCAGAGTAGATGGTGATGAGGTCACTGGGCTTTGTAATACAGATTTAAATCTGGGCCAGCACTACCAGAGAAATGACTTTGTTGTGAGCTGTTTAACTATTCCATAGTAATAGCAACTATTTGGTGAATTCCACGGTATGCTAAGCATATAAACATACTTTACTCTGATTTTCTCTAATTGGTACAACAGCCCTTCAGAGTAGCTATTACAACTTTCATTTTGCAGTGAAGGAAATTGATGCTAATCAAAGTTTAAATTAGGTCTGTTCAACTCCAAATTACTTACTCACTATGCCAAACTACCTGATACTTGACCCTTTTCATTCACTTCCATCCCTTCTATCTTTTTTTTCTTTATTGATTAAGTATTACATATGTGTCCTTATCCCCCCATTTTCTCCCCCGCCCCCTCATGACCTCACCCTCATGGTGTCTGTGTCCATTGGTTAGGCTTATATACATGCATACAAGTTCTTTGGTTGATCTCTCCAACTTATCTCCGCCCTCCCCTACCTTCCCACTGAGGTTTGACGGTTTGATTGATGCTTCTCTGTCTCTGGATCTGTTTTTGTTCATCAGTTTATGTTGTTCATTATATTCCACAAATGAGTGAGATCATGTGATATTTATCTTTCTCTGACTGGCTTATTTCATTCCTTCTATCTTTGTGAGAACCTGGCTCTCACCACTCTTCTAACCTCAAAATCGCCTTGGGCTCCTTCCCAGCAACATCTAAGACTCAAGTCTTTCCTAACTCAGGCAGTTCCTTTCACTTTAGACAAACTTTGCCACCACATAGATTCCTCAGTCCTCAGTTGAATAGAATGTAGTGTCTACCCCCATCACTCCAGGGAAATAAACAGCTTCTGCAAATTTCAATTACTTTTTACTAAACTATATAAACCCTCGTTAGGTTTTATTTCACGTGACTACTCTTCTTGGCAGCATCTCACATTCTTGCCCACACCCTTCTTTTCAACACAAACAAATTACTGGATAATATATGGGCACAGGATTTAGCAGACATGTGTTTTAATCCCAGTTCCATCTCTTAATTGTGAAATTCTTCTGTTAAAGTTTCATAGGAATCTTTTTGGAGGAGACAGAACACACACACATAAAAATACGTTGTCATGCAGGGAATCTACACTAATAAAAGACAAACCTGCAAATTGACCATACCTTCACTATGCCTTAAGCCATGCCTACCAGCCAATCAGAGCGACTGTATGCAAATTAACTCAACCAAGATGGTGGCCAGCAGCCATGGAGCTGGAGCAAGAAGGAGGCTTGGTTGCCCCAATGATGAAGGAAGCCAAGCTTCCCGGCCACTGCTGGCTCTGAGTTCCACTCAGAGCAACAAAGTTTCAATTATAGAAGATAAATAAACCCCAGACACCTGCTTTCAGCGGGCTGTGGCCACGGAGCTGGAGCCTTGGGTTGCCCCTAGCGATGGAGAAAGCCACGCCCTGGCTGGCTCTGAGCTCCACTCCAGGCTACAAAGTTTCAATTATAGAAGGTAAATAAATCCCAGAATAAAAAAAAAGAAAAGAAAAAAAGGAGAGGCTGGGAGCTTTCATTGCCGGAGGGGCTTGGCCAGCCTGAAAACAGCTCTCAGCCCCTCACCCAGACTGGCCAGGCACCCCAGTGGGGGCCCCCGACCCTAAAGGGGGTGTGGCCAGCCTGAAAACAGCCATCAGCCCCTCACCCAGGCTGGCCAGTCACCCCAGTGGCACCCGGCTGGGGACCCCCACCCTGAAGGGCAAACCAGCCGGCTCCCTCCCATGCACCAGGCCTCTGTCCTTTATAATAAAATGGTAATATGCAAACTGACCCTAACAGCAGAGCGACTGGGAATCACTGGTCATTATGACACACACTGACCACTAGGGGGTAGATGCTCAATGCAGGAGCTGCCCCCTGGTGGTCAGTGCACTCCCACAGGGGGAGCTCTGCTCAGCCACAAGCCAGGCTGATGGCTGCCAGTACAGCGGTGCTGGTGGGAGCCTTTCCCGCCTCCTTAGCAGCGCTAAGAATGTCCGACTGCAGTTTAGGCCTGCTCCTCACTGGCAAGTGGACATCCCCTGAGGGCTCCTGGGCTGCCAGAGGAATGTCTGACTGCCAGCTTAGGCCCAATCCCCTGGGGAGCAGGCCTAAGCCAGAAGGTGGTCATCCCCTGGGGGGTCCCAGACTGCAAGAGGGCACAGGCCATGCTGAGGGACCTCCCCCCCTCCCACCCCAGTGCACAAATTTTTGTGCACCAGGCCTCTGGTTCAAAATAAGAAGCAATAGATTGGATAACAGGGAGGACTTGTCTGAGGAGGAGGAGGAGTTTAGGCTGGTACCTGATAAGGATCACTGGGAAGTCAGGCAATTCAGAAGGAACAAGCTTGCTGTTATTGAGGAACCTACAGAAGACCTACATATCTGGAGAAGACAACAAAAAACAACAGCAGCAACAACCCTACCTGAAGAGAAAATACAATATTTAGCTTCTAAAATATGGACATGCTTTCTCTTCTTGTCAACCCAAAGTACTAGAAAAGTAAGTACCAGAAAGGAAATCACAAAGTGGCTCTGAAATGCCCCCAAACTCACACTGCTACTCAACTCTAAGGCTAGACCATACAAACTCCTTTTGTAAATGTGTTTGCCCTATACTTATAATCTTACCAGCATTTATTAAAAACTTTGAAATAGTAGAAATGGGTTGATCATCCTAAGGAAACATGAATCTCAGCTGCCATAAGCAAAATTAAATATATAGGGAACCACATATAATGTATTAAATTGTATCAAAAAACTACTAAATAGAAAAATTTTAAGTTTGGGACATAGTTACAGCATAAATCTTACCAGAAAAATAACAAACGCAAACTAATAAAAAACTAATAACCACTAATGTTAGCCAAAGTATAGGGCGATTCACATACAGGATGTTCAAATGACAAACATCTGAAAAGATACTTGATCTTACTAATCAGAGTCAGGAAAATACAAATTAAATAAACTAATGTAGCAAAGTAGTTAGACAAAATAAATGTAAAAGGAATAGCTTCTAGTGATGAGGAGCATTTTAATAAGTGGTAAAGGGAATAGAAATTTTGGTGACCATGGAAGTAATCTGGAAAATGGCATAAAAAAAAATCTGTCAATAGCTGTTAAAATTTGAAATACCATAAACTTTGACCCATAAATTATATATTTTAAAATGATCCTATATAAATAAAACAGCCAGGACATATAAATCTGCAATAAATTTTACTATAAGGATATTTATGTGCTAGAATTTTATTATATTTATAGCTGCACAATGAAAAAAATAACAATTGTCAGTGGTGAAGTTGTTAATACTTATATCAAATCTGAATGTGATATATATTAAATTACTAGAGAAAATGACCATGATATGTTTAAGCTCAGCAAGATATATAAATAAAATATATGGATAAATATGTCTAATAGCCTTCATTGTAAACAACTACAGCAATAAGCCATGTATATATGTGTGCATATTTTTATGTTTGTCCATATGAGAATTTATAAAGAAATTAAAAAATACAAGTCATGCTGTTATTATTGGTTAATTCAGCATGGTGTAAAGGAGATTAAGAACATTTACCTTACACTTTGGATTGATTTGCTAGCTTAAATAAACATGTACTACTTTCATAATTTATATAGACAATACATTTTTAAGAAGTATAAATTGTGTCTTAATGGAATAAATGAAATGTTGTCACTCAATTTTTCAGGAAAAAAATGTTGTTTTATTTAGCTGTAGCCTCATTTCCAATTGTTTTTCAACCTCACTTTCATCATGAGTGTTTATTTGGATATTTCTCTGGTCCATGGTGTCTCAATTAAAGGTTAAAACATCTGAAGTGCATAGTTTATTCCATACAGAGCCCTAATATGGCTTAGAATCTGTAGCCTTTGGGAAGGCGAGTTTCTTCTAAAGAAATGAGTATTTTATCATCTCAATATAAGACCTTTCTTTCTTTCAAGTTTCTCTGCTTTCTCTGAATATTGTAAACACTGCAACATAATCAAATAAATAAACAATGCCTATTTATCATCTTAATACTCCAGTACTCTACTAGACAATGTACCCAAGAAAGTAAGCAGCCATTATCCCTCTTGCTCAGAAACTAATAAAAACACATTAATAATAAACTATAGTTAAATATAAAGTGCTTTGTAACAAGATGAAGCAATAGCCAACGTAAACATTATATAATTAAATATGCACCTCCACGAAATTCTCATCACTGAGACTGGGCTGGCTGCAGAAAGAGCCAGACTTATGATTAGAAAAAAAGACAGTGAATGAGGTTAAAATATGTCCATAGAGCAAAGACATCTAGATTGTATTGAGATATATATATAAGGATCGCATATTAAATGAAGCGTTCTTACCTGAAGAAATAGACTGAGTATGACAACTCTTTAACAAAAACAAAACAAATTAACTTACAAAACCACCCCAGAAAACAAACATGCAGACACCACCTACATTCTCTGCAGGGCAGAGTCAAGTAAACAAGATTGACCATTGTCTGAGAGTGTTCGAGGTGCCCTAGATTTTATAGATGGATGTGTCTGCTGACAGCATAACAGATATATAACAGTAGGTAAGACCCATTCACGTGGAGGTTAAAGTACATGGAACATTATGTTATGTTAGAGGAATTGGCAGAATGGCAAGAATCTCAGTCACGTACAAATGATTCAAGAAACTCCAAGACAGATCCCACAGTTGGTAGCCATTTCTCCATGGGTCTCACATTTTGTAAGCAAAAAACTGGTTGCTTTTGTTTCAACCTGTCTTTTTAAGGATGTTTGTATAACAAAATTTTTTGGAATTTAACGATAGTAGTGTTTCCCTTTTGAGCAAAGAACAGGCACACTTATTGCCTGGTATAATAACAATAATAACTCCCGCAAAAATAGGCATACTTATTCCCCATTAAAAAAGATCTGGGTTCCTTAAGGTTAGGGTTCCCTTCTGTGTTGAAACCTATCTGGCCCTATTTGTGTTTCTTCATGAGACTTGAGACAGGGAAAATAGATGCAAATATGTTGCTCTGCCACTTAATGTGTTATGAATAATGAAGTCCTTTTTCTTTGACCCAGGAGTTTTGTGTCTTTCCCCAGCATCTATGAGACGTGGCAGGCTAATTTGTGAGCTTACAAGTAGGGTAAAATCTGAGGCTCTTCACAGTTCTTTACAGTATTAGAGAAAGGATGGGGTAATTACAGAGACGTGGGTTTGGGGACCAGGGAGAATTAGGGCCTGTGACACAGATAAGATGATTTGTTAAGGGGATCAATAGCAAACATATTGTAATTTAGAAAAGTTATTTGTTTACTATGGGTTTTAACCTTCAGAAAGAGAAAAAAGGAAGAGAGGGAATGAGAGGGGAAGGGAAGTAAAGAGGAAGAAGGAAGGAAGGAAGGAAGGAAGGAAGGAAGGGAGGAAGGAAGGAAGGAAGGAAGGAAGGAAGGAAGGAAGGAAGGAAGGAAGGAAGGAAAGAAGAAAGAAGGAAGGAAGGAAAGGAGGAAGGGAGGAGGGAGGGCCGGTTACCACTGTGGTTCTAGAATCACTGCATATGGAAGTTTTCTAAATCTGAAAAGGTATGTAGATTTTTATAAGAAGATTCTCATGGTTTGATAAATCCAACATTGCTGTAATGTTGGTTAATAAGTGTTTTGATATGGTTAACATAATTGGTTTTAAATTTGCTTAAAGTATTTTGGCTGTACAAAGTGATAGCATTATAAAGTTCAGCTCTAGGATTTTCATTATTTCTTTAACAAGATTGCCCTGGATACCTTTCCCATCAAATAAGACTTTTCTATCTTAAAATTTGTTAACAAATCCATTACATATTTTTGAAAATAATTCCAAATGCATATGATTTGCAGCAAAGCTGTATTATGTGTGATTCAATAATCTTCATTCTCCTTCTCAATAGGAAGTATCCCAAATCAAGAGACTTATTATAGGTTTAAAATAATAATTTAATGATGAAAATTCTGATTTATTTAAATAACATATATATGAAAAACTTGTGAAGCAGTATTTTTATAAATTTGCAGAACTGTGACTTTATTGATCAAAGGTAGGAAATATCTTAAATGAGACATTTTGGTTCTTATAGTGTCAAAAGCCACATTTTAAAGTGGTCTCAGCAAATTCTCTCAAAAAAGTAAAGCTGATAGAAAAGAATAATGAATCCATGCATGTGCTAGGTTTCATACTGAGTCTTTTTAAATCATGTGGCTTACTTGAGCTTCTCTTTTTTTAAAGTATTCTTTGGTTACCATTCATTAACCATACCCTGCTGATAACAAGAAAAAAATTTTATAGGCAGCTGGATGAGAGCAAATATGCCAAGTTGAATTGCCTTAGACCTATGAGGCAAAGAGTTATTTTTCTCCAACTCCACTGCTTATTAAACATGTTACCAAGTAAAATGTATATTAAAATTCTCTTTAAAAAATTTACATGTATTATTGAGTGTCAGTCATTATCTCATATAAGTGTTTGCTGGTTAACTAATGAATATTTATATACATATAAACATACCTGTATGTACTAGGTATGTAGTATATGTGTATATGTGTGTGAGAGAGAAAGCAGGAGATATAATATATATGTGTATATGTATGCATGCATTTAAATGTACACATTTTTGCATATGTACATATAATATACATGCACACAAACATAGAGATTATTGATAATTTATAACAATAATCTGTGGAGCTCAATATTCAATTCATGAGCTCTGAATTGATTCTAATATCTAACAATATCCATAATCTTACACAAGAAAAGTTTAGTGGCATAGCAAAAAGCAATTTTATATAAAAACATAGTTTAAATAAAAACCCATGATCTCCCCACTTAGTTGATCATGTAGCACTATTTATTAATCCTCTTTGGTCAACATTAGGTCCCATACCCTTTAGAGACTTTCCAAACACCTTTTTGTCATAAAAAAATCTACAAATCTATCCACTTTATTATTAAATCTGCATCTACATAATACTTTCCTGATATCTTATTGTTGGAAGCTGAGTTGCATGTACTCACTTAATTTCCCACTCAGGAAATGTATTCTACCTATTGTTTTTCCTGTATGGGAATTATTACCAACTAGAGGCCGGTACATGAAAATTTATGCACTGGAGGGGGAATCCCTCAGCCCGGCCTATCCCCTCTCACAGTCTGGGTGCCTCAGGGGCGGGAGGCAACCCAGTGATCAGGGAAAGGCAACACCCCCATCATGCCTCTGCTGCTGCCACTACCGGCAGTGCAAGCCTTGGCCGGCCCTGGTTACTTGAGCCTCGGCCAGCCCTGCGAGGCTGGGAAGCCGCCTTCCAAGGCTTGCCTGCACCTTGGGCCGGCCCTGGGTAGCTAGGGGGCTGAGGGGACTGGGCACTGCTATTGTGTGGCTGTGGGCACCGCCATCTTTGAGGGCATGGCAGCCAATTAGCATATTCCCTCCATATTGGCTGTGGGTGCCGCCATCTTTGTGGGTGGGCTAGTCAATTAGCATAATCTCTCCTTATTGGCTGTGGGCTCTGCCATCTTTGAGGGCGTGGCAGTCAATTAGCATATTCCTTCCTTATTGTCTGTGGGCACCGCCATCTTTGCGATGGTGTGAGGGTCAATTAGCATATTCCCTCTTTATTAGATAGGATAGTGCCAACAACCTGAGCTTTCTGGTCACCTTTAGTGTGTAAACATGCTTCCCAGTTTCCTCTATCATATTGTCCATAACAAAAACATCAAATATGACTACCACTAAATTAAAATATAAAGCTCCGAATGTAAGTGTTAGTGAAAAAATAGACCAGTGGTGGGCAACCCCTAGCACGCATGCCAAACATGGCATGTCAGTAACTTCTGCTGGCATGTGAAACCCTCTCTTATAATCTTCCATTTACATTTTTTTTCTTAATATCGACTTTTTTATTTTTCAGATAAATTCAGTGTAGGTGCATCTTAGATAAATAAATAATTTTACATAACAAGTTATCTTAAAGACCATAGACATGGATTGACGAGAGAGGGGAAGAGCAATTTCTATGCCTCTGCCTTAACTCTCCCTGCCTTCCTAGATCTGACCAGTGTTTTGGTTTCATCCACATACACTTGTGAATCTTTGTTTTCAGTGATGAATTTTGTTAAGTCTTGTAACAGGAGTAGCCTGACAGATGAAAGTAGTAGCTCGTGCATATCTCTGAAGGTCATGAAATATAAACCTGATGTAAAATCTCTGTCATCAGTGATGCAGCAGCAAAAGTCCCACTGATAATATCAAACAGTGTCATAAAGTTTTCTGTCGGACTATCAGTGTACATGTATACATTAAAAAATAAATGTATTTTTCATCATCATATACTGTGTTTTTGTCGCTTGAATTAATTTTATTATTTCTTTAAGATGCTTCACATACATACACCTTAAGAGATATCAAGTAGGCGTAACATGTTCTCAAAAAATTAGGGTTGGCACGCAGAAGAATTTTGAGTCAGAGATTTTGCTGGTTTTGGCATGCACTCACAAAAAGGTTGCCCACCCCTGACATAGACAGTCATCATCCTAGGAAAAGGTTGTATTAAAAATTTTCTTTTAATTAAGCCATTTGGAATGCAGGTGCTTCTTTCTATGAAAGTAGTATTGTGGACTGTTCTTTATTC
Organism: Myotis nattereri; assembly: GCF_964212035.1. Classification (NCBI taxonomy): domain Eukaryota; kingdom Metazoa; phylum Chordata; class Mammalia; order Chiroptera; family Vespertilionidae; genus Myotis; species Myotis nattereri. Next base: position 63,358,424 of record NC_138080.1, on the reverse strand, counting down.
TTCCAAGCAGGTCACAAAAAAGCAATTCTATTCATAAAATATCTATAATAATAAAAGCATAATATGCTAATTAGAGTGTATGTCCTTATGGACAAAGCCGGGCTGCGAGGGAAGCCCAGGCCCTGGGTGCCTGCAGGCGGCTGGAGGGAAGCCCGGATCTCGTGTCCCGGGTGCTAGAGGGAAGCCAGTGCTGGCAGCCGTGGGAAGGAAGGCCTACTCTTGCACAAATTTCATGCATCAAGCCTCTAGTCTGATTATAATAGTGAATTCCACTTCAGTTTCATTTACTTATTACTCTAAAATGGGTGTACTCAAAGCCACATAATTTGCCTTTTTGAAGGATTGACAGTCTTCTTCTCTGACCAAAGTGTTCTTTAATCAGAATGTTGAATGCTTGACAAGGAATGGACTTGACCAAGGTTTTTGTATTCAAATAGGTCACCTACATTTCTATAATAGTGTTTTCATGCAGTTGAATAGGTAATCATCTAGTTTAAACCCATTACATTTATACTCTCATTATATCAGAACTATTGTGATAGGTACTATAGAAAAAACAGAGATCTAAGACACTGGCCTCCCATTGCCTATCGCATAAAACACTCAATTATAATAACTGGCTGGGGAAATGTGAGCCTAGGATATTACATATGGGTTTTTGAATGCCTTGCTAAGAATTTTACCTTGTAAGATGCATTAAGATGTCACTAAAAGCCTTGGATAGAGTCCAGCTGGCGTGGTTCAGTGGTTGAGCCTTAACCTATGAACTGGGAGGTCATGGTTTAATTCCTGGTCAGGGCACATGCCTGGGATGCGGGCTCTATCCCCAGTGTGGGGTGCACAGGAGTCTGTTGATCAATTGATGTTTGTTCTTATAGTGTCAAAAGTCACATTTTAAAGTGGCCTCAGCAAATTCTCTCACAAAAGTAAAGGTGTTTTGTTTGACAAAAACAACAAAAAAGCATTGATGTTTCTGTCTTTCTCCCCTCTTCCTCGCTCTCTGAAATCAATAAAATCAATCAATCAATAAATAAATAAACAAACAAACCTGCATTAATTGCATGGTTCTTCCATGATAAAACAGTCTTTTCTGGACATATACTTTAGGAAGTTTAATTAGGAATTGATGAGCTTAGAAAGGAGAAAATAACTATTAGAAGATGAGTTAGGTTACTATAATCGTTCAATCTCTTTCCTAAAAATGGAAGGACAGTGATCAATTGTTTCCAGTGTAGAAACAAAGCCTACACAGGCTCAAAACTGCTTTGTGAAACTTCATGTATGCTGGCTTCATGAGACAAGTATTAGGAATCCTTCAAACATCAGTACTTACAGAGATTACTACCCTTAAGAAATGTAGTGGAGAACAGTATGGAGTTTCCTCAAAAAACAAAATGGAACTCCCATTTTACCCAGTGATCCCACTTCTAGTAATATATTCCAAGAAACTAGAAACACCAATTAGAAAGGATATATGCACCCCATGTTCATAGCAGCACAGTTCACCATAGCTAAGATTTGGAAATAGCCTAATCAGCAGATGAGTGGGTTAAAAAAACGGTGCTATATCTACACAATGGAATACTACACTTTGGTAAAAAAGAAGGAGTTCTTACCATTTGCAACAGCATGGATGGACCTGGAGAGCATGATGCTAAGTGAAATAAGCCAGTCAGAGAAAGATAAATACCACATGATCTCACTCATTTGTGGAATATAATGAACAACACAACCTGACGAACAAAAACAGATCCAGGGACAGAGAAGCATCAATCAGACCGTCAAACCTCAGAGGGAAGGTAGGGGAGGGTGGGGGTAAGGGGGAGAGATCAACCAAAGGACTTATATGCAAGCATATAGGCCTAACCCAGTGGTCGGCAAACTGCGGCTCGCGAGCCACATGTGGCTCTTTGGCCCCTTGAGTGTGGCCACGAAGTTTCAGTCGCACTGTACACGCGCGCCCGCACGTGGTATTTTGTGGAAGAGCCACACCCAAGGGGCCGCAGTTTTCCGACCACTGGCCTAACCAATGGACACAGACAACAGAGGAGTGAGGGTATGAGTGGGGGGGGATGGGAGGTAATGTGGGGATAAGGACGCATATGTAATAAATTAATCAATAAAAATTTTTTAAAAAAGAAAGAAATGTAAGAATGCTCAAATATTTCACATTATTTACCTTTATATTAGGCACCTAACACAGCAAATAGCTATCATTTGAAAAATCTCCTTAGTCTGTCACAGGGATGTAGAATCAGGTTGCGTGGAAATAGGCACCATTAGGATAAAAATCCTGTGAAAAATATGTGATTTCACCATCTGTAACAACATGCGTAGATGTTTAAAATATTGTAGGTATGTCAATTCTAAAAGACTGAAAGTAATGCTCCTTACTAATAAAAAATTAAATTAACAAGAAAATAAAAATTAAAAAATAAAACTTTAACAGATGCTTAAGGAAATCGTCATATTAAACATATTGAGGAAAGCCTAATTTTTAGGATTACTGAGACCCCAGTAATAAGAAAATATTCAGCTTTATGAAGAAATGTGATAATTAAAGAATTTTCTGGCAACATCTATTCCAACACACTGTGGCATTTTTCTTTTCAAGATTCCACAGTGGAATAAATTCAAGCACATAGTATTTTATGGCAACTGTCTTTTTCTATCAAGACTAGGAAAAATTTAGAATTATTTTTTTCTTACAAACACACACACAGAAAACAATGTCACCACACATAACTGGAAAGTTATAATATACTTAAAGATACATTTTTTAAAATTCTAATTGAAACTGACATTTTTCAAGGGAAATTTGTGTTGACATAGAGAAAACACTGTAAATTTGATAAGCCTACTAGATGTCCCTTTGTTTGCAAGTTGAAAGCTATGTAATTTTGGATACTGAATCTTTAGTAAACTATAACACTTAGATATCTGATGTTCCAATAATTTTCCTTTTAGGCCCATGACTAGACAGTAAAGTCACTGGTCACTGCCAGAAATCTGCACATATTCTTATCTTCTGTCCCTTTTTCTTCCATATAAAGTGGATTGTCAGGTGCACTGCATGCAGTTCTGCCCAATGGGAAGTTGTTTCCCTCACTGTTTTTCAAAATCACCCCTGAATGGGACTGGCATGTAGGCACCATCCATTCTTTGCTTTTACCTTCAAAAGGAAATGACCTATCCATAAATCAGAAGTTAGGAATTTTCCTCCTCTGTTAGCTATTGAAATAGACTTCTTAACTTCCGCCCCCTCCATTATAATTATAGGTAAGGACTTAGAAGAGGCTCAGGTGCACTCTTCTTGCTCAGTCCCAGATATTATACAATCCCATTTTAAGATGAACTTCTATTTGGGCTCATCCAACTTTATGACGTGGAGAGTGTCTTTGTTTACTTGGGTTGCTATAACAAAATGCCACTGACTGGGTAATTCATAAACCTCAGAAATTGGTTTTTGACTGTTCTGGAGACTAAAAGGTTAAGGGAGAGTGCCAGCATGGCCAGGTGAAGGCTCTCTGTTGGGTTGCAGACTGCTCATTGCATCCTTAGGTGGCAGAAGGACTAGGGATCTCCCTGCTGTCTACTTTATAAGAGCATGAATCTCATTCATGAGGGTTCCACCCTCAGTACCTAATCACCCCACAAAGACTTTACCTTATACTACCATCGCCTTTGGGAGTTAGCAGATTGACATGTGAATTTGGGGTAGACACAAACATTCATACCATCGCAGAATGTCTGACATAACCCAGATCATACCAGAGCAGTCCTATGTGCATGATCACTTGGTGGCCTGCCATCTAGTGTTCTGTCTCTTCAGAATCCCAGCAGCATGCCAAGAGCTACTGCTAGAAAGGCACACAGAAATCTGCTAAGGATAGATTGGCTGTGTTCCAGAACTTAGGCAACTTTGTTGTGATTTTTCATCCCTTTGGAGCATATACGTGATACACCATGGCTAAAATAATTTAGCCACCTCTTGTTCATCCTGGCTGGTGAACTTAATATTGTTATTTTAATGGATCAGTGAGACATCCTGTGGTATGCCCAGGCAGTACAGAAAGGCATACTGCATAGCATCACTTATGTGAATTCTAAAAAAAAGGGAAGAACTCACAGAAACAGAGTATAATAATTTCAAAATCTTCAGGGAACGTTGAGCTTTCAGGTTGGATTCCCTCATTGCTTTAGATAAAACTCACTGATACTGTCATAGGATATATGATGGGTGATGGAAAGGGAAAAGTTGATGAATTTTTCACTGTGCAGAACAATGGTTTATAATGTATAAAAGTCTTTACAAAGTGTTCCTCCTTGAGCTAGGTGTGGAATATGGCAGTGCACACTTCTATACAGGTATGATAATTCATAAAAATCAAATCTCAGAAAATTCAGCAAGCCAGGAGTGTTTCTACAGTCTCTAAAATTACAAGGAATTTTCATATAATGGAGTGGTTGGAGCAATCCATGTAACAGTAACTATTGCTTGAGCAATCAGTTGTGAATTTGGTACTGCAATACTTATTTTCTGATTGTACCAACCTTGATGGAATATACATGATGCTTAAAAGTTTATACTTTCACCATAACACAAACAGTGTGGTTTTAGAAAGCTTTGGCAAGTTAAATAGCCCCTCACGACTGCACGCAGCGGACAGTCTCTTTCTCTGATCTTTCCCTATAGAGGAAGCAGGCATTTGACTTCCATGATGTTCAGTTATTAAGAAAAGTCCTAACTGTTTATCAACAGATTTTCTCCTTTTCTTTCTTTAAACTGGGCAGAGAGATTTCACTATATATAGCTTATTTATCTCATCAGCTAATGGCTGTGTGGCAGGTGGAGATGTAGGTGGTAGGCAGACAAGGGGAATACACTGGGTTCACTCCCCAGGAACCCCATGTGAAATTCAGACTTTTGCTTTTAAACCTTTGGGCTGATATTGTATTTTTACTAGATTATTATTTGGTACATCTTCTCCATTAAAATGAGAAAGTAAACTATCCGTGTTTACACTGTACTTTTCTCATATTAGTGAATGCACTACATTGAAACCCACTTTTATGGTCCAAAAAGAAATCTGATAAAACTTATTAGTACATATAAAACAACAACAACAAAATGTAGCTCATAAATGTCATTATCCAGAATGCTCATCAGCAGTATACCTAAGAAAATAAGTTACAACACATTTTATATTGATTCATATTGCAATAGTTCACCCAAAGCTACTTAACTGAACTGAAAAATTGTAACACTGGGCTTATTAATACTGATTTTGATACCTTAAGACAGGCTATAAAAAATAAAATGCACATTGGCAACAACTTCTCCTGATAGAGGAGCAGAGTGACAAGGAAGAAATAAGCCAACAAATAAAAGTGTGCATAAATAGCCAGTACCGTCTACTGAAATATAAATTCTCTAGGAGAGATAATCTTGGGGAAAGAAAAAACGCTTGTTCAAGTTCCACAATTCTTTGCATCCTACTGTTGCTATAATTCTTTTCCTCTAACTATAAGGGACTATTTTGTCAGTGTTATCGAGCAGACAGAATCCTCTCCTCAGTGCTTGTTCATTTTCTGTTTACTTTGATATTTAAAGGCTATGAGAGAAATAGAAATTTCCCTTAATCCGGTTTCTTTTGTCATATATCACATTCAAGCATTAAATGGAAGGTCCATTTATCTTACATCAAAGTATACTAGGAATCTGTAGTTGTACTTAGAAATACTTTAATTAATCTAATCAATTTGCCTAAACTAACTTGAATTTGCTAAAATATAAATAAAGTTAATTCAGTTACTGTTTCATCATTTCACCATTATCATTATCAAAAATCCTATATAATAAAAGGCTAACATGCAAATTGCCCCTTCGACCCAGAGTTCAACTGGAAGTTTGACTGGGAGTTCGACCAGGGGGCAGGACCGGCTGGCCAACCTCCCGCCTCTCCTCCCCCCAGCCAGCCCGACCCGCACCGGTGCACAAATTTGTGCACCGGCCCACTAGTCTATACTAATAATAGCCTAGGTCCATGGTCAGCAAATTGCTGCTTGCAAGCCACATGTGGCTTTTTGGCCCCTTGAGTGCGGCTCTTCCACAAAATACCACGTGCAGGAGCATATACAGTGCGATTGAAACTTCGTGGCCCATCCGCAGAAGTTGGTTTTCTGCCTGGGCGAGTCTATTTTGAAGAAGTACTATTGACATTTGGCTCTTTTGACTAATGAGTTTGCCGACCAATGGCCTAGGTGGTCGTCACGCCCTCATGCCATGATGCCCTCACACCATCACAAGGAGGCTGTGTACACAGCGGGCTTGCCAGGTAGGCGGGGTCTGGGGGTCTTGCAGCTGTGTGCACCTTAGAGGCAGGACCCCTGGCTCCAGCCTATCTCTTTGGGGCAATCCATTGAGGAGCCCTGGGGTTCCAGGTCTCGCACGATTTCACGTGCTGGGTCACTAGTATTTAATAAAAATGCATTTCCACTTAACCAAGTTATGGTTGCTTACATAGAAGTTGATCAGATATAACTATGGGCTATTAACGACAAACTGCATGATGTACAGTAAATCAGAAATTTGTATTGCAGTTTTCCAGTGGTTTATAGAGGCAGATTGTTTAGACCAGTGGTTCCCAACCCTTTTTGGGCATGCCCCACCTAAGCATCTCTAAAATCCTGATGCCCCGCTGTGACATATAATTCTTATTATTCACAAAATGAACTCCTATTCACGTGGAGGAAGGCTAAAAGGCCATTAACTTGGTCTAAACAAGTTTCCAAAGAACATGACATCCATGAAAGAGAAAAATAAAAGAATGAAAGAACAGGTGAAGTACTGAGGAAGAAATCACTAAGAAATTGCTAAAAAAATAATATGAAGTGATATGAAAAAATAGCAAATAAAGTTTCAAAACATATAATAGAGAACTGAAATACAAAATCTGTCACAATATGTATTTATGTACTGTATACGAGGCCCCTAGAACCATAAGAAATGCAAAAAATTACTGTTAATAACTCATTTTCAAATTGTTCCCCTTAAAAATCAAATTGCCCCTGTGGGGCATGTGCCCCACATTGGGAACCACTGGTTTAGATCACAGCACTTATCCTCAGATATGTAAACCAAATTTAAATAAATTTTAAATATTTAAGTCTATATTTGTGTCACACTTAACACAATTTAGCCTCTAACCTATAAAATAAAGGTGTCAAGTTTCATTTACCTCTCATTTATATCTTTTATAAAAAGAGAAGTCTAAAAGCAGAATATGGTCTTGTGAAGTGGAGAGATTTTTCATTTAAATCTAATGCTCTACATTAGTCCCTTCATTTTGAGGTGTCTCTCAAATTCTCTGACACCAGCGTCATAGAAATTCAAGTCAGAGATTGTCATATTTAGCAAAGCAATAGTATAAAGAGGCATTCTTTTTCCTGAAAATAAGAGAGTTCATGAAAAATAACATGGAATGAGAAATACAAATAAAGCTTAAGGTGGAGAAAGATTTTTACATGAACATGAACTCAGAGAGAGGTTGCTATTTGATACGTACACTTGAACTCCCAGAGAGAAACAGCAATGTGGAATTATCATTAGGTGTCTGGGAGTGTGGAAACTTTATTTCACTTGCCAGGATATGTGAAGCAAAGCCGAGTTCCCAAATGTGTAACTGTCTGGCAAGCATAGTTTTATTTTTAAAAATTTTACAACTGTTGGTTATAACTTCAGCCATTTCAAGACACTGGATGGATTTTTTTTTTAATACTATAGCAAAAGTATTGATTTGTATTCAAAGTTTGATACTCTCCAGAAAAGTTAAAGAGAAACAAATAGCTAGATAACTCAGAAAAACCCGTTTGCTTTTGACAGAAAGACAAACAATAAAAACCATTTGGGTTTTACATTTAAGTATATTGTTGTGCTCTTACTGATACAATGGAATGACATTCTCAGAGTAAGAATAGGGGTGGGATAGGGGACAAATGCCTTAACAAAACAATAAAACATCAGTGAACAATTGTGGCTGTAAATGTACCATCATTTTGAATGAATGTGCTAGTCTCCCTTTTATTCCCCATAACAATCAGTTTTCCCTATCATAAAAAGGAAAATACTTTCAAATGAAGGGAAACATTCCTCTCATGGAAATGTGACCTTCCTGTTTCTTCCTTATATAGAAGAACTGAATGTGGAACTGTTGGGGGCAGCAGGAACTGCTCCAGGTGTTAGACCAGGGGAGTCAGACTGACCAGGGTTCAGCAACCTCAGTACCTGAGTTCTGTCTAGGAAAGAATTCAGAGCCAAGGCTCAAACTACAAGAGAACATGTATTTGGATAATCACAGAGGTGGAAGAAGTAATTCGTAGACGAAATGGGCTTAGGAAACAAGTTATACAGGTAAAGGAAGGGCTCTTGGAGCTTAGAAGTGAGGAAGGTAAAGGTGATGTGCTTGGGGTGGGGAGGGAAAAGGGAAAGGCCCAGGGGTGCTCCCAGGAGAGTGAGCTCCCTGGGTCCTTGGTTGTAGGGGTTTAAGGGTGAAGGTTTTAGGGGAGGTCCCCGGGGAAGATCTCAATAGAATGTTCAGTAGCTTTCCTGGTGTGTCCTTTCAGGGTCTCTAGGTCTCCACTGACTGATGGGTCAGTGCCAGGCCAGGGGGTCATTATTCAAAGTAGCTGGTCCTGAGGTCAGTCTTGGCCTTGGCGTTGTGTGTTTGGTTTTGCTGCTTTTCTAGGCCTGTAGCTGAAATACAGCTGGGGCCTAGATATTATGTCTAGAGAGGAAAGGTCAGGGGGTCCAAACCACATGGCCATCCATATGCTGGGGGAGGAAAGGTCACCCTGGGGGCAAGATCCCACCCTACAATTGTCCCTTGCTCGGCACCCAGGGCTTTCGGCCCCTCGTGACCCTCTGTACCTGGCCCATCGTCCTGGCTCTGCTCATGTCTGTTTGACTGCCTATCACAGGACAGGTTTCAAAATATCCTGCTCATCTGACGATTTCATTTTTATGTTTGTAAAAATATAAAAGCCAAAATGATATTTTTGGTCACTTTTAACCCATTCTTATTTATATATATTTTGTATTCATGTCTATTTGTTCTCACATTAAAAATTTACACTTTAAAGATACCAATGACAAGCAATGCAATTAATATTTTAAAAAATAATTATCAGTATGGAAACTTTAGGTCTGTGATAATTAATAATAAAATATTCTCTTGTTAATTAATGGACAAAGTAAGATACATAGAATGTTTAGAAAATATAGATATTTTTATCTTGAAGCTATTTAAGCTTTGTATTTATAATTTTATTTCAAAGTCTGTGTTAGTCTTTTTGTGGAAGAAAAAGGGGTTCTACAGAAAATAACCTCACAAGGTGATCTGATTATAGATTCCTGCCTGGACAGGTCATGGTGGGTAGTCACATCGAAGACATACAGTTTTATTTTTGCCTTAAGCAAGCCCTATCCATTGTTTTTGTGCATTTAGGTTAACACACCTTTGAATTAAGTGTAGCCACCCTCAAGAATGCACCTAATCTTGTTAACCATTTTATAATCCTATCCCCAGCTTACTTTCTCCCATCTTCCTGTATTCTTTAATTCTTTCTTTAATTTCAAATGTATAAAGAAACTGCAAAATTATCACTGGCCAGAGCATTTAAGGGCTTGAGTCCCAGCAACTGCCCTCAGTTTGGCTCAAATAAATTCTTATAAAAATTCTCTACAGGTTTTGACATTTCTTACGTTGACAGAATTAAAGGAAATAGAGCAAATAGAACTAGCATAATTGATCATTTCTGCAATTAATAGTTTCATACTCTCTGAAGTCACACATCACATATTCATGAAACAGACTTTTGCCCAAGAAATGGGAACTCTTATGAAATAAATATATGGATACCTGGAATTCTCTCATCTTTGGAATTTTATCTGGGTCCCTTTGCAGTCATATCTTCAACTTACTCAGATACTGATAGTACTTTTAACTTTTTGTATGATCTATTCTGTTTATTTTATTCTTTTCTGTGTATGCCCTTATTTACCTCCAGTTCTAAATTTTCTTCCTTTTTTTTAAATTAAGTTCTCATTTGGGAAACTGACTTTAAAAAGAAACACTTTGCTCTGTAGATCTTGTCCTTGCAATTCACCTCTTGTCCTTGCAATTCGCTTATTGTGAGAAAATTCCTTTAGGCCTCACAGTTTTTGACAGTAGATACAGACTCCCTAGACTTAACACTTTTTTTTTTTATTAACTGGCACTTGAACATGTTCCTGACCATGTTTGCTTTCTTTAAACCTATGTAGCAAGAAAGATAACATTGCCTTTAAAATATTTTTTCTCTCTTTTGACCAATAAAACTCAATTGAAAACTCATACATCACTATAAATATTCACAATTATAATATTCAGGAACTCTTCTCAGAGACTTAATCAACAATATGAAGAGCATCCACAAATAATACACAGTAACCGAGCTTTATATATCATGGGCCTTTTCAGTTTGTGAGTAAGCAGATCATATAACCTCTATCTCTAAATTGTAATGCTCTAAAAGTTCCACTGCACAGCTCCAGAAAGTCCAGTATACTACACAACAAACTCCTTCCTAAATATTTCCAAACATCCAGGAGGCAATTTCATTGTCCACAGATCTGGCCCATTTATGGCTCAGTTTTGCTGCTGCTCCATTGGGACTACACAGCTCAAGCCACACAGCTCACCAAGATGCTGCCTTGAGATGGCAGTTTCACGCCTGACTCTATTGCTATCCCTGCAATGGCTGTTGCAGTTGGCATTCCACTTCATCATTCTTTTGAACTGAGAGCAGTGTCATTATCCACAATGCAGGAAGGGAGAAATCTCATAATGAGGCTCTTCAAGACTCAGAAACAGACAGTGGGGAGTTCTGTGAGTTTTACCCTCTCTACTGTGGCCAGCTAAGATGTCCTTCAACAAATACTCCTGATGGGGATTTTTCCATGATAACTCTATCTGGCCACCATGACCAGAGTGCTCACTACCATGATTACTACTGCCACTTGAGATATAACGGAGATCCTTTGAGATTATAACTGAGGATGAGACCTATCCCAGGAGCTTGCATCATGGACCCTGCTCCAGTTTTTGCCTGCCATTCATTGCTTTCCAAAGCCAAGTTGTTTATTAAATGTTGTCTAATACGTATAACTACCATCCAGATAAGTGTAGTCCAATGGAAGCTATGCTGTCATTCCTGGAAGAGGATCCCATATTTATTTTGAATCGTCCTTTCCATCACCCTGTCACACACATTCAATACACTGTGCCACATTCCAGCTTATTGTGGGGAAATTCCTTTAGGCCTCACAGTTTTTGACAGATCCAAGATTTGCTACCAAAATGATTTCACATAAAGTAGTCTCAGTTTCTTTTTACTTTCACAGTTCTTTGTTATTTCTGTTCAGTATTTTTTTATGTCTCATTAATTTTCATAGCTAGTTATACTCTTCTATTAAAAACCATTCAAGTTTGTTTTCTGTCGTAATTCTTGATATAGAACATAGAGCATAGAAAAAAAGATATGCATACAATGGAATGGAATGACTGCATAGACCCACAAACTTAGTATGTTTTACACTATCTATTTCCAACTCTATAAAATAACTAGGTGTATTTCATATAAAATTCTTTTGAAGCATGAATGGTATATATATATATATATATATATATATACATATATATATATATACATAGATATAGATATAGATGATATAGATATAGATATAGATATAGATATAGATATAGATAGATTATATATAGATATATATCAGGAATGCAATCTTAATTTTGCCATTTTCAACTTTCTCTTTTAATAAGTTAAAGATTTTAGGTTACTTCTATTATTTCATCCAGTTTAAAATTTTTATAACTTCACCCTTTTGCTTCTTTCCTACCAAAGTTTAATGCCACACTTCTTTTTTCCTTGTCTTCTTTAGCTTGTATCCCCTATTGAAATAGCTTATACAGAAAATAACAAAACAACACACAATATATCATCAAATCACTAGATTTTTCTGGGATTTTTAAAAGTTCAATTGCGGTCTGCTTTTGGTGTGCACCACTCAAGGGGACCTACTGTTTCAGGAAAACAGTACGCCTTCAGATTCTCCTTTGCTCAAGCTGAGAGTGTACTTCCTCCAGGCTGCTGCCAGGCAATGACTGAGTATGTCAGGGCTACTAAAGTGGGCCATTTCTGCCCAATATGTCACTCCTTTCATGAGAAACCATTCTCAGGATCTCCCTATCAACAGTCTCAGCAATTCTACAACCTGAGCCTTCTTATCTCATCCTCCTCCTTTCCTCTCCACTCTCATAGGTGTCACACCCATGTCATCTTGTGAGGACTCTTTCCACCAGGAATGAGCTCTACCTCTTTAGACTTGGTTGGCATTTACCACATAAATCTCATTTGTCTAATCATATCTTGATATCTGCTTCTCAGATGATGTGAACAGAAAGTATTGCTACTGAGAATGGTTCAAGAAAAGGAACAGAGATCAATTAGGGACTGGCTCACTTGCTGCCTGGCTGTCATGGAGAATCTAATCCTGAGAAAAATATGGGGGAAAAAAGTGGTGACTCAGTTGCTTAATATTTTACTGGTAATAACTTAGGGAAATGTCTTAGTGGAAGGGAATACCATTGCCGGTGTGATGATCCAGTTATTTGAATGATGGGGGTAGGGGAGTGGAGATTGGATTGAGGCAATGCTCTAAGGACAATGGATTTAAATGGCTATTCTTAAGTAATATTGATGTGCTGTACTGCTGAACAAAAGAAAGTTAATTTGGACATGTGTAGTATGAACCATAGAAGTTAGATTGCTTTATTTTGCATCCTCTATCACAAAAACAGAGGCAAAGTGCCTAAAGAGCCTCTTAGGATTCCAAAAGCAACACATTTCACATTTAGAATTACTACTTTGGCCCACATACTAGGAGACTCAGAAAGCTGTTTGGCTTCAGTGGGGTTCTGAACAGGAAACGGCTTTATAGCCAATCCTGGCTGCAGTGCACGAGCTCTTGGCTTGGATCATAGTATCTGGCAGACTCTATGAAGTTGGAGATTTCAGGGGTGAGAAGATACAAGTATAGTATTTACATGATCCAATGAGAGAATCATAATGCAGTTCTTTGAGCCTTGAGTGCAAAGCCATGTGATCTGCACTAGGAAATTATACACCTTTCAAGACACAGCTCTCTGAGTGATGTTGAGCCCTGACAGAAAGAGAAGCAACAATTGAACATGCATTCATAAGTAGCCATTATGAGCTATGTTTATCAGATGGCCCCACTCATAAAGTCAGATAGGGCCAGCCACAATCTATTACTAGTCTATTGCTAGTTTAGGTCTAAATGGGATATCAAGGATCAATCCAAGAAACATGAGAGGGCATGAATAAGCAGATGAGCAGGTAGTCGAGACCTCCATACCACCTTCCCAGACTATAGTCACACCCATTCTCTACCTTGTATGTATGATCATGTGGGTTGTACTTATGACCAGCTGAAGGAGGAGGGAAAATCCCTACCCAGTTTATGGATGTGTCATCTCCACTCTAGATGCAAGCAAAAATGGATGGTGGCTATCTTCAGGGAGTGAGTTAAAAGACAGAGGACAGTTAAAATCTTCTGACACACTTTTGGTGGAAGCAGAGGTAGCCTTAGGTGATACTATATAAAGATGCTTGTGCAGTGTCACCAATGACCTAGTCAGTTGTTCAGGGTCCTGAAAGGAAAACACTCTAAGATTGAATAAGGAAGTCTGGCACAGAAACAAATTGGTGGATATATCCATATGTAGGCACAAACAAAGCTGTACCTATATATGGATATAGTCTCAAAGTGGGAATACTTTTGTTTCACACATTACCACCTATCAGAATGTAACCTTCATGAAAGAGGTACTAAAAAACCAAGGAGAAAAATAATTTGTCAGTAGATGTTAGCCAGATTTTTCTCAGCGGCCAACTCCAGAACTAGCTCAATGGGTGCATGTGCAGAGTGGACATGGTGACAGAAATGAAATCTACCCATGGCCCAAAAGTATGTTCTCCTACCTACCCAGGCCAATTTGACCACTATCAACTTTGAATTTCCCATCTGCCAGTAACAGAAACCAAAACAGAACCCCACTGGCTTTTATTTCTCAAGGAAACGAACTGGTCACTCAGTGGCAAGTTGACTAGATGAATCCCTTCTGTCTTGGAAGAATCAGTGATCCATCCTCCCTGGGTATAGGTTTTAAGTTTTATTTATTTTTTTAAATTGAAGAAAGAGAGAGAGAGAGAGAGAGAGAGAGAGAGAGAGAGAGAGAGAGAGAGAGAGAGAAACATTGATTTGTTGTTCCACTTATTTATGCATTCATTGGTTGATTCCTGTACGTGCCCTTCTCAGGGATAGAACTCACAAGCTTGGTGTATTAGGATGAAGCTCTAACCAACTGAACTAGGGCAGGGTATGAGTTTTATATTCTTGCCTACAGAGCCTCATCTAGCCTTTCTTTTGTAAGGTAGAGAGCATGGCAATTGTGAAAAGGGAGGTGTGGACAGAGAAGACACATGATCAATCATTCACCTATGGAAAGACTACATATCGAGATTGAAAATCTGGAAACTGATTTCCTTACACTCTCCTACCATTTTGAAAATCTTCCTGACCCGCCCCACCCAGGGTACTCATATCCCAATCTGGGAATCATAACTAGAAAGATATTTTGTACCACTTATTTACACCTAAACTCTTTTGAGTCATTTTTATCATCAATCTAATTATTATGGGGGAAATCTTCAACAACAAACCCTATCACCTGGGAATATTTTTTCACTTATTGTTTAAAGTTGACTCACTGTATTTTCAGTTATCCTAAAAAATGTCATCCAAGTGTAGTACAGCCTAGAAGACCTTTACAGTTACCTACGTGAGAAATCTACTAGACATTAGCCACAGTCCTCTCTTCCCCGGCACAGACAGGCATTTTCCATGGTCTTTTTCAATTTGAATATTTCCTTAGTGTAGTTAATATACCAAATATATTCAGATCTGTTTACAGAGTACAAGGACAGGTTATAACCTACCATCACTCCAAATCTGATAAATGATCAGTTGTAGTTCATGTAAAAAAAAAAAAAAAAAAAAAAAAAACAAGAGGAGAAGTAGGTATAATTAAAAAGTGTTTTGCATCTCACTATATACTAGTATGCTCTGCAGTAGATTTTCAAATGCACAACAAACAGCTGTTTTATCCTTTTTTTTTCTTTAAAAGGTCCAAAAAAGAACACATTTCCATTAGTATTTAAAATATAATAGGTCTTTCTGAAGAAGGATTTAGTTTGCCTCACAATAGGAATAAAATATTCTAGATTAATAGACCTACTTGGAATAAGAGTATAGATTCTAAAGTCCAAATAGATCTTTGCTACAAGTTACTAAAAATGGGATAGAATGGTAATGAAGAAAATAAGAGACAGAAAACTTTAAAAAGTTATGAGCAGCTGAGTCCAGTTATGAAAGGTTATAGCTAGGAGCACAGTTTTTAACGCTGGTAAAGCTCTCCATGCAGTAGAGAATAGTAATAGCTATGTTTGCAAGCCCCTTATGATGAAGTGGAATTTTCGAGAAAGTCTTACTGGCTCTTGCTTTAACAAGGCCATTTTATGGAAATCCAAGAAGTAGAAGTTAAAATAATTCTTCCAAACATGTTTCAGGTGTATTGAGCCCTATTTCAATGTTACTGACTAGATTCAGCATGGCTTTGAATAATTCATTTCTAGATCTTTGGTTTTTTTTTTTCTCTTTTCTTTCTTTTTCTTATTTATTTATTTGTTTATTTATTTATTTATTTATTTATTTATTTATTTTTTAAATGAAGCAGTCTCAGCAAAGATGCCTGTCCTATTCCATTGCTGGCTCACTTTATTCCTTCTTCCTTTCTACATGACAAATATATTTATAATTGAAATGCATAGTAACATTTGCCTGCTCAGGAAAAGTAATGGAGAAAAGTAGTTTATAGTTCTTCTTATTTCAGTTTGATTGCTTAAAATCAAAGTTAAATCCTCTTGAAGTGTGAACAAAAAGTAAAGAATAAGGTCACATTTGTCAAGCAAGATACATTGTTGAATTATTTATGGCAAGGAATAGATTATTATGGGCAAAATAAATGCTTTTTATTAGAGCACAATTTGTTTTATATCCTAGATGGGTGGGTAAAAGAGCAATGTCTTCTTAATAGAATACTAATAAAACCACACTGGGCATGCAATAATATTAAGAAAACACACATTCCTCTTTATTATTTATCATGTAAAAACTGAAAACTTAGAACAAATTTATTAAAAGCCATTGCCAAGTGGTACAGGCTTTTGGAATTTTCAGTGTTGTTCACAGTCTAATGGGACTCCTGCTTACACTACATAGCTTTTCTCTATTAACTGGCTTCTCCATTACGCAGTTTATCACCTTCACTCCCCAAACAACCTCTTTCTTAACATGCCTATTTCCATTAATGGCACTATCAGCCTTCCAGTGACTGGTTTTCAACTCGTGGTATCATTTTGAACTCTATTTCCTCCTTTGACACCCACATGCAATGAGATAAGTGCTGTATATCCCATTTATATAATTTTCTTATAGGTACCCCTTTTTTTTCAAGTATCATTGCTTCCAGTCCAGTTTAGACTTTCATTAACTTTCACCTATCAAACTATGGTCCCTGGACAAAATCCAGGCTGTTACCTGTTTTGCAAATAAATTTTATTGGAAAACAGCCATGCTCACTCATTTTATATTGTCTATGGCTGCTTTCATTCTTCATCAATAGAGTTGAGTAGTTGTGATAGAGACCATATGGCCTCCTAAATTATAAATATTTACTATCTGGCCTTTTATAGAAATTTGTCATCCCCTGACCTAAAATATTGTGATATGGATTCTAACTAGTCTCCTCACACTCAGACTCTCCTAAAGTTAATCCTTATCAATTGAATCTTTTTAAAACATCAACATTCATGACCAACTCATGCCCCCATCCCTCAAAGCTTCCTCTGTACTCATAGACAAAACATATAAGTCTGAGTCTATTAAAAGCCATACATATGCATCACATTTTCTGTTATAGACTTTGCCTCCTGGAGATTTATGCCCCTGCATGTCTTGATTTTACTTGGAATACCCATCTTTCTCCTGTAGAAATACTGTAGAACAGAGGTTCTCAACCTGTGGGTCGCGACCCCTTTGGGGGTCGAACGACCCTTTCACAGGGGTTGCCTAAGACCATCGGAAAACACATATTGAATATATAATTACATATTGTTTTTGTGATTAATCACTATGCTTTAATTATGTTTAATTTGTAACAATGAAAATACATCCTGCATATCAGATATTTACATTATGATTCATAACAGTAGCAAAATTACAGTTATGAAGTAGCAACAAAAATAATTTTATGGTTTGGGGGTCACCACAACATGAGGAACTGTATTAAAGGGTCGCAGCATTAGGAAGGTTGAGAACCACTGCTGTAGAATGTCATAAGCCCATCTAAAATAATACCTACTCCAGGAATCTTCTCCCAATTCATCCACCCACATGGAAACTTGCATACTTCCCTCAGAGGATTTTTCTTAATCATCTTTGTACTATAGTGTATTGTCTTCCACTCTCACTAAATCGCAGGCTTATTGAGGGATGGAACTTTGCCCTACTTTTCCTTTATCTTCTATTGGTAATACTAGTAGTTTGGTTCCTCGGATTTGTTTATTTACATAACAGGCAACTGTTTTTGCAATTTTCTATATTCCAAGCACAATGCTAGTAAAGGAGGATGCAAAGAAAAGGAAGGTAGTCTCTTTTCTCAAGGACATTACTCTTTAGTATTAGATCATAAAAATAAATAGTAAAGTGTAATGAGTTTAAAGTAAGGGTATGCTCCCAAAAGAAGCAAAACTTCTACGTAAGTCTGATTGAAAGATAAGGGAAGGAGTCCCTTTGGGGCTGGCAATTGAGTTGTCCTATATAAAGACTGGCCAAGTGCAAAATGATAGAGAAGCATTCAAAGCAAACAGAAACATATTGTAAAATAGTGTGGGAGAAGTTTGGGAAAGTGTGAAGAGTTGTACAAATCTATAGTTGAGTGCGTGTTGTGAGTGAAGTGTTATGAGAGTTCATGCTGTAACCATGGCTGATGTGGCTCAGTTGGTTGGAGCATCATGAGTATACACAGAAAAGTCATGGGTTCAATTCCAGATCAAGGCACATACCCAGGTTGTGGTTTCAATCCTGGTTGGGACGAGTAAGAAAGGCAACCAAACCACATTTCTCTCTCACATCCATGTTTCTCTCTCTATCTCCCCCGTTCTCTCTCTAAAATCAATGAACATATCCTCAGGTGAAGATTAAAAAAAAAAAAAGTTGCTGCTATAAAGGGGAAGAAGGAAACAATCCTAAAAGTAGAGCCCAAAATTCTTTATTGGAGAGTTTAGATTTCACTCTGTACGCAATTACTCCAAAGCAAGTTCCAAAGATCACTGGTATGGAAATATATTGCTAATTCTTAAAAGGAAAAAAGAGACTATTATCAATTAACCTTCGGAAATACTTGATTAGGCAAAAGTAATTAAAGTCTTTTCTGTGGCATTCACTCTGCTAACCACCAAATGGGGATAGATTGTGGAATACTTTCCAAACTTATGTTGCATATGAAATATTTTCTTCTCGAAACATCTGCAGGGACTGATATACTTTAGGAAATCTAGGAAACACTACTCTGTGTAACAAAACAACATTTAGTTATTTCCCCCCAGTCCCAACTAGATGTATTGGCACAGGAAGAACAGGGGGAGGAAAATGAGGTCAGATACTGTTGCAGTAATTCAGGTAAAATTAAGAAGGGCCTATATTAAGGCAATGACAAAGAAAGAAGGGAAAAATATTCAGAAGTTATTTAAGAGTTAATAGAGACAGGATTTGTTAACTACATGTGAGGAAATTTTAAAAGACATATCAATTAAATCACCTCTTGTCTAAAACTCAGAAATAGTTGTTTGTCAAAGGATCTGTAAAAGTTCCAAAAGAACATGTGTGTTCTGCTCCTTTATTCTCCTCCTGCTCATCTGTCATCACACTGGCCCAGATTCCTTTCCCTGTGGCGACCCTGACCTTCTTCTAGCTGCTTTCACTTGCTGTGCTTCCTCTGACCCAACAGCCGTGACCTACCTGGAACCCTCTCCTTTCTATCTCATAAGGAAGTTAACTCAATGCTTACACTTCAGATCTAGGTTCAAGTTTTTCTTCCTCTGAAAAGCCTTCCCTGGTCTCCCTGAACAGGTCAAGTGTTTCATTATATGCTATCTTGGAACCAAGTCTCTCATTCTACGCTTTTAATATAGCTGGACTTTCGTTGGATTTTTTTGGTGATTATTTATTTAATATCTGTCATCAGCTACAACAAAAATTCCAGAAAGGCAGGGAATGTTACTTCTGAATATTCAGTGCGCAGAAGAGTTGCAGACACATTCAATAGCACTAATACTAATTTAATAAATAATGAAGTAATTGATTTATTAATTAATGGGAGAGGATGTCTCTAGGATTTATGGGCTTAGCAATGAGCACACAGTTATGTTTATCAAGTAGGAAACACAAAAGCATAAGGAAATATGGGATACATGATTAGATTTGCCTTTGACATACTTTTTTTTTATATGCTTAAGCAGTTAGAATGCGAATCTGGAGATGAGAACAAAAGTCTGAGTTCATGATAGGCACTTTGAATCCCTCGTTGTCGTTAATGAGATAACTCAAGAATATATCCAATGAAGTGAGAAGTCTAAGAATGGCACCCTGAGTAGTAACTGTAATGGAATGACAGTGTATGAGTGGTGTATGAAAGAGATTAGATGGTACCAACATAACAATGGGAAGAGTATGTAGTAACAGTAGGAGAACCAGTTTCATTTAAGAAGGAAACTCCACCAATGGACACTAGAGTGCTCTAAGTCTAACCCAAGTCACTTGTGCCTTACGTATTTCAAAGAATAGATGGAGATAAACAAGGTTGTATATTCTAGTTGGATATAATTAAGATGTAGAACTTTCCTTCCCTAGCCAGTTTTGCTCAGTGGATAGAGCATCAGCCTACAGACTGAAGCGTCCCAGGTTTGATTCCAGTCAAGGGCACATGTCCGAGTTGCTGGCTTGATCCCCAGTAGGGGGCGTGCAGGAGGCAGCTAATCAATGATTCCCTCTCATCATTGATGTTTTCCTCTCTCTTTCCCTCTCCCTTCCTCTCTAATACAGCACTTTCCTATTAGAAAAGAGAAAAAATTCAGCTCATCTATTAATCATTGGGCTTTATTAAATGTGAGGATGAGAGATCACATAGACTTGGGAGATAGCTAAGATATAATGAATGTGCACTAGGAAGATCACAGGGCTTTATATTTTCCAAGCATGACTTTGATTATATTTTGTTCAGGTTCCACACATATTCATTCCAGGTAATGATACCTATTTTCCAGAGATATAAGGTTTAAATAAAATATAAGTGAAGATAGTTATTTCATCATTTGGCCTATAGTAGATATTTGTATGGAAGCTAAATCTATTTTAATAGTTTAGAGTTAAGAGAGGTAAAAATGCTGGCCCAGCACTAACCTAACAGTAATATCCTACACATATTTAAATACTTAACAGAAAATTCACAAGTGCAGAACAAAAAATACTCCCTATCCTTGGCAAAAATCTATGTGAAAATATCAACAGAATTCTGAAAATCTGCTTTATAAACTTCCTCATCTATGATAGTATAAACAACTACTATAGACATCATTCAAGTTCAAATTAAATTCTAGGTATTTTATTCCTTATAGACATTCTAAAATAGTGTGAATAATTGTCATATTTCAATCAGTCAGTATTGTTTGTAAATAGCACTGTAATATACAAGAAAACTAAACTCAAACTCAAGGGTTTCTAAAAGTGCCACTCAGCACTACAATTATTATATTGTAAAGAGATTCATCTACTTCAGAATCATCCATAACAATCTCTGCTTAATGAATTAATAACATCTTGGAAATTCTAAAAAATGATTCTGCTCAAAAAAAATTTCTTTGTCAAATAGCACTTACAGAGTCAATTCCTACTTAAGTAGCATTATGTGTTACCCAAGGACTAATTTGAAGAACTTTATAAAATGGTCGTTATATGCATGAAGTGTGAGATAAATATGTTATCAGAATATCTATCCTGTCTTCTTGAAACTACTCAATTTCCAACTATAATTCTCTCTGCTCCCATATTTAACTTTTACTCTACTATTTTAGTTTCCTCTTCATTACATACATAACATTTGATTCCTTTCTTAAAAAGTGGGGCATAATATCATAATTATTTAAAAACATCTGTTAAGCTGGGTAAAGTCATATATAAAGACCTGCCCAAAACTTGAAATTCTGTTTTTCACACTGTGTTTCTATCATAACAAATGAAATGATTGATATATTTCTTGAAAAAAATAAATGTTAAATTGTGTAGAATAATAATGTGTGCAGAGAATATTCAAGCCAACTTAAATTTCACTTCCCAGGTTAAATAAAATCTGAATAATTCCTAAATACATTTTTCTATTCAATATCAATGATCTATGTTATATCTACTTGTAAAGATATAAATCTGATAGAATGTAGTAATTATAATAGACATTTCATGTCAAATATAATACAAGTTTATTTTTCATAAGATCTATCACTTTATTTATTATACATCTTAATACTATGAAATTTATAGAGGAAAATAAGAAAAATATGTTCTTTATCTAATAGCAAAAACATAGTCTATAAATGAGAATTTACTTTCTTAAATACTAAAGCTGGGATGTTTTCTCATGAAGTAACAGAGTGGCAATTTCTCTTTATAATCTGATTAATAATGTTAGCCAAAATGGATAATTCAGAACTTCATCCTATTGTTATTGTTTTATTGTTCAGACTAACTAGAATATTTCAAAATTTTCAATGTTTGTTATACAAAAATGTATACAAGTACTTTAAGTAGATTTACATAGTTTATATTTTCACTAATTAAATAAGACATTTGATAAAGGAAATATACTAAGAAGAGCACAAACATTAAGGAAATATAAGAATAGAATTATAAGAAATGAATATAATCATTTTAAGGACCTGGGGCTCAAATAATCTAAATTTCAGTGATTTGAAGAATCCTATATCAATTAAACTTTTGGAAAATTTACCTTGGGAGAGTGCAATGAGGAGAGACAATAAGAAAATGTTCATGTTTAAAATTAAACTTTTTTCAGGATGAATAATTGCTCAAACTATTGATGGCTCTCCAGGTTTTTACATTGACACACTTTTCATCCACACAGGAAGCAGAAGGAAGACACCGGTACTTCAATGTAACATTCAAATCATTCCACTCAGCTTTCAAAGGAATGCACAGTTAGTGAATCAGACCGCAATTGCTAAATAACAGCACAGCAACAGAATCTCGCTTTGTAATTTCCTGGTATTTTCAACACTGACAATAACTAAAAGGTCATTAGGAAAAGGTCTGATGTTGTGTCATCTCTAAACAAGACATGATATAAACACTTTGGCGACCTTCAACATGACAGATAATATCAATATGTGAGTTCTAAACCTAACAAACAGGTTACTCAGGACCCCAAAGAGACTGATGTCGCCGTCAGACAAATTATTGTTGCAGTGAAAAACATTAAGAACACATTCTCTCCAAAATAAAGTTTCCATTTAGGCACAATCAGCAGGGTTTAATTAAAAAACATGAATAATTGAACGTGCTGCTGCTCTCTTTGAGCAACAAACTTAAGAGTTATGTGGAAGCAAATTCTCGTTAGACAAAAGGGCATGTTGTACTGAATCATTCTCAAAGGTTTCCCCCTCTCTGATGGCAACCTTTTCGGTGATAATTCAAATGAATAGCCCCTGAGCCAATTCTATAAATATAGGTCTTCAGTTAATATAGAATCCAAACTAAACAAAAAAATTCCTGCAATCTCTACATAAAGCCAAGTTTCTGGAAAAATAATAGAAAAGGGGAGGGGCAAGGGTATGGGTTGAAAATACTTTAGAACTGTGAAGTCTTCATAGAAT
The DNA here is from genome assembly GCF_964212035.1 of Myotis nattereri. Lineage (NCBI taxonomy): Eukaryota > Metazoa > Chordata > Mammalia > Chiroptera > Vespertilionidae > Myotis > Myotis nattereri. The sequence goes on along the minus strand of NC_138080.1, from coordinate 63,335,225 downwards.
TAGCCTTTCTGGCAACAGTATTAAAGGCTAAGCCCATAGCCCATATTCAAGCACAGTATTCTCTACTGAAGCACAATTTACATTTATTCACCTATTTTTCATTTTATCAAAGACCCCTTTCTAACTGTATGCTAATAAATGAAATGCTGAATGCTCTCCTATAATCCCTGGGGGTTATTTCAAGTTTAGTACTTTAGAGGCCCTATAAAAGTCACAGAAGAATTAGTTGAGGTGATTAAGAATATAACACTCAGTAAGCAGTATAAAACTAAACTAAAAAAAAAGTCTAAACACAAATGTGCAAAACAACCCAAATAACAAAAAATAGTAACAAAAATAAACAAACAAAACAAAAATCACGAGTGTTTCACTACCTAGCTTACCTCACCAAGCATTGATTTCCCTGATGCCATGTTCAATGGTGGCTATGCCTTCGTTTCTCTTTATTCTTATCTCCTATTCTAAGCCATGAGTCACCTTGGATTCCCTATTTACTCTGGACAACTGACCAAAGGAGCCTCATCTCCTTCTGCTTATTAGCTGTCTACTGTAATAAGGAACTGTAGCCCACTCCCTGAAAGCTGCAGCTACTACTTCCACTCTTGCTGACCTTGACCTTGCAAGGCCTTCCTGTCCTCTCTAGAACCTTCTATAGTATACCTCTGTCCCCTCTCCCAATTGACTTTTTTTTTAATTGTCAGCACTATTACTCTTTCCATATTCTGTGTTATGACTCCCAACTTTTAGAGTCAAGAGAAGATTTCAGAGCCCACCTTAACAGCCCTGTACTCACCCTGGTCAGGTGGCTCAATTGGTTGGAGCATCCTCCTATACCCCAAAAGGTTGCAGGTTTGATTCCTGGTCAGGGCACATTCCCAGGTTGTGCGTTTGATCCCACAGTCAGGGCACATACAGAAATTGCTCAATTTGGAGAGGCAGACTAGTGTTATAGTTCAGAATGCAGACTGTGACCAGGCTGCCTATGACTCCAAATTCAAGGTTGCTCCTTCCTATCCAAATAACCTTCATTAGGTCACTTTACCTCTTAGTGCCTCAATTTTCTCATCTTGTAAGTTGGGACAATATTTCTCTTGAAATTATTTAAAAAATAAATGTGCTTAATTGTGTAAAGTGCTTAGAAAAATGTATGCTACACAAAGTACTATATCAAATGTCAACCTGTCGCTATGATGTGTGCTGACCACCAGGGGGCACGCGCGAACATGGTGAGCATCCACAATAGGTGGCAGAGCATGGAACATGGCAGGCGCAGGCCACAGTGGAATGGTAGAGCAGGTTAGCAGGGGTGCCAGACCAAGGCAGGGCACTGGTCGCTGTCATTGGGGTGAGCCTCTGGTGGTTACTAAAAATTCTTTGCTCCCAGGCGCCGCGATCCCGCCTGGTGCTCGCACCTTCTGCCAGCACTGGCCCTGCTCACACCCACTGCTGGCGCCCAGAACCGGCCCCAATTGCTTGGAGCCGGCAGCAGGTGCGAGCGGTGGCTGCCAGCCCCAATTGCCCCTCAGGGCTTCTCCACCTCCCCCGCTCCTGAGGGGCAATCAGGGCTGGCAGCTGCCACTCTCACCCACTGCCAGAGACGGCCCCACTCGCACCCACAGCCAGAGCTGGAGCTGCCACTCACATCCACTGCCAGCTCCCAGTGCCAGCCCCGATTGCCCCTGAGGGCTTCTCCACCTCCCGCTGCTCCTGAGGGGCAATTGGGACAGCAGTTACCACTCGCACCCAGTGCTGGCACTGGCCCCAATCGCTCCAGCCATCAGCAGGTGCGAGCGGGGCTGGCACTGTCAGCGCATGGGAGTGGTGGTGATAGGAACAGGGATGCCAGCAGAAAGGGGATCGGGGGCCGCAGTGGGAGGGGCTGGGCAGGGGCTTGGAGGATGGGCCAAGATCCACCCCTGTGCCCACTGCAGGCTGGCAGCCCACAGTTCCTTTCAAGATGCACGAATTCGTGCACTGGGCCCCTATTATTATTATAACTAGTTTTGATTGAAGAAAGTTAGATGTTAATCTTGTTTTCTACTAATTCACTGAATAATTTTATAAGCATTTTAAGCTCTTTTCAGTGTGTTTTACTATTTAAAAAAGAATTTCCAACCCATATCCAAGATCTTTTTCAACATTAAAAATAGGAACTACTCGGGAGTTTCCTTGGATAAATATACCATTCAAAATGAAACAAGACTGTTCTTAAAATATTTATAACCAAGAGTTCTTAGGACTGTCTGATTCTTGAATAACATTGTCACAAGACAATCTCATTGATGTTATAGAATTAATACTTTTGTAATTTTAACTATATACATATTTTATAATGTGATTTCATTTTAAAATTTATTAATGATTTTTTTCACATTACTTTGTTTCTGACATTATTATTGCTACTAGCAGCCCAATGCAAGAAATTCTTGCAAGAGTAGGCCTCTGCAGCCCCGGCTGCCTCGGCCCTTGCAGCACTGTCCCCCACCCCTCCACTGGTCGTTCCAGAAGGTCATTCTGTCATCTGGTCTAATTAGCATATTAGCTCTTTATTATGTAGGATTTGCATTGTTTATCTTGAATAACTATCTACAATGACTTTGAGGAAGAAGAAAATACTGGAATTTATTGCTCTGTTTTTTAATAATGAAATCCTATGTAGATGGATGAATCTGAAATACCATCTCATATCAATTCATTTCGTATGTAATATTACCTGAAGTGTAAACAAAAGCTAAAAATAAGTACACACATCTCTTAGCTTGGACTAACCACGATATGCTTTCTGTAAAGAACAAATAACCTTACCAAGATAGCAGTTTCAGAAAGCAATCTTAGATTTGGAAAAGATCTGAGATGTCAAATAGTCAAATTTTCCACCAGTACACTTACAAAGCATTATGTTGTTCTAACTGTCATTGACCATTGCTCAAAAGTAGCAGGATTTGGGGAACTCATTACTTCATGACTCCTCATCCTAGTGCATTTCTGAAACATCAAATTGAGTCAGAACTCACCTCCATGTCATTTCCCTCCGCAGTCCTGATTCTACCATCTTGAATAAGACATATGTTCAGTACTTTAAGATACCTCCTATGATGTGATTTCTAGTTCTCCACTGTCTTAATTTTTCTTCTCTAATCATATTCTTCTTTGCTAGATTTCCTCGGAAAATCTCAGGCAATTTCAAAATCTTGTTTCATTTTAGACATAAAAGATAAATTTTAATTTAATGAAGCACATAGGCCAAATAATTTTCCTTCTTCCTATAATGAAAATTTTTATTCTGTTTCTTTAGAAGATCCCTTAGAACATAGTAGCAACAGAAACATAGATTTAATTCAAAAATAGAATGACCTATTTTGGTATATCCCCAAGTCTAAAGCATACCATAATGGCTTTGTTTTCTATAGTACCATCAAGCCTATGCTACTGTTTTTAAAGTTCAATCCACTACTTACCTCTTTTATATGTGGCTAAAATTTATTTCTCCAAGTGTCCTGTTATTGGGAAAATCAGTTCTAAAAAGAGCAGTGTGTTCTACGCTAATTGTAAGGTCAGGAACAGGAAATGAACCTCATTAAAGATATTGCTCAAAGTTCCAAATGAAATTCAACATGAAATGATTCTCTCCTTTTTAATTTGTGAGAATTTAAGCGCATATCTTGTTCAAGGATGGTAATAAGAAAAACTTTCCTCAACAACTCATCTCCAAATGGATAGCTATATATCTGCTGTCTTCACTCATTCTTAGGGGAATCTTACCTGTAGATTGTGTAACTATGGGGATAGAGATTTAGGAGAGGATGTCACAAAGAATGCCATTCAGGACTTCAGGTTATTGTTTTATAACTGGAGCAGCATAATAGTGGGGGCTTCTCAACTATATGTGGGGGTTAGAGGTAGAAGGTGAAGAATGATTATAACCAAAAGAAAAAAGAAAAGGGAAACATATTTCTTTTGAAAGTTGAAATAACTCATAGTCTAGCCAAGTTAATTTTTACAAAAATTACATGAAAATACCAAAAATCAATGTGTATGAAATTGCTGAATTGCTGCTAGCACTGATGTTGGTGGGGCTTGGGCAGAGGACATGTTCTATTTGAATAAAGTTAATGTAGGTGAATCATAAATTACGGAAAGAGAAATAGGCACTCTAATAATTTTTCATTTTGAAGTACATGTTTTATGGATTTATGAAAATGCCCCATAATTCAAGTAATATATTTAGAATGAGAGAAAAGGCAAACATGTTATGCAAACCAGTTGTTTTCATTTCCCAGTTTTATTATATACCAGGGAACAGTGATTTAAAATTCATAGTGAAACCCTGTCTTGCATCAGAAAGCAATCTTCTATTCCATTTAAAACTTACTTTTAAAGGGAAAATGTGTATTTTACTGAGAGAAATTTTACATCTTGCATTAATAATAAAACTTTGGCTTTTTATATAACATTTTGTCCAGAAATCCTAAGCTTTATCCTTGTACTTACATTTATCTGACGCAGTATAGCAATAATTTTGTAACAATTTAGGCATTGCTACTTTAGGAGATTTTCAGTTAAACCAAGCCAAAGTTGATGGATGTTTTTTACATCGTTTGCTATAATACCCAAGTGAAATGGACAAACTCTAATGTTACCAACTCAAAGATGATGGGATACTGTACTTCAGGCAACTATCACATGCAACTTGCAAACAATCCCTAAATTTAATCTAGGACCTTCATGAAACCTGGGGGAGCATTTTATTTTAGTTTCTGTCTGGGCACCTAGAAAGAGATAAATAATTCAGTTGCATATCTTGGAATTACAGATCAAAGCTCCTATTTATACTCTAGGAAGGCACAATTGAGTAAAAAAGTAAAAGGATTTTTTTTAAAACTTACTCTACATCTGATATTGAATTGATTGATAATTCTTTACTAGTCATTATCTATTTGCTATGCCATTCTGGCTGACTGAGCATGACACTAAATTTGGTATTTTCAGAAGTGCAATATGGCTTTTGCTGTTCTTATTCAGTGCAGAATGGCCTTTCAAGAGAATCATTCAAAGTTGTTCTCATGATCTATAAGTATAGCCCAGAAACCCATCTCACTAATACACCATGCTCCTTGAGCAGGTGTGAATGTGCAGTTTGCAACTTTTGTACTTATCTATGCATTAGGTCATTAGAATTTTGCATAAGCCATTTTTTTAGTTTAAGTACAATTAGTGTACAATATTGTATTAGTTTCAGGTGCACAGTATGCTGATTCAATCTTTGTATACCTAATTCTAGTAATTATCTGTCATCCTGCAAACTTATTACAATATTGTAGACTATATTCCCTTTCATGTTTTCACACATCCCCCATCTCAATCTCCTCTGGCAATCATCCCTCTAGTCTTTTTTTTCTATGAGTCTGTTTTTTGTTTGTTCTGTTTGTTTGTTGATTCCACATTTAAATGAAACCACATGGTATTAGTCTTTCTTTGTCTGACTTATTTCACTCATTATAATACCCTCTAGGTCATCTATATTATTTCACATGACAAGATTTCAAACATATATCACATCGTTTTTATCCATCCATCTATTGATGGACACCTAGGTTATTTCCAAATCTTGGCTATTGCAAATAATGCTGCAATGAACATAGGGGTGCAAATATCTTTCTGAATTTGTGTTTTTGTTTTCTTCAGATAAATACCCAGAAGTGAAATTTCTGGGTACTACAGTAGCTCTGTTTTTAGTTTTTTGAGGAATCTCAATACGTGAAAAGAAATTTCTCCAAAGGAGACATACCGATGGCCAACAGACATACAAAAATTCTCAACCTCACTAATCATCAGGGAGATGTAAGTCTAAACCACAATGAGATAGCACCTCACATTAGTCAGAATGGCTAATCATCCAAAAGCCAACAAATAACAGGCGTTGGCAAGGATGTAGAGAAAAGTGAACCCTTCTATTCTGTTGTTGGGACTGCAAATTGGTACAGTCACTATGGAAAACTGCATAACCTATTATTTAACCTTTTGAGATAAAGACAGCTAATGCCTAACAAGCACATAGTAGTAAGAATTCCACTAATTATCCACTCTGGGGAATTTAAATAAAATAATTAAACAGGGGAAAATTAGATTTACAGATATTAATTAGAGTATTATTTGTAACTGGAAACCATTGTAAAAATCCTAAATGTTCAATGACAGAGAAATATTTAAAGATTTTAAAACATCTATTTGGGTAAATATTTCAACCAAAAATTATAATTATATAGATAATTTTATGATAATAATAAAGATATTTATGAAATAATGTGAACTGATTAAAGCACAATATGATTTCAATGCTATAAGAAATAAGCATGAGGAATTCATTGGTTCAAAGTCTTGAGAGGATTTTTGTGATAATAAATAATTTTTCTTTAAAAATGCTCTGTACTAATGTTGATAAACATCCATATATTGCATAAAACAAAGTCATTCCAATCATGTGATTTGCAATAAGACAGAAACAGCAGAATCCCAGCTCTATCAGAAAACTACCCATGTTCTGAGCATGTCTAATAAAAGTGATAGAGCCATATGTATGTTTAACTTTCCTCTCTTCAAGGGAAGTATTGCACATAAAGACTAGAAAATAGGTTCTATATACATAGAGAGAGAAATGAGTCTAAAACGAAATATACAATGACATTCTATTAAAAACTGAGCCAGGCCTGGCTGGTGTTGCTCAGTGGTTGGCTGGGCATTGATCTATGAACCAGGAGGTCTCAGGTTTCATTCCTGATCAGGGCACATGCCGGGGTTGTGGGGCTTCGTCACTAGTAGGGGGCATGCAGGAGACAGCCAATCAATGATCCTCTCTCATCATTGATGATTCTATCTCCCTTCCCCAGTCCCTTACTCTCTGAAATCAATTAAAAATGTATATACTAAAAAAACACACAAAAAAAACAAAACAAAAAAAAACTGAACCAGAAACACTTGGGTAAGTAATAGTAATACTATTATTGAGCCTATAGGCACGCTGCACTATGCCAGATTACTTATTATGTCACTTAGTTGTCACAACTATGTTATATGATTGTTATTTTTTATCAACTGTCTTTTATAGATGAGGAAACCAGTTCCTAAAGAAACTAAATGACTTGCCTCATATGGCAAAACAAGTAAACAAATGTCCTAATTGAAAGAAAACCTGCTCTATTTAGCCCCAAAGCCTTTGACTTTAATCCCCATACTGTATCATCTCAATAAGAAAATGATCCAGTTTCTCATTTACTCCAAAGGAAACCTGCTTATATTGGGAGATGGAGAGCCTAGTGTTTACAAAAGTTGTGTTGTCAGGTTCAAGTTGTTCTATGTGAGCTTAGGCAAGGTTTTTTACTTCTGCCTGTTTCAGAACCCTCTTGGTAAAATGAAAATAAAAGGAATGCCCTTTGTTGCAAAAGGTTGTTGTGATGTTTAAAGATATAGAACTTGTAATTCCCGCCATTCATTCAGCTAATATTTATGAAACAGCTACTTTTTACCAAGCCTGCAGTGAGGGCTTAGAGATCTAAAAAACATCGAATCAGTGTAGGAAGAGCAAAGAAAATTAATTAAAATACTTATGTAATCAATGCACAATTAACAAATGTGTTAAGTTCTCTGAAAGAAAAATAGAGTGTGTGTGGTGGTGGTGGTGGTGGTGGTGGTGGTGGTGGTGGTGGTGGTAGGGGTGTTAAATAGTTCAGGGGTAGCTAATTCCTCCCTGAGGAAGAGCTGCATTAGCTAGTATCCTGATGATAAATAGAGAATTAATAAATAGAAAGTTTATTAATTCTGGCAGAGGGCAGCAGATATAAGACCATGAAGCAGGAATAGGAAATAAGTGATGTTTTTTAGGGAGCTGCATGAAATGGTAATAGAGAGTCTGATACAACGGAGACCTTTCGATTCTTAAGGATGTTGATTTTTTGCTTAAGAGAAATGATGAGAGAGGATTTTGAGTAGAGAAGGTGTCTAGCCAGATTTGGGTTTAATAAGAATTGAGGAACTGTGGGAGAGGTTTGGATACAGGGATATCTAATAGCAAATGCAGGGGGAATAGTAAGAGATACAATCAGATTAGATTAAGACTAAACTCTGAGGATTTCCAACATTCAAATGTTAGATGAGAAGAATGAGCAAAACAAGCACCTTGACGAAGAGCAGCTAGACAGGTGAAAGGAAACCAAGGCGGGGCCCTGCGGCCAAGCTAAGGGCAAGGTTTCCAGAAAGGAGAGGTTAATATTGCTAAGCGCAAGTTTAAATGTCAAGTATGATTGGAAATTAAAAAAAAAAGATGCCATTGGATTTAGGCCCATGAAACTAATTATAATGGAAAATTATTTCTGTTTTTATTGTTTCTAAGGATTTAGCTCCGGGTTTTATTACAAGAGAAACTGAGGCATATTAAAAATTTTAAGGGTTTATTTCAGCAAACATTGACACCAGTGAGTCAACACTGGGCCAGAAGTGTTCAGGCGCATTCCACTGTCAGGAGAGAAGGGCAAGGCTTTTATAGAGAAGATGCAGAGGCAAAAGCCATGAGATTAGTTTGACTATAATTTAGGGGGTTGCATGTTTAGGGAAAGCCAGGGGGCTGTTTGTAACTGATTGTTCTTCTACCCTTCCATTAGAATGTAAGTGAGGAAGGAACACTTTTTTCTTGTTAAATAACAATTGAGTGCCACCATTGAACTTTGGAGCAATTTATAAGGGCATTTTTTTTTGAATATGTAAGCCTTACTAGAAATAATGCAAATAGAAGGCATTTGGTATCAACAAAAGCAAATCAATTTCTACTGAGAGTTTGGATTTTTCCTGTGGTTTGCAGATGGGTTGTAAGGTTACAGTTTTCAAGGATGACTAGATACTACTTATAAAGATGACACCAAAACTTTCAGTATGTAAAATAAGACTGAGGTTTAATTCCAGAATTTAGGCCAAGAAGAGTAAGCAGAGCAAAGTTGATCTGTCTCATTTATTTCTAAGTTGGCCTCCAGATTATAACTATTAAATATGAAATACAGTCCTATGAACAAATGGACAAAGTTGAATTCAGATTGATATCCATGTTTCACTTGATTCTATTATTTGATTCCAAGAAATATTATTTTATGAAAAAAACAACCCTTACCTGTTATCTATAGAAAATATCACTTACTTCTCTCTGAGTTACTAATTAATCAAAGTAATAACATTTTATGAGTCTTTAAAACTTATTTTCCTTGTTTGTACAATTTCTTAACAAAACCAGGGTTGTTCCCCATTTTAAGTCTCTAAAGAATTAAATCATGAATTCAAATTCTCTTTGGAATGACCTCTTAACATCTGAACTGTACTTCTCATGTTTTGAATATGTTCTCATAGCAGTAATCTTCCTATAGGCCAGTAGTAGTTATTAGTATTCATGAGCAAACAAAGGTATGTTGAATTGCATGGCAAGAGGTTTCCCATTTCAAACTAGTTTCTTCTTGAAGACCCTACATCATGTCACATGGTAAAGAATAAACTGCTCAAGTAGAAAAGAAACAGCTAAAAGAGAGGATACGAACTTAATCAGTCAGACAATTTAGTGCCTTGAGGAAATAAACTGTCTCATTCTTCTTGAACTGAATGATATTTCTACAGTTGTTGCTCTTCCTTATCTTTTGGTTTTATGGTATATCTCCTCCTCAGCTTTTCAAGTCTTGCAGAAACTGGTGCTTTTGTTGTTGTTTTTGTTGTTGTTGTACCAAAGAAGTGGCTGCCACATATATTGTGACAGACATTAACTCAAATTAACCCAGTCCTACAGGTTAGTTTCTAGTTGACTGATCCTGAGCAGAGCTCTTCTGAAGTTTACTTTATAAAACAATGAAAACTAAGATCAAGAACATATTAAAACCTGTCCTCATGTGAAAGTGTGCTAATATTTATGCCCCTACACTATAGGTGTAGAACCTGTGTAATTAGAAATGGAACATCAAAATAATATCAACTTGCTTATCTAGTATGATAAATACTAAAATCTTGAGTGTCATATATTTTTTAAAAATTCACATTTGTACTCAGAGGATAGCAACATAGTACAAAGTACTTCACTTTACAATGATAAAAACACATAATGAGAGAAATACCTTCTGTATCAGTTATTAAAAGTGTTACTTGGGATATATATTTTTCACTTCTTTCTCATCCTTTTCCCACATTTTCTAATTCTGAATTTCTTCATTTATAGTTTGTTTGTTTTTGGGGGGTGAGGCAATGGAGCCTGCTATTTCATCAAATTTTTTCAACAAATATCTCCTGAGCATGTACTATCTGTCAGGTCCTCCATTAGGCTCTGGGGATGCAACAGCAAACAGAACAAACATTGCTCATACCTTCATGGCACTGGTTCTAAGAAAGAGGGAAGCAAAGAAAGAGGGAAGGCAAAAATCAAGCCAAAGAGGTTGTTAAACATGGACGATGTAGGGTGTCTCAGGCTAGGTTAACAACGTTGCTTTCATACTAGGAATAATTGCAAGACACTGAATATTTGATCAGCAAATAGAATTTTTTAAATCCTAACCCAAATATGTTTTTTTCTTGATTTGAGAGAGAGAGAGAGAGGAAGGGAAAGAGAAAGATAGATGAATAATGGTGTGAGACACAAATATCAGTCGGCTGCCTTCCATTACAGGGATGGAAACTGCAACCTGGGCATGTGCCCTGACCAGGAATTGAACTCACGACCCTTTGGTTCATAGGAGAATGCTCTAACCAACCGAATCACACCAGCCAGGGCGAGCAACTGGTGGAGTTTGTAAAGACCACTGGGGAGTGGACTGTAACAGCACAGTGGGGAGAGGATTGTAAAGGACACCATCAGATATGGATGAGGCAGTGGACATTTGTTTCACGTGTTATCCAGGTGAAATGTAATGGTAACTTGATTAAGGTGATGAAGAGCACTTTAAGAGATATAATAGAGTGGTGATGGATTAGCTAGAAAAGCTTTCAGTAAATGTCAGTGGTTCCAGGGTTGCTTTTGGGGCTGTGTTACTTAGTGACATAAATAATTCTGTGGCTTGGTAAGGCTGGAAGTGAGTACCTTACTTGGATGTTGTACATGTTGTTTAGCATCAGAGAAAGACAACTCTGTTCACCTTTAAAAATGAGGTTAAAATATCTTAAACATTGAATATTAATTTGTATTTGTCACATTAATAGCTAAATTTTGCTGTTTCTTGTGAGACAGTCACCTGGCATCTATTAAAATCAATTAAAGTGGGTCATATTAGAATTCTTGTTTACAATCGCTTCTCGGCCTTTTAGCTAAGATCAAGTGTAGAATTCTTGTTTATGGAAGAGAATATTGAGGGTCAGAGTAGTTCAAAAATTAGGTCAAGGTTTTATAAGTAAGAGTAGGAGTGTAGTTAGGAATCACACCCAGACTGTTTAGCATTTGAGTTCAAGTTCATAACAACCACGGCTACATCTTCCTACTCCCAAAGAAATTCTATTTGGCTCTTTTTTATCTTGACTGATGTGCTAATACTCATACTTTGCTTTCATTAATGTTGCCAGATCTTGATTAACTCTAGTGTCTTTTCTATCAAAAAAATTCTTTAGATTTTCAAATGCAAAGGGATTTATAAATTCAGCCAAACTTCTGCTTTCAGTTATAAGTATTTCTCCTTGACTTAGCTACAAAGAAATCCCGCAAATGAATTTGTAACAAGCCTCTCTTATTTGTCTGCTGATAATTCAATTTGAAAGAAAGCAAAAAAGAAGGAAACTTTTATTTTTTCGACTCATTAATCCTCACAAAGCATGTCCTGCTAGGACACTGCAGAGTACTTTAAACCAGGTCATTTTAACTAAACATAAATACAGAACAAATTGGATGTCCCCTCAGGCCTTTGAACTGACTTGAATCTAAGATTGTACCCAGGCCTTTGGTTTTATCTGTGCATGTTCTTGGAGTGGAGCCAGATTCTCAGCAGAAACACACATTTGCAGGAATAGAACCAGCTGCAAAGGTTTTGAAACTATGAACGCTAGCCCCATATAAAAGCTGAAAAACACAGATGGTCTCTGAGCTATAATTTCTTGACATCTCCAAAGGCTCATGTGTGTGCCTACACTACGCACTGCTATGGGGATGCTGGAGAGAAAGTTAGCTCTGGAGCTTGATGGGCTTTGCAGTCCTGGTCTGCCATTTAGTTGTGGCCGATCGATGACGTTTATCCTGTTTTATCAAAACTTAATGGGTTTTATGTGTTCCTGGAATAGAGCAGAATATCAACATACATAGCTTTGTTCTTGTTATCTTGACTTTGCATTACAGTGTTCAGAAGTATATCCTTCTGGATATTCATTTCTTTAATCAGTTTTAAAGTTATTTCTCCTTCTATAGCTTTCTTGCCTCTTCCAGTGAGAAATATCCTTCACCATAGCTGTCATTTCAATGGCTGTATCATTTTGACCATCACTGTATAGATGGCTCATCTTTTACAGCAAATAAAACACTCTAGTTTGTAGAGTATCGATAAAATAATCTTTCAAATTTAGTCAAGCTGGAGTGATATTGCCTCAAGTACCAAATTCCTGAAAAGACTGGAAAAGTTTTGGTGTTAAATGTGTGTGTGTGTGCGGGGGGAAGTTCCTAAGTCTATGAAAAGAAATGTATATAAACAGTTCAATTGGGAAAGACATAATAGATTTGTTCTTTCAGGTATGAAGGTGGAAAGAGGTCTCTTGCCATGTGGTGTCTTCTGAATTGAGGCATATTTATGGATTTTTGTTTAAGATTAGCTTATCTCACTGACTTCTACAACTATGTCCTGTAATTTCAATATGCTTCCCAGTTTAATGGCCAAGTCATTGCCCTGAGTCCAGAAATAGAGAGGGTACCATGTCTTGCGTCAGCGATGTCAACATCCCCCTCAAGCCTACCTGTTTATAACACACATAACAAATGGCAAGCGTCAACTTTGGAAGACTACAGAGGAAAGAATTTAAAGTAAACTATAGAAAGCCTCTCTTCTTTCTTTTTCTGGGTTATTGAGCTAAGTGGGGTGCTGAAAATGCAGACTAAGGTATACCAGAAGCCTTTCAAATCTGTCCAATAATTCACAGTCATATAATAGCTTAGGACACCTGAACCAATATTGATTAAAAACACTGGCTTCCTGCTGTACTGAGTGTTCTGGGGGTTAACAGAACTTTCTAGCTTATGCAAAAGACATTCACAGCTGAAACCTTGAGACATAGAAGACTTTCAAAGTCTGATGAATTATATGCCAACCCAAGGCCCTTGTAGCAGCAGACTAGCTCACACTTAGAGGATAAATCAAAGCATTAATCGCTCTTGCCAGTAAAGCAGGTGTTTTGACTGCCTTATGGTTCATTTTCATGCAAACGGTTGTGGGATACAGAAATCACAAGAGAAGGCAAATAAATGGACCGATAGGACTGATCCCACCAGGCAAGGGGGCCCAAATCAGCTGTGTTTGCATATTAGGAAATATACCTAATAGCAGTGCCTCCTTAAACTCTAGCTCTCTTCCCCCTCCTCCTCCTCTTTTCCTCTCTCTCTCTCTCTCTCTCTCTCTCTCTCTCTCTCTCTCTCTCTCATCTCTCCCTCTCTCTCTCCTTTCATGATAAAGTATTCCAGCAACAATAGAAGGTTTACAGTGCTAAACAACCATGTTGCATAGGACTTGGCAAAAGGATTTTTGTTTTTAAAAGATTTTAAAACAGGAGATACAAACTGTGTCATCTGGTTCCAAGATGGAATGGGAGGAGGAGGAGAAGCAAATTCTCCATCCCACTCTCATTTCAAAATTTAATGTTGGCAGATAATATCATCAAAAAGTTCTGAGAACATAAACAACTCTTAAGATATTGGTCTATTAGAGACTTTATATTTTACTAGAGGCCCGGTGCATGGATTCATGTACCGGTGGGGTTCCTCAGCCTGGCCTGTGGGGGTAAGGCCGAAACTGGCTCCCTGACATCCCCTGAGGGGTCACAGATTGGCAGATGGCGGTTCTCTGATGACATACTCCAGAATTGGGTTCCCTCCTCTCTTCTCCCAATATTATGTCACACTCCCTCTGTATCTGTCTCGCTTCTTTCATCTCACTTTACCCTAAGTTTGGTGGTAACTGAGGACTTGTGGGCATTTAGCTGCAAAATGCAATTCTTTAGCAAACAGGATTTACTTAGCCTGGAATTTAGTCGTCCTTGGGCAAGACCCTGCTCAATGTCAGGCTCCTACGCAGACCCCTCTGCCCAGGTAGAATCCTGTGGAGGTGGGAACCTCCTTCTTCCCACCTGAGCTGCTTCTTCGCCTCCTCCCCTCCCTGGAGGTTGCCTGCTGGCGCTACTGTCCTCCCAGAAGGAGGGAAGCCATGGCCAGTTTCCCAGCCAAGAGTGTTAGCGGGAAAATTCGCTGCCTCCAGTGGAAATCGATATTAAGTGGATGGGCTGGTGTGGGGTGCCAGACATGGGGGCTGCATCCAGTAGGTCCTGCATGTCTCATAATTTAGCCAATTGAATCAAAAAGTTTCTGTAAGGGCTAGGTCCATGACCTCTGCAATGGGCTAGAGGCCCGGTGGGGAGCCAGACCCAAAGTGGGGAGACAATAGGCAAGAGGCCTGGTGCACGGATTCATGCACTGGTGGGGTCTCTTGGCCTGGCCTGCAGGAATGGGCTGAAACAGGGTCTCTGACATCTCCTGAGGGGTTTTGGATTACGAGAGGGCAGTTCTCCGGTGATGCAGGCTCCCTCCTCTCCGGTTCCTGGTGAATCACCCAAGAACCACAGTTGCCAAGAAACCATAGCTCAGCAGCTCCTGCATTGTCTTCCCCCTGGTGGTCAGTGTGCGTCCTAACTACCAGTTGGATACTCAGAAGGTCGGCTGGTTGGCTGGTCACTTGGGCTTTTATCTATATAGATAGTGTGGCTGAATTTGGAAAAATAATTTGAAACTTGAGTATTTTCAAATTTATGGTTAATCTGACATCTCATAGAAAAGCAATTTTGATTTCTTACTTTGGAATTTTGCTAGATTTTATAAGTGTATAGTCATTGATGTAGTAAAGAAGTTGAAAAACATAACTAAAATTACAGTTGTAAAGTCTCTAGTAGATGTTATGGTTTTTATTCTGTATAGTAGCACACTTTTGGATAAATTCCAAAACTACATGACAACTAGTTAATAGGCAACTACTGATGCTGGTGCATTTACGTTATAAAAGCTATTCTAAGCACTTTATATGTG
Source organism: Myotis nattereri (assembly GCF_964212035.1). Taxonomy (NCBI): domain Eukaryota; kingdom Metazoa; phylum Chordata; class Mammalia; order Chiroptera; family Vespertilionidae; genus Myotis; species Myotis nattereri. Next base: position 63,319,954 of record NC_138080.1, on the reverse strand, counting down.
CAGTATGTGGCAAATAATGTTATTATCTCCATAAGGAAACAGGCACAGAGAGGATAAGTAATTTGTTCTAATTCTAGAGCCTGTAGGCTTATCTATAACACTCTCCTGCCTCTAGATAGTAACTTATTAGATTCCTGGACCTCAATATTAATATTTTGAATTTTTACACTAAATATATAGGTCATTTACAATAAAGATTTTTTTAAAGAAAGCAAGCTGAGTAAGAAGTTAATTTCATAAGCCAAATTATGTTTCCCACATGACTTTACATAGAACCTCTAGTTCATAATGTAGAATATAATCTTGCTAGAGAGTTCATAATATCTTTCCTAATAACAATTCTTAAAGAAAACCTAATAATTTTCTCATTTTTCTGAGTGTTCTAGAACCTATGGTTCAGGAACAGGAAGTGGCCTTGAGTGAAATAAAGCTTAAAGGTGGTTTGGCGAACATATTAGCTCAACATTCAATCCGATATAAATCTTGATTAATTTCTGTGTTATAAGGCTGGCAAGAACTATGAGGATGAGATTTGTATGCAGACTTCTAGAACTGTAACTGTCCAAGGGGATGAAATTGGTCACATCCTCTGGGAGTCCATTCGTGCCACACAGGCATTCTACATGAGGAATCTGCTCAAAGCCAGGAATTTGCTTGTTGAATGTACATCCCCAGAGCAAAAGTAAAGTTGCTCACATAATACAAATGTTTTGTGATTTTAGGTTAGGAATACACCGTACATCCCTCACAACAAAAGGGAGACGGAATTATTGAGTTGGAGTGATTTCTTCTGGTGTTAGTATTTCACCTTTCATTACCATCTAATGGTTGATTAACCCCCTTTGATTGACACATTCGTTTTAGAGTTGTAAATACATCATATCCAATCATACAGTGATCATGTCTTACTGGTCTGACACATTTTGGCTCCTTTCAAAAGAATTCTTAACACAAGCATTCATGGAAAGAACTCAAAGTTCCCTGTTCAAATCACCTATTAATTGAAATTGAATATGAAGTTTAGATCTTATGTACTTGTGCATTTTTCTGAGAACATGATCTATAAATTGCATAATATTTTCAGAGAACATATGTTTCAAAAAGTAAGAAAACCTAATGCAGTAATTTTGTAAAACTCTGCTCTTAACCATTTATTCTGTGTTACTAATACATTATAACCCCCTTGAGGGCAGTCTAATGGTGGTCCATTAAGAAGAGACTGCAGTTATTGTTAATAGTGATTTTTCTTTTTTTACTGATGAGTAAAAGGAGATAGATATGCTTTCTCTATTTTTTTACTGTGATAAGGTGTACATAACATTTTTCTATTTTAAGCATTTAAAGTGTCCAATTCAGTGGTATTAAGTATATTCATATTGTTCTGCAAACATCACCACCATCCATCTCCAAAATATCACAAGAGATTATTTTAAAAAAATCCAACACTTTGATAGCATTCCAAGTTTTAAGTATGAAATAAATGAACCTTGTTATTTTGGTTAAAATCATGATTTCCTAACTGATTTTAGTGTTTTTCTTCTGCCAAATAAAGTTTATTCTCATGTATAAATTATTTCTGAGATTGTATTATAGATGGCCCAATATGAACACTTATTTTTAAAAAAATGTTTAAATTGAGCTCAGTTTAAACTAACACTAGGCATGGATTTTTTTCTAATAATTTAAAAAGTCAGAATATAACTATGGTTTTAAGAAAAATTAATTCTTTGATTAAAAAACAAAGACAAAGATGAGAGTATATTAATTTGAAAAGTCTAAGAGACTTTACATGTCTTCAATTAGCATTATTTGGTATCCTACATCTTTACTCTATATTAAAATTTTATAAGTCTATTAAGTCGTAATATCTAATCTGATTGAATTACACATGGATTCTTATTTAAAAACAAAAAAAGTCTTTTTTTACTAACAAAAATACTGTAATTACAAAAAATGTAAAATATAAATAAAAGTGGAAAGTAAGGGTAAAAGCCATAAGCCTGTCCACACTATGTAAAAGTGTACTTACTTTTAGGTGACATTGTTACAATTTTTAAAAATGATATTTTTTGTAAAAATTATCTCTTAACTTGTCTGCTTAAACCTCATATTTTAAGTCAAAATTTAAAATTCATATTCACACATTGATGTTAAATTATTTTACAGTGTGCTATGGACACAGCTACACAAACTGTTTTTCTTCATTTATCTAACAAATATTTATTAAAACACATAATGTGTCCTTCTACTGTAATTACTACAGAAGACATCCCCACTCTCCTTACTGTTTATAGAGCACAGAAAATATGGATGTAAAGAGAACAGATCAAGCATTAGTTGACAATTTATGATAATGAATTGAAAGCCACCCCGAGGACTTATGGCAGCGTATTTATTTCTAAATATGATTTAGAATGCTTTCACAGGATTGCACGTGGACACTTCCCGCAATTAAGGTTGGTCAGGAAAATGATTTGGAAATTTGCTGTTCTAGAGCATGTGCCAGAGAATAGCTTTTAAGATATAAGCTTCAGGGAACTACTGTGATGCCTCAGCATTCGTTTTTACAGATAGTCTTTCTGCAATTACATTAGCTTTGTAACTTTATTTTTATACAAAGGCAAATTGGTCAGAGCTATAGAAAACAGAGTTCCTAACTCTACAAATAACCTCTGTAAATAATGCATCTAGGTAAATTAAAATGTGAGTTGTGGGAGTATAGGACAGACATACATTGATTTTTCTTCTAAATTTGAACATTCAGGGAGTAATATACATGTATTAAGAATATTAATATGAATGACAATCCATCCAACTGGGCTTTTTCTAGCAACATTAATAGCCAATTTCAAACTAAAGATGTCATATATTCTTAACAGAAAATTTTATTTTGGGAAGGAAAGAATGATCAAGAACAGCTTAAAAAATATTTACAAATGTTTGGCTTTCTTATAGGAAAATAAAAATCTTTGAATAAAAGCACCAGTTCTCTAGGGGTATGAAAGTCTTAAGTAGATTACATTCACAGCAGCCTGCATTTCTCACCGCTATATACCTGCTTCAATGCCTATAATTGTTGACTTACTGAACCAAGAACAATTCAGAGACTGTGTTGTGGGCCAAACAAATACCCCACCTTCTAGTTTTTAAATTGGGTCTAATGATAGCCACACATAGCAGTTTAATCAAAAACATTTAGCAGATACAGCTACTAGTCTGTGAAATTGAATGTTAGCTGTTGACTGCCATCAGTTTTATCTAGGGCAGAAAGGAGAGAACAAAAAGTAATGTACCCTGTATACTAAACGAAGAACCGCCAGATCTATTCCTGTATTCATTTCCTAGGGTAGCTAACAAATCACACAAACTTCCTATCTTACATGACCAAACACTTCTTATCGTTTTGGAAGCTGGAGGTCCGGAATCAATGTGTCCACAGGCGGTGCTCCCCGCAGAGGCTCCGGGGAGACTCCTTTCTTCCGTCTTCCTGGTTCTGGTGACTCCAGGCGCTCCTGAGCTTCCAGCTGCGGGGCCCCGGTCTCTGGCTCTGCCTTCACATGGCCTTTTCCTCTTCTCCGTGTCTTCTTGTCTACTGTCTCTTCTAAGGACACTTGTCATTGGAGTTAGCGATACAAATAATCCATGATCCATCAAAGTTCTTTACTTACTTGCATCTGTCAAGACTCGTCAGTAAGTTCACCGTTACAGGTTCTAGGGGTCAGGATGTGGCCATATCTTTTGGGGAATCTAAGGCAACTACTATCACTACCCAGACTGTCACATTGGGCAGTATATGAATTTAATAGTCATGCTACATTGTCTTTTGTAATGGCTGCCTGCCTGTCTTCTCCAAGACAGGGTGGTACGCGCAACTAAATTGTTAAATAATAATAATCATAACTGCAGGAGTTAATATATATTGAATTTCATTATGTACAGAACACTGTTTTTTTTTAAACATATTTTCTCCTCACAGCTCCATCAATTAAGTATTATTATGCCAATTTTCCAGATTCAGGAAATAAAGACATGCAGATGTAAAGTGATTTGTTCAATTTACATGGAGGAGGAGATGTGATTTGAATCCAAGCAAGCTGACTTCACAACCCTTACTCTTCACATCTACATTTTGTAGCCTTTTAGGTAATGTAACTTGAAGATTATCTAGGGGGAAAATTTGTATTCCTCTTCATATACTCATATCTCCAAAATTCATAAAGTTTGAGACCACAATACCTTTATTAAACTTTACCTTGAGAATTAGCCACTATATTTCAACTATGGATAATATTGAAATATATTAGAACCCAGAGCTAGATGTGTCATTTTATTATATATGGAGAAAGAAACTTTTACAAAAGCAGAGCCCTAAGTTAATAAAAGTTCCAGAGTAAATGAGAAATTCTGGAGAAATAAATCAGTCTCTGGCCTGATGTAGAAGCCAGTATTCCTTCTCTTTGTATTTTCTTTAAAAAAATAAATAAAGGGAAGTGAAATAACACTTACTTTTTATAGTCAGAGTGAACGTGGCAGACTTTTTGCCCGTGCGACTTAACCAATATGCACCTCACTGCATACCCTCAAATGTACAATGTGACGTTAACAGTTCCCATCTAGAGGCGGGGTCAGTGTTACCTCCCCTGAGCCTGGGTGGCACTTCTATCTCAACCAATGTGGCAGAAGTGATGCTCTGTGCGTCTTGAAGCTAAGTATTAAAGGCAATACAACTTCTATCAGTTCTTGCTCTCTCTCTCTCTCTCTCTCTCTCCACCCACCCCCATCTTCCCCCCCGCCCCTTTCTTTTCCTTTCAGGTGGCCATCCACTGTTAGACATATTATCTAAAGAGCCTTCAGATAATACCAGCCCCAAGTCTTACAGTTTTCTCCCAGACAGATAAGCCATTACTACTGCTAAAAGTTCTTGGACTACAGAACCATAAGAAGTAATAAAAGGATCATTGTTGTTTTAAGCTACTAACTTTTGGGATAAGTTATTACACAACATTAGATAATTAACATAGAGAAATATATAACCATGCCATTTTTCCCATCTATATATATAAAAGGATAATATGCAGTGACCCCTCAGGAGTTTGACTGGGAGAATGGAAATTTAATCACTTGTTATGATATGTGCTGACCACCAGGGGGTGGTGCAGAACATGGCAGGTGACCAGCAGCTGCAGCGGGGTGCTAAGGGAGTGAGGGAAGGAGGAGGCAGGGAGGTGGGCGGAACCTTGAGGTCGCAGCTCATGGGCAGTGGCAAGGAAAGGAGGAGGTGGAGAGGCGGGGAGGCGGGGAACCTGATCGACCCTGATTGCCGGCCAGGCCTAGGGACGCTGCCCAGCACGAATTTTGTGCACCGGGCCTCTAGTATCACATATTAGTCTTTATCTTTCACTTATCAGTTTACTTTTTTAAAAAATCAGGTTTCTATTATGTATAGCCTTTAATGCATTCAAGAAATATTTATTTAGCATTTTCTATGTACTAGGCCTGTGGTAGCCTCTTATGACATGGTGATAAAGAAGACAAAATCCCTGCTATTACAGAGCTTCCATTCTTGTTGGTAGAAATACAGTTCCCCCTTTGACTCTACAGTAGTACGTACCTAAATCCAGAAACATTGTGCAGATTCTGCCACCAAGTAGAATATTCTAGTCATGTTTTGTGTCCTAGGTCAAGCTTCCAAGAAGCAGAGCCCAAGAGGTATATTTGTGTGTAATTTATTAAGGAAATCTTCCCAGGAAGACCCACAAACGGAGATGAAGAAACAGGAAAGGGAGGCAGAAGAAGCCAAGCAATGGTTCAGGTTTCAGACCATGCCTCAGCCTCAGCCTCAGCCTCAGCCTCAGCTTGATTCTGCAGAGAAGCTCTCTGGGTACATTTGCACTAAAGAACTTATCTTTCTCAGAAGCATAAGATCTGGGCCTTTATACTTTTTCATCAATCACTCATCTTAAAGGGGTGTAAACTTCCAGGGACTTCTGGATTTTTCTGTATTTGAACAATGTAATTACAGCAATGCAAGAGAAGTTTTTGGAAGAGACTATAGCACAATGAAGCCAGAAAAAAAGATACACAGAAATGATAAAAGTTGATCTCAAGGGATCTGGAATGAGCATGGATATTGTCTCCTTAATTAATTGAGTATAAATTTGAAGGACAGAAAAGGAAATATATTTACAGAATAAAACCTGTAGAAATAAAATTGAGAATGAGGAATATAAATACCGCATCAATCTGCCAGAAAGTAAAATATTTTGCACCTTCATAAGGAAGACATAATTTGAGACCCAAAGTATATCTATTGCTCCATGGATGATTCTGTTCCTTTATTTTTTACTTAAATTTATTTAATAATATGATATGGCCTTAATTTTCAAGTTGAGTCAAAAATAATATAGATAGATGCAGGGGCAAGGCAAGGAGTACATCCACGCTCCTGTGTACTAGGGATATTGTTCGTTCTTTTTCCAGTTTGGACTAGGCATAGGTAGTTCTGATTATGGTTAGTTTAACTTCTGCTTCTGCTACACATCAACTCCTTTCCACACCAAAATTTTTTACCTCTCCATAATCTATGTGCGAGCAAAACCGCCTCCTCTTTTGTTCTACATACCCGGGATAAGGAAGGGGACCTCCGAAAGTGTGTTATGCATTTATTTACTTATTTTAATGGGGAGTAGTTGTTGTTTTTTTAAATCCAAGGCAAATTTAAATTGAGAAGTAGTAACTGAGTATAGAATATTGAGAAATGACCTATAACTAGCTTCATTGGTTTCCAACTGTTCCTGCAGTAAGAATGAGGCTCAGTACTAATATTAGGAATTCATTTGAATTTCCAACCAATGGCCTTACCCATGATCTTTGCTTGCTTTAATGAATGAAAAAAAATCTTTGTGTCTGACTTTATTGAATGACAAAGAGTTTTATTTGACTATTCATTTGCATCCAAATTAAAAAGAATCTATCAATAAAAGTCAGTCGGTTCATAAATCAAAGCACAACAGCTGGAGCTTAGTGTGACTAAATACACGTAGTGTGTGCGTTAGCTGTGGCTGCACAAAGGATGGCCGTGGTGTTTGTGGGGCAGGAGTGTAGCATGGCTTTCCTGGGAGCTCTGCTTTAGCGCTCAGAGTGCAGCCAGGACTGCGTCTCACCTGACGCTCAGTTGAGGAGGGTCCGTAGCTAAGCGTTAAGTGCTTTTCAGCAGGATCCAGTCCAATGTGTGCTGAGCAGTTGAACACCTCCGCTCCTTCCTTGCTGTCACCTGGAGGCCTCCTCCGTTCGCTGCCTCTTAGGCTACTCCCTATTGCTTGCTCCTTCACCAAAGCCAGCAAGAGCTGAGAGTAAGTGTCCACTAGCAAGACGGAAGATACAATCTTAGGTAACTTATTGTGGAAATAATACTCCATGATCTTTCACATAGTCCACTGGTTAGCAACAAATCACAGATCCCACCTACCCTTAGGGAGAGGGGACCATACAGAAGCAAACACACAACAGAAAGCAGAGATCACTGGGAGCCACCTTGAGGTCTGTCCACCACATCAGTTTACATGGCGACATAATGTAAGAATGAATAACTTCCTTCAGTGAATAAAGCCATTTTTTTGTTCTAAGAGCATAAAACCTAGTAATGAAAACATTAGCAGTACCATAAGCAGCAACTATTGCAACACCTTTGTAATAATAACTCATATACGGACACATTCTCATTTCTCTTATGAGGTATACATACATGCATAACTTCTGAGGGACTGAGCAGTACAAGCAAACCACCTGACTTATCCAAGCAAAGAAGGCTGATTAGCACTAAGTACCTGAGGCCTGGAACAGTATTGTTGGGGAAAATCAAGAGAGAGGAGCCGCAATTACATGGTTTTCCTGTTGCCCATCATAAGCTAAGGCTGTGTGAAACGGTGGAGCTAGAATTCAGATTCTGGCAGAGAGATTCAGTCCCATGGTCTTACACAGCTTCATACGAGAGGAAGCACCGACAATTCCACGGGCTTGATCAGGAGTGGCATCCAAGCCTTGAGCTGGCAGCTCTGTGATGTGCTGTACAGTGGCTTCCAGCCCTGACCCATCTTCTCAGCACTTAACTAGAATGGATTATATTAGCACTTCGGTCTACAGTTGGTTTCAATAGAACAGATTTCAGTTCCCAAATATTCTGCGAGAGGCCAGTTCCCTCTTGGACATGTTAATCCCTAACTCTCAGCCAACACCCCAGATGCCAAAGGGTGACCTCCATGTTTCCCATCCGATCAGCAACCCTTACCATTTCCACCTGTGTTTGTTATTTGCTAACATGGCAATGCTGTACTTACTCATTGATATACGTGAGTCTGAGTTCAGTTTAAAAGCAGATTATTTAGGTCATGTTTAGAAGGTACCATATGATCTATATTTCTTCTATATCTCTTCTTTTATGGAGGAATATTTTCATTTTAGAAGTTTTTATCATTCTCTATAAACTTACTAATTACCTAAATTTTATGCTTTTTCTTTACATTCTATCCCTTTTATCAGACTCCACAATTTCTTCTAGAAGTGTTCTAATTTAACTTGAAAAATACCTCTCTCTAACTTTTTATTCCATTTTATTTCATAACTCTAGAAAATGCTTTTTTAATATATTGTAGTGACTGGAGTTAACTTATAGATAGGAGTGTTTTATTCTGAAGTTTCATTGGTTTCTGATAAACAGTACTGTTTTCAGTAAGTCCAAGAAATATACTTCCTATTCCAAGTTCTGTCTGAAGCCAATAATACTAAAGAAAAATTCCAGTATATTTCTGTTTCTTCTCTTTTTCTTTTTTTGTCTTTTCTAAAGGTTAATAGTCTAGTTTCTGAAATAACCATTTAGGAAATGTTAACTTTATGCTAATTCAAATTATTCTCCAAAATTCTGTCCTGAAATAACCTCTTGCCATTTTTATTCTATGCCTGCAAGAAACAACAACAACAACTAAGATTTCCATGGTGGGTCTTGCAAATGGGAAGAAAATGCATTAACTATATATCATGACACCAACTAAAGAAAAGTTAGGATTTTTATTATCATTATTTTTTTGCCAGAGCTACTTTGGCATATATCTTGACTATTTCTTTTAACTGGAGAAAGTTAAAAGTAATGATTAGTTGTACACAGAGTGAGCCATTTGCTTTGGTATTGATGTCAGAAGAAAACAAACCCACTTGGGAAACAAATGTTCAGATAAGTAACAGGGGGCCTATGGATTGAGTGATAAGTACAGCAGCCTTGACATGCAAAACTAAAAGACCTGATGACCTAGGGCTGGAGTGGAGTATAAATTTGAGGCATTTGTTCTTTGGAAATTCATGAAAAAGAGATAAATGGATAGTGATCTTTTCACAAAGTTTCAGGGACCCAGAATATTAAGACAAAATATTGCCCTCGGAGAAAAGGTTAAATTTTCCAGATGGCTTAGCATTAAAATATGAGAGCAGGGAGGCAAAGGTTTTGACAATAATTGCCAACCACCCTTTTCTCTACTGTTAGGCGATTTGTATTCTTCAGACATTTCCTGTCCAATTCTAAAGGCTAAATTCATTAACTGCTACCCGTTTTCTTTAGGCAAAAAATAGGACTATGCATAATATTTGTTATTAATTTCTTCAACATACTGCCGCTTACATAATGTGTAATGTTTTCAAAAAGCAATTATCCTTGGAAAACAACATTCTTTAAGTCAGTGCTTTTCAAACTACGCTAGTCCATGTCTCATTTTTAAAAACAGACGATAAGCCGAGACCGGTTTGGCTCAGTGGATAGAGCGTCGGCCTGTGGACTGAAAGGTCCCGGGTTTGATTCCGGTCAAGGGCATGTACCTGGGTTGCGGGCACATCCCCAGTGGGGGATGTGCAGGAGGCAGCTGATCGATGTTTCTCTCTCATCGATGTTTCTAACTCTCTATCTCTCTCCCTTCCTCTCTGTAAAAAATCAATAAAATATATTTAAAAAAATAAATAAATAAAAACAGACGATAAAAATTAACAAGTAGAACCTAGCCTCTCTTATCGTGATTTGAAATTTCTAATACGGATAATAAGTATTAGAATACAACACCAAAAGATAAAATGTGAAACTTAACAAGAAACATATGAAATCTTCTTTGAAGAAAACTGTACATGCCACTGAGAAACACAAAAATAGGCCTTCATCATAAGGAGAGAGACGCTCTTGGACAGGAAAATGCAACAGCATGAGAATGTTAGTTCTCCCTGGAATTAATCTATAAATATAATGTGACCCTCGTAAAAATAGCAACAACATATTTTTGGAAATTATACAAACTATTTTCAAAGTTAAAATAGGAATGAAATAGTCAGAAATGTCCTAAAAATAGAGAGATAAAAAAGAGAGAATTATGTTCCTCTAGCCCTATCATTTTAAACTTAACAATAATTAAAACAGCATGATACTATAAAGAAAGGCAATAAAAAAAAGGAAAGGCAATTTATGTACTCTTAAGCACTATAAGCATTGATATTTTTATGTTATTGTTATTTATTTTTTAATCTGAAACTAATCAATGACTTGACATCTTATGATTATCTTATTTTTGTTTTAGTTAAAAGATTTTTTAAATGAAAACCAGAGTTGAGCGCTCTAGAGAAAAATATGTATATTATACAAATTGAAGGAGAATATATTTTTGTTGTTGTTAATCACCTGAGGATAGTTTTCTATTGATTTTTAGAGAGAGTGGAAGGGAAGGGGAGAGACAGAGGGAGAGAAACATCCATGTGAGAGAGACATATCTATTGGTTGCCTGCCACACGTGCCCTGGGCTGGAGTCTGAGCCTGCAACCTAACTAGCTAGGGCTGAAGGAGAATATTTATCAGCAGCAGCTCTTTGCCTGAACTAGAACCAAATAAAAATGAGGCAAGTGTGAAAAGTCAAGGAAAGATGAGATTAAATCAGATTTTCTTCTCATATGAGGGAGTGATATTCAGGATATGATATCCTGAAGAGAGGTTAAATTTTGCAAGGCATGTGAACAGAAAAAAGAAAATTGAAAAACACTCAGAATAAAAATTATTTTCTTTAAGAAAAGCTGTTCTATCATGGAATAAAATGGATTATTCGGAGTCAAAATCTAAACATCAAAACTATGAGCGACTAAATAGTGTGTTCTTTTGAATTTGAATATTTTCAGTGACACTCCGAGAGTTAAATATGGAGATTTTTCATGCTAAATGAGTAGATGGCATCCCTTTACATTAAAATAAATGATGGAGTTGAGAGATTCTATGGAAGGGCAGATAGTCTGTTCATCATTTGCAATATGTATTCCTTCATCTGGGACATTAGTTTAATGTATGGCATGTCTTTGCTTTTATAAGACTGGCTGCATTGTAATAAAAGTGAGGGATATGTAGGAGGAGATTATGATTTTGTGTGTGTTTTTTTTTTATGTTTGGCTTTGCCATTTATTTGCTTGTTTGTTTTCATAAGAGAACTAATGTTGTGAATAACAAACTTTTTACCAATGACTCACTCAAACAGGCTTGGAAGGATTTTGCAAACACTTTCCAGCGGTGAGGGGCATCTCTGTTAATTTCATGTGTATCCCCTAATACTCTGTGGGCCAGTTGGATGCCTAACTCATAGTGTAAGCTCTGTACTGGTGGGCTGGGGTCTATTGTCATTCTTCAAGCTTTTCTGGCTGTTTCATTATTGTAATTTTGGAGCAACAATCTTGTTGCTGCTCAAAATCTTCCTGTGATAGTTCTGGGTAAGGCTCAGATTTTTTTTATTATTATTACAGCTGATATTAAATACTCCAAAAGTACTTTCAGGAAATTTGGTAATATTTCTGTTACATACATTATATACTATATTACAGTATACACACATACATACTTTCCCGTAATATTTTCTACCCTGATAATGCACACAGATTTCTCCGCTGTGTGACTATTTGGGTTTCTGTCAAAACAAAACAAAATCACAGGGTTGTTTTTCGTTTTTGTTTTTTTCTTCTAAATATGGGAAAGTTCCTTAAATAAGTTTGGTCTCCAGGGTTCACAATGGTTGCTTCACACTGCTGCCTTGGTCACAGCTGATGGTGTAGAAATTTAGAGGATGAGGACTAATTAGATCCTTTCTTCCCCAAAAGACCTAAAGTTGTAACAGGAAGACAACAGCTAGACCACAGAACTGAGTTACTGCCAATGCAACATCCTATAGGATATTCTGCTGGGGACTTCTCTGAATTGACTTGTTGAATCAGATATTTGACTCGATTCAGTGAGAAGTCCTAATGTTCTTCTCTATATTTGCTTCTTAGCCATGTTTTAAAATTGTGAATTTTTTAAAATTTTATTGAGGTGTAATTTACAAACAATAACATGTTGATGTTAAATATACATCTGGTGAGTTTTGAAAAATATAATGGACCACCCCCAATCAAGCCCTAAAATCTTGCTTCACTCTGCTTTGTAAGCAATTTCCACCTTCTCCACTCCCCACTCCCATTGTCAGGGAAACACTTTTCTTTCTTGTTTTTAAATTTGTCTTTATTGTTGAAAACAGTACAGATGTCCCCTTTCTTCCCCCCATTGACCCCTTCTAGTCACACCCACCCCACCTATGGCCCCAGGCCTTCACTACACTCTTGTCTGTGTCCATGGGTTACGCATATATGCATACAAGTTCTTTGGTCAATCTCTTCCCTCCCACCCACTCATCCCCACCTTCCCACTGAGATTCCACAGTCTGTTCCATGCTTCTATGTCTCTGGGAAATACTTTTATGATATTTTTCAGAATTTGAGAGAGTAGTCTTATTTATTTTGAGAAAAGGTCAATCATAATAATAACTACCATCCCTCCCCCCATCACATTTCTTGATCAGCTCCACCCCCAGCCATTAAGAATAACTTGTGTAGGATTTGAATGTTATTCCTCCCCCCCCCCCTTTTACATATTCACAGTGTGACAGGTCAAAACTGTACTTGTTTCTGGAGATACAAAAATAAATCAAATATAAGAATATACCTTCCCTCTGTCATGGTACCCAGATTCTCGTGTGGGACTTGGAGGAGTAAACTGAGAATTACTGTGGAAGTTATCCAAATGACTGGTACTGACTTTTTGAGAGTGTGGAACTCCTAACGATTGTGTGGTGGAGAAGGCGCTGCTCACCAAAGCACAGCAGCCAGCTTTTCACAGCCTCCCTTTGTGCTGTATGACTGTTTGTAGCCACTGAGCTCTTAGTGGAATTAACATAAGACACTTTCAGGCCTGGTCCCTAATAACCTTCTAATTGTATTACTTTGTGGCCATTGCCCCTGTGTCTGGCTGGAAAAGAGATCCCTCCCAAAGTAACCTTGGAAATGATAGGTTACTAATGGTGAGTCTCCATGAGACCGATCCTCAAATGACCTTCACCTAAGCCTGACTATGACATCAGTAGGAACTTCCACCATATTGAAGAAGTTATCATTTTGAGCTTTTTTTTTTTTTTGAAACTGTTAGCCTTCCCCATGGATACCAATGTAAACTATAATTTCTCTTTTTCATTTTTGCTTTCAATCCATCTGATAAAAAGCTCAGTTCAGGAAGAAACTTACTATTTAATTTTCCATATCTGCACCTGAGCTGATGCACACTTCTGCAGGAAAATGACAAAAGAAAACAGATTGTTCCTGTTATAAATTGTCCCATTTTCCTCTTATAATTTAAATGTTTCATTATTTGTTTCGCTTGAGGAGAATAGTGTTGCTACTATTACGGACATTGTAGTATGGATGTGGAGAAATCGATGTTCACTTGTTATGTGGCTTCTTTAAAGTTATACTTCTGGAAAGGGGTGGCTCTGGAACATTAACATTGAGATTTTGATTGCTGATCTAGAAAAAAAAATACCCAAGGAAAAGGGCAAAATAGACTTAATGCACTCAGGTCTGCTCTCAGTTTTTCTCAATTTCCATTTCCAATTGCTGATAAAAATACATTAAATTTTATTTTATTTTATGCTATCTTAGTTCCTTGAGGGTTAATACTAAGCATGTTTGGGTAATAACTCAGTTTTTTAGAATGTAGGTGTGTTTTTTTTGTTTTGCTTTTTTCAATATTTCTCCCTGGAAGCATATGGGTTCAAGAAAAAACATGTAATCATACATGCAGCAACAATTTATTGAGCATCTATAATGGGCCAGATACTGTTTTTGGCTCTAAGGGTGTATTGGTAAAGAAAGCAGGCCTCTGCCATTTCTGTTCTGCTGTTGCTCTTTACACCTGATGTGAATTGTGTGCCTGCCCTGATGTTACTCTGTGTGGCCTCTTCTGTCCTGACAGTTAAGGCCTGGTGCTTTCTCCCTGCTGGTTCTCTCTCTCTCTCTCTCTCTCTCTCTCTCTCTCTCTCTCTCTCTCTCTCTCTCTCTCTCTCCTCTACTACTTTAGAGCAGTGTTAGATTCACAGCAAAATTGAAAGGAAGTTACAGAGATTTCCCACACATGCAGCACTTCCCCTATTAACAATATGCCTCATCAGAATGTTACATTTGATGAATTTATATCGACACATCATAGTCACTCAAAGCCCATAGTTTGCATGGGGGTTCTCTCAGTGTCACACATGCTACAGGCTTGGACAAGTGTATAGTGATATGTAACTATCTCTAGAGTGTTATACAGAGTATTTTCACCGCCATTAAAATTCTCTGCACTCTGTCTATTCTTCTCTACTGCCTGACCCCTTACAACCACTGAACTTTTTACTATCTCCATAGTTTCGCATTTTTCAGAATGACATGTAGTTGCAATCATAGAGTATGTAGCTTTTTCAGATTGGCTTTTTTCACTTAGTAATATACATTTAATTTTCTTCCGTGTCTTTTCATGGCTCGATAGCTGATTTCTTTTTAGGGGGCAATAACATTCCATTGTCTGGATAGACCAAAGATGATGTTAAAGATTTACTTATCTGCCCTGACCGATTTGGCTCAGTGGATAGAGCGTCGGCCTGCGGACTGAAGGGTCCCAGGTTCGAATCCGGTCAAGGGCATATACCTTGGTTGCAGGCACATCCCCAATGGGGGGTGTGCAGGAGGCGGCTGATCGATGTTTCTCTCTCATCGATGTTTCTAACTCTCTATCCCTCACCCTTCCTCTCTGTAAAAAAATCAATAAAATATATTTTTTTAAAAAAGATTTATTTATCCTTTCACTTACTGGATGACATTTGGATCTCGGTTGCTCCAAGCTTTGGCAACTATGAATAATGCTGCTCTAAACATCTGTGTGCAGGGGCTTTGTATGGACATAAGTTTTCAGCTCATTTGGGTAAAGGCCAAGAAGCACAATTGCTGGTTGGTATGGTTAGTTTTATAAGAAACTGCCAGACTGTCTTTCAGAATGGCTGTACCATTTTAGGTTCTCACCAGCAATGTGTGAGAGTTCCTGTTGCTCCACATCCTTATAAGTATTTAGTATTGTCAGTGTTCAGGATTTTGGCCATTCTAATAGGTATGTAGTAGTCTTCATCTCATTTTGTCTGTTTTGTTCATCAGTGTATCTCAAACATCTAAAACAGTGCTTGCAATAGTGCATTTTATGTATATGCATATATATATATATGTGTCTGTGTGTATTGTTATTATATATATTGTGCATATATATACACAATTGTTATTGCATATATATGTGTGTGTGTATATATACATACACACACACACACACACACACTATAACAAGTGCACAATATATATTTGTTGAATTAAGGAATGTTGTTTTAAAATTTATTTTTATTGATTTCAGAGAAGAAGGGAGAGGGATAGAAACATCAATGATGAGAGAGAATCATTGATCGGCTCCCTCCTGTATGCCCCCTACTGGGGATCAAGCCTGCAACCCAGGCATGTGCCCTTGATTGGAATCAAACCCAGGACCCTTCAGTCTGCAGGCCGATGCTCTATCCACTGAGCCAAACCAGCTAGGGCGGGGAATGTTTTATATGTTGCCCCTCTACTCAGATGTCACCAAGGAGAAAGGAGAAAAGGAAGAGAGAGAAAAAGTAGTGAAGGACTAAGTTAGTTACAATGGTTGGTTCTTTGTAGACTCTTCCTACAATGATACTTTGTTCATTTCCAAGTGACATTCTCATATATTTGCAACCAGACACTCTCAGCAATTACTGAAAGTCTGCACAGGCAGCTCACAAAATCCACACTGACAGCCCCCAGGCGTGACTTTGCAGAAGAGATCCAAATCATAAGGCATGGACTGGCAAAATATGTTTTCTGGTTAGAATTCACGAAACATCCCTAATTGCATTTTTTGGGATATGTTACATGGCATGTAACAAGATTTACTGGAAGTTGTGCAGATTATTTGGAACCTAAAACTCTGTCTAACACCAAAGGTCTACTTGCAAAGGAAAAGTCCAGGCTTCCTCTGTCTAGTGCAGGGGTGGGCAAACGTTTTGACTCGAGGGCCACAATGGGTTCTTAAACTGGACCGGAGGGCCGGAACAAAAGCATGGATGGAGTGTTTGTGTGAACTAATATAAATTCAGAGTAAACATCATTACATAAAAGGGCCCGCGGGCCGTAGTTTGCCCACGGCTGGCCTAGAGTATTTTGTGGTTTGTACTTTAAGTTGCAGAATGTGCCTTTTAATGAAACAAGAATGTGCCTTCCTTTCAATTTTGCTATGAATCTAACACTGACCTGAACAAGAATAGAGCTTTTTAGAAAGCCTATCTTTATTTAGATAAAAGCACTCTGAAACGTAATCCTATATAATAAAAGGGTAATATGCAAGTTGACCCTAACAGCAGAACGACTGGTAATGACTGGTCACTATGACACACACTGACCACCAGGGGGCTGACGCTCAATGCAGGAGCTGTCCCCTGGTGGTCAGTGTGCTCCCACAGGGGGAGCTCTGCTCAGCCACAAGCCAGGCTGATGGCTGCCAGCACAGTGGTGGTAGCGGGAGCCTCTCCCGCCTCCTCAGCAGCGCTAAGGATGTCCGCCTGCAGCTTAGGCTATATCCCCCAAGGAGTGGGCCTAAGCCAGCAGGTGGACATCCCCCGAGGGGTCCCAGACTGTGAGAGGGCACAGTAGAGCTGAGGGATCCCCCCTCCCCCACAAGTACACAGATTTTTGTGTACCGGGCCTCTAGTACAGTTTATAATATCAGCTCCTCCACATTTGGGGGAGGAAAAACGTTTGAATCTTCTACAGGCCATCCCAAGGCAGTGAGGAGGTGACATGCTACCCCAGAGTCCCACACCTGGGCACCTCTTCCTTTCAGGTGTGTGCTCCTCTGCACAAAAGCATTGCTTTCTTCTGCAGCTTCTTCTAAAGAGCATTGGAGGTGGGAATAACGAAGACACTGACATTCGATATTTTACCCTTCCGATTTACTTATCTCTGGTGCTTTATGCTCTCAGCAGTTGCCAAAGTTATCTTCATTTTTGTGGCAACAGCCCTTTCTTACTTAATATTCATTTTCTGGCACTTCACATTGGCTTATAGTACAATTTCAACCTCACCTTTCCCAATCCAACCCTTAATAAATTAATTTAGAAATACACATATTTAAAAAAGAACAACACAATTTCCTCCCTCAGTAAGTTAAGTTCTCTACAGTGGTGTCTCCCTAAGCACTCAAGAACTTTTGATTTAAAACATAGAACAAAAGAAATTAAGATTGAAAAGTTATTAGCTTCATATCTCAAAAACATGATCCCTGTTATACTAACAAAGAAAACATACCCAAAAAAATGATAAAATCTAGGCGGTATATAAAGTACTACACACATGCAAAAACGTGGAGGAGATTGCTATAAAATGTGGACAGTAGGATAAATGACCAAGGAGGAGTACCATAAAATAAATAAATTGAATAGATAAAACCTGAAAAAGCAAACAAGAATTAGGAGCAACTTGCAGAAGTCATAAAAGGAAATAGAAAACTATTATTTTAAAGTAGCAGGGTAGTATGTGGTATTGCAATTTTAAAAGTCAGGAAGTATGTAAATTTTGGCAGCAATTTTTGCAATGCCAGCTCCCCATATAATTCTTTTAACAGCTCCACAAATTGTATAAGCTAGAATATAATGAAAATATAAATTAATGAGAAGTATATACACTCACATTCAGATCTATTATACTGCATGTATCTATTCAATAATTTTTTGGTTTAGATTACATTAAAGGTCCTATTATTTCTGGCATACAGTGTGTGTATGTATACTTTGTGATGAGCTCAGTTACACGCATGAACAATGAAAGCACAGTTTAGCCAATAATGTTTCTACAATTGCACTGCAGCACTTTAGATGTTATTCAGTTATTTCAAAAAAGTGACTTACTGTTTGTGCTATAAACTAAAATGAATGAGATGGATTTTCAGTGGCCCAAATAACCTAATTTATTAAATTAAAACTGTATGTAGCCATAGAGAATTATTTCTATCATTCACAGTTAGAGACATCCTAATATATTAAATAATTACAATCAGTATGGCATCTTATGTTTTTACAATATATAAGACAACATATGCATATAAAATTGCTTTGTTTTATAAATTGAACCTACAAACAATTAAGGAGGTAGATCTGTTGGTTCTTTCGAAAGGCCTACACTGTTTTTATTATTTTTAAAACTCAACATAAATTTTTAAGACTTTTGTATGGTTTGAATTTAATTTTACAAGGCAATATTTATTGCCTGTCCAGAGTTCATTGTGTCTCTAATCTTTGATACTGTGATGTGATACTGCTAATTCCAGATATATTGAATTGGAACGGAAACATTGAAATCTTTTCAATAGTTGGCAAATTTCCTGAACTATCTTTTTTAAAAATAATATATTTTATTGATTTTTTATTTATTTATTTTTTACAGAGAGGGAGAGGAATAGAGAGTTAGAAACACTGATAAGAGAGAAACATCGGTCAGCTGCCTCCTGCACATCCCCTACTAGGGATGTGCCTGCAACCAAGGTATATGCCCTTGACCTGAATCGAACCTGGGACCCTTCAGTCCACAGGCCGACGCTCTATCCACTGAGCCAAACCACTGAGCCAAACTGGTTAGGTCTCCATAACTGTCTTGGTTAAGTCCTATGAGTTCATTCATGATTGAAAGATGCTATGTCACGCAATGCATTTTTTCACCCACACAACTAATTTTTAAATAGATTCACAGTTTTTTGAACTTTAAAAGCTTAGTTCCACCAATGAGACTTCTTCGTGACGCCAACAGAACAGTAACCGATCTTTTGCCTTAATAGTTATCTATTGGTAAGTGGTAAATTTTATATATTTGTGACAGAAAGTAGAATAATTTAAATGATCAGTAAAGGTATAGGCCCTATCTGCTAAATACCAAGAAGGAAAGAAATGTAAAAGAGAATAACAAAGTTAATAACTTGTAATAATTCTAATCATCCTATAAACAATCTAATCATACTATAAACAATCGCTTAAAGGGAAGTTTGGCTAAGCAAAAGATTTAGTGTTGAATTACATTTTTAGAAAATTATTCCCTTAATAAATGATGATCATTGAAGAACATTTAAAGGAATTGAATGGGGCCAAGGGGATTAAGAGCTAATGAACGGAGAAAAGAATCTCTTTGATTTAGTGCTTTTTAGTTGTTTGAATCTGAGGAGGGGTGTGATATCAAAGAAGAGGTCATGTAAATGTGAAGAGAGGTTAGGTTGCTATGACAGTGAAAACATTCCGGCTTTCACTGAGATAATATTACCTGTGAAAGGAACAGGAGTGAAAAGCAAAAACCTTACACTAATATCCCTTAACCTGTGGGCATGGACAGCAATAAGTAGAAGTGGAGAAGGGTGGAGAAGCAGCTAGTGTGAGACATGGAGTGCTTACTATATGGACAGTATACAAAGCTTTTGTGTTGAAATAACATTGCATTTTATGTGCTTCACATAAACATTGATTTCCCACTTTGCTTCCTAAATTCTTGTTGGTGCTTTAAGAATAGAACAATTATGAAAGTCTTTTTTAGATGATAATATGTGCTAAAAGAGTGAATTTGAAAGGCAGAATGTCTTTAAATGTGGTTAGCATGTGTGTGTGTAATCTACTGAAAAATAAACGAAAATTTCACTTGAAATTGCAATCCCTCCTATAAAGGTAAAAATGTGCCTTTTGAAAGACCTAACACATCTATTTGATGTGGTTGGTAATCACTTGAAAATTAAAATATCTGAATTAACTAACCACTTCTAGGTTATTCTACTTTCCTGGTATTTCAATTCCCTCTCGTAAGGCAATGAGGATAATATTTTCATCTCTTAGAAATGAGAAGTTTCAGAATGTCGGTTATTTTCAGCTAAAGGCAACTGAGACGCAGTGTGCTCAAGAGAAACTTCTGTTTTCCCACCCGCAATCAACCCCAACCACTAGGAGAATTTGAATTAGGGGTCTTTCCCAAACCATAGTAAGAGATTATTAGATATAACCTATTGGGGGACCTATCTACGGGGCAGGGCAGACTACTAATTACAGCACATCTGTTCTGCTTATCATCCTATAACGACCCTCTGAAGCCCCAACACGCTTTCCCTCATGTGTAGCTCAGAATGTCACATATGCCTCATTTTCCCTTTCTGTCCCTGAACCTATAATGTATATGAGGTTCCCATGCACACATATGTAATTAAATCTGATCATTTTCTCCTGTTAATCAACCTCATATAGATTTAATCATTAGACCAGCTGAAAGAACTTAGAGGGTAAATTTTCTTTCTTCCACACAGAAACATTGTAAGTGCACATTTTTTTTCCAACACAACTTAATACAAAATGCTCTGAGAACTTTTTTTTTAATTTAAAAAGTGGTCAAGCAATTACTATTTGATTACTCCATGTTCTTTATACTTCAAGTGCATTTAAATTATTTAATCTACTGGGAATATTATAGACTCTTTTCATTCCCATTACAGGTCTCAAATTCAATCCTTTTCCCTTGTGTTTTTCTTGTTAGCCAAGCCAGCTGAATGTTCCCTCTTTTTTTTTTTTTAATTAAATGTGTGGGGTTTTTAAATTGATTTCAGAGAGGAAGGGAGAGAGATAGACACATCAAGGGTGAGAATAATGGATAGCTGCCTCTTGTACAGGGGATTGAGCCCGCAACCTAGGCATGTGCCCTGGTCTCCTGGTTCATGGGTTGAAGCTCAACCACTGTGACACACTGGCTGGGCTGAATGTTCCCTGCTTACCATTCAAAACCTAACATTGAATTATATTCTCATGAAGGATATGCTTCATGCAAAGCTTATGAACATATATATAGGAATAGGACTCTGATTTATGGACAGTTATTTAGCTTTACTTTAATTTTTTCTTTTATTTTCATTGACAGTAATATTTTCTGGAGAGTACAATCAAGATGTTGTATTCATAGAAAAAGCACTAATAGAAGCCTGGTCATAAATGAGAACAATCATAATCACGATCTCTTTTACCAAAGCATTCCACACAGAGAGATAACAGCACAATAAATAATTTGCCATTTGTCACACAACAAATAAAACAGAATTGCAACAGCAAAAATGTAATTTTATAAACCTTCTTATACTAAATATAAAAGCAAAAATATGAGATCATGCACTGGAGACAAAAGCTAAAAGTGAATACTATAGCAAAAACAACAACAACAACAACAACAACATTGCAAAGATAAAAATGTTCAAGTATTGTGAACGGAGAGGGGAAGATTCAAATAGAGCAGTTTCAGCATAAATCGATTATATTTACTACCCCAGGAGAGATACTGACATAATTGCCTTTGTCCATTAATACTTCATGCTGTTAGAATACATACTGTATCCATTTAAAGGACAGAGTCCATTTCCTTGGAGCACATCTCCTGTTACGAGGATGGAATGAAATTCATTGTTTGCCTTGATTATAAATAGCCAATAATACTTTAGGAGAAATATTCTCAAGAACAGGCCGGTGTGATCTCCTGGAATAGCAGGGGCCTGGGAGTCAGGAAAAATTGACTCTGGTTCTATTTTCACCATTGACTGTGAAAGACACTGCCTAGTTCTGAAATAACATTTCACCTCATGTTTCAATGTTGCTGTGAGAATTGAACTACCAGAACTAGCAGAGAGCAGTAAAAATAACAACAACAACAATAATAAAATAGTTTAACATTTTTATTGATGCTTAATTATAAAAAGTATTGAAGAAAAAGTTGGATCACTTAATAGAAGAAAGAATTCTATAATGCTTCAGTGGGGCTGTTCCTATAGCATAACAATTTCTCCCCCAACATAACTAATCTAAGCGGTGCCTTTATACTTGATGGTTGAATAGTATATCAGAATTGAACAGTGGCTACTTTCTACGTGATTAGGAAAGACATGTTTGTCATGGGAGTAAAAAAATAAAATTTGTCTGTTAAATTACACATAAATATAAGGTACAAATGTATTTTTAAAATACAGATTGAAATCATCACACTTGCATTGTGTACATACGAAAATACAGTATTTAATATTCAATATACACAGACACATTTATGATAAATGCAACAATTTGGCAATGCCAGTTCTCTCAGGGTTTTCTCTGCCCCCTACTTCCATGTATCTGGAAACCAAAACGCTTGGCCCAAATCCCCTAGCTCTGGCGGACATCCTGAAGCAGTTTGTTAATCTCAGCCACTAGCTCACTGGCATCCATGAGTTCATGCTTCCCATCGTTGAGGTGGTTGAGCACGTTGTCAAAATCATCTTCTTCATAGTTTTCGGGGATCTCCTCCATGGCCGGCAGCCATTTAGCAGATGGCTGCACACTGGAGTGGGTTCCCAGGGGGGGCCCAGAGTTGGTGGTGGGATTCTGAAAATGCGTACTGGCTGCCCAGGCTGCCACGCCCTGTGGGTAGCCCCCAGTCTTGGCTGGCAGGGGTCCCTTCCGGCGTTCCAGAGAGTTGGACCGATCCACCTCACTGGCCTCAGAATAGGTGTCCAGGGAAGGGGGTAAGAGACGCTGGAACACGCTGCTCATTTCTGAGAGCAGAGATGATGTGCCTTTGTCCCCAGGGTCCTCCTCTTTCGGGGAGTCTTTCCCAAAAGTGGAAAAACTCTTCTTCTTCTCACCGGAATCCGCAGGCTGGGTGTCATCCTCAAGACCCTGGTGTGGATGCTGCTGCTGGGGCTGCGCTGGGAATTCTTCCCCTGGAATGAACATGTTGCTCCTATAGTCAGAGGATGGTGAGAGCAGAGGTGGCATCCAGCACTGGTCAGAGTGTCCCAGGACCCTGCACTCCTCCGTGCACAGCCTCATGGCTGCTCTCAAGGAAAACAATGGGGACTCATGAGTACAGTTACTATGACTCAAAATGTTGGAAAAATGTATTTTATTCAAAAAAAATAGAATGAGATAGTTTAAAATCCTACCCTGATATCAACCCATTATTTTACACATTAGATGAACTATAATTATGGCTTTGATTTGAATGCTAGTTTTATGGACCCAGCATATATATTTTCTTTTTTGCTCATCAAATAAGAAAAGGAAGATTATGACTCATATTTCTCAGGAATATCATTTCTGCTACTCAAGTAACGAGACAATGGATTAATAACTTATACATGAGAATGACTGAAAAGGAGTTAAAGTGTGGGTGACGGAATATTTGCTGAACATAAATTCTAAAGAACACCAGAGCTGTAAGGTGAAATCCATAACTTCATAATGCAACCCGATAATCCTCAAGTAATACCTTTGAGTAGCTTTCTAGGTAGTGAAGTCTATCTGACCTACTTTACTTTTAATGCAAGCATCGAGAAGATAGTGAGTTATCAGGTCATTATATTATTGATCTCTCTTAAAGGTATTCTGGATTATTTATTGACTTGTTATTTAAACTAGCAGTGCAAATTATCTGCAACTACCAGGCATCTGGTTTGAAAATCAAATAGATGGAAAAGTCATCAAAAGATGAAGATTATGAAAACTCCACTGATTAGTTCTTCCAGTTGCTATGATGTCCTATTGGAATGTGAGTGACCACACTCATAGAAAGAATAGATGATGAGAAAAGCAGAAAAATAAAGAGGAGAAAAATCTCTAAATTTGGAAAATACAGTAACTAAACTACATAACAACCAGGAAATATGAAGATGTCAATTATAGTCCAAAAGTCATCTCCCTCTTTCAGTGACAATAAGGTCTCTTTAATATCACAATTTTCATTTTAGAGCAAATGACAGAATGCAGAGGGTCTACAGTAATTTTCTTAGATTTGAATGAAAACTGAACCATTATCAGCCATACTTACATATTTAGAAATGATTCTATAGATTTGGCTACTTAAGAAATATTTCTCTTCCTGTGAAATTTTTGCTAGAAAGGATGACTCTTAAACAATGCCAAATACCTTGTCAGTAGAAGCAAATTGCCTATTGTGTTTATTGCTGTATCCTCAGCACGGGGTAAACTGTCTGCAGAGAATAAGCATTCACGACATATGTTCTAATCATCATGGAAATACAACTCAAAACCACAATGACATTTCACCTCAAACCTGTCAGGATGGCTGCTATAAAAAACAAAAATAGCTAGTATTGGTGAGGATGAGAGGGGATTGAATGTTTGTACACTGGGTTGGAAATGCAAAAATGGTACAGTCACTATGAGAAACAGTAAGGAGGTAGGTCAAAAAAATTTAAAATAGGACTACAATTAATCCAGCAACCCCACTTCTGGATATTAATCCAGGAAATAAGAGCAAGTTTTGTGAATGAGAAAAAATGTGTGATTGCTAAAAAAAAAAAAAAAAAAAAAAAGCTGAAAATATAAAGGAAGTAAAGAAAATGCAGAGATAGTATGAATACTGATTCCATAGGAATCAATGTGGGCCAAGAGAAAGAAGGCGAACATTGAGAATCCTTGTGTAATTTTGCTATGAAGAAAAGTTGCTTAAATGAGGAAGGATGATTTAAGAATAAAAGCATGTTTAGATGTGCTGACCTCATGCATTATTGCAACTTGACAATACCAATAATTGTTCAGCAATGAATGTGGACAAAACCAAAGGGAGTTGAAAGTAACTGGAATACTTTAATAGCAATGAGGTTTTACAAGCAGTGAAATAGCTAGCAAAGTGGTAATGAAAGTTTTTCTTCATTCCCCAGGTCTCTGAAAATGGAAAGGAGACTTGTCTGTTATCTTATTCACATCCTGTTACAAAGAAGGGAGACAGACCTGATGACACCTTTCATTCATTTTCTGGCCTTTAACTCTGTGGGAAGGGCTTAGTTGTTTGACTGATTTTATTTTTTTTTAATGTTTAATGACAACGGAGACAAAAATTACACAGGCTTCTAAGAATCCTGAGCATGAGCAAATTTCTAGAAACCTGAATACAACCTGGGTGATTAAAATGATAGTTCATGTTTACAAATTACTTTGGTCATAGGGTGTGTTTTTTAAACAGGGAATGGTATTTTACAACCTCACAATAAATGGGGCTTTAATTCTAAAATAGTAAATTAACACAAATTTAAAAATTCAGAAAATATGAAAAATTGATAAAGAAAATTTCATGGAGGGAGAGATGGCAAAAAAAAAAAAAAAGGAGATGGAAGGGCAGGGTTGCAGAAGAGGACATTTTTCAGTTTCCCTGGCATTTTCAATATTTTCCCTGGAGACTCAGTTATTTGAAACATTTCCAGTGCACATGTAACTCAGTGCTATAGAGGTTCCATACCATGTCCAATGAATAGGACTTGTTGGCAAGTGGAGTAAGTGGCTGATCTCTCTGTCCTTCCTTTAAAGCTTTGCCAGGTGGTGCAATTTCCCCTGGGGAGGGGAGGACGTAGGCAAACAGAATTCTTCTTTCCCACTACATGACTATCAATTTTATCACTGAACTATATGAACCTTATAGGTAGGGCAGGAGGTAAGCATCAAATAGTAGAAGAAGGAATGTGTGCCTAACTTCTTCCACGCCATGAGTCAGTGAGTGGTCAATCAGTTCTTCATTAAGGGCCTCTCCCATGTGTCCTTACGTGGTTTCAGATGTAGTTCTAGTCAAGGGTAGCAAACAGGGCCCTAAATGTCCAATTAGAATGCCAAAATACGATGCTGAGAGCATGTCAAGAAAAGAAAAAATAGTGGACATGGAGGTTAAAGTCGTTAAAGAGAAACATGAAACAAAATTTGAGAGATGATAGACAAAGTGAAGAGAAGCCAGTGTTTTAGGTAGAAAAGCCCATGAGCGAAGGATTGGTGTGTTATACTAAGCAGTAACCCTACCTATTGCAAAAGACACCCCAAAAAGCCAAAATTGAGAGTTAAACTAGGAGTGGGTTTCACTGGCCTTAGAATGCCAAGGTAAGTAGGTTTCATAGATGTTGCTGGGCCAAAAAAGTCATTTATTGATTTTGAACCAAAAATATAAATTAAAATGCTATGAAAAAGGTGATCAAACTCTATGAAAGATTTAGCAAAGGGAGGAGTTACTAGAGAGAGAATATCAGTTCATATGCTTGCACAGTAATTCAGCCTTGCAGAAAGCCATGAAAATGAAGAGAACTCAGAATTAGAAAGGACTGTTTGAATTAAATAATCATTGAGGGCAGATTGGTGAAAAGTGGAATGAGCTCAACCAGGAAGGAGCATCACAAAATCAAAAGCCTGTATAAATCACCCTGGTGCAGCTAATACACTGGGAAAATGGAGATTTTGCAGGAATGTGAATAGTACGGCAGTTCAAAGTTGAATGAATCAGGAAGAAAATATGTTGACAAACATGAGCTAACAGACAAAAATGTATGCTGATTTTACTGCTCAGAATGCAGGATATGTCTGTGGGAATTAATAGAAAGAATGATCAGAAACGACTCTGTTGGCAGGCAATGCAACACAACATGATATTTGATCACAGTTTAATGCAGGAAAAAAACGTTGAAATAAGACACATAAGGCCTAAAAATACACATGCTTTCGAAACTGCACTGATTTCTATTAATGGCATTCAGATGTGGACTTACTTTTTTCCTACTTCGGATATTTCCTGGGAATATAAGTTCACAAGACACAAGTTTTATACCCCAATGTGTTGGCAGAAGCTTTTGGGATGAATAATTAACCAGAAAATTGGTGAAGTATCATCAGGAAGATGGTCATAATGAAAGGATGGTTATCTCTGTATGATACTTAATATGCATATTTCTTTCCCTACTAGCCAAACATGAGTAAAGCTTAAAACAGATTTATGTATCATTGGTGAAATCCTGACACTCTATACCTGCCATCACACCCCACAGGGAGGCAGGTAGCTAGTCATACAGAAATGTATCTACTCTAGCACAACCAGTTGTCATACAACGCCATACACCAGCAATATAGCTCTTCCACTACACACCTGGATTAGTATGATTGTGTAAATATGGAATTGTTTCTTAAAGTCTGCCTATATATTAAGTGGTATTATTAATGATAATATAAAAGTGAGCCATTAACTTTGAAAAGAAATGTAAACTTAGAAGAGATCTAAAGTCAGTCACTATATAAGACTCACTAATATCTAGGCTTTATATCTACCTATTATTCCTCAATGTCTTTATTCTTTAACTTTTATTTTAATTTTTTTTTAACTCAAGTGCCAGATAACACTTCTGTCATGAACATATCTGATGTTGGTAACTTTGAAAATACAGAAAAGAGTGAAAGAGAAGTCTTGATCTTTTTTTTTTTTTTAAAGTTATACCATGGTTAGGTATTAGAATTATACAATTTCAGAATTTAAAAAGACTTTAGGCAGCATTTAGGCCCCCAAATGGCTAGGGTATATAAGTAGAGGTAGTTATTCTCTTTTTAACTATGCTGCTAAATTAAAATTTCAATGAATAGACTTCATATAATTAAAAATAACACATAAAGAAATATTGACATTGTGCCCATGAAGTTACTTTTATGCCTTATGAAATAATGTAATTTGGTAAATCAAAATATTCAAAATTAGAGGACAGTATTCAAAATTAGAGTTCTGTCAGTGTCATAAAATCATGGAAATTCAGCCATTTTATACACACACACACACACACACACACACACACCCATTTCATGGGTAAGAATAATAAAACTGATTCTCTTTTACCAAGTTGTCTGAAGCCATATATATCCCACTATATTTCCAGAGCTTTCTCTTTAAATTGGTCAAGGAAATCTATGAATTAAAAAAAACAAAACAAAGACACCTGGGCAAACAGGCTCTCATGTAGCCCCATATGTAACTAGAAGTCCTTTCCACACATCCATCCTGCCAGAAATGCAGTATCTACTAATGTAATAACAATGGACTACTGTTACTAATTCCTGTGTCCAAGTGGGAGAAGCAGTGCAAGTGTAGAACACCTGTGGATCTGGAGTAAGCATTGGGACATCACTGGCAACTACTACTGTGGCTGCTGTGACCAATGCTCCTGCAGCTACTGCCGCCACTGCCACTATAACCATGAGAGCGAGAGTGTCTATTTACTAATTTTGCTTGAATTTCTGTGGCTCTCTGAAGCGCCCACATGTCTAGTCCCAAAACTCTCTTACTGAACTATATTTAGAAAATAGATGTTTTATGGAACTCAGGCGAGTAATATAGTTTTCTTTTGCCTTTCATTTACAAATGGCAGTCACTACATCAACACTCAGTAGAGTTTAGGAACATACGTAGCCAAAGGAGCATCTGTATGTTCCTAGGAGTTGATTTAACATTACAGTCTTTAGTCACAGGGTTGCTTCAATGACAGTCAGTATTTACCCAGTTGGCTCAGAGTTGCTACTGCACAATCAGAGAGAAGGGGTGCTAAGGAGAAAGTGGCTCAGAACTGACTAGGATTTCCTCCATTCAGCTGTATACTTATCAATTCCTCTCTTGGATTCCTGTTTCTCTTGCACTCCAGTGTAGACATAAAATGAAAGGTGGTGAAAAATATTCTATGCATACCACCTACAAAGATGTATTCTCTATCCTATTTTTAGTGAGTAAAGTATACCATTTCCTAGTATATTTTCATCTCTGATTTTTGTGAGTTGGTTTCCATCACAGGAAATGTGTCCTCCAAATTATAGTCCAGTTCACCACCATGCACCAAAACAGGCTGTCTCCATGAAAACAGCCACCCCATAATTTTATAGAGAGTTGCTCAAGAGTGTCCTCTGACAGGATTGGATGGGGTAGGGAAAGGAGGAAAGCAGTGTGGTTTTCTGTCCCTCTCTGCCCACGCCTTTCTTCTTGTCTTGTTCAGCTTTCATACTTACTCCTTCTCTACCAACTGCTTCACATGAATTTTAAGAAAATAACTTGAAAGTGTTTCAGTCTGTGTTCATTGCTAATAGTGTGCAGATTACAGAGACTCAGTGCAAAGGACAAAGAGAATATAAGAGTGAGAGAAATTGTTCACCTCACTGGTACAATAGATGCGAAAATAAGGATTGATGTCTCACTATCCCCTTACCTGCTGGGATCCTTCCATCTGTAAGAAACAGGTCGCTGAATCCTTCGCCCAGCAGCCTATCTATTGGAGAATCTCGCCCTAAATCATAATCACTGTCTCCCGCTTCACTGTCACCACGGCCACTGTCTTTCAAGCTAAATTTGTCCATGTCTTGAAGGGCATATCTAGAAAGATAAATCAGGGAAGGTACAGTGCTTATTCTTTAGCATCCATGTTATTTGACACTTAATAGGCAACACAAGGGTAATTCATACCTATAGCTCCTAGAATATTTGTTTCCTCGAAAACTTGGCCTTGGCTGATATTGCCCCTGGTGAAGCATTGAAAGAAGCTGGGAGACCTGCTGGAAACCAAATAGACAGAACTGATTCCTGGAAACAAACCCCCAATACTCACAAGCTTTCAGCAAGGAAAAACAATGAACATGTCCTCTCCCTTTTAAACACTTACATGTGCTGAGCTGTGGCAGACTATGCAGCTAGCCACTGGATATAACTGAATATATCCCAGAGAGATGTGAATGACCTAATACAACAGGTTTCTTTTTCTTTTTGAAAGAAGACTCCTTTACAAATTACAGGTCTATTTCCTTTATAGTTCAGCTTAAAGTAACCAGTTATAAAAATGCAGAGAAAATATTCTAACATACAACATTGTAACACATGCAGTTAAAATAATGTCAGAAAAATTTTAACTCAGGTTTTTGTTTGTTTGGGTTCCTTTTTTTGTATTTTTGGTAGAGACCACACCTATGACAATAAAGCAAGTCCCTTTATTTTTTGCTTCCAGTATCTTAATCTTGGAAGTATGGGGATTCTAATCAGTCCTTTGTGAGCTTCATTTATTTTTCAATATTATACATGCAAGTAAATTCTTTAAGAAAAACCTGAAACAGTATGCTCAGGTGTGTGTACTTCCTACATATGCATAATGTAACTTTGTATCCTACTTAATTTGCATATTGTTAGTATTGTTACTTCTTAAAGGAAACACTCCAGAACTAACACTTACATAACTTCTGTGCACTAGCAGCTACTCAGTCAGTGAATTGGTGCAGTGTATGATCTTACCTCAACAGCCGGAGTGGCATGGGTGAGCTCTAACGAGAAATTTTCTGGCACGTGGTTCGATGAGATTGTCACCAAACTGTTGAGGGACTGGTGACTGTTGTGACTCTGCCGGCTGCCCATTTGCCCTCTTTCTAAGGTAGGAGATGAGGATGGAGACGACCTGTGATGAGATCTGATAGGTAGAGTGCCATTGATGGTAGGCACCAGTGTAATGTCCCCTTTGTGAATCTGCCTGGATGGTCTTTTGGGGTGGTGCTGGTAAGTTGATTCTGCTACCCTGCAGTTGTAGGACCTCGTGTCTTTCTTTTCTCGGTTGCACCTGGTTGCAAACAGCACCATAATAACCAACAACACTGCACAAATTGCTCCTAAGGAAATAATTATAATCATGGAGACATCCAAAGATTCCTGGCTTGCCGGGGTCTTTGCTGTACTTGTCACTGACTCTGCGTATTTAAAGATCATACACTTCAGAAGGACTTTGGTGTGCAGCTGAGGATTGCCTTTGTCCTGGATGATAACTGAGAGCTCCCATTCCGTGGAGGGAACAGATTCCATGCTCACATTGGTATGGATGTCACATGACCGTGGATCAATTACAAAGATATTCTCCTCATTACCTGCTACTATGGAGCAGCTGAGTTCAGCATTCACACCAGAATCTCGGTCAATTGCCCTTATTCTTGTGACATGAAAGCCACTTTCAGCCCCTTTGGGGATGGAGATTTCTGCAGTATTGTTGCGCAGTGCGGGCCCTATGACCACAGGGACATTGTCATTTTCATCAATGATGGTGAGCACAACTGTAGTATTGCTCACAAGTTGCTTCGGACTTCCTCCATCTCTTGCTTCAACCACAAAAGTTATCTGACTCACTTCTTCGTGATCAAAGTTTCTGAGGGCATAGATGCCTCCATTAGATGGGTCAATGGTAACATATGTAGTTATGGAGCTTCCCAGTATAAAACTCTCCAAAATAGTATATGTAACTTGCCCATTTTCTCCAAGGTCAGGATCTGTGGCTGTAACAGTGGTGATAAATGCCCCTGGCGAGTTATTCTCTGAGATTGCTAATTCATATCGACTTCTCTGGAAGTGAGGTGGATTGTCATTAATATCACTGATTTGAACAGTAAAATGTTTTACTGTAGAGAGACTGGGTGTCCCCTTGTCCTCAGCAATTACAGTCAAACTGTATTCAGATCTCTTTTCTCTATCCAGTGTGGCATTGGTCAAGATTAAATAGTTGTTTTCATAACTCTGCTGAAGTTTAAAGTGACCATGTCCGTGAAGCTTGCAAACTACTTCTCCGTTCAGCCCAGAATCCTTGTCCTGAACCCTGACCAATGCAACAAATGAATCAACAGGATCCCCTTCAAAAATATAAGATATTTCTTCTTTCCCAGGGGACATGAGATTTATGTTAATTTCAGGCTTATTATCATTAACATCCACAACCTTAATTACAATTTTGCAATGCGCTGGAATTGAATTTGGACCCAGATCTTGAGCCTGAACATCAATCTCATAGGATTTGGTAATTTCATAATCCACTTGCTTGAAAAGAGTCAAATGTCCTCTTTCTGAATCAATTTTAAAAGTCTCTATAATTTTGGGAGACACATGACTGCTGAAGGAATATACAATTTTCCCATTGGCGCCCTCATCTGGATCCGTGGCGTTCAGATCTAGGAGCAAAGTGCCAACGGGGGAGTTTTCTAAGAGTTGGATTATATAAGACTGCTGCTCAAACACAGGGCTGTTGTCATTGGAGTCCGAAATGCTGATTTTTAGGATGGACGAGCCGGACCTCTGAGGCACCCCCATGTCTGAGGCAGTGAGCTGGAGCTCATAGCTGGACTTCAGCTCCCGATCCAGCTCTCTGACCACTATGAGTTCTGCGTACTTGGCTCCATCTGTCCTGGTCCGGACCTCAATACTGAAAAATTCATTGGCCGAGAGAGAGTATGTGTGGAGGGAATTTTCCCCAACATCTGGATCAAATGCACTGTCCAGGGGGATCCGAGTGCCAACCGCTGCACTCTCTGATATCTCAATAGGGATGAGAGGTCTTGAGAACTGGGGAGCATTGTCATTAATATCCAGCACTTCAACTTCAATATGGAAAAGCTGCAGATGCTCAGTGGGTAGGGTGATCACATCAAACTCTATGGAACAATTCAAGTTTTTCTGGCATAGCTGCTCCCGGTCAATTTTCGCGCCTATGCTGATCTCCCCGGTATCCTCGTTTACTACCAGCAGAGGAGAATTCCCCCTCTGCATGGCTCGAAAACGCACGTAAGGATACGGTAGCTTCGCTAAAACATCCGCCACATCCTCGGATAGTCTTGCAATTACGGATCCAACCCTCTGCTCCTCATAAATCCTGTATTTCAAGTTCTTGCCCCATACATCGGGGTTGAACGACACCATCAGGAGTGCAAAAACGAGTCTAGAGTGCATCTTAGCATTCATTTGGCACACAGATCGGTTTACGAGGTTCCTTTCACCAAGCAAGTTAAAACAGCAAAGCAATTCCCCCAACTTCCTCTGGCAATTTACAGCTAAGCTACATCTGGTACTTGAGACTTGCAAGCGGCTCTTAATAACACAGCAGCAATGAACAGCTCGCAAACTTTTGTTTTATACACACCGTGTCGCGGCTTCCAGATACGGTCGGCATGGAGGCCGGCGCTCGCATCTGCTTGGCTGGCTGGCTGGCTGGCTGGCTGTCCGTCCGCTTGGCCGGCGGATCCCAGTGTCACCTCCGCGGTGTGCCCGGCGCGTCTTCGGAATCCATCCAGGGCGGGCGGCGGCAGCGTCCGCGGCGGATCCTTCCCCGGCGATCCGGCCGCCCGTTCCCCGCTCGGCTGCAGACTAAACAGCCGTGATTGCCGACTCCGCTCTCAAATCTGTACAACTTCACTTCAACTCAGACAAAGCGCTCTTGCCCGGCGTGTGTTGAACCGCTTCCAGCCAATCGGCGTGCTTTCCAAATCCGAAGCTGATGGAGTCCCCGAAGCCGGGGCGGCGGCAGGGGAGGGAGGGGGAGGGAGGGGGCGCGGAGGGGGAAGGCGAAGGCCGGGGGCGCGGGAAGGAGAGAAGGGTGGGAAGCAGCTCCTAGACTGCGCCTCCCCTGCCCTCCCGCTCCCTCCGCCCTTCCATGCCCTGCATTCACTTTCTCTGAGCGTGCCACGACAAAGGGGAGACAAATTACAGAAGAAACAAAAAAAAAAAACTTTAAGTCAACTTCTGGTCGCCAGTATTTCTATGGCATTTTAAATGGTTCTGGTTTTGTTGTTTGGTTTTTTTTAATTGGCTTTCTACTTCCACCAACATGTAATCATCTTGCTTTTCATAGTCATAGTCGTTAAGTACTGGTTTAACTTACAGTACCTCTAAGTGCATTTTGTTGGTGGAGGGATTTAATAACATTTGAAAACTTGCTTCTAATTACGCTTCTCAGCCGGCCTCCCTCCTCTCCACGCCCCCCCCCCCCCCCCCCAAATACTTGGATCTTCTCTGTGAGCACAGGCAGAGTGTCTTGGGGCTGTGTTTTAAGGAACAGAACCAATCAAGATGTTTCCTTCTCTGTGTTTCTTTCATCTTTATTCTTTGAAGATAAGAAAAGGGTTATTTTTTACTCTTGCTTAGCAAGACGTAAAGGAGCACCTTAGGATTTCAAATTAATTAACAATGTACTTCTACCTTATATCACTTATTTCTTTGAGTTTGGGCAAAATTGGCTATGAAAATTCTTTGCGCTGTACTTTAAAAAAATCCTCCTTCTTATGTTGGGTAAAAGACATTTCATGCTTTAGCATGCCAATGCCTACCAAGGTGTTATGTATACATGGTGAGTCTTCACAATGGGGGAGGGGGGGGCGGGGGATGACACAGAGGCTCCATAGTTTAAAAGTCAAATTGTTATAATAATATGCATTATTTATGAAAACACTTTTCAGATATGTGGGTTTTTTTTTTTAAACCCAAAGCTTGTTTACATTGAGAAAAATAAAATGCCTGAGCTGAAAATTGCATTTTGTGTGCATCAAAATGCTAGGCAATATCACGGGAGGCTGTGCTCTATCCAGGTCACGGGAACTGAGATGGTATTCTTATTTGAAAATATGATTATTTATGATGTTCTTTCTGCTCTGCAATTCCTTTTAAGTTTATCATCGGGGCGCTATTCTTGCTGCTTTTTCCCCCATACCTCTTGCATTATTCCTCAGCTGTCTTGATCCACTTGCATATTTGCTGTTTCACATAATCTCACTGCCACTTTTCCCCACTTATTTTCTCCCACCCTCTATTTTGCCCCCCAGAAACATGTATAAAAAAAGTAATTTTCTGATTTTTCCACTTTGCTTACTCTCAGCAGAGCTCAGCTAAAGTCACTAAGAAGGTTCTTTCCCCAAAAGAAAGCAGAGGAGTCTCAGCATGAACTCGCCTTCGTTTGTAGGCATTCAGAGGCATTTTATAAGCCATTGTCTTCCCCCCTCCAGAAACCAGTGCTGTGTGGCAAATTGTGCAGAATAGAAATGCCTATAGTGAATGCATTTAGTACTGGGTCACGCTGACGAACATTCTGCCCCCATGAATAATACTGTTTTACAAGTTTGTAGCCCGTTCAAACTGCTGATCCCCAAACCCTATAGGCAAACTAGGAAAACTACCACAAGCTACTGGGACTTCAGAAACCCACAGCCATCTGGCCCAGATCTCGAACAATTTGAGCCAATAATTATATCAATTCAGGCTTTAGTGAACCTCTTTGCAAACACCAAAAGAACAAAGAAAGGAATTAGTGACTATTCAAGGTTGGGGTGAGAATTCAAAGGTAATCTAATTCCATTGGTTCTAGGAAAGTTTTCTTTGTGGATTTGATAAGTCTACCCCCCCCTCCCCCCCGCAAATGGACATGATTACCTAATGCAGAAGACATTTTTCCTAATGTTTAAAAAGTAAAAAGAATTTAATTTTTTATTTTATTTCTGACAATGAGCTTGAACAGAATTAATGCAAAAGAGCTTACAATTAACTTACTGAAATATTTAAAATAGGTTGTAAATTATTATCCTATAGAATAAAAGCCCAGCGACTAAAATGGCAGAACGACCAGAACAACTAGAGACCAGAACAACCACGGCCTCTCACCCCAGCTGGCCACCCCGCAGCGAGCCATTAGGGGCGATCAGGTAGGCAGGCAAAAAGTTAGGAGCAATCAGGCAGGCAGAGTGCTTAGGGGTGATAAGGCAGGCAGAGGGGGTTAGGGGCAATCAGGCAGGCGAGCAGTTAGGGGCCAGTGGTCCCAGATTGTGAGAGGGATGTCCTACTGAGAGGGGTCCCTCAGCCCAGTTGGACATCCCCCGAGGGATCCCAGATTTTAAGAGGGTGCAGGCAGGGCTGAGGGACCCCCCCCCCCGCCTCCTGTGCATGAATTTCATGCACCGGGTCTCTAGTATATTCATAAAGAATGTTTTTCTATGAGTCAGGCTTTGAAGAACTTGGAATCATTTCATGGAGTATAGCATTTTTCACTTACAATATCATCCTCATCAAATATCATTTTATGTTTATCTTGCCAATCTCTCCCTGAGAAATAATATATGACTACTTGATAGTATTGTGCTTTGATTTGCCCTTAGTATATAGCAGTCCTCTGTTTTTAAACTTGTTTTCAAAAAGGGCAAAATAGAAAATGAATCTTTCCTTTGCATTTTTGATTGGTTCCAGCAATTCATAATATCCTTATTTGGTAGCCCTGAAAAGAAAATTCTGAAAAAACTCTCTCCCATTTCCTTTGCTATTTGTGAAAGGGTTTCTATTAGGGGAGAAAGACCAATAAACTCTTGCTGGTTGCAGCTAATAGTGATTTGATTGAACTTTCCCCTTCTGGAATTTTACCGTCAGGTAGAAGTTGTAGAGCTCTCAAACAACTCCTCAGATATCCAGTGAAGGAGAATTGATTCAGTGGTCCTTCCAGTTCATCTACCAATGATATGGAGATGGTTCTACCTCTTGAGTACTATGGCATTATGATATTAGGCATTAGAGCACAGTGATCCTAAGACCTGGAGGAGAATCTTGGCTACTTCCATCCTGATTTTTACCCACAAAACTCCTTTTACCACTTGAGCCTAAACTGGCTGACAATTGCTAAACCTGGAGAAAAGATACCAGCTGGCATTTGCAATACATCCCGTCACCTTTAATAACACTTTTATCGTGCCGTTTATTTTGATTACTTTTGTTTTAAAGAAAAATGAAGCTTTGCAATTCTAAATCTTTAACGTTTCTTTTCCTACTAAAGAGCAAGGGAAATATAAAACAAGATTGTGGTTTCCCAGCACATATAAAAGTATGTCTCTACAAGAAGTAAAGAATAGTGTCTTTTTTGGTAGTTGAATACAAAATTAAAGACTAAAAAAAATAAATAAAAACATACCACAGGTGTGGATTTTGTTGTAAAATTCTTAGTAATTAATTGCTGAAATACAAAATAGGTAGAAGAATAAATATTCACTTCAATCAGATATTATCATCTTTCCCATCATCAAAAGAATATGGGGCATTACAGTCCTTGTAGATTGATATCACATGATGATTTTTCCTCATAGTATTTGTTGTGAAATGTCTTGTAGAAGGAACTCAGGGTCCTGCTTGATTCCACATGTCCATACAAGCCTAAATAATTGCTATGTGTCTTGGGAAATTAGATAACAGCCACGGTTTTATCAGACAAAGGTTGGTAAAGTTAAGGGATCCCAACACTCTAGAACTGTTTACAATAAAAAGCTTGACTTTTTATATGAGTCTAACACACATATAAATGCAGGTACCACCACTTGGTAGCTGTGTAATCCTGAACAAATTATTTAACTTCCCTGCGTCTGTCTCATCCTCTGGGAATAATAATAATTCACTTCTACAAATTCTTGTAAGATTTAAATACAGGCATACCTCGAAAATAATGTGGGTTCAGTTCCAGACAACCACAATAATATGAATAGTGTAATAAAGTGAGTCACACAAATTTTGTGGTTTCCCAGCACATATAAAAGTTATGTTTATACTATACTGTAGTTTATTAAGGGTGCAAGAGGATTATGTTTAAAAAATGTACATACCTTAATTAAAAAGTAATTCATTGCTAAAAAGTGCTAATCATCATCTGAGCCTGTTGGAAAAATGGTGCTAATAATCTTGTATGACACAGAGTTGCCACAAACCTTCGACTTGTAGGAAAACGTTCTATCTGCAAAGTGTAATGAAGCAAAGTGTGATGAAATGAAATCTGCCTGAAATTGGGGGCTTTCCACAGAATTGGGCCAGAGTAAACGTACAACAAAGTTTAGTTTCCTTTATTGGCCCCTGTGTGTCTGTTTCCTCCCTACCATCCATGGAAGAAAAAAACTTTTAGATGCTTATATAGATATAATGCTATGAAGATGAAGCTCTCACTAGTTTTGATTTGTGAAGGTCACCTTTGAAACAATCTACAAAACTAATAGCACTGATCTATGAGGACCCGGAAAACTTGCTGATTCACTGAGGAAAATTTGAAAAGATTGATCAGATCTGGCCAAGTATACCGCCACACTCAAAACCATAGGAACATATCTAATAACACAGTTAAGGAAGTCTACTAGGTGCTTAATTACCTCATATTGGGTGTAGGATACACATCTAGTATTTGCCTGTTCTCAAATAGTGTGAGATCAACTTTTTTAATACCATGTCACACTATATTGGGAGGATAAAAGGATACAATTTGATATGATACTTGGCAATGACAAGAAAAGATAAAACTTGTCAAATAAGATTTTCATTTTACGAAAGCACTAGTAGACCATTTACCCACCATACTGCATCTCTTTTTGTTGTCCTCCCTGTATCCCATTCACTAATCTATTCAAGAATAGAATAATGGAAAATCACTGAACAACATGAACCCTTTATTGGAACAACATTAGCAACATAAGATCCAAAGTTGGGAAATGAGAATGGATCCTAAACTCTCCTTAGACTTGTAAAGTAGAAATAGACTTTAGTAGAATTCTGATCAACACGAGATGGGATAAATGCCCACAGGTGCCAGGAGGCAGTATCGCTAGGGTCCAGGAAGAGTTGGTGTCCCTGACATACAGTGACAGGTGCTGGGTCAGTTTTGTCAGCCTGAGCAATCAGTATTTGGGATGTCCTACCAAAGGTAGTACATCAACTCCCAGCCAGTGACTTTGGGTCTGGCACTGGGCCATCAACTGAGTCCCTATGCCAGGCATGCAGGTAAGCTACTATGCCTTTCAGGACTTCAGGGTTTTGGAGCCAGGCAGATTATGGAGTTAGAGATTATAATGGAGAGAATAAGGTAGACACCTAAGATCTAATGTTCTGAAAATTGGTGTATACTGGGAGCCACGTCAAATCACAAAGTTAGAGTGGATGGCAGCAATGTTGTTCTCAGCATGAATCATCTGAACTATTATAAACTCACTTAAATTCCTTCTCCTCGAGGTGGTATACCAATGCAGAAAACAAAGCCTCCAAAAGTTGCTGCTAGGAAATTTGAGAGACTTGAAAGTGTGGTTAGGCCTCAAGTGAGTTGGGTCTCAGTTCTTAGTTACAAGCATCGCTACATAGTGCATGGTCCATAGAGCAACAGTGCGGCATTATCTGGAAGCTTGTCAGAAATGCAGACTCTCAGACAGCACACCAGACCTACTGGAGTAGATTCTGCATTTTAATAAGATCATCGGCTGATTCATGGGCACATGAAAGCTTGAGACACACTGCTGTGAAGAGTCATCTATTGTCTGAAGTGCTGGAAACCCTCACATGATGGTACTCGCATCTTCTGGGCTGTGAGGTTTTGCTTCTCAGACGAGTTTGTGGAGTTTATCATAGAAAGGGCCAGAGCTTAAATACCATTCATTTGAGAATATAAGTAGACGTGATATAAGAAAAGTTCTCTGTTAAGTTAAAGTCATCCAAAGGGAAGAGAAATTAAGCTTCTCTCTGGATCCAGTCAGTGTTTTATATCTGTTATCACCCTGTCCTCACCCACTGAGGCAGTACAGTTTTCATTAGGGAGGGGAATACTTCTCAGAAAGAGATCTAATTCTTTTTGAAAAGCTATTTCCACATGCAAAAATAGCTTCATAGTCATTATGTGTATGTAAATTTGTACATATGTGTATGCTTAGGAATATCCGGCCGAGCGTTTTGCATCTGTCTGGTATACATAAATGATGTTTGCTTTATGTTTTCTTCTTGCCAATATTGTTTTACAGGGGTGTGGTAAAGCAAATTTTTGGTACATTGCTCATTTACCCTTAACTAAGCCTATTGCTTGAATCCTTTGTGTTCATGTTAAAATCCATTTCACGTAACACTTACAGAGGCTTCTAACCAATATCTAGTTTTATTCAAACATTTTTTTCCTACTGGGACTATTCCACTGCACATAAAGTGGTGTCTGTTATTAAGATAACATTTCTAAAAATATAAAGGAAATCTAACATGGCTTAGAAGTATTAGCCTTCATTTAGATACTAAAAGTCAAATCAATGCCATTTTAGGACAGTTTGGATTATATTAAAAATTTTTGAAAGGAAGTTTAATATAGTATGTTAAGCTTAAATAAATGTCTATTGAATATTAGCATCAATTGTGTACAAAGAATTTACTGTTAGTAAACACAACTAAGTTCATTGAAGTTTCAGTGTCCAGTTGCTTATTTACTTGGAATTTGTGAGAACTTGTTCACTTCATAGTTACCATCCACCAGGTGAAACACAATCAGTGAAGGAAAAGGTAGGATTTGTAGAGCAGTAAGAGCAATGTCATCAATGTAAGATGTTTAAGGAAAATAAAAGGTTCAAAGTATTCTGTCAAATAGCAAGTTTTATCAAGACTAACTAAAATTTCATAAAATGAAGTACATAAATGATCAATAGACCATATATGCAGCTCCACAGTTGGTCCCTGGAAATGTGTATACTTTCCATTCCTTTACCAACTTTTAAAGGAAATAAATAGTTTGCATACTTTTATACAATAAATGTATATTATATAGAAAATGTTTCTGTTGAAATGAAGCTAAGGAAAGTTGCAAACGCTTCATTGAAAATAGTGTCTATTTCCTATAAGGCACTTAGAGGCTACCATTTGTGACAACATTTTGCCTCTTTATTACCTAGTATTTATTTTGAATTTGGATAATTTAGGTATAATAAACTAATCAATTATAGCTGATATTCTCTATCTACAGGCATCTAACTCCCCCCAAAATTTCTCATTCAAACAAGAGAATATTTTAGAAAATATCTGATCCCAGAGTGAGTTAAACATTATAGCAAATACATACTCCAAAATGCAATAAAGTGGGAAAAGTTAAGAGTTTGACATTTAGATTGAGTTCCTCATAAAAAAAAAAAAACCACACATTTAAAATAGTAACATCTCACATAGCAATTAAATGCTAAGATCTTGACACAGTAAAAAATAAAGGCAATAGTTAATTAAAAGTCATGTGCCAAGTGCTTTACGTATTTTTCTCATTTAATTCTTATAGTAATATTGATAATGAAATGTTTATAATCGCTAGAAACATGTGGGATACAAGGCCGAGAACCCAGCCAGTGTCAACCTGAAGGAGTTTATTATCTCAAGACACCAGACACACAGAGAGAAGATGTTTCTGACACTAAATGATTAAG
Source organism: Myotis nattereri (assembly GCF_964212035.1). Classification (NCBI taxonomy): domain Eukaryota; kingdom Metazoa; phylum Chordata; class Mammalia; order Chiroptera; family Vespertilionidae; genus Myotis; species Myotis nattereri. The sequence goes on along the minus strand of NC_138080.1, from coordinate 63,278,666 downwards.
CCCCTCAGTAATACCACCATGAACCAGATTTCTCTCATCCTCCTGCTCTTTCCTCTTCAGTGTGCTGCCTTAACCTTCTTTCGTGGGTTCCTCATCAAGAAAAAGAAATTATGTTCTAGGAACCTTCCACTGATATCCAGTTAAAGTTTATTGGTCAGATTTGAGTCACATGACCATTCATCAGTCTCTAGCAAGTACAGTGAAATTGTCATGACTGGCCTAGACTAAAAAAATGTTATCCCTGAGTTACAGGAACAGCGCCTTCACTTCATACAAAGTACTAAAATTGGGGGTTCAGTTCACAAAGTGGAGTAGAGAGTGGATGTAAAGTAGAGAGCACATGTTGTCTGCCACATTAATCCTAGAACCATTTTATGATAAAGCAACAGACTCACAGAGTTTATGTAAACTTTCACATGGCTAATATATAGTTGATACTGGATATGTGCATCTGCCTCCAAAAGTAATAACTACTTGTTTCTTAGATATTAAATTAAAAAGTCTTCCCCTTTTTAAAATTCTTTTCTTTTTCAAAATTATGAAGCTATGGGGAAAGATAACAGTACGCATCAAGGTGAAATTGTGTCATGGAAAAATATTGCATCTCATGCAACACAAAAATCATCACTGCTTTGTCCTTTAGATGTTATCCTTGAACATGATCAAAGCTGCAGGATTAGGGTTTTTAGGCAGATCTGGGGGAAACAGGACATAAAAACAGAGATGATATTTTTCTAACTGTAAATATCCCCAATCCCTTACGACATCTTCACCCTCCCTGTGATATATCTCTGAGACCAGGCTTATCCAGAAAGAAACACAATTGAATCATCTGTAGATTAAAAGATGCAACTAGAAAGTCTAGGAAACTGAGAAAAGGAGAGTAGACATTCAGATCCTTATTTATGTTATAATTAGAAACATTTCAGTGTTTGAGCCAAAGCGAACCAGGGACTGACACAGAGTGATCTAATGCAATACAGGAGATACTGACCTGAGGTCAAAGATACCCACTTCCGACTCAATAACTCTTTGATGTTGCCTCATTGTTCATACCAATGCCAGTCTTCCCAGCAATAAGTCACTCTCCACAAATATATATATATTTTTGTATACAGTATTGAATCCTAAATTTGGGAAGAAGACATAAAAAGTGCACCTGGATATCCTGCTAACATTGAGCACTCAAGAGTAAATTATTCATTTTGACACTCTTTTCTAGAAACTCTGTTTTCTGTTGTGAGACTAAATGAAAGACACTAACATTCTGGCAAAGAAAGTAATATAATTTAAGGCAAGCAAATGTGCTTTTTCTTGCGCAGCCAAAGTACTGAATGTAACCATCCAAATAAATAACAACAGAGAAATTTTTCTTTAAATTTTAAGACACACATATAGTGTGCAACATCATGAAATCTGCACAGAATCTCTAACATTAACCTAATGAAATAAAATAATATTCATTTCCTCCACAACCTCCAATACAAATTTTCTTAGACAAAATGGTTGCACATTTCTGTTCTAAAGTGTTCTTTCAGCAATACTAATAGAAATAGGAAAAAGCAAATCTTACCCCCCTCATTTTTATCCAGAGCAGCTTACCAAAGCACAATAAAATTGTGTAAAAGTGATTTTGCTGGATAGTATTAAACTTATAGAAAGCCCTGATTTGGAAAAAAATTAAAGTAACATATTTGAGCTTTTTCACAATCAGCAACTATAATATTTGCTGTGGTTCCTTCTGTTTTGCTGTAACTCTGCAATGTTTTAAATTCAAAAGGTTTCTGCTAGAATTGGATTATGATTATTATGCAGGAGTGTATCCCAGTATAAACAGCTTGCCTGGCATTTACATATTGCTCCCACATGCTTCCATATCTGACTTCTCAGTAAGTCAAAAGCACATATTTTATTATGATGAAAAGAACACAGTTTTTTATTTACTATAGGATCTTGTGTCTTTACAAACAGAATAATCCAGTGCTGTAGAGCTTATACAGACCAAAACCTGAACTTATAATAATGATATAAACTTACAAAGCATGTAAATACTTCCATCTAAAATCTGCATTATTAATGCAAGATCACCAAAGGTTGTCCGCAATGAATTCAGAAAGTCCAGCCTAACTAACTGCCTTTATACTAATGAGGGTAACCAGCTGAATAGAAAGCGAGAACCTAAGCAGCTTTTATTTAACCTCCAGAGAGACATTGAGCTTCTCTCTCAGGGCAGCCTACACATGACAAATCTTCCCTATCTGCAGTCGCCATTGAACCAAACCGGATTTTCCAATACTAGAAATAGTGCACCTTTTCCTACAAGGAATACAATATCATGTTTTTAGCAAAGCAGGCATAGGCGTCCTCAAAAGGTTAAGTGACTGACATATAACAGAGTTTGTCACAGTCATGCCATTTTGCTGCCCTCCTGGGGAGCCCTAAACAGCCATATGGAAAACAGTGCCATACAAACCTAAAACACCCAGTATGTGAGGGTCACTTCTGATTTTTCTTGCCTCCATTCTCATCACTCATCTTCCTAAAACAGGGCATTCCAGCCTTCCTAGTCTTAGATATTTAGCACATTAGAATAACTCAGTGATCAGTGACTGACAACCAACTCTAACTTGGTAAAAACACGTCATTTTGGCTAAGACTAATTCAAAAGGTCAAAGGGTTTTCTTTTCATTGAGAAATAAATATTCATTGCAATTCTACATCCTAACCTACATTCTCTTTTGATTTTTCTGTAGGGATAAAAATGGCTGCTTCATCTCATTGGTAACAGAAACCATGTGGCCTTGTAAATCTGACGTAGAATAAACAGCTTAGGAGGAGTTACAAGAGGAAAGGCAGGCATGATTTATCAGAAGAATATGCATCATATACTGAACATCATTCTTTCCATGTAAATCATTAACTGTGTGGGTACAAATGTTTCTCCATAAAGAATCAGATGTTCCTTTTCCTTCCATTCCACTAGTATGATAAAACCAATGCCATAAAGTCATTGCAAAAGACAGCAAACAACTTTGTTATTGTAATGGGCATTTTTTTAACAATAGGTCTAGCAGGTGGCATGTGGCTATAGCTGGGTCTATCTCCATCTCCAGGGTGCCAAGATGTCCCTCAAAATTTCTGTGGGAGGAATTTGTTGGTGGGATTTGGATTGTAAAGGCACGCGAGCATCTGCTGCCTCCCTGGTCTCATTACCATTCACACAATTAACTCCTGTGGCTCTCAGCTCAGCAGCCAGAACCAAGGACTCAATTTCACTGCCTCTTTGACAATGCGCATTATCATTCATCTGAACTTAAGAGTTCTCAGGCTTTCAACTCACTGGAAAGTTCTTTCAGGAAAATAGATCACACACAGGAAAGCACGAGAAATGAAAAGTGAAGGAGTAGAAAAATGGCTAAGGACCCAAACCAACACCTGGAAGGAACTGAAGTTCCGGCATGTGGAATGTTATTTCACTTTATAACAGCATGGCACATCTTTCAGGACTGTATCATATTTTGAAGGCCTGTGTTTGGTCAAATATTTTCAATTAAGGAACCATGATCAGTTAACAATAGTTATTTCAACTGTCGTCAATGATTCCAGCTCAAATTTTGCAACCTGTAGAAGCTTTGGTCAAGACCAAAACTCTGTCTAACAGAAAAGGTTTTGAGTAATTTTCAGTAAAGTTTGTTTAAGGCATGTTGAAATGAAAGGAGCAAAAGATTCACCAAAGAAATGACAAATTCAGGCAAGTCTATATTTTTAAAGACTCAGTCAGATGTATCCCTTGTTATTAGAAATGCTACCTGAAAATTGAAGCTGTACTGTCCCTTTAAGCACTTTGTCTCATGATAAATATTCATAAACTGCAGTTATTAACAAGTGTATGTTGGGCCAGAATGAGGTGATAACATATGACATTTTGTATCGCAAATAGCAGAAGTCTGTTCTTTATTTTAACTACAAAGTGGCTCAAAGAAAACCACCTTTTCTTGTTCCTCAGTAAATGATTATAAAAACTGCACCTTCTCTTAATGATAAAACTTAATTTTGAAAAAGAAGCATATAAAACAATCTGGCTCAAATAAAAGAAGGCTTCTTTGTTTGAAACAACAAAAGAATGATTAGGCTGTTAAAAACTAGGAAAGTTGTGTTATGTGGTGAAAGCTTTGAAGTTTTTTATTTGTACTTTATGAAAAACTTAGGTTGTGAAAGAAAAGGTTTACAAAACTATCTGCAATAAGTAAAACTTTACTCCAATGACTACACTTGGGGAAAAATTATAAACATTAATTATGTCACTGTTGAATATTTTGCACTTATTGAACTTTATATTTTCTTAGAAATGGAAACCAATCTTACTGAACCTGATTTTACTGTTTCCCTTTGAATTCCATAAGTCAAAACATACAATTTTATTAATATAGAGTGTCCCAAAAAATGTATAAATACACTTTGAATAACTATAAAGGCAGTGTTTATTAAATGCATTTCCTTTTCAAAATTGAGCTATTAGCTTTTAAAGCATGTATACATGTTTTTGGATATATATATATATATATATATATATATATATATATATATATATATGATATTTGGTATTAAAAATAAGGACATTTTCCTTAAGATTATAAATTTGTTGGACAAAATGCATAGTTTCTCAAGTAAGTCACAGGAGAAAATAAAATAATATTTGGGATGTGAAATTCAAACTGACATCCTGTGAGTGGAGAAAAAAACTACTTGAAGTGTTCTAATGCTTATTGTTTGTTGTAATTCATGTTTGGAGGATATGTAATGTGTAGTTGAATCTCAGAAAAGACATTGCGCCCAGGCTATTTAGACAAAAGAAAAGTGAGCATGTGAGTTCTTTTTATCTTGTCTTGATATATGTGATAGCACTCCATCAAGAAACTTCATGTATGCCCTAACCGGTTTGGCTCAGTGGATAAGGCATCGGCCTGCGGACTGAAAGGTTCGATTCCGGTCAAGGGCATGTACCTTGGTTGTGGGCACATCCCCAGTGGGAGGTGTGCAGGAAGCAGCTGATCGATATTTCTCTCCCATCCATGTTTCTAACTCTCTGTCCCTCTCCATTCCTCTCTGTAAAAAAAAAACACAATAAAATATATTTTTTTTTAAAAAAAGAAACTTCATATACCTAAAATTTCTTGGTGGCTCAGAGTAAAACATTTGGTTATTTCTGTATGCTACAGGTCTAATGCAAACATCTCTGATACTTACAGTGCCCACATAGGTTCTGAGGGGAAGGCTGGAGACCCAAATCCTGGCTGCTCTTTACTCTGCAGGAGCGTGGTTGCAGATTAAGTTGCACCCATGTTTCTTGAATTCTAGTATCTTATGAAATGCTGTCTGATTCACAACCTTGGTATCTCTCTTCTTTCCCGTGCCCCACCTCTTGAACTTGGCCCCTTGCACATCCAGAGCTCAGCCCCAGTGTATTTGGAACAAATCTTTTCTGAGTGAGGAAATATGTATGAATGTATGTGCTCACCAATAATTGATGCTCTATTGAGTCTGAGCCTAAGTCTGGTCCCTGACTCTAATTAGATTTCGTCCTTATACCTGATGTATCATCCTTACTTACTGTCCCAATTCTAATAGTTAACCTTCAAACACTCCTTAATTTTACTGGTTTTAGTCACCCATTATTCCAAATCCAAGTTGCTCAATTTTGGCTGTTGCTTTTTTATCATCTGGTGCTGTGCTTGTGAATTCTGTGCTGTGCTCACTTCTTTGGGAGTTTTCTTTGGAATGCTCATTGTTTCCGCCACCTCCCTATGAAAGTCGTAGGGATCTCATGTTATGCTGTCAAGCGCCCCTGGAGTGATAGTTTGTGGTCTGCTGCCAGATCCTCTGAGGTCCTTCCCACTGCCCTGGACCTTCTTTCAATGCTCTAGATGAGCCTCCTAGCATTTGCTTTGTTCCAATAAGAGGTTTTGTTTACAGATTCTCTCTCCTCTTGGCCTTGTGCTGTAACATCATCAACCCAACCCTGTTTGTCATGCTTGCCTATGTCCAAAACATGAATGAGAGTTTAGCAATATTTCTGCTTGTAATTCATTACATAAAATGTGAACTTCATAAAAACTGAACACATACCAACTACTTAAATTCAATTTTAGATATTACATAAGTCTAAAGTATAGAATATTAAAAAATAATAGAACACAAGCATATGTGGTTCTTCAAAAGCATCACATTGTGTCTTATCTTTATGGCTATGTTAGTGATGTTTTGGTATTTTTTTAAATTGTAATGAAACTAAACCTACATCTAAACCCAGCATATGTCAATTAAGTCAACTTCAACTGTTGATTAAATCATTACTATCCTAAAGGAAATAAGAATCGGGTATAACTGTTATAGCAAACATTTTTGCTTATATTTTCTTAAAGGATTTTAATATGAGCATATATGTGTACATATAGATCTGTATGTATTATATATACTTTCATTGTTTACTTATATATAATAGTCATACATCAATATAACTCTTAAAGGAAATATAATAACATAAGCCACATGCTAAAATATAATTAAAACAATAGAGTGCATTTTCTCTCCAGATTTACAAGTATGACAACATCCAAATGTTTACTTAAATGTTTTCCAAAAAGCATATGCTCTCAGGCATATGCGTTAAGTCCCTGAACACATAAAATGCATAATGAAGCAGCTGCTATCACCTCTTACAAATTAAAAATATATAAATTTTAATATTTTCATGATGTGAATTGAAAGTAACTTGGCTTTAAAAACTTTAGCATACATATAAACGTACACAAATGCTACTTATTCTTCATGTGTGAAAAAAATCACTTTCCTTATACAAAATAAAGTTAACATTAGCTTAGGAAAAAATCTGTGTACATCACTAATAAAATTGATGTGCTGAATATAATTTTTAGATGGAATATCTGCATTATACTCATGTTACTAATCAATGTTAAAATGCCATATTCACATTTTTGCCTTTGAGTGCCCTTTAAAAACCATCATGTTATTAAGATATTGTTTGACTGTTTTGCCCTTTCAAAAGTCCCCTTAAATCATAGAATAAAGCTGTTAAGCAACTGTAAAATAAGTCAACCATGTATTGTATGGCATATAGGCAATTTCTATTAAAAAAGTTTGTATGTGGGTAAAAGTAAAACTTTATAAAATGGAATATCATAACTATTATGAATGCTACACTAGTCAAATTCCTTGGATAAGCTGAATATTATTTCTAGGGTTTTAATTCTGTATCTTGAAAAGGTAGTTTACATATTAACACTTAACTCTCCAGGAAAAAATAAATAGAATATAGATGCAGTTTATATTTTATTCTTCAAAATAGTATTTTACCTTATCTATTTTTTAATTATAAATTATGGATTGGTTAATGAGATTTTGATGAATGATCTAATAACACTGATTCACAAAACTTTTTCAGGGTCATGACAGACTTCCTTATTAGCCATGGCTTACTTGCAAAGTAGTAATGCTCAATGTATGAGCCTTAGAGAAATGGATTTTTTTCAATGGTTCTCCCCTTGGTTAAAAGTTGGAATAATCTCTAGAGCTTTACAAAATATTGATGCCTGGCTCTCACCTGCATAGATTCTGACTTAACTAGCCTGTCTTGCTTCCTGGGTTATTGAAAAGTTTCCCAGGTAATTATACCATGCAGTTAAGGATGAGAATCATTTCATTAGACTCTTTCTAAAAACAAGCAATTTAAAAATAAATAAATAAAACAAGCCTCTTGACCACAAAGAACACTATTAAGTCCATATTATGCATGAAATATTGAGACAAGTAAAGTGGTTTCTGACTTGATAGCTAAATTGGTGCTATTTATCTCTCTTTTTACATTTGAGTAGCAATGGAAAAGACACATACATGCCCCTGGTCCTCGCGAGAAAACAGAAGGGGAAGGGTATGAACATCTGCAGGAGGGCAGGGAAGGAGAGGGAGCAGGTGTGAGAAGGAGGAGACAACAATATGGTGAGTAAAAGTGTTTCTGTGCAACTTTTCTACCTTACAATCCTCAATCTCCTTATTATTCACATAAGAGTACAAATTGCGTGTAATTATGTATAATTGATCCTATAATGGAAGGAGAAAAACAACAACATACCAGCATTAAACATTACCTATTTGTTGCTCTGTTTAAAAAAAAAAATTAAATTGGATACAAACCCTGCCTTTAGTGATTCTCTAGAAACGAATTGCTGCTTGACCAAGGAGAAGTCAGGGCTCACAGATTCATATATGATGTCTCCAATTTCCATGTGAGCACTCTAACAGTATGAAAATCAGATTCTTGATTCTGGCTTAAAAGTCACCTTTGCTCTCCCTGAAAAATGAACTGTCAATTCAAAGGCGATCCTGAAGAGATAAGGTGATAGATGTTACACTGCAAATCTTACACTCTAAATAATTTAAAATGTCATGAAAGGGGACAAATAAGGACCCTCGGATGCAAATTGGGAAGACATGTACACCGCCCTATGAAACATGTACTCAAGCACAATGGTTCTTTGAGGAAACTGGATTATGCAAGGGAGAAGGATGTCTGGGCTAGTCTGGGTGAACAGGATAGCAGTTGGGTGAGTTTTAAAGACTTAAAGAGATTTTTTTCCCCCCATCACTATGGGGGCAGTGCCTGGAAGACTGTTTAATACCTTAAACGTGAGCCAAGTTACTTGAGTAATGTGAAATTATGCCTCACTCTATGGCTCAAGTACTAAAATTATTAAACATTATTTTTTCTCTTAAATGATGCGTCATAGACAATATTGACAGAAAGTGCAAGGGGCAAGTATTAAAGAAAAAAGACAAAATAGAAGAACACAATGAAAGCAAAGGCATTATAGCAGAGAACTAGAGGTGTCAGGCTCAGGAAGATGTTGGACACCATGCCCAGCGTGGTGGTTTGCTTTATCACAGGCTTTGTCACTGATTTGAGATTTGACCTTCTGACAGATTAAATGTGAAGAGATGTTACACCTTTTCTGTCCTAATTGCTTCCATCAGTATGCATTACAATTACTTGACTGAATTGATCAATCAATGGGTCAATCAATTAAAATTATATTCTTAGCACTTCATTTTCTGGCCAATAGTTATCTTTCTTTATTAACTGGAGTAATTACCTATGTTAAAATGATTACTACAAAAATAGAGTCATTGAATGACAATATTAATACAAAATAAGTTCTTTGGATAAAGCTATTTATTTTAACACTATTTACAATATCAAAAACAGCAAAAAGTAAAGTAGAGATAACTCAAACACCTATCAGTAATGTACTGTTTGAGTAAATGATGAAAAAACCCATCCTGCATAAGACTGTGGAGCTGGGATGAGTACCAATTCTATGGAATGACCATTAGAGCATGGAGAAAGTTATATAGGTTATGTGGCAGGTTGTCTCAGAGGTATAAGTCATAGAATTTTTAAAAACTTACCAATGGAGGAGGGAAGGAATAGGTTAGAGGTGAGAAGAATATGAGATAAGTTTCTTTGCATATATCCTACTTATATACCAAACTTTCAAATTATGCAAATATACCCTATAATTATAAAACAGAAGTATATTTTTAAAATATTTAAAAATAAAGTATCCAATAAGTGAGCATATGTATTTCATTTTTTTTAAAAAAATACACACATGCTCATTCATACATATATTTCCTATTTCTTGCCACCGAAAATACTAGACTCAATGACCAATCCAATAGGAACGCGTTCCTTTAGTGTTCTAATTGTGGTCTTTCAATATTATTTTGCTATTTAAAAGGACCTAGGGCTCCTTGGGGAAAAGGTCTGAGACAGGGAATGTGTAAGATGAGCCATCTCATCATAACATAAAGCAAAAATGTCCGTGAAGTCTAAGATACTGTCTTTAGGACTCAGAAGAAAACTTGAGTAGACCCCACTAGCCAAAGATGGAATCCTTTGAGCAATGTTAGAGATAACTGCAATGTATTAAAACACATTAAAAAATGCTTAAATTCATGAATTCATGATAATAAAAAAGCAAAAATTTTATTGGTAACTTTTTAAAAGTGCTAAAGAACCAAATATCTTGTAACTAAAGGGAAAGAATTGGTGTCTATTCTGCCCTTTCTAAACAACTCTAATTAACTAGAGGTGAGAGGGGGATGTCCCTCCTTTGAAGAACTATTCTCTCTGATAAAAGAAGATGAATTTCAAAATTAGAATATCATTATTTTTCAATCTATAATGAAATAAAGGATGTAGGCAATTATCATCAGTGATAGACAATATGACAAAAAGACAAAGATTCATCATGCGCCTTCTTATGAAAATATGCGCCACCACTCAGAAAGTGCACTTGCCAAAGATACTGAAAGGAATCTGACCAATCCTCTGGATGCCAAATCACATGACATACAGGGAAAGAAAGTCATGCTAAAGACACTGGTGGGATGCAATCAGCAAACCCCATAATGTGGAACATGCTACAGGAAAAAATAATATGAATCTTCAAAACAACAAAATTCAGAAACTTTAAAGAGATGAAGTGGTAAACTGTGCACGAAAGACATTTCAATTAATCATTGTTCTCAAGTAAACAAAGTAAACTTAAAACAATTAAACATTTGGGAAATTTTACAGTATTAAGGTGTTATTTTTAGCATGTGATAATAGTATTGTGGTTTATTGTTTAATTAAAGAAACTTCATGAAAAAAATCAATTTAGTAAAAAAAAAAAGTATCACTTCAGCCTTGGAGTTTTTCTGGGAAGCACCCTAAAAGATAATTTCTATAAAAACAATTAAATGTTTGGTAATAATTTTATATCTAAAAACCTACCTGCACAAGTAATAGCACCAGAAATCACCCTTTATTTCAGATGCCACTTAAGCTTGCAGATTATTGTTGTTGTTTCAATCAATAAATCAATGTGGCAATATCCAGTGCCAGTAATTCATAAATTGTTCCAAGCAATGTGGCTTTCTGGCAACTGTCCTTCCTGAATCTGACTTACAACCTGAAAGTGCTAGGAATTTATCATCTTTTACTGGTCTATATGCTGACAAGTAATTTTCAGGCTGTTGGTGCCCATATTTGTGTTTTGGTCAGTAGAAACATGAACATTGGATATTGTGAATTAACAGTTCCCAGAGTAACCAGTATACAAAAGGGTGAAATGATGAATGATATCTGAGTTATATTCATTTTCAATTAAGCTCATTGTTTCTATATTTCATTTAATAACCCAAGGTCATGAGCTTATAAGACATCTATTTATATTATTTTCAGATGTTCATATTTTTATAAATATATATACATATTTATAAATATATATATTCATGTGTGTGTGTGTGTGTGTGTGTACATGAGTGTGGGTAGAGGGAGAGAGAAAGAAAGAGGGAGAGAGAGAGAAGCAGGATCTTACGTTGGTAAAGAGCACAGACATTAAGAGTTACATTTTCCTGGGCTTCATTTTCGTTCTGGCTCTGGCATTTACTAGCCATGCAGACTTGGCCAAATGACTGAAACTCACTGATTCTCAGTGATCTCATCTTAAAATAGGGATAATCAAAATCCAACCTCATAGTTTTGCTGTGACTATTGAGCTAATGCATGTTCAGAATTTAGCACAATTACTGGCACCCAGCAAGTATACCACAGGTAAACTAGGATGAACCATTTATATCCCAGATTTTAAAAATAAATTATTCGAGTACAATACAATAGGACACAGAATGCATAGAGGAGAGGGTTAAATTCAGAATAGACTCTTCTCAATATTGTTCCTTCCTTTACTTGGATGCTCTTTATGGAGCCTGAAAAATTCTATTACAAGCCCCTAATGCTGTAAAGGCAAGTCTAGAAGTCTGTGAACATGTTCCCCCTTACTGGAGGTGCATACTTAGTGATCAGCTTGCTCTTTAGGCTTGCCAGAAACCAGGACCCTCAGATGAGAACTGTCCAGATATTTTCATAGGAATATACATGCTTTGCAACAAAGGGTCTCTAAGGACACAAAAGGATCAATATCGAGTCCAGTGCTTCATGTCATAAGTTATCAAGGTGTCTGGAAATATAAAAGTTCTATTCACAAATAATCTTAAGCACTTTAAAATGTTATCAGCGTTACTGTTATTGTTCCATTTACCTTCAATAAGTTTGCCTGAGTGTAATAAAAATCCCATCCTTGGTGATAAACAATCTCTGCAACCTCAATTCTTTCCTTTAAAAAATTCATATATTAGACTATAGCGATGTTTCACACATTTTAGTCATTTTTGTAACACCTATGTGGTGTTTAGCATATCTGAACACCACCTATATTATTATTTACAAAAATAATATTTTCTTTAAACTGACAGTATTTCAATTTAAAAAATTTTTAAAGAAAATTTAGTATATTATTACTATAAGCAGTGGTAGAAAAAAACAAATAGAAAACCAAATCACTTGCCATATATTAAAAATATCTATATACCCAATTAAAATAATCCATATAGAAAAATAAAATTATTAAATCAATATTCTTCCATCATGGGCTTTCATAAGAGCTATCTATATAGTTCAGACCTTAGTTATCCTTCTAGCTTCTTCTTTCACTGTGCTTCCCCTCACTCTCTGTTTTGCAGGAATCTAAGTGTCATCCCATTCTTTGTACTTCTTACGATTCCTTGCCACAGGGCCTTTGCATTAATCACTGCCTCTACTGGGATATTCTTTTCTCTTCTTTATACCTCGTTAGCAATGATTTCTTCTTTATACCATTTCCAAAGAGGTCTTCTCTGATTAAGGTAAATTGCCCTATCATAGCTTTTGTCAAAATAGTGAGTTTTTATTTGATTTTGTGAATCTGACTAATCTCTCTCTCATTAACTTCTAAGTTTTTAGAGGACTGTGATTATAAAGGATTGTGCACATCATTTTCTCTCCAGCAACTGGTATCATGCCCAGCCCACTATAAATGCAGAATATATTTTGTTCAATAAATGAATATGTTATTTTTTTAAAACATAAAGAGGCAACATCACATACATATACTTAGACTATCCACATCCTTTACTCCTCTTACTCTGCATTTTTTTCACACCTCGCCATGTTAAATTTGGATTTGATAATCAGTCAAATGACAACTAGATATAGCTTCTGAGGTATTGCCATATTTTTCTAGAGAAAGGCTGTGTTTGCCTTCTCAGGTAAGAGGAATTTTCAAGGTTCAGAATTTTGATATTTAGAATTCTTGATGCCGAAACCAGTTTGGCTCAGTGGATAGAGCATCAGACTGCGGACTGAAGGGTCCCAGGTTCGATTCCGGTCAAGGGCATGTGCCTGGGTTGCGGGCACATCCCCAGTGGGGAGTGTGTAGGAGGCAGCTGATTGATGTTTCTCTCTCATCGATGTTTCTGACTCTCTATCTCTCTCCCTTCCTCTCTGTAAAAAATCAATAAAATATATTTAAAAAAAATATAATTCTTGAGTGTGCCAAATCCTCTCAGGCAGTGCACCATTATTTTCACATTAGATCCCTAATTTAGGTATAAATAATGTCTTTAGATTATAAATTCAATAAGTAACTCACATACCATTGAAATAAAAATCAAAGTTTCTCCATGGACCGCCAAATATCACATTATATACTTCCACAATGATGAACACAGAACTGAAGGAAAGTTTTTAAAGTCATATTACTTTATGTTCATGATGATTTCATGGTGTACAAGGCATTTTCACATATTTTATGTGTTTTTTATTCTCCCACAAGTACTCAAAGTTTGGCAGAGCAAATATACATATCCCTATTTAATAAATGTGAATCCTCAGTGAAGTGGCCAAGATCTTATTAATATTTTATAGTAGGCATTCTGGTTCTAAGAACCATGCTATCCTAGGGTTTATTAAACTGAAGTAGATGTTAATGAAGTTCAAGGAACTTTGAAATTAGTATTAGGAGGACCTCCATCTCTCTATATAAAAGCCAAGAGACCAGAATGACCGGTCACTATGACGCTCACTGCAGCTGGCCAACCAGCCCGATGGGGGTGAGGCAGGCCGGCCAACCTTCCAAGGCCCCTCATCCTCCCCCTCCCCACCCCCACCCCCCCATTGCCAGTCCCAATCGGGGCAGGACAGCCAGACCCCACCTGTGCACAAATTCATGCACTGGGCCTCTAGTATAGACACAATGTTGTGTCTAGTAATGGAAGGAGTTTGGTTAGAAAAGAATCAAAGCTTCAGTGTACCAAAGATTTCAGTGAATGTTGGGGAGTAATTAGACTACTTGCAGGCAGTAGTCTAATACTTTGCAGTATAATCAAATGAAGTAAACCTCAAAGAAGAAGGGTTTGTGAAAAGAAAATGAGTGGTGAGGAAGTATCTGTGGGATCTAAGAGAATATCAAGACCACCTCCTGATCAAATGCACCTGAGATACGAAAATTAAGGTTGTAGACTCCCGAGATTTGTAAAGAACCAATAATTTTAAGAGAGAGGCGAGTATTAGTTACGCCAAAAAGTTCAAGGAACCTCCTATAAAATATCTGAGACTAATTACCACACATTCTTCCATTTCTTATCTCCTTTCCAGCTGCTGAAAGTTTTCTCTACTACTTACTCTCTTTATTGTGGATTGGTAAAGAGCTGGTCTGGGAGACACGCGTTGTGAGGAGAGGACAATTACTGACTCTGTGAGATTGTAGCTTTCGCTTCACAGTCTTTTAATCTGTAGAAAAAGAAAAGCCCAGGAATATAGTGGCAGGCCATGTAGAAATACATAGTTGGACTTGTGCTACCTTTGTAGCCATGAAAGTTATAGCAAAGTAGAAAAAAATGAGTAAGAAATCTGTACTGCTTTCTTTTCATTTTCACATCTGCTGAGATTCTGAAAGAAAATCAACAAAACCAAGCTGTGGCATGTTCAGTCTTGTAGATACAATTTGAATTCAAGGAATGAAAAAGAAAACACAAAAACATTGCCAAATGTTAAGTTTCCATCAAATAAGTTCTTGTGCTGTTCCATACAAGATACGCCACGACAGGAAAAAGTAATAGCATTCATAAAAACTTACTCTCCAAAGGAGAAGGTAGCAGAAGGAAAAAAAAAGAAGAATTCCTGATGAAGACAGGAAAACTCTGAGAAAGCTTGGTAAACAAGGGTTGCTCAGATTAAATAGTCCTTTATTTGCTTTTTTCCTTTCCCTCACTTCATCCTGGAACGCATGGAGGGTAGATGGTTTGAAATAAACTGAAACAGTTTGATTTCTCTCAATACATGTGACTTACTCTGTGCATAGTTAGAGACTAGACTTCTGGAGATACAAAATACACAAAGCTTTGTAGTCATTCACTATAGCAAAGGGGGATGAAAGGCGGCATAAGAGAGTAATACAAAATACAAGTGTTAATTGGGCCATAGTTGGGAAATGAGACTATAGGAGCAGAAAGGGTTAGTTCTTAGAAATGTCACAGACTAATGCATGGAATTATATATAAATTGGACCCAGAGAGTTGTGTAAGGTGGAGAAGGAGCAGAAGGGTGTCAGCAAAAGACCAGAAATATTAAGATGGAAAACCATATCCAGGGAAGGTGTCTTTTGTGGAAGAGAAAATTGTCAATTCAGACCAAAAAGAAAATATGCAAGGTCTTGGATGTTAAAAGGCATTTGCATTATACTGGTTACAAACCAATGAAAGATTTTGTTTCTCATGCACATGAACACATGCAGGGGGTATTTTTGCACAGTTTTTCAAGGTTTCACAGGAGGCCTTGTGCCATCAGTTAAGTTCTGATATTAGGCGATGGGAACTAAATGACAATCTGAAAGAAAAATGATAAAAATACAAACAATTTTACTTTGTTCCATGTGACTCTCATCATCACCAACTAGAATTCTGGCTACAACAGGGGCTTAAAATTCTGATTGTACTTCCTCGGTGTGAAAAGATGGAAACTCTTCTCTTGAAGAGGGCTAGACTACTCCAACAGTAATGCTTTCAAGAAGGAAACATCACCTGTGAGAGCCTATGTCCCTGATTGTGTGTATTGTATGAAATAGTCCTTCTGAGAAGTGCACTGCTTCGAACAAGAAGAATATATCTATTTTGGAAGCTGAGAAAAATGACTGGGTTTTGGTCCTCCCATGTTATTTGCATAAAGGGATTTTTATCACTCAGACATTTCTTAAATTAGAAAACAGCTTTCACAGATTTTACCCTTTGAAAATGACAATATCTAATCTTTTTGCTTTCATGAGCCAGGCCTGCATTTCCAAATATCTCAGAAGGGGAACGGTAAACTATTTTTCACAGATCCTCCATAATAGATGAGATATGAAATGAATTTCATGGAAGTTGAGCTCCGTGGAGGTTATTACTTTGCCATAATATATAATGTTATTCTGACATCATATCATTACCATTATTATTTTCTTGTGCAACCAACCTAAAACATTGGGGAAATTTATCAATTTTATCACTTATGGATCTTAATAAAGAATGTGTGTTCTTTTCTTAAAACCATTAAGTTATGAAAGACATTTTAAGTTATAAATGCATGCACTGAGTATTTAACATATCAAGTTAAAATATATTGAGGAAACAATTAAGCAATATTTAGCTAAAACAAGATGATTTCCTTAGGTTAATATGTATTAAATTAGGATAGTAAATTATTGACGTATTATAAACATGTTTAATAATCTATAACTGTGCTATGACAAGTTTAAAAATGATTAGAACTTTAACATCAAAATATAATTAGTGACCATTTTCTAAGTATTATGCTTGCAGTGCCACTAATATATAATCTTTGTTAATATTCACATATGTAATTTTCTTCACCCCAGTCTTATGAGAGAACTGAAATTGTATAGTAAGTCTCTTAAAGGTCCAATTTTGAAATTCTCTTAAGTACTTTCAGGCAAGCTTCAGAGTTAATTTTTAAAAGTTTTGGGAATTTAAGATTTTGTCTTTTATTGACAATTTTCTTCCTAAAGACTCTAGAAACCAGTATGAAAATTTTAAGGAAGCACAACTGTGTATGTTTGTTAGAACTAATCCTATATAATAAAAGCCTAATATGCTAAGTGTCCAACCATTCAACCGTTCAGCCATTCGCTATGACATGCACTGACCACTAAGGGGCAGATGCTCTGACCAGTAGGTTAGCTTGCTCCTGGGGTCCAGCTGATTGGGACTGAGTGAGACAGGCCAGACACACCCTGGAACCCTCCTGAGGTCCCTCCAGGCCCAGATCGTGCACCAGTGGGGTCCCTGGGCCTGGCCTGTGGGGATCGGGCCAAAACCAGCAGTCTGACATCCCCCAAGGGTTCCTGGATTGTGAGAGGGAGCAGGCCAGGCTGAGGACCCCACTGTTGAATGAATCTGTGCACTGGGCCTCTAGTAGAACTATAAACTTAAAAGGGTGAAAGTTATGTAAATTAAACCTCATTAATGTAATAATGCAATAATGTAATTTTCAATAATGTAAAATTTATTCCTTATTTTAATGCATTTTATTTAAGAAATAAATAGTAGTATTGCTTATAATTGTCAGTATAACCATGAACTAAAGACACTTTCATCAGTCAAAAAGTACCTATCCTAGGGAAGACCATCATTAGAAAAAACTTAACATTCTGCCTTGATCAATGATATTTTTTCTTTTTTTAAAAAAAATATATTTTATTGATTTTTTACAGAGAGGAAGGGAGAGAGATAGAGAGTCAGAAACATCGATGAGAGAGAAACATCGATCAGCTGCCTCCTGCACATCTCCCACTGGGGATGTGCCCACAACCCAGGTACATGCCCTTGACCGGAGTCGAACCTGGGACCCTTCAGTCCGCAAGCCGATGCTCTATCCACTGAGCCAAACCGGTTTCGGCAATATTTTTTATTTTATTAAAAAATGTTAACTTAGCTTTAATTTCACTACAAAAAACACACACACACACAAAAAACACTTTCCAGTATATTAAAAATTAAACAAATACCTCCTCTTAGGGTTCTGGTAGGAGATGTCAAAAGAGTTTTCTTGATAAATGTAATACATTTTGGGGGGTTTTATCATTTAAAAGATTTATGGTTATTTGTCTACTTAGCTAGCAGATGGGAAGTGATTTTCTGATGTTCTATATTCATCACGGAGTGACTGCTCATTCCTATTTTCTTTCTACTTCAGCGGAAAGAAACAGTACTTCCATTTATTGGTGTTAGTTTCTTTACTGTGCTATTGTCAGAACCCTTTGCACTAATCCTATGAGTCTCAGCACTCAGTGGTCATTCAGTGAAAACACATAGCCTGGCCCTAGCCGGTTTTGCTCAGTGGATAGAGCATTAGCCTGTGGACTGATGGGTCTTGGGTTCAATTCTGATCAAGGGCATGCAAGCTTGATTCCTGGCTCTGGTTGGGGTGTCTGTTGTTGTTTCATAGACCACCTCCTCCATCATTAATAGACTATGTACCTCTTTATTATTATAACCCTGGATTTCTCAACACCAGTGACATATTGAGCAGGATAATTCTTTGTTGTAGGAGGCTGTCCTGCGTATTATAGGATGTTTAGCAGTGTCCTTGGCTTCTACTCACCTGATGCTAATTTCTATAACTCTTCTCCTCCTCCTCACCTCATTGTGACAACCAGATAGATCTCTCCATATTGCCAAAGGCCCCCTGGAGGCCCCTCAATGCGGCTGTCCTGGGTTGTGAACTTCTATCTTAAAGCCTGATAAACTTCCTAAGTTTCCTAAATGGATGCAGGGTCATCTACATGGCTTTCAGCATTAGATTTCATTGCAAGGAGAATGTAATCAAATACACAGGTGAGGCCAGGCAGTGACATAATCTGTCCTGGACTTCGAACGCAGACTGCTTCTATTCGTTAGTGATTATGTAAAATCTCTTTCCACAGCCTCCTCTCTGGAAAGCTGAGACAACGACCTTGTGCTGATTATTTCCCTTTACTCCCCCAGATTGTCTCTGCCCTGGTCTTCCCCGCCGGGGAGGCTGACCTTGCGGCCTGATCCCATTTTTCAGAATAGGAATCTGAGAGCCTCTGCTCTTAGGAAGCAATTTGCCTGCAATTAAAAGCTCGTGGTTCACAGATGGTGTGGCTTCCATACCGAGAGCGCTGTCTAAAATCACACTGCACCGATGCAGTCCTCACTCCCTATCTGAACAATTCTACTAATTGGGAGAGTGTCCGAGTCTGTATTTAATGTTTTCTATGTGTCTAGAACGGTGTTTAGTCCTGCATATGTTTTGTTATTTAATTCTCAAAGAGTATGTGTAAAGACGATCAGGGTCCCTCTTCAGCCACAAGGCTTCCTGGTGGGCTTTTCTATCCCTCGGACATTCTTTCCTCCATCTCTGACTGATTGCTCCCTCCAGCAGTGGGATCACCTCACCTGAGAGGACTCTGCTGGAAACACAGCACCTAAAGCCAGTCTCTTCCACGCCTTAGTTAGCTCCTGCATAGCACTTACCTACACTTTCTAATTATTTTATCTATATATTTGTTTACTTGGTGTTTGCCTCTCCACAGTGGAAAATACCATAATTTCTAACAGTGTAAGTTGCCATATAAACAAAAGGATTGTGGTTAAAATAAATCATACTTTTGAAAAATACGTAGGTAGAACATTCCCCTAACCTGCTTATCAAGCATTAATAATACAGAAAACAAATTAGAAGCTATAGCTTCCTGAAAGAAAGCATGTTTGAGAAATTTTTTGAAAGATTTGAAAAACATAGTTTCATGGGAAGAGAAATCTTGCTAAGCAACCAAAGCAATAAAGTAGAATGAGGTAATTTGTAATTGTTGACCAAAGTTACATAAAGTTTGATTCTTTAAAACAACAACAGAAAAAAATTATTACCCTGTATACGAGATATAATTTAATTATGAGATGTATTAAAGATGCAAGTAGATATTGCTTTAATAATGATTAACATTGCAATTTTAACTGTTTCTCCTGACACTGACCTATAGTACTACTCTTTTATTCTACTATATCTTAAGATTTTAAATTGAAAAATTCTAATAAAAATAGGATTCAACCCACAATAAATTAATAGAAAAATACCAGTGGATTCACACTACCAAGCAAACTTATTATTCTATATATGTAAAATATCCTTTTCCCTGAAGTTTTCCCTGAAGTTCCCAAAAGTTAGATCAATGAAAGTAAATGGATCTGCTCTAATGATGCCTCTCTATTTAGTAAACATGAAAAGCTACCTAATAAAGAGGATTATTCACTCTTTGCTATTTGCAAACATCTCTGAATGCTCCTCATACTGATATGTTTAATAATTAAAAACAGTATGAGGTAAGCAGTAAAAATTGAGTATTATATAATGAACAAAAGTATATTTGCCAAATCCAATGGCCCCTTTTTAGTTTTTAACTTCTTAGAATTCTCTAGTCTTTAATTCTAATAATCTTTTCTTTTTTATCCCTTTTTTCTCCTCTTCTTTCACCCATTCTTTCTTTTCTCTCCTTTCCCTTTATTTATTTATTTATTTATTTATTTATTTATTTTTGTTTTATCACTTTTTTCCCCCCATTGCTGGTTTCTCTTTAAGCTCCTTTGTTCAAAGTCCAAATGTTCCTCTAGTTTTTGTTCTACCTTTGGCTTTTAACATAATCTATTATCTATCTATCTATTCATTTATCTACGTACCTACCTTCCTATCAATTAATCATCCATTTTTCCCCATGGAAATCCCATTTGCGATGAACATTTTTCAAGCAGCACTGAGAGTCTCATGTCTAGAGCAAACTCTACATGGGCTTTTAATATAATTAACATCACAAATGTGTGTAATTTTATATAATATCCATTCATGTGGATAGTCCCATATGTACAGAACTAAGCTCAGCATTACCCCTGAAACCTTTATCTTCTCAGTTCCCTCTCTCCATTAATGAACCCTTCCTATTCTCAGGGGGTAAAACCTCAGTCATATTTAATTCCTTACTCTCAAAACAACCACAATGAATCTGTATTTCAATAATGTGATTGCAAATTAGAAATACCTTTCCCACCCTCTGTTTATCATTTATCTTCAACATGATATTAGTTACCTTACAACTCCTAGTAGCTCATAGGTTCACTTAGAGTTTTTTGCTGTGGGACACGCTGGACAGTGCCCTATACCAATTAGGCATGACGTGTCGTGGTTGAAGTAAATGGTTTACCAAGGCTGTATAGTTTATTATTTGTGGTCTTTGTTTTCAAAAGAAATATAAGCTAAAATTTGGAGCCTCCCTTCTAATAAATCACATGATGAGAAATTAATATCCAAGTTAACTTTTACACACTATAGAAAAACATGATGTAATTTGTCTACCCCTCCAAAAAATTTTTAAACTTTATATTAATGATTACATAGGTTAGAAACACCTTATTTATAGATTGATATAACAAAATAATAGCAACTCATGGAAAGTAATAACTTCAATTCAAAAATTGGGCAAAGGAATGTTACTAACATTTATTGAGTGCTCAGTATTGGCAGCTCCTGTGATGGAGACTGCACCTAGGCAGTTCAATTTAAACCTCACAATAAGCTGGAGGAGAGATAGCATTTTATGGCATTTTACACATGGGAACACTTTCATATTTTTATTTCTCGATGATCACACATCTAGTAAATGTCTCCCCTGAAACTCAAATCGAACCTTTTCTTTTTAAATCACATTTGCAGGGAGACACCTAATAATATGTAACAGGCTTCTGTCTCACCATGCAATGTAGATAAAATTTAAGAGCAAAAAAAATGTGTTGTATTGCATTTGGGAACATTTAAATAAGAAATAAAAGTTTTGGTTGAGCGGAAGCACTTTCAGATCTCTAAAAGCATCAATCTTGTTTTACCTTGCCTGCGGGCATTTGTACAAACTGTTTTCTCTGCCTAGAAAAATAAAGCATACTATAGCCATAAGTGAGTGGCATTGTAATAATTCGTGTATTTATTAATCTAACAATCAAAACTTGAGTGCATACTGTATTCAGTGTTTCCA
The DNA here is from genome assembly GCF_964212035.1 of Myotis nattereri. Lineage (NCBI taxonomy): Eukaryota > Metazoa > Chordata > Mammalia > Chiroptera > Vespertilionidae > Myotis > Myotis nattereri. The sequence goes on along the minus strand of NC_138080.1, from coordinate 63,256,629 downwards.
TTGTCCCTGGAAATTACAATCAAATGAGGGAGAAATGTATTTATCGGCTAAATATTTTGCTTTTTAGCTGTGTGACCACAGACACTCTGCCTCTGTCTCTGATTCTTAGTGTTCTTGCCTGTAAACAGGATTTAAGAGTTCTTACTGTACCGGACTACTGTGATGAGTAAATATAGAAACACGGCAATGTGCTTAGCACAGTAACATACAGTCATGGGACATTTGAGTGTCAGCCATGTTTTTGGTTCTTTTTGTGTGTTTTGCTGCTTCACTTCCCTAATTCTTATTTATCACTTAGCAATCTGATCATACAATGCTCTTTTTTTCAAGAAAGTTTCCCAGAAATTTTAGCACAAAATGAGGTATTATTTACATATATATTCATATATCGATCTGCAGATATCATTATCATATTCCCAACCACATAATTTCCACTTCATTTTGTAATAACCTACATATTTTTGTATCCCAAATTAAACTGTAAGGTTCCTAAAGGTGGGGTAAGTTTAGCGCTGCTCACCGGTGTGCTTTGAGCACCTCCGCATTCCTAGACCATGACGGACACCAAATACATAGCTGTTTCAGAATGAATGTGCTTGTTGTACAGAGAAGTTATTGGGAGGCAGGTGTGGTGAACTTCATGAGAGTATTGTTTCAGTATTTCAACACGGATTGGGTCTACAAGGGATATCCCAGGAAGGCCATTATCAGCCCAACAGCTGGCTCGGTGCTTTCATTCTGTGCCTCCTTTCGGTTGAATAGTGCTTCATGGTGGAAATGGCAAACAGGCTACATGCACTCTTTCTGGGATATTATTTAAAAGGTCCATATGTTAAAGGGAACGGTGGACTCAAGAAAATGCCTAGACACCAAACAGAAATATATTACCTAGTTTGATTTTAGTTAGGAAAATATATCTGCTGAATGAATTCTGGAAATAGACCATGAATGGTCTCATTATGTCTAAGGATTGATTAACCCTAATACTTGGACAGAACTTGTGGGCTCAGGTAATAATAGTTACAATGTATCATGGATCGCTACCTATACAGATTATGCTACCTATACAGATTAAAAGCATAAAGCTACTGCCCAGCAGGAGTGGTGGAGCTTCAACCTATGAACCAGGAGGCCACAGGATCAGGTTGGGGCACATGCTCAGGTTGCCGGTTTGCTTTCCCCCGTGGGGGGTGTGCAGGAGGCAACCAATCAATGATTCTCATCCTTGATGCTTCTATCTCTCTCCCCCTCTCCCTTCCTCTCTGAAATCAATAAAAATATATTTTTAAAAAGCATAAAGCTACTGAACTTATTTTCATTTCCTCCAAGTAAGTCTGTTTACTTTTAGAATGATTTTCAAAGCATTTACCTTCTTGCAGGTTCACTCTTCATTTATAGATGTGGGCTGATCTGTTATGATAGAGAGACTTGCCTTTGTGTAAGGTTTTCCTTTGCGTTTCTTTTTTAGTAATTAGGGGTGGAATGTAAGAGGAGAAACTTTATATATATATATATATATATATATATATATATATATATATATATATATATATATGACTAAGTGACTGTCCAACTGTTTGACCATCCGACCGGTAGCTATGACAGGAAATGACCACCAGGAAGCAGACACTCAACGCAGAAGCTGCCTAGCTGCAGTAATTTGGCAACTGCGGTTCTTGGGTGGCACACCCGGAACCAGAGAGGAGGAAGCCCGATTGTGGTGTGGGTCACCCAAGAACTACCCTCTTGAAATCCAGGACCCCTTGGAGGATGTTGGAGAGCCTGTTTCAGCCCTATCCCCACAGGCCAGGCCCAGGGACCCCACTGGTGCACAAATCCATGCACTGGGCCTCTAGTCATTCATAATATTCTTCCCAATACAGCAATCTAGAAAGGACATTCCTTATTCATAGAAAATAGAAACAAAAAAGGGGGGGAAATGAAAAGAACAACAGCAACAAAAAATAACCAACAAAGAAGTTGGAAAAGCTTTCAAACTTGTGAAGCTTTAATACAGTGTATTTGACATATCTCAGTGGAGTGTGCATCAGAGGGGAAAAAAAGCATGTCATTGCTCTGAAACTGTCTTTTCTAATTAAGTGCATCCATGTATTGTTATAAATCTATTTCCCAATCTTGCTTTCTCACTGAATGATGCAGACACCAGGGAATGAGCTCCCCTGCTATCTATCAGCTCAGATAAGGAACAGTTCCTTTTAGCCTGACACTGACAGCTTAATGAAATGGAGGCCAAGACGCCTGTAAATGACAGAAAGACTGGTAAGGGAATGGCCATACCTGGTACTTACAGTGGACAAGGGGGAGAATGACTTGTAGCCATGTTTTTATTCCCTTAGGCAAGGGCTGTGAGAGTAAGGTAACAAGATTGCTTCCGAAGGATGATTTATGGAAACTACATTCACAACTTTATATATCCAACTTAAATATGGCCTAGTTATGTAATTGAAGCCAAAGCATTTTTTAAAGAAAAAAAGTGTTTTTTCCCCGCACTTGATAAATGACAGGATTTCAGGTCCTATCATGTAAACTTGCATTATTGGGACTCCATACATTTTTTGCAGCTGATTTTTTTTTTAATTGAAGGAGAGATTTACATTCAGGGAACTGCAAATTGACCCAATCCTTTACTCAATATGTAGAAATTATTTCGTAGCATTCAATTCTCCATTAGGGATGTGTGTGTGTGTGTGTGTGTGTGTGTGTGTTTCCCACAAGCCTCCACCCTTCCTTAGCCTCTACAGGAAAAAGAGAATAGAGGGAAACTCTAGAAAGAACCTCCTAAGACACACCCAGATTATTAACTGTAAGCAGCAAGTACTCAAAATCTCATGAGAAAATCAGAATTGTGAGAGAATTACAGTGTCAGCTTTGGTGAAAGAGATGATAGTTTTGTAAAAAATGTTTTGATTAAGAATACAAAATTTAGTAATGATTTCATTCCTGATTTGTACCCATTTACAGTGACTATTTGGGAACTGTGTCTCTAAATTTGTTTTGCATAACCAGTATTCTCCAAAATACACAAGTCACCTTGTAAAACTCTCTGGGACAAAAGTAACAAAGATATTGCCATTTCTAGAATATTTACCCAATATCTAAATGTGTATAATACCAATAGGATTACTAGAGAGGAAAATCCTGATTTTCACAGTCACTAGCTGGAGAGTCACATATAAAGGCAATACAACAAGAGAAAGTTCCATGTTTGGAAACTTCAGTAGAAGTTCAGTATGGTGCAACATCATCTGGCCAATAATAATGGGCCTTATGCAGAATAGATGGGAACCCAACCTGTAATGCAGTGTTTTATAAAAATTGCCCTAAGATCCTGCTTAGTAATGAGAATCCTTTCAAAGTGCTCACCAGGTTGGTAACAAGGAAGATTATTTTGAAAATAAACATGTTGGTAGTTGGGTGAAGAAACAGGTTAGAACCAGTTGATTGTAGGCAATAATACAAAGTAGGAAGTTGTTGAATAATGGAGGTAGGAAATGTTGGAAGTCTGACCGAAGGCACTACTAGGCATGGACAAAAGATGTGGAAAAAAATAAAGAAGAATAAGGTCAATACAAAATCCATCTGTTGTATATACTGAAATCCTTACATAATTTAAATAATTTGGTTCTCACACATCCTAATTGAGCATGTGTTATTTCCTTTTGTAGCTATAGAAACTTTCAAAGACAGTTTACATAACTTGCCCAATACAGTATTGTATGACAAGGAATTGGTTGCACAGGATTCCAGCCCACACCGACTTCCAGGCTCATTATTGTCCACATCATGATGGACTGATTCTTTTGTGAATCAAAGAATACAAACTCCACTTTGGAAAAGTTTGCCTGAGAAAGGAGGGTAGGAGACAGGCCTATAACTAGAGTAACATTTAAAGCCTAGGAAGCTATTTCTGTGGTTGTGGCTATGATTTTTAAGAGGGAGTCCACTTGAGAATGTTTATTTGCTGAGAACAAGATGATGGTAGAAATGGAGACAAGGATGAGTAGGAAATTTACGCAACAGGTCATGAAGAAGCGGGAGGAGATGGGATCGAAAGCACAGCCAGAAAACAGACTGTGGAGAATAAGATGGACGTATTGTTCTCTCTGGTTTGGCAGAGCAAGATGTAAGGATGGGTACAAAGAAACAAAATGTTGAGATTGGGGGAAGAGACAGAATGTTGGGGAAGGAAGCTGACCTTCCAGATAACCTGTATTCTCTATAATGCAGTCTGTTTCAAATGAGAGATTGTAGGGCTGAAGCATGACTTTCACAGAGGGCCAATAAGTGGGATAAAACAATCCAGGTGTAGATTCTTCATGAAGTCAAAGGGAAATGACTGATGGAGAGCTGTAGAGAACGGCTGAGATGGAGGCAGTGCATTTTTCTGAAGGTAGAGTGGTCCCAGGTAATAAAAACTACCAGGATAATACTGTTAACAATAAAAATAAAATTTTAAAAAAGAAGAAACAATACCACTAGGCCAGTGTAAAGACACAGTGGGTGACAAAAGCGAGTCTCATTATGATCACATCCATGAGTCATGGTTACTCAGTGTGATAGTTACTCAATGTACTAGTAACATATCAATAAAATGTCTACCAGAAATTCTCCCTTAAAACAAACAAGCAAATAAAAATTACCAGAATAGAGCCATGGGTACAGGTGAATGAAGTTTTCTCTTGAATTGAATGAGCAGATATTTGAAGGCACAGAGAAAAGCATCCGTGAAACTATTGTGGCCAATATAGAAATATTTTTAGTAGGAACTGATCACATATAATTTACTTTCCATATCATAAATCACTGTAAGCATAACTTTAATCAGAAATGACAAATCTGAAAAAGTGCTATTACTTCTTTCCCTTAGCAGGTATTGCTTATCAATCTTTGCATTCATTCATTAAAGAAAAAGACAGCCTCACATTCCATTTTAACCTAGCACCATAGGAAACCACACTGTTGTTTCCTTACCTTAAATCTATTCATTATACTTGCTATATGGTAAAGAGCTTAGATAAACACTATTATAATAATAGCATTATTAATTTTTTCTCTGTTGGCTTATGGTTTCTAAGTGTTATTAATATAAAACACTCAATACTGAAATTATTTTAAAGGTTATTTAGATACTAGAGGCCTGGTGCATGAAATGTGTGCATGGTTGCGGTCCCTAGGCCTGGTTGGTGATCGAAGTGCGAGCATCTGGCGTGAAAGAGCAGGTCCCAGCTAACCTTTGGGCCCTGGGCAGCACCTGGGCCCCCGGACCCCCACGTGCCCCCCTCTGCCTGTGTCATGGCGCCTAAGTCCCCATGCAGAGATGTGATGAGCGCAGCCAGACGCCACAGGCAACGGCGCAGCGTGGGCCTCTGGGTTGCCCAGCAGCACTGCATGGCAGCCAGGCGGGCAGTGCACTCTTTCCCAGCAGGCCTCGCAGACCGGCTCCTTTGCAAACCCACAAGGAGCCTGACCAGCCCCTGTGGTCCCAGAGGCTGCAGCCTGGCTCACCTGGAAGCCCATTGGGGCCTGCAGTGCCTCCACTGCTGCCAGCACCAGCGCCTCATTGCCGACGCCTGCCATGTTCCATGCCACCCCCTGGTGGTCAGTGCATGTCATAGCGAGTGGTAGTACTCCCAGTCTAACTCCCAAAGGGACAATTTGCAAATTAGGCTTTTATTATATAGGATTATACTTATTATGAAGGCAATTTGAAGGATACAAAAAGCATCTGATAATTTAAATAGTTATCACTGTTGTATTTTTTCTAAATGAACATATCTGTACATATTTCAATATATTTTTAATTGGTCTATTGGGGTACTCAGAAATATGTAGACTAGAAAAGAATTAGTGAGAAAATGAGAAAAATCATGAGTTTATGTAATACACAGCAAAAAGACCCTGAATATTTAAAAGTGCTTTCACTTTGTACATTTCCTAATGTTCAGAATCCCTCTAAACTTTGATTTCCAGCAGCAGAAATGGAGCAATTTGTTCTGTAAACACTATTATTGTGAAGACATATTGTGCTCCATGCTGTCCATTAAGTTTGCATTTGCTAAACTTGAGTCAACTATGATAGGAGAAATATAGTTTGAGAACAAGATAGAAAAAAAACAGTTTAAAAAAATTTGTAAACTAGTTTTCCACAGATTCTTGTGTTGTCAATTTTATCTTTTCTGTACAGAAATGTAATTAATCCTGGAGAATGATAAATCCTCAGACTGTCAGAGAAAGACCAGTTTCCAATTTCTGATGAATCATTAAAATGCCCTTTTATAGCCTGACCTAGCAGACTTTCCCTTCTCTTATGTGGGCTTGCTTACTTTTTCACCTTATGAAAATGTGTTGGTGAATGCAGACTCTTTGATACAAAAGAAACTAATAATACAATATTTTAAAATCTCTATCTATTCATACCCCATGATTGAAAATATCAAGTAAATCTTGGTAAAAAAGAAGAGTGGTACATCCATATCCATCATGAAAACCTCCACATTTTAACCATGGTTTAATCATAGGGATTGTCAGTGTTGAACTGTGGGAAAGCTGGAATAGATAAAAACTAAAGAAAGCCAAATTATTGCAAGGAAGTGAAGGAGAGTGGGTGTCATCAAAGCTTTAAAGGCTAAACCATGATAGTTTATTTTCTTTTTAATAAAATAATCTCATATAAATTAGTTCCTTTAGCTTTTTCCTTTGACCTTAAGTTGTTCAAGCTTAGAGGAATTGGCAAAATTCCTCCTCTGTGACTGAACTCTATGTGAACATGGATATTTTGTAGTTCACACAGCTCACAGTCGTTTCATCTAAATATATGTAGAACAGAGCAGAGAGAGTCAAGAATTTGTAATATGAATATGAGATGGCATTCTCAATGATAAGGGCACATTTGGATACTTTTAAATAGTATGATAAGAATGAGTATAAATTAGTGCTTTTGAAAATTCCTTGTGTGATATTTCTGCCACTTTCCCCATGATTGTCATAATTATTTTGGTATATGATACCATATATCATAGGATCTGATATGATATATGATATATATCATATATCATATCAGATCCTATGAGGTTTTACTTTTTTCTCAAAATAGGAATATATATATATATATAAAATAAAAGACAAAGATGCTAATTGGCCATACCTTTGCTATGTTCCAGCCATGCCCACCAGCCAATCAGAGTGACTATATGCAAATTAACCCAACCAAGATGGCGGCCGGCAGCCATGGAGCTGGAGCAAGCAGGTGGCTTGGTTGCTCCAGCGATGGAGGAAGCCAAGCTTCCCGCCAGCGGCTGTTTGCTCTGCTCAAGGCAACAAAGTTTCAATTATAGAAGATAAATAAATCCCAGATACCTGCTTCCAGCCAGCCACCACTTGGAGCTTGGGTGGCTGGGGGCCGTGGACAGCCTGCAAACAGCCATCAGTCCCTCATCCAGAATGGCCACACCTCATGGGGTGAGGGTCCCCACTGGGGGGCTTGGCCAGCCTGCAAACAGCCATCAGCCCCTCACCCAGACTGGCCAGGCATGCCAGCAGGACCCCCCACCCTGAAGGGGGTTTGACCAGCCTGAAAATGGCCCTCAGACCCTCACCCAGGCTGGCCAGGCACCCCAGTGGGGACCCCCTACCCTGAAGAGGCTGTGGCCAGCCTGCAAACAGCCATCAGCCCCTCACCCAGGCTGGCCAGGTAGTCCAGCAGGACCCCCCTCCCTGAAGGGGGTGTGGCCAGTCTAAAATTGGCCCTCAGCCCCTCACCCAGGCTGGCCAGGCACGCCAGCAGGACCCCCACCCTGATCCAGGACACCCTTCAGGGAAAACCGCCGGCCCCCACCCATGAACCAGCCTCTATCCTATATAATAAAAGGATAATATGAAAATTGACCCTAACAGCAGAACGACTGGGAATGACTGGTCACTATGACACACACTGACCACCAGGGGGCAGACGCTCAATGCAGGAGCTGCCTCCCTGGTGGTCAGTGTGCTCCCACAGGGGGAGCTCTGCTCAGCCACAAGCCAGACTGATGGCTGCCAATACAGTGGTGGTGGCGGGAGCCTCTCCCGCCTCCTCAGCAGTGCTAAGGATGTCCGACTGCAGCTTAGGCCTGCTCCCCGCTGGCAAGTGTACATCCCCCAAGGGCGCCTAAGCCAGCAGGTGGTCATCCCCTAAGGGGTCCTAGACTGTGAGAGGGCACAGGCTGGTATATATGAATATGATATCCTATCTAATAAAAGAGAAACATGGTAATTGGCGTACGACCGCTACCCTTCCCATTGGCTAATCAGCGAGATATGCAAATTAACTGCCAGCCAAGATGGCGGCCGGCAGCCAGGCAGCTTGAAACTAACATGAGGCTTGCTTGCTTCAGAGACGGAGGAAACCAACGTTCCCCGCCTGCTTTGCCGGCCTCTGAGCCTGCAGTTTAAGAAACATTGTAACAAATATAGAAGCTAAACAAAACCCCAGAAACCTGCTTTCAGCGAGTCCGGGATCTCAGAGCTGGAGTTATACATTGTTTCGATTATAGAACTGAAACAAACCAGATACCTGCTTTCAGCAGCAGAAGCCTCAGAGCTGGAGCCAGAGCTAAAGCTGCCCCAGAATTAAAAAAAAAAAAAGAAAAAAGGAGCAGTTGGGAGCTTCAGTCGGCCTGAAAACAGCCCTCAGCCCCTCACCCAGACTGGCCAAGCACCCCAATGGGGACCCCCACCCTGAAGGGTGTGTGACCAGCTGCAGACAGCCATCATCCCCTCACCCAGGCTGACCAGGCACCCCAGTGGGGACCCCCACCCTGATCCAGGACACCCTTCAGGGCAAACCAGCCAGCCCCACCCATGCACCAGGCCTCTATCCTATATAGTAAAAGGGTAATATGCCTCCCAGCACCGGGATTAGTGTGACAGGGGGCAGCGCCCAAACCCCCTGATCGCCCTGCAGCTCTGTGTGTGACAGGGGGCGGGGCCACAACCTCCCTATCCGCCCTGCTCTATTTGTGACAGGGGAAGGCGCCCCAACCCCCTGATCAGCCCTGCTCTGTGCCTGATAGAGGGGAGCTCCCCAACCCCCTGATCGCCTGCGGCTCTGTGTGTGACAGGGTGCGATGCCCCAACTCCCCCCCCCCACAGGCCCTGCTCTGTGTGTGACGGGGTAGAGCCATAACCTCCCCATCAACCCTGCCCTGAGTGTGAGAGTGGCAGCGCCCCAACCCCCTGATCGGCCCTGCTCTGTGGGTGATAGAGGGCGGCGCCCCAACCCCCTGATCCGCCCTGCCCTGAGTGTGACAGGGGGCGGTGCCCCAACTCCCCTATTGGCCCTACTCTGTGAGTGACAGGGGGAAGCTCCTCAACCCCTGATCAGCACTGCTCTGTGCATGACAGGGGGGAGCTCCCCAACCCCTTGATTGATCCTGCTCTGTACGTGACAGGGTACGGAGCCCCAACCCCCCTGATGGGCCCTGCTCTGTGCATGATGGCGCAGCGCCCCAACCCCCTGATTGGCCCTGCTCTGTGCATGACAGGGTACGGAGCCCCAACCCCTCTGATGGGCCCTGCTCTGTGCGTGACAGGGGGTGGCGCCGCAACCTCCCCATCAACCCTGCCTTGAGTGTGACGGGGTGGTGCCCCAACCCCCAAATCGGCCCTACCCTGAGCGTGACTGAGGGTGGCATCGCAACCTCCCAATCGGCCCTGCTCTGTGCATGACAGGGGAAGGCGCCCCAACTCCCCAATCGGCCCTGCTCTGAGCCTGACTAGGGCCTGCACCTAGGGATTGGGCCTGCCCTCTGCCACCCAGGAGCAGGCCTAAGCCAGCAGGTCGTTATCTCCCGAGGGGTCCCAGACTGTGAGAGGGCACAGGCCAGGCTGAGGGACCCCCCCTCCCACCTGAGTGCACAAATTTTTGTGCACCGGGCCTCTAGTATATATTAATATATATATATATATATATATATAATCATATTCATTGATGACAAGTTGTACATATGCCAGGCAACACCACTCAATGGTGGTTTCTTCATCCACCCATGCCAATTTTTTTTTAAATATATTTTATTGATTTTTTACAGAGAGGAAGGGAGAGGGATAGAGAGTTAGAAACATCGATGAGAGAGAAACATCGACCAGCTGCCTCCTGCACACCTCCCACCGGGGATGTGCCTGCAACCAAGGCACATGCCCTTGACTGGAATCGAACCTGGGACCCTTCAGTCCGCAGGCCGACGCTCTATGCACTGAGCCAAACCAGTCTGGCCCATGCCAATTTTTAAAGTAATTGAAATTAGTCCTTGAAAAGAAAATCTGAGTATTTTTGCCATTATAATTTTAAAATCTATTTTAAATCTAAAAGGGCCACCAAGTCCAAAAGTACTAGCAAAACTAGTAAGCCATTTCTTATTATGGGTTCTCCTTGCTCAACGCTTTCACAGATCATTAGAAATAGAGAGTGACTAAACAACACCATATCAATAGCTTTAATACATTTAAAGTTTGAAAATCCAGAGCTTGAAATATCCAACAATTGTGATTATATCCAGGATGAAAAATGTACAAAACCACAAGGATCTTGAGGAGGTCCTTTACACAGTGATTCACTTATGCTTCATGGCCATACACTTAGTGAGGCAAAACTAAGAATTTCCAGCATACTCATAGAAACTTCATGTTAAATTCAGGTCTATTTTAAGCCAGGTTGAGATTGGTGTATTATTCTGATCTCAGAAGCAAAAGTAAAACATAACAATTTTTCACTTTTATGTTTTATATTAAAATTTATATAATTTTTACTTGAGTTTTGATGGTTTTATATGTGTCCTGTGTCATCTGTGGCTTCTTAACTCTGCTCAGGTCATGCGACTAGATAATGAGTTACCTTCTCTCTGTACACATCCTACATCCATGCATAACTGTTAGCCCAAAGAAGTCCTGTTTCCTTTTAATTCTTCCAATCTCATTGACAGAAATTATTGGTTCTGCACTTTCATATATACTCAGAGCTGATGTTTTTTACCTTCAACCTGAGTTCTTATGGTCATAAATTTTCAACATTATTACAGCAAATGAAGAATAATATTTTCAATTCTGCCTTTAATGTATATAGAATTACATATAGTAACAGAGATCATCTTTTGTTTTCTTACAATATTAAATAATAAATATTAGTTGACTTTAACCTGTGGCATCCACTGTAACTTGCAGGAGTAAGAATCTTATCAAAAGTTGACTAGGAAAACAAATATCCATGGTTTTCTACATTGCTCTCATAGGAAATCACAGGTTAGCACTTAATATGTTACAAGTAGTACTATCACTCATTGCTCTTTGTGTAACTAGATGATGTATTGCCAAAGTGTCAGTTGCTGGAAAGCATTGGCTAGTTTAAGAATTTATAGAAGATCAATTTGAATTATAGAAATTGGAATATCAAATATGGGTTAATCAAAAATGAAACAGATTAGTAGTGGTTTTTAATACAAACAAGCATACTAACTTACATGCATACAGGATCAAGTGCTCAGAGTGTGATTTAAAATGAGTGGGCATGGGCAGATAAATCACTCTTTTTATTCAGCAATGTCTACGTGAGGACTCTGGGTGGGAATATGGACAATAAATATTAATTGATTTGTCTTGAGCTTATATGCTCCTATGCTTACTGAGATGGAAGCCTTCTTTATGTGCCTGGAGTGGTGAAGGAGATTATAAGGGGCTGATACACTTGAAGTTATTGTCAATATATTCTCAATACAGAATCATTGAACATTTTATTCTCACTTAAGGAGTGTGTTAGCTTATTTATCTCTTGTGTAATATGTGTTTCCTACAGAAGGAGAAATGGGTTTAATTTTAATTTTTATTGAATTTATTGGGGTGATATTGATTAATAAAGTTATGTAGATTTCAGGTGTACAATTGTATAATACGCCATTTGTATATTGTATTGTGTGTTCACCAGCCCAAGTCAAATCTCCTTCCATCATCATTTATCCCTCCTCTGCGCTCCCCTCCCCTTTTCCCTCTGGTAATCACCACACTGGTGTCTGTGTCTAAGAGGTTTTTTGTTTTTGTTTTTGTTTGCTTAAACTGAAAAAGGTGAAGGGATTAAGAAATGAGTTTACTTTAAATTATAATCTCTGCTCCATCAAAGCATAGTGATTTACTTGGGCACATTTACATCACACTATACTTAAAAGGCTTATCCAGTAGTTAAATGAGATTTTTAAACCTAACTTGGTTTTTTTTTTTAATGATATGTTTGAATTTCCAATCATGCATTTTCTTTCCATATACTCCTCAGATAAAGGGAAAACATCTATTTTAGCCATACGAAAGAAGCATTTTCCTTGAATTGCAGCTGTAAACCTGCATTCGCGCTTGGACACCAGCTTATTAATTCAGCATCATATATTTCAGTGTAGGTGACACTGACATTAGCCTGAGCTAACATTTACGCTTTCAATGTGGGCTCTTTCTTTGTAAAATTTCTGCAGAAGTTCAGGCCCAGAAAAATCTAGGATTTTCAATTCTCACACCTAGAAATACTTTAAACAGAGATGGGTTCAGGGTTGGAAAGCCAGTTACGTTTATTCGGACCTTTCATGCCTAGTTTCTCAATCAACGGCAAAAAAAAAAATAGTCCTTACTGTCAACTTTTGTTTCTAAAACTCCCCTACCCACAATGATCTGTGCTCTGTCCAGGAAGCTCTGTTCCTTAGAAAACAAACTAAATCAATTCCTGTCTGCCCTAACAGAAAACTGTCATTCTTCCTAAGGATGCCAGGTTCCTGTCAGCTACTTATTATTTTAGACCCTTACTTTTTCAGCCCAGTAAACTGAATTAATATTCACCTCCCCCAATCCAAGTGTATTTGTAGACTTTTACTTTTCCTCTCTCATTGAAATCAAACAAAGATAGCAACAGCTTGAACAGTAAAACTCTATTTAGAGTAAAACTCTAAAACAGTAAAAAATAAAAACTATCTATGTAGACCCCTGTCTATCATTTCAAAAATTTAAGTATGCCCATGATTTTAAAATAAGTCAGTTACTACTAAAAGTCTATAATGAAAGAAAGCTTACTCAATGCACCTCTCAGTTCCACTCCCCATAGACTAACCCATTTTAGCGTGTGTGTGTGTGTGTGTGAGAAAATTAAAATTTTTCTTTAGGCTCTAGGTTGGCTGGGACATCTGCTGAGGGAACTTGGTTGACCTTGGCTAAGGTTATTCATATAGTGATGTTATCTTTCCAGGTTAGCTTGGGACATGCTGTTCTAGTATGGTCTCAGTTAGTTGACTCAACTACCTTTCATGGGTTTCTCACATACACAACTTTCTCTTAGTCCTACACTACAGCCCACCAGCCCTGTTCTCTTGATATATTCTCATTATTGAGAAGTTCAATGCCATTTTTTCTTATTCTTTTATTTGTGTCCTTTATTAATCTCTTGGGAAGATTTTAGAGTAGTTATTTATTGTTTATCCCTTTTCCCTTTATCCTTCAAAATGTTAATGCTGTGCTCCTCATGTTGGTAATTTCATGTTTGTCCAAACATGGGCTATTTTACTATGAACACTCATGTTTTTCAATTATGGGAAATTTTCCTGTGTTGTGTCTTTGATAATTTCCCTCCTTATATTTGCTCTGGTATCTCTTTCTGCACATCTCAATTACTTGGATATTAGACTTCCTGAATTGGTCATTTAACTATTTTACCTAATTTTCAATGTCTGGATTTCTCTAGCCGTTCCCATTAACTTATGCTGCATGGATGGCCCTCCAATTAACCCATTTTGTTATTGGCCTGCTCCTCAGCATTACTCCCTCACAAAGCTAATGTTCCTAAATTCTAAGCCTTTCTATTTTGGTATTGTTTAGAAATTAAATTCCAATATTCTTGCCTTACAATGGAAATTTTTTGACGTGAATTCTGTGCATGGTTGAGGAGAGAAATCTTCTCTCCTTTATATTCACTTCCAGATTCATGCCATTCCTCCTTCATTAACCTTTTGGTTGTAAAGCCATCTTCCATCTGTCATGTATCTTTCAAAATATATATTGTCTTCTCATCCAATATCATTGACCTTATTTTTTTAGACTTTTTAAAAAAAATTCCTTTAGCCCTGGCTGGTTTGGCTCAGTGGATAGAGCGTCAGCCTGTGAACTGAAGGGTCCCAGATTCGATTCCGGCCAAGGGCACATGCCCGGGTTTCAGGCTCGATCCCCAGTCGGGGGCATGCAGGAGGCAGCCAATCAATGATTCTCTCTCATCATTGATGTTTCTATCTCGCTCTCCCTCTTCCTTCCTCTCTTTATTGAAATCAATAAAGAAATATATTTTAAAAATAAAATAAAAATAAAAAATTTCCTTTACTATCATTTCAATAATGTCTAAAAAGGTAGTTAAATAATGTGTCATGTTTAACATGTGTGACTGCAGTGCAATCTGCTATTTTTCTTATTAAAGTTGTCATTATGTCTCTCTCTTTTTAAAAAAATATATTTGTATTGATTTCATAGAGGGAGAGAGAGGGAGAGAAGTAGAGAGAGAGAGAAACATCAATGATGAGAGATAATCCTTGGTTGGCCATCTTTTGCATGCCCCAAACTTAGGCTCGAGTCTGCAACCAGGCACATGCCCTTGACTGGAATTGAATCCAGGACCCTTCAGTCTGTAGGCCCAAGCTCTATCCACTGAGCCAAAATGGCTAGGGTTCATTATGTCTCATTTAGATTATTCCAATTGTGTCTTGAATGCATTACTTTTTCACAGTGTTTCATTCATTCCACCTTTGGGCCCCAGAATGGGATTTTTAAAGCATAATTCTGACCATTAACTTTCCTGTTTTAAAAAAACTGTTTGAATCTGTATTATGTATACAAATTCATACATTATCATTGAATATGATTGAAGTTTTTCTCATAATCTGATCAGAAACTCCTGTCATTTACATACCATTTTCTAAGGCACTCATGATTTCTCATCATTCTTAAATGCTCACTGTATATTGTCAGTTCTATTCCTGTATTCATACCATTGTCTTTAAAAAGTCTACCTTTTCCACCTCTGCTGGCGGGAATCTCATCCGTGCACAAGTCTCCAGACTTTCCTGATTCTGTAAGTAAGCAATTTTAAACCAATGTGTTGCAAGAATTTTTAAAACATGTAATATCTGACTATAGTCAGGGGCTCTGGCCTCTTTTCCCTTGGATTCTCAAATTTAAAAAAATGACAACAGCAATAGCCCTCCAGTGTGAATGAATCAGAATTATACCTACTATTTTTTTTGTCAGATCAGCAAAAATAGATGTTTTTGGTGTGCTGTAGAATTTTAGTAATTAGTTTGTGTGTCATAAAGTGAAAAATGTTGAAAATCACTGCGGTAAGTAGTATATGTTTTTCCCCATTCCCTGCTTTTATTTCTCTTTTTTAGCAACTCTATGGTAGATTTCATTATGGTACAATGTGAAGTTTCATGGATTGATTGCCTCTTTATCTCCCCATAAGTTTCTTAGGAGCAGAGGCAGTATCTTCTTTATTTTAAATTCACTTTATTCTCTTACCAAATGTCTTGTGCATGAGAGCTGCCTCATAACAGATTAAATCTAATGTTCTCCCTCTTCTTTGTCTGCCCAATAACACGTAATACTTGCATATTCCATGTGAAACCCACAGTCTTTCAGGCCTTTATTTTTGTGATTCCCACTACTGGAAAGTTTATGATGTACGTTGTCTCCATTAATATTTATAGTTGCCTAGTATCCTGAAATTATGTTCTGCTCACCTATATAGCGGTGGTTCATAACAAATTAGGAAATGGGTTTGATTTAGGCATGCATACATTAACACTTAGATGGCATCTGTGACTGGAAAATTATGTTTAGCTTCATGCAGGAAGGTCATCTCAATGCTAAGAATAGTCAAATACGGGCTAGTGCTTTTGCTAGCAAGTATATAGCTCTCTTTTATGAAGATAATAAACAGCAAGTTAGACTAATTCATTTGTGTTGCAGAGTCAGTTCAATGTCAGTGTGCAGACAGACTCTTACTGCCACAGAATACCTTATGCACAGAAATAATCCTTGATCCCAGTGTTCCTGGAATGCTCTGTTACTAAATAGTATAATAGCATTATTAATTTTAGAAAGCCAATTATAGCCAATTATAAACACAAAATTTGAAACTGGGAAGTTCTCAAGGAAATATGTTGGAGGATGGTGACCTTCAATGGCATGGATAGTAATTTGAACTATTCAAATGAAACCAGTTGTTTTAGGAAGAAACAAACAAGATAAAAGCTAGGGAAGTTTAGAGAAACAATATTCTTGAAAAAAGACATCCTGATATGTTCTCCTCAAAATAAATTCATGTGAAATACTAAGTTTACAAAAACAAATAAAATATCTAAATGAGAAGAATCCCATTCTTCCACGGGAAATCTCAAAAAATGATGAAACATTTACAACATAGCTACACCACCCTTGGAATTGAGGATGAGGTAGAATTAGGTAAGGTAGAAAAGAAAGCAGACCCTTCACTCTCAGAAACCATCTTTAGGTATTTGCAAAAGTTATTCTAAAACTTTGGTACTAATTCAAGACATGGGGAGAAAAAGAAGAGATTTATGTGCCTTTTATGGAGTCACTTTTACTCATGCTCAGTCTTGACATTATTATTTTCTTTCAATTGCATGGATATATCTTGGGATGAATAAATAGTTTGCAAATATACAAGTCAACAAAGAAAGAAATGCAGAGTTGCAGACTGATAATGGAAATTACAGGGGTTATAAAATATCATATATTGTGTTGGCATTACGGCGAGAGGAATATGGGAAGTTATAAATAACCCACATCATCTTTTAAAGAACTGCTTTTTAAATATTCTTTGTGGAAGCACAGCTGATAAAAGTCTAGTCATTTTTCATGTGAAATCATTCTTCTCAATAAGCATCTTACTAAAGTGAAAAACCAGAACTAGACAACAGTGGTATTGTTTCATGCAGTACTTCTGAATGAAATGTCATATCCTGCCTACGGTCTCATACATGAGTAAAATAGGGAATAGCTTTTAATATAAGGTGTTACACAATAAAAGTCTATAAAAATAATACTTAGATCACAGAATAAAATGAAAGTGCAAAGGCAGAAAAAACATGATAGTGATTTGATCATTATAATTTATGAAGTATTTTCGAGTACATTATTCAACTTACTTGCCTTAAGAACTCTATAATCTAGCCACCCTTATTCTTCATTTACTGATACAGATAACTAACATCATTAAATGAATTGCCTAAAGTCACAGATTGTTAGATCTTTTGAATTTTAAGTCAAGTAGTAAAATGATTAGCCTAGGAAAAGGCCAAAAAGCAAAAACAAAAAGAGATGTGGGAGAGAACAGTATCTGCTATTTACAAGAAAGATTTAGGGTTTACACTTATAATGTGACTTTAGCCACTGTACTCACTGTGACACAGAAAGGAACAAGGTGTCAAAGAACACACACAAAATATATACTCTCTTTAAGGAACCTCATACTGATCCTCGGGGTTACAAAAACAGTTTAATAGTATTCCTGATTATAATTTATTTATATAACATTCTGCAAAGTACAGGGGAGCAACTTAGCCAAATTGCATGTTGAGCAGTAAGAAACTTGGTGCAAATGAGGTCTTCTAACCTCTACTGGAAGCTTAAGGTGAGAGGGACCAGGGTTGAGGAGTGGGATGATTAGAGCAGTTTATTTATTCAACCCACACTTCCTAAATCACCCAACAAAGATCTCATGACTAGTACCTTGACACACATGATTCAGATAGGATCTTAAAGTATTGAATCCCAACATCAACATTAATGTATCATTTTGTATACTATTTATTGTAGCTTTCAAAGAAGTTAAAAACTAGTGAAATTGGTTTCAAAGGGGAAAAGTTATTCAGAGAAAGTGTGTTGAAAATTGGCACATGAAAATACTCTCTTATCTACTAGTCCAGTGATGGCGAACCTATGACACGCGTGTCAGAGGTGACACGCGAACTCATTTTTTTGGTTGATTTTTCTTTGTTAAATGGCATTTAGATATATAAAATAAATATCAAAAATATAAGTCTTTGTTTTACTATGGTTGCAAATGTCAAAAAATTTCTATATGTGGCACGGCACCAGAGTTAAGTTAGGGTTTTTCAAAATGCTGACACGCCGAGCTCAAAAGGTTCGCCATCACTGTCTAGTCACTCCACCTATTTTCTTCTTTCGGGGAAATACTTGTCAAAACACTTTCTCTGTGGATAAAGATGCCTAATAATTGTATATTTTGTAAATATATAAGTAAACTAAGCATCCCAAATAATTCATCTCCTCCGCAATCAATTTTCTTTATCCATTTGTAAGCTTAATTTTCTGCAGTTAGTTGCTACTTGCAAAAATAGTTTAGCTCTGAAAATGAAATCCACTAAATGTAAAAATTTTCTGAACTTCTTTCCATCAAAATCTTTTCAGTTACGTTAAGCCAGTTTTTTAAAAACATGTGTGGTTTTGTTTCTAATTGTTTCTTCATGAGAGAAATTGATCATCTGAGCCTGCTTTAAAAACTTGCCTTAGCAATATACACTGAGTGGCCAGATTATTATGACCACCTGATGTTTGTAGGCAAATCAGCTATAATTTTGCACTGAAGTTGCTAGAGGGCCAGACCATTATAAATAGGGTAGCAGGTTGTTTACCAAGACAGTAGAAGTGATTTTTTTTTCCTGAAGATATGGGTAAACAATGCGATTTAATAGCCTTTGAATGTTGGATATATTTGAACGTGAGTGGCCAGATTATTATGACCAGCCCATCAGTTCTTCGTTGGGCCACCTTTTGCCTTCAATACTGCGATGATTCTTCTTGGCATTGACTCCACGAGATGTTGAAAGGTGATTCGAGGAATCTGACACCATGCCTGATGAATAGCACTGTCCAGTTCTGTGAGATTTGATGGTTGTGGAACCAGCTACCCAATGGCTCTTTTAACTTCGTCCCACAAATGCTCAATTGGATTGAGATCTGGTGATTGTGGGGGCCACCTAAGCAAGGTAAAGTCTCCCTCATGTTCTTGAAACCACTCCTGCACAATACGAGCACTGTGGCATGGCACATTGTCTTGTTGGAAAAAGCCATCTCCATTGGGCTATCCCATCAACATGATAGGATGAACTTAATCAACAACGATACTTAGATATGTTGTGCTATTCAGACGTTGTTCCACATGAATTCAAGGGCCCAAATCATGCCAGGAAAACATGCCTTAAACCATAACACTGCCCCCACCAGCTTGAAGGGTTGTACTCATGCATGTGGGGTGCATGCTTTCATGCTGTTTCTGCCAAATTCTCACTCTGCCATCTGCATGATGCAACTGGAAACGTGATTTATCGGACCACATGACTTTTTTTTTCCAATGCTCAACTGTCCAATCCTTGTTCCTGTGCGAATTGGAGATGTTTTATCTTGGTAACTGCAGACAGCAAAGGTGTTCGAACAGGCCTTCGGCTTCCATATCCCATACGATGCATTGTACAGCTAATTTGCCTACAAACATCAGGTGGTCATAATAATCTGGCCACTCAGTGTATATTTATCTAAGCAAGCATGCATTTGTGTGGAAAAGCAGGCATTTAAAATTAATTCCATTGTCATTATCAATGTGTCTAAAATATGAATTTCCAAAAAGTATACACCATTAGTGTGGTTTTTTTTTCCTAAGTCATGCTAATGAACACATTGGAAAAAATTCAGAAGCATGTATTTTTTGAGACAAGATGCTTCTACGTTCCAAAAACATTTTAACAGCAAAAAAAAATAATATTCTTCCAAATCCTTGACAAAATGACATTCCAGGAAGATGAACCATCTTAGCCTGTGTTTTAAAGGATCACTGCCTCATAGATGAAAGGAGGTAAATGCTGTTCTGTTACTTTTCAGCAACCACACTGAGATTTCTTGGGCACAGCTGCTATGTTCCAACCTAGAAGATTATTTTACCCAGAGAGGCTGTTGAATATATGTTAATGGAAATGGTTTTATTTTCAGCCAAATATGTAAATATGTTCCCATTAAAAGTATTGAAAATAAAGGAAAGTATAGTGAAGGAAAAATAAATCATGTGTGTCTACTCAATCTAATTTTAATGTCCATTTATCTACTTTTTTCTGTCTCCCCTTTTCCTCTTTCCTTTCTACCTTTTTGTCTTATTTCTCAAATTCTATGTGGTGTAAAGAAAAATGATATTACACAGTTATGACCTGCTTTGTGCATGTAACACTAAATTATACCTTCCTTTCTATGCCAATAAATACAGATTTACATCATTATTTTAAAGGTAACAGATATTTCATTGTGTGAATTTTCTTCAATATATTTAATTAGTCCTATCCTGAAGTATTCTTATTTTGTTTACTTTTTTCCAAAGTATCAACATAGTAAAGAACATTGTAAAGTTGGTGATTTTCTAACTGTAAATTTTAATAATAGACTACCTCGACACACATTTTTGAATTTTCATTTTTATCATGTTGATATTTAGAAAGTTTATATCAGTTCTACATTTCTGTTAACAAGCTATGAGAATGGCTTATAAAGCTTCCTTTCTATTGGTTCTAGTCTCAAAATTCTGCCATTTTTAATTTTCTTTTTGAGTGTCAGAGGTTGCTTTACTAACTAGGAAGATTCAATAAAGATGGGAAGGACATTCTTTTTAAATTACATGTATTAGGGTGACATTGGCTAATATAATTGCATAGGTTTAAAGTGTATATTTCTCCAATACATCACCTGTATATTGCCTTGTGTGTTCACCACCTAAAGTCAAATCTCCTGTAGTTTTTAATTAATGCTTTTTAGTAGATTTTAATGTTTACCTTTGGTTCATGATAAAGTTGAAATACTTTTATACCTTTTTGCTCATCTGTATTCCAGATTTTATGAAGTATCTGCTCATCTCTTTACTTTTATTTTAACTGACTTATGTGAGTTATATACTAAGGATGTTCAAACGTCTTTATCTTATTTATTGCAAATTCTCCTTTCTAATGTTCCTTTTTTTTTCCGATCTTGATTATGGCATCTTAGCCATTCATATTTAGTTCTATAAGGTCATTTTCTCTTCATATTTTCTGATATTGGTATACCTTTTGAAATGCATTCAGTGCAATCTAATAGATGGTTTTCAAGGTACTTAGCAAGCTAGTGGGAAGTTACCGAGGAAACATCAGAAATACCAAGTGCTGACAGCTGCTCCTCTAATTGACTATCCCCAGCATGTCTCACAGCCTGCCAATATTTTTATTGATGGGGCTCAACTAAATAATCTATTTGCTTTCACTCCATTAACACATATATTTCCCACAGCACCCCCATGATTTTGGTTACTGTTTTCATATCTTACATATGGAGAAATTAGGACATCAGAAGTTAAGACCTTTTACTAAGCTTGCATAGTAGAAATTTGCTGAGCTGAGCTTTGAACCCAATCTGTCTTATTTCAGAGTTCTCCCTCTTAACCCCTTCAACATTACTACTTCTTGAATGAATCGTGGCACTCTCTTTAATGAACTTCCCAGTAAGTCCCTTGTGTGACCCTATGGTCAAGATGCATCCTTTTTGGAAGCTTGAACTGTTTATTTTAAATTTCACTCACTAGTATATGAACATCATTTATGACCTTTTCCTGCAGAGAAAGATTGCATTTTAAAATGGCACTAATTTCCATGTTTCTAGCTACTCTTACCGGCGCTCTCTAAGCTTGTTGTCTGTCCGTCAACCATTGGGAATTGTCTAAAGGACACTCAATGCTGTTTAAGTAGAATGGCATTCTTTGATACACTCAAATTATTTACATAAAAAGTAGCTTTCCCCTAAACTTTAACGGTATGGTACATTTTATTATGCTTTTGATTAATTAATAATAATGTGAGCAAGCCTTGGGTATATTTATCATTATTTTGCTCTGCTTCTTTCAGACATGGCATTTGCATGGTGTAAACCAACCCACTGCACTGTCAGTGGTGTAAAAGTACAGCATATACAGTCACCCGCAGTACATGATACCTGATAATGATAATAAATGACTATATTACAGTTTTATGCATTTATTATACCATACAATTTATCATTATTTCAGAGTTACTCTTTCTACTTATTAAAAAAAGTTTGCTGTAAACAGTATGCTGTGTTACCCTGGCAGCAGCCTCATCCATCTCATGTTTTCTGTCTCTCTTGATCGCATCATGTTCTCTTGCACTAGATTTAGTCTCATGTTGTTTTGTGCAGTCCACGCTGTCCAAACTCACAGCCTCGCAGCAATCGGTAGACCATACAGCCTAGGTGTGCAGTGGGCCATACCATCTAGGTTTCTATAAGAACACTCTATTATGTTCACAGAATGACAAAATCTATACATCTATACACCTAACTATACACCTCTCAGAATGTATCCCTGTCAAGTGGTGTGTGACTGTATTACTGTTGTTACAATTCTATTTTGGGGTAGATTATTCAATAAAGATAGTCTCTGTTTGATGATCAAATATTTGCCATTATACAGGAAACCATTATAAAATGTCTTTGTATTATAACTTCCTGTTAAAATTAGGTAAGTTAAAATTGGTATGTGTGTGTCTGTCTCTGTGTTTCATACGTGTCAAAGAAATTAGGTTTAAGTTGTATTTTATGTGCGTGTTAAATAATTTGTTTATTAGTTTCTTCCTCATTTTAAGTTTTTAATGGATTTCACTAGTTTTGGAGGAAAAAAATATTCTAAGTGAATTCATTTATTTGGAATTAAGATTTATAGAAATCACTGTGTTTCATAAACAATATTTCTAAAAGTGATTGCTAATCATCCTGAGACAAAAAGATTTGTCTTTTTATTATTAGAAATGGCTTGCCATGTTTTGCTCTGAATACAACACCTGGGGAATATCATCTGAGGGTGACTTTGGTTGTGGTGCTTTTTAAGACTGCCTTTAATTGCTTTTGCATTGAGCTGTATTCATGAATGTGCATTCATCAAAGAATGAAGAGCAATGTGACATTTTTAAGTTTTACTAAGTCAACTAGCATCCGTTGCCATAGCATTTAGAAATGAGGAAACCAGAAAAAGGCAGAGCTGTTTTTCATTATGTGTTGAAAGATGTCAGCAGGATTAAAGTGTCAGTGCAAATAGAAAAAGAAGAAAAAGAAAATGAAGAGAGAGTAAATTACCTTGCAAATGGTTATTAATGAAGATTCAAAAAACAAAGCAACTAACATTTTTTTGGAAGGAGACAAGATATGAAAAATATGTATTTAAGGGAGGGATGTCTTTCTTATTTTAAAAAAGCGTTTAAAATACCTAAACTTGCCCCTTCCTATGTTAAAAGAAAAGTAATCTCTATACACCTAATTTGGGAAGACTCCTCTACTAGGGAGTGGATAAGGCTGATTTTCTGCCTTCAGCTGGAAAAAAAATCTGAGAATAATTTTGTGCCCTTAAAATAGCCTTTGAGTGAAATTAATATTCAAGCATGTACTTGATAATTAGGTCTGAAACTTTGTAAATATGTGTAATATTCAAAAAGAAAGATCCAGTGCTATTTAAATATAACTTCAGAAGCAAAATAATGTTATTTAAATATGAGGTCTTCACAACCTGACCTCATAATTCCTTGATTTCTCAGTGCCTATGAATTTTGATAATGATATAATATTAATGGTATAAACAGGCACACATTTGGTGTCATCACTATTCCAATATCTCTCTTCCAAAATCATTTCTGAAATTTCCCTCCCTGATCTCTACTTACTATTCTAAGGTGTCTCTTTTCTCAGAAGTGGAATCTTGTCCTCAGTTTATCAACAACCCAGAGACTTGACCTTCCATATTTCTACTTGACTTCAGAATCTCCATGATCTTAACTTTCTATCATAACTGCCCCTGAATCCCTCAGTCTTCTTCCTAATCTCTGATCACTGCTGGAGAAAGCTAACAAAAGAGGCTACATTGAAAGTCCAAGATACCAAAGCCCACACAGGTCTGCATTGCTACTAAATTAACTGGCACTTCCCAATTTCAATATTTTCCCTTTCAAATGTTTTCAAGCCTCCTTAATTTTAGCCTAAATTCCATATGCATTCTGAGCGTATTCTATATTCTTGCTATATACATTGAGTGGCCAGATTATTATGACAACCCCATCAGTACTTCGTCGGGCCACCTTTTGCCTTCAATACTGCGATGATTCTTCTTGGCATTGACTCCACGAGATGTTGAAAGGTGATTTGAGGAATCTGACACCATGCCTGATGAATAGCACTGTCCAGTTCTGTGAGATTTGATGGTTGTGGAACCAGCTGCCTGATGGCTCTTTTAACTTCGTCCCACAAATGCTCAATTGGATTGAGATCTGGTGATTGTGGGGGCCACCTAAGCAAGGTAAAGTCTCCCTCATGTTCTTGAAAGCACTTCTGCACAATACGAGCACCGTGGCATGGCGCATTGTCTTGCTGGAAGAAGCCATCTCCATTGAGATACACCATCAACATGATAGGATGAACTTGATCAGCAAGGATACTTAGGTATGTTGTGTTATTCAGACGTTTATAATGATCTGGCCCTCTAGCAACTTCAGCACAAAATTAGAGCTAATTTGCCTACAGACGTCAGGTGGTCATAATAATCTGGCCACTCAGTGTATTAATGTTAAATAAAATGGTGTCCCTCAACTTCTCTGAGTCACCTAAAAATGTATCTTGGTTGTCACTCACATTTTTTTCATTTTCCATCTCTCTAAATGAACACCAGACCTTCCATCCAGCTCTTAATTTCATCTTCTTTCTATGTCAAAGTGGAACTAGGAATCCATTCAATATTACTATAAGACTTTTTTCAAGAAACCTTAGCCATTTTAAATAAGCTCTTTAACATCATGGCTCTGATGGAACCAGGAATCAGTAACTACCCAATGCCAAATGTTTTTTTTTTCTTTTTCTTTTTCTTTCTTTTTTTTTTTTTTTTTTTAGTAAATACTGAGCTAAAATAAACAATAAGTAAGGAAACAAACCTCTCCTCAGTGGAGATTCTAATTGGAATGGTGATCCCATATCTTTTGTCTTTTATAATTAACAAATAGTAGCTCACGTGAATTGTTCAAACCTTTTACTGAAATAATACATCAATTAGAACATTGTTCACACACAAAAACCTCTCATGATAGAAATATGCTTCATTTTTTTCCTACAATTAGAATAAAAATGAAATTGAGAAAGGGATTTCCCTAGACCAAAGGGGGAAAATGTGCCCCCAAATAGATTAAAATAAACTTTCCTCTTGGAATTTAGTGTTAATCTCATTGAAGCTTATTGTCAATAATAAAGTTTTTCAAATGCAGCAAATACGATTATGGAATGATGACGCAGCCAAGTCTTTATTTGCCGTGTCAATATTAAGATAGGAGAATTTCTGAGATGCAAATGTCAGACTCAGATGACATGGTGACTCACAAGGCAGAATTTTTTTTTGTTGTTTTTAAACAGACTACTAGTAACTTTTGCCAAACTGCCTGAGGCACTTCCCCATCTGTATGTGTAACATGTATTCAGCTATTGTAAAGTTTCTCTTCACAGTCCTGGAAAGTGCTATGACAGTAATGAGGAAGATTGATAGCAGACTCCATGCCTCTTTGTTAATCACATTAAGAACGCTGCTTTGTACTCTCTCATGTTGTGTGTGGAACCATATATCCCCACCACACCGTATTGAAAACTTTCATCCTATTACCCATCTGCTGCCAGTAAATGATCAGTTTAAATGCAAAAGTGGGTAATGGGGATGTGACATTCAAAGTTTTGTCAAGCACACCATGTTTCTAGTCCTCATGCTTCTAATCACCTTTCAGGAAATGAGAGAACCTAACACATACCACACTTTGAAGTGTTTCTTTAGGGGATCTAAATAATATTTTACATAACTTGAGTTATATGATAATGACAAGCATATCTCCAAACATTACGATAGGTCATTTTAAACACATTGATTTCACATAGCATCTGTTACTTGTTTTCATCATAGAGTTTATGATGAAATTCAGTTCTAGAATTTGGAATGTATGAAAACATGTTTTACTTCCATTAAGCTGGAGGAGTTTCTTATATCAGACTCCAACCTCAACAGAGATAAATAAAAGCCCTTAGATGGTGCAGCAATAGGAACAACTAGTGGTGAGTACATTTAATCAGGTAGGGAGATCAATTTTATCTTTTCAATTACTTCATGAACATCAGCATGTTTTAAAGAGGAAGTTGCATTACCACAATTAACCATTTATTTTCCCTTTTAATTACTTCCATGGATTAATTTGTAAATATTCTAATCAGTTTTTCTCTGGTGTCATAAGGTAAGGGCAATACCAAACTTATTTTTCCGAATAAATAAAAACTATTTGGATAATAGATTTTTTTCAATGCTCTTGGAAGTAATAAGTAATAATAAAATAATTCCACAACAAAGATACAATCAGCCATACCAGAACATTGTTTATCAGGAATATTTCACAAAGACTAGACCTATCTCTACATTGAAGGGAAATTATTAAGTTTACTAGAATAGTTGCCATCTTCCCACAAAGTGGGATGACCATTTGGAACTGGTAAACAGCATAGCACAATTGTCATGTGGAAGGGATCAGTAAGCAAAGTATCTGGGTCAAATCCTGGCTACATCCCTTTTCAGGTATGTGATCTTGAGTGACTTATTTCCTCTGTAAAATGATGCTAAAAGTTGTGCCTGACTCTTAGGACTGTTGTAAATATTAAATACACAAGTCAGAAAGAATTTACTTCTGTACATGTACTATCCTGTTTAAAGTTTTATGAATAAAACTGTACCAGACTCTAGGTGAGTCATGATGGAACCCTAAAAACAACTTTGGTAGAATGATAGAATATCCTTGGAAGAGATCCACAGCTCTGAAGAAGCATAACCTAAGAGAAAGAGCCTGTGTCAAGAAGGAGAATCAAGCCCTTCTTAACGTATGCAAATGCCTCACTGACTGCCTTACTGGTGAGCATTTTCCATATATGGCTAACTTTCTCCTTTGAGACTACAACCAGGCTTCACTCTTTATCCTAACAGGGATGGGTGTCTTCTCAATGAAATGCAACCCAATTTAAACTTGGATGGAAGGAAATCATATCAGAAAACACAATATATGTATGTTAATAAAAGATCAATCAATTTTATATGTAAGAAACCGAACTATTTTAGATAAGGTACTTCACTCTTTCTTTCTTTTAGAATAGATAACAAAGAGTTAACACTATTGTTCTCTAAGAATTTAGAAACAGGGCCATTATATCACCAATGAGTACTTCCAAATAGTTGTCTGAAAGTCAATAAAATTTAAGTACAGACTTCAAAGAGGCAGCAATTGCTAGCCAATACTTTTATGTAGAATCTCAACTATTATAGCAGTAAATAATCCTCCTTCCTATTATGGCAATTTAGTGCATGACCTTCTTAATGATATTTTCATAATTAAGAGTGAATGCAATAGTCTTTGTATCTAAAAACACTTGTGATAGGTACATTGAACTACATACATATTTACTTTCATTATAAGCTTGGCCCCAAAAATTAGGTCAGAAAAAAATAACAGAGTTGAATTTAGGGTGCTTGGCAAACTAATATTATTGTTTAGGGAATAATACAAGTTTGACAATGAAGAGAAGACACTAAAGACAAAGCAACATTTGGAGAGGTAATAGTGTATATATATATTCATGGTATTCATGATATCAGGGTAAAAAAAAACAATGGTTTTAACAGATGGAAAAAACAAAAAATAAAAAAGTAATATTATTATGATCATATTACTAATACTGTACTATGACCAAGTTAATACTAAAACTTCACTGTAACAAATGACAGTATACATAGGATAAGACATAGGCTGAGAAAATGTATTATAGCACAACTGTATTTTTAAAAATTATTTAAAATCTTTTAAAGAATAGTATTAGGCAATACACAGAAGATAAAAATATGAATGGTCAACAGATGAAAATATTTTTAAAGATGGCAAGCATTTGGGAAAACTCTTATGTGACATGTCTATACTTTTGCAAGGAAGTATGTAATACCTATTCTAACTAAAATTTATAACTTTTAATCTAGGGATTCTAATTCAATTGCCATATTGTTTGCAAAAGTTACATCATAAGATAGTAAGTGATACTTCATTATTACAAATGGATTACTCTATATAGTACTAAAATATACAATTTATGAAGCCATATTAATAATGAGGCTATAAAGCTTAATAGGAAGAAAATAATATTAAAGATTAAAATAAATTCAAGTAATTTCCTGGAAGTAAATTTTCAGATGATTTTAACATAACTTATTTGGGGGAGGTTCTTTTAAAACCTTGATTAAGTTCTTATCTTGTAGCATGTATGGATCCATAACTTTATACATTCTAGACATTCATTAAAAATAAAGTTGTTAAATTTTGGAGTGGCCACCTGTAGAATAGAAATAGATGTAGAATTTCAAATATATAGAAGAAAACAAAACAAAAACATTAATCTAGATCAATCCAGGATAGTTTAAAGAAGGAAAATTTTTTAAAAAGAAAGAAATTATAAGCGAAAGAGCAAACAAATGAATAAAATGCAATAATAACAGTTGTTATGCAACTATAATTTTGAATATCTTAAATTACTAAAAGGAAACAATGAAGTAAGAAACTTCTATTCAATGAAACAATGAAGTTGCAAACATCTATTAATTAAGTATAAAAAGAACTGTTGATATCTGACGTATGTTGGTAGAGACTGCAGGACTGGCATCATTAGAGTTTAGTAGGGATTCTAACCGGGCCTTTTGTCCTGGTTCTGACACATATTTACTTAACACATACAATTCAAGAAATACACTTTAACCCACATGAATCTCAACTGTGGGGTGATAAAAGCAACCTCCCCTCGTGTTTAGAATAAATTTCAGATTGTACACCATGTCAAAGGAGGCATTTATGGCTTTTCATGTGGCTTCTATTGGGTCATATCCACCACTCTCTGTCCCAGTGACACCTGTGTTTTACCCAGAAAAACTATGTGTAATTATCCCCACATCCTCTCCACTGTGGATTTCAGGACTCCTATGTCCACCCAACTTCTTTAAGGGAAACTACAACACCTGCTGAAGACAGAGAACCATGAAGAGTGTGACCACTCATTTTTCCAAAGAGAAGTACGTAGATCAGCGAATCTGCTCATGTCTTAAACAGGGAACTATGCCTAAGAAGGAAAATGGCAACATGCTATCAATCATATATTATTTCTCCAGAATTTGGATGAAAAATGTTAAGATAGGTACATAGTAGCAGAAGTAGATAGTAAGAAACAGCGATAAAGAGAAGAGGATGATCATATTAAGAAAACTAGAAAGAGTTCATTTCCTTTCACTTAATTAAAACTAAAAAACTAGAGTTAATTGTACTATCTCATACCCTATTGGAAACAGATGTTTTAGAACTCACATTTGAAAAGAAAAGTGTAGATAATATAAAAATATAATGAATAGAGTTGACAGGCTAAATTGTTCTTTTTCTTTTGAATTACTTTTTTAAGAAGAAAATATGTGATTTTAAGGAGAAAGTATGTTTTACTTAGAAATTTTCTCAAGCTAGAGAAATTACTTAGAAATCCTATTTACCTATAAACAAAAGAACCTTTCCACATTTACCAGTATGATTCTCTTGTGGGTTGTTCTGAAGGTTTTAATAATGTGTTGATTTTATAAACTGAGGTTTAACTGCACTAACTTAATTTTTCCCTCGATTTTTGCCTCAAAATTGATTCTCCCATTTCCTGATAGAATAATGGAAATTTGGCTCTTCATACATATGATAATTTTATGGCGGGGTTGGGGGGGTGGGGGGGTTGGGAAGCAAGAGGTTATGAAAATAATGGATTACAAGAAATACAAATTATTATTAAAAATAAAATAATTCTTTACTTAAGAGTATGAACATGTCTTTTGTGCCTAAAGGGAAATCAGACTTTAGCATAAATCTAGTTTTTCCTTAGAATTAGCAGCTTAAGAAAACCAAGGGATACCCAAAAACACAATATAGAAGTTAACTCAGCTAATATTTTATGATACGTTTTACTTTGTTAAATATGCTAGAATTTCTCTAAGTCAGTGGTGGTGGTGTAGCAGCTGCAGTGGTGGTGGTGGGAATACTGGCCTGATAGTTCAGAGCAGATTCCATTCCCATGGATATGAAAATAGAAAGCAAAGGCGGCAGGAAGCAGCAGTGAATGCAACAGTTAAAACACAGCTTGTCATGAAAAGGAGACTGGGCGGGGGTGAGGGAGAGAAAGAACGAGAGAAGACAGGTCATGTAAACCATGAGCCAGGAAGTGAATTCTTTAAAATGATACTTTCCAGAAGCAAATTCTTAGAAATGTAGGTCTTTCCTTCCCCTGCCCCCTTATGCTATTACTGTTGGAATGAGGAATACTTGGGGACCGGATGAGAAAAGGTCAGAAGTCACTCAATTGTAGTTTTATGCAGGATATAATGGCTCTGTTTCAGCTTTAACATTAACCGCCATAAGCCAATGAAAGGCAATTCTCCTTCTTATGAACCACCATTTCTAACATTTCCAGAGTTATATTGTGTGGGAAATTAATCTCATCTTAATTTCTATTTTTTAATTCTCCTTTTAGTTTGGAGTTGCTGGGAGGAGGTGAGAGGGGGCTGTGGAGTGGGGGCATGGGAAGTTTTAGGCATAGCTGCTGCTTGGCTAAGCTAAAGGAATCAAAGTGACTTAATAATTTCCATTATCTGAAGAAGTTGGTCTTTTTTATCTCAGTGTCTACGAAAAAAATAATTTTGAGCCAGTAGGCATAAAATCTTTCAATTTTTAAAACCTAACATGTGCTAATCCAGAGTTCAGGTTAGCTTCAAGACCTTAGGGGCAAGGCTGGAAAGTGCATGTTTACTAGTATACCATTGTACATATACACAAACATATATTGCATTCTTTTTAGTAATGAAAATCATGTGTCAGGCATATAGCTGACATAAACTTTAGTATTAAGAAGCAATCAATGAAATACATGTTTTATTTCCAGCAGTATTTATGTATGTATGTATGTATGTATGTATGTATGTATGTTTGTATATATGTATGTATGTATGTATTTGCAATTGCCATAAGCCAACAATTCACCAGCATGCAAGCCTAGGAAGCTACTGCCATGAACCAAGCAGCTTGAGTTTGGATATTAGAAATATTTAAAACTATGAAATATTTTAGAAAAAAAAGTGGGGACAGGAGGAGGGAAAATACCCCTTTTATATTAGCCTCAATGATGCCTCACTGTATGCACTGCACTTGAAAGCGAAAATATGTGCTTGCACAAGTTGCACAACCTCTTAATGTAAGTTTTATCATAGCAAATTCCCTTCACTTTGAAATTCCCATAGTGTGACCGATTTTACCCATTAGATAAAATATGTTACAATTTCAGGCACTTGACATACAACTATGTCAAATGTACAGTATAAATTAAATGCTTGTATGTGTGTTCAAGAGGAAAAACACCTGCTCAAGGGATTATTAACATCCTTTTAAAAGAAAATGTTTGCTCTTTGCTTTGGATTTATACTATCTTAAAAATCTTCTATAGAAATACCCAATCAAAGGGAATAAATGCAAGATAAATAAAATTATTCATATACTCGGAGGACATTTTGCTCTTTGCATCGTGTGGGTGAAAAAGAACCAGGTACTAAACCTGACATACTCTGGGGAAGCCAGCAGGGGGGACCTACAAATTCAGATTCCGAGAGTAACCATATAGGATGTTCTGAACATAAAACGTCCTAACTAAAAGCGATTCCTGCTGGGTAGTCTTATCTTAGGCCTGTAGCATCCTTGGCAAAGGTCAGTCTTAACCTTAACTGAGCCTGGGTATTGTCTTTTTGCATCTCAGATAACATACCTTTGGAAAGTCAGAGTCATCCCCTTTCCCAGATCCCTTAGCGTATACTCACTGCACCAGAGCAGGAGACCACAGAACCCCTCACTGTTATCTTGTTCCTGACATACCATCTCTATGTGCTTTAAATGTTAATTGTTAACTATCCTGTCCCCACCAATGTAAAAGAAGTATGTGTCTCTCCCTGTTACTCTTCATCCAATCTCAAAATTTTTTTTAATATATTTTATTGATTTTTTACAGAGAGGAAGGGAGAGGGATAGAGAGTTAGAAACATCGATCAGCTGCCTCCTGCATACCTCCTACTGGGGATGTGCCCGCAACCAAGGTACATGCCCTTGGCCGGAATCGAACCTGGGACCCTTCAGGCCGCAGGCCGATGCTCCATCCACTGAGTCAAACCAGCTAGGGCTCAGAAATTATTTATTTTTGCCTTGGTTTCTCCCATCTCTTAATCAGTCACCAGTGGATATCATGTAACCCTCCCAACACCTCCGCCTTTGATTCTTCTTTATAAAATAAGCTGTAAAACTGCCATTCTCTGGAGCATTTTTCTCAATCCATCGAAATGTTGCTTCTGACAATTGTCATCAGTTTGGCTCAAATAAATTCATTAAAATTCTCTGCAGGTTGGACATTTCTTTCATTGGCAATGGTTAGATTCTATATTTTAACATAAGTTGTTATTCAGTGGTGGTATCTTTAAAGCAAAGTCTCTACCCTAAACACTAAATTGCTTAGAATTTTAGGAACTATTTTTAGTAATTCAACACTCATTTATTATGTTTAATAAATTGCATCCCACCTGGGCTTTGGTTCAGACTGCCCAGAAAGATTCCAGAAATGATAATATCCAAATAAAATAAATATAAGATCCAGTAAAAATATTCTTTTGCAAAATATAACTTTACTAAGTTTCTTTCAAATATTAACCATTAATTTATCATTTCAAAATAAATTTCATGAAAAGAACACATATGATCTTGAATTTCTTCAACTGTAGGATTATACAGAAACTGGAGGCCCAGTGCACGAAATTTGTGTAAGTGGTGGGAGGGGTGTCCCTCAGTCCAGCCAGCACCATCTCCAATCTGGGATCCCTTTCACAATCCAGGACTGCTGGCTCCCAACTGCTCACCTGCCTGCCTGCCTGATTGCCCCTAACTGCTTCTGCCTGCCAGTCTGATCACCCCCTAACCACACTCCTGCCAGCCTGGTTGACACCTAACTGCTCCCCTGCCAGCCTGGTTGCCCCTAACTGCCCTCCCCTGCCAGCCTGGTCACTCACAACTGCCTGCCCCTGCAAGCCTGGGTCCCCCACAACTGCCCTCCCCTTCTGGCCTGATCGCTCACAACTGCCTTCCCCTGCTGGCCATCTTTGACCACATGGGGGCGGCCATCTTGTGTGTTGGAGTGATGGTCATTTTGCATATTACCTCTTTATTATATAGGATAATTTCTACTCTATATTTACTAACAGCATGCTCTTTCAGGACCACATTGTATGGGAGGAAAAACACCTTTTTCCTTCTATCCTTCTAGGTTCTTGGCTTGATTTTTGTAACAAAAGACAAATTAACAAAAGAAAAGCATATTTTTAAATATAAGTTTTACATGACACAGGAACCTTCATAAAGGAATGAAGACCTGAAGAAATGGTCAAACCTGAACATTTATATGCCAGGTTTGATGACAAGCGGAAAGTTGGGGGAAATGTGACATCCTATATAATAAAGAGGTAATATGCAAATTGACCATAACTCCAACACACAAGAAGGCCACCCCCATGTGGTCAAAGATGGCTGCCCCCATGTGGACACAAGATGGCCACCACAAGATGGCCTGCAGGGAAGGACAGTTGGGGGCAAGCAGGCCTGCAGGGGAGGGCAGTTGGGGGGAACCAGGCCTGCAGGGGAGGGCAGTTGGGGGCGACCAGGCTGGCAGGGGAGGGCATTTAGGGGCAACCAAGCTGGTGAGGGAGGGAAGTTAGGGGTGACCGGGCCAGCAGGGGAGGGCAGTTGGGAGCAACCAGGCCTGCAGGGGAGGACAGTTAGGGGCAACCAGGCTGGCAGAAGAGGGCAGTTAGGGGCAATTGGGCCAGCAGGGGAGCAGTTAAGTGTCAATCAGGCTGGCAGGGGAATGGTTAGGGGGTGGTCAGACTGGCAGGCAGAAGCAGTTAGGGGCAATCAGGCAGGCAGGCAGGTGAGCGGTTGGGAGCCAGCAGTCCTGGATTGTGAAAGGGATCCCAGATTGGAGATGGTGCTGGCTGGACTGAGGGACACACACCCTCCCCCCGTGCACGAATTTCGTGCACCAGGCCTCTAGTAAGACTATAAAGGTAGGAGCTAAGTGTAATACCAGGGGTCACTTAGCAAGGCTTGTGGGTTCAGATTCTTCCCAGTGTCCCTCAGTCTTTGGAGGAAAGGATGCTCCTTTCCTTTGGGTATAGAAGGATACCTCACACATAAGGGTCCTATGATCTATTCCAGGGTAGAAGTTCAGGCAAGTCCTTCCAGTACCTGGCTGTTCTCAATTTCCTTCAGCTTAAAATATTCAATATGCCACCATGACATATCTTGGGGTAGTGTGTCCTGAACCCCATCAATGTCCCCGTGGAAACTGCTGGTGTGTGAATTTCAGAAAATAAAAGTTAATTAGACAACTAGTGACATTGACCTCATTAAAATACCTGAGTATTTGTCACAGAAAGTGATACCTCAGTGAGTTCATCAGAGCACAAAACAGAGATAGCATTACCTTAATTGGATCCAAGTAACTGTGAAGGACAAATTTCAGTGGATGTCATTTATGAGAAATCTGGATGTTGTAAGAAGGATTAGACTTGGGCACTGAACCAAATAGTCTAAAAGTTGTGAAAATTGGAAACAGGAATTATGTTATTAGAATATGTTAGTGAGCATAACGTAATACCCATGTGAACGTAAGTGTTTCCCCAGTATTCTCTGGGGTGTCTGCCTCACCTGCATATCTCTACAGTTGTTATAAAAATAGTCTGTCAATGGTTAAAGCAGACTGAGAAATAGCAGCCCTGACTCCTCTGGCTCATTTTCCAATTACCTTTGTGCACCAGGGAATGACGCTTGCTTTTAACTCAGTGGCTGTACAACAAACATATTCCTCATGGAAAACACGTGTTGGAGGTCATATTTCCTCATCTCAGCATGTGTCAGTCCTCTTGGAAAAACAGAATAAAATGAAAGCAATTATTTCACCCCAGTTAATTTGTGAGCATCTTCAATAAGGCTTGAATTTCAAATTATACTTGTGTGAAGGATAAATAGACCCACACATGAAAAGTTTGAGCTGGAAAGAAGAGAGAAAGAGGGAGAGAGGAAACACAATGGTTCCATTTTTGGTTTTAGGTAAATGAAAACAATATAATGCACGGTTTGAGAAAATAAGCTGCTTTTTGGAACCGGACTCATTGTTGGGCAGGTTGCAAAACAATGTACTGATTGAGAAGTTTATACTTAAGTAACTAGACCTGAAGCAAAGAACTGCCCAGTAAGGGAGACATTTCTGAGCCATCTACTGCAGATACCCTCCCAGGTGGACTTGCCTTTCTTTTCTAACCAACTGTTCTTCTATTTTCCTTTCAATGTTGTTTCACTTACTGAGTGGCCATTCCATGACAAATCCCATACTAAGCCTTGCTTGATAAAGAATGGTAAAATGGAAATCTTGGTCTGAAGGAATTTATACTCTACTTGGGAAAACAAGCACACATGAAGAAATACATGAATAATCATTGAGTCCCTGTTGTATTTCAATCACATACTTACACAAACTGTATAACTTGTGCACTGTAAAAATGCTTTGAGGTAAATGCTATGGAGGCACATATTTTGAACATAAGGACAATAAAGTTCAAAAAGGCCCATAGTCCTACTACTAATGAACGCCAGGCCTAGGATTTGAATCAGAGGATTCACTCTCCACGCCACAGTTCTTGGTTGTGTACCAAGCCCCTGGCCTCTGCTCTTCTTCTCTCCATCTAACTTTTTTTGCTACATTTCTCACTCAGTCCTTTCTCAATGAGGGATGAACTCAAGAATGGCAGAAGGGTGCTTGTGATGGCCCCTACAGTAAGCTCAGAGGAATAAGTGAAGCAGATATTCACATGAGCCTCAAAGGGACAGAGATAGAGTCCCTGTGGGTCAAGATAAAGTTTAAAAGGCACTTCCCTCAAATAAAGTGTATAAAGACATTGCCTTGGCACAGGCAAAGCCCTTCTTCATCTTTAAGACTTAGTTTGCATGGCCTTTCTTTGAAATACAATTAAAGATAGTCAGGTGAGCCCTAGCCGGTTTTGCTCAGTGGATAGAGCATTGGCCTGTGGACTGAAAGGTTCCCAGCCCATTCCAGTCAAGGTCACATACCTCAGTTTCAGGCTCATTCTGATCCCCTGCCCTGGTTGGGCTTCTGTGGGAGGCAACTAACTGATGTGTCTCTCTCACACTGATGTCTTTCTCTGCCCCTTCCCTTCCACTCTCTCTAAAAATCAATGGGTAAAATATCCTCCGGTGAGAATTAACAACAACAACAAAAAGATAGGTGAAATTAAAGAGAGTCAAAGGCTCAAGTTCTTAATGTTATTTATTAGTTTATTGCATTTTTACTTAGACAGCATATTATGTATGAATGTACTAACTAAATGAATATTCAGTAAGCAAAGAGGAGGAAAACAAGAGCTTCAAATTTAATTTTTGTTATGTGCTGGTAGCATTAAACCTTTCAAATGATAGTGACATCTGATTTTTGTTAATATAAAGTAAGATTTTTATCATCTATTGGCCCTACCTGATATTAGGCTTATTGTACTGGACTTATTTGTATTTGAAATCACAAGATATCTGTTTAATTCTGGTTCTTTTTATAATAAGTGTGTGATTTGGGACAAGATATTTTAATCACTATAATCTCAGTTTCAGTGGTTGAAAAGTGGGGATGGAATATAAATCTTACAAAAAACACAAATATTAAATGAGGGAAGGTGAGTAAAAATGCCTAGCTTAATAACCTTGGACCTAGACCTTAGTAAATGTCACATGACACTGGTAGTTGTTTGCCCAGTCAGAAGGCGTTGGGATTCAGTTCTTCTGCCATCTTTATTACTGCTCATTTGCTGAGGTTACATCATGACTACTTAGATAGTTTATGTCGAGTGAGCTCAATGAAATCCAGCACAAGAAGGGAGAGGGGAAGGAAGATGTATGAGCTGCCACTGTACTGCCACGAGTAATGTGGTGTGTGCTGAAAAACAGCAGGAGCACAGAACAGTCCACAACAAACAGAGAGAGTGGACAGATTAGGCAAAACGTAGGTGGTAACCCCAAGCATAAAGAGCAGACATGCAAAGGAAGAAACCATCTAAGGATGGAGTCTGTATTATGAAATCAGTATCACTAGCCTAATCAATCATAATTCCCATCAGTTCATAAATTTAGTTCAGGTCCTCTGCTGCTTGGCAATGTGCTATGAACTGAATGTCTGTGCCCTTCCCCCCCAAATTCCTGTTGAAGCCCTAACCCACAATGTGATAGGTAATCCTCATTTTTTTAAAAATTAAAGGAACAAAGTTGTGGATATTAGACTAGCTTTAGGTTGAGATCAGTCCATTCTGTCTTTATATGCTATCAAGTAGAGAGTCTGTATATTTTGAGATTTATTTTGGAAGGAAGGTATTTTAGTGATGATCAGGGTGCCAGGTGCTCCCATTACTAATCAAGGTTTCGCTCTTTTTTTTTAATGCTTTTGTTAAAACCATAATGAGCAGAATATGTAAAATTAAATTATAATATGAACTTCTACATTTAAAATGTTGAAATGTTAACTTAAATGTTACTTGATTTTCATACCTCTACCTTTTATATATCATTCAATATCTTATATTAATACAGATAATAAATATAATTTTTGTATTCTATATGTGGCAGAACATGTCTTAGAGGCATTAATTATCACCATCACCACAATGATTTGAGGTAGATATTATCTATACTAATAAAGAGCTAATATGCTAATGGTCAATATGCCATAACGACCAGGTCATTAGCATGTGAGCTGGGGCATTGCTCCAGAGACAGGGCGGGAGCAGGGAGGCGCCTGGAGTAGGCGGGACCATCCCTTGCAGGGGAGGGCAGGGGTGAGAGCCCATAGCGCCCACCTCACCATTCCTTCGCCACCCACCACTCGCACTCTGAGTGCCCCGCGGCCCACCTGCCAGGGGAAGGAGCACAGCGCAGCAGGCAGGAGGCTTCCACACTCTCCTCCAGTGCTATGATGGGGTGGAGCTTCTGCGTTGCTCCAGAGACAGGGCGGAAGTGGGGAGGCACCCAGAGAAAATGGGACCAGCCCCAGGTGACTCGGGACTGAGGGCGGGGCTTGAAGGAGCCGGAGAAGGCCAGAGGGTTTGGGGGCTGGGCCAGGCGAGCTAGAGCTCTGCGTGGACAGGTTCGGATGTCAAGGCAGGGCTGCAGGTGGGTGGGCCATGCCGCGTGAGTTCGAGTCACACTCTGGGCTCCTAGTTCTCCTATGACAGAGGCTGAGGGTAATTAAGTATCTTGACTAAGCTATTGAGGCAACTAAACCTCGGAGCTGGAATATTAAACAATGCTGCCAAGTCCAGGAACCAGGCCCTTACATGTAAAAGTAACTCCTAATGATTTTGTTTGGCTCTGTTGATCTCAGATGGTCTCCTTTTCATGCTCGGAGTACATTTTCAGTAGAGAATTTAACCTCAGTGAATTCTTGGAATGCATGGTGGCAATATAAGAAAAAAATTAGGACAAAACATAGGCTAGGTGCAAACACAGGAATACTGTCATCTTACCATTTACAGAATATACCAAGTGTTTTGGTTACAAGAGTGATGTTTTCTTTCTAAGTTTGTCATTTAATTTATCTGTTTTGAGGAGTAATATTTAGGTTAATGTAGGTTGCTACTTTCATTTTTCTAAATATCAGTTACTTTCCTCTCTACAGAATATTAATTTTAACATCTCTTTTGTTCATAGATTTCCTTTTATCTTAAAGGAAGTTCAGTTTGGAGAACTATCTAGAGGTAGGTCCTGGCACCTCACATACATCAATTCTTAATTTTTTTAAAAGGGATGAGAAAAAAGAAGAGTATCAAGTATAAAATATACTTTGGGGGAATATGTGTATTTAAACAGAAAGAAAATAAAGCTATTATTTCTATCTAGATCTAGTTCTGAAAGTAACTAGAAATGGTCACTATAATCCAGACTTCAGGAGAAGACATATCATATATTTTCCAATGACTCCAGTGTCTTAGGCTGCTACTTTCATAGGAAGGAAATTTTTTTCGGGGGGAGAGTGGGAAGGGGGAGGATTTGACAGCAAATAGTACTATGGAAACAATATAACAAGAAGGAATGGCGGCATGGGCTGAGAAGGTGGCATTGCAAGCTAAGACTGGAGTAAGGGATTGAAGAACATTCTAG
The DNA here is from genome assembly GCF_964212035.1 of Myotis nattereri. Lineage (NCBI taxonomy): Eukaryota > Metazoa > Chordata > Mammalia > Chiroptera > Vespertilionidae > Myotis > Myotis nattereri. Next base: position 63,217,087 of record NC_138080.1, on the reverse strand, counting down.
AAAGACAGAACAGCTGGTACAAAAGCAGGAATGTTATTAGTGTGTTTGCAGAATAGAAAGGAAGCCAGTATGGCTGAGACAAGTTTAAAGGGACATGGGTGGCCAGATTGTTTACAGGTTTTTATACATAGAAGGACACGATATAACATAAGATTATAAGGGTTACCCTGGCTGCTCTTCAAGTAGAAGGAAAGAATGGAACCAGAGAGACAAAATAAGGAGGTTATTGCAGTAATTCAATAGAGAAACACTGATGGCTTTGACCAAAATGGTAGCAATGGAGTCAGTGAGAAGTGGTTGGATTCTGTATGTATTTTGAAGGTAAAATCAACACAACTGCTGATGCACTGGATGTGCGGTGTGAGAGAAAGGGAAGTCAATAGTGATTCCCTTAACTGGCCTGGGGGACTAGAAGGTAAGAGTTGCTATTCATTACGGTTAGTGGGTGCAGACTGGGAATTTTGTTTTGGACACAGTATGCTTGGGATGCCTATCAGACAAACACAAGGACATGCTAAGTTGGCAGCTAGAAATATGCAGGTAGAGTTTAGGAGATGTGAATGTGGGTGTTATCATCACATGGATGGTACTTAAATCCAGGAGATTTAGGTAAGATCGAGGGAGTCAGTGTAGACATAGATGAAAAGAAATCGAAAGATGGGCCTCTGGCGCACTTCCACTTTAAGAGAGGGGGAGCAGAGGAAAATCCAGTCTAGCCTGGGAAGTAGCTGCCAGTGTGCAGGAGGGAAACCAGGAGAATGTAGTTTGCTGGACTTCAGCGGAAAACGGGATGTCAGGCTGTATTCTTCTTCTGAATAATTATATCTGAAGTAAATACTTGATACCTATATCATCTTATAATTTGTGAATATTCAAATATGCCTTGTCTGTGAAATAATAATATTTTTGCATAGCCTTATCTTATCAAACATGATCAGGTCAGAATTAAATAATACATACTGGGAAGCGGCATTTCTTGCTGAACTACTTATTGAAGAAATAAACGAAATTATCAGGCTATTTATCTGGCCAAGAGCTGTACTTCTGTCTCTTTTGACTTATGAAACATGATAAATATGGCAGTACGTTGTATTATGTAGAAAATAAATGGAGGGAAAATCCAATGTTTCACCATAATTAGCATACTTTTTTGAAAGCACTGAAATATATTAGCATTATGTATTCAGGCCGCTCCAACTTTAAAATCTAAAAAATCTTTATATACAAATCTACATAGTACAAGCATTCACGTGCTTTAACAAAAAGTGTGTATTATATCATGACAGGATTTGCCATAGACTCCTGAAAAAGTAGGGTCTGCACCCTAGTGAGTGCTCAGTGGTTAGCGCACCCACCCACAGATGGAAGGATTGTTGGTTGGATTCCAGGTTGTGTGTTCCCTGGACCCAGTGGGGGTGTGCAGGAGACAGAGATGTGTCTCTCACATTGATTTCTCTCCCTCTCTCTCTCTCTCTCTCTCTCTCTTTCTCTCTCTCTCTTCCTCCCTTCCTTCCACAGGGTCCTCAAATGTCCTCAAAATAGAGAGTGGTTTCTTAGGAGAAGCATGGCTCTACGAAATACTACAACTTGCCACCATGCAGACATGTGAAAATATACATAAAAACACAGTATATTTGGTTTTGGTAACGATACCATTATGATAAAGTTAAACCATGTAAGCCCTGGCCATCAGGAGTAACAGGGAAAACTTGAAGATTGCCAACAAAGAGAAACAACTGTAGTGGACCTTCTCCGTCCTCAGCACCATATTTGGGGAATAAGCAGAGGCTGCCTCTCCCGGAGGAAACAGCCTGCTTGCTTATCTGGGAGAGGTCTCATATTCCAAGAACATCCGCTCCCCACGCTCCCTTCGTGTCCCCTGGACCCTCACACTTCTCAGCCCCACTTGCCTACTTCCTCTTTAACAGAGGACGTAAACCAGTTGTCTGCCGCCTCTTGATTTTCTTTCTTCCCTTGCTCTTTCAGTCTTCACTCTCCTTGTCGGTCTTTGTAAGTTGGCCTCCCCCGCACCATATGGCAGCTGGGAGGGGAGAGCGGTGATCTGGCCTGAACAAAGGGGCTGTGGTGTCAGAGCTGCCCTGAATGCATGAGGCACAGTCGTGTGCAGAAGGGCCTGCAGCCCATCAGCAAAGACGGGGCAGGCTTGCAGTGCTGACTCCGTGTAGACAGAGCAGAAAGGGCCCCTGGGCCTCAGACGGAAACTCTTTCTCTTTGTGTCTTTCTCTCTCCTCTCCTTCCCTCCATTTTTTCTTTTCTTTCTTTTTTATTTCTCTAGGCGTGTGCCCAAATCATATGAGCTTATTAATGATAAAGTCAGAGCGTGTATCTGAACAAGAAATTAAAGCAAGCTATCTTATTTATGTGCTTCTGAACATCTCTAAAGGACATATAAAGAGTGACACCAGTGTATGAACGTGTGTGGGGGGAAGAGGGGCAGATACATTTCAATATGACCACATCCCTTTTTCCTGTCTCCTAAAGAATAATTCTACGCACTTACAGAAATTAGGTAATTCATGAAAGCAAAACATCTGGATGCTATAAGAGGATCCAGGCATTGACAAGAGAATTCTCTCTGATTATACCAAGTTAACTGCAGTTTCTAAGATTATGACTTACTAGAGGCCCAGCGCATGAAAATTCGTGCACTCAGGGGGGTCCCTCAGGCCAGCCTGAGCCCTCTCACAGTCTGGGAGCCCTCAGGGGATGTTCGACTGATGGCCTAGGCCCACTCCCCATGACTTGGCGGGCTGATCAGGGGACAGCACCGGCCAGCGAGCGGCCGGCCCTACCCGCCACCCCCCTCCCATCACCCCTCCACCGCTGCTGATCGCTGCTGCTCTCTGGCCCCGCACCCCGCCAACAGGTAGTTCCGCCATTAGGTCGATTTGCATATTATGCTTTTATTATATAGGATTATTATGCCGTATGCCATTTCAGAAAAGGGGCCCATTCTCAATGTTTCTCTCCTTCCCTATTCCTTGTTCTTCTTGAAATTGGACCCCTCTCCTATATCGGCATGATTTGTTTCCGTGGAGAAGTTCTGCATAGCAGACACAACATTTTCATTAGTGAAGTTAACACCATGCTAGAAGGATAGTAAATTCAAGCTGTAAATCCACCAGCTTTCAGGAGACCCATTTATTCTGTTCCATAGGAAATAAAAATCTACTAGAGGGGAAGAGTTGACTATGACCATATACATTTATGACGGAACATTTTATACTTTATTGCTGTAGGCTACTACTGGCCTTAGAGGCTAGTGTTGATTTTATTTGAATAAAAATAAGAGTATAATAAAAGCTAGAACAGACATTTCCCCACCTCTCTCAACCATTGCCCACCTACTCGCCACCCAGGGAGTCATCCTGAATCACAAAATGCCAGGCCCCTGGGGTACTTAAAGGAACCTGGGCAGGCTTCCAGATTCTGGTAACTGACCTTTTCCAAGTAGGCAACAATAACAGTTCCTCGTGAAATAAATCAATGGACATGTGTAGAGTACTTCAACAATGCCATGTATTTTTCTGCCCAAATCTTTCAGAATACAGTGAAGGTTATGTTGCTCATTTCAGCACATTGTTTACATTCATAACAGGGTTTCTTTTCAGAAATAGTTTTCCTGCGAACATAGCTTCCCTCTCTCTTTTCGCTATAATGTCATTTAATGCCTGTCAATGAGAAGGGCTGTGTTTTAAAATTCATAGAGAGTATATTTTCTTTGGACAATGCAGCCGGAGACTGATGGTTATCTGCCGTTAGATTAAAAAGCAAAATTACATGGGCTTTTCAGTTACGTTCTTCATAAATGCTCTTTCAGAATGACCGTAAATGTTTGGTCTGACATGAAACCTTCATTACAATAAACATCCATTAGAATAAACAGAGCCAAGAGCAGAGAGGGCCTGTGTTTAGCACAGACCAGGTTCTGTGTGTTTCCACGCACAGGGAGAGGTATGTGGCCCATCATCTGCCAGAGAGATTTGTGCGGAGAGAACCCTCTGTGCTACAAACAGAAAGCAAGCAACAAAGCAACTATTCAACCTTTTCTATTCACTCGCTCACATCTGTTTACATGGCCTCTGCTCCATCCTGAAAGGTTTTGTCTTCCCACCTCCATTTCATTTTACACAGCTCCGAGCGGCTGGTGGCTTGGAAGACTTTTTTTTTTTTTTTTTTTTTCCTGAAGAGCTGGGGATTCAAATCTGTTTTGTGAAACAGAAATCTGAAAAACAGGCTTACAGAGAGCAGTTGGGCCTTCTTTTGTCTCTCCGGTTGGAGTTCTAACGAAGGTTAACCATAAACTCCAACTCTCTCCTTACTTTTTAAAGTAAATTTAACCCACAAGGAAAGTTTCTGAGGAGGCTGGGAAACTGTACTATTTCTCTACTTCTGCTCATTACTGTCAGTTTGCCTTCTTTGTTTTAACAAAAATTGTACTTTTTTTAAAAAAAATATACGTTCCGGGAAGTGAAAGGATAAGAAATTAACATGCTACCAAGAAATACATTATAGAAATCTTACTATATGAACACTTCATATGAGCAGATTATATTTTGATGACATTTTATAGAGATGTTACACCCATTCACTCATCAGATCCTCAAAATGAAACAAAAGAAAAACCTTCAAAAGGCAAGACAGATATCATTACCAATGTTTTACAGAAGAAAAACTGAAGCTCACAGAAGTAGCATGGGATTCCCTCCACACCCCAGACTGCGTTCTGTATGACATACAAGCCAAATTGCCTTCTATTGCATTGTATACATTCATTATCTTACATGCCATTTTATAAGAATGAGTTATGATCATGATAGCCTCTAGTCTTTCTTATATTTCTAAAATTCTATGGCTTGTAATCTGATCCATGATGGATGGGGTGTTAAAGAGGCCTTTCAAAATGATCATACTCATGTAAATGGTGCAAAAATGGAAGTCTAAAGGATTTACATTTCAAATGTACTTATAAAGGTAGACCACAATTTTATTTTTCCCTGCTTTTCTAAATTTTATTAGACCTCTCAGTACAGAATCACAGAGACAGAGGAGACACTTATGAGTAGATATTTAAATAAAATCTTTGAAAATCAGAGGTACCGGCTTCAATCCTGATGACTACTTTCCAGCCAGGTGACCTTGCTGATTGTATTAATGTGTCTGTATGCATTAACTCGGGCTTGACAAGGAAAAATAATAATAAACCAATGATGCACAATTTTATTGAGGATGAAATCAACTGCTTACTATTTGTGGCGAGCAAATGGTAAACTGCACAGCCCTAGAGCAATATTAGTGACTGCCATTTGTTTGGTTGTTCCTGAATTGTTAAACAATTTATTTCAAGCATGCAAACAAAACTTTGAAATGTTTGAAAACTAAATACTGAAATCCAGTAGTAGTAACAGGAGAAGAGTAGCTTGCAGGAGAAATTCTAATAGTATGCCACTTGCCACCTGTCGGTGTTTGTGGAAGAGAATGAACGAGGGAGGGGGGAAGACGACCTTCCCTGTGCAATAACACCAGTGCACAGAATAGAAAGACTGTATAGAGTTGCTCTATTGCTATCTTTCTCATTTTATATTTTACCCAATAAATATTTTCTGAATAAATGAGTACCTGTGGTCCAGAAAAAAATTTAAAAGGTCTCTAGAGGTAGGTCAGTCCTGTGTAAGTTTAGAAATATTAGTCAGGAAATTTTATCAGGAAAGAGGATTGTAAAGTTACCTCCCAAGGGGAAGCAGCAATATGATATATTCAAGTCTAATTATTTTTATTATTTTTAGAACTGCCCTGTAAATAACTTGTGGTACATACATTGATACCCAAGAAATAACACATCATATTCCATAAAAAAAACTTGCAAAATTAAACATGGTGATCAGTCTTTGGCAGCCATAAAACTCAGTTTTAACAGAGAACAGAAGATATATCCTATCCTGCTTAGAGTCAGCTTGATTATGTGAAGAAAGATACAAAACTAAACTGAACTAAAATCACATTTTTTCATTCAGGAAAAAAAAAAAAACTTCTTTGAGGAAACATCAAACATGCAAAGGATAAAAGGCATAAAAATAAGTGACATTGATGGAGCATTGCATGTAGTTGCCAAACTAGAGTGCAAAACCATGTCTAAAGTTTTAGGAGTTAAAAGAAAAAAACAACAACAAAGATAAATGGTATTTCCTGAGCTTAAGGACTGGCCTCAGCAGGACATATGGTTTCATTTTGGGGTCTCTAGTTTCTTATGAAAATGTTACTATTTCTGTAGGCATCTTCATTTAAGGGAATGGGAAAAACAATGAATTAAAACCAGAGTTAGTTCAGCTGATTTTAATTTTCTCTTATCTTTTAGTTTTCACATTGTTAACCTAAAAAAAATAAATTCTTTCAAAAAAAAAAGCTCTACTGAGTAGGGGAAAAATAAAACATTTAGAAATCTTAATGTCAAGCATACATCTCAAATAGTTTAAGAAATTATAAACCTCCTTTGATCGATTCCATTACTGCTAAGAAGTTTTATCCACTTTCTCTTTTACAAGTTTTGTATGGAATAGAATGTGCTATTTCCTGAATAACAATTTACCACCAGTTTACATGGCAAGTCTAATAAATAATAGAAATAATTGTCAAGAATTTATGGCGTCATAGAATCATGTTAGTGTTTGTTAGTTGCATCCAAACAACTAAGCACATTTTTCCCCATTATAAATAAGGATAGCATTAAAAGAGAAAACTCTAATGAGCTACAGTCCAAGATGAGAATGACAGAGAGAAGAAGGACACAGTTTTTTATAATGGCTCCCATTACCCCCCAGATTCTCTTTTTTTCTACGACTCAGTAAATAAGGTCAAATTCATGATACATGCTGTTTATTCAAAATAGGCCACACTGGAACAAGCTTCCTTGAGTAGTAAAAGCTATTTTGTTTAATTTGTTTTTTAAAATATATGCTTATCTTTCATTGAGTAAATTTGATTTTAAATCTTTCTCTGTATTAACGAGAAAAGAGCAAAATCTACCCAAATATTTATAATGGGTTAAATGCTAGTGCAGCCTCAATGATATGAACAATGGACTTCAAGTAGTGAAAGGAAGCTGCTCTTCTAATATCTTATAATGTGATAACAAAAAAAAGCATTTGAAAAGGACATATTTTGTATATTCACATGTATGAGTAGTTTTGTTTGAAATTTTTGATAAAGTTTTCAAAAAACACAACTCTGCACTATGCACTATTGCCAGTGCACTGTTAATTCTTATTTTTCTACTTGTAAATTACTCAGTAGTCATCCAGTGTTAGTAGAAAATGACAAGGTATGGGACCCTTCCTATAAAAATAATGACCTCCAGTTGACTTATAAATAAACTTTGTGTGAATGTACCTTTTCTTTTGTGGTTCGGTCTCATTTAGACATCTTTAGTTGGGCACAATTGGTCTCCAGTTAAAGATTTCAGGTCTTGTGCCCATGTGGTTATTTGAGTCTGGTCTACACAAACAACATTTAATGTGGCTGAATGGATTTCTATTTACCTTTTCAGCATTGACTCCTTTGATCCTGAGATCCTCAGGAAAAGAAAAGGACGTTCTGCAATTTTGTGGTAGAATGACATTTGCTTTTTTAGGTTGGCAGCCAGGACTAAGTCCAGGTTTGTCTCCTCTAGGCTATTTCTTACTAATTAGCTTGCCTTTGTCTGACTTCTTTTCTACATATGGTACTCACTAACCTTTGAAAACTGAAACACACACATACAAATAGTTGTAAATTCAACTAGCCTATCAAGTCTATGAAAGTTTTAAAAATAATAGTTATTTGGATAGACCCTAAAGCAGCGATTCTCAACCTGTGGGTTGCGACTCCTTTGGGGGTCGAACGACCCTTTCACAGGGGTCGCCTAAGACCATCGGAAAACACACATATAATTACATATTGTTTTTGTGATTAATCACTATGCTTTAATTATGTTCAATTTGTAACAATGAAAATACATCCTGCATATCAGATATTTACATTACGATTCATAACAGTAGCAAAATTACAGTTATGAAGTAGCAACGAAAATAATTTTATGGTTGGGGGTCACCACAACATGAGGAACTGTATTAAAGGGTCGCAGCATTAGGAAGGTTGAGAACCACTGCCCTAAAGCATTTATAAATAGTAATTGTCTCCTAAATTATAAAAATTAAAAATGGATTTAGAGTGGTGAATCCATAGGCCCATTACACTTGTGCAAGGGATGAAGCCACTGATAAAGAGAACAGGGGCCATTTCAAGAAAGGTGGAATGAGGTGGCATGTGGATTTCACAAAAGGCAGCTCTGGTCTGAAAACAAAGGGAAATACCAAGAGCCCAACAATAAAGGATGAGCCACTATCAATGGGAGAAAAATCAAATTAATAAACATGATTAGAACAGTATTATCTTAGTCATCATCACTTTTCCTGTGAATCTCTACTTGAATTCCCATGAAATCTTGATGCTTCTTCCTTCCTGATCCCATAGAATGCTAAGGTCTGATATAAACTTCTATTGTGACATTTACCATAACGTTTTGACGGTTGGGTTTTTTTTTGTTTGTTTTATATATTTTATTGATTTTTTACCGAGAGGGAAGGAGAGAGATAGAGAGTTAGAAACATTGATGCGAGGGAAACAACGATCAGCTGCCTCCTGCACACTCCCTGCTGGAGATGTGCCCGCAACCAAGGTACATGCCCTTGACCGGAATCGAACCCGGGACCTTTCAGTCTGCAGGCCGATGCTCTATCCACTGAGCCAAACCAGTTACAGCAGACGGTTGGTTTTGTGTTTTCATCTTGCCCAAGAGAATAGCATTAAACATGATACATAGTAGGTCCTCAAAATATTTCTTAAAATAGGAAAATCAAGTTCATCTTTTTTGTTTGCTATAGTACACCACCTATATGTGGGGTTTATTTCATAAATACCATCTCTCATAGAAAATTCATTGGAGCATAAAAATTTAAGTCCAATTATGATTTAAAAAAATATGAAAAAACAATCCACAGACTGAAATATTTGCAAAACACACATCTGATCAAGGACAGTTATCCAAAATATACAAAGCATTTTTAAAACTCGACAATAAGGAAATGAACAACCTGATTAAGAAATGAGACAAAGCCTTTAACAGACACCCCAACAAAAAGGATATTGTGAGGTGAAATGATCTGGGGTACTTAACGTGATCTATGCCATCTTACCTGTAAGGTGAACTTCAGTTCACCTCAGGAGGGGTAGGCCCGTATCACCTGAACAGAACATTACTGCATAGAGGAGAGAGTCTTTTAAGTTGTTTACAGCCTTGGCTTATACTAGCACAGCTCTTAACAAGCAGGTGGCTACAAGCCTCCTGTGTTAGCAGGTGTCACTTAGCTATACATGACAAGACCCATCCCTTTTTGGGTGCAAGATTTTCCTTCTTGCTGCTGCATGAGACACTGCTTCTGTCTGTAAGTTCCCTTAATAAGCTCTCAGTGCAATTCTGGAGTTCTCAGCTTCTCTTCTGTCTTGAAGGTCCACCCTCCTATGGAGGTTGGTTCCAGCACACCTCCGGAAAATTTCCCAACAGATGTCAAATCAGCATATAAAAAGATGCTCTAGATCATATGTTATCAAACAAATGCAAATTAAAACAACAATGAGATACCACTATACACCTGTTGGAATGGCCAAAATCTTGAGCACTGCAACAGCAAATGCTGGTGAGGATGTGGAGCAATTGGAACTCTAATTCATTGCTGGCAGAAATCTAAAATGGTTCAACCACTCTGGGAGATAGTTTGGCACTTTCTTAGAAAACTAAATTTATTCTTACCGTATGATCTAGAAATTGCACTCTTTGTTGTTTTTTTACTCAAAGTAGTTCAAAACTTATATCCACGCAAATCCTACACACAATGTTTCTAGCAGTTGTGTTCATAGTTGCCAAAACTTGGAGGCAAGCAAGATGTTCTTCAGTAGTTGAATGGAATAAGAAACTGTGGTACAACTAGACAATGAAATTTTATTCAACATTAAAAAGAAATGAGCTATCAAGCCATGAAAAGACATGGAGCAATCTTCAATGGATAATGCTAAGTGAATAGAGCCAATCTGAAAGGGCTACATACTGTGTGCTTTAACTATATGACTGGAAAAAGCAAAACTATGGAGAGGGTAAAAGGATCATTGGGAGCCAGGGTCAGGCAAGGAAAGGGATGAATACGTGGAGCACAGAAGAATTTTAGGGCAATGAAAATACTCTGTATGATACCATAATTATGTATAAAGCATCAAGAGTGAATAGTAATGTAAACTATGGACTTTGAAGTGATTATGATGTGTCAATATAGGTTCATAAATTGTAATAAATGTACTACTCTCGTGGGTAATATTGGTAATGGGGAGGCTGTACATGTGTAACAGCAGAGGCTATATGGAAAATCTCTACGTTGCCCTAAATTTTGATCTGAACCTAAAATTGCTCAAAAAAATAGTCTTAACAAAAAAAAAATTAAAAAGTCAATTATTTGTATAAATAATTAAGAGAAATGGGGAGAAGTAAAGGACATGACTTTAAGGCTAGACTCTCAGTTTGCTTCCCTTAAGCCAGAGCAGTAGGATACTAATAGCTGTGACTATCAAGAAGCTTGATATTTGGGCCACATGAAAAATAAGGTTACAATTTTACAACAGAAATGAAGAGATTGGGCCAGGACAGAGGCAGTGTTGCCCAAAATATTTGAATATTTGAATTGATTCCTTCTACTGATGGTTCAGAGTTGGGTAAGTTTCATGAATAGAGGCCATGTAAATGAGATTTAACTGAGCTATCTGTACAACTAAATGTCCTTGACATATATGAGTGGGACTGGGGACCTGGTAAGTATGTTTTGCAAACACATGATCAAAAGGACTAGTATATCTAGACCTCTGCTACTCAGTATGGCTTTCAGGTTAATTTAATGGGATTGACACATTTTATTCAACAGAATAAATGAGTCCTACTTATATGTGTACAACCAAGAAGAATTTTTATGGCTGTTTTCTAAGATAAAAGTAAGAGCTAAATGCAAGTAATTATAGGCCTACAATTAAGGAAAATATATGTGTACTGTAGTTGAACTGACATGGTGGTTTTGATAATTGGTTATGTAGGTGAACAATAGAAATTTTGGCTTGGCAAGTGCTCATAAAACAACAAAGCTTCCTTTTTTATTGTGTTTTGCTGTTACTAGTGTTGATGTTGCTGCCCTGGGATGAACCATGGAGTAGGTCCAAAAGTCTTAATGAAAGCTCTTAAACTAAACTAGTTGGTATCTTGATCAGCAACATTTGTTTTTCAAATGCCAAACTCAAGAGTAATATGTTCCATATGAAATAAATATAGAAATTTGTGAAACACAAATATATTCAGAAAAACAATTTAGGTCACTCCAGAATCTTTGTCCTCTCATTTTGGCTCCTTGCCCTATTGTGTTTCATATCCCGAAGGGTCCAAGGATAGCAGCCATCAGCCTACAAGCCCTTTCTTTTCTTCAGTCAATATTAGAAGTCAAGATAAGGAAGTGCACTTTTACTAGAGTTGTTAGAAAGTTTAAATTTAGAAGACATAAACTCTCATTTAAAAAAAATGCAGCTTGATCATTAGCTTGCCAGAAAAAAAATTACTATAACTACTGACCACCTGAGTCTAATGAACACTTTTTATTTAATTTTAAAAATAATTAAAGTCATTTTCAAGTAATCTGTAGAATGTTTAAGATTTTAACTTCTATTAAAATTTAATCATAATTTAGGCAAAGCAAACTATTAAGTACTAACAACAGTATCAAAACATTATTGTTTCTATCTAGTAAATTTAGGCATGAAACATCATTACATAGAACATAATATAGTCATACATCCTTTTAGCAAAATGGAATGGTCTAGGTTTTTGTTTGGTATTTCTTCTTTATCAAACAGTTTAATTCTTTAGGTGCATAAACATATTTCAAACTCACATATTTAAGGAGGGATAATCTAATTGTGTATTAGGTTGATTTAGTTGTTTGTTTGTCCCCCCTTCCCCCCCCCCCCAGATGGTATGTCCTGAAAAAGAATTCAAGATTTATGCTTTGAGGAAATAGAACTTTCATTGGCTGGTAAGTAGAAGTGCACCCTTTTGAAGGATGGGGTGAGGCCACCTGGAGAGTGATATTGTCTCCAGTCAGAGAACTGCATGAGAGCAGTTGGTGCTCAAGTCCCAGAGAGAATAGTGTTTGGGAAAGGAATATTGTACTAAGAGGAATGTAATATCACCAGGAGAGACAAAAGGAGAACATTAACTTTTTAATGCTTGCTTCGTTTCTTTTCTATCTTCAAGAGGAAGAAGCAGGAGGAGGAAAGGGACAAGAAAAAGGAGGAGAGGGAGGAGCGGGGAAGAGAAGGAGGAAGAAGAAAAAGAAAGAAAAGAGAGAGAAATGAAGAAGAGAAGGGAAGGGAGAAAGGAAGGAAAAAAAGAAATTTTTGAAAATATTTAAAACCAGTTTGAAGAACTTGAAAGAGAAAATATAGATGTTATTTTGCACTGTCAGTCAGATATGCAAACTGATATGGTTGCCAGCATCTTTTAGAATACATGGAGGGATCACTTGAAGGACTGGGGATAAAACCAACAGGGGGGCTGTGTATTTGGGTTTCCTTCACATAATATATTCATCTTGAACAGCAGGGGGTAAATTTCCTAAAGAGGTCACTAGGGATCCCCATAAATCCCATTAGCTGGTAATAGGATTTGTGTGCATAAATTCTCCTGCTCTGAAAATTTCGATTTTGGTGTTTAATTTTCCATATGATCTAAATATCCATTAGTGCAAATTAGAAGGAGCTTCTCTGGGAAACTTCACATAGCTGGGTTTTTGTTTTTTTCTTCCTTTTGTTTATTCTTTTCTGAAAAGACAACTTTCCCCAAAGGTTAATCTTTGTAAATTCTTTAGTGTCTGAAAGCATCTGAGGAAGGATTATTCAGCAGAGAAAATTCTGAAACACAGTTATTCATATTTTTTAGCTTATTAGGAAAGGCTATGAGGAAAAAGAAGGTAACCCATTTCTTTTACTATACTTTTACACTATTAGAACAAGCAACATTACATTCATGTATTTCTAAAATAGCCTAATATTTATTGATTTGTATACAATTAACGTATTTTTTGTTTGCCCACAGTGGGTATTCAAGATAATCTCACCAATTTGGATTTTTGTGGGGAAAAAATTCCGTCTTTGAGTCCAAAGGCTAATTGAGGATCATGAATTTTTCAAGGGATGATGGTCAAGAAATGCAGCATTAACTTCTCGGCCATTTCTTATGAACTTAGGAAAGAAATAAGGAGATAACATTAAAACTAGAAATAAACAAACTTGACAGGCTTTTCTGAGTGTTGTTTTGAATTTTCAGGTGTATTTGAAGCCCAAATCAAAGTAAAAACACCAGGATTTTTTTTTTGAGTACAGACATGTAGAATAGGGGCAAAAAATTCTATATTCCCTGGGCTCCTACGGCTGAGCTTCACATAGATCCATCTGACATAACAATAAGTGCCTCAGTGCCCTGGCCAAGCAGCTCAGTTGGTTAGAGCATCATCCTGATATGCCAAGGTTGCAAGTTCGATCAACCATTAGGGCACATAAAAAAATCAACCAATGAAGGCATGAATAAGTGAAACAACAAACTGATGTTTCTTTTTCTCTCTCCCTTCCTCTCTCTCAAATCAATAAATAAGTTTTTTTAAAAAATAATAAGCACCTTATTGATAAATCAGACTGCTTAGTAGTAGCAATGATCCTGAATATAATATCACTGTTTGAACAAAACTAAGGGGGATATAATAAGGATTCCATGAGTTTTCCATTCTTTAGCTTAAAGATGGCTTTATATTTTTCCCCATTATTGTTTTTAAATGAACATCTTTGTTTAGGAAAAAAAAAAAAAGAGGCTGCTTATAACTTGCCAAAGGCCTCAAATGTGTTTTTCCCAGTTAGCCCTCAACTTAGAAAATAGTTATTATCCGCATTTTAGCAAAGGAAGATGACAAAGATGCTTGGAAAAGTCACTTGGTTCCCAGTGAGCACACTTAGTGCCTAGCTTCAGTACCCCAGTTCTGCCTAGTTCCCAGGATACCTCCGTGCTCATCTGAGAGTGCAATTTAGTCACTCCCAGCCCATCCTGATTTGTATCATCGCAAGAGGCGTGATCGCTAATGCAATGGAAAAATTTAAGTCCTTTGTTTTGTTTGAGTGGCTATATGTTTGAATAATCTTAAACACTGGATATAAGCCTCACAATAGTTCAGGAGTAAAGGGATTGTCCAAGCAGAGTTGAATATTTCCACCCATGAGTTTTCCATCCTTTAGCATAAAGATGACTTCGTATTTCCCCCTACTATTGTTTTTAAATGAATTTCTTTTAACCACAGCTGAAAAAAAGGGATTCTGCAGATTGACTGGGGGAGTGACTATGTTGATGTAGGGTGGGGAGCATAGAGAGACAAATACAGAGCCCAAGGGGACGGAGGCCTGAAAGGTTTGGCGCTGACCTCACTCTCATTGGTGCCAGAAGAGTGATTAATTTTGGAGGGTCAGTGTGTCAGTTAACTATTGCTACAATAACCCTGCATAACATTGGACCATAAGTTCTCAGCACACACCACATAAGAATTGATTTAGCTCATGCATCTGTGCGACATCTTGGGGATGGTTAACCTAGATTGGGCTCATCTGGGGCGGCTCTTCTCCACATGTCTGTCATCTCCCTTTGATGAGCTGGATATACAAGGCAATTTTTTTTCTACTGGCAAAGGCAGAGGATTAGGAAAGCAACTTGAAACTTGCAAGGTCTCTCGAGGCATGGTCACAGGCCTGGCAACTATCATTTCTGCCATATTCTATTTGCCAAAACAAGTCACATGGCCAAGCCCAAAGACACAGGAAACAGAATATACTCTATCCCTCTAGAACAGTGGTTCTCAACCTTGGCTGCACATTAGAATCACCTGGAAATCTTTTTAAAATCCTGATTTCTGGGCTTCATCCTCCAGAAATTCTGTTTCTTTGTTATGGGGTGGGGCCACAACATTAGTAACAAAGAAACAGAATTTCCCGAGGATGAGGCCCAGAAATTAGGATTTTAAAAAGATTCCCAGGTGATTCTAACGTGCAGCCAAGGTTGAGAACCACTTCTCTAGAAGGAGGGACTACAAAGTCATGTAGCCAAAGGCAGACAAGCATTAGGGTTATTAATGCAGTTTATTATATAGTCTGGATAATATCTGGAGAGAAAAGACTGAGAAATAGTCTCACTCCAGGCCAGGAATTTGAAAGATCTATCAGTTGGGTCTTACAAACCCTGTAAAAAAAACAAAACAAAACAACTCAATTTCCAGAAGTTTGAGAAATCTTCAGGCAACTGCAGTAGACTTTGCAAGACTCTTACTGAGGCAGTGGCTGTATACTGTTTAAAAGATCTAGAAGTATGTGCTATCTTGGGCAAATGGAGTTCTCAACACTCACACCTCAGACACTGCCTTCTCCTTTTTCTCATTTGAATGAGAAGAAGTTGAAAATGACTGAACTACAGAATAATTAATATCCTATTAATTTAAACCTCTCTCATGTCCCTGGGCCTTTCATTTGGAAAATAGCTATAATCACTTACAACTAAAACTTTGCATTCAGATGTGCTTGAATTTTTATGAAATGGTCTCATCTATTATGTCAACTGATTGCAAATAATCCCATTCTATGCAAAAGCCTGAGATTAATCACACCACATTACACATAAAGCTGCCTAATTAAGGTCACTTTGTTAGCTCCAGAATTGTTCAGAACCTTACTCATTTGCTTCTTCTCATTTGCCTACTTAACTCCACAACTTTTTCTTTCATATCTCTCTGTGATCCTAATAATTATTCTGTATAATCTGTTCTCAATTTCCAAATGTTATTGCCCAGGGCCCAAATCTGGCCATCTTTCCACTTGCACGTCACACACCACACTTTACTGCACTTCACAGGTGTTTTGGTTTTTACAAACTAAAAGCAAGACCCTCCATCAGCAAAAAGATTGACTCGCTTTATTGCAACACTCACTTCATTACGGTGGTCTGGAGCGGAACCTGCCATGCCATGGAGGTATGCCCTGTTTGGGAGGGAGGGAGCCAAAAAAGAGCTAGAGCTAGAACAGAAGTGAGGATCCTGACTTTAAGCAACTGTGTTTTCATCTGGGCAAGGCTTCGTGCCCTCTGGACATCTCTGCTAATCAACCTTCCCAAAGGATTTACCCAGACCCTGTTTGCAGAAAGGAGATGGTTCAAGGTTCTTTCTGGAATATGTGTGTGTGTGTGTGTGTGTGTGTGTGTGTGTGTGTGTGTTGGAGGTGGAATGGTGACTTTAAAAAAGGATGTAGAATGAAGGTGGGTGTTCCTGTTTGATTTCTCTGCACTTTATATGTCAAGCCTGTGTATCTGCTGCATGACCAGCTCTACACCCTAGTCCTAGGCAGTGTCTACCTCTCAGAATGGACGAGAAAGAGGCTGTCTGGGTCTCTCTTTAGAGAGACATATTCATACTGCCAGGAATATTTCATATCTCCAGGAAATATTCATATCACCTTTTAAAAATGCTAGTGGTCATGAAATTTCTATGTGGAGTTCATTTGTATAGATTCAGGGGATATGAACGTAAGCTCTTAGGAATCCCTGCTGCTTCTGTTAGAGTTGTGACTCAGATGCCTGCATCGTCTGTGGTGGAGGCCACCGTGGGTCTGACCTGCCAGAGTTGGTGATTGCTCCAATTGCATGCATGTGTGGTGTCAGAGCTGCTCAAAAGAGGTGTGATGTCTTACATTTGTCAGAGAACAGAGAGAATAGTGTCTTATGTGACATAGCCTTTGCAGGTGTTTTCCTGTGTTTAAAGAATTCTACTTCATGCCTGATGGGTAGAATTTGAGCTCCCTTGGGAAGTTCCCAGGAAGAATGGCTTATCTTCCCAGCCTGTTAGTTGTACAGAGGGCCCTTAAGTATAGGTCCATGTGTGTTGGGGGCAAATGCTGAAATAGGTCTTTGCTTAATATGTCCTTAAATAGTGTGCCTCATGAACAACATTTTTAAAAAGTATTGCTTATTATGAGATTTTAAGAGGATTCATAGAAGTATCAACAGATGTTATTAGAATAGATTTTCTAGAATTAATATATATTTATTAATATGGGATTCTACATTTTCTTTGCTTGTGTGCTTGTGTTACCTTCTTTAAAAAAATTATTTTACCATTTTATATATATATATTATTTAATAAAGGTGTGGATGTTATGTTAATTTTCTAGCTGTGTAAAGAAAGCAAATTCCTTTCTAATGGCTTATAATAATAATAGTGACAACTATTGAACCAGCAGTTATGTGACAGGCACACTACGAACTCAATTGCTTTATTTCTTTAACTCCCCAAAACATGCTAAAATGTATTTACTATTTTTTACACATTACAGATGGGTAAACTCCTATTTAGAAAGTTTGAATCACTTTTTTAAAGTTACACAGGTAGAAAGAGGAAGAGCCAGTTTTCAAAACATGGGTCGTTTTTAAAAACCACTGTGGTTTATAAATAGCCAGAACAGGGCATGGCACTTTAGAGCAATGGCTTGTACATTTTTAAAATGTTATTTTTTTCTATCCTAGCATAACAAAAAGAAAAGTGGGTTGATACTGAGAGAGTTGCTTTCACAGAGCACAAAACAAATAAAACAATCTCTTCCGTGAAAAGGCATGGAGAAAGCGTTTTCTTTTATTCCAACTCTTTGAACACTCTCCCGTGTGTTCTAGACTTCGGTTGGTACAGAAAGGCGCCATCAATTGTTGGACAAAAAGAAACCATGTAGAGAGGATAATGTCATCTCATCAGTGTCATGGAAATCCATTACTCATAAAGCAGTGTGGCCCAGGAAGAATGGCCACTCCAGGAGCAAGCTGTCTGATTGGCTGGGGGGTTATACTAGCTTCTAATGTGATTAAGGACTCTACCTAAAAACAAAACAAAAAGCATTGCACCAGAGCCAAGGCCGGGCTGTCAGCTTGTGGAGACGGAGCCAACACTGGGGCTATTCATTCAGCAGCACACATGACAAAATTCAGCTCAAACCACAGGGGGCACATTTTTTAAATGAGGCCACGTAGATCCTACCGTTTCATAATGGGATTTGTGGGCATCAAGTCTTGTGCATGAAAAATCTACATTTGGGTGACCAATTTTCCATGTGACAGAGCAATTTATTGAATTAAAAGCGGAGCAAAATAGTGCAAATGTTTTGGCAATTTTCATCGTTTCTCTTCTCTTATATTTCTGCTATTTCAGAAATGAATCATGCATTAATTGCTAAACTAAATCAAATGGTAAACTTACACTGTAGAGTGTAAAATAATGGTATGCTACAAAGTGATAGAAACATTAAAGTCATCTGTGTTTGATGGGATTTAATAATGTAAATGAAAGGAGCCAGCACAGTCTCTGGAACATAGGAAAGACTCCTCAAATATGTCTTGAATCTTAGGGGAAAAACTTCTCTACAAAATCTGGTTTTAATTATTAAACCGCTGCTATCACACAGATGCTCTCTGGGTAGAATTGTATAATTTTGCTTTCCTTTGCGAAGCTGGGACTGGGTTATAAAATATGTATGCTTTATTTATTTATTTTGCCTTTGGAATTAGTGGCTAATGAGTTCTTAATTTCATAACCACGGGCTTCTTCATTTCCTTTCCTACTCTTTCGGAATGTGGAGAACGATTTTAATTCGGAGACATGAATTCTGAGATGCCATTTTGTTCACATTAAGTTGACTTTTTGCCAGGTGTTATGTTAGACACAATCACTGCTGGGATTCTGTGGGTGTTACTGAAAATTACTGGGACAGAAAAACAATCTGTTGGCTCAGTAAGGATGTGAAAGTGGTGATGCAAGGGCGTGAAGGGAGTACTTTGCAACATGTGGCAGTGGCTGCAATTCTTTCTGCATCATTTCCAACCAAAACATTTCTACCCAGAGCTTTGTCACTTTACAGTAACAATATTTAGGCCAAAGCTTCTTAAATCAATCTTATATTAGACATTTAAAAAAAAACCCCAAAAAAAACTTACCTAATCCATTATTTTTTAACACTGTTTAATGACTAGGAAGTCTCCCTTTAAAAAAAAAAAAAGTGAAAATCAGTGAAGAAATTGTCAAGGAACATAAAATCTTGATAAGGAAATTTTAAAAGAAACAAAATATATAAAAGCTTCTATTTTCATTACTAGCCAATAACGAAAATAGAGACTCCCCTTCTTTCTGTTTTCGCTACCATTTTCTTTTTCCCTTTTCCCCTTTTCCCCCTACACTTAGTATATGTCCTGCCTCTCTCAACAAGGCACATAAAGGGACCATCTGTTCTGTAGCTGTTCCTCCACAAAAATGACTTTCAAATCCTTTCCTTTAGTCATTCTCTCTCACCCTCAGTTCTGGTTCCTTAATCCAACCAGTCAAATAGAATTTGCCATTTGGACTATTTGCCTACAATTCATTTTATTTTTTAATAAGTTTTATAAATATATAAAAAGACATTTAATACATTTTTATGAATTTATGCCGGGGTCCAACCCCAGCGGGTCCAGGGTTTCCCAAAGGTGTGGACGGAGTCGGCGAAGAAGGAGTGACACGGAGACAGCGTTCAGTTGATCAGCAGCCTAGTCAGGATCTCTAGCCAGGATCTCCAGCCAAGTTCTGGTCTGGATCTCCAGAGAGGTTCTGGTTAGGATCTCCAGCCAGGTTCTGTGTCCATGTTCTCTCGCTAGGTTCTCCAGCCAGGTTCTGTCCAGGTTCTCCAGCCAGGTTCAGTCACCAGGTTCTAGTCAGGTTCTCTTGCCAATTTCTGTAGTCAGGTTCAGTCCAGGATCTTTTGCCATGTTCTCTCACTAGGTTCTGAGGCCAGTTTCTGTCCAGGGTCTTTTGCCATGTTCTCTCCAGCGAAGTTCTTCTGTCTCTAGAGAACGTTCTGTGTAGGTTCTGTGCCTAGGTTCTGTCTCTCTCTCTGTCTCCTAAATTTTGTCTTGTTGTCTTGTTACAACTGTATTTATACCAGTTGATTCAATCCTATCAATCTCTATTACAAAGGTTAGGGCGTTTCTTATCTCCATTCCAGGGAGTAAAGATTATGTAGCTTAAGCATGATTGTTTGTAGTTAAAGTGATTAACTACCCGCCTGGCACTTAGTTAAGGGATTTTATTCCCTCCCTAACTTCAAGGGAAAATCCCTACTTGGGGAAACAACCTTTCTCAGAGAGGCAACCTTGGTTAAAACACATAGTGCCAAGAAGGTGAGCAAACATATTAAGAACAGTATGCCATATATGCCAGGTCCCTTGAAACAGCAAGGATGGACCGGCTCCCGGCAAATTTATACTTTTTAAAGTTTCAAAGACAAGTATATAATTCTTTTATAATCAAAAGTAGGGTGAGCAACCATTCTTCTTAGCCTGAAATTGCCCAGTTTTACTGCTGGAAGTCCTGTGGCTTGAGAAACACATCATCTCAGGCAAACAGGTCAATTGCTCACCCTAAGAAGATAATAGTAGTTCTACGTGTCCTGGCAGCCATGGCCAAGATGGAGATACATCCTGTTTATCATGTAACTCATTATTATGAGGAGCAAAATATATCAGTTCTCCTGTGAAAGCTGGTACCCGTGCATGTTGTTTGTTTTTGCTAACTACTACATTTAAAGAAAAGGCCATTTAGCATTATTTGGAAGGTACTGAGTAATATATAGGATTTGATGTCACTTTCTCAAAAAATAAAATAAAATACAGAAAAAGAACCTAAAAGGCTAGAACTCACATTGATTTTTAGAAAAGGACAGATCTAAGCCTGTACTACATTAAGTTGAAATAATTCTGATGCAACTTTCTGGACAGTAATATATATATATATATATATATATATATATATACAATAGACAAACAAAAATAACAAAATTGGTGATCAATTCCTTGGAGAAAGGGAGATTAGATGAATTAGGAAAGTGTTATAATTTTAAATAATAAAGTGACATTGGGTAAAAGCCTAAAAGAGATGAGAGCACACCATGGAGATAAAAGGGGAAGAAGATCTGGTAATCAGTGCTTCTATATCATTTTTGATCTGCTTTTCTTTGCATTGCTATGCTCTAAATACCCATTGCTTGATGTAATATAAACAGAACCATCACAAGGCCTCATTTGGAAATTAGTACAATTAAAACAATAAATTAGGCACAACATTGGAATTGTACATCTTTCTTATGCTGAAATTGGAAAACAGTTTTAATGTTAATAAACAAATCTATTCATAATAATCTCATCACCAAAATAGGTTGGTATTATGAAAAACACAACTAAATTAGGAGGTCAAGAAGCCCAGGCTCAGATTCTGGCTACACTTCTAACTAGCTATGACAGTGGACTACCCATATTCTGGTTTTGCTTTTTTAAAAAAAAAAAAAATTAAATGATAGGAAATGTCAAGATTCCTTCTGTAGCAACTTCTAGTTCTGGGATGATGTGCTGTAAGATTCTGGAATTAAATCAGACCAATTCAATCATTACTCTGCTGTAGAGAAAAGTAATACCTCTCATGACCCCCTCACTTCCTGCCTCAAAAACTTACTCTTGTAATTCTCCGATGGAGCCAGTGCAAGAACAAGCTAGAAAGGCTGTGCCCAACAAGGTGAGGCAGAAAATGCCCAGTAGAGTAAGATTTCTTTTTTCACAATTATGGTAGGCAGAATTCTAAGATGATCCCCAGTGATCAATGAGTGTGAGCAGCACCTGTCAATATAATGGGATATTACTCCCTAGATAATGTTACTTGATATGGTAAGATTAAAAGATGTAATAAAGGATTATAATCAGCAAGCTTCCAGTTAATAAAAATATGGATTATCCTGGGTGGGTCTGACCTAATCAGGTAAACCTTTTGAAAGCAGAATTAGCTTTATCCTGAGTTCAGAGAAGGCTTGAAGAAGTAAGACCCCATTAGTTTTACATCTGTAAGAATATGAATTATGTCAGCAATCTGATGAGCTTGAAAGTGGATACTTCCCTAATCAGGCCTCCGGATAAAATCTCAATCCTGGCTGATAGCTGCATTGCAGTCTTGTGAGAGACCCTGAGTAGAGGACTCAGTTAGGCTGAGCCTAAACTTCTGACTCATGAAAATTCTCAGATAATAAGTGGGTTATTTTAAGCCATTAAGTTTGTGGTAGTTTGTTATGTAGTAATAGGAAAGTAACACATCAGTAGAAATGAAATTGCTACTATGATACAATCCCATTTAAAAATTTAACATACTTCGAAGACCAAAATCTCATTTAATCTCGCAATATAGATGATATACTGTTAATAGTTTAGTGAGTTTTCTTCTAGTATATTTTTAAGCATCTTTGGTTTTTCAAATTCCAAGCACAAACATGCCAACCATACTGCCACCTTATGGCACTTGTTGTAGCTGCAGAGGGCAGTGGGCACAAGGGCTTTGGCAGATGGACATACTGTTGTGGCAGTTGGACTACACCTCCCTCTCAATACCCAGCCTTTGAGGCTAGTTGTCAGTTATGTCCTTTGCTCCCGTTTTCGACAGTTTCTTAACTTAAGGTAGAAGAAACAAATTTCTGACTCTAAGAACCAAAGCTGAGGCAGCAAAACTGCAACCTAGTGACATCCATCGGAGCCCCAATTTTCACCCCCAACCTTTCAGTGAGTTTTTCTAAACTTCCAAATCCTTGTTTTCAACCTCTGTTTAAATTACCTAATGTAGTTTCTATTTTCCTTAGTGGTCCTGTATGATATATAGCAATACATACTTACTGATACATAACAATAATCTAATTAACATTATGTTAATTGATCAATTTGATAATCACTGTTATTTTATTATAATTGATAGTCATAAGAGCATGCAATGAAACCCGTTTAACATTTGAAGTTTTTCACCTATAGTAATACTTTCCCTGGCTTCACATTAGACTTGTGGAGTCTCAAATGCGATTGTGTCTTATTTATACCTTTCTTATCTGAAAGAAGTCTTTGGCAAGGAATCAGGGAGTTTAGCAGATTCTGGGATTTGTTTAAATGAAGTTAGAGTAGCTCAATCTAGAAGTTTTGTCACAACTTCTCACTTCTCACATCACCATTCACTTGGCAGAATCATCATCAGGTTGACCATCCATAGCTAAACTTTGGGTCTTAGCTATCCCCTTGGCTAAAAATCTAGTTTAGTGCTGATTACATATTATGCACACTTCGGTTATTCTAATTATTATTTTTTTCTTAATGAGAGGTATGGTTTTACAAGTGAAACATGACTAAACATGACAAATAGGACATTCACAAGTGAGTAAACGTTCTTTTACAGTGGGTTGGAGAGAGAAACATACCTCTTCTGTGACCCCTAAAATCCCAACACACAGGTGCCTAACTTTAGGACTTTCATGCTGTGACACAGCTTTTATGCAATTACTGCTGTGAGGACAATAATCCAAAACTTCCCCCTCAAAACATGAACACATTTTCAACATAAAATTTCCAATTGGACTTTAATTTCTCTACTCTTGCAGACTGTGAGATTGGGTATGTGTGTGAACAGTCTTAGAAAGGCGGTGGCCCCAAGACGGCCCAGTGAGAGCAAAGGGCCGTGGGACTGGCCATGAGCCGGTGGCCCTGATGCCGGGGCCTGTGGTCCTGGGCCTGGAGCGGGAAGCGGGTGGCCCGTTGGCGGCGGTTGCTGAGCCAGCTTCTCGTGCGGCCAGTTCCATGTTCTATGACACGGGGCCTGGCTCGGGCATTCTAAAAGTGGACAATCGTCACCAAGGCACGGGGACGCGGTCCAGTGGCCAAGCTGAGGCCGGTGGTGCTCAAGAGCTTGATTCCTCAGGGCATCGTGAAGCCGGATCCCCGCATCCACTCACTGCGATGCTCCACGAGGTGTGCCTGGGGGGTGGCTGACATCAGCACCTCCTGCCTGAGCAAGAAGCCCCCAGGCTCAAGGTGTGGTTCCATTATGGGATCTAGGCTGACTCCGCCACAACCCTGAATAAACTCCATTGGCCCAGAACCTCCGCCCCCTCCCGGAGCTGAGATGCATAGGGGGTGGATTAGGGGCGCAGCTATGGGTGTCTGTGCCTATAGGGAGTTGCCCCAACCCACCTACTCCATCTAATCCCCCTCGCCTTTGCACCAGCCCCTCTACCCATTGGGAGGAGACCATCTGCCGTCCTAGGGTGAGGGACAGCACTGTAGGGCTGGTGCCCATAGCTCTGAAGAGTCCCCCTGCCCCCCTACAGTAGACCCATTCTTCGGGGTGAGTCAGGGAAACGGACTGGAGCCCCTGGTAGGGACAGAAAGGAGAAAATACTTAAAATATGAAAGTTTGCAAATCTGATTTCTACATAGAGATGACTTTTTTAAAAATGTTCTTACTGTGCAGGTTCTCTACTTCAAAAGTGTGGGAAATGGTGTAGGGAGGGTGGCCCCCAATCTAAGAAGGTCATTGTGTTATTAGTTCAATTATTTGTAGACCCTGAGGGGGGTAAAAAAGATAATCTTAAAGTTACCAAGGGCTTCACTAGCCCGTGTTGAGATAGCCTATTTCACGCCAACAGACACATGAAATGAAGGGTGTACAGGGAAAGATCATCTCATGGTCCTGAAGATGAAATCTGCTGACAGAGGGAAGCATAAGTGCTTAGCTATGTCTTTTGAGCTTCATTTAGCCCCACAAAGGGCTATTCTTCACCCCTGTGGTTCAATTCACATCAGTATAAAGCGGATCTTTGATATCTAAAGCTGGCCGAAATACATCACAGAAACATGGAGTTCATATAAACTGTACATGTATACTGAAATGGTCTAACAACATATGTCCTGAAAAAGGATCCACAAATTTAATAGAGACATCTTACTCATCATGTCTAAAGTATAATTTAGAAGAAGATCTGAAAGTGTAACATCAAAACTTTTGGACAAAAAAATGTTAAGTGAAGGTTTGTAGTGAAGGTTCTCCATTACAGATGAAGAGAAATTTTATGTTTATGTGGCTTTACATTACATTTAATTAGATATAACCTTTGTTGAAAAGGACAGTTAAAAACATACTATCAAATTTTACTAATGAATCAGAATGCTTTTTTAGGATGATTATTAGGATTGTTAAAGATGTATCACATTTTAGTATCACTTGGCCAACACTTGTTTTTGAAAAATCAATGCAATGGAAGAAAGCATTGTGATGAATATTTCACATTTTGCTGTCTTACATAGAGAAGTCCTAGACCTCACTTAAGGCATAGAAACATGGGTTTTATTTTCTGTTTGTTTTTATATATAAGTTAAGAAATAGAGTTAGGGTTAGGGACTATTGGTAGACATTAAGCAGAGATTATGTGTTGAATTCTTTTGTTAGTGTTGTTAATCCTAACCTGAGGATATTTTTCCATTGATATTTTTTTATTTGTCTTCAAAACGTACCCCAATGGGGGTTATGGATTGAACCTGCAACCCAGGTATGTGCTCTTGACTTGGAATAAAACCCAAGATCCTTTGGTGCATGGCCAACACTCTATCCACTGAGCCACACAGTCCAGGGATATGTGTTGGATTCCTATAAGGCTTGCAATTTTCCTAGCCACCACTAGTACCGTGAAGTAGTTCTGATTGGTTATCCTAAAAAAATATGAGCCCCTAGTGTTTTACAAGAACCAATTAAGAAGCCTACAGAGCTGGGGAATTCTGCTTTCTCTACTTTCCTGTTCTATTTCTAGTTTTCGTTCTAGTTTTCTATCTCTGAATAACTCCATGGTTATAACTTACTGATGGCAAGTTAACAGAATACTTGTTTTTTAATCTAAACATAAAGTTAAAAGTAATCCAGTTCAATCTACTTTCTTTCTATTATTATCAAAACAACACAAGCACATGACAAAAATATCAAAAAATGCAGACATACATATGCATAACTATTAAATACACACATACACACAAAGAGAGAGAGAGAGGATTCTTGAGTTTCTAATACTTAAAATAAGTGCCCAAGGACATTTTTCTAATTGTCTAGAAGACAAAAATAGAGGTCAGGCCTCTTGATTCCTACACCAATCTATCTATCTATATATACATATATATATGGCTAATATGCAAAGTGTCCCCTCCGGAGTTCGACTGGGAGACCGGGAGTTCAATTGCTCACTATAACGGGCGCTAACCATCAGGGGGAAGTGCAGAATGAAGGAAGGCCCTGACCATCAGCTGGCAGCCGGGGAACGGAGGCCCCAGCTGATAGCTGGAAGGCCCCAATCAGTCCTGATAACTGGCCAGGCCTAGGGACCCTACCTGTGCAAGAATTTCATGCACCAGGCCTCTAGTAATACTATATTTATATAACAGTTTAGATGCAAAATTTTGGTCAATGTGACAAAAGTTAAGCAAAGTTAATATTTTTTTTTATTTCCTCTTCAGGACAGAGTTTTCTACTAAAAGGAAATTATATTCAAAAAGTCTAGATTCAACATTTTGCAGGTGGACATTGATTATATAAGCCATTGCAGGATGAAACCACACTGTTTTCCAATATGTGGCTTGCAAACCATTAGTGGGTTGAAATCAATACAGTAAATTATGAAGAGCATTTTTAAAAAAAATGTTAATAGATGACTAAAAATAACAGTGTATTACTCATGGTAAGGACAAGTATAGTTTAACAAAACTATTGTTTAACTTTTACTTAAGTTATGTATAACTTAATTTAAATATGTAGATATTTATGTGGTTGTGATGTAAAATATATTCTTTAGTCACAGTAAAAAAAATGTTTTCACGCCACTGGTTATAGAAATTACCTAAGAAATTTATGTGGTAAACCATGATCCAAAAATATTAAATAGAAACTCCCAGAAATAAGCCATTCATAAGTTTTCAATTGTACATTGTTCTCAGCAGCATGATGAAACCTCACACCGTCTTGCTCCTTTTTGCTCAGGATGTGAATCCTCCCTTTGTCCAGTGTCTCCACATTGTAGATGCTCCCCGTCCGTTAGTCACTCAGTAACCAGCTAGATGATCAGATCCACTGTCTGGTATCACAGTGCCTGTGTACAGGTCACCCTTATTTTACTTGATAATGACCCCAAAGTGCCAGAGTAGTGATGCTGGCAATCCGGATATGCCAAAAAAAAAAAAAAGCCGAAAAGTGCTTCCTTTAAGCGAAAAGGTGAGTACAGTTCCATTAGATAAGAGAGAGAGAAAAAAGAGAGGGAGAGACCATATTCACATGACTTTTATTGTAGTATATTGTCCTATTTTATTATTAGTTATTATTTTTAATTTCTTACTGTGCCTCATACATTTAAACTTAGCCTAGGTATCTACATATAGGAAAAACATAGTTTATATAGGGTTTGGTACTATCCACGGTTTCAGGAGTCCACTGAGTGTCTTGAAATGTATCCCTCATGGATAAGGAGGGCACTAATATTGTGTCAACATGAGAGAAGGGTTCTTGGCATTTCCTTATGCTAATATTCAAGAGGGAAGAAGCTTTTATTCCATACAATTCATAGTTCCAAGCATTGCACCCAAACTCATTAACAGTTATTTTTCATATAGGTGCACTGGATCTATACTGAAATACAGATGGATACTGGCTGCATTCCGTGCTGCAAATACCAGGCTTTCCTCAGCCTGCTTCTTGCACAGTGAGGAGTATGTGATTAACAGAAAACACGTGCATTGATGCAACCACTCCACGAATGTGTAGCTAGCACACAATCAATCAGTAGCTTACAAAGGGTTAACAAGTATCACATGATCTCACTTCTAGGAGGAATCTAATGAACAAAATAAACTGATGAACAAAATAGATCCAGAGACATGGAAGCATAGAAGAGACTGATGAATCTCAGAGGGTAGGAGGCGGGGGAGGGGGAGTGGGCAGGAAGAGATTAACCAAAGAACTTATATGCATAACCCCTGGACACAGACAATAGTGCACTGAAGGCTGGGGTAAGGGAGGAGCAGGGTGGATGAAGTCAATGGGGAGAAAAAAGGGAAAATCTGTAATACTTTCAACAATAGAGATACATTTTTTTAAAATCTAAATTTGGACTTTTTAATAATAACATAGTAGCAACAAAACTAACATGAAAAATAATATTGTACACACAAATTCAGCCAATATATGATTGAATAAATTTTTACTTTAAAAAAGTGATGGCATTTCCACAAGTTCTGAGTAAGCTGTTTTCAGCTAAGTTATGCTTAAGTATAAGCAGAAAGCCTAAGGTTGCATTTGCAGGCAGTCTACTGATCTCAATAATAATAAATCCTTGATTCATTTAAGAGTTGAGGTTGCAAACTGTAAATCCTAATCGCTACTTCTCAGAAGCAAAACCAAAATTCAAATTTCAAGTTCTGAGCTAGTGTACATTCCCTTTTGAATGAGAAAAGCAGTATCAGTCAAGTTACCTCCCAAATTTAGCCTCCCAATTCTAGGCATTGAATAGACTTTGACTTGGGGATACGAGAAATTATAACCTTATTATTGCTTTGGATTTTGATCACATAAAAAATGAGTTAATTTCAGAGACATACTTTTAGTGTATAAGGCATAGGAAATGAAACCTCTTTCTGAAAATAGCTTCTAGATTTATCTGTGGTCACTTTTCTGAGTGCCATTTCTATATTGAAATTCAACTTCCTAATTTTCTTCTCTGTGTGGGAAAAAAATGGTGTGTCAAGTTTTATGATGCCATTAACAGACTTTTGATTGCTGGAGTTGCAACAACATAAATTGCCATGTCTGCGACAATAAAGACTGACCCTTGGAGATTATATATTTCTAAAGGTGATATTATCTGCACATGCAGAATGAAAATAGAATTGAGATATGCAACTCGATACATCAGTCTAAAGAACACGTGCACCAATTAAACCAAAGGAAGCTTCGTTTTCCAGAAAGTGTCTAACTCTTGCGATTTCTCATTTTATCATTAACTGGAACCTCTGTATATTAGCCCCAAATATTACTTCCTGAATGTGATATTTTTTCCTTAAATCGCAATAGGAAATGACTAGTCTGAGAATCATTTAATAATTTAATAGCTGCCACACAAAACACTGAGGGTAAATTCTAACGCGTTCTGCTAAGTGAAGGAAGCCAGACATCAAAGAGTTTGTAAGGTATGGTTGCCTTTAGTCGTGAAATCTTAGCAGACAGAAGTATAGGGACAGCAAGCAGACCCAAGTCCGCCAGGGCCTGGGCTCCAGGGAAGGAACGAAAATAACGCGGCACGTTGTAAGGATGATGCCAGTGTCCTAAATCACACTGCGGTGGTGGCCGCACGCACTACTGTCTACGCTTGTCGAAAGTCATCACCAAAATAAGGCTGAATGTCATTGAATGAAAAGTCGATCTGAATAGAATTGATAGATGAAAATTTCAGAAGCAATCACCCATAGTAAATGTTATCTATGTTTGTGTGTTTGTTTGTTTAGAGGAAGACACTGAGGTCGAAGTTGAGTAACCAGCATAAGATCTCACAGTGAACTGGACCTACCTCTGGCGCCGAGACTTGGAATTCTGTGCGGGAAGGTAGGAACCTACATGGACTCCTGCTACATCACTGGCATCTGTTGCTATGTATAGAGTAGATATACAACACGTATGGGCAATACATTTAAAAATCAGTGTCTTGAAGGCGAAGTTCTGCCCACTTGACTGCATAGCGTTGTCCCACAATAAGTGTTCTGCACGTGTCATCTTCTCTTTCTTTAGGAGAATCTGAACTGGAAACCAAAAGTTTCCCAAATGGTGAAGATGGTATATAAATGTACTAAATATCTCTGTACTATTAAGCTACCAGGTACAAGCATTAATTTCCAAATCAGAAGTAATTTATCCTGGAGGATAAGTATGAATTTTTTCTTGTTGTTGCAGAAATTGTAGGCTTCATATCTTGCATAAAATTCCTTTGCTTTCTTAATGCACACCTGGATAAGAGTATTGGAAATGTATATTCATATTTTCTTTTTCAATTGTCATATCTGGGCCTTTTCTGTCCACAGTTCCCTCTAATGGGTTTCAACTAAGACTTTCCACGTTGAAAGTGGTGCAGACAATCAGTGCTTGTCCAAGAAGTCTAGCCTTGACCTGTCTAGATTCCATTCTGTTTATAAATGGCCTTGTATCGTACCACAATTCTTTTAGCATGCCCAATTTTAAATATTTTCTGTCAGAGATTTCAGATACCACAGTCTCTCCTTGCACCTGGAACACCCATGTTTACCAGAGGAAATGTCTTATAAACAATTTAGACCAGGTTGTCAATAATTCATGCGGGGGCCTGGCAGGGTGACTCAGTTGGTTAGAGGGTTGTCCCTGTACACCAAGGTTTCAGGTTTGATCCCTGGTCAGGATACACACACAAGAGTCAAACAATGAATGCACCAGTAAGTGAAACAACAGAGTAAGTTTCTCTCTGTGTGTCTCTTTCTTCTTTCCTCTCTCGCTCTCTAAAACCAATAAATAAAATGTTTAAAAAAATTAAAGGCATACTCTTAAAAAATCCATGCCAGCTATTTCAGCTCCCTCCTCTATATTCAGGATACTCCCCCCAGATTCCCACTGCCCTCTCCCTTTCTCCCCTCTCTTTCCCTCTTCCTCTCTCCCACTCTCCCTCCCCGTCTCAGCCTGCCTGTCTTTCTCTCCCCCTCCCACCTGACTTGGACCACTAATGTCCCTCATGGCTACCATCTTTCTCTAATGTACTCTCTCCTGTACACCTGCGAGAGCCGCTTCACTGATTCCTTTAATTTACTTTATACAAAGTAGCTGTCTCATATTTTAAAATAAAATCAGATAGTGTTCTTCTTTACAAAACCCTCTCGTGGCCTTCCATAGCCCTTAGAATAAAGCCCCAATTATCAGCCAAGACCTAATGATGATGACTTTGGGTAACTCTCTAGCTACATTGCTAGGACTCCCTCCCCACCATGTCTCTCATGCCTCAAACATGCTCCTGGTTCATCCTCTCTGCAGAGCATTTGCTGGTGTTTGTTTCTTTTCCTTCATATATTTTCCTGGCTCATTTCCTCACTTCATTCAAGTCCAGGTTCTAACATCACTACATCAGTCACCACCTGTCTCACTCTCTCACATACACACTTTACTCTTTTCTGCTTATCTTCAAAATACCCAAAACTACTTATTTATTATATAACTCCACATATTATAAAATAAGAAAAAATAACCTTGCCTCTCTTGTCCCTTGATTTAGCCCCAATAACTAAAATCTAATAGTTATGCAAAATATATTTGTAGAATAAATGAATCAGTTGACTTCCCTTGGCAGAGGAGCCTGGCCTTAGTCCCCTAAGAGTCTGGACCAGAGATAATTTTAGTAAAATAATCTTACTTATGTGTATATTATCCTTTCCCTCTGATCTTAAACTGTGCCTTCTCATTCTTTTCTTTCCAAGAGAATGTCAGTGCCTCTTGAGAACACTGACCCAGAGGTTAAGAAGCATCCAAGAGGTATTTGCTCCAGGAGTTAAAGGGATATTCTTGACACTTGTTCTAGTAGCTTTGTCATATCTTCCCAAACCAAATAAGAAATGATAGGAGACATAGAACAGAGGTCTGTGTTCTGAAATTCTTACTGAACATATACAAATAAAAAGGAAAACTTCTCACCTACAGGCCACAGTAATTGTTCTCCCTACTAATTAACAGCAATTTAATAAAGACCCTTAAATTTCTTTTCCACCTGGAGCCAAAATGCAGTCTCAAAGGGAGAAATCTCCAAAGGTCATTCCGTCTGCGGGCTCTTGCGCTGAATGATTTGAAGTGATGATGGCGTTGCTCAGCAGCTTGCAGGGGAGTCTTTGCACACTTACTAGAGATAAGGAAGTATGCTGGGAAAGTCAAGGATGAAGGGATTGTCCAAGGAGTTGGCCATACATAACATTTAAAGCATCAATAGGATATGCCTAGCACATAGTAGCTGCTTAATAAACTTTTATTGAATAAATGAATAATTTAACTCTTTTCTCCATTGAAACAATTGAAAAGCTGGAGCTTACTGCATATAGCGTCTGGATGCTCACAAAGACTTTCCTCACAAAATTCAAAGATATGTTTTAGCTTTTCATCATTTTCTACTTAATTGATGTCTTCCTCCTTGAGCGGTCTCTTCATTTGTTACTCTGACACTGCACAAAAACAGTCCTTTTCAACTCTTACTTTTTTCTTTATCTACTTTGATTTCCTCTCTCCCTCCTACTAGCTCATATGTCTAAGTGTCTCCGTGACTCTGTATTTACAGGTGACCCTGTAAGTTCACTTCCTCAGAGAGTTCATACATTTTTCAGAGCTCTAAATATTTCCTCTATGCTGATGGCTCAAATAGCATTTCCAGTCCTCCCTGTTCAATGAGGCTCCAGTCCCAGACTTTAGAAATTTTGCTGCCAAATTTCTGATTCCAAAGATAAACTTTTTTCAAGATTTCACAATGACCCCACTTTGCCTCCTAAGTCATGTTTAGGGAATGACACTTAGAATTTAAACCTTCTCCTCCAGCTGTTTTTCCCAGTACGCCCCGGCATGACCTCTCTCCCGCTGAAGTCACTGTCATTTATAATTACTTCCGCCTTCTCCAGCTCTATGTCCCTAGCATCACACAGCTATACTCTCTTCTTAAAATGCCTCCCACTCTTCATTAACTATCCAAATCCAGTAACATGCAGTCCAAGGAATGCTTTGTTGGTTGTCAGGGAAAAAGAAAAATAAATGAAAAAGAAATCAAAATATTGGACAAAGAAAGAGGAGGATTGGATTGGTATCTAACTGGGTGACCCCAGAAAAATAATTTCTCCCTAAGCCTGTTTCAATAGTATAGGGCAGTGATGGCGAGCCTTTTGAGCTCGGTGTGGCAGCATTTTGAAAAACCCTAACTTAACTCTGGTGCCGTGTCACATATAGAAATGTTTTGATATTTGCATCCAAAACTGAGTTATGATGTGGAATGATTGTGTTGAGCAGCCTCAGGTCACCAAACTGTAAATAAGAAATGTTTTTTTTGTTTTTTTTTTTCAGTAACTGCCCACATCTATACAACTTTGAAGTTCATATTCTTGCTGGCTCAAGACACATTTGTTAATAATCCTTTGGCCCGATCATATTATTTTTCAGCCACTTTCAGTTTTTCATTCTCCTCTTGGTCTGCACGACTCATCCTTGTTCATTTTAAAACTTTATTTAATATTGTAAAAAATCCTTTCCTTTCTTCTAGTTAAGCATGAGCTAAAGTTGAAATGGCCGCCAGATGGGGTGAGTTTGTTGGGTCTCTGACCCTTCTACCTATTCCCTTTGCTTGAAGCCAGCATCTCAGGTATCGGAAAGCAGAAGAGGAGAGAGAAAACAGATCCTTTCTTATCTACCTGACAGCTGCAACACTACCCCCTCCCCCCCTCCCCAAGTACTCCGTGGTGCCTACTGTCCTGGCCCTCTGTCCGCAGGCTTCGTGTGGGGAGGTAGGGGCTCACTTCTCAGCAGCGCCATTGAGGCAGTGGCAGTCCCCTGAGACTTTACCTC
Source organism: Myotis nattereri (assembly GCF_964212035.1). Lineage (NCBI taxonomy): Eukaryota > Metazoa > Chordata > Mammalia > Chiroptera > Vespertilionidae > Myotis > Myotis nattereri. The sequence continues at coordinate 63,183,377 of NC_138080.1, read as the reverse complement.
TGTTCTTCCTGCAGAACACAGGTGGGCAGTCTCAAGCAGCAATCCTCTCCACAGCAGTCTCAGCAAAACTGCCCACCGCAACTGCATCCCTCTGGGCACCTACAGGATCCATCCCATACAGCTCGGGCAGTGGGAGCTCCTGGGGGAGGGGGGCGGTGGTCCTTGCCTGTGGCCCATCTGCCAGGCCTTCCCAGCATGCTCTCCCAGTTTGTTCCTTTACTGTTCCATGAACACAAAGCATGGCAGCCAGCAGATCTCCAAGAACGCAGTACCTTCTTGCGACTTCCCGTAATTGCTTAGCGTGGGGAAAGAAAGCGGCTCTGGGCCTCCAGGAGAATGGGGTTACATCTTTGTATTGGACAGCATTGCAGGAATCAGAGAAATTTTTCCTTTACTCACGCAGACAGGCATTCTAAGACTGACAAAGTGCCTTTCCCCCCTGCTGTACCTATTTTGTTCTATTAAGTTCCCATGACTTTATATAAGACAATTGTAGCCCTTGGCATCTTAGCATTTTTACAGCCAAGAAAGGCAGAGCTATGCACTTCTGGCAAGACAATAGGATCTGAAGCTCAGCAGGCAGCCGGCCTGTGATTGTATAATAACGTCAAAGAACCCACAACGGTAACTCTTAACCCTTCCTGTTTGGCGTGATGATTCTGGGCAGGTGTACTATTTGATTTTTTAGTCTCTTTTAAAAGTTCAATCTTGAGGTTTGATTCCTGAGAGAGAAAGAAACACCCCGTGCATCTGGAAGCAGGATGGCATTACATTTCCTACTTCCTTCTCCTTGTTTGGTTTAGCTGGTTGACACTCAGAGCTGCCTGGGAACGTCCCTGGCTGTTTGGGGAGGATCACTATTGGGTTTCATCTCTGGCTTCATGTGAAGCATCTGCAAATAATCAAGATGCAGAAAGGCGCTCAGAGTGGGAGCAGCCTTCGGGATTTGATTTAAGTGCACCTTCCTGTGAGCCGCATTTCTCTGTTTACATACATTCCTGCTCTGAAGGCCAACTTCCTGTCGTAAAGCGGCATACCCAATTGGAGTATTTAGAAAACAGTGTGCTTCAAACCCTCCTCACTTTGGAAACAGGCTTGATTTTTAAAGGCTGTGTCATAAAATGCAGCACTTTACCCTAACCTCCATGATTCATATTCTCTCTCTCTCTCTCTCTCTCTCTCTCTCTCTCTCTCTCTCTCTCTCTCACACACACACACACACACACACAGAAATTAGTGCTATTTTCACCAAAAATATGTCAGTACAGACCTTGTTTGGAGACTCCAAAGTGACATTGCACAATGACTGAAAAAGGAAAGGAACTTATTTTTCAAAAGTGATAAATCCCTGAGAGAAGACACAGTGTGATCAATCCCATCTCATATAAATTTGAGCAATTCAGGTTTCTTAAATGATTCAGGTGTCATGCTTCCTCTGGCTCCGTCAGTTGTCTTCTGTTTAGATCTATATTTATATTCTTTTTTCAAATTATTGCTTAGTAGATCCTTTCCTACTCTGCCTTGATATTTCATTCTCTCTCCCAACCAAACTTAGTTTGCTTTCCCAGGTGAAACCTATTCTTAGCCTATACTCAAAATGCATAGTTGCATCCCTCCTTTTCTAGCCTACTACTCTCCAAGACATAACTTGTTAAGTTCAGTTTCAAGTCTATGCTAGATCTAATTAGGACTTAATTAGGTCAGGCATCTACCACCCAGAAATCATTCTTTCCATGGTCACCAATGGAAGTCATTATTATTAAATCAAAAAGCAGTGGGGGGGGGGGGGAGAGAAAATGGCGGAGGTTTAGACAGACGTGTCGGTGCCTTGTCCCGGAGCAGATAAGGGCGGGCAGCTGAAACGGGTAGCATACAGCCCGAATAAGCAGAGGAGATTCAGCTGAGACAGTCTGCAGCCAGGAAATACAGAGAAATCCTAGATAAAGGGAACGGTTAGAGGCTGAGGCTGAAACCTCTCCAGGTGCGCCGGCACAGCCGCGGAGACCGTGCCATCTTGGGTGACTGTCGCCGGCATCCAGAGACCAGCTACTAACCCGGCAACAACGGCTCTCAAGCAGCGCGACTACGTGAACTCAGAGGAACTCGGCTTCTCCCCACAGAAAGCAGATCCAAGCAACAGCGGCCTCCTGATCTCCACACGCTCTGTCTGAGGAACAGCTGCTGTGGGTGAAGCCTCCCTCCACCAGCCAGAAGAGCCACAACAGCTGTGAACAGCACCCATCAGAAGACCCGCTAACAACAGAGGAGCAGCTGCTACCACAACCGCCCAAGGAGCAACCACAGCCCGAGGAGCCACTGCCACCTAGGGAGCAGCCACTGAACGACTCAATATCTATATACGTCAGTGAGATCAAACATGGGTAGACAAAGAAATCCCCAAAGGAAAGAAAAGGAGGACTCACCAGAAAAGCAGCTAAGTGATACAGAGGCATACAACATGACAGAAAAAGAATTCAGAATAAGGGTCCTAGAGTGCATACACCGGATGGAGGAAAAAATCGACAACTTATCCAAGAAGCAAGAAGAAACAGATGAAAAAATCGACAACTTAACTAAGACCCAAGAAGAAATGAAGTGCGATATAGCTGCAATAAAGAACACCATTGAAAGTATCAACAGTAGACTAGGAGAAGCGGAAGACCGAATTAGTGAATTAGAAGACAGGGAAGCAAAACACACCCAAACTGTACTTCAGTTGGAGAAGAAAATTAAAAGACAGGAGGAGAGCCTAAGGGAGCTTTGGGACAACATGAAACGAAACAACATACGAATAATAGGGGTGCCAGAACAACAGAAAGAGGAACAAGGATTAGAAAACCTATTGGAAGAAATAATATCAGAAAACTTCCCTGAGGTGGGGAAGAAAAAAGTCACACAAGCCCAGAGAGTCCCAAGCAAGGTGAACCCGAAAAGACCCACACCAAGACACATCATAATTACCATGGCAAATGTTCAGGACAAAGAGAGAATCTTACAGGCTGCAAGAGAGAGACAGAAAGTTACATACAAGGGATCTCCCATTAGATTATCAAATGATTTCTCAACAGAAACACATCAGGCCAGAAAAGAATGGATGGAAATTTACAAAGTGATGCAAAGCAAAGGACTGAATCCAAGAATACTCTATCCAGCAAGGCTATCATTCAAACTTGAAGGGGAAATAAGAAGCTTCACAGACAAAAAAAGGCTAAGGGAGTTTATCACCACCAAGCCAGCAATGCAAGAAATGCTAAAGGGACTGGTGTAAAAAGAAGAAATAAAAATCCCAGAAAGAAAACAGCCACACACACAAAAAAAGAAATGGCTACAAACAAGTACCTTTCAATAATAACTTTAAATGTAAACGGGCTAAATGCTCCAACCAAAAGATATCGAGTGGCTGAATGGATAAAAAATCATGACCCATACATTTGCTGTCTACAAGAGACCCACCTCACTAGAAAGGACTCACACAGACTGAAAGTGAAGGGATGGAAAACTATCTTTCAGGCTAATGGAAAAGAAAAGAAAGCTGGGGTAGCAATACTTATATCGGACAAAATAGACCTCAAAGTGAAGGCCATAACAAGAGATACGGAAGGCCACTTCATAATACTAAAAGGATCAATACAACAAGAAGATATAACCCTGATAAACATATATGCACCCAATGCAGGAGCACCCAAATACATAAAAAATCTTCTGGAAGATATCAAAGGAGAGATCGACAACAATACAATCATAGTAGGGGACTTTAATACACCACTGTCATCACTGGATAAGTCCTCTAGACAAACAATCAGCAAAGATACAGCAATACTAAATGACTCACTAGATCAGATGGACTTAATAGACATCTTCAGAACACTTCACCCCAGTGCCACGGAATATACATTCTACTCAAGTGCTCATGACACATATTCAAAAATAGACCATATATTGGGTCACAAGCAAAGTATCCCCAAATTCAAGAAGATTGAAATCATAAAAAGCGTCTTCGCAGACCACGATGGCATAATATTAGAAATAAACTGCAATAAAAACAACCCAAAATACTCAAACACCTGGAAGCTGAATAGCATGCTATTAAATATTTATTGGTTTACCAATGAAATCAAAGAAGAAATTCAAAACATCCTGGAAACTAATGACAATGAAAACACAACAATCCAAAACCTATGGGACACAATGAAAGCAGTCCTGAGAGGGAAGTTTATAGCTCTACAGGCCTATCTCAAAAAACAAGAAAAAATGGTAGTAAATCAGCTAACTCTACAACTCAAAGAATTAGAAAGAGAGCAACAAGAAAACCCCAGAGTGAGCAGAAGGAAGGAGATAATAAAGATTAGAGCAGAAATAAATAACATAGAGACCAAAAAAATAATACAGAAATCAATGAAACCAAGAGCTGGTTCTTCGAAAGGATAAACAAGATTGACAAACCTCTAGCCAGACTCACCAAGAAGCAAAGAGAGAGGACCCAAATAAACAAAATCAGAAATGAAAGAGGTGAAATAACAACAGACCCCACAGAAATACAAATGATTGTTAAAAAATACTATGGACAGCTCTACTCCAACAAACTAGACAACCTGGAGGAAATGGACAAATTCCTAGAAAAATACAACATTCCAAAACTCAATCAGGAAGAATCTAAAAATCTCAACAGGCCAATAACTATGGAAGAAATTGAAGCAGTCATCAAAAAGCTTCCAGCAAACAAAAGCCCAGGACCAGACGGCTTCACAGGGGAGTTTTACCAAACATTCAAGGAAGAACTAAAACCTATCCTCCTCAGACTACTACAAAAAATTCAAGAGGAAGGAACAATTCCAAGCTCATTCTATGAAGCCAGCATCACCCTAATACCAAAACCAGGTAAAGACAATACAATGAAAGAGAATTACAGGCCAATATCCCTCATGAACATAGATGCCAAAATCCTCAACAAAATCTTAGCAAATCGGATCCAGCAGTACATCAGAAAGATCATACACCATGACCAAGTAGGATTTATCCCAGGGATGCAAGGATGGTACAATATCCGCAAATCAATAAACGTGATACATCACATAAACAAATTGAAAGAAAAAAACCACATGGTCATATCAATTGATGCAGAAAAAGCATTTGAAAAAATTCAACACCCATTTTTGATAAAAACTCTCAGCAAGGTGGGGGTAGGAGGATCATACCTCAACATAATAAAAGCCATATATGACAGGCCCACAGCCAACATCATTCTCAATGGACAAAAACTTACACCATTTCCCCTAAGAACAGGAACAAGACAGGGATGCCCCCTCTCACCACTCCTGTTCAACATAGTACTGGAAGTGTTAGCCATTGCAATTCGGCAAGAAGAAGAAATAAAAGGCATCCAAATTGGAAAAGAGGAAGTAAAACTGTCCTTATTTGCAGACGACATGATATTATACATACAAAACCCTAGAGACTCCATCAAAAAGCTACTAGACTTAATACATGAATTTGGCAATGTAGCAGGATACAAAATTAACCCCAAGAAATCTGAGGCATTTCTATACACCAATAGTGAACTTTCAGAAAGAGAGATTATAAAAACAATCCCGTTTACCATCGCACCAAAAAAACTAAGCTACCTAGGCATAATCTTAACTAAAGAGGTAAAAGACCTCTACTCAGAAAACTACAGGACGTTGAAAAAAGATATAGAGGAAGACATAAACAGATGGAAGAACATACCGTGTTCATGGATTGGTAGAATCAACATCATTAAAATGTCCATACTACCCAAAGCAATCTATAAATTCAATGCACTTCCCATTAAAATACCAACGGCATACTTCAGAGATCTAGAACGAACTCTCCAAAACTTCATCTGGAATAAAAAAAGACCCCGAATAGCTGCAGCAATCCTGAAAAAGAACAAAGTAGGTGGGATCTCAATACCAGATATCAAGTTGTATTACAAAGCCACTGTTCTCAAAACTGCCTGGTACTGGCACAAGAATAGGCATATAGATCAATGGAATAGAATAGAGAGCCCAGAAATCGGCCCGAACCAATATGCTCAATTAATATTTGACAAAGGAGGCAAGAACATACAATGGAGCCAAGATAGTCTCTTCAATAAATGGTGTTGGGAAAATTGGACAGATATATGCAAGAAAATGAAACTAGACCACCAACTTACACCATACACAAAAATAAACTCAAAATGGATAAAGGACTTAAATGTACGACAGGAAACCATAAAAATTCTAGAAGAATCCAAAGGCAACAAAATCTCAGACATATGCCGAAGCAATTTCTTCACTGATACAGCTCCTAGGGCACTTGAAACTAAAGAGAAAATGAACAAATGGGACTACATCAAAATAAAAAGCTTCTGCACAGCAAAAGAAACCATCAACAAAACAACGAGAAAACCCACTGTGTGGGAAAACATATTTGCCAATGTCATAGCTGATAAGGGCCTAATCTCCAAAATCTATAGGGAACTCATACAACTTAACAAAAGGAAGATAAACAATCCAATCAAAAAATGGGCAAAGGACCTAAATAGACACCTTTCAAAAGAGGACATTCAGAAAGCCAAGAGACATATGAAAACATGCTCAAAGTCACTAATCATCCGAGAGATGCAAATCAAAACAACAATGAGGTACCATCTCACACCTGTCAGACTGGCTATCATCAACAAATCAGCAAACGACAAGTGCTGGAGAGGATGTGGAGAAAAAGGAACACTTGTGCACTGCTGGTGGGAATGCAGACTGGTGCAGCCACTATGGAAGACAGTATGGAGTTTCCTTAAAAAACTGAAAATGGAACTCCCATTTGACCCTGTGATCCCACTTCTAGGAATATATCCCAAGAAACCAGAAACACCAATCAGAAAAGATATATGCACCCCTATGTTCATAGCAGCACAATTCACCATAGCTAAGATTTGGAAACAGCCTAAGTGCCCATCAGTAGATGAATGGATTAGAAAACTGTGGTACATCTACACGATGGAATACTATGCTGCTCTAAAAAGGAAGGAACTCTTACCATTTGCAACGTCATGGATGGAACTGGAGAGCATTATGCTAAGTGAAATAAGCCAGTCAATGAAGGAAAAATACCACATGATCTCACTCATTCATGGATAATAGAGACCATTATAAACTTTTGAACAATAATAGATTCAGAGGCAGAGCTGCCTCAAACAGATTGTCAAACTGCAGTGGGAAGGCCGGGGAGGGTTGGGGGGCAGGAGGTAGGGGGGTAAGAGATCAACTAAAGGACTTGTATGCATGCGTATAAGCATAACCAATGGACATAAGACACTGGGGGATAGGGGAGGCTGGGGGACTGTCTAGGGCGGGGGGATAAAATGGACACATATGTAATACCCTTTGTAATACTTTAAGCAATAAAAAAATTAAAAAAAAAAAAAAGCAGTGGGCAGTTTTCATTGTGTATTTATTATATGCTCTCTAGAATTTGGTTTTCTTGACAGAACCCTCCCAAAACTTTATCCTCCCTTGGTTTTTGTGACATTAGTGTGTCTGTGTTAATCACTATGATAGGCTTCCTTTATCCCTGCATACTTTAAATCTTGGGCTTTTCCAGGGTACCATTTTAAAATATAGTCTTATTAATCCGCACGTGCTGTCCATTGCTCTTCCACCGCATCAGTTGTACAATAGACACTGACGATTCCCAAATCTACATATCATCCTGTGGCTCTCCCTCATTTATTGCATCCTTTTAGTAAATAATTCCTACCAATCCTGCCTAGGAATCTCACTTGAATCTACAACATATCTCCATCCTTAATCTTAAGAGCAATATTACATAGAAGGCTCCATACTCACACACTCTATGGATGAATCCTGGCTGTGTCTCTCGCTAGCTCTCTATCTGTGGATAAGATATTTAACCCCTCTCTACCTCAGCTCCCACATCAGGGTGTGCTGATGTTATTACTATCAATGTTATAGTTCAATTCATCATTATTTTTAAAAATCTCAGTAGTTGTAATCACCACTTATCAGGTCCCTCCTCCCAACCCTCCATTTGGCTCTCTCAAAATTAATCTACCAAAACAAATTGACCTTCCTAAAGTATTTGCATATCTTTTCAGTACATAATCTTCTAGAATGGCTTTCTTTTCATTTCTAATATAATCCTGATGAACCACACTCTATATGACATGATTCCTTCCAACCTTTTGTGCCTAATCTATGGCACAGAGAATGGACACCAGATGCCTCCTCCCACTTTCAACCAGTAGTTTTGATGCCATATATCCAACCTCTCAGTAATTGAATTGTTTTTCCTTTGGAAAAAAAATGTCTACTTGTGTATTTCTTAAGCTGCATTCTAACAAATAGGCATGTTGAAAATGAGATTTCACAATTGTTGTAGGTATAGCCAAGTTATAGATTGAGGCAGCAAATCTAACATATAAATATTACACAAGTTTTATGCATGGCCACCTATCATTTCTATTCTTTATTCAACCAGTGTGCTGCAGAATTTTAGTAATTAATTTATGTATGCCCCCATGAGATGAAAAAGGTTGAAAACGGCTGGCCTAACCTCCTTTACATTTTGTTTCTAGTGTTTCATTTCACTCTGTCATGCTTCACAGTACTGAAAGCAATATCCACAGACATGAAATAAATTGATTGTGTTCAAGAGAGATAGCATAGATGGTTGAGATAATGAAGTATAGCAGTAACTCTTCCTACAAAACCAAAATTGACTTTTTTTTCTGTACTCCTGAAACTTAGGTACTCTACTTTAAAAAATAATATTTACTTAAAAACAACAACAAAAACAGCCACTAGGCGTTATACTAGTGTAAGTTCTAAAAAATGGGCAATAAGGGTAATCATGAATTAGTGTCCTAAGAGTCATCAGAAATGTAGAAAAATATAATAAAATTAGAAGTCTTTGGGGACATTGAAATACTGGTATGGCATGTATACCACCCCACACAGTTTCTGAATATTTTAAAGGACATAGAAATACTATTATTTGCTGCTCATTTTGAACAACTTATACCATGTATTTTCAAAATTCAAAATTGTATTGTGTATTCTCATCACTTTATATATGATAAAGTCAGAAAGACCCAGTGACTTAATAGAAACAAGTCATATACTTGGAAAATTAAAACACACCTAAGCCAATTTCTATTTTTATTTACTTTAAAAAGTTATTATTTCCTTCTTGTTAGTGGACTTGACATGAAATGCTGGGGGCAAGTTTACCCAATAAAATAGTATGATATTTAAAGTCTAATTCTAGAATTCCCTGACCACTTTTTCAGGTTAATTAGCATAATAGAATCTGGTTAGAATGAGTATTTTTAGGTGTTGAACAAATACATAAGAGATGTACCTCTTCATTAGTTATTTATATCAGTTTGTTTTTAAATGTTACTTAAAACACCTTCTCAGTGAATCACGATTTCTGAGCTGATGGTTAGAATCACACTTTTATTTTCTAAGACCAGCATGAATTGATTATTAGCAAATTTCTACATGACTGTGTTTTGAGTTTCTTGGGGGAAATAACTATTTAATTTAAGCTTTCTCAAATTACTTAACCAACATTCTATTTCTATAAATAATATTCCATATACTTATTCCAAATCAATGTTCAGAGTTACGTGAGATGCCATTCACCAAAGGTAAAACTTCCTTTGTTCATGAGCATTATTAGGCAGCGGTGCTATGTCTTCTCACACTCGGACCGGCCATTGGCCGCAATGGCAGAGGAAGGAGCAGCAGAATCCCAGCACTTGGCTGGAAGTGGTCCTGCCGCATCAGCCTCTCAGAAGTGAAGCAGGAAACTGTCAGCAGAACTGCTCCTACGTTTGCTTTCTGGAAGGCAAGTAAGTGGTCCCTCAGGTCAGGAAGACTCAGACAATAAAGCTTTATAGATTGCAAGCAACACCTTAATTGAGTTTGAATGTGAACAGGAAGTCCAGGCAATCCTCTGCTGTGAAATGAAGTTCAGATTCCTGCCTGTGCATGTGCTTTTTATTCTGTGCCCTTAGAAGATTCAGAATAGATGCCAACATCGTATTACTATTTGATCGTCCTTAATAGTTCAAAAGCCTTAACTTGAAACAATCAACATGCATGTGGAATATATTATCTTCCCAAGTGCTTGTAATAGTTTTATGCTATAACTGGGTTTGTGCTTATCCAGATTTAATGAAATATATTGTATGTAAGGAGAATGACTATAGATCAGAATATTCTATCTCACTTTAACGTATACCACCCAAGCTGAACTTTCCACTAGTATACATCATGACACTATTCGTAGACTTAGTTTTGTTCATTTTGTTTAAAGATCTTTATTATCAATTAAACTATAAGCTCTTTGAGGCCAGGGTCTATGCCTGCCTAAGTTTATCACTAAATAATCAGAAACCAGTTCAGTCTCTGGAATTGGAGTGCCCTATTAACGACCAGTAGAATAAACACTCTTTTAATATTGTTTGTAAAGGCATGGGCAAAAAGATAATGCCATTTGATTAAGTCCTTGAGCATACAGTATTGTGACGAAGTATATCAAATGTATATTTACATTTTTTAAATGTTTTTATTGATTGTTTTTAAGAGAGAGGAAGTGAGAGGGAGAAAGAGAAAGAAACGTCTGTGTGATCAAGAGAAACATTGATCAGTTGCCTTCTGTACACACCCAGCGGGAAACTGAACCCACAACCTGGGTACGTGCCTTGACCAGAAGAGAACCAGTGATCCTTTGGTGTAGGGGAGGACACACAACCAACTGAGCCACACCGGCCAGGGCATACATTTACTGTTAATATAAAAATAATATTAAACCAAGGATTCTTTTCTATCATCTCTCATATTCTTATTGTGAAGAACAACAAAAATCAAAGCTGTTTTGTACCACATAAATTGGCAGGAAAAATATAGCATTTAAAAATATTTACATTTAGAATTTCAAATATCAGCAATATTTTTCCAGAATCTATCTTGATATCCTTTGCAAACAGAAAAAGAAATGTACAATAGAAAATCATATTGTTATGTCCCTTGTATAAAATAACAATTACAGACATACTGCTGTTGCAGATTTACATACTTTCACTTGTCTGGTCCCTATTGTGACAAATAGCATGGGTTTGTTAAATGACTGGCTAGGAAAGGGACAAAATTCATATTCACGAAGTATAGAAAAATTAACAGACCTCCACTGGCATTAAATGCATGGCTTCCTTGTATAGTTCAAGGCTTATCCCCAAGGAGCAAATCAGTCAGAGTTTGGGATCTGTTTCTTTTCTCACACGACATCCTTTACAGCTCATCATTGCGTTCTGCTTGGAATTTCCACAGCTTTCCAGTTGTACAGCTAATGTAAACTCCAAATCACAATCGACTCCTTACTATAAGCATACGCTCAAGACCATTTCCTAATATAGAAAGATACGCTTTCTCTTTCGATTACATCTGCAAAGTTTGTTATTTTCCTTTGGCCCACCCTGGAACTTCATTTTAATGTAGAAAGCTCTCAAATATTTATAGAGGAATATAAACAAAAAGTAAGTCTGTCTTCTTTGATAAATCTGTTGCTCCTGTTACTCCTGCCTCTTCAGCCATCACTTTTAATTTTTCTTATTTGACAGAAACCAATATTATTGATTTCAGAGTGCTCTTTTTCTCACGCACATAGCATTAAAACTTGCAAGTGTTTCATTAAAGAGCAATTCACCCAACTCGTCTACATGCTTCTTGGTTAACATTCAGTATCTAAAACAATACTTCTATGTAGTCATGCTTAATAATTACCCTGTAACTATCTGTTGAAAAAATCATAAAAGTGAAGTTCACCTACTTTCTGAAAAAGTACATATATATTTATGTAGTACATATACTACATATAAATATGTAGTATATATGCATGTGTGTGATTGTCTACAGAGAGAGAGAGAGAGAGAGAGAGAGAGAGAGAGAGAGAGAGAATGCGAATACTATGGAAAGCATATATGTTACTATGTCACTCAAAGTTACCAGAGTAGATGTGCCATGGAGGGTATGCATGTGACAATTTGTTTACAGATGGTATTTCTGAGAATAAAGATACTGATCTCTCACTTCAAGGAAGTCCTATTGAAACTAGAAGTAAGATCTTAATGAAATGTACTGAACTGAGTATCAAATAAGATTCCAAAAATAATTTGTCAAAAGCCAAGAATTATCGCAGTGCTTTTGAAAAATGGTCAACAAAAAACATTAAACTTCAACTTCAATGCAAGGAAAACTTTTGAACTATTGACAGCCACTCACTCTATATTTTGACATAGGGCATGAGTGGGGTGGGGGCAGGGGCAATGGGAGATAAGGACACTTTATTCAATTCAGAAAATAAATTTAAAAAAGAAAAAAAGAGATATTAACCATACACTTTGGTGTCATAAGACTATCCTATCCTAATACTTAGTTATCAAAGAAAAGGATAGAGAAATAGTGTGAGGATAAAGAGAATGAACAGAAAAATAATTTTCAGAAGAATTTTATTTTTATCTTTAATGAGATACTTATGAGTTTACAGTCATTATTTTGAAAAAAAATATTTTGAACATTTTGAAAACAAAACAAAGGAAAACAAAATAAAATCTGAGCTTTTAGTATAAAACAAGTCTTCTCTAAACTCTTCTTCCACATAAAACATCTATTTATTCTCAGGCAAAAAAATACTCCCTATTTTATTTACATCATAAATGTAAATAACTTTTGGATATCAGTATTTTATTTAGATAAGGCAAGAGGACATGAGACTATTTTAAATTACTGACTGTCATAAACTTAGGATATTTCTTTGGTCTAAATATCAGGAGGCTCACGGTAGTCTAACTTTACAAGAGAAATTCAAGAATTAAGTTTCTCTTTACAATATAAAATCTGTTTCAGATCATTATCATCCTCATAATATCATGACTATCAGTTTATTGTAATTTAATTTCTTGTACTTGCTTAGCGTTTCACACATCTTGTTTTCACTGGTATCCGTTGTTCCCGTTTGCCATACTAAAAATGGTTAAAGATACAATTCCAGCTGCCTTGGGGAAGGCTGTGTGTATGTGTTTGTTGTTTTAATTTGTTTGACTACAAACAAAAACGTTATTATCCTGCCCAGTTTTGTTTTGTTTTAATATCCCTTTACTCTTTAGGAAATTGAGTAAAATTCTCTGTGCTTAATGAAATTGAGGAAACTCTCCACCTTAAGTTTTAGGTGAGCTCACCACTCTCCGTCTTCCAAGGGCCTGCAATTTCTTCTCCCCAATTCTCTCCCAAGTCACTTCACATCCCAGAGCAAAAATTCTCTTCTAGCCCTGATGTGTCAGAGGTAGTACAGTGGCCACACCCCTCCATTCCTTTCCAATGCTTAAGACTGTTACTAAATTCCGACAATTTAATCAGTTTTCATGCTACATGTATCATATTTCTTAATCAACATCAACAAACAATAGTTTTACTCTGGAAAAGCGGAACCATGGGATCTATCTTTCCGACCATCCAAGGTTGGCACTGGCTGGAAAAGGCACCATTTAGCCAGAATTACTTTTAACTTTAAGAGACAAAATTTTAGGGTCTGTCCTCAGTAAAGAAGGCAAGATTTCCCCATGTGCGTACACAGCACCCCCTTTTTTTATAGAATGTTAATAAATGACATGTAGAAAAGGAAGTATTTTAACTTTAAAGATTTTTTTTTGGAATGATGGGTTAAAGAAATTAAGCAAGGTCTTCAATGATGATCTTGGGGTTCTGAATCTGTCAATAATGTGCTGTCAGTCTACAAATGGTATTGAACTCTATGGGAAGTTCAAGGTTCACCCACGCTTCACTGCTATGAGTCAGCATTAAAGACAACTGTCCCCTCCCACCCTAAAGGAGTCCTGTACTGACTCAACCACATTATCTAAAAGTATAATTTTCAAAGAAAAAGAGTGCACATGGGCATAATCATTATTCTCTCTTTTCCTCCAATAAAGTCTATAACGGCTCTTACAAAGAGCTGACCATTGTGTGGTTAACACTAATCCTGTTTTCTCAACCTGAAAAGGCATAGTGTAGGCAGCTCCAAGCCCTGAAACCAGTAAATGGCTTTCTCTTCCTCTTTATCTCTAGGCAGAAGCGTGATGAACTCTGATGCTTGGTTCTAGACTCCATATGGTCCAAACTAGCTTACTCAGGTTTCTTGTTAGAATTTCAGAAAACACAAGTTGTTACTCTCTCCCTCTTGCAAATATCCCTCCAACAGGCCTTGTGAGTAAAGTTGTTTAAACTGAAGATAGGATTGAAGTGTCACTGATACTACTAGTGAAAATCAACTTAATATTATTTGAAATCACACCTTAAATATATCCTCTCTGCAATATTTCTTTAATATATAACATTTCTAAGTTGCTTAACCCCATAGGTTTGATTTTTAATTTGAACCTATGGAATAGTTGCAAATTTAGTAGGGTTCAAGTGTTTGCTCCACTACTTACTAATGAAATGGTCTTCATTTATTTTCTCAATCTCTTTGGGCCTCAATGTCCTAGAATATAAATGGAATCATTAATAGCTCTCTCATAATGTTGTTTCAAGTAATGACTGAAATGATATATGTAAAGTCATCAGGATAGTATGAGACATGCCATAAGTGCCAGATAAATTTTTACAGCTACAAATATGTCCTCATAATTTCCTCACCATGCTGCCTGAGATTAAATCATAACATCTCTCTGCCTAATACCATCCAGTCACCTCTAGAGTAGATTCCAAACTTCCTTAAAGTCACATATAAAGTCAGCCCCCTTTTTCCTAACTGTCCCCCTTTTGTGTGACTTTTCACTTTTTATGTTTCTTTGGTCTCACCAGACTTTAATCTATCCCTTTAACACACCAGAAGGCTCTACTTATTTGTACTTTTTCTGTTTATTTCCTAGAATTCTCATCGATAAAATTTTAATTTGGTTGAATTCTTCCTGTCACTTAGGTCTCAGTCCAAATGTCACCATTCCTGAACATAAAAATACACCATTGTTTATTTTTAAATTATATCTCCCACTAGTTGAAATTCTTTTATGTGTTTCTTTATTTTGTTTTTACCTATCTTCACCATTAGAATGGTGTAGGGGCCTTTTCTGTTGTGTTCAATGCTATATTCAAAGTGCTTAGATAGTGCTTGAAACAAGGTAAATGCTCAATCAATTTTTATTTGATAAAATAAGTGGAGTAGACTGTGGCCACTGTAAGTGATTCTGTTGTGGGTTTGGCTAGCACCAGAAATTGTGGATGTTCTTGTATCTGGCGCCAGAGGGAGGTGCCTGAGGAGTAACTGAGAGAGCTAGATATTTAGTCAGCAAGCCTTAGCCCTTCATTCTAATCCTTCTTACCTTTCATAAGCCATGTGATGGTTCAGAAAGGAAGAGGACAACATTGGGGCCTTACATACTTGATGCACCAATATATATTCATAACTGGCAGTGTGAAGAAATCATAAAACCACTCTGATGGACTGACATCTTATATTTGCTCAGAGCTGGAAACATCCATCAGAGGGACACTTTTTATACTTAATTAAAGATATACATGGGAGAATGTTCCCAAGAGTTTCTGTCTGTACATAGACCTAGATATCAACAATACCCCGGGGTACCTCGCACTCAGCTCTTGGTTTCTAATATCACATTGTTCAATAAAAGGCACTATGTCTTACTGGGAAAAATGACTGAATCGAGGTCTAGGCCAGGAAATATGCAAGATGTCCTAGTGATCTCATAGTGCCCAGAAATAAAGAAGTGCTAAGAAAACAAAACCCTCACAATGATGGGGGCATATCAGGAGTACACAGGTGCCGCCCTAACCGGTTTGGCTCTGTGGATAGAGCATCGGCCTGTGAACTGAAAGTTCCCAGGTTCAATTCCGGTCAAGGGCATGTACCGTGGTTGCGGGCACATCCCCAGTGGGGGGTGTGCAGGAGGCAGCTGATCAATATTTCTCTCTCATCGATGTTTCTGACTCTCTGTCCCTCTCCCTTCCTCTCTGTAAAAAAAAAAAAAGTACACAGGTGCCACCTGGAAGAGTTCTCAATTGCCAAAGAAATTGACCAGCAAAATAAATAAATAGTGCTTTACAGCCCAAAGTATAAAATGAATATCCATGAATCTATATTAAGATGAAGAAATAATTCAATAAATAAATAAATGTGGGGAAAGAGACAAATCTCCCTTGCAGAGGAATTCTAAGTAACTTATGTAGATACTGTGCTCTCAAGTATGGGGAGTATTAACTGCCACCTCTTCTAATGAGTACAGTATGGAAAGAAGAAAAGAATAACTTAACAGATGGAAAATACGAATAATACTACTTCAGTCAGGTAATCATAATGTCAATAGTAATAACTCATATTATAGTATTTAGCCTTGACAAGATGGGATAGAATGGCATTTTGCCTCTGTAGTCTTCCTACCCAAAAGCCATAACCTTAGTTTCATCACGATAAAAAAAATCAGTCAAGTCCCAATTGATGAACATTCTATCTACCTGATACTCCTTAAAAATGTCAAGGTTATCAAAAACAAGAAAAGTCTGAGAAACTGTCTTAATCAAGTGGAGCCTGAAGAGACACGATAACTAAAGGTACAGAGATTTCCTGAATAGGATCTTGGAAC
Source organism: Myotis nattereri (assembly GCF_964212035.1). Taxonomy (NCBI): domain Eukaryota; kingdom Metazoa; phylum Chordata; class Mammalia; order Chiroptera; family Vespertilionidae; genus Myotis; species Myotis nattereri. Next base: position 63,166,693 of record NC_138080.1, on the reverse strand, counting down.
AGAGAAAGGACAATAGATCAAAACTAAATAAATGTAAATAAAGTGTGGACTTTAGTTAATAACTTATCAATATTGGTTTATTAGTTGTTATAAATGTACCGCACTAATGTAAGTTGTTAATAGGGGACACTGTGTAGTATTCAGTATATGAGAACTCTGTGTGTTACCTTTGAAATCTTTCTGTAAATCTAAAAGTATTCTAAAGTAAAAAAAAAAAAAATTAAGGATAACCACCCATGCTTGACTTTATAGAAGCAAGTGATGAGGATACTGAGAATAACAGTTTAAATGTACATCAGAAACATATATTTAATCTTCTATGGTTGTTAACAATTCAATTTGTGTTTATGTTTCATATGTAAAAAACGTTTTCTGCACAAATGAATGAATTAATGAAAAAAACAATATTTTTATTTTTGCTTCTTTTTCTACAAAAGTTACTCTTTGGATGTTTTATGACTTTGAGAGGAAAATAAAACAAATGAAAAAGAAGTTAGGCTTACTAGGTTTAAATTTAGTATACTTTTATGTAATTGTTTCCATCATAGAAATCAAAAGCTTTTTAGGGACATTACGTAATTTCTTCCAACATCATTGTGCAGAGTAAGGTTATTTTTTTTTTAAAAAGCACACTTTTTAAATATTAAGAATAGTTCTTTAAAAATTCAAGCTCTGACAAAGATTTAATTTAGTCATTTAACCTAAATTAACCAACTTCCTTTCGGATGAATAGCTATTTTTAGTCTAGGGAAGATATTTATATAAAATTCCTCAAGGAAACCATCTACTCTTGTCTCTATTCTAAGAACCCCGGTTATAAAACAAACAAAAACATGAAAACAAGATTAAAGAACAGGAACTTTTTGCATATAAAGTTGACCATATTTAAATACACTTTTTTCAAAATTCAAAAAATATGATAGTGGTATATTGGTAAGACATAGTGAGATTCATATTCTGCTATATCACTGGTGATAATGTTAATGATTTCTTTTTGGAAAACAATTAGAAAGTCTCTCTCATTTCACTTGGAGCAAGTTATCTCATAGCTTAAAATATATCATAATGAAGAAATACAAAGTATTCAAAGAGGTTAAAAATAACTATAAAGGCTGAAAAGGAGACTTAATATAGTCTACATTTTGAAATTTTAAAAAATGGAACAATTTAAAATGCACCAGAATAAGGAACTGGATTAGAAAATATTACATTATTGGAGAGATTTATGTGGTCATTAAAATACTTATAAAAAATCTGAACAATTTAATGCCTTAATAAAAAACACACAGTAAATAATGGATACTCTGAAAAAAAATTAGCTTAATACTGATTATTCTAAAGCTTCCACAAAGCTTTTGACAACTATTTTCCAAAGTTCAATTGATCTCTAGCTTATATAAAGCAGATTATTAGTTTTATATAAATACTTCATATTGTAACCAATTCAGTTGGGTGGGATATGGAAAGAAATGTTGCCCAAAGTGACTACTCCTGAAACCTAGGTTAAGGCTTTTCTAGAGTTGTAATGGATAACCAATAACATGACGTTAACATTTTTTCAGGCCAAAACCATGTCAGTCATGCACCACTGAGTGAAATGTGAGGAACTCAAGTGATTATTCGTATGTTGAATTGGAGAAGGGCAAAAAGTTTTGAAAATGAAACTCTGGCTCTGTTTTTAGGTATTCTGTTAGTTCTAGACTTGTGAAGGAGAACAGATATATCCAGCTTCTCCGTTTTTCATCAGGGTTTACAAACTCAGCTACCCACCTGGTTCCTAAAGCATATGCTCCATCATTAAACTGACAGCACATGATTAGTGCAGTAGGCAGGCTTTTGGTCCCTATGATCTTCATACCCTGCTCTTTTTTTGTAATTTTTTTTATTTTTTTAAATTTCTTTATTGATTAAGATATTACATATGTATCCTCATTCCCCCATAACCCCCCACCCCACCCCCACTCATACCCCCCCCCCCCCGTTGTCTGTGTCCATTGGTTAGGCTTTTATGCACACATACAAGTCCTTTGGTTGATCTCTCCCTCTTACCCTCACCCTCCCGTGCCTTCCCTCTGAGGTTTGACAGTCTGATCGATGCTTCTCTGTCTCTGGATCTGTTTTTGTTCATCAGTTTATGTTGTATACCCTGCTCTCATACCTGTGAATATGTTATCTTAAATGACAAAGGGGATTTGCAGATAGAATTAAAGTTGCTAATCAGCTTACTTTAAATTAAGAAGATAATTCTGTGCTATCAGTTGGGCCCATGTATTCACGTGTGCCTCTATCATGGAAAGATATTTACATAGATTTTTAATTTTTTTTCTTTCTTGTAACAAATATTTGAAGGAGGTAACACCATATGCTAGCTATCTCCCATATTGCTCCTTCAGACTCAACTTTCCACCCTTCTCCACCCTGAAAAAAAAAATGGTGGAAGAGGAAGACAGAAGAGTCAATGAGAGTGAGGTGGCAGAAAGAGAGGCCAGAGAGTATAGGCATAAGAAAGATTACCCATGTCTGAAGACAAGGCCGCATGAGCAAAGGAGTGTGCGGCAACCTCTAAAAGCTGAGAGCAGGCCACACTGACAGGCAGTCCTACAGCTTCATGGAACGGGGTTTGCCAATAACCTGCAGAAGTCAGAAAACAGACTCTCACCTAGAGCCCCAGAAGGGGTCGCAGGCCTGCGGCCGCATGGTTTTGGCCTTGGGAGACTAAGCAGAGGAATTAACCCAGCCCACCTCACCTCTGCTCTCGGTCAAGGAATGCTCGGGACCATACGCAGCTGGAAAAATTGATACTATCCATATACTTTCCCTCAGATCCTCTTTTCCATTTCATATCCAACAACAACAACAAGAAAAAGCACCAGCAGCTTCTGCAGTGCAGGAAGAGAAAGGAGAGGAATTAAGAGGAGGAGGAGAGAGAGGGAGAAGGAAAATAAATAGAAATATATGCAAAAGAGAATGCAAAGGAGCTCATAGACATTTAGTTTTAAACCACTAAAGTTCATGACTTGGTCAAGACTTTTGACTTTAGCTACTGAGTCCATGTGAAAGGAATGATCCCTTATCTATTTATACAATTACTGAAGAGTTTAATAGCTGAACAGATTGCATCTTCACTTTCCCATCTTAATACTGTTTCACCAAAATAAACAAGAAGACCACTCTTCTCCATTAACAGGTGAAATGTAACTGTGCTGGCTGCGTTTCACTGTGACTCACCTTACTCTCATTGAGTTTAAAGGACTGGATCACAGGTTTGTCTGTGGAGGAAAACACTAGTATAAAGTTCGCTATGGCTTAAACCAGTCAAAGTGCCTTTATTTCTGCTCTTAGACTTAATTAGAAGCATAATTATCCCGTCTCCTTTTCTCTTCCTCAAAAGTGTCTTCATTATCATGGCCTGCAGGGCAGTGGTTAAAAGTAGACCTTACCAACCTTGAAAATCCTGGGTTGAGTTAACACACAGTTTCATATATTAAAAAGGAACAATCCATCCTGGGATTGGCTCAGGGGCAAGTTAATTCCTGTTAATGAATTTTTTATTCTGGGGAAAAATCCCCGTAAAAGCTTCCCTGCTGTGGCGATTTTTTTCCCCTCTTTTCTTTTTTGGAGTTGAGTTGGCCTGAGGAAAGATATTTCCTCGCATGAGAAGTTTTTGCACGAGGGAAATGTTTAACCTTAGCCGTTGATTCTGCCTCAAAATAATTGAGATCAAAGCTGCAAAAAAGCAACTCTTCTAGGAGTTTAATAACATACCACATTCAACTTTTGTATCTTGGAGGTTATTAATACTAAATATTAGTCTGGGAGTCTTTGCCAATGTTCTCCCTCTCTCCTTTCAAACCTCCATGTTTCCTGTCCATGTGTAATTATTTTAGGTGTACTGGAAAGGCCCCATTCTTCCAACAAGTAGTCTGCGGACAGTGGATTTCCCCGTGTGGAAAGAAAAACAGGGATGTGAATGCAGCACAGAATAGACCCAAATACACACCCTGAGAGGAAGACTAGAAAAATAACCCCTTTGGAGTTCACTGAAGCACCAAGCTGTCGCTCTTATTGATTTCTAAGAAGGCTCTTCTGCCGGTTTGAACTCCGAGAATCTTACAGAAGCTCAGCGAGCTAAGTTTCTACCACCATCCAACCCAAGACAGACTGTGGAGACTTGGGTGAAATGAAAATTATAACAAAGATCGATGGATGGATACCATAACATACGTCTCCAGTATGAGGGAGGAGGTGTGACATGTTTCATGTGATTTTTGAATTTCTACTTCATTATGGGTCATTTCTAAATCCTCTTTAGACAGAGAGAGAGTGTGCGCGTAAGAGATGAGAGAGAGAGAGAGAGAGAGAGAGAGAGAGAGAGAGAGAGAGAGAGAAAGAGAATTCACCCTCCATGAGTTTTCTATAAAATGTTGAAGTATTTTATAAAAACACCACTTTTCCTATACCACTATTGACATTTCTTCGTATAAATAATGATTTGATTGTCCCGTGGTAGCATGATTAAAGTTAATTAGAAGGAAGTGATGAAGATCAGCACTGTGTAAATTGGACAGTTCAATAATTCTAATGCAGAGAGCTTCTCTTAAGACAGTAACTTACTTTAGAATATAAGTGCACACATTCTCTGCTTTGCAGTAAAATGCAATGACGGCACAGAGCTATAGAGAGGCTGCGGACGTTGGGCCCTCCTCATGAATGGGACCCCACTTTACTGTTCAGGAGAAGAGACAACATGTGGGCAACTTCGGGCCCCATGCCCTCTCGACTGACAACTACAGCTACTTCAAAAGTTGTGTGTAGCTTTTTTCCCTCTTTAGGATATAAGTAGTTGAAGTCTGAAATATATTTCATATAGAAAACTTTATAACAAAGAATGTAGATGAGAATAGTGATGAGGAAAAAAGAAAAACGATATCTTTCCCGACAATCTTGGCCACCCTATTAAGATGTGTATTGATCACACTGAGAGACTTCTAAGCATGAACAGATTTGAAAATGGCAATAACAAATGTGAAAATCCCCCCATCTAGCAATATTTGACATCTGTATAATAACCCATTCATGGATATTTGACAGTTATTTATGACTCTTCAAGTGAAGCACAGTTGTTTATTTGGATTTTGATTTATAATTTGAAGTAATCTTCCCAGAAGAATATTAAATATTGTGCTTGACACATTAGTTGAAGTTGAGTCATCATCTATTACTGAAATATACCAATATGAAATATTAGGTGCTTTTCTATCAACCTGGAATATTTCTGACAGTGAATCTTAAATCGATCATTAATGCTCACCCTTCTGCTGTCTGATGAAAGATGCAGTCGATGACTGAAGAGCCTTTTCAGCTTTCAGAGTTGCACTGAGGTTTCCAGGTCATGGAATCATAGAGCTGGAGGATCCCAGCTACCATTTAGGTTTAGGACAGCTAAAAGTTCAAAGAGCATAAATGATTGTTAATACCCCACAATATGAAACTTATATTAAACTAGAAGCCCAGCGCACAAAATCGCGTGGCCCCGCCCACACGCGAGGCCTCACTGTGCTCACAGCCCTGCCCACCCGCGCTGGTCTTTGGTTGTTACAGTGTTAGGGCCACTGGGTTTTTATAATATAGATGATAATGCCTTTTAGGTAGGAAAGCTAAACAAAAATTCAATGTTACAGAAATATTTCCAGTCTTGTGAATGGCATTGTACATGATACTTCCAATCAAGTTAGGTACTCTAGATATCGAAGAGTGGAGAGGTATGTTCCATCACAATGCCAGAATGTGGTGCAGCTAGGTTGTTGAAACCTCTTTAAATAGAATTCCCAGAATAGATTAGTGCCATTTAGACAATAATTTTCTGTTCTGTTGATAATTAAAGGTCAGTGTAATGTTCTAATAAAATTTGGATAGTAGGACATTGATAAATACTCTTTATTCAGTTTAACAAAGTTTTATACAAAAAAGTAAGCATATTAATATGCTCTATTAAGCTGATTGAAACTGTGCAAATGGACAAAGCCCAAACTACACAAATGGGAATCTACTTGCCTTGCAGTAATTTATTTTCACTTCCTGGCCTCCAAATTAATAGTAACTAAAAATGTTCTGGAAAGAAGGCCTAATTATTATGTTTCTCCTTTTCCAGACTATGCAAACTAATAAATCATAATTAACATTAGAGACTCTTTAAACAGTACCCATCTACCACTATTTCTATAAAATATAGTTGTAGCTACAGATTTAGGCCCCTAAACACCTACTTAAATAGTCTTTCTTTCTTTCCTAGAAAACATATTTGTTTAAATCATAAATACTTATAAGACAGGGGGATTGTGGGACTTCTACCCTATATAAACATACCCTCTGTTCTTGTTCACATCGGTTTGTTTTTAAATATTGTAGACATTCTCTTTTCACTGCAGCACATTATATCTGCTTTATTTATCCATAATGCCATTTAGTTAACTAGGAGATGCATTTTATTGTCATTTTGTCACTAATTTAAAGAGTTGATGCATATTTCTAAACTGAACAAGTTGATACTTCCCCACTTAAGAAATTAAGGTATATTCAATTGAGATGCCTATTAGATAATAAGTTTTCATGTGAATACCTCCTTAACTGTACTAGCTACATTTCACTCATTACTGCAGATAATATGAATGGACCTTTAGCATATTCATAAAAAGACTTTAGAATTCCAATTAAATGAGACAGCTGTAGTATTAAAAGCCTACTTTTAACTTCAAGTAAAAAATATGAGAAAAGTGTGATTTTCAACTTCAGGTCTCTATTAAAAAGGTCAACTCAGCAGGTATATTAGATATCTCTAGTTCAATATGATGTATTTAAGAGACAACTTATGATTTGGTAAAGGTCATTGGAGTCAGAAATGCCAAATCACATTAGTTTCACTCAGCTGATATAAGTTTCCTATGTTTAATGCAAGGTTGCTGGATTTAGCTGTTAAATAATTATCTTAAAAATCAGTGTTTCTTGAAAATGTTTATTCTGAAAAATGAATTTTAAGAAAGCTATTTTATTTTATTATAATTTAAATTTTTAAATGATTTTTCTTCTGCCAGCTTAGATTCTTTGTCTTATTTGAACTGCTTTATCTGTATAACTAGGTTAAAAGTTAGCAGAAACAAATGTATGCGAGGACCACAGAAGTTCTCAATATTTTATAAAAATTCACTTTTTAAAAAATTAATGAACTTAAACAAAGAGCTGAACATTTATGCATATGGTCACACTGTAGTGAGGGTAATTGGAACCAGCTGTTACACTGTGTAGTTTCTGGAAGCCTGTATATTGCCTTCTAGCTACATTGACTATGTGCAGGCCTTAATAAAAGAAATTAAAGCATATGCAAGTCTGAATGACTTCCACATCTTTCTTCAGAAGAGCTTTAATTCAGACCAGACACAAGAGGCATAGCTTTTCCATTGCTGCTTGACTATAACACACAGGTAGGTGAAATAATGATTTTTTTATTGTCATGATTTAGTGATTTGCAAGATTTAGTGATTTTTCTTACTTCATTTGTATGTGTCTATTTATGGTGAAGTACCATACCATGTTATAGTCAAGGATTCGTAAACATACACACACACCAATACCAACAATTCCTAGCATCTCACTTCTCTTTGCTTAAAATATTTTCTGGTGTAAAATATGATAGAATAAAGCAGCACACATTAAGCCAGACAAACATTTTTACTTAAGGGAGGCATGATAGAATTGGTAATATTCCAGATTCATCTTTCAAAATTTCTGTCTAGCATTAGTATTCAGTTATAGTGAGAAAACAATAATAGTTCAGGAGAAGGTTTGGGGAAGATGGTGACAACATCTTTTTCTTTTTATAAATATTACTGAATATATTCACTGTAGTAGACAGAATAAGAGTGGATCCATCAAAGATATCTGTATCCTAATCCCCAGAACCTGTGAATACGTGACTTTATTTGTCAAAAGGATCTTGCAGATATGATTAAGTTGCAGATGCTGTGATGAGAGATCCTCCTGGATTATCCAGTGGGCCCATTGCAATCACAAAGGAAGAGACAGAAGTCTCAGAATCAAAGTGAAATATGAAGATGCAACACTGATGGTAGGAAGGACTGAATCGCCTAGAACAGTTGGGCTCCATGGGCCTTAAATAAAATGAACCGATCAGGATTCCTTTTGAAGAAAGGGAGACGGCAGTGAATGAAATAAAAAACTAAACAAAGTACAGCTATCTGAAGTGATTTAAAACAAAGGTTTCATTAAAGTATTGGAAGGGAACAGAGCCAGGAAATCAGAGAAAACAAGCTACCATATATGTTTATATTACTACCAAAATTGAAAATACATACTCTGTGAAGTTAGAATACTATCTAATTTTAAAAGTCCAGGAAAACAAATTTCACACAAAAATAATAGAGAAATATGGGTCATGACTTATATAAAATTACAGTAAGATAAAAGAGAATAACTTCTCTCAAGATAACAAATGCATATTCTAAAGATATATCCCAAAAGCAGATGAAAAGATATTAAAATAATAAAAGCTGGTCAACATAAGGACAGAAGGAGTCCCAGTGGAACACTAAAGCAGGCCAATCACTAAAACCATAATTCAAGTAAACTTTCCTAAAATAAAAAATTTTAATTTACATGTTGATGGAGCATACTGCTTGAAAGCATCAAGACATTCTAATATAATTATTGGTCTTTCAAAAAAAGTAAAAAAAAAAATCCTTCTTTGGACATCCAAAAACTCCATAAGTTTTCATTAGACTTTTGGACAGAAAATATGTTATGTCAGAAGAAAATAAAAAAACATATTAAAGAAGACCAATGGAAGAAAATGTAAGCCAAGGATTTTATATCCAGCAAAATTAACTTTCAAGCATAAAGGACATTGAAAGAATTACTATTGGTATGAAAGGTGGGGAATATTGTACACTGATTACTTCCTCAGAAGTTGACTAGAAAGTATGCTTCAGATGAGCAGAACAAGTAGAGAGCCATCAACACAGGAACTGGTGCTGAGATTAAGAGAACACTAAATGGAGGTTAAGAAGAAGTGAGCATAGTCTACAGTGGTTATGTGCTCTGATAACCTAGGTATAGTACAATTATTTTTAAAAAGGGAAGAAAAGGGAGAGTCTATGCAAAAAAATTTGTTTTCATAATTATATTAATTGTAGTATGATTATTCATCATTGTGCTAATCCTGTGTGTAATTTGAGGATTGAACAAGCAAGCATTTGTATATGCTCTAGATAACTAGGATTCTTAGTTTAGAAGGAAAGGCTCAAATGTCATTGAGAAGAGGTAAAATAAAGGCTCTCTAATTTTTTCATTAAATTTATTGGGGTGACATTGGTTAAAAAGATTATGTAGTTTTCAAGTGGACATTTCTATGGTACACGCTGTGTATTGCATTGCATGCCCACCACCACAATCAAGTCACCTCTTCACAAGTTTTCAGAACCTCCAGGATCTCTGGCATTCTGAGGTTATAGGTGATCACCATATATTTGGCCCCCTTTACCTTTTATTATACCACCCCCACCCTTTTCTCTGGTAACTACCATACTGGTGTCTGTTTCTGTTTGTTCATTTATTACTTTCAGTTTTCTATCCCACATATGAGTGAAATCATATGGTCCTTAACTTTTTCTGACTGACTTATTTTTCTTAGCATGATATTTTCAAGGTCCATCCATGAATCACAAATGGTGGTTTTTCATATTTTTTGTGGCTGAGTAGTATTCCTTTGTATATATATATATACACAATAGATATATATACACAATATCTTCTATCTAATCATCCTTCAAAGGACACTTTGGTTGTTTTCATGTCTTGGCCATCATGCATAATGCTGCAGTGAACATAGGGGTGCATATATCTTTGCAAATAAATGTTGTCAAAGGACTTAAACTCATTAAATATGTTAAATCCATGGGTTCATAATTTCAGTTTAAAAATTACTGATCACCTTAAGAGGATGATAAAAACAGATTTATAAGATGAGAGGAAATTATGCTTCTTTTCCCATATGAACTGTGTCATGGGAATCACTGAAAACATAAGTGATGGTGAGATGTCTCTCTTTATAATAGTATCCCCATTATTAAATAGAAATAGAAGTACTGTAGTGAAAATACCATCATTTTTCAACTTTCAATGAATTAACAGATATAGGCATTAGCATCAATGGATACTAACATCCCAAAACAAGAGATGACCAGATAGTATATGCTTTCAAAAATCTTGCCAAATTTTGTGAATAGTAATGCCAAATCTCTGGATCCAGCTGGCCTTTTACAGAGAAAAGGGCCATGTGAATAAGACCATGAGCATGAGATCAACAAAGTACAACTTCTTCAACAGATAAATTGTAAGGAAAAGAAAAGGCTGGAGATAGTATTTATAAACAAACAGATATTGCTTATAATCTTATAAATTAAGAGGCACTGTTAAATTTAACTAATAAAAGTTAATTCTTATTACATATTTGGTACTTGCTAAATATTTAGAGTTTTTTCTCTTTAATCCTCACAGCAACTCTATGAATTAAACATTTTTTAATTTTTTACCAGTATACAGAGAAGAATGGACATATACTAAGTTTAAAGTTTTATTCAAGTTAAAAATCTCCCAAGTTAGGATTCTAAGATTTCACTCTTCATCAACTGGAATACAAGCCTCAATTTCAATGCTATAGTATATTTAGTATTGTATTATCTATATATATAAAAGCCTAAGTGACCATTACAACCAGACGACCGGCCAACTGGCCAGTAGCTATGATGCGCACTGACCACCAGGGGGCAGCGCTCAACGCAAGAGCTGCCTCCTGGTGGTCAGTGCACTCCCAAAGCAAACCTCTCACAGCCTACCAATCTCCCGTGGTCCCTCCCCCTGGCCAATCGCAGTCCGTCCCCTCAGCCAGCTGGCCCTGATCGGGACTGGGTGAGATGGCCCCAATGGGCACCAGTCACCGGCCAGGCCAAGGGACCCCACCCATGCATAAATTTGTGCACCAGGCCTCTAGTATATTATATAATTATAATGACTTTCTTTAAGGAATTGCAAACAGTGGATGGATATAGATTTAAACAAAATACTACCAAATAATATAATTAAAAACTTCTTACACTTAATGTAAAGCACCTTGTAGTCCATAAATATGTCAGAGTTAAGGACTTGAATCACTTGCAAAAGCAGCATAATACTTCACTAGTATTGATTCACAGATGAGATGAGTAATATAAAATTTCAAGAATGATGAGGAATTCATTAGATGGCTGGTGCAGGTGAAGTAAGGGAGTTCCAGACAGCACATACAGCATGTGCCAAGCACAATAGCACAGTTTGCTCTTGAAACATATTCATTTGGAGGAATAAGAGCCAAGGATGTTTCAGCAGGGGAGCTATCCTATATAATAAAAGGCTAATATGCAAATCAACCCAACGGCAGAACAACCAAGTAACAACCAGTCGCTATGAAGTGCACTGACCACCAGGGGGCAGATGCTCAACGCAGGAGCTGCTCCCAGCCTGCAGGCCCCAGGCCAGCCAAGACGGGTACCAGCATGGGCCCCCCGGTCGCCCCGCCAGTCACCCCACAGATCAGCCTTGATTGCTAGCCAGGCCTAGGGACCCTATCTGTGCACAAATTTTGTGCACCGGGTCTCTAGTAATATATAAGAATGAAGTCACATTGTATAGAACCTGTAGTTCAGGAAGGATGTCAATGTTTTTTTTTGTTGTTGTTGTTTCAAATATATTTTTTTGATTTTTTACAGAGAGGAAGGAAGAGGGATAGAGAGTTAGAAACATTGATGAGAGAGAAACATCGATCAGCTGCCTCCTGCACACCCCAAACTGGGGATGTGCCTGCAACCAAGGTACATGCCCTTGACTAGAATCGAACCTGGCACCCTTCAGTCTGCAGGCCAACGCTCTATCCACTGAGCCAAACCAGTTAGGGCAATGTCAATGTTTTTAAATCAGAGAATGGCATAGTCAGAATTGTATTGTAGTAAATTAACTCTGGATATTATATGTTGGAAAGGAGTTCTTTATTTGCTGCATGGACAATAAGAAGAGCCATAGACACTGGAGGTTCTGAAAACTTGTGAAATTGTTTGTGAAATGTTGAATTGAATATTTGTGGTTCTTTCCTGGGAGAAGTTCTATAGCGTGCAGCTGATTATCAGAGCATTCCATAAAGAATTATAGTGTTAGAAGAAGTAACAGATGACACTTAGGAAATTTATTAGGTTCCTATAGCTGCTCTAACAAAGTACCACAAATAGAATGTCTTAAAAGAATAGAAATTAATTCTCTTACATTTAAGAAGCCAGATGTCTGAAAGCAAGGTGTCAGCTGGACTATGAAGGCTCCTTCCTGCCTCTTCCAGCTTCTGGTATTCCTTGGTTTATACAGGAAAGCTCTGAACTTCATCTCTGTCTTATATGATTCTTCTCTGTGAGTGTCTCTGTGTCCTTATCTCTTCTTATATGGACACCAGTCATTGATGTAAGGGCCGACCCTAAATCCAGGATGAGTTCCTTGAGATCCTTAGCTAATAACATCTACAGACTCTTTCCAAATAAAGTCACATACTGAAGTTCTAGGTGGACATGAATTTGGAATCCACTACAAGAAACTGTTATTTTATTCCAGGAGACCTATGGTTCCATAAAGGGATTGGAACAATGAAAGGGGGAGGGTTTAGAATACCAAATTTTTGTGTATGATTGAGTTAATGATTACAGGGAAGAAAGACCTGAAGATGAAGCCCAGGTCTCTAGTATGGGAGATGGAGAGATTGTTATGCCCTTGACTGAGAGAAGAAATAAAAGATGTAGGCTTGAGAGCAGATCTGTGAGGTATGTTTGGTTTGGACATGTTGAATTGGATATGCTCTTGAAAGAAATGTCTCAGAAACAATGGGCAATAAAATCTCAGCCTGAGTTGAAAGAGAAGTTTCAATAGAAGGACACAATTCAAGAAGTAAAGGGGGAATTCTGAAAGGGCCATTTTTATGTGAATATCTTTAAAAATGAAACAGCTCAGGATGCTGAGTTGTTTCGCCGAGGATTTCAGGAGAAAATCCAGGCCACAGGGAAATCAAAGTTCGATGGGAAGAAAGGAAATAATGACAGAAAATGACAAACTTTCCAGAACCATAAGCAAAAGAGAGCAGAGATAGGCAGAGGAGGCTATATGATCAAGTGAGGAGTTTGCTTTTTGGAGGTAAAAGAAATAGGTTTATGTACTAAAGGAAAGAAATCAATGAAAAGGCACGTGATGAAAACTAGAAAAGGAGGAATTTGATGGGCAAATTATAAGAAAGTAGGAAGGAATGGAATCTTTAGCCCATGGGGAAGTTGTAGCCACACTTGAAACCTCCCTGATGAGCATAGAGGTGCTAAATTGGCTGTAGGCAAAAATGTTTAGAGACAGAGGCAGGAAATGAAATGAAGTCACCCTGAGTGTCTTCACTTCTCTGGGGAAAGTAGATGTTACTTGTTGAGGGTGAAGATACTGGTGGCGTGAGGAGTGTGCTGACAGAAGAGCCACTGGACAGCCCACAACACCGGCAGAAAACAGGCGTGTCTCTGAGCCTTTCATTACACTCCCAGTCACAGAATCACTGGGCCTCTCCCAGAAAGTTGAGATTTCTTACTGTGATTCTGGAATGGCGCTGAAAAGACTATGAGATTATCTACCACCGAGTTGGTAGAAGGCCCTGTGTTTAGTCCCTGCCTACAAATACCAAAGAGAAGCCAAGTTTGTAGTTCATTATTTTCTAAAAGGCCGTTAGAAATTTATTCAGGATTTTGGCTTCCACAGAGCCTGCAGATTGTATTTATGTCCTGCTGACATCAAGCAATTTATGAAGCTAAATAGAAAGATCAGTCTTGGGAACAGGGTCATAATAATTCCCTGTAGCCATCACCTAAGTAAAGGGAAACATATTAAACTCGTTATAAAGAAACTTATCATACACCAGGCCTCGGAGTGAACTCAAAAAACTTGCCAACAACTTTTGAGATTCAAACAGTCTCTTAGAGTAGCACTGGGTTCTAAATGTAATCTGTAACAGAAGGAGATAGTGGGATTTAATTCATCATGCCACTTTTCAGAGTAAACCACTCCTTCAGAGCACTGGTTGGTGATTAAGTGAACTGGCGCTGGAGCCAGGAGCCTGCATTTGACTTTCCTTTCTTTTATTTCTGTGACCTTATGTAAGTTTCTTAACCTTTCTGTGCCTCAGTTGTGACATATGTAAAATAAAGGTAAGAATAGAAACAAGCTCATACCTTGTTATAAAAATTTTTTTGAAATTCTATTTTTAAACACATAGGTAGTACCCAGAAGATAATGTAGCTTTAAAGCATCCCATTAATGATAAAATTTTAAAGATAGCTCAGATTGCATAGATGAAGTTTACACAAATGCATACATATATATACTAGTACACTAACACAGACACACATATGCACTCACACGCACTCTATTGTTCTCCTTATTGTGGACAGTTGGGGATGAAAAATATATTTTAAGGCTAGTAGGATACAGTGTAATTCTATTATAAAATAAGATTAATCAGATTAGCAAATTATGTTTTCACTAATTATATAGAAGAGTCCTTGGACATATGTAAGGAATACATTCTTATGTCTTCTCTTGCTCCCACAGGCATTTAACAAATAGTTGATTATTATGTAATATGACATAACAGGTTGCTTCATAGCTTGCGCTGTTCAAATTCTTTCACTTTCTAAAGAGGTTACATATATTATTTCATTGAATGCATAAAACAACTTCATATGGTAGGTAGGTAGATATTCCTATTTATAACATATTATTAATATCATAAACCTTTTGTCACTTAGGAAACTGTGACTATTACATTTAAATACCCTGAGAATCCAGTATGTATCAATTGTAGTTGTATGTGTATTCTATATGTACACACATAGAGGATTACACATGTATTTGCATAGTGTACTGAAAGTCTGTGTGTGACCTGAACAATTGTCCATTTTCATTGGCCTCCTGAAATTTTGCATGACTTTCAAAATGGGCATTTTGAAAAATTAGGAACCAATTTGCATGATTTTCCCACTGTGTTTTTGGTAGCATACAAATAATCCACCTTCAGCAAGGTACAGATTCACAAATACATTGAAATCACTGGGATGATTAATTTTATATGTAGGTAGTTACTGAACATATTTGCCCTCTGGGCATTTATGTCTCCTATTGCGGCCTCATAACTTTGGGGACTCAAATATAAACTCTTGGAGCTTATCCTGGAGTCCCTATGACTACCTGAAATGAAAGCCGACATTAGAAAATGCAACATTTTACAGGAATATGTACCCATTAAATATATATGAGTAACACAACATTTTAAAAAATATATTTTTATTGATTTCAGAGAGGATAGGAGAGGGAAATAGAGATAGGAACATCAATGATGAGAGAGAATCATAGATCAGCTGCCTCTTACACTCCTCCCTACTGGGGATGTAGACCACTACCCAGGTATACACCCTGACTACAATCGAACTGTGACCTCCTGGTTCATAGGTTGGTTGATGCTCAGCCACTGAGCCATACTGGCTGGGCGCAATATTTTAACATCAGTTCCTAATTCTAGAGTCACTCAAATTGTATAACTTGATATGATGAAGCCTCCATGTGACTTAGTAGTATATATTATCACATAGTGCTCTATAATTGATTTGGTTGTTACCCCAACTTACTTAAGAGATACTCTAAAATAAGTTTTGCACAGTCCCTAACAAAAGATACTCAAATTTGGCCCCAGCATAGACTATTAACTCTCTCTGGTCTGCTTGGACAGATTCCACATATACTTAGACTAAAACTCGAATTCCACATCCATCATCTATCACAGTCCATATTAATATCTCCCTCTCTTGAATTTCCACAGCAGTACCCTATTCCCAGTAGATTGCAATTTTTTTTTTCAAATATCCATACACTGACACATGATTTTATTTGGAAATACCATGTATTCACGATTTGTTTTCTGGTTCGGTGGTGAGCACTTGGCACGCTTCATGTTTCCTCTGATGAGCTACAGCACTTGCTTTAGTGATTTACACATAGCATGAAACAACAAACACTTGGGGAATCAAAATTAGTACAACTTTTGCGCATCAAGCATAGTGCCTAAGTCTCATATTTATCTTCTGTCTTCTATATTACGCAAAATAGCTGAAGGCCATTATACTTTCCCCAAACTACTATGCATATGATGGCTGTTATCTGATAGCCCCATGGAAAATCTGTTAAGACATGCACTGGCTTTAGGAAATGTGTCAGAGCTTCGACAAAGCAAACTATTAATTTCAAAATGATGGTGGAATTCTCTTTGGTGATACATAAATGACATGCATTTATAAGGAAAGGTATGTATTTATATAGGGCAGGGAAGCTGTCATGTAGAAGAATAGACATGGGGTTTCAAGTACTACTGTATGTAATACTTTAAACAATAAAAAAAAGGAAAAAAAAGTCTGATTGGAGTTTTACTCCTGGCCCTATCTCTTATATGTGATTTTGAACAAGTTTTTAAACACTTTCCTGAGCCTCATTTTTTATTTAAGATAATAAAACTTGTTCCACAGGGTTTTGCTTTAAATAATAAATGTGACAACAATGATAAAAGTGCTTTTAGCCATAAGAAGTTGGGATTTTTAGAATTATTTTGATATTAAAACATGTTGCTTCAACACAATTCCTATTCCAGTTCTTAAAAAATTAAACCACTATCTTATCCAAATAATATGAAATCACATTAAAAAAAGAGCTGAGAATAAGAAGTAAACAAAACCATCTTGTATTTTTAGACTATTTTCTTTGTGACAATCTGTAATTCAATCAGAATTTGTCAACTATTTACTGTGTACAAGACACATTTTTATCAATAAAGAAAACAAGCCCTCAAGGAATGAAATGCCTAGAGTCATTCTTTTATACCACTGTGCATGTATTTTTATTAATTTTTAAATCAACATTTGAAATGAAACTGAAGACGTTGTAAAACATTTATTATACTCCACCTCCATCTCCCGCAAGTCTAAGAAAAGTTTGATAAATTATTAAGGAAATCAGATCCTAACCTATTTCCTATGGTTCATTCATTCATTATTCCTTCGTGCATTCATCCAACAAATATTTACTGAATAATTCGTTTTTGCATGGCATGGTGATAGATTCTAGATGTAGGGTTGTAAGCTATACATATGTGGACTTTCTCTTTATGGAGTTTATAGCCTCGTGGGGAAACAAAGTGTAGAACGGTAAATAATTTAACATAAATAAAATGCAATCTGTGATAAATGAAAAAGGAACACAAGAGTACAGAATTTGAAATAAGCAATAGAGGACCTACTTTAAAAGGAAGGAAGGAAAGTCTTCTGCAAGTGAAGTGACTTCTAAGTTGAGTCCTGGAGGATCAGAACTTTGTGTTGTGGGTGCAGGGGAAGATCCTCTGCAAAACCACAAAGGGAGGCAACACCATGATGCACTTGAACATAAGTCAAGGAGTTTGTGTGGCTGGTACAGGGAGACAAGCAGAGGTGGGGACAAGAGATGACAGCAGATAGTCAGGATTGGGATCAAGAAGACCTTGTGAGCCAGGGTAAGAAGTTTCGGTTTGATGTGAAGTGCAAAAGCTAGAGAAGATCTTAAAGGATCAATGAACTGATTTATACCTTTGAAATTTATTTCTTTAAGTCAGAATTGAGTAAAAGGAAAAGCATAGAGCTAATACGAAACCTTCTGCAGAAGAAGCCTGTATTGTCGAGGTGACAGGTGATGGTGGCTTGAAAAAGTGTGGTAGCAGAAAGTAAAAGTGTCTTTTCATAGCACGTTTTACTTTAAAGTGGAACTGGCAGTGGAAGAAATTGAACTTGGGGTTCACTTAAAATTATTGACTTACTTTGGGGAAAGGAGAGAGCAGAGATTTTCATTAACTTCACGACTACTGGTACAAATATATTCATAGAAATCATATCTTTGGTCCTAAAATACTTTATCTTGGAACATTCTATTACTTCAAGGAAGTTATGCTCTACAGATTGTCAAACATTTTTCACACATATATTTGCTACTTTCTATGTCCCAGATATAGTGATAAATGTTTTCTGTATGTATTTTCATCTGATTTCCATAACAACAACACCATCTCCATTTTTGAGCTAAGGAAAGAGAAGAAAAATAAGGAACTTGTCCAAGGTCATTCTACACATTAGATTTAGAGACTAAATCTAACCTTGCCTCTGAGTGATGCAAACCTCATGCTTTCTGTTCGAGGTTTCTGACTCACTCCTTTGTCTATAAGCTAATGAGAGAAGCCTCACCAGAATTCAACCTTGCTGGCTCCTTGATCTTGGACTTTCAGTCTCCAAAACTGTGAGAAAACACAATTCTGTTGTTTAAGCCACTCAATCTGTGGTTTTCTGTTTGGCAACCCAAGTAGACTAATACACCGACCCTTGGCCTGGCGCATTTATTTATTCAAGAACATTGCACACTTACAATGTGACAGGAATTTTATAGAGGTTTAGAATTACAAAGATGAGAAAATTATTTCTTCCCTATCTGAGCTAATATAGCAGAGTAGAGGGAGACAGACGTACATTTGACCAAGATGTACAGTTTTCAAACAGTTCTTCCTGTTTACTATACAGAAAATGAAAGGCAGATATTTTTTCTCTCCCATTGGGAAAGTTTGATGATTTGATTTCTCTTGTTTTAAAATTTTAAACAGAACTTTTGTGCAAATACTTTAGTATCTCATTTTAATGGTTTATCAAATGACATTGTCAGAAAAACAAGGTGATTTGACAGAAGAAGGGAAGCAGCTTGCAGGCACAAGGTGTTTAGTTAACTCCAGGAAGAGGTCATCCTGGCTGGGGGTGAGCTGGGAAAATGTATCTGGTTCTATGACCTCAGCATCCTGGGCCCTCTTCCCTGCAGTGATTCAAGGACATGGCAGAAGTCCAGAAAGGGTGGCTGCCTAGTGTGTCTGGGGCACGCATTGTCAACAAGGGTGACATTGCTCCAAGAGAGCAAAAACTGGTTCTTGAGGAGAAAAATAAATTACATATTAGGGCACTTTGTGGCCTCCCAAAGGGTCACAGCAGAATATAGACGGGTAGCATAGCTGTACAGAGAAAATGATTAGGGGAAAAAGATAAAGAAACACTGGTCTAGAGTGCTGGACCAATTCTGGAATCCCACTCGGGCTCCCACCCTCTAGTATACTCATGGCCCAAGCTTAGCACAGAAGCACAGAGGAGACACACCTACGGGCCATATAGACATCAAACAAGGATGTGTCAGCTGGGGATGCTTACCACACCTCGGCACTACATTAGAGTCCTCCAGAAACTTGGCAACAACGTTGGGACAAAAGAGCTCCAAGATACCTGAGGTTGAATGGTAGTGGGAGCTCAAGCAAGAAACTCAAGAAATTAACTTCTATGGATTTCTTGTACTGAGTTGGTAGAATGAGCTTTATACCTGCTGCTGTTTTTAACAATAGTAAGAAATAGAAGGTAAATAGACATGATAAAAGTCTGGAAGAGGGGGTGCTGAGAAAACACAGGAATAATAATTCCACCTAAGACAGGAAGTAGAGGGAAGGGTAAGATATTGTTAGAAAAACATCACTAGGTGAGGTTCCAATCAGGGCATGATGATAGCCTAATGGAAAACAATTGTAATGAAGATGAGTGGACAGTAGAGATTTAAGAGTATTTGAAGGTATAATTGATGGGATTAGGCTTCTCCTTGAATCCCAAGGAGGGGTATGCAGGAGGTGTCTAGGATAGCTCCTAGAAAGAATCTATGAAGGGAAGCTGAGGCCATAGGAGAGACATTTGCCAAATCTCCTTAGGACAAACTCAAACTCTGAATGCTTTGTGAGAATCTGTTCTGGTAAAGATCGTTTGTCTTAGAGCAAAGTTTGTAAATTGATGGCCATTAGGCTAAATGTGGCCTTCAGACAGCTTCATTCACAATACTGTATTGGCAACACTTTAGTAAGACTATCAGTATTCTTTAGAACAGAAAATAATTTATCAGCATTTAAAAAATCATACATCGTCTTTATAGTAAACCAGATTTCTGAGTGAGCAGGTCTTCATGTCCACCGAACACCACCAAAAACCTGAGTTGGGGCAGTAGTGGAGCTTCCTTTAGAGGAAGAACATGGTCTCCAGTTCACCACGATCCTTCCCCTTCCTCTGTTTTATTCATTGCCTGGCTGGTTCTACAGGACTCCAGCAAGCCCAGTCACTATAGAATAGAGAATATCAGAGACATCATAGAACAAAATATGCCTCCAAAGTAGAGAATTGAAGGTGTGCAATATGGAAATAGAAGTTTGACTGAAGTCCTTCATTTGCATGTAATTCCATGCAAGCAGTGTTTCAAGAAAAGAGCAAGACTAACTAGTATCGATTCATACAAAAGTGAAAAGAAACATTAAATCAGAAAATATGCATTCAGAAGGGAAATGATAAAATAAACACTATAATTGAGGGAAAAGGTCAAATAGGCTTTCTAATTCTGGTAGAATTTTCAATTCTTTCTTATTCTGATTAAGTAGGCTTCCTAATTCTGGCCCCAGAATATAAGCTTTAAAACAATTATTTGTAATTATTATCAATTATGCCTGTCTATCTCTACGAAAATTTACAATTACCAAAAATGTCATATAATGTTTACCTATTTAGAAGTTTTACCATGTGCCCACCCATCTTTGCTACATCTACATATACTTATCTAAAAGCTATTATCCTCTTGAACTGATTTCCTCCAGGACTAGAAAGAAAAGTGCTAAAGAACAAGTTCATTTTATCACAGAAAGTTCACCGTGGTGACATTGTTCTCCAATTTCTGAAAATGCTAAACCATTTTGCACCCAGCTTGACCCAACAGCTGCAGCTCTTCTGCTCTCACTCCCTAATTTGTTTGCATTTGGCTTATATTCCTCACTCTTTGGAGTGCTGATAATTATACTTGTCCGGGAGGCTTAGAAGCTATAAAAAATCTGGACCTCCTCACATTTCAACACAAGTAGACAAGGCGCAGGCTCCAATTTGGAACTGCACAGACTTAAAGAGGCATGTGAGCCCAAAGACATCAACAGCAGCCTGCCAGTTTGAAGACTCTTCTACAAAGCCACTCGCCATATGTTTGGCCACAAATTGTGGACCAAACAGGCCAAGATGTTACACAGGATTCCAATGGACCTCTGTTACCATATGTGATAGGTATGGGGCAGGTGTAGTGTTGATAGTCAGAACCTCATAATCCCAGTTTCAATGTAATTGAGGTATTTTCCTCCTCTTAGAAACACCTAACAATCTGACTAATTAAAAAATAACATAAAAGTTAATGATCACAGAGTACTTTGAATGGAAGGAAAAGTAAGAATAATAAACATTTACAATGAAGTTTGTTTTTAGGAGATATAGCCAAGACACAGTTTTAGATATGTTTCAGTGCTAGTGATTATATTAGTTAGCAAACTTGTTTAAGGTAATGGAAAAAGTATTCAGATACATCAGGAAACGTTATACTTACGTATCACTTACCAACAGCTAGTAATGAAGTTAGTACTGAGGTTGAGTTACACAGATTTAAAACCAAGCCCTCCATAGATTTATAATCTAAATTGATTTAAGTTCATGTTAAAGTATTTAAAAATTTAAGCTGGCAACACACAGGTCTAGGGACTTGGAAGTGAGTTACAAAACATTTAAACTTAGGCTCTTCTGTTTCTCACTGACCTACTCAATAGGGAACCAAAGACAGTTCTTGGATGTGACTTCATTATCAATATTGTCATTTCTGTTCAGTTTTTGGAGAAGATGCAGTCATATTGGTGACAAACACTCATCTTAAATGATTGTTTTTGTTTAAAGATAAATGAAAATCTTTAAAAAATATCACCAAGAATTTGAGACTTTAGAAAATTTTTCTAAATGGAGACTTCTCATTATAGTTTGGATTTGTGATCAACTGACTAAATAATTAGAAGATTACATCTTCTTATTTTTCCAGCGCCCTTCTGTGACTGTAACTGTTACTTTAAATTTCAGAAATGCCAGCTGTTTCAAAGAGCTATTATATTTAATTTTTAAAAAGGCTTTTTTTTTATCCCAAAGACTATAAAAAAA
The DNA here is from genome assembly GCF_964212035.1 of Myotis nattereri. Classification (NCBI taxonomy): domain Eukaryota; kingdom Metazoa; phylum Chordata; class Mammalia; order Chiroptera; family Vespertilionidae; genus Myotis; species Myotis nattereri. The sequence goes on along the minus strand of NC_138080.1, from coordinate 63,144,440 downwards.
TAACCCACCTAAGAATTGTTAATTATCATTATGCAGGGAATACAGACATTTTTAGAGTGTTTCTCAAAGTCAAGTCATGATTCCCAGGGAAAAGGGGAATTCATGTTACATCAAGCATGAAACATGTGTTTTGAAAAGTGACTTGAATCACAGGACTAGGACTCCACATGGGAGTTTAAAAGGCATTTTGTTTAGTTTTAGCACATAATGAGATAAAGTTCACAGTTTTGAAATGTGGCTGCCTTGGAAAATAACATTTGGAGAATGTGTACGAATCTATAAAAACAAACACACACTATAGAGAGCTTTTCAGCATGGCTGGAATTGACAGAAATCCAGATGTTCCCTTTTTTATATTCTTGGATCACCACCAAAAGCAAAAATAGCATCAAGCTGGGCTGACCCATATCACTTGAAGAGGAAGTACTAGCCTAGGACAGCAGGAATTATTTAACATTCTTTAGGGGAGGGCTGGAGAGCCTTACAACTTGAATCCCCCATTTGCACATCTGAATCCCAGTTACACTTTCTGTAATGAAAACACTCAGTCCACTATATAACGTCTATGATCTACACACAATCAAATCAGCCAAATCACAATTTTTATTGAAGCTTCAGCTTTTAAAGCAAATGCTAAGCAGCTAAAGGCTTTGGCTTTTCTTAATCAACAGAAAACAGAACATAAGATAACCTTATTTGAAAAGCCAAATGCTTGCTCATCAAGAGTATGACAGTCTGCCAGAGTGAAAGTTTGAACACAAATTCTAATTTTTCCATTCACCACCCTCCTTTTCTGTGGGTTTCCTCAAAGGAAACAATCTGACAAAAGTACCATCGTAGAGGGTCAGAATTCCCTTTCTCCTTTAAAGAGAATTCAATGAAGCCCGAGTTAAAAAAAAAAAGTATTAGTAATAGTTGAGAATTACTATTAAACAAGAACAATTTTTTTTACTCATTTGTTAAGTGTGTATGTGTATATGCGTGCGTGTGAGTGTGTGTGTGTGTGTGTGTGTGTGTGTGTGTGTCATGCATAATTTTCTGGAATCTATCAAGGCAAATGCAGAGTGAGTATAGACTGTGTTGTGGGAGGGAGAAGAGATGGAGGATCATAAAAATACAAAGTGTGGGAAGAAAATAAGCAGAGTCTCAAAGCTATGGGAAACGTGCTGCCTTTTCCTTTACAGAGTAATGAAGTGTCTAGGGGAAGCTAAAGGGCAAAAAAACTGAACACTATTCCCAGAGTAAAAATAAAACAGCTTGGGATTAAAAGGATCAATAAAGGTTAAATAAGTGAGAAGGCAAATCTTTGACAAGTGAAAATAAGCGACCAAAAAATATTCAAAGTTAAATGAAAGGTACATCTTGATTATGCTGTTTTACATTAAAATGGAAAGATATTTATGAAGCATAACATTTCATTATAAAAATTTAGATGTATTACTTTTATCCACATAATCCAAAAGATATGGCCAGGTTTTGTGATATGCCCTTCATTTAAAATGCACATTATTCTCTCTCTCTCAAATATATATATAACTTAATATATATTTTAAAGTTATATATATAAAGAAATGGAAGTATATTTAGAACATAGAATAGTGCTAAAAATCCATTTAAGACAATTTATTATGTAGACATTTATTTTAACAATATTATCATTGTCTCAATAGCTTATAATTTTTTAGTTTCCCTAAAAATTATTCCACTTCTGCATTATGTAGAAAATGCTTTGGGCTAAAGTTATGTGATTTTCTTTTTTAAACTTTTTAATAGTAAACTAAGGTGACAACACTAGGAAAATAAGTGACAGTTTTTTAATATATTTAAAAAGTAATGTTATTTTAAGATATATCATAAATATAGTTTGAACACAAAAGAATGAATCCAGTGTAATGCAATTCATAATCCATAAAGAGAATTTTTAATATGTGGCCGTCCCTTTCGAGTTAATGAGTTGTCTAACTCTGGATGAGGGCTTCTGTCTACATCAGCTTTTGGAAGGTTGATAACAGACATTTAGCTGGATCTCTCAAACTTGATTCTGTGAGCGAATGACAAAAACAACTCAATGACAGGCAATTATTTCAATCAATCAGTCAACAAGGATTTTGAGCACATATCATTTGCTTATTATTGTGCTAGATGCAAGGGAAAATGTGTAAAAAATAAATAAAAGAATTGTAAGACACAGACCCGAGCTTTAAAAGTATACAAATATGCCTGAAGAGGTAAAAACAAAGCACATTAAATAATTAGCAAAGTTAACAGCATATTCTTAAAGGGGGATTTATTTTGAAGGGCCAAAAATGGTATGAAATGTTAGAAATGCTAAGATAAATAAATGTCAGAATGATCAGAAGAGATTTCAAAGGAACATAATTTGGAAGGAAGTAAGAATTAGAGAAATTAAAGGGGATGAAACTGTTTCCGCCCTAAGTGATGGACATGCAAAGCATAAACATGGGGACAAAGAAACTAAGTACAAATTTCAGCTGAGAATATTAAATGGACAACTTGATCGACGCAAGTGGATGTGTTGGAGAGCAAAGCTAGATACAGACTAACATGTAGGATGTACGTGGAGCATCTTGAAATTCAGGCAGGATTTGGGTTTGCTGTGATAAGAAACTAAGAGTCAGTAGTAATTCTAATATATGGGGAATCTGATGAAAAGGTGTATTTGATAGAATGCAGAGGAATGGAGAAGAGAGGAAAGGCAATAAAAAGTGCCATGGTGTTCTTTATGAAGACAGACTATAAATTAATATTACTCAAACATTTCTAAGTAAACCTGGTTTTCAGCAATCAAACATGCAGTGGTATAAGTCAGTTGACTATAAACATGTAGGAGACCATTTAGTGCTTGTTTGCAGTATTATGTAATGGTGTTGTCAGGGCTCAGAGCTTGGTGATAAAAAAATCAGTTCAAAGAAACACTGATATGGTAGAAAATGAGGAATGTAAAACTATACCCTTATTCAGACCCAAAATAATTTTTCTGCTACCTTTAAGTAAGCTTATTTGTATTTTTGGGTTTTGGGTTTTTTGTGGGTTTTTTTTTACTTTTTGTTTTTTAAACTATCTTCCAGGGCCCAAAGTGAGGGAATAGTTACAGTATTTTTCCATCTGCCCAATAAATTCTTCCAAGTTTAGGCAAAACCTTTTACTCTTCTCTGCCAATACAGCAACGCTCTTATAAAGATAGGTATGCAATAATTGCAATAAATTTTACTAGATATTGGTGCCAATGTTAATTAGGTATGACACTATTTTGAAAAGTTACCTGATAGAATATTCAGGTTCATTGTGGTTTTCACTTTTGCCTTTTCATTCCTTTAAATGTCAAATTCTATCTATGCACCCTCCATTGACACCAAATGGTCAAATGAAAATAAATGTGAGTGTAACTGGTTGTTGTTTTATAGTACCCACATTTATGACTACCTTGGGAACCAATTACACTGCATCATATATTCATAAAATCATAAAAGCTTTCAGAAAGCCAGAATGACAGTAATATGATGAAAGTCCATTAACCACATTTCACAGCTTGACATGTAGCCTTAATGAGAAAAGAATTATCAGTTTGACTCTCTTTTTCCCCTAATATATGAAATGAGGAATTAGAAGACATCCAAATGACGTCATGAATAATTATGAAAACTTATTAATTTAACATAATAGTAATTATATATATCTACACTAATAAAAGAGAAACATGGTAATTGGCGTATGACCGCTACCCTTCCCATTGGCTAATCAGGGCAATATGCAAATTAACTGTCAGTCAAGATGGTGGCTGGCAGCCAGGCAGCTTGAAACTAACATGAGGCTTGCTTGCCTCAGTGACAGAGGAAACCAATGTTCCCCGCCTGGGCTACAGGCCTCTGAGCGGGCAGTTTAAGAAACATTGTAACAAATACCGCCGGACTTCAGCCAGCAGAATCACAACATTGTAAGCAAAGGCCAGAAACCTACTTTCAGCAGCGGAGGCCTAAGAGCTGGAGCCAAGCCTCAAGCTAAAGCTGGCCCAGAATAAAAAAAATAAAATAAAATAAAAGGAAAAAAGGAGCGGTTGGGAGCTTCAGTCACCCCCAGCCTGAAAACAGCCCTCAGCCCCTCACCCAGACTGGCCAGGCACCCCAGTGGAAACCCCCACCCTGAAGGGTGTGTGACCAGCTACAAACAGCCATCATCCCCTCACCCAGGCTGGCCAGGCACCCCAGTGGGGACCCCCACCCTGATCCAGGACACCCTTCAGGGCAAACCAGCCGGCCCCCACCCAGGTACCAGGCCTCTACCCTATATAGTAAAAGGGTAATATGCCTCCCAGCACCAGGATCAGCGGAGCCGCGAGGCCTCCCGGCACTGGGATCAGCGTGACAGGGGGCAGCACCCAAACCCCCTGATCAACCCTGCTCTGTGTGTGACAGGGTGCGGCACCCCAACCCCCCCCCCCACCCCTGCTACTGGCCCTGCTCTGTGTGTGACAGGGTAGAGCCATAACCTCCCCATCGGCCCTCCCCTGAGTGTGAGAGTGGCGGTGCCCCAACCCCCTGATCGGCCCTGCTCTGTGGGTGATAGAGGGCGGTGCCCCAACCCCCCCCCAAACCCCCCACGGGCCCTGCTCTGTGTGTGACGGGGTAGAGCCATAACCTCCCCATCGGCCCTGCCCTGAGTGTGACAGTGGTGGCGCCCCAACCCCCTGATTGGCCCTGCTCTGTGGGTGATAGAGGGTGGCGCCCCAACTCCCCTATCAGCCTTACTCTGTGAATGACAGGGGGGAGCTCCTCAACCCCCTGATGGGCCCTGCTCTGTGCATGACAGGGTATGGAGCCCCAACCCTCCTGATGGGCCCTGCTGTGTGCATGACAGGGGGTGGCTCCACAACCTCCCCATCGACCCTGCCTTGAGTGTGACGGGGCGGTGCCCTAACCCCCCAATCGGCCCTACCCTGAGCGTGACTGAGGGTAGCATTGCAACCTCCCGATCCGCCCTGCTCTGTGCATGACAGGGGCGGCGCCCCAACTCCCCAATCGGCCCTGCTCTGAGCCTGACCAGGGGCTGCACCTAGGGATTGGGCCTGCCCTCTGCCACCCCCGAGGGGTCCCAGACTGCGAGAGGGCACAGGCCGGGCTGAGGGACACCCCCCCCCCCCCGAGTGCACAAATTTTTGTGCACTGGGCCTCTAGTGGTATATATTATGAGTATATGTTGATATAAGCTTGTTTATTCCATTCAAATATAGATGAATAATCCATTAAAAACAGTATCTCAATGATCAACACAAAATATATTACTAATATGTGTTAAAATAGTATAAGAGACAGATGAGATTATGGAAGTAAGGACATCTTGTTTCTAGTGGTGGATATACCACTACATATGTAGATTTTAGAAAATTAACTTCCAAGGATTATGTAATTTTCATCTGTCAATTGATATGACTGGGTTAGGTCAACATCTCAAAATCATGTTACAGCCAATAAAATAATTCTGCTGGATATAAATATTAAAGAACAAAAGTATATTACCTTAGCTTTGTAAACAGCTTTATAAAAACTTAAAGAAAATTAAAGGTTTTTTTTACTGCAGAAATTTCCAAGTACTTTGCACTTTGATATACTCCAATGTCTTAATTAGTATTTGTTTATTATGACTCTACAATTAGGATGATTAGAGAATTGGGTATAAAATCAACATGACTTTCTAAACTTATTCTGAATCGGAAACCATCTTTTATGATAACACTTTAGGAAATATCAGTTTAGACCCTACTCCAACATTTTACACAATACTGAAAAATCTTTAGATCTATCCTTTTCCTGCCCAATAAAGATGATTTCTCTAATGATCTGTGTTTTTAAGGAGGCCTGTCAAGTCCTCAGTCCCCTGAATCACCTCTTTCTGAGTATTTGTTAACTGGTCTAATTAAACTTATTATAAAAAACAATAACAAAAAGAAAACTAAATAAAACAAAAATATGGCACATGGCTCAAAATCAGGATTTAAAACCAATGTATTGTAATACCATGATATTAATCGCCTCTCAAACCATTTTGAGAATGAAGTGTTCTTTTTATGGCCCTCTCATTTGACTTGCTCACAATATTTTTCTTCCTTTATTTGACAAGTTTATCTTTTCAAGTGATTTAACTTTTCTTCATTCTTAATGTCATATGAATAAGACTAGCCTTAGCGTTTAATATCAGTGAGCATCTAATCCTAAACTTCAGGTGACACGCTCAGATAACCTCCCTGTCCTACCAGAGCCAGGTTAGGCCCCCTATTTATGTGATTTTGTATCACCCTCCATTGGCCGTCATACTAGTTAGAACAGTTTGCAAGTGTGTGTGTGTGTGTGTGTGTGTGTGTGTGTGTGTGTGAATGTGTGTAAATTGGTGATTATTTGATTAATTTGGTTATTTGATTATTGAATTTATCCCAGATTATGAACTCTGTAAGGGCAGAACCGGCTCTGCTTTGCTCACTATTATTTTTGCTAGGTCTAGCACCATGCCTCTTTCGTAGAAATTCCTAAACAAATGTTGAATGTTGAACTTCAAAGGCACTTAGTTAATAGATTTTAACACAAATGTTTCACTTGGGTATAGCTGCTCTAATTTAGTAAATAAATAGAAACTATCATTTTTTTTATTTAAAAGGTGTTAATCCTTATGAAAATAGTTTTTTCCTCCCAGGATTAATATTTAAACCATCATTAACCATTTTAAACTTAGCTAAGAATAAAGTATCAGCGGATAGTATGAAATTAGAGAGACTGGAGACAGGAGAAAAGAGGTAGAAAAATGAAAAATAATAGATACCTTTTGTTCATTTAACTTTACCATCACATAATTGAGTCTAATTTGGTTCTGGGTTCATAGTTTTCTAATAATTCTGTATTAAAAATGAAACCTCAAATACACTATCTTGTTATTTCATTTTTAAAATGGGGATGCCATCATTACTTTGTAATGACAGTATGTTTGCTAACAGGAGCTAAAGCACTTCTAGATGCTATATTGCAAGTCAATAGACAATTAGGAAGTAAACCAGGGCCTCAGAATACCTTTATATAACCAGTGATGATCCTGCCCATATTCATTGTAAAACAAACAACCAAAAGATACAAGGGGAAAATTTATTGCCATCTGCATAGAAGAAATTTTAGTTTGGAAGAGAGTGACATATATTTTGAAATGAAACAAAAATAAAAGATAATTATTGTGTACAAAACCCTACCCCAGTGCAGTATAAAGGTTGAACTATGAAGTATGTTTTGTGAATTTGAGATTACAGTCCCCACCGTGGCTATAACCCAGCTGTCAGGTAAATATGTGGAGTTTTATGGTATTTTATACAATGCAATGCTATGTGCCATAAAATAAAATAATGTTGCTTACTAGTAGCTTTTGAAGTTATTTTTGTTTGAAAGTTTAAAGTGTATGCCACCACAGTCTGCACTGATTTATTTTTAAGAATAAATTTACAGTTATATTTTTTTGCATGATCATAATTTTTATAGTGAACTTCTCTCCAATGAAAAGGATAAGGCAAACAAGTTGAGGAGGACATATGTATATACTAATTCTTTAATTGAAATTAGTACTTTTATTACTCTTTTGTATATTATCAAAAGAAAATCCAAATTTAATTGCATAATTGTCATTGTAATGTGCAAAAAATTGAGCTAGCTACTGTATGAAATGAAAAGATGAATAAATCACAAATGTCGCTGCTTTAGGAACTATACCCTAGGAATTAATAATCAAGTAGCTAAATAAGATGGTGACATGCATGAAACAAGGGAGCCTTAAAGAAGAGCCCTAAGGGAAATACTAAAGAAGCAGTGAACACATCTACCTAGGGCCGTGGTCGGCAAACTGCAGCTCGTGAGCCACATGCAGCTCTTTGGCCCCTTGAGTGTGGCTCTTCCTAAGCCTTAGGAGTACCCTAATTAAGTTAATAACAATGTACCTACCTATATAGTTTAAGTTTAAAAAATTTGGCTCTCAAAAGAAGTTTCAATCGTTGTACTGTTGATATTTGGCTCTGTTGACTAATGAGTTTGCTGACCACTGACCTAGGGGTTCAGAAAAGGCTAGACTGACAAGGGTGAGTTGATCTGGGATTATAGGAATTCGTAAAATTTAAACAGGAAACTTCTATATAGATAGACTGTATTTTACAGTTGCATTTGTAATTAGGACATTATTTCCAAATTGATTTCCTATACAATTAGCTTTTTAAGATTTAAATCCAGGTAGGAATCTCTTCACCATGATGGTAAAATTTGAAAAGGAGCTAACTTCTTAACATCAGTGTTTTCATTTGGAATCATGAAGAACTGTGAACAAACTCACATTCTTTACCACCAGTAAACATGTAAACGCACACACACACACACACACACACACACACACGGCTGCAAGCTCTCTTAAAGACAAACCTATGTCAGTTCATTTCCCCACTATCTATCTATGAAGCTCCTTCTCTATGGAAGAGTGCTAAGTGCAGTAATTTAAAGGTTGAAAGATACAGGAGCCTTAACAGCAGTTCTCAACCTATGGGTCGCGACCCCCTTGGGGGTCGAACGACCCTTTCACAGGGGTCGCCTAAGACCATTGGAAAACACATATATAATTACATATTGTTTTTGTGATTAATCACTATGCTTTAATTATGTTCAATTTGTAACAATGAAAATACATCCTGCATATCAGATATTTACATTACGATTCATAACAGTAGCAAAATTACAGTTATGAAGTAGCAACAAGAATAATTTTATGGTTGGGGGTCACCACAACATGAGGAACTGTATTAAAGGGTCGAGGCAGTGGGAAGGTTGAGAACCACTGCTTTAAGAGAAGTAATTCTAAGTTCTTTTTTATTCAAAGTATAGGCAGTTGCAGGAGACACCAACAGTGTATCCACTCCAGTGGGATTGAGAGGGGGGAATGAATCCCTTAGTTAAGATAGGAAATGGGTTTAAATATAACAAGGCAATATGTGTAAAGTGATGAGGATGTGTGTTCTAATCTGCATAAAAAAGGAAATCATATTCAAAAGTAGGTACATAAATCTGAGAAACTGACAATGAACAAAGAACCCAGCTTTCAGCTACCACACCCTCTGGGAGAACATTGTATGTGTTGTACACTGTTACTCAGAGTTAATAGAATGGAGCTCCACTAATACCATATCTTTGAAAAAATAGCTATCAATTCCATTGTTGCCCATTGAAGGTAGCATGCCTTTAGCCTCTCTGTACTATCAAGTTTATCTTTGTGTCTTGGGTTTCAATAGTTGCACTGTGCTGTACCTGATGTAATTTTCTTTATGTTTATTCTTCTTGTGGGTCACTGAGTTTCTTGAATGTGTGGAGTGGTATCTTTCATCAGTTTTAGAAATTCTCTGACATTATCTTTTAAATATTGCTTCTGTTCCATTGTCTTTTTCCTCTTTTTGTAGGACTCCAATTACATGTTAGACCTCTTCACTATAACCCATATATTTCTAATGCACATTCCTATAATTTTATATTTTTAAACTATGTTTCTCTTTTCACCATGCTTAAATTTATAGAGTTGCTTCAGACTTACCTTCTAGTGTATGGTTTTTCTTTTGCTGTATGCTATATAGAATTCTTAATTTTATTTATTGTATTTTTCAATTTGATGACTAATAGTTGATTGTTTTCATAGAGCACACTAGCAAAATTCTCTTTTTTCATCTTTTAAAAAACTTTTTTTATTATATTTATAATGGTCACACCAAGTTCTCCAATATTTTTTATATTTGCAGGGTTTTAATAAATACTTTTCCTGTTCTGCAGTCCTTTTCCTGTTTTATCCCATCTTTTTGCAATTTTTATTTGAATGATGGATAGACATTGGGTGTGAACCAAATGTACAGACTCTGAGTGTTGTTGGCTTCCTCTGAGAGGACTTAATTTTATCTAGCTTGCAAATCAGGCATGAGCAGCAGATAGTGGACTATGATTTTGCTCAATGATCATAGGCATTATACATTTAAAACCCTATTTAAGCATGTGCTATCCATGAATATTTCTTGAATACAATTTTGATAAATCATGGACGGCATTTTCAAGCAAAGAGCTTCAAATATTTGCATATATTAAAAAATCTTACAAATACTTAACACCATAAACACATTATCTCATTCTAGAATACTAGTATTAGCATTATATACATATATCTGGAAAACAGTGTTTAGAAATGGACTGGCTTTCCTTGTGTGTGTTTCTGAGCCAGTGTGGCTTCTATGAAATAGAATTGTAATAGATTTATAGAAAAAATTATGAGAAAAATTATTACAAGTAAATATACAATGTGGATAGGATTCCTAGAATGCTATGCATATATATATAATGTTTTATATTTATTGATACATATATTAAATATATGTCTCATTTGTATTATATATTTTACATGACATATTTTCATATGTGCATATATATGATTAAATTACTTCTATAGATTAAAATATGTACAACCCCCCTTTGATTTCAATGTATTCTAGGAAACTGCTTCATGAAGCAAACTATTGTGAAATGCATTGCCCCTTCCACTCTCAGAAACATTACCAAAATTAGAAGCTGATACCAAAGAATTTATATAAAGTAAATTGTTAATATAAAAATGTAGGCACTAAAAGAAAAAATGGGCATCTGTATAAGCTGAAGGTAATGAAATTCTGTCCTAGGTTCCAGATCAATGGTATCCCTTTGAGGAATTTCAATCTACAGGAAGGATAGTGACTACAGGGACCATTCTCTCTAGAGAAAAAGACCCCTGCAATAGAGACATTGCAGATTTTCGAGGGTAAAGAGTAGATTTCTTCCTCAGCCATGAGGACTTTCCCTAAAGGTCTGCAGTGTTTTAAATTTAGAAACAACTACCTTATAAGAAAACTTGAGTGACCAAGGATAAAATTATTTTTCCAGAGTCCAGAACAATAATCAGAATGACTGCTCTTACCTTGCCATTGGCTCTACAAAATCAGAATCTCACCAGGAAGCCCAATTTTAAATGCCCTGCACTGATGTACAAAATCTATATGTTTACAGTTTTTAAAAATTATATCTCCAGTTGACTGCTACAGGCTATTTGGAACAGCTTGTGCAAGCTAAGTCTCCAACCAAGAAAAACTATGAAAGCTAGATTTTTTTTTAAAAAAAGGAGGGCATTGGAAAACAACCAGATGTCCAGAAAAGGAGGGCTTGAGGGACCAGGATCCCAAGAAATCAGAGAGGACTGTAACACACTGCCTGCAATTATCCCTCTAGGCATTGCCAAATGCTGTGTATGTGGATGACAGGGCGGAACAGCAAACAGGAAGCACTTACTAAGATGCTAAAACAGCTAAGCACCGTTTTTTTACAATCTCCTTCTCCTGGGACACAACACCTGGAATTCAGGGCTCAAAGAGAGGTCCTGTGTGAAATGTCTATGGTTTAGGCATAGACCATTTTAAAAGAGACCTTTTAAAATGCTTTTCATGTTTTATTTCCTATATATGCGTAGATATGGGACATTGGAACACGAACAGGCCTATTCAGATTACACTTAGTGTAATGCTTAGCATATATGCACTCAGCAAATACAGGATAATACTTTTTAAATATGAGTTTTTGAATCATTGAACTAATGAGTAGAATAACAAATTTATGTTAATTATCTTTCAAATATAATATATCCTGAAAAAAGCAATCTGTCAATGGTGAGACAATGTTTAGTTCTAAAAAATAGCCTTATTATTATTTTTTTTTAATGTTGGTGGTTATTCCTAGGACCACAGATCCATGCTAAAACAAGTTCTTTTTCAGGGAATATAAATCTTTCTAATTCTATCACTAGAATCTAGTAGACATAAATCAATGTTGGGGTCATTATTCACTTGCACAAATGTTTATAAAATATCTATAGTGTACCAAAAATACACTTGGCAGTATGAGGATAATGCACACATGATAACACCCTTCTTCTAGAATCAGATTCCTTTGAAAAAGTAGTTAACCAAATGATTTAAGAGAGTTTTAAAGCTGTGATAAAACAGTCACAATATGAAACAATTATCAAAATAATAATTTTATTGTGTTATTTTTATTATATGCCTGGCATCATACTAAAGTTGTTTAAATTTAATTATCACAAAAGCCATTTGGTTGGAACCTCCCAACCATTTCACTGGTCCGTGAAAAAGAAAAGGAAAGTAGTGAAAAGAAAATGATGATTTTATAAGGCTGGATATTTTTATTGGGTGCCTGGATTTCTGACATATGCTAAATTCTTCCAACTTCCACCTCCGTTATCAACCACATTCAGTCAATTCAGGTTACACAAATCTCAGTATAGAGGTGATCATCTTGATAAAGCAGAAAACCAGCTGGGCTGTCCCTATGGTTACCTCCATGTACTGGGATGTATTCGGCAAAGTATTTGTTAATTTAAAGAAAGAAAAAACCTTCCCCTGAATAAGAATAATCCCATAATACATGAGATTCTATTGTAATTCACAGCAAACGCACACATCATTATGAAATCGAGTGAGCCAAGACAATAGATTTGAGCACCAAGTTCAAATGTTTAATCAGAGATTTAACATGTAAAACAAATTTCACTCTATCATTATACCAAGTCATAATGCAGAGTTATAATAGAGTATTGCATGGTGACATCCTTTGTTTTAAAACTCAAAAACCCTAAAGCTCTCTCTTTTAAGAGTGAGAAGCGGAATTGCCGTGAGTAAGCTGCACAACACAATCATTTATTGTACAGTTTATTGACATAACTAAATCTATTGATTCACGGGGTGATGTCTCAAATCTAAAACATTCTCTAAGCTATAGAGAAAATTTTGCAAACAAGTTGGTTATATCTTCCTTTTACATTTCTTGTTAGACTCTTCAAATAAGTTTTTCACACTGTTTAGTAGTGATTATTTTCATTGCTTTCTCTGTCTGCAAAAAGAAATACTCTCAAAGTGTTTTAAAACATGCAAAGGTAGTAGATATGTAAGAAATGGAATGATATCGTTAAAATGAAGAATTTGAAGCCAGGGTAAATTTTTGTAGGCATCTGATTAGAAAGGTCTCAACAAATACGAAGTTCACTATATTTGACATTCAAAAAGCAGTCAGTATTTAAAGAGAAGAGATCTTTTTGTTTTTGAAATATTGACTTGGAAGAAAATAAGTTGTTAAGAGAAACTCCTTGAAGTTCAAGTCTGTGTACATTTCAAAGCTATCTCAAATAAGACAGGTATCAATCACCTCATATACATAAAAAAGCATAAATACATTAGAAATGAGAAATAATTATTTTGAACTTCAGGTTCAATATAAACGTGGCAAAGCTTCATTGATATGGAACACTTTCAGAAGGTAACTAATGCCAGTGTTCTAATGATTGTAGAAATATCTAGATATGAGCAAAAGAGCCCCAAACATTGATTTTTCCTCATTAATAAAATAAACATTAGCCCTAGCTGGTTCGGCTCAATGGGTAGAGTGTTTGCCCGCGGACTGAAGGGTGCCAGGTTCAATTCTGGTCAAGGGCACATGCCTTGGTTGCAGGTTCCCTGTGGCCAGGTACGTGCAGGAGGCAACCAGTTGACGTGTCTCTCTCACATCAATGTTTCTCTCTGTCTCTTCCTCTCCCTTCCACTCTCTCTAAAAATCAATGGAATAATATCCTCAGGTGAGGGAGGATTAACAAAAAATATGGAAGATATTTTCCTCAATTTGAAAAAAAAATTTCTTGTCTAGAATTCATAAATAAGCACAAAAACATTGTCTGGTTTGTGATTTAATACTTTGGCTCAAAATTGATATGATTCTGAAAGTATGGCTAAAATAACCAGTATGAATAATTCAAAGAAGAAATATTTTTCTCAACTTCTTGAGTAAATTTTTGAGCTTCTAGAATATTCCAAATGATTTAAGTAATGACGACCTAATCTCTAAGAATTCTGTGCACTTTTAAAATCACATAATTTTCATAGTGTAGTTCCTACACCTGCAAGCAATCAGGTTTTCTGTTTTCTTTTTAGAAGTTCTTTCTACCTTTCCTCAAATATGCAAGTTCACCAGGTGCTGGGATGTTAGTTTGGTAGCAGAGTTATGAAATCTTAATGGTGCTTTCCCCACTGTCACTTTGAACTAACTTCTTCATCAGTGCTATAACAGACTTGTGGGCAGTGTGTTTGTTAAACTCACAGTAAACTAAAATAGCTTCCATTTACTTTAAACATTTATGTCTTTTCTTTGAGGGGAAAAAAAAGAGTGAAAACAAATAATTGTCCTTCAGCCAGATGGTTTTCATTTTCTTTAAAAACTGTAGTCTGTTTTGTGGAATTTTTTTTCACTCCTATCTTTGGCTCCCCTTGATTTTTCTTCATAAAATTCAACCGTATCTTGTAAAAAATATTTTAGGAAGTAACTGATAAAAACTTGTTCAGAAATTTATCAACTCTATAATCCAAAATTGGAATAAACTTTTGAAGGTGCTCCTAAAAAGGAAAGTGGAATCATCTATAAGAAATGGCCTGTTAAACAAATACCAGTTTCCCCTATATCTCTTAATCAACCAGCTAGAAATTTCAATTAAAGATGATGAACAATGCTATAATACAAAAACACGATGCACACATATTTGATCCAGCAATGGGAAAGAGAGCGATGACACAAAAGGCGACTCAATAATACCTGAAAGTTAATCTGATTGAAATGTGAAAATACCTTTGGCCAAGTTAGAATTAACATGGAATCCAGTAAGAGCATGAGATCAGTTGTTATGATAGGTTGTCTATAGTTAATGTTAGTTTTGAATATTTTTATTTTATAAATATAGAATTTAAATAATGTTGAATGTACAGTAAAATTGGAAATAAAATGTAAAATGCTTATTGAGATAAATAGATATCATGATATAAAAATATTTGCAAAAGAGTAGGCGACTTGGAGGATATGACAATGGTAATTTATCGAGGAGAAATACAAAGGCTAGGTCAGTGTGGTACTGCAGGAAGCTAAAAAAAATCTTTGTGAAGCATTATTGCTTTGAGGAACATGGAGTCAAAATATTTATTCAGAAAACTTTACTGAGCATCTGTCAAGATATGGTGAATGTTAAGTGTTTGAGAGGATTCAACTAAAAGTCTTCATCCTGACTTATAAAGCTTTTAATAAGTTTGAGATATAAGATAACAGTAGTTCAGAAAGCACCAATAATATAGATAAATCTCTCAAACACAATATTGAATGAGAGAATCTGGACACAAAAGAATGGCATAGCAATTATTTAATTAGCATAAAGTATAAAAGAGGCAAAACCAATATATCCTTTAGAAAGTTAGTAGTTACCCTTGAAGGATGTTGTTACAGATGATGGCAAAAGGAGGGGTGTTGGCAATATTTTGTTTCTTGATCTGGGTATTGGATTTACAGTTACATGCATTTTGGGATAATTAATCAAAGAATGTACTTATATGATAAAAAATTTTATTCTGTAAATAATAGTTTTTAAAAATCATCATGTATTGAGAAAATGACAAACAATCAGGTTGGGATTAAACACAGCATTTTTTAAAAAATATTTTGAGCACATTTTTAAATAGTTAATGGTGAATGGCTAAAGGCTGGTTGAATTATATTTCTGGTTGAGGAAATAGGAAATTTTTTTTAGAATCAAGGTATATGTAGGAAACTTGAATAATAATAGTAATCACAGTAACTATGAAAATGGTAGCAATAATAACTGTTCTTATAATTATTATTATTACATAACATATACAGATCTAAGCATTTTATTTACTAATTTAACAATTACAATGACTGTCTGACACAAGTACTATATTTAACTCCCTTTTAAATATTCAAAAACTAAGTTACAAAGTGAAGTAACTTGCCTATGTAAGATAGGGAGATTGTATTATTTTTAAAGTCACGTGTAATTAAAAGAATACAGATAGAGGTGGTGTAGATGTACCGGAAAGGATGATGACCTGGAAAGGCCAGATGGCTGTGCTCATATCTTGGGGAGCAATGTTGCTAGTCCCGAGACGGACTGAGAAGCTGTAGAACTCAGGTCTGAATTGTGCCAAGCGCTGGGACTCCACGCACACATTGATGGAGGTTTGTCCTGGGGTCATGGTGACCTTGCAGGTCCTCAGGTAGAGAAGATGAAGGCAGGTGGGTGCTTAATTTGGGAAGCTTTGAGGGTGTGGGGGATTGTCCACAGCTCCAGGTGAACTCATGTGACCCAAAGGTCAGGGTGAATTCTCAGCAGTGTCTGATGCCGTACCTCCTCACAAACCACGTTGCTGAGAGATCTCAGCACCTAATCTCTCCTGCAGCAGCATATCTTTCAGGGCTGAGAAATAAAGTGAAAACTTACAGGCTATAAACTCACAAGAACAAGCTCTGAGGCCATAATTGGCTTTGGACACACAAAATCGCAGAATGTTCCAGAAAATTACTGGCTTGAAAAGTTCAAAACTTGGAAGTAACTTCAGCCTGGCCTGTTTTACCAAATCCTACTTGCGCCCCACCCCTCTAAAACATCCCCCAAGTCACTCAGGTTGCAACTTCAGCCTTATCTCTCTGAAATACAACAAAACAAAACTTTGTAGAGTCTCTTTTATCAGATGTTGTTTGAAGCTCTTCTTAGCAGTTTCTTCCTGGCCAAGAAGTAGCAATATAAATGTCAGTGGGTTTGAGGTCGGCTTTTCTGGTATTGGGGTGGGAAGTGAATGGGACCATTCCCTGCTCTCTCTCTCTGAAATATATTCTATTGCTTAAATTTGAATCTTTCACGTATGACTGATGCTTTTTGCCCCTAGCATTTTCATATTATGTTTACACGCCAATTGGATTCATAATATTTTCTAACTCCTTTGTCCAAATTCTTTATCTTAAAGAATGTTACCCTTTTTTTCTGATATATTTGTCTCAACCATACTCCTAATTTATTATTCTATTAATCCAGCATGAGTAATATATATATATATACACACATACATATACACACACACGGCTTATATATATGATTCACTGATATACTGGTAATAATAGAATAAATCTGAAGTCTTTCTAAATAAAAACTAAACCCAGAAATCATAGAAAAGATCATTGATATGGCTAATAATTCTCTATTATAAGGGCTATTATATTGAATGTTGAAAAGTCTTCTACAAATCATTAAAAATTGAATTTTATTTTCTTTACAATAAGTCTATTAAACATTTAGATTTATTATAAAGAAAATTCATAATATTCAAACATAATGCAAAATGTGCTATGGGTATCCTTGAATTAGGAAGTGGTTACCATCAGTTAAGACAGGTTTTAAGTTGCTGTCTCATTTGCCAGTTTTGATAAATAATTTTGAGTTGAGACTACTTCAACTGTGTAGAAAAGTTGCATATTCTGGAATGGAAAGCATTTAAGAACAACACACTATACTCCATTGGCACAATTTTTAGTACTGTAAACAAGCATAATTATATTGTTAAATCTCCCTGGGAAAAATCAATAGTCACCTTTATCCAGAAATGTATTAAAAAGGTCCAGCACTATAGGAAAATACTAAATATGGATTAAATAAATATGGGAAATTGCCAGGCCAATTTGCTGAATTCTTCTGAACTTGAAATCATGATATCAGAGTCCTTAAGCTGTCCCATAATTTATCTTCAAGGTCCCTAGACTTTTTAAAAACTATCATTCTTATTTTCCTATCAGAGATAAAGCAAATATTATATTGCCACCAACACAGCTTGAAAAGCAATATATGAGTCTTTTGGATATTTATAATCCGGCACAAGTACAGCTATGAAAGCAGAACATATGACAATTGTGTTGCTCTGTTTTCATATTTATATGATCCCTGACTTGGGAACATGTTTATTATGCTTGTCTAAGAAATGTACTCCATCTCTGTCAGGTCTCACGTCTTGCTGTTCTTCCTATCTCCAAATCAATAAACCTTAAAAGTGCCTTGTAATACTTACAGTATGTTTCTCCAGGGAGAAATTGTTGTGTTAGGGGTTTGATGGGTTTTGACACTATACCAATTTCATTTGACAACAAATTGAAAGTTGAGCAGTGCACTGAGCCATGCTGGTAATTTAATACTACCCTTGGAATATTGTCTTTCGATCTCAGACAGGAAGGCATTATTTGTGAAAACTGGCCTAAGTTTGTTCTCATAACATCAGTTGGGTTCCTCCATGAGTGAGAAATTAAGAAGGAATATCTTACTAGACACATGTTAGGGTCTTAATATGGTTACTGTGATTATGTTTTTCAGACAATTTCTAAGACAACAAAGTGGATAATTCTTTATTAAGATCATTCACCATACTTATATCTCTCTCACATACCTTGCTTCATTTTTCTGCATTAAAAAGAGTCAGAAAACATTGTCTCAAACCTCAGCTCTTCCTGACTATTGACAGTGCCATAATAGTTTCCTTCAGTGATATGAGATGTAGTCCTTCAACTGTAGGAGGAAATAATGACAAAACGATTTTTTGTCAAACTTAAATTGTTATATAAATGCCATTGCCTTGATTTTGTTGCTCAGTCTGTAAAAGCCCTGTATTGTAGCATCTCGCAAGGGCAGCTTGCTGGAATTTTCCCTGACCTCTCAAGTTTCCATTTCTAATAGACATTTCTGTA
Source organism: Myotis nattereri (assembly GCF_964212035.1). Classification (NCBI taxonomy): domain Eukaryota; kingdom Metazoa; phylum Chordata; class Mammalia; order Chiroptera; family Vespertilionidae; genus Myotis; species Myotis nattereri. The sequence continues at coordinate 63,125,730 of NC_138080.1, read as the reverse complement.
TCAGAGAATTCAATTTAGTAAGCCCATAACAAGAGAAGTCTGAAGTCAATATAGTGCATTGCTAAGATTATCTAATTGGAGGAGCTGATTAAAATTTTCTAACTCCTAATGTTAAATTTGTCATAATAATTATGGAAATGAGAAGAACTAGTATGAAAATCCAAGGATGCCAGGAGCCGTTCCAGAACTGGGCAATACTCTAGGGAGTATGAAAATGTCAACTGACAAAAAGACAGCCCATAGGGATTCCTGTCTCAGGAGCTCTGCTGAAGAGGCAAGAATGCAGGAAACTTATCGTGGCTCTGAGGATGCGTCATACTGCAGAATGGCTTTCCTGAGCAATTCATTGATGAGAACTCATCTGTCTGATAAAAATATGAAGTGTCATAAAATATTTATAATTTGGAATGATCATAGTGGATATTCATTATATAGTAGGGGTGCTTTGGGGAAGTAAGAATTTGGATAGAACTCCTACTAATGTTATAAATGTTGGGAGATTTCCCAGAAAATAATTAATGTGAAGTCTAGATCTTGTGCCCCTCAGATACATTTATATCTTCTTCAATTTATTAATCTAGGAATAATATGGTAATAAAACACAACCCAATCAAGCAGCAAACATGCAAAACAAATGCCACTCCCAATATGCTTGAAAGTTTATTGTCCTCACCTTTGTGTAAATGTGTTTTGGTTAATAAAGTGAACGATTAAGCAGTTTGCACATTTTTGCTCATTGTTAAAAATAATTTGAAAAAAAATAGGATCCAAAATATAAGGAAAAATAGTTGAAATAATTAAAATCTGGGAGGGGAAATAAAAGATCAAATGAATTTTCCTACTTATTTCAACAGAGAAAAGCATACTTAAACACAAGTTTACATTCTTAAACTTATGGGAAGAAATATCAGATATGGGAATAAATAGTGTGAAAAAATTGTGCAACTCTCAATAAACACATTAAAAAGATGGAATAGATAATAAGAAAATATTTAAAATAAGCAAGAAGAGTACTTCATGAACTACCTTTAGATTAGAGGCCTCATTTAGAAAATTGTCAATTTCTAAATATAGTCAGGCAGAAAATTGTTAGTCTTTCAAAGAGAGTGGTTAAACAGCCCAGCTCTGTCATTTTAATGAGACGAGAGTAGAAAGCAGACTAGCTAAGTTCCTTATATAAGGAAAATCCTAGTCAAAAGTGCACATACACATACACAAATACACACATATGTTTTTAAGTGGTCAGGGAGTTTTAAATATCTATTTATTATTTTGATTCTGCTAAGAAAATAAGAGGGAATCAGCTTTCCCAGGGAAAAGTGCTTAGATAGAGAGAGACACTGGCTTTTCTAAATACCCACGACTTATTTCTCAAAGTATCTGAAAGCTCTGCTGGCTTGTATGGTGTACAGTGCAAAATAGATAAAAACCCACCAAAGAATTATGTACAGATGTACCATCAATATACAACACAATCACTATAAATTCTAGAATTCCACGATGGTGATGCTTCACGTTTCCAAATGGAAACATGTTGCTTTATGTTGCCAAAGTATAAATGAGTTTCATTGACTTGGGGAAATAAGAATGATGTCTGTGTTCCCTGGTTACATCCATGGTGTATATCATGATTGGTAGATACCAGCATCATTTATGGGCTGAATTGCTTTTCTTCAAAACAATTGCTCACAGTGTGGAAGCCCTAGTATCCGGTACCTTAGAATGTGTCTGTATTCAAGTGCCGTTAAAGAGCTAATTAAGTTAAAATGGGGTTATTGGAGTGGGCTCTAATCCAATATGACTGGTACCATATAAGAAAAAAAAAAAAGACATAGATGTGACCAGAGAGAGGGAAGTCCAGGTGAAGATACAAAAAGATGGCAGCCATCTATCAGCCGAGGAGAGAGACCTCAGGAGAAACCAACCCTGCTGACACCTTGATCTTGGATTTTCGTCCCAAGAATTGTGCCAAAATAAATTTCTGTTGTTTAAGCCATCCAGTCTGTGGTACTTTGCTAGAGCAGCCTGAGCTGACTAATATCCTTAAAAGAAAACGGCCTTTGTGTTTGGGAATATTAGTTGTCTGCTGTCTTGTGTCACAGACTAGAATAAATATAACAATTTGGATAAGGGGGATTTTTCTAAAATATGAAATAATTTTTCTACACTGAGGTGATGTGGCATAGGTAGGAAATTCTCCTGGGTTGAAATTTTGTATTTAATGAAATGGCAAGAAAGTTCCATGAAGATCATAGCAAACGTCACGGTGCCAAGTAGCCAGATTTTCAAGAACTCTCTTCTTTTTCTCTTTTTATTTTTATTGCGTTTACTGGGGTGACATTGGTCAATAAAATTATATACGTTCCAAGTGTACAATTCTATGATACATCGTCTGTATATTGTGCGTTCACTACACCAAGTTGAGTCTCCTTCTCTCACCCTTTATCCCCTCTACCCTCTTCTACCTCCCCCCCGCTTCCCTTCTGGTAATCACCATACTGTTGTCTGTTTCTATGAGTTTTGGGGTTTGGGTTTATTCCCTTCATCTTCCTCCCCCAAACCTCTTCCCTTCTGATAGCTGCCAGTCTGTTCTCTGGACCTATGCTACTTTTTCTGTTTTGTTTATTTATTTTGTTCATTAGATTCCACATATAAGTGAAATGATATGATATTTGCCTTTCTCTGACTGGCTTATTTCACTTTGCATAATGCTATCTTGATAGTCTTATAATCATTGGTAAAAACAATATTTGAAATAAACTACTGACCTTTCTTTGGAAGTTACTGACACAGCTAATTACTAATCCATTATCGTGTGTAATCTTATTTGTTGGAGTGATGGCTTAATACGTCACTGAGGGTCTAAGCAAAGACTGTTACATTGTAGCTAATCAATACATGTTTGTCAAATGAATTTGCACAACGAATAATGCTAACTTTTCCACATGCATTTTACTCCCTAGATTTCATTGAAAATTTTGAGTTTGTTCTGTGGAAAAGATGGCCAAGAAAATTTTACCTCCAAATTGGCTAAGGCTATTCTTCTTTTTCAAGAGTTTACTACTACTAAGATTTTTACTCTAGTATTAACTTTTAAAATTCTAAAAGTCCTATTGAATTTTATGTTTAAAAATTATGGCTGTATGTGATTATAATTGTATAAAGGACAGGTATGTTCAAACAGAATATTTTATCAATTATATAAATAAATTATAGCATCATAAAAATGTAGAGGTAAACATATACTAGTATTAATAAGTTACATTCATTGATGGGAAATATGAATTACAATAAATGGTATTATGTTTTTATTTCTTTATGTTCTATTTCTTCAAAATATATTCTTATTGATTTCAGAGAGGAAGGAAGAGGAAGAGAGAGAGAGAAACATCAAGGATGAGATTCATTGATCGGCTGCCTTCTGCATGCCTCTTACTGGGGATCGAGCACACAACCTGGGCAAGTGCCCTGACCAGGAATCCAACCGTGACCTTCTGGTTCATAGACTGATGCTCAACCATTGAGCCACACTGGCCAGGCATCTCTTTGTTAATAGAAATATGTAAGATTGGTACTTATGGGACTGGGACCTCAAATGTAGAATTATATATTTTTTTCATTTTAAATATAGTATTTTTATTGATTTCAGAGAAAAATGGAGAGAGAAACATCAATGATGAGAGAGAATCATTAATTTTCTGCCTCCTGCACACCTCACACTGGGGATCTAGCCTGCAACCTGGGCATGTGCCCTGACTGGGAATCAAACCATGACCACCTGGTACATAGGTCAACATTTAACCACTGAGAGACGCCAGCTGGGATAGAATTATATTTTCTAATGTAATTACTCTAAATCATAGATACTAGGAAAATATATTTAAAAAATAATTTTCTTTTTTTTTTTTTACTAAGTAAAATTAAGAATCAAATTGAATTGTGAATTTCTAATTTAGCTATTTCTTCTTTCATTTACTGGAACATATTACATTATTGCAAAATTACTTTTGCTAAAGTACTTCAGATGTCTTAAGATATTGAAAATTTTTGCATGATTTTGTGCATAGTCAGAAAAAAAACACACACAACATGCTAGCAGAAACAACACTATGACCTTTCAGCAGTTCTTTTAATATCTCTCAGCCTCAGTCATGATATACGAAATGGGAATAACTATACTGACCTGCTTAGCTCACAAGGTTTTATAAAAGTCAAATGAATTGATGTATGTGGAGTTCATATAAAAGTATCATATCAATACAGGTGACATTAGTGCTAACTGGGCTGCTATGATTTTTATAAATTGATGAATAGTATCATGGTTTTCTTGGCCATAGTCTAACCCCAAATCTATTCAGTTCAATCTCCGCGTTACCAGAACAGAGAACCAAGTAAATCTATAGAATATTCCTTTCTCCTTCTCATCTATGTAACTCAGTAGTAAAAACTAGCAAGAAAAAAATTGATGAAGACCCAGAAGAAAGAGCTGGGCGCAATGGGAAAATGAATGGGAGAATGCAAAGGTGAAACCCAAAGCAAGTGCTTTAATGAAATTGTGTCTTTTCCAGAATTGTTCCCAATGTAAGCTTATAATAATCCTGGAAATGACTGAATTGTGTGATCCAAACCAAACCGTTGAAGCAGGTGCCTGGCCTTAGGAGAGATGAAAATTGTCTCTTCTCTCTGTGTTCAAGATGAGGAAGACATAATAAGAATACATATGATTCCAAGGAGAGCATCATGCCAACTCTGTCAAGCAGATAGGATTGTGCAAGGCATCCCAAATGATCAAGAATAAAAAACAGTCAAAGCATGGATGATGGTGCACAGTAAAATAAAATAACTCTGGCCCTAGCCAGTTTGGCTCAATGGATAGAGCATTGGCCTGTGTGCTGAAGGGTCATGGGTTTGATTCTGTCAAGCGCATGTACCTCAGTTACAGGCTCTATCCCCTGCCCTGATCAGGGCATGTGCAGGAGTCAACCAATCGATGTGTCTCTCTCACATCAATGTTTCTCTCACTCTGTTTCTCCCTCTCCCTTCTACTCTCTCCAAAAATCAATGGAAAAATATCCTAGAGTGAGGATTAACAAAAATTAAAATAACCCTTAGTTTTCCTCTTGAATGTCCAATACATGTCTCAGATGTTGAGACCAGAAAGTGACCATGTTTGCATTGCTAATGACGACTAAAATAAAAAATGCATGGTAAATTAAGACAGTATAAATACTTTTGGATTTGATAAACTTGAAGGATAACTTTGCAAATGATGTTTCCTCCATCACACAGTGGAGGTGATAATCTGGAGACAATGTGTAAAATGATACAAAAAAAAAAAAAACAAGAGTCAAGGTATGGTCAGATCTGAAAATTCACTATTTTCAAAAACATCCTGAGTTTTGAAAGGTGGTTAAAAATTAAACACATTGATGCAATATATCTCTGTCTCTTTATAGATTTGTCATAAAAGGCATTGAAATAACGATTTAAATTGACCATTGACGTCAGGATAGCCAAAACTAAGCATTAATACTAACTAAGCACAAGATCTAAGAAATAATGTCAGATAATATTTCCTAGGATATTAATTTCAATCTATTTAACAAAGATAAAACAAGTACTTATTTTTACCAAGGTCTCCAAAAGGCATTGAAGCAGAATTTTTCCCCCTTGGTCCAGTTTTGAACCGCTGACTAGAGGCCGGTCAATTCTCCTTCTTGAGCAGCTGATGAAATCCACATCCCAACTACTCCCCTTATCAGGCCTCACACTGGACGCACTCTGCAGCTGTCTAATTGCCCCAGGCCAGGTACCAGAACACGAGGAGCCTCTGTTCCCCAGAGCCTGCAAAATTGTGCAAACTAGCCAATATGACTAGGAGCCCTTGCAACCTAGCTGAACCCAACCCTCTTGCTACATAGAAGCTTCCCTTGCAGCGCCAATGGAGGGCCTGTGTGGCCTTGCATGGCAGCCTTCTTTTGTTTGGAGATAGATGTATAGCAAAAGAGTTCTCCCTTTCACCTCCGTGTCCCTGGGTTGTGACAGTATCAAAAGAAACTTTAACTCATATAAAACAGGTATTGTGGATCTAAAGGTCATGAAAAATGCACATCTCTAGGCTTCTCTTGGTCTGCCTTGGAACCAAATGATGAGGAATCTGGTGGTAATGAATAGTTACTATTTATTAAACACTGTTTATATACAAAAAAGGTTGTATGGGTCATCTTTATTCCTTAAAATAAACCTGAAATTTTACACTATTATTATTTCATTTTATAGACCAATCAAATGCCCATCATAATTGTCCAGAGGGAGAAAGAAATAAGTTGGAGACCAAAGATACAAAAAAATCTGCATTTCTGAGTCAATATTGCAGGAGGGATACTAACCAGAAATACCTGTTTTTTACTATGATCAGAGTGAGAAATAAATTATATTGAATTAAGTCATTAAGTTTGTTTTATCAATTATGTAAACTAATTTATACAGTGACATCCTTACTAAGATAAATGGTTTCCAGTAGTTTGGCTTTGTGACCAGGGATTATGGTTGGGATACCAATCAAAATGGGAAATACTGGAAGAAATAGAGGTTTGATACATTTTAGGGAAAGCAATGGCTTTAGTTTTAGACATGTGGAAGTCAAACCAGTTTAATGTATATAAGTAGAGGTGTTATAAGACAATTGAATGTTATGCTGATCAAGAAAAAGTAAGACACCCTTGCAAAGGAGAAATTGATTTGAATATCAGTAACACTTAAGTCCATAGCTCAGCAAAAGAAAGAATATAAAATGACTTGAAGAGAACAATATGACATGAAAGCTAAGAAAAAGGTCTGAGTTACTACCAACAGTAATGTTGGTAAGCTATTCAGTTCATTTACTTAAAAAACTATACACATCCCTACTTTGGCTATATTTAAACAAGAAAAACAAAAAAGCAGTGTGAGCTCAACGATGGAGGAAATGAAGTTAAATGGAGTAGAAATAAAGCATGGGGATTTCTCTTATAATGAAATAATCCATTCCATTAAATAAGAGATAACCATGTTGGGGAAAAGTAACCATGGTACTTGTGAATAATTGAAATCTGTTAGAAATTTAAATATCGATCATGGGACATTGTACTCTGGTCAAAGATTGAAAATCTCTAGTAACTGGTTCACCTATGAAACCAAGCTGATGGTGCATTTCTATCTGTCCATGCAGCTATTTATGTAACCAAGGGAAAACCGTTCTTTAAATGTGTTGTCCTGGGTTGATACTAAAGCAAATATGTTTTCAATTATATAAAACAAAACAGGTTCAAACAAAGTCACTCTAGTAAGAATGTCACAGCAAATTCATCAGAGGATCTTAACTCTATTTTTTGTTATTATGATTTTGTAAACTAACAATATGTCATACTTCATAATGATACTTAAGATAGAAAGTGACTTCAGGAAAATAAATGAATAACATGTGATTCTTAAATGGTAATGAGAAATAGGTTTAAATTTCATTAACAATCCAACTTCTAAAATATTTATAGCAAGAATTTATCCGAAGGCCCCAATTAACAAATGGGAAATCTTTTTTATTTACTAGTTATTATGTCATTCATTCATCTACGCTATTAACATTAAAGGCATATTTTATTACTACAAAACACATATGCTTACACAGTGCCTGAAACCTAGTGAGAGTTCACTAAATATCTAAGTTAATCTATGACAAGGCTATAGTGTCTTGTACCCCTCAAAAGGAAACCAGTTCTTATTTATCTTAACCTTGAGCTTCTTCTTCCTATTGATCCCCAGAATTCTGTATGATCTTTCACAACACTACTGCTTCCCTAGTTTCTAAAACAGAAAGTATCTGAGGAACATCTCTTAGCTTACTTTGATTTCAAAATGTGCTTTATTGGCCAAAAACAATTTAATCCAGGACATATCTTCTGGTAGGAATAAAAAAAAAATGACACAATGTCATGCAGTTTTAAGAATAAAATTGGCAGACTAAAATGCTGAGAGTCTTCAAAAGGAAAAAGCAGAGGTATTTAAAGAGAAATATTTCTTTTTTTAAAAGTTGCACTTTTAAAAGGAGAGGGAGAGAGAAATTTTAAACATCGTGACTTTTTTGATATCACTTCTTCACTGGATATACTATATAATAAAAAGCTAATATGCAAATTGACCAAGCAGCGGAATGACCGATCACTATGACATGCACTGACCACCAGGAGGCAGACAGTCAACCAGTCAACCAGTCGCTATGACATGCACTGACCACCAGAAGGCAGATGCTCCGACCGGTAGGTTAGCTTGCTACTGGGTCTGGCCGATCAGGACTGAACGAGATGGGCCAGATATGCCCTGGAGCCCTTTCTGGCTGGCCAACCTCCCGTGTCCCTCCCTGGCCCCAATCCTGCACCGGCGGGGTCTCTTGGCCTGGCCTGCACCCTGTCGCAATCTGAGCTGAGGGAACCCCCCTCCTGAGTGCATGAATTTTGTGCACCAGGCCTCTAGTTTAAGAATAAATGTCTGATCACAATAGCATTAAATAGCATTATGTTGGTTTATATCTAAATGTAAGGCAAAGAAGAATATACTACTAAAAATCATTTTTATCCCCCCATTTTTTCTAGTGTCTTTGTGCATGTTCTGCTATGCAATGCCAGTCTTTTTAGGGATGTAATGTTCCCAATAGCTGACATTTTTAGGTGACTTAACTTGATTTTCTGAAACTTGTTCCAGTAAGGTTTGTGACTTAGGATATGTCTGCAATATACACAAATTCACAAATTCCCCCCAATTCTATTTTTGCAGATAATTCCAACCAATATTGTAATCTGACATTTTTTTACTTTTTTTTTTTTTTCATAATCACCAACTTCTGTACAAGATACCCTATATATTGGGAAAGGTTTATCTTGGAGAGACATCTGAAAAAATCCCCACACATTTCATAGAAAATGAATCAAATCATAGCAATCCTGATCTTCAAACAAAAATTGATTCAGAACATCACATACATTGACATTTAAAAAAATTTATATTACTTGAGATATACAAAAAACCTCAGTAAAGAGAAACATGTGAGTAAAACCATTTCTTGTTCAAAGAATTTAATTTCCTAGACATAAAAGGCCCTCTAATTTTCTCCAAATGAATGCCAGTTCTAGTATATTTTATGAGCACCTTCATTGCTGTTAGATCCTGAAATATAATAAAATGGCCCTAATAAAGGATGCCCCCTAAACATTCATTGGACTCTCCAGGAAGCTGTATCATCACAAATGTGGCAGTACTCCAACAATGGTGCTTATGAACTCTATTGGGAGATTTATTTAAAAGAATTTCATCTAAATAAGTAAATCATCTCATTTTTAATGATTATTTAAAATAGCATTCTTTCATGTCAGCATTTTCCCCTTTTGAACCCATGTTACTCATTCTCTGAAGATAGACTGGGTTCTAGCAACTTCTCCAAATACCTTAGAGTAGTAAGCTTGGCTCCTTGCCATTGTTACAGATACATTTATCTTCTGTCCACCTAATTAATGAGTCCTTAAGCAGAGATCTCAATGTGATGTAAGGTGTTAAATGACTGTGGACCACGCTGTGTGAAATAATGTCTACAATAATCACCATGGGGCATAGTATGCAAGTATAACAACAAGAAAAATGTTGTCACTGCAGAAGCTGTCATCATAAATTAATATTATGTGAAATGGCATAACACAGATGTTTTGGTGTTTTCTTAAATAATTAAGTCTGTGACTATAACACGGGGTCTTGGTGTTTATGTTGTGGCAGTGACTTCAGCTCAACAGGGAAAACGTGCTTGGATAGCACGTTCAGAATAAATAGTAGCTAGCACTCTTCTCTTTGTAACAGTGAAGAATCATTCAAGACTTGATTGTGCATCCATGTACTACTGCCACCAGGGACAAATAGCTTCCCTTACACCCCAGAACCGGCATAGGGCATTTTGCTCTCTTTCTTACCCTACTCCCACTTTTATGCCTCCAAAACCACAACTAAAAGAATGAAGAGAGAACTTGTTTCCACCAGAAGGCAAGAGAAAGAATGTTTACATTAGGATTATTCTTTAGTAACTTAGTTAGGTCTAGTTTGTGTTTAGAAGGAACACATTAAAAGTTGCCCTTCACTGGCATCTGTCAATTCCTATTGAATTCCATCCTCTATAAAGTTCACCCATAAAAGTTTGAATGGGGACCATCATAAATGTCTTCAGCAGACATCTCCAGAATAGGAAAATACTGCCCATATAAATAATCATATGTTCAATCTTGGAGTTCCTGGTTTCTCCTCCTTTTCATTGGATTCTACTAAAACTCCAATTCCCCACTGATGCTTGAGCTTAATCCTCTTTGTCTTGAATTTACTTTCAGGATACAACCAACACAAAGGTGAGAGGCATTCTCCTACAGCCATGAAGATTCACCACTCACCTACTATGAGGAGCATAATTAATGTAGGACCCCAGCTTCCATTGTCTGAACCCACCACCAAGTTCACACAAGGCCACACTTTCTACAGGCAAAGCTCGGGCTATGACTGAGCCTGGCAAAGATACTGAGGCAGGCCATTTCTACACGTTATTACCTCCAGGGAAGGCAATATATTTCCATGAAGTCAGAGGGCTACAGACAGTAGCTTAGCCTTGTAAGCAATCTCCACAGAACACCAATAAAAGATCAAAATTAAATACTGTGCTTCTCTTCAGGTTGTGTTAGATAACTAAGGCAAATTAAATGCTTTAAGTAAAGTGAGTAATAATTTTTAAGAGATGTTTGCTTAATTCCAGTTAAGATTTATTTACATTCATATATTCAGCACTTAATACAGTAGGATCCCAAGGTGAGTGGCTGTGAATGAGATTTTTTGCATTTGTAGGCCCTTTAGGAGAGTTCCTGTGTCTCTAGCAGACTCCCATCTCTCCCTGGAAGAGAGAATCCTGGATGACTTTCATAGCCAGATGTTATGTGGGTGCTCTTCCCAGTTCAGGTGCCTGGCATTGAGCTGAGGCCCCTCACTCCTCATGGGGAACCTGTGCAGCTGTGCTATCCCTCCAGAGTCTTAGCTACTGTGCGTGGGAGTGAGGCCGGCCCTTTTCATGTGTCTCGCGCTCCCTGCTAGTCTTTGTGTTGCTTCTTTTGTAAATTCCTGGTTATAAGACTTCTATTCAGCTAGCCTTCAGCTCATTGCTCAGGTCGATTGTTCTATATTCTAGTTGTAATTCCAGTTTGGTCCTGGGAGGAGGTGAGTGTAACATCCACCTAGTCTGCCGCCATCTTGAATCTTGAATCACGTTATTAACAGTGCATTGATGTTTCTCTCTCTCTCTCTCTCTCTCTCTCTCTCTCTCTCTCTCTCTCTCTCTCTTTCTCTCTCTCTTTCTCCCTTCTTCCCTTCCAGTCTCTTTGAAAATCAATGGGAAAAATATCCTTGGGTAAGGATATTAAAAATAAGGTTATTGGATTTTCACCTTATATTTTATGATTCTGTATTATTGGAATAATTTGGTAATAAGCATGAATCATTTCATAATCAGAAAAGTAAAACTATTATTTTTAAAATCATTATAATGTAATATACTTCTATAATTATAGTTATATGTTTATAATTATGATTATACTTACTATATCATTATACTTAAGATTATAGTTTTGGTCCCATTCTATGAGCTAATTATTTCATTTCTATTTTAATAATATTTTTCTATCATTGAGCAGAAAATATACTTGAATAATGAAACGTGGAAAATCATGAAATACAATCCAATCATATTGTGCTTGACTGATATATATAGTTAATATTGTATGTGTCTGTGTGTGTGTGTGTATGCACCTGTGTATGTATATTAAATATTTGAAGCTATTTGCTTCTATAACAGACAGATGGTTTCTCATGACCATAAAAATATTCTAAAAATTACTTCTGCATGCTTTTATGTTCTTTGTAAGTAATGCATTGTCATGATGAGATAAAAACTTACTAACACTCTGTCTAGAGTTCAGCCAGCCAATGAACATAGATTTATGGAGTCAAGGGATCTATTGAAATATTCATTCCTTAGAGTCAAATTTCAATCTTTGCTTCCCTTTTAATGATTAAGACAATTTCATTGCCACCTATGTCTCCATTTACACAAGGATACCCCAGAAATCCTCAAGGGTCTATTGACAATCATCCAATGTGAAAGTAGAGATAAATGATCCATTGTGTTTTCTTAGAGTTCTAATGCAGAAACCAACAGGATGTGGGAGTTGCTGAGCTATTAGATCACTACACAGAGAAAGTACTATACTCTTTCATGTGTCTCCTTTCTTCCTCTATAAAAATGATGATTCATACATAATTGAAGGAATGTCATTTCAACACTATGGCTAGAATTTTGAAAATTTCAAGCAGCTTATATATTTCATTAGGTTATAATTCTCTTTTAAATTTCTGGGTGTTGGGGGAGGAAAGAGTATTTTGGCTTTTCCTTTGATGAGTGTTCTTGAACAGAACAGCTCTCTACTTCCACACCAGATGGAGGAGTAGCAGCAAATTGAAGTTTCTGGCACAGAGAAAAGACTATTGTAACTCATTCCAAAGTAGCGGCATATCAGGGAAATCCCTAGAGAACTAGCCAAGAGCATGTTGTAGAGAAAATAGAACCAGGATATTTATAAGTTGTTTTTATGTAGTAGATAAAAAGGAAGGCATATATTCAAAAACAAAAGGAAACATGTGAGATTTTGGTTATTATTATGGGGAACTATACAAACTGAACTATGTCCTCTCAATAATTGAAACCTAGACAAAATGTGTATACATTTGCAAATCCCCGTGTTGAAACTGGATTCTCTTTTGCCAATATTCTTTAGCAATTAAGAAAGTGAGATTTTTCACAAAGAATAATTTATTGATAATTATACAAGGGAAGTGGCTTGCTATGTATACTGTGATTTAAAAAAAAAAAACCACATACGTTTTTCTTACTTTATTTTCAATTTGACCTCTTTTTTAAAGAATAACATAATTTTTAACACTGGCCAATAAGATATTCCCAAATAATTGTCTATAGCGTATATCATGAGAGATGATAATATACACAGCATCTAGTATCAGTTAATGTAGCTAGTAACCTGAGAAAATAATGAGCATTAAAGCAGGGGGAAAAAAACTGATTAGGTTAATAGTCAAAATTCTCATTTTGAGAATGAGTTACATAAAGAAAACCTGAGAAATGTGCCCAAGTTCATATACTAGTAGCTGATAAATAATAAATCCAGGACTTAAATCTATAATTTTGATTCTAATGCCTATACGTTTATAACCATGATACTTTTACCTTTCCCATGGAATTGTTAAAATTCATTTTTTTCTGAAACATTGCAAAAGCGCTTTATACACTGTATGAGAGAGAAACTACATCATCACTTATGCCCATCCATAGTTTTGGACATTTTAAATTAGCTCTTCTAGTGTTACTTTAAAATATTTACTTATCTATCTTCTACTCTATAGTGAAATTGATATAAATCAACTTTAAAATAACAAAAATTAAAGTAAGTTCTGACGTAAATTAACTTTACTAGTGTTTCTTTGTGAAGTTTACCCTATGGTAACAAAGAAGTTAGAAGTGCATTTACAGACTACTATGCTCAATGACTGGGGCCATCTATGCATTAAATGAAGAATATAACAAATATAAACTAATCACCTGAATATACTGATCATAATTAAAGTTACTGAAAAAAGATGTGTTTCCCAGTCCATATAAGAGATACTGAATTTTCTACCCAATTTGCTTATATCCTTTAGTTATTTGATGGAATCCTATTCTTACTTCTTCATCATAATTTCTTCGAGTTCTTGTTTGCAATTTAGGTTTCTCTGTTAATTTTTTATTCATTACAAGCATACTTTTCTTTACATAGTAAAATAGCTACTTTAAAGTCTTTATGAATTCAAAAATCCATAACTTCATAAATCTATATTTTTACATTAATTTTATTTGAAGGTCAAGTTTTATGTTGTAGGTTTATTATTTTGCAAAAATCCCGGATTCTATTGTATTCCCTTGAAAGGTATTTTTGTTGTTGTTCTTTTAGTAATAAATTTGGTTGGAATCAAATTGCAAACTCTCTTGGATGGCAGCTCAAATCTCAGTTCAGTGCCTTGATTTCTACCCCAGCTGCTTGAAGTCTACCCCACAAATGTGCAGTTCATGGGTCAGTCAGAGATTTCAGCACAATTTATTCATGGAATTTAAGGCTCCCTATCTATAACTCCATGTTTTCTGAGATATTCTCCTCATTTTCCAGAAGTTGTGATTGCCTTCAGTAAGAAAGGTTTGGGATTTTTAGCATACTTTAGCCATCCTATATGGCATACACTGAAAACCCTCTGACTAAAAACTTCAAAATTAAGAAATTCTCCCTATGTCTTCCCTTCATCCAAATGTTAATTTCCTTCCTGAATCTCCTTGCTTTCTGTTACCCTCCAGTACCTTTAATATTTTTATTTGGGTTTGGGTGGTTTTTGTTTGTTTGCTTGTTGCTTATCTAAGAACAGATTCCTATAATTTTAACCTTATATTACATATCCTATATAATAAAAGACTAACATGCAAATAGACCGAATGGCAGAACAACCAAACAACCAGTCAGTATGATGTGTGCTGGTCACCAGTGGGTGTGCGCAGAACATGACAGGCATCGGCCATGGCACGATGGTGGAGCAGGTGAGCAGAGGTTCCAGACCCGTGGGGCACCAGTCTCTGTCATCGCGGCAAGCCTCTGGTGATTACTGAAAATACTTTGCTCCCACATGTTGCGATCTGCCTAGCACTTGCACCCACTACCAGCACCAGCCCTGCTCGCACCCGCTGCCAGTACCCGGGGCAGATCCCAGATCCCAATCACTCAGTGGGTGCAAGTGGCGGCTGCTGGCCCTGATCACCCCTGAGGACTTCTCCATCTCCCCCTGCTCCTGAGGGGCGATCGGGGTAGCAGCCGCTGCTCGCACCTACTGCTGGCACTGGCTCCAGTCTCTCCGTGCCGTCAGTGGGTACAAACGGGGCTGGTGCTGTCAGTGTGTGGGAGTGGCAGCAGCAGGAACAGGGCTGCAGGCAGACAGAGGACTAGGGCCACGGTGGGAGGGGCCGGGTGGGGACACAGAGAATGGGCCGCGACCTATCCCTGTGCCTACTGTAGCCTCGCAACCCACAATTCCTTTCAATCTTCACAAATTCATGCATTGGGCCTCTAATATATATATATATATATATATATATATATATATATATATATATATATATATCCTATATAATAAAAGGGTAATATGCAAATGACCCAATGGCGGAACAACCCGAACATCCATGGCCCTTCGCCCTGGCTGGCCCCACCCCCAAGGGGGCACCCACACCCTGATCAGGGATGGGCCAGCTGGACCCTACCAGTGCACGAATTCATGCACTGGGCCTCTAGTATATATATATATATATATATATATATATATATATATATATATATATATATGTTCTATGGTATATTAACATAATTTGGGGATTACAAGTAACAGAAATACAACTTTTTCTTAAACAAACCAAGAAGGTAAATGGCTCACTATACTGAAATATTTAGGTTTAACTACAAAACAATATATCAGGAATTTGTTCATCTTACAGTTTTTATGACTTGGCTCTGATTCTTTTTAATCTGAAGGACTCTCTCCTCATACAGTTTTCAAAGCTATCAGGTTAAAGGACCTCAGTAGAAAGAGAAGGCTTGAAACCCACTGGTTCCAGGAGAAGTCTTAGAACCAACTTCTGTGTTTCTGGCTGGTTGACCCATTTCTATACCAGTCCCTATGACTAAATGTAGGTCATGTGTTTGACCCCTGGGACTGGCTGTGAGTTCAGTCCAATCTAAAGCACATAAGCTGAGAGTAGAGAGGAGTGGTTCCCTCAGGAAAATCAGGTCACAGTCCTAAATGAAAGAGAGAGTGGTAGATAGGCCCAACAATGGAACTCTCTCCACTGGCCCAGGCAGGAGAAGAAAAACATGCCAAGTTGAGAGAAGGGAAATAACCACTAACAGATGGTGACAAAAGTGGGCTCTTGTTCATTGTCAGCTTTCTCCTTATTCCTCTGAAGAGCCAAGTCCCAGGCCTCCTTGTGAGCAAGTTTCCATTCTTTGACTCTTTTCATTAGAGTTCGGTTCTCCCTTCCCTTTCATTTTTTCAACATATTCAAACTATTTTCCCTATGCTGCACCACAGAGCTAGGAACATATATACAACAAAAACTTCTCCCCTTCTCAAAGACAAAACAGTGCCTTTATTGACAACAATAACAATAATATACTAACAAAACAAAGCAAAGTCTCCACATAAAAACAATCAGTAAATACATATATTTAGAAAACAATAATAGTTTTAAAAGATTAATTTGGGGGATTACAAGATCATTTTTGTTCTTTAGTTGAAAAAAAAAATATATATATATACACACACACAATTTTACTATCGTGGGTAAAAATAAATTCACATTTATTTTAATGTGTGCATTATAATGTCTATAAGTCCCCAACTAGTCATCAAGGAGTCTATCATTTTGCTCAGGTTAATCTTTCCTAGATATTGTACATTCATAAGACATCATTGCAATATAGTGAACTCCATCCAGTGAACTCCATTCTAATACTATTGTTGCTTCTTTTCTCTCTACTAATCATCTCTACCGGGAGAGATCTTTTAACTGTTTTTACTGATTTTTGAAAGTGTTTTTTTTTTTTATTTGGAGAGAGCCACTTCACTTCCCTAAGTTGGCCTCCAGTAGCCTATTCAGTCCCTCAGCCTCCTAGCCCCCCTCTCTTACTTATGGCATAGGCCATTACATGCAGAGGCCCACTGTGGGAAACTGAAATGCTGGTTCTTACATTTCTACTGTAAGAGTCTATCTGTTATACAGATGATTCCCTCGAGATTTTATATTAAAAAAACTAGGTATCCATTTTCTACTTCCAGATGCTCCCTCTGTAAATAGAGGCAAAATTTCAAAGCAAGAATTGGGATCACAATATGCTGTCTCACTCTGATGCCTTCTGCTCGACATGCTTTCTGCTGGCCTTATAAACAAGATCATTGCACAATAAGAGCTATGGGGTTGTGTTCCCAATATAAATTGGCCTTTACCATTTGCTCAAATCACTGAGGGGAAGAAAGAGCTTAAATGATTAGGCTAGATAGATAAAGCCAAAGTATAAATACATTTTCAAAAGCTAGGCTACTTTAACCAATCACAGGAAGAAATAAGCTATAGTGAATGTTTTCCCCCACATGTCAATATGTCACATATGAGAATTAGCAGAACTCTGCCTAATGGTATATGTGGCATGTGTCTATATGTATGTGTGTATGTTTCCACTCACACACGCATAGAGATGTATGCTTATATATATCATATTACTTGGTTCTTAGTGACAGCATGGACAAAGTCTTACATCAGCAATTTATTCATCTACCCCGGGAGAAGTGTTAATTACTCTACTATATAATGGTTTATATATAACACAGCCTTCGAATGAGCTTCATTTAACATTGGCAATGTTAACTTACACCTGCAGAAAAGGTATTTCTCTCCTAGCTTGGGAATAGAAGAGGCTGTTTATCACACCAGGTATATGCCTAAAAACTAATATTTTCATTTGCTGTGATTATCCTGCAGAACTGCAAGGCAGACTTTTGTATTTAAAATTTTACTGAAGAACTGTCGGGGAAAATCATGGCTCTCATGAAGTAACCACATGCTGGACAGAATGTTTATTTAAAACATTTGTTTGAATACCTATGAGGCACAGTAAATAGGATTACTGAATTATCCTGATTGTAAATTCATCATTCCATTATTTAGCTAGCGTGTGCCAACTGGAAAAATATAATAATTTTAATCTTTATTAAAATATTGTATTAATAGGGAATATATATTCTTGCGTTGTATAACATGAATAAGCATTCAGCTATTTATGGGTAATCTTTCCCACACACAGTTTATTTGAAGAGCATAGATTAAGAAATTAAGAGATCTGTGGGGTAACCTAATTCTAGCAACAAAGTGTGGCAGTTAAAGTATTAACTAGTAGCAATCTCCATTCATTCATGATGAAGCAGTATTGACTGACCTAGCCCATCACTTTAAATATGAAATTTTTATTTCCCACCCCAACATCAAGGTTATCTTAAACTCTTCACCAGAACGTAAGGCAGGGCTTTGCCCATCTTGTTCCTGTCTATATCCAGAGTACTTAGAATGTCACCTAGTTCAAGACATGTTGTTAATAAGCGAGTGAGTAAAAAAAAGAAAATTCAAGTATTTATCCGGAATTTCAGTGTGTGTGTGTGTGTGTGTGTGTGAGAGAGAGAGAGAGAGAGAGAGAGAGAGAGAGAAAGAGAGAGAGAGACAGAGAGAAGTATACACTGAAACCTCATTTTTTTTAATATATTTTATTGATTTTTTACAGAGAGGAAGGGAGAGAGATAGAGAGTTAGAAACATTGATGAGAGAGAATCATCGATCAGCTGCCTCCTGCACATCTCCTACTGGGGATGTGCCCGCAACCCAGGTACATGCCCTTGACCGGAATCGAACCTGGGACCTCTCAGTCCGCAGGCCGACCCTCTATCCACTGAGCCAAACCGGTTTCGGCAGAAACCTCATTTTTTACATTAAAAGTTATTCTGACCTCAGAGCTTCTGTGAAATCTGAGTTTAGCATGACAATTATTGAGTTGATCATTTGGAATAATAAAACTGATAGAGTTTCTTCATCAGATAGTTGAATCTTCTTAGAGTTTACATCAATGGAGTGTCTATTGAACATCTACTGTGTGCCTAACAGGTACTCTGAGAGGGTCTGGGGACATAAAGAGAAAAAGCTTATATCTTTATCTCATTATTTGCATGGTAGGATAAATAGCTATTGGCTTAAACTAACTGGTTCAGCAAATAGTAATAATTTAAGGCATTTCCTAAGGAGTTAAAAAGAAAGTAGACTGTGAAGCACTGCTAATAAATTCAGTTCTTTGCTGTTAACATAATTTAATTTTCCTCTCCAGTCCCTACACAATTAATAAAGTAATGGGTGAGATAGAGAAAGTTGGCATCTTGATCTCATCCCCACCCTTGTGTTAAAGCCATCGTCAGTCACTCAGCATGACTGCTGAGACAAACCTAGATACAGAAAAAGCACCTCCTTTCTGAATATCACCCCAACACATACCATGAATACAATGAGAGCACTTAGAAAAAGAAACCAAGATATGTTCACCCTTTGTTGTGAAGATAACTGCAAGATGTCAGAAACTGCTAAAAAATCAGCATAGTTTGGAGTGGTATTGTTTTTAAATCAATGTGCCTAGATAAATAAAGGCTCAAACTCAGAAATGCTTCTGTGCTATGTTGGTTTGAATGAAGAAAATAGACGCACAGATCAAAGGTTAGTGCCTAGAAACAGCCTGTGAACTTTTGCCAGCAACAGCTAATTTGCAACAACGGGGTCTTCATGAAAATGACAGTTTCAGTTGGCATGGGGAGGCGAGCAGTCATTTGAGAGGATGGAGAGCGTGGTTTGTCAGCCCACTGACCACCAGGACTCATCAGCATATTTAATGCTATGAGCATAGACACTGTCTTTAAAAAACATAAGCCATGAGAGGGCGATGTGGGCTGCAGACCTCGGAGAATGGTGTCTCCAGCTGGTCGATGGCGCAAATACTGATAAAAGTTGTGGCAAATGGCAAATAGGAATAGAAAAGAGCCAGACACTAGGAGAAAGACGTGAAAGGCCAGGTGTAAGTTCAGAAGAAGTTTAAGTATAGAATTTTTAGTAATATTTTCTAATTACAAAAGTAATTAACGTTGAATGCAAAAAAAGAAAAAGACAAATAATGTTGCAAAATACAAAAAGCTCAAAGGGAATATAAATTACTCTACCACCATCACCACATATGGTACTGTTAAAACTTTATTCTAAGATTGTTCTAGGATTTTAGCTCAACAACTAAAAATAATGAAGAGAAAATAGTTATTAAGATATGTTGGACAAATCTATTATAATGAAGACAATATTAACTTTCCTCCCCCACATGTCTTGTATTATGAACAACTAATCTGTAAATTAGGGTAATTGGAGCTAACAACAACAACAACAAAAAACATAATGGAGATGGTCTATTAACTTATTTTACATACATAATAGCAAATAGCTATTTTGAGTACAGTTGCCCATGTGTGTATATTGGTAGAAATGAATGAGACTATAAACTAGTTCTAATTGCATTACATTACATTTCTCTGCTTCAAAATACTTGTGACCTGGTATTATACACCACAAGACACCCTTTCAATTTTCTGTTAAATAATCTTATTCCTGTTATATTTTAGGGAAGAAATCAATTTATTCAAAAGATTTATTGATGAGGTTTAGGTCGGTTAATCAAATAATATATTATCCACTCTTGGATACGTTGGGGACTTGAAGAAGGCACTAGTCTTATAGTTCCTTGGAAAACAAGCCTAACCTGAGACTGTCTTATGCAAACTGAGACCAACATTCATCCTAGGTTAAGAAGGTCTGGGAAAATCAGATTTTACTCTAAATGCATTGTGTCCTTTTGGCCCCTGGTGATGGGGGGAGTAAATGGTGTTAGGAGTGGTCTTGGTCCCCGAGTGCAAGGTCCACTCTTAATCTCTATTGGGAGGCACAGCAGACTTATTCAAATGCTCACCTTTGATCTGTGCTGCCTAAATTAAGGACGCCTGGTTTTAATCCCAGGGCACAATGTGAAGTGCTGGTCTCTGTCTGGCAGGATTGCTTGGAGAAAACCTGACTCCCTCTTGAGGGTGATTTATGAAGCTGGGGCATCTGGAAAATGCACTCTGCTGAACTTAGGTCTCCTCTGGATCGTGTGGCTATAGGAGGGAGGGCCTCAGGAAAACAGGGTCTTAGTCCCATAGGAGAGGGTCACAGGGAATATGTGTCTATCACTAGACTTTTGGATATTAGTACACACTATTATTTGATAGTCTTCTTCAGCCTAACCAAGTTATTCAAAGCAGACATTAAGTTCTTAAATAGTATTTTATTTCTACACATTCCGTTTGGTACTTTTAGAAATCTTTTAATGTTTTCAGAATGGGCTTTCTTAAATTATAATTTGTATTTCTTCTTTCATATT
This sequence comes from Myotis nattereri, assembly GCF_964212035.1. Classification (NCBI taxonomy): domain Eukaryota; kingdom Metazoa; phylum Chordata; class Mammalia; order Chiroptera; family Vespertilionidae; genus Myotis; species Myotis nattereri. The sequence continues at coordinate 63,104,494 of NC_138080.1, read as the reverse complement.
TTTGATAGTTTTAACACATAATGTTTATGGTCCCTTGAGGCTATTCTGTCATCTCAAGTTCTTGGGGTGGATGCCAATACCTCTGTTTATTTTATCTGCCACACACTTTTTTTAGAGGGAATGGGTCTCATTTTTATGTTATTTATTTATTTTTACTCTTAGCTCATCAGCAGCTGGTTTTTGTGTGAATGTGTGTTTGAGAAGTAAGGAGGCTTCCAGGGCCTGAGATGGATGAGTTGTTTTGCTTTCCTGTGGGATTCACATAAGACTCGAGAAGAGGAATTTTCCTTGAAAAGCAGTTTATATTTGTTTCTAGAAGGTTGGTCCCCAAAGTGGGCTTGATCTAGTCTTCCTGGTGATGTGAACTTTTAGGTTTGGGACTCCCTTCGAGTACTCTAAATTCCGAGTCCACAATGTCATGCACTTCAAGCTTCTGTTTTCACTGATGTCTTCAGCCCAAGAATGGAGACACACTTCCCTGCACCACCCTGAGCCACGGACAGTGGTTCTCTAGTCTTTTACCCACTGCTCATTCTTTAGATACTGACTCCGGTGTCCTGGATCCCTATGAGGATATCTGCTCACATTTCATGGCTTATGACTGTTCTGCAGTCCGTGAGTAGGCAATGAAGCTCGGGCTCTGTCCAAGGGGCCAGCATCTGGTCCAGCCTCCCCCTGGGTTCCTGCACTGTCTCCTCTGCCTGTGACTTCCCTGTTCATTTCAGGCACTGGGGAATTCCTTTATATTACATCTATGCTGTATATTTAATTATTTTACAATGTTTGGAAGATATATTTGTATTGAGAAGTTGGAAATTACCCCAATCTACCAACTTCATGGAACAGGGCTTTCCAGGACAGTTTTTCCATTTTTAAATTTATTTCCCATTTTTGATGTGGGTGGGAAAATTTATTTGTTTAAATATATTAAACAATATAAGCCTACCTTTCATTTTCAAGGTTCATTTTTGTTTTGTGGGATTTGTTTGTTTTTTACCTACTTTGAGTTTCTATGATGTAATAATATTATTTTAATAAGTTCTAAATTCTTGAAGGGTGATCCTACATTTAAGTGTTTTTAAGATAATATTTTTGAACAAAGTAAATATTTCCACTATGGAAAACACTAATATAATAGTCTCATTATTTGATAATGATATGAACACTCAATAAGTCCGTACGTGAAACCTAAATAGAACACTTTCCCAATTCTCAACAAATATACTTTCTGACAATTGTATTTGATTAGATATTTTAGGAAATGAGACATTATTTAAAACTACTCAGAATCTTTTAAGAATGTTAAAGCAAGGAAATTCTTACTGGGAAAATTATTGTATTATTAAGTATAATGACAAAATTTCTGTTCCTTAATTATATCAATTCAGTTTGCTAATTACATTACTATTAGCAACCTGTGCCAGAATAGATGTAACACAAAGTAATGTTAAATCTCATAAAAACTAAATGTTAAAGATACAAAGCTTTAACACAAAAATAATTATTGGTATAATAGACACCATGAAAATTATGTGCTTTGAGTATTTTTTAATTCCCACCAATAATTGATTTATTCAAGTCATATTTGATTTTTTAAAGAACCAGAATACATTTAAATATTTAACTCACCAATTGGAGTGGCAAAAACTTTTGACATAGATTCTATATTTGAACCCTCTAAGAAGTGTAATACTGAACCATACCTAAGCTTTAAAGAAAATAAATAAAACTCTGACCTAGCTAGTTTGACTCAGTGGATAGAGCGTCAGCCTGCAGATTGAAGGGTCCCAGATTCAATTCCAGTCAAGGGCACATGCCCAGGTTGCAGGATCGATCCCCAGTAGGGGGCGTATAGGAGGAAGCCGATCAATGATTCTCTCTCATCACTGATGTTTCTATCTCCCTCTTCCTTTCTCTCTGTAATTAATAAATATATAAAAATAAATAAAACTCTATTAAGATCATTGTCAGAATTCAGTATGATAAAGTAGAAAAAAGGGAGATGTTACAAACTAGAATATATGAGGGTATAGTATAGAGTGGAGGAAAAATATAACAGTACTTCAAAAACTGATTTCATTATGACATAAAATTTAAATTGAAGAGTATAATTTCAAATATGGGACATGTGACAAATGAAATACTGTGCAATCAATCAAGAAGCTACTCCACTTTGAGAATAATATGGTGTGTGTAAATCTCATAGTCCTTATTAAGAATGATAAGAATCAACACCATTATTTTCTCACGTGGTTATTATAATCATTATCATTGATAGAGGGTCAGGAATATAGAGGAGAAAGAGCAATGCCCTTAGGTACCAAAAACCCATTTCAAGTCCTGGTTTCACCCACTTATTAACTAAATGGTATTGGGTTCCACAAATTCTCTGCGTTGTTTGCTTCTGAAAAATAGTGGTAATAATTATGCCTGCCTTACTAAACTCAGTGTTATAAGAATCAATTTTTTAAATGTAGCATAAAACACTTCAAAAGAATATTGTTTTCATTATATTAAAAAAAGGAATTGAGTTCCCTAGAACTGAGTTTTATGCTAGAACAATTTCAGAAAATAAGGTACCTTTATTTTACCCAATATAATGTATCTGAAATGCAGCACCACTTTAAACACTTACAATCTTGATTTCTTCTGGGTATAAACATAAAGCAAGCTCATTTGGCATATGGGTTGTTTCATCACTGTATATAAAGCCATTGTTGAGATGTGACTTGCTTCATTAGTAGCAGCGAACTCTTTATATCTATGCTTATTTGGCTGATTTGTCTCCCAGCTGGAGTATTCATAATGTACATTTTTCAGGAAATGTTCATGGGTGGCATAATTTCTAAGTCTCTGCACACATAAAAACTGATTTCTGTTGACATTGCACATGATGTGTAATATTTGTGTATATGTAGTCATTGAAGGAAAGCATGGCCAACAGTGATGAGAAATAGAGGAGGGTTACTTCTGCTTACTTCCAATATTGGTGGATTTTGGTTAGACTGTTGTGGCTTCAATACTTGTTTTCCATTACAAGAACTCTTTGGGACTGTGCTGACAAATATGTTTGGCCATTTAAATTTAAGTTAATTAGATTTAGTTAAGATTAAAAATTTAGTTCCCCAGTTACACTAGCGACATTGCAAATGCCCAGGAGCCATACAGGGCTAGAGGCTACCATATTGGGTAGCATAGATGTAGAATATGTCCAACATAACCAAAAGATAATTGGACAGCATTTCTCTAAGGTGTCTGACTTTGTCCGAAGATCCATCACAGGCACAAATTCAGAATTTGACCCTTTAACTTTTTCTAGGCATCCTTTTAAGTCTCTATAATGAATTGAGTGTCTTTCCCCAAGTTAAGGACATATTAGATACCCAGTGACTTTTTGTTTCTCCATTTGTTCTCATCCATACTTTATTCCTTCATCACTCAATTGTTCACTGAACACTTGCCCTGGAATTAAGGGCACTCAGCAGAAAAAGATAAGTTGCTGGGGATTTTCAAGACCATGTGGATAGAGGAGACACCGTTTTTACGTGATGTAACACTGTATGGGTAAATTCTAAGTGTATAGGTTCGGGAGGCCAAGTTCCAGATCCATTATGTTATAAAACTGTACTGCTTCATTTCACTACGATCACATATATGGTGTCTTTATCTTGTAGGATTTTTTAAGAAATAAAATTTAAACTAGTTTATTCCTGATCTTTATAGTCATCTGTGTTTACAAAGTATACTTTCAAGTGAGGTTCATTAAATTTAAATTCACTGATATATATAGGATTACTTCCAAAATCAATGATGTATTTCCCCCCTGGAAAAACCAAAGAGCACATATTGTGATGCTTCGTTCAAGTAAAGAACGATTTTCAACACAATGTGAGACAACCGAGATATAAAAGCAAATGTATTTTCAACCACAGATGTACACTATAACTGAATTCCTGCAAAGCCAAACAAACAGAATAAAAATAAAAGTTTTTGCCTAGCCAGTTATTTGGCACAACACAATGCAGGCAAAGAAAAAAACTTTTTTGGCTTTACTGAATTCTTGCAGAATTTGCATGAATATAGCATGTTTAATTCTTAAATAAAGTGAAAGTAAATGGGAAGCTGTCACTTTATTAATTTCACATGGAGAAATTGTAATTATGAAGGTTTGGTAAATGCCAAATTATAGTGAGTAATGATCATAGCAAAAAAGAAGACCAAGCTTGTTAATGGCCTAACCACAAATGTCAATGGAATTGAACCAGGAAGGAGACCGACCATGAGAACTAGATTTTTGAATTGATTAACAAAAAACCATCTAAAGGAAATTAAAAAGTATATTGAGCCCAGCCAGGTGGCTCAGTGATTGAGCATTGACCCATGTACTAGGAAGTCAAGGTTCAATTCTGGGTCAGGGCACATGCCTGAGTTGTGGGCTCTATCCCCAGTAGGGGATGCACAGGAGACAGCCAATCAATGATTTTCTCTCATCATTGATGTTTCTATCTCTTTCTCCTCTCCCTTCCTCTCTCTAAAATCAATAAAAACATATTTAAATACAGGCATACACACACACACGTGCACACACACATACACGTATATATGTTACACCAGGCAGTAGTTTAATACAGGAGAATTATCTTAAGCACAAAGATCAAGAAAGGAAGCATGGGGGAATACCTGTGAGTTTTATAAAGTTATTAATTTATTCTTGATTTAATGTTTTTATTTCTTATTCTCTGACAATAATACTTGTTTGTAAATTAACCATAATATAAAGATGCACGTTTTCTACTTAGGGAAAAATACTCTTGGGTTTCAGTATAATAGCTATTCCTAAGGTTACTTCAAAAATGGAATATTTATCTAAATCATAATTTTGGATCTTTACAGAAGATCATATGTTGTTTGAGGGATAATAAATGTAAAAAGTTAGACACTGTTTCTCAACAGACACGCAGTTGGCATTGCGGCCACAATTCTTCCTTTGGTGGGATTGTCCCATGCACTGCAGGGTACTTGGCCTTCCCACTGCCAAATAGCAGCAGTGAACCATGGTGGTTCAGTGACGGAAAATTCCCCTTCTTTACACATTCACCACATTTCCAAATACTCCCTGGGGTAGAAGGTGGGCTGCTTTCACCTCCATTAAATAAAATGAAGAATTGCAAAAAAAGAGGGAGCCATACATACCTGAAGGTGTGAGAGTATGAAGAGAGGTGTGAGAGAAGGAACTAAATATATTGATAGAAGATTAATAAAAAACATAACTATTTTAAATCAGTGTTCTTAAAATCATTTCTCCTCCGTGATTCTTTATTCACCTGATGTTGCCAATGATTGTTTTTATTGTTTTATTTGTCTATCTACCTATTTTTGTCATCTATCAGCTTCATTAGTTAGTAAAAAAATCACACTTGTTGCAGAGAGAGAGAAAGTCAAACAGCATGGAGATATAGACAGTAAAAGTGACAAACCCACCCTTCACCTTACCATCTCTCCTATGCTACTTCCCAGCAACATTTTCTTTACTTGATTTTTAAATAACCTTTCTAAGAATTATGAGTCTGTACTTTAAACTCATTTCAAGCTTCACTTCTCTGTGCAAGGCTAAATCTATCTACATGCAAAGTTCAAAAGATGTTGTTGCTTCCGTAGCTAAATTAACATGGTTCCATAGTTGGATGGGGAAAATAACATTTCAAGGGGCTAATGATACCACTTGTTATGATACTGCCTTCTCCTTTCCCTGGGGCCTTCTAACCTCAAACCTGACCTCTCTGGTTTAGGAAAATTGTGTTGTGCAGATACAGTACAATCCAATACAAACATTTTTTTTTAACTCCCTAGATTTTGTGGAAGTCCTATGCAAGACTTTGTAAGGGAGTGAGTGACAGCTCTCAAAATGTGCAGTGTTCAGGTGAATGGACTAACAGTAATGAGACATGACAAATGCTGTAACTGTAGGATTGTTACTGTCACCCCCCCCCGACCCCCCACACACACTCCTAATCAATTCTAGATTAGCCCAAGTGTCATCCTGTCAGGCTGTAAGGCTCCACTGGGTAATGTGATTCAAATGATAGAAACTAACAGCTCAGAGGACTCTTAGAGATCAAAAATCTCATTTCATAATTAGAGAGAATATAATCCAAAGTGGTGATGACCTGTGCACATTGGCTCAGTAAGCTTATCCGTGATAAATGTTTATGAATGAGGGTTAATGGGCATCTAAGCAACATATGTGCATTTTGCAATGACTTTCTGAAGGTTGTGTTCAATTTTTTTTTTATTGTATTTATTGTTTGTAAGGATGTTTGGTCTTGATGAGATAAGGAGAAAATGCAATGAAGAACTACTTGGAATGAAAGTGAGGTAAAACAATGATTGGTCTAAGAAGATAATTCAGAAAGGACTTCTTTATTCATGTTGTATAAGCATTTCATCTTTGTATGACCTCAGTTGATGTAATTAATTATTTTACCCCTAAGGTCTTCAATTTCAAAATGATAATTGTATTGGACATTTTGTAAAAATCCGTAAGTTTAGGAAGCATATTTTAATGCTGTGTACATAATATATTCACTTCATTAAAAAGATAATCTGCATGTTATAATTGAGGATGATTACTGTTGATCTACATGAAAAAAACCAAGGCCATGCATACATTTATCTGTAATAATAAAAACATAATATACTAATTAGATCAGACAGCCGAACAACCTTCCAGCCGTCCTTCTGGACAAAGCCACAGTGGTGGGGGCTGAGGCAGAGGTGGTTAGAGGTGATCAGGCAGGCAGGTGAGTGGTTAGGGGCGATGAGGTAAACAGGCAGAATGGTTAGGGATGATCAGGCAGGCAGGAGAGCAGTTAAGAGCCAGCGGTCCTGGATTGCGAGAGGGATGTCTGAGTGCCAGTTTAGGCCCGATCTCTTGATCAAGCATTAAGTGGCAGTCGGACATCCCCTGAGGGGTCCCAGGTTGCGAGAGGCTGCAGGCCAGGCTGAGGGACCCCCACACCCCATGCACAAATTTCATAAACCAGCCCTCTAGTTTATTAATCAATTGATTATATTGATGGCTAAGACTCATACAGATGGACTTCTTTCAATCTTCCCAAACAATAGCCTTCTCCTTAATATACTAAATGAGATGCTATGTATAATAGCATACTGTCATTAAAATAAGTTACTTTCTGCTGAAAGGCCTCGCTAGTAGAAACCTACACATGACTTGTCTTGGTTCCTTTTCATTTTAAAACTAACATTATCAGTATAAAATTGGTAAGTGCATATCTTCATTGAAGCAGTCATTACTTGGCAAAATCTTAAAGCTCTGCATGGTCTTCTGTTTTATATAGATTTGGCATCTTAACCAGCTAAGCTGTGAATGGGATACCTAGAAGTCATTTCCTACATCCTTAGGTATCTATTCTCTTCTTGTTGATGGACTGTCTCAGAGGCTCTATTGAGAAAATAAAACACTTTCTCAAATAGGATTAAGCAGTCATATATCTCATTGTTTTGGGGACGTAGCAGCAGAAGTCTCTCCTAATAGCACTTAGTGCTTATTAAATATGAGTTGGTGATGGTGGTGATTGATATAGGCTACAGTGGAGATTAAGCTCCATTGTTGTTATATTACTCACTATGCACAATGTGGGAGATGTTTATACACTGTAGATATGCCAGAAATTTACACAGTACACAGAATGTACGACGATTTAAAACACTTCTCGTGATCATAACTAAACATGGTTACACCATCAGTGCGCTAATAATTTTAACCCCAAGATGAAAACTTTAGAGCTAAGTGAGTAGAGGCAATATGTCAGGAATTATATCTGAGTGAAAGGGTGTTAATGGTTAGTGATGTGTATTTCAAGGATCATAAATCTTTATTTTTCATGGCTGGCATATGCTGAAGTGATACTGAGAAATACATTTTGATTCACCTGCTTTTTTTTTTTCCTTCTAAACATAGTCCTAGTTTCAGGTTGGAGATAGTAACTCCAATATGCTCCTTACCCCCATAAACTCGCTTCTATTTTAGTGATGTTATAAAAATAATCAAACATAAACTTGCTCATTTACCTCCATTAAATCTCCCAGCTCATTTGCATTTGTATACACTCAGCCTCCCTCTAGGCTATAATTCCAGGAAATGTTGTCACTCCTCTCACATGCTAACCTCTCCTGCTCAGGATGCCATCTGCTCTTCCTTCTCAAGGAATCTTGCTCCTTGATTAACTTCCTTCTTGCAAATTTGGTTTCTGTCGCCTCTCTACCAGTTCAATTAACATGGAAACATGCATTAAATCTCTGATTTTAAAAAAAGGGTTTAAAAATCTTTAATCTCACTTTCCCTATCTCCTGCTACATTTCTCTGATTTCCTTCCCAGTAAAATCACTTGAAAAAATTGTTTTCAATCACATCGTCACTTCATCTTCCATGTTCCTCCTAAAATCATCCCAAATTGACTTCACAGTCCACACTCCATGGAAGCTGCTATTATCACTGTAGCTTTGCCACATTTAATAATCACTTGTCTACGTTTACCTTTCTTTATCTGTAACAGCATTCAACACAATTGACACCTTTTAAAACATTTTCTTCTCTTGATTTCAGTCCTACTCTTTTCTTGTTTCCCTTCCCCCGCCCCTTTCATTTTGGTTTGTCTTTCTCAAACTTCATTGCTGCTTTCTTCTATTCCCATTGGACAAATAAGTGTTAAAGTGACTTAGAGCTCACTTCTGTTATTGGAGAAAATCAGGGAGCCGCTTCCCCACTGGGTGCTACTGGGGGTGGAGTTCTTATGATATCCTGAGAAAAAGAATTTTCTAAGACTCACATGAGAGAATGAGTGATTTCTATTTTCATGGAATTGAATCCCTGTGTTTTCTAAAGTCCCGTTTTTCTTAGTCCAGTCAAAGAAGTGTAGCTGGTGTTTCAGTAAAGCTAGAAGTAAAGCCAGTGTCCAGAGTTTTATTTTCATGTTGGAGTGGGGTCCAGTATAGCATCAGGCTAGTTGAAAGCCATTAGTCCATTGTGTGTGGGGGTCTGCATGGCTTTGGGCCACATTGGAGAATGCTAGGAGGCAAGTGTGAGCTATGAGCCAAGCATGCCAAGAGGAACCAAAATAGAAAATTTCTTTGTTTAGGGAATTATATATCCCAAATGTCCACGTGCTTGCAAGGCCATACCCATTCTGTCCAATGACTTCTATTCCCAGGTGTGACTGTCGGGTAAGTACCTTCCCCCATATCATCTCTACTTTGTTGGACATGCATCTATCTTCCATATGGTTCCCTCCACCACTGTCTTGTAAGGAAGATGCCTATAATGTCTGGCCTTCCCTTTGTTCCTTTTCTATTATCAATAACTAGTTATTTATAATGGTATCACTGCTAAGCCCCTTTCTCTGCTTCAAGTAAATTTTTTCCTCTAGATTGTTAATCTCATCAAAAGCAATGACTTAATGTCTATATAATCCAAAAATCTATTTTTCTATAACTGAAATCTGTAGGCTCATTTGCAAGTGGTCCATTTGATTCTCTTGCTTAGGTGGGAAATGCCTATCTTAATTTTAACAGAACCAAAAAAACAAAAACAAAAATAAAAAAAATACAAAAAAAACCCACCTTCTTGTTACTCCAAAACCTGCTTCTTCTGCTTTCTTCTCTGTATCAGTAGATGCCACCATTACCTATCTAGTTGCTCAAGCTACCACCAAAGAACCATTATTGATTACTCTGTTTCTCTCACCATAGTATCCTATCAACTAGCAAATCATATGACAGAACTTCCAAAATGTATTCTGAATATATAGTGCCCCTTCACTCAGTTATCTACCCAACAGGCAGAGTGTTTTTTGAAACACTTGAACCAGATTATATATTTATATATACCCTCCAGTTTAGATACTTTACTCCAGTGACTTCTCATCATCATATAGAACCCTGACCTCATGCTTAGAATCTTTGCATTTACTTCGGATAAACTTCTGAATCCTCTTTATCTGGTAGCTTTACTACCCTGTGCACATCTCCTTTCTCTCTCTGCTCAAACCAAACTGACATTTCTTCTGTTTCTTATTCGTGTCTTAGCACATTATAAGAACTTTCTCCTTTGTATCAAATACTATTCCCTCTTCCAGTTATACTCTTCTTCTAAATCTTGGAATGTCTGGCTCTTTCTCGCCATTCAAGCACAGAGCTGTCGTCTGGTTATACAGCCCATCCACAGTGGCCATATTCAGGTCTTAGCTCATATTTCATCTATGGAGATAAGCTTTCTTATCACTGAGTCAAAAACAAAGCAAAACAGAAAAAACAACAACAAAACTAAGAGTACCTTGTGGGATTTGGGGAGGGAGAAATGTAGGTGAATGTGTTCATATTGCCATCTTGGAATTCTCTGCTGATATTTTTAAAAAACTATTTGTAAAATCATTGATTTTTTATATATCTCTCCCTGAGAATAAACTCTACAGGATCATAGAAATTGACAATTGTGGGAAATGCTCTAGTTTCAGCCAGACAAATAACAAGTACATAAAGACATATTGTTGAGCAATGAAAAGTGAATCAGTTAAGTAGAAGAGCGTGTGATTTGAAATGAAAGGATTTGTGTTCAAGACCTAGGTTCTTTGCACACTGCAAACTTGAGCATATCTACTATCTTCTCTATGCTTCAGTCACCTTATCTTTAAAATTGGGACAATAATTAAACTAATAACCTTTCTGCCATAGAGAGATATTTTCAGTACTAAATAAGATGTAACACTGAAACTGTCCATGGTCTCATGTTTAATGAGTAAGATTAAGTTTTACCTAACAGTGACATTAGCCTTATAATATAAAGGACTTTACAAAAGCAAATGCCACTGTTAGGTAAAACTTAATCTTACTCATTAAACATGAGATTATTGGTAGTTTTAGTGTCACAAAGAAAGCAGCCACAAACTACCCTATAAATAAATCAAGGAGGAAAAATGGACAATGGTTTCCTAAATAAGACTTTAATAGCAAAGCCCTAGTCATACATGTATAATCACTAATGGTCAATATAATCAGAAGTAATAGAGAATGAGAAGATAATAGGAATCCCTTTGGCATTAAGTTTGAAGACCAGCAGTAATTTAATGCAACAGCATGAAGAGAGACACTACATAGCTTTTATCATTAGAGCAGAAATATCAAGCAAAGTAGATAAAACTTTCAGGCATAAATGTCAACTTGAACACTTCTTACCAAAACAATTATAAGCCAGTTTTATTTTACTCATAAAACCTCAAATGGAAAGAGGATAGAAGAGCAGATGGGGTGATAGGATTTTTTAAAGGGAAAAAGATATAGCAAACACCTTAAAGGACATGAGCAAACTAAGAGCTAATCTGATGAGCAATTCCGAATTCCCAAAAGGTTCAAAAATTGCCCAGCCAGTGTGGCCAAGTGGTTGAGTGTCAACCCATGAACCAAGAGGTCACTAGTTCGATTGCCCATCAGGGTACATGCCAGTGTTGCAGGCTCACTCCCTAGTAGGGGGCTTGCAGAGGGGAGCCGATTGATGTTTCTATCTCTGTATCCCTCTCCCTTCCTCTCTCTCTAAAAAATCAATTAAAAATAGAAACATTAAAAAACCATATTTAAAAAAGGCTCAACAATTGGTAGCATCATTACCTTGGAAAGGGATTGTAGAGAGAAGGAAAAGCCACAATACAAGGTAAAGTTGAAATTTTGTGTAATAATTAACGATTTTCTCAGATCCCCTTCTAATAGCAAATGCCTTTCTACCACTCTGAAAAGAGACTGGCCATTGGTTAAATCTCTGGACTGAAGGACACTTCACTTATTTGAGAGTGGAAGCAAGTGCCTATGTCACTTCTCGGGGCTCCACCAGTTCCATTGTTTGGCCTCCAAGGTCCATGGCTATCTGGGTCAAGCTGATGAAGGTCAAGGCACAGTGGGAGGCTCCAGGAGGTATTACGGGTTAGCCCCACCAGAACAAGTGTTTCTTCTAGGCACTTCCATCTTGTCACTTGGCCTGACATAACACTTTGGACCAATGGTGCTTGGTCTGGTTTTGAGCGCAAGATGTCCAGGGCACATGCTTGGCCGCTGAGGCCTGTCTCTACCCTCAAGTGTGTGTGAGAATGGACATGGGTCAGGTGCAGAGGCATGTGCAGAGAGATTCCTGCTGCGCCACCAGGTGGAGCTGGGCTCTACTAATGAGGTCCCAGCATCTCTGTTCTTTGTGCCTGTTATAGTGCTTAGGGACAGCTGGTCATCCCCAGCACCATTACTCTGGCATTACTCTAGGGCAGCGGTTCTCAACCTGTGGGTCACGACCCCTTTGGGGGTCAAACGGCCCTTTCACAGAGGTCGCCTAAGACCATCAGAAAACACATATATGTAATTACATATTGTTTTTGTGAGTAATCACTATGCTTTAATTATGTTCAATTTGTAACAATGAAAATACATCCTGCATATCAGATATTTACATTATAATTCATAACAATAGCAAAATTACAGTTATGAAGTAGCAACGAAAATAATTTTATGGTTGGGGGTCACCACAACATGAGGAACTTATTAAAAAGTTTCAGCATTAGGAAGGTTGAGAACCACTGCCCTAGGGTAAAGAAAAGAAAAGAAAAGGAAAGGAAAAGAAGGGGAAGGACAGAGAATCAAAAAACAAAAGAACCAAGAAGGAAAGGACATGAAAAGAAAAAAAAAGTTAGGGAACGAGGGAATAAAAGATAATCTGGTTTGTTTGAATGCATCAAGGGGATATTTATACTTATGAAGAAGATTGGGGGAATAATTTGATTATAGAAAACAAATAAATGAGGTTATTATTAAGCTCGGGGAAATCAATAGGTTGTAAAGGAAAGCAAATATAATCATAATAAACCATTCAACACAGATGAGCCTTAAAGTGCATTATAATGATACTCACGAAATCATAAGGCAAACATTCACTATTGATTGAACTAAAGATTATTACACAGCCATCTGGGTGGAGGAGGGTATTTGGGTGTAAGTGCGGGGAGGGGTGTGATAAAGACTCTCCTCAAACAGGCTCTTCTAAGCCCCTTGTCTACCTGGCCTCTTTCTTGAGATCTGTCTCTAGCCTGCTGAGCCCAAATTCCAGCAAAAATCCTGCTAAATAAAGTTAGCAAGAATTCTTCCCAGGTGATCACTCCTGATTTCTGATGAGATTCCCCATTCTCACTTTTGACATCTGGTCACCCTGGCCTGTCCTCAGCAAAAATTGTTACCTTGGTTTAACAAGAATCTACACCTGATGTTTCCTCTTAGTAACTGTCCATCCACTGACCCCTTCACTCTGCTCCTTGGCTATAAATCCCTCAGTCTGATCTCACTCCACTGAGTTGATAGTCTTGACATCTATTATAATAGTACTGAATAAACTGTTCCTTAGCATTTTAACAAGTTTCAGAATAATTTTTTCTTTAACAGGTGCATATGAAAGAATAAATCCTATGATTCCATATGGAGAAGCAATATGCAAAAAAAAAAAAAAAAAAAAAAGTGGTCATGGTGTTGGCCTATGAACCGAAGTGTCAGGGGTTTGATTCCAGTCAAGGGCACATACCTAGGTTGCAGGTTGATCCCCCGCCCCAGTCGAGGCATATGTGGGAGGCAACCAATTGGTGTGTCTCTTTCACATCGATGTTTCTCTCTCTCTCTCTCTCTCTCTCTCTCTCTCTCTCTCTCTCTCTCTCTTTCTCTCTCTCCCTCTCTCTCTCCCTTCCTCCCTTCTACTCTCTCTAGAAGTCAATGGGAAAATGTCCTCCAGTGAGGTTAATAGAAAAATATCAAAACATAGCAGCATTAGCATGTTTTTAGACACATGGAAGTAAATATCAAATGAAACAACTAAAGTTTAACCTGTTGCATCTGAAGGTGAGGAGAGGTGGGGAGACATGAGAATTACTTTGGGAAAGAGGGAAAGGTTACTATTGCACTTTTTTTCAACCCTGTAGAATTATTTGAAACTATGTGCATGTATAACTTTTATATTCTATTTTTAATGCACATAACAGTAAATTGAAAAAGAAAATTACAGCATGTGTATATATATATTCACATATATATTATACACATATATTATAATCTATGGATTTTTTAAATACTTGGTTAGATCTAACTAAATCATTGTTATCACATATTGAATTCTTAATTACTAAATAATTAAGATGAGCTTCATAGTCTAATGAAGTGTAAGGGCTTCTTTTCAGAACAGATGTTTTGTAGTTAACTACATACTTTTCAGCTTGGTCAAGAAGACTGGAAGTTGACAAGGTAAGGTGTTTTGATCCAACATTTCTAGTCTGATATACGTCAAGAGTGTTCCTTTTCCTGGGCTATAGGAGAAGGCTTTCATGGAGGTGATCTCCTCCATTCAGACTGCACAGAAAATACCAGCTGGCCCTTCGCACCCTTAGCCTGCTGCAGCGTGGTCCTAACTTGCTTTTCTGTTTCATCTGCCCTCATTCCACCCAACCACACACACCAAAGAGCAAATTCAATCAACTGGGACTAGGAACTATCCACTCTTGAAACAGATCACTGAAATCCACTCAGCCTAAGATGGTCTCTGTCTCTTCAGGAAAATAACATTTAAAAAAGAAGGTTTGGGGGGGAATAGGTAGAGCATATGCCAATTAAACAAATTCAAGGGGTCCCCAGTAATCTCCCTACATGCTTGTTCCCCTTTTCTCCTAAGTCTAATTGGAAGCTGTGAATATCCACCATCCCACTGAGTCTCAGAAGTCCTATTAGAAGCCAATGTGGTTCTGAATTAGAATAAGTGCAATATTTGCCAGTGACGCCTGTGTCTGCAGGTGTCACTGCCAAGTACCAATGCCATCCAATATTTGCTCACCACTGCCCACGTGGGACCAAACCCACACTTAATAAGACAGGGACTGCATTGTCGTGACATATGTGCAATAATATCCCCTGCATTTAAGCCCCAGAAGCACGGTTATTTTGCTAACATAGTCGTCTGCTGTAATCATGGCAGTTTTTCTTCCAGCAGTAAAAGTCTCACCAACTACAGTTAGGCATTTTCTGCTTTCCAATTACTTGCTGATGCTATGCCAAGTGTAGAGTAATATTTTCATGTATCATTAAACAAATGCAGTTGTGCTCCCCAAACAGGTTTCAGTTCGGTCTAAACTACATCCATTAAAGCTTTCATAAATGGCACACCCTTCAGCTTGTAGTTCCCTTTTACTCATAAATATTTAAGCTGCACAGATAATACCTCCACTTCCCAGCAAGTGCTGCATTAGCTGGGCAAGCTTTGCAGCATGAAACTTTGAAGCAACAGTAAACTAGGAAAAGGGAAATACTAGCAAAAAATATGCCAGAATCCTAACATTTTTTTCTTATTTCCAAGAATTAATAACCTATTTTTCTTTCCTATAGATTCAAAAGTAATCATTAAAAAGATATGCACATTAATGTGTGTGTGTGTGTGTGTGTGTGTGTGTGTGTGTTTAAGTTTAAGTTTAGTGGATACCTTATGTTGAAAGATGGACAATATCTATTTTTCTGAACACTTACTAAAAGTGAAAAATGAAACCTCAGTCCAGAGATGTCAATGTAGTAATTACAAGAGTGACGCGAAAAGGTAAGCCTAATACTGTTTTTGTCAGAGTTTGAGGTGACTCAGGAAGGTTTTATACAGTGGGTGAACTGTCTTGGTCAAGCTAGTCAGGGATTATTTTGTTGCTAAGAACCGAAACCCATACCAGCTATCATAAGTGAAGTGATCTATTTTGTTCATCAGTTTATTTTGTTCATTAGATTCCACATATGAGTAAGATCATGTGATACTTATTTTTCTCTGACTGGCTTACTTCATTTTGCAAAATAGATCCAAAGACATAGAAGCATGGAACAAACAGTCGAACCTCAGAGGGAAGTCAGGGGAGGGTGGGAAGAGATTAACCAATGAACTTGTATGCATATATGCATAATCCATGGACACAGACAATAGGGTGGTGAAGGCCTGGAGTGAGGGGCAGGGACAGGCTAGAAGAGGCCAATGCAGGGGGGAAGGAGGACATATGTAATACTTTCAACAATAAAGATTAAAATAAAATAAGTGAAGGGAGATTCATGTTAAGAGTGCAAGTTCTTAGAATCCAAATGCAGGAAGTCGCGAGGCAGCAACTCTCTCCTCTGCCCGAGAGCCTCATGCAGCCAGGCTCTGCTTATCTCTCCCTCCATTCTCCCTAGAAAACCTTTGTCTACAAGGATGTTAACTTTCAGCTTCCTCACCATTTCAGTTTACCAGAGGATTTGGGTGAACACTGAACCAACTCTAACTACAACTTAATATAATCCTTTGATTCCAAGGACATTGTCTGAAAAATGCTTTGTGTGACTTAATTCAAATTCTTGAGAGAAAGATAATGGAATCAGCCTGGATCATAGGCCCAACTTGGTTCAGTCCCCAGGTAAAAATGTTGATTTCTAGGTTTACCTTCCTTAGAGACTAGAACAGTTTAAGAAAAGCAATGTGAATGAGGAAGAATGTCAACAAATGTCTCCTAAATAGTATTCAAGAAAACTGAAATGGAGGTTGAGATTTCAGAAGAAAAAGAAACCTTTTCAAAATAATTCTATATTTCTCAATGGAATTTACAAATTGCATTCACATGTATTAACATACTAGAGGCCCGGTGCATGTAAATTCATGCACTCGGGGGGTGGGGAGGTCTTCTCAGCCCAGCCTGTGCCCTCTCAGAGTCTGGGAGCCCTCGCAGGACATCCATGGGCCTAAGCTGTTAGACACGCTTAGCACTGCCATGGAGCCAGGAGAGGCTCCCACCACCGCCACTGCGCTGGCCAGCCATGAGCCAGCTTTTGGCTGAGCGGTGCTCCCCCTGTGGAAGCGCACTGACCACCAGGGTGCAGCTCTGGTGTTGAGCATCTGCCCCTTGGTGGTCAATGTGCATCATTGCAACCAGTCATTCCTGGTTGTTCCACCAATAGGGTCAATTTGCATATTACCCTTTATTATATAGGATATGATCTTTATGACATCCTTCTGACATATGAAAGGAAGATGGTTCTATTCCTATTTAAAAATTTGAATACTGCCAGTCAGAAAAGTGGAATAAAATGGCTTTTCGATTAGTAATTGGAAATAGCCCCATTAAGCATTTCCAGTGTACCTATACATTTGAAACACTTTAGCTACTCTAAAAGTCTTATAGTAATAATAATAATTAATAATAATAATGTGCTATATCGATGTGGTTGCTATAAACAAAGAAGAAAGCACCAGCTATTTATCTCCTCATTCTCGGGTCCTGGTCTACCTGAAGCATTCTTTCAAGGATCAGCTGCTTATCTGTTGGGTTCAACGTGGCTTAAGTTTAGCATGACCAAATTACGATCTACTAAACTGGTAAAATTGTAAAATAAAAGGGACACTATTAAATATATTTTTAAATTGATTTTTAGAGAGGAAGGGAGAGAGATAGATAAAAACATCATTGATTGGCTGCCTCCTGCATGCCCCCTACTGGGGCGATAGAGCCCACAAGCTGGGCATGTGCCCCTGGCCAGAATCGGACCTGGGACCCTTTCATTCACAGGCTGACACTCTATCCATTGAGCCAAACCGACTAGGGCAAAGGGACACTATTAATAATTAAGACAACGACAGGCATGATCCTGCCTCAACCAAGTTGTATCACCTTCTGAAGATGAATGTAGTGTGAATGGCTCTTTTTTTATGGATTCAAATTCATGGATCCAATATTTCATTTCATGGGAGAACTGATATACTGGAGTAAATTTGGATTTCAGGGATAGGAAACAGGATGAATATTACAACAGGGAACTGCTTGAAATGTGGCCAAGTCCCAGAATTTTTAGTGCTTTCCACCTATCTCCTATATGTTGAAGATAAGCCCAGTTATTACAACACACAGTGATGGGGAAAAAGCCCTCATTTCCTTAGAGATATTTGAGTTATGAGTTCTCTAGTAAATATAAAGCACTTTGTTAGAACTATGGAAAGAGATTAACCAAATAAATTTTATGCATATATGCATAGCCCATAGACACAGACAATAGTATAGTGAAGGCCTGGTGGGAGGGGGGGACAGGGCCTGGGTGGAGGGGGATAGTAGAGGGAGATATGGGGGACATCTGTAATAATGTCAACAATAAAAATAAATTTAAAAAATATGTTTTGTAATATTATCTCCTGAACTGTGGCTTGCTGGCTTTTTGAAGAGCAAAAGGTTTTCATTTTTATGTGTCTAAAATATCAACTTTCATTTTTTTACTAGAGGCCTGGTGCATGAAATTCATGCATGGGTGAGGTTCCTAGGCCTGGCCAGTGATCAAGGCCAATTGGGGCCTTCTGGCTGCCTGCCGGGGCCTTCCTGCTGGCTAGGGCCTGTTGGACAGGGGGAGGGATCACAGGAGGTTGGCTGGCCGCGGGAGGTTGGCTGTGGGAGCGCGCTGACCACCAGGGGGAAGCTCCTGCATTGAGCGTCTGCCCCCTGATGGTCAGTGCACATCATAGCAACCGATCTTTCTGGTCGTTCCGGCATTCCAGTCGCTTAGGCTTCTATATATACAGATAGATGCTTTTCGTGTCTTATCTAAATCACAAAACTTTTTCTTCTATAATTTCTTCTATAAGTTTTATAACTTGAGATTACACATATATATTCAGTATCCATTGAGTTAATTTTTGTATAATTTTCATAAGCTGTGAGATAAGGATTATTGTTCAATTTTATTTATTTACCTATTTATTTATTTATTTGGATATGGATATCCAAGTTATCCAGCTAATTAGGTGAAAAGATTAATCTATGTGGCTGAATACTATGCCATTTTATGGATATACTATTTGTTGTTCAGCAATTCATTCATCCATCACTTGATTAACATTTGAATTATTTCCACTTTTTAGATATTATAAATAATTCAGTTAGGAACATTTGTACAAGTGTTTGTGTGTGGTCCTATGTTTTCAATTTCCTTGGGTTATGCTTAGGAGTGGAATTGCTGGGTCAAATGGTAACTCTTTTTAACTTCTTGAGGAACTGTCAAACTGTTTCTGTTTTTTTGTCAAATGGCTGCACCACTTATATTTTCCCTAGCAATTCACTGGGGTTCTAATTTCCCCATATCCTAGGCAACACTTATTATTATCTGTCTTTTTTATTATAGTCATCCTGGTAAATGTGAAGTGGTATCTCATTGTGGTTTATATATGTATTTCCCTAGTAACTAATTATATTGACCATCTTTTCAGACAGACACTTGCATATATTCTTTAAGATGTGTTTATTCAAATCTTTTGCTCATTTTTGAATTGGGTTCTTTTTCTATTATTGAGTTATAAGGATTTGGTACATATTTTAGATACTAGATCTTTATTAGATAATTTATTTTCAAATATTTTCTCCTATTGTGTGGGTTGTCATGTCTAAGAAATCATTGCCTAATTCAAGGTCACCAAGATTCACAGCTATGTTTTCTTCCAAGAGTTTGATATTTTTAACTCTTACATTTAGAAAACTGATTTCTTTAGTTTATCCTACTTGGATGTATTGAGCTTCTTAGATGTATAAATACTTTTCATCAAATTTGGAAAGTTTGAGCTATTATTTTTTCAAATATCTTTTTTCTCCTTCTCTCTCTTCTCTTTTTTCACCTCCAGAATATCTAGTTTGGTTCTATTTTAGAGTTTCTATCCTTTTATTTATGTTCATTTTTATGAGATATTGTTGTAATATTTTTCTTCTTAGATATGGTCCTTTAGCTCTTTGAACATATATAAAATAAGTGATTTAAGGCCTATGTCTAGTGAATCCAACATCTGGGTTTTCTTAGGGACAGTTTCTATTTACTGCTTTTTTTCTATATATGAGTCATAACTTATTATTTCTTTGCATATCTCACAGTTTTTGTTGAAAACTGAACATTTTAACTAATATAAGGTGGCAACTTTGGAAATCAGATATTTTTCCCTCATCAGGGTTGTTGTTTTGGTTGGTTGTTTGTTTGTTTAGAGACATCTCTGAGTTAATTCTGTAAAGTCATTTTATCATGTGTAGTCACTGAAATAACTGTTTGGCTACCAGCCAATGACTGGACAGAGATGTCCTTAGATGCCTGCCAGACTTTGCCAAGGGACTCTGTATGTGTTCGGGGACATGCCTTCAAAATTCATCCAACTACATGTTAGCCTTCACTTCCTTTTACACAGTCTCCAGTTTAATTGTAGGTGAGACTGTAGGGCCTTCTTAGTTTTTTTCCAGAGCATGCACATGCCCACACATGTGCACAGCTGTACACAGGTGTGTAGCATTCTACATTCCCAAAAATATGTTGTAGCCATTCAGTGTCCCTTATAGATATATCATTCTATAGCTTTTCCTTTTAAGCTTTCGGCTAGTCTATTATTTACCCCAATTGTTATTGATCTCTTCAGTATTCAATAAGTGCTTCTGGTTGTTTTGTGATATTTAAGAATGACCACTGGTTGTTTTGTGAATATATCTCTGGGAAAAGGCTATTTGTGCTAACCTTATATAGTAGTGCTATATAGTACACAGGTGATTATGTTCTCTGAAAATACAAACTGTTTTTCTTTTCAATTCTTATGCCTTACTGCACTGGCTATAACACTTCAACTAGAATGTCAAATAGGTGTGGTACTAAAGGCCATCTTTACTTTTATTCTTTCTGATCGTGGGATAAGGAATTCAGTATTTCATCATTAAAGGTGATGCCCTCCATAGGATTTTTGTAGAAGTTCTTTATTTAATTATGGAAGTTCTCTTCAATATTCAATCTGCTGAGAAATGTTTATATCAGTGTGTTGAATTATTAAATTATTATTATTAAATGCCTTTTTTTGCATCTATTGAGTCAATCGTGATTTTTTTTTTCCATTTAGAACCTTAGTATGGTGAACTAAATTGATTTTAAGATGAACAGTAAAGCCATTTGATCCTGGAATATTATTTATAGAAAGACTTTTAACTATGCATTTGATTTATTTAATATATATGGAGCTATTCTAGCCATCTCTTTCTCTTTAACTGAACTTTGGTAGTATGTCACTTTTGTGAGCTATTTCATTTAAATTTTGGACTCTATTGTCATAAAGTATTTTAAAATAATGGAAGACTCCAAAGAGTTTCTCTTATAAGACTTATAACTACCTCATTGAATTAATAATTATACTAAGCATTTGAACACAATATCATCATATTGCCCAAGAGAACAATGATGCTATCACATGATATATAGTCTCTGAAAAATTTCACTATACATTCATGAGAAAATGAAAATTTAAAAGGCATATGATGTCTTAGAATTATTGTGAAAATGGTTTTGTTTTCGCATAGCCACTTACAGGATCTCAGGGACAATCAGGGTTGCATAATCTGAGGGCTGCTGTGTAATCCATCCATCTCAGACACTGTCATCACTGTTCATGAAGATATTTAGACAGGAGAGCTAGGAGAAATCCTGCCTTATTTTGCTGCCTCAAAACCCATATCCAGCTTAACAATACATAGCCAAAACACAGGTATAAAAAAAGTCACTAGTTTTAGTTGGTTTTAAGTTCAATATTAGTTAAGTGTGATGTGGCTACCACATTCCCCACCTCCCACCAATACTGTTTCCTGACTGTGGGAGTAGTTGGAAAATTTAGATGTGCAGTATAAACGGAAAAAATAACAATTTGCAAAAGATGTTACATTTCTGGTGAAAGGCCTTTTTTAGTTTATAGTAGGCATCCTATGTGGTGATTAGAGAGAATAAAGAGTGGAATTAGTATGTTTTAACCTAGGTAGAGTCACAGAGAAGAAGAAAAAGTTATCATCTGGATTCCTTGTTTCTACAACAACTTAAAATTGGTATTTTTGTTGCTATAATAAAAATATCTTAAGGGCTGATGTTAATAAAGCTATTCTGGTAACATATATGATTATTTTATTGTAAGAATCTATCATACTTTATTCATTTGACGTATTAAGGTAGATAATTAGAATCTCTTTAGTTTTCTCCATTTAACTGCTGTCTAGGTTTCATTTATTTGCTTTCTCAACCACTGAGTGTTTTAATACCTATTTTTGAGAATTTAATATTATATAAAATGAGAGAAATAATCCTTGTATGCTAGCAGATTATAAAGGGTAATTTGAATCATTGAACATTTTTATTACTTTGAAATTTTATATGAAAGTTATTTTTACATGGTAAGCATTAATATTTATCAAATGAAAAATATATTATCTTCACATAGGCTCCTGTGAATAAAAAAATGCTATGTTGTGGGAAGCCACTGCTTTCCAATACTGTCAGTGCACCAAGGGACACGGAAGGCTGATGGACCTTGGGCATTAGCAGGGCTGACACTAAGCACCTGATTATTGAGATAGTGGTGGCTCAAGGCAATTCCCTAACCTGATAGGCATTTTACTGTTTACCAAACTTTACCTTTGATATACGTTGCTAAAGGGCAAATGTGTATTCAAGTAAATAAATGGCAGACCAGGCCAGAAGTCGGTGTGTGTCTTCAAGAAAGAGGCTCCACATGGCCCCCAATGCCTTCTAAATTCATATTTCTTGTATAGCATTTTCATTTGTGTGTCAGCCCCTCCTTCAGATCCTGAACCCCGCCATGCAGGTCACAGCACTATGTGATTCTCATTTAAATTCATATAATTCATAGTTGTACTGAATGTATATTTCTAATATTTTACACAGGACATCAATAAGAAGCAGTTCTAAGGACCTAGCGTCTCTAGGGAAAACAAGAGCATCAGTGAGAGGCAATATGGAAAAACCTAGTGTGACCTGTGTTTAAAACTATGACATTATTTTCTATTTCATTTGGCCCTACCCAAGAAGTATGGTGTGCAAATCATTACAATGAAATTCAGAGCTTTATGCTGGCAAACTCCACAAGCTGTTACATACTACTTCATATCCTATATAATAAAAGGCTAATATGCAAATTGTCCCCTCGGGAGTTCGACCAGGAGTTTGATCGCTCGCTATGATATGGCATGGAACATGGTGGGCAACCAGCAGCGGTGGCAGAGCACTGAGGGAGCAAAGGAAGAAGGAGGCGGGGAAGCTGGGAGGCGGGGAACCTAATTGGACCTGATCGCCAGCGACCCTACCTGTGCACAGATTTTGTGCACCAAGCCTCTAGTTAAAAATAAAGTTATAAGAGCATCAGAATACCTCATTGTAACTTCAATGCATTATAAAATTAAGTTTTATCATATTGACCCTCTAGATTAGTTTATGCCTCCTCTAGATGGTCTATAAAGAATCAATTAAAACTATAAAAATCAAGTTTAGTGGAAACATAACATATAAATAAATAATAGTCTGATTCCACTATAAATTCCTCTTTTCAAAATAGTTCTACATTAAAAGCATACCTAGGCAATAATGTAAATAGAGTATGATAATTTTATATTATTTAAAGTTATTCTTAATGACAGTTTAATCCATCACTTATAATATCACTAAAGGCCATCCTAATACTGACAACCACCACTCCTGGTGATTTCCTCCCAAAACACAGATTAGCGGTCATGATTTTAAAGCTCCTGAGATTTTTTTACTTTATAAAAATAACATTTTAACTTTTCAGGGCTCTTGATATATATGCTAAGCACTTTTCAGATATTATTTACACTACACTTAGCAGTCATAGGGGAAAAATACTGTTTTTCTACCATTTATAGATGTGGTTTAGATGAATGAAGTTATTTGACTAAGAGTAAACCCATGAACCTTTAACATGGATTTTAATCACTACAACACAAAGCCTATTTGTTACTATGGAGTTTGTTTGTCATGAGAGTTTCAACATAGCAAAACTTTCAATATTAACTGAGATTCATTTATTGTAAAAGATTCAGAATGCTCAGATTTATAGGTTTATGCAGTTACATAGAACTTATGGTATACTAAGAAATCCAAATGATACTACCACAATGTAGAATGAATGAATGAAAGAATGAATGAAATTCAGTAGCAGTTGATATTTTTCTGAGTGATGATAAGTTAGAGTTCAAAGTATAGTAAGCCTTCAAGAAAAATGCTGAGACAAAATGCTTACTTCATAACCTTAGAGAAACACAACAACTTGTAAAAACTATTAAATTACTAGGTATTTTAAATGCAAACTTGTGGTTTTAGAGGTCAGCATTTGATTAATTTATAATTTTTCCATAGTGCCAGTTATCTGAAAGTAAAGAAATCTGAAAAAAAAGATTCATTTTTGATCAATTAAGGTTTTATTTTCCAAATAAGCTTTATTCTAAAATTGGTAAATGTCAAAAATAAACAATGTTTAATATGGATAATTAATTGCATAATCTTAATGTGTATATGATCATGTCATTATAGATGGAAAAGATATAGTTAAAATTTTTCAAATATTTTCTTTTGCATGTCGATTCTGATATCTTGAAGAAAAGTAGTTCTAGTTCATTAGTTAAATAAAGCATTATGTAGTCCCATGTTTGTTTAGGAAAGTATCTCATGTTCTTCTAAATATAATTTAAATTAACTTTGCTTTTATAGTAAAACTCAGCCTTCTCTCTTTTTTTTTTCTTAAGGTTTTTGGGAAAAAATAGCACCTGATTTTCTCTTGAAATAAAAATATTGTTACAGGAAAAACATGCTTAACTCACCATATTGCACCTAGGCATATGGCTATACCATGGCGTAATTTACACCCTCTTTAAATTAGCATACCAGTGTAAGGGTAAAAAATGAAATTAAGTATGTTAATTGCCTGTGTCTCTGTTAAAATGATCTTTGTAAAAGTGTAAAGTAAAGCCGGGCACCAACATATAGTTTGAGGGCCAGGGTACTAACAGAGCAGTTTGTCAGCTCGCAGAGCTGTGCGTGCCCTCAGCTTTGGAGGCTGCACGGTGGCATTGAAGGGTGTACATTCTAAAGCCAGCCCATATGTGCAGTCACTCTCACTGCAATGATTGTTTGACTTGTCCAAACTGTTACCAGTGACATTTTGTATGGCTTATAAAAATGGTAATTTAACACATTTATTCAGCCCGTCAGTCCCAAGGTTGACTGACAAAGATTGCAGAGATTTTATTTACCTTAAATCCATATTTCCTAACTCAAGTGTGGCCAGAATTTTAAAGAAGCTATATAGCATGCAAACAGGCATCTCATAATTCCTTAAGGCCTACTTGTGGGAAACATGTCTAAATTCCAAGATGAAATCGCACATTCGTAAATCACTAAGCAGCAGTATGGGAGCTTGTGTGTTTTCCCTTTGAAGAGAGTTCGTCAGGTTGACCCACGGGACAAGGTGAATATATCCTCCTTATCCCCAGGGCAAGCAAAGCCAGGTGGCCCAGAGCACCCGCTCTGGTGTTCGTGCACCCCCTGCCCCTGGCTGTGGGGGACTCTTCAGCCTCTGAATGCCTCAGTTTCCTCACCTGCAATGCAGATAAAAATAATGCTAACTCCAAAGGCTTGAAGGGCATGTTGTAAGGACAGAGTTCATACACAGAAAGTCTTGACTGGAACTGAACACATAGTAAATGTTACATAGGTGTCAGCTATTGTTAAATAAGTTGGTACCTTCCCTCATTCTAACTCCCAGAGGGCAGACTATGCCTTGGGACAGAAGAAAATAAGGGAATGTTCTACCCAGGGAGCTGTAGGGGCTTGGATGGGGTCCTCTGGGTAATACTGTGAGGAAAGGCCATAATTATCCTTTACAGGTGAAGGGATGCCTGGGCTTAAATACAAGTTTGTCACTTCCAAGCAGTATTTGCTTGGGGAAGCTATTTAACCACTGTGCGGCTGTTTCCCCTTCAGTAAAGTAGAAAAAATAAATACCTAGCTCTCCAGATTTCTGGGAAGATTAAATGGATTCCCACATATAAAGGGGTTAGGACATTAGCTGGGGCAGAGTAAATGTGAAGGTTGGCCATTGTTATCCAGACAAAGAGTGGAAGACAGAAATGGTTTCCTTTGTACTAAGTGGCAAGGATTACAGAGAAGTAAGGAATTAATAACGGGATAAAATAATTAAGGATAACAAGTATTCTCAGAAAGGCAGAGAATCCTACCTAACTGCAGAAAGGAGGACAAGATTGAGTGATGGTGATTGGGAGACTCAACTTTAAAATCTAGCCAGTTTGGCTCAGTGGATGGAGCATCGGCCTGTGGATTGAAGGGTCCCTGATTTGATTCCGGTCAAGGGCACATGCCTGGATTGCTGTCTTGATCCTCAGTAGGGGGCGTGCAGAAGGCAGCCAATCAATGATTCTCTCTCATCATTGATGTTTCTCTCTCCCTCCCTCTCCCTTCCTCTCTGAGATCAATAAAAATATATTTTTAAAATCTCCATGGGTAATGAGCCCTAATATTAATGAACACACCTCTGTGTTTTTCCCTTTAACAAAGTAGCTCCAGATTTAAAGTTTATATTTTTAACCACATTTCATATTTTTATCACCACCTGCTCTTACAGTCACAAATATTTCCAAGATTATTGACATCCTTTGATATCTTGGAGATCTATAAAACTTTAAGAGACTAAGAGAGATTTAAGGAAATAGTAAGACTGAGACTCATCACAAAATGAGATTAGCCTCCACTTTACCAGCAGTCACAGAACAGTAATGTCATCTCAGTGCTGAGATATGAAGGTGCTACTTAGATGACGATCGTTCAAAGAAGGCAGAAGGCACTCCATCACACATATCCATTCACACAAACTAATGCCTTCCTAGTTAGAGATTAGTCAAATCAAACATACTGTATTTTCTACTTTAGAGCATCTTGAAATCCTGAACACTTGGGGTGGAAAGTGAATGATAATTATTCAACAGGAGCATTTAAAGCAAAGTACTTACCAAGGACAACATCAACAGTAGTGTCGGGTGACCAAAAACAAAAAGCCTCCTAAAATCGTTACTACAGCCCGAAGAACACACGTGGCATGAAGACCCAGCAGTAGTGTAATCACCCAGATGCTTGTGAGAAGTGTAGGCTCTCAGATTTACTGAGTTAGAACTTAGAGTCTGACCAAATCCATAGGTGATTTTTATGTCTGTGCAAGTTTGAGGCGCATTAATATAGAACAATGTTTCTTAATACATGATCCATATCAGAAGCATCTAAGATATATAAGAAATAGTCATGCCCAGGGTTCACTTAATTAGTCTTGAGTGGGACACCAGCAGCAGTATTGCTTTCAGATTTCTCAGGTGGTTCTATTGTGCAGCAAGTGTTAAAAACAACTGATCTAAATAAACAAAATGAGTATCAAGAAACTAAATAATTTTGTTTGAAAATAAGTAAAATCTCTTTTCTATAAAAACTGAAGTTATCATAATGAGATATTGACCTTTAAACAAAATTGAGAGAGACATATTTATCGCACAGAGCAAATTTCCTGCTCATCACTAAGGCAACAATCCTATATAATAAGAGAGGAATATGCTAATTGCCCATTATCTCCTGAGTCATAATGACCAAGGGCATCATGACCAGATCACAGATCAGCAGGAGGGTGGGCCAGCAGGAGGGGGCAGGGCAGCAAGTTTGTTTTTTTTTTGGGGGGGGGGGTGGAGGTGGGGAGCTTCAGGAAGCAGCAGAAACCTACTGGCTCCACCAGGCAGCAAGCAAGTGGGAGGTGGAGAGCTACAGGAGAGAGCTGGGCAACAAGCTTTGAGGGGGACAGGGGGAGCTACAGGAGGGCGGCAGCGACCTACTGGTGCACAGATTCGTGCACAGGGCTACTAGTCTAGTGTAAGGGGGATGGATATGTGGAAGAAAGAATTGATCAGGAACACCAAAGCAAGACTTGGTGCACAAAAAGGAAGACACATGGATAAAGCTGTGTTTTCATAGTCAATGATCAAAGTGCATAGAAATAGAATGTGGAACTACCTAAGCATTTTAGTGATAGGGAACATATAATTACTCTAGTCTGGAATAGCCAAAATTAAAATCAGCTATGAGATCCAAAGGTAAAGAAGAGCAAAAATGGAAAGCAGTTGGTCAAAGAAGAAAAAATGGCCAGGAGCCAAAATATGTATGAGTCCTAGATTTTCTATTTAAACGTCTAGTCTTGACAATACATTTTCATCCCTATATTTTGAGCTATTTTGTCTTCTAGTCCCTTCCTGTGCTAAGACAAATTCTAACTTTAAATATCTCAGAACCCACAGAAATAGTCATTGCAGTGATTGCACTAATTTGGAGCACAGAGAGTGGGGTTGGGAACACCAAAGTTAGTCATTCTTCATTTCATTAACTGGCAGGAGCCTGGGCATTCTCCCTTCAGAGCTTGTGAAAGGGCACTCATAATACTCATCACTGCAACACTAGACATTATATATGCATGACATACATGATAAGTAAGGGGTAAATGGTGGAAATAAGTATTTTAGATAAATATTGCCCAGTTGGCTAGACAGATGCGATTTTATAAATTCTGGAGTGCTTAGGTAATGACTTGCAAATGGGCAGAAAGAAAGAAATGTCTTCACTGTGACTGACTGTTGATAGCTTCACCTATTTACAAAGTGGTAATTAAAAGTAAATAAAAAACTAACAAATAATATAATGAATGTTCAAGGATCCACATAATTTATAAATGAATTCTTAGCAAAGTAATAGGCAATGATTCTTTCGTAGTTGTCTTAAAAATATATCAAAATTTATCTTTTGTTTTATTTCTATGCCCATAGGAATTTTCATGTATTTATGGGGCCCACATTTGTGAGACAAAGGCTAAGAGTGGTGAGACATCCTCTTTTGTTGATGAATGCCTGAAATAGTTACAAAACTATTTATTAAAAAAAAGTGTTTGCTGTGCTGTATTCTGTTTGTGCCATCATCTAGAGATATCACAGACTTCCCTAATAATTTTCACATGGGGTCAGAAGCATTGTTGATACAGGCCAAAACGGTGTCTTCTCTAGCCCCAGGAAGAAGTCTGCTAAGTTCACAATTATAACATGGAAATAGTAAGGAAAATTCTGAAATATCAAAGGCTTTTTAGCTAATCCATTCTGAGTAAGTCACTGAAAAAGCTTCCTTTTTTCCTGGAAGCTGGTTTAATACCTAGTGGTGAATAAATTAAACTTAAATCTTATAGAGTTTGAAAATATTTTAACTTAAATTTTTATCTATTTTAAGAATCACAATATTAGCAGAAATAAAAATATTTGAAAATTACTTGAGCAATGTTTGGAAATCTTACTAAAACTCCTAAGCAGCCCAGGCAATTATAGTTAGGCTTCGTATTAGAAACCGAATTCTATGTGACCATTTTACAGAATAGAAAATAGTTAATTTGTAGGGTCCTTTTTACAACAGTAATCCTAAAAATACTGTCTATTTCTGCAAAGTATGTGTGATTGTAAAAAATAAGATATTTCTGACTTTGGTCAAACTTGAGTCCTCTCAATAAACAAATCTACATAATTTCTCTCTCTCTCTCTCTCTCTCTCTCTCTCTCTCTCTCTCTCACACACACACACACACACACACACACACACACACACATTTTGGATGAGAATAAAGCCCTTTCTGCCCTACCTTTCCATTCTTTCTCCCCTTCCTTCTTCTGATACTTTAACTTTTTCAGTGAAATGCATTTTTAAACTACAACTTTTTGAACCCCTCATCTAACATATTCATACCAACATATTTCTCCTCCTCATACTAGTAAGTCTCAGCTTAAACCCACAAAGTCAACTCTTCATACAGCAATGGCAAACCAGAAATTAAATTGGTACAGGAAGGTTTTCTTTCAGAGTCAGATGGGAATTGCATAGTCTGTTCATTTGGTTGTACAGTAACACCTTTAGGACTTGTTTGCTACTTTCAGAGGAAAGATTTAGATTCAGATGTAAATGTTCCCAATCATTGAAGGGAATGCTGTGGTTGCTGTAGGCTGCGTAACACTCTATTATTCTAATGAAACACTTCTAAATTTACTTCAGAATCTGGAAGACTAGGTGGCCCTCCCATGTTCAGTAAACTGTAACTTAAGTTGGTCTGTAGCTATGAGGGTATATTTATTTGAAAAACAAATGATAATCCAAACAACAACAAAAAGTTGATAATGAAAGTGAGAAATATAGTCAAAGTCCTAGAGAAAACCACAGATATGAACATTAATAAACAAAAGTTACTTAGTTCAAAACCAAACAACAAATAAAGAGGATTTCATAGAAATTGGTAGAGAAGGGAAACAGGAAAATGAAGTTGATGTGGTGAGGATATTGGGTGATGTGAATGTAATTATTGGAGGGAATCGCAGAAGGAAGTTTATACTTTATTCTGCTCTAAAATAAGTTGGACTTTATCCGTTAGTATGTTTTCTGTCATGAGTCCAATGCCCTATCCATCAAAAACCATATCCCCTCATTTCAGTTATGAATCTATTATTTTAATACTTTTTAATGTGATAAGATGAAGTTGTCCAAGATTTATAAATTTTTCAAAGAGGTCTATTCCTTGAGTCTTAGTCATTTTTCATCTCAAAATTCTAATAATATACTAACCACTATATTGTGTTGTTCAGAAGTATCGTGGCATTACCCTGAAGTGAAACAGCTTTTACTTCCATATATTTTTAATTTGGACATTTTGGAGGTTTTAAAACATGGCACTCCTCCTAATCCAGAGTAAAGACAAGCTCCCTGCTAAGCCTGCCCAAACTGCAGATTTATGAGCCAGACAACAAATCATTCTTTTAAGAATTGTTTTCATTTATTTTTTTAGAAAGGGGGTGGGAGGGAGAGATAGAAAAACATCGATATGAGCGAGAAACATTGTTCAGCTGCCTCCTGCACATCCTCTACTGGGGATCGAGTCCAAAACCCAGGCATGTTCCCTGACCAGGAATAGAACCAGGCATGGGATAACGCTCAACCCACTGAGCCACAGCAGCCTGGGCAAACCATTATTGTTTTAAGTCACCATGTTTTGGGATGGTTTGTTTCATAGTAATCAATAACTGATACAGATTGTGTTACCTGGAAAGGGGTGAGGGGCAGTATTCCATAAGAAAAAAACAACATATGTTATTGGTTTGGGGCTGGGCTTTAGGTGGAAACCAAAGAGCCTTGAAATGAGTGTTCGTAAAATAATCCAAAGGTCCCTGAGGAGGTTGGTGAGGGTTTTAAGGAAAATAAAGGACGCGTTATTGAGAGCTGGAAGAAAGGGGATGTTTATTAGACAGAGGTGGAAATGTTGGCAACCTAGGTCCTGCAGTCAATGTGGAACAGGAAATGAACCTAATAAACTCAACCTAGATTCTAGGACAATATTGAAAATCCCACATAGCTGCTGCTTGCCAGGTATGATAAAAATGCAAGAGAAGAGAGGGTGCAAGGTGAGGAAATGCAGTGCTACATCTAAAGGAGCCAGAATTTGCGAAGTTAAAATAAAACACTTTCTCTTTCCAAGTCTTGCCATGTGACAAAAAAATAATAATAAATACTCTGATGCCCCAAATCTAATTCTGTGTAGGACTATAACATTGTTTTTAATGTCTCAGAAAGATTGTTGGTAACTCAGAAACTTTCAGACGAAGGGCATGTCTTGCAAATCCTCTCCTCTTCACGGTGGGGCTTCTACCAGGCTTAAAGCTGTTGTCTCACAGAAGCTCTGGCGGGAGCCTGGGGGAGGGAAGAACTTCCTGAAAAGAACAGGTGGTCGTGGCTTTTGCCTGCGAGAGGGAAACCCAATTACACTTATGGAAAGTCCACTCAATTTTTAAGAGAATTGTTCTGATATAACAACTCTAGCTTTGGATTCCTCACTCTCATGGGCAGGAAGCTGGTTGAGAAGGATTCAGAGGGCAGAGCCTGAGTCCAGGGAGCAGAGACAAGAACCACAGAGAACAATTCCTGGTGAGCAGCACAGGCTTCACCATCAAAAGCCTAAAGAATAGAAATGGCCCAGCTGGGCTTCACAATTGTGAGGTACCAGAGACTTCTGTGCGCCTCCAGTTACTCCCTTTTTAATGAGAACGTCATTGGAAACTATCTTACACCTGTCTGTTCCCGTGCGCTTGGCCACAAGTGATATGGGCAAGATAACTTACTGTTTTGTTCCTAGGTCTTCAGATTAGCAGGACCACGGACTTAAAGAGCCCCTCCGAGGAACCAACCCTAAGGACCCGCACCTGGATGTTTAGTTAATGAGACTCTGGGCTTTGAGCCTGAAACCAATTCTGTAAAGGGATAAGGTGTTCTAGGGGCTTTCAAGAGGGCAAGCACATTTACATGCGGAGAGAATGTCAATAATGTGTGGCCAGAGGGCATACTGTGGCCGTTGAAAAACAGGGCTCCATGGTGCTTGGGCATTCCTCCCATGGAGAAGGAGGCTTTTGTTCTTTGTCCTTAAAGTCAAGCTCTTTGACAGCTTGACCCAGAGTATTATTCCGGACCCAGGGCTTAAACAGCTGAGTTCCATTTCTTGAATTTTGTGATTGCCCCTAGAAAATAGCCATCATGTGTGACGAGGGGCTTGGGTGGGACCCTGGAGAAGCCCATATAAGAGAGGGCCAAGGCATCAGTCAGCACCAATTTGCGAGCCTGGTGAGGGGCTACTTTGGAAGGAGAGCCTGCCCTCCAGTGTGGAGGAGCGAGGAACTGGTCTCGCTGAGTCCTGCTCGAATTGCATATGAGTGAGTGAAAGAACTAATTCATGTTGTTGTTTGTAAGCTCTGCGGTGGCTTGTTTTGCTGGGTTAAAAAACAAAATTCTACTGGGTAAATCTGAAATGTACTTGGCTTTATTAAGTGATTCCAGAATCAGGCAGGGGGTGTCCCATGCAGCAAGTAGAAGGGTGCTCCAGGGTACAAAATAGAAGGTTTTTACAGGAAGAAAAGTGGGGCAAGGGGGCTATTGACAAAAGGAAAGAAGGATTATTTGGGGACCAGGTGGTTTTTATTTTGGGGAAGGAGAAGAGGAAGGGTTTTTATCATTCGGCTTGCCTCTTCTTTCTATGGGGGATGGAGAAGGCTCACATGGTCAATTACCTTACTGGTTGGTTAAGACTGTTTCTTGCCCTGGCCGGATGGCTCGGCTGGTTGGAGTGTGGTCCCAAACACCAGAAGGTTGCAGGTTTGATTCACGGTCAGGGCACATACCTAGGTCGTGGGTTCAATCCCTGGTTGGTAGCATAAGGGAAATAACCAATTGATGCTTTTTTTTTTCTCTCTCTCTCTCTCTCCCTGTCTCTCTCCCTCTCCCCCTCCTTGTGTCTCTCTCTAAAGTCACTAAAAAACATCCTCGGGTGAAGATTTTAAAAAACAAACACCTAAGTTCTTGGAGTGGTCGAAACTGCAATTGTATCCGGTATAAAGTCTCGGTTTGGTATCATGGGCTCTTAGCACAAGTGTTGTGATTTTGGGCCCGTAGTTTTCATTTTAGCAGCCAGAATAGATAACTGGTACAAATTTACTGTTGCCAACAAAAACGAAATGATCCTTCACTTCTATAAATTTATATATTTTTCTTACATAATTATTAAACCCCAAGTGCTTTCTAAAGATTTCTCTGCTAATTTCCCTGCTAATTGGCACCTTATGCCAATATAAATCTATTGCAGTACATTATTTCTATCGGTTCCTTACAGTAGCTTAGGAGAGGGCTCTACTATAGACAATAATTAAAATTCACACAAAAATTAAGCTCCTATTGAGGGTGAGTATTAATTTCTGGGGTTCAGATGTCTCTCTCTCTTGTCCTCCATTTATTATAAGGACTTGTCTAATGCTGTTATGGCAGCTGCTGCGTCTAAAATGTACAGGACCTACATAATATCCCAATTCAAGTCTGTAGGTCTCCATGTTGCTGTAGAACGAGGAGGAGCTGATGTCCAGGTCCAAGAGAATCCTCTTAGGGAGGGAGGATCAGCCTTTTGCTCTATTCAGTCTTTCAGTTATAAGGGCTATTAATTGCTTTATTCCGGCTATTGATGTACGGGCTAGTCTTGTCTACACGCACCCTCAGAGGAACACCCAGAAGAATGTTCCATCAAACATCCGGGCACTCTATGGCCCATTTAAGTTGACCCATAAAATGAATCATCCCAGTAAGTATTTAGAACAAATATTTTATTAAATATGCTGGAGATAGAGACCCCCCTACACCCCAGGATTCTGTCATTGTCCAATTCCTATTCTTTTTTCCACTCCTACCATTGGGGGAAAAAAACAAAACCTCATGTTTTCATACCCTAGGACAGTGGTCAGCAAACTGGGGCTCGTGAGCCACATGCGGCTCTTTGGCCCCTTGAGTGTGGCTCTTCCACAAAATATCGACTTCTGCATATGGGCCACGAAGTTTCAATTGCACTGTGTGTGTGCACCCACACGTGGTATTTTTTGGTACTTTGTGGAAGAGCCACACTCAAGGGGCCAAAGAGCCGCATGTGTCTTGTGAGCCACAGTTTGCCGACCACGGCCCTAGGAGAAATATCACCATTTAAACTAATTTCTATGTGTGCCTTACATTTCCTTCTATCCGTGAAAACACCCAGTCACCATAGGCGTGTGTTACAGGCATCCCTTGTTTCATTATGCTTTGCTTCATTGCACTTAGCAGTTGTTGCGTTCTTATTTTTTTTACAAATTGGAGGCACAACCCTCCACCAGCAAAAGGATGGAGTAGGACTTTATTGTGAATCTCACTTTATTACAATGGTCTGGAGCTGAACTCGCAATAACTCCAAGGTATGCCTGTACTTCTCCCACTGGAAGTCTTTACTTGGATAACCCACTGCTTTGTAATTACATAAACATACGAGGTATAATTTGAAAAAAATTACTTTATGTGCATTTAACATAAATTGTTCAATAAAAACTCCTGGTGTCAGAGAATATTCTCAATTACTTTAATTTATAGTAGAGAATATCGTGACTAAACAGAAGAAAAATATTGTTCGCATAATCAACTATAAATTGTTCCACAAATTCCTTCATATTATGTGCCTAACTGTGTTCCCCCAAAATGTGTATGTTGAAGTTCTAAACCCCAAAATACCTCAGGATATACTTATATTTGGAGAATAAATTAAATTTGCTTTTAAAGAGGTAATTAAGGGTAAGTGAGGTCATGTGTGGGCCCTAATCCAGTATGACTGGTGTGATGAGAGGAGAGACACCTGGGATGTGGGTGCCACAGTAAAGGACTTAAGGACACAGTGCCCATTTGCAAGTCAAGGAGAGGCCGGAAGAGAAATCAAAACCACTAAACTGAGTAACCTTAACCAATAATGTGCATATTTTCCAAAAACACAAAGACCAGTGTCCATGAAATATGGCCCCTTATTATGTAAAAACAGAATGTTAATTGGATGCCAGAATGAAGGCAAAAGGAAGGAGATTCTCCTACCCTTTTATATTTAAGATACCAACACACAGAAGAAATATTCATACCTGAATCTGTAATTGTGTTTGCTCATCAGGTGGACTATTACATGTATAAAATCGCAAAGGAAAAATCTTTGTAAGAGTCACAGCCACTTATATAGGTCTGCCTATACCCTCTGTCCCCTTCTCTTCACCTCTCAGTGTGCTTGAGACATAGTTGAGCAGCAGTGACTACCAGTATATGTAGCCAACTGGCTTGGGTTGTCTTGGTTAATCTTGAGTAATCATAGCCAAGAAATCTTTTGCATGTCCTACTTATGGCACTGGCTTACTCACTGGTATTCTGCGTGAGAAGAAAGCATGTACTGTTTATAGAGGCTCTTCCAAGGTTGTCTCTTCCTTATTTTTTCAGGTGTTCATGTTAATAGTTGTGATTCATCTTTAGACTCAACCAAACTCAGGGTAAATATGTCAATAATACATTTCATTAAAAATAAAATCTTATACTACTCTAACCAGTGGTCGGCAAACTCATTAGTCAACAGAGCCAAATATCAACAGTAAAATTGAAATTTCTTTTGAGAGCCAAATTTTTTAAACTTAAACTATATAGGTAGGTACATTGTTATTAATTAGGGTACTCCTAAGGCTTAGGAAGAGCCACACTCAAGGGGCCAAAGAGCCGCATGTGGCTCGCAAGCCGCAGTTTGCCGACCACAGCACCTGTTGAAGCTAGTTAAAATAATTCTTTGAGCCTTTAATCTAGAAAAGTATGTTGCAGGCACAAAATTGGAGTTATTAGTTAAACGAAGGACAAATTATACCAACTGTAGGTTACATTAAATTTGTTTTGGCAAAATATACAATATGGTGTTTAAATTTACATAGATCCAAATGATTTTTTTAAAACAATTTAAAAATATCCCTAAAGCCATTTTCAAAAAGTCTTTTTTTGGATTGTGAGAAAACAAAAAGAGAGATTAAGTTAAAGTGATTAGATTCCTACAGTTTGGGCAGAGTAGAAGTTCGTTCGATCCCATCAAAGGCAGTGCAGATACAACATAAAGGGAATCAAATATGGAGATATTTAATTACTTTAAAATAACTTACATAGTTTTGCATTAAAGTTAGAAAATCTTAAAATAAAAATCCGTATATTTATGTAAAAGTAACAGATTTAAAATGTTTCGTCATTGTTGTTTAAATATTTTTATTTAAAAAAAATTAAAGACCTTCATGGCACAACTTCTTCCCAGCACTTAAAATACAACTACAACCAAGAAATCAAGGGGGAGAGGAGGGACTTCTGACTTCAAACTTAAAAAAAAAAAGGAAGGGGAAGCCCACATCAAACAGTTAAAAAACAAACAAAAAAAAACTTTCAGAGTAATTGCCACAACTGTCTTCTATTGGCATTCCATTTCTGCAATCTGATCAATGCAGACACAGGTAGGGCTGAGACATAGTGTCCCAGTACAAGGTATACAGATGAGGTAATTTACAACAAAGAAGTTGTTACTCTGTAAACCCTTGCCCCTCACTCACCCAATTGGGTCTTTTACTCATGCTTTTGCAAACTCCTTAGTTAGCTCTTAAACATTTTTATTTCTTTTAAAAGGCTCTTGGGTGGCATTTCAGAGTCCTCTGCATTTACATTCAGTTTCTTGCAAGGTCTGATGGGTGTTAGGAGGTTCAGCTCTCTGAAGCTTCCCACACCAGCCTTTGCTACACCTCGATTCTCTGAGCTACAAGGGTAGGATGTGAAGTCTTGGTTTATAACCACGCTCCTCCACACCTAAACGTATTAGTCGTAAGTGTCCTGTTCAAATCACAGTGCAGTGCAAACGTAATCACAAATCGCATCTCTGGCATATCCGGTGCTTTTAGCTTCGGCACAAATTCTACACAGCAACCTACACAGCATTCTAGGGCATAAAAGGGTCAAGAACAATAAACATCCACTGTAAGTGGCCCCAAGAAAGAAAACCACCCTGCCACACAGAATGTTCTCCCTATAAAAGGAGGCGTTAGCCTTCTCTAATGTTCACCATTATACTCACTAAAGCCATCGCCTTCATAAAGTAAGTTACTCCAGCCAAGATGGGTGACAAAGTTAGATAAGTTCATTCAACTCCTCAAATACTTACATTTATGACACCCACATGAGAAAGGCTTATGAATCTCTAAAGGTAGGAGAATGGGGAACTAAGACTTTAGGCCTTAAAATATGTTGGAAGAATTTGTCCTAGTCCCCACAAGCAGCTACTGTAATTAACAGGAGAAACTCTAGAGCTGATGGTTTTGCTATTGGGCTTAAAAAACTAGGCTTCCTTAGTGAAGCACCTGATAGACTTAGGTGGTTGCATTACAGTGGAAAATCCACTTTACATACACACACATACACACACACATACACACACATACACACACATGCACACATACATACACATACACATACACACACACACACACACACACACTGCCGACTTTCCCATCCCCAACCCCTGCACTGCTAAGGCACAAAATGAATTTAATGGCAAAGGACCCTTAATCCCCAGAGACGCTTTGGCTTGTGGTGCTTTTTTAAGGCCTCTCTGCCCTGCCCGGTACCCTGGGTTGAATGAGGGGCTATACAACTGGTGTCCTTTGAGAAGCTTCCACGGTACAGGGCTGCAGGCCCCTCAGATGTGAACATGGAGAGAAGACAAACCTGGCAGATTAAAGAGGAGCTGGATGGAAAAGAGCACAGAACACTGATAGAAATTTACGTTCTAGAGAGCATTTAAAGCTGAAAACATTAAGAAAGGACTATGTAAAACCTTAACATGGGAGTAAAATAAATTTCATTTACAAAAAGTGGTCAGACAGC
The DNA here is from genome assembly GCF_964212035.1 of Myotis nattereri. Taxonomy (NCBI): domain Eukaryota; kingdom Metazoa; phylum Chordata; class Mammalia; order Chiroptera; family Vespertilionidae; genus Myotis; species Myotis nattereri. The sequence goes on along the minus strand of NC_138080.1, from coordinate 63,066,182 downwards.
AATATATAGAGAAAGTTTAAAGGAATAAAGACCCATCAAGAGGTTGAAACAATAACAACATAAATAATATTACCTTATTTACTGAATTTTAGACACTCTCTATTGAAAGATGCATAATTGTGCATTGATTATTCTAGAATGAGGAGAAAAACTCTGGCATGTACTCTGTGACATACTCTCTATACATATAAAAGCCTAAGCTACTGGCTGACCATTTGACCATTTCTATGACACACACTGACCACCGGGGGCAGATGTTCAATGTACAGGCATGGAAACATGAAACAGACTGATGAACCTAAGAGGGAAGAGGGGAAAAGGGGAGGGTGGAAAGAGATTAACCAAAGATCTTATATGTATACTAGAGGCCTGGTGCATGGATTCATGCACCAGTGGGGTCCCTTGGCCTGGCCTACGGGGATCGGACCAAAATCTGCAGTCCCACATCCCGAGGGGTCCTGGGTTGCGAGAGCGTGCAGGCAGGCCAAGGGACCCCTCTAGTGCACGAATCCATGCACCAGGCCTCTAGTTGATGATAAAACACAGTCTGATTTCTGAGATGTTTAAATGTGAAAAAAGTATGTCATGTAATAGATGACTACAATATCTATTTAGTGAGTGGTTTTCCTTGTTAGAACGTGTGCTTAATGTTTACATTAACTCACGAAGTCTCCATGGACAATTAGTATTTCAGGTATTATACTTCCATTTCTACAAAATCAGAAAACCAAAGCTTAGAAAAGTTAGGCAACCTGCCCTTGGCTATATGGTAGAAAGAAAGAGAGTCAGGATTTGTACTGGAATCATGTCTCACTTTTTTTTTATTGGTAGGAAATGATAAGTGACTGACAACCATTAGAAAATAAGAGAACTTTGGATATTAACATAATTTATGTCATAGATATAAGAAAACTTTATGAATGAATCTAATGGCTAAAGTAAAAAAAAAAAAAATGCTGCTTCCAAGTTTTCAAAGACAGGGAACTAAAGCTACAGAGGTTATCATGGCAGTAATGGGGAGATTCAGAAGGGTAGCTGGTTGCAGGCAAATGATATTTGTTTAGGAAAGGTTGAGCTTCCAATGTCAGGGTAATAAAATTGTGTCACCATTTAGTTTTGCAGAAATGGGACTGAAGCAGAAGTGCAAAATCAGGGAGTGGAATGTAAAGCAGTACTTAACACTACGGGAGGACATCCTATATAATAAAAGCATAATATGCAAATTGACAGAACGACTGGTCAGCAGGGGGGTGGGGTGCCAGGCTAGCCAAGGCATGTGCCAGCGGGCAGAGGGAGGGAACGGAGGGGTGATTGGGGGGAGGGGGGGCGGTTGGCAGGGCCGGCCGCTTGCCCTCCGGCCCATCCCCTGATCTGCCCACCTGGTTGCCTCCCACAGAGGGAGGCCACACTGCAGCTTAGGCCCGCTCCCTGTGGGGTGGAGGGGGGGGGGGAGAGCGGGCCTAAGCTGTCAGTAGGACATCCCCTGAGAGCTCCTGGACTGTGAGAGGGTGCAGGCTGAGCTGAGGGACCCCCGCCCCCCTGAGTGCACAAATTTTCATGCACCAGGCCTCTAATATCATATAAATATGTAAGGAGAAGAGTGGGAACCTAGAACCAAATTAGGGTTAAAACCACAGTTATGGAGCAAAAGGAAAAGTGGCAGCTATGAAGAAAGGGAAACTAGCAGAAAAGAGCAGAAGGACAAAAATAATAAAGAGGCTTGAAGATCAAGAGAGTCTAAAGAATTGGAGAGATTTAATAAACACAAATTAAGAAAAGGTTATTGAATTTGGGTAGGCAGGTGGTGGTATTAAGAGAATAATTCCAGGAGTAGGGTGGTTCCAAGAGGCAGACAGGCGGGAGATTACATGTAAATGAGTAGAAGCTGTGGCACAGGTGTAGGCCACACATTTCAGGGACTGACATTAAAAGAAAGAAGAGAAATGGAATGTTAGCATGGCCATCAGGGGAAGGAGAAATTTAAAATGTCAGCAAAGGAGGCACGGGTAACAAGAAAGAATCAAATGCAGAAGTCAGGTGAAATACGCTATGGAGGGCAGTTTGAGCGGTTTGCTAGCCAGAGTTCTCCCATCCACTGAACAGTATTTTATTGAGTAACTATTGGCAACAGCACTGGGAAGACTAGGGTTCCAAAAACAACGAAAGCATAATTCCCACCCTCAGGTTGTTCTCAATTTAGAGAGGAAGAATAAACAAGACTAGAGCCAGTAATACGAATATTAAAAGTAAATGTCGCAGGCAAAGGAAACACAGAAGGGTCAGCCTGGGGACAGCAAAGCTCAAAGAGAAGGGATGTCCATTTATCTTTGGCTCTTGGGGCAATGTCATTTTTCAGTATGAAAAAAGTAAGTCCAATACAAAGTCGAAATTTGAGGTGTAGGATAGGTGGTTCAGGCCTCTACAGGTCTGCACGGTTAGCTTGAGGGTGAGGAAGCAGATGTTGTAAGGGGTCACGTTATCCATACAGTAGATCTCATGGATATTCTCAACCAGTTGCTGGACAGAGGGGGTAGCGTTGTAGGGCTCACCGCAGTGTCGGACATTTAGGTGAGGGCACCGCCTGAGGTGTTCATGATGTGTTCACTGATGCTGCTGATGAGCTGGTGCCCCGCCCAGCCCGTGGGTCAGCCGGAAGCCTGCAGGCAGTCACGCTCTCCGCCTCCTTCCTCACCACACTCGGGACTGAGTCACACAGCTTGGCTCCCTAGGTATAGTGGCCCTTGGCCCAGTTGTTGCCTCCCCCAGAATGACCAAAAACAAAGTCATCTTGTTAGATAATCTGGCCAATATGACCTGAGCGAACTGAATCTGTGGTCTCGGGTTCTAGATGCACCAAGATAACACGAGGAACATATTTCCCACCCGGGGCAATACACGGAGATGCTATCCAGCCACAGGCCACTGTCCTTGCGATAGGTGCGGTGAGGTCGATGCCATGTCCATTACTGATCACCTCCCCGAACTTGGCACTGATTTGGTTGCCACACTGTCCGGTCTGGGTGTGCACAATTTCCCTCAGGGTTCAAATTTAAACTTTCTTGCTTGCCTCCAGGTGTGTACATGGTAAGAAAATATGCAATTATTTATTTATTTATTTTTTTGCTGCTGGTAGCAGGCTGGTAGGATGGGGCGTGCCCTGGAATCTGGAGCAGTGAGGTCTGAGCATGGCAGCAAGAAGATTCTGGAAGCGAAATTGAGTTTTTAAATCTAAGTGTGCAGAGGGCAGAGGGACAATGAGAAAGAGCCAAAACCTAAGGGAGAGCTTAGCTGTTTTAGAATGCTGCAAGCAGTTGAATGTGGCATGTGTCTCAAATGAGGAGATTAATGATGAGAGATGTGGCTGAGGTTACTGGGATCACGCCAAGGTGGTGACATGTAGCTGACGTTTAGCTATGTGCTATTTAATAATCAGGTGGCATACACACATTGAGAAAACACTTATGGGAACTTTAAAATGAAATATACTCTCATGACTTAAATCTCAATAGAAAATCTCAATTGATTTTTTTTCCATAAAGGCCCATTTTTAATATTTTTATAAAATAAATCCTGTGTTGAGTATTAGTTTCCTGTGCCTGTTATAAGAAATTATCACAGAGTGGCTTAAGACAGCACATTTATTATCTTACATTTCTGAAGGTCAGAGTATGAAATTGGACTCACTGATCTGAAATCAGTGTTGATGGGGCTGCCCTTCTTCCTGGAGACTTTAGAGGAGAATCCATTTTCTGGCCTTTTCTAGCTTCTAGAGGCCACTACCATTCTTTCATTCATGTGCATTCCTGAGTCTACAAAGCCAACAATATTGGGTGAATCTGCTGCTGCTGTCACCCCTAGTTCCTGTTCCCCTGCCTCCCTCTCCTAATTAGAAGAACCCACCAGCCAACGCAGGGCAATCTCCCCATCCCAAGGTGGTGGACACACTTGACTCCATCTGCACTCTTAATTCCTCAGTTTCTGGGGACTAGAACATGGGCATCTTTGGGAGGACTTTATTCTGCCTACCACACATAGGTATAGCGTCTGACAAAAAAAGGTCTTAAAAATGGTAAGACAGTTTACAGTGGGAAAGACCAGTAATATGCTAAGAAGCATTCAGTGAACGTTTGCTATTTGCACAGAGATTTACTACAGATTATATCATATTCTAAAATAGCAGGAGACTTACTATCCCCTAAAAGACCTAAAGGAAACAAAACATACTAATATGAAACAAAATAAGGTAACACAGCAAGTGAAGGTAGTATAGTAAAATTTGAATATATAAGTATGGAGAACATTTAATTTGATTACTTTTTTTAAAGTTAAGAAGATAAATTTTACCCCAAAATGATTTTCTAAAGAAGATGGGTTGGTGCTTTCGAGAAAACAATAGATATAGAATAATAAAGAATAAAGAAAACATTTCAAGTAGAAGGATTATATGTAAATTTTTTAATGTGGTCAAGTAACCAATTCTGGTAGAAAAATATTCTGGGGACATTTGATAGGTATTAATCACAATATTTTGGGAGACTATAATTGAAGGCAAATGACCTAAATTCAAATTGGGTGTCACCTGAGAAAAGTCATTCTCTCTCAGGAAAGTAATGCATGTTATCTCTCTCTCAATATTAATATCATGATCATAATTATGAATGTGCCTTGTAAATTTTAGAGTGCTGTGCATGTTGGTTGTGTTATGCTGTTACAGTAGTTATGGTGAGCCTTAACTATTAGATTGAAGAATTCAGGCTATAATTTATGGAGAAGAGAAATGTACTTCTGACTGTCAAACTGGGAGTAATGTGTGGAGTGGTGTAGACATCCATTATAGAACTAAAGATATTAATTAGATCAAGGAGTCCAGCTTGAAGGCCACATTAGAAGTAATCTAAGAAAGTGGAATGGTAGTTGCCAGATGGGAGAGGGGCTGGGGAACTAGGTGAAAGAGATGAAGGAATTAAGAAGTACAGATTGGCAAGTACAGATTGGCTGTTACCAAATAGTCACAGGGATGTAAAGAACGGCACGTGGAATATGGTCAATAGTATTGCGATAGCTATGTATGGTGCCAGGTGGGTACCGGAAATATCAGAGGGTACACTTTGTAAAGGATATGACTGTCTAACCACTGATGCTATACTCCTGAAACCCATACAAAATAATATTGAAAGCAAACTAATTAAAAAATAAAAATAAATGATGAAGTAAAAAAAAGAAAGAGATGAGGACCTAGATTTGGATGAGGGATCCCGAACAAATGCATCGGAAGGTATGCATGGAGGTTGGCAATTGACTTGCAGAAAATAAAAAGAGGAAGAACATAACATTTAATATTGTGGATAAGAACAAAAACAATGCATGGGTGTATTTTTTAAGTGTGGATAAAAAAATATTATAGATATTCCATTTCAAAGGGGGCCAGAATGAGATTATGATTAAAAATAATAACTGGGGATCTTGACATAATTACAATAAGGTTCTTTGGAGAACAAAAGAGAGAAAATGAATGGACTGATAGATGGGTAGACACAAGGAATGGGTTGTTGCCATTCAAATTGTAGTTTCTGCCTGAAATACTGTGAATAAAGTGCTTTGTCCAGGCTTAGCAGTATTATAATAGTCATGTTTGCCTTTGAAATGCTGGTGCATGTGTAGATTAGTACATATCTTTGCTATAGATGGGTCACTATATGTGTAACTATGTTCTTCATAGCAATTACTATAGGCCCACGGTCGGCAAACTCATTAGTCAACAGAGCCAAATATCAACAGTACAACAATTGAAATTTCTTTTGAGAGCCAAATTTTTTAAACTTAAACTATATAGGTAGGTACATTGTTATTAACTTAATTAGGGTACTCCTAAGGCTTAGGAAGAGCCACACTCAAGGGGCCAAAGAGCCGCATGTGGCTCGAGAGCCACAGTTTGCCAACCACGGCTATAGGCAATAGTTATGTGCTTCCTTATCCATCTAAATTTTTATTATACGTTCCTTAAGGACAAGGCTGTCTTTCTGTCTTGTATAGCCATAGCTTTGTACAGTGCCTGCCATATAATAGGAGCTCAGCAAATGTATCAACAAATCAATTTCAGTGCTTTTCTGAATTTGTAATTTTTGTTGTTAATCTTTACCCAAGGATATGTTTCCACTGATTTTTAGAGAGAGAGCAAGAGAGAGGGAAAGACAGGGAAATACCCATGTGAGAGAAACAAAGTGATTTGGTTGCTTCCTGCACAGGGACTGGGCTGGGGAGGAGCCTGTAACCAAGGTATGTGCCCTTGACTGGAATTGAACCTGGGACCCTTCAGTCCCCAGTCCGGTGCTCTATCCACTGAGTCAAACCAGCTAGGGTTGTCTTTTTTTTTTCATTTTTTGCAAGTAACTACCCCCTCCAAAATTGGCAAAGGCCTTCTCTAATTAATTTGGGCATCACCAGTCATTTATTTGGCAATGCTTTGCAAATCCTTGGCTCTCGGTGTTTTGTCAGTTGAATTGAGAGCATACAACATTTAAAAAAGAAACTACAGAACATACAGCCACACCCTAAATTACCCCTAGATTACAAAATGGGCTTGAAATTCCTTAACAGTGACATATTTCAGAGGATCCAAATCTTGGAAAACCATATACTATCATTAAAATTGTATGATTTAAGATAGATATCAAATCCATCCAGGGAATGTCCTTGTATCTTGGTTGTAATGGGTGGTGTGAGGGAGGGAGGGATGAAGGAAAGGAGGAAACTTGAAAACCCTTTTGAAAGTCATTTTTTCCTCTCCTTTATATCCAAGCTAAAACACAAAACACTTTTACTATTCCCATCGTGTAACAAATAAAATTTCTTTTTTTAAACTATATTTTTACAATTGTCTGTCATAACTTGTTACTGATACTGAATTCACAACATATATATTTTGGACTTCCTTTGGGACTTCGTTTAAGTCTTATTGCTACATGACCTGAAAATTAGGCAGTTTATTTGGTTGGATAACCTGATAGACACTTCTTTGCTTTTAAAAAGTCAGAATAACCAGACTATCAGTGGGAGAATTTTGCAAGGGGATTCTTTTAGTTCCCACATGATGAAAAATTTTCTTTCATCTTATCAGTGAAAGGCACCTAATGAAAAAGACAGAATGCCTGCCAGAGTCAACAAGACTCTTTCCCCAAGGAAATAAATGAGGAGCAAATGATTGCTTGAATAAATTTTTAGAAATGCTGGTCTTTTCATTTCATTCCAGAGGAAATAAAGGGAAAATAGCCTTTCTAAGATGCAATAGTGAATAATGAACCCCAGTGACCATGCCAAATCTCCAGCAAATCCCACAGCTGGTGGGGAGGTGCCAAGAAGGGACAGTGACAGAATGGGGAGAAAATCACCACCTTTAGCACCTCCAGTTACTGAAATTGGTCCTTGGCTAGAATCAGAATAGGTGACAACTCTGTCACTATTCCACAAATCTCATTATGAAATAAACTGCTTATACTTCACCCAGGCCAGTTTGACAAAGGACATCATAGTTCTCAAGTCAAAGCTTTTATATCTTCCCAGTCGAGCTCCTAGGTGTACCAGGATGCGGAAAGATTAAAATGCCTGATGCCGGTTCAGTGACCTCCTGAACAATAAGCTGCTCCTCTCCAGCCCTGCCTGCCTTTAAGTGGTTGTAAAGCTCCAGTTCTATTGTTGAAGAATGCCTTAAAGAAAATACTACTGTACAGTTCATAAATTTCTTGACATGTCTCAGTTTTCTAAGATAATAGCCAAAGGACATGGAGGATGGAACAGAGAGCATCTTGCTTGGATACTAGTTGAAATGGGTAGATCTCTAACATCAATGTTATCCTTGACGGTTGTGATCAGAGATGATTTACAAGAAAATTTTTTTCTAAGTTCTTTCTAATTGTCTTGGTATCTTCAGAAATCGTTTGTCTGGGCATTAAATGACGGCAATTATGGAGGTCTGCAATAGAAGGAATTCTTGTGGTCATTGCTCCTTTATATATAGTTCGTATTGCTTTATTCAGGATTCATTTAGTTTACAATGCATAAGCACACGCTATTGACATTACATTGTCAGAAGAATAACTTTTACTGTTTGTTTTTTGTATGTAAACACTAGGTTATCTTACTGTGGGTCTTATGAGGTTCTGTCAGTTCAAGATGAAATTGATTTATGTACAAGACACAAGGGCAACCAAATATAAGTCACTTAAGCCTATAAATCAGTTTTATCCTGAAAATACATTGCTAACCTACCTTCAAAATTACCTACTTTTAATCTAAAAGTTCTATTGTTCTGATATCCTTGACACAGCATTTCCATTAGACCACTTCCTGCCTTGGGGATAGGTACCACTTAGAGTGGAAATAGTGTGTATAACTTGGTACCACAAAAACTTAAGCCCATCACCCAATTTTTTGGACCCCTAACTTAAAGGAACACAGCACTTTAAACCTTGTAGAACCTCGCTACTCAAATGGTCGCCCATGTGCGAGCAGCAGAGGCTCCTGAGAGAACTTGGAAATGCAGAATCTTTGGCTGCAGCCAGGCCTATTGAATCACTATTAGCATCTTAAGATTTCCCAGATGAACCTTATTTAATAGATTAAAGTTTGAGAAGCAGTGTTTCAGACATTTTATATTGGATGATATTCCACCAGAGGAGGGCAGCCACACTCCTGCCCTCATCCCTTTAGGAGATGGATGCTTTGGGAAAGGCTCACTGAGGGATTGTTAATACTGCTTGGGATCAATGGCTTCTTTTGAATCGAGGTCCCCATCCTGTGGCAACCAGATACTGGATCCTCATTTTATTGCTTTTGATGGTGGTAATTTTTTCCAAAGACACTGCTTCTTTTTATTTTTCTCTTTGGATCCCCATTTTGGCACTATCTTGGCTAAGCCCTTTCATAGTAAACATTAAGGACCACAGCTCTGCCCTAGCTGGTTTAGCTCAGTGAATAAAATGCCAGCCTGCGGACTGAAGGGTACTGGGTTCAATTCCGGTCAAGGGCATGTACCTCAGTTTTAGGCTTGATCCCTGACCCTGGTCCAGGCCTGTGCAGGAAGCAACCAATTGGTAAGTCTCTCTCACATCGATGTTTCTCTCTCTGTCTCTCCCCCTCCCTTCCACTCTTTCTAAAAATCAATGGAAAAAATATCCTCGGGTGAGGATTAACAGAAACAAACAAACAAAATGACCACAGCCCTGGAACCACCTGTGTAACATCAGCTGGGGACAGTGTTTTCTCTTTCTTCTTCGTGTGTCCTCCATTCTGGCTGCAAACAAGCGCTAATCTAGGCCCTGTGTGGTTTCGGGGAGCTGACAGCTCTGATCCTTTCAGGTGGTTCTGGTAGTTACCTGGCAGTTGCTCCCAGGCCTGTGCTTATCAGTATTCAGCTGACTACACCACAGGGACCTCTCCATGTCTGAGTTCTCTTCCTGAGCTGCTCTTTCCTTCTCCTGTTGGGCCTGTGAGCTCCCTATGCCCAGGAAAGGACCGTTCTTACTGCCAGACAGAGGAGGACATGGGATCTGAACCGCCAGACCTGGCCACTGCCTCTCAGTTCACTACACTTACTTCATACCTTTTTGTCCTGTTGCATTTTCCCGCGACTTCCCACTCATCAAACCTAGCATGAAAATGTCGGTTTAACCATGGGGCGGGGGGGGGGGGGCGGGATATCCTTTGTTTCCTTAGGAAAGCTATGTCACGTAAAACACATTAAATGAATGTGTATGCTCTCCTCTTGCTAATGAGTCTACCACTCTTACTCCAACATCATTCCTGGTGATTTCAGTACCTATGAAAAGGATTCTAAAATTGCCGAAACCAGTTTGGCTCAGTGGATAGAGCGTCGGCCTGTGGACTGAGAGGTCCCAGGTTCGATTCCGGTCAAGGGCATGTACCTGGGTTGTGGGCACATCCCCAGTAGGAGATGTGCAGGAGGCAGCTGATCGATGTTTCTCTCTCATCGATGTTTCTAACTCTCTCTCTCCCTTCCTCTCTGTAAAAGATCAATAAAATATATTTTAAAAAAAAAAAGGATTCTAAAATTATTTTCCTTTTTTAATTTCCTCCTTTCAAAATGTATGCTTTCGTATCATTCCTCTGCTTAGAATTCTACAGTGGCTCTTTACTTTAAAAATAATAGTGTAAATGTTTACAGAGATATATAAGTAAGATGACAATATAATAATCTAAATAAAAACACTTTTGAAAGTAAAAAAAAAAAAAAAAAGGCAATAGACAATTAAGCTGGAAAACAGGCAAAACTGTAACCCTTCTGGACAAGCTGACTTACGAACACCTCACCAATAAGGCCCCACATGAGCTGGCTTCTCCCATGTCCTCGGATACCTTCTGGCACCTGCCTCCTCACACATGCTGCTCAGCTACTCTGGCTTCTGGGCTCCTCCTCAAATCCACTGACATTTGCAGACTAAACACTGACTGGTGCTCTATCTAGAAACCTCTTTCCCCAGGCCCTCCTTTACTTCATCAACATTTCTTATCAGGAAGGCCTTCCCTAGCAACTAAAAAAAAAAAAAAAAAAAAAATAGAAAACCCATCTCAGCACTTAGAATTGTTCATATCCTTTACCCTGCTCCCTCCCCCCAATTACCTATTACCTTGGAAAAAGAAATGGCTATTGAGTTGAAAGCAAAACTCACTAAAGGCACTTTTGTTCTCTAGAGAACTGACATAATTTTTATGTCCAGGGGAGGTTGGTTCTTGGTTCTTTAATTTAGGAAAACACCCTGTTTGAGCTCAGTGGACATTTTCAGTTGACCAGTTGCATCTTCTCGGGCATAGTCAGGTCCAAAGACAAGATAAAGAGGACGCTGAAATTCTTTGCATGATAAAGAAATGACTGAGGAAAGCACAGCAGTAGACATTTTGGAAACATCTACCCTAGAGAGAGAGGAGTGGCCTAGGTCTTTGGGAAGTAATGTCTAATACTCAATGTTAAGTTGTTCCTTTTCCGGCTCTAGTTATATAAGCCCCTTAGCATTAGCCCCCTGAGCGCTGTGTATGTTTCTTCTGAGAATCACAATGTTGCCAGAACAAATAAAAAAATGTCAGGGTCTCATATCGATAATAAAACAGGCAAGGGTTTAAATCAGTGGCCCATTTGAGCTGTCAAGAAAAACAGCGACTTTGAGGTGTGCCAAAAAGGACTAGTGGCGCCCTGTCTAGTTTATTCCATCTGTGTCCTCCCTGCCTTTTATTGTTTTAGAGCTCTTCGACAGCTCTCTAAGTTGTAGAAAACTAATAATAATGCAAGTGGTTCTGTCTCTAAAAGTATAAATTTGTTGTATTCAGTAGAACGCAATTAATTATTGCCTGTGGCTAGACCAATTTTTGCACCTATTTGTAAGTTTATGTTAGCATTTCTTACTACATACAAATTCTTTAAATTCTGCTTTCAATTGGTAATAATATCTCTAGTTTCCTCATAAGTTAAATAAAATATTTGACATGTTCATTTGATATTTCTAAGAGAGTCACAATTTTATCTTTAAAAAAAAGAGTATTTAACAGAAACAATGTCAGAAGAGAGGCTACTTTGGGGAACATTGGAGTTCCTCTGAATTAAGAAGAGACTATGAAAAGAAATAATCCCTATTCCCTCTAAAACTTATCAGAGGAAGTTTGCCTTTGAAAATATAAAAGGAAGACATAGATAGGGTCATCAGGGTTTTGTGAGTGAAGACATTTGATATAAATAGCTTCCTATATCGCTTAGTAGGTGTTTAAAAAGTCTTAATCCCCTTTCATCCCACCACAGTTCTTAATCCTGTAACTTTTTTCACTTATATATTTTTAAATGTTTTATTGTTTCAGTTTGAGTAGTTTTTAACTGTGGAAAGTCTTAAAACCTCTGGCTGTTCCACAAAAATATAGATCAAAAGCAAACTTTTTCTATGAAGGGACAGACAGTAAATATTTTATGCTTTGCAAGCCATATGGTCTTTGCCACAACTATTCTCTGCTTTGTAACACAAAAGCAGCCACAGATCCTACATAAACAAGTGACTGTCAATAAAATTTCATGCACAAATTCAGGATTTGGCCCAGGGGTTTACCAACAACTTAGGATAAATTATAATTTATTTACTCAAGACCTTATGAAACTATTAATAATTATTTAGAATTTTTAGAGTTGTAAACTAAGATGATTAAGAGGAGAATACAGAACTTATTTTTTTTATCATTGTAACTATGAAAATATGTGTATAGGTACAATAGATTGTAATGAAGGTTTATTAATGGCCAATAAATATAATAAAGACTCTCTAACTCAATAACAGTGCCAGAAGCATGGCATGATGTGTATGGATAAGACATAGCTAAAGATGGACCACTTAAAACAAAAAGGAATTTGTTGAAAACCAGAACAGAAGTGGCTGTTCTAAAAAAGGATATTAAAAATAGATCAACTCTGAGGCTCTAAAACTGAGCTGTTGAGATGCCATTTCCTGTCATGGCATCAAAACCCAAGAGGACTTTGCCTTGAGATATAATGCGATGTGTCACGTCAGAAGAATAGAGCGGAGACCATGGCCAGACCAGAATGGGCCAATTCCACGCCCCGCCCCCACCACCAGCCACAAAAATTCAGTTTGAAGAAATGGGATAGCAACGCCACCTGGGGGTTGTCTGGCGGAGCATGAGAGACACTAACCCTCGTCCTCCCCCTGAGAACAGAACAGGGGTGGGCAGGTGAGGACAGCAATGCGCTGGCACCACGCTGTGAGGTGTCTGCTGGAGTGAAGATCTGCGTACCAAGGCTACACTCATTAAAAATCGACGATTCCCTACTGTCTTAGAATTATTCTTGCTAGTCTCACATATTTATTCTGTTGGGGGAACTTAAAATCATATTGTCAAATTCTTAAGGAAGAGTACATTCTGGTTTTATTGTGATTCCATTAAATCTGATTCAGAGCAAGATTTACATTGCTTGTAATCGTTTATTCTTTCTACCTGTAGAATGGTGTGCCTCTACCTGTTATCCAGTCTCCTTTTGTGGCATTCTGTAAATTCATGTAGCTTTCTTCTAAGATGTTTTTGCATGTTCTTTATTGCCAGGAATTTTATTGAGTTGTCCAACAGTTATTTTTTTTTGTTACATTTTCTGTTTAGACTTAATAAATATGGATGATGGCTTTCTCATATTTATTTGTAAGTGACTTCTTCACTGAACTCCTTGAGTGGTTATAATTCAAGGGCAGTATAATACAAAACTTCTTTTTGTGTCAAAAATTCCATGTGTAATAGCTAAGACTTTATTCCAAGTTAGGATGAGATTAAAAGGGAGAATGGGATAGAGCAGTGATGGCGAATCTATGACATGCGTGTCAGAGGTGACAAGCGAACTCATTTTTTTCATTGATTTTTCTTTGTTAAATGGCATTTAAATATATAAAATAAATATCAAAAATATAAGTCTTTGTTTTACTATGGTTGCAAATATCAAAAAATTTCTATATGTGACACAGCACCAGAGTTAAGTTAGGGTTTTTCAAAATGCTGACACGCCGAGCTCAAAAGGTTTGCCATCACTGGGATAGAGGCATAAACACTTTTGTTTCACTTTTAAGATTAGTAAGTATGATATCCCTTTTATTTTTGATGTGTCTACTCCTTTTACAGATCCAGATGTTAGCTTGGTGGTGACTAATTATAAATGGTTTTAAATAAGAGTGACTAAGAAAATATATTAAATACAACCTTAGCTCACAAAATTCACCACCATCTTTTTACTGTAGCAGTTATAGTAAACATATCCCAAAACTTTATTCTTACCACTATATCTTTGTCTCAAGACAGCCATCCTCAGCGTGTGGTCCATTGAATTCCTAGGAGTGCCTACGTTATTTTTAGGGGATCCAGAATATAAAAATTATCTTTTAGAATAGTAGTGCTATTTGCTTTCTCACTGTGTTGACATTTGCTTTTCACTGTGTTGATCATGAAAAAATCCATAGTAAAACTGCTGCTACCTTAGCATGAATCAAGGTGCTGGTATCAAGCTGCTCGCAGTCAATGTATTGCTCACTTGCAGATTAAACAAAAGAACAGTTTCAAGTAAGAATGCCCTGGTGAAGAAGTACAAATTACACATGTTATTAAATCTCCACCCTCAGGGATAGATGATCTTAATATCTGTGTCACAAAACGCAAAAGTACACATAAAGCACTAGGCAGAGAGATATGTTGGTTGACTCAAAGAAAAGTGCTTGTGTGATTGAATGATGAGGTGAGCTAGCCACTCTTTCCTGGAGCACCATGTTTATTTAAAGGAATGACTCCCAAGCTAATGTTTATGCAGAATTTAGTATTTGGTAGATATTTTATTGAAGAGAAGTTTAGTGGCCTATCACTTCAAAGGGAAAAAAAATGGACAGTATCTATTACCAATGATAAAGTCTGAGCTTTCAATTGAGAATTAGAATTTTGGAAAGCTTGTATCCACTACTGTGAGCTTGATAATTTTCAATATTTCAAGACTTTCTGATGAGACTGATGAGAATAACAAATGTGGTTGCTATTATTGTTTTAAAAATATATCAGCATCTGAAATATCTACATAGCATAAGAAATCAAGTTTTCAAAGACCAATTCATGATATTACAAATATATTACAAAATCATACATGAGCAAGCAATCCATCCAAAATGCCTGACCTATGAATGGATTTTAAATTAACAGAATACAAAAAAATCATGGATGGTTTAAGATTTCACATAGTATCTAGTTGGGTCTCTGTCTTTCATTTGATGTGTTCATGGCATTTATATTTAATGTAGTTATTGATGTGATTGTATTAAAATGTCCATCTTTCTAGCTATTTTCTTTGTTCCATCTTTTATTTATACCCCTCGTTTCTGTCTTCTTTGGATTAATGACTTTTCATTATTTTATTTTATCCACTATTGACTTGTTATTCATACATTTTATGTAAAAGACTTTTGGCCCTAGAGTGTACAGTATATAATTTTAAGCGAATTAAAGGTAGACTGCAACAAGTTAGCTGGCAACCTGTTTACACAGCTATAGAAAACTAACACTCATGTGTACTCTAAGGACCTTACTCAGTGTATCCCCAATTCCTCCCTCCCATCCTTTATAATATTGTTGTCATATTAAATTTTTAAGTTCTATGTTTTAATTCATGCCACCTCTGGTGCCCTTCATTTCTTGGAGTGTTAGTTTTCTATTGCTATGTAACAGGTGACCACAAACCTAGTGACTTTAAACAATACCCACTTGTGTAACTAAATACAGGTGATAGTTGCTTAATATTGTAAGTAAAATTCCACTAAATTGTACACTTCAAAATGGTGGCTTTTGTGATATGTGAATTTTACCTTAGAAAAATTATGAGTTGGAGCCAAGGGTTTTCATTCGTTTAAGGAACTGATTAGAGTCTATTCAACTGAAGGTTATAAAAATGGAGGTGAAAACAACACACCCATTGATTATCTCACTAGTGACCTGGTGCACAAAATTCATGCATGGGTAGGGTCCCCAGGCCTGGCCAGCAATCAGGGCTAATCAGGGCCTCCCTTCCCCGGCTGCCAGACAGGGCCTTCCTTCATTCCACGCTGCCCCCTGGTGGTCAGTGCACGTCATAGTGAGTGATTGAACTCCCAGTCTCCCAGTCGAACTCCCGAGGGGACACTTTGTGTATTAGCCTTTAATATATAGAGAGAGTTCCTGTGGTCAGAAGTCAAGATACAGTGTCATGTCAGCTGAGGTCATCAGGTTGAAATCAAGTTTTTGGCCAGGGCTGCAGTTTCATCTGAAGCTCAGAGTCCCCTTCCATGCTCATTCAGGTTATTGACAGAATAAAATTTCTTATGCCTGTAGGACCAAGGTCCTCCCTTTCTTGTTGGCTGTTAAGTGGATGCCATTATCAGCAATCAGAAGTCCCTGCCATTCCCTGCAAACTATGGTAGTTTGCTCCTTCAAAGTCAACATGAAAATCTCTGTAAATTCAGGATGCTGAGGAGTATTTTAGGATTCCTCCTGCCACCCTATGTTTATCACTAGGCACCAAAGGCTTCCCAGTCATCTAATACTTGTTTCTTGTGTTTGGGTTGGGTTTGGCAGAAATTTTCTCTCAATTTCTGTTCAATTTGCATCTTAAAATCGCCCCCTTCAACTGCACCTCAGAAGTCTTCCTCCATACTCCTGATCTTCCTCCAGCAGTGGACAGCTGTCACTTATAACTCGGATAACTCACCTACTGGTGAGGGGGCGGGAGTCCTCACTTGTCTGGTTCAGCCTCTCCCAGCTAGGGCTATGTCCCTGAGTTTTGTTTGTGGTTCCTTTCCAGTGCTCTTGCCCATTTCCCTCTGGTGTAGGAGACATCTAGGACATCTAGTTATCTGGGCCCCAGAAGTATTCCTGCCCCTTCCCTAACGGTAGAGAGGATTATTTTCTGTTTTTTGTGTTGCTTTGTTTTTCCCCAAGCTGGAATGGGTCTTCACCTATGTCCTAGTGGTGATATGTTTTGATGCCCTACTTCCCCTGGCTTAAGGCTTTTGTGTTTTAGGGGATGTAGACACCAGAGGATGCTATATCTCTTTCCCAGGCATGCCCCAGAAAGGAGTTTTTCCCAGGTCTTTGTCCTCACTTTCTATCATGAGCTCACAGTGAGGTCTTTGGGGAAGAACCTGTGAGTTTGTGCTAATTCCCCTCGTGTGTGCAGTTTCCAGTATCTGTGCATTCTCACATTATCTGTGTTCCACATTAAAATTTTTGCTCAATTTGTATTGGCCTGCATGGTATCCAGTGTCTAACCCAGATAAACAAGTGCTAACACCTAAAACAGGCTGAAAATAAACTCCCAATAATGGCAAATCTTCATCAGGAAGTAAGTTTATAAAATATGAGTGTGTGGGACAGATGGGTGCATTTAAAACCGACTTTTACCAAGTGCTTAGTATAGAAGATATACCAAAAATTACTCAAGAAATCATGATTATGATTAGGTCATTTAGAACATACTCCATCCATTTGGACAACTAATTTAATCTATGCTCTTATAATAGATCTCTTGGTGATCCAAGACTGTGCAGCTGAAATATAAGCCTGGTTATGCCCATGAGCGTGATATATTCTCCCCTTAAGACTTACCATTCTAACCTCAGGGGTCATCTGTCACTTATTCTATAATAAATCTCACCACTCTCTACTAATATCTAAGGATTACATTTTCTAGAATTGATTTTCTGATAATTCAGTGTAGGTTCAACAATTATTATCATTTGATTGCTTATTATCATAGGCCTTTTTACATGTATCAGGTTAAAAATCACCTTACTGTAGACACTTTATAAATCTTTTTCATCTGACATGTGAGGGCAGGTAGGAAACAAGACATGGAAATGTAAAAGTAAATGAATTGAAACTAGTGACTCAGTGCATAGATTTGTGCACATTGAAATGAAATTAATTAGGAGGTGGCTGGTGGGGCGGGATGGGCCAGACATGCCCTTGGCCTGGCCTGTGGGGATCGGGCCAAAACATGCTCTTTGATATATCCCCCGAGGGGTCCCGGAGTGCGAGAGGGCACTCTGCAAAGTTGCTGTTGCACAGTGTGTGGACCACAAACCCAAGTGTACAGTAAACCAGATTCAGGGCCAACAAGTGTCCCAGCAGCAACATGAGCCATGGCTGAAGGTGGAATCATGTGGTCCCATGAGGAATCAGTCTCCCTCCTCTCTGGTTTCGAGGTGTATCACCCAAGAACCGCCGCTGCCAAGTCACTGCAGCTTGGCAGCTCCTGTGTTGAGCATCTGCCCCTTGGTGGTCAGTGCGGGTCATAGAGATGACCCGCACAGTGCGGTCGGATGGCTGGACACTTAGCATATTAGCCTTTTATATATATAGATAATGTTCAGGTGTTTTGATCACATATTGAGCTTGTTCTTACAGGGACAAGGCTCTGGTGTAATCTGATGCCCCTGCTCACTAAAAAAAGCACAAAGCTGCTGGGAATGGGTATACAGAAAGCAGGAGGTGTGGGTTCATTCTTTTCCCTTGCCCTCCTTTAACTATAAGCCTGTGTGCAGTTTCCAGACCCCTGGTAGAGAGAAGCTTGGCATGGAGATTTCATTAGCACACTGTTTTGATGAACTGAGCTCACCAACCATGAACATGTATAGCGTGGTGACAGTCAGGCTTATTTTGGAATGCCTTCGGTTCTGGAGAACAGAAGAAAAATAATCTACATTATTTGCGAAGCCCCTCTGAGAGCCATGAGTGAGCATCCAGTTTTGTTAACTGAAATAGAAACAATTTCTTCTAGAATTGCTAGTGTTCCCTTCCCTTGACAGGTACTCAATGAAAGAAATGAAAGAGCCTTTGTGTAATTAAGTATTTGCCTGTGAGAGCCACTCTGAGTCATTCTTCATTTTAAATTGTTTCCATCTACTTTTTTTTTTTTCTATCTAAGCTGCTGTGGGGTGTTTTGCCCATTTTTTTCTAACATGCTCCTTTATCACTATGTCTTTGCCTTTAATCGTGCCCACATCCTAAAACCCCCTTGGTCACCTGCAAGCAAGGCACACCCATAGCTTTTTACTTCTTTTTTTCTTCCCATCTTTTTTGGTTTGGAAATAAAGCTCAGTAGCTGATGAGAATATTCAACTGCATATATCTGCGCTTAAGCAACGGAGGGCTTTTAAAAATGAATCATTTCTTTGGGGTGAATGCTGTTAATGAAAGAATTCTCCCCTTTACTAAGGGCACATTAAAATAAGTTTAACATCTCTAGGGCTCAGTCTCTTAAAAATAAGGGTATAAAGACATTCTCAGGAAATTCTAGACCTTCAAATTTATCTTACACTGCAGCCAGCTTTTATGACCTATTTTAAGAATTTGGTACTAGCTCTCCTGTTTAATGAGCAGTTTAATTTAAAGCTTAAAATTATTAAGTATTCCAATGGAGTCATAAATAATGCAGTTTATAATACTCTTATCAAGCACATGAAGTTACATTTGTCTTCCATTAACAACATACTTTTAAAGCAGCATGACCTCTTTAGATATATAAGAGCATGCAATTAGCACAATTTGTCACAGGTCTTTTACACATTAATAAGATGTAATTAATTGTCTATTTTGTCTAATTAACTTTTCAGACACTAGCTGTACCTATTCTTTTAATACAGAGCAAGTATGACCTATTTGCAATTCTAATCCTGAAAGAGAATTCACACCAAAAACTCAAGTATACAAAACTCAGAAAAAGAGTAGAAAGCAATTAAGAATTCAACAGAGCAATAGTATAATTTTAGGATATTCATCTTTTTAATGTAAAGGATAGGAAAAAAGTACAAAATAAGTCCAACTCCAAGCCGTAGAGAAATTCATACTAGAAAATAAATGAGAAAACATACAAACATTTCAAGCATACATTAATGTATGCATTCTGATTTATTTCATATTTGCTTCTTCATTCATTTAGCCATTCTCTTATTTATTAATTCATCTGGTTTTTTTAATGCCAACTCTCTGGAAGACAGCTTGTTGATAGCTAGAGATTTGAGGATTACCCAGATGAAAACACTGCCCTTAACAGAATATTACCTGACTATGAAATTAATAGTGAAATTATCTGAGCCTTAGAGTAGATAGCTATATTCCATGTAAACCAGGATACATTTTAGTGGCATATTTGCTCAATATGAGACAACATATTTACACTAGTTTTTTTAAGCTGTAAAACTAATACATTTTAAGTATAAAAATGACAAATAGTTTATATGTTGTTATACAGTATTAAATATTATTCAAAATACTATTTTAATGGATAAAATAATTCATAGATACTATAATTTATTTAATACTGACTGAAAAATCACCAATGTGCCTTTTTTAAAAATTCTGAATGAATCTGTGATTCTAGGGGGAAACTCTACAAGGAATTGTGATAATCAAGGTTAAAAAGTGATTTCATATTATGCAGGGTGGGCAAAAGTAGATTTACAGTTGTGAGTGTGCAAAACAGTTTATTCTTGATTGATTTATTAATTGTATTATTTTTCATACAAACAACTGTAAACCTACTGTTGCCCACCCCTGTGTTTTACACGAATTAGCAGTGTGGCAAATAATGGAACATTTTACATTATGCATTACTAAATATTTTCTTAGGTTACCTCTTAGACATGAAGTCCACGGACCAGAGGCCAAAACTAAAACTTTTTAAAGTATATTGATTCATATAATACAATCAAATCACTTTTTAGAAAATTCCAGAAATTTAATATCCTATATGTGAATATCAGGCTTATGTAGACTGAATTATTTTAAAATTTCATATTAGGCTAAAATGTCTGTATATTAACATTTTTGTTAATTTCTCTTCTATATGTATTTGAGTCATGTATAATATTAAATATTCTATCATATTAGTAACTCTTTTTCCATTTTCATTGTAATATAATGAAATACTAGTTCAAAGAATGTGCTCTGGAATTAGACCATTTGTGTTGTAATCCTGTGTTGAGCATCTGTCCCCTGGTGGCCAGTGTGTGTCATAGCAACCAGCCGGATGGTAAAAGGAACACTTAGCATATTAGACTTTTATATAGAGAGTTATGTATAACAGGATATTGTAAAAATTAAGTTACGAAATTTTTATTAAAATGTTTCTTACCGTTACATTGGCTGGGCCACAAAAATATTCATCGTGGGCTGCATGCAGCCCGCAGGCCTCGAGTTTGACATGCTTGAGATACAGGTTTTCTGGCTTACAGCTGGCATCTGAAGTGTGTAGTTAGAGAGGGTGGCAGTCTTATAGGACTGAATCCTTAACCTGTGGAATCTGATTCTAACTCTGGGTATATAGTGTCAGAATTGAATTGACTTCTTGGATACCCTGCTGATGTCTGAGAGTTATTTGTTGGTCTGGAGGGAAACCCCTCCCCCGAAATTGGAGTTGGGTTCAGGACTCCTGTTTAGTTAGTATTAGTGAAGTGAAATTTGCTAGAACGGCCCTGGCTCATAGAAACCTTTGGTTTGGGAAGAGAAAGAATGAAAGAGGTAACCTTTGATTCCTGGGTGGCCGTGTGGTCCCTCATGGTATGGAGTAGCAGCTATGTTGTGCTGGGCCCAATTGCTAAAGGATAAAATTATCAGTGGAAATTAGAGATGCACTGGGTACACAAGGAAAGGAAAACTAATAAGAAATAGTAATAGGCAAAATATTCAACCCTTTGCTATTGTCATCTATCATAGCTCACTGAAAGTAAAAGAAAGTGTTGGTTCTGGCCTTGATGCTCATCCAAGCTCAGATTTGGGTTAATTCTGACCTTTGCCCATTAACTTCAAAGCCACCTAAAAGGAGACAACATTATGCAGGACAACACAAAGTGCCTCTAACACCTCTGGTCACCGAGAAGGTAGTTAATGTTGAGGCTGGAGGGCAAAAGCAAGAAATGACTAAAACCAGGAGATAGAAGCGGGGAGGGGGTAAGAGGATGTTTCATTTTGTAGATTGGTATCACCAGCTTCCTGGGGAACCTTTACTGAAAAGGATTTTGTCAGTAACTAACCTGAGGGCTAGCTGTGTCCTTGGTTTTGAATGGTGCTGAGTGGAAGAGCATGCTTGGGTTGGTGGAATACCCATAGCTCACTATTGAACAATCACTAGCTCACTACTGAACAGTCACAGGAGGCTGGACATGATCCAGACACACAGGAGGTTCTTCCTGAGGGGACAGCAAGCCTGGTGCACTGAATGAAAGCCACTGTAAGGTCAGCCCACCTCCCCGCCCCCTTATAAATGCCAAATGGAAACCCTATTGAAGCAGCTGATATGCTTCATATGCCAGCCACGTGGAACTGGCTTTATGATGACCAGGGTGCTCACCAGCTGACTATGCCTGTTAGTCAGGTCAGAGTAAATGCTGTGATGAAGGGGGGCCCTGTGCATGGGCACCCCAGGTTACTTATTGCTACAGAGCCAACCAGTTCAAGAAGCCTTATCAGATTTGCTATCTCAGCTTCCCCTCCTGGGTTTTACACATGCAAATAAGAACATTAGCTTAATTAACTAGAGCAGTGGTTCTCAACCTGTGGGTCACGACCCCTTTGGTGGTCGAACGACCCTTTCACAGGGGTCCCCTAAGACCATCCTGCATATCAGATATTTACATTACAATTCATAACAGTAGCAACATTACAGTTATAAAGTAGCAACGACAATAATTTTATGGTTGGGTCACAAGAGGAACTGTATTTAAGGGCCAGAAGGTTGAGAACAACTGAACTAGAGAATGGGAACAGGCTGAGGGGAGAGCCAAGAGATTCACCTCAACAAGGCTGGTTTTTATTTACCTTATTAAGAAGGTAAGGTAAATAAGCAAAAATTGATAGAAACAAAGCAGAAACAGAAGGGGGACGGGTACAGGACAACTACCAGCATCGTGGGAATCTTTTAGATGGTTATTGGGAAATGGGTACCTAAAACAGACATTGATGGGGTTAAAGCAAATTTTCTATTACAGTACTACCTAAGGTTGCGTGGGACAAAGAGCCTCCTTCTTGTCCCCCAACATTAGGCTCCAAACAAGTCTTCTTACCCGAGTTTTGAGAACTTTAAAGATTTGGAAAGTGAAACAGCAGTGAGAAACCTGACCAGCAATCACTTTGGAGCAGCAGAAGGCTAATCAATCAAGTTAAAGTTTGAAAAACAAGTCGAGTCCCTTGGCTCAACCCCAAAGCCTTTTTACAAGAGTGGGTAAAATTGTCAAGAGTGAAAAAAAAAAAAAAGTTTCTAGGACTCCCTAATAGGGGAATCCCATGAACTGTGAACAAAAACTCACCAGCAAGGCCAAGACTCAGGTTGCAATTAGTGTGAGAGAAAGTAAAATGTACTGGATGGTACTATTAGGAAAGTTGGAATGTTTAAGAAAGTATAATGTAAAAAAAAAGTCCTATCTCCTTTATTTAGATGTTTATGGCGAGGGAATACCTTCCCCTAACTAGCATTATAAAACGGAAACTATAGAAGAAGTCCTAGTAGAAGCCATTAAGGCACATAAGAATAGAGGGATTGCCATAAAAGTTTGGAGGGGAATTGGTATGTGAGACGGACATTATGTGAACTGACTCTGTCTGTCTTACTGATGTATTATGGGGATGGAAATATATGTGGATGGGAACCTTTGCCCTGCCCAACAATGTAAAAAGGAAGGCATGTAAATCCGCCCTTCAGGCCACACTAATTGGACGTGCTAAATGGGGAGCAGCGCAATGGCCTGAGTCTACCCAGTGCGTTATAGAATCTCATAGGGACAGCACTCTGCAATGGTCTTTGTGGGGCAGACACTGTGCCTCACCACAAGTGCCTCTGAGTGCCTCCCAGGGAAAGTACTGACTTTGGACAAGATCATTTCCATTTGAGGGGCATTGACTACCCTGCCAACTAACACTACTAATGGAAAATTCCACTGTGCCTGAGGGACATAATGCTTGAAACCTGAAATGCCTATGATGTCTGAGGTGCTGTCAGATGAACAGTTGAATGGGGATGGTGGTGCCCAGAAGTATCCCATAATTAAATGGACACGGTTTATGTGAGCCCGTGCTGCCTGGGAAGTGGAAGGAGGAACTACAGGAGAGCCAGGGCGCTTCCTCCCCTGGGACTGACTCTGCAGCAGCAGAGGAGATGCCGGATTCTAATGTCCTGGGGGCTGCTCTGGACAGACCACAAAGAGCTGTTTGGGCTGTGGTTGGCATTCCAAGGTGAAGTGACAGCATCCTGTTTGGAAAGCTGCTGTAGTAAGACCAGCAGATGGAAAGACTCTGGCTGAAGACGTGAAAACAGATCAGCTCCTTTGGGATGGATTGCACACTGTTTTCTCATCTGTGACACCAGGACTGAACAGCAGTCAGGCCGTGTGTGTGGGTTGCTATGACTCCTGGCATTGGCCAGTGGCCTAGCACATGGTCAGTCAGAACAATGGAAACCTGCTAAAGGGATGCCCATTGGGGCACAGCCCTAAGGAATTCTGAGGGTGCCTGAAACAGGACATGCCAGTGCCCATCGAAAGAGCTCCTTTCCGGTCCTCTCGCCAGGCGTCCTCGTGGGAGTGACATCGTCTTTAAACCCTGCGTGGCAATCCCTGACGCACTGCCGTGATGCCCAGTGAGGACAGGGTGACCTGGAAGTCCAACCACTTCCTTAAGATCATCCAACTCCTGGATGATTATCCAAAATGCTTCATTGTGGAGCAGACAATGTGGGCTCCAAGCAGATGCAGCAGATCCGCATGTCCCTCCGCGGGAGGCTGTGGTGCTGATGGGCAAGAACACCATGAGGCGCCAGGCCATCCGAGGACACCTGGAAAACAGCCCAGCTCTGGAGAAACTGCTGCCTCACATCCGGGGGAATGTGGGCTTTGTGTTCATCAAGGAGGACCTCACTGAGATCCGGGACATGCTGCTGACCAATAAGGTGCCAGCTGCTGCCCGTGCTGGTGCCATTGCCCCGTGTGAAGTCACTGTGCCAGCCCAGAACACTGGTCTGGGGCCAGAGAAGAGCTCCTCCTTCCAGGCTCTAGGCATCACCACTAAAATCTCCAGGGCACCACTGAAATCCTGAGGGATGCACAGCTGATTAAGACTGGAGACAAAGTGGGAGCCAGCGAAGCCACACTGCTGAACATGCTCAACATCTCCCCCTTCTCCTGTGGGCTGACCATCCAGCAGGTGTTTGACAATGGCAGCATCTACAACCTGGAAATGCTTGACATCACAGAGGAAACTGCATTCCCGCTGCCTGGAGGGTGTCCGCAGTGTTGCCAGGTAACGCCTTCACATTGGTGACCCAACTGTTGCATCAGTACCCCATACTATTATCAATGGGTACAAGCGAGATCTGGCTTTGTCATTGGAGACTGATTACACCTTCCGACTTGCTGAAAAGGTCAAGGCCTTCTTGGCTGATCCATCTGCTTTTGTGGCTGCTGCCCCTGTGGCCGCTGCCACCACTGCTGCTCCTGATGCTGCAGCAGCACCAGCCAAGGTTGAAGCAAAGGAAGAGTCAGAGGAGTCGGACAAGGATATGGGATTTGGTCTGATTAATTACCAAAAAGCAACCAGCTCAGCCAACTCTATTTGAGAAACAAGGAAATAAAGCTTACTTCCCTTAAAAAAAAAAAAAAAGCTCCTTTCCAGGTTTGGGAGGAGATGGGAATCAAAAAACAGCCCAAGTGTTCAGCTGAGATGGCCACTGGGTCCACCCATGAATAGACATGAGGTCACTGCAGCAATGCAGAGATGGACTGCGTGTAGATAGTCTCCTTGTGCCCTCTGAGGCACAAATGCCAAGAAAACTGCTGTGTCTGCCAGCAAAAGGGACTGAGACTGTAAATGGGTCTGAGGAAGATTCCCTGGGGGAGAGCTCTGAGCTTCCCTGGCAAGTCAGACTGACTTTGGCAGCCCTGAGGCCCTCTAAACTGGTCTTAACAGGAATGGACAGTGGCTCTGGGCTGTGCTTTGCTTACCAGATGGTAGATGAAATGCTCATATGCTGAACGCACGTGAACTCAAGGTATTGTACCAACCTGGATGGCTGAGCGTCATTTCTTCAGACCGGAAATCACACTTTAAAGCCAATAGTGTCCAAGAGTGACAGAAGGAGATGCTTCTCAGTACTACACAGAGAACTGAAAGAGGCCATGTAACATTGTTTGTCTAAAACGGGGGGAGACGAAGCCTGAAGGGCTGGCTTGCATGCCTTCCCCAGTGTGTGCACACACTCTACATGGACATGAGCGGCTAAAGGAGTGTTCCCACCAGGTTAATCTGTTTTTCTGGAGGATCTGGGCAGAGGGGTGGGGAAGGGTGTTGGAAATCTATTTTTTTCATGTCTCCTAATTTTTGTTTTCCTACCTGATGCATTGGTCACAGGATCAGGGCTGAAACTACAAGGGCTCTAAACAGGGATGATGGCTAAGCAAGAAACTCACTGTGTTATGAACATTTCTGTCGTAGTTCCTAAAGGCTGAAATGGACAGCTTTTGCCTTCAAGTCATCTGACAAAATTAGGATTCACAGAGAACTCAGCTCTCTTTCCTGGTGGTCAAAAGAGCTCATTCTTCTGCCCTGTGTAATCTTTCCAAGTCAGATCAGGAATGGACTGAGGGGGAGGCACTTGCTGGACCAGTACTGCTGTCAGCATTCTGGACTAGCACAGAGGCTGAACCTGATGTCACTTCCCAAAGTGGAAAAAGGGGGGGGGGGGGTGGATAAGTGATAATGGGCACATCATTGCCCTTTCCCACATACCTGATGCCCTGTGAATCTCACCCTTCTGGCTGCTCATGACAACATTATTTAACAATTCATTGGGGATCTAGAGGGAACATATTTCCCAGATACCTGAACCATTGTAGCCATTTAATGGAACCCAAGGAGGGGTTGTGGGAAGCTCTGGTTCTTAGCCAATCTGTCAGAAGCACAGATGAGGATCTAGATTTCAATTGGAGTTGTGAGCATCCCATCTGTACCCAATCTGTAAGAAGCACAGGTAGCCAGGGCTCATGGCTGACACTGTAGCACAGGGGAAAGCAAAGCAATAGGATATATGTAAATATTCCATTTTCATGGTTATTGTTACTAAATTATTAAAGTGAATACAAAAATTAAGTGCTGGGGAAAAAATATAGCTCCCAAACACCCTAAAAAATAAATAAGTAAAAATTTTTTTAAAAAAGTGCTGGTTCTTATGTGATGCTGAACCAAGCTCAAATTTGGGTCTATCTGAGCCTCGGCCATTAGCCTTAAAGCTGCCTAAAGGAGGAAGTGATGCAGGGCAACAGGGAGTACCTCTAAGACCTCTGGTCACCAAGAAGGTAGTCAATGTGGGGAAGGGCAAAACCAAGGAACTATTAAAACCAGAGGTAGAGTATAAAGGAGTTGATTCATTTTGTAGAATGGTATCACCAGCTTTCTAAGAAACCTTCAGAGAAATTAATTATGAGTATAAATAATTTTTTGGGGGGTGGCAGGGATGTCTTTAGGGTTGACTTTCACAGAATGTAACTGGCATAGTATGGGAATAGATAATGTATATGGAAGGGGACACTTCCTCTACCTAACATTGAAACCAAAACCTGTAGAAGTCCTCATGGAGAGCACAGTAAGGGTCATATTCATTTATGGAATCATGGTAAAAGTTTGGAGGGGAATTGGTATGTGAAACAGACATTATGTGAACTGACTCTGTCTTACTGATGTATTATGGGGATGGAAATGTATGTGGATGGGAACCTTTGCCCTTCCCAGCATTGTAAAACAGAAGGCATGTAAATCCGCCCTTCAAGCCACATTAATTGGACATGCAAAATGGGGAGCAGTGCGATGGCCTGAGCCCACGCAGTGTGGTGCAGAAGCCGGGGTGCTGGTAGGGACCATTCTCTCTGCAATAGTTCTTTATGGGGCAGACCCTGTGCCTCACACCAAGAGCCTCTGAGTGCCTCCCAGGGACAACTATTCCAACTCTGGACATGAGAATTCCCATTTGAGGGGCATTGACTACCTTGCCATCTGACACTATTGTATTTGCAGCTTATACTTCTGGGTGGTGCCCTGAAGTAGCCCATAATAAAATGGACACGGTTTGTGTGAGCCCGTGCTGCCTGGGAAGTGCAAGAAGGAACTACAGGAGAGCCAGGGCGCTTCCTCCCCTGGGACTGACTCTGCAGCAGCAGAGGAGATGCCGAATTCTAATGTCCTGGGGGCTGCTCTGGACAGACCACAAAGAGCTGTTTGGGCTGTGGTTGGCATTCCAAGGTGAAGTGACAGCATCCTGTTTGGAAAGCTGCTGTAGTAAGACCAGCAGATGGAAAGACTCTGGTTGAAGAATTGAAAACAGATCCGCTCCATTGGGATGGATTGCACACTGTTTTCTCATCTGTGACACCAGGACCGAACAGCAGTCAGGCCGTGTGTGTGGGTCGCTATGACTCCTGGCATTGGCCAGTGGCCTAGCACATGGTCAGTCAGGACAATGGAAACCTGCTAAAGGGATGCCCATTGGGGCACAGCCCTAAGGAATTCTGAGGGTGCCTAAAGCAGGACATGCCAGTGACCGTTGAAAGAGCTCCTTTCCAGGTTTGGAAGGAGATGGGAATCAACAAGCAAATAGCCCATGTGTTTGGCTGAGATGGCCACTGGGTCCACCCATGAATAGACATGAGGTCACTGCAGCAATGCAGAGATGGACTGCGTGTAGATAGTCTCCTTGTGCCCTCTGAGGCACAAATGCCAAGAAAACTGTTGTGTCTGCCAGCAAAAGGGACAGAGACTGCAAATGGCTGGGGAAGATTCCCTGGGGGAGAGCTCTGAGCTTCCCTGGCAAGTCAGACTGACTTTGGTAGCCCTGAGGCCCTCTAAACTGGTCTTAACAGGAATGGACAGTGGCTCTGGGCTGTGCTTTGCTTACCAGATGGTAGATGAAATGCTCATATGCTGAACGCACGTGAACTCAAGGTATTGTACCAACCTGGATGGCTGAGCGTCATTTCTTCAGACCGGAAATCACACTTTAAAGCCAATAGTGTCCAAGAGTGACAGAAGGAGATGCTTCTCAGTACTACACAGAGAACTGAAAGAGGCCATGTAACATTGTCTAAAATGGGGGGAGACGAAGCCTGAAGGGCTGGCTTGCATGCCTTCCCCAGTGTGTGCACACACTCTACATGGACATGAGCGGCTAAAGGAGTGTTCCCACCAGGTTAATCTGTTTTTCTGGAGGATCTGGGCAGAGGGGTGGGGAAGGGAGTTGGAATCTATTTTTTTCATGTCTCCGACTTTGTTTTTCTAACCTGATGCATTGGTCACAGGATCAGGGCTAAAACTACAGGGTCTCTACACTGATCTTGGCTCAGCAAGAAACAATAAAAGATAATTAGAAAGAAAAAAAAATAATAGCTAAGGATAAAGGGCTGATAAGTGGGTTACATGCTAAGGGTAAGACAATATTACAGTAGCACTTTGAAATAGGCTTAGGGGAAGAGACGATATTGTCTCTTAGGTTAGGTATAACAGATGCTGATAGATTGAAGCCGTATTTTTGCTGAGACCATTCCTGCTTTGATACCTAACAAGATCAAATGGAAGCTGGCAAATCTGATTGGCCTCATCCTGGTCTCCCTTTCATATTATGTGATGTTGACACAGATAGTTAATAACTGAAACTCTGGTAACATCACAGTTCCCTTTGACTTCTATGGTTATTTTGCTCTGTTTGAAAACCAGGAGGTGAACTGCGATACAGTGATTTTATAAGAAAAATATATTTGATCATTCAAATGACCAAAATAT
Source organism: Myotis nattereri (assembly GCF_964212035.1). Classification (NCBI taxonomy): domain Eukaryota; kingdom Metazoa; phylum Chordata; class Mammalia; order Chiroptera; family Vespertilionidae; genus Myotis; species Myotis nattereri. The sequence goes on along the minus strand of NC_138080.1, from coordinate 63,036,812 downwards.
ATTTCTTATGTCTATTTGGTCTTCATTCAGAATTCCTGGCTTGCAGCTTCCAGAACTCTCTGAATTTCCTAAGAGTTAAAAGTGTGTGTGGGGGGCTGGGGGGAGCGGGGGGAGCCTCCTGTTATGTTAATGTGTGACTTTTGAAAGCATCTGAGAATGGGGTCTAGTTGCCAGGAGAACCAACCTTGTGATTGGAGGGTTGGAACTTTGGGTCCCACTCCCTGACCTCCATGTAAGAGAGGGGTAAAGGGCTAGAAGTTGAATCAATTACCAGTGGCCAATGATTGATTAATGATGCCTATGCAATGAAGCCTCCATAAAAATCCAATAGGATGAAATTCAGGCAGTTTCTGGATTGGTGAACACACAGATGTGGGGAGAATCATGTACCTAGAGAGGATACAGAAGCTCCGGCTTCTTTCCACATACCTTGTTTGCCCTATGTATCTCTTCCATCTTGCTGTCCTGAGTTACATCCTTTTACAGTAAAAGACCTCATAAGAAACACATTTCTCTGAGCACTGTGAGCCGTTCTAGCAAATTAATAGACCCCAAGGAGGAGGTATGTGGAAACCTGATTTATAGACAATCTCTCAGAAGTATAGGTGACAATCTGGACTTCCAGTTGGCATTCTGAGTTGGAGTAGGTCACTGGAACCTCCAATCTATAGCCAGGCAAGTACAGGTATTTTGGGTTGGTAGCTGACATCTGAAGAGTGTATGTGTGTGTGTGTGTGTGTGTGTGTGTGTGTGTGTGTGTGTGTGAGATGGGGGCAGTATTGTAGGACTGAACCCTTAACCTGTGGAATTTGAGGTTATCTCCAGGTAGATAGTGTCAGAGTTCAGTTGAATTATTGGACACCCTGCTGGTGTCCGAGAATTCTTTGTTGGTGTAATAGGAACCCTCCCTGCAACCTACATGTTGGAATGGGGTCCAAGAACCCTTTTAATATAGAAACATAATAATTCTTGTTAGTTCATAAACTCAGTTTGGGGCTTAATAAGTTTGTGTTGTTTCCTATGTCATCAATTTTACTGCTTCCATTGCTTTTGAGTTGGTTGCTTTCTGTCAGCAACTGCGTTAAACTGCTTGTCATCCTCTGGCTTCAGTGCTCAGACCTACACTTTCATTAGAATCCCTTCTTATCTCCCACTGCATTCTTTGCTAGTCTTTCCTATGTGTGCTTCAAATCACTAACTCCTGTTTCCAAAAGTTTCAAATATAGTCTTGGCCACTAGTATTTTGAATTTCTCAGCATTTTTGTCAGTTTATCCTCTTCGTATTTTTGTCCTCATCCCAATTTTGGTCTCTCATTATTGGTCTAAGCCCTTGCTTCTTAGAGGGCCTATCTTCTTTGGTAACACTGAGCTCATAACTATTTCTATGTTTCAATTTTGAATATTATTTTTAGAGGTATACTTAGTCTCTGCTTTTCTCCTAATTTTTTTTTTTTTTTATTGGAAGGGGGCTTATGTTTTCAAAAATTTTTTTAGCCTAGGGACATTTTTATCTAGGTTTATTGTTCTGCCAACAAGTAGGGTGGGTAGACTGCTTTTGTTCCCTCTAATTGCTGCCATGCAAGCTGGCAAAGTTCTGCCTCTAGGCCCAAAACAGACCTTCAACTTGAAATGCCCATGTCTTTTCATTTAATGTTGGCCTGATCCACTGAAACAAACTAAATTCAACATATTTAGAGACTTGGGGGGATGAGAAAAGTGGCAGTGATGAAATAAATATCTAAAGAGTATCTATTGCAAAAATACAGGTTAGGACATCTTGACCATAATCATGATCATAGAACTTGCATTATTGTCAAAGTAAACTGCATCCAATCCACAAGTGCATAATATAGCCACTGACAACTATAGGATCACAGAATGTTACAACTGAAAAGTTATCGTTCAGACCAAGCTCAATATTTTCTAAAATCAGAACCCCAAACTCAGTGATTTTCCCCCCTTGGTAGGTCACTATTCCTTAAGGTTCAGGAATCGGGACACTAGGCTAGGAAAACATAAAATGTTCACAGATGATTGGACAAAGTCAGGCAAGTGGTAACTAAGGGTAAAGACAGACTGAATACAGTCTGAAAAGAAAGAACCAGTTTTCTAGGCCCTACAAAGATTCTTCCAATAATGTCTGAGTGGATGTTATTATGTTAGGAAGTGAGCATGTGACCAGACAGCTCCAGGTAGATGAGGATCAAAGATTCTGACAGTTGAAAACGGAGATTTGTAATTGAACTCTCACCTGGGATTTGGTATTAGTTAATAAGATAAAATTGACAAAGCATGAAAAAAGAGGGCAGGTGTGTTGTTTTTATTGGACAGATTCATATCTTAAATTCATCACTTCAGGAATTATCTAAGCTCAGTTTCCTCATCAGTAAAATAACAAAAGTGAAACACTTCCTTCACCATCCAGCTCTGATGAATGAAATTATGTATGTAATGAAAATTTGCAAATCTACTTGCCATCATCTCAGTAAACTAGTAAAGGATCATTTTATTTTTAAAAACATAGCTAAAGGTATCAACCTTCAAGAGAATGTTTATTGCCACTGTATTAACCATATTTATATGTTTATGAATAAGTACAAAATGTAGTGTTTTGTTAATTAGCTACTAGAGGGAACACTTTTAATCTGACAATGGAGACACTACTTCCACCTAGTGGCAAATTATCTAAATTACAGTATCGGGTCTAGAAATGCAAACATTTTAATTCAAATATTATTTAGTTTAGAGAAGATATTTTTTTATATCTTGTACATTTCACTATTAACTTTGAGGCAAAAATGTAAGCATTATTGAAAAAGTAAGCTTTAATTAAAATGGTTTAGAAATTAAAACTATTCAGTATTATTTATTAAAAATCAAAAGTGACTGCCTTTTGCTTTATATCTTTATAATGCCAGGCTATGTGAAACTATAAAAAAAATCCTTTATTTTATGCTATGAATGCAGGCAAGCTGTGTATTTGCTTGCTACTACTCAAAGGAAAATAACTTGATGTCATCATGCACTTCAAAAAGTATGGTCACTAGAAGCTTCAAGTAAAAGAAACACTTTTGTTATTAATTACAAACTAGTTGGGGTTATCGTTTCGTCTATTTTCACATGCAAAAAATTAAGCTGGGAAACAACAATGAAACTCTTCATAAATTGATAATGCATGCATGTACTTTTGCAAATTGTAATTGGCCCAATTTTACCCTTAGCATTTAGAAATAATCACACTCTCCAGCAATTCTTGTCACCCCAGCTGGTTTTTATGTATAAAACTGCTTTCAGAGGATCTAATATCCCCTAGTGACAACAAATGTATCACAGAATTTAGATTTCTCAGTCAGTATTCAGTAACATTTCCCAAATTATATTCTTGCTCATTAATGGTTTCAGATACGTTTTGGAAAGCACTGCAATAAATAAAGATAAGCAGGCCTCAGTGTCCTATTTTTAACATGGTAATGCATATTAATGAGAAGAAGAGAGCAGGCATCACTTCCCCAAAGCTCCGGATTGCTTGCCTCCACCCTTTTTCCCAGACACACAAGTACTCCTCTAAGGCACTCAGATTGGGGGAGGGGAGGCGAGAGCCATGCTAAGTGGCCCATTTTGTTGTTCTGCACTGATGAGTTATTTTGGTAGTTTTGCTCTGGAGTTTATCTTTATGTCAAAACTGAGCTTGTGGAGTGGAATGGTGCACTGTATCATCTATACCATCCCTTTCTGTCCGTTATGAAGTCATGACTGCAAAAAGGAAATACTTGATTAAATTGGAATATTTCCCATCTGGTATTGTTTGGGTTTTGTACAATGAAGCTGATTTATGAGAAGCAGTACAGCACAGAGGGAGGAGGAGGGGCCAAAGGGGCCAGATGCCTGCTCTACCAGCTTTATGAACTTGGACGAGTTGGCCAACCTTTCTAAGCCTTGGTTTTCTCAATATTAAGTAAGAAAGTTATTCCTAGTTTTATTTGAGAGTCCACGGAGTTAATACATTCGCACAGTATTTGGCAACTCTTAAGTGCTCAGTAAAATATATGGTCCATATGTAGTTTAAATATGTAGTTGAACCTGATGTTCAACATGTTGAGGATTAGATCTACATTTTTACTTAAAACACTTTGGGAAATAAGTTGTTTGAAAATAAGGAGCTATTTCAGTGCTTAGCTTGCATTCCCAGAATTTAATTGAAACCTGGATGTTTGGTAAAATCATTTTTTTAGTATCTCGATAGCTTATTAAAAAATATAATGAAACAGTACTATGGAACATAAAATGCAGTTTTCAAATGTTTTCATTAAATTGCCCAGAGTAGTGACATTCTTGAGAAAATGGAGTCTTTCTTTCTTTGTAATTTTGGACTATTTTATACATACATCATTATATATGTATATTGCAAAGCTTTGACCTAATGAATAGTGTTCATGGCCAAAAAGTAAAGTGTTAAGAGAGGGGAAAAAAGTATTTTCAGCATAGTTTTTATGTTTTTGTATAAAATTCTGTGTGGAGAAAAAAAAACAGCTAAGGTGAGTATTCTTTGTCTGATTCTAGAACACCCAAATGATGTTATATAAATCTTCCCTTGCTGTACTGTATATAGACTGACAGGGACAGAATGAAAACCAAAGCAAATATGAGGTAAAAATGATTTTTTATTACTTTAGGTATTTCTAGATGTCAGATAAAAATGAGAACATTGCTAAAAATTTTACAGAATGACAGCTTTGCCTTATGGATAAAATTCTATAGTTTGATGTATGAGGCAGAAAATGTGAAAAATATTATGAAGCACTACCCTGACATAATGATGGAAAGCTGTTGGAAGTGTGCTAACGCCAGAGAAATATAATAGACTAAAGTTAAACAAGAAAGAAGGCAATTCCTTTGTATCTCGCCTATCCCAGAAACATGAGTTCTGGCCTTCAAAAAGATGCAAAGCACTGATTTTCTTTTTTTCTTTCTTTCTTTTTTTATTGACTTCTAAATGTTCCACTTTCCTGCCTCACTTTGAAATTAACTTCTCCATGCATGCCTTTGCATATCTATCCAATACAAAATAAATAATGGAAAGTTCTTGAAGAATCATAATTGACTTGCCATGTTCTGCTCTACTGCAAATTAGTAGATTAGAATATGATAAATTACTAATTCAGAGTCGCTATACTTACAGTCTCCCTCTGCATGTACTCTCCCAGGGGACAGTAGGTATTTGATTCTTAGTCCACATGTACCTGTTACCCAGGAGCTTTGCTCCTGGGCTGATTTATGTCAGTGGTGGTACCTGAGGAAACAGGCTCTTACTCTCTGGGAGCCTGAATTTGTACTGATTCTTAAGCCTTTCTGAGCTTGATACATCAATTACTCTTTTAACTCTCTAAGTCATAGAGTGCTGTCATATCTCCACATACTTGTGAATTTTCCAGTTTTCTTCTTATAACTGACCACTGGTTGAAAAAGACATTTTATATTTTTTCAGTATTTGAAAATAGATTAACTCTTGTTTCATGACCTAATAAGTGATCTAGCCTAGAGAATGTTCCATGCCCATTTGAGAAGAACATGTATGATGTTGCTTTTGGATGAAATATTCTTTATGTGCCTCTGAAATCCTTTTGCTCTAATGTGGCATTTTAGGTCATTGTTTACTATTGATTGTCTGGATGATCTCTCTATTGATGAAAGTGGAGTATTAAAGTCCCCTATTATTCTACTGCTGTCTACCATTTTGTCGTTAATTTGCTTTATATATTTAGGTGCTCCTATACTGGGTGCATTAACATTTACAAATGTTATATCTTCTTGCTGGATTGACCTTCTTTATCATTATATAATGACCTTCTTTTTCTTTTATTACAGTTTTTATCTTAAAGTATCTTTGGTCCAATATCAGTATTGTTAACCCAGCTTTATTTTAGTTTCCATTTACATGGAATATCTTTTTCCATCCTTTCACTTTCAATTTGTGTGTGCCCTTATATCTAAAATAACTCTCTTGTAGGTAGCATATACATGGGTCTTTTCCCCCTCACCCCCATTCAACCATTCTTTTCTGTCTCTTTTGATTGGAGAATTAAGTCCATTTAGTTTTAAGATCATTGATAGGTATGTACTTATGGCCACTTTGTTCATTGTTTTCTGGTTGTTTTGTTCTTCATCTGTTCCTTTCTTCTCTGGCTCTGTGATTTGATCGTTGTCTATAGTGGTATGCTTACCAGTAGATTCTTGTGTGTGTACCTACTATAGGTTTTTGCTTTGTGGTTACCATGAGATTTGCATAAAACACTTACATGTGTAACTGTCTTTTTCAGATAGCAATTTATGTTTGTATTCTAAAGCTCTACATTTTTACTCCTTCCTCCATGTTTTATGATTTAATGTCACAATTTACACCTATTGTTTTATATCCCATTTTGCTTAGGGTATTGTTGCTTTTCAGAATCTCCTCCTAAATTTCAGTAACACTTTAGGTGGGATGCCACTGTAAAGTTTAAAAATTCTTGACATATTTACCTATTCACCTGTGTAAATACTCTCCCATGTTATTTGAATTTAATCATATCAATCATTAGGGGAGACAGTGAGTAAATATACTTTTAAATTTAATATATATATATGTAAGTATGGTCTACTAATAACATTGCTATAATATAAAATATAATTAAATTTCTTGAGTGCTTTGTAATCTGGGACTCACTACGAATACCTCTAAACACCTGATGTGGACTTTGTATTGCTGGGCATTACAAGGAAATACAATAGAATATTGAAGGTATAATCCATTATTTTCTCCTGGAGATGGTAAGGCACAGTGAGATGTGGATGTGATGGATTTCGGCTTAATGTTTTAAAATGCCTCTAGAACATGCCACGCATACATCACACGGATTTCTTTGTGCTAACGCTCCGGCTGGCTTTGTTCTTAACGGAGTTGGCTTTTTAGTCTCCTAAGTCCTGAGTGACATTTTTGTTGTGTAAATGGCTCTTCTTTTAGGATGTGTGCATCCTTTATCTAATACGATCTGTTACAATGACATTTGGGACAACTGTTAATATTTTCTAGGTCACTATGAATTATACCACACATTTTTCATTTGCATTGTGTCTAGGATTAGTGAGTGTACATCTGAATACATAACTATGCACAATAAGCTACTGACAAAGGAAAAGAACCACGTAAGTACAGAGTTAAAGTAAAATTGTGCATGACTTTTACTTTAATTAACACGGTATGTACAAACTCAAGAATATCTGAAACATAATTATGGTCTGTAATACATCTTAGATGTATATTGCTATTTTCTCAAATAATTATAAACTAAAACAATTGGATCACTCTCTTAAATAAGTATTTATCCAGCTCCTATTTTACAAGGGCTGAAGATACATGGAAGACAAGGGGAGGGTAAGTGGGTAATTTGTGGCTTTCCTATACTCTTCCCCTAAATGTATTCCATTTGGAAGTATACAGAAGAAATGTTAGAATACCGATAATTTATCTCACTCTCATCTCCTATACTTTCATCCTCTCGTATACTCTCCTGGCTTAGATGTTCCCAGTGTACCGGCTTTTCTACCGCTGCTTCTGCTCTTTGAATGACTTGCTGCTGATGCGTAGAATGTTCTTCTGCAGCTTCCTGTGTTGTCTCTCTCAAACTCTGTGGACACTCCCATTCTCGTTGGGTCTGGCCTGACCGCTCTGAAAGGGCTCTCCCAAGTCGCCTTTTTCATCCCTCTTTCCTTCCTTTTCCCACAGCACCACTTTTAAAAATACACTATATGTGTTTATATTTGTCATTTCCTCCACTAAAACATTAGCTATTATTTATTTGCTTGGGTTATTTTTTTCCTCATAATTGTATCCACAGTGCCTAGAATAATACCTGCCATGTGTAGTGTTTAATATATGTTTTCCAAAAGAGTTAGTGATTAAATTTTTTATTAAAGAAGTAATCAAATATAACAAAGTAGCATAGGACATGCCTGAAATGCCATGAATTTATAACTGAGGGAGGATTTACTACATAGTTGCTTGGTTTAAAATGTGTTTTTATTAAAAAGATATTTAAAAAATTAAATTGGTAAAACTCAATCTCATCATTGTAGCAAGCCTAAGTTAACCATTGCATTTTATGTTTATGTATACCAGTACAGTATATGGAGACATTATACAATGTACAATTTCATGTCATTGTTTATTATTTTTGTTTTTTAGAGACTTTTCCCCTGTTCAATTGGATATAATTGACATACAGCACTTTATAAGTTTAATATATTCAATATAATGGTTTGACTTACATATAATGTTACTTGATTACCAAAAAGTTAACATCCATCATCTCATCCTATATAATAAAAGCCTAATATGCAAATTGTCCCCTTGACCGGGAGTTTGACCACTTGCAATGACGTGTGCTGAACACCAGGGGGCAGCATGGAACATGGTGGGCGTTGGCGACATGGCACTGGCAGTGGGCAGCAGTGGAGGTGCTGCTGGCCCCGATAGGTCCCAATGAAAGCAGGACCACAGCGGGATGGTGGAGCGGGTGAGCAGATGGTGCCAGGCCAAGGCAGGTATGAGCAGGGCCCAATTGCCCCACTGATTGCCCTGCAAACAGCGGTCAGCAGCGGCGGTGGGGGGTGGGGCTGCTGCCTGGCTCCCAGATGCTGAGGGAGCTGCAAGGGCCCGATGACTCAGGTGGAGGGGGAAGGTGGAGGCCCAGGTGCTGCCCAAGGCCCAGAGGTCAGCTGGGACCTGATCTTCCATGCCAGTCACTCGTGCTCTTGTGCTTTGATTGCCGGCCAGGCCTGGGGACCTCACTGTGCACAAATTTGGTGCACCGGGCCTCTAGTATAGATATAAAACAAGAAAAAAATTCTTAGGATTTACTCTTTTAATAACTTTCAAATATACTATACAGCAGTGTTAATTATAGCCATAATATTGTATCTTCCATCCTAGTACTTATTTTATAACTGGAAATTTGTAAGTTTTGACTGCTTTCATCCAATTCCTGCATCCAACCCCCACCTCTGGTGAACACAAATCTGATCTCTCTCCTATGAGTTTGTTTTTTATATTCCACTGTAAGTGAGGTCCCTGCAGTATTTGACTTTCATTGCCTGACTTAATTCACTCTGCATAATGCCCTCAAGGTCCATTGACCTTGCAAATGGCAGAATTTTTTAAAATACATATTTTTATTGATTTAAGAGCAAGGAAGGGAGGGGGAGAGAAACATCAATGATGCGAGAGAATCATTAATCAGCTGCCTTGTGCACACCCCACAACCTGGGCATGTGTCCTAACCAGCAATCGAACTGTGACCTCCTAGTTTGTAGGTCAACGCTCAACCACTGAGCTATGCCAGCCAGCTGGCAGGATTATTTTATGGCTAAATAACATCCCAGTGTTTTACTATATCACAGCTTCTTTACTTATTAATTTGTTGATGGACACAGGGTATTTCCAGGTTGGCTATTGTAGTAGCTAATGCTGCTATGAAGGCAGGGGTGCAGGTATCTTTTAGAGTTAGTGTTTTCATTTTCTTTAGATAAATAGCCAGAAGTGGAATTGCTGGATAATATGGTAGTGGTATTTTAAATTATTTTGAAGAACCTCCCTCCATACTGTTTTCCATAGGGACTAACCAATGTATACTCCACCCACAGTGCACAAGGCCCTTTTGTCCCATTTCCTTGACAGCATTTATTTCTCCTCTTTTTGATGGTAGCCATTCTCTCACTGACTGGCAGAGGCTCTTTGTATAGTCTGAATAGAAGTCCTTGTTTGTTTGTATGTTAGTAAATGTTTTCCAGTCCATGACTTCCTTTTCATTCTCTTAGTGGTGTCTTTTGAGGAACAAAAAGTCTTAAATTTAATGAAACCTTTTTCAGTAATCAATTGCTATGTAACTACCTACCATAAAAATTAGTAGCTAAAACATTGTGTTACATTTATACCCCATTCTGCATTTTGGAAAGGCATGTTAGTCTCTGGTAGTTGGATTTCTTGGCAACTTGCTTCCCACAGCACAAAAGGAGTACAATGTCCCATCTTCCACACTCTATTAGTGAAAGGACATACAATGCCACTTGTACAAGGATACATGTTCCAAGATTCTCATCTAACCAAAGGTTGTATTAGCAGAACGCTAGTAATGAACTGAGTGCCCATTTATATAAGGCTCATTAAATTATTATATATTTGTAAAAGGAAATATTCAAACCACTGCTGTTAAAATAAGTTGATCCAATTTGATATGGATTGAGCCAAAATATATATTGTTTTTACTGAAAATAAAAAACTGCATGAGAGGAAACATGTATGTATATAAAACATGATTTAATTTTTCTTAAAAACATAATGTTTGTGCCTATTCATAATCAAATTATGGTAGGATAAACAAAATAATAATGTTTGTGTATCAAAAAAGATTCTGTGGAATCTTGCCTAAAAAAGGATCTTTCCATTTTTGCTTCCTTTTATTATATGCACGTATTTATTTTCCACTTGAATATTAATAAAAATATGTAAATGTAACATTTCAACATATCATCAGAAAGAAAATAGTGCTAAAAATAAAATAAGAACCCCAGTAGAATTATAACATAGTCAGAAACACCCTCAAGCAAAAATAAATTTTCTGACAGATTTTTTGAAAATGGTTTCAGAAACTTACAGAGATGTTTGAAAATGGGATACAGATGAACTGAAATTTACATTTGTTGTGTATAAACACATCCACAGGATGTTGGGTAAATATGCCACAGAATATGGGACAACAGTGAATGGGTGAAATCCCTGTGTCTATCTCCTTAGACAGCATCTGTCAGGAGTTTTCCTGTTTTTGTCACTGTAGACATTTAAGCTTGACTTTAACAACCCCCATAAGAACCACCCAGCCTTGGGTTCTATATGCCACAGTGTTTCACATGGAATCAATGAAGTGTGTGAAAAAGGTAATTTTGAGACAGTTAGGATATCTACTAATTTACTTGCTATATAAAAATAATCAGAATATTAGCATTTTAAGGGGGTCTAGTGTCAACTTACAGTTTCTCTACTGGAATCTGGTGTAGATATTGGCCAGTCTCAAGGATTTTCTAGCTGTATTTTCCATTTCTCTCTCCCTTGTATACAATTATGTTTTCCAAGTTATTATTTAATTCATCTTTATTAACATGCAGGATCCTTTCTTACTGCAGAATACATAGGAGAGCTTTCTGCTCCATCTGAAACTTCAATTATTACCATACACTTGATTTCTGAATCAGTCTCAAATGTCAGCTCTGTGAAAATTATAACACATTTGTTTTCCTCCTTGTTCTTGAAGAATTTCCAATAAGCAGACATTAATATCGATGAAATCTGTAGGGTCTACTATGACTTTATTAATATAGATTGCTCTAAAAGATTTTTTTTTATTTCATTCTAGTAGTTTAGGAGCAGGGGTGTATTAGAGATAATTTTTTAAAATCTAGCAGACCTGAAATGACTTGGTGTGCAAATAAAATTGTTGAAAATGCAGATTTGAAAAGTAACCAAAGGCAGGAGTTTAGCCTGGAACAGAGCTTGTAGGCAAGCTAGGGGAGAAAGGGCTGCTGTGGACATTTGCCTGTAGGCAAAGTCTTTTGTTATCACCAGTAGATGAGTCCATGAATGACTACAAAATGCTAAGGTTTGACTGCTTCCCCCCTTTTCCTGTAACCTCCCTCTAGAGTTGGTGGGAAATAAAGTTATAGCCGTTGGAAAGAAAAATGTTCACATGCCACAGCTTTCAACTTTAGAAACTCTGAGCCAGCAGCTACGTGTTGCAGAGGTTTTGATTAGAAGTTTTTGGGGGAAAAGATCAATACCTTCTGATTCCTCTGATCCTTTGTGATTGCAATAACATTGCGTTCACTCGCTTTATGATGAATAAAGTCATTATTGCAGCTGAGTGAACCAGGGACAATCTAGACCCAAAAAGCCAGATCTAAATTATGAAGTAAAGTAAAATGTCACAAAGAATTTTCACTTTTTTGCTTCATGTATTTTGTTTACTGAACTAAACATAAAGAATATGAAATCAGAAATGTCACGTCTTCTCTTTACTAAAAAGAACATGCTCTAGCCCCATCCTGTAGAAAAGAAAATTAGTAAAACGGCAGTGCTGCTGCTTTAAGTTTAAATCAAGAAACAGTGTTTAATGCTGCCTTTCTTATTGAATGTGGGCAACAAATCTAGTTCGATTACATTCTATTGCAAATGTGGAAAATGATATTAATAACCAGTGGGAATAATAAATTAACAAAAAATAATTACAGATAAGTATGATGCACTCTGCAAACACAAAGTGCCAAGGCAAATGTAGTAACAACATTTTCATGAAATATGTAGACAGTCATGGAGGCATTTGTGGAATTAATTGCCTATTTCTGAATTGTATAACCATGTGTAAGCACATTACTCATATAGGTGAGAAAGATGTTCATCAAGGTATCAGGGTAAATAAATCATATATCCCATCCCTATAAGAAAGCAAATATAAGCAGCAATGCAAAAAATGTCTTTCACACTTGGTTCCTAAGAATATTTGCTTATTTGTTTTGGGCAACTTATATCATGGGGGTAAATGATAAAAAGAATAGGAATAACTGAAGCCATTAATATAATACCAAATTCTCCATTTCTGTTAATAATTTTCTATACTTTATCATTAATATTGTCAGTGATTATTCTGCTTCACCTATATTTATGTTGTAATAAAATAATACCTCAAACTATGCTCTGTAAAATAAATTACAAAATATCTTGAGGACAAAAAAGGAGCATTGTTTGTAAAAACCAATGTCCAGTGCAGCTCTAAACACCAAGCAAACAAATGAAAACCTATGATTTTATGTCTTTAGAATTTTAAAAATTAATAACTTTTACTGGTTCATCAAGGAAAGTCTTAAGTAAATTGCCTTTTTAAAAAAAAAAAAAAAAGCAAATACATGGTGATGATGATATAATGACTACTAGTGCACTTTGATGTTAATTACTGCCTTGATTCATGCCGGGGTCCAGGGGTCCCCAAAGGTGTGGACGGCGTCGGCGAAGAAGGAATGACACGGTGACAGTGTTCACTTGATCAGCAGCCTAGCCAGGATCTCCAGCCAGGATCTCCAGCCAAGTTCTGGTCTGGATCTCCAGAGAGGTTCTGCTGTTTATTGTCTTGTTACATCTGTATTTATCCCAGTTGATTTTAATCCTGTCAATTTCTATTACAAAGGTTAGGGCGTTTCTTATCTCCATTCCAGGGAGTAAAGATTATGTAGCTTAAGCATGATTGTTTGTAGTGATTAACTACCCGCCTGGCACTTAGTTAAGGAGTTTCATCCCCTCCCTGACTTCAGGGAAAAATTCCTACCTGGGGAAACAACCTTTCTAGGAGAGGCATCCCCTCCCTGACTTCAGGGAAAAATTCCTACCTGGGGAAACAACCTTTCTCGGAGAGGTGACCTTGGTTAAAACACACAGCGCTAAGGGGAGCAAACATATTAAGAACAGTATGCTATATACGCCAGGTCCCTTGAAACATGCTGTGCAGATGTTTCTTTCCTGCAGCGACTGTGTCAAGCAGCAAGAATGGACCGGCTTCCGGCAGATTCAAGCTAAGGTGTCAGTACTTATACCTATCTCTGGTTTTTCCTTTATCAATGCAAAAGCAACACAGTGGGAAAAGGGGAAAATAATGACTCATTATTTTGTAAATAATTTTGACCTTACCCATGAAAATTTTCAGGGAACTCTGGAATTCTGCAGAACATTTGAGAACCTGTTGGTAGACTGGTTAAAAGTGTGGAATGGGGAGTTTTACTGCCTGGGTATGACTCAGCTCTGAGCAAATTACTTAACCTCTCTTTCTCTTACTTTACTCATCTGTAAAATGGAGATATGAATAGTGCTTAGCATGCCTGAGCTGGTTTTTGGTTCAGTGGATAGAACCTCCATTTCAGTCAAGGGCACATGCCTGGGTTGCAGGCTCGATCCCTAGTAAGGGGGCTTGCAGGAGACAGCAGACCAATGATTCTCTCTCATCATTGATGCCTCTCTCTCTCTCTCTCTCTCTCTCACTCTCTCCCCCCGCCCCCCTTCCTCTCTGAAATCAATAAAAATATATTTGAAAAAAAGAAAAGACTAGTGCTTATCGGATAAGATCGTACAAAAATTAGAACAGTAGCTGATATATAAAACACATTTTTTTTTTTGTTTCTTAGTACTATGGTATTAATAAATATATCACCAGTATATTCACTTGGTAGGAGCATTATATAACCATGAATTAATTATGCTGATCCATTATCTTTAAAATATTTAATAATTTAAACATTTCTTTTCTGTGAAGTAGTTTCTCCATGAGACAAAAAAAAAGTAAATTTACAAGAAAGTGACTTTCTAACAAACCTGTATTCCTCTGCTCCAATTTTATTTTTGCTCTTTCTGTATTTTAATTACAATATATTTTGCATATAACATTGTATAAATTTAAGTGCACAGCCTGTTAATTTGATATATTTATTCATTGTAATATGACTTCCATGCGTAGTAATAATTAGCACCTCTATCAGTATTCAAGTGTTCCCTTTTCTTACATCCTCACCAGTACTTCTTATCTCTTGTATCCTTGTTGATAACCCTTTTAACAGGTGTGAGGTGGTTTTGATTTGTATTTCCTGATGATTAGTGATGTTGAGTGTCTTCTCATGTATGTGTTCGCCATTTGTATGTCTTCTTTGAAGACTGTCTAGTTAGTTCCTCTGACCCTTTAAAAATCAGACTGGTGTTTTTCACATTGAGTTATGAGTTCTTTATATATTTCAGACATTAACCTCATTTCTGATATATGGTTTGAAAAACTTTTCTTCCATTCCATAGGTTGCCTTTCCATTTTATTACTTTTGCGGTGCAGAAGCTGTAAGTTTGACATAGTCCCATTTGTTGATATTTTTACTTCTGTTTTTCTCGTTATATCCAAAAATCTGTATTTTTGTCTAGGCATATTATGGTGTTGGGTCATATGTTTAGGTCTTCAATCCATTTCAACTCAATTTTTGTGAGTGGTGTAAGATAGGAGCCAAATTTCTATCTGGGTTTATTCAATTTCCCCAGCACCATTTGTTGAAGAGACTGTTCAGTCCCCATTGGGTATTTTTTGGATCCTTTGTTGAATATTAATTTTCCATATATGTGGGTCTTACTTCTGAGCTCTTTATTCCATTTCATGGTCGTTGTTTCTGTTTTCATGCCAGTACCATGCTGTTTTAAATAAATAGGCTTGTGGTATATGGTAGTTTCCCTTATCTGTAGTTTGGCTTTCTACAGTTATTTGCCCACATCAACCATAGTCTGAAATATTGGCAAGTTCCAGAAATAAACAATTCATAAGTTGTAAATTGTCCAGCATCTCCACACTGTAACATGCCCCTCCACCTGTTGGTCATTTAGTAACCATGTTTGTTAGCAGACCCACTGTCACGGTACTGCAGAGCTTGTGTTCAATAACAGTCCCAAAGCCCGAGAGTAGTGATAATGGCAGTTTGGTGTACACAGCATTGGGTACTGTCCACTAGTCTGTATCCACCAGGGTCTTGGAATAGGTCGCCTTCAGTAAGGGGAAAATGCTGTAGTTTGAAATTAAAAAATGTGATGCCTCTGGCTTTGTTCTTTCTCAGATTGCTTAGGCTTTTGAGGTATTTTGTGGTTCTATACAAATATTAGGATTGTGGGAATTTTTCCTATTTCTGTGGAGAATGCCATTGGGATTTTGATAGGGATTTGTGTGAATCTATAGATCACTTTGGGTGGTATGGACTTTCAACAATATTCTTCTTTCCATAAGGCTGTAAAGGTTGAGAAAGAAAGACAACCACACAGTTGTATGTGTGAGCACTGGGAGCGCTAGCTACCTGCCCCTGCAACTTACTTGTTTCTTCAGAACCTGCATGAGGCCACCTCTTCTTCTGGGTGCCTGGACCCAGCAGTGTCATATGGTGTTTATCTTCTAGAAGATGTGGACTGAGAGACACAAAATTAAAGGAGATACGTTTAGGTATGGCAGTTAGTGTTAAGAAGAAAAATAAAGCAGGTCTGGGAAGTGATCAGTGGTTAAGGGTTGTAATTTTGTACAGATGGTGGGTACAGTAAGGGTAAAAGGAGATAAAGGAAGAAGCCGTGTGGGTATTTGTGGAGCACGTGCTCCATTCAGAGAGAAAGCCTATGCACGTATGCTGAGGAAGGAGCCTGCCTGGACACTAGAGGCCTGTATGACTGAGAATGGTGACAAAGGACCACCCACCATGGAAAATTAAGGAAATAACTGCTGATAGTGGCCTGATTATTTACAATGTTTTGGTTTTATTTTCCTGGATGAATTAGGAAGCCATTGGTGAGCTTTGAGCAAAGATGGGATGCCATCTCACTTACGTTTAATTAGGATTATATAGACTTCAGTATTCAGAACAGACTGAAGTGGACCAAAGACAGGGCAGGGGTCCAGTGAGGAGGCTATTGCAATTATCAAGATAATCACAATGGTCATTTGGGCCAGGGTGCTCTAGGTGTTCAGCAGTGGGGAGACCCTTGAGCCAACAGGATTTTCTGATGAGTTATGATGTAGTTTATAAGAGCAAGAGAAGAGTAGCTTGAAGAACTGAAAGGACATAAGACAGGGAATACTGAGAGGAGGAGTCTGGGGGTTGGGGTTGGGACATCATGTCAGTTCTGCACATACTAATTTGGAATACTGTCCCGGCAGTTGTATATGTGATGTACCTATACATAGAAGGGAAAGTGGAAGTAATCCTTATGAAGATATTGAAAGCTCTGAACTATATGAGATTATTAAGTGGGTGAGGAATCCAGAGAAGAGAAGAGTCTGCAGACTGAGCCCTGGGTGGTCCTGTGTTAAGAGGTCAGAGATACGAGGAGGAACAAGCCTAAGAGGGAGATGCAGCAGCCAGCGGAGAAGCTGGAAATCCAGGAGTGTGGCTCAGCAAATGTCAAGGAAGAGAGTGACTGCAGATGCACGTTAGACTTTTTAATTTCATCCTCCACACCTCAATGTCTCATCTTGTCCATTGAGTCATTTCTCTATGCTAAATTCTGGATCATCTCCTTAGAGGCAATACAGCAGAATAGTTGGTAGAGTCGATCACAGTGACAAGCCGACTGGCTCTAACAAATTCCAGCAAGAATATACTAATGAACACACTTATGAAATTAACAACAAACAATAGAAAATAAAGTAGCAAGTATTTCAATAGCACGTGTATGCTTAGTAAGCACGTGATAAGCATTAGGTCACTAATTTTCTATTCACACGTTTCTAATCAATGGTTTAACTTGGGTGTTTTATTTCACTGGCAATTTTTCACTTCTGAAACTCATGTTTAGTTCTTTTCCAAATATTCATATTCTTACTTTGCTTTTTATTCCTATAGTTTCGATTGTATACTACGTTTTTAAATCATTTTAAATGTCCATTTTTATAATGCCCACCAGTTTGTTATGACCTAAAGCTCTGATGTTCTGTTCCTCTGGCTTGTCATGGCTGTGACTGTCTTACAGGGGTATTTTTGTATCAGTGTTTTATAACTTTGCATTTGTAAACTTGCCCTCCCAGGGTTTTACCTATAAGGATCTTGTGGCCAAAGGGATTTTGCACTTGCTTCTTCCTAGTACCCTAAGCTTACCATTGCCTTCTGGGCCAACACCTATTTTGTAATGTGGGTTTCTTAGTATGTCTACCTAAGTGGAAAAACCTATCTTGAAATTCAGAACAATGAACTCGACTCTAGTGGATTTTGGTTCCATTTATATTAACCGAATGGTTCTGGAAACCCTACACTATCTTCATCATCCTTACATGCAATGAGGCAGACTGTTCACAGTGAAAGGTGCACAGAGTGAGAGTCTGTGAAGGTCTCAGCTCCACAGGGACCTCAGTGCTTAATCTTCCCAAAGGTTATAAAAGAACAACTAAGACCTGTGTGTAGACCCAGGGCCAGGCCATTTTCTTAGTCGGTGTTGAAGTTCTATTTTGTTTTATTTGTGGGGATTTCACTTTCTTCCTTGGGAAAATTCAGAATGCCTCTTAAATTTTATTCCACCTTTCTAGCAGGGTAGGTTTTAGAGATCGGTCTTGTGGATTGAAGACAGATTATTTATTTTGTCACAATACCAAAGCCATAGGTACTCTGCATAGATTTTCAGAGCTGGGATTCTATATCAAGATTATCTAAGAAAACTGGCCTTTCCTAAGGGCATACACAAATGCATGCTACTCAGATCCACATACTTGAAGATCCACCTGTAGTTTGAATGTACTTCTGGCCAATGTGAAATCTTTTTCTACCCTTGCAAGCAGGTATTTCTGAACCCTAGTGCAAAGCTTTTCATTTTGCTTATAGGACATGGGGTAGATGAGACGGAAATGGGTATCATCTGAATAAAAGAACTAATTCGGTCTTGCTATTTTGTAGAGTAAAACAACTACTAAGACTAGTTTTAGGTTCCTTGTATTCTTATTTTAAAGCAGTTGTGACATTATGACTCCCTCAAAGTTATATAAAGTTTCACAAATTTGATTAAGCTGTGAAGAAGGAACTGAGACAAACCTAATTGGATTTTGCTTTATCAATCACCCTGGAACTCTGTTTGCTTATATCGAGTTTTCAATTCAAATATCAAAGATAATTTGCTACCAAAAAGAAACTGTCTTTGACTCAACATTAAGAAGATACATGTAATTCACTATGCTATTTGCCTGTTTAGGAAACCGAAAAATGTGCTTGCAGAACAACAAATATTGTTATAGCGCTGTCGGTTCCATTTTAACATGGTTAATGTTCAAGGGCAATAGAAACAGGAATCAGCACAGGAATATGATTTGGTTTGCTATAAATGAAGTCTTTGTTTTGAGCAACCATATTGTATTTGATATGACAATATATATATCTAGTTCTATTGCATAGCTACAACTCCAATTTTTACAAATGTGTTCATTGTAATTCAAATTATCATGCTAACATATATTTGAAAGAAGAGCATTTTGACTTTGTATAACACTAAATTATTATACTTTTTTGCAATATTTACATTTGTTGAAATTATGGGACCATAAGTAACAAAACTATTTCATAAATAAAGAAGCATGAAGGAATTTATTTCAAGATATAAATGTTGAAAATTTTACATACCACCACCAAATTACTTCAATAAGACTAAAATTATCACTCAATAACTTATAAATAGTATCTTTTCAAGGATCAAGGCTTGTATTCATGTGTGGGATGTATACATATCTATAACATATTCATGTATTAACTATGTTAAATTCCTGTTTCTTTTTTCCTCACTATTCTATATAACCCAGCGGTTCTCAACCTGTGGGTCACGACCCCTTTAGGGATTGAATGACCCTTTCACAGGGGTTGCCTAAGACCATTGGAAAACACATATATAATTACATATTGTTTTTGTGATTAATCACTATGCTTTAATTATGTTCAATTTGTAACAATGAAATTGGGGGTCACCACAACATGAGGAACTGTATTAAAGGGTCACAGCATTAGGAAGGTTGAGAACCACTTATATAACCCATACATTTCTTTTTGCTTCAAAAAACTAATTTAAACATGAGATGGGAGACCTGTATTTGATTAAATGTTGTGATTTCTTGATAAGCAAATAATTGGATTTGCTGCTAGTACAACTTCTCTATTCTTTAAAGCTGAACAGGATTGTTTTTTGTTTTGTTTTGCTTTTTGTTGCTTTTCAATGTGGTCAGAAATATTTACATAATGAAGAGAAAATTACTTTGGTAAAATTTTATTATATTTCACTTTAATGAGTAACAATTTATTAATTTCAAAGACTTTCTGCTCAATAATAATTCTGCATTCCTCATTATTGCCAGTATATAACTGCATCATTGTCAATATTTTCTAGCTTCACAATGATGCATCTTCCAAAAAAACATACGGTTTATCTTTCAGAGAAGCACTACCCATTCCTGCAATGAACTCCAAACCAAGAAAGCAGGCATTCATAGGATGAAATAGAATTTTGCCTACATTGTAAATGTCACACCCTATAGCATCTGAGGTCACACATTCTATGACACTGAAATTATAGTATATAACACTTTAATATGTTTATGTTAAATTCACCAATATATAAAGTAGAAAATTAGAATGAAGAATTGAACTTTGTTTTACTATTTTTCATCACTGAAATAGATTTCTGCTCTGCAATTTGCGAAGGTTATAGGTCTTCAGAAGTATGGAATATATTTTTGCATTCTACACTAGGGTTTGAGGAGTCCAGTTCCAGGCCAAAATTCCCGGGGTGACATTTCAATAGGCAATTGCACAGGCTTTGCCTTGCAGGCCTCATGGGAAAAATTATCATCTTAGGGAACGTACTCTGTGCACAGCCCGTGCATTAGAATTCCTGGAGGGAGTTAACAATTACGGCTTTAAGATTCCTCAGGCCAGCCATGCTCATACACATCTGTATTCCCAGCCTAGGTGCTTTCTTCAAAAGTCTGTTTAGTAGGGGAACGGGCTGAGGCACTTTTCAGGTGTCTCTGCCAAGACCTCCTTAGTGGGGGGTCTTGATTAGGATTCGTGTCCCCACTCTGCCCCAGTACTTTTCCACTCTGGGCCCTCCCCTATTTCCCAAGTCCCTTGTGTCCATAAAAAGGCAGGGGCCTTCTGTTCTGCTTGTGGCTCCTTGGCAGT
The DNA here is from genome assembly GCF_964212035.1 of Myotis nattereri. Classification (NCBI taxonomy): domain Eukaryota; kingdom Metazoa; phylum Chordata; class Mammalia; order Chiroptera; family Vespertilionidae; genus Myotis; species Myotis nattereri. The sequence goes on along the minus strand of NC_138080.1, from coordinate 63,016,031 downwards.
TAGATGATGCCCCTGTCTGCACAGCCTGCCATGTAACCTCGCTTTGCTGCTGCACATGCAGAAATGGAACACTGGGGTGCAGTCATCTATTCTGATCTCTTGTTACCCTATGGCCGTAAGGAAATCGGGCTTGATTGTTACTTTTAGTTGGGTGTGTCCTCGTAGACAATCTTGACACCCAAGAGCTCCATGACATTCGTAACTTCACCTTTCAGTGGTAGATTTTCTTTGAATAGCTTTCCTTTTTCTTTAATAAAAAGAAAAAAAATAAATGTATGGGGTGACATTGGTTAATAAAATTACATATGTTGGTTTCAAATGTACAATTCTATGATATATCATCTGTATATTGCATTGTATGCTCACCACCAACTCAAATCTTCTTCTGTCACCGTATAGTTGACCTCCTTTTCCCTCTGGTCACCACCATACTGTTGTCTGTGTCTATGAGTTTGTGTTTATTTGTTGCTTTCAGTTTTATGAGTGAAATCATATGGTTCTTAACTTTCTTTTACAAAACTAATGATATAGCCCTAACCGGTTTGGCTCAGTGGATAGAGCGTCAGCCTGCAGACTGGAGGGTCCCAGGTTCGATTCCGGTCAAGGGCACATACCTTGGTTGTGGGCACATCCCCAGTAGGGGGTGTGCAGGAGGCAGCTGATCAATGTTTCTCTCTCATTGATGTTTGTAACTCTCTATCCTTCTCCTTTCTTCTCTGTTTTTATATATATATATATATATATATATATATATATATATATATATATATTTTATTTATTTTTTACAAACAAAAAAAAACTAATGATATGTGCCCAGCCAGCATGGCTCAGTGGTTGAGCATCAACCTATGAACCAGGAGGTCACGTTTCAGTTCCCAGTCAGGGCACATGCCTGGGTTGTGGCTCGATCCCCAGTGTGGGGCGTGCTGGAGGCAGCCAATCGATGATTCTCTCTCATCATTGATGTTTCCATCTCTCTCTCTCCTTCTACCTTCCTCTCTGAAGTCAATAAAATTTTTTTAAAAAAACTAATGATATGTTATTTCTCTACTTAAAAATAATAGCTTGTAACACAGTCATGGAAACCATATTCAAGACATCACATTAACGCTGCTAATGCAGTATTTCCTGTGTTCAAAACTGTTGGGTTTTGGTTTCCATTACTGAATTTTAAAATATGTGGCTCTGCATAATAATAATGGCATATTCACACCCTACCAATTAATATAATGTAAATGTTGAACCTTTCTTCCTGATATTTTAGGCATCAAATTAATCTCTTGAGAAATAAGTTATTGGTCTCTTTTCTAATGTAGCTTGAATAATATTATGTACAGGAAAACAAAGTTTCATTGTCTAACAGACGCCTAATTAGAGAATTGAGCACTTGAATCAAGTGAGGCAAGGAAATGAATTATATAGCATTTACATGTAGAGCTATATGAGTAATAAATGCTGCTTTAAAGGGAAACTCATGAAAGCTTAGTTGAACTTTGAGCTGTTAATTTTTCTTTGTTGATAATTGAAAAAGCAGAACATGACAGCTTTGTCCTTATAGCTTCTGTTACATTAAAGGAATGATTGAGGTTTCACTGGGATAACCAGTGATTCGTATAAAGTTTAGATTTTCATAGATTCTTCATTACATTGAACAATATCTATGGTATGTTTTTAAAAATTAAAGAAACAGCAGTGCCTGAAAATTTGAGTTAAGGTCCTCAGAGGAGCTGAATTAGAAAGGTATCATTGGTAGAAATTAAATGTTCTGTAAAAACAGCTGCTCTGTATAACTGATGAAAACTGTTTTCCAAAAAAGAAGTTTTAGCCTCTCTAGACTTTACCATATTTATAGCTGGGCTGTGTATTTGGTCACATAAGCACATTGTAGTCCAGGAGTCTACCTGATCAAGTACACAGGCTTTGCTTCCTTTGAGAGCAAAGCAATTGCTCTGACATGTAGGCAAAGTTTGATCTGATTTTAGCAGGAGGTGAGGGACTCCTCAGATACCCAACAGAGATAACTTTTGTAGCTTTACAGACAATTACGACTGTCTACTGTAAATCACACATGTCAATTTTCTTCATTAGGATTTTACATTGGAAAACTAAATAAATACACAGACATTTGGGGAATTCGAGTTCTTCACTTAGAACATCAGTTGATAGATGTACGAATTCTATTTATCCTTTCATTGTTACCTGGGTTCCTTCCTTTCTAATGCAGACTAACCTACTGCTGGGTTGTATTTGTGTGTGCTCTTCTAAATGTCTGTAGTGTTAGGTAAAGAAAAGTGGATTGACTATGACTATATTCTAGTCACATGCCTAATTCTTGATAAAAGCATAGTTGTTTTGGTAGCTCCTATCCCAACTGTCCACTAGTGGGCCATTCTACTGATTATCACTGTCTTTAGCTGATACTTTCTGGCCACTCATTACAGGTGTGGCAAGTATAAAATGCTAGCTCTATCTTGAGTGGTTCCTGTGCCTCTTTTGAAAGGCCCTATTATAGTTCCTAGACATAGGAGTTCTACTTCTAAGGCAACCATAGTAGTGGTTGGACCAGTCTTAGCCCTTCATCAAGCCTTGAAGAGTTTTGTGTTCTCAATTTTTGAGGCTCATTTGACAACTGAGACATATAAGCACGGTTGGTCCTCCAAAGTCAGCCCTTGGTGCCAATTGAAGAACACCCTAAAAGTTCTACTAAATATCTTGTTTCATAAGTTCCTTAAAAATACTCTCGTGATTAAAGTCACAGCAGTCCCTGGGTTTGTTAAGGACATTAGAAGATGGCTGTATGGTGTTAAATGCTGATGCATGTGCATGCTTGTGTGTACAGAGAGACCCCTAGAGTGAGTGAGAAAATGACAGAAAACAATCAAGGCATCAGAGTCTAACTGGAAAGTCGGTAGTAAAATACTATTATGTTTCTCAAACACACTGATTCTTAAGCTATCTTAAAATCAAGTGATGTGGAGTTCTCACCAAATTATAATGTAAGGTGAAGATATGGCATATCAATTTCTGAGATATTATTAAATGCTTCAAAGAAACTAAGATGCAAAGGAATGGATTTGGAGATGGATAAATTTCTTTTTCAATATACCTAGAGGAGGAAATAAAAGATCTATTATGATGGCAGTTAATCTTCTATCTTAGTGGAAGACCTTGTGGGGAAGTAAATGAAATGTTCTAAGTTTTGATCAAATAAAATAGGCACATGACTTTTTAAAAATGAAACATGTATGTGACATAAAAAAGCAACTGTCCTTTCTCTATTCATCTGTCCTGTTCCTTGCCAGAAAAAAATGCTTTGAACTCTCTTATTTTTTTTTTTGAAACCTAAATGTATTTTCTTATACATATCTTAATCATTTTAACCATTATTTATAGTTACAGGTGTTTTTCTCAACTACAAACTTCCTTACCTCCCCCAATATACATAGTTGTCACTATTTGTAATTGCTCTCTTTAAAGCCTTAAAGGCTTTTTTTTTTTTTTTTTTTTTTTACTTAAAGTAAACTTACTTGGTAAATATATGTAGCATACTTGCATACCTATTTCTTATTCAATAAATTATGCGGAGTATCATGGCAGACATTGCTGATTGTTCATATAGCAGCTATTACTCCTTTCTTGCTTGGCATACAGAACAAATAAATAAAATCCTGCTTTATATAACAAGGTAATTATACTGTGAAACATTGCATCTGTCTTATTGCTAAATTTAACACCATCCTTATCTCTCTTCCATTATTATATTTTGTAGTACCTCCCCTGAATTTTCTTGGTCAGAATAAGGGTAGAGTTCTAGCCTCCCATTTAGAAGGCAATCTTGTATTTCAAAAATTAATTATAAAATAGGTTATATTTTCCAGGAAAATCTTAAATCTCATTCCTTGGTAGCACGCTTCTAATGGCTGTAAAACTGAGACAGATGGCTCTTTATTACTCTATATCCAAGAGACTGTCCTTCACATAAAGTCTACAGCAGATGCTTCAGGAGCTTTATTAATGAGAAACAAACAGGGGAGATGTCCAGAAAAGGCTCATTATCTTATTAAAGGGACATTAAGCCATATCCAGCATGTATTAAAGCAGATATTAAAGAGTTTACTACATGTCTTTGGAAACATCTTAACATTGTACTTTTTCCATTACTTTTGCATGTCTTAACTGTCTTACCTATTAGCTGAGGATATTGTGTAAACAACAAAAATCCACATTGGGTTCACTGTACATTCCTTGAGATCTAACATGCTGCGTTCCAGTATTTTGTGATTTGTGCTGATAAGGCTACATAAATTAGATGCAATTCAGAGTACCGCCATCTAAAAGTTAATAATGCCCACGTTGTCAAATCTCCTGGCTAAAGTTGACTGCTGAATTGATTTCTTGCGGCTTGTTGATCTTACTGGTTCATCTTTTTTTCTTTCCTCATTATTTGAAAAGTGAGTCATTTCATTGCAAAACACCTTTTTCTGCCAACATACAGTATGATAATTCCTTGTAAGAAAGTGATAGGTAACATCTGGGCTAAATTCCACCACACTGTCCCACATGTGGAGAAAGTCTAAAGAAAGGAGCCAGTTTAATTTCTAAAGGCCAAGAATCAAACCTCATATGCTCTAGAAGCTCTTACTTGCCAGAAAATATTGCATATGTCCACAATTGGCCACATACTACACTGTTGGACCTTTAAAGGCTCCCATTCATCATATTTTTTGACAAAAACTTTTTTAATGGGATAGTCTGTTAGAAGATTGTTTGTAAAGTTCTCCAAACTACTTCTTAAAAATGTGGGTCCTACCACCCGTGTAAGCCAGAACCATCTGATACCCAGAATTTCTATGTATACTGAGCCAAACTTTGGGGTGCTTACAGCAATCACTATTATTATTGCTCTAGCATTCATTATTATGCAGTAGTGAACATGTAGGTGATGGTGAGGCTTAATTTGCTAAAATTCAACAATACAGGAATAAAAGTCCAAGGGATGTAAGCTTTTTAATTTGTTCAAAATCAGCCATGCATAGAAAGTTAGTTAATAGACATTATTATGGGGAAATGGGCTGAAGAAATGACTTTCAGAGAGAAAAAATATATAACTCCATTTTCTATAAAGTTAAGGAATTTCAATTTAGGATGCAAATCCATGTACAATATTGACAGGGCTGATGTTCGCAATTTATGGCCTGACACACTGTGTAAAACTTTGGTTGATTTCAAAACAGCTACAACAGCTAAGAGCATTGCTGTCCCTGCACAGGGACCCCACCTTGTACACTCTATTTCAAAATACCAGGCACATGCAAGTATAATCCCTGCACTAAACATAACTATTATCTTTTGAAATTGTTCAATTCCTGTGCTAAAGGAGGTTATGAAATTCTAAGTGGGATACAAGCACTTTAAAAATGTAATATTGATTACATCAACAAAACTTATACTCACAGGATTCACAAATCATGCCTAATTGACAGCACCATCAAGTCATTTAGGAAATTCACATTCTTGCATCAAGCCTAATTGTCAGTATGAAGAGTAACTCTTCCATAGCCTATTTATCTGTAAATTGGGACACCGAAGTATAAACCCAAGAAAATAATTCAGTGGATGTGTTGAACTCATTGCCTCTAATATCCCCTCCTCACCACCTATGCTAAGAAATCTAGTACAGAAATCTGGCTGAATGAGTTGTGGAGTTTCTGATCCTGGATCTGTTTTTGTTGATGTTCACATCCTTAAGAGAACACGGGCATGTACTGCACAGTCATGTACTGCATAGCGACACTGTAAGCCATGGTTAAGTGGCGCATGACTGTAGCTAATAAAATAATCCTTATTTTTCCTGACTAAAGGTTTTGAAGGCAGGGAGATGATAATTTTTGCTTCCTTTGAATGTCCTAAATGACTATCATGCTATGAGCATTTACCTGGATAATTTAGGAGGGAAGGCTCATGGACCCTGGTTCTTCTTGTGGATTATCCTGTCTTGGATCTGGGTATTAGAAGCTCTACACCAACAAAGTAGAGCCAGGGCCCAACACAGAGACAGTGAAAAACCAAGGCCAGCTAATTTCCACAGCGGTCAGCGGAGATCCGGCTCTGTTGTAAACTTACCTGCTTGCTACGGCAGGACTGTAAGGTCAAACAGAGTAGAATTGACTCCAGGTGGTACAGCTGCCATGTCAAGCTTGAGACAGGACTGGCAGGAAATAGGATTTGAACAAGCAGAAAGAGTGACTTTTTGGCTTTTGCTCTATCAGAGATAGACATAGCCAAGCTCCATTTTTCATACCTGAAAGGACAGGATTAACAGTTTTGTGTTCCCTCCAAATAATTTTTGGCTAGATTCATCTCCTTTGGGGACTGCTATGTTTTGTCGATGTCAGAATATCCAAGCCCTGTAGACAATTTTTTATGAAAATTGGTTTGAGTCAAACAGAAGATATGCCTGGCAGCAAGATCTCAACAGACTGAGAAAACGGCAAACAATTATTCTGGAAGCAGTTCCCTCTTTAATCTCAAATGTGTAAAAGAAACTCAGGAAGATGGCATGAAGGTGAGAGAAAAGAAAGGAGGTATTTGCCTTTTAGTAGTTATATGCCTGGGGTGTGACTACCCACCGTTACCTGTCCAGTTATGATCAGATCACTGTGTGAGCTTACTTTTCATAGAACCCCCTTTTTCATCTACGTTATTATATTTCGAAAATCTTCCTTTGTTAAGGTTTTTCTAATGCATAGAAAGTAACAGTGAAGACTGGGAGAGGCAGCTGTTTTATCTCCTATTGGAGGCCACCCCTTTAGCTTTCAAACCCTTTGTCTTTCCAACTAAAAGCTGGGGCAGGTTTGAGAGACAAAGGGTTTATTTTGCTGGCTCTCTGGCTTTGCACATCCTCAATTCCTAAGGGAAGAATCTCTGGCACCCAATCCGCCTGAATCCAGGTGCTGACTGACAAAGGTGCAAACTTGTGTCTGGCACATATCTAAGGGCCATACTCAGGTACGCTTAGAGGGCAAAGGCCAGGGGGCATAGTGAGGGAGACAAGAGCACAAAAACAATGTCTTACCTGTATGTCCCAAACTAAAAAGCCTGCCCTCAGTCCGCTGGAAGAGCGCAGACAGCAAAGGGCAGTCTTCCTGGGGAAAAAGGCCCGAGATACAGCCCCAGAGCGCATAGAACTCAAGAACTGTCTTTCCCTTTTTTACATGCATGAGCCCCATGGGGACTGTATGTCTCACTGGTCATCACAGCCAGGCAACTGAGGGCCATTTCCTGGGTGACAGCCACCAAAACAGGGTGTCAACACAGACTCCAGGGTGCCAGTGTCTCCTGAAGGGGAGCTTGTGGCAGCAGACACGAGTAGTCACAGGCAGGCAGCCTCGGGCCCCTTGAGTCGAATTAAGCAGACGGTTGAATCATACATGAGCATTTTTTCCAATAATGACGGCAGTATGGAAGAGCGGTTGGTCACACTGGAAATTCTGCTCTCACCTGTGTATTATCAGCCACCTGCTGAGGGGAGTGGGGGGGGAGGAGATAACTCCGTGTAGCTGAGAGCAGCAAGTGTAACATGAAAAGGAGAGGGTCTGAGCTCCTGAAGGCCAGACTGCAATCTTCTATGATGTTAAAAACTGCCTCAGGAATAGGCTGAGCTGAGCTAAGTTCGACAACAAGGTGGCTAAACTCCCAGAGTGGGTCAGGGCCTGAGCACAGCAACCAAATTAGTGTCCTTGGTCTGTTCTCAAATTGGCCCCTTATTCAGAAAGAAAATACATCAAGGAATCTTGCACAACCATGCTCTATTCTGTGCCCTTCCCCACTATCACTTGTACCTATGACCAAATCCAGGGCACTAGACACATGCCCTAGACAGAGGGGCAGCAAGAAGAGCACCCACCCACCGAGGCCTCACACGCAGGCCCATTTCTCAATTAAACACAGCTCTGAAGAGGATTGCACTGGGCCTTTAGTTTGTTTTAGGTCTGTAAGTCCCACTGGCCACCAGAGCCAGGCAATGTAGAAGTGCCCCTTGGGCAGCAGGTGCAAAAACTGGGGTTCCAGACAGGCCCATAGCTCCTGGGAGGAGCTTATACCCTTGAGAGGCAGAGTGAGAGTGAGGATGGAGGCCAGCAGGCACTCTCTTCAGATTAGTGTAGTAGGTTAGTGAGGCAAGAACCCACAGGGAGAATCTCCTCCCTGCACTCCATTTCTCACAAAGTTTGAAGCTAATATTCTGCAAAAGAGTTAAGAATAAACTCAAGGACTTGTTAGTAAAAGGGTTAAAGTCCAAAACCCATATGGTGCTCTCCTCTATCCTCTGTGAAAGTAAGATAAAGGGGAGAGAAAGAGGAATGTTGCATTTCCCTCTTCCCAGTATCTAGAGACATTTCTCTTCCTCTGTGGAAGTACTAGTAAGATAAGCATTTGGTGGCTTGGAGGTATTTCTACCCTTCGCATATGCATTCCTCTCCCATGGACACCGCCCCCCCCCCCACCCCCCCCACCCCCCGCCGCAATTCCCTAAAACTGCCTTTCTTGTCTCTAACACACATCTACTTTCCTAATGAACTGTGTCTCAAATGAAAGAAATTTTAATCAGATAAATTTGTTTGCTATTGTAATATGGGATTCGAGGTGAGCAGAATCTCCCTTTATGAGTTCTTGCCTCACAAAGTTCGAGAGTTTATTCTTCAGACTAAAAGATTTTAAATAAAAATGTATACGCTTACAATAAACTTTCCCAAATGGGAGAGCCTGCTCTTTCTCTTAATTTCCTTTCAATGAGGAAAGCAAAGGAAGGAGATAAAGGGGTCCTGATACTCTTCAGAAGAATGACAAAAGTCCAAAGCCCATGTGGTGGGCCTCTTTTACTCTCCCCATATCTTGTGACATTACATACTTTCACAGAAGATAGAGAAAAGTAAGCTATCTCCTTCCCCTTGTCATATGCATTCCTCTCCCATGGACCCCCCTTATTCCCTGAACCTGCCTATCCTGTCTCTGAAATTCCTTTCACTATGGCCCTGAGGGTCTTGAGTTTCTCCTTGTGGGGTTTAAACTCTTTCAGTCCTCATCAGGCACCTGGACTTTTGAGTTCCCTCCCTATTGTAGGTCACCCCATTCCAGGGGTGGGGTTTATGACAAGATTATGCTTCCTACACATTTTTCCACCACCCCCAGAGGATGAGTTAGCTACAGGTGGAACAATAAGCCCCTCCTACCTGCTTCATTGGAAAGAGGCGTCAATTCGATGAGTCTGTGCAGAGGTGAGTTTAGGATATTTCTACTCAGTGTTTAACTGGAATGCCATTCATACTTTAAATGAATAAAAATGAGTGTTATATACCCTAAAAAATTAAGCATAACGATGAAATAACTGGCTCAGGATTCAAGTTCTTTTTCATTTAAGGGTATATGGAAATATGTTATTTTCCTGAATTTTTATCATCTTTATCACTCTGCCCTTTTCTGCAGTATCTGTATGCGTGCTCTGTGTTGGAACGTATTGCTTTCACTTCATCTTAACTGAACAATTGCTGAGCAAACAGCTGTACCAGATGTTTGCTCCGCGATGGTGAAAGCAATCAGATGGGTATCGATCTGGGATCACAACTTCAGAAAGAAAATGCTGAGAATTCAGCTTTTGGCTTTCACCCCTCAGGACAAGCAGTCACCCAGACAAAAGATGCTGTTGTCAGTGAAACTGGTAGTGTTAATCTCTGTTTGGCTAATTCAGTCCCCTGCTGTAAAATTGGATCCCACTCATATTCTACCCTCCATTATGATTCACCAACATGATGCTTTTCTTGGGTTAGAAATAGGTGAAACCAGCAGTGAATCCATTGTTCTGCATTTATACTTTGGCACAACCCTTTCTATCTATTATGGTCAGGTAGTTCAGCCTCCTTTGACTCTGAGTGGATTTCACAATTCTATTTAGAACTACTCTGTGATTGCAAAATTATGAAAAGTGTTCAAAACGAAAATGTATTATCTAAATGATATTTAGTATATGATGATTTCTACTTTATTTCAGCAGAGCTAAAAAATGAACCGTGTTTTACTGAAAGGTACAGAAATGTTTCCTCATTGATTAATGGAAATAAGATAGTGTTATGCCATGCCATGGAAGCAAATCAGATCATTTATTTGATTTTTGCATAAGAATATCTGCCTTTGAATTGTAAACCCCCAGTAATAAATCTTTAATAGGGTAGATATTCCTAAAATATATAAGTATCATTTTTACTTATAAATATTTGTTACTTGAAAATAATGCCTACACAAGCTCTTCTAGTTTAGTTCTCCTAGTACCTCTCTGCTTCTTTATCCATTTTCTATGAGGCTGAACGATATGCTTGGAACCACTCTTTCTTAAAAAATGAATTACAAATGCTTTGGATGGATAAACCTGTGGCATTGGACACATCAAAACAATCAATGCAATGGTGGAAGGATGCAGTCACCCTCAATGGAGCTGCCCTTGTATGGTATGATTTCTCACCATTTTTCTAAGTTATATCGAATATATGTTACACATGTGAAAAATTCCTAATAATTCAGTTTCTAATCAAAAGATATAACTATATCCATGTGACTGACTTATGTTGTCTAAAGTTCTTAGGTCACTTCTAGCCCTGGCCCAAAATTGAAGGCAGAAGGATAACGTGTTTGTAAAAGTAGCCCATCCCCATTTTCAAGCCTTCAAACCATCTGTCTAGAGTAAATAGAAAGTTACTTAATTTTCCTTTCTAGGATGGTGGGGAAAGAGTAGCTTTCCAAAAATTTTAAGATAAATAAAGGAATTTAAGACTTTTTTCAAAATAATGCTTCTCAATCTGCGTAACTACCTAGACATTTATCTCCATAATGTAAGTGGGCCTCAGCAACTCCCCAAATTATCACGCAATGCTCAGGGCCCTATATACATGACTACCCTCTTGGCTCTCAATCAGGGAGGTTACAGCTCTGAAACAAACCTGTAGTGCAGTTATTTATTGTGGAATTCCCCTGGCTCTATAGTTCTGAGCTCTCCTATGGATGGTGACTCAGAGGTATCTTCTCACCTGGGCCTCAGTCTGTATATGCCCCCATTAATACCAGTTATTCAACTTCCATTATGTGTGAAATTACCCTTCCAGGTAATAGTATGCTAAACCCACATCCAGGGGCAGGCTAATTCCCCCAGCTCTCATTGTCCCAGAAAACAATTAATGATGTATTTTGATAACATGTTTTCCAGATGATTGACATTAAAAAGCAGTTAACCATCTAATAAAATGCAATGGGAGCACAGCATCACTTCGGAGGCATTCTTGGCAAAAATGCGTCACCTGAATCTGTCTGAGTGTAATTATGAAAAAACATTAAACAGAGGAACATTCTTCAAAGGTTCCTGCCTTACAGAAGTTTGACAAAAAAAAATGTCTTTTCCTCCAACAAAATAGACTCCTTACTGTAACAATTGTACCCCTTAATCTATCATTGGGAAAGCCGATAAAAAGAAGACATTACTTCAGAGCAAATTTAACTCTAAAATTTATGGAGCAGTAGATGAAAGTTTTGCCTGTTATTGAGTGGAATATTCTAATTGGTACTAATACAGGTATAAAAATGAAATTTTCTTTACTACAAAGTATCTACGTGATATAGAGGCCAAGTCACGGAGTGGAATTCCACAGAAGGTAAGAAACTAGAAATCACGCCTGGGGGCCACTGAAAAGTGGTGAGAGCATTAGCAAAACACTCCAAGTCTGGCTTTCCGTTGTTCATTTATCAACCCTCTGAAATCACAGCTCTTTTCTTACTCCAGTTACCATCCTAACTCTACAAAACATCTGGAAAAGCAGGCCACAAACAGCAGCAGCTGTTATTGTTGGCAAAGAACAGCGATGGCAGCATGTAGCAGCACGTGCCCAAAGGTGGCAGAGAGCTGAGTAAGGGCGGGCAGCAGCATTCCACTTAGAATGTAGAATTGGTTTGGGATATTAAGAACAACAATTCACACAATAATTCTTATCCTTTTCATGAAAGCATGCCCAGCTTTTTATTAAAAAATATTTGATTTACTTACCAAGTACATGTTTGCTAAGCTGAAAGATGGGTGGGTGGATAGAGCTATTTTACCTCACAAGCCAGAAAAAATAAAATGCATCAAAATTGAGTCCTTGAAAACTAAGAATCCATTAATCAGCATAACATTAAAAAGTGATTCGCTAAACTTAGATTACCAAATAATTAACAGAAATATCATGTAGGTCTGTTAAAGAAACTTACCTATAACAGGTACCATGCAATCAATGTAGAATAGAAAGTTAATGCAAGAGAGAGCCCAGTAAAAAGACAAGTATATTGAAAATGATCAATGGTTTCAACCAAGTAAACCATTACAAGTTTCACAAATTAAAACTTTGAAAAGGATTGCCTTTTATGAACACAGGTTCAGTTATTTTAAGTTCTGTGGTCTTACCTTGGATGGTATGAGGGATGTGTGGAGTCTGAACTAATAGTTCAGGAGATTTCTTGTTAGTGGCTGTGGGTCCTGGAGTTCTGACATGACCTTCTTCCTACTATACAAGAAAATATAAATTACATTATTTTCATATTCAATATTTGGGTCCATTGCACCAAAACTAAACTAAAGCGTAAGATAAATCTACCCCTGATTGTTGCATGAAATTCTCCCCAATGGGATGGGGAAGAACATCATCTCAGATTTTCAACAGAAAATCAGGCTCAGCATGTTCAAGACCACAATTTAAAACAAACAAAACAAGACATGATGTATTCTTTAAGCAGTACCCTCTATCAGATATTGCCCCACATTTCCATTGCAGGTAGGTTAGCCTAAGGATGTAACATATAGCTATCTTTGGCCTGGTTTCATTTTCATCCTGGAGACTAGATACAATGGCCACTTTACTCTCTGGGTTGAAGGACCAGGCAAGAAGACTACTGGCCTGCAATTCCTTCATGGCATCTGTCACAATATCACTGTCACTGCTGGGGGAAGGTAGTGGGGTAGGGACACTGGAACCAAGAACTGCACAGCTGAGTCCAGTCAACACATACAGAAGAACAATTTAAATCTCTAAACTTTGGCTTTCAAGTGAAATACTTCCCTTTCACCCACATTTTGAAGATTGTGGGACCACTGACAGCCTGGGTCCCCGTGTGACGCATATCTATTGCCATGTAATGAACTACCCAAACAATCTGCAACCTCTTACTTTGCTGTGTGAGATGGATATTCACAGCGTTTTCAGTGGAGTAACGGAAGCCTTAAAATAGGAAAGTTGACTGTGGCATAGTCAAATTGCCCTGTGATTAGTATCTAATTTTTTTAGCCCTTGAAAAGGGTTAATGCCATGAGAACTTCTAAGTACTTGCTTTTGGAGAAACTGTCACAGTATGAATGAAATTTTTTAAAACATAGATTTTGCAGGGATTAGAATGTGCATTGTGCACAGGCATTACCTTAGCAACCTTTGAGTGGAAGACACAAACCTGAGGATGCAGTCCTAATCACTATTTTAATAATCAAGGAATTGCAAATCAGCACAAAGAGAGGTCATGACGAAGCAGAAAATTGGTTTACTGGTGAAATTCATAAGAAATCAATAAACTTTTTTTTGCAGTAGTTTACCAGCCAAGTTTAAACAAGATTTTAGAATTATTCATTCACTTTATCAGGGAGCAAGGTATTTAGGATTGTAAATTAGTCCTTGATTCAGTCTGTTGAGAGGTCAGCCAAACCAGGAAATAATAAATATGTTAAATACTCTCTTCACATGTTAGCTAATATTTGTTTAACTTAGACTAAACATTAAAGCACTCAGCTTATTTAGTTCTCACATTGTCGGTCCCTTTAACCTCCCTTACATGTGAGACCATTCAGGTGCTTTGCCCAGTTTGACCTGAGGATCAGTCAGAAGGAAAAGATCAGTAGAAAGAAAGGTGCTACTTAATGTCATTCAATAATAAGTATGAATAATGTATTTGTTTATATCTTGATACATAGGTTATTCAATCAGCCAAGCCGGCATGGCTCAGTAGTTGAGCATCAACCTGTGAACCAAGTCACTGTTTGATTCCCAGTCAAGGCACATGCCCAGGTTGTGGGCTCCATCCCCAGTGTGAGGCATACAGGAGGCAGCCAATCAATGATTCTCTCTCATCAGATGTTTCTGTCTCCCTCTCCCTTCCTCTCTGTTTGATATTTTGTTATCTTTTGTTATCTTGGAACTAAACAAATGTGTGTGGGTGTGTGTGGACACACTGCACTGCACTCCCTATGTCTCTGAAATCAATAACAAATTCTGTTGTTTTATGTTGATTGCCAGATTTCTTATTTATCCACAAACATAAATTATTCATATTTACAAAAATACATGGCATCTGACTATATGGAGGGAAGCTCTAGTTTAGCTGTTGGGGGATTTATGGACATGCTGTAGGGAACTAAGGTGGAGCTAATCATGAAAATATTAATGAAATGAGCACATGCTTTATAAGTCTTGAGCCACAATGTCATTTGACTGACAGTTTAATTATATCTAGCTGAAATTAGAGTTTAGTCTAGAATGATTGAGGATGTCTTTTACTTTACATTGTCTTGTAACTGAGTTTTTAATCCACTCAGCCATTCTTCATATGTTAAGGTGAAATATTTCTTGCTTTAGCCAAACAATTGTTTGCTAGAAGCAGAATCCATGCACACTGGCCAGTTGTGCAGTTTAGGGCCCATACAGTCAACTGTGGTGCTTTTGGGTGGAGTAATAAGATGTCTTCTCAGCTGTGTAGTTGGCTAGAAATCAGAGTGGTTGACTGACAAAAAAAGTTTCACAATAAATTGCAGTAGCAGCCAATGCAATGCTAGAGACCCCCTTTGAGCCATTTTCCTTTAGGGGTTTCAAATATCTCTATCTCCACAGATGCTTGTGCCTTTAACTATGCATTTAGCACATCTAATCTGTACATCCATCCAGCTGATATAATAACAGTCAAAATTTAATAGGATGTGCATTTAGGATTGTGTTCAAAAGAAACGATGGCCTAAAACAGGAATGGCAAGTTCAATGTGCCATGCACTTTTCACAAATGACCCACGACGGCCTTATACTTTCATCAAGAATGTCTGGTTAATTAATCTTCTTATAATTCGCTCATTACTATGAGCAAGCAAAGCCATCACAAGGATACCATGCTCATTCTCTTCAGTAGTGTCACATTTATCTAGGTGTTAATAATCTGGACATTGCCTTCATTCACATTCACGTCTACTTGACCACAACCTATCATCTGTCTACCTCTCCCTCCACCGAGTGAAAGCCTCCGGTCTAGGTTACCAACTTCAATCTACAATATCTTTAAAAGGGATTACAGAAAAGGGCATTGAAAAATAGTCCAAAAATCATTAAATAAAGAGAAATTATGTGTGTGGAAAATATTTGATTGAATATTCATAACCTGTACCCGTTTCCAAGCAATTAATAAAACAATAATTGACAGTTTTTTGGAAGAGCCTGAAGCACACGCCATTTACTATGCAATCTGCTCTCCTTATCACCAAAGGGCATTAGCATTGTTGAGAAGCCCACTAGGGCTGCTCTCTACAGGCTGGGTCTGATGGTGAGAGATGCTTTAACTGAACAGGGAGTCAGAGCAGCAGTGAGATGATAGTATCCCCAATCAGCAGTGAGTTCATTATTGCAATGAGCAGCAAGGACCAGAATAGCAACTAGGAAAGATCAATCTGCAGGGGTTGTCATGCTCTCTCCATCATGTTTCACTAGGCAAGTTTCCATCAAGAAGGATGCCTTTTCTCCAAGGGATCTATAGCCATTTACTCAGGCAACTATTCAACATTTCTACTCAACATTGCTTTTAATGTACATAGAGTCGGGCTCACTAGTGTCAGATCAAAGTGCTCTCATCTAAAAGTGAGGGTGCATGGAGTCAGGCAATAGGCAGAATCCTGGTTTAGGCATGGGTCCACTGCGTGTATAGACCCACCCACTAGTAATTTCCCAGGTTATTTTGGTCAAAGTGGTGTTCTAAATTAAATGCTGAAAAAACTACTGAAATAGCATTCATTTTAAAATTTGGACCATGTATACATAATAAATGTCAAAAGTCTGTCTGTCTGTCTCACACTTCTTCATTGATATAAAAGGAAAATGTATATGCTTTGGAGAAGTTCATTTTATTCTTAAAAAAATTAAACTGGGTGGTTACACATAATTGTTAAGAAATGGCACATTAATAATTCCCTTGGCTCCTATCATGCACCATCACATACATATTCCACTTGCCTACTTTGTGGCACTTTAGAGATCTGTTCTCTAATATCTTTGCACATAAAAGAATCTATAAGCTTTTCTTTTCTCACCAAGGCCCACAATAATAAAAAATCATGTGACTTTTCAGCTAAGATGATGTTATTTTCAATTTGATAATGTTATTTTCAATTAGTTTTACTTTCAATCATGGATTCCACCCCCCCCCCCCCCCCGCCCCTGCAACCTCCGCAACAATATATAGCTTTTCTTCAGTAGTTTTCCTTATCCTTCCTCTAATCCTGGATTGTGTGTTTCAGTGCAGACTCAGTTCTTGGCTGGAATGACTAGTGTGGACATTTCATTAGTTCTGGAAAGAAAAGTAATGTACAAAAGCAATAAAGAGTATTACTTAGCACTAATTGTTGGTTGACTCCATAGGATTTTTTCCTAGGTAGATGATCATATGATAAAAAGTGAGTTGTATCCTTTCTCTTTAAAAGAACATAAAAGTGGGCATAAGAATTACTGACAATTTTTTAACAGACTAATATCTTAAATGCATTGATTTTTCTAATTTAATTTTATATCAAAAAGGTTACAGTTTTGTGATAAAATAATAGATTATGAAAAGGTAGGTTTTAAATTTAGTATTAAATTCATTTAGCCAATCATATATTTATATGGCTTTTGAAAATTTGGTAGAACTCACATAACAAACCTCCTCAGGCTGTAGCCTTTTCTGAGAGGAAAACTTCAATGAACATTTCAGTTTCTTTATTGCTTATTGATCTGTTCAGATGCTTTTTTTTCTCGTTCTCAGAAAATTGGGTAAATTACTTTTCTCTCTGTTGCCATATACTGGCTGAGATGAAAATTTAGCTCAGCTCTCATTGATTCCATAGCTTATGCTCTTAACTCTGTGATGACTACCACACAGCCTTATCTTACAGTTACTGAGAACATCTTCTAGAGCAGTGGTTCTCAACCTTGGCTGCACATTAGAATCACCTGGGAATCTTTTTAAAATCTTGATTTCTGGGCCTCATCCTCTGGAAATTCTGTTTCTTTGTTATGTGCCAGGGTCCAACCCCAGCAGGTCCAGGGGTCCCCAAAGGCGTGGATGGAGTCGGCGAAGAAGGAATAACACGGAGACAGCGTTCAGTTGATCAGCAGCCTAGCCAGGATCTCTAGCCAAGTTCTGGTCTCGATCTCCAGAGAGGTTCTGCTTGGACACAGGATCTCCAGCCAGGTTCTAAGTTCTCTTGCTAGGTTCTCCAGCCAGGTTCTGTCCAGGTTCTCCAGCCAGGTTCAGTCACCAGGTTCTAGTCAGGTTCTCTTGCCAATTTCTGTAGTCAGGTTCAGTCCAGGATCTTTTGCCATGTTCTCTCCAGCGAAGTTCTTCTGTCTCTAGGTTCTGTGTAGGTTCTGTCTTCTGAGTTCTGTCTCTTGCTGTCTTGTTGCATCTGTATTTATACCAGTTGATTCCAATCCTATCAATCTCTATTCCAAAGGTTAGGGCGTTTCTTATCTCCATTCCAGGGAGTAAAGATTATGTAGCTTAAGCATGATTGTTCGTAGTTAAAGTGATTAATTACCCGCCTGGCACTTAGTTGAGGGGTGAGAGGTGACCTTGGTTAAAACACATAGTGCCAAGAAGGTGAGCAAACATATTAAGAACAGTATGCCATATATGCCGGGTCCCTTGAAACAGCAAGCATGGACCGGCTCCTGGCAGTTATGGGGTGGGGCCACAACATTAGTAAAAATTATGTATACAGAAGATGGCTCATGTTAGCCTGGACTACAGATTGAAGGCAGGCATGAAGAAAGGGAAAAAAATAAATGAGAAAGTTATTACAGTAACTCAGGCATAAGTTGGAGTACTGTATGTATCTACACTAATAAAAGAGAAACATGCAAATTGGCATCACTCCGCTATGCCCGCCAGCCAATCAGGATGAGTATGCAAATTAACCCAACAAAGATGGCGGGTCAATTTGCATACGCAGGTGCGGAGCAGAAACTGAAGGCTCCGGCCCCAGTGAAGACTGAAGACAACTGAAGAGGCTTGGAGAAGCCAAGCCTCACTGCAGCCTGAGTGGTCCGGCCGTGGCAGAGAAGCCAAGCTTCCAGGCTAGGCTTCTCCAAAAGCCTGGGTCCCGGGTGCCAGAGGAAAACCGGGGCCAGCAGCCAGGGGAAGGAAGGCCTATTGCGTGAATCTTCGTGCAACAGGCCTCTAGTTATTATATATTGATGATTGATGATAAAAAATTAAAGAAAATTATAGAGAATTGTTATTTATCCTGGTGGTGTGAATACCCATTCTTTTCCCTCCTTGAGTAGAGGGAGTGTTAGCTCACCCCAAAGGAAATTGGAGGGAAGAGCCAGTCCTTCTTTTCTTTGGGAGGAGTCATTGAGGGGTTGGAGGAGGGCTAAGCTGTCTCTAGAGAGTATTCTGCTCTTTCCCACCCCCAAGCCACTAGTGTAGGGGATAGAAACTAACAGCTCTGCTCTGGGGCAAGGAGTTCAGACAGATTTAGCTACGTCATGACTGATTCTGGGTCTCAGTATTAGGACAAAAGAATAGGCATCTGTTAATATAAATTTTATTAATGGTAAAGATGTTTTGGGAAATGTGGCTTATACCTAATCCTAAATGTGAATGAGTTCAGAACTCAAGAAAGGAATTTTATTCTTGGCTTCCTCAAACCCCATTTTAAAGTATGCATTAAAACATATATAAAATTTAAAATAAACAGCTGGTTGATTTGTTTGAAATGGAAATAAGAATCTGTGAAATATTCACATGGAAGTGAAAATTAAAAGCCTGGAAAAGAATAAAGAAACTGAATTTGAAGATCCAGCTTTGAGAAACAGATTGTATATTTGAGAAATTGAGTGTATATTTGAGAGGTAAATCAGGTAAACTGATGTCCTTTGTTTCCAAATGTTTCTTCATTTCTTGAGGACTAACCAGTTCTAAAACAGTCCACAAGTATACTTAATACATACCCTTTTTCTTAAAGTTAATTGCAACCTAAAAACAAGAAGCAGAACATTGATGAATGGCTCTATGGCATGTGTATATTATATATTGCAGGTCAGTGAAAAAACTGTCAGAAATTGTGAAAAAAATTGGTTTCTATGCTAGGTTAGAAATTCCAATAATAACTCATGGGACCAGCAACTGGGCCATAACTGCTTTCCCAGATCCATCCTTACTCTGTATTTAGACCAGGGGTGGGCAAACTTTTTGACTCGAGGGCCACAATGGGTTCTTCAACTGGACCGGAGGGCCGGAACAAAAGCATGGATGGAGTGTTTGTGTGAACTAATATAAATTCAAAGTAAACATCATTACATAAAAGGGTAGGGTCTTTTTTTTTCAATAGTTTTATTCATTTCAAACAGGCCGTAGTTTGCCCACGGCTGATTTAGACTATGACTTCTCTATTCAGTCAGTGGTAGAACCAGTCTCATTGTTGACCAGAGTTGACTGAGTCTGAGAGGGTATTATATGTATAAACTGTTGCTCATTCAACATGGCTGGACAGAGAGATGAAGATTCAGTAGGAATTAGGAATAATACATTCAGTACCACAATCACCAACACTTATTATGTGTATGGATAATATTAATATCATCCATGTATGATTAAAAACACCTACTCTCCTCAAAGAGACATTCAGCCAATTCATCCTATACTAACAACTAGAAGCCTGGTGCATGAAATTAGTGCATGGAGAGGGAGGGTCCCTCAGCCCGGCCTGCACCCTCTCCAATCCAGGACCCCTCGGAGGATGTCCAACTGACTCTCACAATCCAGAACTGCTGGCTCCTAACCACTTGCCTGCCTGATCGCCGCTAACCACCTCTGCCTTGCCCCACACCCAGGATTCCCTTCTCCGGCCAGTCGCAGGGACCTGGGCTTCCCTCTCTCTGGCCAGCCACAGGTACCCAGGACCCAGGCTGGCCACAGCTGCATGGACTGTGGGAGGGCAGCTTCACCTGGGCTGCAGGCACCCGGGACCACAGGGCAGGAGGCTTGTCCCTTTCCTGGATCGCAGCCTGGATGGTCCCCATTCCTCTCTCCACAGTGTTGAGTGTCTGAGCAGTTAAGGCGTGAGGGTGTGATGATGTGAGAGCATGACAACCATTTGCATATTAGCATAAACCATGAAAATGTATCCTATATAATAAAGAGCTATGTGGAATGATTGGGGAAAGTAAGCATAACACGACACTTATAAAACCCTCCACATTCTACCTCAGTCTAGTCCCCTCCCCCCCAATTATGAAGTAGAAATATTATTTACTATTAAAAATTAGTCATTTATTAAATGGTAGATATATTACATTGTTGGATGAATAAATGCAAAATTGTGCTTTCATATATAACAAGCAGCCCACATTTCCCAAGTTTTATTTCAAATTAATTGAAACCATTATTTTTCCTAGTAAAAGTGTCATTTTATTTAGTGATAAACCTCCAGACCCACAGAAACTAGGATAGAATTCAAGAAAAAATTGAGTTTAGCCATATAAAATATGATTTTTACCCTAATCCTCTCTCCTCTTCCTTACAGAAGCAGGCTGCATCAATATGAGACCCTTTTATTCTGTCTTCTGTAAAATTTAAATTTTCTGAATCTTTCTGTAAGAGAAAATATTTTCTCTTCTGAATCTTTCAGCTATTTATCTTTCCAGCCATTTATCTTTCCATACTACATTTTGAACATTAAGAAAATCACAGCTTTTGGTTGAGGCAGCAAGTCTTATAGATGAGGTCACCATTGAGCAAACATTTACTTATCTTTACCACGTATTTACAATAATAATTCACATTTTATTATCTCCTCATGTGTCTTATATGCTCATTTTACTAGTATTATCTCCTTATGTCCCTTAGCTTCCATACACTTGATCAGAGACCCAACAAATTTTGGAACTTGTTGAGCTTATGTAATTTTGATTTAGAGAAAACCCATTACAGAGTCAGGATATTGGGTAAAACTCTAGAAAGTCCTGACTTCCTATCAGAGAAATGATCCACATCTACCAGGGTCTAGTAACAGATTCACACTACACAGATCATGAGATGAGAGAGGAGGGCTATACCCCAACACTTAACAAACACCAAAATTTTGTGGTCACAATATCCTGTAATTTTATGGATTTTGAAGGAAATATGTGGACCTGGAAAAGACTTGGTTTTATGACTCTCAAGATTGGTTCCAAAGTTCCTTGTTTTAGGGCACTTATTCAAATTAGTTTGGTGAGTTGGTATGGAGAGGAAGGGAGAGGGAGAGAGAGATAGAATTGAGCATTTTACTAAATCCTCTGGCTACCTTCTGCATGCCCCACACTGATCAATGATTCCCTCTCATCACTGTTGTTTCCGAGTGTACTGTCTCCAAAAAGTAAAAGCCCAATAAAGGATCAACCTCTTTCTGTTATGATTAGTGGCTAATGATATAGCTTTTTTTTTTTTTAATTAGGAGGATGTGGAATGTCCCCTTGGGCTCTGCATTATAATGATTGCCTCAGAGCCTTAGATACTGACCCATTCATGGCCCACATAGAGTATCAACATATCATCGATGTAATTGAAATTTAAAATTTAAATATTCCATCAGTAGTATACAGTATTCTAGGATTAGTCCAACTAACAGACAACATAGTTTGGGATTTTAAGCAGTAAAAGTATACTGAAGGCCTTTCCATATGATAGAAGCTGACACTGATTATTTCTGGGACGGTACTGTAGAAAGAGAACATTATTACTATTGCAAATAACCGATACTACTGGCAATCGGCATGCTGTTTGGAATAGTGCTAGTGTCAGATAAGTGGGAACAATGATGACTAATTCCTCTGTGTTTTATAGTACCAGTAACTTTCACCAGGCAGACAGGGCTGCTAAAGCAAAAGATAGCATTACATATCATCCCCACATATATTAAATCTTGTACAAAAAGACTAAATTATTTTTTCTCAGCACAGGAATGGAGAGCATTCGGCGTTCAAGCTTTTCTTGGCCATACAGATGGTTGACAGTTGCAACCTACTGTTGGATTCTGTAAGTGTTATCTAATCAAGAACACACATTCACACACTCTGGATATCCTCGTTGGTTATGTAGGCAAATATAAAATACTAGGGGCCCAATGCACAAAATTCGTGCACTGGCGGGGGGGGGTTGTCCCTCAGCCCAGCCTGCCCCCTCTCACATACTGGGAGCCCTCAGGGGATGTCCTAGTGATGGCGTAGGCCTGCTTTCCTTGGGGATAGGGCCTAAGCCGCAGTCTGGCCTCCCTTTGTGGGAGGTGACTGGGCTGATCAGGGGAAGGCACCAGCCCCATCTCCCTGCTGCTGCAGCCACTGCCAGTCACCACAGCCAGGAAGGTTTTTTCATCAACATGGACTCCAGTCCCTTCACCATGAAAAAATGACAACTTTCTTTAGGCATTTTCAAGATGTGTCTTTCATAGAATAATAATTTCTTTATTATTTTTTTTATCCTCACCTGAGGATATGTTTCCATTGATTTTTAGAGAATGATGTTTCTCTCTGTCTTTCCCTTTCTCTTCCACAAAGTGAGAGGAACACTTTGATTGGTTGCCTCCTGCATGAGCCCTGACCTGGGCCCCGGCCAGGGAGGAGCCTACAACCTAGGTACATGCCCTTGGTCAGAATTGAACCCAGACCCTTCCATCGGCAGGCCAAGGCATTATCCACTGAGCCAAACCGGCTAGGGCAGGATATGACATTTCTTAGCCCTCCAGCAGCGGACCTTCGTTTTATTCGCCAGGAGTGTGGTGAAAAACCTTAGATCACTTTTTTGGATTCTTATTACCCAAGTTACTAAGAATATTACCAGTGGCATACAGGAAGCTTAACCAATGAGCGGTCAGAAAAGGTGTTTCCTCTGTAGTTCACACCAATCGCCGACTTGCCCCCCCATCAGGCCTGATGCCTCTGGCCCAGGCGTCAGGCCTGGGCAGGGGACCCCCCAGATCTCTCATCTAATATTTTATTAGATACCACTTTTAATCCTAGACTAGAAATAAATTTGAATCTTGGGGTTGGATTTTTTAAAAAATATTTACATTGTAAAATAAACTGCTGTATAAGTAACTACCCAAGCTTTAAATCATCCACATGTAACTGACTTCTTGAGTTTGAATATAGTGTTCCAATAGAAAATATAGAGAAGGAAAGGGGAAAAAGTAAAATTAATGAGCCATGGTTTAGCAAGACATCTGTATTTTTTTCTATGGGTTTTTCCATTGTCAGTTTGATTAATGGGATGTCTTTAAATGTATCTCCTTTTGGATATCTTATATCTCGACAAGTCTATTTCATGTTCTTGCCACCAACATTTCCAGTAGATTTCTTCAACATGTCAGAATGACAGATAAGTTTCTTGGGTCAGTCTTACAGAGAGCTCATTGTTGTTTCAAACCAGTGCAATTGCCCTGAAGGTCCTGTAAGCAAAGGGCCTTTGGCGTGCCATGTGATTTCCAAACCTATGCTGCAGAAAGATGTCATTTCTGGGCTTAAAATAAGGTTACAAGCCGCTAGTCAAGGTCGTCTACTGATGCTTATAAACATTCATCATCACCTCCTGAGCTGATGGGAAATCAAAATTTAAATATATCATATGGGCTTTTAATTTCTTCTTTAAGCTATCTAAAACATGCACTTTTAATAACTATCTCTACCAAGTTCTAAACCAGTCAATCAAAAGTTCACTGCCCCAATTTCCCACAGAATCTGTTACTGCCCCGAGTCAAGTGACAGTGCCCAGAACTCCATACCAAATAATTTCCTATATTCCTCCCAAATATTTGACAATTTTCCCTGAAAGGATTAGAATGAAACTCAAAGTCTCTAATCTTGCACACTGAAGTAATACTTATAAATGTAATGAATTAAACTTAAATAGAATTCTGTAACTTCAAGTTACAATATATAATAAAATAATTATAAATAAAAATATTTATATTCAATTTTGAAAGATTAATCTTCAGTTTAAGCAGTTCAGGTTTTTTTAAATTTATAAATGTAGTTTAAAATATTAGAACATGTTTAAATAAAATTTTAAATAGGACTAGACATAATTCAATGTTCAAGTGAAAGTAATTACCAAAATCTGCCAGTTTCATAAAATGTAATATTTCTATGCTGAACTTAGGAGTATAAAAAAGAATTCAGGCCGAAACCGGTTTGGCTCAGTGGATAGAGCGTCGGCCTGCAGACTGAAAGGTCCCAGGTTCGATTCCGGTCAAGGGCATGTGCCTGGGTTGCGGGCACACCCCCAGTAGGAGATGTGCAGGAGGCAGCTGATCGATGTTTCTCTCTCATCGATGTTTCTAACTCTCTATCTCTCTCCCTTCCTCTCTATAAAAAATCAATAAAATATATATTTAATAAAAAATAAAAAGAATTCAGGCCCTAACCGTTTGGCTCAGTGGATACAGCATCAGCCTGTGGACTGAAAGGTCCCAGGTTCGATTCCAGTCAAGGGCATGTACCTTGGTTGTGGGCACATCCCCAGTAGGAGGTGTGCAGGAGGCAGCTGATCAATGTTTTTCTCTCATCAATATTTCTAACTCTCTATCCCACTCTCTTCCTCTCTGTAAAAATCAATAAAAATATATTTTAAAAATAAATAAAATAAAAAAGAATTCATTTTTGAACTACAGATTTATTTACTTATTAAATGATAAACCTATAAGTAGTCTTCTGCACACAGACTCCACCAAAAACTTTAATTATGCAATAATTGCACTTTTCTTTTAATGCGTTTCATTTGTTATTGCATTCTTTCCAGACATCAATAATATATACCTTTATTAGCATCTCATACTAATTATTCCCTTCATCATTAGAAGGCAAAATCACTCTCTGCTGGATTAATTTTTCAAATGTGTCATTTTTACTTTTTTCTATATATCTCAAATACAGTATGAACATTTTGAAATTCTTCCCCCTAGACATTTCTTATCTAGTTCCTAAAATTCTAAATTGCTTAATAAAGAGACTACTGAAAGCAAATACAGGATAAGGAAATGCCTTCTGGATATGTACATGAGGAATTTCTGCCTCAGTTTCTGAGCAAATGCATGTGACCAATTCATGCTTTAGCCAGGTGCATTAAATTTAAAGAGTTCAACAAGAATTTATGTATAATTAGCTTTAATTCTGAGTTACTGGAATAATTGATCTTTTATGCCATTAATGTGGCCCATTTGACATTACTTCAGTATAATTTAATGCCAAAAACCACTAACAAATTCCAGGAAGTAATGTTGCAAATATCAACACATTGATTTAAAGTTTATATGGAAAGACAAGACCCAGAAAATTCAACACAATGTTCAAAGAGAAAAGTTGGAGGGCTGACACTACCAGACATCATCATTTATTATAAAGCTATAATTAATCATAGGTCAATGGAATAGAATAGAGAGCCTGCCGGAAGCCGGTCCACCCTTGCTGCTTGACACAGTCGCTGCAGGGAAGAAACATCTGCACAGCTTATGTTTCAAGGGACCTGGCGTATATGGCATATGTTTGCTCCCTCTCTTAGCGCTATGTGTTTTAAACAGGACCACCTCCCGAGAAAGGTTGTTTCCCCAGGTTAGGGATTAACAGGACTAAGGAAGAGAATAAATCAGTGAACCCCCCTAGTGTTACAGAAATACCATGTACTACTTATGAAGAACTTGGACTAAGACTGTTGGCAATAAATTTGGGACTTGTTGGGCCCACATCCCCAGGGGTCTGCCCACCAGGGAAAGCACCAAAGCCTATACCCCTGGAGATCCACTGATACAGGGAAGTCCCAGGGAAGGCAAGCAGCGAGGCTGGGAGGACATAACCTTTAGGGGGTAGGATAATCTCGTTCAGTCACTTCCTTGTAGCTTATCAGTAGAGCAGTGACCTTGGAATAGCCCTTGTAATGGAACACAGAGATTAACCTAGACAACATTAAAATCAAAAGAACTAGATAGAGACAGGATTTTTGGCTAAGGTCAGATAAGAAACAAGTAACTGTAGAACGTTACCCAGAACATACCATGATGTGATTATAGAGGCATGCTTATAGGATCAAATGGTATAAATATAGATGTAATAGGAGAATAGAAGAAGAACCTCGCTATGCTGATCAACTGAACGCTGTCTCCGTGTCCTTCATTCTTTGCCGACTCCGTCCACACTTTTGGGAACCCCTGGACCTGCTGGGGCTGGACCCCCACAGGAGCCCAGACACAGGCCCCCATAAATAAAGTCAACTGGTCTTTGCTCCATTTTATTGCCTTTGCTCTTTTGTCCAAGATAATTTCTTCAACAAATAATAACTCTAAAACTCCTAGAAGATAACAAAAAAAACACCTAGACAATCTTGGGCATAGCAATGACTTTTTAGATACACTACTAATAGCATGGTGCACAAAAGAAAAAATTGATAAACTGGATTTAATTAATACTAAAAATTTATGCTCTTCAAAAGACAATGTTAAAACATGAGAAGACAAGCCATAGGCTGGAAGAAAATATTTGCAAAAGGCAATGACTAATCAATGAGTCAAAGACCTTAACAGATACTTCAACAAAGAAGACATACAGATGGCAAAAATATGAAAAGATTCTTCACATCATATTTCATCAGGAAAAATGCAAATTAAAACCATAATGAGATACCACTAAACACCTCTTAGAATGGTCAAAATCAGGAACACCGATAACACCAAATGATGGTGAGGACACAGAGCTACCGGAACGTTTGCATTCCCACAACTAACAAGTAAAACAGTATAGCTACTTTGGAAGACAGTTTGGCGGTTTCTTACAAAACTAAGCACACTTTCACCATGTAATCCAGCAATTATGCTCCTTGATATTTACCCAAAGGGAAGGAAAACTTAAACCCACACAAAAAATTGCACATGGATGTGTAAAGCAGCTATATTCATAATTGTCAAAACTCAGAAACAACCAAGATGCCCTTGAGTGGGTGACTGGATAAATAAACTATTGTACATCCAAGCAATGGAATATATTCAGTACTAAAGGGAGATGAGCTATGAAGCCATGAAAAGGATAAAAAGGAAAATTAAATGCATATTACTGAGTTAAAGAAGTCAGTCTATATACCATATGGTTCCAAATATATGACATTCTGAAAAAAAATACACAAAACACTATGGAAATAGTAAAAGGATCAATGGTTTCTAGGGTTTGAAGGTATGGGGAGGAATAAATAGGAATATCACAGAGAATTTTTAGGTTAATTTTATAAACCTTGTCTGGGACAAAAACTTTCATCTCCCTCTACCTCCCCCCGCCCAAATTGGGTTGTTATAAAAAGTTATGCCTAATTACATATGATGTGGATGTGTATTACTTGAACTAAGGTCTCCAGAATATCTTAACTTCTCACTATAGCATGTGAAATTAAGGAGAAAATTATTTTGTAACATCTTTTTTAGGGAGTATATTACTAATCCAACAAATGACAATGATTGATAATTTTTAAACAGAATCTGGCAATCTATGAAAAAAACAAAAAGAATATATTATGTTATGTCCCAATTAAAAACTAATTAAATATTAGATGTACTGCTTGTTTAATATTTAATTGCTACTATGCATTTTCTGGTGATTCTTCTAATAAAAATGTAAGTTTATGTGCAGGAAATATTATCAAGCAAGATGAACAGGTCCTTTGGTAGACAGTTACCACATATGAGAAGGCAGGCTCAGAATTTTAGGATATCTTGCTATTCTTTTCTATGAAAAAAGATTCTCCATTATTGATGGTATATTCCATTATGGTATCTCATCCAGATTTCACAGTAAAGTGGTTTCTCTGCATTATTATTTCATCAAAGCAATCAAAGAAGAGTGAACTAAAATATTTATTTTTGTTTTAAAGTTCAGCATGCCACTCCAGTAAAAATATACACAAAATTGAACGTGATTGTGACTATGAAATGTGTTTCTCACCACTACAAGAGGCATGAAGTGTTGAAAGTTGTGTGTTGAATATTTATTATTTTGAAATTTTGTATCAATTTACAATAAAAAGGTATACTACAGATAATATATTTGAAGAGGAGCAATATTTTTTATTCTATGATTTTTGGGTGAATATTTATGTAGAATATTTTGAATATAGGACACACTTATCTATTCACCTTAGATGGTTCTTACTAAATGTTTAATTCATGCTAGCTTTATCTCATATTCATTGAACTCTCAAGCAGTGATTACTGGTGTTCCAAATATACTGAAGGGTAGCAAAGAAATTTAGTATAATCCAAATATACTATGCAATAAATCAGAATCCCTTCTTGTATTGATTTGGAAGAATAAAAATTAATCATCAAGATGATCATTAGTGAACTATAGTGACTATTTTGGTCACAGAGGAATATATGTTTATCACCACTACTTCAATCATCTTAAATAACTGACTAAATAACAATGCTTTTATTCAATTTAAGTAGAGAGAACACATTATATTTATTATTCTTAGGAACAAAAAATATCATCATAATAAACTTGATATTAAGAGATCACCAATATTTATTGTGAATAACATATTATTTTATTTATATTCATAATAATTTTAATATTTTATTCTAAAAGGTGTTTAGGATGCTCCTAACATATCAGATAAGCTGGACTGAGGTTAATTACCTCTTTTACAAATACTTGAATTATTTCTGATCATCTTTGCTTCTATTTTTAACACTTTACAGTTCACTTAAGCTATTATAGTCATCATTATATATAATACAACTAGCCTGTTATGTATGGATAGTGTACTTCTAAGATGGTCTATAGCTGGAAAGCACAAAAACCAGGGCTATATCAAGAATTTTTACTCTCAGTCTACTGTACTTCCCTTTATAGCAAATTGCCATGAAAGGGCTGCCACCATTGAAACCATGTGATATATTAAAGGATATTGTTAAATAGTGGGTTTGCATTGAGAACATTAAAAGTAAATTCAGAGGCAGCTCTAAGTTCAAGGTGGTCCTGGATTCAGTCTTCATTACCTCCCCTCCAGAGGAATCATAAAAACAATTGTAAAATATGTCTAATGTCTCCAATAAAAAAAGTAACTTACCTCCCAATTTTTAACTGGGAAATACTAATCTCTGAGGGGGATACTCCTGAGGCAGCATTTCTGAAGTGGCATTTGCTTGAGAATTTCCCACAATTTAATGGGGGGGAAATGTTGACCTAAAACACAGCAGGGGAGTTCTTGTTCATAGGCCTGCGTGGGGGCTACTCTGCTGTCCCCAAGGACTGGACATGTCCTTTTTCTCTCCTGAATGCGCCTCTTGAAATCCAGGACCTCCTATTCATCACTGCTCTTCTCCCACTTAGATACTGAATAGCATATGGAAAAGACTCAAAATGTTCCTAAGTTAACTGAATTTAAAAACATAAACATTTGTTTATTTTTAGCTCATTTCAATCAATTTTTAAAATTTAATTCCTATTTGCTGACTAAAATAGCATTTACTTTTCATACTTATTAATGTTTTGAAATTGAGATACATAGAACAATTAACTCAGTAACTAAGAGAAAAAATAGAAATACCTCTGTATATAAAAATGTGGCAGTTTACACCTTAATTTTCTGTTATTTGTTTTTAATTTAATAATTATTTAGCCTTTGTGAATATTACCCCAAGTCACTGAAATATATATTTTTGATCTAGCCAGGGCACAAGGGTTCAAGAATTGGGTGACTCAAAGTATTTAAGTACCTGTACCAGGCTCCTATAACTGCCATCAGTCATGGCAAGAATACTGGGCAGCACCTGAGGACTCATGAAATAAAAGAAACCAACAGATTTGGGTCCATTGATTTGGTTCCATTTGATTCAGTAAGAAAATGTTTGTGCGTGAGTGTGTGTGTATTTTATATGTATATATCTTAATAAAGTTAATACATATAAGAAAATTATAGTGACTTTCAAAAGAAATAATAAAAATTACTTTCATTCTGAAAATATAGGCACTGCCTCTCCATAATCCCATTGTTGAATCCATTTGTACTGGCCATGTTGCTTATGTGACCTGGAATTCCCTCCCTTCTAATTTCAGCTTATTCAAATTCTACTCATTCACCAAGTCCCAACCCATATATTTTCCTTGAAAACTAGAGTCCACAGTCAACCTATATTTTCTTCTGGATATTACCACAACAAACGTTGAACTTTCTAACGTTTTGTTTACATTATAGTTTTTCTTTTATACATCAGTTCCACTTCGTGCCTGCAAGCAACTGAACCAAATCTAAATGTCAGCAGAAAATAGAATTTACAGTATCAATGAAGCCTGTAGAATCAGGCTTGGGATATGAGCAGGATCCAAGGGACTCTAGGTGACAGGAAAATAAAAATCATCTAGATTGATTCTAGAAACAGTCTGAAGAAGATGCACTCTGTCTCCAACGCATCACTATCTCAATCTCAACGCCATAAGTAATGGCTTACCCTCCTTATATACTTGCTCTAAATCCTATAGATTCAAAATCACTGCTAGTTATGTCTTCTCTCCCCCGCAATTGGGTGAAGGAATATCTAGCTTTCTTGGCTTCCATATGGTGACAGTGGAGCCTATAACTTATTCCATGAAGGTTCCTCCTAAATGGAGAAAATGCTTAAATTTGAGTAAGCTAAAATGCCTAAAACTATCATATTTTACAATGTTAAATATAAGCTCATTGAGGTTATAAATTCATTCTCATCTCATTTTTGCATTCCTCACTCTGCTTAAAACAAATAACTATATCACTACAATTTCCTTGATACACACTTCAGCACTGCTACAGGATAGATTTAATCATTGAATTATATCAACAAGCATTTGTAGTGTGTCTATAACTATGCCATATACTTCTTTAGGATTCCCTAAAACACATGTAGCAGAGTCCATGAACCAATGACACTCATAATCCTGATACAGAGGTGAAATTTTTCTCATGGAAAACAACTTGAAGAAAAGCCCAAGGCAGCATAAGCAAGTACACGATATATAGAGGCTCCTAAATGGGCGTTAAAAAAATATCAAGTAATCAAAAATTAATGTAGGATGTGTTTACTTCAAGATCATGAGGATAACTTGATTTGTATAGCCTGAACTCAAGGGTGGATAATATACACAAAATAAAAATCTGATGAGTAATAATATTGTGATGCAGTTTGACTATACAACACTAATAAAAATTACTCCACTGCACTGTTAAAATTGGTTTTATAATAGCAATTGTCATTGTTCCAATGGAATGTACTCTTTTGTTTTAATTTTCAGGCAGTAGACCTGATTTCATTTCCATGAAAAATCCAATCAGTTTATCATTTTGAAATTGATAGACTTACTTCATTAATTTAGATGTCTGTGAGCATTTCTCACTGAAAGATTTTGCTTCATGCAATGCATGATCATTGCATTCTTTCTGATAAGTACACTTGTAGGAAAGAGACAAAAAATCACACACACACAAACTTTCACTGAATGATTTATTTTGTCTTTCCATCATTTCATTTTGAAAAAGAAAAAACTTTGTAAAGATTCAAATAAAGATTTAAAGGCATTTTTATTATTTTTCTAGAAGCACTCATACAATGATCATGTTATGTTGAAGTCTTTTTGAGAAAGGTGATGTTCTGATACCGTAGTACAGAACATAAAAGTAAGAAAGAGGCACTTTCTCATTTCAGTTACGTTCCTGATATTGCTATCATTACTTCCATAGAAGACTCAGTTTGTTTAGGACCAAACTGAAAATAATATCCAATTGGAATGTATTCTAACCAACAGCTTATGAAATGTGTACCTTAAATATTAAGAACAATTAAAATATGACATAATTGTGAAATATTGCTTTTAGAAATTGTTAAGGTTCTTTACATTTTCCATTCTGGCAAATTTGTTATTGTATTTAACAGTATTTAGTTGTATTTAATTTAAAGCCAGTAATTAGGTGTTGTTTTCTTCTGTAGCTCTACAACCAGTAATTAAGATAAACATGAGTTCAGAGATGATTAATCAATATTCTCTAAAAACAATACATTAATTATAAATGTCTACTTGAATCCAGCAAATTAAAACATTTTACTACTAGTTTCCATAAATATCACTCAAATCTTTCTTCATGTGGGATTCCAACAGGCTTTAATAAAGGGTATTTGTAAACAAGTATTCAAAGTGTACTGTAAAGACACCAGTAGAGATAATGCAGGATCACAGGGCTGTCCCTATGTCCCCAAGGCTGGGCCTGAGGACTACAGTTAAAGGAAAGAGCTTCCTTGATAGGAACTGTGATATTCATTCAAAAGATACAGCCTCCATGTCCCACTTCCTCACCTTCCAATCTGCTGCTTAGGTTATCATTAGCCAAACTCAACTGGAAGACAATGCTCTTTTCCACCCAACTCTATGCTCTGCTCCCAGAGGACTGAGTGCAGAAGAGTAGAGAGCTGATATGGAAAAGCAGATGGACTTAATGTAGCATGTAGAAACTTTAAGTATCTAGGAACTCAGTTTGCCTATTATTTGGCAGACAGACAGACAAGCTAAGCAAAAAGTCCACACTACATAGATCCATGCCATCCTCTGATAACAGATTCTACTAAACAGTAAGATAACAGCAAATAAGATTAGCAGATAGTAAAAGGTTAATGATCAAACTATGACTTTTAATGCATTAATAAATCGCCTATTGTTTAATCAATGCATTAAAAGAGTTTAATCACCTATACATTTCTTAGTATTAAAGAAATTTGTCAAAAGCCTTTTTCATAGAAAAACATTTAAAATGTACACAAATTACTCCAAATTAATTACATTAAATACATTCATTTATCACTCAAGAAACACTTAACATAAGTCTACTACCATTTCATATCGTGAGCCCTTTGACTTTGGGACTTCAGTGTAGTCAACAGACTCTAAATTACTTTAATAGAAGGCAAATTTCTATGAACAAATTAAAGTATACTGACTTGATAAAACTTTCGAAGTGCAAGTTCTCTTAAGTTATCTATCCTTCATAGAAAAATATGCCTTCTCTTCCCCTCTGTTATTGCTGTTTTGATCTGTGCTGAAAAATCAGCATTTCAAGGATCAGCTATGTGTAAGGCTTTCCTTCTTAAAAAATATATTGAGTTATTTGGTCTGCATAGCATCAAAAGGTTGGAATACCCATCAAATTGCAAATTTTCTAAGGTCAGAAATCATGTTTATTCCATTGGCAATTTTATGCTTCTTTACCGGGCGCTACAAACAGAGCAGTTACTAAGTCACACAAGTTGCAGATCTCAAATTTAGGTCCACTACTTAGTTTATCTCTGTGCAGAGTTATTGAGTTATGCCTTTTTTCTGCATATATTAAAATAGAAAGCACACCACTGCCAAATGTTTCATCACGGTTGTATCTACCCCTTTAGAATAGTACTCAACTTTTCTATGAAAGAACCATTGCTGTTAAATGAAATTAGTTGAGCCCCCTTTTTTACACATTTTAATTTTGACAACTACTATCGATTTAACAGTTTTAAAACAATCTAGCTGAATTGTATGTAGTCCTTAGAGTTTATGTATTTAGAATAGAGCTAGAACTGAATATTCTACTCTCACAAATGAGGTCTGAGAGGGAAGGCTGCAGTGAAATTCGAGGGATGTATCACAAACAAGTGATCCAAACCAAGACCATAAGATTTTCCAGCTTAAATGTTATCTGGTTTACCTCTTTCAGATTTCTAAAATATTTTAAAGACACAGGACATATGAAACCTTAAAAACAAAACTCAAAGACAACTTATAAAAATCTGGGAATTATTTAGTCCTTATTTGAAAAATAGCACTGCTTTTAGCAAACACTAGCTTTGCCTGAGGAATATACAGCTTTAATCTCATGGCAAGTAGCCTCACAAAGAGGCAAGTAGCCTCTTGCCTTAGATCTAGAATTTGTACCGAGAAAAATTGGGCAATTGTCTTCTTAATTATTTTTGAGGCAAAGAGTCCTCCTCCACTCCCCTCTAGCTTTCTACATCTAGCCTGAAACAACTAGTGTTAAAATGAACAAACCTTGAACAAACCAAGTCGGGGAGGGGAGGAGTGGGGAGAAGGGGTCCTGTGAAAGGGATGTTGCCAGCACTATACCAGTTCCTGGGATAAATGGTTCCAAAAATAAAGTGTGATCTGAGAAAATGCAAACTTTTCCTACCCCGATCACACTACAAAGACACTAGAACAAACAAATAAAAATAAACTAAAGCTTCCATTCTCCAAAATCAGCATTATTAGGGTTGCATTTTAGAAGAGAAGAATATTTTTCAGAAATCCAGTTTTAGAGTGACAACTGAACAAATCAACCTAAATTCCAGCTGTGGGACTGGAGGAACCTGTGACCATCACCAAGACAACAGAGAGCCAAGGCAAGTATATTCCTACCTCTTACCCAAACCTGAGTCTTGAGGGAGTTCATCTCACTTGAGAATGAGTGAAGCAGGAAAATGAACACCATAAAAGAGGGGAGGGGCCATGAAATCATCCTTAAGATTTATAGAAAGTAAACACTCCTGAAAATACTCTATGATACTATATCCAGGAAACATCTTCAGGAAAGCATTTGCCATGATTAATAGGGCAATGCAAGGAGATATGGCCTATATGAAATAAGAATGAAAATCCATGAAAACATTCGATTGAAATGAAGACAAAAGCTGATATGGAAGAAATTGCAAAGAATGTCAAACTTATGATTTCCTGTGAAGATTCTCCAAAGCAGAATTGCTAACAAGATACACATGGCTCCAGAGAGAGAGATGATACACAGAAGAGCCATCCGAAGAAACATAATTCAAAGCAATTTTAATTACGTTCAATATATTTGTAGGTCCATCTCAGATTATTTTCTTAGGAGATGTGCCCTTGTCACAAAGTCCCCAATGCTCTATTTTCACTTTACAATGCTCTATTTTCCTCCATGTGCGTGATTTAAGGACTTCAGCCTTCACCAAGTGAAACGGGAAATCACTGAAGGGGTGAAAGGCAGTGACGCAAAGGAACAGTAATTGGAGGAACACAAGTAGTAAAAACAAGACTTACTGAGTGACAGGGTGGGGATGTTTAGTTGAGAATGAAAAAGGAAGTAAAGCTGGCTCCTGGCTTTCACACGAATATAAGAAAATATTAGGAGAAGTGATTAGATATGGATATAGATATGATATGGATATAGTATAGACATATCACCAATGGATATAATTCCAAATGAAGCAAAGCCTCAGAGACCCAAGGTAGAAAGTGCAGAGTCAATAACTATGTACAGATGGTTACTAGACTTATTATGGTGATCACCTAGTAAGGTTTAGAAATGTTGAATCACCACGTTCTATGCCTGACACTAGTGTGTTAATTATAATTTAAAATATGTTCATAAGGAAAGAAAGAAAAGTAGGGAGGAAAGAGCCAAAGTACAAATTTCAGTGAAATATAGAACATTAATACGTCTGAAATTTTATTCAGATTCTAGCTGGTAGTACCAGTGCCACCTCCACGCTGTACTGACCAGGAAATGGCAGGATTGAAATACAAACAGCAGAGCACTGCAGAACAGGGAGTTCATCAGCACAGAAAGTGCTGCTCATTTGCATTCAGCTTTGCTAGGCTGGTGCTGTGAAAAGAATCAATGAGGAACAGAGCCATGCCACCCCGTGAACTGACGGAGGCAAGCACATTTCACAACGTGTCAGGGACTTACTGGGGCACGACCTGGAACGGTGCACACCGCGCTTTGGAAAAAGACAGTCGCTGCAGTTGAGAGAATGTAGACTTGGGAGGCAATCAGCCACAGAGTTAATTCATTTTAGAAAAATCTTTGTGTTTTGCAAAGAGACAAAAAATAAAATAAAAATGACATGATGCTAAAAAAGTAGGCCCTGGCAAACTGCAAGCCCAGGACTGTAATCTCAGAAAATAATCTCCGGGCTCAGCATTTTGGAAGTGACTCTGGGTTAATGACAGTCTCGGTACCATTAGCCCATCTGCATGCATAAGCAAAAGCGTTCGTGGAATAAATTTAACCTATGAAGGCCCTTAAGTTCATGTTATGTCCTTACAGCTAGTTTCCCATACTACTCAGAAATATGTCATTCCAAGAGTCAAGTCGGTAACGGTTTCAATGTGCAGAACTTGAAGTTGAATAAATAACACAGGTATGGATATAGGATTTCCTGCTTCTAATAAAATGTAAGATGAGTTGATTTTTCATGTGGAATGTAATCAGTATGATTTTAACCATTTTGGCATTTACATTATGATGCTCAAATTTCCTACTGGTATATCCTGAATGACACTAAGCTATCGTACTGTCCTCAGTTAAAAAGTTTACTGCTGGTCCTGGCTGGTGTGACTCGGTTGTTTGAGTTGTCCCATACATCAGAAAGGTGGCGTGTTTGCTCCCCAGTCAGGGCATATACCCAAGTTACAACTGATGTTTCTTTCTCACATCATCACATTAATGTTTCTCTCATTTCTCTCTCTTTCCCTTTCTCTCTTTAAGATCCTTTAAAAAAAAAAAGAATTTACTGCTGTCAATACTGTGTAATACACTTAGATAATGCCTGCATCTTCATGGACATGGCTCCAAAGAGACAAGGACAATTTATAGGATCACATGTTTAGTAGCAGAAGATTTGGCTGCCTGAAGCAGCCATGATGCCAATATTATGTTTCATTGTATTGATATGTTATATTAACCTTTGATTCTTTTGCAGGTTTGAATGTATGTTGGCTGTCCTGAAAGGGAGCTGTGTGGGGTGACCCCCAAAAGTAAAGGGTATCTAGCTGCCATGAGGGCAGGTGCCCAACTGGGCAAGGAAGGGTGCCCATCAGGTTTTGGTCTCTGTTGAGAGACAGCTAAGAGTTGGCAGCCTGTAATACTGTCTTGTAGGCCTGAGTCACCATGCCCATGTCAGGGGTAGTAAAGCTGGAAAAAGCCCGTTTAGAATAGAAGGTCTGAGGCATAGTTATGCATAGAAAGAAGGTTTTATACCAACAGTTACTGTTTTGTTTTAAATCCATGAAAAGGAATTAGCAAGGAAAGTCAGAAAATCTTAGAATAGATCAGTATGTTTTTCTCCTTATGTAATTCCTCCAAAATCTGGCAATACATGAAGGGATTTATTCCCTCCTAGGAAGGCACTTAAGCATTCTGTATTGCCAAGAGGATCCCAATTGTCTACAGCTGTTGTCTGAGCTCTCCGTTCAAGCTGGGTTCGTGAAAAGCTGGTACCATGGATCTGTCTCTTGCCCAATGGCGTAAGCTGGGCCCTCTCTGGAGAAGAAACCTGGGTTTCCCAAGATATGTGATCAATGCCGGGGCCCCGCCAGCAGGCGAGGGGAACCCAAGGCAGGTGCTGGGCGTGGAGGCCACAGGGGCATAGGCTAACAAGGAGACAGAACTGAACCCCACATCACCCAACTTGGCCCAGAGATGGCTGGTAGTCAAAGACGGGTAAGACCCCACAGGGTGGGGCAACCTAAGACAGGCACAGCCGGGGGCCAGTAGGAGAGAACTTGGGGTTCAAAAGAGGTGGGGCACAGATCCTCACCCCCCAACTGTGCAGGGGCTTGAACACTCGCCCCTTCTGAGGAAGGTCTTCTGTCCCCATGGCTGCTTCTTGCTTCCCATGCCCAGCCCAGACCAGCAACCAAATAACAGAAGAGACTTGGTCCAGCTGAAACTGGTACCCAGAAAAACAAAGGAACAGACTCTAAATTTAAACCTAGCCTAACAAACAGGAAAGCTTAGGCCTCCTCAAGGCAAATAGTATTAGATAAACTAAACTTGATTTGGCTTTTTGATAGCCATGGAGGAATTTTAAGAAGAAAAATCCCATTTCAATAGAAGTTGTTAAATCTAAAATGGTTTCTCTCCCTTCCACCGGACCATTTGTTAAGCATATAGGGATAGTTCAGTTGATAGTTCTGTGTGCCCAGTACGGGCCTCTAGCAACAGTGAAATAGAAATGCAGTCCGTCTCATGATTGAGCCGGAAGTTCCAAGACAAAGGGGGGAATGAAAGGGCAAGGACTACGCCCTCCACCTTGCCCCAGGGTAAGGGCTATGCCCTCCATCTTACTTTGGCCATGTGCTCGGCAAGGCTTCTTCCCGGAAGCCAAGCCTCTGCTAGCCACACCCAGGACTTCTTTAAACTAACCAATGACAATCAAGGGAAGTCGACCACATCCTGTGTAACAAGACACTGACTTGCACCTGGCCAATCGGCAGGGCCCACAGTCCTTTCTCCTCCCCTTACCCCAACCCCCTATAAAACCTCTCTCCACACAGAAAAAAAAAAAAAAAGAATTTACTGCTGTGTGAGAAGTCTCCCAATTAAGTAATGTGATTCTTCAGGGGCATAGAAAGGGAGTGGATGGACTATTCTTGGGGAAGAAAGGGCTGAGGGGGATGCGGGAAGAGACTGGACAAAAATCATGCCCCTATGGATGAGGACAGTGGGCGGGAAGTGAGGGAGGAGGGTGGGGTGGGAACTGGGTGGAGGGGAGTTATGGGGGGGAAAAGAGGAACAAATTTAATAATCTGAACAATAAAGATTTAACTAATCAAAAAATAAATAAATAAAATGAAAACCAAAAATAAATAAATAAATAAATAAATAAATAAATAAATAAATAAATAAAATTAAACTAATAAAAGTACTTTGCTTAACAAAAAAAAAAAAGAAAGAAAGAAAAAAGTAATGTGATTCTTAAAATCTACCCAAGGATATTATTCTTTGGATACTATGTATGTCATAAAAACATTGAAAAATGTTTTTTCTAGCTATGTAGGAAAAATAAAGTTCAAAAATCATTTATGGAGAGTGGTTTATAGTTTGGTTTTATTATTATCTGTGCACAAATGAAACTACGGTATTCATAAAAAGCATGTAACCATAGTTCTACAAATCACACAGTGTGGCTTGAATCATTCAAAAGATGCATAACTATAAAAATAATACTGTAAATGTGTATGATGATTACAGCTTTAAAACAAATCCCTGAAACTGGAAGCTTAGACTTTGTCCAAGAATGTCACGAATTTACTGTATGTATAACCTGCTTGAACTCGGCCCAAACTGAATTGAAAAGGGGATTCTCTTTCCTGGACAAGTGTTACGTTGTGTCAAGTCTGAGAATAAAGGCAGTATATGGAAGAATCGCATCGATGAGATGAAGTACCAATCACCCATATTTCATACCCGTGGAAACTAATCAGAACATGGACACTGGTGAGGCAGAATAAAATCAAAGGCAAAAGAAAGGGAAGCCAAGATAATCAGCACAAAAACTTTAGGAAACTATTTCTAATCATCCCCAGACATGTTATTCATTTGGTAAATGGAAGGTAGAGCTATTAGATGGATGGGTGGTGTTTGAGGTAAATGTTTCTAATAAACCTCTCATATACTAAAAAGTACAAAAGTTATTTGCTCTCAAATTGTTTATCTGAGACAGTTTTAAAATATGTAGCTATGTGTTTTTGAAGTCTCATGTTCCTGGCTCCCAAAAATTATTTTTCTTGAAAATAACAAGTGTGACAATTGAGTCTTCACTCTCGGGAGGCACATAAGAGCATAACTATTAGGCTGAGAAAAAGAACTGAAGCAGTGTTACTCCAAGTGTGAAACACAGACCAACATTGATGCATGTGCGCACATGCATGCACACACACACTTTAAACACATCAACCAGCTGAATTCAGAAATTGAGAGTACATGCTTTAACATTGTGACAATGTTGTGACACCTAAATATGTTATCAATGTCAATAAGTATGATTTGGAATTTTAGTTCTGGACAGAATTAACTTCCGATGACCCAACTCTGAACAAAGGAAAACATTTATGGGCAGATACTCAGATTATGAAGATTGTACCAGAATATAAATAAACTCATTTCTTCCTTTACTGAGAAACTTTGATGAATATCAGCTAAACTAGACAGTGCATTTTATTACATAGCAAAAATTGTAAATTATGTAAGGTTAAGCATTAAATTAAAGAATATGCTCTTTATTGTGTGATAATATGAAAGCTGATCATAAATAACTGTTCTTGCATGGTTGTGTATGATGATTATCAGTGAGAAAGGTTTTGTTGATAATGTTTGAATCATGGAACAAACAGCATTTTTGAAAATAAGTTTCAGTTTTGTACAAAAATTGATTGTCTTAATATTTTATGTATTTTGTTTTTATATTTTAAAATATGTTTTTATTAATTTTTAGAGAGAGAAAGGTAGAGGGAGAGAGAGATAGAAACATCAATGTGAGAAGAAGATCCATAGTTTGCCTCCTGCCATCCCCTACTGAGGATCAAGCCCAGAAACTGGGCATATGCCCTGACTGGGAATCAAATTTGGTGACCTCTTGGTTCATGAGTCAACACTCATCCACTGAGCCACAGCGGCTGGGCTGTATTTTAAAATGTATCTTAATACATCTAATAAAAAAAATGTATCATATTTCCAATGATAGGTTTGGATGACCAAAACAAGAAATAAACTATCTGACTCAGGAAAATGACCAATGTGACGTATTTTATAGGTTAAATAGGAAAAGGAGGAAAAAGAAATTACTTATTTCAAAATGGACCTGGAAATTATTATGCTAAGTGAAATAAGCAAGTCAGAGAAATTCAAATGCCATATAATCTCACTTATATGTGGAATCTAACGAACAAAATAAACTGATGAACAAAATAGAACCAGAAGTATGGAGCAATGGAACAGACTGAGGGAAGACAGAGCGTAGAGGGTTGGGATGGACTGGATAAAAGAAGGTGAAGAGATTAGCCAAAGAACGTATATGCACAGCCCACGGTCACAGACAGCAGTGAGGTGAAGGCCAGGGGAGGGGGAAGGCTAGGCCTGGGAGAAGGTGGGCAAAGGGGGTGTGGGAATGGAATAGTGTCAACAATAAATTCAAAAATAATATTCAAAAAAGGCTTTCAGCATTTTTACAAATTTTATGTTTAAAACATATAAAAGTCATTCCATTACATAAAATGTATTTTTTCTAGTAACTAATGAGAAAATAATGATAGCTGATTTTTACTGTTAAGACTTTTATCATATGAAACTATAACTCAGTATCTACTGCAGACAGTCATATTTAGACCGTAGTTCATCTAAATTATTTAGCCCAAATCTATGCTTGTAGATTAGTTTAAAATATGTATCTAGCTCAGGTAAAATTTTTATCCTTTTCTGAAATTACAAGGGCAATATCCTAAAATGAAGAAACATTAGCAGGAGGAAGTGGTTTGTGTTTGTCATCACTACTCCAGTTTCTTGTCAATTCATTAAATTTGTTGAGACTCAGTCATCCCAATTAACATGTAGGATTAATTTATTGCCACCCTGAAGCCAGAAAACAAAATGGGGGAATTAGTTGAAATTTCTTAGATTATTAACTTGAAAATTTTGTCATAATAATATCTCTCTCTCTCTCTCCCTCTCTCTTTCCTTCCCTCCCTCTCTTTTCTAGCCCTCCTCTACCTACCACCCACACCACCACGTATCCTCCCAACTGTAATGTCTTAATCTGCATGCTCTAATAGGACACACTTTAGTCTAGAAATAATTGATACACACTTACAAACACTGACTCTTTCTGAAAGACAATGGCTGACCTAAAGTCCTAGGCAGAGATGAAATTAAATTTGATTTCAGTCACTTGTTTATGTCAGCTATTTCTAATTAATAAAAAAAATATGAGCCAGCCCCTGGCCAGTGTGGCTCCGTTGGTCCATGCACTGGAAGGTTACTGGTTTGATTCCCAGTCAGGGCACATGCCCTGGTTGGGGACTTGATCCCCAGTAGGGGGCGTGAAGAAGGCAAGCAATCAATGTTTCCCTCTCACATAGGTGATTCTCTCCCTCTCTCTCTAAATA
The DNA here is from genome assembly GCF_964212035.1 of Myotis nattereri. Classification (NCBI taxonomy): domain Eukaryota; kingdom Metazoa; phylum Chordata; class Mammalia; order Chiroptera; family Vespertilionidae; genus Myotis; species Myotis nattereri. Next base: position 62,973,750 of record NC_138080.1, on the reverse strand, counting down.
TCCATTAAAAAAAAGAAATTTTCAAAAAAATTTTTAATTAGAAATGCGCCATAAGTTAGGACAGACTTCAAAGGTCAAGGAGAAATATGGCCCAATGTCTTGGTCTCCAGAATGAAACAAAACAATTCAAACAGGAGACTGAATCAAGGGGGAGAGAAAAAGCAGCCATGTCATTCTGTATTCTAAGAACATATTTCACAGTCAATTCTTCCACAATATGGAGTCATAATCTTGGAGTTCTTTCAGCTAGACTTTCCAACTAGAAAGCCCTGGTTATTATTAGCTGCTTGAGTAGTTGAGTTTATATTTTATTGACTTCACAATCCATTACACAGAGTAATTTTGCTTAGCCAAAAAAGATTTTTATAGTGTTTTTTAAAAATTCTAATTATAAAGGAATATGCAATGACTGCTTATAGCTACAGTCCCAGCTCGTGATTTATTTTACAAGTCTTTCCTCAAAGCTCTTTGCTGAAGACATTCCTTGTATTTTATTACAAGTTTCTTCCATTGCGTCATGCTCTCAGTGGGATGGTGTGCCTATATTTTATTTTACTCCTGCCATTAATTACCTGTGGGCCTGTATCATGTCTCCCTCAGACCCATTTATTATAATGCTGCCTGCTGGTGTCCCTGCAGCTAGCAGTCTGTCAGCATTCCCATAAGAAACCCCATTTCGCAGGGGCTTAAAATTCAGCCGTAAAATTGTGCTTTAGGCTGTACATGTTTGGAGTACATGATAGGAGCTATGAAGCTCTTTATTTTTAGCTCCAAAATTATAAATTTGAAGAAGGGGAAAAAAAAGCTATTTCAAAATTGATGGGAATGTGTCCTAATTTTCACGATAAAAAAAAAAGTTTTGTCTTCTAGAAGCAATGTAATTATAAAAATATTTACAGGGTTTCTTCTTTCCTTTACAAAATGAAATATTCCTATGTAGTTTATAGGACATTCAATACAATCTAGGTGACAGGCATACTCTCATGTTTATGTCTCCATTTTAATTCCCTAAAAATACATGACTGCTAACTTTTTAAGGAATTATGATTCATTCATTAAATTCAAGAAATATTCAAATAATATCAACACTGATATTTTTAGATGTTCTAAAAGTTAGCCATGGAGTTGTTTGTTTACTGGACAGTCTTCAAATATGAATGTTATTTACCATTTGAAAAATTGGATCTTAGAATTCATCTAAGTTTCTGGAAAATTATTATCCCAAGAGAAACAAAAATTACCCTATCTTGGGCATAATTATCAGTAGACTTGCCAGATAAAATAATGGACACCCAGCAAAATGTTACTTTCAAAATATTTAGTATATGTATGTTCCAGTAATGCAAGTAATTTTTGTAGTATGTTACACTAAGATAAAGTATTTGTTGAGATTCTAACTTAATAGGTTCTCTTATATTTTCATTTGCAAAATCTATGCCATAAATATTAGTGATTAGTCATTTTTCATATTATTTTAACCTAAAACTAGAATGCAATGTGATAGAATATATGAAGAACAAAAGAATGATAAACAGTCTTGGAATTCTTAAAACATAGCATGGGCTATAGAAACACTTCTTCAAAGAGTAAATTCATTGTAAGGAAATAAGTTCTTGTGGATAGGAATCAAAAGGGAATAATTTGATAAAGGGAAAACAAGAGATATTGTTTAATGGAAAGAGATTACCTAAGGATGAGAACTGATTTACCTAAAAACAAAGACACAAGGGGAAAAACAAACAAATAACAAAAAGCTAAGAAGACATTTCCAGATATACAGTGCCCCCTGTGTACTCTAGCATAAATATTTGACTTAATTATGAAGTACACACTTCTAAGTACATTTTAGTCCATTTGTTTGATTTTATAATAAAACTCAGAAAAAATGCTTATTTAAAAATAAATTTCAAAGTATTTGACTCATTCACACAATCAAAAAAAATTTTTTTAATATAATTTTATTGATTTAACCGAGAAAGGGAGAGGGAGAAAGAAATAGAAACATCAATGATGAGAGGGAATCAGACTGACTGTCTACTGCACGCCCCACACTGGGGATCAAGCCCACAACCCGGGGCATGTGCCCTGACTGGAAATCGAACCGAGAACTCCTGGTTCATAGGTCAATGTTTAAACACTGAGCCATGCTGGCCTGGCACAAACATTTTCTTTAAACAGTTTCAAGAGGCTGAATGAATGGATCTATGTGGGGATTTTCTAGGAAATTAAAAGGCAGTGGATATTTGGATGAGATATACTGTTATAGCAGTTAGCAGGTAGAAGAGAATCCTATATAATAAAAGCCTAATATGCAAATTGTCCCCTGACTGGGAGTTGGACCGGGAGTTCAACCAGGGGGTGGGGCCAGCCGGCCAACTTCCTACAGCCTCTCCCGCCCCCACCCCTGATCTGTCTCCCCACCCCAATCAGGGGTGAGGCGGGACAGGGCAGGCTGGACAACCTCACACATCTATGTATGAATGTGTGCACCAGGCCTCTAGTCATTCATAAAATAGTGTGTTAACAAAGCATTAATCAATCATATGCCTAACACAAAAATATCAACATAGTATATCATAACACAAAATGAATGAATAACTTATGAGAGACTTATTTGATAGCTAGTTAAATGGGTCATAAGTACTCAAAACAAACACTATCCTAAAACATTTAAAACATGGGTAAATTCATATGGAAGGATGTGTTCTCAAAGTGAATTTATGTGAAAGGCAAAAAGGAAATAAAATTATATTTATGTAGAAGAGAAACTTTAAAACTTTAAGATATAAAACTTTAAGTGCGTATGAATGTATGAATCAGAGGTATAGAGTAAGTAAGACACACCCCATGCTAATAAGAACTTAAAACATAGTTAGAGCTATAAGACATGAAATCATTCAAAAATCTATCCCACTATATATTTTCTGTCATAAGATGGTTGGTTTAGTTTGGTTTTCAATTGCATGTTAGGAGGCTTTCTTTGCTGTTAAATACTTTTGAATTTCTTCAACTGCTATCAAATATCCTCACTGTAACAAATTCTTACATTTTAAGGGTAAATTTGATTTTTTGATTTTTTATGTAATATTAAATATAGCATTTTGAGTGGTATTTTAAGTGGGATTAAGTACATTCACAATGTTGTGTAACCATCACCACTAGAACTTGTTCATCATCCCAAACAGAAATTCTATTATTGGAGAGTGACCAAAATGTAGCAGAATTGAGAGGATTGGCTCCTGACAAAGCAGAATCACAGTGGTTGATGCACAGAACCATGAAAGCACTTCCTAGTTTGCATGTCACCTGGAGGAGAGAAATAAAAGTCTCAAGGACTTAAGAGTCATCAGAAGTTGGATATTGGTGGTGCCAGAACTGAACACCACAATAGCAGTCTTAGAAAGGAGTTAACTACTGATTGGGTAGCTATAACATCTGCATATAAATTATAGTCAAATCTTTGATTCAAATTGTGCATGCACAGAAAGATACTCCAAAGAAACCAGGAGAAAGCAACACCTGGAAAGTAAGGCTCTATTAGGCAATTTTAGCAGCTGCCCAGTACCTGGGAGGTAGTTTGTAGATCGCACCAAGAACCCCCAAGTTAGGGAAGCTTTTTAACCACTCTTAACCCAAGAAGGCCACACATTCGGAGTAAATAACATATCCAAGGACCCAGGGTCACTCCCTACGTTAAGGTTCAAAACTGAAGTTGACCTGCTCTAATAAACCCTGTAACCAAGTTTCCTTAAGAGCAAGGTGATTCAATTGTTTGACAGTACAAAGTCTAGCATTCTTTGGAGAAAAAAATGATCAGGACTCTGCGCAGTATATTATCCACAGTTTCCAGTGGTCTATCATATTTTAATTATGCGAAGTAACAGGAAAATATGATCTGTAATCAATAGAGCTGACCTGCAGAGAATCTTGACATTGGAATTAGTATAGAATGATATTTAATAACTATTATAAATATGTTTAAAATGTCCAGAAAAATGATGGATATCATCAGTTAAACAATGAGAAATTTCTGAAGAGTTGCAAAAACCTTATACAGAAAGGAAATCATAGAACTAAAATATATAATACATAAAAATTATCCATTGAATGCTACTCACAGAAAATTGAACTCTGCAGGTAACTGACTGTAGGAAGCGGCTCTAGAGTTAAGCCTCGGATTGACCTGGCAGAGCCACAAACAAGTCCCAGCTTGGAGGGCAGAGCCTTCTTAGCATAATTAAGCTTGACCTATGGCCACCCCCTAGATCCTTCCTAGGTAGCTAATGGGCTGTGGGAGGTGCACCAAGTGCTGCCAAAACAAGTGAAACTCACAAGAACATTGTAACTATGTTGACCACTACCTTGTTTTTCTCTTGATTATAAAATAAAGCCTCAGCTTGTTGGCTGGATTCTTCTCTGGGGCCTCATCCAGGCACAGGAGATCCACCAAGCCCCAGCTATATTCTCTTTGTCTGTCTTTTCTTTAATCCTTCACCCCCCTCCCACCCCCTCCCCCTTTCAGGCTCACCGAACCCTTGGCTGTGCTGGCATGGCACAATGATCTTTTAGATATGTAATTACAAATTCCAAACTTAAGCACTTAGAAAATAACATTTATGATGATGATGATTGAACATAGCTTAATGGAGACTATATCATGTACTCTAAGATTCATGTGGTTAGAATTCCAGAAACAAAGAGAGAAAGGGGCAAAGATATTTAAGAAATAATAATAATCACCCTCAACTTCAAAATCTCAGTGAACACCAAGAAGGATAAACGCAAAGAAATACATACCAGAGCATATCATCATCAAACTGCTAGAAACCAAAGAGAGAAAATCTTAAAAGGAGCCTGAGGAAAAAACTCATTCGTAGGATTAACACTAAGCTTGAAGACTAACTTCTCATCAGAAACAATGGACCCTAAACTCCTGTTTCCCTCTTCTATTGTTAAGAGGGATTTCACTTGGGATTTTATTAGGCCCACCTGAGCAGTCAGGATAATCTCCCCATATGCTGGTTAGCAACCTCAACTCATCTGCAATATTATTATTACCATGTAACTTAACATATTCACAGGTCACAGGCATATGGACATCAGTATCTTCTGGGTAAGGGTATCATTATTCTGCCTACCACAAACAACATACTTTAACCTCCTGTGATGGTTCATTTTATGTGTCAACTTGATTGGGCCACTGGGTGTCCAGACATTTGGTGAGACATTATTCTGGGTGTGTCTTAGGGTGTTTCTGGATGAGATTAATATTTGAATTGGTGGTCAGAGTAAAGATTGCTCTCCCTAACATGGGTGGACCTCATCCAGTCACTCAAGACCTGAATAGAATAGAAAGGCTGAGTAAGAGGAAACTTCTCTTACCTAACTGGATGGGCTAGGACATTGGTCTTTTCTGGTCTTTGAGCTTGGACTGTAACACTGGCTCTTTGGGGATCTTGAACTGATCACACGAATGGTTCACTTGGCTCACAGGCCTGCAGGCTTGGACTAGCACTCTTCCTGGGTCTCCAGCTTGCTGACTTCAGATCTTGGGACTTCTCAGTCTCCAGAATTGTGTGAGCCAATTCCTTATAATAAATGTTTGTGTGTGTGTATGTCCCCTACTGATTCTGTTTCTGTAAAGAACCCTGATAAATTGGCAGGGGACAATGGAGGAATAAGGACGCATACGGAATACCTTAATCAATAAAGAAATAAAAAAGTTTCATTGTAGAAGAAAGGGGAAAATAAATGCAGAAGGATAGAACCAAACTAGGAAAACTAAACCTTTAAAGCCCAATGTAAATGGATTTAAAATCATAAATGTATTAAAAAACTTTTGGGTGTAAATTCATTGGTAATAATATAAAGAATGACAAAGAATTTTTTTTAATTTTTACTTAAATGATGCCTGGGGCTGTATGCTATCAGGTCTATTGCCATGTCATGATTTTAAGGTTCTTAGAGATTACTACATTGTCATTTTTCAAAGTCATTCTATAAATAAGTGAATTAAGAAGAGCTAGGGTGAAGACAATGTAACCATACTTAAGATTGCTTAAATTTATAAATAGTTATCAAACACTATATGATACTTTTTTTTAATATATTTTATTGATTTTTTATAGAGAGTAAGGGAGAGAGATAGAGAGTTAGAAACATCGATGAGAGAGAAACATCGATCAGCTGCCTCCTGCACATCTCCCACTGGGGATGTGCCTGCAACCGAGGTACATGCCCTTGACCAGAATCGAACCTGGGACCTTTCAGTCTGCAGGCCGACGCTCTATCCACTGAGCCAAACCGGTTTCGGCCACTATATGATACTTTTAAAATAAAGTGTTCATATTAAAATCTTAAAAAATAAAAATAAATAACCCTGATAATACACCTCCCATGGAAATTATATTCATAGTTTACAAAGAACTTTAAATACATCAACTAAAAGGAATAGCAGAGGTACTGATAAATTTCTTTGGTGGTTCTATGTTTACTAAATTTCTTTTGCTGTCTATTCTGATTCTGTACAATGATATGTACTTGTTAGTTTATTTCCTTTGAACTAGAGTTGTTGTTATGGGCTGAATGTTTGTGTCCACCCAAAATTTCTTTGCTGAAATTCTAAGCCCCAATGTGATGGAATCAAGAGAGCAATCACAGAGCTCCTCCTACTGCCATTCCACATGCGAGACCGCCTCCCGATGTGATATATTTATTACATGTGACCTTTTGCTAGTCTACTAAAATGTCAAAAGCAGAAATTTTACTTGTCATAATGCAAAAAGCCATCAAGAAGTTATAAAATTTAAACGCAATGCCACTTAAATTTTAATAAAATGAGATTTTTCTGAATAATAGCTGACTAAATAAATGACAAAATCATATAGCAATAAGATTTCTTGGAACATAATAAAACTAACATTATGTTAAACATGAAATATTTAGTCAAATCAGTACCTAGGGATTGTTTCTGTCTGGATTATGTTTATCTGTAACTGACAGAACCCCTATAATAATAATTTATACAAGGTGGAATTTTATCTCTTTCACATTAAAATAAAAATCCTGAAAACAAGAAGTCCAGGAGCAGTACATCAACTGAGGATCATCCATTTCCTTCTGGCTTGTTGCTCCCATATAACTGTTCCAGCTATCACGTTTGCTTTGAAGACAAAAGAATGAGTAAAATAACCAGGAATGGAGGCAATCATTTCCTTTAAAGACACTACCCAGAAACTGCATATGCAGTTTCCACTTGAACACACAAAGATGTAAGAATAGCTGAGAAATGTTGTCCTCAATTATGTACTCAATTAATATTCAAGTATTTATCACTAAGAAAGCATCTATCATTCAGCTACTGGGGGAACACTCATGGACTCTCACATAAATACAGCCATCTTCAGTTAAACAAAAGTAATGGAAACAATAATTAAAATAAATTAACCCTGAATAAATTAATAAAGATTAAAGTTCATAAAAAGCAATTCATAAGGAAGTATATCTAAAACAAAAATTAAGATTAAACTCTAGTAGGAAAAAAGCAAAAACAAAATATAAAAATAAAATGTTATATTAGATAAAAAATAGCATTAAAAATTAATGTTTGTTATGTCCTGGTAATATGAAATTCTTACTAAATAACATGATCCCTAGAAATTAAAAAATTCCCTAAGTTATCTCAAAAAGAGAAAACACATATTTAGCTTGTCTTTAATTGAACTGACTGAGCTCATTCAGGGGGAAATACCCTTTCCCCAGGGTGTTTGTCAAAAATAATCAGCAGCAATTATTTAAAATTGCAGCTGCCTAAAGCAGTGAAACAATGTTGAGTAAACAGCCCAAAAATATATTAGAAAAATATAGCAAATGAGATGCCATAAAGGGCTTTGAAAACCTTCAACATATTCCTAGGAATATAGATGGTTGCTGGCGTGTCCAGTGCTATGCACATAACAATGAAAGACTTGCAAGGCCTTAGTCTACACTTCCTTTTTTGTGCAGAACCTAACGGTCAGCCAGAAGTGAAAGATTAAGACAAATTTGTAGTCTGCCAGAGCAATGAAAGTGTCCCCCATTGTACATACAGTGCAAAATGGGGAGACATTTCCTTAAAGCATTTAAGGAAATTTATGTTCAATCATTAGCTGACAATTAAGTTAACTGAGCAAAAAATTCAGTGGTAGCACATAACAAAAAAATAAAAGGCAATCTTTCCAGACTTGGGGAGCATCATCTTCCAACTCATTTTGTGAGGCCATTCCTACCCTGTTACCAAAACCAGACAATGACATCAAAATAAAACTACAAAGCAATATCCCTTAAGAACATAAATGCAAAAATCCTCAACAAAATATTAGCAAACAGAATCCAACACATATGGAATCAGACTCTCTATCACAATAATCCACAGAATAGGAAAAAATTATTTACACATCATATAAATGATGCTGTCATGTATTTGGCATATAGAAAGAATTCACAATTTAGTCGTAAAAAGACAGCAAATTTAAAAAGGGAGAGTCCTGGCTGGGTTGCTCAGTTGGTTGGAGCATCATCTCACATACCCAAAGGTTGCCGGTTCCATTCCTGATCAGGGCACATACCTAGATTGTGGGTTGAATCCCAAGTTTGGGGCAACCAATTGATACCTCCCTCTCTCTCTCTCTCTCTCTCTCTCTCTCTCTCTCTCTCTCTCTCATATCAATAAAAGCATCCTCAGTGAGGACTTTTAAAAAATGGAGAAAAATACCTTAATAGACATTTTTCTAAATAAGATATACAAATGTCTATGCTACGGCATATGTGCAAAGACACTTAGCATAATTAACCATTACAGAAATGCAAATCAAAACTACGATAGCATTTCACATCCACTAGGATGGCTAAAATAAAAAAGACTGACAATAATCAGTGTTAACAATGACAGGAAGAAATTGTAACTTTATACGCTTCTGTGGAATTGTAAAGAGGCGTGGCCACATTGGAAAGAAGTTTGTCAGTTCTTCAAAATGTAAAACACAATTGCCCTATGCCCCGCTATTGCACTCCTATGTATGTATAGAAGAGAACTAAAACCATATGACCATACAGAAACTTGCACATTAATGTTCACAACAGAATTTGTCATAATAGTCAAGAAATGAAAATAGTAAATGCCCATCAACCAATAAGTGCATAAACAAAGTACAAAATATATATTCAAGTGATTATCATTTGACAAAAGGAATGACATACAAATACATGCTACAACATGAATGAACCTTGAAACCACTGTGCTCCATGAATGAATTTAGTCACAAAGACCACACATTCCATTTATATATAATGTCCAGAATAGGCAAATAGGGATTGGAACTGATAAGTGATACAGGGTTAGTGTTTGGAGTGTTGAAAATATTCCAAAATTAGTGATGATGGGTATACAACTCTGTAAATATGCTAAAAACCATTTAATGGTATACTTTAAATATATGAATTGAGTGGTATATTAATTTATCACAGGAAAACACATAACCCAGAAAACCACAATCTTTTAAAAACAGGGATTATGATCCTTTTTGCAATTATGTACAAATATTGGAAGACATCTGTTTTAGTCAGTATGTTGTGCTAATGTGAAGATAGTTATTATATGGAGTGATAGAGAAAATTAGTTGAAGAGTACAACTTTTTATGACCCAAGTTAGACGAATGCTGTATTTGCAAATTTTCATCCCTGACACTTTGACTTGGCCCTCGTTATTCTGCCCTTGGGGAGGCTCTGTGTTAGGTTGTTCTGCTTTCACTTCATGCACAATTATCCACTGGAAAGGCAGCCCGAAACGTGTGGCACTGCGAAGATGATGCCCACTGCTGATGTCCTTAGAAGTAGGGTGATCACCCGGTCTCACCGAGGCCAATCGTATTTAATGCCCGCAGCCCCAGCTTGGATTATAAGTTATATGGTCACTCTACCTTAAAGGCTATTTTAGGGGTCTATTTAACAGGTTAAATTATTGTATAAAGAATTCTTTTCAAATAAAACTGATAATGTTTAAGAATGCATGGTTACATGGTAAAAGAATAAAGAAAGCAAGTGATTGCCACAAAGGTCAGTGAAGTACAGTAATTCTCACCCAGGGGTAATTTCCCCCCCACCAGGGTCATTTAGCAATGTCTCTAGACATATTCGCGTGTCACAATTTGCAGTAGTGGGGAGAGGGGGCAGGGGGATAGGTAGGAGTATTCTACTGACATCTAGTGGGTAGAGACCAGTGAGGCTGTTTAACATTCCATAATGCCCAGGAGAGCTCCCTTCAACAAAGAATTTTCTGGTGCAAAATATCTCTAGTGCTGTGGTGTAGAAACTCTGAGACAGTGTTTACATTTGTAAGGGAGGTATATGTGTGTGTGTGCATACACACATACTGTAAATGCATATATATACAGATAGATAGATAGATAGAAATGATAATTAGAGATGTTTATGTTTTTGTGCGGTTTTTTACATACATGGTATACTTTAAAAAATTGAAGGAAGAGGGAAGGAAGGAAGGAAGGAAGGAAGGAAGGAAGGAAGGAAGGGAGGGAGGGAGGGAGAGATTGGAGGGAGGGAAGGCGAAATCTTGAACAGGCCAATTGCAGAAAATAAATATAAATGTATATAATTATCTCCAAATATTTTAGGTATGAGTTTTTCCAGACTCTCAAAAAATGAATATTGTTGCCCTATATATAGCATTCCAAAATAAAAATATGTTAAGTACACCAACTTATTTTATTGAGCAAAATAATCCTTATAAGAAAATCTCACTTAACAAAAGATTGTATATTAATTTTACTTATGACTATTAATATAAACATTTTAATAAATTTATAGCAAAGCAAATTTGGAGGTAGAAAGTCAAGCATGTTTTAATATTAGAAAAGTTATTAAATTTTACATCACGTTAACTCAAAAAGTTAAGAGATTCTTAGATTGGGAAAATATTTAAGTAAGTAAGAAATTTTTAACATGATAAAAATATCTCAAAGCAAATACTAAATCAAAGCAATCAGTTTAATGTGATAAAAGCTCTAATAATTCACATTTAAATAACAAAGAACACAGAAAAAAATGCATTATTATTTAATTTTCACATTTCTAGAAACTGAAATTAGCCCAATAAGATTTTAAAATAAGAAATAAAAATTGGAGACTTTGTAGATCTTGCCCTGTTTATTCCACATTTTCTGTAAGCTTCTGGGCTATATCCTCATTTATCTTTTATAGATGAGAGTCTCAGAATAACGAGAAGTTTTAGAAAGTACGTCCTTAAATATCATTTTTATTACAAAGTAATAGGTGTAAGAGATATAACCCCTATTTAATCCTTAAATTTAACTCGTATTCACTGTTACTCTTATCAAATTTTTCCTAATTACGTGCCTAACACTTTTAAGCAGGGGGGATGTAAGATTCAGGATGGATCAAGAATGTAGGTTCCACACATTACTTGGTAACTTTTTAAGCTACAAGTCCAACTGCTAATTTTCAAGCAAGTAGAACATGTCCCCAACTCTAACCTACTGTATCAAAATGCTCCATAGCAGACTTCAAGCACCAAAATAGTACTGGTGGCAAGTCCATCTACATGGAGGCACGTGCTAATGAGACCTTCCTTTGGAGCCATGGATACTGGTTTAGCTTTTCCATGGTTGAGTTGATTGGTTCAACAGCTGGCACATGGCTTGGTTTGGCACAAGTGAAAGAAAGGTTGAACACTGTGGAAGACATGCAGCCACTGTGTCTCTAACAACTTTGAGACCTGCAAGAAGGTTCTAGGACCGACCACTGAGCTCTCAGAAATGACTAATAGGTATAATCATTCCCACACAAATGATACTGACTTGTGTCTAGTTATTCTTGGTTGTAGAAAGTAGAAAATTCCTTTATAACATGAAATACCATATATCAGCTATCCAACTCAATGCTTAGTCAAAAGTAAAGATTCAAAATATTTGCTTATTTTTCTCTTCCCTTTTATGCCCTATTGTTACAAAAATTCCATTAAAACTTTTTTCTTCTAATTTCTAAATTATTCAAAGTATAATATAACCTTTTTCTTGCCTCAGAGAACTGAATATGGTAAAAACACATTTTTAAAAGCTGTTTTTCCATTGGGGAAAGTTTGTTGGATTATTTACAATATTTCTATTTACTTAAGTGAAAATTGTAATATTTAAATATTTACTCACCTATTAGTTAATGATGAAAAAACTGTATAACCTATTTTAGAAAACTCTTATTCTCCATTAGTAACTTTTAAAGTCTGGTGCTAATTACTGAATTTCCATCAGGGTTTATTCTTAAAATATTATTTTTATTTTATTTCTTGGCATCCTCAAAAATATGTATCTATCCTTTTTTCAAAATTTGATTTATAATACAGGAAGTTGGTTTGTTTTGTCCTAGGCCCCAAGAAACGGTAAAAAGGAAAGAAACCTCTAAGTAAGAATGACATAACAAGTTAAAATTATAATATTTTAATGCAATAGCTGTTTCCCTTTCTGATTCTTACTCCAGAAGACCAAGAAAACATTGGGGTAAAAATAGACCAATACTTGTGAATTTTTATTCTCATTGTCATAGAAATTAGGGGGAAATTTTTTTTTTTAAATCGCCTGAGATTTATTGACTTCTAGTTTTGAATCATCTATTTGCTGGGGAATGTCCTACTTAAAAATGACTGCAAAATTGAAACATCAAGATATCTAAATATCCATGGCGAAGAATTTTTTTCTTTTCTAATCAATTTAAGTCAATCAGTGAATGACAGATTAGAATAGTTCAGCTAATTGTATTCACACCACTGTTAGAATAGCTGGGAAAAGCAAAACAGAACAAGCTCTTTATTTAAGACTCTCTCCTATCAGGACTGCCCACCACAAGGACAAGCAAAGGTGGCCAACTTCTTGTTCAGGCCACATAATGGCCTTTCCTTTCTCTCTCTGGAAGGTTCTGGGTTAACATAAGTAAGCTACTACTCTTCTCATAGTTTGTAATATTCTCTTCTAAACAAGTTATACTTATCCCTCTCTGTTTATTAGAAATCTAGGAATCCACAGATAGGCTTGGATTTTTCCCTTTGTACATTTTCAGATAAATCTGGTAAAATATATATATATATATAGTAAAAATATTGCCGGTATAACTCAACTCTGAAAAGTCAGTCCAAGATCCCTTGCGCAAACAATGAAGCTACTACAAAGAACATTGTAACTAAGTGGGATTGCTATCAGGGAAGAGTCTTCTTCCATGTTTCTCACTCTTATATCCCTCACATGCTTGGGGCATGTTATGTGCCCAGTAATGATATTCAGAATGAAATAATCAATACTGTTTGGATAGAGGAACCCTTAAGGAACCTCTAAGTGTCCATAATTTGAATGAATTTATATGAATCATCAGTTTGTCTAAAGGTTCTTGATATGTGTGGCTGGAGCATGATGAGGGATTCTCATTCTCATTTCATACATTGAGAAACAGGTAAAGGAAGTTGATCAGCTCCAGGTTACACAGCTAGTAATTGGCAGAGTAGGGTTTCAAATCCAGCTTCTGCATTTGCAATCCCTACCTCTTCAAAAAGTTGCCTATTCTAGTCCCTTTGGCCAGATGTACCCTTCATTCACTCTTTTGATGAGTTGACATAAGACCACCTGAGCTTCTCTGGTGACACATACCTTACTTTGTATTTGGTATGTCTGTGCATCTCCCTTATCTCCTTTCCTAAATTATGAGTAAACTACTCATTTCAAAGACAACCTTTCACTGCTGTGTAACAAATTACTCCCAAACTTAGCAACTTAAAGCAACAAAATGTTTATCTTTCCCTTTTCAAGAAACACAGCGCAAGTTTGCAGCCAAGTCCCTTTCTCAGCCTGCCTTCAGGGGCCCAGTGACATCCCTTCATTTTGTACTGTCTCTCAATCCAAGCATATAGGGTTCTTGTTGATATAATTTGCCCAAAGATTCTGTGGCCTTCTTGTGAATCTCACTGTGTTTATTCTGTCAGACAAAAGCCACACCCATAAATCCCAAAAGGGCATTAGTGAGTTTTTAGCTTAGCAGTCTTACACCAATATTCTGTCCTTCGGGGACTATACATATTTCTGCTTTACCCAGATATTTTTAATCAGTTTTATCATTCTTCTGGTAACCTCATTAATGAGTTGAATAAATCTTTGACTCATATTCTTGTCAAAGAACCAAGTTTTGAAAATTATGCTTCCAAAATAGATTAAGTCTGAGAAAATAAGGTTTTTGTTATCATAATAATTTTGGTAGTGATATTGCTATGTCACGGTTTCTTTTATTTTGAAATTATGTTTTTGTAAAGTGTACAAATGGTACGTAGGAATGGCTGCGAGTATAAAACAGTATCTACCATCTCTATGATAAATAATACGATTTAATTAAACAGATAAATGGATGGCTAAGCAAGTTTCTCTCTTTTGCTTTACAAAATCTCATGAAATTCCTCATTGCAAAAAAAGTGGCTACACTGTATTCTTAGCTGAGTAGAACTGGCTTCTGCTGGAACCTTTAAGTATTTCATTTACTGGAGTGTATAATAGTGGATTCAACTTCCCATGTGAGACAGCAAAAGTAAATAAACACTTTTCTTTGCTTTTAAAATTTTTAAATTCCCTTGTTTATATGGAGAGAGACGGTACTCAGAAATGAGAAAGCAAACCTCCAGATGGATTGCAGCCCCTCTCTATTTCAGGTGTGCAGAACATAGAAAACTATAACAAACTTTGATGTTAAACTTCTTAGAAGAGGTGACAGCTAGGAAAAAACCTCTAGGCTCACTTTTATGGCATGTTTTGTGCATTGGAACACGAGCCTCTAAACAGGCTCTCCCCCTCGACAGCAATGATATTGAAAGAAGTTACATATTATAGAATTCATGTTGACAAATGGTAACTTGATGAAACATAAATCTCACAAACAGAAGTGTTCTGCAGAATCAGTTTGGTTTGTTTTCCTATCTTAATCCTAGAATGTGGAGATGCCTAGTTACCATCATCTATATAGTTTATGTAACAGGTCTATTTTGTCTTCTGATTCTTTTCTTGGACAAGCAGCTCCAAAAGCTCATTTCAGGAATTTAGAAAATGTCCAACATACCAACTGCTTTGACATCCTTTATGCCTGATTGCCCCTCAGTCATGTTCTAGCTTCAGAGTGCATACGCCCTTTAATCCAGTGTAATAAATCATGAAATGGTTTTTCTCAGCGAGACAAAGGAGAAATTACTTGAAATGCTAGCTTTGCATTGAAGTGGTGGGGAAGGCTATGCGATTATCTAGAAGGCCTGTGCATTCCTTCTTCATTCCTTTCTACCCGAGGACACAATTATTATGCAGCACCGTTAGGTCTAGCATTGCATCGGGAGCAAGTTCAGAAAGCCCTGATTTATAAGGAGCAGTGTAGCTGGAATAAAAATTTCAGTAAGCAAAATGGCTGAAAGGCTTTATTTTCTTTTCCCTATTTCCTAAACTCGACTCTTTTCCTTGTTATGCTTAAGGTATATAATGATTAATACTCTCTTTTTACGTCTATCTACACTCCCACCCCAAACATGTAACTTTGTATTCAGTTGCTGTTTCATCTCTGAGGCAAGGGAATTTTAATGTGTAGGCATATAAATCATGCCGGTGCCTGAGAAACGTAACGCAGAACATTAGGTCCTGTGTCCTGGGAGGGAAAGGCACAGCCTTTGAAGGGCACAATGTTCTTAGAGTCCCTAGCTAATGGAGAGAGGCGAAGTCCTTACCGAGCCCTTCTTCCCTTTCCAGTACAAGTCAAGTTTACCGGGCTTTCCCTGAGACACATAACTTCAAATTTCATGATTTATATCCTCAAATACACAATCAAGTAGAAAGTACCACAGGTTGGAATCCACACAAGCAGAACGACTTGCAAATCTTGGGGCTGTGAGTGTGCCCTCTTTTCCCCTCACTGTCTTGGACCTTTCTTGTCTTCAAAACCACACGGTTTAAGGTGCAGAAGGATTTATTCGCTAGCAGAGCATGCCATATTCACAGTATGACTACTCTGGACTGAAAAACCAAAGTATTTTGTCTTGTCCTTAATGCAATCTGTTGAAAGGGACAGACGGTAGAGCAGGTGTAGGTATTCATACAGTAGACACGGGCAGACTTCCTCTGCACACTAATTACAACACAAAATGTTAACAAGAAAAGAATGATGGGCAGGGGATTGATATACCCGAGCATTAAAGACATTATGGTATTTAATCCTGCTAAGCTGGAGGGAGGCCGTCTGTGGTCAGTCTACTGTGCCACACTGAAGAAGGGTAACACCGGTGTGAACCATTCCATTCTCCTGACAAATCGTATTTCCTCCAGTCTATCTTTTAATCCTTTCTGATAAGATTATCCCCAGATTCTCTGAAGTTTATTCTTCTCTTATAAAGAAGGTCTGGATTAGGGATGTGGATCACCATCCTCAAGTAGACTAACCATCTTCCCACAAAGGGAAGGACAAATTTAAAACATCCTTGTTAAGGTGTACTAGAAATGGTCTACTTAAACTATTTAGAAATATCCAGAATTATATGTGGAATGGTGATATTTTAATTTTAAAGTACATCTGTGAAATCTATAGTTATAAAACATTTTTCCATTTGCATTTCTAACCTTGACCATGAAACTTACCTATCAAAGAGCTACATCAAAGCTCTTTTATACTTAAGCTGTTTTTTAAAAATGAACTTGGATAAGCCAAGATTTAAGAAAACTGTTCCCTTGCAATAAAAACATCGAAAATGTCCTTATCGAATTTACTTTGTATATCATTACAGCTTTCAAGTTATATGCAAGCAAAAACTCTATCGTGTATTTCTGAATCTTGTTGACAAACACCCAGCAGGGTGTCAAGGTTATTCTCTGGTAAATATGAAGGAAGATATCTGAAATGTGCAAACCACTGAAGTCAAGATAAATGAATGTTAGAATCATTGGGTCCAACCACCTTAATTTGCACAGAAAGTTTAAAATGGCAAAGGTACAGAGCATTTAAATATCACTCATTTTTAGCAAAGTCAGCACTGAAACAAAGGCAACCTCTCTCAGTATCTTGCAACAATGAATATACTGTATATGCTACAAGTCATTTTGATGTGATAACAAGTAGGTCATTCACATTAGTATCTGAAGCAGGTATGCTGATTCCTATTTCCCATTGACTAATCCAAATGACACTGAATTACCTACTAATCTAAATGACAGGCATCCTCAATCACCTTGTCTGCATAGGAACAAAACTGGATGTAAGCAGAGACTTACAAACATGGGGTAGTGTTGACCTTACTCAATCTATACACAGGAAGCTGGGAACGAAGGGCAAACTGCATTGCTAACCCTGAAATATCAAGGCAAGTCATCCCAGGTAATTTTGCATTAAGGCCTGTAAGTCTTGTGACTGAGGTGAGGTTAGGGGAAACTGAGGCAAATAAAGACCGTTTTTTAGAACTGAGGACAGACTCAAATTATAAAGTTTCAGATCCTGTGATAAAAGGAGACTGTAGCCCAGGGGTGGGCAAACTTTTTGACTCGAGGGCCACAGTGGGTTCTTAAACTGGACCGAGGGCCGGAACAAAAGCATAGATGGAGTGTTTGTGTGAACTAATATAAATTCAAAGTAAACATCATTACATAAAAGGGTATGGTCTTTTTTTTTTTTAGTTTTATTCATTCAAACGTGCCGGATCCGGCCCGCAGGCCGTAGTTTGCCCATGGCTGCTGTAGCATCTTCTAGTTCTTCAGGATGACGTTTCCACAATTACATGGAAGTAAAAAGTCACTAGGCGGTTCTGGAAGAAGGTAAAGTAATACTATTTAAGAGCTACGTGTCAAATATTGTGCTAGATTGTTTACATTAAAACATCTTCTTGGCTCCTCACCAACAATTCTGTGAGGTAGATATCTTTACCTGAATGTGAGAGTGTAAGTTCCTTTGAGCAGGTTGCACATGGAATTGGATTTCAATATATATTTGTCAGTAGTAAGAAAGATTTATGCTCCTAGTCGAGCTCTCCAATAGAACAGTGGTGAAATGCACCATTTCTGGAGGCAGTCTACCTGGGTGCAATGTTGGTTCACAGGTGCATGACAATGGAGGAGTCCCTTCTTCTAAGCACTAGGCTCCTCCTCTGCAAGATGGAACCCATAGAGCTGTGGACAACGTTAAAAGAGGTAATGTGTGCACTGTGCCAGGCACACAGCAAGGTCTCAGCCCTTAGCTCTGGCTGGTAGTATGACAAGTCTGTCCAGCAGAGGGCGCAATACACCCAGAAAAGCAGGGTTCCTTACGGTCCCCAAGGCCCAAACCCATAAAAGGCCAAACAGAAGTGTTACATTGTAGGGAAAGACTACTACTTCTTGGAGGTAAAAAATTACCATGATTCTCAACAAAGAGTTTGGAGACCCTCAAAACTGAGAACAAGATCTGGAGACAAACTGCAAAGAGAAACAGTGGTATTGGGGAAGGCCAGCGACCCTGAGAGTGACAAGAGTCCAAACTGAAAAAGCCAGAGTGAGTCAGCTGGGGAAGGGCTGCCTGCAAAATCTCTCCAGCTCATTCCAGACTTCTCTGGAGGGGAACTGAAGGGCTGAGTGAGGCAGGCAAATAATCTATATCTATAAAAGCCTAAGTGACCATTCGACCATTCAACCGCTCAATGGGTGCCAGACACTGGGCTCACGGACGGTGAGCACCGCTGTGGCCGGCGTGAGCCTCTCCCACCCTGCAGGCACTCCCCTTGCACACCCCTCCCCCATCTGGATCGGGACCGGGATCAGGACCAGCATCGGACTGACTGGGCGCGAGCCTGCTGCTGCTTCTCAGTCATGGATGTGCGGAGACCACAGCAGAGTGGCAGCGAGCCTACCGGGCTGTGGCAGGGCGGGATGAGTGGGAGCGGCACGGTGCCTGGCCAGGGCTCAGGCTCCTCCCCGGCCACCTGCCCTTCACACATTACTACATCTCTCCGGGGGGGATGTTGGACTGCCAGTTTCAGCCCAATCCCCACAGGTCATGCGGAGAAAACCCACTGGTGCATGAATCCGTGCACCAGGCCTCTAGGAATGATAATAATTAGCACCAACTTGGCAATCCTTACAAAAATTGCATGCATTACAAGGAAGCTGAGACACAGGATGGTTAAGTAAGTTTCTCAAGGTCTCAAGGTTAGAAGTGGTGAAGCTGAAATTCTTATCCATTATGAGTATCTGTTAAGAAGTCTCCAATGATCCAAGTGTGTCCAGGATAAAAGGTGTGTTTGAATTTTTTCTGTCTATTTTTAATCATCCATCTAACCCACACACACCACCTTAGGTCACAGATGCTCTGATGTGTCCCAGTAAAAGAGTCGATAAAGAGTGCCATAGAGAAGAGAGATCGGGTTTTTACAATATCCTAAGCCAAATTTCTTTAAGTTCCTTCTACACAAGGATGCAGGAGACAATCATCTACCTATGCGAGATCTTTTGTCCCTCCCAAAAATATTCAAAAGGGTTTTCATTTGTTGTTTTTGCACGGTTATGCTTTTGAGTCCTGTTTAGAAAGTTCTTGAATGTAAACAAGAAAAAGGTTTGTTGGTGTTTATATCATTTACAGTTCAGTCAACAAAATAGTTATATACCTAGATCACTATTTTATTTTTATTTTTTTAATTGATTTCAGAGAGGATGGGAGAGGGTGAGAGATATAGAAACACCAATGATGAGAGGGAATCATTGCTCAGCTGCCTCCTGTATACCCCACACTGGGGATCGAGCCTGCAACCTGGGTATATGCCCTGACCGGGAATCAAACCATGACCTCCTGGTTCATAGGTCGAGCTCAACCGCTGAGCCACGCCGGCTGGGCAGTCACAATTTTCTTAGACAGGAATTTGACTGAACCCAATCATGGGAACAGGTTGAGCAGTCTCGGTGAACTGTTGCCCTCCTGTCTGAGGCTAGGACCTAAAGGCAGCAGGCAGTCAATCAGGATGGTAAGATGGATGTTAGGTTAGGGAGAAAGCAAGAAAACACTGGAGCCCACAAACACAAGCTAGAGCTCACGGTGACAAATGGATAGCCATGACTTGCTGCCCTGGAACCTGGCTGACCTGTGTGCTGCGTTGTGTGTCACCTGTAAGGCCTGCCGAAGGCTCCAGCCTCCCTATCTGTCACTGACACTTCAAGCACCATTGGATTTGCTGTATCACGTGATCCAAATGGCAGCGCCGTTGGCATAGCAGCCAAACCTGCTGCAAGGCTCTGTCTAGTTCCGGGCCCCACTCAAGGCTGCAATGTAGTGAGTTACTCGATAACCAAGTCAGACACACACATACGAATGAGTTGCAAATTGTTTTCAAAATCCAAAAATGCCTACTTGAGTGTTGTGCCTTTTTCTTAGTAGTTGGGTTATGTACAGTCACTTGCCGTTCACCTGATCTCTCAGCGTACCCCCAACTGGATACCTAGAAATTTCACCAAGTTAGCAGACCATTTAGTTTTTGTGGGATTTACTTCTCATCGCCTGGCATTCAAGTACACCAGGCCCAAGCAGAAGTGCGTCATCAATGAAATGGATGAACGTACTGTCCTGTGGAAGGAAACTGTGCCCAGGAGCCCTGTGGCACAGAGGATCACACAGGGCTGAGGAGTGCATGTAACCCGGAAGTAGGAAAAGTGTTTTGTTGGCATTGCCAGCTGAACACTGGTTTCTTCTTGTGGTCTTTGTGCAGGTCAGTAGCCACGTGCCAGGGTGCAGATAAATTATAACCATTTGGTTAGATACATAGATTTAGATATAGAAAAATATCCAACTATTTGTAATGGGGAACTCTTTATTATGGCCCTTGGGGAGCTGATTAAGCAGTTGTCTTTGCATTTGCTTCTGGAGCTTGAAGCCCACAAAGAAAGCAGCTGGGAAGGAAAGACATTAATGCGGTGGAGAGAAAAAGCAAGCTGGACTTCACAAGCCATGGGCTGGAGCCCAGGAGGACAGTTCTTTATGCCAGTCTGACCCTGGCGAGATGGGTGTGCTACAAAGGCGAGGGCCCTTCATCACGAAGCTGAGAACACACGCGTGGCCGGGCAGCCAGGGACATGGAAACGGGGGGAGTGTGCAGCCCCACCACAGCCTCACACCAGTGAGACCAGACATCAGGCCGTGACATGGGTGAGATGCAAAAAGGCGGCTGCTGCGCTTCCAAATCGCCCACAAGAATCTCTCTCGTTCTCACCCTAACCAGAACAAACAGGAAAGAAAACTTGAGGAAATTAATTCACTCTTGCCAAGGTGACACACCACAAAGCCGGCACGGTATCAGTAAAACTCTACTCTGAAGAAAGTGTCAGCGCAATTATAATAAGGTTTCTGATGCTGATTCTAGGGGAGAGGACAGAAATGAGGCGAGCTAATTCCATGACAAAGGGAGTGGGGGAAGGATGAAACCGGCAGGTCCGGAAGAGAGACAAAAAGGGAACAAGGATTCAAAAGATGTTGTAACACCAGTTCAAAGTAATTTCTACTACACCGACTAAAGATGGCCTGAGAGAAAGAGTAAGGAATGTTTGTTCTCTAGACTCTCAGATATACAGGGTGTTCCCCCCAAAAATGTATACACACTGTAACCGCTGATAGCTCAACTTTTAAAATGAAATGTATTTTAATAAACACTGCCTTTATTATTATTCAAAGTATGCATATACATTTTTGGGGACACCCTATATTTCTGATCCACCTGAGTAAGACAGCGTTCTCACAGGTGATGCGCTAACTCTATGTACCTTGGCCAACTGTCGTAGGTTTTAATAGCAAATTTATAATTAGGGCACACAATGTTCTTCTCAGATAAAGTTCTCTGCAAGCGTGCCTCAGAGGATTTTCTTTAGCCAGAGCACTAGCTTGGTGCAAACCCTTCTATACTAAACAGATGATTTCATACCTACACCAGTAATCCCGCTAAAATGAGGATCCACGAGATAGTAGGAAACCCGGCTAAAGCAACTGGTCCACAGGCTCACTAGCTCTAGGCTAAAACTGCCCTGATTACTGAAGGACTTGCAACACAAAGAGAACTGCCAGCAGGTGAGGAGGTGTGGAGTTCCCAAAATAGCATTTCTGAGCAAAGTGCTTTGACCCATTTTTAATATCTCCTTACCAACTTGGAAGAGACAGCCTGTGTGATCAGTATGGAAGGGGAAGACATGAAGGAGCAAATTTTATTATCTACAAAGTCACAGAAGCAAAACCAATTTAGGCATGCTACTTAGAAAATACAAAGTGCAGGGTCTAAAAGTTTTTCAGCCGAAATCCGGTTCAAAGACTAGAAATACTGACATTCTAAAGGAGAAATAAAACAACTAATGAGAAAATATACATTTTGGCAGGTCATTTCAATTAACCCTAAAATCTGACAATGGAAATGACATTTTTCACTCATGATTCCTCATGCCTTAGATGTAGAAGGAACAGTGACAATTTGGTGGGCTACCTTTAAGGCCACATAAGGAGTGAGTTATGGGTCTCAGAGCCTTTCATTCTGAGCTTAACATGCAGATAAAACATTGGTACTACCAAACTTATAGCCAATCATTCCAGCTGTTTAACCTCATCACCTTGGTCAATGGTTAGCCAATGGACATTATCCTCAAAGTGATTTGCAAAGCAAAGGCACTCCTTTGGGGGGTGGGGTCAGTCGTCTTCTTCAAACTCATCAAACTGATTTAAAAGACAGTTTCAAGTCCAACCTGTCCTTCCCTGTCATCATACTGGAGCACCTTGCTCAACAAACAGCACTGGTAAAAGAGCATTTAACAATCTGCTTCACATACACCTCTTCTCCAGCCAAACTGCACCCATAAAGTTAAAACAGAACCTCTTCGGAGTCTCAGCAAACACAAACTGAATATTTTATGATTTGTGCAGTAGTTACAGTGTGTTGCCTTTCCTTAATTAGCATAGATATGGAAGCCTTTCTTTCGTGGCATGTTGTTATTGTTGCAGTAATTCAATAAAAGTATCCTAAACGTTTACATTGCGGAGCATTTTTATGATTTACACCAACAGAACAGCATACATGGTGGGGTACATCTGCTTTCAATGTCATCGCTTTATTTCTCTTTCCCATATCCCTTTTAAGAATGACAGATACTGTCATTTGGGGGCCTGTCTTTATTCCTTATTCTTTCTGCCTATGAATTTCAATCTTATGCACACTCTTCCCTATGATGATCCATTCAATTCATTCAATGGGAGCATTATTTTTTTCCCTGAAGTCTCTCACAACAGAGTAAAGAATTCTTCTCTTAATCTACTCCATTGGATTTCTGTTATTAAAAAAAAAAATAAACATGTTCCTCTGGTCACTAACTAGACTCTCACTCAGTCTTTTCAAAATGAGTCATGAACAGTTAAAAGCACAAGTCTTCCACCGAGAAGCTAAGTAAATGTTGAAAGGGAAGTCACTATTTCTTTTTTTCTTTTTTTTTTAATATATTTTATTGATTTTTCACAGAGAGAAAGGGACAGAGATAGAGAGTTAGAAACATCGATGAGAGAGAAACATCGACCAGCTGCCTCCTGCACACTCCCTACTAGGGATGTGCCCGCAACCAAGGTACATGCCCTTGACCAGAATCGAACCTGGGACCTTTCAGTCCGCAGGCCGACGCTCCATCCACTGAGCCAAACTGGTTAGGGCCATAATTTCTTATACTGTGTTATCCTCCTGAACCATTTCCAACCTCCAGTCAATGGAATAGGGGTCGGTTGAACAAAATGATCATGTAAAACATCTCACTGGGCCCGGCCCTCAGGCTCTTCCCCTTTGTGTTATTACACCCAGTTGTGACATGACAGTGTCAGAGCAGTCTGCTTTACCTCAAAACTCAAGGCTCCAAGACGTCTTCACTTGGAATAGCTGTTATATGCACGTGTTTGCCTGGGCTTTTAATCTGCCCTTATTTCTACTCTTCCGCCTTTCAAAGAAGCAACTAGCAACTTACAGAAATTTTAAAAAGACCTTTTAGAGCTTAAAGCATCAAAATTATGAACTTCGAATAAGAGGTGTGGGAGAGACATTCTACTAAATCTTAAGATGCACTCTGATGATCAGCAAGCATACCTGAAGTCGAAGACGGTGGAAGATGGTGGTTGGTCCGGCCTGGGCCACTGGTTGACTGCAAGTGGAGTGAGAGGCGCTGGTGAGTACAGCTTCCCTGGCACCCACAGTTACTGTTTTCCAACCGATTCTGAGGGAATCTTGCAGAGACAGCTACAAGAGAAAGGACTGGTATTATTTTAGTATCAAGGTATTATAAAAATTGAATTAAGACCTGAATTAAGGGGGCTGGGATAGGGACATCCTTCCCCCAGCTAGAAATTTCAGAAAGAAAAAATGATGGGGAGCACGTGGGGAACGGGAGAGGGACAGCGGAGCTGGAACCGAACAGCAGCAATGTGGTTCACATCAGCATGACTGTCAGAGAACCTGGGCGGTCGACAAGAACACCAGGGATCAGAGGTGGAAGTGCAAACATCGTTTCCAGAAAGGTCATTTTAAAGGCGGCAAAAGAGAGTGAGACATCAGGTGAAATAACAACAATCACCATCATAATAACTGCTGACACTGGACACTGCTTCAAATGTGTCAAGAACAAAGACTTATATAGCTTATCTCTAATACACAAGCCGTTCCGATGAGATGGAGACAATTATTATTCTCTTTTTAAGATGAGAAACTTGAGAGTGTCTTGAGTTATTTGCCTATGGTTTCCACAGCAAAAAAAGAAAAAAAAAAGTGGTGTGGTGAGCTTTGAAATGGGGTATTCTAGATGCAGTCTGTGCCCTCAAACACTTCAGAGTCCCTGGCAGGTACGAGGGGAGGCCAGAATTTCTATTTCCAGGACCCCCACCGTAAGTGTGCAAACACTATTTTTGATATAATTTCTATTGTTTCTTAGATAGACCTCCTTGACTGCATTTACCTAGTCCAGTGGTTCTCAACCTTCCTAATGCCGCGACCCTTTAATACAGTTCCTCATGTTGTGGTGACCCCAATTTCATTGTTACAAATTGAACATAGTTAAAGCACAGTGATTAATCACAAAAACAATATGTAATTATATATGTGTTTTCTGATGGTCTTAGGCGACTCCTGTGAAAGGGTCATTCGACCCCAAAGGGGTCACGACCCACAGGTTGAGAACCGCTGACCTAGTCAGCTATGAGAAAACATGGTTGGGTAACAGAAGATACAACTTAATCATTGTGGTCAACAATTCTACTGGCTATTCTTTCACTTCATCATTCATTCACTTACTCATTTATTCAATTTACCCTGTTCATACCCTGGATGGTATAATCCACAAGCACTTTCAGGCCCAAATGCCCAACTTCTTCTCATCAGCTCACAATAGTATAAACTTTCACTCCCCAGCCCCTAACTCAGGAAGGCCAAAAGAAGCTGAGTCCAGAATTCCTCCGCTGCTCCAATATTGCTATATCTTCAGGAGTTCTTTGTGTTCATAGTGAAAATATTTCGGTACAAAAACAAGAGGCACTGTTCTTTTGTAACTGATATTATTAAGTATTTAAGAAAAAAATTGTATAACATTGTTGGAGTACCAAGTTGCTTCACATAAACATAATACCTGTACTCAAAAACATTTGAATTTTTTCAGCGTCTATTGCAAATGAAGTTCAATCGAATAAGTATTAATGCATAAAGGGGAAAAAAGCACAATTCTTTAAGTGAACTGACAATTCTGCAAATGTTAAATGCCATTCAGACCTGGTTTTATATAAAACACATTCACAAAGAGTTAAACACTCCTTCCGTGAAGAGTATGCATATTCCCACATGGCTCCACCTCCTAACATGGACTGGTCAGTGACCTAAGTGAATCTAGTTATAAGGATGTGAAATTTTTATTGCTGTTGTACCAGCAGGTGACTTGGTTGATCTGACATGGAAATAAACCTGCAGTCTACCTCCTCATGTTCTTCACACCACCTAATTGTGAAGATGCAGAGTAAATGAAAGGTGTCTCAAATCTGCATGGGTAGTCCTGAACACCTACTTCCTGACTGATTCCACCAATTACGCCCTGGGCTCCTGGATGGATTGTTAAAATGTACTGGAGTCTTGAATCCATCGAAGTGTTTTGAATTCAGGCAGGAAAGCCCTGCTGCAAGTGTTCCATGCTTTCTCTCCAACGTGCTAGCTCCCTGGGGAGCGGAGACACGTAGCTGCTCCACATCTCAGAAAGAGAGTAGCAGGTGCCAGACTTGAAATTGCTGCTGGGATTACAACGAATTCCCAAACCGCGGCACAGCAGAAACAAACAGCTAGTCTCGGCCTCGTATACTAAGATGGCAAAATGAGATTGAAGAGATCGAAACATTTACACTGCAGCATCCTTTGCAGCAACTGTTGGGTAATGTTGATGAGACATGACATTAAAGGGATTTAGCGATAACAGTGACGGCGGAGAAAGGTAAAGACTTGTGAGGAGGACAAAGAAAATGAGATGGCTGATAATTTTGGAAAGTTTTGTAAACAGATTGAACTAGAAAGTCATTCTTTATTACGGACTGCCATATGGTTTCGTTATTTCTGCACTGTTTGTGTTCAAAATAGGCTGTAATGTGCACAGAGGCAGCTACTCCGACTATGTTTTGTTCATCTCTGCATACCACTAGGATCTCAATGCTGCATTTGACACATACTGAAACTGGTAGCAATGTAAGTCATCATCTTGAACCTAGCTAGGCTAGAATTTAAGCAATAGGCCAAATCCAAAAGTGGCCAGGTGGCTATTTTAAAAATTACAAACTTATATTTCTGACATTATAAAGGGACTAATCAGTCACGGGATAGTATTATGGATGAGCCCTTGAAAGGGATTTTCCATCCTCTGCCCTTCAAGAAAGCATTCAGCAGTACTTAAGCATTCAGTACCATCCCAAGCAGATGAGAATCTATTCTTTGCCTACAGAACTCCAGGGAAGTATAAGGCACAGCCTTCCTCAGTAAATCATGCCATTAATAATATTACCCTATATTAAACTTGTATGAATGAATTTATTGACTAATTGACAATATGTCAATGGGAGAATTTAATCTTAAATGTACTCAAAACGCAGCAGACTTTGAAGATACTATCAAAAGCTAGACGTCTTCTGGGTGTGTTAAAAATTCAGTCAAAACTTTAAAAAGTTAATAGAAAAAGTCCAAGGCTCCCTCGATGGATTATTTGAGGGTTGCTATTACAATGCTTGAAAATCAGAAATAGAGCGGAAAAATTAAACTCTGGTTAAGGTCCATTAATTATAATGCAGTGCCTCAGCCAAACAACAGCTTGGCCTTAAATCAATACTCAATTAAATACTTCCTGCAGTTCTATCCATTAATTGCTCTGCAGCTCAGAAAATAACATTCTAACTGCTTGCAGAAAGGTAATCAACACGGGGGTATGAAACTTAACTTTGGGCTCCATTGTGATTATCTTCCTTCAACGAGAACAATTAACTTCTTCAGTGACTTACACTCCATTCCCTTCAAATCCACTCAAAACTATTGAACATTGAAGACAATAACAAGCAATTGGTATTTTTTTATTGTGAAATATTTAGTTTGTCTTGAAGAACAAGCACCACACTATAGCATTTCCTTCTCCATAATGAAAAGTATCACCATTTTTATGCTAGATCTCAGTTGTAGACATACGAACTGGGAACTCTGGCTGCCTATACCCTACTGGATGGAAAATATTTAAGGGGCAACATCTAGCTGCTGCTGGCAAAGGAACATTTAAGGTCGAAACAGGAAATGCTATCTTGCCCTGCAATGAGGAATCACCTTTCAGTTCAGCTCTTAAGTACAAAGAAACTCAGCCTGACAGAGGAGATTTACAATGAGCCTCCCACAGATGCATCACCAGAATGCTGATTGTGTAACAGGACAAATGCAGAAGCAGAGAAGGGGAGGTGGGATTTAGGCTGTTGGCTTCAGAAAGAGCTGCAGAACCCAGGCCCTCGGAGAAATGCCCACCAGGACTAAAGGATAAAGGCAAGAGAACAAAATTGAGGGAAACAACACAAATATAGGCACCATGCAGGCAGGAATACCGAAGGTTGGCAGGTGTGATGACTACGAATTTATCAAGTAAGGTTTTGAAATGAATAGCTCAGCCGTACACAGCCTGTGGGGAGCTATGGCAGGAGGGACATGAGCCGGAAGACAGAGACGAAGCAGATGAAGAGGTGCCCTTCCCTTCCCTTCCCTTCCCTCGGAGGCTCTTGCCTTAGTGTGGACGGTTTGCAAGTATGTGTTCACAGTGTTTGTCATGTTTTTTTATAACAACTTTGATATTTATCCATTAAGACTCAGATGCACAGAAATAAAATTTTCTGCATTTCTCCCCACTGCAGTCAACTTGTTCTCTGAGCCTTCTTTTTTAAATGTAATATGGGCTGTAGAGCTGAGAGCAACAGATAAAAACTCATAGACACAGACAACAGTATTCTGGTTACCAGAGGGAAGGGAAGGGGGAATTAAAGAGGGTCAAATATATGATAAAGGAAGATTTATCTTTGGGTGGTGGGCACGCAATGCAATATATAAATGATGTATACAGAAATGTACACTTGACACCTACATAATTTTACTAACCAATGTCACCCCAATCAATTTAATAAAAACTTAAAAACAAAAGAAATGATCATTTGTCAAGTTTCCATGTAATACCAAAGAAGAATATCCACAATTATCTGAAAAGACAAAGTTTTAAAGGCCTAAATCCCTTTTAAACATCTGCCAAAGGAGTCTAGACTTTCTTCATATACATCAACCAAAACAGCCTATCATAGCAGCAATGCAGAAGAAAATATGAAAATCCAGCCATTAAGCCAGACATTAGACAAATTTGAAAAATGTAAAACAATGTCCCTTTTCTCACATTTTTTTGAAAAGTTATTTTTCATAAAATATATTGTTTATACTAACATATAATGAGATAATTCTTTTTAAATAAATTAATAAACTCCTTTTTAAAAAATGTAATGTAGTCCTGGCTGGTGTGGCTCAGTTGGTTAAACGTCACCCCATACATGAAAAGGTTGTGGGTTCGAGTGCCGCTCAGGGCATATACTTAGGTTTCCGGTTCAATCCCCATTCGGGGAGAGTATGCGAGGCAACCAATCGATGTTTCTCTCTCACATCCCTGTTTCTCTCTCTCTCAAAATCAATAAGCATATCCTCAGGTGAGGCTTAAAAAAATGTAATGCAGACTTCCAGTTTCGCATATAAGAAGTATGGGAGCCGCTATTCTGTCCTGACAAGAAATGAAAAGCTGAACAAACTGAAAAATCAACAATTCTTCTTAGATCTCTAAGAGGAAGGATGTCACAGAGCAAAATACTGCCAGGAATTCACTGGCAGGTGACTACAGAGATTCACTACTTACAGAACAGAAACCCAGGCGCTGGCATCTCTGGAGGAGCCG
Source organism: Myotis nattereri (assembly GCF_964212035.1). Taxonomy (NCBI): domain Eukaryota; kingdom Metazoa; phylum Chordata; class Mammalia; order Chiroptera; family Vespertilionidae; genus Myotis; species Myotis nattereri. The sequence goes on along the minus strand of NC_138080.1, from coordinate 62,944,194 downwards.
GTGCTGGGTATGGAAACGTGAGCTGTGGCTGAGAAATTGCAGGAGGCTCAGTGTGGCCAAGTTTGGTAGAGAAAACCTCTAGGGTACCCAGTCGTCGGTGAAACCCTACACTCCTGTGAGTTTTACCTTCTGGAACTCTACCAGGTTCTCACAGAGAAGATCTGAGAAACATCCCCTCCTGCTTCTTGAGACAATAAGCTAAATTGAAAGGCCTGCCCTCAGGAGAAGCTATTTAACCAGATCCTAATCTGCTGGGGTTTAATTGACTTGGGGCAGTGGTCGGCAAACTCATTAGTCAACAGAGCCAAATATCAACAGTACAACGATTGAAATTTCTTTTGAGAGCCAAATTTTTTAAACTTAAACTATATAGGTAGGTACATTCTTATTAACTTAATTAGGGTACTCCTAAGGCTTAGGAAGAGCCACACTCAAGGGGCCAAAGAGCCGCATGTGGCTCTTGAGCCGCAGTTTGCTGACCACGGAGTCTTGGGGGAAGGGAAATACCCAACTCCAGCCCACTCTAGCCATCGGTCCCACCTGAGGGGCGTGGAGAGAGGGGGCTGAACTGAGAAGCACGTGAAGCTCATAATCCAGGGGCAGAGTCTCCAGAAGAGCCTGAGACCTAATCAAAGGGCTAGCATGCTTCCCCTCCCCCACAGCTCCCCCACATTACTGAAGGCCTATTACTGTAATTCCTTTATACCTGGTACATCTGGTTTGGCTACCAAAAAAGTAAATTACAAGACATACAGCAAGGCAAAAGCACACTTTGAAGAGACAGAGCACGCATTAGAAGTGGACACAGCGGGAATATTGGAATTACCCTGTTAATCTTTTGTGACCACCTTTGTTGTCTGTATCCACAGCTGATGTTAGTATTCCCATCTGGCTTTTGCATACAATGAAGCAACTGTGCTCAATCAGGCCTCTAGCCTGCCCTTCATGTCTACGCACCTTCCTTACTCCTCATCTCAACACCCCATGCCTCCTAGGGTCTCCCAATCTTTTTTGCAATCCCACAGTCTCTATTAGGCATGAAGCAACTTTGTTCTCCACACCAGGTCTTGCAGAACGCTGGGACATAGTAAGATGCTATCTCAAACCCTCTTTCTGCCAGAAAAGGCAAACCCTTCATATAAAATCCTCTGGTCGTCCCATTTGGGGAGCATCACGAAGCCTTGCCTTGAAATGGGAGTGCAGAACATGCGCCCTCCTCCTGAAATGACGGGAGCTATGGGGCCACAAAGCACTCTTACCTCTCTGGCTCCAAAGCTTTCCCCTCCGAGGAAGGGCTTTCACCTGATTCAAGTCATCCTTCCTCTGTCAGAGTTTGTAATAAAAACGTTATGTTCAATCCTCCACACTTTTTTCCCTAATGCTTAAAGGCAATTTCTTAGAATTTTAAAACTTTTTAATTGGGTTTTTGTGTGTGTGATTATGAAGTGAACTTCAAGAGCCCATTTTAAAGTGAGAAGGGTTGTTGACCTTGACTATTCCGCCCTCTGCCATCAGCTACAGCAATCCTAATGTGGTAATGCACCGAGGCTGTGGAAGATAATCTTGCTAAGTTCGTGCGTGTATTTTCCATTTTACACTCATAACATTTAAGAAATGACATTACTGAACCTCACCCAAGACCACAGTTAGGGACAAAACCAGAAACTGAAGCCAGATGGTTTGCATCCAATGTGTAGAGGATTAGCCACATACAAGAAAGTAAATAAAAAGAAATCCCATATCAAAATATTACCGATATATGTACAAGTTCATTTACCAATGGCTAATTTCATGTGTAGTAAAATTTATAATTTTAATTCTGATTGAGATTTCAATCATCTTTCAGTCACCCTCAGAAAATTCTAGATTAGAAGGCCTTTGCTATACAATTATCTATTATTTCTGGACACAGAGTACTTTCCTAGATAAAGAATTGTACCAGAATGCACAAAACGGGGGAGGTACATATTATTGTAGCATGTTGTCTCCACCAGGTGTATTTCTCTTTCGGTGTGTCACATGTTTCATGAGAGCTAATGTTCGTAAAAGTAAAGCTTTTTTTATGGCTAAAATTGTGTTTTCATTTTTATATGTATTGTTTCTCTCTGTAATTATCTGAACAACTCATAAATACATATAATGTATCACATCATGATCCTTAAACTCAATGGAGAAATAAACGATCATAGTCCCAACATATTCTGGAAATGCAATACTTTTTAATAGGTTCATTATGACAAGTAATAAAAAAAATTCAAAATTTGAAGCTTGGATTGTAATGAACATTAGAAGAGATTTCTACTCTAAAATATAATCATATTTTCTTTTCTGTATGCCAAAAAAAGAACTTTTAGGAAAAAGAAAGATGTATTTATTTATTATATGATTACTATCATGCTATTATTTATACTTCATGTATTAAATTCCAGAACTATTTAGTATATTTTAAATTATAAAAGTTAACATTTTCTTGATGTAACCTCATTTCTATTTGAGATGTATATTAGCATGCAATCGTTTATTCACTTATTTGCATACCATGTATTAAATCAGTGAGAGGATTTATCCTATACGTGTAATATTTAAAAATACATAACACTAAAATTAAATATGAGTAAATGTGGGAGAAAAAAACAAAGGAAAAACTGGTTTGGGTTCTGCAGGATTGCACTTCCATCACATACCCAGTGTCATTGTCCACTTGGAAAAAAACAAAAATTCAACTGGTATTTCAACTGGAGGAATTTAATACATTTCGAGATAATGTATTATCCACAATAGAGTTAGAAGGGCTGGAGTAGCCAGAAGGGAAAGGAAAGGTCCTCAATGGTCAGTATCTGCAGTTCGCCGCCATCCCAGGCTACAGGAGCCGAAGGGGAAATGGTGTTACCTGCAGGAGGGTCAGTCCCGGGCTGGAGCTGGGGTAGGGCCCGCGGGAGCAGTCCTCTGCAGCTAGTACTGTGGACCACTCACTGCTGCAGCTGCCTTGCCGGAATCCCAGGCCCTTCTGTTGCTAGTGCAGGAGTCCTGGGTTCCAAAGTTCCCAGAAAGTATCCCTGGGACAGACACAGGGAGAGCGCACCATGCTACCAGGGCTGCTAAAGCTCAACTACTTTGCTGCTTTACTGACAACCCAGAAAACATGTGCTGCTGTTGCTGGAAACAGACTGCGGGAGGGAGCAGGACCCCAGGTGCTCACCATCACCCTGGGCCTGCTGTGGAAGGCTCTGGTGAAGGCTCCACCCTCCCCCCACCAAAAGAAGGTGTGGGTTTGGGCGTTTGCCTTCCTCTTGCATTCTAATCACCTGCTATTACCGGCCTCTGTCAGAGTCTTACACCAGCCAGCTGCCAAAGACATCTCAGGAAAGCAGTTTTCAGGCCTCCAGCCCCCTGTGACAGAAGATGAGTATTGCTGAGAACAAATATGCAAATGACCCTGTCTGACCTCTGACGTCATTGCCAATTGGCAGTCTCTTTCCCTGACATCAGTCTTTGATAGTCTCCAAAGATTCCTTACACTGTTTTCTGTTATTTCTCTTCCCCTCATTCTGAAAGTAGAAAATATATTTCTAGCCAGGCAGGTGTGGTGCAGGGCTTGAGCGGGGTCCTGTGAACCAGGAGATCACAGTTGGATTCCTGGTCAAGGTAAGTGCTGGGATTGCAGGCACATCCCCAGTAGAGGACATGCAGAAGGCAGCCAATCAATGTTTCTCCTTCATCATTGATGTTTCTATCTCTCTCTCCCTCTCCCTTCCTCTCTAAAATCAATAGAAATATTATTTAAAAATAGATATTTATATTATTTTACTAATTTCCATAAAACTTAGTCATGATATACATTTTATATGGTTCTAGATCTTGTTACAAAATATTTTAATTTTTTTCATAAGTGTTTATTGGTGATTTTTCTCTCACAAACTGTTTTTGTCAGTTGTATCAAAGTTGTACTGACTCCACAAATCATGTAAAGAACTGTTTCATGTTTTTCTATTCTCTGAAAGAATGTGTACATTATTGGTGTTATTTTTCTTAAATATTTTTGAATAATTTACCAGGTAAGCCATATAAGCTGTGTCTTAAAACAAGCATGAACTCTCAAGAAATAAAGAAAATAATTGATAGGGAGTAAATATCAAAGCAGAAGTACCATAATGAATACTCTGTAAATTTCTTCTCCCAATCAACTACCTATAATAGGGCAAAACACAATAGAAGTCATTTTTCTTTCATCTTCTTACTAGAAGGAAGAAGAAATAACCATTTGTTAATGACATGAAGGTAAATAATTTAGTTTACTTTAGCTGATGGAAACATAGACTCCTTCACCCTATAGTGAATATAGGAAATAGGATATCTTCACATAATGACTGTTAATTCGGTCTATTTACTCGTTACTTAATGTGAGGTTGCCAGGTACACAAGTCAGTTTTGGTAATTTGTGTGTTTTTAAAAATTTGTCCATTCCATCTAATTATGTTTTATTTTTTTCATTCTTTTCTCTCTTTCTAGGGGGAATTCATTATTCCTATCAACCTATCATAAAGTTAAGATTGTTTATTTTGCCAGTTTAAAGATACCATTGAGCCCTTCTATTGAATTTCTCATTTTATTTGTTGGACTTTTTAACTCCAGATTTTCTCTTTTATTCTTCTATACTTTCTATCACTTTATTGATTTGTCTTGTTGAGACGTTGTCTCCATACCTGCCCTTTCTTCTTCAAGCATAGTTTCTTTTATTCTTTGCGTATATCAATAACGGCGACTTTGAAGTCTTTAAGCTGACATCTAGTCCCTCTCACAGGCCGTTTCTGTTTCCAGGGTCCCCCCCCCCCCCCCACAAAGTATATGGGTCATACTTTTCTATTTCTTTGCTTGTCTCATAATTCTTTGTTGAAAACTGGATGTTGTAGGTAATATATTGTAGAAACTCTGGATATGGATTCCCATCCCTCTCCCACAGGTCTGCTTTTATTGTCTTATTATTTATATTTTGGTGACTTACTTCAGCTCTTTTAGTGAAATCTATCTCCACTTTATCAGCTTACAAGAGGAGGGACATCTTCCCCCTGGGATAACCTTGGTTTTAACAGGACTTCCTTAGGTCTAACACTGTCTTTCCATGACCCCCTTGGTAAGCTGCCTGCTTCATTTGGTATCAGGTCCTACTGCGTGCGAGTTTTCTCCCTTGCCCTCTCTCCCTTCTTCTCTCCCCCGCTCCCCCTCTCCCCCTCTTCCCCGCTCCCCCTCTCCCCCTCTCCCCTGCTCCCCCTCTCCCCCTCTTCCCCGCTCCCCCTCTCCCCCTCTTCCCCGCTCCCCCTCTCCCCCTCTTCCCCGCTCCCCCTCTCCCCCTCTTCCCCGCTCCCCCTCTCCCTCTCTTCCCCTCTCTCCTTCTCTCTCTCTCTCTCCCTCCTCTCCTCCTTCCCTCCCTCCACCTCTCACCACCCCCTCTAAAAAAAAAAAAGATCCTACTGGGAGGAGTTAAAGCAGAATTGGGCAGAAAGGGTAAGGGGTGGGAGAAGGAGGAACCCTGGAGCTAGCTGAAACAAACAAAAAATATGTTTTGCAGAAAACCAGGATGGATAGCAGAAAAACAGGGTGTTTTTGAAACGAGGATGCTTTTCTTGCAAGTGAAAGAAAACAATGTTGCAAAAAGGCCAGGAACCAATTGGCCGACTGCACAGCTAGACAAAGAGCAGGCCTTTACCCGGTGTGAGGGGAAGAGCAGAATGCTTCAGGAGGCAGCCCATTTGAACGTCCCTCCCTAGCAGGGAGCCTGTGTTTGTTGGCAAGGAACTCCTGCCTTGTTTCAATACCTCTGGTCCACGGCTTGGTTCCTCCGTTGCATGAGACATGAGACAAGACCCCGGGAAAAATTCCTGCTCCTAGGTTCCGGTGTCACTGCCCATTGGTCTTCTCTAATTACCAGCTGATTATCATTTTGTTTTTGACAATGTCCTCAAGACTGAGCCCAATTTTTTCAGCAGTTTAATCCAATTAAATGTGAGCTGCTTTGCCAGGGTATTATTTTTGAGGCCAGTCTTTGAGAATTTTTTTCTGTCCCTAAGAGGGCTCTTCTTAGGTGTATCTTTTTATCTGTTAAACTAACTCGCCTATTAGACTGAGCGTTGCTCTTAACTAAGAGAAATTATTGTTTTCGGGGGCTTCCTGATCCTTGAACACTCTGTTTCAAATGAAATCGCTTCCTTTGGGAAGCGCTACAGAGCTGTTTTTCCGTACAGATTGCCTTTCCCTCAACAAAAGCTCTGAACCACCATTTGGAGAGTGGGCTTGTAGACAGTCCCTGGTCTCCCATCGTGGATCCTCTGTCCTTCGAATAAGCTGGGGTGAGGGCAGTATTGGCCCAAGTATTCTCAACCTTTCCTGCATAGAGCAGTTTCTATCCCATGGACAGGGGCAGGAGGATGGAGGAGGGGAACCCCTGAACTCTCAGCCATGCCCACCAGCAACTTAGCTCCTTCAGCTTGTAGTTGGAGGGAATGAGAACCGCAGTAAGTTCTTCTGGTTGGGAACTACGTGGTGAGGGAGCCCCATTTTCTTGGCCTTTACACACACTCCCCACCCCCCACCCCCACCCCAAAGTTTCTGTCAGTCTGAACTAGAATGGGGGAGAAAGAGGAAGTAGGTGTGGCTCACATGTCACAGATGACCACTTACCTTTTGTGTTTTAGTGGAGTATGAGGAATAAAAGTTTTTTTTATGTTTTATATTTTCTGTATGCCCTTAGGACTATTTTTAGAAACTTTAAATGGTTGGATTATTTTTTAGAGTTTTCCCTAGCTTTGCTCATTTCACTGGGGATTAAATTCATAGAACTTTCCATGCTGGCATCTTAGAAGTGGAGCACTTCTGAGCTTCAATCTTAAAGGTAAAATAATGTAACGATGATCTGAAATTATTTAAAGTTGTTATATCAGTGACTTTTATTTTTGTATCCCACTAGTTTATTGTCAGATCCCTGCTATTGAGGGCATTATGACCAAGGGTATTGATATTGTTGTGCTACCTATTTCATTAGGGGAGAAAAAAAAAACTTTTACTAAACTTTTAGCTTTATGCTCTTCCAACATAATGACAGAATAGATTGTTATCAGAAATGAGACACAGACAACAGTGTGGTGATGGCCAGAGGGAAAGGGGTGGGGGCTGGGTGAAGGCAGACAAAGCATGGGGGGTGGGGGGCGGGGAGACATCAGTAATAATGTAATAGTGTCAATAAGAAAAAAAAGGGAGAACCAAGATGGCGGCATAGGTTAACGCCGGAGTTTGCTGCTTTGAACAACTACTTCAAAAGTGAAACTAAAAAACGGAATGAACATCACCCAGAACCACAGGAACGCTGGCTGAGTGGAGGTCCTACAACTAGGAGGAAAGAGAAACGCATATGGACACTCAGAGGAGGTGCAGTGCTGAAGTCAAATTCTGAGGTGCGGAGTGCTCGGAGCGGGCTGGCGGCGGAGGGCGCGGTTGGCGTTTTCAATGGGGAGGGAGTCGCAGACTCTGAGCTCCAGATACAGGCGAGTCTTTAGGGACCCAGACACAAACGGGAGAAGCGGGACTGTCTGGCTTCGGTCAGAGCGAGTGCAGCTTTCTCTCCGAGGTTTGCAGCCGTTGCTGGGACTCAGAGAGGCAGAGTCCCTGGGGACAGGACTGAGAGCCGCCATAACTGCTCTCTCCGGCCCACCCTGTTGATCCTGTGTGACCCGCCCCGCCCAAGCCCTGCACAGAGGCATTTGCCAGATAGCCTCAGGCAAACGCCAGATTAGCACCTCCCTAGAGGACAGAAGTTCTCTCACTGCAGACACAGCTGATTCTCATAGCCACTTGGCCTGGAGGTCAAACCCTCCCTGGAATTAGCTACAACAATCAAGGTTTAACTATAAGACTGCGCACAAAGACCACTAGGGGGTGCACCAAGGAAGCATAACAAAATGCGGAGACAAAGAAACAGGACAAAATTGTCAATGGAAGATATAGAGTTCAGAACCACACTTTTAAGGTCTCTCAAGAACTGTTTAGAAGCCGCCGATAAACTTAATGAGATCTACAAGAAAACTAATGAGACCCTCGATGTTATTTTGGGGAACCAACTAGAAATTAAGCATACACAGACTGAAATAACAAATATTATACAGACTCCCGACAGCAGACCAGAGGAGCGCAAGAATCAAGTCAATGATTTGAAATGCGAGGAAGCAAAAAAACCCAACCGGAAAAGCAAAATGAAAAAAGAATCCAAAAATGTGAGGATAGTGTAAGGAGCCTCTGGGACAGCTTCAAGCGTACCAACATCAGAATTATAGGGGTGCCAGAAGATGAGAGAGACCAAGATATTGAAAACCTATTTGAAGAAATAATGACAGAAAACTTCCCCTACCTGGTGAAAGAAATAGACTTACAGGTCCAAGAAGCACGGAGAACCCCAAACAAAAGGATTCCAAAGAGGACCACACCAAGACACATCATAATTAAAATGCCAAGAGCAAAAGATAAAGAGAGAATCTTAAAAACAGCAAGAGAAAGAAACTCAGTTACCTACAAGGGAATACCCATACGACTGTCAGCTGATTTCTCAACAGAAACTTTGCAGGCCAGAAGGGAGTGGCAAGAAATATTCAAAGTGATGAATACCAAGAACCTACAACCAAGATTACTTTATCCAGCAAAGCTATCATTCAGAATTGAAGGTCAGATACAGAGCTTCACAGATAAGGAAAAACTAAAGGAGTTCATCACCACCAAACCAGGATTATATGAAATGCTGAAAGGTATCCTTTAAGAAGAGGAAGAAGAAGAAAAAGGTAAAGATACAAATTATGAACAACAAATATGCATCTATCAACAAATGAATCTAAGAATCAAGTGAATAAATAATCTGATGAACAGAATGAACTGGTGATTATAATAGAATCATGGACATAGAAAGGGAATGGACTGACTATTCTTGGGGGGGAAAGGGGTGTGGGAGATGCGGGAAGAGACTGGACAAATATCGTGCACCTATGGATGAGGACAGTGGGTGGGGAGTGAGGGCGGAGGGTGGGGCGGGAACTGGGAGGAGGGGAGTTATGGGGGGGAAAAAGAGGAACAAATGTAATAATCTGAACAATAAAGATTTAATTAAAAAAAAAGAAAAAAAGAATTACATGGGGTTCACAATATTGTGGGGGGAGGGAAGAAGAAATGAAAGAGAAAGTTCTGACTGCTAGAAGCAGCCAAATAAAAGGAACATTTGTGCTAATAAATAGCTGGGTGATCTTGGGTTTATAACGCGGATTACATGATTTTAAGTAGCAGTCCAGTCCTCTAAACCCAATTTTATTTCCATTAATTAAAATAATGCAGAGGGAAATGTGGGCAGGTCAGAATTATGTAATTCTAGAGTTAGAGGTTATCTTTCTGGGCAGTTGGCCCATTTCATTTACAGCAGCAAATTTGGGAGGTCACTTGTTAGTGTTAGAAATGAGACCAAATTCACAACTTTTGCTCAAAGATCATTATATTGTATTTACTGTGCTGCTTTTTCTAACTCTATGTTATTCTCAATTTGATGGCTGTCCTAATATAATGTGGCTAAAATGTTAATTTTTACCTGGTTATTAATGAGGATACAGCTGGGCAGCTCCTAGCTCCTATGGTTTGTTTTTAATAACCAGAAAAGCCCCTTTAATATTTAATATTTAACTGTAATTTTTAAGTGAGCATATCTATTTCTTTATTACTATTTTCTCTTTTTTTAATTTTTTTATTTTTAGAGAGAGAGGAAGGGAGAGGGAGGTATTGAGCAATAGAAACATCAATGATAGAGGACATCATCAATTGGCTGTCTCCTGCATGGCCCCCACTGGAGATTGAGCCTGCAACTGAAGTACATGCCCTTGACCAGAATCAAAACTGGCACGCTTCAGCCCACAGGTCAAGGTTCTATCCACTGAGCAAAACCGGCTAGGGCTCTTCATTACTATTTTCTAAATCTCTATAATTTGGTGATACATGTTAATGTGCTTTTTTCAAGTATAATTTCACTTTGTAGTTATATCATTTTTAGTTTATTGTTATTGTTGGCTTATAAAAACTGGTATTTGCAATATCAATTTACTAAACAGCTCAAAATTTGTTGGCATGCTTTTCTATATCCTTTCCCAACTAAGGTTATTCCAAAATTTGTTGGCACGCTTTTTATAACATTTTCCAACTAGGGCATATAATATTTTCCTTTATTATATTTTCCCAATTGGCTACATAGCCCTCTATCATTATCTTTCCATTTATAACAATTCAGTCTCGTCCAAGCTAAAGGAATGCCAAGTAATATTATAAAAATAAAATTCCAGAATAAAATAAACTCAGTTGCATTTATACATGTAAGTAATGTGTGCACATTACTGCTATACCTTTCTTTTTAAAAATAATATACTATGTAAGATCGGAGCATAGTGGCCTCAAATTCTTTCCATCCATGGCCTACCTAAAGTCACAACCTGTCTCTTCCCCCTCACAATTCCCTTTTCTTGCTCTACTTTTTTTCCATTACATTGATCATTTTCTAAAATATGTATTTTTATTTATTTATTGTGATTGTGGCTTTTTACTTTTCATTCTTCCTATACTTCAGCTTATATGTAAGCTCCATGAGGGCCAGTTCCCTGTGATTACAATGGTGCTGGCCTCTGCTGGGTCAATGATGTCTGTTGGCTGCCTGCTATGTTTAAAGCACTGGGCTAAGCTGGTAAAGCCCTCAAGATGTATAAATTTCAGATAGGTTCAATAAGCTCATCCTTTATAATAGCACAACAGCAAGACACCAACAATGATAGCACACCTGGACTCCTTGATTTTCAAATTAAAGAGGATTTGTAATATAACCTGCATCAGGAAAGGGGCCAATATCTCTTGGTAGTGAGATTAAAAGATATATTACCAGGAGGAATAGGATTATTTTACAAAGGGAACCCATCACCAACAGTGTAGAATATGAGATTTTAAAAAGTGTTCCTGAAGGAAAAAGTGCCCTTCCCACCACCACCACCACCCACATTGTCTCGGTGTCCCTTCTTCTCTATTCTGGTCACTCCTCTCCCAAAACAATGGTAAGAAATCGGGCAGAGCTGGAAGCACTTTTGATCATGGCTTATTTGGGGGCTTAAATTCATTTATTCATCTATTCATTCACTTGACCAATCTTCTTTTCTTTTCATTTTTTGAAATTTTATTTGAGCCAAAATTGAGGACAGTGGCCAGGAAGCATGGTCTCAAAAGCTCCGACCAATTCTTCTTAATTCTCGCTGTGTGTGGGGAACTGTCCTAGGTTTGGGGACTATAGTGATGAACAAGGAGACTAAATTACTATTTTATAGTTTACAAGACTCAATGGTTTTCAAAATGGGGGTCAATTATTTTGGCAAAAGAGGCAGGTAGGATATAAAAGACAAAGACCATTAAAAAATTAAAAAATATTAAAACAAGTGCAATACTGAGGGAAGTGAGAAGAAGTAGAGTTAAAAGGATTTATTTACATGGAAAACCCCTGGAAGCTTATGTGTCATGGGTGTGGGGCTCCCTTTAAAGGTCTGAGTCAGAATTCTGATATATAGTAGCTACTGGGCACATGTGGGCACCAAGCATTTGAAATGTGGCCAACATGGGTTAGGTCTAGACAGGGAGGGCCAGGAATATTAATACATGAGTCACGAGAACTCTTAACTCTGCCCCATTGTGCATAAGTCAGATTTATCCCTGCAAGTCAAAACCGCTTCCAGGGATTGCAAACGCCAAGGGTTTGATGAGAGAATGAACTACAACAGGGTCTGGGACAGACACTTGTGGCAAGCTCCCTTTTTCCCACCATTGATTTACACTTTAAAAAAGTCCAAAATTGTACTAGCCTAATTAAAAATATGCTATGATCATGCAGGCATGTATACGGTGACCTCTGGTTTAATGAGTCTCACAATATAAACATGCTCGAGTTTGCTTATAAGTGGTTGCCAACTCAGTACCTGAATTAGACAAGTACCACAGAGCTTCCCTCCTCCAACACCAACAGGCAGCATCAGATCCACTGTTATCCTGACATAAGGAAGGGGCAACATAGGGGACCCCTTGTTATAAAAAACAAGTTGAACAAATAATATGATTGACAAGTCCTCACCTCATAATTACCATTACCTTGTCACTTTATTTCAGAAGATACTCCCAAATCCCAAAAGAAAAGAAACAAAAGAGTCTATCAAATGATTTTAACCTAAATGAAAGCATTTTAACAAGAGAGTCAGTCAAGCAGGAAACTCTCTGTCATTAGCCTCCTGTCAGGTGGTTACATGACACTTCACTGTCAGTCTGCATAGCTGAGTCTCACAAGTCAGGCAAATCTACTTTTGAAAATTGTGCATTGCCAACATTTCCTTCATGTTGAGCTCCAATATCTCAACCAGAAAGTCCCACACTTTGCTCCAACTTTTTTCTCTTTAGTCCATTTGAAATTACATTGAATAAATCTAATTTATCTCCAGCAAGAAAGTGCTTCAAATATGTCACATTATAAACTCTCTCCTTACCTGTTTTCTATCTATAAGAATAATCTTTCCCAAGTTAAGTATTCTTCATTCTGCCAACACTTTTTTTTTTAAATATATTTTATTGATTTTTTACAGAGAGGAAGGGAGAGAGATAGTTAGAAACATCGATGAGAGAGAAACATCGATCAGCTGCCTCCTGCACATCTCCTACTGGGTATGTGCCCGCAACCCAGGTACATGCCCTTGACCGGAACCGAACCTGGGACCTTTCAGTCCACAGGCCGACACTCTATCCACTGAGCCAAACCGGTTTCGGCCTGCCAACACTTTTTCATCTGATTTTAACTTACACGTGTTCAGCAAACAGGTTTGGGTCGGTTAGTAGCTTCTGATCCACTCTAAATCCAAAATTATGGATTTGAATTCCTATAGGTTTTACCACATTTAGGATTTAAAAAACTCCCAAATTGTTTAATATTTCATTTTGAATACTGCTTTTATCATCTAATAGTTTAGCTGTAGCTACAGATTTTGCAACACCTATAGATTTTATTCATCTATAGTCCATGTATTCTAAGCTGTTATAACATGCTGAATAAGTTAATGACTAAAAACCTAGATAAATCATACCACTAGAAATCTTTCATTGTGATTAGCACAGATATGATATTCTCTCCAGATAGACTATGTAAATTTGGAAGATAAAACATTTAACAAATATTTGCTGAATGTTTTCTATGTGTTGGGTACTCATCTAGGATATGATGCTAAGAAACAGAAAAAAACACAATCTTTTCACATGAAGAGTTTATACATTGTGCCATAAAAATAGGAATAAAATTAAATAAATAACTACTGGTTCTATTTTCAGTGCTATCATCTAAGCATCCATTAGAGTGTATATTTCCTTTAGGATCTTTTTAGGTTGCAGATAACAAAACCCAACTATAAATAGCTTAAACAATTAAAGGCTAGTTTTGTTTCTGAGCCATACATTCGGCTTTCAGCTTCCTAACAGATTAACATAAAAAGAAAATACAGCCGTGGCAGGATAGCTCAATTGGTTCTTGTGTGGTCCCAGTACGTCAAGGTTTCAGGTTCAGTCCCTGGTCAGGACACATTTAAGAATCAAGCAGTGAATGCATAAATAAGTAAAACAACAAATCAATGTTTCTCTCTCCCCCTTCCTCTTTCTCTAAGAATAGGAAAAAAAAATACACATTTACTTACCTCACTTGTATTGTACTATCTCTTGTTCACATAAATAACAATAGTCAAATGTTAATCAAAAGAACTCTGTATTCATGTTGTGCAAGCACCTGACTGCCAACCCCAGAACTCTGGTGAAGTCTGAGCTGGACTAGATGCTCTCAATGCTCCCAGCAGAACCACCTAATCTGTGAATCTAAAGTATTAAGAACAGCACACTCATGCGTGACTGAGAAAGGGGCAAAGAGGAAGAAACAGAGCAATAGAAAGTACTATATCCCAGAAAGAGCCTTCATGCAAATAGACCCACCCAGCTACAGGAAACCAGGAAGTGGAAAAGGTAAGAGGCTGTACTTAGACTTTCACTGGGTTTCATCGCACCGTAACTCCACCCACAAGTCACTGTGGCCTCTACTCTGCACACCAACTAATCAAACCAGTAGCTCTTTTTCCCTGGAGGGGCTTAAAATGGCAGAGCTGAGTGTGGCCTGAGGGGAACCCAGCATCCCCACCTCTCTCTCGTACTCTTTCATTTTTATTTTAATCTATATCCAGTAGAATCAGCCAGGGAAATGATGCCTCTCTTAGGAGAAGAGCATTTTGTAGCCTCCAAAACCAAGTGGAGTAGGAAATTAAGTTTTTCCCATGAAGTCTCTGAAGTAGGTCAGAAGACACATCAAACATGAACTCTAAAACACATTTACTACTAGATTAAATTCTCTCCCTAGTCCACATGCCCAGCAACATGGTTCACAAGAAAAGTCATACAATGTACACCAGGTGGTAGTCAGAATTTGTCTATTACAAATAACAGAACACCATCCCAAACAATGTTTAAGCAGAGAAAGGAATTTGTGGTTTCACATAATTGAAAAATCCAGATGTGGCACAGCTTCAACAGGTGCTGCAAAGTGTGAGATCAGGACTTGGTTGCTCTCCATCTCTTACTTCTTCTACCTTTGTTTCAGCTCAATTCCCAGGCAGACACTTTTCATGTCATTGAAAAGAGTAAATATTGTCTCAGAGAGTATATCCTCCCACTTTCCTAATCCTTAACCTGAGGTGACCTAAAGGCTTTGTCACATTCCTACCCTTGAAGCAATAATCCTGTGACTCTCTTTACCCAGGATGGGAAATTGCCTCCATCCTGGAGTCAGAGAGTAAGTACATCAGGCACTCACAATCACATGGCCTGAGGACTAGGTAAGGATGGCTCAATAAAGTAAACCAGGGGTGTTTTATTAGCAAAGGGGAGGGAGGGATACTCAACAGGACAAAAGTAACAGATGTCGTAGCCACACAATTGACCATGATATTCCAAACGAAGTTACCACTTATCCATAGATAAGAATGGAACATTATCCTAAATTTGAACATAATGAACAATATTTCATTATCATTTTACCACACAGAAATTAAAATGCCAAATAAAAATCCTATCTCCTTGTAAAGTTGCAAAATATTAAAGTCCAGTATTCTTCCCTTCACAGTATTCTTTTGTGGTTTAGTTCAGCTCCACAGATTTCATTTGGAAGTCAGGGATCATCCAGGATTTTTATGTCATTATGAGGCTTGAAAAATACATTGTCCACTGAAATGTGAGACTCTTTAAACATTTCCAAAGTTTAACTCATCCATGCAAGTCTCCTGTTTATCAAGCGAGAAGTCGGTATACAATAGTCACGACTCCTTAATGATACTTATGAAGTAGGAATAATTCCTAGCTAGCTAGGCACAATGCTGCATTGAATAACATTGGAATTATATTACTGATGTAAAATGGAGAGTGGATATTATGGAAAAGTAGCAATTTCAGCCACAGGCCATCATATTTATTTTCTTACATGGTCAGTAAGAGAACAGAAAAAAAGGCCCCATGGTCCAGGATATGCTTCTGACTAACAAGAAAATTTGCACAGTTTTTATATTGGTAGGTTAAATAAAGGCAAGATCACTAGGTCATAGCCCATGGGTTAATTACCACCAGGTTAGTGAGAAAATTCAATCACCAAGGACAAATATAGTCTATAAATGAAGGGGGAAAATATAATTTTCTAACATGTATATTTTATAAGCCTTGCTTGCAATCATAGTTTGCAGTTCAAAGGTAACATTTTAAGGGAGAGCGACAGAAACTTTATAGCCAGCAGCTGAACATGAAGTGAGGGGGGCGAGGGGAGGTTCTGCTCTTCTTGGTAAAAGATTTAGGAATGCAAATCCATAATGATAAGTGCAGAATCCATATGGACTCCATCTGAACAAGGCCTTTGTGCTTCTCCGGCAATTCTCTAGCAAGCCAGTGGTCATCGTTTGGAGAATCTGTACAAACCCACTGTTATTCCCTCTAAGATTTTTATCACCAACCATTGTAACATATGATTTAATTTTAACCAGGCAGGAATTAAAGTTTCTTTACATTTATGATTTTTATTTCCTTTAGAGGTTAGTCATGCTGTCATTTGCTTATCTATAAGCCTTGAAGGAGCCCCAGGTGTCTTTATGTCTGTGCTGGTCCCCATGACACCTCCCTAACCCGAGCTGCTAGAGGCCCAATGAGAAGCAACTATCTTGGCCAGATGCTCTGCCCTGATCTTGTCTTTGCTCAGCATTTAATTCCTCAGATCTTGGATAACCTTCAATACCCTGGTGTCAGCATAAAAGTTCCTTCCCACCTTTGATTTCATGGCTCCAGCAGGACCTCACTTCAACATTCTCCAAGCCAAGGCTAGGAAACTGGATAAATGCAAAAGGTTAACAAAACTGTTGTCAATAAGCTGAAGATGGGATGGATTCCTTGCAGGCAACCTGGTGCTGCCTGCCAAGTTTCAATAGTGATAATCCAAAACCCCAAATCTTCCCACAGAAGAGATCTATCAGCATTTCTCCCAGCCTCTGTGGTTTGCAGCTATGGAAAAGGTGAGCTTATCCTGTGATAAAATTTTCCTGAGTCTAGCTAGAGCTTTTCCATGTCCGTATGGACCTCGAAGCTCTGGGAGATGGCCTTGCGGTCATGGTCTGTAAGAGTGCTGGCCTCGCCCCCCCCAGAGAGAATCACCAAGCTGGGCCTTATTCTGTTTGAAGTTACCACCTAGCTAGCCTCCCACCCCCAATCCCCAGACTCCTCTCTCTAGCAACACCACAGTCATGTGTAGCAAAAATCAGCCACCTTAGCCAAGTCTGTTAAATCCACCAGTGCATCCACCATCTCCCCGAAGAACCATTGTCCCAAACAACTGCCTCTCTTCAGAGACCCTCAGCAGACCATGTGGAGTGGTAGCATCTGGGGGCTGATGTTCATGTCTTGTATTAAATCAAACTGTTACCATTAGCTGGTAGCATAGAACAAGGAAATGGAAGAAACATGTTTGCATCTCTGACTGAATACATCTAACAATTAAATACACTTCCATAACAACGTACCTTCCTTTTAGAGCGCTTACCATAATCTGATTTTACATTTATTTATTTTCTTACTGGACTACATGCCTACCTCTTCTACTAGAGTCTTTACTATTTGAGAGCAAGAAAAAGGCCTGGTTTTCTTACCTCTGAATTAGCAGACTTAGCACCATGCTTAGCATATACTGGCATTTAATACTTAATTGTTGCATGAATAAATGAATAACGCTCCAGTAATATCTGAGCGTGGACAGGCCAGATTAACAACTCATTCTTGTTCATAGGTGAGATGCATTAGATCTTTAAAAAAAATAACTTGTAAAAAAAGGCGTTTTCTACAAATCTGAAATGAATATGATCCTTCACATGAATTTTCAAGTAGAGAATACTAAATGGAAAATGTCCCCAAAAAATCCCTGAAGAGAATGTAATATTACGTTTGATATTAATATTTTAAAGCATCTCTAAATATAAGCCAGGGCATGATTTTTAATATTTCAGTTAAATGATTTTTCTGGAAGTCAGGACACTGTGATTCACACACTCAGGTATATGATGACTGGACTCAACACACGCTAAAGTGAATGAGCAAATGACACTTGAACCACAACTTGGAGTATCTAAAAAAGATCTAGAGAATATAAACATTTCTTCCATACAGACTTTCGACAGGAGTTGGATTCCAAGGCAAGGCCATGGGTTATAGGCACAATGTCCTCTGGTATAAGTGGCAGACTAAATTAGTAAATGGCAGTGTTGAAATATTTTTTTAAAAAAAAATCCACAGCCAGCCCTAGCTGGTTTGGCTCAGTGGATAGAGCATCAGCCTGCAGACTGAAGGGTCTTGGGTTTGATTCTGGTCAAGGGCACATGCCCAGGTTGTGGGCTCAATTCCCAGTAGGGAGCATGCAGGAGGCAACGGATCAATGATTCTCATCATTAATGTCTCTCTCTCTCTCTCTCTCTCTCTCTCTCTCTCTCTCTCTCTCTCTCTCTTTTAAAAAGAAAAGAATCCACAGCCAGATGAATATTTTTTATAAAACAGGGATTAAAGTTTTTCTTTAGGGGAAGTAAATCTTTCTGAAAACATATTACAATGTTGCTATAATATAAGAACAACCTATCAATCTACTCTCCAGTTTTACATCATAGACTCTAGCCTCCATCGGTGACATTCTAAATGTAGCCCCTGGTGATCTGCAAACTGCTACCAGTTCACAGGGCATAAGGACAGGAACTTGGAATAAGCACTAAGAAACTTATATAAAAATTTGAGATTATCATTGCATTCAAGCACATGATCAGTGCTTTCTACAAAAGTATTGTTACATGATTATGTGAAAGTTAAACAAATAAATAAAACAACAAAACAGTTCTTGACCACTGATGGTTTAAAAAGCTTTGGCGTAAAGGGTTTAGCTTGGAGTTTTCAAAAAGGGTTTAACAGTTGCTTAAAATAACCATAGAAAATTCTCATTAATGAAATTATATCATTGTTCTGCATAAGAAACTTATTGGAATATCTTCTAGGGTGAATTACTTGCACAACATATCTAAACGTAGCCCATAGCCCAGCCAGTGTGGCTCAGTGGTTGAGCTGCTATCTTTGAACCAGAAGGTCACAGTTTGATTCCCTGGGTTGTGGACTCAGTTCCCAGTAGGGGACATGCAGGAGCCAGTCAATCAATGATTCTCTCTCGTCATTGATGTTTCTATCTCTATCTCCCTCTCCCTTCCTCACTCTGAAATCAATAAAAAAATATTTTTAAAAGTAGCCCACAAATAGGTCTAAATTAATTCATCTATTTTAGAGATTATCAAATACAAGGAAGTTAATTCTTCAAGTTGATTGATTCATATTAAGGCTTTCCTTCTGACAGTAGCAGGAAAACAGGAAAAACTGTCCATCAAGGCAAGTGAAAAATAAATTATCATAATATGACCAATGAAATTTATTTCCAGTTGGAAAAACAAAGTATCTTATTTTTATTACTACAACTCTTCTCATAGACCTCCTAAGAAGGGCGAGGCATGTTTTGTGAAATATTGGAGAGAACTTCGGAAGAGCTGTGTAAGCATGAGTTTCTAAATGAAATTTGGGAACTGTATGATGTCTTGATATTGATAAAATTCTGTACCTTTCAATAATGATTTGTAAGTGAAAGGTAAGAGAGTAGTAGTTGTTGCGAAGGCAGGGTACTACTGAACTTATTTCAAGGTTGACCAAAGCCAAAAGCAGATACAGAAGAAAGAAATTCTGAAAATGGAGTAAGTTCTATAAAACTTACACAGAGAAAGATGTTTGTCGCTCTCTTCTCAAAAATATGTGTAAAGTGAGGTCAGAAGTTCAAACAGTCTTGAAATATAATTTAAAATGAGATGGAGCCAGACATCTCAAAAATATTATTTAATTTGGCCTAAGAGCATTTCTACCAACCTAACTCTTCTAGTAGTTCTGGCTGGTGGTTGATAGAAACAACAGTGGCCAGGAGTTCATATTGAGTTCTTAAGCTATAACCCACCCAAAGTCCCCATAACCCTGGCTCGTTGCTCAGTGGTTAGAGCGTCCACCCGTGAACCAAAGGGTTGCAGGTTCAATCCCTGGCTCTGGTCAGGAGCGCAGCAGGCAAGGTCTCTCTCACGTTGATTTTTTTTTCTCTCTCTCTCCTGCCTCCCCCCTCCTACTCTCTCTCTAAAGATCAATTGAAAAAATATCCTCAGATGAGGATTTAAAAAAAAAAAAGTCCCCATTCCATAGAAGCCACTGTGAGATAAAGAGGGTCATGTCACGTATTTGTCATAAGTTCTCCATGGAGTGATAGAGTAATGAGGGTCAATATGGGAATAGGTTTAGTAGCCTAAAATTCCTTGCCCTTCATGTAATATAATGACTGGAGATACTCCTACTTGTAATTTTTCTAACAAAATTCACAAATTTTAGATGGAATACTTGAAAAATTAATAGAGTTAAGATTCAGAGAAGTTTATATGAACATGGGATAAAAATACTGCTTCTCAGAAGAGAAAGGGGTCTAAATCATACTGTTCTCAGGGTTATATTTTTTTAAATCTTTAGTAAATGGATAACTGAAGATTCAAATCCTTGAGTTATTTAACTAATTACAATTGTTTGATTCAAGCAGTTGAAGTGTTCCAACCAAAGATGGACATAAAAATGTAAAAAATTTTAACAATTTTTTTGTAATTATTGAGATGGAAAATTGGCCATTGGTTAAATGTCGCTCAGTGATGGTTTGAAAGGACAAACCCAATACCTATCAAATAAGTTTATTGTATTTTAAGTATTTGGAAATAATATGCCAAAGTTCGAATAGGTTGAGACCATGAGTAGTCATGATTTTGTCTCTCTGATTTTCTATTTTGGGGTTGTCATTTTGTTCTCCTTTTCACATAGCACTTGTCAAACCAGGAACTTTAAGACTAACATTTCCAAACATGAAACAGACCAAATTTTATCAATTATCTGTTGATAAGAGAAGAAGAATCTTCTTCTTCTTTTGACATTCTAAAAAATAAAATACAATAGAATAAAAGTGTTCCTTACTCTTTTTCACTCTTTTTAAAATTGTCATCTTATGAGTCTACATAGGATGTAGGGTGACTTGAAAAAAATTACATTCATGTGAAATAAAGCAAGATATTTAGTCTAAGGCAAGAACAAAGCAAACAATGAGTTCATTATAATGTAATCAGTAATTTTCTCAAGGGTTAAAATATATTTGAATTTTTCCTAAATATAAGGGATTTGCTTTCCAAATTTGTCTCATAGGCTGCAATTTAAGGATAAAAGGTTTTATGTGTAAATAAATACATTGAGAAATGTTTTCCATTAAATTGTCACAGCTCTTTGTCAAGAAATGTACCATCTTAGAGCAGTTTTCTCCAGAGCAGCTTTTTTTCCCCTCCCACAGGCACCTACAAAATTCTTCATAAATAATTTTTATCTCCAGCATGTACTAATCTACACTAATAAAAGAGAAACATGGTAATTGGCGTACGACCGCTACCCTTTTCATTGGCTAATCAGCAAGATATGCAAATTAACTGTCAGCCAAGATGGCATCCGGCAGCCAGGCAGCTTGAAACTAACATGAGGCTTGCTTGCCTCAGTGATGGAGGAAACCAACGTTCCCCGCCTGCGGCTGCAGGCCTCTGAGCAGGCAGTTTAAGAAACTCTGTAACAAATACCGCCAGCAGATTCGCAACATTGTATGCAAAGGCCAGAAACCTACTTTCAGGAGCGGAGGCCTAAGAGCTGGAGCCAAGCCTCAAGGTAAAGCTGGCCCAGGAAAAAAAAAAAAAGGAAAAAAGGAGCGTTTGGGAACTTTAGTCACTCCCAGCCTGAAAACAGCCCTCAGCCCCTCACCCAAACTGGCCAGGCACCCCAGTGGGGACCCCCACCCTGAAGGGTGTGTGACCAGCTGCAAACAGCCATCATCCCCTCACCCAGGCTGGCCAGGCATCCCAGTGGGGACCCCCACCCTGATCCAGGACACCCTTCAGGGCAAATCAGCCAGCCCCACCCATGCACCAGGCCTCTACTCTATATAGTAAAAGGGTAATATGCCTCCCAGCACTGGGATCAGCGGAGCCAAGAGGCCTCCCGGCACCGGGATCAGCATGACAGGGGGCAGCGCCCAAATACCCTGATCGGCCTGCAGCTCTGTGTGTGACAGGGGGCGGCACCCCAACCCCGCCCCCCCCCCCCCCCCCCCCGGCCCTGCTCTGTGTGTGACGGGGTAGAGCCATAACCTCCCCATCGGCCCTGCCCTGAGTGTGAGAGTGGCGGCGCCCCAACCCCCTGATCGGCCCTGCTCTGTGGGTGATAGAGGGTGGTGCCCCAACCACCCCCCCCCCCCCCCCCGCATGGGCCCTGCTCTGTGTGTGACGGGGTAGAGCCATAACCTCCCCATCAGCCCTGCCCTGAGTGTGACAGTGGCGGCGCCCCAATCCCGATTGGCCCTGCTCTGTGGGTGATAGAGGGCGGCGCCCCAACCCACTGATCTGCCCTGCTCTGTGTGTGACAGGGGACGGTGCCCCAACTCCCCTATTGGACCTACTCTGTGAGTGACAGGGCGGAGCTCCTTAACCCCCTGATGGGCCCTGCTCTGTGTGTGACAGGGGGCAGTGCCCCAACCCCCGGATTGGCCCTGCTCTGTGCATGACAGGGGGTCGCGCCACAACCTCCCCATTGACCCTGCCTTGAGTGTGACAGGGGGTGGTGCCCCAACCCCCCAATAGGCCCTGCTCTAAGCCCGACCAGGGGCTGCACCTAGGGATTGGGCCTGCCCTCTGCCACCCAGGAGCAGGCCTAAGCCAGCAGGTCGTTATCTCCCGAGGGGTCCCAGACTGCTAGAGGGCACAGGCCAGGCTGAGGGACCCCCCCCTTCCCCACGAGTGCACAAATTTTTGTGCACCGGGCCTCTAGTGTAATATATAATAATGTATAATATATAATCAAGTTAAGAGGTTATTATAATTTATTAAAAACTGAACAGGTACCCTCTGTCTTGTGGCGGGGGGAGGGGGAAAAGGGAAATCGATGCATAAAATAAATCCTATAGAAAACCAAATCAGAGGGAAAATTTTGGGGGGGCTCTGGGTCAGAGTCTAAAAGCTTTATCTGTACCATTCCCCTCCTCTTTATAGTGAAGAAATAACAGCTTAAAACTTGGCACTTGAGGAAAGCTATTATATACAATTCCAAGTTGCCTCAAAACCTATAGTATAAAAATCCACCAAAACAAAAAACCCTACACCTGAAGATTGTGCATTACTTTTCCTGCCAAGCCGCAATTTTTAAGACCAATCTTAGAATTTGGAAGGCAATCCCGGAAGAATCTGCCAAATTTGTAAAAACACAACCCTTATCTTTCTGCAGCTTCCAGTTATATCTGTTGGCATCAAGTGGACGATGAAACACACTCTAATCGAGACTTTAACAAATCTAGCCGGGTTTCGGAGGAAAGAGAGATTGCTTTCTGGAAGAATCTGTGCCCAGGTCCATGGACTGGCTGGAAAGGAAACCAAGCAAGTGTGATTTCAAACTGTTTTTGAGAATGGTGGACAGGAGGTTGACTAGGGACAGCCTGCGGGCTCAATTACTACCATGTTATATCATTCTAATTAATTGATGTTGATCAATTTGGTTTCCAAAAAAAAAAAAAAAAAATCCCTGTAAACCTCCAAGAGGGTTTTAATTTGTGCTTTTAACATTTTTTCGAAGTTGAATCCTCTGCTTAGCATGGTGCTGTTTATGGAGCACACCCCACTGAATTGTGGTTAAAGTGAACCGTGCTGTTGAGTGCTGATCTCTGAAAGACAGGTTTCGTAATTATAAGCATCAATCATGCCGAAGACTATTAAAGCTAGATCACTTCACACAATAGAAGTTTTAAATCAAACTTCTATTTGGGGAACTGTCATTAATATTTTTCTACAGCCTCACTTCTACAAAAGCGTTCTTCAGTTTATATTGGAGCCCAGTCAGTTTATGTAGCTTATGTTGGAGCCTCGTCAAATTCTTCCACACTCTCCCTGCTTTTCTTTATATAATGACCCCCATTCCAGAAACTCAATCTCTGTTGTTAATTTCCTGAGGATTGTAGAGAATGCTGCCTAAATGAGAACCATCAGTTCTCAGGATGTAAGCAATGCCTTAATTGATCAGATAAACATGGTCCATTTAGTTTTGCTTTAACTCAGACTTCAAAGTACAAAGCTGTATGTTTGCATCATTTTGGCCAAAGCAAAAAACCTGAAACTCTTCAGGAGGTAAGGAAACAGTGGAAATTAGGCATCTGCCCAAAATTGGGGAGGAAGAATAAACACATAAAGCCCATTTTAATTTATACTTTGAACTGAAAAGAAAAGGGCTCATGAGAACATCTGAAGACAGGAAAAGGACAATTTTCAAGACCTTGAACTTGAACTCATTGAACAGCAGAGGTTGTGGTGGTCTCAAGGCCACAAAATATTGGTCTTTCTTCATTCAAGTCCCATCCCATCAAGATAAAACACAGGTTCTAAAATCTCCTTCACTCTTCCACCTACCGGGTGTCAGCCCTACATACCAACTTGCCTGGGGAGGATTTATAAATGCCCTCCTGAACTTCCAACAGACTCTCTCTTTTGAGCAGTGGTTCTCAACCTGTGGGTCGCGACCCCTTTGGCGGTCGAACGACCCTTTCACAGGGGTCGCCTAAGACCATCCTGCATATCAGATATTTACATTATGATTCATAACAGTAGCAACATTACAGTTATGAAGTAGCAAAGAAAATAATTTTATGGTTGGGTCACAACATGAGGAACTGTATTTAAAGGGCCAGAAGGTTGAGAACCACTGCTTCTGAGTAACCATTTACAAAAAGATTAAATTTAAATAGACTATTTGTTTCCTGTGGCATGCTGCCTTCAAAGTCTACTTTATTACCTTCTGCCCCAGCAGTGTATTGATGCTGGCTGGCACAGGGCACCTTCAGATTCAGGAGGAAGGGAAGGAAGGGAAGGAAGTATATGTATAGACTCACTCGATCCCTGGGAGCAGTTTGGGAATGGCTGGCATCTGACATCCATGCCTGCCCTGGATTAATTGGAATTTGTGACCTGCTTGGAGGAGTAACCTGAGCCCTCCACGCACCTGCCCAGCTAGGAGCTGAGTCACCTTGGGTTCAATCATCTACTTATACCTACTTATACTCATTACCTTTTTTTGATGTTCTCTCAGTCTCTGAATTTACCAAAAGTAACTACACCTGGATAGTTATTGGTACCAGCTTACTTATGGAGAGCATTTGTTTTATCTTGAAAGCTAGGTATGACTTAATGATCATTTCAGCCTAATTTGCTCTTAAAACTATGTTAACATATTCACTATAAATACTATTAATTCAAACAAAATCAGTACCCATGGCATTAAAGGGATTAATGGGGAGTAAATCTCTCAATCCCTGTTCAACGATTAGATCACATAGCAAATCACTAGATGTCAGAGTTAGTAATTTTTTATCAGTAGACTTTTGAGAGAAGGAAAAGAAATATGACAAAGAGAAGCAGACATTAAACAAACAAACAGAAAGATAAAAGTCAGCATTTTCCACCTGGGACTACAGACTCATTCTTCTTAAAGGGGAAAAGCAGTGCAGCGGCTTTTCACAACACCTCCGGTTCTGGGTTCGGTCGGCATTGTTGTGACCCCCGGCAAAGATGGATCTTCCTCCTCATTACTGTGCTGCTGCCTGAGCCCGGATGCTTCCGCATTTTACCAACCTCTCCTCCCACTCACATTTTTTACAAAGATGAAGAAGAAAGAAGGTGAACCATTTCCACAGCAATTCCTTCTTCATTCTGGTGTGTTTTGCAGCCCTGCAGGGGTGTCCCGTGGCCCTGGCTGCCTGCATGCTGCTCACTTCCCTGGGCCTAGCAAGCTTCCCCTCTGGTCGGACAGGGGGAGGCAGAGGGCTGCTGGTAATTTTTCAGGTTTTGCTTCTCCCTGGCATGACAATGCACAGCATTCTAGTCTATTTTTTTTTCTTTTTTCCCACTGATATGAAGGTGTGCAGTCATTTAGCAAAAGAAACCCCCGGGGGCTAAAGGGAGCAAGGAGGAAAGTCGGGAGCAGGCCTGCCTGGCCTTTCTTTGGGGCCCGAAACTGCCTGCAGTTAATTGCTCGCATCAGAAGAATAACTGGTGGTACCATAATTGAATTTTTATGGAAATAAACAGGTGGCAGATTTACTATAGCTGTGGGGATAGTAGGGGGCGGAATGCTGCAGCCACATTAACCTGTTTAATTTAATAGCTTCGGTGCTCATGGACAAAAAAAGGCAATGTTGCTCGTTGAGTCAGTTGGATGCCAAATGTAAATAACTACAAATACCCTCACATGCCCATGTGGTTGAGCAAAAAAAATAAATAAATAAAAAAGAGGGCACTGTGCCAGCTTCTGCTAGGTTTCATGTTTATTAATTAAGCTCCTGGAAGTTTCAAAATAAAAGTTGTAAGCCACAAAGAGCCTTTGAAAAAGGAAAGAGAAAAGAATTTGACAACAGGAAAATAGACAGACGATAGACAGACACAGACAGACTAAGGCTTTGTTTACATTAAAAGCAGAGCGCAAGTCTTTGACAGAGAGGCTTTGGGGAGAGAGTCTCCTGGGCATTGCAAGGATGAACTAAACACTATGCTTCCCCCCAGTGGGCAAGTTTTGAAATGCATTTTTATATGAAGGAAAGAAAAATCGGGGAACATTTGGTGAAATATATAAAGAACAATGTTAGCTTATTAACGTACCTGGCATTCACTTGTAAACCAAATAGTAAGAATGAACGTTTGTGTTTAAATTTTTGCTGGTTTGCCTTCAGGCAAGAACAATGTGAAATAGAAATATACATTACAGCAAGGATTGAAACACATTTAAAAGGGAAAAAAAATGTTTATGAGACAAAGCACTTACTATCTAGGAGGAACCACACAAATGTGTATACAACGTGGGTGTCCTCTGCCTAACTCCCCAGGCCTGAAGGGTAGGCAGATTCCCAGATAAGTAAGTTAGATACAAGCAGAGCTTGCTAAGTACTGGAAAGAGCACAGAGATAAATGGGGATGAAAAAGGCAACAGAGAGAAACGGGGATGAGAAAGAAGTGGAGCGTATGAGGAAGTCATTTTATCAATGAGAACTATTTTGCCCTGGGTTTGAATGACCAGATCAAATACATAAATAGCCAAGACTATCAGAACCAATGGGCTCGAGCTTGGGATGTTTTGTGTTTGTTTTTACTATTTTAGAGAAAACCAGTAAGAAGTGGGAGGGCCTGAAAGGGTGCTGTCTGTTTTGGGTTTTTTAAACCCATGAACCTTTGGTAAATGCTTGCTGGGCGCATCATATTGTGCTGACTACCTTCCACGGGGACATCAAACCTTACTGCAGCCAGATATCCGATCATGAACTCTTCCCTACTTAAAACCATGCTCTTGACTTCACATCGACCTCTTAAGATAGGAACAGACCCCACAAGGTTAGCCCCCTGCCTACCACTGCAGCCTCCTCTTTCACCACTTTGCCCCTTACATCACTCCAGGTGCACCATGTTTCATTCAGTTCCTCCAGCACTCACTCCTCTCCTGCTCTTTGCGGTGTTTGGGTCCACCTACCATTTACCTCTGCCCCAAAATTCATCTGAAGTGTCACTTTCTAAAGGAAGACTTTCCACACCTTCCCTGCCCTCTCTTCCAAAACCCCCTGCACATACATATACACAAACACGGGGACAACATGGGTTTCCCCGTCACACAAGCCCATAGAATTCTCTTGAGCAATGCCACCCTCCCACACCAAAATATCTGTGACACCACGTCACGTTTGCTCATAACTGTACCCCTGACATCTAGCACAGAGTTAGTGGATCTTGGTTGGTACTGAATATTTAATACCTGGACAACTGGCTATCATTTATAATCACTCAATTCATGTCTATGTCTTCCAAGGCTGTACATCTTCCACATATTCTAAATAGAGACATGAAAATAATCATCAGCCCTAACCGGCTTGGCTGAGTGGATAGAGTGTCGGCCTGCGGACTGAAAGGTCCCAGGTACGATTCTGGTCAAGGGCATGTACCTTGGTTGTGGGCACATCCCCAGCAGGGGGTGTGCAGGAGGCAGCTGATCGATGTTTCTCTCTCATCGATGTTTCTAACTCTCTAGCCCTCTCCCTTTCTCTCTGTAAAAAGTCAATAAAATATTTTTTTTAAAAAAAGAAAATAATCATCAACGCAACATCTGCATGCTGTGGATGATGTCTTTAATTTTTGTGATTCACCTATAGATGCAATATTACTTTGGATTTTAGCACTTGGGAGGGAGGGACAACTTCAGAAGCTTTAACAGCCCTATTCATGGTAGAAGGAGCAAGGGGGGATTTTGCCAATTGCTTAAGAGAACGATTCCAGTTATGTACTCAGAAAAATAACCACAAGACGGGACCACCTAGAGGCAGACTCAGATCAAAATTCAATTTATGACCTGCAGTACAATTTGCTGTTCTGAGAACACCAACAGTGGTATCTGAGCTTCTGGGAATGAGGTAGCTCAGAATCAGTGTTTTACAATATCCCCAACGCCAGTCATTTCTCTTTCCCCATGCAGTCTTGCCGTGTGGAATGTTACACCTCCTTTGTATTGTATTCACGTATAGATAATACCTGGCATGGAACGTCTGTGTAACTGTAGCCAGATTCTAGGATGTGTTTGAATCAGCAGGACCTGAAACGCAAACAGTCTATTTTTGTCACAAAGCCAAAACACTTTGAAAACTAAAAATGTTTACGTGAATGTCGACCCCTAAAAGCACATTATCCTTAGAATGTAATGTGCTTTCCTTATTGCTTGCTACATCACTGGAATGCTTTATCCAAAACAAACAAACAACAAAATAACCCCATTGCCCAGCCATTCTAAAGAAACCCAGAACAAAGGGTAGGCTAACCCGATGAAGAGCTACATATCTGCAATACATAATAAATGACCACGGATCCTTTGGCAAAGGCTGGGAAGGAGATATATTCCACACACAGGGGATATCATTGCACAATCCAGCATCAAGGAATTCTTGATTACAGAACTAACATCTGATAATTATATGAGAATGAGCGACTGATTCCCTGTAATGGTGTAGACCCATGCTTCCCAGTTGTGCCGTGTTTTCCATAACACAAATGAAGAAGGACGAATGTACTATCACCTATCTCAGTTAAGGGAGCCGATGATCAGCCAATCATTACCAAAGATTCCTGAAATTCAGAACGTGCTGACTGATGAGCGTGCCCCCTGCTGGTTACAGTAACACCAATTATTTTGCCTCTTGCCTTTCAATGCTACCCCTTGGCCTCTGCTGCTCTACATTAATAGTTTCCTCCTCGTTTCAATCAGGCAAACCATTTCCACTGGAGCATCTGCCTCTAACATCTTCAGCCCACAAAGAACAATAGCACAGAGTCTTTTCAAAACTGCTACCTTTCCCCTCACCAATACATTTCTCAGGAACCCGGTAATGACCTAGGTGTCCTGGGAGGTAAATTAGGTGAAAATGATTTGTATATGATAATACCACACAGAGTACTTGCTACACTTCTCTGTGTTATTTAAAGGATTTTTGGAATCTGAACGTCACTATTTAGAATATAGTCAAGCAAGTGAGCCAAGAATCAGACCCCCTCTAGCCACCTCAGAATGATATAATTACCACTTTGAAAAATTATCCAAGGTCAATCATTACTTTACTTATCTAAGGTCAGTCATTGTTATTAGTCATCATCGTTCTTACATATAGTCCCAAGTTTTGTCATCATAAAATAAAAGGAAAAACTTCTCCACCCAGCTTTTACAATGTAATTGATTCTCTTAGAACAGGCCGGCTTCTGGCCAGTGGTTAGAAATCAGGAGACAATGGTAGGTTTATGGACTCCAAATGGTGAATTGCTCTCTCTTGCAAAATTAGTCCCTGAGAAAAAGGAATAGTCTCTAAGCAAGAAGAGACCACCCCAAACAAGGAAGGAAATATATCTGAAATCCCAAAACAGTGATGTGCTAGCAAGTGTTTAACAATTCACTCTTTTTTTTAAAGATAGGTTTATTGATTTTTAGAGAGAGCGGGAGGGAGAGGGAGAAACATCAATGTGAGAGTGAAACATTGATTGGTTGCCTCCTGCATATCCCCCACCAGGGATCAAGCCTACAACCTGGTTTTGTGCCCTGACCAGGAATCCAATGTTGACTTTAAGAGACCAACATGACATCACTGAACACACTGTTGGGAAGAAATAAGTGCAGGTGGCTCTCATAAGGCATCAAGAGCCAGCACACCACTGCAGGGAGAGGGGATGGAGAGAAGAGGGGGTGTGAGGTTGGAGGTCAGGGGGTTGCAAGTCTTTACAATCCACTCACATGCTCTAATTCTGGTGCTGAGGATCCTACATTTTTCTGATCAGTACTCTCACTTTCACATAAAAAGAACAGCAAGACTTTAAAGCTAATTGATATTATAATTCAGCAACCATATCAAACCCTGAGTTTCATTTCAAGTACATGAAAGTTGAAAGAAGCTGAGAGAATTAAGAGACTCTTTAAGCATTGTTAGCGTTCCCGAGGTCCAGTCTGTGTCACAATCAAGAATTAGAGAAGAAAAACTTACCACTTGCCTTTGTCAGCTATTCGATGCTCTCAAAACATCCCAGAATCCCTATCGTCTTTTATTTTATCTGGTAATGACACTGGCCACTTGGTTCCCCGAAGCCTTACCTTGAATAGGCATTTCATTCCAAGGAAGCCTTTCATTCCAGAGATCAGAGGCTGTGTTTAATTAGCTCTCTCACCACAGCTTGTGACGGGCTGCCTGAGACCGGTCCCTGAAGACAAATGGGATTTCATTGTTTTCAGCCCCACTCTGAAAATCAGCCCACATCCTCACGCCTAGCCCCGCTTTCTCAGACTCAATTACATTAAACCCAATCCCAAGTACCATTTTCTGTATCCATGCAGTCTTTAACTCAAAGGAACATAAACCAAATGTATTTTAATTAAGGGATGAAAGACACATATGGCAAGAATATTGGTTAGCTCACAGAATTATGTGAAACTTGGAAAATCAGACTCGGAAAGTAGGAAGGAACCAAAAGCAATTAGTCAACTGGTAACAGTGCAGAGAAAACATCTAGTTTGGGACACCCAGGATGCATTAGCTACCATCACCGCTGTCCCCTGTGAATAATTTCTCCTCTGTGCCCAGGTAGGACAGCCGGCTGCTAAGGCTCATGCCTGGCCCTGGCCGCCTGGGGTAGAAAGATGGAACATCTGACCTCTTCATCCTTGCACATGAAGCCCTGCCTCCTGCTAATGTGGAAACCTGAGGATTGACTCCTAGCAGAAAGAGTGCTCAGATGCTGCATAGTCTGTAACTCTGACCATTGTACTCACTAAGTAGGAATAGTTCACTCTCAGAGATCAGTTTCAAAGAACGGGGAAGCAGGAAATGAGATGGAAATAAAGAAAAGAGGAAATGGCCCTGGCCGGTTTGGCTCAGTGGATAAAGTGTAGGACTGTGGACTGAAGGATCATGTGTTCAATTCCGGTCAAGGGCATATGCATCTGTTGTGGCCTATTCGGGAGGCAACCAATCGATGTTTCTCTCTCTCTGACTCTCCCTCTCTATTCCCTCTAAAAATCAATGTAAATATGTCCTTGGGTGAGGATTAACAAAAGAGAGGGGGTGGGGAGAGAAAAGGAAATGAGGAGGAAAGGTGGCAGGAATTTTTGAAGGACTAGCAGAGAGAGCAGTTCGATGGGCACAGCACTTTTGGAAGCGATGCTGTTGCTTTTCCTTTTTAAGGGGTGAATACAAGTACGTCAGAGGATGCACTGAAGGGGAGGGGCTGGATATTTCAGTAATTGATGAAATAATGAAAAAATGTACTGGATAGGGTAACATTAACAACACACGTGTTTGAGTTAACTTTGTAAAAGAGGCAGGTCACTTTCTCCCTAAAATCGGAGGAAAGGGGAGAATGAATGAAGGCAGTGAATTGGGAGCTGGAGCGGGCAGGTGGCAGTTGTTTATTAAAGGAGTTCTCTCAGACAGCCTTGTTCTTTTCACATGACTTGGAGATGAAGGCCGTGTTTAATGTTGAAGGCATGAGGCAGGGTCAGGGCCCTGGGTGAGTGGGAAAGCTTTAGAAAAGCTACCATGAAAAGTCACAGGGAACAGGTGTGACTAGAGGATCGGTTGGTGGACCTGAGGACCACTTCCTAGCCGAGTGCCTAAAAAGCTGCTCCGTCACAGTCACTGAAGTTGGGCTGATAGATCTTTCCATTAGGAAAAAAATAGTATATACTAAACCCAGCTTCGCCAGCCCTCATAAGAGCCTTCAATGTGGTTATACAAACAGCAGATGCAGAAGATTTTAGCCACACACCCACACACAAAAAACTCACAAATACCTAGTTATAGGAAGAAGAACAAAACACTGCGGGAGGATGAAATGATCATGACAGATGGTAAACGAGGACCCCATTTCAGCGTCTGGGAAGCTTCATCTTTGGCTTTGTGGTGTCTTTCATGGCTATGTAAAGGAACTGGAATTTAACCGCCCATTAAGAGTACAGACCAGGCCTTAGATGCATCTTAATCTTCTGAGGTTTGTTCCTTTTCCACAGAATGTTCCAGATGCATTCTGTAATGACACTTTATCAAGCCACTAAGATCGACTGCCAAAGTCCAATCTGCTACAGGAATCTTGCGAGAAGAAAGGGATGTTTCATCGGAGGCAGGCATTCATCCTAGCCCACACCTCGCCTGCTTCTGATCTTCCACTGTTAAAAATGTAGCACGCCGGAGCAAGATTGTGCTATATTTCATGAGTGTTCTGGGCCGCCACCAAGGGACAGTTCCATCTGTTATTTGCTCTCAGCTTTGCTTACTGATAAAACAGGAAGGACAGCTTGCTGATGGGCTCCGGGAAGCAAACGGCTCCTCTCTTTCCTGCAATTAATGTTCATAAATTATTTCTACAGTAGACAGTATGGATGGTACCATGATTTCAAAATTAGTTTCAATAAATTAAGGGCCTGCATTCATTACCAAAGGAGATCGATTTGCAAGACAACTTGTGGAGTTGAGCATCGCCAGCTACCTTTTGTGACAACTGCTATCATTACCTCTGTGGCTTATCAGATCTTAAGATCATATGTTCAGTTGCTGAAATTTCATTTTATGGATAGTATATGAAAGAGTTTTAGTTGTTCACAGCAAACAGGATTCGGGGTACTTCAAAATTTCTGAGACTAAGTTAATAGCCCTTTGGCCATAGGAAAGGGAAATGGATGATGACAGCAAAATGCAAAAATCACTAAGTGATTTCTTTTTCCCCCAAAATTATTCTGTTGTTCCAATCATGCAACATTCATCGGATAAAGAAATCAGTGTATTTTCTGGCCTCTGCACTATTTTAAAAGGGATTTCCAAGAATCTAGAATATGAATTGCTTTCTCTAAATTTCTTTTATTTCAACTTGTCATGTTTTCTTTATTTCATTGGTTCAATATCTATGACCAAATTTGTCTATGCTTCCTTTATAAATGAAATATTTCCCATGATCTATAATAGTATGTCTTCTAGGAAATAGTGGCTAGGACATTTATCGCAGGCTTAACACTTTCAGAGTTTTAGACTAGGAATTTTAACTTTCCCAGCAACACCTATCAGTTCAAAGTACAAACAACAACAACAACGAAATGGAATCGTGATTTCTTAAGACCACAGGCTGGGGAGAGAAGCCTCGGAGCAATGCAAGTGTCATTAAAAGGCCCAGGGCGGCTGCCTTCTCCTCATCCTGTGTGAGGCCAGTGGAGAAGCAGGTCTCCTGCAAGGAGCGGGGATCAAGGTGAAGTAGGAATACAAGATTGCTGGTTAAATGAAATAACACAGTGCAGGTTAGTAATAGAAATAGGAAAGAAAGAATTACTGGAACATGAAGAAAGAAAAAGGTATGAAGCACCCCATACCATTAACAGGACATATTTAGGAGAAGCAATTTTATAAAAATACAGGCCAGTGACATGGCACACTGTAATCATTTCATTTCATGTTATTGTTTATTTTTTTAGTTTTGTCATATCCTATCTAATGGCTCAAATTCTGCTGCTTCCCTAATACATAAAAGTAAATATTGTCTACTCAGAATACTTGATGCCTCCTTATTTTATTGACAAATCTGTACATTGGAGAATTAAAAAGGAATAAAACTCATTAAATATTAAATAAAATACAGATTCATGGTCCTTCAATGTTTGCATCCTAATGTACTAAATACACTATGTGAGTGGCCATGAACCAACTCGCTAATTATCTCCGATTTTACTATTAATTTGGTTACATGAGGCTATCCAGTGATGGCAAACCTATGACATGCGTGTCAGAGGTGACACGCAAACTCATTTTTTTAGTTGATTTTTCTTTGTTAAATGGCATTTAAATATATAAAATAAATGTCAAAAATATAAGTCTTTGTTTTACTGTGGTTGCAAATATCAGAAAATTTCTATATGTGACACGGCACCAGAGTTCAGTTAGGGTTTTTCAAAATGCTGACACGCCGCGCTCAAAAGGTTCACCATCACTGGGCTATACCGTACCACTGGATAAACATTTAGGAAGAAAAGTTGCCTCCCTAGCTGAAATGTCACAAACTAGTTAATCTATTTTGGCCAATTTGCCACTTTAAGACAGCTCAGTACTAGTGCAAAATCTGCAGCCAATTTGGAACCGATACTCACTCCTGGTAAAGTCATTTACAATCCAAAGAACCGTCACATTTCTCCATTAGGAAGGCAAGAGTCTGAAGATCAAAACTTTTTAAATTAGAATCTCCATCCTAAACAAACCCTCTCATTTCTTATCATTATGAGTACAATTACTCTTTCTTCACAAAATTATTTTTTTGTTAATCCTCACCCAAGGGTATTTTTTCCCATTGATTTTGTTTGTTTGTTTGTTTGTTTTAAAGAGAGTAGAAGGGAGGGAAAGAGCAAAGCACCCATGTGAGACACATCAATTGGTTGCCTCCCACATGAACCCCGACTAGATGAATCGAACCTGCAACCTAGGTATGTGCCCTTTACTGGGTATCGAACCTGTGACCCTTCAGTGTGTGGGCTGATGCTCTAACTACTGAACAACACCTACTAGGGCATTCCTTAAAAATTCTCTTAAAATATTGGCTGGTGATGCCTGGCCAGTGTGGTTCAGTGGTTGAGAGTTGACCTATGAACCAGGAGGTTATGGTTCAATTCCCAGTCAAGGGCACATGCCCTGCCCAGGTTGTGAGCTCAATCCCCAGTTGGGGGCACGGGTGTGTGCAGGAGGCAGCCAGTCAATGATTCTCTCTCCTCATTGATGTTTCTGTCTCTATCTCCCTCTCCCTTTCTCTCTGAAATCAATAAAAATATATTTTAAAAAATATTGGCTAATGGAGTACAGTGGCATAGCATTTTTAAGGAAAAAATATAACAAATACTAACAATATGCAGTAAAATGTAAGACCACGATTCCTGTCTTACAAACATTTACAACATAAAATGATAATACTTAGTCTAATAATCCCCCTCAAAAGGCATAGGTATTATTGTTATCATTGTATTACTGCCATTATTGTCTTTATTAAAACCTCTTGCCTTGGAAGGGATGATGGTGAATGTGAGTAAAAAAGTCTTTAGGTTAAATCCATATATTATGTGTCTATTGTGCACTCGATTAACATAAAAATAGTTAACATTCCTAGAGAGTTTACTGTGATCCAAACATTATGCTTAGAGGTTGTATAATCCTCACTTCAGGCTTGTAAAGGACGCATTGCCAACCCTGTTTTAAAAATAAGCAGATTGAGTTCAGAGAGGTGAATGACGTGCTCTTGGCTGCATCTCTAAGGAGTGGTATACACAAAATTTAAACCCAGGCTTAACTAACTCTAACGTTTGCATTCTTACTGACTATTTCTGAGAGTTTACATTTGATGTATTCTAGCCATAGAAGTTTTAGTAGGAAAAAAAATCTCAGTTTCTAGGAGCTGAAATATATGAACTGTTACTTATGACAATATCTGTCAGCTAAAGGAAGATAATTTAAACCTGAGACTAAAGTCCATGTCCTAGTTCTCATTTCAAAAATGATTAAATATATTCTTTCCCTGCTGGACTATCACCAGAGTGGCATATGATATGCCTGGAATCTACCATATAGTCCCAAATGGCCTGAGGGCAAAAGCTACTTTCATGCCATTCATTTCTAAGCAAAAGCTGAAAGGCCAAAAAATCACAGGTGAAATTCGCTCTGGCGAGATTTTTCAGTTCAATTTCATTCTCCCTTGAGGTTCAAACAAACTTCAGATAATCATCTTGAACTTGGTGATGAACCAAACTCAGATTCAGGCTATAGCTTCTAAGAGGGCCAGCCCTTTCATTTAGAATAAGGCAGAGCTTAAAGTGACAAGCCAAATGGGGTCAGATGTTCAATACTTGGCAAAACCCCAGCTGTCGCACTGAAACAATGCTGACAACATGGCAGGCTTTAAAACACATTCCCCGGGGAGGCTATTGATGTTATTCTCACTTTCCCTTGTGTCGCCTGTCCAGCCTTGCTGCTTTCTGGAGCATGTGCCAATCACGGACAGCACATACTAGGAAAGGCAAGGACTGCACAACATGCTACGCTTATTCCAGCATCAGGAGCTGGTCCGTGTCTATAGGGGGTCTTCCTGGGCTCCCTGATGCAAGATGAAGCATGCTGCTCACACACCTTCCCAAGCAATCAGAAGGCAGCCAAAGCCACCGCAGACCTCACGCTCCAGAGCTTAACCCTTTCCAGTCAATGTCATTAAATAAAGTGGGAGCCGAACACCATGGACACTGCCTCTAGACCAGTGGTTCTCAACCTATGGGTCGCGACCCCTTTGGCGGTCGAAGGACCCTTTCACAGGGGTTGCCTAAAACCATCCTGCATATCAGATATTTACATTACGATTCATAACAGTAACAACATTACAGTTATGAAGTAGCAACGAAAATAATTTCATAGTTGGGTCACAACATAAGGAACTGTATTTAAAGGGCCAGAAGGTTGAGAACCACTGCTCTAGACAATCCATTTCAGCCACTGCTCTGAGAACGTAGATTAAGTTCAGTTAGGCAGCATCCACCCAACTTTCTGATAAACAAGAAGCTAGCTTCCCAACATTGAGTTAAACACCATGTAAGTGTTAGAAATATGGATCCATTAACTGTGAGGTGCCAGGTCTCTGTAGTAAACTAACTTGGCCTGCTTCAAGTATATCCTAAAGGTTTAGCCCAAATCATGCTAACAGTTAAGCTTTGAGTTTCGTGAGCTTTCAGGTGTATGTACCATAATCAAGTATAGATAGAAAGCTAGCCACGCTGAGAGGAAAATTAACTTTTTGATGCATTTTTCTTCTCTTCAGAACTAATTGATTATTCTGAAGACATAAAAAAATTAGAGAATAATATAGGAGAGAAATACAATGCCAATAAATAGATTTGATTTAAGGTGAGATTGCTTTGAGTGGCTCACATTGTTTTTGCCTTTAGGGATCTAACTAACAAATAATTGCCAACCCATGTATGTTTCAGTTATAAGATTCTGAAGTTGGTACATACATAACTCAGTAAGGTTATTGGGGTGGCCTAAACCACCAGGATACCAGGTAGATGGCATTATTATAAATGAAAAGTTTAAAAACTATTAAAATGATCAAGGGAAATATTGACAAAAGATGTCTTGGAATAACCCATCCATAGGCTATCTCGTTAGTCCTCTCAGAATGTTAAAACCATGGACAATTAAAAGGTTAGATCTTGGCCCTGGGTGGGTGGTTCAGTTGGTCGGAGCATCATCCTGTACACTGAAAGGGTGCGGGTTTGATTCTCTGTCAGGGCACATACCTAGGTTGCAGGTTTGATCTCTAGTTGAGGTGCTTATGGGATGCAACTGATCAATGTTTCTCTCTCTTTCTCACCTTCCTTTCTCTCTAAAATCAATAGAAACATGTCCTCAGATGAGGATTTAAAAAAAAGCTAGACCTTGAAAGGGTCATAAGATGCTCTGATTTGGTCATTTATGAATGGGCTACATTGCTCCCTTTTTTGGCTAACTCACAGGTGCTAAGGAGAGAGAGCTCCTGGCTGCCCACATCTGCTTTACACAGAGCAGCTCCCATCATTCTTCTACCTGTTGGTCTTGTTAAGAAGGCGTGCTCTTGGAAAAATAAAATGGTGCTGCTCATGGAAAAATTAAAAACCATGCATCTTGTCTATACTACTCAGTTTATGAGTAAAGTGAACTTGAGAGAGGTGAAATGATTAGGCCAATGCCACCTACCTCGTGAATGACCAGCCGGTCAGAACTGCAGCGCCCCTTCCTACTCCCTGATCCCAGAGCATGTCGGGCCCTTTCAGAAGACCACAGTTTTGCTCATGTTGTTGTTTCTTCTGTTTACAGTATCCAACCCCCCTCCCTTTTCGCCTGAGATGTCCAACCCATTTTTCCAGTATAAATCCATGAAGTATTTTTGGAACCCCAGTTACTTTTACTCATTAAACCACACAGCTGAGCACTTACCCAACGTCTGAAGGAAAACACAGGGAGGGCCTGGCTTAGGCACGAGGGAAACCCTCAGCTAGGGTGAGAATTTCACTTCCTCTCAGGATCATCATGATTGGGTCATCATCGTCATCTTCATCATCATCCCTTACATTTAAATTACAGTGTATAATGGCTTGTTAACATGCATGTTACTTCATATGACATCCAGTTAATATGTACTATTAAGCATCTTAATAAACTGAGTGCTCGGATAATCAAGACTCTCTGTACTTTAACATAAATGCCTTGTCACCGTCCAAATTGCTTGGCACATGCAAGTTCTCTCACAAAACAGATTTTTAAATTGTTGAAGTCATCTCTCACTCCTCCTGTTACTTTTTTATTAAGCAGCTGTTTAACAAAGGGGCATGGTTATAGAAAACAATCTGCAGATTACAGATTAACAAAACTAGAACCACAGAGTCCCAATGGCAAAAAGATAAGAGCTGAAACTGGAACAACTTCAGATGAACTGCAGGGTGCTATAGCCCTGAATGACTTCCTACAACTCTTGATGTTAATGACCAGGGCCTCCTTCCTGAACTTTCCATTCCCTTTGTTTTATAAGTCCTGCTATCTTCTAAGCTCTTAGAAACTTCCTTCTAAGTGCCATTTTATAGCTTTGCTGACCCTCCACATATTTTCATACTTTTGGGTACCTGCTCCTGACATTCTTTTCTTTCTTCCTTCTCATCTTCCAAGATTCACCTCAAATCCCACTTCCTTCCTAAAGTCTTTCCTACCATCCAGGCTGGAATTATGTGTTCCTTCCTCTTTCCTTTTTTAAAAATATATTTAGTTTTTAAACAGGTTATACATTCCCATGGTTCAGAACCCCAAAATACAATTAGGCATGCAGTGAGGTATTCCACTATTATTTTCTGTCACCTAATATCCCTTCCCATTGGTTGATTATTGTGTTTCCAAAGATATTTATACATAAATAAGCTAAGACAAGCATAATTTTTCTCTGGTTTTACACAAGTGATAGCATATTATAGGGTAGGTTCAGCACATTGCCTTTTTCACTTAAAAATGTGTTTTGGAGAGAGGTACTTTCATATTAATACATATAGCATCATTCTCTTATGATTATAGAATATTTATTGTAGGATTACAACAAAGTGTATTTAATCAGTTCCCTATTGATGAACTTGCAGTTGTTTTTAACTTTTGTCATTCTGAGCAATGATTCAATTAATAACCTTGTAATATGTCACTTTGCGAATATGTACTATTATACCTACAGAATAAATCGGGAAATTGTTCTATCAAAGGGTATAAGATTTTGATCAACAGTTTCCTTTGTCCTGCACATATGTGTTGTAGCAATTTATACTTTCTCAAGCAATATGTGAAGTGCTTATTTGTCACACATTCTTGACAACACAGCATTATCAAACTTAGGTCTTTGTCAATCTCAATAGGTAAGAGATGTTATTTCAGTGTAATATAAAGTTGTACTTCTTTTATTATAATTATGATTGAGTATCTTTGTATAGTTTTAAGGGTTATGTGTATCTCCTTTAATGACTTATTTGTTTATATCATTTCCACATTTTTCTATTGAGTAATCATATTCATTGATAGATGCTCTTTACATTTTAGTGAAATTAGATATTTTTTCTATTAATATGAGCTGCAATTTTTTTCTACTTTGTGCTATTTGGTTTTGACTGCTTATAGTAACCCTAATTTTCTAGCTGCCTATTAACTATTAATTTATTATTGAACTCATGTCATATGTTTCTATATTTGCTATTATAAAGAAACAAATATTGTTGATATTAGACTTTGAGGATCTCAAGAGCAGATATCATTTCTTATTCAACTTTCAATGTCTTTTGTACATTAGCACAATGCCAGGCACTTAAATGTCACCAATAAATTTTCTGTGAATGAATCATTTGGGTTTGTTTGTATTTTTTCTTTTGAGCTTAAATTGATGTTAAATTAATATGGTACTAGCTGCATACAACAGTATTTACAGCACTGCTTTGTTGTGGCTCTACTTCTTTTCCTATTCAATTGACACTTAACAGAACAATAACAAGCAGAAATTATTCATCTGATCGGTTTTTATTTGAGGTACAATTCAAAATATGTTGTGTATGTATGTGCAACGTGTAAAGGGTGGAAGTGGATGAAGCAAGCTCACATAACCATTTAAGGGCCTAAGTTTCTTTTCAATCTGGAAAATAAATTAAGTGCCAGAATAAAACCTCCTTGAACCTACTGAAGATTTGGGGCCAAGAGCCCTAGTCCCTGAAAAAATCTATTCAAAAATGATAGCTTTGAAGTAAATCAATATAAAGTCAAGAAAATAAGACACCTGCCCTTCAATGAATCCAACATCAATCAGTACTATATCTGTTTATTCTTTATTTTCCTCATTGCATATCCTAGATGCAAATTTCAGGCTATCTTTTTTTATGGGGAAAAAAGTGAAAATTTAATTTTCTAGTGTCAGCCACCTATTCTCATGCATTTGTTTCTCAAGTGTTTCTGTAGTGGAATGAAAGCACTGTGACTCCTCAGGCAGACTGTAAAACAAAGGTTTTATATACTTGCAGAAGGGGCGGAAGGAAGGTGTGGATTCCACACACATGTTCATCCATAATGTTCCCCTTGGTTCAGGATGTCCCTCACTTTGTTTGGTTTTAAGGACTACGTGCTAGAATGCACTTGCATTAGAGCAATTTACACTGACTCACTTTCTCTTTTTCATTCTTTCTTTTCTTTCTTTCTTTCTTTCTTTCTTTCTTTCTTTCTTTCTTTCTTTTTTTTTTTTTTTGCCACTGATGATTGCACAAAAAACAAACAGTTTTCCTAGAGTGTTTAGTAGCACTCCAATGTGCCAGGGCAAGGACCCCTTTTCTAGAAAATGAAATGAACATATGGAAACGAAGAACTCTTGTCAAAATTATTCCACTGTGAAATTAGTTACATTCCACAAGAAAATATAATCATGCCAGAGGTTTCTTTCTTCAGTGACTCTCACATAAACTGCAGTGAAGGGAGAAAAAAAGCTGGTGTTCAGCTTCAGAAGCTGTCAGTGCCATTGGCTACCTAAACCCGTTCTTATTTGATTATTTTCAGTCCACTGCGAGTCCTGTACAGCCCTGGCAGATATTTCTTTGGTTCATTGAATAAAACATTCACATCAGTCTGTGATTGTGTTGGCCTGTCCTGGCTATAATGAACACAGCAACTGATTAGAAATATTCCTTAAAATAACTGGTGTGTAATATACATCCAAACAGAAGACACATGACAAAGATGATCCAAGAGGGAGCTGCCAAGTGTACTGTTCCTTGGGAGGGTTTCAATATCCCTTAAACATGCTGCTAGGAGCTAACTGAACCACAGCTCTGCTGTCAGCAGAGCATGAGACTCTTGAGATTTGTCTCCATTTCCATTCAGTCTCTGCCAGTTCAAACTAAAGACTTCCACGGGGTTAGTGCATATTTCCCTTTTTACTGGTGCTGTCTACTTTCTCTTTAAAATTATTTTTATTTTTAAATTATACTTGACATACAATATTAAATTAGTTTCAGGTGTACAACCCCATGATAAGTCATTTATATAACCTATGAAGTGATCACTCTGATAAATCTAGTAACCATCTGATACAGTATTATTGACTACTAGGGGCCCAGTGCACGAATTTGTGCACCTGGAAAGGAACTGGGAGCCATGAGGCTGCAGTGGGCACAGGTGCGGGTCTCGGCCCATCCTCTATGCCCCTGCCTGGCCCCTCCCGCCGCGGTCCCTGGTTTCCTGTGTGCTGGCAGCCCCGCTCCCGCTGCCACCACTCACTCCCACTGATTGGGGCCCAGGACCGTCAGCAGGTGTGAGCAGCCCCAATTGCCCCTCAGGAGCAGGGGTAGGTGGAGAAACCCTGAGGGGCGATCAGGACTGGCGCCAGGCACCGGCAGCAGGTGTGAGCAGGGCCAGTGCCGGCAGCAAGTGCAAGCACCAGGCGGGACCACGGTGCATGAGAGCAAAGAATTTTCAGTAACCACCAGAGGCTTGCCCTGATGACAGCAACCGGTGCCCTGTCTTGATCTGGCGCCCCTGCACACCTGCTCCACCATCCCGTCACAGCCGACACCCGCCATGTTCCACGGTGCGCCTCCTGGTGGTCAGCACACGTCATAGCGACCAGTTGTTCAGTTGTTCCGCTGTTCGGTCTATTTGCATATTAGCCTTTTATTATATAGGATATTCCCTATGCTGTACTTTACATCCGCATGACTATTCTGTAACTAGTAATTTGTACTTCCAAATCCCTTCACCTTTTTCACTCATCCCCTAACACCCCTCCCATCTGGCAACCATCAAAATGTTTTCTGTACCTTTGAGTTTGTTTCTGTTTTGTTTGTTTATTTTGTTTTTTAGATTCCACATATTTGTGAAACCATCTGGCATTTGTCTTTCTCTGTCTGACTTATTTCACTCTGTGCAGTACCCTCTAGGTCCCTCCATGCTGTTTCAGATGGCAAAATTTCATTCTTTTTAATGACTGAATCGTATTTCATTGTATATATGTACCACTTCTTTAGACATTCATCCTTTGGGTGGGCACTCGGGTTGCTTCCTTGTCTTAGCGATCATAAATAATGTTGCAAAAAAATATAGATGTATATGTCTTTTCAACTTAGTGTTTTGGGTTTCTTCATAAAAATACCAAAAATACTTTCTATTTTACAAGCAATCCATTTCCCTCTCAAAGATGCTTGACTCCTTTATGAATGTGATATTCTGAAGAGCACTGTGTTCTAACAAACATTCCCAACCTGCATCAGCACTCTCATCTCCAGAAAGCCTTTCTCTTGTGCATGCAGAAGTAAATGGCACTATGGAGATAATCTGCTAGACCCCACCCTCTTCCCTATAAAAATGCATCATGAAAACACACACACACACACACACACACACACACACACACACACACACACAGACGCTGAGTATCTAGAGAGAGAAATGAATGCAAACAGTAAGCCCTATTCAGACTCCCCCATTTGATTCCCATGTTCTATCAAATCAAATATAATTTTCTCAGCCCGTTCCTTCAGAGACTTCTACAATATGAGCCTAAATTATCTTCCCAGTCTGCCTCACAGATCTATGAATATCTCCTATTCCTAGTAAACCAGATGACTCGCAGTTCCTGTGTTACGGTGTTTCCCCATTATCCGATCCTGCCTCCTATAAGCAGAGAATCAGGGCCCTGGAGTCGACTAATCTGGAGTACAAGGTGTTAGGTGCTGTCTCAATGGGAAGGGAGGGAGCGCAGAGGAAGGAAGCGGTTTTCTTGTCATCTTATCAATAGGCAGCTGGGGGTGATCTCAGTCAGAGTTGCCTATGACAAAGTCATGCAGGTCATGCAAATAAGTTGTCATTTTAAGTGAGTGCTGCAGAAATGAGGATTCTGTAATGAAACCAGAGATAAGGAAGGAGTCATGTTTCAAAGTGGAGGGGTTGAGGTGCAATGGAGAGCTGTGTAAATAAGAGGAGAGATGAAATGACTTCCCATAGTGGCTGCTTCTCTGGGTTGCTGTGTACAGAGGGCTAAGTATGTGAATGGAACTGAATGTCACCTCAGTACTTATACCCATGGCATTCTTTCTGCAAGGACCATCCTCCTCCACTGGTCCAAATCATACCCATTATTCAAATCCCACTTTAAATACCACCTTTTCCATGAAACCTTCCTCTATCCCTTTCCAAGAGGCCACCCTTCCCTCCTCTGCA
Source organism: Myotis nattereri (assembly GCF_964212035.1). Taxonomy (NCBI): domain Eukaryota; kingdom Metazoa; phylum Chordata; class Mammalia; order Chiroptera; family Vespertilionidae; genus Myotis; species Myotis nattereri. Next base: position 62,900,066 of record NC_138080.1, on the reverse strand, counting down.
CTCTATCAGAGGTGGTCGGTACTTCTTGCTGGCCTTCCTTACATAGGTTGTGTTATACAGTCTTTGATCTGTACCTTTACTCTATTGTGTACACTGTAAGTAATGGACTTGCTCTTTCTTAATATCAACTATAGCAATTATAAAACCTTGATGCATAATTGTTACTCAATAAATATTGTTAACATGACTTTAACTAACATGCAGATGAGAAGCAAATATGTGCATGATCTATGGAACAAGGAGAAGGAAAAAAAGGTCCAAATATATCTCTGGATGGTCTCCCAGTTGGCCAGTATCATTGGAATTCCTCCAATATGTTTTATAGAGATAACTAGATATGCTCAGCTTGTGTTAAATATACTTACCGTTCCTCCTGGGTCTAGTCAATCAATTTGTTAACTTGTCAGGATAAAAATATTCACTATAATCTTGAGGTGTTGAGAGAATATTGAATATATATTACCATGAAAATATAGGAATGTCCACTTTAATCTTCTCCCCAGTTTTTTGAGCATAGCCAGGAAACCATTTCACCCCACTGAAAAATGTGATACCAAGACTAATTTAGTTATGTTTTAATTAAAATTAAGTGTTCTTTCCTTAATCTAATAATCCTTTCTCACTACATTATCCCTTTGTTAAGTTTATTATTTTGGAAATATGTGCTTGAGGAATATATTTCATATAAAAGAAAGGTAGGATCCATAGAAAAAAATCTTACAATATCAGGAAAATACTCCTTAAAATGTTCTCTGTGTTGGGTGCTGGTAGATTGAGAGAAAATATTTAGCCAATTTACAGTTAAGTCTATTAGACATTATAAAATGTATTTTATGATTAAATATTACCCCCAGATTTATCCTATTTTCCCTACTTTTGTTGTTGTTATTGTTAATCCTCACCTGAGAATATTTTTTCCACTGATTTTTTTAGAGAGGGTTGAAGGGAGGAAGGGACAAAATGAGGAAGAGGGAGAGAGAGAGAAACATTGATACGAGAGACACATCAACTGACTGCCTCCTGTACTGATACTTGCCCTGACCAGGGCCAGGGATCAAACTCATTTTTATATTACTTACACCCCTCAGTACGCAGGCCAACACTCCAACCACTGAGTCAAGCCGGCCAGGGCCTACTTATTTTTCCATTTTCCAATTTTCTTATAAAGTTGTTTTTTTTAATAAGCCCTTTAAATATTTTTTATTTTAACAATGTGGGGTATAAATAATAAACACAAAATTAAGGTGACCTAGTCTTATTAACATTTCAATATTCTGAAGTCAAATATGTTACATTGGAGTATACTATTATTAAATTTTTAAAATTGCCACTTTTAGGTACATTTTTGCCAATTTTGGGCAGATTTTCAAAACTAGCTGGATGGTTCGGGAAAAATCTATTGATCTTCTAATTGGCTCCTAACATTGAGGGAAGCCATTTATTTCTTCACTCTATCTTTTACTTTCTCCTCTAAAGGGTAAGGTAAACAAAACTCATCTGCCCACCTACCTCATGTTTATAATTCCACTATAAAGAATACAGGTATGAAATTTTGGCTTTCAAATACCTTATAATATTTACAGAACTGAAAGACTATAGGAAATACAATGGCTACATTCATTAAGGACCTTGCTTTCCAAGGCTACAGAAATCATCAAGATAATACACCATAAATATGATATATTATTAGCCACTCAGCATTCAAAAGACCCACCCTGAGGACAGTACTTTTAAAATATGTAATTCCTTCATTAAAATAAGAAGAAAACTTAGAATTGGTAGCTGATTAACAGTGAAATCCTTGCAAGTGTAATGAAATTTTGTCATAACTTTTTGTTTCAACAGCCCTCATATTTTTAGTAATTTTATTTGTGTATTTTCATTTCCAATTAAGATGTTCCAAAAAATAATATTTTGACTAAAACAAGCAATGAAGGAAGGGCCAGGGCTAAATGCAAAGTTTCACAAACAGAGTCTACCCTTTTTTTAAATATGTGTAAACTAACTCTCCGTGAGGCTTTTGCGAACTGGTTATTTAAATGTGTGGAAGAGAGCAAATGTGTTCTGTTACTGCTGACTCGAAAGAAGGTACTTGCTGTGTGAGCAGAGAACGTCGAAGCTATTTGTGAAGGGAAGAGTATGTCACCTAAATTAATGTGGTAAATTCGCCTCATAAGTCATCTCCACCATCCTGCCTAACCACACCGCGGGAAAGAGTCGAGGTCAATATTCCACTCATTTAGAACCTACAGAGCCTATTTATCTAAGAGGGGGTCCATATCCCTTCATGTAGTCCGGATACAATAAGACTCAGGTTAAAAACTTCTTTAAGAAACCATTTTTTTAGGACAATGAATCAGCCATTAAACTTGAACAAATATTTCAAAACTCTGCTTGCTCTCCTCTGTTGGTGAACGCCATGACTAGCCTACCTGTCCAGACGAGGCCACCTGAAGACTCAGATGTCAGCGCTGCTGAATAAACTCCTCGCCCCAATGCAATGCATTGTTTCCTTCTTCGTGTGCTTGCTGGAGCCCCAGTTTATTTCCCTTCCCCCCAAACATCCTTTAAAAAAGGGGCATGACATTATTTTGCTCAATTAGACGTAAGAATTAAACTCCTTTATGCAGAAGGGGTGCTGTATTAAGTATGGTAGCCATCCTCACAAACAAGCAGAAAGTGAGGTCCGTGGTAGAGAACATCAGAGAAAAGGAGATACTGGAAATACTGGAAGTGTCAAACGCCACTTTTGACACAGTAAGTGGCCAGCGTTTTGGTTCTGGTTCACTTTTGCCTGAAGGTAATGACATATCACATGTACCTAGGATAAAGATTGGAGAACTATTTCTGAACTTACTTATTATTTTTTATAGCAGCATGTCATTCCTAAGGTGTGGAAGGATTAGGGGAGATATTTACATAACATTAGCAGAGTGTACTCAACAGAGGCTACTAGCTACAGTTCTTTCCTCTCACTTCTCTCTCCTAAATTACTCATCCATTCTTTTCCACCTGCTCTCACACCTCGCTCCATGAGCATTCCCTCCCCTTTGCATTCTCTAAGTCTCCCTCTGAGCTCCCTCTATTTCTGAATATTTAGATTGTTAATTGCTACTTATAGGAAATAATTATGACTGGTCAGAAGAATAACTGAATACTGAATAAACAGATTCTTCCTGGCCCTGGGAGCCAATTTCCCACAGTAAACATTCTTGGGACTATTCTGTTCCCATAGATGCACAAAGGATTGCTGCTTCAGTCTTCTTATGCAGCTCATTCAATGCATCCACATGGTGCCCTAGATTCTATGAAAAGTCCATGAATCCTGTGGGTGAGTGGCCATTGGCCACTTTGATGTCCTCCTTTTCTTTTCCATTATGTGGAGCTTTAAAACTCTGGCTTATGTTCATTTGGATGCTAACTGTTAAGCTTGTGTAGCTGGTTAGAACTGTTGAGTGGGAGCTAAGGAGATGGTCGGGAAAGGCAAGAAGCTGAGACAAGATTCAAGGCTGGAGGGTGGGTGTGACCAGGTGGGGTGACCGTTTCCTAATGCTCCACCCAAGCCTATGTACATCAAACCTTTCCTTTTAAAGTCTTTGCTTCAAAATCAAATTCCTTCTCTAACAACTTTTTTCAGGTGACTTTTTAAAAAGTCATTGAGCACCTAGCTGTTGTGGGGAGCGTTCGGCAACAGGAAGCAGGAGAAATCAGGCCAAGCCCAAACACGGCCATCGAGAGCAGAAATGCCTCCATGTGCTCAGCATGCATCCACCACCCTTTTACGCTCACGCATCCTCCCAATAACAGTACCCCCAAAACTGGTGTGGCATCACTGCCATTCGTTATATTTTCACTTGCCCACATGTACTTTTTGCTCTCAACCCTCTCTTGGCATAAACAGGATGGCAGAATAGCCACCATTCTCCTGAAAAGTAGATTTCATCTTTAGTAGCTTACCAAAAAGCTGACAATAATTCATTAATACCGACCACTTCCAGAAATCCGAAAATAAATAGGCCACTGCCCTAAAGGTGAAAGAAGGCGATGTTTGTGAATTTTAAATGTATGAAAAAAAGATCCTTGTTGCGACATTGGCTACAAACGGCACACACAATACGTTTGCTCTGAAGACTGATTAAACTCCCATGTTACCATGACTGTTAATCAACGGCACCAGCAACTGACAACATGCCATAAACAGCACCAGTGAGAAACCAACAAGCACAACTAAATTTGGCCGTACTTTGTCCAGGTAATCCTGGAAATCTCCTGAGAATGGAAGACAAACCAGATATGAGATGGTAGAGAAACCCAGGCATTCCGATTTCATTATTCCTGCACCAGCACAGCTTGACTTTAAGTTGTAAACATTTTAGGATAGGCTTTGATTCATAGTGTGTTCCAGTTTTCAAAGACTTCAAGTTGTCTTATGCCAACACATAACCTGCATTTACTTTAAGGTTTTTCCTACCTTTATGTATCTTTGGGGGAGAAAAAAAAAATCACTTTAAATCCCTTTCACACCCTTTGTTTTTCCTTTCTCTTAGAATACATTTGAGCTAAATGTTTAATCTATCCACTCTAACAGGCATTTAAAATTTTTTTTTTCTTTGAGAGAGGAAGGGGGGGAGAGAGAAAAAAACACTGATGGGTTGCCTCCCTTATGTGCCTCTACCTGGGATCAGCCCCGCAACCTTGGGACATGAGGGAATGCTGCACCAGCCGAGCCACACCGGAGGGCCAGCAGGCATCTGGAAAGCCCATGTGGAGGCAGTTGAATATGACACAAAAAAACAGAATGGGTGAGTAGAACTACCTGACACTTCGGCCATGCCAAAGCAGAGGGGCCATCTCGGGTTCTTTTTGTACCCATTCAAATTGTCAACTTGACATGTAAGAGGTTGTCAGAATTTCTGGGTGAAATTGGTTAAAGATGAATATTCTTATGTTGTAAAGAGACAGTAAATTCTATTCCATCACCCACCTCTTTCAGCGTGGTTTCTAGGGAAGCCGGAGACCATCCTGCCTCTCAGGATCGAGCCCTGAAAAGTGGATTTGCTAAGGTAAATGTCAATAATGGGATCAGAGAGTTTTAGAGTGTGAGATGTGGCCAGAAACTTAAGTCAAAATGTCTCTTCAAAGAGGAATATAGTACAGTGGAAAAATCACTGAAGTCAGAGTTGGCTGACAGAACAACTAATTGTATTATTCTGAATAGATCTTTTAAACTTACTAGATCTCAATTTACTCATCCTTAATATGAAGCAACTTGAACCCAAAATATATTCTATGTATGTCAGGGTGAAAATTTTTAAAAATTGTTATTGATTTTAGAGAGAGAGAGAAAAAAATTTATTGTTCCACTTATGTATGCCTTCACTGGTTGATTCTTATGTGTGCCCTGACTAGGTATCAAACCCATAATCTTGGCATATCAGTATGATGCTCTAACCAACTGAGATACCTAGCCAGGGCCCCAAATTTTTCTAACTAGCTTATTGCCCTTCATCTAGTAAACCAACAAACATAAGAAGTGTCATAATAGAGCTCTTTAAAATTTACCTTTGATAATGAATAATAATTGAAATAAAAATATGGTTAAAAATGGGCATCTTATTTCACTTTTTGCCTAGGGCTTTATCTTTCTCCATCATCTTTTCCTTCTCTTTTTTATGCTGTTAGAACCCAAGGGAGAGTGTGCACCCCCACGTCTGGTCCCACTTTAGCTATCAGGAGGGCTTAGTTTCTTGGATTTCCTACAAGATCCAATTTGTCTGCTGGCACCCGAACTTTCATGATTTTTCCCAACTATTTTTCTAGTCCTCCAACATCCCCCTTCCACACAATACTTCCTTAGCAAGCCTTCGCATTTGTCTATAGTCTAATTACTTCCACAAATTCTAGTAGATCCTTTATTCCCATGGAACTTAGAGTAGCTCTTTCTCCTAAAAATTGATGGGTCTGATGGCATTACATAACATGTTGAGCACCAATAATAATCTCTGACTCTTTTGCATTGTGTTCACTCTCTACTTCAAACCTCTTTGTCCCGCCGAAACCGGTTTGGCTCAGTGGATAGAGTGTCGGCCTGCGGACTGAAAGGTCCCAGGTTCGATTCCGGTCAAGGGCATGTACCTGGGTTGCGGGCATATCCCCAGTTGGAGATATGCAGGAGGCAGCTGATCGATGTTTCTCTCTCATCGATGTTTCTAACTCTCTATCTCTCTCCCTTCCTCTCTGTAAAAAATCAATAAAATATATCAAAAAAAAAAAAACCTCTTTGTCCCCAGCTTACTTTGAACTTTCCTGACACTGTAATACATGCAGAATCACCATATATCTACATACCTATTCTTTACCAGGTGAAGACAAGTTCTTAAAGACCACTTCCTGCTAAAGGAGTTCCTCACCTATTCTAGGAATAAGAGAAGAGAATTAGGTAGGAAAAAGGAATATTTCTAGGCCATTCTCTTTCTAGAACCACTTCTAAAACTGTTCCTGAAAGGAGGGAGGAGACAGAAAAATGGTTATCAGGTGGAACTTTGGTAAGTGTCCCCAGATCTCCACACATTTCAAAATCCATTCTTTCTCTTCTAAGAAAAACTAGGATGAAAAGCTTCAAATAATAGAAAACTGAAAAATAGGTACGAGGGAAATATTTAGTTAATAAAGTCAGTATAAGTAGAAGTAAAACATTTCAGAATAAAACTAAAATGATATTTTTAGTGACAAATAGATATCAATTGGTAAATTACACAGGAAGCATAATCACTGGTGTAAATGAGGAAGGTATGACTGCTAAGGCACTCTGACTCCTCTGTCCTATTGTTTTTCTAGTCCATTTCTACACGGCAATGCCCTATCAAATTCTCAAATGCAAAAACTTGACTTCGAGTAATTGTCAACATTCATCTGGACTCTTTTCTTATTCCATCTTACATTTCTAAGTCACATTTATTTCATAACGTTAACTCAAGCCAGATGAAATCCCTTGACAAAAGAATCGAACAAGTCCAAATTGATCTCTTAAGTGGATCAATAGAAACTTAACTGAAATGGATTGGGGATTTTATCTAACCTGATGTAGTAGAACACTAATAAGATCACTTCCAATTCACACATATAGAACTAAATTTCAGTGCAAATTGATCTGATTACTAAGGATGAATGGTCACCTTTAATAATGGATTAAGGTGGTAGAGAATTCTCTTTTTATATGAGAATGCTTTTTCTTTTCTTTCAAACTCTTAGAGATTGTTTTAACTTTTCTTTTTATGCTGAATTTCACTCACTTCTTCCATGGCCAGATTTGACTTAAGGATTTTTTTAATTTTCATAATTTGATCTGAATTCTATTTTTAAGTAATAAATATCTTCTGAAGTGTTTTCCAAAGGAAGTTTTATAACAGCCAGGAAACCATGATGACACGAATGCAATGTTGCAGTAAACCATGACATCCCTGAAAGCTATTTGTATAATAATGATAAAACCCTAATATGCAAATTGACCAAACGGTGGAATGACTGGTTGCTATGACACGCATTGACCACGAGGGGGAAGGCACCCAATGCAGGCGCTTCCTTCTGGTGGTCAATGCGCTCCCACAGAGGGAGTGCTACTCTGCCAGAAGCTGGGCTCACAGCTGGCAAGCACAGCAGCAATAGCAGGAAACTCTCCTGCCTCTGCAGCAGTGCTAAGGAACCCTTGGGGGATGTCCACCTGCTGGCTTAGGCCCACAGGGACTGGGTCTAAGCCAGCAGTCAGACATCCCCTGAGGGGTCCCAGACTGCAAGAGAGCACAGGCCAGGCTGAGGGACTCCCCCTCCAGTGCACGAATGTTGCACACCGGGCCTCTAATTTGTATAATCAAGTAAATGGTAGTGAATAAAGCAGTCAACATGACAAAGAACAGAGGACTGTATGTTTGAAGTGTTAGCTTTGTCCATTTTGTGACTATTAATTTGATAATTTTGATATAGGTTTCTTAGAAGATCTGTTACATGTTAGAATTTGTTAATGTTCATAACATTTATTCAGGATAATTTGATGATAACTATTCTACATGGTTGAAACAAAGACTTAATATAGTGATGAATAAGGCCAAAGATTGTATCTCTAAAAATAAATACCCTAATATAGCTCCAATTCATTTGAAATATTAGAAGATTCATCCATTCTAGCATCCATCTCTCTATTTCCACAGTTGGTAACTAGCTTCTGCAATTGTCTCAAGTGTTGACTACAGAATGCTACAAACAAGCTTCACTTTTCTTCAACAAAGAGAAAGGGTGTTGCTATAAAATGCTCAGAACCTAGGCTACTTTATTTATTAGTGAATGCTTGTGGGTGTACCTTTCTTAGACCTTTTCTTCTTAGTATCATGGACTAATGGCCCATGACCTAAACCCCTTTAGAAAATTAAAGTTTCTCTTTGCTCCTCCCTCCCCATCCCAACTCTTTCCTCCCTAAGTGTCTCTCTTTGGGTCTTTGACTCTATTGACTCCATTTCCCCCCTAGCTTACCTCTATTGGGTAAATATATCCCAAAACAAAAAGCTTTTCTTTGCCTAAGAAAATGTTCAAACAAGCAGCTGATATCTGTTCCTGCATCTCTTCTGCCTATTTGTGGATGTGTTCTGAATTGTAAATTCTTAAACATATTTGTTCCTCAATAGGAAGTAGGGGGATAGGACATGTGGTCTACTTTACTTCTAAGCTCTTAGAGCCTAAATGGAATGGACGGAGAAACTCCATCTAAAATGCTCTCCATCTTTTTGGTTCAGGATAACTCACAAGGGTTCGATTATTGGAGTATGGTTCTAAAGCCCTAGAAAATCCCGCAGTGCATTTTCCCCGTGTCTTACCTTCTCTTTTCGGCTTCACACAGAAGCACAAAATGAGAGCTGATTTGTCTAATGTAGATTTGAATATTTGTGTGTCCCTAGGACTATCACCATAAGGTCACACTAACATTTTTCAACACTTGGTACTAGGAGAACGACAAAAATGAACAAGATATTATACTCAAATTAATTCCCTGGTGCCAATCTCCCCTAGTAGTACTCCTTTTTTATGTTGTTTTTAAAATAATTTTATTATATATTTTTCTAAATGTAAAAGTAATGGAGTGCTTTTTGTAAAATAAGAAGTTAGAAAACCTGGAAAGCTATAAAAAGAAAAGAAATAACTTATATATTATCCCACAAGCCAGAGACAATCACTAAATTTTAGAGAAAACCTACTGTGATTTTTTTTTGTCTAAAAATTCTTGAGCTAAAGTGTTAAATAGGAAATTCCTTTCTACTGGTAGACCAAAGCCTAAATGATGGTCAATATATTTTTGCATATTTAATGTAAGGAAAGGCCACCATTAAAAAAAAAGCAGAAAGAAGAATAACTAAGATATTTAAGAGACCAAAAATATTTATTTCAATTTTTATTAAGAGCTAATTGGTCCCCATTGCACTCGCCCATCCTATCTGGTTATATGGGAACGCATCCGAAAGGGAGTGAGAGGATAAATAAAGAAGTTCCAACCATATATAAGAAAGAGGATGCTTCAGGCCACCTCAGGACCAGATCACTCAACACAAAGAAAGCCCCTTGCCTTTTTCAGGTGAATTATAATGTGCATCTTTGGCTTTGAGTGACACATGTACTAGAGGACCATAAAGTGAAGTGTTCCTCTCTCTCCTTGAATCAGGAGACAAGAAGCCACGCAGGGAAACAGAGTTTGAGCTCCTTTGAGAGGCAAAAACCATCATATAAGATATGACCTGAATATGGATAATCAAAGTGGCATCGTGGTGAAAACCATTTAATAAGAGAAACAAGAGGTGTGGGGTCACTGTTTACTCCGAGATCAAATATTAGTACTTCCCTTTGTTTAGTGTTCCTCTTGGAGGAATACTTCCACATTGCCACACTGGTGAGTTGGACTTGCTTTGGCCAATTATACGTGCATGGGATGGTGTGCGTAGATGGGATGCAGAGGCTTTAATAGCCTATGTGTGGTTTACCATGTCTCCGTGCTCTCTGTAGTGATAAAGTTTGAGAGAGAGAGAGAGAGAGAGAGAGAGAGAGAGAGAGAGAGAGAACACCATCACCTTTAGTTCTAGAGGAAATACAACAAGGAGTAGAGCCAGAGCTAAGCAGAGAAGGATATTAGCAGAGAAAGATATTTATCCTTATAAGTTCATAAGATTTTTGTCTATTACTGCAGTGAAGACTAACCTAATCTGATGGATATAAGTTGGATGTCAAAGCTTTCACAAACTGATGGGGGATGCAATAGATGACACCAACCAGAAGGGGTAGAGCAAAACACAGCTGGAAGAACTGAGCAGCAGAAGAGATTCTGGGTTTTACATTAGAGTGACAGTAAATTTCTGGAAGCTGCATAGACTCAATTTTCTCACTATGAATTCGACTCTGATCCATAGGTTACTTTTACTCAACATAATAGTGAGCACTTTTCATGTTTTAAACCTTTTTGGAAAGCAACATTTTTAATGGTTATGCTCTGTCTTTTGATTTATTTATTAGGTTGTTACTATTTACTTATTAGGTTGTGTACTATCATTTGCCATTGTCAGGGATACTATTAAAATATTTTAATCTTGATACTCAAGGATTGAGTATATAATTTTATAAGCCTTATATGACTGAATTTTACTTATTTAAAATCACTTTTTTTATTATATTTTGCATTAGATTATAGCTCTTCATATGCAGATATTATGTTTTTTTCTCTTAATCTCCCTTGAGACATATTCTAGTAAATTATACAGAGCTCATACTAATAATTATAATTATGAACATAATTTTCTCTGGCTTTTATAGAGATAACTGACCAAATGCTCTCTTAATATGGGTGACCTAACTTTACAAACATTTCCATGTATTTACATGAAAGCTAGTTCTAGTGTGTAAACTGAGTTTCATTCTACACTTAATATAGATGTCCAAGAAGCTCTCATCAGAGATCTTTAGAAAACAATTTAAGAAAATTGTCTTAAAATTGATATTTTAATATGTCCAAATCTCTATTTCCCTTCTTATTCAAAAATTGAAAGCTATTAAACACAATGAGATTTGAGAAAGTCAAAATCTTGACTGATTCAACTGTGAAAGCCAATTTTCTTACTTGAGCAAAAATATAAATAAATGGTAATGCCATTCTTTATAAGTGGGAAACCCAAATTTGGTGCAATTAAAGGGAAAAAGTCTCATGTAGTTTAGACATGTGGGAAAATGTGGGACCAGGGTGTTTGATGTACATATGTGCACTTATCCATTTGTCAGTGTGGTAATTTCCTGCACTTGTCAACCTGGTTCATGCAGTACCTAATCCTATTTATTAGCTAACTAGACACCCGGTGCACAAAATTTGTGCGGGGGGGGGGGGATGTGGGGGAGGTAAGAGGGGAGTCCCTCAGCCCAACCTGCACCCTCTCCAATCCCAGAGCCCTCAGGGGATGGCCTACTGATGGCTTAGGCCCGCTCCCCATGGTTCTCTGCTGTCTGTGGGGCCCTCTTAGCTGCTCCCGGGTCACTGCGGGCCATGGCCAAGCAAGCCCTGCTCTCAGCTGCTGCCCCCCGGGACTGGAGGACTCCAGCAGGGCTGAGAGGACTGGGCACTGCCATCTTGTGGCTATGGGTGCCACCATCTTTGTGTCAGAGTGATGGTTAATTTACATATTACTCTTTTATTAGATAGGATTATATCCTTGATTAAAACTTACAAGAAAACAGAAAAGCAGAAGAGGAAATGTTAACAAGGCAGTAAAGTAGTAAAAATAAATGCTTGCACAATGATATGCTTTAACTCATTTGGAGTAAGTGCCGGCCATTAAATATAGTCAAAACAGATAACGTGCTGTGAATTACAGGGTCTTAAACACCCCCTTTAACTGATATTTGACTTGTTAAATATAATGGTGGGTGGAGAGAGGACTATCACCATAAATAATAGAAGATAAATTCTAGGCCTGTCAGCAATGATTTCCTGTGTGTTATTTTTACTTAAACACTGAAGGAAATGACAAAGGCATAAACAGAATGAAAGCTAACTTAATGAAGACTTTTTTATATAGTTCCATAACACTGAATCTAAACCAGTTTCCAGGCAAGACAATTTCAACACTTCCATCAGTCCTCAGGACTGGTTTGCTGGGATCAAAACTGAGCTGCACTTCTAGAATTGCCTTTATCACAAAGAGTCAAAAAAAAATCAATGTTTTCATGTCATCTATCTTTTGTATTTTTTTCAACCTAATGGTGTCTGCAAACTCCTTTTCAACATACAAGGTTTACTCTGTAGTTGAAGAAGATGTGCTACAGATTTTTGTACACCTAGTTACTTCAGAGATTTGAATATAGTGATAAATCTAACATAAAGCAGTGGTTCTCAACCTTCCTAATGCCATGACCCTGTAATACAGTTCCTCATGTTGTGGTGACCCCCAACCATAAAATTATTTTCGTTGCTACTTCATAACTGTAATTTTGCTACTGTTTTGAATCGTAATGTAAATACCTGATATGCTGTATGTGCTTTCCGATGGTCACAACCCATAGGTTGAGAACCACTGCACTATAGACTTCCAAAGGTTAAGGGGAAGCTGGCTTATCTTTTAGCTTCCAAGAGTACTTCCATCTGAACTGCCATTGATCTAAATTTATGTGGTCATTGCAAAATCAAAGCAAGTCAAAAAATTGTGCTGCATTAACCTTCCATATACCAGCGATTTTCAACAGGTGTGTCGCAAGAATTTTTAAAATGTGCAATACATACCTGACTATTTAGACAGGGGCACTGACCTCTTTTCCCTTCTATTGTCAAATTTAAAAAATGACAGCAGCCATCACAATAGCTGCCCAGCGTAAATGAATTAAAATTATAACTTTTTTAAAAATGAAATTGGCAAAAATATATTTTTGGTGTGCCTCAGAATTTTAGTAATTTATGTGTGGCATGAGATGAAAAAGGTTGAAAATAGCTGCCATACAGTAATAGTTGTCTATGAACAAAGTTCATAGTTGCTTCAAGAAAGTCAATTGGTACTGGATTAATCCATTCATTCGACCATCTTATTGAGACTGTTTTACATCAGACATCATGTCATGTACTTAATAATAAAAATATTAAGTGTCTCATCCCTGTTTCTCTTAAGGACCTAGATATATGGCTTGAATCACAAATTCTAAAACACTAGAAAAGCCAAAGGCTTTTCACAATTGCTGTGATGCCAGACCCCTGCCTGATCTTGGTGCTATCTGCTTCCAAACCTATCCATGTCTGAAACTCGGTTCCTTTAACAGTGGTGGACACCACACACACACACACACACACACACACACACACACACCTGCTTATTCTCAAGTTCAGTAATGCTATTAAAAATGTAGGACTCACAAGTATAGAATGATATGGCAGAATACACAGCCTTCTCCCATTTCTCTTGTTTCCTGCCTCTCTCCCTGATTATACTTTCCTCCTTTTTATCACTCTCCTTCATCCATCAAGGCCAAAACAAAGTATTTTCCTATTGTATGTCTGACATCTCTGACTCATTTTATTGACATGTCCTAAGTCAAAGCAAAGCCTCTCTCTAGTTTGTGACACTCTATTTCTCAGTAATATCTCTAATTTATAGTACAGGGCTGGTCAATAGAACTTTCTGCAATGATGAAAATGTCCATAAAATAACTACCAGCGTATGTGGCTATTGAGCATTTGAAATGTGGCAAGTGCAAGTGAGGAACTAAATTTTTAATTTTATTGCATTTTAATTCATTTCAATAGCCACATGTGTCTGGTGGCTACCCTACACAACAACAACCTCTCTAGATAAAATAACCTCTGCCAGGCATTCAAGTACTCACTTATTAATCGGAGTTGTATTGCTCACCAAGTTATTAAGCACATCTTCCTTCATAGACTTCATTTTCTTCATATTAATATTCTAATCTCTTAATGAAGATAACATAAAAGGCTAAATTATCAAACCAGACTCACATGAATCCAGAGTTTCAAGCTCTACCAATAATTTTGAATTTTAAAAGAAGCCATGGCCCAGGCAAAGCAGGGAGATGTCAGGATCCCTAGTGCAGCTCCCCTGGTGCTTTCTCACCACGTCAGAATACCTTCTGACCCTCCTTAACAAAAGAGAGCACTAACGATGTATGTAACTACAGCACTTACACAGGGAGACCTATGTTAATCACAAAATATCTCCCCTTTATACCCAAATAGCTTTCACGACATTTCCTAATAATCCATGTGTACACATCCATAGATCCTATTTCCCCAAAGCCCAGACTGCATAAGCAATCGACAAGCCAGGTACATCTGCTCAAAGCATCCCTTAGAGAAAAGACTCCCCCAGGACTAAATACTTAGTGTGTTTCCCAAGAGTTCTGCAATGAGAATGTTTATAAGAAGACTTGACTGGGTAGCCTTTATTCTTTCTTAGAGGCATTTTCAGGTAAAGGGAGAAAATGGATTGAAGTGTGGTGTGTTCATGTTGTTGAGTCCTAACTTACATGCATCCAAAAGTTAGGCAGCCATGTTGGCATGTATTTATTACTGGTTATGCAGCATCCCAGATGCAGGTCCATATTTGGTTCAAGTTCAATAATCCCAGAGGAGCACTGAAAATGAAAAGTTAATATTGGCTGCAAGTTACCTATACTATAGAGATCTAGACTTTTTTTTCTTTTTTTGATGTTCAACATGGAAGCCACATGTGGCAATTCAGCACTTGAAATCTGGCCAGTTCAAATTGAAGTCTACTGTAAGTATAAAATGCATATCACATTTTAAAGATTTAGTACTAAAAAGGAATATAAACTATTTCATTAACATTTTTATATTGATTACATGCTTAAATAAAATATTTTGCACATATTTTGTTAATAAAATATACTATTACAATTAATTCTATTATTATTTTTACCTTTTTAATGTACCTATAAGAACTTTTAAATTTCATATGTGGATTGCCTTTTGTGACTCATTGTGTTTCAATCAGGCATCACTGATCTAAAATATTGTATTTCTAATACCTTTAGAGTATTAAAATTCAAAGCCTCTTCGTGATCTCTTCAAATTCCCAGATATTACATTTTCACGGCACTTTCCTCAATACACAGTATCTGTTTTGCTCTATCTTAGCTCAGCCAAAAATTCATAACCTTCATTAGTTATTAATTTAAAATAAATGATTTATAAATGTAGAAATATTACTGACAAATTTATGGGCCAGAGTTGCATCTTAACATCTCCTACCTTCTCTTTGCTATCTTTCTTTTTCTATTTATTTATTTATTTATTTATTTATTTATTTATTTATTATCTTTGTTCATTCTTCCTTTTCCTCATCTTTCTCCTCAGGAACAAAACAATTCATCTCTCTCCTGTATCGCAGTTTAGTAAGCATTATATTTTGTTTGAGCATGCTTTTGAGGCCTGTCTTTCTCTACTTGAAGACAGGCAGTTTTCTCCTTAAGAGAAGGCCTAGTGAATAAATTTTTCTTCATTTTTTTTTTACACTTGCAATACAAAGATGAAAGTCACTGGAGAAATTTTTAGTGTATTTACAATCTAGAAGGGGACACAGAGAAGTTACAACAAAAATAAAAACAGTATGAATGGCACCATCGTAGAGCTGTGCCCACGACGCTGTGAGAACACAGGGACCAACAATGCTCACCATTAATTACACAGACCAATAGAATAATCAGTGGGTAGCTGCCTTGTATTGGCTACATTCACACCATGCTCCAGCCAAGCGACCATGTGTGATTCATTATTCACTCGACCTCAAATTCTCTACTGCAAAGGTTTTCTAATTTTAAATACAATTGTACCACAAATAAAAGCCCAGTGAACAAATGTCAATTGGTAACTCAAAAGCATAGTTACTTTGATTTTGATGAGAGGTGTGGAGTCCCATCTATTTGCCTCTCTCCACTGAGGTGACACAGCCACAACCCCTGGTGGGGCTTTGGGGAGAACATTGTAAAAACCATAGCTCTGTTCCCTTGGCTCCCAAGATACTCTCTCCTGATTTCCCATTTCTGACAAATCCCCAGTCAACACTGAGGGCTCCTCATTTCCCAAACACTCCAAATGCAGGCTTCCTCTTACTTTCTCACTCTCGATCTCTCCCTATGTGTTTTCATCCAACATGACTTCAGCTCTGCTCCTAAAAGCTGAGCACATCCAAGTCTAAACCTCCAGCACAACTTTTCTCCAGGCTTCAGATGTAGACAGCAACATGCCTGCCAGACTCCTCCTGCTGGCTTCAGGTTCCACAGTCTCCTCCATCTCTACCTGCTGCACACCTTGCACCCCTGTGATACTTCCTCTAATACAGAAAGGCCTCTGAGATCCCGTGGTTCGGTGCCAGACCACTGTCATAAAGCACGTATCATGAAAACGCGAGTCGTAATTGTTTTGCTGGTGGAGGATCTTGCCTTCAGTTTGTAAAACACAACAGCAACTATAAAGCCAGGTATGCCTGTACTTCTTTTCAGCTGATGAGATCCCTTTTCTTACTGTCAGCAATATTAAACACCTT
Source organism: Myotis nattereri (assembly GCF_964212035.1). NCBI lineage: Eukaryota > Metazoa > Chordata > Mammalia > Chiroptera > Vespertilionidae > Myotis > Myotis nattereri. The sequence continues at coordinate 62,883,480 of NC_138080.1, read as the reverse complement.
TGAGTCTTTTTACTTTTTTTTTTCACTCCCCCATACCAGCTTCATAAATTACCAAGTCCTCCCAAATATGTTTTGACTTTGTTTCATGGTGGAATGATGGCTAGATGCTTACAGTCTAATCCCTCAAACCTGTGAATATGTTACCTACCTTACCTTACATGGCAAAAGGAACTTTGCCTGGGTAGCCTGCAATCCCAGTTTATGAATCATATTCTCCAGAATCTCATCTGTGGGATTAGATGTTACCTTAAATGCTCCCACAATACCCCATGTCTGCCTCTATCAGTACCTTAAAATACTGTCTTATATGGGTTTAAGGGTCCTTATTTCATCAGGCTGTTAATTACTTGAGAAAAACTGTGCTTTATGGTTGAGAGCACAACACTCAACGTGGCATATAGTACTTGCTTATTATTTGTTGAATGAAATTATTGAATTAAACAATATGATATTGTACATGAGTAAAAACAGCAGTTTCTAGTAAAGGGAAGGGACTTATTCAACAGCAATTGGAATGATATTGAGAAACATATGTCACCAGTGAAAGGAATTTTAAAACACGTCATAAAACATTACCACTCATTCAGTTACTTATAACCTGGAAAATTCGTCTAAGATAGGAAATGTTGTACAAAGTAAATCAGGGTTGCGGTGGTAAATTTCCAGTTGAAAGTATAAATTACCTTTGCATTTGTATGATGAAGATAAGACTCATGTTTGGTAAATGAAGGAAAAAGGTTTTATAGGGAAAAGCAGTAATTTAAAATCCATATTCATATTGGAACTCAAATGAAAGTCTCTGGAATGATCTTTCATAGCCACATTTATCTTATTACATAGCTAAAAGGTAATAAGCCCATCTCAAGTCTTATTTTTGTTGCTTCATTTACTACAGCATTAAAGGTAAATTGTGGAGAATATCTTATGATTCATGGGTATTAGTGTTTGAAAATTACACTATCTGGGAACTTCAGATTATTAGGTCAGAGATTCTGCCAGGCAAGCTGAGAAGTGAGAAAGTTTGTTCTCTGCTTGGTTCCCTCTGAAGTCTAGAGAACAGTAGTGAATTCCTTTGATGGTCAGGCAGGGGATTGCTGTAATCCACGGGTGAGATGGACTGACATGGCCAACTAACCATCCTTGGTCTTTTTCTTTCTTTTTCCTTTCTCTTTTAGGGATCTTGATGTAAAAATAACTGAAAAAGGTTTGGTATTTTACAACATACATTGACAGTTATAGCCCGGGTACATGTTTTCCTACCATAGCTCCTCAACAGCATTTTAATTTCCTATTAAACCCTCTTCCATTCTAAAAACTGGTCTTAATGGAACACATTATCATTGCATTATTCAGTTTATTCAAAACTATCGTCTTTAAAAATGCTATTAAGCAGTTCTTCAGTTCATGATCCTCCATCCTGATCAGCCAGTGCAGTCCCTCTTCTGGTCTGGTTGTTGCTGTTGTGGTGTCCTTGTTATTGATGTTATTTCCCCCTAGATCCACATCTCCATGCCCCTGGCCTTCTAAATTTCTCTCTTAAAATGCTTTGGCTGTAGCCTAAAAGTGATGGCTTGCTGTTTTCTTCATTACCATATAATTCTAACTATTTTTTATACCCCAAAATCTCTTAGCAGTCTATTTTGATTACAAATATACATACTTTAAACAAATATCCAGATTTTTTTAAACAAATATCCTTTTATTATTGATTTCTAATTTTGCTATATTATTGTCATATTCTCTAAGGTATTGCTTCCTTGATATTTAGTTGATTCATTGAACCCAAAAGAAACTCAATTTTTGTAAATGGTCCATGGATGCTCAAAAATAATATTTGCCTATCAGGTATTAAATATGTGTATACTTTTGCATATAAATATATAATTCTCTATAGTTAAATAACAAAATATATAACTTAATATAAAATATACATAGTTACATATAATTGTTATTTTCACACATTCTATAACTTCATGTCTTGTCAGTTTGATTTAACAAATAATACTTCCACTCTTAACATCTTCCCATAGCCAGGTAAAGCATTGTCCAGATAAACACCAGTATGCCCTGTGACCTATAGATTTCCTATACAAGCATTAATATCCATCATCACTCCTCCTATTGATGGAAGTTTCTTCTTTTTTTGTCCAGTAAGCAAATAAAGTTCAATACTTTGAATGAACTGAAAATAAAACACTTGGTGGTCAGGATAGGAATACTTTTAAGGAGCATTCATTTAAAATGTGCCAGACACTTACTGTGTGACTTTTGACATACTACTAAACTACAATTTGCCTTTATTATGTACTCATAATAATGTGGACTTTATAAAGTAATGAGGTTTAAATGAGTTAGTATATAGTTAGTGCTTAGAATAGTGCTAAAGGCACATACTATATATTTGATAAATGTTAGTTTTTTTATCTCTGGCTGTATTTCATTCTTTCTGTTTTTTTCAACTTCTTGATTTATTTATGCTTTGTGTGCATGCATGTCTATGGGAAGTGGGGGAGAGAGAGAGGTGGGGAGACCTTTTAAAATTAGTATAATCTCTGGGAATTCTACTTCCCCCAAAGCAGTCAACCATTCACTTGTGCAGGGGACCTGAGGGCCAAGGGCAATAACTGCGTTCTGCTTGGAGTTAAAGTGTATTACCTATAATTGTGACTAAAAAAATTGAGTCTTGCCTGAGTTTTTTAATTGATTGGAGGAGATGTATAAACTCAGGCATTATACAGAGAAAGTCAGTACAGAGAGTCATACAGAGACATAGAGGTAAGAAATGAAGAGAGCGTGTTGCCTGGATTCCTGGAGCTTTTCTGTTCTAGATGTGAGGCCTGTTCTGATGCCAGACTGTGTTCCTGACAAACAGTTCTTCAAAACATAGCTTTATTCTTATAATATTCACTTTTTTTGCTTTAATTACTTGAATTGGTTTCTACTATTTGCATCCTAAAGAATCCTAAGTAATATAATACATCTTAACAAGCTTGTTAAGGCAGAAACATGCTTGTTAAGGTTGAAAAATTGTGATTTTGTTTCTGGGATCAGAAGATAACACAGTAATCATTGACATCTTTTCACTTACCACATACCCAAAATTCCAAAGCTCAGGATGGTGGCCAACTTGAACAAAATATGAGAAATGGAGAATGATATCAATGGAAGTTATTCTGAAACTACAATGTATTGTGTCATCATCCAAAACAGATGTACAGACATTCATCTTATATCCGAAGAGTCTTAGTAATTGCCTATTGTTCATTTCCCAGTTAGTTCCCTGCCTCATTCTTCTTCCTACCTAGCTCATGCCACCTTACTCCATGGGCCACCCTCTTCTACTTTTTTTACGTTCTCTCAGTTGAAAGCTATCAATTCACATCATCTTCAATTGCAAGCTTTATTTACTCATTTAATCAAAAAGTATTTGTTGAATAAGTGACATTTGCCAAGCACCATGCTTAAGTTAGATTAAAAAAAAAATGTTTTCTGAACCCAAGGTGCATTTCTACACAGAGTGCTCCTAAATGTGATGGGTGAAGGAGATGAGGAGATGGTTCTTTCCCAACCCAAATATTTACTTTCCTGTAGAAGAGGGAAACACTCTTAGCCCCATCCTAGAAGAATTCTTGGGGGAATTATTATGTAGCTTTTCTTTCTTGGGAGGCATCCTGACCTCAGAGGGAATTAATTTTACCGTGCTGCTCCAGGCCTTAAGTCTTACAAGGTCAGGGATCCATGGGAAGAAGCTATTGCAGGCTCAAGGCTGCCTTCAATGGGGTGATCAAATCTTTCTAACTGTAGAGTTCAATATTAGAAAGCCTACTTGCCCAGAGTCATGAATCACATTCCTCTATATTAGCTATTATCAGCAATGAAGGTGGTATTTTGTTCTCCTACCTGCCTGACAATTTTGACTTATGTCTTCATTTATTTATAATTCAAGTAGGGAAGAGAAGTGATGTTATAAGCCTTCCCAAGAATATTAACAATATATGCCTCAAATCCTCCCCTCTCACCTGAGCTTTTGCCCGAAATCTAATTTTCAGGGAATGCACCCAGATGGCATTTTCATACCCTCAGCCTCAATACTTCATCATGAAAATGTGCTTCAATTTCCTCATAGAAGGAAATCAGAAGTTTACCATTAAATATGCCTATTTCAATCACATGCTCCTTTATTCATCAGCTCATTCAGGCTTGAAACCCTAGTTACTTTAACTCCTCCTTCTGTCTTCCTCCATAGTAAGCTAGGCACAAAGATCTGTTGTTTTTTCTCCAGAATTTCTCATTCTTCTGCTCTTTTATCTCCAATCCTAATCTAGACTTCATAGCTACTTATTGCAAAAGCTCATCAGCTTGTCTTAGCTGGTTTGGCTCAGCAGATAGGATCCTGGGTAGGATTCTGGTCATGGGCACATGCCCGAGTTGCAGGCTTAATTTCCAGTGGGGGACAACAGGAGGCAGCGGATCAATAATTCTCTCTCATCATTAATGTTTCTGTCTCCCTTCTTCTCTGAAATCAATAAAAAAATATTTTTAAATAAAAGTTCATCAGCTAGATTTTGCTGATTTCAGATTTTTCTTCATTAATTTTTCCTCTCTCAGAGAGTTGACAGTATAACCTTCCTCAGTTGCCACTTTCATCATAGTATTCTCTTCATAAATGCCTTCCATGGCTTCCATTTGTAGATGAAACTCATTATCCTGATTTAAAGGCTCTGTCATAAGTAGACATGATACAATCAACATTGCTATATTTATTATCCTTGGCTCCACTCAGACTTAACTCTTTTATGAACCAAAAGCATAGTATGCTTTGCATACATGCCTTGTCTCAAATTGTAAAACACACACACACACACACACACACACACACACACACACACACATTGTCAAAATCAACTTCTAACCATCTTCTCCAAATGTTTAAGGACTAGTGTCAAGACCAACACTTTTATCTCTTCATGCATTTACAGTTGTAGTACACAGTTTCACAGCCAACCACACACTATATTAAATGGTGTGTCCTGTGGCTTATTAAAGATTCTCCTTTATCTGAGCAGAATTACTGTGAGTTCCTAGAGCTGAGGAATCATGATACATTTCCCATACCATCAAATTCATTGTTAATTGTGTAGGAAATTTGGAGTAAATATTTGACTTATAATTTTAAAAAAGCAATTTTTTTCACCTAAGAGATGGCTTGATTAAATACTCTGAAATTTAAAAGTGAATTGATAATCAGAATTTCTGTTCCGACCTCTGACTTTCTCTGTTACTCTAAGCATGCCATTTTAGCTATTTTCAACTTACTTTGTTAATCCAAAAATGGAAGTAAGACTTGTCATCTGTCTTATTCACAGAGAGTGGTGAGGAGTATCCTAGTCAATGCAAAGCACATGGCTACTACGAAGTTTAATAAAAATGATAAATAGCATCTATTACAGAATTGAACCATTGTTCAATTCTTCTGCTCTTTCAGTCCTTTGATTCAATATCCTCTCACTGAAATCTGAGAGCTTTAATTTGAGATAGGGTTTAAGTAATAATCATGGACTTTCTACATTAACCTTTTCTTATCATTAGGCACACCTGGATGATATCAAATTATTCTTTTAAGGAAATCAATATGTCACTATAAGTGCATAGAAAAACATCTGGTAATGGAACATCGGGTAAGGGAAACCTGGATATAAAAAACTGTATCAGAGCAAGATGGCAAAATGGATGGTTCCTGACTTTAGTTCCTCTCAGAGAAAGAGCAACTAGCAACTACTTATAGACAAGATGCCTTTGTGAAGACCCCAGGCTCTGGAGGTGAGGCTAAAGCACCTACCTTGGAACACAAAAACCAAGAAAAACTGCATTAGTGGGGTTAGAGGAATGGTTTCCCTTTGACTGCATATCCCCTCCTTCAGGCCAGAGCAATGCCACACCCAAGGGGGTCGCCTCGGCTACAATTTCTCCAGTAGGTAAAGAAGAGCCAGACGGAGAAAAAACCAAGATGGTGGCATAGGTAAACACTGGAGTTTGCTGCTTCAAACAACCACTTCAAAAATACAACTAAAAGACGGAACGGACATCATCCAGAACCACAGGAAGGCTGGCTGAGTGGAAATTCTACAACTAGAAGGAAAGAGAGAAGCATACTGAGACTCAGAGGAGGCGCAGTGTGGAAGTAAAATACTAAGGTACAGAGGCGCACACGGAGAGAACTGGCGGCTGAAGGCGCGGTTGTCATTTTCAATCGGGAGGGAGTCTCAGGCTCTCAGCTCCAGTTCCGGGCGAGTCTCTGGGGACCCAGACTCATACGGGAGAAGCGGGACTGTCTGGCATCGGTTGGAACTCGAGGGCAGCTTTCTCTCGGAGGGGCTTGCAGCGATTACTGGTACATTGAGAAGCGGAGCCTCTGAGGGCAGCCATAACTGCTATCCCTGCCCTGTTGAACCCATGGGACCCGCCCTGCCCAAGCCCTGCAGGGAGGCTTTTGTTGGATAGCCTAAGGCAGAGGCTAGATTAGCACCTCCCTGGAGATCCAGGAGCCAGTGTACCCAGAGATCAGAGTGGGACCATCCAGTTTGCAGCTCCGTGGAAACATAAAGGACACACTCAGGGGGCAGACTCAGTGAGCACCAAAGCCCCATTGAAGCAAGTCTTGTCCCAGAGGGATGTCGCCAGCACAGAAGTTCTCCTACTGCAGACACAGCTGATTCTCACAGCCAATTGGCCTGGAGGTCAATTCCTCCCAGTGATACATATAACAATCAAGGCTAAACTACAACAAGACTGTGCACAAAGACCACAAGGGGGTGCACCAAAAGTGTCCTCCTCAGGTAATTGGGGAGGCTGAACCACTGGGCCCTAGAGGACACTTAGCACAGAAAACCACTTTATCAACACAGGGAAGCATAAAAAATGAGGAGACAAAGAAAAAGGACACAAATGACAGAAATGGAGGAAAGCAAACTACTGGATATAGAGTTCAAAACCACACTTTTAAGGTTTTTCAAGAATTTTCTAGAAACTGCCAATAAACTTAATGAGTCCTACAAGAAATCTAATGAGACCCTCAAGGTTGTGATAAAGGACCAACTAGAAATTAAGCATACACTGACTGAAATAAAGAATATTATACAGACTCCCGACAGCAGACTAGAGGATCGCAAGAATCAAGTCAACGATTTGAAATACGAAGAAGCAAAAAACACCCAACCGGAAAAGCAAAATGAAAAAAGAATACAAAAATACGAAGATAGTGTAAGGAGCCTCTGGGACAGCTTCAAGCGTACCAACATCAGAATTACAGGGGTGCCAAAAGATGAGAGAGAGCAAGATATTGAAAACCTATTTGAAGAAATAATGACAGAAAACTTCCCCTACCTGGTGAAAGAAATAGACTTACAAGCCCAGGAAGCGCAGAGAACCCCAAACAAAAGGAATCCAAAGAGGACCACACCAAGACACATCATAATTAAAATGCCAAGAGCAAAAGACAAAGAGAGAATCTTAAAAGCAGCAAGAGAAAGAAAGTCAGTTACCTACAAGGGAGTACCCATAGGAATGTCAGCTGATTTCTCAACAGAAACTTTGCAGGCCAGAAGGGAGTGGCAAGAAATATTCAAAGTGATGAATACCAAGAACCTACAACCAAGATTACTTTATCCAGCAAAGCTATCATTCAGAATTGAAGGTCAGATAAAGAGCTTCACAGATAAGAAAAAGCTAAAGGAGTTCAACACCACCAAACCAGTATTATATGAATTGCTAAAAGGTATCCTTTCAGAAGAGGAAGAAGAAGAAAAAGGTAAAGATACAAATTATGAACAACAAATACACATCTATCAACAATTGAATCTGAAAATCACTTGAATAATCTGATGAACAGAATGAACTGGTGATTATAATAGAATCAGGGGCATAGAAAGGGAGTGGACTGACTATTCTGTGGCAGGGGTGGGGAGTGAGGGAGATGCGGGAAGAGACTGGACAAAAGTCGTGCACCTATGGATGAGGACAGTGGGTGGGGTGTGAGGGAAGAGGGTGGGGTGGAAACTGGGTGGAGGGGGGTTATGGGGGGTAAAAAGAGGAACAAATGTAATAATCTGAACAATAAAGATTTAATTAATCAAAAAAAAAAGGAGAGTCAGACGTGGACACCCAGCTTCTCCACGTTCCAGGAAGCTTCCTAGGAAGCACACTTAGGTGTTGCCTGACAGGGCTCCCTGGGGGGTCAGTTAGAGAAGGAGAAGTGGAAAAGGGTTCACAGTAACAAGTGTGTAGATCTTGGCAGACAGCGTTCCTGCTGGCAGTGGTGCCTCCCCTTAGATCCCAGATAATAGCTCTGCCTATCCGTAGACCCAAGCCAGTGGCCCTTTCTGACTAGGGAGCTTGGTCGGCAGTCTGCCCAGTTTAGGTGCACAGCCAGCAGGCTATACCAGTGGCAGAGCCCATACTACGGCTCCACCCAGATAGTAAAGCAAGTGGGCAGCTCCACACAACTGATGGGCATTGGCCTCCGGCCCTGTCTGACCAGCAAGCCTGGCCAGAGAACCTGGGCAGGTGAGGAGTCCATGCCATAGTCCTGCTCAGGCAGAGAGCCAAGCCAGAAGCCCTGTCCAACTGAAGAGCATAACCTCCACCCCATCTCTAAGGGAGCCCACACAGTAACCCCAGGCAGCCTTGGCATCTGAGCCTACAGTACTTCCTAATTGCTGAGCATAGCAATTGGCCTCTTCCAGGCAGAGAGCCCATCTAGCCACCTTGTGCAATCATGGAGCATAGGATAGCAATCCTGACTGATCCTGGAGCACAGCCTCCAGCCTCACCTAAATGCAAAGTACAACTTGCAGCCCAACTTCACCAGGGATTCCAGCCAAAGACCTCGCCCAAGAGTGGAGCACAGCCAGGTGACTGTCCAATCATGGAACTGAGCCTGCGGCCCAGACTGAACAGAGTCCAGCCTGTGACACCAGCTGGCTGGGGAACTCAGCCTAATGAACATAACAAACCAAATTCAACAGCATATTAAAAGGGTCAGACACAATGATCAAGTGGGATTTATTCCTGGGATGCAAAGACAGGACAATAAACACAAATCAATGAATATGATAGAGCACATTAATAGAATAAAAGACAAAAATCATATGACCTTCTCAATAGTTGCAGAAAATGCATTTGACAAACTAGAACATCCTTTTATAATATACTAGAGGCCTGGTGCACGAAATTCATGCACAGGGGAGGGGGAGGGGTCTTTCAGCCCAGCCTGCACCCTCTCCAATCTGGGACCCCTGTGGGATGGGGCCTAAACCGGCAATAGGACATCCCTCTCACAATCCAGGACCTCTGGCTTCTAACCGTTCACCTGCCTGCTTGCCTGATCACCTCAAACTGCCTCTGCTTGCTGGCCTGGTCACCCCCTAACTGTCCCCCTGCTGCCCTGTCCACCCCCTAACTGCTCCCCTGCTGGCCTGGCCGCCCCCTAACTGCCCCCCTGCCAGCCTGATTGCCCCTAACCACCTCTGCCTTGGCCCCTGCCACCATGGCTTTGTCTGGAAGGAAGTCAGACATCCTGAAGATGTCCAGTTGACCTGGTCTAATTAGCATATTACCTTTTTATTAGTATAGATTTAACACTCTCAACAAATTGGGTATTGAAGGAACATACCCTCACATAATAAAGGTGATACATGACAAACCCAGAATACTCAATCATAAAAGGGTGAAGCTTTTCCTCTAAGAGTGCCCACTCTCACCACTCCTATTCAGCATAGTACTGGAAATCCTAGCTGGAGAAAATAGGCAAGTAACAAAAATAAAAGGAATCCAAGTCAGAAAAGAAGTAAAATTGTCTTTGCAGATGACATGATCTTACATTTAGAAAACTTTACCAAAAAACTTTTAGATCAAATAAATGAATCCAGTAAAATTGTAGAATATAAAATCAAGATATAAAAATATTCTGTTTCTGTTTACTAACAACAAACTATCTGAAAAATAATAAAGAACACAACCCTATTCACATCAATAGCATCAAAACAATGAAATACTTAGGAATAAATTTAACCAAGGAGATAAAAGACCTTTATACGGCAAACTATAAGACAACGATAAAAGAAACTGGAGAAGACACAAATAAGTAGAAAGATATCACATGTCACAGATCAGAAGAGTTGACATCGTTAAAATGCCCATACAACCCCAAGTGACCTATAGATTCAATGCAATCCATATTAAAATTTCAATGAGATTTTTCACAGAAAAAGAAGAAAAAAACAATCTTAACGTTTATGGAACCACAAAAGATCCCAAATAGCCAAAGCAATCTTGAGAAAGAAAAACAGAACTGGAGGCTTCACACTTCCTTATTTCACACTATATTACAAAGTTCTAGTAATCAAACAGAATGATACTGGCAAAATAAATAAATAAATAAATAAGTAAATAAATAACACCTAAAAACAGACATACAGACAAATGGAATAGTCAAGTGCCCAGAAAAAAATGCATACATGAACAGTCAATTAGTACTTGACAAGGGCATCCAGAATATTCACTGGAGAAAATAATAGTCTTCAGTAAATGGTGATGGGAAAACTGGTTATCCATATATAAAGAATGAAAACTTACACCTATCTAACACAACTCACCAAAATTAATCTAATATAGATGATATACTAAAATGTAAAAACCCGATACCATAACACTCCTAGAAGAAAACAGAGAAAAAGCTCTTGGCATTGGTCTTGGCAGTGATTTTTTTTGTAGATGACACTAAACACATGGAACAAAAGGAAAAAATAAACAACTGGGACTACACTAAACTGAAAAGCTTCTGCACAGTGAAAGAAACAATCAACAAGATGAAAAGGCAACCTGTGAAATAGAAAATATTTGATAAAGGGTTAATATTTAAAACATAAAGAACTCATATAACTCAACAGAATAAAAAATAAATTTAAATATTTATTTTAACAATGGGCAGAGGACCTGAATAGACATTTTTCAAAAAGACATACCAATGGCCAACAGGTATAAAGATAATGAAGGTGCTCAGGGGTCAGGTCTGAACCAGCTTGGAAAACATTTCTGGAAGAGATGACTTTTGGGTAGAAGTGTGCTAGGTGGGGAGTAGGATATAAGAATGGGGGAGGAAAATATAATTCCTGTAAATCTGCAGTGTGTCAAATGAAATAAGGGCATCTTTGTTAAACTACTAAAAAAAATGCATCTAATATGGCTTCAGGGAATACAGAAGTGGTCATTTGTAGCTGGAGAAAGGTGGCAGATAATGGGAAGTCCTGTATATTACACAAAGGAGTTTGGATTTTATCTATCCGGGGGGGTGGGGGAAGTGAAACTATTAATGATTTTTATAGTATTTCTGTTTCAGAAAGAACATTCTGGGGAAACATATGAAGGATGAATGAAAGAGAGACAAGAGATGAGACTTTTGTTAAGAGGTAAGAAATAGCAAGACTGAACTGGGGCAAGTGAAAACAAAAGAAGTTGCTGGCTATTTTAGACCAGAGGACAGAACGATGCAGAACATAAGGGAGAAGAGCGTCTACGGTGTTTACTGAGACTGTCACCTCTTTCAATTTTTAGTACAGAAAATTGATGATAAGTGGGAGCCACCAACAAATTCACAGAATCAGTGACAGATAAATCTAATCATTAAAACCCAAACTTTCAATTGAATGAAATGTACAGTGCTTAAAAACAAATGCCAAAACATGACTTTTATTATGTAAACTATCAAATGTTTATTTACTTTCCATTTCAAATATTTTCAAGTAAAAAATATGTACAAAACTATATATACAAAAGTTTAATGAGCTGGAAGCATTTCAAGCATACTTATACATAAACACAATTGAAATTAAATTCAATGCAAAATTGAGTGACATCATATTGCACCAGAATTTCTTCCATACAAAACATATGCGTCAAGAGTTTCCACCAGATGAAATCACACTTATTTCATAGTATCGTACCACTTACACAAATAGCCCATAAACACCATCTGGCAGTGTGATTTCTGCACCAGAACTCTCCCCAGAAGGAAATCATTAAGCTGTAAAAAAATCCATTTTATTTCACATATCACATGCTGGTATAGGCATCTGTGCCAGAGAACCCTAGAAACGCAACATAATCTACGAATGAAATTCTCTGTGCACCATTTATATTTTTATAGTTAAATATCTTAGTACTCCAAATATGATTGGAATGTAGGTGCAGAAAAGGAGTTTTGCTCCTTAAGAATTTATCAATACAAGACATTGCGTAAAAGTATAAAATACACACAATCCGCTTTACCAAGTTTCACTATCACAATGTCAAAGCGAAGGGCCACAGATGAGGACCACTGAGGAAACTGAGGCTCACTCCTCCACAGCTGCATTTCTCTGATCCTGTATTTTAGATCACCAGGACAAATCCACCATTTCCCTGGCCCCTACCAATTAGGGGAATGGTACAAGGTCATGACAAACACATTCCAGACCCCAGCTAAGGGGTATAGCTGGTCTATAAATTACAGTTTAAGCACACATCAAAGAGTTGGCTGCCAGCACAACCCGCCAGAGTAACCCAACTACTATTCCCCCACTGGGCTCAATTGATTCCATTGGTGCAAATTACTGACACTTGACATAGGATATAAAAGGCATTTAAATACATTCATATATGTTACTTAATGATATGTTAATATGAACACACATACAGAATTTTCTACTCCTTGAGAACTGAAAAAAAAGTTACTATTACTAAGTCAAATTTTAACACAAAACTCACTGAACCCATTTTTATAAAGTAAATACAGATAAAGTTATAATAAAAAGATATTAATGATTCATCATGAGATGAATTCTGAGTCAGTAACTAAAAACCATCTCTACCAGTGCATCACTACCATCTAATCCACTCTATGGTAAGCAAAAACCAAGCTCTACAAAATCTTGAGTAAAATCTTAGTCAGAAAAGTAGGACGAATTAAGTTCCCCAAGTATTCAGTCCAGGCAGATACGTGGCTTGCCTTTCTCTGACTTGTGCTTATTAGAAATTCACAGGTTGCCAGCATGTGATCACTAAAGCACAACTAGATGTTTGTTCACCCATGGCACAGAGAGGAGACACCCTGTCTCATGGTACGAAGCAATGTACTCTTAGCACATCTGATGCTTACATTTGCAAATTCTCAAAAGAGTTGGCAGGTACCATTGGCTATTTTGAACACGGGCATTGGCCCTAAATAGCCTAAAAGAGTTAAGGGATATACCATTCTCCGCACATGGATAATGTAAAAAGATCCCAGTTTTCAAGATGTAAGCATTAATAGTTTAGTTCCAGATTTATACCAGTAGAAATAACATTCACCAGGGAAAACTATTAGGTAAAAAATTTCTCCAAGGAAAGAATCAAAATAATCCCAGATTACTTAAAATTTTTGGAGGATCCTTGTTGTTTGTGTGATAACCGCAGCTACATATATATTGTTCTTTATTTCCAGAGCATTTAAAAAGTGCTATGTGGTAGTGTCTAAAATTATGAATATACACAGTAGTTTAATGTAGGTCAGTTCTATTCTGTTATAAGCACACATTCATTTGAAACAATCTTATTTCTCCAAACTATTTTTCTACTTAAATATAATAGTTTTATATTACACTAGAGGCCCAATGCACAAATTTGAACACTGGTGGGGGCCCTCGGCCTGGCTTGTGGGGATCAATGGACCTCCATGCCACCGGAGCCCGGCCTTACCCACCAGCTCCTCAGGCTCCAGCCTGCTGTCTGCTTAGATCCCGCACAGCATGAAGTAGTGTGGGGAGCGGCTGGTGGCCGCGGAGGAGCCCGAGCCCAGGTGGGCGCTGTGCTGCTCCTGCTCATCTGGCCCCACTGTGCCTGCCGTCCCTTCTCGGGCACGCAGGGGGAGTGTCCACGGGAGAGGCTTGTGCTGCTGCAGCTGCATTCACCAGCCCGTAAGCCAGGCACCTGGTGCCCGTTTGTAGGCTGAGCAGTGCTCCCACTGTGGGAGCGCACTGACCACCAGGAGGCAGCTCCTGGGTTGGCCATCTGTTCCCTGGTGGTCAGTGCGCATCATAGCTACCAGCCAGTTGTCCGGTTGTCTGGTTGCTTAGGCTTTTATATATAGAGAGAGAGATTATTCAATAAAAGGAAATTTGGAACAAAGGAGAAATGCTAGGGACAAAAGAACTCAGAAATACATTTAAATCAGACAGTTTGAACGTAGAACCACACTGTATTGCTTCCCAGTGTGAGATGAATGTGCTTCTGAGCATGCATGGAAGCATTAGCAGGAATAATTGAGGTCTAACGTCACAATCCTCCTTTAAGTCAGAGCACTCACAAACCAACCGTTACAGCTGTAATATCCAAAGGCCTGATGTTTTCCCACAAGATGCAGTGCAAAATACCCTATCACACAAGGTGCTCAAAATACAGTCACTGCTGCAAAAGAGATAACTGTGCATTCATCTTTATTTTTCCTCTAGCTTTCAGCCTGGCCTTTAGAGACTTCAGCAAGAGGTAATATGGATTCAACAAGCAAATCTTCTAACCAATAAATTAATCCACTTGAAAGTCATTCTTTAAAAAATACCAGTAGTGTATAGGTTGAGGGGAAAAAGGATGTTCACTTTCAAACCAGTGCACCCATTTGGTATGGCATTCGGATAGATGCCTAATGCTCCAATTTCTTGAGTGGATTGTTATCTATAAAAATATTAAGGTGACTATTGATATTATAAATGCCCCCTCAATCTATAGCTTAAATACACATGTAACAGATAACTATTTGCAGACTGTAACCATCCACCAGTGATGTTTTCAAGTCAATGGAAACAGAAGAGGGGGGGAGGGGACTACCAAGGAAGTAAACCTAAGTGGTTGTAAGTAAATCTAAGAATATCAGTAATTGTATAGATTCAAATAAGACTTACTCCTATCTTGAGGATATCATGCCAAAAATAATACAAAATGAGTCATTGATTCATTCCAAGAAAACAGAAATAGTTCAAAGAGATCAAGTTAATACCCCTGGAGGTTATAAACAATATCTCACAACATGGAAAACTGGTGAAGTTCCTGTGAGACCATGACTTATGCCTTTGTGAATTTATGTCAAATCTAAAACTAGACTGAGCATTTATTTTTTATACCAACTAATTTGAAAAATGCAATAGAAAGAAGAAAGGATTATTTCTTAAATATAACTGTTAAAATATCTTTTTAAGTGCATACCTAGATGTTACACTTCTAGGTATGATATATGATGGAAAAGATTAAAAATGCCGTTTATAAGAAAATTATCCTAAAAACATTATAGGTAGTAATTCTATTATCTATATATAAATAATGTAAACAGAAGCTGTCAAAATGACTCATTATCTACTCTAATTTATATCCACCATGAGCTTGTTGCCAATTACACAATGATGTGCTTAATTCCTGACTTTGGTTAGGAAAGTCAAATGTAACCCTGTAGACATTATCAGCACCGACATATAGCCCATCATATAGGGTAAAATGAAGCAAAATTATATTTAAGTAACATTAAATTTCTTGACTCATCTGCATTCAAATTCCAAATCTCTCTATATTTTCAGCCAACCTAAAAAAAAAGAGCTACAATTAAAATCCTATTTATTGTTTTTCTATTATTTAGAACTGACAAATATGTGAAAGGTGAAACTCTCTCCTTATATATCATATAATGTATATTATGAGAAAGTCATTTATATATACTAGTAGATACTTTAACTAATTCACAACCTTATTTAAAAGTATATCTTATAAATACGCCATGTTATTTCTAACAGAAAAAGCAGTGGAAGTTTTTTACCTTAACCAAAGGGGTATTTGATTTTGTAGGGCCAGAAGTATATACAATTTTGCTGATTTTCTTCAAGAAAATTAATACATAATTCCTAATGCAAAATTAGGTACATGCAAAATTGGAAGGGGCATGTGTAAGTGAGCAGCACTGAAGCTTAAGTTTCATTAGCTTCTCAGGATGTCCACCTATGTGCAGCAGGCACTGAATTTTTAATATTTCTCTCACTACACTGCATAATAAATTACACCAAAATATTGTTACCTCCAATCATTTACTACTTTCATTTCCTGCCACTCTGAACTTCAGTTTTCTATCTTTTCATAACATATACCTCAATAAGAAATCAACTATAGGTCAAAGATGCTCCCTTTCTTAGTTATCATTACATTTGTTTGCTAATAGAGATAAAATATTGATTTTCCTGAAGACTGATTACAGTGCATGGAGAATTCCATTGAGTGATACAATGGAATGTTAACCATCTGTTGATATTTTAAACTAGAGGCCTGGTGCATGAATTCGTTTACCAGTGGGGTCCCTCGGCCTGGCCTGCAGGATTGGGCTGAAACTGGCTCTCTGACATCTCCTGAGGGGTCCCAGATTGCAAGAGGGTACAGGCCGAGGGACCCCACCAGTTGGGCTGGGAGGGACGCAGGAGGTTGGCCAGCCGGGAGGGACTGGAGGAGGGCTCCAGGGCATGTATGGCCAGTCTCATTCAGTTCCAATCCACTGGACCCCAGCAGCAAGCTAACCTACTGGTTCAAGTGCCTGCCCCCTGGTGATCAGTGCACATCATAGTGAGCAATTGAGTGGCCTTAGCATATCATTAGCATATTACGCTTTGATTGGTTGTATGGACAACCGGATGACCAGATACTTAGCATATTAGGCTTTTATTATATAGGATGGCAATTGGGGAAATAATTTTACCAGACACATAAGACAATCTGGAAATTTTTTTCAACGTAGTTGTTTTAGTGTTAGATAAACTGTCATGCATTTCTACCATATCCTAATAATTGTCCTAGTTTTGTGCCAGTGGGGCTGGGGGGAGATACTGTACAAGCACATAGCACGTGTGCGTGCACACACCTAACATTTATGTGTGGTCTGGAGTCAGCCACCTTTCCTAGGATATGATACAATTGTGAATAACAATTATGAATATTGACTCCCCAACCACAGAAAACATGTTTTGTCATGATTAGCCTAAAAATAAGTTAAAGTTTAATAATCTCCATTATTTTCTTTAAAAATTACTGACTGACTTTCTGTCTGGTTAAAATGGTATTACAATGGTATTAGAAATTTAGTAAGGAAAACTCATTTTGATATGATGAAAGAATAATGAATATGTATTCTATTTAGACAGTTCAATGGTATATTTAAAGAGAAATTAGAACCTAAAATAAACAAATAAATAAAATGCAGAGACCTATCTGTTGCTATAAGAACATTAACCTCGGAATAATCAAGAACCACACAAACCTCTCTCCATGAGACTCTACCTTTTTTCTCATTACATAAAAATCCAAGAAGAGTTTTCTGGTTTAGGTTATATGGACCTCGATTGCAATACCTCCAGCAACAATATAATGGGAAGAGATATGGCTAAATGGATATAGGAAGTAGAGACTACACATCAACTTTGAAAACCCTATGAATTCACTTATAGACCCAAACAGTAGGTTTCTTTAAGAAATGTCAATCTTGGATATATTTTAAATGTTATCAAGAGAAAAAATTGAAATTTTTGAATTGGAATTGTCTCAAATCATGAAATATCATTACTACTTTGTCAATTGTCTGTGGGCTCTACATCTTCTCTGAATGATTTTAACCGGTGTAATTCTTTTCAAAAATTCTTATTTTCAAATGGACAAAAATTAAAGGATGAAACATAACTCTGGCTATGATGAACTACTTAACCTTAGATGTGTGTAAATAACAGTTAACAAATGTCATCATGATATTACTATCATTAGAAAATTGCACAATAGCTTCTGAACCTAGCATAATAACACCTGTCTGGATATACACATGCATGCACAATTTCTATTTCTTTTAGTGAGTCTGTTACCAGTTATCTCTTTTGCAGATTAAATGATAATTAAGGTGAACAAATTATTGACAAAACCTAGATATAGAAGTGGAAAAATTTTTAAAACATCAGTTGTGAATCTTATTTAGCAGTGGCATTTCTTCCTCAATTTTTATGTAAATATATGTCATTTCCTAATTGATCTGCACAGTTTTATCTGAAGAGATATTTTAACAATATAAAATACAATTAGGAAATGTAGAACCTGTCAAAATTCATCACCATGTAAAAATAACTATAAACTAAAAATATTGTCCAGAATTGCTATCATTGCACATAGATATGATTATAGGGTTAGGTATAATATTTTGGGCATTTTCTTTCTTGGTGATTTCTGTTTTAACATTGGTATTTTAATTTGAAGATTTGAAAATGCACATATTTAGATATATTTATCAAGGGCAAGTTATTTGTGAAACAGGTAATGGTGCTTAAAAGGATTTAATACCAAATTGACTATTGCTTTGCTGTAAGAAGGATGTTACTTACATCCTTTCCTGATCAAATGGGCTGCCATGAAAACAAAATGTCAGACAACCACAAAGCTTCCTGATGAGGAGTGAAAAAAATATATCCCAACATATTCTCAATGATTTTTATACAAACATAATTCCTGAATTTGTAAACAATAGCTCCTAGAAGCTCTTCTTTAATGTATTTATTAAAGTTAGGCATACCCCCTCTGTCCTTTGTTCACAATGCTGTTAGTATTAACCCTTAAAAGATGAGTGACATCTAAGTTGGCACCAAAGGGGAAGCAATGCAATGCCCATGTAACATAAATTTCTTTCTTTCCTCTGTCCATAGTGTTGACGTACGCTTTTTTTGTTCTTTCTCTAGAAGAATAGAAAACACTTTTCACAGTATGGCCTTCTATAGTAGGTAAAAAATGTTTTTACAAAACCTATATATACAGAAAACACCTCAGTCTTCAATTTGAAGTTTCTTAGCCATGATATGTTACAGAGAAAGACCACTGAGGTAATTGTCCATCCCGCAGTCTTTTCCCCTCACCTCAACAGGTAGAATCACGTGAACTCATGGTAGAGCTGCATATCAGCTTTCTACAATTACATGGAGTTATAACTAAATTTCTTAGAAACCAGTTTGAATACATTAAAAGATCTGAATAAAAATGACTGACTCCTTTATTCCATCACCAAAGCCGCAGTCCTCTGGATTTTCATAAAATGAAGTGAATGTCCATACTTTGTTTCAGCCCTTTGGGCAGAAACAAAGCCAAGGATAGATTGCCAAGATTTCAAATGCATTAATTTATAATTTATGACAATCTTCTTCTGGTACAACTTCCAGTATTATTTGTAATGTTCTGGTTATTCTGCCTACAAAGAAATAATGAAGAAAAATTAAAAAGGTACAGAAATCAGAAATACATAAAAAAACAGCAAAATGTGAATTATTTGGGAATACTGAAAACACACAACTATTTCATAGAGCACTTACAAGAATTATTTACTTCATTAGAATCCTATCATGCTCAATTAATGTATGTCACTTCTATAACTTCCCATGATGACATCTCAGAAGAATATGTTAATACTTTCTATTAAAATAAGGACTTTTATTTATGAATCGGGAGGCTGAAAATATTCTGAGACAATAGGATCAAGATGTAAATAACTGTTCAAAAACACATTTCATATTCAGTTTTAAATTGCTTTGTTTTTGTACCTATGAGATTACAATCAATTCCTCAGCAAAATCAAGAGAAGAATCAGAATAAAATTTCCAGTCTCAAACTTGTAGTGTATTATTGAGCAAAACATTTCATCTCCCAGGACCTCATTTGTCTCATCTATAGGAATGAGGGACTTGGGAGTGACATCAGCAAACTAAAAGGCTAGAAGGTCCCAATGCTCATCACCGCCTTAAGAAAACAAGGACAATAAATATCTACAAATGGAAGAAAATAGCTCAGGAAAAGCTCTAGAGTCTAGACAACAACAAAAATGCAGCAAAAACCTGGCAGAGCTCAGAAATCAAGGATGGCCACATAGTTAAGTAAGAAAAGTATTTTGCCTACATCACTGCATTCCACAGCCAGAGATCTAAGAAAGTTCCCAGAGAAAGAGAGCCTGAGAACCCCAGCAAACCGCACCAGTGTGGACATTTGCAACTTTTGCTAGAGAGGTCTCCCACAGTCTTGAACATGCTGATCCCCTGATGGAGCAGCCTGGAGCGCCCCCACCTCTGTATCTATTCTCAGATGCTGGAGCTGTTGCTGAAGTGAGATGGCCTCAGCTTCCCTGGTTGCTGTGCCCCATTCTCAGGGACTGGGTGCCACAGCATCTTTCCATACACAAGACCTGAGCTGCCACTTCTCTTTGCCCAACTGGGCCCAGGTCAGGCATTTTCCCAGCATTACTGAGGCAGCTTCCCCTGCTGAGTCCAGCCCCCGGGGTCCCGAGTAACACTTTGCCTGCCATTATTTAGGGCTGTGTTGGTGCTCCCTCACCCTCCTCTCCCTCCATCCTGGTCAAGACTCTGAACTGTCATTGTTGAAATAGCGCTTGCTTCCCCAAGCCCTGCCCCCTGGGTCCCAGGTACTGGCTCTGACCCATTATTGCTAGGGGCACTGTTACTACCCCGGCCCCACTTCCCAGGCAGCTCAAGGCTCAAACCCATCAATTTTTCCCAATACAGAAAAGCTCAGGAACAGATGGTTTCACTGGTGAGTTCTACCAAACATGAAGAATGAACACCAATACTTTTTTGATTAATATGGCTGAAAACATTATCAGCGAAATATTAGAAAACCAGATTCAACAACATGTTAAAGGCTCATTCACCATGATCAAGTGGGATTTATCTCAGAAATATAAGGATGGCTCATCATAGTACTGGTATCCTAGCCAGAGCAATTAGCAATTAAGTAGAAAAAGAAGTACAAGATATCTGTATCAGAGAGGAAGAAGTAAAATTATCTCTGTTCACAGATGACATCTTATATATAGAAAATCCTAAAGAAGCCACTAAAAAATGTCAGAAGTAATGAATGAATTATGTAAAATTGCAGGGTATAAATCAACATACAGGAATCACTAGCATGTCTGAACACTAACAACAAATTGTCTAAAAGAGAAATTAAGAAAGTGATCCTATTTACAATAGCATTGAAAACAAAAAAATACTTGAAAGAAACTTCATCAAGGAGATGAAAACTATAAGACACTGATAAAAGAGATAAAAGAAGACACAAAGAAATAGAAAAATATTTTGTGTTCCAGGATTGAAAGAATTAATATTGAGAAAATGTACATTAGACCCAACATGATCTATAGATTCAGTGCAATCCTGATCAAAATTCCAATGGCATTTCTAATATAAGTAGAAAACTTGTCATAAAATTTGTTTGAAACCACAAAAGACCCCAAATAACTAAAGCTATACTGAGAAAGAACAAACCTGGAGGCATCATGATACCTAATTTCAAGCTATAATGCAAAGCTATAGTAATCAAAATAGTATGGTCCTGGCATAAAAATAGACACATAACTTAGTAGAACAAAATAGAGAACTGATACACAAACCTCCCTATATAATTAACTTATTTTTGAGAAGGGTACCAAGAACACACAATAGGGAAAGGACATAAAACTGGATATCCACATACAAGAAAAAAATGAAACAATCCTTGCCTTATATCACTCAAAAATTAACTTGAAATGAACCAAAAATTTTAATGTAAGACTTGAAACCACAAAACTTCTAGAAGAAAACACAGGGGGAAAGGTCCTTGACATTGATCTAGGCCAGTGGTCAGCAAACTGGGGCTCGCGAGCCACATGCGGCTCTTTGGCCCCGTGGCATGGGCCACAAAGTTTCAATCGCACTGTACGTGTGCGCCCGCACGTGGTATTTTGTGGAAGAGCCACACTCAAGGGGCCAGTTTGCTGACCACTGATCTAGGCAATGATTTCTTGGTTAAGTCACCAAAGCACAGGCAACAAAAAGTAAAACAATTATGACTACATTAAACTAAAAGCCTCTGCCGAGCAAAGGAAACAATAAGTTGAAAAGACAAGTTACAGAATGTAAGAAAATATTAGCAAAGCATACTTCCAAAATATATGACAAAGTCAGATAAATCAATAGCAGAAAAAGAAATAATCCAATTTAAAAAGTGGGCAAAAGTCCTGAATAGACCTTTTTCCAAAGAAGATATACAAATGGTCAACAGACATACACAAAGTTGTTCAACATCACTAATCGTCAAAAAAAAATGCAAAACAAAACCACAATGAGATGTTACCTTACGTATGTTAGGATGTTATGACTCAGTTCATAGTACTGTTACCAAGCAGTTCATGTGCTAGACTTGTTTGCAGTCCATACTTTAAGTGGCACTGCCCCAGGGGATGAAGGGACCAGGGTTCCTGATGGTTAAGTGGAGCATAGAGGCCTGCTGGCCTAGAACATTCAAACCAAACCCTTACATAAGAGAGACAATAAAAAAGAAATTCATATTCTTCCAAAAAATATTTTAAAAAGGCCAAGAGATATCAAATGTTGGCAAGGATAAGAAGAAAAGGGAACCCTTATGCATTGTTGGTGAGAATGTAAATTGGAACAGCCATATGAAAAACAGTATGTGTGTTCCTCAAAAAATTAAAAATAGTACTTCTATATGACCCAGCAATCCTATTCCTGAGTATGTATCCAAAGGAACTGAAATCAGTATCTTGGAGGGATATTTGCCCACTCATGTTCATTGAAGCATTATTCACAATATGTAAGATTTGGAAACAGCACAAGTGTCCATCAACAAATGAGTGAAGATGTGACACACATACAAACAGTGAAATATTATTTAACCATGAGAGAGAAGGAAATCCTGCCATTTGCAAAAACATGAGTGGACATTAAAGACATCATGCTGCCCTAGCCAGCTTGGCTCAGTGGATAGAGCGTTGGCCTGAGGACTGAAGGGTCATGGGTTCGATTCCGGTCAAGGGCATATGCCTGGGTTGCTGGCTCGGTTCCCAGTTGGGGGATGTGCAGGAGGCAGCCAATCAATGATTCTCTCTCATCATTGATGTTTCTATCTCTCTCCTCCCTTCCTTTCTGAAATCAATAAAAATATATATTTAAAAAAAATAAAGACATCATGCTAAGTGAGATAAATCAGACAAAGACAAATACTGCATGAAATAACTTGTGTGTGGAATCTAAACAAACTGAACACATGTAAAGACAGAGTAGAATGTTGATGATAAGGGGATAGGGAGTGGGGGAATTGGGGAGATGTTAAGGATGCAGACTTAAAACTAGTAAATAAATAAGTTCTATGTAATGCATGCTATAGTGATTATTGTCAATGTACCATATTATAAAAGTTGCTCAGACACTAAATCTTAACTATTCTCAACACACACAAAAAAGAAATGATAAATACATGACATAATAAAGCTATTGCTAGCTAACGCTATTGTAGTAATCTTATTGCAGTATATAAATTATCAAACCAACATATTTTACACTTTTAACATACACAATGTTATATGCCAATAATAAAAGAGTAATAAGTAAATTGTTCCCTTGACCGGGAGTTCGACTGGAGTTCGACCAGGGGGTGGGGCCAGCCTGCCAACCGCCTGGGGACCCTTCCCCCAGCTGGCCCCCATGCGTGCACGAATTCATGAACTGGGTCTCTAGTATCTCAATAAAAATAAATTAATTTAACAAAGAAGAATGAGGGACTTGGACTCGGTCTGTGGTTCTCAGAGTGTATTCTGCAGACCAGCTATCATATTCAAAAAGCATCTTTACAACCCCACCCTAGAACCACTGCATTGGAAACTGAAGGTGGAGCCTAGAAATTTGTGATTCAGATAGACTAGTCACTAGAGTGTAGAAACCACTAGACTAGATCATTTCTAAGGTCATTTTATCTTGGTAGTCCTTGAACTCTGTGACTGGTTTCCCAGGACATTACTTCTTGGTCACTTCTTATCTTTGTAATCAACCTCTACAGAACCTCTTTAAACTACTACTGGCCCTGGAGCAGTGGTCGGCAAACTCATTAGTCAGCAGAGCCAAATATCAACAGTACAACGATTGAAATTTCTTTTGAGAGCCAAATTTTTTAAACTTAAACTATATAGGTAGGTACATTGTTATTAACCTAATTAGGATACTCCTGAGGCTTAGGAGGAGCCACACTCAATGGGCTAAAAGTTGCATGTGGCTGGCGAGCCACAGTTTGCCGACCACGGCCCTGGAGCCACTCAAGCCTACCATGTCATTCTGGTGGCTTCAGACCCAGATCATCTCTCATCTAGACATATAGCATTTCTCCTCTTTTATGACTTGTCACCTGTATAGTCCCTTCCAAGCAATGTTTAATACCATCATTTGCTTTGTAACAGTTGTTTTCCTCAGCATACTGATTTTTATACTATCCATTGATGATACAGGGCCCAGCACAGTTCTGGCAAATGGTAAACTCTATGTAAATGTTTTGCAAATAAATTATATTTTGTCACAGTCCATTCTACATTGAGATGTACATGAAGCACAAGGGAACACTCAAGAGCAATAAAACTCCATGCTTACAGGAAAGGGAAATGGTAAGATTATCCTAGAAAAACAAATAGAAGAAAAGTGTCAATCAAAAGCAGGAAGAGGTGGCTTTATAGGCAGAGAAGGAGCTAGAGTCATCTGATAAGGTGAAACAAGGGTTGTAGTTGTCTGCAGTGGTCAAATGCAAAAACAGTGGGGTTAAATTGACATCCTCATCAACCCTTTTTTCCTCACTGGAGAAGTCTGCTGTAGCTAGCTGAACTATCTCCACAACTGCCGTGTGTGTGTGTCCATGCATTTATCTACTGAGATTTTCCTTTCTTCTTTTTTTAATAACTGACTTTTTAATCTGCTCCTCCATGTCCAAACAGAAGCTTCTTCCAAAGTGTGTTTCTCTATTCGGGGACCATCAGCCCTTTGCTTTCTTAGCCAACTTGCTTACCCGGGTCACAACCCTGCATTGGGTCTAGACAAAGGGAGAGCAGTGCTGGGACCCTGATGCTTTCTAGTGTGACATTCTCCTTCCTGAGTGTTCAGTCTAGATCTTCTATTCAATAGCATATCTGGGGCCAACACTCTCTTCTAGTTCTTCACACCTTCCTTTCTCTTCTTCCACATTCAGCCACTCCTAGGTTTCCTGTGGCTTTTTTATGCTCAAGATTTGGATAATCTTCATCGTTATGGAGGTTTGGATGGAGTGGCTGATTTGGGCTCTGAGTAGCTATTTGAGCCACACCAACTTTTTCTTCTAGGTTATCTACAGCTATGCTGTTAGATGGGGTCTCAACAAACACAAGTAAGCCTCTGAGGAAGCTTCCTGCTTGCAGGAAAGCCCAGGCGTGTGGCATTCAATTACACTCGTGCTCATGTAAGTCCTTCGGCTTTGTGGAGAATCAACCATGATACTATTTTTTTTTAATAAAGTAGAGCCAGTGAGTCTGTATTTGCTGTTTACAGTAACTACAAGATACAAGACCAAACAGCAATTGTATTTTCAGTTTTACCTTTCATATTCAGTAGGTATTCCTGAAACCAGTTGAAACAACTGACCTTGCAGAATCTGATTTCCCAACCACACCTGGTACAATCACAGGAACTACTGCCAGAAGTCGTGAAATACTAGCACAAGAACCATCTTCCCCAGAAGTCGGGATTAGAATAATATTATTTTTTTTTAAAGACCTCAAAACCTTTTCACATGGATGGTCTCATTTTATCCTACAATGAAGATGGTTTGGGCCCCCAAGAAATGTGGGCAAGCTTAACTAATCTCACATGTGGCACTGCAGTCTGCATGAAGCATCTGTCCAATGCACTAAGCAGCTTTCACTGAGGAATCATAAATGGAGTCACCGCAGCACACTGTAAGCAGCATATGCTTTTAGGACTGGGGCATTGCCTAGTCACCATCACGGAGATGGATACAGTCATTCTGCTGGTGCTGCCCAGTATGGGTCCCTACAATCAGATACTTTGTTTAAATGCAGCTGTCCTCCTCTCTCGCCCTGAGCAACAGGGACCAACTTCCAGTGACCCCACTCACCCTCGGCCGTGACGGGGTCTGGCTCATAAACCCAGACTGTCAAGTAAAGTGGCTGCTGGGAGCCTGGCTGGGTTTTGCCAGGGCTGGATATCACCCAGTTATCTGCTAAATATATCAGTGGCTATTCTGCCCCATTTTCCTTGGGTGAGAAGCTGGTGTTTCTATAAACAAATAAATACGTAAAGGGCCAGGAGAATTAAGCACGCTGTCACAGATGGCAGGAGAAAGCTTTCTGTGTGTCTAGTCCCTCAAGAGCCCCTCTTCATTTCACCCTAGGAATTCTGTCAAACAGAACGTGGTTCAATACTGGCATCCTGTGGCCAGAGGAATTCATCAAATCTCTGAACCTCTCCCATCCTCGGGTTCGTCACATGCCCTGGCTGGCTGGGCTGAGCAGCCTTTCAGCGTTTTCTGAGAGCTGTCCGGTTGCCTCGCATTTTTTATGGAAGCACCTTCAGTGAGGTGTGTTCTGATCTACCGACGTTTCACAGGGCTAATGGGCTCGTGTGTGTTCGGGTAAAGAGAAATGATAATACAGAGGCTAAAGAATGTTAGCCACCAAGACAACCGGATCTGTAATCACTGAACTAACTGCCCAAGGCTCTCTGGCCGCCAGTTCACACGGAGTTTGCCTCTGACAAGGAGGTGGCTGGGGGGAGCAGTGACGTTCTGGATCAGGACTCCACTGTTTTGTGTGTCTGTGTGTGAGTGTTCTGTTTTGGCCAAAGGCGAGGAAAATACTGGCTATTGCAGCAATAAATACTATGAATTTTTACTTTACTTTATTACAAGAATGCTGCCTAAAAGGAAAATAAAACAAAATTGAGGAAAGGCTTTCAAGGCAGCTGTAGAGATAAAGGGTGACAATGATCGCAGTTTAAACGGCAGAGTTGTCATGTTCCTTGGTGAGGCTTACTGGCATTTTTGGGAACCAAACAATCATTATGGGGCTGCTACATTGTTGCTATGTTCACAAGTGGCTGACACTAAATTTGGAGTCCTTGGAGATGACCAAAACATCACTAGAGACAGAAAATAACCCCAAACTTGAAAATTACATGAGCAGGAAAAGACATCAAAGAAAGATCAAGCATGGAACATAGCAATAGGCATGCACTCGCAAAAACGTGGTATGAAGTACGCACATGTTAGCCGAAGGAAAGAAGTATTGCAGTAGGCTGGCTACAAACAGGAGGAACACTACATGGGACCAAGCAAGGAATTTGCTCCTTCACAGTGCTCCCTTCTCGATGTGGTCCAACACTACGGCTGCCAGCTCTTCCTTCCTGCATTCTCTTGGTTTTCTATGGCGCTCAAGGGTTTTAACTGTCTCTGGCCAGGATCTGAGATAGACACAGATCTCATCGTGATGAGCATTAATCTGTCCTGAACATCGGTAACGAGGAGAGCAATCCTAATGGTAAATACTGTTTACCAAGTCTTGTTTTTTTTTTCAGAATTGCATTGCCTACAAGTGGAAAAACATAACTAAAACCATTCTACAGAAAATGAATGTGATCTAACAAGAAATAGAGATTAAATGCCCTGCAAGGCGATCAGTGTGCCTGTGTTAGCCTTAAAGAACCTAATTTTCATAGTAACACTTTGGGGAATAGTGTTGCCGGCTAGAAAACAAATTTCAGTATAAATAGTATATAAAAGCTCTAAAGACACCAAATACCAATTAAAAACTAATAAAGAGGAATAGTAGCAAAACTCTATTTTAAATGACTGCCTTCTGAAGGAGTTCGTGTAGCACACTCGAGATTCAATATGTATACCACATTGTTATTTTATTTTATTTTTTAGTAGCACTGACAATATTTATAAACACATTTTACCAGAAATCTCTCTGAACTTTTTGCTGAACTTCAAAAAATTAATTATGATAAAATAAGTAAATTAAAACAAATGAGAACAAAACTTGTTTTCTAAACTCACCAAACTCACCAGCAAGAACCTATCTGCTTCTCGGGTTGTGTTTTTGACCCCTCTCTCTCGTCCCCCCAGGCACCCCATCCAGCAGATGTGGATTCAAATCCTAGCTTAATGGTTTAAATTCTGTACACTCAAAAATAAAATCCCCACTCCCTGAGTCCCAAGTTCCCCACCCAGCTGTAGGAGTAACACCATCTCTCTCGGAATCTTGTGGGGGATTAAGAGAGATGATGATGCGGGAAAAAGGGCTCCCTCGGCAGAGTCTGGGACAGAGGGCTGGGCTTCCCACTGGGGCTGTTCCTTCCTAAGCACCCTTCCTCCTACTGATCTACTATTTTCTCCTCCAACTTACCTGGTCACCAAGCTCTGTGGGCGTTTCCTCTTTAATATCTTTCCTTTCCCTTGGACCCTGCTGACAACCTGAGTTCAGACCCTTCTCCATCCTCGTCAGGATTACTGAGTCAACTAACCTCTATTCTCTGTCTTCAGCCTCGACTCCCTCTAACCCAGCCTCCCTGCCTCCAGGGTGATTTTTCTAAAGCATAAAACTGCCTGAGTTTGAGTTTTAGCTCTTCTACCTAATCTCTATGTGGTGTGTAAGAAATGGTGTGAGTTCTCCCATGCTATAACTCAAAGTCTATAAAATAGAAATAATAATTTTCCTGCCTACAGGTTTTAAAGAATAAATAAGCTCATGTATGTGCTAATCCATAGAATCACACGGTAAATGAGAGCTGTTATTCTTCTCTTCCTTGTTCTCGCTGGTCTTGTGACGCATGTGTGACTTACCATGTCTATTAAATAGGGTGGCGTTGTAATCATGATATTTAAGACCTTTGCAGGTCTCTGCCTAACTCCCTACCAAATCTCATATCACTCATCAAGTAGTCTGTTATGATATAGAATCACTAACCTGCATTCAACCCAGAATAAAAGGAATCAGGTTAGGAAAGGATTCATAAGAGCAATGAGACCGTTTTCAGAAATGCTGATAAAATTCTTCCTATGAAAGCCGTTGTCCTAAGAAGTGACTAAGCATCCCAACCGAATCCTGCCCTGAAAGCCATCAGTGGCTGCACCTTAAACATCCTTCCACTTTTCTTTCTTCCAGTTCTAATGGAAATGCAATAACGCATTCACACTAGCAGCTGTCCCACTTATAAATTTGAACTTTAAGAAATGTGTGTCATGGGTGTACACATAGATGAATTTTCTACAACATGGTCTATAAAAAGGTTCAAAGACTTACCTGACAGTCTTCTAAACCACTTGGGCTTCTTGTCCCAGATAATAAAGAGATAGTATGCGGGGACTCCAGTCAGTGTGAGGATGAAGCCAATCCCCGTACTAAAGGGGTCTGAATAGAGGGAGAGGGCAACCATGAAGAAGCACGTGAAGGAAAACAAAGCTGGGATAAACAGCGGCACCTGGAACACAGCACAGAAAAAAAAAATCACTTTTAACACAGTGCAAGGGATGGACAGTGGTCCAAGGTGAGCCCATTAGTCATGACATTGGGTGACATACACAACCAGAGAGATAGAAACATCAATGATGAGAGGGAATCATTGATCAGTTGCCTCCTGCATGCCTCTACTGGGGATCAAGCCCACAACCCAAGCATGTGCTCTGACCAGGAATAGAATCATGATCTCCTGGTTCATAGGTCGATGCTCAACCACTGAGCCATGCTGGCTGGGCAGTAGTGAAGTCTCTTTAAAGGACACAGAGAATATATTAAACACTAGCAGCCCGATGCACGAAATTCTTGCAAGGGTCTTGGCCCACTCAGCCCCGGCTTTGTCCGGAAGGTCGTCTGGAAGGACATCTGAAAGGTTGTTTGGTTGTCCAGTCTAATTAGCATATTACACTGTTATTATTATAGATATTCCCTTAATTTAAAAAAAATCTTTGGATAGAAAAAAACTCTAAGGATAAATATGTGTGTTTCATTATAGAAGTCCTGATTTAAGTACTACTATAATTTCTGTTTTTGGTATTAAAAGATGAGCTCTTTGATAATTATGATTAGAGTCCACTTTAATGTAGAGCTAAGACCATGGGCTACTAGTTACATCTTAAATCCTTTCAGGGAAAATTGATTTTCTGTTGGAGATTCATAGTAAGAGAGGACAGGAACAAAACAGGCCAACTCCTATTCGACCGCTAATAAAGATGTTGCCAGGATTAGGCAATGAATATAATTAGAAACAAATTCTGACAACGTAACTGACAAACTGATCTGTTATTTCTTCAAAGCAAATGAACAGTGAGGCCAAATCAATCTCTGAGCATTGGAGGCTGAAAGAGACCGGTGAGAGGGTATTCTTCAACCCCCCTCCCCCAAAGGAATGCTTAGTTATGGGAACTGTGCTTTCGATTAAGTGGTAAGTTCATACACCTTCGCTTTCCCTCCATATTTTACATTTTTATTCCTTCTGGAGTGTATAATGTAGAAAAAAGAGCAATGTAATAAGTCATAACCTTTAAAAATACTGAAAATGCCTATTTTGTACAGCGGCATCCATTTTAGAGTTTTAAAGAGTGACACAATTCCATACGTATCGGCATCACTCTTTCTCAGTCTGGCTGTCCACAAATGTTCAGCATAAAGGTAGATCAGAATATCCCATGCTTTGTATTTATCAGGTCATTGGACATGTCATGAAAAACCAGCGTAACAAACATCCTCTATTAATACCACCTCTTTTTAAAGAGCTCAGCACAGCACATAAAACAATGTGATGAACTATTTCCCAAGGGAAAATCAGTCCAATCTGAAGGCCCTGCCTGCAACAGTTAAACACCTGATGACAGAGGATGGTGCCCCCGCCCGCCCAAGCTCCCCATCATCAAGCTATGACAAAGGGAGGACTAGGTATTAGGAGAAAGATTTATGTAAACCCATCAAGATTGCTGAGGTTACCTTGAAAGGACGATGCATATCTGGGCGTTTGTATCGAAGATAAATCAGCCCAGCAACCGCTAGCCCAATAAAAAACCACCTGGCAAAACTGAGGAAATTCAAAAGACTGTAGAGGTCCCCAGAGAAGAGCATCACCATCGTCAGAGGATACTGCGGGGAGGGGGACAAAACCACACTCGGTGAGTTACAGGGAACACAGGTGATAGCGAAGCATCACATACCTAGACATTCTTACTATCCTTTTCAAATGATTACTTAAACTGCCGTGTTGATGAAAACCTAACCTCCTTTCCATATTCTGCTCTTAAAATCCCTTTCTATGCCAGTAACAGAATGAGGGCCATCGTCCCTGCCACTTATTGAGAAGGAATTTTATATGGATGTCTGGTGTTTAGTTGCTTTTACATTGGACAGAAGAGACTATATTTTCAAAGTCACAGTCAGTGACTGAAAATGTAAGGACCCAGAGGTGACTAATAAATAATAATCAACATCACAAGTGTCCCCTCTTGGGGAGTCTGCAGAAAGCTCTGCCAGTGGGGTCTGCGTCGCTCTTGGCCACGCACACATGAAACACGGGCCACTTCTCAATGCCTCTGCCAGGCGCTGAATGCAAAACGTCGGCCTCTCCTTCCTCCACGCTCCCTCTCCCGTGTGTTTGCCACGGGTGACCCTCAGGACCGCACAAAGGAATGCGGCGCAGAGATCAGCTCAGGGAGTCTCTGCCGCGCCCGCCGAGGACAGCATGGCTGATCGCAGAGGCTTAAAGCGAAGCCCTCTTCACGGAATAATACATTCTGCTCCCGCAAGTGACCGCTGCCTTCCGGATTCCTCACACAGAGTACTGTGTACTTTACAAAGAAATTTCAAGGAAACATTTTCAAACAAATTAAATGCGTGGAGAAGAAATGTTCCATGAATTCTGGCAGCAGATTGCATTTGAGAAAAATGTTACAAAATGGTAGGCACAAAGGGACCATAACATTGCCAGTGGGTGTTTGAGGACTGTTACACCTTACGCAGTCTTTTGTATCCCAGGTACTGGTCTCGGCATAAAGAATCCTACAACCGAAATTTAAGTTTTGGTGCTTTTATTTCTTCCCTCTAGGGTTGCTCTCAAAGGTCTCACTTTTAATCACTGAATCACTGCACTGTCTAGAACGTCATCGTTGCATTTTCTATAATTTTGTGTGGTTTCATTATAAGGGGCCTATGCGACATCTGGGTCATTTTGAACTGTAGTTTTTAGCTCCACTCTCTGCACTTAGAATTGGGATTTATTACTCTGCATCCTTTTCTACCAGGTCCTTTGTCAATGGTAGGAGCCAAACTAATTTCCCTTCCACCTCACTACTTTCTACAAAGGTGAAGAAAAAGTGATGTGGCTCTTGCCCTATACCATCAAATATGCATCAGCAATACTGAGTCAAGGGAAGCGGCGGAAAACACCCTGCCACCCACACGCTGCCAAGATCTCCATAGAGCCCATTTCTCAATGAAGGAGAAAGTCACGCACTCTGATGTCTGGGTGAGATCCGCTTTGCTAACCTGCTATTAGAGGTTATATCGAGAGACACTTGTTAATGTGCATTACCAAAACAATAACAGCTGGCAGAGGAGTGTGCTTGCGGACATGAATCATGGAGAGGATTTCTGGAAGGTGACCCTCTCGAGACGCAACATAGAATAACCTGGTGGGAGAAAAACAGGGGTGGGGTTGACTGCATAATTGATCATAGCAGAGGGGAAAATATCCCAGAACCCTAAGATAAAACTTGCATCTTTTTCATCCCAAATGGTTTGACATTTCTTAGATGATTACTTAGATTTCACTTTTCAGACCATCATGAGAAGTCTGTCTCGGAATTTTATAAAATCTGCCAACTGTTATATTCTTCTTTGAGAACAATAGCCACATCTGACTCAGCATGGCTCTCCCTACATATAAATAGCTGATAATGAATTTAGTTCTAGGTTCCAGTAATGTAGGTGTGCTGTCTATCCAACCAAAACAACACACACACACACACACACACACACACACACACGCATGCACGCACATGCACACACACACATGCACATGCACACGCACTCTGCATGCACACGTACATACACACTGTGAACAGGAATAAAGGAAACCTCATTTAAAATAGAGTTGGGAGGGCCTGAAAGGGCCTCAATAGAAAGAAGCCTTCTTCACGCCCCCAACAGGAGAAAAGACATTATCTCCTGGCCCAGCAATAACCCAGCTGCAGAGAAGCCACAGCAACCCTGAAATCCCACTCTATTCCAACGGCCTTTCCATCAAAACTCCACGCCCAACGACTTCCCTTCCTCTGTAAAAGCAAGCCCCTCTCCTTTGTTCTCACGATGCTCCTGTGGTTTTGCCATAGTTTGCACGTTCTGAATTGCGATTCCTCTGCTATTTCCGAATAATCTCATTTTTCTGGTAAACAACTGGCTATTTCATTTTTAAGGATGACAACACATCTAACATTCATATTTATCTGATTGGGTTTTAATCTTCTATTAAAACAAAAGGTACTTTTACATCAAAGAAAGCAATAGGGATAGAGATAGGGTGAAGTGGTGATTTCTGGCATCTCTTACTTTACTTTTTCTTGTCACCTTTAGAGAAACAACAGATTTTATCACCAGAAATAAAATGCTGTTGTTAGACTCTGTAGATGTACTATAAAAAAAATGCCACAGGCCCAGCTTCAGACTCGGCTATGAGTAGAGGCGCAGTGCCCTCTAATGGGCAGAAGGAGACATGCTGTTGCTACTTGGACAAAGACTTCAATCCTGCCTGTCCCTTTAAAAACAACAGGTTAGGAGGCACTGTTTCTTTGTAAAGTCATCCTTATCACATCCAATCTCAAAAACAGAAATACATTTCTGAAAATGCTTGAACTCACTCACCTGGAGACAGCAAATACACCCCCATTCATGGAGCCAAAGCAGGTGAGGGCAACGCAGATGGGAACTGCTAATGAGAAATTTCCCAGGAGCCTCTCAGCAAAGGTCTAGTGAAAGACAGAAGGACGTGAACTAGTGCTTTGCCAGAAAGTGGAATAAAGGAAACAAATTATGCCAGACGCGCTCTATGACTCTCTATTAGCCTGGTGATATGCGTATGTTTTATAACCCTCCTCTTTGGTTAGGGTCAGGCTAACTCCATAGACAATAATCAAAATTAGGTGCCATGGCATTGCTTGTTGCAAAAATGTGGGCAAAGGTCTAAACAAGTACCTATTCTTTACTTTCAAAAGGCAACGATCCATTTACCGAATCTTTAAAAACTGTGGCCAAAATCTTCTATCATTCTGGTAAGTGGAAAAAGCTTCTTCAGAAAAATTTCTGCTTTTGGAGACAGAAATCCTTTTGCACAATACCTTCTCTTTAGCCCAGAAAGCCACATTTGGATAGTGAAGCACAAATTTACACTGAGAAGAATGATGGACACTTGTTTCATATACCAATTCCACCGTCATGACTTAAAAGTGCGGCAGAAAATAACTGATGATTTAATCACTGATATCATATCTATGAGATGTTCTGAAAATCCTTTGCCCAGAATAATCACATCAGTTGAATCTGTGTTTATCAAATCAATTATCTGGCAATTCCTTCTGTGTTTCCCATGAAAAGGCTAGACTACAAATACAAGTCCAAGGAAATCAAGCCACAGAAAAGACAACAGATAAACAAAACTTCCGAAATTTCCTTTTATGCCATGACATAAAGGCTGTATTGTAAAAAAAAAAAAAAAAAAAAAGTGGGATTCTTTATTTGTCCTTGATGCAGCTGCTGCTGTGTAATTAATGGACCACATTACGCTCAAGGAATAAATGCTGCCCTCTCTCTGTCCAATAAGATGAGATGACTGGCCGGACAGCAGTAAGCCTGGTACATGTGGGTGTCTGCTAGAACTTACAGCACTGGCTGAAGCCTTTTTTAACTGCAGTGAACGCGTACATAGGTTCATGTGAAATGAGATCATTTGTTCCCCATGGATGTTGCTGATATGAGGTAATAGTGACTATTTTTAAAGGAACTGACAGCTAATGATTGGAAGTTATTTTACCCCCTTTACTGTTATGAGGTCATAAGTGAAGGCTCTCTTACTACCTACGGTTTTACACAAAATAAAAGTATGTGTCACAGAATAACAGTCCTATAACACGACCTTTGGAAGCAAAGACAGTTCTGAAGTCTCATAAATTTTGGAAAATGTAAAATTATGAGTATCTACTTTTTAAGGAATTAAAAATGCACATTAGCATTTTATTATTCTGAGAAGTGCTACAGAAATGATATCTGTGTCACTTTGAATAACTCATTATTCCCCAAAATTAATAATATCCCATGACTAGTATTCAAAAGGATGTAAGAGAAAAAACAAATATATACAGTCAAGTTGGAAATTCTTGAAGTGGTACTTTGGGAAAAATGTTTGAAAAGTTTACAAATGGGAAAGAGTACAGAATAATTGCCATTTGCATACCGCAAACAGCATTCTTTTAAATTCTGCCTACCTGTCCTTAAAGACATGTTGGAAGACTGTGTATATGTGGAAATGTGTTTTCAAGCATGTATATGCAGAAATGTCTTCCATGACATTAACACTACAGAGAAATCATATAGGATTTTAGCTGTATCAGTTAAATGGAATATGCTAAGGTATGTTCTAATTTTTTTAAGATGCTCATTATCATTCAGGTCAAGAAAAGATTACTGAATTTCAAAACCCTTTTCTGCTGGAAGGAACTAGTATAAAATTGCATCAACTCATTAACCTAAATTCAAATTGGCATTTCCCCAACTTGGACTTACCACTGCCACTGCATTTGAAAGCAAGAGCTCTTCAGCACTAATGGTCGTAAAGTAGGCCACATTCATTAGCACATAGCCGATGGTGACGATGGCCATGGATATACCTATGGCAAGGGGGATGTTTCTGAAATGCACAAAGGAATCGCTTATTAGTCATCTTTCGTTATTCTTTTTCTAAAATCAAGGATGATAGGCTAATTCAAACAAAAAATTAAATGGTAGGTATGATCATTATAGGCGCTGTTGGGTATGCATAAACATTTCACTGGAGTGAGGTACCTGGGGGATTCTGATGCTGCTGTCCAGGGGGCCACACTTTGAGAACCATTTTCCGCTACACCTTTCAAATACTAATTCGCTGCCTTTGCACCTTTCTGATATTCGCTCCCCAAATGGTCTTCCACATTCATGGGATTTTCCCCTTCAGGAACTTCCCTTACCAGCAAATGAGACTTCCAAAATGTTTTTTGGAAGTCTGAGAGCAGGAGATAGCCACCTTTCTAAATGATAGGAGTAATAATTTTGCATAGAACACAAAAAGCACAGAAGTGCTCGCAATAATGACTTTGCATGGCCCTGCTGCGAGTTCAAAGGAAGCTTAAGATCATGAATGTCTATTAAAGCAGCAGCGAAGATAATCCCATGAAATCAGAGGTGACGTGCTGGGAAGCACATAGGGCCGGACGGTGCTGACAGGACGCAGCATTAAGAAATACCCAGTGCAAATGCAAGGTTATGTCTTCATTTAATGCACTTGGAAAGCCAGGAAGTTACTGACCCCAATAATTTGATTCCATGTTACCGATACACATTACTTGCTTCACATAATCACCTCTTCAGACTCTTTCCCGTTCAAGCAACTTAAACCTTCAGCTCCCTGCGTAAAGGCTGATGGGTTTTCTTTTTTTTGGCCGTGGAGCTTATCAGCCCTCATGGAGCCTTAACCCTGCTGGTGTCACTAATGAAGACCTCAATATAAATAATTTTTTCCAAGATGAAAATACAGTTCAGAACCAAGGGGAAAAAGGGGGGGGGGGGCGCGGGGGAGATACAGCCTGCCTCACTCCCCAAGCCAGGCGGGTTTTAGCACGCTAAGTCCCAGCTCATTATGCTAAAGAGTGCTGTAGAGAACAGGCAAACCTAGCCAGCCAGTCTCTGCCATTCATTATGTTGCTTGGAGCCTGGCACTCCCCTGGTCCCCAAAGTCTTAAGCCTTGATGGAGAAACACATTGACCTCTAAATCCCGGCATCCCGTTAGGAAAGGAGCAGATGCTTCCTTTCCCCAGTGCGGGGAGGGTCCTGCGGAATTTCCTCTTAACACCGTCACATGTGCTGCCAGTTGTGATGGATAAACGCTCAATTTAAGCAAAGGAAACCAGCAGGCCAATTAGCTACAAAAGAGTGAATGGCACAAGGCCCATTAAAGATGAGTTCTGCTTCTTTGAAAGAAAGGTTACATGGAAATGCAAAGGGGAATGAAGAGGAACATGAAGGCCTATAGACAACCTTTCAATCACTCACTGTGTTGTTATAAACTTGAACCCTTTCAGCTTTATAATGTGCCCACATGGGATGCTAAGTTCTTTCCGTGGAGGAGAGAAACAGGAAGAGGGGAAGAGAGACTCTGTATTCCTTGCAAGAATCATATTAAGAAATGAAATTAAATGGTCAAGCAATGAAAAGGTTCTGGTAATAAAAAGTGAGGTGACTTATGGTTCAGGGCAGTGAAGCGACCTAACCTGCCCAGGACAGGTAGTCCTGTCTCACCACATGATGCTGCAAAACAGTAGAGAGAAGTAAGTATCAAATTTGGGCTGTGGGCTCCCAGCATGGTAGCCAGAATGCCAGCTTCCCCCTCTGTTTCCTGCCTGGGGATTATGGTGCTTCTGAGGAAAGTTTTCTGAATTGATCTTACCAGAAGGGATCCTAAAACAACCAAACAAAAAAACCTAACTTTCCAGGTTAGTTTTTCCCCCCTCAGCTTGTCAACAACAACAAAAAAAACACCAGCAGCTGTTGCCATTTATGTGGTGCCTGCTATGTGCCTGACATTTTATTGGGCACATTACATGTTTGCCTCATTTTATCCTTGGAAAATCCTGCAGGTTGGAAACATCATCACTGTTTTATATATGAGGAAATGAAGTCTTAGAGAATTTAAATAACTGTTCAAGGATACACAGCTGGTAAGTGGAAACAGAGTTGAGCTGCAAGGTCTCGCCTACCTTGAAGTCAAAGCATTTTAACCACTAATATGCACACACTGTCTCCTGTGTGTGGGTCCTCAAACACTGACTATTAATTTTCAGAGAAATCGTAATTGCTGAATATAATGTTTATTGGAGAGCTCTTTTCAAGGCTGTGTTTCTCATGCAGTCACTGAGAATGCAGCTGCCATGAATGAGGGGGAAATACTTATTCCATGATTTCTACAGTTTCCCTGTGTAACATGAACTATAATGTATAGTTTCACTGTTTAGGTAGTAGATTTTCTTTTTAAAATTAAAAAGACAACAGAGGCTAACTTAATTAATTTTGTAGAAAAGAAGGAAAAGCAAGCATGCTCGTCAGGTAAACTGAACTAGATGAACAACTTTACTATCAGCTGAATATACTAGATAGATAATAGGGGGAGGAGGAATCAAAGGAGCCTAAAGTATATGACAAGAGAGATGGCCTAACCTTGCTGCAATTCCTAACACACCTAGTAATTCCTCTCCAGGTAAAATTAAGCCCTGGGAATGGGAAGGGTTGTGGCAAAATAGCCACTTTCTTCTGTCCTGAAGTTCTATTTCACTTGGACAAAGGGAAGGAGGAGAGGGGATCATGGCTGCCTTGAGATAAACAGCAATCAGGAGTAAATCAGTTGATTTGTTCAGAAGGGCTTGGCATGCAGAAGGGCTTTAGATACAGAGGGCAGATAAGCATGGTTAGTAACCCAAGATTAAAGCAAATGATACATGATAATAAAAGGAGTTGCAGGAACTGCTAGGCCACTGATGTTTCACAGCCGCTGTGTGACTGGGAGGCAGCCCCTAATTCCAAGAGCAACAAAACCATCATCTTGACACTGAATAAAAATGAATTATGAGGTCTACTCTTTCTCAAGTATTTGTGAATGTTTGTTATGATTGACAAAATACAAATGTATTGAAAAGAGTTACTTATCCTTAAGAGCTTTTTGTCATTATACATAGTCTTTCCAAGTAACAGGCATTACGTTTGTGAGAATATAGTATTTTTCATATTAGTTGCAAATGGTCTTCAATCAAAAGGTCTTGAAATACCCTTCTCATAGATTTATTTTGAATTGGTACCAATAACCTGTCTATGTCAACAAATATCTATGGATAAATACTTGTTTCATTTGAAATTATTACATGGAAGTCTGGAAAAGCTGCTTTGAAGCACTTTCATTCTAAGAATCCAAATGGTCCCAGTAGTAACGGCTCATAGTTTACATTCGTATAATCTACAAAGCACTAGCAAATATATTTGATCTTCAAATCTACACGTCATTTCAGATTTTTTTGTGGAATGGGCTACAGTCTGAATAATGAATAAACAAAATTCACAACAAACCATTGAAACAGGAGGTAATACTCCCATTTTCAAACAAGGGATCCAAGGCTAAGAGGGGTTAAGTGACATGGTCAAAGTAACGAAAGCAGTCAATGGAAGGGCTGGAACTTGAACCTAGCTCTTCCAGCTCTCAGCTCCACATCCATGATATATCTTATCATATCATGGCTGCATTGTACCTACTTTAACTCTATGTACAAGGTCCCTAGGACCCTTACATGTTGACAAACAGGTATGATATTTTATATAAGTGACACAAATATCAGATTGTTACAATGTGACATATTTCAAGCCAAAAATATTTTCCTACATAGGTAAGAGTCATTACAAATACACATGCAGCATGGGTTGCATTTTTCATATGCTTTGCAACTATAATAGATCCAGGAAAAAACATTGTTCCCAGGGCTTCATATTGGCTAAAAAGATTTGGTATGGAAGCAGAATGAGTAAACCTAGCGTGGTTCTCCAGAGAGTTGAGCACAACTAAAGGTTACAGGGATATCTGATATGCGGAACATATGAGTAATTCCATAATTACTTGAATTTAGGATACTACTAACATTGTTTTATAATCTGAACAAAATCTTCTGAGATTTGTATGAACCAAAATAAGTTCCATACAATCCCCTGTGTTGGACACACACAATGGGGAATCACAGAGGTCATTGATCCTGGGGCATCTAAAATTGTCTTTGAGCCAGGGGGCTGGGCATGATGACAATTCTGTTAAAACCTACTCTAGGGCCGAGGTCGGCAAACTGCGGCTCGCGAGCCACATGCAGCTCTTTGGCCCCTTGAGCGTGGCTCTTCCTAAGCCTTAGGAGTACCCTAATTAAGTTAATAACAATGTACCTACCTATATAGTTTAAGTTTAAAAAATTTGGCTCTCAAAAGAAATTTCAATCATTGTACTATTGATATTTGGCTCTGTTGACTAATGAGTTTGCCGATCATTGCCCTAGGGTATTTGAGTATTCTGAAATCTTTAAGACAAGTTGTTGATGCTTCACACTTTCTATTTAAAAATCATTAATATTTTAACACATGTATTTGTAATCAGGAAAAAGGAGGGAGGAATAAGAGGAGGGATTCATAAGGATAAGAAAATGCCAAACTTCTTAATATGTGAGATACCAAAAAGAAAAGAAAGGGAAAACAGGGTTTTTCAAAGTATTTTTCAATTCTGTAAGCAAACCAGAGGCTATTTGTTTATATATTGAAACGTAACTGTGATTCATCTCAACATAAAGTATTTAAAATTACATTAAGTATCTTTTGATTACAAGTATTCATTTTAGAATCATACTTATTTCACATTTTCTTTATAATGACCCAAAAGAGACCTTGAAAGCTTTCCTTTAGATCTGACCCATAAATTACTCGAGCATATCTCTTTTTTACTTATAATTATTTTTTGCAGAATTACTGTTGATTTTATATTACCACTGCTGTTAATTTTATCTCACTCCTCAAAATTTTGTTATATGTTACAGACAAAAAGATAAAGTATATATCAAAGAAAATTATCTATATTTTTCATTCATATGATTTTTCTTCCATACATTTTTACATACTTTCCCTGACTCTTGCTCATTCCAAACTTTCCAGAAACCCCTAGAAATGGAGCTGTCCTATTTGGCTATGTGAT
This sequence comes from Myotis nattereri, assembly GCF_964212035.1. Classification (NCBI taxonomy): domain Eukaryota; kingdom Metazoa; phylum Chordata; class Mammalia; order Chiroptera; family Vespertilionidae; genus Myotis; species Myotis nattereri. The sequence continues at coordinate 62,842,494 of NC_138080.1, read as the reverse complement.
TTTTGATATTTTTAGCAGGGATTGATAGCTTTCCAGACTTGAAACAATTAGATTACAGATGACTGCACTCATATGAATCCCTTTATGTGTTTTCAGTGATTTTGCCTCATTGTCATTTAGTGCAATTACTATATCTTTGTTTTCCATCATGAGTGGGGATTGCGTTGTTAATAACATTTTTTTTAAAGAAATGAATTTGTGGAAACACAGCAAGTCATTGGAGATATGGCATGGATTGTACTGGAAGAAAACAAATGTAGTGAGAGAGGAAGAATACCTTTAATAAACCTATTTATGAATACACTTAAAGATCCATGGTTCATGTTCTAATTTAATGACAATTTCTGGGCCAAAGCTGAACACAGTGATGTGAGAAGCAGATTGTCACATATAGGTACACAGCGATCCCACTGATTTCAAGCATTAAACACCTGCCCTCTGCTTCTTACAGTAACATGAAGGCTATGGCTGTTTTCACTGAGACATTTTGCATTTCAATACCACTGACATCTCATCTAAATCTCACCATTTTCCATTGTCCACAGATGAAGAACTCCATAAACAAAGAGAGAAGACAGAGAGACCTGTAGGGAGATGTAAGAAATGAACAGACACAGATTAAGAGACTGCAGGGCTAAAGGAGGCTCCTGGAAAAATGTACGTGGACACATAAAGGAGGGAGAAAAGTGCAGCAAAAGCACACAGAAAAATGCACTAAAATTTACAATTCAGAACAGGGTAATAAGCAGTCAGAAGCATTAGTATGAGCATTTTTATCCCTTAAAATACTTTATTTTTTAATCCTACTATTAGAATAAATTCATGCCTAAATAGAATTATTCAGCAAAATGTAGCTTGAGAGTAAATTTTCATTTGCTTGCATTTCAAACAAGTAAAAATTTGCATTGTCTGCATCTCATTTTTCTCGTAGTCTAAAGATTTAGAGTATGTCTTCCAGATATATTACAGTTGTCCATATTTATGGGTAAACCTAAAAATATTAGTAGGTGAGTTTGAGTGTGCAAATAGGAAATTGGTTTCCAATAAAATGTTAGCAATTAAATGACTGAGACAGAATAACTTAAGTTTTAATAACTTAAGTTTCACACCAATGTTCAAGGCTTATTTTTGTTCTATTGTTTTTAAAATATACCTCTTCAATTGCCATTATTTTCCTCAGGATTTGGTCTAAAGTATAATACGACATCTCAGTGAACCATTTTTTTTTTTTTTTTTATAATGGAGCTCCTGAGATTCGGGTATATGGCTGAGACCACCCATCATGATTTTGTGTTGCTCTTTCCAAAGTAGACGTTATTCCTGAGAAGCAGCAGATGGACCACATTTCCCAGACTCTCTTGTTTCTAGGTGGGAATGTGACTCATTCTTGTGTTTCAATTAATGTGACAATAAAGGCCGAGGTGAGGTGGTTAAGAAGTGGGTTGCCTTGTCACCCCATTCTGCTGACAACTAAAGAGTAGCAAAGCCACATTCTGGAAGGAATCTGGGTCACAGAACCAACCTGTCGAAGCAAGCACACCAGTCAGCCAGGGACACCAACAGTGGATGACTGTTACTTAAGTTAAAAATTAAAATTTTGGTTATTTAAAGCCATTAAAAATGTGTGGTTTGTTTGTTACAGCAGCTGGTATTACCCTAACAATGATGGGCTACATTATATCAAGACTGTAAATCTCAATTCATTGGTTTAGGTAAAACTTAAAATGGGTCCTATACTATTCTTGTTTTATAATAAACCAGTATGTAGTATAAAATTCTTCAAATAATGTCCCAAATGACAAAATCAAATAAAAATATTTGCACCCCAAAAAAGCTAGGGTAGTGAAAAATTTATTATTCAAACTTTGCCACGAAACAGAGCAAATATAGAGCCCATTATTTTAAAATATAAACTCTCCTGCATGCCTGAGAACCCTCACTAATGCAGCAAAGACCAAAGCACAATTGCCCCTTGTTTTGTCCAAGGATACATAATAAGATAATGAGATGCTAAATTAATATACTAAAAACAAGACCACATAAAATAAATACACCCACTTTGGCATAGTAAATGAGAATTAGAGTCAAAATTCCCTCATGCCATTAACACATATCTTAGAAGGAACTGATAACACTTCTACATACACATAAATCAGGTCTAATCACATTTTTTCTGATTAGCACACAATAGGAAATGGAACAGGTAAACATGGGAACAGTCACCCATAGCAAATGAACCATTGCTTCTACCACCATGAATTGATTCAATTCTTCTGACCAACAATGATGAGTCTAATTATTATTTATCATTTCAATTTGATATCTGGTGGTCAAATGGATATTTGGCTTTCCAATTCGGTGCTCTGGGAACCAAAATAGAAAATGGACAATCGGCCCAGCTAGAGTGGCTTAGTTGGTTGAGCATCATCCTGTGCTCCAAATGGTTGCCGGTTCGATTCCCCAACAGGGCACATATATACTTGGGTTGTGGGTTTGATTTCTGGTTGGGGCATGTCCAGAAGGCAACTGATAGATGTTTCTCTCTTACATTGATGTCTCCCTCTCTCTCTCTTCCTCTCTCTAAGCATGTCCTCGGGTGAGGATTTTTTTTTTTTTAAAGGACAATTAATAGGATTACAAGCTATTCTGTTTGCACTCACCTCAACCAGATCAGTCCTCTTTACTTGTTTTATGTATTAATATTCTGCCAGACAACTGAAATAAACCAATGCTTTCAAATAGTTTTAAAATGACTGCTCTAGATTCTGGAAGTCAAATTATGTCTTTAGATAATGTTTTTGGAGCCAATGATGGCTTCCTTGAGTATTAAAAATATGTGAATTGGTTTCATAAAGTGTCTATATATGAATGATTATGTAGGTATGTACTAGTATGTATATATTTGACCCTACGAAGTTAAAATAATTTTTCAATGCAACAAATTCCTGTTATACTCAGGGTAACTGAGGGGAAAATTCTTAGTGGGAAAGCTATAAAGGGATAGGAGCACCAATAGCTATGGCCTGGCTTTAGTCAAAGAGGTAAATCCACATGGCAGGGCCACAGAGAACATGACACAGTGGCTGAATGGAGCAGTAAAGAAAAGCGAAGATGAGAAGAAATAGAGTTGATGGGTTAAGCACCCTGCTAGTTTAAAGAGATGATATGTCATCGTCAAAAAATGAGATGATGAAGACTTGTGATTGGAACAGTTGACAGCTCCCTGAAAAGGTCACAAAGGCCCACGGATGGCAGATCCTCCGCACGCCCTCCCTCTCCTCTCCTCAGGCTGTCCATTTACAGAGATTCATATTCCCAGCAGACATGGAAATGTTGTGATCTTTTATCTTTCAGCTCAAAAGTTAAATCTTTTGAAAAATAAGCTTTTGTGCCTTCATTTTATATGTATTATGACTTTTCTTAGACTACAAAGATTCATAGGCAAGCCTCTCTCCAGGGATAATTTATTCAAGTCATGCACAATGTGCACTGGCCTGGGGACTATTTGTCCTGGGGAAGTAGAGGTGGTCCTTAGATATACCCACCACTTAATTTCCTTTCTCTTCCACATTTTCTATTAGTCCCATTACCCAATTAAACATGACCACAAAGAAAAAAAATTATATATACTATCTCAAGTGTAAATTGTCTTTTCACAACATCTTTTCTCCGGAGTTTCACCTTTGACATTTGCTTTAACTTGATTTCAGAGAATTAAGAAAAACTCTCTGGACAGCAATCTCAAGGCTGGGTCTAGTCATGTCCCAGTCACTAGAAGGCACACAGGAGATCACTGGATCTCTCTGGGCTTAAACTTACTCATCAGTTGAAAAGGGTGTTGAAAAATGAAATCTAAAGTCCATTTCAGTTAAAATTTCATGATTCAATCCCTTTAGCAAATAAAGTAAATCCATAAAGATTGTTTAACAGAATACTTTGAAAAGTCAGTTAAGCACTTGCTCATCTATCAGAGCATCCTAAGGAAATTTCTGCCTTTGCCTTGTTCTGTCAATCAGAGGCGAGAATAGGACGCCAACTTTACAATCTCTTCTCCTGTGTTCTGAAGATTATGATTCTATTCTCAAGCAGGAACACCAGCGCATTAAATCACCTCCCATCACTACAACTTCAAAGTGTCAGCCTGGCTGGGAAAAAATCGATCATTACTGAAGATCATGTAAAGGATAAGTGGACTGTTCACTCTTCTAGAATCTAAAATGTGGCCTGAAGATCAGGCCAGGCCTCCCAAAGGCTACATACGTGGAACCTATTATCACAGACACTTGTGGACTGTCTTTAATAAGTTGCTGTATTTTATACCTGTAGATTCATCAAAACTTAATGGCAAACAAATTTGTTAAATCCATCTGAATTTCAGGAGGGCTTCTGTAGTAATATTGTTAAGGATGTTATCATGTGCATTCTATCAAAGTCCTTTATATAGAGTTTACTCATTTAACCAATGTTTATCAAATAACTTCTTTATGCTAGGCATTGTTATAAGTAAAGGGATAAAGATATTAGCCACAACAACAAAAAAATGTATTCTCCCATGGAATCTAAAATTCCAACAGGTAAGATACACAGGGCCCTCTTCCTGGAACACAGTTCTCCCACCATCCCTGGGTCCGCACATGGTTGCCTCAATCTTGTCAGTTAGTCCCAAATCAGAGTCTCCCTCTCAGGGAAATCTTCCCTTCTTTTCCTAAGTACACTCCCTGCCCCAGTAATACCCACCCACTACTTTTTTTAATGAGAAACAAACAAACAAACAAAACATCTTCTAACTCCTATCTTTTCAAATATCTTTATTTATGTATCCATACTCACCAAAGTCTACAAAGAAAGTAAAACCATTCACTGAGCATTATAAAGTGCCTTCAAAGTATTTGCTCTAAATGTCTAGTGCAAACACGTTTGAAAGGGGCTGCCAGGAATGTTTTTAACCCTCGAGGATAACTCTGCGTTTTGTGTAGCTTGTAACCATGTAGGGGAAGGGTTGTTGGCCTCCTTGGCCTTTGATATTTTTGTTTGTTTGTTTTACCAACCTCTAAGATATGTCCTAAAAGAAATGGCTCGTTAAAACAGAGAGATAAGGTAACTACTTTAGAAGATATAACTTGGGATTTAAAAACACGCACACACACAATTAAAATAAAAGCTTGTTTCCAGTAGTGATGGGAAGACATGCAAAGCTTGACCATATTTAAATGACTTTAATCAAACCAAGCTATCATTTTGACTCTTCCTCTTATATTATTTACACAGCTGAGATAAATCTGTACAAACCTCCCCAAAGAAGACTTAAAAAAATAAATGGAAGCAGTGAAGAGAAAAAAATATAAAAAAATTAATAAATAAGCACAGTTAAGAGACAGCTTTAACAGAGAAAAGAAATGTTATTACACCAAATGCTCATGTGAATTGTAAATTATTAAATCTCTAAGAACACCTGATTTATGAACAGGATAACAGCCCCTAGCCAAAATCATTTTTAATAAAAAACTGGAAACCTCCTGAAGTTCATCTCAGATTTAATATCAAACACAGCAGCCACTCATGAACATTTCCCATAAAACAGAAACACAGCACGACATAACCGGTGGGCAGCCATCAATGGGGAGTCAGCAGTACCAGTACAAACAGGGTGTCAGAACCATGGACAAGATCAGGCTTCACAATCTAGAGCAGTGGTTCTCAACCTTCCTAATGTGGCGACCCTTTAATACAGTTCCTCATGTTGTGGTGACCACCAATTTCATTGTTACAAATTGAACATAATTAAAGCGTAGTGATTAATCACAAAAACAATATGTAATTATATATGTGTTTTCTGATGGTCTTAGGTGACCCCTGTGAAAGGGTCGTTTGACCCACAAAGGGGTCGCGACCCACAGGTTGAGAACTGCTGATCTAGAGGAAGCAGCCAATGGAAACGGGCCACAGACTGAAATGATGTCACCAAGGAAGGGTAGGGGTGTAAGGAACACTCACTTCTACATATACTGTAGCAGGTGGCTCCCACTCTTGGTCAAAATACTGAGCTTCCTAAACAACTGCTGGATTTAAGAGAGCAACACAACTGTGTTTTATGTTGATTTTTGTACATAAATTCAGAATGTATCAAGTGAATTGGAACCACCATGAGAAAACAAAGGGTAGTGCCCAGCTGGTGTGACTCAGTGGTTGAGTGTCAACCTAGGAACATCATGGTTCAATTCCCTGGCAGCCTGGGTTGTGGGCTCAATTCCCAGATGGGACGTGCAGGAGGCACCTAATTAATTATTCTCTTTCAGCATTGATGTTTTTCTCCCTCTCCCTTCCTTTCTGAAATCAATAAAAATTTAAAAAAATAAAACAAAGGCTAGTAATTAAATAACCTAATATTGCCTTTCTAATTTAGTAAGAAGAGTAGATAAATCTAAGAAATGTGTAAAAATATGATTCAAATATTTTCCAACAGATATTTGTTTAAAAAATAAGGATGTCAAAATAAAGTTATTCTTTCTAATATATATTTCTTAGGAACTGTATGTAATACTCTGTTTATAACCTATTTGTCAAAGAATTTTTTCTCAGAAATATAAATCAACTAGTTGGATACATATATAATAACTAAATTCATTCATTTTTAATCCCTTATAGGTCAGTTTCAATAATAGTAAGGATCATAAAGAAATAATTTTTGCATGTTTCCATTGACATTTCCATTAATATTTGGGCATTTTGTTAAAAATGTTCTGGAAAATAGAAAATCATTATAAAAGGTGCTCTATTAGTAGAATTCAGGAGTTTGGTTGTTTTTTTTTTTTTAAAAAAGGCCAAAATGGTAAAAAAGTAAAACTAGTATTATTGGCAGCTACCTTGTAGGTTACTTTCATTAACTACTGGTTTTTTTCATCTGAAAAAAGAAAATGAAGAAACCAACTTAACAACTAACCCTAGTAGTCAAAAGAAATTTCTGGATTAAAAGGGAGTTAGTCATACATGTATAATATATACTTATATAGCACAGATTATATTGAAATAATATAACCAGAACAACTTAAAAACTATGAACTTTATATTTCAAAGCATTATACAGATTATTTCCCCATGCATGAAAAGCTAAAAGTAGAAATGGCCTTCATACAAGTATAAGTTATACTCAATGCTGATTTATTTGGAGAAAAAGAATAATAATCAATGCCACCTTTCCCCCAGATAAGAATAGAGTATTAAAATTTCTAATAATAGTCTGGCCAGCATGGCTTAGTGGTTGAGCATCGACCTATGAACCAGAAGGTCATGGTTCAATTCCTGGTCAAGGCACATGCCCGGGTTGCAGGCTGGATCCCCAATGGAGGGTGTCATACAAGAGGCATCCAATCAATGATTCTCTCTCATTATTGATGTTTCTATCCCTCTGTCCCTCTCCCTTTCTCTCTGAAATCAATACAAATATATATTTTTAAAAACTTCTAATAATAAAAACTGTATAAAAATTGGCAGATATATCAATAGAAAGGATAAGTGAAGCAGAATAGATTAACTTAAAAAACAACTTAGTTTAAAACATAAAAACTTAATATATAACATAATGATATATGTCAAAATTTATAATGTGAGTATTATAAACTAGTAAAAATATCATAAACTGAGGGGCAATATGAGTTTTCAATAAATGTTGGAATATTTGGAGGAAAATTTAGAGCCTACATTGAATCACACTAAAAGAAATCCATTCCAGATTAGTTAAAAAGTTGACATAAAAAGAAATCAAGGAAAAACAAACAGAAAATCCCAATGAGATTTAAATGATCTAGGGATACAGAAAGATTTATAATATAAAAGCAATATACAGAAGTGAAAAACACATGATTACAGTTAAACGCAGTTCAATTTAAATATTTAGCTTATTGGGGGCAGGAGGTAGGGGGGTAAGAGATCAACCAAAGGACTTGTATGCATGCATATAAGCATAACCAATGGACATAAGACACTGGGGGATATGGAAGGCTAGGGGACTGTCTAGGGCGGGGGGATAAAATGGACACATATGTAATACCCTTTGTAATACTTTAAGCAATAAATAAAAAATAAATAAATAAATAAATATTTAGCTTATTAAATTAATATATTTAAATGCAAAGTTCTATAACCTGACTCAATAAAGAAAATTTATTTACATGAAAGTGTACGACAAAATTTTTGCAAAAAATATAATTAAGAATTAGTACCCATAATATACAAAGAATTCTGTTGAATCACAAATATTCATGCTCCCAAATGGCAAACACATACAACTACTAAACATGGGGGAAATATTAAGCCTCCTATGTGATTTTAAAAAAATGCAATTTAAAACAAGTGTAATTTTTGCTTCTCAATTAACAAAGATTTGTTAATTGATCCATGCTGATTAAGTATTCTTAGCTATAGCTATTTCGAGAGGAAACTGATATACCCACTCTGGAAAGCAACTTGGTCACCCACAAAGAGACTTTTTATAAGTTCACTAGAGGCCTGGTGCGCGAAAATGTGTGCACCGTGGGGGGGAGTCCCTCAGCCCGGCCTGTGCCCTCTTACAGTCGAGGAGTCCTCAGGGGATGCCCTACTGACGGCTTGCAGTGGTTCTCAACCTTCCTAATGCCATGACCCTTTAATACAGTTCCTCATGTTGTGGTGACCCCCAACCATAAAATTATTTTCGTTGCTACTTCATAACTGTAATTTTGCTACTGTTATGAATCGTAATGTAAATATCTGATATGCAGGATGTATTTTCAGGGGTCGCGACCCACAGGTTGAGAACTGCTGGTAAGGGCTTAAGCCTGCTCCCAGTGAGGAGGGGGCCTAAGCCATATTCTGGCCTCCTTCTGTGGGAGGCGACCAGATAGGCCAATCAGGGGATGATGCCAGCCCCTCCCCATCGCCCCTCCACCACTGCTGGTCGCCACCCCCCACCCCCCATCGCTCTTCCCTCCCTCTGCCCTCTGGCATGCGCCTTGGCTAGCCTGGCGCCACCTGCTTGCCGGCCCCGCCCCCCACCGACTGGTCATTCCGCCATTAAGTTGATTTGCATATTACACTTTTATTATATAGGACTGTCTTTGATACACTAACTATCTTATAGCATTCTTCCTAAGATAATAATTGACTATGCACAAGGTTTTGTATATTAAGTGCATAATATAGCATTATTAAACTAAGAAAAACTGAAAACATTTTCAATGCCTAACAGGAAAATGAGTAAATATTGGTACATCTACCCAATGAAACACTATCCCACCATTAAAAATGGCATTTTTTGCCCTAGTTGGTTTGGCTCAGTGGATAAGAGTGTTGGCCTCCCAGGTTCTATTCCCATCCAGGACAATATGGCCAGGTTGTGGGCTGGATTCCCAGAAGGGGACATGCAGGAGGCAGCAGATCAATGGCTCTCCCTCATCATTGATGTTTCTAACACTCTCTCCCACCCTTTCTCTCTGAAATCAATTTTTTAAAAAGGCATTTACTAAGACTTTAAAGATCTAGGAAAATTAAATGAAATAACATGAAGTGAAAAAAGCAGGATAGATCTAGATGAATAGAAAGAGTTAAAGCTGAGCCAAGATACAGCAAATCTAGGCGGCAGGAGAGACTTCATGGTAGCTTCAAGCTGCTGGGGATACAGCAATGAGTGACAGAGGAGGCTCTGGTCTTCACAGGGTAACAGACAATAAACAAACAAGTAAGTATAGTATATAGTGCCAAGGTAATAAAGAACATGCATGTGTACATTTATCTTAAGTATTATAATGTAGTGCTCACATGCATGCCACTGGGACACACACAAACACACACACACACACACACACACACACACACACACACTGTGGAAAACACCTGTCAAAATAATAACAGATAGTACTTTGATGTGAAAATGAGATGATAGGTGATTTTAATTTTCTTCTACATGTTTTGGCACTTGAAAATGGGCCACCTACTATTATCAAAAGAAAGAGGGAAAGGCTACATACTGTTATTGAAAAGTTATGAAAATGATCATGTTTTACTTTGACTTTTTTTCCCATCTAGGGTACAGAATACATAATTTTTTCCCCTTTCTATCACTTGACTGAATGGATCATCTGACCACAACAATTGGGTGGAGATTTGTGTTGTGGGCCTTTAAGAATGGAATAAACAAGTTATGTCTGTTAGGAAAATATGAGAACAAAGATATTCAGGATATCTTGTGCTTCTTAGTAGCCCTAGATCAGAAGTGTGCAGTTAGGCAGGCAGGGCTGAGAGGTGAGGGTACAGGTCCAGGAGTTGCTACAGAAATGGCAACCACAGGAATAGAATTTACATATTTGGGGGAGAACAGGAAACTCCCACTCTGTCTAGTCACAGGCTTGCATCACACATATGACGGTTTGAAAAGCACCTAAGAACCCAAACTGCAGCTTCCTCCCCACTGCACTTCAGAGCTCAGGCTGTGGCTTGGCTTAAAGACAAACAGCTCCAAGACCCAGAGAGGGACATCTCCGAGATCAATGAGCAGTTGCATTTTCCCAACATTTGCAACTTGATCACCTCTCCTTGACAAGTGTTGCAGCATTATGGGACCAAAGAGCCAAACACTTATGTACATTTAAGACACATTTCACCTTTCTGGCACCAGACCCTGGGGAGCTACAAAGCAGGATTTCAAAATCATGACCTCCTCTTCCTCTCTATCTCACTCATTTCTTTTGTCATTTGCTGGTTCAAAACAAAGTTTATCGTGTCTCCTGTATCAATTTCTCTTTCGCTTGCCTCAGGCCAGAATATAGGAAGTGAGATTTTGATTGTTTGACAAGACCAATACAGAAAGAATAAATATTGCCCCCCAAATAGATATCAGAACTATTTAAAGGACTAGTATATCTGTAAAGATGTCAGAGAAAATAAAAAGCAGCTATTTCCTGATAATATTCTATCATTTTACCAGTTTCTAATCTTAAAGCTTCTGTTTTAATCTTGTAACCAATGACCTTCAATAAATGACCTGGAATAGATTATTTAATTCTGCTAGCCAAACCTCATCCATTATGTGTTTGAATAACAGCTTTAGAAAGTTGAATGCAGGCAAATGTTAATGCTTTTACACATTTTTAAAAGGAGTTTTATTCTATTCTTAAATGACATACAGGTCACTTCTAATGATTACATCCCTCCTCCAGCTTGAAATTAGGCTACAATCTTGCCATATCCAACTCCCTCAGATTTGTATTCAACAACACTAACTGTTTAGAAAGAAGACTAGAAAGGAATCAGGATTTTAACTTGTAAATATAGACAAATCAATCCATCTCTATGGCTTCAATTTATTTATCTTTACAATGAAGGGGCTGGATAATTTGAAGGCTACTTCTGATTCTAACATTCCAGGCCTTTGTAATTTATTCTTTCAAGGTCAAGTTCATTGTGTTTTTAACTGTGACAGTGAATTAGACTAATAAACTTGGCCAGCCATGCTAATATGTGAAGGGAAGAAGGGAAATGTGTAGAGAACTATTTGTATACACAGGTCATATAAAATTCAAACAATTTAGAGACATTATCCTATCCCATCACTGAGAGAATGAACATGATGGTAGAATGTCAAGGAAGGAGAAGTGGTATCATGAAAGGTTAACAGGAAAACACTTTGGAGAAACTGAGACATAAGATGCCTATAAAAAGCATTGTATGGTGAGCAATCAACCAGGATCAAGAAATGACTACTGATAAAATCATGCATTATAATTTTCAGTCTTTTTCTCATTATGCATTATATATTATAAGCTTTAGTTTTTCATTTATTATAAAATATTAGTGTTATGCCATAGACTTCATTTCATAAACTATTTTCCATATAATATCGTACATCGTACTGTATAAAACAGTAGCCGTGGCATTTGGCCACCAAATACTCAACTAATATGCATAGTATTGAATATTGTTAAGTTTTTGTCATAGATAGCTTTTCCTATCTGTTCCACATCTAAAAGAAAGGGAATATGAGAAAAAAGGGAAAATGAGAATATGGCACAGTAGTAAAGAGTTACCTGGGAAAACCTTCTGATTTTTGAAAGCTATGAGCTTGTCTCTGTAGAAAAAAATCAATGAAATACTATATGTTTTTTAAAAACAACTTCCAAATGTCAGAGATTAGAAATGCCTCACTCTGAGACTGAGATAATTTAAGCTTCCCTTCCCATGGTAAGATGTTTCAAACAAGGTATCCCTTACTTCCTCATAATGGATTTCAAACCCAAAACACAGGCAGTGCAGAAGGAAAGAAACAGTTTGCCCACATTCCCAAATCCTGATTTGATAATCCCTATTAGATTACAAATGAGCTAAAGACATGATATTTGATGACAATAATAAAAACTAAATGGTCTACCATTAAATAAGTGTCTACTATAAGCAAGGTATTGTCAGACACATCAATCAGTATGTTATTTCTAATTCTCACAAAAATGCTGCAAAATAAGCATTAGAATGCATATTAGAATCCACTTTACCATTGGGTAAGGAGTAAATATAAAACTCTCTCTTTCTCTCTCTCTTTCTCTCTCTCTCCCTCTCTCTCTCTCTCTCTCTCTCTCCCCTTCTCCCTCTCTGTCTCCTTCCTTAGGTAGACAGCATAAAAAAAAAAATAATGCAATCCTAACTGGATTATTGGAAATGTCTAATGCTTAAAGTAGAGCTATCAGCTCTGGCTATTGTGGCTCAGTTGGTTGGAGCTTCATCTGTGCACCAAAGGGTCATGGGTCTTATTCCCAGTCAGGGTACACATCCAGGTTGTGGGTTCGATCCTGGTTGGAGGGTGTATAGGAGATAACAGACAGATGTTTCTCACATTGGTCTCTCTCTCTTTTGCTCTAAAATATAAAATCAATTAAAAAATAGACCTATCAGAGAAGATACCTCTTTGCATAGGCAATTACCTCAATATGTATGTAGACTCTTGTGAAAAATAAACACACAGTAAAAGCCTAGTATGAACATCCTGTAGCACAGAGGTTTCTATACCATTTTGTATCTTTTGTAGGTATATCCTATATAATAAAAGCCTAATATGCTAAGTGTCTGGTCGACCAGTTGGCCATTCAACCAATCAAAGTGTAATATGCTAATGATATGCTAAGGTGGCTCAACTGCTTGCTATGATGTGCACTGACCATCAGGGGGCAGACAGTTGACCAGTTGGCCAGTCGCTATGCTGTGCACTGAGCACCAGGGGTTAGCTTGCTGCTTGGGTACGGCTGATCGGGACTGAGACGAGCTAGACATGCCCTGGAGCCCTCACATGGTCCCTTCCCGGCTGGCCAACCTCCCACGTCCCTCCCTGGCCCCGATCATGCACTGGTGGGGTCCTTTGGCCTGGCCTGCGCACTCTCGTAATCTGGGACCCCTCGGGGGATGTCAGAGAGCCGTTTTTGGCCCAATCCTGCAGGCCAGGCCAAGGACCCCACTGGTGCACTAATTCATGCACCAGGCCTCTAGTATGATAATAACAGTGAGAAGAATGCAGGATTTATTACCATACATTACTGACTACCCTAACAAGTCTATTAACATCTATATTCTTCCTGGTGCACTCCACCTATCACGGACCCTGTACTTAAGGTGACCCACTGAATCAGATGCCAGAGTTTTGTCTAACCCTAGATTTCAGACCTAATAATCAAGTTCCCTTGCCATTGGGGTGCCAATCCAGCTTCATTGTCCACATGCATCCTTTCAAACTTACCATTTCTGAAATAACTCAAAAAATTTTAGTCCTATATAATCTTCCATTCGTCATGAGATCTAGAAATTGGCCACAGAATCCCATTTGTGTGTCAGTATTTTTGACACTTTTAACGCCTGAGACAGATCTCCTGCCTATGTTTCTATCCCTTGGCCATGCTCCCAAAATAATATTTTCTACTTGTCAAACCAGGTACTTGTGTGTCATCTACAAGAATTATAACACATATTCAGTTAGTTGAAAGGAAACTCCGAATTTGCTACTCTACCATGCCTCTTCTATCGCTGAGAAATCGGAGGCTTGGAGAGGATAAAAGATGTAGCTAAGGTCACAAAATTAAATATTTCCAGAACCAGAACTAGAACCTTAGTCACTTGACTCTAAGTTCAGAGCCCCTTTCCTAACACCAGTGTGGATCTCTTTTCACAACACCAGCATGAGTGAATCTCACTGTGCATGGTATGCCAGTTGCCTCCCAGGCCGACTCTTGTCCTGTACTGGCTTTGCTATTTCCCTCTTCTAATCCTACCTTTCCCCTAGAATACAAAATGTTTAAAAGTCAGATCTTTAACAGATCTTATTTAAAATATTTCCAAACTCTGATTTAGGATTTCCATTTGACCTTAAATCTGAGGGTTTCCTTTATCTTACTAGTACCAGACACTCCTGTGTAGTACATGCTTCCCCACATTGGTTCCTATACATTCACTAGCCTAACAATACAGCCATAATAGTATTGAATTGGAAGCAATATCAGACAATGATCTGCCTCTTTTATTCAACCTGCATATCTAAAGAATTACAGCTAAATGATAATCTTTTATCTCTTTTGAGAATTCCAATGCCAAACCAAATTCCCTTTCTTTGGCACTTTTGAACATACATTTTACCCTAAAATAAACTCTTGTCATTTATTTTAATCTCATTAGCTCTTCCATTAGCATGCAGAATACTAATAAATGATAGCATTCTCTTCATAAAAAAAAAAACAAGACAATTTGATGCTTTGGAAGAGAATATGTGAACACTATGTTGATTCATCCTTTCTCTTTAAGCAGTTCTGTAGCCCATATCTTTGGGCTGGGACAGTATGATGCTATTTACCAGAATTCTCTGCCACATGATATGTCACCTTGTTTGACTCTAGCAATGGTTCAACTCTAGAAGGCAATTGGCTTTACAATGACATTTGTTTTTATTAAAAACAAACATATAAAAAAAGATTGAAATGCAACTTTTCAGATTATAATTCCCTTTAAATTGTATATATGTAACAGCAAAAAATCTACTGAACCTGCAACCACATTCATCTTCCCCAAGCACTGCTTCACATACACTAAAACCTCCAGTGTAGCCCCCCACACCCTGTCCCATTGGCCAATGGATCAGGTCCAAAACTCTTGTAATGGAGGCTAAGGTTCACCACATCCCAGCTTCCACACATTACTACCATTCTGTCTTCTACTCTTCACAATCCTTTGCTTTAGGGAGAGCAGTTTACACATTATTGCCTGGAACCACTAAACAGTTCAAGGCTTGAGGTACACCCTTCCCTGTCTCAGATGCCTTCACTTCTCTATTTGACCTTTCTGAGTTCTACTTTTCTTCCAACTTCCTCTTCCATAGTCAAGTTACTTCCTTAATCAGTCATTACACCACCTGGCACACCCATGGTTCACTTTGCTTTGCTTCCTAAAGAGACAAACTGGCAGGTTGGAAAGAGTATGAGTTTTGGAGCCAGACAAATAGTCCATGCCTTGTATCAAACGTGGATTATAATCCTAGTCTTCTCATGGACTACCGACGTGGCCACGAGAGGTGACCTCACTTTTAAGCTTCAACTTTCTCAACTGAAGAAAGGAAATAATACATCATATTATTAAAAGTGCTACCCTGTAATCCAACTAGTATTCAGACTGAAAAATACCATTGATAGTTTTAATAAAAGTTATGCATTTTTAAATTAAGCAAAAATTTATAAAAACCATTTGGGGGTAAATTAACACTGGTGTTCTTCAGTTTTGTATCAACTCAATAGCTTCTTTTCTACAAATAAAAATAACAATTTAAATACGTGGTACCAACCACTCATATCAAGACCTTGTTTGTCAGATTTCATAAAGAGTTTCTTGGTAAGATAGTGAACCTAGAAATAGGTGACTGCAGTGAAAGTACAAGTAATCCATCCATTATATCTGCGCCATCAGTCAACAGTGTGAGGATGACAGTTTGGGTGTGGGCATAGAAATATTTGGTTCAGAAGGAAAAAAAAATCTGCGAAGAAATTCATTCTGATTATGATGCGTGAGGGTATTCCCACCTGAAAGAGGTTAGAGGCTATTAAATAAAAAGCAGTTCTCATCATCTTCTGAACCTTTTAACTACTAATAATCGGTACTTTGCTGATGATGCAGAACAACTTTTCAAGCTGATTAATAGGTCACGTATGTAGAAGAGGCACCCACGTTCATAAAACAATTATGCTAATCCTCTAATTTTTTTTCAAAGATTATGAAATATTCTAATCTTTGATGAATATAGGTTTTGGTTGCAGATGGTGTTTGAATATTGCCTGTCGAGCTCATTAACATTGTGAATTTCACATATTTTATCCACACAATCCCATGAGAACTGTAATAGGAAGATTATTACCCTCTATTTAAAAGTGGTAAACACAGATTCAGAAGCAATTTAGAGGTCTACCCAAGGTCAAACAGCTAGTTAAAAGAGGGCAGGATTCAAATTTTGGTTTCCTGAACCAGTGCTGTTTTCAAAGACTCAGAAAGTGAATATTTTTACAGTTCATAAAAGTGAAGGAAATCCTTCTTTATTGGAAAGTCTCAACTTCACTTGGCTAACTTTAGATGTTTACATTGTAACACATTCTAGCTGCACCTATACAAATTCAAAAGTTGCTCAATTTCCTGAGTAGATTGATACGCAGAGTCAATGTTTGAATATGACTAGAACAAAACTATCAAAATTATTTCAGTGCACCGCAAGTGTCAGTATAATGGCCTGGATGCATCTTGTCTCTGCCTATAATAAATAACATGGGATATTATCCTATTTTTGCGAGAATCTTAAAACAACACTGAATCTTAATGAGTGCCACCCAGCAGGCCACAGACTAGAGATTAGTGATCTAAGAAGTTTTCCCCCAAATATAATTCTGAATGTAAACTTTACTTATGAGCCACCTATTGGGTATAGTCATCAACTTTTAAATCCAGGCATAGAGAAGGATAGCTGATTTACATAAATGAGAATATGAATTAAGGGAGTTACTAAAGTGTAAACTCAAAAGCAGAGGCTATACTAATGGCTGACTTATTGCTTCTGATTGTAGAAAGTATTTCCTTTTAGATAAGAAGATTCCAACTCTGTTATCTCCAGTGTGTGTCACTTAATTTCTCATTGTGTTGTGCCTATTACAGTCATGACATTTGGCCTAACTTATGTATGCCAACCAAGCCACAATTTATCAAAGCTTGAAATGGTCATAAGAATTAGCAGGTTGCTAATCACATGCAAGTGAACATATTGGTAGCTCAGTTCAAGGAAGTTACAGTAAGATTCTCATTTTATTGTATATGGATTATATCTGTTTAAAGATAGTATTGAGGAGATTCATGCATGTGGTGAAAGGCTAGATTAGATAGTATCCATGGTCCCCTCTAATTCTGAAAATTTTTGAATATCTTATGGATAACTAAAGAGAACAAAAACAGAGGATAAAATTAAATCAGTCACTATTATTGCCCCTAAAGAATGAGTTTATGAGTCTACACTGAAAATATAAATTTCAATAACATTAAAATTCAAACTTAGAAACAACTATTATGAAAGGATGTAGAACAGTTAAAAGCATTGACCTTCAAATTTTTGTCTCAAAATGGGGTTAGAATCCTTAAAATAAAATTAAAAAATCTAAATGACTTCCACAAAGCACTTGAAGGATTAATATCTGTCTTCTTTGTTTATTGCCTGATAAAATATTATAATATAATCCTATAATTTTGTACCACATATTTGGCACATTAACCTTATGAGAACAAACTTTTTCAACCAAATGTATTTTTTATACGTATATGAAGCTGAGAAATGCAAGCATTTTGAACTTAGGGCACATCAACACATGTCCCATTAGTGAGAAATATTTGAACCGAGCAAAGGCAAGGATGAGTAACTTGATGACCTTGATCTCTAAATATAGAATCATCTATTTTCTGTAACATCTGGCCAAATCCTGACCTTTTGCCTGCCTCAGTGGCTCAACTAATATAATGATACTCCTGCTGTGAAACATACTTAAAAGTTGATTTGCAAAACTTTTTCTGTTTCCAGAAAAAAAATGCACTGAATAGAATGAATTTAATTTAGGTATCAATGATTTCAACAATTGAAGAAATGTACTGTCACATATTAAGATAATTCTAACAATGCTTTATTGTCATTGATAAAGAGATGCCTCATTTTGCCAAAGAAATCTTTATAAACTTGGTTATAAATTCAATTTTAAAATTCAACTTGATTAGGAGACATCATTTTTAAGAGATTCATTCAGCAAATATGTTTACAAATTAATTCTGCTAATAACCTAGATTTTTCTATATACATTTATTTACAATGAGGTAATTTTCTGTGACAATTAGTTTATACTAGGGGCCTGGTGCACGAAATTCGTGCACTGGGTGGGGGGGGGGTGGGGGAGAGTGTCCCTCAGCCCAACCTTCCCCCTCTCACATACTGGGAGCCCTCAGGCGTTGACCCCCATCACCCTCCAATCGCCTGATCGGCCCCTTGCCCAGGCCTGACGCCTCTGCCAGAGGTGTCAGGCTTGGACAGGGGACCCCCATCTCCCCCCGATCACTGGCTCTGGCCCCCGCCCAGGCCGAAGGCCTCTGGCCCAGGAATCATTCCTGGGCAGGGGATCCCCATCTCCCTCTGATCGCTGGCTCCACCCCCCACCCAAGCCTGATGCCTCTGACCCAGGCTTCAGGCCTGGGCAAGGGGACCATCATATCCCCCCAATCCCCAGCTCCGCCCCCCACCCAGGCCTGATGCCTCAGCCAGAGGAGTTGACCCTCATCACCCTCTGATCACCAATCACCGGATTGGCCCCTTGACCAGGCCTGAGGCCTCCGGCAGAGGTGTCAGGCCTGGGCAGGGGACCCCCAGCTCCCCGCGGTTGCAGGCTCCGCCCCTGCCCAGGCCTAACGCCTCTGGCCAAGGCGTCCGGCCCGGGCAGCGAGGACCTGCAGTGGCAGCGGGGGGCGCCGCGATCGTGGGCTTCGCTTTAGGCCCAGGCAAGGGACCCCTAGCTCCTGGGACTGCCAGCTTCAACCGTGCCCAGCTCCCATCGCTGGCTCCACCCCTACTTCCTGCTATCACTGGCCAGGGCGGCAAAGGCGCCTGATTCTCCAATCATGGCTGGGGGGCAGGGCCGCCTTTGCCCTGCCCCCCAGCTCTTAGCTCCCCCCTGGGTTTCCGATCACTGTCAGTGGCAGGGGGCTTCTTCCTGCTTTCCCTTTCACCTCCCTGCATTGTGCCTACATATGCAAATTAGCCGCCATCTTGTTGGCAGATAACTGCCAATCTTAGTTGGCAGTTAATTTGCATATAGCCCTGATTAGCCAATGAAAACGGTATCGCCGTACGCCAATTACCATTTTTCTCTTTTATTAGTGTAGATACCTTAAAAACATATACTATTTGAGTATTTGTGAAAGAAACTGCAAGTTTTCTGAAAATATAGATAACCTTACTTTGTAATTAAAAAATAAAAAAACATAATGTTGCTATAATCTGCACATATAATTGAGACATTATATGCTATTTCTTAGCACCTGTTAAGTTAGAAATCTACAACACATAAACAGGGAAATTTGTCTCTCATAGAAAACTGCACTCTTAAAATGCCAAAATACAAGATCAATGACTTTAACTCAACCTTTAATGCGCCGTCATGCAACTTCACTACAGCACATTTGGGCAAGATCTTTAAATTGTTTTCTTTTGCTATGTTTTTAACCAGGCTAATAGTTTTATATGTCCTATAAGAAATAGGCCTTATAAAAAATATAGCATTATTAATAAATTAGAGGCTCGGTGCACAGATTCGTGCACTGGTGGGGTCCCTCAGCCTGGCCTGAGCCCTCTTGCAATCTGGGACCGCTTGAAGGATGTTGGACTGCCAGTTTCGGCCTGATCCCCGCAGACCAGGGACCAGGCTAAAACTGGCAGTCCGACAGTCCCTGAAGGATGTAGCAGTATGTGATGTGGCAGGTGGCCGGAGAGGAGCCTGAGCCCCAGCCAGCCCCGCGCTACTTCCGCTCATCCCGGCCCTGCTGTGCCTGCAGCCGCCACTCGGTAGCACACTGCTGCGGGGGCGGGAGGCTCGCGCCGCCACCACAGCTGTGCTTGTCAGCCCTGAGCCTGGTGTCTGGCGCCCATCAGTGCACGTCATAGCGACTGGTCAAATGGTCATTCAGTCATTTGTTCATTCAGTCACTTAGGCTTTCATATATATAAACTAGAGGCCCGATGCATGAAATTTGTGCAAGAATAGGCCTTCCTTCTCCCAGCTGCCAGCACCAGCTCCCCTCTGGCACCCAGGACCCAGGCTTCCCTTGAAGCCCTGGCTTCATCTGGAAGGTCGTCTGGAAGGATGTCTGGTCTAATTAGCATATTACACTTTTATTATTATAGATACCTTTACACTAGCTTAATACAAATCAATAAGGATAAAAAAACATATACTAAGAATGCATGCAACATCTAAACTGAATGAAAATAACGTGATTGTGGACCATTTATGAACCAGTCTGATCGCATCACAATGCCTTAAATGTCTTTGGGCATTTTTCCCAATCCAAGTTTCTCTTCTTTGAAGTTATCATTGGTACAAGGTGTGATGACTTTCAGGCATCAATTAATATAAATTGGCAGCAGGCATAGTATTAATTAAACATGACACTCTGATTATTTAAACCTCCTATTAAAGTTGATTATTTAGAGCATGTTGATAGCCTGCTCTTCAAAAATGACTGATGATATCAAGCTTTACTGACTTCCTCCAAGTCTACTATTTCCAACTCCTCAGAACAGGAGGAATAAATGAAGTGAGAAGAACACTGAAACAAGGCTAATAGGCAAACCGACTAATCTCAGACTCCCAAGGTCAAAGTAAAGCAATTCATTTCTTGCCTTTCATCAACACAAGACATGATTTATCAATCTGAGAGCAGGATTACAAACATTATACATCTCAATGATATGTTCTTTGCACTGTGTAACTTTTTGAACAATGATGGATTGCAGTCACCACAAAAGTAATATCATAGGGAAAGCCTATTAGATTTGCAAATAAAAACATTTTGATTTTTAAAAGCAAAGGTACTCATTAACAATCACTACTACTACACACTTCATTGGGGGGAGGGGCAATGTTATTTTAAAATTCAGATATTCGTTGGGATTCTATCACTTATGTGATCTAAACTTTGGACTTTTATGCTCTTCAAAATACTATTCTTACTTTAATATATTCATTTGTGGAGCCAGTCACCATGCTATAGATAATTATTAAATGCAATATTTTTATATTATTGCAAAATGTCAAAGATATTATTGCATTTTCACATAAAAATGGTAAATGTCTTTTAAGGATTGCTACTTCTATAGTCCAAAGCTGCTTTTAGAGAAGAAAACATTATAAGAAATATCATTGGAACATTTTTTAACATTACAAATGTAATCATACAGCAGGAATTTTGCCTCAAATTTTAGGATTAGTGTCTTATAAGCTATTAAGAATGGGTGAGATAATAAGAAAGAAGTCACAAACTAATTATTTTGATGATATTAATC
Organism: Myotis nattereri; assembly: GCF_964212035.1. Lineage (NCBI taxonomy): Eukaryota > Metazoa > Chordata > Mammalia > Chiroptera > Vespertilionidae > Myotis > Myotis nattereri. The sequence continues at coordinate 62,820,872 of NC_138080.1, read as the reverse complement.
TCCCAGCTTATCTCTCATTTGCCATAACACTTACAGAACTGTTCCATAAGTCATGCTCCTATTAGAAGTTAAGAAATTATTCTGTAGAGTAATGTTAGGTAATTTGAAAGATTTCCACTGATATCAAATTATATATAAAAGATTGTCAATAGTGATCAAGAAACCATATTCTCCGTTCTATATATTTTAAATCACATTTTCGCTGATCGAAATTAATGACCACTTTTTCTATTCCATCACAATTTAAGGTGAAATTTATTGCCTCGGCGGAGGAGGATACCACAAGGTGTTGTACCTGCAGCTGATGATTCATGTCACCAGCTGCCAGAGAGCTGCACATTGCCGCACACCTGGACACACGCGCTGCGACTGTTTGGGAAACACATTTATCTTGGAACGTCACAAAGGAGATGAAATTATAATTATTCTCCCTTGTAACGAAAGGTATTTTGGAGCTGTGTCGACCTACAAAATAATACAAATTACACATCTGGAATAGGTCCACATAATTTTACCATCTGTTCTCTATATTCAACCATGAGTATGTCCCAAAGCATTCTTTGTGTTTAAAAAAATAAGATTTATTTTTAAAAGGCTTGGACTGGTTGTCAACATTGCAGGGAAATGTTATTTTTTAATTTAATACACTGAATAAATTGCTCAAAACCCTGAATTTCTTTGGTTGATAAATAATGCATAGTACAAATTTAATCAGTTGTTTTCATTAAGGGGATTTTGTGGCTATCTCGGATTCTGATTTTGAGAAAATAAATGTGTTGGCTAAGTCTTGTGCAAAATCTTCCATGCAAAAACTAAATATCTGAGTATCTAGTATGAAAAAAAGAATAATACCAGACAGGTCTTTCTTCAACTGAAGTTTCAATAGTTACTCATTATCTTGACCTAAAAATCCAGAGATTCTTACTTAAATTCTCCTGAGAAGTTCCTTAGTTTAACACATTAAAATATCATATCAAAATAAAAGTATTCTAGGAATATTTAATACAGTTTTCAGAATCATGAGTTCCAGAAAATGAAAATATTTTATCCAAGGTAACCAGTGATAATAATCTTAGTCTATATCAGATTTGATAGTTACTTTAATTTATTATAAAACTCTTATAGCTGATGTTTCTCTTTTAAAATGCTAGTTTATTTTCTCTAAATATAAAGATTCAATGAATCTGTACACAAGAATAGGAGAGATCATAAAATGCACATCCAACTTTAGTACTGATAGTTTAGAGAACAAGCTTCACTGTGGTGTGAAATAATTTTTCATATTTCTACCAAAAACACTGAAGACAGAGAATAACTTAGGATATTGAAATATAGAAAACACTCTTACATGGGTAATATTTACCTTGCTCCTAAAATAAGGATATAATAATAGTAACAACAACCAAACAATTATCTATAATAATAAAAGCATAATATGCTAATTAGACCAGACATCCAAACAACCTTCCAAATATCATTCCGATGTCCTTCTGGATGAAGCCACAGCAGCAGGGGCCGAGGCAGAGGTGAGTAGGGGCAATCAGGCAGGCAGGCAAGTGGTTAGGGGTGATGAGGCAGGCAGGCGAGTGGTTAGGGGTGATCAGGCAGGCAGGCGAGTGGTTAGGGGTGATCAAGCAGGCAGGCAGAATGGTTAGGGGTGATCAGGCAGGCAGGCAGGTGTGCAGTTAGGAACCAGTGGTCCTGGATTGTGAGAAGGATGTCCAACTGCTGGTTTAGCGGGATCAGGCCTAAACCAGCAGTCGGACATCCCCCGAGGGGCCCCGAATTGTGAGAGGGTGCAGGCCAGGCTGAGGGACACCCCACCCCCTGTGCACTAATTTCATGCACCAGGCCTCTAGTGTAGAGAATAAAAACCAATAGTCACTAATCTAAGTACTTTATACACATTAACTCATTTCCGCAACCCAATGAGGCAGATGCTATTAGTATTTTCATTTTTTTTTGACATGAACTTTCTTTGCAATAAAAAAACACTGAATTAATACATCATTGTCCTTCAGTATTTGTATATATATATGGAAACATTGATATTATCAATGTGCGAAGTTAAGGCCCTGTTAAATCCATGTTAAGTATATGTATAGATGTATAAAATAGGTTACCAAAAATATAACTTTATTATTTTATGCTTTCAGGTTCTATAATTTAATGCTAAATGTAGAAGATACAATAAAGTTATTGGCATCGAATTTATGATAAAATCAAATAAATTTTATCTGCCTAAGAGAATGATGATTATGATAAGTATAAAGTTGATTAGCCCACACTAAATTTCTTCTTTAGGTCTACTTTCCAACTATATAGCCTTACATTTATTCCTCATAAGTATTTCAGAGTAAATATGGCTACTTACTTTTCAGGATTTTCTACTTCTTCAGTTACAAAGTTGAGATAAAACCTAAAAAGATATAAATAAATTATAAGCAATTAATATATTTTATGATCATAATTCAAAGTTTCAAAATTTATTCATTTATTTATTGAATTTATTGGGATGACATTGGTTAATAAGATCATATAGGTTTCAGGTATACAATTCTATGACATGCCACCTGTATATTGTATAACTGTTTAAAATCAACCTGAGAATTATGAAAACTTTTTAAGCAAACACTTACAGTAAGATGAAAACATTCCACAACCAAAAGCTCCTACAAATCAGTTCCCTATTAAACTGCATTGATGGAGTTCTTTTTTATTTAACATTTTTATAGAGGTATAACATACTAACAGTAAAGTGCACACATCTTAATGTTTAATAATGAATTTTTACACACCTGTGTAACCAACAACAAGATCAAGAGATAAAACATGTCTGGCCTCCCAGAAGGTTTCCTCATAGCCCTTTCCAGTAATACCATCTCCCCCACTCTCCTGCAAAGGCAACCACTGTTCTGACTTTTACCACTATAGATTAGATTTGCTTATTTCATCACAACAGACTGATATTTGCTTGTATAACAATTTTACAATATTTATTCTTTTGTGTCTGGCTTTTTTTGCTGGTCTTTGTGTTTGTGAGTCTCATCCATATTGTGTGTAGCAGTGATTCAGTATTTTCCATTGTTGCTATTCATGGAATGAATGTAGCACTATACAGTCTATTGTTGATGCACATTTGGATTACTTCTAATTCATAGCTATTTTGAATATAGACACCATTGATATGCTTGTACATGTCTATGCATTCATTTCACTTGGTTATATGCTCAGAATAAGATTGCTGGATCATAGGGTGGGTATGTTTACTGCCAACTATTTTCTACCATCTCTAAAATCTGCTCCAGTAACAGATGAGATTACTATATGTCAGTCACTGGGGACATGAAAGTGGAAAATACTTAGTCTCTGTCCTCAAGGAGTTCATGGTTTATAGATAGGTCCATAAAATAGTGTGATACAGCATAGGAGGCAATGCTGGGGGGCACACACAGGGCGCCATGGGAGCAGGGGCAGGTCTAACCCAGATGGGCAGGTCAGGGAAGATATTTTTAGAAGAGGCATCGCCTCAGTTGAGTCCTCAAAACTGTTTAAGATTTACCCTGGTGAAGTGGTGTAAGGACATCCCAGACTGAGTAGAGCACATGAGCACAGGGCATGAGTAATGTATGACTAAGTATTCTACAGCACTCATTGTGGCACGGGAGTGAGAACAGAATTTAAGTACACATAGCCTTTGGCTTCTGAGAATCCAGACTTTAGTAGTGGTGTCAAGTCTATTAAAACTAGTAGGGCAGCCGAAACCGGTTTGGCTCAGTGGATAGAGCGTCGGCCTGTGGACTGAAAGGTCCCAGGTTCGATTCCGGTCAAGGGCATGTACCTGGGTTGCGGGCACATACCCAGTAGGAGATGTGCAGGAGGCAGCTAATCGATGTTTCTCTCTCATCGATGTTTCTAACTCTCTATCCCTCTCCCTTCCTCTCTGTAAAAAATCAATAAAATATTTATTTTAAAAAAAACCAAAAACTAGTACGGCAATAGAAGTTTGACAAGAGCATTGCTCAGTTTTAGGGAACTGGCTTTCTAGATATAAACAGAGGATAAGTAGGAACTGAAATGGGATAACAGATAATAAATTCTCAATTCACACTTCTCCCTTTTAATTCACTCTTTTCCAGTATGCGTCCCACCAAATAAGCTCAAGTCACTAGGTTCTGAAGTTGCTATTTTTCTTTTTTGTATATTTAGGCCACTAAGTTTAGGCACAGTGTTAGGCATTATACAAAGTTGATAACTAAAGAGCAAAACTTGTTTTTGAAATCCTTACCCAAGGACTTGCTTAGAGAAAGGAAGGGAGAAAGAGAGAAATTGATTGGCTGCCTCAAAGTACATGCCCCAATCAGAGGTCAAACCCACAACCTGGTTATAAGCCCTGACTGGGAATTGAACCTACAACCTTTAGGTGCATAGAACAACACTCAATGAACTGAACCACACTGGCCAGGCAAGAGCAGAACTTTTAGAATATTTCTCAAGGCCTGAACACTTTTCTGGGCCTATTACATGACAGGAAGCATTCTGGGCAAACATATTACATTTTCAAGTTCTATAGAGTTGCAAATATTGTCCTAAAATTATGGCCCAAAAGAATTTAGGGGTTCCTTTTCTTTACCTTGCGACCTTACTTGTCCCTTTCAGGAATGTCCACCACCTTGCACACATGACTTCTTTTTCCAACCAAAAGGACTGCTAGAGACCCTTTAAAGCCCTGTAGTTCCCTCTCAGGGTTCCAAAATATATAAGATTGAGGCAGACTCCATCCTCAAATACACATACATAGATAACTAGATCATGAAGATGGGAAAACTAAGGGTTCATAATGGGGAAAGCTGAACATATAAAGAAAAAGACCTGTCTACCTCTTCATTTCATAGGTTAGGAAATTTCCACAAAATAATTAAGTGATATTTTCAATGTACCCTTCTGTTCTCTTAGTATTCCTTAGGAGGTAAAATATCAATTATTTAGGTGCACAAAAGCCTGGGTCCACAGGTACAAATTTTTCATAACCGAAAACCAAATGGCTGGCATATTAGCCCATCAGCCTTTAATATACTTAAACTTTCTTGTGACTTACAACAAAGATGAGAAAGCCTATCACATTCCATCTTTATAAAACACATATCTAAATTAATACGTAGGCAGTTAATGATCATGGTTGTTCAAAACAAGACAACAGGCCCCCAATGGAGTCACTTATGCTAAGCCACATGTCACCAAACTGAGACTTAATTACAGTTCCAGCTCTCCCAGAAATGGACTCTGAAACCAGTCAATCAGGAATCATCTGACCAGAACTAGTTAGGCCATCTGCCTATAGACAGGTAAGTAACCTTGCAGTAACCAACCTGCTTTTTTGTGTAGTGTAGTCTAACTTTCTTGTTCCCACTTCCTTCTGCCTATAAAAGTCTTCCATTTTGTACAGCTCCTTGGAGCTCCTTTCTATCTGCTAGATGGGAAGCTGCCCAATTGGAATCAATTTTTGCTCAAATAAACTCTTGGAATTAATAATTTTATAAATTTATCTTTCAACAAGGTTAAGGTATCTAATATTTTAAAGATATGTTTTAAGTGGAAATAGCTGAGAAAACGGTAGTGATAATGTTGACCTAAAAAGTTAGCAGCCTACCTGGCAAGCATAGCTCAGTGGTCAAACTATGAACCAGGAGGTCACAGGTTCAATTCCCAGTCAGGGCACATGCCTAGGTTGTGGCTGGATCCCCAGTAGGGGGCGTGCAGGAGGCAGCCAATCAATGATTCTCTTTCATCACTGATGTTTCTCTCTCCCCCTCTCTGAAATCAATAAAAATATATTAAAAAATAATAAAAATAAATAAATAAAAAGTTAGCAGTCAGCCAGGCCAGTGTGTCTCAGTGGTTGAGAGCCGACCAATGAACCAAGAAGTCCCCAGTTTGATTCCTGGTCAGGGCACATGCATGGGTTGCAGGTTTGAAACCCATTAGGGGTCATGCAGGAGACAGCTGATGGATGTTTCTCTCTCATCAGCGTTTCCATCTCTCTATCCCTCTCCCTTCCTCTCTCTCTAAAAAAATTAATAAAAACTTTTTTTTTTAAGTTAGCAGCCAAAGATATCTTTTAATGACTAAAGTGTACATTCTAAAAATAGAGGTTGTAGTTATACCAGGAAGGCAAGCAGCAGTCAATACTTACATCTGGAATATGCACTCTTAGGGATTTGATGTGTTTGTTAAAAGCCCAAGGCAATGGGAAGTACAGGAAGAAAATGTAAACAAAACAAAACAAAACAAAAAGCACACAAATGAAGAAATATTTCCAAGGTTCTCATATCAAAAATAACCAGTTCCGTCTTAACACTTGTTTTAGAAATGTCTTTTTCCAACAATGTTAAAGCAAGAAAGGAAATATTTATGAAAAAGAACACAATTTCAAATATTTGTCATAGCTCCAGAGAATAGAGACAAGGAAAGGGCTTGGGGCAGGGTAGGGGTGGGGAGAAGAAAGCTTCTTATTTTGGTCCAAACATTCCCATCCTGCGGGAAATACACCTTTATGTTCTCCTCGCCTCTAGCAATGAGTCCAAGAGCATCCTCTTTGCCTTACATCTCCTCAAGGCCTCCAGAGAATGCTCACAAGATGTATCGTCTCAGCTTTTCCACGATTGTGCATAAAAGGCACCGCAATGCTGACAATGCATTCCAGTACCCAACCATGTGAATTCTTTTAAAAAGAAGCTTATTCTTTAGATGGGATTTGACACAATGGTACAAAATAATCCCCACAGGTGCTTTAGAAAGACCAAATCCACTGAGGACAGGATTTAAAAGGAAGAAAAAAAGACACCGAAAACCCATTTTTCTATCATGCAGTTTAAAAAAAAAAAAAAATCCCACCAACCAATATTTAGCTTTGGATCAGGCATGAGGCTGAAATTGGTTGAACTCCCCTGGGCCATAAGGGAAACAGGCAGGCATATTTCTCTGAATACAGACATTGGCAAGAATATTAAAGTTGTTCTGACCCAACGCCGTGACCTGGCAGGGTTAATGATTTCTTTCCCCCTAATCATGTTTCTGTGAAGGAGTTTTTATCATTCTAAAAAGGTTCTGCACTCCTCATAGCCAACGTCCTCCGGCATCCCAGCCAAGGCCTGGCAGTGTCTTTTTCCTATTCAACACGGGGGAGGTGAACCGCGCACGGGGCCGGACCTCCAGGACAGCCAGGCTCTTGCTGCTTTCACTTACACCCCAGGTGGGTAAGTTCTGATGACAATTGCAGCTTCTGTCTTACTTCTGTGCAATGTCCCCCATACTTTATATTTTTTTCCATCAACATTGTCACAGCAGTAGAGGGGGTGGAGGCTCATTTAGGGCCCCATTTATAATTCCACAACCCGGTCTTGTAAATATCTCATGAAAGTCAGAGAGAGGTCAGAGAGAAAGGATCACATCTGAAAAATGAATAAACACCCCTCTCCCTGGGAACTCTTTTAGTCTCCCTCTTGTTCCATTTATATCCAGATATTAACTTTTCTGAGGGAACTTCAGGCCAACAGACTATTTCTTCTAAACACAGCTTCATTTTTTTCCTAAGGCTGATGGCCATAGATTACAACCAGACTATTTTTGCCTATCCACAAAGCAGCTTTCAGGTAGCATAACCACCTGTGATCGAAATATAGTTACTTATCTGTCCCCTACCTAAGCCACTTGTATCAGATGACATTTCACTTAAAATCCTGGCCTTAATTTCCAGGACGATGATTGAATCCTCAAGAATATAAGAAAAGCAACAGTTTCCTATTCTTTAAAACAGGGAGTAGACATGAGGATTATATGGGTAAAGGTTCATGTAAACCCCATTTACCCTATAAACAGTATTGAGATAAATGTTTAGGCCCAACATGGAACTGCTGGATCCCCCAAAACCAAGCCAACTCTGGGCTCTATACTTATTTCCTTGCTCTTTATTCATTTTCTGTTTTTCTCTTCTTTGTTCCTTACTCTTTACCCAATAAAAGCTTCCTGTCTGCCATTCCACTGTGCAGTTCTGTGGACCCTTGAGAGTGGAGACTGCCCGCTTTATGAAGTACTAAATCACGATTGTTTGTATCACCTACATTGTCTTTTTAAATCATTTTAACAAGAGTAACATTTTGGGTTCAATGTCAATAAAATTAAACATAGCCTGGCCAGCGTAGTTCAGTGGTTGAGCGTCGACCTATGAATCAGAAGGTCACTCACGGTTCGATTCCAGGTCAGGACACATGTAAGGGTTGTGGGCTCGATCCCAGTGTGGGACATACAGGAGGTAACCAATCAATGATTCTCTCTCATCATTAATGTTTCTATTGCTCCCTCCCTCACCCTTCCTCTCTGAAATCAATAAAAATATTTAAAAAAATAAAAAACAAAATTAAAGTAACAAGATAATTCAACATGAAAAGAGTCTTTATTCATAAAGAAATCTATCAGCCCTCAAAAGCCTACAGAAGTAGAGATGTGCGTGCTCCAGGTGAAGAAGGTGACCTGAATATTCAGTGCTGTTAGCGGCGGGGAGAGAGCTAGGTAGAAGAACCTTTTAATATTCCGTGGGAACAGATGCATCGTACCCACAAGAAACTTCATTCAATAGAATTAATCAAATCTCCCTTGTGACTATCTCCACATTCCACATTCTTGATTGAATACTCCCAGGCTCCAGGCACTTGGCTCTGGCTGAAAGCTTTTTGCCACCGCCCCACTTCACGCTGGTGTCTCCTAGTGACCTTCCCAGTAGCTTGGCTGGTGCCCCAGGGCTGCAGAGCTCTGATCCAGGCTGAATAGCCACAGAAGAGCTGATTCCAGTGCTAACCCTGTGATCACAACTCCGTTCCTTTCTCTGCCCAGCACCACATTGTGCTTTGGACAAAAATTAATAAGACTTCAAAACACTGAGGGATTCAAGACCAACGCTCACACACAATGGATATAAAAATATTCCAGTCATATACAAATATGTTATGCTAGATTCCTTAGAGCTACAATCTTTTAACAACCTTCAAACATATTTTGCTGCAAAAGCCATGTTAAAATTTTAAGTTAAGTTCCCGTTCTCTCCTAATTCTCCTCTACTGCTATATTTTCATAACTCAATGAGATTAACAGGGTAAACACTCCATTTACTTTGAAATATATTTGTATATGCCATGCATTAGCTGGAAGGTAAGATGTTAAAAACTAAAGAAACAAAAGGAAATTGTATTTGTGTTTGAAATGTATTTACATAATTTTTGAACTAGTGTAGTTTCCTGATATTATTTTTAGAGCCAGAACATTCTCACAGCTAAACCTGTACAACTATTAGCTCTATAAATAATTTAAAAATATATTGCTACTAATCACCCCAAAACAGTGAAATTTAATTTGACTACAATAATTTTGATATTTAAGTAATATATTTCTACCTACTGGGCTTTCTAGCTAAAGTCGCTTCAATTAAATGTTATTAGGTCAGCAATTTTTAACTGGTGTGCCACAAAAATTTGTTAAACGTGCAATATCTGACTATTTCGTCAGGGGCACTGACCTCTTTTCCCTCCCAGCGGTTCTCAACCTGTGGGTCGCGACCCCTTTGGCGGTCGAACGACCCTTTCACAGGGGTTGCCTAAGAACATCCTGCATATCAGATACAGTGGGGCCTTGACTTACGAGTGTCCCAACTAACGAGTTTTTCGAGATACGAGCCGTCTCTTGGCTGATTTTTTGCTTTGAGTTGCGAGCTAAAATTCGGGTTACGAGCCAGCTTCAGATACCCCACCGCTAGTTGGCGCAGCGAACGTCACAGTGAACGCCACAACATCAGCCCAGCATCACGTGTCTCACCCGTTCACTTTATGATTTGACATACGAGTAATTTGAGTTATGAGCTCTGTCACGGAACGAATTAAACTCATAAGTCAAGGCCCCACTGTATTTGCATTACGATTCATAACAGTAGCAACATTACAATTATGAAGTAGCAACAAAAATAATTTTATGGTTAGGTCACAACATGAGGAACTATATTTAAAGGGCCAGAAGGTTGAGAACCACTGCCTTAGACTGTCAAATTAAAAAAAAAAAAATGACAACAGCCAACACAACAAAAGCTGTCTGGTGTGAATGAATCAAAATTATAACTATTTATTGTCAGATCAGCAAAAAATATATTTCTCGGTATGCCACAAAATTTAGTTTATGTGTGCCATGAGATGAGAAAGGTTGGAAATCACTGTACTAGATCAATAAAATTAAATTAGGAAAAATCCCACTCTTATCCACAGTTATTGTTATTCAAATTCCCAAACAAAACAAGGCACAAATTCAAAGTTCCAATGCTTCCCTGGGAAGGTACCACAGTTGGACGTGCCTCAAAGATGCACTTCCATCGTCTGGTGATTTTCATGAACTTGGCTGCATATTTTCTTTTCAAATGTTGAGAACTTTTTAAGGAATTTGTAAGGTCCCTTAAAACGTAACAGATTATCTAGCACAGCAGTTCTCAACCTGTGTGTCGCGACCCCTTTGGGGGTCGAATGACCCTTTCACAGGGGTCGCCTAAGACCATCGGAAAACACATATATAATTACATATTGTTTTTGTGATTAATCACTATGTTTTAATTATGTTCAATTTGTAACAATGAAATCTTACTTATTTCTACATCTGTATTATTTCTTTCTCATGGGAAGGTGGAGAAAAATCATCAGTCGCTATTTGCAAACACCCTTGAAGCTTTAGCTGAAAGGTCTTTTGACATCTCCTGGCACTATTATGTCCTACCTGATCCACACTTACAAGTGATTTGCACTGGCTCTGAAGACCCGGCATTGGCTTGTTTTATGACATTGGGCTCAATCTAGCGGTCACCTCGACTGGGAACCTCAGTTACGTTCGCATTAAGTTACATGCTCGGGAATGGGCCTGGTGGAGCCACGCCATCTTCACGTCAAGTAAAGTAAATCGCACTGGATTGTCACATTTGCCTAGCACTTCGCTTGGCAATAAATTGAAGTACTCGAAGGAGCTAATGAACCTAGACTGACTACCATCTACAGTTATCCACTTACCAGCCAGCATATGCATACATTCCATAATAGAAAGCCAGTGGCAAGCCCATGATACTGGCGTCTCTTCCTGAAAAGGCATCTTTAAAGTGTTGTGTTTGCCCTGCAATGAGAAGGAAAAGATTTGAAGACTTTTCAAAGAATTGGTTATTATTCATAAACATGAGGAGGGGGAAGGGAGGGATTGGATAAAAACTATACTGTTTGGGGTCTAGGTTTCTTACCATCTGCCCATTGCCAATGTTATCTATTAATACTGTATTCATTCTAGAGATGGAGTCCCCAAAGTATATTGATCACCACTAACACTACTTTACACTTCTCTTCTAATAAAATTATAGCAAAGAGGAAAATGGTATTTTTTTAAAAATCCTTTATTTGAGCGTGCCTCTACTCTTGACAGAGTTTGACCATGAGTGAAGATTAAAGGATCTTTGCTAACCTACAGTTTATAGGAGTGTGATAGAATTCTTTAAGATGAAGATAATAGAATGCTTGGGAGGAAATATCCATGATTTATTCTCAAGGAGGAGGTGGCAAGAAAGCCCTGAAGCACATTCTTACGTTATTTAACTTCCTGCTTTCCCCCAGTAGTTCATGAGACACCAACAGGAATTGGAAAACCTTGCAACTAAATTTGCTCCACCCCATGCCCCCACCACCACCCTAGCTGCTTTGGTAAATAAAGTTTTATTGGAGTGCAGCCAGGCCCACTAGTGTTATGGTTGACACCGCCAGTCTATGGTTGATGTCACCCTAAAACAGCAGGGTAGGGTTGTTGTGACAGAGCCCATATGGCACGCAAAATTAAGAAGATTTAGTATCGGCCCTGTGCAGACAGTCCGCTGATGTTGTTCTAGAGAATGGCATGGTTCCTTCTAGAAACACTGAAATTATACTGAACTTTAAAATAGATACATTTTAACAAATTTTGCATCAACATGTGGATTGAACACTATTATTGATCACATTTTTCTCTACTTTGTGAATCATAATGGGCCCTTTTCTTGTATGTCTTTTAGACAGTAACCAAAAAACAAGAATTCAGATTTAGTCAGCCAATATCTGAAGTGAAGCATAAAAAAAAGTCTCTGTCCCAAAGCAAATAGCAAATGAGATTATCCTAATAGGAAGTGTGACACTGTTTCAAAATTGGTCTTCACATAAGTAAATTAAAGGAGGTGGCTGATACATGAGACCCTCTCTCTTCAGTCCTATCTCAGTTGCTGCCTGGGTTGCCCAGCAACAACAGATATATCAACATCATATGTGTGAGTTTTGAGACCAACAGTGGAGAACGTTGAATTATACACTAAATGATTTTTCCCTCTAAGCATCCAATTCCCGAATGCAGCTCATTTTTTAAAATGATATAGTGAATTCAGAAATGCCTATTTTACTAAAACATCTCTTCTGCATAAGTGGGGACTATAAATGCTGGAACTCTGATAAAAACATCTGTTGTATCTTTTTTTTTTTTTTTTATCCTTGGCCTAAGGATTCCTAACAGCACTGAATAATCAGTAGGAGAAACCAAATCCTGATAAGTGCCTTCTTAAAGTATTACAGAAGAGAGGCCTTGCTGAACTCCAGGGATATTGCGACTGCATCACAGAGGTCTCGGGGAGAGGGAAGTCCTGATCTTCAGAGGAAAGCTTAACACATCCTCATAAGTAAATAGGGACCATAGAACTATTTCCAGGATCTGATTAGAGTAGACATAAATGCACAGTCTATATTAGTAAAACAAAACAAAACAACAAACACCCTTTTTCTCTCTGAGAGTTTCAAATTCATATGGAAAATATATGATCTAGTTAGAGAAAAAGAAACTCACCATTTCATAGTCCTGGAGTAAATATACCTGCTAAGAATGCTCTGCAAAATGTTAAAATTTACTTTGAATGTGGTAATACTCTTGGGGCATCTCTCAGATTAGATATATAAGGAAGCCTGGTCACATTAAACACGGATATCCTAAGATTTTATCCTAAGGATCATTCTAGTGTAAAGTGCTGAGAAAGATCCAAAAGGTATCTCAAGGCTTCTCTTCTCAAGGAATCTACAACACATTAGTATTTGGGCAACCTCCTCTCATCTCACACACACATTTAAGTAAGTGATAAAAACTGACTATAGTCATGCATTACACCAAAAAGGATAAGGGGGGAAGGGATTTTGGTTTTCAAGGATGACATGTCACCTTTTGGAACCCTAGCTAGAACTAAAGTAGGGTCAATGATCTAGAGTTTCCACACTTTCCAAAAATGGAAGAAGCGCCTTACAGAAGACTAAAGAGTTAGCCCAGAAAAGGAAAACACTAACAAAACATCATTTTCCCTACAGTTCTCACGGATCAGATAAAACCTGAGCAGGCCAGCTCTGTGGAGACCAACGTGAATAAGGAGAGCCAGATCATGTCTTCTCTTTATTGTGTTTATTCTGAGTAGGCCAAGGTTGCTGGATTGAATGCAAATATTTAGCCAGGAGGACTCTAAGAATTCCCACTGGGCTCCTTAACTGGACAACAGCAAATCCCTTTCCCTGACCTTTTGCCATTTGTTATTGTTTAATGGAGCGGTTCTCAACCTTTGGGTCTCGACCCCTTTAGGGGTCGAATGACCCTTTCACAGGGGTCGCCTAAGACCATCGGAAAACACATATATAATTATATATTGTTTTTGTGATTAATCACTAGGCTTTAATTATGTTCAATTTGTAACAAAATACATCCTGCATATCAGCTATTTACATTACGATTCATAACAGTAGCAAAATTACAGTTATGAAGTAGCAACGAAAATAATTTTATGGTTGGGGGTCACCACAACATGAGGAACTGTATTAAAGGGTCATGGCATTAGGAAGGTTGAGAACCACTGGTTTAATGCCTCTACCATTTTGCTGAATTTTGGCATATCCTTTGCCTTGTGTAATTCTTCTGCAACTTCATTAAACTTCCCAACAAATTCCTTGGAACTGACAATGTCCATGTAAACATTAAATACTTCACATGCTCAAGTTACAGGTCACTCCCATACCATTCCACCTCACTTTCCTATTTACTTCCTACTATCATGCCCATTGCTAATTAAATAACTCACCTGGGCCTGCTTCTTTTCCAACAACTTCCCCTGAACCCAAGCTATAGCATGTGCCTCCTTCCCTAAAACAACTGAAACTCAAAATGACATCACCCCCTCAACCACCTCAGGTTTCTTATTAAACAGTCAACTCTGTAAGGCAAGTATTCCCAGAAAATGGTGTTACATTTCTGTTGAAATGCAGAGTAATGTAACAATGATAATTGAGTACTCACCACTATTTTTGTCAGATAATATTTGGATTTTAGGAATGCTACTCCCTGATCTGTCTCCCTGCCAAAATTCTATTCTTAAGGTAAAGGGAATAGTAACCATAAAGGAAAAGAATTATTGATCATCTTTTATTATGTTCCAGATATCTTTAATCTTCATTACTGTCCCTGAACTAGTTTAAAGTTTAACCGCAGATTTTTTTTTTTCCACTTTGAGTTTTCACTTCAAACAGTTTACACCGAGAAATTCACTGATGCCTTATTTTGTTGCTTGGCCCAGTCTTAATGCTCTTGTTGCCATTTAGCTCTAAATACCAACTCATCCTCAGGGTAGCAGGCTTTCATATCAATTAGATGACAGTATAGATTCCAAGATCCACAAGTAGAGACTAATTAAGGGATTCTGCTAGTACAAGCGAAAGTTAGTGTTGGAGAGACCAAAAGCAGATACGTACTTTAAAAAGCATTTATTTTTCAGTCCATACCTTTAATTAGCTGCATAACTCCAGGGACTATAATTATCAGAATTGCTATGAGCTTGCAAAAGGTTAGAAAAATCTGGATCCGGGCACTCCAGCTGACACTCATGCTATTTAGGACCATCACTGCAGCTGCAAACAAACAAATGACAAACAAAAAACAGACAAAGTTACAAAAGGAGAATCCTTATTGGCATGAAGACATCGTAGGTCCCGGTTACTCTTAGGCAGTGGTTGGCAAACTCATTAGTCAACAGAGCCAAATATCAACAGTACAACGATTGAAATTTCTTTTGAGAGCCAAATTTTTTAAACTTAAACTATATAGGTAGGTATGTTGTTATTAACTTAATTAGGGTACTCCTAAGGCTTAGGAAGAGCCACTCTCAAGGGGCCAAAGAGCCACATGTGGCTCAAGAGCCGCAGTTTGCCGACCATGGCTCTAAGGCAGTGGTTCTCAACCTTCTGCCCCTTTAAATACAGTTCCCCATGTTGTGACCCAACCATAAAATTATTTTTGTTGCTACTTCATAACTGTAATGTTGTTACTGTTATGAATCGTAATGTAAATATCTGATATGCAGGATGGTCTTAGGCAACTCCTGTGAAAGGGTCGTTCGACCGCCAAAGGGGTCGCGACCCACAGGTTGAAAACCGCTGCTCTAAGGGCCATCCAGGGAACCAGAGGTGTTGGCATGACCTGGAAGCACTGTGGAAATGCAGAAACTCGGGCGTGGCCCAGACCCAAGAAATACAAATCTGCATTTCAACAAGATCTCTAGGTGATTTTTATACACATTAAAGTTTGCGAAGCTTTTAGATAAAACCTCTGAACAGTGAGAAGTCATTTCTTGTTCTTTTTTTTTTTTAATATAAGAGTGAATAGATAGTATAGTGCCCTAATGATTATATAAAAATATCTTCTAAGCAAATCCTGAAGTCATTGCAGTGCGCAGATTGCTGAATGCGACTCTTCAGCTTGCTAAGGCAGCAACTATCTCCTCCCTCAGTGATTGTGTGCATATTCACCTCTCAGTGAGAATCACACTCAAGAAGAAGTAAGATGTTAAGAACGTGGCTGGGACCCTATTCTTCACTCACAGGACTAGCCTTGGCCAGCAGTCTTGCTGTTCCTCTCCATTGTCCAATTAGCACGGCCAAGAGTGGCTCCCAACCTACCCAAAACAAAGCGTCTCCCAAGACATGTTTTGGGACTTGGGACAAAAACCATTGTAAGCGATGAGTCCAAAAGAGCACCCAGGCTAGGATGAACCCTGGGTCCGAAGCCAGTAGCATGTCCCTTTCTTAAGGAGGCTGCCTGTGGTTTCCCAGCAGCACACGACCAGCCACGCCCCCCACCCTGCGTGGACCATGAGAGCCTGGAGGAGAAAACAAGCCATATCCATCTCTGCGTTGCTAGCATCCAGCTTCACGCCTGCCCTAGGAAGATCATCAGCTCCATTTTGTTGAATGAGTGAATGAGCTGGATACTCAGTTTAAAAAACAAACAAAACCAAAAACCACTACCGTGGCCCAAAAAGGCATGACATGAATGGTGATAGATGCTGCCTCCTGGACTCTGCAGGAATGACAGGGGTCACTCTAGGGCCAGGCAGTGGATGTCAGTGCTATGCTTCTTCACAAAGCCTTATGCTTAGTGTTAACCACCTCTTCCCACCCAAAAGCAACTCCATAGTTGCAGTTATCATCTATAAGCTTTATTTTTTAAAAAGTATGTTCCTCCCAAACAAATAACAAAAAATGTATAAAGATATTTCTCCACAGATAAAACAAAACACAGAGCTCTTATTCAAATTGCAACAGGAAACTCTCCTTCTGTGCAGCACGGAGTTATCTTTTCATCTCCCACCGCTTGACATATCACTGACTCCTTTCAGAATTTAAGAATCAGTACAAATGTTATCAACTTAATAGCCCAAACCCCTAAAAGAAGGTGGATTAATGGACATTTCTTAATGGTTTGCTATGCAGGCATTTAAAATCATGATATAGTCAGATATTTATTATACGAAAGGGTGTTCATGATATAATACTGACCAATAAAGCAAGTGACAGCGATGGATAGACAGATATAAACACACAAAGGCAGAAAGGAAATGAAAAAAATCTAAAAAATCATGTATCAAACCATTAACAGAAGGTATCTATAGATGTTAGAACACTAATTTTCAATTTTTATTTATTTTTATGCATTATTTCAATAAATTTATAATGAACATGCAGCATTTTTATGCAATAAATAAAGCAATTTTTATTTTTGAAAAAAATTCAAAGATGGAAAAACTAAGGGCTCTGTAGATCCCCCATATAGTGAGCTTGGAGTTTCCTAGTGAAGAAAGGCTTAAAGGAAGGATGATCAGAAAGGCTGGGCCTGGAATAAGCTACATGGGAGGTTAAGAGAAAGTTTTTACCTACGTTTGAAGCTTAAAACTTGAAGAAACAGACACAGCATTAATGGCACAGTGCATTATTTTATCAGAGAAAGGATAAAAAATAAAATTATTTCTCTCTCCAATATAAAGTACTTATATATCAAAAATAATACAATGCAACTCTGCTCTCATCTTTGTCATCCAGTGATTTCTTCTCCTGTTTCTATGCAAATGACTCTGTGATAAATGAATCATCATACCAAGGGGATTATTTTTTCAGTTAAGGAGATTCAGCATTGGCCTAAAAGAAAATGGAACTTATGTTCCCACCACCAACAAAAGAGCACTGTTTTCTTTTAAAGAGAGCTCCTAAAACCCCAAACACTATTTCTGGAAGTACTCCACAGTAGACAAGAGCTCTTGCATAGAGAGGAAGAGAGAAATAGGAGAAGAAAGGGGAAAAAAAAGGAAGGAAAGGGGAAGGATGGGAGGGAGGAAGAGAGGGAAGGAGAAGGCAAGGGAGGGAAGGAGGGAAGGAAAGGAAGGGAGGGAGGAGGGAAGGGAGGGGATTGAGGGAAGGGAGGAGGGGAGGGAGGGATGGGGGAGGAAGAAGAAAGAGAAAGAGGCATTCTTATTTTTGGAAGCTCTATTTATTTGAGAAGAGGAAGATGGTTTGTAACTTTCATAAAGAATATAAGTATTCGCCGAAACCGGTTTGGCTCAGTGGATAGAGCGTCGGCCTGTGGACTAAAGGGTCCCAGGTTCGATTCCGGTCAAGGGCATGTACCTTGGTTGCAGGCACATCCCCAGTGGGAGGTGTGCAGGAGGCAGCGGATCGATGTTTCTCTCTCATCGATGTTTCTAACTCTCTATCCCTCTACCTTCCTCTCTGTAAAAAATCAATAAAATATATTTAAAAAAAAAAAGAATATAAGTATTCAGTGCCTATTAAAAAAGAAAGTATTTGGGATTTTCTTTTGTATTTGATTAAGTCTTCTTAGAAAAATGGAAGACAAAATTAAACTGAATTAGGAATTGATCATCTCACCTCGCTCTGCTCTCAGACAGCTGAAATAAAAATTCTGGTTAAGACTGATTTCTCTCAAAGATTTCTCAAAACGCTGCTTTATTTGAGCATCCAGACATTGCACTCATTATGTGGTACAGCTCGGGTGTACCTCTGCCACCCTGAAGGATACAGCTGAACCAGGAACAAGGCGGCCAGTACAGAGGCGCAGCGAAGGTTCTCACTTGGCTGAAACTGCTGTTTCATCATGTGTCTTTACAGAGAAAGTTAAGTCTAAGGATGCTGCTTATCCAATAATATTAAAAAAGGATCTGGGACTCACTATAGCAAGAGCTTTCTGAGTCTCTGAGACAAATAATGCCTACTTTGTTTTTGATACACTACCCACAATGTAATAATCAAAGAAATCTGAGCAAGCTCTCTGGTCCTCGTTTTACTTTCATTGAATAATTATTGCTAATTTCACACATTATATATTTATATAAATTTGGGATGATGATGATGATGATGATAATGATTATTATTATAGTGTTGCTTATCCTAAATGTTACCAAAATGAAAATTCAGGGACCTAGAGTTTCTGGCACTTATTTATGATGCAGTCTCCTAAGACCTGAAATGCAGCCAGGAAAGCCATATGTACAAATCCTGGAGATAAGAAATACATATTTGAAGGGACCTATTTCTGAAGAGGATGTTTAGGGGAATGTTAAGGACTGAGTCTGTGACTTAGAATGGCAGGATGTCTTGCTGCACTACTGTAATTCAAGTCTGCCTAGCTTTTGCAGAGTTAAGATTACTGAACCTGGATATATTGGGCTTTCCCTGGCTCGGACTTCTGACTGCTTCATGTTACCCTGGTGAAATATATGAATGCTGTATGGGTGTTAGATGTCTGAGCTAACTTGGATTGTGTCATTGTTTTCCTAACAGCTGCCTGGACTGCCTTTATCTCTTCGTTAGCATTTATTTCCTGGATGCACTAATTTCAGAGAAAATGTGTAGCAGTAAATAAACAGAGTCTATATCTAGGGAACTTACTATTGGAAATAAAAGTTGTAAGCATTAAATCATGTGTAACTGTAGAAACTTCATTTATTAATATGACCCTTTCTCCTTTCTTTCTTTCCTTTTGATTCTTACCCTCCTCATTGGGCATCCTGACTCACCTGCCTCCTTCTCTCTTGCAGGGCCATTCCCTCAAAGGTTAAGTGGTTCTCAACCTTCCTAATGCCGCGACCCTTTCATACAGTTCCTCATGTTGTGGTGACCCCCAATTTCATTGTTACAAATTGAACATAACTAAAGCATAGTGATTAATCACAAAAACAATATGTAATTATGTATGTGTTTGCCGATGGTCTTAGGCGACCCCTGTGAAAGGGTCGTTCAACCCCCAAAGGGGTTGCGACCCACAGGTTGAGATCCCTGGGTTAAGCCTTCAGGACAAAGAAATTCTGATCAGCATCAAATGACCTGAGGAACAAAGCCTCAGGTTTGTTGACCCCAGAGATAGAGTTACAGTCAAAGTCAAATGAGAGGTAACAGCTAAGCCTCGGTTGTGTTTCAGCTCCAGGTCCAGAAAAAAAAAAAAAAAAGTGGCAAAACCAGACAAAGAGATGCCATGGCTGACACCAGGACCAAATGCACTGACTAGTAACCCCCTACCCTAGCTCTGACCAATCAGTAGAGACCATGACCGGATCTCCCTTAGTCACTGTGATTAATGATCTTTCCCCTATATAACCCATGCCCTGGAAGCCATGGGGGAGCCATGTCTTTGAGCATTAGCTCACCTGTCTCCAGGCGTTAAGCCACTTCCTAAAAATAAACCCTTACTTTGCTACAAACTCCTGTTGGTGTCTTATTGGGCCTTGACGTGTGTAGGCAAAGACACTGCTGTAGGCTGGTCACAAGTGCAAACTATTATTACATGGCAGACACAGTGCAAAGACTTGACATGGATATGTTATTTAATCTTCACCTCTCTATGATGTGGTTACCATCACTGGCCTTATATTTCAGATAAGACTCAGGACATTATTGAGCATGCCTATGTTCACACAGGTAAGTGTGAAGAGAGGATTGGAGCCAAGGTAGGCTGCCTTCAGAGTCCTCACTTTTGCCACTAGTTCCTAGGTAACAAGGAGGAAGTAGCTCAAAGAACATGATCTCACTGGAACACCTGGTTCTTCCAAACTCCTGGTGACTCCCCCTCTCTGCTAACGTTCATGTTTGTCTTGGCTGGGATTTCGGGACACTTCAGTGACACATTTCATTGTTATCCTCCTGAAGAAAATGGTTGTTGTTTTCAGTACTCGTGTATTTAAATCAGGGGTCCTCAAACTTTTTAAACAGGGGGCCAGTTCACTGTCCCTCAGACCGTTGGAGGGCTGGACTATAGTTTTAAAAAAAACTATGAACAAATTCCTATGCACACTGCACATATCTTATTTTGAAGTAAAAAAAAAACAAAACGGGAACAAATACAATATTTGTATTTGCATGTGGCCTGTGGGCCGTAGTTTGAGGACCCCTGATTTAAATACTATGCATATCTACCTAAGACTTGGCTGTCTTGGTAAGTTAGTTATGGTAGAAAAGGAATAAGTACAGCCAGACTTCAGAAGATGAAACAAATCCACTCCGTGTGCTATATTAGAAATGCTAGCACAGAACTGGTCCTCGATTTTCTTTCATGTCAGTCACTGATGCCAGGAAAATACAGGTTTAGAAAAGAGCATACAGTAATGCATTTGTAGAACTGGCTCATTTTTTCTTACAATGCAATCGCATGTTATTTTTAATTTGTTTACTTCCCCTAATTATTCTCACAGGTATGAGAAGCTGGGCAGGGCTGTCTACTCACCTACATAAACTAAACTCAAAAACTCAGAGAGGTTGTGAGGGTTGGATCTGGGAGTAGATCTCACATTTTGAAAAAATATTTTTATTATATTATTCTTCCTTTAGAGTGTATGCTTATTTAGGATTTAGTTTCATGAGACCAGAACAACAGACAAAATATCACTTTAAATATTCAACATATGCATATCAGTGCTTCTTGAAACTACAAAAACAGTGAAAATTCGTGGGGTTCCACTGAAGGTAAAGGGAGTAATGTCAGTACTGGGAAAGAGGGGAATGCCAAACTTGAATATAAGATTTCCCAGTTTCACTTCCATGTGACTCACATGTTTACCCCAATGGAGAGGGCTTTGAATAAACACAGCTTCTCATCCTTATTAATTTGACAGAAATGAACTAGAGCCCAGATGCTCCTGTATTTGTCATAGGGTTACAACCAGATAAATCCTTTGTGAGATGAAAATATTCTAAGTCGAAAATGCATTTCATACAGCTAACTTCCTGAACATCATAGCTTAGCCAAGCCTACCTTAAATATGCTCAGAATATAGTAAAAAGTTATTAAAATCAAAATTTGAAGTTTGGGTTCTACTTAGTAATGTTAACATAAAAAAAAACATTGAAACCTGTAAAGAATTTTTGTGAGTTTGTTTGAGCCAAACTGTCGACATAAGCCAGGAAGCAGAACCTCAATGAATTGAGATAATGCTCCCGAGAATGGCGGGTTACATCTGTATTTATACATTGCAATCAAAGGAAAGGGATGTAGGTGAGTTACATGCAATCCACTGGTGATAGACTAGAGAGGCAGGAGAAAGCAAAGTGGGGAAACCTCTGGGATTGGATAAAAAGTAAAATGATAGATACATACTTAGGTGGGTGCAGGAACAA
Organism: Myotis nattereri; assembly: GCF_964212035.1. NCBI lineage: Eukaryota > Metazoa > Chordata > Mammalia > Chiroptera > Vespertilionidae > Myotis > Myotis nattereri. The sequence continues at coordinate 62,798,811 of NC_138080.1, read as the reverse complement.
TGAACATGATAACAATGAAGGAATTTGTGGTATCTGTCCTGGTGCCACAAGGGGTCCAGAAAAAGGGAAGTTACAAGTCACCCAGACATTTCAAGGGTATGTTATCATAGATGCAAAAAGACAGATAGTCTCAGTTAAGGTAAAGGTTGACCTTGTCAGTGAAGATACTGGCCTACGACGCAACTGCCCAGCATAACTGCTTTTAGTTAAAGTTTAATTTCCGACCATCCTTTGTGGTTACTTTAGGTCTCTGAGTTTGCAAGACTGCCACGCAGGCCTTCCCTGAGCTAGTCAGGTTAGCATGTGGCCCCTTTCGTCCACAGTGTGAATCATTATAGCATCATCATAAAGTCTAAAAATTGTAAGTCTCCCTGGCCGGTTTGGCTCCGTGGCTAGAGCACTGGCCTATAGACTGAATAGTCCCATGTTCCAATATGGTCAAGGGCACATGCCTGGGTTGTGGGCTCGATCCCCAGTTGGGGGCATGCAGGAGGCAGCCGATCAATGATTCTCTCTCATCATTGATGTTTCTATTTCTCTCTCCCTCTCCCTTCCTCTCTGAAATCAATAAAAACATATTTAAAAAGAATAAAAATCATAAGTCGAACCACTGTTAAGTCAGGGACCTCTGTACTTTTTAAAGGGGGATGAGGAGTAAATTAGCATTCAGTAACTCTCCATCTCCACCCCACTCTCATTTCTTAAATGGTTGGCTAACATTTCAAAAAACTTGAAATTCACTTTTTTCCTGTGATTGGATTATAACACAACCCTTCAGATTTGCTCTTCTATATTGAAATACCACAAATGATTTCCTTCTCCAGAAAATATAAGAAGCAGTTCATTGTAAACTCTACTTTCTACTTCTCACTAACCTTCCACCCCCAGCAGGCAGAGAGTCACCTATCTTTCTTTGAATAATGCAGACTGTGAGAAATTTGCCCCAGGTGAATTTCTCCTTCTCTATTGCCATCTCCAGTTCCCGTTGCTCCATTAAAGCTAAATTCTTCCCAATTAGCCACTGACTTACATTAACTCCCACTGAGTCATAAGAATATCTGGGTGTTGTTTTTTTTTCTCTTTTAATGCTTCTTATTATAGGAACACATTTCCTCAAAATTTCAAGCTTCTAAAAGAACATCAGAATTTGTAAACAAATGTTATAACTAATTGCAGAAATAGAAGGGAATGCCTAGCTTCATCCAAGATTTACTGACTCTTTGTTAACTATTCGGTCACCAATCTCTACTACATAAAGAAGTTTTGCAAACTATAACATGCTTAGTTATCCGTACATATAATTGCTTTAAAATTTTAATTTGTATGGTTGCCATTACCTTCCCTAAAATTCAAATTTTCCCTTAAAATTATTTAATAGAATTTGAGTAAATAAGAAAATAGTCACCTAGACTTCCCAAAATAGTAATGTATTAACCTTTGTCCAGCTTACTTCCAGGCCAAAGTGGGCAATATTTGTGGATTTGTAAATGTTTACATAGAATGTATTTAAAGTTTGCTGGTTATGGTTTTTAATTAGTAGCTTCTATTGGCAATTTATAGAGCCCTCAAACACACTACCCTTACCTTTCTCTTTTCAAATATAATAACTGTAGTATGATTCTGCCTCAGTCAATCCAGAGACCAGAATAGAAAGGGCACAACATTAGCTTTTAGTGTGTCCCATAGTGGAATACCAGATTTACCAAGAATTTTCTATGGGCAGCTCTGCTAAAGGCCTTCAACATTTAACATAGCTTCATCTTTCTACAGCCATTCAAGATAAATGATCTTTTCACAGGTGTTTTACCAATAAATAAAACTGATGCTTAAAGTGGTTTAATTTTTAGGTCCAAATCACACAACTAAGCAGTTGAGACATGAAGTTTCAATTCCAGGTTGCTGGCCTCCAGAGCCTGAGCTATAACCACTACCACATTTTTATGTATAATTCCTCTTTCCTAAAAACTAACCACTCACCTCTGTGCTATCAAATGTGCATCGTCCTCATCCTCTTCATTGTTCCACTGAAATACCTGAGCTACACATAACTAAAAATTCTATGAGTATATAATTCAGTTATTTCTGTGTAGCTTTCTATTTCTGAGTAATTTAAATAATCAAATGTTGATTCTTAAAATAGTTTGACTAGATTAGCATCTAGAATTAAGCTATCATTTCCAGTAAGAGTCAAAGGTTTGGAAGCTACACCCTTCTAAAAACTTAGTCATACTTGGCTTTTATATCACTTATGTAATGTTGTGCAAAATCCTCTTTTTTTATTTGTTTCTATAAATTTTCTACGACCTGTGCCCACTGATAAAAATGAGCAAGTTACTAATTTGGAGATTGTAAAGAAAACTCCTAGCTAAGAAATGCTACTAATAATCAAATATAGAAAGAAGACTCATCGTGATTACCAGTGGGCAACTAAACCCATAACACTGAGACAGCTGCTAACACCATAAAATGTATGAACACAACATACACACCCAACACACCCAACACCTCACTCCATGAGGATAAATGAGTTATAATTCAGCATGTTTTATCACTGAGGAAGAAGAATTTCTAATACTAAAAATCCATAAAATAATTGGGTTTTCCCCCTGCTGGCCGTGGCTCAGTGGTTGAGTGTTGACCTAAGAATCAGGAGGTCATGGTTCAATTACCAGTCAGGGCACATGCCCATGTTGCGGGCTCTATCCCCAATGCGGGGTGTGCAGGAAGCAGCCAATCAATGATTCTCTCTCATCACTGATGCTTCTCTCTCTCCCTCTCCCTTCCTCTCTGAAATCAATAAAATATATATTTAAAAAAATAATAATTTGGTTTTCATCTGTAATTGTTTTTCCTCCCCATGTAACCAATTTCTATTTTACTAACAAGGTGGTTTTTCTTTGCCTTTTAAACGATTAGTTATCCTGGATATTGCGCCAATGGAAAACTGACATGTAATATAATGGGGTATCTCTCCAAATACTATTCTTTTCCAACACAAATTTGGCAAGGAACTATAAGCAAAAAAAGAACATGATGTGGGAAGTAGGTTTGACCATGTAAAAAGTCTGAAGAAACTATCTCCAATCATTTTTGGGGTGTGTTTTTTGTACTTCATATTCATACTCACTTAAGCCCACAGCTGTAATGAGCTGGACTGCAAGTTTAGGAATTTCACAATGAATAAAAAATGGTTCCAGGAAGTAGTGTCCAAATGCCAGAGATATCACAGCAGTGCCTGCAGGGCTAGAAAAATATATATTTAGGTTACTACAGAAAAAAAATAGCATCTTCAATAAACTTTTTCTACTATGAGGTATTTTTATTCAGCACATGGAACATGTTAAACATGAAAGTTTATAATTTTCAGAACTACATATTTGATTAGGTTGTGATGAACATTTCAAATGAAATTTTGTCAATGACTTTGGTGGATAGTTTTTAAACTTCCCATTTCTTTGTGAGCAAGGCTCTGTTCTCCCATATTTGCCCTTTTCCTCCTTAAAAGTCTAGTTTATTTCTTGAGATCCTGACAGAGCTGAGCTTCACCAAAAGCAGGCTTCTTTCTCACTAAAGCCACAGAAAGAATGTGTTAACAGTGCATATCTAATGGGATGGGGTAGGGTCAGGAAAATGAACACAAAACTCAACAAAAAATAAGTGTTTATTGTAAATATATGCCTACATCCTTGACACTATTATTACTTTTCCAGTATGGACAAAAACTTGAAGAGCCAAGTGATTATTCTTAATTCCATAATTCCATGGAAATATTTAGATTCAAAGTATAAGCTGAAAAATAGAAATACTCTTGTAATTTTACACAAGTGAGAAAATATGTGTGAAATAAGAAAATGAAATATGAATAGGTATATAGCAAAATAGGTAATAGGCCTTTTCATTTTTAATTCTTCAAATATTTCTCTTAAAATTATACATGTCTTTTTAGTTTATATATATATATACATATATATGTGTATATATATATATATATATATATATATATATATATATTCATTCTTTGTATACACAGAGAAGCCATGGGGTTACCTAATTTCTCAATTTTCCCTTCCAGCTTCTCCTCTTTCCCGTGGTCACCCAACACCCACACCCAGTCCCTAGACCAGTGATGGCGGACCTATGACACACGTGTCAGAGGTGACACGCAAACTCATTTTTTTGGTTGATTTTTCTTTGTTAAATGGCATTTAAGTATATAAAATAAATATCAAAAATATAAGTCTTTGTTTTACTATGGTTGCAAATATCAAAAAATGCCTATATGTGACATGGCACCAGAGTTAAGTTAGGGTTTTTCAAAATGCTGACACGCCGAGCTCAAAAGGTTCGCCATCATTGCCTGACTGTGTGGCCTGCTGGTACCAGACAGCACTACAACTCTGACATCCTTCTTTTCCTGGAGACCCCCTTTCTACTCCAAAACAGGACTATTTTTCCTGTTCTCCATCATTTATAAGTCTTTTGATGTGTAAATTAAAATCTGATCATGTCATTTTAGTGCTTTCAAAGCATGCTCCAGATATGCAAAAATCCTTCATTTCCAGGCTCCAGCTAGTGTAAACTTTCCCTTTTTCCTTCAGTTTGCTTCTTCCCACTAGAAGGATCCGCGTACCCTTTGCCTGGAGCCCCGGCAACTCTTGGACAGTTTTTTATAGCTCAGATCTAGTTCAATCTTCCTCTAATCCTCTGTGTAAGATCTCCCTGGTATACCCTCTTAGTGAACCCCCTGGCTTCCTTTTCACAGTGTTTATCATAGTAGCAACTTTACATTCACTTATGTGATTTCTTGATTGATAACTATTTCCCTCACTGACCCTGAGCTCCATGCATATAAAACTGTGTCCATCTTAATCACTATTTTATCCCCAGTGTTCAGTATAAAGTCTATCATGTAATAGAAACCCAATAAATATTGACTATATGGTGAATGTGTGAATTCAATCTAATGGCCCCTGCTTTGTAGTGATGTGTGATATTTCTTTCCTTTAAATCTACCTTTTACAGATGATTACTGGCAATTTTAACAGGGAACCAGAACACAGACTTCTAAAATATGAAGTAAGAATACAGATAGTATGTTCAACGTCAAAGGAGAAGCAGAGACTGCATGTTTCACAAGAATTAGAGAAGAAAGACCGTTAACTAGGGTGAACAGGAAATTAACTGTGAAAAAGACGGAATATAAGTTGACCTTTGAGGAGTAAGATTTAAATCACCAGAAAAGAGTGGAAGGCACATTCTGGGAAAATCCCAGATTTTATAAAAAGAACAAAGTAGTTCTTTTTCATTATAACAAGTTTTAAATGAAGTAGAATTGTTTAAAATGAGAACAGACTTATCAAAGAAGTAAATTCGACTCTGAAGGTCTTTGTTAAAAAAGAGACTCCTAAGACTATAAAAATCAAGACTAGTGTTAAGTCAATGCTTATAAATCAGTGCTGTCTTTGCCACTTAGATACGATAAAAGCTCATGAACTCTCAGGTGTGTGTTACTGGTAAGTTTACAGGAAGAACAAGTTTTCCTAGTTATTTCTGTTAAGCTCTGTGATCAGAATGTGCAGGTCGTGCTTTCTGAAAGCAATTAAACTTAAGGGGTTGGGATACTTTAAATGACATCGTAAGTTTCCCATGAAGTTGAAAGGAACTTTCTAGTCAGGGTGACTTAGCACAACTGGGCTTGATTCTAAACCAAGAGTCTCGGGAAGAGGAACACAGTGCTACGAGAGTAAAGTCATAAAAGATTTTCGCAACTGTAGTCCACTGATTTGTTTAACATGAGGATGTGAGTCATTTGTGTCGAGTAAAGTCTTATTTCTTTGTAAAGCCTTAAACTTGGTGACACACCAAGTTGTGAAGAAGCACGGAATGTTCCTAGTCACAAAAGCTGAGGAAAGTGCAATGCCTTAGTGGTGTAATCCACAAGAATGACAACTCCAGTTTCTGGCCTAGGGCTTCATTTTGTCTGGCTGGTCAAAAGATGTGATTTATCAAACGGGATTTTTTTGTTAATCCTCACCTGAGGATATTTTTCCATTGATTTTTAGAGAGATTGGAAGGGAGGGGAGACACACACAGAGAGAAATATTGATGTGAGCAAGACACATTAATTTGTTGCCTCCTGCATGGCCCCAACCAAGACTGAGCCTGCAACTGGGGTACGTGACATGGACTAGAATCGAACCAGGGACCCTTCAGTCTGTGGGCTAACGCTCTATCCACTGAGCCAAACTGACTAGGGCTATCCAGGTGGATTTTGATGCTTCATGTCTTTTCAGGTTAACATCTTGCCTGAAATGTCATAAGGAATAATTGAAGATTAAAGAAAAGCAGCTGCTAAAAAGTTTGGCATGGTTGGCAAACTACAGTCTGTGGCAAAACTGCATGTAAAACATTAATTGAGAAAAGGTATTTCATCACAGACTTTGTGTCCTAAAGTAGACATATTTACAGTATAGTCACATGGCATGCATGTTTTAATTCAGTTAAAATAATCATGGTAATTCAAAGAAGGGTGTAATGAATAGGTTTATTTTTCCTTATTTTTTTTTTTTCCTACTTATGCACTTACCGGATTATGAGCAGTTCCACCCAAACTCGTACAAAAGCTGGTAATGGGCCAAAGACTTCCAGAATATATGTGTAATGACCACCAGATTTCTTTATACTTGTTCCCAATTCAGCATAGGACATGGCTCCTGTGAAATATTTATAATAAACAGGTACTAAGATAAATATCACCAAGTCATTCTGCCACAGAGTTACAACAACAACAATGTTTATATTGCATGGAATATTATTCATGCTTTGGTATAAATGACATCCTATTTTAAGACAAATTATGGTCATCTAATTGCTAGAGAGCCACCAAATTCTTCTTGTAACTTCCTTAAATTTGATATCTAGTTCATTCTGTTTGAACAGTATAAATTTATTTGAAATGGTAAAGACAAACTTCTAAAACAATGTCATATTATTAAGAATTTTGAATCACAAACCTGAGAACAAGGGAAAAAGAAGAGATCGATGCCAATAATAGTAACCTATTTTTAGAGCATAACTTCACACTAAGATATTATCCCAAACTGACCTCATGCTATTGAAAATCCTTTTAATAAATATGTCTGTGCTACATCAAAATAAAGAAGATTTATCTAGCGTTGGCCCAGTAGTTCAGTTGGTTAGAACATCATCCCGATATGCCAAGGTACTGAGTTTGATCCAAGGTCAAGGACAAACAAGAATCAACCAATGAATGCATAAATAAATAGAACAAAATTTCTCTTCTCTCTCTCTCTCTCTCTCTCTCTCTCTCTCTCTCTCTCTCTCCCTCTCTCTCTCTCTCTCTCTCCAGTAAATAAAAAAGGAGATTTATCTGTTTTTCAGAAAAGTATAAGTTCTAGGTCTTGAAAAGCTTTAATTATCTTGTAGGATATGTCTTTCGTGCAACAAAATGAATTTAATTCAGATATTCTATTTATGAAAAACATTTTCCTGGATGTTTTAAAAGTATATACTTCTGAGTGGTTGAAACAACATACCTTTAAAAAAGAGATGCTATAAGCTGTATTTATTACATTTGATAAAATTCATGTGAACCAAATTTTAACATTTAGCAATACAATTCACATGGGCTTAAGTAAGTTATGTAACCTCCTAAAATTTCAGTTTCATGTTTTGTGTATCAATGTGATAATAGGTGCCAAGGACATTACTGGGTCTCACACTTGAAATAAGTACCTCTTGAAAAACAGCGATATCCATTATTTTGAACAATTACTTATCAAGAAAATCGAAAATATATCTTGTTATGATGTAAAAAGTTCTACCATATTGCTAAGTACTCAAATGTAACACTTGATTTTTGCTTGAGCTACTTCAGAGTCTAAAAGTATGGGAAATTATCAATATTCAGCAAGATCTTAGGTACAACTGTCTAACATGAATAGAATTTTGATACTCAGTGAAATCTTAATATCACTTATCCTATTCCTGAGCCTAGCGTTTTATCAGAATTACCCAGGAAGAACTTTCTATTCAAATACAAACAAAAAACTAGATTCTAGGGCCATACCCCAGACCCATACTCTAACCAAGAGAGTCTAGACCAGTGGTCGGCAAACTCATTAGTCAACAGAGCCAAATATCAACAGTACAACGATTGAAATTTCTCTCTCTTTTTTAATATATTTTATTGATTTTTTACAGAGAGGAAGGGAGAAGGATAGAGTTAGAAACATCGATGAGAGAGAAACATCGATCAGCTGCCTCCTGCACACTCCCAACTGGGGATGTGCCCGCAACCAAGGTACATGCCCTTGACCGGAATCGAACCTGGGACCCTTCAGTCTGCATGCCGAAGCTCTATCCACTGAGTCAAACCGGTGAGGGCTGAAATTTCTTTTGAGAGCCAAATTTTTTAAACTTAAACTATATAGGTAGGTACATTATTATTAATTTAATTAGGGTACTCCTAAGGCTTAGGAAGAGCCACACTCAGGGGTCCAAAGAGCCGAATGTGGCTCGCGAGCCGCAGTTTGCCGAACACGGGTCTAGACTCTCCAATAAAAGAATCCAAGGTAATCTAATACTTTAAAATTTGCACAGGTGATTCTAGACTCTAGAATCTAGAGTAACTAGTCCGCAGATTGACAGTTGGGGATCACTGGTAGAGTTTGCCTAATTATAATTAACTATAACTATCTGCAATTTACACTCTGTTGGAAACCATGTTGATAGGCTGTGCAGAAAAGCATCCAATGTAAAAAGATATTGTAAAGAGTCTAAAGTCCCCAATATTTATTGTCAGAGAACCAATACCTAGACCTGTGCATGCTTTGCAGAAGCTCCAGGATGGTTAACCTAGGTTTCAATTGAGTTCTGGGGAAATGAGATTTTCATTTAAAATTCTCAAGCTCACAAAAAAAGTTCAAAACAGAATATAAAAATCCATGTATTTACCCTGGCTTTAAAAAAGAATCATAAACCAAATATATAGATTCTTTACTTTTAGTTCCAGAGTTTTAGAGTTTTAAAAGAAAGGCTTTTTCCTCTTACATTCTGCTTTGCTTTCTGTTAAGATGATCAACCATTAGGTTTCTCTTTGTCTATAGATGTACATGCCAGACCCTGTGAGTACCACGACCTCCTTTTAAAAAATCTAAAAATTTTTCCTGCATGGGTCTGTTTGTACTAAGGTTCTGGTTTAACAAGTTTTATTCAAAATACCTTCTTCTTTTAAGATAAATAAATGCCTTGTTACAAATAATAGAAATTTGAGTTCTCTAAATCAGTGGTTCTCAACCTTCTGGCCCTTTAAATACAGTTCCTCATGTTGTGACCCAAATTATTTTCGTTGCTACTTCATAACTGTAATATTGCTACTGTTATGAATCATAATGTAAATATTTGATATGCAGGATGGTCTTAGGTGACCCCTGTAAAAGGTTCGTTTGACCACCAAAGGGGTAGCGATCCACAGGTTGAGAACCTCTGAATGCTCAAACCAATGAATTAAAACATCACAAGGCCTTAAGAATGAATGGATTGATATGTGCAGAAGCAAGAGCTAGTACTTACTTGGTCCTAGAGTTATAACAGAGTTAGTACCTTTACAGAGTAGTGTCTTTTGAAATCAAAACACACAATTTTCCAGAGAAAAGCAAATATATCTTAAACATTTACCATTTACCCCACAGCAAAAAAGAAACTTTTTTTTTTTGGACCATTCACCAGTTTTTGTCACCTTTACAACTAACTCATGTAAGCTTTCTAGTAATTTGTTCACCTCATGAGGGGACATTTATTACTTCTTTACTATTAACTGTCAAATCGATAGAAGAAATCTTGATCTCGAAGGAAAATTAATAATCATATTTCTCTTAGCAGTTCCATTCAGTGAACAGGTAGACAAATGGACTGCATCTCTAGAGACCAAGGGGACTATAAATGAAGAAAACAGCTCTGAGCAAGCACAGCAAACTAATGCCCAATTCCATTTTCACAGTTTATACTGCAAAAATTTATAGGTGAGAGATGAAAGGTTAAAAAAAAATCTGTAGTATGCTCAGACCCTTGCAATACATCCACTCATGATAATGACTGAGTCATGTGCCATCACACATCTTTCCATATCAAGGACTTTTGAAAGAGTCCTAGGAATTGACAAGCACATGAAGTTAAAAAATTTAAAAGGAAAAGGCTACCACCCATTTGTTTTGCTAAAAAAAAAAAAAAAAGTCAGTAAAACTTCTGCTGAACACTCAGTTCCGTGTCTAAATAGGCCACGCCAGCTTTCACTTCACAGGTGTTGCATTCAGCGTGCCAGCTGCTGAGCCGCCCCGAACACACAGAGCCGAGCACAGCCGCCCGGGACAGAAGGCTCGCATGGATTTCACTGGGTCATCAAAGTTAGCCTTTGCTTTGGTCGCCCCAGGGAAAAGTCAGGAAACAGTCTGTCTTAGGAAAAGGGGAGACAGCCTGCAGGAATAGACTTGAAGGAATTCAGGATCCTGTCAACAGTGGACGCTGCGTTTGCGTAGCCCGCATACCTAAACAGAAATCAGGAAATCTGGAGGACAGCCTTGGCCATTTCATTCACTGCTTAAACATTACCCTTTGCTTTCCCAGAGAGAGAACTGCCCAGCTCCACAGACACACCCCCTGAGAAGAAGCTGCACTCACCAAACAGTGACAGGACCCCGCAGGCGGTCCAGACAATCAGAGACATGCCCACACTGCCCGTGTTCTGGAGCACGCCCTTAGGAGAGATGAAGATTCCCGATCCAATGATGGTGCCAATGATGATGGAGATGCCCCTCAGCAAAGTGATTTTCTTCTTCAGCATCACTGTGTCCTGCCCAGGGGGCTCCTTGCCCCCCGGGGAAGGCAGCCCCCCTTTAACAGTCCCCTGCAGGTAACCTCCATTGGGGATGGTGGCCACAACAGGCTTTCTGGTCATTGTAGTGACTAACTGTGGGAAAAATGAAACAGAGGAGGGGAAAAAAGAAAAAAAAAAAACGAGAAAAAAAAAAAAAACCCCTGAAACTTTCAACTTTGATGTCTCTTGGTGTGAGGAACCAATCTTTTCCTCCTTGCTCCCAGGCTGTCTCTCAGTGCTACTGTGATCACAGGTAAAAACTCAGAGGTGTATTTTCTCCTTCACAGCTATTTACCCCTCAGGAGCACCTGTGAGTTCTTGGGGCTTCTGCTCCTCCACCTTCTCCGACTACCTCTGTGCTGTGGCCGCGGCGGCTGCCCTATCATTAAGATCAGCTCAGCTTCCTCATGGGCTGGTATTTAAGCTCCTGCCTGTCACACCAACTTACTCCAGCTAAATGATGATGCAAATTCTCCAGGTTTGCATCAGCCACATGAGAAGGCTCCAGCATGACTCAGCTCTTTTTTTTTTTTTTTTTTAACAGTAGCAGGATGTTGCTCAAATGACCTAAGCTTGTCAGAGAACAAAGCAAAGCACACCCACTTAAAAGGGATCCTAACCAATCCAGGAACAGTAAATGCATAACAGACCTTCCCAGAGATTTAAAGCAACGCCTAGGGAGGGACAAAAACTCTTGACCCAAGAAAGAAAGTGTGAAATGAAACAGGAAATGATAAGAGCATAGTGGAGTTCCCTTTTCCTGTTACAAGCAACTATTTTGATAATAGTATGTAACCCAGAAGGCACTGTTTATGAAACAAAATTTAGTTTTTATAATCTGTTTCCTGCGTGTTTTATTTATTTATTTTGAGGGAGGTTTCCTAGCAACACAATCAAATCTAATATTTACAAAGTTAGAAAGATTCTGTATGGCTGCTGTCATGCACACAACAATTATGAACCTTACTCAACATTAAAAGATAAAAATTCTTACTGCCAATAATAAGCCAGTATTTAAAATCATCATCTTAGTGTGACAAGTTTTAAAATCCCAATGATTCTAGAAAATTGTCATTTTCTGGTTCTCATTAATCCTAGGTGATCACCTAAACTATATAAATGGTAAATATTCTTCATTTGCATTACTTCATTGAATTACTAAAACACACTAATTTAAAAGTTGAATAATAATTACAATGGCATAAAAATGTGCATATAGCAAAAGCTTGAAAAGGAACACACAGAATAATAGCTTGGAAGGTAATGACATCATGTATAAAGTTTTTTTCTAAAGTGTATGAACTATTGTTATATTATGATTATAAATTTAAAATGAATGAAAACCATAAGCTAAGATTAAATTGTTTACCTTGAAACAGTAAGAAAAGCAAAACATTTTTAAACCCTACTAACTTTTCTTAATCGGGTCCATAAAACAAATACAAAAAAAAAAAAAAGAAATCCCAGATATCACGTTTGTGGTTTAGGTGGTCTGGGATTCCATGAGAATTGCACATTAACATTACCCTGAAGCTACACTTACGCACACTATTAAATATGCTTCGGGATGTCTGAACAAACACAAGTGGGGTGGGGAGAGGTTTGGGATGACCTAAGAAAGAAACAGCCACTAGGAGAGCAGTGTGCAGGAGGTAAGAACTATTTTGTGCTGTTGGCACCTAGAAAATTATACCACATCAATAAATACTCTACCATCCGAATAATTGAGGCTACATCATTTCCTTTTATATTGTCTACCTGGCCCTACATAATTTGCTTTGGGTAGACCAAAATCAGAGTTTTTTTCTACAAAAAATAAATACTTTCACCCAGATGTTATGTTTTAAAAAAACAAAAATGGGTAGTTTTTCTCATTCAGTCTTGTTGGAAGGTCCTAAAAGAAGAAAACTAAGGAAAGATTCTTCTTCTATTTTTCCTCCTCCAAGTCCGTCCACTCACACAGTTCTCCTGATGAATGAACATAATGGAGAGAGGAGGCCTTTGTCGGCCCAAAGGGGGAACATGTTCGCTCTGAAGAAATATGAGTTAAAAGTAGAACATTCAGCATCCCAGGGAACAGCGTTCTGGCTCCAACTAGCACAGAGCACACTGTAATTTTACATTTTGTGCTAAATGACTGAACTAATAAATTGAGACTAAGACCTCACTCAGAGAGGAAGTTAGATAAATTCTAAAGAAGGAAAAAAATGTTCTTTCAATATAAAAGAACAGTCTCCTTCTTTGCACTATTTAAAAAAAAATTAATGAAGAAAAATCACTAAAGTTAGACTAATGGCCAAAAGGATTGTACTGTTGGATTAGACAGAGTCACACTAAAAAATTCTATAAAGTGGCACAGAGTTACCAAAGACTGTAGAGAGCGCCTGGGAAGGCACATGGGCATTTCTTTATTTATTGCCAGCTGAATCCAGTGGCATTGGCAGAGCCAGGTCCTGGAAACATGCCTTGCCAGGGGCAGGAGTGTTGTCAGCCTGACCTTCAGCCCAGGCGCAGGGGGTGGGTTTCGTTATCTAAATCCAGCCAAGCACCAGGAATGAATATGACTCTGGCCCACCCAAGAAAGCACATAATCCCCTTTGTCTTGACCTTTAGTAAACCCCCCTGGTTTTTGCTGTATAAAATAAAGGCGCTGTATTGGCTCTGGGTCACTGTCTCTCCATCAGAGGACAGTGGTCCCATCTGGCCCCAGCTTTCTCCTTCCATCTCTGTGTCTATCTCTTTCTTTCATTTTCTCAATCCCCAGCCACCCCTACTCAAGAACTGGACCACTCTCTAGCCGCGCTGGATACGGAAAAGGAAGAAATATTTAAATTTCTTCTAATACCTAGATATTGGCAAAAAATTGCGATTACAAAGAAAACGCTGTTATTTTTAGTGTTAACCAACCCTAATAGTCAATGGTTCTACACAGTGATAAACTAGGTGTATATCACAGAAATGAGTTCCAAACACATGCATTTATATTCTTCCTCCTGCTTTAGGCCTTCTCTTAAACCAGTGATGGCAAACCTTTTGAGCTCAGCGTGTCAGCATTTTGAAAAACCCTAACTTAACTCTGGTGTCGTGTCACATATAGAAGTTTTTTGATATTTGCAACCATAGTAAAACAAAGACATATTTTTTATATTTATTTTATATATTTAAATGCCATTTAAAAAGAAAAATCAGCCAAAAAACTGAGTTCGCGTGTCACCTCTGACCATGTCATAGGTTCTCCATCACTGTCTTAAACCCTCCTATCAAGTTAGGAGACTATTCTTCTGCTATTTACAAATATTTATCTAGTGCTTATGGGGCACAAGGAATAGCCCCAGTTCCCTAAACATGTCTCATGGAAGAAACAGACATGATATATGTACTACGGTAGCTTCCCCTTGGTAGTAAATTATTTCTGTGCTGTGATTATAAATATGGGCACATAATGGCCTGGCCAAAAATAATCATCTCCCCGGCAGTGGGGTACAGGAATGTGACCTGAGCTGGGCTATTTCTAAACAGAATTAGATTTATCTTTTCTCATCTGTTGGAAGTTGTGGAGATGTGACTCCAGAACAACTGGGTGCCTTATCCCCTGTCATGTTGAAAAAATGCCCATGAAATAAATTGAGACTATGCAGAGATGAGAAAATTAGAATGTGCCAGCATTGTGGGGCCCTGTTTTAGTTCCTAAGGGACCCAGATTGGCTGTGGGTCCTGAGGATCTTTTATTTCTATCAATAAAAAGCTACCTCCTTTCCTTGCTAGGTATGCTGCCTCGTGCCACACACAGAGAACAGTTACACATGGTTGGTAGGGTTCAATGGAAGTGGTATGATATTTAAATCTCCTAAGTGGGGTTGATATGATACATGGCAGCCATTAGACACATGTGGTTACAGTCACTTGAAACGTGGCTAGTTTAAAATGGGATGTGCTGTAAGTGTAAAATATCCACTGGAATTTGAAATCTTATTTTTAAAGAATGAAGAAAAAATATCTTCTTATAATTATACTAGAGGCCTGGTGCATGAAAATTCATGCACTGGAGGGGGGGGTCCCTCTGCCTAGCCTGCCCCCTCTCACAGTCCGGGAGCCCTCCGGGGCGGGAGATGACTCAGTGATCAGGGGAAGGCGATGCCCCATCACACCTGGTTACCTGAGCCTTGGGCCAGCCCTGGGCAGCTGGGGGGCTAAGGTGACTGGGGGAGTCCGGAGGCAGGCTCACCTGCCACCCCAGTAGGGCTGAGGAGACTGGGCACCACCAGCTTGTGGCTATGGGCGCCACCATCTTTGAGGGCATGGCACTCAATTAGCATATTCCCCCCTTATTGGCTGTAGGCGTTGCCATCTTTGAGGGCCTGGCAGTCAACTAGCGTATTCCCCCCTTATTGGCTGTGGGTGCTGCCATCTTTGAGGGCAGGGCAGTCAATTAGCATATTCCCTCTTTATTAGATCGGATTGTTTATATTAATTCCACCAGTTTTGTTCTGTTTTTTTTTTAATGTGGCTACTTAAAATTTAAAATTATATATGTGGTTCAAATTTGTGGCTCACATTATGTTTTTATGGACAGTGCTGATCTAGAAGAAAAGAGGATGTAATTCTCAACTTGGTGTAAGCAGGGATTTCTTAAAAGGAACATACAAATTACTAACCATAAATGATGATACATTAGGATATATTAAAATTAAAATATTCAGCCCTGGCTGGTGTGGTTCAGTTGAGTGAGCGTCATCCCATGCACTGAAAGGTCGCAAGTTCAATTCCTGGTCAGGACACATACAGGTTGCAGGTTCGATTCCTGGTCAGAGTGCATATGGGAGGCAACTGATCAATGTTTCTCTCTCACATCAGTGTTTCTCTACACTTGATCTTAGCCAAAAGGCCGAGAAGCAATCATCAGTGTTTCTCTATATGTGTATCTCTTTATTTCTCCCTTTCTTTCTCTCTAAAATTCATAAAAATCATATTTAAAAGGAGAATAAAAGAATTTCATTTTATCAAACAACATGATTAAGAGACTGTCAAAGTGAACCATGAAATGGGAGAAGGTATTTGCAACTGGCAAAGATCTCATATCCAGAATAAATAAATTCCTACAAATCAAAAGGAAAAAGACAGCTCAATGGGCCATACATTTTAACAGACATGTGAGAAAGTGGTCAATACATTTGTAAAAAACTGCTCAACAGTATTTGTCATTAGGCCAATTAACACTAAAACTATCATTGGTTATTAATCCCCAATATCATTGGGGCTACCTGAGAAAGACTGACAATGCCAGGAATGGTAAAAATGTGGAGCAACTAGAACGCCTATATTCTGCTGCTGGGAATGTTAGTTGCATCTTTTTTTGGTTTTTATTGTTCTTTTTTGGAGGAAAAGGGCAGCTGTAAAATACAGAGACCTCAGTAGCAATGATTTGTTTTTTCTTAAAGTGAGAGAATGGTTGGAATCCAAGGAATCAAAGCAGTAGATGGGACAACTCAGAGCATCTCCAAGTTGTTTTCAGGAAACAGCAACCAAACGCAAGCTAAATATTCCAAGCAAGGAATTCTTCTAACAATTTACCTTGTCTTGTAGATTACCAACACTTCCCCCCGTTAGTGGGAAAGCATAATTTATTACTGCAAACCAATGACTCCACTACAAGAAACACCTTAGAACAAAGTTTTGAATCAAATCTGTCTACCTGCAAAGCACAGGAATGGAATGAGGCAAATACCCACACAAAAACAAATACCCAAACCCCACAACAAAACCCCTCAAACGAGGACAAAGATTTGACAAAAGGTGCATGAACTGTAGAGTGTAAAGGATCATTAAGCATTAAATGCAACCGTGTATCCAAGACCCAGTTTGTGTTAATATATGGGATAACCAGGTAGTTTTACCCTGTATGGCTAAGCCCATTTCTTTATATAGACAGACAAAGCTGGCACTGCTCTAGTCATAACTAGTAACATACTGCTTTGTCCTTTAAGATCCAGTGCCACACTACGCTGAACCACGAAGCCAAGGTTTTCCACTAAGGCTAAGGATGCTGCATCTTTGCAGGGATGAAAAGCTTACCACACACTCATACTCACATATACCAAATCTATCAGCTCTTGGGAGTCAACCACAATTCTGCGTTTCATTTATGGCAGTATATCTTTCATATGTGTTCTTCCGGAATATTCCTGTCATACTAAACAGCAAAAATCTCAACACATTTCGCACCTGGTTATGGTTACCCAGTAGTTATTACTGGTGTGCAATAAAACGAGAGGCTGAAACCACAGGACAAGTGCACAGGGTGGGGACTGTTGGATAAGGAACAGATATAAAAACACAGATGTGCAGATTTCACCAGAAGCCTCAAATATCCGCCTCTAAGTCTGTAGCACAGGCTGCTTGCCACAGTTCAGATCCTTCACCCATCACCCCTCATACAGGGCCAATGCTGCTACTTTTGAACACCCTCCAACGGTGTGAATCTGGTTGAAAACAGATGATGCAACAAACGTACACCAGCTGCTTGACTGTTAAATTTGGGTCACAAAAAGCTAACTTTAAGGTTTACTATTGTAACTTTTTAAACCAGAGAAAACAACATATTCCTTGGGGAAAGGTGAGGCAGTGAGAAGACAGGCCCTGGGGAGAAGTATTATGACAGCACCTGGAGCTGCTAGGCCTGCCTAGGAGAAGCACGGGTACCGCCACATCACCACGGGGGACAGCTACTGTCTGGGGCTCGGCAAACCAATTCACACACCACGCAAAGCTGCTAGGGATCTAAGTCATAAGAGTCTTCCAGCTCATCCTGAAACAAGTTTCACTCATCTTCAGAGTCAGTCAGCTCGATGCCCCACCTGCAGCTAAAAGCATAAGCAGCATCTCATCCAGCTCAAAGGTGACAACCTCTTCTTCATTATTGTCATAGGGGTTGCTCTTCTCCCTTTCCTCAGTGAGCTCCCAGAAGTGGTTCCTTCGTTGGGCCCAGTGTCTGCTCGATGATTCCACTTTCTGTCTTTGTGGCTCCTCTCTACAGCCATCGGGGTACGCATGTTTGTAAAGACAGTTCCCTCCAAATGGGCAGTTCCCATGTCCCTCATCAAAATACCTACCTGCACACCTTGTTGCTCATTGCCTCCTCATATTTCTGAATGTGTTTCTGCGTCTCTTCTTTCTCCTCCACCCAGTACTCACTTGGAATGACTAAGTTAGATGTGATCCGGCCTTCTGGCAGGACTTAATGGTCTTGCTCTCACATTGTTGAGCACTCCTCCACTTGTGAATACACTTGGGACAGTAGGTGTGGTTGCAGTTGGAGAGGATCCAAAAGTGGTGCTCATTGAGGTTGGCTTTCTCGTAGATCACCTCTATGCAGATCCCACACACTTTGTCCTCACTGTGCTAGAAAGCAAATAAGAGCAACATGTCCTTCTCAATGCAAGATTTTATGTGCTGTGATCTCTCCTGTGACAAGGATGTGCAGCCCACACTTGTCACAGGAGTCTCCATGGAGATACACATAGTTATCCCCATACGAGCTCTCTTCAACCTCAGCATAGGGCAAAGCTACTTCTCTGTCTCTATTGCTATTGACACCTTCTCTCTGATTCTTCTTTGGTCACTGAGCCTTGAAGGGGTGCTTTAGTGCACCCCAACCTCAGCATAGGGGCAGTGCGGCTACAGTAGGGCTGGCCAGGAACAAACTCAGTGGCATTCCCTCAGTCTTCTGAACCTGCTCCTGCAGTTGCAAAGTTTGAATTTCTTGACTCAGCTTTCATTTCAACAATCAGTCCAACTACTGACGAGAGAGTTGAGGAAGGAGCAAGAGATGATTTTGCAGTTAGATCTGTAGCAGTTGCTTCTTTCTTCCTGTTTCAATGGTTTGCTATGTTCATATCCACATCAGTCTCCAAGAACGCGGTACCCTCACTGAGAATACTTGAACACTACACCATATGGACTGTCAGAGAGGTGATGTGAGTAGCGACAGTTTTCTCCTTCCTTACAAACTCCATGCATGGAATACATAAAAGGGTGGTCGTGGAAGGAGGCAAGATGACGTGGGTATCCTTTGTGCCCTAAAGCATTCTAGGACAGAGCAGTTGTTGCATCTTTATGCAAAGTTGTTGGGTGGTATTGACTAAGTTAAACATACACATATCCTAGGAATATGCCCAATAAAATTGCAGGATATCCACATACCAAAAGACATGGATGAAAATATTCATATTGCACATCATTTATAATAACCATATTATATGCAAATGTACATAAACAGCAGAATGAATACATGTACCATTGTATTTATTCAATGAAATACTACAAAACAATAAAAAAGAATTAACAATAACTATGTGCAATAATATGGATGACTTTCACATAATGTTAGAAGACAGTTACAAAAATACATATGCTAAATGATTCAATTTACATAAAGTTTAAAAACAAGTAAGAGAACTTTATGGGGGAGAACGCTGATTGTTACCTTTGGGGATAAGCAGATTCCAATGATTGATGGGGCACGAAGACAGTTGTAGGGTCCTAGTAATGTACTACTTTACAACCTGAGTGGTAGGTACCTGAGTGTCTTAACTTTATGATAATTCAATGGGCTGTGCACTTATAGTTTTCTACTTTTCTTTATGTAAAATTCAACTTTTTAAAAAAATAAGCATTTTAGTTGAAAATTTATGATTTTCTCTCAAAACTATAGCAGACAGATAAGCAAAACTATAGAAAATTTGAAGAGTGATTCATAAACTTAGGACAGTCGTTCCATAGAGAACTATCTATCCACCAGATAAAAAATACAGATTACTTTAAAACATATATAAAGCATTAACAAATATGCCATGTCTAAGGTACAAGAGAAACCTTAAGAAGGTCTAAAGAATTAACATGAAAACTATACACTCTTACCATAATGTAATAAAATTAGAAATCCTATCTAATAAAAGAGAAACATGGTAATTAGCCGTACCTCCGCTACCCTTCCCATTGGCTAATCAGGGCGATATGCAAATTAACTGCCAGCCAAGATGGCAGCTGGCAGACAGGCAGCTTGAAGCAAACATGAGGCTTCCTTGCTTCAGTGACGGAGGACTCCAACATTCCCCGCCTGCAGCTAACAGCCTCTGAGCTTGCAGTTTGAAACATGGTTACAAATATAGAAGCTAAACAAAACCCCAGAAACCTGCTTTCAGCCAGCTGGGATCTCAGAGCTAGAGTTGAAACAGTGTTTCGATTATAGAACCCAAACAAACCAGATACCTGCTTTCAGCAGCAGAGGCCTAAGAGCTGGAGCCAAGCCCAGAATTAAAAAAAAAAAAAAAAAAAAAAAAAAAAAAAAAAAAAAAAAAAGGAGCGGTTGGGAGCTTCAGTCACCCGCCAGCCTGAAAACAGCCCTCAGCCCCTCACCCAGACTGGCCAGGCACCCCAGTAAGGACCCCCACCCTGAAGGGTGTGTGACCAGCTGCAAACAGCCATCATCCCCTCATTCAAACTGGCCAGGCACCCCAGTGGGGACCCCCACCCTGATCCAGGACACCTTTCAGGACAAACCAGCCGTCCCCCACCCATGCACCAGGCCTCTATCCTATATAGTAAAAGGGTAATATGCCTCCCAGCACCAGGATCAGTGTGACAGGAGGCAGCGCCCAAACCCCCTGATCACCCTGCAACTCTGTGTGTGACAGGGGCGGGGCCACAACCTCCCTATCCGCCCTGCTCTGTTCATGACAGGGGAAGGTGCCCCAACCCCCTGATCAGCCCTGCTCTGTGCCTGATAGGGGGGGAGCTCCCCAACCCTCTGATCAGCAATGCTCTGTGGGTGATATAGGGTGGCGCCCCAACCCACCCCCCCATAGGCCCTGCTCTGTGACGGGGTAGAGCCATAACCTCCCCATCGGCCCTGCCCTGAGTGTAGCAGTGGTGGCGCCCCAACCCCCTGATTGGCCCTGCTCTGTGGGTGATAGAGGGTGGCACCCCAACCCCCCCTTGGGCCCTGATCTATGTGTGACGGGGTAGAGCCATAACCTCCCCATCGGCCCTGCCCTGAGTGTGACAGGGTGAGGCGCCCCAACCCCCTGATGGGCCCTGCTCTGTGTGTGACAGGGGGTGGTGCCTCAACTCCCCTATCGGCCCTGCTCTGTGCATGACAGAGGGGAGCTCCCCAACCCCCTAATCATCCCTGCTCTGTGCGTGACAGGGGGGAGCTCCCCAACCCCCCGATGGGCCCTGCTCTGTGCGTGACAGGGCATGGAGCCCCAACACCCCTGATGGGCCCTGCTCTGTGCATGACAGGGGGTGGCACCCCAACTCCCCAATCAGCCTTGCTCTGAGCCTGACCAGGGGCTGCACCTAGGGATTGGGCCTGCCCTCTGCCACCCGGGAGCAGGCCTAAGCCAGCAGGTCGTTATCTCCCGAGGGGTCCTAGACTGTGAGAGGGCACAGGCTGGGCTGAGGGACCCCCCTTCCCCCCGAGTGCACAAATTTTTGTGCACCAGGCCTCTAGTTAATAATAATTATAGAGCTAAAAAATAAATTTTGTATCTCTGGGAAATTTAAAAACATACCATAAACTTATCTATTGATTAAACAATAAATGTGAGGCCCTTCTGGTTTGGCTCAGTGGGCAAAATGTTGGTCTGCAGGCTGAAGTGTCCTAGGTTCAATTTTGGTTAAGGGCACATGCCCAGGTTGCGGGCTTGATCCTTAGTAGTGGGTGTGCAGGAGACAGCCAATCAATGATTCTCTCTCATCATTGATGTTTCTCTCTCGCGCTCTTCTCTTTTCCTCTCTGAAATCAATAAAAATATATTTTAAAAAATTAATAAATGTGAGAAAAATATTCACAAAATACTTAAAATTGAATAATGAAAAACCTGCTCTAATTTGTGTGACTCATTAAAATTACTTAAAGAAAAATTTAAAGCTATAAATTACATTAATCAACACATAAGAAAGATTTAAAGCAAGTAAGCTAAATAGTCAACACAAATTTTTGGAGAAAAAGACTATATTCAAAGTAGGAAAAAATGATAATTCTAAGACTGAGGAAAGTAAGAACAAAAAAGTGATAGAAAATATTCTTAAGAGAAAATTTTAATTATTTTAAAGACAAATAATATACAAAACTGAAAAAAATTAGGAAATTAATAAAAGTGAAATAAAAAGAGAAAATATCTTAGAGACCTGGAGTTTATAAATACTGAAGGAATGTAATGAACAGCTATCTGCCAGTAATATGAAAACCTAGAATAAGTGCACATATTTCTGGAAAACAAATACTGAAATGGCACTATAAGAAATAAGAAAAAAATAAGTAGTAAAATTGAAAAATTAAATAAACTATTTAAAATTGGTAAGCAAGGATATATTTGACTCAAAAAAAAAATAGCAAAACAAAACTAGGAATCATTTGTTTTACAGGTAAGGCCTACCAAATTTTCATGAAATAATCTCTTTCTTAGAGAAGTTATTTAAGAGAATGAAAAAAAGAAGAAATATTCAACTCATTTTTTTGAATCTAGTGCAGGAGTTGGCAAACTTTTTGTGTAAAAGCCCAGGTAATAAATATTTTAAGTTTTATGGCCCCATATGGTCTCTGTCCAATACCATGCACATGCATGTGTGCGTGTGTGTGTTTTATAACCTTTTAAAAATGTAAAAATTGTTCTTAGCTCTTGGGGAACTTGCCAACTCTTAGTCTGATAATATCTTGATTGCAAAGGATAAGACACTCAGAGCTATTGCAATGACTTATGACAAAGGTTTTATAAATAAATTTTTATTAAAACCCCACCCATTTATATACTGTCTTTGGCTGCTTTCACATTGCAACAACAGAGTTGAGTAGCTGCAACAGACACCGAGTGGTCTACAAAGCGGAAAACATTTACCATCTGGCTCTTTACAGAAAAAGTTTGCTGAACCTGGCTTAAAAGAATATGCAGGAACTGACAACCCATTTCTTCCTTGATTTTTCTTGCTACTCACTCCTCTTGCTCATTCAGAGCTTGTTATTCCTACAAGATAGATATGCTCCAGCCTTATGGCATTTGAAATTGCTGTTCCCTCTGCCTGCGATTCTATTCCCATAATATCTAGACGTTTCAGTCTCTCCCCTCCCGCACTACCTTTTACCACAGCGATCATTACACTGCAGAGTTCCTTTGCTTTACTTTTCTCTGTCCCTCATTAGATTGTGACCTCCCTGATCTTGGACTAATTTTTTATTTCTGCATCTCAAAATGCCTAGCCCATCTGTCTGTTACCAAGTAGTAAGTACTGGGTATACATTTGATCGTTATTAACTCCCGGAAACATAAACAATGTTATTATAGAGTTCTACTGGGAGAGTGCAAGGGGTGAGTTAGGGAGAGAGAGGAGTAGCAAAAGAGCTGAATCATCATCTTTCACAGGAGAAAGTTGATATATAACATAAATATAACCAAAAAATAACAGGAGCATATTATTTAAAGATTTGGAGGCCAAAGAGCTTGCACAAGGCAGTGCATCCCTTTCCAACTGTTTTATCCCAGTTCACCCCAGGTGGAAGGCTTAATAACTGCAATACAACAGCCTGACAGGGCTATCAATACTCTGCTTGCCACTAGTGATGGGGTCCTTCCTGCCATTTGACAGGTGAGCGACTACACTTTTTTAAAGTTTGCATTCTAGACTAGAATACTTTTAGTATCAGTTGTCTTAGTTTTCAGATAGAAAAAGAACATGAATTGATAAATCCTATCCAAGTGATTTGCTAAAGTACTGCTTTCATGAATACAGGTAAGGGAATACCGAGAGCAGAGCAGGGATGGGAAAGAAGACAAGCAAAGATACAATTTCAGATAAAGTCCCAGCTGATCCTGCAGGAGGAACTCTGGAGGGTAAATTACACCTTAGAGTTCGTCTCAACTCAAGGCATGGGTGTCAGACTTTCACATTATCAGATCAGCGGGTCATTGGATAGCATCCAAGAGCAAAGAATGAGAAAACTCAGGTTCAGAGGAAATGTGTTAACCCTGGGGAGTAAGGAAAGGGGTGCAGGTAGAGAGGGATATTAAAAAAACAAGGACACCTACTTTTTTATCAATACTGTCACCTCCTTAAGTGATCAAAATAAATATCATCAATAGTACCTATTGACAGAACCTATATAGGTAACCCAATATCACCTATGTAGAATTCTTGATAAAACTGTTTAACCTGAATCCACTGATGGGGTAGCAATCATAAAAATCCATAACAGAGAAAATCTACTCAACAACAAGTCTAGAATTTTCAAAGACGTCAATATAATCAAAAAAATAAAGGAAGAGGGACTGTTCTATATTAGAAGAAACTGAAAAGAATATAAAAGATATCTGGGATAACTGAGGAATTTTAATGAGAAATGCATTTTGGATGATATGGAATTTTTATTAATTTTCTTAGGTGTGATAATAAAATTGTGATTGCATAGGAGAATATCTTTATTCTTCAGAGATGTATGTGAAATATATATGTCATAATGTGGGCAATATATTTTCAAATGGTTCAGCAAAAACATGTGTAAAGAGGGATAAACCAAATACAGTAAAATATTAACATTGCATCATAATCTGTAGAAGCAGAAGTTTCAAAATAACATCAATGCCCATTAAAAGTGCAATGGTCAAAATAAGTACCCAAATATATAATGGAATACTAACCAGCTATTTTTAAAAACTTCAAATTTCTTAATGTTGACATAGATTTCTAAAATTAATATAATATAAATCACATTAAGCAACAAAGGAAGGAGAATAATTGTATGGTTGTGTATAAATGATTGTATTAAACCTCCACATGGAAATTGAGCAGATAGGGTAAGAGTAGGAGAAAATTTTTCACTATATACTTTTTTTAAATGCTCTTTGATATTTAACTACTGTGAATGAATACCTATTTTAACAACAAAATAAATTGCAGCATAGAACAATGGAGAGAGCTCCAAAGATTGCAAAGAAATAGAGGGTAATAAAGTAATAATAGAAATTGACATAAATATGATAAAACAACAAAATAAATATGATAACAAAAGCATCATACGATTCTATGAAAATCTAACAATTAAGCATACTTTTGATAAGATGTATGCATCAAGGTAAAAAAAACAGGGTCATAATTACTAACAAATACAAATTTACAAACTAATAAAGTGGTACAAACTCAAGCCAATTCAT
Organism: Myotis nattereri; assembly: GCF_964212035.1. Taxonomy (NCBI): domain Eukaryota; kingdom Metazoa; phylum Chordata; class Mammalia; order Chiroptera; family Vespertilionidae; genus Myotis; species Myotis nattereri. Next base: position 62,773,713 of record NC_138080.1, on the reverse strand, counting down.
CTGAAATATCAGATTAAATGAGCAATTTTCTAGAAAAAGAAATCTATATTACCAAATGACTCAAGGGTAAATAGAAATTTTGAAATCTTTAGTAGTTAAGGAATCAGCAATTTTAGAAATCATATATAAGAAATGAACAAAATCATACTGGTAGTTATACATGAAATATCCACAAACATTCAAAAAACAAAAAATTCCAGTCTTAAGCGAACTGTTCCCAAGATTAGTGAAAGAGGAAAAAAACCTTCCAACTCTTTTTATTAAGCTAGTATAATCTTGATATCAAAAGATAGAAAAAGACAATAAAAATTAAAAAATGCAAGTCCAGTTTTACTCAAAACACAGATAAATGCATACTAAAGTATTAACATAAATCCTAAAAATATTAACAAACTATATTCAAAAATATGTTTATTAATTCACAATAATCAAATCAGGCTATCTTAGATATATAAAGTGAATTTAATAACATAAAAATCAGTGTAATCTTTTAATTGCATTATTGCTGAATGAAAAATTATAATTACAAATATTATATCTTTTATATGTAATATATTATTTTTATATATGCAAACATAGTAAAATGTAGACATAATCTATTTACCATTTTATTGTAATTCCTAAGAAACAAAAGACAAGAAAAAGAAACAAAAAGTTAAGAAATCTTTGTTATTTACAGAAGACGTTATCTAAATAGAAAGTCTGAGATAAATTAGATAAACATATTTATTAATATATAAAAATAAATGTACTAAAATAAGAATGTTCAATAAGTTTGCTAGATATAAAATCATTATAGAAAAAATGCATTTCTAAACATATAGGATAAATAAGTATAAAATATAACAGTTTAAAAAGAATAATTAAAAATATCATTAATTAAAATTGGCTAAATTATAGGTCTGTGGCAGAGGATTAAATAAGCTAAGAGAAATATATGAAACACTAGAGGCCCGATGCACGAAATTCTTGCAAGAGTAGACTTTCTTTCACCCGGCTGCTGGCACCCAGGACTGGGCTTTGACTGGAAGGACAGAAGGACATCCGGTCTAATTAGCATATTCTGCTTTTATTATTATAGATTATCTGATACCTGCTAAACAACCAACAAAGGTGCAATGCCATGTTACCCCTTGTTTAAAAAGTATCATTAATAATTTTGATGGAGAACCAAGATGGCGGCATAGGTTAACGCCGCAGTTTGCTGCCTTGAACAACTATTTCAAAAGTGAAACTAAAAAACGGAACGGACATCACCAGAACCACGGGAACACTGGCTGAGCGGAAGTCCTACAACTAGGAGGAAAGAGAAACACATACGGACACTCAGAGGAGGTGCAGTGCTGAAGTCAAATTCTGAGGTGTGGAGTGCGCGGAGCGGGCTGGCAGCGGAGGGCGCGGTTGGGGTTTTCAATCGGGAGGGAGTCGCAGACTCTGAGCTCCAGATACAGGCAAGTCTTTAGGGACCCAGACTCAAACGGGAGAAGCGGGACTGTCTGGCTTCGGTCAGAGCGAGTGCTTCGGTCAGAGCGAGTACAGCTTTCTCTCCCAGGTTTGCAGCGGGTGCTGGGACTCAGAGAGGCAGAGCCCCTGGGGACAGGACTGAGAGCCGCCATACCTGCTCTCTCCAGCCCACCCTGTTGATCCTGTGCGACCCGCCCCGCCCAAGCCCTGCACAGAGGCATTTGCCAGATAGCCTCAGGCAAAGGCTAGATTAGCACCTCCCTAGAGGACAGAAGTTCTCTCACTGTAGACACAGCTGATTCTCATAGCCACTTGGCCTGGAGGTCAAACCCTCCCTGGTATTAGCTACAACAATCAAGGTTTAACTATAAGACTGCGCACAAAGACCACTAGGGGGTGCACCAAGGAAGCATAACAAAATGCGGAGACAAAGAAACAGGACAAAATTGTCAATGGAAGATATAGAGTTCAGAACCACACTTTTAAGGTCTCTCAAGAACTGTTTAGAAGCCGCCGATAAACTTAATGAGATCTACAAGAAAACTAATGAGACCCTCGATCTTATATTGGGGAACCAACTAGAAATTAAGCATACACGGACTGAAATAACGAATATTATACAGACTCCCGACAGCAGACCAGAGGAGCGCAAGAATCAAGTCAATGATTTGAAATGCGAGGAAGCAAAAAACACCCAACCGGAAAAGCAAAATGAAAAAAGAATCCAAAAATGCGAGGATAGTGTAAGGAGCCTCTGGGACAGCTTCAAGCATACCAACATCAGAATTATAGGGGTGCCAGAAGATGAGAGAGAGCAAGATATTGAAAACCTATTTGAAGAAATAATGACAGAAAACTTCCCCCACCTGGTGAAAGAAATGGACTTACAGGTCCAAGAAGCACGGAGAACCCCAAACAAAAGGAATCCAAAGAGGACCACACCAAGACACATCATAATTAAAATGCCAAGAGCAAAAGACAAAGAGAGAATCTTAAAAACAGTAAGAGAAAGAAACTCAGTTACCTACAAGGGAATATCCATACGACTGTCAGCTGATTTCTCAACAGAAACTTTGCAGGCCAGAAGGGAGTGGCAAGAAATATTCAAAGTGATGAATACCAAGAACCTACAACCAAGATTACTTTATCCAGCAAAGCTATCATTCAGAATTGAAGGTCAGATAAAGAGCTTCACAGATAAGGAAAAGCTAAAGGAGTTCATCACCACCAAACCAGGATTATGTGAAATGCTGAAAGGTATCCTTTAAGAAGAGGAAGAGGAAGAAAAAGGTAAAGATACAAATTATGAACAACAAATATGCATCTATCAACAAGTGAATCTAAGAATCAAGTGAATAAATAATCTGATGAACAGAATGAACTGGTGATTATAATAGAATCAGGGACATAGAAAGGGAATGGACTGACCATTCTTGGGGGGGAAAGGGGTGTGGGAGATGCGGGAAGAGACTGGACAAAAATCGTGCACCTATGGATGAGGACAGTGGGTGGGGAGTGAGGGCGGAGGGTGGGGTGAGAACTGGGAGGAGGGGAGTTATGGGGGGGAAAAAAGAGGAACAAATGTAATAACCTGAACAATAAAGATTTAATTAAAAAAAATAATTTAAACAAACTCGAATGGTGTCTAAAAATATAATAAAAGTTTAGAAAATTGTAGGGAGCGGCTCTAGGGTCAAGCCTCTGGCTGACAGAGCTCTCCTAGCATAATTAAGCCTGATCTTGTAACCCTTCCTAATTCCTTCCTAAATAGCTAATGGGCTGTGGGAGGTGCAGCAAGTGTTGCCAAAACAAGAACATTTGTATATATGTTAATCTACCTTTGTTTTAATCAGACTATAAAATAAAGCATTGGCTTGTAGGCTGGATCTTTCTGTGTCCTCATCCAGGCATGGGAGATCCGAAAAGCTCCAGCTGTAATCTCTTTATCTGCCTTCTTTAATCCTTCACCACCCCTCCTCAGGTTCACCCTTGGCCGTGCTGGCGTGGCACAGAAAATTATAGTCTTTACTGAAAGACTTACAAGAAGATTTATAATACAGATACATACCCTTTTCTTTAACTCAACATCTTAAAGATGACAGTTCTCACTAAATAAATTAATACATTAAATTAAAAACTTAACAGTTCATAAAACTCAACAAGCTCATTTTCAAATTCATATATTACGGTAAAAAAAAACTAAGAATATCCAGTACAAATAAGAAAAGAAAAAATGAATAAGAAGAGGATTCAACCAATGAGGAACCATGGCTTATAACAGGTATATAGTAATTAATTTAGTGTAATATTGGTACAGAAACAAATAAATAAAACAATGGAACAGACTATAGAGCTTATACAAGACTCATATATATGGAGCTATTGGTATATAATAGGTAACATTACAAAACAGTGGAGACAGAGTGGCCTGTTTTGATATATGGTATAGAATTAGCTACCCATGCAGAAAAGTTTGAAATTAGACCCCTACCTCAGACTATACACACACATTAAAATATTTTAGACAGATAAAAAGTCTAAATAATAAAAAGCAAATTCCAAAAAAACAGTAAAGAATGTACAGAAGTAAATTTTAGATGATCAGATAATGCAAGATTTCTTAAACAAAACACATACCTATATGGCTTGTTCCTCAGCTAATTAAGTTTTCTGCTGTAATATCATCTAATGGCCTTCTTTGACTATCAGATATAAAATACTAGTCCTCATAGTTTATGCTTGACATTCTCTACATTATTACCCTGTTGTATTTTTCATCACAGCAATTATTAACACTGCAGAGATGGGTGTAGGGATTTTTGTCTATTCCTTTCATTCCTCTATCCCTCAGACCTAGTAACTTGCACATAGCAGTAGCTCATTTGTGAATTATAAAAATACAAAAAATTTAAGAAAAACATTTACAAATTTAGAAACTCTTCTGTTCATTAAAAATCACCATAACCATGGAAAAAGGCCATATCTGAAAGGTAACATTTACATGGCCTAAAAGAGAAAGACTCAAAGTCCTGCGTATATAAAGATAATATGCAAATTTATAAGAAAAAAAACTCACTTAACACAGATTGGATTGAATCAGACTATTCACAGAAAAGAAAACCTCATTGGCAGAAACATAAATACATTTACTTCATTAAGGTATACAAACACCTTTTTTGACAAATGGCAATAATAAATTTGACTGAAAGATCAGCATCAACTTGGGAAAATCAAGTGAGGTTACCTCCTTAAAGCATAGAGAAGGAAGCAAGTGCATTCAAGATATACCTCAGAGATTTCAGTTACATTCTTCAGCACAGATGGGGGTTCACGTTCACCAGTTGGAGACCATAGCACATGAATGAGATGATTGAGGTCACCCTAGCTTTCTGCTCTCCTTATCTAGCCTCACATAAATAATTCTGGAGCAATTCTGCATGTAAGCTAGTCTGGGTAAGTGCCAGGATTACCTCATCTGGGGCAAGTTTATCTATCAATCTCAGAAGTGTATAATCCACAATTTGATTATAAATTACCCTACATTATGCCTAGACATGAACAAACCTTCTCATCCAGCCACCCTAGGCTAACATAGTCTCATCCAATACAGAATAAGAGGGGAAAAAATACTCTTCTTAAATACATATGGCAAAATTACCACATTTGAACAAATATCAGGCCATAAAACAAACATCACAACTTTTCAGAGAAAAAGTATACAAACCATGTTCTCTGACCACAATAAAATTAACTTAGAATTAACAGATAAAAATGAAAATACTGTATCTAAATTTATGGAGAACAGTTAAGGCCTCTCTGAGAAGGGAATATACAGCCTTAAATGGTCACATTCAAAAAGATGAACAAATTAAACTAAAGAATAAATGTCCAAAGTGGATAAAAAAAACCTGTGACATATATATATATATATATATATATACACACACACACACACACACACACTAGATGCCCAGTGCACAAATTTGTGCATAGGTGGGGTCCCTCCAGATGGCCTATGGGGATCGGGTCCCAGCTCACACTCCCACCCCTGCTCGCATCCACTTTTGCCTGGTGCCACCTGCTCACCTGCTCCACCATCCCGCTGTGGTCCCGCTGTTATGGTCCGTCAGAGCTGGCAGTGCTTCCACTGCTGCCTGCTGCCAGTGCTGCATCACTGATGCCCGCCATGTTCCATATTGCCCCCTGGTGGTCTAAGTACATCATAGCAAGTGGTCAAACTCCCGGTCAAACACTTTGCATATTAGGCTTTTATTATATAGGATACAATGGAATACTATTCCCCCATAAGAAAAAGTGAAATCTTAGTATTTGCAACAGCATGGATAGACCTAAAGCATACTGGGCTAATTGAAATAAGTCAGTCAGAGAAAGACAAATACCATATGATTTCACTTATATGGAAGATTTAAAGAACAATATAAATGAACAAAACAAAAGAGAAACGGACTCATAGACACAGGGAATATACTGGTGGTTGCCAGAAGGGAGACGGTTTGGGGGATTAGATGAAAAAGGTGAAGGGTTGACAAGCACAGTTTAGTAGGTACAAAATAGTCATGGGGTATAAAGTACACATGCAGAATGTAGTCATTAATATTGTAATAATTATTTATGGTGCCAGGTGGGTACTGGAAATATTGCAGGGAGCACTTTGCAACGTATGTCATTATCTAACCACTATGCTGTACACCTGATACCAATACAAAATAACATTGAATGTAAACTGTAATGAAAAATATAAAATAAAAAAGAGTAAATGTTCAATGTAAAAAATTAGAAACAAACAATAAACCCTAAGAAAATAAAGAAAAAGAGATAACTAAACGAATTAAATAGAAGACAAAGATGAAATAAAGATGTTCAATAAACTTCAAGTCTTTCTTTGAAGGGTGACAAATAAAAGCAAACCTCTGGTAATACTTATGGGTAAAAACAGAGGATGTACAAATAATATTACAAATGATAAATGAGACATAATACTAATGATGCAATTGAAATTAAAAGGTAATAAGTGAATATTATCAACAACTTATTAAATTTAATTGAAAACCTAGGTGAAATGGACAAAGTCCATAGAAAGTTAACCTAATAAAACTAATCTGTGAAGACATAGACACTCAAATGGCACTAGAACAATGAAAGAAAGTGGAGAGTTATAAGATTTTAACAGACACAGATCCAGACATTTTTGCAGGTGATCTTACAAAAATTTTCAAAGATTAGTACAGTTGGAAATTTGCATACCTTATAACCCACCAATTCTACTCATAGCTATTTACTAAGAGAAAGGCTTATACATGTGCACTCTGAGATGTCCACAAGAACAACCATAAGCAAAACTTACCAAAAATAATGTGAAAAAAATTCCCATCTATTGGAAAATGTTAAATAAACTGAGTTTTATTCATACAATTGAGTGTGAAAATGAAGAAACTATAGCTGCATGCAACAAGAGGATGCATCTTACATACTGTTAAGTAAAATATTTGCAAAAGCTTTTCAATATGATACTGTCTTCATGAAGTTCAAAAAGCAAAAGCGGCAACACACACACTGAATTTCTAAATGGCAAGGAAATGATAAACACTCTAAAGTTCAGGGTTATAAAATGCAAAGGGAGAGGGTTTGAGAATTCAGGGATGTCCAGGACATTGCTTATAAACAAACAGGTAAATTAAAAAATGGCCACCCATGGGCTTAAAATGATTTTGTATCATGAACCTAGGGATACAATAAATGTAATTCCTTATGCCTGACAACTTAAAGGAAATAAAAAGAAGTAATAGTATCTTCTGGTCTCATAGTAACAAATCTTGACCATCTCTTTTACACAGAATAATAAAAGAAAAGTTAATATTTCACCCCTCTCAAGTTGACAAATACTTAAGATGGATAACATGCACAGGTTAGTGGAGTTATAAGAAAAAAGAGACCTAAATATTGATCTGAGAGTGTAAATTTATACAACTTAAGAGAGCAATTTAGAAATATCTAGAAAAGTTAAAGTTGCACTTCCCCGATGAGTTATGAATTTCACTTCCAGAAATCTATCTTAAAGAAATTCTCACGCAAGTGCTCAAAGGAGACAAGTACATACAAGGATCTTTCATTGCACTAACTTTCACAACAGCCAAAATGTGTAAACGTCCTAACTATTCAACATAGGGGAATGAATAAACTGCAATTTATTCCTATAAAATGTGACACAAGCCCTAACCAGTTTGGCTCAGTGGATAGAGTGTCGGCCTGCGGACTGAAGGGTCCCAGGTTCGATTCCGGTCTAGGCATGTACCTCTGTTGTGGGGGCACATCCCCAGTGGGGGGTGTGCAGGAGGCAGCTGATCGATGTTGCTCTTTTATCAATGTTTCTAACTCTCTATCCCTCTCTCTTCCTCTCTGTTAAAAAATCAATAAAATATATATTTTAAAAAAATGTGACACAAGTGGTAAACTGTATGAACTAAATTTACATATACTAGCATCACAAAAATGTAAGCTTAAGTTTAAAAAGAGCGAGTTGCAGTAGGATGCACACAGTATGATACCACTGACGTAAAGTTTAAAAGTACACATTACAATTTGCGTATTGTTTATGAATCCATTCCATATGTAGCAAAAGAACAAAAAACACACATGATGATATAACCAGCTCTAGAAGAGTGGTTAACTTTGAGGAGCAGAAGGGGAAAGAATTATGGAGATGAGTCTCTGCTGGATTCTTTAATGTTTTATTTCTTGCAAATAAAAATAAGGTGTGAGGTCAAAGAAACATGGCAAAATAACATCTGTTAAGTTTAAATTGTGTTTGTTATATTATTTTATATTTTTTTCTGTAGGTTTGAATAATTTTATCAATGAAATTTCATTTCATTACAGGACAAAATAATCTGACATCTCAAACTCTACCCAATATCCCAGTGCTCACTGCAATAAGGATTCATAGCACAACACAGTAGGGAGATCTGTGGAATCCTTGGAATAATAAGAGGTGTCCAGCCTTGTCTGCAATTACTTTTCTCAACTAAGCCTAACTTGTGACATGGAAGAGATGTGGAGAGTACTTAACCTCCTATAACATAAATTTTTATTAACCATTATTAACCATCAGAGAATGCCTGAAAGTACCCTTGTGTAACAGATGAATGAGGTTATATTAAATCTAAATAAACAAAAATCATTCATAAATGAGCAATTTCAAAACACCTAGAGTATAATAATTAAAACTTTTAATTTTCATACGATTTTTTTTTGAAAATGTGTAAACTCTAGAGAAAAATAATCAGAAGCAATAAAATTATGTTATACATATAAATATGGCTGTTATGTACAACTGAAATACCATAATCCTTATGGTATTTCCATCTCAAAAATGCAAGCTATAAAAGAATCATGTGCTTTGATTTCAATCATGTATTGAGTCATTATAATATAACTACAGGCAAGTCTCAACTTGGCTTTCCACTCCTTATGTTTTTAGGAAGCAGAAAATCTTATAATCTCTGAAAAGGGTACACCCTTCATCACTACTGACAACATATCTACAATATGATTTACATCAACATTCACTAGATGAAGTCGTTAGAGGCACTGTACTTACACACTTTGTAATGGGACCTGCTTATTAAAGGAACTTGCCAGAGGGTAGTTGCAAACGCAATAAAAGCATTCCTGAAGTAGGGGAGGGTGGAATCTTTGTCTCCAACATAAACAAATGCACACATTTTCCCTATTTAAAAAAAGCAATAAACTGTGAATTCAAACCTGGTTAATTCAGTCATGAATCAAACGAAAATCTCAATGTAAAGTCAGGGCCAGAACTCACCAAAACAATTTTTATAAAATGGCTGACTCACTATAGCAGGTATCATAACTATAAATCAATTGCAAAATAAAAAAATGTATGGACAACAGTGTGGTGACTGGGGGGGGGGCGGTGGGGCAGGGAGGGTGATGGGAGGAGGTGGGAGAGGGTACATGGGGAATAAATGGTGATAAAAAATAATATAATATAGTGAAGAAAAAAGTTTGCTAAAATTGGATTAATTTTCAAATCTGTTTGTAAATAGTTGAATTAATTTTTCTAACCTGTAGAGAGCGCCTGGGAAGGCACATGGGCATTTCTTTATTTATTGTCAGCTGAATCCAGTGGCATTGGCAGAGCCAGGTCCTGGAAACATGACTTGCCAGGGGCAGGAGTGTTGTAAGCCTGACCTTCAGCCCAGGCGCAGGGGGTGGGTTTCGTTATCTAAATTCAGCCAAGCACCAGGAATGAATATGACTCTGGCCCACCCAAGAAAGCACATAATCCCCTTTGTCTTGACCTTTAGTAAAACTTCCTGGTTTTTGCTGTATAAAATAAAGGTGCTGTATTGGCTCTGGGTCACTGTCTCTCCATCAGAGGACAGTGGTCCCATCTGGCCCCAGCTTTCTCCTTCCATCTCTGTGTCTGTCTCTTTCTTTCATTTTCGTAATCCCCAGCCACCCCTACTCAGGAACCGGACCACTCTCTGGACGCGGAAAAAAGAGAAATATTTACACTAACCAAATTCCCTTTCTATTTGACCATATTAGAAGGCATATAAATTATATACAGTCATATACCTGCCTATATGTCACACTTAGATGAGAACATGCCCTTTGGAAGAACCACCCCCATTTACTGACCTCTTCAATCTATGCTTTTTCCCTGTGCATCTGTCCATTTATTCCTTATTTCAGCAAATACAGAGTGTCCCCAAACTGTATATGCACTTTGAATGATTATAAAGTCAGTGTTTATTAACATACAGTTCATTTTCAAATTTTAAAAGAATCTACAGAAATGAATAACTTGTTTGTCAAACTGATGATCATTCTGGTCCAGGCACTGCTGATAATGCAAAGCAATGAAATCGCAAACATCAAGAATCATTTCATTAGGGTATTTGTGTGCCCTCATTTAGTCGACTGTTGCGGGTTTTGTAATATAAACTTAAAGATGTCTGGTGGTACTTTAGAATAAGTTTTCTTTGTTCAAAGCTTAGTCTGGCTTTACCCATTATTTCAAATCAGTTAAACCTGAAAAGGAGTAAAAATTAAGTAAATTATCAGCTGTTAAATTGTATATATTTGGGGGGGGCACCCTATATTTAATGAATATTTACTATGTGCCAGGCATTATATTGGGTGGGAATATTTAGTGGTTAATGATGACTATGATAATGTGTCATGTGCCAGTAATGTATAAATACTTTAAAAACCATGCCTTCATGAAGTGTATGGTCTAGTTTATAATCTAAAAGGGAAGTAGCAACTAATAAATTGGTTGCAATTACAATAAATGCTAAGGAGGAAACCTATAGGAGCCTTAAATGACAGGGTTATGGTCTGAACATCAGTGATAACATCCCTGAGAAAGATTAAGACATGCTCCCGGTTTCCACCAACTACCCTCTTCATCTTGCTCCAGTTGTTCAATATAGTTTTTCTCTGACAACCAATGCTATATCTGCTGGGGTCCAACCCCAGCAGGTCCAGGGGTCCCCAAAGGTGTGGACGGAGTCAGCGCAGAAGGAATGACACAGAGGCAGCATTCAGGTGATCATCATAGTTGGGTTTTCTTGTCAGGGTCTCCAGCCAGGTTCTCCAGGTTCTCCAGACAGGTTCAGTCACCAGGTTCTAGTCAGGTTCTCTTGCAATGTTCTATCCAGGTTCTGTCTCTAGGTTCTTCAGCCAGGTTCTCTCGCTAGGTTCTGTCTCTAGGTTCTGTGGCCAGTTTCTGTCCAGGATCTTTTGCCATGTTCTCTCCAGCGAAGTTCTTCTGTCTCTAGGTTCTGTGTCTAGGTTCTGTGTCTAGGTTCTGTCTCTAGGTTCTGTGTCCTGTTGTCTTGTTGCATCTGTATTTATACCAGTTGATTCCAATCCTATCAATCTCTATTCCAAAGGTTAGGGCGTTTCTTATCTCCATTCCAGGGAGTAAAGATTATGTAGCTTAAGCGTGATTGTTCATAGCTAAAGTGATTAACTACCTGCCTGGCACTTAGTTAAGGGGTTTTATTCCCTCCCTAACTTCAGGGGAAAATCCCTACTTGGGGAAACAACCTTTCTCAGAGAGGTGACCTTGGTTAAAACACATAGCACCAAGGAGGGGAGCAAACATATTAAGAACAGTATGCCATATATGCCAGGTCCCTTGAAACGTATGCTGTGCAGATGTTTCTTCACTGCAGTGACTGTGTCAAGCAGCAAGGATGGACCGGCTCCCGGCATATATCCTCAGGAACCGTCCTCAGCCTTTTCCTCCCTCTCACCCCTTTCTCTGCTGCGTCCCAGCCTGCTCTTCAGTAATGAGCCCATACTCAGCGTCCACCTCCATATTTAGGTAAATACACTTCATCCACTGAATATGCAAAGATCACATGAGCACTCACGCACAGTTATCTCCCTGCATCATACAAGTAAAACCAAAGAGAAAGCAGGAATCGCTGATTGAAAGCTACTTTCCCCCAAAATGCTTACACACAACTCATATCCCCAGTCTGTTCTCTTTCATTGCAAGAAAGAAAATGCGAATGGGAAGGCAGGAAGGAGGGAGAGAATAAAAGAAGGGAAAAAGAAAGAAAGAAGAAAGAGAGATAGGGTACTGGCATACAAAATTCACGATCTCTTTAGGAAAACTCTGACATGCCTTTTGCCTCCTTCCTTTTTTTCCCCTTTTCCTCTTATTTTTTAATTCTACTTATTTGACTAAAAACTAACAAACAAATAGTTCACCTATTTCTCCCATCTCCCACCTCTGCCTCTAGCAACTATCAATCTGTTCTCTGTATCTATGAGCTTGGTTTTATTTATTGTTTTTACATTCCACAAATAAGAGAGATCATATGTTATTTGTCTTTCTCTGACTTATTTCACTTAGCATAATGCCCTTTAAGGTTCATCCTGTTGTTATAAATTGCAAGAGTTTATTCTTTTTTATAGCTAAAATAGCATTCCATTATATATATATATATATATATATATATATATATATATACTGTATCTTTCTTATCCACTCATCCATTGAGGAACACAAGTTGTTTCCATATCTTGACTATTATAAGGAATGCTGCAATTACCCTGGGGGTGCACTGCGTATATCTTTTTGAGTTAGTGTTTTTATTTTATTTTTCTTTATTTTTAAAAATATATCTTTATTGATTTCAGAGAGGAAGGGAGAGGGAAAAAGAGATAGAAACATCAATGATGAGAGAGAATCATTGATCGGTTGCCTCCTGCACGTCCCCCACTGGGGATCAAGCCCACAACCCTGGCATGTACCCTTGACCGGAATCAAACCTAGGACCCTTCAGTAGGCAAGCTAACGCTCTATCCACTGAGCCAAACCAGCTAGGGCTTTATTTTCTTAGAAAAATATCCAGAAACAGAAATGCTGGATCATATGGTTGTTCTATATTTTTAATCCTCACCCAAGGTAATGTTTTATTGATTTTTAGAGAGAGGGGACCAGAGAGAGAGGGAGAGAGAGAGAGAGAGAGAGAGAGAGAGAGAGAGAGAGAGAGAAACATCAGTTGGTTGCCTCTTCAACATGCACTGACCGGGAATAAACCCACAACCTAGGTATGTACCCTGATAGGAAATCAAACCTGCAACCTTTTTGTGAGCAGGACAATGCTCTAACCAACTGAGCCACTAGCAGGGCCGGTTGTTCTATTTTTAATTTTTAAGGAGCCTCCACACTGTCTTTCATAGTGGAATTTACATTCCAACAACAGTGCACAAGGGCTCCTCACATCCTTACCAACACTTGTTATTTCTTGCTCTTCTTTCTTTCACTTTTCATTTGCATTCTTTTTATCTCCTTGGATTTCCACAGACATAAATGCCCAATTTAAAACTCGTGTGTTAGCATGAATGCACTCAGTTCTTGCCTCCTACAGATCACACTGTAATGCAAGTGTCAGCCCCCGAGGGCAGTCAACACTCCATAGTATTCAGCTTACCTTGCCCTTCATTTCAGTAAAGTCCACCAAACCTCTGAATTCAGATTAAAGATGCACCAATTGTTAAGTCTCTTAGCCATTTCTGACACAGGAGACTATTGCCTGGTCAACCTCCTTCCAGACAAAACGGCCACCTTGGAAAGCTGTGAGTTGTTGGTTTTCCCTCATCGCTTTCTGCTTTTCGCTCATTCTCAGGATGTCTGGGCTTCTTATTTTATCATTCAGAGCATTCTCACTCCCAGCCCAGCCTATACTTACACGGGCAGACATTCCACAAAACAAATGGGCCATCCCAACACTTATCTCAAGAAATGTATTTGTTTTGCAGAAGATAGATTTTTTTTCCTAGCTCTTAAACTGACAGTTTCTTTTTTCCTCCTTATTACAATTTTGAAAGCATATTGTAAATAAAAATAAAAAATAAAACAAAAGCAAACAGAACTAATCAATCTTGAGAAATAATATTGAAAGGTAAAATATGCAGTAATAAATATGTTTTAAAGTTCTGGCTAGTGCCTTATAGTACAGTATACTCTATTGAAACAATAATAATAAGATTCTGTCCAACAAATACAAGTTTTGTTCAACTGTACATATATGTGTATGTATGTCTATCAGTTCCTAAAATAGTAATTAAAAGTCTAATATTTGGCATAACACAGTGTGAGGACAAAGAAGACAGAAACCTCAGAAATAGCAGCAGAGTTGTGAGCCTTGAAAGTCAAAGAGCCACAAGTGTGTGTGTGTGTATGTGTGTGTGTGTGTGTGTGTGTGTGTGTGTGTGTGTGTGGTGGGGAGATGTTGCTTGGAAAGGTGGGGATAGTAAGCACAAGACCTGTTAAAGTGGCCACTCAAATGACAACTATACCCAACACATCCACGTGATCCATTGGTGTGGCCTTCCTCGGAAACTCTGAATTGATCAACCTGCCAAGCTAAGGCTCGAAGTGGAACCTGGCAGTAGGTCCCGTCTGAGCCTCCAATGATCAAACACACACCTTGTGAAAGAGCCAGAAAGGAAAGCCAGGCTGGAGCTAACCCAAAACACATATCACATCCTGGGAAAGTGTCAGTAAGTCTGGAACAAACACATTTTTGAAACAAAACGAAAAAAGAAAGAAAGAAAAAAGTAGCAAGCCTTGACAGGTGTTCATGAGAAGACGGAAAGGAGGGGAAGGTGGTAAGTATGGCTGACTCAGAGAGCACAGTGAACATTCTGAAACAGGTAGTTACACTATGCTTGGGGATTACATACTCAAATGCAGCATGATTGACAATGACAAATTTGCAAAGCTCTAAGTTGGAAATGAGCTTTTAATTTGCCCCCTGCCCCCAAAGCCTTTTTTCTTCCACTCATGTCAACTCACAAGGTGGCCATTTTAGTGAAATACCCAGTGGCAGCACTGAGTGCATTTATCATGGCTTGGTATCTGGCCACATTTTTGTGGCTTAAATTTCTTGGTAAAAATGGTTGGCAATTGGACCAATAATAGCTTTGAGATTTGGTGTGCAACATGCCAATGAAATCAGGGTTCAAACTGTACCTGTTAGTGTCAAATATCATTTCCTACCAAAGTGAGTCAATACTGATTTGCGTTTTTAAAAAAAGGAAAGGAGGAAAGAAATCAAGGAAAGAAGGAAAATATGGAGAGAGGAAGGGAGTTATTTTTTAATAATATGTAGGTAGCTGGGTGTCTTATAGTCATTTTTGGTTTTTTAATAATTTTTTTATATTTCAATTACAGTAGGAGAATGCCATTTGAGAAAAAGCATCCAACTACAGGTATCCCTTGCTTTTTGGAAGTTGCTTTATGCTACTGAACTTTTTAAGGAAGAAACTTTTTAATTGAGGTAAAACTGGTATATAGCATTTTAGAATGTACCGTGCATGCCTCATTCTTCCATGAATGACCTACATTAATACCTGCTTTCACTAACTGAAAGAAATCGGAAGAGGACTTTCATTTTTTATGGAAAAAACATTGAAAAGCAAAAGTAATGTTCAGCCTTTGTTTTGCAGGGAGCATTCTAGAGGCAGCAGCACCCCAAGCAGCAAGAGTGGCCCCACCGAGCTCCTTCCCAGAAGCTACACTCAGCATCTCCGCATCAAGCCCCGGGCCTGGGAACTGTGTCTGTGAGCATCTGTGCTGTCTCTGGGCTTAGTTTGTGCATCTGTGAGCAAGATGGGTCTGTCCGGAGGTAATTGCTTCTGTACTTCATGCCATCTTGGCTCACAAAAGGTCTCATAGGAACACTCTCCATTTGGATAGCAGGGGGAACCTGTACAAGAAGTCATGTTTATCTGACACATTTTAAACATGAGAGAGAAAGAAACTGGAGTCAACCCTTTTTTATGAGTTTGACAGAATCAAAATACTTCTGCTGTTTTAAAAGGTGAAGTAAGGGTAATTGTTGGCATTCAAAGTCTTCCAGAAAGAACATTTTTAATGGCACACTTAGGAAAATGGCGAATTAGGAAAAACATATTACCGGCATCCTCCAACCATCCTTTCCCCTCCTTTTAACTGAATATTTTTGCTATGTTTTTGGTCTGCTGAAATTCCCCAGCTGAATCCACTTTTCACTAACATGCCTCATAACACAAATACTCCGCAATACTTTCTTCAATGCAAACGCCCTTTCTTTTACATACAACAATTTTAAAGAGAACTTTTATTGAAGAAATTCATACTCAATATGAGTGGCTAAGTCACAACCCCCAATTCTAATTAAAATCAATTGGTGGTATGTGTAGAAAGGTTTCACTTGTTTGTTTGTTTGTTTTTATTTGTTTGGCATGCATGGAAACATTCAAAGTACTCCTTGCTTGCTTATTCAGATAGAGTAACCTTTTATTCCATGTATTTTAAGAATAATTGCATAATAATTCAATAGATTTTCTAATAGGCTGCTGACTCTTGCAAAAAACTGAAAACTTATTGCTCTGTTCATAGCATGGTGGTGTCTTCTTGACTCCATGACACTCTTCCCCTCTTATTCCAGCCAGCTCATATTGAGGACAGGTTATGAATGTTTATCCCCAACTCAGGAGTCAGGATGAGAAAGTCTTAGCACTGTTTCCCCCAGGGTCAAGTGTGAGATAGCTCCTGGTCACCCACATGCTCATCCTGTTACTAAAGTTCCAAACCTACAACATGCTAGCCCAGCTCACGTTGGTAATTTTCTGCCTTGATTTCTCTGCCCTGCCCTGATTGAATCTTTCTTATGAGCCCTTGGGTTTTCATTACTCTCAGGATCCAGGGTTCTGGAAACATCCACCCACCTCCTTGAGCAAACCAAACACCTTCACTTCGCTGGAATTTTTGTATGTCACATGGAGCTCACACATCCTCATAAGATGATGAGGAATATGTGACTTAACTTACATTACTCAGCCCTGTGCTGGCATATAGCATGTGAAATGTCTTTGACTTCTCTTTTAAAGAAGAGAGGCCTATCACAGGAAAACATTCAGTATAAGTTTGTACCAGGGCAATAGTTTATTTAGTGTCAATTAATAATTTTGGTTTCAAAATCACTAAGTGATGTATTTTTGTTTTTTCTGTGTTTCTCCAAGCCCTTTTTGAAAAATCCCATTCCCAGATTTGTGAATATTTAAAATGATATTAAAAAATTCTGGGAAGAGACAGCAATGGAGACATAGTTTTGGGATTTTCATGAATCTCCACATGAATATCAAGCAAAGACACAAAACCAACAAACACCTACAACCAAATAAAGTAACACAGTATCCTTATAAATCTCAGCCACCCAAAGCAGAAATCCACAGAGCATGAGCAGCTGTGGAGGAGAAAGCAGAGGAAAAGCACAGGGTACTACTGTGAGCTATCGTAGCCACATCTTGCCAAGGGGCACTAGTGGAAACTCAGCAGGGCCAGCTATAAGCAACCTTCACAACCACAGGTGAGCGCTGCAGGCTCTACCCAATTCATGGCTGGTGCAAAGGGACGACGTGAGGCGTGACTGTGCTGGAGTGATAGGCACTGTGGACTCGTGAAACGAACCACACGAGGCTGCCTTCCAAGATGAAGCCCCGCACTAATGAGAGGCTGGAGAATAGAATATAAACTGAAGAGCGAGGGGACGATAGGTGGCAGGTTGGTAGGCAGAACACTGCTGTTTACAGGGAGATTCAGAGAAAGACTCATCTGTCAGATGACATGGGAGCAGAAACCTAAGGGAAATAAGAGAGTGTGCTGGCTTCTAATTGCTGCTGTAGCAAAGGATCACAGACTTTGAGGATAAAAGCAACAGACATTTATTATCCTACTGGAGGCCTGATGCATGAGATTCGTGCACTGGTGGGGGGGGGGGCAGGAGGGAGAGGAGAAGGTCCCTCAGCCCGACCTGCGTCCTCTCGCAGTCTGGGGCTCCCCATGGGCAGTTGGACATCCTTAGCTTTGCTGCAAAGGCAGGCTCCCGCCACTGCCGCTGCGCTCGCCAGCTGTGAGCCCGGCTTCTTGCTAAGCTGCTCCCCCTATGGGAGCACACTGACCACCAGGGGGCAGCTCCTGTGTTGAGCATCTGTCCCCTGGTGGTCAGTGCATGTCATAGCGCCATAGCTCAGCCGTTCTGCCATTAGGTCAATTTGCATATTAGCCTTTTATTAGATAGGATACTTCTGGAGGTCAGAAGTTCAAGATCAGCCTCCCCTGACTAAAGGCAAGGTGTCAGCAGGGCTTGTTCCTTCTGGAGGCTCTAGAGGATAATCTAAGTCCTTGTCTTACTCAGCTGGAGGCTGCCTGCTTCCCTTGGCTCATGGCTCCTCCTCTCATCACTCCAACTTCTTGGTTTGGTTGCACATCTCCTGCTCCACTCTGATCTCCTGTTTCCCTCTTATAAGGTCTCTTATGCTTACATTGGGCCCATCTAGATAATCTAGATAATCAAGGAAAATCTTCTCATCTTAAAGTCCTTAACCACATCTTCAAAGTTCTTTTCCCAATATAAGGTAACAAATTCACAAGTTTCAGAGATTAGAATCTGGATATCTTTAAAGGGATATTATTCAGCCTATCACAGTCAGCAAACTAAGACTAGCCTTTCTGTATAAAATGCAAAGTAAGATATGCCTTTTACATGCTTAAAACTGTGATTGGTCATTATAATCATATTTCCACTAGGACTTAAACTACACTAGTTCCATATGGCTCTCAAAAATATTTAGAGTTTTAGAAACAGTCAATGTACTCTGCATTTAAATGATGTCAATGGAACCTGAGCAGAAAAGGCTGCAACGATGAGAAGAGGGTTTAGATTCAAAGCAAGTATCTGCTCATTTCAAACCATTTCAAAATCTGGCATTTTTCTGGAAAGACTTACTTAGGATGCCAAATTGTGCTTTAAATGAAAAAAAGAAATATACTGTATATCAAAAAGGATCAGGTTAACTTTTCACCTGCACTGGCTTAAGACTGTCAAGACATAACAAGTCTACATTGATGAACCAATGTTTTTAATATCCTCCCATTGCTGAGCATTCGTGTTAATTTAAATAATCTGATATAATTCACAGAAAACTGCTAACCTTTGGGAGGTGGAAATATGAAGATATTTTCAATCATTCATGGTCGTTAATATGAAAGGCAATGTTTTATTAAAAACTAATAATTATGCCCAAAGATGTTAATGGTGTCCATGGATGGAAGCAACTGGTTCACCAAACATGTCTTTATGGAGAAAATCAGTTAGAAGTACTTATGCCAGAGTTGAGTCCAGAAAATAATACAGAATTATGTATTTTACAGTGGAAAGCTTGGCAAATAAACTTTCATTTATGTATATATATATATATATATATATGTATATATATGTGTATATATATATGTATATATATATGTGTATATATATATTTAGGCTTCATAGTAGAAGACAGAATTTAAAGAAAAAATTTAAAATAAACATGCATATAAATAACCATATAAAAATTTAAAATCTCATCTAATGTCTTATCAAGGAAAGAAGACCCAATAGAGTCTAAACCAGTGATGGCGAACCTTTTGAGCTCGGCGTGTCAGCATTTTGAAAAATCCTAACTTAACTCTGGTGCTGTGTCACATATAGAAGTTTTTTGATATTTGCAACCATAGTAAAACAAAGATTTATATTTTTTATATTTATTTTATATATTTAAATGCCATTTAACAAAGAAAAATCAACCAAAAAAATGAGTTTGCGTGTCACCTCTGACACGCGTGTCAGAGGTTCGCCGTCACGGGTCTAAACTCTAGAATCTAGAAATATATCTTCTCAGTGTGACTCACTAGCCCTTGTGATCTTAGTTACTTAAACCCTATAAATTCAGTGTTGTGTCTACACAATGTGGAAATATATATATTCCCACCTATATTAGTTGTGAGGATTAAGTGATATTATGTAATGATAATCTATTCAGGGTTGAGCCAGAGGATAAAGCTTTTGATAAATATATGCTACTACTGCCCAGCTGGTGTGACTCAGTGGTTGAGTGTCGATCCGTGAACCAGGGGGTCACGGTTTGATTCCTGGTCAGTGTACTTGCCCAGGTTGTGGGTTCGATCCCCAGTGTGGGGTTTGCAGGAGGCAGCTGATCAATGATTCTCATCATTAATGTTTCTCTCTCTCCCTCTCCATTCCTCTCTCTGAAATCAATAAAAACATTAAAAATATATGCTGCTACTGTTATCATTTATTCTTCAATTTCATATTTTAAGATTTTAAATAAATTATCTTCTCTTTCACATTCACAGATCACTGAGAATGTGCAACACAGATGCCAGTTCCTTCCTGCCGTGGCATTTACCTTGCTCTTTTCTCTACCTGGAACATTTTATCCTCACGAATCTGCTGGCTCCATCCCTCTTTCAAATCTTGAGCAAGGAGGCCTTCTCTGACCACGCTGGGAAAAATAGCTCTTTGCCCAAAGAGCATTCCCTATCAGTTTCTGTTTGATTTTTCTCCAAAGCATCTACTTTCTTATTATATGTTATAAACGACCCATTTATCTTATCTATTGTCTGTCTTCTCCACCCTTATATAAACTCTAAGAAATCAGGAAATTCGGTATATTTTGTTCTTTTCACCATTCCCTTTGCCTAGTCCCTAGAACAAGGCCACAGGGGTATAAGATATCCAGATGCCCTTATTTAAATTGATGTTTTCACTGTCTTCTTATTGAGGGAGAGCCAGCCCAGGGCCCAGGCATTCTCTACTTCTACCATCACTTAAACACCTTTCTTCTATACTCCATTGTCAGAAACAGTTAGTTCATGGGGCTTCCTTTCCAAAATTTTTCACACATACCCACATTATATACTTTATTTCCCAGTTCTCACAGTGCAAGACCAAATATGATTGGAATAGCTTCTATTATTAGAAAAACTCCAAGCTCCTTAGTGTAATTTGATAAAAATTTTGTCTTTTGTAACATTCATTCGTGCTCTGGATACTTTACTCTGCTAATCACACATTATCCAATTTAATGCTCACAATACAATGGGGTATACACTGCCCTCCCTATTGTACAGAAGGGGGGACAGTTCAGTGTCAGGAACCTGACACATGGCTAGTGAGTCCCATGAGGAGTGCTTTGAACTTAATGCCCTCTCTCTCCAAAGTCTATGTTCTTGGCACTTTGCTATGTCGCCTCTTCCGCTGCGGAAGATCTGACATCATTTCCAAAGAGTCTTGAAGTCTAAAACCACATTCTTTTTTTTTGAGTCCTTAGAGACATATTAAGATTTAAGTTGCATCCAAGTAGAAAATGATTTAAAAAGTTGATTAAGTAATAGAGTCAACAACTGACAGTGAGCCATTTTCAGAATATAGACAAAAGAATACAGACAAAACTGAAAACAAAGGGAGAGAAAAAACACTTGAGTCAGCACAGATTCTCTATACTAAGAAATTAAAATTAAAATGGAGAAAACATCCCATGTGTGGGAAAACAAAGTCTTCTGAATGAGTAATATCAGATCGCATATAATAATGCTCTCAGACTTAGAGTTGGATTGCCATCAATGGATTCCTGAGGGGCACATTTTCCTGAAAAATCAATGTGCATATTGCCTCTTTCTAAAGAAAAAATGCTCAGTCTGAAAGATGATTACTTGGATCCCAGCCAAGGAGGTTACTAGTTTATAGGAGAACAGCCTATATATTATTCCTGCATTTTTATTGAGATCATTATTTTAGCCTCACAAATACCTTTCAAAATCTATTTCCACCTCTTCCCTTTTGGCTTTCTGAAAAGTATCAGAGCTCAACTTCTCCATTTTTATAATATGCTCTTCAGTTTAGCATTTTATCTTCAACAATAACATCTAAAAAGTAGCAACCTAATCATAACAGAAAAATACCATCAGGTTGAGTTGAATGTATTATTTAAGTAACTTCCAACAATCTCCAAGGATATTTAGTATCTGAAGAATCACATCATTCTCCTATTCAAATATATACTAATATATACATTATGTTTACCAATTATAGGTTTCTTGAAGACAGTAATCATGTGCTTAATTGGCAAATCACTTTATCACATACTTCAAATTGCACTATTGATGACCAAATTGTCTTAATTGACTAAATTGCAATACACAAATATAATATTTGAAAAGTAGAAAAAAAAAAACCCTAAAGATTTCAAGGTAGGAATTATACCTTAGTAAAAAAAAACAAAAAACAAACCTACAAAATCTAATATGAAAGGCAATTTTATTTTCTCGTGATCTAGGGTGAATATTCAAAAGGCCCCTTTCTTCATCTGCAATTGATAAGGCACCATTTGTGCAGGTTATAGCAGAATCACTATACCAATCTCACTCAACTCTAATTGCCCTATGTCACAGACCAGGGAGATGTAGAATCAAGTTTCAGCTTTAGCTAAAGTCATTAACTTCCAGGCCCCTAGAATCAGTGCCTGATTCAACATGTCAGAGAAGCTTGTCCGAAACTATTTCTGCAAAGCTCTTATGAAAGATGAGATTTTGGGGGCCCTTGGTACAGGGAAAAGAGACATTCCAAACTATTGTGGAAGAGGGGTAGAAATTCCTTAAGGATCTATTAAATACAACAGTATCTGAAATTTCATTACACCAAATGGATTTCATGATATTACATTTATTTTGAACAGAAGCAGGTGGCCAAAAGCAAAAATGTGTTCATGAGGAACCCATTCTCAAGGCATAGCTATGTGCAGTGAAAATAAGCATTTCCCAAGAGGAAATAAACAATAAAAATCATAGTTGACCTACAAAAGTAAAGCACCACAACAATGACAAGATAAGTTATTCTGGTCTTCAGACACCATAATGAAGCTTGAATTCACAATAATTCCATTTATTTATTTATTTATTTATTTATTTATTTATTTATTTATTTTAAATCCTCTCCCAAGGATATTTTTCCTATGATTTTTAGAGAGAATGGAAGACAGAGGGAAAATTAAAGGGAAATATCAATGTGAAAGAAAGACATTGATTGGTTGCCTCTTGCATGAGCCCCAACCAAGGCCCAGGCCGGGAGGAGCCTGCAATCAAGGTACATGCCCTTAACCGGAATCAAACGTGGGACTCTTTGGTCCTCAGGCCGACACTGAGCCAAGATGGCTAGCTAGGACAATAATTCCAGTTATAACTATTCATTTACTCTCTTGACATTGGTGATATCACTACAAAGACTTAACTAGATCATTTTGTTGTTGTTGTTAATCCTTACCCGAGGATTTTTTTTTCATTGATTTTTAGAAAGACTGAAAGGGGAAAGGGAGGGAGGGAGGGAGGGAGGGAGGGAGGGAGGGAAGGAGGGAGGGAGGGAAGGAGGGAGGAAGGGAGGGAAGGAGGGAGGGAGGGAAGGAGGGAGGAAGGGAGGGAGAGAGAGAGAGAGAGAGAGAGAGAGAGAGAGAGAGAGAGAGAGAAAGAAAGAAAGAAAGAAAGAAAGAAAGAAAGAAAGAAAGAAAGAAAGAAAGAAAGAAAGAAAGAAAGAAAGAAAGAAAGAAAGAAAGAAACATGGATGTGAGTGAGATACATTGATTGGTTGCTTCCTACACATGCCCCAACCCAGGGCCAGGGATTGAACCTGTAACAGGCATATGCCCTTGAGTGGGAATCAAACCCAAGACCCTTCGGTCTTTGGGGTTGTGCTCCAACCACTGCTCCAAACACTGGCCAAGGAGACTTAACTAGATCTTGATTGAACTTATGTTCATTTTAATTTGAAGCCATCTTATTAAGATGATCCTGATTGCTAACTTGCTGAGAGTTTGCCACATTCACTTAAGTGCTTGGCATTTATTTGTACATTTAATCCTCACACCAAGTGCATCAGAATTTACCTCAAGGGATTATCCTGAGGGCCAATGAATTGACATATGCAAAATGTTTAATTCTGGCTCATAATAAGAATTTGAAAAGTGCTAACCATTTGGTAAATAGAATTATTATTCATGTGTTCCAGTTAGAGCACTTCCAGAACCCACGCTCTGTCCAGATTCTGTGTTTAGTATGAATTCTATGAAATCATAAATCATATGCATAAGAGATGACTCACATCTCTTCAATGTCCGATTCTCTTCCAATACAATTCCGCTCCCTTGATCTCATTTCAGACTAACCTCCACTTGATACCCTCTCTGACAGTTTGTTTCCTTGCTGCAGTGACCTTGGGGCCCCTGCGCAAGCTCTTTCATACTTCGGGAATAACTTTCAGGAAAGCATATTGCATCTTGTGTCTAATTGTTTCTCTCAAGGTCTGCCTATTTTCTGAAGCTTTCAAGGGTTTACTTCATCTCTAACCTCCCTATATAATCCCTGACCTCTCAATATTCTTCATTTTTTTCTTTGTATTGAGAACAAAGCTTAGAAACACATGTTACTCTCTCTATTGGATTCTTAGGAAGCAGCAACTTTACCTGAAATCTCAGTTGTTCTCTACAAAGCCCCCGTTTGTTATAAATTGTAAGCTTCAAAGGATGCCTGCACCAAGAAGCTGCATCTCTGGCCAACACACTCCAAAGAAGGATACTCTTATCAAATGAAATTAATTAAAAAACTTGATTACAACTTTCAAACTCCTAAACATACTAAATATTACATACTTGTGAATTACAGTCCCAAGAGTCCAACTGCTTCTTTTCTCTCCATTGAACAGGTCTGAAGTTCTAAAGCAAAAGCATACCTTCTACCATCAGTAAGTTGTATGTTGTATGTCTCATAACTGAAGTAGAGTGTCCAATTACACAAGGAGTGCACAGTGTTCAAATAATAAATCGCTGTGGTATTTAGAAAGTATTGCACCATGAATCAAAACCTCTATGAATATATTTTACTTATGTTACATCAGAGTGACTGTGAAATATTATACACATTTTCAATAAGAAGTTATGTAAAAATACCCTTATACTAGATTTATATTTGATGCATATAACTATGACAGTCATACATGCTAGAAAGATTTCTACACTAGAGAGTGAGTGTGATAGAATAAGAATAGTCCTCACTGCCCATTTTATACCAAGTACTAATGAGATATTAGACAAATGGTCTCTATATCAATTTTCTTATCTACGAAATGGGTGGGTTGACACAATCCTGACTTGTTTCTAAGTTCTGTCAAAAGTCCCTATATATTTTCAGAAGATTGGTAAAATATTATTCATAATTTAGTTACTATATTGCATATTTAATATCTATGGTGTTCATATTTCATAATTGAAAATTAATGCTATAGAGCTACACTCCTGATACAATTATATCATATCTTATGCTACTCTAAGCAGTTTTGTGAGTTATCCTACTTAGAATGTTTCTATAATAAATATTTCCATGATCTTTATAGAAAAAAAATCTCTATATTAAGAAAACTTTAGGGAACAACTGATAATGTACAGGTGTTGCACAGAACTTTTCAAGTGGGTATTTTAAAAATTTAATTATTTCTTTAATTACAAAAATTAAATACATTTCAGAGAGACAGCAGTGTTTTGTGTCATTAGGAGACAAAATTTCCTGCCAAATTGTCTCTCTCCTCCCTTTGCTTCTGTGCTTCTACGTCCTACTCTCATTTTTGAAATATGTGTGAACCAGGAGACATGTCGGGAAGCAAACACAAATATATCACAGGTAAATCACACCCATTTTCCAAGCATGGACATTGGCACAGTTTTTATGAAGGGAATGTTTCTTTGTAATGATCTCTGCCCACATCAACTCTGCTTACCAATGGTTTTAGAAAACAGGCTCTGACAGGAGGGACATTCAGCACTGAAGACCAGGATGCCAGGGGAAATAATGACTTATTACCAATAATTCATTTTGAATCATAGTGGAGATTTATTCAGCTAGATGCTCCTGGTTCTGAGGCCTGGCAACTGTACAAGAACGCAGATGTGGTATCGCCTCTGCAGTGGCTGCAGAGACAAGAGTTTTTAAACACCTTTTTTTCCCCCCATAGATTTTTTTGCAATGGAAGGAGAATATCAGGGAGCCTGGAAATCAATTTTTTTTTGCTTTTTTCTTCTAACCACTTTAAAACAGATTCAGAGTTTGTTTTGCTAAGGAATTTGCTGGCAACACACAAATAACTTCATTTTCAAGGTAAAATGAACAAGGGCGGTATGACTATGCGCACACTGGCTACCTTTCTGGACTTGTCCTGTTTTTTTTTGTTTTTTTTTCTCATCGCTGTTTTTGCTTGATGTAAGTATGATGATTCCCATTTAGGACGCCTTTTGTTTCGAAGGAAAACCCAATTTGAAAGGGAAAGCCAACACAAGGATCCAACTATAGAGTATGAGAAGGAAACCTCCATTTGGCTCCTCTGCTTTTCATTTTGGGGACTGACCTTTACTGTTTACTTACAGACTCACAGAGCTGGAAAGAAAAGGACAGTTATCTAACTTGCCTCCCCATTTTAAAGTCAAGAATTTTCGGATTCATTCATAAAATGCAAAAATCACTGCGGCACTGCAATTGTTACTCAACATTTCCTATTATGAATATTTCTTTATTCTATCTCTAATATTGCAGCTTATTACAAAGAACATTCTTTTCAGCAAGGTATATCTTAAAAGTGCAGAGCAGTTGGGAACTTTATTTTTTTAATATATTTGCGAGTAACACTGTCCGACTTTGAAGCCCTATGTTCCAACTTAGAAACATATGTGCGCGTTTTTGTAGTTACCCAGTGAATGACCTTAGGGAAGGTCGCACCTCGTCAAACTGGTGGTGTTATGTGCTGTGCAGTGTCAGGCCTGCTGAACCAATTAGAAAAGACATAAACTGAAATATGGGCTGTGTCTGGCTAGAATGAAAACTCAGATGTTATGTCTGTTTTTTACTTTGATATGTACCCTTGATCTTCAGCAACTTTGAGTGTTATGTTTTTTATGGCTTAAAAAGTATTTACAGGTGTGAGACCCTCATTCTTTAAGCAACGGGATTATTTCTTCACAATTCAGATAATCTAATAAATAAGATACTTGGTTTATCGACTACATCTTATTGTTACTGCTCGGATATTGCAGGATAAAATAGCAAAATAGAAGTCTAGTCTTTTGTGGTTCAATGTTTAAAAATGTTTATGTATGTATTTCTTATTTATTTATGTATCCACCCACATTTGAATGTATGTTAATTATAAGTCACATAACTGAAAAGTGGTATTGTAATCTTAAATTTTTATTCAAAGTCTGTAAACTAAACACAAATTTGAACACTGTAGACTTGCAAACCACAAACAGCAAACATAATAATCAGAAATGGGAAAAGCTTTTTCTCATGTGTTGTTTTTTTCGACTGATATTAATTCTGTGGGATTCATTTAGAATATCAAAGTGAATTTTGGAGGGAAAAGAGAACCATGAACTACCAACTCCCGTGATCATTACCTCCATTGTATGGGGGGAAAGCTTTAACAGAAATATATGGAAAAATGTCATCTATAATAATAAAAGCCTAAGCCACTGTTATGGCAGAACGACAAGAACAACAGGTCGCTATGATGCGCACTGACAACCAGGGGCAGACGCTCAATACAGGAGCTACCCCCTGGTGGTCAGTGTGCTCCCACAGGGGTAGTGCTGCTCAGCCAGAAGCCGGACTCACGGTTGGCGAGCACAGCTGCCACGGTGTCGGAAGCCTTTCCAGACACCATAGCAGCACTACCGAGCAGCAGCAGCAGGCACAGTAGGCTAGGATGAGCACGAGCGGTGTGGTGCCTGGCCCCAATTCGGGCTCTTCCCTGGCCGCATGCCGCTTGGTGCACTGCTATATCCTCCAAGGGGTCCCGGACTGTGAAAGGGATGTCCTACTGCTGGCCTAGGCCTATCCCCATGGCATATATGATATCCACATAGAGTCCTAATATTATTTTAGGCATTTTAACAAAAACAATATTATGTGGGATTGGGCCTAAGCTAGCAGTTGGACATCATCTGAGGGGTTCTGGACTGTGAGAGGCCTCAGGCCAGGCTGAGGGACCCCCTGTCCCCAGTGCACTAATTTCATGCACTGGGCCTCTAGTTTTTAATATAACAGGCAGGCAAGAATGAGGAGAAGATAGGTAAAACATGAGCTAACATTGTTCAAGTAAACCTTTATTTTTCATTTTATTCTACTGAATTTATTCCAGGCTATTCATAAATATGTATATTAGCCTTCTTCATTATTTTCCCAGTAATAACTGTCTTCAGATATACTGTTTGTTAAAATATGCATTGGTCCAGAGCAAATTATATTTTGAAAACATTTAATGTAATGGAAATCATTAGAACCATGAGGCTCACAAGAAATTTTTAGAAAATCTACTTAAATCTTTGTACATTTTTAAAATAAGAACTCCTACTATACAAAGATTATTGGGTCAATATTTATATTTAAGTAGAGATATGTAATTATAAAATACTAGAGGCCCAGTGCATGGATTCATGCAGCAGTGGGATCCCTAGGCCTGGCCTGCACACTCTCGCAATCTGGGATCCCTTGGGGGATGTCAGAGGCTCAGTGCATGGTTTTGGCCTGATCTCTGAAGGCCTCTAGTATGTATATAAGATTTTTGATTAATCTCTTCCCACCCTCACCACTCCCCCCTTCCCTCTAAGATTCATTAGTCTGTTCCATGTTTCCATGCGTGTGTGTTGAACATCTGCCCTCTGGTGGTCAGTACGCATCATAGAAGATGGTCAAATGGTCGGACAGTTCCTTAGGCTTTTATACATATATAGATAAAGAATTATAATAGGCTATAGCATTTTATATTTTCCAAATATTTTGACATACTTCAACTTATTGGTTGTCACAACAACCCTATATCCTAGTTAAATTAGTTATTATTATACACCCTAAGCATCCCCTGTATACCAGTTTTTCTCCCTGCTTTTAACCAGTGTTGTCTTTTGTTCTTTTTCATGACAACAAAAGAAAAGAACCTGAGCTTAATGTGGTAGGTAATTCAAAAAGAATTCATTTTGCATGCATCTATGCCCTAAATCATAGCTGAGGCATTAGCAAAACAACTGTGATCTCTAGTTAAATATCTGAACACTAGTATGTCCAGTTGTAGAGGAACACCACTCACTACTGGTATGGACATGGTATTGTTTTTGTTAAAATGCCTAAAAAAATATGAGGACTCTATGTGGATGTCATATATGCCACAAACATCTGTATGTATGTACATATGTAATTACTTTTTAAATTACAAATTCAAAAGTGCCAAATAAGCAGCAGCAGAATTCAATGTGTTGAGGAACATTTATCCCCAAACCTGGAGAGATGTCCTTTTGACTTTGGCATTTTACCCATAATTTGGCGGAGAGAAGACACAAGAATTTTAATCTGAGGTTCTTTAGATGTGACCTCATTAAAAAAGATGAGCATTATCAACTCATTCAAGTACCTAGACAATAAAGTTGTCAGTGGTCCAAAAGTGATTTCAAAATGTAATTCTATATTGGGATGACTAAAAATGAAATAAGTATAAAGATGCTCAATATACAAACAATATTGACCACTATTATTCTAAGAGCATTACTGATGGTTGTCAAGTGAGGAAAGGAACTGTCCCAGGCATCCCATTCCAGTCATCCTGAGGTTTCCCAGCCAATGGGAGGCTGGAACTCGAATATTTATAATATACAGGTGACCTCACCCCAAAGATCAAGTTTACCTATTGGTGTAACAGAGATGGGAAGAAAATGAAACTTACAACTTTGTCTTTCTAAATCTCTGCTAAAGCCTCTGGGACTGGAAAAGGGGGAGCCAAAGGACCCAATATTCACAGAGGATAATACCCCGAGAGAGCATCCTATATAATAAAGAGGTCATATGCAAATTGACCATCATACCTGCACACAAGATGGCCACCCCCATGTGGTCACAAGATGGCTGGCAGGGGAGGGCAGTTGTGGGCAATCAGGCCAGCAGGGGAGGGCAGTTGGGGGCAATCGGGCCAGCAGGGAAACAGTTAGGTGTCGATCAGGCTGGCAGGTGAGTAGTTAGGAGCAATAAGGCAGGCAGGCAGGCAAGCGGTTGGGAGCCAGCAGTCCCGGATTGTGAGAGGGATGTCCAAGTGCCGGTTTAGGCCCAGTCCCTATGGCAGTTGGACATCCCCTGAGGGGTTCCAGATTGGAGAAGGTGCAGCCTGGGCTGGGGGACAACCCCCCCCCCCCACTGCACGAATTTCATGCACTGGGCCTCTAGTGTTTTATAAAAGCTGAAGGAGATAGCACAGGATGCTGGATTCCCAAGAGGAATTGAGCCCATTCACATCCAGCCACATAGGAAGCAGCTGTGCTCCAAATAAAGGGGTTGGGATACAGAGATGAGTTTACCTTGAAGCAAATAAGGTTTTAGCTTCAAGGACTCTTAACATGCTAAGAGGGTTTTAAAAAGTGTTTGTATTGTCACGAATATTTAGAAATTTAGCAAACATAAGATCTGTTCTAAAGACTATCAACTCTTTCATCCCAGCCTCTGCTCTGGAGACAGAGTGGTTGCAGGCATGTTGGGGATCCAGTAGAGTTGAAGTTGAATCATGGATGCATTAACAATGAGTTTAATGAGATAAAATGAGAAAATGGTTCTCAGTCATTTATATGTGTGATAAGGTTATTTGCCAGCTGGGAGAGGCTTCCGGGAACATGCTATATACTATGTAGACACACCCAGCTTCATGACACAAACAGACAGGCCTAGTCATCCGATTTGTGTGACGTCTAGCAATTAGAACCAGAGCATGTGGGTGGGGAAGCAGTGAGATGTGAAAGGAAGAGTCAGAAACTAAACTGTGGGAAAATGTTCCAATCATTATGTAAGTTAAAAGTGTGTAGGCAGAGATACACATTGGCATCTAGTCAAAAGAAGTGACTCCTGTCAAGATGCACTTGATAAAGGAGTGTATACAATTATTAACACTCTATAGCAACTTTTAAAAATTTTACAAGACTAAGAATTGACATGATGGTATCAAGAGTAAGTGGCAAAAATACCAATAAAAACAAATTTTAATCAACCATCCCTAAAAAAGAACTGAATTATCTTTTTTTTTTTTTTTCCTGTTGAATTTTATTCAGATATCTTTTGTACTCAGGCAGTAGGCCTGGACTGTTTTTTTCACTTATGTGCTTTTTTTTTTTTTAATTAAATCTTTATTGTTCAGATTATTATAGTTGCTCCTCTTTTTTCCCCCCATAGCTCCCCTCCCCCACCCTCTGTCCTTACCCCACCCCCCACCTCAATGTCCTCATCCATAGGTGTACAATTTTTGTCCAGACTCTTCCTGCAACCCCCACACCCCTTTACCCCCCGAGAATAGTCAGTCCATTCCCTTTCTATGCCCCTGATTCTATTATAATCACCAGTTCATTCTGTTCATCAGATTATGTATTCCCTTGATTTTTAGATTCACTTGTTGATAGATGTGTATTTGTTGTTCATAATTTGTATCTTTACCTTTTTCTTCCTCTTCCTCTTCTTAAAGGGTACCTTTCAGCATTTCATATAATACTGGTTTGGTGGTGTTGAACTCCTTTAGCTTTTTCTTATCTGTGAAGATCTTTATCTGACCTTCAATTCTGAATGATAGCTTTGCTGGGTAAAGTAATCTTGGTTGTAGGTTCTTGGTATTCATCACTTTGAATATTTCTTGCCACTCCCTTCTGGCCTGCAAAGTTTCTGTTGAGAAATCAGCTGACAGTCATATGGGTACTCCCTTGTAGGTAACTAACTGTTTTTCTCTTGCTGTTTTTAAGATTCTCTCTTTGTCTTTTGCTCTTGGCATTTTAATTATGATGTGTCTTGGTGTGGTCCTCTTTGGATTCCTTTTGTTCGGGGTTCTCTGCGCTTCCTGGGGTTGTAAGTCTATTTGTTTCACCAGGTAGGGGAAGTTTTCTGTCATTATTTCTTCAAATAGGTTTTCAATATCTTGCTCTCTCTCTTCTTCTGGCACCCCCATAAATCAGATGTTGGTAAGCTTGAAGTTGTCCCAGAGGCTCCTTACACTATCTTTATATTTTTGGATTCGTTTTTCTTTTTGTTTTTCCGATTGGGTGTTTTTTACTTCTTTGTATTTCAAATCTTTGACTTGATTCTTACAGTCCTCTAGTCTGCTGTTGGAACTCTGTATAATATTCTTTATTTCAGTCAGTGCATGCTTAATTTCTAATTGGTCCTTTTTCATAACCTTGAGGTTCTCACTAGATTTCTTGGCTGTTTCTAGAAAATTCTTGAAAAACCTTAAAAGTGTGGTTTTGAACTCTATATCCAGTAAATTGCTTTCCTCCATTTCTGTCATTTGTGACCTGTTTCTTTGTCTCTGCATTTTTTATGCTTCCCTGTGTTGATAGAGTGGCTTTCTGTGCTAGGTGTCCTATAGGGCCCAGTGGCTCAGCCTCCCCAATTACGTGTGGTGGACACTCTTAGTGGACCCCTTTGTGGGCTTTGTGCACAGTCTTGTTGTATTTAAGCCTTGATTGTTGTAGGTATCACTGGGAGGAATTGACATCCAGGCCAATTTGGCTGTGAGAATCAGCTGTGACTGTAGTGGGAGAACTTTTGTGCTGGAGACACCCTTCTGGGGCAAGACTTGCTTCAGTGGGGCTTTGGTGCTCACTGAGTCTGCTCCTTGAGTTTGTCCCCTATGGATCTGAGGAATTGTAATCTGGATGGTCCCACTCTGACCACTGGGTACACTGGCTCTTGGATCCTGAGGAAGTGTTAATTTAGCCTCTGCCTGAGGCTACCCAGCAGGAGCTATGGAGAGATCTGCAGATTCCTCTTCTTTGTTTGGGGTTTGGAGGTGCCCAGATGAGGCCCAGCTGTGAAGCAATGCAAGCTGCTGTGGGGCCTTGGGCCTTCTTTTGAAAGTTCTGGGTCTCTCTGACCCAGCTGCAGTTTGTTAGGTAATTTTCAGATTGCAAAGGGCCAGGCCTTTCATATACAAAAGCCTCTGTGCATAGCTTGGGTGGGGCGGGTTCTCAGGGGATCAACAGGACAGATAAAGCAGTTATGGCTGCTCCTCAGTCCTACCCTAAGAGGCCCCATGTCTCAGTGTCCTGGTAATGGCTCCAAGCACCTTTGAGAGAAAGCCGCCCTTGAGTTCTGACCGATGCCAGACAGTCCAGTTTCTCCCCATATGAGTCTCGGTCCCCAGAGACTCGCCTGGAACTGGAGTTCAGAGCAGTGAAAGCTTGAGACTCCCTCATGATTGAAAAAGACAACAGCGTCCTCAGTTGCCAGCCCTTTCCACATGAGCCTCTGTACCTCTGCATTTGACTTCTGTACCTCCTCTGAGTCTCAGTGTGCTTTTCTCTTTCCTTCTAGTTGTAGAATTTCCACTCAGCCAGCCTTCCTGTGGTTCTTGATGATCCTGAATTATCTTTCTATACTTTATAGAAAATACTATAAAATCTTTCTTATATAAAAAGATGCTCAGCCTGGCCAACGTGCTTCAGTGGTTGAGCATTGACCTATGAACCAGAAGGTCAGGGGTAGATTCCTGGTCAGGGCATGTGCCCGGGTTGCAGGCTTGATCCCCAGTGGGGGGCGTGCAGGAGGCAGCTGATCAATTATTCTCTCTCATCATTGATGTTTCTATCTCTCTCTCTCTCCCTCTCCCTTCCTCTTTGAAATCAATAAAAAGAAAAATGAAAATAAAGTGCTCAAAGAATATTCAGCCCAAAAGTGGGGGGAGAAAAGTAACGTAGTGATGTGGGGATGTTGTCATATCCACAGCATGAGTCAGCTTTTAAAAATATGCCATGTTTTTCTAATTCTATATCAATAGTCTCTTTCATACCTAAATTTGTACTTATACTTTTATATCCTTTTCATAAAGAGTATCTACAACCTTGTGTAAGTTTAGGCTCTACAAAACCTATATCTTCCCCTAAGTGGTTTATTAATAATAATTTTTCTCATTTACCCCTGAGTCGGGATGCTGTTTCAACAGTTTGAGATTGCTACTAATGTCCCAGATTGAGGACTATTAATGCTAAATATCACACATAGTCTGGATAATGCCAGCAGACAGACCTTCACATGACCTATAAAGGGTTCTTCATGCTATTCCAAGCATCATGCAGCCTACCCCTAGACTTTCCGGGATTCCATAAAGGCAGACTAAAACATTCAAAGAGAATCATAAGAATCAAGAGACAGGAAAGAATGTTAGTGCTCTTCTCCCCGGCAGGCCCATCTTCCCAACCCTTTTCCACCTCCTCTGCTTGAAAGGCTGACCTTTATGGGCTACATCAATGGGTTCTCATGCCACTCTTGTGGAGAGCAGGCAGGATATGGGGGAGAGGAAGTGAGCTAACGTGTTACCAAGAGCTGCCTATGCCTATCAGGTGAAGGACACAACTCCTGTTCGGTGACCTCCACACACAGCTCTGTCTCCAGCTCCAATAATCACTGTCTCCCTAGTATTTCAGTTTTGGTGTCTGTAAGAGTTTAAAGATATTGAATTCTCCTATATCCTCTTCATACCTTTTAAAATAGTTTTTTAAATTAATAAATTAAATTTATTGTTTTATTTTGATCACTTTATAACAAGTTATTCACTTTCTCACACATAGGCTTTCCCAGGTAAAGTTCTTTTTTCTTTTTTTTTTTTTTTGTGGTAAAATGCACAACACTGACTATATTAACCACTTTTAAGTGTATACTTCAGTGGTACTAAGTACATTCCAAACGTTGTACAACTATCACACCATCCATCTCCACAAAGAATACGTTACATCTTGCAAAACTGAAACTTTATACCATTATACAATTATACAATAACTTCCCTTTTCCCCTCTCCCATTCCTGGGCAACTACCATTCTACTTCCTCTCTCTAAAAAGATGACCCACAGAATGAAAAAAAGTATTTATAAATCATATATCTGTATAAGTATTAATATCCAAAATATATGGAGAACAACTAAAACTCACCAACAAAGCCAAAGACAGTCTGATTTTAAAAATGGCAAAAGGCTTAAATAGACATTTCTTTAAAGAAGATATACAAATGGCCAATGAGTACATGAAAAGATGCTCAACATCACTAATCATTAGGGAAATGCAAATCAAAACCACAATGAGATACACTTCACACTCATTAGGATGGCCACTATTTAAAAAAACGAAAACAACAACAAAAAAACAGAAAATAGCAAGTATAGGTAAAGATGTGGAGAAATTGCAACCCTAGTTTACTGTTGGTAGAAATGTTAAATGGTGCAGCCATTGTAGAAAACAGTATGGCAGTTTCTAAAAAATAAAAATCCATTTACCATATGCTCTACCAATTCCAATTCTAAGTATGTGCCCAAAAGAATTGAAAGCAGGGTCTCAAAGACATATCTGTACAACCATGTTCAAAACAGCATTGTTCTCAATGCTAAAACACAGAGCAACCCATGTCCATTGACAGATGAATGGATAAACAAAATATAATGAAATATCATTTAGCCTTAAATTTAAGCAGACATTACTTTAAAGTTTTAAAACCTCTCCACACATTGACCCATTTTGAATATGATATTAATTTCTTACTATCACTCAAACTAATATGTCTACCAAAACCATGTGAGGGGGCTTTAAGAAAACCCCTCCAAGAGATTAGGTGTCAAGCAAAAGGCTTTCAAATAACTTTGGACTTCTTATTCCATGAATTTGCTGATCTTACCTCTGTGCTATCTGGTCTGCTGCCAGAGGCAGGAGCTGAGGGGGCTCAGAAAAGGTCACATAGGAGCACATTCCATGGGTCAGAGAATTGATCACAGAAAGGTTACCTGCAGAACCCCCCAAGGGTACATGTGAGGTCCCATATTTGAGCTCCTGCCACTTAGCAGCAAAAGAGAACCCTGAGAATATATCAAGAAGGAATTGCTTATTATCATGTGTTCATTTACACAAAATACATTTTTCTCTTTCCTTTCCCTGTTTCCAAGTTCCAACACCCTAAAGCAGCGGTTCTCAACCTGTGGGTCGTGAACAATGAAAATACATCCTGCATATCAGATATTTACATTACGATTCATAACAGTAGCAAAATTACAGTTATGAAGTAGCAATGAAAATAATTTTATGGTTGGGGGTCACCACAACATGAGGAACTGTATTAAAGGGTCATGGCATTAGGAAGGTTGAGAACCACTGCGGGCCTAAAGGATCCAAAGGCTATAAGAGTAGGGTTACAAGATAAAATACAGGAAGCCCAGTTAAATTTGAATTTCAGATCAATAGCAGCAACAACAACAAAAGTAGTGTAAATATATACCATGAATTATTTGGCATATACTTATACTAAAATTAAGCTGACAACATAATTCAAAAGGAAGGAGACGGTGTCTCAGGATTAGAATTTTCCCCACCCATATCTACACACAATTTTTTTTTAAATTAAATCTTTATTGTTCAGATTATTACATTTGTTCCTCTTCCCCCCCCCCCCCATAACTCCCCTCCTCCCAGTTCCCGCCCCACCCTCTGCCCTCACTCCCCACCCACTGTCCTCATCCATAGGTGCACGATTTTTGTCCAGTCTCTTCCTGCATCTCCCACACCCCTTTCCCCCGCAAGAATAGTCAGTCCATTCCCTTTCTATGTCCCTGATTCTATTATGATCACCAGATTATTTATTCACTTGATTCTTAGATTCACTTGTTGATAGATGCATATTTGTTGTTCATAATTTGTATCTTTACCTTTTTCTTCCTCTTCCTCTTCTTAAAGGATACCTTTCAGCATTTCATATAATCCTGGTTTGGTGGTGATGAACTCCTTTAGCTTTTCCTTATCTGTGAAGCTCTGTATCTGACCTTCAATTCTGAATGATAGCTTTGCTGGATAAAGTAATCTTGGTTGTAGGTTCTTGGTATTCATCACTTTGAATATTTCTTGCCACTCCCTTCTGGCCTGCAAAGTTTCTGTTGAGAAATCAGCCGACAGTCGTATGGGTATTCCCTTGTAGGTAACTGAGTTTCTTTCTCTTGCTGTTTTTAAGATTCTCTCTTTGTCTTTTGCTCTTGGCATTTTAATTATGATGTGTCTTGGTGTGGTCCTCTTTGGATTCCTTTTGTTTGGGGTTCTCCACGCTTCTTGGACCTGTAAGTCCATTTCTTTCACCAGGTTGGGGGAAGGTTTCTGTCATTATTTCTTCAAATAGGTTTTTAATATCTTGCTCTCTCTCATCTTCTGGCACCCCTATAATTCGGATGTTGGTACGCTTGAAGCTGTCCCAGAGGCTCCTTACACTATCCTCGCATTTTTGGATTCTTTTTTCATTTTGCTTTTCCGGTTGGGTGTTTTGTGCTTCCTCGCATTTCAAATCATTGACTTGATTCTTGCGCTCCTCTGGTCTGCTGTCGGGAGTCTGTATAATATTCGTTATTTCAGTCCGTGTATGCTTAATTTCTAGTTGGTTCCCCAATATAACATCGAGGGTCTCATTAGTTTTCTTGTAGATCTCATTAAGTTTATCGGCGGCTTCTAAACAGTTCTTGAGAGACCTTAAAAGTGTGGTTCTGAACTCTATATCTTCCATTGACAATTTTGTCCTGTTTCTTTGTCTCCGCATTTTGTTATGCTTCCTTGGTGCACCCCCTAGTGGTCTTTGTGCGCAGTCTTATAGTTAAACCTTGATTGTTGTAGCTAATACCAGGGAGGGTTTGACCTCCAGGCCAAGTGGCTATGAGAATCAGCTGTGTCTGCAGTGAGAGAACTTCTGTCCTCTAGGGAGGTGCTAATCTGGCGTTTGCCTGAGGCTATCCGGCAAATGCCTCTGTGCAGGGCTTGGGCAGGGCGGGTCGCACAGGATCAACAGGGTGGGCCAGAGAGAGCAGTTATGGCGGCTCTCAGTCCTGTCCCCAGGGGCTCTGCCTCTCTGAGTCCCAGCACCCGCTGCAAACCTCAGAGAGAAAGCTGCACTCGCTCTGACCGAAGCCAGACAGTCCCGCTTCTCCCGTTTGAGTCTGGGTCCCTAAAGACTCGCCGGGATCTGGAGCTCAGAGTCTGCGACTCCCTCCCGATTGAAAACGCCAACCGCGCCCTCTGCCGCCAGCCCGCTCCGTGCACTCCGCACCTCAGAATTTGACTTCAGCACTGCGCCTCCTCTGAGTGTCCGTACGCGGTTCTCTTTCCTCCTAGTTGTAGGACTTCCACTCAGCCAGCGTTCCTGTGGTTCTGGGTGATGTCCTTTCCGTTTTTTAGTTTCACTTTTGAAGTAGTTGTTCAAGGCAGCAAACTCGGGCGTTAACCTATGCCACCATCTTGGTTCTCCGTCTACACACAATTTAAGGCTGATAGGCGATTGGGATGAGAAGAGAGAGTTTGGGATCAGAAATGAGATTGAAATTCTAAACTATTCTAGAACAGATTGAATTTCTTTCAATGCAAAGGGGATAGGAGAATTGAGTCTATCAGAAGCCTCTTTCAAGAGTGACAAGGATAAAAAGTAAAACAGGTTCCTGTTCTTGTGCACCAGTTTCAGGTTTGTTCAGTAGGAGAATTTAATGTCCAGAGCTTGATAAAATATCCAACTACAACCCTGGATTGTCATGATAAGGGGAGCATATCTATCTACACAGAGACTAATAACTACCATTCTTAGAAAGAGATGCAATGAGTTTTTGGAATAATGGCCATGATATTCTCTGAGGACATGCAAGACTTCTGACATGGATTGTGAGAGATCAGAGCAGGCTTGGGAAATACTAGAGAGCTGAGATTGTGATGAAAATGAGGACTCTACAGTATCCTCTTTAAAGTCCCTGTGCAGGCATCAACTGCTTGGCTGGAAGTTCAAGTGGGAAGAGCAGGAATGCAGCCCTGGTAGAGGTTCAGATGATGCCAATTCCTCTGCCATCTCCAGGGACCGTCTGTGACAGACGGATGTCTAGAAAGTGATACTTAAACACCACTGACAATTAGTATTATATAGTCAATTGAATGAAGAATTATATAGATACCTATGACCATAACTGGCAATTTCTTGAGACTAAGTGGAATTTAGTCTTCAAGATAAGAGGTCTTTACGTTGAAAAATATTGGAACTGAAAGCTAACTTGAAGTACAAGTCATCCATCTCTCTATGTTGCAAATTTGGAAAATGAAACAAAGATGAAGTGATTAAAGGACAGCTATAACAGGTTCAATGACTACTAGTTCACGTGTATGTTTCCCTTTATTCTTCTTATTACTCCCAACTTTAGCATAAACAAAACTCCTAAGACCTCTAAAGAGTGTAAATAGAGTCCAAGTACAACCTTTCCATTTCCTAAGTTAATAAGTAGAATGGAAGTTTTCATCTATTTGTTTCTTCCAAAAGAAAATTTTGGGGGGCTTAACATCTCCTTCTTTGAGGCTACATTGTAATTTGTAGCGGTATTGATTTCCAAATCACTCATGTGATACTGCCTAAGCAACCATATGCAGAGGAAAAGATAAGACTCAGGATTCAGAGTATAGGTCTATAACAATTCTTGGCTAATAAAATATACTTCAGAGAAAGTAATTATTAATTGTGAATGACCTTTTTATTTCAAAGACAAACATATCCACTTTTATAGTATAAATAGCAGAAAAGATATTTTATAACATAAATTATTAAAAAGGAAGCAATAATTCAGGAATAATTCAGTAACAATTACTAAAATAAATAATTCCAGAGTTTGGGACGATACAAATTTTAGCTGTCAAAATTTCCAAGCAAATTTTTAAAATCCTATATCACAATGTATATTTAATATCTTTGTAAATAATCAACTCTTATGTTTCAATATTTTTACTCCACAAGTGGGGAAAAAAAATGTTTTCTTCTTTGAGGCAATTTAAAAAAAATAATGTACAAACCACTGATTTAAAATATGTGATCTTAAAAAAGATGAAGATCTCTCTGATTCTTCCTAATCCATTTTAATCTATAGTTCCTTATACAACAAAATGATGTGGTAGGTAGAATACAACCCCCCCCCCCCCACACACACACACACACACGCACACACACTGCCAAGAGATATTTATTCCTAATCACCAGAACCTGTGAATATGTCAGATTCCATGGTAAAGGGGAATTCAGTGTGCAGATGAAATTAAGGCTGTTACTCAGCTGACTTTAAAATAAAAGAATTAATCCTGGGTTATTCACATGGGCCCTATTCATCGCAAGTGTCCTTAACTCTGGAATAGGAGACAGAAGAGTTGGTGTCAGAATTATACAATCTCAGAAAGACTTGAATGGCAATGGCTGGCTTTGAAGATAGAAGGGGGCCAGAGCCAAGTCATGTGGGCAGCCTTTAGAAGCTGGAAAGGACAAGAAAAACATTCTCTCCTAGAGCCTCCTGGAAGGAATGCAGCCCAGCCCTCATCTTTATTTTAGCTCAGGAAGATCAGTTTGGAATTCTAACCTCCAGAAGTCCAACAATTGGACTATCAGATGATAAATTCATATTGTTTCAAGCTACCAAGTAAGGTAATTTGTTACAGCAGTCATAGAAAACTAATATACATGACAAGGGAATAGAAAATCACCCAGGTTTGCAAACAATATTAAATACGTTGAAGTTAAGAAAGATAATTGAATTTGGAAATTAACTTCTCAACAATTTCATGCCTTGCTTTCCAAAAGAAAATCAACAACACAAGTTTAGTTTCTAGAAGAACATGAGAGAAGCGGTATTGTATGCCAATATATACAAGGAACTCATATAACTCAATAGCAAAAAGAAAACAATCGGATTAAACTGAATAAACACTTTTCTAAAGAAGACCTACAAATGGCTAACAGGTTGCTCAACTTTACTGTCATCATGGAAATGAAAATCAAAATTATAACAAGAGTCTGGCTGGCATGGCTCAGTGGTTGAGCGTTGATCTATAAACTAGGGGATCATTGTTTGATTCCTGGTCAGGGCATATGCCTGGGTTGTGGGCTTGACCCCCCAGGGTGGGATGTGCAGGAAGCAGCTGATCAAATGACCCTCTCTCATCATTGATGTTTCTATCTCTCTCTCCTTCTCTCTTCCTCTCTGAAATCAAGAAAAATAGTTTTTTTAAAAACGATAATGAGAGATCACCTCACACCTATTATCAAATAGATGTGAGATAACAACTGTTGGTGAGGAAACCAAGAAAAAGGAAACCTTGTGTAGTGTTGGTGGGAATGTGTCTTGGCACAGCCACTATGGGAAATACAGGTATCCCCCAAAATGTACACACACTTGGAATGATTATAAAGTCAATGTTTATTAACACACATTTCATTTTCAAAATTTAAAAGAATCTACAGAAATGAATAATTTTTTTTGTCAGTGCCTGTTTTCAAACTGATGACCATTCTGGTCCAGGCACTGCTGATAACACAAAGCAATGGAATCGCAAACATCAAGAATCATTTCCTTTGGTATTTGTGTGCCCTAGATCCATTGACTGTTGCTGGTTTTGTACCGTAAACTTTATCTTTTACGTACCCCATACAAAAAAGCCTAGTGGCACTTTAGGATA
Organism: Myotis nattereri; assembly: GCF_964212035.1. Lineage (NCBI taxonomy): Eukaryota > Metazoa > Chordata > Mammalia > Chiroptera > Vespertilionidae > Myotis > Myotis nattereri. The sequence goes on along the minus strand of NC_138080.1, from coordinate 62,732,269 downwards.
AATTTTCTTTGTTCACAGCTTAGTCTGGCTTTACCCATTATTTCAAGTCAGTTAAATCTGAAAATGAGTGAAAATTAAGTGAGTTATCAGCTGTTAAAGTATGTATACATTTTGGGCGGTTCCTCAAAAACTAAAAACAGAACTGTTGTGTACTCCAGCAATCCCACTTTGAGTATTTACCCAAAGCAAACAAGTGCATGTGTGTGCACTAAGTGGTAAATGCATTTCAAAAGTTAAGGCCACTTACTGTTAAATTAGAAATTGGAGGTATAAATATAAAATGCTTTAAATAAGACAGAGATTAATTAGGAATTCAAATGCATTAACATTACACGAATGGTCAATTAAATAACTAATTATGTTGAAAAATTAATTGCCTGCTTAAATATAAGACCATACCCTACCACATAGATTTTCTCAGCCCACACAGGTGTTCCATGTCTCCTAGATTTCAAAAAATAACTTGGCATTCATGTTTAATGACCAGAATAGCCTGAAACATTTTTTATGTGTTCAATTATCTACTCAATCTACAAGCATATAAAGAATGATAATTTTGTGTTAGGAATTATGTTAGCATTTAGGAATATAGTGAAGAAAGAGGGTCCTTAACCTCAAAAAGCTAATCTCCCTCTCTTCCTCCCTCCCTCCCTCCATCCCACCTCTTCTCTCTCTCTCTCTCTCTCTCTCTCTCTCTCTCTCTCTCTCTCTCTCCCTCCCTCCCTCCCTCCCTCCCTCCCTCCCTCTCTCTCCCTCTTTTTCATGTTTTAGATCTCATCCTAGAAGCTACACATCCCTATGGCATATAGTTTTTATCTCTATAATTCAATGGACAGAGAAAGAGAAGTTGCTACTGTTGCAACTGATGTTGAATGAGGACAGCCTGGTTTGTAAAATATTTGTCCGGGCTCATTAGTTGTACCTTGACTGGCTCTCAAGATGGTTTGGAGGAGAGAAGTTGGAATTAAAAGGCGCAAATTTATCCTGCATAATAAAGTATCATCACCTGGCAACCTGGACATTTTTCCTCTAGTGTTTGGGAAATAGAGACCAAAAGTGGACTTTGGTTAGTGTGAGGGTGAATCCAGCAATACATGGAAAGTCTGGGACCCACAGAAACACAGAGAGTGATTTCCATACACCAGGAATGTCTGACCCAAGGGAGAAATTTCAGAATAACATCTGATATTGAAGTTTAGTCGGTCTCTTGTTCTGTAATATTCTGTAAGATTTTTAGTTACCAGCCCAACAACCTGATGTTGGTGATTTTCCATGCAAATGAAAGAGACATGTCAACACTGTGGGTAAAGCCCTGAGAACAAGGAAGAAACAGGCAGGAGTTGATGAGAAGTGCTGATCAGAATAGAGCTGGCGTTGGAGACACAGGCAGCTGTCCGCTATAGTATAAATTGTAATGCCAGCAGGCAGGGATCCTTAAACACTAGAAATCACCTGACTCCTCACAGTATTTGGGGTGGGGTCTTGAGTTGTTTTGAAAATAAAAGAGAAAGCATCCAAGGAGCCTTGGGGACTTAAAAACTGTCTGCTTCTTATTATGAACCTGATCTTTGCCTCATGTTATACTTACTTAAGTCACATTGCCCTCTCCCAGTGGAATGTAAGCACACGTGGTATTTATCTGTATATTTCTCCTGTACCAAGCTTAGTGTACTATAGAGAAGGGGCTCATCAAATTAAGGAGGAAATGGATTTCAGGAGCAGCAGGAAGACTCCATAAAAATAATATTTGTTTCCTCGTAAGAAGCAATATCGCATTGGCCGAGGGCTAAATAAATTACTTTTGTCTAGTTGAGTTTCCCCAACTGGAAACAGCTCCTCTGGGGTTTGGACTTGAGAAGAGTGGGAGGAGTGTCAGTGGGTATGCAGAATCGTGGTGAACGGAGCTGAGAAGAAAAAGAACTTTTTCCGTAGAAAAACCTCAAGCTGGAGAAACAATATTTAAAGGAGGAAATATATTTGCCTTTTAAATGAAAAAAAAAAATAGGTATTCTTAGTGCTAATTTGACTTATTCTATGGATTATATATGATATGCACCAGAGATTTATAAACATGGCTTTATGATAAAATCAGTAAAAACAGATTGGTAGGTTTACTGAAAATATATACTCAGGTTCCCACTCTGGAGATTCTGTGTTCATGGTCTGAGTAGAACTCTGAAATTTAATTTCTTTTACATTTCCCACAACACATTAAGAATCTACTCCTTTTGGTCTTTTTAACCCCAAGGCTGGCATACATACTGAATTAATTAATAATGTGTTCACCCTTACCTTCAAATTCAAAATTTATCAATAAAAAATAGTTTAATCTAATGTTCACCTTGTTTTTTTTAAATGAATCCTCATAGTGCCAGTATTATACATAACTAGAAGCCCGGTACACAAAATTTGTGCATTGGTGGGGGGGTCCCCTCAGCCCAGCCTGCACCCTCTCCAATCCAGAACCCCTCGGGGATAGACCCTAAACTGGCAGTCGGACATCCCTCTCACAGTCTGGGACCACTGGCTTCTAGCAGCTCACCTGCCTGCCTGCCTGATTGCTCCTAACTACCTCAGCCTGCCAGTCTGATTGCCCCTAACTGGCCCCCCTGCCAGCCTGGTTGCCATTTATTGCCCCCCTCTGCTGGCCTGGTCACCCCTAACTGCCCCCCCCAACAGCCTGGTCATCCCTTACTGCCCCCCCAGTCAGCCTGGTCACCCATAACTGCCCCCCTGCTGGCCTGGTCGCCCCCAAGTGTCTCCCCTGCCGGCCTTGTCGCCCCATGCAGCCTGCTGTTCAGTTGTTTGGTCATCCCTCACTAACCCCCCTGCCAGCCTGGTCACCCCAGGCAGCCTGCTGGTCGTTACTGTAACTGTGACAGTGTCCCGGACAATTTGCACATTCCTCTATTATTAGTAGAGATAGTACACCCCTCATCCTGCCCAATAAGCAGAAAACTTAGGAAATGTCTAAAGTAAGGCTTTCAGCTAAGAAAAAAATCAGTAGCAAAAAAGGGGTACCAAATAAGTAAGTTTTTATTGTCGTTAATGGACAAGATGATTTAGTAACAGCAGCATATATAACAGAAAAACTATTGTTTTTATGCTTCAGACTTTCAATTTGTAATTGTGTTCTTGCATTTGCCTAAATACTATACAGATCAATCAATTAATTGCTGATTGACAAAGATAGAGAGATAGAGATTTAAAAAAAACAGAAATAGAGCTAGTAAGGAATCTTAAAATTTAAAACATGTCACACACAAAAAACGTCCAATCACAAAAAATAAGGGACGTTCAGATTTTGCAGTGTAAACTCTTTATTACCTTAAAGGTAATAATGCCAAATTCAAGCATGTAATTATGTGGTCTGGTTCAGATGCTGACATAATGAAGGCTGCTTCAGTGCTTTCATTCATCATCTGTACATGAGATTCTAAGTTGGACCATCATATTTGTTTAGCAATTTAAACTGAGATGATATAAGACATTTTTAAGGAAAAATACCACATGATCTCACTCATTCATGGATAATAGAGACCATTATAAACTTTTGAACAATAATAGATACAGAGGCAGAGCTGCCTCAAACAGATTGTCAAACTGCAGCGGGAAGGCTGGGGAGGGTTGGGGGGCAGGAGGGAGGGGTGTAAGAGATCAACCAAAGGACTTGTATGCATGCATATAAGCATAACCAATGGACATAAGACACAGGGGGATAGGGGAGGCTAGGGGACTGTCAAGGGCAGGGGGGAAAAAGGGACACATATGTAATACCCTTTGTAATACTTTAAGCAATAAAAAAAGAAAAAGAAAATAAGAATAGGAAAAGCTCATTGGCAAAGCTCATTCTCTGACAGGAGATAGCAGAAAAGTTTGGAGTCGACACAGTATTCGTAAATGATGTGACATAAGACTTTCAATGATTTAAAACTATTGAAGGAGGAAGTCTAGTTCTCTCAATTGAAAAAAAAAAGCACAAAAACAAAAAACAAAAAAAAAAGAACAGTGTTCTGGGATAAATCTACTCACACTACACCAAAGCTTTCAAAATTACCCATACATTCCCTGTGTTACTTCCTTAATGCCAAAATGTATAGTCTTAATTTTCATACATACACACACCTTTCTGAAAGAGGATGTATTTTAGGATTGACGGGTATACTTAATGTAGTTTATTTTCCATGAGAACTATTAATAAATCAAAGGCATATGTTGCAACTGATGGCATGTTAGCATTGAGAAAATACTGAATTCAAGTCCTAAATTTAGTTAATCTTTGGTTTTTCCACTTAATTGAGATTGCGTTACACTAATGCTGTGAGCCTAGTTCCAGAGACAGAGGAAATCCCTTGGAAGTCAAGAGAAGAACTTGAGGAAAAGTCAGGAGAATATCGACTGAGCACTAGACCAGATGCAATTAATTTAACAAGTTACCAGGCAATTGAAAGGTCACAACTGTTCCATTACATCATTCACTTCTTGTACAGTCAGAAGGGTACTGCTAGATTAACAAAAACTGACCAAGACCAGAAAAGTAATGAAAGTAAGTTGAAAGAAGAAAATCTGAACAATTCTTACTTTAACCAAGGTAGGTCCCACATTCACATTTTGCCAGAGAAAGAAAATAAATATGTTGTAAATATGCTGGAAGCTACTCTTCTTGGCTCTCTCAAGCTCATTGCTAAATTTTCAGGAATTTTATGAGGCAGCTATTAAAATTTTGGTGGTGTGAAATTGGTCATAGTGGATGTATCTACAACACAAAAATCAGCAAATGCTGATACAAGACAGGGCTTTGGTTTCCCCAAAGATGCAATTAACCTGAAAAAAAAAATGCTATAGAATGTTTACATTTTATTTTATTTTTAAACTAGAGGCCTGGTGCACGAATTCATGCACCAGTGGGGTCCCTCAGCCTGGCCTGCAGGATTGGGCATAAACCGGCTCTCTGACACCTGATGAGTGGTCCCAGATTGCAAGAGGGCACAGGGCAGGCTGAGGGACCCCATTGGTGCACAATGAGGGCCAGGGAGGGACATGGGAGGCTGGCCAGCCGGGGAGGGACCATGGGAGGGCTCCAGAGCGTGTCTGGCTCATATTGCTCAGTCCCTATCGGCCAGACCCCAGCAGCAAGCTAACCTATGGGTCGGAGCATCTGCCCCCTGGTGGTCAGTGCATGTCATTCCATCTATTGATGGAATAGAATTATCTTTAAAAGCAAGATTTTCAATTAAAAAATAAGTTGACCTAGTTCTGATCTAGACTCATCAACCCAATGTCATTAAAAGTACTTACTTATCACTATTTCCAAAGACATATAAAGTCTTCTTACCCTAAACAACAACAAACTTATGCACCTAAATTAAATTTTACACACACAGACACACACACACTAACATGACACATACTGTCCCAATCCAAATACAGTGATTATGATTCACAAAGAAGACACCCCTTTGTGTGTCTGATATTTGTTGGGAAAACAGTAGAGCTCCCAGCAGGCATAACCCATCTGACTTTACCTAAGACTCCTATACTTTTTGTATAGAAAGTGTATTTAATATTTTTGAGATGAGAATGAGACTTCACCTCTGTGGTCTTCCTCCAAAAAACAGAACCCTAGTTTAATAAAGAGAAAAACTTCAGCCTTAGCCAATTTGGCACAGTGGATAGAGTGTTGGCCTGCAGACCAAAGGGTCCTGGGTTTGATTCCAGTCAAGGGCACATGCCCAGGTTACGTGCAGGAGGCAGCCGATCAATGATTCTCCCTCATCATTGATGCTTCTATTTCTCTCTCCCTCTATGAAATCAATAAAAATATATTTTAGAAAAAGAGAGAAAAACCTCAGACAAATACAAGCAGAGGGACAGTGTACAAATATCTGACAAGTACTCAAAACTCTTAAGGTCCTCAAAACATGGGAAGTCAGAGAAACTGTCATACCGAACGCCAAGGAGGCATGATGACTCAATGTAATATGCATCCTAAAACAGAAAAAGGATATTGAGGGAAAATAAGTAAATTTCAAATTAAGTGTAGAGTTCAGTTACTATAGGGGAGGGGGTCAATTGTATGGTGATGAATAGTAACTAGAATAGGGGGAGTGATCACTTTGTAATGTATACACATCATATTTTCCTGTTGTACACATATATTTATGTATAATTATTAAAATACCCAGTGTGTGTGTGTGTGGGGGGGAATAAAAAAACAAACAAAAATAAGTTAGCCCTTAATTCTGTGACAAATGTACCACAGTAACATAAAATGTTAGCAATAGGGGAACATGGGAAAGAAACAGCCAGGAACTCTCTGTACTACCTTTGCAACCCTTATGTAAATCTAAAACCATTCTAAAATAAAAAGTTTGAAAATATATTTGACCTCATAGATAAACTTGCAAAATGATATACTCCCATTCCTAACCAAGCACACTTACAGGCCCCCCAACAACAACAAAAATGGTGTAAAATGCAGCCCAAGACCTTCAAACTGGAACCACCGTGGGTCGCAGTGTACCTTGGATGAGTGGGGATGATCAATTGGCTAAGCATAAGAGAGAGGCTGCAAAGCATAATTACTTGGATGAGAGATATTGATTTTTCTAATTTCAAGGATGAATAGGAGCTTCAAAATCTCAGCTGAGCCAGGGAGCCACAGGATAGCTTGCTTTCTTATGCATGAGAAAAGCCCATTATGAATTTTTGTCACTTGAGGTGAAAATCAAGAAGGGGATACTTTGGAGATGTTGGGTGTAGACCCAGAAGAGAGGAGGTCTGGGAGCAGTAAGCCACAGAAAACAATTGCTGGAGAGCCTTTGGGGATTCAGGGGCAGACAATCTTGTCTCTGATGCTGATTCCTGATTGAGAGAGACCAAGACCCAGAGGCACTGTGATCCCGCAGGGGCCATACGGGCCTGTAGTCCTGCAGTTTACAGGGTTATCGTCATTAATTAAGCCTCTCACTCTAACACCTGTATCAGAAATGTTTGCAAGGTAGGATATTTTTTTCCCCCATGCCAGTGAATTGTTATCATCTCTTTTTAAAAACATGTTTTTATTGATTTCAGAGAGAGGAAGGAAGAGGGAGAGAAAAACAGAAACATCAATGGAGAGAATCATTGACTGGCTTCTGCATGCCGCCTACTGGGGATCAAGCCAGCAACCTGGGCATGTGCCCTGACCATGAATGGAACTGTGACCTTCTGGCTCATGGATCAACAGTCAACCACTGAGCCACACCAGCCAGGCCTGTTATCCTTTCTTAGTGTGAATTTGCCATCTCTGTCACTGAGATCTGAATGTAAGAAACCAGGTATAATTCTCAGTTTAAGAGAAGCCCAAACAAGGAAATTGGGACTAGAGGAAGCAGCATGATGAGAGTCAAGGCAATTTTTGTCTTGGTTGTTTTGTATCATTTGCCATAGCAACACTGATATGGCACAAAGAAGAAATGAAAAATAAATTTTGGGTTGAATATGAGATCTGTCCTGAAAAAGAGCAAAAAGGCAACACATGTCAGGCAGTATAAAAACTATATGTATTCTATTGGTTCTGCTCACGCACTACCTTGATGTATGATTGCTTCCTGGTGTAATAATGTATTGCCTATTAGTTCAGTGTTTCGTGGGCCCACTTTTTGCTCTTTGGCTGCATGGCTGACTCCATCAGTGGTAATGAACTATGTCGTAGGTAATCACACCATCCAGACCCATCTACCTTCAGCCCCAAAGCCTTGAAACCCTCTCAGCGCTCAGTCCTGCAAAGAGAAAGAGGCAATGGCCTGCAAAAACAGGGACCTGAGAACCTCTGATGATATTAGGTTTAGCTTAATAGTGAGTCATTAATAAATAAGATGCAGGATAATTATCAATATGAGCCACATTCAATAATTAATAACCTTGCAAACAAAATAGAAATGAAATACCTAGGGGAATTTGACAGAGGTTATATTCAGTTCCCCTTGAAAATCCTGCTTTGAAGGGGAAATCACAAATAGTTTAAAATTATGAGAGAGCTTTTTCCCCAAAGCATCCATAGTGAGCCACTTAGCAAATAGGATTCTTAACACTCACCCATCTGTGCTCTTACAAGCTTTCCCCATGCTTAATTCTAAAAGCACAGCTCCTCCCATTTAATTACAACTTTTCACCTTTCATTGAAGTATCAAAAGGTTTTGGTGGGAAGCGTATGATTTATAAAAATGAGTGGCAAAAGCAGTTAAATATAGCCTCTTTCATATGTCACTCTCATTATCTAGAATTTGTAGGCTAGAATTTGTTGGCAGTAACCTCCACTTTCTGCTGACAATCCCAGTTTTTGATGACCTATACTTTGTTGAGGAGGGGAAGGGAGCTAATAATTACTGAGCATTCACCGAGGTAGATGGACTGTCGCATTGGTTATCTCATGTAATTCTCTTAAAAAGCCTATGAGTGTAGGCTTATTAGCGTCAATTAGTAGTCCAGAAATTTCAGGCTAAAGAGGTCAACCACTTACCCAAGAGGAAAAGTAGTGGATTGGGGATTTCATTTCTGATGTTTCCAGTCCCTACGCCTGCCGTTTTCAATTCTAGGTCCTAACTATTTCTGTAAGTAGAATCCAAAGGTCTTCTTGATGCTTCATAAATGACCTTATCTAAAGCAATGTATGGTTATTTACAGAGTATTTTATTAATGCTCCATAATATTTAGCAGCTTGTCAACAGTTGGGGGAACAAAGAACAAAAGCACTTTCCAAGTCCTGATTCAGAAGGGAGTCCAGTCATTGTCCAGCACTACTGACTGATCAAGTCCGCGATGAAGCGAAAGAAATAGGTTTTCACTGTCACTAAAAATAACTGATAAAATCAGTCATTTCACCAACCATCCCCACTGCACCAGCCACTCGGCTCTACCTGGATGTTGAAGGGAATGGTTACAATTTCTTTCCATAATTTTTAGCCCAGCACAAGCAGCTTTAACTCTCATCCTGAAATATGTTCACTTTAGGCTAGAAAAGAAACAGAAGTGCCTTCAGATAGGTAATGTGTTTGTTTGTTTTTCACTGTCTTGTGCTTGAAGACCAAACACTGACCAGGATCTGAGGTTTTCTTAGGAATAGAATGTTAGTTTAGTCATGAACCTACACCTTTCTCACCTATGGTTTCAGTGACCCCAATCTCACTTTCTCCCACAGGGCATCTCCGGGGTGCTGTGAACACAGTAGGTCTTTCGTGCTTTTTAACTGGAATAAATATGTGTTTGTATTTCAGATCCTGTTGAAAATACTCATCTGCTGAAAATACTGATTCTGTTCCCATTGCCTACATCATACAGGCAAAGTTTACCAAAAACACATTTTAAGGTAATAATGATAATAATGGCAAAACAAATACTCCAGCTTTAAAAAGTTTTAATACTTAAACAAGAATAAGAAAAAGAACCCAATACTTGTTATAGTCTATGACTTCTCTCTGACTCAGTTGAACAATACAAGAAAGCCTTGGTACTTAGAAATTCCATTGTCACAGGGTCAGATAGGCAGGTAGCATCATCTACTATAATCAAAAGGATTAAGCAGCCCTAGCTGGTTTGGCTCAGTGGATAGAGCGTTGGCCTGTGGACTGAAGGGTCCCAGGTTCGATTCTAGTCAAGGGCACAAGCACGAGGCAGCCAATCAGTGATTCTCATCATCGATGTTTCTATCTTTCTCTCCTCTCCCTTCCTCTCTGAAATCAATAAAAATATATATTTTTTAAAAAAGGATTAAGCAATAAAAAATAAAAATAAAAAGGAAAATGGAAAATGAAAGAGAAACACAATTACCATAGGAAATATGAACCTGACATAAACTTGTCAAAAAAGTCATGTACTCCAACCGAAGTAATTTCAGATTCCCTATACAGGCTATCCCCACAAGAATAGCTGAAAAGTAACGAATTCACCTAATTTCAGGAAATGTCCTCTGCTTTGTGACATACTGGAACTCTAACCATCTTTCAAAGCTCAGGTCAACATTCCCATCCTGAAAACATTGGCTCTCACTCTGGTCCTTTGTCCATTTCCTCAACTCTATTAAATGCAGGGTTATACCACAGAAATTAACATACATCATATTTATGTTATATTGCAAGTTGATACAAATATCTTCAAATATTCTCATACACAAAAAATAGCCTCTTGAATGCCGAAATTGTTCCATATTTCTCCACTGTAGCAAGCACATATGACACCCAATAAACGCTCATGGACTGAATATTGGCCCTCTGGTTTTCTATGTAATGTTCTACTTGTGGCATGTTCCCATCTTTCATTATTTTGTTAGATGTTTTTTACTTCCTTTTATTTTAAGGCCCAGAGACACAAATGTTTTTCTCTTTCTGTTGATCAAATCAAATGCTATATCTCCTTAAAATCTATCCTTAAATCTGCCTCTTCCAGGGAGTCTCCCTGATGCCCTGCATGTAGTGATCTTTGCTTTAGCAGCTGAGATTTAAATGACACTATAATGTCCTTAAACCCCTATCACTTCATGCTGTTCTCCAGTGTTTTCCATTGTATGTCTTATTTCCCTAAGTAGATAATAAGACCCCTTTGCTCAGAGACATACCTTCTACATTCTTTATAGTGTCCACAAAAATAAGCACATGAAATATAGATTGATCTGGTTTCTAGCTTGCATGCTCTGTCACATTTCGTAGTCTCCTCTGTCCTCAATTAGCTGATCTGTCATACACTTCTGCACCCCACCCCCTCAAAGAGTGATTCTTTTTTACTTTATAACCTAGCCATACAGGGATTTTGTTAATAGCTTGGACTATTTAGTATATTCTAGACACTTACTTCTCTTGGATTTCCAATAAGGTGTTTTTAAGCAGCTTTTCCTGAATTTTAAAGCTTCTTTAAACTTCTTATTTCAATTTTTCCTCGTATTTGGCCCCACTTCCCCTTTCTAAAATTAAGCAACCAAATAATGAACTTTTCCCTACTATTGCCATAATATTTGGGTAAATTTAATTAAGTTGTGATGATTACAATAAAGGCCTTCAGCATGAATTAGTGTACCATTTCCTTTCTGCTCCTGGTGCTCACATGCTGCATTTGTCCTTGTGGGGTCTGGAAGACTTGTTTCACCAAATCACTAAATCACAGACAGAACCCTTATTTTAAGTAAGGTCACATTTTCTCCCATTTTACAACTCTGTAGATACATTACTACAGTCCTTGCAATGTGTGATTGTAGAGAAAAGCATAAACTATTTTGAACTTCCTAAGAATTATTAAAATTGAGGTAATAGCAAAACTTTTGCTTTATCTTAAAGAGGCCTCTAAAAGAAGGTCATTAGTACAAAATATTTAATGTTGAAATAGTGAAGTCAATCAATCCACCAGTAACTTGAACATAAAATTTAGAAAATAATAATTACAGCAAAAAAAATTAATGTTCATGTATAAAGCAAAGGAGGAAAACATAGTGCATAAATGTTAATGGATATGAATTTGATAGGGATAGATTTATACTTTTACTACATCTGCCATAGGAATATCAGTATTTAATATTTTAAGATTTCCAATAAGGAATTTAGATGACCAATACACATATGTAAATGTCAGTTACTGAATCTAGATCACTGAACTGTTATTTGTTAAATAAAAACCTGATGATAAAAAAATACAACTCTTCCAAATTACTGTTAAAAAATGTATTCTTTTACTGTCAATATCAGTGATCTATAGATTTATGAGCTTCTTTCCATAGTAATGGTACTTCCTCTATAAATAATATAGGCTTCCTCAAAGTAATCATCACTCTAAAAGAGAAAAGTGTGGTTATTTTTAAATAAGAAATAGAGAATTTTGAAGAATAGACAATGATATTGGGAAGAATTATTGAAAATAAAATATATGTTTCAGAATTAACTATATGAAATAGGACTCAAAGCTTCTTTGACTGCCTGTGTTAATTTTTTTAATTGAGTTGCACACAGAGAGACTGTGTAATAGGCAAACATATGTCTGCCACCCCCATCCCCTTTCTTCTCAAAGTTTCTTTTTCCCTTCAGCACCAGCTCTCTTAAGCCCCGTCCTCAATTTCTTATCTCTTAGTTTCTCAATTTACAACTAATTTGATGAGAATAATAAATTATTTCCTGACCAGGAAAGCAATTAAAAGAGGTAAACATCATTAGAACTTAATTTAACAATTTAATATTCAACTGTCCTGACCCCAAGCAATGAAACATCCTGGGCATAACATGCCATCTTCATCCGAGGGTGTGTCTCTGTAACTCACAGGAAGGATGGCTGCCTCTTCTCTATTTAAATCTGTTCTTGATTGGCAGCCCTTGCGTGCATCATGGGCTTGCAGTATCTTATGTTTCCACAATGCTGAGGTGAGCTAAGAGGAACCCTCATGTCCATGCCTCTTAATGTTTCTATGCCCCAAGTTCCTTCCGTGCCTTTTTGTTCCTTCCCCTCCTACTACTTCTTTACCAGGACTCCCCTGAGGGATCCCCTTTTCCAGGAAGTCTGTGCAGACCCTCCCAGGCCACATGAAATATTCTACCTCTGCCGCTGTGCTCCTGTGGGCTGATCTTTCATGGTACCCGCTACTGTTCTGTAATTGTCTATTTACTTGCCACCACACTGAGAGCTCCTTCTAAGTAGGAACTGTGTCTTTAACCTCTGTACCTCTGCTAGATAGCCATCACGATGCCTGGATTTTGAATAAATGAATGAATGAATGAATGAATGAATGAATGAATGGCTATATTTATGAACAGCTCCTTTCTTCTCACAGGATAGTCTAGCCATCTTAGCCTTCCAGATTTGCCCCCTCCATTCTTTCCATCTTCATCTCCTGTAACTTTCCTCAAGCTGTCTGGATATTCAAATGGTCCAGTCATCCAGGCTTATCCTTTCTCACACTGGCTATACATTGGCTCAGGCCTGGGATGGTCTTTCTAATTAAAATAATTTCTGTCTGTCTGCAGTGAAAATCAAGATTGGGCTAGACCAGTGGTCGGCAAACTGCGGCTCGACAAACCACGGCTCGCGAGCCACATGCGGCTCTTTGGCCCCTTGAGTGTGGCTCTTCCACAAAATACCGGCTCTTCCACAAAACACCGACTTTTGTGCATGGGCCACGAAGTTTCAACCGCACTGTACGTGCGCACCCGCACATGGTATTTTGTGGAAGAGCCACACTCAAGGGGCCAAAGAGCCGCATGTGGCACGTGAGCCGCGGCTTGCCAACCACGGGGCTAGACTGTTCCTACCTCGATGCTCCTTGAGCACTTTGTTCATAACACTAATCTAGTACGAATTACATTGTATCATAGCTAGTAACTTATCTACCCATCTGTCCCACCACCCTGAACTATTTAATGAGAAAGTGCTATTTGGATTTTCTTTGTGCCTTCAGAGAGTCTAAGTGATTTTCCCAAGTTTATAAAGCTGGAAAAAGCAAAGGCAAAACCAGGTATTCCACCTGGAAGTCCAGCACTCTAGATATTTTGCTGAACTTCCCTTTCTCTTTCATACCTGCTCACTGTTCAGGTACTTTATTACTTTCAATAATCCTATCTAATAAAAGAGTAATATGCAAATTGACCATCACTCCAGCACACAAGATGGCCACCCCATGTGGTCAAAGATGGCCATCACAAGATGGCCAGCAGGGGAGGGCAGTTGGGGGCAACCAGGCCAGCAGGGGAGGGAAGTTGGGAGGGACCAGGCCTGAAAGGGAAGGAAGTTAGGGGCAACCAGGAGGGGAAGGGAGAGCAATTAGGGGTAACCAGGCCAGCAGGGGAGTGGTTAGGGGCAATCAGGCAGGCAGGAGAGCGGTTGGGAGCCAGCAGTCCTGGATTGTGAGAGGGATGTCCAACTACCTGTTTAGGCCTGATCCTGGTTGGATTGGGCCTAAACGGACAGTCAGACATCCCTCGAGGGGTCCTAGATTAGAGAGGGTGCAGGCTGGGCTGAGGGACACACACCCCCATGCACAAATTTTGTGCACCAGGCCTCTAGTATTAACTATAATACAACACACACACTTTTCTTTGTTGTTTCAAAAACTAGACACCAAAATGAATGTAGGAGGTAAATGTAGAAGCCCTTCTTGGGAAAAAATCTGAACAGAAAGAAGAGAGACACTAGCATGTATTCTTTAAAGCTATACAAAAGTCTGTGGATATTATCTGTTATTACATGCAGCTTCCTTTGCTAACATTTACTACTCCTAAATTGTTAGAGTTCTGATGCACAAAATGAAGACTAATGAAGGCAAACTAAAATGTTTTAATAGCTTTACATGGAAAAAAAAATCCACCTTGCAATGTCCCTATATAAAAACCTGTTTTGGAGGAGAAACTGTCTGTTTAGCTATAATGAATCCCAATTGCAACCAGCCAATGTCTGGTATGTTTTCTAGACTGTCTGTAGACCTCTTTGGCATTTGCTGACAGAGTTCAAACTCAATGGAGGGCCCTGGGGGCAGAGGGAGGGAGGGAGGACTTTTATAAGTAGGCCAAGTTAGCTTGAAATAAATGCAATCGGAGCACAGGTCTTGGAATTGGAGGCTTTCTGAACTGTAATCCTAGCTCAGACACTGATCCCTCCTGCGACCTAGGATAAATTACTCAACCTTTTCCCCTTGGTTTCCAGATCCTCTAAAAAGGGATAATAATCCTGACCTCAGAAGGCTAGCGTATGAATTAAACATCTGAGAGGCCTCATCTCACAGAAAGGCCGAATGAAGCATCCCCTTCTTTACAGATATAGTAACTCTTTCAACTCAACTTACTGAGAACTGTTTCTGCTAACGGGACTAACGATGACTGATTCCTGTATCCAGGTGCCCTGAGAGTGTCCATGCAGCCTCCAAAGAAAGTCAGAGCTTTATCCTAAGTGAAATAAGCCAGTCAGAGGAAGATAAGTATCACATAATTTTACTCATATGTGGAATCTAATGAACAAAATAAAATGAAGAACAAAAATAGACCCAGAGACATGGAAGCATCCAACAGACTGTTGAACCTCAAAGGGAAGGCAGGGTAGAGTGGGTGGGTGAAAAGAGATCAACCAATGAACTTGTATGCATACATGCATAACCCATGGACACAGACAATAGGATGGTGAAGGCCTGGGGTGGGGGGCAGGGGCAAGCTAGAAGAGGCCAATGGAGGGAGAAAGGAATATATGTAATACTTTCAACAGTAAAGATTTTTTTAAAAAAAGAAAGTCAAACTCATAAATGAAAGAAACATGAGGCTGAAAACAAACAAAAATGTTGACTTCACCCAAAACCACCAAGCTTTTCCTATCTTTGGCAATACAGTGCTTGAGTTTGAAGGCAGTTGGTCTTTCTGAGCAGAGGTCTTACAAACGAAGCCTTTCAGTAGATTTTGTTGTTTATTTCAATAGTTTACAGACACATTAAGTTGAAGAAAGATTCAAATTATCATCACCAACCATTCAAGGACAAGACGTTTAGATATCTGGAAGTTCTAGCAAAAGTACCTTTTTAGATTATACATAACAATAAGGTTCTGTAATCTGAGCAATACAATTAAAAATATATAGAATCGAGTCACACAGAGTGAGGAGGCGTGTTCTAGAACATCACACGTGACTCCAAACTCACTCAATTTAAGAGTAATTTCCCGCACAGGAATAAATACAAATGAGGACAAATGCATTCATGGAGAAGTTAACTTCTGCTTTTACTTTTCTCAGCATTCTCCTGTATCTCACAGAATCTGCTCTTCTACATTCACAGCAAAGCAGAACATGATGGTTATATGCTCATTGAATGAATTACCCCGAAACTTAGTAGCTTGAAACAATAAGACTTATATCTCAAGTTTCTGTCTGTCAGGAACCTGGGCATGGCTTAGCAGGGTCTTGGGTCTCTCCCATCAAGCCACAATCAAGGTGTGGAGAGAAACGGCAATCATCTCATGGCCCAGCTGGGGAAGGACGTGCTTCTATGCTTCCCTGGAACACAGCTGTTGGCAGGACCCAGCTCTGTGTGGGCTGTTGGACTGAGGGCCCCACTTCCTCACTGGCCATTGGCCCAAGTTCCTTGCCACATGGGCCTTTCCATAGAGAAGCTCATAATATGGCAGCTTTCTTCATCAAAACAGGCAAGCAAGAAGAGAAGGAGATTAAGACAGAGACAGAGGAAGGGAGAAAGGGCTAGAGCAAAGCAAGAGCAAGATAGAGACTGAAGTCAGTGTTTTGTAACAATTTTAGAAGTGACATCTTATCTATTATTACATTTTATTAACTAGAAGTGAGTGGGTCCAGCCCACATTCAAGGGGGGGGCGGGGGGATAACACAAGGCTATGGGACTTTCTAATGGGCTCACTGGCAGCCATCCTGGAAGTCTACCTGCCTCAGCCTTCTGCATACCTTATATTACATTTAATACCCTTTCTAACATACTTTATATTCAAGAGTGTTTTCCAGTGTTAGCACAAGCCTTAACATTTAGTAAATACTTACATGACATTGTTATAAGATGTAAAAGAACTCTATAGTGTGACAGTGAATGTTAAAATAATGGCACTAAGGTCCCCCTAACCGCTGATGTCACCAACAGTGTGAATCACAGAGACCAACAGGATGGCAGTGTGAACAACAGAGACCTGTGTAAGGGATAAGATGGCATTACTCTGTAACAACAGCATCAGCCCAACTGACAAGTCGTTCCAATGTGCTTTCAAAAAATGGCTCTCAAACAGTGCCTCTTAAAAATTTGAAAATGGAAACTTTTGATCTGCATTGGTTCATGCCCCTAAATGAGCCTTATTGGCATGCCATGTCACATTATTTTGAATTTTTATAACCTGTGTCCATACTTTGTCTGGGTGTAAGTATGTGAATATGCCTGTAAAACTAAGGCCTGTGATTCCATAAGTGTTTCTATATGGAATGTTTTTGAAATCTGATCTATTAGCTCATTTGGATCACTACATCAATGTCATATGCTTAATACTCATGTCAGTTACCTAGTTTTGCAAGAGAAGAAAAATTGTTGCTGAAAATGTTATCCTATCTCTGTGCTGGAGGGTAGATAGATAGAAAAAAATGTGTAATGTATATTTGTGGGTGTGTAAAAAATGTGGGTAGATTTGAGGAAAAATGTATGACTGCCCTTATGGAAACAATTCAAGGTACATTACCTACAAAGAGAGGGTCAACATCATGATTTATATATATTCCTTCTCAACTGTAATCCTTGGCTTGGAAAGGTAATACTTCCTTAAGAATCCTCATTCAATTTTCAATCTAATATTATTGAGTACATATTTAATTAGAAATGCTCCTTTTAATATGTTTACTGAACAAGCCCTGTTACAGTTGTGGCAGGTACCTTTGCTCACTAGCCACTCCTTTTACAAAAGCCTTCCCTTATTCTGCAAACACATTGTCATTTTGACTATCCTCAGATTAGTGGTCTGAAATGAGATAGATTACAAAAGACACATTTCCATATCATTAAAGAAAAAAGGTGGAGAAAAATAGGAATTTTTTCCCTCAAACTTTGGATCTATGATGAATTAGCTGTTGACTTTGCAGAAAAAATTCCCTCCCTCAAGGGTTTCAAAGCTTCATTTGTAAGTCTAAAAAGCAGACTCTCACTGCAAGTTAATAGTTTTGCTGTTAAAATTCCATGCAGCTTGAATTGTGTTCGTTGAGGAATGGTAACTAGAAAAAGAAATAAAAACTAACCAGTCCTCTCTTCTGTTCACTTGTCAGGTCATATCTGACATAAACTGTTTAATCTCGGCATCAGATTTCCAGTGGGTTATTGACACAAAGGCCACAAGAATAATGGTATTATGAAAGATGGCTGAAGAATCTCTGGAGGTGACATTAGTTTGCCAGGGCTGCCACAGCAAAGTGTCACCACAAACTGGGTGGTTGAAACAGCAGAAATGTATTGTCTCACAGTTCTGGAAGCTAGGTATCTGAAACCAAGTTGTTGCCAGGGCTGTTCCTTCTCCAGGTTGTGAGGAAAAGTTCCGCTCCATGCCTCTCTCCTCTGTTTGAATGTGGCATCTTTTTTTTTTTTTTAAATATATTTTATTGATTTTTTACAGAGAGGAAGGGAGAGGGATAGAGAGTTAGAAGCATCAATGAGAGAGAAACATCGATCAGCTGCCTCCTGCACACTCCTTACTGGGGATGTGCCCACAACCAAGGTACATGCCCTTGACCGGAATCGACCCTGGGACCCTTGAGTCCACAGGCCGATGCCCTATCCACTGAGCCAAACAGGTTAGGGCGCATGTGGAATCTTCACATCACATTCCCTCTGTGCATGTTTCTGCCCCAAATGTCCATTTTATAAGGACATCAGTTATATTGGAGTAGGGTCCACTTTAAATTGATTACTTCTATAGACACCCTATGATCACCTAATAAGGTCACATTCTGAGGTTCTGGAGGTTAAGACTTCAACACATGAATTTTAGAAGGACATATTATGATGTTATAAAATTTATAACAGATGTCTGATTTTAGTTAAAAAGGTGGCAGGGCATATATAATAGCTATTTTCAAATTTCTGAAGGATGACGCTGAAAAAGAAGGATGAGATTTTTCTGGACTGCTCTAAAAAATAAAACTAAAATGAATATATGAAGGTAGGGAAATAAGACATTTTAATTATATATAAGGAAATACATTCTTTGAGAGCCTGTTTAATATTCTATGAAAAGGCCTTAGGTCTTGCAGTTATTGAGACAAGAATGGAAAATCTCACCACTAGTAACTCTTAGCTATTGACTCTGGACTTGTTTTATAATTTCTCTCTACCTGGGCTATTACCCTTTAGTAAAATGAATATATTAATACCCAGTTCATGTGGTTGCTGTGAAAACTAAATGAGATGATGTATACTCAACATCTAGCATAGGGCGCAGAACAGATTAGGTCTGCGGGTAAGGTAGTTGACATCATTATTATTCCTATTTGGAGTTTTCTAATGATTGTAAGGTAATGAGATAGTTGTGAAGAATTAAAATCGTGGCTAGAGGGCCACTGTTCACAGATATTATTACAGGAATTCTTATATTTAGAAGTTGGATAAAAGATTTTTAAGGTCACTTGTAAATTAGTATTTTACTAGTAGCTCAGTGCATGAAATTAAGTAGAGAAACGTAATTTGGACTCACTAATATCAATAATATGTGAGTGTGAGGCAGTCCGCATTTCTGAAATTCAATGACATGAATTTTAGCTATTACTTTGCCAAATAAATGGAATTTACAGATATCATTTAAAAGAGCATTCAGCTTAATATTAAAAACTCTGGCTACCAAGTCAAGTCTGTTTTCAACTTTTTTGCCAGCGTTGTAAATTGTTTGCAATATCTGCCCATTTGGGGTTGCATGTCATGGTTATGAATAAATCGGGCTTGCCATACTTCGTTACAATTGCCATAGCATCCTGATATCACTGCTGCATATTTCCGGGACTACCCTCAAAAGATGATGGAAGTAATATCAGTTTACCAATCGGCACATTGTCATTTTCAGATCTAGATTTGAGATAATCCATCAAACCACTATGTTTTTCAACTCTCAACTTAGATTGGTTTGCTTTGATTAAATTTATCTGATTGACCTCCATTTTTGAATATGAATCCATGGTAAGCTGTTAATTTTCCTGCATTTAAAATAGGACTGAACGTGTCCCACAGAGAGAGATGAAATCCATAATACTGCATTTGTGTGACTTGTGTCCTTACATTTTGTCCAGTATTATTGTAGATTACACTGTTGTCTCTGAATCTTAATGCAATATCTGTACCCCAGCCTTTTTCACCATGTGGGAAAAGAATATGATATGACATTGCATCTAATGTAGGAAACAGGATATTGATTGTTTTATTTTAGTGGCATTTGGTATATTGGGATCTGGTTTACAATGAATGAGCAAGTCCCTTTCAAAAGGAGGTTCTCCATCTTCGTTTCTGAATATGACAGCAACCTCGGTTACACGGGGAGAATGCTATCTACCCGGGTCACTGTTACGATCATATTTAATTGCCATTGTTACTTCTGTGGGAGCAATACCTTTTGCTGCTACTTCAGATTGGGTTTCCTTTTCTACCTCATGTAGTATCTTGTACAATTTTGTTAATTCATTTATGTCATGCATGAGGTTGTTGATATTGATCATGAGTCTTTCTGAGCAGCCCTGGTTTTCTGGCATTGCTAATCTTTTACTTGTAGCTACGTTGTATCAACAGTTGTTCTTTAGACATAGGCCCACCTCTCTACTGTCAGGGTCTGAGATGCAGGTGAATGAGAGTCCTGCCTGTCAGGCCACTGAGAGCTGTCTGACCAAAGGCTGATTCTGGCTGATTCTGTGGGGGTGAGACTTCCTCCTCCCTGCTGTCAGTTTTCACAGCTGTGATGAGGAAGCTGGGGTGACAGAGGGAGCCGCGCCCTCCAAGCTGCTCTATGTCCAGTGGTCTCCTGCTCTGCCAAGTCCTCCAAACCTCCCGCTCTCCACCAGCAAGGTCTCAGGAGCCCACGGGTGTGGCTAGGTGCGGGCGGCCTCGCCTCCCGGACAGGCGAAAGTCCTGGGAGCCCACGGGTGTGGCTAAGGCCTTGCCTCCCAGGCCTGTGAAGGTCCTGGGAGCCCGTGGCCATGGGCGTCGCCGCCTCCTGGGGCGCCTGACACCTGCATATGCAAATCAACCACCATCTTTATCAGGTTAATTTGCATAGTCACTCTGATTGGCTTGTGGGCGTGGCTTGTGGGTGTGGCTTGAGCGTAGCAGAGGGATGGCTAATTTGCATGTTTCTCTTTTATTATATAGGATAGTTCTAGAAGGGAGATAAGTTGGAAGTAGATTTAGCCATGGTGGTTTTACATATTTACCCCTGAACAAAAACTAGAGTTGCTATTGCTTACTGTGGCTACATCATTCTTGAGCTACTAAATTTCATAACTTATAGTAATGTTTCCCCTATCGTGTGCTTACTTAATGTTTAAAAATATCTACACAAACACCAACATCAATTTTAATGTAGTCCTCAGTGTCAAATATTATCACAAAAAGCAGAGCTGCATGGTCTACTGATGGAGCTCCTTGGAACTTAATGTGTGCCTCTAAATGTAAATCCATTGTGGGTTTATTGGAGTAAATACAAATTAACCTCATCTTCATGCAAGGATACATAGAGAATAGATTATTCACTCATTTTACTCATTCAAAATACACTTTGGTGCTCTGTTAAGTACCTAGAGTCTGTCCTAGGCACTGGGACTACAAAAGTAGAAAAATAGGTGTTCTTTCCATCTTCAGAGAGTTTTCAGGTTAGTGATAAAAAACGTCTAAGTAGACACTCAATTACTGAAGTGTTGGTGCTACGATAGGTGAAGTATAGACTATTAAGGAGGTAGATAGGATGGGCACCTAACCACAATTTTGATGGTCAGGAAGGACTTGGCAATGGAAGCATTTCTACACTGAGACCTAAAGGGTTAGTAGGAGTTCACAAGTGAAAAGGAGGGGGAAAGAGGAGTCCAGGAAGGAAAATGTGTGTGTGAATGCTCAGTCCAAGAAAGGTCATGCATCGCCGAAACCGGTTTGGCTCAGTGGATAGAGCGTCGGCCTGCGGACTGAAAGGTACCAGGTTCAATTCCGGTCAAGGGCATGTACCTGGGTTGCGGGCACATCCCCAGTGGGAGATGTGCAGGAGGCAGCTGATCGATGTTTCTCTCTCATCGATGTTTCTAACTCTCTATCTCTCTCCCTTCCTCTCTGTAAAAAATCAATAAAATATATTAAAAAAAAAAAAAAGAAAGGTCATGCATCAAAGGAGAGACTCCAGAATGTACCTGGGGTAAGAAGGAACATGAATGGTGGAAAACAGCATGGAGCCCACAGTCAGAAGACCTGACCTGGTCATTAAGTAATGGTGCCCCTACCTCCTGCCCATGAATGCAGGATTTACTCTGTAACAAAAATGCCAGCAAGTTTTAAAATCCATACATTATTGAAGATCTTTTATGCAAACAAATTTTAAAAGACCATAGTATATACTCTTACAATGAGATATGGAAAGAATAATTGCAGATTACTAGATGTTAATCTTCTAAAAAACAAATCTTTTTTCCTCATCTTTACAATAACTCATGGTGCCAGGCACTGCGAAACTGTATAGAATTGAGCCAAGAGACACCTCTATCTTCCCGTCCTAAGAAAATAGACCCACAACCTCCAAAGTATCACATATCACTTCCATAAAAATTCAAAAACAGTCTAGGAGTAATGAAAATGGCATTATTTATCTCAATTACTCAGTTTCATTCCCCTACTAAGAGAGGATTATATGTCCCTAGTTTTTGCCATGTGACTTACAGTGCTTCTTTTGGGAAACGCATAGCCCACTGCCACCTTATTTAAATCACACGTGACCATGTAACTTACTATATAACATGTAGGCAGATGCTTTAAGTGCCCTGACATGGCTCTGCTATTACTCTGGTCCCGCCACAAGACTGGGTCCCCAATGAAGAAGATACGTGATGAAGAGCCACAGCCCTCCTAGAATCTTCATGAACAGTGAGAAACAAACTGTGATTTGTAAACCACTGAGATCTTGAACTTACTTTTTAAATATTTTTCTTGATTTTAGAGAGAGGAATGGGGGGAGAGAGAGAGAGATAGAAACATCAATGATGAGAGAGAATCACTGATCAGCTGCCTCCTACATCCCCCCACTGGGCTTCCAGCCCACAACCCGGGCATGTGCCCAAACTGGGAATTAACTGTGACTTCCTCGTTCATAGGTCAACACTCAACCACTGAGCCATGCTGGCTGGGCTTGAACTTATTTTTATTGGAGCATCACACAGAGAAAGATTTCTGATCCAAGGGGATAAATGATTCTTTAAAAATGTTTCCCTAAGATTAAATAATGGTAGATATGGCCACATAAATGCAAAAAGGAATTAGTATTGCTCCTAAGGTGGTGCACTAAGTGCTTGAAAATGTATGACTGCCCTTATATATTTCACTGGCAATAATACCCAATGAAAGGACTGACCCAATGTGGACACCAGTTACACACTAGTTTCACCTCATTGTAGCCTCCCAGCCTGCACACACAGTTTGTGCAAGAAAAAATACCCCTGGGCCAATTGCCTTCTTCTACACAATCTAATTTCTTCAAAACCTTTTGTGTTTGTTTTTCCAAATTCACCTCATCTTCCATGGCAACAGGACAAGACAAAATGGTCCTGTTTTAATATTCACAAGCTGTTGCTCCCAGACAATGTAGTGCTGTTCAGTAGAAAAGCCCTAGCCAGCATTAAAAAAATTCCATTAACTCTTCCCTTCTCATCACTTGTGAACTAAAGCCAATACCTTTGGTAGATCTCCGCTTTCATCTTCCTGACAGCATAGGTTACAAACACAATCAGAATGAGAAATAAAGTGTACAGCTAAAGTATTTGCTATCTGCTCATTTCTTTCTACACATTAACAAAATGGCAGGATTCTGATCTAGATATATAACTTGCTTGATAAATATTATGTGGACCTGGAGTTCCTAAAGGAATTCCCAGAAGCTAACTTGCTTTACCTTCTGGTCTTCTAAAGCAAGTAAAAAAAAAAAAATTATGCAAACTTTTCCAAAGAATTCTAAAAGCCAAAAACAGTTTGGCTCAGTGGATAGAGCGTCGGCCTGAGGACTGAAAGGTCCCAGGTTCAATTCCGGTCAAGGGCATGTACCTGGGTTGCAGGCACATCCCCAATAGGAGATGTGCAGGAGGCAGCTGATCGATGTTTCTCTCTCATCGATGTTTCTAACTCTCTATCTCTCTCCCTTCCTCTCTGTAAAAAATCAATAAAATATATTTTAAAAAAAAAGAATTCTAAAAGATGTAGAAAACAAGTGTAAAGCTGAAACAATATGCTAAAAATAGACATACAGGTTTACGCTATACCTCGGAGACAAGTAAGCCATGTGGAGTTTTATTAAAGCAATTATCACATGCCATTTGTGCTGCACTATGGTCAGTCTGGCATCCCTATCTAGCATAAAGCAAATATATTTGCTTGAAAAAGCCATTAATACTTTCAGGTATAATTACTATCATGTCATTTGGCATAATGTGTTTTAAGATGGTATCTGGCTACCTTCAAAGCCCAAAGACTTACCAAATACGATTTTTCAAGTGTGCTTAAAGTTGTTAACATAAGCTAGAGCCCTTAGTTCCCAATATGCTGTTTCAGCATAAAAAAAAAAAGAGAGAGATATGCTTCCATAAGGAACAGAGCTGTTTAGGAATCACAGTCAAGCACCATGGTCCCTTTGCTCCATGATTCAAGCCAACTGAAGCAGATGTAATGACAGTGGAAGTCCTCTTGCTACCTGACATAGAAGCCCCCATGCTGCCGCACTATTTAACTCCTACCAGGATCCCAGCAGAGTCCAGAAATTTCTGAGGCTGTGAGTCAAGATTGGGAAAACAGGGGTGTCTTAAAATCCATCTAGACTAACTCCATGGGGATAGTTCTGAGCCAAGATAATCAGGGGAAACCTGACACATTATTTATAAATTCTTTCTCCTTCCTTCCCTAACTGCAATAATCCAAGACATTTCAAAAGGTCTAGGAGCCATTCACTTGACCAGCACTTCCTGGAATACCTCAGATGGCCTCAGCATTGTTTTAAAACTTCAGATTGACAGGAGAGGATACACTCACCTTGATTATGAGCTGGACTATGTGGCCCATAAGCTCAGAGTTGTAGCCAAGCAAACACTCAGATAAACCCAGTCTCCCCAAAGTTTATTGTTAAACTTTATTGTCAGGCTTCGTTCATCAACCAGCAGTCATGACCACAGGCACCATTATCCCACAAAATGTAGCATCATTTTGATGGAGATAATGATACCCTTCATCTCCCAGAGATTTTTACTTCTCTGACACCTTTTTAAAAATATATAGTTTTTTATTGATTTCAGAGAGGAAGGGAGAGGAAGAGAGAGACAGAAACATCAATGATGAGAGAGAATCATCTATCGGCTGCCTCCTGCACGCCCTGCACCGGGAACTGAGCCGACAACCCAGGCATGTACCCTGACCAGGAATCAAACTATGACCTTCTGGTTCATAAGTCGATACTCAACCACTGAGCCAGGTTGATGCCTTCTTATATCAGTTTCTTCTCTATCCCACCTCCAAAATATATGGCCATAATAAGAATACCATCTACACTAGTTCAGGCATTTGTTCATTAAAAAGCCAACTCTCATCTAAATGAAGAGCCAAAGATCATTAAAGGTGACAGAGCATGGAATTTTTGAAATGAGTATCTCCCATAAGGCCTCAAATATCACCTTGGTCGTTTAAGACGCTCTAGGTATGTATTTTATACACCATTTATTTGAAACAGCTTTGAGAGAAGGTCATTCAGGTATTTGGATGTGGGCTAACATCTAAAATGAACCATGGTTTATGATTCTTCTTATTGTCCACTTAGGGCAGTCTAGTAGATGGTTGAAGACTATGGCCTCATTTGAGAAAGTATAAAAACAGCATTTTTTTCTCCATTCACATTACAAGTATCTTGATATTCAAGTCTCTAACCCTTTAGGAGTGAGTGGTAATTTTATGGGTACAGTACATCTGTACCTCATCCTTCTAACTTGGGCATAATACTCTAATTCAGGCAAAGACCTGCCGTAAAAGCACATTGGTGTCTGCAGCAGTGTTCTCTTTAAATGAATTGGATCTACAAGACGATCTTATCCTGCCTGCATTAGTATAAATGGTAGCTTTATGTTGAGAACAAGAGGAAGTAGAGCAGGATACTGTGATGCATCATAAACCGGCAAGATCTTTACAAGTCCAGATAGATGTTGGGATAATGAGAACAGATGTACTTGTCAGAGGCTCTGATGTCCAAACCAGAGTTTTCCATGATTTACAAACGGAATACTTTTTAAATACATTCACAACACAATAGCACTCAACAATAATTGATGATCCACAGAAATGCCTGTAAATTAATATCAAAAAGAGGCATCCACTTGTGGCTGCTAGGAATGCCTGTGGGTAACAGGAGAGTTACTTGAAACACTGTGATATTTTTGAATGTTAACTTTCGAAAGCCCATCTCAAGTTCACTCTCATTATTCTGGGACTAATTAAAGGGTCATACATAGAAAGAGAAAAAGCAATTCATTTGTGACTCCCAGCAAGATTTTTATGAAACTTCTCCATGAGTGGGAACTAAGGAAATCCAGTCACTGTAAGGAAAAAGATGAAGTGCCATCATTAAAACATCTTTGAGAGGAACTGAGAAGAACTAAATAGTTAAGATTCAGAAAGTGAAGAGGTTAATGGTGGGATGCCCCAAGAGTATACTTTAAAACTGTTAATGTTCA
This sequence comes from Myotis nattereri, assembly GCF_964212035.1. Taxonomy (NCBI): domain Eukaryota; kingdom Metazoa; phylum Chordata; class Mammalia; order Chiroptera; family Vespertilionidae; genus Myotis; species Myotis nattereri. The sequence goes on along the minus strand of NC_138080.1, from coordinate 62,705,859 downwards.
ATGAATATATTAACCTGGGGAAAGAGAGGCTGTGAATTTAAGAGTTAGTACGGAAGTGTTTAGAGAATTTAGGAATGAGAGGATTTTAACAGCTACCAGGGGCTCTGTGTCCTTTCTACTAGTATGATGCTCTCTGGGTGAAGCCTGGAAACAGGCCTGATGAAGACAGCTCATGCCTTAAGAGACCATGCCTGGGTCTCCTTAAGCAAGACCCAAGAAAGTAGATTAGATTCTTAAAGGGGAAGGGAGGAAAGGGCATTCTAGTCAGAACTGTACTAGAATTAGAAACATTTTAACTTTGTTACTTACTGATAAGTTAAATCATTGGACACTGAGGAAAGAAATCTATTCAGTTAAGTACTAGGAATCAAAAAAATTTTGATAGATCATCTTAACCTGGCTTGAGAAATGAAAATTGAAGAAAAAATACAAATAGTTTGTGCCAGTGTGTAAACCAGTAGAGCAGGCATATGGGAACACTATTTTTGAGTTTGATAAAGCAAACGTAATAGAATTTTATTTTAAAATGCAAGGGATTTCAAGCACTAGGTCCTATTATTTCCCTCAAGACCAGTACCCCCAGCTGCTCCAAATGGAGCAGCAAAGTAAAATTAACCAATTCCCTTGAAAGGCTGTAGTGGTTCAGCTTCAGGGGACTTGTTAATTTCCCTTCTCCAGGGCTTCCAGGGGGGCCTGAGAGCAGGCTGGGAGGCAGTGTGAAAAAGAGAAATTAACAAGCTTTCTAAAGTATTGCTACCCCCACTCCTTCCAAGGGAATTGGTTAATTTCACTCTGTAACTCCATTCAGATCAGTTAAAGTTTGAGGAAAGCTCCAATTAAATAGAGGGAGGGGAGACACAAAGGGTAGGAAATGGAGGGAATGTATAGAATTTAAACCAATGACCTCTATTCAATGCATCCCCACCTCCCAAATATTGAAAGCACTTTACATGTAAAGATTCAAGTCATTTTAAAAATCTGGGCAGGGTAAAAGAATGGGGGTGGGAGGGAAAGCCGGGGGGGGGGGGGCGGGGGAGGAGGTTATTTTATTTTGATTAATTTTATTCTTCCTAGAACCCTGGTAGAACTTCTGAAATACAACCTTTTTTTTTCTACTTTACCCGAATCACAGTGTTAAAGGCTATTTATTCATGTCTGAACCATATAACATATTCACTTCTTTTCAAATTTGAATGATTTGAATATCTCTACCCATTTCCAATGTGAAATAACAAGTGTTTTAAAATTGAAAAAGAGAAATAAGCACATAGAAGGAACTTCTTATAAGCACTGCCTTGAATTATGAAAGAGGAAAAAATGGTCAAAAAGAAAAAGAAAGAAACTAGTAGAAAAAAAATAAAGGAATGATAAGTGGAAGAGGCTTGAAGGGAAAAGATAAATGAAAATAGTAAGTGCATATAAATAACCTAAGAACATAAAGTATTGTTGGTTTTTTAAAAAATTTATCTTCATTGCTGGAAGTATTACAGATGTCCCCCTGTTTTCCCCATTGATCCTCTCCACTGTATTGTGAAGGGCTTAAGTTAATACATACATTTAATTTATAATATCACTAAAAAATGGACAAATTCTCACTTAGAAACCCTAGAATGTGCAAAATCTCTGAAATAATCTAATACAGCTCTTAGCCTAATATAAATAAGTGTTCAAGTACTAGTATCTTAAAATTACTTGACCATTATCTATAGATCACTTCAACTCATGCTTCTGTTTTATAAAGTTTGTATACCTCTTTTTTTACAAAATAATATTTTACCTTTGACACATTTGACTGAAATCAACCAATACTGTTAAAACCATTAAGGATATACGGAGGAAAGTCTTTTTTAAGGTACCATGATAAGTAGAAAAAGCACAGTTCTGATTGCAAATAAAATCTAAGTTCATCATTTTCTAGGTAGACTCCACATGTAGCCTTGGGTAAATTACTGAGTCTTCCAAAGAAAGAAATGTCAACTTTCAGAAAATTAGGATAATAAGATCCACTGTGAGAGATTGTTTAATTAGAGGATATGGATGTGAGTTACCCAAGGCAATGCATGTTAAGTGTTAAACAGCCCTAGCTGGTTTGCTCAGTGTATAGAGCATCAGCCTGCAGATTAAAAGGTCCCAGGTTCGATTCCAGTCAAGGGCACATGCCCAGGTTGTGGGCTTGATCCCCGGTGTGGGGCATGCAAGAGGCAGCCGATCAATGATTCTCATCATTGATGTTTCTATCTCTCTCTCCCTCGCCCTTCCTCTCTGAAATCAATAAACATACATTTTTTTTAAAAAAGTGTTAAACAAAGAGTAGCTATTAGTACCATTACTAAAGTTAAATACAGATAAGGCTGAGGCTAAAAAGTGATTTAAGAGATCTAGACTAGTGGTTCCCTAAACTAGTTTTGCTTCTTTATAACCTGAATGAAGCTTTATAAAAATAGAGATATTAGAGCCCCAACTCAAATATACCTAGTATTAGATCAGAGTCTCTATGAATGCTGTCCAGAAATCTATTTCTAATCCAACATTTTATTTTATATTAATGATACTTAGATAAGTTGTCACTTACCAATATTGCACAGTGGCAGCACAAAAACTAGAACCCTAGGTCTTAGCTTGAGCTGTCTGTTATACACTATGTCTTTATGGTTTTACACTCATGGTAACCTTAGGAATCTGATTAGTCTCTCTCTCTCTCTCTCTCTCTCTCTCTCTCTCTCTCTCTCTCTCTCTCTTTCTCTCTCTCTCTCTCTTTCTCTCTCTTTTAACATTTTGTGGTCTGATTCTATACACTTGATGAAGCCCACTATCTTTTTTCTAAACTCTATAGTCTTCCTGGAGGGAAATATTCAAGCACATATTTCACCCACTTTATATAGATTCTTCCTGTTACTTTGTCAGTGTTTTGTTTATAGAGACAGAGCTAAATCAAGAACTCGGATATACCAGCTCAATAAAAGCATATAAAAAGAATATTTAACTTAAATGTAAACTTGTACTTCTATACACGATGGAGTAACAGGGGCCATATTTATCTTTCTGTCTGAAACAACTGAAAATCTGGACAGCATATATAAAACAACAATTTGTAAGACATTGGAAATTAGGGAATCTGAACTAAAGGGGTTCAGAGCATCCTATGTCAAATTGTGCCAGTTTGGTATATTGACAATTTTGACCTAAAGGCATTAAAATAACAGCGGATACAGGAAGGACATGCTGGCCTCCTTTTTATTTTCTCAGAGCAATAGATAAAAATCTCAAGAGAAAGATTTCCTCACTGTGACAGGAGGTAAAGAGCATTTGTATCATGAAAGACAGGGAGTCAAGGCCAAGAGAAATCTGTATAAACAAACCTTATTAAAATAACCCTAACCTTCCTTTAGCCTCCTCATATGTTAAGTACTTTTCCACAATTACCACTCTTTGTTCAATCTAGTATATAAGTACTTAGGCCTAACTACTTTTGAGGCCTTTATTTTCCTATTAATGCCTCAAGAGAAAAGAAATAAATAAATTTTCTAAGTTTTTCTCCTGTTAATCTGTTTTATGGCAACTTAATTCTCAGGCCCAGCTGGAGACCCTAAGAAAAAAGAGGAAAGTTTTATCTCCCTTCACAACAAATGATAGTGATCCCTACAAAACTAAATATAAATAATAATGTTTCAACTAACTCCCTAAAGAGAGTTTCTAAGCCATAACTTGGGGAGAGGAAAGCTGGGACAAGCTAAAAGGAGTTCAAGTCATACAGAATATCTTCTCTTGCCCTGATGGAATTAAATTAGAAACAAATAACTGAAAGATCTCTGAAAATTTCTCTAAATATTTGGAAACAAAATAACCCATGGGACAAAAACAAAACAAAACAAAAAACAAAAGTGTAATTAGAAAGTATTTTTAACTAAATGAAAACACACATATCAAAATTTGAGATGCAGCCAAAATAATACATGAGGTAAATTTATAGCACTAAGATGCCTATATAAGGAAAAAAGAAGTGTCTTGGTTTTCACCTGAAGAAAAAGAATAAATTAAAACTTAAGTAATCAGAGAAAATAAAATAACAAAGATCAGAGTGGAAATCAATGAAAGAGAAATCTAAAATAAATAGGAAAAAGTCAGTTGTTGAAACCAAAATCTGGTTATTTTAGATTAATAAAATCTATAAACCAACAACCATACTGACTAGGGAGAAGAAATAAATTATCAATAGCAGAAATGAGAGCTGATATCATAGATTTTAAAGATACTAAAAGAATCACAAGGAAATATTACAATAATTATATAGTAATACATTTGACAAGTTAGATAAACTGGAAAAATTCTTTAAAAGACCCAAACCACCAATACTTAATCAAGAAGAAATAGTCTAAGTAGCATTATATATACTAAAGAAATTAAAATTGAAATAAAAATCTTCCCACCAAATAAAATAAAATAAAAGTGGTAGGGAAGGACTAGAAAGGGAAGTATTAACTTTTTGGATATTGGGATATTGACCAGTATGTTCATTATCTTTATTGTGGTGATGTTTCAAAAGTGAATGAATACATATATCAAGGTTCATCAAATTGTACATATATGTATTATATGTTAATGAAATAGATAAAAACATGATGTGAAAATATACACTGTATTTAGTAAGGCTGTGATAGTTGGTAGACTGTTCACTCAAGAGGACACAAAAATTTAATAATTAGAAACATACAACTCCAATCTTGAAAAGTGGTCACAAAGAGAACTTTCACCCAGAGGGTAAAAATTCTTCAAGTTTAAAGACATTGTAGATCTCCTAGAAGTGTTCTTTTCCTTCTTTGGGTCAAATATGACTATTTGAATTTCTAGTTAAAACACACACAAAACCTAAATATTTTCTAAAATATTGTGCTTACTAATGGAGAGAGATAAAAATACCTATAATAACTATCACTGAAATCAATCAGAGAGAAAGAACATTTCCATGTCATGGTGTGGACAGTCTGTTCCTTTCTTTCAGTTTATTTATCACTAATATCTGTCCCACTTTTCTCATAGACCTCTTTTGAGAGTAAAATAAATGTGTCTTAAGGAGTTTATCCTACAAAGTTTTTAAAGTGTCTAATACATTGAATGCACATGACTCATAGGGTGTAATGAAAAGCAATATTATTATTTTATCAAGTGTGCCTGTCCATATCCACTTGAAGGTGATTATTAAACCTGCACCCCTCCCACACTCCCAGCTTATATGAATGGAATCTAGAGAAGGTCCCATGGTTTATCTGATAAACCTTACATAATTAAAAATATTTTTATGTCTCCAAGATAGTTCTGGTACATTAATGACTATGTCTTGCCCAGTTTAATACCAACTCTGTATTAAATTCAGTGCTAAAGTTTCTCCCTTGACTCCTACTGACCACTCACAGTAGAGGAAGCTAGAATGAATGTCTCCCTCCCTTTTTCTCTTCTTTGTATTCAATCTCTCTTCCCTCAACTTGCCACTATAGATTTGTTACCTCTCCAGGATCTGAACAGAGGAGATAGGATAGGAAAAAGGTCAGGAGAGTTCTCACATAACAAGTCCTGATGTGGCTGTTGAGGTTTAAAGCAGACCCTGTTTTTTATAAAAACATTCATGAGTTCTTGGGAAATCTTCATCAGAAAACCTTCCACTAGCAGTTCTCAATCAGGCAATCCTTAGATGATTTCTCAGAACTCTTCTCAAGCCCTTGGGCATCTGGCTGTTTACTTTCAACATCTTTCTGCTGAGTTGTCCCTGTCCTTTCAAGCAGTCCACTTGAACAAAGTCTAAAATGAGTCTCTATCACGTTTTCTCTCTTATGGCTCGCAGTTTGTCCATGGGAAACTGCCTAACTGCTGTCTTTAGGAGGGCTGTTACACGCTGTATTAGTTTTCTAGGGCTGCTGTAACAAAGTACCACAATCTGGGTAGTTTAAAACAATAGAAATTAGTTGTCTCACAGTACTGGAGACTAGAAGTCCAAAAATGAAGGTGTTGGCAGGGCCATGCTCACTCAGAATCCTGCAGAGGAGAATCACTCCTAGCCTCTCCTACCTTCTGCTATCTACCAGTAATCCTCGGCATACCTTGGTTTGTAGCTATATCACTGCCATGTCTGCCTCTGTTATCATATGGCCATTCTCTCCCTGTGTGCCTCTGTATCTTCTCCTCTTCTTATAGGACGTAGTCTATTTGAATTAGGGTCCACTCTAGTTAAGTATTACTTCACTTTGACTTTGTTATATCCACAATTATTAAGACCCCATTTCCAAGTTAAGTTATACTTATAGGTTGAGACTTCAATATAGCTTTTGGAGAAAAATCAATTCAACCCTAACACACACCAACCATTCCAACAGTAGCCCTGTACTGTATCCAACCATATTCTTAAGTTGATGCCCATCTTTCAATTTCTCAGCCATAAGTGCCCATCTTTAGTGTTCCTCGAGCTCTCTGAATGGTTTCTTTAGAGCTCCTCTTACTGCATCTGAGGTGAGAAGAAATCACCTTCCCAACCAACATGCACTTCCTATGAAGTCCCACATAGATGGTTTAGCATTTTCTTTTGGAACGTGGATATAGTTAGCACCTATTATATTAGGACCTCAGTAAAAACTCAAGCTGAAATAGTTCAATATTGACATTCACAATTGTCTAACAATATTTCTGTTAAAGCAGATGGATACCAACCACATTTATGATGAGACATTTCATGCTCGAAGTTTAAAATAAAAAAAAGCATAGCCCTAGCCAGTTTGGCGTAGTGGATAGCATCAGCCTGTGGACTGAGGGGTCCCAGGTTCAATTCTCGTCAAGGCCACATGCCTGGGTTGTGGGCTCAATCCCCGGTAGGGGGTGTGCAGGAGGCAGCTGATCAATGATTCTCTCTCATCATTGATGTTTCTCTCTCTCTCTCTCTCTCTCTCTCTCTCTCTCTCTCTCTCTCTCCCTCCCTCCCTCCCTCCCTCTCTGAAATAAATAAAAAATATATTTTAAAAAAATAATAATGAAATAAAATAAAACTCATACATTGCCCAAAGTAGGCATTTCTACCTTCTCTGTTGCTTCCTTACTGGGTAAACCAGATGACCTTTATTACAAAGTCATCTGGCATTTCTGGCCCATAAGTGTGTAGTGTGATCATGAGTCCAATAACTGAAATCAAATCACACAGAGCACTAAAATTAGCCTGTATCCTAATAGCCATTCCTGATTTTTGGTAAATAAATATTAAAATTGTCAAATCTTTCACCTAATTGGCTTGGAGGGGAAATTCAGTTGAGAATAAAAATGAACGAAAACAAGCATAAAAGATCAAATAGTAAAGGAAGAAATTCAAAGAATTGGAGTAAATCGAGAAACTGAGGAGTTGTTTTAAGAATGATTGAATAGTTTTAAAACAACAAAAGGTAAAGGGCAGAAAGTGGTTTTATTTCACATGACTCATGAAAACAACTGAGTGTTCTGGGATCTATTTCTCAGGAGAAAATTATTAGCTGCACATATCAAAGCTAAGATTAAATTATTGTACTTGTAATATTCTTGGGTTGCAGCATGTACATGATCACACACTTCCAGCATGCACTGCCGCCCACTGCACAGCTCATGGCTGATCATCACTTTCTCCACCAAGTACCAAGAACTATATGAACTCCACTTGAGAGAGGATAAGGATAGTAACTTTCTCTTTTCTAAGTTCTATCAGGTAACATCTTTTCTTTTTCCTGCCAATATGTACCTCTGTTTGAACTTGTAATATAATTGTGTATGTCCCAACAACATCAATGAGTCAAAGAGCTATGTTGTACTATTAAATATTTTTTGCATACACACACATACCTCTTGAATTAAACTGATTCACTAATATGTGCTTTATTCGATGACATCCAATCACATTATTTCCTGCTTAAAACTTTTTGTAAGTCAGGCCAGCATCAGCAACTTCCTGTGACACATACATGGTTAAAATTACAAAATCTTTTTGGGGAAACCACGTATAACATTCTCTCACTTCCTTATTTCACTCACTCCAACCTCCGGCTCTCTGATACTCCATTTCCCATAGAATCTGGTACCAATGGGCTCTATTTAGTTCCCATTTTATGAATGAAAGCTGTTACCTTTTTATCTCACTCAGCTCCAGCTCCATTATCCCAAACTTTCTGTAGCCATGAATGGGGTTTCAAAGTACATGCAGTGTACGAGGAATAAATACTTCAAGCAATTGAGGGTTCACTGATGTGGCACCAAATGGACAACCCTAGGAAATTTGGGAGAAATAAGCAATAATTTTCACTCCTATCTGTCCACAGCCACCTTTTCTAAGCAACACTTTTTCCCTCTGCTTGCCTCTTCTCCCCTGCCAACAAGATGCCTTCTATTCTCCAGCTCTCTGGTACTACCATGATGGTCAATTAAAATGACCTAACTGTATTTGCAAGAAAGTGTTATATAGTAAGTTATACCTTAGGAATATTTCCAATTCTAAATTATACCACACAAAGGGAGGAAGCTCTTTAAAAATGGGAATCAGTACAAAACAATGAATTATAAAATGAGGAGAAACATGAATCTTCCTCGGTCTCACTGCATCCAGTTGTTCAACAAATATTTTTTTTTTTTGAGGGACAATATGTAGCTTCATAGTGTTAGCATTCTTTTATGTTATCTCAATCTGTTTGGTACCAATATTAGTTGAACATCTGTCTATTTCTCTCTAGCTGGTGAATTCTTTTCAGGCAGAAATTGTAGCTTATCAGACAGTATTATAGTAACATATTTAGTACTCAGACAATAAATGTTTAAGGAATTTAATTCAGTCCCACCTAGCTCTTCATTTAAAAGTTAAGGAGGAAAGTACACTGGAATGTTAGAGGACTTTTCCAGTGGCATACGTTTAGTCAGTGCAAAACACCAGGTAAGAATCACTAGCAAAACAATAAAATAAAATAATAATCACTAGCATGTTAAGCATCAGTATAAATAAAATACTTTTTGTATAATGTTAAATCTTCAAACCATACCATATTGGTGCCCACCTGAAACTATGCCACCTAGATGGAAGAATGGCCTTATGTTTAAAATACATCTGATTAAAATTTCATCATTGTAACTATTTTTTCAAAATTAACATACTTTTAATAAGTGCTTTCTCTATTAAGCCCACTTTCCCTAGCCCTGATGAATTACAGAGTTTTATGATAACTATGCAGTGTGCAATGATAGGATCAGTAGCGGGACAAGCCTCCCTGTGCTCAGAGTACATTTGAAAGATAAGTCTCAGTTTTAAGATGAATGATATTAACCTAGAATAATGTGAAAGAGGGTGAACAGACTGGCAGAGGGTATAAACACAGTTGTAGGAAAAATGGAGAATTAGGGGATTTGCAACCTTCAGTACAAAGCTTTTCAGGGCACCTACAAATGCAATTTTCAAATCTTTGAAAGTAGTTAATATGGTAAATTAATGTATTTTTGGACATATCTTCAAAGATAAGAATAAAACCCAAGTTGAAGTGAAAAGAAACCAGGTTAGTATCCATTTAATAAAAGTAATTTATTGAATCAGCTGGACTCAGTAAGGTGCAAATAGAAAGAAAACAAGAAAGAAGGAAAAAAAAGAAGAACAGAAGAAAGGAAGGAAGGAAGGAAGGAAGGAAGGAAGGAAGGAAGGAAGGGAGGGAGGGAGGGAGGGAGGGAGGGAGGGAGGGAAGGAGAAGAAAGCAAAGAAGGAGGTGGGAGGGAGGGAGAGAAGGAAGAGAGGGAAAATTATTTTCCTCTCTGCTCCTTTAAGCACTATAGGTCATTATTCCTCTTTACCAGCATTGATGGCATCTTGGGCCAGCCTCTCTGCCCCATTTAGTCAGAAGAACAATCTCAGTGCAATAACTTTTAAAGCCCAGCCAATAACATAAAAATTCTGACTTGTCCTATTTGAAGTCTCTCCCTTCCCCTATAATCTGGGCTGGAAACCTTAAGTGCGTGAGTGACTGACTTCCTCTCTCTTCCCAGCGCCATCTCTTCTCCTCACTCACTGGCCATTCCTTTGGTGGCTCCAGCGTCAGACCCAGGTAGTGAGGGAGGGTTAGGAGGAAACAGCTCAGCTGTATGAGGTTGGTAGGTACTGTCATTGCACTTAGGATGTTCTGCAGACTCCCTGGAACTCTCCTTCTATGGAGGGTCCCCAACTGCAGGTCATTTAACTTGAGCAAGGTCACTTCTCCAACCGGCTGCTACGACTCCTTTTATCAGTTCCCTGGGGTAGGATCCCTCTCAAAATGGCCTACGGTCAGTTCCCTTTCGTGGCATGCAAATCTAGATAATGGCAAGGACACGGGCAGAGCAGAGATTATCCCTGAGATTCTCTTCCTTCTGCCACCAGGAAGGGGAAGCTCCGGTCACAGCCCCTCACCATTAGACTGGATAAGAATAACTCAAGTAACGTGTCTTCAAACAGCTTGACCAACACACGTCAGAGTCTTAACCTGATCCCTCTCTGTAGACTCCTCACTTAGAGTGGGTAGCAAAGCACTTCATTCTTCTTCCCCACCCCAGCAACACATAGGAAGTGCTCTCCAAGGAAATGTCTCCCTGAAGTGTCCAATCCCCATTTTTTACATATATTTTATTGATTTTTTTACAGAGAATTAGAAACATCAGTGAGAGAGAAACATCGATCAGCTGCCTCCCACACACCCCCTACTGGGGATGTGCCCACCACCAAGGTACATGCCCTTGACCGGAATCGAACCTGGGACCCTTGAGTCCGCAGGCTGACGCTCTATCCACTGAGCCAAACTGGTTGGGCAACCCCCATTTTTTATACATGCCTATGGATGTTGACAGTTAATGCAGGTTAGGATCAGCCCCTTTGCAAGTCTAGCTCCTTCATTTAGAATGCTGTGTTCTCCAATTTCAGGCCTCTAGAGACAAAAGAAAAAAATTCCACTGAATATCCTGTTGCTTACATGGAAAGTCTTAATAATAATTAAAGCAGTTCAAACAGTGGAATTGTCAGCCTGTTGAATACCTAAAGAGTTTGAGTAGAAGCTAGATCTCGATTCTAGACTGTCGGAGCACAGATAAGGAAGGCTGCAGCACAGATTGGAAAGAGAATTGTCTTGAGGGTACTTTCTAGCTCAAAGATGGATTCTAAACCTACCCAGCCGATCACTTTGTAAGGCATATAAATGTCTAATCACTATGCTGTACACCGGAAACTGATATAATATTGGATGTCAACTGTAATTGAAAATAAATATTAAAAAAGGCTTCATGACCCACAGGCTGCCCCTTTAAAGGAAGAGCAGAGAAGTTCCTCTACCTTTCAAAAACAAATAGAGGGAAATAACATTAACAAAGAAAACAGAATGTGATGCAACTCAGTGAACAGCTCCACATATCCTACTTGGCTATCATTTATTTGATCTCTTCTCATTTTGTTTGAATTGGCATATCATGATAGCACCAAGCTTGTTATTTCAACGTTAACATCAAATCCCTAAAGAAGTAAAAGGAGAATTCTGAGTTCAGATACATCAAGAATTCAGATAACCAAAAGAAGTTTAAAAATAAAACAGTAGCAACATTGGAGTAGTCATAGAGAAATATTCAACTTCATTCTGTTTAAAAAATAATTACTAACAATTACAATAAGGACAATTAAAATAATTTTGTTCTCTTCTTCCTTTCCTTCAGGCTCTTTCATTTTAATTGCACTGGTACTTTCTTTCTTAGGCCAGATATTATCAAACTCAATTAGGGTCCTCTTTGCCCCCCGCAAGGTTGCTTTAGTTTGATCTCTGAATAACAGAAAGGCATGTTCGAACTCTAGGTTAGCGTTTTCCTAATCTTGCTAATCCCCATCAACACTTACACATTTTAGCACTTTCCTAGAAAACCTAGATGCAGAACTCATTTCTCTGAGGTCCTGAGGATTCCCCCGACCTCCCCCCAGTCCCCCCTCCTTCCCCCCCCCCGGCCCCCCCACACACATACAGTGAGCTATGCAGATTTTCGAACATTTGCACAGGAGCTGGAGGAAAAGGTTAACATTTTTCACCCTACACCACACAACTTAAAACCCCTCAGATATTCTTGCCTCCAGTGTCCTCTTCAGCTATACCTCCATGGAAGATTTCTTTTTCTTCTGTTGACCTCTCCCCTCCTACAATACCTAGACTCTGGGCTCTTTTCTCCTCTCTCCCAGATTTTCCTCAAACATTTCCCGCTCTTCTCTCCTTTATATGTGGAGTAAATCTACTCTACTCAGAGCCTACTGGCCATTTTGCACATGATGGCTCCTGCCCCCATGAAAATACAAGGGAGCCACCACCTCTGATTACCAGAACATGCTCATCTGGCTAACGTTCCTCTCCCGGGAGGTGTATCTGGACATCCTTCTGAATGACATGTTCTCCCTCTATTTAGATAGGCAATCTGAGTGAAATAATGCACATTTTCTCCATGAATTGTTTCTCTGTCCCATCAACCGAAGTTTAATGGATAATTTCTACCATCATCCTCCACAGTAGTCACAGCAGATAATTCAATCCAACGACACAAATACGTGACAAAGCCGGGTCTGACTTCATTGTCAAAAATGAAATGGAGGGTGCACCAAGGTCCGAGTGGGCAAGCCCTGAAGCCTTCGGCACCTGGATGTCTCTCCTCTCCACTATCTATGCTTCTCAAGGCCCCGAGGGTTACATTCCACAAGCCTCATTTTATTTCCAACCATACATCTAGAAACTTGTTTAGATGGAAATAATGATGACAATGATTCAGATAATTATACCTTGAATTTATAGGACACTTTGCTGAGAAACTGAGAATTCTTCTCAAAGATCTAAGACTCGCCATTATTTATTTCCCTTCCCTATCATCATCCAGAAGGTAATGACTGTACCTATAAATGCAGGATTATTTCAAGAGTTGAAATCCTTTTTGAATGGTTACCCTGAAATATAGAGGACTAGCATCTTCCACCCACACCCCACGCAGGAGTGATTAAACAGGGAGCTGGCCGTGAGTTACAGCGCCCAGGGTGGCTGCAAAGTAGCAGTTTACTTCCTGCCTGGGTACGGCATTCAGACGTGCGCCAGGTATCATTAGAGAAGGTGTGCAGCAACCGTCAGCCCCCAGATAATTACAGACCACAGTTCCTTTTATGATGAGCTCCCAGTCGGTACTCTACCTGCTCTGGCAGCACTGCACGCGGAGAATACAAGGGGCAGGCCTGCTGCTCACCTGAGGTTCATGATTACCCTGTGGCTTTTCTCTACGGTTTATACATTCTAATATTTTTCCTGCTAGGCTATCACCTGGCAGCTTCTACAGGGAAAGAAAGAAGTGCACTGTGGATCAAACTGCCCGTCCATTGCCTCGATACAGGTGCGCCTGCGTGGGTATGTTTCGCTGACTGCATTGTCGCGGTACCTTGAAACCAAATAGGAAAAGGAAGAACCCAGGTAAAGAAACTACCTGAATCAAAATCAGCTCTCCAAAGGTGTGATGTGCAAGCAATGTCCTTGTCGGGGTGTAAGATGATGTGCATGAGGGTTATCTGCACAGGGCAGACATTACCACGCTCTTGCTTTAAAGTGATGTCTTGCAATGTGCAAACAGGCATAAAACACACATCAAGAACTTTCATTTGCATTCCTTAAATGCTGCCTTTACTAGGAAAGCACAGGTCTTGATGTGCGCAGATCATAATTTTGGCCCAGCTAGACTGCTCTTTATGTGGAGAAAATGAAAGTCCTTTGAAGATGAATGGGCCTGTGTGTCTTCATTCATTTTGCCAGGGCACAGCCATGCTGATTCCTGCACTGTAGGAATTTAAGGAGAGCAAGTCTCAGCCTCACCCGAGAGATATGAATTATGATGTAATCTTCCCTAGATTGCCTGCACCTCTTCCGTCTCCCACAACCCCTTCAGTGGACCATGTCAACACTAACTTCCTCCAGATACTTCTATGAAAAGTCCAAGCTCAATGGCTCAGTAAATATAGGAAAGGGTCAGGCATCTTGCCCAGAGAATTAGCAAGTTCAGTTTTGTACATCAGAACTCCCTGAAATGGTGTTTGGATTTCTTGGGGTATTTTCTTCCTTAGGCAAATGCAATGCAAATAAAATAAAATAAAATAAAATAAAATTGCATTTCTTTCCTCAACATGCATCCATCCCTTGGTTCAAGCCCATCCACAGGAAAACACAGCTGCCCTGCTGTGGCTTCTCCTGCCTGGGTCCTTAATGAGGCTCTGCTAATCTCCTATCCTACAGTGGTTCATTTTTCACTATATCCTATAGCTGTGTGGCTTTTGGGTTAAGATTCGTTTTTTAAGAGCAGTGTCTAAAGGCAATCCATTGATCAGAGAGTGATATCCTGACTGCCTCTTTTATCATTTCCCAGTCAGACTTGGGCTGCAGGTGGAATCCTGCAGTTTCTTTGTTTAACATTAAAAATAATTTCATTTTCCTGCCAGAAGCCAGTCTTACTGATCATGTTGCTGCTTTAGAAGCCTGGAGAAACATGGCTTTCACCTCACTTTCAGTAGTGAGAGATGGCAGATAATCCTAATTAAGAAAGAAACACGGGATGGGTAGAAAGACTGCAGTATAGAACAAAAAGAATAGCAACTCCACTGTAGTAGCTATTTCCATAATCTGAAGAGAACGGGAAATTGTCAAGGCAGCAGGAATTGCTTTCAAGAGCAGTCTCCTCTCTAAGACTAAAAAGCAGAGATGCAGCTAAATTTACTCAAATCTGTTTCTGCTTCTTTCTGCAGCTCAGTTAAGGATTTCGATTTAATCTAGTGCTGCAAAGCCAATAGTTCAGTAGAAAACACAGATTCTGAAGGGAAAATGGTTTTTATTCAAGAAGCAAAACATATATTTTACTATTGCATGAAGTAAATTGGAATTCAAAAGATCAGAAGATATTTTACCCCAGGCATTATTTCTTCCTTTCTTTTCTTCAAATCATCAGTTAAAAATCTTCTAGTTGAGGACTCAGAGTTGACATGGGAAATGTCAATGCCTGCAGTATTATGACCCGCCGTCTCTGACTTGGGTTTCTAATACAGTTACCAAATGGTTGAGTGTTTGTTAATTATAGCCCTGGGTAAAGGCAATGTACAGAATCCAGGGTGGCACACCATGAATGCTAAATCTGAACACAGCACAGAGAAAATCCAGGAACTTCAGTAAATCAGAACCTATTTGTTTATACAGCTGTCATAACAGATAATAGATGTTTCCTATATATGCCACTGAGAACAGGAAGTAAATTTCACTCCAGAATTAGGTAGAAATGGCACGAGCTTTGGGTCAGACAGACCTAACTCCATGTAAACACATAGAGACCACATGCTATACATGTTTTGGAATGTAGGTTCTGGAGTCTCTGGAGTTCTACTTACTGACTGTGTGATGGGGCCAGAAACATTTAGGGCTCATCCACATCAGTGTGTACCTCTTTTTTCCCCTCACAGTTAGGTCAGCCATATGATTGAAATCAGGCAATGAAATGTGGCCAGAGGTGATGTAAAGCCAGGCTCCTAAAATATTCCAAGTAATTTTTCATATCCACTCTCAAAGAAGGCGGAACTGAAAGTCTCAAAGATAGTGAAGTCACATAATGGAAGGACTCAATTCCTCAGCTGCTACTTGGAATAAAGTTGGAGTAAAGCCACCTAACTAGGAACATGTGCCTCTGTATTTATGGGTGAGAATCAGCCTTTGTTTGGCTATTTCACAAAGAATTGTTTTAATAGCAGCCAGCCTTATTTATTTATAGTGACCATGGAGCTGGAAAATTAAGATATTATCATCTACTTCAGAAGTCCCTGTGAGGATGGAATGAGATAACAAACTTAGGTGCACAGCAACTATCCCTCCTTCTTTACATGAGTTTGAATCTGTAGCCTAAACTATTTATTTGTCTGTTAGCTAAAGAACACAGAAAGTTAAATATGTGTTTTATGACATATGCTATACAAATAAATACATGTTTTTATATATGTATATAAATACACACCTTATCCAGTCGATACATTCCTCCATTATTAAATCACAGAAATTATTAGTCTTTAGGATGGCCATATGGTTATAAGAAAAGGAAGGCAATAAATCATAAATTTTAGAACAATCTTTTGGTGCTCATGCCAGACTCCCCATCAGCGTTTTTCCTCCCTGGAGCAGAATACAAGAATGTGATTCACGTGGAATCGCAGAATTCATGTATTCTACTCAAATCAATTTACATGTGATTCGTGTAGAATCACAGAATGAAAAGTCCAAAGTGTGAACTTAATGTAGCTCTTTATATTGAAAGCCCAGAGCTAGAATTCAAGTCTGTGTCCTAAAAAGATTACCCAAGACAGAAAGCTGTTGTGACCAATTTCTGGGACTTTTAGAAACACCTCCATGCTCATCAAATTAGATAGCCTAAGAGCTCTTTCTAACAGTAGTGTACTGTGTCAGGCAGTGCAGAATGGGAGATCAAAATTTTAGAGAGATCCTAATGCCTTCTCACTAACAATTAGAACTAGAATAAATAGTATGGTTGAAGTCAGTTGTATTTATAGAAAGAATATAACTGCTCAAGTCCAGTGCATTAAATGCTTAAGCTATAGAGATATTGGGTCACATTGGTTCACAAGAGAGATCTAAATTCAGGCAAGATCTACCCTACCACATAACCTCTTTATGGTCCTGAAGGAACTGAGCTAGGAACCCCAGGCAGGTTAGAATTTAAATTCCAACTGCCATGCATTATTTATAATAGGAGCAGACAAAGTGTCCCTCAATGGCTGAATGAATAAAAATAATGTGGTATATAAAATTAAGTATTATTTATATATTTTAAAAAAGGAAATCCTGCCATTTGGAACAACAAGGATGAGCTTTGAGGACATTATTCTAAGTTTAATAAGTCATACAGAGAAGACAAATACCATACGACCTCACTTATAAGTGGAATCTAAAAAAACAAAAGTCATAGAAACAATGAATAGATTTATGGTTGCCAGAGGTGAAAGATAAGAAGTGGAAGAAATGGGCACAGATGGTCAAAAGGTACAAATTCAAAGTTATATGATACATAAGTTTTGGGGATTTAATGTATAACAGGATGACTATACTTCACAATACGGTATTATATATATTTGAAAATTGCTAAGAGAAGATTTTAAAAGTTCTCATTACAAGACAACTTGTATCTATGTAAGGCAATGGATGTGTTAACTAACATATTGTGGAAATAATTTTGAGGTCATATATAAAGATATATACTCACCTCATTATATACCTTAAACTTATACAATATAATACGCACTTTGTTCTCTTCTGTATCCCACTGTTTTAATTTTACTCATTGTTATACAATGGTATCCCTAATTCAACATAAAGCATAGGTTTTTTTGCTACAACATTATTATTTTTTATTTAGGATATTTTTCCATTGATTTTTAGAGAGAGTGAAAGAGAGGGGGAGAGTTAGAAAGAGAAACCTCTACATGAGAGAGAAATAGCAGTTGGTTGCCTCCTGCACGCACCCTGACCAGGGCTGGGGATCGAGCCTGCAAGCTAGGTATGTGCCCTTGACCAGAATTTAACCTGGGACCCTCAGTCCGCAAGGCCAATGCTCTACCCACTGAGCAAAACTGGCTAAGAAACAATGCTATCATTAATACACAAGAATGAGATCGTGTAAAACTAGCCTGTGAGTGTCTTTGCTAGATGGCAAACTCTGTGAGGGAGGGAACTCATTTTTGTTTATACAGAACCTAGCATGGTATTTGGCAGACAGTCAGCACTAGAGAAGTGTTTATTAATTTGAATTTTTGTAAATGTTCCTTAATATTTAGTGTCTATGTTTCTCTTAGCATGAACATTTCCTAGTTCCTGGAAACTCTTAATAATGAAGTATAAAACAACTATTTCATATCATACTCAGTGCCACAAGGTTGACTATACCGTAGGTCAGTTCTTTTGCATCTTTTATTTTACTTATTAAGTAGATGTGAGTAAACACCACAAGGAAAGACACATGTTAGGATTTTAGACATATTTAAATATGTAAAAATCCTCATTAGCTTTAGACAATTTACCATAGTTTGGGAATAAGACAGTACACTGGAAAAGCTTTAGGTCTCATTCAGTGATGTGTTCATAGTGGGTACTCAATAATGCTAATCGAATAATGGAGGGTTGGCACTCAGTGGAAATGAAAGCCTAGCTGATGATGAAAATGAACTTTTGATCCACATGGGGAAAGTGCCAGTATTTTAAAATCCTGAATAGCTATACTTGTTCCCAGACTCCCATTACTTTAGTTCCTTTGGGTAAATTCAGAAGCAGAACAAATGTGCAAAAGATTCACTAATCTGATTCTCAGAGAATATTTTCTTGATTTTACTCCCCTGCCCCCACTTTCAGACCCACAAAGAAAACTTGCAAAGGTGCAAGATTCCAACTTTGCCGGCATTCACTGCCTTTCCTCTGCCCAGTTTCTCTCTCTGGGAATGTGATTTAGATCACTTCATATCCAGCTTTGCGGAGCTGAGAAAGCATGTGGGAGGAGGTTGTGAAGAGAAGGATCATGGTGCTTCCAGCTTCACTCAGGCAACAAACTGCAACAGCTCAATAGTTCAGAGTGAAATGATCAGAACCCAAAGCTTGAAAATCCCCATTAGCCAAACATTTGTGGCAGTAGCATGAAATGTGCTTTCTTTAGGGGTGACAGGCTGTAGGCCTGCTGTCTGTCAATCGGGCTCTCCCCCAGATGTCACAAGCCAGGAAGTTCTCTTCTCCACCACAGGGGTAGCGCCTCAGTCAAGGTGAAAACTAGAAAGGTATAAAAACTGGACTGTTCTTGACCGGGACCTCCACGAAGCCTTGGAAGTATTCAGGGAAGATGCCTGCAGCCTAGGGATTATGAAGCATCCCATCACCCAAGGAAAGGATGAGGGTTAGGGCAGCATAGAAATGCAGTTAGTCTTATCACTGAACTTATTAACTAGACAACTTGGGTCAGTTGGTGCTTGATTTGTTTATAAATTTCCATGATGTTGGACAAGGAATTAGAGCTGATACATTATCTACGTTTAACACATATCTTTAAAAAGCGCACTTATTCATTAAATGACCACGAGAAAACTTCCAAAGACCCTCAGAGGCAGTGAAGCCCTAAAGAGCCTTTCATGTCTTGACAATGAATTCTATGAACATAGCAGGTCAAAATTCATTCAATTTAGACAGCGCTTCAGATGGGAAAGCCACTAGGAGTTAGTGGACCCAAGCAGGGTTTTGGAGAGATACAACAGACTTGAAATCCTAGCTCTTGTCTACACAATAGTTATGTGACTCTGTAAATTATTTAATCTCTCCAGCCTTCAATTTTCCTATCTATAAAGTGGGGTTTTAGGGTAACAAATCTACAATGTTTTAATAAAACTGATGTACTTGGAAGAATTTATGAGTTTGGGAGCACATTGTAAGTGCTTAATAAGCATTAGTTATAATATCTAAATTTGCATTTAAACATTATATGAGTTGGAAAAATTGGCTAGATTCTTTGGTTTTGTTGTAAGATTCGAAAGTATATTTGAAAATGTTTCTTCAAAAAGGAGAAAACAAAAGAGCCTTAATAACATGAAAGGGAATAAGACCCAAGGCTGCTATATTTATAGATTATGTGCAAGAAGAAGTTCCCCAAACTATAGCAAAACAGTTAAATGTGTCTTTTATGAACATTTAAAGTTTTCTGTGATTGAATCAGCCATCCATTAAATTTTAAATTAAGAAAAGCCTTCTAGAGAAGATAGCCATCTAAACAACTAAAATAGGGATTAAAAAAAAACAAACCTATTAATTTGATTTTACCATTATTGCTAAAATAAAACTTTAGAGGCAAGTAAACTAGTCTATGTAAATCAAATTTTATATAAAAATTAGGTATTCATAATAAGCCCAGCAAATTGTCTACATGTAATATACTTTGATTTC
This sequence comes from Myotis nattereri, assembly GCF_964212035.1. Lineage (NCBI taxonomy): Eukaryota > Metazoa > Chordata > Mammalia > Chiroptera > Vespertilionidae > Myotis > Myotis nattereri. Next base: position 62,685,844 of record NC_138080.1, on the reverse strand, counting down.
ATACACAAGCACTTCCAGATAGCTATTTCAAAAAAGAAAAAGTAAAAAAGAAAACTGTTTGCTTTTTAAATTCACCCCAAGGTAGCAATAATCTTATTAGTTCCATTTGAGACTTATTTACATATTCATTATATGACTGATGCAAATAAGTCAATTTCCTCACTACCATATTAGGATTTGCACAAAACAAGAGCATTATGGAATTTGAAGCATTGCAAATCATTGACTGACAACACTAATGTTCAAATTTTAAAACTGAGAACAAATTGGTAGTTACAAAACAGTCACCAGGATGTAAAGTACAACATAAGGAAGAATATGGTCACTAATATGGTAATAACTATATATGGTGCCAGGTGGGTACTGGAAATATTGGTGAAAACATTTGGTAAAGTTGTTTAACCACTGTGCTGTGGTTAGACAACTCAACTAAGGTGGGAGCAGGAGGAGCACCGCTCAGCCAGAAGCCCTAAGCTGGGCTCATGGCTGGCAAGCGCAGCAGTGGTGGCAGGAGCCTCTCCTGCCTATGTCCACAAGGAGCAGGCCTAAGCCATCAGTCGGACATCCCCTGAGGGTTCCCGGACTGCAAGAGGGCATAGGCTGGGCTGAGGGACCCTCTCTGAGTACACAAATTTTGTGTACCGAGCCTCTAGTATAAAATAATATTGATTATAAACTGTAATTGAATAATAAATTTAAAAAAAAAAGACCTGAGGACCACAGCAGAGAACCAACTTGCCTAAAAGTATAAACAAAACAATCCCATGCGTGTTTTTCTCACACAAAGAGCGCTTGTTCTCTCACTTGGGGAGGACAATTCCACACATCACTGCCAGTGTATTAGTTTCCTAGGGTTAATATAGCAAATCATTATAAACTGCATGGCTTAAAGTAAGAGAAATATCTATATATATGGTATTTCATGTTTCTGGAGACAGAAGTCCAAAATCAGGGTGAAGGTGGGCTGTACCTTCTGGGGAGCAGCCATTTCTGCTGTCTTCCAGCTTCCCATCAGCATCCTTGCTCTATGGCCTCCCCCTCTCTGTTCCTTCTTGGCATCACCTTCTCTGTAGGGTTCTGACTCCACACCTCCCCATATAGAGCACACCCAGAAAATCCTGGATGAATCCTCCTCTCAAAATCCTTAATGTAATCACATCTTTTGCTATATAAGGTGATATTCACAGACTTTGGAGACTAGGTTGTAGAAGTTCTTTTAAGGGGGACATGAGGGTGAATAAGACACCATTTAGCCCACTGCAGCCGGGCAATGTTAATGAGTCTGTGAATCCATCTAAAATACATACTCTATGTCTGAGGGGCTTCAGATGATTAAAGTTTAAGGAATTTTTGTCCTTTACCATTTGATCTGCAACCCACTTCTCCTAATTAATTTGAATGTGATGTAACTACTGAATTCTCCCATGAGCAGACCATTTTTATCTAGATCTTAGAGTTCTAGTTAATCTTGACATGCGGATTCTAGTTCAACATGGTAGAATGGATACATCCAAAGATCTCTGTTTATTCTTGAAACTGCACTAGGGAGCCAATTAAGGAATAAAACAGATAAAGACATATAAGCTCAAAGATTACAGCGGAAGATACAAAAGCAGAAGAGATATGCAGGCCTACCTTGGAGATATTGAATGCTTAGTTCCAGACCACTGCAATAAAGGATCACAATAAAGTAAGTCATAATCTTTTTGCCAGTGAAGGGTCTTGCTTTCAATTTATATAAAATGCAACACCAGTAGACTATAATAAAGCAAAGTGTAATAAAACAATATATGCCTGTATCAACCAAATATTGGAAGGTGGAAAGAGATGGATAAGTGGCTTCTGACTTAACAGAGCAGAGAAAGACAATCCTACGTTTACAAAGGGATAAATCAATAAATTGTATCCAGGGTATATACCTAAAAACTCCAGAAAAGCTGAGGAATTGGAGTAATTAGTTATGCTCAAAGGCCATGTCAGAGTAAAGATTCAATAATGAGCTGCAATTCCTAAATCCAAAATTTCTGAAAACTAAAGTTTTCTAAAAACTCAGCAGCAAAAGTTATCTGAAATAATTTGCCATCAAAGTGACTTAAAATATGTAAAGCTAATAATTATAGTCTTTATTCACACCCCCTAGTATGACTATTCATGTTCCATTACAGAAAATTCAATGTTTGACTAAGGAGGCCGTCTTAGTTCCCACTACATAATATATAGCTTATACACTATATTATTTTTTTAAATCTTAAAAAAAATCTAAATGGAACTACCTAAGGGGCTGGCACAGAGGGAGGAAAAATGAGAGGAAGGAGGGTAGGGTTCTCAATCTTTCAGGTGTTAAATATGTCACATTATTAACCAAATACTGAATTTTTACCCTTTAAATATGTCCAAGTCCTAATCACTGGAACCGTGAATAGATTAGGTTACATGACCAAGGAGAATGAAGGTTGTAGATAGAATTAAGTTTTGTAACCCGCTGACTCTCAGACAGAGAGGTTATCCTGAATGACCTGGGTGAACCCATTATAATCAAAAGGCAGAAAAGAGAGTCAGAGAAAGAGATGTGATGAAGGAAGAGTTCAGTCAGAGTGATGTGATGTGACAAGAATGCACCTGTTGTTGCTGGCTTTGAACTTAGAGGAAGCAGGTTATGAGCCAAGAAACATGGGCAGCCTCTAGAAGCTGGAAAAGGCAAGAAAACATTCGCCCCCTGGAGCCTCCAAAGAGGAATGCAGCCCTGCCCACAAACCTGACCACCTTGATTTTACTCTAGTGTTAGACTTCTAACCCAGAGGTTCTATTGTCTACATCAGGTTTTTCCACTGAAAATTTCTTCCCCCCGCCCCCCCACCCCCCCACCCCCTGCTTTCCACAGTCTACTCTTTGGAAGGAAGGTGCTATGCTATGAAGAGTGGGAGTTATACTCTATCCACTTCCTTGGAGGTAGAGAAGCTACATAAATTATTTGGAATTTTTCTGCAGGAGAAATTTGTCCATTCTCTCCCATTTATTTACTTTTTCAATCATTTATTTATGTCAGTATGGATATTTATTTGATATATAGGATTATTAGATTTCCATTTACATCTCCTTGTCCAAAGATGGGCCATATGCCCAACCCTAGACCAATTACTGGTAAAAAGATCTGCATAATTGGCTTTGACTGTTCATGATTCACCACTAGGGTTGTACACAATGCCCAGCCCCCCTCCCCCCCCCCCCCCCCCCCCCCGCCGTCCTCCCAAAATAGATCAACTCAAAGAATAAGGAAGGAGTGAATACATTGCTATTTAGTGGGGAATAAACACTCATATGACTAACAGGTCATCTATTTTTGTTTTAATATGAAATGAGTTTAAGACACTGGTGCTCTAAATCTATCAAGCAGAGATAGCAGACTGACTGATTTACCATCATATTTGAAAATAAATTTCTTATGGTCTTGACACATCTAGGTAGCTGAAAAAAAAGTGCATATTTTTCATATTTAAGCAAAAAGGGGTTTTTATTGTTTTGTTTGTTAAGGAAAAGTCTTAAAAGGAAAGCTATATATTCCAGGAGTTTGCTGTACATATTACAATAAAGATTCCCAGAAAACAAATGAACTGGGTGAATTGCCTGGGTTTTTTTGCTTTTGTTTCTTCATGTGCCATCCTAGCTAGCTATAGTCCCCACTGATTCAATCAGACACCATTTTAGATGCGGTTGCAATGAGCCCCCATAGATGTACTTAAAGCCACTAATCAGATGACTTTGAGTAAGGTAGATTATCCTGGATAATCTGGATGGGCCTAATTGAATTCGCTCAAAGAATTTAAAGGCACAGCTGAAGTTTCACAAATAGAGGAGAAATTTTTCTTGTGGACAACTACCACCCATGACCATATATTCAATCCTTTCCACTATCTTCCCTTCCTCGTTTCCTGCCTAATGGATTTTGGACTTGTTTAGCTAGCCCCCACAATCAACTAAGGCGATTTCTTGTAATAAATAGCCCTGCCTTCCTTCTCCCTCCTTCCTATCTGTCTGTCTTGCCTACCTGCCCATTCATCCATCCATCCATCTGTCCATCCATCCACCCATACACCCACCCACCCACCCATCCATCCATTCATCCATCAGTTCGTCCACCCACCCAATGATTCTGCTTCTCTGATTGAACTCTGATTGATACACTTAAGGACAAATTATTTCAGACACGTTTATCTTCTGCTTAGTGTTACAATAATCCTCCTTCATCGTAATCTTTCTATAATGCTTTTTCTCTAACTTTTATCAACTCTTACAGGTAAAGAATTAAATGGCTTCACTGATATTCAGTGCACTCTAAACAAGTCACATGCTCTGGAAGGAAATGTCTTCTGAGCTCAGCTGAATTAGAAGGGAAGGACTGAGAAGGGGGGAAATTAGGGCAGAGTGCAGAAGGTGAAGATAATGCAGTCACAAGATGAAAAAGACTACATGTTGATTTTTGACAAAATAAATATATCCAAAACATCTGCTGATTTTGGGGTGTTTTGAGTACTCCCCAGGCTTGTTGATACAGTGCTAGAAGTAAACAAGAATCCAGAGCTGGCTTATTCCAGCTCTTGCCTTTCAACATGGGCCAAATCTTTAAATTCCTTAGTTGTGAGATACTCCAACCTTTTCCTTCTTCATCACAGTTGTTCAGTCTTTATTGCTTGCCTGGAGAATAATTAATAATCTATAGAAATTATCCTTTCCCATGAATCTATCTCAGGCAATCTCTTCAGACAACACTATCAAGTTCTTGGTATCTTACTGTAATTAAAGTAGCTCAGTGTTTGAAGAAAGAATTCTTGAGTTTGAGTCTAGTCCAATCCCAGTCAGAACATTATCTCTCTTCCCTCTCTATTTTCCAGCATAATACTCACAATCTCCCTACATTCAATACCACTTATTTATTCATCTTGTTTATTATCTTTCCCCACTAGAAAATAAAATGTAAGCTCCAGGAGTGCTGGGACTCTGTCAATGGAATGAGGCCCTGCTGAATTTCAGGAAGTAGTACAGTGTCTGGCACAAAGTGGATGCTTATTAAATACCAACCAAACCAATCTCACTCTTACTGAATCTGTAACATGAACATAATCACAGCACCTAATTTACTAGATTAATATGAGGGGGAAATGATAATGCATATGTGACACTCTGGAATATACTAGTTGACCGAATTCAGAAACTTTCTATAGGGATTCCAACATCTACTTCCTTCCCAACAGAGTATATGGAAGATAGATAAGCACAGGGCAGAAATAAAGCATTCCTCAATTTTACCAGTTCTCAGATTACACTACTCTATTACCTATAATTCTTTAATTCCTTTTTTTAAATTGATTTCAGAGAGAGAAAGGAAGAGAGAGAAAAACATTAATGATGAGAGAGAATCAGCTAGTGACTGTCTCCTACACGCCCGCTACTAGAGATCAAGCCCACATCCTGGGCATGTGCCCTGACCAGGAATTGAACCATGACTTCCTGGTTTATTGGTGGGCACTCAACCACTGAACCACACTGGCCAGGCCAGCTCATTAATGCTTTATCTCCAACACTGTCTTGTGATGGAATCCACTGAAAAGGGTGTTTGCTTTAAGCTAGTACAGCACTAAGTAGTAGGGATTTAGGAAGAATCTTTGCTGCTTATCATTTAGCCAAGTCAGTCCACCAGCCAATCAACAGGATAACTTCGGCCTGGCATTCTTTTATTTTTTAAAAAAATGGATATTTTATTGATTTTTTATAGAGAGGAAGGGAGAGGGATAGAGTTAGAAACATCGATGAGAGAGAAACATCGACCAGCTGCCTCCTGCACACCTACTACTGGGGATGTGCCCACAGCCAAGGTACACGCCCTTGACCAGAATCGAACCTGGGACCTTTTAGTCAGCAGGCCGACGCTCTATCCACTGAGCCAAACCGGTTAGGGCCTGCCTGGCATTCTGCTGCAAGTGGAGAAGTATTTAAGACCAGTAAGCCACTTCTTCCAGTAACTAGCAATAATGTCAAGCCATTTTTCTCCAGATATAACCCAAATACCTAATGCTGCACTTAGCAGTTTATCCTTCTTGCTCCTTCTTTGTAGAAATGGAAGAAAAGTGGATCTCCCTTATACAATAAAATACCGAAGAGAGCTCGCAAGTAAACTCTTGAATATTCCATTTCGAACCCTGAGACCAAAGAACCGCAATGTGCAAGGCTTCATTCTCTGGTACTCTGACTCTGAGAGTGAATGAGCAGCGTTGAATAAAAAGACTCACGAATGAGGCCCTCAGGGACACACAAGAATGTTAACAGTGGTTCTCTCTGGGTCACGGAGAATGTTTGCTGGTGATATCTTTATTTTCCCCCACAATGATTATTCATTATTTATATCTGTATCTATTTATTTTGAAAGGATTTTTTCCTTTTTAAAATGGCATTTTAAATCTTGGGATAATAGAAATGTTGTAAATGTCTGCAACAGCTTATCATCATTAACCAAGTAAAATCACAGAAAAGATGAAAAACGAACAGGAGTTTAAAACATGGATATAGTAACCACAGGTCACATAAAAAAAATATGCAGTCTAAAGTTCCATAAACAGCAAACTGTCTCATTCCTTTCCTCAGTCCTGTTTGAGAAAAACCAAGATGGCCGGGAAGCTACTGAAAACCTCCCTCTCACAATCCTCAAATTACTATTTGGATCTTGGATCTTTAGCAGACCAGCAGTGGCTAAGAGAAAACATTATTAAACATAGCCAGCAGAAAAGGAATTAAAATGTTTAATCTTCCTACCAAGCTCGTAAAATGTAACAACGCCCAGGCTGGCTGCCTTGACTACCTTGCTGTTTGGAAGAAAGGATGTTTGCAGCTAGCTCTTTGAGGGTGGGTAGGGACTATATTGCTTCTAGTTTTTTCCAAGAGCTGGATTCAAGTTGGTTAAAACTGTGGTGCACACTCCCAGGGGCACATCCCTAGTCCTGAGCCTGTCCCGAGTAACCTCTATATACCCTTTGGGTTTTACTCTCCTCTGTGGCACTTCCTATAAATTCTCAAGATTTGGAGGTGGAATGAGGAAGGCAAAAAACAATCTACGGTGCTTTTAAAGAGATACCAAGATAAAGAATCTAATTCTCTCTACCAGTGTTCTCCTCTTGGATAACTGAGGACGAGAAGTAAGAAAAATGATTGGAGAACCAGGTTGGTGACACCAGGAAACTGAATTCATGCCTTAAGGAAAGTAAAGCAAATAGCATGACAAATGCTAATCTATCTATCATCTATCTATCTATCTATCTATCTATCTATCTATCTATCTATCTATGCCTAATATGCAAATTGTCCCCTCAGAAGTTCGACCGGGAGACTGGGAGTTTGATGCTCGCTATGACGTGTGCTGACCACCAGGGGGTGGCACAGAACTAAGGAAGCCCCCAGCCGGCAGCCAGCAGCCAGGGAAGGAAGGCCCCAAGGCCCCAGCCATCAGCCAGAAGGCCCTGATCAGCCCTGATCGCCGGCCAGGCCTAGGGACCCTACCCATGCACGAATTTCATGCACTGGGCCTCTAGTTTTAATATAAGATGTAATTGGTAGCCTATTTTTCCCCTTTCCAAAGCCTGAAAAATTGGGAAACTGGTCTATCAAAAGTGTTTTGCCTAATAAATCAAAAGCATTGCTTTTCTTTGGAATCATGTATTCCCCACCAAGAAGTGGATTCTCCTGACATTCACTGAAGACCTATGGAACTTATCCACTTTTCTATTCAGCCACTCAGTCTTAGCGCTGGTCCACCTTTCAATTAGTTCTCTTTTTTAAAAGCGGGGAGCCTTATTGTCTGTTTGTTTTTAGGCAACAAAAACATTGAAATATTTTACTATCTCTGACCAGTCCAAGTGCACACAGAGAAGATAGATTAATCACCTTATAAAATGGGTTTTTTCTTCAGGTGAGACTAACCTCACCTCACCTCTCGCAACTTTACAGGCTGTCTGCTGAAGGTGACATCACAAAATGTAACCTTGGGAGGTTGGGAGGTATGTGAAACTGCAGTGATCTGCCTTGCAGCAGGGTCACTGAGCTGACCACTGTCCCACAACGCCACTACCCTGTATGTGAGTCCAGATTTCCAGGCCAGTGGGGATATTTCTCAGTATCTAATTGGCTATGTTTGCACCTTTGTACCCAAGACCCTGGGTTACCTGCTGCAGTGTCATTTTAGACACCTGTCCCTCACCATTTTCTCTGATCAGCTTATTCTTTCAAGTATAAGGCCCACACCCACCCCACTTGTTCACTCCAGCCCAAGAGCACAAGAAGGAGGAGGGTCTGTCCAGTCACCAGGCTCCTTACCTCAGCAGTCTTGCCCTTCATGGCGTGGTCTTGGCTGTTGGGCAGTAACATGTGTGAGGAAAGTATGGCCAGGTGGGCAGTGTTCTTCCACTCAGCTACCTCCCTTCATCTCATGACTACTAGGCAATAAAGAACTACAATTATCTATTCATATTCAGCTTACAAACCCTATTCTGTAGAAGAAAAATGAAAAGGTAAAAATAATGTCGCCACATTTACTATGTAAGCAAAACAAAATTCATGGTGAAACTTGGTGCACAAGTTAGGGTCTGCCAATTTTTCCATTTGTTGAAAGTATGTATAGCAGACTATTTTAAAGAAAAAATTAATAATTCATGTTTTTTTAATATGCAAATGGCCTCTCAACACATTTGATAAGTAAACTATTAGCTCCTTGTTACACTTTCATTCTTTTGGTTTATGGAGACTTTAGTTTCCTTCTACCCTTCAAATTACTAGCAAACACCATCTTTAATATCTCTTCCTCCACTACTGAATTTTTCAATGTTGAGATTCCACTCTTTGACTTACATTTTCATGAATATCTTACTGGGTTTTCTTTGCAGGTCAAAACTTGTTTATTATTTACAATCCTCCCTTTCCCTCCCAGGGAGCTTCTGAAATAGTAAATAACATCTTTCTCAGAGTTTTTTGAGCTGCTCTAATAAATTAATCAAACCCAAGGAGGGGATTGTGGAACCTATAATTTATAGCCAGTTGGTCAGAAATACAGGTAATAATCTGAACTTGAATTGGCATTCTGAGTTGGAGGGGGTTGTTGGAACCTCCAAGCCTTTTAGTCCTAACTATAGGTAAGAGCCTGGACTTGCAGCCGGCTTCTGAAGTATGTACATGAGGAGGGGATGAGAGGAGCAGTGGTCTTGTAGGATGGAACCCTTAACCTGTGGGATCTGAGGCTACCTCCAAGTAGACAGTGTCCAAATTGAGTTGAGTTCTCATACACCTTTCAGGTGTCCTGAGAATTGTTTGCTGGTGTGGGGGAAACTGCCCCTCCCCATTGGATTGGGTCTGGGAACCCAATTTACTCACTCATCTCCTTTCCTTTCTTGGTGTTCTCAAGGGACAATGGTCACTTTTGAGTTTCACTAAAAAGCTGACTAGCCCTAGCCATTTTGGCTCCACTGATAGAGCATCAGCCTGCGGACTAAAGGGTCCCAGGTGTAATTTCGCTCCAGGGTATGTACCTCAGTTGCAGGCTCCTCCCTGGCCCAGGCCCTGGTCAGAGCATGTGCAGGAGGCAACCAATCGATGTGTCTCTCTAACATCGATATTTCTCTGTCTCTCCCTCTCCCATTCTCTATAAAAAAGAAAAAAAAAAAGAAAAAAGGAAAAGAGCTGAATAAATTCCTGCCACCAAACATATTGTTTGCTTTTCCTAAAAGCCCCATCCCCACTATATCCCTGATCTTCACCTAGCTAATTCCTCTCTTCTACTCACACTTCAGGTCTCCATTTGAATATCACTTCTTCTAATCCTGCCCCTCACCCCACTTCTCTGTCACTCCCTGACTGATCAGGTCTTCCTGTTATATGCTCACTGAGCACAATGCACATTTTAGTCACAGCATTTTTTTCATATATAATTAAATAACCTTTTCTACAATTATTAACATCTGCCTCCACCATACTCAATTATATGATCTATGATATCAATGTTGCTGGTATTATATTGGTGAACTGCTAATTATTTAATGTTGCATAGATAGTCATTTCTGGGCTCACCATTTCTGTAATAGATTCTTTTAAAGCTAAGATATTAAAAATTACAAGTTTAGATATAAATCATATTTACATTTGCTACTTCTATTTCTCTATATTTTAAAAGAAAGAACATACCTAAAATATCTAATATATAGGTTTGAAATGAGGATTAGACTAAAACAAAAATTTGGGGAACTGTAGGGAAATGGCATATTTTTCTTCAAAGAACATGTCAATCACAAATGCAGTCCTTGCACCTCGAGAAATAAAGAACTAATATCCATTTTAATTCAAATATCACTCTCATTGCTGAGAGAACTCACAGAAAGAGTTCATTAGTGCCACCTGGAGTGACAAGTTTATGGTTCCATCATTACATCTGCTAATAAATGAACTGATAATATGAATCAAATTCACTAAAATCTCTTGAACTATGTTGTAAAAAATCAAAGCCAAAATGATGTGTTCCATAGTATTTCAGATGTAATAAAGCCTAAAAGTCTCACTGCAAAATGAGAATTATGTGCAGTGAACTATCTTATTTAACCCAAAATGCTTTGGGGCTAATAGTCCATGGCATCCTGCTCATCAAAACGGACCAAGAGAAAAGATATGGTTGAAAGCAGTGGGCTGACTCTGTTGCCACTCCTGACTGTTTCCATTCCTAAGAGAATCAATATAAGCACATCTACCCACAGATATCTTAGATGTTTTCCCCTGGGAAGCCACTTCAGTACTTTCCTCCATTTAACATCCACTACTTACAATCTTGATTCCCTCATTTGATAGGAATTTAATGTGCATTCAATAAATGTTCATGACTGCTTCAGGCTCTGTGCTCTGTGGAAAATTGCAATGTGAAATGAAATTGAAGGGACACGGAGCAGGCCTCCCCAGGATGTGCTACTTTGACATGTGAATTATTTTGAGCTAAAGCAATCAAGACCCCAGTGAACTCAAAAGAAACTTTTACTTCTCCCTTAAAAAATTTAAATTAGGGGCCTTGCCCATAAGAGTTATCACCTTATTGGAAACAACTTTATAAGGAATTTGTGCGGGCAGGGAAAACACCTAGTTACTGAGCTCTGCTCCTCTTATTGTCCTGCAAATGTTGCTCCTGCCCTCTGAAGCCCCAAGACATCTTACCTCATCCTTAGCTCAGGATAATATGTATAGTCTTAACTTTCAGTATCTGAACCTCTCAAATATGTGGGGTCTCTGACTCTCTCATGAACATAGGGTTCCCATACATGTATATGTAATTAAATTTGGTTACTTTCTCTTGTTAATCTGTCCCATGTAGACTTAATTATTAGACAGCTGAAAGAGCCTACAAGGGTAGAGGAAAATTCCTTCCTCCCCAACAAAACATGGAGTCAAAGCTTTAAAATAATTAGTAAGGTGTTATTTATACCGTTTGAGATGCAAGTGTGAGCTGTTTGGTTCATTGTCTCAAGAAGTCAAGGAATGAATTCGTGGACAAAGAAGGAGTAATCAAAGGCGGTTGCCACAGAAGCTCACTAGTCTAGGGATGTAAATTTTCCTGCTCTCGCTCCCTATTGGCTCTTTCAAAGAAGCACCAGCCAATCTCCTGTTGCCCTCATCTCCCTGCTTTTAGTTCTGGCTCGTGGGTTCAGGGGGAAGGTCTATGGTGTACTGATACATTCCGCCTATTTTGCTCACATCTGACCACCTGGTTTATTTCCTCCTTATCTACCATTTTTCCTCCCCTCTGCCTTTTCCCTAAATTGCCGGATCCCATCTAACTCCTCACTTTCACATACAAATGTAAATAAAACTAATGGACAACTATTTTAAAGTGAAGAATCTTTTTACAGATATCACATGGTGGATTTTAAGTGAATTTAGAAATAAAAGAAAGGTCACTGTGAGATAAGTCTAAGAAATATTCTCAGAGGAGCATAGAAGAGTATATGCTTCTACCTACAGCTTGCCTACTATGTTGAGTTGAGGAGCATTGAAGAGAACAAGTTGGCTGATGTTGAAAGCCCTAAGAGAAAATATTGATTAGATGGAGCCACATTGAGAAATATTTTAAATACTGACATGAGAAAATCTGAACAACTTTAAAGGGGGCAAGGGAGTGTTATATTCTTAATGAAAGTGACAATAAAAGTGGCATCACAAGGAAATTACAGATTAAGGGATAGATTGGCAAATGCTAGGATGACTTATTAAGAGATTGTGGTAATACAGCTCTAAAATGATGAGGGCCTTTATAGAAAAATGAAAATAAATAACATAATGATTGAGAGTGACACTGAGGAATAAGAATCTAGAATACGGTGACTGGTGTAGATATGAAAGAGAAAAAATGACTTGACTTTTGATATTTGGACTTGGGTAAAATGGCATCTTAATAAATTAAAATTGGAAGGGGGCATCAATTTGGGAACTGCTCAAGTGTGCTATACAGAATTTTGCAGTAAAGAACAGGATTCAAATGGAACTGCCAAAATTTTAGAGTTGAGAGGCACTAAATTCTCAAAAGAATTCAGGAATCCTTTCTAAAATATTCTGTATTTAGGAACATTACTAGGAAGCCCTTCCTTATATTGAATTAAAGTTTACTCTCCTATAACTTGCACCCAAAATTTCCATTTCTACCCCTGGAGCAATACCGGACACAATTATTCCACGTGATAATTTTTCAAATATATAACAATCACTGGATCCCCCTTTAATTCCAACTTTTCAAGAATAACCATCCCCTACTTCCTTCAGGTATAGCTTACTAACATAACATAAACTTCTTATTTATTATAGAGATTAATCATTACAACTCTCAGCTATGAGAACTGATTGCTTATTTAGTCTTATGGCTGGATTTTATAGTACTCTCTTACAAAACAAGGACAGGCAACTTTCTTTTCCTTGATAGTAAAAACGTAAAAACTACACTCAATACTAAAATATCTTATGTCTAATGAAAACCCAACACCAGCAAGTCTGAAGAATTTATGGTTGGGCTTCTAACTTCAACAAATGAATAAATTAAAAAGAATCAAATTAAATTTCCTCAAAGATTGTGATTTTCTACTTGTATTCACACTATAAATTTGGCAGGCTGTAAAGGTTTGTAAAAAATATTGTTATTGTCTGATATTTTTAACAATATATTTGCTTCTAAACCTTGAGGTACACTCATGAAAAAGAAAAAATCAATTTAAGTATCTATTATCTCCAAATGGAGACTGAATTTGATGAAACGTCTATACAACTAACAAATGTTGGCCTACCCAAATGACTTTTGCTCTGGCATTATACCTCAGAAAACAAATTATTATTATGTATGACCATAATAATGTGTATTTACATAATAAGATTCTCAGAAGAGTTGAAACCGAGTTTTGCTTATTCAATAGCACCTCTCATTTATAAAAGTCAGAAAATGGCAGCTTTGTTGTTTCAAGAGGGAAAATGTGTTAGAAAGGCACAGGCCAATCAAAGAAAAAGTCAGTATCCAATGTGCCAACAGTTAGAGGAACTTAAGTGAATTTTGGTGAATTAACACGCATACTGTTTAACCTTCCCATTATGTGCCAGCCACTCTTACAAATTAAAAATTTCAGAAACTTAAAAATAAATGCTCAATATCTAAGCACCTACTATGTGACCAATGTTATACGATAGGGAAGGAGGAACCTGGTTTCAAATCTGAGAAGACAAGATATCAAAATAAGAAATAACCTGAGACTGTCATAAGAGAGGATACAACGGCCTGTTTAGAGGAAGCAGCAGCATTGCTAAATTACTGGATAAGAAATAAACAGAGGTCTTGGTTTTATTCTCTATTCTGCAACCAACCTGAAGCTAGCTGTTTATCCCATCCGTAAAATGCAATGCAGCTGCACACAACCATCTATCCCAGAAGATAAGTGAGGGTTAATCACCTGTAGCTGTCTGGAGTCTCACAAGTAGTGTTGTGCTATACATTTTGCTTCTATAACACATTCGTGACCCTTACACACCGGAGGGTACCTTCAGGTGTTCAGACACTACATCAACAAGCAACTGGCGTCCCTCTTCAGTATCTCCTGAGGATATGCTGAAGACCAAGCCGAAAATGATTCAATGATCACACTTTCAATTCCACAAGGTTGAGATGGACAAGGACTCAATTTACTTTTGTAATACAAAATTAACCTTGTAGGTACAAAATTACAGTATTATTTTATAATTATAGAGGTATCCTCTATATTTATGAGACATTGCAAAACACCTGACCTTCCTGATGTAGGTTAGCTAATTATTTTGTTTCTAGCAAGAGCAAGTTCATCAAACCTGTATTTCAACATAAGTGTGACAAACACTTCTTCATCTGAGTAGTTTCTATTGCCACTATTCATGACACATTAATTAAATTTCATATTCAAGTATGAATTTAGAATTTAACAATTTAGCCAAGTGTACCCCAGTGACTGTTTATAGTATCAGACTCTCAGTGTAGAAAAAGCCATAAATGACTTTATATTTATTTACTTGTATGTTTGTTTCATCTCTCTCTACTAAACTATAAGCTTCTTTGGGGCAGGGAAATTTATTTTCATAATTCATGTTTGTAACCATAGTTCCTAAAAAGACACTTTGCACGTGGTAAGCAAATAATAAATATTTGTAGCATGCTTGAACAATATTTGAATTGGAAAGCTATAACCTTTTCAGTATATTGTGTTACTTGTAAGAAGTATGTTGTCAGTTTATAGTGGTCGGGTTTTGACATTGGTTATATTCTGACTTAGATGTGTTTTAAACAATTGCAAATCTAAAATGCAAGTTTCAGTCTAATAAAGGTATATTTACTTGTCTTCCCTCTTGATTATAATTTCTAAAAGAGCCCAGCGTTTTGCAGGTATACAACATTGTGTAATATTCAGTGAGAAACTGAGTCTTCCTGAAATAGATAGAATCAAGGCGTGGACTTGTTTTTAATTACAGCAGATTTAGAAAGATATAGAAATCAGCCTAGCCAGATTGACTCAGTGGATAGAGCATCAGCCTGCAGACGGAAGGGTCCCTGGGTTTTATTCTGGTCAAGGGCACATACCTCAGTTGCAGGCTCAATCTCTGGCCTTAGTTAGGATTCCTGTGGGAGGCAGCCAATTGATGTGTCTCTCTCACATTGATGCTTCTCTCTCTCTCTGCCTCACCCCTCCCTTCCACTCTCTCTAAAAAATCAATGGAAAAATATTCTCTGGTGAGGATTTTATATATATATATATATATATATATATATATATATATATATATATATATTCATTTTAAGAAGAAATATCTCAATACTCAAATGTGCATAAAAACATTTTAGTAAATAAAGAGGGAACCTTGATAGTTATCTTATGAGTATAAAACCAAGAAAATACTTGATACAAATTTTTGATATATGCATTCTACTTGACCATCACACTATCCTTCCTTAGATTTTCTCGACCTGCAACTTTTTCTGTATCTTTCTTCTCTGGAAAACATGCAAAAAGCATTTGCTTCCTGCTGCCTTTCTCTGAGTGGAACTCATAGTAAGTAAACCTGGATTTTTAATATGAAAGTTTGAGTTTAAGAAATCTAATATATATCATAGAAGTCCTTTCTATAAAAATAGAGGCCTGGTATACAAAATTCATGCATGGGTACGGTCCCTAGGCCTGGCCAGCAATCAGGGCTGATAGGGGCCTCCTGGCTGCTGTCCGGGGCCTCCCTTCCCTGGCTGCCAGCCAGGGCCTTCCTTCATTCTGCACCACCCTAGGGTGGTCAGCGCGCGTCATAGAGAACGATTGAACTCCCAGTCTCTGGGTCGAACTCCCAAGAGGACACTTTGCATATTAGCCTTTTATATATATAGATGAGAAAAATTAAGGTCCACATATTAAGACATCACTATGGAATTAGGTAAGATATTGGGAGAGAACTTCACTTTGTAACATATTCCATATGCCTTGTGGCATTGGTGCACAATTTGACATTATTTAAGTGAGCTACCATGTTATTTATTTTAGTTAGTTAATTCCCATTAAGAATGGAAAACTAATAGATGCTGGTAGAACTGCAAGTGAAATACAGTGGGGCCTTGACTTACGAGTGTCCCGACTAACGACTTTTTCAAGATACGAGCCATCTCTCAGCCGATTTTTTGCTTTGAGTTGCGAGCTAAAATTTGGGTTACGAGCCAGCTTCAGATACCCCACCGCTAGCTGGTGCAGTGAACGTCACAGTGAGCACCACAACATCAGCCCAGCATCACGTGTCTCACTCATTCACTATTGATTTGACATACGAGTAATTTGAGTTACGAGCTCCATCACGGAACGAATTAAACTCGTAAGTCAAGGCCCCACTGTAAAGAAGCTTGATCTTGAAGAACTTAAAGTTAATTTATAGGAACAAAACATAGATCCAAGAAATGAGTAAGAATAATTATAAACAAGTCAGTAAGTGCAAGCTATCCTCTACTCATTAAATATGTAAGCCCTTTAGAAAAAAAAAAAAAAGCCACTAATGGTTAATGATGGAGGTGGTTTCATAAGTGAGCAATTCTCATAAGTAGATTTAACAGGTTACGACAGTTCAGGATCAGCTTCATTTCACATCCACCTGGACCATGTGAGATCAGTAGTGTCACTGGCCACAAAGTCCATATGGCTGCAATGCATGAATAGAGCCAGGAAAATGACAACAATCAGGCTGTACGAGTTTCCCATAACACGTCAGCTTTGATCCAGAAGCACATAAGTATTCAATCTCCCTCTGAGGGACAAAAGGGAGAGTTGGTGAACACATGGTAGCATTAATATTAAAAAGTATGTGGTAGTATCACTCAGAAGGATGAATTCAGATAAGGAAGAGATTTTCTCAGAATCAGCAGAGGGACTTACATGGCATCAGAGGAGAGGTCCAGTAACATCAGGGCTTGAGGTGGAATTTCAACAGGAAAATGTGTACATTCTATTCCAGTAGAGAAAATCCAGACTTCCTATCATTTTATATAGGATTGAGAATAAACACAGTAGCTTATGATTGCTAGACTCTATTTCAAATTTCATAAGAAACAAGCAAGTACTAATAAAATTATTTACATACTTAGCTAACTGCTCTTGCCATTTAAACAGGCTGTAAGTCAAATGATCAACTTTTTATTCTTCAATTGTAAAACACAAGCTCCTAGAAAGCAGACTAGAAATATTTATAAAGCTACCATAAAATTATTAATAGGGGAAAACTTCAAAGAATATCCTTACATTTTCTTGGTATGGTAATGAAATTTTTAGCACAAAGAAGATAAAATTGGGGTTTATCATAAGTGAAGACATAAAATGAATGGAAAACTCTATGTAAAAATGGCATCACATTCTTGGTTACTTCTCTATTTTATATAAAAATTCACTGCATTTCTAAGTAGACATATGTGAAATTATATTAACCACTAATTATTCAATAATAAATATTAACCCTTGTGTATGTTCAGAAATGAGCACAATTGATTTTCCATCTTCTTTTCCTGTCACTAGATGAAAACACATCCTTTTTTATTACTATTCAATTCACAGTAAATATCAGAGTGGGTTTGTGTTGCTATTGTGATCACAGAACTTAAACTGTAAGAAAATAAGAAACAGATTTGTTTTTCCTTCTGGAAGTTAAATTGCATGTGGAGAAGTAGTTGCATTTTTTTTTTCTTTCTACCCTCCCACTCTGAGGTTCAGTTTTAACTTAATTTATTGATTCTACTTTATGGTGTTTCATTCCTTGATGAAGCACCTCTCAGGGCTTTGTGCCTGGAAAACAAAACCAATATCAAGAACTGCAATGTGAAACCACTGCTAAGTACAAAAATAAGAAAATTCAGAAGTGGGCAAGCATTATCAAAGGCACGAAGCAGACATGATTTAGCTTGTGCACTCTTTTCTTTTTCTAGAGAACTTAAAGTAAAAGTGCTCTTTGTTTCCATTATAAAAGCTGCTTTTCTCAGTGATGTTGTTTGGTGTCTGCTGACCCAAAATGGTAGACAAAGAAAACTTGTAGTCGTATTTGTCCCCAATAACCCCATACATAGATACAAGCTAAAACAGTGGTTCCCAAATGTCCCATTACAGCTGCTTCCAAACCACCTGGAGGGATTGTTAAACAGACTGCTGGGCCTGCCCAACTCAGAGTTTTCTATTCCACAGATCTTCAGAAGACATGAGGACGGGGAAAATCGTCAGATTTTGTTTTCCAATAAGTTCTCAGGGGCCACCCTTTATAAACACTGGCCTGAGGCAACTGGAGACAAAGGAGATGAAAGAACTGAAATATGTCAAGATTTAGGCTCCTCAGAATCCAGCTGAACAAAGAATTCTAACCCAGGAATTTAACTGCTGATGAATATGCTACATAGGGGGCAGTAAATATTTTCAGATTCTTCTAGAACCAGGAGCAATGTTGGATAATTCATGTCTGAATCACCACCCCTATACTCCGTTCCTCACTGTGTACTTCCTCAATAAACATGTGCCTGAGTTTATACCAAAAGGCACCCCTGCCAGGCCCACAAGTAATGAGTGCAGGGCAGGCACAAGAGAACAAATGAAGACCCATACACACGTGTTGGTAGGAAGCCTCAGTTTCTCCTCACAGGCTCTTTTCCAAAGGCCACTTGAAGGCCCTCACTATATAGAGGCTCAGAATAAGTAGCCAAGGCACTAGCCACGATGCTTTCCATGACCAACCTCAGAAGTCACACACCCTCACTTCTACCATATTCTGTCCATCACAAAGTTGACCCTGATTCAACAGAGAGGGGACTGACTCTGCAAGGGCATGCATACCATCAGGAGAAGCCCATTGAGGGCCAATGATGGCTACCACAGATGACCTCTAGGGACTCTCCAAATGCTAAGATTTTATGATTGATGGGGATTTAGAACCACTTTTAATAACACTGAAATACATGCATTCCGCTGGAAGGAGACTAAATGTTATAGATGCACACAATTATCTATGGTTCTTCTCCTAATCGCTAGAACCTGTGAATATGTTACTTTACATGAGAAAAGCGACTTTGAGATTAGGATTTAGTTAAAGACCTTGAGATGAGGAGATTATTTTGGATTATCCAGGCTGGCCCAGTCCAATCACATGGGGAATTAAAGAATCTTGGCTGTGGGTAGAGGGAAATGTGACTACAGAAGAGAGAATCTGAGAAACGGCAGTATGAGGACTCAGTCCCCACCATTGCAGACTTTGAAGATGGAAGAAGGGATCAAAAAATACCAGTGATCTCTAGAAGCTGGAAGAGGCAAGAAAATGGGTTCTCCACTCATGCCTTCCAGAAGGAACCCAACCTTGATGTTAGCTCAGCGAGACTGATGTTAGGCTTCTGACCTCCAGAACTATAAGAACACATCCATCTGTGTTCCTTTAAACCATCACCTTTGAAACCAGCATTTTTGAAGATGATTGCTACATTGGCAAGAGAAAACTATAATCATCATAGCAATTTAATTTCAAAATGTCTTTTTTTAATTTACTTTTTATTATTGGAAGGATTACAGATGTCCCCTCCCCCCCCCCCCCTCACGCCCTCCATCCTGGACTGCCCTCTTAGACCTACCACACTATTGTTTGTGTCCATGGGTATTGGATATATGTATTAAAATCTTGCATTAGTTCATCATTCAAGATAAAAATAGAATATTATTTAATGGAATTTGCAACCCCTGTATAATCAGCATTATATATATTTTTAAAATATATTTTATTGATTTTTTACAGAGAGGAAGGGAAAGGGATAGAAACATCGATGAGAAAGAAACATCGATCAGCCGCCTCCTGCACACTCCCTACTGGGGATGTGCCCACAACCAAGGTACATGTTCTTGACCGGAATCGAACCCGGGACCCTTCAGTCTGCAGGCTGATGTTCTATCCACTGAGCCAAACCAGTCAGGCCCGCATTATATTTTATGTCATCACATTAATAATCAACTTTTGCCTTGAGACAAAACTGACAACAATAAAAATCTCCTGAGTCAGGAAATGTATTGTGGTGAAGTTGTTTTGAAGGGCATATTCCACTCTCAGAAGACTACACTGGATTTCATTTTAAACAATTCTCGTGGAAACAAATTTAAAAAGTTAACATACTGACAATAAAGCAATTGGGCTCTCCACCATCTGCCATATCCCACTACACTCTGTCCTCGGTAGTTTCTCCTGGGTGGACATCCAAAGTCATCGTAATAGTTACAGGTAAGTGGAGCCCACCCATGTAAGTCTGGGAGCATGTGAGGGGAGGGGAGTGCTTCGACCGTGACCCTTGAAATCAGTGAAGGTGACAACAGAAAGGATTAGGAAACTCAATTTTATCCTGGTGGGAACAGATCTGCAATCTGTGGACCCAAAGCTCCGTACGTAGAGAATTCAAGTCAGTGTGGGCATTTCTGCATTCTTTGGGGGCCACCTAACATCTGAACCATGGAGGAAAAGTGCAGCCACCCCACCACCCAAATAATCTGTGCAGCAACGCTTGCCCGTGATATACACCATGATACAGAACCGAGGTCGTTTCTCTAAGATGAGCACTAGCTTTTACAAATTTACCTTCAGTTTTTCTATAGTAAGCCTGCAAGATGAAAACATGTTAAATTAGCAAACCTTTGGGTTCAAAAAGCTGTATTTTATGTCAGTAGATAAAGCACGCTGCCTCCACTCATGCTGGCATTTTTGTCAACACAGTCTGCTAATTATTCAGGATAACATTTTTCATAATTGGCAAGGCCGTGCCCCCTGCGTGGACTTTCTCAGTGAATGCTGAAAATTGCTAAATACGATGTATGTAATTTATTTTTGTCAGTGACCTTATTAGTGCCTCTACTGCTGAACCGTGTTTGTGGGTGGATGTGTACATGAAAATGCAGTCTTGACTTTTTCAAAATAGAAGTTATATAACTTTACACTTCATAAATTTAGCAACCAAAATGTTATCTGTAATAAGTGTTTCTGGGAAGCACTGTTTCACTACTGACTGGTTTGATGGGAGTTGATTAGATAATGCATTTTCATCTGTGTGTTGTTGCCATTACTGGCCTATTCCACTTGGCTGCTAAGGTGTCTAAACACTCACAAAAATTTACCCATGAAAACTGCGACAGGGTTCTCTGGGTTCATAGCTACAGATCACTGCACATCTGGATGGGTTGTTTCAGCTGAGTTTATAATGTCACATCCCCTGTAAACATGATACACCTGTCTCTCTTTTTAACAGACAGTTTTTGAAGTTGAAGCATTTATTTCCTCCCAGAACTCAGCAGTGGCACATTATTTACTGATGTTGAACCTGGGGGGTTCCTCAAACATCCCAGGATTTCCATTCTTTTATCTTTAGATGCAACAATACCCTTTACTTAAATAAACTAGCAAAGAAATATCAGCTTTATTTTGACATAAAGGGGGAATGAAAAGGGACACAATGAGACAATCAAACAGTTGATGATGCCCAGTTTATTTTAGAGATGTAAGAACTATTTTCCTTTTTCACATGTTGTAAGCCACTTTTGCTGTCAGTGTTACAAAAGAGTAATCACCAAACTATCTGTGAGCATCAACTGCGTGCAAGGATCTACGTTAACACATTACAAAGTTACAATGAGGTGTGTATCACTGTTGTCACCCTAGTCTAGAGTGGCTTATAACCCACTTAGAGGGTTGGGATGGATATGCATGACAAGATACTAAACGGACAGGTGTCAATCATGTGCCAGGTGGGAATAAAGCAAATGATGGAGGGCAAGTGCCTGTGTCCATGGGAAGCAAGGGTGAAGCCTTCCCTTTGACTAAAGGCCCGCTGAGTCCATCACTGGTTGCTACTCTGCCTCTCACCTCAAAATCATTGATTTCAATGAGCCATTTCATAAGTGTAGGCCTCAGGATTTATTTCGACCAGTGGCCACACAGTATATACAGCATTCTCTGCTCTTCATTCATGTTCTGCTAAACCTCAACTACAAACTCTCATTCCTAAGGTACATATTCATGCTCCCACCCATCTTTACTTTCACTGGATATACCAGCCAAAATAATAACACTGGGAAGGAAGCACACAGAGCAATACTTACACACTGCCAGGGTACACACAGTTGGAGGTTGAGTACTTTCATAACAAGCCTTTTGTAGGTGTATCTTCATATTTACAGTTCATATGCAGTCATTTAAGATACAGAATGGAAGATGGCCTCTGAGGAAGAAAACAAATCCAAAGAAGATAGCAGATGGGAGTCAAAAAGAAAATGTTGTCAAGGAAGGCTAGGGCAGAGGACGATGCAGGTTATGCCTGCCGGCACCAAGTTGGTCAGACTTACTCCTCCAGTCACAGGCAATGTGGGACCAGGAGAATATGGGGAGCAAAGGAGACCAAGCTGGCTTCCAAAGGAAAGGAGAGAGAAGGGGCTGGCCCACTCATACTCAGCTTCTCTTGCGAAACCCTCCAATTGGATAAGTCACACTTGCCTTCCCTGGGGGGGGTGGGGGGGGGGGAGTGAGTGAGGGCATGAAGAGAGGTCAGAAATGTCCCTCTATTGCAGTGGTTCTCAACCTTCCTAATGCTGCGACCCTTTAATACAGTTCCTCATGTTGTGGTGACCCCCAATTTCATTGTTACAAATTGAACATAATTAAAGCATAGTGATTAATCACAAAAACAACATGTAATTATATATGTGTTTTCTGATGGTCTTAGGCGACCCCTGTGAAAGGGTCGTTTGACCCCCAAAGGGGTCACGACCCACAGGTTGAGAACTGCTGCTCTAGTGGAACCTCCTTCACAGTCACAGATATACTAGGAACAGCAAAGAAGCATCACTCCCTAACATTGTGCAAATGCACAGACATGAGACCTGGCCCAGAAACCCAGAAGAAGTTGATATGACTGAAGTACAGGATATGAATACAGATATTGCCGGAAGCCAGTCCATCCTTGCTGCTTGACACAGTCGCTGCAGGGAAGAAACACCTGTACAGCATATGTTTCAAGGGACCTGGCGTATATGGCATACTGTTCTTAATATGTTTTTTCACCTTCTTGGCGCTATGTGTTTTAACCAAGGTCACCTCTCTGAGAAAGGTTGTTTCCCCAGGTAGGGATTTTTCCCTGAAGTTAGGGAGGGAATAAAACCTTAACTAAATGCCAGGCAGGTAGTTAATCACTTTAACTATGAACAATCATGCTTAAGCTACATAATCTTTTTTTTTTTAAATATATTTTATTGATTTTTTACAGAGAGGAAGGGAGAGGGATAGAGAGTCAGAAACATCGATGAGAGAGATACATCAATCAGCTGCCTGGTACCGCAACCCAGGTACATGCCCTTGACCGGAATCAAACCTGGGACCTTTCAGTCCGCAGGCCAACGCTCTATCCACTGAGTCAAACCAGTTTTGGCAAACTACATAATCTTTACTCCCTGGAATGGAGATAAGAAACGCCCTAACCTTTGGAATAGAAATTGACAGGATTAAAATCAACTGGTATAAATACAGATGTAACAAGACAATAAAAGACAGAACTTGGCTGGAGATCCTGGCTAGAGATCCTGGCTAGCCTGCTGATCAACTGAACGCTGTCTCCGTCTCATTCCTTCTTCGCCAACTCTGTCCACACCTTTGGGGACCCCTGGACCTGCTGGAGTTGGACCCCAACAAGATATGGCTAAGGACTAGCCTGCGGCCGCTTCACAAAAGATTGAAAACAGGATGCCAGGAATTCTCTACATTTTATGCCTTAGTGCCCACCCTAACCCCCATCAATCCATTCCTATACCAAATCTAATCACAGTCTCAATATCTTGAGGCCTGTGACTAAATGTTGGCTATGTTGTCAATCTGTGGGAAATGCATAATTTGCCAGAAGTCAGCAGGCAGGGTAAATGACTAAATAATGGAAATAGCATTATTACTCACTAGAAGCAACAAATCATCCCTCTGCCATTGTATTCATTTTTATATCTTCTAAACTATAGTGTTACTCTGAAAGTTTTTAAGTAGCATAGAGTTACAGAAAATTATTTCCTACATCCAAAAATAATCATTCATGAGACTCTCTATGGACATACTTTTTAGCTTAATTATTAACTACCTTGTGAAAGATACATTGTACCAAGACATTTCCTCTTAATATCAGCAACATCAAGATTTCATTTTGACCAACAGAAACAACTTTCAGAAAGAATTTAAGTGTTATTAAAACAATTGTTTCTGATTAACTCCATTATTAAGATGAGCACAGTAAAGTATTCTGTCTGTTTCTACCTATGAAAGATAATCTGCAAATCAAAACCACAATGAGGTATCACCTTGATACCATTGTAATCAACCTAGGGAATTATACTGTTGTAATTAACCTAGTTATTAATAACAGGAAAGGAGCAAAGAGAAGGCCAGATATTACAGGCACATCATTTAGGCAGCTTCACCAAGGAGCTAAAGCTTTACACACTTCCCAGGAAGCAGGGGGAGAACTGCACAGCAGGAAGACGAGATGCATGCTCAGTAAAGAGGGGCTTTTAGCTTTACTGCAGGGATGTAATTCCATGGAAACAAAGCCTTCTACCACATCTCACCCTCCCATGGAGCCTCCAGAAACGCTTATTCAAGTGGCACCCTAAGAGTCCGACTCTCACTGGCAACGGGAAAGACCACCCACGCATTTCTCTGATATCCACGTCTTGACTGCTGGAATGTCTGTTGGTAGGATTGTAAACTGGTGCAGTCACTATGAGAAACAGTATGGAGGTTTCTCAAAACATTAAAAATAGAATTACCATATGATCCATCAATCCCACTTCTGGTTACATATTCAAAGGAATGAAGTCACTACTGCAAAGAGATATCTGCACCCCCATGTTCATTGCAGCATTATTTACAATAGCCAAGACATGGAAGCAACCTAAGGAGCCATCAACAGATGAACAAATAAAGAAAATGTAGTTTATATAAATGTAATATCTATCTATCTATCTATCTATCTATCTATCTATCTATCTATCTGATGAAAGGGGCCACATGCTAACCTGACAAGCTCAGGGAAGGCCTGTGTGGCGGGTGGTCTTGCAAACTCAGGCAAGTAATCACAAAGGATGGTCTGAAATTAAACTTTAACTAAAAGCAGTTGTGGTGGGCAGTTACGTCCTAGGCCGGTATCTTCACTGACAAGGTCAACCTGTACCTGAACTGAGCCTGTCTGTCTTTTTGCATCTATGATAACATACCCTTGAAATGTCTGGGTAACTTGTAACTTCCCTTTTTCCAGACCCCTTGGGGCACAATCTAATGTGCCTGGGGTCCAGGACAGATACCACAAATTCCTTCATTGTTATCATGTTCATTGTTCCTGCACCCACCTAAGTATGTATCTATCATTTTACTTTTTATACAACCCCAGGGGTTTCCTTGCTTTGCTTTCTCCGCCCTCTCTAGTCTATCACCAATGGATTTCATGTAACCCACCTACATCCCTTGCTTGAATTGCAATGTATAAATATAAATTATCTCAATTTGTTAGGTTTCTGCTTCCCTGCAATTGTCGACAGTTTGGCTCAAATAAACTCACAAAAACTCTTTACAGGTTTGAATGTTTTTATGTGAACAATATGAATATTCTTCAGTCATAAAAAGAAGGAAATTCTGTCATTTGAAACAACAGAGACAGATCTTGAAGGCATTATGCTAAGTGAAATAAGTCAGACTGAGAAAGACAATTCCTGTATGATCTCAATTATATGTGAAATCTAAAACAAAACAAAGCCCAAAAAACCCTTCATAGAAATAGATAATAGATTGGTGGTTGCCAAAGCTGGGGGCTCAGAGTGGGAAGTGAGTGAAGGGAGTCAAAAGATACAAACTTCCAGTTATAAAATAAATAATTCCTGGGGATATAATGTGAAGCACGGTGACTAAAGTTAACAATAATACTTTGTTATGTATTTGAAAGTGAATAAGATCAAGTGAATAGATCTTAAAAGTTCTCATCATAAGAAAAAAATTATAACTACGTGAGGTGATGAATGTAAACTAAACTTGTGGTGATCATTTCCCAGTATGTACATATATTGAATCATTATGTTGTACACCTAAAACAAATGTTATTTGTCAATTATACTCAATAAAACTAGAAAAAAATTTAAAAAGATAATCTAGAAGGTCTTACCCAAAATTTTACACACACACACACACACACATACACGTACACATGCATGTACTAGACTGAGATACTATAAATTGTTTTCACGTATAAACATAAATACATATATAAGGACACCAACTAGGAAATAAAATCTTTCTAGCAATGGTCCCCTGTTGTTTCTCCGTCCACTGAATAAAAATTGCATCAGCCTGAAGTTTTCTCCTCCACTGGTGCTCAAACATCCTGAACAGAAAAGCAAAGGAAGTGTGCCTGTATTTGCATAGTGTCACCTCACCTTGAGAAACCCCTCCCTGGCTTCTCTGTCCCCAGCTTGCTAGTGAAGTCCTTTGATTCCTACAGCTGCAGTTCCTGTTTGCTCTCAGGACTGTTTGATCACTCAGGGGCACAAGGGAACAGCATGTAGCTGTTGCATTTTTGGCACAGGCTTGACATTGAACAGTAGGTGGTTTCTCACCCGTTTGGCTCTTGCTTTAGGACAATGAATGACAAGATGTTAGTTCACAAAGCAAGGCTTATGTAACTCACAGAAGAAAAATATCCGGTTGGAGATTTGTTCTGCAAATCAGCAAAATTTCCAAATCAAGAATAAAAGTCCTTTCCCCCCCCCGGCATCCCAAGATAAAGATGACTTGGCCAAACTAATAAAGGGCAACTCAGTCAAGAGAATGAGTCAATGTGGACAATGTCATTTTTAGGTTGTCAACATAAGAAATGTTCAAGCCTGTAGAGAATTTTTTATGAGTTTATTTGATTCAAACTGATGACAGTTGCAGGAGGCAAAATCTCAAGTAATTGAGATAATGCTGCAGAGAATGGCAGTTTTGCACATTTTATACATTACTGTTACAGAAGAGCAAAGAAATACCAAGCACGCTTCCTAGAGAAGGGGGGGACCCCGTTTATTAACACTAGTGAACTCCGGGAACAAGTTCCAAATCACAGTGAGGTAACACGCAGAGGCTTCACGTTTTATAACCTTCTGGGGTCTTTGTCTTGCAGCTATGGTTCCGCCCCCTTTCCTGGGCTTACAGGAAGGCCCCCGGGGGTTGATGATCTGTCCTGGGGCCAGCAATAATGACCTTACCCCACCCCCCACCCCAGGGCAGTGCATTGTTCAGTTTTTATGTCCTGACAAGCCTTGCAAGACCATTTTCCTCCTCATTACAATCAAAAGAGGGTTACATCATGAAATCCATTGGTGATAGATTAAGGAGGTTGGGGAAAGCAAAGTGGGGAAAACTCTGGGACTAGATAAAAAGTAAAATGATAGACACATATGTTAACGTAAAGGTAATGTTAAGGTAAAAAAAAAAAAAACCCATTGAAACCTGTAAAGAATTTTTGGGAGTTTATTGGGAGCCAAACTGTAGACAATTGCTGGGAAGCAGAACCTCAATGAATGGAGATAATGCTCCCGAGAATGGCGGGTTACATCTGTATTTATACATTGTAATCAAAGGAAAGGGACATAGGTGAGTTACATGAAATCCACTGGTGATAGACTAGAGAGGGAGGAGAAAGCAAAGCAGGGAAACCCCTGGGATTAGATAAAAAGTAAAATGATAGATACATACTTAGGTGGTTGCAGGAACAATGAACATGATAACAATGAAGGAATTTGTGGTATCTGTACATTAGATTGTGCCCCAAAGGGTCCAGAAAAAGGGAAGTTACAAGTCACCCAGACATTTCAAGGGTATGTTATCATAGATGCAAAAAGACAGATAGGCTCAGTTAAGGTAAAGGTTGACCTTGTCAGTGAAGGATACTGGCCTAGGATGTAACTACCCACCACAACTGCTTTTAGTTAAAGTTTAATTTCAGACCATCCTTTGTGGTTACTTTAGGTCTCTGAGTTTGCAAGACGGCCATGCAGGCCTCCCCTGGGTTTGTCAGGTTAGCTTGTGGCCTTAGTGTCCACACACTCTTCTTTTAGGACAGTGGTTCTCAACCTTCCTAATGCCTCGACCCTTTAATACAGTTCCCCATGTTGTGGTGACCCCCAACCATAACATTATTTTCATCGCTACTTCATAACTGTAATTTTGCTACTGTTATGAATCGTAATGTAAATATCTGATATGCAAGATGTATTTTCATCATTACAAATTGAACATAATTAAAGCATAGTTATTAATCACAAAAACAATATGTAATTATATATTCAATATGTGTTTTCCGATGGTCTTAGGCAACCCCTGTGAAAGGGTTGTTCGACCCCCAAAGGGGTCGCGACCCACAGGTTGAGAACCCTGTTTTAGGTAGATGGGTACAGGACAATTAACAGTCAACAATTAACAATGAGGGGATTTGTGGTCTCTGTTCTGGCATGGTTGTTGTGCCTAGAGGGGTTCAATAAAGGGAAGTTACCTTGACATTCCAAAGGTATGTTATCTTGCAAGCAAAAGACAATAGACAGGCTCAGTTAACCTAAAGATTTACCTTTGTCAGGGAATATTCTAGCCCTAAGGTTCTAGCCAGGCCCACCATGACTGGCATTTAGTTAGAAAGTTTGAATTTCAGACCATCCTATGAGGTTACTTTCTGTCTCTGAGTTTCCAAGGCTGCCATTCAGGCCTTCCCTGAGCTTGTCAGGTTTAGTAGGTGACCCCTCTTTGTTCACAGGTTAATGCTCTTCAAAACAGCCAGACTGGGTTTGCTGAAGAAAATTTCATTTTGTTTCCTTTTTTTTGGAGGGGGAAGGGTTGAAACAGAAAATATTATTTATAAAGGTGTTCATTATTGAAACAATCGCCATGTTAATATAAGAAACGTAACTCTCCCCTCATGTCTGCTCCAGCTTCAAGAAATCAAAAATTACAGAACATAATTCTGTATGATCCAATAAAACTCCTGTAAATGCTTGCTTCTTGCTTCACAAAAAAATGGTTGTTAGGAAGTTAAACAGAAGCTCTGAATTTGAAAACCAGTGTCTTTGACATCTTCCTGAGAAATTATACAATAATTGTCACAATTCGGTCTAGAGTCCTCGATGAATCATAACTCCTTGCTGCCTACGAGTAATAGTGACTTTTGCAAACAAGATTTCCACAACTGTACAATGTTTGGTTATTATGTTTTTATTGTATGAATATAAAGAAAACAAACAAGAACAGAGTCTGGAATGAAAACCTCAATATATTTCCTATAATAATGTCTGGAGGGGACAGTTACCCCCAAATTTATGAAGGCAATTAAGTTTTACCAGGCAGCTTAATGTCCAGCCCTCCTCCCACCAGTTGTACGCATATCCCTTTTTAAGAGTCCTTCTCATTGCAATGATAGACCTGTAGGATTCCTTTCACTTCTACCTCCCAGAATTTAAAATTTTTCATATACCTTTGAAAATAATGTAAAAATAACCCAATTTTCATAACAATTCTACAATCTAGTCTTTAGAATATGGCTAGAATAGATGTCAAATACATCAACAAACCAACCAAAAATGGTTTTGGTAAGCTAAAAAAAAAAAAAAAAAAGAAAGAAAAAGAGCATCCCATATATTACAAAAAGTATTGGAAGGGTTATTAGCAATAAATAAAGTGTAGCAGTAGAGTTGTATAGTAAACAGTTATTGTACTAGTGGCAAATGGGTTTACGCCAGCTCAACCACTTACCACTGTGACCGCTCCAACTTGAGCTTTCTGAGACTGGGCAACTATATAGCTGTTCTATTCTCTCGCTACACTAGGCGTTTGTAAAGTTCAGATCATATTATGCATGTAAATGTGCTTGATAAGCCCTAACCGGTTTGGCTCAGTGGAGAGAGCATCAGCCTGCAGACTGAAGGGTCCCAGGTTCGATTCTGGTCAAGGGCATGTACCTTGGTTGTGGGCACATCCCCAGTGGGGAGTGTGCAGGAGGCAGCTCATCAATGTTTCTCTCTCATCAATGTTTCTAACTATCCCTTTCCCTTCCTCTCTGTAGAAAATCAATAAAATATATTTTTAAAAAATAAAAAAATAAAGGTGCTTGATAAATTGTAATATATCCAGCAAAAGTTAGGCGTTATTGCGCAAACGTAGTATGTTAGGATTTTGTTAAGGTCAGGTGACAGCTGCTATTCTTCTCTTGTACACCCACTTTCATTCTTTCTAAAAGAGAATGATAAAGGAAAAGCCAACTGCCTAATTAGAAAGTTTCCATGAATCAAAGTAGCAAAGCTAACTACTTATTTCTGTAATCCCCGCTTCCATCCTGTGGCCCAGTTGTCACATAACCAAATAATTTAAATGTGGGGAAGACTTTCATCAACTTCTGGTCCAGTGGACTGAGGTACAGACATGAAATGAAGTGACTGAGGTGGTGCCCAAAATGACCCAGCTGCAAGCATCACCAGTCACCTGGCAGTGGAGAGGAGTGATTCAGCCTTGGCCTTCATTCCTTCTGGCTACCTCTGTGGCTGATGGTAATTTCGAGAGAGAATGATGAGTCCCATGGTCATTGATGGCTAGTGGGTATATCTGCCAGAGCACAAGTGCTATAAATAGCACTTCGATGAAAGTTAAAAGTAACAGTCAAATTTGATCAACTGTATCATTTGTGGTTGAAAGGGTACATGCTGACTACACAAACACATTCAGGCACTGCACATCTGTGCTCTGTAGCATCACAGGGATTTCATTGCACTCAGTCCATTTTTTGAGAGAGACTGGCTTCATGCTGAACTCAGCGTGAGAACAACAGGGCAGGACACCAATTAGTGGAGGCGTTTGCACCAACTTGACAGGACCACTGTGCAGGGAAGTTTACTGGAACCCAAGCAATGGTGGAAACATGTCCTTTGGCAGTAAATAATTAAACTGGAAATGAGAACTTTATCCTTCTAGATAACAGCTTTGATTTATGTTCAAGAAAATCTGCAACCTCCAGAAAATCGGATCAGTTGCCAATCCCACGTGATCTTGACAAAACCACCAGAAATTGCCTTGTTCTCCTGTGCCACACTTTCTTATCTAAATTCACTTTTTCGATCTTCAGCAACTTAGGCGTGGAAGCAGAGGTCAGGACAGAATTAGCATAGCATCAATCCCTGCTTCCTGACAGTACAAAATAACCACAACTATTTGCCTCTCTGGGCAGCTCCGGCTATCATTCTTTTATAGTTCACAAGGTTCATTTAACTATAATTTTTAAGTATTATATTTTCTAGGTTCTTACATCATGATTTTTTTAAGAGGAAAAAAAACAAAACACGTGAGATAAGTAGCCATGGGTTGGCTATATTTTTTGAAGCACATGTTTTGCTTTTAATCCTAATTTCCAGATCTAATTCCCACTTGGTCTATTTCTATTTAGACTGATCGACTAGAACCTACCAAGAAAAGATCACAAACTAAATCCTATGATAATAGCCTCAGAAACTTTAAACAGCTCTAAGAGGTTTGGCCTCAGACCCAAACATTAACACGATCAACTCAATTTTAATGAGGTCAAACAGGCTGCTGGGCATCTGGCTGGTGATCAAGGTCTTGGCCTGAGTGGGGAGGGCCAACTTGTTCTTACAAAGAAGGTAAAACATAGTGACAGGTGATAATGCAATGCATGAAGACACTGCCCTAGGCCTCTTTATCTTTGCACCCCACTGGGATCCCAGAGGCCAGATGTAAACGTAGCTGAGGATGTGTGGAAGAATCATACCTTTGCAGAGAAAATGCTAAGGGATTTAAATAAACCCCTTCCATGTCAAAATGAGTTCATCAACCAACTTGGGGAGACCAGAAAGAAAACAGACCTCAGGAAATGATAGGCAGAAAGATGAAGGCTAAGAAAGAGCCAAGCTAATATGATTATATTTTCATCTTTTTGTGTGTTTTCTTTTGGGTTTGTTTTTGTTTTCTATGAGCACTTTATTAATAGAGGAGACAAGTAATTGGTTATATGTATTTTCTCCCAGTCTATCATTTGCTTGTGTTTAGTTTTACATTTTTGACCCTACAGAAGTTTTCTGTATTTTTTCTTCTTTTTTATGATCACTGGTTTGAGGCTCTAGGGAAGGGAAGAAAGACCTTCCTCTCTCTGAGATAATAAATACATCTATCCTTGTTTTACTCTAGGAAATTCTTGGCTTCATTTTAATCAAAATACCTGACCCACCTAGTGGAAGGTGAGGGGTGTGTGTGTGTGTGTGTGTGTGTGTGTGTGTGTGTGTGTTTATCTTTATTGTTGGAAGTATTACAAATGTCCCTTTTCTCCCTCTTCATTGTTCTCCCCTCCCACGCCCACCCCTGCTCCAGGCCTTTAGGGCATTACTGTCTGTGTCCATGGGTTATGCATATATGCATAAACTTTCTTTGGTTAATCTCTTCCTGCACCACCCTCCCCCCCCCCCTCCCCTGCCCCAGAATCATCTTGATTTGATTTTATTTTTTAAAAATATATTTTTATTGATTTCAGAGAGGAAGGGAGAAGGAGAGAGATAGAAACATCAATGATGAGAGAGAATCATTGATTGGCTGCCTCCTGCACTGGGATTGAGCTTGCTACCTGACATGTTCCCTGACTAGGAGTTGAATCATGACCTCCTGATTCATAAGCTGATGCTCAACCACTGAGCCACACTGGTGGGGCTCATCTTGATTTTAAACAGTGAATTCTAGTGCCTTAAAGACATATCAAAGATCTATATACCTTTACAATGCCCCCAACCCCCACTGTTAAATATTATCTCTGAAAAAAATGAAGTCTTTCTTGAGTAAACTGCTTTTCTTTGAGTAACAGCAATATATTTAGGTCCAAATCACTTACTAATTATATAGGTAAAATCATTAGAGACCAAGATTGAAAAAAAAAGAAAATATTTGAGCCTGGTATCTCAGAAGTAACTCATTTGACATATAATTGCCTCATTTTTCCTTTTAATAGTTCATATAAAATCTTCATCTTAGTATCACAATCAGTACAGAGCCTGCCATGGGACCAGGAATAGCCAAGTCACCAAATATGAGAAGGAGAAAAGCACCCATAAGCAGTTTTAAAATGTACTTTTGAAATAAAACATTGAGATTAATACACACACACATATATGAATGCAAAAGCAAAATGGTGAAGTCATTCTCTATTAATATTATGCTACCTTAGAATCTGTAAAACTCCATGATTTGCTGATACATTTAAAGGGTTATGAAAAATTGAAAAGGGTTTAAAATCACAGAAATCAGCTTAAGAACCTGGAACTTTGTTCAGTTGACCTATAAACACCAAGTTACCTTATTACAGAATGTGTGAATTTTCTCTAGTAAAATTTGGTAAAGTACTTCATCAAAAAATGAATGGTAAAAATATAAGGCACAAAAAGTGGAAAACTCAATGGCCTTTCTTAATTCCTAGTAGGAGGAATAGCATTTGAATAAGCAGTCAAGTGGGTAGGAATGACTATTTTCTGAGACCAGAGAGAGGCTCCCTGAGTCACTCTTAGGTTAGGTTTAATCCTGTCCACTGTTAAGAATATGTGTATGGGATAGAAATTATTTCACAAACTTTAAGATTCTTTTACTATGCAACCAACAACCTAAAAACATTGTCATAAATATTTGAAAGGTACTTTTCTGTCACTATGAGCATGTAGGCAGGAAATCAGGGTGCTCTACCCTAAGGAGCACATCCATTAGAACTTTCCGTAATGATGAATATATTCTAGGTATGCTGCCCAATATGGTAGCCACTAGCCACGGGTAGTTACTGAGTACATGAAATATGGCTACTGTCACTGAAGAACTTATTTTTATTTTATTTTAATTGATTTAAACTTAACTAGCTACATGTGGCTTGTGGCTGCCTCATTAGACAAGAAAGTTGTAGAAAGCAAGCATACAACTTTGACTGGGTAATCAACTAGATCTACTAAAAACTTGCAGTGTTCTGCATTGTGGAGAAGAAACCTTACTCTTCTTGGACAGATCTACTTGAGTTCCATCACCACCACTGTTTCAGTCCTCTAAGATCACCTGCTGTTGAAATCCTGAAAATTGGGAAATGACAGGCTAGGGCAAAAAGTCTTAAGTAAGCAACTTCAGATGATAGAAATATCACATGTGAAAGTAAAGATTACATCACATACTGCATTATGCAGCCTACTTGTACGTATAACAAACCAGTATACTCCCAACTATGAATGACAACAGATATTTTTCTTAGAGAAAGAAGTGTAAACTTGTTATGATGAGAGTCTTCGGGTCAATAGAGAGGTTCTTTTAAGAATCAGCTGTTTTCCCTCCTGTGCATATAGTCCAAGAAGAAACAGCCTGAAGTTGTATTGAGGGAAATACAGACCACATGTAAGGAGCTTCCTTCAAACTTCAATCTCAGGCAGTGGGATGGGTGCACAAAGGGTGATTATGAAATCTTTAACATAGGACACTGTCATATATGCCTTGTGATTTAATTAACTGGTGTCACACACTATATGCTATTTCTGGAATTGTGTATTTTATTTCAACTGAATTGTTTAGCTGACTTTCTTCCATACAGTCTTACTATATATTTTCTAAACTTTAAGTTCCCACATAGTCTAGTATGCATACATAATTACTTCCTTAAAAGTATATGTTCAGTTAAGATTAACTTGTTCATTTAAAGTTAATAAGCTCTTGTGTATGTCATCACTGAGGCTGTTGTTTAGTGGTAAAAGGTAACAACGTGGTTACACTGTATTGAGGTACAAATGATGTCATTCTTAACCTGAAGGCAATAATCTAAAATTTGGCCAAAGGAAAAATAAAGAGATGGCTGTGATTTGATATTCAAAACCTTTATTGGTAGGTAAACTCTAGGGAAACAATTAATTTTTAGAAACATCATGGAACAGTACAAAATGCTATTAATTTCAACTTTAAAAATTAGGAAAAACTAAAAAGAAATAAAACATTGAGCAAGAATTTAGAGAGAGTAATAGACTTGCTATGCATTTAGTAGCACTCAACAATACATTTAGAGGATTAATTATTAGCTGTGTTGCAGAGAATAAAATCCTACTATGGGACGTATTTATTAAATGTGGTTTTGACAAGCAACAATTATGTAAGCACAGCCTTGCTTTTCAGGTTGTTTTCTTTTTTAAGCTTCTTTGCCCCCAAAATGGGAACTGTAATACAATACCACAGATGCAAGACCTTCAGGGGCTCAGCGTGCACATTTTCAGGCTTCTACAAACACTTTGTACTGTTGCTCTCAGGAGTCAATGAATCTTTGAGACAAGTTCTCCTCTACCCCACTGCCCATCTCCACCCCAGGCAGTGAGCACAATGCAAGATACAAAATGGGGTGATCCTGGAGGGCAAGAAAGAAAGCGCTGGGTGGTGAGCACAGAGAAGACAGATTTGAGAGAATGCAGGTAATGAAAGAATTAAAAAACTGGAGGCAAAGAAAGAGTTAGGAGTGCTGTTCCCCTGTCTTCAGTACTTGATGCCGTTGAAACTGTGAGAAGTAATAGCAAGGGCTGTAACAGATGACTTCCTTGCACTACTTTCTACACAAGACTATCTGACCTACCACAACCAGGGAGACAAAGACCCCAGGAAAGTCGGCGCTGGAAACCAGATCACCCAGCCTCTAGCTGCTAAGGCTGCCGTTATTGGCTTTGCCTTAAGATGACCGGCTATTTTTATGACAGGGGCCATTGGGTAATTCATATTGGTAGAGACATGGGATCTGGAGTCAGACTGCCTGAGTTTAAGCTGTGTGACCTTAGTTAATTGCTCTTTCCAGGACTCAGTTTTTCCCAAATGTGAATGAGGACGAAATAATTCTGACCTGAGAGCCTTGCGCATTCTAAAGGAATTCACGTTCAGGAAGTCTGTGGAATGGTGGCTGGCTTGTAAAAAACACTCAACATATACTAATTATGATTATTATTTGTAGCTTTCCTACTGTGTTGGAATAGTTGGACTCTGTTTGCCATAACAAACAAAATTATTGATATTTAACGGCTACTTAACAGATAGACATGGTGGTTTTAGTGGTTGGTAAATCTCATTAAATAGGTTTCTAATAGCCAGCTGGTATTTAGTGAGCATATTAATGCTCTTATTACCTTTAAATTAAAGCCTTATTTCAACCATTTAATTTCTGTTTATAACTTATATATACTTTCATCCTTTTAAACAAAGCATATAAAGCTTCTCTTATAAAAGAATAATGATGTCCATTGACTCCTTCTCTTCCCTGTTTTATTGGCACCTAAATCCTCAGAAGCATTTGGGC
Organism: Myotis nattereri; assembly: GCF_964212035.1. Lineage (NCBI taxonomy): Eukaryota > Metazoa > Chordata > Mammalia > Chiroptera > Vespertilionidae > Myotis > Myotis nattereri. The sequence continues at coordinate 62,649,372 of NC_138080.1, read as the reverse complement.
AAAGACACTTTGAGTTGCTTAATCCTGCTGGGTCATATGTTGTTGTGAAATTATTTTCTGCCTAACCACAAATACAATATGCTTGTATAACTTCCTCTTCATGCATCTCAACAATTTCTGATTCACAAGCAAGCCTACTGTCACATGAATGTCATTTCCCCTGAAAATGACATCAATCCCATCATTTCTGTTTCCACTTAATTGCAATACCAATGTATTTTACCACTGTGCTTATCTTCACCTTCTTCTCTCCCAACTTCCTTTCAGTATAAACTCTTCCACTAGACTGACTAACCAGCCTGGTTGAAGGTACTGTTTCTTTGTCTTTAGCTGATCATCAACACATTCATCAGGCATGGAATTCACGGCTTGTGCCACAAAGTGATAAAGGATCATTGGCTACGAGAAGAAGACATATGACCTAATTGTACGGCAAAGAACAAGCTGATAGTTGCTTGAGATCTTGAGGGGAACGTGCAGAAAATTCACAAAAGCCCCCACAAAAGAATCAACTGTAAACATCCATCACATTGTCAGCGTTAACACCTGCCCGGATACCACATCAGGAGCTGTGAACTAACATCTTTGCTGCCTTCCTTACCTCTTCTCCCTCCCTGCTCCCAACCCTTGAGGACCCAGAAACATCTGTTGGTGAGCTGGAGAAGGCGGAGAAAATTAGGTAATAAATCCTTCCCACTCCCACTTCAAATCAGGCTTCCCGCTGAGCTGCCAGCCAGCAAGAAGCATCAACTTTAACACAAAATTGAAGTTTTTATTAACACATGTAACTGAGAGTTAAATTACTAAACCAAGGCAATTTTCAGTGACCTGAAGTTACCAGAAAAACCTATTGCCCAAGAGGGACAAGAAAAGTCGCGGAGCCTGCCTAACATCTCACACAGTGATGGGGAAGATTAACCACCCAGACCGCCTTGCAAGGGACAGAGGGGGACAAAGTCTGCAAGTCACCTCTGTCCAGTGTGTCAGCTGCTTTTTGAAAGAGAAAATGGTGGTACCGGAGGCCAATATGGCTTCCCCAGAAATAAAGATACCCTGCCCAGGCCTGAGCACAGGAGTGAAGCCCAACACTGATGTGCCTTGAAACCATGGAAGCCAGCTGGGCACGGACAGGTCACTTGTCATCACTGGGTTAAGGATTCATGTTTCATATGGACCTAGGGACATGGAAAAGCACCAAACTATAAGTATCTCCATTTTTCTGAGAAGGAATCATCTAAAATGTCTCTCCCTTTCTTCCCAGGAAAGTGTTATGAAGAATTATTATAATTATCTTTTGAAATAATGATGTAGGCATTAATGGAAACATTATTCTGCATGAAAATATTGCAATCACTTACAGATACAACTTATGACAGCACAAACTGCCCAGAGGTTTTAAATCAATGAATGCAAAATAACAAAAGGATAAAAACACATCCCCAGAGACACAACAGGAAATGCATCTTGTTTTGCGTTTGTAAAATGCAAATGTAAACATAAGGCAAAAAATGACCATATTAAACCTAGAACTTAAATTATGTAGAATATTTTATGAGTGTAAATTTGCTTTTGTTTGGGGAAACAAAGAGGTAAAAAATGTAGTTTCATGAGTCTGTTCACTGGTGATATGAAGGCATCTAGTACAATATTTCCTATTTATTTTTTAATGAATGAATAAAAAACAAATAAAGGATCCAGTACCATTGTAGAAATACATTTATGCCCTAAAAGTTTTGAAATAATATTGAAACTCCAAAATTACATATATGTAACTCCCACAAAAAAAGCCCAAGTATGCACTGTCTTCCAACCTAGCTTCAAGCAGACTGCTAACCCAACACTTTTAAGGGAAGTGTGACTGACTGTTTCAGCACGTGCTACAGATTTCCTATGATGGGCTAGTCTTGGACTTAGTGCATTTTGCATTTTGCATTTTGAACAACATTTTTATAGGGAATTGTTCCTTTAATTTCTAGAGCATTTATAAAACCCGATTCCCGAAATAGGATCATTTTCTGGGCCATAGAATACATTATATTTGGTTTACTTGGGAGCATTAATGGAAGGTTTCATCATGGATTCCACCACCAGCGCATTCTTACAGCATGTCATCAGCATTTTTCTGAAATTTTACAGAGTTGAGCAGATGGCTCAGCTCTCTGATAATGGCCACAATAGCCTCGCAAAGCTCTTGATTTTATTTGTAAAATTTTAATCTTTAAACAATGAATCATGAAGGTAGAGGAAAGTGGAACATTATAATGCACTCTTAAAAACTATTCCATGACCCCATCCTATGGATATGTAAGTGGTCAGACATACAGGTTCTTGTTTACAGTCTTTCAAGCTATTGGATTCTAAATGTTTGGTGAGAGAAGCATGCAGATTCAGATTTTTAAATATGGCGTTTGTCACTTACTGAAGGAAGAAGTGAGGCAATTCTAGCAGACGGAAGCCAGGCAACTGTCACACCTCAGAGTTCTCCACATCAACGGCGTGGCTGTCTTTGATAGAAGGCAAATCGTAAGCCCTCTCCTCTATGAACTGCTTTGTGGTCCACAGGAAGGAAGGGCCTTGTGACATTTGAGTGGCCCTTGTAGTCTTGATTTCACAAACTTCAAAACGTTATTTGAAAGGGAAACTAATAACATATATTAAAAAGAGGTCACCATACGTTCGAAGATCTATAAAGGAGTCATGATCTTTGCTCAAGGAAGTAAAAAACTAAGGAAATTGTTGTTAGTGAAGTTCTGAACTGAATTGTGCTCCAAAGTTCTGATTATAGAAGGTGCTTTTTGTTAAAAAATAAAATAAAATGCTCTTGATATGCAAATGATAAAAATATCCCTTAGTATCAAATAATATCTGAAAGCAAATTTTGCAAAGTGTCCCAGAACTGTTTATTTAAGGACATTCTGATTATGCTTCAAGGTAAGCCTATAGGCAAATATTTACCTACATTATTTAAAAAGGGATTTTCATTGATTTCCACTGTCCAGCTTTATTTCATTGATCTCTACCATTTAACTTTATTTTTTAATAGTATCAGATCCTTACCACAAGAGAACACTATAGTTAAGAGATCAATAATAATATAATAGAATCCAAAATTTTCTAAGAGTTAATAACTCTGCAACTAACTATAATGAATAATCTTTAGCATATAAATAGTCACATAAGCTGTTATTCCCCCAGTCACATAAAGCAGGATAGCATAACCTAGTAACAATCACACAAAAATCTGTCTTTGACAAAGAGCAAGAGTAGCTGGAAATCTGAGTTGTAAAATCTTCTTCCACGAGTTCAAAGGGTTGCCAGGTTCTCTCACCTGATTTCACATGACTGGGCCACCACCTTTTCTAACTTACACCCTCCATGTCCTCTATTGTCCCATTAAGTAACTCCCTGTGTGTTTCCCAGTGGAAACTTGCTTCTCTTGGTGCAGTCAGCTCAACTGAACCCAGGAACTCTGGCCTGCAGGGATATATGGTCGTGAGGGCAGAGCTGTTCTCCAGCAGCCCGAGTGGATGGTTGAACTCTGTTCCTAGGCAATGACACTGTATAGCCTTGGATGCTGGTTTCGTTAGGATATGTCTCTTCCCTTCAACTCACTTCTCTAATAGTCTCTGCTCCCTGGGATCTGAGACCAGTCTTTGGAGACTGGTCCAGAATATAATTAGAGTGATTAACAATGTTTATACAAAATCACTAATAATTCTACTTGGGCATGCCCCCATCCCACATCTTAATTTCTGTGGGAGGAAACTCCTAAACCAAAGGAATGTATTCAAAGCTATACAATTAAGTCATGGAGAAAACTACCGACACTAGCTAGCATCATTAAAACCTAGTGTAGCTACCTAGCTCTTTTGTCAGGATACCAGCCTCGGGCAGAGCCTGAACGAGCCCATTGTTTGTTGACCACCCTCTACCTAAAGTTCCTACAGGAGAAGGGGAGCTCCTTCTGCAGAACCCTGGCTGGCTAAAGGGCCAGTCTCTGCAAACAGAGGCCTGGGGTTGAATTCCAACTCTTTTCTTCTTTGAACAGGTTTTTAACTTCTCAGGGCTGGAATGAGTGCCTAAAGGACTGAGGACTCTCCCTCTCAGAAGACCTTTAAAGGTGAAAGGAATTAAGAAGCACAAATTGCTGGTTATAAAAATTGTCACAGGCCTGTAAAGTACATCATAGGGAATACAGTAAATAATACTGCAAATACTATGTATGGGGTCAGATGGGTACTAGACTCATCAGGGTGATCACTTTATAAGGTATATAAATGTCTAGTCCAGCCGTGGGCAAACTACGGCCCGCGGGCCGGATCCGGCCCATTTGAAATGAATAAAACTACTGAAAAAAAAAGACTGTACCCTTTTATGTAATGATGTTTACTTTGAATTTATATTAGTTCACACAAACACTCCATCCATGCTTTTGTTCCGGCCCTCCGGTCCAGTTTAAGAACTGATTGTGGCCCTTGAGTCAAAAAGTTTGCCCACCCCTGGTCTAGTCACTATGTTGTATACCTAAAATTAATACAGTATAATATTGTATGTAAACTGATTGGAAAATAATTTGTTGTTAATCCTCACATGAGGATATTTGTTCCATTGCTTTTTCAGAGAGAGTGGAAGGGAGGGAGGGAAGGAGAGAAACATCCATGTGAGAGGCACATTGACTGGTTGCCTCCCTCACACCCCCCCCCCACCCCCAAGAGGGGCAGAGAGTGAACTGGCAACCCAGGTACATGCCTCTGACTAGGGATCAAACTGGAGACCCTTTGGTGCACAGGGCAACACTCTAACCACTGAGCAATACTGGCCATGGCAAAAATAATTTTTTTTTAAACTTTAAAAATAGGGTCTTGTATAAGAATAAAAACAATTGTCTGAAGCATGCTAGAAGACAGAAGACTGGATGACCTTTGAAATCTTGTGATAAAAGTATAATTTGGAATAAACCTTGGATTTTGCATAGTCTCACGTTATATCCAATGTTTTCATTTTTATTAGATATCTGTGAATCAAAGCACTTACAAATTCATTACTTACTGATGAGATGTTTGATTTTTAAAAATAACATATCTATACTAATAAAAGGCCAGGCGTCATGACTAGAACAACCACTCCACCAGTCGCCATAAGGTGCATTGACCAACTTTCGGTCCCTCCCTGATGGCCTACTCGAGCAGCAGTGGGTGGGCGGGGCGGCAAGTGCAGCAAGCAGCGGCTGGCTACAGAGCGCGATTTTGCACGCTGGGCCTCTAGTCTTTAACTATTAGACTTAAAACCCCACCCCTCCAATTTTTTCTTATTTCTCTTGTCACACATTTGTGAGACAAAATATTTCATGTAGCCATTAGTAATTCTATACCAAGTAGATGCAGAATTGTAAAACACATGTCTCATGCTTGATTATTGTCTTCCTATCCTTGTCCATTAGTTCAATCCATTATGTCAATTTAATAATTTGGGCGTCGTAACAATTATGCAAGCCTAGTGCCATGAAGCCTTCTTTGGGAGCAAGGAGTTTGGGAGGCCAGTAGGAGCAGGAGGTGAAACAACAGGATAATGTATCTGAAAGTGAGTTGATAGTGACATGATGACTTTCATTCTGATTTATATGGGCATTAAAATGATCAGACCATCATCAGTGATATCAAATGTGCAGTGAGTCGATGTCTATATGAATCAGCCTCTTAATGATGCTTGCAACTTTCATTTGAACAGCATTCGCCATAACTCCTTTTGGCTATTGGTTGATTAGGTTCCTGGTAGCTCAAGTTACTCCTGCTGTGAATGCTGTTGGACTCTTAAATACACCCCAGTATTTGAACCAAACATAAGAATATTTACCGGGCTTCTCCAGAATGAGACAGGAGCTAAGAGATTTAAGTTCTGCCACTAATTAACTGTGTGACTTTGGGAATGTCCCTTAGTGTTTTCTGGCCTTGTTTTTTCTGCTGTAAGCTGGGCAAGATAATTTAAGGTCCCATCCAAAGGATTCCTCTGCTCAGTTAAGAGGGTCGTGGTCATTTGCTGGAAAGTTTTATTTTAAAATCCATGGGAGGCCAGAACATAATACTGTCTAATTTAAAGCACTTTTCTACTTTAAGCATCATTATATGTGAGGGAATACAGTCTCAAATGTTTACACTAATTCTTCTTAGCAACTTTTCAACAGTCCCCAAATTATTGAAATTAAACAGATTGAGATATCCTAGAACAGATATACATTTAGTTTTAAATTGCTGCCTTTATACTTTACATATCATTGAATTTTCAAAAAATACAATTAACAACAGAGCAAAAATATAAATGAATTTTAACAGAGAAGCTACATGAATGGAAGTGTTTAATCACTAGATGTTCTGTAGTATAACTAAATCAGGTTGTTTATGGTAATTTTATTACCTCGGCCCTCTTTCTATAGTTATTATATTTCCTCATGATGTATGATTGCACAAGTTCGAAGCCCTTTCGGTAATTGGAATTCCATGAACCTGCTTTCCAAGGCTCATTAATGTGAAAAATTATCTTAAAAGTTAAATATCTATATTCGTTTCATTTTAGTTTGAAACCCCCAACTATGAAAGGTATTTTCTATATTTATGACAGTATTCCTGATTAGAAATCACCTCTTTTGGTCAACATTGTAACTTCATGAATTTCATTTACACTAATTTTTCACACTGAAAATGTCAGTGTGTTCCTTTTACCCAAATTGCAAATTTTGTTCCAGAAACCAGACAGCAGGGATTTCAACCTGGGTTGCTCTTTAGAATCACCTCAGAGACCTGGAGGGGTCTGCAGCTGGGCCCTGCCCGAGAACACTGAAAGCGGACACTCTGGAGGCATGGGCAGCAGATATTGGTATATTTTAAAAGATCCCCGAGGATGGGCGGTCAGGACTGAACTGCTAGCCTGGAGTAACTACTGATCTCATTGCATTTACGTCAGTCTCTATTGCGTTTCCCTGTTGGCATTTCCATGCTTATACCTCCTCTTCCACAATGCCCTTTACTTTTCCTGTCTCTAAGAGAAATGCTCTTGAAATAGTGGTTTACTTATTTTGTCTTTCTATATAATAATTGCATAGAGTTGGAAGCACATGTATTATCCCATTTTACAGATGAGGAAGTCTGAGTATGCCCAAGGGAACACAAACATGAAGAGATAAAGCAAGAATAAGGACTCAGGTGCTCTTATACCAGGTTTGACGCACTTCCCATGGTCAGATCCTCGGTGCCTGGCCTTCACTCTGCCTGTTCTGCGTGTGTAATTGTATGTTGAGACTATCCAAGAAAGAGGCAAAAAAGAAATAGAGGCAATTTATACTGTGTGTACTTGGGGCCCACTGACTGCCCTTGATACTTCTTTTAAGAGTTTTGGCAAGGCTTCAATGTTTTGATACTGAAATTTTATCTTACTAAAGATGGGTCTTTTGAATAAATAATTAATCCACTAGTTTTTAGCCAATTGTCAATTAGTTGAAAATTATTAGCCAGAATTATGCTCTAGCGTGTTTTTCTCTGTCACTTTACTCCTTGTCCCTAGCTCCTCCTCTTTAATTAAAAAAATTCCGAACTCTTTAACAGTTTCTTCTCTCTGGCTTCCAGATCTGGAAAGAAAAAAAATGAGATCCTCTCCATTCTAATAATATATTTTAAATGTGTATAATAAAATGTTAAAATTAAAGAAAATTACTGCATAGCAAATATTTTCAGAGCAAGATATTTTGACTCCACAATCTGCTCACATAGAATCAAGTGAATATAATCAGTGATTGTGGTTTGCATAACTCAGTCTACAAACTCAACCATTTTTCTTCAACAGTAGGTTTATATTCTTTGCTTCAATAATCCAAATGATTGGTTCAGCTGCTCATTTCTCTTTACTACTGTATAAAAGCAGTCCATGACAATAACAGTTAAAGAATACCGCTGACCAAAAGAGCTCTCTAAAGATTGAAAAACAAATTATATGTTTAAGAAAATGATAAATAATAACTGATTCTTACAGGCTCATTTGCATTTATTGGGCAGTGGTAAGCTGAGAAATAGACATCCCTGGCCAGTCCAAACAAACCAAAAAGGAGCAAGGCTTTCCTTGAAACTGCTACAACGAAGAACAGAAACCCCGGGCCCACCCTAGTACGTCTTCGTATTGCCTCAGTTTCCTCATCTCAAGCAGGATAATAAAAGTTTCTGCCTCATAGAGTTGTCACAATTAAGTGCTTGAATGTATATAAAAGCTTTGTAACAACTCCTGGCACACAGATGAAGGGCTGCCTTCCTAAGTATTAATAAGTAGTAGTTTTATCAGATTGTTGGCTTAGAGGTATTTTTAACTTCTTCCCAGTTCTTGCTCTCTCCAGGGTTACATCACCGCAAGAAACCTTTGTCCCCACCCTACAACCATTGTCAGAACTTCTACTGAAGTGAAGCAGTGGTGACTGCCCTGGGTTCCTACAGCCGATATGTGAGAGTCCCAAACGTGGATGATGAAAACGAAAGAGCCAGAGCAACCCCATTGATCTGAATGTCGCGCTCCACTGCACAGAACATGCAGAGCATGAATCCACCAAAGATAAAGTGATTCCTGAGATGTCCACTATGATTTCAAAACTACTCCTGAACCATCAACGAGAGAGAGAGAGAGAGAGAGAGAGAGAGAGAGAGAGAGAGAGAGAGAGAGAGAGAGGTTATTGTAGCAATAATAAGAAAATGGACTGAAACCTGAGCACACAGATCTGTGGCAAAATTTAAACATATCTGCTTAGGAGTTCTATTCTTTCAGCCAATATTAATTAAGCACTCTTCAAGGCACATTCATTTCATACTCAGATTTGCATCTTCCCTCTTTATAATTTCAGAACACTTTGACCCTAACAAGGCTTTCTAACATCAAGCCCCAGGGACAGACCTTTAAACACCCTTTAAAACTGTAAGAGTTGAGGGTGCAAATATAAAGAAATAATAAGCCCTAGCCAGTTTTCTCCGTGGTTAGAGCGTTGACTGTCAGACTAAAGGGTCCAGGGTTCGAATCTGGTTAAGGGCATGTACCTGGGTTGCAGGCTTGATCCCCAGCCCACTTTGGGGTGCCTGTGGGGAGCAAAAAATTGATGCGTCTCTCTCACATTGATGTTTCTCTCTCTCTCTCTCTCTCTCTCTCTCTCTCTCTCTCTCTCTCTCTCACACACACACACACACATTGATGTTTCTCTCTCTCTCTTCCCCTCCCTTCCACTCTCTCTAAATATCAATGGAAAAAATATCCTCAGGTGAAGATTAACAACAATAAAAAAAGAAATAATAGTAACTAATATATATGACTACTGCCTTAAATGCTTTACAAACACTATTGAATTTAATCTTCATAATTAACTCTTTCTTAAAATTTTATTTTATTGTTTAAAGTATTACAAATAGTAGTACATATGTCTCCTTTTTTTCCCCATTGACCTTCCCCTGGCCTCCTCCCCTCCCCGCCCCCCACCAGTGTCTTGCGTCCATTGGTTATGTTTATATGCATGCATACAAGTCCTTTGGTTGATCTCTTACCACGCCACCCAACCCTCCCTAGCCTTCCTGCTATAGTTTGACAGTCTGTAACTCTTTAAGGGCTACTTAATAAATCAAGCAGCCTTTGAACTCAGGGTGGCTTGATTATACAAGCCTACACTGGTACTCATTAATAATAGTTGAATTTAGATAGCGTAATTAGTGAAGAAAGTACAACAGATCTCAAATAATAGAATGTGAGTTATATAGAATTAACTAACTAGATAACGAGAATAGAATTTTCTCTTTGAAACAGAAAAACTTGATACATCACATGCATACACATTATTCCTTCACATCCTGTAGTATACTTGCCTTCCAAGCAGAATAAAAGTCTATAATCTGTAACTCATACACCTTTTTATTAATTAAAGTGAACAAAATAGACTTTTCAGTTTATAAGAATTTTAAACATAGAAATAGAATTATAGTCCTTATACCTTTGGCAATGACCTGATGCTGTATAAATGCAACTAGTGAATGAAAACTAATTACAGTTCTTTTAAGCTAAAAAGCAAAGCAGCTGAATACCACTAATTATGCAATGAAGCTAACAATACTAAAAACATAGCAACAAATGTATGCTCAGGAAAAATAAAGAATAAATGCAGCAAATCAGTTATTGTAGAAAAAATGGCAAATGCTAAAATCATCCTGTACCATACAGTGGATACTTTTAAATGCTTAATTAGCATACAATGATGGCTTTTAACTCATCACAAAGGCAATTTTCATAGCTGTCACATACCCCCAAATGCATCTTTACCACATATGAATGATAGTGAGTTTTGTATTAATGAAGCTATGCCTAGGCTCATATGGCAAACAGCTAGAGTAGATTATGCCAATGACCATAGACCAATTTATAAGACCACGGTTTTCCAAATGATTGGGAAGGAAAAAAGGGAGGTTTTGTTTGCATTTGGGGTAATTGCAATTCAATTGTCTTAACCTGGCCAAATTGCTTTCCATGCAAGACTTTTCTATTCTGGTCAAATTAGATGCTACATAAAATCCTAAGGATTCAGCTGGGAACATATGCCACTTGTATCCTTAATGTGGCCTGATTCAGGGGAGACTCACTGGCGAGAGATTGATAACATGAATACAAACCTATCCTGATGAGTATCTATTTTAACAGTGCCATAAGCACCCCCACCATTCTTCTCTATAAGCATTTACCCCAGAGTGAGCAAGAGAGGAGATCCTTGAATCTGCTCTTACCCCACTTGGCCTAATTTTCCTGGGTCTCTCCTGGGGTAAGCACCTCACTTGCTTATGGGCTATTTAAGAACTTTCAAGGATAATTTAGTAAATTTGACTATATGTAACTTTTGCCTTCCATGCTCTCTTTATTTATTTATATTTTTTAAAAAATATATTTTATTGATTTTTTACAGAGAGGAAGGGAGAAGGATAGAGAGTTAGAAACATCAATGAGAGAAACACCGATCAGCTGCTTCCTGCACACTCCCTACTGGGGATGTGCCCGCAACCAAGGTACATGCCCTTGACTGGAATCGAACCCGGGACCCTTCAGTCCGCAGGCTGACGCTCTATCCACTGAGCCAAACCGGTTAGGGCCCATGCTCTCTTTAGAATCTAATTGTTGTAAGGGAATTGTTAACACGAAAGGTGAGTTTCTCTATGATAATGTATCTTTTATGTAAATTAACTGAGGATTTTAATAAAGTTTTAATAGTTTGAGCTTGGGCAAGTACTAAGCACTGTGGAAAGAAGCTTGCATCGTTCTGATATTTTAGAGAAGGAGCCATAAATGCTGGAAATAATATCAGGATAAGAGATAGCAAACTAAATTAATTACATGTGAACTTGAAAACATCTTTTATAGTTTATTTACCTACAAAATGGCCCACGATTCTATTATTTTTAGCATTTTTAGTACTAAATCATATCTGCAGTATTTCTGAAACTTCTTGATCATTCCAAAGAGTTAGAGAAAAGGAAATAAAAATGTTTGGGACGGTTTGGGTTTTTTTAAAGAAAGTAAGGAAAGAGAAACAAAGAAAAAGCGAACTTGCAAACATAGCACCATGTATATATGGCAGTGGGAATATTTAAATAATGGACAGGGAGATCTTTCTGATTTCACCAGCTTTTAAATATTAGACTCTACTGCTCATCCTTAGGCCTTCTTTCTTCACTCTGTAATCTCCCACCAGCAACCTCCTCCACCACCTCTCTGCACCCTAGTTTCAGGCACCATCACCCCCGGACAACCACAGTGACATCCTCCCTGTGCTCCCACATCCACTCCTCACACCTCCCGACCCTCCACACAGCTTCTATAATCCAATCTCTAAATTGAAACCAGAGTGGCTATTCTGAATGACAATCTGTGTATACCCCCTGTAAACCCTGATTGGATTCCCAGTGCCTTTTGGATCCCAAAATCCTTCCAATGGCCGGTGAAGCTCTGCATGATCTTGCTCCAGCCTACCCTCCAGACATATGATGTGACACTTGTCTTTTGATGAAACCAATCCAGTCCCTCTCTCCTGACCTCCCTTCATTGAACTATTTCCTATTCATTTCCCAAATCTCAGTTAAAGTATAATGTCCTGAGGAAAGTCCTCCTTGATCTAGACCAGTGATGGCGAACCTATGACATGCGTGTCAGAGGTGACACGCGAACTCATTTTTTTGGTTGATTTTTCTTTGTTAAATGGCATTTAAGTATATAAAATAAATATCAAAAATATAAGTCTTTGTTTTACTATGGTTGCAAATGTCAAAAAATTTCTATATGTGACATGGCACCAGAGTTAAGTTAGGGTTTTTCAAAATGCTGACACGCCGAGCTCAAAAGGTTCGCCATCACTGATCTAGACCAAGTCTGATCTCTTCGTTAAATGTAGAACCAAATACCATTCCTTCATAGGATTTATCATTTGGAATTGTATGTTTGGGTATGTGATTATGAGATTTGATGTCTAAACCCCTAATTAAACAGTAAGAACTATGAGGAAGGGACCCTGTGTTTTTTTTTTCATTGTTCATCATCATGTTCCAATGAGTGCATAGTATCAAACAATAAGGTACAATGAACATGCTGAAAGAACAAGTGGAGCAAAAGTTCAATTTTTATATGTGGAATCTATGAACACCAGAAACTGATGAATAAATAGAACCAGAGGCATGGAAACATGGAACAGACTGATGAATCTCAGAGTGGAGAGATTACCCAAAGAACTTATATGCATATATGCATTGCCCATGAACACAGACAGTATGGTGGTGAAGGCCTGGGCCAGGATGGGAACCACGTGGTAAGGGGCAAGGAGGAAAATAGGGGAGATATCTGTAATACTCTCAATAGTAAAGATTAAAAAAAATTAATACTAATCTGTTAATAACACCCATTCTTCCACTGCCCTGATACTTAGACCTGGAAGCTGACGTCAACTCTTTCTTTCCTCCATTCACTACTAACCAGCTAGTCTATTCATTCTTAAATGGAGATCTTTTCCATTATCACTTTATATTGATATGTCCACATGCCAGCACAAACATCATGCTTTCAGAAGTAAATTTTTATAATTGTTGTTCAACGTGCTTGAGGCTCTCCTTCTTATAGTGTATCCCACATACTGTTGCAAAATTTTTTATGCATACCAGAAATATGTAAAGCATCTATTACACTATAAGCTTATAGTGATAAGCATGAGGGGGGCAGTCAGAGTTGGTGAGTATGTTAAAGCTAGTTTCTTAACCTAGTCATCCCATTCACCTGAGCCTGCAGTACCTAAATAACTTTATTTCCCAGATGCTCCCAATATAAAATACCACCTTTTTACTAAGGAAGTCTAATCACGTTCTAATTAGCATAATTTAGGATTCATCTCTTCTTCTTTTCTCAAATTACTCTCATTTCCTAGAATATCGTCATCTGATTTTGACTGTAAAAAAATCTATAACCCACATACAACTGAGGCCTCACTTTGCGCAATCTCTCATAACCTCTAAATGACAGAAAATTGTATCAAATGAATATGAAAGCATTCCAGGTTATATCATCTTCCACCAAGGGGCAGGAGGGCAGAACATAATAAAACCCTGTCTGTTTCTACTACTTCCAATATTGTCTAATTTTCTCTCTCCTTTACTCCCAAGTTCCAACCCAAAGCATGTTCCAAATCCAGCCCAGAATTCTTTACTTTTCCCCCATCCTCTCTAATTTGAATTTGTCTACCTTTCTCTTGATAGCAATTGTTAATAGGTCATTTTTAAAAATTATAAATCTCTTTCACTCTGTTTATCTAGATTGACATCATGTGTTGTGTGATTATGGAGTGAGGTACAGGAGTCCTGAATATTTTTATATGAATAATTTTTGGTTCCATTCCAAAATACTATGCATCCTTGAGAATGACTCTTAAAAATCATTTCTTCTATAAAAACTTCTCTGATGGTTTCCTCATCCTATATAACAAAGAGGTAATATGCAAATTGACCATCACACCCTTGCATAAGATGGCTGCCCCCATGTGGTCACAAGATGGCTGTCCCATGTGGTCACAAGAAGGCCACGCCCATGTCATCACAAGATGTCATCCCTCATGTCGTCACAAGATGGCTGGCAGGGGAGGGCAGTTGTGGGTGATCACGTCAGCAGGGGAGGGCAGTTGGGGGCGACAGGGCCTGCAGGAAATGGAGGGCAGTTGGGGGGGGGGACCAGGCCAGCAGGGGAGGGCAGTTGGGAGTGACCAGGCCAGCAGGGGAGGGCAGTTGGGGGTGACCGGGCTGGCAGGGCAGCAGTTAGGCATCAATCAGGCTGGCAGGGGAGTGGTTAGGGGGTGATCAGCTGGCAGGCAGAAGCGGTTAGGGGCAATCAGGCAGGCAGACAGGCAAGCGGTTGGAAGCCAGCAGTCCCAGATTGTGAGAGGGATGTCCGACTGCCAGTTTAGGCCCACAGGGATTGGGCCTAAACCTGCAGTTGGACATCCCCCAAGGGGTCCCAGATTGGAGCGGGTGCAGGCTGGGCTGAGGGACAGCGTCCCTACACCACCACCCGCCCCCCCCCCCCCCGGCCCCAGTGCTTGAATTTCATGCACCAGGCCTCTGGTATACTTTATATAGCTACATAATTAAGTTCTGTATCCCACATTTTTAGCTCTCAAATACATACTCAGCGATCAAAATTTAAAGCTGGCAAAGCTTTTGGAAATCATCTAAATTAATTCTTTCCTTTGGCAGATGAGAAAATGAAAATTATTTTTCTCAACCATGTTACAGATGTTTGCCTTCTTGCCTCACAATACAATGAGGTACCTGGAATGAGGAGAACCACTGTACATTGCTTTAATATCTTCCTCAGTCCAATGTACGTACTATGCACAAAATAAGTAGATACTTACCTAGTATCCAAGTTAAGTAAATAAGAGAGACAATGTCAGGAAAATGACAAAAAGGGAGTCACTTGTCCAAATTCCTCAATTTCAAATTAGGAAACTAAAGCCTGAAAATGATAGCTGCTTTGTACCAGTAAGTAGCAAACATAAAGTTTTTAAATATATGATTTTTATATTATCCTATATAATAAGAGAGGAATATGCTAATTAGCCATTACACCCCGAGGCATAATGACCAAGTGTGTCATGACCAGGTCATGGATCAGCAGGAGGGTGGGCCAGTGAGGCACAAACAGGCTGTGGAGAGCTACAGGAGGAGGCAGGGCAGCAAGCTATGAGGGGGAGGGAGGGTGGAGGGTGGTAGGAGGAGCTACAGGAGGGCAGCAGTGACCTACTGGCTACAAGCAAGTGGCAGAGAGCTACAGGACAGGGCACGGTAGCAAGCAAGCGGGAGGTGGAGAGCTACAGGAGAGGGCAGGGCAACAAGCTATGGGGGGGGGGGCAGGGCAGTGGGTGGAGAGCTACAGGAGGGCAGCAGCAACCTACTGGCACATGGATTCGTGCGCAGGGCTACTAGTGAATAATATAACTATCAAGAAAGAAAGGAAATAATAAATTTCAATTCAAGACAGTTTCATCTGAGGGGTAAAGGAAGATGACAACTGGAGAAATGAGCACAAGGGGCATCCAAGACAATGATATTCTTTTTAAAAAATATTTTTTTTTTATTTTTTACAGAGAGGAAGGGAGAAGGATAGAGAGTTAGAAACATCGATGAGAAAGAAACATCGATCAGCTGCCTCCTGCACACCTCCTACTGGGGATGTGCCCGCAATCAAGGTAGATGCCCTTGACCAGAATCGAACCTAGGACCTTTCAGTCCGCAGGCTGACACTCTATCCACTGAGCCAAACTGGTTAGGGCGACAATGATATTCTTATGGTGAGTAGTATGTCCAGTGGTCCTTTAAGCCTTATAAATATTTTTAATGAAACTTTGTCTTAAACTATGATATACATATAGAAAATTGCATAAATAATAAGTGACTAGCTTGTGAGTTATCACATATGTAACCAGCACCCAGCCTGGGATACAGAAATTTACAAGAATCTAAAAGCTTCCTTGTATTCTCTTCCAGTTATCATTCTTCAAAGGTAAACACTTATTCTGATTTTGAACAACACGGATTAATGCTGTCTGTTGTTGAACCTCATATGAATGTAATTAGGCATTGTGTACTCTTTGGCGTCTCATTTCTTTTGCACAATATGTCTATGAGGTCTATGCTGTTGCTTATAATTCCTGTTTGATCATTCACACTGCTGAATAATCTAAGAATACCAGGATGAATTTATCCTATGTGTTGTTGGTGAACAAATGTATTATTTCCAGAAATTAACCCAAGCCATTACACTCAATTAATATTTGACAAAAGGAGGCAAGAACATACATTGGAGCAGAGACAGTCTCTTCAATAAATGGTGCTGGGAAAATTGGACAAATACATGCAAAAAATGAAACTAGACCACCAACTTAAACCATACACAAAAAAACTCAAAATGAATAAAAGATTTAAATGCAAGATGGGAAACCATAAAAATCCTAGGAGAAACTTCAGGCAGCAAAATCTCAGACATCTGTAGCATATGTTTGCAGATATAGATATTTCTCTTAGGGCAAAGGAAACTAAGGACAAAATAAACAAATGGGACTACATCAAAATAAAAAGCTTCTGTACAGCAAAAGAAACCATCAACAAAATGAAAAGGGAGCCCTCGGTATGGGAGAACATATTTGGCAACTATACATAAAGGGTTAATTTCCAAAATATATAAGGAACTCATACAACTTAACAAAAGGAAGACTAACAATCTAATTTTAAATTGGGCAAAGGACCTATATAGACACTTCTCCAAAGTAGACATACAGAAGGCCAACAGACATATGAAAAAATGTTCAAAGTCACTAATCATCTGAGAGATGCAAATCAAAATGACAATGAGAGACCACCTCACACCTGTCAGTATAGCTATCATCAACAAATCAACAAATGACCAAGTATTGGCAAGGATGTGGATAAAAGGGAACCCTAGTACACTGCTTGTGGGAATGCAGACTGGTGCAGCCATTTTTGAAAACAGTATGTAGTTTCCTCAAAAAATTAAATATGGAACTGCCATTTAATCCAATAATCCCACTTCTAGGAATATATCCTAAGAAACCCAAAACATCAATTAGAAAGAATGTATGTACCCTTATGTCCATAGCAGCACAATTTACAATAGCTAAGATCTGGAAACATCCCAAGTGCCCATCAGTAGATGAGTGGATAAAAAAGCTGTGGTACATTTACACCATGGAATACTATGCAGTAGTAAAAAAGAAGGATCTCTTACCCTTTGAGACAGCAAGGAGAGACTTGGAGGATGTTATACTAAACAAATTAAGCCAGTCAGAGAAAGACAAGTATCACATGATCTCATTTATATGTGGAATCTAATGAACAAAATAAACTGATCAATAAATGGATCCAGAGACACAGAAGCATAGAACAAACTGTGGAATCTCAGAGGGAAGGCAGGGGGAGGGTGGGTTGGTAGGAAGAGATCAACCAAAGAACTTGTATGCATATAAGCATACCCCAAGGACACAGACAATAGTGTGGTGAAGGCCTGGAATAGGGGCAGGCTAGACGAGGTCAATGGGTAAACACAAGGGACATATGTAATATTTTCAAGAATAAAGATATAATTTTAAAAATAGTGAATGATTCAAACTGTTCAAAATAATTAACTAACCAAAACCAAGTAAGAAAGTACCTCTACTAAGTCAATCATAGTTCATGTTTTATGTTACATTTCTCTATGATGTGAAAAAAGGGTAATCAGAGCATATAGTTAAAAGTGATTCTAAATTTGAGAATCATCCTGAAAAAAAGAGATGAAAGTAGCAAAATAACATCTTACTGCAGACAAAGCAATCTTAATTTATTTTAAGATAATCCAAAACACCTGGAAGGCAGTAATGACAAAAAAAAAAACCCAAAACACAAAACCCACAAAAAAATACCTGGAGGAAAGAACGGATAACAGATGATATATGGGCTTGCATTACGATAGAGAAACAGAAGGGTTAAAGGGGGCTGGGGCGGGGGGAAGCCTAATGTAATTTTGCTGTAAACTCAGAGGAATCATGATACTGAACAGAATTTCACCTAGAAAGCTCTGGTCAGATCTGGATATCACGGTGTGTAATAGTTGTAAAACATTGGAGGCATTTCCAAGGAAAGCAATAAAAGTGAGCCCGAGCATAGTTGGATGTGGGCTGAGTCTACATGATGCTTCTGGCACAAGTGGACTGAAAAATTCCCAGCTATCTATTTCCATTAACATGGTAGCAAAGAACAGATCAGCTGGAGGAATCAAACCATTTTGCAAACACTTGCACTTGTGTGTGCAAACTTATTATCACAGCTCTGAAAAATCAGTATATAGTCTCTTTTGAGAACTTAAAACCTAGAGAAAAATGGGCCATTTTCCAGTTTTCTCTAGAAATAAGACAAGTAAACTCAGAGAGATTTTGTTTCTAATGGAAGTTTCACCTTCTACAAGGAGTGGGCCAGTCAGGGAAATTAACATTGACAAGGGCAGAATGAGTACCTTGCTAAAGAAGAGACACAGACCCCTAATTAGTTGAGACTGTGCTCTCTAGCTGTGTGCCTGGTTTCAAATCCCATCTCCACTAAGTATTTAGCTATGTTAACCTTGAGCAAATTACTCAACCTCACTGGACCTTACCTTACTCAAGGCTAATAACAACACTTATCACCAACAGAAGTAATAAAGATTAAATGAACTAATATAACTAGTGGACTCAGAATAGTATCCAACACACAATTAACATGTATTGTTAGTTATTGCATATTTATTTTCCAAGGGCAGGCTTAAAATCAAATGACAAACAGAAGTGAAGATTAGAGGATACTGTACAAAAGTTATAATCAGGAGTTTTAGGTTGAAATTGGGTAGGACTTGTGCTTTATGAAAAGCTCTTGCTCTCTGTGCCTCAGTTTCCTCAGATGTGATAATATTTCTTTAATTATATCAAAAGATTTTATGATGACCAAGTTACATAAAAGAAGGAAGTCTATGGAAAGCTATATGAATGTTATTATTATGATCAGCACATATCAGAGTGCATGGTGCCTAATAGATGTTCAGTAAATGTTGATGTTAGATGAATCTCATCATAAACAATTACTTGAGGAACAATTTTGAGGTAATTATTCAAAAAATAGAGAAGAGAACTTGAAACATAAAACACAGCCAATATAAAACAATACATTTGGGAGTTTAACTTATTAAGAGATTTGTTTTAAGTTCCAGATAATTATCTAAAATTTCATTTTGTATCTATACTAATAAAAGGGTAATATGCTAATTAGACCAGATAGACCAGACGTCTTCCAGACATCTTTCTAGACTTCCTTCCGGACAAAGCCGCAGCGTCTGTGAGGGCTGAGGGTGGGCAGCACGGGAGAGGCAGTGGTGCGGGCTAGTCCTAGTGCTGCCCTTTCCACTGAGGCAGCCACAAAGGCAGTGGAGCAGGCCCAGTCTCAGTGCCACGCCTCCACAGAGGCTGGACAGGGTGCAACCTGCTGTGCCTCAACCTCCCACAGCACCTCCCCTAGCCGGCCTGGCCCCAGATCACCCCCCGCCCCCACCAGTAGGTGGGGGCGGGGCCAGTGCTAAGAAGCAAGGGCTGATGGCCAGCAGCCGCGGCAGCCGCCAGTGGCAGCAGCAGCAGGGTGATGGGGGCGACACCTTCCCCTGATAGGCCCAGCTGCCTCCCACAGAGGGAGGCCAGACTGTGGCTTAGGCCCGCTCCCTGGGGAGCGAGCCTAAGCAGTCAGTAGGACATCCCCTGAGGGCTCCCGGACTGTGAGAGGGGGCAGTCTGGTCTGAGGGGGCCTCTAGTATATATAATAAAAGGTCTATATATAAGATGTTTTAAAATTAATCTATTCTTCTCATTAAGTAAAGCAAAACAATATGTAGTTACTAAATTTAAATTGTATTCAACATGCTCTATATCAACCTACCAGATCATAAGTTACAGCTATTTTAGAGGTGACATCAATGGACAACATTCAAAAAGTATTTATATCAATGGATCTAATTCATTCCCCCACAGATATTTTCTGGAACTAATTGCAAAGAGAAAAATGGACTAATTTGAAAAGGACCAGCTCTGTTATGGACCCTTTTTTAAAAAGGAAAAAAAAGAACATTTTTGAGCTACAGCAAAATAATTTTTTTGACATAAAGTCACACCTTGCTTCCACAGAAAATAGTAAATACAAAGAATTTGTTTCACCAAGGACACACTGAAAATGTGAAAAAATAAAAGGTCATATAAATTCACAAAGGACCCATTACTGAAGCATTTGTGGTGGGAAAAGAGCAGGAAAAGGTGAGGGAGGGCCTTCTTGATGACTGAATTACATGCCTGGCAATCTAACACTTGGTTGGTGAATTGACCATCCATTCATCAATTAACTTCATAAAACGAGCCATAGTATATTTTCCAAACATGAATTTCTGAGTGTCCCATTCCATTGAAACTATCCCTACTTTGAAACTATCATTTCATTTCAAAATATCAATATCTACCACTCTCTTTGTAATGGAAAACATCTATTTTTTCAGTTCTAACTTTTGGCCCCAATATTAAGAAAAACAAGTTATTTAATGATCTATTAGACCCACCTTATTTAAGTACAGTGGCACCAAAGAGATACTTTATAAAATGTCCATTTTTTTTCCTTTATGGCATAAAAGTGATTATTAAAACAATAATAGAACAATGGAAACATTTGTTGACTGTATATTATATCCCAAACAACTGTGGTATAGCTTTAAACAGCTACATGGCATTTTTCTACTTATTAGTGCATTTGACCTTGTGATGACTCTATAAAATAAACAAATTTTCATTATCCTCATTTTAAATTTGAAGAATCTCCATAGTCGACACCATACTTAATAGTAAAACTATAACAGCATTCCCATTAAAGTCAAGAGTATGAGAAGAATGCCTCTTTTGTAGCATTGTTCTGAAATTTCTAGCTAATGAGGTATCAATGCTGCAAAGAAGAGATAAATTATTGTATTTGCCTGTGGCTTTATCGCTCAACATATAAAACTCAATAAAATTAACTTCAAAATCTAAACAAAAAAAAAAGCAAAAGCACTGTCTGTAAAAGCTGCTAGATTTGTGTTTTGGTAAATAATGAAACAACTATAACAAACAATGGCTTACATATGCCAAGATTCTTCTCTCAGGTAAAGATGTGGAGGTGAGTGGCATTCTACAAAATCATCAGGGAGCCAGATTCTTCTGGCTTTCTACCTGCCATCCCTAAGAAATACCCTGGTGGCTCCTGGATCTAGCATTCCCTGCATTCCAGCCAGAAAGGAGAAGGAAGACACAAAGAAGGATTCATCCCCTCCCTTAAAGAACTGCCGTCCAGAGTCATATATGACAAGTGCCGTTGGCCACAACTTCCTTACATGGCTACACCTAACGGCAAAGGAGGCTGAGAAACGTCTTTGTTCAAGATGACCACATGTCCAACTAAAACATCAAGAGTTCCATTGAGGTCAAAGAAGAGAATGCATTCTGGGCTTCAACTAAAACGTCACTGCCACAATGCAGAGCAAAATAACCACACTTTTTTCTTTTTTAATAAAAAAAAGAATTGTGAAAACATGAAGTTAATAAAATTTATACTAAAAATTAGAAAACCTTACTGAAATTTGTTGTAAAATTTAGATAAATGAAAATAAGTATTATCTTCCTGGATTAAAAGATTCCATAATGTAAACATCTGAAATTTCCCTAGATTCATCAACAAGCAGTGTGTAATTAGAATAAAATCCCAAAGGAATTCTTTGGAAGCTAACAAAATAATTTCGAAATGTTAGGGAATAAATGAAGAAAAACTGGCAAGAAAATTTAGGGGAAAAAAGGAAGGGAGCAGCTGACTTAGATTTTGGTTTGCTTTATGTAACCTGCTAGGGCATTAGGGCCATGAATGATTTAAGACACGAATGATTCAATCAATAATCACTGGTCTGGAGAGAGAGAAGGGAAAATTGGTACTTGATTTTCTTTGCTCAGGCTGTCTCTCATTCTTTGTGTATATTTTTCTTCCATTTCTTGGCAAGGGACGTGCTGGTGTGAAGATGTGACAGCCATACAAACTAGAATTCCAGCAACTCCCTGGCCCTTCTCCCCTCGAATTGAAAATCCATTAGGCCAAATCTGGAACGTGAAAGAGAAAAAAAAATCCTTAATATGAATATCAGCTTAAATAACTGAAATCTATCTACCTCATTCCTGTTGCTGCTGCAGCAACACGCCTACCACCGATATTCACCTCAAGAATTCACCGGGCCATAGCTCCTGTGTCACCTTGCACAGGATCATCATGACTCTGATCCCACCATGCCATTAACAAAATCAGTGGCATTATCCTGAGCAGTCTGGAAATTTCCGCCTGTCATCCTATGAGTCTGTGATTCTAAGAATATGAGAAATCGCTGATGAATCCATTTTACAGATTTAGGTGACAGTCAACTTTGCCTAGATGAGTTTTACCACTGAGCAAATAGGGATGAGACTCTCAAAAATCAAGAGATGGCTAAAACTGAATATTTGCCACTATCCAGATACTCATATATTCTCTATTCTCCTTGCTCTACAATTTTAAAGGTAAACCACCAAAGAAAGTTCTATCAAAACAATGATTAAAGATCCACATACTGTCAAGATTTAAAGTTTCATGTATAAATACCAGCCTGATTCTGGGAAAGAGTTGCATAGAGGTTTTAAAAAAATAATTATAATACTTGTAGACCATCTTTATACCTAGAATACTGTCAATTAAAAAAATATTTTTTGCATTTGTCATTATATTTTCTCTCTCTTTAAAGAGGAAGCAAGCCGCCTAAAGATCTTATTCAAAGGATTGGATTATTAGTCCCAATTTTTCCATCCTCTGAAATAATAGCAGGCCTCACACCTGTAATATACTGTGTTGAGTGTGTGAGACTCAATAATTTACCAGAAAATGCCAAAAATAAGATTTCTACTTAAGTTTTCTGGTTTCAAATCCTGTGTGCCTCCAGTAAGTAAGGCTCTTCTCAACTCTTCAAATGAATAGAAAGTGTACAAAACAGTCTAACAGCTTTGAAAATTCTATTCATCACTCAGAAATTAAATAAGGATGTTTTGGGTTCATTTCAAGTTGCTAAGCCATTGATGAGTTCCTTTCTTCAACAGAAACATCTAGAAGTGAAGTGAAAGACATTTCTACAGTATTTTCTAAGAAAAGCTTTAGAGACTAGATGAAACAGAAGTTCCTTGTAGAGAGAGAGGTAAAATTTCCACGTCAAAGCATCCACCTTTAGGACATGAACTATTGAGTTTCCAAAATGGAAATTAGAATTTTCTCATGATATCCACTTGTTTATAAAAATTCTCTTTTATCTAAACATATGCTTGGCAGCTGGCTCAGGAATGAGTATCTATCCTGCTATTGGATGTATATCATTATGTAAAACTCGTGACCTTCACATCCTTAGAGCCACATAGCATTTTCTCTTTCACTCTTGACTCTCAAGGGGGAGAATACAGAGACATTACATGAGTTACTTTTTCTTTAGCATGAACATTTGGCAGGGATGATATCACTTCCAGATGCTTTCTTATTTTCATCTGTTTAACGACCTTACTCATCAGAGAGTTGGAGGGTTTCTAAGTTTGGCTCCATCTGGATATTATGGGGAAGAATGTTGAAAGCATTCTCACCAGCAGAGTCTCCATTATGACTTCCAAATCAAGCTTCGAGTACGTAAAATGACTCTCCTCTTCCCATGCTTATAAGTTATGGAGTAATCTACATATAAACTAATATAAATATTAACATTTCTCAAAGCCAGTAAGAGGGAGTTAAATCTAAGCACCACTTTGTGATTCTACCCTCCAGGTAGCAGTGGACTGTTTTGTGGACATGAGCATCTGTTTTAGGGGCAGGAGGACTGCAGAAAGTCCGAAGATGAGTTCACTGTGATGGAAATGCTGGGCGTACTCAGACTACTCCAGAAAGCGTGTGTGTAGAATTACTTTTAGCATGACTGATTTCCCCACATTCTCCAAGTGATTCTAATCTCAGTTCTGTTGAGAGTTGTGCAAATACCATTCAGGTATCTTATTTTTACATAGTGGGTGAAATTTATTTTCAATAAAGTAATAGAAAAATACACAGACTAATCTAACTAACATAAAGTAGTACAGGAATATTGTACCTATACCAAATTTAGTAATGCCATGGTCTCATTGAACCAGAATGCCTAACAAAACTGGAAATGAGCAGAACAGACTTAATTTCAGGGACACTGAAAAAGGTGTGACAAAATTGACCATCCTTTCAGAGCTCACTTATTTGTATTCAAACATGTGCAATAAGGCTGATTTTCCAGTCTCTGTAGCCAGCGTTCATCTTTTAAAATTATTTGGAACCAAATTTGGAATGCCTTATCTCTGAAAAATATAACTTTTAAAATTTGCTGCTTTCTTTGAACTTGTAAGATTGCAAAATAGAAGATTATGTTCCCTTATTCAGAAGACTTTAGAGACTTTCATTCCAAAAGCAACAAGCCCTCAAACTGACTAATTTTCGGGGACTGAAATATGCCACTCTGCTTTCCTTTATCTAGAAAGAGGTGACCTTGACTGTCCCACACCTGTTCAGCCCAATGGAAGCAAAGGCTATCCGCCTCACTCTGTGCACACCTTAACCAGCACTGAGCTCATTTAGGCGTTTATATTGTCTATGCTAGTGCTAATGATTAGTCTGGGGTGAATATTTTAGCCTTTCTCTAAATCATTACAATTTCCCTGTACTTTCCATGGAACTACCATGATGTGGGGAAAATCATATCAAATTATCCTTTCTTCATGCTTTCATTTTAAATGTAACAGTATTCTGTTTATACCAAAGCATTTCTCTTTCAGATTTTTGAGAAATGTACATAACTTGCACGTCATGTGATAACCATGTCTTTCCTAGGAGCCCACAGACAGGGTAATTACAAATATAACACATGTAATGGCTTTGACATAGGATGCTGCGTATCTGGCTCAGGACATCTGGAAGGGTCAGCCAGGAGTCCCTTTCCCTTGGTTCCCTCACTCCCACTCTTTTCCCCACGGGGGTTCTGGCTTTATCCTGCAGCTAGGCCTTGGATCTGTTCCCAGTTCCAGCCAGAGAGGAGTACAGTGCACCTTTCTTCTTCAGAGACTAACATTGACAAGAAATAAAAACAAGGCTGTGTCCTGCTCATGCTGATGGCATTATACACTAAAAGATCTCTCTTCACCAAGAGCAAAGTTGAAAAGATTAAAGAAATGAAAGGCAGAGATGACCATGTTCTGTTCACAACGAGCTATAAGAAGCACAAGAATCTTACCAGAGGCCAGCCTTTTTGCATTCTATAAGGTACAGTATGAACCTGGCAGAACTTTTACCAACTGCATATTTTGTTACTGCTCCTTAAAAGATCAAAGCAGTACTTACTAGAAAAACCCATTCTGATAAAAAAAATACCAAACTCAAAAATTTATAATTACTATATAAAGCTGAAAGTTAATGGGCAGCCTAACCTTTTCAGAAAGAATTCCTAGTGTGAGCCATGAGGTAAGGTGCCCACTTAGCAGACTGTATTTTCCCATTGTCCCGAGTATAATAAGCTAGAGGAATTTTTCTTCATTTAGAACAAGTGAGATGAAATCGTTGTTATTCTTACTTTGATGCTCTTGAAGGGCAGATCCAATGAAGCTGAACCACAATAACAATGATTGATGAGCTTCATCTAATGATAATCCTTAATACCTTAGAGAACAATCCCAACAGATGCAAACAGCAGCAAAATTCCACTCAATGAAGGGCATTGTGTACACACAAACATGTGCAATTAGCAATGTGTTTTTATTTAAAGTACTTATGTCAATCCCAGGGTAGCATTAAAGGAAAGAGAACTGATATTGTAATTTTGAATTCCTGGGTGTTCATCCCAACTGTGCCACTTAAGAACAATGGGCATTGGAGAATTTCACTCATTTCTGTGAAATTTAGAGTCTACTATAAAGAGAGTCCATGTACAAAGTGGACACTTGCTTAAATGCTTCTTTTCTCTCTTGATTTTATATTCTATGAGGTTAGAGACCTTGTCTTTCTGTTTCACTTTTGCTTTGTAAGTGTCCACCATAATGCCTGGCTCTTGATTGAAAGAATGAAATCATTCATCATTCAATAACTATTTACTGTGTACCTCATATGGTCCAGGTACTGTTCAAGTTGCTGGGTGTAAGGTTGTGGGTACAGGGGCAAAGAAAACAGAGAAAAATCCCTACCTTTGTGGAGTTTACATCCTAAATGTGAAAGACAATTAACAAAGCAAAGAGGTAAAATCAATACCTCCCCAAATAATTAAAGGAAAGGAAGATATGAAATGTTGGATGTTGGGGAGGGGGATGAGATTTTAGGATTGCTAAGGAAGTCCTTGGTGAGAAGCTGGCCTTCATGTCTGCACCAATTCAACGCCAAGGATACCCAGTTTGGGCTGCTGTGAAGGAAACTGTAGTGCAAGCAGCCCCACGGTAACACAGCATAGCATGGCTGTGAAAACAACAGGCTGTGGAACAGCCTGATAGCCTTACAGCTACAGCAGGCGGCTGCGAAACCAGCGCGGCATGAGGCTGCCCTGGGCCAGGTCCCTCTTCAGCTGGGCAGCTCTGCTCCACGCTCCCTCCAAGCTGGTCCTCTCAGATGCAATGATCCTTTGAAGACGGTGCACTCAGCAAGCCAGAGGGGAGCTGCTTATAGATAGAAGTCCCCACCTGCTCCCTGATTGGTCAGAATAAAGCCGTTCTGATTGGTCTGAACAGCTCTAACTGGATGGGGAAGGTCTTAGTTCTATTGGTTGAAACAGGACTCCAGGAACTCCTTTATAAGGGCTGGTTGGGGGGGCAGAAACGGTGCAGGCAGCAGGGTTAGCTCAGAGGCTTCTCCATGAAAATGCAGTTTGTATGTGAGGCCCCTGTGTAGAAATGGCTGTTAGGCTGGTTTTTGTTGTTGTTTGAGCCACCGGGAACCCTTCTTAGTCCTTAGGGTTCACAATGTAAAGACCCACGTGGCTATCTTGGAAGCGACCATTCCAAACAGAAGGGACAGAAATTACAAAGATCCTAAGGTAAGAGTTTTGAGAAAATAGCACAGGGCTCAAGGCAGTTTATGGAGCAGCATGAATGGAGAGAGGGAGGGAGGATGAAGCCAGAGTGGTAAAGGGGAGGCAGCGAATCAGAGGACTGGTAGGTTATAGCAAGGACTCTGGCTGAGAGAAACAGGAAGTTGCTGGAAGGTTCTGAGCAGAAGAGTGATATGATCTGACTTATATTTGATAAGTTGGGCTGCTGTGTTACTAACAGACTGTAGGAGGGCAAAGGTAGAAATAGTAAACACCCCCCCCCCATAACATTTCTGTAGAGATTACTGAGAGACACACATGCAGAACCCAGAGCAGACCTAACACTAGTTGCCCTTCCCCACTATAGGAGAGCCGTTGCCGTTTTCAGGGATAACAGTTGTGTTCTGGCTGTAGACACACAACACGGAGAACCATATCTCCATTATGGTGGCCTGGGAATTGGGATGTTGAGTTAAGATGAGCAATAATTAACAATGGACTCCCAAAAGAAAAAAAAAATGAGCCTAGCATCTACTAGAGTTCCTCAGGCAAAGTGAAGCAGCCACCCTATTAGCTACCCCTGCCCCAAACCAAGGGCTCCCAATCACTCAATGGTGTGGCATCAGAGGGCTGTGAGATGCTGGGACTTTAGCTTTTACCAAAATATTTACATCTAAATTCCACAGCACTAGCATGAAAGGACAGCCATTCACATCAACATCTTCAAACAAAACATACAGGGTGCTTTATACTTCATCCATGTTTAATGTTTAACTGAGGAAAAGCTAAAAGCTACATGAAACATGACCAAATTCATGAACCCCAATTAAATTTCTCCTTTTCATCTCATCATTAGACATTAACTAGGGATGTTTTGTTCTCTGAAGGAGTAACTGGTTAGTTTCATTTCTGCTTAAGAAATAATTGGAATCTGGCAGTTTGAGGGGAGGTTGTCCAGGCAGCCCTGACCTCACAAACCAAGTAAGTGGATGGCACTTCCCTTTGTTTTATCCCCCATTTCCGCTCACAGATGGTGAAAGACTCCTTGTTCCTATAGCTGCCCTCATTTCGCTGCTACTCCTGGGAAGGTGTACAGGAGTTGACTCAACAAGTTCACAGGGTGTCCATTGTGTGCTAGGTGCTGTGCTAGGTGCTAATGATATGACACTGCTCTCTGGGAACTTACCCTCAAGTGCCCCTGGAGGTTAAAGAGAAAGAGGTGAAAATGAAACAGAATAACCCACCTCCAGATCCTACATCTCCATCCCAACCATTCTCATCAGGCAGCGTAGGGCACATGTCAACAAGAGCCTTCCTTGGGAAGAAAAATATTTGAGAACAAATATGGGCTTCCCTCTGAAATGGAGATGAATCATGGTTTACTTTTCAGGGACTCCAAGCACACACCATATCACTTATGTGCTCTTGTGTTGGTACATATGATACTGAGCAGAAAGGACATGTGTGCTTTCATAGCAAAAAAAGTAGAATCCAGGAATATCAGTATTTTTCTTTACCAGTATTTTGAAATTTTATTCATAGCAAACAAGTAGAATCCGGGAAT
The DNA here is from genome assembly GCF_964212035.1 of Myotis nattereri. Taxonomy (NCBI): domain Eukaryota; kingdom Metazoa; phylum Chordata; class Mammalia; order Chiroptera; family Vespertilionidae; genus Myotis; species Myotis nattereri. The sequence continues at coordinate 62,620,565 of NC_138080.1, read as the reverse complement.
ATCAGTTTTTTTCTTTACCAGTATTTTTGAAAGTATCTTTTGAAATTTGGAATTTCCCTTTATTATTCCTAACTACTTTAGTTTTTGTTTCTACAGTTACTGTTTTTCAGAGGGTGTTTACTAGACTTATCCACTATACATGACACTTTTGGTTGCCTACTAAGCATCCTTTCCCCATCCTACCTTCCCATCACAATCCCACTTTTATTCAGAGATCCTCTTCCCATTTATGATGCCTGGCTGGACAACATTCCTGACTCCAGGAGTACTTCATGATCAGCCTCAGTCAATCAGCTTAGGGCATCCCAGGGATGTGCTAATGCTTTGGGATGGACATGTGACCTAACATGGTTTTATCAGACTAAATGAAAGATGCTCATGATTGGGGAGAAATTTGTTTCCCTCTTTCTCCAGCAAGTTCAAAGCAAGATTAGAGCTAACACTGTGAGCGACAGAACCTGAGCCCACCATTGAGCTCTTGAATGAATCAAACCTGAGGCTCTGGGAGATGATAAATTTCTTCATCATCTAAGCCAATCTGAGTCAGGTACTCCGTTACTTGCAGCCTAAAGCATTATATCAGATACACACTGGAATTGTCACAGCTCGGGGCAAATGCAGGATTTATTTGCAGTTCATATTTCAAGCAGAAAAAGATTCTTCACATCACAGAGTCATTTTAAACCACTTCTGTTTTTGTGACAGGAAGAAAACAAGCTGTGCCAGAGCACACAAAAATCTGACCCTGGCAGAGAACATAGACGCAGAGCTGTCAGGTCAGATTTTAGCACTACGGACCCATGCTTTATGGGATTAGCTGAGTGCTCAAAGATGGAATTTTAAACAGGTGCATAAGTAAAGATCATATTGTAGTAACAGGGTTCTGAAACAGAAGTCCTACAGACAGCTTTACGTGCAGGGCAAGAACAATGTAGGACATAGGGAAGGGAATCCAGATGAGATTATACTATCCTTATTGAAGAGGAATGAGAGACAATAACAAAAATGACCACATATCCTACATATTCTATACCATAAAATATGAACTGCCGATATATATATGTTATTGTTTTTCTTATGGACTGTTCAGTCATTCCCAGCTGATCCCATTCGTAAACCCACAAGTGAATTCTAAGTATTGCTAGCTGTAGACATATTAATAGATTAAGGTCAATCCTCTCTGGTAGATTGTTTGCAACACTGGCTGCGTCAGTTCCTCCCAATCCTGGCATATGCTCTTCCTGAAGGTGGGAGGACATCCCCGCCCCTTGATTGGCTGGTCCTGTCCTGTGACTTTGCTATAACAGAATGCAGCAGAAGTGATGGGTGACTTTAGAGCCTCTATATTGAGACGTCTTGCAGCTAGCTTTCTCTCTTGCCCTTTGTTGCCCTGAGACTGCCAAGTAAGGAAGCCCATGGCCTCCCTGAGGAGAGAGAGTTTCTGTAAACTGCTTTAAATTCTCTTTCACTCATTCAACAAACTTTAAGGAACATGTATCAGGAGCTATGGCTATTGCAGGGAGCGAGTCTCTGCTCTCATGAAGAAGATGCTAGCCAAGGAGCAAAGCCAATAAATAATGCAATGCCAGATTGTAATAAGTACCAAGGAAACAGCAGGGCAGGCACCATCACAGAGAGTGATTGTAGGAGGGTGGAGTGGGAGTGCTGTTTTGGATTGAGTGTTCATAGAAAGGGTTCTTCATGTATGAAACATTTGAGCTGAATCCAGACTAACGAGAAAGGGCCAGTCTGGTGAAGACCTTGGGAGGTGGAATTCCAAAGAGACGAAGAGCAAGTGTAAGGACCCCTGGCAGGAGGGGACTGAGCATGTCCACAGAGGATGAAGCCTTGAAGTAAGATGTTGTGACTTCGGGGAAATGCTATTTTGCTCTGCCCACAGACTGAATCTGTTTCACACGCGTGTGCTACTGTTGTCCCAGTGCATGCAGATCTAGCAAGTGCCATTGACATGCATTGCATATGTTACTAAATGTTTAGCAGCTTTCCCTCATGAGCAGAGGGATGGTGAATTTGTTGATGTTAAGAGTTCTTGGAAAATATTAGTAGCCATTACCCGCTCTGACTGCCTGATATTGTATTCATTTGTACAAAATTGAGTTTCCATTCTTTCTTCTATTTTGAGGGCAAACCAAACTTTGTAAAGAAGGAAATGTTTACAGACTCATTCTATACCCTTCTGGGAAGAACCAAAATCTGTATTCAGTAGACAAACCTGAGGGTAGCCAATGGTACAAGCAGAAAAACCACGTATCACCGGTAGGCAAATATCTGTATTCTTGATACAAAAGTCCTTCCCATATAAATACACTATTTGTTATCTCCAGAGATTCTGCACATTTACATTTCAAATAATTCCAAGTGGAACAAGAATTGCATACCTTACCACCTTAGCAGGCATAGATTTTTACCAACAGAGATTATAAATACAGTTATTTACAATGATATCAATTGAAAGCAGACGTGCCTGCTTCTAATGGCTGATGCTAAAATCATCATGGAACTACCTCTGACTTACTATCGGAGCCTTACTTACCATAATTGACTTTCTCGTTGTTGTTTTTACCTTGTCTTTGACCCTGTACACCAAGCATGACTCCCTGAATTTAAAAGAGAAAGTGATTAATGTAGCCAGCGCAGAGACAGTTGAGCCTGTAGATGCCAATGGGGACCTGGGAGAAGCCTGATAAATAATAAACACCACCACTTCTCACACTCCAAATCTCCCTTTCGCTGTACCTTTCACGCAGCCCTTTAAATGAGGGGGTCACTCATTATAAAGCCAAATATTCCTCTGTGCTATTCGAAACTTATTTATGCCATGGTCAGGAAAAGTATTTACATCTAAAAATGCTGAACCACAAAACTCCAGCCACAGGAAAGGTTACTTGTATAAACAAAAAGAAGTTTGTATCAACATGATTTCCATAATCATTTTTTCTTTTCGCAAAACTCTCACCTCTGCTTTGCCTTGAGAGATTTCCAGGTATTCCTTTGGCTGGCTCAAGTTTCTCTATGAATCAAACCTGAAATCAAAAGTCTTTGAGGTTGAATGTAAACATCCTTTACCCGTGAGGGGAAAATAGCAAAGAAAATCAATCCTGGGGATATAGATGATAGAAGAACAATGGTTTCTGTGAAAGAAAAGAGCAATAGTGGATTTCAAATTTATTCTGTGTAGGATGAACAAAAGTAGGAATGGAGTATACAGTGCTGAATTCCGTGGTAACCAGGAGTTAATGAACACTATAACTCAGTTTTGTTTTCAAAGATCATTTCTATCTCCCTCCCACTAGTACGTATTATCTTTCTATCTTATTGCTCCTTGGGTCTGTTCTGATAGCTATTAGCTTACCAGAAATTGTGTTCTCTCTTTCTCATTGACAGTAAAGTAAGCCAAGGCACAGGGAATTAGGTACTGTGGGAAACTCAGTACACTTATCATTGAGTGTCTTAACAGAGAAAAGTCATATGTGTCGTATGCAAGGAAGAAAGATATAGGAAGGAAGAGGTGAGGGAGTACCATTAAAAGGGTCTTATTGATAGATGACTGGACTAGAGGTAACACTTAAGTTTCTATCAGGGTCCTACTTCATCCAAATATGTCAGGATTATTCTATTTTAGTGATGACTCAGTAGTAATTTGCCTCTCTCTTCCCTCCTCCCCATCTAAAGTTGCAAATCTGAATGGCGGCCCTGCCCTGTAATAGCATATCATTTAAACCCCTGAATTTCAGTGTCTTTATCTATAACATGAAATCATGATACAAGAAAATAACAAATGTGGCAACCCCTGCTGTAATTACTTCACCAGTACTTGAGGGTGATCCCGGTATATCTTATGTCTCTGAGGAAATCCTTTCATTTATTGTTTCATTTATTCTTCTAGTCATTTAAAAATTTACTGAGCATCAAATATACACCCGGATTGGAACCAGGTGTAAGAGATACATGATATAACACAGTCCCTAACTTTAAGGAACGTGTAATCCAATGGAAATTCAACTGAGAGATGCTTCCAAAGGGTCTTTGCAATTTGCTAAGACTTCTGGCCCCATTTACATCTTAATACTTGAGCCCTGTGGATCACCAGAACAGATTTTCAGGCAAAAGTCACTTTCTCAGAGCTACTCAAGCCACTTAGTGTTTACTATATAGCAGCCAATATAATGAAACACACAATATAGAACAGAGGAATTTAATATTCAAACCTAAAAATTAAATATGTGTATTTATACTAACTTTTAAAACCCTCAGCTATATTAAAAAGGAATCCTACTTTGACAGACCTTTCATAAGACAGTACCCAGTTCCCTCCATCCCTCTCGAGTATGATTTAAGGCTCACCCACAACAGAGTCAATATCACCAAGGGAACGCCAACAGGGAGAAAACAGAAGAGGAAGAGGCCAACACAGTGTTTTGTTAGTTTGTGGTATAAAAGATAAATAACACTGGGCATTCCCTTCGATGTCTTTTGGGTACCTGAGTTCAGGTATAGAGATTTATTGTTGATCTACTTATGTTCTGCTTCTCCCCTAGAAAATAGATTGACATATGGATTCCAGGAAGACATCATGTCTGGTTCAACACTAACTATAAAGAGAAACAAAGAATCTGAAAAAAACATAAACAGACCCCTATAACTATATAACTATAATCAACTGACCTTCAATAAAAAAAAGGCAATAAAATCAAGCAAAGATAGTCTTTTCAACAAATGGTGGTAAAAAAAAACTGGATAGCTACATGAAGAGGGAGAGGGAGAGGGAGAGGGAGAGGGAGAGGGAGAGGGAGAGGGAGAGGGAGAGGGAGAGGGAGAGGGAGAGGGAGAGGGAGAGAGAGGGAGAGAGATCCAAACACAGATCTTACATTCTTCACAAAAATTAACTCAAATGGATCATAGACCTAAGTTTTAAAACAATGAAACTCCTGGATAACATAGGAGGAAATCCAGATTACTATGGGTATGATGATAATAACACCAAAGGCACAGTCCATGAAATAAAGAATTAATAAGCTAGATTTCATTAAAATTAAAATTTTCTACTCTGTAAAAGACATTATTAAGAGAATTAGAAGACAAGCCACAGAATTGGGAAATATATTTGCAAAAGACATGCCTAATAAAGGACTGTTAACTAAAATATATAAAGAACTCTTGCAACTCTACAGTAAGAAAATGAACCACCTGATTAACAATGATCCAAACACCTTGACACCTCACCAAAGAAAATATGTGGATGGCAAATAAGCACATGAAAAAATGCTACACATCATTTGTCATCAGGAAACTGCAAATTAAAACAACCAAGAGATATCACTACATACCCTTAGAATGGCCAAATCCAGAACAGTGACAACAGCAAATGAGAATGTGGAGCAACAGCAACTCTCATACTTTGCTGGTGGGAATGAAAAATGGCACAGCTGCTTTGGAAGATAGTTTGACAGTTTGTTACAAAAGTAATATAGGATTTAGCAGCTGAGAGAGAGAGAGAGAGAGAGAAAGAGAGAGAGAGAGAGAGAGAGAGAGAGAGAGAGAGAGAGAGATATCCAAACACAGACCTTACATTCTTCACAGAAATTAACTCAAATGGATCATAGACCACTCCTGGAAGATAACATAGGAGGAAATCCAGATTACTATGGGTATGATGAGAATAACACCAAAGGCACAGTCCATGAAATAAAGAATTAATAAGCTAGATTTCATTAAAATTAAAAATTTCTACTCTGTAAAAGACATTATTAAGAGAATGGATTTAGCAATAGTGCTCTTTCATATTGAAAGATTGAAACTGATGTCCACACCTAAACCTTTACATGGGTGGTTATCGCAGTTTTATTTATAATTTCCAAAACCTGGAAGCAACCAAGATGTTCTTCAGTGGGTGAATGGGTAAACTGATACATCCAGACAATGGAATACTATTCAGTGCTAAAAACAAAATGAGCTATCAAGCCATGAAAAGTCCGGGAGGAACCTTAAATGTGTATTACTAAGGGAAAGAAGCCAATCTGAGAAGCCCACATGTTGTGATTCCAAATATATGGCATTTTGGAAAAGACAAAACTATGGAGACCATAGAAGGATTATTGGTTGCCAGGGTAGGATGGGAAGATAAATAGGTGGAGCACAGGGAATTTGGGAGCTATAAACATACTCTGTGATATTATAATGATGGATACATGTCAGTATACATTTGTCCAAATCCGTACAATATACAACACCAGAGGTGACAACCTTTAGGTAAAGTATGAACTTTGAGTGATTCTGATGTGTTGCTGTGGGTTCTTCCTTGTTAAAAAAAACACCACTCTGGTCAGTGATGTTGATAATGGGGGAGGCAATGCACATGTGAAGCAGGGGTATATGGGAAATCTCTGTACATTCCTTCAATCTTATTGCAAATGCTGAAGAAAATAAAGTCTTTAATATTAAAAAAGAACATAAACCAATCTACTCGGTTTGTGGTATGGTTAACAAACTCACTACATATTTTGAATTCTCTCTATTCAACATTAACTGTATTTATCCAAATTTTAAAAAATAAACCCAATTTAAAAATAAATAAATAAACCTAATTAGTTGTTAATTTTAAACAACATGAATGATAAAGTACATTTAAATATGTAATATTAATGAAGAGAGTATGCAGGGGAGTACCTTACTGAATCCATTTTCTTAATTTGCTGTTTTAATTACCTAGTATCTCATCACTTTTCACCCCAACTACTAATTTTTTTAAGTGCTACACATAGGTAAGACTGAATGACACCTAGCACCAGCACACTTTTAAAAAGCAAAGATTCAACCAAATAATTTTGAGTCATCAGGACAGAGATAGGGAGATTGTACCAAGGCCACAGAAAACTCATTGATATGAAATTCATTATTCCTGAATTGAAACATCAACACAGGCTAGACTCCACCAGGGAGGAGATGGATCAAAGACAGTAAGGCTTTCTCTCTGACACAAAAATAGCCAGTTGATTCAGTCAATGGAGTGGTGGAAAAATCTATTTGTGCTGTTCTATTGATCTGGAACAGAGTTAAATCAATCAAAACCATCAGTGGGGGAAAGAGCAGTCAATTATCAGGGACTTTATATTAAAAACAAACCAAACTTCTGTTCTATAGACAATCGACATGTGCAAGTATTTTTGGCCTGATCTATTCTAAAACATACTATCATTCTCCATTTAAACTAGAGTAAGGAGATGCAATTAAAGCTCCAGTGAACATATCTCACCCTCATCTAAATGAACTATGTTGATTTTATCCCCTTTTTCTATCTCACACACATATAATTAACTGTGTCATCCTTAGGAAAAAAATAATCATTCAAATGGGTTTTGTCCATCCAATTCAACAAACTTTTATTCAACATCTACATCAGGGGTGTTTACCCTCATTTTGAGTGTTATATTCCACTTTCAGAATCTGAAATCTGATGGACCCTTTCAGTTAACCATATATGTGTAGACTATGGGTTCTCTATTCTGTTCCACTGATATACATGTCTGTTTTTATGCCAGTACCATATTGTTTTGATTATTGTCATTTTGTAAGGTATTTTGAGAATAGGAAGTGTGATGCCTCCAGCTTTGTTGTGCATGCTCGAAATTACTTCGGGTATTTTGTGGATCCATATAAAATCTAGAATTTTTTAATTTCTGAAGAAAATACCATTGAGATTTTAATAGGGATTGCCTGAATATGTAGATCACTTGGGGTAGTGTGGACATTTTAACAATATTAATTCCTCCAAACCATGAACATGAGATGTCTTTCCGTTTATTTGGGTCTGCTTTCGTTTCTTTCACCAGTGTTTTATAGTTTTCAATGTGTAAGTCTTTCCCTTCCTTGGTTAAGCGTATTCCAAAGTAATTTAACTTTTTATGCTATTGTAAATGTGGTTGTTTTCTTAATTTCCTTGTTGGAAAGTTTGTTATTGGTGTATAGAAATGCAACTGAAAAGCTTCTGCCCAGCAAAGGAAGCAATCAACAAAATGAAAAGGCAACCTCCTGACGGGGAGAAAATATCTGTAAAAGAGTATACATCTAATAATGAGTTAATATCCAAGATATATAGGGGACTCTTGCAACTTAACAGTAAAACAACAAAGCCCAATTGAAACATGGTCAAAGGAACTGCATAGACATTTTTCCAAAGAAGGCATGCAAATGGCCAACGGGTACATGAGAAGGTTCTTAACATCACTAATCAGGGAAATGCAAATCCAAACCACACTGAGACATCACCTCACACCTGATAGAATGGGTACCATGAAAAAAGTAACCAAGTGCTTGCATGGGTCTGGAGAAAAGGGCACCCTTGTTCAATGTTGGTAGGAATGTAAATTGGCACCGTCACTATAGAAAACAGTATGGAGACTCCCCAAAAAATTAAAAATAGAACTACCATATGATCCAGCAATCCCACTTCTGGTTGTATATCCAAAGGAACGCAAATCAGGACCTGAAGAGATATCTCTGCACTCCATGGTCACTGTGGCATGATTCACAAACCAAGGTCCTGAAGCAACCTAAATGTCCATCAGTGAACAAACGGATAAAGAAAATGTAATATGTGTATGTATATACACAATAAAATATTATTCAGCTTTTCAAAGAAGGAAATTCTGCCATTTGTGACAACGCAGATAAAGCCGGGGGCATGATGCTAATGTGAAATAAGCCAGACAAAGAATGACAATTACTATATGATACCACTTAAGTGAGGAATTCTAAAATAGTCAAAGTCATAGAAGCAGAAAGTCGAATGGCGGTTGCTAGGTGCTGGGAGCAGGGGAAAACAGGAAGGTATTATCAAAGGTATAAAGTTTCAATTATGCAAGATGAATAAGTCCTAGAGATCAACTGGACAGCACAGTGCCTACAATTTGCAATATTGTACTGTATGATTAAAAATTTCCTGAGGATAAATCTTATGTTGCATTATCACTAATAAAAAAAATAGTAACAAAGGCAAGTAAAGCTTTTAGAGTTGATGGATATGTTTTTGGCATGGATATGGTTTTACAGGTATATACTTATCTTCAAATTCATCAAGTTGAATACATTAAATATGCACGGCTTTTTAATGACAATCATATCTCAATAAGTTATTTTCTTTAAAAATTGAAATATTTTTATAATAAGAGATTTCCCAAAAATGTTGGAGACAAGTGATTGACAGAGAGAAAACATTCATGCATATTCTATAAAGGCTTAATATATACAACATATAAAAATGACTTCCTCACCCTAGCTGGTTTGGCTCAGTGAATAGAGTGTCAGCCTTTGGATTGAAGGGTCCCGGGTTTGATTCTGGTCAAGGGCACATGCCTGGGTTGCGGGCTCAATCCCCAGTATGGGGCGTGCAGAAGGCAGCCAATCAATGATTCTCTCTCATCATTGATGTTTCTCTCTCTCCTTGCCTCTCTGAAATCAATATATATATGTATGGGTATGTGTGTATATATGTATATATACACACATACCCATACATATACATATAACACATATATACATACATACACTAGTGGCCAGGTGCACAAAATTCACCCAAATTAAAAGGGGATTAATTAGAGCAAATATTTTAATATTGCTATTTGCCCTTCCTCTATAATACAAGTGTCAGAGATGAAAGAAAATTAGTAAAATTTATATGAAAATCTTCCTCCTGTCAGAGTCTGGGGCACACCACAGGACCCAGAGTCAAGTCCCCGCCCACCCACTTGCGCCTCAAAATTGTGTGAGACCCAGACCTGGCTGGCCCTCCCACCATTGGGCTAGATCCAGACCCGACCTGTCTCACCCTTGTCAAGCCTCGCCAGGCAGGGGGCACGGCCTGAGATCCCCCAGCCTGGGCTGGGGCAGGGGGGAGACCTTCAGGTTCCCCATCAAGCCCCGCCGGGTGGGGGACACAGCCTGAGGTCCCCCGTCAAGCCCTGCTGGGTGGGGGGCATGCCTTGAGGTTCCCCTTTGAGCCCCACCAGATGGGGGGCGGGGGGCACAGCCTCAAGTCCTCTGGCCTGGCACTGGGAGGGGGGGGCATGGCCTGAGGTCACCTGGCCCAGGGCAAGGGGAGCAGCCTGAGGTCCCCCAGCCCAGCACTGGGGTGAAGAGGTGCAGCCTCAGGTCCCCTGGCCCAGTGCCAGGGTAGGGGGCATGGCCTGAGAACCCTCGTCAAGCTCCGCCGGGCAGGGGTTGCGGCCTGAGGTACCCCAGCTTGGTACCAGGGTAGGGGGGTGGCCTGAGGTCCCCCATCAGGCCCCACGGGGGCTAGGGGTGGGGGCACAGCCTCGGGTCTCTGCTGGTTGCTTGTTAAGGCTCATTACAGAAACTTGGCCTCCGCTGTGGGTGCAACCATCTTTGTGGCAGAGTGACGGTCAATTTGCATATTCCCTCTTTATTGTATAGGAGATATATACATACACATAATCTTCCTCATTAAGAAAGTCAAACCACCCAGTAGAAAACAAACATAGCAAATGAACAGGTAATTTTCAGAAGAACCAAAAATGACCAATACACTTACGAAAAAAAACATTACTAGTAATCAGGGCACTATAAAGTTTGAAAATACAATATCATGTTCTTATTATGTTAAGAATACTTACCATGAGAGCTGCCCTCTTAACAATTTTTAAGTGCATAATACAGTAGTATTGTTAGTACAGACTCAATGTTGTACAGCAGATCTCTAAAATTTACTCATTTTGCAAAATTGAAACTTTTTATCTCCCAGACTGGTAGCAATTAAAAAGATATGTTAAGTGTGTGTGTGTGAGGAAGGCAAAAGACAGGCATTTTTGTATACTTTTGGGAAGAGTATATTAACAAAATCTTTTTGGAAGGCAATTATAGGGATGAAAGTCAAAGTATTTACCATCCAATGTGGTACAGGCCCTGACTCATCAAAATAGATGCCAGCTATAGCCAGTTGATAATTTCCTGTCACTACACTCGCCCCAGTCCTTACCATCTGAATTTCTACCCCAGCAAAATGTTTCCACTCTTAAAGTGGACATGCCCTTTGACCCAGCAATTCCATTTCTAGGACTCTATCTCAAAGAAATTCTCTTGTGAGTGCACAAAGATGCATGCATATTGATGTTTATTTTGTCATTATTTCAAATAGCTAAAGAAAGGAAGCCATCATAATAATCACCTCAGAAATGAAGTGGTTATATGCTATGTCACAGTCATGCTATGAAATACTATACAGCCATTACAAAGAATGAGATAAACCAAATTGACCAATATAAAAAACATGGCACAATATTAAGTGAAAAAAGCAAGTTCACAGGACAATGTGTATATTTAATCCTATGCATTCCAAAAATATGTGTTTGTATGTATAAGCATGCCTATAGCATAATGTGCATGAATACGTATTAATGTATAGAAAAGAGAATGCAAACATATCCAACATTAGTTATAGGAGTCATGTCTAGGAATGAAATAGAAAAGTAAGATGGAAGGCAGGAGGGGGAATAGCATTTCACTTTGTATCCTCTGGATTAAAGTTTGAATCATCTACACTGAGAATAGATATATAATTTTTTTAAAGCTATAAAAACATATAGAAAGCCCTCAAAATACTAAGTACATTCTTCAAAATTACTTCATGACTAAAATGCACATTCACCTTTAGCAATGAAAGTCAATGTCACTTCTCAACATATAATCTGAAATATTCAAAGTGCATGGAATAAGCCACATCTCAAGGGCACCATTCTAAATGGGATTTATTGGACCATTTTAAAATTAGCTAATTCCCAGTTTTAAATATTTGACCTCTGGGTTTTATCCACTGTCCTTATACTCTCTTATATTCCTAATCTTGTGGTTCTCTTTAAGGAGAATTCCTAGAAGCACTTAGGGAAAATAGGTTAACTCACTTGTTAAACATGGACTCATCTGAACCGAAAGCCCAAATGCATAATTGTCTCCATATTTTTTTAGAGCAGAACATCATTTGCAATTGATATTCCTCTCCACAGTTAAGGTATTTTATTTCCTATTCTGTGTCACTAACTCCACAAGGTGAATGGCCAGACTTCCAGTTGTAAAATATTGAAGCCTAACTCTTTAAAGTCGGTTACATCTACTGTACGATATGCTATAAATGTGAAACTCGGTTCTTAAAATATTAAACAGAATTTCAAGATAACGCTTAGAAATATCTAACAAAAATCTGTATACAACTATGTCTACCCCTTATAGTTAAGAATACAACCAACCACTCAGAGGATTTTTTAAAATATATTTTTATTGATTTCTGAAAGGAGAGGGAGAGAGAAATAGAAACATCAATTATGAGAGAGAATCATTGATTGGCTGCCTCCTGCACCCCCCCCCCCCCATGGGGGATCGAGCCCACAATTCAGGCATATGCCCTCACCAGGAATGGAGCCAGGACCTCCTGGTTCATAGGTGGACACTCAACCACTGAGCCACGCTGGCTGGGCTCAGAGGATGTCTTATTGTGTTGCCTTAATCAGGAAGGGAAAAGCCATCTACGTAAGAAGGGGTCCTTGCCCCAGGAAACCTGTAACTACAAACCCTACCATCCCTGCCTGGTGAGATCACACAAAATGACCAGGGTCTGCAGAGCTAGTATACCCTGAAGACCTGCATTCGTCTCCAAATCTATTCCATCCAATTCACAGATGTGAAACATATTTCCTAACTCTGTTTATTAAATCTACATCATTTTTAACATCTCATATTCACCAAACACTTTCAGAAGGGCTTCATCAGGGAGTAAAGGAACCTCAAGACAACCATCTCAGCTCCACGTCATAGTTCCACTCAGAATGCCTGGAGAACAGAACAGCAATTTGAATAAACAGAGTACATTTTCCTTAGGGAATTAGATTGTGCTTTCTGTTTCACTTGTCTGATGCATATCCCTTTTAGCTTCCTATGAGACAAATGAACCATTGTCCTCAAGTTGATGAAAATATTCAATAAATTTGGGGAAACCTAGGGAAGTGATGGCTCAAATCTACGAAAAAATCAAAACTCTGTTATCTTTGCAGTAATTTGGGCCCATTGACTTTGCTTCTCGTTTTAATTGAGAATTTGACTTTTGAGTGGATTTACTGTGTGAGATCACAGTTATTCAAATAAAGAAGTTCAAACGGTATTAATTCAGTTGTCTTTATATCCCTTAGGGAAGAATTTTTTCACTGTCATTAAGTTTGACCGAGCTCCACAAGGCAGAGCCCAATACTTCTCTTTCCAAAGCTGCTAAAATCACAGAGAATTCAAACAACTGAATACTTTAGAACCAGAAATATTTACAATTCAGGTAGAATTTTTAGTTTTAGTTTTTGTTGTCCTACCCTAATCCTTGGGAGACCTTGTATAACAGCTAAGCTCATCAAATCTTTTGAGAACAAAATGTACTATTACTGACTGAATGCCATAAAGAGGCATTTTCTTTCCACTGCAATTTGAAACAGGATGTTTCAGAAATCAAAACTACATAACAGAGCCAATATTCATACATTTTCAGCTGTTTCAGGTTATTTCTTTCAAGAGGTCACGGCTTTAAATACTCACGGGCAAAAGCAAAATGCCTATTTGGGTGGCCAAATGGAGAGAGGCCGGGTACATAGAAACCATGGCATGAACTGCCTACCTAACCCTAATTATTCAGAAGAGAGAAAGGAAGGCCGCATGCACTGCCACATCAAGGGTTAGTTCATTTCAGATCTGGTACGTGTCTGACCACTGGAGGTCTATAGTTTGTCAGGTGTCTGGACGACAAAACTGGCAGGTGACTTGCAAAGTCTGGGGAAGTGAAGACTTATTGTTTAACCCACAGTCTTGACACAGATAGAAAAATAGAGCATAACTGGGGTTATTCAGTCAGCCCTTGGGAGAGCTGGTCCCCATTTCTCCTTCACCCAATCTTTCCAGGGTATTGCTCTGATATGCATCAAAGCCGGTAAAAGCACATTTGAAAATGAAAGCTCGGTCACATTGCACGCTTCTTTTGAAACATCAAAAAGCCACATAAAGAAGCGGTAGGACTAGAAAAAGCTGACAAGGAACAGGACAGTGCCTGCTAGGACGGCAGGAATAGCTGGAGGTGAACCAATGAAAAGGTGAGCGAGAGAACCAGAAACTGGCTGCTGACAAGATGAAACAGCCCACAGCTGTGTCATGCTAATAAAAAAGTTAATTTCAACTTTCTGACACTCTTCATGGTACTTTACAGTTCAATGGCACCAAGGCCATCCATTGTGCTGCCTCACCTGCAGAGGCTGGGTCTATTTACAAGCTCACAGAATCCAAATAGAATTTGAGATAGCGATTTTATTCCTGGAAGATGCCCCCGGGGATAAGGACATTTGTGATCAGGTTGGACAGCTACCCCAGTGTCCTAGCAAATTCCAGCTCCAGCCTTAAAATAAAGCCTGAGACACAGACACAGGGGGATCAGGAGCTTTTCCTTAGCCATCGTTCATGCCATCACTGTCACGGGCAGGGGATCAGCAGCGTTTCACTGAAATAAATCTTAAATTTCTTGATAAATCTGTGGTCACCCTCACGACCTACTTCTTTCAGCCTAAAACAGACAACCTACAAAACTTTTTAAAGAGGCATGTCACTAAGTTTTCCACCGTGTTAGTTCCCGAGACCATAAATCCAAGCTGTTATGTATACACAGAAGCTGCCTCTAGGAATCTTGTACTTGGTGATATTTATTAAACACAAGCAGAAAACAGAAACCCAATAATTCCTCACGGCCATATCTTCTTGGTGCTCTTGTGCCCTGGCTGCGGAAAAATCATTCACTCGTTCACTGTATAAGTAGGATAAGCATTACATTTCTTTGCACGACCATGTGATTTAGAAGTGCCATGTATGTGGAATTTCAAATCCTGCATGCGAATCTCAGCTTTGTCACTGTTTCTTTGTAAGCAAAATATTTAACTCTATCACAATCTCCTGATGTGTAAAATGAGATATAATATGACTGCCCTGCCCTTCTTACCTCACAGGAATGTGCTGAGGAACAAATGAGAAAACACATACCAAATAGCATAGAAAAGTATGCCATTGTTCGACTTAGCAATGTCTAGCAGTGCCCAACACTAAGTTCTACATACTTGTTGAATTAATGGGAAAGTTATTTACTCATAATACTAAGAACTATTTACCATATGACTTTATTTCAATACATATATTTTAATTAAATATGCTTTACAGTTCATGATTACAATATCATTAATATACCATTGTATATCCCTGAAGATACTAATTACATTTTTTTTAATATCTTCTGTTTGCTATATTAACTCATTTTCTTTGGATATTAGCTCTTCTCACTGGATTTAGGGTCTTGCTTTTATAGGGATACTTGTCTTCCAATGCTTGGTGATTCTTTCCTCATGTTTGAGCACCTCTGTTTTTGAGAATTCCAATTCTATGGCCTTTCTATTCTAGCCTGCTCAAGAGTACTGTGGAGGAAGGATGAGGAAATGGGGCATGGTGGGACACACTGACAGATTCTTTTCTGTAAATGTGAAGCCCAGACTTTCCTCATCTGGGTAACTAGCAAGGATACTGCTCTGTCTCTGCGGACCCAGCACACACACTGCCTTCATCTGCTGTGGGCACATAACTCTATGGCCCATTCTAGGAAAAGCAAGGCTCAGGGAAGAGGCAACCAGCCCAGTTGTTCCAACTGATGCTACAGGCTGGTGGTTCCAAGGCCCCTTCCTCCTGCTCTCCGTTGGCTGTGAGCTGAGCGGAGAGGACTGCCAAATAGCTTCAGCTTGCACAGGAGTCTCTTCCTCATGTGTATGTAGTGTATCTCTTTGAATCCATGTGCTTCCTACCCTCCAGAAGATCTTCAATTTCTTATCTTCTGATAAGAATTTGTTCTTTTTTTAAATTCAGTGATAGGAAGGAGGTGGTAAGTATAGTATGGATAGAAGATATAAGCTGGGAAAATTCCTATGCAGTGGTTTATCACTCCATCTGTCCATTAACTCACCCATCCTATATAATAAAACCCTAATATGCAAATCGACCGAACAGCAGAACTTCCAGCAGAATGACCGATTGCTCTAACACACACTAACCACCAGGGGGCAGATGGTCTGCCCCCCGAGAGAAAGGTGACTGGTGGTGGTGGTGATCAGGGGACAGTGATCAGGGGACTGGGCCAGCTGGCAAGTGCCCCGCTGGTCGCATCCCACAGAGAGGGGCAACCAATGGCAGTGATTGGGGCAGGGCTGGCCAGCAGGCAGCACCAGGCTGCCAGCCAAGGCGGGTGCTAGCAGGGAACCCCCAGATCACCCTGCCCACTGGTCACCCCACAGATGGCCCTGATCGCCATCCAGGCCTAGGGACCCTACCTTATATATTGGAAACAGTCTCTTGGATTTAAAAATTAAAACCTGGTAAGGATACTCTAACACTGAAAAAAAAACAGGATGAGGCAGTGATGACATACATGGACTCTGACTTGCACATTTTGTGGTCAGCCCTGATTCTGACACTTTTAACTGTGTGACAAAGCCAATTACTTAACTTCTCTCTGCTTCAGTTTTTCCACCCATAAGATGGAGAAAATGGTACTACTACCTCAGAAGGATCATGTTATGTACTACTTTTTTCTAAATATATTTTATTGATTTTTTTATAGAAAGGAAAGGAGAGGGATAGAGAGTTAGAAACATCGATTAGAGAGAAACATCAATCAGCTGCTTCCTGCACGCCCCCTACTAGGGATGTGCCTGCAACCAAGATACATGCCCTTGACCGGAATTGAACCCGGGACCCTTGAGTCCACAGGTCGACACTCTATCCACTGAGCCAAACCAGTTAGGGCAATGTACTACTTTTTATAATCAGGGCAAAAAATGTAGCTGCCCATACAACAGCAAGATGCCTTTCACCTGTATGAAAAGTATGGTCACTGTTGTATGCAGTGTCCTGGATTGCAAGAGGGATGTTCCACTGCATGTTTAGGCCCAGCATCCCCTGAGAGGTCCCAGATTGCTAGAGGATGCAGGCCGGGCTGAAGGACCCTCCCACACCCATGCACAAATATTGTGCACCAGGCCTCTAGTTTATTATAAAAACAACACATGCTTTTTTATTAGAAATTCAAATTGTAGAAAAAAGTGTCCAAAAAAGTGAGTCTTCTTCCCAGCCTAGTCCTTCTGAGTTACTCCCCAGAGATAACCACAGTCAACAGTTTCCTGTGTGCCTTTCCAGAACTTTTCCATGCAAATTCACATCTATAGACATTTTAACTTAATATTGAAGATCTGTCCAAATAAACACATATAGGTACACTCTTTTTAATGACTATATAAAAATTTATTATATGATTATATCAAAATATTTTAGTCTTACTTGGCTGTTGTGGCTCAGTGGTTGAGTGTCGACCCATGAACCAAGAGGTCATGGTTCGATTCCTGGTCAGGGCATATGCCCGAATTTTGGGCTTGATCCCCGGTAGGGGGAGTACAGGAGACAGCCCATAGATGTTTCTCTCTTATCGATGCTTCTATCTACCCCTCTCCCATCCACTCTCTCTAAACTCAATAAAAATATATTTTAAAAAATATTTTAGTCTCTTGTTGATAGACATATAGGTTGTTTCCTATTGTTGCTTTTTCTTCCCATTATTAGAAGTAATACTGAAATGAATAATTTGTGTTCAGACCTCTCTAAGTAGATGTGAGAATAAAAACAGAGGACAAATTCCTAGAAGTGAGACTTATAAGATTTGCACATTTGAAGTTTTGATAGCATTGTCCAGTTGTATTTTAAAGAGGTTGTAATAATTGTTACTATTCCTGCATTGTGCATATGTCTCTGTAGCTTCACATCCTCATCCACTGTGAATTTCCAAATTTTATAATGATCACCAATGTGATAAGTGGAAATTATCTTACGGTCTGAATTTGCATTTCTTTAATTATGAATGAGACTGTCTATTTTGTGAGGTCTGTTTGTATTGGTTTTGTTGACAAATGAGAATCGTGTGTGTGTGTGTGTGTGTGTGTGCGTGTGTGTGTGTAGGATATTGTTGCATATAAAGTGCAAGTGTAGTAAAAATTGGTCCAATCTCTTTGGAATACAATTGGACATGTACAGATTTTTTTTTCAGTTTTGTCTTTTACCTTTCATCACTGTATTTTTTCCATAGAGGAGCTTTAATATTTTATAGAAAAATTAATCTCCATCACTCTTGTCTTCAACTGTCTATTTAGGTTGTTTCTTACTTGAGAAGGTTTTACCACACCAAGATTACTTTAAAATATTTTTCCATGATGCCTTATAAAATTTTTATAGTTTTACATTTTCTCTTTAAAGCATAGAGGTCCCACTTCTTTCCTAAATGGCTAAAAAGTTGTCTCAATGGTATTTATTAAATCATCTATCTTTTTTCACTGATTTAAAATGCCACCTTTATATATGCTAAATTTCCTGAAGCATTTGAACCCACTTAAGATTCCACTCTGTTCCACTGATCTGTCTGCCTATGCAGATATTTTAGAAATGAATACATTTATGGAGCTATAATTTAGCACATGTGGGTCTATGTCCAGGCTTTTGTTATTTGTATTCTACGGTATATTTATTTGTCACTGTGTTCCTCTGGTTTGACTTCCTCAAGGGCAAAGATTATGGATTCTACTTGATCTGTAATTCCCTAAAACACTAGTCTCTGCCAAGTTTGACATTTTGAAAACTGAAATGTGTCTTTAGATAGAACCAATGATTTAAGCAAATGAAGTGCCAAGTCAAAACATTTGACCCCCAAACACTATAACAATTCATTCCTTTCATTAAGGAGACTGTTAAAATGTAAATGTTTTTTGCATGTTCCTGAGAATAAGTTTACCATATTGTTTCCTTGGTCTAGGTTTGGAGACAAAGGCAACATGAACTAACATTTAAAGATCCATGCAATCTGGTAAGAATAGTACATATTCCATCTCATCTAAAACCACCAAGTAGCCTAGAAAATTGCTCTCATCAATCTCACTTTACAAGGAGGAAGCAGGCTCAGAGAAGTTAACTTGCCAAGTTAGTTAGTGACAGAGCTTATATTACAACCCAAGTCTGTCTGATTCCGAGTATGTCTGGTTCGAAGCTCAGTTACTTGATTTGATATATGGTTCTGAACTGTTCTGCTTGCCTGTGCTGCCTCTCAGAAACAGAGTTCCTGGAGCAAGGATGCAAAATAACTTCCACTTCTTGTGCCAACTCCGAGTGGCTGCCTTGAGCGCTGAATGGAGAATAATTTCTAGCTGCAACCATGCTCAGCAGGAAAGAGGGCCATGATAAATGATGCATGTCTCCCATGGCAGTGGGAGGCGGGAGTGGCAGTGCGGGACACCATATTTGTCACCACTGCCCAGAGCACAACACTGGGGACCAAAGAAACATTTTACCAACTTCACAGTTGTGTTTAAAAAAAACAACAACTAAAAATTGGTCAGTCAATAAAATTTCACTCTACATAAAACCCATTTATTTATTTAAAATACATTTTGATAAATATAGCAAACAGAAGAGAGCATTATATACAGAATCCAAAGCAAACCAGTCCTGCCAACTTGACATACAGTTGAGCCTCATTTCTTTCTTTTAAACTCACCCAAGGAAATGTCCATTGATTTTAGAGAGAGAGGGAGAAAGAGAGAGAGAGGAATATCATCAATCAGTTGCCTTGCATACGTGCCCCAAGGAGTATCAAACCTGCAACCAAGGTACATGCCCTGACCGGGAGCTGAACCCATAACCTTTCGGTGTACAGGACAACGCTCCAGCTAAATGAGCCACACCAGTCAAGTCCAGCCCAATTTTGTAATGATCGACTTTGCTCTATTGTCACAGGAAGGTCCTCTTGACCTTCCATCTGCTTCACCAAGGCCACTGCCTCAAACCAGTTTTCCCCAGCAGAAGAGACATAAGAAATCCTAGGCTGGTAAGTAAGTGGCATGGCCTCTAATTTGCCTAGTTTACAGCTTCATTCTAGAACCATATATCATACCACATAACTAAATTTTGAATCAAGTTCTCTCCAGCTTTACCACTTCTAAGAAGTGAGCCTGTGTGTTCAAGTGATAATCAATAGACCAACATACAGCCCCTCTGGAGCAGCCATTGTGGGGGGCCACCCAGCTCTAATCCTCTTCCTTTCCCTGAGAGATCTGCAGTCTTATTTAGGTGTCCGGTCACCCCCACCCCCAAATGCATGTGGCTCAGGAAAGGTTAGCCCCACCCCAGCTCCTGACAACCCCCATGCAATCTCTTGCCCCTCGTCAGTGACTAAGTTAGCAATGGACACAGGACTGAGTTCAGAGTCCTGGGATAAAGGCAGAAGTTTGCTCAAAGCATCTGAGGAAGTTCTTCGTTATTCCTCTGGGTCAGCACCGGAGAACAGCTCCTTTCCTCTGGCCAGTATACTGTGCTGATGAGATGCAGAACTGTTGCAGCCACATCTCTACCAGCCATCACTCAGCGGAGGGCGGAGCCAAAAGGATCACAGGGCAACCGACCAGGACTCAGCCCTGGTGACCACAGTGACTCTGAACTTGCAAGTACTGAGTCCGTAAATGTGTTTACATTGTGAACTATTACTTGCCTCCAAATGCTTCTTAAATGACCCCACACATACACCTACACAAGCATCTGCGATGGTCACTGTCTGGACTCTAGGTCTCCCTAAAGCTACTCGCCTACTTGAAGGACAGTGTAGGAGTTGACAGCGCCGGTTCAAACCTTGGCCCCCACTCAGTCTTATTTCCTTTGTGACCTCAGGCAATTACTTAAACTCTCCATGCTTCAGTTTCTTCATCTGCAAAGTGGGGACAATAGTCACTTCCCAGAGTTGTATGAGGAGTAACAAGAGCAATCATGAAAAGTGCTTAGAACTGGGCCTGGCATGTAATTACTATCATCATTACATGAATGTTGTCAATTTCTACAGCCTGATTTCCCAACCCCTATAGCAGGACTCCAATGCCACACTCCCCATGTCTACTTGGATCACCACTTACAATCTCCAACCCTGAATCCAACCCATGGGTGTGTCAAGCCCCTGCACCGCAGTCATTCCAAGTTTGGACTGATCCTTTTCACATCCAGCAGTAGTCATTAGAAATTTCCCATCCGGGAATCCCAGAGTTGATATAGCTATATAAGCATGCAACTGAAGAAATACAAGTCTAGTGCTAGAAGCATTCTTAGAGACTTGAATCAATTTTTCTTGCCATAGCACTGCTACTTAAGGGCTTGTTCTTGTGGATTAATGTGTCTAGAATAATAAGCTCCTAATTACTATTCATACCTAGCTTTGTTTCTTTATGGACAGTCACCCTGTGACAGTAGCCCTCCCTTCCCACTTGGCCTCAGCACTTTCATTCATTCATTTGGTATTACCTTTTTTTTTTTTTTCTTTGCTATGGGCCACTGTGAGCTGTTATGCTGAATTTCAAAAAGGACACTGCTGGAGAAAACTTTTGAATATATTTTTCAAATATCTTTTCTCCTAGAAAATGAAGTTGGACAGTCCTTATACCATTAAAAGTGGCAGATGAGTTGATGGGACAACTCCTTGAAAAGCACGCACCTAAGGCTGTTTTCCATGCCCTGGCTACTTCAGCCGCCTGCACTTTTCATGCCGCTTCCCTGGGAACGGTGCCACCTCCAGCGATCATTTTCTGCTTATGAAAAGGAAGTGAGAGATCAGAATCGTTAGATTCTATAAACACTTGAATGCTTGAGAAATGCAAAGCAATCAGCTATTTTAGAGGGCTGCTGGAGAGAGGAGGAAAGAAATTACGTCTTAAAACTCCAGTGTGTACGATTCTTACATGATGTCTAAAGAGACAAGAATTCAAGTTGAGCATTTGAATGTTAAAACAAAATAGACAATGCAATGATCTTTCCAGCAAAATAGCTGTTATACACGTTACTGCTCTGAATGGAAAAGGGAAGAAAAGAGAAACAGAGATAAAATGAGATGCAAGGGAAAAGAGAGAGACAGAGAGATTGTCCAGGGGGGTGTAGTTAAATTTCCTGGAGTTTTACATAAAAAATAATTATGTTCCAAAAAGGGAGTTAAAAGAAAATAGGAAAAAATCAGCCTGAACTTCAGAATCTATGATTCCCTGACAAGAACATCTCCTCACCCATTTCTGGCAATTTCAGAGGGCCAGTTCAATGCTACAGAATCTCAGAAATGATTCACCAAGTCAAAGAAGCAACTCCGGAGAGTCTGAACTTCCTGGTTCCAATCCATGAATATATTTTCATAGTTCTCTTCAGCTGCCCCACAATTCCAAAACAAATTAATGGAAAGCCAATGAGATTTCAATATGCGGGCTGTGTTGTTCTAATGTGGTCTGTATTGCCTCTCCTATCTGCACAGATGCAAAGAAGTCTATTTAGGTGTGCTTTTTAAATATTCTGCTCTTCTACAAAATGGAACACTTCTGAGAAATCAGAGTGATAAAGAACTTGTAGCAAGCAACAAAACTTGGTTGTTTATTTTTATTTTTTTATTTTTTTAAGGGGCTGTCTCAGCCTCACAGGGGCCGTTTCAACCTCACAGGGGCCATTTCAACCTCTCAGGGGCCGTCTCAGCCTCACAGGGGAAAAGTTGGTTTTAACGCGGTCGCTCAATGCCATTGCTCGGCTAAAGCTGCCTGGCAGTGATGGTCATTGAAATTGCACTGGCCCACCAGCCCTTGGAAGAAGAAAACTGACTGTGAGAACTTGGATTTTCTTGAAAATCAAAAGCCA
The DNA here is from genome assembly GCF_964212035.1 of Myotis nattereri. Classification (NCBI taxonomy): domain Eukaryota; kingdom Metazoa; phylum Chordata; class Mammalia; order Chiroptera; family Vespertilionidae; genus Myotis; species Myotis nattereri. The sequence continues at coordinate 62,597,738 of NC_138080.1, read as the reverse complement.
GCTGACAGGATGCTCTCTGAACTCACCCAGGAAACTCTTAGTTGGAGTCATCAGATACAACAATACTGCAAGAAAGATTTAGACTCTAGGCCTGGGGGAATTGTTTAAAAACTGCACACATGCCCACGCATCAGGGTGAGTTTCATACAAGTACAAGAAAAGCTGCAAGAAAAGTGGGTTTAAAGACTGTGTACAGCAGCCATCAAACACCTACTACATTTTAAGATTAATAAATTCCTAATAACCACAACTGTGCCTAAAAGCACAGAGCAGAAAAATTAGCAAAATAAGCAAAGAATAATGTTAAGGCAGAAGGAGATTTTTCTAAATAAACATGCACATGAAATGAGTGTGATTATGTAAAACAGTAATTTCTCAATCATGTGTTCCCCAAATTCTTGCTGACCATGGCACATTTTTATAGACATGGAAAACATGAGTGCTTAAAGGGTAGCATGGTGATATCTGTGAAATACATAGTCTTTATTTTTCCTTATCTAAGTTGTTACACAGAAGCCATCTTAAGGCCAATGCAGCTCAGAACTAAAGATTTGTCACTTTCAGCAGATCAAAGAATTTCCATCTCTGCTTTATCATTATGCTTAGCATTTTTAGGTTTCCACTTCCAAATAATTTTTCTAAATAATCAAATACAATGTGATCAAATATTCATATAATTGAAGAGGCAACCATACAAAAAGAGAATTGCTGAAAGAGAATTATTGTGGGGCACACAGCTTCATTACGCAACAGCTTGAATGTTCGTCACCTAACATAAGAAAGTCCAAATGTAATGAATAAAAGTTGATTTAGAAGGATCTAAGTATCTATATATATAAAAGCCTAAGCAACCATCTGACCATTTAACTGTTTGACTGGTAACTATGACATGCAATGACCACCAAGGGGCAGATGCTTTGACCAGTAGAGGAGGGAGCCCAATTCCTCGCAGAACTGGCTGTAGGTTAGGTTGCTGCTGGGGCACTGTTGGCCCCAAATCTGCTTTACCTACACCCCAGACCCAGAAAGGAGGGAGGAGAGAGCTGGTGGGCATCCAGGTCCTGGGGACTGGTCCTGCAGGAGGGGTCTCACAATCTGGGACTCCTCAGGGAATGTTGGAGAGCCAGTTTCAGCCCGATTCCCGCAGGCCAGGCCAAGGAACCCCAGGATTCATGCACTGGGTCTCTAGTAATGTAATAAAAGGGTGGTTTGTATGGGAGTTGAGTTTAAGGAAGTCTCTATACCAATCAAGCACACATGCTGTGCTGCCATAATTTGCAATAGAGTCTGCCATTAGGAAAATATCCTGGGGCCCAACATTCCAGGTCTTCCCTCTCCGGGGTGGAAAAGTCAGGGGTCTGAGCCTCTGAGTGATGTCAAAGGAGCCAGAATCATAATATCTGCCATAATATGGTTCCACCCAAAGGATAAGGAAGACCAGGTGCTTCAGTCTTCTACCCAGAGTCAAGGGATGAAGGAATGGGGACCAGGGTTTGGTGCCATTTCTCTCTTTTCCTTCAGATCCAGACTTTATTACTATGAGAACTTAAATAGGCTATGGATTTTTTAAGGTGGCCCACAGAAGCCATTCTATAATAGTGCCCTGCAGTGATTCCCTAAAATGAAGGATGATTAAATTAAATAACTCATAAAAAGAACATATTATTATGCAAATACATAGAAAACACTCAATGTGGGTTACTGAATAAATAAGCTAGTAATACTTCTAACAGGTGACCCAAACTTCATGTCTTGGTGAGAGAAAAAAATTGATCTAACTAGACCTTGATACACACCTATCACTAAGGTAACAGAATAATCAAGAATAATTTTTAAACCAACATTAGAATTTAAGAATAAATTCCTAAAACATACATCAAAGTGGATATGATTACTGGATACAGGAATTTAAAATGTCGTATGGAATGCAGAATTTAATTCCTGAGAAATCAATACCCATCTTTCTCATATTTTTTGTTTGGTTTTTGAAAATACTAATTTATCATATTATTCATGTTTATTTCCCTGATCAAATTTGTTTTAGCAGAAAGTATTGATTTTGAATCTATGTCTTTCAATCAGCTATGGAATAATATTTTAAAGTGTAAAAATTTTAATTTTTCTACCCAAGAAATAATTGAATACCACCTTAATTGTTTTCTAAACTCATCGATATTTTTCTAAACCCATTAGTCTCTTACTAGTCATGCTATCCACTTTCCTGTTTTTGCAGGCTTTTTGTGAGTTACTTTCCTGTTTTATTTAAAGGAGGTTGAATTGAATTCAAATGACAGCAATCATTGCTGCATTCCATGTGTCACCGTCTCACAATGCCATAAGAAAAATGCAAAAATCAATAATCATTTTATATCTGATTGCTGGTTCAATGCTATTTTGTAGGAAAGAATCTCTTTGTATGGATTTTAATATTCTTCTATTTTCTCTTGAGAAAATTAGCCAGTAACTTCACAGTCTTTTATGCTTAATCAGATAAAGTTTACTCAGAGATCCTTGAAAATAATTGGAATTGAGGGTAGGATACAGAAACATATTCCACCTCAGTTCCTCTTTAATGTTAGACTCAACTAGGCAAAATTAACTTATTAAAAGTCATGTGTTTATTTTAAGACAATGAATGATTGACCTTTTCATAAATAATGTTTATTGTTTATTATTTATTGCTAAATCCTCAAAATATATAAACTAAATTATTATATAATATATATATTTATGTTAAGAGAATCAGAAAATTAATATCTATAAGAAATGTCACACACTGACCACATCTAGAGCGTAATCTGTGTGTCTCAGAACATCTCTTAGAGCCAGCACTGCGTAATGCCCTCACAAGCCACCTTGAAGAAATCAGGGTGGGTGAGTTATGCTGCATAGCAAGCAACCGCCAAAATCTCAGTGAGACCACAAAGCTTTATATCTGGCTCATACTATGTGTCTGTCACAAGCCAGCAGGGGCCTCTGCTCCTCATGGCCCCTCGGGGATCCAAGCTGCTGGCTGCTCCATCTAAACTCATGTATAAGCCATCACCAAAGCAGAAGGGAGCAAAAGCTTAATTAATCCAGCATTCAGCATTCAAGATTCTTCCTAAAAGTCATCAAGAATCACTCCCTCACATTCTTCATTAGCCAAAGCAAGACCATGGATCACCCAAGTGCATGAGGGCAAGAAGAGCGATTCTTCCAAGGACTGAGGATAATCAGAGATATTTGGTGGCAACCCTGTTCCAGCCTGAGTAACCTTGTCATCAAGGAAAGGGGGGAGAAGGCAACAGTTTTAACAACTGGCCCAACAAATGCCCAAAGCCCTTTCTTTCTTTAATATATTTTTTATTGATTTCAGAGAGGAAGGGAGAGGGAGAGAAAGATAGAAACATTAATGATGAGAGAGAATCATTGATCACCTGCCACCTGCATGCCTGCTACTGGGAATCAAGCCCACAACCTGGGCATGTGCCCTTGACTGGAATTGTACCCAGGATCCTTCAGTCCTCAGGCCAACGCTCTATCCATTGAGCCAAACCAGCCAGGACCTAAAGCCCTTTCAATGACACTCATACCATTCCTTTCTAACTCAGACTCTGGATTTACAGGGGTGAGTAGAGTTGCTATTTTCTCCCATAGTATCACCCCTCCTTGTAAATGCATATACAGCTTAAAGTGATCCTTTCTTCTTCTTGGTGTTTATGCAGTATTGCTAAATGTGAACCTGGTTAGCTTTAAAGCTTCCCAGAAAAGTTAGGAAGAGGTTAGTACAGACTTGAGAAGGTTAGATGAAAAACGCATGATCTCTGACATTTATTTAGACTGTGTCAGATGCTTTCATAGTGGTTTCATGTATCATTGTATATAATCTGCATAGCAACTGTGATCATCCCCATGCTTGGAAAGGAAAAGGTTAAGAAGAATACAGAACTCCTTAGTGAAAGAGGAGGGATTCTGCTGCAGCTGTGGACTCCAGAGCCCACACTCTCAACCAACATAGGACAGTGAGTAACGCTGGTAAAATGTTTTATTATAAATGCCATTTGAAATTCTGTATTTATATAAATGCCAGCTTAGAATTGTAATTCTGAGAAGTGGGTTCCAAAACATCATTCCAGTACATGCCCCCATTAAAAAAAAATGCACTAGCTTTTAACTTTGCCAGATTCCTTTCATATGATCAAATGGCAGGACATGTAAAGAGCATTTTCAGAGCTACCCTATAAACTTGGCATGGCTCTAGGCTAACCAGAGAATTTAAAAAAATATTACCATAAATGAATAAGGCTAAAGTTTACGAGGAGTAGATTGGGAACATGCCCATATTCACAGCTGCTGCAGGTTGTAAGTGTGGAACAACCTTAACGGATGTTGCGCCCTGGGGCTGCCCAGCGCACAGTGTGTGTGAACTCGTGTTGAGGCCCTAATGTTCTCTATGGGAAAGCTGCTTTGTTCAACACTCCTGTTCCAAGGTGCCGTGTCTTGACAAGGGAGTCCTATGTTGGTTTTGGTTTTCAAAATATCCTTAAAAAATTCAATAATTTAAGTTCATTTCCTAATTGATAGTAGTGAATGTTGCTACATTGATATGAGAGGCATGATGAAGCCCAGCCTTAAATGAGCACATCCCATATTGTCATTTTGTTTGCTAGAACAGTCGGTGTCTGGGTCTGCATATGTAAATTGTATTAGTTGAAATGAGAACCTGCAAAATCAGTTAAATTTAAGGAACTATATTTACTTGAATATAGGATAACAGCTATTCAACTTAACTATTTTAAAACTTCATAGAGACAAATGATATTGCATTATAGACTTGTGTGTTTACTGATATCTATGGGGGGTGGGGGAATCATATTTTCAAGAATGCAAGAAAGCAGCGCCACTTCAATCCATCAACTTCAACAGCTTCCTATCTCAGCCTCCAGAAAGCTGCTGGCTTGGCTCATTCCTCTCCTTCCATGGGACCCCATTACAAGCTCCACTGCTGCCATCGCGTCTTAATTTTGTTTTAATCTTTTTTTTCCAATCCTCCAACCCACTCTAGTGTCAGCAAGCTGCTGTTGATCTTGAGAAACCCTTTGTTGCAAATCCCTCCGAGCAGCTTTCTGCAGAGAATTGCCCCCTTTGAAGCCGGGCCCAGCGGCCTCTGTGTTAGCCGCGTCAGTGGAGGAATAAAGAGGCAGGCCTTGGGTAAGAGTCTCTGCGGTGCCTTTTCAAATGGTATTTGTACACTTCAGTCGTCATCAGAGAGTCTCCGCTGACCTACGAGATTTGCGGCCTTACAGGCTGTGGCAGATGCTAAGAGTATTCGCCAATCCTTTTCTTCTTTTGAAGCAGGCCCCCAAAAAGGAATGGCTTGTGGGCAAATATTGATTTCTTTTCCCAATGATCAACAGTTAAGTATGAAAGGACACCTAAACATGAAATCGAAAGGTTTCCATCGCCAAACCAGGACAGAAGGCAGAGAACACAGGGCTAAGGAAAGAGTCAGGAGTGCAATGCCTGTGGCACTTCCTGTGAGTCTGCTCCCAAAGCTGAAGGTAAACGTATGAAGCGATGCAGGACCGGGCGTCTCAAACTTAAACCTTCCTTATGTGCATGAGGATCACCAGGGATCCTGCTAAAACGCAGACTCGGAGTCACTGGGTCTGGGATAGAACCTGGGATTCTGCATTTCTGTGAGCCTCTCCTGACGCTGATTCTGCTGGGCCATGCTCTGAGTCCATGCTCGGAGTGCCAGGGCTGTAGGTCACTTGCCGGCAGTAGTGACTGACCATGGTGTCCTATAGCAGCAACTGCCTGACTTCTTTCCAGCAAGAAAAGGCAACAGCGGGAGCTGATGCCACATCTGTATTGCCTGCCTCAGAGAATAAAGCAGCGCGAGGAGCCCCCCAGTGGCACTCTTTGTCCGTAAAAAGGTTATGTCCACATGAAAAAGGGAGTGAGGGAGGCAACGGGGTGGCTGCAGTGAGCCCAGCAATCCCTCTGCTGACTGCTGAAGGCACTGGGTCTGGTTTTCACATTACCAGCCTCAGTCGGGTGGAACAGCGGATTACAAAGGGATAAGCTAAATGGCAATTGCAAGTGTATTGTTGTGGTCACTAGCACCTTTCCCATTGGTATTTTCCATTTCTCCAAAGCCATATGGAGCAGTTCATCTATTTAGGTGATTTCTTAAGAGAAAATGAACAGGATGTGTTCCCAAGTGGTGAGTGTAGTGAAAGTTAAAAATATTTTCTTTTATCCCAAAGCCTCCAAAAGGTTCACAGATCTTACTATTATCATAAAAATAAATGACAACGGGGATTTTTAGTTCAGTTAGAAATCATCCTGCTAGAGGCCATGTAAAGAAAGTTAAAATAAAACATACTACCCTGTAGCCGTCCACACCTTCTAGCCTTCAGTATTGGGCTAAACGTTCGATATGATGATTCTATCTATGCTCCTAAGAATCTGTGATTTGAAGAGCTGGTTTTAACAGAGAGCCTGGCCAAAGAGTTAGAAAAAGAGGAATTTCGGGTCTAAGACTGAAAATAGTAGGTTGATGCTGAAATGGGTTTGTTCCTTTAGGGAGTGTTCCATTGATCTTACTGAAATTCTCCCAGGTGAGTTAAGTACTTGCTCTGTCCAAGAGCAGTTGCCATCTAAAAAATAATAAGGTATTTCTAAGCTAATAGTTCTCTCTGGTTGAGTCAGAAATTTTGGCCAAATTTATAAAGAAACATTTTTCACTGACTTTCTGAAGACATAGCAATATTATAAGTAAAAACTGAAAGAAATTAAATGCAACGCTTTAAGAGCCAAGTATGATTGCAACAAATCTACGCTGATAGAGGTCTGCGTTGGAGACTAATTAAAAGGGTAAGGGTCAAACAGAACCTGGTTTGATTTATAAAATTACTCCCAAGGCAAGAACGATCTAATAATTAGAATTGGTGAGCTGAAGAGGTGGCCACTAATATGAAATGACACAGTTCAAGGGACTTTTCCTCTACCCCAGCCCCCAAATGTCTTTTGCCTAAAATTCTAAATTAGACACCCTATTCCTATTAATACGTCCATGGGAAGTAACACATTAAATTGTTTTTGATTCCTTGATATCTGTACTGATTTGATTTTGTGGGGAGGAAAAATAATTTTCTTTCTATCTTCAGTTCTTCTGGCTGGTCAAATTCTCAAATTGACACGATGGTAGGGGAATGGCATATAACAGGAACAGAACCACAGTTGGTTAATGATTATTCACCTTACTAACTATAGATAAGAGGTTTTCTTACAGACTTTGGAAAACTGGAAGATGTGTTGCAAAAAGAAAAACAAGGCTATAAAAGATAAGGTCTCGAAGCCCAGATGGGTCCCATTAGAAAATACATTTTGAGAGCAGACCAAGGACAGGACACACTTTGACCTCGCCCACTCTGGAAGTTTGCCTCAGGAATGCTGACCATTCTCAGATCCCAGGAACGGGCTGAGCTGTTTTTAACATCATAGAAAATTAACTACCCTTTTATTGGATTTCAAGATCCCAGAAGGAGATACACTCACCACATGCCCTACATCCCTTATCCTGCCCCACGTCCCCCTTGCACGTAGCCCTTCCTCCTTATCCCCATATAATCAGCCGGCTTGTAGGCGACAGAAGAGCAGAATTTTCAGGATGACCTCCTGCTCTCTCCATAATGCCGGCATTACTGGAATACATGTTCATATAGGATTCAACCTTTTCTCTGCTTAATTAGGCTCAAGTGCTGACAGGTAGCCCAGACCCATTTTGTGTTTGATTCCAATGATACAGATTAGCAAGAGAAAATAATCAAATGTATTACCTATGCATATACGAGGGTTCCTAAGAATAGGGAACCCAAAGGTAAATTGGCCAGTTGAGGCTTATCTGCTTTCCTGGACTAAGGAGAACGAGGTAGAGGTCTAGGACTTTGAAGGGAAAGTGAGCCAATCACAGGTATTTGAGAAAGAACAAACATGTGGCAAACAAATTCTTGCCGCCCAGAAACAGTGGGACACAGATCCAAGTCCAACAAACAGGCTTTAATCGATTTCTCTGTGTCTGCCACACTTAGTTCATGTTATGCCAACGTAACCTCCCTTCCTGGGTCAGGTTTTTCTATCTGAATTCTTTTAGGCAGAACAGGAGAAGATCAAAGGTTCTGCCTGAGTCTTTTGTTTTCTTAAAAATGACCAGCTTAGCCCTGGCTGGTTTGGCTCAATGGTTAAAGCATCAGCCCTTGGACCAATGGGTTGAGGGTTAGATTCTGGGTCAAAGGCACATACTTTGGTTGCAGGTTCAATCCCCGGCTCCAGTCAGGGTGTGTGCAAGAGGCGACCAATAGACGTGTCTCTCTCATGTCAATGTTTCTCTCTCACCCCCACCTCTTCCCTCCCTTCCACTCTGTCTGCAAATCAATAGAGAAAATATTCTTGGGTGAGGATTTAAAAAAAAAAAGACCAGCTTAAAATAATAGCCAAGAAATATATGCTTTGGGTTGCAAACCCTGCTCCCCCTCAATTATTAGAGCCTCTTATGATCTAGCCATGAATAGATCTTGTTTTCCTGAAGGGAGTGAGAGGAGGAGCATAGGAAAGGATAGGTCTAAAGGCAACTCAGGACTGATTAGCGAGCCACAGGGGCAATGATAAGGGTGTTCAGACACCTGCTGCCTAAATGCTGAATTAAGCCTTTGCCAATGGCAACGTTAATATTTTTTATATTTTTGCCTACAATGGGACGAAAATAATCACAGAAAGACAGGCCAACGCGGGTGCTGCACACCTCAAGCAGGAGTGGCTCTTTTCAATTAGAAACACAAATGACTGACATTAATTGTTTGATGAAATTTGGGTAAAACAACCTAATTGAATACCGTTCTTATCTGTAGTTGAGGTAATCATAATAGACAGGAAACACCGTTCCTAAGGCCCGGATTACCTAGCTACACTGAGGAAATGTTTTCCCCCTCTGGCAGGATAGCATTTCTGGTATTAAACAGTTGTTTTCATCTCTCCCTTAAAATGTCTGGGACTCACTGGCATTCAAGTTATCTAGTCAAAACCTGTCAGGAGTTGCTGGAGGCTGGAAAGGATGCATGTTGCTTCTTATGTAAATGGAAAGTAAAGGTGTGGGGCAATGGGTGCCACAGATAATGCTGTCGCAGAAAAATGACTTTACACAGATGCCAGAAACAGGTCCTCCTGGTACTCTGAGCCTGTTTTGCTGCTTAAGCATCACGCTCCCCCTCAGGTGTCCTTGATGCAACTCTGAACACCTCGAGCATGAGTTTCAAACCAAATATGTTTTGACAAGTGTTCTGTGAAGGCCTCTGTGAACTAGAGAGATGGGCCTGGAAGATGTTCCTTTGCAAGTAGGTCTTTCTAGTGAATTGCTCCACTCAGATGATAATTCTCCCTGTGTTTCATTCAGCCTTTGAAGTGTACCGTGGGCTCAGCAGCTAATGGCTCTGTTATCTGGCCACAGTGCCATCTTTGGGATGCAAACCTTCTAGAGTAGGAATCGGATTGACCTCTGCTTCCCAACTGCTGTTGGTCTTACTGCATATGACTTTGTTCTTCCAGAGAGAGAAGAGCAGAAAGGTGAGGCAGCTCAGAACAGATTCAATTGAAAGAGAAATACTTTTGTACTTTTTCTTCAGGTAACTAACTGAAATCTCTCTTTGGAATCATTCATTCCCATATTACACACACACACACACACACACACACACACATCACCTTGAACATTTCTGGGCACAGGGGATGGAATAGGCAAAACAACATAGACTGATGAACAAAAACAGAACCAGAGTCATAGAAACATCGAATAGACCGTCTAACCTATGAGGGAAGACAGGGGGATGAGGGGGTAAGAGATCAACCAAAGGACTTGTATGCATGCATATGAGCATAACCAATGGACACAATGAGGACTGGGGGAGGCACAGTGAGGGGATGCGGTGGAGGGTGGGGGCGGCCAGGGAGAGGTCAATGGGGGAAAAAGAAGACTTATATAATACATTAAACAATAAAGAACTTAAATTAAAAAAGAAAGAAATTGGTGTATTATTTGTCTGGAAAAAAATTCATCAAATATTTTAAAGGTGCTTTACAAAACAAGATCAGAAGCCATACTTCTTTATTAAAAAAGTAAGAGAAAAAGTAAATATCCAATACTGTTACAAAATCTAAAGTCAAAAACATTTCAAAAAGGCAGCTCCATTCTTACTCTGTTTAACTATAGTTATGTCAGTTGTTTGAAAATTAAACCATAATTTCTCACTTAAAAAAATGGCTTTGTCCATAGAAGAGGTCACAATGCATACTCAGTTAATAATTTGGTTGAAATATTGTATTTGTTTGGTCAAGATATATACAAATCTGAAAAACTTAAAAAGAAAAAGCAAAACAAAGCCTCTGCCCTCATGGATCTCACATTGTAGAGGACACTGACAATAAAGAAGCCACAGAACCCTGTGTGCACAGAATGCAGAGTTATGCAGCAATAAGAGCTGTGAGTTAAAAATGAGCCTGGGGAAGGGGACCAAGGTGCAGGTGGAGTGCATACCACAGTAGGCCTGATATCTGAGAAGGCGGCATCAGACTGAAGACTTCTTTAAAATGGGGGAGCAGCCCTTGCAGATATCCAAGGGCAGAGCTTTCCAAGCAGAGGGAATGACATGTCTGAAGGCCCTGAGATGGACCCCAAGCTTGATTTTCTTTTTACATTTTTTATTTATTGATTTTAGAGAGAGAAGGGAGGGAGAGAGAGCGCGAGAGAGAAGCATTGATTTGTTGTTCCACTTATTTATGCATTCATTGGTTGCCTTTTGTATTTGCCCTGACCCGGGATCGAACATGCAACCTTGGCATATCAAGACAATGCTCTAACTAACTGAGCTACCTCACCAGGGTCAAGCTTGATATTTCTGAGGAACATGAAAAGCCAGTGTGGTAGAGCTGAGAGTGGCAGGAGGAGAGACCATGTGGACAGGGAGAAGGCAGATCAAGACCACGGTAAGGAGCTGTGTTTTCATTCTGAGTGAATAAATCCACTGGAGGACATTGAGCAGACAAGTGACTTACATGACCTGATTTACATTTAATCAGATAACTGGAGCTCTTGACTGGTGAGGGGGGTGGGGGGGGGGGCAAGTTTAGGAGCAGAGAAACCAATCAGGAGTTTCAAAAGAGGTCTTGGACTAGAAAAGTAATGATGAACATGGTACAAATGATTAAGTCCTAGACATATTTTGAGTTTGCAGATGGCTTTCTGATATGTTAAACATGAGGCTATGAGATAGAGAACCATTAAGAATAACTCTTAAGTTTTTTCCTGAACCACATAGTGAGTGGTGATGTTGTTACTAAAATGAGAGTAAGGAGCGGCTGGGGAAAATGAGATTCAAGAGTTCTATTTTGAAGATTCTCATTTGTAAATGCTTTCAGACATCCACATGGAGATGTTGAGGATGGAGTTAGACATACAAGTCTGGAACCCAGGGAAAAGGAAAGGGCTGGAGATGTATTCAGAACCACCTCAAGATTTAGATGACATTTAAAGCCATAACTGAATGAGAGCATAGAAAAAGTAGAGACAATGGCCAAGGGACTGAGCCCCAGAATACCCCCAAAATCTGTAGGTCAGGGAGAGAAGGAACCAACAAAAAACAATGGGAAGGCACAGCCACAGCATAGGAAGAAAATGAAGGAAGAAGAGAGTTACCCAAGCCAAGTAGAAACTGTGCTTCCAGACAACAGAAGTAAACAACTGGGTCAAGTGCTCCTGACAGGTCAAGTAAGACCAAGGTCAAGAAATGCCCATAGCATTTGGCAAGATGGAAATCACTGGGAGCCAACTAGAAGGGTTTCAGTGGAGTGTTGAGGACAAAAGCTAGAGTGGCATGAGCCAAAGAATAAACATAAAACATAAAACCCCTCTTTCAAGGAGAGCAAAAAATACTTGAAAGGGGATGTAAAATCTGGTCTACAGTGGCTGATTCTATCAAGGGAGACTTTTAGAGTGTCTTTGAATGCTAGCAGGAATGATGGTAGAGAGAAGGAGAACCTGACGCAGGAGAAAGACTACATAACGGCAGGAGCAAAGTCCTTGAAAAGTTGGCAAGGAGCAAAGTTGGCAAGAAGGGGTGGGATCTAGTGCATGAGTGTACAGCTGGGTTTCAAAGAAGCAGGACTGCTCATGCATTGTAACAAAAGCAAAGCCGTGGGCATGAACCCAGGGAGAGGTGGATTTGTGATGGTGGGAACTGGCAGAAATTCTCATGCTCATCTTTATTCTCTCAGTGACATCACAGACAAGGTCATCAGGTGAAAGTGAAGGGAACAGGTACCCAAAGCTAGGGAGCAAGCGCAGGTGAACAATGGTGCCTCAGAGAGTGGCCGAGTGAGGTGATCAGAAAACCTAGCAGCACAATTTGTGCCCACAATTTAAATGACTCTCTGCCTCCCATTGCTTCACCAGTGTTGGTTTTTTGTACTTTGAACTAGAGAGAACAAAACTAAATAGAATAGAAGTCAGGCAAATATAATAGGCAAAAATGCATGAGAGGAAGAATGCTTAAAATCAAACTTTGCAGCCCAACTTTAAAATCATAACTGTCTTTAGTTTCATTTTCCTCTCTCTATAAATTGTCTCCATTTAGGCTTAGATGCTCATTTTTTTATTCAAAGAGTATTGTACCATCAGAACATCTACTTCTAATCTCTGCCATTAGAAAACGTGATAATCCTAAGCAATTATTTAATCTCGCTGTAAAAGAGATTGGTTACCACCCCAATATCCTTTTTTTGCCCTATTGGTCAGTAACAGAACTCTTGATTCTTAATTTAGCAGCGGACTCCCAGAAGTAAGACTATTTTCCCCAACTTCCTTTGTAGCTAGGTGTGACCATGGAGTTAAGTTTCAGTCAATAATATGTAAATAACAGTTAGATGAGACAGGTTCTTTGAGATTTCCTTTAAAAACAAGCCAAGCGCTCCTTATCTAGTTTTTAATCCTTTCTTCCATGTTAGCTAGAGTTCCACTCAACATTTTGAACTATCCAAGGAAAGGTGAAGCCGTGACTGAAAGGGAGCCCGAGTCCCTAACAATGTTGTGGCACAACCACACCCTGGAATACAAACTTTCAGCCACCAACAGGGGAGAGAGAACTGTATCATGACTGGCAGACCCTGTAAGTCTCCATTTTCTCTTCTTGAAACTAAAGCTACTGTCAAGTTTCCTGAGCAAATGTAAAATCCTCATGCACATGGCTCTCTCTCTGTTTCAGAGGTCAAAGTAGTTTAACCTACAATATTCTGGAATCTACAAGAATTCTGGCTCCAACCGCTTGGTTTGATGCCATCCTGAAACCTGTTTAGTATTGCTGAGGGAGTTGACATCCAGAGTTTTAACACCTCTCTTCACACGTATATTTCCACAGAGGGGAGTGATCATAATGTTTGATCTCTGATTCAACAGCACAGTTCTGACACCAGGCTTAGTTTGGTATGTGGAACAAAGAGGCATTGCTGAATGTTTTCTGTAAGCCCTGGCACCCCCACCCTGCCTCACAGCGATGCCACTAGCTTCAACTGTCTATGCACGATGGAGGAAACAAGAATTGAAAATTATAGCTCAGGTTGTGCTTTTTTTTCTATCCTGAATAAAATGAACAGTATCAGCCCACAGAATTTATTGATTAATCTGGGGCACCGTTATGTTCATTTGTAAAGTGCAACCACGAAAAGCATGGAAGGAAATATACCAAATAAAAACAATGGTTTGAAACAAGTTTTGTTAAAACAATGTCTTAGGAAATAAACATTTGAACTTAAGGTATTTTGATAATTTGTAAAGTCACTTTTTAGATTTTTTTTCACACCCTATTATTATTAAACTGGAGTAAAACTCTTTCCCTTGAGTTATCATTTATTATAAATCTCCATGGATTTTGAGGCAATTTATAGAAATGTAACTTGCACAAGAAAAAAGCTTATGAAATATAATGTTTTAGCAAAATTCCTCTTTTGAAGAAGCCGTTGAGCCTTCTGCACTCTATGCAAATAGCATTGAGCCAATAGAAACTGCTGGAAAAGCCATCACTGGAAGTCTGTATTTTCTTTTGATCTCTCTCTGGATTTAAGGTCGTGGTGAAGCTCGAATGGAATATATGCATGTCACAGCATGGCAGAGGGATAATATATTTCCCCCTGCTCCGCTGAGCATGAGTTGTGCATCTTGCCATCTTGAGAGTCCACAATGTGGTACATTTATCCCCATTGGAAAAGCTCACTTCAATAATATATGGGTCCTGCAGCCATTTATGACAAATATGCAAAATCATAACCTTATGCATTCTGGGGGTGGAGTGCATATACATTGAATCTATTAACCATGTATTGACAAATTTTTGTTAAAACTAGATTTTCAAGTCCAAAGACTAAGAGGGCAAATGTATTGATTATATTTGTATGTATATATATATATACAGCCTTAAAAGGCTATCACTTTAATTCAAAGACAGAAAAGAACAATGTTTCCCACTGTGGATATATATGAGTTCACTTTGCCCATCTTGAGCAAAAAGCCATTCAGAACAGAGTGTGTTTGTAAGTACTGTTGGATTAATTTGTGATAGTACATTCAGCTCTTTCTCGTCTTAGTTCAGGGGCAATAATTATAGCAGTGAAAGAGTATATATTTTTTAATTGACCCCAAACTAAGGAAATATTTATGGTTCAAATTCCAATATTTACTAGCGTGTACGCTTGGGCAAGCTTACTTAACTCAAATCTCATCTTGCTCACCTGTAAAATGGGAATGATAATTCCTACCTTATAGAATTGTTTGTAAAGTGCTTAGCACACTGTTTACACTCAATAAATATTGGCTATTTTCATCATGGTGATTATCTCCAGAACCTTACCGGTATCCAGTGGGAAGGACTGAGCTTAATATGTGAAAAATAAAAGGTAGGGGAGCTGCCCATTAATTGGGCTCTCCAGTTACCCTTATGTGCCCCCAAGGATTTAATATAATAATGTCCCTAAACACAACTGAGAAACAGACATAGATGCTGAGAAGCACACAAAGGCCTGATAAACCCAGAAAAGGTCTAGGTTTTAGAATCATAAGCTCCAAAATTTAAGTCTGTGTCTGTATCTACTAGTACACAGAAGCACCTTCCAGCCACCTTATAACCAAGAGAACAGTGGCCCGGGGCACTTGAAGAGAACAGTAGAGCTCCTCTTCTCGCCTCTGTAATGAGGGGATTACAGCATTTGCATCTTTTCAATCTCAGGATTAGCATTTCTTGGAACAAATTGTGTAAAAATCTGTCAATTAGTTGATTCTCTGTGTTGATAAGGCTATAAACTCAAACTCACTGGCTTTGAGAATAAAAGCCATGGCATTGAAAAATAATGTTTCATGCCAATCTGCATAAAGTTAAGGATCCAAATACATTACCAGAGTAAAAATCTCATAGATATTCTTAATATACCTGTTTCTCCAATTAACACAGCACAGTCATTAGTATACTATATTATGTTATGAAGTCACAATTGCAGCCAAGCAAAAAATAATTACCATCTATCAGCTTCTGTGTTTTACAAAAGCAAAATTATTTTCCCTTTATTTTAGAAGTTCTCCCAAAGAAATAACAGCTTTTCATTGGCAACACTTTCATTTCATGACCCAACTGCCATGTGTCTCTATAAAGCTGTCATAGATCCTTCTGGGCTCAATTCACATGGAGCTGTTTCAATTTCAAAATCTAATCCAAGGGCAAATCCTCCCAATTCCATTGTGAACACCTGGTAAGAACAACAATGAAAAATACTGGGTCTCCTTCCAATGTATCACCAATGTGAAAAAAAGAATTTCACGTCTCTCTGAACAGACCTATAAACCAATTCATTGCAGTTAATTTATGTCAGCAAACTTATAAGGAGCACCCACTCTCACATGCATTGCTAGCAATTTGCTCTTGGAGGTACAGAGCCCTTGCCCTCAGGCAGCTTATAGATTACTGGAGAACAAGACAAGTAAGGGGCACAAACAACTATACTATGAGACAGAATAAGATACATGCAATCAGCTCAAGGTCATCTAATTAGATAGACTGACGTCATTGAAAGGATGCAAAGTAAGGCTGATAGAACTTCATTCAACAGAGATGGGACTGGACTCTCTGGACAGAGGGAACAGCATTATCAACGACCCTAATGTAGGAAAAAAACACATAGTGTCTTGAAATCAGCAAGCAGCCCTGTTTGCTTGAATCAAGAATTACCTCTGCAGTGGACTTCTGCTGTTTCTGCCACCCAGGATACAGTTTGGTATTTTAACAAATACATGGAGCCATGGAACTATTACTTCAATCAAGATACAGACTATTTCCATCGCCCCAGAATTCTCGCTCATGCCCATGTAGTCATTCACTCCCTACCTCTGGCCCCAGGCAACCACGGATCTTTCTGCCACTGTAGATTGGTTCTGCGCATTCTGAAAGTGTTAGGTAAATGTAATCATGCAGCATCTACTCTTAGTGTCTGGCTTCTTTCACTCAGAATAATGTTGTTGAGACTCATCCATGCTGTTGAGTATATAAGTAGTTTCTTTATATGCTACAGGAATATTTCATTACACAGATGTACAATTATTTATTCATTTTCCTATTGAGGAGCATTTGGGTTATTTGAGGCTTGGGGCTATTATGAATAAATCTGCCAGGAAAACGTGTGTACAAATCTTTGTGAGGATAGATTTTTTTTTTTCATTTCTCTTCGGTAAATATTAGGAGCAGAATAGCTGGATCTTTGGGAAAGGATATGTTTAATCCTATAAAAAACTACCACATTTTTTCAAAATAGTTGTACCGTTTTATATTCTCAACAGCAGTGCCACTTCCTTCCAGCCAGCACTTGGTGTTTAAGTTTCTTCAATCACAGCCATTCGGGGGGTACACATAGGCATCCCATTGATATTTCAATTTCAATTTGCATTTTCCTCATGTCTAGTGGTGCTGAGCACCTTTTCGATATATTATTGGCCATTGTAATATGAAATATTACATGAAATATTCATGAAATATCAGTTCAGATCATTTGCCCATTGAGTTGTCATCTTATATTCTTTAAAAAGGAAATCTTTATGCCTTCCCGGTTTGTCCCAAGTGATCCACTCTACATTGGATGGCGTTCTCTGTCTCCATCTGGTACACTTCTTTAAAGTCTGGCTCATAGGTCCCCTTCTCTGTGTGGCTTTCCCCCACCTCCCCAATCAATGTATTGATTAAATTGTTCCCTGTCCTGATTTAATCAAACATTTAGCCCAATGTTCAGCGCACAGTAAGTATTCAATAAATGTTAGCTGAGGATACTATAACTGTTATTTGTTGTTTATGACCATTATTCCCTGAGACAACAAGGCAGAGTAGTTTAAGCTCAAGCTCTGGCATCCTGCAAAATTGAGTCTGACTCCTGACTCCATTTTGCAACTCTATTTGCCAGTTACTTAGCCTGGCATTGCTTATGCATAAAATGCCGCCAGGAACAGTGTCCACATCACGAGGTCACTGTGAGCACCGAGGGAGAGACAGCATGTACATCTTTTGCCACGCCTGAACACAGCAAGTGCCCATAAGTGGAAGCTGCCAATAATATTGAGAACAGAATCTATCATTGGGGAAGTTTGAAGCATCATTTTTGGAGCAGCCTCCGGGGCAGCGTATCTCCCTTGTATTTTATCACCTCAGCCAGAAGTTCTGCATTTTTCCCTTTCCGCCCCAGGACGTGTGCGAGACTAGACAGGTCCCTTCGGTCACCTGAAAACTGTACTTCCTGCCCTCACTCCAGGAAGGTGTGAGACTCTGAATGTATATCCAGAGTATTGGCAGGTCAATAATTACTCCAACTGACAGAGATAATAACGTGTTAACAGATCGGGCCTCCGGTGCTCATAAATTATTCTTTCTCTCCTGCCTCAGCAAGGATCTCAGGGACCCGGGGGGGTTGAGTTGTTACTGCCTCAGAGGCTTTGCAACGGCTGGTTATCTCACTGCTGGCATGCTCCACTTTCCCGGTACCACCAGTGCCAACCAACTCGTGCTGGCAGTTGACATCTTTTAATATTTGTTGCTCACTTTCTGCCTGGCGTTTGTGGCTCCATGTTGACATGAAGCCGTGCCTGTTATCGCCATTACTAATGAGACAGTGCTGTGAACTGCTTAGAAAAATCCCAGCAGCTTCAGGCCTGTGTTTACTTTGTTATTTACACAGCCAGGCCATTTATTGCAAGATGCTGCCTCTCTCTGGGATGGAGTAGGCAAATTATTCCATTTGCTACCGTAAAAGGTGCAACTCCTGATTCAGCAGCCTAGACAGGAGCCGTTCTTGGGATGGAAGCGTTTGCACGGTTGTTGCTGAGAGCAGGAAATCATTATCTGGCCCTGTTCTTCTTTGGCACTTAAAACAGAGTGCGGTTGAAGAGATTGTTTTCATGTCTCTTTCGCCATTGAGCCAGGTTAACGCAGGACAGAAGGATAGAGACAGGGAGAGCTGGGACAGCATGGATGCATTTTAATGGTCTATTGGTTCCATTTAGCAAAAGACTATTAATTGCATAGCATGGCTCTGTCTCTGTGTCTTTCAGATAACATTTCCAACTACCTGGGAACCGCTAAGAAGGCACAAAGGGTTGTATAAAGAATGGGAGCAATTAGACAATTATGGTCAAGGATGAAGAAAGGTTTGAAGGGAGAGAAGAAAAAGATGCGTCTACATCAATGCTGTCAGACAGATACTTTCATAGAAAAAAGGCTCTTTCGTTATGAAAGTCTTTCTTTTATAAAATGCTACACAAGCAACATAGAGATGGGAGAAGTAAACTCAGAGTGAAAAGATCAGGTGTGTTATGAAAAGGAGAAGGAGAGCTAGGAGATTTCTGATTGAAAAGAAACTTTTTTTTAATTTGGATATAAACCTACTACAATTCTGTTTTTCATTCCTCTTTATCATCTCCCAGTGAAATTCCATATTAATGAAATGTGGGAATTAATAATTACTTGGTAAGATTTTAACCCTACCTAGTATCTTGTGCCCACTGGGGGACCCCAAAGTGCATCTCCAAGGAAGAGGAATCATCCCCGTTCCTTCTGTAGGAGGAGCTGTCCCCTAGTGGGCCATGTCATTCCCTGGCAGTGCCATTCCTCTAGCATTTATTGTCACAGCGCTATCTCCCTTAACAGACCATAAGCTGCTGGGGGACAAGGGGATTTCTTTACGCATACTGTTCTGATTAGCTCACCTTAGGAAAAAAATAAGGACCTTGAAATTTTTGAAAATGTTGAGTTTTTTAAATCTATTTATTTGAAAGAAGGAAATGAATAGCAATAAATTGTTTTATTTGAGAGTCACTGCATTTTGCCTTGCTAGAAAAGTGCCTCTGCTTCTAGAACATTCTCAGATGGGAGGAATAAGCCCCTTTGATGTGGCCACCTTGAGAGAGGTGGACTCGTGAGGATGAGGCTCCAGCCCAATGCCAGAGGGCCTGGGAAATCATTGCAAGAGGATCGGAAACTGCTGGCCGGCTGTGGCACAGGCTCAGCTCATGTGGAGGACGCTCTGAAAATCAATCCAGCTCCTTGGCTTTTGGATAAGAGCTCAGCTGCAGACAAGCTGCAATCCAAGAGGCAGGACTGACATGGTGTCCACTGCCAGCCAGTCTCAGCCCGGAGAAGGACACCTAGACGGTGAACTTGTCTTGGGCCTACAGGTGGCTATTAAGGGGATAAGTGGTTGGTACCTCTACTTGGTCCACCACTTGCCTCCTGAATGGGCCTCCGCTTTAAAAATCTAAATACTAAAGTAATAACTAATTCCATCTCCCTCCTGATAGCGGGGCATTACAGTGAGCATTTCCCTGCTAAAATGGGCCCCCTTGTGAGTCCAGAATGAGACCCAGAAGTTAAACTGTGGTGTTAAGGCCCAGAGAGGAAAATGCAGTGCTTTCTTAAGCTCCATCAAAAACAATTATGAACAGCAACAACCTGTGACAACCAGTAATAGTGCACAGGGCCTAAAATTCAGACTGGGACTGAGCTTTGTTAAAGGTATCATCCAGAGACATCCAGAGCGTCTCCTTTAGCCTATACTACAAAGGTTTTAAGCTTACTGTAACATCAGCCAGGCATCAACTCTCTTATTCTATAATGTAATGCAGAACACAGACAATAGTCATATATGATAAAGCCCTAAATCCCCAAGAGTGGGAAGGACAGATAGATGACACTCTCAACTAATTTTACCTACCATTCTTGAAGAGACCTAATCTAATCCCAAGGAAAGCTTTAAGCAGACGTTTCCCTTCAGCCTAATTTGCTAGTTTTCAAACTTCAGTTGCATAATATTTAGTTCGGCATGCTCATTGAAAATGTAGAATCCACTACTTCTCATTCAAAGATCTGAGGTTAGGCCCAGGGATCTACACTTCTAATGAATACCACACTTTGGGAAACATTGCTGTAGAATGAAATGATGACACAGTCTTCACTGATTTACAACAACAGGCTCTTACCCTTCTGGAAGGTAGAAGAATTCGATGATAGTATCTTTTTTAGACAAGTGTTCTCTTCATTGTGATTATTTTTTTCCACAATAATGTGTTTGCCCTAGAAGTCTGAAGAACATTTTTGCTGCTTTGTTGTTTCATTCTCTGGTGTTAATAGATATCTATTCCTAAGGAAATGCTTGTACCAGGTACAGGAACACAACTACACACGGATACAATCTATATTTAAAAGCAGCCCTTGGTTTGAGACCTTTCTCAGATGTCTTTGGGGACTTGAGTTTATATTCAGTTCTAAAAGTACCAACCCTCAGTAGGCACTAGTGTTGCACTCAGCCAAGTTGAAATCATTGTACAAGGCCATATTTTTAGCCAGTTCTGGATTTCATTCTAATGGTATGTGCTTTATTTTCATGACAACTAGCTATTGTCACTTAGTGGGGAGGGGGGAGCAATTTCAGAAACTAGAAGTATTGCTCTCTGATTAAAAATGAGAAGAAAAAAAAGAATCAAGGAAAAAGGAACAAAATGTGGGTAATATGCCAAGGGCAAGCATAGTAACAATCTATGAACATTTAGAAGATTAGGAGGGAGAGTCATCATGTAGTTGAGCACAGGCCGTGAGGTCATAGAGAAGCAGAAGCAGGCCTGATGTCTGTGTAGTTTTCTGTTAAACTTAAAGTTGCTGATGACATAGCTTCAGCCATTTTTGAAAGGTGTGTTTTTGGCAACACAAGTGTAGTTCTTCACTAATCCAGGACTGCTGATGCCAATGCAGCAAGAGTTTATTTACAATTAGGCCTCACATTCCCAAAGGTAAATCCATTTTTAAAAATCTTTAGGAAACTTACCTCTGCAAAAACTCTACTCTCCCTTCCCCACAAGGTGTCAAGTCAGGATGGGTGAATCAAATAATAAACTTGCTGAGTAGCACAAAAATATTAGTTAATATCTTGCAACTCTAACAATTTCTGCTACTATTTAACAGCTTACAAATCTTATGCTTCCCTTTCAGTCAGCCATGTTAGCCAAGAAACCCAGGAAAACCCCAAAGTTTGCTGGCCCAGAAGACAATTTACTCCCCAGAGTTAAAAATGCTACTAGTACTTACCCATTCTCATTTTCCAGCCATATGCTACATCACCACCCCACATTTTAACACTGGTTCAAAATATCACTTGCCTCTTTGAATGTGGTTTCTTTCCCAAGATGTATTTTCTCAGAAAGGTCAGTTCTCCACCACACTTACATATATCTGAGACTACGTCTTTCTACCTTGAAAATCTGCATATGACTTCTGACTCCCCAAAAACTTAACTTCTAATAGCCTACTGTTGACCAGAAGCCTTACTGGTAACATACAGTGATGAACACATATCTTAAATGTTATATGTGTTATCCTATCAAATAAAAGAGAAACATGGTAATTAGCGTACCACCGCTATCCTTTCCATTGGCTAATCAGGGCGATATGCAAATTAACTGCCAGCCAAGATGGCGGCTGGCAGCCAGGCAGCTGGAAGCTAACATGAGGCTTACTTGCTTCAGTGACGGAGGACTCCAACGTTCCCCGCCTGCCTTGCCGGCCTCTGAGCTTGCAGTTTGAAACATTGTAACAAATATAGAAGCTAAACAAAACCCCAGAAACCAGCTTTCAGCCGGCCAGGATCTCAGAGCTGGAGTTGATACAGAGTTTCGATTATAGAACCCAAACAAACCAGATACCTGCTTTCAGCAGCAGAGGCCTCAGAGCTGGAGCCAGAGCTAAAGCATGCCCAGAATAAAAAAAAAAAAAAAAAGAAAGTAAAAAAGGAGCAGTTGGGAGCTTCAGTCAGCCTGAAAACAGCCCTCAGCCCCTCACCCAGACTGGCCAGGCACCCCAGTGGGGACCCCCACCCTGATCCAGGACACCCTTCAGGACAAACCAGCCAGCCCCCACCTATGCACCAGGCCTCTATCCTATATAGTAAAAGGGTAATATGCCTCCCAGCACCGGGATCAGCGTGACAGGGGGCAGCGCCCAAACCCCCTGATCGCCCTGCGGCTCTGTGTGTGACAGGGGGCGGGGCCACAACCTCCCTATCGGCCCTGCTCTGTTCATGACAGGGGAAGGCGCCCCAACCCTCTGATCAGCCCTGCTCTGTGCCTGATAGGGGGCAGCGCCCCAACCCCCTGATTGGCCCTGCTCTGTGCATGACAGGGGGTGGTTCCGCAACCTCCCCATTGACCCTGCCTTGAGTGTGACCGGGGGCGGTGCCCCAACCCCCCAATCGGCCCTACCCTGAGCATGACTGAGGGTGGCATTGCAACCTCCCAATCCGCCCTGCTCTGTGCATGACAGGGGGCGGCGCCCCAACTCCCCAATCGTCCCTACTCTGAGCCTGACCAGGGGCTGCACCTAGGGATTGGGCCTGCCCTCTGCCACCCGGGAGCAGGCCTAAGCCAGCAGGTCGTTATCTCCCGAGGGATCCCAGACTGCGAGAGGGCACAGGCCGGGCTGAGGGACCCCCCTCCTCCCCCCCGAGTGCACAAATTTTTGTGCACCGGGCCTCTAGTCTATATATATAAAAGCCCAGCGACCATTATGGCAGAACACCCGGAAAAACCAGAACGACAAGTTGCTATGACAAGTACTGACCATCAGGGGGCAGACACTCAAACAGGAGCTGCCCCGATGGTCAGTGTGCTCCCACAGGGGGAGCACCGCTCAGCCAGAAGCAGGGCTCATGGCTGGCAAGCACAGCGGTGATGGGAGGAGCCTCTCCTGCCTCCGCAGAAGCACTAAGGAGTGGTGAGCCAAGTGGTAAGGAGCGAGCAGGTGGGCTGTTAGAAGCGAGCAGGCAGGTGGTTAGGAGCGATGGGTCCTGTTGCGAGAGGGTGCATGCTGGGCGGAGGGACACCCCCCACCTGCGTGCAGGAATTTCATGCATCGAACCTTTAATATACTATATTCTTATAATAAAGTAAGCTAAAGAAAAGGAAATGTTATTAAGAAAATAATAAGGAATGCCTGGCCAGTGTGGCTCCGTGGTTGAGCATCTACCTATGGACCAGGAGGTCATGGTTCATTCCTGGTCAGGGCACATGACCAGGTTTCAGGCTCCATCCCCAGTGTGGGGTGTGCAAGAGGCAGCTGATCAATGATTCTCTTTCATCATTGATGTTTCTATTCTCTCCCTTCCCCTTCCTCTCTGCAATCAATAACAAATATATTTTTTTAAAAAAAAAATAATAATGAAGAGAAAATACATTACAGTACTGTATGTATTTACAGAAAAATATTTGCATATATGTGGACCTGCTCAGTTCACACCTGTGTTGTTCATGGGTCAACTGTATATACTTTAGCATTTGAAACAGAAGTTCTTACAGGAGCAAAGGTATTGGGAGGAGGGGGAGGGAATTGGAATCACCAGGGAGGGTGTTTTATGAGCACATGGAGCTCACACTGCTCTCGGATTCTGATTCTGTCGTGGACCAAGTAGAAGACATACCAGAGATATTTCTCCCAAATTTTTCTCTAGTGGGAAGAGTATTGGGGTATCATTTATCATTAAGCCAAATTAATGATAAAATTTTAGAGAAACAACTAGCTAGTCTCAACCCTTACCTCTCTAACGAAGGCAGTGCCTAGCATAAAAGAGGTGTCCACTAATAAATAGCCAATGGAATCTAAAGAGCACCAAAAGCAGTGATGAAATACCTAAACATTTCAACAACTCGAGTGAGATTCTTGGTATGATCAACATGAGATTACCTCTCCTCATGGTTTCACTGCTGCTGACCAAGTCAAACCTACCGCTTTGTGGAATTTATGGTCTGTTCCAAAACTACTAGTAAATCTCAACAGAAGTGTGGTATAGTTTGGTTAGGCTCAAAGCTACTCACTGACATCATAAAGTATGCATTTGAAATTTGTGAGGACTTCTTTAAACTGAATTACATGATATGCAAATGGTGGGAACTCAATAAATGCTGCTGACAGACTGACAAGATTCACTCATCACTAGCCTGAGTCTTTGTGACTCAGTTCAACCTCTTTTCAGAGGAAAAGAGTTCAGTCTTCGCGTCCATTCTGGAGCTGGGCAGCCTTCAGAATGGATGTGAGAGAACAGATTGCTTATTACTGGCATGACATTCCAGTACCCAAGAAGCACAAATAGTGGTCCCTGAAGTGGCTTTAACCTTTTCAGACTGGAACAACTTGATTGTTCGCCTCATTAACACTCTCCAGACCTTCTCCGGGATGACGGGATGGCAGCCGAAATGGAGGGTTCTGCCCACATCCTTCATTAGCACTTTCTTCACTAGTTCCTAGCACAGCAAACATCCAGGGAGCTTAGGCAGACACTGCAACAACTGCCCCTCAATATTTCAGCCCTTCAAGTCCCCGGGCACATTTCCTAACTATTAAGTCATGTGGGTGTTCTCAGACACATGAGCCTAAGGAGCTTTGCCCACCCCAGCTGGCCCCAGAACAAAGCCTTCAGCAAGAAAATTCTCTCTGTGGGGTTTTCCTATCACAAAGCAGGAGCATCAGTGAAAACTCAAAAGCTCACAAAATGGAGATGAGTCATATAAAAATTAAAATGGTTTGAAAAAGGCTGGAAAGGTATCTTGAAGCTTCAATTACTATCGTATGTGATATCAGACACAAAGCTCCTGCTAATCTGACCACAGCTACTCCACAGACTCACCATCTCCTTTTACCATCCATAGCACCCAGCACTCACCCCAAGCCATGCACTGCATCACAAGCTGACTACACATCATTGCAGACATTCCATCATAGTTTGCCACTTTGGGTCCTGCTCTACTTGGTAAATCATCTGTAATTTCCATGTTCAGATAACCTCTTCAAACACCCTACTTGAATTTCAGACCATTTTTTATTCTGCAAGCACTGTATAACTTTTAATAGACCCTGCTGTAGTGCTTATTACAGTATTGGTAACTGTATCTGTCTCTACCGTAAAATGTGAGTTATTTGAGAGCAGGGATGGGCCTTAGCATTGTATATCCAGTGACTCACCAAGAAGTTGACTCTATGCAAACAAAAAAAACTAAAAGCAATCAGTAGTTTGGACCCCAAATTAGAGACATTTTAGGAAACATTTCAGAGCCACTTAATATGCCTCCATATTCTGAAAAATATGCTATTGCTAAAGTAAATGTAAAAATATGTACTGTAGCCCTGGCTGGAGTGGCTCAGTTAGTTGGACGTCATGTCATGCACTGAAAGGTTGGTTGCTGATTTGATTCCAGGTCAGGGCCATGCCCAAGGTGTGGGCTCCATCCCCAATAGGGGGCATGCAGGAGGCAGCCAATTGATGTTTTACTCTCACATCAGTGTTGCTCTCTTCCTCTCCTTTCCTCTCTCTCTCTAAAAATCAATAAAAAACCTTATATATATGTATATGCATATATATACTTATATATGTATATATACACTGTAATAAAAAGCTAATAATACAAATGGATGAAACCAGTGGGACACTTTCCTTAGAGGAGTATAACAAGAAAAAAACTACTACAGAAATTGCTTCATTAATTGTTCATTAATTCTGTTTATCTAAACTAGAAGTTATAATCCCATTAATATGAAAGACTGAGAAGCATTCTAATTTTTACATTGGCCAATTCCATCATATGGTTTCATAACCATATTATTTTATTGAAAAATGCAGTTTAAATACTAATGTGAACACAATACAATATACAGATGATGCATTGTAGAATTGTATATTTGAAACCTATATAATTTTAATAACCAATGTCACCCCAATAAATTCAATAAAAAATAAAATTTAATTAAAAATAAATAAAAAAGGAATGCTCAGGGGGCGTGGGGGAGTGCTTGCTAAATGACTAGTGCCCTCCTCCTCTCCATTATCACAAAATTCATTCATTCATTCATTCTAATGTGAGAGCAACCAGAAGCAAGCCAAAAGTGATATACTTTTATCATCTTTCAATGTTACAATACAGTAAAAAGAAGAAATAATAGAAGAAATCAAATCAGGGTTTACAAAAACACTTTGAGGAGATAAAAGTTTATCTTTAAAAATTAGAATTCTATTAGTTATTTTAGTTTTGAATATTTTCAATGAGAAAAACCTGTGCTGTGTTATTTAGCCATGAGTTTTCAGTACAAAGGATGTTCTTCAAACAGTCATAGTGCATATTAGAGGACACATTTTCAGGCTACAAAAATGCAGTGTGTCCTTTGCTAAACAGGGATAAAGAAGGATGGAGGGGCCCAGCCGGCATGGCTCAGTGGTTGAGCATCAACCTATGAACATGAAGGTCATGGTTCAATTCCCAATCAGGGCACATGCCCAGGTTGGGGGCTCAAACCCTAGCTGGGGCGTGCAAGAGGCAGCCAATCAATGATTCTGATCATTGATGTTTCTATCTCTTCCTTTTCCTTCCTCTCTGAAATCAATACAAATATATTTAAAAAAAAAAAAAAGAAAGAAAGGTGGAGGGAAATGTTACTCCTTTATGTGCTTTAACTTCTAATTAAACAGCCATAAGAGATTAAAGAAAAAGCCCTTTTTCAGGAAAAAGAAAATATGTTTCTAATATATTTGAAAATGTTTCTGGCAAAAGCATGAAGACGGGGGCCAAAAAATAGATACTGAGTTTCTGAACACTCTCAATTTTTTTCTACCTAAGAAAACCTTCCATACAAAATTTCCTTCCTGACATAACTAATACAATAATTATTCCTTCACGCACATTATTTATACACCAGGCTACATTAGTCTCCTGGAAGGGGTCAAGTTCAGGGTTTGAGATACCTATGGGCTCGGTATCCCTGCCCTCCTCCTTAATAAATTTACACAAGTGGCTTCACCTCTCCCTCTCATTCTCCTCATCTGTAATAAGGAGCTGATAAAAATACTCTCTTTCATTCACTGGGAGACAAAAGCTTTCACATTTGCACATTTCTGGAATCAGGAGGTGAAGCGGTGTCTTAACAGTTGCTGTGGGGCTAAAAGGAATTCAGGTTCTGCCAGAGAAGTTTTTCAAGTGCTCCTGACAGGAGCATCTCCCCGCTCCTGCACCCAGTGCCAAGACTGAGAAAGGGTTTCCTTCTTTACCCTTCTGGGTGACGGATTTCTTTTCATTTACCCTTATCCTGAGGGTGGAGGTCCCAGTTTTATACAAAGGTCTCCTATCTTGTGATTTTACAACTGAAGACATCTTAGGTGTGACAAACTATCTCAGAGAGCAGGTGGAAGATGACGATGGCAAGAGCCCAGAGCACTTTATAGCACCTAGTGAGCACTCAACAACTGCCATTCTTTCTGTCTTACTATCAATACCTAGTTGTCACTAAACAGATCCATGTGTTCATTACTTAATTCTCTTAATCCATGTCCCAAATGCAGGCATCTAAGAGAGAAAGCCGTAAGGAAGAGCCCACCTCAGACATCGCCCTTTCGCATTGCGAGGGTAGCCATGGCCAGTGGCCGGTTCTGGCCTAGTAGAGCAGGACTCATGACTGAAGACTCAGTCTATTCTTAAACAAGATCTGGCCAAATGTTTCAAATCCCTCTGCTGGTGAAGTCTGGCTTTACAGAACGAGTTCCCTGTTTTTGTTAATGGAAAAAGGGATTTAATCTCATAGAGTTCCCTCCTAGCACGCTCAGAATGGACTCCCGGCGTTCTGCAGATGCTGCCTCAGCAGGGCGATGGGCCGGCTGGCGAAGACGCAATTCTCCTGGTATCCTAAAGACTCGCTGGAAGGTCGTGCTACTTTGCTAATTCAGTAAAACATAATTACACTGCAGAAAGCTGGTTCCTTTTTAATTCCTCTTATGGATATGCAAAGTTCTTGCAATTTAAATAGCTTAAATGCCAGGGTATTTACACATACATTCCTCAGTGCTGTGTCCACAGCCATACAAAGGCTCTGGTCTTGGGCTTTTTAGACGGGAGAAGTTGCTTGTTAATATGTGCCATCTACAGCCAACGGCAACATTGCTCTCCCTTCCCTGGGTCCAAGCCCTTGTCGGCTGCTGCTGGAGTGTGTGGGAGGCGGACAAGTGATGGCAGAATTGAGTTCCTTTCAGGGCTGCTTCATTGCATAGCATCGGGGTGCTTCTGACATCAGAGTCTGTGTGAAAGGTGTCCCCTGGAATGATGCCAGGCACAACCCGTGAGGCTGCACATGGCAACCCTGGTCCCTGTAATGGGAACCAAGGCCAGGTCTCATACATTCTTTATAATCAAAACATTCATTGTGATTATTTGATAATGTCACAACTAATATCATACCTTAAAAACAAATAACTTGGAACTCCTGTAACTATATTTTATATTATTGTCTTTATCAAAATCTATGACTTTTCTACACAACAAGTAATCTAATGGATAATATATATAGGCGTCCAGTATTTAATATAAATCAGTTGTTTTGTTAATAAACACCAACCTGGTGTCAGCTTAAGTGGTATAAAATATGGGTTTTAGGCCTCCCACTGATCCTTCTGAGTCTTATCTGTTTTCAAAAATCTCCCTAGAAGATCTACCTTCTGTGGTTATGCATTTCAATAAGTCACATTTCTTCAGGTCGCAATTTCTTCCTGTTCTATAACAAAATTCGTTTTACCACTAAAGGCACTTTCTGTGTGTGTGTGGTGGGGGTGTTAGTAAGCTTGGATTTGTCTATATGTTTCAAATCCATGTGTGTGTATTACACTGCACTCCCTAGGATGGGTAGTAACAATATGCCAATAGCAATGAGCAACTCTATTGCCCGTACCTGGCTCCTGCATATCATTCTTCAATAGAACTAGGGCTGCATGAAGAGCTGTCTGAATCCAGATCTGAGGAGAAAAAGTACAAGATGATCCCAGAACATCTTTTTATACAAGAAAATAAGGAAGTACTCAAAGAATGACAGGGACAGATGTCAGAGCTTGAAGCAGCTTCCACTGCCAAATCAGGAAAATTTGAGTATTAGAATGAATACTCAATGGTAGTGATGGATTATAACCCATCGAATAAAATAGGAAACCATAAGTCCATGAATGAACAAATTGAATGTACAGTGATGAATGAGACATTTACATAGTTTCAAAGTAGGTCCCCTCAAAATACTCATTCATTATGAAGGGAGAAAGAGTAATTTTTCAGAGGAGAAGCCTGAAAAGCACCACCTCCATCAAGTGATCCAAGTGAAGACTGTCAGCAATAAGATATATCAACACTGAGCGCCGCCTAATAAAGTATAATGAGAAGAGCACGGCATCACATCCACAACACTCTTAACAAACGTGAAATAACATCAAACAAACCCATGCTGAAGGGCATTCTAAAGAAATGGCCTGACCCTTTTTACAAAGATGGAGCCGAAAGCAAAGAAGGAAGCCCCTGCCCCTCCCAAAGCTGAAGCCAAAGCAAAGGCTGTAAAGGCAAAGAAAGTGGTGCTGAAAGGCGTCCACAGCCACACACACACACACAAAAAGAAGATCCACACATCACCCACCTTCTGACAGCCAAAGACACTAAGGCTCCGGAGGCAGCCTAAATATCCTCGGAAGAGCGCGCCCAGGAGAAAAAAGCTTGACCACTATGCCATCATCAAATTCCCCCTGACCACCGAGTCAGCCATGAAGAAGACAGAAGACAACAATACACTGGTGTTCACTGTGGATGTCAAGGCCAACAAGCACCAGATCAAACAGGCTGTGAAGAAGCTCTAGGGCAGTGGTTCTCAACCTTCTGGCCCTTTCAATACAGTTCCTCATGTTGTGACCCAACCATAAAATTATTGTCGTTGCTACTTCATAACTGTAATGTTGCTACTGTTATGAATCGTAATGTAAATATCTGATATGCAGGATGGTCTTACGCGACCCCTGTGAAAGGGTCGTTCCATCGCCAAAGGGGCCGCGACCCACAGGTTGAGAACCTCTGCTCTAGGACATTGATGTGGCCAAGGTCAACATCCCGATCAGGCCTGATGGGAAGAAGAGGGCTTATGTTCTACTGGCTCCTGACTATGATGCTTTGGATGTTGCCAACAAAATTGGGATCATCTAAACTGAGTCCAGCTGCCTCATTCTAAATATAAAAAATTTACACTGTTTTAAAAAAAAGGAAATGGTTTGAAATCTTCAAATATATCAAGGTCATGAAAGTTAAGGGAAGCCTGAGAAACTATTTCAGACTGAGAGAGACAAAGGAGATATGAAAACTATATATATAACTCATGATTCTGAACTGGGTATTCTTCTATCACAAATATTATTGAGACAATTGGCACAACTAAGGACTACAAAAGAGTAATGTATCAATATTAATCTCCTCCCTTTGATTATTGCTCTGTGGTTATATAAAGAAATTTTCTGTAGAAAATACACATCAGAGTATTGGGGGCCATGGCATAGGGCATCAGATTGGCAACTTACTCCCAAATGGTGCAAGAATAAAATTCTTTGTATGGTACTTCCAATGTTTCTATAAGTTTGTGTTTCAGAAATGTAAAAATGTCTTTAAAAATCAACTAGATATAATGGACAGAATAGAGAAAATTGGCAAATTTTGAAAACAGATGGTATACTAGACAATAATATTGAATCGATGTTAAGTTTCCCAAATGTTGTCTTCGTACCATGATTATAAAAGAGAATGTACTTGCTAAGGAGATACACACTGAAGTATTTTGAGTTAAAGTAGTATGACATCTGTAATTTACTCTCAAATAATTTAGAAAAAGTATTAATAATAATAATGCATATATATCCATTATGTTATTTTGGAAATTATTTAGGTTTGAAATGTTTTCAAAAGAATTTCTAAAATAAAACAGAAAACAAAATAAAAAAAATCACACGGACCATGGTTTCCAACCTTAGCTGCATATGTGAATCCCCAGGGAAGCCATATACGCTAAAGATTCCTGACGTACATTCCAATCTTACAAATCAAAATTGCTGAGCTTTCAATGTTTCTCGGAGGGCTGACTGCATCTCATCCACTGACCATCATCAGGGACCCAGTCATCTGTCCTGTCTCCCTCATTTTACAAATGAAGAAAGGGAGGCCTCAAGAGGTTAAGAGACTTGTTAAGGTCACACTTGACAGGCAGTGGCAGAGAGAAGACCAGAATCCAGCTCTTCTGACTCCTGGTTCAGTCCTCTTAGATCGCAATTCATAAATGGTTGACTCTCAGTAGGGTTGATTTTTCTTTTTAAATTTTGATCTTCAAAGGTTTCTCAACTTAAAAATGCCGTTGTGTTCGACCCCAGCGCTTCCTGTGGAGCCCTGCAATGCAGCTGTGACCGTCCTCGGAGCTCGGGGCTAAATTGGAGACCTAGTCTTTGAAAACACAGACACGGGCTTGTAATCATTCTTTTCAAGTCAAAAAACTCAGGTCTTCTCATGTTTGCTGGAGTTTATGGGTTTCAATCCTTAAGCAAATAAAAGCAGTTGGAGGAAAGAATTGGGGGAAGCAGGTAAAGAGCCTTTGTTGATGGGGATAATTTCTGATGACGCTTCAACCAGCCTGACCAAAGCATGCCCCTCTCCCTCCTATTTCTAAAATGCAGGAGCAGTTCTATATAGAAAGAATTCATATGGGTTTGCACTGGCACAACATGGTGAGACTGCTATGTGTTTCTTGCCATAGCATTTCTCCTTAAAAGAAAAAAGGAAAGGATAGATTATATGAGGTTGTTCTTTGAGTTCCTTTGCTGAGCCAGTTCCTGCTGCAGTGAGGGCAGCCTTATAATCGAATTTGTGAAAGTATTTCTGTCCAGGTTTGCTGAGCTTTGTCAGCATAAAATGTTTATAAACTGCTAACATACAGTGGGGTTTTTTTAGTCAATTTGTATGGTTTCATTTAATTTCACTTTTCTCCAACTGCAGACCAAATATTTCATTTCCAGACAAAGAAAAAGCTACTCACCTTGAAAACTCATTATCTTTCCATCACATAAAAAAATTGGGAGACCAGAGAATGCAGTTAACATAAGTGTAGCTAAAGCAATCAGACCCCACTTCCTGACAGTGGAGGAAGAAGTATGGAATTCACGACATTAGAAGATTTCTACCTAGGTTGGAGGTACTTACTGTGATCCGCTACATAGGATTGTTAAATGTAACCTCTGAGCCAGAAGCAAGCCCATTAGCCCACCCACTGCCTATTGACCCAGCCCTACCACAATCCTGGGTTCTCCTAGATACCACCACATATTAGGGTATTTATGGCACGGGAATGGGCAATGCCACACCTCTAGTCAGTGATCACCTCTATTTCCAAGAAAGTATAAGTCAAACCAAATGTCCTTTTAATGAGCCTAGGAGTTATCTTTGACTCCCTCTCCTTCATCTCTCCTACGCAGTCAGTCTCCAGATGCCGTGAAGTCTAGCTTTTCCTTTTCTCTGGAGTCTATCTTTTCTCTCCTGTTTCCAATGCTGGAGTCCATCTCTCAGCTATCTTTGTCTTAGACATTTTCAATAGCATTTTTTTTATTAATTCTCACCTGAGGATATTTTCCCATTGTTTTTCAGAGAGAGTGGGAAGGAGGAAGAGAGGGGGAGAGAGAGAGAGAGAAAGACATCGAGGTGAGAGAGACACATCGACTGGTTGCCTCCCACATATACCCAAACCGGAGACAGGGAGCAAACCCACAACCCAGGTATGTGCCCTTGACTGGGAATCAAACCCTTTGGTGCTTAGTCTGACACTCTAACCACTGAGAAACACCAGCCAGGGCTCAATAGCATTTTAATTTTTTTAATATATTTTTTATTGATTAAGATATTACATATGTGTCCTTGTCCCCACGTTACCCTCTACCCCCCCCACCCCCCGCTCATGCCCTCACCCCTCCCCCCCCCCCGTTGTCCGTGTCCATTGGTTAGGCCTATATGCTTGCATATAAGTCCTTTGGTTGATCTTTCCCCCTTACCCCCACCCTCCCCTACCTTCCCTCCAAGGCCCAACAGTCCAATCAATGCCTCTCCGTCTCTGGATCAGTCCTTGTTCATCAGTTTATGTTGTTCATTATATTCCACAAATGAGTGAGATCCTGTGGTATTTATCCGCTCTCCAGTTCCATCCATGCTGTGGCAAATGGTAAGAGTTCCTTTTTTTCTTCCTCTTCTTAAAGAATACCTTTCAGCATTTCATATAATGCTGGTTTGGGGGTGATGAACTCCTTTAGCTTTTTCTTATCCGTGAAGCTCTTTATCTGACCTTCCATTCTGAATGATAGCTTTGCTGGATAAAGTAATCTTGGTTGCAGGTTCTTGCTATTCATCACTTTGAATATTTCTTGCCATTCTCTTCTTGCCTGCATGGTTTCTGTTGAGAAATCAGCTGACAGTCGGATGGGTACTCCCTTGTAGGTAACTGACTGTCTTTCTCTTGCTGCTTTTAAGATTCTCTCTTTATCTTTTGCTCTTGGTATTTTAATTATGATGTGTCTTGGTGTGGTCCTCTTTGGATTCCTTTTGTTTGGGGTTCTCTGCACTTCCTGGACTTGTAAATCCATTTCTTTCACCAGGTAGGGGAAGTTTTCTGTCATTATTTCTTCAAAAAGGTTTTCAATATCTTGCCCTCTCTCTCCTTCTGGTACCCCTATAATTCTGATGTTGGTACGCTTGAAGTTGTCCCAGAGGTTCCTTACACTATCTTCATATTTTTGGAATCTCTTTTCTTTTTTGTAGGGAGCTGATATAGGGTTAAGCCTCAGACTGACCTGTAGGCAAAGTCACAAACAATTCCCAGCTTAGAGGGCACAGTCCTCTTAGCATAATTAGGCTTGACTTTGTGACACTCCCTAGATCTTATCTGGGAAGCTAATGGGCTGAGGAAGTGCAGGAAGTATAACCATGGTGTAAACAAGTGAAACTCACAAGAACAAAAACAAGTGAAACTCACAAGAACTGTGTAACTAATGGAAACCACTACCTTGTTTACCTCTCACTATAAAATAAAGGCTCAGCTTGCCTTGGGATATCTCTCTGTGGCCTCAGCCAGGCACAGGGAAGATCCACGGAGACTAAGGAAAGCTAGAGAGTTTTGAATGCTGTCTCCGTGTAAAACATTCTTCGCCGACTCCGTCCACACCTTTGGGAACCCCTGGACCACTGGGGCTGGACCCCAGCATATGGCGCCCGAACAGGATTCCCCTAGGTAAGCCCCCCGCACTCGGGACGGATAGGACTCCACCATAGGGTGCTGCAGACCCCCCTATAGAGAATAAGTAGGGTAAGTGGGTGGATAGTACAGAACTTAGATTGAGAAGATGGGCCATACTGAGTCTAAGGAAAGAAGACTCTGTATTGATCTTTAAACACATATGCTTGCTAGCAGAGGAGTTAAGGTTACTCCTAGTCAGACGGAACGTTTTATACAAGTGTGTCCATGCTTTTCTGAGGAAGGAAAGGTGCTGGAAAGGTAAATGTAAAGGCATGGGAGAAGGTAGGCCCAAGGAGCCTTATCCTTAACCCCACTGCAGCCTTTCCACCCCGGGAAAGTCCAGGATTGGCAAGCTCTCCCTGGGGTGATAGATAAGGACTCAGGTAATAGCGGAAAGTGCCAATCCTACTCTTAAAATGGATATAAGGGAGCATTTGGGGGTTTTCTTTTTAATGCCTGCTTTGGATTGAGTAAATGCATTTTACTTAGTTTTAACACATCAAAGTTAGCTCTCCAGATCTGTAAGTAGGCTGGGAACGTTTTCTTAACCAGGCTAACGGGGCAGGATTTGGCTTTAAAAAAGTATATTCGGCTTTTAAAAAAAAGTAAGAAACTTTATGATAAACTATTGATGTGCATGCTTAAGGAGTTAAAGTTTCAGAAGGTAATCTCTTACAGTTTTTGCATGTTACTATAGAACATAACCCTTTTTTTTTTGAAAGAGGTACATTAGATATTAAAAGTTTGCCAAAAAGTTAATCAAAACTTGAAAAATAAAAAAAAGAAAGAAAGAGTGCCATGGTCACTTCAATGTGGTTTCTTGTTCAAATTAATATCTTAGTTTGTATTTGGAATCTAAAATCTATAATAAGAAATGAAACCCTGCTGCTGAGTCCGCCTCTGGTGTGGAGAGATTCAAAGGTGGCAGGAGAGGGCAGAGCTATAAGCTCTCCCGCAATGAGATTACTTAATGTATTGTTTAAAAATTACCGGAGAACATGTCGGGAAGTGCAAAGTTTGGCCAAGATAACCTTGGGTGCTAGCCATAACTTTGGAAAGCGAAAAAGAAAAAAAAATTTAAAATGTCTTTTTCTATTAAGCATGACTTTGGGAAAAATATGCCATCTGAGTCATTTGCTGAAACTTCCCCCAAAGCATGATGTGGGGAAAGCGAAGAAGGGAGCACATGGCGATCCAATATGGATGCCTCCTCCCCAAGTATTCTAATTTAAACTCTTCTCATGATTGAAAAGTTTTACAAAATTTAAAAATGCGTCTGGGATTTCTGTGCATGTGTAAAAAGAAACTGGCTTGGAACTAAGGCGCGCATCGTCCGATTTTGGACATTTAGATAGAGTTTTGAGCTGAAATCTCTTTCCAAATGTACAGAATAAAACCCAAGACTGATTATTTCCCAAGAAAAATGGCAAATTTTACCCAAAGGAAAAAAGATGCTGGCTAGATTCTAGCAACAAGATTGGTATATTTCCATAATAAAGAACAGTTTTTAAATGCTAATGAAGGGTGTTGAAAAGTTAACTTCAAGGCCGAAAAGGAAATTCAGTAAAATTGTCTGTTACAAAAATTTGCTAAAGAGTATGCCTTAAAATAATAATTTGGATTTGAATCTCAAGAATTATTGAACTATATTAATTATAAAAATCTAAGTAGCCCAGGTAAAAGACGGCTACACTCTTTAATTAAGGCTGGCTTCCCAAGGCAATTTCTAATGGAGGAAGGGCTAGCCTCCCTTCCCCCAACAGAACAAGCAGGTAGACCAAAAATTTCCTGCCAGTGGCAACTTCTAAAGACAGGCTTGCTTCCCAGTTTCCCATCCTTGGGAGCAATGGCAGCCTAGGACTTTGGGAGTTTGCTAAATTGCTAAATCTGCCTCATGAAAAATCTAGAGGACAGAATTAAATCTGTTGGTTGATTATGTCTTGCATTTTTGAAGTTTATTCTTAAAAATGTTATTGATTGAGAAATGCTAAATATTTAACTTGCCAGCTAAGAATTTAAAGTTCTGGTTAAATAAATTGGGAGAAATCATATAATCATAGTAAAATTTCAACATTTGTCTGATTGAAAAAAGAGGGTAAATTCTGTGATCCCAACCAAAATTTTTATATGCTAAGATCAGTTTCAATTTAATTGATATCTCTTAATAATTATAAAAGGTATATAATCTTTAAATCATATATACACATATATATTTGATGGTCTTTCAAGTTGGATTTCAAAACTATAACCAAGGAATGACTTTGGGACATTTCATGGGCCCTGGAATGTTTTCAAAAGTTTATTTTCTCTTCTTAAAAGATTTATTAATAAAGCCAATTTAATATACTTGAAATCACATGGAAAGATTTATCAAATATAAATTAATAAATATATTTTAAGTTTTTGCCTCTAAGAGAGGGCAAATCAAGTTATTTTGTTTGATATTTCTTAAAATGCAGCAGAATTTTAAGATGCAATTTAAAATAGCAAAAGCTCCTTGCCGCTGCATTTTAAATTAGGCTGCAGGTGGGACAGCATTTGCACCTCGTGAATCAGACATAAAATTTTACTAAATTTACTAACTGTACCTACTATAAGAAGCCAGTATCTTTGTAAGCAATTGAATCCTAGTAAAGTAAAATTCTTCTAAAAAAGGTTACCGAAGGCTTCCCATGATCCTTCTGTATATGCGAATAAGCCGAAAGGGAATGCTGTTTAAACATATTATCTTAAATTTAATGAAAAGGAGAAATTTTAAAATTTTGAAATATTTTCCACTAATATTTATAGGATACTCTAATGATTTGCTGTTAAAATACCAAATCTGAAAGTACAGTCACAATAAATGTTTAATGATTTTGACTTGTAATACATGGCCTTGCGGCACTATCAGTCAACATCCAGGAAGTAACCCTGTAGATTACTTAGTGTAAAAGAAAAAGATTTCTTTTTAAATTCAAGTTTTCCAAGTCTAACCCAGCAGGAGGAGGACGAGTCAGACAACAAGCAGCCCTGAGCTGGAACCACCTGTCCATTGGAAGGATCGCATGTGCCTCCTATTTGTCTGTCCTTATGTCCCAGCTTTGCCCCACATCTCCTTTCCTTTTTCTTTTTTTAAAAATCTGACTACTTGTTTGCTGGTTCTTTGGCCTTTCTCCTGCTCTCCTGAACACAGCCTTTTCTAGAATCTCCCTACCCTACTGATCCAGGAAGGGCACCTCCCTTTTCTGCTGTGACTGGGAGTGTCTGGTATATGCCCCATATGTGGAGTTGTCTTGTACCAAGAGCCCGACATCCTGGGCTGAGAAATCCCTGTCCCGGGCCCACAGCTGTTGCCTGAGTTCTCTGTTCTTGCTGAGGTCACGGTGGCTGGTACCATGGATCTGTCTCTCGCCCAATGGTGTAAGCTGGGCCCTCTCTGGAGAAGAAACCTGGGTTTCCCAAGATATGTGATCAATGCCGGGGCCCCGCCAGCAGGCGAGGGGATCCCAAGGCAGTTGCTGGGCATGGAGGCCACAGGGGCATAGGCTACCAAGGAGACAGAACTAAACCTCACATCACCCTACTTGGCCCAGAGATGGCTGGTAGTCAACGACGGGTAAGACTCCACAGGGTGGGGCAACCTAAGACAGGCACAGCCGGGGGCCAGTAGGAGAGAACTTGGGGTTCAACAGAGGTGGGGCACAGATCCTCACCCCCCCAATTGTGCAGGGGCTTGAACACTCGCCCCTTCTGAGGAAGGTCTCCTGCCCCCATGGCTGCTTCTCGCTTCCCATGTCCAGCCCAGATCGGGACCCAGATAACAGAAAGAGACTTGGCCCAGCTCAGATTGGGAACAGAAAGAGACTTGGCCCAGCTCAGATCGGGACCCAGGTAAAGACAGAGACTGGCTGACAGCAGCTGCCCTCTCACTGCAACAGGACTTGTTTCCCATTTCTACCTTGGACCACAGGGAAAGGTGCAGCTGAAGGAAAGGGCTATGTCAGGATGCTGCCTTCTTCACTTTCTTCTTCCTCTTTTTTTAAAACACTTCCATGCCTTGTAGTTCTTTTGCTTTCTCTTCTTTTTCTCTCTACTACCCTCCATTTCCACCTCATCCTCCTCCTCCCCAGTATCATCCATTTCAGCCGACCCAGAGGGCACAGTTGACTCCTCCCCAGACACCGACACCATCATCAAACACGGCCCTGATGGACCGTTTGATCCAGCCGTACAACATGGTGACACTTCGGGAAGCCCGTCACCAGTGACATCGCCCGCTAGCCAGATCAACAAGGACAACCAAATCACTGACTTGGGGTCAGCTGAAGAAGTTAACAACTGAGGCCCTGCAGATGGTAGAAAAGCAAGAAATGGAAGCTACTCTCTCAGCCAAGTCAGAGGACTCTTGAGTAAATTGGCAAAAGAAACTTTCATTTGGTAGAAAAATGTTACTGTGCTTTGATTTCTCACTTATTGCTGTTTTGCATTGCCATTGTTTTATTATTATTACTAGTTTTAAAAATGTTATGTTCAAGTTTTAAAATGTTTTGGGTTTTGCATTGGCATTGTTTTGTTGTTGCTTTAATAGCCAGAGTTTTGTTCTTGATGTTTAAGTTTGATGCTTAAGTTTTACTGTCATTATGGTAGCTTAAAAACTCTCATTATAGTAGCTTAAAAAATAAAAGAAGGGTGAGATGTAGGGAGCTGATATAGGGTTAAGCCTCAGACTGACCTGTAGGCAAAGTCACAAACAATTCCCAGCTTAGAGGGCACAGTCCTCTTAGCATAATTAGGCTTGACTTTGTGACACTCCCTAGATCTTATCTGGGAAGCTAATGGGCTGAGGAAGTGCAGGAAGTATAACCATGGTGTAAACAAGTGAAACTCACAAGAACAAAAACAAGTGAAACTCACAAGAACTGTGTAAACAAGTGAAACTCACAAGAACTGTGTAACTAATGGAAACCACTACCTTGTTTACCTCTCACTATAAAATAAAGGCTCAGCTTGCCTTGGGATCTCTCTCTGAGGCCTCAGCCAGGCACAGGGAAGATCCACGGAGACTAAGGAAAGCTAGAGAGTTTTGAATGCTGTCTCCGTGTAAAACATTCTTCGCCGACTCCGTCCACACCTTTGGGAACCCCTGGACCACTGGGGCTGGACCCCAGCACTTTTTTCTTCTTCGGTTGGGTATTTTTTGTTTCTTTGTATTTCAAATCTTTGACTTGATTCTTGGGATCCTCTTGTCTGCTGTTGGATCGCTGTAAATTATTCTTTATTTCAGTCAGTGTATGCTTAATTTCTAGTTGGTCCTTTTTCATGTCCTCCATGGTCTCACTATACTTATTGAGGGATTCATTAAATTTATCGGCGGTTTCCATAAAATTCTTGAAAAACCTTATAAACGTGGCCTTGAACTCTATATCCAGTCGTTTGCTTTCCTCCATTTCTGCCATTTGTGACCTGTTTCTTTGTCTCCGCATTTTGGCTGCTTCCCTGTGTTGATAGAGTGGCCCTGCGCGCCAGGTGACCTGTAGGGCCCAGTGGCTCAGCCTCCCCAGTTACCTGGGGTGGACACTCTTGGTGCACTCTTGGTGCCTTGGTTGTAGTAGGATCACTGGGAGGAATTGACCT
Source organism: Myotis nattereri (assembly GCF_964212035.1). NCBI lineage: Eukaryota > Metazoa > Chordata > Mammalia > Chiroptera > Vespertilionidae > Myotis > Myotis nattereri. The sequence goes on along the minus strand of NC_138080.1, from coordinate 62,557,380 downwards.
CCAGGCCAATTGGCTGTGAGAATCAGCTGTGTCTGAAGTGGGAGAACTTCTGTGCTGAAGACACCCTTCTGGGGCAAGACTTGCTTCAGTGGGGTTTTGGTGCTCACTGAGTCTGCTCCCTGAGTGTGTCCCTTATGGATCTGAGGAGTTGCAATCTGGATGGTCCCCCTCTGACCACTGGGTACAGTGGCTCCTGGATCTAAGGAGGTGCTAATTCAGCCTCTGCCTGAGGCCACACAGCAGGAGCCATGAAGAGGCTCAGCTGTGAAGCAATGCAAGCCGCTGCGGGGCCTTGGGCCTTCTCTTGGAAGTTCCGGGTCTGCCTGGCTCGGCTGCAGTTAGGTACATTCACATGCAAAAGCCTCTGCCGCAGCCTGGGTGGGGCGGGGTCTCAGGGAATCAAAGGGCAGAGAAAGCAGCTATGGCTGATTCTCAGTGACCCGGTAACGGCTGCAAGCACCTCTGAGGGAAAGCCGCCCTCAAGTTCGCCCGCTGCCCGACAGACCAGCTTCTCCCCGTATGAGTCCTGGGTCCCCAGAGACTTGCCGGAACCGGAGTTCAGAGCAGTCGGGAGGTTGTGATTCAAAAAGACAGCCGCGTCCTCAGGTGCCACCCCTTTCCGCGCACGCGAGCCGCCGTACCTCTGCACTTCACCTCCGCAGCTCCTCTGGCTCTCAGCATGCTTTTCTTTCCTTCTAGTTGTAGAATTTACACTCAGCCAGGCTTCCTGTTGTTCTGGATGATGTCTGCTCTGTCCTTTGCAGTATTTTTCAATTGTTGTGGGAGGCAGCAATTTCCCGGTGTTTATCTATGCCGCCATCTTAGTTTCTCCAATAGCATTTTAATTTGTTGCCATGTCATTAATCTCTCAGTGTTCCGTCCATTCTTCACAGTGCTACCAAGTCAGTTTCTTAAAAATGTAAAATTCATATGCTATACACTTAGTCTTCTGTGCCTCCCCACAGCCTACAGAATACAGCCCATCTCTTTGCATCTCTAGCACCACCCTACCTTTCTAGCCACATAATCCTCTCAACTTTTTTACATAACAGGTGCCCCCTCCACACATAAGAAGTCACTCACTCTCTGCTTCTATGCTTTGGTGTTTCTGGCAACATGGCAGACTGAGATCATGTAAATGGGCTCACTTCTCATGATGAACACAGAAAGTCTGAATAAAATAAGACACACACAAATTCAAATACAAAAAAAAAGAGCACTATCCAGGTTATAGAAAAAATGAGTGATGATAAAGCCAATACCATAAGCAGAGGATGGTGTCCATGAGGGCTTCAGCCAGAAAATAGATCAACACAGTGAGGCTGAGGTTTAACATCTGCACAAGAAAAAAATATGTATCCTTTGGCCTTTAAAATGAAACAGGCTTAAAATCCTGAATAAATCCAACTGTTTCCAAGACCTGGCCCCTCTATGAAAATGACAGTACCATTAGCCCAGAGAAAGCTGCAAGGAAGCTTGCCATTTGTTAGGGGTAGGGGTATTCTAATCAGAAGTCTAAACCTGAGGCTCATGCCAGAATAAAGTTGGATCCAAATTTGTGTTACCTATACTGTAAAGAAACCACAGATAAAAACTGGTCTACATTGTTGAGTTCATAGAGCCCAGGCAGAAGCAAATGGAAATCTAGTCTGTGAGGACACTTGCACGGTTCAATGCCCACAGATAGTTCCAGAACAAAACAACACCCAGAAGATGATTTTACAATAAAAAGTTACAAACCCATGAAAACACAATCCACCATGACCTAGAGAAAACAAACAAGAGGGTAGTTTACCAAAAACTAGAGCTAGAGAACAACCGGATAAACATTGGAAGGAGAGGATATAGGGTTCAATCAGGCCTCCTGGGTCTAGACTTGGAAACCAAAGCTACCAAAAAAAAAAAAAGGCGACTGCTCTTTGCAAAATTGTCTCTCTTAGGAGCCACATGCTACCTTGATGTACCTTTAATTCTCTGTTCTTTTCAGATTACCTTTATCCACTTACATACTAAATATTAGACTGACATCCTAAGTATTAATTCCTTATTTTCCATTTGGAAGTATTCTTCCATGTACAATATGAAAGCCAGTATAGCCTATAAGATTAAATTCTGTAATGCAAAGTCCTGAGTTCATCCTGATCCTGCCATTTACTGGCTACATGGCCTTAAACTTATCCCATTTTTCAAGTTCCTCGTTTAAAAATGAGGATGATAGTTTGTATCGCACAGGATGGATGAAAACATGCAGTGAGACAGCACCATGGAGCCCTCAGCCTAGGGCCTGGCACAGGGAGTAGTAACTAAACATTATTCATTGCTGTGCACGCTAACTGCTATCACACCTTATTACCTACCCTCGCAACACTCTTGTAAAAAGATGTTATTACCTCCATGTCACATATTAGGAAACGGAGTTCACAGAGGTTCAGTAATTTGCCTACGGCAACACTGCTAGCAAGTGGTAGAGCTACGATAATGAACCCAGATGTCTTTGGCTCCAAACCCTACACGATCAATCTCTACACGATACTGCTAAGCTTCCTCAGGACCCCAAAACGGTCACCCTCAACTAAGAGTACGAATTATCTGCTTACTCCAGGATTCGCCACTGAGGGACAATTTCTGTGTGTCTCAATGCAAATTCAATTATTTACTGAACATATTTATTGTGCTTCTCATCTGGGTCTAATCATTGCCCAGGCACAGGATCTACATGAGGAAATCATGCTACTTGCAATCTAGGGATACCAGGAGACAGTATCCAAGTAACAATGGGGGTGTGTAATTGCAATGGTAAAAGTGTTGTGAAGAAAATCACAGTTTGCAGAGTGGAACTCATGTTACCCGGGGTGTTGTGGAAAGACATCTGCTAGCAGATAAAAATCTGAGCTGAGACTAAAGGCATCAAAGGAGCCGACACGTGAGGAGTGAACAGAAGAGCAGTGCGTGAGGAAGGGCACCGTGCAGAACTGACCTCGGCATATTGGAGGGACTGACATGAGGCCACAGCGCCTGGAGGACAGAGAGCAAGTGGGGACAGGAGTGGTGAGGAGGGAGAAGTCTGGGAGCTGATCATGGTAGGGGATCACCATATTGTGGAGTTGTTTACAAGTGCAGTAGGAAACTATGGAAATTACTTTTAAGTAGAAGAATTACATGATCTGATAGTGTTTTGAAAATATGATTCTAAGTCTAACTTGGGAACACATTTAGATGAGACATTGCAAGTAGGAGGCAATGTTGGTGGTGACAGGACGGGAGCAGAGGCAGAGAGCAGATTTGAGATTTATTTATTTATTTATTTATTTATTTATTTATTTATTTATTTTGAGAGAGAGAGAGGGAAATGAAGAACATTGATGCTGTATTGGAGAGATTCTGATAGGCTCGGCTATTCAGATTAGGCATTATGCATCTTGAATTGCTGCTTAATCAAGGGATCAGCTTCCTTTGGCTCTGAGTCTGTTCCCAAGCAACCATCTGTGATCAAGGACAGGCACCGGGGGCAGAGTGAGGGCAAACCCTTGCAGAGGTGGCAGAGAGGGCAAGCGCTAAGAAAATTGTTGATTACATTCCCTCTACTAACCTCATCTCCCTCACTAGACAATGAGCTCCTTGATGAGACAGGTTTTCATCGCATCTAAATGGTATCCCCACATCAATTACCAATGTCTATTATGTAGTACATGCTCAATAAACACATTTTCAATTAAACTAAATTACTCAAGACTAAAATCAACATCAGTATGAAACTGACAAGCTGCTGTTTTTCTCCCTCATCTCTGCTCCTTCTCTTTCTATCGCCATGTTCCTCTTTTTAACCACATAACTAGATTTCCTCCCCCGGCTGTCAGACTTTACCATTCCAAGATGACCAAAACAAAAGGAGAAATGGTACAAAGCGAAAATCAGCAGTTCTGTTCAATAATAGCCCATTGTTTCCCTGACAGCATCCCGACAAATAGTCCAAATCACAAATGCATTTGTGACCCTCATTTTGCAAGGGCTGCTCTAATCTTAGTGACTGGAATTGAACTTCAAAAATGGGTATCAAGGTCCTTGGGGGCCCTCAATTTTCTGTTCCAACACCCCAGTGGCTGAGCTACAACCAAGCTCTTTCATTCACTTAATAAAAATAACAAGAAAAGCCATAATAGCCAAATTTTTCTCTCAAATGCCAATGTAGAGAGCAATCATTCCCAAACTCCAAGGCAGTAAAAAGGCTACTTTGAACAATGCTTTATGTTTGCCTCATTTATTTGTCAATTTTTATCCCCAGATTAGATATATACCTATAAAAGAGGAGACAATCCCTTGAGCTACGGAGTAAGTTAAAGTTGCAAAGCAGATTAAGCAAAGACTTATGTATAATCACCACAGAATTCCCATGTCCATCTTCCTCTTCTAATGCCTTTGTGTGAGAAAACCAGAAGGTAGGAGAGATTTAAAATGAAAACAATCACAACTTGATTGGGGACAGGCTCCAGGAACTCCTTTTCATGAAACAGCAGCCCTCCGTGGGTAAAAAAAAAAAATGGGGGTAAAAACCAACTAAAAGGCTGTGAAGACTCAAAGGTATTATCTACTGATTTGAAAATATGATTGCTTTTCATATTTTTGCTAGATAATCTTTCAAAAACGTGCAAATTTCTTACTTCTCCACACACACACATAAGCACTAATACAAGCATGAATATAGGACACAGATGTTTGTAAGAGGACTAAAAATAGATTTCTGTATATATTCTGCCAGAGGAATATTTTATACAACTGAGTCTGAATGACTTATATGAGTGGATGACTAAAATCTTCAACTAAAAGTGCTTACATATTTATCCTATGAATAATAAAATATTTTAATGGACATGTATTTGGTTAGTAAATGTTTCAATGAGTAATATTTATACTTCTTTCAAAGGAAAATATTCTCATAGCTTCACAATATGGACTTAAATTTATCTTATTCCAATGTCAATTTAATGTATACACATGAAAGTTAATCATAAACAAAATGTATATAAATATATACTTACTGTTCTTATACAATAAAAAATGACATTAATTTCAAATAAAAAAAATGATATTGCTTTGTTGAAACCAAATAGTAGTTTTAACCAGAATGATACAGTTTAGGTCTAGTTCCCATTTATTGTACCTATAATTTAACTTCCATGGCAATAATGTGGAGAATGACTTTTACATATGTATGTTTTCCCAAATTGTTATTAATAACCACAAATCTTTGTGTCCTATTTTAGGAGAAACAGGTTGCTCATTTTACAAAAATCCGCAAATAAGAAAAGGGGTTTCTCTTAGTAATTTATAAAGCAATCTTGTTTCCTTGAACATATATTAGACATTTGGCATTAATAAAATCTGAATTGAAATTGGTATCTGGTCCAATTAGAACAGGAACCAAGAAAATAAAGTTTCAAATGTATTTATATTTAACTTCTAATAAATTATTGCAGGACGGTGTGAACAAAGATGGGAACCACACAGTACATTCACCCAAAATCATATCACTAAATTCCTATGGCACAGATAGTTTTGAATTTTGCATACCTATACCAAAACATACCACAGTATAGAACTATTTGTTCACTGTTTTTCTGTAATTGTACGACTGTGAAAAACAATTTACATAAGTGTGCTTGGACACTATTTAGCCTGTACATGGTATGAAACAATCACAAACCTATACAGAAGCACAAAAAACATGTGCAATGTATTTCATTGAGAATGATTACACTATTTTTTAAAACACCTCTACATAACTCAGATCCCGAAGAATACACACACACACACACACACACACACACACACACACCAGTCTGATAAACACTAGTCTTTCAGAATAATAATTAGTCAGCATTTTTGCTCCTTCACACCTAAGCATAACACTTAAAGGGGTAGTCTATGGTTATGCTCACTTCCAGCTGGCTATTTATAACTCCACCCATGTCTCTTCCACTCAGAAAAGCATATTAGAATGCAAGTCACATGAATGCATAGAGAGAACCCAGAATATAATTGAACTCATTTACAAACTAAGGTATTTGCTAAATTAAATATTTAAACCATAGTCAATAGCCAGTTATTTGTAATACAGTTTAGAATACTGGAAATGTAATTGATTTCACTACAGTCACAATAAAAAAATCAAACAAAATTTAGGGGAATCTTGGAGGGGAAGAGTTGATTCACCATTAATTAGGATATAAATTTTATTTCAGAATCACTCATAATTTACAGATAATTTTAAGTTAAAAATAAACATTCATTGCATTGTTTCGACTTCTTCATGCTATTGAAAGGTATAAGCTTTTTGGTTTGGCTCACAGTTCATTTGGTCTCTTTGGTATGAATTGCCAATACCTTTTTAGCTCTAAACATGTTTTTCAAAAAATGGTCTACACACAATCATAACTAGTTCTAAATGGGCTGACATGTTAAATCCACAAGTTAGATGCCACATGATACATACTCAATAAATTATCTTAATTAACAAAAATACTTCTTTAATTAAAAGAAATATATTTTTAATTTGTTTTGGTTTTTCTGCTAGCCAGTTTGTAACCTAAGAATCATATTTATACTGAGGTTCAGTTTAGAGGCAGGTACAGGAATTAAGAGCACAAGGGTAGGCGTTGGAGAGATATGAGTTCAAATCCCAATTCAGCTGTGTGACCTTGGACTAGTTACTGACTTTTCTGTGCCTCAGTTCCTCCTTGTAAAATGAGTGTTATGATATTTAATCACTCTATGTGAGGGTTCTTATAAGAAATGAGACAACACAATATAAATCACTTTATTACTGACACATAATGCTCAGTAAATAATGCCATTCCCCCATCATATAATTATTCACATTTAATTAAATCAATCCTCCAATATATTAACCTTTATCTCACTATTTGATGAAAAGTCTAAAGCCAAATAGATTTCCCCTCACTTCAAAATGGCAGCAATATAATCGTCTCCTGTGTATATGTGTATTACTCTGTCTGAATTTTTGTTTAATATAAAAGATATCTGGCTACTATTAACATTATTATTTTTTGTTGTTGTTAATCCTCACCCTAGGATATTTTTCCATTAATTTTTAGAGAGAATGGAAGGGAGAGGGAGAGACAGAGAGAGCAAAAAACATCAATGTGAGATGTTTGGCTCAGTATTCAGAGAGTTGGCCCGTGGACTGAGGGGTCCCGGGTTCAATTCTGGGCATATACCTGGATTGCAAGGCTTGATCCCCAGCCCTGGTCAGGGTGTGTGCAGGAGGCAACCAATCTGTGTGTCTCTCTTATATCCATGCTTCTCTCTCTGTCTCTCTCCCCTCCTTTCCACTCTCTCTAAACATCAATGGGAAAAAAATATATCCTCAGTGAGGATTAACAAAAAAATAATAAAAATCAAGTAAAATTTGCCACATTGCAATCTTTAAAAGTAACAATTGAGGGCCAATAATTATTAGCACATTGAGGTTTAGCATAGGTTTAAAAAAAATAAAACTTTATCATTTGCAAGATTAGAACCAACAGAATTATTCATATTTTGTATATGAGGATACGGAAATTCAGAAGTCAAGTCACTTGCCCCAGAATCACACAAACAGAAAGTAGCAAAATCTTCATAAAATCCTAAACCAGTTTGATTCCAAAGTACAAGCTCTTTTCATCCTCCCTGGAAGCTTCCAGAAATCAGATAAATGGCACACCCTGCCATGGCCCCTGGGTTGATTCAGTAAGGTGACAGAGCTCAGCGGCCCCAAGAGCTCCCCTGCCCGCCAAGTACCCAGGTTCCCATCCTCCCTCGCCACATGCTAGCTGTGTGGTGTGGCCGCATGAGAACTGTGTAATGTCACTGTGCCTCGTCTGTTACCAGCGATCCCACAGTATTTCTCTCCGAACTATGGAGAGGATTAATTAAAGTCATTTATAGGACAAAGCTTAACACAGTGCCTAGCATTGCCATTCTATTATTACTGTGCTGTTATTATCCTTCCTAGCGTGACTGTTTGGGGACATATTCTCTGTGGTGAAGATTGGTTCTTCTTTCTCAGGAAAGCTACGGAGCATTCACAACCAGAGGGGCGCCCTCCTATAGAGCCTCATCAGACACTGTGGGTGACAACTAACAGGCCTGGCTCATCCCCAGATCTAGCTGGAATCGTCAGCCACGGCCTCCTGCCAGGGACTCCCAAAAGTCCATAGGGAAGATCAATACCGTTTCTCTGTGAAATCCTCCAAGCGTATCATTGAGACACCAGAGGAGAGATTCAAACTTAAGGTATTTATTTTCTTAGAGTTTGGGGGTGAGAGGCGTGAGGACTGAGCACGAAGGGCTGCGTTTATAATGACACACCCTGTGGAAAATGACTGCCGTTCAGAGGCTGGCCGTGAGCCTGGGTGAAAGGCTGAGATGAGGTTTTCTATCCAGAGGTGATTTAATTCCTTCAGCCACCCTCCCCCATCCCCGGCTCTATAAATTCTCAAATTAGAGTCTTAAAACAGAAGCTTCTATTTTGGCAAAGATCCATTAATATTCATTTTATGTCCAATTGCTCATACCTGAGTTAGTGATACATAATGTTTTAATGCTGGCTTGTAAAAATATTTTAAAAGATACATTCTTTAAACTTGTATCATGTATAATTATAGACGGCAGGGTACTCTTTGGGGGACATCAGGTACAGAGCGTTGCCTTAATCATACTGTTCAGGTCATAGCACATTGTTAGCACTGGTCTGCACACGACACTACCTTGTTTTATTTCACTCCCTTTTAATTCTAATATCCCCTCCCATTCCTCTCTCTTCCCTTAGCCAACAATTGTGTTCATTGTCTACCTTTTGGTTGGCGATGTGCTCTTGCAACATGCACAATGTTCTTTTTTTTTTCTTTTTGCATGTATTTTATTTTATAAAATAATATGTATTTCAGTCTGGCTAGTTCCCTTTAAACTAAGCAGCGTGTTTTGAAGATTAGCCTATATTAAGAACATCTAATTCTCAGATTCTGACTGCTGCTTTGAACTTAGTCTGTATTTCCACCATGTTTTCCCTGCTCCCTTTCCCCATGAAGCACCCTCCCTGCCACGGCAATGCACATCCTCAGACCTGGACACACATGGGTTAGATGACCACCTTGTCCAAGCAAGGTCACTTCTGAGGGTGAATGGGGGTATTATTACAGGAACTGTCCAGGAAAACCAGGTTGTGTGGCCATCCTACTCAAGGACCTATCTGGGACCCTTTGGGATCTATACCAAGAAGCAGCATTCAGATATCTTAATCAAACCACTTCCAGATCACTCACTGGAATAGAGGACTAGTCTATTCCCATCAGCCCAGACACAGTTTCCATTTTGATACTATTTTCATCATCACATTTCCCTGATTATATGTTAAGAAGTTTATAAATTTATAAAATGTTATTTTAAAACCATGTCAAGCAAAACTAAGCCAGATACCTAAACAATGTTAAAGTCATAAGAAATGGGAGCAGTGTACGATACAGCCAGGAGCCAAACACATTCTGAGGGCCCCATGTGCATTTATCTGCACAGAGGCGTATTGGTAAAATCTTATACATCAGCATGTCCAAAACTTTTCTTCCACAAAGATACACTTGATGGCATTCCTTTTTGGGACTACCAAGATTATTTAGGGTTCATGACAGTGTGTTAGAACACTAACTCTGAGAACCATCATAATTTATCTCAGTATGTAAATACACTATCCTTAAGCCATACAGCAGAAGGGAATCTTCCAAATCGCTTCTTTAAGTGTCCAAATTTCATGTTAGTTCTAACCATACTTCCACATGAGTCAAAAGCCCATCCAAGCACAGAAACCAGTGCTGCAGAATACCTTCCCTCCAGTGCCCCCATATGCCCCCACCCCCGACCTCTATTTCCATGGCTCCCCGGATCAAGATTTTGTTTTCCAATATTTGTTGCATGAAATCTACAAAATATAGGACTTTTCATATACAAATCGAAGAATCACTGGAAATGTATGACTTGTTCATTGAAGTTATTATATAGACCAGGATCATCAGAAAGAATGTGAAGGTTCAGCAATATAAATATGAAGTGTCTTCCATCCCCCAAACATTTCAGCACATGGCAGGTTATGATGATGAGAGGAAGTAGAATAGGAGAATGTCAGAGAAGATGTTGGAATATTAGGATGCATGACATTTTGGTGAATGTTTCCTTCTTTGAGACATGTGATATATTATGTACTCTTGGTGCACCAGCTACCACGAGGGCTTACGGGTCCATGAGCCAGACGAGCCTATCAGCTCTATGCTGCTCAGAACCTTAAAGGTCCATAATCACCACTATAAGATGGTCAAGCATGAAAAATAGGCATCATCATAATATTTAACAATAGCAGGAAAGACAAAAGTTTTTGAACATTTTTATATTGCCAAGTAATTACAAACACCTTCATTCCATACGTTTCCCCCCTCACCCTCATCACATATCCTTGACCACTGCTTCATTATTGTTTTTTATTAGCCCAAATCACAATGCCATCTTGTAAAATAGGCAACTTGTCTGACTGTGGATATGGTCAATAATAGAAAATAAGGTATTCGTGAATAAACCATTTTACTGTTTCCATTTCTAGCTGTTTACTGCTAATATAGAAAAAATATTAATATTTCATTTTGTATTTAATCACTTCACCAAATTTTCTTATTAATTCTAGCAGTTTTTGCTTTGGTTTGGTTTTGCTTTATTTCGTTTTGTTATTCTTGTACTGCTTATACTTTGGTTTTTGTTTATTTGTGTTTTATTATTATTTTTATTAAACTTATTGGGTGAAATTGGTTAATAGGATCACATAGGTTTTGGGTATAGATTTCTATGTTACCAGATCTGTATATTGCACTGTGTTTATACTTTGTTTTGGTTTTTGTTCATTTGTATTTTAAAAGAGTAACTTGATCTCTCTAGATATACTACTTACTTGCCCAAAGAGATTTCTTTTCCAATTTACACTAATTTTTAACACGGTTATCTTTCTACATTTGCAAACCTCTTCGAAGTACTGTTAAATAATGATGATGACAGCAGCAACCTCTGTGAACTCTTCATTCAACTGAAATCATTTCAGTGGTTCCATATTTAAAATTGTGTTTATTTGGGGTTTCAGCAAATACAACTTAATCGTATATAAGTAATAGCCTCCTATTACTTGTTCAGGAATAGCTGCTGACTTTCCAAATGCCTTTTCTGCATCTATCCATATGTCAGTGGGGTGCCTGAGCCAGCTCAGTGGTATCATGTTGGCTGATGGTTGAACTGATTTAAAATGGTCATGGTTGAAGTATTTGCACCATGGAAATCAGCAAACACAACAAATCAGGGCCTTTTTTTAAAGTTGTTTGTCATTTACCACATATCACTGGATAGAACCATATAGTCTATCTCCTTTGACTTAATTAACATAATCCATTCATTCAAAATGCTTATTGAGCAGACACCTATGACAGATGTTCTAGATACTGGGGACACAGCAGCGAAGAAAGCATGCAAAATTCCTTCCCTCATGCAGCCTACATGTAGTAGAGTTTATATTTTATGATGTGATTATGTTAATAATTACCTGATATTCAATATATGTCCTTTATAGAATAAACTGTAATTGATCAGGGTGCATGTTATTTTGATATATGGCACTGAACTTGCTTATTTTGAGTGTGGGCATCTATATCAGTGAAAATAGTCTTTAGTTGGGGGTTATGTTTGTATTATATTGATCAGGTTTTGCTATTAACGTTCATCTGTCTACATAAAGTACTTGGGGGACTTCCAGTCTAATTCTGAGGTCTGGAATAGTTTAAATAACATTGGAATCATCTGTTTTTTAAAGGCTGGATAGAAACTCAGCTGTGATAGAAACCATCTGGACCTGCGTGCCTGTTTTATGGTGGATCTGTAATTGCCCTCCCAATCCCTTCTATGGCAATGTGTCTAGTCAAACTCTTTATTCCTTGGCATAACACACATTTTGATTGAAAACATTCATTTTTGTCTAGATTTTCAAATGTATTACCAAAGAGCATCGCTAAGTATTATTTTATCATCTGCACAGCCCTTGCACATCTGTGCTTTATCCACTCTGTCAATTCTCTTTCTCCTCATCAGGCTTGCAGAGGATTTTATCTCTTTTGTTAGTCTTTCCAAAGGACGAGCCCTTGGATTTACTCTACTTTCCACTCTTTCTGTTGTTGTTCCTACATCAATTTCAGCTTCTATATTATGCTTTTTCCCAGAGTCTTTTGGTCAACTTTACTGCTCCTTTTTCTAATTTCTAGAGCTATGTATCAAGTTCCTTTATCTTTATCTTCTTCTTTAATAATGAGGCATTGAGGTTTCATATTTTCTTCTTAATATAACTTTAACTGCAAACATAGTTTTATATGAATTGATATTTTTATATCATGTTCAGTTTGAGTTTTTTGACTCATGTTAATTATGGGATTATGTTGATACTTTTTTGGTCATTTATTTTTTTAATTATCACTAAAATATTGGCTCTCCTTTTTTTTTGCCTTTGAATTTGTCTGAGTTTTCTTTGCAGTCAAGTACATAATTTATAAATATTCCATGAAAATAAAAAAGTGGCTACTCCATAGGTAGACTTAAAGTGTGAGAGTGGCCCAGCTGGAGTGGCTCAGTGGTTGAGCATTGATCTATGAACCAGGAGATCATGGTTCTATTCCTGGTCAGGTCACATGCCTGGGTTATGGACTTGACCCCACTGTGGGGGTCATGCAGGAGGCAGCCAATCAATAATTCTCTCTCATCATGGATGTTTCAATATCTCTCCTTTCCTTTCTGAAATCAATAAAAATATAATAATCAACAAAAAATAAAATAAAGTATGAGAGTGTTATGAGCTGAATTTTATTCCCCCAAATTTATAGATTAATGTTCTAACCCCTAATGTGATTGTATTTGGAGATAAGGCCTTTAAGGAAGTAATTAAGTTTAAATAAGACCACAAGGATGGGACTCTCATCCAATAGAACTAGTGTCCTTATAAGAAAAGGAGATGGCAGGAATGCACATACACAGAGACAGAAAAAGGCCCCTGCCCTCGTGGAGAGTTGAAACAGATAAGTGAAACACACAGTGTGTCAGGTGATAAATGAACTAGAGGAAGTAGGGAAGTACATTAAGAAATTCAGGGTAAGGGGTAGATTTCAGTTTTATATAGACAGTCAAGGAAATCTTCATTATGAAAGTAAAGTAGAGCAAAGACCTGTAGGAAGTGAAAGCCTTTCCCCAACCTCCTTCATGGTGACATCATACACAGCAGCACTACATTATTAAATCAGGAAATTTTAGCTGTGCTAACGGGTGTATGGTGAGCTCTCATTGCGGTTTTAATTTGCACTTCCCTAAATCACTAATGATGTTGAACAACTTTTCATATATGTATTTACTTGCTTTCCACATATTTTCCTTGGTGAAATGTCTGTTGGTGTCTTTTGCCTATTTTCTAATTGGATTGTTCGGTTTTTTGCTGTTGGATTTTGAGAGTTCTTTATATATTCTAAATACAAGTTCTTTGTCAGACATATGGTTTGTAAATATTTTCTCCCAGTACTCTTATATTAATCCCTTAAAAAAAAAGTGTTTAAAGAACAGCTAAGTTCTCACAATTCAAATGAGGTTAAATGAAGAAGTTGAAAAATTGAGGATACTTTAAAAGATAATTAATAATAGTCATTTCACAACTTTTTCTGAAACAGAGAGAAGTTATTATTGAACTTTAGGTAGCAGATGTGTGAAGGTTGTTGAGAGCCAGTGGGGGAAAGCTACATTTTAGTGTACTTTCAGCAGATTAATTAGTTTTCATTGCCTTAAATTGAAGACAGAAGGATAAGAATATTGAAGTGCTTTACTGAGAAGTTTATCAAGCATATGCCAATATAATTATTTTTTTAATTCAACAAGAAAGTAGGTGTCAATAAATAAGTCATTAATAAGCTAAAGAAACTTATTTCCAGTGTATTGAAATTGGGAGAGAAACTTATTCAAAGATTTAAAAAGACATCAAGAAATACGTTTCAGAAAGATTAAAGGGGACTATTAATGAGCTAAGCATTTGCCTCTATGTAAAAGAAAAACTAGGGGGGAAAGCATTTTATTAACAAACAGAAAATTAAGCACAAAATATACTATCTAAATATCAGGAACAATTATCACTATTATTAAATTTTAATAAAACTAATAAGAAAAAGCAAGTCATCTTAATAGAGGTGAGAAATGAATATTTGCTTACTACCTAAAACAACAACATACCCTCTGGGGTAGTTTCAAAATATAAAACACTTCAGTAATTAAAAGAAAATTATAATTACAATTAATTCATTAGATTCTGTATATATGCAGATAAAGTAGTAATATAATTAAGCATATGATGAAAAAGTAATAGAGTGTTATTGGTGAGACCTTGCTTCATATTACCAAATTCTAGAGAATCACTGTGCAATAAAGATAATGATCTTTAACAAATGCCTCCACCTTGTATCAATGAGAATATTAACATCGTTTTTAAAATTGTATTAAAACCATCTGCTAGCTAACTTGCCTGAACTGGACTATTCTGAAACCTATAAAATCTGAGAAATGTCCACTTCAGATGGAGAATTCTACTTTAAAAAATGGTATTACAGAATGACTCCCATGTTTAGGGGAACTCATGGTCTGCAAAAATGGAACTAATTTCTTACCTCCTAAAATAAAAAGGCTACTCTGTCCCACTCTAATGACAGGAAAACACTGCATGACTCTATTCTGCTGCTGATTTGGAAACAAAGCTAAAGTTCCACCAAAACCCCACATGTGGGAATCAAGGTAGGCAAAAAAAAAAAAGTATCAATTGATATATTTACCCAAATGTTTATCTAATTGTCCAAAAACATCCTCCCTTCATAGTACTACACATCTATCAACAGCCCAGATCATTCTGTCACTTGCTCATGTTTGAAAACCTTGATCTTTCTTCTACTTTATTCTACATCAGGCAGCCATGTGTTCTGCCAGAACTCACATACGGAAAAGGCTTATTTTATTACCTAGGCCTGTATACCAGGGTTTTGAAGCCTTAAGGAGAAGCTGGAAAACTGTCATTTCAAAGCCTCAAGGTGTTTTTAAGCCTCGTGACTGGTGGCAGCAGCAATGCACCTGGGAAACAGTTTCTTTAGGGCAAGTCAGATGGGTCCTTAATTACACAAATATAAAGGGTTGATCCATTGAACATGACAGAAACCTGGGAGTTGCCATCAACCTGGTTTATGCTTAGAAAAGACGTTTTAGACCAGTTGAGGGTGCTGTTTAGAAATGAGCTGCCTTAGGTGGGTAGGAGAGAGGAGAGGAAGGGGTGGGGCCAGAGAGAAAATCTGCTCCGTTCCAGATAACTGCAGTGCACGGAACTGCAAATTATTCCATGTTATCGTGGAGGGGTTTTTGTTTGTTTGTTTTGTGGTTTCACTGCCTTTTACAGTAAGTAGAGATTCAATATTGAAAAAAAAAAAATGCCAGAAAAACTTGCAGACTTTGTCTTCGATTTACATTGGAGGAGAGACTGTGGGGAAAAAAGCTGTGCTGGATGGTTTCTGGCTCTCGAGGTGGGGTTTTCCAAAAAGCAATGAAGCCAGAATGCACAGATGCTGGCCTTCTGGGCACTGTCCTACAGGACCTGGCATGGTTTCCCCTGAAGGGATGGAGCGGACATTCACATATCCAATCATGTTGAATTAGATAGTGGTGTGTTCTCTCTCTCTCTCTCTCTCTCTCTCTCTCTCTCTCTCTCTCTCTCTCTCTCTCTCTCTCTCTCTCCTGCCTGGTAATTGGATTTAGATTCCAAAGCAGATTGCTCAGAAGCCTGGAAGGGGAAAGGAAGAGTGTGTGTGTGTGGGGGGGGGGGGGGGGGGCATGGGCTCGGGGGTAGGTTCATGCCAGAGGCCAAATTGGGACCGAGATGTGGAAGAACAGGCCAGTCTCCTAGCTGGTTGTAAATGCATCCCACGGTAGTTGCCCCCATTATCCCTGAACTGTCTGTAAAGTCTTACTAGATGAATGGCTTGGTGTCAACTCTGTTAGGGGATTAAATAAAGGTCCTGACCTAACGAGGAACGATGAGATGAACCAAGCAGGGCCGAACAGGGAAGCCTTTGTTCCAGGCTGCAGGAGTCACTGGGGCTTCAGGAGGTAACAGACGGAGGTTCTGGCCTGGCTGTTTGACAGGAGCCCGGAGTAGGAGAGCGAGGGAGAGGCAGCACTGAGCAGGCATAAGACAGGCTGCCCAGAGGAAAGCAAGGAAGGAAGTGAGAGGGCCTAGCACCCTAAAAACCCAAATAACTGTGAATGCGGCTTCAATGGCCATTTACGCCTCAATAGGAAATTCAGATGCTATGAGCTGCCCCTTCCCACTCTACTCCCCAGCTCCAGAAACACTCTGGTCCAGGCCCTGGTGGCCAGGTTCCTGCGATTAGAATTCAATCACCGCCTGGTCACAGCCTGAACACCATGGTGAGGCTAATCCTCACAAACCATTGCCTTCATCACACGTCCGGTCCACCTACACAAGTCACACACAACAGCACACAACTCACATTTGGATCAGCAGTAGCCATGCCAGGGACAAGAGACAGGGAAACACTGACTTTACAGAACATGGAGGGATTAACCGAAAACCTAGGCTGAGACCCTCACTTGAGAGGAGAGACCAGGAATAGATGTCACACATCTCAATCCAGTGGCACCGGCAAGACAGGGAGCAGAGTCCTCATCAGTGAGGACTGGGCGCTGGTAGAGGCTGTTGCTGGAGCCACCAGGCAAGCCCGCAGGTTAGCTTGGAACTGGAGGCCACAGCGCCCTACGCCCCTCAGTAGGATGCAGCAGAAACTTGCCTAGCCATCCTGAAAACAGAGCATGTGATCAATCTCCCCAGTCAGAAGCTGAAAATGAAGTATGGTAGAACAATACGGGCATACCTCCGCGATACTGCAGGTTCCGTTCCAGTCCACGGTAATGAAGAGTGTATCGCAATAAAGAGAGTCGTCACCTGTTTGCTGGTGGAGGGTCTTGCCTTCAATTTGTAAAAAACATAACACCTGTGCAGCGCAGTAAACAAGGTGCGTCTGTACTGCATTCCAATTGGAACTCTGCGTGGCTAATAGAGTGATGGAATTCACTTGTAATCGCGTCTTCAATCACCATCTAGGACAGTGGTTCTCAACCTTCCTAATGCCGTGACCCTTTAATACACTTCCTCATGTTGTGGTGACCCCCAACCATAAAATTATTTTCATTGCTACTTCATAACTGTAATTTTGCTACTGTTATGAATCGTAATGTAAATATCTGACATGCAGGACGTATTTTCATTGTTACAAATTGAACATAATTAAAGCATAGTGATTAATCACAAAAACAATATGTAATTATATATGTGTTTTCCGATGGTATTAGGCGACCCCTGTGAAAGGGTCATTCGACCCCCAAAGGGGTCTCGACCCACAGGTTGAGAACCGCTGATCTAGGAAGGAAGGGCTGTGTGGAGTTCGGAGCAGCAAGGAGGGAGAATTGAATGCCACAGTCCTTGCCCTCAGATTGTCAACACTCAGGGCAGTGGTTCTCAACCTTGGCTGCACATTAGAATCACCTGGGAATCTTTTTAAAATCCTGATTTCTGGGCCTCATCCTCCAGAAATTCTGTTTCTTTGTTACTAATGTTGTGGCCCCACCCCATAACAAAGAAACAGAATTTCCGGAGGATGAGGCCCAGAAATCAGATTTTAAAAAGATTCCCAGGTGATTCTAATGTGCAGCTAAGGTTGAGAACCACTGACTTAGGGGTAACATTAACAAGTTAAGAAACATTTACAGTAAAAGGTGATGGTTTTTCTAATAAAAGTGAGTACAAGCTGCTGTGGGGACATATAAGGGGTCTATCTAACTCAGACCCAAGGGAGATACTGGAGAACTTCCTGGAAGAGGTAACACCTAAACTGAGATATCAGGATTAAGAAAGTGCTAGAGTAGTAAAAAAAAAAAGAAGTGTGTGGGGGGGGGGGTGTCCTTCGTTTCTCATGGCTGCTGCAACAAATTACCCCCCGTTTGGTGGTGCAAAGTAACAGAAATGTATTCACCAGCAGTTCTGAAGGCTGGGAATCTGAAATGGGGATTCATTGCTTCCTCTGGAGGCTCTCTGGAGAAACTGCTCCGCCCCTCCTTTAGCTTCGGGACGGGCCACTAGCTTTCCTCTGGCCCCATGGCTTGGATCTCTGCATCTGCCTTCACACCACCTTCTCAAATAGGCAGGCTGCAAAGACAGTCCTGGGCTCCTGCACCATGCTTAGCACCATACGAAGCTCTTTGTGGCTTATCGCTTTGAGCTCCAATGAAGTGGGGATAAATAAGAGGTTGGAGGCATAGCTGAAACTGCCCTCTACAGAGAGACGGAGGTGGGCATGGAGAAGGCTTATGCAAACTTATCTGGATTCTGCCTTGCCTATAGAACCCAGTTTTCCACACATACTTCACACTCCCCTCTGAGACCAGATGGATGTCCAGAAACCTCAGCCAAGTTCCAAGGATAAATAAAAGCAAAAGTTCCCAAGTCTGACCAGCACTCTGAGCCATGTTCAAGTGATGCAAACTTGGCTGGATACTCCTGGATATTGATTGAACAAGCCAACATCAAACACGCTGCAACTGCAGATGGCTGGGCCAGACGATCTGTCACGCTCCCTTCCAACTCCATTTATTTTGTGATTTTTAATTTTTGCCCTAGTACCTATCACAAGGGCTAACAAGTGAGCCATTATTAAGTGGGGGAAAAAGAGTCTAGACAAAAGATTTTGAATGGATTTTGCATCATAAAATCAATTATATGATATGAAGGGCAAGGTTTGCATTTCTAATTTGAGAAAACCTAATCAGCAAGGATGTCTTGCAGTGCTTGGCCTAAGGTGATTTTCTATCACCATAATACCACCATAATAGGACCTTGCAGGTCATCGGAAGGAGCCCCCTCATTTTACAGACCAGGCTACTGTGGCTGGGGGAGGTGATACGACATGCCCAAGTCTTCTGGCTTCTTGTCCAAATGTCTTTAGTCAAACCACAGTTCCAATCATTTTAATACAGATTGTATCTCATTTAGGGAACTTCCAAATAATTCTGGTCCCAGTAAAAGTGTAAACAGATATATTTAATACATTTGGCCTGCTTACATGCATGATTTGTGATTACAATGTTATTTTACATGCAACTTTTTTTTTAAAGGCAGGGAGAGGCTTCCTCTGAACTCCCCTTCTCTGCCTACAGACAGATCCTCCCAAAGGAACTTAATTGCCACACATGCAACTTTTCTCCCTACCCTCTAATGTTCAATAGTTGAGTCTATAAAGTAAACCGACAACAGGCAGGTTAAGAGGAGAAAAGGCATACAAATTCATTAATCGTTAATATTACGTG
Organism: Myotis nattereri; assembly: GCF_964212035.1. NCBI lineage: Eukaryota > Metazoa > Chordata > Mammalia > Chiroptera > Vespertilionidae > Myotis > Myotis nattereri. The sequence goes on along the minus strand of NC_138080.1, from coordinate 62,537,865 downwards.
CATGGGAGTATCACAGTGGGGGAGTGAATACCTAAAAAACTGGTGAGAGTTGAGAGTTTATATTTTGTCTTAATAGGGAAGAGTAAGTGATTTTTACAAAAAGATGACTAGGTCTTAGAAGAACAGATGGAGGTATGATTGTGGGTGACTAAGAAGTCAAAATGGTGTCAACTTCCCGTCTCCTCTCCTGTGATGGGAGTTCATCTTCCCCAGTTGATGAAACTCCAGGGGAGGAGATGTATGGCAATTAAGTTCCTTTGGGAGGATCTGTCTGTAGGCAGAGAAGAGGAGTTCGGAGGAAGCTTCTCCCTGCCTGTGCTGTTTTTCAGGTTCCTTCAATTCAAAATAATCCTACGCCAAAGGGTTCAGGGGGGCATATTCTGCTACCCTTCATTTATATAATTATTTTGCTGGATGGTGCAGACAAATTAATTAAAGATGCAAACTATGCTTCCAGGTTAGAGGTGGCCGAAATAAAGAAACTTTATTGTACAAAACTTTGGAATGTAGAAGTGAAACAGTAAACCTGCTCAAGGTCAGAGGCAAGGTGGCCTCGGGTCCTACCTGCACTCACTCTGCTCTGCTCTGTGTCCAGTTGTTCTTCCTGACTGCTGGCTCTGCGCCCAACAGTGGCCCCAGGCCCACAACCAGACCCAAGCCGTGGAGCCCGAGAGGCAGTAGCTTCCAAAAGGCCTCTCCACGAGCTCCGCATCGTAAGAGCCTAATGTGGAAGCTCTGGTTTATCCGCCCATCCCAGGGCTTCAGGAAGACTCTCCCCCATCTGACTCCCACTTCCAGACCTTCACCTCCCACCTCTCCTCACAACTGTACAGGATTTATTCTTTACTCCAAAATACACAAATGAATTCTGATTGATGCAGTCACACATACTATGTACAAACACACACACACACACACACATACATCCTATATAATAAAAGCGCAGCGACCAAATGGCGGAAGGACCAGAATGACCAGTCGACCAGTCACTATGATGTGCACTGACCACCAGGGGGAAGACACTCAACGCAGGAGCTATCCCATGGTGTCAGTGCACTACCACAGTGGGAGCGCCAGTTGGCTGACCAGGATGAGCATCTGCTCCTGCTGTGAACCCAGGGCCGAAGGGCAGGAACCCGAGCTACAAGTGTCGCCTCCTCACCCCAGGCTTCTCCTCCTCCTCATTCCCTGCTGCCTCCTCCAGACACCCACAGGCCGCACAGCACTGCTGCCGGGATCACAGAGTTGAACCCGGAGGCCGGGAGGCTGGTTCATGGCTGCCGGGGGATTGAGGCCTACTCCACCGCCTCTCAGTGCTACTGTCCCTGGGCCCGTCCCGACCCGGTCCCCTGGAGAGGAGAGTGCTCTGGCACCACAGAATATGCCAAACCAGGGAGCAGTCGCTCAGAGGGCGGGTCCACAGCCGCTCAGCAGACCAGGATGTGCGGCGCTCTCACAGTAGGCCAATCCCCGCAGGCCACACCCCCCACCAGTGCATGAATCCCATGCACCAGGCTGCTAGTCTATAATAATAAAAGCATAATATGCTAATTAGATGACGATAATATGCTAATTAAAAGGGGCTGAGGCTGCGGTGGGGGCTGAGCCCCTTGCATGAATTTCGCGCATTGGGCCTGTAGTATATTATATAATTATTCATTAAGTGTCTTATATATAAGTTACTGAATCATTTGCTATATCCTCAACACCTAGCACAGTATCTGATACAAAATATGTGCTGTGTATTTGTCGAATGCAAAATGAATGGCAAGCTAATTTTTAGATCACTTAGAAATAGTCTTCTACCCAATGGAAGTCAATGCTTAGTAATTCTTGAAAATTACACCAACATCAAAGGACTCAAGTTCAAGTTCCAAATATAGAGCTAAATAGAACATGCTTATTAAAAGTAATAGTCAGAGCTGATAGATTCTAGACCTAATCAACCGTATTGTTTCTCTGCGCTATCATGTCAATTCTTATTCTTTTCTTTAAAAACAGGGCATTTCAAGTGTAAAATTGTGAAGTGACACCCACAACAACTCCATTTTCTGTGTTACGGGGTCAGGGTTGTTAGATTGTGTTCCAATATGCTTATCCTTTGGAAATAGGCTAGGACAATGCCAAACACCTATGGGTAGGAAGAGTCGGGTCTGCCTGGGGAAGAAAAATAGTCTTCAAAGAGGTAACTGAGCCTGATGAGACTGACTCATGGACGCCAGAGGAAGGACAAACCTGGTACCTTCTCTCTTCCATCTGGATTTTGAGGAGAGTAGATATCCATGTAGTCAGGGATAACTAAGTCAGCTTCCAGCAGCTGGAAAAAGTCCAGAAGCTAAGATAGATCTGTATAAAGAACACAGGCAATGAGCAAGTCATGTATTGTAATTAAGATTAGCTAATTTATATCGCCATCTTGATGAGCCCTGGAGTTGTACCAGGAAGGCAGGGACTGTGTCTATTTTTCTCACCAATAAATCTCTAACCCTAGCATAATGCCTGGCATATAAGAAGCACCAATAAATCCTGGTCAAATGATGAGTGGATGAATATTTTCTCATGGCATCACAAAGGTCTTATTAAGCAGGACAGCCTTGTCTAGCTGTGCTATGGGGGAAATGGAAAGGGATTAACATCCAGGTTTGCTCAAGAGCAATAGGGGCAGAGATATCAGCCACCCACACCCCAGCCCTGAGCCAGGGAGTGTAGGCGGCACAGCACCTGTCATGAGCAAGTGCTCCCAAGCAAAGATGAGGTCACGGAAAAAAAGAAGAGATGCCTATAGTTCAGTCATTTCCTCCCATCAATTTTAAAGATTCTAATTTTTCTACTAGGGTAGAAACATCATTCATTAAGAAATTACTATATGAAGGCACTGAAAATTTACCTTTTTTGCTTTTATCTGCTGCAGACTCAACAGAACTCAATAAAACGAATCCCTCCCCTTCCCAGGGAACTAGTCAGTCATTTAATTTTTCTTCCTAATGTTTGGGTTTTCCGTGACCTCAGGGGACAGGAAGATACCTTTTCAGTGTGAGGGTTGAAAGGAGCCATCAGGCAGGTCTTCCCTTTATAGTTAATCCCTAAGTAGGCATTTTGATTTCCAATATCTGCTCAAGAGTTCTCAAACTGGTAGCCCAAAGACATGTTTTGTTTTGTTGGCTTGGCATGAACTTAGTGTTCTACCATAAAATCTGTGAATCAGTTGCAGAGGAGAGAAACAGGCAGGATAGACAATGAAGGACAATAGAGCTCAAATTCTAAGCAATGAGTTGACCAGCACCTGGTGAGCCCAACTTGCTATGGGACCAGGTGTTCTTTCTCTCAGGAGGGTAAATCCAACTTCTTGTGACTTTGCCAGGTAGCAGTTGGCATTCCCAAACAACTCCTTGCGTAGCTGGTATTTACTCCAAACTGCTTGGTGCCTAAACTCAAAACTCTATTCCCTACACCCATTTGCATTATTAAAATATATGCTTATGTTTATTCTTCTTGATCCTCAACTTTGACCCCACCAAAAAATTCATTTCTTAGTTGCAACCAAACTGAAAAGCCTGCAAAGCTGAACATATTATCTGTCCCTTTATAGAAAAATGTTGCTAACTCCTGTTAGTTTAGCAACTCAAAACAGAAAACAATCTAATTGTCCATGAACAATAAAATTAATAAACAAATTCTGATATATTCTTACAATGAAAATGAACTTACAAAAATCACTCACAAGTAAATCTAATAAACAATATTGAAGGAAAGAAGTCAGAATTTTTATATATAAACTAGAGGCCCGATGCACGAAGATTCATGCAAGAATAGGCCTTCCTTCCCCTGGCTGCCGGCACCGGCTTCCCTCTGGCACCCAGGACCTGGGCTGCTTTGCTCCTGCCACTACCAGGCACCCAGGACCCGGGCTGAGGTGGTCAATGCCACCTCATGGCGACCAGTCGTTTGGTCGTTTTGGTCGTGACGCCTCTTGGCCTTTTATTATTATGTTCAATCTATACAAGTTCAAAAACAAACAAAATTAATGCACAATGCATCAGGAAAAAAACACAACAGTGAAAGACTTTGAAATAAGTAAAAAATATCACTGGACTTCTTTTCAAAGATAACCGTTCTGAGCTATCTGATTCTGTAGAAGCCTGTGACTTTCATGGTCTTTGACCTACTTTATAACTCTATAAGTTGTAGACAATGTATAGTAATGCAAATTATTCTTGTCTATGGACACACAAATGAGTTTTGTCAAGTGAAGATGTTATTGATTATTGCCCTGTGGATAGTGGCTAATTTTGCATCTATTAGCTAATTCACTTCAGCATTCTTAATTGCCTGTAAGTGGGTCTGTTCTTTGGATTCTCCTTGAGCTGTTTTAAATTTCTTTTTTATTTGTTTATTTATTTGCTTAGATTTTACCAGTGTCCTCATTAATTAATGATTAAAGCTAAATCTTTGACTCATATGCATTGTATTTTTGTATGAGTCATGGTTTTAGCTCTTTTTGAAAAAATTTTTAGGAGAAGTCATGATAGTGGGTACCATGGAGGGCAAGTAGTGACTGGGGGGCACCTGAGACAGATAAGATTCCTGGCAGCACAGGGTTGCTGACGGGGGGTGGGGGTGGGGGGCAAAGCTCTATTTCTAGATTTCGATGATAATGAGCACTTTGAGCTGTGGACTAGACTCTTTGCAATTTTCTGAATATCTGTTATACTTAAATAAAAAGTTCTTATTTAAAAATATATATAATTAATTAATTAACCAAAAGGTATACAATGAACTATCTCTCCCCAGCTGAAACCACTTCTTGCCTCAGCATTAGCCGCTGTTATTAGGCAGGTTCGTGTGTGCGTGTGTGTGTGTGTGTGTGTGTGTGTGTGTGTGTGTATCATTCCAGATGGTGTTCTTAACTATATACAAGTAAATAAAGACACAGATTCTTATTCCCTGACCACATTTTGCACAACAAGAGATTACAAAAAAGATACACTATATACACACTATCCTGGGCCTCTTATTGTTTACTTTACAATGAATCTTGGCAATCTCTTCTTATCAGTACGCAGAGCTCCTCCATTCTTTATTGCAGCTCCATTGTACTTCATTAAATGGATGTGCCATGTTTTATTTAGCCAGTCCTCTCTATTGATGGGCATTTGGGTTGTTTCTAATCTTGTGCTTCATAGAAATATATCAAACTCCTAGATAATAAGACAGTAAGGGAGAAAGGAAGAGGCATGGAAATCAAAGTGGGAAAGGGTTGTCAGCACTACAAAGACCCTGAGCACTTGTTGGGTGGGAATGTGTAAGATGGAGGTGGTTGGCTGTAACACCACAGATAAACTATTTCCCTTTAGAATTTCTCTACTACCAGCCTTGACATTTTTCTTTAAAAGGTTATCTGTTTTAACAAAGGGACATCAACAAACACTGCTTTTCCCCCAGTGAAGCCAGACAATACACACATATTGGACATACAGGGGTCTCTCCTATATAATAAAAGACTAATATGCTAAGTGTCCGGTCATCCAGTCATCCATTCAACCAATCAAAGCGTATTATGCTAATGATATGCTAAGGTTGCTCAACCGCTCGCTATAATGTGCACTGACCACCAGGGGGCAGACAGTCACCGGTCAACCAGTCGCTATGATGTGCACTGACCACCGGTGGGGGAGGGCAGAAGATTAGCTTGCTGTTGGGGTCCAGCCGATTGGGACTGAGAGAGACCGGCCAGACATGCCCTGGAGCCCTCCTGCGTCCCTCCCCAGCCCCTGCACCAGTGAGGTCCCTCGGCCTGGCCTGTGCCCTCTCACAATCTGGAACCCCTCAGGGGATGTTGGAGAGTCAGTTTCAGCCCAATCCCGCAGGCCAGGCCAAGGGACCCCACTGGTGCATGAATTCGTGCACCGGGCCTCTAGTATAACAATGATTCAAATACGGGGGTCTCCCTCAACTCTGAAATAAGACACCAAGAGTTGATTCCAAACAACTAGTATTTTATTTCCAGGAGTAAAATGTTGACAGTCTCCAGTTTTACACTTACTAGTACCCCAGAGCAAAGAGAACCAGGTTGCTAGCTGAGCCACCAGAGGCTGTGACTCCCAAGGCCACTGCCCAGCAGCATGACAAACTCCATTTGTAATTCTCCTATATTTTCCATCCCTCCAGGATTGTAATGCCAAGCTGCCTCTTCCTAACTAAAATTTACTTTGTCGAGTAAGCACCATATTCTTCCAGCTCTAGAGAAGCCCAGTATAAACTAGAAAAGACAAAACAATTGTTCTCATTTGCACAACTGCTTGGCAAGAAAATGAGATTACTGGCATCAGGGGGAAATTTAAATTTTTCCCCAGGCAAGAAGAATTGACTTCCTGAGCTCCAGGAGAAAGGCAGTGGAGAATTTACTGCTCTACCTAGTTGAAACAAAAATAAGGAGGCTCATAAACCCAGGCAATTTAAACACACGCGTGCACATGCACCCAGAAATTCTCTGTGCTGTGCTATATGCAAATGTGTTAATTCATAATTAAAAGGTAATTGGGATCATTTTAATGGCCTTTTCTTCCTTTTAGTCTGCCTCAGTGGCAGACCCCTGTCACATCAATTTTGGGTGTTAATATATCAATTCTAATGATTGTATTGTCTTTTAAAAAAAACACAAAAAACTTAGCTGCTGCAGCAGCTGCCTTGGGGAGCTCAGTCTCTGAGGAGAAAGCTATCTAACAGCCAGTCCAGTCTGATCTCCCAGCTATTGACATGCAGAAAAAAGAAGCATTCACTTTTAATAATATGACTCTCTTTCATGCAAAAATAGTAGAGGATTTCTGAGGATAAATAATTCATGCTCCTCCAAGCTCCCTGAGAGCTCCCTGAGAATAAATTTGTTCCTTTTCTGTTTTGTTTTTCTTCAAGATATGACATCTTGGGGAGAAGGGGCTGGGGGAAAGAAAGCACTTTCTGCTTCTGTGGATATAGTGCGCTGACTGTTCCATTCCCTAGTGCAACAAAGCCTCAAGATCAACAGACAAGAGCTGAAAACCTTTTCCCCACAGACAGACACAGTGCCATCTAAATGCTCTCTCCAAAGAGCGCATCTCATAAACAGTCTCAACAAAGCGATGTCAGTTTTCCCTTTACTGAGCTTACACAACATCACTTTTCAAAAAAAGAAAATGGACCATAACCATATCCAGCATGAAATCAATTACATTTGATTGATCACATGACTATCCTGTTATGACTCCTGCTGTTTTTGAAAAAGTTCTATATTCTTTTTTTATTTAATCATCACCCAAGGATATATATCGGAAACCTAGGTATATGCCCTGAGTGGGAATCAAACCTACAACTTGTAGGTTCACGGGTTGACACTCCAACCAACTGGCCAGGGCAAGTTCTATACCCATTGTGTATTTGATTTCATTTGTCATTAAAAGAAAAAAACAGATTATAGTTTTTCAATATATTGTCTATCAGTGGTTTTCAAATTTCAGTATATGTTAGAATCACTAAAGAAACTCCACTAAATACAGATTCCTAAGCATCATTGCCCTCAAAGTTCCTATTCACTTTGGTGTAAGATCCAGGTATTTCTGATTTTCCTGTACCAAGCTTGAGAAATGCTACACTACAATCCTAATGAAATATAATGTGCTTAATATCTGCTATAGACTGAATGTTTGTGTCCCCTAAAATTCACATACTGAAGCCTACAGGTGATGGTTTTTGGAGGTGGGGCCTCTGGGAGGCAATTAGGTCATGTAGAGCCCCTAGGATGAGAGAGAGCTGGTTTTCTTTCTTCCATGCTAAGATACAAACTAGGAAGAGGGCCTTCACCAAGAACCCAACCACGCTGCACCCCAATCCTAGACTTCCAGACTCCAAAACTGTGAGAAATAAATGCTTGTTTTAGTCACCCAGTCTATGGTAGTCTGTTACATTAGCCCAAGCGACCAAGATAATACCACATACAAGAATGTGATTTGGTTAGGGGCAGAAATATTAACCATGCTCTATTAACAGTGATTGTTCTGTTCTGGTTAGAGAAAGCATATTATAACCTGACAGAGTTGTACACCCTGGGACAGGGTTTTAACCTGGAACGCGGTCCTGCCTACTATCATGGAAAGATTAACGACCTTGTTACCTAAACCATAGAGTCTGAGGTGCCCACCCTTATGCCCATTGCCTGTATCCTGTAACCATTATACCCATTCTTATTCCTTTTGCCTACCTCCCTATGCCTGTAATTCCTTTGCCCACTTCCCCATGTAATCATTGTCCTTCTACCCACTATAAGCAGCTGGCTTAAGCGGGACATGGGAAACTGCTGTTCTCCCATGCTGCCAGCATTGTGGAATACATGATTCAACCCTGTCTCTGCTTATGGCTCAAGTAATGACTCAGACCTCTTGGTTGTCCGGTTTCAATTTCATTGGTCATTTCCTAAGACTGACTGCTGATCTTTATGTGCCCTTGAATGGACTGTTCTTCTGAAAGAAATTACATATTTAAATTATCTGAATGATGCTATACCGCCATAATTCTTGGTACAACTGAAGCAGAAATAGAGAAATGTCATAAAATTTAAGCTCCTAGGATATTAATTTAAAAATTGGGTGGCAACAGGTTTTTTGAAAAGCTGATGAAAGATAGACACACCCTTTTCTGAGAAAAAGGCAAATCCACAGAAATTTTATACCATTTTGGTGGTTTCATAGACCTCAGGATAGAGATGTCCATTCTAAACGAATGTGTTTCTAGGTCACAAATTTAAGGGAAAATCTTTATTTGAGCTTAGGAATGCAAAGACAGTATGTTCTGTGATGAGTTGATGACTTCAACTAAATATGTTGTTGAAACGGTTAAGGTTAGGATTAATGTTAGGGTTAGGGTTAGGGTTAGGGTTAGGGTTAGGGTTAGGGTTAGGGTTAGAGTTAGGGTTAGGGTTAGGGTGTGAGGCACATCTTCTAATTCCAAGAAACAAAAGACAATTGTTAACAAATAATCTGTGGTAGGAAGTAGGCAGACATGAGCAGAGCAAATAAAAAGAGCCAGCTACAGCCCCCCAGTGCGGTTGAGCATCGACCCATGAACCAGGAGGTCACGTTTCTATTCCCAGTCAAGGCACATGCTCTAGTTGCAGGCTCCATTCCTGCAACTGTAGGGGTCATGCAGAAGGCAGTTGATTAATGATTCTCATCATTGATGTTTCTACCTCTCCCTCTCCCTTCCTCTTTGAAATAAAATAATAATAATAAAAATAATTTAATTTTTAAAAGAGCCAGGTACAGAAGGTCTAAGCAGTGCCAGAAATTGTCACCAGGGTGAAAAGCACCAGGGGCAAAGGACAATTGTAGGGTGGGGCCTTGCCCTCAGGGTGACCTTTCCTCCCCTAGCATATTGTTGGTCTTGCCTCGGGAACCTCTGACCTTTCCTTCCTAGAGATAACTTCTAGGCCCCCGTTGTATTTTAGCTCCAGGCCCACAAAAGCAGCAAAACCAGACAAGTGACCCAAGGCTGACCTCAGGACCAGCTGCATTAAATAATGTCCCCCTGCCCTGGTGCTGACCAATCAGTGGAGACCTAGACCCTGAAAGGACACACCTGGGAAGCTGCTGAATATTCTTTTGAGATCTTCCCCTGGGACCTTGGGGCCTCCCCTAAAATCGCCACCCATAAAACCCTTAGGACAGAGGACCCAGAGCGCTCTCCTCCTGGGAGCATGCCTGGGCGTTTCTTCTTTCCCTCTCTCTCCACCTGGGCTTGTCACCTTAACCTTCCCCATTTCTAATCTCCAAGGGTCTTTCCTTTGCCTCTAGAACTTGTTTCCTAAGCCCATTTCTTCTTCTACCTCTGTGATTTTCCAAAGAAATATTCCTTTATAGTTTGAATGTTAGCTCTGAATTCTTTCCTAGCCATAGGTACATAACTCTAGTACCAAGGTTGCTGAACTCAGGTCCAGTCTAAAGCCACTGGTCAAACACCTGTTGCCATTCCTGCCACCACCAATGAAGACATTTCCAAACTTTCTAAGGTAGAATAAAGATTAGCAGCCCATCAGTTTACACAATCCATAAAAATAGCCAAGGCAGATAATTTTTTTTTTACACTCTAAAGAACAAGAATTTAAGAAGAAAAATGTTAAGAGTAGAATACAAGGGGTTAATTTTTTAAATCTTCCTCAAATAAAGCTGAAAATCTCTACTTTTGCCTATTCTTTTGTTCTATATAAACAAAGCAAACATTTTATGTGTCTTTGTGACTATTTCCTATGTGAAGCATCTATTATGCCATACATAATAATCCATCAGGAGAGAGGAACACCAGCAAGGTCTAAGTAGTGCCAGAAATTCCATGAAGATATTAAGTTTTGCTCATCACATTTTACCTGTCTGATTGCACAATTAAAGGAATGGTGAGATCATGTCTATAAAGTTAAGTGAGCCTCTTTTTAAAAAAAAGGTTTTATATTAATGCAAAGCATTGCCTCATCATCTTAAAAAGGAATATCATTGCCATCTATTTATTCCTTAAAAGTTCAAGGAGAATTAAATAAAATGAGACTTTAAAAAAGACTTTGTCCATATCATGTAACATATTATATAAATAGTCAATAGCAAAGGGATTACATAGAGTATAATTGCAAACAGTGTTATAACAAATTAAAGACCTGTTTTTTATAAAGGGCCCAGAGAAAACACTGCAAAGTTGTTAGAGAGTTGATTAAAAGAAAGGAGGAAGGACAATTGAGAGGTGGAGGGACAATTCATCTGTTATGATGTCTGGTTGCCTCTTGCTGTGTGAGGAACTACCATAAAACTTAGTGGCTTCAAGTAACAGTTTGCTTGTGATTCTGTAGGTCAGCAATTTGAAATGGATTCAGCGGGAATAATTTCGTCTCTGTTCCATGTGGTGTTCTCTGAGCTCACTCACATGTCTCAGGTCTCAGCTGGGGCAACTGGAATGGTTGACATGATGGGGTATTTGGGTTTCTCTCCACATAACCTCTCATCCTCCAGGAGAGAGAGTTCCAAGAGGACTATGACCAAAGCTTCAAAGCCTTATAAGGCCTCAGCTCAGGTCTCACATAATGTCACTTCCACCATACTGTATTTATCAAAGCGAGTCACAAGACAGCCCAGACTAGACTCCACCTCTTGATGTGAGAAGTTGCAAAATATTTGTGGCTGTTTTTACATACCAAAGGGACTAGTCTGTAAAAGTGTATTTCTTCCTACAGCACAAGACTTTCTTTTCATAGAGAAGAAACTACTCTTCAATAAGATTATTGACCTGAATGCTGAAAAGTGATTAGTAGATAAATGTAGTTTGCAATTGTTGAACTATTGTATTTTCTTAAAGGTGGGAGGTGCAGAAAGACAGATGGGATACTTGATAAAGATATGTCCATTGGGTAACTTACAATGGTAAGATGTACCAAAAACTATAAGAAACATTTACCTCTATTTTTAATGATTATTGTATGTTGATAGGTTAATAAATATGATGCCAATACTAACATCCAAGATAAAATGGTTTTATAATTTAACAGTGAATGCATGATATAATGAACCCATAGCCTACTTAACCATACCAATTGTCCAATAACCTGTTACTCACATAAATTTTAAAAATGGTAGAAAAAATAATTTCAATGGAAATTTTCATTTTAATGTGATATGGGAAAATTTTTAAAATCTTTCCAGATACTTTTTCCTCCACCTCTCCATTGTAAGAGGAAGGAGAAATGCAAAAAAAGTAAGCAGGGAGGGAGCTCTCAGACTTGGAGTTAGGAGATGTGTACTCTAGTTCTGCTATTCTAGGAACCTGATGCATGACATTATATTAGGAAGAGGTGTCTCTAAGTCAGTGATTCTCAACTTCCTAACGCCGCGACCCTTTAATACAGTTCCTCATGTTGTGGTGACCCCCAATTTCATTGTTACAAATTGAACATAATTAAAGCATAGTGATTAATCACAAAAACAATATGTAATTAATATGTGTTTTCTGATGGTCTTAGGCGACCCCTGTGAAAGGGTCATTCGACCCCCAAAGGGGTCGCGACCCACAGGTTGAGAACCGCTGCTCTAAGTGCTCAGTGGTGATAGATGATCTATCCCCGTGGTCGGCAAACCGGCTCGCGAGCCACATGCAGCTTTTTGGCCCCTTGAGTGTGGCTCTTCCTAGGCCTTAGGTGTACCCTAATTAAGTTAATAACAATGTACCTACCTATATAGTTTAAGTTTGAAAATTTGGCTCTCAAAAGAAATTTCAATCGTTGTACTGTTGATATTTGGCTCTGTTGACTAATGAGTTTGCTGACCACTGATATAGACAGTTCTTCCAATTGTGATTATTATTATTACATGCATACACAAATATATATATATATGTATATATATATATATATATATGCAAATATTCATGCAAATGAAGAAAGAGAAAGAAACCACAAAAACCAATAGTGCCTTGGAGAAAAGCATGATTAAAAAATTCATTTGTTGGTATTCTCTTGGTCTTTTTCTCCCAAAGCTAATTATTCAAGAAATATTCATCTCTCAAAATCTCTCATTTTATTTTAGCCAAAGCCTTTGCTATTTTTCATTTATGGCTTAGCATAGTAGACTCCCTTTAGAAGAGTTCTTAGCAAATATTAAAAAGACAATAATTCTAAATTTGTTTGCTCCCCTCTGAGAATATCATAAAAACAAAATTATAAAATTCTAAAAAGAAGGGTCTAGTACTACTAGTACATTGGGTTTTTTGCCACAAAATGTATATTGTTATAGCTTGCATTCATAAAGTTCTATTTCCAAAGATATTTTAAACCATTGCCTAGTGTTGATTATTTATGTAGTAGACCTCTATGAAAGTTGAAAGCTGATTTTATTGTACTAATTTTGCATTTAGAAAAACTAAGTAATAAATTGATGATGGAGGATTTATTGCTATATTTTTGTTAACAGAAGACAGGTTAACAGATGGGAACCCATATAATAAAAATATTTAATCAGATTCAAAATGCTTCAAAAGTATTCACCAAAGACAGGTGAAACTTTTCCAGTTCTAGAAATGAACTTTGGTAGGTTGGTTGACAAACTTTAAATCAGAAATGATTAACAGATTTCTGCTGTCAATCCCAATCGGAATTAGAGAACTGATTTACTGTCCCATCTAAAACAACCAAAAAAGTAGGCAAAATATATGAAAAAAAAATCATTATAAGACACTGAACATCAGGCAACTCAGGACAATGATTCTGGAGAGAGGGGAAAACAAATCGGATAAGCCTGTAATACCCCAGCTAACTGATTAGAGAAAGTTTCCAGCTTGCAGCACATGAAGGGGAATCAAAGTTCTAGAGATTAAAAAAAATGTGAATGAAATGAAAAATATTTTGGAAGGAATTGCCAGCAGATTAGACATTGCAGAAGAAATATATGAGTGGATTTTGAGACAGAGAAATAGAGACTATCAGAAATAAAATCAAGAGTGAGCTCAGCCAGTGTGGGTCAGTATTAGAGCGACCCATGAACCAGGAAGTCATGGTTCAAGTCCCAGTCAGGGCACATGCCCAGGTTGTGGGCTTGATCCCCAGTAGGGGGCACACAGGAGGCCCTGATCAATGGTTCTTTCTCATCTCTGATATTTCTATCTTCCTCTCTCCTCCTTTCATCTCTGAAATCAATAAAAAATTTAAACAAACAAACAAAAAAAGAATGAAAAGTGGCTTTTAAAAAATTAAACAGCCTTGGCCAGAGTCTCTCAGTAGTTAGTGCTCTGGCCTGCACACCAGAGGGCCACTGGTTCTATTCCTGGACAAAGGCACATACCTGGGTTGCAAGTTTGATCCAGACCCTGGTCAGGGTGTGTGCAGGAGGCAACCATTCAATGTGTCTCTCTCACATAGATGTTTCTCTCTCTCTCTTCTCCATTGCCCTTTCACTCTCTCTAAAAATCAATGGAAAAAAATATCCTCACTCCTTGGGTGAGAATTAAAAAAAATTTTTTTTTGAACAAAGCACCGATGATCTGTGAAAATACTATATTCAATGGGAATCTCCAGAGGCTAGAAAAGGGGGTAAAAGAAAAACATTTGAAAAAGTAATAGCTGATTTTTTTCCAAATTTGAGGACAATTAAAAACCCATAGATCCAAAAAGCTCCCAGAACCCCAAACCTAAAAACATGGAGAAAATAAAACTAAGGTACATCATAATGGAATTGCTTAAAAACAGTGATAAAAAATCTTAAAAGCAGCCAAAGTAAAAAGAAACATTATGGACAGAGGAACAAAATAAGAATTAGAGTGGACTTGTCTTGGAAACAATGCAAGCCAGAAGATAATAGAACAACATATTCAAAGTCCTGAAAGAAAAAAGAACTCAAAGTTCTTAAATTCCATAACCCAAAATAAAGACATTTCAGACATACAAAATCTGAAAGAATTCATCACTAGCAGATCGGCTCTATATGAAATATTTAAGAAAGTCATTCAGGCAGAAGGAAAACCAGATGAAATCTGGATGTACACATGAAATGAAGAGTGACAGAAATGGGGAATATCTGGGTAAACATAAAGACTCTTTGTTCTTAGTTTTGTTTGTTTTTTTATTCTCATCTGAGGATATTTTTCCACTGATTTTAGAGAGAGGGGAAGAGAGAGGAGAAGACAGAGAAACATCAATGTGCGAGAAACATTGATTGGTTGCCTCCTGGCCAGGGCCTGGACTGGGGAGGAGCCTGCAACCAAGGTACATGCCCTTGCTCAGAATCGAACCCGGGACCCTTTGGTCCTCAGGCCGACACTCTATCCTCTGAGCCAAACTGGCTAGGGCTCTTCTTAGTTTTTAAATACTTCACAAGATTGATTAGTTAATGCAGAAATAATAATGCTTTGTGGGGTTTATAATATATGTAGAAGTAAAACGTGTAATAATAACACAAAGGCCGGGATGTGGGAAATGGAATTACATTGTCGTAAGGTCTTACACACACGTAAGGTAGAGTATCACTTGAAGGTTAACTAAGACAAGTTAAGTATGTATACTATAAACTTTACAGCGACTACTATTAACACAAAGAGTTAGATCTAGTAAGCCAACAAAGAAGATAAAATGGAATCATTAAAAACAAGAAACCCAAAAGAAGGTAGGAAAAAAGAAGACGAAGAAGAAATGGGACAAATGAAAAACAAATAGCACGATAGTTGATTTTAAGCCAACTGTATCAATAACCACATTAACTAGAAGTGGTTTAAACGCACTAATTCAAAAGGAAGATAACTATTTTGCTATAAGAAACCCCCTTTAAAAATAAGAACACATATAACTTAAAGGGGAAAATAGATACATCATGCAAATGTTCATCAACCATTATAAACAGCCTAACTGAAACTTCATTAAAGGGAGTTCTTGTTATTTGGATATGTGGAAGCGTAACATCCTTAGTGCTTTTTTGCACATTCTGTAACCGACTTTAAAAGTGGTAATTCTGCAATTTTGCACACTGGTTTCCTGGGTGTGCAGGAGGATGGAAGCTCTGAAAACGGGAGATGAAATTGTCTCTTTGTGTTTTATTTCTTTTCTTTTGGTTCTTTTTTCTGTTGACTGAACAGTAAAGGAAAACAGCAAGCTAATCTCGGGCTCCTTTTGCTCAGTGCACCAACACATTATTGATCTGCTATCATAGTGTATATAAAGCAATGTTTGCTTCAGTGACTCCAAGCTGCATTCCAAATAAAAGGCTGTATGTATGAAGATAGATTTCTACAAAGATAAATTTAAGAGAAAATAATATTTTAAAGCCCATTCTATTTTCCTTCCCACTCCGTTGCCCTCATAAAGAACTCTCATCTAAACAAATTATGTTGTTTTATCATGCTAGATTATTGAATATCGCTTGGTTTATTCACAGATTTTGCCAAGTTATCTTCTGAGGAAATTCGATTCTGTGCATAGGTGAAGTCCCATAAGAAAAACTAAATGCACAAATATTCAAAAGAAGTACCTGTGGTTCATATAGTTTATTTCTTCATATTTTGTGATCCAAGCTTTATAACTCCTTCTAAAATTGGGTAAATGGTGAGTGAAGGCAAGGAGAGGATAGGGACCAGCGGCCGCAGCTGGATGTGGTCCAGGTTTGAGGCAAACTTGGAATGGTTGCATCAGATTCCTGGCAGGACATCTCAGAAAGAAGCAGCTTAGCCCTACACACTCCCCTCCTTCTTTAATAAACACAGTTCAGTCCTCAAGAATAAAAAGAATATATAAGTCCAGCTGGGGTGGCTGTGTTGAGTGCTGACCCTGCACCAGGAGGATGCTGGTTGGATTCCTGGTCAAGGCACATGCCTGGGTTGCAGGTTTGATCCCCAGTGCGGGGCATGCAGGAGGCAGCCAACCAATGTTTCTCTCTCATCATTGATGTTTCTATCTCTCTCTCCTTCTCCCTTCCTCTCTCTTTAAAGTCAGAAAAACATACTTTTCAAAAAATAATATATAAAAAGGTTTCAGACATCCGATTCCAACTGAATTCTTGCCTTCTCTAGTTATCAAAACAAACCATTTGAAACTTTTAAAATTAAGATATACCTGTTACAGCTTAGGTATTCTGTAAAATCCATCTGTCTTGCCAATAATGTATTCACTTTGGTATATTCTGGACATGATTCTGAGGGCAATCAAATGTGGAATCGCTAAATATTAACACTTACTAAGCTGAAGGAACACCTAGTAGGCTGAAAAGACAAGCCAAAGAGACACAGAATAATTGATCCTCCCTCTTTTGTTTTCATGGCAATCACTACAGTTAGGAACCCTTTATTTCAAAATCTGCTATTTTACACACCCTATTTTCATATCTATTATAGGTGTCTGACATAAGGAAGTCAACCCATTAAAATCAAGGCAAATGAAAAAAAACCTGTTAAATCGCGTTGTTAGTTACATTGAAACCTAAAATATGACCTTATTATTATGGCATGTTTAATATTTGATATTAATCTGGGTAGAAATCTTCTAAGTTAGTGATGTTTAATTCTTAAAATTAACAATACTGAACAAGCAGAGATGGGGAAGGTGTGGGATCGAGGTAAAGTGGTCTGATCTAGTTGTGGGCTCTCCGAAGAGATGCCAGGTGAGAAAGGACAGGGAAGGGCACAGGCGGTTTAGCAGGGTGACCACTATCACTTCTGAGCACGCACTAACAACTTCCCTCCCATCATCTCTAAGCCTTACAGCAACCCGCAAGATAAATATCATAATCCCCATCTTACCAATGAAAACACAGGCTCAAGTGATTTAAATAAAAACCGGGGTCAAACTTGTGCCAGAGTCATGTTTAAACAAGAGCTAATCTGATACCAAAGCCCAAATTTGTTGCAGTAAGCCACAGCCGAGGAGCCCTGCAGGCCTCCAGGGATAGTTCATGGAGATTAAATAGATCATGGGAAAGCCAGTGGAGGTGTTAAACAAAGGAGTGCTAACAGGAGGCATTCAAGATCTAACTTTGGGAGATTCCTCTGACAGCAAGCGGTGGCTGAAGTGATGCAGTTATGGCTCTCTCCAAGAGCAAGAGTGATAAGGGCTTGAGAGGTCATGAGGGCAGGAGGCATGTGAGGCCTGCAGGGACAGAGGGAACGAAACTTCAAAACTCATTTGTCAGAAACGGTCTTTGCAGATCTGGCTTCGCCAGCTTGCACCTGAGGTATGTCAGATCCTCTGTCAGCCTCACATCCACCCGCAAACTGATATCCCCTCACAATGACGGAAATAGGTGTTATTCGTTAAGTGTTCACTATGCTGTTATCTCAGTGATAAACCCAGTCAATGTAGCATCTCAGTTCATCTTCATGGTTGGAAACAGATAGAGTTCATGCTTTTACAGATAAGCAAACTGAGGCTCCAAGTTATATTGTTAACAATACTACAGCTCTGCGCTACATCAAAGCCTGTATGTTAACTACAGGGCTGGGTACCTCCCCTACAATAGGTCCAAATCTTTCCGATTCCTTCAGTGCATATTCAAAATTCAGTTAAGAGGTCCAAGCCAAAGAATTGGGCAACTCAGATGTAGTGGGCTCCCTATTGATAGAAATGCTTTTCTCTATAAGCCAACGATAGAGGAGAAAGAAGAGAGGAGAAGGGAGAGAGGGAGGAGGAAGAGGAAAAGTCAACCTAATTACATCTTCGCAAAGGTGAACAGTATGTTAGTGTGGAGCCAGGCCCTGGGCCACCTGAGCTGCTCCTCTCAGGAGAGAGAGATAGAAACATCAATGATGACAGAATCATTGATCAGCTGCCTCCTGCACGCCCCACATTAGGGATCAAGCCTGCAACCCGGGCATGTGCCCTGATCGAGATCAAACCATGACCTCCTGTTCATAGATCGATACTCAACCACTGAGCAACACTGGCCAAGCAATAATAGTAATTTTAAGAGCATTATTTTTATTTTTATTTTTTTTACACCCAAGTCATTCAGTGAGTGGCCTCAGGCAGAAAGACAGGCGAAGAAACTGATGACCCCTTGAGGGTGGGCTATCACCAGAACAGCACACAGCCCCGAGGGAGCTCAGAGCAAGGAGCCAAGTTCAGGAGCACTTTCCACACTGTGAGTTTGTCTGTCGCCCTCTCAGAATGCGAGACATGAAAGCAAATGCCACACCAGCCTAGCTACTTTTCTCTGTCATCTGCGCCTTGAAGATTTCACAGGAGCTGATGGGCAGAAATGGCCAGCAGAGGAGCAGGAGTTCCTGGTGAAAGAAACAGCGAGAACAAACTTTGAAGGAATCCTGTCATCCCTTCCCTGGGCTCATGTTTAGCTTCCAAGCAGTTAGCCTCCAGTGCCGCCATTTCTTCGGCTCTATTCACTTCTCAACCTCTGAGGAGACTTCCTCCCCACCTCACAACCAATCTGTTCACAATGAGCACCACCCACCCACCCATAATCTCCAGGTTGTCAAGACCATGGCAAGTCTCTATTCTTGTATTTACCTTACTTAAGTCTATTAATTCTATTAAAAGACATTCAGGCTTAGGTTTACCATGACCTATTTTTGGTGGACTCATGCACCGTTTCCCATGTTCATCTCTAAAATTGTCTGGCAATTAAAATGAAGTTACCAGTTGGAGCTTGCAGGACCCACATCATTCCACTTTCTAAAAGTTGGCCTATTTTCCATCTTCTGGCATCCCCTCCAACAAGGTTACCATTAGTGCATTTCATGATCACTTCTTCAGCATTGTGGGATATGGCTACTCTAGGCCCTTATTCATTTAACACAAATATAGACCCTCTCACTATCTCCTCACGCCTTTTTCCCAACATTTTCCTACTCTTCTCAGTTTCAAAACCAACTACCTTCAGAGAATGAAGGAAATTTTCAGAATCAGATAGCTGTGCATGCACTTTGGTCATCAGATCAGCATTGGACCATTTGCCTCAGGCCTTTGGCTTGTTCTCCACCCACCCACTCCCACACTGTCCTTGCTCCAGGCAAAGCCCATCAGCCCCTTAGGGTGTGTGTCGGGGTTAACTAAGCACTTTGAATCCAACTACGGTGGAGCCTCTTTCTCCTTTTGGCCTATTCTATAAGCTTCATTTAGAACTGTTCTATGTCTTTCTCAAGTTCAGATTTCCTAGCACGACACTTACAGTTTCTTTCAGGCATTGGTTTATTATCCCTCCTTCCATCTTTTGTCCTGTCCTTTTAAAGCAAAGATCCATCCTGTGCTCCCTTCCGGTTCTGTCCGTCTCTTTCTATGAATCCAGCATGTTTCGTTCACACTTCTGGCCAAGCCAAAACGGTCATTTATCAAGCACGCATCAGGCACCTTCCTCCACCCATCTTTCCAACTGCTACAAACTTCACTTCCCACAACTATTAGCACATTCTGAAAATCTGCTCTTACACAAGCTCTACAGAATTGCTCACCCTGCTCAGGCAGGTCGCTGACCTGGGAATCTGGAGAAAATATGTATGAACCAACTTGTTCTATCCTTTATTATCTTTCATCTAAACTTAGAGCTCCTCCTTGACCCCAAACTGTACCCCATATCCTATAAGCCCTCTGAATCTTAACTGCTACAAAACATTATGTACATCTGATCTCGAGACAAGAATGTACAAGACTAATGCTTGCAGTATAGCAAAAGGAGTTTTCTTAAGCCCCCAAAGAAAACTAATACATGATTTTCCCTTGTATCCTACATGTCATTTGGGGCACTGGGCTCTATACACAAGGATAAAACAGTATTAAACTAGGCTTGAGCCTGCATCACTCCTCTAGAGAAAGCCCCAGTGCCCTCTCATTGACAGCTGCAAAGTCTCAGGAGTGAACATGTTATAGTAACTCCCGGCTCCAAGTTTTTACCTCCACTGCATCCAATTTATGGATGACCTCACTAGTTCATACCATGGTTTTCTGGATTTTCACTGAAAACAGAAAATATTCCCATAAGATGTTTGTATAAGACAATTGCAACCTTCTTGATTCCTCCTCCAGGATGAAGCTAGAGAAGAGAGGGGAGGGGAGAAGAGGGGAGGGGGAAATGAGGAGAATGGTCTGGGGTCTGAGGTTCTGTGTATGAGGCCTACCCTGCCTCTGGACCCCTAGCTAGGTGAGTATGACATCTTCTTGCTATGTAGGCCGATGGACTGGCTATAACTGAAATGGGATACACTTTTCAACCCCCCTTTTATCTCCCTTGCAAGCTACCCACACCCCATGTTTCCCTAGTTTGTAACACAGGCCCAAACCAATGTGTTAGACTTTAACATTGCAAGCCATACACACTTCATGTAACACCCAGTCTCCAGGATTAGAATTTGGGACTGGTCTTCAGCTGCCCATTGTATCAATTCTTTTGGTCAACTGCTTCTAGAAATGACTGATTACATTCATTCCATGTTTTGGAAATTTGTTTTGTTTTTCCCAACTTTTTTCTCAGAAAGTAGCTTGAACTCCAATTTTGAAGGTATCATGCAGTTACCTCCATTTACCACCCACAAGGGGGTAAACTAAATGTTCTTTAAGGTCCTTTCCAGCAGTAAAATTTATGACTCTATATAAGCACCAGTTTCACTATCTGCCAGGGAGTACACATAATGCTTTTCTTTTATCTGAACTATGTCAAGTGGGACTTCCTCTAAATCTAAAAACAAAACCATTTTATTTAGGGTCCTTTATAGAACAAATAGGAAAAAAAAAACTAGCTGGGATGTAAGTTTTTGTTTGCTGTAAGAACAGAGAAATGGAGTATGTGTGCCCTGAAATATATAATTTTTTACTGTTGGGGAAATTATCTCATACTGTTGATTTCCTACAAAAATAGATTCTAATAAACGTTGAGAGTGCCACATGATGGTTAATATTGAGTGAAATGACAAACTCTCAAGTGGGTGAGCTCTTGTTCAGGTCATCTCACTCTAAAACCTTGTATGTTTTATTGGGCCTGAATCCCACCGGAAAAATAAATCAATAATGCAGCACCTGACCTGTGTTGAAGGAAATTTGGAAATACCTTGTTCCACGGCGAAAAAAATCTCACAGCTGCAGAACAGGGCAACACTGCTCATGTTCTTTTCAGGATTTGGTGGGGGGGTTTTTTAGCCAAAGGGAGGAGAAAAAATGTGGGCCATGTGCGTGTCTCTCCCTTGTTTCCAGCTGTCACTGAGGCAGGGCTGCGGGGTGCTGAGGCTGCCGCAGGCTGACAGGGGCAGCACATTGCTCGCTGGACTGTGATGACACAATTCCAGGAACCTCTGTAGCCCTCGTTATCGGCTGCTGTGCTCACTCGATGCCACCTCTGCTCCCATCAGAACGAGGGGGATCACGAAATATAATTCCACTAATGATGGCTTGGTGGAAAGGTCGGATGGGTCCAGAACCAGTGCCCCAAAGGAAGAGCAACAGGAGGTAAAGATTGGAGGGTTTTTTATGGTGGTGCTTGAAGATAATTATAGGTATAGCAACCAATTCCAGAGAGAGAAAATTCAGCTGAGCCCAGACACTTTTCCTAAGGCAGGATGGCTCGCTCCCTTTTAACAGGCTTTCCCTGAGGGGAGGAATTCACACAGTGTCAGTCTCCTGGACTAAGGGACTCTGGCTTAGCGCCCCAGGCAGGCAGCGAGTGGGAACTCAGAAGCCTCAGGTGCCTGTTGCAATTTCCCATCCTTTTGTTTCCCAGGCAGCCAGGATCAGCATTACCTCCCGTGTGGCAGGTTCTCCAGGAGCAAGTAGACACACAAATACCAGCCCCCTACAGCTGTTACAAAGATGGTGCTGCCTGTAAACTGATTCACGACATAACAATATCGATATTGTGAATAACGATACTGACTCATCGTCATGCACTGAATGTTTACTGTGCAATCCGTTCAGATCAAAGGAGGCAGTCCTTCCCTTCAGAATAGCTTGACCCAGAATAATTACTCTGCTAAGCATTCTGAAGCAGTCGCTTTAATTCTACAGAAAGGATTACATTTTCGATGACCTTTTACTAGTAATGAGGTGGGAGTGGACAATAAAACTCCATGAGGGCATTTGTCACCGGTTGGCAATAACAGACACCAGGTTTTCATTTTGCCTTCTGAGATGTCTCTGATTTTCTTGGGTTCGGAGAAACATCCCTGGATATAGGTAACCATTATCTGGGTGCACCAGTGTGAAATCCACACCCTGAAAATGACTGTGAAGTCACATTCAGATCTTTGGACACCTAACAGAAAAGCAAGAATCCAGGTAGAAGAGTGTCCGTATGAGGAATGCAACAATCCAGTGTTTCCTAACTGGGGCGTGTGCTCGTGCTAACCTTAGCCAACGCAGAGGGTGGCATAGGACACGGACCTAAACACCAATGCATCAAAGGAGGAGAAAGCTCTTCTCGTCATTCCAAACACCCGTTTTATTTAACGAAGGACAGAGTCTCCGTTTGGTGCTTTTCTTTTTTTAACACTTCTTTTTTAAAACTTGCTAATCTTTCATTTTATCCAAAAGATGGCAGCCACCAGGTATCAACCTGTAATTTGATATTACTGTTGTGTCTTCATTGTGTGCGCTTTCACAACGACTTTACTTTTATGAAAGCTGTGATTATTGTTCTTTTATGATAGCAATATGAAGTTTCTCCTTAAAACAAATATGTATCGCTTTTTTTGGAAGTGAGTTTTGTTTGGGGAACAAACTGCCAAGTGAAAAATAATTCAGGTGGTATGTGAATTAGGCAAAAATAATGAAAGTGGTAGATAAATGACTGAAGTTTGGTAAACACCACAATGCCCCCTGGCCTCTATCCACCACATCCAATTGTTTTCCTCCCCATCTTGTTGTGACAATCAAAACTGTCTCCAAACATTTCCATATGTCGCTTGGGATGTAGGATCACCTCTGGGTCGAAAATCACTGATTTAGAGCAATATGGCCTCTGGGTAATTGTTTTAGTCAGAAGGCAGATAGTGACAATGTGAGGAATTCCAAGAGTGAAAACCATCAATCAAAGTGGTATGTCAAGTTAGAGAATGTTAGGTGGGTATATTTTAATAAAGACAGAGATTCCTTTTGAGGGTTTCTCTCACCCACAGGTTCATTCAAACACATTAAGATCAGCCATCTACTTCTAATAAAGTATTCCAGATATGAAGCCCCAAATCAAGGTTGCTGATGGTCTTTGCCTTTGCAATTCATGTTTCCATCCAACCCGACAGTTAGAAGGGTTTGTTAGCTTCAGGGGGGAAATGCAAGCTCGAGCCTGCCAATCTGGCATGCCTCAGTAGTTTGAACTGGCCTGGATTTTTTTTATGAGGTGTTTGGCAGCCTGAGTATTTAATTTCATTCTTTTATTTCATATTTTGGGTGCATATGCCCAGAGGCCTTTGGACAATTGCCTCTTTTTTAATAAAGCTAATAAATGCCCATAGGAAATCTACCTATATCTAAACTGACATAACAAAGCTGATACATCAGAGGGGTCAAGCATGAGAGATTTCAGCAATTTATATAAACGGAGGAAGCTGGCATGGATTTGGACTGCCTGGAGTTATTACTCAGGCATTGGCAGACTTCCAGGCTGTTCATAATTTTAAATAAATTCTGATCTTGGTGATGTGTACTTATTGATCAAGTTTTCAGAAAGTCATCACCATGTACTCTTTGACTACACATTGATCTGAAATCTCTGCAGTTCCTGAGAGAGGTCTGGCATTATATTAGCTATTATCTGTACCAGAATTCTTCTCTCTGTGTGAATCAGGCCTGTGGATAAGTGGCTCATTCTGTCCCACTGACCAAGGAAAAAAAGACCTGGATAGTCAGGCTGGAAAACAAGATTCTTAGGTCCTGTGTCTCCATTCATCACTAATTTTCTTTGATTATTCCAATCCTCAAACTCTCAGTTTCTCCTTAATATTAAAAAAGTAACCGGTATCATCGTTGGATAAGAAGCTCATGGTTTTTTCATTGCAAATTCCTGTTCAAAACCTGGTCATCTTCTTCTCTGAGGCTCCTGCTGCATCTCAGTTGGAACTCTTACCACCCAAATCCTCAGGAAAGTTGGCTGGCCAGCAGGAAGTTGTATGGGGTCTGAGAGGAAAAGAACAAGTGTCTGACACGCCTGCTACTCTCCTCTCGCTTCCAAAGGAATGCTACGCTACCCCTGAGCCCTGTTCAAACCTCAGAAGCTCAAATCTCCTTGTTCCCTAGCTTTCGCCACCATGCAAATCTATAATTATTTGTATCCTCCTGAACCTCAGCTCTTTATATTTTGTTTGGTGATTGTGGTAGCCAGAACAATGAGTCCCCAAATATGTCCATATCCCAATCCTCACAACCTATGATATGTGACACTATAAATGGAAGTTTGCTAGTCAGCTAACCTTAAAATAAGGGCATTGTTTTGGTTTATCTAGGCAAGACCAGTGTAATCTCAAGAGTCCTTTAAATGTAGGCGAGGAAGTCAGAAGAGTTAGTGGCTAAATGATACAATGTGAGAAGAGATTGATCAGTCATTATGTGGTCATGAAGGCCAAAGTCAGGGAACATTCAGTCAAGGAAGTCTCTAGAAACTGGAAAGGCAAGGAAATAGCTTTACCCTGGAGCCTCCAGAAAGGAATGAAGCCTCCAGAAAGGAATCAACACCTTGATCTTAGACCAGTGAGACTTGTGTTCTTCTAACCCGAAGGACGGTAAGATAATGGATTTATGTTGTCTTCATCCACTAAAGCTGGGGTAATTTGTTACAACAGCCACAGGAACCTAATACAGTGATGTTATTCCCAAAAAGGGTGATTGGTTACATACACCTCAGAAGAAGAATGGCTTGTGAAAACTGGCTTGTGAGAGCTCTCTGATTCCCTGACAGCTACAGATGTTAAGAAAGGATGAGCTGGAATCACATCGGCAGCAACTTTTCCAGGACCAGGTGTCTACCCTGACCTAGGATGGTTCCACCTGGCACATCCACTTCCTCTTCACATGCCCTTTTACTTGAGTCCAGGTTCCATCTGTCCTCCCGTACCTCCAGCCCCACCACTCATCCTTGTGACCCAAGTAAAAGAGAAACACATTTCTAGAACATTCAACAAAACGTAATAGGCATTTAACACTTCTTTTCTATAAACTCATTTATGATGTTGCCCCAAATATTCCTGTCTCCAACTTTTTTCTATACCTAGTAATTAAGTTCTATAATAAAAATATCTTTTGGATCTTTGGAGGTTACTTATTACCAACAGTACTGTGTAGTCTAACAATTTTATTCAGTCAGTTACTCAGTAAGCCTTGAGTGCACACTTGTTGCTGAGTGGATGCAGGGATGAATAAAGCAGTCACCCTCCTCATGAAATTTACAATGTAATATGGCATAGAATAGGAGAAGCAGTCACTCATTCTACAAATACTTACTGAACCCCTAGTCTTAATCAGACACACACTTAACTAATGCAAGACAGAAACATGAGTTCTCTAATAGAGACAAACAAAAGTGGTGGTGAGAAGATGAGTTCACTGACCAACAGCAATACAAGAACATACCACTTCTCACAACCCCAGCTACCCGATAGTCAAAGCACAGTCAAGAACTAGAAAGAAAGACAGCAAAAGAAAATAAAGTCTCATGGTCAAAAGATATATAACAAACTCTGAACACTCAAATATTTTGCATACAGGAGAGCCTCAGACACTTTCATACAGTGTCCACTTTCCCATATTTTATGCACCATTCTAAAATGTTCAACAACCTTTTGTCTTGGCCCATAGGAGATTAGAAACAGCATGTTAGAAGAGAGAAGGACTACTAAAGAAAGACAGACATACCAAAAACAAAACAAGCAGTAAGACAGCATGGCAGCAAAGGAAGGGACAGAAAGGCAAGAGCAAATTTTAGTGAAGTGGTGCCAATTATCTCAAAGGCCTTCAGCTGGTGCCATCAGTAAACCCTAAGACCACACCAGTCATATACACCAGCATCTGCATGTCTAAAAATTCTGAATCTCCTCGCAAACATTCACGGCGTGTTCTGCAAATTCTGTTTAGGAAAGCCAGGAAGGATAGGACCCCTTTTACAGAAGCTTCATCAGAAATTTTCTAAATCCTTTAAATGTTAGTGCTTTCCGGAGGAAAATTTTTTACTTTTCCTTGCACTGAGTACCCATGGGTCACAGGCAGCCAAGGAGCATGGTCAGTGGTTCCCTGCAAACAAGACAAGAAGGCTAGGGGTTTAGTGCTCATTCCAGCACTAAAATATACTAAATATGTCACTGCATCACAAGCTAAGCAGCAAAGATCTAGAATATCAATGCCTGCTATTGGACTTAGAGAAATTACTCTTCAGAGAAAAAGATTTAAGCAATCACCCATGCTGGGAGCTCATTTGCAAATGTCATGTCGAAATATAACTTTATTTTTTTTAACTATTTAAATTCATCATTAATGCCTGGCATTTTAGGAGGGTTCTGTCTCTGTTTTTACTAATCCCACTCTGGGTAGCTCTGTTTTTCATTTATGACTAGAGGCCCGACGCATGAAAATTTATGCACTGGGGTGGGCCCTCAGCCCGGCCTGCCCCCTCTCACAGTCCAGGAGCCCTCAGGGGTGGGAGGCAACCTGGTGATCAGGGGAAGGCGATGCCCCCATCACACCTCTGCTGCTGCCACTGCTGGCAGCGGAAGCCTCGGCCAGCCCTGGTTACCTGAGCCTTGGGTGGCCCTGGGCAGCTGGGCAGCCGACGTACAAGGCTTGCCTGCACCTTGGGCGTCAGTTGAACAGTTGACATCCGCAGGTGCCTGTGCCTTGAGCCGGCCCTGAATAGCTGAGGGGCTGAGGGCCGGTCTGGCTGCACCACATGCCTGCCACCCTCCCCCCCCCCCCCGGGCAGGGCTGAAAGGACTGGGGGACTCCAGCGGGGCTGAGGGAACTGGGCACCGCCATCTTGTGGCTATGGGCACCGCCATCTTTGTGAAGGTGTGATGGTCAATTTGCATATTCCCTCTTTATTAGATAGTATTAGAATGCTGAACTTTACTGGAAAAGTTCCTGAGTGAAGCACTGTCTTCAGCTCTTTCCCTTTATGTAAATCTAAGTCATTGTACCAGCCTGCCTGCCGTCATCCATAATATCAGTGCCCTCTGGGAAGAGAAGTTGCTATGGAACCCATAGTGGGGAACCCACTCCTCTGTGCCTCAGAATGGATGGGGAATGTGCACTAGTCTAGGAGGTCTGCCGTTACCACTGACTGCACAACCCCGGGATGTGCAGAGTGCACTTTCTCAGTGTATGCCTAAGAAATCAATAAACACCAACCCACAGATCCGGGAAGCGCCTCTAGTCTCACTAACTCTTTCGATCTCATACACACAGAAGCAATGAGCAGACTCTTTCTTTGTTATTTTTCCTTCCTGCCATCCCAATCTCTATTAAGAATTGGTGAGTGATAAAAATAGCTAAATGTATAGGCCACTTACTCTGTTCCAGGCATTACATAAAGACTATCTCGTTTCATTCTCAAAACATCATTATTCTGTCAGTAGTGTCATTCCCACTTTACAGACAAGAAAACTGGGACTTGGAGGGGCTAAGCAGCTTGCTTAGGGTAGAAATGGGTAGAAAATGGGGTAACT
This sequence comes from Myotis nattereri, assembly GCF_964212035.1. NCBI lineage: Eukaryota > Metazoa > Chordata > Mammalia > Chiroptera > Vespertilionidae > Myotis > Myotis nattereri. Next base: position 62,509,749 of record NC_138080.1, on the reverse strand, counting down.
GAGCAACAAAATACCAGAGACCAGTCACACTCCTACCTACTGTATTATAAGTGAAAGTGAACATTTTGGGGCAATAGCATGTGTTACAATTAATAAACAGGCAACTGGAAACAAATTAAACATTTATCTCCATTTTGCTAGTGCATTTACAAGCTCTAAGAAGAGGTCATTTGCAGATTAATCTACTTTAAGATGACAATTTGCTGAAAGAAGGGAAAAGGTGCTGAAAAAAAGCAACAAAAAATGTGTAATAGGAAAAACATGCTAACTAATCATCCTCAAGCTCTTTCTGCCCTCAAAACTGGCCCTATTTTTTTTTTTAGGGGAATCTTTCCCATCCCTTTAAAAACTGTGCTATCTCATTGTTTTTTTTCTTGCACATTTCACCCAGGGCATTCTGTCACCTCAGTGAATAACTATTAAAGGTGTGTGCCATGCCACATGCCCAAGGTAATGAACTGAAAGACTTTTTGGAAAGAGCATGGACTGATCATTTTTCTTGTCAAAACAAAACCAATACTGTGTTGAGTTCTAATTAATTGGAAAGGTTTTCTTTCTAGACGCATATGATAGTAGAAATTGCACTAGACCTAAGCCTCAGAAATCCAAAATTCTGGCTAGAGTTCCATCTCTCAAAAACCATCTCACCTTTGGGAAAAGCCATCACCATCTTCTTTAGACTCAGTTTCCTCCTCTGTATAATGATGATAACACCCTCACCATCTCCCACATTTGGTGTGAGGATCAAATCCATGTAATTGTGATCCACATCTGTAAAACCCTATGCAATGTAAGGTAGTGTTATAATGATGATATACTACAAACTGCATAAGAGGCAAAAGTGGAGTAAAAATGTACCCAGAGAGTCATAAGTCATTATGAGTCTTTCCTGGGAAGCTGAAATGCTATTTTAATAGGCATAAGCCATTATCCTGTGGAGTCATACCTACTACTCTGTCTTTCATGTGACAGCCTTTCATGCATTTGAAAGAGCCTTCAAGTTCTCCCAAGGCTTCTGTTTTCTTGGTTAAATGTCCAGAGTTCTTCCAACTATTCCACATGGGACATAATTCACCTGACTTAAAGTGAACACAATATTCCAGAAATGGTCTGATTTCAATAGCCATTCCTGCCAACGCTGATCTGCATTACAATCTCCCATAAAATGCAAACTTCTGTTGCATTTTGTTAGGGTGGACTGAATATCAGGCATTTTTATTGTGTGTTTGCACAAAAATACTTGCATACCTTTTTTTTAACCCTTAAAGTAGTGGGTTACTTTTATCTACCTGAAAAATAATCTTGATGAGTTATACCTATCTTTACAACCTGATGAAATTATTTTGAATGATGACTCTCTTCCATTATATTTTATCTCTCTCCCGAGTTCTGTCATCCACAAATTTGATAAGCTTCTGTGTCTTCATACAAGTCATGGATTTTTTAAAAAAATGTATAAGACATACTGAAAACAAAGCTCTGTTAGAAAGTTTCTAAATACTATTTTCCAGGTGAATGAGTCTCATTAGACAAAATTCTTTGGGAATGGATATCAACTAGCCTTGATTTTCCCTATCTATATTCACGGCATATTTCTAGAACTATGTTGACCATCCACATGTCTAACAGGTTTTCCCATTTTGGTCATATAGACACTATTTTCCCATGATTGATCTTTTGGAACCTCTTTATTTCTCCGTAATTTTAAAGTAATTGCCAACCCCCCCAAATCCCTTATTGCATGTGCTTGGTCTCTTAATGGCCTGGGATAAAATCATTCATCAAAAACTTTAGGTTTTATATTTTAATAGTCAGAGACTACTAAATTATTTTTTATCTACTTCATTTCAACTACCTATTAAGTATTTTTGCTCTAGTTTGCTCAGTATCAGCACCATTCTCCTGAGAGAGAAAGCAAAATCAGAATAGAAGTTGAGTGGTCTCTGCCTTCCCCCTTCCATCTGTTTGCATCACACCATCTATAACAAGCAGAATTCTTGATTATTTATGTTATTATTATCATAACTCTAAAAGTTAAAAAATAGTCCTGGGGAAGTGAAGTACAGCATAGGGAGTGCAGTCAATAGCATCCTAATAACTGCATGGTGCCAGGCGGGTACTAGACTTACTGTGGTGATCACTTTGCAATGTATATAAATGTGGAATCACTGTTGTACATCTGAAACTAACATAATATTCCATGTCAACTATAATTAAAAATAATAAACCTTGGGGTTTTTTCTGTGATTTGTTCTTGTTTATGTTTTTCTCTTCTCCACCTGTCTGCTCTTGCAGAACTGCTGTGCACCCATGCCTTCCATAATGCACATTCCTAACTTCATCTCTAGAGCTCCCTCCTACATGAACCGTCTTCCTTTTGGAGTCACCTTTCTCTTGCAGAACAATTACCTGGTTGATATCATGTCTGGGCTTTCTGCCGTATTAGAGAATGCTGTCACACGATCATAAAATTTAGAAAAAAAAATTTAATAGCAGTAATATAAAAGTAATTTCAAATATTATTGTAAGTTATCATTAACTATAAATCTGTCCACTGGCTTTTAATTAAGAAGGAGAATGAAAGGAGCATGAGTATGTGTACATATTAATGTAGAAAGTAGCAAAACTCACCTGAAGAAAATCATACTAGTAATTGTCACACAAACAACCTCAGCATCCATAAAGAATCCATCAAATAGAAATCATGTCCAAAGTGAAACAGTAATATATTTGTTCATCACACAGGGCTAGACTGTATAGGGTTTACAGTGGTGAGACAGAAAGGACCTCTTTCTTCATGGAGTTGATATTCTAAGGAAAAGATATGCAATAGTAAGTAAAGAATCACCAAACAAAACAGATTGGGGATAAGAATGGCACTCTTTTAAATAAGCTGGTCAGAGAAGGCCCCCTGAGAGACTGACATTTTGAATTAGAATCTAAAGGATGAGAATTATCCAGTTAGGCAAAGATCTGGAGAAAGATCAATTCAGGGACAGGGATGGTCAAGGGCAACATCCCAAAGATCAAAGAGAACAAGGAGCATCAGTCAAAGCAAGAGAACAAATATCCCTAGCTGGTTTAGGTCAGTGGTTAGAGCATCGGCCCGCAGACTGAAGAGTCTTGGGTTAAATTCCAGTCAAGGGCACATACCTCGGTTGCAGGCTTGATCCCTAGCCCTGGTCAGGGTGTATGCAGGAGGCAACCAATCAATGTGTCTCTCTCATATTGATGTTTCTCTCTGTGTCTCTCCCTCTCCCTTCCACTCTCTCTAAAAAACCAATGGAAAAATATCCTCAGGTGAAGATTAACAAGAGAGAGAGAGAGAGAGAGAGAGAGAGAGAGAGAGAGAGAGAGAAAGAGAGAGAGAACAAAGTAAAAGTTCAAGAATAAAAAGTATTAGAAATACCTGTAATATGCCTAGAAAAGTGCCAAAGAAGGTAATATATTTCAGAATAATGTCACATCAAAGTAATTTATATATATATGCTATACCTTTGGCCTGTTCATATACAGCAACTATAACTCACATATTAACAAATATATTGCCCACACATGACTCTCTAAGTTGTAATCTATCTTCAGTAATGACATGTTTAATGCCTGAGTTGCTTAAGCATGTCCCATTGGGTCAACTCAAACACCAGTTTTCTCTGCTGCCACTCCACATTGCTGAGAATAGTTGTGTGACAGGCAGAATTTAAAGATCAAGTGTCTGCAATCTTTCTCTCCATCCTGTCTTCTCAAGAGTAGTCTCTCCTTGTGACGCTCAAGCCCTGGCATTTGTTGAAATGATCACGGTAATGAGTAGAGAAAGGAACTGGATAAAGTCCAGAAAGATAAAACTGAATTATATAAATAAAATAGGCATGGAATTATCCTCAAAAGTAAAGTAAAAAAATCTAAGAGGCTCAAGGGAGCAGTGGGGACGAAGAGACAGCAGGTGAGGACAAGGGCAAAGCTAAGCTGGATGGTGTTTTATAAGAGAGAGACGTGGAGTAGCAGCTGCCATAATAAGTGATATCAAGCAGGAAAAACAACAAATTACTTTAATAAGTTTTGCTGTATGTGGTATGACATAATTTCTTCTTTTCTGCCTTCTCAAAAGAACTTAAGCTTAAGCCTGGATTACTTTTCAAGGTAATAAGATTGAGAATGATAGCCCATTTCCATTCAATTTTACATGCATATTGGATGATCTACAAATTCATGCCTTACAACCTCAATTGGGCCCCAACTAGCTGTTGCTTAAAAAATACTTCCCTCCCGATCTTGAGAGTATTATGCTGAGTGAAATAAGCCAATCAGAGAAGGACAAGTATCACATGATCTCACTCATATGTGGAATCTAATGAATAAAATAAACTGAACAAAATAGATCCAAGACATAGAAGCATGGAACAGACTGTGGAATCCCAGAGGGAAGGTGGGGGTGGGTAGGTGGGAAGAAATCAACCAAAGAACTTGTATGCATATACACATAACCCTGGATACAGACAATAGTGTAGTGAAGGCCTCGGGGGTGAGGAGGAAGTGGGCTAGAATGGGTCAATGGGGAAAGGGGGACATATGTAATATTTTCAACAATAAATATTTTTCAAAAATAAAAATATACTTCCCTCCCAAATGACTCTCTTTTCCATCCTCCATAATGTGTTTTTCCAGCCTTTTCCTTTTTTTCCTCACATTTATCACTCTGCTGATCCTTAGCCAGGTATTTGACCATTATTTCACTGAAATAATTGATAATATCAAAATCACTCACCTTGCAAACCATCCTCTTCAAACCCTTCCTTCATCCATCAGTCCCTCCTTCTCATTGGCTTTAAAAGGACAGAGTGACCCTCTTCCTTTCCTCACTAACCCTGTCCTCCATATCACAGACCTAGGCCTTCCTGGTTCACAAGGATAAAGTGCCACCACTCAATCCACTTCTCCCAGCCTCTACCTCTGTGGCATCCTCTCCATCCCTTTGTTCTCGCCCTGCTTCTTTACAAAATGGAAGTGACCCTTTAGTCAAACAGTCCTATTTCTAGAGATGTATTTTACAGCAATCCTCACACAATGTACAGGTGCATAATCCAGATTACCTTCTCCAGAATTTCTCCCCCGGAATATTCCCCAAAACACAGAAGGTGTCTCTGAGGGACTTTAATCTTCCTGTTATACTTTACGGTATTTGAATTTTTACATCAAGGGTGCACTACTTTTTTTAAAAAAGAAAACAATAAGGATTTTTTGAATGCCAGCAACCCTTTGCCCTAGACCCAATTAGTCATCCAACTTCTGAAATGATGTTCAGACCTCACTGTTCCCTACTGCTGTCCTCACACCTGCCCACTCTTGGGACTTCTCAGATATTAACAGATCAGCCCTGGGAGCTTGGTGATTGATTGAACGACTCGACTGTTTCATCACTCTGCAAGTCTTCCACAAGGCTGTCTCTTCTAAACTCTTAATTGGATCATGTCATTGTCAGGCTTCCCATTACATTCTAACTAAAGTAGAAACTTCTTACAAGGTCTGTAAAGCCTTAAGAATTTGACTCGCAACATCTTTTTCCAACCCACTCATCCCTATTCATCTCGCTCCATGAACCTTCATTGTAACCAGACCAGACCTCTCCTTTGAACATGTGTGTCCACCACCCATCCTTTGCTGCGTTTCTTCCTAGATCTGGAACTTCCTTCCCCTCCATGTCTGATTAAATCCAAACCCTGCTCATCCAAACCACCACCGTATGCAGCTTCACTCATGCCATGAGTTAGAATTAGCCACTCTGCTGCATTGTGTTCCAATGGTATCCTGTTTCCAATATTCAACTTACCATGCTGTGTAGCATAGTTATGTATAAAGCTTTACAGCCCTCAAGATTGTACATTTTTGAAACCAGAGACTAAATTATCATGTTTGCATTTTCTGCATAAAAAATATTTGGTATATACTAGTTGTTAGCTAAGTGTTTATTGTGATGAGTTTAATTGATAATTCATATCAGCATTAGGTTAATAGCTGATTATTAGTATTATTTTCTATTTTACTGGCTTTAATTTTCATGCTTTACATAAAAATATTTCAATTAAAATGTTTAGGCATGTTTTTGAGTTTTATTTTTAACTTGAGGTAAAGTGGAGCAAAATAGAATTTTGTTCATAAAGTTGGCTCTTTAAAACTAAATGTTTAATATTAACAATACTAGTTCCCTTTTATTGGGTATCTACTATGTGCCAGGCATTGGTTTAGCATTATGCATTCATTATATCATTTATTTACTCTTCTAATGAAACCTGTGCAGGGCAGAAATATATTGTATATCCATTTTGCATATAAAGAAACTGAGTTTTGGGAAAGTAAATAGCCTGAGATCATAGAGCTGCATGGAACTGCCAGGCAACAAAGTCAAATTGTCTGAATCCAGAACTCATACTCTCTCAACTCTGTCCCACTGTGTCCTCATTAACTGCTTTAGAGGGAGAATTATGATGACTAGGCAGGGACCCCAAAAAAGGAACTAGACTAGAATGAGCTGACATTATAGGCAGTGTCCCAAGAAAAATATAGCATAGTGATTAGAGCTGTGAAGTAAAGGCAGGGGGGAATTTTTGGAACAGCCGTTAGATAACCAGGCACTTGATGGTACAAGAAAACCATTACAATTTGCACATTCATGGTTTGGAATACTTAGTGTGATGAAATCTATCCCTTCTACCCATTGTTCCTTTGTTTAAACCCCAATCCCCACCCCCATCCCTTACACCTTGATAAAACTCAAAAACTGCCTGGAATGGCTTTGAAACCTACATTCATTTTGGTCATTTTTTGCCCTTATATTCAAGTGCACATCTAAATAGGGACTGAGAAACACAGGTGCAAAATGAGTGTGACTATCTCGTGAGTCTCTCAAAGTGGCAACCAGCTTCCTACTGTTTTACTACCTTTGTTTGAAAATGTTTCTATGCTCTATAAGAGATGTTTTCAGAATAACCCTCTTGAGGTAAATAGAGAGGAAACGCTGGGGAGCAAACATTCATAAAACATTGGGGAATACTTGTTCTGTGTTAACTGAGCTTTCATTTCCAGGTGGGATATTTAGCCACGTGCAAACCAAGGAGAGTTTATGTTTGTTTTCATACAGTCTAAGCCTAAACTCCTGCTCTATATCCAACTGTACAGTGATTTCTTTTTTCCCCTCCTTTGAATTTCTCCTCAGAAATCTTCCTCCTTCCCCTTAAATGTCTCTCCCATAAGTGGCTGTGGAGAGGACCAGAAGATTCAACAAAGAAAAATGCTCTGAACATGAAGCCAGATGCCAAGTGCATCTACCGGAGGAGACTTACCAACTCCCCCTTATTCATTTTCTGCCTTTATGGTCTTATATGTCTCATTAGATCATAAGCCCAGGGGGAGATTTTGTGCTTTTAGGATCTACTCAGCAAGCAGTACATTACAAATGCTAAAAAGACGCTTAGCTTTAGAAATATGCAATGATGCGAAGTTATAATAGTCATAGAGGGGAAAACTGACCTATTTCTTATTAAAATTACCGGTAGTTTTATATCTAAAAGAAATGTGTTTTATTCTAAATATTAACCTCCAGAAAACCTCCCAGGCTAGTGGGAAGAGCCTTGCTTTCAGTCCTAATTCTTCTACCAACACATTCCATGAAACTGGACCAGTTGTGGGAGTCCATGAAATACCCCTTCCTGTCCTATCCTCATCAAAAGTTCTAAGTATCAAAAGAAATGAGCTACCTGAAAGGTTTAAAACAATAATTGATTGTCATGGTGGTTGTTATGGATATGAGGTTTGCTTTTTGGGGATTTCCAGTTTACCCTGATGAAATATCACATGCATTTCCTTTTACTCCCTAAAGTCACACTAAACTAAGAATAATAAATGTTTAACAGATACAAATCCACAAAATACGAAGACAAAGAAACAGCAGGGGACGAGAACTAGCAACAAATGTTTAGAAGATGTAAAGCTCATCAAGGAACCAGAGTGAAAACACTGAGTGCCAAGTGCCTAGAGACACAATCAATTCTACCCGAAGGAGGGAAGGCTCAAGAACTGCAGGCATCAGCTTATCTCCGGAGGGGTGAGTGGGGCGGGGGCTTGACTAATGGTGTTGGTTAGAAGTCTGAAGAGCAGGAGCTGTTAGACCACCTGCAGTCCTTTCCTCTAAGTACAGAGAAGCTCCCGTTTCATGGGAACAGGCATCGTATAAGGAGGACACGTGGACAGAAATCAAGAGAGTTCAGCATAGGTGTAAATATTGAACTGTGAGCTATCCCTCCTTCTGCTCCATTACAAAAATTCCTGACCCCCTGACTTGTACCAGGAAGACAAGCCCTGCCTATGAACTCATTGATGATTTGGAAAATATGGCAGTAAATACCAGGAAAATAGCTCAAAATATTGAAAGTGGTTGCCCAACAGGGCTGGAAACGCCTAGATTCACAGGAAAACCCTTGAAATATTAATACACCACTTACCTGAATTACTTTAAAAAGTTAAATAACTTTTTAAACAAAAAAGAAATCAGAGCAGATATAGACTAATAGAAGAAGTTGATATATTCCCCACTTTTGATTTTATTAACTAAACCAGATTAAACTTAAATGGAGAATATAATAAAATTTATATGAAATGGCACATGCAGCTTAAAATTTTTGGGGCTGAGTCGGCCCCGTCAGGACAGAAGCACATGTGCAGGAAGTGCTCACTTGACAGTTATCGCTATGGGAGGGTGTCTGAGGGGAAGGCCCGGATGCATCCCAGCCACTGAGACTCCTTCAGGTGGCCCGGTGCCAGCAGCCTGCCCTGCCTTGTTTGCAGGCAGAGAACTTGCCTACTAACTTTCCCCCTCTCCTCTGGCCTCCCCTCCTCTGATTCATTGCTACCTGAGCACTATTTCCAAAATGTGGGTCTGATCAAGTCATCCTTTTTCAACAAGTCCTTTGATGTCTCCACACAGACTTCAGAATAAAACCCAGTCCCTACCACCCCTCCAGCCTCTTCTCCTGAATCTCCCCACCCCCCACCCACTGTGCCCACCCAACAGGGACCCACTCACCCTCCCCAAACTCTCCAGGCACTTCCGTGCCTCCCTATCTCACACACCTTCCCCTCTCTGCAACCTTCCGCGTTGTCTTTGCTGGCAAAGCCCCACTCCTTAAAAAAACAAAAAACAAAACAGCTTACAAACCTTTATCCAGTCTCAACCCAACAGGGCTAATCATTTGCTCATTACTCTATCCTCCCTATGTTTATACCCTGTGTTGCAATTATTGGCTTGACCATCTGTCTCCCCTACCCTCTACTAGGAGTTCCCAAGAGCAGGGATTAGGCTTAATCATCTCTGTCTCCTCAGCATCAAGCAAAGTGCCAGACACACAGTCAGCCCTCAAGGACAGTTGGTTGAATGAACCAGGAAGAAGTGAATGTGAATAGATCTCACATTAATTTGGGTCTTGGCACACCTTAAGCTTGAATGTATAATGCGAATGTGAGGGAGTATGATTTATGTTTCTAGTTGGCCAACCTTAAGCTTCCAGGGCATGAGGTCAAAATTACACCTCAAACACGGGAACCATATCAAGGCTCTATTCCCCTCAGAGATAACAGAGAGGAATAGACACAAGGGGACACGCAGTGGTGACACTGGGGCACTTAACATTGGAGCAGGTCATTTTTTAATGATCCTCTCTTTCATACAACTTTATTTTCTGGAATAACCATTATTTCCTTGAGGAATAAACGTTATTTCCTTGCTGTAGTTCTAAAAGATTATCAATTTAAGATGAAGAAAAAAACCTTAATTTTACTTTTCATGACAGTATTCAAATCCAGTAAAATATTTCATGCATGAATAAAAAGGTGTGCTTACAAAACAAAAAGATTACATCTCACCGTTCATTTTTTAAACTATTAAACACAAACAAAAACCCCACGTGGTCACACAGAATGATGGAATGGAAGTTCCTCAAGTTCCCTTTCTTTGTTCACGTCTAACCTGCTGTTTAAAGCGGGAACACGAAGCACCACTGAGCGTGGAGACAGAAACTAGGCTCCAAGGGAGCCCGAGCGAATCCGAACCCTGATGAACTTACTCGCTAAACCCGCGCCTGCAGCTGACTCGGCCGGAGTTGGGGCCTTCTATATAAATGGAACTTCTTCTAATTAACTTCCAAGGAGAATGCAATTTTTATTAAAGGAGAGGTAATAAAAACATGTTCAATTGGAAGCTTAGATATATATATTCATAAAACTCAACAATACCCACAGCAATTGTTTAGCACTTTAGACCAACAAAATATGTTATTTCAGAGGGGAATATTTTACCACTGGCATAGCTTAAAGTGGCTGGACCGTGGTGACAATTAGAAGCACACCAACTCATAGTCAGTTTTATTATTGGTTTTAAATTCTCTAAAGGCAATGCATTGCTCTATTGCCTTCCCCCTGGGAAAACTCTAGAAAATAGCCGCTTCCTCCTTCCTCCACTGTATTGTGGTGTCTCCTCACTTCCTTCTAAGAGGTGAAGAGCAGGTACAGGGCAGGGAGAAACAAGGCTTTCCTGGAGCACAGCCAGACTCGCCTGGCCTGAGGGGGCCGAGGTGAGATCCGCAGCCTTCTAAATTAGTCTGGCAGGCTCGGTGTTCAGACCTCCACCATCCCCCAGGGGTCACATGCCACCTGCCACCTGCTATATGGACCTTAGACAAACTGCAAAGAAGGCCGACTCTACCCTCCTCCAACTTGCTTGGTTCCCTACCCTGTTAGTTTACTCGGGCTGCCATAATAAAATACCTCGGACTTCCTGGCCAGTGTGGCTCAGTGGTTGAGCATGACCCATGAACCAGGAGGTCACATTTTAATTCCTGGTCAGGGCACAAACCTGGGTTGTGGGGTCAAGCCCCAGTAGAGGGTGTGCAGGAGGAAGCCAAAGGATAATTCTCTCTCATCATTATTTGAATAACTGGCTTTAGCTCTTTCAGAATGAACAGCATTTTAGAGAAGTTACATAACTTAAATATACTATAACTAGTAGCCCTGTGCACGAATCTGTGCACCAGTAGCTCGCTGCGGCCCTCCTGTAGCTCTCCGCCCGCTGCCCCGCCCTCCTGCTGATCTGTGATCGGTCATTACGTGGTCGGTCATTATGTAATGACCATTTGCATATTACATCTTTATTATATAGGATTATTAGAACATACTGCTGATGCAGAGGGGAGATGTCAGTCTTTGGGATGCTTTTTGCTTCTTCTACTTCACCCCATCCTCAACAAACATACAAAGTTTTCAGGATTAAAATACACAGACTTCTTGCAAAATCACATCTCCTCTTCCTTCCCCTTCCCACTCAAAGTCTGTATCACTGCTCACCCCAGGAGTGGAGATGGAGTTCAGTAAAATATGAAAGGTCATGTTTTGGACAGAAAGATTAGGATCATTTTTAAAAATCACATCGCAGAACACAAGATCCCATGCTTGTAAGTTCTCTTAGACATTATGCTTCAAATGCAGTTTGATCCTAAGCACGCTGGAATCTGTGTATCAACATCTCTGTACAGCCAGCCTCTGCTGTGGCATCTAGTGCCTAGCAAAATCATGCCTTATCACTTGTTTTATAATGCAATTAGCAAATCGTAGGGACAGAAAAGTTAGGACTACATATGCCACGAGTGCTATTTTATCTATCAGCCTTGTTGTTGTCCAAAAAAATATTCTGAAAAGCATATTAAAATGATGAGAAACAGAAGAAGAAAAGACGCTGTTGGCACTGTAGACCAAGGCTTTCCACAACCGCATACACAGGGTTCTTTTTGAGCTTCTTGAGGAAAAGGATTATCTTTTGGTACCAGCAGAAACAAAGAACCTTAAACTAGATGCCCTATAGCTACATTGAACTGAACGAAATTGAATTGAATGAGCATTAATTTGCTGGTCTATAAACACATAAATGGCTTATTGATTTTCACCAGGTTAGTCAATGATAGAAGGAGGATCAGAACACAGATTTCCATGTGACTATTTCAAACACTAAAATGCTCCAAATTTCTGCTTTTAAATAACACATTTCAGATGTAGAAAATTTATATAAAACAACTTTTTCTTTTATCTGTTATTATATGTGCCACCATCATTCCTAAATTCCTCTCAGCACTCGAGCTTGATGTGTTCAGCATTTAATTATCCTTATTATACCCAAAGTCACCTGTGTTCAAGAAAAGCATTAAATACACAACTTAGAGAAGAAGAAATATAAAATCCAGCATTGTCTTAGTTTCAGAGAACATTCTGTATGCATGCAGTGCTTACTATAAACTAGGGAACAGTTGAACTTTATGACCCCCACATTCAGTTGTTAATTACTTTTTCTTTCGTTGTCCTCAATATATTCCTATTGCATCACTAGGAAACTGTAGTAGTCCTCCAGTGGCCAAAATTATACCTACCAATTGCTATGAATATTAATTAAAAGCTTTGTGTCTTCGTGGAAAACCATCTAGTTTCTACTTCAAAGGCATTGAGTTTCATTGCTATAAAAAATTTACCTCAGTTAAAATTTTTAATCAATAAGATTATAAGTTCTTTTTTTGTTTCTGTTGTTCTTCAACTTCTGGAAAGACAAATCTTTTTAAATGAAGTAATTGATCTACAATATTCTGTCTGTAAAAGAGCCCATTTCTAAAGAAAATAAATGTTCCATGTCTGACTTATGAAAAAATACATATTTTAGGAAAGAAGCTGAACAGTTACTGAGGGATCTAACAACAGAGCGAGCAGAAGCTGGGAGAATCAATCAAGCGTGTTTGTTGTGTGTCCAATCCCACAGGGGCGGGGAACGCTGTGGGGGTTATCAGGAGTTTCAATAATGATGTCCACACGGTGCTTAGAGAATGCACATTTGTACAGGCACAGATACACATGTTTGGTGAAGCATTATGATGTGTGGAAAACACTAACTCCTACTCTTACAGGGCTTTATTCTTTCTCTTATTTCCTTCCTTATCTTTTGAGAACAAAACAGGTAACCAGAGAGTATGAGGTGAACAGGATTGAAGGCGATTATGCCTGAATATTGCACAAAATAGCTACTTTAAAAATATTTTTATTGATTTCAGAAAGGAAGGGAGAGGCAGAGAAACATAGAAACATCTATGATTAGAGAGAATCATTTATTGGCTGCCTCCTGCATGCCCTCTACTAGGGATCAAGCCTGCAACCCCAGGAATGTGCCCTGACCAGGAATCGAACCATGACTCCTGATTCAGAGGTTGATGACGCTCAATCACTGAGCCACCATGGCCGGGACAAAACAGCTACTCTTAATCTTGGTTTTGCTACCTTCTGGAATAAACTATTATGCCAACAATATCACAAAATATACAAAAGTGTATCACAGCAAAATTAATTTAAAGCTATTTTATTTTTTAAAAAGGTGTATGTCATTTAACTTTGCCAGGAAGTCAGTCTTTGTTTTGAGGGTAATTGCAAGTGTGATTATTTTTTACAAGCAGAATATTATTATAAAAATTTGTAAAAGAAAACCAAGGGGAAAAAAATCAATTACTGGGCAGCTAGGGTGTGCCAGCCACTCTTCCAAGTGTATTTCCCATGTCTTAAAGCTGTCACTCAGACAGCAACTGAACCAGCGTCCCAATCCTCCACTGCCTTCTGAGCATTCTTCCCTGCAGTCCTGTTCCCCGAGCGCCTGCTCCTGACCCACGTCTCACTTGGGGGCCCATTTTCTTCTCCCAGAACCAGGCCTCTGCAGAAGAGGGGTCTTACACCCACCCCCCTCTCTAAGCCCATTCCCATACCAATTATGATATGGAAGATCTTCTGAAGGTCGGAAAGATCAAAGGAAATTATATCACAGAGCAGCAACAAAACTCAAAAATTGATAGTTGGCTTTTCTGTTCTTAAAACCTTTCTCAGTAGACAATAACAAGTGTTGGCAGAGATGTGGAGAAGCTGGACCTTTCATATATTGCTGGTGGAAATGTAAAATGGTTTAGTCACTTTGAAAAACTGTTTGGCAGCTCCTTAAAATGTTAAATATAGAGTTACTATATTACTCAGCAATCCCACTCCTAATTATATTCCCAAGAGAAATGAAAACATTTTGAAAATAAAGAAAAAACTAGAAAAACACTTGTTAAAATGGTAAGGTAGAGTTTATTCAGGATTACTGTGATAGGTGTCAAAACTATTGTTATAGGGGAGAGAGATCTGGCCCAACCACAAACACAGCAAAGACAGATGAATATTTATAACAAACAAGCAGAGTGAGGGAGTCAGTGGGTGGGAAATTATTAACACATTGTTTGCGGGTAGTTTTTATCGCGCGCTAACAGGTGGCGCGGGCCATTTTTGCTAATTTTTTGCGCAAATGGCAACGTTCAGTAAAATTACGATAACTTTAGTTTACGTATTTGTACGTTACCCGCATTCTACCGCTAGTCTATAAAAAACATATTAATACGTGTCCCGTGCTCTACTACACTGGTAGAACGTATAAATACGTAAAACGTATAAATACGTTTCCCACATACAATGTGTTAAGAGAAGACATCCAGGTAAGAGAGATTCTTGCTAAACTAACTTAACTGGATTCTTGCTAAAGACAGATAGACTTATAAATCAGAAGTGGGATTTGGGAATTTGATCAGCTATCAGGAGTGATCCTATATCAAGGGTGGAGGATTTTTGATAAACTGACATAGTAGGATATTTGCTAAACCTAAGCCATGCAGTCCTGCAAGGACAGGGCCAAGGTCAAGGCCTAGTCCAGAAGAAGGTTTAGAGGAATCTGAATAAAGTTTGGTCAAGGAGAAAGTCTTTGTCAGCCTACACAAAAACTTGTACACAAATGTTCATAGCAGCATTATTCCTAATAGGCAAAAAGTAGAAACAACTCAAATGTCCATCAATGATGACTGGAATATAATTTATGCATACAATAGAATATTATTGCATGTGAAAAAGAATGAAGTATTATTAATACATGCTACAACATGGGTAAGCCTTGAGTCATTATGTTAAGTGAAAGAAGCCAGTCACAAAAGGCCATATATTGTATGGGCAAATCCATAAAAAATTGGACTAAATTAGAGGTTGTCAGGGGCAAGGGGATGGGGAGTGGGGAGTGACTAGTAATGGGTACAGGGTTTCCTTTGAAGGTAATAAAAAGTTCTAAAATTACATGGTGGTGATGGTTGCATCATGCCATAAATATACCCAAAACACTGAATTACATGTTTTAGAAAAGTAAATTTTATAGTATGTGAATGATCTCAATAAAGCTGATAAATTAAAAAATGTCTTCAGATGTTTCCACAAACTAGGCTCCAGACATGCACAAATTTGTTTGGTTCTCATTCTTTCCCTCTTTTCTTTCCCCACAGCAACAGAAAAATCACCCTTGCTTTATTACAGAGAGCAAATCCACTTTCTCCCATTCCTGCCCCTGTCTCAGTCCTCAGTTCTCTTCCTCAAAAGTACTCTGAGAACAAAAGGAACATTCTGCTGGAAAGGCACTGATATGCCCCCCTTTCGAAAAGAGGAAATGAGTCCTAACTGGTTTGGCTCAGTGGAAAGAGCATTGGCCTGCAGAGTGAGGGGTCCCAGGTTCAATTCCAGTCAAGGGCATGTACCTTGGTTGTAGGCACATCCCCAGTAGGAGGTGTACAGGAGGCAGCTGATTGCTGTTTCTCTCTCACTGATGTTTCTAACTCTCTATCCTTCTCCCTTCCTCTCTGTAAAAAAACAATAAAATATATTTTTTAAAAAATAAAGAAAAAGAGGAAATGACAATTGTCAGATTTGACTTCTAAGTTTTGTGGTTTCTTTATCTCAATAAAAAAATTTTCAAATTAAAAGGAAGTGCCTGTTGTACTTTCAAGGTATGCACTTCCAATAAGTTTATCTCAACTTGTTTTTAAAATTTCAAAACAAAAGCTAAGAGAACTATCATGTAATAGCCACAAGCGTGCTTAATACACCTAATAATAAATCTAACAAAAGGAACATGATAACAGTTCATTTGAAATGGAACTACTATAATCTTAAATCACTATGATTAAATCTCAATTATTTAACTCCTATCAGTATTTATGCCCATTCAGGATATTTTGAGGACATATTAATAAAATATTAAGCATTTAAATAATGACTATACTGAGGGAGAAAATATATGAAATGCAAATCAAATGGAACATGACATATGGATATGCCATAAAATAATTTAGCTGACTACATACAATCAGCCACAAAATGCTTCTCTTAATGAAATAACAATGACTCCAGGTGTCCAATTAGATTGTTAGCATGTTGAAACTACAACCATCCATTATTCTTAGCTTTAGATAATTCCTAACCTGAACCCTGATTCTTGTTCTGTGTATTTGGAGACTTTAGATGGTCCTGGGCAGAAAAGCAGGCAATCAGAGGGATACTGCACTCAGTTCACTCAGAGAAATGGCGCTAAGGGTAGCTAGTAATTGTATATAATTTTACAGAAAGGTCAAATACAGAAGCTGCCCATCAATTATTTTCTTGCTTTACTAAAGAAAGAATAACTGCAAACAGATTTGAAAATTTTGACAATATCACTTAGGACTGTATTCTTCAGCAACTAACAGAAAACCCTGATGTAGTAACTTAAACAGATAGAGGTCTCCAAAACTAGAGTCCAGTAGACAGTCCAGAGCTGAAAATGTGGATCAAGTGTCATCAGGGACCAAGCTCGTCATCTTTCCACTCTAACATCCTAGAATGTAGGCCTTTGTTCTCATGCTTAGTGCCTCGTGGTTGCACCTCCAGGGATCACATCCAAGTTCCAGACAAGAAGAAGGACCAAAGGAGGAAAGAAATGCAAAACTTTCCCTGAAATCTCTAACAGTTTTCTGCTCATATCTCACTAGCCAAAACCATGCCAAGAGGTATCCTTTAAGTAAAGTAATATGGGAAGGTGAATAAAAAAAAATCAAGGTCCTCAAAAGGAAGAAGGGTAGAATGGATATTGACTAGGCAGCTAGCACTGGGCTTTAGAGATATATTCTCAGAGGTTTGCAAGTTCTCTACAAAAACTTAATTTTTTGTTTTATTTTGTTATAACTTATTAATATATTTTAAATATTGAGCTAGAAATTTTTGGAGGCAGAAATGCTATATTTATGATGTAACTGATGCCAAATACCATTAATTGTCATGGTCTAATGAGAAAAGTTAAAAAAACACACACAAAACAACAAGAGGCAGACAATCCAGAAATGGTGTTCAGACAAAGTAAAGATCAAATGACATCATGGCATGCTGTACTGTTAGAAACAGTAGATAAAATAGTCTGCATGCTCATTAGACAAGACTTGCCTTTGGCCAATCTCTTGAAAATGTGCACTTCTGGGCAATGACAATGAGGTATTTGGAACAATTTCTTTATTGCTTCCAGCGTTTAGAATCTGGTAGTCAGCAGAGCCATGCATTTAAGGCGGCACCCGCCGTCTAGTTTCTGCATTTCATTAATAAATGTAGGTGCTACTGTTCCAAAAACATAACAACCCAAAAGCTTTAATAAGGAAAGGAAAGAACAACTGAGCAAATGCATATTATTGTAACTAGCAAAAACCACTTTCTTCTGTAGCTTTTTAATATAGTCTTTGGCTGCTATTCCGGAAAAAAGCAGTTGCTGGAACTGTCAATCATAGCTTTGTTCTGTTTTTAAATCACCAACTTCAGAACTGGTTGAGAAATTTGATGAGCTTCCATCGTGTGTCCCAGAAGCATGGCCTGGTGTCGTTCCTGAGTCCTTGCCCAGTTTCACATCATCTTCCCATTCCATGGTAACAGAACTGATACAAGCATCAGTGCCAAGCATTTCAGCACTCCGACCAAGACAGCTTGTAGAGTCAAACCAACCCTTTCAACCTGCCTGGATTACCAGACAATCCTATAACAACGGACAGTGACAGAGTCTCCAAATGTACAAAGCATGGTGACTCCAATTTTTAAAATCTGGGAGCAGAAAGCTTCCTTTCCTTTCCTCCCTTTGGAGAAAGCCATTATTTGAAAGCTCTCTAGCCACCTGGAGCACTTTCAGTGGGTTTGAACACTGGGCTCTCCTATTTAAATCCCCCAAAATGCCATTATATAAAGAGCTAGCCACCAGCAGCAGGAACATGACAACTACCACACTTCAAAATGAACTTGAAATGGCATATCTTTTTTTAATCTAAGGGTCATCTATTTAATGAGCCCTGACCCATGTTCAAAATCTCCCCAAGCCAATCAGACCTTTTTTCTGTTTGAGTTATAATGTAATCTTCTCCTTGGATAAATGTTCATCAGTTGTGCTCCAGCGTGCACTTCTCTGGCGTGCAGCCGACTCACCCTTCCTCAGCCCACCTGCCATTCTTCTGCCCTGAAAGGGAACTCCCCAAAGTCCCATAGAAGCTTTGAACCCTCAGCCTTCATTAAAATTTCATACGAATCATATGAGTGAAAGATGTGAACCAACCTCTTGAAAAAGATATTAACTAACATATTTAATTCTTGGTGGAGAGAAGCTTCTGGCTGAGAGTTTCCTCTCTTCTTGGGCCCCAGAACATATAAGAAGTCCCATTTATAACTGTGAACAGCCCTCTTAAAAATCCCATTTCCTGTATTCCTTGTCTTTTCCAGACTTTTTATACCAAAACTAGCCTAAGACCTCTCTTTCTTCCTCATCTTCAATTTTCTACCCAAACTTACCAAAGATTCCTATTTTCTCCCTGCTCCTTCCTGCCACTCCCATTTTCTTTCCTACTGAGACCAGCCTGAGCCCTCACCAACATAAAACCTCCTCTCTGAGTCTTCCTCCACTTCACTCAGCTATAAACGCACTCTCGGTAATAGAAGGCAGCATACCACACAGTATCTCCAAGGTTCACCTAAGGATATTGGAGGGGGGAGGGCAATTATATTGAAATGTCATTGTCTTTGTTCACAGGTGGCTTCCTATTACCATCTGGCCTTCCATATGAAGGCTACCTCTCTTCTTTATTCAGCTGTCAACGTAAGTAAATCCCTAAGAGTGTCAACATGGTCATCAATGCCATCAGGCACTGAAAGAGCCGGACGTGATAATAAGGGGGTCCTTCAGAACATGGTGACACTCATTTTTAGGTTATTATCCAAGTGAAAACTCAGAAATCCCTGAGATTGTGTGACCAGTTTGAGAAACTGTGAGTTGGATGATCTCCAGGGTCCTTGACAGCTCAGACAGCTAATGCCTCTGAGTGAGACAACCCAGAAAGATGGTTTTGATGCCTGAATGCCACTGTGGATGCTCTTAAATCACTTCTTTCTTCATGGAGCCTGAGGTTGAATCCAGAAATTAAGTGGCTTTCTCGGCAAGAGGAGATACATCTCACGATTGGCTGTAAATAAGCCCTGTGGAGTCTTGACGATTTTGTTTCTCAGGTGAAGAGAGGGAGGAACATCATGCTTATAAGACGTCATTCATAAGGGTTTAGGGTACATGGCTAGCCAGGTAGACTTCTCTGCAGAATTCACTGTTGACATTGGTGGGGAATCACCACCCACACATTGAAATGAGGACCAGCTGCCCACCTACCTGTCCTGGAGCCTGAAATTCACACCTTTAATAATTTGATTCTTTCATCTCCAATCCTTACTTATGAGCAGATACTCTTGGGAGAAGTTACACTTTCACAAAATGTTAGCTCTTTCCTATCATCAAGCCCTTGTTGGTACTTTGCGGTTTCTCCACATCTCCCCTCAAATCTCCTGCTCTCTCCTCTCCACCTGTTATAACCCAGAGCATCCTCCGTGGTTCTACTCTACTGGCACCTTTTTTACGGCAGCTTAAAGTGAGCTTTCCTCTTTGCTTCTTCCTTACACTTTTAATCATATATTGCTTGCAATTGTTACCTTTTTTCTCTCTCTCCAGATACAACCCAAAGATGTAAGATCTTTGAACTCAGAAGTTAAGTCATTAGTCTTTTTTTTTTGAATGGCCTAGAGCTATGAGTTAATCACAACTACAGTTAACCTTAAGTCCAAAGAGAGAGAGAGGGAATGGAATACAAGAGACAACTTTTTTATAATGGAGCAAGAGGGGAGGACAGCACTGACCAGACCTGGTGACATTGCTACCAGGGTGGCCAGCGGTACAGGAGCCATGGGGACACTCCTCACCCTCCTCCCCACAGCTCCTCTGGGCTTCTGGTTCCTTTCTTCACTGTAAATTTGGCTGAGACAAAAATGCCAAGGCTAACCCAACATGACAAGTTAACCCTACACTGAACTGTGTATTGTTGTTTATTCCTGGTTCAATCAAAATTTGTCATCAAGAATTTCACAGGAAAATATGTCTCCTCCCTCACTGCTTGCCTCATCTTCAAAGCAGAGGGGCCTTGTCTGGTAAAAGCTGCTTCTGTAAAGACATACTAGCTTGGCGATTCACAGGTGCACAGACCTCTTTTCCTCTGGTCAGCAAACATACCCAGGAATACAAGGTCCTGTCCATTCAGACAAGGGCCAGGTCCTCCAGCTGTCCAGAAAGTCGAACAGTTTGACTCCCTGTCCTGGCCTGTGAAGGGCTAGGGAAACGTTCTGCATTCATTATGTATGAGGAAACCTGGGGAGGGACTGAGGCAACAGCCAGACACACACATGCACCGTTAGAAGTGATAATTTGATAGAAATGGATTTAGTTAAAATAGCTGAGCCGACTGGAGTGGGTACTTTCAAGTGTCTGGACTTCAGACACTTGTGTGTATATATGCACACACATATGTACACACATGTGCACACATGCACACACACACATGCTGTTCTCCCACCCTCCCCTCTCCAGATCAGTGACCCTGGGGGAGACACTAAGACTGTCCTCAATTTCAGTGCAGCCACACACATCAGGAAATGTGAATAAGGGAAAGGGAAGATCAAAGAGCAAAAGATGAAACTAGGCAAGAGGCAGAGAAAAATGGAGATGGGGATAAAAGAGAGAGGAGGGCAGGAGAGAGCTAGGGAGAAGAGACGCGGGAGGGAGACAGGCGGGGACAGAAAGAGACAGGGCAGTAATGAGGTGGTTTGGTCAGTTTCTTTCCTCTCCTTGATATTTAACCATCTTCCCAGGGAGCCTGCCGCCTTCCTGACTGAAGTGGGTGGGAAGGCGCTGGGGGGTGGGCTGGCTCTTGGGGTTCTGGTCCTTGCTGAACCCTCGCTGGGTCCTACACAGGCGTCTCTGAAGTCCAGACACTTGAAAGTATCCACTGCAGTCTGCTCAGCTATTTCAACTAAATCCATTTCCATCAAATTATCACTTCTAACAGTGATAGAAAAATTAATGATTTCTTGAAGGGACTATTGTATTTAAATATTTCAAGCCTGTTGGTGTGATGTGTGTCAGCAAGAGAGAAACATATTGACTTGGAGCTGCAGCGAATGCGGACTTTTATAAATATCCTGTCAGATAAATAATGGCTCTCAATGGATCCAGTATGATGTACAGTTCTAAAGCGAGCAGGGTTTCGCCAAGAGGCTCAAAGGAAACTGCCATCGCAACCTCACAGGCTGAATAATGGGATTTTCGCTGATCTTTCCTACCAGAGAAAGGAGCTGTGGCGAGGCTGGCTCAGGAGGCACCAAGAAGGTACATTGTTTCATCAGATTTCACAAAGGCGCAAACCTCGGCCTCTACCTGTGCAAACATTGTTTGCCTTGAGTGCATTTAATGGAGGAGCAGCCACGTTGGGGTGCGGGAAGATTGCTCCTGCAGAAGGAGCAGGCGCCCTCGGCTGATGAGAGCTGTGGGCCAGGCAGGAAAAGCCGGGGTCTGGGCACCCCCAATCAAGATCGAATATTGCAGTGACTGGGCAGAGGAGACTGTTCAACCATCTATTTTATGCCGCATCTTCCCCCTCCCCCCGCCCCAACCGTCATAGCATTTTCCTTCTCTTCCATTTCACTGCACATTAGAGAACCTTGCTATAGACTGAATGTGTGTCCTCAAAATTCCTATGTTGAAACCTAACCCCAAGGTGAGGGTATTTGAGAGGTGGAGTCTTTGGGAGGTGGTTAGGTCATGATGATGGAGCCCTCATAAAGGGGATCATCAGCCTTATAAAGAAGATTCCAGAGGGCTCCCTGGTACCTTCCACCATGCGAGGACACAGAGAAAAGGTGGTCTACGAAGCAGGAAGCAGACCCTCACCAAACCCCGAGTCTGCTGGCACCTTGATCTTAAACTTCTCAGCCTTCAGAACTATGAGAGATAAGCGTATGTCCTTTATAAGTCATCCAGTCTATGGTACTCTGTTATAGAAGCCTGAAGGAACTATGACAATCAAACCAGGAGACTTGAACAATGTCCTTTTGCTTCCTGTTAAGAGTTCCAACAAATATTAGGTGAGGGTTGTGCGGGTGGAGGGATTACAATGGCTGGATGGAGAGGTGATGGTGTTACTGTCCGCGGACCTCAATTACCCACAGACAGCGGAGGACTGACCCCATTACACTGGCATGCACACATTTCATCTTCAAAAGACATTTGAAGATGAGAAGTTAGAAGACTTTAAAAATCTTAAACAACCCCATTTAAAGTGAAAGAGTCGCTTAGCCTGACTTTTCTGACCTGTCTGGGTTTTAATGTTGCCTTCTATTTAAGGCAATTGAGAATCTCGGTTCTCTAACAGATAAATAGAGTCGAACGATTAATTAAAATGTGGAGCAGAGAATGCCCTTCCACATTTCACATGAGGACATGGCAAAAAGGAATGGCACAAATCAACAGTAATTCAAAAGACCTCATTTGAAGTGAAATCACTTTGTTACCAAGTTAGAATAGCACACAGCTTTTAAAATAAAAGTCCATCTTGCCAGTGTGCTATCACTGGATGAAATTTACTCATATGCATGAGATATCCCCAAGTGCCTGCTAAGGGTCCATCTAGTATGTTAGTGGTAGAGGAGAGAAACCATCCTCACGTACATTTTCTGGGTGTGTATTTGGCTGACCCAAGGGAAACACTTCTCCCAGACACCGTGACCTTGAGTTAACAGAATCGTGGGGGCTTCGCTGTGCATCTATTTATATTCTCCGTGCCTTCTGCGAGTGAGCTGTCTTTGCCTGGCCAGCAGGGACACAGAGCCACACTCTGCTTCTGGAACCTGACGCAGTCACACTGCAGGGCCTGGGGAGGGGCTCTGTCACCAGGCACGAATGATGCCGAGGAAGCTGGGGTTCCCGTCCAAGAGAAATGCTGGGAGATTTCGGAAGAGAGATATGATGGACCTGCGACTTTCCTGGGTGTTTTCACGTTTGTGAAGAAAATAGCCTTAAATGACAACAAACCAACTGGCCGCAAACCAAATGACAACAAACCAAACTAGGGGCTCAGCTCCTTGCACACATTTTTTTTTTCTTTTTTTTTTTTTTTTTTTAGTTAAAAGAAAAAAAGAAACTGGTTTATATTTTTAGGACATCTACTCACCTACCTGAATTGAACTCAGACAGCCTGAAAGCTAGGAATTAATTGCCTTTAAACCTTTCATTATTCACCTCTCTGGCTCTACCTTGGCAACCAGTCACTGTCCCTTCCTGCGGACAGCGGGAATATCCTCCCATCCTCCATGAAGCTATTCTTTCAAATTCTTAGTGTTCAACTTGTAGACACAAGGTTGTCATGTACAAGGGAATAACGTCAGCCTCCTGCCAACCCCGCAATTGGTGGGCGTGGCCCTGACTCCAGCTCCACCCAGAACCTCTTCGGCTCTCAGCAACCCCATTCTCCTATGTAAACCGGGACTGATACCTACCCTGTCCTCCTGCTTTCCTTCTGGGGACTCTGAAAGGTGTGCAGCGTCGTGCAAATGTGTGGTGTTTCCAATCCTTACGAGATGGTACCGCTCACCCTAGTGTCCAACTATCACTTCCTCCTGGGTGTTTGAGGTTCCGTTGCCACCCACAACTCCCCACCCCTTCCTCTTTATTCTCTGTCTTGGGTACATTTCTGAATTGTGACACAATTCCTGGAAAGTTACATTGCATGACTAACCATGGGGAAAGTGTTTTCCCCAGAAGTTAGGGGAAGATTAGCGCTGAATGAAGGCAGTTCCATTCTTTCATTCATGAAGCCACTCGCCATAGAGTGGGTCCTGTAAGCTGGTCACTGTGCTGTGCCCCTGAGATTCAAACATGGACAACACAGGTGAGATTCCAGCTCTTGTGCAACTTACATCCTGATTTGAGGGGAGGACAGGGGAGAAATAAGGAGTAGAAAAGGAAATAAAAAGAAATCAGATCACTACGTATTATGATGGGCCTAAATACAGAGTTCTGAACACGAGCCCCAACTTGGTCACAACTCTGGGGAGGGGCTGACAGCAACGCACGCGTAATAAATTGCCTGATCACCTTGCAGTGACTAAACACCTCTAGCACTTTATCCTTTCCTTCAAAATGTTTGCAGGCCTTTCCAACTCACAAACAACCCAATTCTGACTCCCTTGTTTCCCTTTGAAGCTCAGATTCCCTGTATCCTTTGTCTCGATCCCTCTCATGATGGCATTATCTTCTGACTTGAAATAATCACCGACACTTTCTCTATACCAAGCCCGTCAACCACAAAGGACCCCCAGCTATCCTGACCTCTAATTTGAAATATATTTTCCTGGGTCGTGCCCATCACGCATTATATCTGCTGCTTTGTTCTTCTCGGGGACCCTGCTGTCAGCTGGCTGCAGACCCGGGCACAGCAGCCGCTTCGACAGCGTCCCCGTTCCACATCCTGCTCGCTTTTCTCCAGCCAACCGTAGGCATCTCACCCAAAGTGAGCAATAGCTATTCTGAAAAGCTTTTCCACACCAGCAGGCAGGCCTTTGAGACTAAAAGGAGAGCGTAGGGAAAGACGACAATCCTCACTCACGGTTTTCAGCAGGAGATGGACGATCTCCAGCAGCAATGGCCACGCTGGCTCTGGGCAGAGATGGCAGGAAGGACCGCCGGCATCTCCATCTCGCCTCCCCCAGGAGGCCACATCTCCATTCACAGCAGCTGCGGACGGCATTTCGGAACTCTCATCTTTGTGCGCTCGGAACAAATCTTTGCTCTCAAATAAAACATGAGAAATGTTAAATATTCTAAACCAGGGTTTTCAAAGTACAATTCTGAAACTTTCCTGACAAGGCCCCAAACCATGTTTTCAATGTTATCTTCCTGAGCTCACCTTCGCGCACATCAAACTCCTGTCCAAACACCCGGAGCATCGCTCCCTAAACCCAGCACTTCCCAGCCTCAGGGCATTGCTCACAGATCCCTCTGTCCTGGAATGTTTTTCATTCAAAGCTCTCGGTTGGGGGCTCCTGCAACCACTATCTCCCCACTGAATCCTTCCCCATCCCAGCCAAAACCTAGCTTGCCCCCTGTGTTCTCCTGACACGCTGCTGATAAATCCACAGGAAAACAGGCCACATTCCATCTTGTATAATAGTCTGTTGACTATAAACTCACTGATGGTAAGTCCAGGGCCATAATGATCCTGGTCAACACAGGTAGTAAGCAATATGTCAACACTAGGGGCCCAGTGCACGAATTTGTGCACCTTGAAAGGAACTGTGGACCACAAGGCTGCAGTGGGCATGGGGCGGGTCTCGGCCCATCCTTCAAGCCCCCGCCCGGCCCCTCCCACCACACACACACCCCCAGCCCCTGTCTGCTGGCAGCCCCGTTCCCGCCACCACTGCTCCCATGCACTGTGGCACCAGCATCAGCCCTGCTTGCACCCACTGATGGCATGGAGCTATTATGGCCAGTGCCAGCAGCGGGTGCAAGCTGGGCTGGCGCCATCAGTGGATATAAGCAGCAGCTGCTGACCCGATCGCCCCTCAGAGCAGGGGGAGGTGGAGAAGTCCTGAATAGTGATTAGGGCCAGCAGCCGCTGCTCACACCCGCTGATGGCACCAAGAGATCGGGGCCGGCGCCAGGCACCGGCAGCAGGTGCGAGTGCCAGGCAGGACCACAGAGCATGGGAGCAAAGAATTTTCAGTAACCACCAGAGGTTTGCCCCAATGAGAGTAACCAGCACCCCGCCTTGGTCTGGCACCCCTGCTCACCTGCTCCACCATCCCGCCACAGCCGACACCCATCATGTTCTGTGCTCTTCTGCCTGCTGCCGATGGCTCCCTGGTGGTCAGTGTATGTCACAGCGACCAGTTGTTCAGTTCTTCAGTTTTTCGGTTATTCCACTGTTCAGTCTATTTGCATATTAGGATTTTATATATATATATAGATTTGCTAAATGCAAGTGATCACGCACAGTGACTCCTTTTCACTGGTAGATTGTAAAGGAACTAAAGCTTCTCTCATGAATAGGTGATGGTCCCTCCTCCCTCGTGTGTTGTTGAAACACTGAGCCAAGTGTCTAGTATAGAGAAATAATTCCACGCGTGCTGAGGAGGAGGAAGAGGATGGTGAAAAAGAAAAAGGGATAAAGAGACAAAGGGCCACCGGGGTGGTTTAAAGATGGCCACAAATTCTTTGGCATTCTCTAACTTGCCGTGGGATCTCCCTATGGATGTGGACAGGCCCGGTAAGTGCTTTGGCCAAGGAAATAAAGTGGAGGTGACACCATATCAGTTTCCAAGCCACGTTCTTACAAGACCAGCAGCTTCCACTGCCTGCCTCAGAACCCAGTTGCCACGCTGTACACAGACCAAGGAGACCTGTGTGATAGCGAGTCTAGGCTCCAAACCAGAAGTCCCACCTGCACACGTGCCCGCCCCCTCTCGCCCCCCGCCCCGACAGCAGCACCAACTAGCCAACCATCTGAGAAAAGCAGCTTGGAAGTGAGTGTTCCAGCCCCTGTGGAGCCGCCCCAGCCAGGGCCACAGAGCAGAACTGTCCCCAGCAAGCCCACCCAAACTGCAGTTCCTTTGCAAATTAGAGTGTTGTTATTTGAGCCATTAAGAATAGGGATGGCTTGCTAAAGGGCAGTAAACAATTGGGACAACTATGTGGCTACCTTTCTCTTTGTCTTTTAAGATTGTAAGTCTCATACTTTAAAATTTCTAAAAATTTCTTAGACTTATCAATAATCATAACGTACCAGCTGACCAATGAATGAATAGGCTACTCTTCTTCAGTGAGCTACAAGCTACACATGGCGTTCAGACTGCCCTCCTCCGCACACTCTCTGGGTGGGGTGAGAGCCAGGACGGGGGCCTCACACCCACTTCAACGAAAGCTGTGCCTCTGCCTTCTGTTGTCACATCATGAGTCCCCTTAAGCATCCATTCGAACAAAGGATTCCAAAGCTGCAAAATGTTTGAAAAGTGCTGTTCTAAAGCATTAGGCCCGGCAAATGTGAGGCCGAGTTCTCTGCTACCAGCTCTGATTACTTTCACGAACCAGTGGAGCAACCGCTTAAACTGTTTTCCACTTACAGGCAAAACTAAAACTGAAACCCTAGTTACCTTTCCCACCATCTCTCCTGCGCTGGGCATTTTTGCTTCTGCCCGGGATCCCTGGTACATCAGAGGCACCTCCTGTTGATTTTAGACGCTCCCTCTCTAAGCAGCAGAGCGGTGACACCTGCTTGGAACAATTCCTCCCAGGAGTCGTGGATGACATTTCTGGGAAAGATCCCAGAATGGCACGTTGGAAATTAATAAGCGAACCGAGCGAATAGCTCCTGTGGAAGATGTCCCCACTTGTTCATTCAGCAGAATCGTATTGTCAGTGTAATGACCTCCCTGCCTCCCTGGGTCCCCACAGCTCACCGCTGAAGCCATGTGGCATTCCCTCTCAGAGGTTTGGGCTTGCTTTAGACACGAGGACCCCATGTGTCCCCAGGCAGGGATGACTTAGGACATACAGATCAGAAATATAAGTGCTTGGGATGGAAAATGTCCTCAATAGTCCCAGGCTGACTTTATGATGAGATGCTAGTAGCTGGTCACAATGCTCCTCACACAACCAGGTGCCCACATTCTCCCCCACTTTCTAGCCACTGAGTCCTAGCCTGGCTCCCTACCTCATCCTCAGTTTCCTCAAAACCAGAGCCCTGTCCATTTTTTTTTCGTCATTTAGCTCTGACAGCCTCTCTGACAATGATGTATGCCTTCCTGAGTCTGAGCATCTTGCCTCATCCAGACGCCTCACCACTGGGCTCCACCATCCTGCAAGGACGCCACCTGTCACCCCTTGCGGGCCCATCTCGATGCTGGCACTTCTCCAATCTGCCATCGCACTCATCAGATACCACGTGTAACATGCAGGGGGGCTGCTCCTACGTCTGCAGGCAAGTCAGCCTCTGCAGCCTGTCCTGGGCTGTTGTGTGAGGGTTATTGACACCAAGCACCACAGACCATGTGGTTTAAACAACAGAACGCATTGGCTCCCAGCGCGGGGGGCTAACAGCCAGATATGAAGGTGTCTGCAGTGTTGGTTCCTTCTGAAGGCCACGAGGGAAGGATCTGTTCCAGGCCCCTCTCCTTGGCTTGTGGACAGCTGTGTTGTCCCCGTGTCTTCACAGCACCTTCCCTCTGTGTCCATCTCAGTGCCTGGGTTTCCTTTTCTGTAAGAACACCAGTTGTATTGGATCAGGGCCCACATCAGTGACCTCACTTTAATTACCTCTGTAAAGACTCTGTCTCCATATTGTTAGTTTTCATAAAAATATGGTATTTGCATTGTCATGCAACATATTCAGCACTGTACTGAATCATTAAATAAATGGTTTTTTAAATTAAAAAAAAGACTATCTCCAAATATGGTCACATCATGAAGTGCTGAAGGTTAGGACCTCGATGTATGAATGAGGGTGAGGGGTCCCGATTCAGCCATAACAGACGCCGCCCTCCAGTTTGGTTCATCCCACTGTCTACTTAGAGCTGAATCTAAAAACCATGATTTTTCAACTCAGTCTCACTATGATGAGGCAATCCAAGCTCAAAGCTAAACAGAGCCCCCTGCTAGGCCTCAGATGTTAGTGTGTCTTGCAGTCTGATGAGGCAGGTTGGCAAGGGTCTATTTCCCTGCAAGACTGCATGACCTGTTGGCGTAAAATGACCCCAAAAAAGAACTGGCAGCACCTGGTGGATACAGGAAGGCCCAGCAGAAGCAGGAGCAGGTAGGACAGGCTTGTGCCTAGCAGATGCCCAGAGGTAGTGACCAGCCTGGTTCATGAGCACACATGGATCACATCATGAAAACTTTCAGAAATTATTGGGGGACCTGAGGGTGATTTTGCAAGGAGCGCTAGAGTATGTATCATAGCAGGTGAAAGCAAGAGTTAACAAAATGCAAGCTGTCTTTTAAAAAAAATCTGACTTTTTTTTATGCCTGATTGGATACTTAGGGCTACCTAAGTCACAGTTAAAGAAGGGATTTCTAGGAAACTGAGATTTTAAAAAGAGAAGCCCCTGCTTGATTGCAATGTAATGTTGATTTGGCTTTAGCTAAGTAAGAAGGTAATAATTTAATGTTAGCATCTGTTCAGTACATTTCTTCCAATAACACTCTGTTAAAGAGATGCGTACTTCTGTCTCTTTGAACATGGTGGGTTATCGCCTTCATTTGGGCAATGGAATTGCATATTAGTAAAGTCTAGTAAAGAGATACCTTATTTCATCCACCTTCGTTATTGTAGCTTCACTGAGAAGAAGGATCAAAGTTAGAAGCTCTTTGGTTGGCTTCATTTGGAAAACCAAAATTCCCAGAAGAGGGGCCACGTGAGCATCAAGAGACTTCCTACAAACCAATGGCTGCCAAGTTCAACTGTGTCAAACCCTCGAGCAGTGATGGCGAACCTATGACACGCGTGTCAGAGGTGACACGCAAACTCGTTTTTTTGGGTTGATTTCTCTTTGTTAAATGGCATTTAAATATATAAAATAAATATCAAAAATATAAGTCTTTGTTTTACTATGGTTGCAAATATCAAAAAACTTCTATATGTGACACGGCACCAGAGTTAAGTTAGGGTTTTTCAAAATGCTGACACGCCGAGCTCAAAAGGTTCGCCATCACTGCCCTAGAGTATCAAGGAGCCCGGTGATCTCCTAACTGTGGTTTGTAATAAAAGCCTGTGTCGCTTGCAATGGCTCCACCATCCAAGGTAGAAGGTTTATGACAACCTTATATCCCTTGTCAGAAAGTACAGGAGAAAACCAAGCAGCGAAGGGTAACGAAGGGCAGAAACCCTGAGGCTAAATGACAGGTCTGTATACCCATACAATACTATTAGCCTAGGCCAATTCCTGCTGTGCTCCCGCAGCCTGTCTATTTAAATTTCTCCGTGGCTTCCGTGGGACACCATGCTCTGTGCTTGGCTGCCTCGCGAAGTGTTGGGATTTAATAGTTGATGCATCCTACGCAGCTGTGGCAACAATCCCCACAGAGGTGTCACATTAGTTTAATTTTTCAGAGCTTTGCGAAATTCTTTAGTTTAACAGAAGTAATACACAGAGATGGGACGTTTTATCAAGGCTGTCTTTCACACAACTATGACCGATGTGGATCCTCCAAGTCGAAAAGGAGCTCCTCCTGCTTTGCTGCTGTATGAATTAAGCACCCAATGGAATTCACTCTCTGGGCCACTGAGCTGGGCTAGTCAGCCAGGTGGTCGCCAGTCAGTAGGTAGAGGTGGGAAGTGGCTGCACGTTACGGAGAGAAGGGACACACACATTGCCCAGGTCTAGTTTGAACCCCTGGTAACTTTGGGGCAGCAGCTGAAGCAGGGGATTAGGGCGAACTAGAGTTTAGAAAGCTGTGTTTGCCTCCACAGACATCTGAACTTGAGTTAAAAAGGCGAAGCTACAGAGATGGCAGGCACCCTGTCTTCTGGCTGGGGGAGGGGGCGGGGAAGGCCACAGGCCTCCTTAACCCTCAGCCTCAGGTGGAATTTGGCCCATTGGAAGGCCTGCTAGGAGATTGGGGAGAGAGAAGAGTAATGGTAAGGTATTCATTCCCTCCGCTTCTTCCAGCCGACTGCAAACCTTCTGCAGGTTCAGGCCCTGTCAAGGCCGCCCACCCCACATAACCTTCTCCTTCAGGTCCAGGGATACCTCCTCCCTGGTCCCTGGGGCTCAGGGATGGGAACTGCACTCAGGCACTTCTCTATTAACATTTCCCCACATGCTGCCCCCACTTTGTAATGTGCCTCTTTATTAAGCCATCCTCAAAGTATCCTTTTAAAACGGCAGGAAAGAGGTGCTACATTGATTCAAAAACTCCTGTCCTGCACGTCAGCACAATGAAGGCTCCTCGGCCACATTTCTATGGGCAAAATGATGCTAGCTCCTGACATCCCTGGACACCAATGTCCAACTCCAGCTTCCTTTCTTTCAACCCATATTTACTGGTTGACTTTCATGTGTTCATTGCAAACACTGTCCCTGGCACACTGGTGAGGTCACTTGGCTTATCATTCTCTGATCTCCATGCCCTCTTCTCCACGGCCTGCTGGAGTTCAGGACTTCATCTCTGGAGGTGACCACCTCACTTCTCCCAGTCCGTCCCTTGTGCTGCCACGGCACAGTCTTTAAAGCACAGATCGGATCGTGACACAGCCAGTATAAGGTTATTTATCGACCCCCGAGCACACCCTGGGGTCCTCCCCCAACCTTCCCACCCTGTGCTTCAGGCAAACACTTATTTGCCTCCAACCTGCCAGGCATTTGCATGCCTCTGGGACTTCCACATACTGTTCAGCCGCTCAGAATGGTGTCTCCTGTTATCTTCCTGGAAAATTCCTAATGCGAGTGTCTACAAAGCCTTCCAGGGACCAGGGGCGGACTTAACTGCTCCCTCCTACAGCAGCCCACACACGCCTGTCAGGTCACTAGTGGGCTGCGAGGCTGCTTCACTCACTCTCTCTCCTACTATGCCCAGGTTGTGGGCAAGGGCCCTGCCATCTTAATTAGGAAGCAAGATGCATCTCTGGAAGCCGCCTATAGCTATTCTGCTTCTAGGTCGTGCAACAGATTTCTCTTTGGGGAAAATTTGTGTTTTTTTCTTGAAGAAAACAGTGACTGTTTTTAAATTTGCAAAGAAACTGCCCAAAGCCTGATATGAAAACAGAGAGCGAGACGATGAGAAATCAGACAGGGCTAGGATCAAGCACCTGGGGAGCTGAGTGCCGAGGAGGAGACATTATCTGGCTGCTAAGAAAGGCTCCCCTCCCCGGCCAGTATGGCTCAGTGGTTAAGCATTGACCCATGAACCAAGAGGACACCGGTTCAATTCCTGGTCAGGGCTCATGCCCGATCCCCAGCAGGGGGTGCAATGTTGATGTTTCTCTCTTATTAATGGTTCTCTCTCAATCTCCCTCTCCCTCCCTCCTTCTGAAAAATCAATAAAAACATTTTTTAAAGGCTCCCCTGCTCTTCCCTAGTGAGGAGCCCAAGGCAAGAGGAAGGACAGCACAGATGGGTGGGAGTGGACCCCACCAGCAAGATGGCTGCTGGCCGGGGCTGAGCACGATGCTTCTGGGGCAGTGAGAGCCAACATCTAGCCTATGCTCTCCTCCCCGAGGATGCGATGCTCTCACGATGATTTCTACAATATCACTGTGATCTGTTCATCTCTTCCCCCCACCAGCAGCCTTGGGCAAAGAAAGGGGAAAATGTATCTGTACTTTGATGCAAACCACAGCCCAGGCAGCGAGCAGCAGGAGTAGGTGGAGAAAGGAGGAGGAATAAGAGGCACTCCAAGCTAAAGCAGCGCCCAGAGAAAGAGATGACACTAGAGGCATAGGTGCACCCACACCCAGTCCTTAGAAAGGGTGACTGGATCTCCTACAGGCCACAAAATAGAGGCCTGGGTCCCTTTATTGGGCTAACAAAATAAAGCGCTATCGTCAAAGGCTGAAAGGTTTTTATATACTTGGCTTACATTTATCATTTGAGAAATTAGCATTGTTCTGGGCACACTGAACATGCTAAAAAAATAATGTGATAAATGGATGGGTGGACGGACGATGGATGGGTGGATGGATGGATAGATGGATGCTAAGTAAAGGAATGAAAGTTTGCTTCACCACGGTCTCAAGTACACATTTGTTCTTCCTGACAGCTCCACTGAGCTTTGCTTTCCTCTTACTTGGTTCCCGTAAGGCCTAAAGGAGCTGGAGAAGAGGCCAAAAGCAAAAAGAACAGGACCCCATAGTGACAAGTCCAGGGCAAGAAACTGGGTAAAAACTGGGGAAATGACCAGCTATTAAATACTAGACACCCAAGAGCTTGCCCAGATTCCAACATGCCTGTCACTCTGGCCTGGAGCCGCCAGCCGGCCTCATTGCGGAGGCTGCAGCAGATGGAGGAGGTTCTCATTTCATGAGGGCAGCGTCCAACGTGCTCCCGGTTTTCACTTTCCTGGACCACTAGCATGATGTTGGGAGGCCAAAGGTCTAATTTCTTCAGGCCACTGGGACAGAGAAACCGAAAGCCACACTGCAGAGAGGGTCCGCGGGACCCTCACAAGGCGGGGAAATGCTGGTTGCCTGGGAGGCTCTGTAGAAGGAGAGCTGAACCGTAGAAACTTCCAGGCCAGAGAGTCCCAGGGCCTGAGATCAGTAACTAGATGCTCTGGGTGTTTATTCGGAGCGGAACCCTCAGCTGGCCAGAGGCTCCGAAGACTCTCACAAAGATCTAAGACATTCACGTTCCCAGCTTTCACCTCCACAGTGCCTTCCTCCTAGCTGCACTTCTCTTCTTTGGAAGTCATTAGATTTTTTCCTATGAAGCACAAAAGTTGCACATCTCTAAGGTGTCTGAGAGGGCCAGGGGGCAGGAGATGACCACACACAGAAAGCCAGGTGCTCTCATGCTCAGAGAGATGGCCACCCATGGAGGGACCTAGAGGGCACCAGCCTCAGCGAAATAAGTCAGTCAGAGAAAGGCAAGTACCAGATGATCTCACTTATATGTGGGATCCGAAGAACAATATAAATAAACAAATAAGACAGAAATAGACTCAGAGACACAGAGAACAGACTGATGGTTGCCAGAGCGAAGCAGGGTTGGGGAACTGGGTGAAAAAGGGGAAGGGCTTGATAAGTACACATTGACAGTTACAGAATAGTCATGGGGATATAAAGTACAACATAGGGAAGATAGTCAATAATGTTGTAATGGCTCTGTATGGTGCAAGGTGGGTGCTGGAAATATCAGAGGAAACACTTTGTAAAATATATGATTGTCTAACCACTATGCTGCACACCTGAAACAAACACAACTAATAGTGAATATAAACTGCAATTGAAAATAAACTAACAAATAAATAAATTTAAAAAAAATAAAAGACTGCCCCATAGTTGGCTGCCTGGTCCCATGCCAGGGGCCTTAGCCAGGGCACAGGCCCCTCCACAGGCCTGAGTCACCAGGGAACAGGCCTGCAGGCCCAGGAAAGGACACCATCCACAGAGCTCGCCCACCAGCGGGCATTCTCAACTGGCTGTTTGATGTTTTGAGCGCTTCTACAAAAGAATGTGAGAGGCAGGAAAGGTCAGAATTGTGAGCTGTCCATGGCTGCACACGGCTCAAAGGCTTGGCCAGAAATGGGGATAAAATGACAGAGTTAATGATGAAACAGGAGGTGTGACAAAGGGGAAATGCCAAACCCGCCTGGGCTGACAGTGTTTCCACGCGCTGCTCCTCGCTCTCCGTTCGGAGTGGTGTGAAGAGTGCGAGAGCATTGGGTCACAGGGCGGGCACTTCGGGGAACACATCCAAACACTTTAGTCACCTGGGACAATACCATTAAGAGTGTTATCAGCCAAAGGCTGGGATCTGAGTAAAAAAGTCCATATTTGGCCCAGCTGGTGGGGCTCAGTGGTTGAGTGTCGACCCATGAACCAGGAGATCATGGTTCAATTCCCAGTCAGAGCACATGCCTAGTTACAGGCTCAGCCCCAGTGCAGGGAGGGGTGGGGGGTGGGGAGGGAGGAAGCTGATCGATGATTCTCTCTCATCATTGATGTTTCTGTTTCTCTCTCCCTCTCCATTCCTCTGAAGTCAATAAAAATATTTTTAAAGTAAAAATTAAAAAGGAGTCCATATTTGGAATTTGCTTCTATTGTTCATAGGAGCATTCTCTCTTCTAGGAACAAAAACAAACAACTTTGCTTTCTAATATACTGAGAAGTGTTTATCAGTGGATTTCCAAAATATAATCCAAAAACATAGATCCTCAGTTTGGATTTTCCTAGCTATGAATAAAAAATGTCAAAGACAAGGGACTGGCACGCATTTAAGAATGTAAGTGAAACCACACATTCACAGAAAACATAAAGTCATCTAAAGATCCAAAGTGGTTAATAAGTAATCGAGTATTAGAGGAAGGATGGAAGGATGGAAGAACGGAAGGGGCGGTGGGAAGGAAGAGTTTTAGAAGCTCCAGACCGGGAACTGATTCCTGCTGCCTCCCCCGCCCCCGCCCCCCACTCACAGCAAGCAAAATAACAAAGAACCCACCCTTTGGAAAGCCCCAAATTCCTCTGTGACCACAGACCTTATGTACCTCAGGGGGCACAGGTTTAAACCCAGCATGTAGCGGGCACTCGGGAATAGGTTTCCTCCCTACTTCCTTCAGAATGGCTTTGGGTGATTCGCTGAATTCTTTTCCTAAGCTCCTGGACTTCAGTGTGTGGAGGCAGAACAGTCCTGAGCAAGGAAAGAGAAGTAAACGAACAAGTCAAAGTGAGGCCACAGGAAAGCAATCCCAAGGAATGGAAAATTGTTCTCGGTCACAACAAAACCGTAGTATTTACTTCTGTTCTCTCACAGTGGGCAGAGCGAATGCACTGAGAGCTTCCTAAGGAGGCCCTGGCAACGCCACTCAATGGTGACAGGAGGCATCGCGGCTCAGCTTTACTCGGAGCAGCTGGCCAGCCAGCCATCTCCTTTCTGCTTAGAAACCGAAGCAGAGACAACGTCACAACAATAAGCAACAAGTTCATGACACAGTAAAGGTTTAGACTCAGACTACTTACCTGGTCTTCCAGCTTTAGTTAGGGCAGGGTTCCCAATATTTACAGATATGACATGAGTCTCTTCTGCAGTGTTGTGAGTGCCACGGAGCTCCCCACATGACACAAGTTGCCTTTTTATAATCTCAAAAAGCTACTCTAAACTTGCATTGTATTTAACCCCCATAGCACCCACATATATGGAAAAATAATGATATTTGTGTGTAAAATATCATGTATCCCCCAATGGAGGACACGGTGC
The DNA here is from genome assembly GCF_964212035.1 of Myotis nattereri. NCBI lineage: Eukaryota > Metazoa > Chordata > Mammalia > Chiroptera > Vespertilionidae > Myotis > Myotis nattereri. The sequence goes on along the minus strand of NC_138080.1, from coordinate 62,473,506 downwards.
AAATGCAGCCTGTGGAGTACGTGGCCGCAGCGTTGCAGCCCAGCTCCCTCCTCCTGGAGGTGCAAAGCCCAGAAATGATGGCCAAGGGCTGGACCACTGGGCCCCTTGCTTCTTTGATAGGAGTCTCCAGCAAAAAGCTGAGGATGAGTAATCATTTGGTCAATTTTGAAGCAAAGGTTTAAAAATAGAAAAATGGAGAGAACATTCAAATACTGATAGTACATTGTATTTACTACTAATTGTATTAATGAAGCAAAGACTTTGCAAGACACATGTTGAGGATTATTCTCTGGGTTTGGGCAGGGGTTCGGGGCAGAGAGCTTTTGTTTTTTTAGCTTATAAACAACAGAAATTTCTATCTCACAGTTCTGGGGCCTGAGAAGGTCAAGCGTTGGCCTGGTCATGGCTAAAGCGAGCTCTCTTCCTGGGTGATGCCTGGTACCTTCTCCACATCCTCATCTGGATAAAGGGAGAAGATCTCTCCATCGGGCCTTATTATTTATTTATTCTTTCTGTCTTTTTTAAAAATATTTTTTATTGATATCAGAGAGGAAGAGAGAACGAGAGAGAGGGAAACATCAATGATAAGAATCTTTGATCAGCTGTCTCCTGCACACCCCCTACTGGGGATCAAGTCAGTGACCTGGGCATGTGCCCAGAATGGGAATTGGACCATGACCTCCTGGTTCATAGGTCAACACTCAACCACTGAGCCACACCAGCCAGGCCACTCTGTCTTTTTTCAAAGAATAAATAAAAATTGTAATACCTCACCTCTGAAGCAGTAGAAGAAAACAACAATGAAGGAAAAAATGCCATTTTTACAAGGAATTATTGGTACACAATTAGCTATGTCTGAGTCTTTTAATAAATAATGCTGATTAATTCATATTAATAATTATATCTGTTAAAAATGGAGCTCTGTATTGTCAGATGAAATTTAAATTTATCATAATAGGCAACAACTCATAAACTAGCCCAATGAAAAGTCTTTAAAATCTAGTTGCTAAAACAAGGAAAGAATTCCAGTCATTCATACAATTTTTTGGCATAATATGCTAAGAAGTCTCAGGGGAAAAACCAAAGCAGTTGACTAATGGGTTCTTTTTTACTGCCTGCATCTCTTGAAAATGACAAAAAACATTCCCAATAATATTTACTTCCAGTCATCGTAGGATTCCTTCTTCCCATAAAAAAGAGACCAAAATATCATTTTTATGAGACTATTCCCAGCAACCAGGTCCATGGTTTCAATGCGAATGGAATTTTCTCAGCTATTCCAATATACTTGATGTCAAATCTCTTATGAGAAGAATTTGAACAGCGATAAGAAGGTGGGTTTCCCTTCAGCCAGCCCACTTCTCGTGGCCTTCTGTGTAAATGCTGCCTTTCCCCATTTTCTCCACAAATGGAGACACCATGGCTGATTGGTATCCACCTGCAAAAACGTTTAACTTGCTTTATTCTTGGGGACTCTCACTCATCACACCACCAGGTAAATTAAGAAGCATGTGTCAATGCCGTCCTGTCGGAACAGACTCAGCATCTGCCTTCCACATTTGGTTATGGTCGACGTCAACAAATACAGCAGCGGAGAAGGCCAAGCAAAATTATTCATCAGGGGCCTGTTTACATTTGTACTGTTGGTTCTAATAGGTTTTTTATTGAATTAAATTCTTCTGCCCTCATTAGGATCATGATTGCCTGTCAGCGAGTATGACATGTTTGAATTCCCACAAGGGTGTTACACTCTCCATCTTATATATTGCCCAGGAGGGAGTGAGAACAAGGCACGGTGGAAAATTTTATATGTCAGTCCTTGAAATTACGGTGTAAGTACCTCTCAGCCAATAAGTAATTGAACTTCACAACAAGGCCACCCAGAAAACTTTTGGGGTTCTGCTGTCTGGCAGACACGCTCAGCAGGTCCTGACATAACCAGGTTGGCTTGCCCCTCAACTTCAGCTTGTCAAGGTAGCACCCACTGTCTTCTCAAGTCTTCGTGGAAAACATGACATCAAACTAGAGTACCTGAAGGCAACCAAGGCTTACGATCATGGATGGCCAGTTCACCTGGAGTAGGGTTTGAGGTAAAGCTTTTTTCTAAGAATGCAGTAGAAGGTTTGGCAAAACCTTGGACATTGTAGAAGGCTGAGGATTCTGCTAGCTAAAAGGAGAGAAGCCCCCACAGGGTGGTCACATTTTTTAAACACTTATGCTGCCAAGCACTTTTTATACCTTAACTCATATAAGAATTACAGCTCAGTGGGGAATGACAATTACACCCATCTTATCAATGGAGGAGACTGAAATTCAGAGAGTCATTTTCCCACAGTCTCCTAGTTAAGTAAGTGGCTGGACAGGACTGAGAAAGAGGATGTCTGTCCCACTCTCGAGGAACATGGACTGTGACAGAACCTGGGGGCTTTAGGGACTCAGAAAGGGCCCCACCCAAGAGAAGGGATGGGACCACAGCCAGATTCAAATAAAATTCCATGAGCCCAACTGTACTCCCATCTGAATCATCCATAAAACAGTTCACAGTTTGGAGTCTGGTCTTTCTTCAGTAATCAACTGGGAAGAAAAAGAGGACTTTACCGGTTAAGAACTACGATGTGAGGAAAAATAAGCCACCCCCTATTTCCTTTTGCCCTAATTTCCAATCAAGTCATTCCACAAACTGTCTTTTTTTTCAGTAATTTTTAACTAGCACCACATTAGATTGCTTCCTCCTCTACACCTTAAAACAGTGGATCTCAACCTTCTGGCCCTTTAAATATAGTTCCTCATGTTGTGACCCAACCATAAAATTATTTTCATTGCTACTTCATAACAGTAATGTTGCTACTGTTATGAATCGTAATGTAAATATCTGAGATGCAGGATGGTCTTAGGCGACCCCTGTGAAAGGGTCGTTTGAACCCCAAAGGGGTCGCGACCCACAGGTTGAGAACTGCTGCCCTAAAATGTTCATATCTTACAGCTCGACCCCATTTCGCAACATTCCCCAGCCTGGGTTTCTCTTAGACACTCCGTCTTCCCTTGAGCATCTGAATCTCTGGGGCTTTAGTCCAGGCAACTGTCTTCTTAATAAGCTTCCCCAGAAGACTCTAGAGCCCATCAAAGTGAGAGTCCCCAACACACAAAGCAACTAAATGTTCTGCAGTTAGACACTGATCAGCCATGGTGCCTCCATTTGTGGAGAAAATGGGGAGGGGCAGCATTCGCACAGAAGGTTACGAGAAGTGGGCTGCCTTGGGGAAACCCAACTTCTCATCACTTCAAATTCTCCAAGAGATTTGGCATCAAGGACATTGGAATATCTGAGGAAACTCCCTCAAGAGATTTGATGTCAAGTAAATTGAAATGTTAGTGAAACTTCCTCCCATTAAAAGCAACTTAACCTAGAAAGGGTGAGTATAGGATAGGATTGGTCTGATTGTGTGATTGCTTGTTTATTTGCACACAGGAATTTCATGGCTTAACACCTGGGTGCAGAAGCAGCTTTTCCTCGTGGCTCTATGCTGTCCGGCTGCCTGTTGAAATAACTTGATTTTCAGCCCCATCCCTTTAATGATATAAAGCAAGAAAACAATGTAAATAATGCCTCCCTTCCTCTCCCTCCTTCTTTCTCCCTGTGAACTCCTTCTTATCCATTTTGTCTCCTCTCTCATTCTTCATCCTCTGCGCCCCAACCCTTTCTTAGACAACCCCCTGTCCTGATCTCTGGACACTTTCTTCTGTTTTTGGTTCTTCCTCTCCTTTCAGACTTCAGGATGCCTTCTGTGCTGACATCTCTCCTTTCCCTGACACAGGCTCACGGTTTGGTACCAAGCTGTTTTCTAGTCACTGGCAGCTAGCCTCAAATTCCATTCTGCCACAGGATTTAGCTCTAAGTCAGGCAGTAAATGGGCTCTTTACAAATCTAGCCTAATTTAAAGAACTCGCTTTGTGAGTGCATTTCTGCAGACATTTTTCAAGGGTGTTAGCAACTAGGCTATATGCATTCGCTTGTACAACAACAGACTGGCTGCTGTTTCTGTCACTCTGAGACACCAGCATTAAGGCTGGAATTAACTAGCAGGTGTAAACCACAGGAACCATGAGAATGATTTCACAGACTCCTTTTTTTTCCTTCTTTTTGTAGAATTTTAGCAACTAGGGCATGAGGTGCAGGGACCCGAGTATCAGTATTGTGAAGGCAGCAGGAGAATGATGAGTTTGGATCATCGGGCAGGTTGGATGCTGGAGGATGGGGACGATTGGAAGTCATCAACTATGGCTTCATCACTCAGCCTGGATGGCACTGACTTTCCATCTTATATACTGTGATATTTCATGGCCTATCCTTTTCTTATTGTGTCTAGTTGGACCAAAGACATTTGGTTCTTAAGGCCACTTTTAGAGGGTTCGTTTTGATAGACAAACTGTCAACAGGTCTCAGAACATTTGTGAAAATCTGTGCTAAGCAGAATGTTTGATGGCCAGACTGGGTGAGGCGAGGACCATGGCGATACAAAACTCGGGGTCTGGAGGAGACATGGCCACTGAACCATTTTGTTTTGAGGGGATGCAGTGTTCATTGTGACTAAGCTCTTTCTCTGCCACCAGAGGAAACAAGGAACCCCAGTACAATATGTAATCTTCCGTTTCCCTGCCCCTCCTCAGATGCTAATGAGGAGTGACATGCCAAGGCAAAAATAGCAGAGGGTCATAGTGGAAAACAAAAGGGCATGGTGAGGTATGATTAAAACAAACAAACAAACATTAATAATAGAGGGACTAGGGTGCGAACCAGCCCTCTGCATAATAGTGTAGGGGTCAAGCTCCATAAAAAAAATCATTAGCAAAAAAAAATTGTTCCAGAGCATTTTTTGTTTGTCTGTTTTTATGTGTGTTTTTAAAATTTATCTTTATTGTTGAAAGTATTGCAGACATCCCTTCTCCCCGCCCCCCCCCCATTGACCTCCACCCCACATCACCCCTCACCTTCACTGCACGGTTGTCTGTCCACGGGTTATGCATATACACATACAAGTTCTTTGGTTAATTCCTCCCTCCTTCCCTCTGGGATCCATCAGTCTGTTCCATGTGTCCATGCCTCTGGATCTATTTTGCTTGTCAGTTTATTTTGTTCACTAGATTCCACATATAAGTGCGATCATTTTCTTATCACCATAGGATTGCATAGTGAAATCCATTTGGAAAACGTAGCATCTATTTTCCACCTCTGAATGTAACAGATCACATGGACAGATTATGCGCAGGGGAAACCAACATCAAAATAACCTATTTACATTTATTTAACATAGTGTTTTTTTTTTTTAATTTGTTATTAATTCTTGGGTATTGTGGGTAACGTCTAGTCTTGCCCTGTCCAATACAATATCCACTGGCCACAGGTAACTATTTAACTATATTTGGGGTTCTTTTTCCAATTACAGTTTACATTCAGTATTATTTTGTATCAGTTCCAGGTGTAAGTTTAAATTAAATTTTAGTTCTTTCATCTCACCAGCCGCATTGGAAGTGCTAACAGCCACACGGGGCCACTGGGACAGGGCGGACAGAGAGCACGCCCATCATCACAGCAAGTTCTAAGCGACCACGCTGCTCTCACACATTCTGCTCTGATGGTGTGCACTGCATGTAGCTTGATGGGTAGCCATCCTCCAGCCAAAAAGAAAGGCCTGAGAAGCTGTGTGCGAGGGGGAAAGCATCCACTCTGCACGGAGGGGAGCAGCCTGCCTGAAGCAGAAGAGACACAGGCAGGTGGGCACTGAGAACGCCCCATGGATGCAGCCCTGGAGGAGGCAGGGATGGGAACATCTTCCCAAATCCATGGCTCCTCTCTCTCCCTCTGCCCAAGGCTTCAACCGGGAGCAGCGAGCTGAGGAGCGACTTTTCATATAAATTGAGTGGGAAGGGGGGCTATCCCAGCCCTCGGGTCCTCGGAAGCCAGTAGCACCAACGTGATTAAATAATTGAACCGTCTCACCTTGCCCAGTCAAGCTGGATTCCAATGAGAGTAATTAATCTTCTTGGTGCTTGTTATTCCCTGCCCTGTGCATACTTCTGCTCCTGTTCAAAGTCAAGTCGCCCATCCTGCCTGTTTCTTGCAAAAGAAGAAAAGGGAGGAGGAGGCAAAACAGAAAGCCTTCCCTGAAGAAGGGCATTAATAAGAAGTTACCTTCAAATCTACAGTCTTCATGACCTCCTCCCCCCAACCCCCGCAAAAAAAAAAAAAAATATGGTGAAATTAACAGGAATAGTATGCCACTTCATATGCAAATCTCAGAGAAATAATATTTGGGGTTTAGAGTCAGGCTTGCAGGTTGAATTTTAGGGTTTTCCTTCAAGAAACTCTCAGCTGCTGTACTTCCAAAAGCCCCGGAACAAGACAGACAAAGACTGAGATAAGGAAGAAAGCCGATCAGGGACCAAGTCTTGCTTGGCTTCCTAAGAGAATTACTGCTCAAAAGCAAAGCCCAGCCTGGCCAGTATGTCTCAGTGGTTAAGCGTCGACCCAGAACCAATTCCCAGTCAGGGCACATGCCTGGTTTGCAGGCTTGATCTCCAATGGGGGGTGTGCAGGAGGCAGCCAATCGATGATGTTTCTCTCTCTCTATCCCTCTCCCTTCCTTTCTCGCTAAAAAATCAATAAAAACATACTAAAATAAAATAAAGCCCACGTGGGGCAGGGGTCACCATGAAACATGTGATTAAATTCATTGATTTGTTCAACAAATTCGCATGCCTTCTTTGCCAGACACTGTCCCAGGAACTTGGGATACATCCCTGAACACACAGACATAATCCCTGTCCTGGTGGGACTTACATTCCTAACACTTTGTTTTTAATCCACCCACACTTTATCTATACTAATAAAAGGGTAATATGCTAATTAGACCAGACATCTAAGGCCCACAAGGATCAGGCCTAAACTGGCAGTCGGTCATCCACCGAGGGTTCCCAGATTGGAGAGGGTGCAGGCCCGGCTGAAGGACACCTCCCCCCCCATGCACGAATTTCGTGTACCAGGCCTCTAGTCCATTAATAAATGGATAAATTTAAAGATGCAAAATTTTAGCAGCGATGCATTTTGTATCACTCCCTGTAACATGATGGCTTGATTCCTATAAAAGTGTGTTCATATCGGTGTATAAGGTGACTACAGTCCCCAGGAATTTCCCAGAATCATGCAGATTGTGAACCTGTCTTCCCACCAAGGAGAAGGGAGGGAGCTTTCCAGCCAGCTCTGCAGACATCATGGGCTCCACACAATGACCAACATTACCAGGGGGCAGCCAGTCACCAGGTCTGCCTCCTCCAGGAGGGGAGCAGGTAAGACAGCAGCTGCTTGGCAAGAGCAGTGAGATGAAATGGGAGAGCCAAACAAAATGTGGGGGAAATGAAAAATAATCTCACTGCATTATCTACCATTCCTAAGTGTGTATTAATGGACTGATAAAGTATGCCCTGGAGAGTCTTAATACTACAATATTAAACTCCGCACACCAAGGAAAGCAAAGATGGCACATTATAACAAAGAGTTTGGGTTCTGTGTGTTGTTGGTTTTCTGGTTCTCGCTAATAATGTTCTGGTTTTTAGTTTTGCTCATTTGGAGACATTCGCCTTTCATTTAAAGGGCTGCTTGCCGCAGACACCGTTTTCCAACCGAAGTGCAATGCTGCCCCCTGGTGATAGAATAAGTAAGAGCACATGTAGAAATCCGGTATTGCTCCCAGGCAAACTTGCCTACAGTTCAGCCTAGATTTCATGTTGCTGTCTTTACATCCTCCAAATATTTCATCCTTAAGGATTCTCTGCACAGAAATATTTTCTGGCTCAGCCTAGTTCACATCACTAATCAACACAGTGTTTTATCCTAAAATATGAACTGTGCACTGATTACAAACAAACAATGTGGGTGAGTGGTTTCCTCCCCGCTTGGCTTATGAATTAAGCCATCTCCCCAGAGAAAGCTCAGAAATCAGGCCTATTTCACACAACCTTTAGAATCCTGATTGGAATCCTCACTGAAAAGACATTTACTGAGAACTCAAGCTCCAGGAAATCAATGCCTGGGTCTGACAGACACTCAGCTCCCAGACAAATGTATTTGATTTCACATTATCTTTCCATCTTTGCTCCAGGAATAAACCTGAGACTGAAAGCTCTGAAAATAACGATGCAGGTGATACACTGCACTACCAGAAGCCTCCTTCTTGCAAGGAACACAACTGCTGTTTTAGAGGAATCATATCGTGTGGAACCACGGGAGGAGGGGTTGCGTGGACAGCTCGTGATTAGCTGAATCCACGTATAGGATCCCATTTTCCTAACAGTGACCGTAACCACTTGCATCAGAATAACCTTGGAGGTAGTAAAAAATGCTAATTCGGGCCCATTAAATCTGAAATTCTGGGTATAGTGCTCAGAAGTCTGCATTTACCAAGGTCTTGGGGTAGCTTGTGCACCGAACTTTGAGATCACTGAGTAAAATGGAATAAAAAATTTTATTTCTATTTAGAAGATTTTCCTATTCATCAATTCCTCAGACATTATAAAGCTACAGAACAACAAAATAATTTTATACTTATCAGTTCAAACATTTCCTTGATTTTCTACAAAGTCAAAGGATATCTATCATTCAGCAGTACATGGTACTCTTCAACCAGCAAACAATGGTCACAGCCAACCAAAATCATAAGTCCCACTAGGTCACTGCTGGTGATAACTTCTCACTGTATTTCTTACCCCAAAGCCATTCTTCCAAAAAGCCCCATCAGTAGTATGAAATGATTCATTAAGCCAACACAGTCACTAAATCAGAAGATAAGACAGCCTGGAGAGTACCACACAGCTCTTTGCCCTCATAGATAAGAGCAAAAACAAAAATAAGAAAAACACACACACACATACAAAAAAAAAAAAAATCCAGCCCGGCTGGTGTAGCTCAGTGGTTGAGGGTCGATGCGGGAACTAAGAGGTCACCAGTTCAATCCCTAGTCAGGGCATCTGCCAGGATTGCGGGCTTGATTCCCTGCGGGGGGCATGCAGGAGGCGGCCTATCAATGTTGTTTCTCTCTCATCGATGTTTCTATCTTTCTGTCCCTCTCCCTTCCTCTCTCTCTAAAAACTCAGTAAGAACCTTAAAAAAGTCCAAGCAACTAGCACTTCCCTATTTTTCACCCTTTCTGACCTGCATGCTGCTCCTGGTCCTGACTCCTGCCTGCCCCGTCCCCCCGGGAGCCATTGTCCTCGGCCGCTCTCTGTCGTCATCTCGTGGCCACTTGTCATCGGGTCCTGTTCCAGGCCATGGCCAGAATGGCATGTGCACTGGTCTTGCCAAGCTGGGCCGAGGTGCCAGCACAGTCAGACCGTCTCCACACGGCTGCAGCAATTGGCCGGGTGCCAGTACCAACAAGTTGTATTTCATTCTTCCCCTTGATTGCCTGACGCAGCCACAGAGGAGAGGGGGAAGGGTTGTGCCTCTGCCTAAAGGGATCAGCATGAGGCGGGAAGCGGGTCCCCCAGCTCCGCTGACCATCACTCAGCCATCACTCAGTCGCCAGCAGGAGCCAGAGCAGCAGATGCTGGTGTGTGAGGAAGGCAGCCCCTCGGCCTCTCCAGGCTGGGCTCTCCGGAGAAACCAGTCATGGAGAGAAGCCTCCTTCGGGCCTGCACCACAGGGGAGCAGGCCCACCCGGAAACCCAGAAATGCCCGACGGTCAAGCTGAGGGCCCAGAGCAAGGGCCGCAGGGGAGGCCTAAGTGCACCAGTGACATCAAGAACAGAGCCTTTCGGTTTGTTCTGAGGCCGGGGCAGGTGGGAGGGGGTGGGGGACGGGAGGGGGTGGAGGCCAGGTCTGTTCTGGGAGAGAGATCGAAGTTTACAGAGCATCCTTTAACTTCATACCGCATTTCAATACTTGCGTGAAAGTGGGTTCGAAGTCACTACCGCCCACTGACAACCAAGAGAAGCCTAGGATGAGACTTCACCTCAGAGCTTGGCTCTTGGTGTTTGTCTGTCTGCAGAGAGAAGCCAGGGGAGACTTTAATGATAAAACAGCTTTGAGGGAGGGATTTTATTTAATGAATTATAATAAATGTATATGAAACCCAAGTATGCTCCCAAAGGTAGGAGTTGAATTTTCCTAAATCAGCTAATATCTTCGTCAATTCTCCTCCCTTTGCCTCTGGACTGTGTCACATCTTAAAATCCACAACACTCTCTCTCCTCAATTGCTCCACGTGGGTAACGCGCATTTAAAACTATGTCTCTTTGCCCCTTGACCTTTAAAAGAAGATTAGAAAGTAAATTTCTCGTCCTACAAAGCTACCAAACACCCATACACAGGAGAAAAGCCTCAAAGAGGACACCAGACAGAACTCAGTGAGTGTCTGTGCCATTTTCAGCCTGAGTGGGACTAAGCACAACCATTTCAAGACAAGTTTTAAGAACAGGGGAAGGCAAGATGTATTAGTATTGGTTGTTGTCAAAACCGATGTTCTAGTCTGCTTTTGCCTACTGCTCCTTCAGTGGCCAAATAAGGGCCCCCCCCACAAAATGTCTACCTCCTCACCCCTGGAGCCCAGGCATTCCTATGTCGCCTCCCGTGGCACTGGGCACTTTGCCGATATGATTGAGGCCCAGACCTTGAATTCGGGGGATTACCCTGGATCAGCTGGGGGACTCCATGTACTCACAGGCCCCTCGACAAGGGAGGCAGGGAGGCATTCAGAGAGGCCGCTGTGGTGGGTGCAGAGGCAGGAGTGATGCCATTGCTGGCTTTGACCAGGGAAGGGGGCCTTCACCCAAGGAGTCGGGGCATTTCCAGGAGCCAGAAAGGCCAGGAAAGGGATTCTCCTCTAGGACCTCCAGGAAGAACGCAGCCCGGCTGAAACCTTGATGTGAGCCCTGTGGCACCCACGCGGGACTTCGGACCTCCACAACGATAAGGTAACACGTGCGCGTGTGTTTTTTAAGCCACCGTGCGTGGTCCTGTTCCAGCAGCAATGGGAAGCCAGTGCGGCCTCCAGGTCCCTTCTGAAAGGAATCGTGACTACGTCTCCCATGTTTCCAAGTCTGACAATCTCGCAATGGCCGGACACTCGACGCCGGTGATCCCTCCGGGTGTCACTAGCCTCTGACACACACTTCATAGCTTCGGGCGCCGACTGCCAGCGAAAAAGAACACATTGCACATTTTCTTTTTTAAAGTGAAAATGATTAAGGGTCCATCACCTCGTGTGCTGGAATGATGAAATATGCTCGGGCACACTGACCCGGCAGCCATTCCAACTGTTTTCATCCTTCCCACTGATCGTCACAATTTAACAAATGATGGGCAATTGGCACAGAAACGGATTTTAAAACAAGGGAGGAAGCATCCCTAAAATGGACATCCTCAGCTGCATACCCACCAGAGGAACCAGAACTCGTTTTGTTGCTAAAAATGGAAGAGATGCGTGTCTCCCGGTCACAGAGACCGGGGAAGGGCTGAGCCTGAGGGGAGCCGGCACAGAGCACGACCCGCCTCCCACAGGCAGCACCACGTGGGGCCCTCACCAGGCGTGAAACAGGGGTGTCTGACCTTCCACAGGAAACCCGGCTGTTGAACTGGACTCATAAACATCGTCTCTTTGGGGGTTCGCTCAGGAAGAACGGGCCGAGATGTAATTCCCCAGTAGATGGAATCGGGGACACCTTTCTCTTTTGTGATCAAGACCTGGACACCCCACCAAGGCACAGTCTCACACCCACAATCCTTGACAGTGGGAAGTGCTCCAAACGTTTGTTAAAGGATATTTGGGTCTTTTCCAAACCCCACGGACATACCAACCCCTAGAAGCTTTAGCTTTCAGTCCTTGAAGCTCCGCTTCCCAAAGGGTCTCGGTTTGTCTTTGTATTCAAGGTGTGTATTCTTGGTGTTTAGATTAACGGTATCTTGAGAGCTGGCCAGCAGTAAGCAGGGTGTTTGGAAAGGAGAGAAGGTGGAAAAGGAAGAGGCAGCAAGGGACTCGCTGGGGAATCAAAGGACCATCTGTCTTCTACTGGGAGAGGGGGGAGGCGGGGAGCGGGGAGCCGAAGCCCCACCCTGCACAGCAGCCGGGAGGGCGGGAAGATGGGAGGGTGCAGGCTGGTGCCCCAGACTCTGCTCCGGTGACAGAAGCAGAATAGATAAAACCCTCGTTTGTCTCTGAGCAGTGAATACAGAAGATGAGGCTGCATCAGTCCCTCAGTCTGTCTCATTAGGAATAATAGAGAGAAATTGCTTACAATCATCTCTAATGGGTTGCCTGGTCTTTAACAATGGGCTCAGCAATTAGTTTGTCGATTTTTAACCAAATGCAAAAATAATAATCATCCCCTGAGTGAGCCTGTGATCTGCCCTACGACCTTTCACCTGAGGCTCCGTGCACCCTCCAGTGGCCTTCGGCATTTTCCACACCCACTTTTAGCCAAGGACTTAATCCACCTCATACAAGGTCTCTCGGGAAAATCCAGTGCAAACGCCTGGCCATTCACCCTTTCCTCTCCTGGTCCCCCTACACCAACCAATAAAAAATAAATAAAAAAAAAAACAATAAACACATTTTCCCTACCTTTGAAACCATGCATTGCCCTTGGTGATAGCCTGGGCTAAATCAGAGATTGACGTTTTAAAATATTTGACCTCTAACGTCCGATTATGAAGTTAATTTCATGATGAAGAAACGGTGCCTGCCAAGGAAATATCTCCAACTTAGGTCCAGTGCCCTAACTATCATAAGAGGAGAGTGCAGCCCTGTCTAACCTGGTGGGGACTGGACCACGGCCCAGACAGGACCTCCACGGCCGCAGCCTGGCTACACCTGCAAGGCACCAGGAGGAAGCCGCCAGGGAGAAAGGGCGGCATCCACATGTCCCCCCGTGCTAAGGGCCTGGCGCCGAACGCACTGAACTGGGCTCAGGAACCCAAGGGAAAGGCCTGGCCAACTCTGTCCGTGAAACTTCCAGCTGACGCCCTCAATGCCTTCACACTCCTTTCTCTCCTGGGGGAAAGTAACACCCAGCCCTACTACCGCCCCTCCTCTAAGCACTTGAGAGAAAACACTGCATGAATTCAGAGCCCAGTAACCATGTTATTAATATTTCCACCACAGTGGCTGCATTCTCTCCAAGGCTTGAGACTAGCACTCGCGCGCGCGCACGCACACACACACACGCACCATCACAGTGGTGGTGGGCAGCCAGCTAAGGGGGAATAAAGAGGGTGTCTGGCCAAGAACACACAGTTAACCAGCAAACTCCTCCTGCAGCCTGTAGGTGAGCTGGCTACTTTAGAAAAAAAGGGTGTGATAGGCAAGTCTGCAGATAGGACGGTCTCTGTTGTCACCACACTTGCTTTTGTCACACAGCCCTTTCCTAATCTCCTGTCCTCATGCAAGTGTCCCTGAGAGGAGCTATGACGAACACCACACAGACATCATCACTTTCTCAGGAACCTTCCCTGGCCGCGCTGTGAAAACCGCCCACACCGCTCTTCTCTCTGCACCCTCATGGCTCACGATAGTTTCAATATAATGGTTGTTCACGTATCTGTCTCTCTCCTAGAGGCTCCTAGAGGTAGGGGACGAGGCCTGTTTCTTCCCTAGCCCAGTGCTCAGCACATAACAATCAGTATCTATTGACCTAAAAAACTCTGACCCTTATAACAGTGGAAGCCGGGTCTGATTATCCCCATCTTACAGGTGAGAAGCCTGAGTCTCGGAGAGCAGTGTGATTTTCCCAGGGTCACGGGCTAAATAACTGTGAAGGCTGGGACACCACCCCTGGATCATCACTCTGGCCCTGGACACAGTACATCCTCCCTCCTCCCGTCAGCCAGCCACATCCCTCCCCCTTGATTAAAAGGAGCTCAAGGACCACCTCCCCCTTGAAGTTATGCCTGTTCCCTTTCTCCCCAGCTGCTGACCTCTCCCACAGACTCTCATATTTACTGGCACAATGGCTTGCAGGTGGGCTATTTATCCACGTGGCTTCTAGAATGATTGGGGAAGAAAGAAAGCAAACTGGAGGGAGTGGGGTCAAGGAGAGAAAGTGGAGGTAACTGGATTTCAGAACAGGAAGAGGTCTTTTTGCAGTGCAGCCTTGAGAGAGAGAAAGCGCACTGAGGAGAGGAGAGAGCATCCTGCCCGTCAGGGAGAGGGAGCCGTACGTGTGAGATGGACACATGTCTGCACCCGGGGCCGTCCTGTCTGGTTCTGCTGCATCCGGGGTGGAGCTGCCACGAGGGGACCTACAGGGATGCGATCCTGGATACTGAACAGGAGGGTGTGGAGAAATTTCTGGCTTGGGGAGAGCTTTTTTCCTACGCTACACCCAACCACAGCACCTGACTGAGCTCCCCACACTTTTGCTATTGAGCTGGGGGCAGAGACTGAGGGGTGAGGGGGTGGGGAAGGCAACAGCGTGGAAAGTCAAGAGGACAGAAATCTTGTCCATTTTTGTTGTTGTTAATCCTCAACCAAGGATAATTTTTCCATTGATTTTTAGAGAGAGTGGAAGGGAAGGATGGAGAGAGAGAGAGAGGGGGAGGGGGGGCACTGATGTGGGAGAGACTCATCGATCAGTTGCCTCTCACACACACACCCTGACTAGGGCTGGGGATCGAACCTGCAATCCAAGTACATGCCCTTGACCAGGAATCAAACCCTCGACCCTTTGCTGTACAGGCTGACATTCTGACCACTGAGCAACACCAGCCAGGGCCAAACCTTGTCCATTCTTAATGCACACTTGCAATGTTTACAGCAGAGTTTCACTCTCCATCTGCTATGCTGTGGGTTATCCTACAAACCTCGAGGACTGCCTGACCGTCCTCACTTCAGCAGATGACTTTGAATAAGTTCAGACACAGACAAAGTGAGTTCTTCACCTTCCGTGGCTTCTGCACCTCAAGACAGCGCCGTTACTTCTTCAGATCTCTTTACTCCACCCCATCTGAGGTGCTTAGCTGTCTCGAGGGTGAGCAGAGAAAGTCAGACTTAAGATGCAACAGCTCCCTGGCTGTTTGACACTGTCATTATACTGTGGCGAGATTTCATTAGCATCCACACACATTCTTGAGTCCAGTCACGACATAAAGCAAGTCCAGAATCACTTATGGGTTGAATGCCCCCATTGCTGCCTTCACAGAGGTGGGCCCATCCCTCGGCTCAGAACACACGGGACAAAAGAGATAGATATAAAGAATCACCTATTTACCAGTTCTTTATTCTATTACGGGTAGGAACAGAAGCTGACACCCACAAGGACCCTTTTCAGCGAGGAGGTATACATCACACCACAGAAATACATAAAAGGCAAATTATCCCTGAGCTCATCGCGCCTCCATTGACCTGCTCAACGTTGAAAGGCGGCTGCAATTAGATGCCATGGTCACAGGCCTGCTGGCAGCTCAGAGCGCCTGCATTTGCTTTAATCCTGCAGAAATGAACCGGGATGAATTCTGGGGCATGTATTGCATCTAAGTTCGAATTCTGTGAGTCTGATTCAGATTTGTGGGAGTTTAGCAGATCTTTCTCAGCGTCTGCAGTATCTACAACATGAGATCTAATTTGGGGCTTAAAATGCTCATGAAAATTAACTGCATTCCTTTTAAAAATGCAAGTGGGAAGAGATGGAGAGGGGAAACAATGTTGCAGGCCACAAACTCACCACCACGTTTGCACACTTGGCGGAGAAGCCTCCCAGCGCTGGTGACTGCCGATCATGGACGCTCCCACTCCAGCCTCTCAGTCAGACCTGACTCTCCAACCTGGGCACCTGTGAAGAAATCTATTTTACTGCTTTTTTTTTTTTTAATTAAATCTTTATTGTTCAGATTATTACATTTGTTCCTCTTCCCCCCGCCCCCTCCATAACTCCCCTCCTCCCAGTTCCCACCCCACCCTCCGCCCTCACTCCCCACCCACTGTCCTCATCCATAGGTGCACGATTTTAGTCCAGTCTCTTCCCGCATCTCCCACACCCCTTTCCCCCCCAAGAATAGTCAGTCCATTCCCTTTCTATGTCCCTGATTCTATTATAATCACCAGTTCATTCTGTTCACCAGATTATTTATTCACTTGATTCTTAGATTCACTTGTTGATAGATGCATATTTGTTGTTCATAATTTGTATCTTTACCTTTTTCTTCCTCTTCCTCTTCTTAAAGAATACCTTTCAGCATTTCATATAATCCTGGTTTGGTGGTGATGAACTCCTTTAGCTTTTCCTTATCTGTGAAGCTCTTTATCTGACCTTCAATTCTGAATGATAGCTTTGCTGGATAAAGTAATCTTGGTTGTAGGTTCTTGGTATTCATCACTTTGAATATTTCTTGCCACTCCCTTCTGGCCTGCAAAGTTTCTGTTGAGAAATCAGCTGACAGTCGTATGGGTATTCCCTTGTAGGTAACTGAGTTTCTTTCTCTTGCTGTTTTTAAGATTCTCTCTTTATCTTTTGTTCTTGGCATTTTAATGATGATGTGTCTTGGTGTGGTCCTCTTTGGATTCCTTTTGTTTGGGGTTCTCCGCGCTTCTTGGACCTGTAAGTCCATTTCTTTGACCAGGTGGGGGAAGTTTTCTGTCATTATTTCTTCAAATAGGTTTTCAATATCTTGGTCTCTCTCATCTTCTGGCACCCCTATAATTCTGATGTTGGTACGCTTGAAGCTGTCCCAGAGGCTCCTTACACTATCCTCGCATTTTTGGATTCTTTTTTCATTTTGCTTTTCCGGTTGGGTGTTTTTTGCTTCCTCGCATTTCAAATCATTGACTTGATTCTTGCGCTCCTCTGGTCTGCTGTCGGGAGTCTGTATAATATTCGTTATTTCAGTCCGTGTATGCTTAATTTCTAGGTGGTTCCCCAATATAAGATCGAGGGTCTCATTAGTTTTCTTGTAGATCTCATTAAGTTTATCGGTGGCTTCTAAACAGTTCTTGAGAGACCTTAAAAGTGTGGTTCTGAACTCTATATCTTCCATTGACAATTTTGTCCTGTTTCTTTGTCTCCGCATTTTGTTATGCTTCCTTGATTGTTGTAGCTAATACCAGGGAGGGTTTGACCTCCAGGCCAAGTGGCTATGAGAATCAGCTGTGTCTGCAGTGAGAGAACTTCTGTCCTCTAGGGAGGTGCTAATCTAGCCTTTGCCTGAGGCTATCTGGCAAATGCCTCTATGCAGGGCTTGGGCTGGGCGGGTCGCACAGGATCAATAGGGTGGGCCGGAGAGAGCAGTTATGGCTCAGTCCTGTCCCCAGGGGCTCTGCCTCTCTGAGTCCCAGCACCCGCTGCAAACCTCGGAGAGAAAGTGCACTCGCTCTGACCGAAGCCAGACAGTCCCACTTCTCCCGTTTGAGTCTGGGTCCCTAAAGACTCACCTGTATCTGGAGCTCAGAGTCTGTGACTCCCTCCCGATTGAAAACGCCAACCGCGCCCTCCGCCGCCAGCCCGCTCCGCGCACTCTGCACCTCAGAATTTGACTTCAGCACTGCGCCTCCTCTGATATGCGTTTCTCTTTCCTCCTAGTTGTAGGACTTCCACTCAGCCAGCGTTCCTGTGGTTCTGGGTGATGTCCCTTCCGTTTTTTGGTTTCACTTTTGAAGTAGTTGTTCAAAGCAGCAAACTCCGGCGTTAACCTATGCCGCCATCTTGGTTCCTCCCTATTTTACTGCTTTTTGTTATAAAATAAATTGAAAATATATTTGGGGTGGGAACATCAAGGTTTTCTTTATTTTAGCACTTAAAAATAATATGAGACCCCTGTTGCAAACCTCGTGGACACAGTGAGAGGCTGCAGCATGAGTGATTGTCATGGTGCCTTTTCCCTATAACAGTTGCTTTCACTTACTGAGCTTTCCCATGTGCCAGGCACCATGCTAAGCACTTTCCTTACACCGACGCCTGACAACCTGATAAGGAGACTGAAGCAAAGGGCAGGAAAGGATCCTACCCAAGCCCCACAGCAACGCAATGGCAGATCCAAAATTCAATCCCAGCTCAGCTGGCCCAAGACCCTTCACACATCACTCTGATATGCTGCTTGCTCTAAACTGCTTCTTAAGCAAATATATATATATATATAATGCATACATATACATACATATGTGTGTGTGTGTGTGTGTGTGTGTGTTAGAAAAGATTCATTCGATGATGATAGCCAAATCCCCTGCACATAGACAATACTTAAAATACTTTTGGTTTATGAGTTTAATAAAAGCCAGCCAAGTGAATTTCAAGCCTATGATGCAGAGGATGGATCGGTCCAAACAGATTCAAGAAATATGGATGTGGACTTTAAAAAGAAAAATGCCTGTTCAGAGCACAAGGATTTAGCACATTGCCTCCAGGAAAAGCCAACTGGCTGTCTCCAAACAGTCCAGGTCTGTCCAGCCAGAGGCCTAATCGACCTCAGTGATAGACCTCAGTGATAGACAAGGAATAGCAATCATATAACACCAGAATTCCAAAGCATTAATGGCCAACACAAATTAGACCTGCCAGGTAAGCCACAGCAGAACACTCTCCACCTCACTCTTCTGCAGGGCAGACTTATAGGGCAAGTCTGCCCACAATCAGGAGGGGAGCTGGTGAACCCAAAATCAAAAGAGATGTCTTTGTTTGCAGGTTTAATGGAATGTCATGATGATTGCATATCAATAAATCTACAGCCTCTCTCCCAGATGCAAGAGGCTGGCAGTGCCTTCTTAGAGGACTCCGAAAAGACCTGAAGAGTCTCACAGCAAGGGGACCCCAACAGCCAGCCAGAGTGCCCTACAGATCCTTCACTAGCAGCCACTGGCAGCCCCTCCCACTCACGTCCCCCAAGATGTGGTTTCCTTGGGGAGTGATCCCCCTATCCTTCCCAGCCCCTCACCCACCTGCCCAGAGCTGCCAGATTGGAGGTCGTCCCCCATCTTACACATAAGCAGATGACTTGGAGGAAACAAAAACCACGCTGGGAGAAGAAAACTTAAAAAACAAGTTACTGCTCTTCTCGGAGAAATAAGGAAAGACATTGCAACTGTAAGAACAACAGGAAGTGGCTGTAAAAACGTTCAGGGAATGAAATGCTCTTGGAAATTAAAACTACACTTCACAGATACAAACATTTCAACAGAGGGTCTGAGAGATTTCACTAGAAACTTCTCTGGACAATAGAACAGAAAGAAAGGATTGGAAGATCCGAGTGACAAGATAAGAACATTACAGGCCAACAACCAACGACAGGCATTGCAGAAACAAGAACCAAACAATGGAGAAGGAAATTAAAGCAACAGCTCCAGCCAGTTTCCCTTGACTAAGAGGTGCTTTTCAAATGGAAAAGGCTCACAAACAATGTGATGAGAAGGTTTGTGACTGAGTTAATAAAAACTATTCTTCATCCAGAAAAAAAAACAATACAAAACACTAATCCCATCATAGACCCTGAATTCAAGCGGCTGGGCTTCTGCTTCCTTAGACAAGTCTTTGGGGGGATGGGGGGGTTGGGTGGTAAGGGGGGGTTCATTCTCTGCACCTTTTTATTCTCTCTATCTACAACTGAACAAACTTCCTCACTGGAAAATCCTGTCCAGATATAATCAGATCCTTGCTTTTCCAGAAACCAGTCCATCTTTGTTGAGGGATGTTCATATATCCACTCTGTCCCAACAGGGGTTGAATTTTAAGGCTGTTCCAGGTTAGGGCTCTCAGAAAGTCAACACTGAGACAGGACGTACATTCAGGGGTGTTCCTGGGATTACCACCTGCCCAAGGAGGGACAGAGGGAGACCTCAGCCAACCCCTCAGGGAACTCTGGAGCTGGGGTGACCCTTCAGAGGTGTCCCAAATTGGGGCGAGGTGGTCGGGCCTTTGCACTCCTATAACTGTCAGTCGGTCACTGGCTGTGGACCACCCTAGGCAGTAGGCAAGGCAGCTCCCTTCAGCTGAGGTGACCCAGGAGAGCTGAGAGCTGAGAGCTCTCAGTCAGCTGCACTCAGGGCAGTTGAGGAAATAAGTTCTTTATTCCTTAAAGGGGACTTGGGCAACACACTGTAGCATCCCCCACAGAGGATAATTCTAAACTCCCAGAAAACGCCTCCCTTAACCCCTATCATACTGAACACCAGAGAAGAACTGAAGAGGGGATAGGGGCGGGGAGAGCTAATCAGATTCCAAGACCTCTGGAATAGGAATGCCTCCCTCCTGCCAGGGCTGCCCAGATGCTTCTAGCCAATCCCCACTGCTCCCCCACATGCCCTCCAGCCTCTATGACCTTCTCTCTACCCTTCAGGGCCAGGCTCTCCCTCCCCTCAGGACTTTCCCACACTGAGCTGCTCCTCCTAGGCTGGAAGGCCCTGCCGACCTCTTCCCTCACCTGGTTCCTGTTCTCCCTCAGGTCTCAGCTCAGAATGCAAACCCCTCCCCAGCTGGATGACCTCACAGCGCCTTTCCCTCTGCCATCGGAGAAATTCTTCTATTACCTCTATATATTTAGTTTTATACCACCCCACTTCCCACTAACTGTAAGCTCTATAAGGGAAGGGGCCATGTCTGTATTTCCCACCGTAGTTATCACAGAGCTTGGCACAGAGCCTAGAAACTAATAGGCACTCAATAAAAATAGTGAGTGAGCAAGTGAGTGAACAAATGAGTGAGTGAGTGAATGCAAAAATGAGTGGATTCTAGCAATTCAGGGCAGCTCTGGCAGAGTGAGAAGGGCCCCCAAATAGGCCTCCAGTTCTGAGATGGCTCTGAAAATCACCTCACTTCCAGAGACGCCCATCCCAAACCAGGGTAAGGTGCCCCAGAAAAAGGCTCTGGTGGCACCATATTCCTGCCACAGCACTAAACACATTACCTTATAACTGCCTAGTCATTTATCTTTTTTGTCCCCACCAACACTGTAACACTCATGACAGCAATAGCCATTGCTAGCTTATTCATCGTCGCTTCCCCAGCACCTAGCACAGGGCCTGGCATAGAAAAGGTACCCCAAAATATATTTCTTGAATAAATAAAAAAGAGAGAAGTGTATGTGTTTAGTAGAGTTTCAATGAAATCATATTTTCAAGTTTACGCTGGCATTAGAGTGAAATTGGTGGTGTTTAGAGTCCAATAGAGCTGCAAACAAAAGAGTAGGCATCTTGGGGGTCTTCTTGGAGGAATGTGGGAGCCCTGTGACCCTGCTGCTGCAACAGAAGTGTCCTTTCTTCCCCTGGGAGTGTTGGGAAGTGACGAACACATCTGGTATCTGTCAGGGATGTTTATAATCGTCGCCACACTGACAGCCCAGCAAGATGCTAAGCATGTTCTGTAGACAGTATTGTCTCCTTAAATGTCCATTAAAGCACTGTGATGCGGGAACTATGGTCCCTATTTCTGAGATGATGAAATCAAGGCTTGAGGAGATTGTCACCTGCCCCAGGTTACCAAATGTGTCAGAGGTACAGCAAGGGGTGCCTGTCTCCAAAGCCTATGCTCACCTCGAGCACCACAGCAAGCTCCCTCTTCTCCATGGTCCGCTCCCTCCAAAGAAGTGAATTACGTGGGAGGTTTAAGGATGAGCATACAAACAGGACCAGGATTATTAATTAAACTTTTTAATATCTTACCATCATCCCAATTTCCACCGTATCACACCCACAGGAAAGGCAGAGCAGAGCTAATTAGAGCATCCAGAGAACCCAGGGAAGCATCCACGTGGAAATCCTGGCTGTGGTCTGCCACCAACTCCATCCCAAATGACTTCTCCTCCCAGGGCTAGTCAGCCACATCCTATAGGCAGAGTGCTTTGCTTCACAGAGCTTATGTGGAGCCTAAGGCAAAGTAGTCCCACTGAAAGCGTGCATTTAAAATGCATATTGGCCAATCTGTGAGGCAGAAGAGAGAAGAGGATGCTGGGCTTGCCCCCTGGGAGAGCACTCAAACCTTGACCTGGGTCAGAACCATTCTGCTATGCCACACCCCAAAGGAAAAGGGTAGGTTATGCAGGAGAGCTAAAAATTAATGTAGTAAACTATTTTTCTTATTTTTTAAGTGTATGTTTCCATGGTAACAGAGGTACCAACCAACAAATGTGTCCTTTTTTTGAATAAATAATGTTTTCCTCAAGGAAGAAAATAACAGCACACTTATCCACTTTGATAAGTAACATATCTTGGGAGCATCCAATAAAATCCATACTTTATATGTGTGTGCGTGTGTGTGCGTGTGTGTGTGTGTGTGTGTGTGTTGATTTTAGAGAGAGAGGAAGGGGGAGAGAGAGAAATATCAATTGGCTGCCTTCTGCACCCTCCCTCCTGGCAATCAAGTCCGCAACCTGGGCACATGCGTGACTGGGAATGGAACTGGATCAATCTGTTGGCCTTTCGGTGCATGGGACAACCAACTGAGCCACACTGGCCAGGACAAGTCCATACTTTCCCCCCCATTTCACCCCTCTTCAAAAACTCGTCCAAGAATGAGAGCTTTGAATCTAGGGATAATAAAAGTCTAGAAAATCCTAAGATTATTTTTTTCTCACCTTAAATTTCCCAGCACCTTGTTTGTAAGCCATCCTTAAACATATCTACTGATAGGTCCATTTTGGAAACCTAATAAGCCCTGTTGGCCCCTGGCCAGACACTGAATAACCCCAGGACCATTATGCATCCTGGCGTTCTCTTAATTAAACTTTTGCACATCTTATCACCATCCGAATTTCCATCACATCACCCCCACAAGATAGGCAGAGCAGAGCTAATTACAACACAAAGCAGGTTGAGTAAAGTATGCACTTGCCCTCCCCCCCACCCCCCTCCTAGCAGGCACTGAGTGCCGCCTCCACTCACCTGCCTGGGTTCCTAGAAACAGGCTCCTCATCTCTCCAGGGCCCTGGGAGCCCCAGAGCAGCAACACCCCCCGCTGTGCATCCCCAGCCCCGGGCACTCACAGAGGGGACAAGGAGTGCCCGCTCCAAGATCTGACCTCAGCATTTTTGAAACAGTGAAGGATCAATTAGGACTGAATTTCATGATCTGCTCAACTCTCTATTTTTCTTCCCTACCGTTAATCCTTTTAGTGCAACGACTCCATACGAGAGTATGAGGCAGCATCTGTGACCATCCTTTCCATGTATTGGGTCCTGGCCTGAGCTCTACTCCTTTCAGAATAACAGTACTGTCTGATTTTCCCTGCAAAGTAACTTTTTAGAATACTTACACTCTCTTTTCTTCTGTTCTTTCTAATTAAAACAACAGCCCTAGCCAGTTTGGCTCAGTGGATGGAGCTTCAGCCTGCGGACTGAAGGATCCTGATTCGATTCAGGTCAAGGGCACATGCCCAGGTTGCAGGCTTGAACCCCAGTAGGGGGCGTGCAGGAGGCAGCCAATCAATGATTCTTTCTCATCATTGATGTGTTTCTCTCTTTCCCTCTTCCTTCCTCTCTGAAAACAATTTAAAAAGAAAAAGAATGGAAGAAGGAAGGGAGGGAGGGAGGGAGGGAGGGAGGGAGGGAGGGAGGGAGGGAGTAGAAAGAAAGAAAGAAAGAAAGAAAGAAAGAAAGAAAGAAAGAAAGAAAGGAGGGAGGGAGGGAGGGAGGGAGGGAGGGAGGGAGGGAAGGAAGGAAGGAAGGAAGGAAGGAAGGAAGGAAGGAAGGAAGGAAGGAAGGAAGGAGGAAAGAAAGAAAAGAGCAACACTAACCATGTAATGAGATAGGCCTGTGATGTTCCTCCATGAGTCCTCCTGGGGCAACAGTGGCCAGCAGCTCTCACCAGGCACTTCCCCTGAGTGGGCCGCGGGGACACGGTCAGGTGCTTCAGCTGGCTCACGGGGCTGTTCTGCAGGAGTGATGGGGCCAGGACAGGGGACCTCCTGGCCAACTGGAGGGTGCTCCTTTTGAAGTCCATATGGGCACCAACAGCTGCAGCTACAACGAAAGCTCAGACACACTGTTTCCTGACCTCCCTGTCACCTCTGGGATCTGAGAATAAAGCAGCAAGACCAGGCCCCCGAAGCTGGAGAACAAAATCCAATAGGCGTGGACAGAGCTGGGCTTCCGTAGTTTTACCAAGTTGCACAGGTGCATCTGCTGTGCGGCCAGACTCGAGCCCCGCGAGTCTCAGTGATCGTGCATGGAAGGCACACCTGGGCAAGGCACCACTTCCCACCGCACCTTCCGGATACTGAGTCCACAACGAGGTATGCCTGCGGTTCAGGTCAGAAGTCCGAACGGGTCTTAAGGGGCTAAAGCCCAGGTGTTGGCAAGGCTGTGTTCCTTCTAGAAGCTCAAGGGGAAATCTGTTTCCTTGCCTTTTCCAGCTCGGAGGCCTTGGCCTTGGCACCTAGCCGGCAATGGCCTCACCCCAATGTCTGCTTTTCTGCTTCTGATTCCTGACGCCCTCTCTCACTTGTAATTACATTGGGTCCACCAGGATTGTCCAGGATAATCTCCGAAGACCCTTCATTTAATCCTATCTTCAAAGGCCCCTTTGCCATGTAAGATAACATACTCACCAGTTCTGGGACTTATACACAGACAAGGGCACCGGGGGAGTATTCTGTTTACCATACTCTTCTTCTGGGAATATCGGTGTGGTCCAATTAAAATGGAGAGTAGGTGTCTGCCAGGAATGCTCTCATTATCGAAGTCTCACAACAATATTTGGCCTTAGGAGTCTATGCTCTTTCTACTCGCTGCTTATTTCCACTCACGTTTCCTGGTTAATGATTCTCTCCTTGTCTTTTGAGACACATAGTTCTGAATGAGAAAAAATGCTCATTCCAAAGTGAGACAAGGGCACTGCATCTGGCATGCAATAGCAATAATAATAACAACAATAATAACAATAATAATAATAATAATAAATTTCAGAGCGTGGTTTACAAATTTTGTGCAAAATAAGCTTAGAATTCTCTACAGCCAAATATTGTCAATCAGCATTCCTAGCACGTTTGCCCATGAAACGCTACACAAGTCAAAAAGGTCTGTATCATTGTTGAAATAGCAAATCTGCACATTTTCTGTGCTTCAACGTATTTGTAATAGAACTGCTGCTAAGTGGATAAGCATGGCGATGGTCCTCACACTGTGATTCTTCCTCGTTGGTGGAGGAGAGCATCACACCTAGCAGCATAGCTCTGGGGAGTTTTGCCCTTGATAACAGCACATTTTGGAGGGTCAGGAGGGAGGAAGGGGGAGAAGCATTTGTAAATCTGAGAGATGGGATATGGGGCTCTATTTGCTAAGGGAAAAGCAGCTGGAAATACACGGTGGTTGTTACAGAAAATAAGAATGTTTCTTGGAAATTAAATTCAGAGAAGATGAAATTGAAAGCAAGGGGAAATAAAACATCCCTCTGACTTAAAGAAGGCACATTTGAGAAAAAGTAAAGTGATGGCAAACATTTGTCAGATCCATCTATGTATTTCTTGTTCTGTGAATGGCCAGCTTTTCTTCTTTATTCATTTTCCTATTACAGTGTTCATCTTTTTTATTGATTTGTAAGCACTCTTTGTGTATTAGGGCCATTAACCTTGTTTTTCTGAAATAGGTTTTGCAAGTAAATTTCCTATTTGTCAATCTCGTTTGTCATAGTGGTTTTCTTCTATGCTGGAGTTTTTAATTTGTAATCAGTCAAATCTATCAATTTTTTTCTTCATGCTTTGTGAATTTCTTATTAAGCTCAGGGAGGCCTTCTGTACACCAAGATGATTAAAATTTCACCCAGTAGCATTTAAAAAATGCAAATAAAAATGAGGTTTAACTTTTTTACCTATTAGATTAATTAATTCATTTACTCAACAAACATTTGTCAAGTGTCCACTATGTGAGCAGCATTATACTAAAGAGCCAGGGATTTAGGAATAAAGAAAACAGAAGGAAAAAGTTACATCCTTAATTGTAATAAGATATTTAACCTCATTTAGATACTGGTTTGTACTGATTCATGTATCTGTTATACTATGTAAAATATTTATAATCTTTATCTAAGCTGCATTTCCCTGCTCCCTATTCTAAGCTAAGGGTGTTTTTTTTCTTTTAATATTATGTGTTGTTGCCCTGTCACGGTGGCTAGTGATTGAGCCCCTACCTATGAACCAGGAGGTCATCGTTCCATTCCAGGTCAGGGTTCATGCCTGGGTTGTGGGCTCAGTCCCCAGTAGGGGGCGTGCAGGAGACAGCCAATCAATGATTCTCATCATTGATGTTTCTCTCTCACTCTCCCTTCCTCTCCGAAATCAATACAAATACATATATATTTTTTTAATTATGCGGTTTTTGTCAGTTAACTACTATTGAATAATAAATCAGCCTCCAAACTTAGTGGCTACAAACAATAAAGTTAATTATCTAAAAATAAAAATAAAAAATTTTAATCCTTGTGATAGTTACATTCTATTGGGTCCAGATAAGCAATAAACAAGATAAATAAGTAAACAGTATAATATACTAGAGAATAAGTGCTATGAAATAAAACAAAGCTGGAAAGAGGGATAGGAGATGCTGAAGGGGGGACAGGAGACATTTTAAATAGGATCGTGGGGGAGGGTCCCTCCAGTGAGCCATGCTGGTGTCCCAGGCAGAGCTTAGAGCCAGCATGAGCCCTAAAACAGGAGCTGTTTGATGTGCTCCAAGAACAGCAAGAAGGCTAATGTGGCCACAGCAGGAGAAAACAAAGGTAAGAGAAGAAATCAGTTATGGGAGGGGGACAATATCGCCTGGGTCTTGTGAGCCATTGCAAAGATCCAGGCATTTGCTATGAATGAGAGGGGATGGCATTGGAGGGTACTGGCTAGGGAGTGATACTATCTCACACATTATCAGAATCACTCTGGCTTCCATGTTGAGACTAGTCTCTCCTAGAAATGGGACAACCTGTTGGGGGGCTCTCCCAGTAATCCAGGTGAGAGATGAAGGTGACGTGGGCCATGGGGGAGCAGAGGACTGGATGTGGCATCTGAAAGATGAGTCAAAGATGGCATTGAGGTTTCTGTCCTGAGCAACTGGAAGGGTGGAGTAGCCATTAACTGTGAGGGGAAAGTGAACATGAAGCAGATGTGGGGGCCGGAGGGCAGACTGAGGGCTTTAGTTTCGAACATGCCGACTTGAAGATATCTACTAGGAATCTAAGTGGAGATGTCAAATAGCTGTATCCTCAAGGTGAATTCTAAAGCTCTCCTCCACCCCTAAACTGGAGATGTGCATTTGGGAGTCATCCACATAGTGGAATGTAAGGTCAGGAGACTGAGTGGGATTACCAAGATACTGTCAAAGATGGAGAAGGCTGGCAATACCAAATACTGACAGGTGCATAAGAAAATGCACATCCTCTCATGCCCTCCATCTACACCAGCATAAGCTCTCTGGAAAGCAGAACATTGGCAACATGTATCAACATTTAAACATGCAAACCTTTGACCCAGAAATTCCATTTCTAGGAATTCATTTTAAAGAAGGAAGAGAACAAGTAAATAAAAATAAAAATGTTCATGTCAATAATTACTGTAGCAAAAGCTAGAAACAATCTAAATGTCCAACAAAGGCGAGTTAGTGATTATGGCACACACACAATTAATATAATTATATACTAGAGGCCTGGTGCATGAATTCGTGTATAGGTGGGTTACAGCCAGCCGATCAGGGCTGGGCCGGCCTGGGGGGGTGGGGCATGGGAGGCCAGCCAGCCCCACCCCTGATCAGGATGGGAGGGGCCGATCGGGGGCCACAGTGTGTGTCAAAGCAACCAGTCGTTCCAGTCGTTCCAGTCGTTCCAGCGTTCCGGTCACTTGGATTTTATATATATAGATGGCCATTTAAACTTACAGCACAATGATTTGTATTCACACGTGCTATTGTACCAGTAATTTACTGAGTAGTTAGCAAATGTAGTATAACATAGATTCACTTAGGGTTTGGTTTTCTTTATAGCTTAGGCTACATTCTAGAAGGGACAATTGTAATCAGCAGTCCACACCCTAGGCAGCCAACTAGCATTTTAGCAGAAAGGCCTAACTCCAGAGGTGATTACTAAAAGCCTTCTATAATCCACATCTCTAATCAACAAGAAACATTTTGCTAATTAGCATACTGAATTTCAGAAATGGGTTTCATAGGGCAAATTAATGGGTTGTAAATGAGCATAACGGATATTAGAAATGGGCAATCACTGGTGAAATTTGTGGAATTCGAGAGATGTGAATTGGCTAAAATGTTTTAGCAACCCCTCCTTCCCTTGCATGAGCAGAGTAAAAATTTACCTAGACAAGCCTGGGCCTGTGTTTTCAGGGATGTTCTCTGAGTCTTGATCCCTAAACAGTCCTGTGTCCCACCCCATTTTAGAAACTTCCACTTGCCTAGTGCAGACACCAAAGTAAAGGAATATCGTCTGGAGAATTCAGTAGCGTTTGCCTCAAGGGAACCTTTCACTCAGGTTATGGTCAGAGCCCCTGAAAGGAGAAATGAGAGGACTTCAGTGAATTTATAGAACAGGTTAGACATGCTGTGTTGTTGGGAGCCTGCTTGCTTGGGATTGTTTATTTGCTGAATGTCTGCACATGTGGTAGAATGAGCTTGGAGTTTCACTGTTCTAGATAACCTGAGAGGAAGGCCATGGGGAGAAGCTAGCACTCACCCCTCTTCCTGTCCACGTGGCTACTCTTTCTCACCCAGAAGAACCAAGCATTGTGCGTGACTCGGGCAAATAGCGGCCAGGGGACAACTCAGAAAGGATGGAAGACAAACACCATCTTTTCTAAAGACTACAGGGTGGAATCCTTGAGGTGGAGAAATGAAGGGCTCATACTTGGGTTTTGTTTATATAACCAGGAAAAAAAAGATAAAGCTCAAAATCATCTTTTAAAAAGTGGTTAAAATAGAGTGTGCAAAGAAAAAGAAAAGGGTGAGAAAATATCCAGATTTCCTTCAACTTAAAACAGCGAACTTGGAATTGATACTTCACCCTATTCCTGCCTCCAATCGAGTTTCAGTAGTAATATTTAGTGTCTACATTAGCTAGAAATTTTCTTTCTTTCTTTTTTTTTGTTCACTCTCTCAGTATCAATCATCATGTTCTAAGTGACGAAATACATTTGGATATGCGTGAATCTTGACAAATTTACCGCACCCAGTTCTCCCACAGACAGTAGGCAGTATTTATTTCCACTCATTTGTCTTTAGCAACAAGAACATTTTCCATTGAATCCTGCTTCTCCTTTCCTCCTGCCTCCCTCTTCCCCATTCACTTCATAAAGTAACCCCGAATTATGTCCCTCCTCCTCCTTTTATCCTTCCCTCCCTCATACTTCCTCCTCCCTTCCTCCATTTCTCTCTTTCTCCTGGTCTCCAACAACACCAGGCGCCCAAAGCAAATACCAGCACATTAAGCAGCAGCCTGGTGAGAAGATGCCCAGAGAACTTCCTGGAGTGATTACTACATTACAAAGAGGGCAAGTTTTCACAGACCCACACTCAAATACTCACCCTCAATGAACAAGGGGGTGTTGGGGGGTACAGAATAATAATCAAATGATAAAAGTTTTGTAAAAGCTTCCCCCTGCCCACTGTGCCTTTAAAATAGACAGAGGAAGGCAGGCTAAATCACAAACCCAAGAACACAAGTCTTACGGAACTCATAAGAATGCTGAGATATACCATTTCCTCTTCAAATGACTTTTTTTTTTAATACTATTTGATTTGAAACTCACCAATTCCTGTCAGGATGAACATATGTTACCACATAATTATTTCCCTTTGAAAATATCCACTGCCCTGCAAACCAGCAGGAAACGGGACTTTTCTGGCAGGGGGTGGGCATCAGGACATGAGATGCCTGACCCTTTTAGCTGCCTTGAGTGGCTGGCTGCTTCCCTTCCCTGTGTCTTTTTCCCCCCTCCTGCTGCTTTGACAGTTGTTTCTGCTTTGCAAGGACATGTCATTTTACTTACCACACTCTCTCTCCCCCCCTTCTTAATTGGCCGGCAGTAAAAATACAAATTGCACCACTGTATTTTATTATTAGCCATTTGATGGGCCCAAAATGGCTCATAAGTACTGCCTAGAGGATATTAATCAGACCTGCTGACTCTTCTAAGCACCCACTTACATATCGTGACCCCCAGATGAGGCCAGTGGGTGGTAATCCTGCCCTCCCAACGGAGCAGTTAGCTAGTCAATGCCTCCTCCGTTAGCAAAGGCACAACCGGAAGGTGTGGCGTCTGTCCCACACGAGGTGAGTCCACAGCCCAAATCTCTTCTCTGCCCATCAGCTTTCACGCCTGCTGTACTTTATTGTCATGGAAAGTCTGCCTCATCTTCCCCCCTCTCTCTAGGTAACAGAGCATGGAATGAATGTCTGAATCCTAAGTGCAGCTAAGCTGAGTAATCTTCTTTAATGTCTCATGGCTTGGCAAAGACAGCCTCCTTTCTTAGGAGTAAAATCCAGGGAAATTGTGGTCTAGAAGAGGCTGGTACATGAGTGAGGGGCCAGCTAGACAAGCAAAAGGAGCCAGCTCCAGGGGTATTGTCTGCTGTGCTGTCCCATCCTGTACATACAATTCCATGTGTCGTGGGGAACACGTATGAAAGATCTGGTTACGTTACAATGAGGATATGGGTTTATTGTGAGGCTTCCGGTTCACAAAGCTCGATTCTTTGTGTGAATCTCACCACAAACTTTCTAGTATCAGATATCTTGGAAATCAAATCACTGCGTGTCCTCTGAAATATCAAAAAGGAGAAAACAGATAAACATTGTCAATGGAAATAAAAAGCTAAATGGTAGAACAAATCCACTAACCATGACCTAATTTCTGTCTGATTCAGTAACTAACTTACAAGGAGTGCCTATGCACCTCCGTGCCAGCAACCATGTGCCAGGAACACAGCCTCATTTATGACAGGGCTCTCTGAGACACGCCCACAACTCAGTGTAGAAGGTGGTGGGACTCCAATTTCACATTTAACTTAGTTTAATGCATCATTGATAGTTTTGTCTAAGGCTCTGTTTTCTCTACCTCGGGTCATTTCTTCAACATCTCTACTTTCTGTTCATAAATTTTCATGAGTTCCAAGGTTTTATGGCCATAATGATTTTGTTAGAGGACATTTCAGCTCCAACGGGAGAAGTGTATTCCAGCAGTAATTATCAGGTAGTTAGAGGAAGTGCCACAATAGCCTTTTGTCCTGATGTCATTGTGGTTTCTGTTTTTATCTCAGAGACACACACATCGCTTATAGATGTCTCACTCTTCCACATTTGTGATTCTTCCAGATTGGTTGATGGTAAGTTCAGCAACCTGGAGGTTTCATGCCCTATTTCTTTCTGGAAAATCACCTCATCTCAGGCAATGAGCCCGTAGAGAAAAGGTCTGAGAACAGAACTCAGGAAACACCAACATTCCAATCTTTGAAGAGAATGAGAAGGAGCAAAGAGCAAGAATAAAAGCAAAACAGGGAAACAGCAAATGGTGTCACAGAAGCCAAAGGAGGACTGGGTGCCATGAGGAAGGCATGTGTGAGAATTGGGGAAAGAATAAGGTGTAGCTCTCACCTCATCCAAAGGAAACAGCACAGAAAACAGGGAGGATGCTGACCAAGGCCATGCACCAGATGGTTTACTTGGTAAACCACTTCAGGGCAGACACCATGAGCATGCTTTCCCTTCTAACTAGCCTAACACATAGCACAGTTCCACATACATACACACACACACACACACACACACATACATACATACATACATAGTATATGTGATGAGCATTATTAAGTTGTTCCCCATTACACATTTATAGGTTTTTCTGACTGAAGCACAGAAAATGTCATTCAAAATGTGGCTCATACCTAACGTGGCCACTGTCACTAGGCGCTGTGGCAAAATGTTAGGTGGGTAATATTGTTTTGTTTAGGAGACTGCAGAACAGAGAAAAGCTGAGCGGACAGCAAGTTTAGAGACCAAGATTTGACTCTGGCTCTGCAGCGACTCCCACGTGACCCAAAGCTAACGCTTAGCCTCTCTGACTCCGCCTCCACCATAGTAAACTTAGAGGAGTGAACCCGGTGGTGCTTTTTCCAACTGCAAAACGTCATATCCAGCCAGCCTCCTTTCTGCTCTCCCACCTCAAGCCTTAGCCTGTACCCGTCCACGCAAAGATCTTTCCCTGGCGACCCAGTCTCTCTGGACTCCTGATTCTGTCCTCTGGCCAGGTCTAATTCTCACACATAAACCTGTCCTTTGAGAAATACCCACTTGCTCCAAACTACCATTCTTGTGATGCAGCTGCTCTGGGCTGGGTGTTATAAAGAGAGCAAGTCTACTTGTTCGACTGTATTCTCTCTCAGTAAGCTAGGTCAGTGTGCAGTACATCTTCCTCTGGTGGAGACGCACTCACCACCCTCTGCTCTTTCCTTTACGCAGCACATCGCTAGACTCCTGTGCCCTCCATCCAAAGGGGAACTCCAATAGGGAATGGGAGGAATGAAGAAATGGGGGCACGGCCAGGGTATGGACCTTCCAGGCTGCGTCTGGGGGTTTCCTGGAGATGACTGAGACCTTAAATTGAAGGTCACTGCTCCTCTCTCTTGAGGGCACACTCTAGTAAACTCTCTCCTCTCATGGCAGCGGTTCTCAACCTGTGGGTCCCGACCCCTTTGGGGGTCGAACGACCCTTTCACAGGGGTTGCCTAAGACCATCGGAAAACACATATATAATTACATATTGTTTTTGTGATTAATCACTATGCTTTAATTATGTTCAATTTGTAACAATGAAAATACATCCTGCATATCAGATATTTACATTATGATTCATAACAATAGCAAAATTACAGTTATGAAGTAGCAACAAAAATAATTTTATGGTTGGGGGTCACCACAACATGAGGAACTGTATTAAAGGGTCACAGCATTAGGAAGGTTGAGAATTACTGTCTCATGGGTTTAGTAACTGGTTCTGATTGAGTGACCTCTCCTCCCTCACACCTTTCAGTCCCGGGGGTGATAACAGCTCAATTGTTGCAAATCCAGTTTCCTGAACTATCCCTTCTGATTTCCATGAACTCACCCCTTTCTAAATAAATGTCCTCAGATTCTCCTTGAATTATCCTAATTTGAGTGTTTTGTTTACTTCCTGTTAGAACTCTAATAGATAGATAGATAGATAGATAGATAGATAGATAGATAGATAGATAGATGGCATTGGGGGTCCCAGGCATGGGGAATGTTTTAAAATCAGCTTATTCATGTGAATTAATCTGTAGTTGATAAAATGACACCTAAGGTTGTGTTGTGGGTTTTTTAAGGTTTACTCTCTGGCCTATTCATGGACCAACCCCATGCCTCCACCCTCCTCCAGCTTCTGAAAGATGGCGATCCTTGGCCCATACCAATCCAAACCTGGTAAGCAAGTAAGATTTTACTCACCATAATTAAAAACACATCTAAAGTCTATCACAACTCCAGGAATAATCTCCACACATCATATGATTTCTCCCAAAATACCTGTCCTGATATCTTTTTGTATTGTTGCTCCACCTACTTTGAATTATTGATTTTAAATAGCCCTCAAAGGGCAGGTTCCTATTTACTACTCACGAGAAGCTTCTGTTATAATGTCAGCACCTCAAAATAGGCAGCATCAGACAATGCCACTGGACTTCCATGAATTCCCAAGAGGAAAACTGCCAGAAGGGGAAGGGACAGGCACTCAGCCAGGCGGATTGAGCCATCCTCAGGATGCAGTCCACCTCCAACGGCAGTGGCCTTCGAGGAAGTGACGCCACCTCGCTTGACATGTCTTTTTATTATATTGTGTTTCTTTTTTTTTTTTCTTGACCTGATTTCATAATCACTTTGCTTCGCAGGCACCATATTTGGAAGTCAGGAGGTTTCTATTCCACAGGAGCTCCTGAAAATAGAGATGTTCTTATTCAGATACAGCAAATGTCTAATTCTTGCCTCTAAACAGTCTAGGTTAATTGCCTCACTTAATATCCCACAGCAGCAAATTTTACAGCCTAATTCAGTGTGACACTGGGAAAAAAATATTCCCTTTGTGCGAAATTGGGCCTCTAAGCTAAACTCTGTGTGGGGAGTGGGGTTGTGGGGAGAGGGGGGGATAAGTGTTAAAGCTTACCTTCCTCCCAAATATATGTTATCTTCGTTAACGGTCTCTAAAGGAAAAAGCAAGTTCGTCTTATTCTTCCTGAAGCCAATCCAACATGTATATCTCATCAAGTAAAAGCTGGCTCCATGAAGCACAAACAGAGAATCTTGTATCTCTATATAAATCATATCTCTTCTGCGTGACAAGTCGTGTCCAGGCAAAGCTTATTACAAATTCAGTTTGAAATCTCAAGAAGGAATAGGAAAAAATAACAACAGCTTTATGGAACTATACTCAGGAAATGACTTGAACTCATCCCAATTTTAAAGTTCCATTCTATACAGCAAGCAGCTAAAAACCCCATTTTCTGGGGGAACTGCCCTTACAGGAAGGTGTGGCGAAGCCATCTGCTGCTTTATGGCGGTGGTTTTCAGCCTTGTTTTTCTGGTCCAGCTATGAAATTGCACTAATCACAGAAACAGACTGTTTGGCCAGGAAGCAGTGTACGCCAGATACGAGTGAATTTAAGCCCACACGTATTGAAGCCGCAAGCTTAGTGTGCAATTTATGTGCAAGTGGTTTTGTATTTATTGATCTGGACTGAGTGCAGGTCCTATAGGGGAAATATGACAGATCTCATCTGTCTGACAGCCAAGTCTAATTGTATTTTCAGTCTGAAATGAACAAAGACACAAGTGCACAAGCCGAGGTCTCCACTCTGGTGCCATATGGGGTGTGAGATTGAGGGCTGTGGTCACTGTAAGTTTTCATTTTCATAACTGGATGCAGACTGCATCCTGAATAGCTAAAGCCAGAGAGGTGAGAGTCTTTCATTCAGATCTGAATTAATAGACCATCTGATTCTGCCTGAATGTGGGTGGGCCATTTTAAAGAGTGCCTTTTATCGATGTGATTGGGGATAGGGTTGGGTGGGGGGGGGTAAAAAATGTGTCATATATTATAGATTCACCTGGAACATAAAACTTCCGAGCCAAAAGTCAAATACTTCCCACAATGGTTGTCACTAAAATTATAACAATACTTCTGGGAAGGACTGGCATCTTAAAAAATCAAAAATAGCTTCTATAACCTGACTTTCTAGTTGGGAAGATTAATTGTGCATATGAAAATAGTGATCTATGATTTCTCCTATTGTGTCTCTCTCTGTCTCTCTCACATGCATTATCATCACAGAAGCCATTATATAACTAAAAATACAACAGACAATAAAACATTCCTCAAGAGAAGACCACCTAGTATCCAGTGATCCAGAGGGTGGGTTCTAACGCAGTGGTATTCAGGATTCTGAATTCTGATTGGCTAACCTTTAACGAGTAATTTTTGACACTGTAGATCCCTCCTGCTTCTTGACTTCAGTGACACCACACCAGGCAAACTCTTCCTTCCTGTCTGCTCTTTCTTTGCCTTCAGGAGCAGCTATCCTTTCCCTAGCTATGCACATGGTGCTATTTGATTATGGGCAAATTACTTCTCTGATTCTGTATTTAACAACTATAGAAATGGTTCCAACACTATGTCTTAACAGAGGGACAAAATTGGAGTGGGTTGTTATAAGAATTAAATTAGTTAACATATATTTAAAAAAATAAAATGTATTCTGACGCCTGGTCAAAGCAGGTGCTCAGTGGATGCTAATGCACCTTCCCTCTTTCCTGCTACCTTTAGACTATCTCAGAGAAATCTTTTTTGTGTGCATTGCTTCAGCTCCCATCTCAATCTTCATCTCCCGGAGGCACATCTTCAACCTCCACTCCCCATCTATTATTCATTCTATTAACCTAATTATTATCTTTTCATCTATTACCATCCCATGTGTCCCCAAGTTCCAGGGCTTGCCTCTTCTATCAATGTTCCAAGTTCAACATCAATACAACCAAGCTCACTGTTAATTTCACCTACCCACTCTATTCTGCCATCCACTCCACCTCCCCTTTGCATCTTCCTCTCGTATTGAACTGAATCACTATCTTTTCACTCTGTCTTGATTAGGTAGAAAAAATAAAATTGTGGAAGAGATAAAATTAAGCTTTGAAATGTGAAGGATGGGTATAAAACTAAGGATGGAAGGCAATAACATTCTAGACTGGGAGAAGTTGGGTGCACATAAGTAGCAGAAAGTATTGTCCCAGTTCCTACTGATAAAGTTGGCAAGGTGGGTCCTTGATGCCAGTTCAGGAATTTGGATATTTTCCTATAGTTTGAGTACATTTAGCTACTGTGGATTTTCAAGCAGGAATTAGCTTGGAAGTTTTCTCTTACCACAAAGGAAAAGTATACCTCTAACGAAGTAGCATCAATAACAAATTTATAAAATATATTTATACACTAAGGAAAAAACCAATTGTTTTTTTTTCTTTAACCACATACATCAATATCATTAATTGATGTGTAAAACTATTTGTAACTTACATTTAACTTGGAATTTTTACCAGGTAGGCAATCAGTCAAGACTCTCATGGTAGAATTAAGCATGACTTGACAATTTTAAATTAAAGCACAAAAACTCAAGGATAATTCAGGAATGTGTTAGCTTTTCTTCCAGAGCTATTGGCTGGTTTTAGCCATAACATATCAATTTTCAAGGAAATGAGGAGTATCCAGCACACTCCCTTGTGTCTGGGATTACTGTCAACTCAGTTGAAACAAATTCTAAGTTCTGCCTCTAATGCTTCTTTTCACAGGTTTAAAAGATGCATTTTGGAGTTTTGCACTGTTGTACATCCAATTTATGTGGTTGTGAGGAGCTGCTCAGCAGTTTATCTTCTATCCATTTTAACGATCAAAATTGAATACCAATGAAACCCTTCTACTGTTAGTATTGTACTATTATGTTCTGCCTGTTGACAAGGTGAAAATGGGCCAAATTTACAGCAAGCTTCATTAATAGGGTTGTAAACAAACTACTTTTCATAAAGCCCTACAAGCTGAGTCATGCTTTGGGGGCAAAATCCGGGACCTGAAACCAGCCTGCCTAATCAGGAATAGCTCCAAGAGGTTCAAGTTAGCACTGCCTGTCCTCAAACAGACTCCACAGGCTAAGCCATACCAAAGGAGGACTTGAGCACTGTGAGTTTGAAATTAATTTGCTTTATTCTTTCCTGCTGCTGCAGTACAACCAACAACTGACTTGGTGTTTTGTTTTGTTTTTTCAGTGTCTAAAAGCAGCCAGGGTGGTGGTGGTTGTGACCACGAACATCCAATGAATAATTCGTTCTTGTTCAAGTGGAACCCATGGGATATGTTGCCAAACACTTGGTTTATTTCTTATCTTCAGTTCTCAGCAGCCAACATATTCGTCTAGATTCTAACAATGGGTCATAAGTTCTTCAGTGTACAAATACTAACACGATATGATTCCACTTGGTCTCAGTTCTCAGGGCTTTGGGCGAGCAGAGGGAAAGCCCCAGCTTGTTGATCAACAGGGTGGACCATGCCTTCCGCAGCCTGCTGTGAAGTCCCGGAAGTGGGTAGAGGAAGGGCGAGGTGCACAGTTGTGAGTCTTTAGATGCATCATCAAAGCAACAGATGGCATTTAGCCAGTTGACACCCATTGATTTTCCACAAGTCAAGGGAACCAGGATTCTCAGTCACGTTTACTCGCAGGTAAACCCCAACAGTGTGGAATTCAACACTTTTGAGTGTGTGTGTGTGTGTGTGTGTGTGTGTGTGTGTCTTTCAACCTTGGGTATATTACTTTACTCATATGGGAAAATGAGGAAATACCTTTCAAGGATTATTTTAAGGTTGAATTAAAATACTACATGAAAAATGCCTAGCACAGCACTGCACACAGTAGACCCTCAAGGGTCTTATGGAAAGGGGGTCCTCCACACTCCCTTTACTACAGAGTATTGACATTACAATCACACTTGTTAGGGCCTGGTCTCAACCCTGATTTTGACATAAATTCAATCCAGTTGTGCCATCCCACAGTCCACAAAGTGATGAATCCGAATTACAAAACATCCTTTATTGGGATCCAGTATAAATCTACCTCAGTGGCCAGGAGATATTCTCTATTATAGAGTCTCCCAAACAATAAAAAGTGGGCCCTGTTACTTTGTTACCATGCAGCAGGGCCAGCTATGGAGTAACGAGATCCCATCAAGAGTCAGGCAAAGCTCTTTTTTGCTCTCAGGTAGCTGTCATGAAGTACACGCAGACGCATTATTTTTCAGTCCCTAAGGGTCACTGTTGCAGAAAGCCGACTCCCCTACAAGGCCCCTTCTCTGCCCCACAGCCCGCCTCACCTTTCATTGGACCCACTAAAAGACAGACACTAGCCAATGCCACATGAGGACAATGTGGCCTGCTTTTTCCTCAATTTGAAAGTTTGGGTAAAGCACACTTCCTGCAGCCATCCTAAACACCTAGCCCTAGACACCTCTCTGCTCTCCAATCAACCTTTTCCCAGCAATACATGTATTTCAGTATCTTTTCCTTCTCACACGAAAATTGCATTCACTCTGAGGCACATTTTTGAAGCAATAAACAGCTCACTTCTTTGCAGAAAAATAGACAATTTTCAAGTAACCTTTGGAAGCATCTAAATAACCCACACATATTTATGGCTGAGTGACTCTTTGGATTGAACAAACTTTAAGCTTTTGTTTGCAGATTTCCATTAACATCTTTGAGCACTTTCTCATCTCATCTAAGTTTTATCTAACCTCTCATCTCTTCTTCATAAACATCCCAGGTTTTCCTCTTTCTCTCTCTCTCTGCCACAGCTTGGCTCTCTAAACAGAGATTTGATGTGTGCACGAAACACTTGTATCAGTTCAAATGGAGAATCTTCACCCAGAGGTCTCGGGGTCCTGGGAGTGAAGACAAAAGCTTCTATGGTATCCAAGGTCAGCCTTTTTGTCTCATTTTAAATGAACCCATTTCACCTCATGCCTGCTCCTTCCTTCTTACAAGAATAATTCCCCAAGGAAAGGGGAAAGGGCTCTCATCCTCCTACCCCACCCCCACACTGCAGCAGAAATGCAGTTTTTAAAGGGTCTGTTCTCAGGAGAAAATGCCATAAGCTAAATTTATCTCTCACTAATCCATTCCTCTCTACCCCAAGATTAAGGAATTAATGACTGCTACAGCTGCTGTCCTTAGCACATTAATTACTGTAAATTGGCTGCAGTCTTCCAAAAAAAATCCACTCAATGACAACGGTGAGAGGGCAAGGTTCTCTGCAAAGCATTAGGTACCAAACCTAAACAATACATCAATGTAGCATCAAGCCTGAGAAGATATATAGCAGCTGGGGCACAGAGTTCCCAAAAACAGGCTGCAAGCTGGGGAAGGGAGTAGAGGTGAGTGAAAGAAGAAAAGAATCCGTTGCACACACACAAAACTTTTCTCACAACCCATACAGATCAAATATTAAGGAACACCACTCTCATATTCATAAAAGCCGGCATCATTGCAAGTCCCCTATTGTCAAACAGTAGGTCGGCTGTTTTTACACTTGCCAAATACTTGCAGATGGACATGGGGAATACAGATGTTCTGAACCACTTGTGTGCCCTGGGTTTCTTGCAATCCCACTTAGAAGTCCCCATTCCAAAGCCCACACTATTCCCTCTTCAAAATTTTTCCATATTCCATTTTGTGTCTCTCTGATACATCTTCCCCTTTTCTGCCACTTTCCCATCCAGCAAAGTCTGCCTAATTCTTAGCCCCAACTCAATGTCACCTCCTCCAGGAAGCTGAGTTCCCCTAACTCTTCCTACATACTTCCATGGAACTTACATCTTCGTTCCCAGCTTCACAGATCCAAGGCTGCTCCTTTCTCAAATTGTGCCATCCCCTTGACCTACCCCAGTCCCTTTCTTTAATTCATAGCCAAAACTTAGGTCATTTCCTCACCTCCCTTCATAGCTCTCCCCTCTATATTTTGGCTTCTTGGGCCCATCACTCCAGTAAAACTCCTCTTTTTAATATCACCTTGCTAAGTCCCAGGCACACGATAGACTTATCTCAGTGAAAATACCCCAAGTTGGAAACCTGGAGCTCATTCTAACCCTGTTGTCATTCTTATCCCAACTCTAAGTAATGACCAGGCTCTAGTAGCTCTATTTCCCCGGAGCCTTGAACGCGTCCCACTTCCCTTCGCCCCTTCTGCTCCTGCGCTCCTCACCAGCTGTGACTCCCTCCCAACTGGTCCTCCTGGTTCCAACGGAGTCTCCCCCTACTGTAGCCAGAGTAACCCTTCTTAAAGGCAGGTCATATTACTGAAGTCCTCTACTTAACCTCCTTGTATATTTCCCCCTTTGCCTCAGGATAAATTCCCAACTCCTTAACATGATTTAGTAGGACTTTCATTGTCTCTCTCCAATTTCATCAATTTCAGCTCTCATTATCCCCGCCGTCATTCTAAATTTCTCAAGGTTCCTTGAGAGTGTCACGCTTCCTCTCATCACTCAGCCATTGCCTATGCTGCTTCCCAATCTCTTCCAAGCCCCTTTGCCCTGCTAGGTTTTCCTTGTCATTCAGTTCTCACCTTACATGTGTCAACGTAAGAAATGTCTAAACCTGTAAGAATTTTTATGAGTTTATTTTAGCCAAACTGACAACAATTTCCGGGAAGCAAAAGATTTTTCTCTGGAAAATGACAACTTTACCACTTATTTCATACATCGGGATCAAAGGGGAAGATATAAAGGATTACATGAAATCCATTGGTGATAGATTAGGGAGGTGGGAGAGAGCCGTAGCGGGGAAATCTCTGGGATTGGATAAAAAGTAAAAGGAATAGACACATCTTTTACATAGGCAGGTATAGGATAGTTAACAATGAACACTGTAACAGTAATTGTGAAGAGTTGTGTGGTCTCTGCTCTGGTGTGCTTTGAGGGGTCTGGGGGCCAGGGGGAGGGGGAAGAAATTACTTTGATATTCCAAAGGTATGTTACCTTAGATGCAAAAAGACAACAGACAGGTTCAGTTAAGGTGAAGACTGACCTTTGTTAGGGAGACATACGCCCTAAGACATACCCATCATGAACTGCCTTTAGTTAGAAAGTTTTAATTTCAGACCATCCTAAGGCCTCCATGCAGACCTCACATGAGCTTGTCAGGTGTAGTATGTGGCCCCTTTTTGTTCAAACATGTCACCTGCAGGAACCCTTCCCTGCCAACCCCCAGGCCCTCCTGCAGCACCAGTACCTCCCCATCATGACTCCTAACACAACTTGGTAACTGCCTGTGTTCTGCTCTCTATTCCACTTGCTCTGCAAAGAGCAGAGATGCCCTCCAGCCAAAGCCAGCTGAATGGGATGTATGGTAAGGATGCAGAGGGCCTCACAGACACCTGAGAACATGAGCTTCACAGGAACCCGAACATAAAAGACATCAGACATCGGAGCCTTTCTTTTCCATCTCCCCTCAGAGACTAGAAGGTCACATCATGGCTTCTCTGCATGTCACTCCACCACATTCCTCTCTCCCAGTCAGCTTTTTCCCCTTCAACTCAGCATGCAAGCCTACCCCACCTGAGCTCAACCTCACCCTTCACCTTCTGCCTCTGGTGCTGGCAGGGGTCATCTCTTACTTCCCAATTCCAAGTTCCTGACGGTTCTCTGGTCTTGTGGTCCTTGGTGGATCTTGGTGGCTGAGTGCCCTTGATTTACATCTGATCAGCTTTACACAAGAAGGTAGAGTGTCGTGGTACAGAACACGGCCGCACTCACCTGGGGGTACAGTCTTAGATAATATATAGGACACCCCTCTTACACTGTCTCCTAGGAGCTAACCAAACTTTCACTATTCCATACTCATTGCCCTGCAGAGAGTCGGGCACAGGGGAGCTTGCTGAGTAATGGCCTAATTTATCAGAACTCCGCAGCTAGAAGACCCATTTGGAGACCCTTTTTGTTGTCAGACCAGGCAGAGTAAGCAAGTTCTCGATTCCCACATAACAAGAAGATAGTTTTTGTTCCTTAAAGGAGTTTTCCAGATAATAAATGTTTTCTGACTCTTAACTTCACTTAGAGTCAAATCTACCACTTAGCTGATAACAGCTCCTAGTAGCTTTAACCAAAACGGCAATAATCTTTTGTAACTTCAGCCTGCTTGTTTGACCTCTTCTTAAAATAATTGCCTTGGGCTTTAGAACTCTAGAAGGAAATCAGATAAAGGAGTATAAACAGGATTAATGCAATATTTTAGCACTGGTATAATAATAATTGCCTCAAGATCGACCCAATTTGAAGTTCACCTCTACACTCTGCCTATTTAAAAGCCACCAGACTGGGTGTGGCTTCTGACTTCCAGGAGACATGAAAGGCTCTATCTGAAGTCAGGTCTTTTTTGTACAATCAAGGTTTTCCCTCCTTATTACACTTTGAGATATCTGTCTATCTCAGTCTCTCTCTTTCTCTCTCTCCCTCCCTCCCTCCATCCCTCCCCACCCACTCACCCATTTGCCTTTTAATACTCAAGACCAGCCACCTGTTTTATTTCCAACATTTCTTACAAACCAGGGACATCCTGAGGGACTGAAAGGAAAGAAGGGAGGACTTTCTGATGCTGAGCACTCCAGAAGCCTTTATGGATGAATACATTCATTTGTCTGTTTTTAATTAAATAAATATTATGTTATTTTATTTACTTTATAAAATCATTTTATTTTTATTGTTGACATTATTACAGGTGTCCTCTATTTTCTTCCCCTTTGCCCCCTCCACTCCTCCCTCTGGCCCTCACCACCTTGTTCTCTGTGTCCATGGGCTATGCATATATGTTCTTTTTGTTGTTGTTTTTAACATGTTTTTATTGATTTGAGAGAAAGAAAGAAAGATCAATCCGTTGCTTCCTGTATGTACCCCAACCAGGGATCAAACTTGCAACCTGGGCATGTGCCCTGACCAGGAATTAAACTGGCAACATTTTGGTGAACAGGACGACCCTCCACCTGAGCCACACCAGCCAGGACATGCATATATGTTTTTTGACTGTTCGCTTCACCTTTTTTCACCCAGTCCCCTACACACCTCTCTCCTCTGACATCTGTCAGTCTGTACCATGTATCCATGTCTCTGGTTCTATTTTGTTCATCTGTTTATTTTGTTCGTCAGTTTATTATGTTCATTAGATTCCACATGTAAGAGAGACCATATGGTATTTATCTTTCTCTGACTGGCTTACTTTGCTTAGCATAAAAAAAAAAAAAATCATGCTTAGAGGTCTGTGGGCCTGCAAGTGACCAAAAATAGACCTTTTATTCTCAGTGGAAGTGGAGTTCTTGGGGTGCCGAGGGGAAAGGAATTTCCTGAGGCTGCCACAGGAGGATGGGGTTTCATGGAAGGTTTCATTGAT
Organism: Myotis nattereri; assembly: GCF_964212035.1. Lineage (NCBI taxonomy): Eukaryota > Metazoa > Chordata > Mammalia > Chiroptera > Vespertilionidae > Myotis > Myotis nattereri. The sequence goes on along the minus strand of NC_138080.1, from coordinate 62,430,078 downwards.
GATGTAAAACTAAGGGAGTTCCCCTCCAAGGTCCTATCTCTGTCTGCCCAATATTGTCTTCAGCAGGGCTAGAATTAAGGCCACAGCCTAGAGCAGTGGTCGGCAAACTGCGGCTCGTGAGCCACATGCGGCTCTTTGGCCCCTTGAGTGTGGCTCTTCCACAGAATACCACGTGTGGGCATGCATGTAAAGTGTGATTGAAACTTCATGGCCCATGCGCAGAAGTCGGTATTTTGTGGAAGAGCCACACACAAGGGGCCAAAGAGCCGCATGTGGCTCGCAAGCCGCAGTTTGCCGACCACTGGTAGAGTTTCTACTCCATATTAAAGTCCAGTCCAGTCCAGCATCTGGCTAGCTTAGCTTGTGTTTCCACCTGTAGTCCATTGCATTTGGGGTGCGCATAGCTATGGGCCATGTGCCTGCTTAAGGCTACACTGCAGGCGAGTGTGGGTCATGGAGCAAGAGAGAGTAAGGGGGAACCAGAAGGAAAGGGAGAGAGAACTCTTTGTCTGGGGATTTTACCCTTCCAAGATTTCGCATGCTCGCAGTAGCTTCCAGCCAACGATCCTTTACCCCAGGCTAGATTGACAAGCAAGCCCCTTTCCAGCGCTGCCCCTACTTCACTGTTGGACACCTTTCCCCAGTGACCTGCAGGGAAGGGGCCAGTTATTTCCTGGCGAGTGTGAAGCTGAGGTTCCTTGGTGAAGTACTGAGATGACCATGCCTATAATGTCTGGCCAGCCCTTTGCTCTCTTATTATTAATATTAATAAACTAGCTAATCACAATAACACTTTGAGGCACTACAGGTGAGAGTCTACGGTGCTCCAGTGCTGGACACCAGCCACACTCCCTTTGTCTTTAAAGCGTCACCATTGAAGACCCAGAAGAGTAGACTGTTCTACAGACTTGCCTGAGTGGAAGCCTCACCACAGGACTTGCTGAACACCCGTTTTCCTGGAACCCACCCACTTACTGAATCCGAATCTCCGAGAGTGATGCCTGAGAACACAGTTTTAATGAGCCCTCCGATAATCCTTATGAACTGACAAGTCTGGAAACACTGTTCTACATTATCTCTCAGTTGGCTCTTTCCAAAGTGTGTTGCATTAATGTAGGGATGCTCATCCCCAGCTGCATAGTGGAGTCTCTTGTGAGCATCTCCCTCAACCAATGCCCCTGCCCCGACCAATCCAGTCAGAAGCTGGTGGGTGTCCAGACTGGGGGTGTTAAGTCCCACCCACACAGGCATTTTCATTCAGATCTGCAGCCATGATGGAAACCGCTGTGCAACACCCGCTCTGCCAGACCCGCTCTGTGAAGCAAGGGTTCTCAGCTGGGACAAATGTACAGGGCAGTCATCCACATGTCCCTCTCCTGGATTCCCAGTGCCAACTGTCATATCGAAGCCTCTGGAAGTCCTACAACAAAGAATCCAATTTAATTTCATTTAAATCTGCTTAAATTTACTTAAACTGCAAAAAGAACTTGTTTTATTTGCTTGTTTGGTGGCTAGATGGTTTTTACAGAATATGAATGAGCATCCTGTACAATAGGAACGGACTTAAATAAAAGCTGCTTCCCTGTTTTCTGAGTAAAGAAATAGCCTCACTCTTCCAATGAAATTCATGGCAGCTCCTGAACTGCAATTCTGCTTCCACTTAACTCCTCATTTCTATTTCTAGTTACTCTCTATTATTTACTATTTCATTACTACCTCTGAATTTTTATATTGGCATTGACTCTCCCAAACTTGATTGTAGGTTCTCCCTCAAGGAATTTAGCTGAGAAAACCCTTCCTTCCCCTTCCCCTTCATTCAGCCTGACTGGGCGGCAGCCCGAAGAACTAGCCCTGCCCAAGTGCAATGCCACGTGTCTAAGTTTCACGCAAACATATCCTAGCCACAATTTCTAACATCATGACTTTCCAGGTATCCACTCCAAACAAGGGATGAAAAATGGGAAAGGAGAGATCACTCACGCCCTGGAGGGTCCATGAGAGGGTCCCCAGTGCAGGAAAATTAACACCAGAAGGAGCATCAACCACAATCCCCACACCCATCACTTCCCCAGGCCGGCGATTTCCTAAAGGGGAGCCAAAGGAAGTCATTAACATGCTGGAGGAAAACGAAGTGGAAAAAAGTGGACTCCCCACTCAGAGAAAAAGGAGGCAAAGAGAAAAAGAAGCGGTGAATTTTAAATTAAATTTCTCTCCCACTAACTCTTGGGCAGGATTTCTCCACAACAGCCTCAGGGACACTGTGAGCTGCATAATGACTGGTTGTGCGCACTCTGGGATCTTCAGCAACATCCCTGGCTCTACCTACTACATGCCAATAGCATGACCCTCCAAGTATAATAGTCAAAAATATCTCCAGACATTGCCAAATGTCCCTTGAGGACAAAACTGCCCCAGGTTAGGAACCACTGCTCTAAGGCACAATTCTTATATGTAAAACATGAAATGTGGCCTTAGTGGTGGAAATAAGAAGTTAAATCACAAATCTTTTTTCACTATTATTTTACTGTAATTAGATAACAAAAATGGGTAAACATTTTTTTAAAAAATTTCCCAAGATTTTTGTTTCCTATATTTAAAAAAAAAAGTTAATTACACTCTTTTAAATCTTCCATTGATTGGTAGAGAGCAGCATTTGAGGAGAAGGTAAATATTTAAGCTGAACCTAGAATTTTTCTTAATTATCAAGAAAGTTGGATGATGATGATTTTACCCTATAAAAGTTTAATATATTGCATGCTAAAAAAAAAAATAACCCAAAATAAAAGGGAAACAAGCTAACATCCAAAATGCATGTAACAAAAATGAATGTTCAACACATGAAGAATCGACTAAATCAATTCTGTAAAAAATGAAAATCATTGAAATTGTGATAGATAACCAGCCAAAAGACACATGCAAATAATTCACAAAAGGGGACCCTCAACAAGCAAATAATCATAAGCACTGGAAATTTTAAGCATCACCAGAAATCGAGGAAAACTCAATTAAACCCAATTTTTGCCTGTAAAATTAGTATCTTTTTAACTAAGAAGATTCTTCACTGATCAGGCAAGATGAAAAAGACACTCACATACTGATAGAACTTTTTGAAACTAATTTGGCAAAATTTATAACGAACTTCACAAACATTCACTTTGCATAATCTGTCCTAAGAAATTAATCCTAATTACTGGAAAAGCTCAAAGATGCTCATTATAAGCATTATCCAGGATAATGATAAACTGCACATCACCTAAATGCCCAACAGGTAAGTACATTGCAGAGGTTACCTTAGTTGTTTCATAAATATAGTATTATGAAACAATTAAAAAGTTGCCTAAGAAAAAACAGGTACAAAAATACTGAAAGCATGATTACAACTATATATATTTCCTCACGGGGGCTGGATGGAAACCAACTGGAGTGCCAACCCTGTTTACCTTTGGGAAGCTGGAATACTGGTGACATTTTTCACTCCGTCTATTTGGCTTCTGAATTTTTTGTAATGAGCATGTATTACTTCTATAATGGAAAAAGTAAACTCCATAAAAATGATTAACTTTTCTCAAAGTGCAGCTCAATATAGTTTACACATGAAAATAAACTGGCTTCTCAGTCATGGTTTCTCCAGACTGAACTATTTTGAAAACATTCTCATCATATGGAAGTTGATTGCAGCCACAGAGAACTAATCTGCTCTAATTTGAGGGTCATCAACCTCAACCACATAAACAGCCAGAGCCAGAAGGGTCTGGAAGCCTTAAGACCTGATTTTTGTCCCTTCCCTACCCACATATTTTCAGTGAATACACCCAACAGGATCTTCTCCACACATCAAGAGAAAATTCCACAGGGGAAGGTAACATCAAGTGAACTCATTCGCCAAGATAACTAAAAAATATATATAAATAAATAACGCCATGAATACTCAGTAACCCTTCCTCATTATTGAAGCCTGATCAATAATATTTATTATTACTCTGTTCCCTTTACCATATCAGATTCATGATACATAAGAAAAAAAGCAAAAGGCATGAAAAGATGTCCATTCTGAAATAGATAGTGATATAATTAGGAAGTAGAGAAACTATAGACAGATAAATGATAGATAATCATTTATTTTCAAACAATATAAGTCAGAAATACATAGAATTTAGGAACTGGAATGTTTTTTTACATTTAAAAATGTTTTTATTGATTTTTAGAGAGAGGAAGGGAGAGGGAGAGAAACACTGATGAGTGAGAGAGCAACATCATCAATCCATAGCCTCCTCCATGCCCTCCACTGGGGATTGAGCCTACAACCAGGAATCCAACCGATGACCTCTTGGTTCCTGGGTCAGTGCTCAGCCTCTGAGCCACACCGGCTGGGCTGCATTCATTTCTGTAGGGAATGTGGTAAACCTCAGATTACAAAACCAAGGCCAAAATAACTTTTCAGAATTAGAATGTGGTCAAGAAGTCAGTCACACTTTAACTGGATCAGACTTCAACACGGAGCATTTGTGTTCCTCATCCAACATGGGGAAAGAGAATAAATACTCTTGCTTCTGCTCTCAGTTGTGGAGGAGGAAGTTTCTCTCCGAACTGACAAACACTATTTCTTTTTTGCTGCTCTTTTTCCTTCTCCTTTCCTTGGTTTCCCCTTCCATGAAGTTTCTTCAGACGTCTCTGCTCCTCCTTGAAGTCCTGATGCTCACCTCTGTAGAGGCCATAAAAACGCAGTATCCCCATGAGCGCAAAATAGGAGTTGTGATTTGGATACCAGTCATATGTCCCCTTCCTCTTGGCCAAAGGCAGCTCGCTAAACAGTTTCACCGCTTTCATGGATTTGGAATCAGTAGGCCTGGCAACTTCACCAAATGGCCGGGCACTCAGGCGAGTCATGCGCAAGGCATATTCTGAAAGTGAAGACATTTCTGGGGCAGCAAGGAGGAAGAGTCGTGAGTGGTGACCTTCCTCTCCCACGCGCCCTTCCACCGGAAGCTGTATTTTATTTTTTAAATATGTTTTTATTTATTTCAGAGAGAGGAAGGGAGGGGGGGAGAGAGAGAGAGAGAGAGAGAGAGAGAGAGAGAGAGAGAGAGAGAGAGAGAGAGAGAGAAACATTAGTAATGAAAGAGAATTATTGGATCAGCTGCCTCCTTCGGTTGCACCCCCTCTGGGGATGCAGCCTGCAACCCAAGCATGTGCCCTGACTGGAAATTGAACCATGACCTCCTGGTTCATAGGTTGGCATTCAACCACTGAGCCACACCAGCTTGGCTGGAATGTAAATTAAATAGTAGTCCTACTTCTTAAAATGAAAAATGCCATAGGAAGCCACTGTAGACTAAGCAGGCACAATGGTGGGGAGATCCTTAGAATTGGTCTTAGATTAAATTAAGAAATTAAACTAAGCAGTTAAAGTGGTGAGGCAGTACCATTAGCCATCAAAAGCAGGATTTTTCTCTACATCCCTGACAGATGGTCACCTAGATGAGGTTGGAATTGTTTAAGAATGATCATTGATACCTTTATCCCCATCCCAAATTCCAGGTCATACAAATTTTACTTTGAAAATCTCTCTTGCATCCATCCTGCCCTTTCCAGTCTCGTCAAACTAGATAAAAATAGTAAGAAAAGAATGGCATTAATTCAGGCAGAAAATGAAGATCTAGACAAAGAGGATGGGGGAGAGGTGAGATAAACTTTAAAAGAAAGTACAGGAAGGCACTAATGACTGATTAGATATAAATAAAGGACTCATGTTTTCTGAAAAAAGAATTTTTTTAAATGGTGCACATGACCTGACAATCATGAAGATACTTTTGAGTTCAATGGGGCAGAATATTTGCTCTCAGGACCAACTCTGAAAATCCATAGAGGGGAGTTTTTAAGAAGAGAGCATGGCTGGGAGTTACAGAATGGGAGTTAGGATGAAAGAGCGGGGAAAGTCAGCAATAGGTAGAAAAGGAGGCCCTCTCTAAGCTTTAAGTGCTAGGTTATTTTCTTTTTCTATTCAAGCATGTTCTCTTCTGCTAGAAAATGCTTTGTTAAACTGATCTGAGGTCGTTCCCATCCTCATGAGAAATCTGGTGCAGTATTTCATCCCAAACATTATAAAGCTTGGCATTAAAAGCTTCGCAGAGTCTATTTTCCCCTGGAGTCAGGTACCGTTTGTCATTTGCTCACACATGCCTGCTGGCAGACGGCTTTATGGCGATTCCCATGGGCAGTGGAGGGGCTGGAGAGCATCCTTCACACAAGACTTCCCACTGAGTCCAGAGGCCGAGGGAACAAGTAGAAAACCCACGTGCCCCTTCGTGGCTGCTGGCATCTCCATTTAGGACACAAAAATATGCTGTCTTCTCTTCTCATTGTTCACCAGCATTTGTAATTGACCACTGAACAACAACACTTGAAACCTGAGAATAAGGTCGGTATTAAAGTGCTCGTCCCCATGAATCCAAGTATTGTTGTTTTGGGTGCTTGCCCAGAGGGGTGGGGAGTAGTGAGGACACTCTCAAGGTGAAGACAAGAGCACTGTGGAAAAGGCACAGGTGCAGTGTTTTCACCATAAATACAATGATTACATTTTGGGGGGTGGAGAGGGGGATGTGATTTATGATCAAAAACATTTTTCTATTCAATACAATGGAGGCCAAGAGAAAAGTATTTTTGAAATTAAAATGGAAAAATTCAAGACATTGGTCACTATAGCTAGAGTCATATAGAAAATAGATTCTTTTTTTTAACCTTGGATGATAGGATGTTTTTTAAATCCTCAGTGTTTAAATTCGGAAGGAATAAAGGGACGGAGGCGGGCATCAGAATATTTATCTTACTAATTACATTAGCAAATCACAACTGTCTGTTTTTGTAACTATGGCATGCAGTCTAGAGGAGAAATGTTTTGGTCCATAACATAGCTCTCTAATATCCTTTTAAACTACAGACTAAAACTGGATACAACCCCTGTTGGGAGCTGTGGGAAGAGGATAGAGAATGTATGTTTTCCTACCTTGTGACAGGGAGGAATATAGTGGATAAGTGTAGAGAGACCCTAAGAACAAAACACCCTAAATTATCAGTTTTATGGTCTTGTGGCCTTGATAGTGGTCGGCTTCACCCTTAGATCGCGTGCCTCAGAGCCATTATAAACAGATCTTTAAACAGGACTTTTCTGAAGCTTCTGGTATCTATTAATGCTATTGATTAAACCTCAATGCTTATTTATATCCAGAATGTGGCTTATGTTTAAAATTTCTCTTTTAAATAAAAACTCTCTGTACCTTCTGGGTCCCACATGTGTAGAAGAATTTTTCTCTGTTCAAAGGGTAACTATGCTATAGGAAAGGCTTCCACTGCTGGGCGCCAAAGCGGGGATTCCTGGACCCCTAGAAGAGGGTTTTTGTGGCAATCAAACCCGTACCTGCTTGACCTCTAGCACATGTCTCTCTCCAGGTGGCCTCTCTGTGGTGACAAGTTTCCCTAGAGCAGTGGTTCTCAACCTTCCTAAGGCTGTGACCCCCTTAATACAGTTCCTCATGTTGTGGTGACCCCCAATTTCATTGTTACAAATTGAACATAATTAAAGCATAGTGATTAATCACAAAAACAATATGTAATTATATATGTGTTTTCCAGCCGTCTTAGGTGACCCCTGTGAAAGGGTCGTTCGACACCCCCCCAAAGGAGTCGTGACCCACAGGTTGAAAACCGCTACCCTAGAGGAAGGTCAGCCAGCGACCAGGGCTCCCACCTCCACAGCCCTAAGAGGCCTCTGGAACTCCATGGTTAGTGTTAGAGCATGGTCTTGCCTACCACACACAATAATCTTAGGATTTCAAGAAAATGAAAGACACTCCCACCTTGGGAGAGGGAGGAGATAAGAGAACAGATTTCAGACTCAGCATAGCCCATTTCCAAAGGAGGACTCCCACACCTCCTAATGATCAGACAGATTCCCCTGAGCCCCAGAAGAAAACCAGGCCTGCCTAGCCGGTTTGGCTCAGTGGATAGAGGGTTGGCCTGTGGACTAAAGGGTTCCAGGTTCAATTCCAGCCAAGGGCACATGCCCGGGTTGCGGGCTCAACCCCAGTGGGGGGCATGCAAGAGGCAGCCAATCAATGATTCTCTCTCATCATTGATGTTTCTATCTCTCTCTCCCTCTCCCTTCCTCTCTGAAATCAATAAAAATATATTTAAAAAAAAAGAAAACCAGGCCTATTCTCAAGGTGTCAAAATACAAAGCAAGATCTAAAAGAAGCCAGTGTCACTCAGAACCACAGCCATCAGAGTTGTGTCTACACACAGGTTTGTTTTACTGGTTGAGTTTATATGACAACCCACACAGGATATTCCAGAAACCCTGCCCTGTGACTTTGGTCCATATTTAAATTATCACAAACAAAAACATCAATAGGTGTAACCTTTCTGGAAGACAATGTGGCAAAAGCCTCCCATTTAGGTATTTTTTCTGAAAAAGAAAAACCATGGATTTATGCAAAGATTTAACTATAAGCATATTCAAACTGTATTTGTTTACAGTAATGAAAACAACCAAATGACCAGTATTAGGGGACTAAATAAATTCTAGTATATTGATATAATATGCTACGTACCATTTAGGAGTAGCATTGTAGAAGACTATTTAAGGACATAACATGTTAACTGAACAAAAAAAATTATAAAATAATATGAACAATATGCTTCCATTGGGGAAGGCATCATAAAAAGCATAAGTAAGCAAAATTACCAAAATCAAACTCCTCATTGACTTAATATTTTGGGACATTGTGTATACAATGAGTAGGGGCTATTTAAAATAAAAAATGGAACAAAGTTTTTAAGTCCTGCTTTTACATTTCAAATGATTAAATATTAATGATCAGCACAGCTGTTGGAAAAGAAGGGAGGAGAGGATGAATATATGTTGTTTTTACATGTGCTTTCTTACTCAATTTCACTTAAATATAGGGTCATCCCCACTTGAATTTTCCCCTTTGGTAGATATCGAGGATAATTAGAGTGTATATTAATTTTAAAAGCCCCTGGCTTTTTCTCCAAATCTTTTATTATTGAAACCCTGTGAAAATCAATAAAATCATATTTTAAAAAATGCTTCCATTTACTGAACTGGGTGAATTCTAAAGTTACTTTTTCCCCAGGTGAAGGTGTTGATTTGCATTACCTCAAAAGAATGAGCCAGGTTTGCATCTGCTAGATATTATGCAGTGAACTGTTGATTATCTGTGGAGACAAGGACAGTCCAAATAATAGAAATCCACAGAGAATACCCACACTTCATTTTAGCCAGAGGTGTCAACAGTTTGCCAGGGTTGTTAGCAAGGAACAAAGCTGATTTCAGTTTTATCTCCCGACTCCCTTCCGTGTGCTTGAGGATTATGCTAATAAGAAATGAAATGACCAGCAGCGGAGGCCGCCCTGGATCATTCCCAGGCACCAGAACTGGTTTCTGATCCATCAAGATTTGGCTGAATTGGAGCACAGACATACAACTGTCTCCCAATAAGGATCCTAAGTATCCTTTAAATATTCATCCTCTAAAAAATTTCATTTTGCCTGACAACATGTTTACTGGAGTTCATTTCGCTTATCAGACTCAGTTCATATGATATCACATCTCTGCCCTACCGGGAACCTCCATATGCAGAATAAACTATGAACTCATTTCTTTGTCACACATTCCTACTAGACAATCAAACTAAAGTCTAAATATGTGTTATTTATAGTAATTACAATTCCACACACCAGATCAATCTATGTAGGCAATATGCAATTAACCTCCAATACAATAGCCTAAAAGTATTAGGATTCTAAGGAAGAAAAATGTGTATAATTTTAGTCAGTATTATCTACAGAATGCTACACTCCCACATATTTACACACACACATAAACCCCAGCACTGGCCATGATGTGATTTAACGGATGCCTCTGACACTCCATCTGTCCATATATCTCATTTGAAATTTGAAATTAAGAAAGCTAAGACAGACCTTATGAGAAAAATCATTTCTCTAAAACTGCTTTGTTTTGAGGGAGTATCATAAATTGATTGACAGGGATGTTAACTGCATTAACTTTTTAAGATTCTTTCAAGCCTTTATCTTTTTGCGAAATAACTATAAATTTAGATTAGTGGTTCATATGGTTTTTTTCCCCCATGACAAATATGAGTAAGATAAATTGAACTAAAACTCTTTGATGCTTTGTCCAATAAAAGCCAGAAATAAGGCCAGCTCAGAGAGCAGATTCCAATATTCCATGTGTGGTGTTGCTTTAAATGTCTTCTATTGCACTGGAGAACGGGATGAAATCCGTCCCTTTCTAGGAGATTCTAATTGCTTCCTCTGAACTTACCAATAAGAATTTTTTGTCTTTCTTTTTGCAAAGTGATAAGACTTTCTTTACCAACTTTATACATAATGTGTTGCCCCCAGGAAAATGTTCCATTTTCACCACAACCTAAGAAAATAGTAGGCATTTTGAAGAGACACTGATTTATGATTTACTGATTTTCAACTCCCTTTATTGAGAATATTGTGAATCTTTGTTACCAATGAAATAAATACATGAATATGTATGAATATTCATATGTATTTCATGAATATGCAATATTGAGCTATATAAACACAATGAAATAATGACAGTGAGAGGCATAATATAATATTGCATGACTATGAACTATTATGAAATACATAATTAAAAATAATAGGCATCAATAAGGGCAAAGCTGAGCAATCATCCTCAGTGGCCCCTCTTTGTTTTAAGTTCAAGAAACTTATCAACCTCATAAAAATTTCAGGAAAAAAAAATGACCAATGTAAATGAATCTTCTTTAGTCCATATATTTGCTTTCTGGCTCAGACTTTCTTTAAGTAATGGGCCTCTCTCTCCCCCTGTAGTCTGGAGGTCTGGTGGCTTTCTTCTGCGTATGTGACTACTTCAGATCAAGCCTCGTGGTCACTTCCTCAGTGTCTCCCACAGGAGGCACAACAAAGACCAACCAATACACTAAAACACGGCGCTCTGATTTCTGACATTCACCTCCTGATGAATTCTCCCAATTTTTATTAAATTTTTACAAAGATAAATGCATACTTTCGGACTAGAAATAATTCAATCGGACTTATCACAGTATATTCACATCCTATAAAATCCAGCTTCGACATTTATTGACCTTTCAGGACCTCAAAATGTCCGTTATTTTCCAAAAATAAAACTTTCAAAAAGTAGAAGTAGAAAAAAATATATAGCATCCACCTAAATATGAATGAAGGTGCCATATATAGACCACATATGCATCCGGCATTCAATAATCGCTTACTTTAAGAAAAACAAATTCTACTGGTAATTGAAAGGGAAAATTATGTTTTCTATGATAAAAATATGATGCCATTTGATGACGCAAATTTTTCCAGAATAGGCAATGTTCTTTTTTTATTTTTTAAACACTTTCCTTACTCTTTTACCCCATTTCAACTTGGTGCAGCAGTCCTGGACACCAAAAGCTCAAACTCCAAATGGAACATATACCTACCCCAGAACCAACCTGAACTCAGTGCCGGGCCAAAGGCTGGTTCTCTCTCACACACACAGACGCCCAAAACCCCAACTGGTCCTTCGTTCCTCCCGTATCTTGTTCTACAAATGAACTTCTGATTGTTTTTTCTCAATTATGGGGGGTGGCAGAGGAGAGCTGTGTTTATGCCCCTAATACAACCAGTGTTTCAAAGCCTTTCATTGAGAGCAATGAAAATGTTATTCAATTTAATAATAAAAAGAACTGAAAATATGGTATTTGTGGATCTCATACTGACTTTTGTAAAGAACTTAAAAATTATAATTTTAAAAAAATGAACGAGCCTGGCCAGGTGGCTCACTTGGCTTGAATGTCATCCTGTACACCAAAAGTTGCAGGTTCAATCCCTGGTCTGGGCATGTATGGGAGGCAACCAATCCATGCTTCTCTCTATATCTAAAAAACAAACAAACAAACAAAACAAAACAAACAAAAAGCCACATAGGATTTTAAAAATGAATGAATAAAATGTATATTCTGTGTTCAAAAAAGCTCTTTATACAAGTAAATGTTACCTTAGGTTAAATGTCTACTGCTTCTCTGGCTATTATATGAAGCTAAACTCATTCATATCACATGGTTATTTTAAAGCAACGCATTAAACTAAACTAGGTCCTTTATCTCTGCTATTTCTTTTAAAATTCAAAAAATGTCCAGAGTAAAGAGGAGATAATTGTATAGATTCCCTGTGAAGAATATTCCCCTTGAAAGGCTGTGTCAAAGAGACAAAGAGAAATTTGGAATTGAGCAATGGTCTTCTGATTTCATTAATCGTGTTAGCAATTTGAAAAACGTACACTAAATGGAGTTTGGTTATTCTTTCATGAGAATACTTTGGGGCCTGAGATACTTAGATATCAACCTTTTTGCTTTGCTTTACATGAAAGCCAGACTGAAAACACTCTAATGCAGTAATGGCGAACCTATGACATGCGAATTCATTTTTTTTTGTTTGATTTTTCTTTGTTAAATGGCATTTAAATATATAAAATAAATATAAAAAATATAAATCTTTGTTTTACTATGGTTGCCAATATCAAAAAATTTCTATATGTGACACGGCACCAGAGTTCAGTTAGGGTTTTTCAAAATGCTGACACGCCGAGCTCAAAAGGTTCGCCATCACTGCTCTAATGAGACATCGATCTTGCTCTTTCCCCCAAAAGTCAACTTCTTAAAAGAAAAATCTGAAAGATCTCCTTTGCTGCCCTTTCTATCCTACGGGCTGGACAACCTGCTACTGTCCCCTCTGTTCCCTCCAACTGCTCTCACTGATGTTACCAGTGACCACCTAATGACTACTTTTTTTTAGTATATTTCAGTCCATATCTTTGTCACATAGGCTGACCCTGTCCCCATCATTCATTCCTCAAGAGCGCACCGGTGCGACCTTCTCCATAAAGCCTTACCCAGCCACGCCCCAGTGGCAACCTTGGGCATCCCATCCTGGAGCAGCTGTGCATGTTCTCAGAGGATCTCCATGCAGCAAGGCACCCATTGGTTTGTCTCCCCCACTGACTATGAGCAATGCCAGTGCAGGGGTTCCAGCCTTATTTATCTTTACATGTATACCACATCACCTACCCTGTGTCTAGATCTGGCTGGCAAAGTATGCTACTTTTCAATCTCAGGAAGTGCAGCCGAAAGCCCTGGCCATGCTGCATGGGAGTTCTACCCCAGGTTCATATGCTTTATTTGGTCTATTCTATTTGATGCATCACTTCTCATCACTCAAGCAAAGTTCTCACCCATTCATTCCTCATCCCTACCTCGGTGTCAACAAACACCTCCAGGCTCCTTCTGTTCCTGAAATGGAGCCGGAACAGAAGCGAAGGTGGCAAGGGCACAGGGAGGACAGCCTAGAAATTCTCCAAGATGAATCCTCCTTTCCTGCCTCCTTCCCCTTCCCTGTGCATTTTCATCTCTTTCAGGGGCACTGACACCTCCTCACCATCTAATCAAGACAAATCTTTCATGCGGTAATTAAAATACTGCGCATCTTCCAGGGGAACGAAAAAAACAACAAAGGCTGGGCCAATTAGCTGACTGTGCCAAACAGCATGCCTCTCCCCCTTCAGCTCTCATCCTCCCCCTCTCCCTCTCCCCCTTCAGCTCTCATCCTCCCCCTCTCCCTCTCCCCCTTCAGCTCTCATCCTCTCCCTCTCCCTCTCCCCCTTCAGCTCTCATCCTCCCCCTCTCCCTCTCCCCCTTCAGCTCTCATCCTCCCCCTCTCCCTCTCCCTCTCCCTCTCCCCCTTCAGCTCTCATCCTCTCCCTCTCCCTCTCCCCCTTCAGCTCTCATCCTCCCCCTCTCCCTCTCCCCCTTCAGCTCTCATCCTCTCCCTCTCCCTCTCCCCCTTCAGCTCTCATCCTCCCCCTCTCCCTCTCCCCCTTCAGCTCTCATCCTCCCCCTCTCCCTCTCCCTCTCCCTCTCCCCCTTCAGCTCTCATCCTCCCCCTCTCCCTCTCCCTCTCCCTCTCCCCCTTCAGCTCTCACCCTCCCCCTCTCCCTCTCCCTCTCCCTCTCCCCCTTCAGCTCTCATCCTCCCCCTCTCCCTCTCCCTCTCCCTCTCCCCCTTCAGCTCTCATCCTCTCCCTCTCCCTCTCCCCCTTCAGCTCTCATCCTCCCCCTCTCCCTCTCCCTCTCCCTCTCCCCCTTCAGCTCTCATCCTCCCCCTCTCCCTCTCCCCCTTCAGCTCTCATCCTCCCCCTCTCCCTCTCCCTCTCCCTCTCCCCCTTCAGCTCTCATCCTCCCCCTCTCCCTCTCCCTCTCCCTCTCCCCCTTCAGCTCTCATCCTCTCCCTCTCCCTCTCCCCCTTCAGCTCTCATCCTCCCCCTCTCCCTCTCCCTCTCCCTCTCCCCCTTCAGCTCTCATCCTCCCCCTCTCCCTCTCCCTCTCCCTCTCCCCCTTCAGCTCTCATCCTCTCCCTCTCCCTCTCCCCCTTCAGCTCTCATCCTCCCCCTCTCCCTCTCCCTCTCCCCCTTCAGCTCTCATCCTCTCCCTCTCCCTCTCCCTCTCCCTCTCCCCCTTCAGCTCTTATCCTCTCCCTCTCCCTCTCCCCCTTCAGCTCTCATCCTCTCCCTCTCCCTCTCCCGCTTCAGCTCTCATCCTCTCCCTCTCCCTCTCCCCCTTCAGCTCTCATCCTCTCCCTCTCCCTCTCCCTCTCCCTCTCCCTCTCCCTCTCCCTCTCCCTCTCCCTCTCTCTCTCCCTCTCCCCCTTCAGCTCTCATCCTCTCCCTCTCCCTCTCCCTCTCCCTCTTTCTCTCCCTCTCCCTCTCCCCCTTCAGCTCTCATCCTCTCCCTCTCCCTCTCCCTTCCCCTCTTCCTCTCTCTACCCCGCTTCCTTCAATGGCTTGCTTTTAAGTATTTTCACAGGAAGGAAAACTTCATTCTGCTGAAAGGTAAAAATCTGAACAGACCCTTAGACTAGGAAATAGTTTAATTGAATTTCATATGAAAAATGCTTAGGACTGTTTAAGGCAAACGTCAGGTTCCCTGTTCCCCTGCTCGGCGGGAATTGCATTAGGCAAGAAACTCGCTAATCTGTTATTGTCAGGTTAGAAGAGAATATTGCATTAGCATGCAAAAGGACACAGGCCAGCAATCCAGGGAACGGCAGCCTTCCCAGAAGGAGGACTGCAGAGCAGAGAGGTACACTGTACTAGTAATAACTCCGAAGTTGGAAAATGCACTTGTACCTCGGGAGGCTGTGTGTGTGCCTTGATTGCATTAGCGCTACTTACAGTATTATTCAGTATATTCATTTCTATTGTATTAGTTTTTGCACAGTCTGTAAAAGGCCAGTGTTTTATTTGGCTTCCTGAGCCACCTGTCTTTTCTACAACATCCCCTACCAGCACCTTCGAGCATTAGTGTTCAGGTTTTCTAAAATCTTTTAACTATTGATGGCTGCCAGCAGTCAAATTAAATTCAAAGGGTTTAGTATAGCTCCAGGTTTTCGCTATATAATTTACTAAGAATGCCCAAAGCACTTGCAATCTAATTTGCAGTTCAGCAATGAATACTGTTTCCTAACGAAATCTGCTTGAAATTTCCTTTTGAGGCTCCAGAAAATATACACTTGTGACACCTGAGTGTCTTCCTTCTGGCACTGAAAAAAAAAATAAAACCTGCCAAGAGAGAAAGATACACCTGTGCAAGGAAGCACAGGAACAGGTATCAAGAGAATGGATTTGCTTTTATTGTCAGGTTATCTGGCCAGTACAGCCACTCTCTATTTTTTTTTTTTAATTTAGGTGTGTGTTTTTTCAATATCACCTAAGTCCAATATTAGCACTATATTTATTACCATTTCACTAGCAACCAGTATGGGCCTATATCCCAAATTTTAGCAATAGATAGATAGAGAGATAGATAGATACCACTGCACAAAAACCCAGATCCCTGTCACAGAGATGGTACTCTCCACTAAAGGAGGCCACAGAAATAAAATTATCAGGTTGAATTAACATAACACATGGTATAATTTCAAAGACCACTGAAGAAGTCAGAGATTCTGGCTATACCCACAACAGCGCTCATCACTCACCATCAAGCCAACTAAATGTAACTCTAAGAATCGAACATTAACATATACATTGGAAAGAGCCACATTCCCATAACCCTAATGATCTAAATCTAAGTGTGGATCCCGACCTTTCACTTCCCACTCAATAGACCCTCTCCATCTCCTAGTAAACGCTGTAGTTTATAACATTTGAAAATACCAGTGGGAAACATTGTTCATGTTTTTAAAGCCTACCAGCATAGTCCTCAAAAGGAAACAGAGGCATCTGGAGGCGAAAGGAGGAGAGTCCTGAGACTGGATAACACCCCCCCCAGCTCACACCCCGTCTGCACCCTGTCCTCCCATGCGGCCTTGAAGGGTCCACACGGATGGCAGAAAATGCAACAAAGGCGAATGCCACAGTATTTTGATTTTTCATTTTGATTGAAATGGAATAAAAAAAACCTCAAAACTAACCTATTTGATAAAAATGAAAAGGAATCTGCTATTCAAGCATCCCCTTTCTCCTCACTCCCAACTGAACCTGTCCCCACCCTCTTCAGCTCATAACAAGAAACCGTATTTATTTGCAGAGCAACAGACAGAAAATTAATGTAGTCAGCCATTCACTTTCCAATTAATTTAGTGAAGCAGCAACTAAATAATCCAATTCTATTAAGTCTGAACATAAAAATATCAGCTGCATAGCACTTAGTAGAAATAAGAGGAGGTAGAGAAGTAACTGGCATTTTAAATACCTTTTATGTTGGACACTTTGCTAGGCCCTTGCACACGTTCATTTTCATCCTTAGAAAAACCCTGAGAAAAATGTATTATCATAATAACAAAAGGCTAATATGCAAATGGTTGTCACACTGTGATGCTGTAACAACCGATCAGCAGGGACCTGAGGCTGCATGGTGCCAGGCCACCTGGGCACCAGGATGGGGGTCCTGAGGCCATGCCCCCACCCCTGCAGGGCTTGATGAGGGATCTGAGGCTGTGCCCCCCCCCCCCAACTGGCGGGGCTTGATGGGGAACCTGAGGCTGCGCTCCCCACCTGGTAGGGCTTGACAGGGGTGGGGCTGACCGGGTTTCAGTCTGGTGTGATTTTGAGGCACACATGGGTGGGCAGGGACTTGACTCTGGGTCCCGTGGTGCACCCCAGACTCTGACAGGAGGGAGATTTTCATATACATTTTATTAATTTTCTTTCATCTATGACACTTCTATTATAGAGAAAGGGCAAATAGCAATATTAAAATATTTTCTCTAATTCTCTTTTAATGTGCACGAATTTTGTGCACCAGGCCACTAGTTTTATATAAACTCTCCTTATGAAGAAAATTTCATTAACTTCACAAAAGCTCACAAAACAAGTGTGTGGCAATGCTGGAACTGTATCCATTAGATGAGGGTCTATACTTGATCCTGTTAAGAATTCTGTTCCAGCCCAGCTGGTGTGGCTCAGTAGCTGAGCATCAACCTATGAACCAGGAGATCACAGTTTGATTCCCAGTCAGGGCATATGCCTGGGTTGCAGGCTTCATCCCTAGTGTGGGGTGTGCAGGACATTTCTATCTCTTTCTTCCTCTTCCTTCCTCTCTGAAATCAATAAAAAATATTTTTTTTTAAAAAAAAGAATTCTGTTTCTTTTTGTTTAACTTTTCTTTGCTGTCACCTTATTGTTCTCTAGCTCTCACAATCTTTCACTTCTTGAGAAATAGCTTAATCTGCATCCCTTCCTTTCCTGGTTTCAGCATCACCTTTTCCTTTCTCCACTGACTTGCTGAGGTCTCCCAAAGATCCGGGCAGGCAAGTTGACAGAGAAACTGACTTGATGGGAATTAATGAATCGTGTTTAATGTAAAATTAATTCTGAATACAGATTGTTACATTTGATGGGTGCTTTTCATGTGCATTTCTGATCGGAATAGCTTTACAGAGGACTAAGTTCCAATGAACCCCCACAAGATGTAGACTGTATGTGTCAGACATCTAAAAATTCTTGAGAAAGCAATTATACTGAGTGCTGTCTAATAATAAATCCAAATGGACAGCTCAGATACAAGTTGCCTTTCCTCCCAATGCCACCCCCACCTGACTCTGCACAGCAATCCCTGCTAGACTCTCTGCAAAAGAACAGATGTTCTGCTTGGGCTGAGAAATCAACAGTTACCATTCATGTGTTCCAAAAATGCAAGGGCCTCGCGCTGCTGTTTTAAGGATGCTAATTAATTCTACCCCTTATGTTCCAATATTCTTGCAGTTTCAATCAATTGCATTCTCACGGGACTTGGGTCCCAGGATCTCTTCTGGAGGCCTATGGGGAAAAACAAGAGGAAATGTACATCTCACTGACCCAGGGGAAGAAAAGGATCGATCTAATATGCTCTGATTCTATTTCTCATAGCGTTCTCATCGCCATCCCCTCTGAGGGATTGATTGGAAAAGGTAGTCACAGCCCAGATGACAAATTTAATTGAAACAATGCCTAGAGACACCTTTGTCATATGTTTTTTTCACTTATTGGTAATTCAAACACAGACTAATTTTGGAAGCAGCATAGAGCTATTTCCAGGTCTGTCCCTGGTTGGGGGAGTCTTCCTTGTTTGCTTGCTTGCTTGCTTGTTTTTATATTTAGTGTTGATTTGCACAACACCCAGCTATGGGCATGGTAAAAATGCAAGTTCTTGGGCTTCAGAGCCCACAGATCGGTGGACCTATGAAAGTAGCAGGGTATATGCTCTCTTTAAATAAATGCCTTATTCTGAGGCAGATGGTCCAGGCACCTCAGGACACGCCATGCTCATCCTAGTGCACTCCTCAGCACGAGTGCATCACCTTTACCCCAGATGACAGAGCTCAAGGAGGAACGGTGCCATGGGGCTAACATGATATAAAGTCTTCATTCCATTGGCATTAGCAGACTCTGCCCTGCCCCCGGCCCTGCAGACGTCCTTCAACCAGAGTTTCCCACAGTCTCCTGGGGTTTGAATCGCCTGGGGATGGTGATAGTCCCTGATACCCGGGATGGAGTCCCGGGCCTTGCTTTTCTAACAAGCACCCTAGGTGAGCCTTGTGCACCCTGAAGTTTGATGGCTGCTACATAACACCAAACAGGCAAGCCCAGGGGGAGAGCATCAGCCGAGGAGCCCACCACCCCAGGTCGGAATCCAAGATGTTTTACTTACAACTGCCTGACATGAGCAAGTTCCTCAACCTCAACTTAGTCTCTCTGAGCTTTAGTTCCCTTGGCGCTCAATCTGAAATAACAGTGTTACCTTTCAAGTAGTTGTGAGAATTAACTATGATAATGTATGTCAAGGTACAGGCACAGAGTAGGAATGTGAGAACAGTGCGAGCAAGGGGTTTCTGGTTTGTGTTCTCCGCACCCCCCCCCCCTCACCCCCATCTGAGGAAGAAGCCCGGGACCTTCCCAAATTGTTTGCACATGTGGCGTCTTGCTGAAGAAGAGCTAGGGTGTTACTTTTTGTTTTAGGAGAGTCTGGGCGGGGTTAGGGAGAAAGGAGGGAGAAATGAAGGGCGCAGAGAAGGTGTTGATGGGACTTGTTCCCGTCCTGCCATCTGACTTCAGGAGGAACCGGGGCTATGGTCTGAGAAAGCTGTTTTCTGATGAGTCTTCTTGTGACTGTAAACCCAAGTCATGAGGTTTTAGGCCCAAGTGATAAAGGGAGGCAAAGAAATGGGGAAAGATCCATTCCCCACTTCTGGGTGGGACCTGTGCCACTCTGAACCTGAGTGGGCATCATGAGGAGATGAGAAGCAGCACTTGGTGTTAAGAGCCAGGGCCCTCCCAGCGCCACCATCAGAAACAGCAACAGAAAGGCCCCCTCGGACAGCTTTGAGGGGTGGGGATGTGGAGGTGACCACGGAAAGCAAGAAAAGCTGCCGAGCGCTGCTTATTTCTAAAGCTGGAAATTCAGGAGTCCACACACCAGACTTCACGGGGGAACCCCACACACACCTGGAGAGGCCTTCGCAGGGGAGCTCCATGCCCTGAGGAGAGCTGAGGCCCCGGGGCAGGAACTCTGGGCTCCCTCCCGGCAGCACAGCGCACTGCTCTGCACCCACAGGAGGGTGAGCGGTCACAGTAACGGTCTTCATTAGAAATGCCTGTTCGTGGTTCCAGGAAGGACCAGCCAAGCAACAGCACAGGGAAATAACTATCCTTTGTTCACCACAAGTAAATGCCAAAATAAGGTGTTGGTAACTACCACTCCACGTGGGCTTAGTTGTCACTGACCTCAAATAAATGATTTTAACTTCTCTATGATACAGTCTTCTCATCCATGAGGAGAGAGCTGTACTGGACAGAGGCTCCCAAGGCATGATAGATGAAGATACAAATAGCTCAAGGTGATAGAGAGAATAGAGCCAAAAAATTCAGGATTTAGTCTACAGCTGATGGTCTAATAATGCAGCCGTCTGTGAATTCTATCGTATTCAGACAGGTGGCAGGAAGAGCACAGACACTCTCTGGGTTTGCTCTGCCAATAACGAGCTGAGTGACCTTGAGCAAGTCCTTTAAACTCGGTAAGCCTCCCTTTCCTCCTCTGTAAAGAGAAGAGGTCTGTGAGGTCTGTTTGTCCCCAGAGTTCCAGGTAGAAGATGTCAAGTTGTGAGAAGAGCGACTAGAAATACAATCTCCTCGGGAGGCCAAGGGAGTTGCATCACCCCGCACTCCCCAGAATCCAGATGTTGACTGAGCTCTTCTGTAAGCAAAAAGAAACCCCGAGAGGCCTTGTCAGGCATTTGTAGTCGTCGGGCGGTGCAGATTAGAATGTGTCTACTGTCAGCATCCCCAGATGTGTGTAGCACTTGGGTGTGTGGTTAAAAAGTTAATGTTCACTTAATGAGATGCATCCAGGCCCCTTCTGGCATTCAGGCCACAGTGAAGAGGGAGAGAACAGGACAGCCTGTCTCACAGAGAGAATGGCACCCTGTCGTCAGCAGCTCAGTGTCCACAGCAGCCATTTGAGTTCAACGCTCAATGTTCATTCTTTGGTTCATCAACAAATATTGACTCACTTAACTTTCCTAAGTGAGACACTGTGCAAAGAAGTGGAAAATGCAGATACCACCCCTGCGTTCCCTGAATGTGAAATCTAATTTGCAGGAGATGGGTAGCCAAGCATAATAAATAATAATAATTAATATTGAATAATAAAACAAGATAGTATATCACAAGTGTCACATATTCCAGGCAATAAGTGCCACTGGATTTTTAATTTGTTCAATATCTTTCTTCAGCTGATTGAAACATTAATTCTAGACAGAGCACTTCAATGTTTCACCAGTGAGTGTGGAATTTGAGCTGGAATGTAATGGATGAATGTAAAGGGAGGAGCAAACTGGAGGAGGCTCACCCTAGGCAGGAAAATAGGCATCAACAAAGGCACTAAATTGGGAAAATCAAAGCAACCAGAACAGAAGAGGTTATATCTTGCACTACTCCTCAATGTGGCAACCACCTATAGCTTCCTACTCACTACTTC
Organism: Myotis nattereri; assembly: GCF_964212035.1. Taxonomy (NCBI): domain Eukaryota; kingdom Metazoa; phylum Chordata; class Mammalia; order Chiroptera; family Vespertilionidae; genus Myotis; species Myotis nattereri. Next base: position 62,408,465 of record NC_138080.1, on the reverse strand, counting down.
TATACCTCACAAAGTGGATCCCATCAAGCCTACCATTATAAACAGCTCCTTGAAGCAATTGGCTTGTTTCTTTAATCAGAGTTACTCATTTCATTAATAACAAACTATAGTTTAGACATCTATAGATCCAATCTTTTTACTAACACAAGAAGAAAAGATAGACCTTCCCATTTTTGTTCACAACTAGTAAGGATAGAAGTGTGTAGACCCCACTAACCTCTTAACTTTAGGAAGATCTTCTACCTTCAGCTAATACAATAGTGTTCATTCACAGTAAAGCCATCAGGACATGTCAGGAGTGTAGTGGCAAAAAGCTGAACCATGGGAATTCCCCGTGTAAAATGTGTTGATAAATATTGCAGCCATGTTTGATTTATCATACTTACATATCACTGAGCATGTAAGAAATCTTGTTAGCCATTAGCCATATCATGTTCCTACCAAGAACTTTCTTTGCAAATCAGAAAGACTTAAATCCTAACCTCCACAGCACCAGATGCTGGGAAATAAACTCAGGACTAACACCAACTGGAAACGTAAACGTCAGGGTGAGCAACTATGTTCATAGAAAGAGACAGCCGTTGTAGCACACGCCCAGCCTTAACCACTCTCACAACTGAGTTGAATTCATCCTGTTTTAATAAGTGTTAGCCTATAATAATCCTCATTATTTTATATCTTTCAGCAGTTTGAGTATTTGAAATCACAAAAAGCACTTTACAAATAAATTATCTTCTTTGCAAGGTTTCTATTTCAATGACCTTCTCTAACACAGCAGGTCTATTATTTTAAAGTTTCGTGTCTGTTCTTTCACCTCATACATTCCACCCTTGGACAAGATTTTCTCAATTGGCAGTTTTTATATTTCAACATATTAGTAGAACAAATTTAAATAAAATCCTCCACTTGTATCATTAATTAGCATTTGGCAACAGGCCTGATTAAATACCCTTGGCAGCAAAATGATTTAAGTATCTAAAAGGTTATTTTTACCATTTATTAAGAATGCCTGTAACAGAACTATTACCACCAGCTTCTCAAGGGGACTCTGCAGAGTCTGGTGTGGTTCTTAATGCACCTCTCCTGGTGGGGTTCAGTACCTGGCAGTCAGCAAGGTCAGATTTTCTAACACATAAGAAAAGCTTATCTGAATAAGAGATATTTTTTTATTGATTTTTAGAGAGAGAGAAAGAAAGAGGGAGAGAGAAACATCAATACGAGACCAGGCATCAATCAGCTGCCTCCTATCGGGGACCAAGCCCACAACCCAGGCAAGTGCCCTGACCCGGAATCGAACTGTGACCTCCTGGTTCTAGGTCAATGCTCAACCTCTGAGCCACACAGGCCGGGCCCATCTGGGTTTCTTTAGTAAGACTCTTAGGAAGAAAAAGAGAAAAGAAAAAAAGGGGAATCTGTATTTCAAGAAGACCTTCAGGAAAGAAGGAGAAACTAGAAGCTTCCAGGATAAAACATGAGAGGAAACTACACAACATAATGCGCTTAACACTGAAAGAGCCTCAAACTCCAGGGAATTGCTCATAAATGTAACCCACCACCACTTTCGATCATAGATACACTGGCTACTTTTCTAACATAATTCAACAGTAAACGAGGTGGATTTTTAGAGCATGTATGTGTGTGAAAGAGGCTTAAAAGAATTCTCTGACACTAGGTTTCTGTAAACGCAGACAGTAGATTGGTCCTCTGCAGTAGATTGGTCCCCTTCATCCTGACAAATGTCCCTCAAATTACTTACAGATACTTCATTTTCTTAAGTTTTCTTAGTGCTACTAAAAAGAAACAGCCCAGAGAAGCATCACTACTCTTTTCCATGGACTAGTAATGGTAAAAGCCTCCGAAAAATGCATTGGCTTATGTACGTTTCCTCTGAGCTAGAAGGGAGAAAGATAGAGGAGGATCTTTGCTGAGGGCCTACCATAGGCCAGCTGCTGTATTAAGCACATTACATGTACTATCCCTTTTAATCCTTACGACAACCCTGCAAATCAGAATTAGTAGGAATCCTATTGCTATCCTATCTAATAAAAGAGAAACATAGTAATTGGCATACGACCGCTACCCTTCCCATTGGCTAATCAGGGAGATATGCAAATTAACTGCCAGCCAAGATGGCGGCCGGCAGCCAGGCAGCTTGAAACTAACATGAGGCTTGCTTGCTTCAGTGACGGAGGACGCCAACGTTCCCCGCCTGCCTTGCCGGCCTCTGAGCCTGCAGTTTAAGAAACATTGTAACAAATATAGAAGCTAAACAAAACCCCAGAAACCTGCTTTCAGCGAGCCCGGGATCTCAGAGCTGGAGTTATACATTGTTTCGATTATAGAAGCGAAACAAACCAGATACCTTCTTTCAGCAGCAGAGGCCTCAGAGCTGGAGCCAGAGCTAAACCTGGCCCAGAATAAAAAATAAAAATAAAAAAAAGGAGCAGTTGGGAGCTTCAGTCCCAGCCTGAAAACACCCCTCAGCCCCTCACCCAGACTGGCCAGGCACCCCAGTGGGGACCCCCACCCTGAAGGGTGTGTGACTAGCTGCAAACAGCCATCATCCCCTCACCCAGGCTGGCCAGGCACCCCAGTGGGGACCCCCACCCTGATCCAGGATACCCTTCAGCGCAAACCAGCCAGCCCCACCCATGCACCAGGCCTCTACCCTATATAGTAAAAGGGTAATATGCCTCCCAGCACCGAGATCAGCGGAGCCGAGAGGCTTCCCGGCACCAGGGTCAGCGTGACAGGGGGCAGCGCCCAAACCCCCTGATCGCCCTGCAGCTCTGTGTGTGACAGGGGGCGGGGCCACAACCTCCCTATCCACCCTGCTCTGTGACAGGGGAAGGCGCCCCAACCCCCTGATCAGCCCTGCTCTGTGACTGATAGGGGGGAGCTCCCCAACACCCTGATCGCCCTGCAGCTCTGCGTGTGACAGGGTGCAGCGCCTCAACCCCCTGATCGGCCCTGCTCTGTGTGTGACAGGGTAGAGCCATAACCTCCCTATCGGCCCTGCCCTGAGTGTGACAGTGGCGGTGCCCCAGCCCCCTGATGGGCCCTGCTCTGTGCGTGACAGGGGGCAGCGCCCCAATCCCCCGATGGGCCCTGCTCTGTGCGTGACAGGGGGTGGCGCCGCAACCTCCCCATCGACCCTGCCTTGAGTATGACAGGGGGCGGTGCCCCAACCCCCCAATCGGCCCTACCCTGAGCGTGACTGAGGGTGGCATCGCAACCTCCCAATCTGCACTGCTCTGTGCATGACAGGGGAAGGCGCCCCAACTCCCCAATCGGCCCTGCTCTGAGCCCGACCAGGGGCTGCACCTAGGGATTGAGCCTGCCCTCTGCCACCTGGGAGCAGGCCTAAGACAGCAGGGCGTTATCTCCCGAGGGGTCCCAGACTGCGAGAGGGCACAGGCCAGGCTGAGGGACTCTCCCCCCCTTCCCCCCGACTGCACAAATTTTTGTGCACCGGGCCTCTAGTTTTAGAGGTAAAAGAATTGGGAACCAGAGAGGTTTGCCAGTTTCCACAGTGCTAACTAACCATTAGTGGAAGAAGGATCTGAGCACTGGTCAGTTGGGAAAAAATAAAAGTCTTTGCTCATCCCACTAGACTGACCACACAGCATCCTCTGCAAGAGGAAGTTTTGAAAACGGGGACATATATAATACTTTCAACAATAAAGAATTTTTTTTTTAAAGTGGGTGTTTCGGGGGAGAGAGAAAATGGCGGAGGTTTAGACAGACGTGTCGGTGCCTTGTCCCGGAGCAGATAAGGGCGGGCAGCTGAAACGGGTAGCATACAGCCCGAATAAGCAGAGGAGATTCAGCTGAGACAGTCTGCAGCCAGGAAAGACAGAGAAATCCTAGATAAAGGGAATGGTTAGAGGCTGAGGCTGAAACCTCTCCAGGTGCGCCGGCACAGCCGCGGAGACCGTGCCATCTTGGGTGACTGTCGCCGGCATCCAGAGACCAGCTACTAACCCGGCAACAACGGCTCTCAAGCAGCGCGACTACGTGAACTCAGAGGAACTCGGCTTCTCCCCACAGAAAGCAGATCCAAGCAACAGCGGCCTCCTGATCTCCACACGCTCTGTCTGAGGAACAGCTGCTGTGGGTGAAGCCTCCCTCCACCAGCCAGAAGAGCCACAACAGCTGTGAACAGCACCCATCAGAAGACCCGCTAACAACAGAGGAGCAGCTGCTACCACAACCGCCCAAGGAGCAACCACAGCCCGAGGAGCCACTGCCACCTAGGGAGCAGCCACTGAACGACTCAATATCTATATACGTCAGTGAGATCAAACATGGGTAGACAAAGAAATCCCCAAAGGAAAGAAAAGGAGGACTCACCAGAAAAGCAGCTAAGTGATACAGAGGCATACAACATGACAGAAAAAGAATTCAGAATAAGGGTCCTAGAGTGCATACACCGGATGGAGGAAAAAATCGACAACTTATCCAAGAAGCAAGAAGAAACAGATGAAAAAATCGACAACTTAACTAAGACCCAAGAAGAAATGAAGTGCGATATAGCTGCAATAAAGAACACCATTGAAAGTATCAACAGTAGACTAGGAGAAGCGGAAGACCGAATTAGTGAATTAGAAGACAGGGAAGCAAAACACACCCAAACTGTACTTCAGTTGGAGAAAAAAATTAAAAGACAGGAGGAGAGCCTAAGGGAGCTTTGGGACAACATGAAACGAAACAACATACGAATAATAGGGGTGCCAGAACAACAGAAAGAGGAACAAGGATTAGAAAACCTATTGGAAGAAATAATATCAGAAAACTTCCCTGAGGTGGGGAAGAAAAAAGTCACACAAGCCCAGAGAGTCCCAAGCAAGGTGAACCCGAAAAGACCCACACCAAGACACATCATAATTACCATGGCAAATGTTCAGGACAAAGAGAGAATCTTACAGGCTGCAAGAGAGAGACGGAAAGTTACATACAAGGGATCTCCCATTAGATTATCAAATGATTTCTCAACAGAAACACATCAGGCCAGAAAAGAATGGACGGAAATTTACAAAGTGATGCAAAGCAAAGGACTGAATCCAAGAATACTCTATCCAGCAAGGCTATCATTCAAAATTGAAGGGGAAATAAGAAGCTTCACAGACAAAAAAAGGCTAAGGGAGTTTATCACCACCAAGCCAGCAATGCAAGAAATGCTAAAGGGACTGGTGTAAAAAGAAGAAATAAAAATCCCAGAAAGAAAACAGCCACACACACAAAAAAAGAAATGGCTACAAACAAGTACCTTTCAATAATAACTTTAAATGTAAACGGGCTAAATGCTCCAACCAAAAGATATCGAGTGGCTGAATGGATAAAAAATCATGACCCATACATTTGCTGTCTACAAGAGACCCACCTCATTAGAAAGGACTCACACAGACTGAAAGTGAAGGGATGGAAAACTATCTTTCAGGCTAATGGAAAAGAAAAGAAAGCTGGGGTAGCAATACTTATATCGGACAAAATAGACCTCAAAGTGAAGGCCATAACAAGAGATACGGAAGGCCACTTCATAATACTAAAAGGATCAATACAACAAGAAGATATAACCCTGATAAACATATATGCACCCAATGCAGGAGCACCCAAATACATAAAAAATCTTCTGGAAGATATCAAAGGAGAGATCGACAACAATACAATCATAGTAGGGGACTTTAATACACCACTGTCATCACTGGATAAGTCCTCTAGACAAACAATCAGCAAAGATACAGCAATACTAAATGACTCACTAGATCAGATGGACTTAATAGACATCTTCAGAACACTTCACCCCAGTGCCACGGAATATACATTCTACTCAAGTGCTCATGACACATATTCAAAAATAGACCATATATTGGGTCACAAGCAAAGTATCCCCAAATTCAAGAAGATTGAAATCATAAAAAGCGTCTTCGCAGACCACGATGGCATAATATTAGAAATAAACTGCAATAAAAACAACCCAAAATACTCAAACACCTGGAAGCTGAATAGCATGCTATTAAATATTGATTGGGTTACCAATGAAATCAAAGAAGAAATTCAAAACATCCTGGAAACTAATGACAATGAAAACACAACAATCCAAAACCTATGGGACACAATGAAAGCAGTCCTGAGAGGGAAGTTTATAGCTCTACAGGCCTATCTCAAAAAACAAGAAAAAATGGTAGTAAATCAGCTAACTCTACAACTCAAAGAATTAGAAAGAGAGCAACAAGAAAACCCCAGAGTGAGCAGAAGGAAGGAGATAATAAAGATTAGAGCAGAAATAAATAACATAGAGACCAAAAAAATAATACAGAAAATCAATGAAACCAAGAGCTGGTTCTTCGAAAGGATAAACAAGATTGACAAACCTCTAGCCAGACTCACCAAGAAGCAAAGAGAGAGGACCCAAATAAACAAAATCAGAAATGAAAGAGGTGAAATAACAACAGACCCCACAGAAATACAAATGATTGTTAAAAAATACTATGGACAGCTCTACTCCAGCAAACTAGACAACCTGGAGGAAATGGACAAATTCCTAGAAAAATACAACATTCCAAAACTCAATCAGGAAGAATCTAAAAATCTCAACAGGCCAATAACTATGGAAGAAATTGAAGCAGTCATCAAAAAGCTTCCAGCAAACAAAAGCCCAGGACCAGACGGCTTCACAGGGGAGTTTTACCAAACATTCAAGGAAGAACTAAAACCTATCCTCCTCAGACTACTACAAAAAATTCAAGAGGAAGGAACACTTCCAAGCTCATTCTATGAAGCCAGCATCACCCTAATACCAAAACCAGGTAAAGACAACACAATGAAAGAGAATTACAGGCCAATATCCCTCATGAACATAGATGCCAAAATCCTCAACAAAATCTTAGCAAATCGGATCCAGCAGTACATCAGAAAGATCATACACCATGACCAAGTAGGATTTATCCCAGGGATGCAAGGATGGTACAATATCCGCAAATCAATAAACGTGATACATCACATAAACAAATTGAAAGAAAAAAACCACATGGTCATATCAATTGATGCAGAAAAAGCATTTGACAAAATTCAACACCCATTTTTGATAAAAACTCTCAGCAAGGTGGGAGTAGGAGGATCATACCTCAACATAATAAAAGCCATATATGACAGGCCCACAGCCAACATCATTCTCAATGGACAAAAACTTACACCATTTCCCCTAAGAACAGGAACAAGACAGGGATGCCCCCTCTCACCACTCCTGTTCAACATAGTACTGGAAGTGTTAGCCATTGCAATTCGGCAAGAAGAAGAAATAAAAGGCATCCAAATTGGAAAAGAGGAAGTAAAACTGTCCTTATTTGCAGACGACATGATATTATACATACAAAACCCTAGAGACTCCATCAAAAAGCTACTAGACTTAATACATGAATTTGGCAATGTAGCAGGATACAAAATTAACCCCAAGAAATCTGAGGCATTTCTATACACCAATAGTGAACTTTCAGAAAGAGAGATTATAAAAACAATCCCGTTTACCATCGCACCAAAAAAACTAAGCTACCTAGGAATAATCTTAACTAAAGAGGTAAAAGACCTCTACTCAGAAAACTACAGGACGTTGAAAAAAGATATAGAGGAAGACATAAACAGATGGAAGAACATACCGTGTTCATGGATTGGTAGAATCAACATCATTAAAATGTCCATACTACCCAAAGCAATCTATAAATTCAATGCACTTCCCATTAAAATACCAATGGCATACTTCAGAGATCTAGAACGAACTCTCCAAAAATTCATCTGGAATAAAAAAAGACCCCGAATAGCTGCAGCAATCCTGAAAAAGAACAAAGTAGGTGGGATCTCAATACCAGATATCAAGTTGTATTACAAAGCCACTGTTCTCAAAACTGCCTGGTACTGGCACAAGAATAGGCATATAGATCAATGGAATAGAATAGAGAGCCCAGAAATCGGCCCGAACCAATATGCTCAATTAATATTTGACAAAGGAGGCAAGAACATACAATGGAGCCAAGATAGTCTCTTCAATAAATGGTGTTGGGAAAATTGGACAGATATATGCAAGAAAATGAAACTAGACCACCAACTTACACCATACACAAAAATAAACTCAAAATGGATAAAGGACTTAAATGTACGACAGGAAACCATAAAAATTCTAGAAGAATCCAAAGGCAACAAAATCTCAGACATATGCCGAAGCAATTTCTTCACTGATACAGCTCCTAGGGCACTTGAAACTAAAGAGAAAATGAACAAATGGGACTACATCAAAATAAAAAGCTTCTGCACAGCAAAAGAAACCATCAACAAAACAACGAGAAAACCCACTGTGTGGGAAAACATATTTGCCAATGTCATATCTGATAAGGGCCTAATCTCCAAAATCTATAGGGAACTCATACAACTTAACAAAAGGAAGATAAACAATCCAATCAAAAAATGGGCAAAGGACCTAAATAGACACCTTTCAAAAGAGGACATTCAGAAAGCCAAGAGACATATGAAAACATGCTCAAAGTCACTAATCATCCGAGAGATGCAAATCAAAACAACAATGAGGTACCATCTCACACCTGTCAGACTGGCTATCATCAACAAATCAGCAAACGACAAGTGCTGGAGAGGATGTGGAGAAAAAGGAACACTTGTGCACTGCTGGTGGGAATGCAGACTGGTGCAGCCACTATGGAAGACAGTATGGAGTTTCCTTAAAAAACTGAAAATGGAACTCCCATTTGACCCTGTGATCCCACTTCTAGGAATATATCCCAAGAAACCAGAAACACCAATCAGAAAAGATATATGCACCCCTATGTTCATAGCAGCACAATTCACCATAGCTAAGATTTGGAAACAGCCTAAGTGCCCATCAGTAGATGAATGGATTAGAAAACTGTGGTACATCTACACGATGGAATACTATGCTGCTCTAAAAAGGAAGGAACTCTTACCATTTGCAACGTCATGGATGGAACTGGAGAGCATTATGCTAAGTGAAATAAGCCAGTCAATGAAGGAAAAATACCACATGATCTCACTCATTCATGGATAATAGAGACCATTATAAACTTTTGAACAATAATAGATTCAGAGGCAGAGCTGCCTCAAACAGATTGTCAAACTGCAGTGGGAAGGCCGGGGAGGGTTGGGGGGCAGGAGGTAGGGGGGTAAGAGATCAACTAAAGGACTTGTATGCATGCGTATAAGCATAACCAATAGACATAAGACACTGGGGGATAGGGGAGGCTGGGGGACTGTCTAGGGCGGGGGGATAAAATGGACACATATGTAATACCCTTTGTAATACTTTAAGCAATAAAAAAATTAAAAAAACAAACAAACAAAAAAAAAAAACCAAAAAATAAAAATAAAAATAAAAAAAAAAATAAAGTGGGTGTTTCAATAAAACCACCACATACTCATTCTGGGCCACAAATTCAATTGCTGTGACCTTCACTGTACCTAACTGAAGGGGGCTGCCAGTGACCACCACCTGGCTTCTCTCCCGTAACCTGCACTCAGGAAGTCATGTTCACACACCTGCGTCATGCTATTTGCTTTTTTGGTAGCTCTCTCATGAAGCAAGTATTTCCTGTTGTATATATACATGTTATATTTGTTGGTATTTACATTGGCAATCACGTCCACTAACAACAACATCAGACTGTATCTTATTTTTCTCTACAGTCCCTGACAGGGTGCCTTGCAAACTGATAGTAAGTGGTTGATGAGTTGAACTGAAGTATACTGAACTGAAAGGGATTGTCCTGAATTATAGGATAAGGCAGCAGCACAGATCTTTGATTCAAATAATTATTGAACACACCAACTGTGTACCAGATGACATTGTATTTCATAGTAACATCCTTGGCATTTAGTTTTTCTACATCTCAAATAGTAAATGAAACCTCACTGTTTGCAATATCATTATGGACCCCTATAACTGGAGATATAATGGCATTTGCTTTCTTAAAGTTTTACCATTTAGAGCTACAAGAGTACTGTAGACAAGCCCCTAGGGGGTTTTCTATGAGATTCTTTCCACCATTGGGAACGTGGAAATGTGAACATTTTATCCTAGAATCTTTTCAATTACCAAAATTCATTTCTTGAGCTGCGTGGGGCACGGCAGGCTTGGAGGAAAGTGAAGAATCTGAAACAATATCAAGATGCTGTGTGATTTATTCCCTATGATGCTCAGATTTCCTTTCCACCTTTTGTTAGAGTTCTGTGAACCACACAGTCCCTGAGAAATTTAATCAGCTGGTTTCTGATCCTTCTCCCTTCTTCTCCAGGTGGCCATTGTGACGTGGCTGCTCTGGTTGTTAAGATATGTGAATCCTTGGGGATGTAATTAAGGAGGCACTGAGATGCTTTCATCAAAGGACAGTTCATCTGCCACAGCTCTGCTGCTGTTTGCGCAGGTTAACTGCTTGGCAGTCCTTTCATGTCCCGGAGTCAATCTGTGTTTAAAGGATGGAGGTGAGTGGGCAGGACGGGGCAGTTTATCTCTGCTGCCTTCTCATTTATTATCGCCTTGCTCTCTCGCATGGCACTACCGCAGCTGATCAAAATCAAGGACCACATATCACCGGCGTCGGTGGGATGAAAGGCAAAATACACTCTTTGTTCCATCTACATAAGAGTATTTAAAATAATCGTGGCAATAAATCTGATGGAAATACCCAAACATAGAAATGGCTTATTCCAGAGAAGGAATTACTGTCTTCTTTTCTTTGCTAGCTTCCGGCGGCAGTTACAGACATCTTCCAACATATGAATATTCTCCATTATCAGATCAGCCTGTAAAATGGTGCCAGTCCCCACACTCCGCCCATAGCCCAATGCATCTGCACTTGATTTCAAACAGGGAACAGCCAGTTCTCAGCAGGAGACGTGCAAGTCTATTCTACTTCCTGACATAAGGCCATAGCCCCTTGAAAGACTTCAGCATAAAGATGCAATACTCAAATAGCATTCATCCAACTTGTGCTTTCTCTCTGTCCATCCTAAAATTCAACACACTCAACATCTATTCGGTGCCTATCATGTTCTTATAGAGCCAAAGTGAGAAGCCAGAAAAATAAGAATGGAAGGGACAGAGGCAAATGGACAAGGAAAAATGCAACTCTGAAAGACACCCAGCAGTGGTTCTCAAACTTCCTAATTCCACGACCCTTTAATACAGTTCCTCATGTTGTGGTGACCTCAAACCATAAAATTATTTTCGTTGCTACTTCATAACTGTAATTTTGCTACTGTTATGAATCATAATGTAAATATCTGATATGCAGGATGTATTTTCACGGGTCATGACCCACAGGTTGAGAACCGCTGCAAGATTTTTCAAAGTACCAGAAATTAGACCACGGAAATCAAACAGCAGCAAAAATATGAAAGCAGAAATGTCTTCATCCATTGAACAGACATGACAAGTTAGTCAACGTAAACGTGACAGCCTAGGACCTTTAACACAGAAAACTTGAAGCAAAAAAATCTGTGCCAGGAAGACAGATGGAATTCATCATTCCTTTACAGTTTCCTGAAATACACAGGGTTTTGCCAGCTGTCCCTGTGAACTATGAGAGCAATATCACTTAACGTGGTCATTAAACGCAAGAGCTGGAACATGTATAACTATACATAAGCAGCATAAGTCTGCTGAAAAACACCCAGGACAGCTCAAACTTTGCTGGAAGACTGAACCAGAAAAGTTGTACGGGGTTCCCACCCAGTTCTGAAAAGCAGCCTATTCCATCTAAAGCTGTTGAGAAGAGACCCCAAGCCCTGGCTGAGCATCCTTCCATAAGCAGGTGATTGGGAAAGATTCAGGAGAGAATGGCAATTCCCGAGTCAAGAGATGGGACATGGGCTCCATTAAATAGTGAAGGTGGTGGGGTACAGAGCTCAGTGGGGGAGGGTTAAGTGACCTATCCACCTTGAGAACAAGACATGGCTTTTCCAGGGGTCTCTGGCATATAGTTTTGCTGCAATAAAATGTTAGCTCCAAAAAAGCCATTCCAGCACACAGAACATGAACTAACAGAGCTGGAGTCCAGGGGAGGCTACCTCCTTGCCCTGTTATATTATCTGTGACCAGGGGCCAGTGTTGCTATGACAACTTTTCAAAGTGGCCTTATTGGAGACCAAAAAAACACACACACACAAAACAAAAAAATACCTCCAAGCATGGATTATGTCTATCGGACAGGAAGAAGCTGGCAGCCCAGTGCAGGGTAAATGGTCAGACAGCACTTAAACATTATGTAGAAGCCCCCACCCTCCAATTTTAAAAACTGTCTGAAATCTTCGTTTACATTGTCATGAATGTACATAGAAGTTTCTTTATGAATCTTAATATAATCATTACACGGAATCCCAAAAAGTTGCCCTTTCCGATTCCTACAACCAAATGCAATTTTCTCTGCCCCAGTACAAGCATCCCACATCACAGGCATTTATTGCCCACCTGAGGGATATACAAGCCCTGAGAGGGGACTGTAATGCAAAGAACCAAGTGAAAAGGGAGATGAAAAAGCTGGCTCCACGGCCAAGGACAGGCCATCAAAATAACACAGACAGTGAAGGACTTTTCCTCATCTTCCAATTCTATCAAGAAGAAAAAAATTACTTGCCTTTGTAATTACTTACTTCCCAGTTTCCACATGTGGTTCTCATGATAATTGCTAACTTTGTGGAATGTTAGAACACTGACACTTGTGTAAAGCAAAGTGCCTTTTGACATTTATGAAGTGTTGATTCTCTATAAATACAGAAAAGTGCTAATCATCGCAAGAACTACTCAACGCAACAGATCAATAGTGAAGACAATTCTCCTTTCATTGAAATTCAGAAGGCACAAAATAGGCCATTTTTTAAATCTCTTGGATAAACTAGCACATTCTGTGACTTGCCCACTAAGATTTAAGATCAGAGCTACGACACAGACACAGGGAAATTTTAAGAAGAAAGCAATCATAGGTCAACTGGTTTTATTTCCTCTGCTGGTATAGATCTATATAGAGATATATGTGTGCGAATACTTTTGAGACGGAGCGTGCCAGCTAAACTGTTACTCGCCTTCTGACCTCTTGTAAAAAATATCACCAATTGTGGGTAGCTTGTAACACAAAATAAGCAATGCTATCTATCACAAAATTGCTGGGAAAGCAGTTAAGCTTCGAAGAGTGATTTGGGGACTATTAAGTGTAAATTGCGCTTCCGTTTTCAAGTGACATTTCTTTTTCCTCAAAACTGCAGAACAGCGCTGGGGAAGGCATGCCATTGGTTGACACTGTGAAGAGCACAGATAGCCCAATTCAGAAGCTTCTGAAAGGGCAGGAGGTGGGCATTTATGCTTATTTGCCAATTCAAATCTTAGGCTTGCCTGAGTAGAGACCAAAACTGTATGATCCCAACACCACGCCAGCAGAGGCTGCGCTGCTCTCACACACTCAGCTGGAAAATCTGGGTTCATTTTAGCATCTGGCAGATCTAACGTGGCTCTCTGACACTTCCTCCCACCGCCTTTCACCATATGTTTATATATTAAAGGACCAGGGATACGATTGCTATTCAGGAGGTTGCAATTCTCACATGGGTAATAGAGGCCTCTGGAAAAATGTCAAGTGGCCTCATTCATTTACTGAAACCACATTCATGGAGCACCTTCTCTGCAGTTGTGTGTGAGAGTGTGTAATGTAGTGGTCAAAAGCGTGGACCCAGGAGCCAGGATGCCCAGTCGAATTTCTATCTCTGCCATTTGCTGGCTGGAGTGGCCTTGGACAAGTTAATATGTAACCATTCAGGCATTAAGCTCCTCATCTGTAAAATGGGGGTTATAGTAGAGCCCACTTTATATGGATCCTGTGAAGATTAAGGAGTTAACACATGCAAAGTACCTCAACTCTAATGTCTTACCAAATCCATGCTGGCATCTGATAATATGGTGAATAAGGAACTCCCAGGTTCATATGCCTTATGTAGTCTACTGTATTTGATGTACAAAGTATAGCATTCTTCTATTTTTTACTTATCCTAAGGTATCCAACTAAGTGTTTAATAAACTGTTAATTCTGCTGCCTCAGTCTTTCCAAAGCTATTTTCCATAATTAATCTATAGTCCATTAGGACTAAATGAAAAACAGTAGTTTGTTCCAACTTTACAAAGGAAACACCCTAACATTCCAATTTATTATTATTAATAGTACCTACCATTTATTGATTATTTACTAAATGCTAGGTGTTATACAAGCACTTTATAAACCTCAGCACTTTTTTAATCTGTACCCAGAAAAAAATCCCTTGAAGTGGGAATTAGTTGCCCCAGTTTATAGATACGGAAAGGGAAGCTGATAAGGACTGTGGATCTCGCCTAACAGCACACATGTAATAGAGTAACACTAGCTGCCATAACAAATCCCCGATCTCAGAGGCTTGACAAAGTGCAACTATCTTGCTCATGTCTCAGCCTAATGCAGCAGCGGATATAGGTGTGGACGGCTAAGTAGGCTTCACTATAACCAATCATTCAAAGACCAAGGCAACTTCCAACTTCTTGATCCTCTTCCAGGTCCTCTGTCCCCACAAATCTTCTCAATGCCAACAGCTGAGGGGAAAGATGGAAGGGCATGTTTCTAGCCCATGCCTGAAAGTGGCACCCTCTCATTCTAGTAGCCAGGATTCAGTCACATGACCTGAACTGCAAGGGAGGTTTGGAAATGTGGCTGACCCATGTGCTCATCCTCGCACTCCCTGAGACAAGCTGCCTGGAAAAAGCAGGTCCAGATCCTGAACCAGATCCACTGGGCTCCAGAGCCCTTGCTCTTACCCACCCACCATTCATACCTGCACTAGCCTCTTAGATCCCCTGCCTCACACTGCCAGCTGACTTCCCTACAGATTATAAGGCTAACTCAATCTAAAATCATGCTGGGGAAATGTTTTAAGTTATATATATAGCTATAGATATATATATATGTACATATATATTTATATAACTATATGTTTGACATGATTTATGTAGTCTCATCATAAAAATAGTTAAAAACACTATATGACTTTTATTAACCTACCTCAATCTCTCACCAGTCTTCAATTCCTTAAACAGGAACCATCTCTGATTGAAACAGTACAACCTACAAGGGAATTTCAAATTACTGCTACCTCTTCAAAGTCATATCAAAATATTGCTACTACTAAATTTAAATTTGTGATACATGGTACTCCAATTAATCATTAATCATTTTCATGCATATATTCATTGAATTCTTGTCCTTGAACTAAGGAAATAAAAAGACACATTGATGACCCATCTTATCAAAAAGTGATAAATATCATGATCTGATGTGTTGATGCTATACCCAAGAGAACAAATCCATGGCAGACACGGTGAAGATTATTATAGTAAATGCAGGGCTATAAAATGATTAATCCTTAGAGAAGGCTTGAGCCATATACAAAACAGCATCACAGAATCTTACAAACAGCTGAAATATAATTTAAAATCCTTGAATCTGATCGGTAAATTCTGCTACTTGAGCAGCTCACTATTGAAAATCAATTCAAAAAAACCTAACAACCCCTAACAATAGGAGCCTTTATGTTCAACATTTGGAAAAAGTTTAACATCATTATTTCCTTTTACTGAATAGTTTCAGCCTTCTATCTTTTTAACAAAGGGTAGGAGTCCATGTCCCCACCCTCTTTAGAGTTAGGTATGACCATGTGATTTACTTCGGTTTATGAAATGTGAGTAGAAGTGACAATTGTCATGTCCATGTCCCGGCAAAAGATTTAAGAACAAGTACATCCAGAGACAAGGAAACATGGAACCGAGTGCAGAATCTCAGAGAGAAGGCAGGGAAGGGTGAATAGATGGAAGGTAATCAACCAAAGACCGAGTATGCATATATCATAACCCATGGACACAGACAATAGAGTGGTGAAGGCCTGGGGTAGGGGCGGGTCAGAGGGGATCAATGGAGATAAAAGGGGGACATATGTAATAGTTTCAACAATAAAGTTGTATTTTTTTAAAAAGAACAAGTACCTCATTTGCCACAATCCCATTTTCCTGCTGTGGTGGATTAAAAGAGGTGCTAATTCTCCATGGCTTCTTCCATCAGGAAGTGGGGTCTTTCCTCTCCTTTTGAATCTGAGCGGACCCTATGATTTGTTTTGACCAATAGAACGTGGAAAAAGTGGCAACATGAGCACTATCCTCAAGAAGCCTTGAAAGTTTGCCTCTTGTTCTTTCTTAGAACAAGAAAGACCAAGTTAGACTCCTTGAAGGTGAGAGACCAGGTGGTTATAGAGAGATTCAGCCATCTCAGCTGAGCCCCAGACATGCGCGTGAGGCAGCCAGCAGCAACCAGTCCCCAGCCAACCCACCAGCTAATTGTGGGTGCATCAGCCACCCCAGGCAAGAACAGACCTGCCCGGCTAAGTTCACCCAAGTTGCAAAATAGTGAGCAAGTAAAGAGTTGTTGTTTCAAGCCACTTAGTTTTAGAGTTGTTTGTTACACAGCAATACATAACTAAGACATCACCCTGAGCCCCTGTAGAAGCAGATAGGGAGCTTCCTTCAGCTTGGATCTGTGGGGAGGAGGGTAGAGCAGAGTCCATCAACGTGTAATAGTAATAAAAGATAATCCTTTGTCATTGAAGCCACTGCAATTTGGGGGTTACTACAGCAGAACCTAGCTAACCCTGACTGATTCAGAAATGAGTACCAACAAGTAGGATTCAGCTCTCCTAGAAGAAAACTAAAATGTCAGGTCAGGGACTGGACAGAAAAGAAACTGCAATCAGAGTCTACAAGGATGACAATCCTTACTGCACAGTGATACAATATTTAGTAAAATGTTCACCTGTCAAAACACAGAGGGCAAATGTACAAATGAATATGTAGCTCTAAGGTAGAGTGAAGATGACTGAGCCCAGCCCCACAGTCACCCTACAATGGGCACCTAGCATGCACGAGACACAGCCCTCACATTTTTAAGACACTAACATGTTTGCGGTTGACTGTTACACAGCCTGTCCTGACTAATACACCTATGAGCCATTCTTAACAATAAAATACTGAAGTGCTGCAAGGGGAAACACACCAAGTCACTGCTCTACTGTGGCCAACAGCGGGATGTTCCCAGCAAAGTGAACGTGGGAAATATTGAACTGGGACATAAGGCATTTGGCTCTGGGATACTGGGAAGTGAAAACAATGGCCAAATCTTCAAAACAACCTGACTTTCTTGAGTGAAAGCATTAGGCAGCTTGTGGAGTTCAGGGCTACAAACAGAGAAGCCCAGTGAACATGAAGAACAGGGTTTGTTTGGGATTTTTCTCCCCTTTTATTATTCTTATGGCCTAATCTTAGCAGTTCTTTTGTTATAAATGACAACACTGAAGAAAACATAACTTCAAAAAAAGGAGTAATTCTGTAATGATTCTTATCAATGTATACAACTGGTACCCATACTTAGTTAGGGAATGATGTAGAATGTGACTCAGAATAGAAGAGATGCTTTTTTATTATTATTTGGAGTTTGAACTAGTCTTGAGAAATGTGATTTCTGAAAAACTGTAGGACATACTGGTAGAAGAGCTGGTAAAAATTTACAGTGATTTTGGACCTCCCCAAGCTTTCCTCTGATATTTTTATAGACCTGACCTCCACTCAACCTTTCTTCCTTCTGGGACTGCAACCGCCATACTTGAAGTGTGCAAACGAGGACTGAGTTATCCACAAGAACTGCAGATGGGGAAGTGAGATTTTAGTGCAATTGATATTGACGAAGAGATAAATCTCAACCGAGGGAATGAGGCTGTCCCTTCTCAAACAGTGGCGTAAACATGCCCAGATCTGTGATTGATAGATGTGCACTGCTGTTCCATATACACCAAAGTGACCTCACTCACTCGGCCCGCCATAGCAGTGATTCTGGTACAAATGTCCCCAGTTGAGAAAGAAGTGCAAAAAATGATCTAACAAGCCAGGCTCATCACCAGAATCAACATCCCCAAGCTGCACTCACTGAACCAAGCCAGGCTGGCCACGGGAGCCCAGGACTTCATCAGTCCCACTTCATGCAGCAAAAAATGGGAAATCCCTCCCCCTTCCCCCCAAAGCCCTGCAGATGCTCAAGGAAATGGGCATCCCAATGTTAATGCCCACTATGCGGCTAATAAAGCAAATATCAGCTATCCAAGAAGGCAGTTAGTATTGGCTACAAGTAGGGGAAAGAGCCAATAATAAAGTAAATAAATCCAAGGGAGGAAAAATGTAACACCTGGAAAGAAATAGGAGCAGAATGGGTCAGGCATGCTAAACTATTTGATCATTTAACTGGGAAAGAGATGAATGCAAGTTGAGCGAAATTTGAAAAGTGGTGGATTTGCGATTCCAAGGTACGTTTTTCCCCCCAACAAAATGGGCATCGTCACAGAATCCTAACTTTTCCATTTAACACAGATTAGAAAATATCTTTTTTTTTTCAACAGCGTTTGCTTCAGGCACACACTGTCCTCTCTTTAATAACGTCTGTAGTTGAGAGATGTGGGGCCTGTTGAGGCTATGTAGGTATCGATTTGTGAAATACCCGATTCTGTTATTCTCCACAGCCTTTAAAACAATGCTGTAATAACTTTCTGCCACCTGATTCTTTCCATAGGGGAGTTTAAATATACATACACAGCCCGATATGTGCCACCCCCTCCAGGTTCCAGAATATAGTAATAGCAGGCCCAGGGAACTTGTAGGCTCAGTGAGAAAGGGGACTTCCCCATCATTAGTCCTAGGGGACGAGTACAGTTTTCTGTCGAAAGGCCCCCGAAGCCCATAATATAGGGATAAGTGCCATTAAACAGGTCTCTGTTTGTTTTTGTGTTTATGCAGATTATTTTCCTTCCATCTTTATTGGGATGTAATTGGCATCTAACATTGTGTAAGCTTAAGGTTTATAATGATTCAATACATGTATGTGTTGTGAAATGATGATCATAATAAAGTGCATTAATACATTCATCACCTTGAAAAAGATAACTATATTGATTCTGACAGGAAGAACTCAATGAAAAATCAGGCAAAAACTATTTTTAATAGCAAACCAAACAATGTGATGACCTTTTTATTACTTTGCTTGGTATTATCTAGGCATAGACTATGTGGATAATGAAGTATCAAAAATTTTTTTGACCCCAAATTTGGACTCTGTGCTCTTCACATCTTGGTTGATACCAATTTCAACAGGCAAACTTTCAACCCAGGGCTCACACTTTGTCACTGGTAAGGAACAACTCCTATTCCCTAACCCAGGCCCTGCAGCCTCACACCTCACATGCCCCTTTCCAGGTCCCTCCTCATTCACCCACGATCCAGCCTCACTAGACCACCTGACACTTCCCAAACACGCCAGCCTCTTTCACACCTCCCTGCACTGCTCTCCATGTGAGAAATGCCTTCTTCCCACTCCTTGGTATAGTCCAATCCTAACTAGACCTGGTACCAGCTACTCAACACAATTTCCTCTGACAGCACCTGGCAGCATGAAGAGCACTTGTCGCCCCATCCCTGAGGACCTTGTCCATGTAGCCCCGCCAGTGATCACCACAGAACCATTGCTCCTCAAAGACAGAAATCATTCTTTAGCCAACAGCATACCCTGATCATCTAATACAGTGCTGTATTAGTTACCTATTGCTGAAAAAACAGATTGCCTCAGAACTTAGTGGCTTAAGGCATCATTTATTATTTCACAGTTACTATGAGCAAGAATCTGGGCAAGGCTTAGCTGGGCTTTCCAGCTCTGGATCTGTCATTGGCTGTAATCAAGGTGCTGGCAGGGGCCATGGTCTCATCTGAGGTCTCACCTAGGAATGGACCTGCTTTCCAAGCTCACTCCACTGGTGTTGGCAGGGCTCGGTGCCATGTCAGCTGTGGACTGGAGACCTTCCTCATTCCTGGCCACCTGGGCCTCTCTATCATGGAGAGGCATCAGGTTCCATCAGAGCAAGCAAGTGAGAAGGCAAGAGAGAGTGCTGTCGAGACAGATTGCAGTCTTTTGTCATGGTAGTGACATCCTGTCACTTATGCCATATTCTGTTTGTTCAAAGTGAGTCACTGAGTCCAGCCCACACTTGAGGGGATGGTGTTGTTACACAAGAACATGAATACCAGCAGCTGGGAGCACTGAAAGCTGTGTCAGAAGCTGCCTCCCATAAACGCCTCACATAGTGAACATTCAATAAGGATCTATTTATAAAAGTAGAAAAGAAATGTGACATTTTCTTCAAATAGCTTCAGTTATATCATCTACTCCATAAACTTTCAGGTTATGTAATAATAAAAATTATACCAAGCCTATGTTCAGAAAAACATTTTCAAAATAAGTACTTTTATTCAAATAATTAATTTGGGTTGGGGGGGGAGGGGAGGGAATCTTGCCTGTTCTACCAAAATCATCTCAACCATAAAATTTTGGGGCAAAACTTTACAGATCTTGGTGTCTGTGACTTATGTGCCAAAGTTCAGAAGAAGAAGGAAAATAGGTAGCTAAATGGAAAAGATACTGAAAATGCAGCAAAATATGAACAACTGGTTAATCTGGATGAAGAATATCTAGATGGTCATTGTCTAAATCTTTCAACTTTTCTGTAGGTGTTGACATTTTTTAAAATAAACATGTCAACTTGAGGGAGGATTTTATAAAGCTGATTGACACAGCCCCCTCGTAAGCTAACAATAGTATCTCAAAGGTGCTGTGAATGTGTAATTTTAATAAGTAATGCCAACTACTGTAACTAGCAAGCCCAACAACTCAATGGCATCATATGGTAAAGGCCTATTTCTCACTCTCATCATAGTGCAGAGCAGCTTTCCTAAACAACTCTTACGCACACGGTGTGACACTGTCATCTCCAACACAACCCAGGAGAAGAAGCCAGGTGGGTCATGGTAAAGGAAATTTTATGAGCAGAACTGAAAATGCCATCCATCACTTCTCCTCATAGCCCACAGACCAGGGACCACTGCAATAGGCCCAACCCGATGGTAAGCAAGACTGGAAAAGGTGTTCTTTCTGTGTGCCCCAGGAGAGGAAGCCGACTGGTGAGTATCTAGCCAATCTCTGGCAGGAAAGTGCTGTCACTCCAGCTATTGTCCATGTGGAGGAAGAACTAGGCCTTCTTTAAATAAAGATCACACTACCAAGTTCCTGACAGTAACTAAAATTCAGGTATACCAGCTCTCAGATCAGTACTTTGATAATGATTTCCAAGTCCTCATTTTCTTAAGGATCAAGCTGGTAGCTTAAGTTGCATCAAGTTCCCAATGCACTACATTCAGCTAGTTACAATTAGTCCTAAACAGCATCACTGTTTTTAGATAAAATCAGAGATGTTGCCATTTTAGGAGACTGAAGTCAGTCCCATTCAACATTTCTTCACACAGGCCAGATGAGATGATGGAGTTCCATTAAGAGCCTAGCTTTGAAGCAAAGCTTTTATGCGTACATTGGCTAAAAATATTTAGTAAAGTCAAAATAGAATTCAATCTCTATTTATAAAAAAAAAAAAAAAGTAACCATTATGTGCATTCTGGGTCCAAACTTTCTCTTATTTGTACCAGAGACTCCAGGAGACCAAGGAGCAGGGTAGAGTGGAGAGTAATGGGGAGATTGGGGTGTGAGTGTGAAAGGCAGTGAGATAAAGAAGAATTAGAAGCCCCATCCAAGCTTATACTGGTCCCTTAGCTGATGGGTTGTCATTTCGGTCCAGGTGATTTTGAGGCCAGGATGAAAGAAGGTGAAGAGATTAGCCCAAGAACATATATGCATAGCCCATGGACACAGACGACAGTGTGGTGAGGGCCAGAGGGGGAGGAGGGCAGAGTATGGGTGGGAGTGGGCAAAGGGGGAGGTGGGAATGAGGGACATCTGTAATAATGTCAACAATAAAAATAAAAGATTTTTTTTTTAATTTAGAACTCCCATGTGAGTGGTGGAGAGGAAGTGCAAAAGTATCATGCTATTTTCTCTTTATATGCTTACAAAAGAAATAGTCAAAGCAAAATCTGTGCTGTGTGTGTGTGTGTGTGTGTGTGTGTGTGTGTGTCCCCACAGGAGGAACCCTGTCTGATGATACTGAACAAATTAGTATAAAAGAAGGGCCTAGAGATAACCACTCTACCTTATGGATGGTCTGCATTAGCACAAGCAAGGGGAAAGGAATGGAAAGCGAATCGTGCTTCTGTGTCATGAAAAATGTATGCAGTATATTGGGCAATGCAATCTCTCTAATTGTTAGTATCACTTTCACCAATAGAAATATCAGAGGGCTTAATAAGCACATATTTTGTTACACACAGAGGAATTTGCGTCCAAGGGTACAAGAAAGTATTAACTATGCTTGTACCTTCTCAGCATCACAGTTACAAGACAGAGGAGTTCAGCGTAAGGACGGCTCTAATGCCTGCAGTGTCACTGCATTACATTGGAACATGAATTCTTTATGACCGTCTGGGTAGGATGCCTTGGTTTATGGGTTTGAACACCAAGAGCGTTTCCAAGATCAAAAGGCAATCATGGCTTCTATATTTTTCTGTGCAAAGCATAAACTGGGACTATTTTACTATCATTCAGCAATCCTTTAATTTGCTAGAAGAACAAAAATAGGTATCTTTCTGTTTGGATCAGACTATAATTATATTCATCCTATGTATGCCTAGTTGCATGAGAAAGAAGGTGCATAATTAAAAAGACCTAAGACTCTGAGACATTAAAAACAGGGCTACTTGTACCCGCCCTGGTTATTATTTTAAATCACAGGGAAGGTTCCATGCCCTTAATAGTTCTCCCATTAAGCCTTAACTTCATTCTGATGCTCCTCAAAATCCATTTATGAGAGCAGGGCTTAATAAATCGCCTGAAATTGTACACAGAAATGTGCAATTTTTGTACGGGCTGGAAAATGCCTCTGGAAAGTGCCTAGGGCTCTGATCAGATTCCCCAAAGGATCTTTGCGAACGCTACAGCCCTGGGTATAAAGCTTTTCAAATGCAAATTACCCTTGGAAGGTTAGCGATGCCTTTCACACAAACAGTTCCTAGAGGCTGGCGGCATTTGACCCCTGCATGCAGAAAACTTTACCAGCTTGAAGCCTCCCTCTGAGGTACATTTCAGATGACTCCAGGGGTGTCAATGGGGCCCCAGGGCACACACACCTGTGTGTCGGCAGATGCTACCTGGCGCTTGCTCTATAGTCTTTTTTCAGAAAATGTTCTAACCCTAACCCTGCTCTGACTTAATTTCCCAGGTTTCTCACCAGCCCTGCAGAATGAGCCTTTGGAACAGTTTCTGTGGAAAAGCCACAGGCAACTTGAGGGCTATGATTCCCGAGCTCTCTTAGTTCACCAAGAACATTTCAAGATGACTGAACGAGCTACAAAATCTAGCTACAGTTTCGTCAGATTCCTACATGTGAATTTGTTATTTGACATGATTATACTAAAAAAAAAGTTCCAGATCACCTTAGACAATCTTGATCTCTTGATGTAGATTGCTCTGTTGACAGTTTTTCATGTAAAATTAAAATAAAAAAATGAATGTCGTAATTTTGTTGAATTCTTCTAAAAGTAAATCCTTTTTTAAAAAAAAAAAAAAGGATATTGGTGTGTCAATATGAAGTTGTCAACCATCTCTTTCAGGTTGAACTATCTTTTATTGTAAGATTATATCTATCCGAATTTGAAGACATTAAGCTGTCCTTTGTTTTATAAAACTATGCTGATAGAAGTTGAATAGAAATAATGGTAATTCAAACTTTTCTAAATTTCCCTTATTCATAAAAGCCTAGCGTTGATTTATACCATAATGTGAATTCACTTGATTTCCTGCTTAGAGGGAGTGGATGCACTAAGAAAGAAAGGGTAAAGGGGATAGAGAAAAGGACAAAGAGAAGAAATATCTGGAAGCCTTAGAACCTTGAGGAAGGGTTGGTACAGGAGGAGCACTCTCGTGGGGGTTTTGAGAGGCAGAGGGCAGTGTGAGGGATCTGGGGCCGGGCGGCCAAACAGGAAGAAGGAAGCCCTCCCCAAACAAATCCTATCTCTTCTGTCATGTGACCAGAGACTTCCCCTGGCCATCAGGATATATTTGTGGTAATCACTGCCTCGCAGAGCTAAAACCAAAGCCTCCCCTGCAAAGTCATCTTGGAGGTGTTACCTTTTACACAAATCGAAAAGTTGTACTCAAAAGGTCATTGGATGTGTTTATTTATAGAGACACCTGGAAAAAATTGTGTTTTATTTGACTTTTATAGATCTTTCCCTCTGAGGACATTTTAATGTCTGTAGAGAAACAGAGAGGTGTTGCTTAGGCACAGTCAAATCTAATAGAAACCAAAGGTCTTGCCGACACAAGTCCATGTTACAAGGAAATTCCCCATAAATAACATTCGTACTATTTTGAAGATTGTCTCCACCATCCCTTCACTCCTTTAACAAATATTTATTTGGAATGAGTTAGATCTCTCCACCCCACCCAATTCAACTGACTCATATTCACCAGCCAAAAAAGGATGCAAGGATGTCAAATCTATAAATAGCAAAGGCCACATTTATATTAAGAGGAAAATATATTTTTTAATATCTAGAAACTCTGGCAGAAGTCTGACTTTTTTTTTAAGAGTTCTGACCATTAGTCTGGGAAATGACCCCTCACCTGGTGGCCTGCTATTGAAATCTCCCTGGGACACTCAGCGCCTTTCGTTTACAACAAAGAAAGCCTCGTTCTGCAGCTACATAAAAGGATCTTCTAATAAAAAAGCTTCTTACCTGTCTCAAAGGAATATGGGAAGGATGAATTAGATAATGCCTTCAAACGGTACTTTTAAACGGTGCGAAGGAAATACAGGGTGCTATCACTATGGTCATTTGTTAGAGATAATGTTACTTGTTTTCCTTGGAAAAACAACCTGTCCACTTAAAAAAAAAAGGCTAAAAAGCAAATATACCTTAAGCAGACATTTCATGGGCTTAAAAATGTATTTGTAACTAGATGGACATTTTCCTTCTCCCTTCCTCCCCTCCAGGTGCAAGCAACCCCGTGGGACCTGAGATTTCTATAGTCAAGGTTGGGAAAAGAACAGACAGGCAATAGCAATACATAAGCAGAAAATGGTAGAGAATGAAATTACAGAAACCTCGTAAGAGCAGACCTTTAACCGTGAACAAATCAAGCTCTTGGCCATACTGGCCGGAGACTTTGACCCGGAGATGTTAAGCAACATTCCCAACTTTACACAGTTAGTTCGGAACAGAGCTGAGGTAGTTCTTACACATAACCAAATGGCTGGGAGGACAAGAGAAAGGCCCCCGTCCCTGTCTCAACATCACCATGCCTGGTCCCAAACCTGCCTCACACTCACGTTCATGAAGAGGGCAGCCAAGCCCCAGGACTCTAGAGCGTGAGGGTTAGGAGTTAGGACCCTCAAGTCTGGTGACCCAGGCTCCTTCCTAACCCAGTCTACTGCCTGGTTGGGTAACCTTGGACAAATAATCTCTCTAAACTTAATTTCTCTCAGCTGTAAAGTAGATATTATCAGTTCTACTCACCATAGGGCTGTTGAGAGGATTAAATGAGTCTACATAGACAGTGTTTAGCATAATGTCTAATGATAATTGTTGCTTTTAATGTCTCTAGATAGCAAAATTAAATGAGGATTAAATGAGAAAATGCATATAAAATGCTCAGCACGATGCCTGACACCATAATAAGTAATCAACAAATATTGGGAAGCATTACTACTTCATACTCCCACACAAGCATATGTCCTGGGGATCTCACTCGGAGTTCAATTTGCTGACAGTCACATGGAAGAAACAGACATGTGGTCAAATAAATGCTCTAAGTTCGGGTGAACAAACCAAGCCCACGGGCCCAGTCCCTGCCTGAGTTTGTGTAGTCCAGGAGCTAAGAATGGTTTTTAGATTTTTAAATGTTTGGGGAGGGGGGGAATCAAATGAAAAAGAATATTTCATGACATATGAAGAGTGTATGAATACCAAATCTTGGTGTCCATAATTAAATGTTACTGGCCCACAGCCACTCACTCATTTAGATATTGTCTGTAACTGCTTATACCCTATCACAGCCACTCACTCATTAGATATTGTCTATAACTGCTTATACCCTATCACAGCCACTCACTGGTTAGATATTGTCTGTAACTGCTTATACCCTATCACAGCCACTCACTCATTAGATATTGTCTATAACTGCTTATACCCTATCACAGCCACTCACTCATTAGATATTGTCTGTAACTGCTTATACCCTATCACAGCCACTCACTCATTAGATATTGTCTGTAACTGCTTATACCCTATCACAGCCACTCACTCATTAGATATTGTCTGTAACTGCTTATACCCTATCACAGCCAAATCCAATAGTTGCAGCAGAGAGCACATGTCTGGCAAAACTAAAGTTGTTTACTCTCTTCCTCTTTAGAGAAAAACTTGCGATCCCTTGCCCTATCTTGAGCAATATTACAATACATACAAGCACTGAAGGATGTTATAGAAGCAGTGGTTGGGAATGGGGGGCACCTATCACTGTTTCCTTAAGGAGCTGAGCCTTTAAAAGTTGAGTGGGAGCCCTGGCTGGTATGGCTCAGTTGGTTGAGCGTCATCCTATGCACCAAAAAGTTGTTAGCTGGATTCCCAGTCAGGGCACATGTCCAGGTTGCAGGAGGCAGCCAATTGATGTGGCACTCTGGTCTCTCTCCTTCTCCCTCTTCCTCTCCCTCTCCCTCTCCTTCTCCCTCTCTTCCCTCCTCCCCCCTCCCCCTCTGCCTCCCTCCCTCTCCCTTCCCCTCTCTAAAAACCAATAAAAAGTCTTTTTTTTAAATGGGTGGGAATTTGCCAGATGGAAAATGAGACATGGATATACAAATACCCAAAATCATGGTACAGCAAAAGATTCTGGGAAAATAATAAGACACTGGGTACTTCTTTAAATCTATTCCAATCTCATGGTCCTAGCAGCACCCGTGAATGCCATCGCTACGTGCTCCTGTGCGGGCACACACTAGGTTTTCCATTGTCTGGGGATCTCCAGAACATTTTCCTTAATGCCAGAACAATTCTCTTCTCTCAGAAACATCACATAGAATTTTGGATCCCTCTGAGGTTTTCAAGTTTCTGATAGAAATGAGACGTAATGGCCTCATTATGAATACAAGCCATCTTGCCCATGTCCAGTTTCATCAGCAGGTGTCACAGGAATACTCTGTACCTGTTGCCGGCTCTTATTGCATGCTTGCCTGTGACTGTTTAAGGAGCAGTGAAATACACACTCCATGGATAAAAGGAGTGGAGACAGAAGAAAATAAACAAGAGACGACGGGGCTCAGCAGGTGGCACACAAATGACACCTGGTACATAGCACAGCTGGCGAAAAGGTGTTAAAGTCCTCTGATCCTGGAGACAGAAGATAAGCAGCCCTGACAACCAGGGGCATTCCTGAAACCTGTGACACGGAGGAGAAGCAAATGGCAAATGCTTAAGGCACCGGGGCTTGTGACTCAGCCCTGGCTTCACTTTGTGAAGCCAACCGAAGGCTCTGCTCCTGTAAACTCAGAGGGTGCCACAAAACTGAAGTCACGTGACAGAAACTAAGACAGAATCCCAGTGTGAAATATATATTAAAAAACACGCAAGGATCAGTTCACCTTCTCCTGACTTGGAAGGGTTGGCCAACCGCCCAGAGTAGCTCTATGTCCCCGAACTTCTCGCTTCCACGCAGCTCACCCCAGCAAGGCCAGGCCCCCAGGGCAGCCTGAGCCCTACTTCACTATTCTTCACCCAAACTTCATTCATCCCACAAGTCGATCGAGCTCCTCTATGAGGCAAGCACGATGCGAGGTGCTGGTGATAATGTGGGGACCAGATGGCCATCCCTGCTCTCACAGAGCTTTCTGCAGACCTATGTGATGGTCAACAAACTGAATGCTCTAGAACCATGGTTGGCAAACTGCGGCTCGCGAGCCACATGCGGCTCTTTGGCACCTTGAGTGTGGCTCTTCCTAAGCCTTAGGAGTACCCTAATTAAGTTAATAACAATGTACCTACCTATATAGTTTAATTTTAAAAGATTTGGCTCTCAAAAGAAATTTCAATCGTACTGTTGATATTTGGCTCTGTTGACTGATGAGTTTGCCGACCACTGCTCTAGAATGAAACCAGTAAGGGGCCTGAGAGAACCATGCTGGACAGTGGTCTACAGTGATAAGGGAGGGAGGATGGACACCTCCCCGCCCTCGTGGACAGTCCCTTAGCAGTCCCTAAGCAGCATGATCGGTATCCTGCCTTTAGGTAGTGTTGAGTAAACACACCAGACTTTCACTTACAGCCACAAGGCAGAGGGGCTGTGCTAAGGAGACAAATGCAAGACACATGCGATACTCAGTACTCAAAACACCTCCGCCTGCCCTGAGTCCATCTCTTCGTGCTCCCCCTCCACCCCCCCCCCGCCCAAGTTGGGTGCTCTCCCAAAGTCTCCTCGGTACCGCTGCTAATTGACTTGGCTGGGCATCCCCACCAGGTGAGCAGAGATCCACAGACACATCTACACACCAGCAGGGGCACCACTTGTGTTCTTTCCTGGGCACCTACACAGCACCAGAGAAAATAAATAGAAAACTTCCATTTGTCCAGCTCCTGGTTCATTACCTATGTTGGACCTGCCTGAACAATGTAGAGACGCAAACCAGCACCCCAGCGACGGGCACACATACCGCTTACGAGTGACCCTGGATGCAAAGAAATTGTGCAATTTGAATTACTAAGGTCAAAAATGAATCCACACTGCATATTTATCATCCCCAAACAACATTCACGCCATAAATCAAGCTCTAGCACTTGGTAGAAATGCTTCCAGGTACAAAGTACCTCATTGTTATGTTCCTCACCCACCAATGGTGTATTTTCTTAACTATAAGGCCAAAGGCAGCAAACCATTCAACTAAATAGGGAAATGCTCTGGATGCAGCAAATAGTCTCTACGCCGCCAAACTCCAATAAAGGCGGAAGGAAATACACTTCCTTTGCCCTCAATACACAGAATGTGCATTAGTTTGAGAAAGGCTGAGGGACCCACTTATAACCTCTCTCACAATGGCAATTGAGCAAACTACCTGCTCTTTGTAGAGAATAACTATATATAAATCTCCTTCAATCAAAATGAGTAATAGTGTTACTTTAATATTTATGTGTGTGCCCAAAGTATACTCAGCCCTATACAATAAATATGATTGTCCCAAACACACAGCAGCCTCTGCTCTGAGGACCTTTACAATCAAACGTATAAATAAACCAAGAAGGAAAGCTGCAAATGGAGCCCTGAGCTGGAAACCAGGGTCAGAGGTGGGATGCTTCCATCGGTATGTGGGCTGCCTCTGGCTTCAAACACAGAAGAGAAAAAAAAAAAAAAAAAACGAGAAAGGAGACAGTGACCAGGTGGAAAGTGGAGTGCTGTCACTCCCCAGGGCACCATCACGGGCTGATGTCAAGCAGAAACTCCTTCACAAGGTGACACTAAGCATAGAGACTGTGGCCGAGGGGATTAGTTGCAGGGGATGGTCTCTGAGATAAGAGTGGGTTAGGATCCTGGCTCTCCCAGGTGTGTGATTTGGATGGCGGTTTTTTTATCTGTTAGATCGGGTAACAATAGCATCTATACTAATAAAGGCCTAGGTGGTCCTCGCTCGTGACATCGCCACAAGATAGCCACCATAAGATGGCCACCACAAGATGGCTGCGCACACAGCAGAGGCAGGTCCCGGTGGCCGCTCTGCGCAGTGAGGCCTGGGAGTCCCACGGCCCCGCATGGCGCGGAGGAGGCGGGTCCCGGTGGAGGAGGTGAGTCACAGCAGGGGAAGGCAGTTGTGGGCAATCGTGCCAGCAGGGGAGGGCAGTTGGGGGCCACTGGACCAGCAGGAGAGGGCAGTTGTGGGCAATCAGGCTGGCAGGGGAGGGCAGTTCTGGGCAATCAGGCCAGAAGGGGAGGGCAGTTGGGGGTGATTTGGCTGGTGGGGAAGCAGTTAGGCATCAATCAGGCTGGCAGGGGAGCAGTTAGGGGGCTATTAGGCTGGCAGGCAGAAGCAGTTAGGGCCAATCAGGCAGGCAAGCAGTTAGAAGCCAGCGTTCCTGGATTTTGAGAGGGATGTCCAACTGCCGGTTTAGGTCCAATCCCACAGGGACATCCCCCGAGGGGTCCCAGATTGGAAAGGGTGCAGGCCAGGCTGAGGGACACCCACCCCACCCCCACCCCGCCCCACATGAATTTCGTGCACTGGGCCTCTAGTAATTAAATAAAATATTGAAGAAAGCACAGTGCCCAATGTACCAATAAAGTTCTAAATAAATCCTATCTATATTTTTTAAATATATATATATATATTTGCCCTCATCTTAAAGACAAAAGAACATGGATGAATGGTGTGCCTGGCACCTGAAAGGCCTTGGCATCATCACTGGGTAAGTCTAAAGCTAGTTTTGTCAGAAAAGACAAAAATATTAGACTAAATCATCCTGAAGCTCCCTTCTATCCTTAAAACAATTCCATGCGATTAGCATCAGTAAGTTCCTATCTAACTCACATTTCTTACCAAAATGCCAAGCACACATGGGCTCTCTTGTTCTCTATAATCTAGATTCAGGGTTGCCACAAGTCAAATTGTCTCCTGAGACACAGCTGACAAATTTAGGCTAGAATGTGGGTGTTTGTCCTGTTCCCAGGAAAGAACTACAAGAAGGGGTCAACCTCCCTTTTCTTATACTTCAATATCAACCCCAAGAAGCACCAGCTCTCTTTGTTCTAAAAGCCACCTGACGTTAGCTCTTCCCCAGGGAGGAGGTGGCAACCATTACCTTCTACCTCTGGAAAAATGCCCAAGGCCTGGAATTACAAAATTATATCCAATTTACTTTGTGACATTTTCCCAAATCTTGTACCACTGAAATAAAACAATACAATGCTTACTCTCAATAATAAAGATGAGATTGGAAATGCATGAGTAATTACCATAAAAGGAATCACAGAGATGCATCTTTTCTAGGAAAATATTTAACAATGGGGGATTTTTGAAGCCCAGGGTTGTGGTTCTGAGGGGCATACCTGCAATTTCAAAATATCTCTTCAATCATATTTTCCTTAATCATCAACGAAATACCCTCACCCTTTTGATAAGAGATAGATACTGTTTCATTTCCTTAGTGTTTCACAAGCATTTTGAAATCCTGTAACAAAGGGCAATATGAAATGGATGTATGAGATTTATCTAAAATCCAATTTTGTTTAGCAACAATACTGCTTAGAGAAATCCCCTGTATAAGATCATGTGTGATATGTTCACACGGCAATGCACAGTAGCCACAACAAATGATGTGAGCGATTACTTAAGCTGTGGGTATTGATGTTGTCCCCATATCCCTTTCCTCTGGCTATTTGAGTCCCTTTTGAACATAGCTCATTTCTATGTAATCTACATCCTTTGAATGTGCTGCTTCTCTAGCATATAAATTAAGTTATATTCCCTAAAAGCTAAAGACAGTACACAAACCAAGAGAATACCAACTCTGCATGTCTCCATTGTGCTTATAATAATAAATGTTGATTTTTGTTCCATTTCAGTAACTGCAGAGCAGTTCCAATTTTTGAGATATAATGCAGAAAATATAAATAGTTGTATCATACTGTATTTTATCATAGTGACAAGCTGCTTGGATGGCGTGATATTGGTAAAAAAACAAACAAAACAAAAAACAAAAAGAAACATGGGTTTAAGTCATAAAATCTGAGTTTCCATCCTGGCCCCATCATTTATTACATGTGTCTGAGACATAGTCTGCTCCCTCCCCTGTAAAATGAGACAGGACAGTCCCCTCAGAGGGTCATTATGAGAATTAAATAAAGGAGAGAGCACCATGCAAATATTAGGTGTGATTCTATCATTTAATCAACACCATCTCAAATCCTTTGGAGAAAAGGGTGGAATGATTAATTGAATGGAGGTGATAGCTAGAAGATAGATGATAGATAGATAGATAGATAGATAGATAGATAGAGGCAAAGACAGAGATAGACAGAACTTATTAATAATAATCCCCAGTATATGCGTAACATTTGTCATTACTATCTAAACATCAAAAGTCACAGAGTCTCTGTGTCCAGCTGTGCAACTTGTGGCCTGTGCCAGGGCATCCCTCCAGCTGAGAGGATGGGTGGGAGAATACAGCCCACACCCCACCCATGAAGAGCAGGTCCTGGCGCAGGGTTGTGTCTTCCTGGAGGTAACGACACCTTTTTCTAATTCTCACAAAGCCTCCTAAGGACTAGCAACAAGCCTGACCAGAATCACTGCATAAATCCCCAGACGCTTCTGAGAGATACTATTGCCAGACTCTTACAAGTTAGAAAACAGAAGCTCAGAAAACTGAAATGAACCATCCAAAGGGCTGAAGCATGAATTAAGGTCTTCCGACACCTAAGCCAATGCAATGTCTAGCACACAGCAAACACCCACGAACAAAGGAACTCCCGAATAAGTGTCCATCAGACTGATAGAAAGCTGGGCATGACAATGCCTCAGCCACAGAGGTTAAACTTCACACCAATAGATCCTGAATCCACAAAAGGGAGAGGTCATGTCAAGAACCTAGAACACAAATCTAGGACAGACAGACACAACCTCCACCACATATTATACAATAACATATCATTCTTTCCATCAAAATGCTGTTATAAGTAGAGGAAACAGACCTAAATCAACACAATTAAGTGTTAATAGGAACCATGATAGAAACCCAATCCAATGTCTTTTCCAGTTTTTATCTCTAAACTGACGGCGAATTCAGATAAACACTCTCAAGACAAGATGAAATGGGGCCTGAGACCTGATGGGAATGGAAGTTGGGAGGGTGGCCCTGAGGTATGAGTTTGAGAACTCTTGGTGGTGAATCTGTCAAAGCATACTGGCTGCCAGGGGTGCCCCCGAGGGTAGGCAGCTAGAGCATCTGCCTTCTGCAGGTGGGGCTGAGCATAAAAGACCCCAGGGATGCAATCTGAACAGTGCACAGAGAGTATAAACCTCACTAATAAACAAGGTGCATATTAAAACAAGGCACCATTTTTCACTTATAAAGCTTAGCGCTTAATCCTTAGCTAGTACTGTGAATTATTAAAATAATTTTCTTTCCTTTAGCTGGGGACAGGGGTCAGGTAGGAACAATGGGAACAGTACTTCTATATGTACTTGGGAGAAATGTACATTTGCACGATTATTTTCATAAAATAACCTGGTGATGTTTATTAAATCCCATAAACTTTGATCCAGTAAAACCTCTTATAGGCTCTAGAATAAGGAAGTAAGCCAAATTCTGGGAAATCCACATGAACACATATGCATTTCCTATGTACATTAGAATGTCATCCGTGCTTATCTTTAAAAAAAAACAAACTAGGCAAAATATACATATATTCAATGTACCATTTTAACCATTTTTAAGTTAACTGTTCAGTGGCATTAACTATATTCACATTGTTATGCAGCCATCACCACCACCCATCATCCATCTCTAGAACTTTTTCATTATTCTCAACATAAACTCCATACCCATTAAACAATAACTCCCCATTCCTCCCTCCCCAAATCCCTGGCAATCACTATTCTATTTTCTGTCCCCATAACTTTGACTATTCTAGGTACTTCATATAAGTGGAATCATACAATATTCACCCTTTCCTATCTGACTTACTTCACTTATAATGTTTCAAGGTTCATCTATATTGTGGCATGTATCAGAATTTCATTCCTTTTTAAGGTTCAATAACATTGTGCTGTGTTCCTATATCACATTTTGTTTATTCATTTCTTCATCAGTGGGCATTTTGGTTGTTTCCATCTTTAGGCTGTTGTGAATAATGCTACCATGAATGCTGGTGTAGAAATATCTGTTCAAATCCCCACTTTCAATTCTTTTGAGAATGTCCCTAGAGGTGGAATTACTTCAGGTTTTTTTTTATATATCAATGAAAAATTAGAAGCAATCATTATGAGACAGAATGCTTCTAATTGACATTCTGTCTCCTTTTAGCATGAGGACTCCAGGGACCTCACGACCTGAGAGCAGATCATTTTTCTATGGATGCACTCACTTCTTGCCTACAAAAGACTAATATATAAACCCAAATACAAATTGTATCTTTAAAACAGGAAATTTAACAGCCAAGGGACTTCAATTTTAACCTGTTGACTTAGTGATCATTGAATCGGATCAATAGTATTTGGCTTTGAAAGTCTACTATTTAATGGAATTGATTGTTCTATATGTGGGCTTGGTAGTTGTATGGCTGTTCATGTCACAAAAGCTGTTCATGTCCCAAGACAGATGAAGTTTGCTGACCAGAACTCTCCTGGTCAAAACTGCGACATATGGCAGGCCTGCCTTTCGACTTTGCTAACTTCCATCACTGCCCACCTACTTCCTTTTCTGATTGATGTGTTTTTTCTTATGACTCATTTACTTAACTCATAGTAGCTTTATTAAATGCTAATGTAACCAGTTTTGTATTTTACTTCTTGCTTCTGGACCTAAGCAATATTTATATTTGTCATGTTTTGCATTTAACTACAGTCATTTTTATGCTTTTTATGCTTTGATTTTATAGATAATTCCCAGAGATGCAGGAGGTCCTTCTTTTCACTAGTATCTACATTTGAATTACAAAAATAATTTCTAAAGTCAGGAAAGTAAGTAATCCATGTTAGGAAAAGTTCCTTTTTAAATCATGCTTTTAAAAATATAAGCACTTCAGAACTTGTAACAGGGTCCCAGCATGAATCTAAGCTATGTTCTCTTGAAAATTTAGCGTAGCCTGGCTGGTGTGGCTCAGTGTTTGAGCACTGACCCATGAACCAGGAGGTCACAGTTTGATTCCTGGTCAGAGCACAGGCTCAATCTCCAGTAGGAGGGGTGCAGGAGGCGGCCAGCCGATGATTCTCTCTCATCATTGACGTTTCTATCTCTCTCTCCCTCTCCCTTCCTCTCTGAAATCAATAAAAATATATTTTTTAAAAAATTTAGCATATCTGGACATTGCAAAAGCACTGGTGGAACAGGTTCACAAGGGATCTGTTTTAATGATGATCAAGATTCTTTCTAGAAAAGAATTCATCCTAATCAGAGCCAATGGCCCCAGCTAGGAAGGGAGAATTCAATGAGCGCATAGTGAAAGAGCCTGTCACTCAGACTCTTCCTCCAGCCCCTCCCATGGCAGAGTGTGCCGATAGGGGCCAAAATACTTCTTTCTCTGAAGCCTGCATGGGACTCTGACTATACAACATCAGCAACACCAGTGCCAGTGGCAGCTAGGTGGTGGCATCAGCAGCTCCATGCACACTCACTCAGGGTGCTGACTGCTGGAATGCTCCACACGGTATCAAGCACACGGGTCAGTGCCCTCATTGTATCAGGTGACTTGAACATTGTCCACCTTGGGTGGACGCTGGTGACATAGCTGAGCTGGCTGTCTTCAGTAACTGCAGTCATTATTATAGCAAGCCAGGAGAAGATGTTTCTAAAATTTATATAACACAGATATTTCTTAGAGATTTTTATACTATTTTACCAAATTTGAGGGGGCTAAACTCTCTGCAGACCAAATGAGAACAGATATACAGAAATAAATATTTTGTGACTGTTGTGTATATTGTCCCATACCAATGTAACGATGGCCCAGAAATGTGGTTCACACACCTAAAGTTAAGTTTTAGTTGGATAGAGTCATTTCTCTTATGGAAAATACTTCATTTTTCGATGACAGAAAGCCAACTAATCACTATTGTTCCTATTAAAATCAAGCTACAGCTAGCATTAAAATGGTTATTTTTAAATTTCATAAACACTTATTTCCACCACTCAAAATGAACATTAATATTGTGTCATAAGTGCTTCAGATCTTTGTGTTTAAGAAATAAAGCATCACAGTCAAGTATACTGTCCCCTACATTCTCTTCTCCACTACCTTTCCCATACCTCACCCTCCCCCCAACCACACAAGAGGAA
Source organism: Myotis nattereri (assembly GCF_964212035.1). Taxonomy (NCBI): domain Eukaryota; kingdom Metazoa; phylum Chordata; class Mammalia; order Chiroptera; family Vespertilionidae; genus Myotis; species Myotis nattereri. Next base: position 62,372,320 of record NC_138080.1, on the reverse strand, counting down.
ATCATGGATGCAATTTGTAAATACACAACAAATAATGTAACACATTATTTATGGATACACAAATACAAAGCAAAAAAAAAAGATAAGGAATAGATAACATATGGAGGTAGGGTTTTAAAATAAGAGATGCGAGGGGAATGCTTTACTCTTCTTATAAATACTGTCAACTGTAAAAAGCTGGATTCCTTTTGAATTCAAGGAAAAGTAATCAAGGACGGTGAAATACTTTGTAGAAAAGTATATCATAGCCACAATGTCACTCTTCTTTTTCAGTTGAATTCGAGAAAATAATAGAAGAAAGTTGGGAACTGGGAACCAGAGATAAGATTGTGTTTCTTCCTTCCAACAATTCTTCCTTTTCAGAAACTGAAAGAAGAGGAGGCTAGGATAGACTCACAGGCAACTCTGAGCAGTGGGTAGCTGGAGGTGCCATGACACCAGCCAAGCCTAAATTACCAAGCAAATCCTTGGAAGTAGCTTTTGGTTCCAAGCTAAGAAATTCAAGGTAGGAGAAAAAAAGCACTCTAATTAGGGCCTATATATGTTTGCTTACAATAAATAGTAAACCTATAAAATTGATTTAAAAGCTACCCAGTCTTGCCGAAACCGGTTTGGCTCAGTGGATGGAGCGTCGGCCTGTGGACTGAAAGGTCCCGGGTTCGATTCCGGTCAAGGGCATGTGCCTGGGTTGCGGGCATATCCCCAGTAGGAGATGTGCAGGAGGCAGCTGATCGATGTTTCTCTCTCATCGATGTTTCTGACTCTCTATCTCTCTCCCTTCCTCTCTGTAAAAAATCAATAAAATATATTTTAAAAAAAATAAAAAATAAAAAAAAATAAAAGCTACCCAGTCTTTCCATAATCTTTCCATAGTCTACCAACTCTGCTTTAAGAGTAACTATAAAAGTTTCATTAAAAGAAATTTAAATAAGATTTTCAATTGAAAAACAAAAATAATGTACAAATTGGGTATATATGAGGGTTAGATTTCTAATTAAACAAGGATATTAAACCTATTATTTATCTCTGCTCCTTCCTAAAACTCAACCAATATTAACATTAAAGAATAAAAATATATTAACTCCCAAGTTCTCAGAGCATGTGTGGGAAGAGAGTGCAAGTCTCCCAGAAAGCAAACCAGGGACCACAACAGGACAGACAAGAGCAGAAGAGAGGCATCAACAAAGTTCTGGAAGCTAGAAAAGAGGTGAACTTGTGATAACTGAGTTAATCAGAGAAGGCTGCAAAGTACTCTAGTGAAGGTTGTGGAGATAAAGACAAGAACTAACCTTTTACACCATCGAATTCTAGAAAGATTCAATATTTGGAAGTGCTGAGAGACACGGCTGACTGATAAATGATATCCCCTTTTCTCTCAACTGAGTACATGACCAACTAAGATGTAACTGCAGGAGCCAGACAGGAGGAGATCAAAATGTCACCTGGAATGTGGAATCCTGGATGGGATCCTGGACCAGAAGAAAATTTGTGAAAGAACTGATGAAATTCAGTGAGGGTCCATGGAATGGTTTATTAGAATATACTAGAGGCCTGTGCAAGAGTAGGCCTTCCTTCCCCCGGCTGCCGGCACAGGCTTCCCTCTGGCACCTGGGACCTGGGCTTGCCTCACAGCCTGGCTTCGTTCCAAAGGTCATCTGGAAGGACGTCCAGTCTAATTAACATATTACACTTTTATTATTATAGATTATTATAGATTGTGAATCTCCTGCTTAATCTCTGTAGTGCGGTTACTGAGACATTGGCATTAGGGGAAGCTGGGGGAAGGGCACAGAGGAACTACCCATAAGTCTAAAACCATTTCAAAATGTAAACATTTCTTTAAAGTTAAATGTCTCCTTTAATACAGATGAAGTTCTTATTAGAAAACATAGCTTATTCTGCCTAAATTAGATACATTTGCCCACTCTACTCCTGAATGAGACAGATTTACACAAGCACTGAAGGGCCACTCAGGTCTCACCAGGGCAGACCCAGGAGGCCCTAAGTGGACCCATGGCCAAAACCCAATGAGAACACATGATCTCTACAGACAGGTAAATCTCAAGTTTAAGGCCTTAGGATCACCTTAAAGCAGTGGTTCTCAACCTTCTTAATGCCAGACCCTTTAATACAGTTCCTCATGTTGTGGTGACCCCAATTTCATTGTTACAAATTGAACATAATTAAAGCATAGTGATTAATCACAAAAACAATATGTAATTATATATATGTTTTCTGATGGTCTTAGGCGACCCCTGTGAAAGGGTCGTTCGACCCCCAAAGGGGTCGCGACCCACAGGTTGAGAACCGCTGCCTTAAAGAAAGGGGAAAAGAAAGGGCTGAGCTGTGCCTGCCCTTCCTTACTGTCCAACTAAGTCACTCCTTGTCACAGAGGGAGAAGTGAAGGAAGGAGAAGAAAGAACCCAGGAGTGTTATTCTAATGCAGACAACCCAGACCTTTTTGGTCAAGATCCTTTCATACTATTAAAAATTATTGAGAACCCAAAGGAGCTGTTGCTCATGTTGGTTATACACAAGGGTGGGAAAAGTAGGTTTACAGTTGTTCGTATGGAATATAATACAATAAGTAATAATAATAATACAAAAAATAAACCCTGTTTCATGTACTCATAAGTGTAAACCTACTTTTGCCTATGTTGTATATCAATATTTACCACAAGCTGGTACATTTTAGATTTAGTAATTTATTTAAATAATATTAATAAACTCAGTATATGTTAACATGAATATGTAACATAGTTTATGGAAGATAATTATATATTCCAAAACAAAAACATATAGTGAGAAGAGTAGCTGTGTTGTACATTCTTACAAAGCTTTGTCATGTCTGGCTTAACAAAGACAGCCAGATTCTCAGATCTGCTGCTTCATTTGATCTATTGTAATATCACATCATGTTGTCTCTGGAAAATTCCTCTGTAAGCTCCTAGGACAATGTGAGTGAAAAGGGCAAATAATATCTTAGTAGTATTATAAAAATTCATTTGATCTTTCACAGAGCTGCTCAGAGAACCACTGTTCTAATCAGTGCCCCTCCACCTGCAGTAACAACAAGGTAAGTGTCCCCCAAACAGGAGACACTGGCACCTGTGAAGGCTGGAGGAAGGCTGCATCTCAACCAGAGCAGGAGTAGCTGAAAGTCTGTCTAGGAAGCAATCTAACCCATTCCCCTAAGCCCCCTTCTTAGCTTGTACAATCAGGTGACCATCTCTGTCCATGCCAGCAATTTACTGAGGTAAACCCAGACACACTCCAGACTCAGGGACACAGGCCAGGGCTGAGGAACGCCCTTCTAAAACAAGGAAACAGTGAAATCATGCATAAGGTGAGGTGAAATTCCCCCACCCCCCTGCCCCACTCCGCTCTTAGGATCCTGGCAGCCTAGTTTATTATCCTTCCCCCAACACATATACCCTAAGCAAGAGATTGGGTAATTTTTCTGTGAGGAAACTGAACAACCCAAGAAAAAGACCTATAAATACTGCGAGTTGGGATATCCATCAGTGAAACAGCACCAACCAATTACCCTAAATTAAAGCCCACGTCCTGCCTCTGCACACAGTTCCAATCAACTTTTGATGCATCACTCTTCAGTGTGAACAGGCAGTCCAAGGTTACTAAGCCAGACTTCTCAGAAAGCAGCCAGTGGGGGAAATGAGACAAAATGATAAAAGTAGAATGATAGGACAAATGTTTTTTAAAAAGAGAATTATCATCAAACAACAAAGGACTTCTTGGAAGTTAAAAATGTAAGAGCAGAAAATTAAAATCGATAGAAGTTTGGAAGATAAAGTTGAGGAAATCTCTCAGAAAGTAAATCAAAGAAAAATTGATAGAAAACATAACACTAAGAAAACCAGAGAATCAATACAGGTTAACTACATAACATATATAACCCCAGAAAGAGATAACTAAGAAAATTATCAAATAAATAAAAATAAAAAGTCACAGAATGCAAGATTCTGAGTTTCCAGATCGAAAGAACCCAACACATACCCAGGGAAAGACATGAGTTATATGAAGAAGAAGAAACACACACGGTGATATGAAACCACAGAATGCAAGGGATAAAGAAAAGAGCCTAAAGGTTTCAAGAACTTTTTCACAAGAACAGGGAACACATGGTAATGGAGATTCAGGATGGCATCAGACTTGACAATGAGAACTTTGAAAACTACCTGAGAATGGAGCAATGCCTTCAAAGTGCTGAAGGATAATAAGATCCACCTAGAATTCAAAGTCCAAACCATCATTCAGGGATGAGGACAGATTAAAGACATGTTCACAAATGCAAAGTCAACCTATTTCAGGATGCTGCAAGAAAATGTAATCCACCAAAAAGAAGTAGTCAACCAAGGAGAAAAATAAACATGGAATGAGAAGATACACTAGCCAGTCTTCAAGATGCACCCAAATGAGCCCCTCCCCCTGGAATTCATACCCTGTACAGCTCCTTCCAATGCTGGACAAGGACTGGTCTGTGTGACCCATAGAGACGGCAGAAGTAACAATCTGTCACTCCTGAGATCAGGTGATAGAGACACTGAGCCTTCCATCTTGGTCGCTGTCTTGTGCACTTTCTTGAGTCACTCACTTTGGGGAAAGCCAGCTGCCATGAAGTGAGCAGCCCTATAAAGAGGTCCATTTGGTGAGGGACTAGATCCTCTGGCCAAGAGGCTCCTGGCTATGGTAAGCTTACTAGCAGACCCACCAGCCCCAGTCAGGCCTCAGAAGATTGCAGTCTTGAGAGAAACTCTGAACCAGAACCACCCATCTAATAAGCTGTTCCTGGATTCATGACTCACAAAAACTGGGGGGAACGTGGGAAAATAAATATGTATCATTTTAAGCTGCTAAGTTTGGGTTGATGTGTTGTTACACGACAATGGGCAACTAATACAGAAGAGATCCAAATACGAGAGAAGTGAAAGACATTCCCCAGATTGGGAAGCCCCAGGGCAGCAGGCATGAGGCAGTCTTAGAGAGCATGCAGTCCAGATGTGAGCAGGAAGACAGAGGGCCTAGGAAGGACGTCTCCCCAAAGCAGTGGAACTGGTAGGTTATTTTACATATTTTATGGAAAATATGTAGAGAAAAGTTGCGTTCACTTACTTCAATGAGAATATCCATGTGGCTGCATTCACAAACACTTCCATTTCCATTTCTGTGTTAACAGGCACACAGAAAGCTGTGCAGAATTAAGATTGGAATAATTATTAACTGTAGAAAAAAATTGTTCAAGAAAGAAAATGTAACTAAAGCACATATGTAGCCCAAGTATAAACATTACAGGTATTTATAAAACCATAATAATGTAGACATTGGGCACTGATTTTACCCCAAAATTATAATAATTCTGAGAGTTTGAAGAAATCAAAGGGTGTGTAGCAGGGAGAGGGTGTGGCGGGAAGTGCGCATGAAGAAAGCTGAAACTTTGCTTCTACAATAGGAACCAATGTGTAAAATGTAAACATCAAAAACTGGAGTATATGTGTGTTGAGAAATTCAAATGTTAATACCAGAATAAGAGCTAAAAGAATTGAAAGGGGTTGACACTGGGGAACAGAAATTGAGGGTGGGGATGAATGGGGCCACAGAGTACACTACCATAGCCTTATTATTCTCTTCATCTTAAGAACAAACAACAGACTATGTGTAAAATTAATAAAATAAAAAATGTCTTTAGATATCCAAAATAGAAATGTCAAATGTTTTTCCGCTGGGAGTCAGGACTGGGAATGGTGTTCTGATACTTATTACTGCGTTACAAACTACCCCAAAGCTTAGTAGCTTAAAACAAAAGGAACCAGGACTTAAAACAATGCAGGGCTTGGTAGGGAAGGTTTGTCTCTGGTCCATGCAGAGGCAGCTGGGATAGCTCGCTGGGGTGTAAGCAACGCTCATCCCAGACCTTGTGTCACAGCTATGCAGTGTCTGAGTGCCAGGTCTTAAATTCCCACTCTTTTTGCTCTGCCTCAAGCTCACATTAAAATTCTAATGTGACTTTATTCCTTCATGCTCTTTTGCAAACTTGCTGTCAGCCCCCAGAAATAAGAGAGAAAATCATCAAGATTAAAGAGAGGCCAAGGGCCACGGAACACATCTGGAGCCCGCCTGAAGGGCTCCACTCTGCCCGGAGCTGACGCCTAGACGCCGCAGGAGACTGGAAAAGCATTAGTTATGAGATGGTTCCCGACCCTGAGGTGTTCGGGTTTCCTTTTGGAGTCAGCAGAGATGGGAAATTTACACACTTCAGATGATACTGTAAATGAGGCAACCATTTCCTGGATTTCTCCTGCGTGTCTTCAGAAAGAAAGAAGAACCACAGTCACCTGGTCTACTCGTCTCTGCAAGACCTAAGTCACATGCTTGAACAGCCAGATGGGGGACAGTGGAGTGTCCGTCGTGATGACACAGAGGCCTGCCAAAGGGACTCAGGTTCAACCTAAATCTAAATCCGTGATACTGTCCCGAGACAGAAGCTTGGCTCCTTCGTGTCTAAAGTCAAGTGACTGAATCAGGTTGGACAACTTTTAGGATTGGACATAGGTGCCGTTTTTAAGGGCTGTGTGTGAGAGCACCCCATGGCTTTGACGCTGGGTAGGGAAGAGCAAAACAGTAGCGCTCCAGGGGGAATGGCACTTTCTTACTGAGAAAAGAGCTCATTTCAAAACAATTTTACTTCCTGTGAATTATGATTTCAAAAACTAGGGTTATTTTCTTTTCACTCTGCTTTGCTTTTTGCTTTTGTCTGCAGTTCTGCTATAGTAACAGTATAGGATGGAAACGAGGCCAGAGCTTCTCTATTCCCTATGTAAGTCATGATTATCAGTTATAACTGGGAATAAGACAACAAGGAGACAGGTAATATCAAGACCTTTTCATAGACTTACTAACATTCTTTCTGTCAAAGATGATTATATATAATGAAATGACAAAAAGAAAAAAATGATAAGAAGACCATTTGTTTAAGCCTCATCTTTGGTTTACCTTCCTTTATTCAGATCCTGTGAGCTATCTACTCTTTTATAAATGTATTTAAAAATTAAAAGGGCATTGCTAACCTAAAATTTCTAAATATACAAGGAGATGTATAATACATAAATTAACTAATCAAGAGTTGCCATTAGGTTACAGAAGACAAAAAGAAATTTCTAGCAAGAAACTGCTTGAGTTCTGTATCATTTGTCTAATCAGAAAATATTTATTGAGGAAGTATGTTTCAGGCACTGTGCTAGGCTCTGGGGGATATAGCAGTGTTCTTGATGTCTACTGAGTTAAATGTAGTATCCCAAAATTTAGTGACTTAAAAAATAACAACTATTTTATTATTATGTCACATAGTTCTGAAGGTTGACTAGGGTAATCTAGGCAGTTGTTTCTTGGGGTCTCTGATACAATTGACATCAGATGGTGACTGGGACCTAGAGTCATCACAAAGCCTTGCTTAATCACATGGCTGCAATCAGTGCTGAAGTTCAGCTGGGCCATCACTATAACAATTAAACGCAGCCTCTTCTTGTAGCCTGGGGTCCCTGAGAGTATAACAGCTGGTTACAAGACTGGGATCCCAAGAGGACCAAGAGGAAGCTATATAGACTTTATGACTTATCCTTGGAAATCACACTGCATCACTCTGCCAACAGCCCCAGACGTGCCAAGATTCAAAGAGAGGAAGCACAGGCCCTCCGCCCCCATCTCTCAACATGGAAATGTCAATGTCACATTCAAGGGGGCATCTTGGAAAATTCAATCTGCCATGAGAAGTGAACAAAAATACAAAGTCTCTGCTTTCATGCACATGTTGAGGGGCAGGGGAACCTGGAAACAAACAGACCAAGATACAAATATAGGAAATATCAGGTGATGATAACGTCTATGAAGAAGAATAAGAGATAGACACTTTTCGAAAGAGGACATACAGAAGGCCGAAAGACATATGAAAACCTGCTCAAAGTCACTAATTATACGAGAGATGCAAATCAAAACGACAATGCGTTATCATTTCACACCTGTCAGAATGGCTATCATCAACAAATCAACAAACAACAAGTGTTGGAGAGTATGTGGAGAAAAAGGAACCCTTCTGCACTGCTGGTGGGAATGCAGACTGGTGCAGCCACTGTGGAGAACAGTATGGAGCTACCTCAGAAGACTAAAAATGGAACTCCCATTTGACCCAGTGATCCCACTACTAGGAATATATCCCAAGAAACCAGAAACACCAATCAGAAAGGATATATGCACCCCTATGTTCATAGCAGCACAATTCACCATAGCTAAGATTTGGAAACAGCCTAAGTGCCCATCAGCAGATGAGTGGATTAGAAAACTGTGGTACATATACACAATGGAATACTATGCTGCGGTAAAAAAAAAAAAAAAAAAGGAACTCTTGCCTTTTGCAACAGCATGGATGGAACTGGAGAGCATTATGCTAAGTGAAATAAGCCAGTCAGAGAAAGATAAATACCACATGATCTCACTCATTTGTGGATTATAGAGAACAACATAGACTGATGAAAAGGGACAGACCCAAAGACTGAGAAACAGCGATCAGGCTATCAATCTCCAGAAGGAAAGTAGGGGAGGGCGGGGGTAAGGGGAAGAGATCAACCGAAGGACTTGTATACATGTATATAAGCCAAACCAATGGACATGGACAACGGGGGGATGGGAGCATGAGTTTGTGTGTGGGGGGGAGGTTGGGGGTTAATGGGGGGGATGAGGACACATTTGTAATACCTTAACTAATAATAAAATTTAAAAAAAAAGAAGAAGAAGAAGGGAAAGGAAGGGGTATTGAGGGTATTACCTTTTTTGCAGAATGATCACAAAGGCTTCTCTGATGAGGGGCCATTTAAGTAGAGATTCTGGAGCAACAGAGCAATGGATCCATGCAGATAGTGGCGCCAGAACATCCCAGTGGAAGAAACAAGTGCAAAGATCACAAGGAGAGAGAGTACTCTCTGGGAATGACAAGAGAACCAATGTGCTTGGAGCAGTGGCCAAGACTCAAAAAGAGGGCAGAGAGGTTGCTGGGGACCAATCTCACAGGGCCTTTGGCCATGGCGATGCCCATGGACTTTACTTGGAGTGAAATGAGAAGCCATGAGTGGTTTTTAGTAGGAAAATGGCAAAAACTGACTTGCATTTTAATAGGATAACTCTGGCTACTGCATAACAAATAGAAACACAGCAGCCAGATCTAGGGTGACAGTGGGAGAGCAGTTGAGACTTGCAGTCATCAAGGTGTGAGGTGATGGTATCTTGGACAAGGTATTAGCAGTGAAGGTGGTGAGAGGTAGGCAGGTTCTGATGCTAAAAATATCTAACACCTTTTTAAATATATATATGTATGTACATATATATGTGTGTGTTTTTATTGATTTTACAGAGAGAGAAAAGAAGGGATAGAGAAACATTGATGTGAGAAACACCGATCAACTGCCTCCTGCACACCCCGTGGTGGGATCAAACCCATAACCCAGGCACGTGCCCTAACCAGGAATGGAGCCAGTAACCTTTCAGTTCCTGGGACAACCATTCAACCAACTGAGCCACTCCAGCCAGGCTCTAACACCTTTTTTTTTTTAACATTCAGATAATGTCATATTTATTTATCTAAATATTAAAACCTGGGCTTAAATAATAAATGTTGACGGATAAAAATGCATCAATTATCACGAGCAAATTTTCTTTTAACATAGCATTATGTGTTATCTCAAGCACCTTGGGAAGCTTTTCCTTCCACAACTTAATATTTTTCCCTCTTGTGACACAGTCTAGTCCACATATCCAACGTAAAATGCAAAATTAAGGCTATCATCACTTAGGCCAAAAAAATTTGACTGAAAAATCTAGGCAATAGAAGAAAAATGTTTTAGGGGTCCATGTGATCTAAGAAATTACCTGAAATTTCCACTTCCCTTTACATATACAGATAATAGTGGCAGCTGGATGAGACTCATGGGTAAGAAAAGTGTTGCCCCTGTGAGGTAAATGGCTTCTTGTAGGATGAGGAAGTAAGTCGCTCTTCAGGGTTCTAGGTGCCCTAAAGGAGGTCACTGCCTCCCACACATCAGATGACTATTCCCACGGAGTTTTACGTTCATGCCGGCTCATTGACCACATGGTCAGGATGTTTAGGCAGCTCTCAATAGATTATGGGTTATTTCCTTATTGTGTTTGCTAAATGGTGAAGTGTCTAATCATTTGTATCAGGTAGGGAAATTTTATGAGGTCTCTCTGGCCTAGCCAAACCCCCAAACAGGATTCACCATTTATTCCCTTACGCCCTGAGTTAGTTGAACCAATTAAGGAGTACATAATAAGCCAATTACTTGTTCCCTACTTTTTCTAATGAGTGCATAAGATGTGCCTGCTCAAATTACAGCTCACTTGATGAGATTCTTCACTATGCTACCACTACACTCTGGCATTATTTCATTTCTTTCGGTATCAACGGCATCCATCTAGTAGCAGAAATTCTCCTTTGAGAGTCCATAGGAATTGAGCTTGTCCTCGCAAGATAATCATTCACCCTTCAAGTCCAGCAGCAGGACCAGCAGTCTGACTGCTGCAACATGGCCCCTCAGCAAAACTAAGTGGAAGCCAAACCACACCCTGAAGATGAGGCACTTCCTTGGGGAATCAGCTGACACTCAGATAGAAGGGCTGTGGGTCCCGTGTTTCCAAACCTACACTACTGTCTTGCAGCCACCAGGGATTCATCACGGTGTTCTGTGAGGCTCTTTCGCAGGGATCCATCCACCAAGATCAAGCACACAAAATGAGCAAAACCCATCTGAGATCAAGAATCTATCCCTGCATTAGGGGGAAACAGAAACTCCTGAGTTATTGTAAGACAGACAGCTATAGGTTCCAAAGAGAGAGCAACAATCTTAAACAAACAAACAAACAAAAAAACCCACAGAATGGAATTAGAAAATTTTGTAACTTTGTCAACATTAATTTTCACCAAATAACTCATTAAATCACTATAAAAGTCAATGCATATGGTCGGATATGACAGTTTAAATTCCAGAAAGAGTTGCAAGTCAAGTTAAATTCATAATACATAATGGAGTCTGGTGTCTCATCCATGAATTATAACATTTTTATTACATCTCAACTGTAAATTACCAACTTGTTCCTGTCCTTCCAATTTCTTGATTAAATGGGGGGCTGTTAGGCATTATGAAAATATATTATGGTAAAGGGTGACTCCAGCATTTGTCTCCATTATTTCAATATCCTTACTTAAAGCTTCATCACTAGAGTAGCTGCCCCAAACGGAATTGTTGATTTGGCGCTGCTAGCAGCAGGAATTAAATAAAAAAATAAAAATTGGCCCAAAAGGCCCATGTTCCCTAGTCATTATCTTGCTGTGTCTCATCGCATCCTTCTCTAATATTTGTGTGCCTTCAAAACTTTGGGTGTCCATTTTGATCACTTTAGTTTCTTCTCTTCAAAGTTATTCTTGCTTTACAGTCCTTATTCCCATGGGTCCAATTCAAGGGTATTTTATTCTGTGTCTTACAGTGGTAATGGGACAATAACTTGTACCCATCAAGTTTCCCCATAAAATGGTTTAATGTCTTGAAGCAGTGGCAGTTTGTCAGCTAGGGGAGTGAATGAGGTAGATATCGTTTCAGTTATCAGAGACTCACAGTACATTAGTTCCTTCTAAGGAAGTTACTTAAAAAATCACCTCTTTTAGAAGCTTAGATTCTAAAACTGAAAGATATAAATATTTTGAAATATATATAAGTACCTACGTATTAATCAATGCAATAATTTTATTTGTATTTATATTTATTTTAGATTAAAGTGCTTTATTAATTTTTTCTAGTAGCAAATACATGTTCATTATAGAAATTTTTGAAAAATATAAAGTCCTAAAAAAAGGAAAGCAATAATCATTCATAATCCTAATACCCAAAGATACGGAGTGGTAATATTTTACAGTTCCCACAATTAATTCTGGTTTATGTTTTCAATTCAGCGTAAAAGATTAAAAAAAATAGTGTATTACAAAATTTTTCTCAAGGAAAAAAATCATTTTTGTTTAGGAACATATCTAAATAGACATGTTTGATTATAATCTTAAAGTTCATAAGGCTTAGCTTGAATCTTCTAAGATAAGACAAAGAATATCTAACAATATTCTGTCCCAAAATGGATATGAATCATAACCTTTAATTCCTCTGAAAGGAGGAATTAAAGGCATGGTAGAAGAAATAACTAGTAATTTTTAAGGCAGGTCTATCTGAAGAGTAGACTAGGAATGTCTAACATGTTTTTAACAAAAACAATAAATACAGACCCTCTGACCCTCTGGGTCAACCACCAGCAACCCTCATATCTTCAATAAAGTCTGCAATACATAGCACCTTAAATTGGTGGGATTGGGGGAGAAAGACATTGGATAAGGGCAATATGCAGCAGGACAACATCATGGGAGGGGGTTGGGGGAAGGGGGACAGTATCCAAGAGAGCAAAATGCAGGCTAGAAATCAGATATGGATCCAAAGTAAGAACTCACAACCAGCAGTGATTCTAAAATAAGCCACTTCCTAGGAATCCTAGAGATAATGGAAGAAACATTGAATTTCCCACTTGAATGGGTATATAAACCAAATGTTATTTAAATATCAAAGACAGATGACCCCCAGCAAGCTGGAAGTTTTAGACCTAATATCCGAGTTATGCTTTTAAGAAAATACTGGATGGTGATGGTGATGATGACGATGACAATGCAGTTTACATAAAGGTGGATATGGTGAAGACTATGGGAGTGTTCAAAATAGTCAATCAAGTAGCCAAATGAAATGCCAATATTTGCCAAACACTTCTAGGCACAGTTCACACAATCCTGATGGCATCCAGTTTTCAGATCTGGTCCCATTAACAGCTTCTGAGCCCCCTCTTCCTATCCACAGCTACCTCTCTGCAGGATCGTGACACTAATTACATGGTCATGAGGGAGGAGTGCAGAAGGCAGTAGAGAATGGTACTGCCTAAGGATGAAACCATTTGCATTATTACCATGTGCTTGGCCTTGAGAACAGGCAAACGGACAAAGGAATAAACCTCTAGTTCACAAATAAAACCACAAAGCCGGTGCCAACTGCAGTTCAGTGATCCAGTGAAGGAGAATCAAGCTCAGTCTGGGACTCCAGAGGAGGATCGGATTATGAGCTAAAAGGAAGACCATGTCTCAGTTTGTCAGGAAATGGAGGGCTGGTGTAAATTCTTGATGATAATAAGAAGAATGGTGCTAGAAAGATCAGTTTTATCTAGTTGGAAGGACAAAATATAGTAGAGAGAACAGAGAGAAGGTTGCTACAGTAACCCAAGTTCACAACGATGAGGGATGTGACTAAATGGGCTTGGTAGTACCATCTTCATGTGTGAAAATGGCTATATTTACTAGGTGCCTGAGAGCAATTATATAATGGAAGAGGAATTTAAGTGCCTACTTCTGTTTTATTGTTTAAAATTCCAATGGATTGACAAGACTAATAGACCTCATAGCACAAGGGTGAGTGGAGAGAAGAGGGAGATAGTGGGGAGCTATGTGGAATAAAGAGGTTAAGTAGAAAAACAAGCAAACCTAGTGAACTCATTTTTTTAATATATTTTTTATTTATTTCAGAGAGGAAGAACGAGGGGCAGAGAGATAGAAACATCAATGATAGGAGAGAATCATTGATTGGCTGCCTCCTGCACACCCCACACAGAGGATCGAGCCCATAACCCAGGCATGTGCCCTGGCCAGGAACTGAACTGTGATCTCCTGGTTCATAGGTCAATACTAAACCACTGAACCACACCAGCTAAGCTGGATTCATTTCTTATGACTACTATAATAAATTATCACAAACCTAGTGGCTTGAATAACATAGACTTATTACCTTACAGATCTGGAAGTACATAAACAGTATCCTATCTTTGCTCATTGGCCAGAACATTGTCATGTGGTCACATTTAGCAGGGAAATGCCCCGACTGGGATCGAACCCACAACCTAGGTATGTGCCCCAAATGGGAACCAAATCCACAACCTTTTGAAATATTATTAGGGGAACATCAGAATTGTGAGTGGCTTAATATAATGTCATTTTGTGTTCCAATGATAAGCTTAGAGTCAATATTACCTGTAATCAGTCAAATTCTAAACATGGGTTTCCTCCAAAGAACAGGTAAATACAAGATGGAAGTGTTTTTTTAATCACAAAATCTTTCAAGAATCTAGTCACTTAAGAGAGAATATTATCCTGCCAAATATTCAGGGAAGATTATGTAATTGAAAGGAAAAATGTAGATGTGTGAGTGTAAGATTGTGTGTGTGTGAGAGAGAGAGAGAGAACAGGTGGTCAAGGGAGAGAATTGGGAGAAGGAGTAATACAAAGAAACAGAAGTGCTTTTTTAAAGTAAAACTAAAAAACACTGCAGAAATTATTGAGAGTAGTGGTAACTGGCTGACCCAGAAAGATATCTGGTTAGCAAATATGACTACATAAGAACACACTGTGAAATTATTTAACTTGTTAATAGTGTCAGAAAGCAGAGGCTCTTGGCTGGCTCTTTGCTATGAGGCATATCTCTTGTTTCTGAGCTCTTCCTGCAGCCACTGCTCCCACTCCTCCCTGATCTGCAGTCTTCCTTTTCCACCGTTGGCTCCAAATCCCGGTTTTCCCACTTCTCTTTGTCCAAGAACCTGCACGGAAGTCCTGCAATCTCCTGTGTACCTGCCCAGACTGAATATGTTCAAGTGGTTCCCTCCCATCATTCCATATAATTTATGAAAAGGAACTTTGTGAAAGTTTAAATGTAGTCTGTGCCATATTCTATTTAATTCAATAAATATTTATTGAGTGCCTGCCTGGAATTGTGCTATGCACCACATGGAATAAAAAAGAAATATATAGCACAGTCCCTCCTGTCAGAAAGTTTGCAATATTCCTGGGAATAAAACTTGAATGCTGAAGTAATTACAGGAGGCAAGATAGTATAGAGCAAAGCAATAAAATTATGTAACCAAGACCAAAATATAAGGTGCAGACAACATTATGTTTGGTCAGGGCAGGCAGGATGGAGCTATGGGGAATAGTTCATAGAGGATATGAAACTTCAGCTTGTCCTTGAGAGATGCATGGATTCGGCTGGGTGCAGCAGCAGAGGACACTTCAGGCAGTGGAAAGAGTGTGAGTAAAATCAGAGAGAGGAACAGCAGGCATGATGTGTAAGAGGAAATGTGAAGAGGCCAGCCTGACTGCAGAGAAGGGGAATGGAGGTCACAGAGCTGTGTTTAAAAAAAAAAAAAACAGATGGAAAGAATATAATGAAACCCCAGAAAGCCTTGAAGGGCACAGTAACAATTTTGGACTTGAACCGTATGCTCTTAATCTCTCTCTATGGCTTCCTTGATGTTGATTCTTTCACTGTCATCAGACAAGTCATTCATCGGCAGCCAGCATGACATGTTGAGAAGAACCCGGGCTATAGAGTGAGAAAGCTCTGATTCTGCCTCATAGGTGATCTTAGCAAAGTCATTTAATTGCTCGAACTTCAGTTTCCACAACTGCAAAAATGGGGAGGTCAATGCCCATAATTTAGGGTTGTTGTGAAAAGGGAGATGATGTGTATAATGTACCTTGTGAGGACAAACAGACGGAATCCTTTATGAGTTTCATTCTTTCAGTGACTATATGTTGAATGTCTACAGTACCAAACACTGTGTTCAGCACTAAGGAAGTAAAAACAAGATCACGCAGGGCTTATTCTCAAGACATGAAGAGATGCAGTTTAAACCAATGGAAAGAACAGCAGCTTAGGGTCACATAAACTTGGAGTTGAAGCTCATTCCCACCATTTACTAGGTGCATGAACATAGGGATGCTATTTACTCAGTCTAAGCCTCAGTTTCATCATCCACATAACTGGTCTAATAGTATTTACCTCATAGGCTGATTTTAGAATGAAATATAAATATGATTTTTAAAAAGGTAATATAATGCCTGGCAATTGCAGGCATTCAATAAATGGTATTTGTTTTATAGTGGGAAAGCAGGCATGAAAAATAATCTGATAATAAGAAGCAAATAACTGAAGGAGGGAGAAGTTTTCACAGGTGACAAAGTCCCTGCACTGAAATTAAAATAATGAGTAGGATTGGCCGAGTGAGCATGTATTGAGAGAACATTCCTGGAAGAGGAAAGAGCATGTGAAAAGGTACAGGAACATTAAAGAGACTGGCACCTTCTAGGACATGCCGGTAATTCTGTATTGCTAGAGCTTAAGTCCAAGGCAGAGAGTCCAGGAGATGCAAGTGGTCAGATAGTCAAGAGCCAAATTCTGAAGCCTCTGGAATGTCACAGGAAGAGGCAGATCCTATCCAATAGACAATGGGAGTCACTGTTAACTGTTGAGTAGTAAAGTGACATGATCAGCTCTGTATAGCATAAAGGGGGAGGGACAGGAAGAGCATTCAGGCGGCGATTGAACAAGTCCAGGTGAAACAAAGAGATGAAGAAGATGAAATACCCCAGCCAGCATGGCTCAGTGGTTGAGCATCGACCTACGAACATGGAGGTCATGGTTCAATTCCTGGTCAGGGCACATACCCGGGTTGCGAGAGCTCCATCCCCAGTGTGGGGCGTGCAGAAGGCAGCTGATCAATGATTCTTTCTCATCATTGATGTTTCTATCTCTCTCTCCCTCTCCCTCTCTGAAACCAATAAAAACATATAAAAACATATATAAGATGAAAAGAGAAGATGAAATAATTATTGAAGATATTTAGGAGTTGCTTCCAACAGAATTTGGTTTTGATTGGATTTCAGAGGAGGGTAAAGATGAGAAAAGAAACAAGGATGCCTCTCCCGTTCTTGCTGGAAGGTGACGCATTTCTTGAGATTCACAATACAGTTGGGAAGCAGGTTTAGAGTAAAGATGTAATCTCTTGTCTGGGACATAATGAATTTGAGAAGCCTGTACAACATCCAAATAGAGATGTAGACATATCGTTCTGGAATGGATAGTGGCAGACTGAGGAGGCTGCTGATGTAACCCTGGGCATTGCTGGCCTGCATGGATGCAGGTTAACCAAGAGAACAGACTCCCAGGAGGGACAAGAACAGAAGAGGCAGCACTCAAGTCAGGCCATCTTTACCTCGCCCGAATAATTGAGCCGCTCAAGCAGGCAGCGCTCAAATCCTTTAAGAACAAAAAAATAAAGCTCAGAAGTAGAGGATACTCAGGTATGCCCAAGGTCAAAGAAACCCGTCTTCTGGCCCAGCTTTTCTCTGTCTAATGTAAGTTTCATCTGTCTAAAAGAAATGCGAGGGAGTGCATGGAGAGCAGCTCTTGGATATGGAGGACTGCGTACAGGATGACAATTATAAACACACTGTCTCTAGAAAAGCACTTCATTTACAAAGCAGATTTGACAGCTCACGTGGCTTTTTGGCGGAGCGATCCTGCCCGGCCCCTGTGCGACCTGGTGAGCTTCGATTACAGCTTTGATGCTAGCTCCACCACAGAGACCCCCTAAAAGGGGAGTGATAAATGAGGTCCTGTCAGGCTTCATTCCCTGGGTGGCCTTGAATCTCTGCTGTTATCTGTTACCCTGCCAGTGCTGACAGTGATG
This sequence comes from Myotis nattereri, assembly GCF_964212035.1. Lineage (NCBI taxonomy): Eukaryota > Metazoa > Chordata > Mammalia > Chiroptera > Vespertilionidae > Myotis > Myotis nattereri. The sequence goes on along the minus strand of NC_138080.1, from coordinate 62,354,644 downwards.
AACACAAGGCAGGCAGCTAACGACACCCCAATTCATTACCAAAAAGGAGGGGGAGCAGAAATAAAGGAAGGTGACTGCCGGGTAGGAAGCTTCACTCACATCAGTGCCGTCTTCCTCCTACAAGTCTGAGCGGTGAAGAAATGATGGCGCCCATTTGTCTCAAACAAGAGCTCTAATGATACTCGGAAGGAGTCACGAGGAAGCTGTACACGGGCCTCCTCGTGGTGAAGCTCTTCTTGAGACTTACGAATACAAGAAAAAATATTTCCAGGACCTGATTTTTTTTTCAGTCCACTCTTACTCTAGAAAAAAAATCAAAGGCACATAAAGTCATCCGTCTATACTGCTTGCCTATGCTAAATTGTTATTCATTCCAGAAGAGTACACAGTTTCTCTCTGTAAGATTATATTAAGCCTGTAACTCTGCAATAGCAAACATTTTAGGCAGACCTGACCATTGCTTCCCATAATGGACATTTATATCTTTAAGTGGTAACTGGTTCCTCCCTAAGCAATATTTCACCAAGATTTTTGTTTCAACTAGTTTTTTTCTGACCTCATGGGAAATAAAAGCTTCTGCTTCATAGTCGCCTTTTCATATTAATAGGACTTCCTGTGATACCTGAAGACACTGTGTCCAATCAATAAATACCTCTCGAATTTCATGCCCAGGGAAGACACAATTTTCCAGCTTAATCCAGGGTATTAATCAGAGCACTGGTTCTGTGGGACATTAAGAGGAAGGAAGTCTTAAAAAATAAAAAATAAAAAGGAAGGCAAGCCCTGGCCGGTTTTGCTCAGTGATTAGAGTGTGGGCCTGGGCCAAACGGTCTCAGGTTCAATTTCCAGGCAAGGGCATGTATCTTGGTTGCAGATTCAATCCCCGGCCCCTGTAGGGGCACATGCAGGAGGCAACCAGTAGATGTGTCTCTCTCACATCCATGTCTCTCTCTCTTTCCTCCCTCCCTCTTCTCTCCCTCCCTTTCATTCTATCTCTAAAGATCAATGGAAGAATATCCTTGGGTGAAGATTTAAAAAAATGGGAAGGTAGTGGGAAGGTCCATGGTTAAATAGACTTGAGAAACCCTGGGTTTATTCCTTTCCTACAGATTTCTTTTCCTACAGGACTTTTTCAGTCTTTATAATACTAATGTGCATTTTTACTCCCCTGAAGCAAATATAATCTACTAGGGGCCTGGTGCATGACATTCATGCACGGGGGCGGGGGGTGGGGGGGAGAGGACGGTCCCTCAGACAGGCCTGCACCCTCTCACAGTCTGGGACCCCTCAGACTGTGAGGGACATAAAATGCTAATTAAACCAGATGTCCTTCCAAACCCAATCCTTCCTTCCAAACAAAGCCGCAGCCAGTGGAGGCCAAGGCAGAGGCAGCAGAGGCCCCCGGGTGCAAAGCAACGGCGGGCAGAGGCTGGGGCCAAGGCCCTTGAATGAATTTCATGCATTGGGCTTCTAGTGAGTTAATAAAGATGCTGAAGCAGAAAGGCAATGATCTTAAATTTGAGACAAAAAATGATGGCATGATTATGCATGGATTTTTATCCTTGCTTTTTAAAGATTTTTTTTCTTTAAAAAGTAGTATAAAGACCTTACCATTGATTTTGAAAGCATTTTTTATATAAGTATGAATGAAAGTGGTCAGACTTTAGAACACCTTAAAACTACAGTATAAGTTAAAACACAAAAAAACAAGAGCCAAATCTGAGAACAAGCACAAAAGAACAATCTGCTTCAATATTACAAGACATCTTACCTGTTTCTTGTTATGTAAGACAAATACACATTAGCAGCATTTCCTGTGCTGGCTATTAGGTTTTGTCCTGATGAAATAAAGTCACTAACTATATTTAAAATAGCTGAGGCATTCTGAAGTCTGGGCTTCAAGCACAAACAAAATTTTAAAAGAGAAATGAACTAGCCAGCTTTGTTTATGAGTGCTTGTTAAGCCAAGGAACAAATATATATATACTAGGGGCCCGGTGCACGAAATTCGTGCACTGGGTGTGGGGGGGGGGGAGTGTCCCTCAGCCCAGCCTGCCCCCTCTCACATACTGGGAGCCCTCAGGCGTTGACCCCCATCACCCTCCAATCGCAGGATCGGCCCCTTGCCCAGGCCTGACGCCTCTGACAGAGATGTCAGGCCTGGGCAGGGGACCCTCATTTCCCCCCATCACTGGTTCTGCCCACAGCCCAGGCCTGATGTCTCTGGCCCAGGCGTCAGGCCTGGGCAGGGGACCCCCAGACCCCTCCGATTGCTGGCTCTGCCCCTTGCCCAGGCCTGATGCCTCAGCCAGAGGCGTAGACCCCCATCACTCTCTGATCACCTGATTGGCCCCTTGCCCAGGCCTGACGCCTCCGCCAGAGGTGTCAGGCTTGGACAGGGGACCCCCATCTCCCCCCGATCACTGGCTCTGGCCCCCGCCCAGGCCTGAGGCCTCTGGCCCAGGAATCATGCCTGGGCAGGGGACCCCCATCTCCCTCTGATCGCTTGCTCCACCCCCCGCCCAAGCCTGACACCTCTGACCCAGGCTTCAGGCCTGGGCAAGCGGACCATCATATCCCCCCAATCCCCGGCTCAGCCCCCCGCCCAGGCCTGATGCCTCGGCCAGAGGAGTTGACCCTCATCACCCTCCGATCACCAATCATCGGATCGGCCCCTTGACCAGGCCTGAGGCCTCCGGCAGAGGTGTCAGGCCTGGGCAGGGGACCCCCAGCTCCCCGCGGTTGCAGACTCCGCCCCTGCCCAGGCCTAATGCCTCTGGCCTAGGCGTCCAGTTCGGGCAGCAGGGACCCGCAGCTGCAGCGGGCCCGCGATCGTGGGCTTCGCTTTAGGCCCAGGCAAGGGACCCCTAGCTCCCGGGACTGCCAGCTTCGACGTGTCCAGCTCCCATCACTGGCTTCACCCCTACTTCCTGCTATCACTGGCCAGGGCGGCAAAGGCGCCTAATTCTCTGATCATGGCTGGGGGGCAGGGCAAAGGCGGCCCCAGGGCTGCCTTTGCCCTGCCCCCCAGCTCTTAGCTCCCCCCTGGGTTTCCGATCACTGTCAGTGGCAGGGGGCTTCTTCCTGCTTTCCCTTTCGCCTCCCTGCATTGTGCCTACATATGCATATTAGCCGCCATCTTGTTGGCAGTTAACTGCCAATCTTAGTTGGCAGTTAATTTGCATATAGCCCTGATTAGCCAATGAAAAGGGTATCGTCGTACGCCAATTACCATTTCTCTCTTTTATTAGTGTAGATATATATATTTGCCCTAACCAGTTTGGCTCAGTGGATAGAGCGTCAGTGTGTGGACTCAAGGGTCCCAGGTTCGATTCCGGTCAAGGGCATGTACCTTGGTTGCAGGCACATCCCCAGTAAGAGGTATGCAGGAGGCAGCTGATTGATGTTTCTCTCTCATCGATGTTTCTAGCTCTCTGTCCTTCTCCCTTTCTCTCTGTAAAAAATCAATAAAATATATTTTTTAAATATATATATATATATATATATATATATATATATATATATATATATAGAACAAACTTGAATTGTCATTATTCAAAGAGTTTTACACTAGTATCTAAAGCAGTGTGTAAGTTGCAAACATGTAATGGCTAGAAATGGACTATATAGCCTCTGTGATCTTTTTCATCTTTAAAAAGCAATCAGAATTCAGGTGGGGAGAACCGATCATCCAAGAACTAAAGTAATATCTGGGAGAGATGAAACCATCATTATGAATTAGAGGCAGCCCATCATTCATTTTTCGGCCACCTTCTCTCCAGGAGAAAGTAGACTCTCGGAAAAAGCTTGCTGTATTCTTTCCTCATGTGCTCCAGGAATTCAAAAGCCAATCACAATGTTTCCTAAATAAAGTACAAAGGAAGAGATCTGCATTTTTTTTCCTTGTTCCCAGATTATTTGGATCCAGACATCATGGAATTTACCAGAGACAGGATGAATGGAATTCTGCAGTTTACCCTTCCACCGTTTTCATGTTAAATTCTCTCTTTCCAATTTCCTACAACCAACTGTGTGCCTTCCACCTCTCCTGCAAAGGCATTTATTTCTGTCTGGCCAATCTGAATTGTTCCATTGCCTTGCTACCCACTGGTGACAAATATACTCCTTCGTCTGTAAGTTCTCTGAGCGCTGGAGGATTGATGGGAGTGAAGGAAGAACTAGGATCGGCAAGGCAAGGAAGGAATTCATCTTATTAGTCTTTGATTCAAGTTAATCACAAGGAAGGTAATATTTTAAACTCTGAAAGACTTCTTGGAAGTTTCCAGAATTTCTCCAGAGGCACAGATCAATAGACCAGAATAATCAAGAAAAGAGAGCGAGTTCGCCAAATGCCAGTCACTTGGTAGAACGTTTTACGTGATTAAGGAAAGGGCTTTTAATGGGAGTATTCCAACCCAGGGGAAAAGGGGCAAATCAACCCTCCAGGGCAGTACCTCTACACGGCAGCTGAAAATAAAAGAAAGGAGGACATTTAATTCCAATCTCCACCCCTCAGCACAGGGATGTAGGTAGCACTTGTTTGTTATGTTGTTCGGTTGATGGAAGATTTCCTATAGCTTGGAGCAATCAATGCCCCTGTCCACTCAAAATAATGCATGAGGATTGGGGGGTCCTGGGTCTCATAATTTTGCCGATGACTCCTTCTCTTTCAGTTGGAAATAACAGAAAATGAAGTCTGCCTGATTGCTGGGAGGCCTCCCTGAGTTTCTTCGATGTTTAAATATTAGCACCAGGAGCTCAGAGCTAAACTCCCTCAGCAAAGCAGAGTTATCTGGCCTATTACCCTGAACTAGGCAAAAGAATTCAAATTTTTTCAAACAGAGCCTAACTTTTAAAAACAGCGAAGAATTGCCCGGCTGAAGAATTTATGGCTCAGTGGTTGAGCGTTGACCTATGAACCAGAAGGTCATGGTTCAATTCCCGGTCGGGGCATATGCCTGGGTTGTAGGCTTGAACCCTATTGTGGGGTGTGCAGGAGGGAGCCAATTAATTATTATCTCTCATCATTATGTTTCTATCTCTCTCTCCCTCTCCCTTCCTCTCTAAAATCAATATATATATACATATACATTTATATGGAAGTGATCTGCAATTTTTTTTGTGTGTGTGTATATATATATATTAAAAACAGCAAAGAATTCACACGTGGTGGGATGCAGCAAGGAGGAAACTTCAGCTCCCCAAACATTGCCCAAAGTGGCTCCTTTACCATTTGTTCATTTATAGCACACAGCTGGCACTCAGGATGTCCTCCTTCCGCCCATCTCTGGAACACACCAGCTCTCTCTCCCCTGGGATTCAGCTCCTTCCCAATCACATCTGTCATTGACTTGATATGCTCTTCTTGCTTTCTTGTCCTTTCTCTTCTCGCTGCTCCATCTCTTTCTTTGTCCTCTTTATCCCTCTCCATCTCCCTCCAGGCATCTTTCTTCTCAGGTTATGGCAGCCACTTAAGCATCCTGGGTAATCAAACTTGGCTTGCCTGGCAGGGAGCCACAGAGCCTGCTGCTGCCCAAGAGAAAGAGCCTTGAAGAAAGTGTACAAATCTGATCTGGAAAAAAGCATTTCTTTCACTGGAAGTCAAAAGTATGTTCCTTAGCCTGTGCTGCATGGGATGTATTGTTAACACCTATCAAAGGGGCTCCTACCTCAGGAATCACTGGGAACTTTCAAACATGATTGACGGCTGGTCTAAAGAACATCCACAGTGTGATAAGCCGCAGAGAGGGAATGTGCTGAGCCCGTTCGGGATGGCCTGGCTGTGCCTTTCAAATTCCTTTCATGGTCATCGGTGACTGTGCGCACTGCAGGGTGAAGGAGCCAGGACTTTGTGGAATATTCTTAACTGCTGATCTGTAATCCACACAGCCCGAGGATAAAGATTTGAAGAAATGGAGACACAAGGACTGATTTTTTTTTCTTTTTGAAAGACAACTTGGAAATAAAAAAAGAGTAAGAACAGTAGGATTTATGTTAACCCATTGGGAGTGCTCTGGAAACCTCTTTGATGAAGGATGGAGATTGCTTTGAAGGAGGCTTTATTGAAGCAGAAAGTAAGCCTGGTGCCCAGGGACTCAGGGCTGACTGGGTCACTTATCAGTCTTCCTAACTTTGAGTTTCCTTTTTCTTGCAAATTCTGTGTGCTACCAAACGCCTCAATGCTGCTCTACAAAAATAGTCTCCTTCTGAAGAAAAGGCTTTTATTTGGCCTTGGAAAGTACTAGAAACTTGACTGGTGGGGCATATGGTAAAAAGACAAGAACCCCGCCAAGAGAACACACACACACAAACACACCCCAATATAACATGTAAAAAAGCTTCACCATTATGCACATCTGTTCTTACTATGTGTGTGGATTTTAAATACAACACTACGGGGAGACCAAGTGGTCAGCAGTGAATCATGGCTGGATAAATAGGACTTCAGGTGTGAGAAGTAACGATAGTCTTAAGCTAGAAAGGAGAGAACAAAAAACAGAGGGTTTCAAACCATCAAAGAATATGCCTAGAACTGGTGTTACAAAAGCTTCCCTTAAACATGTGAAACTACCAGTTCAGAGATCATGGAAGAAAGATCCTTCAGAGAAAATGATCTTTTTTTAAAAATCAAGGAGGAAAAGAAACAAGTGCCAATGGGCGACCTAATGACTAGAAAAGAACACACTGATAATGACCAAGGAAAAGCTGAAACTCAGGATTGTCCTTTCTAACAACAACCTGTCCACGAAAGCTGTGCTTAGGGTGTTATTAAAATTATTCTTTCCTAACCTTCTCTGCTGTCGCCATAAAGTAACGAGGCTGACTTTTTTTCTGATTGCCTAAAACACTTCTTTTAGGTAAAATTGGCATATAACATATTAGTTTCACGTGTGCAATATAATCCGACATTTCTATGCACTACCAAGTGATCACAATACGTCTAGTAACCATCTGTCACCATACAACTGACCCCTTTCACGCACTTTACCCACCCCTAATCCCCTCCCCCTCTGTTCTGTTTATCTATGAGTATTATTTTATTTTGTTAGTTTGTTTCTTTTGCTTTCTAGATTCCACATATAAGTGAAATCATATGGTATTTGTCTTAGCACAGTACTCTCAAGGTCCATTCAGTAAGGGAAGCCCTTGAGGCACTTACAAGGGCCAGAGTCAGAAAATTGGCACAGGTGACTTTAGACTTGAGCATGAGTCATCAAAGTCCAAGGAAAGCATTCAGAAATAATTTGAGCCCTGGCCAGTGTGGCTCAGTTGGTTGGGCATCATCCCATGCACCAAAAGGTTACTGGTTCGATTCCGGGTCTGGGCACATGCCTGGTTTGCGGGCTCGATCCCTAGTGGGGACCCCCAGTGGGGAGCACAACCAATCAATATTCTTACATCAATGTTTTTCTTTCTATTTCCCTCTTCTTTCCTCTCTTGCTGAAAAGTAATAAAAATATTTTTTTTAAAGAGCTTTGGATCCTTCTTCTCATCTCCCTTAAAAATAATAGTAATAATAATTTGAAGAAGGTTTGTATCTCTACCATAACTGGCCAATTTCTCTGATAAGCCAGGTGATGCCTTCAGTTCAGCATTAGCACATCAAAGGAACAGGATGAAGTAACATTTGTGGAGCTTCTGTATTGTGCTGGAGACTTCACATCACAACGACCCAGTGTGAGAGGAACCATTAACACCAGTTCTGCACAGGCACCAATCCATGACTCAGCAGCGCCATGATTCACCGACAGTCACAGAGCTTGCAGATGGTGGATATGAGATTCAGACCAGTTTTCTCTGGTATCTGAAGCCAGGAACTCTTTACATCCCCAAGCTGAGCTCAAGTGACATCTAACAAGGTGTCTTGCTGTTGTTTTCTATGTCATGCAATCTAGACTATGAAAATCCAATTTTACAAAATAAAGTTAACAGATTAGCATGACAAGAACTAGAAAGAAGCTCTATTTTAAAAATAATTTGCCATTGAGTTCCTTTAATAAGGAGCTCACCTGGAATATCTTGAAAAATGAGAAGAATTCATCTCTGGCATAAAGTATGGTGTGTTTGCATAGGCACAGGGTCACATTGTTATGTTGCATCACAACTTTCCTGCCTTGTCTACTCATCCTGTCCCCTACAGACACCACTACCCATGGCCTTCAATAGTAACAAGCATTCACCTAGGGCTGGCCTCAGGGGAACCACAGAACAGAGCATTAAATCAGGTGACAACAACTGATGAGTATGAACTTGATAATGATAGACAGGCTCGCTCTCCTCCACTCCAACCTTCCCTCTGCACTGCTGTCCTGACTCACCTTCCCCAACCTCCCATTGGAAAGCTATACAGCACCCATCCATCAGTGTGAGGCACTTATTAAATACAACATAAACACTATACTCCATGGGGCCAGGATTGGGCTCCAAACAAACCTAATGTGCAAACAGCTCTTAAAGGCCCTTGGTTGCCGTTCCGTCACTCTCATCACCAGCATGGTTCAGAAGCCCCATAACTTGTCCTCTCCACAGGGACTTGGCTAGAAAGCAAGTTGTTAGAGTAGCAGATAACAACCTCCCCTGAAAGAACCTAGTGAGGCATTTCGAAAATAGAGTCTGCAGCAAATGTGGTCAGAGGAATCACACAGCAACCTCTCAGGACTCGTTTCCTTCAGCATGCCCTAATGGCGCTGCTTATGGTCCAAATGATGAAGGACACTTCTCCCACACACCCTGAGGCCTGAGATGCCCCAGTATTTTCTCTGCATCTGATGCAGGGAAACGGGAAGGATGACAATGGCAAATAATGTTCTCCTGGTTAACAGGGAGAATTCGAGATCACTAAAGAGGCTCCGTCTATTGCAAAGACTCTTCGGGCAGTAATGAGACCTGAGAGATTGATCTGCCTTCAGGAAAAGCCTTTCCTAAACTACCCCAGGTGAGACTCGAGTCTATTTTAAAGACCTTTTAAGAAGGGAGGTTCTTAACTCTTCCCTTCTGTACAGAAATACCGAGAGAAATGGGAAGGCAATTCAAATCAGCATATATGTGAATCAACATAATTGGCCAAACAAAATTGAATTTCGTGGTACCAGGTAGATCATTTATAATGAATGTACTTTTCTATCTGTTCACTATTTATAGGATCTGAACTAGGGAAATCCAACCAAATCATTTCCTTGATCAAATTTCTCTATGGCTTTCTGTAATCGGATGAATCTCACGTAAAGGAGATTGAAGAGAGAGACCCTCTGTTCACATGCCAGGCATGCTTTTGCTTCAGGCTTTTTACTTACTGTTCCCAGAGAGCTTATGGCTTATTCATTCCTTCACCCCCTTCAGGTCTATATGCAAATGACCCTTTCTCACTGAGACCTTCCATTACTACTGCATTTAAACTGCAACAACACACACACACACACACACACACACACACACCCTGTACCCCTTTCACACTTTTTCTCTATAGTAATCACCATAAAACATACTATATAAGATACTTCTTTTTTTAAATCATCTATCTTTCCCTATCAGAATGTAAGCTCCATGAGGGAAAATATATTTTGTTCTGTTCTGCTGTTTTGTATCCTTAGTTATTAAAACAGAGTCTAGAACACAGTAGGTATTCATTCAGTGGTTCTCAACCTGTGGGTCGCGAACCCTTTGGGGGTCGAACGACCCTTTCACAGGGGTCGCCTAAGACCATCGGAAAACACATGTATAATTACATATTGTTTTTGTGATTAATCACTATGCTTTAATTATGTTCAATTTGTAACAATGAAATTGGGGGTCACCACAACATGAGGAGCTGTATTAAAGGGTCACGCGGCATTAGGAAGGTTGAGAACCACTGCATTATATGATTGATGAGAGAATTGAATACAGCTTCCCACAAAATTTAGGGTCTTATTTAAGCTAACTGACACTTTTCTCAAACAGAACATGGACTGATGAATATGCAATAGCTATTCCTAGTTACTAGGATCTTAACTCGAGTTCTCCTTAAGGGTCTGGAATAGGGAGTTTTCAACTGTGATCCCTGGAGCTTTGGCACTGCTGTGAGATTGGCTTCTTCTTCTCCCACCACCCCAACCCCTGCCACAGAACCGTGAGAGGGAAGACCAAAAATCAGGCTTCTGGCTCCCTGACTCCTTCCTTAACCACGCCAGCTCTTCTATGATCTATCTTACGCATTGGGGTTTCCTGTAAATTGTTACCGAGAGAAAACTATCCCATTGCTAAACACGTTATTAGAAAGGCTCTCGCCTAGACTGTAAGACAGAAAAGGATGAAAGAACAATGGATTGAGTGTCATGGAAAAACAAGCTTCACTCGTTCACTGAATATTTATAGAGCACCCACTGCATGCCCAGGTTTGTGCTGGGCACTGGAAATACATAGACAAACAGAACATACTCAAGTTCACATTTAACCAAGTTCACATAACAAATGATTACAATATCCTTGGAAATTTTGAGAAATCGAGGAGCACTGTGAACAGATTTCAGGGATGTATCCTCCAAGAGGCATCTGCTGGGGCTTAAGGATAGTTGCCAGGAAGATGAAGCATAAGACTGACCTTTACTTTGTGACTTTAAGTAAGATCTTACCTCCTTTGGCCTCAGTTTCCCCAATTATAAATAAGAGGCTTGAAAGTTAGCCAATATGTAAGGTCCCTCCCAAATGTAAAACTGTGTATCCAGATTTTCCTATTCACTCTACGACCAGGTAGCAGAAACCATTAGTTTCAAATAATATTGCTGGAGATGGAATGTTTGGCCATTTCATTTGAACATTAATAATGTATTTGGCACAGCACAATGATCAGTAAGTCCCAAGGAGAGCCATTTAAATTAATTGATGTTTTCTTCCATATATGAGAGATTTTTATTGCACTGTCCAGATTCAATTTCAGTAATTCCATTATAACTATGCTCAATACCAGATATGATGTAATTTAAAATAAGATGTGGAATTACAAGATTCATTGTTCATTATTAGCATCAAATTTGTTTTTACACTTGAGTCATTCTTTCACATTTAACACATTAAGCAAAGAAACAGAACTCTCTAAGTCTGTTAAATTTGGAACTAGAAAAATTCAAAACCTTTTAATCCTTCGTGCTTTCAAATCACAACTAACTTGTCAGCCAGGAATTTGTTCACTATCATCAACTACCAAACTATTGAAAGTTAAAAGGTTAACTTGATAACAAGTGGGATACCAAAGTATATGTACTTGAAGAATGTCTGTGTTGGGGCTTTGGATGTGATAAATCTCATTACACTTATGGTGCCCAAGAACTTAGTCTCCACCCAGGAGCATTAAAGAAAATGACTTAGCACCAAAGGAATCAAGTTAATAGCAATATTTCTAAGCACAAATATTGGGGTGTCTTTAATTTCAAGAGGAAGCAACTAGAAAGCAAAAGAATATAAAAAGAGACATTCTTAAATATGAAATGAATGAACATTTAAGATCTTGCTTCCCAGCATTGTCATCAATTTGGCTCAAATAAATTTTTATAAAAATTCTTTCTAAAATATATGAAATGTGCCCTGGTTGGTTTGGCTCAATGTTATAGTGTTGGGCCTCAGACCGAAGGGTTGTGGGTTTAATTCTCAGTCAAGGGCACATACCTCAGTTGCAGGCTCGATCTCCAGCCCCAGATGGTGCACATGCAGGAGGCAACCAACCAATGTGTCTCTCTCACATTGATGTTTCTCTCTCTCTCTCTCTCTCTCTCTCTCTCTCTCTCTCTCTCTCTCTCTCTCTCCTCCTTCTCCTCCTCCACCCTCCCCTCTACTCCCTCTAAAAAAAAAAAAATCAATGGGAAAAATATCCTCCAATGAAGATTAAAAAGAAAAGAAGACATGAAATGTATTCTGGATTTAACATCTGTAGTTTGGCTGTGAATAGATCTCTTCAGCTCCTTGAGACTGTTCCCTCACTTATCAAATGAAGGCAATAATTCCTGTTAGGGATGATCCAAATTCCCATCAACTGATGAATGGATAAATAAAGTGTGGTATATCCATACAAGGGAAGATTACTTAGCATTAATAAATTATAAATTACTAATCCATGCTACAATACGAATGAATCTTGAAAACAATATACTAAGTGAAAGAAGCCAGTCACAAAAGACCACATATTGAATAGTTCCATTTATATGAAATGTCCAAAAAAGGCAACTCTATAGAGGCAGAAAACAGATTAATGCCCGCCTGAGGCTGGTGGGTGGAGGGATGGCAAAGTGACTGCTAATGGATATGGGATTTTTGGAAGGATAAAGAAAATATTCTAAAATTGATTGTGGTGACTATTTCACAATCCAAGGATATACTAAATACCATTGAACTGAACACTTCAAACAGGTGAACTGGATGATATTTGAATTATATCTCAATAAAGCAGTTATTAAAAATAGTATCTATCAGCCTTGACCGACCGCTTTGGCTCAGTGGATAGAGCGTCGGCCTGCAGACTGAAAGGTCCCAGGTTCGATTCTGGTCAAGGGCATTTACCTTGGTTGTGGGCACATCCCCAGTGCAGGGTGTGCCAGAGGCAGCTGATCGATGTTTCTCTCTCATCGATGTTTCTAACTCTATCCCTCTCCCTTCCTCTCTTTAAGAAATCAATAAAATATATTTCTTATAAAAAAAAATAGTATCTATCATGTTTGTTGTGAAGTTTAAACAATATAAGACATAGGAAAGCACTTCATTAATTCAGAACATTCTATATATTAGCCATTTAAATAACCTTTAAATTTTCTTTGATAAAGATGTTTTTGATGCCACTCTGTCAATCTAATTATATCTAAAATAAACTTAAAACTATCAAAAATAGTCCCTATCCACCACATGTGTTTAAATTAGCATGTGTGGGAAATCTGGAGGCGGACAGAGTGGAGAGCCAGGAGTCGGTCTGTCTCATGAAGACTGTATGCCATCGCTGAAAACGGGCAGCAGTCACTTTCGGCCTTGTCAAACTTCCAAGTGTCTCACTACTTGATATCTTACTCCAAGCATATGCCAATAAAGTGGACAAGGATGAATGTGCTGGAAGGTGTTCTGGGCCTAGAAAGTCTACCTCAAACACAGGGGGACCAGGGGTACGTAAGGCAGGAAAGTCAGAGGAGAGTTTTCTACATGACATGTTGATTCCAGTTCTGAAACCCACTTTGTATTTAGATGCATCTTGGTAAGCACAGCTTTCTCTTGTTTTACTTAACAACTTCTGTTAAAATTTTAGTGACAGATGAGAAAGCCAGTCAATGAAGATTGCCAAATGTCTAATTAGATGATGTTGAAAATCAAAGGAGGGAAATCCAAGTGCTAAATATAATAAGCTCAGGCATAAAGTCATTGAGGAAAACAGGAAATGGCATTTCGCTTTGTTAAAATGAGGTACAGGTATTAGGTATTTTCTTCCACTCTCTGGTCATGAAGTCCATTAGGACAAGTTATAGACTAACTGAGTGTCAGCTTTGCATTGATTTCACATCTGATCAAGCTAAGATCCAGAATCACTGTGAACTCACTGTGACTAGAAGAAAAAAGGGAAGTAAATCTGTCTTTCTAAAATTAGAGCAAGTAAAAACACTAAAAGAAAACAAATAAATTTGATTACCTGAAAATTTTAAACTACTTATAAACAAAAGACACCTATACAACATTCAAAGACAAAAAAATAGATTGCAGAAAATATCTGAAACAAATATGGAAGACAAAATGTTTGTTTCCAGAACACAGGAATAACTTCTAAAATTAATAAGAAAAAGGCAGTCCAATTGGAAAGTAGACAAAGAATAGGCAATTCATTAAAGAGGAGCTACAAATGGCTGAGAAACATATACAACAAGTTCACCCTCAAGAATAAGCAGGGAAATGCAAATTAAATCACTAACTATATTTTGACCAATCAGAGAGGAAGAATGTTAACAGTGAACATTTGAAAATACCATGCGTTGGCAAGGTTTTCTAGAGAGACAAATCTATTCACCCACAGCGGCTGTGTAAATTAGAACATTCACTTTGTATCGCCTGTTAAAATAAAAAATGTTTATATCCATGAAGCAGCTTTTATATGTCTAGATAGCTCATCATTAAAAATAATAATAACACTCTGGTATATGCAAAGATGTTCATTGCAATAAAAACCTTGGGCTTTCTTTTTAAAAGTTGTAAATTCAAGAGGTAGAATATTATTTAGTAGTTAAAATGGATAAATTGGAGTATGAGTGTGAGGTCAAGGCAATCTGTATATTACATGGGAAGGATAACCCACTAACTATAGTTTTGTTTCAAAGTAATTTGTATAAAATATAATATAATGCTTTTCATGTTACAAAACAACGCTATGTATTGCATATATCTACACATACGTAATATGTATTTAGTGCAAAAGAACAAACATCTGGACGAATATAAAACAAAGTCACAAAAGGGAGTGTCAATAACAAGAACGAGGGCAAGATTTAGACAGTAGTTGAAAAGAACCTCAGCTCTATCTGAAATGTTTTAATAAAAAAGAAAAGAAAATATGATCATATGTTGCTTGTGTATTTTTTTAAGTATATGCTTAGAGAAAAGCCTAAAAAGAAATCTATCAAATGTTCAGGTGACTTGCTTGATGGTGGATATATTAGGGATTGGTATTTTCATAAACATGGGGGGCAGTGAGTATGGGCGGTTGTGGGCACATTTGAAGGTGTGTTTTCCAAATTCCTCAAGTTAAAAAAAAGTAGTGGAAATGTGGTCACTGTAAGCCTGGCCAGCGTGACTCAGTATTTGAGTATTGACCTATGAACCAGAACTTCATGGTTTGATTCCTGGTCAGTCGGGACACATGCCCAGGTTGTGGGCTGGTTCCCCAGGGAGGAACATGCAGGCAACAGCCGACCAATGGTTCACTCATCATCATTGATGTTTCTATCTCACTCTCCCTCTCCTTTCCTCTCTGAAATCAATAAAAACATATTTTTTAAAAAAGAAATGTGACCACTGTACTTTAATATTCAGTCATATGACTGACAAGCCCAACCGGCTTGTAAGAGTGGCCAGATTTCAATGAGGTCAAGGCACCCTGTATATTACATGGGAGGGATAACCCGTTAACTAATTCAGTGCTATTCATTAGATTAAATTTTTTATTAAGCTTTAAGCCTTCACCTTGGAAATCAGAGAGCAGACCTTTGAATAAATGAGTAGAATTTTGTGATTAAATATTACTACATAATTTGTCCTAAACACTTTTCCTTTTTAAAATGTCAAGATAATTATATGTTAAATATTACCTTAATAAGCCCTGGAAATTCAGGTTTTAATTATAGAAACTTAGTAAACGTGAGCTTCTAGCCTCACATCATTTAACTCTGGCCCCATGGAATTTGCAGGTTACACCAGAATCTTTCATTACCTGGTTACACACTAGTGAACAATATGACATTTTGCTTGGAAATGATATAGGATAATATGATGGAAAATAACTGCACTTTTTCTATTGTGCTTCTCCTGTAAGGCTATAAATAAGTTGAATTGTGCTCCCTTGATTTATGTTTATGACTATTATTATGATGATTTATTTTGGGTTGAGTGCTGACAGTGTGCTGAGTGCTGTACCAGACTCATAAGAAGAAATGGTTATGCCCCAGAGGCTTACATACCAAGACAAACAATTCAGCCATAAAATACACCAGCTAAGAGATGCTTAATCTCAGCAGTGCAATGCTTCTTGGGGTTTATATGGAGGTGGAGAAAATTCCCTCCTCCTGGGGGAAGAAGGTTAATGCTCCTTGAAAGGCTTTGAGGGCCACTTTTCAATAGAGATTTCATACAGGGGCAAAGAAACATCAAGGTGCACGCTCTTGAGCATAGTAAAGGGGATGTTCAATTGAGTGTTCCCCAGCAAACAAACAGTTTTAGATACTGAGTTAGGTATTACAGATATAAGATTGCCCTTCAAGGGCTTTGGTCTAGTGGGCATACTCAACTACCATATTCCAGGTGGGTTCAATGTCCTACTTTTATACTATAACTATTTTTAATCTTCTGGAATACTATTGGTTATGGACATCTAACTATGTAGACCATTATTTCAATATGTATATTTTAAAGAGTACAAGACTTTGAGGTTGTTTTTAGGTCTGACAGAATTTTTTTTAAATCTGTAGACAAATAAACTTGAGAAATGCTGTTAAACAAAGACAAATAAGTATCTCTATTGCAAGAATCCTCAGTCATCAGCCAAGCCATGAAAATTGTGAATTTCTGAGTTTGATTGCAAAATAGTGTTTGGTAAACTTTCCAGATGTGTGAAAACTGAATTGGAAGGAATAGATACATAGGCTGGGCAAGGTTCACAGAGCTACACAGAGCACCTCAAAGGTCTAGTACTCCAGGAAATACACATTGGAAAACTCCAAGGTTGCTGGAAGACCGAACAAAGGGGAGAAGGAATTCAACTTTCAGTATGTTTTAACTTTGTGGTGGTCAGAGTCCTTTGTTTTCTGATTCCAGTGCTCAAAAAGCATAATGTGCCCCAGTGTCTCTTCCAGCTGAGCCAAGCAAGGCACAATCCTCCTCACCACCTTTCCAGCATGGTTAGAAGGATAATGAGGGCAGGATGAATCTACACATATGTGGTAGACAGCCTCCGAGGTGATACCCAAATGATCTCCGCCTCCTGGTATTCTGCCCTTGGGCAGTGTCCTCCCACAGTAAGCAGGGCTGACTTGTGTAACCAATAGGATCTTGTGGAAATAAGAGAGTGTTACCTCCAAGGCTAGATCATAAAAGACACTGCTTTGGATCTCTTACTCTGGGGAAAACCAGCTGCCATGCTGTAAGAACACTCAAGCAGCCCTTTGGAGCCTATGAGATGAAGAATGGAGTCCTTCTGCTACAGCCACATCAGTGAGTCCTCTCAGAAACGCCATGTCAGGCCTTCAGGTACCCCAAATCTCAGCCAATATCTTGAGTACAACCCCATGAGAAACCCTGAACCAGTACCACCCAGCTAAAATGCTCCCAAATTCCTGGCCCACAAATACTATGTGAGATAAAAGATGTTTGTTGTTTTAATCGACCTAAGTTTGGGGGTAATTTGTTACATAGCAATAGATAACTAATACAACATTCTAGATTTTTCAAAATTTCAAATATTCTGTCCTGCTGTCCATCCATGTGTATGGTGCTCTATGATAATATGACACCACCCAGTCCATTGAAAACGCCTATTTCCTAGATGGGGGAGGCTAACTTCACAATAAACTGATAAAATCACACATGATAAGCAAGTCCCTTTTGGAAAGCAGGCCCACTGACCAGGTTAACTGAAAGTCAGAAAATGGCCTCTACCATGGAAGTTGGCAATGATGTTGTTTAAACTCCACTATGGGGTAAAGCAGAACCATCCGTCTCTTACACTAACTGCGTTGAGAGGGTGGAGGGGAATCCAGCTCTCCCCTGTGCAACATTAGAAAAGAAGGAATTAAATAGTGTCCAAGGATGAGGGCCAGATTGGTAACGAGACACAGTACTGAGCTGTGTGAGGATGTGAAAACCTGGGCAAAGGGGCCTGGAACTAAGGTGACAAGAACGAGCGCTATGGGTCCGGAAGGTCATGCCCTAGAGTGTCAGTAGGAGCCCTGTAGAAGGGAGCTGTGAAGGATGCTGAGCAACTTTGGAAAGAGGGTGACCCAACTCAGATGTGTGAAAACCTTCCAGATTGGACAGGAGAAGACTGAACTGGAAGGAATAGACACACAGGCTCGGCAAGGTTCACAGAGCTACCCAGGAGCAGCATGCTCAAAAGAGGCTGTGAGCTGTGACAGGGTGCATGTCAGTGGGAAATAGAGCATTAGGATGGGGTCTATCTGAGCTATGGCCTTGGGGGTCGTACCCAAAAACAAGTGAAAGGAGCAATAACGATAGAGAGGGGAGAGAGGAAGGGAGGGGAAATACATAGAGAAATATGTGGACTTCTTTGTCATGGTCGCCACAGTTCCTGATAAGGAAGTTTGGGAAAACTTGCCCGGCTGTCTAGCTGAGTGCGGGTGTCGGGGTAAAGAACCTCAGGAAAACCACCCAGGGCCATGTGGACCACAGGTGCCTCTGACACAGGAGTGGGGTGTTTGAGTGTGTTACCAGTCTCCTTGCGAACACTGGCAACCTTGTAAGGAATTCGGCACAAATAAGTTGAATTATTTTCTCCCATTGCACCAACTCCAGAAATAGTCCATGACCAATGATCCATTATAGCCGCCGGTAGAAATGAAATTCACTTGACACTTTGCAACAGGCTCAATACACAGCCTTGCTCACAGAAAGGCACGTAGCGGTAATCAGTATTCCTCTCTGGCCTCAGATCTGGTAGATAATTACAATTAAGCTTCAATGGATTAGCTGCCAGTGGGACAGTAGATAGTGAGCAGTATTTTACATCGTCACCTTTTCAGCGAATTTGGGCATGGGGGTTTTTTTTCCTTCTCTATGGGAAAAAAAGTTATTTTCAATTAATTCAGGAGACCATCGGAATTACTGAAAATTGCACTGTTCCCCACAGTAGAATGAATGAGGTACAGTGACTCTCCCCATTGTGTTAGAAATGCAAGGGTCACTCATCACTTACAGAGCCCCTAGTTTACATTTTTCAATTAGGAGATAATCAGCATGCCATTATGAGTAAAAATTGTTGGAATGACCTTTTGGCTATATATTTTAACCAGAAAATCTTTGGGGAGGGATTGATTGAAAGCATGACAGGAGAACAAGGCAAGTTATACTGATGATAAATAAGAACAATTATCACACTTATTATCCCATAAATAATTTATTGTGATTTGCCATTAATCCACCTCAAGCTGCCTCCTTGATAAAAACACGTCCCAAAGACTGACTTCTTCAGCTTTTCCCACATGGTGCCAGAAATTCTTAGCTGAAAAGCACAAAGGAAGCATTTACCTGGAATGTAAAGAGCTGTCACCACGTACTTGATCATTTTAATCAGTGCAGATGAATTATGCTCCTTATACAATGGTGACTCAGTCAACTTCTCTCTCGGCTTTAAAAAATATATCTGTCAGAAGCCATTTTGAGGAGAATCCATCGCTCAACATTTAGGAGTCTCTTATGTTTTTAAATCTTGTCTTCATTCTTGATAAAAGCCATCAGCCTATATGCACTCACAGTCGTCGCCTGCAGCACAGTAATAATTTCAGAGGGTACAGACTATTATGATAGGGTAATTAACTTCTTTACAATACTCCAGAAATCCAATTGGTAAGTGTTGGTGGGATCTACAAAAATAACTCTAAATGTTGGAGATTGTGAGAAATGTGGTTTCTTCTACTGCTCTCTACTTGCTGGCCATTCCAACAGGCACATATGTATTATTTTTAACCCTGGTGCCATTCAAATCACTTTCCCTAGTGACTTCATCCTCTGATGTCTTAGAAAAAATAGCATTAATACTATTTTTTCCCTTTGTGCCCTCAAATCTGACCCCATGGTGTCTCTTGTTCAAAAATAAGGTTTTGAGCCTAGCCAGGTAGCTCAGTTGGTTAAGGGTCATCCCGATACACCAAGGTTGAGGGTTTGATCCCTGATCAGGGCACATATAAGAATCAACCAATGAATGCCTAAATAAGTGGGACAACAAATCAATATTTCTCTCTCCCCTTCCCTCTCTCTAAAAAAAATAAAATATAACTAAATCAATTTTAAAAATACCAAAGATGAGGATTTAATTCTGCTTATTCTCTTTTTTGTAATTTTTGTTCCTTTTCAAAAATGAATTTTTTAAGTAAATTAATTTGATTTTTTAATATTAAATTCCTCTTATCTTAAACATCTATTCTTTGTTAGGATTTCTTTTCCTCATCTTTTTTTTCCTCTTGGCATTTTTTTATCACTGCTTCATGATTATTTACTAAGTCATCTTATCTAGAAGCTTGGACTCATTTCTTAGGGTTCCAGGAATATTTTTAAACCAATAGAACATTGATGTAAAGCTAAAATTCATGTATAATGATCAGAAATTAACAACTGGCATTCTCTATTGTGGTCTTCCCTACAATTGAACTAAGCCATGAACCTGAAGCCAAAGTGTTCTCCCTCTGCCTTCAGGTATTGAAAGACATGAAAATATTTTTAAGGTTTGTTGAGAATGTGATTATACAACCATTGAAGTAATTTGACATCCTCA
Organism: Myotis nattereri; assembly: GCF_964212035.1. Lineage (NCBI taxonomy): Eukaryota > Metazoa > Chordata > Mammalia > Chiroptera > Vespertilionidae > Myotis > Myotis nattereri. Next base: position 62,334,432 of record NC_138080.1, on the reverse strand, counting down.
GAGTCAGGAAATTCTTCCTCAGAGCTATTCAAGTCCCTCCAGATCCAACAGAAGCCCATTTTCAATTCGATGCTAGGACTAACTGGGAGACTCACTGACCTCCTTTATTTACAGATGAGGGGACAGTGGGAAAGCAGACCCCACAGTGCCTATGGTCAGTGCATCCTCAGCCATGCACAGGTGTGGGGAGGGTGGATTTCTGATAGGCATTCCTGACCCACAGTCAGAAAGTCTTTTATTCACCACCATGAGGTAAGTCTGGTTCCACTTCATAGACCAACTAGATCAGCTCTGAAAGACCACAGCCCCACGTGCTTTATAGAGTAAAGCAACACAGTGGGGGATTATGAGTGTGCTTCATGGCAATAGAATTTTAAATAATGGGTAAATTCCTAGATTATACTCAACTTAAGGACAAGGCTGTTTTTTAATTTCTAATATATCACACACAAGCCAAAACCCTCCCTCCGCGTGGAATCACAGAAACTGTCTAAAGAAAGCTAAAAAAAGAAAAATTCTGGGCAGCTTTCTCTTGTCTGACATGAGAAATAGATGTCACTAATGCAAATTAGGACAACTGAAGGTCTTGGGAGAAGGCAGTGTTCAGTATTTTAATGCCAACATTGAGAGAATTCACAAAAGGGAAAATGTTTTCTTTCTCTCCCCCATATCTCTCTGTTATTCATATGTCTGTTCATGTATATGTGTGTGGCTAAGACCATGCAAATATAGTACTGATGAAAAATAAATGGCCCAAGTAAAGGAATATTCTACTCCTTTCCAACCAAAATTAGTATGAATCTTATAGCTGTGTTCCTCTTCTTAGAAGATAATCCACTTTGAACACTGATAACCCAATTCTCCCCATCTAGAAGCTCTCTGGAAAATTAGGTGGATGATATTTGATGTACAAAAGCCAGCAGAATTCTTATGAGCAGGTCCTCCTGTTTAAAGCAATTCCTGGAATGACCCTTCTGTGATGATGCTTGTGAATATCCCAGCACTCCCTACCCAGCAGAACAAAGCTCACACTTCACACAATTCCAGATATCCTGGGGCCTCCTAAGTTACCACCTGCGGTTTGGATCTAAGCAAACAGAAACCTAAAAGAGGAGACCAACCATCAGCAACTCTCTTAGGTGCTGCTCCACAAATGCCAGGAGCCAAGGGAAATAACCAGGAAGGTCTTGAAGTGATGCTAGGAGAGAGGGAATTATCATCTGGTTGGCATCAGGGAACCTGTTGGGATAAATCAAATGGCTGCAATGTCAATACTGAGGAATGCAATCTGTGAAGAGAGGTGAGGAAAGAAGGGCTTGCGCTATAGATCAAAACGAGTGGGAGCTGCACTGAAATACTGTTGGGTAATAAGGGAAGTAGCAACACTGAAGCTTCATGAGTTGGGGTTAATGAAATCTATGAAATGAAGAGGAATTAGCAGTGGATGTCCCAGTGCATTGCTGAATCAGGATGAACTCACTGACAAATCACTGTAGAGGGAACAAAGGCAGCTAGCCATGTCCCCATAAATAAATAAAGTGTAGCTGGCAGTATAAATCTTAGCAGAGATGCCTCGCCTCTCCCGGCTGCTACCTAGTAAAATGTTCCCACATCTTTCTCCCCCTTCTGACTCCCAAACAACAGTGGGCCCTCTGTTTAACTTCTCACCTTTGACTGAATGACAATATTCTTGGTTTCGGTCCTTCGGGTCCCTTAGGCAGACTTTGACCACTCTGGGGGCTAAAGGGGAGCCCAAATAAACCAAACAGAAGTAAAATGCTAAATGACAAGATCGCAAAACTCTGTGACTCTAGATTTCAATTACTGAGACATTTCTTAAGGGATCATAAAAAAGATCAAAATGCAGGTCGTCCGGGAATTTCAAGAGCTGTGTGCTATTAGTTGCTTGTTTCATAAAGTGGAAAGGGCAGCGAGAGGTGAGGCAATTTGGGCCTGCTCACGGCACATAAGGAAGAAACAATCAGGAACCTGGAGGTGAAGGGCGCGCAGGAGCATGACCCGATCCATTTGCTATGCGCAGAGGAGCCTTATTTGTGCAACTTCTCACAGATACACAAAGTAGGGAAAAGGTGAAGCCATCAGAGAGAATTCTACCCTGAAAGTTAAAACTCACAAGGGGAAAATCTGTGAAGCAAAATTACACTGTGAAATGTCATTCTCTAAAGGGCTTAAACAAGAAGTGTGATAAATGTTATTACTCCGCAGTGCCATAAGGGTGCTGAGGACTCAATCACTGCTCTGATTCTGCCCAACAAGTGCAAGAAGGCAGCTACAGGAAAAGAGACCCTGCTCCAGACTGCTTTCAGGCTAAAGGCTGCAGGGAGAGAGGCAAAATGGGAAGCCCACTAATACAGCCATCAAGCTCATAAATAACTTCAGATCATCACTATCTAGTTGCCCTCTTGGGCTTCAAGGCACCACAAGGTCAGGATAAGCAAAGAATGAATGAAGTTAAAGGTCGGAAAGGTCCAGAGAAAATCCACTCAAGAACCAAAGGGAAACCAGCCTAAACCAATCTCCAAGACCGATTTTCTTAAAGATCTCAGCAAAACAGTTGCAAGAAGTCCCATAATGTCACTCCAAAAGCAGGCAAGTGTGTCTCAGACCAGAGAACAGCTGCGCTGCTAATCTGAGATCCAGATAAAAGAGTATCTAAGCAGTTAGAAATTGACACCCATGGGGATGGTGCCCAGATATGTGATCACAAAATCTTTTACAAAACGTGTGCATGTGTGCATGGGTGTGCCACGCCAGCACAACCAAGGGTGATTCTGAGTTGGGGGGTGAAAGGATTGAGAAAAGACAGACAAGAGAATGAAAGCTGGGTCTCGGTGGGACACTGCTCCCTGATGAGGAGACAGCACCAGCGCCCACAAGCCATGTCTTTATTTTATAGCAGATGCCACAAGGCAAAGTAGGGGCGTGATCACGTTGTTTATATCATTCTCGTGAGTTTCAACCCTACTCAACTACATGCACCCGAACTCTATCACAAGGCACGTGGGACTACGTGTTTGGACCATAGGTTCAAGCTTACAACCACAGCCGTTGGCTATTATTGTGCTGGGAGGGCCCTGCCCTCCAGCTGGGACTTGCACGTGGCAATGAGAGGACCCTGTCCTTTCATTAGTCTGAGGCTTGAACCTGGCCAAAACACCGTAGCCACGCCCCACACATGGGTATGGAGATACAGTGGGGCCTTGACTTACGAGTTTAATTCGTTCCGAGACCGAGCTCGTTAAGGAGCTCGTTAAGGAGCTCATTAACTCAAATTACTCTATCAACTCAATGCAAAAAATCGGCCGAGAGACAGCTGGTATCTCAAAAAACTCATTAGTCGGGACACTCGTAAGTCAAGGCCCCACTGCATATAAACCTACCGTGGCATGTCCTAGTTGCAGTGCAAAGGAGACAGATTTTAATGGCTTGAAAGTGTAATTTTAAACATTTTTTTCATATTACATTTTGACCTTTGAAATGTCAACATAATATGCATAATATATAATATAAAGCTATGTTATTAAAGTTATAATCAAGCCTTCCCATGCTGCAGTCCCCTAATGAGGTTCTCCACAAAGGGCTCATAAATTACAAGAAGTATCTGAGAGCACCAAGAAAGAGAAAGGCAGAAAAGTCACGAACCCAAAAAAGGAGTGTGCTCCCCAAACTGCCTTTGTGTACTTGAGCAACTGTCCATGAACAAGAAATGTTCTCTCCCAGTCCACAAGGCCACCTCTGAGCATATCAGTAAGTCAAAGCCACACAAAAATCGAGATGGAAGCCTCCGAGCTCAGGATCGGTTTCCCAGCAGGGATGTCAAAAGTCCACGCTCGTGCCCAACCAGTGTTTCTCAGTGGCTGAGCGTCAATTTATGAACCAGGAGGTCACGGTTCGATTTCAGGTCAGGGCACATTCAGGCTCCATCCCCAGTGGGAGGCTTGCAAGAGGCAGCCAGTCAATGAATCTCTCTCATTGTTGATGTTTCTCTCTCTCTCTCTCCCTCTCCTTTCCTCTCTGAAATCAATAAAAAAAATATTTTTTTAAAAAAGTCCACCCTCAAGGGAGGAAACCAAGATGGCGGCATAGGTTAACGCCGGAGATTGCTGCCTCGAACAACCACTTCAAAAAACAACTAAACGACGTAACGGACATCATCCAGAACCACAGGAAGGCTGGCTGAGTGGAAATTCTACAACTAGGAGGAAAGAGAATATCATACCCAGACTCAGAGGAGGCGCAGTGCTGAACTGAAATACTGAGGTGCGGAGTGCGCGCCGCGGAGCGGGCTGGCGGCAGAGGGCGCGGTTGTTGTTTTCAATCGGGAGGGAGATTCAGACCCTGAGCTCCAGACCCGGGCGGGCGAGTCTCTAGGGACCCAGACTCAAATGGGGGAAGCAGGACTGTCTGGCTTCGGTCGGAACTTGAAGGCAGCTTTCTCTCCAAGGTTTGCAGCGGTTGCTGGGACTCTGTGAGGCAGAGCCCCTAGGGACAGAACTGAGAGCAGCCATAACTGCTTGCTCCGGCCCGCCCTGTAGATCCCCGGGGACCCGACCTGCCCAAGCCCTGCCCAGAGCCATTTGCCAGATAGCCTCAGGCAAACGCTAGATTAGCACCGCCCTAGAGATCCAGCACAGAAGCCCTCCCACTGCAGACACAGCGGACTCTCATAGTCAGTTAGCCTGGAGGTCGAATCACCCCCGGTCGACAACAAACAAGGCTTAACTACAACAAGACTGCGCACAAAGACCACTAGGGGGTGCACCAAGAAAGCATAAAAAATGCGGAGACAAAGAAACAGGACAAAACTGTCAATGGAGGATATTGAGTTCAGAACCACACTTTTAAGGTCTCTTAAGAACTGTCTAGAAGCCGCCGATAAATGTAGTGAGATCCTCAAGAAAACTAATGAGACCCTCAATGTTATGATAAAGAACCAACTAGAAATTAAGCATACACGGACTGAAATAACGAATACGATACAGACTCCCAACAGCAGACCAGAGGAGCGCAAGAATCAAGGCAAAAATTTGAAATGCGAAGAAGCAAAAAACACCCAACCGGAAAAGCAAAATGAAAAAAGAATCCAAAAATACGAAGATAGTGTAAGGAGCCTCTGGGACAGTTTCAAGTGTACCAACATCAGAATTATAGGAGTGCCAGAAGATGAGAGAGAGCAAGATATTGAAAACCTATTTGAAGAAATAATGACAGAAAACTTCCCCCACCTGGTGAAAGAAATAGACTTACAGGTCCAGGAAGCACAGAGAACCCCAAACAAAAGGAATCCAAAGAGGACCACACCAAGACACATCATAATTAAAATGCCAAGAGCAAAAGACAAAGAGAGAATCTTAAAAGCAGCAAGAGAAAGAAACTCAGTTACCTACAAGGGAAAACCCATACGACTGTCAGCTGATTTCTCAACAGAAACTCTGCAGGCCAGAAGGGAATGGCAAGAAATATTCAAAGTGATGAATAGCAAGAACCTACAACCAAGATTACTTTATCCAGCAAAGCTATCATTCAGAACTGAAGGTCAGATAAAGAGCTTCACAGATAAGGAAAAGCTAAAGGAGTTCATCACCACCACACCAGTATTATATGAAATGCTGAAAGGTATCCTTTAAGAAGAGGAAGAGGAAGAAAAAGGTAAAGATACAAACTATGAACAACAAACATGCATCTATCAACAAGTGAATCTAAGAATCAAGTGAATAAATAATCTGGTGATCATAATAGAATCAAGGACATAGAAAGGGAATGGACTGACTATTCTTGGGGGGGAGGGGAATGTGGGGGGTGCGGGAGGAGACTGGACAAAAATCGTGCACCTATGGATGAGGACAGTGGGTGGGGAGTGAGGGCGGAGGGTGGGGCGGGAACTGGGAGGAGGGGAGTTATGGGGGGAAAAAAGAGGAACAAATGTAATAATCTGAACAATAAAGATTTAATTTTTTTAAAAAAAAAGGAGAACAGAGCAGGTAATAATAAGAAAAGCAGATCATTTCAATAGCGGGTCGGCAATTTCATTGACAAGAGTAAGGAGACTGAATGCAGCTTTGGGGATGGGTGGAGGGTATTTAAAAAAAAAAAAAAAAAGTCCACCCTCACAGATCTGAATGACAGATAGGAAAAGGTGCCAAAGACATATTAACTTTTTTTAAAATATATTTTATTGATTTTTTACAGAGTGGAAGGAAGAGGGATAGAGAGTTAGAAACATCGATGAGAGAGAAACATCAATCAGCTGCCTCCTGCACACTCCCTACTGGGTATGTGCCCGCAACCAAGGTACATGCCCTTGACCGAAATCGAACCTGGGACCCTTGAGTCTGTAGGCCGACACTCTATCCACTGAGCCAAACCGGTTAGGGCCATATTAACTTTTTAAGTTACAAAACAATACATGTACTACAATGTCATTTTTGTTAAAACACACACACACGAGTCATAAATGTATATATGTTATGAGCATAGAAAAAGACCTGAAACAATATACACAAATTTTGAATGGTGTTTACTTTTGAGTGAAAGTAAGATTGGAGGGCTGACTCTTATTTTTATTTGATTGATTTTTGTATTGTTTTAATCCTTATAATAATTGTGTCTTATTATTATAACTTTAAGAAACAACTTTAATCTCAGAATTCAGACTTGGGACCTCCTTGTTACCTCCTATGGTTGTTTGTAAAGTAATATTTGTCCATCCAACTCCTGTGAAATCTGAAGGTCAAGAATTTACCTTCTCTATGAAAGACAGAAAGACTGAGTTGATGTTCTATGGAAAGGAGACAAGAAACAGGACAACTATATACAATACATGAGTCTTCTCTGGATCTGGACCAAAAACATTTTTTTATCTTGCTATGGAGGATATGTTAAGACAACAGACAAAATTTGAATAAAGTCCACAGGTTTAACCATTATTATCAATTTAATTTCTTGATTTTGATAACTGTACTGTAGACAAATAAGAAAATGTTCTTAAAATACTCAATGAAGTATTTAAGCACAGAGGGGCATCTAATGTCCTCTCCTCGCTCTCAATTGGGTCAGAAAACAGCAGATGGAGAAAGAAAGCGGGGGAAGCAAATGTAGTAAAATGTTAACATTTGGGCAATCTGTGTGAAATTTATACAGGAATTATTTATACTGTTCTTGCAACTTTTCTATAAATCTGAAATTATTTCCAAATAAAGTTTTTTTTAAATTCAGGGGAAAAGGAAGGGAAGGAAGGTAGAAAGGAAACCTGCCTTCTATTCTGTTCCTTTCTTACAAAGTATGCTCTGGCCGTCTTTCCTGTTTTGTTTGTTTATTTGGTTTTATTCACTTACATCATTTGATCTTGTCAGTGAAAGTTGATCTGTCTTCAGAAGGAAAAGTGTGTTCACAAATATTTGAAGCTAATTTAGCTATTAAACATCTCAAGATATCTCACAAGCAAATATGAATAGCAAGTGTGATTGACCTGACTTACTAACAGGTCAGAAGATTTAAGGAATTTGGACAATGTCAGAATAAGTCAGGGGTAAAACTGGAAATAAAAACCAAGTTTCCTAGCAGCTCATTCCATGTGATTTTGAAAGCCAGAATCCTGTGATGCAGCAGCTATTCTATAGTGGAAACTTGCCCTTGGGAAGCTCCTAGAGTTCATCAAAGGCAGAAAGCCAGCACTCTCTGTGTGCGATGGTGAGACACTGGTCATACTGCCAGGCACCCCATAAATCACAAATAATAATATCCTGAGGCATTCTCTCCTGTATGAAAAGATGAGAAGTCTGTTTTTGTTTCCAGAACCATTGCTCCTTTCCCCTGCTTCACATGGCTCATGTAATTCAGAAGACAGACTTCACTCAAAGGATGAAAAATAGGGGAGTCTGAATCCTCGTGCTGCTCTCCATCAATTCAGCAAGTTGCAGAATGTTATCTGCCTTGTAAGTAGCTCGGTTCCCTCTAACAGGAATTTCATTCCTGAAACAGCTTTGTCCTTTGGGCTTCACCACCAGCACTGTTAGCACCACTCCAATAAAGGGATGCATTGCCATAAGAAGTCTAAATATGGGCTTTTTAGGGTGACCTCACCTTTGGAAAAAAAGAGATACCTGGTACTTGCAAATAATGGGTCTTCATCAAAGAGGATAAGAAAACAGTCTCCCCAAATAAATAAATAAATAAATAATAAATTAAAAAAAAAAGAAAACAGTCTCCCTGAATCCCGGCAGAAACAGAGAGGCAAGCAGAAGTCCAAAGTCACTGACAAATTAAAAAAGGCTGAGGTTTTCTACAGGTAGCATTTGTGTGGACTCAAATCTGGCTACTAAAGGGTAGACAAGCAGCTTCCGCGCCACCTGGGAGCTTGTTAGGAATACAGAATTTCAGGCCCCTCCATGGGCTTGTTGAATCAGAATCTGCATGTTGGCAAGATCCCCCAAGAGACTCATACACACCCTGGGGTTTGAGAAACACTGAACTAGAGAAAATGGTGCACCAGACAGTTTGAGCCTAGGAGAAGCGGAAGGAAAACACAGACACAAACACACTGCTCTGAGGCAAACAGGACCACCAGAGAAGACCCCTATTCTAGTCTGAACTACCCACACCCTTGCATCAGTATTCTGCCACTTCATCCCTCCACCCCACCCATTCATCCATCCCTCTCTCGGGTCCAGGGCCTGTGACCTGCATTCACCCTTAGTGAAGGTCAGCCTTACAGCCTGTTATCTTAGAAAGATGATTATATGATTTTTATTTTTCATTTATTTCATTGATGTGATGAATCATATTTATTGATTTTCATACGTTAAACCACCCTTGCATCCCAGGGGCAAAACCCATTTGATCATTGTATATGAGCCTTTTAATGTTACTGTTGTGTTCACTTTGCTAGTATTTTGTTGAGAATTTTTGTACCTACACCCATCAAGGATATTGACCTATAATTGTCTCTTTTTATAGTCAATTTAAACTATCTGGGAGACTCAAAGAAATACTTTCCATTTATTGAGTGACTACTGTGTACCAGGCCCTGTCTCAGACACTGCAGAGGTAGCTCCATTTTATTCATTAAAGAGCTGAGGCTTTGCCTAATGTCACAGCAAGAAGATGTTTAAGCTAGGATTCCCCCTCTAATTCTGTTCTGTGCTCTCTCCCCTGTACCACAACTACACAGAAACTACATTTTTTAATCTTCTTATTTCTCAAAGGGGTAAAAAACCAACTCTATATGACTCTACTTCCACAGGCATGAGTCTGTGCAAGGCATGACACCTAGTTTCAGCAAGGCCAAAAATTGTTTGTGAGTTGTTACTGGAGATGGGAAGGAAATTTATGAAACATGGAATCTTTGTCTGACAGCCTTTTAAGGGTCTCTGGAGGTCATCCCAGCCATGTCTGCCCCAGACCATAAATTTCCCTCAAAGCATTCGCTTGAGTGGTGACATGAGGAGAAATTCACTTCCCACAAGAAGCTACCCATTTTGTTTAAACATTTCACCCTCCAGTGGAGCCCGATGAGCTCCTTGGAAGTCACACAGAATAACCCTCCACCTCTCCCTTCAACAGCAGCTCAAGAATCGAAGACAATAAACAGTGCACACACAAAAGTAGAATTTCTCCTTGGCCACTAAGTACGCTTGGTCTTGGATCTCTTCCTTATGTTACATGGTTTGCAATCCCTTTTCCATCCCACTTTCTCCCCCAGGCACACAGCCATCTGCCCCACCCCCTTAAAAGTGAGCACCCACAACCCATCTCATAATCAAGGCTGCACTGTGGCTGAGGCAGAGTCATTTTCTCCCTTTAGTTTCACCTTAGCTCTCTTTCCAGCCTGATTTTTACCCCAGCCCCTCATACTCAAGCTGATCCAAAATGTCATCCATCTACTGAAGGGTGATGCTGCTGATACCTACACAAATGCATTAACTCTCCAAAACGTTCACCTACCCACGCACCCACCTGCCTCCCAGGCTCCCTTCGAAGTGGCAATGTGATCAATCAAGTCAGTTTCATGTTCCACAGCCCACACGGTACAGAGAAAAATTAATGACACTGACTGTTCTTCCTGGAGAAGCAACTCAACTAGACAGCAGCCTTCACAACAACAGGAAGGAACACTTCACTTTTAGTCATCCTACAAGAGAAGAAAAAATATATATGCTTTTTGCAAACTTTATATATATGAAGTAAAAAGCCATTTGCCCAAAGGCCATAGCAGAGCTTATGCTTCACTGACCTAAGTAAAGACAAGGATTCCTCTTTTCGCTCAGTGCTCAAGCATTTCACAGACACCAAAGGCAGTGAAGTCGAAATACTTGATTTAGAGTCTAAACTCAGCCCCTGTGGTTTGCAGATTGGGACTTCTAAACCAACTCAGTGTGAATGGATGAACTACAAGGACAGGAAAGGCCCTCCACACCATCCATCATAGGCTCCCAGCAGCTTGGCTCGGCTTCATTTCCTGCCCACCAGACCCAGAGAGTAAGGCTGACTGCCTGCCTCTCTCTCTCTCTCTCTCTCTCTCTCTCTCTCTCTCTCTCTCTCTCTCTCTCTCTCCTCACCCCTCAATATTGTTCAATCTTGTTCAGTATGATTCTCTCCATTACAAAACTCACAACCATCCCTGAAACAGAAAGAACCATGAGGTGTCACCACCTCATCTGGTAAGCTTTTGCAATATTGGCAGGCCCTGCCTGAATCCCTCACCATCCTCTCCCAGGCCCTACCTGTCTCCTTGGCCATCCTCTCCCAGGCCCTACCTGTCTCCCTCACCATCCTCTCCCAGGCCCTCCCTGTCTCCCTCACCATCCTCAGAAGGAAAAAGCCACTCCATATCCTCATATCTCTTTACCCAGACCTACTCAGACTTGCACACCTTAAACATGTTTCCTAAATTAGATTTCTCACCAGCAGCTTTATTTACATGAAAACAGGGAAGAGGGATTTGGAATTTGGATGTGGAGAACTTCCTTTGGAACAGTGGTTTTCCACTATCTTCCACAGAGACCCAGGGCATCTCTGCACCTCCTCGTGGGCAAAGGGAAAGCCCAGGAATGCCCTTCAGACCCCCTCACACTTCCTGCTGTCCCATGTAGGAATTCTATGTAGGGTTTTTCTGTAATAGGAATACACTTCCATTTGAAAGAAGGAAAAAAAGCAACATGACTACTGGAAACATTTCTTTCCTCACTGATCGCCCTATGACATGAAATACACACAAAACAATGCATGCCTTTCCCACCCTGCCATGAAAGAAAAAAGCTAAGAAAATCCTTTGTGTTGGACAGTAAGAGCCACAAATAGGCAGAATGTTTACTGCTTCAGCGTCTCCCGATGCTTAGAATGACACAGCACCAGAGAACACAGGAGCATCCGGTCCAGCCCCGCGTTATTCAGATATGAAAATGGAAATTCACAGAGGTTAATGGCTGGCTTTATTAACTAGGGAGCAAAGTTGCTTCCAAAATGTTTTTATACATGGGAGACAGTGTTCAAAGAACAAATGTTTACATAATTAATTTATTAACATGTACCCAGTTCATTCCAGAAAAGAGTTCAGGTGGTTTTGTCAGAGTCAGAAAACAACAACAACAAAGATGGGATGTAATGGGAGCGAAGGAAGAATGAGTAGATCTGGAAAGAATTTTCCTTGTCTTGAAGTCAAGCTCCAAAAATTTGTTCTTAGCTGCCTCAAGTACTCAAGACTCTGAAAATTTACATTCATTGCACTTTTCTTGGCTGTTCTGAATTTTGAGTGATGAACAATTTTCTACTTAGAACTTTAAATAACTAGTGAGAAGCCCATGAGGACTTGCAGGCAGGGAGGGTTCTTACGGGTGATATATTTAGGATTCTGTCTTGATTTCCTGAGGAGTTGTTTGCTCTCTGTCAAGACGGAGCCTTTCGGCTTGCATCTGCTTTGAGACAATAGAATCTGGTTGTGATAAAGAGCAGGCCACGTAGAGGGCCGATGGGCCACGTAGGTTGGCATGTGTTGGGAGGACCTTAGAGGAGAAACCTGCAGTCTCACTTCTCCACCATGCACCTGTGGACCAGCAGCCTGGGGGCCAGCCTGGAGCTGGGTAGACAGGCCCACCCCTTCAGAAACTGCATTTAACAAGGTGTTCAGGTGATCTGAATGCCCAATAGGTTTGAGAGATGGTGATGCACAGCATCCTTAAGCTGCCAGATGCAGATGTTCAAACTGCAGCCGCACCGTCTCAATGGGCACATCAATGGGAGGCGATTTGGGGAGGGAGGAGAGATTTTGGTTTGGGTTTGGTCTGTTTGTTTTTAGAGGTTTTGTCCTTGTCCCCCTTGAGGGAAAATACCAAGGGAAAGTCAAATGAGAAAAAGGTACTGTCTAGCCAAATTGATTAGTCATACTTTGGCATAGGGGCAAAGATATTCACCCCCAAAGGGCACAATTGTTCCTGAGAGGTGACTTTGTTGTAAAGAAAACTTTTGTGTCCAAAGGCCCAGGCTACACAGCACAGAGTGCAATCGAAATATGGCAATAATCCAGCTCATTTCCTTGCTTTTCACAGCCAGGCAAACCAATCCAGGTAGCACAGGCTATAAAAAACAGAGGTGCCTGAATTACCAGGTTCACTGTTCTCGCCGTTCAGATGAACTGGATCACAGCCAGACTTCACATCCTTTTGTGCTTTTAAACACAGTGCAAGGGGAACGTGCCCCAGCAGACCTGAGAAGGGGAGAGGAGGGTGTCAGTAACCCCTGGACCCAGCCGGCATCTGACGAAGGGTGACATTAGGCTCTGGCGGGGCTCTGGCTGCACTATCTGCAAAGCAGTTATCACATGGAGGGCAGGGCAGCCTGCCAGAATACAGACATGGGGACCAACCAAAGGATAATTGCTATAAATTCCATCCAGAGAGCGAAGACAGAGATGTCAGCAAAACACACTGCCTGGTTGGGTAGCAGCACACACAGGATAGAGTCCGACAAGAAAGGGGAGAGTTTGAAAAGGCCAAATTTGTTCAAAGCAGGTATGGAAGGCCACCTGGAAGACATGTCAGTCAAGGACTAGACTCTCTGCTCAGAGGTATTTCTGTCACTTGTACATGACAGCTTCTCAAAACTAAACATAAGGAAGAGTTTTAGCTAGATTTCCTCCAGAGCTGGGCTATGTTCTGAGTGTAACTGAGGAAGAGGGGAGACTAATCAGTATTTGGCCAGCCCCCTCCTGAGTGCCAGGTCCTTCCCTTTCCCCTTTCAGGGGCTTTGCATGTAGCTTGCAAAAACTGATGAGGTGGGAGGTGGGGGGTGTCTAACCTAGGTATCAACTACCCCTAAAGAAGTTCTTGCTGGGAGTTTAGGGATCACTGAAGTTCCTGGCAGTGTATGAAAATGTTTACATGTATTTTTTCCCCTGGGAGGACAAACCTTAGCTTTCAGCAGATTCTCAAACAGATCCATGACCCCCAAGAGGTGAAGAGTTACAGTTAGCTGAATGAACTATGAAGGATGAAGGAACTTACATCTATGGCATATTCTCTGGCAGGCCCTGTACTCGGTGACATCATTTAATCCTCCTAAAACCCCTAAAGTAAGGGACATTATTTCATTTTACATTAAGGAAAACTAAGGTTAAAGGAGAAGCCTTACCAGGAAAACACACCTACCAACTATAACAGCAGGAACGTAACTCAAACTTATCTAGTCCAAAATCCACACTTTCTCTAGGATGCTATGCTTCCTTGGTGTTTCATTGGGTGGGGGAGGTAAAATTACTGAAGGAATGCACCGTGGAAAACCAACCTGGCATTGCAGCTGGCTCTTGCAGAATGTGTTGGGTTTGGGCATCTAGAGATAGAAAGAATGGCATTGCAGGTGGAAGAGACAAGGTAAGAGACAGCTCAGTGAGAAGGGGTAAAACCCTAACAGAGGGCATCGCCTACCCCCTACTGGCTAGGAACTTCTTAAGTGCTCAAAAGCCAGGCAGCATTCACAGACTAAGTGTATCCAGGGGTTACACTTCCAGCCCACTTAGTTGTACATTTCCTGTTGTCCAAGTCCCAGCAAGTGAGGATGACCACTCCTATCAGAGACCTGACATAAAGCCCAGGGGCTGCCTATACCAGAATTGATTCAAACAAGTGAATTTTGTCTATTTCTAACACGTCCTGAGCTGGAGAGCAGGTTTACTGCAGGTCAGGAGGAAGCCAAGAGCTCGCCCAGGGCCACGGGAGCCCAAACAGCCACATGCAGCCTCTCTGGAGGTAGAAGATCACCGGTTCAGTGTGTGTGGTTAATGCATCTCCAGTCCCCCAAGGTTCTCCTCTCTCAATATAAATAATACCCAGAGATTAAAATATCCCACATATGCCCCAACACACATAGCGACACACGTTGACGCTACGGCAGAATCCTGCCACCTTCTGCAATGGAAAAGCCACTTAACAAGGGGAATATTAGCATGGAATCCCATGTAATTGAATTGTGGCTTTAAATCCTGTGGTTAGCAGATGGCAAAGTCCTGTCCCCGTGTTCTCACTCCCTGCTCCTGCCCCTCAGGAGACACAGTGCACACTCCTGGCCCACCACCAGCAGCCAGGCTGTCTTCAGCTCCGTGTCATTTTAGCACTTAACTCTTTTATAAAGGAGCCATTTCACAAGCACATTTTTATTACTGAAATAATAGCTCCAACCAAATTTTCTCGTTGGCTTGTAAATGAATGTAAGTGTAAATGAATGTAAGTGTAAATGAATGTAAGTGTCTAATATCCCAAACCTCTCCAGGCTCCCTGGGTGGGAATGCTTGAGGTTTAGTTTCCCATAAATAGAAGGCAAAAGAATGTTAAGAAAATAAAAGTATGTGATATTCATCTTGTTTCAGTAGATTCTATGTTCCTCGAGGGCAGAGAGAGGTTATCTGGCTGATTGATTTAATATTTATCGAGTCCTAACTATCTTCATGGACCATAGAAATAAGTATCAATAAACTTCATTACAGGAAAGACGCACGGCTCTCTTTAGATAGGACCAGGCGGCATTCCCTTTGATGCCTCTGTCCTTTATACTAATTAACAACTCAAAAGAGCAGCTCCTGTTCTAAAAAATATATATATGCACATAGAAAATACTGTGTTCTACTCCATAAAACGGGGATAAAAGTGTCTCCCTCTCTGAACAACCAGGCTGTGGAGGCGGTGCTGGGGGAGGAGGCAGGAGAACTCATCATCCCTGAAACTGATTCACATTCAAAGCACACAGTCCCAAATCCTATTAATTATGGGATTTCATAATTTACTATGGTTTCAACTGGAATGGATGTGCTACACAAGGAAATTTTTAAATAAAGTTTTTTAAACACACCCCAAAAGCAGACAAATTCCTGACAGAATTCCTATCAAGGCCAGTATATGTGTGCTTGTGAATGCATTCCTTGTGCCCACCAGCATAGTACCTAAAGGCATGACCCTTAGGGAAAAACACCAAAGAAGGGGCAGCTGCAGCTTTACCCACATCAACAAACACCAGGCCCGTCTACACCCAGGACAGCCCAGAGCTCCATCTACACCCAGCACAGCCCGGAGCTCCATCTACACCCAGCACAGCCCAGAGCTCCATCTACACACAGCACAGCACAGAGCTCCATCTACACCCAGCACAGCCCAGAGCTCCATCTACACCCGGCACAGCCCAGAGCTCCATCTACACCCGGCACAGCCCAGAGCTCCATCTACACCCGGCACAGCCCAGAGCTCCATCTACACCCGGCACAGCCCAGAGCTCCATCTACACACAGCACAGCCCAGAGCTCCACCTACACCCAGCACAGCCCAGAGCTCCATCTACACCCAGCACAGCCCAGAGCTCCATCTACACACAGCACAGCCCAGAGCTCCATCTACACACAGCACAGCCCAGAGCTCCATCTACACCCAGCACAGCCCAGAGCTCCATCTACACCCAGCACAGCCCAGAGCTCCATCTACACCCAGCACAGCCCAGAGCTCCATCCACAGCAGCACAGCCCAGAGCTCACACAGCACAGCCCAGAGCTCCATCTACACACAGCACAGCCCAGAGCTCCATCTACACACAGCACAGCACAGAGCTCCGTCTACACCCAGCACAGCCCAGAGCTCCATCTACACCCAGCACAGCCCAGAGCTCCATCTACACCCAGCACAGCCCAGAGCTCCATCTACACCCAGCACAGCCCAGAGCTCCATCTACACCCAGCACAGCCCAGAGCTCCATCTACACACAGCACAGCCCAGAGCTCCATCTACACCCAGCACAGCCCAGAGCTCCATCTACACACAGCACAGCCCAGAGCTCCATCTACACACAGCACAGCCCAGAGCTCCATCTACACACAGCACAGCCCAGAGCTCCATCTACACACAGCACAGCCCAGAGCTCCATCTACACCCAGCACAGCCCAGAGCTCCATCTACACACAGCACAGCACAGAGCTCCATCCACACCCAGCACAGCACAGAGTGGGACAACTGTGAGGCCCACTTTGGCAGCTTGTTATCAATTCAGCGTGGATGCTGTTATGTAAACACATCTAATTTGGTTTTAAATATTAATCCATAACGTCATTACTAAAAGACTCCAGGCTGCTGAAATGATGAACCAACTGCTTCTACAGCAGACAGGAAGGCACCAGAGCCAGTCGGCTCTGATCCTCAGATCCCTTTTTCGCCTCCCATATTCCTCTTTTCTCTGATTTTCTTCTCAGCAACATGCTGATGTTCCCCTGCATGTTCTCCCACTCACACCGACGATTTTCTATTGCTACCTGACTGTCCTCTCTCTCTTTGTCTCTGTCACTCACTATTTCTCTCTCTCACACTTGCGTGCGTGCACACACACACACACACACACATACACACACACACACTGAAGGTCTTTGTCTCTTTCTGACCCAGTATTCCAATCACTGCCTCCTCTACCCTTCCAACCAAATCTACTTCTCCCCTTCTCGAACATAAACACTGGCCTTTAACAAAGAAGATCAGATTGAGTGACTGTGGGGGAAAAATATGGTCCTACAGAGCTGATGGCAGAGAACTTCGTGGACTGACAGATGGACTGACAGACTGGGTGGGCTTCCAGGATCTCATCTACTAAGTATTGATTCTCATAGGTAATTAACTAACCCTAAGGTGAGACGGTTTTTCTCAACAGAGAGAAGAAAAGGTGAATCTTTCAAAGCACAGCACAGCATAAAATTTGGTTTATTTAACAAACTATGTATCAGACCTGGTTCTAAAGGACTTGGGAAATGTAACCACCTGTTTACTCTTTAAAATAACCCTGTGAGGATGGTATTATTGCTCTCTCTGCCCAGGAGACCAAGGCACAGAGAGGTCAAGTACTTATCCAAAGTCACGCAACTGAAAGGTGCCAGTCAGGATTTCCACCCGGGTAGCTTCTCTCCAGACTCCATGCTTTCAAACACTGTACTCTGATGCTTCATATTTGATTGACTGCATCTCTGTCTAATAGAGAAGAACATTTGCATTCATTTTTTATGTATGCTTTCTATTAAAGCCAAGTATTCCCTACCGGGGAAATAGATGACTGAGTTATGCTATTAGGTAACTATTACCCTATTTACCCTATTGGGTAAATATTTATCCTAATGTGTAACTATTTATCCTATTATTGCTCAAAAATTATGTTCCCCCTTCCCTCATTAACAACACACAAGTTGACTAGTGATGGCGAACCTATGACATGAACTAAGAGAAATTCCAGTAAGCTGAGCCTGAACCATTTAGAGACTTGCAAATTAAAAACAGCTCACCTAGGTTTAACTCAACCAAGATCTAGCCCAGTGATGGCGAACCTATGACATGCGTGTCAGAGGTGACACGCGAACTCATTTTTTTTGGTTGATTTTTCTTTGTTAAATGGCATTTAAATAAATAAAATAAATATCAAAAATATACATCTTTGTTTTACTATGGTAGCAAATATCAAAATTTTTCTATATGTGACACGGCACCAGAGTTAAGTTAGGGTTTTTCAAAATGCTGACACGCCGAGCTCAAAAGGTTCGCCATCACTGCTCTAGGCCAAGCATGTCAAACTCACGGCCGCATGCAATTCCCTTTCCAAAAAGCAGCTTCTCACAGAACCAGGCTAAGGACTTTGCCCTCCTGCTCAGTGGGGTTTGATACGGCATTCCTGAGCAGCCCCACAGGTATGGGGCGCAGAACACAGGGGCCCAGGAATCTTCCCTAGAAAGTCTCCGTGTTCCCGCTGCTCTGTGGTCATCTGCCTCGCTCCCTTTGACTCCAAGTTCAAGTGGGCAAATAAACCCTAGACAATGGGGAATGCCAGGAGCAAAATGCCATCCTTTTCTGTAACAATAACAACATCTTCTGTTCTGTGGGACCAGTGAGGTGAGGGAAGTTCCTTCCAAAGGGTGCTCTGCTTTGGATCTTAAAACCCAAAGGCCCCAGGAAGTTTCCTCCTTCAAAAATGGATGGCTCTGCCTTTCACTGAAGGTGCAGCTTAGAGAGAAGCAGCCCGTGAAACCAATTAACTAATTGGAAATCACTTAATGACTATGGCAGCGTTTTGGATTTCTGATGTTGGCTCACAGCAGTCAGGAGAAATTGCTTTCCAATATTATGATAAGGTAGCTGTGGAGGTTACCGGGGCGCTGAAGGCTGCTTCGGGAAACAATCGACTCTAATGTGCCCACCAAAATAATGGTGACATTACAAGGTGGCTCTCAGTGAAGCAAGCACAGCATAAAAATCCAAAGATGGGTGGAGATCTGCTGAGAATGAATGCACAGCCAGAGCTCCTCGCTATGATTGCTGAGAGCTTACGATCTCTACATAGACCTCCTGCCATTGAAATTGCTCTCACGGAGAGAGCCAGGCATGTGCGGAAGGGGAGGAGAAGGGAAAAATGAAGTAAATGCTCACCCTAGAACAATTGTCCAATTAATTGTTTTAGTAAGAATAGAGGCAGTGTTCACATTAGGGAAATAACCGAGTTAATTGCTCAAGAGTTAACATAGCCAGAGAAAATAAATTACCCCAAACACCGTACTTTATCCATTTGCCATTTGTTTGTTTCAAGGTAGTGAATTATCTTAGCATATTTCTAAATTCATTAGAACCAAAATCATTTCTAGAATATAAGATATCTCTAATAGTGTTATCTAATTCCTTTTTACTTATTTTTTTAAAAAGAGGTGTAGGTGGACAAGAGTATGGTGTTTACCAGAGAGAGAAAGGGGTGGAGGAAGGGGTAGTAAAGGGCATATATATGGAGACAGGAGGAGACTTGACTTTGGGTGGTGAACACACAGATAAAGTAGTATAGGATTGTACACTTGAAACCTAAATAATTTTACTAACCAATGTCACCTTAATTTAATAAAATTTAAAAAGCCTACTCTAGCCAAAAAAAGAAAAAATGAGGTGTAGGGATATGCATAAACCTAGGCGGTTTAAAATTGCTTTAAGGTGAACAACTGGTTCTTATTTCTCCTGGGCCTTGGAATTATTTTGTGAGTATAGTGATTCTTTTCACCTCTCTGTGCCTTCGTTTATTCAGCTGTAAAATGGCCTGAGGCCTGTTAGAAGGAATAGGATTTCCAATGATGGTTGGATTTTGCAAACTTAGAGCCAGACCGCTATAAATTCCTCCGGCAATGCCAAACTTCCACCTTTTCCTCCCGATCGCTACAGTGAGTTTGGGCAACAAAGACTCTCCCCGGAGATAGTTGCTCTTGTTTTCCAGCACGAGGGTAATTCTCTGCACACGCTTCCCACTCCACTGCCTGCACGTGGGCCCTCCCTAGTCCCCAGCTTTATTAATTCAGTAATGAGCCAGGCACATGCCTCCGCTGGGTACCGCCTCGGATGCTTGCTTTGCACCTGGCCATTACCCAAAGGTGGATGATGTTCTCTTTCCTGGCAGCGGCATAAATAAAGACGAGTGCCATTCACACAAACTGCTAAGCCAAGCTTAGCCCATCAGGCCACGGGTGCGTGGTGGCCCTTGCCTCTCACCTGCTCAGTTATTAGGTGCTCATTCAAAGCAGCATTACCATTTGTAGAGCCACATCCCTGAAAATTCAGCCCAGACAAGACACACACACAGCAAGGAGGGCAATGTTAAAACTGTAATAAACCCATGGTTCTCCCTTTAAAGCAATGCTTTATCCTAAGGGAAAAGTTTTAACTTATTGCCTTTCTTGGAATTTAATTTCTAATCTGCATTCTAGAAAGTGACATCCTACTATCAAGATGACATCAAGACAACAGGGCTGATAAACTAATTTCCACTACCAGGAAAGTTCATCCATAAGCAAACCAGAACACTGAATTTAATTATATATGGGGGAGCAGCCACATCAAGAATTTCCTGGGTGTGAGTTGCACGACCTCATGAAATAAGAGGAAAACATTTTCATCTTCTTAATAAAATTTTTTTTAAAAGACTCCAAAATATCAAAGGAGAAAGATCCTGCAAATAAGCCTTTCAGATGGATTCAGAACATTTTCCAGGATGATGCACCTGAAGAAAAATGAGCGATTCAATGGATAGCGTTCCGGAGCTTATCTGTCCCACTTACAACACGTGGCGCACTGACCCAAAGGTGAAGCGACACCTACGGAGCCAGGCGGAATGCCAACTTGCACAGCTGAACGCCAATTTGCAAAGCTCAGCACTCTGGGGCTTCCACATCCCTACTTAACAAATGGCGAGCAATTTAGTCCATTGCACGAAGATAAGACCACGGCCAAAGTCTAACAATAGCTCCCCTTTCTCTGAGTCCTTGAATTAGTGGATGTTATTACAAAAAGAAAATATTTATCTAGGTTGTTACTTTTTCCCTCTGCTGTCTTCTGTGACTTTGCCTATAAGCGCACAGTTTGTAGTTAAATTGGACAATTACCTAGCCAGAAGCGAATAATTAATGAACAGTCACCGTTTATGTTTGCGAAACAGTGACCCAATCATCGAACAGATAGCTGAACCACTAAAATAAATGACTCGTTCCACTCATTACCTGATCAGCATTTGTTTAGAGGTTCCTAGGTGCCCTATCAAAATTCTAATCAGTTTTATTTAAATTACATTTTTTGCGCTGCATTGTTAAAAATGCTAATGTTTGCCTAGAACGGAATAGCTTTATTTCTTACCTCCTGAAGACACGAATGAATAAAAACGTACTTCTACAGGGCATAAGAGATTATCAAGGGTTCAGTGACTACTGGATTGTGCACTTACCCAACACATCCTGAAACTCGGAGCTGAAGCTTTACAAGGACACTCAGATCCTCCCACAACAAAGCCGGTGGTGAGGAGGCAGAGGACTGTCCCAGCAGCACCTGCAGCCACCACTGGGGACTTCTGCCCCTGGGGACAGGAGCAGCTTTGGGGGCAAGCAAGGAAAGGAAGGGGAAATGTTTACAGCTTGAGAATAATGATCTAAGGGTCTTAAGGCAAAGGGTATTGCAGAATCTCTGAGCAACTTTCCTACATCAAAAGAAATGTCTCCGCATCTGCTCTGGCCCACGATGATGGCCATCTCCACCAGCCTGTCGGAGGTGACAGAGCTACCACATCCATGGGAACTCCACATCTCCTTTCACTACTAGTTTGGTCTCCAACCTTATGGCCAACGTGCCTCTCTAAGCAATGAGAGCAGCTCCGGCCAAGAGAAGACAGAAGCCATTTTGCTCTCTGATGTACACACAAAGCCAGGCCACTTGCAGAGTAGGTGTGGCCCAGACAGCCCCCAAGTCATTTCGGATCTAGACAGACCTCAGAAGAGAAAGAAGATTGAGAGTGGTGTTCTAGAAGTAGCTGGGAATCTTCTAGCGAGCCCACAAAATTACTTCACACGATACAGTGCTCCCCGCCACCCCCAGGCTGGTGTCTGTGGAGAGCAGCGAGCCTGCCATCACCCTGCTTGGCGTGGGAGGCATCAAACCCAGATTCACTGCTAGAAGCTTTTTTATTTTTTGTTATTGTTGTTCAGCTTGTAGAAGTTTTTCCTAAGCTGAGGAATTACCTTGAGAGGACTGAATCCCCAAGCACAAGGCAGCAGCTGCTGGGGATCTGAGGCTCCCTCAATCATCCGAGTCCAGTCCCGTGTGGAGAGGGGGCGAGGGAGGCGGGATCGCCTAGCTTAGGGCTGTGTGGCCCCGGGGTGGAAAGCACAGCTTCACTCGAGCATTTAACCTCTTTTAAGCAGTGCAGTGTGGCTGAGGCTTAAAACGAGGCTGGAACATTTTCTCGCTGATTATCACCTGGATAACCTGTTCTGTAGCAAAGGGGCGGGGCGGGTGGAGAAAGGGGATGAGAAGCCCTGGGAGCGGAGGGGCAGCTAGGAGCTTTCATTCATTTTCTTTGAAACCCATTCATTAATTTGAAGGCAAAATTTATTGTATAAAATACTAAGTAATGGCAGCATTTCTACAGGATCTAAGGTAGGGCTAGGGGAGAGGGAGCGGAGACTGGAGAAGTAGGTAGAGCCAGAAACAGCTGAGCTCTGGCCATTGTTGGAGGCAAGATGATCACCTGGGACACAGAGACTTCTGCAGGCCCCTCCGCACAACTTCCCAAAACGGGGCTAAAGGACACACCTCCCTGCTCAGGACTAAACCCAACCCCCACAAAGAGTCTTTTTAGAGAAATTGAATGGAGTAATGTTTCTCCATCTTGTTTAAGATATGACAATTAATTCTAGTACAAAGTCATCCTCCTGTAACGTTTTTTTAATAAACCCAAAGCAAAGCTGGATGATGGGCGCGTGTTTGTGTAGAAAGCCTCACTGCCATCCCACCAGCAGACAACTCAGTCCCGCCCACCACCTCCTGCCCAAGACACGTTAAGTCCTACATGATATTTCTGGCCAAATCCTTGTTTCCCTTACATTTGAGTGGTAGAATTTTCATTGCTAATCTTCAAAAGAAGATGAAAGTCACTGGGGGAATGTGTACTGTCTGCTGTATTTATTACCAAATGTTGAGAGATTCCAACGCTCAGTCACCATTGTGATTATCTTATTCTTTTCATTGCAGGAATTTAACATTTAACTGGATAGCCACAATTTCCCCAACTCTACCCAAAATAAATGATATGGGTGGGGGAGGGGTCATAAAATCATAGTTACCGTGTTGATGCCAGGACAATCATTTGGCTCATATGAGACAAGAGGTCAAATGAGAAGACATATTCCATCTGTGAAGTGATTCACATTTCTAATACATCAGTTTAGCCTCCATCCATATCAGTTACAAAAATATTGAGCCAAGCCAAAGGTATAGATATCATTCCAGATTAAAATCAGGAATTATTCAATATTACATATATCTTACTGTTCAACTTTTTTAGCAATTACTTAAAAGATGCAATAGGGCCTGGAGTGGGGGTAGGCTAGAAGGGGTCAATGGCAGGGCAGGAAGGGAGATATATGTAACACTTTCAACGATAAAGATTTTTTAATAAATAAATAATTTTTTAAAAGATGAAATAGGGTACGTTTCTTAGACGTGAATATGGCATAAAGCCAGGAGAAATGGTTAATATTTTACATTTCACATGAATCAAAGTTTTGGCCAGGTCAGAGCAAATGGCAGAAACCTAATACAAGATATCATGGCAATAAATGTAGCCCAGCACTTAAGTTCAAAAAACCCTTTAAGGTGCATTACATTTTACCAGCAATTGTGTAACAAATCAGTGAGGCTCTAACTTTGTCATAAAATCACTATGACATGACTGCCGAAATGCTAATTCAATCAATAGACATCTAGTCCAAAACAGGAGAGGTGAGAGTTTTGTTTAGTGGTCAGACGGCACATCACTGGGACAGAAAAGTTAATGCAATCTCTTTTGCAAACTAGGTAAATGTGAACCAGTCATGTGATTTGAGCTCTAGTGTTCTCATCTGAAAATGGAAACAATAAGAACTGACAAACATATTCCCATAAAATTGTTGTACAATCAAATGGGATCATTGCCATGAAGTGTTTTTAAATTTATAGAGTATCATTGCGCAGGGCATCTGTTGTTTGTTACCCAACAACCATCCACCTCTTCCTGCTAAATGCAATCCAACTCTCCTTTGGAGAACCTCCGTCCACCATTCTTAGCTGTGTAGTGGGACTTAACTGGTTAAGGCTGCAAAAATGGGCTTAGGAATGGGCACCTAACCCAATCAGGGCCAAGGAGACATGCAGAGACAATGCTATGGCTTTTGAGGGGGTGGGGGAAGAGCAGCTCACTCCTTTGCTGCATTTGAAGGTGAGGCTTAGGATATCACCCTACTACCCAGGAAGGAGTCAGCCAGGAGATGAAACTGATACACAGAGGAAGGCATAAATGAAAGCGACAAGAAACTAATCACCTCATTTGATACATATCTCAGATGAAGCCAGCATTCCCCTGAACTGCACCGTTCTAAACCCACATGGTCCCTTTAAGGCAACTTGAGCAAGGCATCTCTGTCACTTGCAACAGGAAGAGTCCTGCCTGCGACGGTATGTTTGTTTTAATGTCTCGGAAAATGCAGTTATTCAAAGATATTAAAATAATAAATGGGAAAGTTTTCAAATGAAGATGTGTGTGTGTGTGTGTGTACATATATATGTATTTCTTTGACAAAAGTCAATCTGTGTTTAAATTGTGTTTGACTGTTATGCTTCTTAGACTGTGTTAGATTGTTAGAGTGCTATGTTAGATTGTGTTTCCCAAAACAAGCAAAATGTCATTCTTGACTATGCCTTGGATTCTAAGGAATGACATAAAAATTTTGTTCTAAAGAGAAGTTTTCAGCATTCTGCCTTTGGGAAAGCTGTGTTTGCAGCCTACCCCATCTCGTCTTCCTCGTCTTCCTGCTGAGCTAATAGCCAGATCTCCAGCTAAAACAGCAGTACCCATCTCTGATTAATGGAACCTTTCTCCCCACCTGACTTAATGGCTTCCTCCCATTGCGATTTCAATCAGAACATTGCAGGGAATCCCTCCTGGTGCCTCTCCAGGACACTTCTATTGCCATTCTTTATATACTCCTCCTCAAGAAGAGAACAGCCAAAGAAATGTCTCCACACTCCAAGGCTGAAATCAATGTGGAATGTAAAGAATCTATAACACTTCCTAGCCAGAAAGGGCCTATAGCCATCCACTAGGCCAGGGTTCCAGCAATAGCCTAAATCTGGCCCACCTGATTTTTAGTTACAAGTGTTCTTGTGAATGAAAGTTGATTTGAACACAGCTGTGCCCATTTGTTACAGGTTGTCTACAGCTGCTTTCATGCTACAATAGCAGCACTGAGTAGTCACAACAGAGACCCTATGGCTCAAAAAGCCTCAAATGTTTACATCTGGCCCTTTATAAAAATGTTTGCAAACTTCTGATCCAGTCCAATTAGTTTGTTTTTTAAAAGAAGCGTGGGCCCAGAAAGGCTAGCTAATAGTAGACACGACGCCAACTCCAAATTTGTTCCATGTGGTGGTGTTTTTATGTCCTGTTCTTATCCACCTACTAAATTAGAGGTGGTTTGTATTGTGACTCATAATTCTGTGGTTTCCCAAACAAGGCAGTATGAATCCTGAAGCCACCATTAAAACTAGTTAAATAAATACAAAAGGGCTGCGGAAATAAGGGATTCCTTCAGAGACTTCTGGTCTACCAGGTAAATCTCCTGCCTCCACAGCCTCCAAATACCTGTAGCCACAAACCACTCCTTCTCCCACTGGACATCAAGCCATGATCTGATATATTATCCACCTCCCTGACTTGTGAGGGTCAATTTCTGCAAACAATTAAATTCATACTCAGTTGCCATCGCCCAAAGAAGTCAGAGCAGAAGTAGGGGAAACAACCTTCCAAATCCCAGCAGTACCTGCAGCACTGGAGGGAGAGGAGGAAGATTCTTTCACTGGGGGGAACGCATTACAAATGTCAACACATAATAAACTAAGGAAAAACAGTGTCGAACAGCACATGCGTAGTGTGGATCCCATTATGGCCAAGGACAGTTGTCCTGCTTGTCCCCATAATTGGAATGGTCCCACCTGGTAGCAGGGGCTCCCCTCAGGCCACACAAGTCCCCCGTCTAGTCCAGTCTTGGGCAAACTACAGCCCGCAGGCCGGATCCGGCCAGTTTGAAATGAATAAAACAAAACAAAAAAAAGACCGTACCCTTTTATGTAATGATGTTTATTTTGAATTTATATTAGTTCACACAAACACTCCATCCATGCTTTTGTTCCGGCCATCCGGTCCAGTTTACGAACCCCATTGTGGCCCTTGAGTCAAAAAGTTTGCCCACCCCTGGTCTAGTCTGACTAACCCTTGCTTCTTTAGATTTTTATGGCCATACTCTCTCAGTCAATAGGAATTTATTGTCATTGCTCCACAGCATACCATATACATCGCCTGAAAGGCTTTTAACTAGGGGCAAAATATTGTTGCTCACTCATTCCATCCTTTTGTCCAATAACGAGGCCTACAATGTTTTTCTGTATTTGATAGTGTTTACAATGGGCATCAGAAGGGGAAAATAAACCTTATAACCCCATGCCAAAAGAAACAGCCCAGTATTTCCCCTCCACGCCACCTCCCTGTGGTCTAAGATGGCAGATGGCAACCCCTCTTCAATAAATGCCCCTTTAGAATCTAACAGGGACATTGAGAGCAATATGGTTTATCCTCTCTCTTACCCAATTTCTTTTTTTCTGCTAATCACAGGAAGTAATATTTTGCCAGGGTTGCTCTGCCCGTATTGGAAATCTAAGCCCATATGTGGCCTTCTGTGAGCTGCTAAACTCGTTGCAGATGCCTTGGTGGCCAGAGGAGATGCCTGGGGCTCATAACTAGGCCATGTTCGGAGGGCCTTTCCCACCCCAGGCCCCACCCTACTGCCCCCATCTGGGTGTGTTCTTTTGCTCTGTAAGAACTCAAACTGGGTGGCTGGCCTGTTATTTTTTAAAATCTTTTAGTAGCATCTATCCCCAGAACTGCCTCATCACGATTATCCTCACCAAACGAGGAACCTTCACACTGAGAATGGCTATGGTTTTCAGCCAGCACCAAATGTCTCTCCTTCTGCCTTTCAGTCTTTCCGAGGAATCTGAACATGTGAAACTCCCGAAGGAAGAGTAAACACACAGCCCAGGTTCCTTTCATCTCCTCACATATGTCATGAAAGCGGAGAGAAAGCCCGCCTCCCGGCCTCAATCAGCCATCCGTTTTCTGCAGCTTGAACCCTACACTAAAGGGATGTCGTGGAGGAGCTGGAGGAGGGTGGAGTGGGGGCCGCTCCTGGGATGATAATAGGTCTGCGCTGCATACCTGCATCTTGGAGTCATTATCTCCCCTGCCCGCGCTTCTGTATTTATATATAATGAGATCATTACCAGGCCACTATTCCAATTTGATTCAGACTTTAATATTTCTTGAAGGGAAAAAGAATAGCATACAAAAGGGTTTGTGATGCCAACTCAATCAGATGTGCTGTTGATGGAGAAGTATTCAAGTGCAAGCCAGAACAGGGAAAATAAATAATTTCAGCGAGGTTGCTGTCAAAGCCGCGTTCTCCTGTGATGATGTTTCCAGTGAATGTGCTGAAGTGTCCAGAGGTGAGGATGGGAAATAACAACTGGCAGAAGAGAGGGCTGTGTCTGGGATTTTAAATAAGCCCTGATCCCACCTCACCCTTCAGGCAAGTAGGGCAGGGCCTCCCACCCAGACTGGGCTTCCAGGGCTCTCCACGGGTAATTAGACCAGGGAAGCAGTTACTGCAGCCACTTCAGGGGCTGGAATTTAACCCTTGGTAACCCTTGGGTAGGTATTATTTTTGTGTGATTGAACTCGGGTGGTTAGGCAGGTAGGCAAGACACTTCCCTTCCCCTTTCACAACAAGTAGCTTCACTTTAAAGAAGGGACTTTCACCATCGCCACTGCAGGATACAGAATAGGGCGGGACTTTCCCTTTGCCCGCATCCATACATGGCTAGAACTTCAGTGTCTCTGCCCATCAAATATTCTGGCTAAGGTTCAATAATCCGGACTCGATATGTTTTTAGAAAATTAGAAAATCAAATGAAATAAATTGAATTCAAAGGCCGATCGCTCTTTGACAACCAGCCCAGCCTCCAGAACTATTCCAAGCTGTGGGTGACAATTATAAAAGTTGTTCATCACAGGACGGCACTTTTTGAAATTTACTCTGCTGATGGGGCTCTCTGGCTGTTCAAACCTCAGATAAACCTGAACTGACTGTTTCTGGGATCTCTGGTGTTTCCTGAGATTACAAACCTGAGAAGAGCATCATTTTAGCTTTGGCTCTCAGTCCTGAACTCCAGGTGGGAACAGCATTCGGAGCAGGAATGAAGGCTTGTCATCCCAATCAATGTGAAACTAAAGGATTCTGGGTATTTTTTATGGTGATTGTAAAGCACCCATTATTCTTCCCCTGGCATTTCCTAACAGGCTAAACCAAAATAATATTGGAAGAAAATTTACAAAATGTACACATTGTCCACTGAGCCCCCAAACATGACTGAACATAGAGTTAGCAGATTTTTTATTATTTGTATAGTGCTACTTAAAGATATATGGTTAGTGGGCAGTTCTGGTAAAATTGTAAGGCCACTTTATAGATCCTAGTCTTGGGATGTACTCAACATTTAGAAATCGGTTTGTAAGAGAAAGAAAGGGAGGGGGGATAGTGATCTCATGTCTCCATGAAATATAGCTAGTCCCCCACAATCTATATTGTGTAGGCAAAGAATTGCATTAAAATAGTCCTAAAAACTCTGGAACTTAAACAAGAAAATGGAAACGATTTTCTCTCCCTACCTAAATCCACAATAGTCAGTCATAGCAATCATTTTCAGATTAACTTCTTGAAAAGAATCAGCCCAAGCAAGAATTATTAAATTTCTGTCTATCATTCACTATGTGTGGGTGTGTGTGTGTGAGAGAGAGAGAGAGAGAGAGAGAGAGAGAGAGAGAGAGAGAGCACTTGTAGAGAGAGGTTTTCCATTTATCATTAACATGGACTCTCCAGCCTGGCCGGCGTGGCTCAGTGGTTGAGCGTCAACCTATAAACCAGGAGGTCACAGTTCAATTCCCAGTCAGGGCACATGCCCAGGTTGCGGGCATGATCCCCAGTATGGGGCGTGCAGGAGGCAGCCAAACAATGATTCTCTCTCATCATCGATGTTTCTATCTCTCTCTCCCTTCCTCTCTGACATCAATATAAATATATATCGAAAAGAAAACATGGACTTTCCAGAGGAGAGTCCTTGCCTCCCTCATCTCTTTATCTGCCTTCTGGTCTTCCCTCACAGCCTTAAAAGAAGAAAGTTCTCAATCTCAAAGACCAACTGCATCTGCAGCCTCACCCCAGCCTCCACTGAATTCAGCCTCTCTCTGAATTCATTTCCTCTATCATCAAATATGTTCATGTGCCTCTTCTGCGGAAAATCCTCAGGCTGGTATCTTGTGTTCAAACTCAGACTCTGCAGCTCTTTCATTATATGTCACCTCACTTTAGAAAGACAACACTTAAGAGACAATATAATAAGCATCAGAAATAATAATTTTGTGTTGTACGAAAGGAGAGACGGTTAGCACACCCCTAGACAAGGATGGAAGAGGCTCTCGGGCCCAACAACATTTAGACAATTAAGGCAGTGCCACCTACTTCAAGGTATCTAACCATCATTTGTAAATCCTAAGAGTTCTCATCACCAGGAGAAAATTATTTTTCTTGTTTTCTTTTCTTTATATTGTATCTAGACGAGATGAACATTAGCTGAACCTACTGCAATAATTATTTCACAACATATGTAAATTAAACCATCATACTTATATGCCTTAAACTTACACAGTCATATATGCCAATTATTTCTCAATGAAACTGGAAAAAATAATTTAAAATATTGTTTTCTAATTTTCCATTCTGTCTAGAAAGACTATGAGTCACCACACTGGGGTCCTAGCCCTCACTTAGTACTGAACTCTCTGTGTCACTTAGTATGTCATTGAATCCCTTCAGATTTCATTTTCTTTCTTGGCAGAAGGAGGGAGGAGTTCAGGTGGGAAGCCCTCTGAGATCCTCTAGCTCATATGCTCTCTAAACCTTCTCCTCTGCCCCTGAGTTATGTGGCCATTTTTGCTCTGTGAGTATATGTGTGGTCCTGGTCATTCCAAACAACTATCAGAAAAAACCAGCCAAGTTTCTGATTTAAAACTCCTCCCATGGGATACTCTCTCATTAGGGACCCTAACTGCCTTCCACTCCAGAGAGAGGCTGAATTCAAGTCAGCTCCTCCAGCCACTTAACGTTACAGATGGCCCATGAATATCAGTGCTTCCCCTCAGAACACCCAGAGGGAAGATGCTCTGACTCTTACTCCTTCTTCATTCATTTTGTTGTCTCTGATTTGGGGTATTTCTGTTGTAGTTGTTAATCCTCACCCAAGGATACTTTTTCCATTGATTATTTTTTAGAGAGAGTGGAAGGGAGAAAGAGAAGGAGCATGAGAAAGAAACATCAATGTGTGATGGGATAGAGACACATCGATTGATTGCCTCTGCTGTGCTCTGACTGGGGCTGGGGATCGAACCTGCAACCCAAGTACATGCCCTTGACCGGGAATCAAGCCTGCCACCCTTCAGTGCAAGGGCCAATGCTCTAACCACTGAGAAACACTGGCCTGGGCTGATTTGGGGTATTTGGGCTAATTTATTAATCAGCCAGTCAGATGTAACTTCTGAGACCCAGATGGGTCAACTGCACTAAAATGCACATTAAATGTTATGTGATCTGGTAGAGGTGATTGTTTTCTTTTATCATAATATTTATTTTCATTTTTGTTGTTGAAAGTATTATATATGTCCCTTTTATCATAATATTTTAAATCGCTAGTATCCATCTGGTAAATTAAAATAGTGAGGCTCATCGCTGTTCATAAAAGGTAGGACTTTCCCAATGAGCTGTCTTATCTGTATCTTATTTCTAATCCTACTGACTAAACTTTAAGGACCACTGAAGTCACCAAATAGATGCCTTCATCAGGTGATAACTGGCTTCCCAGGCGAAGGCAAGCTCTAAACCCACGCCTTAGAGTTCCTTACGGGGCGTCTCTGCTCAGGCTGGCTCCCGTCACTTTGACTGACGGGCAGAACTGATGTAAGGAAGTACTTCTGTCAAGTTTGCTTCTTTAAGTGACTTGGGGAAAAAGAAAAGAAAAAAGGCCATCTTGCCAGTGATCCCTTTAAGCCT
Source organism: Myotis nattereri (assembly GCF_964212035.1). NCBI lineage: Eukaryota > Metazoa > Chordata > Mammalia > Chiroptera > Vespertilionidae > Myotis > Myotis nattereri. The sequence continues at coordinate 62,303,153 of NC_138080.1, read as the reverse complement.
TTTTAATTACAAAATTCTTTTTTATGGTGTCACCGACCTCGCCGTAGCAGAGTTCATTTCAGAAATGTGCTGAAGTAGGTCCCAGCACTGACAACTAAGGCTGAGAAATGGTTTCAGTATCACGACTCTACACTCTTCTCCTGTCTGTGAGGCTCAGGGACTCATCCTGTGTGAGTCATGCCTGCCCTTTGCGCGTGCATGAGTAAGAGGTTTCAGACACGGAGGCATGGCACAGGCGCCAGCCCTTCCTGGGAAAATAAGACCTAGAGCCCAAATCAGGGTGAGTGCCCGGACCGTCCCCAGGACCAACTAATTCCCAATGTGAATAAAGACACAACGCTTAGTGAGCTCTCCACTTCTCCTATTGGGCCCTAACCTTTAACAAGACAAAATGTCACATACAATGGATCCTAAAAGTAATGGCACATTTTGCTTTTCAGGTGATCCGATCGGCTAAGAATGAGGTCAGTCTCCTGCCTCCTCAAGATGAGAGGTTGTCATTGCCTGAGTCCACCTAACAGCACCACACACCTTAGGCCCCAGAAAATATCTGATCGCTTACCAGCAGGAGCTCAGAACCTGAATCAAAAATAAACCTGTGATAAGTCATTCAGCCTCATCCTCCTTTAAAAAAATTGATTTTTAGAGAGAAAGGAAAAGAGAGGAACATCAATTTGTTGTTCCATTTCTTTTTGCAGTCATTGGTTGATTTTTATATGTGCCCTGACTGGGGATCAAAGCTGAAACCTTGGTGTATCTGGTGATGCTCTAACCAACCGAGCTACCCAGCCAGGCTCTCACCACCTAACTTTTGGTAGGGCCACACCTAAAGCATCCTGCTCCTGTATCACTTAGGAGGATGTCCTTGCCAGGCTTTGCTTATTTATTTATTTACTAGATAACCATTTACCGGGCACCTGCTGCTTATAAGACCCTATTCCAGGCACTGGGCATACTCTGAACACAACAGACAACAGTCCATCTTGCAATCAATGTTACCTTCTAATAAAGGAGACAGACAATAAACAAATTAGAGAAAATGCAGGGTAGTGGTTAGTGCTATTTCAAAAACAAAACAGGATAACATAATCCAGAAGATCTAGACTACTTGAATTTGAATAGTCAAGAAAGATTCTCTGAGAAGCTGACATTGGAGTTGAAAACAGAATAAAAATGATGACACCCTGTGAAGACCTTGCTTGGCTGGGGGAAAAACATTCCCGTTTCAGGTAATACTTACTTCAAAGGCCCTAAGATGGAAGAGAACTGGAAGCTGTCAAGCCATGGCAAGAACAGGGTGAGGGAGAGGAAGAGAAAGGCAGGCAGAGGCCAGACCTCACCAGGTACTGAAGACGCGGTCGGAGAGCTCCATTTGGACCTGATGATCATGGGCAGCTATTAGAGGTTTCTAATAAAAGGAGCTTTGTGACCTCATTGTTTTTTTAAAACGAGTGCTCTTACTGGTGTGCAGGGAATTCTTTTCTGGGGGCAAAAATGGAAGCAGAGAGGCCACTTGGGAGGTGACTGCAGTGGCCCAGGTGGGAGAGGATGGATGTTTTTCCTGAGCCAGGCGGGGGGCGGGGGGGGGGGTGGTGATTAGTAAACGTGGAGAGAAGTGGGAAGTTTGGAGAAATGTTTTGGAGATAGAATGGCAGAATTTGCTGATGGGTTGGACGTGGAGAGTGAGGCAGTCAAAAATGACTCTCCTACGTTGGGCTAGATCATACACATTGAAACTGTTCACTACTTTGGCATCTAAGATTGTGATGTATCAGCCAAGTGGCACCAGAAGCATGACTGCCTGCACTGTACATGCAAAATGCAGCAGGGGAAACTGGCATATTTCATCAACTACCGTCAGAGGAATCATCCTACAGAGCAATGCGGTTACTTGGGAGAGCCTCTGAGCATAGCTGCATAGAGTAGTATTCTTAACGTAAGCAGAAAGAGTGTGTTTCCTCATTATGTCCCTATAGCTGGGAGGCACAGGAAATAGAGAGTGGGCTGGGGATTCTGGGCTTTGTTAAAGTGAAGGGACAATCAGCATCAGGGACATTAGCCATGGCAGCACGTGGGATTGCTCAACGGTGTATGAAAAGAAAAACCAGTCATCTGAATTGAATTTTCAGCTGGAGCCTCAGAGGCCAGATTTAATCATCCACCTAAAATTATCACACAAGTCAATACTTCCCCCTTCTTGCAAAGCGAAAGAAACTGATTCTTTATTTTTCAGTCAAGCAGGTGGCCTTGAGGCAGCTAACCAGCTGGCTGAAACCTAAATACCTTCGCCAAGACAAAAGCCAGTAACATGATTGATTATCTCCTCATTGTCGGAGAAGAGAACCTCCCCGAGCCAATCAGCATGCAGAACTGTTGTTGCATTATCACTGAACAAAACTAGACTGGGAGCCGATGGACAAAAATTCCCACATCCCAGGCCCAGTTGGCTGGGGCTTCATCTCCCAGCTCAATTCCGCTCACTGTGTTGATTTCTAACAAGATTCAGTTACGTTTCTTAGCTGTTAAGTCCTGGCTTTTCTTTCTCAGACTGTGAACAGTACTTGTGCCAGAGCTGGTGTAGGTCTGTCCCCAGAGAGAAGGCTCTTCCTCCAAACATCTTGGGTGGATAGACTTATGAGAAGCTCACTGACTCCTCTAACCTCCCTTCTGTTTCTTCCAGGGATAAAAAAAAGATGCCTTGTATACATCCCACTAATTGGGAGCCCACAGCTAAGAGCCTACCTGGTGATGTTCATTGTCCTGCATCCCGAGCTCCTTGAGAGCAGGAAGCAGGTCCACCTAGGCCAGTGGTCGACAAACTCACTAGTCAACAGAGCCAAATACCAACAGTACAACGATTGAAATTTCTTTTGCAAGCCAAATTTTTTAAACTTAAACTATATAGGTAGGTACATTGTTATTAACTTAATTAGGGTACTCCTAAGGCTTAGGAAGAGCCACACTCAAGGGGCCAAAGAGCCGCATGTGGCTCGCGAGCCGCAGTTTGCCGACCACGGACCTAGGCCATCAAATCTGAATTCTTTGTACCAGGGACCACCAGATGAGGGGAGGACCAAGCCAGACTGCGCCCGTGAGCTGGCACTCGAAAATCTCAGTGGGCTTCCTGCCTCTGTGCTGAGAGTCTCCAGGGCATCTGCAGTATCTTCTGATCTCAAATCCAGGCAGAATATAAAAATGGAGATTAACAGAGACGCTATCTTAATAAGCAGTTGAACAGAGGTTTCAAATTCCACTTTTTCCTTGAGACTTACCAAGCCTCCTGGTACCTCAAGTTCTTCGTCTGGAAGATGGAAGATGGAAACAATGAGTCATAAATAAGATACTAGACAGGGGAAGGTAGAGCAGGGGAGTTCACCTTCTCCTGAGGGAAAACCCCACCCCCAGGTCAGAAGAACCTCTGACGCACTGTAATACAGGTGCCCCTTCTCCCCAAGAAAATCAAAGGATGGTGTCTATTCCTCAGGAATCTTCTTTTTTCTTCACCGTGGTTGCTGGTGTCATGGTTTATAGTGTTTGCTACCGGCCTTGGTATGTGAACTCAAGAAAAAGGCCGTCGTAGAAAGAAGCCATCACAGAGGCGAAGGAAGTCCAGCATCCGTTACCCTGAAATCTCCTTGCAAAACTTGGGGTGAAGGGCGAGGTTTTCCTGTCCTGGCACATAGGTCCTTCCTCTCCCGGCTCAAAAAGGTTACTTGGCTCCTAAGAACTGGATATCAAACTTGCCAAATGTTTCCTTATTGACAGAGACAGAACACTGAAGTTGGAGAGATGTTTACTGAACGATCTCCCTAGTTTTCGGGAAGAGCTGAACTTCTAATGGCGCCCCTGACCGTGAAGATTATAACAGAGGTTGTGTGAGGATGGAGGCTGTGCTGAGGCGCCAGCTCCCTCCAGCCTGGGAATCTATGCCTGACTATTTAAGGCAAGAGCTCCAGGGATCAAGAGCCCCAGGGGTTGGGCGATGACGGGAAAGCCGGGTGAGGGCTCGGTGCCTCTCCCTACCTATTGATTAGTGAAGTCCCAGAGAGCCAAGCTATGACTCGGCCGCATTCTCCCCTGCGCTCTCAGGCAGAAGCACAACCACATCTCATGAGGAACTTAGCACAGAGGCAGAAGAGGGATACGCTCTTCCAAGGAATCAGAGGAGCCTCAGCTCAGTCCTGAGGGTCCCTGCTCCACCGCAGCACAGGGGCAGGGCCTCGCTTGTGGACTCATGGGCATTTTTAACGGCTCTCCACCCCCCAACCCCTGACCAGGGTGACCAAAGTTCAGTTGTGGTTCTAACTATAGGAAGGGAAAAGTACAGAAAAACCTTTCTGTGGTTCTCTTCCTCATTAATGGTATTCTTTACATTCCGTAGTGGGGGGATTTTTTGGTTTTTTGCTTTTAAAAAGGTAAAGAGAAAGGAGGGAGGGAGAAGTGTTAGAGGGCACTTTTAAAATAAAACAAAGTGGCAAGGAGCATGCTGACATGGCATCGAGCACAGCGCCCACCCGTGAGCACTGCACAGAGGGTGAGGGAATTAATTGTAGAGGGGTCACTGGGCAGCACTGGGAGGTGGAGGAGGGTTAGCTCTCAGAACTGCCTGAGCAGCTTTCCCAAAACACCATTTTCCTCCTCCCACTAGAGACTCTGAGGTTGATCTACACTAACAATTCGGAAGGATGTCCTAAATGTGTTAAATGGGAAAGGCAAGGTGCAGAAGAGTAAGATCCCATTTCTGTGAGTGACACAGCCATAATGATATGTCATATTTCCACGTCATTAAATGCCTAGAATAATATGGAAAGACATGCAGCAGGCGTAAGCAATGATTTTCCCTATGGGATGGTGCCATGGAAAGCTTTCATTCTTACACTGTACCTATGGGAATATTAATCAGTATGACTCTCCCCCTAACTGGACTCACCAAAACCCTTTACGGGTACCCTGACATGAGTCTAACACAACAGAACAAGGAAAAGGAACAAGTCAATACTTGACTTTTAAGAAAAAAATAAAATAAAATGTTTCTGTTTTCCACCCCAAATCTAGGGCAGGAAGATTCTGCAACAAACAAAGAAAGTGAGGATCTAAGACTGAGCAAGGCTGAGCGAAAAGACCTCATGGAGATGAGAGGAGACATGGAGGGGACACTGCCAGGAACAGGAGAGGGGACAGGAGACAACATAAGCCCCACAGGAGAAAGTCCGGCCAACTCCAGGGAGCTGCAAGAAGCTACGAGCAGCTGAGTTCTCTTCTCTTTGCTCCACAGTGAGGGCCAGCCAGGGCCCAGGGTGGTGTGTCACCCGGATGTCCACTCAGCACAGCCCACGCCTGCCTCTGTACCACCGCCCGGGGAAAACCCCCAGTATCTCTAGACCAACAACACTAGATGTTCATGAGCTGCAGTCTTGCCCCAAATCAGGTGAGATGTGAGCGCTGGAGAGTGGTTACAGGTGGAGAGAAAGCCTTGCTCTGGACCAAGATGGAACAGTGTGAACTCAGCGCCAGACAGCAATGGAAACACAGCACCATGGTTTTATGCATGTTTTATAATGTTTTTGGTTTTTGCTACACGCATGTACTACTTTTGTGATGAAAACACATGTTTTAGAAGAACCCAATATGACTCAACATTCACTATTTATCAAATCTAAACTCAACATTGGCTCTTAAGACCTTCCCTCCATCAACCTTTTGTCAAGCCAGCTCAGGGTCCAATGAATGCTCTGAAGACACCTTTCCCCCATCTAGAGGTACACAGGCACACATGTGCTCCACCATGCCCATGCAAAGCCACATGTGTGTGTGTGCGCACACACATGCACACACACACACACACACACACACACACCTCGTGGAGTCCCTTCTCCTTTCCTTTTGCTCACCAGGCTCTCTGCCTGGAATGCCCCCTTCCCTCCATCCCTCTCATTCCTTTTTTATTAAGTGCTGACGGAATTTCTCTTTAGGTTTGGAAAGGGCCTTGTTTCCTTGGCCTGCCTTTGTTTGTGCTGCACAACCTGAATTGGGGATGTATCCTCAGTAATGATGGTTTTCACTACACAACTGTAGCACACAGTTTACCCACGACTTGTCCACTGCCTCTGATACAGGATTGGAGTTAACTGCGCCCCTATCAAAGATCATCATTCACCAGTAATCCTAGAATCTAAACATTCTTTTCCTAACAGTATCTTTTTAATCTGGAAAGGTTCTTTCAATATTTCCTGGTAGTGGTTGTCATACGACTCTGTTATCAGATTAGCAGAGAACGGTGATGCTAATAAGTGACATTTGCACAGAATTTTGTTGTTTAGAGAAATCTCTTTATATTTGGTTTTTACTTACAACATCTCCTTCAGTCCTCAAGGAACCGATTATCAGAATTAGAAAGAGAAGAAGGGAGAGAGAGGAAAAAACATAAATCAGTTGCCTCCCAGAAGTGCCTGACTGGGGATCGAACCTGCAACCTTTGGTATATGGAACAATGCTCCAACCAACTGTTGGGAGGCGTTTTGATGAGAATATCTACAAAGAGCTATCTTGAGAGAGAACTTTTCTGCTATGAGCTTTTCTGGAATGAGGAGATGGGGTGCTGCCCCAGAGCATTGTGGGGACATCTGGGGACCACAAGGAGAAGCATTTCCTGCAGCTGTACCCTTAGATTCTGAGTAGAATAAGTCTCAGAAGAAAGAGTGGCCAAATGAGAAAGCCCGGATCTGCACCGCATTCAGTTTGCCTCTCGAGTCTGACAGCCAACAGAAGGGCCACACGTGCCTGGGAAGAAACTTGGCTGGAGACAGAGCTGGAGGCCTGATCTGGCCTTCTCCCAACTGGGTCAGCGGCCTCAGCAGCTGGGGAGGAGGCAGGAGTTTCTGCCCTGCTGTGGTGTATTCCAGTTTCTGTGGCCCAGGTGTTGGATGGCTGATACATCCCCCAGCCTTGGCTTGTGGTTCCACATCACCAAGTGGGGATGCAGCCCAAGGAGACAGAACCACTAAAACTGGAGACTATGCAAGACAGTCTCTTCAATAAATGGTATTGAGAAAATTGGCCAGATACACGTGAAAAAATGAAACTAGACCACCAACTTACGCCATACACAAAAATAAACTCAAAATGGATAAAGGACTTAAACGTAAGACAGGAAACCATAAAAATACTAGAGGAATCCACAGGCAGCAAAATCTCAGACATATGCCGAAGCAATATCTTCACCGATACAGCTCCTAGGGCAATGGAAACTTGTTCTCTTTAGAAAACAAACAAGTGGGATTACATCAAAATAAAAAGCTTCTGCGCAGCAAAAGAAACCATCAACAAAACAATAAGAAAGCCCACTGCATGGGAGAACATATTTGCCAATGTTATCTCCGATAAGGGTCTAATCTCCAACATTTACAGGGAACTCATACAACTTAACAAAAGGAAGATAAACAATCCAATCAAAAATGGGCAACGGACCTAAATAGATACTTTTTGAAAGAGAACATAAGGAAGGCCAAGAGACATATAAAAACATGCTCAAAGTCACTAATCATCTGAAAGATGCAAATCAAAACGACAATGAGGTACCATCTCACACCTGTCAGAATGGCTATCATCAACAAATCAACAAACAACAAGTGCTGGCGAGGAAAAGGAACCCTCGTGCACTGATGGTGGGAGTGAAGACTGGTGCAGCCACTATGGAAGACAGTATGGAGTTTCCTCAGAAAACTAAAAATGGAACTCCCATTTGACCCAGTAATCCCACTTCTAGGACTATATCCCGAGAAACTAGAAACACCAATCAGAAAGGATATATGCACCCCTATGTTCATAGCAGCACAATTCATCATAGCTAAGATCTGGAAACAGCCTAAGTGCCCATCAGCAGATGAGTGGATTAAAAAACTGTGCTACATCTACACAATGGAATACTATGCTGCTGTAAAAAGGAAGGAACTCCTACCATTTGCAACAGCATGAATGGACCTGGAGAGCATTATGCTAAGTGAAATAAGTCAGTCAGAGAAAGATAAATATCACATGATCTCACTCATTTGTGGAATATAATGAACAACATAAACTGATGAACAAAAACAGATCTAGAAACAGAGAAGCATCAATCAGGTGCTCAAATCTCAGAGGGAAGATAGGGGATGGCCGGGGTAAGGGGGAGAGAACAACCAAAGGACTTGTATGCGTGCATATAAGCCTAACCAATGGACACAGGCAACAGGGGGGTGAGGGCATGAGCGGGGGCGGGGGGAGACAATGGGGGAATAAGGACACATATGTAATCCCTTAATCAATAAAGAAAATTAAAAATAATAATAATAAAAACTGGAGACTACCTCATCAAGATTTACCTCATCTTGAAAGGAAAGAAACAGACCTATCTCCTTGCTTGGAGGAGAGGGGAGGAAAGGGAAATGGAGGGCAGGAGTAGGGAGGGGAGGGCAGGGGTAGGGAGGGGAGGAGAAGGGAAGGCAGGGGAGGGGAGCAGCTGCAAGTAAGAAGTCTTTTGAAGTATCAAAGAGAAACTCAAAGCCTGAAAGACATCCACCTGCTTCCTATACGATTCTATTTCTGGAAATAAAGTTTGACACAAAAGCATGCAAACGGGTGTCAATGGGAGAAGAAACGCTTGCCTCACCTCCCTGGGAGCTCCCGCTTCGTTTTCTCAGGGTCTAATGGTGAAAATGGGATGCGGCCTCCCTGTGCACTGGCAGCCCTTCATCAACGGCCAATGGACCTGAACTAAATGTGGGAGGACGACTCAGCCTTATGGAAACCAGTGAAACACCGTCGAACTCCGGAAAAGAAAAATATTGACAGAGTAAATGCCTCTTACCTGTGATACCAAAAACAACACACCTGTTAAAAACAACTGTGCAGCTTTCAACTTTGAGACTCCTGGTCTGATTTTTGGAAGGCAGCAGGGGTAGTCCCCATTATAGAAATGGGGGACTACTTTTATCTGCCTTTTCCATTCATTGGATTGCAAGTCTCCAGGTAAACAAATACCTACCTGTAGAAGGTCCATCTGAAATGCCTGGTATGTGACACCTACAAAAACGTAGAAATTAACATGTTCTCTCCATGCCAGGCCCACTGCCAGACCTTCGTGCCAGTCCTCCATTGAGCAAGTATAGACTGAGACCCCACTCTGTGTCCTTCTCGATGCCAGGTGCTGGGCAGACCAGAGTGAAGAAGGCACGCGAGTCACTGGCCCTCCTGGTACAGTTCCAGTGGGGGAATGAGCTGGGAGTCTATGGCAGGGAGAACTTTCAAAGGACTTGTAACTCAACATCAAATTAAATTTTAGGTGTGTGGGGGTTTCGTTTTGGTTTTTGCTTTTACCTAATCTCATGTTTACACATGATAAACAATCAACATGTAAGGTGATCACCAGTAAGGTACCCAAAAATGCATCAGAATTAGGACATTCCAGCCCATGGTCGCATGGCACTGCTGAGAAAGGGACTGGTATTAAGAATAATAATTGTGATGTAGGTGAATGTATTGTGTTGTGTTTTTATAGATTCTGCTATTGATTCTTTTTTTTTTTAATATCTGTGATTCCTCCTGCCTAGGTAACATGGAAGGCTGTGGAAAGGCAACAGCCAGAGCAACAAAGGACTGTATTTCTGTCCCACCAATATTTTATTCTCACACTCAATCTCAAATAGGTAAATACGTTTTAAATGGAAGAAATTCGTCTCTGCTTTTCCCTGAAGTTCCCTTCCAAAATGAAAAAGATTTTCTGTAAACTGTCTCTCTAACCTGCAGATTCGGTCTCAGTGGATCCATGCGAGGACGGTTTTGACAAGTCAAATGTTCATTTTTTAGGGGGAAAATAACCTTCTGAACCCAGGCTGCCAAGACTGGGGCTTATGTGTTCTCAGTCCCTCCGGCTATCAATCCGCATTTCGCCGCAGACTTGGCCCGGATGTCTGGGTCAGTGCACATTAAAGGCTTAGTTGGCGGGCCACTTAGGAAAGAGATTTAACATTAGCGCATGTTAGACGTTAAGGAACATCCTTCTCCACTGAAAGAGAAATTTTATTTCTCAGAGAGAGGAAAAAAAAATACATGTAGTCACTCGGATGCATTATGAACCTGCTGTTGCTGGTGGGATTTATGATCGCGGTCTCTCTCTTATACAAGGATTCTTCAGCCCAGGGCGGAATTACCGATGTGGGCGGCCCCAAAAGATGTTTCGCAGACCTTTGGCTCCATCTAGTGGCTGTGTCCTGCCAGGTCTGGCGAAGGTTTTCCTCTCGGAGTTTGAGGAGAACGGGAGGCTCTGGCAGAAAAGCTCCAGACAGAACTCAAGCTCCAGAGAGGCCTGGCAGAGGGCAGACTTGGCCAGCCTAGGAGCTCGGTGCCTCCCAACACTGTACTGGGGACGTGACATTTCCTCACAGACTCCCAGAGACAGAGCTGCAACCGGATCCCCTGGCATTTTTAAAGGAGCCATTTTCAGACCAATCTGTAATGCGTGCTTTTGCTGCCTCTTGAAGCATGCTTTGAAGCATGCGGTCTGGGATGCACTTGGGGGGGGTGGGGGGGTCATGTGTGCATGCATGTGTGTGTGCATGTGCATGCACGCACGTACGTGTGTGTGCGTGTGTGTGTGTGTGTGTAGGGGGAGCAGCATGAAAATGCTCAGGGCTTGTGCTGAGCTGTGCGGTGCCAACTGGCATCGTGAAGGGACATATGCAAAATCGCACTCCACACGGCCTCTACATTTAGATAAGCTGTCAATGTCCTCCCCTAGAGGCGCTTGCTTTCTCCATGCTCGGCTTTAGAGGCTTAAGAACAGAAGCCAAGCGGAGCCCATCTGAAAGCACAGGCGGCTAATGTGCTGGCCAGAAGGGTGTCAAACAGCAGCTGACACTATTGACAAAGAGCCGGCCAGCCTCACAGAAGCGGCGACTGGAGTGCAGTCCCCTCCCTCCCTTCAGCCCTGCACCTGCCAACAGATGCGGACGCAGCCCGGCCAGAGGTGTGGGGCACTGGTCCCGAGAGCTCCTCTCCCTTCTGCCCACGCCACCCCTCCGGGGCCACTGCTGGCCAATATATTTGAAGAGTACAGGCCAACAGAAGTTGGGCGTAGATGAAAACCCAGGTTCTATTTCATCCAGCAAGTCTGTAGGCCTGGGTGCCGAGGATGGCTAGCGACAAAGAGAAGCCATCGTCAGCACTGTGGGGCTCAGAAGGGCTGTGATAGGAGGCATAAGTGACCCGTCTGCCTTAGAGATGTTCTCTCGAGCAGCCCTGGGGCCCCGGGGCCAAGGATCCCCTGGGGATAATACCGAGCCCCTCACTTACGCCAGCCCTGGCAGATCATGAATCCAGTCATCGTTGCTCCATTTCCCTGCCCTATTTATTCTATTGCCCTATTTTAAAAATTATTTTTGCCTGTCAGTAGGGAATTTAAAAGTAAAATATGGAGAGGACAGAAATTCACTTTTTGGATTCCCTTGTCTGCTTAATCCCCAAGCAGAATGTGCGCCTTACCATCCAAAAGGTATCAGTTACCTCATTAACCCCTTTCCTGTAAAGTAGGGCTATTAATAGTATCTACCCCATTGGGTCATTGTGAGAATTAAGTGTGTTACTACATGTAAAACACTGTGACAATAACTGTGCTTTCAAGATGCCGTTAATAAATTCCAGCAAGTCACCATGGGTAAGGTCGGGTGCTAAAACAGAGCTTTGCTCCTTAAACTTCGGTTTGTAGGTTGCATGACTAAGTTTGTTTTCAGAAAAAGCATGTCTCTGCCCTAGACCTCAAGCTCCGTTTCAACTGAGGTGCCCCAAAATGGAACAAGCTCCTTACGGTGGGGGGAGTGGGGGGCATAAAGAGGTCGTCCCTAGGGTTCGCAGCCTCCGATTCCGCCCGCACTCGGGAGACAGAGAATTGCAACAGGAAGAGGTGGACTCTGCCTGCCGGCGGCGCCTGAGGACGCCTCCTCGAAGACCACACTGAACGGTCTCCAGGACCCTTCAGAGAAGAGGACCCGCTGTCAGCAGCTGCGATCACCTGCTTGGAATCTCTGAAAACCCTGAGGACGCTTTAGAGATGTATGCTTCAACCTGCGGGGCACACTTGGAATTTTAATTCAATGAACCTGTCCGAACCGTCCACTCAGGAGAAAGATTGGCATACCACAGGTGTGTGTGTGGGGTCGGGCGGAGGGATGCTTCATTATTCATTCTAACTGGGAAGACAAGTAATTTCAGAGTGGCGAGCCAAAAACGGGAAGGGGCAGACAGAGCAAGCCAGTGAGATAAAGAGACAGAAAGGCAGATGGATGGAGGGATGGACCAACAGACAGGCTGACAGATGCAGACACACACACACACATAGAAGCATACATACACACATACGTGCGGAAGAGGTCTGCAGGCTGCTGAGAAGGGTAGAATGAGAGGCACGCTAAAACAACCTTTTGCTCCTCACTCGAGAAACATAAAGGCACCCGAGGTCTCGGCCTGTACATCAGGCCCGAAAAAGCTCATTGAAAAGTTCGGTCATGGTCCTGTCCTTATCCCAAAGCTCCGGGGAAAGCCTGCATTAACTCCTGTAGTCGCTGCGCCTGCTCGCTCAGTCCTGGGAAAATGTCAAGATATTTTACCTTTTGTGGAACACAGGCTACAGCAAAGGCACTTTTCTTTTTCTGAGACTTTTTCAAGGTTTCTATTCTCTCTGCTACGATTCGGAAGATTTTCTTTTCGACGGTGCTGGAAAGCACAAAGGCATTGAGCTCAGCCTGCAGAGGGCTGGAAACCTTTCAGTCCCTGGGAATGAGAGGGGCAGCCACGCTCAGCAGCTACAGTGTGTAAATTCGGGAGGAGTGATTTCACAGCCTCGGACCATTCTAGGAGGAGGCCACACAGTGGTCTGTCCTCTTCCTTCCCGAAGATGAGGGGACTGAGGTAGTTAGGATCTAATCTGGGCTACCCAGCGCCTCGCTTTCTCGTCCGTGAAGCAGAAACACAACAGCACAGTGACGACATTAACAGGCTGACACTCGGGCAGTGGAAGAGCCGGTGATGTCTGTTCCGCAGGCCCGAGCCCGGCCGCCTCCTCCGGCCGCAGAGCAGAGAGTCTGCCCTGTGCAGGGTGGGCGCCGTGCCAGGCCGCCTTCGGTCCCCACGAAGCAAATCCAGATAGATGGCCCGGCGGTCCCGGGCGCCTACGTGATTACAATTCTGACTGTTATTTACTCCACGGTCGCATTGAGCACACACCTGTGGTGGGGAATATTCAATGCAGATGTCTGGGAGGCAGCTTTGCCAAAACTGTCAGAAAATGCATGTGAGGAAATTATCTCCTGGTCCCTGGGTGGGTATTGTCTTTTATTGTCTCGTATATTGAAATCTTTCCTTTTCGAAAGATGCGGTTTTAAAAGACTGCTCTGTGGAAGGCGTGGGGAAGGGGAGCAGGGAGAGAAGATGAGGGAGGGAGGATAACACAGGCGCCCCTCCCCTCCCCCCCATCCCACCCCCGGCGTAACCTGGGCTGCAGATACTCCTCATCCCGCTGCTGCTCCAGAGGGAGCCCTGAACCAGAGGCCCATCTGGAGGCCACGGGGACTTGGGGTGGGGACGAACTCCTGGGGCTGCGAAGAGGGAGAATGCGAAGGACGGAGCCGGTGTCTCCGGGTGGGGCCAGGCTGTGTGGGACAAAGGCCCAGCCAGCGGCTTAACGCGGTAAGAAAAGACCCTGGCGTTCGCCCAGCGCAGAATGGGCCTAAGGGCTGGCCTGTGCGGAGCCCCCGCCCACGGAACAGCCGAGGCAGCAGGTCACAGAAGCAGCAGGACTCCCGGGGGTGAGGCTAAGAGAAGAAACCGTAAAGGAGCTTCAGGTGCCGATTTAGGAATGTCAAACTCCTCCAGAGAGAATGGAAAACAATCATTATCCGGACTAGTGCCTGTGAGGGCCCTGCAGGAAGGAGGACCTGGAAACCCACAGAAAGACGGCCTGCGAGCGCGGGCTCCCCTCCACCCTCCCGCCCAGGAGTGGCCGCGGGCAGAGTGGGAGGTTAAACCAGGAATTGGACCCTGGGGGCTACCGCGGGGGGCTTTCAGCTGGGCTGTAACGATGGCTGGTTTGTTGGGGGTTCACCTAAGTCTTAGAGGAAAGACAGCTTGAGATGTGCCCTGCTAGAGCTGCTCCTTCCCTGAGAATGGTCTGGAAGGGGGAGGAGAGGACACAGAAGGAAGGGCAACAGGTCATGAAGGCCACCTGGCCTCTCCGTAGTGTGGAAAGCCACAGAGGCCCTGGCCGGGTGGCTCATTGGTTGGAGCATCGTCCCCATACACCGAAAGGTTGCGGGTTCAATCTCCGCTCAGTGCACATAGGAAGGCAACCGATCACCATTTCTCTCTCACATCGATGTTTCTCTCTATATATATAAAAGCAATAAAAATATCCTCCGGTAAGGATAAAAAAGAAAAGCTCTGGCCCAGGAAATACAAGTCAGTATTTCATCCAAGCTTGTGGGTGACTACACGGGTTGGGGTATCATCCAAGTCACAAGGAAGAGTGGCCTCAGCTTGGCTCTGCACTCTGCGTCCGCTCTCAGGGAGCTCATGGCGGGGGAGGGGGGGGGCCGGGGGGGGCGGGGGGGGGGGTGAGTTACAAGAGAGAAACACACAACCTGTGCAAAGCACGGTGCACAGCAATTCCCTAGTGGAATTGGGAACCTGAGGACCAACTGAGAAGTTCCGCACCCGGCAAGAGTAGGGAGCGGGGCTAGAAGGACCCACCGCCCCTCAGTCCACGCGGTGGAGGCAACACCCAGCTCCATCAGACCTGGGGAGCTAACCCGGGCCAGGTAAAGTAAGAAATAGGTCCAAGATCCTCTCAGAGAGATGTCCCACCCAACTGAAGAGAGAGAGCACAGAACAGTGGTCATGACTCACTGCCGTAAGGACGATACAAGATGCCTGGGGTGTGCTACCTCCCTGGGGCTGTTTCCTTTCTCTTGTCCTGTTTCCCCAGGGTGAGCATCCCTGGAGCCCTTGGGCCAGGTGCCCTGTCTGCTGGAGGAAGCAGGGAAACCAGAGAACCTTGTACTCTACAACCAGGCTGACTGGGAAGGGGAAAGCCCCCCAAGAAGAAGCAGGTGACAGCTCAGAAGAGGATCGTGCGGGTCAGGCTGAACCTCTGAGCCTTCGTGGCTCAGTGAGTGGGAAGCCAGTGACGGGTCATGAAGAAGAACCGCAGTGAAGAGCTCAGCCCTGAGCTGGGGGGGAGGAGCCCTGAGCGCAGGTGTGGGCTCCGCACCCAGCTCTGTGGGCAGGTCTTCTCGCCTCTCTGGGCCGATCATAATCGGTAAAGTCGGAGCTGGCTCCTCCTCTAAGAAATTGGCCAGAGCAGTAGTATACCAAGGCGATGGGTGTGGGAGGGGTCAGCCCCGGTACAGAAAATGAAGGGCACATTTTCGTTAGAGAATTTAAAAAAAAAAAACTGACCTGATCATTCTGCTTTTTATTATCATCCTGCAAAGGGGGTTGGAAGCAATGTAGGGGCCACAGTGCTCACTCCGCCAGGTACTTTGTGACACACACACCCCATATGCTGTGAGGCCAGAGAGCCCTCCACTGGCAGGAAGCCCATGGCGGACCTTCGCCACGCACTCAATGACAACTGTGCTGACGCTGAGACACGGCACTGCTGAAGAGTTAAGAGCCGGGTCATAGCCCGAAGAATAGCCCCAAAGACACCAGGTCCTAATTCCTGGAAACTATCAACATCACCTGACTTGGCAAAGACTTGGCAGACGTGATGAAATGAAGGATCTTGCGGTGGGAAATTATCCAGGATTAGCTCTGTGGGCCCTGCTGCCATCACAGGTGTCCTCCTGCGAGGGGCAGAGGGAGGCCTGACACAGGGAGCGGAGGAGGCAGGGTGCCTGCCCTGAGCACCGTGGGGAGCTCGGAGAGGCCGGTAACGCACGCCCCTAAGCCTCCCGGGGGAGCTGGCCCCACCGACACCGTGTTCTAGCCCGAACCTGATTTCAGACTTCTGGCCTCCAGAACAGAGAGATACATTTCTCTCTTTATTCTCTCTCTTTTATTTTTATGTTTTTATTGATTTTTGAGAGAAAGGAAGGGAGAGGGATAGAGAGAAACATCCATCGGCTGCCTCCTGCACGCCTCCTACTGGGGATGGAGCCCGCAACCCATGCATGTGCCCCACCGGGCGACCTTTGGGTGCCAGGGGACAACACTCGGCCAACTGAGCCACACCAGCCAGGGCTTGCGTTTTCAGACCCCGAGTGTGTGGTGATCTGGTACAGACAGTGACAGGAAGGTCACTGGAAGGAAGAAAGACCCTTTCCAGGGGAAGCACGGTCTCTATAAGAAGGACTCCCGTGGCTCCATGGCTCACTTCCACCTGGAGCCCAACATTCCAGAACATCAGGCGGCCTTGGGTAAGCTGACACTACAGGGAAGCCTCATGGACACAGAGTCGGGGAAACAGCTTCGCTGGTCCCAGTTCCCCATTCAACCTCTAGCAAACTCTGCCCCAAAGACGGCGGTGCCGCCCACCACCGTTGCAGTGCCCTTAGGAGGTTAGTGTGAATGTGCCGCAGAGCAGGGCTCCTGCAGTCCTGAGACCCATCCTGGCCGGACATTCTGGGTCCAAGACACCTGGACAAGTCCCGGAACGCCTTCCCTGTCAGCTCTGCCCGTCACTCTCGTCAGGGGGGTGCCTTCAGGGAACACCCTTTGTGTGCTGCTTGGACGGCAGATCATCTGTCTGTTACATGAAGCATTTCACTGGTGACCCGATTTCTCACACCACACATCACACAAACCAAAATCCCTGCCTAGAGTGAAAACGGGAGACAGGATAGCGCCAGGAGTCCAAATAAACCGGGTGTGTTTGCACCCCAGTGGGGAGAAGTAGCACAACCAGCTCTCCTGGGCTCAACTTCCCCCTTCAAAGAAGGAAACTTAAAAAGCAATAAAGTGCCATGAGAAATGGGAGTAATTCTGGCTAATAAACTTACTGAAAATGTGAGCTGCCTCTGCAGCTCATCCCAGGTGTGCTCCCGCCTTCCATCGGCGTGCTGCTAGCCAAAGCCCTGTCGGTAATGAATTTATGCGAATCAAAACACGGCTTAACTACACTGACAAGAGTTGCTCATGAAACAAATCTCCCCGCAAAGTCTTTCATAATGTGAGGGCTCCAATTTTAATTTATTTTTGATGAAAATCTGGATTCTTCCCATCCCATTTGCTTAAGGAGAGGTGCGGATTTACAGGTACAAATTCAAGTGGGTTCTGCTCCACTGCCAAGGTTAATTGCCCGCCCTCCCTCCAGGGCAGCCGGGATCCCAAGCCTCCACGGCACCGCTTTTGCAAGAGGAGCTCCCCTAGCAATTTCTGCAACATACTCCCAGGGCGAGGTGCATCAGGGCCACTGAGTCAGGAGTATGACAAGGGTCCCCCAGTCATAAAATGCTCCTATTGCGGGGGGTTGGGGGGGGCATTTTTAGTGAGCAAATAACAAAAGGTGATTTTTGATATTTTTAAACAAAAGAATGAACTCAAAATATTCTAATTTTATAATAGAATTTAGAGAATAAAGGGAGGGGGGGAAGGGCTAAAGAGAGAAAAATAGAGAGAGAGGATAAAGAGAAGAAAGACCAAAATAAAGGAAATAACAGAGTCACAAATACTAGGGAGAGAGAAGGAAGGCTATAAGGAGAAAGAAGTACATGGAGTTCCAAAAATTTAGAAAAATACCTTTATCACTGGGCTTGTGAATTAAAAGATGCCCCCTGGCCCTAGCAAGTTTGGCTCAGTGGATAGCATGTTGACCTGCGATTGAAGGGTGCCGGGTTCAATACCGGTCAAGAGCACATGCCCAGGTTGTAGGCTCCATCCCCAGTGGGGGGCATGCAGGAGGCAGCCAATTAATGATTCTCTCTCATCATGGATGTTTTTATCTCTCTCTCCCTCTCCCTTCCTCTCTAAAATCAATAAAAATATTAAAAAAAAAAAGATGCCCCCTGGACTACTAACACCTTACATTGTGCAATGTTTTACAATTTCCTTTCTTTTTTAAATTGATTTTTAGAGAGAGTTAAACATCAATGTGAGAAATAAACATGGATCAGTTGCCTTCCACACGCACCCAAACCAGGAATCAAACCCACAACCTGGGTATGTGCCCTGACCAGGAATCGAACCTGCCACCTGTTTTATTGTATGTGGGACAACATTCCAAACAACAGAGCCACCTGGCCAGGATTGTTTTACAATTTTCAAACAGCCTTCCTTTTTGATCCTCGCATCATGATGAACATGCCGTTTTCTATTGAGCGAACACAGGCTATTTGTCTCCTGCTCAATAATGCACAGCTCCAAGTGCGGTGCCTGACTCTAAGGCCAGGCCTCCTGGTTCCCAGCTCGGTATCTTTTCCATCATCTTCCTGAAAGCTGAGTGGACATACAGCGCACCCTAGAATCCTCACCTGCTTCTTTCATTGTGTGTAGAGAAAGACCTTGAAATCACCCCCAACCTGTCTGTACTAAATTATACTCAATCTGTCTTAGTTCAGGTTGCTGCAACAAAATACCACAGACCGGGGGGCTTACACAATATCCTTTACTCACGGTTCTGGAGTTTACAAGTCCAAGATCAAGTGCTGGCAGATTCAGTATCTGGTGAGAGTTGGCTTCCCCATGTGAGTTCACATGGTCTATCCTCCATGCATGCTCGAGGAGAGAGCTCTCGAGTCTCTTCCTCTTCTTGGAAGGGCACTAATCCCATCATAGGGCCCCACCCTCATGACCTCATTTAAACCTAATTACTTCCCAAAGACTTCACTGCCAAACACTAAAACGTGGGGGGTCTGGGCTCCAACATTATTCATTCGGTTAATAACATAACCTAGCCACAGAATCCGTGGTTTGTCAGAAGTTTCCCCTCATAAGGAGTGAGGCTAGGTATTGGTATGGACCACTGGCCAATGCTGATGTGGGAAAGGACAAGGGGAGAAAGAAAGCAGAAGAGAGGGGCTCTGGGAGGCCCCTCTTACCTCAGGCTGCCCCAGACAGAACCACAAAGTGCAGGGACTTGACCCTGGATCCTCCCACCTCTCTTGGAAGCCTCCTGTCCTTGGGCAGCATTCCCTCTCCTCCCAGGAAGCCCAGGGTCCCCAGGAGCCCACCCCACCCTGCCTGCCCCCTGCTATGGACTGAATGTTTGTGTCCTCCCAGGGTTCATAGGTTGAACCCTAATTCCCCAGTGTGGCGCTATTTGGAGATGGGGTCTTCGGGGGGTGGTTGGGCCATGGTGATAGAGCCCTCATAATGGGACCAGTGTCCTTATAAGAGACACAAGAGCTTCCTTCCATCCCACCCCCCAACCACCTGGCATGTGAGAAAACCAGGAAGACAGTCCTCACCAGAACCGGACCACACAGGCATCGTGACCTCAGACTTCCCAGCCTCCAGAGCTGAAGGAAAGTTTGTTGTTTAAGCCACTCTGTCTGTGGTGTTCTTGCTGTAGCAGTCCCAGCTGACTAAGACACTCCCCCAACTTGAAAATGAGCATCTTTGCTTTTCCAGCATACAAATCCTTATGCCACCACACAACACTTGTGTGCACACACACACACTCACACACACACTCTCACACACACACACTCACACATTCACAACACACACACACACTCACACACACACTCTCACACACACACACTCACACATTCACAACACACACACACACTCACACACACACTCTCACATGCACACACTCACACACACATTCACACACACTCACATGCACACACACTCACACATTCACAACACACACACACACACACACACAGTGGTGTGCTGATAAATGCTCACCAATGCGCTCTCTCAAAGAAAACAGCCCTGGCCTGCAGGATTTCCATTGCGGTGGTGTGAATACTGTCACTGTGGCTCATTTCAAGTGACCGACATGATATCACTGACCAGGGAGTCAGAAAGAGATGCCAGGGAGTCAGGAAGAGACGCACAGTCACCAGGATATAGCATTTCCCACCCACAGATACCATAGGTGTAAATAGCCTGCAGGTATCCATAATTGTAAAATAATTAGGAAACGATAAGTTCTGCATACTTACTGCCTTTGTTTCTAGTATAATTTACGGAATTATAAGTTTATATAATCAAATCATTAATAATGAAGGCTGCGTTTAACATCCAGCTCACAAATTTCCGGAAACCTTAAACATGGCTCTCTCCAGCCTGCACGGATGGTGGCAGCAAACAGCTGTCCCCAGGCCTTGCTTCCAGTCTGCTCAGGCGGCTGCTAATCGGTGGATTGTGCCCCAAAAGAAATACAAAGGTCGGATTTCAGGTAACCCTGCAGGTCTATGAAGTAGATGTTTCTTGGTCTCCTCGAATTTTAAGTGTTTCCACTAGAAACTCTACCACCAGATCATTGCAATAGCTGCGCTGCTTGGTGCCCGCTGCCCCTGCCCTTCGTCAGCTGGAACACATACCCACACGCTCAGCGTGGCCCCCTGACAGCAGGATAAGAAGTGAAAAACTCAGCCAACCACTCACTGTGGCTGCGCAATGCCAAAAGGCTGGTCTCAATGGTTCTCTCCTCTGAATCGGCTGGCATGTCGGCGCTGTGTGCAGAAGGCTCTGTTCCCCAGCACAGCCAGGCACGTACCGCCGATCAAGTTCTCTGGGAAAACGGCTCACACATCCCTGAAACGAGGGGGAAGCAGGCTGCCTGCTCCGTTCCGGTGCCCTTGTCTACAGGGCCGGCTTCCCGCTCTCCCTTCCACATGCACAACACAGGAGAAAAGGACGGCAGCGTGCAAATCTTCTCATCAAAAAGGCACTGACTTTTAATTTTACAAATGGGGCTCTTTTCCATAAGGGACAGAGAGAATTCATTAGCAATCGGGCTCTGGAGGCTCGTTCACCTGCCTGTTTCTTCTGGCTATCATATAATTACACCCCAGATTTCTGATTACAGACACTTCCCCGCAACCTCAATGCAACATTAGAACCTCTCGTTTTCCGGGCTCTCCTCTTCCAACCTGCCTGAAAGAAAAGAGGGGGAATGGGGACTGAGAAGTAGGTGAGTAGCTGCCTTCCTTCCTAGATTAGAGAGATGTGTGGGACGCTTATGCTCCTGAGACCATCACTGTCTTGTTAAAAAATAATAGTAACATGCCCTAGCCGGCGTGGCTCAGTGGATAGAGTGTTGACCTGCGGACTGAAGGGTCCCGGGTTCAATTCAGTCAAGGGCACGTACCTAGGCTTCAGACTCCTCCCTGGCCCACGCCCTAGTCGGGGCGCATGCAGGAGGCAACCAATCAATGTGTTTCTCTCATATCAATATTTCTCTGTCTTTCCCACTCTCTTCCACTCTTTCTAAAAATCAGTGGAAAAATATCCTCGGGTGAGGGTTAAAAATAATAGTAACAATAATAGTAACATGCCCTAGTCGGTTTGGCTCAGTGGATAGAGCATCAGCCTGTGGACTGAAGGGTCCGGGTTCAATTTTGGTCAAGGGCACATGCCCAGGTGTGGGCTGGACACCCAGTAGGAAGCATGCAGGAGGCAGCCAATCAATGATTCCCTCTCATCACTGATGTTTCCATCTCTCTCTCCCTCTCCCTTCCTCTCTGAAATCAATAAAAATATTTTTAAATAATAATAATAATAATAACATAAATGGAGCCACATTAAAATGGAGCCGGAGCTAAAATCCCAGAGGAACCACCTTGCATGTCTTACTGCTCAAACCTTTGAAATGTTTAGTTGGGTCTAAATAACCTGTGGACTGAACCTAAAGCATCATTGTGTCCCAAAGAACTGTTTCTGGAATGATAAGAAAGCAGATATTATGACTACCAGACTGATGACTACCAGACTAAAAATTAAAAACATTGTTTGGAATTAGCATCACTATGTTAGCTATTCTGTGCCAACAGAAATGCCTTCCTTCCATTGATGGAGTTGTTCCCCTTCCCTTTGTCATAAATACCTTTTTTTTTCTTTTTTTCTTTTCTTTTTTTTTTTTTTTTTTTTTTTGTCTCCCAATCGGAACACCAATCAGTGCTTCCCAAGTAGCTATTCTTTTTTTTTTTTTTAATATCAAATGAATGCTTGTTGCCTCTCACTGTGGCCTTTTATTTTTAGGTTATCAATCCCTAGAAAACAATTCCAATGTGTGCCCTTCTTGCAAAGGGGCAGAAGCAATCTGAACAAAGAGGCACTGAAAAGGAGCTCATTTAAATCGTGCGACACTGCATGGACCTGTTAATTGAGGTTATCCGCAGCCTGTGGATAACCTCGCAGGCCCCAGCCTGTCCACGGCCTGTCGGCCTGCTGTACCGCCTGCTGGAAGGCACAGAAGGAACGGAAGGAATGGAAAGAACGGACAGGAACCGGAAGCCTTTCTCCTTGTCTCACCTAAGCCCTTGCCTGGCTCTCATAGAACCACGGCCATTTCCAAAGCCCTCTCTACAAGGAACGTGTCCCCAGTACGCGAGCTGTCCTACAAGGAGAGGCAGGGCTATGAGGACCGAGGAAGGAGCTGCGGATTCCAGGAGGAGGTGCCCCTACCTGCCCGGGGCAAATGCGGAGCTGCTCCTCTGAAGAACCACAGAACACCTGAGCCTCGGCCACGTCTCTCCCCTGCCCACACGCTTATCGCTTCTTCTTTTCAAAATGAAAATTCCTTTAGCTTTTTGTTATCAGTCTCCAGCAATGAACAATAGGTTGGAAACGCGGAGGAAAGAGGCTGCTGAAATTACTATGCGCTCCTTGCTCCAGACTGCTCTGCGAGCTGCCGAGAGCACGCTCTGCATTGGGTGAGGGAGCCCGTCCCAGGTGTTTTCCCAGTTCAATCATCTGTGCTCAGAACTGTCACAATGGCCCCGGACGACCAGGAAATAAAATTTAGGGTGGGATGGAAAGCCTGACGCGCATCCTAATTCTTGTGCGCACCTGTTCTCCCACCCCGACCCCCTTGCTACATTCTCTCCCTTCATCGACAATGTTTGCATCCACCTTAATGACAAAAGGGAAAGAAATGGACTATTTTTCCAGTTTGGGTAATTGCTTCTGAAATGTTGTCACAATCTTCGTAATGACTATATTTCTTTCATGTCAGACCACTGTGGCTCCCGCACAGCTCAGGGTTATGATTTTGTTAGGGTTCTGGTCTGCTGAGAGTTTTGTTTTGTTTGGGGTTTTGTTTTGTTTTGTTTTTAAGAAGAAGACAAAGCCAAAAAAGCAAATAAGTCACCGTGATAACTTATGACAGCAAAATCAACATCTGAACCGAATGACAATAGCAGGAGCCAGGCCGAGGGAGCGGCTGTGTCTTGTGCCAAGAAAAGAAAGGCCCGGAAAGTTATTTAAAGCTGATCGAAACCCACGAGGAGTCACAGTCCCATCATGGTTTCCCTTTGGAAAGGCAGTTTTCAGAAGCCCCAATTAACCTTAATTGAATTCTGCCTTCGTAATATCTGGAATTTTAATTGACTGGGAAGGTGATCATAAATCTCGGTTCGTCGTGCGGCTCAGCCATCGGTAGGTCCCCGGATGGCACACAGCCTCCTCCTGCCGGGGCCTCACTGCTCTGCCCTTATTCAGATCATAAAGCAAACGTTCCCAAGAGAAAGCCCCTCGCTGTCAGAGCCGGCGGGAGGTGGCTCGGTGCAGAAGTTGAGAGAAGTGAAGGGTTCCCCTAAACAGAAGGTTCACGTTTGTGCTGAGGCACCAGACCCCAGACCCTCAAAAAATTATCCTCCTGATCATTTAGGGTAAGCATAGTATTGTTTATGTTTTCTCTTTCAGAAAATCAACCATCTGTTCACTCCTGTTTTATTAAATCTGCTAAGGCCTGGAGACCACCTAAGGCCTTGCAAATCACCTGAACGGGACTATTTAACTCGAAGGTTCGCATCGAGGGTTGAGAGGCTGGTGAGAATGACCGTGGAGCCTTTTCAGAACCCCAAAGGCCTATCCAAAACGGAGGGAAGGAGCCTGAGCGAGTGTATGTTGATGGAGGAAAAGGAACGTTCCTGTCAGGTGCCGATGTGGAGTTCCTTACCGCCCTCCGAACACACCAGCTGGGGTAGGAAAACCATGGCTCTCGTCAAATTGACAGGCCAACTCCGTCGATCAGATGGATTGGTTTTTGGTTCATTAAATTGAATGGATGTGTGAATTGACTAAGGTCACGGGTTATTCTGCATCCTCTAGAAATAGTGGGAATGTGATCTGACACTAAGAGAACCCAGGGATCCCGTAGATAAGCTACACTTATCCCTCCCTGTTTCCACCACACATTCTGATCCCTCGTCCATAGTCAGAGGAAAACTAGGTGTTTCTCCTCTGTAATGGTTTCCTTGCTTCTGTATTTATCATTCAAACGTTTACTCACACCGCCAAGGGAGATCGTTTAAACCTGAAGAAATCATCAGTGGGAAGAGTGTTGTGCATTCTAGCCAGGTGGGGAAATAAGTGAGAAGATAGATTTAAAGAGTCCTGGTTGGGCCTGGGGAAAATTAGTCACCCTTCTAAAGATTCCCAAGTCTCCTCTCACGTCAACTATCGCCCTCCGTTTCTGTCGGGGGATACTGAGCTGTCCGGCTGTCCCGTGCGAAACTGGCAGGAAATGAACCCTGGAAACTGATGCTCTGCAAAGTCAGACAAAGGGCAGGGTCGCTTCTTCAAGTTCTAATTCTCCACTTTCAGACTCCTGCAGAAATCTGGAAATAATACACTAGACTGAAACTTCCTCGCCTTACCTTGTACAAATCCTAAAACTTGAAAGGAAAGCGAATAATCATTGTAAACATTCTCTTTAAGAATTTTACAAGCCCTCTGCTATCTTTTGCTTACCTGTCTCTAAGCTAGCTCTCTCTCTCTCTCTCTCTCTCTCTCTCTCTCTCTCCCTCCCTCCCTTTCTCTCTTTCTCTTCCTGTCTCTCTATCTCTCTTTTTGGTTCCCCCTCCCCATACACATTGTGAACCCTCCACATCTAAACCACACTTTTCAGGAATGACACTAAGAAAAAGGGAAACAGCTGCTAAGGAAATCTAGACACCAATTAATTTTGCCCCCTGCTCGCTATGTTAACTTTTCAAGCCTCCTTGGTAAGTGAAAACAAGAATGTGTGTGATTGATGCAAATTAAAGTAGAGGCCTACGCAACAGGACTCTCATATTAATTCCCTTAAAATACCTTATTCAGAATAAAAATATCAAAGGGAACAGGGGAACTTACATAAATAAAACTGGCATCTATATGGCATAAGTATGGGAGACGGGCATTCTCAGTACAGTTGCTCTGTATTTTGAAGGGAACTTACCTGATAGAGCTGTTAGGAGGATTAAATGAGGTATTCTGCATGAGGTGTTTAGCACAGAGCCTAGCACATTAGCAAATGTTCATTGAGCATAACCTGTTATATTCACCCAACCACAACTTATCCAGATTGCTTCTCCAGTTCAAACAACACCACTGAGTCCCCAAAAGCCTTTGAAAATAAATTCCCCAAGCTGGCATTCCATGTATGAAATTGCCCCTCTCCCTCTTTCTCACTCTTCTCAAAATTCCCCATTCTTTGATGAAGACCCTCACCCTAAGTCACACTCACCCTTCAGGACATGCACCCACAAGCACTCAGCAACCACCTACCTGCTCAGGTGCTGTGTTCGTGTCCTCACACACTCAACCAGCTCATAGTCCCTGTCCTGGGAAGTTCACTGTCCCCTCAAAAGATCCCCTCTTCTAATACACTTTTCCTCATTCTTCATCCTGCAACTCTAGCCTTGCATCATCCTTTCTTCCTTTGAGCATGCAAAATAATGAACGTGTGTGTCACTCGTGATACTTATACTATGCCTTGATTATAGTTCTGGCTAATCTTATGTACTGGATTGCAAACTCTTAAAACCATATCTTGTCATCTAACTTCCACAGCTATGTTTAACCTGGTGTCCCGCACAGAACAGAGCCTCAACAATCATTTTCTAGATTAAGAGATAGGACTAATTTTATCAGCATATTCACCTATATTGGGCTGTAAGGATTATATTCCAACACACAGTTTAGCTGAGCTGATATAATAATGTACTACAACATCACTATGTTCTCCTGTCCTTGCACCAACACAAATGTGCACAATTCACTGCCTCAGCCTCTTCCTGTATAGATTTGAAGGATGTGGAGGAGCAAAAGGTTCTCCAAGCTCATTCACTCTTGATTTTTTTGCCCTTTTTCATAGGACCTGTGGGTGAACTATCATCTCTGACTGATGGCATTTAAGTTTATCAGATGGCATTTTAAATTGATCTAATTTATTTAATTTAATCAGAATTAATTAAACATCGTCTCCACCTGACACTATTTAAATTAACCTGATGGTATTTTAGATTTATCACAGTCCAGAAGTTAATCAAAATCAATACAATTGGTTTAGGGCAGTGGTTCTCAAAGTGTGGTCCCTGGGCCCGGAACAGCATCAGAACCACGTGGGCAGTTACTAGAAATGCAGGTGCTCAGACCTCACCTCAAACCTGCTGAATCAGAACTCGGGAGGTGGTTTTGACACACTTCGGAAGGTTCCGCTGGGTGCCGGTATGTGAGGACCACTGGTGCAGAGGCAGAGAGAAATAATTTCTGGGAAAATAAACTGGTAGCGCAGATGGAGGATGAGAAATAAATTGTGGATGAAAACAAACCGTTCCTGGGTGGTGGGTTTACAGAGGTTTTCAGGAGACCAGCAGAGACGGCAGGTGAGTGTGGTGGCTGAGACCCAAATTTCTATGATTGGCCAACATACAAGTCATGCATCTGTTTACTCTGGAACTAAGGGGACAGGAATTGTGTCTTAATATGGCACTGTCAGCACCCAGAGTTATTGTTTAGGACTAGGTTTTTGCTTCACAGGTGGAAGTAGAAAAGTCCGAAAGACTGAGAATCTGCTTCCAAGAGCACAGCGCATAAAATGTCTCAGGCCCTAGCCAGTTTGGCTCTATGGATAGAGCGTCGGCCTGCGGACTGAAGGGTCCTGGGTTTGATTTCAGTCAAGGGCACATACCTTAGTTGCAGGCTCTATCCCCAGTCTCCGGGGCGCATACAGGAGGTAACCAATGTGTCTCTTCCCCTACCGTCTACTCTCTCTAATAATCAATGGGAAAATATCCTTGGGTGAGGGCTAACAGTAGCAAAAATGTCTCGGAATGTGGGTTTTCCTTCACGATGAGAATTCAGACATACAAGGAAGGATCAGAGTGATGGGCTACACCAGGTCTCAGAGAACAGAGGAGCCAGCCAGCCTCACCTGCGGCATCCAACAGGCAGGCGGTGGAGGGGGCTCAGGGCCTCACCTGGTCTCCCTGGGATGGCGGCTGGTGGCACGCAGGCTCTCACACACTCAGGTGCAGTAGGATTACCTTATTCACCTCCACAGCACCGAGGGCCAAGCAGCTCCGATCACGTTTTGCTGCATAATTATTTCTTACCTTCATTAGGTCTAGTGACAGCTTTCCTACCAGTAGGAAAACATGCCTCGGCCTAGGTTTGAGGACCCATTGCCAGGTCCAGTTACATAAAATCTGTAACTTCCTGAAAAAAATATATAGTACGGGCACGGAAAAGTTGAAAATCCATTCTGTACAGATTGCTGTTGGCTAAGGTCCTTCATCAAAGGATTCCCAGTGATTTGTTGGAGAATCAAATTAGCTGCAGAGATCTAAGTCTCTGTTTTAGAGATGTGCAGGAGAGGAACAGAGAGAAAGTAAAGCAGAACAAGGTGCCAGAAACTTCCATGGAGACAAGAATTTGCACAACATACCTAAATTTTTAAAAAATCAGTATGCAAGAGATAGGGCTAACAGAAGACAGTTGGAAGTCAAAGCGGAGCTAAAAGCAGAAGTAGCTGCATAACATTAAAGTTAGAGAGCATTTCGGAGAAAATGAACTGCACTCCGCATCCAGGGCAGGTTCCGTCTGACTAATGGCACCAGTCACTACGGAGAGTGACATTCCTCGACAAACAGCTTGACATGACATTGGGTTCCACAGTCCCAGGAATTTTTTTCAACTTTATTGAAGTATAATTGACAGATAAAATTGTAATATATTCAAAGTGTACAGTGTGGTGATTTGATAAATGTATACACAGTCCCAGTAATTTCAGAAGCAATTGACTTTATAATGCTCTCTCCTCCCCTCCTTCCCATTCCCACCTCAATCAGAACCTAAAACCCAAGAACTTACTAGCAAATACATTTTGATGAGAAGAATCTCTCATCCTTGGCAAACCTGAGAACTCCCAGCACAGTGAAGAACACGATGAAATTCTTCCTGAGATTCTTGGCCATCCCCACTCACCTTTCAGATCCAAAGTGATTTATGCGGCGCACAAATATTCACTGAGCTCCTAATACGTTCCAGATGCTGTGCTGGAAGCTGGGAACACATTCAAGGAATTTGCGATCGAATTCAGCGGCCAAACCTTCAGCAAAATCACCCACGGTGCTCATGAAAATACTGGTTAGCAGGCCCTGCCCCCCACCTGAATCAGAAGTCTGGGGACAGAGCCTTAGACCCGTGGGCCTGGGAGGCCACCCTGCATATGGAAGCCCACTGGTCTGTGTTCATAGGGAAAGCTTCTGCCCCCTCCTGCAGATTATGGCGGCTTTGCCCTCAGAGCGGTGACTGCTTCCAAGGGAAGGAAAGCCTCCTGCATGCTGGCTTCCAGCAAATACTCCCTCCACTCCAGCCTTCCACAAAGAACCGAGATTTTTGGCAAAGGCCAATGAGCCCCTAGAGAGAGGTTTAGGCCACGTGGCCTTCAAGTAAGGTTCTTGGACTACGAGGGAGGTCTCAGAAGTGGTGCAGGCTGCTAAAGCTTGAACGTGGTTGTCCTTGGTGTGTGTGCTGGGGTTAGGGAGTGGTTCCAGCGACTCGGCAAAATAAGAAATTGCAGGGGATGATTTGGGGGCTTTAACATAACTTATTTCTAACTTTACATTCTTTGGACGTTAATATATCTGGACTTGAACTTTCAGGGAGACTTAGTCATTGAACTTTAATTTCTCCCTGGGGATTTGGTCATGGGAAAGACTCTGTATCCAACTCTGGGGTATGTCTATATTGTTGGCATTTGATTATTAGATCTTGGCATCAACTGATCTCATTACAGATTCTCCAATATGCTCTGCTGAACAACAGGGCTGGAGGGGAAAGGGTGCTATTTCTTGGGTCCCCTGTGTCCTGAACAGCCTTGTGGTGTAATGAACGTCTCTAAGCAGCAGAAACTTGCTCAGGGTGTGTCAAGTGCATGTTCTTACAAGGTCCCCCGGATAGTAAATTATCTGGTTTAAATGTTGGTAAAAGACATGGAGGGAGGTTGGGACTAGAAAGCACAGTAACGCTGTGAAACCAAACAGACTTATACCTAAGCCCTAAAAGGCCAGGCCAGGGGCAACATAAGCAGCATTTGGGAAGCAAGGTTTCGAAGACTTCTGGGCTCCTGTTTTTCAGACCAAGACCCCAAAATGGGACTGGGACCCAGACCGTTCAATTAATGGTCTTAAACCAGTGGTTCTCGCAACACTGAATGAGAGGCAACATCAGCACCACCTGAGAAGTTCTTTGTCATTTCTGTGTCTAGTCAAGTCGTTGATAGGATTCCAGGAAAACTCCTTCTGTGCCAATGGGTCCAACATCAAGACACAAAGATAGAGCTAAAGGTCACATGAAGATGTGAATGTATCCAAAGGCCAGGATGCCCTATAATCTACTGTTCAAGCCAGGTGAGGTAGCCTAAAAGGTCAGGTTGTCAAATGATACTTACAAATCAGAGACACTACCCCGAATCAAGCTGTACCAGTAATTTTAAGGATATACGCAATCAAGAGGCATACATAGGCAAAGCAGGGTGATGCCTGAGATAAAGTATGTGACTGCCAGGTCATCCTGTCCCACATCAGGCACTCTCCTTCTGACCGCAGTAATAACATGTGGGGTCTCTAGATGAGGTGTATGCGTCGCCTCACACAACAGGGAGTTTTTAGGTTATGAAACATGTCGATTTTATACCCATATAGCTGTAGAGGTAGCATGATCTTCCCCAGGAATCATGCCTTATAAGTCTACGGCATCTAGGTCTGTTGACCATAGTAATCCTAAACCAGGGACATCCAACTAGGAACATTGCACATATAAGGCCTCTCCTATTTCATATCATTACCTACCAGGAGGCCCAGTTTTCAGCATGTTCACAGGGAAACAAGGCCACCTCCTCTCTTTGCTGGAATCAGAGGAGACATGGATCACAGGTGAGCTACTTGTAACTCCTTCCTCCCCACCAGGCCACTTTTGGGAAAGTGGAAGCTCCTATTAGTAATGATGCCATCACAACAGGTGTAAACTGGCACTGGCCCAGATAAAGCAGAATGCACTGTCACCCTACCTATAGCACCCAGCACTAGAGGTGGGTAGCCAAAGAGAAATGAGATTTGAAATGTAAGGAACCAGAAGCTAGTCTGTGTAAAACTATAACTGGAAGATTCAATTCTCTTTGGAGCCTAGTCAAAACAAAAATTCCTTTCTGCCAGGAATATACTCAATAATGCATGATATACAATTATAAATGCACTAGATATTTTTATGAGAATCGTGCAAAATAGAATTTTCATAACTCCTTTATCATAGGCTAAATCCTATAGTTGTGTCAACTGAGTTTGTCTCTGTGTGGTATCACATAATTTCTGAATTCTCAACATTAATAAAAATAAAAGGTTTGATCAATCATGCTAAAGGAAGGACTGAATTATTATCTTTCTATTCTCACTATAGGTATTAATACTACAAAATCATTGTCATGCAAAAAAGCCATCAAACTCTGCTGCCCAAAAAAAGTAGAGGAAAAATCATAAGTAGGTATTCTAAAAAATAAAGTAATAAAAATAGTATGTTATTTTCTGGATTTTGTGATGTTTCTGATAGTTTCAGCATTTTGAGTTGCAACATGCTAAGATTGGGCAGGGGGGATGGTTGGGGAATCAGATAGACCTGGTCTGGATCCTGGCCCTCCTGTTTATTTGGGTGACTCTGGATGAGCCCTTTCACTTTGGGTGCCCCAGTTCCTCATCTGTAAGATGGGGAACATAAGAGTGGCCTACAACATAGGGAGATAAATAAGTTATACATATTAAACACCTACAACATACCCTGGCCGGGTGGCTCAGTTGGTTGGAGAGTCTCCCTGTACACCAAAAAAGACTGTGGGTTCGATTCCTGGTCAGGGCACATACCCAGATTGAGGGTTCAATCCCCGGTCGGGGCACGTACAGGAGGCAACCAACCGATGTTTCTCTCTCCCTTCCTCTCTCTAAAATCAATAAAGACATATCCTCTGGTGAGGCTAAAAATAATTAATTGATTGATTGATTAATCAATTAAAATACAATACCTAGAACTTGTACATAGTAAGTGTTCCATTTCTGAGCCTCCATTTCTGCCCTTATAAAATACAAACTACGAGGATAATAATACCCATCTTACAGAAATGCAAGGATTAGAGGTTATTAAAGTCACTGGCATTTCATGAGTATCAATAAATTAGAATTATTGGTCTTCCCATCGCAGGCCTCACTGAGCCAATGAGTCCGCTCTCAGCTTCCTCAAAGGATTCCAGCCCAATGGGGAGAGTTCTGAGAAGTCGTGACTCCAGTCCCTGACTCCTTGGCCCCCTCCCTCCTCAGCACCCCCCTCCCTCCCGGATTCCCGGTGACTCACTAGAAGCGCCTCAGTTTAGACTTGGGTATCCTGGTTATGTTACACTCCGTTTTGAATAAAAGCCCCTAACTAGCCTTAGGGCAACAGGATTTCTGCCTTTTTACATTTCGTTTTATGGTTTTTCTTTTTGCCCTGTCTCTTTTTCAAAGGTGCACTGTTTGTTTTATTATACTCTGGAAGGGGGGGGGGGGGAGCATGGGGAGCAGGTGTTAATTGGAATGCCTGGATCTCCCCAAGCCTAGAAATTAAATGATACTCTTGGGTGCCAAGAAGAAATGGGTATTGATTCCACTTTAACTGTCAGGGATGTTCTCTGACTTCCAACACACTCTCTGTTCCCCTCCCCCCAAGGCAGAAAACAGCGCGTATTTTAGATAACGTGGCCAGACTTACCTAATGGAAAGGCTTGAAGCCTTCATTTAAAAAGCAAAAACACTGAACGCCCAAAAGGAGGTCATCTCAACATTGTACTCGGCGTAGACTATGAAAAACTTGGTGCTTTTTCTGAACTTCAACCTCGGATACAACAAAGAAGCCGAATTTTACTAGGGATTCTGGGTGCTGCAAAGACACAAGATCTGAAGCTACAGAAGGAAGGAGGGAAGGACGGGGGTCAGCTCTGTTCTCCGTCGGCGCCCATGTACACGCCTGGAAAGAGTGCTGCCGGCTCTGCTGCCATCTCTGGGACTCCTGCCCGGGCACAGCTTGGGGATTTTTAATGAGACAGAGCCTAACAGACCAGCATTCTCAGGGAGGGAATCACCAAGAATAACCAGCACCTCCAAAGCATCATCAGATTAAACGGTTTAACCTGTACGTCCGAACAAGAAAGATCCGTATTTCCCACAGGACTTTAAGGGTCAGGCCATTACATGCCATGTACAAATAGGCCGGTGATGTCATGAGGTTGCTCCTGGCCTCTGAGTTGAGCCCCACTCCTAACCTCTCACCATCTCCTCAGCCTGGTCGGGTCTAACTGATTGTCAACCTTGATCTCAGCTCACACCTGCATACTTGGAACAGCACTCAAAAGCCTGCTACAGAAATAGAGTTGAATATCATATTTGTAAAAAATACAATTTAAATGAGTGTATGTGTGTGTGTGTGTGTGTGTGTGTGTGTGTGTAGTCCCCAAAAAATGTATACATATACTTTGAATAATTATAAAGGCAGTGCTTATTAAAACACATTTCATTTTCAAAAGTGAGCTATCAACCCTGGCAGGTGTGGCTCAGAAGTTATAGCATCGCTCAAGCACTGAAGGGTCGCAGATGCCATCCCCAGTCAAGGTATGTGCACAAGTCAACCAGTCGATGTGTCTCTCTCACACTGATGTTCCTCTCCACGCCCCGCCCACTCCCCACCCCCGCCCCCCCCTTTCCAATCTCTGAAAAGCAATAGAAAAAGTATCCTCTAGTGAGGATTAACTAAAGAAAAATTTAAGCTATCAGCTATAAAAGTGTGTATACATTTTGGGGGGACACCCTGTATACACATACACACACACACAGTCAGACATATCCTATATAATAAAAGCCTGATATGCTAAGTGTCCAGTCATCCGGTTGGCCGTTCAACCAATGAAAGTGTAATATGCTAATGATATGCTAAGGCCGCTCAATGGCTTGCTATGACAACCACCAGGGGGCAGACAGTCGACCAGTTGACCAGTCACTATGACATGCACTGACCACCGGAGGGCAGACGCTCCAACAGGTAGGTTAGCTTGCTGCTGGGGTTCAGCTGATTGGGACTGAAGGGGATGGGCAAAACATGCCTTGGAGCCCTCCCATGGTCCTTCCCTGGCTGGACAACTTCCCGCGTCCCTTCCCAGCCCTGATCATGCACCGGTAGGGTCCCTTGGCCTGGCCTGCACCCTCTCTCAATCCGGGACCCCTCGGGGGTGTCAGAGAGCCAGTTTTGGCCCGATCCCGCAGGCCAGGCCGAGGGACACCACTGGTGCATGAATTCATGCACCGGGCCTCTAGTAGGCAAATAAGCTTAAATATTAACTGACCCATGTTGTCTAGGTAATTTATACGTGCATGTATTATATATTGTAGTTTACCTTTCTTTCTTTCTTTCTTTCCTCCCTCCTTCCTTTCCTCCCTTCTTCTTTCCTTTTTTCTTCTGTCTATTTCAGGCCAGAATCTCCAGGACATTATCTGTACTATCCAGGAGTGACGTAAACTCATGAACAGCCTTGGAATCTGTTCCTATCTAAGCTCCCCCAGACTTTTAGGCCACTTGGCTCTAAAACACTTCACAAAGCAGGACTTTTCTCTAACTGCAACCCAGGAGTAATCCCAGACCTGCCCTAAATCCTGGAATATAATGTGAGATCTCAACACATCCTGCACAGAAGCCCCTTTACTGAGGATCCCCTGAGGCAGGCTAACCACTGAAGAAAACAGCTGGTGTCCTTCATAAATGAGTAGAATGAAGTTGACCCACTGCTAGTTGAGCAATAATGGAATGGCTTTAGAATCAAACAGACCTGGGTTTGATTCTTGGCTCTGCCACTCACCAGCTCTGTGACCTGAGTTCAATGACTTCTCTTAGCCTCCATTTCCTCACCTGTACAATGGGGAGAATTCCATGCAACTCATCAGGTTGTCCAGAAGATTAATGAGATGAGGTTGCAAAGTGCTCAGCCAGCTGGTGCCTGGCTGTGTAGGTGCTGGATCAATAGTGCTGATCGATGGTAAAGGATACTAATAAGACCTGGGCTGTGAGCTATTTTTATGGTAAAGCACAACCCAAGCAGTTAGCATCCCCTTCCCAAGGTCAGCTTTCTCTGGTAGAAATTCACAAAAGGAGGCTTCAGCGATCTCCTTCCTGAACGCTGTACTGGGAAGTGCTCCCCGCTGTGGGGCAGGTCACCACTCTTTGTGGCTGGTCACTGTCTGGGACTCCTGGACACGGACTGCAGGTGGATGCCGCTGCTTCTCTAAGGGAGCCAGCAGGGAGGGATGGGCAGGCAGCACTTCCTTTCATTGCACTGTCTCTTTAATCTCTGCATCCCTCGACCAAAGGCCACATAGGGAGGCGGAGCAGATTTCCCTAGAAGGTTGGGGGATTAAAAGGGAATTACACACTGGAAGAGAGCCCAGTGCTCTTGTGCTTAAGGTACTGTTTCCCTTCCTCTAGGGCAGTGGTTCTCAACCTTCCTAATGCCGCGACCCTTTAATACAGCTCCTCATGTTGTGGTGACCCCCAATTTCATTGTTACAAATTGAACATAATTAAAGCATAGTGATTAATCACAAAAACAATATGTAATTATATATGTGTTTTCCGATGGTCTTAGGCGACCCCTGTGAAAGGGGTCGAACGACCCACAGGTTGAGAACCACTGCTCTAGGGGAAAAGACCCAGATAGGAACCTCGTCCCCAACGAGGGGCACACCCTAATCCTCACCCTGCTCTCTGGTCTTCAAATCTCTCAAAAACATGCCTTTCGGCCCTGGCCATGTGGTTCTGTTGGTTGGAGCATTGTCCGGATATGCCGAGGTTTTAAATTTGATCCCAGATTAGGACACAGGCAAGAATTAACCAATGAATGCATGAATAAGTAGAACAACAAATCAATGTTTCTCTCTCTCTCTTTCTCTCTCTCTCAAATCAATAAATAAAATGGTGGGGGGTTTTCAAAGCATACCTTTATTCTAACCTCTGCTGCAGAGATGATGCTATGTGTTCACCAATTTATCTCACTGATTTCAGAGAAGGGAGAGGGAGAGAGAGATAGAAACATCAATGATAAGAGAGAATCATTGATCAGCTGCCTCCTGCATGCCCCCTGCTGGGGATGGAGTCCAAAACCAGGCATGTGTCGTGACTGGGAATCTAACCATAACATCCTGGTTCATGGGTTGATGCTCAACCACTTAACCACACCGGCCAGGGAACTTATCTCATTTTTCTCTTCCTGGGCACACAGGCTCCCTTGCAGTGGGTTCTGGACAATGGGATATGACTGCAAGCAACGTCCCAGGTCTGGTCAGGAACTCCCTGCACAGAAGTCTCCCCCCCCCCCCACCCCTCTTCTCCTGCTGTGGCATTTTTGGAGGCTGTGTGCTTCAGATAGCTTCACTACAAGGTAGAGGACTGCCCACCCACCCTGAGACAGAGTGTGTGCTGAAAGCAGAGTGAACCCTTATGGTGGGAAGCCCCGGACAGCCCAGGGCTTATGCGTTAGCCCAGCTGAGCATTCTACCCACAGAAACACACGTCAGACTGAAACTCTTTATCTACCCTATAAGAAACCCTACCCTCAAAATCTATCTTCTACCTTTCGTTCTGCCAAATCTGAGTTACTCGTCTCAAATCATGCCCAAGGAAAGCAGTGAAATTTTAGCAGACTAGTGACCTGGACACTTCCAGGTCAGAAAGAGAGCCTCAGACCAGGAGTCACAAGCGCACATGGCCACGGTGGCCACACAGGTGATGCCAACGAGCGATATGGGCTGGGAACAAAGCCACGGCAGACGGGGTAAGGCGCGCCTTGTCTAAAGGAGGAGGCCTCCAGCAGTCTCCCAGCTGTTACCCTGCAGACTGCAGGCCACTGTTGCCAGATCCTCCAGTTGCTTGAAAGAAGATAGAAATATGGATTTCTATATAAAATCTCCAAAGTTTTGTCATTTGGCAACTACTCTGAATTAAAAACAAACCCTTTGCACGCCAAGCAAAACTGAGTTGCCTGCTCCAGTTGCCTGTGATATATACCATCTCACATACCCATTGTGTATCCCCTCTTCCAACCCGTAGGATGTAGTGGCCTCCTGCCCTGTGGTTGCAAGGCTGCCTCTTTCACAGTGAGGCTAATATCTTACAAAATTATGCAGAGCAATACATTCCCATCATCACCATGGCCTCACCCCCAAATGCAAAGTGTGTCCCTATGGCCAGCTGGAATGCAACCCACTGATAAGTCACATAAATACAGACAGTCCCTGACTCAAGATGGTTCGACTTGTGATTTCTCGACTTTATAATGGTGTGAAAGCAATGCACATTCAGTAGAAACCGCACTTCAAATTTTGAATTTAGACATTTTCCCAGGCTAGCGGTAATCGGTACATACTCTCTCATGCTGCTGGACCAGGGGATCCACAGGGTAAACACCCCACACTCTGCAGGGGACTATGTTGGCTATGGCTCCCTTACCGGCACCAAGGCTGGCCTCCAACTTTAAAATGACCATATGTAAGACCTCCATGAAATGCTTAGCTGGGAAGGCTCTGCTCCATTCTCTCCTGGAAAAGAACGGGCTCACAATGACCCACCTCTCTCTTCCAAATATTCCTGTGAGCAGCCATCTACAGTGTGAAATAACTGTCCAGAATGTGAACTGCCTTGGCTGGCGCAGCTCAGTGGTTGAGCATCGACCTATGAACCAGGAGGTCACAGTTTGATTCCTGGTCAGGGCACATGCCTGGGTTTCGGGTTCAATCCCCAGTGTGGGGCATGCAGGAGGCAGCAGATCAATGATTCTTTCTCATCATTGATGTTTCCATCTCTCTCTCTCTCTCTCTCTCTCTCTCTCTCTCTCTCTCTCTCTTCCTTCCTCTCTGAAATCAATAATAAAAATAGATTTTTTTAAAAGAATTTGAGCCGAACCGGTTTGGCTCAGTGGATAGAGCGTCGGCCTGCGGACTCAAGGGTCCCAGGTTCGATTCCGGTCAAGGGACTGTACCTTGGTTGCGGGTGCATCCCCAGTAGGGGGCATGCAGGAGGCAGCTGATCCGTCTTTCTCTCTCATCGATGTTTCTAACTCTCTATCCCTCTCCCTTCTTCTCTGTAAAAAAATCAATAAAATATATGTTTTTAAAAAAAGAATTTGAACTGTTTTGTGTATGTGCCTTGCTACATTTTTTCTGAGAACAAGGCTAGCTAGCTTTTAGAGGATCAAATAGAATTTGAAAATCACCTCACTTCGTGGGGCTAGAGCTTTAAGAACATCAGATATTTCTTACCAAAGAAGAGCATTTGCAAGCAAATGGGTCAGAAGATTTTCCCACGATTATCTCTTCCAAAAGTGAGCCCTTTGAAACCAGAGAAGATGGGCGTTGCCCAGCATGAGGGGGTGCGGGGAAGGGCCTCCTTGCTTTAAGAGTCTAAGAAAGCCGGTCCGAGACCCTCGGAAATAGAGATGGAATAACTTTCTTCTGCCGCACATGTGAGCTCCAAGAACAAGGGAGGCCGCGTTTCAAAGCAGAAAGCTCTTTTCAAAGCACAAATATTGGAAAAATAGACCGAGCATCGGCGCTTTCTAAACACAGCTGTTTGTTCACGCCGACTCCTGCCAGGCCATGTCTGACTTCATCTGGCCACCCAGGGGTACAGGGCTCCCGCACCCAATTATTCAGTCTCTGAGCCCCATTTCCCCAGCATCATCAAGGCTTATGTCAGAGATAGTAAACTGACTTCTTATGAAATGTTGCAGCTAACAGAGAAGTTTTAATAATCTTGGCCATTTCGTATCAAAAGTGTGTGTAGAGGGCTGTGCTCTGGATTCATTCGGGAGGGACACGTCCAGCACGTGTCCCGAGTGCGGTAGGCTGCTCCCACCAGATGAGCGTCACCGAGGCTCCTGCCCCATCGAACGGCACCTGAGTCACAAGCATCTCCAGGAGAATGCATTAGAAGTCTTGGAAGAAAGAAAGGAAAACAGGGTGTAATATGTGCCAACCAGTCAGGCTCGGGGAGTTACAGAGGTCAGCAGGCTATTTTGAGAGTTCTGGGTCGCCGGAGAGTGAGGAGCCCGCAGAAGCTGTCAGGGGAGCCTGCAGCCCCGCGCTGTCATCGGGATAATGAGCTGGCCTGGCTGCGAAGCTGGGAAGTTTACAGGGAGCGCTGACGGTGCAGTCAGCACGTCCCCGGTTAGGGCCTGAGGGTACAACGGGCTGAGCATCCGCGCCCAATAGATAACAACAAAAGCCATTATCTCTCCCCAGGCCTGGCTGCCAAGTGCAGGCCAGGATTGCCCGGTGTTTGCAGTTTCCATAGCAGCGCTGCTTTGTTCTGGCTGGCAAGGTACACAGAGCGGACCAGAGAAACATTGCAGGAAATGACCCAAACAACCTCAGTACCGAGCCGGGGATCTCTTGGCAGGCTCTGCCCTTTGTGGGTCGGTGGTGGAGGTGAGAAAGGATGCTTTTCAAGAGATGCCTAGGAACTAACAGCATCTCTAGCACCGTGGCCACCAGAGCATGGCCATGGTCCCAGCCTACAGCTCTGGGCCTCTCTGCTCCACCTCCCAGGGGTTGGAAAAGCATACAGTGCGCTCCAAATGCTGTTAAAAATGAGCAGGCAGAGTGAGGTTCAGGAGTGAGGTGTTGCTGTCGGCCACCCACAGGACCACCCACACGGCCACCCACACGGCCACGGAGGGAGGACCACGGAGGGGTCTCTGACCTGCGGGTCGCTGAATCGCAACACCTGCGTGTTAGTGGCTGCAGGGGAACCAACACGCTGTCCCTTGCACTGGACACCCCTGAGGAGGACATGGATGGAGCAATTAATTTTTCGGGTCCATAATTTGCTGGACATACAGCTAGTATTTGCCACTAGGTGAGAAAGGAAGGGGGAAAGGCCAGCTTGCAGGCTTATGAATTAATCACACAATACGTAACGGGTCTAATTCGCTTCACTTTCAGTTTTCACCCACTGCAGAGGCGGAGCCAGCTGCCTCGGAAAAGGAAGCGGAGTTATCTCCGGCACGGAGGGAGGACAGCAAGTCCTTGGTACTCTGACATCAAAGCCCGCGGCAGTATTTTTAGTATTCAAGGAGCTCCTCTGATTTAAAGACTCTGAATTATTTTTACGCCATCCTCTCTCTGACATCATTACAGTCTCAATCTGACAAACAGGAAAAAGCAAAAGGCCCATTAGGCTTCATCTTTGCAAAAGGTCATAAATGGCCGAAACCGGTTTGGCTCAGTGGATAGAGCGTCGGCTTGCGGACTGAAGGGTCCCGGGTTCGATTCCGGTCAAGGGCATGTACCTGGGTTGCGGGCACATCCCCAGTGGGAGATGTGCAGGAGGCAGCTGATTGATGTTTCTCTCTCATCGATGTTTCTGATTCTCTATCTCTCTCCCTTCCTCTCTGCAAAAAATCAATAAAATATATTAAAAAATAAAAAAGGTCATAAATGACAGAGTAAGGGTGAGAGGTCACAGGCTCAGCACCGAGCCACACACTCCGCTCCCCAGTCTGGTCTCGAAGCTTGTTCCCTGAGGACACGTACACACAGGGGTGAGTGCGCATAAATCAGCTGCCTGCATCCTCCCTGTTCTCTGCTGTGGCTGCTATAATGTTAACTTCTCTTGTGTAGGGTTCAGCCAAATGCATCCACATGTAACCTAAAGTCTGTCCTTGTCTGATATCTGTGCATTTTTGACCTTCAGGTTTATGGTCTTAAATGTTTTCCATTTAGGTGAGCCGGAAAATAGGACAGTCTGGGCTACATCTAAAATGCTGAAATTAAAAGGGATAGAAGGTGGAAGGAGTTGGGGGAAATCCACATATTTTGCGCAGTAAACAAAGGATGGCTGTCCTCGGGATTGGTTTTACCTATGACTAAAAACTAGCCTGGCGAGTGTGGCTCTGTGCTTGAGCATTGACCTATGAACCAGGAGGCCACGGCTCCATTCCCGGTCAGGGCACATGCCCGGGTTGTAGGCTCAAGCCCCAGTGTGTGATGTGCAGGATGCAGCCGATCAGTGATTCTGTCTCAACGTTGATGTTTCCATCTCTCTTTCCTTTCCTCTCTCTAAAAATCAATTTAAAAAATGTTTTAAAATAAAAACAGTTTGGCCTGGCTGGGTGGTTCAGTGGTTGGAGCACATCCCGTACACCAAAAGGTGGCAGGTTCAATTTGAGGTTAGGGCACATACTTAAGTTGTGGGTTCCATCCCCAGTCAGGGTGCATACAGCAGGCAACTGATTGATATTTCTCTGTCTCTCTCCCTTCCTCTCTTTCTCTAAAGTCAACAAAAAAACATATCCGCAGGTGAGGATTAAAAACACACACACCAGGTCCAATTTGTCTTTGTTTCTCCAGATTTGTTTGTCAAACACGTGGTAGGTGCTCACAATCCTTTGTGAACTAACGATATCCCCGGGCTCCCGCATCAGCGTGAAGGGAAGTGTCTGTAACATGGGGAAATGCACCTGAGGCTCACCTGCTGAGGCCTATGGGAGGCCCAGCCCTCTGGCGAGCCCCAGTCACAGGTCACTGTCCTGCTGCTCCTGACAATGCTGGAAACCAAGGTAGGCCATGCCTCCAGGGGGACAAGAGGCAGCCGTGTCTGCCCTCGTGTTCCAGCACTAGGTGAGCCCTTATCCTTTCTAGTTATGAATTAAATACAAGAATACTTGTCTCCCTTCACTCACTCGAGAAACAACTGGGTCACCATCCACATCATGTCACGTTCATGAACAACACTTGAGTTTGCAGAAAGCACTCTCAGACTGCGTTGGTGGGAGAAAATAACAGGAGCAGAAACACCAAGCAAAAGGCCCTTGGGGTCTAGAGCTTATAGCTTTCTATTAGCCATCTCTTAAGGGAGGGGTGGGGCTCTGCAAGGCCGAGAAATCATTTGGTCTGGCCCTGCCAAGGCATTGGGGGTGAGTTAATTAAATGTTTGGCCAAATATAGCAGGCTGGTTTTTAAGTGGATAATTTTGTATGGCCCACAAATGATGCTATAAATATCCAAAAGGCCCTTGGCAGAAAAAAGGTTCCCCACCCCTGGTTTAAGGAGTAACTTCCACCCACTGTGCTGAGCATGATACTAGCATCTGATTTATTCTTCACACGTACCAAATGAGGTGCACCCTCATTTTCCAAGTGAAGGAGCAGAGCTCAGAGAGGTGAAGCCGCCTGCCCTAGGTCCGCAGCTAGTAGACGATGGAGCCAAAATTGGAAGCCAGGTTTGACTGACCCCAAATTCCAGGCATGCTCTTTACCGTGACAGTAAGCTGTCCCCTCCTGCCTAAGGCAAGAGGCGGTACACACGCTACGTAATGATAAGTAGGTCCACACTCCCCAGACAGACAAGACGGAAAAGCATGGACATGCTCAGAATCTCCATGTTTTTTTAATAGATAAACCATTTACAGGTTTCAAAATCAAACAATCTTCAGAGGTGACGTGAAACATCTTTATTTTCCCTCCTGCCCCAATCAGCTCTCTAAAAAGGCAACCACTTTGTCAGATTTTTAAAGATATCCTTCAGAGTGACTTTATGCAAATCTAAGTACATATGAAGACATTTCTTTCCTCCCTGTTATTCAGCAGAGGAAACGCCCTCCACACACTCCATTTAACCATTTCATTTAGCCAAGGACTTGTTAGTCTTTTTTTTTTTTAATCCTCACTCAAGGATACTGTTCCCATTGATTTTTCAGAGAGAATGAAAGGGAGAGGGAGAGACAAACAGAGAGAAATATCATTGTGAGAGAGATACCCAGACGAGAGCCAGGGCCAGTTGCTTCTCAGCCTGCAACTGAGGTACTTGCCCTTGACCGGAATCAAACCCATGACCCCTCAGTCCGCAGGCCGAAACGCTAGCCACTGAGCCAAACCAGACAGGGGGAACTTGTCAGTCTTTCCATACCAATCCATAGAGACTTCCCTCTTTGTTTATACTGCAGTACAGTATTGCTCAACATTCTGTTGTATTGATGCAATGTAATTGACTTAACCAGTTCCATATTGATGAACAATTGGATTCTTTCCCATCTTTAGGCAATAAGAAAAACATAGTCAATAACTTTGAACATATATCATTGTATACATGTGCTCATATATCTGCATGGTAAATTCCCAATAGTGTTTTTTTTTAATGAAAAGATGTATGTGTTTGCAATTTAGAGAAGTATTGGCAAGTTAACCGCCCCCTCATAGGAGATATAATAGTGGACACAGCAATATATGAGGACCCTGTTTCCCTGTCATCCTTGACAAGAGCAGGTACTGTCAAAGATTTGAGTTCAGACAACCTGATAAGTGAAAAATGGTATCTCTATGTGGCTTTAATTTTATCTTAGTATGAGTAAGGTTACAATCACAGGCTACAATCAAGGTGTTGACTGGGGTTGTGGTCTCATCTGAGACTCACCGGGGAAGGATCTGCTTTCACTCTCACTCAGTGGTTGGCAAAATGCAGCTCCTTGTGGTTGCAGGACTGTGGCTTTAGTTTTCTTCTGGGAGCAGGAGGCAGCCCTCAGCATCAACAGGTCATCTATATTTCCCTGCCATGTGGGGTTCCCCTGCAAGTCCTCTTGCTTCTTCAAAGCCAGCAAGGGAGAAAGAGAGACTCCAGCAACACGGGAGC
The DNA here is from genome assembly GCF_964212035.1 of Myotis nattereri. Classification (NCBI taxonomy): domain Eukaryota; kingdom Metazoa; phylum Chordata; class Mammalia; order Chiroptera; family Vespertilionidae; genus Myotis; species Myotis nattereri. The sequence goes on along the minus strand of NC_138080.1, from coordinate 62,260,002 downwards.
TGCAACCTTGTGTGTTGTAGCAGAATCATGTAATCACATAGATGTACTCTCACCCATCCTATCACCTTGTTGCCATATCCCATTGGTTAGAAGCAAGTCACAGGTCCTGCCTACACTCAAGGGAAAAGAGTCATAAGGGTGTGAACACCAGGAGAAAGAGATTATGGGGGACCACCTTAAAAGTCTGTCTGCCACAAGCTGAGAGAAGATTTAAACAAACAAACAAAAATAAGTCTCCTTTTAAATATTCTAGCTTGCTTAGTCTTGTGGATTGAGACATCCACAAGACATCCACTTCCCCATCAGGCTCCTAGCTGAAATCAGTCTAAGAATACCACTGTCAATCAATAATGACCCACCGTCACCAGATGCCTCACTGTCTGCCTCGCCGTCTGCCTCACCACAAGCCCGGCGCCCTCTTCCACTCCGCCTGCTCCTGTCAACGTCTTAGCGTTCGCAGGGGCAGGAGCAGAAACCGGGATTGTGCATAGGCATAGGGGAGACAGAGGCTTCTTTCCTGAGCGCATTCACGGGGAGTGCATTCGTGTGTGTCTGTGTGTGGTACGGAGCTCCAAGGCCTTGTAATGGAGATGATGGATCCCCAGTGAAGAAAAATGATTGTGGGAATAAGAAGAGAAGCCAATTTGTCGCTTAAAGCAACGCCGATTGTGTGGCAGCAGCACCCTGGAGCTGGGATTGATTACAAATAAGACGACTCTTCCCTTGGGCCACCTCATGTGTTATTATAAATAAATACCAATTGCTTTAGCATCTGCATTACCGCCGGGAGCCCATCACACCTGGTGCTGTAGGTATACAGTAAATATCCCAGGGAGTACAGTGGCCCTTCTCCTCACACAACAGTTCTGTCCCGTGTGACACCGTTCCACAGATATAATAAGGCTGCCACGCAGCGCCGTGAGAACAGAAAATGAACAGAGAGCTTGGCTGATGCTGGGGATGCATCTCCATGCCGGGCATATTCAGAGCCCGGTGGGCCGTTTGGAACAAAAGCAGCAGGTGGCATTTTTGATTGCTCCCTGGTAGTGAAGCCCCAGAGAACCAGCCACCGGATTCCTGAGAGTATTTGCTGAAAATCAGAGTCGGTTTTGAAGACAGAAATAACTCGGTTGGATTTTACAAATCTCTCCTTGCCCTTGCCCTGACTGCTCCAAATCTGCCATCCTCCAGTTTTCAAATAAGTTATTTTCACCAAGGAATATGGAACAACTGTTTTCTATTTATTTCCTCATGCCTTGCTTCGGTGCGGGGTTGAATTTGATCTACCTGTGAAAAAACACCTTTTTTCATTGCCGTGCCTAGACACTCGGTTTCTATCTCGCTCTCCACCTCTTCGCCACGTTTTCCTATCTCCTCTATCTTTTCCTGCTTCATAAACGCAGGAAGGCGCTGGGCCGGCTCTTCGGTGTGACACGCGCGCCCTCTGCTGTCCAGCTCGTGAACAATTGGTATTTATTCATTCGGGCAGCTTCAGACTGGACGGAGCTGATTGCCAGGAAACATACAGGCAGATCACCCTTCTCTGGGCAAACACTGCAAGTATTGTTAAAATGAATAATTTATTTAACCACAATTGTTTATTGACTGCCCTTTCATTATTTACTTTTCAGTTATTAAATACACTCGAGCGGAGAGCCCTAAGCCGACTGGCAGCTTCTTTCTGAGCCAATGGTGCTCCCAGCCCCCTCGCTTCTCTCCACGCAAGACACTTTCGATCTCTTTTGTCAGGTCAGGGTCAAACTACAGTTGTTCTGTGATGACTTTATCAATTCTCAGTTGATAGACTCTAAATGAAAACCGCCTGCTGCTGCCTCATGGCTGCTTAAGGAGGAGAGTTATTTGTGTAATGTCCCGTCAGTCTGCCAGGGTCCGTGACAGACACGGGAGTCCAGTGGAATAGGGGCAGGCTGTCCTTAATGCCTTTTCATAGCCTCCCTTCCTTACATCAAGGAGCAGGTGACACCCATCCCAGGGTGCCCTTCCAAACCAGGGAGGAAGTGTCCCCCACCTCATTCAGAAGGTAAAAAGCCAGACCTGCGCCAAGTATGCTAATTACTGCCCTTCACCTTGAGGAGGAGCAAAGTCAAAAGCGCTGGGCCAGGTGGGAGGGGGCCCTTTTCCAGAGGAGAGGATTCTCTGGCTCCAGATTTGAAGGGCAGCATCAGTCTGCATCCACTCTGTGTGTAAAGGGCAAACATTTCCACCAACCAGAACCTCAGGAACACATGCTGTAACCCCTAAATAAATGGATGAATAAATAAATAAGGCTCCAGGCCAAGAAGAAGCAGAAACTCCCCAAATTTAACGGGAGATCTTATTCTAAAACCCAACATTTGATTAAGACACAAGCACAAGAAAGCTTTCACACATCTCTCCCCCCCCCCCGCCCCGCCCCCATCCTCCTGAAATAAGACAATAGTTTCATTTTCAAACAACTCACTAGGGATTTATGTTTCAACACAACTACCATATGTTACCCCTACACACACACATACACACACACACACACACACACACACATCTTAACAGTAAATAAAATTAGAAATTTCATCAAATTATACCTTTCCTTTCCTCCAACTAAATATGACTTTCAAAGAAGACTCACACCTTGATATCTTCCCTCCCAACACTAATATTTGCAGGCTCTGCATCCTGAAAAGGGGGGCGATGGCAGAGGGTAGTGGGCGAGGGGGTGGAGAGAGACCCCACCAGCAGGTCTGCATAAACAGTCAGTCGGTAGAGTACAGTCCACCTTAATGGTTAAGAGCACTAAACTTGAAGTGAACCTGACCTTCCCACCTGGGCTCCGATGGTGGCTCTGCCAGGTAATTTGCTGTGTGGCTTGAGCATGTCTCATAAACTCACTAAGCTTGTTTCCTTGTTTGTAAAATGAGACCGATGCTTCTTACTTTGTGAAATTAAATGTGAGTTCATACATGTCATATATGTAAGGTACTTAGCACACTTAGGGGTACAATAAGCACACAACATGTGTAGGGGACCCTCAGATTTCTATTTTCATTCTCTTATTTCCACTCCAAACACCATAGTCAAGAAGATGATTGTCCCATTTTTAAGCCCCCTAAAGCCTGCCTGCCTTCACTTATGTATCCAGCAAACAGGTGTTGGATCCTTCGTATGTTCCAGGTACTACGCTAGGCTCTAGCTACTTAAGTATGAAAGAGTCCTCACTGTCTAGGAAGAGAACACATAAATTAATCATTGATTTAACAAAAGTTAGTCTATTTATCTCTGTTATTAGATGGTGGCCTAGATGAAATCCACTTTGGGGAGGGTGTTTAAAGTAGGAAGGAACAACAATTGTTTTTCTTTGCATACAAACCAATATAACACCATCTCACTCGGAGAAACAGTATGCTAAAAGTTTGTATTTATAAATCTATGTATTTTGAATATTGCCATAATTTTATAGATGGTAAAGAAGGCTCAAAATGTTCACAAATTTTCTTTTGCAATTGTCCATTGTAAATATATTTCTTTGGGGGTCTCAGAGAGAGGAAGGGAGAGGAAGAGAGATAGAAACATCAATAATGAGAAAATCATTGATTGGCTGCCTCCTGCACGCCCCCTTGCTGGGGATGGAGCCAGCAACCTGGGCATGTGCCCTGACCAGGAATCAAATCGTGACCTTCTTATTGTCCTTATTGTCCACAGTCCAGAACACTTCATGTATTGACACTCAACCACTGAGCAATACCAGACGGGCTGCAATTGTCCATTTTAATTTTCCTGTTTTTTCCTCATGTGCATGCACATAAGAAATCATACTAGGAAAAGAAATGTCATCTTGAAGATAAGTTTTAGATCCTTATCAGCAATGAAAATTTGAGAATTTTGAGAGTCCAAAATTCCAAGTCTTTCTCTCTACTGTGTCCCCAATTCCTAGTCCAAAATCTGGCGCAGAATAGGGGCTCAATAAATATATTTTGCCAGAAAGAGAACAACATGAGGGCTGACCAAGACAGACAGGCTCTTTTGTGCAGAATCCACTCAGAGCCCCACGGGGGCCCACCTAGGAGAGATGAGAGAGCCAGGTGCCCAGCACCCAGAGGTGGGCAGCACCCTCTCCGAAGCTGAACCCCAGTGAGTATGAGGAGACATCTCTGGGAGGAACCCCAGATACATCTGGAGGTTCCTGAGGAGACATGCCAACTCATGCCACAAGGAGAAAATGCAAATAGAATTTCCAATAAACCCCAAATTGATTATTCTGAGTTTAAGATCTGAAGTTCATCTCGACCATCAAGCCCTAAGGTCTGAAGAATAGGCTGTTCCAATGACAAGGTCAGGACCAACTCTGACCTTATCGTGCACAATCCAGATGCTTAAAATAGCAACAGAGCCTAACCCAGTGCAGACCAGAGAAATCTGCAATTACTCTCTAGCCCCTGTGATTCGCTCAGATTACGCCCATTTGCTTGTAACTGTCTGCAGTGAGCAAGTGTGTTCTCTCTACACGACCAAGGCAGGCTCTCGGATTTGTGCTCACTGGTTATTTTTATCAAATTGCTACCCACGGGGGGATCTCCCGCCGATATTAATTTCTCTGTGTTCTAGCTAATAGAATGAAAAATGTGGTATATAAAGAAGCTTTATTATTAAGTTGGAAATTATTATAACTCTGAATCAATTATTATAATTTTAGAAAATCACTACATTTGAAATATTTATTTTTAGTCTCTGCATTAAACTTTGTTTAACAGTGATTAACAATGACTCTGGTAATGCCAGGTCATAAAGCCAGTTACACACACACACACACACACACACACACACACACACACAGTGGTAACAGTACTGACTGAGCTACTAATATGTGCCAGGTATTGGGGAAGCACCAATGTGAGGGGAGGAGGGGAAGGAGGGAGGAGAGCCAGGCTTCCTGGAAGACTCATGAGCCTTGCAGCTTCCCCCCTTCCACCCCACCCACTCCGTCTCCTTTCCATTGGTAGCTGCATGGATGACCATCCTGAAGTCAATGAATCAATCTGGATACTAAAGATGCCCAAAGCCAAGGAAGGGAGTTTGTCATTCAGATCTTCCAGGCACTTCGAAGACCACTCTGTTGTCACATTGAAGCCAACTGAATGATCAAATAGTCAATTTTCAAAACATTTTCAAAGCAAAACGAGAAAAAAGGAGGAAGAGAGGGAGAGGAAGAAGGAGACTGAACAAGTCCCCGCAGGAGGAGCTGGAAAGTTCCTTTACACAGAGAAACACTCTTCCCATGAGTGTATCTGTCCTCCCTGCTCAGAATTCAGAGTGTACCATCGTAAGCCCAAGCGCTCTTCAGTCTTCCTGGCAGAGGAACGGAGGCCACGTCCACTGTAAGTGCTTCGACGCTGCCTGAGCAACGATGCTGAGTGCAGGCAGGGGTTGTTATGTCCCCTGGCCTCTTCCCTGAGCCATAAGGCGCGCTCAGGAGAACCATGAAGTTGGGAGCAAGAGGAAGCCAAGGAAAACGGCGGCCAAAGGTTGGTAACGAGATCTACAAACGACACCCATGTCATCTTTTCAAAAATACGCTTCCCCCAAGCAGCAGCCAAAGAATTTCTGATGAGCTTGGAGAGAGCAAGTAATGCAATTGTCTGACAATAGCCGGCGCGCTCTCCCTCACCCTCTGTGGGGATCTATTAAAGGCGCAGGAAATGGAAAGAGAAGCTCAGTGTGTGATGAATGTCAGTTACTATTACTTTTTATGAAGCTCTTCGGGAAAGGCCCTGGGCAGAGACAGGGCTGTAACAAGGTAAGTCCATAAATAAACAATCACCTGCATCCCAGGGTTATTTGCCTCGCCCTTTGTGTGAACTTGGTGAGACTTGGTGAGGTTACCAGAGAGATTTGAGACGGAGTGTAATATGAACTTGTCGCTGTGCCAATATGCTGAACAAAACAAAAAAAGATTTGTGGCTTCTGTCCGGGAGAGCAGATGGATCAGGGCGTTAGATTCTTCGCTGGTCGGTAGGGGAAAGAATACCCAAATCTCCCCTGCGTCAGTGTTTGCTTCTTAGCACTTTTATGGAGAATTTCACGCTCCTTTGGAAAGTTCAGTGAGAGTAGGACCCTCTGCAGGCAGGCGATGGGAACAGGAGAAGCCCCACGCGGGTCTGTGTCGGCAGGGGAGAGTGTTTGGTAACAAAACACAGACTTTCAGGAGAGGGTAACCGTGCCTTCCGCTTGCCGGGGTCTTTTTCTGGACATTTCAAGCATTTTACAAACGCGCATGGAGGGTCCCTCACCACGCCCTGGAACGCAGTTGCAGCTGGGATAGACTGGAGACGGCCGCTCTGCAGGGGAGGCAGGGCGTTTTCAGGGAGGAAGGCTATTGAGGAAGGAGGTGCTTCCCACGCTTCTCCTCCTCCTCTCTCTCAGGGCATCTGTGTGTGGGAGTGGAGCTGGGCTCTGGGTACAGGCTCAGCGTCACCCTGTGGGAGCTGGAGGGGCTCCTGGGTGTTGCCTATACCCTTCACGCTCTCTTCGGACACGGCTGAAACGTGCAACAGTGCACTGGTTAACGTCCCAGCCAGAGGCAAGTGTGTGGGAAGAGCTGGGTCGTGGAGGGGCAAGGTGTTTTGGGAGATGAGAGACTGTGCGATGGGTTCATGATTAAGGTCTCAGGTCCTTTTTACCACCAGCTGCCAGGTCCAAGTCCCTTTCTTCTCCCCACCTGCCTGGATCCCTAACCCGTGGCCCAGGCCAAACCACCAGCAGGAATTAGTGTGGGTCCCGTAAGGGCCTGCCTGCTTCATGGCTCCAACCAGTCACACGGGGCCCCCCATTCAAAAGGGCCTCACACTTGATACTGTGCTCCATGATTGCCATCTTCAAATTCCTAATAATCTGACCTTTGAACTTGTGTTTATAAGTAGAGCCCAGTGGGACAATGGAGCATGAACAGAGGGCGCATGTGTGCACGTGGGTCACACCAGTCCTCATCTCCGGCTCACGTATACCATCGGCGATGCCCGTGCATAGGATTCCACTGTTCCCGTGACGTACGAGAGCCCAGAGTGACTCAGGGGTACATTCAAGACTGAGGAAGTATCATCGCCCCGGCAGCCTGACCCCGAAGAGGCCACACCTTCCCTTCAAATCAGCTTGGCCTGAAAGAACCTAACAGTGTTATAACCACCAAGGAAACTATCATAGCATTCCCCACCAGGGTGACAACCTGGATTAGCCAACCCCACTGAAAAGCGATGAGTTAGAAGGAAAGGGATAGATAGGCCAACCCATCATTCTCTCCCCTTTCTCTCTTCATTCAGTGAGCAGAAGAGGGAGAGTGTTGATAGAATGTGTCATATCCAGTCAGATTTTCACTTGGATGGGAAAAGCTGATTTGAGTTCCCAGTTACATCTTATTTTTTAAACTTCTGCATGTTTCCTTAGGGGCACCATAGAATGTAGAGGCAGTTGACAAACAGATTGAAAAATATTCACAATGTACATGACAGAAAAAATAACAAATTTGCTCAAGATTTTAGAAGTTCTTATGAAACACAAGAAAAAGATAAGCATCCTAATTAGAAAATGGGAGTAGGACACAAACACATCACAAAAGAACTTCCTTTTATGTAGATCAGGAAAAAACAAAAAGCTATTTCCATTTTTAATTATTTTAACATGAGCTAGGAGAAAAAGAGTAAGAAAGTTTCACAAAATGAATAAAAAGGAATTTTTCCTGGTTCCCAAAAGTACCCCTCAAGTCAGCACAAATAAAGATGATAACCTAGAACCTGAATATTTTCTGACTTGCATATTTTTGCCCCAGTTTTGCCAACTTTACAAAGAACAGTATGTCAAAGCCTTCCAAGTACAATTTCACCCTAATCTAACTAAGCAGCAATGCATTTTCAAAGGTAACTAGGTACCAACTGGTATTTTTCCTAAACCTATTCTTAACTTTTTCATTTATCTCTGAAGCACTACATTTAATGTTTAAAAAAAATTTTAGGGCACTGACCTGACCCAATATTAGCGCTACTTTAATGTGCAGGTATAGTTCCCAATGTCATCCTGAAGGCAGTAATTATTCCAGAACCTTGCTAAGTCTCACTTCCTTTTCAGTTTTCTCAATAATTCTCACCAGGAAAAATGGCAGTTTTATCCTCCCTTCCACAGAGATTTAGAGTCAAGGGCTACAGTGAACTCGCACCTGACAGAGTTTATTGCATTTTTTCAGGATATACTGCAGGGCGTTTATTAGTAGCCTCTGAAGTGTTTATCACTAGTAATTAAAACTAAACTGCTCCTGTTATAATAAATGCCCACAGTCGGAGATGTGGTACTATTACTTTTTATTGTTTATTTGCTCTCGCTTTAATCTAGTATAAAATATCCTTTATAATGTGCGGAGGCAGCCATCTTAAGGCTGAGGTTAAATAAACCTGTTCTGTTTTGGGTTTTGTTGGGGTTTTTTTCACTAAGAAAACCAGGGAAAAGCATTTGCAGTCACTATAAAAGAGATTTCTAAGGCAATAGTGCAAAGGCCCATTAATGTTTGTATACGGCTGGTAGGAATAAATGTAAATTGACTTAAAGAAGGCAATTTACAACATGGAGGAAACATATATATATACATGCCCTTGACCTTAAAAATTCCACTTATAGCTGCCAGGCCCAACCACCAGCAGGAATTAGTGTGGGTCCCATAAGGACTGGTGTGGCTCAGTGGTTGAGCATCGAACTATGACTCAGGAGATCAGGGTTTGATTCCTGGTCAGGGCACATGCCTGGGTTGCAGGCTCCATCCCCAGTGTGGGGTGTACAGGAGACAGCCAATCAATGATTCTCTCTCATCTTTGATGTTTCTATCTCTTCCTCTCTCTTCCTCTCTGAAATCAATAAAAAGATATTTTTTTAAATTCCACTTATAGTTTTTATCTTAAAGAACTAATTATAAATATACATGAAATGATAGCTATAAAACTGTCCAACCATTGGGGGATTGGTTTTTAAAACTGTCTGAATAACAAAACACTTCTATGCCATTAAAAATCATGTTGTAGAATATTTAATTACAAGAAAAAGTGAAAGAGAACTAATTTACCAAATAATATGTACAACATGATCACAATGTAGAGAGAGATGATAGATAGGTAAATGATAGATAGATAGGTAGATGCATAGATTGAATTAGATAGATGATAGATGTATAGATATAGATTAAGTTAGATGGATATAGATAGATAGATAGATAGATAGATAGATAGATAGACAGATATGGGTATAGATATCAATTAAATTAGATACATATATGATAGGTACATAGAACCCCAAACTGGAAATATATAAACTCAATATTAATAAGTCACCAAAACAGGAATGTTGAACCTCTGGATGATGGAATTATGAGTGGGGTATATATTCTTCTGTATGCTTATCTGCTTTTTCCAAATACCTACAATGTATATGTACTACTTTTGTAATCAGAAAAGTATTGAGATAGTAAGTGTTCTCTACATACTTGTTGATGAATTAATTCTATTTATTGTCTTATATATTTCTCCTACTTGATGACCGTCTGTATATGGAAAGTTGTAATTTGGGGAGGAAAAGTTTTATGTGTAATTCAAACCCAGTGTCACTTTTAAGGCACTGACCTGACCCAATATTAATGCTATTTAATGTGCAGGTATAGTTCCCAATTCCGTCCTGATGGCAGTAATTATTCCAGAACCTTGCTAAGAACCTTGAAAAAGCACACCAAGAACCGTGTCAAAGTCTCATCACACACATACACACAGGAGAATTGAGCAGGTCACATTTTAATATCAGCCAAATGAGATCAACTATGGCTTAGGACTAATGGTTTGGGGACAGCCACCAGTGACCCAGTCTCACCAAACACTGCGATTTATTCTAATAAAGTCAAAGCACATAAAAATCTAAGATTTAAAAGGCATGATTTTTTTTGGTAAAACTTTGCAATTGTGTGTGTGTGTGTGTGTGTGTGTGTGTGTGTGTGTGTGTGTACACAAACATGTACATGAAAAGCAGACCTCAAGGTTCTGGCAAAATGATAGCACATCTTTGTCCGATGACTTCTGGTCACAAGCAGGGTTGGCCCACAGATTTCCAGAGAGCAAGTCAGTTCACACCTGAAATCTCAGGCCTACACTTTAAACTGTCAGTTTTATTTTTGTCATTTTGGGGATATTGTTGTTTTGGGAAGGTGGGGATGAGAATTGCTTTCATTACTATCTGAAGAGTTCAAATTACTTAAAACGAAAATGGTTCTGGAACTCGCGGCCGGGTCACAGGCCCTGGGTCTACCAACGCCATGCAGGCCCCATCGCCAGCCACCAACACGCTCCCATCTCCTCTGACATCTCCACATGGTAAAGACGCTTTGTAACTGAGGGCGTCTGTGTGTGAGAGTCATGCGAGAAGGAGACAAAGCCATACCACCCTAGCTGCCCGCAGTCTCTGGTTCTGAGGGAAATACTTGTGGGCCAACCTCGTGGAATAAAAGGGGATGTGGCCATCATCCAGGAAACACTGCTTGTTGTTTCAGCCTGAACAACCTGAAAATAAAAAACTTCCTTCGTGCGTTGTTAATTCTTTGGATCTCTGCCACCTCAGCAATCCAATGAAAAGGTTCACACGTACATTTCATGATGGAAAATGCCGGTTACAACAAGACAACGGAATGAGGTCACTGATGTTTCCTTCACCCGTGAAGGGTCCTTCCTGAGAAGCTGGGGAGAGGGTGGGGAGGGGAGTCTCCGTACCGCTAGGATCATTCCTCTGCAGCTCTGTGCCTTGCTCGGGAAATAATTTCAAAGACAAGTCGTATTTCAGTCCAGCTCTGCACCTGCCTAACCCCCGCGCCACGGGCTGGAGAGCGAAAAGACTGCCATTGTCCTCGTCTTCCTTTGATGGATTCTGAAGGATTTCTTTTTACTAAGAAATAGTGAATGCCTCTTGCAAAGTGTGTGGGGGAGAGAGAGGATGTCCTATCTGAAAGTAACTGAAAATGTGTTTCACTTACACACTCTGCCAAATAGCTCTCTTTCCGAAGGAACTCACCACAATGCTCAGCTCAGAAATAAATTCACCGAGTGGAGGGTGACACCTCGTGTGCAATAAGAGAATTACAGAATGTGGGTAAGGGCCTGAGAACTAGGTTTGCAACCATGGCTTTTTATTTTATTTTATTTTTTATTTTATTATTTCAGAGAGGAGGAGAGGGGGAGAGAGATAGAAACCAAGGCAAATCTCCTTTACCCCGAGTCAACTGATTGTAGATGTCATTAATACAGCAATACTTACATTAGTGTTTGATTAACTAACTGGTCCTGTAGCCCAGATCAGTTAACACATAAAACCAACCACCACACATTTATTGACATCCACTGACTGTTAGAGAGAGCACTGAGCAGGCTACAAAGATAGACAGCAACTGTCTTTGACCCAGTTTGGGCTCCGCTGCAGCGGTGGGGTCAGAGTTAGGGAAACCTCACGTAACAGACTGGTCAAGAGCTTCACTCTGGAGCCAACCTCCTGGGTCCAGATTCTGGCTCTGACACTTACTTCCTAGGTGACTTCTTTATGCGCTTGTTTTTCAAAGGTAAAGTGAGGAGGAGGATAGCGCCTGTCTCGTATCTATTGTGAAAATTAAAGGAGATAAACCATATAAACTGCTTAGGACAGATCTATAACATGTGTTTAATTATTAGCTGTCATCATTAGGATCACTTGCTCTGAGATTTGAAGGGTGAGTAAGAATACCCCAGGATAGGTAGGGCATTCCAGGCATAGGACACAGTAGGAGCAAAGGCACAGAGACATGAAAATGCCGGTCACATCTGGAGGAGAGCAATTAGTACAGTGTAGCCAGAAGCATGGCAGGTGGTGAGGAAAGATCAGACATGAAGTGTTGGTTAGGGTCAGCCCCTGAGGAGCCTTGATATCATGTAAAAGAGTCTGCACTATATGTTGGCAGCAAGGGGAGATGGTAAGGTTTTTCTTATGTAAAAATAAATAATTACTACTAATAATAGACAGTCTTATTGCTGTTGTTCTGTGAAGTTGTCCACTGTGTCCCAAACTTGTCAATAAAAGTGATGTTTTTATGTTAAATGTTAACAAATAATAATAATAATAATAATAATAATAATAATAGCAAGTATATGAAGACTTGAAAGGCCCAGGCTCAATCATCTTGAGAGGCCACATTTGAATAATTATCCCAGGTCTTAATACTCTAAGTATTCACTGTAACAGGAAGTATTTTCCCAAGGTTCTTCTTCCTGTATATTTCCAAAAATCCCTCAGGGTTGTTTACATACGTTTTTCTTTTTTTAAAAAAAAAAAATATATTTTATTGATTTTTTTACAGAGAGGAAGAGAGAGGGATAGAGAGTTAGAAACATCGATGAGACAGAAACATCTATCAGCTGCCTCTTGCACATTCCCCAGTGGGAATGTGCCCACAACCAAGGTACATACCCTTGACCGGAATCGAACCTGTGACCCTTGAGTCCGCAGGCCAACGCTCTATCCACTGAGCCAAACCGGCTAGGGCTACATACGTTTTTCAATCAATCCTGGTGTAACTTACTGTCACCATGACTGGGGGTGCAGGACCCCATGCATCTCCCTCAAAGGAGGCCTCCATCACTATTATGAGAGGCCTGCTGCAACCACCTCCCCCTCTGTCCTGGACGCTAGAACCAGGAGGTCCCTTTTGCAGAGAGAGAAAGCTCATTGAAAGAGTGTCCCAAGTCACATCATCTGAATCCCCAAACATTATAATTCTATATATTCACATTTACTCAACATATCAGAGAGCTGTCCCTCAACGTCCTTCCTCTCACCTGCCATATAATAGTAGAGTTATAGCTGGGCATGTAGCCACCCAGCTAGGAATTACACTCCCCAGCCCCCTTGCTGGTAGATGGGACCATATGATTCTCACCAATGGAACATGGGCACAAGTGGTATGTGCCATCCTAGGCACAGGCCTTGGAATATTGCACATGTGTTCCTCCACCTACTTCCATCTGCCCTCAAACTAGAATACTGACTCATGCTCAACCATGTAATTGGAGCCCAGGATTTAGAAGACAGTAGTGCAAACTGAGTACCTGAATGAATGCATTGAGCAGAGCTCACCTTGAACTGTGGCTAACAAAGAAATAAACTTTTGTCTTCTTTAAGCCACCTGATTATTGTGCATATCTTTATTACAATGATCTGGTTTTACCCTAAATAATACACTGAGCTCTTTGCCCCAAGACTCATACATGTAGCCAGATAAAGCTTGAAAGTAGAACCATCATCCCCATCAAATACTTAGACCTTGATTGGCTCATTGTGCCACATTTTCTATCATGACTTCTAATTCATAATTGTGTGTGTGTGTGTGCGTGCGCGCGTGTGCACATGTGTGGACACATACATGCGCTCACCATTACCCCTCCTTCAATCTGGTTTATGTCAGAACCTCCTGACAACACTGGATAGGGTTCAGATTTTTGTAGGGAAGAATTTTTTCCAGCCCTTAAGCAAAGCAATGATTATATAAATGAATAGCTGGATAAAGGAAATGTCTAATACCTCCTCCTGAAGCATGTATGTCCCTGCTCTGCTCAGACACAACTCTCAAGGCCCAAGGCTCCTGGGATGCCTAAAAGACCTCCGGTCACTGTAAAGAGAGCAGGATAGGAGGCAAGGACAAGGCCAGATGCAGGGAGAACGTTGCCGCTACCCAGGTGGGAGACTGTGAGATCCCAGCCAGGATAGTGCCAGTGGGAAGGGAAAGAATCAAATTCAAGAGACACGTCAGAAATAAGCACAGTAAGACTTGACGATAGACACTTACCATAATCATCACATACACACTTCAATACTTTTGGTGACAATATTGATGGCGGTAATGGTGGTGATGATAGTCATATTGCAAAATGACTGGACCACATTATGGAAAAACAGTTTTAAAAAATACACACAATGCTATGGAACAACTGTACAACTGTATCTTATATGTTTCTCTTATGATTTAAAAAGTAAGGAGTTGGGAGAAATTCAGCTATAGTAAAGGAAGGAAAGGTAAATGACAGAAAAAGTTAGGCCACTCTGGAAGTGAACAAGTTATGCAGGATTTTAAGAAACTATCAGACACTGCAAAATATCCCATATTTTCTACTAGAAAGCCCTGATTTACAGAACTTTTTTTTCCACTTTTGTCTGTATTCTGGGTGCTTGGTTACAAACAATATAATCTACTTTACTTGATTTAAGTAGTGTTACTAATTGAATGTTTGTGTCACCTAAAAATTTGTGTGTTGAAGCCCTAACCCCAATGTGTCTGTGTTTGGAGCTGAAACCTCTAAGGAAGTAATTAAGGTTAAATGTGGTCATACGGATGTAGCCCTGATCCAACAGGATTAGTGTCCTTGTAAAAAGAGACATCAGGGAGTACTCAGGCTTAATCAACCTCTCTCTTTCTTTCTCTCTCCCTCCCTCCTTTCTTCCTTTCCTCTCTCTCCCTGAGCACACTCGTCAAAGAAAAGCCATGTGAGGACAGAGTGAGACGGCAGCTCTCTGCAAGCCAGAAAGAGAGCTCCCACAAGAAACTAAGTTGGCTGAAACCTTCATCTTGGAATTCCAGCCTCCAGACTGTGAGAAAATAGACTTGGAGTGTTTAAACCACCCAGTCTACGTGTGGTAGTTTGTTATGGCAGCCCAAGCAGACTAAGACAAGTGGAAGGTGTTCATTACTGTTTTTCACTGAAGCTAACAGGCCACCATTTGTAAGGCACACCAGCCTATATAACAGTGGCTCTCAGCCTGTGGGTCGCGACCCCTTTGAGGGTCGAATGACTCTTTCACAGGAATCACCTAAGACCATTGGAAAACACATATATAATTACATATTGTTTTTGTGATTAATCACTATGCTTTAATTATGTTCAATTTGTAACAATGAAAATACATCCTGCATATCATATATTTACATTATGATTCATAACAGTAGCAAAATTACAGTTATGAAGTAGCAAGGAAAATAATTTATGGGTGGGGGTCACCACAACATGAGGAACTGTATTAAAGGGTCGCAGCATTAGGAAGGTTGAGAACCACTGCTATATAATAAAAGCCTAATATGCCAATTGTCCCCTTGACCGTGAGTTCAACAGCTCACTATGATGTGCGCTGACCACCAGGGAGCGGTGTGGAACATGGTGGGCATCGGCGATGCAGCGCTGGCAGCAGGTGGCAGTGAAGGCGCTGCCGGCCCCAATGGGCCCCGACAAGAACAGGACCACAGTGGCATGGTGGGGCAGGTGAGCGGGCAGCACCTGGTCAAGGCCAGTGCGAGCGGGGCCCAATCACCCCACCCATCGCCCCACAGATGGCGTCCAGTGGTGGCAGCGGGGTGTGGGGCTACCACCAGTCTCCCAGGCACTGAGGGAGCCAGGCAGGGGCCTGATGACTCAGGTGGAGGGGGACACGCGGGGGCCCAGGGGTCCAGGTGCTGCCTAAGGCCCAGAGGTCAGCTGGACCTGCCCTTCCACGCCAGATGCCTGCGATTCAATCACCAGCCAGGCCTAGGGACCACACCCATGCATGAATTTCATGCACCAGGCCTCTAGTTATTTTATAAACCCCTAAGAAAGCTATAACACTGCTAACTGAACTATAATATGTCATTGATCGTAAGAAGCATCCCAATTTCAAAACGGTAAAATGCACATCTTAGAATTAATGAAATAAGATAAAATATACTAGGAAGCTTATAGACTTCCCAGTAAGAGCAAGGAAACAGGTTTAGATGCTACACAGCCAGAAACAAAGCACCCTGGGGAAATCCAACCACACCGCAGAGCCATTCCCAGAAACAGCATTGCCACCACTGTCACTCAACACCTACAACACATGGGAAATTGCCACAGCTGCTCTGGAACGAATGACCCCGCTCACAGACCAGCCAAACGGCCAATTACCACCAACTTCAAGTCCCAGCGAAGAGCATGACCGTGAAGGGGCACTTCTAATAATTATGCCATGACAACAGATATAAGCCGAACTGCCCAGGCACACCAAACATTGGGTGTGCTAGTTACAGGCAAGTCTCGGATATATTTTTAGCTCTCCTGACTCTTTAGTAAAGGAAGACAGGCTAGAAGCAGGTTGCGAAAAAGTGTTGAGTAAATATTAAAGAGTTCATAGATAAATATATTCCAAAAAGATTATCAAATAAGTACTATAACGAGTTTGTTATAAGCAAAGAAAGAGGCTCTGTGTAAACTGGGAATCCTTTTGAGATGGCTTTCCGGAAGGGGGTTTCCTGCTTCTACACCATATAGCAACCCCAGCAGGGGAGAAACACCTCCTGAAGGCAGCATTCCAGCAGGGAATTCGCATCCATTTTTTTCCACTTTTTATAAAAAAGGTTATTTATTGATTTTAGAGGGAGAGGAAGAGAAAGAGAGAAACATGGATTTGTTGTTCCACTTACTTATGCATTCATTGGTTGCTTCTTGTATGCGCCCTGACCGGGAATCAAACCTGCAACCTTGGTGTATTGGGACTACACTCTAACCAACGGAGCTACCCAGCCAGGGCCATTTTTCTACTCTGAGCTTCAGAATCTTGATGCTAAACTTGACCTGTCCGAGCAGACTTATGTTACACGACCTGAACATTTTCTCTCAGTTGGAATTTCATAAAGATGACAGATGGACTCCTCTCTAATGAGAACTGTACACAGTTACCCAACGTTCTGTAAAGGTTACACGGAAGTCTCTGGACTCAAACTCCAGGTCCTCCCGCAGTGGAGCTGGCTATGCCCTGGAGCTCCCCGGCCAGGAGATTCCCTCTGCTCCAGGCCTTCATTTTGTAAGGAGGTGAGGTCTCACAAATGTTTCACCTCTGCGTGTAATCTCCCTCCTTTAAACTCTACCCTCCCCAAGCCTTCCCCTTCCTGGAGAACCACTGGGACCTGGAGCCCCAGAGCAAGAGGCCAGAAGGATGGTGCCTCTTGAGCAAGACTGAGCTTGAGAACCAAGCTTAGGCAATCCTGTTCGGGTTCAGGGAGTCGCAGCCACTGGCATAGGAAGTGGGACGATCACTCCTCGTGATCATTTCTGCACCTCACCAAATGCCAGTGGCATGCTGACCCCAGGGTCGCAATAAGAAATGCTCCCATTTTTGCCAAATGCCCCTCAGGGAAACAGGAATTTCCCTTTTGAGAACTACCCTCTGAGCTAAAGAGATTTCCTCGGTGTCTTCAGTCCAACACAAACCCAAGTCAGGCTCAGCTCACATCACAGAGTTCTCTCACGTATGGGGAATAATAAGTCCCATCAGCTTCAAAGAGCCAGGACTAGGGTGATGCCCCCCTTCCAAACTGCCTGGGTCTGGTTCCGTTTTAGCAGCCTGACTGTTCTTAGGCCCAGGCAAACTAGGAGCCTGGGTGACCCTGACTCAGCCAGGAGGCTTACTGTGCTGCTGAAAAGGATGGCGCAGGAAAGAAATGCCAGCTTCTCCCAGTCTGGGCAACTGGGTGGGGAGGAAAGGGACAGAGAGATGGACAGAAGGAAGTGCTCCAGGGTTCTTGCTTTCTCTCCTGCCCCCCACACTTTCCAAACCCCATCACGGGGCCTAGAATGAGCATCCAGATTGGCGTGAGGCACCCGCTGCCCAGAGCTTCTAACCTGCTTCCTCATTAGGAAGCAATATGCTAGCAGCTCCCCAGCCCCAATCCTGGGCAGCCAAGTCTGAAGTCTGGCTCGATTACCTTATCTACAAAATCAGGGAGGTGAAGATGTCCTTTTATGGCCCTATGGACTCTCACATAAAATAGCTCCCAAATTTCTGTCCATTTAATCTTTCGAAACCTTTTTCAAACTCTGGGGAATGAACAACTCAAATATTTCAAATGAGAAGTATTTTAAATGCATAGTTCAGCATGATGACTACTGTTAAAATTACTGTGTTGTATGTTTGAAAATTGCTGAGAGTCGATCTTAAAAGTTCTCATCACAAGAAACAAAAATGTAACCATGGTGACAGATGTTAACTGGGCCTACTGTGTTGAGCATGAATCACTAAGTTGCATACCTGAAACTAACATAATGCTATATGTCAATTATACCTCAATTTTTTAAAAAAAAGAAAGCTATTGTCAAACCAAAACCTAAAAGAATTTTTTTTAATTTAACCTATCTCCTAAATAAGGTCACACTTTGAGGAACTGGGCGGGGAGCGGGGGGGGGGGGGGGGGGGCGGTAGAACTCAACATATGCACTTGGCAGGAGCACACTTCAGCTCCTAACACCCACCTCCCTGGACCTGGCACTCTTTCCTCTGCCCAAGGGACCCTGATTCTTCCCTGGAGATTACAGAGTCCAGAGAGAGGCTTTAGGTAGAAACACTCACCACCCAGTGATGTGACAACGGTCTCCCTCCTGCTCTTAACTACTGTGGTGTCACTGTGGTTGAGATAAGCTCTCTTTACAGAAAACCTAGAACGGGCATTCTCAAAGTTTTGGGGAAAGGTAGATAACATGTTAGTGTTATTATGAAAATAATTTTGACCTCCTGGACTCTCTGAAAGGGGCTCAGGGAATGCCAGGTGTCCCTGGACATACATGAAGAACAGCAGCCTTAGGAAAACCCTCTGTGATACCTTCGTCTTCTGGTTGTTCTTGATTGTACTCCTCCCTGGCCAGTCCTGGCTTTCCCTCAGGGTGGAGGGACTTCTAGCTCCACCCCAAGCCCAACCCACCCAAAAACACAGAGCAAGACTCAGCTTTTACTAGTAAGAGCTGTGCCTACTGTTGGGGCCATGGGACAGGGCAGGAAGAGACATGAATAGACATTAACCCACGACCAGGATGACTCTGGCTCTCTCCTCCACAATGAAATCACTCTTTCCTGGTTTCCCACAGGCAAGCCAACCACTCCCACATTAGGTCAATGCTAACACTGAACAAGCCTGTATTCATTAGGACCAAGTTTAACTAAATGTAGGAACAACAACAAAAAATTACATTGGCCTAAAGGAGATAGAAAAGTATTTCTTTTTTATATAAAATAAATCTGGAGGATAGGCAGCCCAATACTGATATGGTGGCTCCACAACATTTTCAGGAACCAGGATCCTTCCAGCTCCCAGTCAGCCTCCTCTATGTTGTGGAACTTATATAACCTCAGGGTCCAAGGTGGCTGCTGGGCGTTAGCCATAGCAATCATCTTCCACCCAGGAGAAATGGAAAAACAATACTTCCTAGTAGCTGTGTACACTTCTGTTTACATCTCATTGGTTAAAACTAAGTCACTTGTTTACAAAGAAAATTAGGAATATTTTCTCTTTCTGGACAACAGCATGTCTAATCTATGAAGGGAAGAATGTGTGTTGAGAGGCACTAAGCAGTCCTGACCACAAATTGTCAATTAGTTGCTCTTCCCCCGAATAGAACAGTAAAGCCAAATTTAGATGCAAACACTTGGCAGCCACAGTGTGACTCACTCCCAGTTGACTCACTGCTACCAACCAGCTTGTCAGCAATCTTGTGTTTCTACATCTCATGGACCTTCAGATTGCTAAAAACATACACAACTCAGCCCAGCTGGTGTGGCTCAGTGGTTGAGCATCAACCCATGAGCCAAGAGGTCACTGGCTAATTCCAAGTCAGGGTCAGGGCACACGCCCAGGTTGCGGGCTCAATCCCAAGTGAGGGGCGTGCAGGAGGTGGCCAATCAATATTCCTCTCTCATCAATGTTTCTATCTCTCTATCCCTTTCCTGCCTTCTCTCTCTAAAATCAATGAAAACATATTTTAAAAAATAAAAATATGCCCTAATCGGTTTGGCTCAGTGGATAGAGCATTGGCCTGTGGACTGGAGGGTCCCGGGTTCGACTCCAGTCAAGGGCATGTGCCTTGGCTGCGGGCACATCACCAGTGGGGGGTGTGCAGGAGGCAGCTGGTTGATGTTTCTCTCTCATCGATGTTTCTAACTCTCTATCCCTCTCTCTTCCTCTCTGTAAAAAAATCAATAAAATATTTTTTAAAAGTTTTAAAAAAAATTAAAAATAAAAATATACACAATTCTGAATGTTCAATTTTTGAGTGCAAAGAATCTACTATTTAACATAGTCTCTAAATTTTCAAATTGTATGTTTTTACATAAAAATTATAATCTATATCAAACATTAAAGGAAAATACACTTAAATATTTTTTTAATATATTTTATTGATTTTTTGAAAATTGCTGAGAGTCAATCTTAAAAGTTCGATAGGCATTGTTTCTATCATTAAATAAAACGGTAATTTCTTTTCAAAAGGGATTTCTTCATCTACAACCCAAAGTTGCTGAGACCAGAAGTTAATTCAGGAAATCTGACTCTTAAAGCAGTGCGTTACCCCTGACCCACTCTACTTCCTTTCATGCCATGTTTCTTGGGTTAAAGATAAAAATTGCATCATAACCTTTCCTTATTATTTCAAAATAATAAGTTCTCATTACTTATATCTGTGGTTTAAGCAGAACCTAAAAATAAATGTAGCTCATGAACGACTTTTATAAGAACAGCCATCAAGTTCTGCTCTGCTATTACAATGAAACGTGAGTCAGTGGCCTGGAGTTCAGACTTTATAAGGGAAAAGGAATGCTTTATTTCCCAAGAACGGCCCCCGAGGAATTCCCCTTCTGCATTTTTGACCTTGTCGTTTTCCAGGGAATCAGTGCAACATAAAATGAATCCACCCAATTTAGGAACAGCTGACTCCCGGGTCTTGATCTGTGTGACCATCACCATGGGGGCTCCGGGGAGCATGGCGGGCAGTCTGCAGCCCCAGGGGGGCTCGGGTCAAGGCCCGGCTTCCAGAGGGAGCCTGTCCCTTACCCCTCGCCCACCTGCACTGCTTTTTATCTAGGAAAGACAGTAACTGAAAAACTGAAAGACCATTAATTCTTCATGGATTTTACATTTGTGCTCGTCCCTACCCTAGAGCCAAAAGACTGACAATAAACCAATTTAAACACACCAACCTTCTAGAAAAACACCCAAAGGCACATGTTTCAAAGCTTGAACTTCACACGCAAAGAACAGCCCAGCTATATTTATTGGTCCTATGCAGGGTACTGAGATAGAGATATAAGGGGTCTATACTGGACAGAAGGCTCAATTACTTGTCTCACAAAAATAAAGAGGAAACTGATGATTGTATTGACTTACTTCTAATCCATAGCTACCCACTGATGAGCATAGAGAGGTGATTGATCCTACAGCCCCACTGTACGAGGACACACAGTAAAACCTTCCCCGGCACAGCGACCGAGGGCACACGTGCAAGATACACAGAGGCCTCGGATGAAATCTAAGCTTTCTTTTATGATCAGCAGAAGCAGATTCTCCTAAATAAGGACGATTCCATTTTATTTTATTTTTTTTCCCCTCACACAATTCCTTCTCCTTCTCATTTTAATAAATACTTGCTTTCCTACCTCATTTTCTATTTGTAATTTTTTTCTGTAATTTTTTTCCCTGGCTTCCAGAGGGAGCCTGTTCATTACCTCACAGCCACTGCGCTGCTTTTTATCTAGAAAAGCCAGTAACTGAAAAACTGAAAGACAATTAATTCTTCGTGGTTTTTTCATTTCTGCTTGTCCCTGCCCTAGAGCCAAAAGACTGACAATAAACCAATGTATAAATTCGATAAGCCCCTAAATTCTACGCGCTTCATGCGGGACACAAGGTTGGAAAGGTGGGTTTGAGACCAAGAATCACTTAGGCAGTCGGGCATCGATGTCAGTGCTGAGTGATCGTTCTGATGCAAGAAACTCGGGGCTGTGGGGAGATCAGTTTGGGGCGGTGGCAGCAGACGCTACCAGGAAGGAAACGGGGTTCAGAGGAGGCTTCCTGATGGCACACACATCTCAGTGCCGTTGCCAACGCCGTGTTTTCACTGGCTCCTTCTAAATGCGCTGCTCCTTTCTTCAACAACAAAACAACTTTGTGGCCAAGACCGGTTTGGCTCAGTGGATAGAGCGTCAGCCTGCGGACTGAGAGGTCCCGGGTTCGATTCCGGTCAAGGGCATGTGCCTGGGTTGCGGGCACATCCCCACTGGGGGATGTGCAGGAGGCAGCTGATCGATGTTTCACTCTCATCGATGTTTCTAACTCTCTATCTCTCTCCCTTCCTCTCTGTAAAAAATCAATAAAATATATTTAAAAAAAAAAAAAAAACTTTGTGGAGATATAATCCACATACCATACAATTTACCCATTAAAAGTATAGAATTAATTGATTTGGAATATATTGGCATGTTTGTACAAACATCATAATTTCATTTTAGATCATTTTCATAAAAGAAACTTCATACCCTTTAGCTGTCATACTCGTTTTTCCCCTACCCCGCTGGCCCTAAGCAACTACCAGTCTACTTTCTATCTCTATGAATTTGCCTATTCTGGACATTTCATGTAAATGGAATTATACAACAGTGGCCTTCTGTGTCGGACTTTTTTCACTTAAAATAATGTTTGTAAGGTTCATCCATGTGTAGTACTTCATTCCTTTTTGTAAAAAAAAAAAAAATAGGGGTTTTATTTTTTTTTTTTTTAATCCTCACCCAAGGATATTTTTCCATTAATTTTTAGAGAGAGTGGAAGGGAGAGGGAAAGGCAGAGAGAGAGAAACACACCAATTGGTAGAAGAGATACATGCTCTTGACCAGAATCAAACCCAAGACCCTTCAGTCTGCAGTCCAAGGCTCTATCCATGGCGCCAAACCGGCGAGGCAGCACTTCATTCCTGTTTATTGCCAAATGATATTCTACTGCATGGATATACCACATTTTGCTTATCCATTTATCAGTTGATGGACATTTGGGTTATTTCCATTTGGGGGCAATTATAAATAGTGCTGCTATGCATATGGAGGGTTTGCTAAGTCAAGTCACCAAACCAAAACTTAATAATCAACCTAATTACAGTTTCAGACTCTCCCAGAAGAATTTTAAACCAATCAGTCTGGAATTTCCTGGTCAGTCTGGAATTTCCTAGTCAGCACTAGTGAAATAAATCTATATAATAAAAGCCTAATATGCCAGTCGACCAAACGGCAGAACGACCAGTCACTATGACATGCACTGACCACCAGGGGGCAGACGCTCAATACAGGAGCTGTCCCCAGCCCACAGGCCCCAGGCCAGCCAGGCAGGTGCCAGCAGGGGTGACAAGCGGCAGCAGCAGCGAAGGGCGGAGCTGGCAAGTGTGTGGTGCCAGGCTGGCCAAGGCGGGTGCCAGAGGGAGGGGCCTCCCTGATCGCCCTGCCAGTCACCCCGCAGAATGGCCCTGATTGCCAGCCAGGCCTAGGGACCCTACCCATGCACAAATTTCATGCATTGGGCCTCTAGTCTGCCTGATAAGACCAACTGTGTTCCCCTAAGGCAGTGGTTCTCAACCTTGGCTGCACATTAGAATCACCTGGGAATCTTTTTAAAATCCTGATTTCTGGGCCTCATCCTCCAGAAATTCTGTTTCTTTGTTACTAATGTTGTGGCCTCACCCCATAACAAAGAAACAGAATTTCCGGAGGAGGAAGCCCAGAAATCAGGGTTTTGAAAAGATTCCCCGGTGATTCTAATGTGCAGCCAAGGTTGAGAACCACTGCCCTAAAGGAAGGTGTCCTTGCCTGAAATAATCCACTGCTTTTCCTTTTTAGTCCCACCCTCCTTCTGCTGATAAAAACCTTCCATTTTGTACAACTCCTGGGAGCTCTTCTAGTTGCTAGATGGGCCAATGAGATCTTCACATGTACTCGGGGAGTCCTTTAGCATGACCAAGACAAGGATTCCTTAAGGAGGAGTCTTAAGCTCTCAAAACAGGTACCTGTTGGAGCAAACAGGGGACCCCAATGCTTTAGAAATGTGTGTAAAATTAAAAATACCAGAGGTTTAGGGTTTTTTTAGGGTGTAAGCAAGAACACCTGACAATCAAAATGGAAAAAAAGAAAAACAACACTTTGGAGCCCGAGAGGCCAAGGTGATATTATTTGAAATAAAACAAACTTTAAGAGGAAAAAAAAAAGCAGCCACAGGTGAGATAAGAGTTTTAAATAAACAGCTTGTATCTTCAGATTCCAGTACACCTCCTCCCCTAAAAGCCAATGTAATCAAAGTCACATAACAGTCCTGAAAACGCTGGGTAGGCCAAAACCTGCTAATTGACCTGTGATCGATACCAAAAGCCAGCAATGTGTAGTGAAGCAATAGCAAATGATTGACCTGGACGGCAGGCTTGACAATGGAGGCAGCAAGATTTATACCTCAATATCGCTGTAACAGTATTTCACATCCCTGCCAGCCCTGTGGGGTTATAAATGGATTCTGCTAAGAGTAATAAGCTTACTCCCCAATCCTGTACGTATAGGGAACAAGATGCCAGGGGAGCAGACATGCAGGACAGAGGTGCTATACAGCCTGAGTTAGGAGAGAGATTAATGTCACCGAGCTATAGAACGAAGCGTCCCAGGAACACAGACGATGGCCTGTCTCGCCCTGTTATTGGGAGCTTGTAACCTACAGCAGAGGCACCATGTAACTCGCCGTTGGAAACAGCGAACTACGTGCCTGAAGAAAGTCGGGGCTTCACTCTCGGGGGACAAACGTGCCGCACACTCTGGCTCGCTAACAATGAGGAAAGCGTTCTTTGCGTGGGAAGAGACAGGGATCCTCCCTCTCTTGTTTCCGAACCCTCTAATTCTGATGAACCACAATGTCTCCTGGAGAAATGATTCAAAATGCCTCTTTTGAAATATTCTCAGAAAAGAACCTTTCTGGGGAATTATATAAGTGTGGGGTTTCTGCAATCCCCTGGTCCCAGATAGCATTTTCCCCAGTTTCCTGTTGCATTGTGCCAGCTCCACTCTGAAGCTTAGCACACTGAGTCAGCTAGCCGGGTATACCCCCCTCCCCCCAAGGCCGCCCCCCCCCCGCCCCCACCGCTGCCATTTCCCCCTGCCCCCCAGGGCCCTTGCTGAGCCAGGCACTTTCCCTGTCCCTAGTCCCAGACCTTTCCCTCTAGCTCCTGGCTGGCTGCCAGGAGGTTGACGGAGGTTATTGCAGTGCGCCAAAGGTTTTTAGAAATCCAAGGATGGGCAGTACCCAGGGACCTGCCTCTGGCCTTGTACCTGTGGAGCTCATTGCATCACTGCAATTTCTCTGCCCACCTTCTCTCCTGGCCTGCCAACACCAAAAATATTGAAAGAGAGAAAGGAAGGGAAGGGGGGAGGGACGAAGAAAGAGAGGAAGGTTATTTTTAAAATAATAATTGCTTTTAAAAATCCTATACTTTCTTCTGGTACTTTTATGAAATTTTTAAAATTCATTTGGAAGATGTTTCTGAAAGTGGTAAAAAAACAAAAATCCCAAACAATGCGATGGTGGAACTCCTACCCTGTTCCCACGTTTAATGGGAATCTCCCAATGCCTCATTATTATATTTGCAGTGGTCTCTGCCTTTACTGAAGCTTATGAAAAGTTTCTTTGTTTTTTGAGAGCTTATTAAAGCTGGTCCAGTGAAACAAGGAAGGGCTGAAGATATAAGAAGCACCAGGACAGAGCCTGGGCGGGCCGCTGTGGCTCACTGCGAAGGCAGCGAAAAGGGGGCCTTGGAGACAGGTTCAGGGGGTGAGCCCAGGAGGAGCTGCCGCTGCCCATTGCTCCCGCGGTTGAAAGTCTCATGGAGTCCCTTAGAGGTTAGGAGATGGGTGCCTGTGGGGGATCAGGAGGGGGGAGGGAAAGACACAGGCATGCTCCTGGGAGGGAGAACACACTCAAAGTTTCTTTTAAAATAGGAATGCATACTGAATTCTGTCAAGTGTCTTTTCAGCATCTGATGAGATCATCATTGGATTATTCGCCTTTAATTTATTAATATGTGAGCTGATTTGCATTATTGGCTTTCCTAATGAAATTGAAATTTCATTATTTTCCTGAGTTATATTTCTTGATTTTTCAATATATTTCAAATTTCTGATTTAAAAAAAAAAACAGAAATGGTATTATCCCACATCATTTAAGAAGATTTGAGCCCAGCTGGTGTGGCTCAGTGGTTGAGTGTCAACCTATGAACCAGAAAGTCACGGCTCAGTTCCCTTAGGGGCACATGCCCGGGTTGTGGCTCCACCTCCAGTGGGGTTGTGCAGGAGGCAGCCAATCAATGATTCTCTCTCATCATTGATGTTTCTATCGCTTGCTCTCTCGCTCTCTTTCTCCCTCTCCCTTCCTCCCTAAAACCAATTTTAAAAATATATATTAAAATAAAGAAGATTTGAAAATGAAATCTGACTATATTAGCTACATGTTAATTACACAAGAGAATGTTTTTATTTTGTTTCTCTTTAAAAAATAAAACTCAGGTTGGTATTGTAGCATGTGGCATCAGCATTAAGTTTACTTTCCAGAGACTTTTGTCTCCTTGACACTTGCATTTGCATTCAGGTGAAGGTCATCTTGCAATGCAAAAAGCATTTATTGAGCTGCTTCTACATACCAGATTCTGTGCTTGCTGTTATGAGAGACTCCAAATGCCTAAGAACCGGCCAGTCCTCAATCCAGTGCAGTAACACGAATCATGAGGGTCTCACCTTTTAAAACTATGAACTCCGAGAAAAGCCATGTCTATGCCACCTAAGTCACAAAAGGCATAATGTCAAATGTTTGAAGAGCAGCCACAATTTGTGTTTATGTATGTGAACTAGTACTTCTCTGGGCATCGCTGGGGCGCGCTATGATGTATGTGAGGTGACTAACAAATTCTTTTCAAACAAAGTTGACAATGATGACAGTGTTAAAGAATAATGAGGCCGAAACCGGTTTGGCTCAGTGGATAGAGCATCGGCCTGCGGACTGAAGGGTCCCAGGTTCGATTCCGGTCAGGGGCATGTACCTGGGTTGTGGGCACATCCCCAGTGGGAGATGTGCAGGAGGCAGCTGATCAATGTTTCTCTCTCATCGATGTTTCTAACTCTCTATCTCTCTCCCTTCCTCTCTGTAAAAAATCAATAAAATATATTAAAAAAAAAAAAGAAGAATGAGAACATGCAGCCCCAAGAAGCATTACACAAATGAATGTATAACCACATATGTACTAGTACATAGGGTCATCTAAACCACCTTTGTATTCTTGCTGGTGACGTATAAATTGTTTCGAAATATCCTCAATGACCTCTCAGGCTGAACTTAGTCCTTGTTTTTACTTATTAGAATCACACCAGGTTTTTTTGTGTGTGTGTTTTTTTAGGTTTTCAAATAACATTAACTGAACTGTTGTAACCTGTCAATAATTGATTATGAAACTTCTTATATTTAATGAAAACATATTTCACTAATTTGTATAAATATATAATTTATAAATCAAATATAAAAATTTCATACCCAATTAGTTGTGAAAACTTTTGGTAACCTTTCAATAAGTATAGATCAAAATGGAGTGATCTCTTATAAAGATCCTTTCTATAAGTTAATTGGAAATTAAGTGAATTATAACATTGGAATGATAGTGAAGAATATGAAATATGGAAATTATATTTTTTAAGTAATTTTATTTCCTAAGTACATCACTAACTTCCTAGTATTTTATTAAGTACTTGTTAGAATGGTGGGAAGCGTAAAATGGAAGAATTCTCATTTTTAAAACCAGTAGACACTACTTTTCAAAAGATGTTAAAGGTAATACATGATGTATGCTGCTGAGCTGTGCATCCTTTGAGAAAACAGAATTTGTTGGCCAGAATTGTAAGAAAAGTAACTGAAAAAAATCATTGCTATTATATCCAGGAGACTTGTAATCATTGTGAAATGTTTACTGGTAATATATTCTTTCCAGAACTTTTTACACTAAGGATAATTTTATATAAAAAAGTAAGAATAGCCCTGGCCAGTGTGTCTCAGTTGGTTGAAGTGTCGTCCTGTACGCCAAAAGGTTTCCGGTTTGATTCCTGGTCAGGGCACATACCCACGTTGCGGGTTTGATCCCCAGTTAGGGCACATGCAGCAGGCAACAGATCCATGTTTCTCATATCAATGTTTCTCTCTTTCTCATTCTGTCCCTTCCTCTCCCTAAAATCAATTTTTTTAAAGTAAGAATAATATTTGCTTACAATGCAAAATCAAGTTTCAGCTGAAAAATTAAGGCTATTAAAAACAACATCAGAAACAACAAAAGCAAGTATTTCTTCGGCAGTTCTAACAAAAGTATTTGCACTTTTTAAAAAAAATTTTAGTTGCCGAAACCGGTTTGGCTCAGTGGATAGAGCGTCGGCCTGCGGACTGAAAGGTCCCGGGTTCAATTCCGGTCAAGGGCATGTGCCTGGGTTGCGGGCACATCCCCAGTGGGGAGTGTGCAGGAGGCAGCTGGTCGATGTTTCTCTCTCATCGATGTTTCTAGCTCTCTGTCTCTCTCCTTTCCTCTCTGTAAAAACTTAATAAAATATATTTTAAAAAAAAATTTTAGTTGATTTGAAAGAGAGAGCAAGAGAAACATTCATATTTTTGTTCTACTTATTTATGCATTCCTTGGTTGTTTCTTTTATGTGCCCTAACCAGGGCTGGAACCCACAACCTTGGCATACCAGGACGATGGGCCAACCAACTGAGCAACCTAGCCAGAGCAAGGATGTATTTGCTTTAATAAAAAATTTTTTCTGGTGTTTTCTTTCTCTAAAAAGGAAGACAATTAAAGAGACTCAGATATCTGAATGTACCATTAGTAGGTTACAAAAAAATGTAATCAGAGCTAAGATTTCTCTTTTCTGTCACTCTTCTCAAACTGTATTTTTTCCATAATTTTCTTTTCCAATTGGTAAGTGATGGAGAAGAATTGGTCAACCAATTTTCAAAATGTCAGATTCCCTTAGTTTCCAAATAATTACCTGCTTTTAAAACAGGTGCTTTTTTTTTTAATTGCTTGACTTGGTTTTGAATTAGTTGATTGAATTGGTTCTTTAAAAACTAGGAAAAGTACACCCAGCCAGCGTGGCTCAGTGGTTGAGCATCGACCTACGAGCCAGGAGGTCACAGTTCAGTTCCATGCTTAGGGCAGGTGTCGAGGTTGCAGGCTCCATCCCCAGTATGGGGCGTGTAGGAGGCAGCCAGTCAATGATTCTGTCTCCCTTCCTCTCTCCCTTTTTCTCTGAAATCAATAAAAATATATTTTAAAAGAAATGTAATAAAATACACATGTAGTAAAATATGAACGTCCTCCTTGGCCCCTAATTCATTTTCATTCCCACTTCTCAGGGCTTTCCCTGCTTTACAGTCTTTGTATGGATCTTTCCAGATACAGATAGTTTTTCAGATGAACATAAATACATGCTTATTTTAAACATTGTTCTACCACATTTTTAATATGCCAAGTTCACACAGCTAGAAAGACCCGGGACTGAGGTGTGACTCCAGGTCTGTCTGATTCCACAAGGTCAGACAAGGTAGTGAGATAGGGTGTGTGGTGAAACAGCTGCACTGTTTCCAATGCTCAGTGGCCAAGAACATGGCACGAATTTGGGAAGGCTGGTCTGTGGTGTTGTAGTCATATAACATCAAGTGAATTCTTCATTTAATCAAGACATTCTCGATTAGTGGCTTGTAAATACCCAACAAACAGGTAATAAACTGTGTATTTCAACTAGCTCATCTATCAATGGTGAAAATTATGAAAACTATGTTGCAACCTGGAGAAGTGACTGTGATGAAATCTTAAGTGGAAAAAGAAGGTATCTTCTCCTGGTTTTTAGCAAAACAAGCAAATTTTTGGACCACATCTAAATAGGCATCCTCGTCTTCTGTAACGAAACCACCACCTGGTTTTAATGGGAATTTCCCCCTTAACAAAACATATAAAGTCCTGTCTTCCTGGGCAGAGATAATAAAAGCCTTCTAGAAACTCTAAAGTTATTAGACAATTCCTGATTATTATTATTATTTTTCTACAAACGATGAGAAATTGTTACAGGTTGAATTGTGCCCTCCAAAAAAAGATTTGTTGACACCCTAAGCCCTGGTACCTATGAGTGTGACCTTATTTGGAAATGTGGTCTTTCCAGATGTTATCAAGTTAAGATGAGATCATTAGGATGGGCCCTAATCCAACATGACTGGTGTCCTTATAAGAGAGAAATCTGGACACAGACACACAAAGGGAACCTCATGTGAAGGCAGAGACACAGGAGGAAGAAGGCTATGAGATGAAGTGCCACCTGAGGTTAGCAGCTGCTGGGAGAGGCCAGGGAGGAGGCGCCCCAGGGGCTTCAGACGGAGTAGGGCCCCGCCAACACCTTGCCTTTGGACTTCTGGCTTCTAGAACTGTAAGAATAAATATCTGTTGTTTTAAGCCACCCAATTTTTGGAACTCTGTGATGGCAGTCCAAGGAAACTAATAAAGAAATCGTCGAAGATGTTTGAGAGGGGGGAGGGGAAAACTAACATTTATTGAGAACCTACGATGCTGTCCAGGCTCCATGCTAGATGCTTTGCATATTTTATTTAATTCTAACACTACGGGAAGAAGGCATTTTACAGATGAGGGAGTTGAAGCTCAGAAGGTCAGGAATACACTGAAGTTCCCCCGCTGGAGAGGGCTGAGCTGAGCCTCTGCCTCTAAAGCCCACACAGCGCTTCCAGCGCACCACTGCCAAGGACACGGTGCTGGTCTGAGAAGGCTGACTCAGCAGAACTGCAGCCACCGATGGTAAACATCAGTTACCACGCAACCTTTACCCAGGTGAACCAGACCTTCACGGTCTCCTGGGAGATATGTCAGCATCTCTTGACTGCCAAATGCTGTTGCTTATATAGCACTGAAGGTTCATAATTTGCCAAATAGTACTCGGGCCCTGTAAGTTTTTAACCAAAAGTTACCTGTAAGGCTGAGACTGTGGACAAATAATCCCATCTACTTACTTATAGACCTTGATAGAGAATGGGAGAAGTGAAACATGGCATGGTGTACTAGGGCGAATGACTCTTTCTCCAGCAAATACCGATCACATCATAACCTAGTATCCAACTTAATCTTTGGTTTTAAAAGGTTTGCTTCTACCTTCATATTTTCCCAAGGCTTCCGTGCCTGCTGGCTGGTAAGTGATAAAGCTGGTTTCCAGGATATAAAAGGTCAGGCCACTATCAGTTTAGAAAGTCAGTCTGAGTTCAGAATGGCTGGGCTCTAACATGCACAAAGACACATGCTGGGCAGTGGGCTGGATTTCGGGCTCTGCTTGCCCTTCAGCTGGCATCCTTATGCAGAGCTCAACCTGCACAGTCCTGCAAGGCCACCCTGAAGGTAGGTTTCTCCCTCCCCTGACTATAGGTGGGAGTGAGATAGGGTATGTGGCCAAACAGCTGCACTCAATAAAGCCATAGGAACTGTCAAGAAGATAGTAAGACCACTCCCCCCAAACCCCACCTCTGGCTGATTTATGGCTTAACACCTGCAAAGACCAGCTCAATCCAACATGGCCACTAATTTCACCTTATGATAACCCCTAGCCCTATTATATGCTCATTGTAATACATCAGCATGCAAAACAGCACACCCCACCCCAGGATGCCCTGGTCGGAAACAGAAAGCCCATATAAGGACACAGAGTGGCAGATGGAGCTCTTCTGAGAAGTCTCCACCTCTTTCCCCAGAAAGATCCTGAATATTCCTCCCCTTCATTGAATGCCTATCTCTCCCCCACCCCATTAAATAAACCTCAATAAAGGAAGCAAACTCTGATTAAGAGGGGGCTGCTCTGTCTGTGAAGTACCCACTCTCTGTCTTGGGACTTCACTAACAAACTCGCTTTCACTTTAAACTCTATGCTGGCTCATGTTTGGATTCTTTCCTGCATGGAGCCAAGAACCCACAGTGGGTCACAGGTGCTCGGGCTGCTGGACACCCCCCCCCACCCCCACCCCCTGAGCACCTGCATCAGTAGTGTTCTCCATATCACACTACCTGCCCCAAACATACAGGTAAAAAGGAAGCAAAACAATCTGTGAGTCCAAATCCATTCAAAATATTTGATACTCATGATATTGCTAATGAAATCATGCATCTCCCCCCAAAAGGGAATGCAGAAACTGTGTTACTCCAGCACCATCGTAACCCTCAAGTGGGACCACTTGGGGAGAAAAGACAGGACTTGGAGATGTGGTATTGGGATTTAGACAGCCACGCCCCTCGCCTGTTCATCTGATCCCGCTCAGGAAGCCGGAGTGGGGAGATGACAGCCTGGATGTGGTTGGGGATATGTGTCTCCAGGAGGGCTAATTAGCAGCTCATGGAGAAGAACCCGTTCTCTGGTGCCCCATTAATTACAGAGCTCCTGGCAACCCAGGCGGCCCACATGAATGCCTCCTGCACAAAAAGGTCACATCCTGGTGTTGCTAGTCAGATCTGTGCAAGATCTTATTGCTCTTCATGGTTATTTCCCTGATAATCACTCCCCAGAGGTCGGTCTGGCTACAACCTAGAATATTTGAGTGCAGTAATTTGCAAGATTTATGGAAAACAATTTCTCAGAAATGTGCTTCCAAGTTTCATTGGGCAAATTCCTCTTTCTCTGGCAAGTGCTGGAGCATATGGAGGAGGTAAATGTCTTAATGGACAGCATAAAAGTAACATTTTTCTTCTGAAGTTGATGATTTGCACTTAGAGCTTCCAATCGCATTTTTTTTTTTTACTATAGTGAGTGTTCAGAACAAATTAAAGGGAAAGGGGAAAGCTTCACTCTTTCAACCTCACTTCTCTGCAGCTCAGAAATGATGGTATCATTTCCCAGACTCGCAACACCCCCTCTGGTGCTCCCATCCTGGGGAGGAAACTTTTATTGAATTTCTCTACCCCAGGTTTTCGGCTCCTACCTGTCTCTGTTCTAGACAAGGAGCCATTCCTTTCTAAGATTTAACACAATAAGATGAAAATGGCCAAGGGCAGTCTTCCCAGTCTCTGGGTAGAAAGATTAATGGTAGAAACAATCACCTAATGAAAAGTTAGGAAAAAACACCTAGTGCAGGTAAACATCACCCAGGTGAATGTGCTCGGCAGCCTGCTTGCTCTTTGTAATCATAACATTCACAACCATTATTACATTTTGTTCTTTTATGACATGGAAGAACAATAAAGGGGGGGGGGGCTCAGAATCAGCCATCTCGCCATTTGAAGTTGGAACAACAGCAATATAGTTCATTCATTTGTTCAGCCATATCCATTTATTAAGCATCCACTAGGTTTTACACACCTATTTGTTCCATCTCCAAGTGAAACCCCCTATTTTACTCTTACACGTTCATTAGGTATAATGCCTTCTTCATGTCTCCGCAATGCATTTATCACTACATGTTGCAATTACCTGGTCACATGGTTGTCTTCTACGTTGACAGTGGACTGGGGTGCTAGGTGGGGCGATAATACATCCTGTTCTCCTCCGAATACTGGGCCAGGTGTTCAATAATGAATGGCAACATGTGTTCAATAAAATAATGCGACCTCACCTGATAGCAAAATAAACTCTACTCTCCTAAGGCCTACACTGAGAGTCAATGGGAACGGTTGGACACTTCTGAGGAATTATGAAATCGAAAGGAAAAGCCCTTTCTCTAAAACTGAAATATCAGGGTGCTCTTTAAGAGCTGCTATTAGATTTTTTTTAAGCACCAGGAGGAGATGTAGAGATCACCTGGGAGACTCCACTCCTTTCTCTGTCCTCCCCAACATGTAGAAAAATGGAAGTTATAAAATCTGCTTAAAATCATGCAGCTTGTTGGCAACTGAGTCATAAGAAGAGTAAAGGTTGTCGGATGCCCTCTGGTCCACATGCCCTGAAAGGCAAGCTGACCAACCATGCAAGACATACCCTCCGAGCACTAACTTCTGCTTTCCGAAATGAACTCTGTGTTGCAATCAGAGAAGAAACATCTCCTGAGTGTTGTGGGTTAGGTAAAGGTTTGTGCAAATGAAGTTTGTCCTTTAGTTAACCTCTTCCCATCTGGCAGGCGCACGCACACACACACACCAATGCAAACATCACTTCTTCAGGGAAACATTTACTTATTATCCGCTCATCCTCACGCCCGATCAGGTTCCCCATTATACACCTGCGGGGCACCCCATACTTGTCACAATTTGAAGACTTACCACAATTTAAAGTGACTAACATATCTGTGGGACTGTGCAATTAACGTCTGTGAGCTGTCTCCTCCATTAGATTAAGGGGTCATAAATGATATCCCTAGGACAGGAATGGGGAACTTCCAGCTCCATTTGGTCTGGCCCTACCAAGGCCTTAGGGGAGAGTTAATTAAATGTTTGACCAAATATAGCAGGCTAATTTTTAATCTTTATTTTTGAAAGTACATATGTCTCCTGTTCCCCCACATGCACCCCTTCTACTCCCCCCCTCCCAGGCTTTCACCACCCTATTGTTGTGTCCATGGGTGATGCATATATACATACAAGTTCTTTGATTGATCTCTTCCCACTCACTCCTGCCTTCCCTCTGAGACTGACAGTCTGTTAGCAGGCTAATTTTTAAGTTGATAATTTTGTAAGGCCCTCGAATACTGTTATAAATATCCAAATGGCCCTTGGCAGAGAAAAAGGTTCCCCACCCCTGCTCTAGGGATAAGACGCGTGCTAAAAGCACATCCTAACCCATCTTTTCTTCACAATACCAGCCTGGGAGTACAGACAGCATCAGTGTAATCATATCAAAACTATTTCATCCAGTCTACCTCAGTACCTGGTGTGGGTCATTCAAACTCAATTGAAGACCTCCTCATCTAGGGTTCTAGGGGTCTGAGGGTGTGTCCACCACGTGCTCACACTTGAGTCCTGTCCGCCCTCCTTAGGCATCTCACACTTTGTCCCTGTTGGGTGCTGGCTCCCTGCGCAGTGTGCTGCCACGGCCTCTGCATGCCTCAGGCCCACCTTGGAGCTGTCATACGTGATCCGTGGGTCCCAGTCATGGAGACTTCAGTCAAACTATTCTCTTACTTTTTTCTCCCAACCCTGCTCCCTAGGACTCAACACTGATGTCCTTCAGGGTTGGCAGAAAAAGCAAACCTCTCCCCTGTGTCTGGAAGCAAAGGCTTAGATCAAGCTCGTGAGCCTCCATACCCTTTGCCAGAAGCCTCCCTGGTGGCTCATGTCAATAGACCCCTGTAGGGCCTACCAAATGGGCCTTCCTGTCAACCCAGGCCTGTGTGCATTTAAGGGCAACACAACTAAGTCTCAATCTTGGGCCCCTGCCAAATCCAGAACCAACATTGAATGCCTGCGTGGCTCAAGGGGGGTCTCATCCTACTGCATCCATCCTACCACAGCTACAGGGGACTTAAAGGCAAGGCTTTCCAGGACAGGCCCTTGCACAGGCCTGAAAATTACAGCCAGGGACACTTCATGACTTACAGCGCCTGGCGGAGTCATGATGTGACTTCTGGACGGAGGCGGGGATGGACAGAGTCATGATGTGACTCTGGACAGAGGTGGGGATGGACAGAGTCATGATGTGACTCTGGACGGAGGCGGGGATGGACAGAGTCATGATGTGACTCTGGACAGAGGTGGGGATGGACAGAGTCATGATGTGACTCTGGACAGAGGTGGGGATGGACAGAGTCATGATGTGACTCTGGACAGAGGTGGGGATGGACAGAGTCATGATGTGACTTCTGGACAGAGGCTGAGGACATGCCAGCTGAACCTTGGCTCTGACACTTGCCAGATGTGTGAGCTTCGGCAAGCTTCTCAGCCTCCGTGAGCCAAAGGTTCCTCATCTATACACCAGTACAATCTCTGTCTCTCAGGAAAGTTTATTAAAATTAAACAAAAGTAAACCAGCTGGCACAGTGCTTGGGATGTAACAGATGTTCATTCCCTTTCCTATAACTTGTTGATTTGTTCTGATTTTTACAATCATGCCTTCTCCATAAAAATCTTAAGATGTATATTTCATGAAGCACTGATTAAAATTCTACTGTGCTCCTAGAGTTTATACATTCAATCCAATAAATTATTCTTACTATTTTTTTTCTTTTTACCCCTTCACTATTTGTATTGATGGATTACTTTTTTAGAGAGAGAGAGAGAAATATGGATTTGTTTTCCACTTCTCTATGCATTCACTGGTTGATTCTTGTATGTGCCCTGACCGGAGATCAAATCCACAACCTCTGGGTATCAGGACAATGCTCTAACCAACTGAGCTACCCAGCCAGGGCTCTGCTCACCATCAATTAGCTATTTCCTGGATTCTTCCTTGTGATGTGAGGGACACTAAATTCCCCCACTTAGAAAATGGCTTCCAATGGAAGAAGCCTATCTTAGGTGAAAGGAGGGGAAGCTAACATTTCTTTATTACCTACTCTGTGTGTAGGTAGCAGTAAAGCTTGGCAGCTAATGGCATGGGCTTTGGAGCCACAATGCCTAGGTCAGTGATGGCGAACCTTTTGAGCTCGGCGTGTCAGCACTTTGAAAAACCTTAACTTAACTCTGGTGCCATGTCACATATAGAAATTTTTTGATATTTGCAACCATAATAAAACAAAGACTTATATTTTTGATATTTATTTTATATATTTAAATGCCATTTAACAAAGAAAAATCAACCAAAAAAATGAGTTCGCGTGTCACCTCTGATAAGCGTGTCATAGGTTCGCCATCACTGGCCGAGGTTTAAATCCAGATTCCACCCCTTAGCTAGCTGTGTAAATTCTCGGGGCCTATGTTTTTAATCCAAACAATGATGGTGATTGTACCTACCTCATAGGATTGTTGTGGCAATTACATGAATTATTTAAAACAATGTGTGGCACATCAGTCCTCAATAAATAGTAGCTATCATTACTTTCCTGTGTGATGGATACTTTGATCCTCACATCAGCCCTCCAAGGGCTGTGTTTTTTGCTCTCATCCCTGAATGAGAAACCGTGATGGCAACCCTGCCCCAGAGCCCACGGCTAGGACACAACACCCTCGTTGCTGCCCACGGTTTTATGAGCCCAGAGCTGTGACCGGTCCTCTACAGCCCCATGCTTTCCCAGAGGTGGCACCTGGTTCCCCTGAAGTGTTCAAACAATGAAGAACACATTAATTACGTCCTAAAGCGCAGAGGTCTGAGTCCAGGTTAGACAAATGAGTTTCAGAGCCACTTTGTTCCAGGTTAAATGATGGCCACATCCATGGTGACTGAGCCCTGCACCCACCTGGCAGCCAAAGACAACACTGCAAACCAGAAGCTTCAGAGCTGTTTCAATAGCAAAAAGGGAAGGGAACTCTGTCTAGTGAGTGCCAATGTGTTGTGCTAAGCATTTTTACCTTTGTTATTTAATTCTCTGTGCAAAGTAGGAACTATTTCCCCCATTTTCTTTTCTTTTTTAAATATATTTTTATTGATTTCAGAGAGGGAGAGAGAAATAGAAACATCAATGATGAGAGAGAATCACTGATCGGCTGCCTCCTGCACGCTCCCCTCCCCCCTGGGGATGGAGCCCTCAACCCGGGCATGTGCCCTGACCAGGAATCCAACCGTGATCTATTGGTTCATAAGTCGACACTCAACCACTGAGCCACACTGGCTGGGCAATTTCCCCCATTATCTATATGACAAACAAAGCTCAGACAGATTATGTGACTTTTCCAAAGGTCACACAGCCAGTACGTGTCAGAGGCTGCACAGGTGTAGACACATGGCTGCATTGTCTTATAAATAAATCATCTCCATAAATACCTGGCAGCTCTTTATGACATCCTCTCAAACACCTAACTTAAAGCATAGCTAAGGCACCCTGGTCAGCATGGGTCAGTGGTTAGAGCATCGGCCTAAAGGATCCCGGGTTTGATTCCCAGTCAAGGGCATGTGCCTGGGCTGCAGGTTCCATCCCCGAATGGCGTGCAGGCAGGAGGCAACCAATCGATGTGTCTCTCTTACATCTATGTTTCTCTCTCTCTCTTTCCCCCCCTCCCTTCCTCCCTTCCTTCCACTCTCTCTAAAAATATAACAATATTAAAAAAATAAAATAATGAATCACTAGAAAAAATATCCTTGGGTGAGGATTAACAACAACAAACATCGTAGCTAAAGCTTATCAAGTGCTTGCTGTGCACTAGGCCAGTGATGGCAAACCTATGACACGCGTGTCAGAGGTGACACGCGAACTCATTTTTTTTTGGTTGATTTTTCTTTGTTAAATGGCATTTAAATATATAAAATAAATAACAAAAATATGTCTTTGTTTTACTATGGTTGCAAATATCAAAAAATTTCTATACGTGACACGGCACCAGAGTTAAGGTAGGGTTTTTCAAAATGCTGACACGCCGAGCTCAAAAGGTTCGCCATCACTGCACTGGGCTCTGATTTGGGCTTACATGTAGTATTTCATTTAATCCCCACCACAGTCGCTGGGAGGTTGGTACCACCACTACTTCAGTTCACAAAGGAGGAAATGGGCCTTGAGGAGTTCACGGCACTTATCAGATGATTTCAGAGTGTGTGATCTTAAACACCAGGCTAGGCTTTCTTGCAGGTAAGGAGGTTATGAGCATGGACAGTAACTCCGGTGTTCCTTCTCTAGCAACATGCTAGCCTCAACAGAGCACTGGACTGGAGACAATCTATCTCAGTGCTGATCCCGATCTCCACTGTTGAGCAAATTCATCACTCCAGGACTCAGTTTCCTGATCTGTAAACTAGAGAGCTTGAACTTGGATTTATTCCCGTGTATAGCACAGGATATATTCTAGGATGTATAGCACATCAGTATAAATGACATAAGCAAATCAATAGAGAAATTTTCATTTGGCCATGTATGCTCTTCCTCGTCAAAGACTGTCAGGCAGGTTGCTAACATCCATCTGAACTAGAAACTTGCTTTAGAACTCATATTTTGCCACCCTAGAAAATGCACTTAATACAGGAATTTAGAATTAACTTACCACCCATGTGAAAGCGAAAGTTCAGCATATATAATGTAGATATTTTACTGTCTGGGATGGATGGATAGAGGGAGGGGTGGAGAGAGGGACAGGTAAATAGATGATAGACAGATATGGCATTGAAGGCAGATATCTACCTGTGTTGCTGTGCTCCCTCGGACACTTCCTGGCTGTCTGACTTATGCAGAAGTCACATAACCTGTCTGAGCTTTAATTTCCTCACCTAGAAAATGGGGGAAATGGTGCCTCCCTTCCTGAGAGAATTAAATAACAAAGGTAAATGCTTAGCGCAATATATTGGCACTCAATAGACAAGAGTTCCTTTTCCCCTTTTGCTTATGAAACAGGCATGCACACATATATATATAATCCTTAATTTTAAAAATTCAAAGACTAATAGGAAAAGAAAAAAGAGGCAAGGACTACAAAGAAATAATTCAAGAGTGAACTGAAAGATGGCTATGTTAGGGCAACCACCTAAATTCAAATGTATCCTCCAGGGAGGGGCGTGCAGGGGGAGGGGCGGGCCAGGACAGGATGAAGGGGGCACATGGGCTGCAACATGCTGCCAATCCACCGAGAGCTGTTGACCGGCTTCTTCCCCAGTCCCTCCCGCCCAAGTTTTAGGAAATGCTAGCAAGCTCTAACCTCTCATTTTCCCCAGGGGAATTCATGTTGTAATTCACCAATGTCCCTGTTGTCAACTTTAATCACTTCAAATCAGGGAAATCTGCTAAGGAAATGTGCGTGCTACATCCCACACAGGCTAACAAACAGCAGGTCCCTTTGACGTAGTTAGAAGAGTCATCAAAATCACTTCCTGGTATGTTCACACAGTGCCTGGGCCACAGGAAGAGAATAAGAACAAGGCCTCCCTAACAGGTCAGGGAAAATGCCAAGAAAGGCAACTGGAGAACAGAGCAAGCAAATTTTGTCCTTTTTTTTTTTTTTAATTGAACTTCCTATTTTGAGATACATTCACATTTGCATGCAGTTGTAAGAAATAATACAGAGAGATCCGGTTTGTTCTTTACCCAACTTCCCCCAGTGATAACCTGTTGAAAAACTAGACCGCAAGTCACAACCAGGATATCAGCACTGACAGGCAAGACTCGCTCGGCTCCTCCACCGCAAGGCTCCCTCGTGGTGGCCTCCCCTACCGCCTCCTTCCGTAACCCCTGGCAACCATGCTCTCTTCTCCTTTTCTACATGTTTCTCGGTACAGAATGATAAGTGAAATCATACAGTATATCATCTTTGGGGTTTCATTCTCTAGAGATTCACCCAGGTCATACGAGTACCAACAGTTCTCTCCTTGTATTGCTAAGCAGCATTCAGTGTGGATGTATCACTGTTCGTTTAACCATTTGGAGAATATCTGGGTTGTTTCCAAGTTTTAGCTATTATTAATAAAGCTATAAACATTCACATACAAATTTTGATACACAAGTCTTCATTTCTCTGGGATAAATGCCCAGCAGTGCAATTCCTAATTTACACCCAAGTATTTTCTTTAAAAGGAACACAACTATAAATGGTATTGTGATTTTAATGTCAGTGTCTATATGTTCATTGCTGGCATAGAGAAATTCAGTTGATGTTTGTATGTTTATCTTGTATCCTGTGACCTTGTTGAATTCACTTAGTTCTGGGAGGTTTTTAATTTATTTATTTTTCTGGAGATACCTTGGGATTTTCTACCAAGAAAATCATATAACCTGCAAATAGGGACAATTTTATTTATTTCTTTGCATCTGTATGCCTTTTATTTATTTTCTTGTCTTATTGTTTTGGCTGTAACTTCCAGCGCTATAATTGAATTAGAGAGATGAAGTGAGTATTTTTGTCTTGTTCCCAATCTTAGGGATGCTGTGGGCTATAATTATGTCCTCACCCTTCCCCCCAAATTCATACATTCAAGTCCTAACCCCCACTATGATTATATTTGGTAGAATTCTCCAGTGAAACTAGCTAAACTAACTATATTTCTTTCTTGGGAGTACTTAAATTCAACTTCCTTAATAATTATAGGAGTATTCAAATTATCTTGTATTGGGTGAGTTGTGATAGGTTTTGTTTGTTTGTTTGGTTGGTTGGTTGGTTTTGTTTTTATTTTGTGTTTTTGATAATGCTCACCCGAGGTATGTGCCCTTGACTGGGAATCAAACCTGAGACCCTTCAGTGCATGGGCTGACACTCTAACTACTGAGCAACATTAGCCAGGGAAAGTTGTGATAGTTTGTGGGGTTTTTTTGAGGAATTGTCCTTTCCAGCTAAATTATTAAATTTACGTATAGAATTGTACCTATTATACTCTGTTTATACTGCTTATTTTTTAATATGTTGATCTTTTTTATTTTTGTTCCAAAGTGGAAAAAGATTTTATACTTTTTAAAAAAAGTATAAAACATACTCATAGTAAATAAAAAAGCTAAATAAAAGAGAATAGCACCCAAAAAAGAAAGTAAATCAAACCAATCAAAGACTGTTAACATTCTAGTGAAGATCCTTCAGACATCTACTTATCTATCTGTCTGTCTATACATTGTCTATCTACACACTCGTGTATATTTAAATATACATTTTATTTAAATGGAATTGTACTATGTATGCCCATCTGTAACCACCTCTTTCATTCAACAATATGCGGTATAAATCCTTCCATGTCAATGTAGATCTGAATTGTCATTTATAATGGCCACAAGGCATCCCATTGTGCAAATGTATCATAATTTATTTAAATAACCTGGTGCCAATTGACCCAAAATTGAAAACATAAATCAGAGGATGTATTTTTTTGTTGTTTACTCTCCAATGGATTTCCATTGCTCTTAGAATAAAATCAGAACTCTAAATGACAGCTGTGATCTGGCTCCTGTCACATCGGCTCCTTCTGTCTCTCAAAGTCATCAAATGATTTTCCCACCTCAAGGCCATTACCCTCAATTCTCTGCCCCAGCTCTTTCCACAGTGAGGCTCATTCTCATCCTTCAGTCTCAGTTTAAATATTGCTCACTCTCTCCTCTCTACTTCCTTCATAGCACTGACCACACTGTATAAGCATCCCATTTATTATGCTGGCTTATTATCTGTGTCTCCTCCCTCAACTAGGGCATTTTTCTGCCTCACTCACAGTTTTATGCCCAGCACCTAGTACTGTGCCTGGAATATAGTGAGTGCTCAATATAAGTGTTTATGGAATGAACAAATGAATGAATGCTTAGAGATCCTTATACCCTCTGCCCCAAATCAGAGTTAGGAGCCATGAAACTGAGTTACCTAACATACATCACCTTGTGGAAAAAATAAGTCTCCAAGAATTTATAGGCTAAAGTTCATTCTTATAAAAGGCAAATGCTCAAAGTGCTAAGAATTACAGTTAAGGAGTCTCTGTCCCACCACCAGAATTGATAAAATTGGGATGAATTTATCATTTGGAAACAGAACACATGGTGGCTTCTACCCACAGGTGTTGTAGAAAAATCCAGATGTTTGCTAACTCTCCATTGTCAAACTCGCGGCCCAGTTGTACCCAGTGGGCTATGGTTTGAACGGAGTCTAGAAAAATGAGCGCCAGAAGAAAGAATCTGCCTATGTTTCTCAACCACTGTATATTCTAGGGGAAAAGAATATTTGTTTCTAAACAACCAGCCTTTCTTTAAACGTAATTATTCATCAGAAGTGGAAAAGCACTCCTTTCACAGTTAGCAAGCCCAGGGGCAACTGAGAAAGAGGCTGCCCCAGTGGGGTTCAGCTCAGGCACTTCCTCTACCTCCTGTCCTACCAGCAGTTGGAGGCCCTGTGACTTCTCTCTGGAGCCTGAGGCAGTCTCCTTCCAAAGGAACTGTTGGTA
The DNA here is from genome assembly GCF_964212035.1 of Myotis nattereri. NCBI lineage: Eukaryota > Metazoa > Chordata > Mammalia > Chiroptera > Vespertilionidae > Myotis > Myotis nattereri. The sequence goes on along the minus strand of NC_138080.1, from coordinate 62,217,165 downwards.
ATAGTTACCTGGGGGGAAGGAGTGGCTGGAGTGAGGTTGGTCTTGTCTGGTTTGAATGATGTAATGCCTGAAAATGAGACTGTAGTATTGCATTACTTATAATAAAGAGAGAAAATACTTTTACTTTAAAAACAAACCTCTAGCCCTAGCCTGTTTGGCTCAGTGGATAGAGCATTGGCCTGCGGACTCAAGGTTCCCAGGTTCGATTCCGGTCAGGGGCATGTACCTTGGTTGTGGGCACATCCCCGGTGGGGAGTGTGCAGGAGGCAGCTAATTGATGTTTCTCTCTCATCCATGTTTTTAACTCTCTATCCCTCTCCCTTCCTCTCTGTAAAAAATCAATAAAATATATATTAAAAAACAAACAAACAAAAAATCCTCTAGCATACCTTCTCAGAGTGAGGCTCTCTGTCTTCCTGTGTAACAGCCACAAGAAAAACCATTTGGCAGGTTTTTTTTTATCAATGTACATTTGCCATACAATCCAGCAATTCCACTCCTAGGCATTTATCCAAGAGAAATGAAAACATATGTCCACACACAGATGAGCACATGAATATCTATAGCACTTTATTCTTAAAAGCCAAAGCTGGACACAATCTAAATGTCCAACAACAGATGAGCAGATAAACAAATTTTAGCATATATGGAAAACTACTGTTAAAAAAAAGAAACACCAGGATAAAATGGAGTCACTTTTGCTAAGCCACATCACCACACCACAACACCACACCATAACAAGCAACTAACCTAAATTTCAGCCTTTTCCAGGAGTGCAACTTTAAACCAATCAGTCGACAGTTTCCTGATCAGCACTAACTAGTATGGCGATCTGCCTATTAAGACCCCTCTACCTTCCCCGAAGAAAAGGTGCCCTTGTCTGAAATAACCCACTCCTTTGACTTTTTTTTTTAATATATTTTATTGATTTTTTACAGAGAGGAAGGGAGAGAGATAGAGAGCCAGAAACATCGATGAGAGAGAAACATCGATCAGCTGCCTCCTGCACATCTCCTACTGGGGATGTGCCCACAACCCAGGTACATGGCCTTGACCGGAATCGAACCTGGGACCTTTCAGTCCGCAGGCCGACGCTCTATCCACTGAGCCAAACCGGTTTCGGCTCCTTTGACTTCTTAACCTCACCCTCTTTCTGCTGAATAAACCCTTCCATTTTGTACAAGTCATCTAACTCCAAATTAGTTACTAGACAGGAGGCTGCTCAGATTCATGAGTTGCTTAATAAAATCAAAGAGAGATCTTCACATTTTGTCCGGTGAATGTTGACCTTGAACTCTACACTACCCAGCAGTAACAGAGAGGGAACTAATTAGACACACAACATGGATGAAACTAAAAGCATTATTCCAGCCCTAGCCAGTTTGGTTCAGCGGATAGAGCATCAGCCTGCAGGCTGAGGAGTCCCGGGTTTGATTCCAGTCAAGGGCACATGCCCGGGTTCCAGGCTCGATCCCCAACAGGGGGTGTGCAGGAGGAAGCCAATCAATGATTCTCTCTCATTATTGATGTTTCTATCTCTCTTCCCCTCTCCCATCCTCTCTGATATCAATAAAAATATTTTTTAAGTAAAAAATAAATAAATAAAAGCATTATTCTGAAGAGTACACACTGCATATTCCATTTATTTATTTGTTTGTTTGTTTACTTATTGCATATTCCATTTATTTTTAGAAAGAAAAAAACAAATCTACTCTATCATAATAGATGGTGTAATGGTGCAGAAACTCCATTTCTTTAACATGACCTTTTATAGACAGTGTAGTAAGAAGCTAGGAAAATCCCTTGGCAACTGGAATGGGGAAACTGAGACAGGCAGCTGAACAAATAGGCCCAGCAATTGACAGCCCAATACAGAAGGTCGCCAGGGTGCAAAGGCCGAGAGCCTAGCAACAGGCCAAACTGGTGCCAGCGTGGCCTTTCCTCCCCTGACGTATGTTTCAGCCCCTGGCCTTTCCTCCCTAGAGATAACATCTAGGCCTCAGTTGTGTTTCAGCTCCAGGCCCAGAGAAGCAGCAAAACCAGGCTGGTGAGGCCAGGAGCAGCTGTGATGACGACTAAGGGCACCCCGCCCTGGCACCGGCCGATCAGTGGAGACCACAACCTTGAAAGGACACACCTGGGGAAGGTGATGACTACTTTATTGAGATCCTTCCCTAAAACCTCCCCTAAACTCCCTGCCTTTAAATTTTTCATTTATTGATTGATTTTTACAGAGGGCGGGGGAGGAGAGAGGGAGAGAGAGATTTGTTGTTCCATCTATTTTATGCATTCCTTAGTTGCTTCTTGTATGTTCCCTGACCGGGGATCAAACCTGCAACCTTGGTGTACTGGAATGAAGAACATAGATGGACAGAGTCTTCATTACTTGATTTTGTTTGATTACTCATGGATATGTTTGAGTCTTTGACAGTGCTATGGGCTAAATTGGCCCCTCTGCCCCTAAACATCAAAATTTACATATTGAAGCCCTAACCTCAGATATGACTATATTTGGAGATGAGGGCCTTTCAGAAGGTAATTAACCCTGTGATTAGGCATCTATAGTAATAAAAGCATAATATGCTAAAGCCAGGGCTTCGAGGGAAGCCTGGGTCCCAGGTGAACTAGAGGCCCGGTGAACAAAATTCATGGGTGGGTATGGTCCCTAGGCCTGGCCTGCGATCAGGGCCATTTTCCCTGACTGCCCGCAGCCAGCCCTGCCCCCTGCCGTCACCCACCCTGGTTTCCCATTCACCATTGGGTGATTGGAGCCTGCCAGCTGGGGAGAGGGACCAAGAGGTCAGCCATTCTGGTCCACTCGCTGGCCCCACCCACGCCGCCAGTCACCCTCTGTGTGTGGGGCAACCAGTGGGGCGGGGGCCTTGGCCTGGCACCGCTTGCATCTCCTGCACTCACCCCCGCTTCCCCATTTGCCATCTGGCAATGGAAGCCTGCCAGCCAGGGAAAGAGACCAAGAGGTGGTCAGCATGCCTCATAGTGACTGGTCGAGCAGTCGTTCTGGTCGTTCCACAGTTTGGGTCAATTTGCATATTACTCTTTTATTATATACTAGAGGCCCGGTGCACGAAATTCGTGCACAGGAGGCTGGAGGGGTCCCCTCAGTCCAAGCTGCACCCACTCCAATCCAGGACCCCTTGGGGGATGTCCGACTGCTGGTTTAGGCCCGATCCCCAGGCAGTTGGACATCCCTCTCACAATTCTAGACCACTGGCTCCTAATCGCTCACCTGCCTGCCTGCCTGGTCGCCCCTAACTTCCCCCCTCCCTGCCAGCCTGATCTCCCCTCACTGCCTCTGCATGCCGGCCTGGTTGCCTCTAACTTCCTCCCCCTGCTGGCCTGGTCGCCCCCAACTGCCCCCCCTGCCGGCCTGGTTGTCCCACGCAGCCTGCTTGTTGAGTCTGTTGAGTCTTTTGGTTGTCCCTCACTAAGCCCCCTGCCGGCCTGGTGGTAGGCAACCATCTTGTGAGGGCATGAGGGTTAATTTGCATATTATGTCTTTATTATATAGGATAGGATAGGATAGGATAGGATAGGATAGGATAGGATGAGGTGTGAATGAAAAAAAGGTTCTATGGAAAGTATCTTCACAGAATGATCAGGTCATAAATTTCTAACTGGGCAGGTCATGGTGGGTAGTCACTCCCAGACATAAAACTTTATAGTAAAAGGTTTATCTTTGCCTTAAGCAAGCCCTGTCCATTGTTTCTGTGCATGTAGATTAACACACCTTTGAAATAAGCCCTAGCCACCCTCAAGAGAGCACAGAATCTTAACTACCCATAATCCAATCCCTGTTTTACTTTCTCCCTCCTTCCTGTAATCCAGTGGTTCTCAACCTTGGCTGCACATTAGAATCACCTGGAAATCTTTTTAAAATCCTGACTTCTGAGCCTCATCCTCCAGAAATTCTGTTTCTTTGTTATGGGTGGGGCCACAACATTAGTAACAAAGAAACAGAATTTCCGGAGGATGAGGCCCAGAAATCAGGATTTTAAAAAGATTCCCAGGTGATTCTAATGTGCAGCCAAGGTTGAGAACCATTGCTGTAATCTTCCTTATGTCTCTTCCTTAATGTCAAATAAAAGAAGCTACAAAACTGTTATTTTCAGGAGCACTTGAGGTCTTGCTCCCCAGCACATGTTGTCAGTTTGGCTCAATGAAACTCAAAAATTCTCTACAGGTTTGGAAGTTTCAAGAAAACCAGAGCTTCAAAATGGCATCATTTGTGCTGAAAGCCCACCACACCTAGACTTACTACCTGATCTAATTGCAGTTTCAGCCTCTCCCAGAAATGTAATCTTAACCAACCAGTTTGGAATTTTCTGGTCAAGCCACAGGAAGATAATCAATCTGTCACATGGGCCCTCTCCATCCCCCACAGAAAGAAGAGGCAATCTGCTTGATAAAGCCCTTCCCCTTCTCTTCCCTTAAAGAAAAGATAGCCAGACCCCAAATAACCCTTTCTTTCCTAATCGCTCCCTTGCTCCACCCTTCCTCCTGTAAAAGCCTTCCATTTTGTAGAACCCCTCAGAGCATCCTAGTTGTTAGATGGAATACTGTTGGGCTCATGATGCCAATTAGATTTTCAATTGTATTTAGTTGAATTTTTTTTAAAATATTTTTATTGCTTTTTACAGAAAGAGGAAGAGATAGGGAGAGAGAGGGATAGAAACATCGGTGAATGGGAAATATAGATCGGCTGCCTCCTGCAAGCGCCTCCCCCGCCCCCCTCCCCCCCCCCCCCCCCGGGATGTAGCCTAAAACCTGGACATGTGATCTGAATGGGAATTGAACCAGCAACCTCTTGGTGCAGGGGTCGACCCTCAACCACTGAGCCACACCAGCCGGGCTTGAATTTTGTTTGTTAATGAAGGGTGGGGCCCTAGTCCAGTAGGACTGGTAGCCTTATAGGAAGAGGAAGAGAAGAGATTTCCTTCCCCTCTAGCTTGCATGTCTTCTTATACAGCTTCACTTCTGAGAGCTGAAGCCAGACGCTGATCAACTCAGGAACTGGTGAAAATGCTGGGCAAATAGCAGTGCTAAGCAGGAAATCTTCAGAGGGGAAAAAAAAACTACAACTTCTATGATTATTGGCTCCTTTGCCTCAACGTATATTTTGAGAGTAAATCTTAAGAGTAAAAAGACAACTCACCTGGTTCTTTATCTCATTGTCCTTTCACAATCTGGTTTCCACCACCATCTGCCTATCTACAATTATTCACACAGAGATAAAGCCACCTTCTTTTTTAAAATATATTTTTAATTACAGCTGACATACCATATTATATTAGTTTCAGATGTAGAACCCTGTGAATAGGCATTTATATAACTTACGAAGTGATCAGCCTGATAAATTTAGTACCCGCCTGGCAGCATACATAGTCATTACAATACATAGTTACTGACTGTATTCCCTATGCTGTATTTTACATCCCGTGACTATTCTGTAACTACCAATTTGAACTTTTAAATCCCTGCATCGTTTTCACCTGAAAGCCATCTTCTATTATCACCTCCAAAGGATTCAGTCCCCACCTTGACCTCTTGGAGCATACATCACCGTTAACCCTTCCGAAAACCCATCCCTTACTTTTAAGACACCAATCTCTCCTTGTTTTCCGTCTCAGACCAAGTCTCTGGTCTCTTTCCCACAGGAATTTATCTTGGACTTTTTGTGGGTGATCTAGTTATCCACAGCTGCAACTACTGAACTCTTAAAGGTGGCCCTGACCCTGCTGTGAACCCCAGGTTCATAGTTTCATTTGCCTACAAAGCGACTCCACCTGGGTGTTCCAGGGGCACATCGCAATCATATGTTTCAATCTTAACTCAGGGTCCTCCTCTGACAGAGGCATCTCCAACGGTTTCCCTTGTTTGGTACTATTATCCACCAGTCACCAAGCCATCCCTAGACAGTCCTCTCCTCTCTCCCTTGGACTTCATCTGTTTCTCACGCCTGTGGTTTCTGTCTCCTTCATAGTCCTGAAGCCCATCTCATGGCCGCTTTCATTGACCCAATTCATTTGTTTAAGGAGCAGTGCTGAGGGACGAAGGGAACGTGCACCACAATCCCCTGGGTAGGTTTCTTTTCTTTTTTAAATATATGTTTATTGATTTCAGAGAGGAAAGAAGAGGGAGAGGGAGATAGAAACATCAACGATGAGAGAAAATCATCAATCAGCTGCCTCCTGCATGCCCTCTACCAAGGATTGAGCCCACAACCCAGACATGTGCCCTGACCAGGAATCGAACCGTGACTTCCTGGTTCATAGGTTGATGCTCAATCACTGAGCCACGCCAGCTGTGCTCTGTTTAGTCTTTCAAAGGTTCCCCAGAACCCTCAGAATCAAGTCCAAACTCGTCTGAAAACCATTCATGTGTTCCTTCTTGCCCACAGCCCCCGACTCATCTACCCCTCCCTTCTGGGTCCCCTGCACTCAAGCCTTATCAGGTGTGGTGGCACTCACTGTTCCTAGAACATTCCTCCTTTCTTTGCCTTGCTGTTCTCTCTGCCTCATACCTTTCTGCTTGGAAGTCACCTTGTTCAAAAAGCTTCACCTGACTTCTCCTGGCAAGTAGGCATTTCCTGGTCTGTTTCCTTGTGTCATGATTCTATATTTATCAGATACTAGTGGCCCGGTGCACAGTTTTGTGCACAGGGAAAGGAAATTAGAAGAAATATTTTAATATCACTATTTACATTTTCTCTATAATAGAAGTGTCAACCAAATTCATGATCGACAATGACAGATCGAAACACACGCGTGCGAATGGCACCAGCAAGAGCTTTATATGTATCGTGCATGCGGGAGTCAACTTAGCCTTTAATATATATTAAATAAACTTGCTTAATTAGACCTGCTTTCTGATTTAGCTAAACTTTTTCCAGCCTAGTGAAGCACCCCAACTTCTCTTTCAGGTAATTGTCAGCAACACAGCAGTAAATAACAACACAAAGCAGATTATTATTGTAGATCACGCAGAGAGAACAAAGGGTAAAATATTTAACTGCAGCAGTGTTTGACCAAATTCTGCACAGTGAGAAAACCTGAAGTCATTTTCAAAGGTCCACCATTTCTTACTTCTTTTAGGTTGGGTCAAATTTCTAAACTTTCTAAATCTCCACTTTCCAGATAATGAAAAGAAAATAGTATTCTACCGAGTCTCCTATCTACCTACTTCAGGACTTCTGTGAGGATCAAATCAGACGAGGCACAGGAAAACGCTTCACAGATATTTGGTTTAAGTGTAAAATGTTTGCACCTGGCTATAAAGCAAGTTGTGTTCCTGGGCTGAAGAATCTCCAAGGAGGCTAGTTGCTAGGGAGAGGAAACCAGGTGTTGCTATGTGACGTCATTACCTACAGTGACCATTTCCGGGGTGGGGTGGGCTGTGGGCCACATTTTGCACTATGGGGTCTCGGCAGCGTTGGCTGCGATTTGGTGGGGTGTCACTCCAGGGTGGTGGCAGGGCCCGTGTCCCACTTGGGAGAAGCTGAGTATTGTTTTGTCAGCGCCAGGTCCAAGGTTCCCTTTCTTTGTAAATGGCCAGTGCGCATCACGGCAACTCCTGCGTTGCACGTCTGCCCCCTGGTAGTGCGCATCATAGCAACTAGTTGGACAGTTGGAGGGACACTTAGCATATTAGCCTTTTATATATATAGATTATAAGAATTTGTGTTTACACCGCACCCATTAAACTGTGAAAGGACTTTGTTCAATTCATTTTTGTATGTTCTTATGTAGAGCCTGGGATATAATATGTACTAAACAAATAGCCACTGAATAAATTTTTGAAGTGATTCAGTTTTAACTCATATTTTTCTGATTGCTTTAATCTATACATATAAAAAGCCAGTGACCATAATGACCATAATGACCAGTCGCTATGACGCCTATTGTGGCCAGTGAACCGGCCTGATCAGGGGGTGGGGCTAGCCAGCCATCCTCATGGCCCCTCCCCTTTGCCAGCCTGCCCCTGATCAGACTCTGAATCAGACTCTCCCATCCTGATCAAGAGCAGACCGCCAGCCAAACACCCCCACCCTTTCCCCCCACACACACACCAGCCCCGCCCCTGATCAGCCTGCCCCACAACAATAGGCCTGCAGCCCTTCCTCCTTAACGTCCCAACCCTGATCACACCCGCCACCCCAATAGGGGGCGGGGCTGGCCAGCCAACCTCCTGCAGCCACTCCCCTCTCCCAGCCCCACTCCAGATCGGCCCCCAACTCCTTCAGGGGCAGGGCCCGCCAGCCAACCACCCATGGCCCCTCCCCCAGGCCACTGGCCCCTGATTGGCACCCCCCACCCCAATTGGGGACGGGGCCCACCGGCCAATCACCCGTGGCCCCTTCCCTCAGCCTGGCCCTGATCGGCCCCAATCGACAGGCCCACCGGATACGCCCTGATTGGGGTCAGGCCAGCCGGACGCCATCCATGCCTCTAGTATATAATACAAACACAATACTACTTTCAGGATGGCATGCTCTTTGAGTCCCTTTTAATAATGACAGTTTATATTTGAACAGTACTTTAATTTTTCTAGCAGTTTTTCCCCAACACTTTGTTATGAGTATTTTCAAACATATAACCCATCACTTATATTCTAACTTAACCTTTTGTTATTCAGGCATACCTCGGAGATATTGCAGTTTGTTTCAGACTACTGCAATAAAGCAAGTCCTAATGCTTTTGCTTTTGGAGGGTCTTGCTTTCAAATTTGTATTGTGAATCCCAATACAACATGAGGTATGCAAAACACTCTTATGGCCTATTTTATTATTGCCTCTTATTTCTAATGACTAAGGTCTGATTCTACCTGTTTTATTAACAAGGGAACTGAGACTAAGGGTTTATTGACTTGCTAAAGAGCTTGCCTTTCAGGAGCTGTAATCTCCTGCCCTCTGACTCATCCACACCTTCTGGCACTAGATATGTTGACGTAAGAAGGTCTGAACCTGCAGAGAATTTTATAAGAGTTTATTTGAACCAAACTGATGACATAAGCTGGGGAGGAGGACTGTAAATACTCCAGAGATGAACAGTTTCTTTTATGCATTTGAAATTATGGAGGTGGGGAAAAGCAAAGCGAGGATAGGATGACAGGATAGTTAATAAGATGATGTGCTCTCTTAAGGGTGGTTACAATTTACTGCAAAGGTGTGTTAACCTAGATGCACAGAAAAAATGAACAGAGCTTGATGAAGGCGAAGGTAACCCTCTTACTTAAAGTTATGTGCTTGGGGTGTGACAACCCACGATGACCTGCCCAGTTAGGAATTTATGATCAGGTCACCCTGTGAGGTCACTTCCCATATAAGTCAGGTCTGAAAAAAAAATAGGAGAATCAGCAAAATTATGGGATAACCAACAAGAAAATGTTTGTAGCTCATAAGTAATTCAGAGAGGTGTCCAGTCTTGGGCACCCTCCCCCTCACCCCACTTCCATTCCTGGTTAGTCATCATTTCCTGTGGGACCTAAGATGTTACTTCCATGCCTTCTCCTCTAGCACAAGAAGCAAGTCTAGAGCATCTTCCATCTCAGCTGGTCCACCCTTTCTTTATATGTGCCAGAGATACCTCACCTCCATTAAAGCAGGGCCCTAATCACATCCTTGCCCAACTCACAAAACACAGCAGCTCACCATTTCCTACCAAATGGAGTCCATTATAATCTCCGCCTTCCACAGTGTAACCTGCCCAAGTATCTGTCCTCTTACTCCTTAGCTTCCACTCTGTATAACTAAAAGGGAGAGTTGTTGCCCCCAACACACCCAGGGCTTTGTGATTATTTCCTTTCTTCATGTATAAATCGCCACCACTCTCCCCCAGATCCCAAACGTGTAAATTCTAAATTTACACGTTATGGCCCAATGCCAATTGTTCTAATAAGCCTTCTGGGAACTCCAGGCTCGTTATAACCCCTATCGCCAAATTTATGACAACTTGTGGTACCGATATGGTCTGATTTCTCCTACGATCTTCTGCCCTTCGCCTGAGTAAAGCAACCTTGGGGAAAGGGACGCTACCGTATTCATCGCCCACGCACAGTAGGAGCTTTATCGTGCTCAATTTCGTTGAAAGTAATATATTCCGCCCAAAGAGTCGGAAGCATACGCCCTTTGCTGTATTCACACTCACACTCACACGCACACACGGATGCTGTCTTCTACTCGATACACACGTGCCCCGGAGCCCAGCCCTGGAACTGCCTGGGGACTCCCAGCCTGTGGGCGCTTCCATTCCAGCCATCTGGAGGGGAGGCTCATTTCTTTAAAACCGCTCCATCGGATATCTTAGTCCTCCTTAGGCCTCAGACAGCCTCCTCTCCACCATCAAATAATAACATCTTTCCTTTAAAAATAAAATTACCCCGATTCTTGGAATACAGCCTGGCCGCGCGTGGGTCCGCCCCATGCATCCCCCCCGGGTCCCACTTGGTAGCGCCCGCTTTGTCAGCGTGCGGGCTCACCGCTTACCTCCTGGTCTCGCAGTCCACAGTCGGCAGTGCCGCCGCCGTCGCCGCCGCAGGTGTAGCCGCGCTCCAGCCTCTCGGTCGGGCTCGCCTGTCCCGGACTCTCCCCGGCTCTGAGCGTCCCTACCCAGGGACGACCGGAGTCTGCTCACCGCCCGTCTCGGCCGTGCTCCGCTCCTCGGGCGTGCGAGGGGCCGCGGCGGTGGTTGGCAGCGGCGCCCGGCATGTATCAGAGCCCGCGGCGGCTCTGCTCCGCCCTGCTGCTCAGGGACGCGACCGGCCTGCGCCGCCGGCCCGGCCCCGGCCCGCGCGGGCAGTCGTCCCCGCGGGCGGCCGCCCCCGGACCAGCGTCCCCCCGGCTCCTGGCGGCTGCCTCGGGCGCCGCGACGCTGTGTTCGCGAACAGGTGAGTGGCCGGCGGTCCCGGGCGGAGGACGCGCCCGGCGGCCGCGCGGAATGAATGGGAGCCGCGGGCGGCGGGGCGGGCGGCGGGGCAGGCCGGGAAGGCGTCCTCTCCCGCTCGCCTCTCCCCTTGCCTTCCGAGCCTGGGGTTTGCGTCCGGAACGTTGTGTTCGGGCTCATTGTGTGTGATCCTTGGGTGCCGAGCCTCCAGTATTTCTCGCCTGGACCTCCCTTTCATTCCCCGCTAGCTGAGCCGAAAATGATTTGTGTTGGTTTTACTTCTTATTCCGCGACTTATGGAAATTTTATGCAAAAAAGGTAATAATTGAAAGTTACACTTATTTGACCTGTGGCTTGCAGGGCCTCGATGTTCTGTTTGGTTATATATATATATATATGTACACACACACACACACACACACATATATATAATTGATTTCAGAGAGGAAGTGAGAGGGAGAGAGAGATAGAAACATCAATGATGAGAGAGAATCATTGATAGGTTGCCTCCTTCATGCCCCCCACTGGGGATCGAGCCTGCAACCCGGCATGTGCCCTTGACTGGAACCGAACCCCGGACCCTTCAGTCCGCAGGCTGATGCTCTATCCACTGAGCCAGACCAGCTAGGGCTTGGGTTTTGTTGTTGTTTTTGTAAGTGTATCAATGCATTGTAACACACCATGACTCGCTTTACATTTTTTTGGATTTTTGTAATTTTTTTTCCTTTTGAGCCTTCAGCTCCTAGTGCGTCATTCTGTGTCCTATATACCTGGGTTACAATCTTGTAAAGGTGATGCCTTCTCCAAGAGCCAATTTTAAGGCTCCACATACCTAGGACTTTTCCTTTTTTTTTCCCACCTCAGTTTCTACCTGAGGACACATCCCTGTGGCCACAAAATACATACAATTTAGTCATACTTTTAAAATGAGTAAGTTTCTCTTTCAGAATGGCAGTTTGCACTGAAAGTGTATTTTGGTTGTGCTCAAGTTAGGCTGTTGCTGTTTGAGACATTATGTGCCCACCCTACATTATAAATAACGTACATTTCGCTCGGAAAGTTTTGGAATCATTTAAGGACAAACAGGAAGAATATGTTCAATGTGACTTTCTTTAATTAATGAAAGTGATAATCCAAAATGTGACTGAAGCCAAGACTTGAAACTCTATTCAGATTATTGGCAAATGTTATGCTGAGGCATTTATTTATGTATTTATTTATTTACTGAAGCCCTTCTTGAACTAAAATTACTAAAGAAGACACAAATTTATTACGACGCTAACCATGAGTACACTAACACGTAGGATAATGTGAAGCGGAATAATCCTACACTAACCGGCTGAGGCGTCCTTACACAGTCAAGATGGTAAACTGGTAACTAAGACTCTAAAGTAGGTTGTTCTTTAGAAGGGGTGAACTTGACAGCCTTCCGTATTTTTTCCCAGTTCTGTAAGAATGAGGCACACTGAAGGAACTGTTAGAAGACGTAGCACCATATAAGTTAGTGTTTTCCTTGCTGGAAGTTTTCAAGAGAAACGTAATTAGGCTTGGGGCGGAAGGAGGAAAAGAAAACCAGTTGGTGTCCCAGCTCATGCCCCTCAGGGTAGAGTTGTCAGTAGGTCCACCCTGGAAGCAGATAGCTTGTGCAATACACGGATGTACATAGCTGTGCTGTCAGCTGAGGGGAAAAAATGGTCAGGTCACACAGAACGTTGGGAATGTTAGGCTTTTCGCACAGAAAGGTGTTTTATGAACTTTTTAAAAAGTCCTCTGAAACACCCTTGTTTCACATAGAAAGAAGTTATTATGGCCCGAAAACTACTGTAGACAGTTACTGCAAACTCTAGGCAATCTTCCTGTTTCATGTACTTTTACCCTCATCTACTTGTCAGGACATTGGTTCACTGGTTGCTCCATCATCCATTCATTACCACAAGTTTAAAATGTCTCAGGCACTGTAGGCGCATTATTAGAGGTAAAAGAATGTGAGTCTTAGTCTGCCTTTAAGGGTTTCACTGCCCAGTAAGACAGTTGAAATCTGCAAAAAGAAATAACTAATGAGATTAAACACCTTTTACATTAAGATAAAGGTTTACAAATGGCACAAGGGTGTGGGAGGTAAGGGAGTCCCTTTCTGCAAAGGTCATCCTTAAGGGCTCAAGAAGTGTGTTGCTTGACCATGAAGATGGCTTTTCCAGGTTGAGGCTCGCTCATTGCACTCGGGGTGTGCTGACCTATGTGATTTCCCATATGTGGGAAACTCAACTGCATAATTTGTATTACCTGGGGGACTGCATTTGTGCTTTACCCTGAAAAAAAAAGGGGGAGGGGGGAGTGCATTTGAGATGGGCCTTGAAGCATGGTTAGGATTGAAAGATTGAAACTTTTTGTGTGGGGAAGAGCCCGGAGCAGGGGGTGGCGTGAGACGTGGATGCAGGGTGAGAGAAGAGGCGCCTTGCAACATATTTCTGAAGAGCCTCAGACCAGCATTAGGTGCTCTTAAAACTGCTGTTCCAGGTCTCTGACCAGTGGGGTCAGACCACACCTGGGTTCAGCAACCTCAGTACTTGATTTCTGGCCCAGAAAAGAATTCAGAGCCAAGACTCAAACCCTGAGAAGATAAGATTTACCAAGTAGGACACTCAAATAGAAAATTGCAGCCAGTGGCTCAAAGAGCTGCCCTGCAGAGTGGGCTAGGGCTCCTTTTAAAAACTCGAGGGGAGTTAACTGCTTTCTTCTTCAAATTGACTTACCAGGGCCTGTCCTGTCTCGTGTGCCCTTGCATGGAAGTTAATGGGGCTTTCCTCCAGCCCCCTGGGGCAACCACATGCCTGGGGAGAAGAGATCTGGAGACTCACCTGCATGACCTGAGGCACTATAGGGTGGAGAGGTCTTAGGGTGAGGATTGAATAACAACACTTATCTCTAGTACCTGCCATTCTAAGGTGGAGAGAAGTCTTAAGGGCAAAGTGTTGAATATCTCCAATGTCTGCTCTACCAGTTCTTCTTCATCCCTAGGTGTCCGTCCTCCCTGGTGACCTTCTGTAACTAGCGCATCGTCCTTGCTCTGCTGCCTACCACAAAGCATGCAGGTTCATGAAGCCTCCTGTGGATCTATTAAACAGGATCATTATTGCTGGGCCCCAGGTTCCGTATTACTTAACAAAATAACAACCGTAATAAAACTCCAGGTTATTTGTACGTGCCCCGAAGTTTAGACATGTGGCAAGAGAAGCCTTCAAGGAGCTAAAAGCTGTTCTCTTCAGAGAGTCTTGGGGGTAGGGTAGGGGCAGTAAGTCCCAACACTTGACCCCATTCCATGATCAGCTCCTTCCTAGCTTATGCCCCTTGGCAATCAGAGGTTACTGGAAAGATGAGTACAGCCCCTTTGGAGTCAGCAAATGCTAGGCTATTAGAATTTAAAGGGGACATTGTTTTGCTACCTTTTCTCTTAAAAGGACAGCATCCCCCATAAAGAAGCACCAGTTGCCACAGTTACTGTCCCAGATGAAATGCAGTCAGGAGTCATCTGGGGGCTTCTACATGCTGTCCTCCAGGTGCCCTCTCAGATAATGGAGCATTGGCGGAATTACTCTTCTCCACCACTGGTATGTGTTACTTTTTTCTTAGTACAATTTTAAAAGCAAATACCAGCTCATTTGAGGAGACAGCTTTATTTAGTATGTTCCTTAATTGTGAGCAGACTGCTTAGGAGAGGGAAGAAATGGGAAAGCTTGTAATTATCAAGCTTCTACAGAAATGAATTGCCTTCCATGTGAAAGAACTAAGGTATATTTTCCTGTAACATTCAATGGGAAGAGTTTGAATGCAGTACTGTTGAACACAGTACACTTAAATGGCGAAATATTACCTGGTATCTCATGACTAATTGTGGCAGCAATTGACAAAATAGAGTAATTGACTAAAAAGTGGCTGGATTTGGGGGAAATGGCTTTGCTTTCAATTGGTGAAAGGAAGGAGAGGAGACCTCAAGGTGCCTGAAAGTGACAGGCATGTGAGCAGTTCTGTTAACCCCCACTCCTCCTTCCCAAAGGCACTTCGTACTGGACAGTTTGAGGAAACTGGGAGAGGATTCTGAGAAAGTGTTAAGATCCTCCAAGCTTGGGCCTAATACAATTCTAGAGACTCTGGAGGAAGAATATTGACCTGAACAAAAGCAGGCTTTTAGAAGAGGAAGGCATTGGTGTGTTTATGGGAGCGAAACCAGACAACCAGTGGGTCTGGGCTGCCTGTCACTACTGGAGCCAGTGAAGCAGAGATAGGGTTGAATCATATAGTATGAGCATTTATTCCAATAGTGCCAGCAGTATGGGAGAGGAGTAGGTCCTTCGTAAACATTTGTTTTGTCCCTTCCCCCCATAAGCCATCTGCTTGTAAGGGATACAAGAACCAAGATTACATGGGGAAGTAGGCAAAAGGAATAAGAATGGGCAAGCCAAATGGTCTTATTGGCCTGGGGAAGCCGGCAATGCGGGCTGGGTTGGGACTTCATTGTTTGGGTAACAAACAAGGTTGTTAATCTTTCCATGATAATAGGTAGGTTTTTGTTTTGTTTTTGTTTTTATAGTAAAAGGTAGAGATTTATTGAGAAACAAGCACAGACTCCCACAGGGGGAGGGAGAAAATCCTGATAGGTAGTTCTTGAATGAGAATGGACTGCATTCCAAGGTTGATTATAGGTACAACTCCACAGCCAGGTTAGAATGTGCTTTAATTTAGAACAACAATCAAGGTTAACAGAGCATGGTTAATATTTCTTATAACTATATTTAGTCCCCAATATTCTATTTCTGCCCCTAACAATGGAAGTGGATCAGTGTAGCTGTACAGCTTTTGGAGTGACTAGGTAGGTAAATGTAGTATTATGTAGGTTTCTGTGATGTATACTGAAACAGAAGTGCATGGGGCGATTATATTCTGTTTTCTTGGAAAAAGGAGGGAGGGAGGCCTTTGCTGTGAGCAGTCACTGCTCGAATCAGAATGTTTAGGTCCTTGATAACCACTTGAATACATAGAAATTCGATAGATGACATCCATAGGTTTCGGCTCCATAGTAGAACCATCTACTTTAACGAAAAACAGTTAAAATAATTTGGATTTATTTTTAGAATAGGGGAAATCTGACTTTCCAAGGAAGGAGTAAGACCTCCATTTAAATCTTAGGTGGCTGCTCTCTTTGTTATGCCCAGAATTCAAGATCCCCAAGAAACCACGCCAGGGAGCCAGTCCGATGCAAAAGCAGAAGGTCCTTTATTGAGTTAGCTAACCCGACCCGGGCCTCCAGCTGACGCAGCGACCGGAAACCGAGTGCCACCCATGAGAAAATCAGGGCTTTAATAGTGAGGGGAGGGGAGCTGACTGTGGGCCCTGCCGATTGGCCAGGCGCAAGTCGGGTCTTGTTACACAGGATGTGGTCATCTCTATGGCGCGCACATCCCTTGCTTGTCATTGGTTAGTTCAAAGAAATCCCGGGCGTGGCCAGCAGGGGCCTGGGCTTCCGGAAAGAAGGCACTCTTCTGAGCACATGGCCTCTGCCCCAACATGGAGGATCCAGGGTAAGATAGAGGGCATAGCCCTCGCCCTTTCATCTTGTCTCTACTACAATGGTCTCAAAGCAACACTTGAGAACACACCAGCCACTGTGAATTCATTGAGAGGGAGATGGGCAGGAGTGCCCAGGGGAAAGAAAGCTAAAGAAAATTATTACCATAAGCTTTGACTGTTTTTGTAGAGCCCTTTTTTTCTCCTCCCACTACCAAAAAAATGGATGAGCCCAACTGGGTTCTTCTGAGTTTTCATGTCTGCCAGTGGGGCCTGAGCATGTGATGACTAGCCCCGTGGACAGCACTTACTGACAACCCAGGTGAGCAGCCAGGGAGGACATTTGTTTTACTAAATGCTCCAGGGGGTCTCAAACTACGGCCCGCGGGCCACATGCAAATACAAATATTGTATTTGTTCCCGTTTTGTTTTTTTACTTCAAAATAAGATATGTGTAGTGTGCATAGGAATTTGTTCATAGTTTGTTTTTTTTAAACTATAGTCCGGCCCTCCAACGGTCTGAGGGACAGTGAACTGGCCCCCTGTTTAAAAAGTTTGAGGACCCCTGGCTTAGACACCTGCTAGAAGTTTCTTACTAATGAAGTTTCTTAGTTTCATGAGAAGTCCATTGAAGTGAGTGCCTAGAAGTTACCAGCAGCCAATTACAATAAAGAAATTGATACCCCCACTGCTAAACTTGACTGGCTTAAAAAAAAAAAGAAAGAAAGAAATTGATAAAGAATTATTGCAGTAGCCCTAGCTGGTTTGGCTCAGTGGATAGAGTGGCCTGAGGAATGAAGGGTCCTGGGTTCGATTCTGGTCAAGGGCACATGCCTGGGTTGCGGGCTCGATCCCCAGTAGGGAGCGTGCAGGAGGTAGCCAGTCAATGGTTCTTTCTCATTGTTGATGTTTCTCTCCCTCTCCCTTCCTCTCTGAAAATCAATAAAAATTTAAAAAAAAAAACACAAAACGAACTATTGTGGTAGATGTCTGGGAAGTGCCCTAGGCTTGTCACACCCTCTCCCACTGTCTTCCTTTCCCCTAACTCTCTGCACTTCCAGTACTTGGGCAGGCTGGCTGCCAGCCTGCAGATATGCTGTGACTCACCATGCCTCATCCTGTGTGGAGTGCAGAGTAAATTGCTTTGTAGATTCTAGTGATACCTTGAATATAATAGCTTTCTATTTCCTCTCAATGTTTTGCTTTCATAGATGTTAACCATCATGGAGAAGGAAGATGTCATCTTTCAAATTATAGGTCAGATTTTTGAGATTTGGCTGATATGTACTCTACAGTTAATTTCTATCATGGTTTAAATTTTTTTTAAATTTTTATTTATTGATTTGAGAGAGAGAGAAGGGGGGAAGAGGCTGGGGGAGAAACATCAGTTTGTTCCACTTATTTATGCATTCATTGGTTGATTCTTATATGGGCCTTAACCAGGGATCAAACCCTCAAGCTTGGTGTATTGGGATAACACTCTAACCAACTGAGCTACCCGGCCAGGGCCTAAACAAAAGTTTTTTAGGTCACAAAAGTAACATATACTCATTACCAAAAACTCAGAACTTTAAATGTCTTTGTGAGTATGTATTGATTATCTTCATAAGCTAATGGATTTTTCTTATTTTTGTTCCGAAGTTCCATCAGAATCAATGTCTATTATGTGAGATTTTCTTTTTTAAAAATGTATTTTTATTGATTTCAGAGAGGGAGAGAGAGATAGAAACATCAGTGATGAGAGAGAAATCATTGATCCGCTGCCTCCTTCACACCCCCTATTGGGAATCGAGCCCTCAACCTGGGCATGTGCCCTTGCCTGGAATCAAATCTGGGACCCTTCAGTCTGCAGGCCAGCGCTCTATCCACTGAGCCAAAACAGGGCCTAACCAGGAATTGAACCAGCAACCTCTGGGTGCATGGATCCACGCTCAACCACCGAGCCACACCAAATGTCATTCCCTGTTTTTTTAATCCTCACCCAAGGATATTTTTCCATTGATTTTTAGAGAGAGTGGAAAAGAGGGAAAGACAAATATCGACGTGATATTGATTGGTTGCCTCCTGCACAAGCCCTGACCAGGGCCTAGGCCGGGTAGGAAACTGCAACCGAGGTATGTGCCCTTGACCGGAATCAAACCCGGGACCCTTTGGTCTGCAGGCGGACGTTCTATCCACTGAGCCAAACCAGCTAGGGCCCAGCTGTCATTCTTGAATGAGCTGTTCTAACAGTTGCCCCCCAGCTTCTCCCACCCTTTGTGTTGACTCAGCATAGAGTTTCTAGAAGCTTCCTTTGGAAGAACCATATTTAATTTATCTTTGGTAACTAGGCAATATTCCAGGCTTTGTAGGCCAGGCCTCTCTGTTACCACCACTCAGACCTGCCATTGCAGTGTGGGAGCAGCCACAGGTAACACCGGCTTTATTATGGACACTGAGATTTTAGTTTCATACCATTTTCACATGGCATGAAATATTATGACATTCCTTTTAGCTTTCATATTTCCATTTACACCTGTAAAAGTGGGCCATTTCCCTGAGTGTCTCAGGAATGTTAGTGGTGGGCATCATGCCCTAACACAGACCTGAGGCTCGAGTGGACAGCCATTGTCCCACAGCAGCCTGTGGTTTCTTCTGCCCCTGACACTGCCCTGCAGTGTCATCATGTTAGAAAAGCCCAGTTTGTGCAGATGATTGGCCAGCCAGCTGATGGCAGCACCAGCTATAAACGTTCAATCGAGGCCATTTTTTGGAGGCATTTCTTCTTCTGGAGTAATACTTTCTAGATGAATCTGGCAGGACTGGAGGTACAGCTCAGCCCCCTCTGGAAAGCACTTTGGACTTCTTGTCTGTTCTGTGACTGCTGCCCAGCAAAGAAAGGTCGTTGGGATTGTCGCTGTGGTAGGTGCTTGTATTTTTAGACACGTTAGGCCGAGAGTCCTGACCTTCACTTGATATCTCTAGCAGTGCCACGCGGGGTGTGATGCTGCTCTGTACACTTTGTGCCGTGCCAGTGGGTGTGCTGTGATGGCAGTGACGTCCACAGGAGGCGGTGGAATTCGACCTGTTTACTCCTGTGTGTGCCCCTGGCCAGGCTCCATCCCAGTCGTCCTAACTCAGAACCAGCAGAGATGCAGGTGAGCGGTCCAAGGTGCAGGAAGCCTTCTCCAGCGCCAGGCCCTTCACTGGTTATGCAACCTGGAGAAAGCTGTGCAGTCTCTGAACCCTAGGCGCATACCTGTGAAATGGTGAGTCAGGACCAGCTCTGCTGGGTTGCTGGGGAGAGGAATGAAAATGCCTGGAAGTAGAATGGTACATGGCAGGCTGTCTGATGATAGCCGCCTTCTCCTGAGCCCCAGAACGTGAGCTGCACTAAATAGGACAGAATAGCTAACATTTTAGCTGACACTTGGGATGTGCTGGACATGGCTCATTTACCTTGATCCTCACCGCAGCCCAGTGAAGTAGGCTGCACTGATCCCCAGGTGAAGGAACTGAGGCACAGAGAGGTACATCAGTTGTTCAGGGATGCTATTAGTGAAGAGAGGAGCCGGAATTTGAAGCTAGGCAGCCTAACGAGTCATGTGTTTGGATGTTTTGCCTCTGAAACGCAGCCCAAGCATGTCAAACTCAAAGGCTAACACGGGCCAAATAAACAAGGCATGCGGCCCATGGGCCAAGAGTTTGACATGCTTGCTGTAGCCTGATCTTACTGAGAAAAGCTGACGTGCGAGCCACCAGGCTTTCGCCCATAGCATGCTCCATTGCTGAGGACTCCAGGCAGGCCTGCCCATCGCCCACCAGGGTGCAGTAGCAGACATTTGAAGACTGGGCACTGACTAAAATACTGTATCTGACCCTTCCCAGAAAAATCTCTTCCTAGGTTGGCCCTTAGAATCCAGTCTCGAGGGGCCAGCCAGGAATTAATGTCTTACAGCCTTGCACTCAGTCGTAAAATGAAGCCTGGCTGGGTAAGCAAGGTGGACAGAACCTGCCCTCGTGGAGCTTACAGTCTAATGAGCCAAGGACAGGAATTGTAGTTCACATATCAAGAGTGATTTAAGAGAAGCCGGCCAGGTGTAAGAGGGGAGGCGTGGGCTTGGTCCTTATAGCTGTGCAGGCGGGGGACTAGGAATCTGTTGATTTCTGCAATCAGCTTTAAGAAAAGGAACCACATATCCAGTATCCAGGCTGTTTCATGTCAGTGGGTATCTTGCGAGTGTTCTCACTCACTGGTGTTGAAGGCGGCCGCATTTACTCAGGAACCACTCTGTGCCCTTGCTGCGGTGGTTCAGCACGCGGCCACTAGATGGCAGCGCAGGACTGCTCGGCGGCGCCTTCCTGTGACGTCTGTCGTTTACAGTTTGTGTGAACTTGACTGGCCGAGGTTTCCTTGGGGCCGAGGTTGGGCAGCTCCGCAGCTTCCCAGGTGTGTACCCAGATAACCTTGACTTTTGTTGAATTTTTGGTTTTTAACTCGCGGCTTTGCCAAGCCCGGGGGTTGAGAGGCTAAGCTCCAACTTAAGGGTGAGCAATGATTCACGGACTGAATGGTTTGGGCAGGCTCGAGAATAGCAATGGCTGGGCAACTGCAGAACATCGTGGGGACAGACGTCCCTCCGCGGCGAGTTCCCGGTGCGGCCAGGGCCCCTGGAGGGGGCCCAGTCAGTTTGGGTGTCAGCGGACGGGGTTCTTTCTCATCCGGCACGCTAATCGCCAAACCCTGGTCGCTTCCAAACTCTGGTGGCCGGCACTCGGACCTGGTGTTGGGGTCTGCTTTTGCGCCACAGTGATTGGCAATACGGAGAGTAACGTGTATGCTAAATCATCTCTGGCAAGTCTTTAAAGACTATTATAAGGGTAAGGAGAGTTCGTTTTCTATTCCTATAAAGTAAAGTAGCAGTGACTTAATAATGCATCCAGTTCTCAATGTATAGGGAAATGTGCTTATGGAATTAGGCAGTGGCAAGGGATGGAGTGGTGTTGCTACATGAACAGCTCCGCATAAGCAATAAAGCTATCCTGACCTGTTGCCTGTATAAGTTATATAATGTATATCATAGGGAATGATGGCTGATACTTTTTCTCCTGAATGGCTCAAGGCGGGGGGCATAGGGGAGCGAGGAATTTGGGGCAAAAAAACCCCACAAAAAAAAAACAGTTGCCGAACCGGTTTGGCTCAGTGGATAGAGCATCGGCCTGCGGACTTAAGGGTCCCTGGTTCGATTCCAGTCAAGGGCATGTACCCTGGTTGCGGGCACATCCCCAGTGGGGGGCATGCAGGAGGCAGCTGATCTATCTCTCTCATCGATGTTTCTAACTTTCTATCCCTCTGCCTTCTTCTCTGTAAAAAATGAATAAAATATATTTTTTTTAAAAAACAGATAAGTTATGAGGTCTAATAGAAAATACCCACATCCAAACACACACAAAATTGGAACTAGAAGCTAGTATGAGTGCCAGATTTCAGCAGAGGTTTTATCAAGATTTTGTATTTTTCAATATCTTAATTTTACCACTCGATGAATTATTTGTGCTATCTCACCTCAGGCTTTTGATGGTGAGCTATTCTGAATCTTTTTTGAAGCCCTGAATAGCAACCCCTATTAAGGCATAAAAACTTCAGTAGAATGACTTGAAATATTGCAATTGGACATGTGTGAAACAATTTTTTTTAATGATTGATACTCCTAAAAAGAAAAAAGTTAATGTTATCTTTAAGAACAGGTGAGAGACAATCAGTTGTCACCAGCATCATTCTTAGGATCGGAGAGGGGGAGAAAGGTCCCCCATAATCTTCAGCTTTCTTTTCAAGTTTAAGTAAATGGCCTTACTACATTGCGGTTCCTAAGTGGGCCTAAGTCCTGGTGTGCTGTGTTAAAAGTGTAAAAATAGTATCTGAAGTCTTTATAGTGTTCACTTCAGTTATTCGTTTTCTAGCTTGGGAATTAATTCATTTGTCAAAGTCTGCATTCCCTCTTAAAGATCCCTGCACCTCCTGGTTTACATCAGAAATGCATTTGAGACACCCATGTTGCATGGATGAATCCTGCAAGTTAACAGCTTGTTTCTTTGTATCACTGCATACTGTTGCATTGTATGGGTGTACCACAGTCGTTTATCCACTTGCACAGTGAAGGGCATCTTGGTTGCTTCAAATTTTGACGATTGTGAACAAAACTGCTTATAAACATCTGCATGAACCTGATTTTTCAGTTCACTTATGTAAATACTTAGGCGCATGAGTTCTAGGCCATATATTAAACCGATGCTTAGATTAGTAAAAAACTGCCAAGTTGTCTTCCATCGCGGCTGTGCATGGGAAGCAGCGCACAGGAGTTTGTGGAGGATTGGTATTATTTATTTAAATGTTTGATAGATTGGCCGGTGAAGCCACCACAGCCTGGGCTTTTCTTTGTGGGAAGATTTGAACTTAATTCCATATCCTTGCTGCCCTAGTTGAACTAGTGCCACAGAGCGGAGGTGGGGGGGGGTGGGGGGAATGCCTCAGAGGAGCGCCGTTCTGACCTGAAGCTCCCGGCCTTGAGGAATAAGCTTCCCAGTTTGTTGCATGCCTGTGGTCCATACCCAGGGCACGGAAGCAGCTGGTTTTGACAGCTCTGTCCAGGTTTATGGTTGCCTTTGGGGGAGAGGATTTGTCAGCATCCTTAGGACATCCTGCCAGAGTCCTGCTTTGTGGCGTTCTCCCACCATCACCCGTCAGCCAACGAACAAGGGTAGAATAATATCCCAGAATGCTCTTGCCTCCATCTCCAGCCACATCTCTCCCCTTTGGGGGCAAATTTTCTGTAAAATACTCCTGTCTGCGCTATTTCCTCATCTCCCCACAACTCCACCCAATCCCGGAAGTTGGCGATTTCCATGTTGCCAAATCCAAGTCTGTTCTCAGTCTTTGTTTTCTTTGCACCGTCCAGTAGCGCCTGACACAGGAGAGGACCACCTCATGGATGAGACCCTGTTTTGTCTCCAGGAAGATCAGACTTGCCTTGCTCTTCTCCTCCTCCTCTGGCCAGGCCGTTTTTGCAGACTTCTACCGCATCTTCCCCAGCCTGCCCCAGAGCTCAATCCTCTGACCCGTTTTTTCTCTAAACTCACTTTAGTGTCCTGTCCACTCACATCTCCCAGCCGTTTGTTTCCAGTTTGCATGTCTCTCCGGAACATCAGTCATAGCTAATTGCCAAACTTGTTTTCCGCAAACTCACCGCATCCTCCCAACAGGTGCTATTGGCGACTGTCCCTCTCGTTGTCCGGCAGCAGCTTTGGAGGCCTTTTGACGACTGCTCTCATGGACCACGTCCAGGTCACCAACAGAAGTCGCTGTCGCCAGTTGAGATTTACTCAGAACCCCACCACTTTGACTATTACCACTAGTCCAAGCTACCAGTGTCTCTTGCCTGGATTATAACTGTCCTCTAAGAGGCTTCCTCTGTCTGCCCTTGTTTCCTGACACTGTAGTGTATTTTCAACACATGGACCAGTGAGGCTTTTCATGTAAATCAGACCCTCTCTCCTGCCTAGAATTCTCCAGTTTCCCATCTTAGAGAAAGTCCTGAGGATGGCCGGTAAGGCCCTTCACCTGCTCCCCTGTCCTCACTGACCTCATCTTCTGGTCTCTCTACGGCACTGCAGTTGCCTTGCCAAGCATGCTCCTTTCTCGGGGCTTTTGCATTTGCTGTTCCTCTGCCCAGAGTGCTCTTATGCTGGATCTACGTAAGACTTACTGATGTCCTCACCACCTCGAGTCTCGGCTCACATTTCACCCTTCAGGGAGGCCTCACTGAGCATCTTGTGTAAGTTAGCAGCTCCCCGCTCACTAACATTCCTTTTGCCCTTTCTCTGTTTTTCCCCATAGCACTTCGACCATATGACAAACGGTCATCTCGTCTTCCCCCACTACCACATAAGCTCCACGAGGACAAAACGTTTAGCATGGTTACTGATATATCTCCAGTGGGCTAGTGTCTGGTGTCCAGTGTGTGTGTGTGTGTGTGTGTGTGTGTGTGTGTGTGTGTGTATAACAACCTGTAAAACCCTTCTTAGCTCAGGGACTGCACAGAAATACTCTGGCTGTAGTTTGCCAGCCCCTGCTCTAGTAGTTCCCTCAAGAAGGTCTCCTAGAGTCAGTATTGGTTTTGCTGGATAGGAAGTTCTTCAGTCACATATAGATTAGCCATATATTAGTTTTCTTATAAGTTACTTGCTGGTTTTGCCTATATGCCCAAGGGACTTTTCTCTTTTTCTTTACAGTCCAGTTGGTGTTGGTTATTCTGGGTTAATATTCTCAGGTATGTGGCATGTTATTTCAATATGTAGTTTCAAGTATTGCTTTTTTTTTGGCTTTCTTTTTTTTTTGGCTTTTTTTTTCTCAGAGTGACAAAAACCAAGCTTTATGCATTGATGATTGAAAAAGTCTGTGATACATTTTTAACCTGACTTTTTCTTATTCATTTTTTCCAGTTTCATTGAGGTATAATTAATAAATAAAAATTACATATATTTAAGGTGTACCATGTGATGTTTTGCTATGTGTATACATTGTGAAATGAATACCTCAATCATGCCAATTAACATCTGTCCTCTCACATCGTTTTGTGTGTGTGTGGTGAGCACTTAAGATTTCGAGCAAATGAAACAGTTTTATTAACTATAGTCACCATATTATATATTAGAACTCCACAACTTAATTCATCCTGCATGTTTGAAACTGATTTGTAGTTCTTAGTGTTTTGTTTTGTTTCATTTCATGCATTGGATTTCTTGCTACTACAACTCCTGTTATTCATGTGTGTTTTGGATCTTCTTTGCCTAAAATAAGCACATATTTGCCACTATCTCTCCGATGCTTTATCTCCTCATTTCTGGGTTTTCCCATTCTGATTTAGGCCAGTTACCATTTTCTTAATGACCTTCGACTCATTTTGCAAATAGGATACCGTTTTGATCTGCTTTCTGGGTACATCTTTCTGGCAAGCTTTCCTTGTCTGGACAGATGTTATGCTGTACCATATTCTTTTTATCTGAGGTTTTTTCTAAGTTTCTAGAAGGAAGTGTAATTCAGGGCAGTTTTTCTGGCTTCAGATAACTCCGCAAACCATGAACTCCTCCAATTGGGCACTTATCCTCTTTTTCACATACTTGCTTTTTATCAGTTAACCACCCCAAAACTCAGCTTGCAAAGATATGATGCCATCAAAATGATGTAGAACCATTCTGTTGTAACTGAGCTACATTGAGCTGGTAGTTCCTCTGACAGATGTCAGGTATTGCTGTTTGCTTCACATTGAAAGCACTCCACTGTGCCCTGTGAGTTTGCTGTGGCCCATGTGACACTTTGATCTACAGTTGAGGTGATGCTGATCTGACCACATTTAGTAGGACTCTTAACTGCTTTAAAAAACGTGGAGGTACAGAAGAAAGATTTTCAAAGGTTTTCTGCCAGCCAAGAAGAAAAGTTCTTCCTTTGGACCCATGTACTCAGGCAAGCAGATTGATTAAAAAGAACATATTCAAATCCGTTTGAAAACAGGTGTGTATGTGCCCATCTGTGCATGTGTGAGAAAGAAGTCTTGCTTGCTGATGCATGTACACTTAAATGTATGCTGGGGAAACTAGGGTGTTTCTTTGCTTTAATATAGTTTTATTGGGGGGAAAAATTACTTTTGAGTTGATGAAAAGGAATGAGAGAGCATGCTTTATTGACCTTGATATTTAAAAGACATTTGGTGCTAAGTATTTGAATTTGCTTTTGTGATCTGTCACCGTGAATATGACTGACAGCTAGTTTCAGATTCAGTCCATCAGCCTGCTAAACAATGTATTTTCATAGAGAAAATTTTGTGTCTTTCAAAAGAAGGCAAAGATATGGATGTGGTAGGAAAATTCAAATTCCTCCATTCCAATATTCATCATACACAGAATTGGAGGTGGTTCCAAGTAAAACATGCCCCTAATTTATACCATAGTGAACACAAAGAATGGTTAATTTCCAAAAGAGCAATCACTGCTTACAAGTGAAGTGACAGGTACAGCTTCCTTCATGCTAATTAGCTGAAGGCCATGCTCTGTTCTCCTTAGTGATTTAAAAAGGAAGCACTGGAAAATGCCCAACAGGCAGTGCGCCACCTGCGCCGCCTCACCCTTCCTCCCTCCAGGATCCCAGGAAATGTGGGCAACTGTCTCTTGTCCCTTTCCCTCCTCCAATCCCTTTTCTGATTTCTTGTTGTTTTTTAAGAAATACGGCTATTGATAATAGATTATCCACTGTATTGCTCAGTGAGGTTCACAGAGCTCGGCAAAAAGCTGACATCTAAGCGAAATGAGGTAGGGGTTTAATCCAGCCGCTTCTCTTCCTCACAGGGATCTGGGTAGATGACAGGCTGGAGCAGCGGCCTGCTGTAACTAGCCTAGTCTCTTCTCCAGGATTAACATGAGCTTCCTGACATCTGCCTCTTCACAAAATTGGTTTTCAAGTTTTTGAAATTATGTAGAAAAAGGAATGGGGATTTTGTTTCAGCCATGCTTTTCTAAGACTGGGTTTATACGTTATAAAGACAAGTAGTAGGTTAGAGGAAGCCATAAAGATCAAGGTATTTTTCCCTTGTAAGAATTATCTTAGTTCTGAGAGACCAATTTTAATAGTATTTTCAATGACCTGTCCCAGTACAAAGGTAGAACCTGGGAACGCCTTTAATCTACCTGTGCCAACAGCACCATTTCCCTACATTAAGGTCTCCTCCTAAGGACAGGAAAAGTTTCCCCTTCTAGTTGAGCTGGGTGGGAATTGAAGAAAGGCAGGAAAAGGAGCTGAGTGTGTGATTGTGCTTTCCTTTCCTCTCCTACAGCCTGTTCCATGGGAAACGGCACGAGCAGACTCTATAGTGCTCTTGCCAAGACACTGAACAGCAGCGCTGCCTCCCAGCACCCAGAGTATTTGGAGTCACCTGACCCAGAACATCTGGAGCCCATTGATCCTAAAGAGCTGCTTGAGGAATGCAGGGCAGTCCTGCACAGTCGACCTCCCCGGTTCCAGAGGGACTTTGTGGATCTGAAGACAGATTGCCCCAGTAGCCACCCACCTATAAGGGTCATGCAATGGAACATCCTCGCTCAAGGTAAGGCCGATGCTTTTGTTCCTGAGCATTAAGTTTGTGGTGACTGCCTTTCTGCCTCTGCACTTGCCAGTGCACTGATGTCTCACGTGGAGGGAAGAGGTGTGGGCAAATGGGAGGTGTAAGATGGGGTGACAAGGGCAGCATCCGCTCCCAGAAGGGCAAGTTAGGAAAGCAAGTCTTCTGGCTTTCACTAATAACTCCAGCAACTCGAGACGTATTCCTTACCTTCCATGTTGTAGGCCATCTAGATACAATGAAAGTCTACTTCCCATCACTTGAAAATCTAAAGGACCCCATCACTTGTCAGCCTCAAAACTTTTGTTGTCTCCACTTTCAGTCCACAGCATTAAGATAGCATTTGCAAGGGAGAAACTGAGTCTCCTGAATGGTTACATATGGAACTTGCTACAGGGAATGGGAGCTGTGTGGGTGGTGCTGAACCTGTCATTCTTATGGCCATCTTCTCACCCATTCACATCTCCATCAACTTTCCCTAGTGTTCTCTCTCATGTAGCAGTTGAAATTTTAAGGAAAAGGAACAAGGGCTGCTTTTTTGCCCCTTCCTCCCCAAGAAAAGGGCATGCTTGCTGACTTCCCAATCTTTGGTTCATTCGTTTTTTTCCAGCTGTTCATTCATAAGTAGGAAAAGCTGCCTATTTAGGATCCCATTCATTCTGAGTGGTGTCTGTATCCATTCATAGTCAGTGTTGAAATTAGTATATAGAGTTAAACCTATCTATCTCATCTGACATAGTTTAGAACCCTAGAACTGCAAAGACTACTGTTTAAAGCTAAAACTTAATGCCGTTTAGGCAGAGAATCACCCACAGCGCCTGAAGGAGGAAGCCCTGGGAGGGTCTTGAGTCATATCAAAAACCCAAGGAGATTCCCAGGAACTTAACAATCATGATTCTGTAGTAGCTGACAACCGACTGGCTTTTTTATTTCAGCTCTCGGGGAAGGAAAAGACAACTTCGCACAGTGCCCCGTGGAAGCACTCAAGTGGGAAGAGCGGAAGTGTCTCATCCTAGAAGAAATCCTAGCCTACCAGCCTGACATCTTGTGTCTCCAAGAAGTGGACCACTATTTTGACACCTTCCAGCCACTCCTCAGCAGACTGGGCTATCGAGGCACATTTTTCCCCAAGCCCTGGTCACCCTGTCTCGATGTAGAACATAACAATGGACCAGATGGCTGTGCCTTGTTTTTCCTCCAGAACCGCTTCAAGTTAGTCCACAGTACCAATATCAGGCTGACGGCCATGGCATTGAAAACCAACCAGGTGGCCATTGTACAGACCCTAGAGTGCAAGGAGTCCAGTCGACAGCTCTGCGTCGCTGTCACCCACTTGAAAGCACGATCCGGCTGGGAGCAGTTTCGATCAGCTCAAGGCTGTGATCTTCTCCGGAACCTGCAGAACCTCACCCAAGGAGCCAAGATTCCCCTTATTGTTTGTGGGGACTTCAATGCAGAGCCAACAGAGGACGTCTACAAAAATTTTGCTTCCTCCAGCCTCAACCTGAGCAGCGCCTATAAGCTGCTGAGTCCAGATGGGCAGTCAGAACCTCCGTATACTTCCTGGAAGATCCGGACCTCGGGGGAGTACCGGCACACCCTGGACTACATCTGGTATTCTAAACACTCTCTGAGTGTGAGGGCAGCTCTGGATTTGCTCACTGAAGAACAGATTGGAGCCAGTCGGCTCCCATCCTTCAACTATCCTTCCGACCACCTGTCTCTAGTGTGTGACTTCAGCTTTAATAATGAACCTGATGGACTTTCATAAACACTTTGTAATCACAAGTCTTAACCAGGGATGTTTCAGGAAAACTGAAGTCAGGATACGCTGCCCGAGGAAGGATTCCCAGTTTCTCTCACTTCACTCTCCGTTTCCAGCATGCCTCGGGGAAGGAATCCCACTAGTTAACAAACATTTCCCATTAAACCCTTCAGCGAAAAAGGTTTTTGCACTCCAGTTTTGGCTTGTTTTTTTCTCCTTTCCCCTAGCATTAAATTTAGATCAATTAAGGGCATTAAATTAGTCTTGTGAAGTTTTCAGTTTGATGACGCTATATAAAAATACTTTGTCTTCCATAATTAACAAGTATGCAGGAACAATTTCCTCTAGACAGTATTTCAAGTTATTTATTTGTGGTTTTAAGTATCAACAAGATATGCATGGCAGTATTTATTTTTTATATCTTCATGTGAAAATAATAGCATTACAAACATTTAAGAACCATGCAAAATGTAAGTTAGAGAGTAATTTATAGTAATTTTCTTAAGGCTTTAAGATGTTTTTATTTGGGGTCTAACAAAATAGTGTACAAATAGTGTACAAAGGAACTATTTAGCCTGGAGGCCCCAGGGGTTTGTTTTTTTTTTGTTTGTTTTAAGTGGAAATAGCTGGTCTCGATAAGTTCTTCATAACAATTCTTGCTGTGCCTCCATGTTCCCCATTATTTTATTTCTTGAAGATTCCATGACCAGTTGGTCTTTGTCATTTAATCACTGCTATGCATTTACAGATTTCTGTTGGAATGCTATTGGTATACATTTGATTTGTGGCCACTCAGTGTCACAGTGATTTGTATTGGAATGTACTGTTCACGATGGGTTATTTAGGAGCAGTGGCTGGTAAAGTCAGGGGGACCTTCTTTTCAGAGATGGGCAACCAGAAAGCCTGTTCACAAGGCTGTCATTGTAATTTCCTAAGACAGCCAGGTGACTGGCTCAGAGTGTCTAGAAAGAATGTAAAAGGAAAGATAACCTGGAATTCTCTTTCCTTAGGGGAAAAAAGTGGTCAAGGTGAAGCCCCTTCTAAACAAAGTCCCAGCAAATAACCTATGGGTAATAAATTGAATATTTTAATCCATGAATTGTATATATTTAAAATTAATAAATGGTCTTTTGAAACTAGTACTTTAATATCTTGTATTTTTAGTCCAAAAAGAATCTGGGGTAGACTTGATCTTTTATACTGACTTCAGAAAGGGAGCTATAGAAACCTCAATGATGAGAGAGATTCATTCATCGGCTGGCTGCCTCCTGCACGCCCCACACTGGGAATCGAGCCCACAACTCAGGCATATGCGCTGACTGGGAATCCAACCCGGGACCCTTCAGTCCACAGGCCAACACTCTATCCACTGAGCCAAACCAGCTAGGGTGATTTGATCTTTTAATACTGTTAACATGGTGGGTTCACACTATTCATTTACACACAGATATTTATTTTAAAAGTGAACAAAGCAGATCTATAGCTGCACATTGAAGGCATCTTTGCTGTGCTTTTGTGGTATGGTATCTCTCAGTGCCAAGGTTGGAGCTCCCAAAAGGGTTCACCCAAGTATTCTGCTTTGGAACCACTTGTGAAACAAATGAAGTTTCTCAGTACATTGTATACATAAAATCTTGGGGCTACCTGGAAGGAATGGCAAGCAGAAAGACCATCCATACTTTTTGGTTCAAATCTTAGCATGACTAATAGTAATCATGTTGCTGATAAACAACACTAATTACAATACTTATATGTACAGGCATTAAATATTGTTTTTCTACCCCAAAGTACACCAATCTGAAGAGAGATCATGACAGCCTTGAGTAAACAAATCTGAATGAGAATGAAAGTCAAACTAATATGTGAATTTCAGGTATCCAACAATAGTCACCAGCCACTTATTGAGAGAGACATGTTCTGAGAAATGTGTCATTAGCAGGTTTCAGCATCATGTGAACATCATACTTACACAAACTGCGGTGGTACAGCCCACTACACACCTAGGCCGAAGGATAGAGCCTATTGCTCTGTAGGGGAGGGAAATAATGTTCACTCTATCCTTTTAGGTTCTTGTTTGAGACATCCCTGTAATAAAAGATTAACAGGAGAAAAATTTAATAACATGTATGCTTTCTGTATACATGGAGACCCAGGAAAACACTCGAGTAACTTTGCCAAAGTGGTTGGGCCAGCACCATAAAGACCACAGCTGAAGACAATCTGTTAGCGGTATGGGGAGTCGGTTATGGGAGGATACTAGGAAAAGCACAAGGGGAGGAGGTTGTCATGGAGGGCAAGGAGTAATGGGTTACAGGCAACATCATTTATTGAGCAAAGAGGAAAAGATTTCAGATGGATGAGTTGGACATTCAGGAGGAAATAGCCAGTTGGCAATTAGATAAACCCATCTAAGGCCTAAAGAATAGGCTAGAACAATATATTTGGTAGTAGAAACCATAAGAATGAATGAGATTGTCTAACATGTTGAGATGATCTATTAAACATTTTCATAAGAGTGCTATGTGCCAGGCACTGGTTCTAAATCCTTAACATATTAACTCAATTCTTACAACTACTCTAAGAGCCCCATAGACATTAACTGGGAAAGCTGGAGGAAAGCAAAGTCAACTAAGAATTGGTCATACAGGAGGAAAACTGCAAGAGGGATGTTATGGAAAACCCAGAGAATGTAAAAAGGCTGAGGCACAAGATCATGTGAAAAAATAAAGCAGTTTGACTTGACCACTGGATTACTGGAGACTTCAATGGTAACTGTTTCTAAGCCAGAATTCAGACTGTAATTAAGAAAAAGACAGAATGATGGGCTATTAAGTGTTGGAACAAGGGAAAGAAGTAGGTGTGAGAGGGAAGGAGATGCCGAGTACAGGAAGAAGGCACATCTGCCTCTCTGGAGACAGGTGGTGGATGCATGCTGGAATAAGATGGTCTTATAGCAAGGGTTCCAGGGAGTGGGGAGTTTACAGCTCATGACCTCCATGTT
Organism: Myotis nattereri; assembly: GCF_964212035.1. Lineage (NCBI taxonomy): Eukaryota > Metazoa > Chordata > Mammalia > Chiroptera > Vespertilionidae > Myotis > Myotis nattereri. Next base: position 62,184,792 of record NC_138080.1, on the reverse strand, counting down.
CCCTAAGAGGTTTGCTGGTTATTTGGTAAGCAGAGTGCTGAAGGTTGGAATCGTTGCTGGAAGATGACCTGAGGACTAAGTGGACAGAATGCTGATCAGTCATTGTCCAAAGCCTAGTGAGGCTGGAAACTAGACGCATAAAGCTATTATTATATGGTTTTCCAATATGCTGGACACAAAAAGCAAATATAATGATCTACGGTTCAAAAGGGTTGAGACTAAAAGGCATACACCTGGTAATATCAATCACCAGAAGCACTCCAATCAATATATGCTGTGAACATGTGTTTCCCAATTTAGACCATAAGTGTACTATTCTGAAAGATGTACCCAAAAGTATTCAGGTAGAGCAGTGGAGGAAGCTAGGTAGCCCTGGCTTCACCTAATTAGAACCAATTCATATAGCATAGGGGGAATTACTAAAAATTTAAAGTTCCTTTACCCTCCATAGCACATGACATATTCGTAGCAAGTTACCAAAATCAAAAAATGTCCGTGTCCCATATGCTCAGCACTTGAGGAGGGGTGTAGGTATCGTAGAGTATGTAATCCTTACCCTACATCAGCATTATGTATGAAATTGCCGTGCAGAAAATACAGTTGGGGGGGGGAGATTAACCAAAGAATTTATATGCATAACCAATGGACACAGACAACAGTGCAGAAAAGGCCTGGGGGACGGGGGAGCGGAGTAGAGGGGGTCAGGTTAGGGGACATCTATAATACTTTCAACAATAAAGATAAAATTTTTTTTTAAAGAATACAATGAATTGCCAAAGCAGAGTAGGGAATGTTTAAAGAAGTAGAATTTGAGATTAACTTTCAAATGGGATAAGAATCAGGTGAGGGTTTTTTTGAGCTTTTATTAAAAAGTACCATTAGGTATGTTTATGGAAAAGATAAAAAGATTACAAAGGGAGGTGTTAAAAAAAATCTTTGTCAATTTAAGTAGTATCAGATGAAATGAACAATTAAAGGCCACAAAATATTAAGTATCAGTTTATTTAAATTTCTAAAAGATGTAAAAATAGACAACTTTTCTTTGTAATAGAGCATTAAGATGTAGTCACACGACCTAGCCGGTGTGAAATTCGGAAACTCCTGTAATTCCTCTGGGCCTCCAGTTCCTCATGTGTAAAAGAGCCAGAATATTACTTGTTCTTCCTAACCTTCAGAAAGTATGATTGAGAAGCAAATGGTCTTGATTTAAAGTATAAATTCTTTAAGTGTGGCCAACATTAAAATAAATTCATTATGGTAACTAGAACATTATAGTTCACGATTATAATTAGAAAGGAAGTGGCAACATGCAGTAATTTGCCAAATATTAATATAAAGAAAAAACAGAAGTAGGATTTCTTTAGTTGGAAAGGAGAAATAGGACCTCTATTCTTAACTAAAATGATGTCTCTATACTAGCTTTTGAATATTGTTAAAAATATCACCAGAGACCAAAATGCAAGATAAATTTCTATATTTCAGAAAACCTACTTGAATACACTTTGAAACAAGAGTACAACAAAATAGAATATACTTCAAATGTTGAATATACAAACTATTATAGTTCAAATTTGAACACTGGTACTTTCCCTCTTAAACTTCAACTAAAAAAAAAAAAAAAAAAGGAAAAAAAGAAAGAAAACTCCAGGTATCAGGAATTACCTGACAAAAATTCATGCTGAGCCTTAACTTCCAAGTGACAGGAGAACAGAAACTGGTATGTCTGCACAGATGACAGGGCTGAGTGACACAGGCATGTTACAGCAAAAGGCCAGAGCCAACTGTTAATTTGTCCACAATTAAGAAACTGACAGACTTAAACTACCATATAAAATGTTACATGTAAATTCTATAACAATACTGTGCTAGGTACAAGATTTTTAAAATTTTTCTTTTAATAAAAAAAGCTTTACACAAACAAGCCATTAGCTTATTTCAATAAAGAAAACCGAAAATTAGTCTAAGGCCTTTGTTTTAAATCTGCTTAAGCTATATGATATTTTATTAAAAAATCGCACTAGATCTTTTTTGCTATCCTCTTTCTGAAGCTTTTGGATCCATTCTTCAATTCACATTCTAAAATACCTACATTAGCAGAGTCTTCACATAGCACCAGTTAAGTGAGTTCTGTGTGAACACAGTAATAATTGCTGGTATGCATATAAAATGCACAAAAATTGCTATATGTAACAATGAGATCACCCATCCCAACCCCTCCCCATTGAAAACTGTAACCTCTTACAGAATGTTAGTGTTCCAAGTCTTAGTGTAACTTGACATTGTAGTGAGTTGCTTGGTCCCTTTCAATCCTTTTTTATTGATGGGTTCAGTTGTTTCCTAGGTAAGAGGCAGTTTTCTGTCAGCATCTCAACATGTAGTTCATTTCCCACTGAAACATGGGACAGGTAACTTATTTCCAGTAAGTTTGATTGTTTTCCTATATGCGTAAAAATGTTTTAAAGTCTCCTTTTGACTTTTCTTGATGACATCCCTTGCAAACATTTATGTTAGTACTGTTACTAACATGTCTAAAGTCCATGGCAGAGCTGCTCTTTTATTTCTCACATGTCACTAGTCCTTCCGTTTTCATAGTTACGGGCAGGGCAATAGCTGAAGGGGCACTGACAACCACTACATGGGTCACTGTCTTATTTCCGTCTGCTGGTTTTTCTTCTTGTACCAGCTGCAAAGTTTTCACGTCATGTTCCTGCTTTATTGTCACTGCCTCCGATTTAACCTCTGGCCCTTTTATGACCGCACTGATCACTCGGGGAGGAGTCTGGCCAGATGCCTGTTGAGTAGGCACTGATAGCCTCATTACAGGTGCACCATGGGCTATGGAAACAGGAGTAAGTGCTCTCACAGCCAGTGGGGTTCCAACAATGTTAATGCTTCCAGATCCAGTCAGATTTGACTTTGTCTGCAGTTGACACTGTGCAAGCTGTGTAGCTGGGATGGTGATAATTTTGGCAGGCTGCATGGTGATTTTGTCTCCATTTTCAGTAGAGGCTGGCATCACAGTAGGGATTGTCTGAATAACTACCTTTGGAGAGGTGGCTGTTGTTGGACTAGTGCTGGTTATTAATGGTGCACCTGCATTAACTGACTGAACTGCCACAGTTGAAATTTTCTGGCCCAACGATGTCATTACAACAGGAACTTGCATTGCCACACGAACTGTCCTAGTGAATTAAAAAGATTAGACTATATTTAATGCTAAATTAGAAATAGGTTTCTTGAGAAAATGATGAATGCAAATACAAAATGCATAAACTAGTGCTCCCAAATTTTCCGTATGTACTGACAAACCCCTAACATCTAGAATATGAACTACCATGAAATAAACATATTTAGAAAACTAAAGCCCATATTAAGTTCCATCTAGAAAACCATAAAAATCAATCCAGGTTAAATGAGACATCACCTAGTTTAATAACAACAAAGTACGTTTAAAATATCAGGTACTTGTCAATTCCTGACCAACAGTGGGTTCTTAGAATGCTAATATTGAACATATTGAACATATCGTTTTGCCAAGGAGTTTTCTAAAAAAGCAAATGCAACTAACAGTTTCCCTCACTTACCTTGGGGCTGCTGTTGCTGATACAGATGTGGTCGTAGTGGGAGACCTGGACGAAGCATCATGACCAGGGGAAGTGATATTCACAACTCTCGCTACTCCCTTCTCTGCTCTGGAGCAGTTTAGAGGAGAGGAGTTTTTCCCACCACGAACAGAGGTTGCTTTCAGGAGACTTTCTGCAGATAGCGACACTCGTTCTAATGACTTTTCATCAGTAGCTGCTGCCAAATCTTCATTGCAGGTTTCACTTTTGTCATCGTCTATGACCACTATGTTTTTGGGCATATCCTTGAACTGATAAACAAGCCTCTGTCCTTCAACCTTTGCAAGAATACCCCTTTGGTAATAATATCTGTAAGGAAAAAGAACTTAATGAATCAAGTTCTCCAAAACAAACAAACAAAAACCACCATGAAGAATGGGTAATAACAGAAACATGCACTTATTTCTGTGAAATAAGAAGGAGCTCTTCCTGCCTGGATTGTTCAAATGGCTGAGACTCATGAGTAGGAATGAAGTTGGAACCTGGTGCTGTAGGCCCTATAACCTTGAGATATATAAAGTAGCAAAAAGTTCATTCTTAAAGGAAGTAATTTAACCTAAATACAGACTATTTTACGAACACTGATAAAAATTCAACTCAGATTGAATACATAGATTACAAAAACAATCTGACATAACACAGAAAAATAATTAAGCTGTGCTTAGGAGAGATTAATCTGTGGGATATGTGAACAGTGTCACATAAGTAATGTACAAGGACCCTTAGAAAAATCCAAGTACACTACAAGTTTTGTGGTTTCTCAAACTGAAAAAACTTGAGAAATTTTCATATCAAGATAAATTCATTATAACAAATTCACAAGAACTGAAGCAAATTAACAATTTGGAGACCTTCATTTGGGTTTAATTTTCTTAAAGGCTGTAACTTAACTTTGTATTATGGAATAGTCCTAAATACAAAAGCACATTTTTCTGGAGAAACGGATTTTCCAATCATGTTGAATTTTAGACATCCAGACCAAACTCCTCTCTCCCCATCTATCTCCAAATCTAAGAAGCTTCTCTAGAATACCCTCCAAAATTAAAAGTTATCATAAATAAGGGATTTCCACAGCTAATAGACAATAGAAAGAGATGTATAAATTTTGTTTGAAACTTGTTCCTTCATGCTCTTACCTCAAAGCTCGTCCCATGGTTTCATAGTTCATGTCTGGCTTGTTCTTATGCTTTCCCCAAAGCTTAGAGACAGCCTTTGAATCTACAAGCTTGAATATGCCCTTTTCTCTCTGAGTCCACTTAATATATCGGGGACAAGTATTTTTATCTTGAAGTAGATCTAAAAGAAACTCCCACAAGTAGGTTGTGTTTCCTTAGAAAAACAATGACAGACATTGATTAAAAATTCATTAACATCATTAAAAGCAGTATTTAATTGTGCTGGATAAAAATAAAATCATTTACTACTTGTAAACGCAAATGTACTAAGAGTCTGTCATTAAGTACTTGACTATATTGGCAATCTTTGTGGTGTCAAATTGTGTTGTCTAGTAAGTGATATAAAATATCTTTCATCATAACAAAACTCATAAATATACTTCTTTGCTGGATTTTTTTTTTTTTTTAGAAAGCAAAAGGGAGAGGGATAGAAACATCGATGAGAGACAGATATCATTGATCAGCTGCCTCCTGCATGCCCCCCACAGGGGATCGAGCCTGCATCCCGGGTATGTGCCCTGACCTGGAATCGAACTGGTGGCCTCTTGATTCCTGGCTCAATGCTCAACCGCTGAGCTACACCAGCCGTGCTGTTTGCTGGTGTGTTTTTTTCTTTATTTATTTTTCTTTGTTTTCTTAGTTTCTTTCTTTTGTTTGCTGGATTTTTAAAATAACATCCTATGCATGTTTCCAGTTATGGTACTAATATAATCAAGATCCTACATTTAGGTTTATGTATTGTTGGGGATGTTTTTATTGTGCTGTTTTAGACAAAATAAAAATTATATTAAGACTATGTTCTTAACCCAGCTAAGATTGTTTACAAAAATTCCATATGGCAGTGATACGTTATCCTTGTCCCAAAATATTTTTAGACATTGCCAAGTTTATTAAAATCAGTTAGTGTAGTTTTTACACAATGTAAGCAATAATGTAAAAGATGAGGATAGTCTATAGAATGATGGTCTGTGACTCAGAAATCTGGGTGGAAACAGTTGTTAAAACTAAAGAAAAACTAAAAATCTTAATATCACCTTTTTGCTGCTAACTAATGAAACTTTCTGATTTATAGTTGAATTTATATGATACTCTAGGCTGGAGTATACTTTTCATCTAGTACCAGTTAAAGCATCACTTACCTTGATCTGGAATATTCATAAGTTTATGAACAATGAACTTTGAGTAACTATGTATATACCCAAAGTTTAATAATTATGAAAGCACCTGATTAGATCATTAAAAAGGGGATTAAAATACAGTTTCTTATTCAGCAAACAAGATTTGAATTTTGTCCAGGTGCTAGACCTTAATAATAAAACATATTTTTTAAGTTTAAAAAAAAAAAAAAAAAAGATCCTACATTTTATACTATCATGTATGATCCTAGCCTAAATTTTGAGTTCAATAAAGGCAAAGGCATAATGCATAGTACGAAGTGAACTTAAAACAGAATCATATTTATTTACAGATTTAAACTCTGAATAAATTTATTTAAACTTGTATTTTTTATATAAGCTCAAATTCTATGATCAAAATTCATCAAAAGGCATTTATTAATTTGTTAAAAAGGGATGTTTCCTCCCACCACATTCCTCTCTCTGAAATATATATATATATATATACACACACATTATACATGACTTTGAACTACATCACTTTCAACTACTATACATCAAGATGTATGGCTGGGAACAGCTGTGTTGGGGTGAAGAAGAGGGCGGTCTCCTCAGGAGCTAAAAAGTTCCTTGTCATTTTCACTTGTTAGAAGAACTTGAAGGACAAAAAGGAGTAGGCGATGGTATGGTTAGCTGGAGCCTTGAAGATGATGAAGATATGACACAAGGTGGACAGGCATGATTATTGGGCCACCAAGGACAAATTATGAAAACAGAATACATAGCCTGAAAGTAGAATGTGGGCCTAAATACCCGGGAGCTCCTGTCAGTTAGACTTATAACCAAAATTAATATGAATAGAATAAATAATTCCAGTGGAATGGTAGATGCACAGAGCATACCAGCAGTAGCAAAATGCCAAAATTCATATAGCATTAAACTTGTACTTCAAGAACTAAGATGTCTAATGATGTCCAAAGAAAATATGAAGCTTCCACAGCCACCAGGACAAACATACAACAATTAATTTTAGTGCATCTCAAACTTGTCTTAAATCAACAATCTTCTACTCATATTAATGTCTTGATTAAATATCACAATGCAAAATACCCACATATTAAGTAAAAGAATGCCAGCTGGTAAATATGACCTGGACATCTGTAAGAACATATTTAATATATGTATACACATTATGTTTTCAGGTAACAGGAGAAAAAATGCAGCACAATTTTTTTAAGGCACTGTCATTTCAACATAAACCTGGAGTATTCAAAATAGAATTCAGGTTTACAAGATGGAAGTATGGTGATTTTTACTAAAAAGTAAAAATCTCAAGAAGGAAAAAGAAATGGCATGCTTTATCCATTTTGCTTAGTGAAAGCTTCAATTTAAATTGTCTAAAGTAGCAGGTACACTGAATATTGTCTCAAATTGTTTTAATTTTTGAAGTGGTGTGGGTGCTGACTACCAGTAGTATAAAAAATATGTCCAGGATTGTTTTGATATCTATATTTATAATAAAAAAATGTCATGGGGAAGGTCAATGAATTTCTGTTAAAAGCTGTTTGTGTTACATGTAAAAGACATGGTAAATATTTGTTTAGTCTTTGACAAACCATGCACTTAAGTTGAAGTGAAATCAGCAAAAAGGAAATAGGTGAATCGATATGTGATTTTTGAGATTAAAATTAGTCTTAAAATGTGGATCACGTTCTCAGAAACTGTGCCATTTCTATGATATTGATATGGTATATGGAAAGTACCTTGCTGAGGTAGCAAAGACTGGAATTGTAGGTCTTCATCTATAAAATTATTATTGTTTATCATGTTTTGTATGTTTCTTGTGAATTGGAATTTGCAGAGTACTTTAGAGAATTACTTAATTTTTTCTTTGCAGAAGGAGGAATCCCAAGTATTATATTTTGACTTTGTTTCACCAGAAATATATTAAGAAGATGTTTGAATTTTAGCAATTTTTATAGAATTATAGACTGTAATTATCCAAATATACATTCTGTTTTTTATTTATTTTTTTTATGGTGACACTTTTTCTCCCAATGCTTTTATTACTAATAGGGATTAATTTATCCATTCCACTTGTCTTTCACTTTGGCATCTGTGTAATTCTGAACTGATGTTCTGCTTTTACCAAAGTGAGAGGTTTTGGGTAATTGTTTTTCATTTCAAACACTAGGTATACTACTTTGTTGAAAATACTCTTTTCTTATGGGTTCACTGCACAAAATAGAAAGGTGGTCAGGTAACAAGGACAGATTTCTTAAACATGCCCTGACATGTTTTTGTCAGGTTCATTCATATCTAAAGCTTTGAGCTACTTTTCTTATCATTAATATATTAAAGTCAGTGATAGTTTGTCTCAACTTTTAATTTCAACATGGCTATTCTGTTTTAAGTATCAAAGATGTTTTAAATAACACAGAGAATATATAGATACAAATTAGTGCAGGTATAATTTATTAAAATAGGTTTGAAATGAACTATTACATTGGAATACATTCTGAAAACTTTTAAATTGTTAAGGGAGATTAAGTTGAATCACACTGATGTCATATACAGGAGTCTGATGGTTACTGATGGTCTAAATCAATCTCTTTAATAACTTCTTTTCCACTTCGAAAATGTGTCTTATCATACGTGGGTGCTGAATTATTATTATATTGGTGGGCTAAATTATTCATATATTGGTGGGCTGACACTCTGGGTACTCCTTGATCTTTTGTCCTCTTTCCTTTCCCCATATCCACTAATTGTGAAGGTTTTTTTTATTTTTCCCCCTCAAGTATATGTTTGAGTTGGCCCCGTAATGTTTATTTCCCCTTTTTGTTTTGGGACTGTGAATCTCTGCTGAAATCTGCATGTGAAAGCAAGATCCATTTTGCATGTCACAATTAAGATGTATGTGGCAACCTAAGACACATTAGTTGATTATAGAAGTTAATACTGAACCACTCTTAATTGTAGTAACATTTCTAAGACAACAGTTTTAAAGCTATTTTCCTTCATCTGTTTTGTAAAGAGGCTAATGTTGTAGGAGTGTGGTATTAAATGAACTGTAAAACTGCATTTGAAAATTGTTTAAAAAGCTAGCAGATGAGCCTTAGGGGATGATCTTATATTAATAAAGATTACAAAAAGAAAATATGTATGGCTGGGACAATGTTATTTTGTTTATGACCAGGGGATTATCAGGTCCTATGAGCAGATATAGTACAAGTGAGCAGAGAACTTATTCTGGAAGAAATTTTTATAGTAGGGATTTGAAAATGCTTCCGGATCTGCTGAATTAGACTCATCTATAATCCTCAGGTTATCTTGAAATGTTCCACCCCACTTCCCACTACCAAGCAAAATTGACAAATTCTATTTCTGGTTTTAAAGAAAAGAGAACTAAGAAAAAAAAAAGCCTTCTCTAACAGACCAGGTAGTTCTTTAAGCCTACTAGTATGTAGAATTATGATAACAATTCAGGTATGTTCTGGAAATCTGATAACATTTATCATTTTCACAAGTAAACATTTTCAAATTGAATAGTTGGGTAATTTTGGATTAATATATTCAAATTTATTCTATCCCCAACAGGTAATTCTGCAAAAGAAAAAACACTGGCTGGATTTTTAATCCAGGTATGACTTTAATAATTTTAATCTTTACATTACACCACGCTGCCTCAACTTTAATACAGGCCAAAATTTTAAAAAAAGGTAATTTCCTTCTATTTCTTTGTTATGGGGTGGGGCCACAATGGCAGCAGCAGGCAAGCAAGCTACCGAGGACAGGGGTGTAAGAGTGAGCACCTCCTGCCAACCCAGAACCTCTTAGTTGGGGCCACAACATTAGTAACAAAGAAACAGAATTTCTGGAGGATGAGGCCCAGAAATCAGGATTTTAAAAAGATTCCCAGGTAATTCTAATGTGCAGCCAAGGTTGAGAACCACTGCTCTAGAACAAGCATGTCAAACTCAAAGGCTAACACGGGCCAATAAACGAGGCATGCAACCCGTGGGCCGCGAGTTTGACATGCTTGCTCTAGAACAACAGCTCTTAAGAAGGGTGTACATCAGATTCCAAAATAAGTGCTTACCCCTTTACACTCCCCTCTTGTATCCATGGCTACAGAAACTCAGGCGGACAGGAGTGGGCATAGAGTTTGAAAAGCTCCCTGTTAAGTACTACTGAAGACAGTACTGTCCAGCCAGGGTAGCTCAGTGGTTAAGTGTCAACCAGGAGGACACAGTTTGATTCCCCATTAAGGCACAAGCCGGGGTGGTGGGCTCAAACCCCAGTAGGGGATGGGCAAAAGGCAGCCAATCATTGATGTTTCAATCTCTCCCCCTCCCTTCCCTTCCTCTCTGAAATCAATAAAATACATTTTATATATATATTTTATATATATATATATTTTTTTTAAAGATAGTACTGCCACATGGGCACATACTAGAAATATTTCAGCTGACTGAAAAAAAAAAATCATCTTGCCTCCAAAATAGCCTTCCCCAAATTACCTTTTCCTTCTCTGGGTTTCTTCTTTATACCCAACTCAGGAGACCCATTGGAAATTGGTGATTGCTGGGTCTTCGGTTTACGGCCAACTGAAAAAATAAGATAATGAAACCATACATTAAAAACAGTAATAAGAAGCATGATTAGCAGATTCTTTGATAATACATTATTCATGAAGACGAATTTGTATATTAATATATTCGGTATATATAAGAAGTCTCACTTAAGAAGAACATTAAAAGCACTTCTACAATTTTAGATTACAGCAGTTAGTTGGTAGTAATCTCAAAGTATAAGGCAAGTCAGGTACTACTAACCTATTATTTACATGGTCAGAGCCTCAGCTTGCTAAACTTTTCCAATAATGTGGCAATGGAAACAGATTCTACTGCAAACTATTTTTGTTTTCTGTTCTAGATGATTGTTACAAAAAGCTTTACCTAGTTACTGCAGAGGACCTGATAATCTCACAATCCCTTTGAGTTCAAATGAAAAAAGGTAAAAACTATTATTTTAAACACTCTCTACTACTCTGAGCCAATCAATTCACCAGAATGTAAGCATGTGTTTAAATTTCCCTCAAATATGCTGGTACACTATAAAGGTAAGAAAATCTTCCAACTAATTATGTCATATGTCTAGTAAATGTTTATCTTCTGTGTTTTTTTAAAATATATTTTTATTGATTTCAGAGAGGAAGGGAGAGGGAGAAAGAGAGAAGCATCAATGATGAGAGAGAATCACAGACTGGCTGCCTCCTGCACACCCCACACTGGGGATGAGTCTGCAACCCAGCGCCTGTCCTGACTGGGAATGGAACTGTGACCTCCTGGTTCATAGGTCCACACTCAACCACTGAACCACGCAGGCTAGACTCTAGTAAATGTTTATGTCCTTATTCTTGTTTCTCCTTGCTTCTGTCAGAAGGCTCCCTCAGACTAGCATCCATAATGAACAGAAAAGCAAGAGCTATACTTCTCTACCCTAAAGAAGGCATAAGCCTGAAATGCACTGTATTCAATTTTCAGCACTGATGAATGAATGCTGGCAGGTGAAGAGAAGCCTCCACAAAGAGGTTGGGAATATTCACATATATTATCCAGTAGTCCTCCCTTATCTGTGGGAGATACCTTCAAAGATTCCAGGTGGATGCCTGAAACTATGGAAAGTACTGAACCCTATGTACACTATGTTTTTTCCTATACATACATACATACATACATGCTTTTTTACTTAAAGGAAGCCAACATCACTACTCTAGTGCTTTAGGGCCATTATGAAGTAAAAATAAGGGTGACCTGGACACAAGCATTGTGATACAACAGTCAATCTGATAACCGAGATAGCTACTAAATTTAATGGGCAGTGAGCATATATACAGTGTGGAGATGCTGGACCAAAGGATTGACGTCCAGGGCTGGAAGGCTCAAAATTTCATCACACCACTCAGAACTGTCTGCAATTCAAATCTGATGAATTATTCATCTGTGGACTTTTTCATTTAATGTGTTCAGACCTGGGTTGACCATGGGTAACTAAAACCATGGAAAGCAAAGCCAGGGATGAGGAGACTGCTGTATTTTCAGAGATCTTTGATGTTACTATTGCTGTTTTGGGGTGCCATGAATCATACCCACATAAGCCAGTGAACTTAATTGATAAATGTTATGTGTGTTCTGACTTCTTCCACTAGCTGATCCCCATCTCTCCCCTCTCCTCAGACCTCCAATTCCTTACAATTCCAATTGTAAGGAATTGCCACAGCCACCACAACCTTCAGTGACCACCACAACCTTCAGTGACCACCACCCCATCAGTTAGTAGCCATTAACATCATGGCAAGGTCCTCCACCAGCAAGAAGATTCCAACTTGCTGAAGGCTCAAGTGATGGATAGCATTTTTTAGCAATAAAGTGTTTTTAATTAAGGTATATAGTTTTTTTTTAAGCTATAATGCTATTTAATACACACTTAATAGTATAAACGTAACTTTTATGTGCACTAGAAACCAAAAAAATTGTGTGACTCACTTTATTATAATGGTCTGAAACTAAACCAGTAATATCTGAGGTATGCCTGTATATTATTACAGATTTTGTGATTTTCATACACTGGGATTTATTTTGTCACTCTACTCTTCATGAGCAAGGACTATTTTCAACCAAATAAAGAACTAAATTAAGGTACCTACCTTAATTTATATCTTCAAATGCATAAATACTATGATCTAGGATTTCATTATGTTAATTCTAATCAACAAGAAGTATGCTTTGCCAAAATAAAAACAGCAAGTTCACTGGTTTCCTTGTTAAAATAGAATTTAATTTCTCAATGTAAATGATATTTATATGTACAAATCAATCAGTAATAATACAGACATCTTTACTGTATCCTACATCACAAAATAGCCCACTTCCTTAATGGAAAGGTTAGTCCATAAAGCAGTGGTTCTCAACCTTGGCTGCACATTAGAATCATCTGGGAGTCTTTTTAAAATCCTGATTTCTGGGCCTCATCCTCCGGAAATTCTGTTTCTTTGTTACTAATGTTGTGGCTCCACCCCATAACAAAGAAACAGAATTTCTGGAGGATGAGGCCCGAAATCAGGATTTTAAAAAGATTCCCAGGTGATTCTAATGTGCAGCCAAGGTTGAGAACCACTGCCATAAAGGCTTACTTTACTTTCTTATAAAGCAACATTTCCCAAACCATATTACTTGAGAAACAAGTAGGAAAAGGGTACTACAGTCAAATAAACTTTTTGGAAAACTGCATGCTATCTTCCCTTAGAGATTCACAACACACGAGTATATTACAATCTCTAGAGATACAAAAGACCATGCTATTAAAAAATAACCTACCTAACTATATGTCCTAAATGTACTTAAACACAAATAAATAAGTGAATAATGATGTTATATGTAATTCTTAAATTAAGGCCATCTGTTTTTTAAATATATAAAATCAGAATTAAATTCGCAAATTATTTCCTGGTTTATATCAAACCACATAGGTTAATTCTGCATATCACTGATTTATCTAGAGGTCTTGGTACCCACCCTAAATGTTCCCAGATTTTCATGAACTTTTCTATCCTCTTATAAACCTAAATATTTCTTTGTCATAGCTCTCATTGGATGCAATCAGCCAAAGGCTACAGTGGGCAAACAAGGGTATTAATATGTATGTCTTTTGCTTTTAAACATTTACAGTAGGAAGTGATTCTTCCTTTTAAATTTTGTCATGTATTCATACCTCTCAAGATATATATAACCTATTAGAGGCCCGGAGCACCAAATTCCTGCACTCCGAGGGAGTGGGCATAAGCCATCACTCGGACATCCTTAGCGCTGCCGTGGAAGTGGGAGAGGCTCCCACTAGTGCTGCTGTGCTTGCCAGCCGTGAGCCTGGCTCAGGGCTTCTGGCTAAGTGGTGCTCCCCCTGTGGGAGCGCACTGACCACCAGGGGCAGCTCCTGCATTGAGCATCTGTCCCCTGGTGATCTGTACCCATCATAGCAACTGGTCTTTCTGCTGTTCAGTCGATTTGCATATTGGCCTCTTATTATATAGGACTAGGGGCCCGGTGCACGAAATTCGTGCACTGGGTGTGTGTGTGTGTGGGGGGGGGAGTGTCCCTCAGCCCAGCCTGCCCCCTCTCACATACTGGGAGCCCTCAGGCATTGACCCCCATCACCCTCCAATCGCAGGATCGGCCCCTTGCCCAGTCCTGACGCCTCTGCCAGAGGTGTAGGCCTGGGCAGGGGACCCTCATTTCCCCCCATCACTGGTTCTGCTCCCAGCCCAGGCCTGATGCCTCTGGCCCAGGCATCAGGCCTGGGCAGGGGACCCCCCAGACCCCTCCGATTGCTGGCTCTGCCCCTTGCCCAGGCCTGATGCCTCAGCCAGAGGCGTAGACCCCCATCACCCTCCGATCGCCTGATCGGCCCCTTGCCCAGGCCTGACGCCTCCGCCAGAGGTGTCAGGCTTGGACAGGGGACCCCCATCTCCCCCCGATCACTGGCTCTGACCCCCGCCCAGCCTGAGGCCTCTGCCCAGGAATCATGTCTGGGCAGGGGACCCCCATCTCCCTCTGATCGCTTGCTCCACCCCCCACCCAAGCCTGACGCCTGAGCCAGGCTTCAGGCCTGGGCAAGGGGACCATCATATCCCCCCAATCCCCGGCTCCGCCCCCCACCCAGGCCTGATGCCTCGGCCAGAGGAGTTGACCCTCATCACCCCCTGATCACCAATCACCGGATCGGCCCCCTGACCAGGCCTGAGGCCTCCGGCAGAGGTGTCAGGCCTGGGCGGGGGACCCCCAGCTCCTCACCGTTGCAGGCTCCGCCCCTGCCCAGGCCTAATGCCTCTGGCTGAGGCGTCCAGCCCGGGCAGCGGGGACCCGCAGCTGCAGCAGCCCCACGATCGTGGGCTCCGCTTTAGGCCCAGGCAAGGGACCCCTAGCTCTTGGGACTGCCAGCTTCGACCGTGCCCAGCTCCCATCGCTGGCTCCACCCCTACTTCCTGCTATCACTGGCCAAGGCAGAAAAGGCACCTGATTCTCTGATCATGGCTGGGGGGCAGGGCAAAGGCGGCCCCAGGGCCGCCTTTGCCCTGCCCCCCAGCTCTTAGCTCCCCCCTGGGTTTCTGATCACTGTCAGTGGCAGGGGGCTTCTTCCTGCTTTCCCTTTTGCCTCCCTGCATTGTGCCTACATATGCAAATTAGCCACCATCTTGTTGGCAGTTAACTGCCAATCTTAGTTGGCAGTTAATTTGCATATAGCCCTGATTAGTCAATGAAAAGGGTAGCGCCGTACGCCAATTACCATTTTTCTCTTTTATTAGTGTAGATATTAGAGGCCCAGTGCACGGATTCGTGCACCAGTGGGGTCCCTCGGGCTGGCCTGCACCCTCTCGCAATCTGGGACCCCTCGGGGGATGTCAGATGTGCACTGGGCCTCTAGTATGCATATAAGATCTTTGGTTAATCTCTTCCCGCCCTCCCTCCTCCCCTTCCCTCTGAGATTCATCAGCCTGTTCCATGTTTCCATGCCTGTGTGTTGTGTCCACCCCTGGTGGTCAGTGTGTGTCATAGCTACTGTTCGAACAGTCTAACAGTTACTTAGGCTTTGTATTATATGAGGGAAGGCACTCTGACTTAATCTTCATTGTATCACTCACAGCAATAAGCACAGACCTGGGAACATCACATCAATCTGAAACACTTCTAATAAAGAAAAGAAAAACATCATTATTTTTAATAAAAGTTTTCCTTATTTTTGCCTTTGTTTTTTCTCCCATTTTAAAATGTGAAGAAAGAAGAATTAGATGAGTACCAATTTGTCTAAGATGTCATTTCAAGTTTTACCTTTGACTCAAACAGGAAAAGGATCCATTACTGCCCATCTCCTCAGGATGTTGGAGATGTGCTGGAGCCTTGTGCCTCACCTACCAGGATCAGGTGAGTGATGTCCCAGCAGGAGACAACTAAGCGGAAAGACTCTTTCTCTTTACTCACCAGTGAGTTTATTTCATTTATAGAGCCCTATTGGCAATCTTGGTATTTAAAAGAAGGAAGGGGGGGGGGGGGGGGGAGGTATCGGAAAAAAAAGTTGTGCTTTTATTTTCATGTCCACAAAAGAACAGGAAGACAGGAGTATGAAAAATAGAGAAAGATTAAATTCCTTTTATAAAAAGTAACCAAGTACCTAAAAGGACCACAAAGTAGACAAATGTGCAGTGAATCTCTGATTTTCCTACTGTGTGTCCAACACTCATTATGATCTCATTTTCACGCAACTACTTTTAGGGCTTAAATACTAACTCCTTTTAAACAGTATGAACATGTTAAAATACAAAATGAAAATCTTAATTTGTTGATTCTTTGAGAATATCTAGTTAAGATAACAGCAATCATAAATCTACAGTATATATTTCATACAAAAAATTTCACCCACCCTTCCAGAAATTTATATACTCTACCTTTTTTCTTTTTCATTGGTTCATGGCTATCAGGTGATGTAGGAATAGGAGAGGTATCCATTGGTTCAGATTCTTCAGTTGACACCTCCACTACAGTTTCTGTAATGACATCTGGCCTCATAGCAGCATGGATAAATTCTGGAGTTGATACACAAGGAGGGACAAACACTTCCACTATAAAAAAAAAGTTGAAAAATTAAAATTTCCCACCCCCATTAATGCTTCTTACTGTGGACAATTCAATACTTAATAGAAGTGAGGTTTAATAATTCATCAAACCAGGGTAAGAACTTGAAGTTAACTTGCTGAATATGCAATATGATCGAAAGTATGTAAGAAAATAAAATGCAAGAAAAATCAACTTAAAAAAAAAAAATCAACTTAAAGAAAATGTTAATCCTCTGGGTAAGGAGGGGAGATGAGTAGTCACCTTCCGGTATTCACATTTTTATATACAGAGTAGGGCAAAAGTTAGTTTACAGTTGGAAAATAATGCAATAATTAATAACTAATAATACAGGAACTCTGTATTTCACGTACTCACAACTGTAAACCTACTTTCTTCCCACCCTGTATTTTTAAGCACATTGTAGATGACTGTATTATTTTGACAATTGGGAAAATATTTGAAAATAAAATAATGAGTTCTTTAATACTTTCTGTCCATGAACCCATCATTTTCTAACTAGGTAATTCATGCACATAGTATAAAATTTAAAACATTTAATAAATGATTTCAGTGATAAGCACTTATAATTCATTTTAAAATATGAAAAAGAAAATATGCTCATTACAGCCCAATGAATATTTTTGATATTTAAAGCTTTATTTGCCGAAACCGGTTTGGCTCAGTGGATAGAGCGTTGGCCTGCGGACTGAAAGGTCCCGGGTTCGATTCCAGTCAAGGGCATGTACCTGGGTTGTGGGCACATCCCCAGCAGGAGATGTGCAGGAGGCAGCTGATCGATGTTTCTAACTATCTCTCTCCCTTCCTCTATGTAAAAAATCAATAAAATATATTTAAAAAAAAAAGCTCTATTTAATGAAACAGCCCTGAATTTTGGGTCACTAAAACAGTACATAAAGATTGCTATTTGGTACTCTATTACAAACAATAATGTTGTCCCGGCTTTCTTCCAATGTGCATAAATAATCAGGATGACATTTCTATTTCAATAGAGATAGTTAATACCTACTCTCATGGATTAACACACCGACCAATATGTCCTAATTTTCTTTTCATACTTGTGAATACATAGGATTACTATTTTACTTTAAAAGTCTGGTTACTCTTAGTATTTATTGTAAAATCCTGTAAGAAGAAGGTCCAGCCCAGATGTGTGGCTCAGAGGTTTAGCACTGACCTATGAGCCAAGAGGTCACGGTTTAATTCCCAGTCAGGGCACATGCCCAGGTTGCTGGCTCAATCCCCAATAGAGGGCATGCAGGAGGCAGCCAATCAATGATTTTCTTTCATCATTCATGTTTCTATCTCTCCCTCCTTCTCTCCCCCCACCTTCCTCTCTCCAAAATCAATAAAAATATATTGAAAAAAAGAAAGAAAGGAGGTACAAACTTACTGTATCAAGTTAAATTAAAATCAGAATATTAAAATTAGGGCAAATGAAAATTAGGACAACATAAATCTCAAAGGCAGCCTTAAAGAAAAAAAGGGACCAAAAGAAAAGAAAAACTCACAGCCTGAAGGGAGTATAAGGAAATGGTGGAAGCATCCTCTCCTCTCCACAATGTATGGTTCCCTGGAGTCACTTTAACACAGACTAAAGAATTGAAAGTGGTCATAGGAGGCAACCACCCATCTGCCATTCATTTAAGGACTATTGTACAAAGGTTTATAAATTTACCCAGAGTTAAGGAAGACATGGTAGTCTAAATAGAAACTTAATAAACTTTTGTCTATCTATACTGGGCATTCATTTATTATGAAAATTAAGTATTTAAGACTTGGGTACTTTGACAAATAAAGATCAAGTACTGCTGTCACAGGTATTCATGTATAACCGATCTTGAGAACACCAACAATGCCCCTGTATCTTAAAAAACTTCATTCTAGATACATGAAGTGATGTGACAGATTTAATATAAATAGGGAAATTCACATACCAGGACTTCTTGAATCCCTCAAGCAGGTAGGAGATTCCATATGAAGCAGGGCTTCAGCAGCTTCAATTGTCTTATCTGTACAGTGTGCATTACTGCTATGAACTGATGCTTCCACTGGAGGGAAAATAAGTTCTACTTAATTAAAAATGCACTGAACACATTACTAAATTAAAACACACTGCTGTAGAAGACATAACTACAAATTAATTCTCATGTGCATGACTCTAAGTCACTGATATACATTAGTTTATGTAAATTATTTATAGAGATGCTTTAAACACCAAAACAATCTAGTATCCTCACTTTGTAAAATGAATGTTAACTATAAAGCAACTGAGATTGGCTAGCAATTACTGAGAAATTTCTGAAACTTATCCAAAGGAAAACAAAGAAAAACCCTTACAATTTTAAACCTGTATCAATTTTAGGCCAAAACTAACCTATGGAGAAAAAGGATGGTTGTGAATTAACAATCCTAAAGTCAATTATATATTTTAATATACTGTTACTAAAATCAGGGGTCATGATATCAAAATTAGTCAGAAACACATATTTCTAAGTTACTTTAATGAATTAAATTCCTACAGACCCTCCTGGGTGTGCGCATTAGCTGCGGCACCAAAGCATGTGGGAATTTCCTTCACAATAACCTTGCTCTCTCCTTCAGGACTTGGCTAGGTGTTACCCAAGAAATTTTTTTTAAAAGAGTTTTTATGGTTTGGTTTTGTTTTCCATGAATCTTTTTCTAATTTTACCACCTTTTGTAACTCTCTCCTTGAACTGAGTTTATTGCTTTGCTGATTGAATTATTTGTGAAGCAGTAAAGTGTACGGCAGAGGTTTGGACTTCCAGGTCTAAGAGCTTGAGTTCTAGCCTCTGCCACTTCTACCAGTAATTTCTGTTACCCTAGGCCAGCAATTTACTTTCTTGTAAGGCAGGTTTCCTAATACAAAACAGTAGTGAGGTGACTCCCATAAAAAGCATACACATAGATAAAAATTCAATAAACTCTTTGAGATCAGAGTGGCTATATTAATTCATCTTCATATCTGTTTTAGTTCCTAACAGAGACCTTTCATATAGTACGCAGGCAAGTATGTCTTTTATGTATTGAAATTTAAGAACAACCCAATGACCCTACAGGAAAATAGGCAATTCAAAAACAAACTTATTATCTTAACGAAATACTAATTTCATATCCTGATTTAAAACATTGAATGTTTTACTTGGTGAAGGGTTCTGCAACATGAATATGTAACAGTTTCTAATCCTCTAAAGGAACTAAAAGAAAGTATTTATACAAATTCCATAAAACCATATTATAAATCCACAAGTTCTACACACTTAAGATATGAATCTTTTAAAACTGTTTCCAGGAAACTTTTAATTGAAAAAAAAAAAAATTCACTTAGTCTCAAAATTCCCCAAATGCTCAGCCTTAAACACCAGTCATTTGAAGACCATTTACTTAAAAAAATCCAGCGACTGTTTTTACCACCTGTTGCACATCATCCACACTCTCAACCAAGGTACTGGGTCTCTCCAGTTGCTCTGTCCATTTATGGACATCTGCTCAAAGCTGACCGGTTCCAGAGAGGCAGCCAAACCTCTAAGTAAATCTATCTTTAGGTGACCCTGCTTACTCTTATCTGCAGCTTCACTGAAGCAAAGGATTCAATCAGTCCTTCCAGCTCAGCTTTAAGAAACTCAGTATTAGTAAGTATAAATATGCTGCGGTTCTCAAGTATATTCTTCAAAGTACCTCCCTATAATACTCACATACATAAAGAATCCTGGTAAGCAAATTCTCAAGTTTTTAAAATTTATACCAGGAACTTCATTCTCTTCAAGGTCTGCTTGTGTTGCAATTTAGCTGTTGTCTTAGCTGCTATTAATAAACCATCCAGGGTAAACTAATTCCTTATGTAATTGTATTAAGACACACCCTAAAAACTACCGTATTAAAATCAGAGCTTCAAGTATTTGATAAAATACAGCAATAGAATTATATCAGATTTTCAAGTTATAAAACAAAAATGAAATATGTCTAGCAATTATACATTATGTTGCCGAGTCCTTAAGTAGTTTGAGGTACATTTTCAAGACCATAATTTCATATTAGTTATGTCAGTGGAAATTATTTTCTTGCCTCTATTTCTGACCTTAACATATTATATTTTCCCAGAAATTTTCTATTTATAGATTAAAACAAATACATACAAATTTAAGGAGAAAACTTATTTATTCATACTTTAAATTTAGGATGGGAATATACATAAGTTTTCTATGAAGTATCAATCAGAAGATCTAATTATATACAATCGACAAATGGTTGTTGAGCATTTCTCACGATGCCATAAAACTGCGATAAGTGTAACTAGATCACTGGCCTCGTGTAGCTAGATAATGACAAAACATAAATGGAAGTAAAATATTTCAAAACTAAATGAAAGTGCAAAATTAATTTAAAGTTACTCTGTAAGCTAAGTTTGTTTAAAAGGAGTGCTGATTTCTTACTTTTATGCTTATTTTATTTTTTGTCATTTTTATTTACTAAAATAACCCTAAGCACCTATTTAAGAAATGAACACCTAAGAAATCAAAATCACTTAGATCAATTTACAGTAATGTACCCATGATAGTTTCCAAGAATATTTCACCCATTTTATAAAAAGTGACACTATCTTCTCCCTTTTCTTTCATTGACATAAGTCAACAAGTTGTTTTTTTTTAAATATATTTTTTATTGATTTCGAAGAGGAAGAGGGAGAGAGAGAGTCATTGATTGGCTGCCTCCTGCAAGCTCCCCTCTGGGAATCCAGCCCACAACCTGGGCATGTGCCCTTGACCTGAATCGAACCTGGGACCTTTCAGTTCGCAGTCCGACGCTCTATCCACTGAGCCAAACCAGCTAGGGCAACAAGTCATTTTTTATAACAGGAATTTAAGAGAGATTTCTCCTCTTCAAGTTTCTGTAATTTTCAAAAACTTTTTAATACTAGATGTCCTGCTCAATAATTCAAACACAATTTAAACTAAAAATTTTACACAACTCTTAAGGATAAACATAAATTTAACAGTTTTGTGTAATCAAAGTAAGCAACTATAAGCAATGGCTGAAAATTCATTTTTTCTCACTTAAAACCTGACTTGCTGGAGTCTTTCTAAACCTATGTATAAAAAATGTGGGCGCCCTAACCAGTTTGGCTCAGTGGATAGAGCATCAGTCTGCGGACTCAAGGGTCCCGGGTTCGATTCCGGTCAAGGGCATGTACCTTGGTTGTGGGCACATCCCCAGTGGGGAGTGTGCAGGAGGCAGCTGATTGATGTTTCTCTCTCATCAATGTTCCTAACTCTCTATCCCTCTCTCTTCCTCTCTGTAAAAAAATCAATAAAATGTATTTTTAAAATGTGGGAGAAAATAATAAGCAACTCATTTTAAAAATAGAAACAATGAAGCTAAAAGTAATCTAAGAGTTTTTTTCTAGTTAACACTAGTAGTTGGTGTTGCTGGTAAATACTCCTTGAAGAAATAAATCTATCAAATAAATTTCAAAACTATTTTAATTTTAATCATAGGGCCATTAAATTTGCTTATGCCTTCTTTTACCATTGGTAAGAGGTCTTGTTCGTTTCTAGCTTTCTAATCAACTGGTGTTTGTAAGGTAGATTATTCCAGACTCACTCAACAGCTGTTACTAAATACCAAACTTGGTAATTAAGTCTGACAAGAGACATACCTCTCAGCTTTGCAGAAGAGAATGCTGGCAATGGACCTAGTTCATAACAATGTTCTTAAAAGTCAAAAATGTAACTTGATAGCAATTTAACTTAAGAGCAATGGGGAAAAAAATCAGAAAACACTTCATTAGGTGATAGTGGTATCCCCCTACAAGCAAGACCATAAACATTACAAGGTCATCACTCAACTATCTGATCTACCACACCTTATCCTCTAATGCCCCAAGGCTATGTATCACATAACGGGTGAGTGAAGAATATGAATGAATGCTATGAAAAGAGGGAAAAGGTAAAGGCCTGGGACACTCTCATCTTTACCTGTTCCCCTTTAACTTTCTCATCAATAGTTGTTATAAGGTTTAAAAGGGAAAGAAAATAAAATTATTTTCTAAAGTAGAGCTGTGTGATAAAAACATAACATGAGCCAGGCCAGCATGGCTCAGTGGTTGAGTGTGGACCTATGAGCCAGGAGATCACCGTTCGAGTTCCAGTCAGGACACATACCCCATTTGCGGGCTCCATCCCCGATGTGGGGCATGCCAGAGGCAGCTGATCAATGATTCTTATCACTGATGTTTCTCTCTCCCCTTCCCTTCCTTTCTGAAATCAATAAAAATATATTACATATATAAAACATGAGCTACATATAATTCTTAAATTTCGTTATATTAAAAGCAGGTCAAATTCATACCTTTCATTTAATCCAGTATATGCAAGATGTCATTTCAACATGTAATTGACAAAGTTTTCCACTGCTAAGTTTTTACATTTAAATTAATTAAAATTTTTAAAAATTCAGTTTCTCACCCACATTTCCTGTACTCAATAGCCTCATGTGGCTAGTGGCCACAGTACTGAAAAGTGTTTACTAAATAAAACTATATTTCAGCTATTCTCAAACTTTTTTGGTAAAAGGGCCCCTTTACATCCAACTTAAGGACTGCCAAGATTTTGTATGTATAAATAGTTCTATGTGTATTTATACTGTTTGAAATTAAATCTATCAAAACTTCAAAATATTTATTAACTCATTTAATTAATCCAATACTTGTAAACATAAGTAACACTTTATGCAAAATAACATTTCTTTTTTTTTAATATAGTTTTATTGATTTCAGAGAAGAAGGGAGAAGGAGAGATAGAAACATCAATGATGAGAGAGAATCATTGATTGGCTGCCTCCTGCACACCCCAACACTGGGGATGGAGCCTGCAACCTGGGCATGTGCTCTGACGAAGAATCGAACTTCAACCTCCTGGCTCATAGGTCCACACTCAACCACTGAGCCAAAATAACCTTTCTAAAACAAAAAAATTCACTGAGTAGCTTTGTTTTACACTTTTACAAATCTTTTAAATACATGGTGGAAAACAGTTGATCTCTTATTTGCTTCTTCATTCAGTATGCTGGAGTATCAAGTCATGTAGCCTCCAGAAAACTCCTCAGAACACTTGTGAAAGTGAAAAGGTAAATATGTAATGTCTTAGTATTATTATGAAAACAATTTTAACTTCACAGACTCCCATAATTCCCAGACCAGAAATTTATGTTTTTTAGAACTGCAGCTGTAATTTGTAATCAAATGTAATTATATAATAAGCACCCAAATTCTATCCCCATGTTTCTGTAAGTTTTAACTTCTAAACATAAACATCAAAGTATTCATTTCCATAAGCACAACAATATTTTGTCCACTTCCACGTAAGAGATTTTTTAAGTTTCTCATAAATATTTCTTTGCAACCTTTTGAACATTTAATTTACATGTAACACAGAGTTTAAATAATTACCAAGAACACTCTCATGCCTGCCCCGTGCACCAACCAAATTTATTTCTGAAGGAAATTGTTTTGTTGAATTATCCTGATTGACTACACTGATGTTACTCTTTAACTCAGTTTTTCTATGACTTTTAGTACTAATGCTGCAATGAATTCTTAAAAGTAATTTCTTAAACACAGTTTCAAGTAAATTTTTAAAAAAGTTAACGCCATTCTTGCCCTGGCCTGTGTTTCTCAGTGGTTCGAGCTTGGGCCTGTGGCACAGTACCTGGGTTGCAGATTGATCCCCAGCCCCAGTAGGGACAAGTGCAGGAGGCAGACAATGGTGTGTCTCTCTCACATCGATGTTTCTCTTTCTTTCTCTCTCTCCTTCCCTTTCACTCTCTCAAAAGTACATACATACATACATACATACATTAAATAAATAAATAAATAAATAAATAAATAAATAAATAAATATCCTCCGGTAAGGATTAACAAAAACAAGTTAATGCCATTCTTTGTTTTATTTCAACATATGCTTCATCTTTTCACATCCTGTTAAACTTTTTCCAGATTGATACGGACATTCCAATATATAGTAAATTAGAAATAAGATTTTCAAGTGCAAATTTCACAATGAATTTTGACAAACCAGACACATTTGCTTTGTTAGTAAAAATACTTAGGCTAAATTTCCAGAAAAAATTCCCTCCTTCAATTTAATAACTGCCTTAGAGTAGAACAAAGTTTCTGGTGACTCTACTTCTCAATTCTCAAAAAGAAGAAGAAGAAAAAAAAGTCAAGAATATTTGAGAATAAGAAGGCAGAATATTTTAAATTGAAAATCTTCAAGAAAAATCCAGATTATACATACACAATACTTTTGCTGAAATATTAAGGGACATTCTTTTTTTCCTATAGACATCTATTTTTCCTATAATAAGGTATATATATGTACATACTAGAAATGAGCCTAAATTATTAAGTAAATTATATCATAGTCATATTCAAGTTTCAAGACTGGCTAAAAGAAAGTGAGTAACCTCCCAATTACATAACCTTAGACATATTCATTCACATGGTATAATGTAAAGAAATCCAAGAAAAAGAAAAGTCTTCACTTCCTATTAAATATGTGAGCCACTTATAATTTCAGAACTTTAAAAGTTATTATAGATCACCTAATCAATCCTAATGAAGCCTTAGAGTCCAGAGATAGTTTAGTGACAGCCAGATATGTAGGTCCTCTTCTCCTGACTTCAGAAGTAAGGTTCTTTCTCATATCATGTTGCCAGTGAAAGTTTTATCAAGTATGTCAACTCTTTTTATGTTAAAATGATTTTTAATAACGAAGCTTACTTATTTCATTCTTTACTCAAACTCTTCTGACAGCATGTTTATAACTAAAGCTGAAGTTGATAGCTAACTAAAGTTGATAGTTAAGCCTCTAAAGGAGGAAAGTAAAAGCAAAATATATGCTCTAGCACCTTTATAACAGTGTTAACATATAACAATATTAAGTGCTTTATACTTGCTTAGAAAAAAAGTTTAGCAAACAATATTCAACTGAAAATCTTATCTCCTCCATAACTTTTCCTTACTATCAGTCATTCTACACTAATCATCAACCCATTATATCAATCACTGTATATACCTATGTAGATTTGTATCTGTCTCCTCAATTTGACTGTAAAATCTTTGTGGAAGGATGATGTGTAACACCTGACAACTTCCCTCAAGGGAATTAAAAAGGTATCATCTCATCCATTTTACAATGACAAACATTATAAACTACTCTCCCACTGTCATTGGAAACCGGCAGCAATAAAAATTTAGATCCCTGGTTCTGCATTTCCTGGGCCACCTTTCCTCCCAACTTTAACTCACCGAATAAACCTAGTGTAAATCAGCAAACCTATCTCAAGTTTCCTTCTAAAATAGGACTTGTAAAGGAGCTTCAGATTACATGAACATAATTGAGGAAATAATTTGAAAACAATTATACATAAAACATATTTACAAGACATTAAAATCATGAAGTAAACTTCAATTGTAAGGTTTATATATACTAAGTAAATGCAGTAGGGCTGCAAGTCGGCTTTTAACTTAAAAACCACCACCACCACCACCACCACCACCACCACCACCACCACCACCACCACCACCACCACCACCTTAACCAAGAGATATAAAATATTTGTATTTTCAAACTGTAAGCTGCCTATATGTATCCACTCCAAGCAAAATATCTACAGTTCACATTCAGTTTCACTAATAACTCTAAAAGCTTATAAAAAAAAATGTATCTTCCATAGACAAAATTAAGCCCTTCACCTTTACAATATTTTTCAAAGTTCTAACTGCAGAGGTTATTCTAAGGTTCTCTCCATATGTTCAAAACCACTGGAACCATTTTCTGAAATGTACATGTTTATCACTCACAGAAATATCACTGACCCAATCAATCCTACAAAGCCAATAATTCCATCCCTTAATTCATATTACGTTATTAGTGAACTGAGCATACACAAAGGAACCAAGTTCTCTTTGTACTCTACCTCTTATTCACTAAGTTCTTGCTCTGATCAGAAAATAACTGGCAAATGTGTTTTAATCACTACTCAGTAAACTGATTTTTTCCCTAAAGACCCTTAAAACGTCTTGTATTGCATTTTCCAGAATAAAGATTGGTCACTCATGTGTTATACCATACATACGGTTACAGCATTGCAGAGTTTCTTTAAACTGAAAGTTCTGTTAAATTCAGAGATACACATGTGTTTATGACTGCCCCCAGTCGAACAGAATCAGTTTCACCAACCAAACTAATTTCACGTGCCCTACCTAAAAACAATGGCTGGAAAACAGCGGGGCAACATCTTTTACAGCATTACTCCTTGGTATTTCCCATCTTCCAATCCCCATCAGTGGCGATATGAAATAGCACCCGGGGAAAGGAACATGTGTTTATTATTCTAGTAAGTAAATAGGATGCAAGCACTGCTGCACCGATTCCGGGCCCTCGCTGCGCTGTCCATTAAGTAAAGCTGCCGCTTCTATGTAACTTAAGTCCGTGCCCTTCCGCTGCAGCAGTGGCGCTGCACATCCCCCACCCCCGCGGCCACTTCCGTGTTTACACTCCTCTTCCCTCCAATTCCATGCGTACATTGTCAGCTTCACTCCCGCCCAACCTCCATTGGTCCAGCGCGAGCCCTGAGTCCCGCCCCCAGAAATCAACGTTCTCATTTGGAACATCTCAGCGAGCAGATTGGAACAAGAGGCCTGTCAATCCCGGCCGTTCTGTCCTCTCCGAGGCGCTTCCGCTATGGTGGGAGGTTTGGGGGGGGAGGGGGTACGGGGGCAATTCCGTGCCGAGACTTCCCTGGGGCCGAGACTCCCTCCCGCCGCCCCACTCCTTCGCATTCACCCACTGTTTACAAAAATTAGCCTCCTCCTCTGACACCCCAACGCGCCAGGTCGGGGGTACACAAGAAATTCCGTGTCCTTCCCATTCTCCCCCTAAAAAAAACACCCACCCACGAGGGAAGGGGCATGAGCCTACTTCTTCACTGCCACCCAGGTGGTGAGGAAGGGGCGGCGGGCGGCCGGGAGACGCCGCACCCCGGGCCGCCCCACGCCGAGTGACCCTTCCAGAACCGTTACTCCGAGGCTGCACAAGGTGGGGAGGGTCAGGCATTTTTTTTTTTGGCGGGTAGCGGTCCACCGGACATGGCCCGGGCTGCCCCGTCCATGCGGAAGTCGTGGGTCCGTGGACCGGGTCTGAGAAGAACGGGGCGGGGGCGGCGAGCGTTCACCGGGGAGCCCGCCGTCCCCGGCCGCGGGCAGAGCGGCCTCTCCGGCCAGACAGCGTGGCAGGCGCCGCCGACAGACAACAGCCGCACTCACTTCCTGGTTCCTCGGCGGCTGGGGCGCAGCGCGCAACTCGTCCGCCCCGAGTCCCCAACTTCCCTGCGGCTCGGCGCCCCGGCTCCCGCTGCCAGCGCTCCGCCCGCCGCTGCCGCGCTGCTCGCCGAGCCCCCCGGCAGCGGCCGTGCCGGAGCCGAGGCAGGTTACTCTCCAAGGTGATCACTTCCTGATTCGTCGCCTCCATTACTTCATTCACTACCCCCCTCTCCCCCGGCCGCCCCAGGGACCGAGGCGGACACTGTACCCCGGCACTGACCGCCGCGGGGGAGGCACCCCGCCTCGGGTGCACCCCTAGTCCGCTGCACCGCTGCACCGGAGAAAAGTTCCCCTGCCCTTACCAGCCCGGATGAGCAGATCCAGCTGGTTCGTGGGCCCCTCATGCAGAGACGTCGCCATGTTTATCCCGGGGCTGGCGCTGCTGCTGCACATTGACTTCCACCGAGCGCGGCGGCGGCGGGGGGAGGCGGAACCCGCGGCCCGAGCCACGCCGTGCGGCCGACACACACTCACGCACTCGCTCACACCCCGACGCCCAGATCCTTGCGCGTCCTCCGACAGGAAGCCGAGGCCGGCCCGCCTCCCGCCGCCGGGCGGAGAAACCCCACCACCTAACGGCAGGGGCGGCGGCGGCGGCCGCCTCGGCTGGCAACGCGATCCTTCCGCCCCGCGCCCAGACAGGAAGTCCCGACGCCCCCGGAGCGCCCGCCCGCCCGGCCGCGGCGGGAGGGACACCTGAGGCTGGGGTCGCCCCGGGGGCCGCGGGCGGGGCGGGCCCGCGGCAGGAAGAGGCGCGTTTCACGCTCTGCGGAAGGAAAGTCTGCAATTGTCCCCGCGCTGGAGGAGAGCCATAAGTCCAGTTTCTTCCCGGAACAGACCTAACGCCTGGTCCCGCAGCCGTAAATAAAGGTGCCTCTTTAACTTGTTTCGGCCGTTTTAAAGCTTAGGCAACATGGAACCCCTGCACTGGAAAAGGCTGCACTTTAAAACAGAAATACCAACCCCCCAAAAAAGCCATATGCACAAAATATTCTAAAAGCTGTACTTGGAAAGTAAGACCCTTCCAACTACTTGAGAGACCCCTGCGTCCTTTTTCTGGGCTGAAGGCACACTCAGCGGGCATTTATTAGGAAACAACATTCCTACCCCTGAGGGGTGGATGATCCTTCCCCAATTTGATTGTCATGACATTCAAGCACCCTTTCACTTCCACTGGGTTCACTGGGGAACAAATAAACATTCATTTATAGCAACATCTACTTCAAAAAATCTTTTCGATAGAAACCTCATTACAAATGAAGTTCCATTAAAATACAATAGAAGGGGGACGTAAATTGCCATTTGTTGACTATAAATTTATTAACACAGGAAATCAAACCAATAAAATGACTCAGATGTGGCTTCAAAACAAAAACTACCAAAATGCTTCCCTAGTTTCAGAATTTCACAATATAAAAGAAGTTTGAAACAACTTTTTCCTTAAAGTTGTTCCTACACAAAATTTAAGTACAACAGTGCCTCCTACATACTAAGTGCTCAATAAGTATTTGCTGAGTAAACACAAAAAGGATTTGGTAGTTACAAGTGAAAATAAGGCATAATTTTTATTATCGGAATTGAATGAACTGTGCTAATAATCTAGAGAAAAGTATTCTTCCAGTGGTAATATTAATGCAGTATCATTTAAAAAATATTTGCCTGACATGTCAGTGCAACTTTGGAATAAATTTACATAGCTATAACTTTTTATCTTTTTCATTTCTTCTGAATACTAATTTATTCTTTTGACCCTTTCCCCTGGCCCAACCACCACAATCTCCACCACCCCCACCACCCCCCAAAAAAGAATCTATATGCCATTTTCAAAATACAACTCCCCTTAAACCAAGTAAGGAACTCTTTCTTGCAGTAGGTAAACTTGCTACTCCTTGGACAAAAGGAAATATATGACTGATAGCTTTTATTTTTTAGATCTAGTCAGTTTAAAATAAGGATCATCCATTGATAGCAGCATCTTAGAATGAGATAGTTTCCAGGCCTGGGATACTAAGGAACATAAAGGGAATTGCTGGCTTTAGGCAGATAATTGAAATTATAACATATCTGAATTTCCGCTCCTATCAATCAGTAGTTTTTCATGTATTTAGAAGGGAAGAGACTAATATAAGACAAAGGTTTTTGTTTGTTTGTTTTCTGGATATGACAGGTAAGCTTGACTCTCTTCAACGTGGGAGTCAGTTTAAAGCCTGATACCTAACTTTTTACTTTACTCTTTGCTTCTTGATCTATACCTTAAGAATAGTGTGTGTGTTTTTTAATTGCTATACATCCTAATTATATATATCCAGGTCTTATAAGAAAATAGAAGCTGTATCTACTCCTGCATAATACTTCACAGTTATTATATACACACATATATACTATATATGTATATGTGGGTTAATGATAAAAATTAATGAAGAAAAAACTGATTCCTTTATATTTAATGCTCTGTAAAAAAAACAATTTCCTGGACTATATATGCAATTCTGCCATGCTATTATTGTAAATGGAATTCCGCATTGCTATTTTAACCAGCCTTTCAAAAGCCATCAATACTTCTTATAAACCAATAATATACTGGGAATAGCAAGTAAGGATAGGATGCTGTTGGAAATAGAAATACATTCTTTAAAAACGTATTTGAAGACCTGGCTGGTGTGGCTTAGTTGATAGAGCGTCGGCCTGCAGACTGAAGGGTCCCGGGTTCGATTTTGGGTAAGGGCACATGCCTGGGTTGTGGGCTCAATTCCCAGTAGGGGGTGCTGCAGTTTCTATCTCTCTCTCCCTCTCTAAAATTAATAAAAATTTATATATTTTTTAAAAAACGTGTTTGAAGAATTTAGCAACATGGCAAGATGTAAAAAATATAAATGTGACAGGATTTAAATACACACATACTTTTTCAAACCATATGTGAATATGTACATATATAACATGCATATGTGTGTATATGCACACATCACACACACATTCTGCATTTCTCAAGTCTTCAAAGATTAAGCGGGTATTAATAAGCAGAATAAAACACTGAGTAAGAATATCTAGACACTAGAGAGCAAATTCATATTCTGATAACATTACAGAGTTATTGCTGTGTCCTAGCAAGAAAAATTAAGGTAAAAAATAGCTAATTCTTATTGAAATAAAAGCCACTAACTATGCTAAATGCTTTACATTCACTTTTCTCACTTATTCCTCTCTACCTTCCTATGAAATGGGTATTACTATTGTGCTCATTTTATAGATGAGGAATCTAAGGTTCCTCGACCGAGGTCAGAGTTAACGGGAAGCAGGGCCAAGATTTGAACCCAAGCACATCTGGCTCTAGAGCCCTTACCCTCAAACACTCCCCAACCACCAAAGTAACAAGGCCTGTTTTTCTGTTATGATGCATTTAGTACCTATGGATTTTCTTGTCTGAAAATTCTTTTATAATCCTCCCTTGGAAAGGTAGAGCCTAATTCCCCCTCTCCCTTTGGGTGTGGGCTGGACTTAATGGCTTACTTCCAACAAACAGAAGAAAGCTGAAGTGATGGGGTGTGACTTCAGAAATTGTCCGCTTGATCTCTTCCTTTTTAGTCACTCTCATAGAAAGCTCACTGCCATGTCTTGCGTATACTCAAGTAACTCTGTGGAGAAGCCCATTAGGCAGGGAAAATGCCATCGTGCCAACGGTCATGTGACAGAGCTACTAGGAGACAAAACCTGCAGCGCCAACCAAGCCTTCGGATGACTGCAGCTTCCGGAAAGACCCTGATTGAGAACCACGAGGATAAACCATTCCCCACACCTTTACCTTGAAAACTACACAATATAATAAATGTTTGTTGTTTAAGCTGCTAAATTTGGGGTAATATGTTAATCGGCAAAAGAGAATTAATACAGAAGGAAGGAGCAGTTTAAACTCCCAACTTGTGACATTTCACAGCTTAGATAAAGAACAGGGTAAAGTTTGTGAATGACCTTTAACTTCCAACCAGAGTCCGAGCAGTTCTTTCCACTTCATAATTCTTTATAGTCTGGACATCAACTCTTCCATCCTCCAACCTCTCCATTTTGAAAACAAGTCTTTCATAATATAACCTTTATCATTAAAGTCTAATAATTAGATACCTTTGGCTATTCCATGGATTTTATGATCCTGTAGTAACCATGGTGGAAAAAATTCTTGGGAGATACATATAAATATACAATTATTTCAAATGCCATATAGGTTTTCAGTGTGTTTTTTATTTTTAGCTTGCCCTGGTGATTTCATTTGTGTTTTCCCTTTATCTAGTGCACAGAATCAAAAAATGTTATGGTTGGAAAGGAGCGTAGAGACAACATCACCTAGAGGTTTTAAAAAAATAAGGAACTTGAACATCATGATCTCTTTCCCTACCATGAATGAGATAATATATAACACTTAAAAAGACAACTCAGAATTGTGAGCTCTACCAGTTACTAGTACAAACAAAGGACAAAACAGGCTTTAAGTTTTAAAAAATTATAGGTAGGAGAT
Organism: Myotis nattereri; assembly: GCF_964212035.1. Classification (NCBI taxonomy): domain Eukaryota; kingdom Metazoa; phylum Chordata; class Mammalia; order Chiroptera; family Vespertilionidae; genus Myotis; species Myotis nattereri. Next base: position 62,152,280 of record NC_138080.1, on the reverse strand, counting down.
ATTCTATCCATTAATTTTTTCTATAATTTGGGAGAAGGATGCCAATTTCCTATTTTAGTACTAAAAGCTCTTTAACTACCAATGGTAAAATTATTTGAGAATCACTGATTTAGTTCAATGACCTCATTTTACACATCAGGAAACTATGTGTAAAAGTTAAAATTTTGACCAAAGTCACACAGTATATATGATTTCAAGGACAAAAATTCTACAAAACAATCTTCATCTATAAAACTTAGAAGTTATAAAATGGATAAAAAATTAAACCCATTTTACTATTATATTTATGAATTGTAAATTGCAAAATGGTTGTCTGGCTTTTTAATAAAAGCTAAAGCAATAGATAAAAGTCTGAGAAATTTTTTAAAAATGGGAACAATTTTGAGCAGTGAATTGGTGGGAGAACAATAAGAGGAGGCCAAACAGCCTAAGCTTTTTTTCTGATAAAACCAATCTAAGGATGAAATTCAAAGCTGGGGTATGATGTGTTGAGCATACTTAGCGGGGGGAAAGGTTAAGAAAACTAAGCTACAAGAAAAATATATCTATCAAGAATAATAAACTGGAAATCACGTGATTTAGGACCATTAAGTAAGGCCTGGTTCACCAACCCTGTAAGATAGACAATAGATTAGGAATACAGTCTAAAGATTCACACAGAATTTCATGCATCAGGACTCTAGTATATGTATATATATGCCAAAGCGACCGTTTGACCGGTAGCTATGATGCGCACTGACCACCAGGAGGCAGACATTCAACACACAGGAAACATGGAACAGACTGATGATCTTAGAGGGAAGGGGGGAGTGGGGAGGGCAGGAAGACATTAACCAAAGATCTTATATGCATACTAGAGGCCTGGTGCACGGATTCGTGCACCGATGGGGTCCCTTGGCCTGGCCTGCAGGGATCGGGGCTGAAACCATCAGTCTGACATCCCCTGAGGGGTCCCGGATTGTGAGAGGGTGCAGGCCAGGCCAAGGGACCCCACTGGTGCACGAATATGTGCCCCGGACCTCTAGTTTTAAATAGCATTTAGGACAACTAATTTCAAGGACTTGGTTTCTTTTTTATTATTAGAGAATGTTTAGTCTCTGGAAAAAAATTTTTTTAATTCCTGTGAAACTTTACAAGGGCTAATACATGATTCTTTTTAGCATATTTATGAAAAAAACTTACAATGGAGTTCTTAACTAAAACATATTACAATTAAACTCAAATTCTATCTTGATTGATTCCAAAAGGAATATTCAGATTAACTAATCTCCCCACCCCCCTGAAATACAGCTTCTGCACCCTACCCATTAAAAGGTTCTGCAAAGGTCAACACTGAGCTTTGTTGTTTTTTTAATCTGTTTTTATTGATTTTAGAGAGGGAGAAAGAGAGAGGGAAACATCAATGATGAGAGAGAATCATTGATCAGCTGCCTCCTGCATGTCCCCTACTGGGGATCGAGCCCACAACCCAGGCATGTGCCCTGACCAGGAATCGAACCGTGACCTCCTGGTTAATAGGTTGATGCTCAACCACTGAGACACACTGGCCAGGCAACACTGAACTTTTAGGAAATGCCAAATGCAGCAAAGTCCTCTTACTCTTCACCTGACTCTACTTATCCAAACAAATGGCATTACTAACTACCCCTTATTGAAATCCTTCCCTTCGTTTGATTTTCATTATAATCCTATATAATAAAAGGCTAATATGCAAATCAACCAAACAGCAGAACGACCGGTCACTATGACATGCACTGACCACCAGAGGGCAGATGCTCAATGCAGGAGCTGTCCCCTGGTGGTCAGTGTGCTCCCACAGGGGGGGCGTCACTCAGCCAGAAGCCGGGCTCACAGCTGGCAATCGCAGCGGTGGTGGCAGGAGCCTCTCCTGCCTCCACAGCAGCACTAAAGATGTCCGACTGATGGCTCCCGGACTGCGAGAGGGCACAGGCCAGGCTGAGGGACCCCCAACCAGCCCAAGTGCACAAATTCCGTGCACCAGGCCTTTAGTAAACTTATAAACTGTCTGGCTTTGTTTTTATTCCTATTTCTTTTCAGTTGATTTCACCCTTAATTCCGACTGCTCTCCCAAAGTGTCATCTTTAGCCACCTTCTCTCTTCATTCTCTATTCTATCAAGAATGATATCTAGCATCAGTTCAGCACCAAGGCTTTCAGTATTATTTCTTTACTGATTAAAAAACCAGCATCTTCGGGCTGGACTTATTTATTTTTTTAGCTCTAAGTTCTAATTTCCAATTATATGGTAAGCATCACTCTTTTAATCCTCACCTGAGGATATTTTTTTACTTATTTTAGAAAGAGAGGGAGGGAGGGAGGGAGGGAGGGAGGGAGAGAGAGAGAGAGAGAGAGAGAGAGAGAGAGAGAGAGAGAGAGGAACATCGATGTTAGAGAGAAATATTGAAAGGCTGACTCATGACCAGGGTTCAAGCCCACAACCTTTTGGTGTATGGGACAACACTCCAACCAACTGAACCACCTGACCAGGGCTAGTAAGCATCTTTATTTGGAAAACCCACTGACACCTAAAGGTCTTTTATCTATAAATCTCCCTTGTTTCACACTCTGTCAATGACATCACCATCATCCCAGGCTAGAAATGTGTAACCTGTGTTTCTAGTTTAAGAACGTATCTCATACAATTTTTGAGAAAGATTTAAAACATGCATGAAATTACAAAAACTAATGTAACAAATAGTCATATTCCAACAACACAGGACCAACTATTTTGTTATTTATGGCTTAAAGTAATAACATTAATACAGGTGAATATAACATATTTGACTACTACCTCCAGTCCTTATTCACCATTCCATCTCTCCAAAAGAAACCACTGACATGAGTTTTGTATATATTTTTCCAGTCTATTTTTATACTTTTATGTTTTTGTGTATATATATATATTTGTATATATGTGTACGTGTATATCCCAGAATAATATATAGCACTGTTTTTGCATGCTTTGGGTACATACATTATACTATGTATGCCATTCTAAAATTTACTTTTTCCATTCAAGATTTATATTCTATATTTACTGGTATAAGTCAGAGGTCCTCAAACTTTTTAAACAGGGGGCCAGTTCACTGTCCCTCAGACATTCCACACATGTGCACTGCGGGCCCGGGACGAGTCGGCTGCTAAGCAGGACAGGCAGCGGCGGCAAAAACACCCGGCGGGCCGGATAAATGTTTTTGGCGGGCCGCATGTGGCCCGCGGGCCATAGTTTGAGGACCCCTGGTATAAGTAAATATAGCTATGCTTTTTAGATGCTATAAAGTATTCCAGTACATGAATTTACTCCATTTTATTCATCAAATTATCTACCAGTTGGAAAATAAAATTGCTTCAATTTTCACTTTTATAAACAGCGTTGCAAAAAATCTTACCTAAGTTTTCTTAAGCATGTATGCTAGAGTCTCTCCACAGTATATACCTATAGATTTTTTTAGTTCACAAAATAAATGCATTTTTAATTTTTAGATGTTACTCTGTCCTAAGTAGATGTGCAAATCTAAAATCCCACCAATAAAAAATATGATCAGGCTTTAAATTTTTGCCATCTATTATATTAATTTGCATATACTTACTGAGGATAGACATTTTTTCATTACTTATTGACCATTAACATTTCTCCTATGAATTGCTTATTCATATTATTTGTCATTTTTCTGTGATACCTCTTGTATTTTTGATCTGTAGAATGTTAAACTATTCTAGATAATTCAGATATCTGTTGCAAATATCTTCTGCAGCCTGCTATCTGGCTTTTAATTTGGTTGGTCTATGGTATCCTGTCCTACAAAAATTAAATATAGTTGTATTTTTATTAGGAAATAATATAAATTGTATAAAAAACACTGAATAGAATAGTAAGTAGGAAAGAAATTAAAATGTAGTCCAAAGCCTTCTCTCCACAAAATGAAATTCCTTAATGTCCCTTTAGGCAAAACCTTGCAAACTGTAAAATTAATTCTTGTCTTATAAAAATTGTTGCAAAAAAATGAAGAAAATAATATATGAAAGCAACCTGGATTATTTAGGAGCCTAGTGTAATCTTGATTCCAAAACCAAATAAAGACAACACAACAGAAAATTATAATTCTGTAGCATTTATGAAAGGCCCTTACCTGAAAGCAAACCAAAGCAAAATGATGAGCAACAGGTATTCTCAAACATAAGGAGAGTTCAATGTCTGAAAATCTGTCACTTAAGTGACATTAATAAAGTAGAAAAATCATGACTCATCAAAGAAGGCCAAAAAAGCATCTGATAGAACTCCATACTTACATACATAACTAACACATAAACAAACCAAAGGAATAGGTGAAAATTCCTTAACTTGATATATACTATATATTAAAATCCACAACAAACATTAAACTCCAAGTTCAAACTTCACATACACTTCCTTCAAGATCAGGAACAAAACAGGGATGCCAATTAGTATCACTACTCTTACACATGATGTTCCTGTCCAATATTTAAGAAATGGAAAAGTAGTATGATGTCTGAAAAGAAGAGCGAAGGAGGGCTCAGTTGTTCCAGCTAAGGTTCTCCTAGACCAGCAAGTTCCCAGCTGATCCACAGATCACCACACGTAGGAGAGGATGCCCATGCCGTCTCAGTAGAACTATATTGCTAACCCACAGGCTCAGGAGAAACAATAACTGGTTCTTGTTTCGAGCCAATAAACTGGGGGGTAGTTGGTTATGCAGCAATAGCTGATAAAAGAACAGAGTGATGCGTATCCATTACTAGGCAAGTGATAAAATGTGGTGGGTGTCTATCATAGAACATTGTGCAGCAGTTAGAAGCAGCATTAGATATATACAAAGCAACATGGATATTAAGGACAGTAATTACTTTAAAAAGTATGAAACAAAGTGAGATACATAATATCATTATATAAATTTTAAATATATACCACAGAATATACACACTCAAAACACTAAAAAAATACCCATTAATCAAATTAAATTTGATGCTTATAGGGAGGGAGATGAGATTGTTGTGTAGAGAAAGAGAATAAAGAAGAATAAATAAACCAACTGAAAAAATAAAAAAGAGGGTATGAAGTAAGAATCTACTTTTACTTTTCTCTATATAAGAAGCCAAGTATCCTAATACAATTAATTGAACAGTTCATCCTTACCCACTGACTTAAATCAATATATATTATATACCAGGTATCTGCTTAGTCTGTTTCTGGGTTCTTTATTCTATCCTACTAAATGATTTATCTATGGGCCAATAACATATTTAAATACTTTCTATAGTTTCAAAATCATTCTTTAAGGATAGAAGGGCATGTACCCACAGTTTAGTCATATCCAGAATTGACTAGACAATTTTTGGACTTTATCTAAGAGTTTGTGAAATTCTACCAAAAACAAGTCCCCTTAGGATTTTCTCTGGAATTGTACTGAATTTATAGATTTACTGGAAAAGAATTAATAGCTTTATCGTGTTTACTTGTCCATGTGTGTTTGTGTTAAATGTTAAAGAAATAAAATAGTTTGGGTCTGTTTAGGTTTTCTATTTCCTCTTAAGGAATTTACATATCTCTTCATTTATTTATGTCCCTCAATAAAAGTTAAATTCTTGTTTTCATAAAGATATTGCATATTATTGTTAGATTTATCCCTAAATAAGTTTTTTCTACTATTTTGAATGGGAATCTTTTTGTTTCATTTTCTGATTATTCTTCTTATAACACTGCAACCCTGATGAACAATCCAGTTTTAAAATCTATATATTCTCTTAAAATTTGTGTTAATTAAACCATTTGCAAAAAACAATACTGTTTCTTCCCTTCTGATCTTTATGTTTATTTCTTTTCCTTGTCTTATTTGCATTTGCTAGGAGCTCCAGTAATAATACTATTTAGAAAAGATGAAAGCTGGCATTGTTACCCCATTCATTATGATACTTCCTATCAATTTTTAAAAGATTTTATTAAGATTTTAGAGAAAGACGAAGGGAGAGAGAAGCATCAGTCAGCTGCCTCCTGCAGGCCCCCTACTGGGGATGGAGCCCGGAACCCGGGCATGTGCCCTGACCAGGAATCAAACTGGCAACCTTTGAGACGATGCTCAATGCTCAACCGAGCCACACTGGCCATGGCTAGATTTTGAAAAATTCCCTTTTATCAAGTCCCAATCCTGATTAAGTCTTTATCCTCAGAAGATGGTGAATTTTAACAAATGCTTTTTGGGATGTACTGAGATAATTACATTGTTTTTCTCCTTTAATTTATTCATGTGGTGAATTACATTAATAGATTTTCTAATCTTTGGCCTTTCTTGCCTTCCTACTATGTATTTAGTCATTATGTATTTTTTAATCAGCGGGTGATTCGATTTGCTACTATTTAGAATATTTTTAGCTATGACCATACATAAATTTGCAACAAATTTTTTTTACATGTCAATTTTAAGGTTAAGGTTATACTAGCATTGAATAACTTGCCCTTTTTTACTATTTTCTAGATACTTTGTATATGATAGGGATTATATATCCCTTGAAATTTTAGTAATAGACCTAAGTCTGGATTTTATTTGAATGAGGTGATGCATATGTGAAATTACAGAACTTAAATGGTTATTCATCTGTTTAGATTTTCTATTTCTTTTTTAGTTATATGTAATTTATATTAATATGTTTTTATTGACTTTAGAGAGAGAGGAAGAGCGAGGGAGAGAGAAGAAGGGAGGAGAGAAACATTGGTGTGAGAGAGAAACATGATCAGCTGCCTCCTGCACGTTTCCTACCAGAGATCGAGCCCAAAATCCAGGTATGTGCCCTGACTGGGAATCGAACTGGTGCACTCAACCAACTGAGTTACACCAGCCAGGGATATATATTTTTGTAATTGTCCATGTCATAAGTCTTCAAGTTCTTTGGCAATAGTTTGTTCACAGTATTCTCTAATGACGTTAAAACTCTCCATTCTGTCGGTGATATTCTTGTTCTTTATAGAACTCATTGTTCCTTGATCTGTCTTTACAGATGTTTATCCATTTTTATTAACTTCATGGTTTTATTAATAATGTATTATTTTATTTTCTATTTTATTGAGTTTTATTAATTTATTGTTTCGTTTTTACTTAATTTGAATTTATCCTGTTGATTCTTTAACACCTAGCATTAAACATATGTTCATGCCCTGACTGGTTTGGCTCAGTGGATAAAGCATCAGCCTGCGAACTCAAGGGTCCCAGGTTCAAATCCGGTCAAGGGCATGTACCTTGGTTGCGGGCACATCCCAAGTGGGGGGTGTGCAGGAGACAGCTGATCGATGTTCCTCTCTCGTTGATGTTTCTAACTCTCTATCCCTCTCCCTTCCTCTCTGTAAAAAAATCAATAAAATATATTTTAAAAAATAAAATAAACACACGTTCATTATATCAATATTTATTACTTTTCAATAAATACATTTAGAACTATTAAATTTCCATGAGTTCTGCTTAAGTCACATCTCAGATCTTTACATGCAATGCTCTGTTTTTAGCTGCATTTTATAATTTTCATTTCCTCATTCATCCATTAATGAGTTTTTATTTACCAATTTTATGACATATTTTTATCTTTTCATTGTTGACTTCTAATTTTATTGCATTATGATGAAATACTATTTTAATGATACTGATATTCTGGACATTGCTGAAATTCTTCTATGACCTAGTCTAGTACACAGTTAAAAACTGATTTGTGTGTGTGTGTGTGTATATATATATATATATATATATATACACACACACACACATATACACACACACATACATACATACAAGACTGTAATTTACTGGGTTAGGCACAATGTTTTATATATCTCCAGTTTATGAAAGCTGTCAGTCCTGTGGTTCAGTTCTTTGATGCCATTTTTTAATTTTGTGTCTGCTTGATTTTTCAGCTTTAATAGAGGTGTATTAAAGTCCTAATGTTTTATAGACATGTCCATTTCTCTCTGTAATTCTGAAAGTTTTTGCTTTAAATAGTAGTTCAAAGCTATGTTGTTAGATGCATATAAGTTTACGATGATTATTTTCTGGATTCTTTTAGTAATTTGAAGAGTTTCTCAATGTCCAAATTAAAAGACTTTCACCCTAAATTCTATTTTATTTTATTTTATGATACCAGCTTCCTTTGGTATTTTTCTGATGAATGTATTTTTCCATTCTTCCTATTTAATTTTGTTTTGTGAACCTGTTAAAAACAGCACACAAAACCTGTTAATATCACAATAGGTGATTTTAATATAATTTTTGATGTTTGGGACTTATTTCTACTATCTGGATTTAGGATTTAAAAAAATTTTTTTAATTGATTTTTAGAGAGAGGAAGGGGAGGCGAGAGGCAGACAGACATTGATATGTGACAAAAACATTGATTGGTTGCCTCCCTGTATGTGCTTGACTGAGACAAACCCGCAATCTGGATATGTGCCCTGACCTGGAATCGAACCTGCAACATTTTGGTGTACAGGATGATGCCCCAACCAACTGAGCCACACCATCCAGGGCTTGATTTATTATTTATATTTCCAGAATTTTTATCCTTTGTTTCCCCTTGTTAGACTGGTCAAGTTTACTGTATTCTTTAACCTACCTCCCCCCACCCCAATGAAGTATTTTGGAAGCTATGTCTTCTATTTCTATTATTTTAGTATGCTCTAGTTGCTTAAAATAAATGTCCTTTTCACTTCTTGTCTTCTCCAGATCATGTTTCACACAGTTCGTATTTTATTCAACAGCCACCACAACTTAGTTGTACTCTGTCTTTCTAGCCTTTTCTCTCTCAACCATATATCTCCACAAAGTCTAATCTCAAGTTAAATTATTCGTCAGTCTCCAAATAAAATACAAAATTCCTGGCATTCTGTTCTGGTTCACAATGTCTTCTCATTCACTCCCCACCTCATTCAACAAACACTTTACTGAAACCCTACTTGGTATCTTGGCTCTGAGCAATACCAGTAAACACACTGAATATGGTCTCTAGCTGTATGAAATACTGCGAAGAAACATTAAACATAGACACAAATATATATATTCATGAGTAAGACTTCATGAACACACGATTTCAGGTAAGTGACCTGACCTGTAACTGCCTCCCATCTTCCACTCTGCAGTCCCTGGAGTGCAGAGACCACCAGGTGGCACCAAACCACAGCCGCACCTTAGACTCATTTGGATACCTGGCTCCTGGAGCCCATTACACACACACACACACACCTTCCTTCACACAAGACAGACTTGGGTCATTTAATTAAACTTACAATAATGCCATTTTTTATACATTTGAATATATTAAAATATTTATCACCTTAGAGTGGGAGTTTACTGTTTCACAAGTTGTAGCTAAGGCTTTGACAAAAATAACAGAACAGTCCTAAGTAAGATAGAAGAGTATTAACTAAAGCAGGGGTGGGCAAACTTTTTGACTCGAGGGCCACAATGGGTTCTTAAACTGGACCGGAGGGCCGGAACAAAAGCATGGATGGAGTGTTTGTGTGTACTAATATAAATTCAAAGTAAACATCATTACAAAGAAGGGTACGGTCTTTTTTTTTTTTTTAGTTTTATTCATTTCAAACAGGCCGGATCCGGCCCGCGGGCCGTAGTTTGCCCACGGCTGAACTAAAGCCTCACTCTCTCTATGTGAGAAAGTGACATTCAAACTGAGATCTAAGTGATGACGAGGAGTTAGAAGCTGAAAAATGAAAAGGCGTATATTCCAGGAAAAACACAAAACACCTGAGTATGTGAGCACCCTTGTGAAGGTAAAGGATGGATTAATGAAAAGGTGAAAGATAACTGTTCGGATGGGGGGGGGATGATATAATTAATCATAAATACCTCTGAGCTTGGGCTCTGGAGCTCTCCTTACTAAGTTTAAATCCTTGCATCGCCACTTAAACAGACGTCTAGCCTTGGACAAGTTATTCAGCCTAGGGTTGTTGAGAGGATTACATATGTTGATATGTAAAGCCCTAAAAACAATTCCTGGCCATATAGTAAACAAACTTCAAATGTTAGGAGTTATGTTGCTGTTGTTGCTAGATAGCTGAGAAGAGCCAAATTATTCAGTGTCTTAAAATATCCTGAATATCATTCTAAGTGTAATTAGACCCACTGAAAGTTTTTACGGGAGTATTATGACTCAATTTATAAATATATATATTTTAAGTCACTTTGGCTATTATGTGAAGAATGGATAGTTTGGGGTGGTGGAAAGAAGGGACAAGAGTTCAAACAAGAAAACCAATCAGAAGGCCAAAGGACAACGCAGTAACTCATATGAAAAATAACTGCAACTTCGACTAGGCTAGTAGTGATGAAGATGGGAAGAAATTGGTAGATTCAAGATACATTGTGGAGGCACACTTGACATGATTTAGCAATGGATGAGGAATAAAGGCAAGAGAAGGTATAAATGACGACTTCTCAACCAGAAAAAAACCTTGCAACTGACAAAGATTCTTTACCTACAAAACTTAAGTCAGGCTCCTGAACCTTCTCCTAGGCCCGTGGTCGGCAAACCGCAGCTCGAGAGCCACATGTGGCTCTTTGGCCCCTTCAGTGTGGCTCTACCACAAAATACCACGTGCGGGCACGCACATACAGTGCGATTGAAACTTCGTGGCCCATGTGCAGGAGCCGGTATTTTGTGGAAGAGCCACACTGAAGGGGCCAAAGAGCCACATGTGGCTTGCGAGCCGCGGTTTGCCAAGCCGCAGTTTGCCCACCACTGTCCTAGGCCCATCTGTACACTTCCTCGTAAAATCCAGTTTTATCCAAACCAGGCTGCACGGCCAGTGTTTGAGCATTGACCTATAAACCAGGAGGTCACAGTTTGATTCCGGGACAGGCACATGCCTGAGTTGCAGGCTCAATCCCCAGTGTGGGGCATGCAGGAGGTAGCCAATCGATGATTCTTTCTCATCATTGATGTTTCTATCTTTCTCTCCCTCTTTGTCTCTGAAATCATTAAAAATATATATTTTTTAAATGGTGAGATTTATAAGTGCTTAATTCTATTTAATTTGCTCCTCTGCCCCTAAACCCAGAGCCCTTAACTGTCAACTATGCCCTTAGGATGAAATTTAAATATGACCTACCACAGTAGCAAAAATGCAGTCTGAAACCTTGAGATTAGCTACCATATTTGGCAATTCTTTTGTCTTTCCTCACCTTTCCCCAACTCTATCTACTCCATACTATTATTTCCTTGAATACTTGTTTGTTTTTTCAACTTAGTCAGTTGGTAAACTTCTTTAGGCCAGACACCACATCTCATTCAAGTTTGAATCACTCCCTGAGAGCTAGGACAGTACTTGGTGTATAAAAGGTAGTTTTTACATTATAACTATTCAGTTTACCAGTATCTCAACCATACCTAATAACTGTCATATGGAGGAGAATTTATCTGCTGCTACAAATGTTTGAAATGATCCTTGAGTTTATTATTTTAGCTTAATTGCAAATATTAACTCAAAGAACAATTTCAAGATTTGTTAATTTATGTAATCTGATTTGTGACAAAGCAATTTTAAAGTATGGCAACTTGATCTGTTTCTCTACTAGGTTCTAGGCGCCATGAATACAGAGATAGCCCCTGTCTTATCTACTGCTCTAGTCCCATGCCATATATTGTGCCTGGAATACAGATGTTCAATGAATGTCTACCAATGAATTAATAGTAGTAATTCACTATATCACCTCATATAGACATGAAAGAACTTTAGTAACTTTTCACCCCCAATAACAATCTTTTGTGATACCTATGACATAACATAACAATCTACAGTATTAGTTGGGTTTTCATAAGAACAGAAGTTCTTTTTTGGTGCTACAATTCCCAGCAGTCTAGGTAATGTTTCTCAAAGTATGGACCCTGGGCCAACAGCATCAGCATCATCTGGCGACTTGTTGAAAATGTCAACTCTTGAGTCCCATGCTGGACCCACCAAATCAGAAATTCAGGAGATGGGGCCTCACAATTTGTATTTTTTTAAAATATATTTTATTGATTTTTTTACAGAGAGGAAGGGAGAGGGATAGAGAGTTAGAAACATTGATGAGAGAGAAACACGGATCAGCTGCCTCCTGCACACCCCCTACTGGGGATGTGCCCACAACCAAGGCACATGCCCTTGACTGGAATCGAACCTGGGACCTTTCAGTCCGCAGGCCGACGCTCTATCCACTGAGCCAAACCCGTTAGGGCACAATTTGTATTTTAACAAGCATTCCAGATGATTATGATCTATGCTCAAGTTTGAGAACCACTAGTCACAGAAAAATCATGGACATAAAGGGGATCTCAGACGAACAAAGAGGTCATAAATTATGAAATAAGCCTTTAAAGAAATATATGTTCAAACATAAGAATGTTGTAAAATCAGTTAAAGCAAACAATTAAGGGGCAGTAACTTAGATCTGCCACTAGGTCTTAATAATGCATTATTCAAGAAGCATATGCATTAATATATCACAATTAAAACAGTCTGAAAGCTGCATTTCAATACGTGTGGTTCTTGGTAATCCTAGGTATTTTATATATTTTTAAACATTGTTCTGGGAGAAGGTCCACAGGCCTCACCATATGGCCAAAGAGGCCTGTGACACACAATGATCAAAAACTGATACTGAATTAACAGTTGATACCTGTGTTAAAAAGTGTTCATGACCTCCTCTGAGTGATGAATGCAAGAAAACTTATTTTTTAAAAAAAGGGAGGAAAGAAAGCTTGCAGACCCCTTTCCCACTTACAGAAGGCCATGGAGGATGCATAAGGGACAATGATTCCTCCTCCTCCTGAAACAGCACTGTTTCAAAGCACCCAGCTTTTAATTCCAAAAAGAAAGGCTAGCTGTGCAACTACCTCATCTCTATGCCTCTGGCTTAGTATTGGCCATGAGCACGCTGACAGCTCAAATCTATAGAGGCAGTCAGCATAGAAGGTGAGTAAGAATAGTTAAGTGAATGAGGAGCTAAGGCGTTCAGACTGTATTCAAGATGATGTTTTGTCTTATTTGACTTTTCATTTACAGTTCTATTTTGGAAACATAAAAAACATACTTTGCATAAAAAACATACTTTAAAATTCAAACAACCCAGCCAGTGTGGCTCAGTGGTTGAGTGTCAACCTATGAATGAACCAGGAGGTCACAGTTCGATTCCCAGTCAGGGCACATGCCCGGGTTGTGGGCTCGATCCCCAGTGTGGGCATGCAGGAGGCAGCCAATCAATGATTCTCTCTCATCACTGATGTTTCTATCTCTCTCTCCCTCTCCCTTCCTCTCTGAAATCAATAAAAACATTTTTTAAAAATTCGAACATATTGAGGCTAAATAAAAAGGTAAAAAAGAAAAACTCTTAAAAGGTAGTTAATTTTTTGCTGTTGGCCAGTATTTTCTTCTTCACATAGTTAATAATCTGTAAAACATATATTCAAGTACACTAAAAATCACTGGCTATTTTAAAGAGCCTTTGAAGGGTTCTGTTTTAAAATAGTAGTTTAGAAAGCAGAAGCTTTATTTTACCTTATTTTCAGATCATAAAATCCAATTAAAATGTGCCAATTATGATAAAACTATTTATTCACTTAAGTAAATAAATGTGTTATATTAAAATATTTTTTTACCTTCTATACTCTCCATAATTTAATACTATGGTTATTTTGTATAGTTTTACACAATACAGTTAAATGTTTTTTTAAATTAAATACCCTCTCTTAAAAGACAGTAAAGGATTGAAAGATCTTAGAAAATCAGTGGAGGATGAAGAGAGGAAAGGGGATCAAATATATGGTGACAGAAGGAGACTAGACTTTGAGTGATGAGCACACAATGGAATATATTATAAAATTGTGTATCTGAAACTTATATGTTATTAATTAGTGTATCCCAATAAATCCAATTTTTAAAAAAATTTAGAGATCTTAATCAAAACATATAGACTTCCACAACTGCAACTCATTTCCGTTTTTCATAAACCTGATATTTCAATGTCTGATTTCCAAAAAATGAAAATGTTATGATTCATAATTGCATACTATCATATTTCATTAATTCTAAGATATACATTTTTTCACATTTTGACAACTCTGAAATCAGAATGTATCCTACAACTGATGGTCTCCTAAAATATTAAAACTTTTCTCTAATAATGCTTTCTAACTGATCTAAATCACAGTACAATTATAATTCAAACAATTCTAGAATCAAAACTAAACGAACTTAAGATTCACATTTTTATATTTTTAGAAAACTAGTGATTAGGCTAACCTCAAGAAAATAGATAACTGGAAGAAAATGGTTCAAAAAAAATTAGGAAACTTCTAGATTAGAAGCAGGAATACTAGAAATGAAAATTTTTAAAAAGGCTTGAACTCCGGCTGGTGTGTCTCAGTGGACTGAGCGCCATCCCTTGGACCAAGAGGTCCTGGGTTCAATTCCTGGTCAGAGCACATGCCTGGGTTGCAATTTCGATCCCCAGTAGGGGGCATGCAGGAGTCAGCCAATGGATGTCTCTCTCTTCCTCTCTCATCAATGTTTCTATCTCTCTCTCCCTCTCCCTCTCCCTTCTTCTCTGAAATCAATTAAAAAATATATTTTTTAAAAGGCTTGAAGATGTTAAGTGGTGGCTTCTAAGAAAGTGAAGATATGAAAAGCCCTAGAGCTTTATCTATAAAAGAAACAAATATTAGGAATCTGCAAACTGTTTAAGAGGAAAAATACTATATAATATTATTTCTCCTTCCTTCAGGAGGAATGAATCATTTTCACCCTTCAAACAGAAATATGGTGTAGGTAGTTGAAATAATTGTAATTAAATGTAAAATGTAAATATTCTTAATAAATTAAAAACCAACCTACCAGCATTGTCTTCTTTCTGGCTCAATCTGTTTCCCCTTCAGGTAATCCTAGGATAGGGGCTCCTTTTCAGATGCCCAGTTTTTCATGTCGATCTTCTACCTCCCTGTGGCAACAATATTTTCTAATTAAAAGAGTCCTTTTGTGCCACAGGGAGGATTTCTGATGATATAACAAATACAAAAATTGTCACAGCTCATCATGAAGCCAACTTAGTTTTGAGATTCTTCAAGAAAGAAGAAATTGGACTCCTTATCTTATTTTTCAAGAGAGAAATCTGTTTTTATTTTCTTAAACTGCATTTTTAAAACCTAAACTTTCACTTATTTTTTTAAAAAGTGCTGCTTTCATGTTGAATTGTATGCAAATTCTTTTATCATTCATCTGCCTTTTCAACTAATGTCTAAACACAACTTTGTTGATCACAAAAGAAGTTTTCTAAGTTTTCTTGATAATTACTTTATTTTACCTGGTTAAAAACCAAAGTTCTGTTCCCAATGATCAGAAGGGGGAAGGGGGTCCTAGCTGGTTTGGCTCAGTGGATAGAGCATCAGCCTGCGGACTCAAGGGTCCCAGGTTCGATTCCGGTCAAGGGCATGTACCTTGGTTGCGGGCACATCCCCACTGCGGGGTGTGCAGGAGGCAGCTGATCGATCTCTCTGATCGATGTTTCTGGCTCTCTATCCCTCTCCCTTCCTCTCTGTAAAAAACCAATAAAATATATTTTTAAAAAAATACAAGAGAAGGGGAAAGGGGGAAGCTACTAGATGCCTTTCAGTCAATGTTTGTTCATAAAGATTAGTAATTCTACTTGCATTACATAACTTAATGTTAATTATGCTTAAAAGAACATTGGGGGAAAAAGGTTCAGCAGGAAGTGTAGAGAAGCAGCAATTACTGTCCTCTCGCTGGTAAGATTATGGGTCATTTTCACTGATTATTCTTTGCAATATGTACTTGTCAAATTTTCTAATGAGCATGCATTTGCTTTCATTGTAAGAAAAAAAAAAACTTAGGTGTAAGCAAGAATGATTAAAACCTTATGTGATTTTAACATGATAATAACTTCAATATGACAATATGGTTTTGATATATTTTAGATGACCACATTTATGTTTTCTGGATGACTACATTTTTATATTCTAAATAACTCTAAGGTATTCAATATTTAGCATTTAAACAAAAAAATTTAAGATTTTACAATGATGGTTCTTTTCTACGTATTTTACCAAACATATTTTTATTGATTTCAGAGAAGGAGGAGGAGGGAGAGATAAAAACATCAGTCCACAGGCTGACGCTCTATCCGCTGAGCCAAATCAGCTAGGGCTTAGGTATTTTTTTTAAATATGTTTTAATTGATTTGAGAGAAAGAGTGAGAAAAGAGAAACATCAACGA
Source organism: Myotis nattereri (assembly GCF_964212035.1). Lineage (NCBI taxonomy): Eukaryota > Metazoa > Chordata > Mammalia > Chiroptera > Vespertilionidae > Myotis > Myotis nattereri. The sequence goes on along the minus strand of NC_138080.1, from coordinate 62,135,980 downwards.
TGAGAAAGAATCATTGATCAGCTGCCTCCTGCACACCCCCTACTGGGACCTAGCCCAAAAACCCAGGCATATGCCCTGACCTGGAATCAAACCATGACCTCCTGTTTCATAGGTCGACACTCAACCACTGAGCCACACCAGCTGGGCTAGATGGTACATGCTTAGACTGCGATATAAATCAAAACTCAAGTTGTTTCAGTCTGTAGCTCCTAACAGCTATCCTATATAATAAAAGGCTACTATGCAAATCGACCAAATGGCAGAACGACCAGTCGCTATGATGCGCACTGACCATCTGGGGGCAGACACTCAACGCAGGAGCTGCCCCCTGGTGGTCACTGCGCTCCCACAGGGGGAGCGCCACTCAGCCAGAAACCGGGCTCACAGCTAGTGAGTGCAACAGCGGTGGCAGGAACCTCTCCCGCCTCCTCAGCAGCACGTAGCTGTCAGTCGGACATACCTCAAGAGCTCCCAGACTGTAAGAGGGCTCAGGCCGGGCTGAGGGACACCCCCCCACCATCCAGTGTACGATTTTGGTGCACCAGGCCTCTAGTGTATAATATAATACACTACCTTACATTCCATATTTGAAAAACTTTAAAAATATGATTTCTGTCTTCAAGGGACTTACATGCTCACTTTGAAAACAAAAGGAGTATGTACACAAGAACAGTATTAAGAAAGTAAGTCATCAGCCCTAGCCAATTTGGCTCAGTGGATAGAGCGCTGGCCTGCAGACTAAAGGGTAGCAGGTATGATTCCGGTCAGGGGCACATACCTCGATGGTGTGGCAGTGGTTCTCAACCTTCCTAATGCCATGACCCTTTAACACAGTTCCTCATGTTGTGGTGACCCCCAACCATAAAATTATTTTCGTTGCTACTTCATAACTGTAATTTTGCTACTGTTATGAATCATCATGTAAATATCTGATATGCAGGATGTATTTTCATTGTTACAAATTGAACATAATTAAAGCATAGTGATTAGTCACAAAAATAATATGTAATTATATATGTGTTTTCTGATGGTCTTAGGCGACGACCCCTGTGAAGGGTCGTTCGATCCCCAAAGGGGTCGCGACCCACAGGTTGAGAACCGCTGGTAGCAGATCAGGAAAGGAAGTATTTAATGTAGGCCACAATCTCTGTGGAAAGTTCATGTTGTTGGGACTTAAAGACTGGTTAATACCTGAACACATTCTTGAGAGAAAACTATTTGACCAAAAGCTAAAAAGCATAAATACAGTCCATGCCTGGGGCAGTAAGAAAAGCAGCAAGAATACAGTGTTTCAGTAGATAAGAAGGCCAGATTAAGAAGGAGCTATTTCTGGACGATTCTGTGGGTCACTGAATTTGGCAAAGGAGTGGCCTTTGAAATCTGATAAACAAAGAGCTTCAGGAGAATGATAAATGTAGCTGCCAAACAGTTAAGCTAAGAAAGGAATGATAAGCAAAAAGTACAGACTAGAGGTACAAAGCATTCGTGTGTTTTTTAACAAGTGGAAGTGAAAGGAAAGAGAAAGATAACAGAGAAGTAAATAAATGCTCAGTTTTAATGTATAAAAGACCTTTTCCATATTTGAAGGCACACGGATAGGTGTTAATGAAGAGAACACTTATGGAGCACTTACTACATCATAAGCACTATGTTTGATATGTTTATTTTATGTAATCCTCACAGCACTGATGTCCTATGTTAGGACAGTGAAACAGACTCTGAAGAGATTAAATACTTATTTGGATAAGTGTGGAAATCTTAACCAAGCCAGCGAATATTCTTCCCTTTCCTACTGATGAGAGCTACTTAAAAGGCTAAAAAGAAAAGAAAATAGCTCAGGAATAGTCTTCCAGCATTTTCTGACTACTCTTTGGCTTCTTCATGTTCCTGAAAATGTAAACATTCCCTAAGGTTAATTCCTTAATTCTGTGTCCTTGGTTCTCAATCATAGAGAGAAAATATAGAATTTAAATATCTTCTTCCCTGGGGAAATCTCTTAAATACCTTTCGCCCTGGAAATTTCATTTATTTTCATGGCTTCAATGAGAATGATTCCCAAATCAGTTGCTCCCTGGCCTTTCTTTACTAAGCTTCAGTTGTACTAGACAGCTTCTACTTGCCCCTCCCAATCTAGTCTCCACCTTTCTTCACTCTGCTGTCTGTCCCAGGAGGCTGACTTCATCAACAGAACTCCCCTGGGTTCAGACTGGGTTTGGGCAATGGAGTTCTTGAAAGGGGATTGATTAGAGGGATGAAGGGGAATAAAATTAATGTTCCTTAAATTATCCTAATTTGAATATGCCATCTCTTTTGTGATGGGACCCTGACTATCCATTTGTCAGGATCCTAGCTTTAAATACCTGAATATGTCCCCGTAGGTGCTCTGCTTCAACTCAAAATCAACACGCCTATTACCAAACTTACCTGTTTCCTGAGACAGTTTTCCCTTCCTCAGATCCATACACTATCACTTAGTGAATAATATCTTAACTAAGCTGCTCTCTGTAATCTGTCATGTCTCGTTAGACTCTATATAGTAGTATAGCCTACATATGCCCCTTCTGTTCCTATTACTTCTAACCTTGTTTTAATATTTCTCAAGTTATCCCTTGACTCAAAAGCTAGCCTTTCTGCCTCATTTTCCCCCTACCACTCAAAATTTTTCAAATATTTCTGCATTTTATATACCTAATGACTAACTCTTGGGTTCAAATCACAATCTAGTCACAACTCGTAGTGGAACATCCTGTCAATGTCTTTCTTATTTACTCAGTATCATCTAAACAAACCTTGAGCCCTAGCCAGTTTGGCTCAGTGAGTGGATAGAGCGTTGGCCTGGGCACTGATCGGTCCTGGGTCTGATTCCAATCAAGGGCATGTACCTCAGTTGCAGGCTCCTCCCTGGCCGGGGCCCTGGTCCAAGCACATGCAAGAGGCAACCAATCAATATGTTTCTCTCTGTATTTTCCTCTCTCTTCCACTCTCTCTAAATAAAAATCAATGGGAAAATGACCTCAGGTGAGGATTAAAAAATAAAAAAATAAACCTTGAGGTGAGGATTAAAAAATAAAAAAATAAACCTTGAACTTTAATATTCCACCCATTTATTAAAGACATTTCCCTTAGTCAAAAGTGCCTTTCGCCTACTTCCTACCTGTCCATCCAATCCTACAGACTGTCCTCCTTCTTCGCTTTCTCAACATGCCCTAATCCTGTAAATTGAACTTTTCTCTGAAACATGCTGAAAACAGTGCCTTCGCACATAAAAAATACAAAGTACTTATTAATATATTCTCATAAATTTAAGTGAAATGTAAGTGCAAGATGAAGAGGCAGAGAGCCTAAACAGCTCAATCTTCTCAGACAAGTCTTAAAAGATTTCTATCAAAACTTATCTATTATTGCCCTGGCCAGGAGCTTCATCCTAATGCGCCAAGGTTACAGGTTCAATCCCCAGTCAGGGCACATACAAGAATCAGTCAGTGAATGCAAAAATAAGTAGAACAACACCTCTCTCTCTCTCTCTCTCTCTCTCTCTCTCAAATCAATAAATAAAAATTTAAAAAGCTATCTATTATTCATTGCACTGGCATAAACTTATTACTTTTAAATAGTAATCTGTAACAACCTGTTAAAATTTACAGTCATATAATATACATATATGTTGAGTAAACATAAAAACTGCATTTTCCAATCTTAGAATGGAATTCAAGAGATTCCTCTCCACCCTCAACTCACCCCATCAGTCTCAGGAACAGCCTCCAGAACTGGTAGAGCCTACAGCCCCTGACAGAGGTATTTCCTGCCTGCCATTCAAGACTGCCTTCAGCCAGACTGCACTGCTAGTCTTCAAAGGCTCTTCATGATTACTAACCCTAAGCTCTCATCAAAAAGCAATTTATAGATTTATATGAATATGCCTATTTTTAAAGTTTCAAAACATATCTGATTTTCCCTATAAATTTTTAAGAGACTATTACAATTACATAAAAACTCTGTGAGGAAAATGTAGACTTTTAGTCTATAATTACACCTAATAAAATTAGAAATCATTTTATTCACAAAATAATAAAAATGGCTAAATATATATCATTACATGATTATAGTACTCCTGCATGGGTGACATCATGAACATGTTTCTTGTGTGGATACATACATATGGATATATAGGAATAAAAGAAGAAAAACTTATTGTAAATATGCAGAGAACTGACATACAGATCAATTAGCATAATTATGAACATTTTTAAATTTATGTATTTTTGTTGATTTCAGAGAGGGAGAGAGAGAGAGAAAATCAATGATGAGAGAGAATCACTGACTGGCTGCCTCCACTGGGGGGTGAGCCCACAATCCAGGCATGTGCCCTGACTGGGAATCAAACCATGACCTCCTCGTTCATAGGTCGACGCTCAACCACTGAGCCACACCAGGCTAATTATGAACATTTTTAAATGTATATAAACCTAAGTTGTAATTATAGGAACATTTCAGGAAGTGTTCCCTAGATGTACAAAAGGAAATCTTGTCTGTATGAATCTCATTTCCACCAATTCCCCAAATAAAAACTGATATAACTATTTTATAAATATTCCTTTGCTTTTCTTCCCACTCAATTTCTCCAAAATTTACAGGTATCTGGAATTTAAGTGAAAACTTTGTATCATGAGAAATGAGCCTGATCCTACTCCACTACTCAAAAGAAAACATGAATTAGGACAAATCATAACAACCTTCATTCATTTTGTAAACATTCTAGATGTTAGATGTCAGAAGAATAAAAATTTAGTCAGATTTTAACTCATTTGAAAATGCATTTGATTCTTTAAATAAAAACAAAATTAAGCTATGATGAAACTATTCTAAACTAATCTATATATATTAACCATCCTTATAAGGTTATTAAAAATCCATGAAATATAGTATTGTCAAATAAGTCAGTATATCATAGACTCATTCCATGGTCTGCATGCCTTATGATGAATAAATATAAGTTTCAAATTGTTGTGATTATAGATGTATGTGCCAGCAGTTTTCAGTATGAATTTGGCATTGCCTTTTTAAAATAATTATATCTGAATTCTAGGTTTTACAGTGTTGTTCTGTAAAGAGAGACAAGATTATATTATACTAACCTTTATTTTTAGAAGTAATAAAGCAAGCATAGATTTCATTAAAAATCCACAATCTAGTATGTAATTAAAAATTAAGATGAACCCTAGCCAGTTTGGTTCATTGGACAGAGTGTCGGCCTACAGACTGAAGGGTCTTGGGTTCGATACTGATCAAGGGCACATACCTTGGTTGCAAGCTATACCTCCGGCCCCGAACTCAGGGTGCATGCAGGAGGCAACCAGACAATGTGTCTCTCTCACATCAATGTTTTTCTCTCTCTCTGTCTCTCCTCTCTCCCACTCTCTCTAAAAATCAATGGAAAAAATATCCTCGGGTGAGGATTAACCAAAAAAAAAAAAAAAAATTTAAGATGAACTTCTCAGTACACTTAGACTATTTTAGAATAATGTGAGTTATTTACTAACATTTCCTTTTAGTATTAAAATAAATAAATCTAAAAAATGTTATCAAGTGTTCAAAAACCACTTTTAAACTATCATAAAAATAGCTATTACTTTACCCAGACTTTGTATATCCTCCTTTCTAATATCACAATCACTCATATCTCTGCCTTGTAAATGATATAATCACCCTCAGAGTTCAAGACTAAGAAAATCAAATCCTTTAAGTGGATTATATTTGCTTCCTATTTGGAATTGTTTTTATCTAAGTAATTTAAATTAATGAAGCCCTGGCCACCAACTGTACAACCAATAAGATTTGGCCGACGTGCTCTGGTATTTAATAAATATTTTGTGATAAAACAATGTTCTACTGACGCAAACTTGGCACTGTAGTTTTCATTTTTTGTAATTTCTAATTTGCTACTAAAATCATAGCCTTCTTTACACTTTTGAATGTTTTACAGAAATTTCACACAAGTTCTACTTTTTTCATTCAACTTTACCTATCAGACTTTTTGTTCTTGTACAATTAGTTTTCTGTTTAGTTATGCTCCTATAACAAAATCAGTTTCATCAGCTACTTCATCATGCATAATAATGTTAGCTGTTCTTGCTTATTGTTTTCCTCAAGAAGAAAATTCATCTCTGCCACTAGACTTCTACCTTCTGAATGGAAAACTCTCCAAACTCTCAGGAAAACACATGTATCTTCCTGCCACTTGCATTCTCTATCATAAATGAAGTACCAGCACAGACTACAGTCACCACGCCCATCTAAAATGTTTGGCAACCTGTTTTGAAAATGAATTGGTCACCAAGTCACCTGGGGTTTACTGGCATTGTTGTTGCCATCGCTCGGAAGCTCTGAAGAGCAAGGGAGCTTCCAATCCCTCAGCTCAACAACAGATAAGGCTGGAGGAAGAACAGCTTTCAGCTGGAAGAAGCTAGTATGCTACCCAGTGCTCCTGGGCCTCCGTAAGCGGAAAGACGTCCAACTCTCACCATGTTGAGTCATGAGACTTTGCTACATTTGTAGGAATTTATCGACATGCTTACGAATTCTTACTAGGATTGTACACCAGGCATAAGGATTCTTTTTCACCATTAATAGCTAAAGATAAATTTTAATGTTTATTATTATAAAAGGGTCATTGGAATCCTCCTGGTAAAATACTCTTACTTTCTTTATAGTCAAAGGCAAAAATTAAAAGGTTTCCCCAAGAATTATACACACTAACCCCCAATTAAACTTACAGTTATCTCACCAAAGACAGACTAAAACACCACAATTTCTAAGACTTAAAGGGAAGAGGAATCTGATAGATTACTGCAAAGAAACTCTGACCTATGAAAAAAGGAATCATACCGCTCCATCAATACTGATTCAAAGAAACTCTTAATCTGTTACAGAATGAGAATACCCTATTTATTTTTAAATTTAAAAAAGTTACCCTCATATGCTAGCCTACTGACCTCTAATATAAGTAAATAACTAGTCAACTTTTGCACTTCCAAAAAAACTTTATAAAAATAATTATTGGGGTCCATGATATAAGACTGTTATACTTCAAAGAAATTATAATAGAGAACTCCTTCTGTCCATATAAATTTCCTTAAACAAGAGATGTTTCACTGCTTTCCAATCTATACTAAATAGCATTAAAAGGAGGAGTTTTGGGGATATTATTCATCTGGCAATAGCAACGATGACACAAAATGAGAAAGTTATAAATAATAAACATTTGATGAGATGTCTACCTGTTTCCACATTCTCGGTCTCAACTTCTTGTTCTTCTGCCACATCTTGCATCATATAAGTCTCATCATCATAAACCAGAACCTGGGCTGCATAGCCCTGCTCTAATCTGGCACTCGGAACTGGCTCCACAATCACTGCTGGATAGTCAGAAACCTTCTCACCTTCCTACAAGAGCAAATTTAAAAAACAATCAACCTTTTTATTCACAAATGCTGGATTCACTTATAAAGCCTTGAGTTCCTAGAGTCTCAAGGAATCCACACAATGAGTTTAATGTAGTATAAATATGAATGTAAAAAAAACAACAACAAAAAAAACACGAGATGCAAAGGATTAACTTTAATAATCTGTCCAAGTCTTAAGAGGTGAAACTTAGACTAATACACATTTTAAATAATCAGGGCTTTAGACTTAAGATGGCAAATTAAAAACTTGCATAAAATTTCACTCTCATGAAAGTAGTAAAAGACTTTTAGACACCTGTGTAAGGAGAAGAGATAAAAGCTACAAAGGAGAAGAGATAAGAGCAACAAAACCTTGGAAGACTGAAAGTGGATGGCTGAGTATTATTAAGTGGTTTAGTGGACCCAGGAAAGCCAAATCAACAGCCTTGCAGCAGAGCCAGCTGAGAAACAGCAGAGACACTGGAGGACCCACAGAAGGCAAAATCTCAATTAATTCTGGAAATAATTAATTTCAGCAGCAGGTGGTAGAAAAAGAGGAGGCTCCTCAAACAAGAAAGATCCCATTAAGCCTGTTTAAAAAGCACTTCGGTTCCTAGACACACTCCCGTCTCCACAATGCTTAGTAACCAGCCCTCCCCACCGGAGCAGAAGATTGGAGAGGGAGAAACAAGAGTACTTTTGAGGTCGATTAGGCACATTTGCTAGTATCAGTACTGTACCAAAACCCGTTTCCAGTCAGCATTTTAGTCCTCAACTGTCAATCAAGTATTACTAGTTGTCTAAGACAGAATATACACATACATGCACACACATATATATTAATATTCTTCAGAGATATTATATCCATAAAACAAGAACAGAATACAATAAATAAATAACATTTAAAAATAAAGAGTTCTTAGAATTAAAAACACAGTAGCCAAAATGAAAAGACAGAGGCTTGGGAGATAAAACTGAGGCAGTCTTCCAAGAACCAGAGAAAAAAGATAAAGCACTAGAAAACAGGACAGAAAAGAGAACAATATTAGAGGACAGTCCAGGAGGCCGATGTATGAATAACAGGAATTACAGAAAAAATATGGAGAGGGAGAAGGGGTGGCTGGAAAGAAATCAAAGAATTAATAGAGATTTTTCTAGAACTGAAAAACTTAAAGCTGCCCATTTGAAAGGACCTACCAAGTAATTAGTATAAAAAATTAAGAAAGATCTATACTGAGGCACACCATTGTGAAGTATTGTAATACCGGGGGCAAAAAGAAGATTCTACGAGCTTCTGGAAAGAAAATACACGTCTCACACACACAGACTTGAGACTCAGTTCAGTCTTCTCAACCCTAATACTGGAAGAAAGATGACAATGGAACCATTTCTTCAAAGTTATAAAGGAAAATTATTTCCAACCTAAATTCTTCACCCAGCCAAACCGTCTATGAAAGCATTTTCTCAGACAGGAAAGAGCTCACATTTACCTTCCCTGCATTCTTTCTCAAGAAGCAATTGGAAAGTATTTTCTGTATTTTAAAAAAGAGTGCATTTGGCCCTAACTGGTTTGGCTCAGTGGATAGAGCATCGGCCCGCGGACTCAAGGGTCCCAGGTTCGATTCCAGGCAAGGGCATGTACCTTGGTTGCGGGCACATCCCTAGTAGGGGGTGTGCAGGAGGCAGCTGATCGATGTTTCTCTCTCATCAATGTTTCTAACTCTCTATCCCTTACCCTTCCTCTCTGTAAAAAAAAAAAATCAATAAAATACATATATATATATTTTTAAAAAGAGTAAATTCGTAATTTAACCAAAAAAAGAGATGACTTAGGATACAGAACATGCAGGAAATCAAAGCTGGGAGAGGGATGCCAGTGATCTTCAAAGAGGCCTGGGAAAAGAGGTTCCAGCATGCAGCTGTGCACTGGACTTAAAGGGCAACCAGTCCAGACTGCAGCAATAGGACTCCCGAGACGGCACGTCAAACTGCCATCTCCAAGATAAACACCGACGTTTCTAAGCACAGGACGTCCAGATAAGCCTATTCCAGATTTTCATTCATAGCGAGCTTGCCTTGATGGACCCACTCACCCCACCTTGCCTTGCCACCTGCATCAGCTGCGAACACTCTTTTCACCTCCCAGTATTCTGCTCTGATACTCTCTCCTAAGTGCTGAAAGAAGACCACAAAGAGCGTAGAAATAAAACCTAAAGAGCAGCACTCTTTCCATGGGAACATATGCCTGCTGAATAAACATGCAACACAGGGTCCCTACTGTAGCCCAGACTGATTCCCGACCAAGCTGGCCCTATGTGTCCAAGAACTAACTCGTGACACCACTTACTGATTGCCTGAGTAGAAGCTCTTGAAAGTCAGTGAACCTGATGCCAACTAGTCAGCCCTCTTCCTGGAAGCCTTCATCTAACTCTGGAAATGCTGTCCTTTCCTATTGCAGTTAGCCGGGTACACACTATTCATTTTCCAAAGTAAATTTAGGAACACATACACCGATAATAATACTATAAAGAAAATAACACATAAGTCAAGATAATGGCACCTCTGGGGACAGACAGGGTAGAATATGAGAAAGGGACACTCTTAGTATTCTAAAAGACTAGTGATTTCTATTTTTTCACCTGAGTGATAGGTAATATGTATTCTTTCTGTTATTCTTAGGCTGAAGCATATATATTTTATACACTCTTCACTTTGTATCAAACATTTCACAAAAAAATCCTATATAATAAAAGCCTAACATGCTAAGTGTCCAGTCGTCCATTCAACCAATCAAAGCATAATATGCTAATGACTAGAGGCCCAGTGCACAAAATTCATGCACTGGGGAGGGAGGGGGGGGTGTCCCTCAGCCCAGCCTGCACCCTCTCATAATCCGGGACTGCTGGCTTCCAACCACTCACCTGCCTGCCTGCCTGATTGCCCCTAACCGCTTCTGCCTGCCAGCCTGATCACCCCCTAACCACTCCCCTGCCAGCCTGATCAATGCCTAACTGCTCCCCTGCCGACCCGGTCACCCCCAACTGCCCTCCCCTTCTGGCCCAGTCGCCCCAACTGCCCTCTCCTACCGGCCCAGTTGCCCCCAACTGACCTCCCCTGCAGGCCTGGTCCCCCAACTGCCCTCCCCTGCAGGCCATCTTGTGGTAGCCATCTTTTGACCACATGGGGTGGCCATCTTGTGTGAGGGTATGATGGTCAATTTGCATATTACCTCTTTAATATATAGGAATAGGTTAAGGCTACTCAACAGCTCGCAGTGACGTGCACTAACCACCAGGGGGCAGAGAGTCGACCAGTCAACCAGTCACTATGATGTGCACTGACCACCAGGGGGCAGCTGCTCCAACTGGTAGGTTAGCTTGCTGCTGGGGTCCGGCCGATTGGGGCTGAGCAAGACAGGCCAGACATGCCCTGGAGTCCTCCCACAGTCCCTCCCCGGCTGGCCAACCTCCCGCGTCCCTCTCCGGCCCCGATTGTGCACTGGTGGGGTCACTCGGCCTGGCCTGCGCCCTCTCACAATCCAGGACCCCTCGAAGGATGTCAGAAGCAAGTTTCAGCCCGATCCTGCAGGCCAGGCCAAGGGATCCCACTGGTGCACAAATCTGTGCATGAATTCATGCACCAGGCCTCTAGTTTCTAAGTAAATTACAAAACAAGGTTACAGCAAATTAAAAAGAGAAAGTACATGCTGGCCCGGCTGGTGGGGCTAAGTGGCTGAGTGTCGACCCATGAACCAGTAGGTCATGTTTCAATTCCTGGTCAAGGCACATGTCTGGGTTGTGGGCTCGATCCCCAGTAGGGGCCGTGTAGGGGGTGGCCGGTCAATGATTATCTCTCATCACTGAAGTTTCTATCCCTCTCTTCCACTCCCTGAAATCAATAAAAACATATTTTTTTGAAAGTACATGCTGAATAGTAACATTACATTTCCTACTCTGTATAAGGTGAAAAATACGAGTCCAATGTTTTACCATTAAAAAATATTCTTTCCCACAAATTGAATATAGTAACAGTTGAATCACCATGCCTCTTGCTCAGCTTTATAAACACAGCCTTCAGGCAGCACCACCCAGCTGGAAGACAGCAGTTAATGAGGAGCATGGGATAGGTAATACTGGAAGGAAGATGAAATGAGGTCTCCACTCACTGGAAACTCAGAAAACAGCATCATAAGTAGCAGCTGAACTAGTATTAACCCAAGCAGTGAATATTTTATTTAAATATAATCCAAGGGATTTATAACTTCTTTCATTCCTCTGAAATCGAACAGCATATTTAATAGTAAGGTTAATTTGAGATTAATTTATAAGTAAACTACCCATCCCCACCCTACAAGTAGAAAATAAGTCAAGTTTTCTGAACCATGAAGTACTTGAGGACTAGAATTCTGTAGAAGGCCAATACTTTCTTCCCCACCAATTAGGATTCTGGACTGACTATGCTCTCTCTTTGTTTTGTTTTAATGTTTCGATGGTTCTTTCCGTTTAGGCATAAAAAGCACACAAAAAAATTTTTTAAATTCAGCCTGGCAGGGTAGTTCAGTTGGTTGGAACCTTTTTCTGTACATCAATTTCCATTTCTGGTCAGAGCACATACAGGAGGCAACCAATCAATGTTTCTCTCTCACATCAATGTTTCTCTCTCCCTCTCTCCCTCCTTTCATCCCTGAACTCCAGATCTTTGCTCCTTATCCCTCCTGTATATACCTCTAAAAAAGACAATCTAATTCTCTGACTCATTTTGTACATATATCTGTAATCTGGATTCCACCACCTCATTGAAACTATTCACTCAAAATGTCACTAGGGATCAAATTCTATTTCAGTTTTCACCCTTCTCCGCCATTCTGCCGACTACACACTGGCCAATACCTCATTTCTTTTTAAATGAAGTGGTTTCAGGAACCACTTCTCTTTCTAGAAACCACTTTACGTTTAAGCATCTACTCTGACTCTTCTTCCATCTCCAGTGATTCAGACCTAGCCAACTTGCTAAGGTTCAGTCTTCAGCATCTCCATTCTTTTTACTCTACACTACCATACCAGGCAAGCCTATCCATTCTTATGGTTTCGGATAGCACCTCTATGCTGATGATTACTAACTATTTGCTTTAGACTCTGACCCATTTCCTAAACTCCAGACCCAACTTTTAAACTACCAACTTAACATCACTACAGGAATATTCAGCCGATACTTCAAGCTTAACATGTCTAACTGGGAACAAATCTCTCCCTATTCCCCCACCCTGTGTTTTTCCTTTCTTCATATTTAAAAAAGAGGTTATAATACTATTCTTAAAGTCCCTTGAAAATTAAATATGCACAAATTAGTGACAGCTATTTTTACATTGTAACAATAGCATTCAAACATACTATACTTGCCCTGACATTGGAGGGCATCTTTTCACATTACAATCAGAATTCTTTGTGCAAAAAGCTTTCATGATTCCCCATTTGTCTAAAAGGTAAGTTTAACTACTAAACAATGGTTTTTAACATTCTTTGAAATATAACCCTCAATTCACCTATTAAAGGTTGAATCGTGTACCCCAAAAGATGGTGAAGCCCTAACCATCAGTACTTGTGAATCTGAGCTAATTTGAAAATAAGGTCTTTGGCCCAGCTAGCAGTGGTTGAGCGTTGACCTATGAAGCAGGATGTCACAGTATGATTCCTAGTCAGGGCACATGGCCGCAATGCAACTCAATCCCCAGAGTGGGGCATGCAGGAGGCAGCCAATCAATGATTCTCATCATTGATGTTTCTATCTCATTGATTTTCTAATTGTCCTATCAATTACCAAGAGAGAAATGCAGCAATCTCCAATTAATACTGTGGATTTATCTACTTTATTTCTTCTTTCAGTTTTGTCAGTTTATGCTTGATGTATTCTGAAGCTCTAACACTGAGTGCATATACATTTAGGGTTAAGTCTTCTTGACAAAATAGTCCTTTTATCACTTATGAAATGTCTATGTTTATCCCTGGTAATAATCTTATCCTGAAACCACTTTAGCCTTTTTATGATTAAATTTACATAGTACATCTATTTCTAAAGTTTTATTTTTAAGCTGTGTTAATACTCAAAATGAATTTCTTGTATGAAACATAAATTGGTTTGACTTCTTTTTAAACCCAGTCTGACAATATCTACATTTAATTTGGACTGTTTAGAATATTTACAATTATCGATAAAACAGGACTGAAATCTACCATCCTGATCTTGTTCAGTGTTTGATTTATTCTTTGTTCCTTTTATTCTGTCTTCTTTTGAACTGAATATTTTATTTTATTTTTGAACTGAATATTTTAGTAACCATTTTAATTCAAATATTAGCTTATTATGTGTATTTGATTTTTAGTGATTCTCTAGATTTTATAATATGCTTAACTTACCAAGTTTATCTACAAATATTACTTTATGTATAACAAGCTTTCAGTAGTATTCTTCCAATTCCCTCCTCCCACCCTTTGTTCTGCTATTGTCAAACATTTTCTTCACATTGTAAACCCTAGCATATACTGTTCATATTTTTGTTATAAACAATGTTTTAAAAATTAAAAACTGATTTTTAAAAATATTTTGTATTTACCCATACATTAGGTATTTCTCCAGTGCTTTTCATTCCTTTATGTATATCTCAGCTTCCATTTGGTATACTTAAGTTTTATTTACCTTCTCCTAAAGAACTTTTTTTATTTTTCTTATAACACAAGCTCCCTGGTGATAAATTCTTTCAGCTTGTTGATCTGAAAAAAAGCTTCATCGGAAGGACATTTTCACTGAACATATAATGGCAGGTTGACAGGTTTTAGTCTTCCAGCATTTTAAAGAAATCACTATCTTCTGACTCGCATAGTTTCAGTCAAGATATCTATGGTCATCATCTTTGTTCTTCTGTGTGTAAGGAATCTTTCTCTGGGTACTTTTTAAGATTTTCTTTCTGAAATTGGCTCTCAGCAATTTTATGATAATGTGCCTCAGTGCCTATTTGCTCCTGTTGGGATTTAAAATTCTCAGATTTTTTTTTTTATATTTATTGATTTCAGAGAGGAAGGGAGAGGGAGAGATAGAAACATCAATGATGAGAGAGAATCAGATTGGATGCCTCCTGCACACCTCCTACTGGGGATCGAGCCCACAACCCAGGTATCTGCCCTTGACTGGAATCGAACCCGGGACCCTTTGGTCCCCAGGTGGACGCTCTATCCACTGAGCCAAACCAGCTAGGGCAATATTCTCAGATCTTTAAGTTTATGCTTTTCATCAAATTTGGAAAATTTTATGGCCATTATTTCTTCATATTTTTTTGTTGTCCTCTCATTTCATTCTGGAACTCAGATTACATAAACTTGATATTGTCCTACAGGTAACCAAGTCTGTTTTTTGTTTGTTTGTTTGTTTGTTTAGTGATTCTCTGAATTTTATAATATGCTTAACTCACCAAGTTTATCTACAAATAACATTACTTTATGTATAACATAACAAGCTTTCAATAGTATTCTTCCAATTGAGAGGGCATGTGCCCTTGACCGGAATCGAACCTGGGACCCTTCAGTGCGCAGGCTGACACTGTATCCACTGAGCCAAACCAGCTAGCACCATAATGTAGTTTCTATTGCTCTCTTCAAATTCACTGGTCCTTTTGTTTGAAGTACCTAATCTATTTTTAATCCTATTCAGTGAATTTTTCTTTTCAGATAATATTTCATTTCTGGAAGTTTTATTTGGTTCTGTTATGTCTTTTATACCTCTCCTCTGAGATTCATGTTTTAACTTCTTTTAAATTCTTACTAAAGTTATTCTTATTTTAATTCTTTTATTAAATTTATTGGGGTAATATTGGTTAGTAAGATTACATAGGTTTCAATTGCAGATTTCTATGATAATCTGTATATTGCATTGTGTGCCCACCACCCAAAGTTAAATCATCTTCTGTCACCATATATTTGGCCACAATGGAAAACTGCATGGCAGTTCCTCAAAAAAATTATAATAAAGTTACCATATGACCCAACAATCCCTCTTCTAGGTATCTACCTGAAAAACTTCTTTTAACTTCCTGAGCATATTTACAACAGCTGTCCTGAAGTCTTACCTGTTAATTTCATCATCCTTATCTTGTTTGTTGTCATTAACCGTTTTTTCTCTCCAAGTTATAGATTTTTATGCCAGCTCCTTTGCGTTTAACATGGCTGGGTGATGAATATGCAGATTTTACAAAGTTGGGTTCTACTTTTGTTGTCTTATTTTAATATTTTAATAATGTTTACTAGGACAGATATTTATGGATAAACTTTCAAGGCCTGTTTTTAACTTTTAAGGCAAGTTTGGAGTACCCTTTGTTGCAGAGCTGTTGTAACCTAACCATAAGGCATGACTTCTAGAGTCTCTCATCAGTGTCCTGGGTCTACTCTACTCTGACTGAAGCTCTAGTTTCTCCCACCATTGAGTGAACTCTATAGATTTTTCAGTATTTCACTGAGTTTACACATACTCTGATCATTTTTTGCCTGGCTTCACAGAACTTCCTACTACACCTGGGCAGCTCACTCAGCTAAAGGCCAGGGCAGAGTTCTGATCTTCTTTCTCTGATGCCCTGCCCCTGAAATTAGTTGTGTTAGCCTCTCCAAATTCCAAATTTTGTTTTCTCAATTCAGTGAGACTGTCACACTTTGCTCAGATCCTTCCTCCCACACTGTGGTCCAGAAAGTGCTCCAAGCAATAAGGCAGTACAATCAGACCTTCTCTTCTCTCAGAAAGCACAGTCCTGCGCTGTCTAAGATCTAAGTGTCTTAGTTCTTGCAGACTGCTATTACAAAACACCATACACTGGGTGTCTTTTAAACAGCAGAACTTTATTGCTCACAGATGTGGAGGCTGGAAGTTCAAGTTCAGGGTGCCAGCATGACACTTCTGGGTCACAGACGTACTATTATAGCCCCACATAGCAGAAGAAGCAGAGATCTCTTTGGAGCCTTTTATTAAGAGCACTAATCCCATTCATAAGAATTCCTCCCTCATGACCTAATCACTGCCTAAAGGCCCTACCTCCTAATACTATCACCATTCAGGGTTAGGATTCAACATAGGAATTTCGGAAGGACATAAACATTCAGACCATAGCACCAATGTTTCAAAAACAGTGATTTCACATGTTTTGTTCATTTTGTTCATTGGTAGAAGTACAATCTGGCCTCTTATTCCATCACAATATGAAGTGAAAAAATGCCCAATCCCACCCTGGCTGGTATGGTTCAATGGTTGAAGCATCAACCCACGCACCCAAGAGTCACAGGTTCAATTCCCAGTCAAGGGCACATACCTGGACTGAAGGTTCCAGCCCTGACCTGGGTGTCAAGGCGCATGTGGGAGGCAACTAATTGATGTGTCTCACATTGATGTCTCTCTCTCCCTCTCTCCCCCCCCCCTTCCCCAGACACCCCCCAACCCCACTCCCGCCTTCCATTCTCTCTAGAAATCAATGGAAAAAATATCCTCACCTCTTGAGTGAGGATTAAAAAAAAAAAAAAAAAAAAGTCCAATCCTGTTTGTTTGGAACCAGATGCCCACTAGACCTTGTATGCACTGTGTTTTGGAATTATATTTAAATCTTTTTCTCCCCCCACGTTAATCCTCTATTTCTGTGAAACCTATTTCTGCATGCTCACTCTCCCATGCAATCATTAGATTTAAATAATCAATTTTCCCTAAAGTTGCCCTAACATTTGATGGAGATGGAATTAAATATATAAATTAATTGAAGGAAATTGATGTCCTCCACAACACTGACCTTCCCATCTCTCCTATCCCCGTATAAAGTATAGCTCTTTGTTTATTAGTCTTCTTTCATGTACTTCAGTATCAGTGATTTTCCTCAAACAAGTACCATATATCTTATTCCTCAACATTTTATATTTTTGGTTAATTTTCTAAAAGGGATCTTATTATCCATGATCTTTTATAACTAATTATAGTCCTTACAAAAGTAAGCTAAATATTTTTGTGTTAATTTTGTAGCTGCCAAACTTTTATTAGCTCTAATGAGTTTCCATGGATTCCCTCTGGTTTTCCCAGGTAGCTATTCATATTACCTACAAATAATAATTTGGTCTCCTTTATAATATTTGTATCTTTTTTGTCGGCTTGCAGAAAAATATTAAATAATAATAATGGTACTACCAACTTTAAGGAAAATAATTTAGTACTTCACCATTAAACAGGATTCTGGCTGTTGATTTGTAACAGTTATTTTTTATAATGTTAAGAAAGTATATACCTATACTTATAGTATTAACCCTTTTCGTTCCAACGTGGAGGCTGACTCGACAGACCAGGCGCTAGGAGCAGGTCCAACGTCGAGGCTGAGACACCACAAACCGGTTCAATATTCAATCCTGTCAATTAATTTGGACCAGACTGTTTGAATTCCAAAAATAAAATTGGACCACAAAGGGTTAAGAGTTTTTACCAGGAGTGGATATAGAATTTCATAAAATCCCATTTCATCAAGTATTTTATTCCTAATAATATATCATATGTCATATTAGTAGAGAGATACAGTAATGGTTTTCTCAATATTGAATTATCCTTGTATATCTAAATCCTATTTGGTAACTGGATTTTTAATATATAATTGCATTTTGGATATTTATTACTATTTTTTATGGTTTTTATATCTACACTTATAAGTTTAATTGCAATTTACTTTTGTGGTATCTTTGTCAGAACAGAATTATCCTCACTTTATAAAATGTACTACTTTTAAAATAAGAAATAAAGTTATAAAAATAAAGCCTAAACATGTATTAATAACTCTCCAAATGCCTACCACTTTTGTTTGGCCAACTACTGACTATTTTTTAAATTTTATTTTTTAATTATAGTTGACATACAATATTATATTAGTTTCAGGTATACAATACAGTACCCACCACTTTTTATACATTTATTTTTTCTTCAGATTTTAGAGTTACAATTATAAAATCTTGAAGGTCATTTTTTCCACCCACCCTATATTTTACAGTATGGATATTATATACTACTATATATTATAGATATATTCCTGAAAAATTGCTTGTAAGATAAAAATGTATCTCTCAGCCCTAGCCAGCTTGGCTCAGTGGATAGAGCATCGGTCTGAAGGGTCCTGTCAAGGGTTCGATTCCAGTCGAGGGCACATGCCCAGGTTATGGGCTCCGTCCCTCTCTCTCTCTCCCCCCCTCTCCCTTCCTGTCTGAAATCAATAAAAATATATTTCTAAAAAAATTTTACCTTTCAAATGTCACTATCTCCAAAACTCCCTTTGTAAAATGAGAATATTTTCCAGGTATTAATGGCTTTTCTTTCTTCCTGGTATTCTCTTTCCCCAGATGTTTCTATTGCCCAATCCCTTACTTTAGTTAAGTCTAACTAAAATACCACCTCTTCAGAGAAGCCTTCCCTCACCACCCTAATTAAAATATCCTCTACCACCTCTCCATCTCTAGTCCTGATTTATTTCCACAGCCATTCTGAAGTATTTTATCCCTAATGCCTAGAAAATTACTTGACACAGGTAAGTGGTCAGTTAATATTTGTTGAAGAAAATGTTCCCCAAGAATAGTTTACCCCACTCTGGTGTAATACTACTTAATATGCTTGTGACCACCCTGTAAGGCTACCACATAAATCATTAGTCAAAAATACCTTGGGCCCTAACCGGTTTGGCTCAGTGGATAGTGTCGGCCTGCGGACTCAAGGGTCCCAGGTTCGATTCCAGTCAAGGGCATGTACCTTAGTTATGGCACATACCCAGTAGGGAGCGTGCAGAAGGCAGCTGATCGATGTTTCTCTCTCATCGATGTTTCTAACTCTCTATCCCTCTCCCTTCCTCTCTGTAAAAAAATCAATAAAATATATTTTTAAAGAAATACCTTGGTAAAATGACTACATTTATCAGATTTTCTCTTTCATATTAGTTCTCTAAACCAAGAACACCTGGGATTCCATGTAAAGGAAGAAAAATATGAGTCTTCCTTATATTTATATGGAAATAAACTATTGTATTCTTTTCCATACTGATGGTACCCAATCAGCACAAGGTAAATATATTCTGCCTATTGTTGTCGGCATCTCCCTTCATAGGGTTCAATACCAACAGAGAAAAACTGTAATACAAAGAGAAAGCTCTTGAAAAAGCAGCAATAAATGGTTTGGGTGATATGGATGGAAGTCCCCCAGGTCCCTGATCTCTGGTGAATCAACACCTGAAAGTGATCCTACAGAAAGTAAATCTTCAAGGAAGAAGTAGACATTGATCACAAGAATAAAGTATGTTCTGTAGCTGTGGCTTCTCTTAATGGATTTTGAATCACTTTTAGATTCCTATACGACAGGAGCATCTGAGTTACCAAGTCCACTGAGAACCAAGGAAAAGTAGTAAGCTTCGCTTTATCTCCTTCCCACTGAATTTGCACATTGCTATCTTGGAAGACTGACAAACACCAAGCAAGACACCAGGCAAGCAAGAAAAAGAACCCAGATTGCAGAACACACAGCCTGATGCCCTACCTCGTTTCTCAGTCATGTCACTATACCACTATGCTGGTACCGGGTACCAATAACAGCAGGATCTTTCACAGACTATAGAGAAAACAGATTTTCTAAATACAGTAAACTCTCCATTTTCCCACCTCATGTCTGACCAAATATTTGTCCATCAGTGTGACAGCATTATTGTATTTTAATTTAGCTCCTTCCCATTGGTGGTAATAGAAGCCAGGCCCTGGAAGTTCATATATTTCTGGTACTATTATTTTCCTATTCCCATCTCTGATTCTTTAATGTCATCAATAACATGAAAATAACCCAAAATGCTAATAATGTAAAACATTCTACATGCCTAAAATTTCAAAACCTAAATTTTTCTGATTTACAAATTATCTAAAGTCTTAAATACACACACGTATATATGTATAGGTTATGTATATATACAAATATATTAAAATATGATGGATCCTCACACTGAATTAGATATTAAAAAAACAAAAATAAAGATGTCAACTAAAGGAGATACAAAATTCTAATTTAAGATGAATTTAATTTAGGTACAGTATATACCTATAGACTCTATAATACAAAACAATAAATTTTAAAATCTCTCTGTCAACTAATACTACAGTATTCTCGCTTTCAATTTTTTCCTCCCAGTTCATTCCAACATATGCATGTTCCAACAACTCAGGTGAGTCCAGCAGTACATTCCCTCAACCTTCTATTACCTAAATTATATAAAGACACATGATATGTATATGTACAATTTCAATCATACATTTCTACTCTCAAATACCTGTTTCTCATTAATTTCAAAACTAGTTCACGCACTGAAGTCTATGAGCAAAACAGTAACATAATACATTAGGTGCCTAACCTCTTGATTCTCTACTCCACTGCTGGAAAGCTCCAAAACAGAACCTCCTCCACTGTCAACCACAGCTGATGTCATTGTATATTCCCTGAGGAAGCTTGAAACGTTATTAATCAGTGCAATTAAAGGTTCATGGATGATTGCCAGTGTTATAGGTTTGCATTATCATATCTTAAAAGTCAACAGAGGAGTGGAGTAGATGTCCAGCAATCCAATCTTGATTGGATGATTAACCAGAGAGCCTAAAAAGAGGAAGAATTTGAAAAGTTATTAAAAATGTATAGGAAACATGTAAAGCACAACCTATTTTGCAATCTAATTTTTAACATTTGTATAAACTAAAAGGAGATATGCTTATACAGCCCTGTGTCAAAAGAGGGCAGTAATGAGCATTCTACTTTTTAGCATTGCCAAGTTCACTGAAATTAAGTTCTTACCAAGCTACGGCACGTTCATGACATTATGATATTTATATTTAAGAGATAAAATGCTATAACTTTCTATCTTTATGAAGATGTTCTTTTATTCCTGAAATATTTTCATAGATATTTTAAAAATCTTTTATGCATTAAAAACATGAAACGTGCTGGACCGAGACAACTTCTAAAATTATTTGCCTATATGACAAATCAAAAGATTTATTGGTCTGTAAATATTTCACTGTTCTTCTTTGGCTCATTTAGTTTATTTATCTGAATAATTAGAATTGTCTTTTGCTATGGCAGCAATCTAATGTTGTGGTCACATTTTGAATACTCTACAAGAACTATAAAACAGATTATTTTGAATAGCTTATACTTTCAAATAGAGTAGTTTGAAAATAAAGTAGTGAAATCACTTGGAATGCCTTAAACATTACTTTACTATTCTTTCCTCAATAATTTTTTTGCTACTGGTTCAATATGCAATATAGCAAATGGTTTCAAGTAAACATAATTCAGTTTTCCTCAGTAGGGATGAATTTCAATATGTACACCATCTAGATTTATGCATTAGATTATTCCTAAAAAGTTACACTTTATTTGATTTTGTAAATGTAAAATTTTTCATAGAGAAATTACAGAGATTTATTTCTAATAGGATTTTTCATATAAAAATTAAAGAATGCAGAAAAACTAAGTATAAAGAAAAAATACATTTCTAATAAATCATTCCATTAGTATTATATCCTCTATTAAGTTTAACTACTGGTACCATGGAAATGTGGTATAAACTATTTCCATAAACTCCTACAAGCAAAATAAATATCTGGGGAGGGGGGCAGAAATTTCACCTCATTACCTAAGACCATTCAGTACTATTAGTCTCCTTTTTTATCTTATCAACAGAAATGGAGGAAGTATTTGTATCTTAATAAAAAAATAAGAAAAATCCACAGCCCCACACACTGAAGCTCACCATTATTGTATAAGGAAATGACTATTTTCAGTTTCAGTTTTCTAAACATCCTAATATATAAAAACCCAGGGTCCATCACATCCACAATGACCAGAGGCTCGACCTAACACCCAGGCTGTGCGCCCAGCAGGCTCTGGTGGGTGGGGACTTGTGGCAGCAGAGATGGGGACGGGGGAGGCGGGGCCGGCACTCACACTCACGCACAGACACACACAGCGACCACCAGCTCACAGCCTTTTCTCCCTTTCTTTCCCTTCCTCCCAGCTCGTGCTCAGAGCCTCTCTCAGAATGAGGAAACAAAACAGACTGGCCTGAAGAGGTCTGGATGAAAGGGAGGGTGGGCAGAGGGTGGAGCGGCCCCCACTGGCCCAGGCCCCTCCCAGCTGGGAAAGAGGAAGAGGAAGACAGGGAGGCAGGGAGGCCTGGGGGACTGCTAAGAAAAACAAAGAGACAGAGACTGGGCGAGATCAGGCTGGCAGGGGAAGGCAGTTAGGGGTGATCAGACAGGCAGAGGCAGTTGGGGGAGAGATCAGGCCGGCAGGAGAAAACAGTTGGGGCAAGATTAGGCCAGCAGTCAGAAGCAGCTAGGGGTGATCAGACAGGCAGAGGCAGTTGGGAGCAAGATCAGGCCAGCAGGGGAGAGCAGTTAGGGGCGATCAGGCAAGCAGGCAGAGGCAGTTAGGGGCAATCAGGTAGGCAGGCAGAGGGGTTAAGGGCAATCAATCAGGCAGGCAGGCAGGCAGGTGCGCAGTTAGGAGCCAGCAGTCCCAGATTGCGAGAGGGATGTCTGACTGCCGGTTTAGGTCCGATCCCACAGTCAGACATCCCCCAAGGGGTCCCCAATTGGAGAGGGTGCAGGCTGGGTTGAGGGAAACCCCCACCCCTGTGCACGAATTTTGTGCACCTGGCCACTAGTATAGATAATAATAACATAAATAAATTTTACTTACAATTTGAATGTTAAGTAGTCTAAGCATCCTTCACTATTTTCACAACTTGGCAAGAGCTAAAACATAAACCAGCAGTTCTCTGGAACTAGTAGCGGGGGGAAAAAGACAGTATTAATATAACTTTATTAAAAATAGTTACCCAAAATAAGTGTAATTCAGACAGTATGTACTTATTACAAACCATCTCCAAAGTCTAATAATACACATTATATAATACACATAATAATAAATTCTTTCTAGGGTATTGA
Organism: Myotis nattereri; assembly: GCF_964212035.1. Taxonomy (NCBI): domain Eukaryota; kingdom Metazoa; phylum Chordata; class Mammalia; order Chiroptera; family Vespertilionidae; genus Myotis; species Myotis nattereri. The sequence goes on along the minus strand of NC_138080.1, from coordinate 62,112,516 downwards.
GAAATCAGGTTTTTATCAAACTTAAAATTGCAAGTCACCACTAAATAACAATTACTAAGTATGGACAGATTCAACATACACAGCCTATGCCCCATATTAGGGCTTATATTTCAAGTGGCTACAGGATATAACCCCTGATCCCCAGGAATATAAAATGAGGTTTTTAAAAACTAACCCAAAAAGCTACTATAAAGCAATGTTGATGATATATTATTGCCTATTAAGTCACCTTCCTCCTGCTCTTTCACCTTCCAAATTTACATTCCAGACACATCCAAACATCCCAATCCTCCTCAAAAGCCCTCCTCCTTTCAAAGGCTAATCCACTGACCTATGCCATGGAGCTCAGCCCTTGCTCCATCAATTATTTCCTCTTCTTCCCTAACCTTATCTGTTTTAACACTGGGTCCGCTCCCTCAATGTCTAAACATTTACAAGACTCTCTCATCTTAAACATGGAGCAGTCCTTCTCTGCTGGAAAGCTCCAAAACAGAACCTCCTCCACTGTCAACCACAGCTGATGTCATTGTATATTCCCTGAGAAAGCTTGATCCTGCATACTCCTCCAGCTACTGCTTTGGGCCCTTTCTTGGATAATGTTCTAGAAGAAAAGTCTTCTATACTCTGTCTCCACTTCTAATTTCTCAGGTACTCCACCTTCAATGGAAGTTTGTCATCAATTACCACCAACTGAAAGTTTTACGAAATTCTGGTTGTCCAATCCAATGCACACATTTCTGTCTTCATAGGACTTAAGGGCTCTGAAGCATTGACACTGTTGCTCATACCCTCCTTGACACTATCCAGAATTTATTTCTCCCTCTCTAGCTCCTCCTTTTCAATTTCCTCTTACAGACTCACCCCTAATCTTCAAGGAACTTGGAGGAAGGCTACAATGGAAATCCATATATCGTATATGTAACTATTTTAAAAGTTATAAATCAAGCTAACAAGCTATTAATTATTATTCTATCTTCCCATACATATTTTTATAAGAATCTAAAAGGCTAAGTTCTGATTTGAACTTCTGAGACTCCCTCAAGTTCTATGGGGGCATGGGAGAACCATACCCTCCCCCCACACACACACACACCTGGCCTGCAGCCTGTCTCTTTTTCTCTTCCCAACTTTGGCTCCACTCCATACTACAAGAAGCCACATATACATACATGTAGCATCCCAACCTCTGGCCACATGCCTGCAAACTGCTACCCTTTGGCCATTCCTTAGGCTACAGTCAAGGGAGGAGAGAATCAGAAAAGAGGCCTGTGAAGGGCGACATGGGCAGGGGTTCAAATACTCAGAACTTGACCTAAAAAAGGTACAGATGGACTAGTTCAGTTCTTCCCCAAATCCTAATCTTATCAGGAGGGGCGGAGGCCCAGAGCAGGGCTCCCACTTTGCTAAGTTTAAAGACAGTGCTACTCTCTGATCAACACTAACATGGAGGTATTTCCAGGATCCCATGCCTAGTCCTCTTCTGACTCTACACTCCCAAGCTCCCTCATGTATTGGCATGGCTTCATGACAAACTCTCTTCCAGTCTAAACCATTTCATGGGCTCCAGTTATCTACTAGATACTTTCTTACCTCCACTTCTTTATGAAATGAAATAGGGCATGTAATAAGTTGTACACATCTATTCCAAGATATGAGGCATACCGTTAATTAATCCAAATATTAACTGAGTGTGTGTGTGTGTGTGTGTGTGTGTGTGTACCATTACAACCAAAGCAACCATTTCGACCGAACGACCAGAACAACCAGTTGACCAGTGGCTATAACACACACTGACCACCAGGGGGCAGACTGCTAACCTCCCCCCATTCTACCCCCCTGGCTGGCAAACCTCCTGTGATCCCTCCCCGTGTCTGGCAGGCCCTGGCTAACAGCCAGCAGGCCCCGGCCAGCCCAGCCCCAATCAGGACTGGGCAAGATGGCTCCGATAGGCCCTGATTGCCAGCCAGGCCTAGGGACCATAACCATGCACGAATTTCATGCACTGGGCTTCTAGTCTATTATATGCTAGCACAGTGTTGGATGCTAGAGATACAGCAATGAATAAAGCAAAAGTCCTTGTCCTTATGAATCTTAAATTCCAGTGGGGGAAGATGAAAATAAACAAAATAACCCAGTCAGTGTAGCTCAGTGGTTGAGTGTCGACCCATGAACCAGGAGGTTGAAGTTCAATTCTGAGACAGGGCACAGGTCCCAGTTGCAGGCTCAATCCCCAGTAGGGGGTGTGCAGGAGGCAGCAGATCAATGATTCTCTCTCATCATTGATGCTTCTATCTCTCTCTCCCTCCCCCTTCCTCTCTGAAAGCAATAATATGCATATATATAAAATAAAAACAAAATATGAATAGCACATATGTAGATGCGTGATGAAAGCTAAGGAGACAAATGAACCAAAGGGAGAAAATATTTGACAGGGAAGAGGATTGCAATTTCAAATTGAATGGTCAGAGAAAGATTCACTAAAGAACTGACATATGACTAAAGACCCAAAAGGAGTAAGCTATGACTGGGGAAAGAGCCTTCTTTAAAGGAAAGATGAACTTCAAGATCTGCAACAGCGAGTACACCTGACTAGTTCAAGGATCAGCAAGGAGGCCAATATGGCTACAGTGAAGTGAGCAAAAGGGAGAAAGAACAGAAGATGACAACAGAAAGTAAGGGCCATAAAGGCCTTCTGTAAGGACTCCAGGAGAAGGATGACCTGATTATTAAAAGGATCATTCAGATGCCGGGCTAAGAACAGACAGGGGGCAAGGGCAGAAGCAGGGAGATCAGTTAGAAAGCTACTAGAATAATTGGGTAAGAAATGAGTGGCTAGGACAAGTGGTAGGGTTTGGAGAGAATAAAAAGTGGTCAACTTTTAGATATATTTTGAAAGTAAAATGGAAAGATTTGCTAGCAAATGGGATGTGGGTTGTGAAAGAGTGAAGAATGAATCCAAAGATGCATCACAGCACCATTAAATGGTATTGGAGAAAAGTGTGGGAGGAGAATATGTCCCAAACTAAACTCTTTTTTTTTTCCTTGGCTACCTTCCCAAAAATATTACCTCTCCTATTGTGCTTAGCTCAGTAAGTTACCCCAACACTCACACAAGTTGCCTACAAAACAGAGATCCATGACTCCTTTCTCCATCAATACCATCATACTCTTACTCTTGACCCCTTCTCTATCATCTCATATCCTCTACCCTTGTTGAGGCCCTCTTTATCACTTCTCTATATTGCTGTAAGAGCCTCAGAATTTGTCTCTTAGCCCCTAATCTTGCCCCCTTCCAGCCCATTTACTGCAATATCAGGATAGTCTGAGATAGAATAATGTCAGGCCCCTCTCAAGTCTTCAGTAGTTCCTCAACACCTGCAAGATGAAGTCCCAAACCCTTCGCAAATCTTGACAAGCAAGAAGTCTAGGTCTATTTTCAGAAGTTATGAAATGTTCATTCTGGTATGTTCAGGTATGTAAATCATGCATCCAATCCACGCTCACTTGTCCAGCCTCACCTTCCTTCACTTCATCTAACTTCATACCACAGTTGTTTGTAGTTTCCTATATTCTTCTCTCCTGTCTTGAGCATCCCTCCCCTGCTAACCACTGGGCCAATTCCTGTCTTACAGGTCTCAGTTCCAATGCTACTTCATCCCCTCAGAGCTCAATTATAATTTTCTATAATTCTCTTCCCCCAATCACATTACAGGCAGTCCTCGGGTTACATCGGACTCGACATACGTCGTTTTGTGGTTACATCTCCATCTCCCATTTATTTACAAAAAAAAAGTTCCGTCATTTCGATGTATGTACATATGTGCTTTATGTTTTTTATAATTTATTTACCACAAGTAAAGGTCAGGAATTGTTATCTTTCTTTTAAATTTTTTAATGTTCACTTCATTTCTTCTGTGTATGTGCTCCATGTGAGTGATGTAGGTGCTTATGTAGGGGGGTTCCGACTTACGGTGAAAATCGCGTTACATCGCGCCGTAGGAACAGATCTCCGACATAACCCGAGGACCTACTGTATATAGCTCCCTGACTCAAAACATCTGGAAAATAATAGCCTCCAGCAGATCATTCACTTGCCCAGTCCTATCAACCATACCAGGCCAAACATCTATGTCTTCCCTTCAGTGTTCTTTAAAACCCTGCTCCTTTTTAACTCCTTAATCTACTCCCTACTAAATTCCCAAAGCACCAAGTTTTAAAAATCAGTGTATCCAGGTTTGTTAGATCTGTGGTTTTACTACCTAAATTAGTATCTTTCATAGAGTAGGTACATAGTCAAGATGTGATGAAAATAAGAATAAGCAAACATGCTCCAATCAGACAAGTACCTCCACTGTTCATTGTACACACCACCATGCTCATTCACATCTCCATCCCTCTCCTGCCACCAGGAATGTCCTCTTCATTTATTCAAATTCCACTTGTCCTCCAAGGACAGTTTTTTCTCCTACAATGACATCACCTCTTTCCTATCTCTTACTATACCAGTTCTTCCAATAATATTTATTGAATACTTACCATATGCTAAGCAGCACTATGTCAGAAACACAAAAATGAAGTAAAAACTCAGCCTTTAAACAGTGTAGAGCAGTGATGGCGAACCTATGACACGCGTGTCAGAGGTGACATACGAACTCATTTTTTTGGTTGATTTTTCTTTGTTAAATGGCATTTAAATATATAAAATAAATATCAAAAATATACATCTTTGTTTTACTATGATTGCAAATATCAAAAAATTTCTATATGTGACACGGCACCAGAGTTAAGTTAGGGTTTTTCAAAATGCTGACACGCCGAGCTCAAAAGGTTCGCCATCACTGGTTTAGAGTCTAGTAAGGAGAAACACAGAATTACAGTGTCAATGCCATAAAGGAAACTACAAAGTACAGTGGAGACATAAAAAAGGAACACCCAAGTTGGCTTTGGAGGGTTCTAGAGAGACTTCAGAAAGGAGCCACCATTAGGTCTAGAACTTAGAAGAAGGGGTGAAGACTGGCATGGCAATAATAAGAGAAACAACTTTGAATAATGAATACTAAGTGAATTAATCAGGACGGAAGAAAAACTCTGTGTGAAAAGATAGCAAAGCTAAGTAGCACCCAGAAGTAAATTCTGCTTGTACTATAATTTAGTTGCCCTAGAGTACAGACCACATTCTCATCAAAAAGTTTGTGTGTACATAAAGCGCAAAAACAAGGAACATTCAATCTATGATATTAGAAATAGGATGCTACATCACAAAGGACTAATATTACTAATATATAAAGAACGCGTGGAAGAGAGGAATAAAGAACCAAAAACGTCAAGGAAAATATACAGGTCACAAAAAACATATAAAACGGACCCTTAACATATGAAAAATTCAAATTCACTCATAGAAAATACAAATTTTCAAAAAACGATATACCATTTCTCTCATCTATCAGACTGGTGAAAATTAAAATGTATGACACCATATTCTGTTGGCAAAGTTGTGCAATTTTATACATTGGTGCTGGGAAGACAAGTTAATACAACACTTTGAAAGTGAAATTTGGCAATGTCTAACAAAACTGCATATGCATTTACCATTTTTAAAACAGCTTTATTGAGATATAATTAACATGTTTACCCACTTAAAGTATATAATTCAATGGTTTTTATTTACTTTTTATTTTTTAATTGATTTGAGAGAGAGGAAGGGAGAGAGCAAAACACTGATGTGAGACAGAAACATTGATTGGTTGCCTTCCACACGTGCCCTGACAAGGTATTAAACCTGAAACCTGAGTATGTGTCCGATTGAGAATCAAACCCACCACCTTTTAGTGTGCGGGACAATGCTCCAACCCAGGGTTCCTCAAACTACGGCCCGCAGGCCACATGCAAGTACAAATATTGTATTTGTTCCCGTTTTGTTTTTTTACTTCAAAACAAGATATGTGCAGTGTACATAGGAATTCGTTCATAGTTTTTTTTTTAAACTATAGTCTGGCCCTCCAACGGTCTGAGGGACAGTGAACTGGCCCCCTGTTTAAAAAGTTTGAGGACCCCTGCTCCAACCAATTGAGCCATACCAGCCAGGGCTCAATGGTCTTTAGTATATTCACAAAGTTGTATGATATCCCCACAATTTGTTCTAATTTTAGAACATTTTCAGCACTCCCCCCCAATCCCATGTCCATTAGCAGTCACTCCCTATCATTCCCCAATCCCCAATCCCTGGCAACCACTAAACTACTTTCTATATCTAGAGACTTGCTTGTCTATTTCATATAAATAGAATAATATGTGGGATTGTCAAGGGCGGGGGGGGAAAAAAAGGACACATATGTAATACCCTTTGTAATACTTTAAGCAATAAAGAAAAACAACGTATGTCCATATAAAAATATATATATATATATTATATAATATGTGATCTTTGCTGACTGACTGGCTTCTTTCACTTAATGTTTTCAATATTCATCTATGTGTAATACGCATTAGTATTTTCTTTTTATTGTTTTTTAGAAAAAAATGTTGGCCTGAAATTCTGCATTAGCAAGAAATTATTCTTAGGCATAGGCCTTATTCAAATTTACCCATGTAAAAGAACTACCTAGAACCAAAATATAAACTTTTTATAGTGCTAAATAAAAAGGCCCCCTGTAAAAGCAGCTAGGAGGAAAAGTGCACTTAGACTCCCGTTAAACTATTTACACAAGATCATCTTCTTTTACCTAATTAAGTCAAAGGTTTACAGCTTCTTCCATAGGACTAGAACATGGGCATGAATGGGCCTGTAGAACATGTAATAAACAAATGCATGCTTATTTTTATTTGAAGGATTAGAGTCCCTGTACCTGGAACTCTAATCACCAGGCAAAGGGAACTAAAGTTCTTGCACAGACGTTAAAACACAAATCTTCAGCCTCAGCAGGGCCGGATCTTTTGTCTTGAAGAGGTATGTCAGAGGTCATTGTACTCATGGCTAGAATAAGGATACACAGCAGGTCATAAAGGAAAAAGACATAGGTGGAGTCTGGAGGACTCAATCTGCAAGCTTCCTATGCTCTCTCCTCCCCCAGAGAGGTCAGGCAGAGCTTACTCCTCTCCCCCAGCAACAAAAATGCACCAATGTGCACGCAGTGTTTCTGCCCAGGCATGCCCATCGGAGACTCAGCGCCCAAGCCTTCACTGCGGGCAGGTCACAGGGGCACCCTCTGCCTTGTGTGCACCAATACTACAGACCCCCAGAAGAAAAGCAGGTGTTCAACATAAACCGTACCGTTTGCACAAACAGTCTAGGCACAGTTACTGGGAACACCCTGAGAGCCAAGTTCCCAGATGCCAGCCAAGGGCCAACCTTGCAAACAGGCCTTTCTGAGGACAGCAGTTTCAAACTTGCTATGTTAACTATTTTCTGAAGGGCAAGTTATTTAACTTCTTGAGATCTCAGAAACATAATGGTCTGGAATGAAGAGAACATGGACACCATCTTTCCCACATATAATATATGGGAGGCTTAAAATGCTTTATCATTATAGAGTGATATCATGATTGAGTTTAAGTGCTTACTAGTAGATATGACATAGTAAGGACATCATCTCAATATCCAAATATTATGTAAAGATTCATAAAGGCAGACTTCCTGGAACATTCTCAACTCATCCAGATTATGAAATAAAATATAAAAAATGAACTGGCTCTGAAAGTTTACTTAAGCACACCATTAGAGAACAAAAATGTAAGATGAAAACATTCAGCCCTGGCTGGTTTGGCTCAGTAGATAGAGCATTGGCCTGTGGACTGAAGGGTCCCGAGTTCGATTTTAGTCAAAGGCACATGCCGGGTTTGCAGGCTCGATCCCTAGTAGGAGGCATGCAGGAAGCAGCCAATAAATGATTCTCTCTCATCATTGATGTTTCTATCTCTCTCCCCGTCTCAGTTCCTCTCTGAAATCAATAATATATATTTTTAAAAAATTTTTCACTAATCTGTTCTAAAATGAATACACTTTCTAGGTCTTACTAATTATAATCTAAAATTAAATGTAAATAATCATGAAATTTAGCGTTTAAAGTATTATATGTTTAACATAGATTTGAGTTGTTTTCTTTCTTTATTAAGGTATTACATATGTGTCCTTATCTCCCCATTGACCGCCCCCTCCCCTGTCATGCCCTCACCCTAGAATTGAGTTTTATAAGAAAAACTTACTTTTTTTTAATATATTTTATTGATTTTTTTTTACAGAGAGGAAGGGAGAGAGACAGAGAGTTAGAAACATCGATGAGAGAGAAACATCGATCAGCTGCCTCCTGCACATCCCCCACTAGGGATATGCCCGCAACCCAGGCACATGCCCCCGACCGGAATCGAACCTCGGACCCCTCAGTCCGCAGGCCGATGCTCTATCCACTGAGCCAAACCGGTTTCGGCAAGAAAAACTTACTTTAAAAAAAATTTTTTTTTTAATTGATTTCAGAGGGGGAGAGGGAGAGATAAAAAACATCAGTGATGAGCGAGAATCATTGATCAGCTGCCTCCTGCACACCCTCTACTGGGGATTGAGCCTGCAACCCGGGCATATGCCCTGACCAGGAATTGATCCATGACCTCCTGGTTCATAGATCGACACTCAACCACTAAGCCATGCCCGCTGAGCAGAAAAACCTACTTTTTTTATTCATGGATCTAAACTGCATCACTGTAAGGTTATAAATATAATTACTCAAAATATGATCAGTTTACTCATGAAAATACTAGAACTGTGGCCTTCAAGTATAGGTAAGAACCCAGAAGATTCTGAGTTTTAATACTAATTCTACAATCACTATACTATTTGCTTGTTATACTCCCAATACATGAATGTGACCTTTTTCTTAAATCATTTATAAAGCTTAGCCCTACAATCAACCTACTGAAATGCTCCTCTAAGTTTCCTCATTTTCATCGATTATGGCTGAGTAGAAAGAAACCTATAGAACTATAAATTACCAGATTAGAGAAGTTTTTTGGACACATTTATAGTCCAATAAAGCAAATTAACATATGCGAATTTAGAACCCAAAATAGATTCGCTTTTGGTTAGGAATCTTTTTTTATGATTTTTTTTAAGACAGAGAAAGGGAGGGAGGGAAAAAAGGGAGGGAGGGGGAAGTGGGAGAGAGATATAAACATCTTATATATGCATTCATTGGTCTATGTGTTCTAACTGGGAATGTAACCCGCAACCTTGGCATATCGGGACAAGACTCTAACCAGCTGAGCTAACCCAGCCAGGGCAGCTTTACACTATTTTATGTTTTAAAAAATATGTTTTTGCCGAAACCGGTTTGGCTCAGTGGATAGAGCGTCGGCCTGCGGACTGAAAGGTCCCAGGTTCGATTCCGGTCAAGGGCATGTACCTGGGTTGCGGGCACATCCCCAGTGGGGGGTGTGCAGGAGGCGGCTGATCGATGTTTCTCTCTCATCGATGTTTCTGACTCTCTCTCTCCCTTCCTCTCTGTAAAAAATCAATAAAATATATTTTAAAAAAAAATGTTTTTATTGATTTCAGAGGGAGGAAGGGAGAGGGAGAGAGAGAAACATCAATGATGAGAGAATCACTGATTGGTTGCCTCCCTCAAGCACCCTGATAGGGGACGGGGATTGGACCTGCAACCGAGATACGTGCCCTGGACTGGGAATCAAACCCGAGACCCTTGGGTCCATGTGCTGATGCTCTAACACTGAGGCCCATATAATATAAACCGCCAGGCCCATATAATATTTTTGAACCACAGTGAACCTTGGGTAGCTGAAACCATAGAAAACAAAACCTTAGATAAGGGGGAGATTATTGGACATGCTCATTGCAAATCTTTCTACCCATCCCACCAACACAAAGTAGAATATAAGCTCCACTAGAGCTGCCTCATAGCTATTTTAATCACCATTGTATATAGATAGACCTCTCAAAACAGTGTCTGGCACATACTAGACAACAATGTTAACTCCTAGCTCAACTTCTTCTTGTTCCTGGTTTCTTCTTCTATTTTATCATCTCTAATATATATAGGCATATCTCAGAAATATTGTGGGTTTGGTTCCAGACAACAGCAATAAGTCAAATAACACAATAAAGCCAGTTCTAATCTTTTTGCTGGTGCTGGGTCTTGCCACCGATTTGTAAAAAGCACAGCACTCTGGAGTGCAATAAAACGAAGTATGCCTGGCCTTGCCAGTGTGGCTCAGTGGATTGAGCATCACTGGTCCCTGGTTCAATTCCCAGTCAGGGCACAAGTCCGGGTTGCAGGCTCGATCCCCAGTGTGGGGTGTGCGGGAGGCAGCTGATCAATCTCTCTCACATCAATGTTTCTCTCTCTCTCCACGCCCCCCCCCCAAAAAAGACTCTATTCCACACTATCTAATCTGAAGTATTTAAAGTTATAATTTTATGTTAGTTAGCCAAATAAAAATAACCATGACAGTTTGTACTAATGAAATAATAAAAGAAAAGATGTTTACATACCAAGTTATTTAGAAAGTCAGTCACGATACAACTACATGAAGTTTTCTGTATATTTTAGGCCGTAATTATAAAGTATAGTTTTATAATACTAATATAAATTGGTTGAAGTTAACACAAGAACATTTGCCACTGCTATAATTGTATTACAAATTTAAAGTTTTATACATATTGGTATTTTATTTTATTCTCAGAGAGTTAAATTTCAAGGAAGAAGTTATTTTCCCTGATATTCTTTATGAAGCTAAAATTATTTATTTGTTTTTAAACCCTACATCTATTTACTCACACTCAAACTGTTAAAGAAAAAAAATGAATACTGAGCTGTAAATAAACTTTTAGTCAAGAATCAAGGTCACTGCTACGTTTTTCCAGTGGATTCCCACCACACTTAGAAAAAAAAATCTAAATTCTTTTATATAAAGATCAACCAGAGCTAGCCCACCCAATGTCTCTGACCTCATCCATCCCTCATCGCTCCTTCACTGGCTCCCTGAGCTCCAGCCACACTGGCTCTATTCCTGCAACACACGAAGTTTATTCTAAACCTCCTGTTCTCTAGGATACAAGGCTCTTCCAGATCATCAACAGACAGAACCCTCCTTACCCATCATGCAGATATCACTTCAAATACCACTCCTGCAGGAGACATTTCCCTCTTGGCTCCCCTTCCCAAACTGATACTCCATTTTCATGTAGCTGCCCTATCATTCTCTACTTGATATCACATTACCCTATTTCATTTCTTCATTATATTTTTCAGACTAAAATTACCTTATTTGTTTATATGTTGTTTTTTTAAAAAATAATTTTTATTAATTTTTAGAGAGAAAGGAAGCAAGAGAGAGAGAGAGAGAGAGAGAACAATATCAATATGAAAGTGAACATCGATCAGCTGCCTCCGCACTTCCCCCAATTGGGGATGGAGCCCAAAACTCGGGCTTGCGCCCTGACGGAAATCAGTTTAATGTCTATCTCCTTAACAGGTACTACATTATCTTGTTTACTGCAGTCTTTCAAGAACCTAAAATGAATGAATACTATACTATTATATGTGCAGACTGATATGAAAATTTTGATATTTTCTAATGGATTATATTGCTCTCTTAGGCAATATAAATATATTTGCAAATATAAAATAGTTTAAATATTTTTTCTTCTCTTAACTGCTTTAAAAGACATACACCTATAAAAAATTATAAAACTGTATTGTTGGCCTTTTAATACATACAAATTTAACATATATGACAATACTAACAACAGACAGGAGAGGGGTTCTAATAAAGCAAAGTTTCTATATTTTACCATAGTTAAATTAGTCAATTAGGCTATGATAAAATAAGATCCATATTGCGCCCTGGCCAGATGGCTCAGTTGGTTGGAGGGTCCTCCCATACACCAGAAGACTGTGGGTTCAATTCTTGTTCAAGCCACACATCTCAGTTCCAGGTTCTGTCCCCAGAACATATGGGAGGCAACCAATCGATGTTTCTCTCTCACATTGATGTTTCTCCTCTCTCTCTTTCTCCCTCCCTCCCTTCCCTTCCTTTTTCTCTTAAAAAAAAAAAAATCAATAAAACATGTCCTTGGGGTGAGGATTTAAAAAACATTTTTAAAGATACATATTGTAATTCCTAGAGCAACCTAAGATAGTAACTCTAAAAATCTAGTTAAAAAACAAAGAAATGCAAAACCCTGGAAAATATCTATTAACTCTAGAAGGAGCAGCAGAAAATGAACAAAGAAATAAAAATAGAAATAAGACATATGGAAAATAGCCCTGGCCGGTTTGGCTCAGTGGATAGAGCACTGGCCTGCGGACTGAAGAGTCCCAGGTTCGATTCCGGTCAAGGGCATGTACCTTGGTTGCGGGCACATCCCCAGTGGGAGGTGTGCAGGAGGCAGCTGATCAATGTTTCTGTCTCATTGATGTTTCTAACTCTCTATCCCTCTACCTTCCTCTCCATAAAAAATCAATAAAATATATTTTTTTAAAAAAAGACATATGGAAAATAACTAGCAAAACTGAAGACATGATTACAGTAAATATAAACAGACTAAACCCTCCAATCAAAAGGGAGATATGGTCAGACTTTTTTTAGAAAGTATTTCATCTACATGTGGCCTGTATGTTTTTTTAAACAATATATTTTTATTGATTTCAAAGAGGAAAGGAGAGAGAGAGAGAGAAAAATCGATGATGAGAGACAATCATTGATTGGCTGCCTCCTGCAAGCCCCACATTGGGGATCGAGCCTGCAACCCAGGCATGTGCCCTGACCTGGAATCAAACCCTGACCTCCTGGTTCATAGGTTGAGGCTCCACCACTGAGCCACGCCGGCCAGGCAAGACACATTTTAAATTAAAAACAAAAACAAAAACACAAATAGGTTGAAAGTAAAAGAAAAGGAAAAGATATGCAATGCAAACAGTAAGCATAAGAGAGCTACAGTGGCTACACTTATACCAGACAAAATAGACAAATAGGGATCTTTCATAATGATGAAAAGACCAATTTATCCATAAGATTAAAGTAATTATACATGTATACCATACCAATTACTAGTACCCCAAAAGCAGGAAGCAAAAATTGGGAGAACAAAAAGGAAAAATAGATACCTCAATAATATTTTAATATCCCACTCTCAGTAATTGATAGAACCGCTAGACAGAAAATCAGCACACACATAGGCGGCCTGAAAACTATCAACCAACTTGACCTAACACCTACAGAACATTCAGACCAACAACAGCAAAATATATATTCTCTTTCAGCACAGATGGGACACCCCTCAAAACAGATTACATACTAAGACATAAAAATGTCTCAATAAATTAAAAATGAAGAAAATCATACAGAGCATGTTTTCCTACTACAGGGGAATTAAAAATCAACAACAATGAAATCTGGGGAATCCCTAAATAATTGGAAATTAAACCATACATTTCTAAATAACCTATGAGTCAAAGAAATAATCACTAAGGAATATATTTAGAACTGAATGAAAATGTTAAAAAGCAGAATATATAAAAATGTATGAGGTGCAGCTAACAGTGTTTGGAGGAAAATTTATAGATTTAAATGCCTAGGTAAGAAAAGACAATCTCAAATCAAAAACCTAAGCTTCTACCTTAAGAAACTAAAAAAATGCAAACTAAAGCCAAAGCAAGCAGAAGGAATAATATTATAAAGATTAAAATGGAAATCACTGAAATAGAAAACAGAAAAACTGGAAAAAATCAATTAAACCAAAACGTGTTTCTTTGAAAAGAATAACAAAATTGACAAACCTTTAGTTAAAATGACCAAGTAAAAATTAGAAAAGATAGATGCTATCAATTTTACAAATGAAAGGACATCACTACCTATACTGGCAATATTAAAAACATATATAGGAACATATTATGAACTATATGTCAAATTAAATAGCTTAGGTGAAATGGACAAATTCATAGAAACACAATTACTGAAACTAAAAAAGTAGCAGAAAATATGAATAGACCTATAACAAGTAAAGAAATTAGTATTTTTAAATTTTCACAAAGAGAAAAAAAAGGTCAGATGCTTTCACCAATATATTTGGTGAGTTTTACCAAATATATTCAAGGACATAATACCAATCCTTCAGGAACTTTTACAGAGAAACTAGAGTGAACACTTCTCAATTCATTCAATGAGGTTAGTATTACTCTTACGAATCCAAAGACATCACAAGAAAAGAAAACTTCAGACCAGTAAGTCTCATAAATATAGCCACAAAAATGTTTCACTAAACATTAGCAAACTAAATCAAGCAACATTTAAGATTATACACCACAACCAAGTGAGATTTATCTCGGGAATATAAGGCTGGTTTATTATCTCAAAATCAATTAATATAATATACCATATTAATGTAATAAAAGGCAGAAACCACATAATCATCTCAGATACTAGTGTGACCAACCATACTGGTTTGTCTAGAACTGAGGGTTTTCCCAAGACACAGAACTTTCAGTGCTTAAAACAGGAAAGTCCTGGGCAATCTGTGACCGTCACAGACGCAGATAAAGCATCTGACAAAGTCCAGTGCCCGTGCGTGATAAAAACTCTGAACAAACCAGGATTAAAAAGCAACCCTCTGCTAAACACAGAGATATGCTATAAAAAATACTGTGCCTATACTTGACAATACTATCATGTATACTTAAAAAGAGGGTAGATCTCATGTTGTGTTCTTACCCCAATAAAATATATTTTACGTACAAAGTTTGTACACTCAAAACTACAAAACATCAGAGAAAAATTAAAGCTCAGTATGTGAAAAGAGCCCTAGCCGGTTTGGCTCAGTGGATAGAGCCTGCAGACTGAAGTGTCCCAGCTTCGATTCTGGTCAAGGGCATGTGCCCAAGTTGTGGGCTCAATCCCGCATGCAGGAGGGGGCATGCAAGAGGCAGCCGATCAATGATTTTCTCTCATCATGGATGTTTCTATCTCTCTCTCCCTCTCCCTTCCTCTCTGAAATCAATAAAATATATATATTAAATAAGTAATAATAAATAAATGAAAAGAGATTTCCATGCCCATGTAATAGAAAACCCAATGTTGTTAAGGTGACAATTTTCCCACGAACTGCATTCCGCATCAAAATTCCAAGACTTTTTTTTCAGACATTGACAAGCCAATCCTTTTTATACTGGACCCAGGACAGCCACACGTTTTAAAAACAAGAACAAAACTGGAGGGCTAACAATACCTGGTCTCATCAGTTACCATAAAGCACATGAACCAAGACAGAACAGCACTGGCCTAAGAACAAACATATAGATAATGGAAAATAATTGAGAGTGCAGAAATAAACCTTTACATTTGCAATCAATGGAGAAATGACAGTCTTCAACAAATGGTGCTGAGACAACCCATACACAACTGAATTTAGACCCATTTATTTCACATCATACATAAAAATGAACTCAAGCCTGGCTGGTGTGGCTCAGCGGTTGAGGGTAGACCCAGGAACCAAGAGGTCACCAGTTTCATTCCCAGTCAGGGCACATGCCCGGGTTGCGGGATCAATCCCCAGTGGGGGCCATGCACTTACAGCCAATTGATGACTTCCTCTCTCATCAGTGTTTCTATCTCTCTATTCCTCTCCCTTCCTCTCTCTCTAAAAATCAATAAAAAATATATTTTTTTAAAATGAACTCAAAATAGATCATAAATCTAAATATCAGAGCAAAAACTATAAAACATCTAGAAGAAAACAAAAGAGAAAATCCTCAAGACTTGAATTAGGCAGAGTTCTTATAACAACAAAAAATTAATCTATAAAATAAAAAATCAGAAAATTAAACCCCATCAAAATTTAAATTTTTTTTTTTTACAGAGAGGAAGGGAGAGGAATAGAGAATCAGAAACACCGACGAGAGAGAAACATCAGTCAGCTGCCTCCTGCACATCCCCTACCGGGGATGTACCGCCAACTAAGGTACATGCCCTTGACCAGAATCGAACCTGGGACCCTTTAGTCCGCAGGCCAACGCTCTATCCACTGAGCCAAACCGGTAAAATTTAAACTTTTGACAAAAGAAATTAAAACTTTTGTGCTTCAAAAGATTCCAATAAAAAAAGTTGAAAAGGCCGAAACCGGTTTGGCTCAGTGGATAGAGCGTCGGCCTGCAGACTGAAAGGTCCCAGGTTCGATTCCGGTCAAGGACATGTACCTGGGTTGCGGGCACATCCCCAGTAGGAGATGTGCAGGAGGCAGCTGATCGATGTTTCTCTCTCATCGATGTTTCTAACTCTCTATCTCTCTCCCTTCCTCTCTGTAAAAAATCAATAAAATATATTTTTAAAAAAAAAAAGTTGAAAAGACAAGCCACTCACTGAGATAAAATATTTGCAAATCATGTATCCAATAAAGAACTTGCAACCAGAATATACAAAGACTGTTATAACTCAATAATAAAAAGACAAACAAAAACTACACAAAAGTTTTGAGTATTTCACCAAATAGGATATATAGAAATGGCTAATAATCATATGAAAAAATGCCCAATACCTTGAGTCTTTAGGAAAATGCAAGTTAAAACCACCACAATGAGTTAACCACTTCATACCCACTAGAACGGCTATAATAAAAATGGCAATAACAAATGTTGCCAAGAATGTGAAGAAGCTGGAACTCTCAAACACTGCTGTTAGGAATGTAAAATGTACAGCCACTTTAGAAAACAGGTTGGCATTTTTTTAAAAAGTTAAACAGATGACCCAGCATTTCTATTCCTAGGTTATCTACCCAAGAGAATGAAACCATATGTCCACATAAAGACTTGTACTCAAATGTTCAAGCAGCATTATTTGCAACAGTCAAAAAACTGGAAACTGCCTAGCTGCGTGGCTCAGTGGTTGAGCATTGCGCATATGAACCAGGAGGTCACAGTTCCAATTCCTGGTGAGGGCACATGTACAGGTTTCGGTCTCCATTCCCAGTAGGGGGCATGCAGGACGCAGTCAATCCATGTGTCTCTCCCATTGATGTTTCTATTCCCCCTCTCCCTCTCCCTTCCTCTCTGAAATCAATAAAAATATATTTAAAAAAACAAAAAACATAAAACTAGAAACAGCCCTGGCCGGTGTGGCTCAGTTAGTTGGGCCTTGTCCCATGCACTAAGGCAGCGGTCGCCAACCTTTCGGACCTCACGGACCACCAGTGGTCCGCGGACCACGGTTTGGCAACCACTGCTCCAAAGGTTTCCTTAAATCAGCGGTCGCCAACCTTTTGGACTTCAGGGACCACCAGTTGGCGACCGCTGCACTAAGGGATTGCTGGTTCAATTCCCTGCAGAGGCACAAGCCCAGGCTTCTGACTCAATTTCCTGTAGGGAGCATGCTGTTTCTCCCTCTCACTCTCACTCTCTCTAAAAATCAATTTAAAAATCTATAAAAAGGTCCTAACTGGTTTGGCTCAGTGGATAGAGTATCAGCCTGTAGACTGAAAGGTCCCAGGTTCGATTCCTTTTTGATTCCGCTCAAGGGCACATGCCCGGGTTGTGGGCTCGATCCCCAGTAGGTGCCCCCCTACTGGAGATAGAGCCCACAACCCGGGCATGTGCCCTTGAGCTGCAGGAGGCAGCTGATCAATGATTCTCATCTTTGATGTTTCTATCTCTCTCTCTCCCTTCCTCTCTGAAATCAATAAAAACATTTTTTTAAATCTTTAAAAAGAAAATAAAAAGACCTGGAAACAATTCAAATGCCCATCAACTGGTCAACAGATAAACAAAATGTTGTCTATTCGTACAATAGAATATTCAGCAATAAAAAGAAAAAAATACAGATACATGCTACAATAAAGATTAATTCCAAAAACAGTATAAGTGAAAGAAGCCATATGTAAAAGACTGTATATGTTATGATTCTATTTACATAAAACCAGTGGTCTGGTGCATGGATTCGTGCACACTGAAAGGAAAATAATTAGAAGAAATATTTTAATATTGCTATTTGCCCTTTCTCCCTTAGCACCTGGGAGCCAGGCAGTGGCCCCACCCTCCGCTGCCACTGCCGCTGGGCAATCGGTGGGGCGATGATCGGCCCCACTCACACCTGCCTTAGCCTGGTGCCGCCCGCTCACCTGCTCCACCATACCATCAGTCCACTTTAGTTGGGGCCCATGGGGGCTGGCAGCACCTCCACTGCCGCCCGCTGCCAGCGCCATGTTGCCAACACCCACCATGTTCCACACCGCCCCCTGATGGTCAGTGCACATTATAGTGAGCAGTCGAACCCCCAGTCAAGGGGACAATTTACATATTAGGCTTTTATTATATAGGATATTCAGAAAAGGTAGATCTACAGAGACAAAGCACAAATCAGTAGCTCCCTGGGGCTGGGGGTGAAAATAAGGGTTAACTACAAACAGTCTAGAGAGAAATTTTGGAGGACAGAAATGTTCTAAAACTGGCTTGTGGTGCTCAGTCGGTATGGCTCAGTGATTGAGCATCGACTTATTAACCAGGAGGTCATGGCTAAATTCCCAATCAGGGCACATGCCTGGATTTTGGGCTCAACCCCTGGTGCAGGAGGCAGCCGATCAATGATTCTCTCTCATCACTGATGTTTCTATCTCTCTCTCCCTCTCCCTTCCTCTCTGAAATCAATAAAAATATGTTTAAAATAAATAAATAAAACTGGCTTGTGGTTTGACACTTCCATTTACTAAAAATCACTGAATGTGCACTCAAAATAAATTAATTTTGGAATTAAATAACTCAAAAAAGCTGATTTTTTAAAAATGCACATACCCAACAGAAATGAAAAAACGTTCAAACAAAAATTTGTACACAAATGTCCATAGCAGCATTATTCACAATAGCTAAAAAATGGAAACTCAAAAGTTCACCAACTAATTAATAACGTGGTATATCCATACAATGGAATATTACTCGGCAATAGAAGAAATGAAATGACACATGCTACAACATGGATGCACTTTGAAAACATTGTGTTAAGTGAAAGAAACCAATCACTGAAGATCACATATTGCATGATTCATTTATATAAAATGCCCAGGAACAGGCAAATACACAGAAAGTAGATCAGTGGTGCCTAGGCCTGGGGATGTTGGGGGAAACTTGAATGTGACTGTTAAATGGGTATGTGGTTCCTTTCTGGGATGATGAAAACATTCTAAAATTGATTATGGTGACAGCTGGCATAACTTTATAAATATATTAGAAAACACTTAACTGTCCTGGCCAGGTGGCTATTGGTTGGAGCATTGTACCATACACCAAAAGGTTGTGGGTTCAAGTCCCTGTCAGGGCACATACCTAGGTTTCCAGTTCTATCCCTGGTCTGGGCATGAAGGAGAAGCAACTAATTGATATTTCTCCTCTCTATATCTCTATCTCTCTTTCATTCCCCTCTCTCTAAATCAATCATATCCTCAGATAAGAATTTAAAAGAAAAAACCCCACTAAACTGTACATTTTAAATTGGTGAACTAAATGGTATATGAATTACCTATAATAATAAAAGCGTAATATGCTAATTAGACCGGGCAGCCGAACAACCTTCCGGATGTCCTTCTGGACAAAGTCACAGTGGCAGGCGAGGCAGAGGCCGTTAGGGGCAATCAGGCAGGCAGGCAGAGGTGGTTAGGGGTGATCAGGCAGGCGAGATAGGAGCCAGCAGTGGGGGATTGTGAGAGAATGCAGGTGGGGCTAAGGGACCCCCCCCAAAGGACACCCCCCCCCCAAGAATTTCGAGCACCAGGCCTCTAGTATCTCAATAAAGCTGTTACCAAAACACACACACACACACACTTGTGCAATCTGTGAGCGGGTAAAGGCCATCAACACAGTTACCAATCTATTAACTTAGGATAGAAAAATCTCAAAGTTACAAATTCTTTCCAATGAAACTCTGATTTTTTTTTAGTATACTATTATATGTCTGAAATGAGAAGCAATGATTGATCAATTAAGTCACTAAGTTTAAAAACAGGTTGACATTAAATATTCAAATTTCAGGTGCCCAAGATATTTCAACTTTCTACTTCATGTGTTTGCTAGGTGACACCTCAGTAACATTCATATGAATGCACTGTGTAAACTGTGTTGCACTGTCTATAAACTTTAATTATTCCTAAATTCCTTTAAGCGTAACTTAACAGCTTCCAGTTTTATATAGTCTTGAAAGGAACAAACTCTGAAACAAAAACATCCAATCTTATCTTAGTAAAGGGTATATACATTCTCCGGTGATTCTGGCACCAGAGAAAGTGCTTAATTTACCTCTCCATAGAGGCTCACTTATAGATAAAAAGGAAAGTAAATCTGATTACCAAACACACGAGCACTGTTCTCTCATCACCGGATTAAAATTTAAACCACACAGCTGAAGTACATGTTCATGATCACAGGAGAGGAGGAAAATTCTAGTTTTACAATGAAGTGTCCCCTCATTTACTTTAATGAAGTACTAAAAACTTGAAGGCTAGTCTGCAGCGAATCTAGGGGAAAAAAAAAAAAAAAAGGGCCCGGGTTACTGGCCCACGAGAAACAAGCCGAAACTGAGCAATCTGGATTCCTCTGGGTGCGTTAGAATATTTTCTCCGTCCTTTGCTGACATGCAATAAAATTGCCCAACTGGAGCAAGAGAGGGGGCTCGGGGGCCCCCGCAGAACCCTCCCCGCGCTTCTTCTCCCGCGGCCCCCCCAAAACGGCCCGTAGCCCGGTCCCCAAGGGCCAGCTTCGCGGAGAGAGGATCCAGAAGGCACGCGTAGTACAGAGCCCGTTCCTGTTTTGTTTAAAAACAGATTCCAAACAGAGACAAGCCTCCCTCGCCCCGGGGAGTAGGGGAAGTGGCGGCAGGGGGCCGGCGAGGAGCGCGAGGATAAAAGAATGGCCGAGGACAACCTGCCGCGCGCGCCAGCCGCCAGGGAAGGATAGGTGAGAGGCGGCGGCCCGGCCCCGGCTCGGCTCGGCTGGGGAGGGCACTGCCCGCCAGCCCGCCACGCCACCCCGAGCCGCCCGAGCCTCCCAGGTCCCGCCCCGAGCTGGCCGCCCTGCCCAGGCGCCGGCCGCAGCCTCCCGCCCGACCGGACCCTCCCAGGACGCGCTTCCTCCGGAGCCGGACCCCCGCCCTGGCCTCCCCGCGGGGGAAGGCGGGTCAGTCCAGCCCGCTTCTCGGCAGAGGTGACTCGCGCGGAGATGTAAACACTGCGCGCCCAGCTGCGCGCGGCCCATCCCCCCGCCGGGGTCCGTAACCTCTCCCTCCGCCCGGCCCCGCGCCCCGCACTCCCCGCGGGCTGCGCGCAGCGCGCCTTCCCCTTTCTCCGACTCCCGCTCCCCGACCGTTGCCCGAGGGCACCGGCCCCCTTCCCCCGCTCCCCGCGGGTGTCACGGCCACAGCCTCTGGAAAACCCCTCCGCAAACCCCGGAGCAAACAACACAGGCGCGGGGCGGGAGGCGCGGAGGGAGGCGGCGGCACTCGGGACAGCGAGGCTCCGTCGCCGCGCCCTCCGCGCTCCCTCCCGCAGCCTCGGCTGCTCGCGCTCTTACCTGCTCGCCGCGTCGCCCGGCAAGACGGCGGCGTCGCTTTCCCTCCCGGCAGGGCCGCGGACTCGCCGCCGCCGCCGCCGTTGGCCGGGCGTCCGGAGGGAGCCGGGCCTCCCCGGCAGCCCGAGCCGCTCCGCTGGGAGAGGAGGAGACAAAACAGCGCGCGCCGCCCCGCGCAGCGCCCCCCGCCCGCACCGCCCCACCGCCCCCCAACCGCCGAGGCGACCACGGCGACACAGAGCCCGGCACGGGGAGCAATGGTGGCCCCCGCCCTCGCCCCGTTCCCCTCCCTCCACCCCCCGCTCGGCTCCTCCCCCTCGGCCTCCTGCCGCCGCCACCAGGACACTTGAGTCCGCCTCCCCCACCCCGCCCGCTCCGAGCGCTCCTCCCCTCCCCGAGCGGCGAGGGGGGCGGGCGGCACCGCCAGTCACCGCAGCGCCTGTCAAAGCGGGGCCGGCTATTTATACCCCGCGCGGCCCGCCGCCCGCGGCCCCCATCAGCCGGCCAAACCAGCCTCCGTGGCTCTCTCGGGTCTCCTGCCCCTGATCCCCCAACTTCTCCCTAACCCGCCTTCTCAGGTAAAGACTCTCCCCACGTGTCCCGCGCCCTGCTCGGAGCTCCCCCATCCCCTTCCCGGACTGGCGCAGAGGCGGCGAGGCCGCGCGTGCACCTGCAGCGCCCGCCCGCTTCCCCCGCCGGCCGGCCCGCACGCACACACGCGCTCCACTCCGAGCGCCCTCGCGGGCCCCGGCGGGCACCCCATCCCCGGCGCTGGACTCTCGCCCCTCTGCGCCAGGACGGCCCCGCGCTAGGGCCGTCTGACAGTTACTGGGGGCCGGGGTTGGGAGTCTAGCCCGCGCCCTCCCGACTGCACTTCTCAGCCGGGCTAAGTGGAAGGTGGGGGCGGGCGGGGAGCGGCGCACCGCCCTCTCCGCCCCGGCCCCGCCCCGGCCGCTGACGCCCGCGGCGCACCGCCCAGCCCGCCGCGCGCCCCTCGGCGCCGCCCGCTCCTCCTCCCTGTCCGGCTTCGTACACCCGCGGACCCCGCCCCGTTCCCAGAAATTACCACCCGCCCAACGGCCGGGCGGCGCGGCGGTTGGTGCCCGCGTTTGCTGACGGGCGGGCGGCGGGGGCTCAGCGCGCAGCTGCGGAGCGAGGCGGACAGCCCCTTGGCGCGGCTCCCGGAGCTGCAGGCGCCCGCACCGAGCCTTTGTCGCTCCTCGCTCCGTCAGCGACGGAGAAGTAACTCAAGTACGAGTATTGTTGGTGCGAGCATGCGGGAGTGTGTTGGTGCGGGGGTATTTGGGTCCAAGCGCCTACAATTCGAAAACGAAAGGCCAGCAGTCAGCTGCACGCTTTTGGTTTCCCCACTTTCACACAAAGGGGAACCCTCTGAGCAAGGCACTCTCAGGCGCCTTCAAGTGCACAAAGCCAATGACACGGTGCCCCGGGTTGTCCTGCGTTCGAAGCGCCTCATTAAAGACCTTTCGTATGCACAGTTACGCATGCAAACGCCTCAATCTATTCCCACCACCACCACATTTCTCAGCCGCAGCATCTTCTGGTTCGGTATTTGCTTCTTTAACAAAGAGCTGTGCCTGCCCCGTGCGCGTGGGGACTGATTCTATCCCCCTCGGGCTCCTGCAGCTGCACTCGGATGGACCTGGCGCGGTATCCACCAGGTTCATTTCTGGACACCAGCTTTACTCCTTTTGCTGCTCCACAACCAGTCAAGAGCGAAGAAGAAACCCTGAGGAATGTAAGTGGTAGCTCTTGAAAGTAACGTGGGAACCATGGAAATAACCCTAGAATGGGGCTCAAATATCGGAGAACCACAGGAGGCCCCGCCGATTTAAGTCCCAGAAGAAGCTAGGAATTCAATTATCTCCTCTTTCTTTTTTAAAGCTAGTAATACCTCTCTTGATTGGAGGGAGAGGTATGATCCTTCCTTTCTTATCTTAAAAAGCAAAGCTGTGGACTTTTTTCTTAATAAAGGGACTTTTACTTTTAAACAAAGGGGAAACCCAGGTAGCAAAGAGGGTTAGTAAAAAAAGATCCTCTTAACTCTAATGAAGTTTTATGGAGATTCCTGAGTTCTAAAACATGACAAGTCTTGGCACCCTTTTAAACTAAAGAATTTATAAAGCCTTTTAACATTCAAATTGTTAATACACAGTAAACAGGATACCACAAGCACAGCATCCTTTCTAGGGAAGTATTTCTATTCCCCTACTTCCTGTGAAATACCCTATCACTTGTGGCAACCATTGTCCACTTTGGTGTTCGAAGGAATTAATAATACTACTGCATCTCCATGACAAAAACATGGCATATTAAGGAGCTTGCAAGGACAAAGCCTAATTCTTAGAGTTAGGAACAGATCTCACCTGCAAGGTCAAATCATTCCTCTTGTCAAAGTAGACCC
This sequence comes from Myotis nattereri, assembly GCF_964212035.1. Lineage (NCBI taxonomy): Eukaryota > Metazoa > Chordata > Mammalia > Chiroptera > Vespertilionidae > Myotis > Myotis nattereri. The sequence continues at coordinate 62,088,549 of NC_138080.1, read as the reverse complement.
AGAGACATAGAAGCATGAACAGACTGTTGAACCTCAGAGGGAAGGCAGGGGAGGGTTGGTAGGGAGAGATCAACCAATGAACTTGTATGCATATATGCATAACCCTTGGACACAGACAATGGGTGGTGAAGGGGGAGGAGCGTGCTGGAAGAGGTTAATGGGGGAAAGGAAAAGGAGGACCTATGGCATACTTTCAACAATAAATATTTTTTTAAAAATATATTTTATTGATTTTTTACAGAAAGGAAGGGAGAGAGATAGAGAATTAGAAACATCGATGAGAGAGAAACATCAATCAGCTGTCTCCTGCACATCTCCCACGGGGGATATGCCCGCAACCAAGGTACATGCCCTTGACCGAAATCGAACCCGGGACCCTTCAGTCTGCAGGCCGACGCTCTATCCACTGAGCCAAACCGGTTTCGGCAATAAATATTTTTTTAAAAATCATTCCTGTTGTCAGCCACCATTAGAAGAAATATATTTCCCCCACTGCCAATTGGAAGTAAGCTGAAAGGTCCCAGGTGGGTAACCTTGCTAGATAACATTATTTTTCCCAATTCTTCACTGCTCCAGGCATGTGTGACCTTTGAAATGTGGCTTTATAGTTCCTCTCATTAGAGATAGAATGTTTCTCCACCCCATTGATGTGTGGTTAGGTCATTCCACCTGCTCTTGGCCAAAAGAATATGCACAGAAGTGACAATGTGACAGTTCTGAGACTGACATTATTTAATAGGTATTGCATGTTTCCACTTGCCTCTCTCCACACCTGCCTTTCACAATGTGAAGAACATGCCTGGCCCAAGAAAAATGAAAGGCATGGAGCAGGTAGGTTTAGAACCATCCTCTAGCTTGGAGCCAGTGACCTACAGAAAAGAATTGCTGTTTTAAGCAGTATGTTTTGAGGTGGTTTGCTACCCAGAATTAGTGTTGCAGTCGTTGACTGATACAATAGGAGACAGAGGAATCTGCTCTCTTGGTATTGGCCTTGAAGTTGCCATGCTTGATATCTCTAAGGCAGCTCTTTGATAGCAGGTCTTAGAAAGACACATCTCTTATGGAAGCTGGCCAAGGAAGAAACCCAGAAAGTTTGCAGCATAGAATTCTAAAGTGTCAGGTTCCGTAGGAAAGGGCTGATGTGGCCAGCAGTCCTAGAAACATGCTCATATAATAGGAGGTATCTACATAACTAGATTGCTGTTACTCCTGGGTTTTGTTGTGTGTGTGTGTTTTTTTTAAACAAGAATTTTATTAAGACAACAAGACACTGGACTTGAAGGGAAAACTATCTAGGATTCATTTTTTTAGAGTAATTTATCCCTACTTAAAGACAGATTGCCCTACATGTAACAGCTACGTACAAAAAAGTTACAAAATTGTCCTTGGTTTTACAATGATAAAAATGAAAAACATCAAAATTCTCCAATCAAACAAGGTATGCAAGAATTTTTATGTTGTTCTTTTTTTTTGTTAAACAGTGAGAGCAAAATAACTTACTGGAGTGTAAAGATAAGAGCTGAATGAGCATGCCACTAATGGAGTGAGGGGGTGTTTTCACAGAACCAGTATTTTTTCCCCATCCCATCTCCATTTGATGTAGATGGAAACATACCATTGGCCATTTAGTTTAAAAAAATGCAAATGCTTGTGCACATACATTAGTTACTTTATGTACCATAAAGGAATGGGGAAGGGGGAAATGAAAGAACAGAGAAAACTATACTGTAGTGGTCAGATGTGTGGAAACCAAATTGTAGTTTTCTAATTGAGAATGTCTTCTTGGTCTGGAGGAACAGAGTTCTGGAGTAAAGTAGCAGGTTCCCTTTTTAGTAGACACCTCCTGTCTGCTGCTGGAACACATCCGTTGTGTCTTCATCCTCCATTTCCAACTGTGCAGGTGTGTCTGTTTCATTGATTGGCTGCCCCTCAAGTCGGAATTTGATCTGCTTCATTGACAAACCCTGTCTGTTCACAATAGGCTTTCCTTAGTTTACTAAGTGGTGTGTGCCTCTTAAACTGCACCCCAGAACCATCCTGCCCCGCCACCTTCAAATTAAAATGATCATTGCTCTCAGTCTTGACTCCTTCCTTGGGCTTTTCGTTGGCCATGGCGAGGGCCGGAGTCTCCTCAGCTGCCGCTTCACAAAAGGGGTAGCAGGTCCGCACCAAACGAGCACACCCGCAGCCCCAGGAGCGGCAGAAGGAGCTGGGTTTTTTATATTGTACAATTTATTTTAATTATACAGTGGTTCATTAATGTACCCTTATCAATTTTCAAATAATACAAAATAGAATTTTTTATAAACCGAGTCTCCTTCCCTTCTCTACTCTCCTGTCTACTCCTCACCCTCCATACATACCAGCCACTCCATACCGCTACTCTTTCACAGCTAACCTTAAATGATAGATGAGCACTTCAGCTTCCAGATTCTTTTCCTCTGCATTTATATACATATGCATGCATTTGTAGGGACTAAATATAAATGAGATTATATAACGTGTATTAGGCAGAATGCTTTCTTTAAAAGGTTTTTGTTGATTTTAGAGAGAGGGAAAGGGAGAGGGAGAGATAGAAACATCTGTGAGAGAAACAATCCCTTTTGGGGTATTGAGCCCACAACCCAGGCATGTGCCCTGACTGGGAATTGATCCAGTGACTTCTTGGTACATGGAATGATGCGCAAACAGCTGAGCCACACCAGCTGGGCTAGGCAGAATACTTTTGTACTTGCTGTTTATTTCCCCCTTTGATTTCTCTAATTATCTAAGACAAGCTTTTTAAAATTTCAGTCTGTCTTCAGTAAGATAGGCTAACCAAGGGAAGAGGTTTTCCTGCTTTTATATCATATTTGAATATGTTAAACTGGGAAGAGGACCCGTTAGGGCCCAGTTTAGGGATGGGAGTGATAATCAACGTGAGGAACAAGAAGACTAACTTCCCTGAGTGGTAGCCAGGGAATCATGTGCCCCTCCCAAACTGGAAATGCTCTGTCTTGGGCTAATCTTTGGAAGTTCTCAAAGTGAATAGTCCAAGAGAACAAGGGGAAGCTGTGCTACCCTTTCTGACCTGGCCTCTGGAGTCACAGCCATCACTGCGCCACATTCTATTGGTCATGCAAACCAGTCCCAGTTCCGTGAGAGGTGACGCTGCACAAGGACATAAATACTATGGAAGGTGAAGACCACTAGGATCCATGTTGGCAACTGACCGCCACAGGAGCATCCAAAGTAGTGAATTTTGAATAACTGACACAATCTTTAAATTTGTTAGATTCCTTCACTACAGGTGGGCAAATCCCCAGGTTACCAACAACTACGTAACTTCATAACTTCGCAAGAGCAACCAGAAAAATCTCTTCTTTTGCCTCTCCTTAAAGAACCTGTGGTTTCAGGCAACTGCCCAATTATATTCTGGTGTTAGCTGACCTTATTTGTGAGCCACGGTATCCATCCCTCCCACTGCCCCTTTCTGGACTTCTATAAAGATGATTATTCATAACTCTCCTCTACTCTGGTTAGCAAAGGAAGCTAATCCCCAAACTCACTTTTGATTTTATGTACCAGATTGCCTTTTATGAATCAGAATCTCTTAAGCATTGTATATTAAGCAAGCCAGCCTTAAAGAATGATCAAAACCAAAATAATTTAGGGGGACATGTTAAGTTCCCAGAATACAATGAAACAATTCTTAAGAATGGCATTTGTGCCATCAAATGCAATCAGGTCAAATAAGCAAAAAATATGTTTTGAATATAGAAGGGAAATTGAATCCTCATGAGTTGCATGTGTCATTTTACAGTGTAATATTTCTAGCAAAGTAAATGCTTAAAGTCATTTCATAATTTTAGTTCTTTTTTTTTTAATATGTTTTATTGATTTTTTACAGAGAGGAAGGGAGAGAGATAGAGAGTTAGAAACATCCATGAGAGAGAAACATCGATCAGCTGCCTCCTGCACACCTCCCACTGGGGATGTGCCCGCAACCCAGGTACATGCCCTTGACCGGAATCGAACCTGGCACCCTTCAGTCTGCAGGCTGACGCTCTATCCACTGAGCCAAACTGATTTCGGCATAATTTTAGTTCTTGATATATTTTTAAAGCAACCTTCCCTTTAAAATAGTACTTTAGTTGGAGGCATTTTATTAATTCTATCCACAAGTAAATTAAAGTACATTTTATTGCTTTATTAAAATATTTGAAGTGTTTAAGATGGATTACTCTTTATTCTAATTGGAATTTATAATTTTTTCCATGTTAAAACTAATTTTTGTCAGCAGAATTTGCCTCCTTTATTATAAAGTTAAAAGTCCAAATGAAATGTACAAGAAGACATTTTATCAGTGATTTAAGACTGTATTAATCTTTAAAGTTTCCGAATAAAATTGATTCCTTAATAAAATTCAGGATAAATGCTATAGTAGTTAATTAAAACACAAAGATAAATATCTTTCATGGGGAAAGATCTGAAATAAATTTTCTTATTTGTGAGCTGACTAGTTTTCAAGGGCATTTAGCTCTGTTTCTTCCATGCTACCAAGTTAAAATGAGTTAATAGAATTTTAAATTGTATTTCCTAGATCACCTTAAAGATTAGAAAAAAACAAACCAAAGACTTGTTTTCCCCATTATTTATCTGCTTTCTTTCCAGGAGGTTTTTCTTATTGGTGAGCTAATCAGAGTGGGTGGCATTGTTTCAATTAAAGTAAATAATAACAGCCATAAAAACAATAATACTGGCCACTATAAGTACACTACTAGATACTAATTAATTCCGTTCATTAATCTTATGAGTTCCATATAATTATCTCCATCTTTATATTGAAGTTCATGTTGATGGTAAAAGACAAGGGACTTTTTTGAAGTTACACAGTAGACAGTGGAGTTTAAGATTGAATCCTTTGTCAGCGCCTGTGCCCTTAACCACTAGTACTTTCTAAATGCAGCCTTGTTTTAACTGTTCTTGTCCAAACATCAGGCATGAAAAGTATTGCTTTCTGCAACAGGCTTGACACCAGCCTCAGGTCCTAGTCCCCCAGATTCATAGGTCACTGCTGCCACTTTGCAACCCTAGTCACCTCTGTTTGGCATCCCTGTTCTGCCTAGCATAGCAGGCACCACCCAGATGGTTGATGTCTCTGGCCATGTTCCCTATCTCCCTCTTTCCAGACCCTCTCTTCTTCCCTGGTTATCAACATATTCCCTCTACCCCAGCCTGTGGCTCCTGCATCCTGTTCTTCTTGTCTGCCGCACCATATCTGAGTATACTTTCCATATCTGCTGATGACAGACTGCTAAGCAAAAAGAGAGAAATTTAAGGCCAGGATAAGAAAGCCAATCAATATGGAGGATAAAAAGGCCACAGGAAGACCATAATTAAAATGTTAATTCCAGGCAGAAAAGGATGAGCTGAGAGTATTAAAATACTGTGAATCTACATTGCTAGCTACATGAAAGACTGTTAACTTCCCAAATGTAAAGAACAGGGAGGGGGTGGGGGGAAGAAGTGCCATGGTTAAAATTAATATTCAGGCCCTAACCGGTTTGGCTCAGTAGCTAGAGCGTCAGCCTGTGGACTCAAGGGTCCCAGATTCTATTCCAGTCAAGGGCATGTACCTTGGTTGAGGGCACATCCCCAGTAGGGGGTGTGCAGGAGGCAGCTGATAGATGTTTCTCTCTCACCGATGTTTCTAACTCTCTATCCCTCTCCCTTCCTCTTTGTAAAAAAAATCAATAAAATATATATTTTTTAAAAAAATTAATATTCAAGAGTCCATGAAGAGGTATAGTAATATAGTACAGGTATACCTGTATTTATGTTACATGTCGTCAGAGGCCTAAGTATCAACAACATGCTTTTGAAATTTAGCATCATCTTAAACAGTGTTGATTGAATGTGTACTTTCTTTGTACCTTTTCTTTTTACCTTTTCTTTTAATCCTCATAATAACCTGTGAACAAAAAGGGGCCACATGCTAACCTGACTAGCTCAGGGAAGGCCTGCGTGGCGGGCGGCCTTGCAAACTCAGAGACCTACAGTAACCACAAAGGATGGTCTGAAATGAAAACTTTTTAACTAAAAGCAGTTTACTAGTATGGTAGGTACTCATGTCCTAGGCTGGTATCTTCCCTGACAAAGGTCAGTCTTTACCTTAACTGAGCCTGTCTACTGTCTTTTTGCATCAATGATAACATATCATTGGTATGTCAAAGTAATTTTTCTTTTTCCGCACTCCTCAAAGCACAGGCACCAGTCTGCAGAGACCACAAACCCCCTCATTCTCACTGAGTTAATTGTTGACTGTTAACTGTCCTATGCCCACCTACATAAAAGAAGTATATGTTTATCATTTTACTTTTTATCCAATCTCAGAGGTTTCCCTGCTTTGCTTCCTAATGTATCACCAATGGGTTTCATGTAACCCACTTACATCGACAGTTTTGGCTCAAATAAACTCACACAAACTCTTCACAGGTTTGAATGTTTCCAACATTGAAAAACCCAGTCAGGAAGGTATTGTCGTTGCTGTCTCCAGACTGTGCTCTTCACAGGCTGCTCAGCTTCCTCCTGCTCCTTCTCACTGTGGCCTCCAGGGTTGACGTTTTCAGGCTTTAATATTTTTAATTTGCCATTAGCCCAAAGAGTCAGTCCTTCAATCAAGATAAGACTTGTGCAGTGAGGCCTCCCTGCCCTGTACTCTCCGTAGGAATAGGTCAATACCTTTGACATGAGATTTAGGGTAAGTGAAGGAGTCCAGTCACAACAAGCTTGAGAGAGGCTTAGATTCCGCTAGTAGAGAATTTCAGAGCACACTTACAAAGTCTGTATTTTCATTTGCTTACCTGGGTAGAAGAAGAAATTAATATGTTAACAATGATTAATTCTTAACATATTAATTATGACTGAGTCCAGAGTAGGTCCTTTTGTGATCCGTACAAACTAGAGAAGTAAGCTTCCACAGATGGAAGAGGCAAGGCTGGAGTCCCCACCCTCCAGCTTTTAGTCCCTTAGAACTGTCAGGAATATTTATATTTACTGTAACCTAATCATCCTACAGTTGAGGACACTGAGGCCTAAATAATTAAGAAACTTGCTTTTGTTAATACAACTAAACAGTTGGAATTTGAATCCAAATTTTTCTTATTTTTATAAGCTCTCTTTTTGAGGTCACTGAGATAAGAGCTGTAGAAGAGGAAGGTCTTTGGAAATGTTGATGCCCTTGAGCCTAGTGGAGGGAGCTCAGCGACAACAAGCTCCCTTTAATTGAATAGATAGCTCCCCCGCCCCTCACCCGCCCCGCAAGAGAGGGAGGGGCTGAGTGAGATGGTGGAGGGCAGAAAACCAGGTATAGAATCACAGAAAACAGGCTTAGATCTAGTGAGCAGGGCCAAGTAGAGAAATCAGGGAGCTTAGGCAAATCATAGAAAAAGCTAAAATTAGTTAGCCAAACTGTGGACTCAAATGGAGACTTGACAATTTTGTTTATGACAGCGGTTCTCAACCTGTGGGTCGAGACCCCTTTGGGTGTCGAACGACCCTTTCACAGGGGTCGCCTAAGACCATCGGAAAACACATATATAATTACATATTGTTTTTGTGATTAATCACTATGCTTTAATTATGTTCAATTTGTAATAATGGAATTGGGGGTCACCACAACATGAGGAACTGTATTAAAGGGTCGCGGCATTAGGAAGGTTGAGAACCACTGGTCTATAGCTAACCATATCCATATGTTCAAAATTATTTTGGTTTTCAGTTTTTCCTGTGAATGTCCTGTATATTTTTATAAGGTGGTTTACATTTAATATAAGTCAACTTTGGCATTTTTCCAACACATATGATGGAAAACTTAATTATTTTTATGTTATTCTATTGACGTTTTCAGTCTTTAATATTTTTCATTTGCCATTAGCCCAAAGAGCCCTTCAATCATTAAGAAAACACTTGTGCAGTTAGGCAGGAAATAGATACTAGAGCAAAGGCACTATATCCTGCCTCTCAAGCCCTAAAGTACTAAACTTCCAAATGACAGCATGCTGAGACCAGCAAGGGACAGATTTGTATTAAAGATGCACTTCTGGTTACCAGACCAACTGGGTAGCACTGAGTCTTTTTGAGTGCAAAGTTTCAAATGGCAATTGTAGATTTTTCTGTAAATGGTCTAGATATCTTCAAAGGAGATTAATGACTAATTCATGTAGCGTATATGACTGGCTTTGCGGAACCCTTTTCCCACAAAAATGTCTTAGGTGGGATCCTGTTTTCCAGTAGCAGGTTTTTGGGGTGAGATAAGTGAATGGGTTAAAGGAATGAAAAAATAAGATAAGAAAGCAAGTCTTCTGTGCACTGGAAGTATGCTAGCTATGTCTGTTCTACAGGGAAAATATTTCAAAGATCTGATCTAAGAAAAAAAAAAAGAAGACAATCTTGGTAAATTTACATATATTTACGAGGGCCTAAGGCCATTTAGTATTCTAGGTAACAAAATTTTAAAAAAAATTTAGAACTTACAAATTGAACATCAGTCTAAAATGCTAGTAATAAGAAGTTAGCATATGAAAAATATTCTTAAATACTAGAGGCCCAGTGCACAAAATTTGTGCACTTGGGGCAGCAGGGGGCGGGGATCACTCAGCCCAGCCTGCACAGTCCAGGAGCCCACAGGGGATTCCAACTGCCACAGAGGCAGGAGAGGCTACCACCACTGTGCTCGCCAGCTGTGAGCCTGGCTTCTGGCTGAGCGGTGCTACCACTGTGGGAGCACACTAACTGCCAGGGGGCAGCTCCTATGTTGAGTGTCTGCCCCCTAGTGCTCAGTGTGTGTCATAGCAACCAGTTGTTCCTGGTCAGTCCAATTTGGTCAATTTGCATATTAGGCTTTTATTATATAGGATTCTTGATGAGCTATAAAGAAGTAAAATGTTTCTTTTTTTAAAAATTAAATCTTTATTGTTCAGATTATTACAGTTGTTCCTCTTTTTTCCCCCCATAGCTCCCCTCCACCCGGTTCTCACCCCCTCCTCTGCCCTAACCACCCCCCCGCCACTGTCCTCACTCATAGGTGCGTGATTTTTGTCCAATCTCTTCCCTCACCCCCACACCCCACCCCTCCCCCACCAGAATAGTCAGTCCACTCCCTTTCTATGCCCCTGATTCTATTATAATCACCAGTTCATTCTGTTCATCAGATTACTTATTCACTTGATTCTTAGATTCACTTGTTGATAGATGTGTATTTGTTGTTCATAATTTGTATCTTTACCTTTTTCTTCTTCTTCCTCTTCTTAAAGGATACCTTTCAGCATTTCATATAATACTGGTTTGGTGGTAATGAACTCCTTTAGCTTTTCCTTATCTGTGAAGCTCTTTATCTGACCTTCAATTCTGAATGCTAGCTTTGCTGGGTAGAGTAATCTTGGTTGTAGGTTCTTGGCATTCATCACTTTGAATATTTCTTGCCACTCCCTTCTGGCCTGCAAAGTTTCTGTTGAGAAATCAGCTGACAGTCGTATGGGTACTCCCTTGTAGGTAACTGGGTTTCTTTCTCTCGCTGCTTTTAAGATTCTCTCTTTGTCTTTTTGCTCTTGGCATTTTAATTATGATGTGTCTTGGTGTGGTCCTCTTTGGATTCCTTTTGTTTGGGGTTCTCTGCGCTTCCTGGACTTGTAAGTCTATTTCTTTCACCAGGTAGGGGAAGTTTTCTGTCATTATTTCTTCAAATAGGTTTTCAATATCTTGCTCTCTCTCTTCTTCTGGCACCCCTATAATTCAGATGTTGGTACGCTTGAAACTGTCCCAGAGGCTCCTTACACTATCTTCGTATTTTTGGATTCTTTTTTCATTTTGCTTTTCTGGTTGGGTGTTTTTTGCTTCTTCATATTTCAAATCTTTGACTTGATTCTTGTGATCCTCTAGTCTGCTGTTGGAACTCTGCATAATATCCTTTATTTCAGTCAGAGTATGTTTAATTTCTAGTTGGTCCTTTTTCATAACCTCGAGGGTCTCATTAGATTTCTTGAGGGTCTCACTAATTTATTGGTGGTCTCACCAGTCTTTTTGAGGGTCTTACTAAATTTATCGGCGGTTTCTAGAAAGTTCTTGAAAAACCTTAAAAGTGTGGTTTTGAACTCTATATCCAGTAGTTTGCTTTCCTCCATTTCTGTCATTTGTGACCTGTTTCTTTGTCTCTGCATTTTTTATGCTTCCCTGTGTTGGTAGAGTGGCTTTGTGTGCTAGGTGTCCTATAGGGCCCAGTGGCTCAGCCTCCCCAATTACCTGAGGTGGACACTCTTGATCTCTCAGGAATTTGGAATTGGGACCAACAGGCTATCTACAGCCTCTTAAAGTGCCTGGAGCCTAGCATATGTGTGTTGGTAGTTGTGGGGGAGCCATATGCAAACTGAGAGCAGGGAAAACCCTTCAGCTGTGGCTCAGCCCCAGGGAGGAGCAAACAATAGAGCAAGAGAAAAGTGTCTGGGTTCCTGGTAGCTTCTGGATCCCATCCATTCCAAACCTTTATAGGACCTGACACTTATACAATGTGAGGGCCCTCCATTTAAAAAATAGATAATTATTTATACAAAATTAGGTATGAATATGCATATTTAGAATGGTAAATAAATCACAAAATTACAGATTTTTAAAAGCTGATCATTACTTCAAATATTATAAAACCCAGAAAAATAAATTATACTTTTTTGTTAATCAACTCTCTGACATACCTCTAAAATAATTTTCCTACATTCATTGGCTACATATTATCACATTATTTCTTTTTTTATCTTTATTGTTGAAAGTATTACAGATGTCACCTTTTTTTCCCTATTGACCGTCTCCACTCCACCCCCTGCACCCCTCAGGCCTTCACCACACTATTGCCCGTGTCCATGACCTATGCGTATAAGTATATAAGTTCTTTGGTTTATTTCTCATCTCCCCACCCCCACATCAAGGTATGTCAGTCTCTTCCATGGCAACATGCTTTGGGTCTTATTTTGTTGGTCAATTCATTTTGCTCATTAGATTCCATAAATAAGGGAGAACATGTGATATTTGTCTTTCTCAGATTGGCTTATTTCACTTAGCATAGTAGTCTCTAGGTCTATCCATGCTGTCCCAAAGGGTAAAAGATCCCTCTTTTTTAAACCTACAGTATTCCTTTGTGTAAATGTCCCACAGCTTTTTTATCTATTCACTAGAGGCCCAATGCATGAAATTCATGCATGGGTAGCGTCCCTAGGCCTGGCCGATGATCAGGGCCGATCTGTGGGGCAACCAGTGGGGCAATTTGCAGGGGGGGGTGCCACTGGCACCTGCCTTGGCCGGCCTGGCACCCCTGCCTTTCGGCCCCGCCCCCTGCTTGCCAGCCCCACCCCCCACTGGCACCTGCCTTGGCTGGTCAGGGGCCTGTGGGCTGGGGGCAGCTCCTGCGTTGAGCGTCTGCCCCCTGGTGGTCAGTGCACATCATAGCAACTGGTCGTTCCATTGTTCGGTCAATTTGCATATTAGGCTTTTATAATATAGGATATACTGATGGGCACTTGGGCTGTTTCCAAATCTTAGCTATTGTTAATAACGTTGCTGCCCTAGCCGGTTTGGCTGAGTGGATAGAGCGTCAGCCTGCAAACCTAAGGGTCCCAAGTTTGATTCCAGTCAAGGGCACATACGTCAGTTGCAGATTCCTCCCCATGCAGGGGGCAGCCAATTGATGTGTTTCTCTCACATAGATATTTTTCTCTGTCTTTCCCTCTCTCTTCACTCTCTCTAAAAAAATCAATGGAAAAATATCCTCGGGTGAGGATTAAAAAAAACAAAACGCTACTATGAACATAAGGGTGCATATAATCTTTCTGACTGGTGTTTCAGGGTTTTAAGGATAAAATCCAGATATATTCCCAGAAGTGGGATCCCTGGGTCAAATGGCAGTTCCATTTTTAACTTTTTGAGGAAACTCCATTCTGTCTTCCATAGTGGCTGCACCAGTCTACATACCCATCAGCAGTGCACGAGTATTCCCTTTTCTCTACATCCTCACCAGGATTTTTTGATGATAGCCATTCTGACAGGTGTGAGGTGATATCTCATTGTGGTTTTAATTTGCATTTCTCTGATGATTAGTGACTTTGAGCATTTTTTCATGTCTTTTGGCCATTTGTATGTCCTCTTTGGAGAAGTGTCTATTCAGGTCTTCTGCTCATTTTTAATTGGATTGTTTGTCTTCCTTTTGTTGAGTTGTATAAGTACTTTATATAATATTTTGAAGATTAACCCCTTATCAGATGTTTCATTGGCAAATATGTTCTCCCATACATTGGCTTCCCTTTTCCGTTTGATGGTGGTTTCTTTTGCTGTGCAGAAGCTTTTTATTTTGATGTAGTCTCATGTGTTTATTTTTTCCTTTGTTTCTCTTGTATCAGCAAAAATTCTGCTATGTGAGATGTCTGAGATTTTATTGCCTATGTTTTCTTCTTGGATTTTTATGGTTTCATGGCTTACATTTAAGTCTTTAATCCGCTTTGAGTTTATTATTGTGTACGGTGTAAGTTGGTGGTCTAGTTTCCTCTTTTTCCTCCCTTACGAAGGCCTGTGTAAAGTGGCCCAGTGCCTATCTTTCCAGGCTTACTTTCCACCACTTTTCTCAATAGAGTCCTGGCACTAGCTACAACTGGCTCCTCCCTGAGCTTTCCCACCCGTGTCCCTCCCGGCTCAGGAACCTCCTCCTACACATAATGTCCTCTCTCTGGCTTCCAGGGCTACCTACCCTTCAGAATCTATCTCAAATAGCCTCTCCTCCATGAAGTTTCTCCTGATTTCCCGAAGAACCTCCCATCCCCCACACTAAGTGATTTTTGCTCTCCTTTGACTCCTCGTGGCTTTTGGTTCTTACTTTGAAAGTGACGCTATGTTTTGCCTTATGTTATATTAGTTGTATACACCTTGCACAGAGGTTAGGCCCCAAAGTCAGAGAACAAATTAAAAAAAGTTATACTCCAAAAAATTCCTGGATGCCGAAACCTGTTTGGTTCAGTGGATAGAGCGTCGGCCTGCGGACTGAAGGGTCCCAGGTTCGATTCCGGTCAAGGGCATGTACCTGGGTTGCGGGCATATCCCCAGTGGGAGATGTGCAGGAGGCAGCTGATCGATGTTTCTCTCTCATCGATGTTTCTAACTCTCTATCTCTCTCCCTTTCTCTCTGTAAAAAAATCAATAAAATGTATTAAAAAAAAATTCCTGGAAATTTCTTAAGAAGGTGCCAAATTAGAGGGCAACTTACTGCTCTCCCTAGATCAACTGCACTGTCCTCCAGCATTAAAAGACCTCACTGCTGACCCCAGATGAAGTGAATGGCGGACACGATAAGTACTACAAAGCTGCAGTCCCCCTCGGCTTGAAGAAATGCCCACACTCTGAGAGTCACAGGAACCGAGCAAGACAGTTCCCCCCGATAACGCGTTCCCTCCAAAGCATGTGCCAACTGAGTAGCATGATCAGAAGACCTGCCTTATCCATTTAAGTTCTCTCAGTTTCTCAGTACATATGGCTGAATTTATGTAAATTAAATGTACCTAGAATGGGATTTTATAATAGAGGAAGTACATTTAAGAGTGGTTAAGATACAGACTCTAGCATTAGACTAGGTGTGTTTGATTCCTGGCTCCATCACTTATTAAATGTGTAACCATGGCCAAGTTATTTAATCACTTACTTTCTCTACATCTCAGTTTCCATATGCAAAAAGGAATGCTAATAAGGCCTAATTAATAAGCTTGTTGTAAGGATTAATATAGTTAATCTGTAAAATAATATTACATAGCTTCTAGGCTTTCCATGAAAATTAAATGATCCAATATATATAAAGCACTTAGACTAGGTCTGACATGTAATAGTACTCAGTAAATATTAGCTATAGTCTCACTTTCTTCATATGCTTGTAAAAGACTAAATGAGAGACACTTAGAACGGTGCCTATAAAATAGAGTGAGTACTATTGTGTCCACCCTAGTACTTGGGGACAGGGGCAGGGATACACAACTTTGTATCTTTGCAGTGACTCAAATAGTGCTGGTACATATGAGTCACTCAAAATATAATGGTAGCCCTAGCTGGTTTGGCTCAATGGATAGAGTATTGGCCTGAGGACTGGAGGGTCTGGGTTCGATTCCAGTCAAGGGCACATGTTCGGGTTGTGGGCTTGATCTACAGAAGGGGGTGTGCAGGAGGCAGCCAATCAATGATTCTCTCTCATCATTGATGTTTTTATCTCCTTCTCCCTTCCTCCCTGAAATCAGTTGAAAAATTTTTTTAATTCTTTAAATGTTTCTCCCCAAAATATTGAATTACATTGATTTTAATTTTTACAAGTTCATAAAGTTTGATAAAAGAAATGTAAATTCATGAATACTTGAATAACTTTCCTACCTTCTTAAGCTGTCTTTACCATGTACTGCAAAATTCTTCATTGCAAGAACTCCCCCAGGTGGTGCTGAATAACTTCCTGAACAAAGAGTTATTCAAGTACCAGAGTTAGACTGTAAGTTATTTGGGATTAATGTTGACTTTGGTTGGCTTCCCTGACTTTTACTAGGGACATTTTCATTATAGAAACTGGTCTTTAAAACTAGTAATTCATGACCTGTGATTTGAAGGCACCTTGGAAAGGATGCCAGGGCACCCAGAAATATATAATCCTAGATTTGTGACTGACCATAAAACTTTTTGTATCTTTTCTAGCTTTTAAATAAATAACAACAACTGAACTCAAATATCTGGTGACAAGTAGTGACACAATTCTTCGGATGTTAATATGACTACAGCCTATTAGTTAAAAGATTCCATTGTCAGAGATGACATTTTTTCCCATGCATATACTTATTTAGGAAGGTTTTCCTGTTCCACAGCTCCCATTGTCCGAATGGACCACACGGAGAGATAGAAAATGGGAGACTCTCAGCACCACTTAAACCTTTCTGATCAGTGGGATGATCAGTTAACCCAGGTAGATGTCAAGTACTTCTCTTAACAAACCGGGGAAACGTTATTCTCCTGGCAACTGGTGTGATCATTTCTCATAGGAATGAGACCCAACTTTGTTGGGAAAATGCCATGATTCGCCTGCTTGGAAGCTGGGCCCTACGTGTGAAGAACTGCCCAGCCCAGAGTAAAGAGAGGAATGTGTTGAATGCACTGGAGAGACAGAGGGTGGAGGCGCAGCCGCTGGGACGACAGAAAGCTGGCTGTGCCCTGTGAGGTGCTTCCATCCAGCAACCCCACGAATCCTCGGCGAAAATATTAATCTCACAAAGTGCTTGGCAGGCATGGCATTCCAGTGGAAAGCAGTGCAGACATCTTGTGCCGCTAATGTCCATCTTGGCCTAAGGCAGAAACACAGGGCGTCCTGAGGAAACTAACTTCGAGGAATCATCAGAAACCTCCAAGCAGAATCTGGGCTCTCACAGTCCCCAAAATAAATAGGTGCTGGCACCAAGTTTTCCTAAATCTCTGAAGGGTGGGGAGGTCCCAGTTCTGTCTGGTTTAACTAGTAGTAGTATTAGGATGAAAGTAGCTTGTCAGAATTATGAACATTTAAATTAATGGGGGGAAATAAAAAATAAACTTTTTTTTTTTTTAATAAACTACCAACTTCATTTCAAGATTTTAGAAAAATGTATATGAAAATAGACATGGGTATTCCTGGTTATAAAAATCATATTAAAAAGAAATAAACATTTTTAAACAGTAGAACATTTTGCCTTCAAAACCAG
This sequence comes from Myotis nattereri, assembly GCF_964212035.1. NCBI lineage: Eukaryota > Metazoa > Chordata > Mammalia > Chiroptera > Vespertilionidae > Myotis > Myotis nattereri. The sequence goes on along the minus strand of NC_138080.1, from coordinate 62,072,782 downwards.
GCAGACCACTTTCACTATCCAAATAGAAATTATAAGAAGGAAACTTCCTTGCTATGTTAACAATTTTGAGCAAAAAAGTGGGAAAGCACTTTAAAACAGAGATTGCTTTACTGTATTGTAACCCCTACCCACAGCCTATGTTAAGGCCCTCAAACAGAAATATGAATTTTATCATTTTCTATCTGAAGATTCAATCTTTTTAGAATAAGGTTGGCCTTTTTTTCTTACCTAAAAAAGTAGCAGATGGCCATTTTGGAGAAGTTTTAAGATATGAGAGAGTAAATCAACGCCTTTTAAATGATAAAGTAGATTTGTCTCTAGCCCCCCTGAAATGCAAAAATCATTCTGAGTAGCATCCCTGGTGTGAATAGCGTATGCTGAGAGCAGATTAGTGGTGAGGGTTATAGAATTGTCATTGTCCCTTTAGAAAAAAAAAAAAAAAGAGTAAAAGAACAAAGAACTTTGGACTTCATCTACTGAATTATCAGGACGCTTGGAGGCACATGACAAAAACTGACTTGAGCCAGCAAATACTGTGATCAATTACTGGCTCACATAGTCTAACCTTTGGGCAGGCAAGGACAACTGTGACAGAACCATTCCTTTTCAGGATGCTCCTTCTCCATCTTTCTTCTTTGCTTCTCTTGGCAGTTTGGGTTTAGTCTCTTAAGTCAGCTTGCTGCATGAGCCGCTGTCAGGGAGAGGGACTACCCTTCTTGAGTTCTTGTGGCTACTAATAAAATTGGCACAAGTCATGATAATAACAGGAGAAAATTCCAAGTTTTGTTATGTATACACAAGAGAATTAAAAGAATAATTCTCTGTGAGAGAAATAGAACAGTCCATTTATATATCTTTTACTTAAAGAAACATTAAATGTGTAGGGATTTGACAAGACAAAGGAGCATAAGATTGGGGTTGTGTAGTCAGAAAGGATTGACATGGAATGGAGGTATAGGGCAGTAAATTAGTAAAATTAACGGGTTTGTTTCTAGAGGTTTTTCAACTCTGGATCCTCTATCTCTGGTGCTAAAGCTGTCTCTTCCTTAGATTGTTTGCTTGTTAGCCCTTTTATAGGACTGACTCTGCCGAATCAACTGGTAGAAGGTCCACTTCCACCAAACTTGGACTTTATTTCATTCATCTCTCCTTTGCTTGGAATAATACTGTGATTACTCTATCATTGCTTTGGATAATTTATTTTTAAATATATTTTTATTGGTTTCAGAGAGAAAGGGAGAGGGAGAGAGAGAAATAGAAACTTCAATGATGAGAGAGAGAATCATTGATCGGCTGCCTCCTGCACACCCCACACTGGGGATGGAGCCCGCAACCCGGTATGTGCCCTGACCAAGAATTGAACCTCGACCTCCTGGTTCATAGGTCGGTGCTCAATCACTGAGCCACACCAGCCTGGCTGGAGTACTTATTTCTTTGTTGGCTTATTAAGAGATATTATCCTATATGCTTTTGGCTTGTGAAATATTATTTATTATAAATAATAATTCCAACAGTGAACTTGTGTTAAATAAATTATTGGCAAAGGCAATCTCAGTCTCTGGGCATAATTTGCCCAGAAACTAACCCCCCCCCCTCTCTTTCTCTTCCCTTCTCCTTTGGTAGGAGTGGGGTTTGACGCTCTGACATACTGCCCTCTTCTGTTTAAAACTTTCAATACACATCCAGGCAAATTTCCTTGTTCTCAAGCAGTCTGAAAGAGTTCAAACTGTTGGGAGCAAAGCTAGTACTTTTGTACACAGGACAAAAATTATATAAATGCAAGTTTCTGAGAAATGTGGGCGAAACAAGGAATTCTAAAGGCCGTGGTTTCATTATCTCCACAACAGGACATCTGAAAGTTAGATTTGTCTCACTTTCCTTTTGCAAAACTATGCCTAATACCTTTTAAATTTCTGGGAGCATTTGAGATCTTGCTTCCTGGCATGCGTTGTCAGTTTGGCTCAAATGAACTATAAAAATTCTCAAATAAATAAATAAGTTTTCCACATTTCTGATTTCGTGAACATCAACACTCTTTTTTTTATTATTATTCACTTTTTTTATCTTTTTTTTTCTTTTTACAAAGGGTATTACATATGTGTCCATTTTATCCCCCCGCCCTAGACAGTCCCCTAGCCTCCCCTATCCCCCAGTGTCTTATGTCCATTGGTTATGCTTATATGCATGCATACAAGTCCTTTAGTTGATCTCTTACCCCCTCTTTTTTTTTTTAATATATTTTATTGATTTTTTACAGAGAGGAAGGGAGTGGGATAGAGAGTTAGAAACATCAATGAGAGAGAAACATGGATCAGCTGCCTCCTGCACACTCCCTACTGGGTATGTGTGCGCAACCAAGGTACATGCCCTTGGCTGGAATCGAACCCGGGACCCTTGAGTCCGCAGGCCGACACTCTATCCACTGAGCCAAACCGGTTAGGGCAACACTCTTTTATAGGTCAACAAAACCAAGTGTGCTTGCGTTCTCTTTTAAGAGGATATGTTCATATCTCATTGCATGAATGTTATACATTTTTAAAGTTGTTCTGAAAAAAAAGAATGTTTGTTTAAATGTATACCATGTCCATGATGACAGTCCCATTGTCTTCTGAGATGGAGGGGGACAGAGGACAGCATTCTCCATTCTAATCGGATTATAACTGGGGGTGGGGGAGGAGAAAAAATGTCAGTTCAAAACTATTTAAGACAGAGACACTCAGAGAATAGAGAATGGAGTACCATAAAGGTCACCCTGTGAATGGCCCCTCAGGGTTCCTTCCCCTGAGCACGACCTCCGCCTTCACTCCTGTGCGCTATGACCTAAAACCAAATGGGCAAAGCCCAGGCTCCCAGAACTGACCTTCTGCACTGTGAGAAGTGAGGGTAAGTTAGCTATAACTGTACAAAGGTTTGAGTTTGTAAAGTGTCATTGACCTTGACCGCAATGAAATCAGGTTACCACCGGTGGAACCAGGCGTCTTGGTGATATCTCATGGTCTAAAAAAATGATAATTCCCGATATGATTCTTATGGTTGAGATTAATTTACTTCCTCATAAAACTGTGACTTTTGGCAAAATATAAACTTTAAGGTTGCTAAAATGAATGTTAACCAGTTAGTTTGTTGACGATGAAAGGAACACACACAGGTCACCTTCAGTGATAAGACGTGTTAAAGGATGTGTGGGAAGTTGGGGTAACAAGTGCCTCATGCAGCTGCTCAAACTTCAGGAGATTGTGTAAAAGGTACCACAAGAATCAAGGCTTTTATTCATGGTAGCAGTCTTAGCTGAAAGGACTCACCTTTTCTTTGGTACATCTAACATTTATAGCCCCCAGGAGATATTTGCGTTGGTTTAACACCATTTATTATCCTAAGGCAGAAAGTAGTTATCTCCACCCTCCCATAGGATCTGGAAATGTGAGCATTTCCCCCCTCATCCTCTTCCTGGTCTCACATGATATTGTGTTCAGAATTTGGGGTCTATATTGTTGCTATTTTTGTTATTGTTTTTATTTTTTTTAAAACTTATTGATTTGAGAGAGAAAAAGAGAGAAGAACATCGATCTGTTGGTCCACTTATTTATGCATTCATTGGTTGATTCTTGTATGTGCCCTGACCAGGGATCAAACCTGCAACCTCGGTGTAACATGACCATGCTCTAGTCAACCGCACTACCCAGCCAGGGCTACAAAACATCACTTTTCAGCAGAAACAAAAAAATTCTGGTTCGTGTTTTTAAAATACTCGGGTTGCTGAGTAACAGTGTGCTGTAGGGTTGAAGCAGGGTGACTGACCAGAAGACAGTAACAATGGTCTCCATTATGACCAGCGCACAATGGTGTCCTGAACTAGAGAGGCAATACTGGAGATGGAAGTAAGTGGGATGAGCTGGTAGAGTAAAGTAGAGGAAATTACCAAAGGAGAAAGAGGAGAAAATTAACAATGCAGATCCTTAGGAAGCAGTCGGGGAGGGGATAACAGCAGAGCCAGGGAAGGGCCAGCTTTGGCATTTATTGTACAGTGGGGCCTTGACTTACGAGTGTCCCGACTAACGAGTTTTTCGAGATACGAGCCGTCTCTCGGCTGATTTTTTGCTTTGAGTTGCGAGCTAAAATTCGGGTTACGAGCCAGCTTCAGATACCCCACCGCTAGTTGGTGCAGCGAACGTCACAGTGAACGCCACAACATCAGCCCAGCATCACGTGTCTCACCCGTTCACTTTAAGATTTGACATATGAGTAATCTGAGTTACGAGCTCTGTCACAGAATGAATTAAACTCGTAAGTCAAGGCCCCACTGTAGTGGGAATGAAGGCAGGCAATGCAACACAGAGGACACATCACTAATTCAACTCCCACTACGTGCCAGGACTGTTCCAAGGAGATCCGCTCACCTTAATTCACTCAGCGACCCCCCCCCCCCCCCCCCCGCAGCCCCATGAGACAGGTCTTAGTATCATCCTCACCATACAGAAGAAGAAACTCAGACATTGAGTGGGTAACTTGCCCTACATCCCACTAGCAAGAGGCAGAGTTGAGATTTGAACTTGGGCAGTTTGATACGCGCCTTGAGCTCTTAACACAGCCATGGGCAAACTACGGCCCGCGGGCCGGATCCAGCCCGTTTGAAATGAATAAAACTAAAAAAAAAAAAAAAAAAAAAAGACCATACCCTTTTATGTAATGATGTTTACTTTGAATTTATATTAGTTCACACAAACACTCCATCCATGCTTTTGTTCCGGCCCTCCGGTCCAGTTTAAGAACCCATTGTGGCCCTCGAGTCAAAAAGTTTGCCCACCCCTGTTTAACACCATGTTAATCCTGCCACATGAGGAGGCTAGTAAATTTGATGATGGGAAGAATCGCAGAAAATGATAATTATGCCTCCCAGGAAATTTGTTTTATAAAGGGCCTCCAATAAACAAAAAGAAAACATCTCTCCTATGAAATTCCCAAATGTAATACGCCTACCAGTTAGGAGCTTTTGAAGAATCTGGCATGCGTTCTAACAAACGTACATCCTTTTTTTCGCTCTGGCCACTAGAGGGAAGAGTGGAGTGTCAAAAACTTAGACGTCTTCCACAGTTCTCAATGGCTAATAATTACTGTGAGTTTTTTCCCTAACGTTAGCAATACTTAAAACTTCTTTGTAGTTCTTAGTTGTGAGGGCTTATTTTCAAAGAAAACTCATTAAGCATCCACAGACATTTTTCTGCACTTTCTAAGAATAAATGTACCAGTATTATGCTAAATGAAAGTAGACACAGGAACCACATAGTATATAATACCATTTATATGAAGTGTCCAGAAAAGGCAAAGCTCTAATGACAAAAAGTAGATAGTATTTGCCCTGTGTAAGGGCTCAGGGTATGGGGCTTGACAGTAAATGTGCATGATCTTTTATATATATATTTTATTGATTCAGAGAGGGAGAGAGAGATAAAAAAAATCAATAACGAAAGAGAATCATTGGTCAGCTGCCTCCTGCATGCCCCCCACGGGCTCACAGGTTGAGACTGAACCACTGAGCCACACTGGCCGGGCTACAAGAGGGATCTTGCTTAATGGTGAGAATGTTCTAAACTCATATATGGTGATAGTTGTGCATGTAAAACAGTAAACATCCACATCCACATACACAAACTGTACTAGAAATCATTGAATTGGTTCTGGCCAGTGTGGCTTAGTTGGTTGGGCATTGTCCCATGCACCAAGAAGTCACTGGTTCAATTCCCAGTCAGGGCACATGCCCAAGTTTCGAGCCTAATCCCCAGTTGGGGGCGTGCAGGAGGCAGCCGATCAATGGTTCTCTCTCATCCAAGTTTCTCCCTACCTTTTTCTCTAAAATAAATAACAACATATTTATTATATCATTAAATTGTATACTTGAAATGAGTGAATTATGTGATGCATAAAATATGCCTGAACGAAGTTGTTGAAAAAAAAAAGTAACATAAATCAAACCAAAACCTGCCTATGGATTAAAAAAGAATGAAAACATAAGTTTATATATGCAAAAAAAATGTCTAGGAGGACAGTTAATACCAATGATTAACTCTCAGAAATGCAATTGTAGGGGAAAACTAGGAACTTTTTTATACTCTGTCTTTCTGTATGATTTTTTTTTTGGGGGGGGGCAATATAATTAAATTCTTAATTAAAATGTTTTTGAGAGATTGGAAGTTAAAATGTATAAAAAGCAATGGAATTACAAGTATCATTATCACTGGATAGTGGACTATGGCTTATATTTTTGTTTTTCTATATTCATTGTCTAATTTAAAAATGATTATATATTACTTTTTACAATAAAAACTGGAAAGAGCTTAATTTAAAATAAAAATCCAGAAAATATTCAGGTAGCTTTTTAAAAACTAACATTTATGCTCTAGCTGGTTTGGCTCAGTGGATAGAGCGTCGGCCTGCGAGCTGAAGGATCCCGGGTTCGATTCTGGTCAAGGGCACATGCCCAAGTTTCAGGTTCAATCCTCAGTAGGGGGCATGCAGGAGGCAGCCGATCAATGATTCTCTCTCATCATTGATGTTTCTTTCTCTCTCTCCTTCTCCCTTCCTCTCTGAAATCAATAAAAATACATTTAAAAAATAAAAACTCACCTTTTTTCACAATGTTGATTGTATTTCATTTATAATAGGATATTTTTTAGCTCAATGGCGACCTGAGACTCAGACATTTAGATTAAAAAAGGTAGCCATTCATTGGCATTTGAGCTTGGATGCTGTCTAGTGAAGCTGAAAGGTACTCTATTCCCACTTTTATTTACATCCTCAAATTAATATAGGGATGGGGAAAAACCTTTGTGTATTAGAAATTGGGATATAGATCCCTTTTTCAAAGGTTCACGTTTATTAGTTCATGTCTGATGGCAAAGCTGGCTGTGGAGAGCCTGGCAGGAATCAGATGGTTAAAATAGCAATGGGAGGGAAACATCCTTTAGAGGAAATTTACTATAGGGAAGGGACAAGCTGCACTGATACCTCCCAACCCCCCACCCCAGACCTTTCTGCAGGATCTGAATCCTGGGAGGCAGATGTTGCCTTGGGGCCCGGTGTGTAGTTGAGGCAGGAATTTCTCCCTGCCTAGGTACTAGGGCAGTGATGGCAAACCTTTTGAGCTCGGCGTGTCAGCATTTTGAAAAACCCTAACTTAACTCTGGTGCCGTGTCACATATAGAAATTTTTTGATATTTGCAACCATAGTAAAACAAAGATGTATATTTTTGATATTTATTTTATATATTTAAATGCCATTTAACAAAGAAAAGTGAACCAAAAAAATGAGTTCGCATGTCATAGGTTCGCCATCACTGTACTAGGGCATGCCTTGTAAACACATCTGCATGTAATGAACTGGAAGAGCTGTACTGAGAGTGATATTCTAAGAGTGGCACTGAAGCAAAGTGCCTGGAAGGCACATTGGGCCCCAGCCACACCAGCAGAGACCGTGGAAACGGAGAGCAGGGCACCAGGCAACAGAAATGCACCTTAGAACATAAGTCCCTTGTCGGTGTTGAAGGTGTTGAAGCGAGCACGTGGTGGGTCCTCCAGTGCGAAATTTCGGATTTTCCTGAGCCTTTTGGTGGGAGTAGCGATCACCTGTGCTGACGGCACAGGAGCCAAAACTCTGGATATCTTCTCTGTGAAGGGGATCAAAGGGCGACCAGACTTCCTGTGGCTGGTGTGTAAGACATGGGGATGGCCACAGTCATAAAAGGCAAACCAGAGCTCAGAAGGAAGGCACATGCAGCGGTGGTAAGTCCACAACGAAAGTCATATGGAGAGTCCTAGCCGGTTTGTGGCCCAGGCTTGCACCGATGCTGGCAGCATTGCATGATGCTCTGGTGATTTGTAAAGAAAAAGAAAACATTAAAAATTATTTCCTAAAACAAAAACAAAAACAGAATATAAGCCTCTTGAAGACCAGGATTTTTGTCTGTCTTGGTGTCTGCTTAGAGCAGTGTCTGACATGTAGTAGGCACCCCATAACTACTCATGGAAGGAAAGAAGGCCTCTAGCACATCTGGGTTTCAGCAGCACAACAGTTGGCTGGGTGGGAGGCGTGGGCCTGGAATCCCCAGGGAAGGGCAAGAGAGGGCTGGGAGCCAGGGATCAAGGAGTCAAGCTTGATTCACATGTAAAAGGCAAACATATCACTAGTTCACTCTAGAAAGTGGAGAGTGAGGGTGCTGTCATACGCTTGGTGACCAGGAGTGATATAGCTGAACCTCCTGGAGCTGTGACTGGCATCATGACCTTTGGGCATACAGCACAGAGGGGGTTCTAGACAGAGATATGCCAAATTTCAGAATAGAAATGATCATTTTGTTGGTCCAGAAACGCAGCTGTAATCTTGCGTGTAGTTTTGGTGTTTTTTTTTTGCAGGATGGGAAAGTAGGAAGTATGTCAGGAAATAGCCTTTAAAATAATGGTATTTTTAAAAATTCTCTTTTAAATGGGTCATATTTAGAATTTAATGGTTAGGCTGTAGATGTATGCATTATTCTTCCTGAAAAATGAAGGCTTAAATTTAAAAAGCCTAGTAAAATGCCTTATTATATCTTTCTGTCTTCCAAACAAAGAAAATGCCAAACAATGTCATAAACAATAAACAATGTTTTATTGCCTTAAAAACAAGGGAACCTTTTCATGATTGAAAAGTAGTACGGTGGAATCCAGATGGGTTAGCCAAGACAAAGATAGTCAATAAAATTCTTGACTAATGGCAAAACGAATTGCCTCTAAGCATTGGCGTTCTGATTATATAACATCCACATTTTCTAAAAAATTAGTTTACATGAAAGCATGGAAGTACGTTAGGCATGCAGACAGCAGGGACTGTGTGAAAGGACCAGAAAGGCAACGGTCCTGTCCAAACATGTGCCTACTCTGTGATTATTAGGGTTCTATTCCAACACATTAGAGCTCCAGGTAGCACTGGAATGCATCCGGCATACACGGGGACACACACTCTAGTTAAAACAGTAGCAGCGTCTACACAGGAATCAACTGTGAACCCCAACCATCTTAGACTCTGAATGGCCACTCTGACCCCTCCCTTTACCTGGGATGCCTACTGACCCTAGTCCCCACTTCTTCATCTGGCTATCCCTACTCATCCTTCAAAACTCAGGTGAGACATTATCTTCACCAGGAAACCCTCTGTGACCATGACTCACTTCTAGAGGCTTCCATAGCTACTTTCACATTTCTGTGTACCAACATATTTTATAAGATTTTGTTTATTTTCTTTCTCCCCAACTAGAATGTAAGCTTCTCAGTCTATCCACATTAGTACAATGACAGTACCATAGTAGGCAGTTCAATAAATACCCATGGATAAATGTGATTCAGAGCTGTGAATAGTAGTGAATTGATTTGACCAAATAAAAGAAGTTACTTAGAGAACTCTGTTAACAAGACTTGATGCTACAAAGTTTTTCAGGGGTCATAAAAATAAAAAAAAAGAAGGAGAAGCATGGTTCAGTTTCTTCTCTCCAAGAGAACATTAAGAAATCACTTTGGCTTTCTTTTCATGCAAAGAAAAGTCTAAGAATAAGGATAATCACCTTTCTTTCCATTTTCAGCAAGGGTTTTGCTGTGTGGCAGAGGACATGATTGGCAGGAAATTATAACCAGGTACTATTCTGGAGATCTGAGCTCTTTCTCTTCCAAGTTCAGTATTCCCAGCTCCCTCTTGAGCACAAAACTATGAGAATCTAATCTCAAATCTGCAACACCTGTGGCTAAGGAGAAAACTTGTTCTTAAATAGCCATTTGACACAAAAATACATATGCAGCCCAGCATAACCACAGGTCTTTGTCACTCAGACAATCACAGAACCTGAAACAGATACCAGAAAGGAATCACAGGGGAGTTTTTATCCCGTAGCCTCAGCAACCTCAAAATGGAAGTTTTTTCCATACTAATTGTAAGGCAATCAAGTGACAGATTTGTATGTTTTTAGTCCCATCTTTTTAAACCAATTACAAAAGATGGCAAGACTGTACTTCTCTTGGGATACTTTTGATTTGGCCTTATATAAGGATTATTTGTCCTAAAGTCTGGTAGATCTTTCTTTATCCCCATCCCACATTTAACATTTTTAAAGCTAAAGCAGGAAATTACTTCAAGAAAATGCCTGGAAGAAAATTAAATATTTTTAAACCATTCAGAGAAAAATAATTTTTTTTAAATTAAAACTTGCCAAAGGGGAAAAAGCAAGTAAGGTCTCAATTCTTAAAATTCCAAAGAGGGAAAAAGACCCCAACAACAACTGTTACCCCTCTACCTGTGCTAACATAACCAGACACCCCTCTCAGTGAGTCATTTATCATTCACATCTGGGATACACTAGGACCCTCTCTGTCCTCCCAGGTCCCAGCAGGCCAAAGGACGGGGAGAGGCAGCTCCTCATCTGTGTTTTCTGGCCACAGAAACACTTTGGCAATCACTTGTAGCTCTGCCTCCAAGTCTGCAGTGACTGCAGAAATGCCTAGCTGTTTTTATCTTTTCTTAGCATGGAGGCTGCAATAGGGAACCAGAAATGCCTTCCCCAAAATGCCAGTTATTTCTGTTTTCTGGGTCTCCTACAGGGTTCTCTGGGATTCATGCAAGGAGGCAGAGAAAGGATTCTCTGTATGACTTTCACTAGGTCCTAAGATTTTGAGATGTAGTAAGGTTCATTCTCATTGTAATTGAATGAATTTTCATAACTGTATTTCTTTTGCATGGTAAGGAAATAGAATATTCATGCTCCTTTAAAACTAAAATTACAGCTGAAGTCAGTGTAGTGAGTGGCTAATTTTGAGTGGAAGGTTTAAGGTGTTAGAAGAGCTTATATTTAACTAGAGGCCTGGTGCACAAAATTCGTGCACCGGTAGGGTCCCTAGGCCTGGCCAGTGATCAGGGCCGATCAGGGCCTTCCAGCTGCTGGCCAGGGCCTTCCTTCATTCCTGGCCACCCTCTGGTGGTCAGCCCACATCATAGCAAGTGATCGAATTCCCAGTCTCCCCGTAGAACTCCAGAGGGGACACTTTGCATATTAGCCTTTTATATATACATAAGTTACTCATGAATCTATAATTATTGCCTCTTCTTTCTGCCTGTTTTCATATTTGCCTATATTAATTTTCACAGAGTATGACTTGTGACTTATTGTAAGTTATTATAAATACCATTTGAAATTCAGAAAGGTACATATTGTAAGTAAATAACAAAAGTAAAATTACACTTCCTCAATCATCACTAACTGACTTGGAGCACATGCCTCTCCTGGCACTGTCTGTATGTTGTGGAGCCTGGCTAATGAGCATTTTGTATTCTTACGCAGATGGAGGAGTCCTGCTTTTTCCTAAAATCAAAGAAGTATTTTCTTACAAAACTTCAGAATTTTTCTTCTCACTTTTAAATTGTGAATCCATTTGGAATTTTGTATGTATACATTGTGAGGTAAGGGGCTGATTTCATTTATTTTTCCATGTGGATACCCAATAATCCCTATACCATTTACTAAGTTCATCATTTCTTCATTGATTTCTAATCAATCATAATGTTCCTTTCTATATACTTGGGGACTTTTTTAGCCTCCTATTCTTTTCTTTTCTTTTTTTAGAATATATTTTATTGACTTTTTACATAGAGGAAAGGAGAGGGATAGAGAGTTAGAAATATCAATAAGAGGGAAACATTGATCAGCTACCTCCTGCACGCCCGCCCCCTAGTGGGGATGTGCCCGCAACCAAGGTACATGCCCTTGACAGGAATTGAACCTGGGACCCTTCAGTACACAGGCCACTGCTCTATCCATTGAGCTAAACCAGTTAGGGCCCCTTATTCTTTTCCATTGGCTATTTATCTATCCACTTATACCAACTACCTTTTTTTAAAAATTTGTTTTATTGATTTCAGAGAGGAAGGGAGAGGGAGAGAGAGAGACAGAGACATCAATGATGAGAGAGAATCATCCATTGGCTGCCTCCTATGTGCCACCTATTGGGGATCAAGTCTGCAACCTAAGAATGTGCCCTGACGGGGAGTTGAACTGGTGACCTCTTGGTTCCTGGGTTGATGCTCAACTGGCTGGGCTTAATCTCTATAGCTTTATAAGTCTTTCTATCTAGTTGGGTAAGTTCCCTCCCTACACACACACACACACACACACAAAGTCCTTCATTTTTAAGCATATATTTTTAAGCCAGATGTTTATATTAGACTGCAAACTATGGGAACTTGACTAGACAAAACTCAACCACACAAAGATATTCCACATAGTCCAGATGATGGCCAACTCTGTATGCTGACAAGAATATGAGAATTCTGCTTCCAGTTAGTACTGAGTTATGAGGAAACAGGAAATTGACTTTTAAAGAAAAGCAGAAAATATTGCTATAACCAAAATAGCCAATAGGTCCAACAGAATTAAGATGAAATCCTGCTTTATTACCGTTGCTTTCGTGGGTAAATCTTTCTGAGTTATTGTCAGACAAGAAATGTCTTTGCAAGAATTTATATAAGCTCTCATATCAACTTTATTATATTGACTTGAGTTTTGAAAGAGTGTTGAGGAATAATATGAAGACATTTCTGTTCAACTTTCAGCTTGGGAGAAAGCCAGTCACTGTTATGAAAAGTCATGTGTAAATACTTGGGAAACAAGCTCTCCGGGAACAGTGAAGCTACAATAATAGGAGGTGGCAAGTGTAATTGCACTGGAATCTGCCTGCAGCGACACTTCTCATGGAAATTGATTAGCGTGGTGATGCTAAAGCTGAAAAGGCTTCCCAGAGCATTGTTGAACCAAAACCCTATGCTTATCCTCCCTGTGGTCGGCTAACTGCGGCTGGCGAGCCACATGCAGCTCTTTGGCCCCTTGAGGGTGGCTCTTCCTAAGCCTTAGGAGTACCCTAATTAAGTTAATAACAATGTACCTACCTATATAGTTTAAGTTTAAAAAATTTGGCTCTCAAAAGAAATTTTAATCGTTGTACTGTTGATATTTGGCTCTGTTGACTAATGAGTTTGCCGACCACGGTCTAGGCCAGTGATTCTCAACCTTGGCTGCACATTAGAATCACCTGGGAATCTTTTTAAAATCCTGATTTCTGCCCTAACTGGTTTGGCTCAGTGGATAGAGCGTTGGCCTGTGGACTAAAGGGTCCCAGGTTCGGTTCCGATCAAGGGCACATGCCTGGTTGTGAGCTCTATCCCCAGTAGCGGGTGTGCGGAAGGTGGCCGATCAGTGATTCTCTCTCATTAGTGATGTTTCTATCTTTCTCTCTCCCTTCCTCTCTGAAATCAATAAAAATATATTTTAAATAAATAAATAAATAAAATCCTGATTTCTGGGCCTCATCCTCCGGAAATTGTTTCTTTGTTATGGGGCGGGGCCAAAACATTAGTAACAAAGAAACAGAATTTCCAGAGGATGAGGCCCAGAAATCAGGATTTTAAAAAGATTCCTAGGTGATTCTAATGTGCAGCCAAGGTTGAGAACCACTGTCCTATTAACAAAGATATGAGAGGAAAGCATCCAGATAGAGAACAAAGGAAGATATCTGTAAATGTATGTTAAAAAAAAAAAGTACAGAAAGTAATCATAGGAGAGCTTTTTCCTGTACCCTCGGCAACCTCAAAATGGAGCTGGAAGCTCTTTCTTTTTAATTGTAAGGCAATCAAGTGACAGATAAAAATTCCATTCAGAACAACAGGTGGGCTTTGTACAAAGAGAAGAAAACTATAGGCTGATTTTTTAAAAATATATTTTTATTGACTTCAGAGAGGAAGAGAGAGGGAGAGATAGAAACATCAATGATGAGAGAGAATCATTGATTAGCTGCCTCCTGTACGCTCCATACTGGGGATCGAGCCCACAACCTGGGCATGTGCCCTGACCAGAAATTAAACTGTGACCTCCTGGTTTATAGGCCGATGCTCAACCACTGAGCCATGCTGGCAGGGGTAGGCTGATTTCTTTATGGGGAAAAAATTTTATTTTTGGGAATTTCTTCAGCTGAATTTCCATACAATCTGAGAAAATTCTGGGTTTGCATTAGAAGTTATAATTATTTTGCCCTCACCGGTTTGACTCGGTGGATAGAGCGTCGGTCTGTGGACTGAAGGGTCCCAGGTTCGATTCTGGTCAGGGGCATGTACCTTGGTTGCGGGCACATCCCCAGTAGGGGGTATGCAGGAGGCAGCTGATCAATGTTTCTCTCTCATTGATGTTCCTAACTCTCTATCCCACTCCCTTCCGCTCTGTAAAAAATCAATAAAATATATTTTTTTTTAAAAAAGAAGTTATAATTATTTTAGTAACGTTAACAATCTGAACTCTTCTCAGGATTTACCTCTTGGGATATACTTAGGTTGAATCCTATGGAATTCCTATCTCTGTAGGTCAAAAATGGCTGCATAACAGCAGTTTCATAGAGGTCAACTCTAGAAAACAGAGAATAATTCCATGAGCCTTATAATATTATTCAGCAAGCATTTATTGAGGGCCCTACTACGGTGTTTCTTCTCAAGCAATTCCTATTCTATTCAGAAAGTCTAAAATATAAACAAATAAATGAAAAACAGAATGATAAATGCAATAATAGAGAATAACACACAGGAAGGTGTGATAGACTTAGCTCAGTTAGGTGAGGAAAGGTGTTGCAAAGCAGATGTTGTTTGAGCTGAGTAATTAGAAGTTGAGCCAGCTGAGGGATTAGGAGTGTCTTTTCAGGTAGAGTGAACAGCATGTACAAGATCCTTGAAGCATAATATGAACAGGGTGACAAGTTCAAGTAATGATGCTGTTAAATCATTTAGACTGTCTGGTTCATGGGGAAGGGAGGGTGGCTGGAGGCTGCAGGAAAGTAGGAATAAGGGCAGAACATAAGACTGGGATGAGATTGGACAGGTGTGTTTTGACTGTCATACTATAGAATAAGAATTTTGACTGTAAGGGAGGGGAGTAAGAGATCAACCGAAGGACTTGTATGCATGCATATAAGCATAACCAATGGACATAAGACACTGGGGGGTAGGGGAGGCTAGGGGACTGTCAAGGGTGGGGGAAAAAGGACACATATGTAATACCCTTTGTAATACTTTAAGCAAAAAAAAAAAAAAGAAAGAATTTTTACTGTAAAGTAATAACAAATTTAAATGTCCTCAATTGGGTATTGCTGGATTAGTGAAAAGTTTTACACTAGGAGATAACAGGACCAATTTGCCATCTACATATACAAAAGGCTAATATGCTAAGTGTCCAACCATTCGACTGTTCGACTGGTAGCTATGATGCGCACTTACCACCAGGGGGCAAACGCTCAACACACAGGCATGGAAACATGGAACAGACTGATGAATCTCAGAGGGAAGCAGGGAGGGCAGGAAGAGATTAACCAAAGATCTTATATGCATACTAGAGGCCCGGTGCACAAATTCATGTGCCAGTGGGGTCCCTCAGCCTGGCCTGTGCCCTCTCACAATCCAGGACTCCTTGGGGGATGTTTAACTGCCAGTTTGGGCCCAATCCCCACAGGCCAGGGACCCCACCAGTGCACGAATTTGCACACCCGGCCTCTAGTTTTAGAAGAATTGACAAATAGTAGGAAGACTTGCTAAGCAGCTATAGGTGTGAGCTATTGAACCAAGGTAACAGTTGGAGAGAGTTTGGAGATGGAGAGGACTGGAAGGAGGGAGAGATGTGATGGTAGTAAATTCAAAAGAGCTTGGTTCCAGAATGTTTTGCTACTATTTGAGGTCTTTTCAAAAATGTACTATTTTCCTTATTGAAAGTTCTATATGACTAAAATAACTGATTTGTTTCTTTGTAAAACCTGTTGTTTTAAATATCTTAATCGAATAAAATCACTGCATGATAAATGAATTACTATCTAATCTAAAGATAAATTTTAAAAATCAGTCTAATTGGTGATTCTAGTTGAGACAAAATAGGTATAACCACAGTCTACATAGAATGTTCCCCTCCAAAGGGGATTCTTTCCGTAGTCTGAGTGAGAGCATTTCTGCTGTGGGAGGAGAGATTCCCATTCTTAAAAGGGGAGTAGGGAGGGAGGCGGGGAATAATGCCCACAATTTTCTCATCTTCATGCCATGTGATGAAGCAAAAAAGAAACAAATTTTCTCTTTATTCTATTCCCCTACCCCAGAAATCCATAAGAAATAATCTCAGAAAAATAAAAGTTAAGTTTTTATATTAGTTTAATCATTGATTTGGTCAATGATTACTTAAAAGTATATATCCATGTGAAAAATTCAAATACTAATATTTACCTTTCCAAATTCCTTCAACTTATTCACTAAAAACTTAGCCAAAATGATAAATAAAATAAAATATCTTTCTGGAAAAACTTTAGAGGAATATTTAACTAGGAAAAACATTATATAATATGCTTGATTATAATGGACAGTGCTGCTTCTGGTCAACAGATGCTATCTGACAGGACAAATACTTGGCACAGAAATTACTAACACATTCAGAAACTATCTTTCCTGAATCCAGCTGCAACTCACAAAAGCTGGCTTGAAATACACTGTCCTTTGTGATAGAAAATTTAGGCTGTTTTTAAAAAAGACTGGGTAGCTATCTCAGATGTACTGTTCATGACTGTGTCATACATTTCTTTCAAGAATTAAAATAATAGAAATTTGTAGTAATATTTGTATTTACTTTTAAATTTAAATTAATATTTAAATGTCAGTGTCTCATTAGAATGGGTGTTTCATTTTTCTAAACTTAAGTCTTCCTTTATATTTGTCTTCATCATGGTTATCTGATTCTGCTGCCAGTTTTTAGCTTTTACTATAGACTTCACATTCTGAGCCCCACACTCTATCCCACTTTGATTTTTTAAAATATATATTTTATTGATTTCAGAGAGGAAGGGAGAGGGAGAGAGAGAGAAGCATCAATGATGAGAGAGAATCATTGATCTGCTGCCTCCTGCAGGCCCCCCACTGGGGATGATGGAGCTTGCAGCTCAGGCATGTGCCCTACTGGGAATCAAACCCTGACCTCCTGGTTCACAGGTCAGTGCTCAACCACTGAGCCATGCTGGCCAGGCCCACTTTGATTTTTTTAACATGTTTTTGTGTGTGTGTGTGGGGGGGGGGGGGTTGTTGTTGTTTTTAATCTTCACCCGAGGATATTTTTTCATTGATTTTTAGAGAGTGGAAGGGAGAGAGAGAGGCAGAGAGATCGATTGGTTGCCTCCCTTAGGCACCCCGACCAGGGCTGGGAATCGAGCTGCAACCAAGGTATGTGCCCTTGACCCGAATCGAACCTGGACCTTTCAGTCTGTGGGCCAGTGCTCTATCCACTGAGCCAAACCAGCTAGGGTCATGTATTTTTTTTATTTTATTAAAATCAGTTAATGGTCTGATAATGAAAGGGCTTTCTATGGACTACTGTTGTTAAACTTGCATTACATTGCTTGTTAAATTTGGAAAAGGTTCATAAACTATAGGTTGCTTTTGGACTTGATAGCTGCTGCTTCAAGAGAACTCGCAGTCACTTGCACAGCATTAAATAAATATTGACTTTTAAAAGGGAAAAAATCCGGGCGCCCGGCTAGCTCAGTCGGTAGAGCATGAGACTCTTAAAAGGGAAAAAATCCCTCAGTATGCAGTCGCATTTAGTTGTTCTAAAAAAGTTTTCAGAAAAGGCAACAATTGGCCTAGCCTCGGTGCAGCCAAACAAATTTGGGATCTGCTGGGCACAGCTAGTTCTTTCTTCATCCCTGGTGAGGAATGTGAAATGCAGTAACACAAAGCAAGTCTGTATCAAATTCCAAGTTAAGTTTCATGTCCTAACTATTTTAAGTACATATCACTGCTTAAACTACCTCATTTTCATGGCTTAATACACAGCTATCTTATTTGCTCACAATTATGTGGCTCAGCAGTTTGGTCTGTGTTCAGCTGGGTGGTCCTTATCTGATCTTGCCTGGGCTCACTCAGACAACTGCAGTCCTCCGGCATCAACGCGGGAGCTGGATGGTCTAGGATGGCCTCACTCACAGCTGGGGTTAGCGCTAGTTGTAGGTGGGGCCCCTCTCTCCATATGGTCTCATTCTCATGGAGGATAGCCCAGGTTTCTTCACATGGTGGTCTCAGGGTTCCAAGAGTATGAGTGCTTCCACAGTCACTTTCACAGCATACTATCAAATCAGAGTACAAGGCAAACCAAATTCAAGGGGGTGGAAAAACAGTCTGCATTTCTCTTTAAAAAAATAAAAATATATATATATGTGCGTATATATATGTATATATATATGTGTATATATAGGCATATATACACATATATATTTCTTAATTGATCTCAGAGGGGAAGAAAGAGGAAGAGAGAGATAAAAACATCGATGATGAGGGAGAATCATTGATTGGCTGCCTCACACTTTACACTGGGGATCAAGCCTGCAATCAGAAATGTGCCCTGGCCCAGAATCAAACCGTGTCCTCCTGGTTCATAGGTCAACACTCAACCACTGACCCACGCTGGCTGGGCCAGTCTGCATTTTTTGATGGGAAATATATAAAGTCACACTTCACAAGATTGTGTATACAAGGGAAAAATTTGTGGCTATTTTTTTTTTAAAAGAATATATTTTATTGATTTTTTTACAGAGAGGAAGGGAGAGAGATAGTTAGAAACATCGATGAGAGAGAAACATCGATCAGCTGCCTCCCGCACATCTCCTACTGGGGATGTGCCTGCCCGCAACCCAGGTACATGCCCTTGACCGGAATCGAACCTGGGACCTTTCAGTCCGCAGGCCAATGCTCTATCCACTGAGCCAAACCGGTTTCGGCATGTGGCTATTTTTTATCCAAATTCACTACACTAACAATGGCTCAAAATTCAGAAACAACACAGCAATTTGATTACCTAGAATTTAAAAATCTCTTTTACTAAAAAAAATACCATAATTAAGAAGGTGAATGACACATTGGAAAAATATTTATAATTGATATCATAGACAAAAGCTTACCATCTCTAGTACATAAATAGTTTCTAAAAAAAAAAAAAAATAGAATAGGAAAGTACTGACAACACCAAAAAATTCACTGGAGAAATGAACAGGTAATTTGCAGAAAAATATAAATGTACATGGATCTTAACCAAAGGGAAAAATGTTCAACCTCATTCTTAATAAAGGAAATGCAAATTAGAACTACACTAAGATATAATTTCTCACCTATCACATGAGCAAAAATCTCAATGCTTGACAATACACTCTGACAGAAAGCAGACACTGCATACATTGCTATTTCTCAACAGAAACTATGCAGGCCAGAAGGGAGTGTCAAAAAAATATTCAAAGTGATGAATAGCAAGAACCTATAACCAAGATTACTCTACCCAGCAAAGCTATCATTTAGAATTGAAGGTCAGGTAAAGAGCTTCACAGTCCGTAGTTCTTACTGCCCATAGGGACTTTTTCCCCCAGCTCTGGAACCCTGGGCTGGGGTTCTGGTATGGGGCTGGGACCGCTCACTCCTCCAGGTGGCCTCTGCAGAGGCAATCTCCCTTCCAATTAAAAAAGTGCCACACCGGGTGCCGGACAAGCCCATTCCGCGCCTCCGCACCTCCTACCAGTCTCAATGTGCTCTCTTCTTTACCTCTCTACTTGTAGTACTTCCACTCAGCCAGCTTTCCCGCAGTTCTGGATGATAGTTGTTCTGTATTTTAGTTGTAATTTTGATGTGGTTGTGGGAGGCAGCAAATACAGGCTGTTACCTATGCCCCCATCTTGGTTCTCAAGACCAAACATTCTTTTTTTTAAAATATATTTTATTGATTTTTTATAGAGAGGAAGAGAGAGAGATAGAGAGTTAGAAACATCGATGAGAGAGAAACATCGATCAGCTGCCTCCTGCACATCTCCCACTAGGGATGTGCCCGCAACCAAGATACATGCCCTTGACCGGAATCGAACCTGGGACCCCTCAGTCTGCAGGCTGACGCTCTATCCACTGAGCCAAACCGGTTTCAGCTTTTTTTTTTTTTTTTTTTTTTTTTTTTAAGACCAAACATTCTTGATAGCAGAACAGAATAATAGAAACAGCTTGGTTCTTGGAGAGTGAACCACAGAATAAGCCAACCCTGGGGCTGCCCGACCTCTGGATAGATAGTTACATAGTCATAACTATCTTCCTGTTGTTTGGTCCATTTTGAGTTGGCTTCTGTTATTTGCAAGAGATTTACGGAAGGGGTGCTCTCAGGAGAATATGAGGAGGACAACTGGATAAGACTGGAGAAAAGCTAAGCAAGGATCTAATGTTGGCTGGAAACCAGCTTCAGCCTGAGCCCCAGGAGGCTCTGGAGCATGAGTTGGCCTCACCTGTTGTACCACTCTGGCAGTTAGTCCTTAGAAGCTGCCTCTGAGGGGAGGTGTGTGTACCAGCGGCTGAGAGTAAATGTGCTGGCCCAGTTAAGGGGATCTAGGCAGAGCATCCACAACCACCACAACTTGCCAACCTCCTCCAAGTATAGCCCAAATCTTACCAGGCCCTGTGCGATCTAGCCCATCCCTGCAGAATCAGTCTCTTTCTCTCTGAATTCATCTCCAACTATTGTCCCTCTTTTTCATCCACTTTAGCCACAACTGGACACCTTGCAATTCTCTCTGCTTCAAATCCTTTGCACTTCTCATCTGGAATGATTCTCCCCTGCCCACCACTCATGTCCTCATGACTTGGTCCCTTATATAACCTTCAGGTTTTACTCACAAGACAGCTTTTTAGTAAGGCTGTCTCTGGCTGCCCTATCTAAAATGATGACAACTTCCACCCCTAACAAACACATATAACCCCTTCACTTGCATTACTTTTCTTTTTAAACACTTATCAGTATTTAATATACTATGTAGTTTTCTGATTTATTTTGTTTATTGTTTGATCATACTTTAGAACAGCGGTTCTCAACCTGTGGGTTGAGACCCCTTTGGGGGTCGAACGACCCTTTCACAGGTGTCACCTAAGACCATCAGAAAACACAAATATAATTACATATTGTTTTTGTGACTAACCACTATGCTTTAATTATGTTCAATTTGTAACAATGAAAATATATCCTGCATATCAGATATTTACATTACGATTTATAACAGTAGCAAAATTACAGTTATGAAGTAGCAATGAAAATAATTTTATGGTTGGGGGTCACCACGACATGAGGAACTGTATTAAAGGGTCGCAGGATTAGGAAGCTTGAGAACCACTGCTCTAGAATATAAACTGGAAAGGGTAGGGCTTTTCATCTTCTTCAAAAATTCTCACCACATAAAACTGGTAGGTTGCAGATGGTCAGTTAATATTTGTTGAGTGAATGAATGATTCCTGGCATAAAGTGTAAGTCCTCAGTATACATCGATTAAACTGAATTAAATTGAAATGGAAAATATGAGCACAGCCCTATTGTAATATAGATGGGAGAAAGGACACATATGTTGCTATATGCAGAGTCCTCCTTAGATTACATGATTTCTTGGATAATATTGCAATGTTCATGTGATGTTATGTGTTAATATATATTGTATTATTTATACATATATTGGTGAATAAAAATAGAAGCACTAAATATTTTTAAATTTTATTTAAATGAGTTCAAATCAAAACTTGAGAATCTGCATTTACACACATTACTTTAAGGTAAGGGCACAGCAAAGTTAAAGTGAATGCAGGTTGTGTAGAAAGCTCAATTCCTATGACATAAAACTTAAATCCAAAGATGAAATCTTGAACCTCTCTACTGCAGTGTCATAGTCTGACCTCAGAGACTAGAAAACTTCAGACACGTGTAATCTCAAATGCCTCAACCCTGAAACCTATCAGCGGATACCAAACACCTTCAAGGCACATTAAAGTTTTCTAGAAAAGGAGCCTTTAAAAAAAGCTAAAATTAAGGTGACTAAAACTACAAAAGCACCTATCAGACTTGCGATGGCGTTTACGCCGAGTGTGAATCTGCAAGGTTAGCCTTGAGTCGCGGCCTCAGCAGCGACACCGGCTTCTTCCTGTAAAACATCCGCAGCAGGGGGTTCTGACTCAGCCGGAGCCTTCGCTTCTTCCAGGTCAGCATGTGCATCAGAGCTTTCGTTCTCGGCTGTACCTTTATCGTTACTGATGGCAACGGCGGCTTCATCCGGAGCTGCACTGGTGACCTCCGAGGTCGCTCCGGTGCTGACTTGGGCGCTTTCGCAGGGGGTGGCGTGTGGAACCTCCGGCCCCGGTTCAGCACGGACCGCGATGATCTCCACCTGAGCAGCCTCCGCAGCGTCGGGACAGGCGGAAGCCTCCTCTGCGCTGCCTGCAGCTGCAGCATCCGAGCTTTCTTCAGCACCCACCCCCTGGGCTGCCTCCGAAGATACTTCAGGGGCCTCTGAACTTGCTTTCTCCGCTCCCTCCAGGTTCTCTTTTTCACCTGTAAGATTTAGCCCATTAAGCAAAGTAAATCGAAAGAGCATGGGAGACTGACGAACACTGTGCGGTCACTTTAAACAATGAGACATCTATATGTACTGATATGTAATGGTCTTCAACGTAGGCTGTGAAGTGGGAAAAGAGCAGTGTATACAGTTTGGTACTGTTTGTATTAGGACAGAAGGAGGGTAAGTTATATGCATAGATAGTTACATTTGCAAAGACTCTCCTCAGGATTCAGAGAAATTGATATTATTGGTTGCCCCTGGGAAGAGAAAATGGGGGATCTGCTTTTCTATAAACGCTTTGAACATGTTGAACTTAAAAAAAATTAGTTTATATATAGTATTTATTCAAATACAAAGAACAGGAAAATAAACAGCCAACCCATCACGAGACAGCATGGAAATGTAGCCAACTTACCAGGCATTGACTCTGAGGAGTCACTAATTTATTCTCAACCTCAGTTTTGTCATCTGTAAAATGTCCTCTATCGCACAGAACTTTTGTGAGGACTGATTAAAATGTTGTGTATAAAAAGGGGTTTAAAACCACTAAAATGCTATGGAAATGCATTTTATTATTATTATTACAATCTGCCTTCTTATGATTATATTAAGTAACGTTCACTAATACATTGTTTCTTATTGTCATGACTAAAGGTTAAAACTGGTCCATGAACAGCTATTATCTATCACCAAAGAGTGATCATAGTAATAACTGGTAATAATAGTATTATAGTTGAAAATGGAAGAAAGTATGGTTCAAGCAAGCAGTTTAAGGCAGGAAACATTTACTTGGGTGAAAATGTAATGTTTTGTTCCTGTATTTGCCATTTTATTAATCAGATCAACTGAGGGACTCAACAAACATGACTGATTATACTAATGTCAAGTGTACTTTGGGCAAAGATACTAGATGGTCTCAATCAAAACTGAAACAAAAATTAGTTTTATGATTTAAAAAAAAAAAAGAATGAGGGAAATGAAAGGTCAAGCTGCTGAGAGGCAGATACTAAAATTATGCTGCATGAATGGGAGCCTGAGTAGGAGAAAAGTAATATTACCACACAGAGAAGTCAAAACTGCTGGTCAGCAGTATAAATGCAAAACGTTTTCATTTATTAAATGCACTCATCCAAAACGTATAACAATATTCTCTAGGTTTTGGGTGGCTTTTCCTTTTTGAATGAACTCCTACCCAGAGTCATTCTGGATTAAGTCAGTAAAGAAGCCAAAAGAAAATAGTGTTCATTGCTAGGCTAGGGTGATGAAAATCAGAGTTTTAAGGAAAATAATACTAATAAATTCACTTTACCTTGAAGTGGCTGTAACTCCGCTTCGTTTTTTTCTTTCAAATTTTTTATATGTCCAGTGTGTTTGACTTGCTCTGATGTTACTCTCCTATAAGTCTGAAAGCAAATGTGTACTTACTATTCGCAAGCATTTTTTTCAACGTGATTTATATTCATCATGCCAAACTCAAAGGTGTATGCAATTCAAAGAAGAGAAGACAATGTATATCATCTACTCTTTTTATTGTTGTTAATCCTCACTGGAGGATATTTTTTGTATTGATTTTTAGAGAGAATGGAAGGAAGGGAAGGAGGGAGGGAGAGAGAGAAAGAGAGAGAGAGAGAGAGAGAGAGAGAGAGAGAGAGAGAGAGAGAGAGAACTACATTGGCCAGGGCCCTATCATTTACTCTTGAATTTCCTATTTGGAAACCTTTGTCATTACGTAGGAAAGAAGGAAAGAAACAATGCTGTAACCGGAGTCAAGGATAACTGAAAAGCCGAAACCAGTTTGGCTCAGTGGATAGAGCACCGGCCTGCGGACTGAAGGGTCCCAGGTTCGATTCTGGTCAAGGGCATGTACCTGGGTTGTGGGCATATCCCCAGTAGGAGATGTGCAGGAGGCGGCTTGTTGATGTTTCTCTCTCATTGATGTTTCTAACTCTCTATTTCTCTCCCTTCCTCTCTGTGAAAAATCAATAAAATATATTAAAAAAAAAAAAAAAAAAAAAAGGATAACTGAAAACCAAGTAGGAAGACAAAGACAAATTAGGGCCAATATGCTGAGTCAGCACCCTCAGTTCTCAGCACAGCAATGCTGACGGAACCTGTGTAGAAGTTCACATCCCTGAACTGACCAGCAGCAGCATCCTAAGGGACATTAGTCTTATTGTTCAAGGGGCTAGAACACGAGGTAAGAAAGAAAACTACTTAAAGCAGAATGGAATAATTTACACTCACGTGTGGCCCAGAGAACCTCGCTTTTCCAAAATAACATAGTCAAACACAGAAGAGTGTTTCCATCAGGCCTCAAATTTATTATTTATTAAACAAGTGATATTATTTATTAAACATAAGCATTTAAAATATACCACAACTTGCCCTAGCTGGTTTGGATCACTAGAGAGAGTGTGGGCCTGCAGACTGAAAGGTCCTGGGTTTGATTCTGGTCAAGGTCAGATGCCGGGGTTGCAGGCTCAATCCCAATAGGGGACATGTGGAGGCATCCAATCAATGATTCTCTCTCATCACTGATGTTTCTCTCTTCCTCTCCCTTCCTCTCTCTCTAAAAATCAATAAAAATATTTTTAAAAATGTATACCAAAACTTTAATAAATCATAATGGCATTATGTTTTTTAATATACCCAGACCTTCAAATAATTAAAATGGCCTAGGCCTTTCTCAGATTCTAAGAGGCCCTCATAATAGATTTTACTTGGAAATGAAAAACTGCTCTTGGCTACCATGGATTCAATTCAGACAAATCTAATATAGAACTTATTTTAGTACAGGACAAGGGAGGGGAAGAGAAGATTAGAGTTCAGGGTTTTAAATACCTCCCATTCTGTATCTCCTCCTGAAAGTAGCCTAACATTCTTGGGAATTAACACTTCCAAGATTTAGGATTAAAACTATATATAATATTCAAGGTGGAAGGGGACTTAGAAATCATTACCTGTCCAACTTCATTCCCATTGTGAGACAATAAGGCCAGAAAGGGCTCTCAGGAGTCATCAGTTTATAACTTTCAGTTTAAGATAGCTTTTGTAAAGAAAGATTTAGTAGACAGCAGAGGTTCATGTCTAGCACTAGTAAAACTAATTAGGGATATAGTGATGCCCAGGTGAAATTAAGTCTTCTGGCTCCCACAAAATCATATGACTTAGTCCAATATCTATTTTCCCAGTTGTATCCAACTGTAGGAGCCCTGGGCAGTAGATTCAGCATTGTGCAATAGAATGATAGTAGAAGCGAAGGAATCTGGGTATGAGTGAAAGCTGGTAGGTTAGTAGAGGACAATAATATAAATGACATGTTTGAAGTTTCCTGGCTTCTTGAGGCTCTCAAAATTCTGATGATCAGAAGATGTATTTAGATTTGGCTATCTACATAGTTCTACAAACTGCTCCTAGTTATGACTAAAATCCGTCTATACTAATAAAAGGGTAATATGCTAATTAGACCGGGAGACCTTCCGGACATCCTTCCGGACAAAGCCATGGTGGTGGGGCTAAGGCAGAGGCAGTTAGGGACGATCAGGCCAGGAGGGGAGGGCAGTTGGGGGTGCTCAGGCTGGTGGGGGGGCAGTTGGAGGCGAGTAGGCCGGCAGGGGGGTCAGATGGGGCAATCAGGCCAGCTGAGGGGGCAGTAGGGGGTGAGCAGACCGGCAGGGGGGGCGGCAGTAGGCAGTGAGCAGGTTAGCAGAGGGGCAGTTGGGGGCCATCAGGCCAGCAGAGGGGGGAAAGTTGGAGGCGATCAGGCTGGCGGGAGGTGGGGGGCAGTTGGGGGCAATCAGGTCAGCAAGGGGGGAAAGTTGGAGGCAAGAAGGCCGGTGGGGGCAGGGGGGCAGTTGGGGGCAAGCAGGCAAGCATGCAGAGTGGTTAGGGGCAATCAGGCAGGCAGGCAGGTGAGCAGTTAGGAGCCAGCGGTCCCAGATTGCGAGAGGGATGTCTGACTGCCAGTTTAGGCCCAATTCCTGTGGGATTGGGCCTATACCAGCAGTCAGACATCCCCTGAGGGGTCCCAGATTGTAGAGGGTGCAGGCCAGGCTGAGGGACACCCTCCCCCATGCATGAATTTCATGCACTGGGCCACTAGTTTATGCATATTTCTGTAGTGTTGAGCCAAAATGCAGTGACTGTGTATTCTATTGGTTTCCAAAGGATTTATACTTATTCTACTTTTATTCATAATGAAGAGTAGATTTCAATTTAGAAAGTTTATGACAGAATGGGGAAAGATGAAATAGGCTTATCTTATTTGATTAACAAATGTTCCATTGTTTTAGCTCCAAGATCATATTATTAAAAGCTTTGTTTTATTGTGATTATATAGGGGGGGACTGGATAAGGGGACCAGGGAGGAAAGCATTATTTTAATTTTATATATGTCTATTTTGAATTTTTAAAATTTATGGATAAATATTACTTTTTAAAAATAATAAGAGTATATATAAAGATATAAAGCTAATAAAAACTATGGAGATAGTTAAAAGATTGGGGGAGGGAGAAATGAATAGAGCACAAGGGATTTTTAGGGTAGTGAAAATACTCTGTATAATACTGTAATGGTGGATGCATATCATTATACATTTGTCAAAACCCCTATAACGAACAAAGAGTGAAGTCTAATGTAAACTATGGACTTTAGTTAGCAGTAATGTATCAATATTGATTCATCAGTTGTAACAAACATGCCACACTAAAGCATGATTACTGATAGGGAAAAGCTGAAACAGGGGTGAGAGAAAATACATGGGAACTGTCTGCATTTTCTGTTCATTTTTTTGTAAACCCACAACTGCTCTAAGAAATAACTTTTTAAAAAAATTAATCTTCCAAAAACAATTCCTGTTAAATGTTAATAATAGTATCTACCTTATAGAATTGTTGTAATTATTAAATGAGCCCTAGACTGTCACATGACATTCAAATGTCAGCTATTACTATTAATATTTATGATAACACTAGAGGCCCGATGCACGAAATCCATGCAAAGAGCTTGGCCCTCGCAGCTGCGGTGTCTTGCCTCGGCCCTCGCAGCCCCGGCTTAGTCTGGAGGGTCATTCGACTGTCTGATCTAATTAGCATATTACACTTTTATTATTATAGATTGTTTTTACTGAAAGTCATCCATTCTTAGAGGTATTAAGAAATACTGAGTTTATACTTTAAAAAGCTTCATAATCTTGTTATTTGATCTCATGTCCTGATCTTAACATTGCTTTGAGTTTTACCACAGGTTGTAAAATTTCAGAATTCCTGCACACTGTGGTTAAACACTTACATAGTATCCACCAGCACTGACCGTGACACCGACAACCAGATAGTAGATCATATTTGATCCAGATGATCCAGGAGACGTGTTAGATGAAATCCAGCGAAGAGATGCTAGGAAAACAGGTTTAAAGACGGTTAGCTCCACTGCTTAAGCAAAAGCATTTTAAATAATTATTTCTTTGAAAATATTTCTGCTCAGTGAACCTAGAATCTATTAACATCAAGTGACTTTAGCTTAAGGGAATATGGCATTATGAGATAACAGGAATAATTCCACTTGACATTTTCCCAATATAATTTGACAAGTACTTATGAAACCTGTCATTTTGATGCTAAGCACCGAGCTTTCCTTGGAAGGCGTGCAGGCATGGGTAAGGAGAAATGACAAAAGCACTAAACAATTTCAACTGTCAAACAAGATGCATACAAGCAAAAGAAATCCATTGCTGTATGTACTCCATCTTTTAGTCAAAAAGATGACTTTTCCAAAAAATTAATTAAATATATTTGTAGTTGAAATTTATGTTAAATAAAACATTTCTGTTGAAATCTAACACACTTCTATAAATCTGTAATACAAATGCATATATATATATTTCTACTATAAAGCCTTTAAAGATGAGCAGTGAGAAGCTTTTCTAAGACAAATGTTGCAACAAGATCATATCTGAAACAGAAGTACAATTCTGTACAAAATAATAGAAAAGATGAAAGTGCTGTGTTCTCATATTTAAATATGTTTACTCTACAGTGCTAGAGTTTATATATACACCATATTCCCTGGAATTGAATTTTTATAATAGACTCAAACCTAGAAGCAGTTTAAAGTTCACATAGCTCAAATTCTTTATTTTACAGATAAAAATGAGGAAACATTTATTTATCCATTGACAAACACAGTTGAGCACCTGTTACCTGTTTGTCTTCTTAGAAGCATTAGTCTATAACTGTAAACAAGACACACAAGGTTACTGGCCTCAAGTAGCTCACAGTTTAGAAAGAAGGAACAGATGTCAGACAAATAACTACAGACAATCATTTCAATGCAGCATGACAAAGGCTGTCATAGATAGTGGAAGCTTCAACAACAGCATGAAAACACAGTGAGGAAACTCAGCTAGTTGCCTCAAAGCAGCTGTCACTATTCAAAGACATGATCTGAGTTTTAAAGGAAAGTAGGAGTTTGTCAGATAAGTAAATGAAAGGAAAATTGCCCTAGGGGCAGAAGATACAGCATGAGGCATGAGTTGAGTGACTTGGAAAGAATAAAGGAATTTGATTTGGTGGGGGACTAGTAAGAAGTTATGTTTTGCAGAGGGCACATCTTTAAAAAAATTGCACTGATTACGAATCTTTGTAGTAGTCAAATTGGAAAAAAATCCACATATATGTTCTTAATTTGAATATAAATAATCATCTCTTAGAAACAAATATTTTCCCTACAAATGTGCCCCAGCAGCCCGTGGTAGAAGGTTATGGCATTGACTTGTAGTGGGGCTTTTGTTGGTTTAAAAATACATTTGCTATTACATAGGGAATATGTCAGTTTTATAGTTGTCAACCAGACATAAGTATCAAAAAGACTTTTTAAATACGAAGAAATAAATAAAATTATAAGAGATTTAAGTAAAGACAAATACAATTATGGCAAAGTTATTTAAAAGAACATGAAATGGGAAATAAATATTCAATAAGGATTAATTAAATTTTAGCATATTCATACAATGGGAAACAAATAGCCATTAGAACTTTTCCAGAAGAATATTTACTTACTTGAGGAAATATTTACAATATGTTAAGTGAAAGGTTATACAGGAATATCCCAGCTTTGTGGAAGCGATATGCATAAGGAAAAAATATGCATGAGGTAAAAAAAGGTCTGAAACATTAAAATAAACTAAAATGTAAATAATGGTATTCACTGAGTAGTAAAATTACAGGTGACTACTATTTTGCCTTTCTGTGTGTTTTTTAAATAATGTATTATAAACCTAAATTATTTATTCATTAAAAAGATACATTTTAAAAGAAAAACTAGAGAACAAAATTTGATGAGGCAGTTACAATTTTATCCTTCAATAAAACGGAAACAATTTTTTCTTTCGTCAAAGTGGAATCAATAAAAGGTTAATTGATATCCATGACTGAAGCCAAATATCTAGTCAATAATAATTCTTCAAATTCACGAAAAAATCAGCGCTACAAAAAAGTAATTAGGTGAAAGAGAAAGACCAATACTGCTACAACCAGTATTGCTAACTACCTATTTAAAATTTTTAAACCACTTTTCTTTTGCCCCCAATTGGAGAGAAAATTATTTGAAATGTATGAAGCTAAAAAAAAAAAAATGCGTAATGACCATGGGGGAAGCAGATGGATAACCAGAGCGCAAAAGGCCAGGTCAACGGGCTCATCTTTCTCCCTCCCGCCTCTGCCCCCCATCACACAGCCTTTTAACTTCAGAAGTTTAAGATGAATGGCTTCTCCCATTTCATCAGTGAAAAAAAAAATTGCTTTATTTCACTCGGTTTTAAAGATCAGAGAAAAGGAAGACGCCTTATTTCCGTTGCTTGCAAGGCAACTTCTTCCCACCACCATTTTAAGAGAAAAATAAATCTGGTTGGACAGACCTTCCTTCCCTCCCTCCATTATCACCAGCACAGGCCTAATCGAAGTGAAAAAATATTGGCCCATGGAATTTTCGCAAGTCTTTCTCTATCTCACTCCGTCTCAAAAGCACAAACTGGGCTAAGGCTACCTGGCAAGCCTTGGGAAGTGAGGCGACGTGAAGAAAGAACTGAGGAAACTGAGAACTTTCGACGAAGTGGTCTAGGAGCAGCCCCCCCCCCCCCTCACCCCATTCCCCACCATCAGGTCATGGAAAACGGAGGGGAAACAGATGAGGAGTCAGAAAGAGCTGGCTGGGGCAGAATCGCACTCGAGCACGAACCTGGTGGCCTGGCAAATACCGCCACGCTCATACTTAAGCACCTACGTGTCCCAGGCACTGTGCTAGTCCCATTCGTACTTGTCAATTAATAAACTACCAGCTCACAGCGCACCTTTCCCCGTAGGAAATTTTTGAAGATGCTCTTTTCCCCCATGAATTCGCACATCCAAAGGTGTTAAATACAAGGACGATGGAGGCAAACCCCTGGACAGCTCCAGGTCTATTTGCAGCCGCCAAGAAAAATGCTTCCGAAGGCCACGTCCTTGCGGGAGAGCGTGGGGCATGCCCCGGCCCAGGCTCAGGGGTCGAGGCTGCCGCGCTGGCCAAGCCTGGAGTTTACTTACTCCAGAGCCTTAACCGGCTTCCTCTGGGCTAGCACTCTGGCCGCAGCCGGCCCGGCTCACTGGGCAGTGCCTGTCTTCCCCACAGCCCGGTGCCTCTGCTTCTCCATGAACCTGGAGAGCGCACTGGTCCCTATGGCAATAAAAATGGTAAGCCCAGCGTGTGTTAGCCGGGCTCTGTTCTCAGCGCGTTAACTACACGTTAACCCATTGAAACGCAACTATTATAGTCCCCATTGACAAATGAGGAAACTGGGGTTAAAGCACTTGCCCAACATCAAGATTTGAACCCGGAAAGTCAAGTCGCGTTTCAGAAGCCCCGCTGGACAGGTTCCCTACTTTCAAAATCTCCAAGAACTTCGGGGCATCTAACCCTGCGACCCTCCCCCGTTGCTCCCCCACCCACCCCCCCGCCCCGCCACAAGGCAGGCTTGTTGCGGCTCGGGGTGGGGTTGGCCCACCCGGGGCAGACAGGCACAGAGGGACGCCCGCGGGATCCACGCACGAAGCTCCCGTGCTCTTCGGGGCCGGCGCCTGGCACTCACCGTCCTTCCGCAGCGGCGCGGGGCTGGGGGGCGCCCTGAGCGGCAGCGCCAGGGTCCTGGAGACCGCCCTGCGGAGGGACATCGCGCCCGCCCGCCCGCCCGCCCGCCCGCCCGCCGCAGCCTCTGCAGCCCCGCGCGCTGCGGGGCACGGTGAGCTCGGGCCAGCCCCGCCCCGGGGAGGGGCGCGGACCCCTGCCCCGCTCCGCCCGGGCGGCCGCTGGGGGTGGGTGGGGTGAGGCGTTGGCACCTTCCCCTCTCCACCCCAGTCTGCAGGCTCTGCTGCTCTTTCCGAAGCCCAAGAGGCTGACGGAGGCATCTCAGGAGGACAGGGAATCACCTGCCTGCCGGTACTGTTTGCTAAGTGGAATTCCTCAGTGACGGCTGGAAGTGTTTCAGGGTCCGCATCCGGAGTAAGACACACTTTGGTTCCCAGGCCGGATGAAATATGAACCCACTTATCTCACGCAAGGAAACAGAGTATCTCCAACTTATCTCTCGCACTCTCCTTGCTCTCCTGGGAGTGGAAGGGGAGCGGGGAGAGGGGGAGTAGCCTTTAGTGTCGTGTTCAGAGTCGCGAAATCCCCAGGCAATGGCTGGCTCTCAGCAATTCACTGTTAGGATGACTTTATTTTAATTTATTAATTTGAGGGGGAGAGGGGAGGGGAGGGGAGGGGAGGAAGGGGAGGGGAGAGAGAGAGAGAGAAAGAGAGAGAGAGAGAGAGAGAGAGAGAGAGAGAGTGAGTCAGGATGGAACCGCAACCTTGGTGTATGGGGAGGACACTAACCACCTGAGCTACCCCGCCAGGGCCTCAATGACTTTAAATATAACCCCTCAAATGCTGTATATTCCTCTATGAGGTTCGAGACTAGCATTTCCACATCAACTAAAAATGCTAAATTATTAGTTTCTCCCCCCAGATTTCAATCACTTGCCTCATTGTGGCTACAATTTGTCAGGGTTTGAATATGAACACCAATCATTTATGCTTATAACATTTTCTAAAGGACTAATCTTTGGTAGGGACCGTGTCCTACTATAATCCCTTATGTGTGTTTGGCACTTCACAGTTTCTAAAGCACTTTCACATACTATCTCCTTTAATTCTCATTTCACCCTCTGAGGGAGGTGGCAATTATTCCTTTTAGCAAGCGACAGGGTGGTGGGAAGGAATGTCTAGGAGCTAATGGTTTTGTGTGGGGGTTTTTTTTTGTATATGAACAAAGTTTTTCTAGTTCCAAGTTCTCTAAGGCATGTTACAAACAAAATATTTGCTTATTTGCTACTTGGCAACTAAACATTCTTTGGAGATTCTAGTTCTGAATGCAGTTCTAATAATATTTTTAAAATATATTTTATTGATTTTTTACAGAGAGGAAGGGAGAGAGATAGAGAGTTAGAAACATTGATGAGAGAGAAACATCGATCAGCTGCCTTCTGCACACCTCCTACTGGGAATGTGCCCGCAACCAAGGTACATGCCCTTGACCGGAATCCAACCTGGGATCTTTCAGTCCGCAGGCCGATGCTCTATCCACTGAGCCACACCGGTTATGGCAGCAGTTCTAATAATATTTAACATGTTCTCATTTGAAGAGTACAAACCAATGGTCAGAAATGGGTGTTGTTGTTGTTGGTTTTTTGTTTGTTTGTTTTTTGTTTGGATACAGTAGCTAGCTATTCCTAGGGATTAAACACTGAACAAGAGCAATTGGGTAATCTGTAGTTAAGGAGAGGTCAAATTTAGACCTGAAGCAGCACAAGAAAGGGTAGACCCCAGGCCCTCCACCAAGAAGTTAATCAGTCATGAAAGTAACAAAATGAAGATTAGTAAACTTGCTATCTTTGACCAGCATCAGGTACACATCCTCCTGCAACTATTGATGAGCTATCTCACTGATAGTGTAGAATGTTTAATGAACTGCTAGTGCCTAGGACAGATTGACAAATAAAACCAAATCTGTCCAGAGTACTTCTAACCACCCCAGTTTGGTGTGACCCTATTTGAAATTTAAAAAGACAAGAAAAAAAAAATCTGTCTACTACCACAGCTCATTCTTTCCTTAGGGCTAAATTTTGATTTAGTTGCCAGGAAGAGGAATAGTCAAAGGTGGCAAATGCATTATAGGTATTTATTTTATTTTATTTTATTTATTTATTTATTTTTAATATATTTTATTGATTTTTCACAGAGAGGAAGGGAGAGAGATAGAAAGTCAAGAAACATCGATGAGAGAGAAACATCGATCAGCTGCCTCCCGCACATCTCCCACCGGGGATGTGCCCGCAACCCAGGCACATGCCCCTGACCGGAATCGAACCTGGGACCCTTCAGTCCGCAGGCCGACGCTCTATCCACTGAGCCAAACCGGTTTCGGCGCATTATAGGTATTTAATGTGTTGGAAGCTTCCCTAAAAATAATTCTTTCTGAGAGAACATTTATATATGACGATGGTTCTCAGGACCATTTCAGGCTCCCCTTCAGAACTCAGTGTAGACTTGGGGTCTGGGTGTAGTCTGAGGTCTTCCGGATCATCCCCAGGTTCCATCAAACTGTCTGTAAGTATCTGTCAAAATGCCTACCATACGCTGGGACCTTGCCAGATGCTGGGGATTGGTTATAATCGATTTCACAAACATTTATTGAGGATAATGTGCTAGGCACTGTTTCAGGGCATTCTTTAATGAGCAAGATATGATTTCTGCTATCACTCACAGAGGTTAAAAGATCAGGTTAAGGGCGGAGGGAAGCTCATTGGTGGGGCTACGTGCTGAGTGCACAAAAAAAAAAAAAAAAGATCAGGTTAAACAGACACTGAAACAAGCCCACCATCAATGGGGTCAATGATCACAAAGAAGTCTCTGGCCAGCCCTAGCCGGTTTGGCTCAGTGGAGAGAGCATTGGCCTTGCACATGCCTGGGTTGCAGGCTCGATCCCCAGTGGGGGGCATGCAGGAGGCAGCTGATCAATGATTCTCTCTTATCGTTGATGTTTCTATCTCTCTTTCCCTTCCTTTCTGAAATCAATAAAAATATATTTTAACTTTAAGCAAAAAAAAAAAAAAAATCTCTGGCCCTGGCTGGTTTGGCTCAGTGGATGGAGCGTCAGCATGCGGACTGAAGGGTCCCAGGTTCGATTCCGGTCAAGGGCATGTACCTTGGTTGCGGGCACATCCCCAGTTGGGGGTGTGTAGGAGGCAGCTGATTGATGTTTCTCTCTCATTGATGTTTCTAACTCTCTATCCCTCTCCCTTCCTCTCTGTAAAAAAATCAATAAAATATATATTTTTAAAAAATCTCTGGCCAGATATCAGTCATAAATGTAATCTAAGGCCTTTGGTTACAACTAAACTGGTTTTAAAAATGCAAAAATAAAACACAGGTTATATAGGACTTTAAAAACTTTCTCCAGAGTATTGTCACACCTATTTTTGTAGTTCATCTTCAACACCCCTAAAGAGTAGGTAGGGGAATGTTGATTATCACTGTTACATATGAAAAGTATCAAGGTAGTAGAATAGTGTGGTTAGGAGCATGAGTTTGGGAGTCAGATTTACTAGTCTGATTTACTGGTCTGAGTAGAATGTAGATAATTTTTATTCACAGGGTTGTTGTAAGCTGTAAAGCACATTAGGTGTGTAACATGCTCAGCTAATTGGAGGAGGTGGTACTAGATTCTACTTCCAGCCTAAGCCAAAATTCAAGGCTCCCTTACTATGACCTGCTGCCTTTCAGTGTACATATGACAGGATCCATTCAATCCCACCATCTTATCTGATACATGGTGGAGTCCAGTGGGGGCTTTATGGTATCCTCTAGATTAGATGGGGCCATCCCAGCTGGGAAAGGCAAAACTGAGAGAAATAGTGTCACTTCTCCACATCCCTTTCATCTTAGTGAAAAGCTCATGACTCTTTGATGGGAGGGAATTTTCTACCTACTCCACTGCTCCTGGAGGGCATGTGGCTTTGCATTCTGATGGCACACTCTCCCCACATCTTGAAACATTTCTCACGAGAGGACATGCTTGTGGGTTGTCAGATTCACTCTGTGGCAAGCTGCTTCTCACAAACCCTAGAGAATTTTAACATTCTGTCTTTGCTGTAGAAGCCTCTGTGAGGCTTGGGCAATAGTTCCCCAGCTGTTAGGCACACTGTTTGCAATGCTGCCCTTGAGCACATCCTTGACATTTTTCTTGGTCTTGTTGGAAAAACAAGAATCTAGGGTCAGAGATAACTTAGCTTATCTAAGATGACCTCCACCTAATTGTGACTGTTGACAAAGATACTAGTTTTGAAAACATGATGCATAATGTGAGGTCCTCTACTGACAATATTAATCACACTTATTCGAGGCTTAAGTGCTATATAATTAAAAGCAATTCTCAAAGACTGGGTGATTTCCTAAACTCCACAGAAAGGTAGAAACAGCTTTGTTTTTCTTAGCACTAAATTCTTAGGCCATGACCATGTTTTCAACAGATCAATATAAAGTGAAACAATTTATTTTTTTAATCCTCACAAGAGGGTATGTTTTAATGGTTTTTAGAGAGGAAGGGAAAGAGAAATATCAATGTGAGAAAGGAACATTGATCCATTTCGCCTCATGTAGGCACACTGGGGATCAAACCTGCCCTGGAATCGAACCCACAATCTTTTGGAGAATGGGATGATGCTCCAACCAACTGAGCCACACAGCCAGGGCTAAAGTGAAATAATTTAGAAGCGTATCTAGGAAGACAAATTAGCAAGCAACTAAGAAAGTCCTGATAAGCACCCTCTTGATGGACTAAAATATTTAGATACAATGAAGGGGGAAGTGCAATCAAGATGGTAAATTCTAAAACTATTCTTGGAGATCACTCAGTCTCTCCTCCCTCCCCACCTACTCACTTTCTCTTCTGTAGCAAAATAAACATGATATTCCAAACACTTCTGCATTATTTTGCTAAGGCTACCATAACAAATTACTACAGACTTGGGTGGCTTAAAATAGAAATTTATTCTCTCACAATTCTAGAGGCCAGAAGTCTGAAATTAAGGTGTTTTCAGGGCCATGCCCCCTCTGAAACCTGTATGGGAGAGTCCTTCCTTGCCTCTTCTAGTTTCTGTTTGCTAGTAATCCTTGGCTTGTAGATGCATCATTTCAATCTCTGCTTCCATCATTACATGATTGTCTTCCCCCTATGTGTCTGTCTTTTTTTATAAATACATCAGTCATATTGGATTAGTATGAACTCACCTTAATCACATCTGCAATGTCCCTACTTCCCCAGTTCCGAGATGCTGGGGATTAGGACTTCCATATTATCTTTTTGGGGGGCACAATTCAACCCATAACAACTTCTTATACTTGAAATTGAGTTTGTATAGCTTGTTTTTTCCCCCATGGCAACTTAAAATAATTTAAATGACTTCTTCCCAGACATTAAGTGTGAAAAAAGGTCTACCTGATTTTGATCTAATAAGAAACTTGACTGCGTTTGACACGTGACTACATTTTGTCTGCATCCTCTTTTTCATGGCAAGTCTTCCATGTTCTTGCCACAGGAGCCACCCTTTGACCACAGTTCCTCTTGGGAATTTAGAATCAGAGTGATTCCTGTCCAGTCCAGTTACTCTCTTGCACCGAAGTAAAACCAGGAACTATTGATTGGGGCCTTTTTACAATGTAGATTGGGGAAGAGGTCTGCATGCAGAGGCTGTACACAGACAGCAGAGCCAAGAGCAAAAGTATTAATGACATTTGAGTCCCAGGCCCCAATTATTTGAGTCCAGGTGTATTCCTATTCTTGGGGTCTGTGAGTCACTCTGTATCTTCATAACCCTTTTCTAGTTTAAAGTAATTTGAGTCCTGCTTCAATATTTAATTTAGAAAGCTTTTCTTTCTATTGACCAGTGTCACTCTGTAGCACAACTCTGTGAGGTGTTTACTCATAGCATAATCTATTTCTGTGCTAATCAGCCACCAGCCCCTTGTGGCTACTTGAATTAATTCAAGTTAAATATGAAAAACTCAGTCACATTAATCACATTCCAAATGCTCAGTCACCACATGGGAGTAGTGGCTGCTGTACTGAATCACAGACAGAACATTTCCATCTCTGCAGAACGTTTTCTTGGACAGCCCAGGTCTTCATGACAGCTCCCCC
Organism: Myotis nattereri; assembly: GCF_964212035.1. Taxonomy (NCBI): domain Eukaryota; kingdom Metazoa; phylum Chordata; class Mammalia; order Chiroptera; family Vespertilionidae; genus Myotis; species Myotis nattereri. The sequence goes on along the minus strand of NC_138080.1, from coordinate 62,035,046 downwards.
TGGAGTTGTACAGGCACCATCAGGATGGAAGTCCACACAGGGTAACTTTTCTCAAGGCCAGACCTGTACAGTAGTGCCATTGTAGTTATATTTTATTTCCAACTGAGGCTATCAGTTTCCAGAATTTCAAGTGTCTTAGTTTTCCCTTCCCTTTAGAAATAGGAATTTTAAGTGTTTTAGTGGAAAGTGCCTTGATTTGGGAATTGATAGCTGACTTCTTGGTCTCTATTGCAATGTGAAAATAGTAGCTTCCTACTGCTACTATAACAAACTCAGTCTTTAAAACTCAAAAGATTTATTATCTTATGGTTTTTGTAGGTGAGAAATCCTACATGGGGCTCAGTGGGCTAAAATCAAGGTGACAACAGGGCTGTGAGACTGACTTTTCTACTCCTGGGCTCTTGGCCCCGTTCCATCTTCAAAGGTAGCAATGGCCAGTTGAGTCTTTCTCACACCGCTCCATACTCACACACACTTGTGTATCCCTCTCCCATTTAATATTTTTTTAAAATGCAAATATTTGGATAATCAAACTCTAAAGAGCTGAGACTGAGAGTTAAATATGGAGTTAAATATGCTAAGCAGCCGACTAGTTTTTTTTTAAACTATAGTCCGGCCCTCCAACGATCTGAGGGACAGTGAACTGGCCCCCTGTTTAAAAAGTTTGAGGACCCCTGATCAACTCTTTCCCTTCTCCACTCCTTTTGAAACAGTCAAGAGCTTGCTAATCATTGAATGAAAGTAATATTAGCAAAAGGGACAATAAACTTTGCGTTACCATAATCAGTAATCCAAGTGAAAATCATTCAAATTCAAAGAAATGGAGTGAGAAGGAACTCTGATAACAGGATTCAACATTACTTTCTGACTTAACCAAAATGACGCTGCTAGAAGAAAAGAGCATTTGGGTTCTTTTGTATATTGAGTAATAAAGTAGCTCTATCTCTGTGACACACTAAAGAATAAATGCTTTCACTAGAAATTAAAAGTTAATATAAGGAATAAATCCTTCAACAGAGATTTTTAAGTCTATCTTCTTAACAAATTTCTTACCAATGGGCCCTTCATTACTACTGACTCTGTTATCAGAAGGTTACCTTCCACAATGAAGTACTTCTAATAATATACCTTAGAATTGATATTTTCTACACATTGTCACAACATACACAATCTGAAGAATACAGATGTATTTTTATTTTTTCATTTAATGATGCAAAACACAAATGCTGATTACATAGATTCACATATAACTTTTCTCTCTCGCTTACAACTCAACATATTGGAACTGCTTTCAACTCTATATGGAGCATACCTATAATGAAGAGAAAAGAAATTAAAACTACAGCATTAACAAACAGAAATATTAAAATTAGACCATTCTGAATAATTAACCCTAGAGCATCAAGAAAGTCTAGAAAACAAATCCACAAAGAGCACCAACACCTCATTTTAAGTTTTAGCAAAAAATAATTTAATTGAACTACAAAAGATTAGTAAAAGCATCTGATTTTGATTTCAATATCTATTTCATTTTTATCTCTTGATTGGCTGAAGTAGTGATATGGGCAAGTTGATATTAATATTTTTTTAAAAAGCAAATATTTGGATAATCAAACTCTAAAGAGCTGAGACTGAGAGTTAAATATGGAAAAGTATACATTAGTGATTACTATTTTACTCAGCAGAAATAAGTTATCTACTTTAATCAACCTAATCTATCTATATGTATATATATTACACATAAACTCACTATCTTTTAAATCACAGAATCACATGCCAAACCGGTTTGGCTCAGTGGATAGAGCATCAGCCTACGGACTGAAAGGTCCCAGGTTCAATTCCGGTCAAGGGCATGTACCTTGATTGCAGGCACATCCCCAGTGGGGGGTGTGCAGGAGGCAGCTGGTCGATGTTTCTCTCTCATCGATATTTCTAACTCTCTGTCCCTCTCCCTTCCTCTCTGTAAAGAATCAATAAAATATATTTAAAAAATAAATAAATAAATAAATCAATAAATCACAGAATCACAGACCATACAGAGATCATACAGTTATTTTGTTCACAGCTATGTTTTACCAGGAATTGTTCAGTTGTAGTACCAATCATACTGAAATGGTCACACAGTAAAAAATTAACAATCTATTGCCTGCCCTTATACATTCATCTATCCAACAAATATGAAACTCCTAGTTGGATCAGACACTGAGCAAGTTGCTGACTACATGGTGATTAATAAAGCAGACAGGGTTCCTGTTCTCATGGAATTTACACTTAAGTGTGGGATATGACAAGTAGATATTAAGAACCAAATACAGCCCCAACTGGTTTGGCTCAGTGGATAGAGCGTCAGCCTACGGACCGAAGGGTCCCAGGTTTGATTCTGGTCAAGGGCATGTACCTTGGTTGCGGGCACATCCCCAGTAGGGGGTGTGCAGGAGGCAGCTGATCAATGTTTCTCTCTCATCGATGTTTCTATCTCTATCCCTTTCCCTTCCTCTCTCTCTAAAAGTCAATCAATAAAAATAGTTTAATTATCTTGCATAATCTATTAATCCTATAAAATTGCATACTTACAGTATTAGCATTTACAAAGTTTATTCCAACCCATTTCTTCTTTTATATTCTAAAACATCTTCATTATGTTGTTTGATGAGCTAGAAGGAGGTAACAGTTAAAATTAGAAATGCAATATTCCTGGCAAATTAAAGAGGAGGAGACTAATATTTAAAATTCAACTTTTGCCAAATAAATTACTTCATTCAGTGGGCAGTTAATGGAATTCCTCACCACAGAGGGGCTAAACCACACAACAAAGCAGGACTCAGTTATTAAATGGGGTCCAGGGGTAGGTGTGTATTATATTTCTAACCTTAGAAGTTTGATACTGTGAGTGAATAAACAACCTCAGCCCAAAATATATGTGTATTAATTAGATATCAGGAGGACAACCACTTTCTTAGAACCACCCTCTGACAAAATATTCAAGTGGGACAATGGTTGATATAGGCCAGTGATGGTGAATCTATGACACGCGTGTCAGAGGTGACACGCGAACTCATTTTTTTGGTTGATTTTTCTTTGTTAAATGGCATTTAAATATATAAAATAAATATAAAAAATACAAGTCTTTGTTTTACTATGGTTGCAAATATCAAAAAATTTCTATGTGACACGGCACCAGAGTTAAGTTAGGGTTTTTCAAAATGCTGACACGCCGAGCTCAAAAGGTTCGCCATCACTGATATAAGGTGACATTTGCTGAAATCAAAGATTTAATTTTAATCAGAGCCCTCAAGCAGCAATAAAGCTCCATTTCAGGAAAACTTTAAATTAAGAATGTAAATGCCCTAACTGGTTTGGCTCAGTGGATAGAGCGTCGGCCTGCGGGCTGAAGGGTCCCAGGTTCGATTCCGGTCAGGGGCATGTGCCTTGGTTGCGGGCACATCCCCAGTGGGAGATGTGCAGGAGGCAGCTGAATCGATGTTTCTCTCTATCGCTCTCCCTTCCTCTCTGTAAAAAATCACTAAAATATATTAAAAAAAAGAATGTAAAAAATGTCATTATAACATTATTTAAAAAGGATTATTTACTGTTGTTAGGTTGTAAGTGACTTTTAACACCTCTTACTCATTTCAATTTGAAAGAACTGAATCACTTTAATGAGAAAATCCAAAATAAGAGACCTGAAGAGATGGAGTTAGGGGCAGTGGAGGAAGCCTAACCCCATTAGGTACAAAACAAAAATTTTAAATACTAATGTAGCACAGATATTTGAGTTAACTTTTAAAAATTTTATCCATAAGGAAGCAGTATTTCAGATTGGTCTACAGCAGCCGTGGGCAAACTACGGCCCGCGGGCCGGATCCGGCCCATTTGAAATGAATAAAACTAAAAAAAAAAAAAAAGACCGTACCCTTTTATGTAATGATGCTTACTTTGAATTTATATTAGTTCACACAAACACTCCATCCATGCTTTTGTTCCGGCCCTCCGGTCCAGTTTAAGAACCCACTGTGGCCCTCGAGTCAAAAAGTTTGCCCACCCCTGGTCTACAGTGTAGCTAGCTCTGAAGTTAGAAAGAAGCAGATTCAGCAAACTAATTTCTCCAAGTGTTTTCTGCATCTGTTACAGTTCAACAATAATAGTACCTACATAGTGTTGAGAATATTAAATGAGTATTTTTAAAATTTTTTTTTATTGATTTCAGAGAACGGAGAGGGAGAGAGATAGAAACATCAATGATGAGAGAGAATCATTGAACGGCTGCCTCCTGCACACCCTACATTGAGATTGAATCCACAGACCTGGCATGTGCCCTGACCGGAAGTTGAACTGTGCCCTCCTGGTTCATAGGTTGATGTTCAATCATGGAGCCAAGCCAGCTGGGCTAAATTAATTTATATATATAAAGCATTTGGCATACTGTAAAGACCAAAAAAAAAAAAGAAGAAGAAAGGCTGCTAAACCTACACAGTAAGTATCATTTCCAACAATGTATTTATACAAACCAATGACTAAAATCTTATGTTTTGGCCCTGGCCAGGTAGCTCAGTTGGTTAGAGCATCCTCCAGATGTACCAAGTTTCTGGCAGGGTACATACAAGAAGCAACCAATGAATGCATAAATAAGCGGAACACTAAACTGATGTTTTCTCTCCCTCTCTCTCCTTCCCGCCCAAATCAATTCTTTAAAATCTTATATTTTGGGAAATCTAATGTGATTTAACTTATATACCTGTTCATTGATGGTTTGTCTCTATGACAGCTGGGAAAAGTGCCTTCATAAAACCCCAACCAGCCTCCATCCTCCTTAAGAAATTACTAGTAGATACAGCCCTGCCAGCGTGACTTGGTGGTTGAGCATCGACCTAGGAACCAGGAGGTCACGGTTCGATTCCCGGTCAGGGCAAAGCCAGGATTGTGGGCTCCATCCCCAGTGTGGGGCGTGCAAGAGGCAGCCGATCAATGATTCTCTCTCATCATTGATGTTTCTCTCTCTCTCTCTCCCTCTCCCGTCTTCTCTGAAATCAATAAATACATATTTAAAAGAAAAAGAAATTAGATATAGGATAATAAGTAGTACCACCACCACTCATGACAAACCCATGCTAAGTAACAATGAATGACACATTGCAGCTTCACCCTATCTTCTCAATGCCCCTAAAACCTTAATACTTTCAATCCTTGGCATTTCCTTCACGGAGAAATACGTTATCAGCAAATACATAACTATCCTATTGCACTGGGAGTAAGACTTACATAGGCCCACAGGAAGACGGTGGTGCCCAAGGTCAGCCCCACTTTCAGCCAATCAGGCCTGTCGTGTAGCGGCTCCCGAACATAGAACTTGGACCGCGCGGACGCTGCAAGGGACGGAGAGGCTGTAACTGGTCTCCTTGTCGGAAACAACGTGTCTAATCGCATTTAATTCTCCCTCCCCTCCCCCGCCCCCTGCAACAGCCAAGGGAACAGAGGTTCAGAGAGGTCAGGCGGCTCGCCCTGGGCCACCGGAGGACGGGGGCGGGGGGGGAGGGGAGGCGCCCCGGGAGGGTCTCCCCTTCTGCAAAGAGGGCGCAGGAGGAACCTAAGGTCCGTTCGCACGAAGAGGGGGTGGGTGGCGCTCGGAGGGAGGTGGCGGCGGGTGATAGGGAACCCAGAGTCAGGGGTGCGGACAGGCGTGGGCTCGGGCCGCGGGCCGGCGAAGGTCACAGCGGGCCGGGGCCGGGCCGCAGCCACCCCCCGCCCCGCCGGCCGGGTTCACCCCGGGAAGGGCAGGCTGGGAGGCCGGCTCTGCCTGCACGAGGAGGGACACTCACAGCCGCTCGGGAGCCTGGCCGGGGCCAGCAGCCGGGAGAAGGGCCGCAGGAACGCGGACGGCGCCATCTTGCCGGGCCGGCTCCGCCTCCCCAGCCGGTCCCTCCGGGTCGGCGCCGGCCCCCGGAGCGCCCCCTGGCGGCGGGACCCGCCGGCTCCGCAGCCGGCCGCGCCGGGTCACAGGCAGGTACTCACTCGGCTGGTGCGTCTCCGGTCTGCGAGGTTAGGGAGGAAAGGATTCACGTGCGTGGTGTGGGGGAGGAGGAGGTGGCTTGTCCTCTGCCTTGTCCTCCTCCTTGTCCTCGGAGAGTTTATTTCAGACCCCTTCCCCAGGGATACCTACCCTTAGATCCGCTGCAATCCACCGTCAGGAGCCAGAAAACTGGAAATGAAGTGTCGTGTTGAGTTAACAGTTAGCATGTTGATTAAATTCTGTGTTCCAGCCACTGTGCATGAATGCATCATGTGGTTCACAGGCATCCTCTCATTTCATCTTCACGACAGACTGCATGGCATGCCATGATTATCATCTTCAATTTACAGACGAAGCTCAAAGAAGACAAGCTATTCATCCAAGGTGACATAGTACTCCTGATATTTGGAAAGACCTCTTACGGTTTCTAAAGTCTGTTTGCTCGCACTGCCTTAGAAAAGCCTCACAACCCTGTGAGGAAAAGAGAATCCCCGCATTTTAAAATAAATGCCCTGACCCGCTCACGAGCACACACGTGGGCGAGGCGGGCTTCAGACTGAGGTCTTCTGATCCCAGATTTAGTGATCCTCCCTTTCCAGTGACCCTCCTTAGCCCCCCTAACATGGACAGGCCCCTGAGGCCATGAGCTGAAGGGCAGGGTTCAAAGTGCTAAGTTCCAAAGTGCCATTCCTGCTCACACCTTTTTAGCTGCATCAATTTTAGGCAAATTACTTAACCTCTGCATGCCTCCATTTTAAATCTGTAACATAAAGCCTATGTATAGGGTCGTTGGGACACTTAGTTTGTAAACAACTTGGTTTTGCCTGTTAAAAACATTGTACTGATCAGTAGGTTTTGTCTTTCACAGTTGAACCAGATTTATGTAAATTCAATTCTCAATTTGATCTGATGTGTAAAGACCTTGTAAAAATAGGTACGTATAGGTAAAAGAGATAATAAGTTTTAATAATTTAATCCTTTGACTCTTATGCCATTTAGTTTCGTTTTAAACGCAAAATAAATGTTAGCAAACTTCTTTTCCTTTTATATTTTCTTTTTTTGTTAATCCTCACCCAATGATATAGTAGTGTGTGTGTGTGTATGTATGTATGTATATATATATATATATGTATATATATATATATATATTAGAGTAAATATACAAATAAAATATATTTCCATTGATTTCAGAGAGGAAGGGAGAGGGAGAGATAGAAACATCAGTGATAAGAGAGAATCATCGTCCAGAACTGGTTTGGCTCAGTGGATAGAGCCTCGGCCTGTGGACTGAAAGGTCCCAGGTTTGATTCCGGTCAAGGGCATGTACCTTGGTTGCGGGCACATCCCCAGTAAGGGGCGTGCAGGAGGCAGCTGATCGATGTTTCTCTCTCATCAATGTTTCTGGCTCTCTATCCCTCTCCCTTCCTCTCTGTAAAAAATCAATAAAATGTATTTAAAAAAAAAAAAAAAAAGAGAATCATCGATCAGCTGCCTCCTGCACGCCCCCTACTGGGGATCGAGCCTGCAACCCAGACATGTGACCTTGGCTGGAATGGAACCCAGGACCCTTCAGTCCTCAGGCCAATGATCTATCCACTGAGCCAAACCAGCTAGGGCATGGTATTTTCTTCCATTGATTTTTAGGGAGAGGAAGGGGGGGACAGAGAGAGAGAGAGAGAGAAACATTGATATGAGAGAGATACATCTATCAGTTGCTTCCTGCACGTGCCCCACTGGGGTCCTGGATCAAACCCACAACCCAGGTACATGCCCTTGACTGGGAATCGAACCCCTGACCAACACTGCCGACCAACACTGCCACCACAGAGCTGCACCAGCCAGGGCCCTTCTATGTTTTCTTTAGCTATGTTATTAAAATTTTTTAAACCAAAATTATTACCTAAAGAGTAAACAATAATTGTTTATGCTTTCTGGTTCACTTTCACTAGTACATGTAAAGGATGGCTAAACAGATTGCGAAGATGTGAGTCACTTTATAGTTTCTAACCTAGTTTGAGTCTCTTGGGCTCACGCTCAAGTAAGCAAGCCACTCAGCTAACATGCTGACTGAGTTGTTGGTTCTCAACTTCTTCTCTTCTCTCCACTCAGCACCCAGTCAGTTGTATATCCTTTCTACATCATCCCTTGGAAGCTTGTCCTGACACAGCTCTTGCTAGTATCCAACAAGTTGGAACAGAAACCTGGCTTAGAGCATACAGAGCCAGTAAGCCAATTGCCCATTTCAGTACTGCTGCTGGAAAAGGCTGTTTTGTCCTTTTGGCCCCTTTTACTGGTGTATATTTTGGGAGAGTGATAAAGTATAAGCACATTTCTCTCAGTGTGTTATAGCTGATGGAACCCTACACTTGGAGTAGGCCGCTGTATGTGAAACCACATCTTGAAAAGAATCCCGGTGAAGCAATTCCTGCCAGGATCTAATAGCTGTGATGTTTTGGTAGTAGTTGCTATGTGACATTCATTTAAGCATTTCCAGAATTTGAATGCTAAAACTTTATTTGTGACCCAGGCAAAGGGAAAGGAGATTTGAATAGCAGCTAGGAAACCAGACTTTTTAGTCCCTGATTTTCCTGCTGGGAAACTTCTTACTCAACTTATACCTCCTAAGGAGGGTTAAGGAAGAGCAAGACTTGAAACAGTATAAAATGTAAATTATATATATGTTTATTGATTTATGATTCACAAGAAGACTATACATCAAATTCAGGATCTGGAGAGAGATGAAGTGCCTGATGCATCTGAGTTTTTATTTAACTTACTGAAGTAATCACAAAATGTTAACATTTGTTAAATCTGGGTGGCAAATACATATTTCTTTTCTGTTGTATTTCTATAAAATTTAAGTACTTAATAATTAAGGCATAAAAGAGTCAATAGAGAACATCTTACATATGTGAAGATGAATGAATTTAACTCTACATAACCCTTTCTGTAGAATTAAAGTTTGTCAGGTAAATTATTTATTTACTAGAGGCCTGGTACACGGATTCGTGCACTGGTGGGGTCCCTTGACCTGGTCTGTGGGGATCGGGCCAAAACCAGTCTGACATCCCCTAAGGGGGTCCCGGATTGCAAGAGGGTGCAGGTCAGGCAGAGGGACCCCACTGGTGCACGATTGGGGCTGGGGAGGGATCTTGGGAGGGTTCCAGGGCGTGTCTGGCTTGTCTCACCCAGTCTCGATGGACCCCACCCCAGCAGCAAGCTAACCTACCAGTCGGAGCTTCTGCTCCCTGGTGGTCAGTGCACGTCATAGCGACTGGTCGAATGGTCCAATGGTCGGACACTTAGCATATTAGGCTTTTATTATATAGGATTTTTGGTTAAGATTTTTAGGGATGAGGCATTTTGACAATAGTCATATGCAAATATTTGGGGTAAGGTGAACTACCCACCACCACCATCATCGTCACTGTCACCATCTAGCCTTGGCTATGTTAACTTCTTGGATAGCTATCATTAACAGTATAAATGGGATCTTTATCTGTTAAAAAGTGGTGATCTACCAGAGTACGTATTTTATTGTTGAGTTCAGGCTATGAAGTCTCTGACTATGTGGTTCAACTATTACCTGTATCTGTAGGTCCATTTTAATGAGGATATGACTCAGATAAATGTTGACTCAATTAGTATTCACTGAATCTTAAAAATTGGTATTTATTTGTTATCAGCCAAAAAGAATGTAACATTACCAAAGCATATTGCTGGCTCATCTATTTAGGTGCTTAGCTTCTGTTGGAAACTACTGCTTGTTTTGAAAGACAAGAAATGCTCTTCCCCCAAGGGGAAAACAGTATATTATTTACAGGATACACTTAGAAAATCATAGCAAATAATATTGCTATAGGGACTTTTGGCTATGAAGCCATCCTAACCCTAAACATAAACCTAACCCTAAGCTGAGTCCTAACTCAAAACCTAAACATAACTAAATCTAAACCTAACCCTAAAATTAACCTAACTCTAACCCTAATCCTAAACCTAACCTTAAAGCTAACCCTACCATAACCCTAAACTTAACCCCTACCACTAACCATAACCTAACTTTAATCCTAAATATAATCTTAACCCCAACACTAACCCTAACTTTAACCTTAAACATAATCTTAAAGAAAACCCTAAACCTGAAGTTAGACAATTTTTCTACCTTTTTATAGTTCAGATAGTTAAAAGAAAGACCTTTTAAAAGGGGGCAGTAAAGTTCAAATGTTACTACAAATTAACAACTGTTTTTATGAATTCTATGTTTGTTCTGTTGTGTGTGTTTTTTTAAGTTAAGATAAAAAACACACACAACTGGCCATATTCCAAAATTCAAACTCAGTTTCCTATAGATAAAATTCTTTTTTAAAAATATATTTTTATTTATTTCAGAGAGGAAGGGAGAGGGGTAGATAGATAGAAACATCAATGATGGGAGAGAATCATTGATCGGCTGCCCCCTTAACGCCCCCTACTGGGGTTCGAGCCCACAACCTGGGCATGTGCCCTTGGCCGGAATCGAACCTGGGACCCTTCAGTCCACAGACCGACAGTGTATCCACTGGGCCAAACCAGCTAGGGCAGTAAAATTTTCTTAACGAAAGTTTTGGAGATCACAGAAATTGAGGAGATTTCAGGATTTGACTACTAAAACCTTATTTATGATCCAGGCAAAAGGAGAGGGCATTTGAGATAGCAGAAAGTCCAAGCAGACTTTTCCACTGGGAAACTTTCCAGAGAAAGTTAAGGAAAAAGTTGAAACCAGGAAAATACCTGAGTAAATAAATTTAATATTTTTTAAAAAATTGATTTCAGAGAGAGGGAGAAGGGGAGAGGGATAGAAATATCATTAATCAACTGCCTTGCACACCCCCTACTGGGGATTGAGCCAGAAACCTGGGCTAGTACCCTGACTGGGAATCCAACATGACCTCCTGGTAACCAGTGTTCATGGGTGGATGCTCAACCATTGAGCCACACCGGTGGGGCTGGGTAAATAAATTTAAAAGAGCAGTTACATATTACATAATGATTCATGATGCAGAATATGCTATGAATCGAATTCAGGATCTGGAGAAAGATCATAAAAAATAATCAAGGGGCCCTGGCTGGTGTTCTCAGTGGTTAGAGCAGATCAGGTAGAAGGAAACCAGTCCATGTGTCTCTCTCACATCCATGTTTCTCTCTCTCTCTTCCCCTCCCATCCTTCCTCCCTTCCACTCTCTCTGAAAAACAATGGAAAAAATATCCTCAGGTGAGGATTTTAAAAAAGTAATCAAGGGTAAAAATGGCTCATATGATATGAAAAACTGTAGATTATCAGTGGAATGCCACTTTTGAAACTTAGTTTTACTGTGATTGTTAATGAAATGACATATAAGTAGAAGATGCCCCAGCGGGTAAGTAGTCTGACCTTGCCTACTGCAACAGTTTTCTAGTATCCTCGCCAGATCTTCTTAGGCTTCTAAGATTTGAGGATTTCTGGAGATGGGGCATTCAACGAGTCACACTGTAAAGCACTAGCTTGAAGCTAGCTCCAGGGAAGTCAGTGTCCCTAATGCCACTACCCAAGGTGACTCAGCCACTCGTCAACCCGGCAGTGCATGGCCTCCGCCATGAAATAAAAACACACGCTTGAACTTTCAGATGCTTCTCTGGCAAGTGCAAAATGACACTCTGGGTCTGGCCGACTACCTTCACAGGCTGGTCCTAAGGAATAAACGGAGTCGCCAGTACCCCAGCCAAGTCCATTTAATTGCTCAAGCTCTTCCGTCCTTTTTAGACTCCATTAAGCCCTCTCTTCTCCATATCTGTTTACTAGTCCCCACTGGCGGGAAGCCTTCTTTTTCTCTCCGCCTCTGCTACCGAATTCGGCACTTTGTCCAGGATCAAACACAGCGCTTCTTGAACGCCTGCATTTAAGCACTTCAGGCTCAAGCTGCGATCAGTCTGGGAGAGTCGATCCAATGAATGAAAGGCCAGCGTAGCAGTAGGATGGCTGCTGTTTTTAACGCAGAGGCGGTCGGAGCCAGAGTGGACCACAGTCCGCGCTCCCTCGGTGCCTCCGCGATTCTCAGCGGCGAACGGGTGGGCGGGGCCTCTGCGACCCTCTCTGCCCCGGCCCCTGGGCCGGCCTCCAGGTTTCCCAGCAAGCTCCGGGGCAGAGGAGGTGGGGAAAGGAGGTCATCGCGCCTGCGCGCTCGGCGGCATGACCCGGGTGGGAAAGCCCTTCGCGTCCGCCATTTTGGCTGCCTCTGTCGGTCCGTTCAGTTACCACGTGAACCGCCGACGGAGACCCGTGGTGGGTGGGGGGGAAGCGGCGGCCGCGTAAAGTGAGAAAGGGAAAAAGACAACGAAGGGGGAAGGGGTGTCGCGGCTGGGCGACGCGGTGACACCCGAGGCCCGGTCGCGGCGGTGGATCGGGGCATTCAGGGCTGAAGCCGCCAGGGAACGGCGGCGGTCGGACAAACACACTGACCGAGCCGGGCGGTGGCGGGAGCAGCGGGAGGAGCCGGAACGATGCCGGCCGTGAGCCTCCCGCCCAAGGAGAACGCGCTCTTCAAGCGGATCTTGGTAAGTGTGAGGCTCCGGGCCAGCCGTGGGCAAGATCCAGCCGGTCCCCGGGCCTGTCACCCGTACCCTCGGCCCGACGGGCTCGGAGCCACCCTCGCCCAGGACCCCGCCTTCGTTACTTGTCGTCTGGTGGCGGAATGAACTCTGTCGCCCCCTCCCTCTGGCTCCCGCTTCGGCCCGTGCGCCGGGGGCCCGCGGCTTCCTCCTCCGGTCCCCTCGCTTTCAGAGGCCGTGGTCCCTGACTAGGCCCTGTCCTCCCCGCTTCTCGTTTGCCGGTGTCCACATCCCTTCCTGAGCGACGGGAGGAGAGGTCGGGCCTGGAGGAGGGAAGCCGGCACCAGGGGCCGGAGCCGCGGCCTGGGCTGTGCCGGATCCCCGCCGGCCGGCCGGGGCGGTACCCTGGGGAGGAACAGGTGGGACGGACGCGGGGCGGCTCATTCATTGCCCGAGCGCGGCTCTCCCTGCGGCGGCGGTCCCTCCCTCCCTCCTCGCCTCTCGGGGACCCACCTGTCCCCGCCCGGCCCCGAGTCGCTTCGGGACCTGAGAGGCTGGAAGGGAGGAAGGAGTTTAGAGGAGAAAAGGAAGCTTTTCGACGACTTCCTCTTGGGTAGTGGCATACTTGGGTCTTCAGCATCTTGGCGTCTCTCTGTCTCTCTGTCTCTCTGTCTCTCTGTCTCTCTCTCTCTCTCTCTCTCTCTCTCTCTCTGTCTCTCTCTCTCTCTCTCTCTCTCTCTCTCTCTCTCTCTGTCTCTTCTCTTTCTTTCTAGAGTAGGGACGGGACATTTATTTCTTGGTTTCTGAGCGGGAAACAGCCCCACCCATCCCTCTCCTCGCGAGGTGGGGCGCACTGCGTGGGGGCGGCCGGTCGGAAGTGAAAAGTTACAGGCTTTCGGTTGGGGCGTCCTAGACCAGGATTTTCGCCGAGACTGAAGCGCATTAACACCAGTGGAAAAATTTAGCAACAGAGAATATACGAACTTTTGAGGTGGCTCCTTTGACATTAGCTCAAACCCACTTATTCTCTACATTTCGAATGTGTGCAGTTGGCTTTTTTTTTTCTTCATTGTCATAAGTGCAATGATGTTTGGAGGGACTGTTTACCCTGTAAAATATGTTTTGTCGCCTTGGCGCTATAATTAACAACATTATAGCACATTTTTTTTTTGTTTGGCATTTATGTGTGGGTTGCCCCTTTCATGCAAACATTTCTTTGTGAAAGGATTAACTGTATTTGCCAAACTAAAGACTTTAAAGTTTGGGGTGTGTGTATGAAAGTGTTTGCTTTCTCTCTTGCAGTTTAAGTTTATTTCACTTGTTTGAAAAGTAGAACAACTCTGGGGATCCAGTTTTTCTAGAAATAAGAAAGAGAATTCCATGTTGAAGTGACTTTGATTTTGCAAAAATATTCATATGTAGTACACACATTTAGTCGATGCATGTTGAAAAACATCAGAAAGTCACATCCAATACCATGTAACATGTAACTCTTAGTTTCCTTGAAATTCTTATTGCTATTTTTGTTTTGTTTTAGGACGAATTGGAGTGTCAGTGGGACTATAATATAGTTTTGCCAGAACAATTTATTTATTTTTAAACCTTTTAAAAGACTAATTGGTATGTAGGTTTGACTATAACAGTTTTAGGTGAGCAAATTGTCTTTAATCTCCCACAATTTTTTATTTTGAAAATTCAAGCTGAAAAGTTGAGAGAAGAATACAAGGAGCACTTATAAACCCTTTACATAGATTTAATATTTTGCTATATTTGTTATCTCGCTCCCCATACTTACAAGAGTTAAAGGTAAGTTGCAGACATAATAGTTCATTCCTAAATGCTTCAGCAAGCATCTCCTAAGAATAAGGCCATTGTTCTATAAAACCATAATACCATTATCAATTATCAATCATTCCCTAATATTGTCTAATACCCAGTTCATATTCAGTTTTTCCCAATTGGTAGGGGTAACACTTTAAAAAAAAAAAATCAAACTTTAGGGTCACATGTAGTTTTAGCAAATAATACGTTGAGATGCCTTGTACCCATTACCGCGTTTCCCTAATGCTAATGCCTTGTAAAACTGTAGTTCAGTATCATAACACTGATACAATCTACCACTTATTCATATTTTTCTATTTTACTTGTACTGATTTGTGTATATAGTTCTGTGCAATCTTATCACGTGTAGATTATATAACTATCACAACAGTCAATATACAGAACAGTTCCATTAGAACCACACCTCCTTCCCTCCCATCCTCTCTACCCCCCCAAACTCTGGCAATCACTACTAATCTTTCTATAGTTTTGGCATTTCAAGAATGTTTACTAAAAAGTACTGTACATAACTTTTAGGATTGGCCCTTTTTATGCAACATAAAAGATTCATCCAAGTTGTTGGGTGTATCAGTAGTTGTTCCTTGTTATTGCTGACGAATTCTGTGATATGCATGTACCACAGTTTAATTATTCCATAGGATAACAATTTTTGATTAAGCATCAAACAGTTTTTTTTGGTGGTGATAGTGGAGTGAACATTTACGTTCATTGCTAAAGTTAAATTGCTAAAGGATTTATTTGGATAGGTACATGTAGAAGAAAATTGAAAATCACTAACTGAAAGAAAAGGGGATATAATGTCCTTATTCTCTTACATTGGAATAATGAAAATATTACTAACCAAAAGTATAATTAGTATTTGTTTTTTCAAAATTGTTTCTGCTTCCTCAGTTGTAGTTAGCTCTTTTGACTGTAAGTTTTCCCCCCAAGTAAGATAAAGGAAAAGTTGGGCATACTCTAATGCCTTGTAATCAAGTGGTGCTTAGGTTAGTAACTTAAATCATTCCAGTGGCATTCAGCTTTTGAGCTACTACTTTCTTAGTTGTACCATACTTATTTGTAGTAAAGTGTGTAGGAAATGAAATTAATTTGTGTTTTACAATTCCAAAATAATAAAGTATGTGTTTGCCTTAATTTGTCAAAGGAAACCTGGTTTACACATCAGTTTACAAAAAATTTCAGTTTTTTTGGTAGTGGATTTGCCTGGCTTGTTCTAGTCGACTTGATATCTAAAATTTAATTTTGTTGCATATTTGGTCCATCTTTTTCCCCACATTACTGTTTTCTGACTATAAAACATTGTCATAAATTGGTCATAATTTCTGCAAAAAGTGTCTTGTATATAATTTGTCTAATGAAAGGGTGGGAATATGAGTTTAATGTGCTATATATTATGTAGGAGTTTAGTTTAAAGAAGAGATATTTGTTTTTGCCAGAAGTGTTTTTTGTTGTTGTAATTACACTATTGTAACAATGTGAAAAACTAAGTCATTAAAAAATGATGGCTTTGCATACTCCTGATGCTATTTTTCACCACTTTCTTAGGACATAGGTGAATGGTAAGAGAAATGAGGTTGTCGGGGTAAAACAAAATCCACACTTTTGTAGATTTAGCCCACTTGGAAAAGTTGGACATACTCTGTTGCCTTGCAGTCAAGTGTTGCTAGGTTGGTGACTGTTGCTGCTTTCTTCTTTCTTCTCTCTATGTTAATGTGAGTTGTAGGAAAAAACATCTAACTTAGGAGTACTTAAAATATTGTACATCATTAATCTATTTTTGGATTTTTGCCTGAATGATTTATGGTGTTAGTTAAAAGTCTGAAGGACAGAATTTTTCTTCCTAGAAAAGTGTTAAGAGAAGTTAGCAAAGTGATAATATTTGTGATTTACTGAAAACTTACAATTTGTACTATAGAATACAACTTTCTGTGGAGATGGAAATGCTAGACATAGAACCATTAGCTACATGTGGCTGTTGTACCCTTGAAATATAGCTAATGGGATTGAGGAACTGAATTTTTAA
Organism: Myotis nattereri; assembly: GCF_964212035.1. Classification (NCBI taxonomy): domain Eukaryota; kingdom Metazoa; phylum Chordata; class Mammalia; order Chiroptera; family Vespertilionidae; genus Myotis; species Myotis nattereri. The sequence continues at coordinate 62,018,610 of NC_138080.1, read as the reverse complement.
TTTTTTTTCAAGTTTTTTTTGTTTGTTTTAAAATATATTTTATTGATTTTTTACAGAGAGGAAGGGAGAGGGATAGAGAGTTAGAAACATCTATGAGAGAGAAACATCAATCAGCTACCTCCTGCACATTTCCTACTGGGGATATGCCCGCAACCCAGGTACATGCCCTTGACTGGAATAGAACCTGGGACCCTTCAGTCCCCAGGCCGACGCTCTATCCACTGAGCCAAACCGGTCAGGGCATGAATTTTTAATTTTAATGAATTTAAATTCAAATAGCCACATGTGAAGGGTTATCATTTTGGACAGTTAAAAGACAGTACCCACAGAAGTAGACATGGTGCCCTGTACGATTGCAGGGCTGGAAAGCTACTGGCCAACTGGGCTTAACTGAAGGGATTTCTTTGCTTAGTCTGCATTCTTATTCCTTTTAATAATTCTGCTTCTGATAATGTAGTTCTTTCAGAGCATTGACTTAAATATATCTTTGTTCATAAAAGTGTTTTTGGACATAAAAGACTAGGTCATATAAGGGATCACACGCAAAGGGCTGTTTGTTCAAAATTTTCTCTCCTCAATATTTGCATGGCTCATTTTTTCTCTCTCTTTTTTTTTTAAAATATATTTTTATTGATTTTTCACAGAGAGGAAGGGAGAGAGATAGAGAGCTAGAAACATCGATGAGAGAGAAACATCGATCAGCCGCCTCCTGCACATCTCCCACCGGGGATATGCCCGCAACCCAGGCACATGCCCCCGACTGGAATCGAACCCGGGACCCCTCAGTCCGCAGGCCGACGCTCTATCCACTGAGCCAAACCGGTCTCGGCTCATTTTTTCTCTTATTTCTTTTGGAATTCTGCTCAGATGTCATCTAAATGTTATATAGAGGCCTTCCTTGACCAGGAGAAGTCCTCCTCAGTCAACCTTCTTATTTTCTTTCTTGCTTTTTTTTTTTTTTTTCCATATCACCATCTGACAAGTTATTTATCACATGCCTTGCACAATTAAAATGTAGGTTTTATGAGGATAGAGACTTTGTTCTGTTCATTGCTCTCCTCGTTAGAATAATGTACCAATATAGATATTTAGGAAATATTTGTTACATGAAATGAGTTTTAAATCAATGACTACAGGGCAAGAAAGAAAGAGCTTTGGATTGTGTGCTTGCACAGAGATTTTTGTAGAAGGAAGTTAAGCTGAGCCTTGGCTTTGTAGAATATATTACTATATGAGGTAATTGTAGGACATCAGGCAGAACCTGTATTACCTGGTAAGAACTTGGATGTTTCATTTATGAATGAATCATAGTATTTGTTTACATGGCCCTTGTCCCATCACAAGAGCATAAGAGAAAATTTGATTTTTTTTTTTTAGCATTGGAAAAAAAATAACATCTGGATTAAATGATGTGAGGAGCTTGCTGAATCAGATAGTAAGGCTCAGTCATCTGTAGTTTCATAAAGCTATACAACTGATTCTGACACAGGGGTGAGGACCTCTGCATATGCTGTTATGAATATAAAATGTTAGAAGGGGAAATTTTTTTTTTTTTTTTTTTAGTTTAGAATTCCTTTGTGAGTTATTTTCAGGAAATTAAATAACCAAGTTGAATTCTTGGAATTTGGAAAGGTATGCTGGAAGCTGGAGTGTCAGAGCAAGCCATTTAACCATCAGTGAGCCTAGCCAACCATCGGTGTTCACTTCTAAATACATACAACTTTGCTGTCTATTCATAGTCAGTAACCATATTGAAAAAAGAAAAACTTCAAATTCTTAGTGAAAATTGTTTTGAGAAGAACGTCATTTGCCAGTGCTGATGGCAGAAGAGCAAGTGAAGAGGTTTAAAGAGTGGTGGTTCTTAGTATAAGAATTAGGATGTGGAGAGGAGGGAATTTTATGCTGTGATTGTATTCTTGACTTTTAGGAATTTCCCTGGTATATCTGTACTGTTTTGTGATGCATGCTGTACAAAGCTATATTTAAGTTGTAACTTTAAAAAAAACACCAGTTTAACTTGTTGCATATGGATTGTCCCTCTTAGGTAAGCTATGAATTATATTGTTCACTACTTAATTTGTAATTAAAATAATTTCTTAAAATTTCAATTTAATAAAAGCAATCTTTTTTTGGCTATTTAAAAGTAAAATAAAAATTCTACCGTAGAAATAAATGAATGAGAGGTTAATTTTTTGTTCTTGACATATGCTCTATTCCACTGAGATTTTCTTTGGTTAATAAAATCGGAACAGCCCTAGCTGGTTCAGCTTAGTGGATAGAGCGTCGACTTGCAGACTGAGGGGTCCTGGGTTTGATTCTGGTCAAGGACACATGCCCAGATTGTGGGCTCGATCCTCAGTAGGGAACGTGCAAGAGGCAGACAAACAATGATTCTCTCTCATCATTGATATTTCTATCCCTCTCCCTTCCTCTCTGAAATCAATAAAATTATATTTTAAATAAATAAATAAAATAGGAACAGATTTTCAGTTGATATAGTTTGAAATTTCTACTAAAACCTACTGGAGAAATTGTAATCTTATTTTTTTTAATTGAATTTACTGGGGTGACATTGGTTACTAAAATTACATAGGTTTCAGTGTGCAATTCTGTAATACATCATCTGTATATTGTATTGTGTGTTCACCACCCCAAGTCATTTATCTTTCCTTTATCCTCTCATACCTCCCCCTACCCCTCTTTCCCTCTAGTAATCACCATACTGTTGTTTATGAGGTTTGTGGGGTTTTTTTTTCTTAATCCCTTTGCCTTTTTCACCAAGCCCCCCAATCCCTCTTACCTCTGACAGCTGTCAGTCTGTTCTCTGTATCTATGATCTGTTTCTATTTTGTTTGTTCTTTTGTTCATTAGATTCAACATATACTAGTAAGTGAAATCATGGGATACTTCTCTTTCTCTGACTGACTTATTTCGCTTAGCATAATACTCTCCAGATCCTTGTTTGCTGTCTCAAAGGGTAAGAGATACTTCTTTTTTACTGCTGCATAATATTTCCTGGTGTAAATGTACCAGTTTTTTTATCCATTCATTTAGTGATGGACTCTTGGGCTGCTTCGAAATCTTGGCTATTGTACATAACGCTGAAATGAACATAGGGGTGCAAACATTCTTTCTAATTGGTATTTTGGGTTTCTTAGAGTGTATCCCTAGATGTGGGGTTACTGGATCAAATGGCAGTTCCATATTTAATTTTTTGAGGAAACTTCACAGTTTTCCATAATGGCTGCATCACTCTGCATCCCCAACAGCAGTGTACTAGGTAGGGTTCCCTTTTCTCCACATCCTCACCAACACTTGTCATTTGTTGATTTGTTGATGGTATCTGTTCTGACAGGTATGAGGTGATACCTCATTGTCATTTTAATTTGCATCTGTCTGATGATTAGTGACTGGGCATTTTTTCATATGTCTCTTGACCTTCTGTATGTCCACTTTGGAGAAATGTCTATTTAGGTCCTTTGCTCATCTTCCTTTTGTTAAGTTGTATGAGTTCCTTACATATTTTGGATATTAACCCTTTATCACATGTATTATTGCCAAATATGTTCTCATACAGTGGGCTCCCTTTTCATTATGTTGATGGTTTTTTTGCTGTGCAGAAGCTTCTTATTTTTATGTAGTTCTGTTTGTTTATTTGCTATGAGAGATGTCTGAGATTTTGCTGCCTATGGTTTCTTCTAAGATTTTTATGGTTTCATGACTTTTATCCATTTTGAGTTTATTCTTGTGTATGGTGTAAATTGGTGGCTTATTTTTATTTTTTTTATTGTATGTACTTGTCCAATGTTCCCAGTGCCATTTATTGAAGAGACTTTTTTTACTCCATTGTATGCTCTTGCCTCCTTTGTCAAATATTAATTGAGCATAATGGCTTGGGTCGATTTCTGGGTTCTCTGTTCTGTTCCATTGATCTATATATGCCTGTTGTTGTGCCAGTATCAGGCTGTTTTGATTACAGTGGCTTTGTAGTATAACTTACTATCTGGCATTGTGATCCCTCCAACTTTGTTCTTCTTTCTTAAGATAGCTGCAGCTATTCAGGGTCTTTTTTGCTTTCATATAAATTTTTTGGAGTATTTGTTTTAGATCTGTGAAATAATGCCATTGGTATTTTAATAGCGATTGTATTAAATCTATAGATTGCTTTGGGTAGTATGGACATTTTAATGATGTTAATTCTACCAGTCTCTGAACACAATATATTCTTCCACTTGTTTATATCTTCCTCTATCTCTTTTCAACGTCTTGTAGTTTTCCTAGTACAAGTCTTCATTTAAAATTTTTTAAAAAAATTATATTTACCGAGCCCAGCTGATGTGGCTCAGTGGTTGAGCATTGACCTATGAACCAGGAGGTCATGATTCGATTCCTGGTCAGGGCACAGGACTGGGATCACAGTGTGGGGCACAGGAGGCAGCCAATCAATGATACTCTCATCCTTGATGTTTATGTCTCTCTCTCCCTCTCCATTCCTCTCTGAAATCAATAAAATATTTTTAAAAATTATATTTACTGGTTTTGAGAAAGAGAGACGTGGATTTGTTGTCCTACTTTTTAATGTATTCATTGGTTGCTTCTTGAATGTGCCCTTAACCAGAGATCGAACCCAAAACCTTGGTGTATTGGGATGGTGCTCTAACAACTGAGCTACCCAGCCAGGGCTTCATTTTTGTTGTTGCTGTTTTTGTTTTGTTAATCCTTAACTGAGGATATTTTTTTTTATATATATTTTATTGATTTTTTACAGAGAAGAAGGGAGAGAGATAGAGAGTCAGAAACATCGATGAGAGAGAAACATTGATCAGCTGCCTCCTGCACATCTTCCACTGGGGATGTGCCCGCAACCCAGGTACATGCCCTTGACCGGAATCGAACCTGGGACCTTTCAGTCCGCAGGCCGACGCTCTATCCACTGAGCCAAACCGGTTTCGGCAGGATATTTTTTTCTATCGATTTTTTTTCAGAGAGCATAGAAGGGAGGAGGATGGGGAGGAAGAAAGGGAGAGAGAAACATTGATGTGAGAGACACATCGATTGGTTGCCTCCTGCACCTGCTCCTTCTTGGGACCAGGGATTGAACTTCCAACCCAGGTACAGACCCGTGACGGGAATTGAACCCATGACCCTTCAGTGCTTGGACTGACCCTCTTACTCACTGAGCTACACTGGCCAGACCAGAGCTTTCATTTTTTTTGCACCTGTCCAATTTTCCCCAGCACCACTTATTGAATAGACTTTTTTCTTTTTAAGTGTTTTTTATTTTTATTGATTTCAGAGAGGGAGGGAAAGAGAGACAGAAACATCAATGTTGAGAGAAAATCATTGATTGGGTGCCTCCTGCATGCCCCACACTGGGGTTCAACCATGCATCCCAGGCATGTGCCCTTGACTGGAAAGGACCTGGGACCCTTTGGTCCAAAGGCTGACGTTCTATCCACTGAGCTAAACTGGCTAGGGCTGAATAGACTGTCTCTATCCCATTGTATGTTATTGCCTCCTTTGTCAAATATTAATTGACCATAAAGGTGAGGGTTTATTCTGTTCTTTCTATTCTATTGATTCTGGGCTTTCTATTCTGTTCCATTGATCTATGTCTCTTTTTATGCCAGTACGATGATGTTTTGTGTGTTTTTTTTTAAAATAAATTTTTATTGATTTCAGAGAGGAAGGGAGAGGGAAAGAGAGAGAAACATCAATGATGAGAGAGAATCATTGATCAGCTGCCTCCTGCATATCCCCACTGGGGATTGGGCCCAGAACCCGCATACGTGCCCTTGACTGGAATCGAACCCAGGACCCTTCAGACTGTAGGCCGACACTCTGTCTACTGAGCCAAACCAGCTAGGGCAGTGCCATGATGCTTTAATTATTACTAGTGGCCCAATGCACAAAATTCATGCATGGAGCGGGGTGCCCCTCAGCCCAGCCTGCACCCTCTCCAATCTGGGACCCCTTGGGGGATGTCCATCTGCCGGTTTAGTCCCCATCCCTGTGGAACTGGCAGTTGGTCATCCTTCTTGCAATCTGGGACTGCTGGCTCTAACCGCTCACCTGCCTGCCTGCCTGCCTGATCGCCCCTAACCACTCTGCCTGCCAGCCTGCCTAACCACCAACTGCCCCCCCCCCACTGGACTTCTCACCCCCAACTGCCCCCCCGCTGACCTGCTCGCTGCCTACTGCCACCCCCCCCTGCCAGCCTGCTTGCCCCCTACTGCCCCCTCAGCCGGCCTGATTGCTCCCAACTGACCCCTCCACCCCCCGCTGGCCTGCTCACCCCCAACTTCCCCCACCCCCTGCTGGCCTGCTCACCCCCAACTTGCCCCCCCTGCCGGCCTGCTCACCCCCAACTGCCCTCCCCTCCTGGCCTGATAGCCCCTAACCACCTCTGCCTTAGCCCTGCCACTATGGCTTTGTCTGGGTGGCAGCCACGGAGCCAGCTAGGGCAACCAAGGAAGCCAAGCCTCCTGCGCCCGCTCTTCAGCCAGCTTGGCTTCCCACGACCAGCGCCGCCATCTTTGTCATGTCAATTTGCATTTTTTTCCTGTCTCCTTATTGGCTGTGGGTGCCACCATCTTTATTGCAAAGTGATGGTTAATTTGCATCTTACTCTTTTATTAGGATGGCCTTGCTGTATAGTTTGATATTAGGTAGTGTGACTCCTCCAACTTTGTTGTTGTTCTTTTTTTTTCTTTTGCAAGAGTACAGTGGCTATTTGAGTTCTTTTGTGGTTCCACATAAATATTTGGAATATTTGTTCTAGTTTTGTGAAATACACCATTGGTATCTTGATAGGAATTGTGTTAAATCTATAGATTGCCTTGGGTAGTATGGACATTTTAATTATATTAATTATTCCAATTCATGAACATGGTATATGCTTCCACTTGTTTGCATCTTCTTCAGTGTCTGGTTATTTTCCGAAGATTGGTTTTTCACATCCTTGCTTAAATTTGTTCCTGTTTTTTTTGAGGGGTTTTTATGGATGTACTTGTAAATGGGATTGTTTTCTTAGTTTCCCTGTCTTATAGTTTATTATTGGAGTACTAGTGCCTGGTGCATGGATTCGTGCACATTGAAAGGGAATTAATTAGAAGAAAGATTCATGTGATAATTATGTTACTGCAAAAAATTACATGTCAAAATAGTATATATAATATCTTCTATACTAATAAAAGGGTAATATGCTAATTAGACCGGACGTCCTTCTGGACATCCTCTGGACAAAGCCATGGTGGCGAGGCTGAGACAGGCAGTTAGGGGCAATCAGGCCGGCAGGGGAGAGCAGTTAGGGGGATTAGGCTGGCAGAGGAGAGCAGTTAGGGCAGTGATGGCGAACCTTTTGAGCTCGGCGTGCCAGCATTTTGAAAAACCCTAACTTAACTCTGGTGCCATGTCACATATAGAATTTTTTTGATATTTGCAACCATAGTAAAACAAAGACTTATATTTTTGATATTTATTTTATAGATTTAAATGCCATTTAACAAAGATAAATCAACCAAAAAAATGAGTTTGCGTGTCACCTCTGACACGCGTGTCATAGGTTCGCTATCAATGAGTTAGGGGGATCAGGCTGGCAGGGGAGAGCAGTTAGGGGGATCAGGCCAGCAGGGGAGGGCAGTTAGGGGCAACCAGGCCAGCAGGGGAGGGCAGTTAGGGGTGACCAGGCCGGCAGAGGAGGGCAGTTAGGGATGACCTGGCCAGCAGGCAGAGAGGTTAGAGGTGATCATGCAGGCAGGGGAACAGGGGCATCAGGCAGGCAGGTGAGCAGTTAGGAGCCAGCGGTCCTGTATTGCAAGAGGGATGTCCCACTGCCGGTTTAGGCCCAATCCTTTGGTTTAGGCCCAATCCTGCAGGCAGTTGGATATCCCTCGAGGTGTGCCGAATTGGAGAGGGTGCAGGCCGGGTTGAGGGCATAGGCAGTCAGGTGAGCAGTTAGGGGTGATCAGGCAGGTAGGCAAACAGGGGCGATCAGGCAGGCAGAGTGGTTAGGGGAGATCAGGCAGGCAGGTGAGTGGTTAGGGGCAATGAGGCAGGCAGGCAGAGGCGGTTAGGGGTGATGAGGCAGGCAGGCAGAGTGGTTGGGGTGATCAGGCAGGCTGGCAGGCAGGTGAACAGTCCGATCGGGCCTAAGCCAAGCAGTCAGACATCGTCCAAGGGGTCCCAGATTGTGAGAGGATACAGGCCAGGCTGAGGGACCTCCCCTCCCCCGTCCACTAATTTCGTACACTGGGCCTCTAGTAGTATTATAAAATTAAAATGTGTGCGATTGGCACCAGTGAGAGCTTTATATGTATCATGCATGCATGAGTAACTATAGGCCTGGTGAATGAATTTTGTGCACTTGTGGGGCGGGTTCCTCAGCCCAGCCTGTACCTTCTTGCTGTCCAGGAGTCCACGGGTGATGTCCAACTGATGACTTAGGCCTGCTCCCCAAGGGCCTAAGTCATCAGTCAGATATCCTTACCGCTGCTGCAGAGGCGGGAGAGGCTCCCACCACTGCTGCTGTGCACACCAGCTGTAAGCCTAGCTTCTGACTGAGCGGCGCCCCCCCGTGGGAGTGCACTGTCCACCAGGGGCAGCTCCTGGGTTGAGAGTCTGCCCCCTGGTGGTCAGTGCAGATCCGAGCAACCGGCCGATTTGCATATTACCCTTTTATTATATAGGAGGATGCTAGTGCACGTCGTATGTACTGGTTGTTCGGTTGGCCAGACAGTCAGTGAGTAAATCGCAAAGTGGTTCACATTGAATGTCAACAAAAACAACCAAATTCACGATCGACAATGACAGGTCGAAATACACGTGTGTGATTGGCGCCAGCGAGAGCTTTGCATGTATTGTGCTTGTGCGAATCAACATTTATTTTTATTTATTTATTTATTTTTTTAAAATTTTTTTTATTGATTTTTTACAGAGAGGAAGGGAGAGAGAGAGAGTTAGAAACATCGATGAGAGAGAAACATCAATCAGCTGCCTCCTGCACATCTTCCACTGGGGATGTGCCCGCAACCCAGGTACATGCCCTTGACTGGAATCGAACCCGGGACCTTTCAGTCCACAGGCCGACGCTCTATCCACTGAGCCAAACCGGTTTCGGCAACATTTATTTTTAAATTGCCAGTGTGCGTCATATGTACTGGCCGTACATATGTATTGTTGGTCACTTAGCATTTTATATTTATACAAGAGCCCCAGTGCATGAAAACTCATGCACTGGAGGGGGCATCCCTCAGCTCGGCCTGCCCCCTCTCACAGTTTGGGAGCCCTCAGGGGCAGGAGGCAACCCGGTCATCAGGGGAAGGCGACGCTCCATCACACCTTTGCTACTGCCACTGCCAGCAGCGCAAGCCTCGGCCGGTCCTGGGTGGCTGGGTAGCCGCCATCCGAGGCTTGCCTGTGCCTCGGGCCAGCCCTGGATGGCTGGGGGGTTGAGAGGACTGGGGACTCCGGAGGCAGGAGCATGCTTGCCGTCCTGGTGGGGCTGAGGGGACTGGGCTGAAACCGGCTATCCGACATCCCCGAGGGGTCCCATATTGTGAGAAGGCACAGGCCAGGCCAAGGGACCCTACCGGTGCATGAATTTGTGCACTGGGCCTCTAGTCTATACTAATAAAAGGGTATGCTAATTAGACTGGGCATCTTCTGGACAAAGCCATGTTGGTGGGGGCTGAGGCAAAGGCGGTTAGGGGTGACCAGGTCAGCAGGGGAGGGCAGTTAGGGGTGACCAGGCAGTCAGGCAGGTAAGCATTTAGGAGTTAGCAGTCCCAGATTGCGAGAGGGACGACTGTTGGACATCCTCCAGGGGTTCCTGAAATAGAGAGGTGCAAGCAGAGCTGAGGGGACCCCCCCACCTGTGCACGAATTTTGTGCACCGGGCTCTAGTGTGTAGATAAGAATGCAACTGATTTCTGAATATTTATTTTGTATCCTGCTACCTTACTGAATTCAGTTATCAGGTCTAGTGGCTTTTGGTGGAATCTGTATAGTTCTCTCTATATAGTATCATATTATCTGCTATATAGTAATCTTTGAAGCTAGTGATATTTTTAAAAAATATATATTTTTACTGACGAGAGAGAGAGAGAGAGAGAGAGAGAGAGAGAGAGAGAGAGAGAGAGAGAAACATCAGTGATGAGAGAGAATCATCTATTCAGTTGCCTCCTGCACACCCCCTGCTGGGGATCGATCCCAAAACATGGGCATGTGCCTTGACCAGGAATGCAACCGTGACCCCCTTGCTCATAGGTCAGTGCTCAACCACGGCGCCACACCAGCGGGCTATTTCCTATTTTTATTAACTCTGTTTGCTACTAGAGTTTATCCTTGGGCAAGAGCAGAAAATTTGAGAAAAATTTATGAGGTAAACTAAATTGAATATTTGTTGTTACTTGTTTCATTAATTCGTGAGACTACTGTCATTTATAATGAGTGACCCGTTGTGGTAGTGCTTTTAGGAAAAAAAATAAGAGATCTATTGACATCTATTTCCTTATACACATGCTGATTCTTGATGAGGAGAGTGAATTCTTAGCAGTTATTTGGAGAGGTATGCCATTCTGAATTATTTTCACAGGTCACATTAACAGGAGATAATTGGGTTAATGGCATCACGTATAATTTCCATATGGAAGATTGCCAAATTACATTAATTGGGAACATAATCATTAGGAACTGAAGCTTAATTACTGTTCTGAAGTGTGATAAAATAAAAGGCTAAGTGCTGTAGTATTAGCATTTCATTCCAAGAAAGTGGAGTTTGATTTTTAATTTTAATTTGTTAAACTTAATTATTTGGTGGAATTATCCAGTTGATTTATTTTGTGTGTGTGTTTATTTTTCTCACTTTGTTTTTGGCATTTTTATTGCCAAAATTATAATTATATAATACCGAGTAACCAAAGAAAACAAAAGGTGAGATAACAGTCAAATTTGTCCATTAGAAGATCTGTTAGAAGGTTAAAACTCTTGGGTTTAATAACAATTATGAAAAAAAAACCCACAATTACGTTAATAAAATTTCAGTATGTGGTGGAAAGAGCTTTTAGCTGGGACTTAGAGGGTGTAGACTAGTCCAAATTTTGCCACAAGTAGGTATGTAGTCTCTGGCAAATTGTTTGTTTTCCAAATTTCACCTGTACAATAAGGGTTAAATGTTTTGTGCTTAGTTTACAGGAATATCATGAAGATTAAATGATATGTTAGTGTGAAATCTTTTTGAAAAAAATGTGTGGCTGTAAACAATATAAGGTATTTTCAGTAAGACCAATAAAAAAAAACATGGAATCCTGAGTATTTTAAGTTCAACTATACAAAATAAAGTCACATTGGTGCATGTCAAGTAAGAATATCAATGCCTATGACTTTATATGGTACTTATGCATTATATTTATACAGGTTCACTTTATACTGTGGGATAGTAGACTGCTGCATAATTTTTGGATTAAAATTTTATTGTTAAAAAGGGAATATAGTTTAATTTTTTTCTTTTTCTATCTCTCTCCTTTCTACAATGACTTTATATTATTTGTGTTAGTGGTTTTATTTTTTAAAAACATCTTTTTTTGTCTGTTTTAGGCTACTTGACTATTTGAGAGGTAGTTATAATGGTTAAGTGGAATGGCTCTTTTTTTCCTGTCACGTTAGTAGCTGTGTTACTTTGGCCAAATTATATAGTGATTTCCCTAGACCTCAGTTATCTCATCTAAAATGAGGATAAAAAGAGTACCTGCCTCACTCCATTGTTAAGATTAAATGAGACAATCAGAAAAAATTTTATTATGGTAATGGAAATGTATATACACTGGGAAAAATATGTTTAAATGACTTTTCCTTATAAAGCGTTTAGCACCGTGCCTGACATAGAGTAAACAGGAAGTATTTCATGTATTTCTGATGCTTTATATCTAGAATTTACGGATTCTTTTTGATACTCAGCAAAGTACTTAAGATCACAAATGTTTTATTGTCTGAAGTTAGTGTTTGAAACCTGGGCTGTTTGATTTCAAAGGCAGTTCTTTTCACAACTTGACTAATTCCTTAAGGTTTTGTTTCTGGTATATAAAAATTACATCTAGCCGAAACCGGTTTGGCTCAGTGGATAGAGCGTCGGCTTGCGGACTGAGAGGTCCCGGGTTCGATTCCGGTCAAGGGCATGTATCTGGGTTGCGGGCACATCCCCAGTGGGAGATGTGCAGGAGGCAGCTGATCGATGTTTCTCTCTCATCGATGTTTCTAACTCTCTGTCTCTCTCCCTTCCTCTCTGTAAAAAATCAATAAAATATATTTAAAAAAAAAAATTACATCTAAATGTAACCCTAGGATTAGGACACAGTGATGATTCAACCCGGCATGTGCCCTGACCAGGAATCAAACCGTGACTCCTGGTTTATGGATCAACACTCAACCACTGAGCAACACTGGCTGGGCAGGATTTCTTTATATATTCTGGATATAAGATCTTTGTTATCCATATTTATTGTATATGTCTTCTCTGGCTTGGCTTTTTAAAAACACTATTTTGATTTTTAAATTTCCTGTTTAAGAGATTCTATCTACCCAACATAATGAAGATATTCAAAAAATATTTTCTTCTAGAAACTTTATTTATTTACCTCTCATATTTTGATCTGTGATGCTTTTATAACTTAGTTTTCTATTATAGAGTCATTATGACTCTGCTTACCAGTATTTATTTTTTCTCTTAATTCTTCAGTTTGGCTAGTTTCTATTTCTGTGTCTTCCATTTTATTGATCTTTTCTTCGATGCCATAATTGTTTTAATTTTATCTGATGAAGCTTTCATTGTACATAATTGTATTTTTCATCTGTAGAAGTACTCTTTGGTTCTGCATTATATTTTTACTGATTTCAGAGAGGAAAGGAGAGGAAGAGATAGCAACATTAATGATGAGAGAGAATCGTTGGTTAGCTGCCTCCTGCATTCGCCCTACTGGGGACAGAACTCACAACCCAGGCATGTGCCCTGACTCGGAATTTAACAGGGATCTCCTGGTTCATAGGTCGACACACTCAACCACTGAGCCACACTGGCTGGGCAATATGTTTACATATATCGATTTTTTAATATTTTTCATTGATTTCAGAGAGGAAGGGAGAGGGAGAGAGAGAGAAACAACAGTTATGAGAGAGAATCATTGATTGGCTGCCTCCTGCATGCCCCTACTGGGTTTCGAGCCCACAACCCAGGCATGCGCCCTTGACTGGAATCGAACCCAGGACCCTTCAGTCTGCAGGCTGATGCTCTGCAGGCCAACGCTCTATCCACTGAGCCAAACCAGCTAGGGCAGTTTATATTTTTAAATCATGAGCACATTTATAATAGATGTTTTGTTATCCTCATCTCATAGCTCCATCATTTCTCTTTTATTTCTCCTGGTTATGAGTCATGTTTTTCTGTTTCTTAGCTAATCTACTCATTTTTTTATTGGGTGTTGGGCATTATGAATTTTACATTGTTTTTGTTGGATTTAACTGTCTTTAAAGAGTGTTAGACTTGGTTATAGCAGGCAGTGAAGGAACTTATACATCAGTCTGTGGTTTTGTTAGGGTGGGTCTCTAGAGTATACTTATTCCAGGGTTAGTTTTTGTCTTATTACTGAGTAGACTTTTCCACAATATTTAGCTGTTTATTGAAGCTCTATTCTGGCTACTTGGAACTCTCAATACCATGTGAGTTCTAAGAATTGTTGAACTTACTGCTTTGTTTGGCTTTATGAAATTTCACCCTACATATGCAAGACTTATCCTATCTAATAAAGAGGGAATATGCTAATTGACCCTCACGCCATTGCAAAGATGGCGGCACCCACAGCCAATAAGGAGGGAATATGCTAATTGCTGGCCTGCCCTCAAAGATGGCAGTGCCCAGTCCCCTCAGCTCCCCAGCTGCCCAGGGCTGGCCCGAGGTGCAGGCAAGCCTCGGATGGTGGCTGCCCAGTTGCCCAGGGCTGCCCGAGGCTCAGGTAACTGGGGCCTGCTGAGGCTTGTGCTTCTGGCAGTGGCAGCAGCAGAGTTGTGATGGGGGCGTCCCCTTCCCCTAATTGCCGGGTCACCACCTGCCCCTGAGGGCTCCTGGACTGTGAGAGGGGGCAGGCTGGGCTGAGGGACCCCCCTCCAGTGCATGAATTTTCATGCACCGGGCCTCTAGTTATTCAGTAATTTGCAAATTGTTGGATCTCTTCCTCTGAATAATTCCATTGTTTTTTGCAAATGTTGTTGGAGTTCAATCTTTGTCTCTTCAACTTTGTGGACTATTGTGCTCTGCTTGGTATTATTCTTGTGCTGTGATCTATAAAGCAGTGGCATTTCTAAGCTCATCATGATTTTTTTTTTAAACATTTTTATTTTAATATATTTTATTGATTTTTTTACAGAGAGGAAGGGAGAGGGATAGAGAGTTAGAAACATCGATGAGAGAGAAACATCGATCAGCTGCCTCCTGCACACATCCTACTGGGGATGTGCCTGCAGCCAAGGTACATGCCCTTGACTGGAATCGAACCTGGGACCCTTGAGTCCACAGGCTGATGCTCTATCCACTGAGCCAAACCGGTTAGGGCCTCATCATGATTTTATTTCCCCATCTCATGTGGTTCACAATCCAGCCCTGCCTGTTGTTCAGTGTCTGACAACAGTTATTTCATACTAGAGGCCTGGTGCACTAATTTGTGCACCGGTGGTGTCCCTTGGCCTGACCTGCGCCCTCTCACAATCTGGGACCCCTTGGGGGATGTCTGACTGTTGGTTTCAGCCCAATCCCTGCAGGCCAGGCTGAGGGACCCCTCCAGTGCATGAACCTATGCACTGGGCCTCTATTATGCATATAAGATCTTTGGTTAATCTCTTTCTGCCCTCTGCCCTCCCCCCTTCCCTCTGAGATTCATCAGTCTGTCCATGTTTCCATGCCTGTGCATTGAGCCTCTGTCTTGGTGGTCAGTGCATGTCATATAGCTAGCTACCGGTCGAATGGTTGCTTAGGCTATTTATTTTGTCCAGTTTTTTTGTTGGAGAAGGGAAGTTCAGCCTCACCCATTATGGCCAAAAGTGGTAGTTCTCTTAATACATGTTTACAGAAATAAGTTTTCAGAAAGCTAATTGAGGGTTTTAAGAATAGTGCACTTAATCTGTGTGCTGTATGTATGTTTTTCCTGGAAAATAGTGACAAATGAAGCAACCCTTTTAACTAGCCTAGTCTTTACATCATAGCTTCCTTTACTGCTTTTTACTGTTTTTATTATAATTATACCAGAGGCCTGGTTCATGGATTTGTGCACTGGTGGGGTCCCTCGGAATGGCCTGCAGGGATCTGGCCGAAACCAGCAGTCCAATGCCGCCTGCCACTCCCGCTCATCCCAGCCCCGCTGTGCCTGCCCGGGGCTCGCACCTAGTCAGTCCCAATTGGGAGAGGCTTGCGCCGCCACAGTGGTGCTTGCCAGGCATGAGCCCTGCGTCTGACACCCATCTCTTAGCTTAGTGGCGCTCCCACTGTGGGAGTGCACTGAACACCAGGGGGCAGCTCCTGCATTGAGCATCTTCTCCCTGGTGGTCAGTGTGCGTCATAGTGACCGGTCGTTCAGTCACTTAGGCTTTTATAGATATGAAAAATGTTATTTTTTTTAATCTTTAATTTCTTCATTGGTTAAGGTACTACAAATGTGTCCTCATCCCCCCATTAACCCTCAACTCCCCCCCACTCATGCTCTCATCCCCCTGTTGTCCGTGTCCATTGGTTTGGCTTATATGCATGCATACAAGTCCTTTAGTTGATCTCTCCTTACCCCCATCCTCCCCTACTTTCCCCCTGGGGATTGATAGTCTGATCGCTGTTTCTCTGTCTCTGGATCTGTCCCTGTTCATCAGTCTATGTTATTCTCTATATTCCACAAATGAGTGAGATCATGTGGTATTTATCTTTCTGTGACTGGCTTATTTCGCTTAGCATAATGCTCTCCAGTTCCATCCATGCTGTTGCAAATGGTAAGAATTCCTTCTTTTTCACAGCAGTGTAATATTCCACTGTGTAGATGTAGCACAGTTTTTTATTCCACTCATCTGCTGTTTCCAAATCTTAGCTATGGTGAATTGAGCTGCTATAAACATAAGGGTGCATATATCCTTTCTGATTGGTGTTTCTGGCTTCTTGGGATATATTCCTAGAAGTGGGATCACTGGGTCGAATGGGAGTTCCATGAAAAACGTTATTTTTAAGCTTTCTTTTTATTTATTTATTTATTTTAATTAAATCTTTATTTTCAGATTATTACATTTGTTCCTCTTTTTTCCCCCCATAACTCCCCTTCTCCCAGTTCCCGCCCCACCCTCCGCCCTCACTCCCCACCCACTGTCCTCATCCATAGGTGCACGATATATGTCCAGTCTCTTCCCGCATCTCCCACACCCCTTTCCCCCCAAGAATAGTCAGTCCATTCCCTTTCTATGTCCCTGATTCTATTATGATCACCAGATTATTCATGCACTTGATTCTTAGATTCACTTGTTGATAGATGCATGTTTGTTGTTCATAATTTGTATCTTTACCTTTTTCTTCTTCTTCCTCTTCTTAAAGGATACCTTTCAGCATTTCATATAATACTGGTTTGGTGGTGATGAACTCCTTTAGCTTTTCCTTATCTGTGAAGCTCTTTATCTGACCTTCCGTTCTGAATGATAGCTTTGCTGGATAAAGTAATCTTGGTTGTAGGTTCTTGGTATTCATCACTTTGAATATTTCTTGCCATTCCCTTCTGGCCTGCAAAGTTTCTGTTGAGAAATCAGCTGACAGTCGTATGGGTATTCCCTTGTAGGTAACTGAGTTTCTTTCTCTTGATGCTCTTAAGAGTCTCTCTTTGTCTTTTGCTCTTGGCATTTTAATTATGATGTGTCTTGGTGTGGTCCTCTTTGGGTTCCTTTTGTTTGGGGTTCTCTGCGCTTCCTGGACCTGTAAGTCTATTTCTTTCACCAGGTAGGGGAAGTTTTCTGTCATTATTTCTTGAAATAGGTTTTCAATATCTTGCTCTCTCTCATCTTCTGGTACCCCTATAATTCTGATGTTGGTACGCTTGAAGCTGTCCCAGAGACTCCTTACACTATCTTCGTATTTTCGGATTATTTTTTCATTTTGCTTTTCTGGTTGGGTGTTTTTTGCTTCTTCGCATTTCAAATCTTTGCCTTGATTCTTGCGCTCCTCTGGTCTGCTGTTGGGAGTCTGTATAGTATTCGTTATTTCGGTCTGTGTATGCTTAATTTCTAGTTGGTTCTTTATCATAACATCAAGGGTCTCATTAGATTTCTTGAGGATCTCACTACATTTATCGACGGCTTCTAGACAGTTCTTAAGAGACCTTAAAAGTGTGGTTCTGAACTGAATATCCTCCATTGACAGTTTTGTCCTGTTTCTTTGTCTCCGCATTTTTTATGCTTTCTTGGTGCACCACCTAGTGGTCTTTGTGCGCAGTCTTGTTGTAGTTAAGCCTTGAAGCCTTGATTGTTGTCGGCAATACCGGGGGTGATTTGACCTCCAGGCTAAATGGCTATGAGAGTCAGCTGTGTCTGCAGTGGGAGAGCTTCTGTGCTGGATCTCTAGGGCGGTGCTAATCTAGCGTTTGCCTGAGGCTATCCCGCAAATGGCTCTGCGCAGGGCTTGTGCGGGGCGGGTCCCCGGGGATCTACAGGGCGGGCCGGAGCGAGCAGTTATGGCTGCTCTCAGTTCCGTCCCTAGGGGCTCTGCCTCACAGAGTCCCAGCAACTGCTGCAAACCTCGGAGAGAAAGCTGCCTTCGAGTTCCGACTGAAGCCAGACAGTCCCGCTTCTTCCGTTTGAGTCTGGGTCCCTAGAGACTCGCCGGGATCTGGAGCTCAGAGTCTGAAACTCCCTCCCGATTGAAAACAACAACCGCGCCCTCCGCCTCCAGCTCGCTCCGCGTGCACTCCGCACCTTAGTATTTCACTTCAGCACTGCGCCTCCTCTGAGTCTGGGTATGATATTCTCTTTCCTCCTAGTTGTAGAATTTCCACTCGGCCAGCCTTCCTGTGGTTCTGGATGATGTCCGTTCCGTCTTTTAGTTGTTTTTTGAAGTGGTTGTTCAAGGCAGCAATCTCCGGCGTTAACCTATGCCGCCATCTTGGTTTCTCTGTATTTTGCAATATATATTTGTTCACACAGCTCTGATTTAGGAATTCAGAAGAGAAAAAATTGAGAAGGAATCACTAAGAGAGGAGTTTATAGCTTTACGGCATGAGGAGCTTACAGGTTTTTAAAATAAATCCTATTTTTAAGCTTTCTGTTAAGTAAATAGGAACACTAAGTTTAGTTGCTTAGTCTTGTGTTTCTTTGATTACATACATTTGGTAGTAACTCCCAAGTTACAGTTTTTGTTCTCCCCTTCCTCTTATCCCCCAGGTCATTCAGCCTGCTGAGTGCTGAGTTGATTGTGGGGGGGGAGGGCAAGAGTTAGGAAGCAATTGCAGAGAAACTGGGACTGATGGACCTACTAGATCAGGGGTGGGGAACCTCTAGCCTGTGGATTCATTTGGTCTGGCCCTGCCAAGAAATTAGGGGTGAGATAATTAAATGTTTGACCAAATATAGCAGGTTAAATTTTAAGTTGATAATTTTGTATGGCCCATGAATGATGTTATAAATATCCAAATGGCCCTTGACAGAAAAAAATTTTCCCACTCCTTTACTAGAGGATGGAAGTATGAAGGAAAGAAAGGACCAAGGATAATTAGTTTTTCTTTCATCGTCATCTGGTTGGATGAATTGAGGGGAAGATATGTACTGAGATGGAAAAGACTTGGTTAAGAATAGATTTTGGGGTGAAATCAGTTGTGTTTTGGATAAATTAGTTGAGATGTGAAACAAACAATATGGTGAGTACATAGTTGGTATAGAACAACTCTATAGTTGGCTGTAGTATTGAGCTGTAGGCAATTGATTTCTTGATGCTACATGTAAAAAGTTACTACATATTCTATCATTTTTGTCATCTTTTGCATTAACTATCCCTCCCAGATTTTGAATATATTATTTTAAAAGTTGTGAGTAAATTTTATGACAGTGAATATCTTTTAGATGCAGGTTTTGTTTTGTTGTAACATACAGTGATTTAAAAAATAATTATGAAAGCACATGTTGATGCCTAAAATTCAAATAATAAAAAAATAAGTAATTTCCCCCTCTCTCACCCATGCCTTCCCACTCCAGAATCAAGTACCCTCAGTCCTCCTAGCCATTTTATCTGGTATTTGCTTTCTTTTGTTTAACAATATATCACTATTTCTTGATACATGACTTTTTGTTTTTTTGGTCGTTGTTGTTAATCCTCACCCAAGGATATTTTTTTCTTTTGATTTTTAGAGACAGTGGAAGGGAGGGAGAGAAGGAGGAAGAGTGAGAGGGAGAGCTATTGATATGAGAGAGACAAGTCAATTACTTGCCTCCTGTACACACCCAGGGTTCAGGGATCGAACCTACAACCCAGGTACTTACCCCCTTGACTGGGATATGAACCCACAACCCCTCTGTGTGCTGTCTGATGCTGTAACCACTGACCCTTACCAGCCAGGGCGATAAATGACTTTTAAACATTTGTTGACTTTTGGTTATGGAATATGAGGACTTAGAACTTCATCACTACCATGTTTGCCCTCTTTCCTTTTCCTCATTACCTCATATCACAATATTTCAGTAAATTAGTACTTAATACTTACATTTTTATAATCATGTATATGTTGTTCACTGGTAAGCCAAATATTACACTAAATTACACTTTCTTATATAAGTCTTTATTTCTCCTGGAGTTAATATCTGTCTCATTTATGCAGTTATCTGGTTTTCTTTTCTTTTTGTTAATTGATTTCAGAGAGGAAAGGGGGGGGGGAG
This sequence comes from Myotis nattereri, assembly GCF_964212035.1. NCBI lineage: Eukaryota > Metazoa > Chordata > Mammalia > Chiroptera > Vespertilionidae > Myotis > Myotis nattereri. Next base: position 61,998,687 of record NC_138080.1, on the reverse strand, counting down.
AGAGAGAGAGAGAAACATCAATGATGAGAGAGAATCATTGATTGACTGCCTCCTGCATGCTCCACACTGGGGATCTAGTCTGTAACCTGGGCATGTGCCCTGACTGGGGAATCAAACCATGACCTTCTGGTTGCACAACCACTGAGTCATGCCAGCTGGACAGTTATTTTGTTTTCTGTAGACCTGTTACTTTCCCCCCAAATATGCCTGTTCTTCTGTTATGTGGTTATAAGTAATATTTTCCATATTATGAAGTACATCAGTTCCATTTTTGCCTTTGTTGGAAAGGTATTCCATGGTGTCCTTTGGCTTCGCTTCCTTTTTTATTTTGGAGTGGTTGTTCTCTAGTTCTTTTTTCTGCATTAGATTCCTTAGTTACTAACTTCCATTTTGTCTTGTTAAATTTTTTTTGATTCTTTTTAATAAACTTTTCTAAGGGAGATTATAGAATTTTAGCTTTCTGAGAAGCCTTAAAATGTCACATTACTCATAGAGTTGATTGCTAATCTTTCTGGGTATAGAATTCTAGATTGAAACTTAATTTCCACTGAATTTTTAAGGCTGTGTATAGTTTTCTGACTTTCAGCAATATTCCAGTACTATTATCGAATAAAAGGTGCCATTATGATTACAGATCATTCTTATGTTTGTTTGTTTCTTTCTTTTCCTTCTCTTTCTCTGGAAATTTTTAAGGACCTTTTCTTTTTGGGCTTTGAAATTTCATTATGATGTTTCATGGTATGGGTCTTTATTCTTCTTTATTATTTTGCACGTACTTGTTTGTCCCTTTGTAGCTTGAGAGACTTTTTTCCTTCAGTTAAAAAGAAAATTTGTTTTGAAATATAATTTCTACACTTCTACTTTTATTCAGTTTTCACTTTATATAATAAGTAGTAGCCCTGTGCATGAATCTGTGCACCAGTAGCTCGCTGCCGCCCTCCAGTAGCTCTCCACCCACTGCCCCACCCTCCTGCAGCTGCCCAACCTCCCATAGCTTGCTGCCCTGCCCCCTCCTGATCCGCTGCCCGCTTGTAGCTCACTGCCCCACCCTCCTGATCCGTGATCCCGTTGTAACGCGGTCGGTCGTTATGCATCACAGTGTAACGACCATTACGTATTACATCTTTATTATATAGGACTAGAGGCCCAATACACGAAGATTTGTGCAAGAATAGGCCTTCCTTCCCCTGGCTGCTGGCACCACCTTGGCTCCGGCCTGGAGCCACCTCCCACCTTTGCGCGCTGCCCGGAGGCCCGGAGCGGCCAGGGCGGGGTGGAACACCTGTGTTGTCACCATGGCGATGATGCAAGCATCCTGGCCTGGCTGCCACCATCTTTGTCGTATCAATTTGCATATTCCCTCCTTACTGGCTGTGGGTGCTGCCATCTTTGTCGCAAAGTGACTGTCAATTTGCATATTCCATTTTTATTAGGATTGTTGAACCTTTTGGAGTAAGCTAATGATTTTCTTATTTTTTTTTGTAATCTATATTCTGTCCTTTTGTTTTATTTTCTGTATTTGAACCTTCTGTATTTTTTTACTGGGATTTAAAAGAATATGGAAGTAATCTTTGATTATCCTATTGTGTGTAACAATAAAACATTTCACAATGAATTTAAACTTTTTGCATTTCTTGCTAAACTTATTTTTTTTTTCTTTAACAGAGATGTTATGAGCATAAACAGTATAGAAATGGGTTGAAATTCTGTAAACAAATCCTCTCTAATCCCAAATTTGCAGAGCATGGAGGTAAGTGTAAATACCATATGCTTACTTGTGAGTATGAATAGATAAGGCTTTGCTTACTTGTCTGGCTTCATTTATTTGGGTTCTATCACTTCCTAATGCCTTAAATAATTTCCAGAGACAATGGACTTTTTTATCCTTGACGTCTGTTTTTTGAATTTAGTGTCAAGAAAATGATACACACATTTTACTTGAGTTCTGAGATACCTATTTTAAGACTAAGCATGGAGGGGAGGCAGAAGCACCTAGTAGAATAAATATGCTTATTTAAGTTGAATCAGTAAATTTATTTAAGATGTTAAAAGAAAAATTTGCTTTAGAATTTTGATCTGGGGAATTTTATTCCTTAAAATAACTTACTCAGAAAGTGCCCATTTGGTCCCAGCGTCTTTTTATTTAGCATTATATCTTAGTTTTTTCAGACAGCCATATTTAATGCATGATTTGTATATTGTAATCTGAAAATTTTTTTGCCTTTTAGCTTTTGCCTATGTGAGGGTAGAAGATTGGACAGTGAGATGTTTGTAGAGTAAGGGAAGAGTGTTTAGCTAAACTTGATGAGGCAAGGGAAAAATAAGCTTTCACAGGTCAGAGTTGTATAGTTAGGAAACATGGCTATTTGGTAGTTAATTTGATAGTGTTCTCACTATTGGAGAGAGAGTAATAGTTTTCTATTAGCTTTACTTTATTAAAATAATAGCACTGTTTTTTTCTTTTCTCTCTTTTTTTTTAATCATCACCCAAGAATATTTTTCCATTGATTTTAGAGAGAGGGAATACAGAGAGAAACATCAATGTGAGAGAAACACATCAATTGGTTGCCTCCTGCATGCGCTCTGACCAGGGCCCGGGCCCAGGAGGAGCCTGCAACGAAGGCACGTGCTCTTGACCGGAATCAAACCCGGGAACCCTTGGGTCCGCAGGACGATGCTCTGTCCACTGAGCCAAAACAGCTAGGGCTAACACTTTTTTAATGTTGTTAAAAATATTTTTTGCTGGCCAGCTGGATATTAGGTTGTTTATATTTTTTTCTAAAGTAAAATACTGGTCATATAACTTTAGTAATGTAATGATAGAATTTCAGTATAGCAGAGACCAAAGTTAATTGTTCTAAAGTGCAGTTGCTCAAATTTATTTATTTATTTTTAAATATATTTCTTTATTGATTTCAGAGAGGAAGGGAGAGGGAGAAAGAGGTAGAAACATCAATGATGAGAGAGAATCATTGATCGGCTGCCTCCAGTATGCCCCCCACTGAGGATTGAGCCCACAACCTGGGCATGTGCCCTTGGCCGGAATTGAACCTGGGACCTTTCAGTCCACAGGCTCATGCTCTATCCACTGAGTCAAACTGGCTAGGGCTAGTTTCTCATATTTTAACATATCTGAAATTAGGTTGCATATGAAGGATCGTAACCTAATGGAAAATATTTTTTAACAGTACATAAAATGATGGTTTGTCTTAAACGTAATGGCATCCTGGGGTTCCATTAATTAAGGAACTTTAAGATGTTTGGTAAAGCTTGTAAGAATATATTTTACTTGTTTGATAGCAAAGGGTTACTTTTTACAGTACCGTGCCAAATATATTTGCTTTCTTTTCATTTATACATGAGGCCCGGTGCACGAAATTTGTGCACTCGGTGGGAGGGGGATCTCTCAACCCGGCCTGAGCCCTCTCGCAATCTGGGAGCCCTTGGGGGATGTCTAACAGGCCCGCTCCCCAACAGTCGGACATCCTTAGTGCTGCCACAGAGGCAGGAGAGGCTTCCGCCACTGCCACTGCACTTGCCAGCCATGAGCCCGGCTTCTGGCTGAATAGCGCTTCCTCTGTGGGAGCGCACCGACCACCAGAGAGCAGCTCCTGCATTGAGCGTCTGCCCCCTGGTGGTCAGTGCATGTCATAGCGACTGGTTGTTCCACTTTTCGGGTGATTTGCATACTAGCCTTTTGTTATATAGGATGATTTATAACAATTTAGTACATGATTTCCCCCCTCTTTTTTGCTTTTATTTCTTTATCTGTACTTTCCTATAAATGTTTTTTTTCCTTTGAGCCATATTATCTTTTATTCCTACATAATTTTTCTATAAATTTTAAATTTTAGTCCTAAAAGTTAGACAAATGCATAATAAATATTTTTATTCTTTTGTACATCATAAAATATATATTATAAAATTAAAAATATTTTTTTGCCTTTTCTAAAAAATTAATGTTTCCCTCAACTTCCTCTTTTATTTATTTAATTTTTTTGTTAATCTTCACCGGAGGAGATTTTACCATTGACTTTTAGAGAGAGTGAGTGAAGGGGAAGAGACAGAGAGAAACACATGCCTTGGTTGCCTCCCACACACACACCCGTACTGGGGTCAGGACCTGGGACACTTCAGTCCGCAGGCTGACTCTGTATCCACTGAGCCAAACCAGCTTGGGCTCAGGTCCCTCTTTTAATCTGTTCAATGTGAGTGACACGAGTCTGATATCTTCTTTTATTTGTATATTTAATAATATCCTAAAGAATCATTGTAAAAGAATGAAATTTATGCATATCAGAAATGTGTATGTATATAATTTATGTGTATATTTTAATCATTGAGCAATGATTTTAATCTCTGTAATTTGGGTTCAAAGAAGTAAAATCTGTTTTGTGATAAAGTTTTTTCATACTTTAAAGGAGTAATTATCTAAGGTCATTCTATAGAACTTCCCTAAAGAATAGTAATAGAGCTGTTGTATCTCGTTAGCATCTGAATTTCCAGATATTAATGCATTTTGTACCTTTCATCGTAAAAAATAAATCTAGGGAGGCCTAGAGTATAGAAATGTGGTTTAACTGGTTTGTCGATTTTTAAAATATTTTAATTCTGTGCAAACCTGGAAAATTTCCTAATAATCTTCAGTTCTTAGGGTAATGTAACATTTGTCTTTGAGGTTATGGTTATCTTTTTTGTTGTTGACTATTTTAAATGTTTAATTCCTTTTTCCTACTTTTTCTTATTTTTTAATAGAAACTCTGGCTATGAAAGGATTAACATTGAACTGTTTGGGTAAAAAGGAAGAAGCTTATGAATTGGTTCGTAGAGGTTTGAGAAATGACTTGAAGAGTCATGTGTGTATCCTTTTTGAGATATGTAACTCCAGAGGAGTAGCAACTGCCTTCATTCAGGGAACACTTTTACATATCTACCATGTTCTAATGCATCTATCTATTTACAGATTAATGGACTTGCCTTTTTAAAGTATCTATGAAAACTCTTCCCATGCTTCAAAAAGAAGGCACCCTGCAGACCTTGTCATGATCATAAATTAAAGAAGGGTGTACACTAAGGAATATTAGAAGCCATATAGTGCACTGTTTAAGAGCACAGGTTTAGGAGTATACTTCACTTAGGTTTGAATCCCAGCTCAGCTTCTTTCTGGTTGTGATCATAGGGCTTAGTTTCCTCATGCGTAAAATGAGGGTAATCAGAACCAACTCACTGTGGTGGTGTAAAGATTAATGATGCTTAACAAAGTCCCTGATCATGCTAATTACTATGCTATACAAATTTTATCTTAGTAAGGAAATATGAGGGTAGCAGTAAGTACAAGTGTCTGAGGGAAGATAGAAAGAAAGATTGTGGGTTGCTATTTATTAAGTAGTTTTTAAACAAATATTTTCTTGCCTATTTTGTGGGCAAACACAATTTTAAGTGCTGAAACACTTAGCAGATTTTCAAATGTTTACCAGGCCCTTGGCATAGTACAAATTAAGAAATGAAAGGGTATTAATTTAGAAGCATATACAGAACATTTCTGAGTATTACATGAAATGTTAGTGCATGTTAAAAAATTATCACTATTCCAGTAAAAAAAAAAAGTGAGTTGGGAATAACCAGAAACTAAAAAGGTCAGCAAGTAGTAATTAGATGGTTGTAGATATCTTTTTATCATTTATAATAATTGCACAGTGTTCTATATGTTATTTGCCATGGTTTATATAATTGGGTTCCTCTTGATGGACATAAGACTCCTTGAAGGTAAATTTTTAGGAGGTGAAGATTAGAGGCAGTTAAAAGGTGTTACAGTGCTCAAGAGGTGATTGAAATGGGGAGGAATGAGAAGGTAAATAACGGGGCAGATTATAAAGGGTAGTGTGTTTTAGGCTTTTCAAAACCATGTTCTAACCAACAGAAGATTTGTTAAGCCTTACTTTGTCATTCATATTATGAAAAGATTATTTTTCAAGTAAAATTTTATGTTAAATATATATTTTTAGTTAAACATGCCACCCTAGGTATTCTATATTTTACTGTTCTTGAGAATCCCTGCTGTATAAGTTACTAAATTAAAATTTTTGAACCTGATCTGAAAGAGAAACTTCTGTAAATTTCTAGAAAGGGGAGTGGATTTTTTCCCTTTTGATTATGTATGTGTTATAAAGGTTACTTTGGCAGGAGAGAATAAAAGCAGAACTGAAGGTGGGAGAATGGTGATTGTCGTAGTAATTAAGATCTAAAGTGAAAAGTACTTGTGTTAGGATAGTGGAAATACATATTTTCCCCCTTTATTCCATTTTTTTTTTTTTACAACATGTAATTTTGCTTATATATGTCTCTTATTAGACTCTTAAGTTCTTTGCATGCAGGAGACTGCCCTTTTGGGTCATCTACCACCCTAATTATTAAGACATTTTAATATATGTGGAATGAAGATCTTTATTTTATATGTGGTTGATTTTTAGGAACTTCGTTCTGCACTAAGGGTTCTCTCCCAAGGACCTTGTTAGCTAAAGAAAATAAAATATACATCATTTAAAATAATTGTATGTTGTGGATACCCATTCCCTCTTTTTTCTTTTGATATTAGCTAATATTTATTGAGCATTTGATGCCAGCCAGTGAGCACTTTATATGTGTTATTCCAATTAGTCACCAAACTAATGCTTTACTTTATAGACTTTCTATTTACATTTTATAATTGAGGAAACATGGCCAGATTAAATAATTTATCGAAGGTCATAGAGCTAACAAGGCAGGCTAGACCTGTTTGCTCTGGTTTGAAAAGCTGTACTGTTTTCCATTGTATTAAACTATTGTATCTTTATATTATCTCCTTTTTATTTAATGCTTGTAATTTTATAAATAGCTATAGTTCTCTGAGTTTCCTGGGGAATATTATTGGAATACTATCTCTTGACTTAACTAAGTCCTTTAGTTGTATCCTTAACTAAATCTTTAGGTTGGCATGTTTATGGCCTTCTCCAGAGGTCAGACAAGAAATATGATGAAGCCATTAAGTGTTACAGAAATGCGCTAAAATGGGATAAAGACAATCTTCAAATCTTAAGGGACCTTTCTTTACTACAGATTCAAATGCGAGATCTTGAGGGTTACAGGGTAAGTAAAATAATTTTTTATTCTAGGAGAAAATATTGTTAAAATATAAACCTTTTTTGAGTACTTTTTGATAATAAAATTTTCCATTTTTAAAAAGAATTTAATTAAATCTTACACCTTCCCCCAGTAGTGATTGTGTTTATGACTGGACTATTCAGATTTTAAAAATAAATTTTTTACTATGAGGCAGTTAGATTACTCTATAGGATTTAGTTAATCAATTCAGTAAAAATTAACAATAGTCCTCAAATAGGCAATGCCTTTATCTGCTGTTAACATTTAAATATTAGTTGTTACATTTTTCTGGGAAACATTTTTTTGTTTATTTTTACCCTCGTTGAAACTAATATTCTCTCTTTGTAGCTACATTTGAATTCTCTCTCTTTAAAAAAAAATATATTTTATTGATTTTTTACAGAGAGGAAGGGAGAGGGATAGAGTGTTTTAGAAACACCAATGAGAGAAATATCGGTCAGCTGCCTCCTGCACAACCCCCACTGGGGATATGCCCGCAACCAAGGTATATGCCCTTGACTGGAATCGAACCTGGGGCCCTTCAGCCCGCAGGCTGACGCTCTATCCACTGAGCCAAACCGGTCAGGGCTACATTTTAATTCTTAAACATTCTATTAAATTAGATGATTGCTTTTCTCTCTTTTTTCTCATGTAGTACCTGCTGAGTTATTTTCTATAGATCTTAATTCAGTAGTTGTGCATTGTATTTTTTTAAAATGTTTTTCCTTTGTACTGTCTTTTCCATCTTGTCTTTTCTTAGAGATAATAAATCAGAAAATAATGATGTGTACCTAGTTATAACTTTTTAAAAAAATTACAAGATTACCTTGGAGGCTTCATTGTACTTTTTTTTTTTAGCCCTCACCTGGGAATGTGTGTTTTTAAATTGACTTTAGAGATAGAAAGGAAGAGAGAGGGAGGAAGGGAGGAGAAAGAGAAGGAAGGGAGGAGAGAGAGGAAGGGGGCGGGAGGGGGAGAGAGAGAGAGAGAGAGAGAGAGAGAGAAACATCAATTAGTTGCCTCCTGTATGCACCCATATCGGAGATTGAACCTGCAACCTGGGTATGTGCCCTGGCTGGGAATTGAACCTGCGAACTTTCTGTACACTGGACAATACTCCAACCGGTTGAGCCACACAGGCTAGGGCTTCATTGTGCTTTTTAAGAAAATATTTTTTTGCTTCAGTAATGCTATACAGTATGGCTATTTGAAATTGTTTTCTGATATTATTCCCTGCATTGTGTTGCAAATTGCTCAGTGTTGTGGGGGAATTAATATGATCTTTTTAAGGAGCATATGCTTTCACTGTAAACCTAAGAAAAAGTTTTTTCTCCCCTGCCTTAAAGGAAACAAGATACCAATTACTTCAGCTTCGACCTGCCCAGAGAGCATCATGGATTGGTTACGCTATTGCTTACCACTTATTAGAAGATTATGAAATGGCAGCAAAGATTTTAGAAGAGTTTAGGAAAACACAACAGGTAACATTCAGAAGCCAGACCTAGTAAACTAGGTCCGATTCTAAATATAACTAAAAGAAAGAAGTGTACAAGAAGAGTATGCAAAGAACTTCCTAGAGGAGTTCACACACATTACTAATTTAATATTTGATACATTTACCTTATAATCTCTATATCTATTTATCTGTTTATAGTTTCTTCTAAAAACATTTGTATTTGCAGACACAATGCTCTTTGACTCCTAAATGTTTCCGTGTGGTATTTCCTAAGAATAACTCTGTAGTTGTGAACTCTATAGGATAGTACTGTGTAGAGTATTTAAAAATTAGGAAACTTAACATTGATAGACTATCTAATCTCTAGCCCATTTATCAATTGTCTATATCCTTTCTAGATTTTTTTTCCTATTTCAGGATCTAGTTTAGAATCATACCTTACATTTGCTTATTATCATTTCTCTTTGGTCTTTTTTAATCTTTGGAAGTTTTGAAGACTTCCTTTGTACTTTATGATATTGATATTTCTGAAGAATATAGGGTAGTGATTTTTGTAGAATGTCCATCCATTTGGATTTGTTTGGTGGTTCCTCATAATTAGTTATAGTTATGTATTTTTGGCAGGAAACCACAGAGTGTTGTTGAGCCCTTCTCAACTCATCACACTAAGAGGCACCTAATGTCTGTCTGTTCCATTTGATCACTTGGATAAGGTGGTATCTATTAGGTTTCTTCACTATAAACTTATTTTTTCTTTGTTATTTTTTTCCCTTGGTGTTAAAACACAATTCGAGACTTTATGGGTAGCCTGTTCATCAAATTTTACATTTATCCACTGGTCTTAGCATTTATCGATTATGATTCTTGCTTGAATCAACTGTTTCAGTGATAGTTGCAAAGTGGTTATTATCTCTTATTCCTTCTAGATTATTTGACATTCTGCTATTAAGTAAAAGCTTTCCTTTCCCCTTATTTATTTATTATATGTAAGGACTTAGGGATTTTTAGTCAGTGGGTTATAAGTTAGTACTGTCATTATTACTTAATTGTTCCCTAGACAGATATTTACTAATTTAAAAAAATTAGTTATATCAATCAGATTGTGTCCTTAGACTTCTTGTATGTATTTGAGTGTATAAACAGTTTTCTAATATGAAAACAAAATTCTTAACTGTTAATATTCCTTATATCCATATATAGACATCCCCTGATAAAGTGGATTATGAATATAGTGAACTCCTTTTATATCAGAATCAAGTTCTTCGGGAAGCAGGTCTCTATAGAGAAGCCCTGGAACACCTTTGTACCTATGAAAAGCAGATTTGTGATAAACTTGCTGTAGAAGAAACCAAAGGTATATTTTTTTTAAAGAATATCATTTATTCTAGCATTTAATTATGAGAAAGAGCAAGGTTAAAAATTTAGTTGCTGTTGAAAATTGCATGTAATTCAACTTTTTGATGATAGAAATCCTGTTCAAATAATTTTTAATCTGGGAAAATTACATTTAAACAATGAATATTGTTATAGGTAAAAAAAAACATGTTGAACAATAAAAATTATTGAATGAAGTGACTCAAAATATTTTTTCTTTAAAGAAAGTATTTTTGATCTTAAAATATAGGGTGTTGATTAAAAAAACACAGGATGTAATTGCTTAATTTTATATAACATAGGGTTAAATTTCTTAGAAATACCTTATTAGCAGAACAGGATGTGTATATCAGATTTCTTATATAGCTATATCAGTCTTTACTAAAGTATATATGGGACATTCTGGAAGTTCTTTATAGTTTATCTGGATATAGAAAGAATATGAATTGAAATCGGAGATTTGGGTTTATATGTGTGGATTGCAATAGGAGGGTAGGGTTTTAAATAAAAATCGTTAATGCTGCCATTTATTATAGGACTGAAAAAAAAAGGAGTCTTATGGGTTTAAGAGTTGAGGAAGTGGTAATGGAAAATGAAAGAATGACAAGTAATTAAAAATACAAGCACTTTCTAGGAATTATCATCTAAAGTGTTGCTTTGCCCTTGTTAGTCCAGAGAACTGAAATTTGCTGGTTCCAAATTCCATTGGCTCCCCTTGAAGTTGAACATAAGAAAACTGTGGTATCTGTTACATAAAACTGGATGTAGCCGTTGTTTGCCTGATGGACTTTGAGCAGATGATATTGCTACTGGCGAGAAAAAAATGGAAATTTAAGGTTCCTGATCCTCAGTTATGAGCGAACAGCTCTCTTTCATTTGAGTTGTCATCCCTTAATGGTCTCTTAGTTATAAGGGGAGGAGATTTATGACTTACTGGGAATATCGCTAGATTGGAAAAAAATAGTTCAAATTCCTTGATTGACTAGCTCCTAACTAGCTATATGATCAAGGCCAAGTCTTGGGCCTCAGTTTTTTTTTTTTTTTAATATATTTTATTGATTTTTTACAGAGAGGAAGAGAGCGAGATAGAGAGTTAGAAACATCGATGAGAGAAACATCGATCAGCTGCCTCCTGCACATCTCCCACTGGGGATATGCCTGCAACCCAGGTACATGCTCCTGACCGGAATCGAACCTGGGACCCTTCAGTCCGCAGGCCGACGCTCTATCCACTGAGCCAAACCGGTTACGGCGGGCCTCAGTTTTTTTTATGAAAGCACACGACAGTTTTCAAAATACTCTGATACATTATTTCATTTGCTTCTCTTGATAACTTTATTAGTTATAGGGAAACAGTGATGGGTAAAACGGGTTACAGGATCAACAAAATATTTTTATAGCATGTGCTTATGTTTACTTGAGAATGATCTAATAGACACAGAATATTTGATACAGTAGAGGGTTTGTGATCTAGTGGATAAGTTCAAGGCTTAGCCTTAAATAACAACATGATTAGTTTATCCCCAGAGATGGTAGAGTATATGGGCATTGAGTGGATGTGTAAATGTAGCGGACATTTGGGAGTTCCAATTGCTTTCATTTTCTCAATAAAATAGGAAACAGAGCCATTGGTTCATTCCATAAAATGTGTTGAATACCTGCAGTGAGTCAGCTATTGGGGACAATATACATAAAGAGAATAGAAAGGAAATGAGTGTAGAATCATCAGTCTTTGGGAATTCCAGTAATAAAGGCATTGTTGTTATTGGTGGCGCAGGGTGAGGGGGTAGGCGGGATGTCAGGATAATTTGGGAGCTTCCTGGAGTAGGTGAGTGGGCATATAGATAGGCAGAAAGTTTCATTAATTCTTATTCCATCAGTTCCTTTTACAAAGAAAATGTGGGAGAAGATGAAGGGAAGGAAATGTGGATGGGTAGTTTAGGGGAGCAAAGTTGGAGGATATTTTGTATATTCTTTTTTTTTAAAATATATTTTATTGATTTTTTACAGAGAGGAAGGGAGAGAGATAGAGAGTTAGAAACATCGATGAGAGAGAAACATCGATCAGCTGCCTCCTGCACATCTCCTACTGGGGATATGCCCGCAACCCAGGTACATGCCCTTGACCGGAATCGAACCTGGGACCTTTCAGTCCGCAGGCCGACGCTCTATCCACTGAGCCAAACCGGTTTCGGCTATTTTGTATATTCTTAGTGAAGTAGGCTTTTGGTTAATATAAAGCAGGCTGTTATTTTCAGCACTTTTGAGATTTTGAGACTGAGATGTTGAGGGTGGAAGTCTCCTTTATGTTACAGAATGTTTAGCAGCATCACTAGCTTCTATTTATCAGATACCATGGCATCACCCCCTCCACCTCCCTTTACTGTGACAACTAAAAACTATCCAGATATTGCCAAATGTCCCCTGGCTGGCAAAAGTGCCTCTGGTTAGAACCACTGGTATAGGCATTAAGAATATGTGCTCTTTCAGCCAAATTGCTTGGGTTCAAATTCTGACTCCAACATTTAACTAGCTGAATGACCCTCAGCAAGTTATACTTAAGTCCTCTCTGCTTTAAAATGATGAAATCAATGATAACCTAACTCATAGAGTTTTGAGAATTGAGTTAATGTATGTGAAACATTTCAAAGTCACTAACAAAGTAAGCACTTACTAAATGTTTTTTATTATCTGGTGAGAGCAAATGGTGTAAGGATATAGTTATAGTTTGAAAATAATAATTTTGGTCAACAGGAGCTGTCATGTTAAGGATAAGAATTCTGAATAGTGTTTGAGGCTTATGTGAGTTTGGAGCTCATATATTTGTAGTAAAACCAGTGCCTCTGTCCATTCATCTGATGACTTTGCTTTTTTTGTGGGAGAAGGTGTGGAGCAAACACTTTGGGATCATCTAGGCCTTAAATTTCTAAATAAGGGAGCTGAGGTTTGAGACTGATTTTGAAACTTGGGGCTGCTAATATCATTCAGGGATGAGATTGGTCATGCAGCCCAGAGAAGACATGCAGTGATTCTACGTGTTGCTGAGATGGCATAAAGCAGTGGTCGCCCGCGGACCACCGGGTGGTCCATGAAGTCCGAAAGGTTGGCGACCACTGGCCTAAAAGAAAAGAAAGGAGTGGGTTTTCTGTAAGGTTGAAGGATAGGATTAGTGAGACCAGAAGGAGGAAGACAAGTAAGTTCAGCTTAAAGTAATGTCTATTTGGTAGTTGGAAGCACTAGAAAACACAGCTTTTGGATGTGGCCGTGAATATAGGTACTACAGAATAGCTTCATAGTTAAAAGATGATAAATGTAGGGTATTAGATTAGGTCATTAATTTGGATGTTAAATTGTCCATATGATGTCAGGAATAATTAAGTAGTAGTTGATGGGTTTGGTGGTTGTGTTCCAATAAATTTGGGAAGTAGCTTGGAGTTAGACAAATATCTGAATAAATTGAGGATGTGATGAGAATGGCATTTCTAAATGTGAACTTGGGGAGAGACCATAATATTACATAGTAAATAGTCTTGTTTAAGGGAATTGGGAACTCAGGAGGATACCAAATGCATCCACTTCCCAGCATTGAAGAGATCTTAAAATTTGAGGGAAAAAAGTTGTAACCAGAAAATATGTAGTTAACTTCATTTGTGTTTTGTCAGGGGAACTTCTGTTGCAATTATGTCGCTTGGAAGATGCAGCTGATGTGTATAGAGGATTACAGGAGAGAAATCCTGAAAACTGGGCCTATTACAAAGGCCTGGAAAAGGCACTCAATCCAGGTAGCATTATTTAAAACTTACTTTCTAAGTTTTAGTTGCTTCTTTTGTAATTAACATGTATTTTATTAACTCATTCAAAAGCATAACTGGAAAAATAGTAGTTAAGAATTGGATCAGAATCTGAATATAAAAGTACATTTGTAAACTTCCATTTAATATGGCAAACAGCATTTTCTGAAACTTCTCTTCTACACAAATTCATAGAAATAGTTAAGAGAAAAAATTAGAAACAACTTTTAAAAATTCACAAATGTGCCCTGGCCAGTGTTGCTCAATTAGTTGGGCAGTCTCATTAGCAATAGATTGCTGGTTGAATTCCCTAGTCAGGGCACATGCCTGGGTTGCAGGTTTGATCCCTGATAGTGGGTGTGCAGGAGGCAACTGGTCTATCTGTGTGTCTCTCTCACATTGATGTTGCTCTTTCTCTCCTTCTTCCTTCCTCTCTAAAAATCAGTTTAAAATCATTTAAAAAATAAAATTAAAAAATTCACAAATGCATATAAGCAGCATCAAAAGCATGAAAGGGAAATTTCCACTGTCAGAAATGGAGATGTCTCCCTAAAGGAAAGAAGCAAACATAACTTCTCTGGTAACCTGTGGCCACATCAGAATGGCCTGCTGGGGCACATGAATATAGCTGGAAGAACAGCACTTGCCTATATGGGAAGAGGGACTAAATTTCCATCACTCAAATAAACTTGGCTTTTGAGACACCCCCCTCCCCCCAATTTCCTCCATCACCCTCTCCCATGAACAGGACCCACTTGTGAGGACAGGCCCAGAAACATGTTACCTATAGATAGGCCTGCCTGTTCCTCAGCCAAGAGGATCTGATTTGAAGCTGTGTTTCCCTCAAGACTGGTATTGAGCCATTTCTGATATAATGAGATATGCAGAAGGAACTTTGTAACGATGTCATACTATCCTAGAACACCAGCACAGGAATGATAATTATCAATGCTAGCAAAAGGGAGAGTGGAAATAAAGGAGGAATCTAAGGTGAGGACAGGGAATTGCAGCCATGAAATATGAATAGTGATGAGAAAGTACCAATTAGGAATCTGGGAAACAAAAAACCTACTTAGTGACTTAAAAATCTTGATTGAATAAGAGAGGCCACAGCTGAGGGGAGATTAGTGAAGTAGAAGATTGATGAACTGAGGAAAGCTCTCAACTGAGTGTAAAGAATAAAATACAAAAGAAAGAAAGAGAAATGGAAGATAGGGGACAGATCCAGAAGCTCCAAAGTAAATCAGAGGACAGGAGTTAGAAAAGGAGAGGTTGCCCCAGCCAGTGTTGCTCAGTGGTTAGGCATCAACCCATGAACCAAGAGGTCACCAGTTCAATTCCCAGTCAGGGCACATGCCTGGGTTGTGGGTTAGATCCCCAGTGGGAGGCATACAGGAGGCAGCCCATCAGTGATGTTTCTCTCTCGATGTTTCTATCTCGATGTTTCTATCTCTTTCCCTTCCTCTAAAAGTCAATAAAAACATAAATAAAATACAAGTCAGATCTGGTCATTACAAAAAGAAAAGGAGAGTTGAAGAGAATAGTGGAAGAAGCCATCTATGGAAATACAATACTTGAGCCATTCTCAGAACTACAGTACAGCAGTCCTCAGATTTTGAAAGGCTGCCTAGAATAGAAGAGGATAAAGAAAGTTATGTATTTTTTATCACTATAGGTATTTAAAATGTGAAAATATTAGAAGGAAGGAAATATTCTGAAATGATTGTTGATGCATTTAAATGGTTAGATTATAAATAATTTTCTTCCCATCTGCAAATTTTGCTTAATATCATATTTGTATACCTTGAGAAATATGTAATTTGTTAGAAATATATAATAGTTCTAGTTAAATATAAAAATAATTTTTTTTGTTTGCAGCTAATATGTTAGAACGACTAAAAATTTATGAGGAGGCCTGGACTAAGTATCCCAGGGGACTGGTGCCAAGAAGACTGCCATTAAACTTTTTATGTGGTGAGTATAATTGCAAAGGAATAAAAATGATGGTATGATTTACGGTTTCCTTGATTTTAAACATATAAAGGTGCATATTAGTAGGCATTGTTAGAGATGTCTGGGTAATTGTAAGTCAACAGGATTTTTTTCTTCCAAGGTGAGAAGTTTAAGGAATGTTTGGATAAGTTCTTAAGGATGAACTTCAGCAAGGGTTGTCCACCAGTCTTCAATACTTTGAGGTCATTATACAAAGATAAAGAAAAGGTAAAGCAAAATACGACTTTTTTTAAAACTATCATTTCTTTGCTTAGTATTTGGAATAATTGACTCTTGCTTATCTGTGCACATAGTACACATTTTGTGAATCTAGTATCAGTCTTCCTAGCTCATAGTTTAAATGCTCCTGTGCCTCTTCTTTCTTTAGCTAAATAATTTAGTGCTTATTTGTTTTAAGTCAGTGTAGGTATGAAAAGTTGGTAAGGTAGTGATTTCTTCAATATTTTCTCTAATCCCTGCTCATGGTGAAACTCAGAAGTGATTTCTTTTTTTAAACTAAGATTTAGCTCAGTAATCTTTCTCCTTTTTTATTTAGTATAAAAAATTCTGTCAGAAGAGTTTATTTGCTGTCCCAGTAAGCTAACTTACTCTTTTAGCTATATATTACAATATTCAAATGCTTGTTAAGAGGATGTTTTGATCTTAATTTAGATTATTTTGCTTGCAAGTACAGTGGCATCAAGACATGTTGGTTGGATAAAAAAAAATCAGTTACAGTGAAGAATCAGAAAGATGGGACAAATTAAACATGCTAAACACTAACCTAAAGCACATAAGGTACACTTATTTGCCAGTCTTTTGTTGCGAGGCCCAAGGCATGGGCTTTATTGATGACTTTCGCTTTTTTTTCTTGCATAAAACACATTTATAAAATGTGGTCTGTTATTTTCAGTTTGGCTAGAGAACTTGATGATTGCAAAGCAGTTTTAATTGTAGAATTCCTATATATTTTAATGGTATATATGGTTGTCTTATTTAAATCTAAATTGGTTAAAAATACCTAATTTATCCTTGAATCTTTCCACAGTATTCAACTTATAGAAACAGTTCTTTCTTTTATTCTCATTTCTTAAGTTTACATAATATTAAATTAAATTTTGCAATGATGATAATAAATGCAACTGATTCAAACAGGTTTGGGAAAACAAAACTTAGTAAGCATGTAGCTCAACTTGTGGGAGCAGAAGAACATGGGCACACCAGAATAACCTAGCTGTGGCCATTCAGTCCTCACAGTTTTCTGAGGTAATGGAGAGAGCTGGTGTTAATCTGTTGGATCAGTTAAATTGAGGTCATTAAAGAGAGCTTCTGTAGTAATAGAAGTCCATTTAATAAATTAAAAGTATTCACAGATTTCTTAGGAAGCTAGGAACAAGTAGTATAGTCATGACTCAGGAGAAGCCAGAAGAACATGGACACCCACTCACTCTCCTGGACCTCAGAAACCCGTCTACTGTTCCATGTTGATTTTTATTAATGCTTTCCTCCGGATTATGAAATTGAGAGTTAATGCTATCAATTACTTACAGAATTTCTCATTTCACATAGTATTTAATTTTGATTTCTGAAGAATAAATGCTAATTTGGGTTTTATTTATATGGATTGAGATAAAAATCATCCACAACATTATCTCTTTTTGTCCAACCTTTTCCTGATTTCTAGTTCAATTTGATACTTTATTTTCTAGCAGGGAAAGGAGTTGCCAGTAAGTTTTTAAAAAGTTATGTCTTATATATAAGACATGTATGGTTTACTTGCTTTTAAGCTTTTAAAAAATACGTTTTTATTGGTTTTAGAGAGAGAGGAAGGGAGAGGGAGAGAGAGATGGAAACATTGATTGGCTGCTTCCTTCATGCCTCCTACCGGAGATCAAACTGGTGACCTCTTGGTGCATGGGGTGATAAGCAATTGAGCCACACTGGCCGGGGACTTGCTTTTAAATTTTTATCCATAGATTAAGAGATTTATAAAAGTGTGTGTGAATGTTTATGTAGCCCTTTAATAGTAAATGACACATTCTGCACAGAAATAGTATATATATGACATATATACATGACATATATATATAATACATATATATATATATATATGCATTTTTTTATTAAACTGTGCTTGTGTATTTATACTCTAGGTGGCAATCATAGAAGAATTAGTAGTAGGTTATGAAACCTCTCTAAAAAGCTGCCGGTTATTTAACCCCAATGGTAAGTTTTGGTTTTAAAAATATCTTGAAATTTTGAATGTACTGTGAAATTCTTAATTAGAAGGTCATTACTGTTCCTTATTTAGGCAATAAGTTTAGTATATTTAAATGTTTTTCCCCTTTAATCTAGAGATGCATTAATCTAAACATTGTATGAAAATATTTGGAAGGAAGAAAATCACATTAGTTTATTTAAACACATTTTATGTAAAATTAAAAACATCTCCAAAATAGATGTAATAATATAATGATTATCCATTTATCCACCACCCAGCTCCAGTAATTTTTATCTCCTGGCCAAACTGTTTTCATTTATATTCTTACCTATTTCCTTCTACTGCCATGTTATTATGAAGCAAATCCCAAACATCACATAATTTCATTGATGAATTATTTTAATATTCTAAAGATCATGGCCATAGTGTCAACACCACACCTGAACATTAATATTTCCTTAATATCAAAGAAAAAAAGGTCCATGCTTACATTTCCAGTTATCTTAGACACATCATTTTTTTTTTCTTTTTGTTTTTCATGTTAGTTTGAATGAAGATTCAGATGAATTCTATACTTTGAATTTGGTTGATATGCCTCTTTTAAAAAAATATTTTTATTAATTTCAGAGAGGGAGGGAGAGAGAGAAACATAGAGAAGTTCATGGATCGGCTGCCTCCTACACGCCCCCCACTGAGGATCGAGCCCACAATCTGGTCATGTGCCCTTGAATCAAACCCAGGACCCCTCAGTCCGCAGGCTGACACTCTATCCACTGAGCCAAACCAGCCAGGGCTGTTGATATGTCTCTTAACTCTCTTTTATTCTATAGGCTTTTCTTCTATCTTCTCTTCTTCCTGCAACTTGTTTGTTAAAGAAATCAGATATGCTTGAGTTTTTCTATAGTCTGGCTATAAAAAATTAAAAACTCAATTCCTCAGTTGCAATAGCCTCATTTTAAATGCTGCTTAATAGCCATCTGAAGTGACTGCCTACCATATTGGACAGGGCAGATACAGGACATGTCCATCATCACAGAAACTTCTAATAGACAGAGGCTTGATGAGATTTAAAGTGTGTGTGTGTGTGGGCGGGGGGGGGGGGGCGGGCACGTTGTTTGCTTTTGTTTTGTTTTTATCAGAAGAGCGGTGAGCAGGATTATTTCATAGGTGGTGGTATGTTCTTCCATCAAGAGACATGTAGTGTTTGTTATACATGTTAGCAACTGGTAGAAATTATAAACTGTTTATATTCTATCATTCATTTTCGTTACCTTAAAAGAAATTTTTTTGATCTATTTGTGCTTATCCAATATTTCATTATGCATAGGAAAAACAAGATACATGCTACTTTTTCTCCCTGCCTCTTCTACCTTTTTTTTTTTCCCGTTCTTTACCAGTTTTCAAAATAATGAATTGGGTTACTAACATCCTTCAGATATGGCTAGTACATGTTTTAAAGGTATTATGAATTCCTGGATTTAAACACATTTGCTGTTTTAAGTCTTTGCAATTTCAAAATATATTTTTATTGATTTCAGAGAGGAAAGGAGAGGGAAAGAAAGATAGAAACATCAAGGATGAGAGAGAATCATTGATTATTTGTCTCCTACACACCCCTTACTGAGGATCAAGCCCACAACCGGGGCATGTGCCCTTGACTGGAATCGAACCCAGGGCCCTTCAGTCTACAGGCTGATGCTCTTATCCACTGAGCCAAATCAGCTGGGGCAAGTCATTGCAGTTTCAATGGTTCCAGCCTTCTTATACCATGGTAGTAGTTGATAGCTTCCTTGCAATTTTCTTTTTCCAGTTTATCTTGTACACTGTCCATAATGGACCTGGAATCAATTGTTTTTTCCCAAGGAGCCCTGGTTCTTGCAGTGGGAAAGCCCAGTATGGGAACTGGGGTGCTCATTGCTATTGGTTTGATCATAATTTCTAGGTCTCAGATTCATTTTAATACTATTTAGAAGGCGTTACCATGGTTTCATTGGTTAATCATCATAATATTCCTTTGATTATCAGCATTTTTCTACATATTTTACAAATGTGGAAGAGGTTCAATGAAATGCCCAAGAATATGCAGCATTTAGTTGCAGATCTATCAGATCGGGAGTTGGTGAGTTCCACTCCTATTGTTTGTTCACTGAGCCATCGTACTTTTACCAGGAAAAAATAAGCAATCTATTGCTTTCTTTGAAAGCAAAGAACAATTCTCTGATTTTAGAAATTTGTGTTATAAAAAGCACTTTTTAATGTGTGGGTTGTGTATTTAACTTACACATTTTCTTATGAGTATATAAAAATTAAATTATGAAATAGAATAAGTATTTTTACTTATCTTTTTTTGGGGGTATAGTTTTTATTCTACCCCAATTATGAATTGTTGCATATTCACCATAATATTAAAATATATTAAGAATATTATAATCACCAGAATTTAAAATAACCACATCATAAATATATATATGTATAGTTTAGTACATAGTTGAGAAAACCAATTAAACAGTTGGTCTTGTTTTCTTTCTTTTTTTTCCACATTAATGGAAAATTTATTTTGCCTTTTTTTCTTTTTTCTTTTCTCATATATAAATTCCTGGTCAATACACTCATAGTTCTAGTACAACTTGTCTTTCCCCACCCCTTTCAGTTTCCTTTAGGTAATATATCTTTGATTTCATTTACCCACCATGTTTATTATGTAAAGTTCTTACTAAATGCAAGGCATTGGGCTAGGTGCTGTAGTGTTCCAGAAAAGAAAGTGTGATCCCATCCAAAGATCTTATACTAGTACATTTAGGGGTAATTTTACAGCTAGCTACATAAGTGACATGGTTCAAACTACTTTCTTTATTAATAAAGATAGAATGCCCATTTTGAGGTGGGTATCCTCTTGATATGTGTGTGTGTGTGTGTGTATATACACATATATATAAAATATGTATATGTATAATGACTAATCTTGGTTTCTTTACTCTTCCACCTGCTTCCCCTACTTTTTAAAGATGATGGAAAAGAGGAACCGCCAACCACATTACTTTGGGTTCAGTACTACTTGGCACAACATTATGACAAAATTGGTCAGCCATCTATCGCTCTTGAATACATAAATACCGCTATTGAAAGTACACCTACATTGATAGAACTCTTTCTTGTGAAAGCTAAAATCTATAAGGTAAAAATCTATTCCTTTATTTTTTTCTTATAGAGTAACAAGACTTAGAAATTTTTTTCTATATTTTATTGATTCTTAATGCTATAAGAACAATAACTATTTGACAGCTCATAAAACATGAAGTACCAAGCATAGTACATTCTTAGTCTGATTACTGTTACACTTGTCATGGTCATGCTAATTGGACCACTCATATCTATATATATATATATATATATATATAGACACATATATGGTTATTTATATGTGGTTATTTTATATTTTCATACATTCTCACATATATATGTATCTGGTAATTTTCTTGGTTTTAAGTAATAAGAGAGTAGGTAATCAAAAGTAATTATATTTGCTGTGAAATACTTGTTTCTGTTAACATTTGAGTTTGATCATATATCAGTATCTGGTAATGTTAATGAAATTAAACTAAAGATTCTATAATGAATTTTACATATATCTTTTGCCTCCTCAATTCTTGGGTCTTGTATGAGAATTTCTAATCATATGTTTTAGTATCATCTTAAAATAAATTACATTAATATACAAATATAATTTAATAATAAAACTTATTGGGGAAGAGCTTGTAAACCAATTATTTACCAAAAATAAAGAAATTAAGTCATGTTTTAAAAGCACTTTTCAAATCTAGGTTATGTTCATTAGTTTTCTGGCTTTGCCAAATGGACTAGTTAGTTGAACTAGAGTGAGGATCACTGTGGAATGTTCACTAGTGATCCTAATCAGTTTCCATGGTTCCTTTGGGTAGAAATTGGTCATCCCTTTGCCTTTTACCAGTATGACCTTTACATTTAATTATGTTGTTCTCACGTAAATATTTCAATTATTATTTATTCTTTGATTCAACCATTACTTTTGAGTATTCACTGTGTGCTAGATAATATTGTTGGCAATGAAGTTATAATAGTAGTCAATAATCCTATATAATGAAGAGCGAATATGCAAATGGTCATCACGCCCTCACACCATCACATCATAATGGCTCAGACACTCAACACTGGGGAGAGAGGAATGGGGACCAGCCAGGCTGTAGCCCAGGAGAGGGACAAGCCTCCCACCCCCTGGGTGCCTGCAGCCGGCCAGAGGGAGGGAAGCTTGGGTCCTGGGTGCCTACAACCAGCTGGAGGAGGGAATCCTGGGTCTCAGGTGTAGGGCGAGGCAGAGGCGGTTAGGGGCGATCAGGCCAGCAGGAGAGCAGTTAGGGGCGATCAGGCCTGTAGGGGAGCAGTTAGGGGCAATCAGGCAGGTAGGCAGGCAGATGAGCGGTTAGGAGCCAGTGGTCCCAGATTGTGAGAGACAGTCAGACATCCCCCGAGGGGTCCTGGATTGGAGAGAGTGCAGGCTGGGCTGAGGGCCACCCTCCCTCCCTCCACCCCACCTCAACCACCCACCCCATGCACTAATTTAGTGCCCTGGACCTCTAGTATTAAAATAAGTCTTGACTATTAGAGAGTCTTTATTCTACATGGTCAGAAAGGTATCAGAACTTATAGCAGAATTTATGCATCTGCACTGATGAGTCAGAAGAATACCTTTCTTTCATTTGTGGTTTCAGTCATATATCAATAGGTAACTAATTACTTGCATAGGAATATTAGCATACTGACGGGTTTATTTTGTTTTTGTACCCTGTAAGCATGCTGGGAATATTAAAGAAGCTGCGAGATGGATGGATGAGGCCCAGGCTTTGGACACAGCAGACAGATTTATCAACTCCAAGTGTGCAAAATATATGCTAAAAGCCAATCTGATAAAGGAGGCTGAAGAAATGTGCTCCAAGTTTACAAGGGTTTGTACAGCTAATATTCTTACTTAAGAATAAACAGTTCAACCCTAACTGGTTTGGCTCAATGGATAGAGCGTCGGCCTGTGGACTCAAGGGTCCCAGGTTCAATTCTGGTCAAGGGCATGTACCTTGGTTGCAGGCACATCCCCAGTAGGTGTGCAGGAGGCAGCTGATCAACATTTCTCTCTCATCAATGTTTCTAACTCTCTATTCCTCTTCCTTCTTCTCTGTAAAAAAATCAATAAAATATATATTTTTTTAAAAAACAGTTCATACTTGTATACCTTACTTATTTTCAAAGTTTGGTTCTGATATATATTTAAAACATATATTTTTATTGATTTGAAAGAGAGAGAGAGAGAGAGAGAGAGAGAGAGAGAGAGAGAGGGAGAGAGAGAGATGAATGATAAAACCATTGATCAGCTGCCTTCTGCATGCCCCTTACTGGGGATCAATTCCATGTACCCTGACCTGGAATCGAACCATGAACTTCTGGTTCATAGGTCAATGCTCAACCACTGAGCAACACTGGCTGGGCATTTTCTAATATTTTTAACATCAAAATGTGATTTTAATTAAATCACCTTATCAGCAAAAAACAAATCAATGTTAGTATAAAACATTATTACCTTTTAGATGGTTGTACAATGGGTTTTTTAACTCTGATTTATATTGATGGATGTTCAGATTAATTTTTTTAGGGCTGAAGGAAATGAATATAAATCGAGTACCTGCTATGTGCCTAGTGTTCTGTTTCTTAAGTTACTCTCCAACCCCAATTATATAGATACTAGAGGCCCAGCGCACGATTAAATCATAAGCGTGTAGGGTCCCCTAGGCCTAGCCTGCCATCAGGGCCATGTCCACCGCCACCGACACCTCGCATGCTCCGTGGACACTGCCGCTCCTAGCCCTCCACTGGATGCCAGGTTCTCACCTTCCCTGGGCCTGGCGTTCACCCACTTGGAGGATGCCTATAGGCAGCAGCCCCATTGTGGAGCCGTTCTTGGCGCCCTCCCCTTTGGCCATGACCCGCAGGCCACGCCATCTGGTATCGGGATGCCGGGATGTTCTTCTGCTCCACCGGCCTCTGCTCCACCTGGGCTTGGGTAGTAACCGCCACTGCCACCGCAATTGCCATACAAGAGTAAAGCCGGCAGACCGGTGGCGCACGCGAGTACACACTCCCTTACACTCCCCCTCCCACCTCTCAAAGGTTAGCCCCGCCCTGTCAAATCCAACCAGTCTGGGAGCCCTGCTGCCCCACCTCCAGCCAATCCGCTCGCCCACTGGCCTCACCGTCCCCCCACCCCCCAATGCCTTCCCAACCACCCTGGAGGCTCTCAGTCTTTTGAGCTGAACCTTGCAACCCGGTGAAGGCGGGGAGGGCCACCTGACACACCAGGAAATTGAAGTCTGAGGCTGAGTGTGAGCGCAGCTCCGCTCTGTTCCCTCCCATGGAGCCTGTCCTATCCCTCTGCGCCAAGTGCTCAGGTCCCACCCCTCCCTGACGTCAAGGGCCTATTCTGCCTCCCCACTGCCTCCCACCTCCCACTGCCGCCCACCGCGCCCCAGCTGCCCGCAGCACCCTGGCTCCGCTCCTGCCTCCCACCTCTGCTGCCTTGGCTCTGCTCCTGTCTCCGCCGCCTCTACTTTGCTCCCATCTGCAGCACTTGGCATCCTTCTATGTTGTCTTCAGTCTTTGCTCCCAGCCGGAATATGCAAATTAACCGCCATCTTGGTTGGGTTAATCTGCATATAGTCATTCTGATTGGCTGGTGGGTGTAGCGAAGGTATGGTCAATTAACATCTTTGTCTTTTATTAGTGTAGCTTTTGATTAGTTGTTTACAGAGGTACATATTTTTTTGTGTGGTTAGAAATATAATTTCAAAAAAATATATATAATTTCAGTTTCTTTCACATTTTATTCCCTCTTAATCTGAGAATGGGTTAAAAAACAGAAAATGATTTTGAAAGAATTCAGATTATTTGACCGTCTTTTTCTGAAATCCTGTGGTAGAATAATGTATTAGATAAGAAATGTTCTTGAATATGTGTGATTTTCACATAGGAAGGAACATCAGCGGTAGAGAATTTGAATGAAATGCAGTGCATGTGGTTCCAGACAGAATGTGCCCAGGCTTATAAGACAATGAATAAATTTGGTGAAGCACTTAAGAAATGTCATGAAATTGAGAGAGTAAGTACCCTGAACATATGAGTTTTTTATTTTAATTCTCTTAAATATTAAAGATTTGGGGTAAATCCTATTGTTTTTTCTTTTCTCTTTATAAGTTACAGTAAGTGATTTCTAAATATTGGTATTTACATTTTTCAGTCTTTATAATGGAAACTAGAGGCCCAGTGCACGGAATTCGTGCATAGGGGGTGGATGGGGATCCTTCAGCCCAACCTGCACCCTCTCCAATCAGGGAGCCCTCAGGGGATGTCCTACTGACAGCTTAGGCCTGCTCCCTGTGGCACTCTGCTGTCTGCGGGGCCCACTTGGCTGCTCCCGGGTTGCTGTGGGCGACGGCCAAGCAGGCCCTACTGTGTGCTGTCTGCGGGTCTTGCGTGACTGCTCCCAGGTCACTGCGGGTGACAGCCAAGCAGGCCCTGTTCTCAGCGGCCGCCCCCAAGAATAGAGGACTCCAGCGGGGCTGAGAGGACCGGGTGCTGCCATCTTTTGTGTTGGAGTGATGGTTAATTTGCATATTACTCTTTTATTAGATAGGATATTATAGGCTGCATTTTTTGCAGACTTTCCCATTGTCTACTCCTCCTGCAAGAGTTCATGTAAAAGTATTTATGGAAAGTTTGTATCTTATGTTTTCATTGATTTTTTTAATGTTTCTTTGAAATAGCTGCTGTTCCTTGAATAACACAAAGTTCATTAAGTTATCCTAGAAACCTGTTTGTCATAGATTTGATTAGGGATACCATATTCCCTTGATATTTATGAGATGGGAGCTTAGAAGCCTTTTTACAATATTTGAATAGCCTATGTAATGCCTCATTTTTTATAAATTCATTGTTTTTGTAGTCCTCTTCACTTTTGATTATTTTTTGTGTTTTATTTCCAGATAAAAATAGGTTATATAATTTCATGCTTGTTTCGTTAAGTAGAGAACCCCAGAGCTTAGTTGAATTGTGTTCATTTCTGATTGCTTGATTTACTTGCTAATTGATTTCTACATACTAGCATTACTATTTCATAGCATTAAGATTTATATCCTTATAAAAGTTACCAGATACTGAATATTATAATACTTAGCAAAATTGTTCTAAATGTAAAAACTGAATATTTATACAAATCTTACTATATTACATCATTATGTATACTGTTTGATTTGTCATGATAGCTTTATTTAAGTACTAGAGGCCCGATGCATGAAATTTGTGCAGGGGGCTCAGCCATTGAAGCCCTGTCTGCCTTGGCTGGCCCTTGCAGCCCTGGCTTTGCCCAGAAGGTTGTCTGGACGATTGTCCTGCTATTCGGTCTAATTAGCATAGTAGCTCTTTATTATATAGGATAATTAAGGAAGGAATAAATTCGTTTTAAAGCGTTGTGTTTCCTTTTCATCCAACAAGTAATTCAGTGCTTTGTATGTGCCATATGTTTTGCTAATTGGTGATGGCCAATTATATTTGCTTATTTGCAAAGTGTTTAGTATATTGAATGATTGTAACTTTTTGTTATTTTACTAAAGTTTTTATGCTTAGGTCATAGGTAATTCCAAGGCTTTGAGTTTTGTTGTTTTCTTTGGTATTGCTCTATTTCAATATAATAAAAAAGACAATTTTGTTAGCATTTTATAGAAATCACTGATGACCAGTTTGACTTTCATACATACTGTATGAGGAAGATTACCCTTAGATCATATGTGGACTTATTAAAATTAGAAGATGTACTTCGACAGCATCCATTTTACTTCAAGGCAGCAAGAATTGCTATAGAGATCTACTTGAAGCTTCATGACAACCCCCTTACAGATGAGAATAAAGAACGTGAAGCTGATACAGGTATGGTATGATATACAAAGAACTCTTATTGTTTGCTGTGGTATGAGTATGTGTATTTATGTTTTTGTGTAATATATAAATTTTTCCTGAGCAGTTTCTTTTCTTTTTTTTTAATATATTTTATTGAGTTCCTACAGAGAGGAAGGGAGAGAGATAGAGAGTTAGAAACATCGATGAGAGAGAAACATCGACCAGCTGCCTCCTGCACACTCCCCACCGGGGATGCGCCCGCAACCAAGGCACACGCCCCTGACCAGAATCGAACCCGGGACCCTTCAGTCCGCAGGCCGACGCTCTATCCACTGAGCCAAACCGGTTTCGGCCCTGAGCAGTTTCTTAAGCATTCTCTGGGAAGATATTATAACTAGCCCTTCACATCTGTGGGTTTTGCATCTGTGGATTCAACCAAACATGGGTTGAAAATAATGAAGGGGGCCCTGGCTGGGTTGCTTGTTTGGTTGGAGCATCATCCCATGTTAAAAAAAATCCTGGATTTGATTCCTGATCGGGGCATATAAATGGATTGTAGGTTCAATCTCCAGTCAGGTGCACAGGAGGCAACTGATCAATGTTTCTCACATTGGTGTTTCTCTCCCCCTTCCTCTCTCTATAAAAATCAATAGGATCATATCCTTGGGTGAGAATTAAAATAAATAAACAAACAAACAAATAAATAAGTGGGAGATCCCAGAAAGTTTCAAATAGTAAAACTTGAATTTATCACGTGCCAAGCACTATACTGAACCCATGTAAATGAAGTGATGTTTGGTTATACCATGTTGTAGCCTGTATGCAAATACTGCTTCATTATATAATGGACTTCAGTATCTGGGGGTTTTGATATCTGGGGGGGATCCAGAAGATACTGAAGGTATACATGCTTAGAAAATGATGACAGTCACTTTGTGAATTTCTCTAAGCAACAAAAGAAAAATACTGTTTTCTTAGCCACGTGGTCGGCAAACTGCGGCTCGCGAGCCACATGCGACTCTTTGGCCCCTTGAGTGTGGCTCTTCCTAAGCCTTAGGGTTACCCCAATTAAGTTAATAACAATGTACCTATCTATATAGTTTAAGTTTAAAAAATGTGCCTCTCAAAAGAAATTTCAATCGTTGTACTGTTGATATTTGTCTCTGTTGACTAATGAGTTTGCCGACCATTGCCCAGCCTGTTTCGCTTAATGTATAGAGCATCTGCCTGCAGACTGAAGGGCCCCAGGTTTGGGTCAGGTCAAGGGCACATCCCTGGGTTGTGGGCTCAATCCCCAGTTGGGGCCTGCAGGAGACAGCCGATCAATGATTCTCTCCCTTCCTCTCTAAAATCAATAAAAATATTTTTTTTTTAAAAAAAAATACTGTTTACTTTATACTTTCAAAAGTTAAGAATTTAATTTGTAACTGATCATTAGCTTTTAAGAAGTTTACTTCCATGAGTTTTACATTTAATAATTGGTTTATTCAGTATTGTAAATTGCTAGCTCCAGTACTGTAAATTGCTAACTATATAAATAATGTTGGCATTCTACATTAATATTGACTGCCAGTATGTCTAGTTATTCCTCTTTTTTTTTTTTAAAGAGCCAGACCCCCTTTTTAAAATATATATATATATTTTATTGATTTTTTTACAGAGAAGAAGGGAGAGGGATAGAGAGTTAGAAACATCAGTGAGAGATTAACATCGACCAGCTGCCTCCTGCACACTCCTTACTGGGGATGTGTCTGCAACCAAGGTACATGACCTTGACCGGAATCGAACCTGGGACCTTTCAGTACACAGGCCAATGCTCTATCCACTGAGCCAAACCGGTTAGGGCTAGTTATTCCTCTTTTTAATAATTTGTAATTAACCTACTAAAATATGAATATTGCTTGAAAATGAAAAGCCAGCTTGGAATTAAGCTACTAAAATTGTTCAGTGACTTATTATTTGACCAGTTTTTAATATGCCTTTTAAAAAATTATATATTTTTATTGATTTCAGAGAGGAAGGGAGAAGGAGAGAGAGAGAGAGAGAGAGAGAGAGAGAGAGAGAGAGAGAGAGAGAAAGAAAGAAACATCAATGATGAGAGAGAATCCTTGATCACCTGCCTCCTGCACACCCACAAGCCGGGCATGTGTCCTGACCAGGAATCGAACCATGCCCTTCTTCTGGTTTATAGGTTGACTCTCAACCACTGAGCCATACCGGCCAGGCTTAACATGCCTTTTTCGTGGCAGGGTGTCAGTGTATGTAGGGAGAAATCTTGCTTAGATGATTATTTGGAAAATAACCTCAGAATGAAAATGATCTAGCATACATGTAGAAGGATATAAATTAATTGTATGTCCAAATACTTTGTGACTCATGACAAAAATGTTACAGGAGTTGAGGCATAAAGAGTGTGTAAGATTTTTTTCCTTCAATCCTAAATTTATTTCTCTTCTGATGTTACAGTTGTTTGCATTGTATATTCTTCCTACTGCTAAATACCTTTGGATTTTTGTTGTTGTTGTTTTGTTTTGTTTTGTTTTAAAATATATTTTATTGATTTTTCACAGAGAGGAAGGGAGAGAGAGAGAGAGTTAGAAACATCGATGAGAGAGAAACATCGATCAGCCGCCTCCTGCACATCTCCCACCGGGGATGTGCCCGCAACCCAGGTACATGCCCTTGACCGGAATCGAACCCGGGACCTCTCAGTCCGCAGGCTGACGCTCTATCCACTGAGCCAAACCGGTTTCGGCTGTTGTTGTTAATTCATTATTAAATTTTATTTCCTGTTAGGCAAGAACAGTTTAGAAAGTTCTAAGGTCACACATTGAAATCATTGTACAGATTTCACTAGAATCTGTTGCTACCTGTTTCAAGTACAAAAAAGATACCAGTAAGATTCTACAGGACAATTTACAGTTGAAGCTGAGAGCTGAGATCCCCTGACATTTTGTTTACCTTTTTGTTCACACATCCTGGCTTTCTACTCTTCCTCATATTGTACAAATAATACACAATTAACTACACAACATTGAAACAATTCAGAAATATCCTTAACAAATATGAGAAATCTCCTTTCACTTTCCTCCTACCCAAAGGTTATCTCCTTTCAAATGGTTATCCCTATAAAAGGTGCTGTTTCCTTTATACACAATTTTTAATTTCCAGAGTTTTATGTATACATATACTTTACACATTCATTTTAGGATGGTTCTTTGTATTTGCCCTTGATCGGAATCGAACTTGGGACCCTTCAGTCCACAGTCCGACCCTTTGTCCACTGAGCCAAACCAGCTAAGGCTCATTGTCATTTTTTAATTTACCATTAGTTCATTAGCAAATATTTCGTGTTTTTTGTGTATTTTGGTATGCTGTGAGGCCCTGAGAATACAAAGATTACAAATAAGACGCGGTCTCTGCCACCAAGTTGCTCAGTCTAAATCAGAAACAGATGTATTCATCAAGTTTTGTGACAAGCAAAATACAGGGTGGGGAAAAGTAGGCTTACTGTTGTGATTACATGAAACTGTATTCTTGTATTATTACTTACTAATAATTTTATTTTCATACGAACAACTGTAAACCTACTTTTGCCCCATTCTGTTATTAATCAAATAAAGCAACAATGCTTTATTTGTCAGTGGCAGCACAGAGTGGAGAATGAGTTTGACAAGGTTAGAGAAGGCATGGCTAGGAGAAAGCATAGTACAAAACCATAGAGATATGAAACAGCTTGTTATATTCCTAGAATTGTTAAGTAGTTTAATATTGCTGTAGGAACTTTTATGCTTTGCTGTGGTTACAGCACCAAGTTTCCTTCTGTTTTCAAAAAATTTTTTAAGCCCTTACAGGGTTTTCTATCAAATTGTGGAGCCATTAAAAGGCTAGGTACACACTGGCATATGAACATGGATAATGTAATATTTATGGGAGTTTGTATGGGAATATTTAGTAATAATTGATCATTACTAATCTGATTAATAGGCTTACAATTCTGTTAATTAACACTTATTGCCTACAGCAAACATGTCTGACAAAGAACTAAAGAAACTACGTAATAAACAAAGAAGAGCTCAAAAGAAAGCCCAGCTAGAGGAAGAGAAAAAAAATGCAGAAAAAGAAAAGCAGCAGAGAAATCAGAAAAAGAAGAAGGATGACGATGATGAGGAAATTGGAGGTCCAAAAGAAGAACTTATCCCTGAGAAACTGGCCAAGGTACTTGATACTAGTGTTTATAGCATGATTGCGTGAAGTTTCATGACCAACTATTGTCATTTTAAAGTATCTTGGTCAATCATTTTGTTATAGATTTTAGAGCAAAAAATCATTTTTCAGTTTAGTCATCTTTTTCTTCCTTGATCACATTTCACGTTTAAAACTTGAAATAACGATCCTGATACAGTGTAGTCTAGATCAGCAGTCGCCAACTGGTGGTCTGAAATGTTGTTGACTGCTGGTCTAGATGGTGTAATGGAAAGTTTGGGCTTTTGAGTCATTCTGATCTGGGTCCACATATCAGTTCTTACATTTCACTGTGTGTCTAGGACCCTATGTCTAACCTCTCTGATTTTTTTTTTTTTTTTCATTTGTAAAATGGGACTAGAAGAATTCTCTACTAGGAAGAGATGTTAGGGCTAGCGAAAATATACGTATAAAGAATATAGTGTCTGTTGTAAGTGGAAACATGCATGCTTTTATATCTTGGCAACTTTTTTAAAAATATGTTTTTATTGATTTTTTTTTTAAGAAGAAGGGAGAGGGAGAGAGAGAGAAACATTGATGAGAGAGAAACATCAGTTGGCTGCCTCTTGTAAGCCCCTTACCTTGGTAACAAGCCTGCAACCTGGGCTGTGCCCTGACTGGGAATCAGCGGGTGACCTCTTTGTTCATGGGTCAACACGCAACCTCTGAGCCACACTGGCAAGGTTTTATATAGGGAATCACTTGTTAAAAAGGGAGTTTTATATGTGTATCTTTAACCCATGTTGTCAGTTTACAGTATTTCTTCATCGGACTTCGCTATTATTTATTTATTTATTATTATTTTTAATATATTTTTATTGATTTCAGAGAGGAAGGGAGAGGGAGAGAGATAGAAACATCAATGATGAGAATCATTGATCGGCTGCCTCCTGCACGCCCCCTAATGGGGACTGAGCCCGAAATCTGGGCATGTGTCCTTGACCAGAATCGAACCTGGGACCTTTCAGTCCGCAGGTCCATGCTCTATCCATTGAGCCAAATCAGCCGGGGCTGGACTTTGTTATTTAACCCTTTGCGGTCGTTTGTCTGCTCTCAGCCACCAAAGCTTTTTTACCGTTCCAGTTGTATGTCTGCTCTCAGCCACCACAGCAAGGAACCGTACGAATCTTAACTGTATTTGTTCATGTATCAGTTCATAATTTCTCTGAAAGCTCTTAAGTGTCTAAGCGACCTTGTCACGAACCAAAACATTGCCCCGACAAATCGGAGATGTTGAAACTCAATATAAACAAACGCGGTCGTTCCACACTCGCCATGCAAAACACCGTGGCGTGTCAGTCGCCTTTTGAGAGTGAAGAAATCGACAAGCTTCGGAGATACTTCGCAGAATTTCAAATAAAGCTTTACAAATTACGTTTAACTGTAATTAGGCATTCTCGCTTGTTAAGATATTTCAAAATAAAACTCCAAAATGGCAAAAAGAAAGTTACCGAAAGAAGTGTACTGCGAATCTGAAAGTAACGATGAAGAGTTTTATTTTGGCACCTTGAATACTGACTCTGACGTAGAAAGTGATAACGGTTGTAGTGATTCTACTAGTAGTGACGTAGTTCCAAAAAAGAGTTAATAAATCTTGTTTATCCTTCACAATCTTGCATGTTATATATCACTGCTCTTTCAATGGAAATTAATTCCGACCAGTACGACACCCATGTTCAAATTTAATATGACCGCAAAGGGTTAAATCTAATCTCTTAGCTGAAACCGAGACAAGCTATTCATTGTCACATGAGCCATTTTGATTAATAACATACCTATGCAGTTTCTCTTGTGGCCCTTGACATCCTCCTACTCCATGTAAAAGTAATTGCATAATTTCTTATATTAAAGCAATATAGTAATGAGGACATTGCCCTAGGGTTCAGTTTTAGCCTTACTAGTAAGTAAAAATTCAAAAATCGTTGGATGCTTTAAAACTAAGGAAAATTATAATACCAAACAAATAGAGTTAGAAAATAGTTTTAGAAGTATACCAGAGAAGATGGACAGTAATATAGCATTATTGCTATTTAAGTACTATATAGAAATCTAGCTTGGATTTCATAAATAATATATTGACACCTTTTCACGAATAATTGTATATATTCTAGGAAAAAAAAGATGTTACTTTTTTATTGTTTGGGGGAATTTATTTGAAGGGTATACAAGTAAGTAAACAAAGAAAATTTTAGGCCTTTTAGGCTTTTGCCGGCTTTGCTTAGTGGTTGGTTAGAGCATTGACCTGCTCACTAGAGGGTCACAGGTTTGATTCAGGCCAAGGGCTCGTACCTGCGTTGCAGGTCTGATCCCTGCCCCTGGTTGGGGTGTGTGTGGGAGGCAACCAACTAATGGATGTGTCTCGCTCACAAAGATGTTTCTCTCTCTCTTCCTCCCTCCCTCCCTCCACCTCTCCCTCCACCCCTTCTTTCCACCCTCTCGAAATTAATGGAAATAATATCCTCACTCTCCCAGTGAGGATTTAAAAAAAAAAAGAAAGAAAATTGACCTTTTAGGCCTCATGGAGAGCTGCAAAGTTATTCAGGGATAATATCAGCTTCAGGGGCTTTCCACTTTTATCCTCAGCTTTATTACCACTACTTTACTACCATAACTGACTGCCTGCCACCATTATTCTTTCTACTTGCTTTCTCTCTAAACCATGACTTTCCTTAATGACTTTTTCCTTTGTAACTCTTCACATCTTGCATTATAGGTCTTAAAAGAGAAGATCTATTTGGATTGAGTACCCCCGCAAAGCAGAATTCTGTACCAGGCCTCCTTATAGACTAGGGTTTGCCTTGTGTCAAGCCTGTTATGGCTGGTTTGGGCCAGATGTCAAGTTGTAATCTAATCTTGTAGAGTCTCAGAACAAAATAATGCCTACAAAAAGTGCTTCATTAGGAAGAAGCCTGGTGGAAGGGACCCAGTTTCATAGACTGTTCTTCAGTATATACTATTCTTACCTATTAGGCACATAACACTCTTCCTAGAATAACTGCTTCCAAGATGCCCCCCATCTAATATCAACCACATTTATCCATATCCTCAATGTGGTTGCAGTGCCAAATTACATCAAGCTGTCAAAACCAGAGCTGGCATTGTAGGCCACTTTAAAAGCACCTGCCATATCCGGGCCTATGATCTCTATTTGCTTTTTTGTGATCCTATATTTCAGCATTCTTACCTGTGATAAATGGTAAGTTTAGTGTCTCCAGTTGAGGATGTTATATAACAGCGGTTCTCAACCTGTGGGTCGCGACCCCTTTGGCGGTCGAATGACCCTTTCACAGGGATCGCCTAAGACCATCCTGCATATCAGATATTTACATTGCGATTCATAACAGTAGCAACATTACAGTTATGAAGTAGCAATGAAAATAATTCTATGGTTGGGTCACAACATGAGGAATTGTATTTAAAGGGCCAGAAGGTTGAGAACCACTGATATATAACATAAAAGTATTACTAAGTTAGTAATTCCTTTTAAGGAGAAAAGGAAAATTGGAAGAGGTTTAGTTAGTGAGTTTCATACTCAGTTAATGGAATATAAAATCTAAAGTCTTGGTGGACACTGTGTTTCTTGTTTCTCCAAAATGTCACTGGGTAGTAGTAGTTGGCATTTATGAGTTCTCTCTTGCACCGCCCCTCCCATGTTTCTCCTTGCCTTCAGCCAGCATTCATCTCAGCTGGATTTTTCTTCCCTTTTGTGCACGCACATGCATTCCTTATCAGGGGTAATGAGTCCTTAGTATTCTGTCTGTATAGAGTTTAATAGTTTTTAAACTTTTTGTTGTTATGCTGGAGAATGTAGGGAGATATACAATGTATTTTAACACAGATTAGATTTCAGGTTAGTTTGTAAATTAATATGATCAAAACTGCCCTTGCAAATAAATGTCTTACATTGACCATCAAAATACAGTTACATTCTACATTTGTTTAAGTAAATTCAAATCTTCATGACTGAATGTGAATTTTCTTTGAGGCAAAAAAGAGTATGAATAATGCTGGCAGTTCTATCCATTACTCCACTCAGTAAACATAGGGGCCCCAACTGAGTCTGAGGGGATTTTGGTTGGTATAATTCTTGTATTTATTCAACCTCCCTATATTCCTTGGCGCCCCCCCCCCCCCACTTTTTTTTAATCCTCACCTGAGGATATGTTTTTCATTGATTCTGGAGAGAGAGAGAAACAGAAACATAATGTGAGGGAGAAACATTGATCGGTTGCCTCCCATATGTACCCTGGTATGGTCCCTGAACAGGTCATGGGATGATGTTCTAACCAACAGCCACACTGGCCAGGGATGTTTCTGTGTTTCAGTAGCAGCCATATCTAAGTGATCCTCATTTCAGTCATGAAAAGCTTGATGTAAACCTGTGGCAATTTCAGTTTCCAGTTCTTTTCCTTTCCTTGGTAGATGTTTCTTCACGGTATACCACAAATTCCAACTCAGTAGAACTTAGAATCATGGGAATAAGAAGTAAAATATTTACAAATGTGTGAGAAAGGTATACTTATGAGGACCCCTATTTCCTCCTTTATTTCTTAGTATCTGTAGCTGTTAAGAGTGGTAGTACCATGTTTTGATTTCTGGTTTAGAGCATGTATCCTTCAGAATAATGCCAGCTGCTTTACATGCTGGTACAAGGCAACTCCCATAGATAACACTTCATTGCTTAACTTTATTTTTAAATGCTGTGAAATAATTTCCTTGGCCAGTTTGTGTACAATTGGCAGGTGCATGTTGGGTGGATAGGGCGAATCCATATTCCAATGAGGATAAATTGTCACCGCTTCTATGATGAGAGAGGGCAAATATAGAACACAGATGTTCAGTGCTCTTCTGATGTATATGATATTGCTCTACACTCTTACCCCAGTTTACAGAGAATAGTCTTGTCTTACTATTCAGTTTAAGAGTATAACACTAGCACAGATATATAGTAAACATTATACCTGTCCAGTAATGATTACAAGTATGTAATTCATATGACATTTATATAATTTCTAAAAGGTGGTAGAAACAGAATTCTATAAATATAAATCTTTTTCAAATACCATCTCACCATTAATATGGTATTTGAACAATATGGATTTCTGTAGAATTTGTAGTGGAACAAAGCAAGACAGAATGGATATTATACTATTTTTTTAATAGCTTGATTATACTCACTTTGTTTGAGTTAAAAAACAATATTCACTCATTCTGTAATGATCTCTACAGTGTTTTTCATACCCCTTTATCCTATTTCACATCTCCCTTCTTTTTCCCCTTAATGGTTATCTTCCCTGTTTCTCTTACTGTCTTTCTTTCCCTAGTTCTATTGCATTTTCTTCCTTACTTGTTGGATAGTTTCTATCCAGAGGTAATATAATTTCTATGGTTAAAATCCACTGTAGAGTTCAAAATCTCCCTTCTTCAGATTATGGGAATTTTAATATGACAGCTATTCTTGGGTGAGCTTTTTTTTTTTTTTTTTTTTTTAAGTGTTTTTAATAGAAAGAGTAACATCACCCCCCCACCCCTCCAATCTTGTTTCCATTTGTATAATCTCTTTTATCTTTGTTAGGTTGAAACTCCATTGGAAGAAGCTATTAAATTTTTAACACCGTTGAAGAACTTGGTGAAGAACAAGATAGAAACTCATCTTTTTGCCTTTGAGATTTACTTTAGGAAAGGTAGGCAATTAGGATATTGTGGCCCTGATAACATTGATCACTGTATTTCTTAGATATAGTCTCCCAACTCCGATAGCCTCACCACTATTTGCAAATGCCAGTTCAGCTTGCCTGCTCTGCACGAAATGTGGGGAGGTACAAGGGTATGATTATCTTTTCTAGGACATTAAAATCACAATAGATGTAAATGCTTAACTAGGATTAGGGTCAGATATAATAGCTCCTATGTGTGTCTGTGGATAAAATTAGTTAATACATGTAGAACTTAGAATGGTGTCTGGTACACAGTAAGCATTAATAAATGTTAGCTATTGTTAAAAATAGAAGATGTGATGCTTTAGGTGTATCTTGAAGGGGAGCTCCTATTTCTGAAAGAAAAGATGTGTAGAAGGGAAGAGGCTTTGTTAAGAAAACACAAGTGTGTGTAAATATGGTAATGTTGAGGTTGGCTATATTGCCTGAGCCAGTAAAATATAAATGAGAGGTCTTGGTTGCCAAGTTTAGAATGCTTATACTATATACTAGAGGCCTGTTCCACAAAATTGAAAGGAGAGTGCCTAAGCCAGCAGGTGGACATCCCTCTCACAGTCCGGGACCCCTTGCTCCTTACCGCCCACCTGCTCACTGCTTCTTAATGCTCGGCTTGCTGCTCCTTAGCATTGCCGTGGAGGTGGGAGAGTCTCCCACCACCCCCGCTGCCCTCACCAGCTGTGAGCCCGGCTTCTGGCTGAGTGGCGCTCCCCCTGTGGGAGCACACTGACCACCAGGGGGCAGCTCTTGTGTTGAGTGTCTTCTCCCTAGTGGTCCATGCACATCATAGCAACCAGTTGTTCTGGTTGTTCCGCCATAATGGTTGCTTAGGTTTTTATTATATAGAAGATAATAGATACTAAGAAGATTTTATGGTGTTGAATTGGAGTAATCCCAGTGGTTTATTGAAAAAGAAAATTTTATCATTAAGGTGATGTGTTTTGAAGGGAGACAAACTGGTTAGTAAGATCCAATAGAAGGTTGTTTCCAAACAGTGTAACTGTCCTAAAAAAGACTGAATAAAATGACACCTCTATAGAGTATCCATTAAAAATCATGTTTACCAAAAGTAATTTGTAATGTTAGGGAAAGGTTGCCATATATAATTGTTTGAAAATAGGACATAAAACTAACTATAGCTTCATTTTCATTTTAATAAGATACTTACAGGGGTATGTACAATCGAAAAGTGGCCAAGCAGAAATTGATAAAAGATAACAGAGATTATCTCTAGGTGGAATTTGAATGACTAAAATATTTTCTACTATATTTTCTATTTTCCACAATGATTATGTTATAATTTGGAAACTAAGTTTAATAAATAGTACAGTAATTTTAAACTTTTTTTTTATATATATATTTTATTGATTTTTTACAGAGAGGAAGGGAGAGAGAGATAGAGAGTTAGAAACATCGATGGGAGAGAAACATCGATCAGCCGCCTCTTGCACATCTCCTACTGGGGATGTGCCCGCAACCCAGGTACATGCCCTTGACCGGAATCGAACCTGGGACCTTTCAGTCCGCAGACCGACGCTCTATCCACTGAGCCAAACCGGTTTCGGCAATTTTAAACTTTTAACAGTTACTACAACTCCCTTTAAACCAGTACTTTTAAATCAGTCCCAAAGTATAAAATGCAACAGCTGTATTTCTTAGAGTGGGGAAGGGCAATCTAAATTCCATTCACTTGGCTTCTTGGCTATGCTGTAGTAACCTCTGAAGGGCTCTCAGCATTGACAGTCCACTGCAGGAGAGTGAAATGGGCCATGACAAAGGGCATGGCAGTGCTTTTAGCTTTCTGAGTGTTGAGGGTAAGGGAAAAGAAAATGTCAGAGAAGCCTGGGGTTTTGAATTTTGATATTTGGAGAATGGTGCCAAATTAGGGAAGTCATAACAAAGGTATTCATAGATGATAGAAGTTCAGGGAGTATTCTGCTGCAGATTTCCATTCAACAGGTTGAAGCACTGCTGAAGCCTGGGAACATGGGGGTAGAGGGTGAGTGGGGAACAGCATAGATAGAGATTAGAACATCACTGAAAACTCTACCTTTCAGGGGGAAGAAGAGCCAGGGATTGACAGGAGAGAATAGTCAGGTAGGAAGGAAACCATTACACATGTGAGGAAACACAACAAAGGAGATGGTTTTAAGCATATAAACACTGATTTTTTAAAAATATATTTTATTGGTGTTTTACAGAGAGGAAGGAAGAGGGATAGAGAGTTAGAAACATCGTTCAGCTGCCTCCTGCACACCCCCTACTGGGGATGTGCCCGCAACCCAGGTACATGCCCTTGACCAGAATCGAACCCAGGACCCTCCAGTCCGCAGGCCGACTCTCTATCCACTGAGCCAAACCGGTTTTGGCTAAACAATGATTTTTTAAAAATATGTTTTTATTTAGTTCAGAGAGGAAGGGAGAGGGAGAGAGAGAGAAGCAATCAATGATGAGAGAGAATTATCAATTGGCTGCCTCCTGCATGCACCCTATTGGGGATTGAGCCTGTAACTGGGGCATGTGCCCTTGACTGGAATTGAACCTGGGACCCTTCAGTCCACAGGCTGACTTTCTATCCACTGAACCAAACCAACCAGGGCTCACTGATGTTTTTACGTAGTGAGGAAAATCCCTTTATTTTGATTAAAGGGTGTTAGGAAATGAAATGGCTTCAGATTTGTTTCCGTTGATTTGAATCATATTATATAAGCTTCTTAGTAAATTGTTCTGATATTGAAGAATCTCGTTGAAGTGGACTTGATTATATGGCATTAGTTCAAATATTGTTGCGTGCTATCTAAATTTTTTGTACTTCATAAAACCTTTTTTCTTAAAGAATGTTGTATGGAAAATAGTAGCTAACATTGCTAATCTGAGGAATTCATTGGCTTCAATCATATGTTTAGTAGGTTAGATGTGATTGACTGTAAATTAGTTTTTCTATTTGTAAGGTCTTAGTTCTCCAAAAGAGCGCATCTTATTTTATCAAATGATAAAAATATATCTCACTTTTTCTTTTTATAGAAAAGTTTCTTTTGATGCTACAATCAGTAAAGAGGGCATTTGCTATTGATTCTAGTCATCCCTGGCTTCATGAGTGTATGATTCGACTCTTTAGTACTGGTATGTTTTTGTTTCCCATTTCTGAAATATTTGTGACTGTATAAGTGATCTGTACAAGTTTACCATCATAAACAATCATTTTAGAACCACTGCATATTAAATTACTGAGGCCAAAGCAGGGTTCTTGTCTTTGTGTTGAAGGTCTTTATTTGGTAGTGCTAAAAAACGTTACTTAATTTTGACAGAATTGTTCAGTTCAGGTATTTGCGAATTACCTTTGTTTCTGTTTGTAAAAGGTTACATGTAAATTGAAGTTTTGAATCATATGTTATTATATAAGCTTCTTAGTAAATTGTCCTGAAATTTAAGAATCTCTTTGAAATGGACTGGTTATCTCCTTATGTACCTGTCTTTAGCACAGTTAAGTCATATCATTTTTGTTATTAAATATATATAGGTTAAAAAGAACTTTAAAACAATCGTACTTTTCAAATATTTTGATAAGATTCCATACATTAATTTTAATGTGAAGTAAAACTACAGAATTTTAGAGAATGAAAGGTGGAATTTTATGCTAATTATTTCATTTTATATTTAAGAAATTTGTGACCATTAAAGATTAAATTACATATTCAAGGTAACAGATAACCAGTAATGAGGCAGGGATGAGAGCCCAAGTCTTCATATTGTTCTATCTACTACAGAGCTTTAAATGTAGATAAAGCACTCCTATAGTCAAGTAGTGCTGTTTTGGTTTTTAAGTGATTAGAGAAGGAGAAATGGAATTTTTACTAGAACAACCTGCAGAATTTAGAAATACTATTAGTTATCTCATTGCTTAAATACTCAGGCTCATATAAATCCATTCATTATATAAAATAATGAGATTAAACCAGGCATTTTAATCGTTTTGAAAATTGCTAAATTGTCCCAATTAAGAACATTGTTTTGTCTTCAAAGGAAAAAGTAAAGCCTTATTTAAATTACTAGAGGCCCGGTGCACGGATGCTTACACCAGTGGGATCCCTTGTCCTGGCCTGTGCCTCTTGCAGTCTGGGACCCTGCAAGGAATGTCAGATGCCGGTTTTGGCCCAGGCCTCTAGTATGCATATAAGATCATTGGTTAATCCCTTCCTGCCCTCCCCCCTCTCCTCTTCCCTCTGAGATTCATCAGTCTGTTCAATGTTTCTGTGTGTGTGTGTGTGTGTGTGTGTGTGTGTATGTGTTGAGCATCTGCCCCCTGGTGGTCAGTGCGCATCATAGCTACCAGTCGAATGTTCGAGTGGTTGTTCGGTCACTTAGGCGCTATATATATATATATATATATATAAATAATAGACATTTATGCTTGTCAAAGAAATGATTCCTGTTATAGAAATGGAATCATAGAAATGTTTTTCCTCAATCTTTTTAAATTCAGAAAGTAGTAAATAATATACCACATTATACAAAATAGAAGAAGGAATTGCTGTTTTTAGAGAAAATAAGTTTCTTTTTGGTCTTTTTTTTTTTTTTTGTATTAAAAAACTTTGAAATCATGAATCAGAAAGTTAAGGCTAGAGATAACCGATCCATTCTTGGTTAGGATGGAATGCACTTAAACTATTTTCAAAAGTAACATACATGCTTTGTTTTTTTTTTTGTTAATCCTACCCGAGGATAATTTTTCCCATTGATTTTTGGAGAGATTGGAGTGGGTGAGAGAAACATCGATGTGAGAGACACATTGACTAGTTGCCTCCTGCACTGTCCCAACCAGAGTGGGAGATGGGAGCCTATAACCCTGATACTGGGCCTGTGGCCAGGAATCAAACCGAAGACCCTTCGGTGGATGGGCCAATGCTCCAACCACTGAGCAACACTCACCAGGGTCACACTTTTGTTTTTGCATAATCTATTCTTTCCTGAAAGGCAGTAAAATTATACATAAGTGCCATGGAATTAGAGACATTCTTTTAAATATGATTTAAAAGTGGCATTTCTAAATGTTTTTGCTTTTAATGAGTGTGTGGATTGTGACCATTTTCTTGCAAGTTATTTCAGAAAATTAAAATGTATGTTAGCTATTCCCATTTCTCCAAGTGTTCAGCTGACATTGAGATTTACAGAGATCCTTATTTTGACTAAATTTTAATATGGAAAGCAGTGATAATTTGTATTGATAAAGATTCACTATCTTCAAAAAGCCTTCAAGAAGTTGGGTAGACTGCTTAATAGCATTGATAAGAACAGGTGTGTACTTAAACAGAGACACAAAATTGGGGCAACTTTGTTATAACCCTTTAAATCAAGTTGAATATACAGCCAGAATGGCAGTAAAGCTAAATTCTTTAACAAGTAGCTCCTATATTTGAACCACCCAGTTCTTTAGAATGATAGAAGAAATGCTGTTTAACCAACAAAGGGCAATATCAATAAATTATTCAGTTACTAATTATGTGTAGAATATTTTACTTAAATATTTACTACCCAATAGTTCAGTTTATTTTAAACTTAGGGTAGTGGCCCATTTTTGAGACAATGAAAGCAATGTAGGGTTCATTACCAGCATTTAAAAACCTACAATAAAAAATAAAGTAGAAAATATCAGCCTGTGTTGCACAAAGTAAGTGATTAGTATTCTGTGAAACTTTAGCTTCACATAATTTGTGTATATAGGATACATATTCATTAGAGTACAAATA
Source organism: Myotis nattereri (assembly GCF_964212035.1). Lineage (NCBI taxonomy): Eukaryota > Metazoa > Chordata > Mammalia > Chiroptera > Vespertilionidae > Myotis > Myotis nattereri. The sequence continues at coordinate 61,956,037 of NC_138080.1, read as the reverse complement.
CTTGGTTATAGGCAAAGTTTGAAAGCCACCACCATAGTTCTTAACCAAAGAAAAATCTATTTATATTTTTTATCTATGACAAAAATAATAACTACAATTTATTGAATAGTATATAATTAGCTCTTTTAAATTTAGCCTTTCCTTCCTGTGATCATTCTAGGTTGGATATCACTTCAGTTTTATAGACTAACAGGTTCAGAGCCCTGGCCAGTGTGGCTCAGCATTTAGAATGTTGGTTCGAGGACTGGAGGGTCACAAGCTCGATCCTACCTGTGTTGCAGGTGTGATACCCAGCCCTGTTCAGGGTGCATGGAGGAGGCAAACAATGGATGTCTTGTTCTCTCTATTCCTCTTTTCCCCCTCCCTTCCACTCTTTTAAAATTCAATGGAAAAAATATCCTCTGGTGAGGATTAACAAAACAAAACAGAAATAGGTTCAGAGAGGTTATGATTTGTCCAAACCGAGGTCCATACCCAGGTCTGTCTGGCTCAAAGATCCAGATTGTCTTTCTATACGAAAATAGTACAGATGTACCTCGTTTTATTGTGCTTTGCTTTATTAGCCTTTGCAAATACTCGGTTGGGTTTTTGTGTTTGTTTTTTAGAGGGGTTGGGGTAGGGAGGGAGGGAGAGAGAAACATCAATGATGAGAGAAAATCATTGATTGGCTGCCTCCTGCACACCCCACACTAGGGATCGAGCCCGCAACCCAGGCATATGCACTGACCAGGAATCAAACCATGACCTCCTAGTTCATAGGTCAACTCTCAACCACTGAGCCACACCCGGCTAGGCAGTATATACTGCATTTTATTAAAAGTTGAGCAACTCTATCAGTACCATTTTTGCAACAGGCTCAGATGATGGTTAGCATTTTTAGCAATATAATATTTTTTAAATTAAGAAGTACTTTTTTTTTTAGACATAATGCTTTTGCACACTTAATAACTATAGTATAATATAAACATAACTTTTAATGTACTAGGAAACCAAAAAATTTGTGTGACTTGCTTTATTGTGATATTCACTTTATTGCAATGGTCTGGAACCAAACTTGAGATATTGCTGAGGTATGCCTGCAAGGAAACAAAGCATAACTAGGATGCAGTCCAGAGAGGTGTGGGGGTCAGCTTTTCTTTCTCCAAATCCCAAGACCTGGGAATGTGATGGCTGCATGTATTCATTACAGGAAAATACTTTGGTGGTCCTTTGAAATTTATTCTATAGTAATAGCTTGGTTCACATAGCCCCTGAAAATAAAGGTTAATGAAGTCAACCATGTTTTCTTACAACACCGATAAGTTTGTTATACCTCACTCGGTTGTAGAATAAGATGGAGATGGTGAGGAAAATTCTGTTGGTTTCACCACGGCTATTTGCTGTGACATTATTTACCAGTAGGTGCTGTCAAGCCTCTGCTTTGCAGATTCCCTGTAAAGTTAATGGGGGCAGCATGTAGGAGTTTTTAAGGCTGTGGAACTACATCTTTTATCATCTATTTTGCTTTCTGTTCTTTTCTGGGAATGAATCACCTGTCAATGAAATGTTTTGAGTGATGACACATAAATTTGAAATTCTTTAAATTTATATAGGTAAGCTCTTTAAATGTTGAATTGCCTTTCAATTTGTTTTAACTCCTACAAACTTTATCAGACTTTCGACTTGCTAATAGAATTTGTTTTTAATTTGTTCAGCAGTGTGTGACAGTAAAGATTTACCTGATGCAGTTAGAACAGTATTAAAACAAGAAATGAATCGTCTTTTTGGAGCAACGAATCCAAAGAATTTTAATGAAACTTTTCTGAAAAGGAATTCTGATTCATTGCCACACAGATTATCAGGTAATCACTTTATTTTATCCTAATCATGGCCGCCTAAGACAACTCCATTTTTTATTTTAATGGCTCAGTGATGTTACACATTTTTCACGTGGAAGAGGCAATGTGTATGTCACATTTTAATCCATGAAAACAGGCAGCTTATATATGCTTCCCATACAATTTTAAATTTCCTAGACAAAATTATGACTATGAATCAAGGTTAGTAGTTTCTCCTGGCTCAGCATAGGCATTATAGAAAAGCAAGTATAACTGAATTTAGCTATAAATTACATACAATGAAGGAGACACTTTCTTCTTCTTTCTCCCATCAGGGTATTCTTAAAATTCACTTGGACGTGACTGTCATCCCCCATTTCTCATGTGTATGTAAGATAGCAAGCTTGACAGTGCTAAACACCTGAAACCATCCCACAGGCAAGGGTCATCTGGCAAGAGTCTGTGCTAGCAAGCTAAATTCTGGACAAGATGGGATCATGTGGCTGGCGGTTTAGTAGGGTGCTTTAAAAATACCTGGTTCAGTGGATAGAGCATCAGCCCATGGACCAAAGGGTTCCGAGTTCCATTCCAGTCAAGGGCAGGTACCTTGGTTGCAGGCTCCTCCCTGGCCCAGGCCCTGGTCAGGGCTTGTGCAGGAGGCCTCCAATTGATGAGTTTCTCTCACATTGATGTTTCTTTTTTCCACTCTCCCAAAAATCAATGGAAAAATATCCTTGGGTGAGTATTAATAAAAATAAAAATCTGGCTAAGAAACCCAGCAGTTTTGTATGCCTTTGTGGAATTCTCAATTCAGATTTTTGGCTCATATTTTCAAGGTTAGGTATTCCCTTAAACCCCCAAATTATGCTCATTTTTGAAAGAAAACTATCCAGGGCCTTGCCCCACGAAGACAAATATTATTAGAACTAGAGGCCCGGTGCACAAAAATTTGTGCACTGGGGGGTAGGTCCCTCAGCCCGGCCTATGCCTCTCACAGTCTGGGACCCCTCGGGGGATGTCCACCTGCTGGCTTAGGCCCGCTCCCCTGGGGGCAGAGCGGGCCTAAGCTGGCAGTCACACATCCCTCTGGCAGCCCGGGAGCCCTCGGGGGATGTCCACTTGCCAGCGGGGAGCAGGCCTAAGCTGCAGCCGGACATCCTAAGCGTTGCTGAGGAGGCGGGAGAGGCTCCCGCCACCACCACTGTGCTGGTAGCCGTCAGCCTGGCACTTGTGGCTGAGCAGAGCTCCCCCTGTGGGAACACACTGACCACCAGGGGGCAGCTCCTGCATTGAGCGTCTGCCCCTTGGTGGTCAGTGCGTGTCATACTGACCAGTCATTCCCAGGCATTCTGCTGTTAGGGTCAATTTGCATATTACCCTTTTATTATATAGGATATTTGCATTTCTTCATAGTCACTCTTACCTTAAACATTCTTTTTTTAAAATTTTTATTGTTGACTATTACAGATGTCCCTTATTTCCCCCTCCCTTTGCCTCCCTCCATCCTGCCCCTGCCCCTCCTAGGCCTTCACCTTCTAGTTAGGCTATTTCTGGTCTATCCTCTCAGAATTAAAAAATAAATGACACTGTTTCAAATGGCTATTCTTATTTTTCTCATAGAGTGCCACACTTTGTGCACATATGCCTATATTTGAATGCATGGAGGATAAGATGCTGATTTTTATCTTGAAATAAAACAAATTTTTGTTTTTCTTCTCATTTAGCTGCCAAAATGGTATATTATTTAGATCCTTCTAGTCAGAAGAGAGCTATAGAGTTGGCAACAACACTTGATGAATCCCTCACTAACAGAAACCTCCAGGTAAAGAGTTTTTTACAACCTGTCTGTACGGGTACCTGACTACTTTTTATTCCTCTTTTTATCAAGAGAACAGTTGTCACAAATAATATTTTTGTTATTTATGCATTCAAACTATTACGAACCCATGTCAGAAAGTTACCTAATCTTAAATTTATTTATATTGTGTGTTTGTGCACACATGCATAGTTGAGTACTTGGCATTTAATAACTAGTTTCACATCTGTTAGTTTTTTTTTTTTTAGAAAAATGTTTTAGTAAAAGCATATATACATTTCAGGGTTAATTTTGGATTTCAATTCATATCTCACATTTCTTAATAAGCAGTGGTCTCAATAAAGATTCTGACACGTTTAAAATGTATTTACCACGGGGTGAATTTATATACTCATTTTATAGCTTGTAATATAACATGAGATTAAGGAGAGTGAAAGAATACGGGTATGCTGAAAAATACAGATTGTAGTTTAAACTAAAAGCAAAGGACAGCTACTTTGTATAATGAGCAGCCAGGTTTTTAAGAAAGCACTTGCTGAAAGAGTTAAATATTTTCCTTTAAGGGGAAAATTACACTTCTTGGTTGCTAATTAATGCAGCATTTAGATCAGAGCATTTCTAGACTGGCAAGGTTTATAGGATATACATCTGGAGACTACATAGTGTTTTCCAAGTGGGAAGATGAAAGAAAACATGAGAACTGCAAGCCAACACAAATCATTTAGAAATAGAAGCAGCAGATGTACTTTGGGGTTTGGTTGGAAGAATTGTCAGTTTTCATGAACACATTTTGTTTTTGCATATATGCCCTTTGTGTTTGAGATGCTCTTTCCTGCTTAGTTATTGGACACATCTTAAGGTTCTCTTTAGTTTGAATACAAGGTTGAAAAGCAGTGTTCGATTTTGCCAACTGGTTCTTAGCCTCCAAAAAAGTTAAAAGGCTTAAGTGCATTAATTGATCTTGGCATGTGAATTTTGACATATACAGGGCCAAATGAAGCCGAGTCAGGGTCGTTGTTTAGGATTCAGCACTTGCTGAAAGTGACCGTCTCTTTAAATGTAGCACTCTATATACCTTGCTTGCCCAACCTTAGTCCTGGCCTTGCTTAAACATTCATCCTTTATATAAACCCTGCAATTCTGAAGAAACTAATTCTAAAGGAATATATATGTGGGAGGAAATGCTCTTATTTATCTTAAATATGTACATTGGCCTCTTATTTAGAAGTCTGTTGATAACAAAATGTCAGATTCACAGTAAAAACTTTTCTTTGGATAAGTTATAACATGACCTTTTTTCTTCCTTTAGACCTGTATGGAGGTATTAGAAGCCTTGTGTGACGGTAGCCTAGGAGACTGTAAAGAAGCTGCTGAAGTTTATAGAGCAAATTGTCATAAGCTTTTCCCTTATGCTTTGGCTTTTATGCCTCCTGGATATGAAGAGGATATGAAGATCACAGTTAATGGAGATAGTTCTGCAGAAACTGAAGAACTGGCCAATGAAATTTGAACATCATTAAACAAGCAAATGGAATGACTTTGGACCATATCTAGTATATAATATTTTTGTCACGCACCTGCTGCATTGCTCTGACTTAAACAGAATGAGAAGAGTAAATGTTCTTGCCTTCAAATAGTGTTTTAAGTTTTTTATCCTGCTGAGAAAGTATATATAAAATACCTAACATATTACAGGATATAGGTTCAGTTTCTTAAAAAATTAAAAGCTGCTAAAATTGAGGGGTTAAAAAAAGAGACCTATCTTCTTCCTACCTACCTACCCATGTTTTTAAACTAATTTATATAAAATCTGGAGGCTGTTACAGCTAACAAAGCAGGTGTGTGGCAGAAATATTACTTTAAATTTGTCTTGTGAGATTTTACTATATCTCAGACAGCATAAATGCTGTTTTAGCACTGGATTCTTTCACTGAGCACAAAGAGTTGTTGGGGCTTTAGCATCTGACTGGTTTTGTTATGGGGTTGATTCTGGCCATAGGAAGTATGCAAATGTGAATCACTATTTACAGAGAAACCTACAACAGATGCTTGATGTTGTAGAAGCTGGGACATAGAGATACCAAGCAGAATTCTAAGAAACCTAGAGGGTGTTCAATACGCGTGTGTTTCCAAAATTCACTGTACATGATCAGTTTGGCGTTCTTGTACCACAGTTTTTTTAACTGAAGATACCAGTTGGAACAATCAATTTTAACTAAAACTTGAAGAACTAAAATAACAATGCAAACCTTTCAGCATTGTTTTGGCCAAACTTGTTAAAACTGTAATGCAAGAACCAAATGCACTGTGATAATGGCACCAACTAATTAGCAAGCATGAATTTTTTCACCCAGAGTGAAAAAAGGAAATCTACCATGGCTTGAAGTAAAAGAGCAGAACTCCTGACTACCATTCTATGACTGATCAAGAGACTAATAGTTAAAAAACCTCAGCAGGCCTTGTTCACGATATGCAGAAAAAAAGTGCTGCAGTTTAGATACCTCTGGAATTTTTCCACAGTGTCACAGGTTTGTAATACTTGAAGCCCTACATTTCTAAGAATATATTTCTTGCTCAGTTGTTTCAGGCAAGCCCAAGACTTTGTAATTTTTAAAGGGCCCAAGATTTTTTTTTTCAATAACAGACCAGCTTCTTTTTCCTGCAGTTACAGATGTAATTTCCTTTTTGTTGTCAAAATGAGGTACCAAATATGATGCAATAAATTGTTTTGAAAAACAGTTGTGTGAATATTTCAACTAATCTGTGTTGGGCTTCTGTGAAAATATACAGGTGGAAACAGAGGTTGTAAGCCAGAGGCGCTGTAGTATGCTGGAAGGCTAGTGCAGATGGGGGCTCTGCAGAATGGTCTAGTGCTGGTGTCAGGGAGTTCCGCAGTGCAGGTGCAGGGGGTGCAGGGCCACTCCAGCAGACTTCACTCAGGGCTGGGATGGCCGCAGGTACTATGAATGTAATTTGTAATTAATAATTTGAAAGGAAAACAACTATTATTTTGATTAAGGAAGTGAGCCTTAATGTGTTAAATCTATACACTGAGAACCAGCCTCTGGCTCAAGGTTCTCACTGTATTTGCAAGATCTGAACAAATAAGATTAAGTGAATCAGTTGTATGTGTAATTGGCCTTTTTTCGGTACCGTTATGGGAAGTATATTCTAAAGGGAATTTTTAGGAGACCCTATCTTTCCACTGATTGGACAATTGTGCTACACTCAACCTTTCATAGTACATTCCTGCATTCCACATCCCAGTCTAATAATTCAGTGATGTAAAGAAAAGTACAAACTGAACTCGAGTGCTTTGTTATGTTTTATTAACTGGCCTTGTCTCAGGAACATCTTAGCAGATGGCAAAAACGCCAACATTGTTTTCAACTGTGAGTGGCAGCTGAAGTTCTTACTGTTGGGAAAGAACACTAGTGCTACCTCTGCCACTAATGAGGTGATTGGAGGAGGCATCAGCCATATGATAGGGGGTGTATGTGTGAATTATGTTTAAATTCTACTGTATATTGAAATGGAATTATATTTGTTTTGACAATGTTGAAATGATGTAGATTGTCTTAGAATGAATATTCATAAGTACTCAACTCTCGATGCAGATGCCACCGGTGAGGAGTTAAATTCCTAATACATATATTGTAATTCCAACCCAGTTTTACTGGAACTATTGAATAAATATTTTATTTTCTTTCAGGTTTACTTGATAGTGGATACATTGTCTGGTGTTAGGGGACCTTGACAGGGTCCATTTTATGTCCAGACATCACCCCTAAAACATTGTACTGTACTATTATGCCCTGAATAGTATCAATGGGGTCATCTCATTTGCCTCATTTACTCTATTAATTCCAAATGATACTGTGGGGGGAGGGGGGAAAACAGGGTTAGAAAACAAGTGGAAAAGAGAACGCGGTGATGTTATAATCTAAACAAGTGCCTTATGTTTATTGCTAAGAACTGGTGTTATCAACCCTTTTGAGAAGAAAGGGTCCCTTGACCTGTATTAACATAGGAAAGTAAAGTTCTTTCTGTTTTTCTTCATATTTACTACTCTTGTCATTTCTCATTTAAAAGTTAAAGTCTGAGTAGGTTAGTTTACTCAACTTTAGATAGTTGCATCATACATTTTCAACATTTTTCTGTATCTATTATGCACAAGAATAAAGTGTGATCTTTAATAGCATGACTAAAAGTAGCCCCAGAATTAGTGAATAGCTTTCCCATGAGTTGTACGGGCCCTTGTTTTTCACAGAACTGTTTGTCTTCCATGGTGTGTTGCTGTTAGAGCTGTGAAATGAAAGCTGTGTTGATCAGAAGAGACCAGGGAAGTGTGGTCTAGATTCAGGTAGGTTGTGATAAATTCAGGGAAGTCTCTTCTGCACAATTTCTAGGAATATTCTAGTTGCCACGTGTAGCATCTGTTTAGAAAAAAGTAAGTGAAGTATTGGATTTTCCTACAAGATACCTATATACTTGTCTTAGTAATTACCAGCCTTAAATTTTGAAATTACTCAAGAGAATTCCAAGAAAGACTGACCTTTCAGATGGGAGATAGTCTTGTTCTGGCTCATGCTCCATTTCTTTAAGTTACAGACAGGGTTTCTTGATACCATTCTAGATCTAAACTTCACCGAATCCACTGCCAATACAAAGTCCTAGGAAATGGCTGTGTTGCGCCATTAGAAGCTGAAAACTTAAGTTTTTGATGATTGGAAATCTCACAACTTGTAGCAATAAAACATTTTGGAAAAGGTTATTTGGACCTTTCAGTATGTGACCTTCAAGAGGGATGTTGAAATAAAGTATTGGTAGTATGCAGGAAGTTGTGAGGAAAATGCTCTTTGATAAAACAGAAAAATTAGACATGCTCTAGATTATACAGCCTACTTAACACTGCTACCTCCTTAGAGGGACATACCCCTCTTATGATACAGTAATGGGCAGAGGAAAGGGAGCAGTATGTTGTAGGAAAGAGGGTCTAAAGGCTTCCAGCCTCAGTTTATCCAGTTGCCTTTGAAGTGATGCCATCTTGGAATTGTAGCAAGAAAAAAGAATTGGTACTATTTAAATGAAAACTTTACTAAATTGTTGATTAAAGGCAAGCTTGGCATCTTAATCTTTAGTGCTCTTTATAGAGCTCTATTTGCCAAAAACAATATAGGCTTTGTCTCAAGGCTGCTTGCAGCAAAAGTAAAGTTGCTACATGGCTCTCTAACAAAACCAGTGCACGTCTTACATTTTTATACCAGGCTTTTCTTTGTGTCTACATTAAGGGCCGATTATTTCATACAAATGGTATAACTTCCTAATTGAAAAATTGATGGTGATGAATAATGATGGAAATTTTTTAGTCTGTTATACAAAGATTTCTGCTGTTGCTGAATCTTCAGCTTGGCCTCAATAAATACAAATTATTGTCTCCTTTAGAAACAACATAGGAGTGAAGAGATTTTTGGAATATGTTCTGGATCCCATGGTTTGTGTTGAGTCAGTCATTACACTTGCCTGATCACCTGTACTTTGTGTAACAAACAAAAGCCCCTCCATGTCATTCCATGGCTATTTTTACAATCAATTATGGTTTCCTATCATTGGGCTTTCTTAAACTTGCCACTAGTTTACTTTGTTCTGTTAGTTTACTGGGTCCATTTTCTAGTGCTTAATGTCTCATTGCAAGTAGGATAGGTTTTTCTATCCAAAACTCTGGTGTTTCCTCATTAATGATGAATAAATTAGCTACCATCTCCCATCTTGTGAACTACCTTTTTTAAAAAAATACATACTGATTTTTTACAGAGAGGAAGGGAAAAAGGATAGAGAGTTAGAAACACCAATGAGAGAGAGAAACATAGATCAGCTGCCTTCTGCACACCCCCTACTGAGGATGTGCCCACAACCAAGGTACATGCCCTTGACTAGAATCGAACCTGGGACCCTTCAGTCCGCAGGCTGACGCTCTAGCCATTGAACCAAACCGGTTAGGGCTGAACTACCTTTTTGCCTTCAAGGAGTCGTTGCTGGTTGATTACTTTCAAAATGAAAAGGGGGCCATTTATAACAGATCTGTCTCCTAGATCCTTTAAGTCCTGAACTGTGGAATACTAAATACTAATTCTTCCCTTTATTAACAGTAAAAAAAATTACTATGCATTAATAACAATAATAGAAGCATTCAGAAACACATTGAGCTAGTATTGTTATACTGTTTACATTATTTGCTCCGATGTTCATAGAAAAGGACAGAAAAATAAGCCAACTGCTTCACTTGTATTTTTTTATAACTTAAAAATTTTACTTCAAGAGCCTAGTTGTTATTTCAAGCATTCAGTTTCACAGCATTTTTCTGACAAATGTCTAATTATAATATGAAGTTAAATGATTAATGCTTTGGTTCAGACTCATGTAAATCCATTTCTAATGTAATGTATGAAATTTCAGGATTTACACGGTACATTTTAGTATAAAGGTATAGTGACTAGGAAAATACATAGTGGATATTCAAATTCTTGTTAAATTTGCTGTAAATATTAATATTGCTCTACAGATTGTAGAAAATAGCAATAAAGTACTATTAACTTTCAGGTCACCTGTAAAGGCTCACAAATTTTTTACCCCTTATGTGTTGAAGTATTCCCATTTATCTTCCCCTTGTCCCTCTCTGTTGGGCTTTAGGGATTTCTTCAAAATAACAGATTCATTATATTTAGGTCGAATGGATTTCTCACATCTAATTTTTGTGTCGCTCCCCCCGCCCCCCTATAGTTTATCATGAATGGTTGTGACTGGCCTTGTAGGAAGCAAATGACTAGAAGACCATCCTCTAACTTTTCTCAGTTGCCTGTTCATTGTGGCATTTAGTTGGCAGTAAATCTATTCATCATGTCTTTAGCAACCAACCACCCAAGTAACATGTTCAGTGGAATTAAGTTACTACAAAGGTTGTCACTCAGTAATTGTTTCTCATCTTTCAAACAATGTGAGGCGAGTGTTACACACCAGCTATTTGGAGAGCTGTTTTCTGCAGTCTAGTATCTCTACTTTTAATCATGGCAAGAAAGGAGACGGTAGGGATCTACAGGTTACTTCTAGATACGATCTACAGCCAGTGTTCATCATAACTAGTTGCTATGTTCCACCATTGGCCTCTATTTAAGATAGACAGTTGAGTCCTCTTAAGTCAGACAACCCTGGTTGTGTATTGGAATCCCAGAGGAACTATTCTAAAAACACAAACCTCGATGCCCAGGTCTACCCACAAAGATTTTGATTTAAATGACCTGGAGTCAGGCCTAAGTATTGGTGCTTCTTTAGAATCACTACTCCAGTTATTCTAAGTTGCATCCAAGGTTGAGAATTGGTGTGTTTGCTTAGAATTTTAAAACATAGTATTGGGTTTTTTCCCTCAAAGAGATCAAAGAGGCAAACAACTATGTAAGGGTGAAAAGTAACTCCCCCATTTCATATTAAGGGAAAGAACTTGTATTTGAATTTTCTGTTAAGAGCAGCTGGTTAGTTTTAAAGTGCATGCTTTTTCTTACCTAAATCACCTCTTCAAGGTTCTGTTGGATGTCATGGTAACTTGTCTCCATTGAGGCAACTGTTGAAATGTAATTGCCATAGGTAGATGCTTGAGTTTTTTGTGTGGATGAGAACCAAAGCAAAGCACAGATAGCAGGCTTTTAAATAAGGGTGGTGGTAGGTACTTCTCCTTGAAGGACAGCATTTTTTATAAACGAGTGAATTACTGTTACAAATCAGATGTGGAAGCAACCGTGATTCTGGGACCCATAATTTCAATGTTGGTCTATAGGTGTAGAACCTGGAAAGGAGGCTGATATGTTACGGAATCATATATCAAACTAAATCTGCTTTAGAGCTGTTGAAATAGTATTCTGGATAGATGTCCCAAATCTACCCAAACTATTATTTTTCTCTTGTAAAATAGGAATTGTTTTTCATAGCCTACCCCTCAATTCTGTCTAGTTTACTCTTGACTAGTTAAAGAAGTTGATAAGTGACCCTGGTAGTGTTGACACTTCACATTCTTTTCTTTTTTTAAAAAATTATATTGATTTTTTTACAGAGAGGAAGGGAGAGGGATAGAGAGTTAGAAACATCGATGAGAGAGAAACATCGATCAGCTGCCTCCTGCACACCTCCTACTGGGGATGTGCCGGCAACCAAGGTACATGCCCTTGACCGGAATTGAACCTGGGACCTTTCAGTCCACAGGCCGAAGCTCTATCCACTGAGCCAAACCAGTTAGGGCAGGCATATAGTTTTTTTTTTATTTATTAAATCTTTATTGTTCAGATTATTACAGTTGTTCCTCTTTTTCCCCCCATAGCTCCCCTCCACCTGGTTCCCACCCAACCCTCTGCCCTTACCGCCCCACAACTGTCCTTATCCATAGGTGTACGATTTTTGTCCAGTCTCTTCCTGCACCTCCACACCCTTTCCCCCCCAAGAATAGTCAGTCCATTCCCTTTCTATGCCCCTGATTCTATTATATTCACCAATTTATTCTGTTCATCAGATTATTCACTTGATTTTTAGATTCACTTGTTGATAGATGTGTATTTGTTGTTCATAATTTGTATCTTTCCCTTTTTCTTCTTCCTCTTCTTAAAGGATACCTTTCAGCATTTCATATAATACTGGTTTGGTGGTGGTGAACTCCTTTAGCTTTTCCTTTTCTGTGAAGCTCTTTATCTGACCTTCAATTCTGAATGATAGCTTTGCTGGGTAGAGTAATCTTGGTTGTAGGTTCTTGCTGTTCATCACTTTGAATATTTCTTGCCACTCCCTTCTGGCCTGCATAGTTTCTGTTGAGAAATCAGCTGACAGTCGTATGAGTACTCCCTTGTAGGTAACTGACTGTCTTTCTCTTGCTGCTTTTAAGATTCTCTCTTTGTCTTTTGCTCTTGGCATTTTAATTATGATGTGTTTTGGTGTGGTCCTCTTTGGATTCCTTTTGTTTGGGGTTCTCTGCGCTTCCTGGACTGGTAAGTCTATTTCTTTCACCAGGTAGGGGAAGTTTTCTGTCATTATTTCTTCAAATAGGTTTTCAATATCTTGCTCTCTCTCTTCTTCTGGCACCCCCATAATTCGGATGTTGGTTCGCTTGAAGTTGTCCCAGAGGCTCCTTACACTATCTTCATATTTTCGGATTCTTTTTTCTTTTTGTTACCCGGTTGGGTGTTTTTTGCTTCTTCGTATTTCAAATCTTTGACTTGATTCTTGCGATTCTCTAGTCTGCTGTTGAAACTCTGTATAATATTCTTTATTTCAGACAGTGTATGCTTAATTTCTAGTTGGTCCTTGTTCATATCCTCGAGGGTCTCACTAGATTTCTTGAAGGTCTCACTAGATTTCTTGAAATTCTCACTAAATTTATCGGCAGTTTCTAGAAAATTCTTGAAAAACCTTATAAGTGTGGTTTGGAACTCTATATCCAGTAGTTTGCTTTCCTCCATTTCTGTCATTTGTGACCTGTTTCTTTGTCTCCACATTTTTTATGCTTCCCTGTGTTGATAGAGTGGCTTTCTGTGCTAGGTGTCCTATAGGGCCCGGTGGCTCAGCCTCCCCAATTACCTGAGGTGGGCACTCTTGGTGCACCCCTTTGTGGGCTTTGTGCACAGTCTTGTTGTAGTTAAGCCTTGATTGTTGTAGGTATCACTGGGAGGAATTGACCTCCAGGCCAATTGGCTGTGAGAATCAGCTGTGTCTACAGTGGGAGAACTTCTGTGCTGGAGACACCCTTCTGGGGCAAGACTTGCTTCAGTGGGGCTTTGGTGCTCACTGAGTCTGCCCCCTGAGTGTGTCCCTTATGGATCTGAGGAGTTGTAATCTGGATGGTCCCACTCTGACCACTGGGTACACTGGCTCTTGGATCTCTAAGGAGGTGCTCTACCCAGCAGGAGCTATGGAGAGATCTGCAGATTCCTCTTCTTTGTTTGGGGTTTGGAGGTGCCCAGATGAGGCCCAGCTGTGAATCAATGCAAGCTGCTGTCGGGCCTTGGGCCTTCTTTTGGAAGTTCTGGCTCTCTCTCCTGTTCACATTCTTGAATTGACAGAACATGGATAGTTTTCCCTCACCTTGGCAAACTGGAAGGTTTAAAGTGTTTCAGTCTCTTCACATAGAAGATCTGCCTTATGCTTTCCTTACTTTTCTCTCATCCTTGTGACTAAATGCCAAATTTCTGGTATAAACCCTGTGGCTTGACGGACAACAATCGTATGATGTAGTTAAAAACAATAAGTCAAAACAGAACTAGGTTTAAATCCTGGCTCAGGTTCTTTAGGCAAGATGCTAAGAATTTCTTTTTCATATAGTTGTTGGAAGGATTAAGTCACATGGCATATAAAGTGATTACCACAAGCATTAACTATAAATATTCATTATAAATAGTAAGCATTCACTATATTTTTACAAAAGGATGTTCTTTACTGTTTGTCAATATTCTAGTTGATTATTTTTACTTGCCTACTGCAGTATATTGGGCCACCATATTCAGGAAATGTATAGTTTATAATCTTTTCCTAGATACCAACAACTCAACATTTGAATTCTCCCCTAGTATTTTACTTAACGTGCTAGTATGTACACTATTTTGCCTTTTCAAGAGGAAACCACCTGTGATTCCGCCATTCTCTGTCAACGTTTTGAGATTCATGGAAACTTACTAGTGTTAGTGAACTTGGCAGATTTGTTGCTGCTGTTTAAAATTATTGAGGATGTGAAATAAAGCCAGTTCCAGTGTCCCTCCTTTTATCCACACAGTAGTTACTGAATGCCTACTACCTCCAAGAACTATGTTTCATATTGGGGATATATGACATAAGTACGTAGTCTTTGCTCTCACATTTTTCATAGGCTGGTAAAGGAGACGGACAAATCAAGAAATGAATGCAACAGCAATATGTAACTCCCTAGCAGTCATACACATTTCTGTTTGTTCACTGAAGTTTGGAAAGATAAAGGTAAGTTCCCTAGACAGACAAGAGATACTATGTGCCTGAAGGCACAGACATGAAATGAGATCATATATTCAGGGATTTTATGTGAAGTAGTGTGAATAGAATCTGGGAAAGAGGCTGGGGCTCAGAGTAAAGAGAGATGATTAGATGATTTACTTACTAAAAGGCTGGATTTGGCTTTGTGTAAGCAAAGGACAGTTATTGGAGACTTAGGGACGGATGATTGAGAGAATTGTGCTACTAATGTAAAGGGGGATATGCAGAGCACGATTGGAAGTGCCAAGACTAATTAGGAGTCTCAAGTTAAGCTAATTAATAGTTATCAGTATATGCCAGGCATAGTATTTTGCATCTGTTAGCTCACTTAATCCTTAAAAAAACCCACGTGAGATAAGTAGCACTCCCATTTAACAGAACACTTAAGGATCATAATTTGCCTATGGTCACACAACTTGTAAATGATAAAATTCTGCATTCAAGCCAGGTGTGTCTAACTCCAGGGTGCTTACTTCTGATCAATATAACCTGCAAGAAGTAAGGACAACAACAGTTAAGTATGGAGAGGAGAGCAAGATATACACAAAATACTAAGAAGCTGTTACCAACATCAGCTGACTGTTGGAAGAAAGTGGGTAGTGAATGGAGAAGGAAAAGTTAATGATGTCCAGAGTTTTGACAAAACCCTGTTGTTGTCTTTGTTTGAATATCTTTTTTATTGATTTCAGAGAGGAAGGGAAAGGGAGAGAAAAACATCAGTGATAGTGATGAGAGAAAACCATCAATTGGCCGCCTCCTGCACACTCCACACTGGGGATCAAGGCCATATCCCAGGCATGTGCCCCGACTAAGAATTGAACCTTGACCTCCTGGTTTATAGGTCGATGCTCAACCACTGAGCAACACTGGCCAGGCTGTTTTGTTTTGTTGTTGTTTTTGTTTGCTTTTTTAATGTTCTTATTGATTTGAGAGAAACATCTCAAGTGGCTGCCTCCTGCATGTCTCCTACTGGGGATCAGCCCAAAACCAGGGCATGCGCCCTGACCAGAAATCAAACCAGCAAATTCTTGGTGCTTGGAATGACACCCAACCAGCTGAGCCACACTGACTGGGTAAAACTGCTTTTGACGGTATCATTAAACTACCATAAGAAGTGGGAAGATGCCCTAGCCGGCTTGGCTCAATGGATAGAGCATTGGCCTGCGACTGGACTGAAGGGTTGTGGGTTCGATTCTGGTCAAGGGCATATGCCTGGGTTGCAGGCTTGATCCCCAGTAGGGGGCGTGTAGGAGGCAGCCAATCAATGATTCTCATCATTGATGTTTTTATCTCTCCCTCAATCAATTTTAAAAAAGTGGGAAGAAGAAATTGAGGGGGAAAGTGAGGTCCTTTTCGGACATAAATTTTAGATGTGTATGGGCCATGTAAAAGTCCCAGTAAGATGTGTAGTTGGCAGCTAGATATGGGTGTGAAACCTAGAACACAGGTGATTGAAGAGTGAGTTGTGAGTGGTGTGTGTGGTCTGGACAAGACTGCTCAAAGAGGATGAGCAAAGATGACACAATTAGCCCTAGCTGGTTTGGCTCAGTGGATAGAGCGTTGGCCTGCAGACCAAAGGGTCCCAGGGTCAATTCCCCTCAAGGGCACATACCTAGGGTTGTGGGCTCGATCCTCAGTAGGGGGCATGCAGGAAGCAGCCAATCAATGATTCTCTCTCATCATTGATGTTTCTATCTCTCCCTCTCTCTTCCTCTGTGAAATCAATAAAAATATATTTTAAAAAAGATAAAGAAGATGACACAATTACCAACAGAAGCAGGTACAACGAAAATAATTTTATGGTTGGGTCACAACATGAGGAACTATATTTAAAGGGCCAGAAGGTTGAAAACCTCTGAGGTAGAGGAAGAGAGGCTAATAAGAGACCAAGAAATAGCAAAAAAGTAGTAGATGATAACAGTATTAAGGAATCAAAGTTTGTTTTTTTAATATATCTTTATTGATTTTAGAGAGGAAGGGGGGAGAGAGAGAGAGAGAGAGAGAAACATCAGTGATGAGAATCACTGATTGGCTGCCTCCTGCACCACCCCCCCCCCCCACCAAGGGATCGAGCCCACAACCTGGGCACGTGCCCTGACTGGTAATTGAAGCGTGACCGCCTGGTTCATAGGTCGATGCTCAACCACCAAGCCACATCGGCCAGGCCAAAGTGGTTTTTTAAAAATCTTTTTATTGAAAGTATTACATATTTACCCTTTTCTCTCCCATTGACTTCTTATAGCCCATCCCCATCCCAAGCCTCCATCATCCTATTGTCTGTGACCATATATGCATACAAATTCTTTGGTTGACCTCTACCCACCTCTGCCTTCACTCTCTGATTGGACAGTCTGTCCCATGCTTCTATGTCTCTGGATCTAATTTGTTCAACAGTTTATTCATTAGATTCCACATATGAGTAAGAACACATGACATGTTTTTCTCCGACTGGCTTATTTCACTTAGCATAATACTCTCCAGGTCCCTCCATGCTGTCTCCAAGGGTAAGATATACTTCTTTTTTACTGCTGCATAGTATTCCATGGAGCAAATTTGGTACAGCTTTCTTGTCCATTCATCTACTGATGAGCACTTAGGCTGTTTCCAGATCTTAGCTATTGTAAATTGTGCTTCTATGACTATAGGAGTGCATACATTCTTTCTGATTGGTGTTTCAGGTTTCTTAGGATATATTCCTGGAAGTGGGATCAATGGCAGGTCCATATTTAATTAAGTAATCTCCATACTGTTTTCCATAATGGCTGCATCAGTCTGCATCCCCATCAGCAGTGTACTAGAGTTCCCTTTTCTTTACATCCTTGCCAGCACTTGTCATTTGTTGGTTTGTTGATGGTAGCCATTCTGATAGGTATGAGGTGATACCTCATTGTCATTTTAATTTGCATCTCTCTGATGATCAGTGACTGAGCATATTTTCATGTGTCTTGGCCATCTGTATGTCCACTTTAGAGAAGTATCTATTTAGGTCCTTTGCCCATTTTTTAATTGGATTGTTTGTCTTTCTTTTGTTAGGTTGTATGAGTTCCTTATATATTTTGGATATTAACCCTTTATCAGATGTATGTTGCCAAATATGTTCTCCCATACTGTGGGCTCCCTTTTCAGTTTGATGGTGGTTTCTTTTGCTGTGCAGAAGCTTTTTATTTTGGCGTAAACCCATTTGTTTTATTTTCTTTGTTTCCCTTGCCCTAGGAGATGTACCTGTAAACATATTGCTATGAGAGATATCTGAGATTTTGCTGCCTATGGTTTCTTCTAGGATTTTTATGGTTTCATGTCTTACATTTAAGTTTCTTTTAAGTCTCTAACCATTTTGAGTTTATTCTTGTGTATGGTGTAAGTTGGTGGTCTAATTTCATTTTCTTGCATGTATCTGTCCAATTTTCCCAACACAATTTATTGAAGAGAATGTCTTGACTCCATTGTATGCTCTTGCCTCCTTTGTCAAATATTAATTGATCATAATGGCTTGGGTTGATTTCTGGGGTCTCTTCTGTTCCTCAAAGATCTCTAGGGTCAAACTCAAGATACCACCTATTTGGTAACATTTTATAAGTCTGAATATCAAATATTGGCAATGATATTGAAAACACAGGAACTTTCAGACCCTGGGAGTAAAACTGATTGTCATTATAAGGGTACTTGGCAATATTCTTTTACTTTTTCATGTGTCTTGGCCATCTGTATTAACTAAGGCCATCTTAATTAAACGTGCATATCTTATGAACCAGCAAGTTCACCCTGTAAACATTCCTATACATTTGCCAGAGAAATGTGTCAGAATGTTCGTCACAGTATTGTTTATAGTAATGAAATTTGAAAATAAAAGGTAACATGAAAATAAATTGTGCCATATTCATTTAATGGAGTGCTGTACAGATAAAATGAATAAGCTGGCAACAAGTGAATTGAGGATTACCCTCCAAAACAGTGGTGAGCCAAAAAAAAGTTAAGTTAGACGGCATCATATTGTATATCTTGTATATAAATTTTTGAAAAATTTAAAACAATACTAAGTATGGTTTACGGATATATTCACGTAAAGTAAAAGTTTAAAAAACAGACTTGGGAGTTTTAAACAAAATTCAGGGCAGTAGTTCTGTTCAGAGAAGGGAGAAGCATGTAGTTGGCCTATAATTTTTATTTCTTTTTAAAAAAAATATATTTCTTTATTGGTTTGAGAGAGGAAGGGAGGAGAGAGAGATAGAAACATCAATGATGACAATCATCCATTGGCTGCCTCCTGCACGCCCCCTACTGGGGATTGAGCCCACAACCCAGGCATGTGCCCTTGGCCGGAATCGAACCTGGGACCCTTCAGTCTGCAGGCTGACGCTCCATCCACTGAGCCAAGCTGGCTAGGGCTAATTTTTATTTCTTAAAAAGCATGGTTGAGGTAAATGCAGCAAGGGTTAAGAAGATTTGGTGTTTTTGTTAATTTTGAGTTTATATGGGATGCTTTTAAAAAAGTAAAACAATTTTTTTTAAATTTTCCATTGAAAAAGTAGCTGGACAAAAATACTAAATACTAATTCACTCAGAAACTACAATTGAAACAAGAGCTACTTATTTTTTCATACTCTCCCAAAAGGTCAAGGGCACTTTTACTGATTTATCGAGAATGAGAAGATACAAAGCAGGAGGAAGAGTACCAGGAAGCGTAATACCAGTTTTCAGGAGGAAAAGAGGTCCGATAATATCTAAAACATTCTCTACGCCTTATAATTTTCATCGCGCTCATATGTAGGTATTATTTCCCTTCTTTACAGATGAAGATATGTATCTTGGAGTCTTAAACGACTTGCTAGCGTTTACTGGATTTTGAATTAGGAAGCCCTTCATCAAATTAGTGGCAGAGAGCCAGGCCAAAGTACCCCTGTGAACCTTTCCCGGTGTTCATGGTCAGAACTGTGGATGTTAGAGCAGGAACTTGAATCCAGGTTTTTCCTTTCAAGGCAAACTAAATGCTTTGTTCCTGGATCCCATTATTCTGCCTGGAGAGCTATTACTGAAGTTAAATGCCTTGTGCTATTTACCACTTCCTTAGAAGAAAAAATTGTTGAAATGGCATTTTCTAAACGATGTGTTTTTACATTACTTGTCTATCCTTTTTAAATTATTCAACATACTTTATGCTGACCCTGCTGTATGTCTCAAATCTATCTTTTTTTCTCCCCATGACCTCCTGTTAATGCTGGCATTTGGACTTCCTTTTACACTTGGGACGTGGATCTTTAAGATGGTGAAGTATCTAAGAGCATTTACCAGTTCTATGAGTTACAAACTACCATCTCCATATCCCTGAAGGGAAAGACAGTGCCCTGCAAGACACACCACTCCGGACAGAGAAGAGCCAGCTGGGAAGAGGCCACGATGCATATGTGACAGGCGTACTGATTATTGCCAGGCCATCGTGCTAAAGTGGTATAATTAGGAACCAAGAAAACAGGGTCTCTCTCTCCTTAGCTTTCACCCCAACTACAATGTTATAAGCTTCAGGCCACAGAGTGAGGACTGAGTAACATGAGGGACAATAGCACCACGACTGAGAACTATTATAAACTTGCAAACACTAGTGTTTATTAGGCTTTTAACTGTGAAATTTAAAAATGAGCAAGACTTTTAAGATTTATCCACTTTATTTTTTAAAAATATATTTTCATTGATTTTTGACAGAGAGGAAGAGAGAGGGATAGAGAGTCAGAAACATCCATGAGAGAGAAACATCCATCAGCTGCCTCCTGCACATCTCCCACTGGGGATGTGCCCGCAACCCAGGTACATGCCCTTGACCGGAATCGAACCCGGGACCCTTCAGTCCGCAGGCCGACGCCCTACCCACTGAGCCAAACCGGTCAGGGCAAGATTTACCCACTTTAAAAAGTCCGCTCTTCCTAGTAGAATCTCCTTCAACTATCACATCTGGAGGTTCTGGGGTTATTCAGTTAAGAAAAGTAACAGATACTGCAGTTACATGACGGTCTCTCCAACTGCCCGCTGAAAATACAAACCTCATAACCCACCATGACCAGCGTCTGCAGTGATTTTTCCACAAACGGTGCTGACCTGTTTCACACTGGTAAAGGGTTCCAACGGACAGTCCTTACAGAAGCAATTTCTCCACCAATTTATTCGTCATCTGCGGAATAACAAAGCTTTCCGTCCACAGTGCAGAGCTGACCATCCCACCCGCTGCAGTCCCGGTCGCCCTCCCGACTCCCGCGGTGCAGAGCGCGCGGAGGCGGCGGGGGGCGCCGCCGACGCCCCCAACGGCGGGCCCGGGGCCGCGCCTCCACCTGCCCGTCCCGGGAAACCCCAACGACACGTCGACGGCCGCGTCCCGCCCGGCGCCCGAGCTTCGCGACCACCTCGCGGACCCGCCCCAGGCGCGCGCCCCGGCAGAAGTTCGCCCTCTCGCGAGAGAGCCGGGCGGTACCTCCTTCCTCCCGGCAGGCTGTCCCTCCCCGCCCCCAGGCCGACTGCGCGGCGGCCTCCGGAGGGCGGAGGCCTCGGACGTGGCGGGGCCCGGCCAACCAGGGTGCTGGGCCTGGGCCGCCCCGCGGGGCCCTCGGCAGGCTGGCCTTGCGCGCCGCGGTCCAGTCCCCGGCAGGACCCGAGCCCTCCCAGGTAGACGGGCGCCGGCCCGGGGGCCGCTGGGGAGCAGCCGCGGGCCGGGCGGTGGGCGCCTCACCTGCGCGGCGGGGGCGGGGCGGGGCGAGAGGTGCGCACGCGCGCGCCCTGCCCGGGGCGTGGCGGCTCCGGCGACGCTGCGCAGCGCAGCCGGCGGGCTGAGCGCGCTCGCTTGCTCGCTCGCTCGCTCCCGGTGGCGTAATTTCCCCGCGGGTTTGCCTCTCCTTCGCTCCGCCGCCGTTCGGGGCGGGTCCGGAGAATGGCCTCGGAGATAGAGTCGTCGCTGGAGGCGAGCTTCACGTCCAGCGGAGCGCTGTCAGGGCCCTCGGTGTTTCTGCCGCCGGCGCGCTCCCGTATCTTCAAGATCATCGTGATCGGCGACTCCAACGTGGGCAAGACGTGCCTGACCTACCGCTTCTGTGCCGGCCGCTTTCCCGACCGCACCGAGGCTACCATCGGGGTGGATTTCCGAGAACGAGCGGTGGAGATCGATGGGGAGCGCATCAAGGTGAGCAGGTGGAGGACCGGCGCAGAGGAAGGACTCCGGGATGACAGGTGCCCCGGCCCCACGGTGGGCGAACGGCCGGCACCGTGCAGGGTGTGCGCTCCATCGTTTCACGTGCTGACGTGCAGACTGGAGTTGGGGATGGCCAGGATTTGTATATAGCGAACTACGAAGGCAGTGCTTCCCCAACTTTAATGCCATGCTAATGACAAGGGTTTATTTTTATTTTTACAGGCAGATTCTGCCTTGCTGAGGTCCCAGGTGGTGCAGATGCAGCCAGCCCGTGGACCACACTCTGAGTAGTAAGAGTGTAGGGGGCATCCACTGACTAATTGTCACTGTCCCATGTGCTGGGAACCAGTGAAGTCAGACCATAGGAACTTCTCCAGCATATGGAAAAGTCATTGAATAAATATGGTTTATTAAACAGTCATCTGAGCGCTTCCTGAGATTGTGGCAGTAGAGCCCCGTTGCCTTTGAGAAGTGCTTTGCATCCAGTTTTGCTACAATAGTTTCTGTAAAATCGTGAGTGATTTGAAAAAAATCTTTTTTCTTGCAGAAAAATTTTTTACATGATTGTTCCTGCTTGGGTGCCAGAAGCACATTCCTTGGTGCCACCCTCTCCCAATTCTTCTTTAGTTCTTATTGGTGGCTCCTGAGACTAGGGTCACAGAAATAGTGGAGAAGGCAGAAAGCCCAAGGCCAAGACTGGGATTCTGAGGAGCTGGAATAGGGCGTTGGAGAAGGAGGATCGGGACAGGGCCAAGGCCTCCTGATGGTATCAACCTTACACTTCTTTATTGCAAGCCACCCCGAACTCCTCAGCCATCTGATGCCTCCCCTTAAAACACGTGGCCCTGGGAACTGCCCTGCCTTCCTTACGCTACCTTTACTTTTTTGCTTTTAGTTAGAATGCTCATCTTTGCCTCAGTTCCCCGTGGGCTTTGTACTGCATGCCTTTTCCCGCATCCTTGAAGCACAAACGGTTTATTTTTTAGTTCCCTTACCATTGTCCTACTCCTCACCCTCAAAGGGTTTGTTTAAATGCTAATGATGGTAAAGGAGAAATAGGGTTGAAAGCAAATCAACCTTCTATAGGTCCTTTTGCTGTTTAATTTTCACTTTAATTTTTCTTTGTTCCATTGAAGCTGCCAGTGATGGTCCTTTGGGTGCACTGTATTAGGGAGTTAAGAGAGATTGGGATGCATTGCGGAGGAAAATACAGAATCAGGAGGGGCTGGATAATTTTCATCAGAAGTAGGTTAGGCCCAGGAGCCTGTGAGAAAATAATGGGGCTTCCGAGGTGTCAGTGGGAGTTTAGTTTGGAAGAAGCAGGAGTTCTGGGAGAAAGTGCATGGGCTTTGGAGCCCAACTGACCTGGCCCAAATCTGAACCTGTGAAAGGGTAGCAATGAGCTGTGTTCTTTGTAGGGTGACAGAACTGTCACCATCAGTTCTGAGGCTGCATAACTAGAGAGTGAAGCAGAGATAAAGCAGGACGTAGGCAGACAACTGAAGAGGAGAGGAATTACTCCCAAATGGGAGCAGGATGTTTTTAAAAAATAAGTACAAGGGCCATAGCCAGTGTCTCAGTGGTTAGAGCATCAGCCCTCCACCTGAAGGGTCCCAGGTTCAATTCCGGTCAAGGGCGCATAACTCAGTTGTAGGCTCAGTCCCGGTTGCAGGCTCATTCCCCAGCCCTGGTTGGGATGAGTGCAGGAGGCAACCAGTTGATGTATCTCACATCATGTTTCTCTCTGTCTCTCCCCCTCCCTTCCACTCTTTCTAAACATCAATGGAAAGCCCAACCAGCACAGCTCAGTTGTTGAGCTATTAACCATGACCTATTAACCCGTAGGTCATGGTTTGATTCCTGTCAGGGCACATGCCCGGAATGTAGGCTTGATCCCCAGTGTGGGGCATGCAGGAGGCAGTCGATCAATGATTCTCTCTCATCATTGATGTTTCGCTCTCCCTTTCCCTTCCTCTCTGAATTCAGTACAAAAATATATTTTAAAAATCAAGGGAAAAATATGCTGGGGTGAGGATTAACAACAACAACAAAAATAATAATTTAAAAAAAAATAAGTAGAGAGAAGGGAGGCAGGGAAGGAGTTGAGATTTGATGACCCTTTACCTGTTTCTGGATTGCCTTTTATATTGTAAGATCACAGATGAGTCAGGTATAAATTTAAGAGATACTTAACATTGAAAAAATATAAAACATGTCCAGTGTATAAAGGTGAATACTGGGATAAGTGCTGGCAGGGATAAGTAAACCATGGCCACTGGTGTGATGAAGATGGAGCACAGAGTTGATCCTTCTGGTTGAAAGGAGTAACGAGAGCACATTGTTTTTGGGAATTACTCCTCCTGAGCTTCAGCCTAACCTGTTACGTTAATAGGGACACGGACACTAAGATTTTCTTCCTTCTAAGGTCTTAGTTACTGCCTTTTACCTCCAAATGTAAGATTTAAAAAAACCTTTACTGTTGAAAGTATTAATATGTCCCCTTTTACCCCATTACCCTCTCCCAGCCCATCCCCACCCTCCAAATGTAAGATTTTAGAGACATTTTTATTGTGGTTGAAAAAACTACAGAAATGTTCGGAGATTTCTGTAGTAGAAAAAGATATGACTTTTTTGGACACTTTTAAAAAAAGCTTAATTTTTAGTTTATATTGAATTTATTGGGGTGACTGGTTAAGCGAATATATAGGTTTTAAGTGTATAGTTCTATAAATGTCATCTATATATTGTATTGTGTGTTCACCATTCTAAGTCAAGTCTCCTTCCATCATCCCCCATGTCCTTTTCTACCTCCCCTCACCCCCACCCCCTTTCCCTCTGGTAATCACTATATTTTTGTCCAAGTCTGTAAGTTTTTTGCTTAATCCCTTCACCTTTTCACCCAGTCCCGAAACCCCTCTCCCCTATGACAGCTGTCAGTCTGTTCTCTACCTATGAGTCTGTTTCTATTTTGTTAGTTTATTTTGTTCATTATTAGAGTGTTTAGAAAAAACTAAAGTGACATAGAAGAGCTTTATTCCACATACTGTTTCTGCTTCTTTTTTGTTAACCTGTTAATACATCTTAAGTGCTGCTGTTTATACCATGTTTATATTTTCTCTTTGGAAAATTACCAGTTTAACCTGAAATGACATTTCTTTTTATTTCATATATTTTTTTAAATTTTCCTTTTTCCCCCCCATTGACCCCCTCCAGCACCCCCTCCCCTCCCCAGCCCAGGTCTCCAGCACCTTATTTTCTGTGTATATGCATACAAGGTCTTTGGTTACCTCACACCCACCCATCCTCCCCCACCTTCCCTCTGAGATTCTGCACTCTGTTATTTCATCTTAAAGTGGAAGCTGGAAAGCTCTGTTACTTTACTAATAAAATGACATTCTAGACTTTATTTTGTTGGTTTTTTTTTTTTATAAAAATAAGATATTATGTTAAATTTTTTTAAATTAAATCTTTATTGTTCAGATTATTACAGTTGTTCCTCTTTTTTCCCCCCATAGCTCCCCTCCACCCGGTTCCCACCCCACCCCACTGTCCTCATCCATAGGTGTATGATTTTTGTCCAGTCTCTTCCCACACCCCCCACACCCCTTTCCCCCTGAGAATAGTCAGTCTACTCCCTTTCTGTGCCCCTGATTCTGTTATATTCACCAGTTTATTCTGTTCATCAGATTATTTATTCACTTGATTTTTAGATTCACTTGTTGATAGATGTGTATTTGTTGTTCATAATTTGTATCTTTCCCTTTTCTTCTTCTTCCTCTTCTTAAAGGATACCTTTCAGCATTTCATATAATACTGGTTTGGTGGTGGTGAACTCCTTTAGCTTTTCCTTATCTGTGAAGCTCTTTATCTGACCTTCAATTCTGAATGATAGCTTTGCTGGGTAGAGTAATCTTGGATGTAGGTTCTTGCTATTCATCACTTTGAATATTTCTTGCCACTCCCTTCTGGCCTGCATAGTTGCTGTTGAGAAATCAGCTGACAGTCGGATGGGTACTCCCTTGTAGGTAAATGACTGTCTTTCTCTTGCTGCTTTTAAGATTCTCTCTTTGTCTTTTGCTCTTGGCATTTTAATTATGATGTGTCTTGGTGTGGTCCTCTTTGGATTCCTTTTGTTTGGGGTTCTCTGCGCTTCCTGGACTGGTAAGTCTATTTCTTTCACCAGGTGGGGGAGGTTTCTGTCATTATTTCTTCAAATAGGTTTTCAATATCTTGCTCTCTCTCTTCTTCTGGCACCCCCATAATTCGGATGTTGGTTCGCTTGAAGTTGTCCCAGAGGCTCCTTACACTATCTTCATATTTTCGGATTCTTTTTTCTTTTTGTTACCCGGTTGGGTGTTTTTTGCTTCTTCGTATTTCAAATCTTTGACTTGATTCTTGCGATCCTCTAGTCTGCTGTTGAAACTCTGTATAATATTCTTTATTTCAGTCAGTGTATGCTTAATTTCTAGTTGGTCCTTGTTCATATCCTTGTCTCACTAGATTT
Source organism: Myotis nattereri (assembly GCF_964212035.1). Classification (NCBI taxonomy): domain Eukaryota; kingdom Metazoa; phylum Chordata; class Mammalia; order Chiroptera; family Vespertilionidae; genus Myotis; species Myotis nattereri. The sequence continues at coordinate 61,929,698 of NC_138080.1, read as the reverse complement.
ATTGAGGGTTTCACTAAATTTATCGGTGGTTTCTAGAAAATTCTTGAAAAACCTTATAAGTGTGGTTTTGAACTCTATATCCAGTAGTTTGCTTTCCTCCATTTCTGTCATTTGTGACCTGTTTCTTTGTCTCCACATTTTTTATGCTTCCCTGTGTTGATAGAGTAGCTTTCTGTGCTAGGTGTCCTATAGGGCCCAGTGGCTCAGCCTCCCCAATTACCTGAGGTGGGCACTCTTGGTGCACCCCTTTGTGGGCTTTGTGCACAGTCTTGTTGTAGTTAAGCCTTGATTGTTGTAGGTATCACTGGGAGGAATTGACCTCCAGGCCAATTGGCTGTGAGAATCAGCTGTGTCTACAGTGGGAGAACTTCTGTGCTGGAGTCATCCTTCTGGGGCAAGACTTGCTTCAGTGGGGCTTTGGTGCTCACTGAGTCTGCCCCCTGAGTGTGTCCCTTATGGATCTGAGGAGTTGTAATCTGGATGGTCCCACTCTGACCACTGGGTACACTGGCTCTTGGATCTCTAAGGAGGTGCTAATTTAGCCTCTGCCTGAGGCTACCCAGCAGGAGCTATGGAGAGATCTGCAGATTCCTCTTCTTTGTTTGGGGTTTGGAGGTGCCCAGATGAGGCCCATTTGTGAAGCAATGCAAGCTGCTGTCGGGCCTTGGGCCTTCTTTTGGAAGTTCTGGGTCTCTCTGACCCAGCTGCAGTTTGTTAGGTAATTTTCAGATTGCAAAGGGCCAGGCCTTTCATATGCAAAAGCCTCTGCCCACAGCTTGGGTGGGGTGGGGTCTCAGGGAATCAACAGGGCGGAGCAAACAGCTATGGTTGATCCTCAGCCCTACCCTAGGAGGCCCCGTGTCTCAGTGTCCTGGTAATCGCTGCAAGCACCTCTGAGAGAAAGCTGCCCTCGAGTTCCGACCGATGCTAGACAGTCCAGTTTCTCCCCATATGAGTCTGGGTCCCCAGAGATTTTCCCAGAATTGGAGTTCAGAGCATTCGGGAGCTTGAGACTCCCTCCCTATTGAAAAAGACAACCGCGTCCTCAGTTGCCAGCCCTTTTGGCGTGCGCCTCCGTACCTCTGCACTTTACTTCTGCACCTCCTCTGAGTCTCAGTGTGCTTTTCTCTTTCCTTCTAGTTGTAGAATTTCCACTCAGCTAGCCTTCCTGTGGTTCTAGTCTAGATGATGTCTGTTTTGTCTTTTTGTTGTATTTTTGAAGTGGTTGTGCGAGGCAGCAATTTCCAGTGTTTACGTATACTGCCATCTTGGTTCTAAATCCTAAAATTTTAAAAATTTATTTTTGTTGATCTCAGAGAGGAAGGGAGAAGGAGAGAGAGAGATCATTGAGAATGATGAGAGAATCATTGATCAGCTTCCTCCTGCACACCCCCTGCTGGGGATCAAGCCCTCATCCTGGGCATGAGCCCTGATTGGGAATTGAACCATGACCTCCTGGTTCATAGGTCAACGCTCAACCACTGAGCCACCATAGTCAGGCATGTTAAATAATTGTAATTGTGGAATGGAAAATTTTCAGAGAACATGTTTTATAGCAGTGACATTTTAGGAAATGTCAGGAAGTCTATATTTGTTCACCTGTTCCTATGTACTATATACAGGGTGTCCCCCAAAAATGTGTACACACTTTTAACAGCTGATTTCTATTATATTTTGAAAATGTATTTTAATACACATTGCCTTTATAATTATTCAAAGTGTGCGCACACTTTTTAGGACACCCTGTGTGTATTATTCATAGAGGGAATCCAGGGGAGACCCAGGATGTCCCTTGACTTGCTTTTGTATCTGCCTTCTGTCCTTGAGGAGTCATTTCTTCACTTCAGCTGTCACTTCTACTACTAAGATAACTTCCAGATCTTTGATTGGGCCAGACCTCTCTCCTTCTCCGTCATTCTGCATTTCCTATTGTCTTCTAGACATGGCTGTTTGGACAACCCTCCTTTGCTCAAATGTCTGAAGGAATCCGTCTTTCCTGGCAAATCTGCCTCTCCTGTTTATCCTCAGTATCACCCACGGGAAAAAAGAGGGTGACTGCTAATGGGTGTAGGTTTCTTTTTGGAGTGATAAAATATTCTGGAATTAGATAATGATGATAATGGTACAGCCTTGGGAATACACTGAAAACCACTGAATTGTATATTTTAAAAGGGTAAATCTTATGATATGTGAATTATATCTCAGGTGTGTGTGTTTGTTTTTAATTAAAAAAGCCCACTTCAAACTGTATCTTTAACATTTCGAAAGATATTTTGGAAATAATGTGGATGACTCATGTAAAAGCTGTCCAAAAAAATTGGAGCTGATCTTTTCTTTTTAATAGCATTTTCTGTGGCTCAGGTATTCAAAAGTGATATCATCAATGAAGAATGATTTGTAATGTTTGAAGCACAGTCTATAAGTTCTTTTTAAAAGCCCATGAAAAGGAAATATACCCAAATATTAACAATGGTTGTCTTTAAGGCAATTTCCCTTTTTATTTCTATCTTATTATGTTTTCCATGTATCTCTTTTACATCCATGAAACATAAAAAAAAAAAAAAATTACACAGAATTTAGACCTGCCTCAGAACTGTGGAAGTCCTCCGTCAGTGTAAGTAATGAGGAGGAGGATGTTGATCCCTAAGACAATCTTAGTTTGTTTTATTTTGGGATGGAATTGACTCACCCATACTCCTCTTCCCATCAATCCTGCTCAAAACTCTGTGCATTGTAATTACATCAAGATATCCTGGAAACAAGAGGTATGAAATAATAACTTCATACTTTATTGGAGAGCCATAAAAGTAATTACTAAGTTAACAAGGCATTTACCAAGGACCATTTACAGTATCTCATCGGTTGCTGCTCTATGAGAAGTCACCAGTTTAGGCTTCTAGTCCATACTTTGAATATTTATAAATTGTACACATCTTTCAGTTAAAAGTTATTTAAGCAAATATGATTCTAGTATTTCCTACTGTGAGCAGTAAACTCTCATCATTTACTAGTAATTCCCCTCTTTTTTTTTTTTTTTTTAGGAAATGAACAAAGGCAGGATAATTCAGTGTTTTGAGATAAGAACATATGATTTATATTTAGTTTTATATAATTTTCCTCAATTCCCCCATATTTCCACTAAGAGATAGTGTAATAGTTTTGTTGGTAGAGATGTTTGGAATAGATAAGTAATTTTCTAGATTTAAAAAAATTTCAAGGGGGCCTGGATTTCATAGAATGTATATATTTGTTAATTTGGGGGTTAGACCCCATGACTCCTTTTAAAAAAAAAATACATTTTATTGATTTTTTTACAGAGAGGAAGGGAGAGAGATAGAGAATCAGAAACATCAATCAGCTGCCTCCTGCACATCTCCCACTGGGGATGTGTCCGCAACCCCGGTACATGCCCTTGACCGGAATCGAACCTGGGACCTTTCAGTCCGTAGGCCGACGCTCTATCCACTGAGCCAAACCGGCTTCGGCCCCATGTCTCTTAATATCTGTGTTAAGTCTATTATATTATTATTATTTATTTATTTTTATTAATCCTCACCTGAGAATATTTTCTCCATTGCTTTTCAGAGAGAGTGGAAGGGGGGAGTGAGGGAGCAGGAGAAAGGGAAGGAAGAAAAAGAGAGAGAGAGAAACATTGATGTGAAAGAGACACATCAACTGGTTGCCTCGTGCCCTTGCCCCCCAACTAACTGAGGGCGGGGAGCAAGCCACAACCCAGATACATGCCCTTGACCTGGAATTGAACCTGTGACCCTTTGTGGGGGCGGATGCTCTAATCACTGAGAAACACAGGCCTGGACAAATCTACTATTTTAAATTAGTGTTGTGAAAGGTAGACAAGGGCATATAGTAACCAAATTTATAGCAATTAGACAATGTTTGTTAAAATCTGATATAGTTTTCTCTTAATATTTTAAAAATCATTTTTGAAGCAAAATTTCATCCAGTCAGATCTGATTTACTGAGATTTAAATGCTCAATTGAAATATTCCGTTACTTGCATTAATTACGAGGTTTGTAGACTAGCATCATGAAATGTAGAGCCCATAAATCACACAGAAAAGGCATTATGGAAGGGAACTAAGTAATATAAGTGAAGAAGCACTAAAGACCATGCAAAGGGGGCTTAGATTTTCAATATGAATCATTGGAATGAAATTTCCTCTTTTCTTCATTTTCAGATCCAGCTGTGGGACACGGCGGGACAGGAACGCTTCAGAAAGAGCATGGTGCAGCACTACTACAGAAACGTGCACGCTGTTGTCTTCGTGTATGACATGACCAACATGGCTAGTTTTCGTAGCCTGCCATCTTGGATAGAAGAATGCAAACAGCATTTGCTAGCCAATGATATACCACGGATTCTCGTTGGAAATAAATGTGACTTAAGAAGTGCCATTCAGGTTCCTACAGACTTGGCACAAAAATTTGCTGACACGCACAGTATGCCTTTGTTTGAAACCTCTGCTAAAAACCCCAATGATAATGATCACGTGGAAGCCATATTTATGACCTTGGCTCATAAGCTTAAGAGCCACAAACCATTAATGCTTAGTCAGCCCCCTGATAACGGAGTTACCCTGAAGCCTGAACCAAAGCCCGCGGTGACGTGCTGGTGCTAAGTAACAGTCCTTATGAGCCTGGGATTTTGACTAAAGAAATACTTGCGAAGTGTAACAGTGGTAGTCATAAGATTTACTCTCAGATACAATGGGTCATCCTGGCACGTCACTGTCATCATCGTCATGCTCACTTCTGTATTTGGTCTTTACGTAATCAGGACCGCCACTGACAACACAAGAAAAACGTTGGTTTTCAGGTGAGGTTGAAAATGAAGCAAAGGTAGGGTGACCAGAGCATCTTCCCGTCAGAGCCCAGGGAGGGAGGCTTCAGAGGAGAGCACGATGGGGTTTCAGAGTCTGGCTGTTCAGGCCTGTGCTCCTGAGATGGAAAACAATATGAAGGGTTTAGTGCACACTTCATGGTGTGTGTCCTTTGGGAAGCATTCTCAGTAGGATCAGAACTTGTATTTGCCTCTCCCTGGAGTTCTCTTTTTGTATTATTAGTGGATTAATTGCATTATTATTGGTACATTTTAGAGCCAAACTTTAGTTCCAGTGGGAGGAGAAGGCATAGACTGTCTCAATTCTTAAAGGACTTTCCCAACAGTTGTAGATACTTAATATTTCTAATCAATGCCAATGAGTTCTGCAGAGATCATTGTTATTTTTGAGTAATTTGAATTGTTTTCTTACTAAATTCTATTAAAATTACGCAGAAACAAGTCAAATTCTAGTGCAAATGAAGTGACATAAGGTGCTTTATATTTTATTATGAAATCTTTAAACAGTGAAAAAAGGAATCGAAAGCATACAAGTCGCTGTAACTTGGGGGAATATAGGTAAATATGGTTCCTGGCTATCACAGGAGACTTAGTCTTAGCTTTTGGTAATTTCAAGATGTGTCTCTGGGATAGTATCTCCTGCTGACCCCACCCCCAAACAACTTAATGACTCAAGGCTGAATTAACAAATCATCTTCCATTTGGATTGTAGCTCTGAGTATTCACCTCTAATTGCTATGAGTGTACATATATTCCTGTAAGAGTATTGTGTTACAGTACCTCCATTTTTAAAATCTTTAAATTTATGGGCACAACATGCTGTTCCTCCTCAGTATAAAAATCAAGTTAGATATTGAAAAATCTTGTCTGTCCCTCAGTGGGACAAAGAACATTTCAAAAGTTTTTTTACCCTAAATATTTTCACTTTGAATTTAAGACTTTGCACATAGAAAATAGTAAGCTTGCATATGAAACTATTACATGAATGGAATGTAAGCCATGAATTTTGACTGTAATGTGCACATTGACTCATTCTGATGGATTGCTGTCCTTGATCATTTTAGAGGAAATCAAGCCAAAAGATGATTGTACTTACAATATTTTCAGAATGTGGGAAACCAATTAAATATGTATCTAATCTAGTTTAGGATTTCTGTTTTATCATCATGGTGGTCCTAACTGGATAATCTACACTAATAAAAGAGAAAAATGGTAATTGGCGTACGGCGATACCTTTTTCATTGGCTAATCAGGGCTATATGCAAATTAACGGCCAACTAAGATTGGCAGTTAACTGCCAACAAGATGGCGGCTAATTTGCATATGTAGGCACAATGCAGGGAGGCGAAAGGGAAAGCAGGAAGAAGCCCCCTGCCACTGACAGTGATCAGAAACCCAGGGGGGAGCTAAGAGCTGGGGGGCAGGGCAAAGGCGGCCCTGGGGCCGCCTTTGCCCTGCCCCCCAGCCATGATCGGAGAATCAGGCGCCTTTGCCTCCCTGGCCAGTGATAGCAGGAAGTAGGGGTGGAGCCAGCGATGGGAGCTGGGCACGGTCGAAGCTGGCAGTCCCAGGAGCTAGGGGTCCCTTGCCTGGGCCTAAAGCGAAGCCCACGATCGTGGCGCCACCCCCCCCCCCCCCCCCGCTGCCACTACAGGTCCCCGCTGCCCGGGCCAGACGCCTAAGCCAGAGGTGTCAGGCCTGGGCAGGGGCGGAGCCTGCAACCGCGGGGAGCTGGGGGTCCCCTGCCCAGGCCTGACACCTCTGCCGGAGGCCTCAGGCCTGGTCAAGGGGCCGATCCGGTGATTGGTGATCGGAGGGTGATGAGGGTCAACTCCTCTGGCTGAAGCATCAGGCCTGGGTGGGGGGCAGAGCCGGGGATTGGGGGGATATGATGGTCCCCTTGCCCAGGCCTGAAGCCTGGGTCAGAGGCATCAGGCTTGGGCGGGGGGTGGAGCAAGCGATCAGAGGGAGATGGGGGTCCCCTGCCCAGGCATGATTCCTGGGCCAGAGGCCTCAGGCCTGGGCGGGGGCCAGAGCCAGTGATCGGGGGGAGATGGGGGTCCCCTGTCCAAGCCTGACACCTCTGGCGGAGGCGTCAGGCCTGGGCAAGGGGCCGATCAGGTGATCGGAGGGTGATGGGGGTCAACGCCTGAGGGCTCCCAGTATGTGAGAGGGGGCAGGCTGGGCTGAGGGACACTATCCCCCCCCCCCCACCCAGTGCACGAATTTCGTGCACCGGGCCCCTAGTTTAATTATAAAATGAGATAATTATATTAAATGAACTAACTAAAAATAATTATAGAAAATAATTGTTCAGTTTTAAATATTAGAGCTTAAGGAAATCAAGTGGGTATTACTTGTGTTTAGAGAGATTAATTCATTTTTCTTATGCCAAAATTAAAAATGATTTGACTTTATGTAAATTAATGTTTATTTGTAACTTTTTATAGTGAAACAGTGACAACTGTAATAATTGTGATGGGTGTGATCGTTTTTTAAAGAAAGTAATCTGTTTATTGCTTTTCAAAACATTTTCTAGAGTGGGGAAGGAAAGTTTACAGACTTTTCAAGCACATTTATGTTTTTTCATTATGTTATGAATCGTTTTTAAAAAAGGAAATTAACTTTATTTCCTTTTGTAAAAACTTAGTAGGAAGTATTCTCTATAGTTCTGTGAAAGGACTTATTTTTTCACTTTAATATTTATTAATTTAAAGCTATTTGTATCTCATTCGTAATGATTTATTTTAACTTTTCCTATGTATGTTTTGTTCTTTAAAAGAGCATACATATTAATTGAATGAATACAGCTTTTAGATATTTTCTAAAATGTTTATAAAATACTTCATTGACTATTGAGAAATCACGTTCCAAATGGTGACTATCAAACAACTATTAATTTTAAAGCACAAATCACACATTTTGTAACTCCTGTGTGAATTTATTTGAACTGTGACCATAAATTGAAAACATCAGATAGGTGTTGGAGATGCCCATTTGAGAACACCAGAGGAAGCTAAACCAGAATCGAATGTAGTTAGCTATTGATGACAATGCTTTATTGACAGTGTACTGCTATGTTTCCTTAAACTCAATGCTTTTGTTGTGGAATAATGTCACTGTAACATTTCCCTCATGAAGTTCAATAAACCAGCTTTACTGTAAAGAAGTTGTGTTTCTTTTGGTGCCATTTAAATGATTCCCTGGTATCTTATGGCAGAGAAAGACTTAACCCACTGAAAGATGGGCTGGACATTTCTTTCACAAAATGACACGATTCAAATTGTTCATCATTTCTCTAAGGACAGGTGTCTGGGATGTATTTCATACTAAGGACTATGCCACTTTAAGAGTTAGTTTTACTTATTTTTTTTATATTTTTATTGATTTCAGAGAGGAAGGAAGAGGGAGAGAGAGAAACATCAATGCTGAGAGAGAATTACTGATCAACTTCCTTCTGCATGCCCTCCACTGGGGATTGAGCCTGCAACCTGGACATGTATCCTTTACCGGAATCGAAACTGGGACCCTTGAGTCCACAGACCAACGTTCTATCCACTGAGCCAAACCAGCTAGGGCAAGTGTTAGTTTTAGAGAAACAAACACAATTTATCCCTTCCTGGTGACTGTTGGGAAATATTTCCATCTGCCAGGCTTTGTTTCTGAAATCTGTGTCACTTGTAAATGAGCTCCTATCTGAGCATTTTAAAAGTTAAATTTCCCATTCTGTTTCAAAATGTTTCAAACTAAGACTTACACTAGAGTTTGGATCTATTTGTTAACATAATGCAGCCCACCCGTCATGGCTCAATGGTTGAGTGTTGGCCTATGAACCAAAAAGTTATGGTTTGAGTCTAGGTCAGGGCACATGCCCAGGTTGCGGCTCAATCCCCAGTGTGGGGTGTGCCGGAGGTAGCCGATCAATGATTCTCTCATCATCGATGTTTCTCCCTCCCCCTTCCTCTTTAAAATCAATAAAAAATATATTTAAAAAAAATGTCAATGCAACATCCAGTTAGTTTTTAAGAATGAATTGGGGACAGGGAAATGTAGCAAATGAATTCCAGTAAAAACCTTAGTGTAGTTGGTGGGCAGGATTGGAAACTCCATTTTCAGGTTTAATAAGCCCAGTTGATAATGTTCTTCTATTTGGGCCCGAGGATCTTTGTGTGGTCTTTTTTCCCCCCTGTAACTTTGACAGTCATTAAATGCAAGTATCAGCATACACTGGATTTAGAAATAGATCGTGAAGTGTCTTCAAAATAATGAAGCATATTTAATTCCCCCACTTTCATTCCATTTCTCCCTAGAATATTACTGTGGGGGGTGGGGGGAAACTACATTCATTAATTCTGCTTCTAGGAGCCTTGATTTCATATAATAGTTTTCACATCTTCACAGCCAGCATCTAGCTTTTGATTAACTTGTCTCCTCCACAACCACCCTTTTCCCTAAAGTGTTCACCATTTGATGATCCCTTATATCCTTAAGTGATTCCTCTTGATTCTTTAACAATTTGGCTCCAAGTGCTTTTAAGAGGAATAACATTCCTGATATGATGGTTGAGTCATGCTTCTTGGAAACGAGCAATTCATGCCCAGCATGATACCATAGCATTATTGCATTCAGACTTTGCTGAGAACATGCGTCTTCTGGGAGTTTTGTTATATGAAAGTAAAAATGAAGTCACTCTGCTTTTAACTCCTTTGCTAAGCTTAAAAAAAGAAAAAAAAGGCAATTCTTTATTAAAAATACACACACTTAAAATACTTGAAATCCTCATCTTTTTCTCTTGAATCATCATGGCATCCATTTCTACCAACTGAATCTCAGCAAGACCTCTACAAACCAGTTGGATCTATTTGTTAATGTCTCCCAGCCTCAGTTTCCCCATCTGCAAAATGGGGTCAATAATAATAATACCTGTCTTTTTTTATGCCTTTACACAATTAAGCTTGACTTATACTAATGAAATCCTCTTGGAAACATAAATAGGACTCCTTCAATTGAGAAAGTGTCTAATACAGACTTCTCCATTTTCTATTGTATTTTTGTCTTATGAGAGCCATCATCCCTAGATTTCCTACAGCCAGAGTAGGTTTTATGAATTGAATTTAAATTAGATACTCGTGATTTCAGATATCCTCCAAAGCAGAAACAAAACAAAAAGCTACCAAACTCTTCCAAACTGTGGGTCCCAACCTGGAGTTTCTGACCAGTGCGGCTTCTCAGATTACATCTTGTAACTACTGTCTCAGAGCCTCCTCCCCTCAGAGGGGACCCATTGAGGCTGGGCTGCACCAGAGGAAACCATTGTCTCCTAGAAGCAGCTTTTATCTCTCACCCTTTCTTCCCCTCTGAGCCTCAGGAAGCCTCGGTTCAGCCCAGGTTTTGGAACTTGGGCAATGGTCGCTGCCTCAAGGAGGCAGACGTGTTTGTGTGTTTGTGACTTGGAATCCATTTCTATTTTGGAGGCCACAGGATGAGTCACCCTCTCCTATCTCCTGCCCTGGCAAGCTGGTAGGCAGCTCTGCACCATGCCTAGGACCAAGGCAAATTCTGAAGACCTGAAAAAAAATAAAAAGGGATTGACCCCAAAGTATGAAAACAACATTTAAGAAAAATTTAATTAAATGTCTATAAACTAAAAATTATGCAGGCATTATTAATTGATAACATTAATATTCATAAAACATTAATTTTATATATATTTAACAATACATTTTTATTGAATTTAGAGAGAGAGCACATGAGAGAAACATCTATGTGAGAGAGAAACATCGATTCCGTATGCATCCCACCAGGGACTGAACTGCAGCCTGGGTATGTGCCCTGACCAGGAATTGAACCAATGATCTTTTGGTGCACGGGAGTCACACCGGCCATGGCAAAAACCCACGTTAATTATATTTTAAATCATTTAATAGGTTAGATTATTTCCCTTCAAAAGGACCATGTACCATGCTTGCTGAGAGATTAGCTGATTACAAAATAAATGGTTTATTTTTAGCTAAATCATAAAACAAATTTTCAGAAAAACAGTGCTAGGGATGTATTTTAATATATTTGATATGATGTGCAATGAGACCTTCAAAAGAAAGAGTTCTTGGACATTTGAATATAATCTGTGTTCTAGATGGTATTAGGGAATGCTTATTAATTTTCTTAGTTGTGATAATGGTATTGAGGTTAAGTGGGAGAAAATTAGGAGATATCTGAATAAGTATTTAGGGGTGAAGTGTCTTGAGGTCTGCAAAATAATAACAACTCTATGGTGGAAAGGAGGGGAGCTAGGCTCATTTATTCTGCTCATGGCAGCCTTGATTGTGGATAATAGTTTGCACCTCTTTGCGGTCAGTATCTTTTATTTGAATGCCATTTGTTTCCTACACAATCATCCCCTTCCCTTAAGTGTTTCCATTGGTAAACCACTCAGCATGGCAACCACCTGCTTTCAAAAATTTCTGCAAAATGATAAACAAATATATATGTGTGTGTTTTTATATACATAGATGGTCCCAACTTACGACAGTTCAATTTAGGATTTTTTAATTTTATATTGGTCACATAATAATTTGCATGAGATATTAAAAATTTTATTATAAATAGCCTTTGTGTTCTGAGCACGTTTAAGGCAGGCTGAGCTAAGCTATGATGTTCAGTAGGTCAGGTGTATCAAAGGCATTTTCCACTTACGCTATTTTCATTTGTGATGGGTTTAGCAGATGGAACCTCACGGTAGGCAGAGGAGCATCTGTACATACACACATCTGCAGAGAGAGACTGAATGTGAACCGTTAATCAGTGCTTTGAAGAGCTCCAGGAGGTGAATCAAAGCAGCTGGTTTGAATAGAGGAGGCCTGAGAGGAGAGGACATAAAATGAAATGGGAATTTATTTAAGAGATATTTTTTTGATTTCAGAGAGGAGAAGGAGAGAGAGATAGAAACATCAATGGTGAGAGAATCATTGAACAGCTGCCTCCTGCATGCCCTGCACTGGGGATCAAGCCTGCAGCCTGGGCATGTGCCCTGACCAGGAATCTAACTGTGACCTCTTGGTTCATAGGTTGACTCTCAACCACTCAGCTACGTCAGCTGGTGAGAAATTTAAATAAACAAAATTTAAGAGCCCCTCACCCGGCATGTGATGCTGAGTCTGCAGGAAGCAGGCATTTTGCCTTGACTGGCCAGGTCACCTTCACTTCCAAATGTCTTCTCCCGAGAGTTCCTAAGGCGTGTACAGCCATGGCAATTCAAATAGCCACTGGGCAGTGATAAAGACAGGATTTTCCAGTGCATTCTACTCTCAGCCAATCACAATTGCCCCCCCCCCTTTTTTTGCTACCACGTTGGCTTCCCTGATTACCCCTCCCTGGAAGTCATCCACCCATGATGCATATCCTGTGTTAAGCACTTGTTATTCCCACTATGAACTCTTGTTTAGCCTCTCATTGCCTTTGAAGAAGTAATGAATAAAAGATGAGGTGCATAAGCAAGAACCATTCATTTATTCAGCAAATAGTGAATGGCTCTCTCGTATGTTTCAGGCACTGTGCAAGGGGCTAAGGACATAGCCGTAAACAAAGTAGACAAAATCTGTAGTCCATTGATGCTCATATTCCAGTGATAAAAGATAACTAACAAGTAAACAAATACACAGAGTAACTGGATTGGGATAAGAGATAACAATGAAACCAATTGGGTGACGAGGTAGAGGGTGAATGCGGGGTCCTTCTAAGACCCCACGGTGGTCAGGGAAGGCATCTCTGCCATGGACCGTATGAGTTAAAAGCTGACAGTTGAAAGGGCAGATCACGCAACGAGCTGGAGGAGAGCACAGGGCAGAGGAACGAGCAGGTGGAAAGGCCGCGAGCCAGGAAAACGCTTGGCATGTTTGAGGAACAGAAGGTCTGGCTGGCCTGCCGTGCGTGGGGGAGAATAATGGAATGACACCAGAGAGGCAGAGGGAGCCAGTCCATTGCGAAGAGTTTGGATTTTATTCTAACTGCAATGGAAAGCCATCGAAGGGTGTCAGCAGAGTAATGGTGTGGCCTGCTTTACTATTTTAAAAGGTTACTCTGGTTGCTTTATGGAAAGTGGGTTGGAGAGTAAGAGATGAAGGGGGCAAGCCAGCCAAGGGCTCCCCTCGGGACTGCCCGCCCCTCCTGACATCTCGTTGGCCAGAACTGGATCTGGTGGCCAGTTTGGCTTGGAAGGTGCATATTTAGGCCCAGGAAGGCAAAGGAAAACATGGCCTGTGAATGAAAGGCTTTTGGGTAGTGAATCCAGTGTCTGCCACCGGAGCCACCCGCATTATACTTAAAACAAGCCTGTGCAGTAGAAGGGGCAACTTTTATCAGATTTGTTTGTGAAGGGGAAACGGCATTAAAGAGCACAAAGTTCATAGGGCTTGAGTCCTGATCTTTGACTGCGAATTGAAGGTGTCCTTCTCATGCCCCTTCATTGTTCTGGACCCCGTGAAAGGCTGATCTCAGCCACACGTGTCCTGGTGTGTCTAGTAGTGAGGCCTTCTTCCAGCTTTGCATTCAAAGTCAAGCGTACCTGAGCCATCATCACGGCTGAAGGCACTGGGGGGGGGGGGGGGGGGGGATGCCAGCATATCATCAGACAGTAGAATGGACAGAAGTCTTTTTTAAAATAAGAAGAAAAAATTAAAATAACAGTGTCTTCTGTTATACTAGGGAATATTGTTTCATCAAATAGAACAATGACAAGAACACGCACCCCAGGAGAGGTGGAGGCAACTTGCTGGAGTGTGGGAAGGACTTTCGAGGTTTTGTGTTTGCAGGAATACAGATGAGGTAGGTATAGTCAGAGAAACCCAGCCTTGCTAATATTTAGTACACGGTGGACACTGGATGTCAAACGGACACATGCCTTGCACATGTGGAATCAGGCGTCCTGATCCTGCAGGCCACACTGTGGGAGGAACCTCACCCCCTCGCTGTGCATTCGCTCTCCGTGGGCTGTGACAGTATGTGCATACCTGTGCCTGGTTTAAGTGGGTTTACCAGTCATATTATCTTAGATGGTAAACTTTTTCTAATTCTTCGTAATACGCCTAGAATCAAAACCAGAATCCTGGTCTGGTCACAGGTAATGCAGACGATGACTGTGGATTGAGGAGCTGTGCTAGCACCATCCGAATGTTTTCTCCAGGAATGAGAACCAGGGAGTTTTCACTGACATACATGGAACATTTAATGCTAACAGATCTAGTTCACAGTAGGGATTAGTTTGCCAATGAGCCTGGGAAATTCAAGGAAGGCAATTACGTGGGCAGAATTATGACAGGTAATGTTGGCCCCTGTGACACTGGTGTTTGAATATGTTTATCCTATATAATAAAACCCTAATATGCAAACTGACCAAACAGCGGAACGACCGGTCGCTATGATGTGCACTGACCACCAGGGGGCAGGCGCTCAATGCAGGAGCTGCCCCCTGGTGGTCAGTGTGCTCCCATAGGGGGAGCGCTGCTCAGCCCCAAGCTGTGCTCACAGCTGGCAAGCCCAGTGACGGTGGCGGAAGCCTCTCCACTGCAGGTGGGCAGTAAAGAGCGAGGGGTCTTGGACTGTGAGAGTCCCTGACTGCGAGAGGGATGTCTAACTGCCGGTAGGCGGACATCCCCCGAGGGGTCTTGGACTGCGAGGGACATAGGCCGGGCTGAGGGATACCTCCCCTATCCCCCCCACCCCCAGTGAACAAATGTCGTGCACCGGACCTCTAATAGTTAATAATGTTCTCTTTTTTCTTTAACTTTTTATTATGGAGATTTGGAAACATAAAAACACACAGTATACAAGAATGAACCCATGTCACCATCACCAGCTTCCACCATCATCCACACACAGCCAGTCTGGTTTTATGTACATCCCCATCCACTTTCTTCACTTCCTGCATTGGACTTTGCCTTAAAAGCAAACATCCTGATTGCTTTTAAAGATATTTTATCAAATCAAGCCTTGCTGGTTTGAGAGCCATTTCCCCCCCTTTTCTGGTGACTTTAGATATCTCTGCCCTGATCAGAACACGGCTCCCAGAGAGCAACTTTTACATTTCACCAGGCAGAGCACTTACTTTGATCTTAACTGCTCAGGAGTGTCATGCTGAGCATCGCTGGCCTGCACCGGAAAGCGGGAACAGCAGGCTTTCCGTGTGCTTCCCGGGACTCGGCCCACGGGCAGGATCTCTGGGAGGGGCCCAGGGATCTGCCTGCGGAAGCTGAGGAGTGGAACGCAGGCAGAGATGGTCCAGGTCACAGGTTTCAAGCTACCGTGCTGAGAACCTGGAAAAGCCTTCTAGAAAACCAGCTGCATTTTTCTAACGCTTCTCCCATCCGTCTCCTGCTGGGGCAGAGGCTCTGAGGCTGGAGTCTGACGTCCACGTGGCTGTGTTGGGGCAGTTCTACAGAGCAAAGGGCACGGACTTCTAAATGGTTATTGGCTGCTCAGGGTCACTTGTCTTCAGGTTTTTGGCTGTGTCCTATGTGATGCAAGTCTTACCTAGATTAAGTGGCATTCCCCTCCCACCTTACCCCGCCCCCCCCCCCCCCCCCCCCGCATACATGCTCTACTGTGTAAAGAAATCTCTAGAAATGTCTCTAATATCTCTATCTTATTGAGATAAATTAGTTTCCTTGTAGGGAACAATTTCTAGGTGTGGGATGGACACACTTGAATACAGCTCCAGTTTTTATTTTATTACTCTGCTCTGACTAGGAGCTAGAGTCTAGAGTCTAGAAGAAACTGGGGAAGCTGCCTGTAGGTGAAGGTGTCCTTACACACCTCCTTGTAATTTTGCAGTTCGTGCACATGGGTACCTGGAAGGTAACTTCCCCTGGTGATCTGTGGTTCTTACCACACCACAGCTGACCCATTAGAAAAAAAAGGATAGATCAGAGAAAATTTGGTTGATTTAGGGTTAATGTGATCATAATCCATGTTTCGCAGAAAACTGTGCTCTACCCAGGTAGATAGTCAAGAGCTGTGTGACATAAAAATGCTTTATTTTTTAAAAAAATATTTTTATTGACTTCAGAGAGGAAGGGAAAGGGGGGCTGGGGAGAGAGATAGAAACATCAATGATGACAGAGAACCATTGATCAGCTGCCTCCTGCATGCACCACACTGGGGATTGAGCCCACAATCTAGGCCTGTGCCCTGACCGGGAATTGAACCGTGACCTCCTGGTTCATAGGTCGACGCTTAACCACTGAGCCATGTTGGCCGGGCAAAAATGCTTTAGTTTGTTTTAAAGGATAAACCAACTTTGCTCAATATAGTTGCAGGCTCCAAAAGCACTATTAGCCCTTTTGAAATTTGAACTTATTTAAAAAACAAAAAAAGCCCTGGAAATGGTGTCTTCATTGGGCTAGTCCACGTCCAACCTGGTGACAGAAATAAACACTGACCAGGAGTTCATGTTTGATTTTAAAATGTATCAAATCATCCCTTGATTAACGTTTTTGTTTTATGGCTTCATTTCAGAAGTGGTAGGAGAATAAATTCTCGCCACAAGAGGGAGCTGCACCATGGGAAAATGAATGGGCTGTTCTGGAACGTGTCTTTATTCTGACGCTTTGATATCTGGGGTCCTCCTAGCCCTGGGCTACCAATTTCTAGAGGTAGCAACCAAGCGTGTCTTTCATACACAAACCAACCAACCCAGAGCCCTCAGGGCAACCAGTCTCTTTATAGGGTCTTCCACCCAGTCCACTCTCTCCACAGGGCTAGGCTCCAGACAACTAGAGGCGGCCCTTGCACCCAGAGCCCGCTAAAGTGATTCAGACCAGACCTCTAAACCTGCTTGCCCTGCCTTGCCTGCCTTCTCCTAGAAGCCACAACAAAGGCCCCTGCCCACACTTCCCCGCCCTCTGCCTCCTGCCTGTCCTTGCTGCTTCCTCAGGTGCCCCCCTGCTTGACCTGCCCTCTCTGCCTGGGAACTGTACCTATCTTGTCTCTTGATCTGTTGGCCACCCCTTTCCTGGAAAAGAAAACCTACATTCTGAAGTAGCTAACCCCACATCTCAGGAAATTCTATTGTCTCTGCCTTTAGGGCATATCCAAAATTCAACCACTTCTCACCACCATCACCCCTTCCATCCTACCCACCATCATGCTGTACTTCCTGTCTCTGCCTGGGTCCCCTACCCTCCTGCTCCATCTACCTTCCACCTGCTCACACCCAGAGCGGCCCTGTTACCCCAGGGAGGCAGGTCTTACCACTCTTCTGCCCCACTGGAAGGGCTAATAACAATGAAAACAGCAAAGGAGTGTTTGGAACCTTCAGTAAACTAAGTGAACAAGGCTGGTTTGTTTAGAATTTGATTTTTTCAAATATATTTTATTATTGATTTCAGAGAGGAAGGGAGAGGGAGAGAGAGATAGAAACATCAATGATGAGAGAGAATCATTGATCGGCTGCATCCTGTACACCCTACACTGGGGATCGAGCCCGCAACCCAGGCATGTGCTCTGACTGGGATCGAACCACAGCCTCCTGGTTCATAGGTTGATGCTCAACCACTGAGCCATGCCAGCTGGGCTGTTTAGTATCTTACATTATTGGTTGACCTCTCATCACACTCTGAGTTAAAAACGAAGTCCTGAAGAAGGCTTTGGGGGCCATATAGAATCGGATTTCCTGGCCTTCCTGTTCTTGGACACTCCACGCAGCTCCCCTCAGGGTTTGGCTCCTTACAGCTCCTCCTGGACCCAGAACCTTTCCCCAGACCCCCAAGCTTGGGCTCTCTCCTGTCAGTGAGGTCTCCCAATCTCACCCCTACAGCCCTCGCCCAACAATCCCCCCCCCCGCCCCCCCCTCCCCCGCCTTCTTGTTCCATAGCACTGACCTGTCACTTCCTGTCTGGTTGGGACTCTGTTTTTGTGCACTGATTTGTTAATGGCCTAGAATAGGGACTGGCAGGTGGTAAAGCTTGCAAAATATGTCTTGAATGAATGAGCAAACTGAGAACATGATTTAGTTCAGTCATTCTCATGTGAACTATTTGGAGAATGCTTTGTGTGCCCAGTTACACTTGCAGGACCCCAAAGCCGGCCATCTGAGGGGAGGCTACCTAGATGGTTTGCTTAATGAGCCGTCGCCGTCGACAATGTGTGGCTCGCAGCTGGTGTGACCTGCTTGCTGGCTTCCCCCGGTGCAGAGAGGGGGGACCAGTGAGGGCCGGTGTGTCTGTTTTGTGTTCCCGTCTGCCAGGTAGTTTCCCTGATCATCTCATTTACGTTCAATACCCTTAACACTTATGTCATCAACCAGAGATGCTTCGGGTTGATCTTGCTAATTTTTCTGGATTTATGGGTGTATGTGGAGTCATGACAAATATACAAAAAACTCCTAATCTTTCCATACTCCTCCTCAGGTCTTACTACAATGCTTTGAAAATGGGAAATGGTTAGTAATATTTTTAAACAACTTAAAATGTAAAGTTTGCTTAGTAATCAAAATATATAGTTGGATGGGTGATATGAAAACAGTTATTCCCTTTCTGCCCTTGACGACCAAAGAAAGACACTGGCAATGATTGTATATTTTGTTTAATACTTGCATTGTTTCTATAGCGCAATTATAGCAATCTTCAAATTTACTTTTCATTACAAATATTTGTCAAGTTTTGTTTCAGAAACATTTTTCCTACTCTCTTGCACATGCACCCAGACACACTACAAAAAAACTCATTCATAACTCAGTAAGGGCAAACATTATTCATGTAAACATCTTTCATTAATTTCCCATAATTTTAAAAAATCATAGAATTATAGATATTGAATAAGGCTCATAGATTTAGTTCAAATTCCACAGAAGACCAGTCATAGATGCTCATTAACTGTGGTGGGGTTAACTTTTGGTTGCAATAAATGCTGAAAGTGCACCCCTGGCTTCCAATCCGTAAACATACCTCACAACCTCATAAATGCAATAAAAAGAGAAGGTAGGAAAACCAGGAGGAAAACTTTTGAAGTAGGGAGCTCAGAACCACGAGCCTAATTTCTTCTGTGATAAGCAGGCATTACGTAGTCCCTGTATTTCCTAGTCCATGAATCAAGATTAATTACAGTGACCCAAAATGTAACCAAGCCAATGTTAAGATACAGTGGCGTGTGTGGACATATTGCTAGTATACACAGTGAAATTTTTTCATAAAATTGGTCATGTCATTCTATCCAGGACCAAAGCAGAAAAAAGAAAAACCCCACTCAAGTTGAAAACCATTGTAAAGGAGTGTTTTAGGGGAGCTGGGAGGTATGTCCCAGGGGTGTGATTGGTCTTGGTCTTGGTCACAGACGAGGAAGCAAGGACTGGCGTGATCCGAGGGCGTCTCTCTCTGGCTGGAAGTTTGGTGCTGACGTGCATAGTCTCCCAGAGCTGAGACAGGAAAGGTTCTGTGCTGAGAAACGGGCCCCTTGCCAGCTGCGCCCTCCCTCCTCCTCTCTGCGAGGCGGAGGTCAGGAGGCAGGGGCTGCTAGCAACACCGTGAAGTCCCACCCCGGGGTCTGAACCCCAACTCCACTGAGGGCAGCCTCCCTGACGTGTGTGACTAGGCAGTAAGGGTGGCGGTGGACGGTGGCCAGAAAACCCAGCTCTGAGGTTCACACGGCCACGTCTGGCTTCTGATTCTGCTGCCCTGCAAAGAAATTGTGCTCTGGATAAAATGCACCAGTGTCTCTAATGCCTTGAACTCACCCCAGGCCCCCAGAGGCCAGGAGTGATGTCGCTGAAGCGTGGACACCTCCACGAGCACCTAACTTACACCAGGACGGGCTGAGGCACTGGGGAGCCTACAAGCTCTCTCCACATCAGGTGCAACAACGCAGGGAAGTTGCCTCGGGTCAGAGTTAATTGTAGGCTTTTGATTTTTAAAAATCAAAATTGATCTGCATTGTATCTCAATAGACTCAGATAAATCTCACCAAAAAAATTTGTAATTTGTTTAAACAGCACTGGAATAATTCAACTTCATTTAAATATAGTCATTCTACCATGAAAATATTTCATACAAACATCTATTTACATACGAACACATTAAAATTTGTGAACAGGGTTTCCACCCTTGTGGTTGTATGGCTTGAAATCGTTTCATTGCTTTGAATCTGTATGCACACATTTGGCAAAATAAAACCATTAAAATTTAGAGTTTTTAAACTAAAAAAGGTACACCGAGGCTCCGCCTCCTAAAGGGAAAGATCAAAGAAAAAACAAACAAACCCCAACCTATCAAGGTACCTCAAGTAGATGTGGATTTAATGTATTTTGTGAACCTTTGATCTGTGGCAAAGAAACATCACAACCATCAGCTTTGCAACATAGTTTTTGCTCGTTTTTTTCTAAAAGGAAAAATGTCTGGCTTCTAATTCACTGCTCTTAGGACAGAAACTTGAGGCAACTGTTTTAAAACAAAGCAAAACACAACTTCACCTTCTTGGCAGATCTTAAATGCATTTTGCAGGTGAGTGGCTGAAACAATTATTAAAGGGAAGTTACTAAAGTGCCACGTCTCTCTCACTGGCGAGACGAGCCTAGAATTCACTGTTCACAGTTCCTGCCATTTTAACAGTTACAGCTGCACGTGGGGATGGTGGCACCTGGCCTCCACCTGGGCCTTTTCGGATGGTTGGTGGGAAGGAAATCATTTTTCAAGCAGAAGAACCTCCGGAGGGCAAAGAGGTTTCACTGCAGCCCCGGCAGGCTCACAGAGGCCTTGGAGAAGGCCGCCCAGGCCGAAGCCGTGAACAGAAGAACAGGTCCTACAGAACTCACGTCTTCCTGGCCTGCTCTCCTACTTCCATCCTTTCTTTGCGTGGGAAATTCAGTTCTTACAGTTGTTTTTGTCAGTCCGTCCCGATGTCCATTCGGGGACATCCTCCCACGGATGAGTTCCTATTCCTAACTAACACAAGGTAACATTTCACCCCAGAAAGGCCGCTGAGGAAAGTTCTGGTCGTGCAGGGGCTGGGCTGAGAGGCTCTGAGCGAATCCCCTGGTGACCTGGCGGGCTGCACCCCCACGGGCACCGGCCGGTTTGGGGGCGAGCAAAAAGTGACTTCTGTATTCCCCTCGACATGGGATCGTCCCCTTTCCTGCTGTGATTAGGACGCTGAGGACCCGACCAGCCCGAGGCTCTGACGCCTTTCCTCCCGCAGCGGAGGGAAGGATTCGGCTCCAACTGGGAACAACCCTCGCTTACCCACCAGTTACTTCCTTAGGGACCGTCAACTCCCTCGACTTCTGTTCCTACCTCCAGGTCACGGTGAACCCGGCCTCCTCCCGCTCTCCCCTGTGACAGAGCCTCACATCTGGGAGTGTGTGCGTGTGGCAGGGGCACGGCAGGAGCGACAGAGCCAGAGGGGACACAGGGTCAATGGAGAGAGGTCCACGCCGACGGGAAGACAGACGGGGCGGCCGAACAGAGGGCGCTTGGAGCCAGAGAGACCTCCAGGGAGGAGCTGCGAGCACAGAGGAGAGAGGGGGAGAGAGCGGGAGGTCGGTCGGCTGGGGGTGTAGGTGCGCAGACACCAGGCCTTGTCACAGACGAGGGAGGAGGAGGAAGGAGAGGGCAGGAGAAGAGCCAGCAGACCCCGAGGGGAGGAGGGAGAAAGACGGAGAGAGGCTCCGCTGGGTTTGTTTCCTGCGGGGCTTTAGATGCTGAGTGTCTTCGTCCAAGTAATGAATGGATGGTTGGTTACTCACTACTTACAACTTTTCCATCCCTTTCATCATAAAAAAAAAGTAAAAGAAGAAAAGTCCCATTTGAATGGGGTAATTAGAGTAGCCCATAGGACAGAAATCATACCCCCTTGCAGTCTCAGGAATGAAATCCTTCCCAGGGTGGCTGCCTCGGAGGTGTGGCCCCGCCATCCTCTCCCTGACCTCCCTCCCTGACCTGACTCCACAGCACAACCCCTTGGGGTTCATTAAAGCCACCTTTCTCCCGCTGACACCCCCTCGCGTGGGGACCCATTGGAAGGAAAGCACCTGTCAGAACACAAGTCCCAAGGCCGCCTGTCTGTCAGCTTACAGAGCGGCCTCTTCCTACAGAATAGAAGCGATCCTATCCTGGCGCCTTCGAATCTGAACGCAGTCTTCGGTCCTTTGTGGGACATCTTTCTGGCAGCCCCGAAACCTCTCATGTGGACCATCAGCTTATCTCCCTGAAACCTGGCCACCCAGCTGCTCCGGCCCTGCTGGGGAGGGAGCCTCTGCAAGCCTGGCCTGCACACAAGAGGAAGGGCGGCTTTTGTCACCGCGCGGAGGGCTGAGTCCCGTGCCCAGGGGCTGCCTGCACGGAAGGCCGTGAGAGCCTGGGCCAGGCACATCTGGGCGATTCTTCCTAAGAGCAACGCGTAACGGACAGGAACTATCAGACCGTCTTCTGCTGGGTTCTTTGCTCTTGTCCTCCTCCCAGCAAACCTGTTCTCCTCAGCCAGAGCTCACTGCCAGCTACAGCCTGGAAGGCTCCATTCAGCTTCCGGGACCAAAATGGTCAGGTGACAGCTGCCGGTGGAGTCACTGCTGCTCCGCAGACCTCCCAGCCACCCCGTGGGGGAGTCTAGGGAAGACCAGCTATCGCACGTGGTGAGGGCGCTCACAGAAACCCCAAGCTCTCCGAATTCGGTCAGAGCAATCCCAGTTATGTAATATACCTAATTAGCTAAACTAAAAACAGGTTTTTTCTCTCCTTATTTCTGCAGTCGTGATTACACATGGCTTGCAAAAAGGCTGAAATGCTATTGATATCACTGCTTTAAAACTATACAGGTGTTACTCTGAATTCACAATGCCCTGAAGCAGGTAAGTGCTTTGAAATGACAGTGATGAAGAGCTTTAGCGTTAAGGTTGACTTGTACCTAGTGATCAGTGTGTCTCTCTTAATAGTAGCGATTAAAAAACAAACAAAAGCAAGACAACTTGCGAACTCTGTGTTAGAATTCAAGCTTGCTATTTGACTTCTGAATTCAGCGCGCTGTGCCACAAGCCGGACTGCTCTATGTTATGTACATTTAATGTGTATGCCCAGAGAAAAGAATTGCTAACGCTATTGAAGATACTGCAAAATCGCCACAGTTACTGCTTAGAAATACTAATTTCCCTCTCTTCTTTCTTAAAATATATCTATTACAACTCTTCCATAAACTTAATGCAAACAAAGTAAACTCTTTCTTCTTCTCACATCTTAATGCAAAGATATCTTTGTTTACATGCGAGAATAATAATTCTATAATAATACCCCGGCTCTATGAGCCAGTACTTTAATATTAGGACATAATAATGAAACAATGATATAGAAAGAGCCAGAGAGACCTACACACTGGCACTGACACAAAATCCATTTGGGAGTTTTCCCTTGTGAAAGATATCTAAGATAGGGAACAGACTGAGGGGTGAAATGGCTCAAAAGTGGGGTTCTGTTTGCTAGGGGGAAAAAAACAAAGCCATTCTATTGCAAGATACAGATCAAAGGTTAAAAGGCAAATTATACTACATTTAGAGAATAAAAATGTAGTAATTCTCTATCCTCCATATGGCCCATCTGCAGGCGTGGTGACAGCACGCTTTGCATTGGCCATAGGAAAAAAACATCATGGAAAAACCACTGACTAAAAACGACACAAAAGCCCCTTTCCCTTTTTCAGTCTAATCATTTGGCATCTCTGAATGTGGTCCAGATTTAGACTTGAACCACCCAAGAACCTCCTGCTGTCTACGTCAAGTGCTCCACAATGCCTCTCAGAAGGACGCCGCTGCGAGGCTAGCTAATTTTAAATCTGGTATGAGTAATACAGTCAAACCTAGTTAGTATGCGAGAAGGTGGTTGTTGCGAACGCAGAGTGAGAGGATGTGTGATGTCACAGCACGAGCAGTCCCTGGTTGTCCCGTAGTTGGATAAACATAGTGCATAGATCCAAGTTTCTATTCCAGGTCTCTGAAGCCCAGGGCCTGGCCTTCACTTCTGCTGGGTGGCCTGGAAGGCCTTCAGCTCCACCTGGTACCACTCGGGGGCTTCGGGCCCACTCTTCCCCGGGGGGCTGTGGTCATAGCCATAGGCCACGGTGAGCTCCTCGTCGGCCTCCACTGCTCGGAGCGTGCGGATGCATTTGATGGGCCCGAAACGGGGGTGGACAAACCTAGACATCAAGATGTGCACAGTCATTCCCAGGCAGGTTAGAAGCAAAGGCTGGGGTGTGGGGGCTGATGCGGAATCTCCCACGTGCTCTTCCCGGACACGACATGTAGGTCCTCAACGTGGGGTCCCTAGATCACCCAGGAGGCGCTAACAGGGGAACCTCAGCCCCATGGAGACCTGCAGGGTTGGCACCTGCATTTGATGTCTCATGCATTTACTGTCTCCTTTTAAACAAAGGCATGCACTGAGACATCAAAGAAGTTTCCAGGTGATTCCCAGGCACGTGAGAGTTTCCGAAGCACTGCTCTATCTTCCTTTGTGAGCATATTTGGCACTCCGTACTTATAAACCAGCACTCACAGTCACCAACAAAAGTCTATCCTTAACAAGAAATCGAACCCAGCGCAGCCTGCCCGCATTTCAGCTCACCTGGCCTGTACCATCGATTACCTGGCTGTACCTGGCGGAGGGCAGGGGCGGCTTTACCAGGGCATTGGGAGTTATAAGAAAGGGCCCTGTGGATTTCCAAAAGCAAAAAGCTCTGTACTCCGCCCCATAAGATAGAGGACGTATTCTTTTCTAGCAAACGTGTAGATGAAGGTTTCTCTGAGTGGGAAAGCTAGGGCTCCCTGCCACCCAGTGTACCAGTTCCCCGGAGAGCCTGCTGCGAGGGGCAGCCTCTCATCCCAGACCGACCCAGTCCCGAGTCCCGCAGAAGCAGAGGCAGGACTCGCCGTATCACGGTCCTCTGTCAAGGCTCCCCACCCAGCTCACCCGCCAGCTCGCTTCAGGACAGGAAATAAATAAGCAGTGGACTCCCCTAACAGCTGCCGAAACCCAAAATGGGGGTGCGTGGGGCACAGCTAAAGAGAAATGAGCTTTGTTTTTATATGCATCTGGTCAAAAGTCTCATGCATTTACTGTCACATTTTGAACAAAGGGCATTGAGACATCAAAGGAGAAGTTTCCAGACCTAAAGTCAGGTTGGCACATTGGTCATGATTATGTCCTTGGCTGGTTCCTTCTGTCAGTGATGGGAATGGAGTGTGGCTGTGGCTTAAGGACATCATGTGTGTGGTTAAAAGGACCAATGTCAACCTCATTCGAGGGGTCCCCTACTTTTACCCAACTCAGGGGTCATATTTCCGAAAAGCACATTTGAGTTGGGGGTCAGAAAACTCTAACGTGAGTCCTGGTTCCACACATGATCTTGCCTCCTCTCGGATAGCTCAGCTCTAAGTCTGAATCTCACTTTCCTCACGTGCAGTAATCCTTATCTGACATGAGTGGATGTTGTGACAAAGTAGGGTCACATATCTAAAGCACCTCACAGTACCTGGCACAAAGTGAGGACTCAACTAGTATTAGTTACTATGGTGAGCCTGTGCATGTGTGAGAGCCTGTGTACGTGTGAGAGCCTGTGCACGTGTGAGAGCCTGTGCACGTGTGAGAGCATGCACGTGTGAGAGCATGCATGTGTGAGAGCCTGTGCACGTGTGAGAGCCCGTGCACGTGTGAGAGCCCATGTGCGTGTGAGAGCCTGTGCATGTGTGAGAGCCTGTGCACGTGTGAGAGCCCGTGCACGTGTGAGAGCCCATGCACGTGTGAGAGCCTGTGTGCGTGTGAGAGCCTGCGCATGTGTGAGAGCCTGTGCGCATGCGAGAGCCTGTGCACGTGTGAGAGCCTGTGCACGTGTGAGAGCATGCACGTGTGAGAGCTGTGCACGTGTGAGAGCCTGTGTGCGTGTGAGAGCTTGTGCATGTGTGAGAGCCTGTGCACGTGTGAGAGCTTGTGCACATGCATAAGAATCTGTGCACGTGTAAGAGCCTGTGCACGTGTGAGAGCCTGTGCATGTGTGAGAGCCTGTGCACGTGTGAGAGCCTGTGCACGTGTGAGAGCCTGTGCACGTGTGAGAGCCTGTGCATGTGTGAGAGCCCGTGCATGTGTGAGAGCCTGTGCACGTGTGAGAGCCTGTGCATGTGTGAGAGCCCGTGCATGTGTGAGAGCCTGTGCACGTGTGAGAGCCTGTGCACGTGTGAGAGCCTGTGCACGTGCATAAGAATCTGTGCACGCGTGAGAGCGTGTGATGTGCATAAGCATGTGCACATGCACAGAATTCTCAGGTTGTGCTCCCTCACAGAGCAGACCCCTGGACAAGGGATTCAGGAATTCCTTATTAAAATCACAATTCTGTCTCAAATTAAAATATTAAAAAAAATAATACTCCTGAAACGGAGTTCTAGTTAATGTTCTGGTGCAGGATAAATATCCCGTGAGCAGCTATGACTTCTCTTGGAATCCTCTTTTCATTTTCCTGCTCACCATCATTATTTTTAGAGTAGAACATGGACAGACTGAAAAGAAAGAACTCAACTTCAGCTGTTGGTTCTTCAAGGCGGTACTAAAACACAACGGACAAGAACTCTTAACTCCTTTGACCCAGAGGCCTGCGGTTCCTGTCGGGGATCTGGGACAGTGACTGGAGTTGCCCCACTCAGTTCCTGGGAGGACCCGCTGACCTAGAGTAAGTGGTGGTAAACGTTAGCTGCACAGCCGCTTGGCCCCTTCTCGACGTCACCTGTACTTACAGCCAGGAAAGTAGTTCTTGACTGTCCATTGGGCATTTTGTACCCGACTACGGTTAAAACAGCTTACAGAGGCGCGTCGTTTTGTTTGTGTCGAGTGTGCATAACAATGCCACTGAGTTTAGAAACAAATGAATGCCATGGATCAGTATCTGACTTTTATATTTGATTGTTCTTCAGGGAGTCTCTCTGCCCTAAATAACTAATTGGTCACATTGGGCTTGAAAAAATAACCCTGAAGAATACAGGGACTTGATTTTGCACAAATGGTTCCTTCTCTTGTCTCCTGTTCCCTCTTCTTTTTTGGTGAAAAAAATTATCTTTGCAGTGAAATCACAGAACTGATTTGTTTTAAAACAGCCTAAGTAGCATTTATTATCGTTGTTACCACTGCTTTAAAGGGTTGTTGTTAAGCTGTGTGCAGCTTGGAACGATGCTTTGGCCTAATTCACGTTGGCCGCGAAAGCCTTGGAGTTAATAAGAGTGTCAGTTTCATTTCACATGACACACGCATTGCCATTTCTATCTGCCCTTTAAAAAGAAGTTGTAGCTTCAGTACTGGTTGCTGACTGCCAAGGAAAGCAAGTCACAGCCAGAACAATTTTTAAGCTGTCTCAGGGATGTAAGAAGGGACAGTCAAAATCCTGGCAATTTTCCTGTAGGTTAAATGCACGTGATCTGATCCCGTTAACGTCAACAAGCTGGAGGGCTGAGGGACTGCCTGCAAACTACAGAGGAGCAGGAAGGTTGCGTGGCAGGCGCCCTGGCTCCCAGGAAGAGCTGCCATTCTCATGCTCAGCCAAGGACAGCAGTGACGACAGTACAGAGAATCCCAACTGTACCCTTTAAGGAACAGAGACACTTGACTCTGGGAAGAGAACATTCAGGGAGAGCATAAAACTACTGAAATATTTGTAGGGCTACTATGTGGAAGAGAGATTGACATGCTGCACCAGAAAGGGAGACGGTTAGGCTCAAGAGCTGATGCTACAGGGAAACCTATTTGGGCTCAAAAAATAAAATAAAATTCATTCAGAGAGCACCAAAACTAATTTCAGAATATCTGTTTGTCCAGACAGCCACCTTTGTGGATCACAGCAAGCTCCCCATCAACAGAGGTTTCCAAGAAGAGGTCCCCTGAGCAGTTGGGAGAGGAGTCAAACCCCAAGGGAAAGGTAGGATTGTTTGATTTTAAAAAAGCCCCAACAGCTTTGCTGAGATATAATTTGCATCTCATAAAATCCACCCATTTAATGTATACAGTGCAGTGGTTTTCAGTGGTGCACTCATCACCACTATCACATTTTTAAAAAGCTCCCCCATTTTCAGTAGGCATTAAGCCCCAGTTCTCCCCACTGCCCCCAGCTGTGGGCAACCACTCACCTGCATTTGGTCTCTAGGAATTTGGCCGTACTGGACAATTCGTGTAAATGGTCTTTCATGACTGGCTTCTTGCACTTGGCATAATGTTTTCAAGGCTCATCCATGTCATAGCATTTGTCAATACTTCATTCCTCTTTATTGTCAAATAACAGGGACTCTGGTTTTATAGGTCTTTTACAACACCGAGACCTCGTGAGTGCCCTACGCTTAGGAGTCTCTCCTTCCTTTCAAGTCATGAAAGCATTCCCTACCCTCCATTATGCAGAGTAATTTCAATTTTTACTATCATTTCAAATAACACTCTCCTTAATTTTCCAGAATGAGACAACAAAGAGCAAAAAAGCCACCGTGAAACAGCAGCTACTATATACAGTATTTCCGTAGCCTTCCTCCTCTTCAAAGCACTTTCCATTTCGTTGCCTGCCCAGGCCAAAGGGTGGTGATATAGATTCTGAGTTTCAAGTCAGAACCGTGAGGCCCTGGGCACGGGACCCTCGGGTATTCTGAGGGAGCAGCCCCCTCTGGGGCTGGGCACACCTGTGACATGCCTTCCTGACTCGGGGCCTGAGGCACAGAGCGCCCAGCAGCCGGCCGTCATACTCACATGTCGTAGATACAGTTTGGCGTGAAGGAGTGATTTGCCTTGTGTCCCAAGGAGGCACAGTACTTGGACACGTGGTTGTAGGGCTCAGGCACGTCGATGACCGTTTCTTCATCAAGGGAGAGGGTGTTCCCATTGAGGGCCCAGTCCCTGCTGTCAACCTGCAAAAACCATGCAAGTGAGCGTCAGAGAGGACCTTTCTCCCCAAAGCTCAGAGATATTGACTCACTTGCCCTGAAACTTCCTGGTCTGAGTGCCAGGAACATGAAAAGAGCCTAAGGCATTGCTCTGGTGTTGATGGTGCAAAAGGCATCCGTGGCCATCACCAGGGAGCTCAACTTACTATTTATTGATTTTTCCTTATCTTATATGAAAAGAAGGATGGAAAGTCTCTTACAAAGACACACAAATATGACCAGATGTTCCTATGTTTATTTTTTCACGGCATGCTGAAACCTGTTACCTCAAAAGACCACCAGCAAACTCAAGTTTTCACACATCCATTTATTTTTTCAAGTTGCCCAAACAAAGCAGAGTTGAAGCCTTCTTTCAAGGGGGCACCTCACCACCATAAGAGCTTAAGTCCCATACACTTAATCCAAGTCAGGATGTGGAGTACAGCTGTGCTAAGAGCATTAAACTTTTTGTCTTTAGGGAGATACTTAAGGAAGTTAATTGTAAAGTGAAGAAATAAGAACAGACAATATGAAATCTGGGAAATATATCAAAGATTGTGTCTTAAAGGAGGTGATCCAACTCTTTAACTTTTTATTTTTAATTTTTTTGAGGGCAGGGGAGAGTAGAACCCTTCCTGGCTAGATGTAGGCGACTGAATGGCTTCTGCACAAACAGAAGGAGGGGGTCTTCGTACAAAGCACCCTGCCCAAGGTCAGGAGTTAGAGTCTGACAGAGTCCAAATGGACCGCAAGTTTTCAGACACTGGGTATAGTCCAGTACGAAGCAATTACTATCTTATTGACACATCCCACTTTCTATAAAATAGTTGTGGAGTTTAAAAAAATAACTTTAAGGCTCGATATAAGGAAGAAAATATCTGCTGTATCTGAAAGTTTGTGTTGTCCCCCCAAATTCATTGAAGCCTAATCCCCAATGTGATGGTATTAGGAGGTAATTAGGTCACGAGGGCAGGCAGAGCCCTCAGGAATGAGATTAGCGCCCTTTATAAAAGCCCCCAGAGAACGCCACCACCCTTTCTGCCATGTGAGGTGACAGAAAAAAGGGGGCCTTCTATGAGACAGGAAGTGGGCTCACACCTTGATCGTGGACTTTGGGGCCTCCAGAACTCTGAGAAATAAATGTATGTTGTTGATAAGCCACCCAGTCTACTGTATTTTTGCTACAGCAATCCAAAGACTGCTATAAGACAATATCCAATCAATTTTACAAAAAAGCCTGTTTGTTCCTTTGTATTTCTAGTGAATACTACAGTTAAAGGGACTAATGAAAAAATTAAGGGAGTTTGAAACAAAGCCTTTGGACCAATCAAGTTGATTTTGCACTTCTACCTCACTCACCTCCTGGTGTGTAATGCGGACGCCGTTATAAAAAGACATAACAGTGTTAGGTCCCACTGCGACCTTTGAAAACAGTCCTTCTCCAGCACTGGAAATGAGAGATTCAGCAACATAAACCCTAAAGAGCGAAAACAGGCAAATAATGATTCTTTAAGTTTGATGTATCTTTGATGGACTCCTTACATCAACCACCAAAATATCATATGGCCACTGAATCCAAAACATCAGTTCATAGTAATCCAATGAGGAAGGAAGAAAGGAAAAGTTGAACCACAATATTCTGGTATTGGAAACTGAAGAACTGGTACTTATGCATCTCTTGAGAATGGTGTTTAAAATTTGCTCTCTAATAAGAGGATTGTTGTGATATATTCATAAAGCAACTCAGTGCTTGATATAAGTTTTAAAAAATTTTAAATTTTTTTAGTTAAGGTCAATTTTCACTCTCTTCTTGGACAAATATATATATATATATATATATATATATATATATATATATATATGCTTCCCAAAGCTAATTAAGCTATACCCAAGTTTGTCAGAGCTAAATAGGAGGGAAAGACTTTCAATTAAATCCCCGGATGAATGTTTTATATGGAAGAGTGACAAACAGTTAATAAAATCTATCCACAGCTTAGCTGTGACCTGCTTTCTACAGGAACGTGGGCGGGAGTGACTGCATGCCAGGTCTCAGGTGTTAGGGAGCATGGCAAGTTTCTGCCTGCCTCTTCCGGAGTTTCCATCATCTCCTCAAGAAGAAGATGGTCCAGAGGGCTGTTGCTCCTTCAGCCCGAGTCTTGGAATGAAGACCCGTGAAACAGACCTGAATCCAACTTGAAACTTGGAGTCCGCCCTAGTCCGGCTGAGCTGAGTTGAGCCCAGTCAAGAGTGGCTGAACCTCAGCCAATCTACAGAACCACGAGTGCAAAATAGAAGGTTTACATCCATAAACCATTGATAGTTTTGAGGTTATCAGTATGCAGCAGCATCACAATGACAGTAACAAAATAGACTGATACATACGGTAATATGCTGTTGTGTTTCGGAGCTAACAAGTGACCAAACCCTTCCCTTTGTAAATGGGCCAGAACCTCATGTCATTCATTATGACATTGTGGGGTCAGCCCTGTCAGTTAAACCAGGGAAAAGGCCTATTTCTGAGAGATGGGAACAGAATAGAAGTGGAATGGAAACATGCTTTGTAAGCCAGATTTACAAAAAGGGAGGCCAAAGAGAACCACCTGCAGATGGTGCTCTTACTCATCAACTGGCCAGTTGCTAGGGGAGTACGAACCCCAAGCAGGGAACCAGAAGTCATACCAAGAATTAGAAACTGAGTTTAGACAAGACAGGAAATGGAGCAGGACTTCACACTCTGGGAGTGAGCTTATAGACTAGACACTTGTAGTTTATAGGCTGGAATGCTTTTATGCTTCTTATATTTTCTTTGTTTTGCTCCTGTTCTCCCTTAGTGAATAAATTGTGTTGTGTTTCACACCCTCTCAGCTGGGCTGAGTAGAAAAGAGGGCATCTGGTCCTTGGCCAAGCTAAGCTTTAAACAGTGTGAAATGCTCTCCGAGGGGCCAGCATGCGGCTGCAGCACAAATTGTGACACCAGAGCCGGGAGAAAGGGGACACCTGGGCAGGGCAGGGCTGGCCACCTGGCCCGAGTGCCTCTCTATGGAGAGGTTTCATTCTAGGACAGACACATGGGCTGTTCTGGACTTTATGGGTGGAGACATGCTCTTACAGGGACAGATTCTAAATGAGAATAAAAACACTCTTCCTTAGAACATATGAACTTTTTTTTCTGGTCAGGAACTCGGCCTGAGCAGCGAGCCACAGAGGGTCATGGGTTCCCATCACGAGGGCTATTTCACCTCCCACAAACAGGGCCATTAAAACCACAAGGAGAAAATTACCTCTCTGATTCATACGGGTCTGGAAGAAGAGCATTAGTAGAAATGCAAGATGAAGTTGACTTATCGAAGTGGTACACGGAACCTAAAATGCAAACAAAAATGTCAGGCCAGGTACAGTCGGGAAAACATTGAAAACATTTCTCTCTATCTGTGGGACTGGAAAGAGTTAAATAACAAAAAATGCTATTCAAGTTATACCAACTAGAATGAAATTCTTCAATATAAGTGGACAGTTTTTAGACTTGCCCTTAAGTTTTAGTTTCAGGTATTAATGAATAGCCATCACAGGTATCTCTTACTAGTAAATGCTATTTTTTCTTTTGGAATGTCTTTATTAAAATAGTTTAAAAAATACTTCTGTAATGAAAATATTTTAATAAAGAAAATGCTTTGTTGTGAAATTTTGAGAACTCTCTGGTCAGATCAGATTGGATAATGGTTTTAAAAATTTCTTGTGGTTTTCTTCATACTAGACAGTCTGTAGAATCCAGCCACCCAGCCCTGGCAATTGCCTCCTTCACTAAAAATAAACATTTGGCTTCACCAGAATTAAGAAGAGCAGAACTGCTTTTGACGAAGCATTTACAAAGTCATCCTATTTCTATTAAAGTGGTTCAGAAGCCAATTAGTAGTTTATTCCAGAAACGATGGTCCTGGAATTAACAGCCGTCCTAGAACTAACATTGGTTCCCTGCAAAGGATTAGCCTCAGAGGATCCTCCTGGAGCCCAGCGAAGACAGATGATGCTCCAAAGGCTAATGAGGAAAGAAACAAGTTTTGGAACGAGAGGCCTTGTTCCTGCAAAGTCAATTATTTTAGGCACTAAGGCATCACAAATAATTCCATTAAACAGTTCTTTAGTAGTTCCCAATGGTCACCAGGTCCTCTTTCTGTGTGTGTGTGTGTGTGTGTGTGTGTGTGTGTGTGTGTGTGTGTGCTTTAAACACAATCAAAACCCAAATTAATGTCTCAAACTAAAAGTTAGAAAACAATCTAGTTAGTCAGTGTCTAACCAGGAAGCAGACCACTTGCATATTTCAAAGAAAGAGATGAATTCAGGGAAATGGTTACACAGAGGATGGAAGCGCTGAGAAGCCAGACGGCATTGTGGAGCCCAGAAACTGCCAAGAGCAGGAAGCCCCAACCTTAAGGCAGAGGAACAAACACAGAGCTGGGGTTCCTGGAGCTCTAGAGCTGGGGTTCCTGGAGGTCTAGAGCTGAGGTTCCTGGAGCTCTAGAGCTGAGGTTCCTGGAGGTCTAGAGCTGGGGTTCCTGGAGCTCTAGAGCTGAGGTTCCTGGAGGTCTAGAGCTGGGGTTCCTGGAGCTCTAGAGCTGAGGTTCCTGGAGGTCTAGAGCTGGGGTTCCTGGAGCTCTAGAGCTGAGGTTCCTGGAGGTCTAGAGCTGAGGTTCCTGGAGGTCTAGCTGGGGATCCTGGAGGTCTAGAGCTGGGGTTCCTGGAGGTCTAGAGCTGGGGTTCCTGGAGGTCTAGAGCTGGGGTTCCTGGAGCTCTAGAGCTGGGGTTCCTGGAGGTCTAGAGCTGGGGTTCCTGGAGCTCTAGAGCTAGGGTAACCCAAGGAAGCTAGAACCCTGGGGACCTTCCTGGTAGACGATGGAATCAGGAGGCAGGACCCTGCTGGAGACACTGCTGGGAAGAGAGGGCTTCCTCCTGCTCCCTTCCCTCTTGTGTCCCCAGCCAGTGACTCTCTGTGGCCAAACCCAGACAGAAGCAGGAGGCACAGGAGCCCGGGACATGCAGCCTGCGAGGGCAGACCCCTGCAGGAAAAGCAGGGCAGGGGGAGGCGAGGCAGGTATCTGAGAGCACACTTCTGTGAGCGTGCTGGTAATGGGCCAGCACACACTCCATTAAAGGAAGTTAGTTTAAAAAAGGAAAAAAACCCCAACCACTTTTCTGTGGAATATGTGTTCCACTGTGCAACTATCCTCTTTCAAATTTCCATTTCCTTTCCTTGGACTAATACTTTCATCACAAACAGACCAAGTGCAACCACATATAAAACACTGTGTTAGGGGCTGTGCCGATACAGGCAGGAGTAACATCTCTTCCTGCTTTCAAGGAGTCGGTGCCACCTTTTCCAACCCTTGCCATCCCTTCCTTCACTCCCTTAGACAGGTTGATGCTCCAGGCAGACAAAAGGCATCCTTTACTGCTCCTACTCTCCTCTACAGTTCACAGTAGGGCCTTTGACTAAGCCAGTAGTAGGCAAACTGCGGGTCGCGAGCCACATGCGGCTCTTTGGCCCTTTGAGTGTGGCTCTTCCACAAAATACCACGTGCGGGCGCAAACGTACAGTGTGATTGAAACTTCATGGCCCATGCGCAGAAGTCGGTATTTTGTGGAAGAGCCACGCTCAAGGGGCCAAAGAGCCGCATGTGGCTCGCGACCCGCAGTTTGCTGACCACTGGACTAAGCCATTCATTGGCTTGACAAACATTAATTCTAAGAGATGAGCCAAGACTTGAAGCTGGAGCAGGAACTAGCCAGGGTCAGGGATTCCTATGTGCAGAGGAGAAGAGATGGAGAGAAGTTCCAGCCAGAGGCATAATGAGGAAATCAGCAAGAACCCAGTGGAGACCCAGAAGCAGCCTGTGGTTACAGAAGCCTAAGGAGAAAAGGTATGGTGGTGAGGTCAGGGGGGAGGCAGACCAGAAGTGTTTCACGTGAGAGATTTACATTCCATTTTACTCTCCCTCCCCCAACTGCTGGGCCAGATGGCCACTAGACCCTGTCAGACAAGATCCAGGATCTATGGGTTAGCCCGTGGGTTAGTAAATGTAGCTGAATGAGGCAGTGGGAGAAACAAAGTGGCAAACATCAGAGACCTGTGCAAAGCAGCCCTGGTTCCTGACCCTCCTGATACCCAAGCTGTTAACAGTCCTTTAAAGAGCTGAGGCCTGCCCTGACCGGTTTGACCCTGACCCGTTTGGCTCAGTGGAGAGAGGGTCGGCCTGCGGACTGAAGGGTCCCAGGTTCGATTCCAGTCAAGGGCAAGTACCTTGGTTGTGGGCACATCCCCAGTAGGGGGTGTGCAGGAGGCAGCTGATCCATGCTTCTCTGTCATTGATGTTTCTAACTCTCTATCCCTCTCCCTTCCTCTCTGTAAAATATCAATAAAATATATTAAAAAAAAAAAAAAAAGAGCTGAGGCCTGCCAGACCTTGCCAGCAAACGCTACTCTCCTCCCTCCTCCTCCTCCTCCTCCTTCTCCTCCTCCTCCTCCTCCTCCTCCTCCTCCTCCTCCTCCTCCTCCTCCTCTTCCCTTCTTTCCTTCCTTCTCCCCCTCCTCCTCCTTTTTTGCCTTAAGTTGGTTTGATGAGGGTGTTTGTTATTTGCAACCACGAGTTCTAAGAAAAACCATCATTCCCCTGAGAATGATCACTCTCGCTTTCCAAAATCTGTTTCTTACTAATACCAAGAAGAATGTAAAAACAAGACCTTTCATTATGATATTTTATGGTAGGTGCCAAGATCTGTATTTTATAATGAAGACACAGGTTCTGAAAAGATAAATGAGAATAACTTCCCCAAGAATATAATACAGTAAATGTTGGAGCTAAGACTCAAATTAGGTGACATTTCCCCATTGTCATTATTTATTATTTTATAAAATTTTAAATTAAATTTACTGGGGTAATATTGGTTAATAACTTTATGTAAGTTTCAGGTCTACAACTCATCATCCAAAGTCCAGTCTCCTTCCATCACCATATATTTGAACCCCTTTACCCTCTCTGCAAAGAAAGTGACTCTTAAGTTCAAGGATCTTGCCACTAAAAATGCTGTCACTTCTGAAGTTTTAAAATTTACATCATTAATTGGGTGGGATCCTCTGGCCCAAGTTTCCTCATTTCTAAACATTAGGATGCTGTCTCCTTTCAGAACATATGTGAAGAGCACAGATATTAGGATCTGAAGTTCAAAGATTACTGCTTCTCTTAAAAATGTTTTTGATTTTGGAATGATTTTAAATGTACAGGAAAGTTGCAGAGATAGTATAGAGAGTTCCCAATGCCCTTCACTATTTCTCCTAATGTTAGTTTTTTTTTAATGTTACCCCGTACATTTGTCCAAATTAAAACCCCAACATAGCTACATTATTATTAACTAAACTCCAGGCTTTATTCAGATTTGACCAGTTTTTCCACTAATGTCCTTTTTCTGTACCAAGATCCAACCCCTCCCATTGCATTCAGATGGCCTTAATTTTTAACTTAAAATAAAAACAAAGATTAAAAAATGATACATTTAAGACAACTCAAATTGGACCTCAATACAAAATGCTAGAATTTCTATGTTTGACAACTTTCCTTTAGAGAATCTCTCCAGATCATAAATACCTAATGATTATTGAGGCCTATTGATGCCCACATTTATTATCTTGTCTGCTTTTTTCTTCTTATAACTTAACGCGGTTGGAAATACACCATTTGAGTGGACCAAAGAAACAAACTTCTCTCAAACCCGCCCTCACCACCTGCTTTGGCAGTAGGGCAGCCCACCTGGGGCCCATTCAACTTACTTCCAGGCATCAGGTCAAAGTGTGGCCTGCCCTCCTCAGTGGACACCAGGGCAGCCAGTTTTCCTTCCAGCATCTCTCCGTCAATGAACTTCCCGTACAGTGCAGTCCTCTCATCCGGGTACACATAGGCTATCTTCTCTCCAGTCATCTCCCCGTCTTCATTTACTTCCCCTACCAGGCTGCCTCCATCCTGACGGGAGAAACCAAAATCCAGAAAAATTACATAGAGTATTGATCCATGTGACACGCGTTTCAAGAAATTTCTCTTGTGCACCCCCTTGGTGAATAGCACGAATATGGACCCTAGCGGTTTAAGGACTCAGAGCTCTTCACATGAGTGAGAAACATCCAGTCCCAGAGAACAAACGGTGCAAAGCCCGAGTTAGAGCGGCAGAGGCTGAGTTGCCTTGATGGCCCGGGACAAGTTACGGAGACTCCATCTTGGTCTGTTATCTAAGAACCAAATATGCCCTGTTTGTAATATTAGTTACAAGCAATGAAAGGACATAGAACTAAATGCTACTTGGGGTCATTATTGAATGCAGTGAGTCTTATCTACTATCCATACAATCTCACTTCTCAATGTTGAGTTTTGGATTTCTGGTCAATTAAGAAAATCTTTAGTTCAAATGTATGTAAGAATTATTTTAGTGTGCACGAGTAAAGAGCTGGCTGCGTTTTCTAAGAGATAAATAAAGGGACCTCTGGATAACTTGGAGTTAGAAGAGTGAAAAAAGATCAACGAAATTGCACTTGCTTCCCCATCACTGTCGTTCCCCCATTCTTCTCTATTTACTGCTCCCGGGGGCCTCCTTCCCAGAGAGCAGCCAGCTGTGCGTCCTCTTTAACTGCCATTTACTCCCTTCTTAAGGGTCATTAAATGCTTTAGGGCAGAGGCTGTCAGAATTCTACATCCTGGTAAGTGCCAGGGACACAGTAGGGGATCCATAAATACTTTTAGAATTGAACTGGGATACCCCAAAAATCTAAAAAATAATCTAAAGGTGTAGGAGGTTTTCATTTTCTTTTCCTTCTTTCTTTCTTTCTTTTTTTTTTTTTTTGGCCACTCAGAAGGTCCTGATGGGGTGACTTTGAAAATCTAAGACCTTGGTGGGTCTGATATAACAACAGTAATGCCAGACATTGGTTATTTCCCCACCTAGGAGGTTCTAGGAGCAGCCACCCACAGTCAGTGATGTAGGGCGACTTCTGCGTGACCCCCATGCTGCTCTTACCGAGAGACAGAGGGAGGACGCAATGCCGGGGACATGGTGTACAGTTCCCTGAAGCCTAATTGCTCTTTGGAGAAAAAAGGTTATGAATTAAAAAAAACTAACCCCAGCACTTCCATACAAAGAACAGTACTGGGAAGTGTTTTTCCCGGGTAGAAGGTGCATTAGGGATATAGTATTGCTCTTTCTCCTCCTGAGTCACTTCTTAACAACCCAGCATAAGGAGAATGATACTTTTTGCAAAATCTGTCTTCAGGCTTTTGGTGATGACTGAGCTGACGGGTGTTAGGGTGTTCGTGCTTCGTACAGGCCAAAATGAATAAAGCCAACATTGCTATTTATTGTGTCTTGCTAGGGTCTCACCATTTTTTCTCTTAAATGCTTTAAGCGTCTGGTTTTGGAGGCAAGTGAATTTTTTCCTGGATTGATAAAGCAGAGATTTTTATTTCCTAAAGGGGTTATGAATTTTTAATTAAAAACTCTGCATCACTGTTCCAAGGTATAATTTTGAAAGAAACTGTCCTTAGAGTGAGCTTATAAATACTGCAGGGAGAATCATTATTTTTCCCTCCCCTTGCTCCTGCTTGGACTGTGTCACCAGAACTTTCTTCTCTGCTGTGTCAGGGAATGTTGCTCAATGGCTCATCTTCTCTGACACCCTTTGACACCCATATCGCTGTTGGGTAAGGGGTTAACAGCATCAAGCCCCCCTCCCCTTGGGGAAGTGCCCCAGGCAGGTCCTGCTCCCCGAGGGAAACCTATAGCTTCCTAGCTGCTCTGTTTGCGGCTGATCCATGTGCTCACTTCAGAGGGGAAGGCAGAAGCCCACACCACACCTCCAATCCCACGCTGCCATAATAAAGCCCACATCCCTGCCACTGATGCCTATTTCTTAGAGGCCTGGGGTGGGATTAGCGCCCTCCACTGCCAACCAACACCAGAGAGAAAGCAAGTGTCAACCAAGTTCCTGTGCAAGCTTGTCACTCTCCAGGGCTTCGCTCCGAAGGCAGGGTCTTCTCTTGGCATTTAATAAGAGGGTAGGGCTAAAATGTAGCTGCACATTTAGGTTTCAAAATGCAACTGCATGGAGTAAGGTAGACCTGTTTACTTAGTGCAACTTCGATGTCCCCTAGGGACTTAACTGATCACAGTCGCGAGTGAAATGACAGGTAGCGGGAGAATCTGCTAATCCATAGTTTGCTCTTCCCTGCACCCATCCGCACGCAGGGCGGTCCACTTTCCCTGGCTTCAAAAATCCTTGTCACATCAGCAGCAAGACACCCACTCTGCCTCCTCCCAAAGCAGGACAATGTTAGTCTCTCTACGGGACAAGCGCCTCCACCACGTCCCTCTTCCTAAAGGACTTATGATCGGTTGCAGGTCCTACTAAGAGCGTGTGTAAAGGCTTCCGTAATTATAAAAACAATATTTTACATGTTTTTTCCTTATGCCCCGTTTCTAGAACATAACTTACATTTTAAGAACAATAGTGTGTAAGTAGATTTAGCCAGGACTACTTTTCTTCTTACACATGTAACAGACAACTTTTATGAATACCTTTTAATCATAAGAAGATAGAGTTCAGAGTAAGAAAAAAATGTATTTTGACTGAAGCTCTGGACAAAATAAAACATTAGATGAAATATTTTCTACGGTCTATTTTCTGAACAATTTTCTGGAAACTCACCAACAACAGATGGGGTATTTGAAATGCAAACAACAGATAAGAGTATTAATTCCCAACCGGAGATTT
Organism: Myotis nattereri; assembly: GCF_964212035.1. Classification (NCBI taxonomy): domain Eukaryota; kingdom Metazoa; phylum Chordata; class Mammalia; order Chiroptera; family Vespertilionidae; genus Myotis; species Myotis nattereri. The sequence continues at coordinate 61,890,125 of NC_138080.1, read as the reverse complement.
TGCCACATCTCTTTGCTTTAGTAAACTCCAAAAAGATGAGAAATTGCTGGATTAGTTCTGACATTTGAGCAATGGGATAAAATTAAATGCAAAGCGGAATATTCCACCATCTCTTTCTATACTGTATCAAAGGCTTTAAGAAATAATATATTTTCATCTTTATTAATGATATAATACAACCAATTTGTCTCAACTTGCTTTAATCATGATTAATCACTCTTTTCCAAAACAATGCTGAAAAGGAATTCCTAATAGACGGGAGGGCCAACAACCTCGGTCAGAAGGGAGTAACAGTGAGAGGACGTAGCTCCCACACTCTTGGCTTCACTCTCAAGTTTCACAGCTTCACATTTTCTTACGTAGAGAATACATTTGACTCTTTATTGTGAAGAGTCAAAGCTCTGTCTTAAAGCAAAATGAGCAGTCGCAGGGCTTACTGGGAAGTATATCCAGCACAATCCATGCCGAATGTTATCCTTGTACTGTCCCTTGAAGATCAGTCTCCCGTCTGTGTCGTACTCCTGGGCCAGACCATTGAGCTCTCCGTCCACATAAGTGCCCTGGAGCACTCCCCCATCCTCATAGGTGTAAACTCCCTGGCCCTGCAGGGCGTCATCCACGTAATACCCCTCCAGGGTGCTGTGAGAGAAGGGAAAACAAAAGGGATCATCAGGCCGTGACTCAACTCTCCAAAAAGAAAGGATCACATCTGAGAACCACGGACCTGTACTCCGCTTGTCCTCCTGAAGGCTGCTGCACTGCTAGGGAAAAGATTGCGAAGGATTAGCAACAGGGAAGGAGACTTCACTCCCAGTCTCCGGGTCTCCATCACTCCTTTCTCTGCTGGAGGAAATGGACAAGAAATAAGCCACAGGTGGAGACTGAGAACAAGCCTCATCTGAGTATGTTTCCAAGACCGGATGCCGACCATTGCCTGGCCATAGAGATTCTGGCCCACGTATAAGCCACTCAGGCCTTACTTCCCTCAAGAGTGGTAGACTCAAGGGTGGTTCAGTTGGCTTGTATATAGTGGTCTCTAATATTACAGATGTGGTTTAGAATGTGTTAATGTCTACATGTTTGTTTTAAATTATTAATGTATTATTTGTCAGCGACTGCCATACTTGGTATCCAATCAAAAGAATCCCCTTCCATCTCTTTGGAAGATATACAGAAATGTATTTGTGCATGCATGCATGTGTGTGTGTGTGCGTGCATGCATGTGTGTGTGTGTGTGTGTGTTCATGATCATGAAAAATGGGGGCAAGTAAGGAAAACCGCAGGCTAAACCTTGCCAACATCATTAGCAGCCTGGTAATGTTTGAGACCCATGGTCCTAGACTAGAAGAATGCTCAAAAGGGTGCTCAGGATGACTTTGTAAGTGCCTCTCTATCTCTCTCTCCTCATAAAACACTTTCAGAATTTCAATAGCATGTTCTCAGTGCTAGCCTCCCAGTGTGCAATGAAACTAACTTTACCAAAGAATCCCTTTATGAACTAAACTTTGGAATAAGGGGTGAGACCAACTCAAATCATGTTTTTGAATTTAAAATGTAAGATGTTTAGCAACAAAGAAGTTTGATTATTTTAACATGTGTCATTAGCATTCATTCATGAATGCAATTAACAACCATTTATAGGGTGTTTTCTAAGTAGCAAGCATTGTGTGAGGTTCTAGAATCTAGAGAGCCCAACGGACTGTGTATCCGTGATAGGTGGGATGCAAGGGGCTGTGGGGGATGAGGCAGCTGCACCTGACTGTGCCTGGTAAAGTCTTGTCTTGCTTTAATAGATGACAGAATGATCTATAATTATTAAATGAAAAGTACAGTCCAAATGATGATAGCCTTTGATTAAATTGTAATTACACTATTTGTAGTCTCCCAAGGAGATAAATAGTTCTCTTTCAGGTTTGTTTGTTCTATGAATGACAAATGGGTGCACTTTAGCAGAAGCCTTGCATAAGCCTTCAAAAATTCTAAATCAGCAAAGTTGGAATTAATGAGATTTGACTGTCATTAGACTCCCCACAATTAAAAAAAAACACACAATCTTGGTGAAGGATAACTAATAAGCTGACATAATGATGCAATAAATATTGCAGAAAACTATTTCATCCTTGATCTTCATTTTAGATTTGCTGGAGTAAATACAGGATGCTCAGTTATGTTTGAATTTTAGATAAACAACAAATACATTTCTAGTAAACATACATCCCAAATATTGAATGGGACATGGTGACACTAAAATATGTTGTTTATCTGAAACTAGTGGCCCCGTGCACAAAATTCGTGCACATTAAAAGGGAATTAGAGGAAATATTTTAATATTGCTATTTGCCCTTTCTCTATAATAGAAGTGTCAGAGATGAAAGAAAATTAGTAAAATGTATATGAAAATCTTCCTCTTGCCAAAGTCTGGGGCACCCTGCGGGACCCAGAGTCAAGTCCCCGCCCACCCGTGTGCACCTCGAAATTGCGAGAGACCCAGACCAGGCCGGCCCCACCCCCATTGGGCTAGATCCAGACCCAGCCGGCCCCACCCTCTTCAAGCCCCACTGGGCTGGGGGTGCAGCCTGAGGTTCCCTGTCAAGCTCCGTTGGACCAGGGTCGTGGCCTCAGGTCACCTGGCCCGACGCCAGGGCAGGAGGTGTGGCCTGAGGTCCCCCGGCCCGACACTGGAGCGGGGGACGCGGCCTCAGGTCCTCCGGCACAGTGCCAGGGCAGGGGGCGCACCTTGAGGTTCCCTGTCAAGTTCCACGAGCGGGGGTGGGGGGGGCATGGCCCAAGGTCCCCCAGCCTGGCGCCAGGGCGGGGGGCACAGCCTGAGGTCCCGTCAAGCCCCACCAGGCAGGGGTTGCAGCCTCAGGTCCCCTGCCCCGGTGCAGCGCCACACAGCCTCAGGTCCGTGCTGATTGCTTGTTAAGGCTCGTTACAGGAACTCTGCCTCTGCTGTGGGCGCAGCCATCTTGAATGTTACAGTGTGGTGGTCAATTTGCATATTCCCTCTTTATTAGATAAGATGCCATTTTCACTGGGTACCCTGGGTTGTGTTTGTTTTTTTTTTTTTTATCTTGAGAGGTTTCTTTATTTTTTCCAACAAAACAAAATAACATATAAGTTTATTTTTCTTACAAATAAAATAACATGTTTTTCTTAAAACAAAAAACAAGAACACCATATTTTAACTAGGTAACACCAATTTTGTCAGAATGTAATTTGCTGCTAACCCACCTTACTTAAAAGAAAACTTCATTGTTTAAAGTATTACATATATTCCCCCTTCCCCCCATTGACCCCTTCTAGCCCGTCCCCATCACCTAATTTTCTTAATAAGAGGAATATTCATCAATAAGCATTAACTCAGCAAGTACAGAGACTTTAAGGAATGGCATCTCACCCGGCTGGTGTGGCTCAGGGGTTGAGCATCAATCTATGAACCAAGAGGTCATGGTTCAATTCCCCGATCAGGGCACATTCCCAGGTTGGGGGCCCAACCCCCAATATGGGGCACATAGGAGGCAGCCAAACAATGAATGACTCTCTCCCATCATCAATGCCTCTCTCCTTCACTCCCTCTCTCTCTCTCTCCCCACCTCTCTGAAATCAACAAATATATATATATATATATATATATATAAAAGAATGGCATCTCTTCCTAGTGAGTCAAATCTTAGAAATGCAGAAGACTCTCTAAACAAACATGGTCTTAGGTATGGAAACACAGAGATTGATAGGCTGCCTTCTTTCTCTTTATGTCATCAAGACTGATAAAGGAAAGACCTGGTCAACAGCATTAAGTAAAAATGATGACTTAATAAGGTAATGAATCCATGAATCCATGAATAAATATTAATAAACACATACTAATAAACTGGGCTAATTGTTATTGAAATATTTTACATTCTTTTTCATTTGTGAGAAAAGCAATTCTGCAAATGTTTTTAAGTCCTCCATATACTACATTTGGCTAAAAACATTCTCAATACTATATTTTCTAACTTACAAATATTCTAAAACCAGACAGAAAATTTGGGGGAGCCAATATACCTAAATCAAAGATAAAAGCACATAGTGCCTCAACTTTTTGACCTCAAGTCACCAGAATAAGATGGACTCCTCTGAACTGTATGTTCAGCTTGGCAAATGGAGTCACTGCAGTTAGCTACAAAGCAAAACCAGCAGAGGGGGTATGTAGGCGGCTGTTAATGGGCCACCAGTGGTTTGTCTCACAGTCTCCGAGAATCTGAGAGCCCAGTAGTGGACTAGACCCTGACAGTTACTAGGCCAGCAGAGTAGTGATTACAGAGGTTGACAGATAAAAAATTCCAACAAGTTTTACCTATGATAACTATACTGGCAACTTACTGACTATATATATTTTAAATTTAAATGTGTGATTACGGGAAAGTTAAAATATATGCAAAAAATAGAACACTATAATGAATCCCACGTACCATCACTGAGTTTCAATAATTAGCCAATCATGTTTCATCTATACCTTCTACCCACTTACTAGCGCCCATATTATTCTGAAACGAGTTCTAGATCATATCATTTCACCTATAAATAATCTCAATACTACTGGCCCGGTGCACATTGGAAGGAAATTAATTAGAAGAAATATTTTAATATTGCTATTCACCCTTTCTCTACAATAGAAGTGTCAGAGATGAAAGAAAATTGGTAAAATGTGCATGAAAAGAATATATAAATTCATTAACAAACAATAACATGACACAACAACAGACATATGAAAACAACAAAAAGATGATGTAAAAAACAACTGATAAAAACAATGACTGATAAGCTGATTAACCTTATTCTAACATCTCCCTGTACACCACATTAAGAGTAAAAACAGTTCAGAGTGCTTGGCTAATTTCCCTGGTGACAAAGTATTTACAACTTGAACGTCACACGCTCTTCGAACTCGAGAGACAGCAACAAATAACTCCATTTCCTGGGAGAAATTTCGGGACAGGCAAAATGGACGTGTGACACCACATGTGCTACATCCCACCACAACCGTGTTCCTCATTGCATCCTCGTTTACCTAGTGTCCGCTATGGAGGCTGTTCCTGCCAGTCCCGGCAGTGCTCGGCGCTGCCTGGCTGCTGTCAGCCTCAGCGGCACGCTGTGCCAATCGTTCTTCACGTGCCAATCGTTCTTCATACGCCTGCTGTCGGCGACACCGGATTCTTTCCCGTTCTGCCAATCGCTGTGCTTCGGACATATTCCTTCGATACCGCCGGCTTCTTTCGGCGGCCGCGGCACGTTGTGCCAGTCGCTCTTCTTCTGACATATTCTGTCGACGCTGCCGTCTTCTTTCCCGTTCTGCCAGTCGTCGTGCTTCAGACATGTTCTGTCGATACCGCCGGCTTCTTACCGCGGCCGAGGTACCCCGGACCAGTAGCCGTTTATACGTCGTCGGCTGGCACCGCTTCCCCTCGGCATTGGCATCGGCAGCTAGACTGACGAGAGGCCTCTGCTGGCACCGCTTCCGCTCGGCACTGGCATCGGCAGCTAGACTGACGAGAGGCCTCTGCTGGCACCGCTTCCGCTCGGCATTGGCATCGGCAGCTAGCCTGACGAGAGGCCTCTTCGAACCGTCGCTGCTCTGTGTCCCGCTGCTACCAACGGTGGTGGCTATAGAGAGGTACCCAGCAAAGGAGGCATAGAGAGCGAAGGTCACTGGAGCTGAGACTGGCTGCTGGCTCACAGACACTGTGGTCGTTGTATCCACTGAATTACAATCTTCAACTACAGAATCCTCAATGACATCACTGGTTTTCTGCCATGGCTCCAGCTCCCCCTCCTCACATTCCATAAACAGGTCGGTGTCCTCCATGCTTCCGGGGTCCGCCATGCTTCTGGCGCCGCCAGTAGTCTGACCTGGAGAAGGCGCCGTCGCCTTAAAGGGATCTTATGCTTAACCGGTAAACAACGCTAAAGTCTGACTCTTCAGCACGGCCCAGTAGGAGCTGCCAAAGAGCAATGAGGTACTGTTGACGTGAACCTGATAATAGCCAAATAGTCCTCTACATTTACTTCCTGAACCTCCACGCACCTTTCCGCTACTACTTCCGGTTCATCCACAGGACTGGGCTTCTCTGGGTCCCGGATGTTTGGAATCAAATCCTAAACCTCCAGAGCTTCCTCTTCCCTGACCCGGGGCTGCTGGGCAGCTCCCCGCTCAGAAACGCCCGAGAGCCGCAGGGCCCTGCTCAGCGTCCAGGAGAGCAGCCCTGACCCCCGACCCCCCGCTGCATCCTCACGCTGCCCATCCCTGGCGACTGTCCCACCCGAGCCGCCGTCCTTCAGCGGGCCGCCGCAGTCTTTCTTCATTCAGCGAGCCGCCGCCGCCGCTTTGCATTCAGGAGCCGCCGCCATCTTTCAGCGGGCCGCCGCAGTCTTTCTTCATTCAGCGAGCCGCCGCTGCCGCCTTGCATTCAGGAGCCGCCGTTGTCTTTCCGTGAGCCGCTGCCTTTCAGCGAGCCGCCATCTTTCTGCGGGCCGCCGCCGTTTTTCCGTGAGCCGCCGTCTTTCAGCGAGCTGCCGCCGCCTTTCAGTCTTTCATTCAGCGAGCCGCCGCGCCGCCGCTGCTTTTCCGGGAGCCGCCATCTTTCCGCCGCCGCCGCCGCCGCTGCCGCCGCCGCCGCCGCCGCCTTTCATTCAGCGAGCCCCCGCCTTTCAGCGGCGCGGGAACCCTGGATTTTTATGGCTAACCCTGGCAACCAGATTGACCGGATTCTTAACAGGGTTCAAAACTGAATTGAATGTCGGGTAGAATTAGCCCCTGACGAACTAGTCTGCCAGCATTTCTGATCAAATCAGCAAGGCCTGGGTCTCAGGGCTCAGTTAAACAATAACGTGGGCGGAGACACCCTCCTCCCTAACCGTACTCAGTCGCGTGTCCCTTGCAATGAGGCCCATCCTTATTCGTGTCAGAAGACCAAGAATAAACGGCTATTTCCTCTCGGCCCAACTGACATGAGGTGCCCACATGCAAACTCTCGCGGACTGGCTGGTGGGGGCGGCGGGGCGAGCAGAGCTACCCTGCACGACTGGCAGCACCTGCCGGAGGAGACAGCTTCACTTCCTTGGCAAACAGTGACGGTGGCTCGGACGGCATCTGAGGACAAAAGGGGCACGTTTCCACACGGGGCCCTCCAGAGCACTAACAGTGACACAGCTTTGAAAGCCTCCGTCTTGCAGGAAATAAAATAAAAGCTCCTCAGCCGGGTGCTGCAGGCGCTAACCTTTCTTCCCAATTCTTGGCTCCTCCAGAGGCGGTCGGCAAGCCATGGCCTGCCGCCTGTTTTTGTAAATACAGTTCTTCTGGAGCACAGCCATGCACCTTCCTTCCCGGATCCTCTGTGGCTGCTCTCGTGTTGCGACAGAGCCTGTCGGTGGCCTGAGAGAGGAACGTTTGCGCCCCATACGTTTGCTGACGCCTGCTCTCGAGCCCTTGCTCACTCCAGTTCATGTACTGGCTCCCCTGCACGGCTAGGCATCTTAGCTTCCAAGCCGTGCTTTCCTTGCGCAAAACGTATGTGACCAAACTTTTAAAATCCCCGAGGACACAGGCAGAAGAAAATGTGTGGTAGCATTTCCCTTTTACCTAGACGGACACATTTGCATTCTAGCCAAATATTACTGCATTCACTTTAAAATTCTCTTTACTATCTGAATACACAAAAGTGGTTTTAGAACACTTAACAGTGTTGGCCTTCCAAGCTTCATACAGGGTGTCCCAAAAAATGTATTCACACTTTAATAACTGATTTCTATTATACTTTGAAATTAAACGTATTTTAATAACTACTGCCCTTATAATTAAAGTGTGCATACATTTTTGGGACACCCTGTAGTTTTGGGGTCTAAATGGTTTTTCTACCACATGAGGCATTACCTCTGTTCTCTTCCGCCAATGAGTTCCCTTCCTTTCCCAGGCAGTATAGCCATAAGAGAACCAAGAGGGAAATTTAAATTGAATCATAATTCCACTTTAAATTCCCAGCTATAACCAAATTAAACTGTGATTCTTCTTACAAACATTGTTTTAGGAATTATTTTACATGCCAGGATATATGACCTCTGAAAAAACTAAAAATGGAACTCCCATTTGACCCAGTGATCCCACTTGTAGGAATATATCCCAAGAAACTAGAAACACCAATCAGAAAGGATATATGCACCCCTATGTTCATAGCAGCACAATTCACCATAGCTAAGATTTGGAAACAGCCTTAGTGCCCATCAGCAGATGTGTGGATTAAAAAACTGTGGTACATCTATATAATGGAATACTGTGCTGCAGTAAAAAAAAGAAGGAATTCTTACCATTTGCAACACCATGGATGGAACTGGAGAGCATTATGCTAAGCGAAATAAGCCAGTCAGAGAAAGAAATATCACATGATCTTATTTATGGAATATAATGAACAACATAAACTGATGAATAAAAACAGATCTAGAAACAGAGAAGCATCAATCAGGTGCTCAAATCTCAGAGGGAAGGTAGGGGAGAGTGCGGGTAAGGGGGAGAGATCAACCAAAGGACTTGTATGCATGCATATAAGCCTAACCAATGGACACAGGCAACAGGGGGGTGAGGGCATGAGTGGGGGGCGGGGAGGCAGAGGGGGGATAAGGATACATATGTAATACCTTAATCAATAAAGAAAAATTTAAAAAAATCTACATCTAACAAAAAATACTTAAAACTAAGTAAAGAAGAAGAAGGCCAACAACAAACCCACAAACCCTAACCATCTGCAGGGACCCCTTTGACCAGAAGTCCCAGCCTCCTCCAGGGTGTGAGCAGCAGCTGAATGGAGCACCACCATGCTCCCATCATGTATTGTGCTGATTGTCTTCAAAGGAAGAGCTATGAGTCCGTAGGATCTGGTTCTTAAAAAGGCTCAAGATGACAGTGAAATATTCAAGAGACGATTCAGTTTTGCTCTTGAAAAACAAATCATAAGAAAACTCTGCTAGTCATTGCTACCAACTAATAATAATAGTAACAACAATAATGATAAAAGATAAGAATGCCTTGAGGGCATTATGCTAAGTGAGAAGTCAGACAAAGAAAGACAAGCACTGTATGTCCTCACAGGTGGGACCTAAAAAAGCCCCACTCATAGAAACAGAGAATGGAATGGTGGTTGCCAGGGGCTGTGGGGTGGGGGAATTGGGGAGCTGTTGGTAAGGGGTACAAACTTCCAGCTCTAAGATGAGTGAGTTCTGGGGATCTAATGTACAGCATGGTGATTATAAATCACAATCCTGTGTTAAATACTTGAAACTTGTTAAGAGAGTAGGTCTTAAATGTTATCACCACACACATAAAAATGGTAATTATGTGAAGGGATGGAGGTGCACGCTAACCCTGTTGTAATCATCTATCTATATAAAACCCTAATATGCAAATCAACCAAATGGCAGAATGACCTGCAGAATGACTGGTAGGTGGGAGGTGGGGCCAGCAAATGGGCAGTGCCAGGCCACCAGCCAAGGCAGGTGCCAGCAGGCCCCCCCCCCAATTGCCCTGATCACCAGCCAGGCCTAGAGACCCTATCCTATATATTGGGACTAGTCTCTTAGATTTAAAAGTTAAAACCTGGCAAGACTACTCAACAGTGAAAAAACAGGATGATACAGTGATGACATGCATGGACTCTGGCTTACACATTTTGTGGTCAGCCCTGATTCTGACACATAACTCTGTGAGAAAGCCAATTACTTAACTTCTCTCTGCTTCAGTTTTTCCACTCATAAGATGGGGAAAATGGTACTACTGCCTCAAAAGGATCATGTTATGTACTACTTTATATAATCAAGGCAAAAAAAATGTAGCTGCCCATACAACAGCAAGATGCCTTTCACCTGTATGAAAAGTATGGTCACTGGTGCATGCAGCATCCTGGATTGCAAGAGGGATGTCTGACTGCCAGTTTAGACCTGTAAACCAGCAGTCAGACATCCCCTGAGGGGTCTTGGATTGGGAGAGGGTGCAGGCCAGGCTGAAGGACCCCACCCTCCTGTGCACAAATTTTGTGCACCGGGCCTCTAGTTTCTCAGTATATGGGTGTATCAAATCATCACACTGTACACCTTAAACTTACATGTGTTGTGTCCATTATATCACCACAAAGCTGGGAACATGCAGATACACAGTAACAGAAAAAAGAAATCCATGCTTTCCGGTGAGTGCCTACCAGGTGCCCTTCCATCTACAAGGTCCTGACAGGTTTTCTCTCCAGTCTTCACAACAGCTCAGAGCAGTAGGTGTCATTATCCCCATTTTATCAACCAGAAAGAGGCCAGCTCTCTAGAACAGGGCTCCTCTGAGCTGTTCTCAGGGAAACCTCCCATCAAACTGCCAGGCTCCTACCATGTTGTTCCTGCCCCTGCAGGAATGTCACTGACTTCATCCCAGTATCCTTTGAAAAATTATAGCTGATGAGCGACCTCCACTAAAGTTGAAGCATGGAAGAGAGGCCGTCAGGATCAGAGGAATGCCCTGCTCTAGTTAGAGGTTGGTACTGATGTAATGAGAAGGGGGTGGCTCTGCACCAGAGCTCACCTTGGATTGACTCTCAGCTCCAACCCTTCCTAATGGGGACCTTGGGCAAGTTAGCTAACCACTACATGCCTTAGGCTCTTCATATGTGAAATCGGATTATAAAACCGATTTCACAGATTGTTAGGAAGGCAAGTGAGTGAGTGACAGATATTCAAAGTTATCCATCTCTTCCACTCCCTTTCTTCTCGTGTATCACAAAAATGTTTGCCTTCGTCAGACTGTTTATTAGGATACAGATGAATGTATTTGTTGAGTCTGGTGCCAACAAAAGCTGGATGACTGTCAGGAACGGAGAAGGACTTTTTCTGCCTTGTGTGGGAGGCTGGAGTACATGACTTCAGAAGTCCACTCCCACTCCAGTTTCTCTGAAATGTGACCAAGCACGTTCTCAAGAGCATGGACCTGTCCCTGGAACCCATCAGCCTTTCTCAGTGGCTCATCGAGTGGGCAGCCTCACTCAGGTTAGCTGGCTAATGACAAACTACAAGGAGCCCTCTTAGCCAGACACATTAATGCAGCAAATCAACTTCAGAACAGGATGGGCACAGGACAGTGATGTCAGGAACAAGAAATAATACTTGGAAATCTAATTGGCAGGGAAGGAGAAGCAACAATAACATAACAATAATAAGATGGAATGAATTAACTCATCTCCGGTTCACAATCAGGCTAAAAAACACACAGCTCCCTAACATTACACAAGCCAAAGCCTAGCTGTGTGGGAATACCCCTTCCTTGTTTCCATCCTAGGGTTTTGAGAAGTCCTTCTAAATTGCCTTTGCGTCCATAATCTTGGCTAAAATGAGAACAATGATGAGAAAAATAAACCCATTGTAATAAGCATCCAGAACTGCGGATTAGTATGAAAATTACAGACGTGTGTATTTGCTTAGTAAACAATTTCATAACATCCCATTGTGGTCCAGCAAATCCCTCCAGAGCCCCTGACAAAGCCCACGCCCCTTCCTCCTCACTGCATGGACAGCTTTACCTAGGACCCGAGCAGATGTCAAGAGGTCCCCAGGAACTAGTCTTAGCACAATTTTTCTATTTCCTTTAAAAAGAGGAAAAAAGGGGAAATAATAGCTGCTTGAAAAGACAATTTTCAAATTCATTCCTCATTTGTGGGATAAACTATCTGGCAAAGGACGAGTGTGGTCTGACTTCAGGTTTCTGACTTCATAAACCTGTTGTAATAATAGCTCTTCTGGTTTCATTTTGTCACATAAGGAAGAAAAGACTAACTGTTGATTAAGATCTCAAAACTACCTTGGCCCTCATGGCTCAGGGGTTGAACATCGACCTATGAACCAGGAGGTCATGGTTCGATTCCCGGTCAGGTCACATGCCCGAGTTTCGGGTACCATCCCCAGTGGGGGGCATGCAGGAGGCAGCCAATCAATGATTCTCTCTCATCATGGATGTTTCTCTCTCTCTCTCCCCCTTCATCTCTGAAATCAATAAAAATATGTTAAAAAAGACTTCATCCTTTAAAAAAAACCTCAAAACTAGCAAATAGTCTAAAGCTGAGACAGTAGTAAAAAGGTAAGCAATGTACATTTTGCATAAACTCAGTTTAGAGATTTAAAAATAGCTGTTTCCTTATTTGACCTTGAATACAAGGTAAAGATGCTTGAATACAAAATAATTAAGATGTTTAAAATTTTTGCCAACAGTGGTGACTTTTGTGACATGGGGCTGAGCGTAAAAAAAAAAAAAGAGAAGCATATTCACTTTTTATATTTCTGTATTTCTTGAAGTTTTTTATTCTACCAAACATCTGTCACATATGCAATTGAAAAAATTAAAATCTGCTTTTATCTAGGAACTTGCTTAAAAAATTTAACAGGGCCATTTTCCTGGAGATCTGAATATTTAAAATCCTTATTTAGGTTTATCATAACCTGTGTTAAGGGAAAAACTGATTCTGGAATGTTCTTGATAGAAATTCACATTTGTCTGAAACCTTCTCATAAATCACACACCCAGTTAATGGCACAGATTATGGTGATGGTTTCATAGACATATGTTTAACTCCAAACTCACCAAGTTGTAGACATTAAATACATACAGTTTTCTGCATGTGAATCATACCTCAATAAATTGGTTTTAAAAAAAATCACACACCTGAGTTCAGGTTTTATATACCATCAGAAGGTCTCCCTCTAAATCTGTCTCTACACTTTGTGATTTAAAAAAACAACCCAAAAACACCCTTTGACAGGAACATTAGCCAGCACTACAAGTTAGAACAACTTTTAAAAACTCTAATTTGTTTCCTCACCTGTTATTTCAAAACTTTGATTTCATCCTTTGTGAGGGAATTTTCCCAGCCACAGCCTCCTGACTGGAAGAAAGGTGTAGGATTTCCACCTTACTTTACCTAACTCATCAGACCCTAAAAGTTAGGAGTGGCAATAGGGAGAAAAAGTAATAGAGCAATGTAAAGTAAGGTGCTGCTTCATGCAGAAACAACCGACTTCCCCATGACTCAATCCTGCACTCTGCTTAGAAAGAGCCAGGCATACGGCTCTCACCATCCTTTACAGCGAATCCCTTTAGCAGGTGTCTCACAACAGGATCAGTATTGGGTTTAAGAAAAAGGTAACGAGAACCTGTCACCACACTGTTTCATCACATGTCATACAAGCAGTGATACTGACCTCCTCCCTCAAGGCATCAGTCCCCATCTGTCTGAGGAAAGCTAACAAAGGTAAGCTCTCAAGGTCCTCACTAACTCCATCATCCCTTGAGTCTGCTATCTGAGCGAAGTGTCTACCGGGGTTTGAGTGGTTGGTATGAAAACTAGTGAGTTGGTGCCTCAAAAAAAAAAGTCAATGAATTTATTGCTGTACCACCCATAGTTGTTGGCCTGGTGCTTCTTGTCATGTCATAACATACATGTCAATTACCGCATTTGTGTGACACCTGGGGTGACTGGATGAAGCTGCTTAGAGCTGGAAGTGATTAGCATAACAAAGGAAGGGAGGTGCTGGGGAGTCTCAGGCCCCACTCAGGGCCCCAGGGCGGAGGGACTAGTACTTTGGAACTAACTAACATGCAGCTCATTCTGGGCACACTGGTTCGGAAGCTCAGTCTAGGCCATCAATACTCTGTGCATCAGGTCTGTGAAACAATCCAGTAACCAACCCCAAATTCCAACCAAACTAACTCTAACAACCAACCAAACCTGATGGACTGTTTTCCTAGAGTCAATCAACTCTGCTTATCAAACTACCAGATTTAAAGCACGAGTGAGTGTGTGAGTGTGAGTGTCTGTGTGTGTATGTGTTCTGGGTGGCTTCTACTTTCAGTCAGCTCCCACGCTCATTCAGCAAGAATTTTTTTAAGGATTAAATTAAGGGAAAGTGCTTTGAAGCCTAGAAGAGGAAACAGACAAGATTCTGCCCTTAAGGAAACTGCTGTCCTGTGGGGGAAACAAGACATTTCTATAAATTACATTTGCTAAATGGATCAAACAATAATTGCAGCACGAGGTAAAGAGGACATTTTCCAGAGGAGAGCAGTGAGTACACTGCTATGGAAATAGGAAAAGGAGGAACAGGAAATGTGTTCCTCTGGCAGGGGAAGGGGTCCTGGGAGAAGAAAGCACTGATACCAAATCTTAGAAGAGTCCTCCACGGGACTCAGGTAGCCACCAGGTACTCAAAGCAGAGCAAAAGCAAGCAAGCAAACTATCCAACCATTCAAAATGGCACACTCTGTAAGCAAAGCTCTGCTAAAAAAAAAAAAAAAAAAAGATGTGGGGTATGGGGTCTGGGGTAATGGGAAAGAGAAGGTTGGAATGACTAATTAAAATAACATGTTACAAGAGCGCTAAGATGGGTTTTTATTGCTTTTCTCACCCCTCCTTAATTCAGATAATTGACAGCCCGAGGAACTGTTAATATCTTCAAAAGCCACCTACTCCATCTACAGAAAAGGGATTCTGGGTCACATGCCAGTCCCTGTGCTCACCCGTCAATGGTCAGCTGGGACATTTCCCTTCCAAGAGGAACTGCAAGGGTGAGGAGCTTCAGGTTGTCAGCAGTGCCAGGAGCTGAGGGAGTGGGGCCACACCCTGTGGCACCCCAGGACTGCGTAGGCTAAACCCATTTCTGCAATTCCCATCCCTTCTGTGCCTCTCGTTCCTCTGAATGCTTGGGAAAGCCACGTGGCCACTCTTTGTTTCTAAAGCTGACATGGTTTAAAAGTCATCGCTGGAAAGCTGAGCCCTGGCAACCCCATCTCCACTTGAAAGAGGAAAGGCCTACAGTCACTGCAGCCCTCACCAGAGGGTGAGCAGCTCCTGCCCCACAGGGTCCTCATGCAGGAGGTGAGAGCACAGTGAAAAGATCGCTGCCAACTAGAGAACAGAAAATACGTGTGCTGACGTCAGCATCCAGGCATTTCACAAAAAGACCAGCTATCCCAAGACAAGCTTTTACAGCACCATGAGGCCAGAGCTGTACACCTCCTATGCCTTCCTGTCCATTTTCCTGAGCGATCCCAGGAGTGGGAACATGCTGAGAAATGGGTGCAGCTGCAGAACCAACGAGGTGGCTGAATCTTCCTTCAGGATAGCAAGAAACCGGACCCTGAGGCCTGAGAGAGCGGGCTAAGGCATGGAGTGTGTGGTACACTTGGAAAAAAGCATGTCAGTCACTGCTGGAACTGCACCAACCTGCCCCCGACACAAACGAGCCCACTGTGTCACTTCCTTGAGACACAATACCCGAATGAGCAGGTGAAATCTATCAAAGAAATGGGTGACCACCTAACCAACTTGTGCAAGATGGGGGCCCTCGAACCCGGCACTGCAGAGCATCCTTTGGACAAGCACCACTAGGAGGCAGTGATGACATCTAAGCCTTCACTGGCTTCTCCATAACCATGGGGTGACTTCCCTGGTCCCCAAAGCAGTGCATGCATGCGTGTTGGGCTCACTTTTATCACTCTAAGTTGTTACCCAAACATCGACTTAAGTTCTTTCATTTATATCACTCTTTTAAAGAAAGTAATTTGGGACCCTCCCCCAAGCGAAATAAAACAAAACCGTAGTGCTACCTGCCGTCAAAGAAGAAGAATTTCCCGCGTCCATTCTTTTCTCCGTGAACGAAGTTCCCCTCAAATCTGTCTGTGGAGGAGTAGGTGACTGTGCAGAACCCGTGCGGCAATCCATCGTCATCCAGGTGCCCTGGAGGAAGGGAATCACAAGGCCAACCTTACCATCTGCATGTGCCCCCACGAATGCATCGGAGCACAGAAGCGGCCAGCAAGTCCCCTGAGCAGTCCAAGGGTCCCTTCCCTGCTCCAGGGGAGAGAGCGCAAAGGCTCCTCACCTCGCCTGCATCAGCAGTATCAACCTGACTATTCTGTACACTTTATGAACGGCGGGTCTACAATGGAGGGACTTGGACACATTCAGATGTGAACTGAAAATAAGCCTGTCTTTTAGCGGGGACTGAGAGTTCTTATCAGTCATAGCATCTGCAGTGCCTGTTCCGCTTGCCAAGTACTTCCCCACCTGGTACTTCTCAAATTAGGAATTAAGGCCCCCAAACTGATGCTTAACCAAAATGTAGTTGAGGTAACACCATTTTATAGTCTATTGCCAGGTACATTGTCCTTGCAATGAGTCTTCTAATTCTAGAACTAGTATGCAATATGGTTTTATATGTTATACTAGAGACCTGGTGCATGAATTCGTGCACAGGTGGAGTCCAGCCAGCCCAGGCCGATGGGGCCTGGCTGGCAGAGGGGAGGGGCTGTGGGCAGTTGGCCAGCCGGCCCCACCCCTGGTCAAACTCCAGGTTGAACTCCCAAACTCCCAGTCGAGGGGACAGTTTGCATATTAACCTTTTATTATATAGGATAGTATGAAGTGGAGGGCTGCTAGCCAGGGGACTTCTGAAAACCCATTGTGGTTCATTACATTCAAACAAGGGACGTGGCTATGCCTCTAAAACTTCCCAGATATTTATATAGTTCACTGTGCTAACATGGGAACTGAGTCCTTCTAAGCTTGAACTTAAGCTTAACTTTGAATTTACTGCTTCACTTTACAAAATCTTCCAGCTTTGAATGTTTAGTAATGACCTTGTCATATCTCCTCTATAACTGTGTTCAGAGGGCTTATGTTTAAACGCAGTTAGAAGCAGCCACATGATCATTCAAGCAGTGATTTTGAACATCCCCAGCAGTTCTGATACAGTGATCTTTAAAATGCTGGTTCTGCCTGGGTCACAGACTGGCATATTCTAACATTTATGTTTGTAGTCAATGTTTAGGATTTTATGATTATTTACCTATTTCACAGAACCTGGGAAGCCCCTCACTGGTGTCTCCCCAATCATTCTGGTGAGCGGATTTTGCAGAGGTGAGTGAAAACGAAGGCAGCAGTTAACCTAGTGGCTTTTTCGTGAGTGAATGACCTGGGTCATGGATGAAGAGATTCAAAAGCATTCAAAACTGTGGGCAGTGCATGGACATTAAACACTCAAATGTGGCTTCCAGATGGCTCACAGACATAAAAGAAAGCACAAACCATATCACCACAAGGAACACTTTAGTCTCCTAAAATGATTTCTTCTAAAGCGATGAAAGAACATCATCCCTTGGAAGAGATGGTAAGTAAACACTCTTATAAAAAACAAAAAGCTCTTTATTTTATTGTATTCTTATGTAAGCATAAAGTACCAATGGACAAATATACTATCTTATTTCTACATCTGACTCTGTATAGAATGAGCTACTGAAAATATATTGCAATAAAATGTGGCTACTTAAATAAATCACAATTGATGTAGTTCCTTTCTACTCAACACAGGTTTTGTTTTTTTCCCCTACCAAGGGCCAGGAAATTAATGGTCAGGAGGGAAATAAGCCATAATTGCTTTCTTCTTGTTCAAAACCCAACTGTATGTGACATAATTCAATGACATCTGAGCCATGTAAAACAATTTGGAAAATTATCTTCTAAATATCTACTGATGACATTTCTCTCATCAAAATAAATTAAATCTACTTTAAAAATTTTCATTAAAAAACAGTGTACAGCTAAACACTTTCTTTTATGAAATAATGTTGAGATCAAATTCAATTTAGCTATTCACATTCCTACGAATTCGGCAGTTTATTTTTGATGTAGGTATGAACATCAGAACACTCATGTTAGCCTTGTATTGAAGTATTTACTAATTTGTTAGAATGCTTTCCCCCTAGACACAGTCCACATATTTCAGACTTTCAAAAGTTAATCTTCGATAACATTTGTTATTCTACTTTAGATCGAGAGAAATATTATGATAACCATGAACACTGAGGGGGAAACAAAACACCCCAATGAAAATTCATTTCCACCTTCCCTCAGTCACAATAGTCCTGTCCTATTTCTGAATAAAACACTGCAGATGCACCGTCAGCAGTGGGATGTAGATAGTAGAGAAAATGGAAAGTGTCATGTAACACACTAAAAGCACTTGAGGGTCCGTACTGATCCCAAAGGGGATGAAAGCAAAAAGATCAGCCTCGCTCCACGAGGGCTACTTGTTCCAATGCCTCTTCCGACAGGTCAGTGAAGAGGGGGTCGCGCCACCTTCCTAGTCTCTGGGGAGAGAGGAGCTGCTGAATGATGGTCGTTTCTCCGGTGACATCAGGAGGTGCTTGGACACCTGACACTTCCCTACCATTCTAAAGGGTTAGGCTGCTTGTTGTGATCAAGTCCTGCAACTCCCTCTGTCAGTCCATTGCAGGACCCCTTGTTGGCCTGCTTGCTGTTTTCTTCCAAAAGGAGGAGATGTGATCAGTGAACGGGATCAATGAATAGGAGCTAGATATTAAGGGTTGTCAACATTCAAGACTTCCTCCCTGGATGTTTAATAGCCAGAAATTGTTGTCCTCGCTGTAGAACTTAATCTATAAAACAGCAACAGCAGCAAAGACACTTTCCAAAGAAAGGAAGGGCCTAGTGGGTTGCTGCGCCTCACCTCTCCTTTCAACGTCAGTGCTAGAGGAGCCTCTGGAAAGAGTCTTGTTCGGATGCCATCGGGACAATAGAGCAGGTCATAGTTGTCTTGTTGGTGATAATCAGTTTAATGGAGAGGAAACTGATACACAAAGAAGGAAAAAGTCTGTGTTCCTTACTTTGCATTTGGCATGGGGTTATGTGCTTTCCTGCTGCCTAAACTGAACCTCACGACAATTTCCCAAGTGCCCATTGTAGACGAGGAAGCCAATGCTGTGTGGCTTGCCCAGAAGCACATTAACTGCTCTGAATGTGCTCCTGAATGCTGAGTGCCGCTTTCCCAAGTCTTTCCATTCCCTTTCTCTCTGGATAAGGGAAACTAGCAGAACCCCCCTGCTTCCCTGCAGATGGTGGAAGCAGGTACCTCTAAACAGGTAGGTATGCCCAGGTCCCAGGTCCCAGGTCCAGCAGGGGAAGGGCGTTTGTAGTGAAGATAGTCCTTGTAGAGCCACCAGGACTTGCAACAGCATATTCCGGTGGCAAATTCCTACCCCTCCCAAGTGTTACCTCACTCAAAGAGAAACACTAGTCCTCCTTGCTCTGAGTGAGGCCAATTTCTGAAATGCACCAAGTCAACCAACAGCCTTCCAGGCCGGTTCCCACTAAACGGAGGCCGAAGAGCAGGCCAGACAACAAGGGAGAGTCACTGGGATGACTGCTCCGTGTTGATAATGCTGTCCCAGCGCCTGTGCGGCCTGTCGTCCGCAGCGCGATTTAAAATATTTGTAGAAGTTACAGAAAGGGGAGAAATGCGAACAGTCTCACAGTCTACTTTTTTAGTTTGTTCTAGTGGTCACTCTCTACTGAATGGATAGAAAGTGAGATTTTTTCCCCTGTGAGTTATCTCTGAGCTTTCTCCTTATCCTGATGAGAGCCAGGCCTGTCTGTGTTCTGTGCAGTGATGGTACATCATGTGGGCCAGGCACACTCCCTCCACATCAGATACTGGGCTGCTTCCCGCCTCAGGCTCACTCACAGATCTGAGAGTGGTGTGTGTGTGTGTGTGTGTGTGTGTGTTTCCCTAAGAACAAGAGACTCTTCCATGCATTCTTGGTTTTGTAGACTAGAACTGCTGACACAAAAAAATAATAATAAAAGGCAAGCTTATTCTATTCAGTGCAAAGAACATTGCCCTCATGATGATGCATTTACCCTGGTTGTTGAAACATAATGTGATTTTTGAGAGTAATTCTTTACCAGAGCTCAATTGTCAGTCGTGAGGGTCATAATATTAAAGCATGGCCACAGGGAGAGGGGGCTGGTACATGGAGCCCACATTTTTCCTAAGCCTAGAGCATGAGCATGAGAGACAGGCATGAGATGTTGGGGGGACAGTTAACATATTCTTGATGTTTTGAGGGGCTTAAGGCAGTGCAACACTGAGATGCTTGTTTTCCTTCTGGCTCCTTAGTTCTGGGGATTCTGTTTTTACCCTTTTTAACTTCTATATGTTTCCAGGCCTTTCCATTCTTTCCTGTCCTCAGAAGTGCACATCGGGACTACTGCAAACAGGCCTGTAGATGATGGCCCGCCTGTCACCAGTGCCTTCTCATCTTCCCAGAGCAGAGCTCTGGGCCTGGCATTCCCAGCTCCAAAGAGCCCCCACGGCTTCCCATGGCTTCCAGCTCAGTCCACGCCCGTGGCCTGTGACACAGCCGCCTTTCCTGTCTTACGCTCTGCTTTTGGCCTGGGCTCTCTGTTACAGCAGAACCAACTGATTTGTCTCTGGAGGCGCCTGCATAATCCCACCCCTCCATGTCTTTACTCACAAAGTCCCTGCTCAACTGGACTCAACCACACAACCACCTCTCTGGGAGCTCTTTCCCCTCCATCTCCTTCCCGGAGCCAGAAGTAATATTTACTTCCTCTCAACCACCGTAATTCGTCTGTTTAGATATATTTATTTGAGATTATATCAGGAACCACATTGTATTCATCTTTTTTGTGTGGGGAGACAAAGACATAGATATAATAATAAATATATCTGTTTCCAAAGTTCAACCTCCCTTCTCACTGAACCAGTGAGTCTCAACGAGTTTTTACAAATCCACAGCAGGAGCTCAGGGGGAGGTCTCTGGCCTCTGAGGCCCCGGGCTGCTGCCTTCCCAGAGGAGCACAGCAGGGCAGATATACAGACCCACAGAGATACTCCACCACCCAGTTCCCCTCGGGAATTCACCCCCTGGGAGCTCAGAACTTCAGAGCCATGGTTCTGCCGTGACACAGAACCAAAATGTATATGATGTGACAAAAGACATTTCAAGTCCTGAACAGACCGATTTGTTCCCCAGAATAAATTTCTTCAGAGGAAGAAAAAGGATGTCTGTTGCAGAGTTAAGTTAAATTCTCCTTCCCCAAATACTTCTTTTCCCCTGAATGTCACTAAACCCCATCAAAAGCAGCCTAAAGAGTTACCACTGACAGAGTGATACTGACATAATATTTAACTGTTGCTTCCAGGCTCAGTTCCCAAGTATTTCGTACATTTGATGACTCATTAGAAGTAAAAAATACGAAAAATGTAGCAAGATAGTCGGGTACAGCGAAGAGGGGTTCTGGAGGTCCAAGCCTGTCTCGAACCCCCCTGGGTGGCTTGGACTAATTCTTAACTTCTCTATGCCTCAGTTTCCTCTTCTGTAAAATTCAGATAATATTAGTACCCACCTCGTGAGACTGAATATGTGTGTGTGTGAAACATTCAGCACAGAACCTGCACAGAATAAGAACTAAACAATTATAGCAACAATAATGATAATAATGATAGCTAAGGCAATGAAACTACTGAGAACAGAGGCTTTGTTTATGGAGGGGTAGGTTAGTTGGTACTTGAATACTAAGATCTTCAGACTAGCTTTATACTAGTCCTCCCTGCAGGTGCTAGACGTTAAGTAAAGACTATCACAGATGCCACTAGTAAGGCCAAGCATGGCTGGAGAGAAGCCCCCTGGTGCAGCGTCCTGTGTGTACACCCGTGTACTCTGTGTGAGTTTGAGCCTTAGATGCCTCTAAGGACTTTTAAAGATTCTGTGTTACTCTGTTTAGTGTTAGGCCCAACTGAGTGATCATGTGCCCTGGATTGCCCCAAATGTTCATGTGGTCCCAGCCTAAGTATATACATATAAAAGTTTCAGGGATAAACATTATCATTCCTCTGTATTCACTACAAAGTGATCACCCCCCCCCAAAGCCTAATTACTATCTATCACCATACAATTGACCCTCCCCACATCCCTGTGCGCACACACACACACACACACACACACACACTTTCTCACCCTCCAGTAACCACTGATCTGTTCTCTGTAGCTGTGAGTTTGTTTTTGTTTTACCAGCATAAGTATTAAACCCCTCTCATTCTCAAGCATTTCCTGATTTTGGAGAATAATGTGTATGGTCACCCTATTAAACAGAACCTTCCTCGTTTAGATAAAGAACATTCTCTGTTTCTATGAATTGCACAGGCTCATAAACAACATTGGTATATTTCTAAAGTTGCTTGTTCACAAGGAGCCTGGGGACCACGAACGTAGATTTCTAGACAGCTTCAAAGGAGAAAGTTGTTTAAGCGCTGCCCATGATCAAGGGTTTGCATTAAAATTTTACAAGCACAAGTAAAAGTAAACTTTGAAGAATGAGAGTAAGCCCTGACAAGAGCATTTTTTTTTTCGTTTATCTTTCATAACAGGAAGGCAGAAGAAATCAATAACTGAAGTTGTAAGAAGGCTTCCAATGGATGGACTCAATGTCTTTGGCTCCGTTGAGGCCCAACACAGGCCTTGCTTATCAGAGAGATAAAGAGATAAAGTTCATGATATTGTGAAATTAAAACAATAAACACCCTTTGAAGCTGGTAAAGAAATATGTCTTAAAAAAAAGAAATATGTTTTAATAGTTACATTACAATGGATACTTTTAGAGATTTCAGAAATATTATTCTAATCTCATCCCAAGACCTCTGGAGCACTGCAAAAGGAGCCAATTATGTTTTATGAAAACAAAAAAAATGGAGTTCTCCCAATCTATAATAATAAAAGCAAATATGCTAATTGGACCAACATCCTTCTGGGCTGATGCTGGGGCAGCCAGGGCCAAGCCCCTTGCACGATTTCGTGCATCGGGCCTTTAGTGCAGCAATAACTATGTATCTTTATGCATTTGTATGGTATTGCCACTTTGTTTTTCTTTTCCATTTATGAGAATTTGTTTAAACAAATGAGATAGAAACCCCATTCAACCAAAAACTAAAAATTATGTACTTAGATGCTTAGTTTAAAATATTCTGGGTTCTAAAGTTTTACAAATAAGTATACTGCATATGTATGAATGAAAAATATTTTTAAAATAAAAAACATGTCCTGGAATTATACCACACAGCATTACAAAACATCACGACATACTGGCGGGGTAGAATCAAATAAATAAATACGCCCAAGAGTATCTATCTTCTAGTATTCACCGTTACAAAATCCTGACATCTCATGATACAAACAACGAGATTGTATAACGTCCCCACCTCGCTTTTTAGACCTAGCAAAAGAAAAAAAAAAAAAAAGAGGTGGAGAAACTCAGCAAAACAAAGTGGCGAGAAAAGTCGGGGAGGGGCGCTAGCAGAGAAGGGGCGGGGAAATTCGACACCGAGGCGGTGATATCACCCACAGCCAACTGCACGGAATCCAGAAAGTTAAGTGTCACCCAGCAATTTGGGTCCGGGCTCGCGGCGCGCCCGCACAGCGTGGCGGCGGCGGCACCGCTCGGAAGCAGGAAGGGGGAGGGGGCGGTGTGACTGAGTTCGCTCGGGGACAGCGAGGGGAGGGCCACCGCCTCCCGGTCGGCGCGCGTTCCAGCCCCGGGTCGGGAGCGTCGTCCCTCGCCTGGCAATGATTTCATCTTTTCAGAACAGCCGCCCGGGCCGCGGCTGCCACGTGCCCGGGTCGGCCCAGTGCGCTGCGCCCGCCGACCCACCCGGACGCGGTGGCGGTGGCGGTGGCGGTCCCCGCGGCGAGCAGAAGGGAAGGGCTGGCGGCTGGAGAGGGGCTCGGGGTCGCCACACCGAGCCGGGCCATGGCTCCGCGGAGACCGCGGGTCTCAGGGGTCTGTCGCCTGGCGCACCCCCACCTTCCATCCCCGAAAGGGCTAAGGCCAGAGTGCGGGGCACCGCTCGCAACTCCGAGGATGGGCTGCGGGCTGTGGGCTGCGGGGAGGAGCAGCCGTGCTCTCCCGGGAGCCCGGCCCGGCCGCGCGGGTTCCCGGCCTGCGCCCCGCCGCGCAGTGCGCGCTCCCGGCGGCGTGGCGGTGGCTGTCCGCCCCTGCCGGAGCCGTGCCGCCGGCCACCCGCGTAGGGGACAGCGGCGGTCACGCGGGTCACCCGCCACTCCTTCCGCGTTCCGAGCCCTCGGCGCCTCCTCCCCTCGACCCCAGAGAAATGCTGGTACCTTCCACCGCCTCCTCCACCATCTCGTCGTCGCTATCCATGGCGGCTGGGGACTCTGCCCAGCTCGGGGCCGCGCGGCTGCCTCCCGTCCCTCCGGGTGCTCGGGCGGCTGGGCGAGCGCTGGGGCTGAACCCTGCGAGTTTGGAGGAGGAGGAGGAGGAGGAGGAGGAAGAGGAGGAGCAGTCGGGGCTGGCTCGCACTGCCTCCCCCTACAGCCCTTTCGATTCCTTGGCCTTCAGCTGCCGCTGCCGCTGCCGCAGCCGTCCCTCCTCCCTTCGCCCACTTGCCCCTCGCCTCCGAGGCTCCGGGGTGCCGCCGTGGCCTTCGCCGCCGCAACTTTCTCCAGCAATAACCCCTCTTTGTTAGCGAGCAGCTGATCCGCTGACATCACCCGGCGCCGGTGCGCTCCCTCCCGCGCTGATTGACAGTTCCCTGTCCCTTCCCAGAAGTAAGGCTCCTTCGAACGAAAGGCGCTCCGGGTCCGCGCGGTCTCTGCGCCCCAGCCAAGCAGCCCCCGGCCCAGCAGGGTTTCTCCTCGGGGTCTCCGCGTCCCCGTGCGCTCCGGGCGCGCCACGCGGTCCCGGGCGTCGAGGGGGGCTCGCGGGCACTCGGCTCCGCACTCGCGGCCTCCAGCTGTGCGGGGACACAGGGAAGTTCGCCGTGCGGTGCCTGCCAGCAACCCCCCACCCCCGACAGACTCCAAAGAGCGAGGGACGCTCCGGCGCCTCGACTTCCTCTCGCCCACGTCCCCACTTCACCCCGTTTGGCACCGGGAGCGGCACGAGTGCCGCACGCACAGGAGCGCAGGTGCTCGCGTGTGGCCGCATCGCACCAGAGCTCGGGCTTCCCAGATCCGGGGGGTGCCGTCCAGCCCCGATTCCTCCTTCCTCCGGACTGCGGCTCTCACCCCGGCGCGCCCAGTCCCCACCGTCCTCGGGACCGCCGGGCGTCTCCGCGATTTGGAAATCCAGAGAGTGCGATCGGCTGCCGGCTCTGCATCAGGCAGGAGACCGGCCGCACGGAAGGCCCGCCGTGTCCTCCTCGCGGTGCGGTCGTGGAAAGGGACCTGACGAGGAGGACCCCCGCCCGGCGCGCCTCCTTCTTGCGCCTCCCGCCCTGGGTGGGGGATGTCTCCAGCTGCCATCCTGTTCTCCAAGGGGCAACCATTCCACAGCTTCGGGCTCTTCAAGTGCAGAAAACCACGGGGCACCCGGTTCCCGGCCCAGACATTCGCCGTGGCGTTGTCTCTAACAGGTGGCAGAGAGGGCGACTGTAAATAGCTGGTGAAGTGGATGCGAATGTACACAGTGTGCCGTGGAAGGACCGGGTGCTGCCCTGGGCATCTGCCAAGAACAGCTACTGCACAGAGGAGGGGCGCGAGAGCGCAGGGACAGTTGTTCCATTTTGTCTTCTGAACAGGAGACTTCAAAGCCCTCCCAGCACGCGGGAGGCCGCGCCTGGCTTTTGCGCTCTGTGCTTAAATGCCAGGTATTTTTTATCGAGTACTGTGGGTTTCTCCTTAAATTCAGTTTTCCTCTGTGAAAAAGAGAACAAATGTTCGGGGTATTTGTCCCACATACTGCCAGGAATTCCAACCCCTTTTGACCGTTTTAGAAAGACAGGGAGTTAGAGGGGTTCTGGTGGCAGCCCGAATTCCTCCCCCAGGAAAAGAGGCTCGGCTACAGAACTGGGATAAGGTCCCCTCTGGCTTGAGCTGGACCACTTGGAGGTCCCCAAGCTTAGGCTAGCTAGACCATCCCCCGCGCCCCCCTGCCCCCAGAGGGCCTCTAAGTTAGTCTACACCTCTCTGAACTCTGTGGCTTAAGTTGCACCTCCTTAAAGTCCTCCAGAGCAGATACCTGGGCACCGAAGCTACACAGAGAAGTGCTGCTGAGGTGGGAGAAGAAAGAGCCACTCAGGTTCCATCGTTTTCAAATAGGAACCACAGAAAGAGGGTTTTAGTTCAGATTTTTGAAAGGAGCAGCATGTATTGAGCTTGGTTCCTCACTGGTTTTGAGTTATTTCCCCTTTTAAACATACCATCTCCTGCCTTATATATTACACTGATATACAAACACACACCAGGTATGGATCTCCTTTCCCTGTTTCCAGTTTATTTTCGGGGAGAAAAAAGAAATTATTTGAAAGCTAAAAGGAAGCAAAAATAATGTATTCCTTTACTAAAAGGGGGCTGAGGCAGGGGCAATGTAGGTTGGAAGAAATCTCTCCTCAAAACACACAGGTGAACCACAGAGACGCAAGTTCATGGGGGGGGGGTGTGGGGTGGGGGCAGGAATCACGTCACAGTGTCCTGCTCCTATCTGTGGGTTCAGAGGAGGATGCCCAGCTGCGCCCCCGGTGCCATAGGATTCGCAGCCTGTACTGCACAGCCAGACTGCCGAGGGCTTCCTTGAGAACACAGGGAGCCCTGCACACAGGGGGCATCGCTGAAGCGGGCCTCCTCTGGACCTGTCAGGGGTGGGTTCTTGCCAGGTCGGGCAGTGAGGGGACTGAAAGCTCCCTGAGAACCTTTGTCAGATTGTGCCCACAAGGCAGGCAGCGGCCAGGACGCAGGCCTGCCTGCCTTCAGCCACCATTCATTCCTGCTGGCTCTGGGCCCCAAATGACTGAAGATACATTTGCATTTTTGCAAATCATGTTGGGTATGTTTTCAATGCCTTTCTCTAGATGGGCTGATTCTTAGTTAAAGCCCCAGAACCCAACACAGTGCCTGGTGCAGAAGGAAGGCGAAGCGCTGCCGGTGGTGATGTTGCAGAGAGGAATATTGCTTCCTATCCACAGTGCCCGAGTCCCGCTCACAGACGTGCTTTGTTTTAGCTCAAGTCGGAAGAGCGTTTTTTGAGCTGTTCCACTTTCCCACATCGACTGGCCCCAAAGCTGCTTCCATCGCATTCTTTCCCACAGTTTTCTTCATTGAGAGCTCATTTTATAAACCCTCTTCCCACTTGGCTTCCCGCCATTCTCCTCTGTCCACTCTGTCCCCACCAACGTGGCCATGGGCTAGAAAATCAATAAAGCTCTTAATCACAGGGGGTGGCTGCCGCTGCCGCAGGGCCAGGGCTGAGCTCCTCACTCAGCAGGTCAGTGCCCCGAGCCAGCCTCCCTGGGCGGAGCGGCTGCACTGCCAGGCCCCCGGGTGGGACTTGTTCCACATCACACTAAGCGGCTGTGGTTGGCTTCCTCTGGTCCCAGGACATATTCCTCTTAGAAACGTAAGTCCCTCTTCCACTGCAGCAAGCAGTCAAAATACTGAGTTTTTTCATTCATTTTTACCACCCATGTCATTCCCCAGGAGAAGGCTGGGGCTTACTTATAAGACTGATAGAATGTTTTTGCAATAAATACTTTTATAGGCATCTTGGATTTTATACACCTTCCTACATTTAGGGGAAACAATTGGCAATTCACTACTATGTGTACTGGCAAATTAAGGGAGACCTCGTGGATGTGGAACTTGTGTGGAATTCGCTAGTGCTGCTGTCCTCAGACCCCTCAGCTCACCCAGCTGATAGGGGCCGGAGGGCCCAGGTGGTCTTCTGAGTCCCCAAGCCCCGGGAAGGCGTCCCATGGATCTATGGCTGATGCCTCTGTCCTGCTTTGTTTGTTTACAATGATGGCAGAAGACAAGGACAGAATGAAGAAACTCTTAAATAATCATCAAAGCTCATTTTGGCACTGCTCATACCTTAACAAGATCTTTTCCCACCAAATCCACCCATTTGATTGTGCTTACATCCTGTTTGTTTTGGTTCCTCCCAGAATGAGCCAGGCAACTGGCCAATGAAGCTCTCCGGACCTGAGTTTCCCCATCTGGAAGCGAGGAGGTTGGGCGACCAACATTCTAAGTGCACACCTCCTCTGTCCACCATCCCTGGGGAAAGGCCAAACAGAGCGTGGAGAGCCCCAGGGACAGGTCCCAGAGTCATCTCAACTTAATGGCACTGAGATCTGGGCGCGAGGGAGGGACCTGTATCTTACTTAGGGGCATGGGCCTTTCAGAAGAACCAAGGTCCTTGGATTCCGAAGCACCGAGTCACAGATCAAGTGGCTAACTGCGTTGGTGACAACTGCAGAAGCGGGAAGGAGGGGCCGGAGAGGAGCAGTGAAGAGCAGGCTGTGGGGAGACGTGGGTGAAAGGAAAGCCTGTGTAGCATACGGAGCACAGGGAAGAGCAACCTGGAACATCAAGGGCACCAAATAAAGGTCTGGGAGCAAAGGAAGAAATGGAGAAAATGCATTCTGCTGGAAATAGACATGCCTGCAGCGGTGACGAGGACTCAGGAATTCAGGGTGACCTGATTTGATTACAACAACAGACAGTGCAGGAGAGAAAGGGAAGAATAGCCTGACCTGAGGAAGGGAATGGAATAATAGAGAAGACATCATAGTTACCATGGCATTAAAACACCTCATGCCACATTAAGCTTCTTTTTTCTCGATTCTTGTTCTTGCAACATGTTAATGTCATTGCAGTCTACCCAGTAAACTAAATTTAGCTCCTTTGGGGGCATGGAGGGAAGGAAGGCGCAGATCTCCCTGTCTGGGTCCACGTGGGCACTTATTCTTCCTCTGAAGTGTGTCTGGTGCTTTGGTCTTGGCATTATGAGATAAAAACCTTTGCTAGGCTGGGGTTTGATGAAACTGCTGGGAGATGTAATTTGAAAAAATAAAAAAAGAACAATTGGAAATGATTTTTAAAGAGGCAACTGCTTTAGAAATTACTTCTGAAAAATCAATAGGATGCAGATATTTGAAAAATACAATGACCATCAAAATAAAATGTGTTTTTAAAGTATTCTTAAAAATTTTCTTTTGCTTTTACAAAATATTTCACTGGGCTATCAATTAAGATTACTGCAATTGGTCAGATGCAAATGCTAACGTTGCAGAGGGGGGGGGGGTACACTGTGTATTCTTTTGATATTTCTATACAGAAAGTGATTTCTAGCTGATTTACCACAAATGTCACCACATTCATCAAGGCCTAGATCCTGATCTTCTTCAAGTGTACTCACATTAACCAGGTCCCAGAGACTGATGAACATACCTGAATTATGACCAGCAGACCAGAATACATGTTGTCATGGCAAGCAGTCTCTCTTTGTAGGTAGATTTACTCAGGAGGACAGATTCCATCCAGATGTTTTCTTAGTTAGCCTGGGGTTAGAATAAATGAAATTAGTTGTGTGGGCCACAAGAGAAATACTCCTGATACAATGTCCTAAAAGAAGAAGGCTGCCCTCCCACCCTACCCAACCCTGCTTAGATGGCCCTGTCTGCTTCTGAGACTTTGGGCTTCTTTCTTTTTCACATGTTCTAGTCTCTTCAAACTGGGTTCTCCACATGGCATCCTATATAGCCAACCAGGAAGATTTACACTTTTCAAGTCATAATCACATTCTGTTTCTACCTTCCTGCTATGACAGTCAAGTCACTTTGATGAGAGCTTAGGGTAGCTCCACCATTCTTCAGTCACTGTCTTGGTTTACTGCCACTGAATTCTAGTCAAATCCATTTTGCTAGTCTAAATTTCTGAGGGTGACCTGGTACCCAAGTTCTTGGGAAAACTGTAGGGAGCAGCTCTAGAGTTAAAGCCTCGGACTGATCTGTGGCAGAGCCACAAACAAGTCCCAGTTTAGAGGGCCGAGCCCTCTTAGCATAATTAAGCTTGATCTTATGGCCGCTCCCTAGATCCTTCCTGGGTAGCTAATGGGCTGTGAGAGGTGCAGCAAGTGCTGCCAAAACAAGTGAAACTCACAAGAACATTATAACTATGTTGACCACTACCATATTTTTCTCTGACTATAAAATAAAGCCTCAGCTTGCTGGCTGGAGCCTTCTCTGTGGCCTCATCCAGGCACGGGAGATCCACCGAGCCCCAGCTATATTCTCTTTGTCTGTCTTTTCTTTAACCCTTTGCCGCGCCCCCCCCTCGCCTCCCCCTCAGGCTCACTGAAACCCTTGGCTGTGCTGGCACGGCACAGAAAGCACTTCATTGTTGCTTCATGGGCCACCAGCAGTGGCCTAACCTTCCTCAGGCTCTCATGACCATTGGATGAAGAGATCAGGCCCATTAAGGCCTGTATGTCCTGTGCTTATAGAATTGTCCCTCTTTTCCTGGGTACCCACCTCAAGGGTATTTGGCTTTATGCTATGATAACTTGGGCTGTGAAAGTTCATCTGGAGGGTATAGGTACCATCTACTGTAACATAGATGGAGAGCAAAGTATCCAGGACTCTGACTTTTCACTCAATATCCAGGAATTAAAAAAATCACATGACCCTGTTAACTCAAGTCACAAACAAAAGCAGGTGGATGCAGTGTTTCTGGGACTCCTGGCATTGAAATGATACCTTTGTTCCATAGGCTGCCCACATCTGGAGGGACTTGATGTGAAGCCATCCCTTCCTGGGCTGTACTTTGCTCTGGACCTGCCTTGCAGTCTTTTTTGAAGGTTGAGTGTGATTTCATCCAAATTGAAAGAGCCCAGTTCCAATGGTGGCAGGCCTTGCACTGTCTCCTTAGAGAGCAATGCTAGCTGAGCTGATGCTAGCTGGCTGAGGGCAGGTCTTCTGTAAACCCTAAGCATCTTTTCCCAACCTGGCTTCTAGGCAATGCCTCAAGCTTGGGCTGACCATGGGTGCCCATCAGAGGGGACAGCCTTGCTATTGATCAGCTAGGAAGGCAGGGCACCTTCTCCACCATTGCCTGCACTCCCCGCTCTGGACTGGCCTCCCTGGCCATTCTCTATCCATTCAAGAATGCCAAAAGGTTGTGATTTGAAGCAGGCAAATCAGTTATATATGAGATAAGAGAGAGGGGCAAGTCAATTTTCTTTTCCCTCCCACCAACCTTGCATTAGATTTGGGTATTTTGCAATTAAATTTCCTATTTCAAGATAGTTCCTCTGAAAATGCTCATTGAATATTTTTGGGTTATACAGTAGATTTATCTTACTTATAGGTTCATTTTCATCCAAGGGCTTATTCCTCTTGTTGCTATACTCTTCCAGTAATTGAGAAATTTATCTCAAATAGAAAGTAATTTGGTATCTATGATCTCATAGTAATCCCTAAAGACTTGGTGGTATAAAGACTTGACCAGGATCCCACAACAAAAACATGGCTGAATGCCCATTGGGACTTCAACTACCTAATGCAGAGTAATTAGCAGGTGGGCATATGAGGGCAGGAGAGAAGTGAGAGGAGAATGGCATTTAGGAGCATGGTCCTTGTGGTTTCATTTAATCCTGAAAATGAGCTTACAGAATCTTATCTCCATTTAAAGATGAGGAAACCTGAGACTCTGAGTTTAAGTAACTTGTCTCAGGTCACATAACTGGTAGTAGTGGGATTGAAGCCATAGCTGGTCCAAACCATGAAGGGCAAATGCAGAGGAAAGAGAAATAACAGGACTGTGATAGAGAAACAATTCAACACTTTTTTCCATACTGTCATCCAAGATGGATTTGTGGACAGTATTCTTAAAATTAATAATAAAAATGTAAAAAATCTATAATCTGGGAATTATGTCATCTATAGAAGTATGTAGTCATATGCTTTTGAGAACAGTAGATAATATATTTGCACCTGGAAAAATATAAACAAAAATGTTGCCTGACCGGTTTGGCTCAGTGGATAGAGCATCGGCCTGCGGACTGAAGGGTCCCAGGTTCGATTCCAGTCAAGGGCATGCACCTTGGTTGTGGGCACATCCCCAGTGGGGAGTGTGCAGGAGGCAGCTGGTCGATGTTTCTCTCTCATTGATGTTTCTAACTCTCCATCCCTCTCCCTTCCTCTCTGTGAAAGATCAATGGAATATATTTTAAAAAAAATGTTAACAGTATTAGTTATCTCAGAGTGATTTGATCTCAAGTGATTTAATTTTTGTTTTTCATTTTAAAAAGTTTTTTTATAATGACTATTTTTAACTTATATAATTATAAAAATACTAGAGGCCTGATGCATGAAAATTTGTGCACTTGAGCGGAGGGGGGGGGGCGAGGGGGGGGCTTTCTCTCAGCCAGGCCTGCTCCCTCTCATAGTCTGGGACCCCTTAGGGGATGTCCACTTGCCAGCCTAAGCTACAGTTGGACATCCTTAGCACTGCCTTAGTGCTGCTGAGGAGGTGGGAGAGGCTCCCGTCACTGCTGCTGCACTCGCAGCCACCAGCTGGCTTGTGGCTGAGTGGAGCTCCCCCTGTGGGAGTGCACTGACCACCAGGGGTCTGCTCCTGTGTTGAGCATCTGCCCCCTGGTGGTCAGTGTGTGCCATAGTGACCTGTCATTCAGGTCGTTCTACTTTAGGGTCAATTTGCATATTACCCTTTTATTATATAGGATGTTATTTTTTTTAAAACTACTGTCCGGTCGGAATGGCTCAGTTGGTTGAGTGCAGTCCTGTGCACCAAAAGGTTGCTGGTTCAATTCCCGCTCAGGGTACATACCTGGTGTGAGGGTTTGATCCCCAGTTGGGGTAAAAAAACACCCTACAGAAGGCAACCAATCGGTATTTCTCTCTCTCTCTCTTTCTCTCTCTCTCTCTCTCTCTCCCTCTCTCTCTCTCTCTCCCCTTTTCTCTCTCAGCATGTCCTCAGGCGAAGATTAAAAATAATAATAAACAAATAAACCCCTACCAGTTGGAGGCAAGTTTCTTTACTTCCCAGGCTTTATTTTTTTTTTATGGATAATATGGAAATTCTAATAATCCCCACTCCATAGAGTGGTTGTGAAGATTGATCAATATAATGCAGGTAAAGCACTTCCAAGACTTCCAGGCACAGGGTAAGTACACAGACCCTGATGGCCACCACCAAACCATATTAATTCACGCATCATCGTATTAATTAATGCTTCTGCTTCCACTCTTGCCTTCTCTGGAGTAGGAGAGTGGCTTTTCAAGTCAGATCCCGTAAGCCGTTACCTTGCGTAAAGCCCTCCAATGTTGTCCTTGCACTTAGGATTACAACTGCACAGCTTACCCAGGAGGGAGGGCCCTGCAGGATCTGGTCCTTCCCCACCTCTATGAGCAACTCTAACTCCCCCTCCCTTCTTCTCAGCTGCTACCCTCCGGCCACTCTGACCCTTTTGTTCCTAGAATAAAATCAAGTTCTATCCTTCCTCAGGTCCTTGGCACTCACTCTCCCCTTTACCTGGAGTCCTCTTCCCTCTATGGTCTCATAACTGGGTTTTGGTCTTAGTGTAAAAGTCTCTCCTTAGGGACTTCTCTGGCCATTCAACCAAAAGCCCCTGCCCAGGCACGCGTCTGTGTAATACTTCTCCCGGTTTGTTTTCATCGTAGCCTCTGTCGCCTGTGGCTACTGGACACGTTCTTGTTATTTGTTTAATTCTGTTACCTAGTGCCAGTCTCCCCATAGACCTTGTTTACTTGTCAGAGTTTGCACTGGAACACCCAGAACAGTGTCCAGCATCATAGGCGCTCAATATATGGTTGTTGGACAATTTAATTCATCAAGTAGATTATCTTTGTCAAGTGAAGGAACAGTTTAATCGCCTCCTACCACCTCTCCTCTCAGGACTGATGCTTCCCTAAAGAGGAAGAAGGCAATCATGTAACTATTTCGATACCCACCCCCCTCAGGTAGAAAGAGGATGATTTTAAAAATATCAGAATGGTCTGCTTTTCAGGATCCTCCATATGAGGCCAGATTCATAGCTTTGCATCCCAGATTGAGGCCTAAAAAAAAAAAAAAAGGGCTGCCCAGATTTGCAAAGAGAGTGCTTGCAGGCTTTGACTCTCAGACGTGAGGCTGGACAGGCAGTCCCCGCTCTACAAAGAGGTCGTGTTCCCAAGGTTTCTTTGTGTATGGTGTTTGTTTCCAGCACAGAATGTGTTTTTCACTGCAAGCAGTGTCCAGTCCAGGCCACAAAAGCCTGTTTAACCCACCATGCTCAGTAGGAAAAAAAAGTTGAAATTCTAGAAAACAAAACAGGGAGAATGAGTAAGAAATACAATTTAAATGTGTATCTTGAAAACTAAGGTTTGAAGAAGCAGCTTACAACAAAGGACCATGAGGCAAGGGCCAGGTGTAGGGCCTAGGCAGTGGTTCTCAGTCTGTGGGTCGCGACCCCTTCGGCGGTTGAACGACCCTTTCACAGGGATCACCTAAGACCATCCTGCATATCAGATATTTACATTACGATTCATAACAGTAGCAACATTACAGTTATGAAGTAGCAACGAAAATAATTTTATGGTTGGGTCCCAACATGAGGAACTGTATTTAAAGGGCCAGAAGGTTGAGAACCACTAGGGTCTGGAAGATTTGAGAAGAGGTGGGGGGGGGGGGGCGGGGAGTAAGCCCAGTTGGTAAAGCCACACCTCAACTCCATGTCTGATGGGCTGAGGCTGCAGACAAAAGCCACGACTCCTCTGGACACCCAGGTGGTGGCCTGGTCTGAGTCTGTCTGAGGGAACATTCCTGCAGATCTACCTGCAACGGAGGCAGGAGGGGCTGATGCAGCTCTTCCACCCATTGAATTCTAGAGGTTTAGAACCAAGGTGAGAGCTCTTCCACACAACCAACTTCTGAGTACATACTAATCAGAACGTTCATGAGCTTTCCCAGGGAATTTTGCGTGGGTTATGCAAGTATAAGCAGGATGACACAGCTTATTAAAAGTAATACAACGTTTAGCTTTGTTTTCATCATTGAAAAATCATCATTTCATCATTGAAATTACCTCTATGTAATCTCAGGCATTTTCCTTCCCATATCTGATCTTTGTGCTGCTACCTCGAGGCCAAAGCTTTTATGGCCTAAAAGTTAGGCCTCACAAAACTGAGAGGGGTCTCCTGACTGGGGGGTTCTAACATTTCTTTGTTATTCTGAATAAGAAAGCGTTCTATTTGGGAAAGACCCATTAGCCTGAAAACAACTCCAATCCGCTCTAACTTTGGAAGCTTGTAGAGATGGTCTCCTGGTAGAACTGGTAAAGGAAGAGGCAAAGAAATTCAACACACAGTAGGTTAGTTACTATTCCTAGAAAGAGAACCTCACAATTGAAGTGTTATCTATCATTGTGAATGAACTCTTAAAGATCACCAAAAAGCAATTGAGGTAGTTCTACTTGCGGCAACAATGATCTACGTTTAGAAGAAAAATATGAAGGCGGTACCATTTCTAGTAACAGTGTCTTATGTGGAGTTTTAAGCACTTAGGCAGAAGAAAGGGTCCCAGTGATGATGGAAACATTCATGATGAAGATGTCTGTGAAGAGTGAATGCATTTGTTTTACTACATGTGAGACTGAAAATAGCAATATTTATTAAGATATTATTTATAGAATGTGTGATTTAAATATATATAAACCAAATTAATATATTAAATATTACAGACATTTGACTATTTCAGCTACAACCCTAATTTTTTATTCAGGGAGGGGGGGAATCTCATTGGAAAAATAGTAATCGCATAGCATATGCCATCTCTTTGTAAATAGGCATATGTGGGAAACATCACATACATATTTGCTTCTAAAGGAGGCACAGCCTACTGGACTCAGAGTAAGACGATAGGCTATTCAGACTCTGGTTCTGAACTTATTGCAGCCTGTTCTCTGGGCAAGTCCCCTCTCTCTCTCTGAAGTGACTCAGTTTCATCAACTGTGAAATGGAAACAGTCACGCTTCTTACATTACTGTTTTTATCGTCTTCATTATAAATATGTAGACTCAACTATCAATTGCTTTATACTAATAGAAGCAGGGTCTGAATCACCTCAGATGACTTGTTTAGAAACCATTTTACATTTCATGTAGTTTGGTATGTGCCTATTAGATCCGACCTGCAATTTTACATTAAACAAAATAATGAGACTAGGCCATAAACATTGGCCTCAGTGGTTGAGGACATGTCTAGGGTGAGTTCTTCCATGGAGCCTACGCTAGAGTGTTGGCAGCTGTGTAACCTGGGGGGAAGGCTTTGGGGTCAGATAGCCCGAGATCACATCCATGTCCCATCCCTTGCTAGCTGTCTGATCTTCAGTAAATTTATTTTAAAAATATATATTTGTATTGATTTCAGAGAGGAAAAGCGAGGGAGAGAGAGATAGAAACATCAACGATGAGAGAGAATCATTGATTGGCTGCCTCCTGGGAATTGAGGCACACCCCCCACTGGGAATTGAGCCCACAACCTGGGCATATGCCCTGACTGGGAGTTGAACCATGACCTCCTGTTCATAGGTTGACAGCTCAACCACTGAGCCACACTGGCTGGGCATGATCTTCAGCAAATTTCATAATCTTACTTAGCCATGCCTGTTTTCCTAAAATGGGGGAGGATAATAAAATAAAAGTGGGAATGATAACTACTTCACTGGGTTACTGAGAGGATTAAATGAGACCATGTTTATAAAATCCTAGGGCTGCCCTAACAAAGCACCACAAACAGAATGAGTTGAAACCACAGAAATGTATTGTCTCACAGTTCTGGGGGCCAAACCCTAAATCAAGTTGTCAGCAGGGTCCATGCTCCCCTTGAAACGTCTAGGGCAGCGGTTCTCAACCTGTGGGTCGTGACCCCTTTGGGGGTTGAACGACCCTTTCACAGGGGTCGCCTAAGACCACCGGAAAACACATATTTAATTACATATTGTTTTTGTGATTAATCACTATGCTTTAATTATGTTCAGTTTGTAACAATGAAAATACATCCTGCATATCAGATATTTACATTACGATTCATAACAGTAGCAAAATTACAGTTATGAAGTAGCAACGAAAATAATTTTATGGTTGGGTCACCACAACATGAGGAACTGTATTAAAGGGTCGCAGCATTAGGAAGGTTGAGAACCACTGGTCTAGGGGAATCCTTGGTTTCTTCCTAGCTCTGGTGGTTGTCACCAATCTTTGGCACTGTCAGCACTCCTTGGCTTATAGATGCCTCACTCCAGTCACATGGCATCTTCTCCATGTGCGTCTGTCTCTGTCTAAAGTTCCCCTTCCCATAGGACCCAGTCACATTGGGTTAGGGCCCACACTAATGGCCTCATTTTAACTTGATCGCCTCTGCACAGATCCTGTTTCCAAACGAGGTCACATTCTGAGGTACTGGGATTCAGACTTCAACATATCTTTTTTCTGCAAGGGGAGGTTGCGGGGGGGCGGATGGGAAAGAAAGCTACAATTCAGCCCATAACAGTAATAGAAGTTCTTTCTTTCAAA
The DNA here is from genome assembly GCF_964212035.1 of Myotis nattereri. Classification (NCBI taxonomy): domain Eukaryota; kingdom Metazoa; phylum Chordata; class Mammalia; order Chiroptera; family Vespertilionidae; genus Myotis; species Myotis nattereri. Next base: position 61,852,863 of record NC_138080.1, on the reverse strand, counting down.
AATTCTCCAACATAAGAACTAGTGTCTTACATTTTGCTATCTAAACTCTCTTCCCCGAAAGATGGTGATCATTACAGAGATTTTGCTCTGCAAGTATGTTTAGATATAAACACATCAAACTCTTCACTTGATCTGTTTGTCAGTAAACTTGAAAGCAAGGCCTTTGCTTTGTTTAAAGAAGGAGGGATTCTTTGCGGCAGGACCCTGTCAAGAATGTGTTACAAATTGTCTGTTTCCAGGGAAGTATTCACTGCTTTCCATCCAGACAGGCAAGAACCAAACCCCTTTCTCTCTTGGGTGGCAGCCACACCCCTTAGGTCTTGATTTTAAATGGTCATCAGAGTCCATCCTTGTGACCTCTGATGTGCAATAAAGAACGATGTCCCTGTTTTCCCCAACACTGGGGATGCACTTGGCAATACCAGGAACCTGGGGGCTGCTACCAGGCTGCCCTGAGTGGACTAAGGGAAATTTCATAGGTTCATAGAGTCGGAAGGTGTTTTAGATATCATCTACCAGTAGTTCAATGGTTCCCACATCTGGCTGTGGGTAGGGACCACCCAGGGAACTTTGAAAACATGCCGATTCCTGGGCCTCATCTGAAAGATACTCCATCGAAGTTGCAGGGCGGAGCTGGACTTCCGGGAGGCGCTCCGGTGATTTGGCTACAGTCTCCCAGGCACCGGCATTGGGAAGTCGCTGGCAGAGGGGAGCTGCGGCCCAGACAGGCGGTCTGCGGTTGGTCAGTAGCGAAGGAGTTGACCGACTCCGAGTTAAGGGCTGGTTTCCCTGCTCCAGTTTCTCCTCCGATGGCGCCAGGGCTTCGGTGCTGGTGATGTTTGCAAGGGGAGCACAGAGACGCTCACCGCCTGTTGTTGTTCCAGAGAGCTTTTCAAGGGCACAGCAGGTGGAGGTGTCTGTGAGGTCCCCAGCGTGTGCCACAGCTTGGCAATGGCTTGTCCCGGTTTGGTACGTGTCCTTTTAAGGCAGCGGTTCTCAACCTGGGGGTCGCGACCCCTTTGGGGGGTCGAACGACCCTTTCACAGGGGTCGCCTAACACCGTCGGAAAACACATATATAATTACATATTGTTTCTGTGATGAATCACTATGCTTTAATTATGTTCAATTTGTAACAATGAAATTGGGGGTCACCACAACATGAGGAACTGTATTAAAGGGTCGCGGCATTAGGAAGGTTGAGAACCACTGTAGGGCTCTGTCTTTTATGTTCTTTGTTCTGACATAATTTTTTTACTTCACTGAATTATACTTCCACATTAAAAAATATATTTTCCTTTTTTTTAAATTTAAAAGAGGAAAACTAAAAGGATAGTTACGAAGACCTAGTTATACCTTTCCATCAGAAAACACCCACCAAAGGGAGAGAGATTGGAGGGAGTGGGGTCAGGCCAGAGAGAAAAGTGGCAGGAAATTGGCTTCCCACGGAGGTGAGAGTTTGGGATGTAGAAGAGGAGGAAGAGGCCACCCTTGGAGCATCATCCCCAAGACCCTGTCCGACTCTCAGGGCAGTGTGGAGTGAGGCGGCCTTCCCACAGTGAGGCTGAGCATGGAAGAATGTACAAGTTAAGAACATGGCTGTTGCCATAACTGGTTTGGCTCAGTGGATAGAGCGTCAGCCTTCGGACTCAAGAGTCCCGGGTTCGATTCTGGTCAAGGGCATGTACCTGGGTTGCGGGCACATCCCCAGTAGTGAGTATGCAGGAGGCAGCTGATCGATGTTTCTCTCTCATCGATGTTTCTAACTCTCTATCCCACTCCCTTCCTCTCTGTAAAAAATCAATAAAATATATTAAAAAAAAAAAAGAACATGGCTGTTGAAGTCAAGTAGATCTGGGTTCAGATCCAAGCTCTGTCACCAATGAGCCAGTTACTAATGTCTCTGAGTCTCGGTCTTCTCATCTGCAATATGGGGTAGTAACACCTCACAAGGGTGGTGGTGAGATCTGGAGCGTCTGATACCTCGTTGAAGGAAGGAGCAGTTATTATCTCTCATATCTCACAGAATATTAAAGAATTAAAAGCTGAACTAATGTTCCTGAGGCCCATGGTGAATATGTAACAGAGACAGGGGAAGGATTTGGGTTTCTAGCCCATCCAGTTTTGTTGCCTTAATTCTTGCTGTTTCTTTAAATCCCACATTTAGTTAGATTAGAGGCTATACACTGTGTATTAGTTCCAGCTTAATTTTCCTCATTAAAAAAAAGGGGGGGGGCAACCTTTGCTTTCCTCATCTTCTACTGTAAAACTTGTCTGAGTTTATTGAGCAAGGCCTGAAAAGTGGTGGAATTTTCCCTTTGCCAAGTGAATGCCCCTTTCTATCCGCTGTGGGTATTCTGCAGCAGGTGTGACTGAGCCCGGAGCTCCAGCAGGGATGGGCCGGAACTCCAGCTGCGGGTGAGCCAGTGCTCACTATTTATAGCCCGAGGGGATGCAAAGGAATGGAATTTTCCCCTTCTGAGTAGTTTTGCTGCAACCAACAGGAAGTGGGATCTGCTAAATCCGATGACATGAATGAGGTCATTTACAGTCCTCAAATCGGAATGTTCATCGGAATCACCTGGAGCAGCTCGTTAAAACACGGCCTGCTGGGCCCCACCCCCAGAGTTTCTGAATGGGTTGGTTGGATGGGGCCCGAGAACATGCATTTCTCACAGGTTCTGGGCTAATGCCGATGCTGCTCTGGAATGGGTGAGTGTACAGAGAAAGGCCACCACATGTGGCAGCAGACTGCGCCAAAGGAACGCACTGCATGTGCACCTAAACAGTCTTTCTGGGGATCCCACTGTCCTTGTCAAATCAGATCAGTCACTCCTGAGCCAGCATTTCCAGGGCAAAGGTGTTATTTTATAAATGAAGAAAACAGCATAATATGTCAAGGCTAGGGATCATAAGAAGTATGTATGTGTATTATTTAATATAAATTATTTTTATCTCTCTTCTTCCTCCAGTGGAAAAAATGCAATTAATTTGGTCGTTTTATCACATCATAATGTTTGGGGTCAAGGTCAGCAGATTTGACCTCCACTTTCAACTTCAGACAGAACCAGACATGCGCCCTGAGGTCATTCATTTTTGATCCAGGGCCAGGGAAAGGCCAGAGGCTGGCACTGGAAGAATGTAGCTGACCATGACCTTGGCATGACCTCTCAGTTTCTTCCATGAGATTGCCCTGTATAGGTTTTCTGCTTCTTTTTGAGTGAATTTGGGTATTTTACATTTTCTTCAACAATTATTTATTTCACTCAGATTTTCAAAATATTGTGCATAGTTGTACAAATGATTATTTTGTAAGAATTATAATCCTATATAATAAAGAGGTAATATACAAATTAACACTCATGCCCTCACAAGATGGCTGCCTACAACCAGGCTGGCAGGGGGGTTAGTGAGGGACGACTAAGCAACTGAACAGCAGGCTGCGTGGGGCGAGCAGGCTCGGGGGGGGCGGGGGGAGCTGTGAGGGGCAACCAGGCCGGCATGGGGGGGGTAGTTGGGGGTGAGCAGGCCAGCATGGGGGGCAGTTGGGGGCGACCAGGTCTGCACAGGGATGCAGTTGGGGGCTATTAGGCTGGCGGGGGGGGGGTGGGTGGGGGGCAGTTATTGGTGACCAGGCAGGCAGACAGGTGAGCAATTAGGAGCCAGTGGTCCAGGATTGTGAGAGGGATGTCCGACTGCTGGTTTAGGCCCGTCCCTGGGATTGGGCCTAAACCTGCAGTTGGACATCCCCCAAGGGGTCCCAGATTGGAGAGAGTGCAGGGTGCAGGCTGGGCTGAGAGGACACCCCGCCTCCCCATGCATGATTTCGTGCACCGGGCCTCTAGTATACAAGTAGTAAATGACACACCTGAAACTAATATTATACATGTTATACACTTGAAACTAATATAGTGTTATATGTCAATTACATTTCAAATAAATAAACAAAAGTTTAAAAAGGAGATTATAGTTTCCTATAGGTTGTTAATCCATTTTGTAATTTCTAAATTTATTTTTCCCCTCTTTTTTTTATTCTTTTTATTGATTTTTTTTCTTTATTGATTAAGGTTTTACATATGTGTCCTTATCCCCCCATAGCCTCCTCCCCTCTGTGCCCCCCATCCTCTGCTCATGCTCTCACCCCTCTGGTGTCTGTGTCCATTGGTTAGGCTTATTTATATGCATGCATACAAGTCCTTTGGTTGATCTCTCCCACTTACCCCCACCCTCCCCTACCTTCCCCCTGAGGTTTGACAGTGTGATCCATGCTTCTCTGTCTCTGGATCTGTTTTTGTTCGTCAGTTTCTGTTGTTCACTATATTCCACAAATGAGTGAGATTATATGATATTTATCTTTCTCTGACTGGCTTATTTCACTTAGCATAATGCTCTCCACTTCCATCCATGCTGTTGCAAATAGTAAGAATTCCTTCTTTTTTACAGCAGCACAGTATTCCATTGTGTAGATGTACCACAGTTTTTTAATCCACTCATCTGCTGATGGGCACTTAGGCTGTTTCCAAATCTTAGCTATGGTGAATTGTGCTGCTATGAACATATGGGTGCATATATCCTTTCTGACTGGTGTTTTGCTTTCCCTCTTTTTTTTCTTAACAGGTTTGCTAATGGATTATTTGTTATTTATTATCGTTATTGTTTTCTTTGTTTTCAGTGAGCCAGCTTTAAATTTCTTTATCAATGTGAAGAGCCGGAAAAGGTCTGAGATTGTACCCTACATTCGCACTGACGTTAGTTTGCTGGTAGAACACAGGCGCCTCCCAGGCCTGAGAGAGCTAGAGGATCAGCATTCGTGCCAGTTCCCTCACCCCACTTCCCACACACATGTGGACACCACAGCACCTGCTCACATGGCGGGTTGTGTTAGAGGAGAGGCATCTGAACCCTAGGCTTAGGGAGCCTGCATCTTTTATAACGGACAGTAAGATGCCTGCCCGTGGCTCTGGGTAGAGGCGCTCTCTCTTCCAGCACTGTTTGCTCCCCAAATCTCCTTGAAAAGACAGCCCAGAACAGCAGCAGCCAAGCCTCTGCGCTGGGTGTGCAGAAAGGCAACCCACGTGGCCATCGTCTCCCGACAACAGATTCCACGGATTTTTTCAACTGCATTGTATTCGGCTTTCATTTTCTTTTCTTAGATTTTAAAAATAATTTTTTTCCGGTCTTTTTGACGTAGATAATCACTTCCTTCACATTCATTCTTAAACTATAAAGGTTTTAAGATGATGACTTTTCCTCTGAGCAAACCTTTGATTACATCGCATAGGTTTTAATACGTGGTGTTTACCCAACCATTATTTGCTAAATTATCTAGCTTTTCTTTTCTATTTACAGAAGTCAAAGGTTTTGAACAAAATCCATCCATCACCTTTGGGTCTCCTTGCTCTCTTGGTTTACTCTGGGCGCTACTTGTAGACTAAAGCCATGAAGCTCTTTTGAACAGGATCTGTGACTTGTGTGCTAAACAAGGTTACAGTGTACTTCATGGCCATTTAAGAGGAAATGGAATTTGAAAGATACAGGTTCAAGTTCTGACTTGGCTACTGCCTGCTGGTAATCAAATGAACTACCTACAAGCCTCACTTTTGTCCACAGACGTAGGATTGAATGACATTACCTCTAATGTCCTTTTCAATTTATGGCTCCAAGAGATTTGGAATTAGTTCCAATTAAACTGGTTCCATAGTTCCTCGGCTGACTTGTGATTGAGGCAGCACGGCCCAATAGAAAGATCCCTAGTCTCAGGAACTGGAAAAGCTGAGCTCAACCCTTGCCACGGGCAAGCAAATGCCTTCGCCTGCTCACATGTTTTCTGGTGTAACACAGAAGAGAGAAAATCTTATGGCCTTGGGGGCCCATGTCCTCCTCCATTGTAGCAACTAGCCAGCTCAGTTGGTCAGAGTTGACCGATGGAGGAAGCAGCTTACGCTGGCCAGGAGCCTCCCCTTTCTCACAGGCTCCATCACTACAGCGTTATCTACTAGTAGATGAGGCCATGTTTCTTTCTCCAATGCCTGCAGAGCACTGAAGGCTCCGAGCCCGTCTTGGGATCTCTCCATGGTGCGTCCGACCTCTTGTGCTGAGTCCCACACACCTGTCTGGTGGACAATGGGACATCAGAGCCTCAGCACTCCCTACTTCTAGGCTTGTAAGTTGTTCCCCGTTAAATCCTATGTTTAGTTTACACCATGTACACAGTTAACATGTGTGCTCCTCTTCTTTTTGCACAACCCATGCTATTTTTTATGGGTTCCTCACCCAAGGATATGTTTTTATTGATTTTTAAAAATATATACTTTTAATTGATTTTTAGAGAGAGAGGAGGGAGAGGGACAAAGTGATAGAAACATTGATGACAGAGAAACATGAACATCGATCAGCTACCTCCCTGTATGTACTCCCTTCCCCTGGCTGGGGATTGAGCCCACAACCTGGGCATGTGCCCTGTCTGGGAATGGAATCGGTGACCTCTTGGTGCATGGGTCATGTGCTCAACCACTGAGCAACACCAGCTGGGCTGTATTTATTGATTTTTAGAGAAAGAGAGGAAAGGAGAGAGAGAGAGAGAGAGAGAGAGAGAGAGAGAGAGAGAGAGAGAGAGAGATTGGTTGCCTCCTCTATGAGCCCTGACCAGGAATTGAACCTGCACTCTAGGTATGTGCTCTGATGAGGAATTAAAACCTGGTGTACAGGATAACACTACACCAACTGAACCACAATCCATATTATTTAATGAGCATATTAAGTGCTTTACACAATTCTTCCCATTTAATTCCCATAACAAGCTTGATAGTTAGTATATTATCCCCATTCTACAAATGGGACAAGCCTACTTCTCAGAAAGTTAAACTATTTGTCCAAGGTCAATCTGTTGGAAGAGGCAGAGCGAGAGTTTTATTCCAAGTCGTTTGGATGTCATAGACAGTTTTTCTAAAAATGGCACTCAAGGGTCTTATTCAAACAAAATCAATACACTATGACAAATGTTTTAATGGAAGAAGGTAAAGTGTAAGGGAGACCTTTTCTAATTATTCCAGAAGCACCATACAGACTAGCAGCAGTCCTGATGTCATATGACCATCTCCTAGGAAGCAATTAATACCTGGAGATAAAAATGTATATGTTTTAAATGTTTCATTCAAGACACATTTAACACGCATGAGAAGGCGAAGAGGGGCTCAGAGGGAAGGAGGGAGGGCAGGGCCAGAGGTGGAGCTTCAGAGAGCCCAATACATTGCCTTCAGAGTCTGGAGCATTCATGATTCGCTCAGTTCCTCACTCCTTCCTCGCTGCTCTGTTGACTCTACTTCCCAGGTCTCATAGGAAAATGATTGGGAACTAGTGTGCTATGGGCGTTCCATAGCACTGCTGCTTGAAGAAAATGATTTGTTGTCCTGTTGTTGATATGGAAGTCTGTGACTAGGAACATCCTATATAATAAAAGCCTAATATGCAAATTGACTGAATGGTGAAACGAACGGTCATTATGATGCACACTGACCACCAGGGGGCAGATACTTAATGCAGGAACTGCCCCCAGCCTGCAGGCCTCAGGCCAGCCAAGGCGGGTACCAGCGGGGCCTCCCTCCCCCATTGCCCTGCTGTTCACCCTGCAGAGGGAGGCAACCGGTGGCAGCAGGGGGGAAGGGGGTTGGGGGGGTCATGGGGGGGGGGTGGCGCCAGGCTGACCAAGGTGGGTGCCAGCGACCCCCTCCCAATCTCCCTGCCAGTTGCCCCACAGATTGGCCCTGATTGCCGGTCAGGCCTAGGGACCCTACCCATGTACGAATTTCATGCATTGGGCCTCTAGTCTGTTTTATAAAGGCAGATGGGTAGAAATGTTCATTTTTAAGAAATTAACTTTATTATGTTTCATGAGCTAAAAATGACCCATCGGATCCATAGTGCTTCGGACTCCCATGTGGGGAGGGGGTAGAGATCCCCTACCTGCCTACCAGCATTTTGTTACAAAATATCCTCTAATTCTTTTCCATAAGGCTCAAATGTCCTACTTCCACATGCTATTTTCAGTTTTTGTGAGCAAAATACTCTTCTGAGATCTGCCAGCACTCATATGAACTCATTCCCTTCTTTTCTCCATGGCTCGGCATGACATTCTCTGGGGTCCAAGTAGGGCCCAGTCTTCTAGATTCTTCCTGGACTCATTTTGCAACTGGTTTAAACAGATTATCACTTCAGGGCTGCCAGCAGTCCTCAAAGAGTTCCCAGAAGATTTGCAATAGCAAATGTGTAGAAACACTTTCAAGACCCAGATATGCACATGCATATGTCCATGGCTGGGTGATATGTCTAAACAGTGAGGTGAGTGTTCACAGTGGGCTTGTGAAGTAAAGCACAAGGCTTTGCTGTCACACTATAAATCCACACACCTAAATGCAGCTGCATGGAGGGCCACAGAGAAACACAGGCACAGAGCCACACAGAAATAGATACATTACTCAGAGAGAGCTGATGGGTGCATGGAGGCCTTCCTGTAAGAAGCATACAAAAGCCTTCCTAGGCTGATGAGTTAAAAGGATGCCAGGAACTGGGAGGAAGGTAAAAGTGGCACCAGCTCAAGAAGATAAGTGCCTTAGGAAATAGCTTCACAGTCAAAAGCAAAAGAATAGGGCCCTGGAATTTCATGTAAGTATCATTCCTGGATTGGAATCTGGGACTGAAATAATTCCAACCATCTGATTTGCTATGATTCCTCAGCACTACTTACAAAAGAACTGTGATCTGCACAGAAATGTGCCTGGCAGGAAAGTGGTTTTATGCAAGTTGTATGAATGTTGCATCTTGAATTAATGCTCTTTAAACCTACATATTTACCATTTTACTGATTCCAAGTTCTTCCATATTAGCCTTTTGATAATTAATTTGGTTCTCTGGGAGGTCTCTAATTACTGCTCACCTCAACAGAAACTTAGTAATTCCAAAGACAGTTCCTGTTGATTTTTGTGTGTGTGCTTCCTAGGGAAATATTAAATCAGGCATATCTCCCACTGCAAAATAATAAATGTATCCTGGTGGTGTATAAATTGGTCTCCTGAGAGTTATTATAAATTCGTTCAGTAGAACTTGAGCTAAGAAAACTGAGTTTCTTATCTTTAACATCAGCCAAAACAGAGCTTCCTCAGGGAATTCACCCTAAACCCCGTGAGTAAAGAAGAGAAAAGAAAAGCAAACAAACCAAACCAAACTTCCAGTGCAGCAGGGAAAGGGACAATCTAAAACAATGGCGTCGATATGGAAAAAGAGAATGACTCCAATGTTTGGGTAACAAATCCTTCTGCAAGCCACGTGGTTTCTAATTATTTGCTTTAAATTTTATTGAAGAAGGACCTAATCATATTTTTAGCTGGTAGGCCATAAAAAATAATGTTAGATATTAGAGCACTGTGTGACTCCAATGTTTGGGTAACAAATCCTTCTGCAAGCCACGTGGTTTCTAATTATTTGCTTTAAATTTTATTGAAGAAGAACCTAATCATATTTTTAGCTGGTAGGCCATAAAAAATAATGTTAGATATTAGAGCACTGTGTGATTATTGGCCTGGAACTTGGAAGGTATTGAGAGAATTAAGTAAAATTCCACAAAACACATTCCATTTTTACCCACTTATTCATGTCAACAATATTCTTTGGTGGTTGTGTTTATATAAAATTTTTTAAAAAAGAATTCACAAAGAAGTTTCTATCATTTAGCCATAATTAACATTAATTAAAAAACTAGAACTAACTGAAAAAACACACAACAATCTTATTTAGAGGTACATTTTCAACAAAATTTTACTTTTCACATTTAATAAATGTTTTTGTTTTGTTAAGTTGTATGCTACTAATAATTTGAATAATAACAATCTGAAATAAAATTTTTGTACCCCCAGATCCTAACTGTTACAGGAAGTTTAAAAAAATTTGTATTTCAGATTCTATACATATATTTATGGCAGAGATACATGAAAGAGTCATCAATAAAATACTGTAAGAATAAACTATATTACATTCGCACACCCATTCAGAGGAGGACATAGAATGTGAGTGAAAGCTCTAGGAGAAAAAGGTACAACACAAAGTTTCTGATTGTCAAGAAGAATTTATTTTTGTGGGTTGTGTGTGTGTGTGTGTGTGTATGTGTGTGTGTGTTTAATTATTATTATTTCAGAGAGGAAGGGAGAGGGAGAGAGAGATGGAAACATTAATGATGAGAGAGAATCATTGATTGGCTGCCTGCTGCACACCCCCAACTGGGGATGGAGCAGGAAACCTGAGCATGTGCCCCGACCTGGCATAAACCGTGACTTCCTGGTTCATAGGTCGAAGCTCAACCACTGAGTCACACTTGTGTTTTTAAAAATGGATATTGTGGCATTCAAATTGCTGGGATTTTATCCCACTGGATGCATTTAAAAGAGTGACATGATGATTTTATTCAAAAATGTCAATATTTATAATACACCAGGACCGCGTTGCTCAGGGCGCCCCTAGATAGCCTCAGGAGGGGGCCGGCCACCAGAAAGACCAAGTCATTAGAAGGTTGGAACTCCCAGCCCCACATGCTGACCTCTGGGAAGGAGGAAGTGGGGGCGTGGTGAGGGCAGGGTGGGAGGGTGAGGCTGCCAAAGCTCTACACAACCTCTCGAGCAAGATTCAATGAGCTTCTGGGTGGGTGAAAGCATCCACGTGTTATGTACCTCACCCACGTACCTCCTCATCCATATCCCTTACATCCTTGAATGTAAGTGAATGTTTCTCTGAACTCTGTGATCCAGTCTAGCAAATTAATCCATCCTGAGGGGAGGGGGGGGGGTTGTGGAAACCTTCTATTTATAGACAGTGGGTCAGGAGCACAAGTGACAACCTGGACTTGTAATTGGTGTCTGAAATGGGGACTGTGGGGGACTTCAGCTCTGACCTGTGGGATCCGAGGCTGTCTCCAGGTAGGGTCAGAGTTGAGTTAAATGTGTAGGGCATCCAGGCAGTGTATCCTGAGAACCAGAGAATTGCCTGGTGCCTTAGAGAAAACACACCTGACGACCAAACCCAGGGAGATAGGCAAACCCTGGGACTGAGCGAGTCTTGCTTTGTTCTGAGGCAGCCGTGGTCCACCTGTTGCCCTGGGCCCTAGCCTGATGCCGCGGCTGAAATCCTTGCCGTTCCCCATATAGAGAGCAAGCCCACGTGGGAAAGGGAAAAGTTCTCCCTTCCCTCTCCGCTTCTTTCGGCGGGTCAAACAATCAGAGCAACACGAGAGATGGACGAGAGAAAATAAAATTTAATGTTGTGCACACGGGAGCCGCCTATACAGGAGAGAACCAGAGACCCCGCATAATCCCTGAGAGGTCCAGGGATGGAAGGGGACTTCCTGAGAGCGGGATCAGGTAAGGCTCCTCGGAGCTTCAGGGAGTCATTGCAGGAGGATAAGAAAAGCGTATGTTCCGTATGTTCCGTAATTAGTAGCTTGCCCTGCCTTACAGATAGGTCAAAAGAGGTTATCTGTGACAATCTCTTACTGTGGGCAAGGCCTCTAATTCAAAGTAGGGGGAGGCAGAAGTGTCTCTTGAGCCTGCAGGATCTTGGTCGCCTTTAGCTCAGACTAATCTGCATGCCAGGGACACTGCTAGGGGTGCCTCATTATGAGCCCCTGCACCACCTCCTGAGATCAAGGCGGTGTCTGCAAAACGCCAAGAGTTGTTCAGGCAGAAGGAATTCACAAATTCCTGGAGCACATTATTGTTATCTTTGTTTCTATTTAACCAAGGACTGGCCTGGGAGAAAAGGCATTACATCATCCAGGCACTCTCTCATTGGCTGCCCCTTCCCCAAGGGGAAGGTCTCTTTCCAGCTGCTAAGATCTTCTAAGGATTGTCTGTATGCAGCACAGAGACCCGTCCTGTCACTTCAGCTTCCAGGTCCAATGCCGCTGACGTCACTAGGTTAGGGCAAGAGAGTGAGGGAACACCAGGATGGGACATTTAAGTCGGCAGAACGGTGCACCTGGGACTGAGCTGCTCGGAGCCTGTGTTTTCCGCTTGAAGGTTGCTTTCAGTTTTGCAGCACAACGTTAATTCATGATGCAATAGGCACGCGGGACAGGGATAATGCAGTTGTGACACTAGCTCTTCCCTTTGGTGTCCTATAGGATGGGATGCACATGACTTGGTTCTGTCGGTGCATTTTGTCGCAAAGCTTCGCTTTACGGTTCCTGCAAGGATGCTGCTCCTGAGTTTGTGAGCTTCAGGTGCCTTCTTGGTTTTCATTACCTGTCTCCTTTCTTGAAGGTTAATGATTGAAGTGATTTTTAAAAAAGGTCTTATACAATGATGTTGAAGAAAAGGAGGAAATCGTCACAATTTCCTTTAATTTGATGTTCCTTTTGGATGAGAAGAAGAATGAAAATGAATATCTCATTTACTTGGCAGTTAAAAATCAACATCAAACAGTCCTGATCATTTGATGAAAAAAAAAAAAGGTAAAGAATAGAATTTCAAAGGGATTTCATTTTAAAATAATCAGTGGGCAGGTACTATCATTAAACTTGTCATGGCCTTTTTATTGTTCATTTCTGAGCTCATCTTTAGTGAAATGACTTGGTGAATAGAACCTGGGCAATGGCCTGGGAGACAAAGCTCCTTGGTTTCGGAAATAATGAAAAGGAGCACCCTCTGGTGTGTAGTCCTTCTCAGGAACCCAGGGCTCCTCTGGGTGGTCTTGTCTGACCCCGGGCACGTTCCCTCAGGCCTGGTGGGGCCTGGTGGGGCCAGGCAGGGCTGGTGGGGCTGGAGGTGGGGCACCTGACCACCCCTGCTACCTTTCTCCTGGCCGGGAGGAAGCCCTGGGAGGTGCCATGGCTTTTCTGAGGACACACAGCCCCTGAGTCCAGGGAAGCCCAGGGAACCCCAGAGCTGGGAACTCCTGGGAAGAGCCCTGTGTGTATAAGGCTCTCCCAGGGACACACCCCGCAGCCTCCGGGGCCAGTTCTCTGAGACAGGGAGGCTGCAGGGCAGCCAGACCCCCTGCAGCCAGTGAGCATCGCAGAGATCAGGAAGACCTGACCCAGGATGTGTGTTTTTCTGTCACTCACATCAGTCTTCCTGGAACACAGGCCAAGTTCACTGCAATGGTGTCCAAAGGCATCCTTCAATAAAACTGTGTTTTGTGAAGAGCTTTGCTGTTTTCAGAGAGAGTTTGGGTGATATTTTTACATCTGAATGTTAAGAGCCAGTATGGTTTTGTGGTTCAAAGCTCAGGCTATGGCGTCAGACTGCGTTGGGCTCCTGGATTTAATGCGTACTAGCTGTGTGGCCTTGTTAGTGAAAACTTGCTGAGCCTCAGTTTACTTTTATCTTTTTTCTTTTTGTAAAACTGGGATACTAAGTCCACATCAGAAGCTTGGTGTATGGATTAAATAAGATCCTATATAATAAAAGGCCAGCGACCATAATGGCGTCATGACCATAAGGACCTTCGGCCAGTCGCTATGAGGTGCATTGACCACCTCTCGGTCCCTCCCCGCATCCCGCAGGCTCTGATTACAGCATGGCGAACAGGGAACCCCGGCGAATGGGGTGGGGTAGCACGGTGGGACTGGGGACTGTTGAGCAGCGGCAGGCCACGGGCAGCGAGCGGCGGTGAGTGTCCAGCGGTGAGCAGCGGCTAGCATCGCAGGGCAGCAACAGTGAGTGTCGCAAAGCGATGCAGGGAGAGGCGCAAGGCTGTGGCGGGGAGCGTCACAAGGCGACGGTGGCAGGTGTCGTGGAGCATCGCGGGGTGGAGAGCATCGTGGAGCGTCATGGGGCATCATGGGGCGGAGAGTGTGTGTGTGTGTGGGGGGGGGGCGGGGGGGGGGTGAGGCACGGAGCATCGGACATGACCCTGATCGCAGGCTAGGCCTAAAGACACTGCTATTGTAAATCTCACATATTGTTGAAAGGCTCTAAATTGCCGAATCCCTCTCTCTGCAGAGTAACCCTACGTGTGAGTATCTGGGAGAGCTGCAGTGGAGAAGGAAATAGTTTTGGTCTCCACGTGAGGAGTCCCTCTGTTGGGCTTTTAGGGGCGGGGTCAAGGCTGGCCTAATTCCCTGGTGTCCCCAGCCCCACCAGGAGCAACCCTGGGGGATGCCCTCAGCTTCAGGTACTGGAGCCTGCAGAGAGCAGTGGCTGGGCCCCTCTTCCAAGGGCTCTGCCCACTGCCCCTGTCGCCCCCCGTAGTGTCTGCCATTTGCTGGAATTGGAGACAGTCTACTGGGCTATCGTTTTAGAGGACAGAACATTTCCAAGCCTTAAGTTTGTTTTTTTTTTTTTCTACAGAAGTGTTTCAGCTGGAGACAGTGGAAACTCAGAAGGTTCTGGTAAATAAAGTTAGGCAATAGCTTCTCCCATCAACCTATTCATAACTACTGACGTGGGAGGGTGAGGAGTCGCCTGGAACACAGGAACCTGCTGACAGCTAGGCCGACCCACCCCCAAGGGCTGTGAGAGTGACTTTCCACATCTGCCTTCCACCGGGGAGAAAACGCCTTGTGCCTGAATGGGAAGGCCTGGTGACGAAGGCCTGAGCGAGGCGTTCTGGGGCTCGGGAGCCCTTGTGCTGGCAACCCGAGTGGAACCAGAGAATGCTCCAGCTTCGCCAGAGAGAGGAAGCTTGTCTCCAACATGGGGTTCCGGAGGAGTGCCAGCCCACGGGCACCCTGCTGGAGCAGCCACCGGCTTGGGGGGGGGGGGGGTTGGCCTGAGGTCCCCTCTCAGCCAAGCTTGCAACTTGAAATGCACGCCCTGGGAATTCCCAATGACACTCAAGGGAGGGGACTTTGCCATCCAGCTGGCGGAGGCTGTGAGTCACGGAGAGCTGGCTATTAATCTTGATGAAATCTTGTTGTGGTCGCAGACTCGTGAAGGCTGAGATATTTTGGCTACAGACACAGAGAAACCATTTCCACAAGCTGCATTCTTCAGGATTTTTCGTCAGTTCTTGAATCGAACCATTTATTGTCATTCACTAAAAAAGCCTCACCTGAGGATATGTTTTTATTGATTTTAGAGAGCGAGGAAGGGAGAGAGAGAGAGAGAGAGAGAGAGAGAGAGAGAGAGAGAGAGAGAGAGAAAGATTGGTGTGAGAGAGAAACATCAAGTGGTTGCCTCTCATATTCACCCTGACAAGGGATTGAATTGCAACCTACATATGTGCCCTGACCAGGAATTGAACCTGTAACCTTTTGGTGTATGGGATGATGCTCCAACCAACTGAGCCACACCGGCCAGGGCTGGGGGATCTTTTTGTTCACTGGTGTAACTCCAGTCTCTAGAACAAGGTCTAGTACATAGTAAGTGCTCAATAAATATTTGCTTAATGAACAACTGGAAATTAGTGGTCTATAGGAACAAATGCAACAACATGGCCCATCCTTGCTGTCTTATGTTCCCTCTTAGCTTCCGGAAACCAAGAATACAGCTCAGTGGTATGAAGTACATTTCCATTGTGCAACCATCACCACCGTCCATATCTAGAACTCTGGTCATCTTGCAAAACTGAAGTTCTGTACCCATTAAATAATAACTCCCTTCCCTTCCCATGCCTAGCCCCTTGCCACCACCGTCTACTTTCTTTATGATTTTGACTATTCTAGGCACGTCAGGTAAGTGGAATCACACAGTATTTGTCCTTCTATGACTGGTTTATTTCACGTAGCATGATGTCCTCAAGGTTCATCCATGTCGTAGCATGGGCCAGTATTTCTTTCCTTTTTCAGTTGAAAAGTTGTATTATCCAGTAGCACCTGTTACTCCTCTCCAGTTCCTTTCGAGTGAATTAGTCCCCTCACCACATTCATTGCCTGTCCAGCTTTGAGCAAGAAACCAAACTTGACTCCAGGGGGAAACCATGAGGTCAACAACTGTCTATCACAGGGTTTCCAGAAAGCTCTGTTGCCCATGCTGTCCACCAGCTCAGCTGGGCTCACTGTCCCATGGTTCCACACAGACTAAAGTGCTTTGTGCAACTAGGAAAGTGAAACTCTGAACATGCAAAACAAACCAGATCTGAAGGTGGTTGTGTACATTATAAAAGGATTTTTTAACGTAGGAAAGAAACCAGTGTTGAGTGCCGATACACAGCAGCTTCCTGGTGCAACTGAGTGCTGTTTATTTGACTAAATGGTTGGGGGTCAGAAAGACCCCAAACTAAAATGTTAGCAGGTCAAAGTGATCCTTTGACGATCAGTCAGAAATGACGGCAAATTATCGCTAAAATGGTTATGCAACCAGTGAGAACAAATTTATATACTTCCTCCTCTCAAATCATCTTATAATGACACTTTGAAAAACGCATTTTTTGACATGAAGCTGAGCATGCTTATACCCGCAGCTGCCATGTGGAACAGTCTGGTGCTGCGACTCACCCAGAATGACAATACAAAGACTGTAGCCGTCAACATTCTCACAAGCTCAGGAGATGAAATAAGCCGGTTTACAGACAGGCAGACCAGGTCAGACCTATAACTTCTCATTTACAAGCAGCACACACACAATATTTTCATGTATATAGTTTGTTAAGAAAAACAAAACAAAACAAAACAACAACATGCTTTTCAATCACAATCAAGGTTTAAGGGCTTTGGAAAGCAATTAAATCTTATAAATTGTAAGCAGCCACTTACCATACAGCATTAGTTTTCCAAATGACAATTAACTTGACCATACAACCATGGCTATTTGAGGAGAAAGTGTTGTAATAAACATAACCTGAAATTTTGTACTTTATATGAGAATGTTAGTATTCAAAATAAAATACTCAAAAGGACATCGGCAAAGCCTTCAGAGGTTCTGTGCTTTATGCAACTTTGATCAACTTCTTGGTTAAATACACAATTCCAGTCGATTTCTTTTAACTGTAAGGACAAACTTCTCCATAAGGAGAAGACCTCACAGAGCAAGCAGCAGGCAGCTAAGATTTGCGTCCATCTTGACGGACTTCGAACAAGAGATGATCATTTCTGTCACCAGAGGGCACCAAAGCTCAAGCTGCCAGGAACACTGCGAACCACAGGGTCACAGCTCAGGGACTACCACCCGTGACTGGTCTTTCTTTCCGTCAGACAAGCCCCTACCTAATTATTTCAGAGGACTCCTGTAAGGGATAACTCCCCTAGCTTGTTTTCATAGCCCAGTTTATTATTTAACAACTCTCCCAGCCAAGAAATTCTCAGGACCAGCTCATATATTCATTCGTCTTATATGTATTATTGAGCACTCACCAGCCCCAGAATAACAGTGGTGGGCAAGCAAAGCAACGCCCCTGCCCTCTTGCACTTGCAATCCAGAAGAGCAGACTGACGTTAGCCAAACGCTCACAATTATGGGAAATGGCGAGGGCCGACAGGGGCTGTGGGAGCAGTGAGCTGGGTCCTAATCTTGCTGGTGGGATCATGGAAGTGTATTAGTCTCCTGTGGCTTCTGTAGCAAATGACAACAAACTGGGTGGATTAAAACAGCGAAAACTTATTCCCTCCCAGTTTCAGAAGCCAGGTGTTGGCAGGGCTGTACTACCTCTACGTGAGAATCTGTTCCTTGTCCCTCCCTCATCTGGTGGCTCCGCATTCCTTGGTTTGTGGCTACATCCCTCCTGTTTCTGCCTCCAGGTCACATTTCCTGCCCTTCTTGGTGTGCCTGCATTATTAGGATGCATGCCATTGCATTTAGGCCGTTATAGACTGAACTGTGTCCTCCTAAATCCATATGTTGAAGCCATAACCCCCAATGTGACTGTATGTGGAGCTATAGCCTTAAAGGTAATTAAAATTAAAGGAGGTCTTGGGGCTGGGGGTTGGGGGGGGGGCAATTCCAAAGGACTGGTGGCCTTAACGGAAGAGGAAGAGGCATCAGCAGCCAGGAAGAGAGGTCTCACCAGAAAGCAACCCTGCCAGCACCTTGATCTTGGACTTTCAACCTCTGAAAGTCTGAGAAAATGATTTAAGCCACCCAGTCTGTGATGCAGCCCAAGCTGACTGACGCGAGGCCCACCTGGACCATCCAGGACAATCTCTTGAGATTTTTAGCTTAATCACATCTTTTTACCATAAAGACAATAGTCACAGATTCCAGGAATTAGGACATAGAATAGCTTTTTTAGGGGGTGGTGGTTCCATTCAAACCTCTATGGAAGGCTTCCTAAGGAAGTGACAGTTAAGCAGAGACCCAAGCCTAAGTGAGGGATAGAGGTTGAGGGAAGGAGAGGCCTGGAGGAAGACTGTCTCAGAGAGGGAGAAGTGCTGGGGGGCGGGAGGCGTGGGGGCGCTGTGAGGTGTGCAGAATAAGAGGAGAGGCAGAGAAGAAAGGCCCCTGGGAGCCCTGACTGGGAGTCTGCATGTTATCTTCGGGGCCATGGGAGTCTTAGAGGATTTCAGAGGAGGGGGAGTGGGTGCAGGACAATCCGATGAACATTTTCTTTTTTTTTAAATTAAATCTTTATTGTTCAGATTATTACATTTGTTCCTCTTTTCCCCCCCATAACTCCCCTCCTCCCAGTTCCCGCTCCACCATCCGCCCTCACTCCCCACCCACTGTCCTCATCCATAGGTGCACGATTTTTGTGCAGTCTCTTCCCGCATCTCCCACACCCCTTTCCCCCCCAAGAATAGTCAGTCCATTCCCTTTCTATGTCCCTGATTCTATTATGATCACCAGATTATTTATTCACTTGATTCTTAAATTCACTTGTTGATAGATGCATGTTTGTTGTTCATAATTTGTATCTTACTTTTTCTTCTTATTCCTCTTCTTAAAGGATACCTTTCAGCATTTCATATAATACTGGTTTGGTGGTGATGAACTCCTTTAGCTTTTCCTTATCTGTGAAGCTCTTTATCTGACCTTTAATTCTGAATGATAGCTTTGCTGGATAAAGTAATCTTGGTTGTAGGTTCTTGCTATTCATCACTTTGAATATTTCTTGCCATTCCCTTCTGGCCTGCAAAGTTTCTGTTGAGAAATCAGCTGACAGTCGTATGGGTACTCCCTTGTAGGTAACTGAGTTTCTTTCTCTTGCTGCTCTTAAGAGTCTCTCTTTGTCTTTTGCTCTTGGCATTTTAATGATGATGTGTCTTGGTGTGGTCCTCTTTGGATTCCTTTTGTTTGGGGTTCTCCGTGCTTCCTGGACTTGTAAGTCTATTTCTTTCACCAGGTAGGGGAAGTTTTCTGTCATTATTTCTTCAAATGGGTTTTCAATATCTTGATCTCTCTCATCTTCTGGCACCCCTATAATTCTGATGTTGGTACGCTTAAAGCTGTCCAAGAGGCTCCTTACACTATCTTCGTATTTTCAGATTCTTTTTTCCTTTTGCTTTTCCGGTTGGGTGTTTTTAGCTTCTTCGCATTTCAAATCTTTGACTTGATTCTTGCGGTCCTCTGGTCTGCTGTTGGGAGTCTGTATAATATTCATTATTTCAGTCCATGTATGTTTAATTTCTAGTTGGTTCTTTATCATAACATCGAGGGTCTCATTAGATTTGTTGAGGATCTCATTAAGTTTATCAGTGGCTTCTAGACAGTTCTTGAGAGACCTTAAAAGTGTGGTTCTGAACTGAATATCCTCCATTAACAGTTTTGTCCTGTTTCTTTGTCTCTGCATTTTTTATGCTTTCTTGGTGCACCCCCTAGTGGTCTTTGTGTGCAGTCCTCCTGTAGTTAAGCCTTGATTGTTGTAGTTAATACTGGGGGGATTTGACCTCCAGGCCAGCTGGCTGTGAGAATCAGCTGTGTCTGCAGTGGGAAAACTTCTGTCCTCTAGGGAGGTGCTAATCTAGCCTTTGCCTGAGGCTATCTGGCAAATGGCTCTGGGCAGAGCTTGGGCGGGGCGGGTGGGTCGCTGGGGCTCGGGATCAACGGGGTGGGCCGGAGAGAGCAGTTATGGCGGCTCTCAGTTCCGTCCCTAGGGGCTCTGCCCACAGAGTCCCAGCAACCGCTGCAAACCTTGGAGAGAAAGCTGCCTTCGAGTTCCGACTGAAGCCAGACAGTCTCGCTTCTCCCGTTTGAGTCTGGGTCCCTAGAGACTCGCCCGGATCTGGAGCTCAGAATCTGAGACTCCCTCCCGATTGAAAGCACCAACTGCGCCCTCCGCCGCCAGCCCGCTCCGTGCGCACTCCGTACCTGAGTATTTCACTTCAGCACTGCACCTCCTCTGAGTCTGGGTATGATATTCTCTTTCCTCCTAGTTGTAGAATTTCCACTCAGCCAGCCTTCCTGTGGTTCTGGATGATGTCCGTTCCGTCTTTTAGGTGTGTTTTGATTTGGTTGTTCAAGGCAGCAATCTCTGGCGTTAACCTATGCCGCCATCTTGGTTCTCTGAGATGAACATTTTCGATCAGTCAAAGCGTTTGCAAGAGCCAGGCAGAAACCGGGGGGCCAGTGGGAGGGCTTTGCTGCACACCCTAAGCCAGGGCTGGTGGCCCGTACCAGCGAGTGGAGCTGGATGGACAGGCATTTAGAAAAGGGAATTGGAAGACTTGACTAGTGACTGGAGGTGGGGAGTGGAGAATAACTTCCGAGTTCCCGGCTGGAGCACAGAGCTAAGCAGTGGGGTTGTTACTATGACAGGGGACCTGCAAGAGGAGTGTGTTGGGAGGAAGGAAGGGCTAAGGGGGAGCACATGCTGGGTTTGTAGGAGAAAGCTCCAAGGGGAGGCGGCCATTGGTCAGCTGGCTGTGTGGAGCTCAGTAGAAAGATCTAGACTAGAGGAAAAGGCCTGGGCATTGGCCGACTTTACATAGTAAATGACGTCTTGAAAGTAAGCAAGCTCATCCAGGGAGTTTGAAGGGTGAAAGTGAAAAGAGCCTAGGACAGAGTCCTACGAGAAAATACAGAACAAAGCACGTCCTTTGGAGGGGAGATCAGGGGATCTAGACAGGAGGCTGGACAGGAGGGGAGAGAGACTATTTGACACCAGTGAACGCTGGTGTCACAGGAAGGGTGGAGCAGAGTGTAGTCTGCAGGGCCAACGATGCTGCCGGTCGAGAAGATGGGAACCAAAGGGAGCTCACACAGAAGCTTCCTGTGGGTCGGCGGGAGGCTCTGCTGAGAGGCACCTGGTGCCGTGGGAGCGAGGCCAGCCGGAGTCAGGGGAGTGAGGGCCGTGGATGGAGAAAATAAACGACTTTGAAGGTGAGGAAGGAGACAGGTTTGTAGTGGGAATCGAGGGAGAGTTTTTTTTTTTTTTAATATATTTTATTGATTTTTTACAGAGAGGAAGGGAGAAAGATAGAGAGTTAGAAACATCGATGAGAGAGAAACATCGATCAGCTGCCTCCTGCACATCTCCTACTGGGGATATGCCCGCAACCCAGGTACATACCCTTGACCGGAATCGAACCTGGGACCTTTCAGTCCGCAGGCCGATGCTCTATCCACTGAGCCAAACCGGTTTCGGCCGAGGGAGAGTTTTGATTTTACTTTTTAAGATAAGAGAACATGAATATGTTAAATCCTGATGGAAACTGTCCACAGAAAGGGAGAGCCTGAGGATTAAAAGAGGAGCTAAGGAAGGGCCGAGTCAGGAGGATGGGACAGATGAGGTGACCGTCCATCACACCTGGAGGCAAAGGGAGGAGACAGGTATAACAATTTGGTGGCAAATGTTGTGGGTGTTCTTTCCTGGCGGCATCTGTTTTCCTCTGGGTGCAGCAGGGTGGGGTGATCTGCTGAAGGCACAGGGGAGGAGCCGGGTCTGCAGGTGGTGGCTTGAATCAGTCACCCGGAGATCAGGAGAGAGTTGACCCAAGAATCTAGGTGGGGCTATAGAGTCAGAGATGTGATCTGGGGAGAATGAGTAAGCTAGTGGGAAGGGTAAGAAATTATTTTGTTCGGTAGGATTTCCCAGGAAGAGAGAAGCTGGTATGGCAAGGTCAAGGGTGTGCCCATGAAGTGAGGAGCTCTGGTCATCATGGTGGATCTCAAGATGTGTCACCTAAGGTGCTAACAAATCTTTTAGTGGCAAGAGTTCTAACCAAGAGCCAAAATCCTCACAAGAAGATGGGCCTGCGTGGAGGAGGGTTTTGAGGAGAGTGGAGGAGTTCTGGCGCCAGAAGGCCGGGCTCACTGTGGAAATGGTGCATCTCTGGCTGACAAAGGTCTACAAACCAGTCTAAGGATGGCCTGGCTTTTTTTTTTTTTTTTTTTTTTTAACTGTGATTAAAGCTAATTAACTTGCCTTAGTATAAAAAATTACCCAAAGAGACCTGCCAATGGGTCCAGTCAATTGTGCAATGAATGAATGCTGCAGGAAAAAAATCTGCAAAACAGTCGACAGTTGTTTTCATAAAGACGTCCCCTTAATAAGTGACAATGACTTCACTTCAAAGCCAAACAGTGTTTTACATTATAAGCTGGCTTGCATTATCCATTCTTTGATTCCTTTTTGTAAGTGGGTTTAATCCAGAGTTGGCTAAATCTCTACGTTAAACGCCACAGTTAAACCTCAAAATTCATTTTTGTCTTAGTGGAAATGGGACAGAACTGACCACTGTACTCGTCATAATAGCTTTTAATATCCTTATTGAATATTCTTTTCACACACTCGGCCTTCTTTTTTCCCCAGCCAAAGCCTGCTCCTGTTACCTTTCTCACAGTGCATATTTCTCTACCCCTTAATGATTTGTAAGCCCCCTAATCCCCCTTTTAAAAAGCAACAGATTTGACAGAACCATGTGTTTATTACAAGCATCTGCAGAAGGTCAGTTCTGGAACGTGGGAGATACCATATCTAGGGACATTTCTACCATAACGAGGAATTTATTTTGAAGCTATAAGGTTTTCCATCTGTTGAGGAAGCCAGGGTCTCTCTTCCTCTGAGCTACAGCCGAAGAAAACTAGCCCAGGATCTGTTTCTTATGACAAACGTCTCTACTGGGGAGCAAGTGGCGGCAATCACAACTACTATATGCTGTTAAGTGAGAAGCTACGTTGCGCCAGGCTCTGGGCTATCTGTCTTCTATACGCCTCATTTAAACATCACAAAACTGCCGTGAGGTAGATATTTTTATTTTTCCTGTTTTGTGGACAAGGAAATGAGCTCAGAGCTTAGGTATATGCCTGATGAATTCAAAGTTATATCAGTCTAAATCCCAAATCCATGCTGTTAATGAACTACTTACTGCTATGATAAGAATGCAGGGCCAGTGTGTGTGTGTGTGTGTGTGTGTGTGTGTGTGTGTGTGTGTGTGTCTTGGAGAAAGAGAAAGAGAGAGAGAAGGAGTGAGAGAGAAGGAGAGAGAGAAGGAGTGAGAGAGAAGGAGAGAGAGAGAGAGAGAGAGAGAGAGAGAGAGAGAGAGAGAGAGAGAGATGGAGATGTTGGCAGGGGCAGGGACAGGCATATATAGAGAGAATAGAGAGTATGGTGAAAGGTTTGGGAATGAGTAAAGCAAAGAAGCATCAGAACTAAGAAAGAAGTAAAGAAGCACAGATATCTATTTAATGGCAAAACTACAAAATGAGGTGTGGGAACCCTTGTCCTTCCGAGAATATGCTTTTGCACTCCATGGAGATCAATAAGGGTTGGGGACAGCCTAGAGCAGTGGCCGGCAAACTCATCAGTCAACGGAGCCAGATATCAACAGTACAACGATTGAAATTTCTTTTGAGAGCCAAGTTTTTTAAACTTAAACTATATAGGTAGGTACATTGTTATTAACTTAATTAGGGTGCTCCTAAGCTGGCCTTTGCTAAAAACGTCCTCAATCTGATTGAGGTACGTTCGCTGAGGTCGACCCCTTCCAACTCTCCCATCTATCTCCTTTCCGAAAACCGACTTCTGCGCATGGGCCACGAAGTTTCAATCCCACTGTACGTGCGCGCCCACACGTGGTATTTTGTGGAAGAGCCACACTCAAGGGGCCAAAGAGCCGCATGTGGCTCTTGAGCCGCGGTTTGCCGACCACTGGCCTAGAATAACTTCTAACAGCATTCTGATCTTATTTGCAAGCGTCACTTCTTGGGGGGGGAGCAGATAAGTGACCCTGGCTAACCAGTCAGCTGTTCGTCTCACTTTGGAATTTGACTCTTAGGTGAGCCATCTCACCCCAGAGCAGCAGTTCTCAACCAGTGGGTTGTGACCCCTTTGGGGGTCCAACGACCCTTTCACAGGGGTCTGCCGGAAACCAATTCCAGCATGTCATAATTTCAAGAGTTTCATCAAAAGGTTGATGAGACTTGGGGACTCAACAGGGTTGAGTCACACATGTAGTCACCTGTTGGGAATGGCTAAAGACATTTCCCCAAACCTGAATAGGAAACTGATTGTGGCTGCCAGACAGTTAAAGGGCATCTTAATCTACATGTTATTGCCTCCTACTGGCCAAACACCTGAACAGCCGTAGGCGATTCCCCAAACTGACAATGCTTCTGTACCCTTTGAAACCTTACCCTTTGAAGTGTATTATCTCCACCTTGCCTCAGGACAAATTGTGTTAATAAAAGCAAGGGTCCTAGACAAGGAGGGAGTCTTCAGTTCCTTTAGCTGAAGGTCCTCTGACCGCCAATGCCTTTCAAAATTATATCTCGTCTCCAGACTCTTTATTAGTCTCTGGATTCCTATGTCATCTGTGCACAGCCTTTTCCAGATTCCTGAACCCTTCTTGATGCTGGGACAAGAACCCCGGCAGGGGTCGCCTAAATACATCCTGCATATCAGATATTTACACTGTGATTCATAACAGTATCAAAACTACAGTTATGAAGTAGCAACGAAAATAAATTTATGGTTGGGGGTCTCCACAACATGAGGAACTGTATTAAAGGGTCGCGGCGTTAGGAAGGTTGAGAACCACTGCTAGAGTCAGGTCCTTGTCAGAGTCTTCCTGCCACAGGGCTACTGGGCTGCTATTAGCCTCTGAGTGTAAATCGCGACTCAGGTCTATTTCATTGATCTGTATGGCTTTCCACGTGCCAGAAGCAGCCTTGGTGATTATTGCTTTGTAACATGTTTTTAAATGGAGAAGCATGAGTTTTCCAACTTTGTTCTTATTTTTCAAGATTCCTTTGGTTATTCTGGGTCCCTTGTATTTCCACATAAATTTTAGGATCAGCTTGTCCATTCATTTCTGCAAAAAAGGCATCTGAGATTTTGATAAGGATTGTATGGAGTCTGCAGATCAGTTTGGGGAGTATTGCCACTTGAACAATATCGCCTTCCATCCATGAATTCAGGAAGTTTTCCCATTTATTTACGTCTTTGTTCATTTCTTTCATGATGCGTTCTAGCTTGCAGCATACACATCTTGCATTTGTTTTGTTAAACTCATTCCTCAGTATTTTATTCTTTTTGATGCTGTTGTGAATGGAATTATTTTCTTAATTTCATTTCTAAGTTGTTCATTGTTAGTCTACAGAAATACAATTGATTTTAGTACATGGATATTGTGTCCTGCGACCTTGCTGAACTCATTTATTAGCTCTAATACAGTAGGGGTGTGTGTGTGTGTGTGTGTGTGTGTGTGTGTGTGTGTATTATTTGGGTTTACTACATAAAAGATGATCTCATCTGCAAATAGAGATAGTTTTATTTCTTTGCCAAATGGATGCCTTTAATTTCATTTTCTTGCCTTGTTTTCCTGGCTAGAACCTACAGTTCAATATTGAATAGAAGTGGCAAGGACAGACAGCATTGTCTTGCTCCTGATCTTGGAGGGAAAACATTCAGCTTTTCAACACTCTGCATGATGTTGGCTGCGGGTTTTTCATAGATGTCTTTTATTCTGTTGAGGACGTTCCCTTCTAATTCTAGTTTGTTGAGTGTTTTTACCATGAAAGAATGCCAGAATTAAATACCACATCAGACCCGTGTTCTGAGTTCCAGAACTCTTCAGATGGCAGGTAGGGGAGGTGTGAGAATGCTCTGTGTTTATGTTGCAGCCTAGAGCACAATAGAATATATGTGAGCTGGTGTATTGTGGGCCTTAGCTCATTTCAAACAAGTTCACAAGTTCTTGAATTTATATGGTACCATTCTCGTAGCTAACAGTATTAGCCATACTGGATCTAATTCATCACCACCCCATTCCTTTAGAGCAGAGAGGTGGGTGGCATACAATCTGGGGAAGATGTAGCCACCAAATGGCTGCTCACCCTAAAAATATCTATGGTGGTATAGATGGAAAAGCCATGGGTTTCATCTATTTCACCTGGGAGCATAGATGTCTAACTTTTCTGATGAATCTGATGGGTATAGGTAGCCCAGAGCTCTGGCCAGTCCTAGAGAGAACGTTTTCATTTCACTTAGGGCTGTAGAGACTCCCAATGTCTACTGTTCCCCCAATGGCCAATAGAGTCACTGAGGAGATAAAAAAAAACTTCAGAAAACAAAGCATGAATAATGGCAGCAAGAGAAGTTCCTGGTTATATCCCACTCATACATTTTTGAAATGTAGGCCAGATCTAGAGGAAGTGAAAGAAACTTCCTGTTGCTTTTTCATTTATAGCATGTGTCTGGAAATCTCTAAATGTAATTTCTTGGTGTAAAATAAACTGCAGAAATCTGGGATGCGTCAGTGGGCTTTATGTTTTTTGGAGCCATTCTATTTGAAGCTGGAATGTTGTAAAAGTGATATAGTGGAGAGAACAGCTATAATTAGTTTAACAGACATGACCATCTTCCTCAATTGAAAAGCTGTCAAGATCTCAACAATTGGATACAAAAAAGATCCAGGAATCCCAGAAAATTCTGTCTCTTAGCAAGGATAACATTTTTGTTTGGTTGCTACAAATCCATTTGCAGATTTTACTATCTTCTACCCACTTTTTTGTCTTAAAAAAAGTACTACCTGAAGAGAAACAGTCACAGATACCGTTTTTAAAGATTTGACTTGGTTGGGAAAACTTGGATATTTTTTAAAAAAATATATTTTTATTGATTCCAGAGAGGAAGGGAGAGGGAGAGAGGGATAGAAATATCAAGAATGAGAGAGTATCATTGATTGGCTGCCTCCTGCACACCTCCCACTGGCGAATGAGCCTGCAACCCAGGCATGTGCCATGATCTGGACTCAAAGTGTGACCTCCTGGTTCATAGGTCAATGCTCAACCACTGAACTACACTGGGTGAGCCAATTTGGATGTTTTGATGACACCAACCAAATTCTCAAAATAAAAAGGGTTTGAGAAAAATTGTAGAAATCTCATCACTACAGTGTGGCAGACCTTGTCTACAGTCCACTTTCATTTTAGATTTTCCTTCTAAAATGAGATGAAGACCTGTTAGCTGTTAATGTAATGATACTTGATAAAAGCTACTTGATGTCATGGATAGCAGGCACTGTTGGCTGCCTAGGCAACCAACAGCAGGAGCTCTGATTTTGTGGCCATGCCCACCTCCTTCAGGTGAGGGCAATCCTACTTCCCATTCAGAGGGAAACCACGATTGTGCTGAGCCAATTGCAGCAGTGCCATTTTCCTGGTCGGTGACTGGTTTAAGGCTGGGTTTCTGATCTAATAAGACATGTAATCAAACACATAAATGACAAATATGTAATAAATTCCACACTAAGATATATAACTGACCCATAGCTTAGTAAGTGTGTTCTCCTGAGGACATTAACAGAAGGACCTTTTTCAATTCCAAGAGGTCTAGCTGACAGACCTGCAGGAGAGAGTTAGTTTGGGAGGAGGAGTGACATCTTAAGGAGGCCACTTAGCCTTCTTACCAGACCATACATTTAATTGTCTCCATGACCCTATCACCTCTGCAGTATGTGGCCTTCCTCCTTCCTTCTCCACACCTTCTTTCCTCCCCTCCACACCACCCTCCCTCCCATCTTCCCAGCAAAGCCACAGTTTCCATGATTTGTCTAAAGTCTCTTATGGGACGCAGAAAGCTAGCCTTAGAACTGGTCTGTGTGGAAATGTTGCATTCAAATCACTCTATATTCCAGAACTCACACATCCTATAAACATCAACAGGACACGTTTAACAATCTCACAGAAAAGAGGATCTAATAAACATTAAACTCTAAACCAGCACTGCCCAGCAGAAATAGAATGTAAGCCACCAGTGGGAGCCACATGTGTAACTGAAAACTTCCTGCTGACCACATTAGAAAAGTAAAAAGAAACAAGTGGAATCACTCTCAATGATATATTTTATTGAACCCCATGTATTAAAAATAGAATCATTTCAACATGTAATCAACATGAAATTATTAATGAGATAGTGTATGTATTTTTCTCATACTAAACTTGGAAATCCAGTTTTGCCTTTATGACACATGCCAGCTCACCACATGCTGGGCTTCAGTGGCTCCCTGCTGTTAGTGGCTACCATGCTGCAGATTGCAGCTCTAAACTCTTCATGTCTTTTACACACTCTATTTTTTTTTAAATAGTTACTCTTTTTTTGCATGTATCTAACCAGTGTTCAAGCTCGCTTGGATTCTTTCCCTCTGAATTACTGTGTACATGTATATCTGTCACATAGTGTATACACATACTGAATATATGTCACATATATTTATACGTTGCATGCATTATATCTATTTAAATATGCATTTATCTCTGTGGTTGGTATGGTCCATATAAATGGCCTACCATTTGTAAAATTGATCTAATGATCTTCTGTTGTGTTATTATACTGATCGACATTCTCCTATTGGGCATTGTTCTCTCTTGTAAGTGTTCCTGCTACAAATGCTTTTTTTAAAAAAAGGGTGGAATTCATTTTTTTTTTTTTTTTTTGCTTTCTATTGCTCTCCCTTCCTCCTTCCTTAGTCAGCTATCTCTTCCAGAATTACAGAAAGTAGTTAGAAACCTTCCTCCTTCCTTGGTCCAGGATCAACCAAGTCTCGCTACACCAGTGCTTCCTGAGGGCATTTCGTCTTCTGTGACAGTTAACACCAGTTACCAAGCCTGGGCCTAAGCAGCTAATTCACGAATGTGTGGAGAAGGAACAAAGGATGGTGGCGGGAGATGTTAAGCAAACAGCTTCTTGCATAAAGGCTTTTGCAGGAGAAAAGAAAGGGCCCCTTCATTTTGAAGTCTAACGAGGATGTAGCAACACGTTAGAAAACACGTGCATGAATATGGATGGAGCTCCCCACACAGCCCCAGTGACTTGAAGGCAACAATGAAAAAACTATTATAGCTCCTGTTACAAAGGTGATGGGCTGGATATAATTAGGGATTAAATCTGAAATTCCCAGTACAGACCCAGCGTCGGGGGAACTTGACAAGCTGCCATCACTCCAAGGTCCCTGGGAGAAGCAGTGCTGTGTCTGGCTTAATCGGGGAGGGGCACCGGGGGACCTTACCATAGCGAGCCACTTATCACATCGCTAATGAACAGGGAGGCCTTCTAAGAGGGGGCTGGAGCCATGGTGTCACTTTCCCTTTGTTGTGTGCACATCAGCTGGCATCTCTGCAGGGGCGTGACTTGTCAGCAAGGAAACAAGTTGCTAGGTAACGAGGAAGTATGAGGGGAGCCCCCTCCCCCAGCCCCAGGGAAGCAGAGTGCCAAAGGGGCCCCAGGAAGGATTTGGCAGTTAGAAAACAAAACAACTACAGCTTCTAAGATGGAAAGATTAAGTGCTACCTAAGGAGTAGAGGCTGCTCCTTTTTGTTTGTTTTTGGAAGGAGAAGGCTGATTGGAAGAGAAGGGCCGTGACCCAGGAGCAGAAGGAGAAGAAAGGACCGGAAGGAATAGGCCAGAGAGGAAAGGAGGAGCTGTTGTTAAAAAGGGAGAGAGGGACAAGACAGGGAGAAAGAAAGCATCTGGAAATGACCCCACTACAGGATGGTGCACGGGGCCTCCAGGCAGGGCTAAGCCTCAGAGGACTACAACTGTCTAGGTAAAAAAAAGGCTGACATCTGGTCTTCAAAGCAGGCATGTGTCTTATCTGGAAACTTGTTGGAAACTCACTGAGCCCCACCAGGTCTACTGCTTCAGAACCTGTTCTAACAAGCCCTCCAGGTGATTCAGAAACACAGCACAGTTTGAGAGCCAGTGTTGCACAGGAATAAGTTGGCTTTGTTGTTGTTGATCCTCACCGGAGGACACATTTTCCATTGATTTTTAGAGAAAGTGGGAGGGAGGGAGGGAGAGAGAAACATTGATGTGAGAGAGTCATACCCATTGATTGGTCGCCTCCCACACATGCCTTGACTGGGGCAAAGAATTGAACCTGCAACCCAGGTACGTGCCCTTGACTGGAAATCGAACCTGTGACCCTTTGGTGTGCAGGGTGACACTCTAACCACTGGGAAACATCTGCCAAGCCAGGAATAAGATGGTTGTTGAAGGGCGAGGAGTGGATGTCAAGCACAGATAGAATCGGACCAAGTTCAGTAGGCAAGGAGAGCTTTATTCAGGCTATTGCAATAGGGAGAGAGGGCAGAACTCAGTCTGAACTCAACTCTCCTGCAGCAGAGGTGGGTGGTGGGGCTCAAAGGTGGGAGTGAGCTGATGCAAAAGTCCTGGAGGACTTTGGGGGTGGTCATAGGCCATTGGTGTTTACTAACAAATTTCTAGCTTTATGACAGGAGCTGGTTTTACAATTCCGAGCAAGATGTCCCTCTGAAGTGAGGCTCCTGCCCTCCCACAGGGACGGGAGGTAGAGGAGCCATCTCCTTTGATGGTTTCAGAGATGGTTCCCAGGTCCCAGAGAAAGACATTCCTTGGTTGTAAACCTCCCAGAAGCTTTTACAAAAAAGGTTTACATACATCTTCTAGGGGCAGAGGAAGCATGTGCAATGGCGAGCTTTCTAAGGAAAATGCTCGAAGTAAAGGGAGGCCAGCTGTTTGGTCAAGCCGAGAGGAAGGAGCGGTAGGGCTGTGCTTGGCACAGTCAAGGCAATGTTGTCCCCTCTGGGAACTGAACGGAATTCTCTCTCTGTCTCCTCTTTTCTCTTTGTAATCTCCATCCAGAGCCACAGTGGAGGGGACAGGGATGAAGGAGCGTACCCCAGAAGGTGGCTTCCTGGGGGTGGTGGACAGAAGGGTGGTGTGGGGCGGGGTGGAGAACACCAGCTTGTGCAGAGCCGCCCCCACCATCCACCCCACCCCGCCCCCGCTGTGCTGCTTTCATTGTCTTCATGGGAAAACAGACCAGGACGCACAGACAGGGAGGGCAGCGTGGGCTGGATTTGCTTGATTCTCTCCAAAGGCTTTCTGAAGAGCTGATAGCATTTGCTTGGAACGAAGTGGCTGTGGTGACGACAACAGGCCAGCTTCAGCCAGGCCTTTTCTGCGGCACGAACGTTTGCAACTGCCCATAGTCCGACCTTGAGGGACTTGGCCAAGATGGACTGCCTTCCAAGACAGATTTACTGCAAGGCTTCGTGCCTCTGACTGTGGGGCTCCTGGTGGGGACGGCCGCCCGTGCATCTGATCTTTAGAAGTCCTGCCAGGAGGGCTGGCGTTCTTCCTGCCCATTGTCCGCCGCGGCTCTTCTGCATAGCTGGTGACTGAGCACGCAGCACTGATGAGGGTGGAACTATTCCCAAGGACAAACGGGCTTTTGCTAGTGACCTTTTAGATAATCTGCTTTTTCTTGGAGGCAGCTGTTCTGGAAACCCAGCCAAGAGGCCTGGTGTGGGGCCCTGACTAATGTGCCGTGGGAGGCTGTGCTGCTCCCATCCGCGCGGTCCTGGTCACCACACACCCTACAGCACCTCTGCTCAGCTGACCTGCCTCCTGCTCAGCACAGCGGGGGGGGGGGGGGGGGGGGGCTGCCGGGGCTACAGCCTCCGATGCTGACAGTTGGCTCACCCGAACACTAGTGTCTGCTGCAGCCCATCCCGTATGCAAGGTCCTCCTGGGCCAACCAAACACGACATTTAATAAATAACAAACGCTGTGAAAATGTCCACTGTGACTTGCTTATGTGTTTCCCTAGACTGTGGGCTTCTCAAGGCAGAGCTAAGCCCGGTAAATGCCTGTGTCAATGGACGACACTTGGCCGTGGGCTCTTCCCACCTTCTATTCCATCATGAAGACGTTTCTGAGCTCCAGAGACGGCGAAGCCGCGCTTCCTTCACCATGCGAGGAGGCAGAGAATTTCTGCCAGAAGAACGATCAGAAGATCGTCAATCTTGGTAATATTTATGAGTGTTAATTTAATTTGAAAAACGAAACCGACCAGAGAAAAACATCACCCAGCACATGGTAACAACATAATTGTTGATGTTGTTGTTGTTGTTGAACAGCTAACAATGCAACGATTACAGGGAAAAGACCCATTTGTGAAAAAGATGTACAGGACGGCCAAACCCACACTTCAGAGTCTAAGAGAAAAGATGAATGCACCCGCAGCATAAATAATTCACCAAGGAAATTATTTAGTGAGCGCTTAGCGTGTGCTTAGCAGGTACCTGGCCAGACACAAAAAATGCTAAGACCACGCTGCCCTCCTGCAGCCTCTGCCAGCGCGGCTGCCCGAACAGAGCCCAGAGCCCCAGGGGCCCGGGGCCAACGGGTTAACAGGCCCATTGAAAAGACACTATTTTAAATACATTTAAAACAACAGCATTAAATGGGTCCCACTCTACACTGCTCTTCCTGTAGAATGAAGTGAGTTTTCTTGCGATAGAAACTCTGAAAACAGCGGACACCAAAGGATGACCTGGAGACGCCGCTTCTGGCCTGAAGAGGGAGGGCTGGGAACAGACCCAGCCGAGTCCCTCCTAAGTGCCTTTATTCCATCGAATTCTAAGGAGCAACGGGGACGCCCTTGTAGGCATTTGCATTGCAAAGCAGGCTGAAAATTGGCCTCCTTTAAACAGACGCCCCATGCAAGGCCGCCCTCCGCCCTCCGCCCTCCGCCGCCCGCCCTTGGCAGCCGCGACCCGGCGGTGATAATAGCGGCAGCCACGTGAGCGGCGCGGCTGAAAGGAAGACGCTGAGCTGCTCGACTGTTTAGGTAATTAATGCAGTCCCCCCGCCCCCCAAGGTTAGAAACGAAGGGAGGGGCGATGAATCTGGAGTGAGTCACCACTTTGGGTCCATTATATGCTCCTAAAGAGACGCCAGGTACCCTCGCTGCGTGCGGTTCTCCAGCCTCCCCCAGCCCCGCCTCAGCCCCGCCTCCGCCTCCGAGGATCACGGCGGCGGCGGCGGAGCGCCTCTCGGTGGGTCCTTAACAACAGGAAAGACCCTAAAGCGCCTTTTGATCCTGGCATCAATCAGAAGGAAAAAACCTCCACGACTCTCACCACAGACTGCGGTTACCTAAACTGGGATACTGAGAAACTAAGCCAGCCTTTGAGAGGACAATGCAGCGACTCAGGATTAAGGCAGAGAGCTCCCACCTCAAACAGCTGCCTTTGTTTGAGGCCAAGCATTTGCCTCAGTCTGACAGCCAGCCCCAGAAATCCAGGGGGTGGAGGGCAGCAAATGGTGTGTGTGTGTGTGTGTGAGATGTGGGCCAGTGTCCTTGTTGTGTGACAAATCCGCATATCTCGCATCCCTCCCCTTCTTCCCTTCCCTCTCCAGTTGTGCCCCTAGAGCAGCCGTGGGCAAACTACGGCCAGTGGGCCCCATTTGAAATGAATAAAACTAAAAAAAAAAAAAAAGACCGTACCCTTTTATGTAATGATGTTTACTTTGAATTTATATTAGTTCACACAAACACTCCATCCATGCTTTTGTTCCGGCCCTCCGTCCAGTTTAAGAACCCATTGTGGCCCTCGAGTCAAAAAGTTTGCCCACCCCTGGTCTAGAGCCAGACCTACACAAAACTGTGAAGCAAAATCTAGGTTCAGCATTCTAGACAGACCCCTATTTATTTAGTTACTATTTATTTGCTTATAAATTATTTTCCCTGCGTTAGTCTGCTAATTTTATCACAGTTCTGGAGGCTGCAAGGCCAAGATCAGTCTCCTGGTAGGGTTGGTTTCTGATGAGGACTCTCTTGCTCGCTTGCAGATGGCCACCTTCTCACTGTGTCCTCACAGGGCCTTTCTTTCCTCTGTGTGTGTGTGTGTGTGTGTGTGTGCACTCCTGGTGTCTCTTCCTCTTCTAATAAAGCTACCAGTCCTATTGGGCTAGGGCTCCACCTTCATGACCTCATTTAACCTAATTACCTCCCTAAAGTTCCTATCTCCAAATCCAATCACGTCGGGGGTGAGGACTTCAACATACAGCGTTTGCAGAGGGCACGATTCAGTCCATAGCATACCTCTTCTCTCTTCTTCCCAGTGCTGCAGACCTTTCTACTTCTTTCCCTCCAAAACTCTATCAAAACATTCACTTAGGAAAGGGCATAGCTGGCACTGCCCGAGGCCTATGGCAGTGGAGACGCCCTTTGTGAGAGACTCCGGGAGACATGATGAGCGTAAAATGACCGGATTGCAGAACAAAGTCTGGATGGTGTCATGGATGCTGCACTTAAGTGGCTGCTCCACTGTCCTCCCCCTTTCACATTCAGCTCCTGGAAAAGGAAAGGCAGAGTCGTCTCACCCATGTTCTCATTCCCGTTCATTCCCCACCCTTGCCTGGCTTCCATTGAAACGGCGGAAAACCGCCTAGTATCCTGTGCGTCTCCTCTACTCTCACCCTACACCTCTGACAACACCACTGACATCGGACCTGCGGGTTTATTCCCACAGGGACCAAGTCTACCACATCCGCTGGGCGTCCTATAATTCAATTCAGGTCTGACACTACCTGGAGCCAGTATCGGGCCCCACAGGGAAAGGCTCAGGCCTACGACACTGCCCCCACTTCAGATCCCAGTCCAAAGTCCAGGCTGTCACCTATGCTTCTGACCTACCGGCTATAAATGGAAGGTTCCCACAACCCCCCTCCTTTTGTTTAAGTTGCTAGAGCAGCTCACAGAACTCAGGAAAACAACTTATTTACTATAATGTTTTATAATGGTTTTTTTAATGGTTTATTATAAAAGGAGGCTACTCAGGAACAGCCAGGTAGAAGAGACCCATAGGTATGTGGGAAGGGGCAAGGAGCCTCTATGCCCACTGGGCCACCCTCCCAGCACCTCTGCGTATCCACCAACCTAGAGGCTCTCTGAACTCCATCCTTTTGGGTTTCTATGGAGGCTTCATTGCATAGGCATGATCAGTTAACTCACTGGCCATTGGTGATTGATTTAACCTCCAGGCCCTCTCCCCTCCCTAGTACACCAGTGTGAGTGTGAGTGTGTGTATGTGTGTGTGTGTGTGTGTGTGTGTGTGTTTCTGAATTTTCCAATGTTCTAATCACATGGTTGTTTCTCAAAGTAATGAGCCTGTATCCTTAGGGGCTTTCCAAGAGTCACCTCATTAGCATACACCCAGGTGTGGTTGAAATGGGTTTGTTATGATAAGACACTCTTCTTCACTTTTATAGCTCTGTAACTATTCCAAAAAATTTAGGAGCTCTGTGCCCAAAACCGGGACAAAGGCCAAATGTATATCTCTTGCTATAAATCACAGCATCATATACACATACTTCATTCATTCCTTCAACTGAGCGTCACATTTACCCACAACCCATCTTCCCCCGATTTGCATACCTCGGGCCTTGCCCACAAATGTATCTTTGGTTCATGGATCAACTCTTTATTAGACGGGGTTATGAGACTACATAAAATTTCTCTCGTCATATTTGAACTAAAAAAGTGCCTTTCAGATTTTAACCCTATCAGCTACATGATGTCATTTTATCTTAGGTAATAGGAACACGATAAAGCTGTTGTATCAGAACAGTTTCTTGTATTGTGCTTTTTGGGGGAGGAACAGAATTCCTCTTGGAGAGTGATGGCTCTCTTCTTTAAGCAAATACCTAAGAGGTGGGCCCCCTGGTGGCAAGAGGTGTGAAAGAATAGCGCTGCTGTGCATGTGAATACCACTGGTACCCTTGAGAGCATGGCCCTGGAGGGTTGCAATAGAAGGGGCATGGGGGAACCAGATGGCCGGGGAAGGAAGAAGGGTGGCGCAGAGTCTCTCTAGAGAGAGGTGACCTGAACAAAACTGGCAGAATTGGAACCTAAGGGGAAAGATGGAACCTGCCAGGCCGGTGTGGCTCAGTGGTTGAGCGTCGGCCTATGAACCAGGAGATCACAGTTCAATTCCCAGTCAGGGCACATGCCCAGGTTGTGGGTTCAATCCCCAGTGTGGGGTGTGCACAAGGCACCCAATTAATGATTCTCTCTCATCACTGATGTTTTTATCTCTCTCTCCCTCTCCCTTCCTCTCTGAAATCAATAAAAATGTATTTTTTAAAAAAGGTCCTTGATAAATTCCTATTAAGGACTCTAGGATATTAGGTGTAATGTTCAGCTTTAAGTTATTTCTGGCTGTATGCTCTTCTGTGGTCTCCCCTTTCAACATTTGGCAACGGCCTAGTACATATAACCACTTTGTGCGCATGGAGCCTGCAGAGTGGAGGGGCACCTGAGGCCATGGCAGGTGTGGCTCAGTTGGTTGAGCTCCAAAAGATCTCG
Source organism: Myotis nattereri (assembly GCF_964212035.1). Lineage (NCBI taxonomy): Eukaryota > Metazoa > Chordata > Mammalia > Chiroptera > Vespertilionidae > Myotis > Myotis nattereri. The sequence goes on along the minus strand of NC_138080.1, from coordinate 61,816,431 downwards.
GGTTCAATTCCTGGTCAGGGCACATACCCAGGCTTCAGGTTCGATCCCCAGTTGGGGTGAGTATGGGAGACAACCAATTGATGTCTCTCTCTCTCTCTCTCTCTCTCTCTCTCTCTCTCTCCACCTCTCCCTCTCCCTCCCTCTCTCCACTCCCTCTCCCTTCCTCTCTCTGTAAAAAGTCAATAAAAATATATTAAATACATTAAATATGGCTATTAGTGTGGGCCCTGATCCAGTCTGACTGGTGTCCTGTTAAGAAGAGGAGATGGGGACACGCAGAGGAACACCAGGGATGCACATGTGGAGAAATGACTGTGTGAGGACACAGCCCTCTGCCGGCCAGGAGAGAGGCCTCAGAAGAAAACAAACCTGCCGACAGGATCTTGGACGTCCGGCCTCCAGAACTGTGAGAACACAAATCTCTGCTGTTTCAGCCGTCCTGCGCGTGGCACTTTGTTACGGCAGCCGACTCAGACAGGCGTGTGCTCAGACCAGCCTGCGCCGTTGTGCGTATGTTGTGATGTGTGTGTATGTTGGTAAGTGATGGGAAGGGATATGTTTGGGGTACAGCCCACCAGTTGCTATGGGGAAGGATTCTCTTCACCACCCAGCTTGGCTGCTGCCCTCTCTCTTTAGGACAGACTATTCCCTGGTGTGGGCGGGACCAGTGTCAGGGAGGGAGAGAAAATAGAACCAGAGATGTGGGTTAGCAGTCGGATGGGGAGAGAAGCAAGAAGCACATTCATTTATAGTCTGCGGAGAGCCAACCAAGCGTCGCGGTGGGAGACGGGGCCAGGCAGAAGGCTTCACTTACCGAAATAGAACTCTGTTTTGACATTCTCCTTGCAGCTGTTTTACCCACGCTTGTCTGTCTCGCCAAGTGCACCCAGAAAAAGCAGCAGGGTTTTAGCTTCTCGCGGCGCCATCTGGTGGTGCTCATGCAGAGGTACAGCGGTTCAGTGCCCACAGCCGGGCGTCCCCCCCATACGCAGAGAGACGCCTTTGGCTCTGTAAGGGGTCATGGACACAAAGGCTCTTGGGAGGAAAGTGAGAGTGCAAAGAGCGCCCACTTGGAACCAGACGTGGACTCTGGCTCTGCATCTCATTAGCTGCACAATCTTGAGCAAGCTCTTCTCTCTGTGCCTCAGCTTCTTCAGGTAAAAAAATAAGGGTCACTAATGCCAACAGGATTTTGTGAGCGTTCATTGAGATAAAACTCCAGAACATCACAGTTCTTGGAATGTTGTACTTCAGTAAACACTTCATCCCTTTCTCCCTTCTTCATTTTTTCTTGTATCCTCCCCCCCCCCCCACACACACACTTATATGATTTTGTAAATAATTGAAATCCTGTACAGTTAATTTATTTTATTAGTGGTGGGGTCAGGGGAGAGGCATCTGGAAGAACCTAGAACAGGAGGGAGTGAGACCACCAGGCCCTGCTCTCACAGGCATCAACGCTAGTGTCCCCAGGTCTGACCTTGACTGTTTCCGAAGAGGATCCTGCCTACCTACGATGAGGGACAGGAGGTGGTGTGCTCACATTTTGAGATCTCCTCCAAGCCTGCGAGTATTGAGTCTATGGACTACAGCAACACTGACAAGAACACGCGTCAAAGACACCCATTATCTAAATGATGCAAAAACAGATCGCCATTATGCACACAGAGAACCTTTGCAATTCGCTTTAAAGGTGAAAGGAAGGAGACAGGAGAGTTGCCTGCAGAGAAAGGATTCCAACGTATTTGAAAGTAACGGAAATATCTTCCCCTCACATTAAAAAAATCTGGGGCTCAGGGCATGTGCCTGCATATGGCAGCTCTTGCAGATGCCGGGCACTTTCCTGGGGGCTACCTCTGTCTTCTCTAACACTAATCTTGAAATACATTATTCAGTGGGGCAAGGTTCCCAACCTAAGACCTAGAAAATATTAATCACACAGGAAAGAAGGATCAGGGGTGGACCCTAAGCCCTCTTGGGGCCCCGCAGTCTTAAGATCAATGACCTTGACCATCTTTGGTGACCTGGGCTCCCTCTTCCTGCCATACCCAATGGACTCATGGGCATTTCAAACTGAACCCCTCCTTTGATCTAATTCCTATCTCAGTAAATGGCACCATCATTAACCTACCTGGTTGCTCAAGTCAGAAACCAGAAATATGGGAACCCTTAGCTCCTGCTTCCTTCCCATCCATCAGACACATCCGGTTGCACCACGCCCAACGCTCTTGACCTCAGTTCTCTACTGAATCCCTCTCCATCCGCATGCTCCGCACCGGCTCCGTGGTGGCCGACTGACGCCCTGTGGGGCATCTCATCTGCCACGTGAGGCCTGCCAGCCATCCGAGTCCCAGCTCCTGTCTGAAGTGCCACACGGCAGGGCACGGGGAGTGATGTCAGAGGGGCCAAGGGATGCAACCTGGACGACTGAGTTGTTAACTTGTTACTCGAGGTTGTTCCAGTAACTACTCAGGTGTGACAAATTACCCCAGATGGGGTGTAGAGCAACCTTTGAGTCAGGTTCACCGATTATGTGGGTCAGTAGGACACAGTAGGACTGGCTTGTGTCTGAGGCCGAAGCTGGGAGACTCAGTGGCTGGAAGTGACTGTGCAATAGACTCATCCGAAAGGACCTTCGCTCGCAGGTGCAGCGGGTCCTGCTGGCTGTGGGCGCTGACCAGCCCCGCACGGTGGCCTCAGGGCAGCCCAGGGCTCCCAGCACAGTGCTCCCGTGAGCGAAGCAGGAGCTCCTTGGCCTTTAACGACTGACCCTCGGAAGTCACACAGCACCACCTCTACTGAGTTTCTGGCTACGAGGGAGGTATTCACAGTCCAGAGTCACAGGAGAGGCTGTGGTCCCAACTCATGATGGGAGAAATGCCAAATAATTTGCAAATATGCTTACAAACTGTCCTGGGGGGGAAACTGATCAGTGAGAGATGGGTGACAGAAGGTAAATTCTCCTTCCCTCCCTCCAGAGGGCTGGTCTGAGGGGTGCCTTCTCCAGCAGCCCACCCTGAGCGGCAGCTGTGTGTCACCAGCTGTGTGTCACCGCAGCTCATCCAAAGCGCTGCGCGGGAGGAAACGCCCCCTCTCTTGCTGCCTTGGGATCACACCGTCCAAATACTAGTAAAGCATCCGCTGTAGGCCTCCCTTGCCTCGGGCTCTGCTGCTTCAGACAGCGTGGGCTGAGCTACCTCCACAACCAAGCTGTCACCGCGTCCGGCTGGTTCGTTCTTTCAGATATCGTTCTTGTCCATTCACTCCTCTCTGCCCGCTGACCTCCCCGCAGGCCGGCCACCACCTCGTCCTGCACAATAGGCTCCAGACAGACCCATTTATGTCTACACTGGTGGCCCCCCTCAGTCCACACTGAGATTTGGAAACAAATCGCATGACACCATCTCCCCGCTTAAAGCCCTGTGGTGGCTCCTCATCCTCTTTATACAGCAGGGCCAGGGCCCTCAGCACATTGGAGTGGGATGGTTCTTTGTTGTGGGAGCCGTCCGTTCAGTGCAGGAGACGTAGCAACATCCCAACCTGGACGCCCGTAACTCTCCATTCCCCGACTGCACAAGGAAAAATGTCTCCAGACATTGCCAAATGTCCCCGGGGGCTGGGAGCTGGGACGAGGGAGGGAACAAAATCGTCTTGGTTGAGCACCTCTGGACTAAAGCGAGCACACTTACCAGGCCCTGTGTGGGCGGGCCCTGGCTCAGCGGAATTCTTTGACCGTGCCATGGCCTTTCCCTTTTCCGGTGTTTTACTGCTGTTCCTCAACCCGGAGCATGCCCTTTTCGCCCACTTGTCCAGCCCAACGCACACACCTGCAGCCATTCACCTAGCTGTCACTGCATTACTAGTCCTCAGCCATTCACCTAGCTGTCACTGCATTACTAGTCCTCAGCCATTCACCTAGCTGTCACTGTATTACTACTAGTTCTCAGCCATTCACCTAGCTGTCACTGCATTACTAGTCCTCAGCCATTCACCTAGCTGTCACTGTATTACTACTAGTTCTCAGCCATTCACCTAGCTGTCACTGCATTACTAGTCCTCAGCCATTCACCTAGCTGTCACTGCATTACTAGTCCTCAGCCATTCACCTAGCTGTCACTGCATTACTAGTCCTCAGCCATTCACCTAGCTGTCACTGCATTACTAGTCCTCAGCCATTCACCTAGCTGTCACTGCATTACTAGTCCTCAGCCATTCACCTAGCTGTCACTGCATTACTAGTCCTCAGCCATTCACCTAGCTGTCACTGCATTACTAGTCCTCAGCCATTCACCTAGCTGTCACTGTATTACTACTAGTTCTCAGCCATTCACCTAGCTGTCACTGCATTACTAGTCCTGAGCTGAAACAGCACTGCATGCTCCGGGGGCACCGGGACTTGCCACATACAGCGCTCAACACAGTGGCGCTGAATTGACTAGTTGGTGCAGCCTTGTTCATGCTTGTGCTCACGCTCTGAAAACACCACCAGATCAGGGCTGCCGTCTGTCTTGCTCAGCCCTGAGTCCCAGGCCTCGGCACAGCGCTGGGCCTGCGGGACATTCTCAGTGCACCGGGTAATGCATGAATGAACGAGTGGGCTAATACTACTTAGGCACATTTTTGGGAATATCTCCAGACGCCTTCCTTTGCTTGCTGTAGGTTTTTCTCTGCCCCTGTGGAGCCAGCCCTCTTTTCTGATGTTTCCCAACCAAACAGCCTGCCTGACCCAGGCGCCTCTGCAGACTCGGCCCTGCTCTGTGACCTGCTCTCTGCAAAGAATTTAGGCGAAGTAATCTGCAGACTGCGCTTTAATTTTACCAAACCGCTCTAGAAGTCAGGCATGCACTGAAAGATCAAACCAAAGTCTGAGATAGGACTTTTGATTCTTCAAAATATGTATCAAAAAATGGAATTCATCCTTTGGCTTTGCGTCCACTCAGTGGGACTTCTTTCGGCTGGTCTCACCTTCACCCCTGACAGACTGCCTCCTGTGGTCTCCACAGGGACGCCTCCTCTGCAGTGTCCTGTTTTGGACCCTTTCTTTCCTTTCCTTTTTTTCAGACCTCAAAGAACTGCTTTACTGATACTGCACAGCTGGGCTCAGCTGCCCATGGCCCTTGCTGGGCAGGGTCTGTGTTTGGCTAGTGCGTGGTTCTGAGTGAGACTGGACTAAGGACTAAACCCTGGGGTTTCTACATTTAAGCACCAAGGCTTGAAGCTCCGGCGCACCTCAGGGCTCTTGCTGGAAGGGGACAGTATGTGGCCTCCTGAAAACCTGGTGCGTTTTAGGGCACCAAGGAGGAGTGGCTTTGGCAAACAGCTTTTGTGAACGGACTTGTTGCAGTTCTGATCTCGGGCCTCTGGAGAGCTGGAGGAGGAAGCTGAGACCGGGAGGCCCCGCCTGCCGGTTCTGATGCTCCAGCTGCCTCCCCATGTGTGGAATCCCGAGTTCTGGTAACCCTGAGACTTACACCCCCTAGTGGTGTGACAAGATATAACTTCTCTTGATAGGACAGAGTTAAGCCACAGCTCTCCGCTCTGAATTGTGTGGCTGACCAGAACCTTCCAATTGCAAATTAGGGTTGGAATGAGATGAGCTGGTGGGTCCTCTGAACGTGAATGGGAAGAGGGTTCAGAGGTCGGCGGAAGCTGTGTTGTCTGGAATTCCCTCCCGGGTGGGTTGGCCTGGGACCTGCCAGAGACTGAGATTCTGAGGATGCTCTGCTGACCAAGTCCCAGAAACAAATGTGAGAACAGAACACAATGAAAAGAAAGCAGGAAGGATAAACAAAAAGGAAGGAAGATGAAACAAATACAAAATAATATTGAATGTAAACTGTAATTTTAAAAAATTTAAACATTCAAAAAAAGCGACTTTATAAAAACAAATAAAAAAGATTGATTAAAAAGAGAAAAAAATAAAGGAAAAGAAGAGCAAACCAAATATCCAATATTTGAAATTCTTTTTTAAAAATATTTTTTTATTGATTTTAGAGAGAGGAAAGGAGAGGGAAAGAGAGACAGAAACATCAGTAATGACAGAGTATCTTCCATCGACTGCCTCCTGCACGCCCCCTACTGGTGATCAAGCCAGCAACCTGGGCATGTGCCCTGACCAGGAATTGAACTGTGATCTCCTTGTTCATGGGTCAATGCTCAACCACTGAGCCACGCTGGCCAGGCCAGTATTTGAAATTCTTTATCCTGTTGCCAGGGTAGCAGAACAGTCCTAGGCCTTCCTGCCTCCTGATGTTATATCTGGTTTTTCCGGTTTGGGGCTGGTGGGGTTTTTCCTTGTGTTTTGTTATGTTTCTTTTTCTGCAGGACCTGACTGGCCTATGGTCTACCCATTCGGGGTTTTCATGAGTCACCTTATAACAGGCTGTGTGCTGTGTTGCAATGACTGTTGTTTGGTGGGTCAGCCCAGACGCAGGCTTAGTATTGCTCCATTGTTGTACACCTTCCTAGCGGCAGAAACTAGCTGCACTCTCAAGCTCTATTAAAGCTTCCAAGAACTTGAGGCACTCTCCCATCATGTCAACTATCTCTTAGGACAGTGATGGCGAACCCTTTGAGCTCGGCGTGTCAGCATTTTGAAAAACCCTAACTTAACTCTGGTGCCGTGTCACATATAGACATTTTTTGATATTTGCAACCATAGTAAAACGAAGACTTATATTTTTGATATTTATTTTATATATTTAAATGCCATTTAACAAAGAAAAATCAACCAAAAAAAATGAGTTCGCGTGTCACCTCTGACACGCATGTCATAGGTTCGCCATCACTGTCTTAGGACCTGGGTTTGCAGACTGGCTGGCATCGGTGGGGAGAAGTCAGCAGGGAATCTCAAGATGTGTCTGGAAAGTGGAAAGAAGGTCGTTCATTGGGGAGACAAGGTCACTCTGGATTCTCTGTTTTGTTTTTTAAAGATTATTCTCTAGTATGGATGTGCCCAGGTTTCTCAAAACAGGAGCTGTAGACTCCCAAAGGCTTTGGCCATCTGACAGGGGCCCCATTTCCCTGCTCACCTCTTTGTTCTGCCTTTTCTGTGTCTCGGAGCAGTCCTCATATGGAGACCCACTGCCTGCCGCAGGCCCAGCCCAGACCTCCCCGTCAGGGCCTGTGCTTTGGGAAGTTATTTTAGGAAATGGTGTGTACTGAAGGCCAAAACCATTCAATCAAACACACAGGGACGTTGCAATACTGTCCTGGACTTCTAGGATTCATCTTCTTGCATCGTGTTGGTCTTCTTTGGCTTCAAGAACAAGTAAGACCAGGGGGAACCTGCAGAGACCAGCAGGGCACCATGAGAAGATCCGGTTTGCAGGTATTTGCAAATTAATTTTGGCATTCCTTGTTCCTCAGGGTTAAAAACAAGACAGCAGGCAGCAAGTGGAGGCACTTATTCTAAGCACTGTGTCATCAAACCGGACTTGATTACAGCTTCAGCTCACCCAGAAATGGAATCCTGCACCAGCCAATCAGGAATCGCCTGATCAGCACTGGTTAGATAACTGGCCTGATGAACCCCTGCCATCCCCTAAAGGAAAGTGACTTTGCAATCACTAGTCGCTTCTGCCAAGGATAACTTCCTGGTTCCCTCCCCTTCTGCCCAAGTCTTTCATTCTGTACAGCTCCTCGCAGCTCCTTCCTGCCTGGCAGATGGGGTGCTGCCCAGGTCATGAATCACTGAATAAAGCCAATAAGATCTTCAACATTTCTCCAGTTGAGTATCATTTTTTAACACGACATATGTGTGTTTCTTTGAATTCTCCTTTGAACTGGTCAAAATGGCATACTGCTTCCCTCATGAATGAATTCAATAAACTCTCGATGTGTTTTCATTTTGTATTTGTCTGAGAGGCATGGTTTTTTTTACCTTTTAACAAATATCTTTTAACATTCTGTACCCAATATGCTCAATACTTTTCTAGGTATTTTATGTGCTTATTTAACAAACACACAGCACACACTTTTAGTTGCCATGTGCTATTTTAAGTGCTTTATAAATGTTAATTAATTCAACCCTCCTAACAGCCCTATTTCATTTGAACTTCCCTTCAGCCCGCATTATCCCCTCTGAACGAACAGAGGCCATAAATCCTGCCACGGTGGTGTTACCTTAACTGTCTGAACTGGGAGCTCGGGGCAGACCTGCGTGAGGCTGAGGCGTGCTGGCCGCCCTGTGGGCACTGGGTACCCCTCGAGTCTCAGTGATCTGAGACAAAGAAGGGCCCCCGACTTTATTCTGAGGCAGCTGCATCTTTACAGAGCAAAACGATTGCATGAACAGAGGGGGGACTATGATGAATGGGCTCCGTGAAGGACCCGGCTGTGGCTGCACCCTACGTGGGTGCTGCGGGGCGTGGCTCTGCAGCGCAGAGGCCCTCGGCCAGGATGTCACCGTGTTCCTACCAGAGGTCAATTAAAATATCGCTCCACTTCTTTCCTCTCGGGGCCTCTTCCTTCTTGGAACAGATATCTGAGCTTGTTTGCTTTTTAATCCGTGAAACAAACTTCGTTATAAAACAAATAAGTCATGGGGATGTATGTACAGCAAGGTGACGAAAGTTAAATCATAAGAAAAAATTTATAATTATGTGAGGCAATGAATGTTAACTAAACTTATTGGGGTGGTCATTTCACAATATATACAAATATCAAATCATTATGTTGTACATCTGAAACAAATGCAATGTTATATGTCAATTATATCTAAAAAAAAAGACAAACATCGTCACCATGGTCGTGGGAGTGTCAAGGTGACCGTGGGAGGCAGCATGGGACAGGGGACAGGGCCCAGGTGGGAGCTGCTGGACTTGGGGTCCAATTCTGGGTCTGTAATTTACCGAGGAACAAAGTTAGATTCTGTTTAAATTAGAGGAGCATTTAACTCTCAGTGGGATTGAATAAGTGCTTCCTTTTACTTTCCCACAGGAGATGAGAAAGGTCTCAACGGGCCGTGGAGCTGGGGAGCAGACCAGAGGGGCCCCGGTGTTTGGAGAGGGGGAGAGAAATTGTTTGGGAATTGGCTGAGAAGACGGTTTAGCTGCAGGTGCAGGTGCCGCTGCCGCGGGGAATCCGGCAGCCCGCTGCTGGCACGAGAGAGCCAGTCAATCAGGCTCAGGAAGCGGCTGGGCAGATAAGACCGCGCCTGGCAGCTAGACCAGCCCTCTCCTGTTCCTGTTCCAGAGCAAAGGTCACTCCGCCTAGAATCATCTTTTTTTTTTCTCTCCCGGCTTTGTTTACCTTAGAAGGAAGTCATGAACGTGCCCTGTTCTCGTCCCCTCATTTCTACAAACAGTTCCCAGAAGCAGAACCGTCTTGGTGAAAGATGGCCGGGAACTCAGTTTTGCTGGCTGCTGTCTCTGTCCTCTCTGCCTGTCAGCAAAGTAAGAGTCCAGCAGTGTGTGTGTCAGTGTGTGTGTGTGTGTGTGTGTGAGAGAGTGTGTGTGTATGTGTGTGTGTGAGTGTGGGGTGAGAGTGTGTGTGTGTGTGAGAGAGAGAGTGTGAGTGTGTGTGTGTGTGTGTGTGTGAGAGAGAGAGAGAGTGTGAGTGTGTGTGTGTGTGTGTGTGAGAGAGTGTGAGAGTGTGAGAGAGTGTGTGAGAGAGTGCGTGTGTGCGTGTGTGTGAGAATGTGTGTGAGTGTGTGTGTGGTCGAGGGAGGTTGGTTTCTCGGTTGCATACTTGCTGGGGCCCCGTGTGCTCCGAAGACCACAGTCTGCCCAGCGCCCCTCTGTGGTGATGACCCACAGTTCACGCCAGCATTCCAAGGGTGCTAACCAGGATGAGGGGCAAGCAGACTATAAATATTAATTACGAGTGTTCCAAAGGCAGCGTTGTACCTGCCTGTAAACTCTGGCTGTGGTTTCTTAAACTTTGATCTTTTAATTAATGTGTTTTCTGAAATACACTGCTTATGGCAGGTCTGAGTATCAGGTTAAAAGGAATCTCCTGCAGAGATATGAGCCTCCAATTCAGGACTGAATTCTAAATTCTGAAGCACCTCCCCACTAGGATTACTCAATATCCCAGTCGCCTGGTTAGCTAAGGGCTTTTCTCCACGGGGATCACAGGTGCTCAGTTCCTAGCCTCTGACCTTCTAAATGGGGAAGAGGGTCTGAGCACTGCTGGGCAAGACTTCAAACCAAGTACACATTTCTTTATCCTGCCAAGGCTGTTTGTACCCGCAAACCGGGCAGGGCTGTGGGCTGCTCGAAGGCACTGCAGTTGAGGAGAAAGTCCAGCTTGCACATGCCCTCACTGCCTTGCCCAGCCAGTTTGTTCTGTGGATTTGTGGAAATATTACACCATTGTGTGGTCTGAGTCACAGCCTTTCGTGGAGGAGAGCAGGATGTTTGTGACCCATTTACGAAGCACTTAGGTCTGAAGCGCCCCGTGCTGGCCCCCTGGGTCGCATAGACCTACATGGAGCCACTACTCACCGTGTGACCCTCATGCCCACCCTGCAGGGAGCACAGGAGCGGGGCCCTGGGCACCCCGCTGACAGAGCCCATATCATCCTCACAGGAGGCTTCTGTGGCTGGTGGATGTGGGGACAGAGTGAACTGGGCCAGAAGGCCTGGCGGCTGGGTGCCACGGGTGGGAGTAGGAAGAGAGGAGAGGAGACTGCACCAATGGTGATTGGGGGAGGACAGGGAATGTTGGGTGATGGGTGGGAGGGAGGGAGGGAGGGAGAGAGAGAGAGAGAGAGAGAGAGAGAGAGAGAGAGAGAAGGGCTGTTCAGTTGGCATAAGAACCAGAATTTGTAGCTCCTACAAGAGTCTGCTGTTTATGGAGTCAGGACCCCATGTGTCATGGTAGAAGCAGCTCAGGTTTTGAAGACAGTCTTGAATCTGTCTAGCCCAGCCATGCCTCAGTCAGGGGGCCCTGGCCAGGATGCTGTGTCCTTCAGGGTCCTCATCAGCAAGGGTGAAGCAGGACCCTGGGTAGAACATGCCCACAAGGAGTGGGAAGGCTGAATCACATGGTCTCACTATGCCTAACTAACAAATCCCTCCAAATGGTTTTTTAAGTGGTTGTACCATTTTACATTCCCACCAGCCGTGGTAAGTGTTCCAGTTACTCTTGTATCCTCACTTGTCTGTCTTTGTAAACTAGTATGACCTGTCTTTTAAATTTTACATATTTTAAAAAATATTTTTATTGGTTTCAGAGAGGAAGGGAGAGAGAGTTAGAAACATCAATGATGAGAGAGAATCATTGATCAGCTGCCTCCTGCACGCCCCCTACTGGGGATTGAGCCTGCAACCTGGGTACATGCCCTTGACCGGAATCGAACCTGGGACCCTTCAGTCCGCTGACATGGTCGATCCAATGAGCCAAACCAGCTAGGGCAAATTTTATACATTTTAATAGGTATGCAGTGGTATCTAATTGTGGTTTAAATTAGCATTTTATTAATGAATAATAATGTGTCAGATTTTTAACATCTATTCCCTTTTACTTGCAGGTTATTTTGCTATGCATGTAGCAAAAGCAAGATTAAAATACAAAGTTATGCCCCCAGCAGTCTCTGGGTCACCTGAGTTTGAGAGAATATTTCGTGCACAGTAAGTCATGCTTCTCCACCATTCAGGGATCCGGGCTAGCCACACACTACACACACACACACACACACACACACACCGCTCTGATGTGGGGAAAGATGTGCAGAGAAGAGAGAATCATTCTTCCCAGCCAACACCCTTCTCATGACCTTTGAAGCTTGAGGTAGCCAGTGCGTGGAGTCTCTACCCACCTTTATTACAGATTCGGAGGGGCCTTTACAAAAAGCCTGGGCTCTGATGGCTCTATTCCCTTCCCTGAATTTCTCCTGAGATGATTCTCAGCCCTACCCCAGTCCTTGCCTTAGAGTGTAAGGTTTAGGATAAATCTGTCCAAATCAGATGACTAGTAAAGCCATTTCAGCTTTATCTGAGGCGGGATCCCTGGGGATAACCACTTCATTCCGAAGCCTACTTGGCCACCTGTTCTGGTGCGAAGGGCGGGCTCCCCTGAGCTCTGCCGGTTCCTGAGAGGGGATGCACTTGCTTCTCTGGCTCTCCTGGACCAAGCACGGAGGCCCGTCAGCCTCCCTTAGAGGTCTCATGGCCTTGGCTGTAACAGGAATGCTGCCTATCCCCACCTCTTTCTCCTGCTGCGTTGCTCTAGGCATAGTCAGGAAGCGTGGTGTTACGGCGAATTCTACCTCCAAGTGGAACGTGACATCTCACAGCAATCAGTGCAGGGTCCCTCTGAGCACCACGGAAGTACCTGTTTCCTGCCTGAGGGGAGCCTCAGCTTGGATATTCGTTTGCCAAGAAAAGATGCTTATTATGAAGCCTAAGTTACCCAGTTACCAGCCCAAGGCCCCTCTCCAGGGCCCCACCCAATTCCGCTCCTTTTCCTACACAGATTGAGGTGACTATCTCTAGAGTTTCCCAGCCTTTTACCAGAACACATTTTTCCCCCAATTGTGAAAATAGCAGTTATAATTTCACCAAGGGCCATTCCTTCATGCTATTGCTCAGCTTAGAAACTTCTATGTAGTTTAATTTGAGCACCTCGAATCCTTTAGATTAAAGGCTTTTCTAAATCTGAAAAGTAGATCCAAGTTTTAAATGGATCTTGCCACAATTTAAATACATTTCCTCGGATTCTATCCTCACTGGAAGGAAGTAGCTGAGCACCTCACTCGTCTTCATACACGTGAGGATCATGTACGGAGTGTCTTTCATCTTCTTCATGTTGAGGCTAGGGAGCACGAATTCTTTAGCTGTTTTTCTCCAATCATTGCAAAAATTAGGTTGTTATTTTTAGACTAAAACTTTTCATATTACTTCCAAGCCAGGAGTCTAGAAGTATATGTAGTGGGTTTCATGTTTCTAGGTAAGATAGAGGAATTGCTTCTTACTTAGTTCTTGTTAAAGTATCCTCTTTTACTTCATGCTAAATTATTCAGTTCCTGGTCCGGAATTAACTGCCACAAGGCCCAAGTAAACCCAGTCGTCACGAATCTGAGTACTCTTTGTAATATTACCCTCTTCTCACTCTTGTAGGTCTGTAATTTTGTTGTTGTTACTATTTCACTAGTTTTTTTATAGTCATTTTGAATTCTAATTATGAAATTCAGGAATTAAAACAAGTGACCTTAATGCATATCTAAAAGCTACGGAGAAAAGGAAAATTTAGAAAGATAGTACTTTTTCAAACATTCTGCGCTACTGGGATGATGGGAATGTGGGTCACCTAATTTTGTAGTAAATGCAAATAAGTTAAATGAGAGAGACCGTAAGCACATCTCCATTTTTCTTCCACGTGTACTCATCTTGGGCACTAGCTGGGAGCACAGAATGTACTTACCCACTAAATGAGGGCTTGAGATCGCTCCAAGATGAAAAAATGACTGTAAATGGTGAGCTGTTCGAACTCTAGCCTCCTGCTCCACAAGCACCAGTCTTAGTCAGCTTGCGCTGCTGTAACAAAACACCACGGACTGAGAGGCTTAAATAACAGACATTTGTTTTCTCCCAGTTCTGGAGGCTGCTCGGCTAAGACCAAGGTTCTGGCTGATTCGATTTTCTGGTGAGAGTTCTCCTTTCATGGCTCTCCATGTCCTCACGTGGCCTTTCCTCTGCGCACGTGTGCCTGGGTGCTGGGAGAGTGAGGCCGGTGGGTGCCAGAGAGCTCCGGCTATTTCTTCTTATAAGACACCAATCCTATGGGATCAGGGCCCTTCTGCCCTTGTGTATCCTTAAGTACTTCCTTACACCACCATATGGATGGTAGGGCTTCAACATATGGATTTTGGGGAGGGCACAAACACTCAGTCAGTGCCACCACCAAAAGCGTCTGTCGCACAGACTGGGTGATTTCAGGGAGTCAGGGGACGGCTGGCATTTGATGAGCTGCAAGCCTCACTCCCTCTCTGCTCACCCTGTTCCTTGTCAGCCACATCACTGACAAGTGCTGGTTAGAGTCATGTTCTCCTGCCACCCCCCACAACCTCCCTCGGGTGTCCTCACACAAGGGTTACTTGACAAGGAGCAATTTAGATAGTTACGCGTCTATAAAAGATTAACTCAGCAACCTCTCATCCCCAAGACTGGTCTGAGTGTATTAGCCTAGTGCTCCGACCCCCAGTCAGAGTAATAATCCAAAAGACGTCCCAGGGTCGAAAGCCAGCGGCTGGGGCCTGGGTCCTGGGGCCTCTGTTAACAGTGCGAGCCGCCCGCTGCTCGGGAAAACAGCCATGAAGCAAAAGGAGGGAGAAAACGCAGCAAACAGAAGCTCGAAAGAGGAAAACCTACGAAAGCGCCTTTAAGTTGTTTTTTTAGTTTTTAAAAGCTAGCACTCTATGAGCACGGCCCTAGAAATGATCTACGTCTGATCAGGTTTTCTCCTTTGGCGAATGGTCCAGATTTCCCATGAGCAAGATTGTTATAAGCAAAGTTGTCTGTTCATTAGAAATCTCTCTGTCAAATCACAAAGATGTTCAGAAGTGATGTGTACCCTGAGAGGGTGCACTAAGTAATCTGCTGGGAAGGGGGGGGGTATTCAAACTTCTATTTATACTTAAAATTTCATCCTTTTGTTTCTATTTTGTGTGTGTTTTATAATACATATGACATTCTTTCCAAGTCAATTGTATTAGCTGTGCTGATGGATCAACCCCATATTCCCAATGGTTGGACACAATCAATGGACGTTTCTTTCTTGCTCACATGAAGTCCTGTATGGGTGTTCCTATTGGGTGGCCTTCCACGTGGTCATTCAGAGGCCTCAGCTCCTTCCGTCTAAGGGGTCTTTCCCCACCCAGGTCCTCAGCGTTCTCCCCATTCAACCAGCGAGTGGGGGAAGGAGCTTGGCACACCCTCGACTTAACCATTTGGCTCAGAAGTGACATATTTCACCTTCATGCACTTTCCATTGGCAAGAAGGGGCACCGCTGGAATGCAAGCGGGCTGGGGGTATCGTCCTGGGCTGGGCAGCACCCACTCAGTCCATCGGCCGTCAGCTAGCACCTCTGCTACTGTAGGCATGTGTATGTTTTTATGAGGGCTGTAGAGCTGTTAGGGCTATGTGATGAAAACCATTTGGAGACGAATGTTTCAGGAACTGTCAGAGTTTGGGTTGCCTTGCCATAAATTGATTCTTCCCCCCCCCCCCAAATGAGGTGAACTTTGCAGTACCCTTAATGACTGAGACAGGGTCCTGACAGCATTTAGTTTGGGACTGCTCTCCCTGCTCCCAGCCCTCGGATCCAGGTGGGAATCTGCAGAGACCACACGTCCTAAGCCTCATGGCCCAGACTCCCCTGGACTTGGGTGGACCATGAGGGTTTTAGCAGCCATAATGACTCAGTCTCAACAGGCTCCCCCAGGACGGCCTTTAGGATGACCACCTAAAGTGCCTGGCACTTTCTTGGTGTGGACACTCAACGTTCTGTGTCCCAGGAAAGCCCTTAGTTCCAGGCCAACCAGACAACTTACCGGGTGGTCCTGGTTTTAAAGCTGAAAGTCCCATGCTCTGAAAACCTTCCCCGTCCGGGGCAGACCAGGACGGTTGTCCACCGACTGTCCTTTCAGCAAAGACTCTTTCTGTTCTCAGCCCTGTGTGGAAGTGAGGTGCATGGTGACATCCGCCTGTAACAAAGGAGAACCTCCCCCTGCTCTTTTCATGGGAAGCTTAAATATCAGCGGAGCACAGGATCATGGTGCAAAGAGGGCTCTAACCAGCCAATGAGGGGACAGGCTCAGCTTCCCTCAGCGGACGTGGAGGGAAGGTGGGCATCACTGGGGGCCCTCAATGGTGCCTTCTGTTCCAATAGGAAGGGACATTGGCACAGCTGCTGCCAGCTGTTTTCTGTCCCATCTGGAGATTTTCCTGAGGACCTCCTATATCAGTGGTTCTCAACCTTCCTAATGCCGTGACCCTTTAATACAGTTCCTCAGGTTGTGGTGACCCCCAACCATAAAATTATTTTCGTTGCTACTTCATAACTGTAATTTTGCTACTGCTATGAATCGTAATGTAAATATCTGATATGCAGGATGTATTTTCATTATTACAAATTGAACATAATGAAAGCATAGTGATTAATCACGAAAACAATATATTCAATATGTGTTTTCCGATGATCTTAGGCGACCCCTGTGAAAGGGTCGTTTGACCCCCAAAGGGGTCGTGACAAACAGGTTGAGAACTGCTGTCCTATATGAAGATGACAGAATAGATCTGCCTTTATGCCCACAAGAGACCAATAATTATTCTCATTTTGGTAATTGTGATCCGTTATTGAAAGGATTGTTAAGAACAAATTTTGAGAGTTTGGTCCCTTTGAGTTCAACAAAGTCTGTTGACAGCTCACCGTGAAGAGCTGTCCTGGGACACATCCACGCATGGGCCACTTCGCTGTGGTGGGCACGTGCTGGAGGTCATCATGAGCAGGTAGGATGGGATTCCAGGTATCTTAAGGCCAAGCAATCCCGGTGTTCTCGTCAGGCAGCAGCAGAGAGGATTGTCAGTAAATAGCAGGGCCCCAGGACTGGCTTAAAGCAGGTTAGCAAAGGAGGGGCCAGGGGAAAAGTATAGTCACTGGGACAGGAGGTCACGGGGAGACGTCAGTGACAGCTCACAGGGGCCAGGGGCTCATTTCCTGGGGAAGGAGGTGCAGGGATATGGTGCTAAACTGGCCCAATGCTCCAGGCTTTGGCCTCCAGGATCACAAATGCCTGTTACCTTCCCATCCTGACCTGAATCTGAATAGCTTCCAACAAGCCCTGCTCACTAGGATCTCAGCC
Organism: Myotis nattereri; assembly: GCF_964212035.1. Taxonomy (NCBI): domain Eukaryota; kingdom Metazoa; phylum Chordata; class Mammalia; order Chiroptera; family Vespertilionidae; genus Myotis; species Myotis nattereri. The sequence continues at coordinate 61,799,623 of NC_138080.1, read as the reverse complement.
CTCCTCCTCCTATCTTCTCAGTTACTTCCCGGAGCCAAGCGGGTATGTGCAGGGGCACAGCCCTCCTGGCCAGCAGTGTAAGGCATGGCCGTGCGCCGCCCTGCTAGAGTCCTCCCCAAAGCCTCATGGGCCAGGTGGGTGAGCGCCCCATTGGCTTTCAGAGCTCAGTGTGTGGGGGGCCGGGCCCTCAGGTTGGGGTGCCGGGTGTGCGGGCCTCATAAGGAAGCTGGGAGTTGAGGGTTCCCTCCTGATTGTAGGGCGCTGTGCTGGGGGTGGTGTTTCTGGTGCGAGTGTGTCTGGGCCTTTTCTTATAAAAATAATACAGGGTGGGCATTTCCTCAGTTGACCGAGGTGTAGGAGCCACTCAGCTGGTGTCTGGACTTTCAGAGGGAGTTGCTCTGTGTGCAGCTGTACATACCATGGGAGGAGAGAGGTTCGGGGCCCCCTGATGTCACCATCTGGGTTGCAAAAACCAAACCAAACCAAACCACTTTTTTTTCCCCCAATTAAAAATATCACTTATGGGCTTCACCAGCCACTACCAGCTACTTCCGGGTCAATTGCCCATCTCCTCAATTTAAGTGCTCAAGCTTTTAAGGCTTTTTAAATAAAGCATGTGGACAACACGGTGGTGATTGCAGGGGGAGGAGGACTGGAGGTGGAGGAGGGCACAGAGGGGATAAATGGTGATGGAAAAAATTAAATTAAATTAAGAAAATAAAGCATGTGGGATCATTGATAATCCTGTACATGATGACCCTCCCACCAAGATCCACTCAAGACCTCATTACAAATTACATTAAAGCTCTCTCTGGTTGTGATATTGTCAGCAAAGAACGCAGCCAACCTCGCCAAGATCTCTGGAAGGCGGAGGACTACGATGCATCATTTTCCCTTTCCTAGGTGCAGATGCATCAACTACAGTTCCCAGAGAACTGTTCCCTTTTGCTTAAAATGGTATCAACGTTTCCACCCAAGTCTTCTGTGAACAGAGGCAATCTGAGTTGACATGAAGACAGAGCTTCGGAATCTGGAGCTGACACGGTCTCCCTTCGATTCTCTGTGAGGCCCCGTCAAATTGGGCTCAGTGGACTCTGTCTGTCCTCTGTACAATGGGAATGAAATATGCTCATTCATTTACCTCAGGAGGTTTTAGGGAAATTATTTAAAGACCATTTTAAAAAAATGTGCCGAGTCACTTAAGTGGAAGCAGTGGATATGAGGGAATTTGGGGGAAGAAATGTCTTTAATATGAATTGAGTTATTTTCTGGGTTCTTCAGATAAGATAGAGAATACTTTTTAGGCTCAGAATCATGACAATCTCAAGGCCTTTCGTATGGAAAAGAGCATGATTCATTTCTATTTCTGGCAACTTGTAAGTAGGAGAGTGATTCCTGGCCCTGCTCTGAGGTTTAAACAATGTTTCAGTCTCACCTCAAAAGGCACTCTAGCCCTGGCCGGTGAGGCTCAGTTGGTTGAGCATCATTGTCCATTGCACCAAAATATCACTGGTTCAATTCCCAGTCAGGGCACATGCCCAGGCTGTGGGTTCGATCCCCAAAGTCTTGGTGTGTATAGGAGGCAACCAATCAATGTCTCTCTCTTACATGGATGTTTCGCTCTCCCTTTCCCTTCCTCTCCCTTTAAAAATCAGTAAACACATATTTTTAAAAAAGAGTCATTTTACATGGAAGGGTCATTTAAGCTCTTTATGTAAATTCTTATATTATTTTTGTGAAAAGACAATGGACAGTTTACCTCTAGATTGAAACTCAATACTTTGGTAGAGTTTTCTCATAAAATAACTCATGTCTTTACCTTTTTCCTGCAGACAAAATGGTGTGGAGTTTTACCCGCTATTCATGATTACACTGTGGATGGCTGGATGGTATTTCAACCAAGGTAATTGCAAAACACATTCCACTCTGTTCCAAGGAGGATTATGGTTCTTGGAACGATTGAGGGGTAGACATGCAACCACACATCTACGAATCCTGGAGATTGTTTTAAACAAAACCAGCAATGTCTCTGTTCATCAAAGAGCACTGAGCTGCAGATAGTCTAACTCTGCTCTATTCTAATTTAATTCAATACTTTAAAAAAAAAAGTTGAAACAAACGATATGTTGGGCACTTCAGAATAAAAACAACACAACATTTGTCTTGACTTCCAGATCTTGCGTTAGTTTCTTGACCTCCTTTGGATCATGTCCCAGACCCCCTGCAGGCGTGTGTCCTGACCTGCAGTTGATAGTAGGGGAGGCGGATGGCTTGCCTCATCTTAGCTCCATTTCACAGTCCCTCACTGTGGTTTCCCAGCAGAATGTCAACTCCCTGAGGTCAGGAATTTGCCCCATTTGCTGCTGTATCCCCAGGGCCTACTGAAGGGGGTTGAGGGGCTCTTGCATGAAAGACTAACAGCCATAACCAAGACTGATGTCTAAAATCCCAAGCCATGGAAGGACCCAGTTGAAGCAGAACCTGAGCTGCTGTTTATTCATGTGTCATCTCACGCCCCTGCTGTGGGCGTCCTTCCCTGGGGGGCAGTGATGAGGGCGGTAAAGCCATGGTGGTGGCCGACCTGGACTGCTGGGCTTAGCACTGTGGTCAGAAGCACGTGGAGAATACTGCTGCCCGGTCCCACCCACATCTGGGGGCTGCCCAGGCAACGGAGTGTTTGAAACCTCTCAGGTGATTCTAATGTATAGACAGAGTTTCGAACCACACCCCTGGGTTCTATAATTTATTCCTGCTTCCCATACAAAGAAACTGAAGTACAGAAAGGTTAAGAAATTTGTCCAACTTAACTACCAGTGTAGGAGAAAATCAGCTTTCAAGTACAGAGCAGGGTCTATGGAATTGGACCCGACGATCCATGTCCCTTTCCTTGAGAGTTCCCAGGGATGCAGTGCTGTTGTTTGTATGTAACAACTCTACAATGATGTACTTTCTATTGGACTGGGTATCCTTGGCGAGCCGAGGGCTTTACCCAAACTATGCCTCACGGGAGGTTAGATCAGCGCCAGCTGCCTTGGCTGGAGAAAGTCAACCCGTTTTGCTTTCTTTTTAAAAATATTTTTATTGATTTTTAGAGAGAGAGGAAGGGAGAGGGAGAAAGAGAAACATCAATGGAGAGCTACCTCCTGCTCGCCCCCTACTGGGAATCTAGCCCACAGCCCAGGCATGTGCCCTGACTGGGAATCAAACCAGCAACCTTTTGGTGCATGGGAGGAGGCACCAAACTGAGCCATACTAGCCAGGGCCATCCCTATGCTTTCTGATAACTCTGGTGGCCTCATTTGAGTTTGACCCATGATGGCTAAGACTTAAATAATAAGCCCAAATCCCGCTGCTTTCAAACGCAATCCTATCACCTTCTTCTTGTAATTTTCACTGTCGACTGAGGAATTTCAGATAAAATGTCCTTTAGAGAAAGACTCCTTAACTTTATTCCCACTCACACTGTTGTCCCTTACGGGCACGAGTGAAGGCCTGGTTCCTTGTCAGGTGAGACCACATGAACAACTAATAAGAAAAGTGCCTTTTGATCATGGGGCTCAGCCTCTGCCATTGGAGCCTTTGCATTTCGCTGTGATGGGCCCACTGCCTGTCAGGAAGGCATTTCTCAGGTCTCTTCTTGTAATTTTCTCTGGGTTCTTTCTCATCCAAAGTAAGTTGCCTATTAACTGCCCCTGAACAGTTCTCACCGGTTTTTTGGGAGCCATTTATTAGATGGGGAGTTTCAAACGGTAGCCTGCTCAGAGACTCTCCACCTTCGCAGGCACCTTGCTTGGCATCCTTCAATCTCCTCAGAATGGAAAATCAAAGGCACCGCCTCCAGTTCCCGCTGTCCCGTCCCTCATCTCCTTCACCGCACCTTCCAGTCTAATTTTCTTTTCATTATTCTATGTATTTGTCGTCAGTCTTTGCTGATAAACTCCATAAAGGCAGGGAGCTTGTATCTATCTCACTGCTAACCCCAATTCTTAGACTAACGCCTGGTATGTAGAGGAAGCTAGGCCTGGCTGGTGTGGCTCCTTCGGCTGAGCTTCGTCCCATGCACTGGAAGGCCAATTCCGGGTCAGGGCACATGCCCAGATTGCAGTTTGATCCCTGCTTCCCTCCCTTCCCCCCCTCCCCCCTCCCGCCCATCGGGGAGGCAACCGATTGATATTTCTCACATTGATGTTTCTCTCTCTCTCCCTCTCCCTTCCTCTCTCTCTCTCAAATCAACAACAACAACAAGAAAATCTTTGTGACCTAATAACATACTGACTTTAATTCTATTCAGCATATCAGAATCGCACAGATACTCTCTGTGTGTTACTGAAAGGGCTCTGGCAGTTCTCACCGTGTGGTGCTCAGGAAAGAGAGGGCTCCTCATGTAGGGAGGGTGCTGATGTTTTACACTGGACAGGATGGCAGGACATCACGCCATACTTTATATTTCTTTTAGGTGAAACTTATTTTTAAAGAAATAAAAAAATCTTATGTGCACCGTTCAATGAGTTTTGACAAGTGTGTACACCTGTGTGACCCAACTCCCTAGGAAGATAGAGTACATGACGACCTCCCAGACGTTGTCCCATGCCCTTCCCAGTCAAGCCCTTTCAGCGGCAAACACTGTTCGGAAGGTTTTCTTCCTGGTGTAGTTCTGCCCGTTCTGGAACTTTCCATATTGGAAGCACACACTGTGGCCTCATTCACTCCACAAAACGTTTTTGAGATTCACCATGTTTCTTTTCACTGCCGAGTGACATTCCACTGCATGAGTCTCACAGTTTGGTGATCTGTCCTCCTGTTTATAGGCTTCTGGGCTGCTCCCAGTTTTTGGCTATTGCGAATAAAGCTGCAATGAACATTCTGTACAAGTCTTTTTATGGGCATGCGCTTCCATTCCTCTTGGGTAAATACATAGGAATGGAATTGCTGGGTCAAAAGTATGTGTCGTTTCAAAAGAAACTACCAGACCTTTTCCCCAAGTGGCTGTATTATTTTGTTTTCCCACCGATAACGTATGAAGATTCCTAAATCACCAACATTTGTATTGTCAGTCTTTTAGTGTCTGAGCCATTCTCGTGGGTGTGCAGTGGTGTCCTCTTGTGGTTTTAAATCACAGTTTGCTGATACTGAATGATGATGAATAATGTGGGAAAATTTTCATGTGCTTATTGGTACACTTGTTTATCTTTTCCTGTGAATTCTTTATTCAAATATTTTTCCCATTGCAAAAATCAGGTTGTTTTTCTTTCAACTGAGGAACTGTCGTCAGAATTCTCTATGTATCTTGGACACACATCTTTGGTCAGACATTTTGTGACCATTTTCTCAGCTTCCACACTTTGAGAGACTGTCCTCAAACTCTATTTTCTTTGTTTTTTCCCCCTCTATAGTTTTTGCTACTTGTCTGGGCCTGGTGTACATGTATGCCCGTCACCAGTATTTCTGGGGATATTCGGAAGCTGCTAAAAAAAGGTAAGGAGAACCCAAGAATTGATGTTTGGGCAAAAAGCAGTGGACAGAGTCTGAATTAGTGTGCTGTTCCTGAGAGTATTAACAGCACCGATGGCTGTGATTGCCTGAGGACACATCTCCCCAAGTCCATGCACAATTAGGCACCAGACAGGAAAGTTCAAGTATAAAAATGTGTATTAAGTGTGCACTCTTTGATCATCACACTTTCTTTTAATATATCTTTATTGATTTCAGAGAGGAAGGGAGAGGGAGAGAGAGAGAGAAACATCAATGATGAGAAAGAATCATTGATTGGCTGCCACCTGCACGCCCCCTACTGGGGATCGTGCTGCAACCCGGGCATGTGCCCTTGACTGGAATCGAACCTGGGACCCTTTAGTTTGCAGGCCTACACTCTATCCACTGAGCCAATTGGCTAGGGCTGACCATCACACTTTCAATCCTTGCAAGAATTTTGTGTTATCTTCAGAAAGTTACCAAGGAAATAATCCTGCCTGGCCTTAACAATCCTTTGAATATTCGAAGGAGCCAACTAACCCGTGTGGTTAGGCATCCCCTTTAATTTATATGATGAATGCAAATTTTCAAGTGGCCAAAACATGGAAGTTCTGGGCAGTATCTACAGTGAGCAGCTGACCCCAGGACGCCCAGCTTCACCACTGTAGCCCTTTAATACCTCCCTCCCTCATCTCTGCCCTGCAGGATCCTTGGTTTCCGGTTGAGTCTGGGGGCTCTGGCCTTGTTGGCCATCCTAGCAGTTCTCGGGATTGCAAACAGCTTTCTGGATGAATACCTGGACATTGATATTGCCAAGAAACTGAGGCACTTCTAACTCCCTATACCCACCCCCCTGCTCAAATGCTTGCAGAAGGTATTTCTACTCTGAAGGTTATATGGTTTCACTTGTTTCATTAAAACAAAAATAAAAGCCTTGGTTCTGTTTTTACTGAAGTGGCTTTGTAGAAACACACCCTTAGAGACTCGATTCCCTGTGTCTTTAAGAACGGAAGTTTGCCCTGGGAGGGTATATTGAACCATCAGTGGAAGTGCGCTGGGCCTGGTTAGAGAAGTGCAGGCTGAAGTCCCGCCCGCGTGGGCTTGGAGAGCCTGCCGCTGGACCCCACGGGGCTTTCTGTGGACCGTGGCCATCACCTGCCTCTGAGACTGCTTATCCCTGGATAGAAAGTTCCAGACAGACGCTGATAAGACAGCTGATCTCACTTAATTGGCGGCTGGAAAGCAACCCAGGTGGCTGCATGTGGGGGAATCAGGCAAACACACAGAGCAGCCAGAGCAGAGAGCCGCCGGCTAACAGCACAAAATAAGCCTGGCTGTGAAAACGGACTTTATAAAGAAAAAGGAAGGCAGATTATTTTCAAGGCACCATCCAGGGACCTGGGCTCAGTGAGTGTTCTGCCCCTGGCAGGGATGGGGAGGGCCGTGGTCGGTGGGGACCGGGCTGGGTTCTGATGCTCCCCCTGCCCCCCCCCCCCTCCAGCCCCATGCCTGGGGCCATGGCTGCTGTGACCCTGTGTGCAGCCACTCCCTGGCACAATTACCATGACCTCTCTTCACGTTCTTCATTCTGTAAAATGGGAATGAGTCCGCCTCGCAGTCCGCAGGAACCTTAGGAAAATGAAATTATGAGCATGTAATATCTCATCAGGGAGAAAGCTCTCCTGTCATTTTTTCCAGAGAAAGCTGGACGCCTTGAATCTGGTGTGGATATTCAAGGAGCTGTTTATCAGAACTTCCCTCTTTTGTGTGTACAAAGGAAGTTACAAAGGTCATGAAGAATAGAAAAAGAAATAAAAGTATTTAAGCACCAGTGTTTCTAGAATAGGAGGGGAGAAAACAACTTCTTACACCCCAAACACAAGTACCAACTATCCAAAGTACGCCAAGAACATTTTGGTCTGGGGATAGAGATATCTGGCTCCAAGCCTGTCCCCTCCACCTCCCACCCCTGCATTCGCTGTTAGACTCCCGAGGACCTCAGCAGAGGCAGAGCAGTAAGGCGGGGAGAGCTCAGAGTCGGCAACGCCGCTCCTGCTCTGAGCCTGCTGGCTTCATGGCTCTCTGCCCCAGTGTTCTCACAGGTAAAATGGGGCTGATGCTCTAAAATGCTATAATCCTGGGGCCTTTTACTTTTTAGTATTCTGATCAGTTATGGTGACTTGTATTGTGACGTTTTAATTGTCTTATACACTGAAGACAAGGAAGAGAATGCAAATATTTGACCCTAAAGCACAATTACTCCCTTGGAAGTGGGGAAAATACAATTCTTCAAATCTTATATTTGAGGATTTTTAAACAACTTCTATTTTTGCATCTAAATTGAAGCTATTTAAATTATAAACACACACAGAGTTTGGTTAAACAGCACGTGGAAAAAGAAGATGGGTGTACCATGATATCGGAGTTTTGCATCTTTAAACATCTGTACGACAGAATTTATTTCCTTTGTTCTAATTCTGTTGTCACCAAGGCAACCTCTTGATCATTTTAATTCCTACAAATTGGGCTACAGGGAGCAAACGCACTGGCTGGAGAGATGGGAATTTCCCATCTCTTTGACAGTTACATATATATTTTTTGCATATTAGTTAAATTGATTTTTATGTGTAAAAATCAGTTTATTATTTTAAGAAGTCAATATTATGAACAAAAGAGATGGAGAAGAACTTTTCTGCCTTAAAAGAGTCTAAAGAGAATAAAAACCAAATGGCAATGTAGGATCCTCAATCAAATCCTCAGGCCCTGGCTGGTGTGCTTAATGGTTAGAGCGCCAGCCTGCACACTGGAGGGTCTTGGGTTCGATTCCTGGTCAAAAGCATGTATCTAGGTTGCTGGTTCAACCCTCGGGTCAGGGTGCATGCAGGAGGCAACCAATCGATGTGTCTCTTTCACCCCCTGCCCTCCCTTCCACTCTCTCTAAAAATCAATAGAAAAAATATCCTTGAATGAGGATTAACAACAAGAAAAAATTCTGGTTAGAATAAAACAGCACGGAAGACATCTGGGAGGCAATTGGGACAATTTGAATATGGAGTGAAAATGAGATGCTATTAGGGAATGGATGTTAATTAGGTGAGGTGTGATACTGATAGCGTGGCTAGGGGAGAGAACACCTGATTCTTTGGAGCTGCAAGCTGAGCAGTGGCGGGGTGAACTGGCTGGAGTGTGTGTAACTTACTTTGAAATGGTTCTACAAAATAAGTATGTGATTTGGCAATGTGTTAATTATTGAATCGAGTTGGTAAGTGTATATAGTTATTCATTGTATCATTTTTTTCTGATTTTTTGAAAAGTATTCAAAAAAAGTTTAAAAATCTAAGCAAAGTCAAATCCTTAAAGCAGGTAGCTCTTAGTAGCTGTATGTCTGATTTGGAATCTGTGGCATCCATAGAGCCAGCTGTCCTGGGAGAGGCAGGGACACGTGAGCCCTACGTGTGTGAACACTGCCGTAGTTACCTCCACCTGTTGCATGAAAAAGACAGGTGTCTGTGGTAGCTCACCCAGAAGACACCAGAATGGAAAGCTAATGTCCTTAGAACTTAAAACCAAAAGGAAAAGAGATTAGAGGAGAAAACCAAAGTGAAAAGAGGAAAATAAAATAAAAAGATAAAGGTCTGGCCTGCTGGTGTGGCTCAGTGGTTGAGCTTCAACCTATGAAGCAGGAGGTCATGGTTTGAATCCTGGCCAGGGCACATGCCCAGGTTGCGGGTTGGATCCCCAGTAGGGGGTGTGCAGGAGGCAACTGATCAATGATTCTCTCTCATCATTGATGTTTCTATCTCTTTCTCCCTCTCCCCTTTTCTCTGAAATCAATAAAAATGTATTAACACGTTAAGCGCCCAGTCACTGGTGACTGACACTATACTTTCCATCTGGAAGACAAAACAGGCTGGGCGCTTAACGTGTTTAAAAAAAAAAGATAAAGGTCTGGTTATACAACCAGGTGTTTTCCCTCCACACTTTGCAGAATTGGAGGAGGTGGGGTGTAACCAACAAAGTCATTCATAAGGAAAAGTATCAGGTTATTTGTTTTCCACCTCTTTTTCTCCAGTCTTCCTTGAAAAAAATGGCCAGAGGCAGAAATGGCTCATCCAGTGCTTCTGAATGTTCCTTAATTTTCAGCAACAAAAATACATCTTTCTCACCGGGGTAGATGCTTATTGACTTCTCTGCCCGGATAGACGTCTCTGCAGTGATAGACGTCATGCTCTCCTGTGGGGCTGACCAGCAGCCCCTGAATGATGGATGAACAGGTTACTCAGACACAGTTTGACTGTGAAAGAGAGGGCTAAGGGGCTCCTGGCTCTAGTGGCCAGAGCAGCCTCGATTGCCTGACTTGTTAGCTTTTTATTGCAGCTTTTATCTTTAGATACAATCAGTAGGTGAGTAATCTTGGGAGGACACGTGTTTACATTGTCCTCTAGGCAGGGGCATCCAGGGACTAAGCATAAGGATTCCAGTAAACACCCGGGGGTCTGCACGTGCACAGGCTTGTTTGGAAAGGTCAAGAAATAATTAGGGGAGCTGCCTTCGTCACTCCCCTATGTCTCCCCTAAGTCGGAATTCTGATAAACAGGGCAGGCGGCCTTCCACACACTCCCCTTTATCAGAGTGTCCCCCTTACAAACTTCCCAACCAAGTTTCATGCTTCCCAACACTCTCCCACCTTCTTCCCTCAGTCACTGAACTGGAATTTTAGAAAGGCCAATAGGATTACATATAAGAACTTGTTTTAAAGGAGAGACCTATTCCATTCATCCAGTGCAGAACACGTTTTCACTTAAATACTAGTACAAAGGTGTGGTTTAAAAAATATTTTTATTGATTTCAGAGAGAAAGGGAGGGGGAGACAGAAACATCAATGATGAGAGAGAATCATTGGTTGGCTGCCTCCTGCACGCCCCCTTCTGGGGATTGAGCCTGCAAACCTGGGCATATGCCCTGACCGGGAATGGAAAGGTGAATCTCCTAGTTCACAGGTCAACGGTCAATCACTGAGCCACACTGGCCGGGCACAAAGGTGTGGTTTTAATCCGAACTAGGAGTGCTCAACCCTTCTCAGAGCTCCCTGTTAGCCCCTCCCCCCATCCTGCTAATTTTTCGCTTTCATGTTACCTAGTGTCACATGGTGCAATTTGCCAGCCAGTCTGGAACCATAGCCCACGGTGGGTAGGACTGGCCTCTTCTCCTGCAGCCTCCATACATTAAAGTTCACTTTTGTTTCGGATCTACTTTTGACTCTCCCCAAGTGGCCTTAGGCCAGGTCTTCTGAAATCCAAGGGATGGAGTCACATGTGTGCGAACTGTGAACAAAGGGCTCCTGGGGTGGGGAACAGAAAGGGAATTGGGGAAACAGGGCAAGAAGCCCCATAAGGAGGCAACTTTAGGCAAAGTCCCAGCCTCTGCTTGATCCTGCAGGGGGAGCTCTGGAACATAAGTCCTATTTCTGGGTTTGTGCAGGAAGTGAACTGGGCTCTCACCTGTCCTTGGAGCAGTTTAAGCACGTTAACTCTTTGCAGGTGGGTGCAGGCTAAGCCAGGCCCTGGCTCAGGGAGTCCTCCAAGAGGTACAGCTGTGCGGTAGACATAAGGCAAACAGTGTGTGTGTCTGCCGCATGCACATGGGTGGACAGTGTCCACTCTAGTGGGCCTAAAATCCCTTTCTTACTTTCCCTCCAATATATTCCTTGAGTTTTCTTACTTTTTTTAAAATGTAATTTTTACTATCATTTTCCACGTCCTCTGAATGTCCCAGGTGGATTTGAACTGTTACGGTGCTAAATCCACAAATGGACTTCACCTGGTTCCTTTCAAAGTTGACGCTCCTCTGCCTCCTTTGCCTCCTCCCCCGGAGGACAGATTTAGAAAGCTTTAGCTGTGCGGTTGAATTAAAAAGGCTGCAAGTGACTGATTGCTCTGTACTATTACATAAATGTTTAAATAATGATATCAAAATTTTGAGACAAGAACTGCAGTTAATCAATTACAAGCCAGGCATAATATATCAGCTTAATTAAGGTTGGGGATCCAGTGACAATCCAAAAATAGACTATACTTTGGGTTGATTCAGATAACAATCTTTTATTTGTTTTTTTTTCTTTAAAAGTGGTATGTCAACATCACTTCATTTCTACATTTCAGAGTTCTGTACATTTCTTAAGAGGAAATAAGCAATGCTCAATGTACAAAGTAAAAAGAGAAAACTAGAAAAATCTGAATAAAATGGAGCAAGTTGCCATAGGTCATACAGTACAAATTAGTAATTAGATGTCATCTGAAGTGCAATACCACTGCTGTGATGATGAGTTAAGGGATGAAATAAAAATACTCTATTTTAAACAAACAGTATATATATATATTTATATGTATATTTTTTACAGATAGTAGACCCAGTGATATCTGCAGTATTGTAAAAATTATTTACAAATAACTTCTTTAGACATTACATATACATCAGCACCGTAGTAAAAACAAAAACAGAACAACGTTATTAAAATCTACCTCTCTAGTTAGTTGGTCCCAGGACTGGGCATTTGGAGGAAGCTTTTAAAAGGGAATGGAGCCGCGCCTCCATCAGCCGCCTCCAGCTTCTCATCATTGCTTATATATTTACTTCCTGTACCTTTCAGAAAAAGGCAATTATATATTCTGTCTTCTTGTTTGCTTATTATTTTTTTTTTTGGTTTTCATCTGTTTCCACTCAGGAGTTCCCTGGTGTTGTCTGTCCCCATGCAGGTGTTCACGGTCACCCTGCTAACACCTCTTCCCAGAGACAGCACAGCCCCTGCCTGGGCTCCGGCCCACCTGGCCACCTCTGTCTCCATCCTGGCCCTCGCTGGATGCATCTATAGCTCTAGGACCTGGAGAGCAAGTCAAGGCCGCTCTATATCCTCTGCCCCCAGCTTTCCATTCTGACTCCTTTCTCAGGACCTTCCCCCAGGGCTGCCAGTCCAGTTCCCATGGGCCTCAGCGGGGGCTCAGGTGTGATGAGTTGCTCGAAAGGGAGCCAGCCTTTCGGACACAGAGAGAGGGGGTGGGAGGAGAAAAGCGCACGTCACTCTCACTCAGGACAACAGTTACGCCACATGGCCTCCACAACGGGACGGGGGTGGGGGGTGGGGGAGGGCGAGGACTTACACACAAGTCCTTGTAAATAAGAGCCAAGCCTGACAATGCAGACAGGCTTCAGTTAGGGCAGCTTTGAGTGAATTACACAGAGAACAACTGTACAGGACTTCTGAAGTGGGTGACTGCCCAAATGGGAGGAACCATATCTTTCTCCTTTATGTCAGCAAAACATGTAAGGTGGAGTAATTGAATTTTCAGCGCCTCCTCTCTCAGTGGTTTAGATTTGTCTTTCTGGTGAGTAGGGGTTAGGGGTAAGGCCGATCTTAGCGCATCGCCCCTGGATTTTCCCGCATGGGAGCCCTCCGGGCCGTCCTCCTGGGTGCACCGGAGGTGTCAGGTGCGGTGTGTGTGAGCCCACCCGGAGCCTGCTCAGTTCAGGGCAGACTATCCCCTCAACTCCACACGCGGTAGAGAAAGAACACGCCAGGGTCGCCTTGGCATTTCAGACCTAAGATCTTGCATTTATTTTGACTCTGCCCAAGCTCCCTAGAGACAAACATGTCATTACTTCCTGGGAGGACGCTGGGGTGGACACAGGAGGGACGACGGTGGGGTGGGGGAGGGAGGCGGTCACGGGGCAGGACAGTGTCCTCAGGGTTTCCCCGCCCTGCGGCGCCGGTAATGGCTGGGAACTGCCTGGATGTGTCGCTGTCGTTCTGGGCTCCCAGGAGGCTCCAGCCCAACTACCGGGAGTGATGGCCACCCGGTCACCAGCAGCGGGCTGCCCCAGGGACCACGGGGCCGACCCTCCTCCCAGCTCACTGGCTGTCCTGCTGAGGCAGCGAAGGGCAACGCCTGGCATTCCCGAGGGTCATCGCGGGCAGGAGGCAGGCCTGCAGGAGCCTCTGGGCTCTCCCTGCCGCGTCCCACTGTTCTGTGTCTGCCCTCCACAGCCAGGCGCAGGTCTGGGAGCCTGAGGTCTCTTTCCAGCCAGAGCTCAGCACATGTCTGACCTGTGCAACCACCCAGCAGCCTCTGTGGGGCTCCTCCTGCCCAAGGCTCCATCTCTTGTGTCTCCAAAGCTGCAGGCTCCGCACCCGGGCCAGGAGGGGCTGACGGATGCCGGGCCGTGGGCAGCAGTCCGTCTGGGCCGGAGCAGGGAGTGCGGTGCAGGGGGCTCAGGGTCGCCTCCCCGACCTGCCTCTGGTGTGGCTCCCTCTCTTGCAGCAGGGCTCTGCCTGGTCTTGTCTTGGCTGCTGTGAGAAAATCAGGTGGAAGGAGGCCCTGCGGGGCTGTGGACTGGCACCTGGATCTTCCACGCTCAGCCAGCTGCAGTTTTGCTCAGTTTACGTGGGTCAAAAAACCAAAAAACCAGGATGGGCCCACATCCTGTTTCTTTTGCCCGTTGGGCCCCCTCCTGACTAGGGGTTTCCAAACAACTCATCGAGCTCCTGCATCCACTCGTCCCCCGGCCCACCTTTGATGATGGAGTCCACGAGGTCGGCACTGTCCGAGAGGCCCGGGAAGGAGGCCCCGGCTGCTTCCCCGCTGTAACTGTAGGGCATGTCCTGAGGGGCAGTCCGCTCATAGGCTTGGCTCTGGCCGCTGGGAGCAAAGCTGCCACTGGGCATCTGCTGGGCTGGGGGCTGGCTGAACACTGGCATGCCGGGGACGCCCTGGCTCAGGCCAGACATGACCATCGGCCTGGCCTGGCTGGTCCCTTGCTGCCCCGGGAGCGGTGGCATCATTTGCCGACCCATGGCAGCCGGGTTGAGGGTTCTCATGGCACCCGTGTTAGCGTCCACGACCTGGCTCAGTCCCTGCGGGAAGTGTTGCTTGGTCAGCCTCGGCTGGCCGGCTTGAAGCGAGTAGCTGGCCCCGTTGCTGAATGACCCTAATTCTCCACTAGTCCTCCCAGGCATCCCCTGTAAGCTCCTCTGCTGCCAGCCCTGGGCTCCCTGCTGGACCGTTCCCATAATGCTCTGCAGCCTTGGCGGGCCTTGGGGCCTGGGCAGGGCCTGGCCCACTGGCCCTTTCATCTGCTGGTGCTGCTGGCTCATGGCTGAGTTCACCAGCATGCTCTGACCAAACCCACTCACCATCCCCACCCCTTGCCCGGAGGCGGGTTGCCTCGGCGGCCCCTGGGCTTGGTTGTGCGCGATGCTCATGCCACTTTGGTTCGGGTGCTGCAACATCTGGGTCATTCCTGGGCTCATATTGTACATTCCTGGTTGGCTGGTAGGTGTGGTGTTGTAAGGGGACAGTCCCATCTCAGACTGGGCAGCGGCCGTGGCCATTGTCCCTGGGTTCTGGGAGGGCCCCATACCCATCATGCCTGCGTTCTGTGCCATCAACCGTGACGTCCGCATGCTCTGGAGGGCTGCCTGGCTTCTCACAGCCGCCATGTCCTGCGGAGAGCCTGCAGGGAAAGAGGACACACAGCACTCACTCTTCTTGGTAAGCCGTGTACTGTACCAGGTGTGGGATTTTCTCTGGGAGACACAGAATGCTTCCGTATGAAAGGGTCTACTCTGATGATACACCCCTAATAGAAACAAGTATTGTTTTTCTGCTTAGAACATACGCTGATGGTGCAAAATTTGGAAAGTGTTGAAAAGCACAAAGATGAAAATTCAAGTCCCCCAAGTTCCCACCCTCCAGAGTTGACCACGGCTCACTACTATTTATATAAAAACAGACACACTTGCACAAATTGGGGTCACACTGTACACACGCGTCTGTAGTTGACTTTTTCACTTGAGTACCCTGATGTTTTTGTCCACATTTCAGAAGCAAATTATTTCTTACACTTCTTGATAGGATGCCATCCTCAACCAATTCGATACCATTTTTCCTGGAGGTTGAGAGGGAATTCACCTCTTAGGCTAAACTAAGAAATGGCGATGGCTGTGTGTATTCTAATTGTGAAGTGGAACGTGGTTCAGTAGAGAATACTATCAGTGAAGACCATTAGACTAATTTCCCTGGAGACATGAGCAGGACTTGAGAGGTTAAAGGCCGTTGCTTCTGCTCAGAAGCTATTGCGACAGACTGGATGTTTTTTTGGACCCACTCTGTAGATTTCCACGTGCTCCAGATTCTGAGTTATAACATGTCAGTGCAAACTGGCCAGCTTCCTGAGCTAGGAAACAAATATCATCCTGCTACTGGCTACTTGGCAATGAACTTTACGGATCTTTCCAGCGAAGTCCACTCCTTGAAATCGGCAGCGCCTGTGGCTCTCGGCCGAACGCTAACAGAGTTGTGACGAAGCTGTTTAAAAGTTGGCTGGAGTATGAACACCCCGTGTCACTCCCCTCTAATTGGGCATGTGAGTGGGGACTTCTTTACCTGTTCCCAGGAAGACTCCAAACCAGCCAGGAGAATAGAAATGTCACCCTTTGAGCCACAGTCAATGCTGTAAAGGACTAGGAGGCACACACAATGGATTGTGCTATGTCTCTAGCTAATGATTAAGTCTAAGAGACAAAGAAAAATAGTTTTTTCTTCCTGGACATTTAAAAAAGATGCAGCATGGGAGCCAATCGATATTATAAGCAAATTTGCTCCTCCCTGGAACTGAGATGAGAAACCAGATGAGAATAGTATAACCTTGTTAAGCCTGGCACCTTGGCAGATAACTGAAGTGTGTTTTTGTCTTCCTGATGGGGGTATTGATTTCTGGAAAGCAAATATGTCTCCATATATTATTTTTCTCTTTAAGAAAGAAAATTACAGGAATTTTGAGTATGACGTTTTTGAGGCTTGAGATCAATATCATTCTGCAGTGAAAAATGAAGTTTACTGTGGGGAAACCTGAAAGATCGGGGGGCGATCCTTAGAAATGTTTCCATCTGTTTGTTTTAAGCTTAATTATATCTAAGTGATTAAAAAAAATCAAAAGTTCCTGATTAAATACTGGATGTTAGTATACAGTGCAACTTGTAATCTTGTTATGAAGTTTTGTGACCTTAACGACTAAATTTATATCGACTTTGTGGCCAATCTGATCAACTGTGGTGAAATGGGTTATTGAGTTGCTTATTTAAAAATTTAAAGGAAAAATATGCTGACTCAGAGATTGATCAGATAGACCCAAATTACACAGACAGGCTGCTGGAAATAGATAACAAGACTTTAATATTTTGGAAATTTTTGTTGTATGTTTATAATGGACATGTTGAGGGACTGGATATTGTCTGGACTAAGTTTTGGAATTAGAAATAGGTTCCTTTATTAAGTGGGCAGAAGTGCTGCAATGCTTTTTAAAAGGTATTAAAAGATTAACCCAAGCGAACCTTTATTTTTACTTAGTGTAAGTGGCTACACTATCTAAGCGTAATTCTTATGGAAAAAAAGGGCATTTTAAAATCAGCAATCAGCACCATATTTTCAAGAAAATCAAAAAGCATTTTATTAATCTAGTTTTATGCTTTCATTAGTTTTCCATATATATATATATATATATATATATATATATATATATATATATATAAAATCAGGTGCATACAAAGAATTAACTTGCCTTTATCTGATTACTACTTTTTCTTCTTCTTTTTTGTTTAAAACAAATCATACTGTGAGACACTATAATGAAATTAATTTTCTGTCTACTGGTTAACATCATGATGTCAAAGACAACCTTCCATATTCTAATAGAAAGGATAATATGACATTTTTTCCTAAAAGGTCTATCTTCTATGTTCACTCACAAGATGCCTGTATTTGTGAAGAATAAACATTTCCTCATATCATGTAACATTGCCCAGAGACACAGAACTCAATAAGAGAAAGATAGTCATTAAAACCTTTGAGATGTGTAGGTTCTCACACAGAATTTCTCTCCAAGGACAATATTTCTTATCTACCAATTTGCTATTTTCCAAGATATATATAACATTATGATATCTAGGGTGTGAGTACATACATGAGAATACTGAAGATATATATATAGATATATATATATCTCAGGAATCCACTGGGTTGTTTAACTTAAGTGTAGCTGAATTTTTAGGTTGATTACCTATGTTTTGAGGTTTTAGAAAAATTCAAGAAGTAGAACTTTTAAATTGGAACCAAAGCATTCAGAATAATTTCTAATAGACAGGGATGGTTAACTTTGGGTGGGTCACTTCATTCCAAAAAATAATGAGTTATGAACCTAGAAACCCCAATGGACATGATGCCAGGTTTGCCCAATTTAATGTTTTTAATAAGTTCATAATATAAAGCTCCAGTTCTCAAAGTATGGTCCTCCGGCCAGCAGCAGCAACTCCTGGGAACTTGTTAAAATGTAAATTCTCAGGTCCCACTGCAGGCCTCCCGAATGAGGAACTCTGAGTGGGTGGTGGGCTGTCTGTGTTTTAACAAGCTCTGCTGGGGATTCTGATGCAGGGGAACTGTGAGAACTACAGGGATAGAGGAGGGCCTGTGTCTGCACCAAAGACTACCCACGTATCCATAACTATTTTCCACTCCTTCCCACCCAGGACCAAGTGAGAAGCAATTCTTCAAAGAATTCTGGCACTAATTTAGTGCATAGAACACCTGTGCACAGCCCAGGCCCTCTCGCCCTTCCCTGTGTCCAGTGGAGGGAACGGCAGCTACTCCGGTCAGCATGCTCACAGGCCCTCTTCGTGGGCTCTGGCTGTGAGCGTCGGCGGCTTTTCTCTAACCCACACCTCACAGTGCATGACCCAGAATGTACACGGGTGGTCTTATAACAGGAACAAACGGTTCCCTTAGGATGATACCCCCTGACAGTTTCTTCTCTATTATATTGCATTGAAAAAATGTTGGTTGTGGCTCGTTCAATTGTCTTCACAACCTGTTTGTGTGTTGCAATCCAAAGACTGAAAAGTGTTAGCCTAGATCATGAATTTTTCACCCACAGTTCATGAAGGGCAGTAACACTTGTGAAATGCTACTTGAAGGCCGTATATATTTTTGTATGAGCATATTTCTGTGCAAGGGGTTTCATAGCTCCTGACAGATTCACAAAGGGATGGGTAACCCGTGAGATGTTAGGATGCATTGATCTAGGTCCCACAAAAAGTGAAGGGGATGGCGATTAGGGTTTCTACTGTTAGGGGACTCCTGGAACCCCCTAAAAACTCCCGTGGGTAGACTGGGGAGGGTCCTCAGGCTCATCCTCCACCCCACACAAGAACCTCAGGGGCTCTCTTTATTGGACATGGAAAGGATGAAACTTGAGTGGACCTTCTACTTTGTGAAACAATGGCATATGGTACGCCCATTGCTAAGGGGGCCAAGATTTGGGATTTCTGCAAAGGGCAGCAGGATCAAGATGGTCCAACTATCCTCAAGGCATTATTTATTTCTATATGCAGTAGCGATTAGTGGTTGCTGCAAGCCTGAATCTTCTACTTCGGCTGCTGGAGGTGAGGGCTTTGACCAGCTGACCTGCTGAAATTAGCAAAGAAAAATGTGGTACAAGATTTCCCCCACTGTGGTCACTGAGATGATGACCTGGACTTTAACAAAGCCAATATTGGGCCAACCGGCACCAGTATGTTCTTACTGGTTGTTGAACTATTGAAATACTTCTTGTACCTTTGGCAAAGAACAGCTGCTTCAGCCCCCCACAGCCACCCTGACCCCTCCCTGAGCCCACCAGGATCTCTCTGGAGCCCAGTGACCACAAGGTTGCCTGGAACAGCAAGGGGTCCCCAGAATGCTTTTGATTGGTTGGTATTCTCAGTTCTTAAATATCCAATATAATAAAAGCCTAATATGCTAAGTGTCCGACTGTTCATTCGACCATTTGACCAGTTGCTATGACGTGCACTGACTGGCAGGGTGCTGATGTTCTGACCAGTAGGTTAGCTTGCTGCTGGGGTCTGGCTGATTGGGACTGGGCGAGATGGGCCAGACACACCCTGGAGCCAACCTCCTGCGGTCCCTCCCCGGCCTCTAAAATATTTCTTCTAATTAATTTCCATTCAATGTGCATAAATCCGTGCACCAGGCCGCTAGTTTGTAATATTACCTGACACAAACATAGCCCACAAGGCAATGTTACTGGTTACGCGGGCCTCACCTTGAAACTGATTGACCTGCTGCACAGGGTATGGATTCCGCTGAGGCTGGAGGTGCTGCCGGGGTACATGTGACTGCTGCAGCTGCTGGAACACAGGACAAGAAGGGTGGAGGTGAGGTGGGGACAGAGCACGCCATTAAATAGCCTGCCGTTCTGAGGAAGGCAGGGTTCTTTCCAAAACTAAACTTTGTCTTGAAGAATAACATGCGTACAGGCAAGTGCAGAAAGCAGATGTGTACAGTTTGGTGAGTTTTCACAAATGAACACACTCCTGGTAACCAGCATCTAGATCAGTGGTACTCAACCTTCCTAATGCCGCGACCCTTTAATACAGTTCCTCATGTTGTGGTGACCCCCAACCATAAAATTATTTTCGTTGCTACTTCATAACTGTAATTTTGCTACTGTTATGAATCATAATGTAAATATCTGATATGCAGGATGTATTTTCATTGTTACAAATTGAACATAATTAAAGCACAGTGATTAATCACAAAAACAATATGTAATTATATATGTGTTTTCCGATGATCTTAGGCAACCCCTGTGAAAGTGTCGTTCGACCCCCAAAGAGGTCGCAACCCACAGGTTGAGAACCGCTGATCTAGATCAAGACACAAAACACTGCCAGGATATGGGGCTTGCCGGTCATTACCCTTCATCTGACCCCGGGGAACCCCTGCCCGAACCTGACAACTCAGATCAGTTATGTCTGCTTTTGTACTTGGTTTTATGGATTTACATATACAATGTATTTGTGTCTGGCTTTGGTGCCTGGTTTCTTGTGGTCATTACCTTTGGGCGATTGAGGCATGGGATGCATGTAGCTGTGGTCTATTCATTCTCACAGTTGAGAAGTGGTCCATCCTATTAACATGACAATGAATTTACCAGTTCTCCTACCGATGGTCATTTAGGGCAGCTCCAGTTTGGGGCTGTCCCAAATACTGCTGCTGCGAACACCCTTGTCGGTGCCTCTTGTGTGGACGTGCTGGCTCAGGAGGCCGCACGTGAGCCAAGCGGCTTTGACTTTCCATCATCAGCCTGCGGGTTTTCCTTAGCTGTGTGGGGACCGAGCTCAAAGGGACAAGCGACTCATTTTGAATGACCTAAATAGACGCTGCGGGGCTTGGAAGATGGGGTTCTTAGGGGCCCTGAACAAGGCTAATCTCATTCCCACGAGGCCACCCTGCCTATAAAATCCATCCCCACAAGTCAACTGCCCAGCATTCACTGCCTCAAGGAAACCATGCGGGGCTCCACATGGACCCGGAGCCGAGAGGCTCGCGTGCTAGTGCTAGACTGTCTTCTCCCACTCACAGGAGCCTGCTTTGCCCGCGCTATTACCCATATTCTGGCAGGGCCACTGTGATCATTACCGTGCTGTATGGGAAAAGGGAGAGAAATAAGAGGAGGAGGGAGCAGGGAGAGGGGTCTTAGTTCTCAGCCTGCCGTCAAGTAGCTGCGTGACCTCGGCATGTCATTTAACCTCCGTCTGCAGCTAATATTCACTCGGCACCTTTCATCTGAAGGGCTACAAAGAACATACAGCTACGGCCCTGCTCTGTAGCGTGTTCATTATGAAAACAACGCACACTGACTACTTCTTAACACATGTGTTTATTTCTATTTTTTCTCTTGTTTTTCTTCTTGGGCAGCTCTGTCATTCCTTTTTCTCGTTTCCCAACAAGGCCAGACAGCACCCTGGCAACCAAAGGAAAGAACAGCCTCTGCCCTGTGTACCCCGTCCCGCGGTGCCTACCTTGGTGTTTTGCACAAACTGTTAAAATTAATTAATTGTGTAGACAAGCAACTGTGCTAATCTTTTAGGCAGCGAAATAAGGGCATTCTTGAAAGTAAGATGAGCTCATAAAAGCTTCTCCTCAGCCAAATTCCCCACTTACTGTTCTACTTACAACCCAATACACAGTGGGGTAGCCTGTGCTGGGATGGGGCGGGGCTCCAAGCTCAGCTCCGCCTCTCTCTAACCCTGTGATCTCAGATAAGTCACCTCAGCTCCCTGGCTGCTGTTTCCTTAAACCTAAAATGAAGGCACTCGATGATCTCTAATGTTTCTTTCAGATAGGAAATTCTAGGTTCTGCGGAACTTTCGGGAATGCAGGAATGGCAACACGGCCTGCACGCTCTGAGAGGAGGGCATTTCATGTCACTCCGTCTCTGCTTTCAATCTGCTCTGTTCTGGTTTCTAAGTCCACTGAGAATGATTTTTAAAAAATACATTTTTATTGATTTCAGAAAGGAAGGGAGAGGGAGAGAGAGATAGAAACATCAATGATGAGAGAGAATCATTGATTGGCTGCCTCCTGCAGGCCCCCTACTGGAGATCAAGCCCGAAACCCAGGCGCATGGCCTTGACCAGAATTGAACCCGGGACCTTTCAGTCCATAGGCCAATGCTCTACCCACTGAGCCCAAACAGCTAGACCACTGAGAATGATTTTAAAGTTCCCCATGATAAGCAAGACTGCAAGTCCTTCTGTTTCCCATCGCCTGTCCTTATAGGAAAGCCAGGTGTCCCCAATATGCTGTTTACAAAATGGAAAGTATTAGGGACACTTGGCTGCAGCAAAGACTGAGAAAAACGTCTTGGCCTGGATATGGCAACATTCACTTTCAAAACACAGAGCTGACGGCCCACCCCTTGCAGACCCCGAGACAGCCCGCGTCGAGAAGCACGCCTGCAGGTGCAGGTAAGGTGCCACAGTGCCCTGAGTTTTCTCTCGGTTTCATTTCTGGGCCAGTCCCACAGGATGGCTGGCATGTGCGGCTCTTCTGTGACATCAGGGTCATGTGCCAGGGCCCCATATACATTTGTGTAGTTTCCGAAGACTTTTACACACATTATCCCATGCAGTCCTTAAAAGAGCGACACGAGGAAGGCTGGGAACTTATTAAAACCTACCCTGGCAGATGAAACCCTGCCACAGGCCAAAGACTGGACACTTTCTGACCTTGAGTGAGTTGTTCTTCCATTGGTCCCTCACCATCTCTTGGTCCACACAATCAGCAAGGAATTATCCTCATTTTTTAATTCTCATTTCCTTGTCTTTTCCAAGGAGCCTCGTATCTCTCCATGTCCTGGGTGAACCCTACATCAGCGGTTCTCAACCTGTGGGTCGCGAGCCCTTTGGCGGTCGAACGACCCTTTCACAGGGGTCGCAAAAGACCACCCTGCATATCAGATATTTACATTATGATTCATAACAGTAGCAACATTACAGTTATGAAGTAGCAATGAAAATAATTTTATGGTTGGGTCACAACAAGAGGAACTGTATTTAAAGGGCCAGAAGGTTGAGAACCACTGCCCTACACTCTCACCTCCTAGTCTGTGGGTGTCACCCTGTGGCCTCTCTTCTCCTATTCCTCTGCCTCCTCCCCGTTTCCAGGGTTGGCTGACCTCAGCAGGTGGGCACACCCCTGGGCTGGCACAGCCGAGCTCTGCATGGTCACAGCACACATATTGAAAGCCATCACTCAAAGTATCAGGCACACCTGAAACTTCCTGGGATTGGCTGGGGAGAGGATTTACAAAGCCCAGCTTCCCCTGAGCAGCTCCATTTATCACTGCCTGAGAGACATTCGCACGGTTCCCTGTCACACACCTTCTGCAGGGTGAGAGGGATAGAGGTTTGTTTGTACAAGAGCTGCCAGGCGGCTGACTGACCTTGCTGAAAAGGGAGATAATTACACAGCTGTTCAGGAACAAAAGCAAAAAAATGGAACCTAGGTGAACTGTGCTCGACAGTACAATTTTTCTATTTGGGGGATGACGGGTATTTCTTTGAACTGCTGCTCTTGGTTAGTAGAGATCTTAACATGTCTGTGTCCTACACAGTAGGGGGTGGAGGATGCTTGATAAATTTCTACAATTCTTATCCTATTAGGAACCTTCCAGAAGGGTCACTCTGAGGCAGAGCTCTGTTGGGCCTTGAGCCTTAGATGACATCCTCACATCTCCTATAATAAAAGTGAGATGCCCTGCCCTGGATGGTTTGCTCAGTGGTTAGAGCGTCAGCTCTCAGACGCGTGAGCATCAGGTCAGGGGTTCGATTCCCAGTCAAGGGCACATACCTTGGTTGCAGGTTCCCCAGCCCCAGTATAGGCGTGTGCAGGAGGCAACCAATTGAAGTGTCTCTCTCACATCGATGGTTCTCTCTCTCCCTCACCTCCCTCTCTTCCACTCTCTCTAAAAACTCAATGGAAAATATATCCTTGTGTGAGGATTAAAAAAAAAAAAAAGTGGGATGCCCTGTATAGACCCCATAGGAGCCATCTAAGGATCTCTTGTGGAAGGCCTTTCCTGGGATAGTACGAAATTAGTCATGAGCATCACCAACCCTCCCCCCCCCCCCCCCCCCCCCCAGCAAAGAACCACACTGAAGCAGACAGGAGCAGCCCGCAGGGAAGGCTCTCCTTCAGAGCTGGAGGAGTCACATGGGGAAGGTGGACAAAGATGCCTAAGGAAGAGCTTTGTGTCAGGCCTGCCTTGAACTTAAAGATTTCTTGAGCTGTTTTCAAAGCTGTTGGGAGTTTTCTTAAATCTGCCCCCTTTCTGTGACCTCAAGTTCAGGCTTCCAGGTAGTTCCGTGGGCCCTTTCATTCTGCTATTGTTCCTGTTCCATTGTTCATGACCGATTCAATCCCTCCTCCCCACACTTTCTTTTAAGAGACAAGGTTCTCTGAATCCTTTTTCTTTTTCCTATTGCTAGAAATATTAGAGCTTGTGAAGAATGGGAGCCAGCCCTCCCACCTGCATGCTGATTATACCAACCCCTGCACCAGAAACCCAAAGAAAAGGAGTCAGACTCCAATGGAAGACACATCTCTGGCACATGGGCTTTCAAATGGATAGCTGAAGCCTCTCTTTTCAGAACAAACTAATTTACTCTAAGGAAAGGTCTAACTAACGGAAAGGTCTAAATTCTGCAGGTTCTCCTGTGAACCCGGGAGACTGCGAACATCCTGAAGAAGGACCTGCCCGTACCTCCCTCCCGGACCCCAGGGGCTGAACAAACGCTTGCTCGGACACCACGGGCACGTTACCTGCTCAGCAAGGATCTGCTGCTGCTGCTGTTGCTGCTGCTGCTGCTGCTGCCTTTGCTCCCGCAGGAACTGTTGCTTCTGCTGCTCCATCAACTGGGCCCGCTGATCAATGAGCATCTGCTTCATGATGGCCGCCTGGGGCTGGCTGCCCAGGAAGCCCGGACCCGAGGGGCTGGCGCCGGAGACCATGCCACCTGAGCCTGGGGGCACGGAGGACTGCATGGGGCCCGTGGTCCGGGGAAGCCCAACTGGGTGCTGCTCCTAGGAGGACAGAGAGGCCGATTCAGTGATTGCACATTTGAAGGGAAGCATGGGGGAGGGCAGGGGGCAGGGGCTCTGACCCAAGGGGTCCCGAGTGGCCCACATTATGTTTTGATACAAACAGTACAGTAGGCCGCAGAGGTGGCCTTATCACAGTGGAGCTGCAGAGGCTCCAGGGGCACAGTCACAGAGCATGGCTCTGGGGATCTGAGACCAAGTCCCATCTGCTTTGGACGGGACTGACGAAGGGACAAGGACTGGGTTTCCAGCTAACATTCTGTTTCCCCAAAGGAAAGGAAACAAACCCTTAGGCGGGGCCTACCTTAGGTCTTGAAGGAGACAGCCTGAGTTTACCTCTTACTCCTTACTGCCTACCTGGCCAAAAGGAACTTCTTAGGTAGGATGAAAGGCATTCACAGAAGTTTGCTGCCATTTACTAGTTGACAGATCTGCTGTTTGATGGAGTTCTGATCACAGACAAGCCCTGAACGACGTGGGGTTGGGATGCTGACCCCTGTGCAGTTGAAAATCCGTGTATAATTACTGACTCCCCCAAAACTTTATAGTCCTCCCCCAGAAGGCACGGGGAATTGGTTCTAGGCCCTCTCATGGATACTGAATCCGTGGCTGCTCAAGTCCCTTATCTAAATGGTGTAGATCAATGCATACTGTTGGCCCTCCATATCCACAAATTCCCAACTGTGGACTGAAAATACTGTTTTCTACCCGCAGTTGGCTGAATTGGCAGATACAAAATCTGGGATACAGAAGGCCAACTGTATATTTATTGAAAATAACCTGTGTATAACTTAACAAAAGGAAGATAAACAACCCAATTAAAAAATGGGCAACGGACCTAAATAGATACTTTTCGAAAGAGGATATCCAGAAGGCCAAGAGACATGTGAAAACATGCTCAAAGTCACTAATCATCCGAGCGATGCAAATCAAAACGACAATAAGGTACCATCTCACATCTGTCAGAATGGCTATCATTAACAAATCAACAAACGACAAGTGCTGGTGAGGATGCGGAGAAAAAGGAACCCCCTTCACTGCTGGTGGGAATGCAGACTGGTGCAGCCACTGTGGAAGACAGTATGGAGTTTCCTCAGAAAACTAAAAATGGAACTCCCATTTGACCCAGTGATCCCACTTCTAGGAATATATCCCAAGAAACCAGAAACACCAATCAGAAAGGATATATGCACCCCTATGTTCATAGCAGCACAATTCACCATAGCTAAGATTTGGAAACAGCCTAAGTGCCCATCAGTAGATGAATGGATTAGAAAACTGTGGTACCTCTACACAATGGAATACTATGCTGCTGTAAAAAGGAAGGAACTCCTACCATTTGCAACAGCATGGATGGACCTGGAGAGCATTATGCTAAGTGAAATAAGTCATTCAGAAAAAGATAAATATCACATGATCTCACTCATTTGTGGAATATAATGAACAACATAAACTGATGAACAAAAATAGATCCAGAGACAGAGAAGCATTGATCAAACCGTCAAACCTCAGAGGGAAGGCAGGGGAGGGTGGGGGGAAAGGGGAGAGATCAACTAAGCATAACCAATGGACCCAGACACCAGGGGGGTGAGGGCATGAGTGGGAGGGTAGGAGGGCAATGGGGGGGGGGGATAAGGACACATATATAATATCTTAATCAATAAAGAAAAAAAAGAAAATAAACTGTGTATAAGTGGACCTGTGCGGTTCAAATTTGTGTTGCTCAAGGGCCAACTATAATTGTGACATCTGAAAGCTTCGATAAATGTAAAAAAAAAAAAATCCTGTTAGTGAGAGTTGTCGATGGTGCGAAGTGGAAACCTGTCACACTGCCCAAAGACACATAATCTCCCAACATCTTCAAAAACAGATGAGTCTCACATGTCTGGGATAATTTAAAGGCGGGGGGGGGGGGGGTTTGAATTGGGTATCTATAATTATGTGCCGGTCATTCAAATGATGGCAACTTTTGAGCATTGATCCTTAAGGGATAGGAAGTAAAGGGGTAGAGACCTATTCACACACAGTGCAAGCTACTACTTGAGATCGTGCTGAGTGGGGAAGTCTGTAACAGCTGACAGTGTAGACGAGTGGGGAAAATGCTCACTGGAAGTGTCGGTGTAAGACCAAAACATTCAGTTTGCAGACACTGCCTTTCCTGTTCATTCTACCAGGCACACCTGGGAATGGCAAGTATTGTCTGAATGTTCCGCAGAAATGTTCCTTTCAGTTCATTCAAGTTTCTAGTAATTAATCCCGACTCTACCACCCAAACAACCAACAAAACAAAATAAAACAAAACTCCATTACTCCGCTCACCTGGGAAATACGAACCCAGGAAGCTCTGGTTAGTTAGTGCAGTGGCCCAGGTCACACGGTTAATCAATGGAAGAAGCAGAACCAGAACACCGCTCCTGAGTCTGAGCGCATATTGTTTCCACTAGCACAGGCCTTTCCCAGGCCACAGGTCCACGCTGCCACGCATGCACTTAAGAGCTGCCTGCAGACAAAACAGACAGCGTGTCTCCCAGAAGCGTCCTGTGTTCTATTGTTTGAATGCAAGTGTCACGGCTGAAGTTAATAAAATTTGCCTTTCTGTATTTTGTCTGTACACAGACAATGATTAGGCAGAGGACGATGCGACTCTATGTTAAAAAGACCTTATACTAAAAAATGCCAGGAACCTTCACGCTACCGGTTTACTTGACTCCTGAAGGGACCAAGATATTTGACTTTCCTTTGCTCCCAATGTTTACTACCTGCTTTCTAAGCTCTTCCCGTAGCTAAAGCTATTTCTTCCCACCTTTAGAAACAAAGGGCTAAATGACTACTTAACACTTAAACAAATTCACACTGAAGGACAGTTAACCAATCAGCAAAAATACAGATATATGGGGCTTACCCGCGCCCCCCCTCCCCCCCCCGTGTATTTCACTATATTTATTTCCCAGTTTTGATAAAGAGGAGAGAGTTGGCAAGAAAATGAGACCCAAGGGAAGATAAAGTTTTCTTCAGCTTGATTTTATGAGAGGGCTGGTCTGGGCAGGCCCTGTTTATTTTTGCACACTTTGAGATATTCTTGTCCTGTGACCTGCCCGGGAAGCTGGGGCGCATGCTCAGAAGTGGTACGTAGTGACTTGTTGCTTTCTCAGCCTAGCCACGGTGAGGATGACGCTGATACATCCAACTACTTTTGGCCCCTGTCTCCCGGTGCCAAAAATACATACTTCGGAAGCACAGTGGGGGCCCTGGCCACAGTTGGTTAGAGCATCATCTGGACATGCCAAGGTTGTGGGTTTGATTCCCGGGTCAGGGCACATACAAGAAGCAACCAATGAATGCATAAATAAGTGCAACAACAAACTGATGTTTCTCTCTCTCACTAAAAATCAATCAATAAAAAATTTGTTTTTTCTAAAAAGCAGAGTGGGGAAAAAAACCCTTTTCAAAAGAATAGTTAGGTTATTACTCCCCAGGATTATATATTTCCCTAAATGATTCCCTCCCCAAAATTTTGTCTTCAGGTTTCTCGCTGAAGGCCTGAAGACCGAGAGGCAGGAGGGCTATCTGCATTTTTAAAGGCTTGCCTTCCCAACGAAGCCTTGTGGACCTAGGTAATTACCGCTTTAAGACTCTCCCAACCAGCTCTGCTGCATTCAGGGGCTGGCCAGACTCAGGTGTGCATTGCAGAGCGAGAAGACTCACCAAGTGACTCACCTTACACAGTGAGCTGGCTGAGGCCATTAACTGTTTCATATTACATGGTGGCTTTTAACCTCCAGGCTAAGAGGGCTTGGTGAGCAATCGCCTGTCACATTTCAGGACTTCATGCCACCGCTCTTGTTTCTAAGGTGGACACACAGTGTGTGCGCAGTTAGAGAAAACCAGGCGGAGCTTTCCTCACCAGGACTGTCATGCCTTGAAGCCAAATGATGCAGTATTTTTAGTTTTAATTACGGGGCTTGCTCTCCACCCCATCCCCCCACCAAACGACCTCCCTCATTCAGTCTCTCCCTGCCAGCAATCCAAATGGTGACATTGATCTTCATTACTCCCCAAACCTTTCACTCTTCCGTAAAATAAGGGGGGGGGGGAGGGGCAATAAAAACCAGTGAAGCTGTTTTCCATATCTTTTCTCCCGCAGGGAAAAGATCTTAGCTATTTTCTAAGGGCCGGGGAGAGGTAGGAGGTGTAAAAAAACACACCCCACCTCTCCCGAAGAGGCAGTTTTCTCCTTCAAAAGACAGCTGTGGTAAAAATATCTCCCAAGAGCAGCCAGCTGTTTATTTATAAACCTGTGCGCAGGGAAGCTTTCTTCCTCTGAAGTGTTTTCAAGAACACGCCTCGTGTTTGGGTGAGCGGGGCCAGGGAGGCTGGCGGTGAGCCAAAGACTGCTGGCTCCTGAGCCGGGGGCTCACAAAAGGCTGATGCGACTGGGACGATGGCACTTGGTGGCGAACTGGCTTGAGGATGGACGCCCAGGGCTTCAGCCTTTTCCAGGCGGTCCTGGCGGGCGGGGGAGGGGGACGACACACAAGGCACAGCTGCTGTTCTGCCGATGGCCCAGCAGATGGTGGTGTCCGCCCGGTGCGCAAGCCCGGCCCGCGGCGCGCCGCCGCCCCGCCCGCCGCCCGCAGATGGCTTAATCAGGCCCGCCCCTCCCCCCCGCCCCGCCCGCGCGGCCGGCGCGGCGAGCGGAGCCAGGCAGTCAAGTGTTACTGCTACAGCAGGTAGCCTGGCAACTGCGAGCATAATACCGAGCAGATGGTGTTCGCACGGCGTGATGGACATCACACACGACAGCCTGAGACAATCCAGGAATTCCCTGGCGACTCGAGGCCCTCTTTACACAAAATGAGTTCTCTCTCCGTGGCCGTGTATCTCTGGGGTGATCGCCCCCCTCTCTCCCACTGACACCGAACTGGTTTCTTATTACCGACTTTTCTTCCAGCCCGAGCGAGGGGAGGGAGACGGCAGGGGGTGGGGAGGGGAAGGCCGTGGAAAGAAACGGAAGGGCTGGGAGCGGGAGGAGACGGTGCGGGGCGGTGGGGACCCGAGAGGTGGGGGGAGAGCGGCGTCCACTAGACCCCGGGAGGGCCGTCCGAGAGGGACGGGGTTCCCGCAGCCTGGGGTGCACAGAGCCGGCGCGGAGAGGCGCGCCTCCGCCGGCTGTGCAATCGCGTGTCCCACGAGCAGCCTAAATGAAATTTAGGATTTTCCTTAAAAAGTCCCCAGGGGCGTAATTTAGCCTCTCTGCTGGAGCCTCTCTGCTGACAAGTCCTTAGGGGCTCTAAGAAGTCAGGAGTGGGGCCCGCGCGCTCCCGGGGGGCCGGCAAACGCCGCTCGGCGCGGGCGTCCCTAACAAAGGAGCCGCGGAGGTGGCCGGGCGCGGGCGGGCGACGCGGGGCGGGCGAGCTGCCCGGGGCCGCCAGGTTCGCCGCCCGCAGGCGTTCGGGGCGCATTTCCCAGCTTCCGCGGCACCGCGTGTGCCAGGGGCTGGGAAGGCAGTGTGAGTGCAGGGCTTGGGGGTTGGGAGGGGGTGGAAGAGCATTATTTTTGTAGGAAGAAGTAATAATAGATCAATACAGAACAAAAAAGATGTCCCAGAAAAAAAAAAATCCGTGCTTTTCACACACACTGAACTGGATCAAGTAATTAAATAAAAATAAATCCATTCCAAACGGAATTTTGCCCAGAGTCTATACAGCAAAAGAATTCTATGTTCAACCTCTCACCAGTGTCCCCTGCAAAGGTATTATTCAAGTTTTAAGTTTGGCGGAAGCTAACGTTCATACCCCCTCCCCCCTTACACACACACACACACACACACACACACACACACACACACAATTTGCTGGGAGAGTTCAGCAGTTTCACATCTGAGAGCAGCTTAGGAGGAATCCACCTGGGGCTGCATGGAGGCACCTGGCTGTGACTCCCAGGGCTCAAGGTGGTGAACGGGCAGGCTGAGGCTCGGGATGGCATCTGACCTTTGGGTATTAGTCCCTAGGCCTTCAAATGAAAATCATATTCCTAAGACTTCTCCTTGACAGTGGAAGCTTTGAGATGAAAGAGTTAATGAAACCCTATGGAAAGTTAATGGCTAAGAAGGGAGAGAACAATAATGGGAACAATAATGAGCTAACTCAGGGGTTCCCAAAGTCAGGTTCCAGGATCTGCAGCATTAGCATCATCTGGGAGACAGTTAGAAATGCAAATTCTCAGGCTCCACCCTAGGTATACCCAACCACAACTCCTGGAGCTGTTTTAACAACCCCTCCAGGTAATCACCATGACCCACAGTTTGAGAATCACTTGGGCAAATAATCCTGGTTTATAAAGACTGACTGTAGCATGGGGCTTCCCAGCTCCATGTGCCCTGATGAGATAGCAAATCCTGCATTTTCCAAAGCAAGTCAGGGTGCTGAGTTGCTTAGATTTCTATTGCAGCGTCTTCTGCATTTGGAACAAAATGCTCAAATTTCCAGAGGGCTGCTCAGGCAATGCAAACCCAAGAATTCTGAAAGGAGCCATGGCCATGCGTCTTCCTTGAAGGCCAGGCTTCCTGCTGCCCTGCTGTGAGGCTGGGGAGCAGCCAGGACTGAGGAAGGGTGAGGTCAGTATACTCGCTTGCTCAGTGAGGAAGCATCAACCTCATTAGACTTCCTGTCCCATGGTCTGAACTAAGGTAGAACTATGGGAAGCTCTGATTGGAGGAAAGTCCCTCTGGTTGGAAAAGGTTCTTCAAACACGGAGAGCACAGAGGCAGCAACAAAAGAAAACAACTAAACACTTATGGGGCACCTACTATAGGCAAAGTACTCTGCTAGGTGCATTTGCCTCCATAATTAAACTCATTTACTGACTAAAAAAACCCCAAGCCTCGGAGAGGTTAAGGAACTTGTCTGGTGTCCCCAGCTGGTGGTGGTGTCTTTGGGATTCGGACCTTTTCACTGACCATAACATGCATCTGGTCTAAATTGAGCAGACCACCCAAGAAGACTCTGGAGTAAAAAGAAATGAGAAGGGGGTTGGAGGGGCGGGGGAAGGGAGAGGAATGGGCTTAGAATTAAAAGGTAGAAACTCTATTGGGATCAAAGGGTGAAACTGAAAGAGCACCAAAATATGTCATTTTTATATGCTGCTTGGTACCCCAAGTTAGGATGCCTCTGTGCTCTGAACTTTGACATTTAAAGAAAGGGCACAAGATAGCCCATTCAACCATAAATGGAAGGAAGGAAGAAATAAAATAAAACCTTAGAATTGCCTTTGAAGTTGATCAATTGTCAGGGCAGAAGCTTGGTTTCAGGATGGTGGTTTCTTTTACAGAATTTCTTTGACCGGACCAATTTCTCACTGTGGGTTACGGAGAGTTGCTTACAATGAACTCATAGCAGAGCCCCAACAGGAACTGCCCCGTAGAAATCCCTCTGTTTCAGCAGATTATTAAAGAAGGTCGGATAAAAAGGTTTGTTTTATGATGTGTGGTGGTTGTATCCCCAAGACGACTGCGTTTTGAGACAGTTTAGCAATTTAGGAAGCTTATCACTAAAATGGCAGTGTCTTGGGGCCCAGTGCTCAGCCTGCTGCATGGGTTTAGTGGTTCTGTGTTCATCCTCTAAGAAGGAGCCCCATACACTGGGGGACCCAACAGGCCTGGGTAGATACTCAGCTCCATCAAGCGACTGGCCCACCCTGACCATAACACATCGCTTGTTGTTATTACTGTTGTTGCTATAGCCTCTTGAACATGCAGCTCTGGAAAGTCAGGGTGAGGGAAGTTATGCTTCTAGCTCTAGGGGAGCTCCTAAGACAGTCAGGACTAAGACTTGAAACTTGCTTTTCTTTCTAGGCTTCAGTGAGCAGAATGGAGTTCCTATCTAGACATTGAATCGTTTAAAAAGTGCATGTTTTGTCGCCGTAACCGGTTTGGCTCAGTGGGTAGAGCGTCGGCCTGCAGACTGAAGGGTCCCAGGTTCGATTCTGGTCAAGGGCATGTACCTTGGTTGCGGGCACATCCCCAGTAGGGGGTGTGCAGGAGGCAGCATATCGATATTTCTCTCTCATCGATGTTTCTAACTCTCTATCCCTCTCCTTTCTTCTCTGTAAAAAATCAATAAAATATATTTAAAAAAAATAAAAAGTGCATGTTTTGCTGATTTCCCCCCTGATCACTGAAAAAATTTGAAAACTTGGCATAAAAGTATGAAGAAAGAAAAGGCAATATTCATTTTTAATGTTCAAAGGCAACAATGTTAATATTTTGATGTTTTTGTATTTACTCCCAGCCTTGCCTAGCCCCAACGCAATAATATATTTTCCATGCTTATGATCATGGTTTATACATGATTGTTTCTTACAAAATAATGTAAGAAAGGTAGAAAGTTCCAACTTTCCAAATGCTTACAAGTTACAGTTTTCTCATAGGTTAATTTGTGCAAGGTCTGTAGTTTTGTTTTTTTTAATGTTTTCTAACATTTAGCACAGTTGCAACAGAAGAGATATTTGCTTAATGGAGCTGACGAATTGGCTATGATGAATGCTAGCCTATCCCAGCATCATGTATGCCTGGGGAGGAGAAAAAAGATGGCCCTACAATGGACTGCTTCTCTGAGCTGCCAAATGTAGCCTCTGCTGAAGGGTTAAAGTTTGCAGGCCAGTGCAAGCTGTGAGAGTGCCATCAGCCACAGGAAGGTCAGGCTTCAAGGACTTTCTTGGGGGTAGAAACAACAAAAATACCATTTGTCCTCACCAGTGCTTTGAACAAAGTTACTGTTGGTCCCTCCAGTGGCAGAACAGCTTGGAGAGGTATGCTTTTCCTCTGCCTTTGACGTAAATTATAGAGCCCTTTGGATTCCGTTGCTGCGGTTAATTCCTCTACCAAAGCAACTCTAAATTGGTTAAAAGTTCAATAGTGTGCAACAATAGGAGCCTGATTAAATAAATGATGGTCCATCCATACCATGAGTACTAGGCAGCCAATAAAATCACTCTTTCTCAGACTATCTAATCACGTAGAAAAAAAAGCTTACAACATATAGTTAAGAGGAGAGAAAAAAGCAGTTTCTAAATCAGTCGTCACAGAATAATCAAGTTAGACAAGGATTACAAGCGATTTTTATTGTTATCCTCTTTCAGTTTTTCTTTTATGAACATATTAATTTAAATAATTACTTAAAAAATGTGTGCTCTAAAACAATAAAGGCTTTAAATTGCTAAAAGGAAGGAAGGAAAAAAGGAAGGAAGGAAGGAAAGATAAAGGGCCTATTTGCTTATTTGCTAGTTCCTGAGCAGCCAATGGCTTCTTTGCAGAGGAGGAGGCACAAACCACTCCTGGGGCTAGGGAGACAGCAGAGCATAGGGACCCGGCGGTAGAAGCACTTCTGTGCTGGGGAGGGACTGAAGGCTCTCAGAGGAAGGGATGCTTCATGGCTCAGAGGGACAAGAGGGGACTGGCTTCTAGAGCAGAGGGATAGAGTGACCAAAGACTTGAATACATCATACCCTGGAATTCCATTTCTAAGGACTCATCTCATGGACATATTCACAGCTTTGTGCAAAGACATATCCTGACTAGCTTGAATGACTTTGACTAGCAAAAAATCAACAACAACTTAAATGGCCAACATTTAGAGGATTCACTAAACAATAACTTATCTTCCCCCAAAATAAACCCAACAAAAACCCAAACCTCATTAAGAGCACTTAGTCTAAACAGTCATGGAATAGAGCCTATTGAGTTCAAAAGGGTCCTGGTTGTGTCTGGGACTGGGACTGTTTCCACCTGAGCCCACCTAGGCTCTGGAGTGTGCAACAGACATCCTTACATGCAGTTCTCTGGAGATTTCAAGACCTGAACCCACTGGGTTTGGCTACAGGTTCAGAAACTAGGCCACCTTTTCACTGCTTCACCCAACAACTCCCAAGTCCCAGAGGCGGCCCTGAAGGGCATGACCATAGTCCAAGAATTCTCCGGTCCGCCCGGGCAGGCTGCCCTTTGCCCCACCACCCTGCCTTCTGTGTTATTTTTCTCCAAGTCTAGGCTGGAAACCACAGCGTGGCCGGAACCAGCCCAACCCTTAGCGTGGAAGAACTAGGGAACCAGTGAAAACCATCACTCATCTGCACAGGCTGCCTTCCCCGCAGGGGTGTAGGAAAACCCCAGCCCCAGGGGCTGCCAGACCTGCCCCTCAGAGGTGGGGCGGCAACTGCCCACATCCCAGTGGCCGCTGTCAGGACACATGGACTGCAAGAGGTTTGCCAGCGGATGCAAGAATTGGGTTTTCCCCCATCTGCTTGCTGCCTTTCTTTCCTTGATTTAAAAACCAGGAGGCGTCTCAGCTGTCTTTAGGCCAGCTGCTGGGAAGAGTTTCTCCCAAGCTACTGTTCCCCCAAATCGTGCCTTTCTCTTTTATCGCCTCCCCGCCCCCTCTGATGAAGTCATCACAGCAAAGATTACATAACGGATGCAGAGGCCTATCTTGTGTTATACTGGGAGCCAGGCCAATGTTTCCATTTATAGACAAGAGCCCACCACACTGCCAAGTGGAGTGCTCTGTTGCAACCACTACAAGGCAGGACGAAAGGAAGGCAAGTCGGAGCCCAAGGGCGCTGCCTCCATCATTGCCATCCTCTCCGCAGCCTGGGCAGGTGGCTGGGGGCCGAGGGCACTGGCTGCCTGGGAAGAGACTTTTCTAAGAAGCTCTCAGCCCCCTGCTCTCCCCGCATAGCAGATGATGCTTTCAGAGGGGGTGGGGGTCCATGTCAGCCTGCTCTGCTGGCTTTCTGACCTGGTTTCTGACTGCGGAACCTACCCGTCTGTGGGCCACCTCGTGTGATCCCACCAAAGCTCAGAGAGGAGGGCTGAGCCCCCCACACTCCTGAGAGCAGATCAGGCAGCAGTGGTGGGGGGTGGTGTGAGGGCCCAGGAATCCGGGGAGGGCATAAGAAAGCAGGAGAAAAAGAAATAACAAGAAATCTGGATTGGAACTTTACATATTTAGAGATTTTGACTGAGAACCCAGATTCTTAGAGGAAGTGAGTCTAGGAGAGGGGCTCACAGAGGGTCAGGGTGGGTGGGGATGGGGGTCCATCAGACCCTGGACCTCACATCAGAAACATCCTTGAGTTTAAATTTTCTTCAAACAAGGTTTTACATAGAGTCACGGAGAAACGCTGATAGGATTGAAAGATACATTCTAATCCAGCTTTAAGCTGTGCCCTGTTCCAAGACCAGACCAAGTCCATTATGGTTAATATTCTAAGTCCCTTTGTTTATCTTGCAAAGGGTACAATGACACTGTGTTGTAACATTACTCTCTTTTTTTTATTGGCATTTGTTCATTTTCTAAATCTGCCTGGTAGCTTAAAAAAGCAGAAGGGGCCCAGGTCCTCTGCTACCCTTGAGAAGAGTTGGGGACAAACTGGAATAAAAATGGCCCTAAAAGAACCACGGACTTCAGAGAGGTCCCTGGGCTGCACTGGCGCTGCCGTGAACACAGCACCTGACAACACACACACACACACACACACACTCACACACACTCACACTCAGACACACACACACACTCACACACACTCACACACACTCACACTCAGACACACACACACACTCACACACACTCAGACACACACACACACTCACACACACACACTCACTAACACACACTCACACACTCACACTCAGACACACACACACTCACACACTCACACTCAGACACACACACACTCACACATACACACACACTCACTAACACACACTCACACTCACACAGTCACACACTCACACTCAGACACACACACACACACACACACACACAGAGCGACCTGGTAAAGGAATCAGGAAGCAATCAGAAGTCATCCTCTCCACAGTCTCACACTTCTCGCCCCTTTCACCTGCACTTCTGTCAGGTAGAGTGCTTCCACACAGCAAGTGCTCAGAGATGCTGGCTCTTGTTATCGCCAATATTAATAATAATGAGGAAACCAGAAACCTTTTGTGGGGCCTATAGCTTCAGTTCATATTTTGTTCTTTCTTAATGCTCAAATCAGTTCCTCAGCCTTAAGAAGGAAAATGCCCATTTACAAGCCTTTTGCTGAGGATAAACATTAGGTGGATGGCTGCATATGGAACCAGACCCTAGAACTAAGGTGAAACTGAGGGAAGCTTTCATTTCAGCGAGGACTAACTCCACTCCTATTGACAACAGGGATATGGGCTTTCTAAGGTGGGGGTGATATGCCAAATACCCCTCTAAAAGCATAAATATTTTTGCTTAAATATCTGGGATGTACCACCAATTTCCTACTACTTTCTACCAGAAGCTAAAACCAAGTCTGACCTCCTTACCATGACAGCACCTCAAATGCCCACCCTTCCCCACTTTCTCCCAAAGCTCCTTGTGCTAATTTCCCCCTAGCTAGCCGACCTAACACCCCCTTCTTATGCTTCCTGGATCTGGGCGAGCACCCTGACAGCGTCCACGTGACTCGGACACGCTCTCCACCTCAGACCGCTCGCCTCCTTTAAAAGCGCTCACAATGACCACTTCTCTCAGCGTTGAGTGCTCGAAGGAGGTTACAATCCGGGCAGGAGGTCGGGCTGATTGATGCTGGAGCAGGACAGAGGCGCTCACCTGCCGCTCAGGCTGTTTATCAACCGAGAAAGCGTCTGCAGCACTGAGGAGCAGCGTTCCTGTCTTCCTCACCTCTCCACCGTCTCTCCAATATCACAGTCTCCCGTCCCGGGTCCCACCAATTACTCTGCTTGTGCCCTTGTGTCTCTTCCCCTCTTCATCCTCCCCTACCTTAAGAACAGACAGTTTCTCAGTCGCAGGGGTGAAATCCTTCCCAAGGAAACCAAACCTTTTCTGAAAGCTGACATTAGATACGAAAGGCTGGAAACCTGCTGAGGAGGGGGAGGCTGGGACAGGAACCTGTAAATGGAACTTTGGGTCTGTCTCAGGTCCCCATTATGTGACCCGGGAAAGCCCGAGAGAGTGAGAGTCCCTTCTGCGTTTGCTTTGGGTTCTCAGGTATAGTTTTTGCTGAAGGTCACTTTTGAACAAGGCCCCGTGATTCACGGCTAGAAGCATGTTAAAGAGGCTGACAAGGCCATTCTTTCATCCCTGTTTTGATGTAGTTGTTGAGAATTCCCAAGGAGAGAAGTCACTGGGTCCCCTCAGTCGGGGTCAGCCCCCAGGGAGTGGACATCCACGTACAGTGTGCTGAGAGACGTCTCATGCCGCGGAGGGGCCACCCCCACAGCACAGAGCCTCGCCACCATCACCGTGGAGATATCTGGGGCTGCAGCGGGCCTCGGTCACTGTCAGCACTGCCCACAGGCTTCTTGGGGACAGAGCCTCAATGTATCCTGCCATGAGGTGCACACACCCTGGGTAGGATTCACATTCTGCTCAGGGACCCAGTTAAGGAAGGGTGCCTAGCTTAGTACAATAAACTGCCAAGGCTGCTAACCCAATAGAAGCGCAGGGAGCTGGTGTAAGAACACGGGCTTATGCCTGTCACTGGAGGCTGACAGTCCGGCACAGCCCTTCCCGGCATTTTCAGTTTCAGTCTCCAGGTCTTAGAGTTGATTTTTCTTAGAAAAAATCCAGCCACAGGTGAGACAAACAAACAAACAAACAAGCAAACAACTGGCTTGCTTAACAGAATACAAAAGTCGGTGCATATGGGCTGTGTTTACAACTTTGCTTTGATTTAATGTGCAGAGTAAGATACTATTACTCCATGGCTGAAAATGCACCTGTCACCAGAAAAACATACACACAGCCTTCCACCTGACATTTGAGCACTAGAACATTATTTGCAGAATGTATAATTAAAATTTTTTTAAAGTTGATTTTAGAGAGAGGAAGAGAGAGAGAGAGAGAGAGAGAGAGAGAGAGAGAGAGAGACAGACAGACACTGATTGGTGGGCTCCCACATACAACCTGACCGGGGATCAAGCCTGCAGCCTGAGCATGTGCCCTGACCAAGCATCAAATCACCACTTCAACTGAGCCACATCAGCCAGGGTGCAGAATGTATAATTTGCCATGAAAGCTTTCCTTCAATTCAGATATACACCCCCTTTTAAAAAAGCTTCGATCGCTCAGGGAGTCCCTCAGGGCCCCAGCACCCCAGCACACTGGCGGGTGTTGTGGTTGAGGTCTTGGAGAAGAGCGGCCAAGGACTTGGTCCTGGGTGGATATTAGAAACCCAGTGGAGCCTGGTGGTGTGGCTCAGTTGGTTGAATCATACACCGTATACTGAGAGGCCAACAGGTTCAGTTCCTGGCCAGCGCACACAGCTAGATTGTGGGTTTGGTCCCTGGTACACTGACCGATGTTTCCCTCCCAAATCAACAAAGTCATATCCTCAGGTGAGGATTAAAAAAACAAAAACAAAACCGTGGACAGACAAGGTTTCTCCTCACTGAAAAGCTGGGGGATGATCCCGGCCTGTCAAGGGTGGCACTGGCATGCTCTCTGGCTGGTGCCCCAGGACTTCCATGAAGCCAGCCTGGTCAGAGCTGGGACGGGCAGGACTACACAGTAGAAAGAGGGACACGGAACAGATGGATTCTAGGGATCGTGTGACCTGGGGCCGTTCACTGAACACCTCTGGCTTCATAAAATGAGGACGCCAGCCCAGGTGCTCTCCAAGTCCTCCCAAGCCCTGACGCTCTCTAATTCTGTCTGGGAAGAGCTGCATGGAAGAGGCTTGGATGGCAGTGAGGTTTGGATGTGAGTGGAAGGAGAAGGCAGGAGCAGCCAGCCCCAAGGAGGGAGGTGGTGTCCCAAGGGCCCGTGTGGAGGAGTATGCTGAGGTGGGTGGGGGGACAAGCTTCACAGGGCTGGTCTGACCACGGACAGGTCTGAATGCAGGCTCAGACATCTGACCTGACCAACAGGCAGGGAGCCACAGTAAAGACTCTGAAAGGAAATAAAAGGATGAAAGCATTCCTTTTCATGAGATTCGGCTGGTGTCAGGTAGAGTGAGGCAGGATTGGGGTAATCCAGCCAGGAGGTGAAGGACTGGCCGAGACTAGGTTCCTGACTGTGGGAATTTAAGAGTCAAGAGTCAAATGTAACTGCAAGGTATATTTTGGCAAGAATAAGAATTCACACACCTTAATTTCGTATGCAACATATGTCTGGGGCCAAGCGCTGGACCAGCGGTCCCCATCTCCTCCTGCTCACTTCTAGTCCCTGTGCTTTTCATGTTGCCCTCACGGGCTACCAGAAATCTGGCAGGGATGTTAACTCCTGCTCAAAAATCAGTATAAATAGTTCCAGTTTTCCTTGTCTTCCCTGCTTTAAAAAACTGAGTTTATTTACATGTAAATTTAATATAAGTAGCATTTTAAACCTACTACCAGACTTTAGACTGGGAGTAGTATAGTAGGGGTATACGTTGACTATTTTTAGAGCCCAAACAATACAGCCTGGGGATGAAGAGAAGATGCCAAACAATAACAGGAAATACGACTAAAACGACTTTGAGAGGAAACCTTTTCATTTTTTGTGCTTCTAACATCCCCCCAACTTTCTACTTCCTGCTCCATGTTTCACTGAACTTTTTTCAAGAGGATCTGACAAAGACTAAGGAAAGTTAGGTGGTGGCCCAATTAAAGGGTTTTCAGGACAAGTCACATTCACAACAAAGTGATAACTAAGTATTTCCCAGGCGTAGTTAGTGGTCGAAGCTCCATTTTGGATTTTTTAAAGTCAGAAAAATCACTCTTGGGCTTCATGGAAAATCTTGTTTGCATCAGAAGTGGCGTGATAGTTTCATAAGACAGTTCATGTTGCATTTATCCCATCCATCGTTTAAATGTAAACTAGAAATAGTAGTAAAATGAATTTCTAACAAAATAGTTCATCACCACAGTCAGGCCACCGGAAATTCAGGATGAAAGAATAGGATGGTGGTTCCAGGGGAAAAACATGTGTGTTTCTCTAAACAAATGAAAAATCTCTTCTTTGAAACCCTTCCTACCTTTTAGTGAGACAACGTGGAGAAGAAGCAGGCACTCGGGTCCACCTCACGCTGCCATTCCCACGGCTCGGGGAAATGGATGGCCTCACCTACTTGGTCTGTCTTCGCACCTGAGGGAGGGCTGCAGACCGCCCCATCCGTCTCCGAGCCCTGTTGCTATGGGTTTTTCTCTGATGTCTGATACTGGACCTCTGCAGGCAGCCAATGCATTTTTCTTCTGCCTCCCCCTCCGCTCCTCTCTCCTTCTCTGATATATAGGTTATTTTTCCTGTGCATCCACCAAGAGTAATGTGTCAAACTATGATTATGTTTTCTTTTATTAAACAAGTAGAAGAGACAGACTGCTTTCCTTCCCTTGACCGAGTAAAGGCCATAAAAAGCCCAGGGAACACAAGGGTGGGGGGTGGTGGTGGTGGCCGCTGTCCTAGGCGAGGCCAGCTCTCGTCGGCGGGTCATCTGAAGGAATCTGGGCCACCCGTTCGAATGGGACTCAGTGGCCGGAGGCCAGCAACTCCTTAGGGGCCTGTATTCCAGGCCACCTGAGTCTGTGCAGCTTTCAGCCAGGTGAGCCCGGGTCTGGGGAGATGCAGAGGGGGGTGAGCATGGAGGGAGACTCTGCCTTCAAAATGTGCAGGGAACTCAGAACTTAAATATCATATTTTCTAGATTCCTGATAATCTGAAAGAAGTTGGTAGGTTCAGGGGAAAAAAAATCCATTTAAGCCCTTAAAACGTAACCCACGCTCTCTGCACCTCCGAGAAAGGAAATGTGATTTGGGAGTTTGGGCGATGGAGGGAGGAGGGCACAGGGAGTTTTCCTTTAAGCATCCGTATCCCTTTATTAGAGGATGAGTTTGGTGGTGGTGGTGGGGGCGGGGGGAGTCCTGTAGGATCTTTGTTCCTTGCACATGTGATTGTATCACTGGAACCTATCAGGAGCGGCAGGAAGGCACAGACAGAGGAGGTGAGTTCTGAAGGGGGGCTGGGAAAAGGAACCTCAGTGACACTGTGGGGACAATAGCTTCCCTCTCTCACCTGCTCTCCATCACAGCGCCTCTAATCCCTTTACAGTGTCGGGGGGCTAACGGAGAAGAGTCCTTGGGAGTTGAGGGCTAGGGCACTCGGGCCATAAGAGGAGACACTTTCTAGTTGGGGTTCCCAGTGCTGGTCACCACGCGTTGCGCTGCCTATCACTTTCCCTTTAAGGGTTTCAGAGAAATAGTCCCACCCTTCAAAACAGAGGCACTCAGGACTTGAGAGCCAGGAGGGGCTGGGAGCTGAGAGGAGTGGAAGTCAGGTCAGGAACCCAATGGATTAAGAATGTCTGGGACTGAACAGCAAACACAGACCACAATGGGAGAGGAGGAGACACAAGGACACATGGGAATGACTGAAACTGGGGGGCAGGATGCAGCTGGAGAAGAATCAGGCTGGGCAAGTCCCAGAATAGACCCTGGTGGGCAGACCCCCCATCCCCGTTCCCAAAAGCATGGGGAAGCTTGGCATGGAGACATTCTAAGCTGTGCTTTCTGTTGTCTATACATCTTAAAAAATATATATTTTTATTGATTTCAGAGAGGAGGGGGGAGAGAGAGAGAGAGGGAGAGAGAGAGAGAGGGAGAGAGAAGCATCAATGATGAGAGAAAATCATTGATCGGCTGCCTCCTTACACCCCCACTGGGGACTGAGCCCACAACCCTGGTATGTGCCTTGACTGGGAATTGAAACGTGACCTCCTGGTTCAGAGGTTGATGCTCACCACTGAGCCATGCTGGCCAGACATGTAGTCTATACATTTTTTGGGGTGGAGAGGTAAAGTACAAAAATGCTATTGGGGTGAAATTTCCTTTTAAATTTATTTTCAAATAAAGTTAACATATAATAATGCATTAGTTTGCGGTATACAACCCAGGGATAGGACAGTGCTAAAGAAGGTGAAATGTCCCATTTTTCTTTTAGTCCAAATGCAACTAGCTTTGGAAAGTTCAGCAATTTCAAGTGGCTGCTTCCCAGGTTTTGGATCGTGGAAGGGCTGGTGAAAGAGAACGAGGGTCTCAACCTGACCGGATATGATATGCGCCTGGCAGCCCTTCCCCAGGCCTGCAAACTCACCGGCTTTGTTTTGCTGGCCTGCGGACCAGCCTGTCTTGGGCCCCCCTTTGCGTGCGGGCCCCCTCTGATCGTGCATCACTGGCGGGCAGAGTGTGGGCATGATCTGTGGCTGCCTGAGCCCTTGAAATGCCAGAGGGCACCCCCTCCTCCCCACCTGGGCCCCCCAAACTGCCAACAACAACAAATAAACAAAACAATCCATCAGCAGTTCTAAACAGAGCTCCAATGGAACAAATATTTTCTTCCTCAAAAAAGATCAGGAATTTCTTCAAACTGGGGAAAAACAATGAATGTTTTATAAATGTGTCCTTACT
Organism: Myotis nattereri; assembly: GCF_964212035.1. Lineage (NCBI taxonomy): Eukaryota > Metazoa > Chordata > Mammalia > Chiroptera > Vespertilionidae > Myotis > Myotis nattereri. The sequence goes on along the minus strand of NC_138080.1, from coordinate 61,756,231 downwards.
ATATTTACAAAGATACTACATATCCTGATGACATAAAAAAGGGCACGGTTCATATTTGTCCTAACACTTTTGCCTTCAAGGTTTTTGTTTTTTTTTATTATTGCAGATTTTTAAAACATGAGACACATACATTAATGCTAACATGGGAGAAAAGTTTTCATTCAGAGAAATGGCAACACGGGCACCATGGGGCCAAGTTATAGGTTTGGCGGCATTAGCATAGATATTTGCATATGTTCCCTTCTTAATCTGTGTTCTTGCAGATCCAAGTGAAAATGTGATTTTTTTTTTTTTTTTTAGGCAAAACGCAGCGGCAGGAACAACTCATAAACCTCGCTGCAGACACAGTGCTCGTGGCAACAGGAGCTGTTTCCTTTGGCTTCTGAGCTCTGGGAGCTGTCCAAGGGGCACCGGTCAGAGAAATCTGCGAAGACACGAGTCTGTCAGGACACGAGAAGGACTTGACACGGAGGCCACGTTCGTGTCACACAATTTGCATGAGCACTTCTAAACAAACTCTGTTTTCACGCGCAATTCACAGACCCACAGGGGAAATGCTAATGGGTGAGGTTGCCACTCAAGTGTGGTGCCGACTGGGGCTCTCACTTGCGATACAGAGTTCTGAGCAACGCAGTCATGATTTACAGTTATTTTCCATCAGCACCTTCCCATGATCTCTGTCCCTCTCCCCCATAGTGGGCTTGAATCAAAATGTGCCCTCCCCGAAATAAAGTGGGATTCATGCTATTGGAAATCAGGTTAAGAATAGGGGAAGAGTTGTCGAGGACCCGCTGTCGTTTCTTGGACATGGATAGATTATGTAGGTCACTAGAGTGATAATGACTTTGATTGTAACCTGAAATGCCGATAGGATGCCAGACACAGCCGTGAAAAACACAGGGAGCTGAATGGCAGAATGCTTTGGGGTTCATTTGCAAGGGTCCAGCCCCCCAAGTTGAAGGCAGCATATTGCCCACCTGACGTTCCAATGCCAAGTGAAGGGGAAGGGAGGGTTAAGATGCCCTGGGTGGCTCCATAGTTACAGAAGAGAGGGAGGGAGGGTGCCGACTCCCTAGCCCCTTCCTAGGTGGCATCAGAAGCTTTAGGAACTTAACACAGGCGCTCTTGGCGGGTCACGCTCCACGCCCAAGAAAATCAACTGACTCAGAGGGCAGGACAGAGAGGCCTTCCAGGCGGCGGGCACCTGTGCTCCTGCGGACCCTCCGCCTCTGCCGCCTCTGCACTAAATGCGAACCAGGCGGTTTCGCGGAATGGCCTTCGGTGCGGTTTTGTGTTTTCTCCCCCTTTGTTCCTTGGAGATATTAAGCCTTAAATCCTCTTTGAATCTGAGTTACAGATGGAGCTGTATCTAAACCATATCTCATCCCATGACGAAACCTGACCCACTGGAATTCACTCCGCCATTGTTCACTCTGCCTGACCTTAATGCTGAGTCTTCCCTGGTGCAGCCTGGGCGGGGTGTGGGGGTGTGGGGGGTGGGGGTGGGGGGTTAGGGAGGTGGGGGGGGGGTGACAGCCACAGAGGTATGGGCTCTCTTTAGGCTCAGATAACTCATTATTACGTTTTACCTAAAAACGGTCTAAGACCACTGTATTTGGAATTTCATGCTCTCTCCATGCACTTTCATCTGGGCATTTCCCATCCTCAAGTCTCATCACTACTGATCCCCTCTCCCCGCCCCATTTTTAAAGGGAGATGGGAGGCGGTTTGGGCAGAGGGCTATTTGCTTTGCTTTCACAACCTGATTTCGGCCTCAGTTGAAAATGATCCCCTTTGTAGGCCGTACTAGCAGAAATGCCCACACCCTCTGGGACAGCTGGCAAGATGTCTCCCAGGAGCGAATCATTCCGTTCCCCACACGAAACACGTTCAGATCTGCAAATCAGCCCCACAGCCTCAGGCTCCAACTCTGGGTCTGGCAGCAGGAGTGGGCAAAGGACGAGTCTTTAGTGCAGGTGTGGTGGGTAGTTACCCACAGGTATGATATGCCAGATAACATCGCGCCTCTTAAAAGTCTCTCTCCCATATGCCACCATCTCAGTTCTCATACATGAGCTCAGGTTTTCTAGGAGATGCTATCATACGTAACATACTGCTTAGTGTGGTCCTAATCCACACAGCCCCTCACCCTCAAGAGTCCTTGGGTTCTAAGGGGAGGTACACACAATGGGCACATTTGGTGGACCCCAGGGAGCCAGGGGACAGGACTTTGTGCCTGGAGGGAGGAAGGGAGAGGAGGTTGGAAAAAAACACACACACACAAAAACACCCAACACCAGCCCAGGTCACAGCTTTGCCTGCAGCAAGTCACAGAGTTCCAATGACATCTTTGACCTCTAATCCACAAAGGATCCATTCTTATTTCTTGCAGTGCCTGCCTGGCAGGTTCCCGAGCCTGTCTGATAAAGAAAGGTTCACATTCAAGCAGAGACCTCCAGGAGCCCGTGTAGGAGGAGGCCTGGCCTGCATTTATGACCACTGTGGGCGGGGCCCCAGCAGAGCTCTGTAGCCCGTCTGACTCTGAAATAGACTCATCTTCTCTCCCTGGCCTGTGACTTAGGGACACTCCAATTCTAACGTCCTTGCAGGCTGGGATTTCAACAAAATGGTATAGACTGCTATTTTCAGGTTCTCCCCAATATGTTGTCTTTCATCAACTCTAAGATGCATGCATGATTTTTGATTTCAGAGATCTCAAAATGTGTATCTCAGGCTCAAGGAAACATGGTATTTAAGCTCCTGTACAAGCAGTAGGACCAGAGTGGTGGTCACGCCTCTGCCCGTGGGTGGCATCCACCCTGGACCTAGCCATGCTCTCTCCGTGCTCACGGCCCACCCTGAACAGGGGTGAGTGACCCCGGCCACGCTTCTCTGGAACCAGGTGAGGACGGCTTCCCTCTCATGGCTTCATTTAGAACCAGACTTGGCACAAGCGCCTTCTGTATTTTTCAAAATGATAGCTCAGAAAAATCTTTACCATATAGCACTGCACACATTTCTCCCAATGAGAGCATGTGTACAGATAAGAAGTAACATGGCCACTGGAATAAACACAGGAGTGGCGCTGAAATGATTTCAGTGTGACTCCAGAAGAAAAAAAGCTGGGGGCAGGCAATAATTTTAAGGGGAAAAAAATGAGCCTCTACATTTCTAGCCATCGTTCTCCAGGCTGCTAACGCTGTGGCCATCAACTTCCTGGTGGTGACACCAGGAAGATCTGAAAGGAAGAAAGGAAACGGGATGGCAAAGTGTTTGTAGGCTGGGTGATTTTTTGGCCTTATCTGCTAGGTCAAGGTAATAGGATACAATACAAAACAGAGGGATTTATTCTTCCTGTCTTCCAACAGACTGATAGCAGTCTTGAATCTTGTGCAGGAAAGGGTTCAACTAATAAAAAACAGAATTATAGAAAGACTGCGCCCCACATGACTCAATTTCCCCTTTCCTTCTTTCCTTCCTTCCTCCTGATAAAAGCACACAATTTATTATTTTAATTATTTAAAAATATATAATTCGGGGGCTTTAAGTACATTCACAGAGATGTGTAACCATCAGTCACTTCTAGAACTTTCCCATCATTCCAAACAGAAAGCCTGCACCCGCGAAGCAGCCCGCCTTTCTTTGTTCTTCTCTTTCTTTCTTTTGCTGGGAGCATCTTAACTGCCCTTATGGGTATGGATACAGATTTGGGAAGGACTGTGACACATGCTTAATGAGAAAAGTCCTGACCACACAGTTACAGGCGAGTTTTAGAAGCTGGGATGAGAACTTCTATAAACAGGCCTTTAAAACCCAGGGTCTAAACCTTACTGTGAAAATAAACTATGATTTTACAAAATGACTACAGGGGGGACACTGGCATTAGGGCAACTGCAGACCTTTTATGCTCCTTACCTATGTACTTCCTTGGGGCTGAGGTCAGAATGAATAAGTTTCCAAGGCTTACTCTTAAATCCTCAAATCCTACCCCATTCTCCTTTTCTGTCTGTCCATTGGTTCACCTCTCCCTCTCAGATGTCCGCTTTATGAGCAAGTGTTATGTATGTGCCTGGTGCCTGCTGGCCACTGTGGCTACAATGATACACAGTGTTGGCCGGTTCACTGGTAGCTAACTCCTACCTGAGGAGAGAGATGAATTATGTAGGGAGTGAAATGGAGATGAGAGAAGGATTAAGTCTGTCCCGGGTGGGGATGGGGGCAGGGGGTGCGAGCTAAGGAAAACCCTCCTTACCCAAGGCAGAGTTAATAGTACTCAGTGTGTGATTAGGCATTCAGGTGTTTGTGATGTTATAAAGTTATGAATAAAAATCATATACTGTATGTTATAGAACTATAATGATAGTTGAAAAGCAGAATATTAAATGTCACATGTCCTATGACTGCAACTGTGTTAAAACTTAACACGTGTAGAATGTGAAAAATATAAACATGCAAAACAAAGTTGTTTTAGATTATGGATGTTTTATTGCATTTTATTATTTGTTTGTTAATCCTTGCCTGAGGATATTTTTTCTATAGATTTCTAGAGATAGTGGGAGGGAGGGAAGGAAGGAGGGAGAGAGAGGGAGGGAAAGAGAGGGAGAGAAAGAGAGGGAGGGAGAGAGAGAGAGAGAGAGAGAGAGAGAGAGACATCTATGTGAGAGAGACATATCAATTGGTTGCCTCCCACATGCGCTCCACCGGGCCTTGGCTCGACCTGCAACCCAGGTATGTGCCCTTGACTAGGAATCAAACCCAAGACCTTTCAGGCTGACGCTCTACCACTGAGCTACACCGGCCAGGGCTATGGGTGGTTTTTAAATTTTGAGATGTAAACATGCTCTTTTAGTTCCTTATAATTTTTTTCTTCTCGACTATATGTTTATCCACTCTAGAAGATTTGGATCACACAGAAACATGTAAAACCGAAAAGCAAAGTCACTGGTACTCATGACTGCAAAATGGGAATCATTGGGTAAAATTCTTTCCAAAGTATTCAGTCAAATAAAATAAGGATAACATTATTCCACTGTATTGATGTGTTTTCATTTACTTAACTAGCTGTCTATTGTGGGGCATTTAAATCCTTTTCAATTTTCCACCGTTTTCCTTCATGCTGAAGTGAGTACTCTGGTACATAGACTTTTGTGCATCCCTCTGATTACTCCCTTGGGATACCTTCCTACAAGTAGAAGTTCTGTGTCAAAGACCATGAATATTTTTAAGGCTCCTGTTTTGGAACATATTTCCAAATTGCCTTCTGGAAAGATTTAACCTATATTTACACTCCCATCAGGAATATACACGGGTCTCGGTACTACACTTCAGATTTAATTTTAAAAGATGACCACTGGCCCTGTGCAATTAGGATTCTTCACGTTTCCTTTCTAGTGCATACAATGGAAGATGCTGCAAATAAGATTAACTTACAGCATATACCCATCCAAGCTTTTCTGTTTCTTGTCCTCTACCCAAAGCCCCAAAGCTATGGTCAGTCTTTGCTTTCCTGAGCAGCATGCTGACAGCAGATGTCTCCTGCCCCACCTCTTCAGGGCGGGGAATGCCTGAATGCCCCAAACACTGCTCCCGAGGGCTGTCACCCGAGATTCTCCAGCTGTCTCCGCAGAGGCAAGGCCCCGTGTCCCACAGTGAAAGGGCACGTTCGTAGTCCTGTAGTTGGCTTGGCCAGCTGGCTAGCACCAGTTCTTATGAATGGCAGCTGGTTTGCTGCTCCATATTTCAACAGCCTTATGCCAGGAGAACACCTGTAGGCTCTGGGAATGAAAAGCGCCTGGACTAACACTGGGGAAAGCCTGCTTTTGTTATTTGGCTTCGCCCTCACACTAACTTAGCATCGTGGATCAAAGGTAACTGCCAGCAAGTTAGGATCCACTGCTCTGTTCCAATGGCAATTGACCTGATTCAGGGTTTTGAATGACTTTTTTGGTTGTATACATGGTTTACAACAACAGCAAAAGAAGAAAGTGAGCTTTGCATGTCCATACCCATTGAATATTGACGCACATGACAAAGAGACACTGAGTAGCTCTGCTGATTAAACTACTGGAGGCTGAGAAGGTCTACAAAAATTCCTGGTTGTCTGAATTTTATGCAGTGCATCAGAATATGGCAATAGTTAAACAGGAAAAAACCCCAAACTCTAATTCTGTAATTTCTAATTCAATTTATGTAATGGACACTGTGGGGTCCAAAGCTTGAGAACAGTTTTTGCAAGTTTGAAATTAAATTTCTAGCTCTGCAGACCTTATGTTAGAAAATCCTCAGTGGCCTGAGGAGAAGAGATCTAAGTGTGAGGATGGGAAATGGAAAGTTAACTTAAAAGTTATTTGTTCATCTACACAATTAATTAGAAAAGCTGTACATAATAGATGATAAAAGCAACGTTGTGCAGACTATTGAAGCATGTAGGTTGTCTGTAGAATAATGCTACTTTGAACCTTCTAATCCTAATTTATTAGCTGTTTAGTATGTTTTAAAAATAACACCTCTCTCATGAAAAAAGTTGAGGGTTTTGAAAAATATGATGTGCATTGATAATGGTGAGTCACTTTAAAGAGCTTCATGGTGTTGAATGAAATGATCTCTAATTTTAAAAAAATAATTTTTATTTAATTTATTTAAACTAAACAAACAAACAAACAATTCACCCATTTCTCCCACCTCCTAGTCCCTGTCTCTTGAAACCACAATCTGTTCTCTGTATCTAGTTTTATTTTTTTCCTTAGATTCCATATATAAAACAGATCATGTGATAGTTGTCTTTCTCTGTCTGACTTCATTCACTTAGCATAATGTCCTTGAGGTCCCATGTTGTCGTAAATAGCAAGATTTTATTCTTTTTTTAAATGACTGAATAATACTTCTAGAAGCTTATGGCTCCAGGACTTATGTTCAAGCCTTTAATCCATTTGAGTTAATTTTTGTGTGTGGGGTACATTAGTGGTCAGCTTCATTCTTTTGCATGAGGATGTTCAGTTTTCCCAACACCATTTATGAAAGGGACTGTACTTTCCCCATTGTATATTCTTGGCTCCTTTGTCACACATTAATTGACCATATAGATGTGGGTTTATTTCTAGGCTGTCCATTCTGTTCCACTGATCTGTGTGTCTGTTTTTATGCCAAACCATACTGTTTTAATTACTACAGCTTTGCAAAACCAGGATGCCTCCTGGATCTCTAATTCTGAAGAGATTTTTATTATGCCCCCCAAGACTTACAAACAAAAGCCAGCAGTATGTTGGTCTGTGTAACAGAATCACATATGGCTGAAGAGAGAAAGATAGTCTTAAAATATTGTCTCTCAGTATTCCCATTGAATACCCCAAGAACTATACCTGGAGTGAAGTGCTCAGTCTACATCTTAAATAACCCCTGATACGCAAGCTAACTTTGTCCTCAGAGGGAAGCTGCCTTGGAGAAGTCGGTAATAAAATATGTCTGGAAATGACTTGGATGTGTTTTAGCACTTAGGCTGTGCTAAGCTGTTTAGGTTCCTGCCAGCATGAACAGCTCTTTGCACACTTCTCCCTCCCCTCCCCTACCTGCAACTCTTTGCTCTAGAGTAGGACAGTGTCTGAGAGCTTGGCACTGGTAAAACAGTTGTTACTATGAATGCTAGCACACACTATTCTTGAGAACCAACGTTAGAATAATTCCCCAAGGAAACGTCCAGGTTTTGCAAAGGCAAAATTCCCTGCCCTTTCCCCTAGGTTTTGCTTCAGTATCTGGCTCTCTAGTTGCAGGACCTGATGTGAACGCATGATGAAGTAGCAGAACAGTCTCATAGCAGAACAGTTCCCATCAACAGCAGCCTGGAAGCTAATTCTCATAGCCAACAGATACTCAGTGCAACCAGAATGAAATCAGCTACCCTATGGGCCCTTACCACTTCACTCCAGCCTCAATCACACGCCTCTGAAAGTGGTGCTGCCATCTTGCTAGCTTGATGTCTGAGCCAGGGGGTCATTTGAGACTCTTCCTTTCCCCTTTCATTCTTTAGATCTAATCCAGTACAAAAGCTGGTCACTGTTACCTCCTTAATACCATCCCACCTGGTATTGCATTGATCCAAATCATCAACACTTCCCTTGGATGACTATGAGTCTCTGCACAGGGTTTCCATTTTTCTCTCTTGTTGCCCTCCGTACACCTTCCAGCCACCAGCCATAAGACTGATGATGCTTATACTCTTTAACCCTTCACCCGCCTCAACTACATACAGGGTGGAAACCACATTCCTTAGCAGAGCATAGTTCATGACCTTCCTCTCCAGTCCTGTCTGTTGACTGCCCTCACCCTAGCCCCCAGGCTAACCCTGGCTCTACCAAATTACTTTTATTTGGTGGCATGTGTCTTGCTGTCCCCCATTTCCTCTGCCTCCAACCCTCCCCTCTCCTTCATTCTTCACCTGGCTAACTCCTTCTACTCACCCTTTCACACTGAACTCTAACACCACACCCATGAAGTGCTCCCTGTCATCAATCTGGCTGTTTGCCTCCTCTCAGAGCATCCAAACCACCCTCTGCTTTTTCTCCCCTGGCCTTCTGATCGCCTGCATTACAATTGGGTGCTAACCTGTCCATCTCCCCTGTAAGGTTGTGAGACTCTTGCCAGCCTTCGCTTTTGTAACTCACTTGCCTCTTGCAGTGCTTGTCACACAGCTGGACTCAAGGAATACGTGAGTGAATGAATGAGTGACAGAAAACGGGTCTGTGGCTGGTCGCTTCATTTAACCGTCCGAAATTCCCACCTGACCCCTCCACAAGTTGATGTTTTGTTCGTTTGCTTTGGGGAGAGCCGTCTGCTTTTCTTGAGGCTCCCATCCAAGTTATAGTTCCCAGCAGCCACGGAAGAGAAGGAGAGAGAAGGTGTGCCTTCCTACCTGGCAGGTGTGACCTGTGTTCACATGGCTACGGAAAAGGACTGAGGAGTCACTGTAGAACCTGAATATACCTTTAAATTTTTCTTGATAACATTTTATGATGTGGCTACTACAGCTGATATCTATCTGTGTTTGTAGAGGTGGACACTGAGACGGATGAATGCCCAGCTGTTCACTTGATACCAGGCACATCATTTGATCTGTTTCTGAAACCTCTGCCCCTCTGTTGGTCGGTATGACCTTCAGTTGCCTTCTGGGGTCAAGTTCTTGACATAGTGGTTACCGGAGTTTTCCTTTGTCCTTCTCTGCCAGGTTCAACTGTAGGATAATGCTCTGTATGTTATCAACACTTCTCCTGGCCCTCTCTTAATTCCCTCTTTTGTTTTCCATCAACAACTTTCCCCGAATAGGCTTTTCCACATTCTTCCCTATGCGACTAGCTTGTCTCTTCCCCAAATTCCTCTAGACAAGTCATTTCTCCCTCATTTCCCTGGACCACACTGAAATTTCAGGAAGATCAGCAGTCACTGATACATCACAAATATACAAAGTGATAGCCCTGTTTCCAAAATATCAATCATACATTCAAAGAATCACTGAGCTGGAAGGGACCTCTGGGCAGCACCGTACCTGAACTTCTGGATGAAAATTTACAAGACATTTTGTTAGATGTTTGTCCATCCATCCAGCTGTGAAAAATCACACTGATTGATTGAGAGATTGGTTCCAAAATGAACATAATGTGTCTGGAGACAGATGTCCAACATATCACAGTCACCCAGAAGGAATCTTTCTGCCCAGATGACTTGTCTCCTAATCCCTGATGTTCAAACTGACATTTGAGGGGGAGAGAGAAATGTGTCCAGATAAAACTCTCAAGCTGGATAGTATGGGGCACAACATTTATGACAGAAAGAGAAAACCACAGCAGAAGAGCAGACCAGTAATTCCTCAGGGGAAACAACACCAAGAGGGTGGGGAAATACCATGTGCTGCCTTAAATATCACCACACTACAGAACTGAACAGAACACGGCACCTCCAACTTCCACAATACCTTCCAATGACAAAACACGTTCGTGTAAACTGAACATTCTTTTAATAAATTACCTGCAAAATTCTACATGAACGACAACAACAACAAAAGGACTAAACACAACAGACCTGGCTGTCCTGGGGGTTCCCACAGCGGGGAATCGCATCACCCTCCCCTCCACAATCCATCCCCCCTTTGCCCAGGGGCCCAGCCTTCCTCCTCTCCTCAACCAGTATTTCTCTCACTAATTTTCTAGCTGATGTGAGATTGTAGCTTTTGCTGTAGGTGTGGGAAACAAACCCTCCGTCTTGGTGATAAATGACTTTAGCACCTAGGCCTTCTAGATTATACAAAGAATTAGTAGATGTCAGAGGTGATCTTTAAGATTACTAGACAATGGTGTTTTGTGCTTTCTCTGCCTATATTTGTACTTTCCATATTTTCATAAGAAGTATGCATTATTTTAATGTTTGGGGAAAAGGAAAATGATTTAAGATACAAAAAAACCCCTTTTGTATCTGTGGTCGTGGGCACATTGTTGATGTTGAGAATGGATGAATGAATAATGGGAGACGAGAATAAATAATGAGGCCGAGAGCCAGGGCAATAGCTCACTTTCACACAGAGGGTAATGGTGGACATGATATTGATTTCTGGAAGTTTTAGGGTCAAAGATTAAGCACAGAATTTATGAAAATATGTAAAATAAGGAGGCCACCTTTTGCATTATTCCTTAATGCTGTTAATCTGCTAGAGTGGAGGAATGCTACGTAAATGACATATTTCAAACCAATATGACATTTTCCCCTCCCACAAACTCTCTCATGATAACTTTGGACAGAGTAGAAAAAAGGTGCAGGAATTCAAAAGCCAGTTGCTAGGTAAGAAGCTGATGGAAAGTCTGGGCCTAATGGTGCCCAGCGGGTGTCAACCTGGAGAGCACTCTCTGGTGGGGAGAGAGAAGGCACTCTCCTTGATGAAGGCAGCAGATGTGATGATAGAAACCCGAAAAGATGAGCTAAAAGCTCTGCGATGGCATCCCTGAGATGCTGGGGAGTTCAGTAAGAACTTAGATCACACTTAATAGTGATAAGCCTAGTATTTAGGTGGAAAAATAAGCTGCTCAAGTTCAAGTTGGGAAGGAGGGCAGTGGGGTAAAGAGAATGTGGGCCTGGAGTCAGGCAGTCTGTGGGTTCAAATCCCAGCACTTTGGGCAACTTAGTCAACCTCACTCAGTGTAGATGGGAGAATTTAAGATACTGATGGTACGCCCTGGCTGGTTTGGCTCAGTGGATAGAGCGTCAGCCTGCAGACTGAAGGGTTCCAGGCTCGATGAAGGGTCAAGGGCATGTACCTTGGTTGCGGGCACATCCCCATTGGGGGGTGTGCAGGAGGTAGCTGATCTGTTTCTCTCTCATCGATGTTTCTAACTCTCTATCCCTTTCCCTTCCTCTCTGTAAAAAAATCAATAAAATATATTTAAAAAAAAGATACTGATGCTACAATGATTAGGTTGGCTCATGGGCACAGGCGGGCTCAATAACTAGTATCTGCTATCATTATAATTATTACATGTGGCTGACAAGAGTTCACTGTATGCAGAACGCCGAGGAGTTTCATGGCCTACATGTGCAGTAAGAACTGACACAGTGACGAGGCCATAAAACAAGTGAAATCCAATTTAAGCTGTAGGTTCAGGAAAGAAATTGCACTGTTATAGTCCACCTGAGCAGAAGTCATCTCGAATACTGTCCAGCTCTGGATGCCATGTTTTAAAAGAGACATCAAGAGCTGGAGGGAGTCCAGGTGTGTGACATGATAGTGAGAAATAGCGGAAGGAACCGGAATTATTTGGTAAGGAAAAGTGAACCCAACATGGGTCACGGTAACGCTTTTCAGATACTGGAAGGGTGAAGGTGGAGAGGAGAGTCACACTATTCTGTTGTTGTAAAGGACGGGTCTTTAACAATCTGCAGCACAGTTTGCTTAACAAAAGGGAGAACTTTTCAGTAGACGTGACAGAGGAACAGATGCTTGAAGAAGCCTCCAGTTCTCGGTCATTGCAACTGTTCAGAGAGTCTGGGTGGGTGTCCCTTGGGGAGCTGGAGAGGTCTGCACCACACTGCCCCTCATCCTCCCGTCCTATTTCAGCAGTAACAGCCTCTATTGCGCCACCCGTCAGGCTCCCTTGGTCCCATTCACTACTATTAGGTCAAATGGAGAGTCTCGATCCCCGGCCTTTTCCACTAGGGCAGGAGAAGGCACGTTTTCACGCAGAGATGTTCAGTCATCTAACAAGCATTCACTGGTAGCATCTGTGGGTCAGGGTCTGTGCTACTACTTGACAGGGGCAACAAAGACGGGCCCGGTGTGAGCCCTGGAGCACCCAGGCCAGTGAGAACAGACCCCTAAACAGATCCCTGTGCAAGTGCAGTGATGGCGATCAGCATGGAGATTGGTTAAGGAAAGCATCAGAGGCACAGGGACAATCCCAATGTGAACGAAGGAACAAGGGTAAGAAACAGCCCTGTGGACATCTCGGGGGCCTGGACTGTGAAGCGTGGAGCGTGGGTGAGGAGGAGAAGGGGCGGCAGGCGCTGGAAGGGGTGTGGGCCCAGAGAGCCCCACGTGGGCTGGTTCCTAAGGGTCTGCACGCCACATGCACTGACTCACACTATGACTCTTGCTCAAGCTGCAGAATCCCAGCCGGTCCCTGCCCTTCCTTGTTTTCTTCATTACCATACATTTTCTTCATTACCATATGTCTGCTCTGCTCCAAAAGGGTAGACACCTTGTCTATCTCATTCACTGCTACATCCCTATTGCCCTAGGCCAGTGCCTGGAATATAGTAGGTGCCCAATAAATATTGTATGCTTCCATTAAAAGGAAGATTGCGAACAGAAAGGATGCAGCCTCATAGGATGTTGTGGGACTTCTCTGAGTTGCTGTATATATCTTGCTCAGAGGAGCACCCGGCCCTAGTAAGCGCTAATAAGGAAGAGCTATGGCTTTATTATTCATTTGTATTTCTTGTTCTCCTGTCTTGTAGGTTTTGTAAGCCCACTGCTTACACCTTTGCTTTTGTGGTTGCCCCTGCTAAATAGATTTTGATGAGTAATGGTGTTTGGCAAACAATAATAGCACCCAAAAGAAATCCTCAAGGCACAGAGCATTACAGAAATGTTCAGTATTAGAAACCACAAAACGACATGCGAAGGAGAGAGTCAAGACTGGGTGCCTTGAAGGGGGCCCTGGGCCTCCTGGCAGGAGCGTACAAGTGTCAGATAAGGCTCCACCGCTGGACTGACAGTGGAAACTTGTGCCCCCAAAGGGAACCTTGGAGGAGAGGTGAGTGGAAAACTGGAGGGAATAAACCACCACCTGTAGATCTTACTCTAACAACCTTCTAACAGGAGTTCAGTCGCGGGGGTGAGGCCAGGTGCAATTCCATAGCCTCCCTAAGGAGGACAGGTGTGGGGGTGCATATTCAGTGTTCTAAGGGCAAATGCCAGGCTTCCTCACATGGCTTTCTCGGACTTCTCTCTGCGTGGTGTCCTCCTGGCCGGTGCATGGCCCAGGATTGGCTGATCTTGGTTACAGGGAAACTGACCAGCGGCATTCGGTGTGGATATATATTACTGGTTCTGAAAATTCAGGGGGAACAGGACTTTTTCTGAGAATCCAAGGACTTATCAGTTTAGCCATTTAGGGTCTGGTAACAAGGTCAATGCATCTCATGGACAGGAATTTAACTCCAGAGAGGAGGGTTCTCCTGCCACAGGCCACCTTCCAGGCCTGGAAAGAATTCAACATTCTTTTCCTTTGTCAAGTTCCGAAAGGACACATTCCCTAAAGAAAATCCTGACTTCTCTCCCCTTCCCTGAAAATGCCTAAGACCCCAGGTAAGGCTGAGGAAGAGTCTGGGTTCTGAGAGGACGGGTAAGGCTCTGGCCTGAGTGGGCTGCGGGGGGCCATCTGTTTAACCGAGTAGGAGTAGAACGTTAATAGGTGCCTGGGATTAAAACATGCCCGATACAGGTCCCTGTACCTGGGCATCTGGTTGGATCTTGAATTGGAAGAGGAAACGCAGCCTCGTTGTGAAGAGCTCGGGGGCAAGTGGAATTTGACTTCAATTACCAAAATAAATAATATTGCCTAATTAATCGGAGAAAGGCTGTTCAGCCCTGGATTTAAAATACCCTGCTGCTGCTGCCCGTTTGTGTGGCCGAGGGTGGACCGAGGAGGTATATTTAGCCTCAGTGTGCTCGCAGGCCCGCCTCTTGCTGCTCCACAGGAAATTTCTCAAGTCGCAGCTAAAGATATCTCTGCAGGTTCAGAAATTTACGAGCAGCTGCAAAAGCGGAGCTATGGTGGTCAGAGGCTGGAACAGGCTCCCCTTCAAACGGGAGAGGCCGCTGAATGAAACACTTGCGTGTACCAAGTTCATGGCAGGCAGCGGGCACCTGACACGCTAAAAATAGCCCAAGTGGAAGCGTTGCTGATGCTAAAATAATACTGAATCCGTAGACTCCTCCTCTAAACCTACAAAGGAACGGGGGGAGGAGGGAGAGATTCCCAAAGTGTGTCAGAAACCATGCCAAAGTGAAGGAAGTAATTTCCTGCCTTTGCCACTTTTCAAAAATAAATAGCTTCCCTATGCCGAGGTAGTGGTCATCAATGTATTATTTTTTAATATCATGAGCCAGAAATGGTAGCGTCAAAAGACGGTGCATACCTTGATCTGTGGTCCTGACGAGCAACCCTGCTGACAAGCAAACCTTCCCCCACTTGGTCAGGGGCCATTTATTTTTAAACATCATTCTGCCGGACTCCCTCACCAGCCACCCCACACCCTGCTCACTAATGCCCGGCGGGAAAGGTCCCCTTTTCCGAGTGGCACCGGCCTGGCAAAGCCGCTTGCCTGAGCAGGGACAAGGGCCAGTGTGTGCGGTCGCGTGCCACCGGACAGTGCAGTCCTTTCCAGAATGGCCCGGGGATCCGAGGACAGGGTCCCCGGCATTCTGCGGCCTAGGACGCTGCCCCAGCTCTCCGAGCCTCAGTTTCCCTTTCGTGTGATGTGACGCTAGCAAACCCGGCCCGACGACCTCCTGAGGTTGTTGTGGAGACGGAAGGAGCTAATAACGCACGCAAAAGCAGCCTGTGACTCTGTGAAGCCGGAAGCCTGACAAAGCCCTGGCTCTGTTCCTGAGCATTGTGCTGGCGGCCGGGGAAGGACAGCAACCTCTCCTGTGTCCAGTGCTGTGCACGCAGACCGCTGGCCTGGGTCCTCTTTGATGGGATGGCGCCACCCCAAGCAGGTAAGAGCAGTGCTCACACCCCAGTCCAGAGCAGCGGGGGCTATAGGAAGCCGGCTTGCTTTCCATCTCAACTTGGCTCATCGCCCGTCATCCCTGGCTAGACTCTCTCTCCAGTAGCTCCTCCTCTGGGCGGCCCACCAAGCAGAGTTGGGCCCGGGATCACTGGGAAGCAGGGGCCCAGGCAGATGCGGGCCCAGCCTGGATATGAACGGTTGCTGGGTCATCGCAGCGCCTGCCGTGGGCCGGGTCCCAGGCTGCTTAGTTCTGGCTGGGAGGACGCGAGACACCCTCCTTCTCCCAGGCAGCTCTGCTGAGAGCTGCTGCTTGGCCGTCATTTAATTGAGGTGGTTCTTATTTATTTCCTTTGGTTTTCTTCTCCCTCTCATCTGTCTTACATATTACATCTAAATCTGATAAAATATTATGTGTTCACCATGGCGGTAACTGTGATGCACATAAAAAAATATGCAAGCATATTGTCGAAATCTGGAAGGGAATATTAAAAAGGGAAATCACTTGTTTTGTTAGGATGTGGGATTGTGAATGCTTCCCTCGCCTCTCCCGCATGGTCTACAATGCTGCTAAATAGTCTTTAAAACAAAAAAGGAAAGGAAGTGTAATTGGAGTTTTAACATTTTGTAAAATGGCATCCAGTTACCCTGATTTCAGCCTTCCTGGGCTTGAAAGTGCAAAGTTAAAGAAATGCCGCAAAGGCTTAAAGTGTTTCCACGTAATAATTATAGTCTCAGCTCTAAAATATTTTAAAGGTGGCCTCCTTCACATCCAGGTATTTTTTTGGCGCATACTGTAAGTGGCAAAGCGAGTGAGATGCTTAAAAATTTTAAATCCTATCCTAGCTTTTTAAAAACTTATTTGGAAAACCCTTAGTTAGAAGTCTATAATCTTTTCAATCAAGAAAGAATTACAATTTATTGAGCACTTATTATGTGCTGAACAAGGGCAAGGTGTTGTGTATTTCCCCCTGGTCCATCATGTGTCCTATTATCCCATAAAAAGATTATCACGGGTTGTTTTGTAAGGCACATGGAGGTCAACTTGCTTCATGCATGATTTTTTTTTTTTTTTTAAGCAGCAGGTGCCAAGATGGTGGCAGTGAGGGGAATGTCTTAAAAAACTTGTGGTTCCTTAAATAAACAACCATAAACCATTACAGAGTAAGGTTTGGCACCCCAGGTAGCCGGCCACACCCAGCTGTTTCTTCAGGGCACAACAGAATGGGTAAATGTTCAGGTGCTCTTGTTCCAGCCTCCCGGCCCCCAGACACTTCTGCCTTAAATGGGCTAAGGGTGGAAGCCCAACAGTCATTCCCATGGATGGGAAAAGAGTGGGGAAGGAAGAGAGACGTCCCACTTTAATACTTAAACTTTTTCTTTCAAAAGAACTATTCTGTTTGTATCCCTGCGAACAGCTCCTCCCGGGCTCCTCAGGAGTGGAATTAGGGAGGGGGCCAGAGCTCGGAGGGGGTTGGGTTGAAGCAAAATAGAATAGGATCCCGATGTCAGAGGCCCAGGCAGGCACTCAGTTGAAAAGTTGCTCTTTGTTCCTAAAAATAAAACATCCGACCCTCCTTTTCTGGATTCTTCCCTAGAATGAAACCGCCAGCTGCTGGCCTCTTTTTCGGATTAGCTTGACAGCCTCAACACAGAGGTGAACTCCAAAGACCCTCATCATCTTCTGCCCCTGACAAACTGCCACAGAATAAAGTAAGGGGCATAAGAGAAAGTTTCTCTGGAAGGATATGGCTGCGGCTTCTCTTTGTAAATCAGAATCAGCCAGTCAAAAAGGCGAGTGGACAGGACTAGGGCGGGAAAGCTGGTTGGGAAAGCTGCCCAGAGGTTGTGCAGGGGGCAGTATGTTTCAGAAAGTTCTCCAGGGGATCGGGTGGCAAGAATGCCTCATGCAAAGACCCCCCCATGAAGGACCCACACCACACCTTCCTTCTAGAGCAGCAGTTCTCAACCTGTGGGTCGCAACCCCTTTGGGGGTCGAACGACCCTTTCACAGGGGTCGCCTAAGACCATCGGAAAACACATATATAATTACATATTGTTTTTGTGATTAATCACTATGCTTTAATTATGTTCAATTTGTAACAATGAAAATACATCCTGCATATCAGATATTTACATTACGATTCATAACAGTAGCAAAATTACAGTTATGAAGTAGCAACGAAAATAATTTTATGGTTGGGGGTCACCACAACATGAGGAACTGTATTAAAGGGCTGTGGCATTAGGAAGGTTGAGAACCACTGTTCTAGAGAGTTCTCTGAATCTTTTCCAACTTTTCTCCATTCATGAAGTCTTCACCCAAAGTTACAGCTTCGGTTATAAAATGACAGCGATGGATTCGGCGGCCTATCTAGCTAACAGAGGGGCCACAGCATCTCCTCTATGCAGCGGCTCTATGTGGGGGTAGGTTTTGGGCGGCCATTGTACAGACCAACTGCGTGCTGGGATGGGTCCAAGAGCCGAAGCCATTTTTCATAGCACTTCTTAGAGACTGACCTCATCTTATGGGCGGATGGTCCTGTATAGACAGAACTTTCACAACACAAAGGGACCCTTTTTACAGTGTCCTTCCTAATGGTCCCGCTGTGCAGCCACTTTAAGACTAAATATAAAAATAAAATGTCAGATAGCAAAGGCCTTTTCTTCCCTGTTAGAGAGAGATCTACCATGGTCGTCTTACTGGTAGTTCGTAAAAGAAACAAGAAGACCAGTCTATACAACTGAAATTCAGAAGCTAAGGATGAAGCCAGCAGCGTCCTTAGGGATTCTTAGCCTTAATTCCAGCTCTGAAACTTACTGGCCAACGCTGTGCTCATGAGGACAAACATGTAAGAGGCAAAGGGGTCTGTCATCTTCACAGTGGTCTCCACAGCCCACGCATTGTGACATCTGATGGCACTGAAATGACTGTTGAGACTTTTCACCCATCAGCTTAGTGCTCATCAGACCACAGAACTTAAAATTCCTCCCAATGCTTCAGGTTCTTCCACTGCAAAGGACACCCCTCGAGGACCTGGGGGGAGTCACAGTTCTCAAGAGGCCGATGCCTGACTGTGCTGGCTGGTTCAGCTGTTCTCCACAGCCCCCCGAGTTTCCTCTTCACTGGCTAAGAAGCCTGTGTGTACGGATCATGGCTGCTACAGAAAAATAATGCCAAGACAGATGGTGGAGTGGGTGGGGCAGCAGTTAGCATATCACCAAAGGCTCAGCGATCATAGGAACAGAAGATGGGCCTGTGCAGAACAAAAGAAACAGTAGATCCTGAAATTTCCCCAATTACTCACACCAACAGTCCAGATAAAGTGGGGAGTGAACCTGTGGAGCCTGGAGTCTCTGCTAAGACCATTTACACGGGTCACATTGATAAAGTGACTACCCATCGTCTACTTCAGTCCGCGGCGTGTGGACTGTGCACAGGCACCTGGACAGCTCTGGGCCTCAGACCTGAAACAGGCACTTTGAGAAGATGCCCCAGCAAAGATGGTCCATTTGACGAAACATTACAAACAACAGGACCACTGTGAAGTCACATTTATGGACTGTTTCTTACTGTGCACTTTACTTCTGAAACCGTTTTCAAGTTTTGTAATCTAAAACAAAAGGTTAGGGTGGGAAGCAAGCCATCCCTGGCCAGCCTAGCACTGTGGTTGGTACATAGTAGGAGTTCAAACAGATGTTTGTTATAACATCCATAGCTGTCAAAAGGATGAAGAAAGGAGAGAAAGAAAGAAAGGAAGGAAGAAAGAAAGAGATACCAGAAGACACTAAAAGTAATTAGGGCTCAATTCTGCAGCCCTGAGAGTTGACAGTATTTTAGGGGACCCAGTATTTTTGATTCAGAGATGGCTAAGTATACTTTTGTGAGGGATGAACAAAATTTAAAATTTTGTGTTGCTCCATTAATAATCGAGATGGAAAGACTTCTAAGAAAGAAAAAAAAATGGAGAGGAGGACAGCAGGAAGAATTTATGTTTAAGGACTAATTGCAGATTTATGGTAGTAACTTTTTAAATCATAGACATAAATGATCTAAACCAGTGATGGCGAACCTTTTGAGCTCGGCGTGTCAGCATTTTGAAAAACCCTAACTTAACTCTGGTGCCGTGTCACATATAGAAATTTTTTGATATTTGCAACCATAGTAAAACAAAGATGTATATTTTTGATATTTATTTTATATATTGAAATGCCATTTAACAAAGAAAAATCAACCAAAAGAATGAGTTCGCGTGTCATAGGTTCGGCATCACTGATCTAAACCATGATAACCGAATTCAATGCAAATGGCAGTTGTAGGATGGGCTGAACTATTAAATGATATTTTATTGAATCCTCACACTGAAAAATTGGTGGAAATTAAGCTGTTTGCAACTTCCTTTGGAGGGAAGAGAAATAAATGGGTGTGTAAACATTAATCAGGTTGGTGACCTGTCTTTGGGTCCAGTTGGAGAGCTCCACCTGGGATGAGAGCCAAACTCTCTTTTGGGGATGACTTAAACTTTTAAAATACCAGCCAGTCCATAATGGTGAATTACACGGGTGTGAGCATAAGAGGCAAAGTCACCATGACTAGAATAAAAGGATAACGCAGGGGAACTGGGGCTTCTCAGGACTGCATGGTCGGTGATTCTCTGGGTTTTATACTGCTCCTTCCTCAGCCCTCAGAACTCTTAATCCTATTTTCATTGCCCTAGGTAAACTGGGAAATATTTTCTCCTCCTAGACTGCAGTTACTCACACAATAAACAGG
This sequence comes from Myotis nattereri, assembly GCF_964212035.1. Taxonomy (NCBI): domain Eukaryota; kingdom Metazoa; phylum Chordata; class Mammalia; order Chiroptera; family Vespertilionidae; genus Myotis; species Myotis nattereri. Next base: position 61,736,187 of record NC_138080.1, on the reverse strand, counting down.
TAATAAACATTTTACTGCCCTAAGCAACCTCCTGCTAGGCAGGCAGTCCAAAGAGAAAAGACTGTACGTGGAGTAACCCCCCCCCCCCGCCCCGCCCCCAACACACACACACACACACACACACACACACACACAGGAGAAACTGCAGGGGACAAAGGACGTGTGTAACCCTTTCATGGTGGGCACCTTCTCTGGGCTCCAGGAGAGTGCTAGCAGCTGCTGGGCGCATTAGCCAGCCATGTGGTCTAGACTCCTCTCTGCTTGAGGCTAGAAGGGAAGATTTGATTTCACCGAAAGGTAATTTAGTTGCCATTTCAAAGCTCTGTCTAGCTAAATTAAGGATGAGGAATGAAACTGGAGTTTACAATCTCCCAGGTTAAACCTTGGGCTGTGAGCCTGCAAAGCAAAGGAAGGAAAGTAGGTTCTGGGGAGAGAATCATCCAGTTTGATTTCTGTCCGATTCCAGGTTTGCATTAGGTTTCCCAACACATCCTGGCTTAACTGCTATTGTTTATATCTTCCCTGTGCATTAGTTGTGATCAAGTCAATTAGTTGTTATCATCTACTGACTATGTGAGAGGCACGGTGGACACCCTCTGACATCCTATTTTTTCTACTGTGTGCAGGGTTCCCTCAAAAGCCTGTTACCTTCTGCTCAGTTCAAGGAATTTTATGGTTCCAACTGCTTAGAAAAGATTTCGTTTTCTTTCACACTGAAGGCACTTCTCGAAGCTGTTAGAAGACTCTGCACCTTCCCCCGTCTCCGGGAAAGAAGGGAGGAGCCAAGTATAATACAATAAGCTCTGCTCTACTGCTGCCATTTAACTTATTATGGTCAATAAAAATCTTACATAAATATTTTCCACCCAATAGCATGCCAAATCTGAATGTATTAACTCAAGGCAAATGATAACTGCATCTGCATAAACAATTTTCCAATTCACATAGGTTGAAAAAAAAGAAGATTATTTTGTAAATCAACAGTTCTTCGGTATCAATTGCAGTTAATTTATGGTATTTTGCTCTAATGCTATTTCGGAATATTAATTTTTGCTGTATTTTATTGCAGAAGTGATGCCATTGTCTAGCCAGGCCTGTAATATGCTGTCATGTGCAAAGAGATATATTTGATACCTGATCATAGCTACAGTGACCACTGTGTTGATATAGGGCCCTAGAAAGCCCACGTACCCCCTCTCTGCTTTTGTTTTTCTTTCCAACCTTTTTTTTTGGGGGGGGGGGCTGAGGAAGTGACTCTGCAGTTTAGATGATAACCCATTAGGAAGTACTTTGAAGATGCACACTGATAGGTAACTGAGAAATAACGAAGCTGCTGGCCGCTGTGGGCAGAGCTCAGGGCTGCAGGGGTGCCATTTTGACAGAGGCTCTCAAGTAGAGCAAGTCTATCCCTGAACTGTCTTTGGAAGATTCCTACATAAACAGATGGAAATATGCCCAGAGCAGATCCTTGCAAAGTGGAGCACTTACACCCCCAAAATTAAAGGCACACACATTGGGTGGCCAGGCAGGGACGCAGATAGAAGCAAAGGGGTAGAGATCACAGGTGCGCCAAGGATCAGCCAGGCATTCATGCAGAAAAGGACTGTCCGGGGAAGTTAAAACAGTGACATATGAAGGGCAGGAGAGAGTCCTTGTTTCCTTCCGGCAGTAGGCCATTAGCGGACTTCTGTGTCCTGCCTTGGTTCTGGTATTGACAAAATGACATGGAGCAAACCGGTGAGGACCTGAGCTCAGCAACAGGCACGACGAAAGGGGTAGGAGAAAAGCTCCTCCGAAGTGAGATGAAAGGAATTGGGTTGTTTATCTTGAAAGGAAAACAGGAAAACAGGTTAGAGGGTGACTGTATTTAAATACAGGCAGGGTTTTGGAAGGCCACTGGTCAACTCTTCTCCACGTGCAAGGGAGACTGGTGAGAAGTAGCAGCTTCAGTAAAAGGCAGGGGAATATTCAGTTGGTTAGAAGGAAGAACTTGGGGAAGACAGGATAATCAAAACTGTAGGCGGGCTAATATGGATCTTGGACATAACATGTCCAGAATTTCTGGTTCTTTTTCCCCGACTCCTGACACTCCTGAAATCTTTCCTATTTCAGTCAACAATACCAACATCTGCCCCGTCGGCCAAGTAAAAAGTCCTAGGAACCATTCATTCACATTTCCTTCCTTTCCCTGCCCACCCCAAACACGATCCTTCAGCACACCCTGTCAGCTCTACCTCCAGAAGAAAGTCTGAATCTGGTCACTTTGCAACCTCCACTACCACCTTCCTAGCCCAAGCCAGGAGGATCCTTGTGTTGTCCTTCAATCCATTCTCCATAATATAGCTGCTTTTTAGAGCATAAATCAGACCATGTTACTCCTCTTTCAACACCATCCAAACCGTCCCATCGTGCTTAGAATAAGGCCCATACTCGTTATAATGGCCGTTAAGGCCCTGCATCATCTGGCTCTTGCCCACTGCGGAGTCCTCATCTCATCCACCCCTCTCTCCACGCTGCTCACTTTAGCCACACGGACTTTCCTTGCTGTTTCTGAACAAGCCAGCTTTGTTCGTCTTTGCACCAGCTGCTCCTTTAGCCTGGAATGTTCTTGCCCTAGCAATTCATGTGGCGGTCTCCTTTTTGTCATTCTGGTCTCAGTTCAAGCGTCACCTCTCCAGGCCTTCTCCAGCCAGAAATGTACACTCTGAGAGTGGGAGCTGTATCTTGTTCATGATGGTGTCCTCCAGCCTTGACCGGGTCCCTGACACTTTGGGGTAATGCAATAAATATTGGTTGAATAAAGAACAGGATGCCTGTAAAAGCAGGTTGTTTCCTGCTATTCCAAGAGAGCTGGAGATGAGAAAAAGAATCTGTTGTGAATGGACTAGATGTTTTGCTCAGAGATTCACGGGTGTGTGTACCTTGGTAGTGGGGGCCTTGCCTACTACACTGAGGTTCCAGAGAAGAGTTAAACCTGGTGGGGCCTCATCTTTACTAGGTTCAGGGGACTTTAGAGGGTTTCTCTGAGCAAGAGGAAAAGCACAGAGGGCTGACCTTGTGTCTCCGAGGGCAGTCACAGTGGAAGAAAAAAGATGGAAATGTAAGACCCACGACCCCATCAAAAACCACTGAGTTGCATCAACTGGATCAACTGAGGTTTGCATTTTGCTCCTTCTTCAGAGTCATGAGGAGCAGAGCGCTCCCTGCTCCTCCCGAAAGCTATTCCCTAGTTCTATCTCCATAACATTTGTAAGGCCCTGTGGTTTTTATTTTATTTTTTTAAAATATATTTTATTGATATTTTACAGAGAGGAAGGGAGGGAGATAGAGAGTTAGAAACATCGATCAGCCGCCTCCTGCACATCTCCTACCGGGGATGTGCCCGCAACCCAGGTACATGCCCTCGACCGGAATCGAACCTGGGACCTTTCAGTCCGCAGGCCGACGCTCTATCCACTGAGCCAAACCGGTTTCGGCGGCCCTGTGGTTTGAAGTTCCCATAGGAAATGCGGTGGGTCACCCTAAATCTACCTTCAGATGACCTACTTGGATTCAGAATTGGACTAAGGAGGGAGGGAAGGACCACTGGAGGGCATGATCCTAAGATTTCTGTAGGCCTTGCATGCAATAGCCAACCATCACCTCAGCTAGGTAGCCAAGGCCTTAAAACCGAGGTCGATGGCTTTTATTTTATTTTTTCCCTTAATTTCCCCAAAGAGCCGAGGGCAATCATTCTATAAACGTTCACGATGGATTGAGCCATAGACTTCACTTTGGCCTGTGTTTTAGTAGCCCTTATTGTTCTTCATTTCAAAATCTCAAAGAGTTACCATCAGGTGGTTGATAGAAATTAAAAATAATTGATATAAAATTAGAAACTTAGCTGTAAAAATAACTATGACCTCCACTATCCCCCCAAACCTCCAAGTGGTCACAATTTAAATTGTGTTCTTTAAGGCTAATAGCCCTGATTTTTAAAAAAAGATTTTAAATTGATTTTTAGAGAGAGGAAGGGAAAGGGAGAGAAAGAAACATTAAAGGGAGAGTAAAACATTGATCAGCTGCTGCTTGCACGCCCCCTACTGGGGATCAAGCCCATAACCCAGACATGTGCCCTGACTGGGAATCAAACCTGTGACCTTTTGGTGCATGGGACTACGCTGCTCAACCTACTGGGCCACACAGGCCAGTAGCCTTGATTTTTTACATTCAACATTGTATCTAAAATGTTTGAGAAAAAAACAGTTAAATCTCCTCAAATTTAGAAATACAAGTTAATACTTGCTGTCCATTTCAAGAGGTAATTCTTGGGCTATATCTGTATTCTGGGATTTGCTAGTGACTCATATGACCATAGGATATGATGACAGACGGAAACATGGAGAGGTTCTATATAAATCAATAATTGGAGGAGGGGTGAGGGACTGTCCGCTTTGGTGATTTCATCTTCAGCCACAGCTGGCCAGATTGCTTATTGGGAAATAAAAGTCATAGCAAATTGAGCTTGACAATAACCAGGCCTGACTCCATAGGTCCCTTCTCTACGCTCTGCAATTAGAATGAGTGGGGGAGGGGAGGCCCACAGGGAAGGACTTTCCCCTCTGTCACCGATCAGTCTTGGTTTATTCTGTGGGCCACAAGCCACATGTCATGCGTGCTAAGTGCTGCTCTCTGTCAGCCTGCGGACTCTGTTCTCGCGCCTCCCGGCCACCGGCCAGCCGAGGGGCTACTGCTTCTGACTTCCAAGGCCGTGAAAATTGAGAGACATGCTGTCCAACGCAGAGCCACTATTTACATTTACATAAAATAAAGTAAAACACTCAGCCCTTCAGTTGCACTAGCGCTTTTCAAGTGCTCAGAGTCCCATGTGGCTCGTGGTTACTGTACTGGACTGTAGATAGAGAACGTCTCTCACTTTCCAGAAAGTTCCATCAGGCAGCTCTGATCCAGAAGACTCATGTGGTGCCAAGGGCCCTTGCTTTTTTGTTCACAGACTCTGAGACCACAGCTGCCTTTGTGGTGCAGGAGAGGGGTCTGTTAGAGTTGGGGAGTTCTCTGGGGGGTGTGTATCCACCTGGAAAGCGGGTGCCACGAATCTGTGACTCAGGTCACAGCGTAAGGGACCTCAAACCAAGGGCAGACTCTGAACTAACCTCCCGGCTTTCAGAAGGGGCATAAACTGTGTGTGTGTTCATTCTACCGAACTGCAAACGGCACGCGGAGACCTTGCCCCTGTATGTGCCACCTTTTTCATTGCTACTGCCGAGTGACCCTTGACAAAATTGCCTTTTATCTTCTGCGTGGCTATGCAAGCCTCTCCCATCTCTGATGACAACGGTTTACAAAAGCTCTGATGATTCACCTTTGCTGATAGGACAGTCATTGAAATCATAGCTCCGACACCGCTGCCCCCAACCCAGCCACTAGGACTGGTTCTACTAGCTTCTTACCCCAAATGCATTAGTCATTGCACCCTGCGTTACATTGTTAAATCCCTAATTTATTTACTACCTTCAAAGATGTTGTACATCATCTTCCAAAAATAAAGTTGCAGAAGAAAACCCAGAAGCACTCTAGAACATGGAGCAGCATAATGCACCCTTTCTGACTTGGATCAGAATTTATGCCGTACAACTCCGTTGCTGAACGTTGGGGGCGCGACTAATGAAAGAGAAAGCCCTTTTACCTAGAAATTGACATAAAATCGGGGAGTTCTATATTTGAAAGGTTGAAGTGTTAACATTTGGTAAACTTTCTGGCATCTGATTTTGGTAAACCCTCAAATCCCAACTCTACTGCTAGACTGAAATAAATTTAGAGCTTTTCCCTTCGAGCATATTTGTACATATGATCTGCACTGCACACCCATGTGGGTCTTTTCTCCACACTAGCCTCTGGCAATCAGGATTAGCCATTATTATTCTACTTTCACAAGTGGGCAAATGGAGGCAGAAGGGGTGAAAGACACGCCTCCCGCAGGGCAGAGAAGCGTGGTTTTACTTCCGACACTGCACACAAACCAAGTTTATGTCACAGCTGGAGCATGCGGGCACTGGTTTTAATGCCAGCTATTCTGTCCACAGTGATGCTGCCTTGTCTCAAAAATTTAAGGAGAGATCTGGCACCCTAAGGTCAAGGCAACTGAACGAAATGAATAGCATAAAATGTTAAGAGTGATGAAACCTATTTGCAACATTTTCCCCATGTGCAAGCACCCTATTTGTGCCATTTGAGTAGATAATATACATGATTATCCACTGGGTCCCGCAGAAGCTGAATCTGCCTGTTGGAGGGGGATGCTGGGTGCCGGCGAGAATTGGACCACGGACCATGAACATTGAGGTAACTTGATGCGAAGTGGCAGGGAGAGGGAAAGGAGAGACTTGAGAATTAAGGCCAGAACTAGAAGCCAAACCCACAAATCAGGATCGGTCAAATCAGTTTTGAAATATCAGCCCCCCAATTTTTTGAACAGTATAGCTGGCTTTTTGGCCAACTTGGCAAAGTGAAACTCGTAGTTCATGTGGGCACAGAGACCAAAGTGTTCGCTCACGTACCCATACACCAAGCACTTCCTTGGGAGGCTCTCCCAGGTTCACAGGGCTCTCAGGAAGGGTGGGGCACCTTGTCCCTTTCTCCATCGCCTGTAGTGAATGGCGAAGCCCTGGCCAGGGGCACCTGTAGGCTGTGCTCTCTACTGTGGAGGTGGTGGCTGGGGCCCAGTGGTGCATGTGCCTGGAACGTGCATCAGTGGGGGAGGCTTCACTCCAAATGGGGGGCCTCTGCCGTCAACCCTGCAGCTCTGGGTTGGGGCTCAATGTGGGAATTCTCACTTAAAAGCATTTTCTCCTTCTGTTTTCAGATGGGGATTTGCAACATCCAAAGAAGGGCCTTCACAGTTTTATTTGCTGCTCTTTCCTATGCTCCAAATTTGGCTTTAGGCCGCCTATTTTCAGTGTCTGGGAACCTCAAGTAGGGAGTAATGCATAAAACCTCCAGCTAATTCGAATCCTTCCCCAGGGCTTGGCATTTAGCTGCAGCTCCATCAGGCATTTTGAATGGGAAAAAAAAAAAAAAAAGACACATGCAGCCTCTCTAAGTAGAGGGGCCTTAAAGAAAACGTGGTCCTTTTAAGCCGGTTTTGTGCTCTGTCTGGCTGTAGCAGCGGACAATAGAAATGGATACGTGTTGCCTGTCATTCCTATGTAAATGTCACTGGAGGATACAGTCCTCACCAGGCAGATGGCTCATTTCTCCGCCCTAACCTCATTTCTCCAGCGCTCCTGTGTTCGTGTGATGTCCTGCCCCTGGAGTCAGGTCCTAATTGCTGTCAAATGTTCAGAGATAAAAGTGGCGTCTACACATCATTCACGCGAAGGCTGTTCCTGGCTGTGAACTGTGGTGGTGGCGGCAGCGACAGCAGCGGCTGCAACACAGGCTGCGTGGCGGGCCGTACCTGGCAGCACCCGGCTGCTCAGAACTGGCTTTCCTGCTTCCGCGTGTCAGCCCGAACACTTTTCTTTGTTGCTGCTTGCAGCCCCGCACTCCCACGTGCTGGGAGCCTCGTACCCTTCTGTTAGGATCAATAACTGCACCTCTCGAGTTCAGACTGTCTCTTGGTGTCAGTCTGACATGCAAATCTGGGCAGGACCAAGAGAGGGCCCATTTATCCCGTCACAGATTGGGGGGGCGCGAGGGAAGCGGTTCACGTGTGGCCCCCTCAAGAGCCCCGCTGCCACAGAGCAGACAGGTAATCCCAACAGCCAGGACCCTGCCAGTCAGCCACTGGCCGTCGGGCTGGGTGCACATTCATCTTCAAATTATGTTGTGTGACAGCCCGGGCTGCTGAACACCATTTTAACATGCAGATTGACTCCTCCGAGGCTCTTCATTATGCATTTAGCGGCCTGTTTTCAGACTAACCAGCATGTCAGGGAGGCCCGCTCTCCTTTCTCCACCTGCGGGGAGCAAGCAGCTCCGGACTGTGGGGGAGCCGCACGTATTCAGATGCATATGTTTACTTTCCCGAGCATCTGCACACAGCAGCTTTCTCTGATGCAAGAGGAGGAGAAGAAGAAAAGACCTTTGGTTCTGAAAGTCAAGGAGAATGGCTATGCACACAAGGCAGCCTCTGTGGCGGAGAGGAGTCGGCCAGGCCAGGCCGGCCTGATGCCCGCCCGGCTGTCCTGAGCCTGCCTGGGTGCGTCCACACAAGCGCTGCTCTTATCGGCACACAGACCCGCTCTTTCTCTCTCACACACAGCCTGAAGTATTTTCAGCAGAACACTTCCAACTTCCTGTTTCTAAAACTGTCTTGCATCTCCAGCGGCATTCCAAGCAATCCTGGGGAGTGACAGGACGAGCCTACTTAGTGAGTGAGCGCAGTAGGGTGAGGTGGCTCGGGGGTTACCTAGGGGGCTCTGGGTCCCTTTGTCACCCCTTCCCTCTTCTCTTCCTAGTGCGACTGACTTCTCCTTGCTGGGGACATTTCTCTGTGGCCCGGGGTTACGATGGCATGAACACGGATGTTTTCCTGTGTGTGAGCATATGTGTGTGTGTGTATCTCCTTTCCCTTCCTTAAAAGGAACCACATTTGCATTGTTTTTTAAAATCCCCACCTCTTGCTCTGGCCGGGTGGCTCAGTTGGTTGGAGTATCATCCTATACACCGAAACGTTGCTGGTTCCATCCCTGGTCAGGACACATACGGGAGGCAACCAATCAATGTTTTTCTCATACATCAGTGTTTCTTTCTCTCTCTCCCCCACTTCCTCTCTTTAAAAAAAAATAAAAAATAAAATCAACAAAAACACAGCCTTAGGTGAGGATTTAAAAAAATAATGGAAATAAAATTCCTGCCTCTTCCGTTTAGTCCCTAGATGTGGTATTCTTCTCAATTCTTCTGAAAGACCAACAAACAGGGCACCCAATTCCTGGACCTTCCTTGGCTATGACTCGGCCAAGGCAGCAGCCCCTGCTTTTGCCTCTGGTTGTTCGGGGTGGGAGGGAGAAATGGAATAGTGGGGACGAGCTATAGTTATAAGAAATATTAACCATGCTCCGTTAACTGTGATTGCTCTGCTCTGACTAGAGAAAGCACATTCTGGTCTGGCTGAGCGCTGTGCTCCCTGGCACGTGGGAGTTAACCTCGGAATGCGGTCCATTCTCCTTTTCCAAGAACTGCCTATCGTCATGGAAAGACTAAAAACCTTGTTGCCTTAACAATGGAGTCCCGGAGGTATGGCGCCTATGTGACCTCCTCGAGCCCGCATGGCCTGTAACCTGTATGCATTACACCTTGCCTACCTCCCTATGCCTATAATTCCTACTTTCCCATGTAATCTTTGTCCTTCTACTCAATATAAGCAGCTGGTTTAGGGGGGGCGGGGGTGGTGGCGGGGGAGGCAGAGCAGATTTTCTTGGATGACCTGCTGCTCTCCCACACTGCCGGCATTATTGGAATAAACGCTCATACATGATTCAACCCTGTCTCTGCTTAACTGGCTCAAGTAGTGACAGGCAGCCTGGTCCTGTTCATTATCTGGTTTCATGGTCAGTGGGAGCTTCTCAATTGGGGACCGGGGAGGGCTCTCCGGCTTCGTTTCTCTGCAGCCACCAGAGAAAGGTCCTGGACAGGCTTAGAAGGCTGGCGCGGACCCAAGAGCTGAGGAGGCCAGGACTGACACCTGATTTCCTGACTGACAGCCACCCTGCCACGTGCCCCTGGTATCCACTGTCTGAACGGCAGCCTGGCCCTCAGCCCCGGGGCCCTCCCAGCCCTGCAGGATCCTGATATCAAGGGCATGGATGGAATTTTTGCTATTTACATGTTGACAATATTAACATGTAAATAGCAAAGAGTTCATTTTAGTAGGGCTCTGGGCAGAAAATAAAACTGACAGCAGAGTGTATTCCTAATTCCCCTGGCAAGGCCGTGAGGAGGAATGAATCAGGAAGCGATGCTTGCCGTGGGATCAGAGCGTTCCTGTTGAGTGACTTGGGCAGTAAACGCAGCGTTTTATCTTTGTTTGGAATATGGTGATCCCCGCTGACAAGAGCAGGTTGCATGTGGCTGCTGGGCCGGCTTGCTGGCGCCGCGCTGTGGAGCGTGGTTGGGAAGGATGTTACCCAGAAAGAACAGCATGGCTGCCAGCGCCCCGGGCGATGCATGGTGAGACTGTCCCCTCGTTCACATAGCTCCATACTTTCTTTTTTTCCTGTGACAAAGCAAATGGACTTCCTGAATTTAAAATGCTACTGAGGGGGTTTGTTCCTAGGACTACTCTGTGTTTTAAGCGAGGTCTTTGACTGACAGGTGAGCAGGGGACAACCTGTGGTTTGCATGCTTCTCATACATAAGAAAACGGACATAACTCCAACTCTAGTCCTTACCACCTGGACCAGGGGAAGGGAGTAAACCTTGAGTTTTAAGGTCTTGGTGGTAAAATGGGCTGTGCTGTGTCCTCCACCAATTCATAGGTTGAAGTCCTAACACCCCCCTCACCCCCACCTCAGAATGTGACTATATTTGGTAACAGGGTCTTTCAGAGGTCATTAAGGCTAAATGAAATCACTAGGTGGGCCTAAATCCAGTCTGACTGGTGTCTTTATAAGAAGAGGAGATTAGGACAAGACACACACACAGAGGGACGATCATACGAAGACACTGAAAGAAGATGGGCATCTACGCGCCAAGGAGAGAGGCTCTCAGAAGAAACGAACCCTGCCAACACCTTGATCTTGGACTTCCAGTCTCCAGAATTGCAAGGGAATGGATCCCTGCTATTTAAGCCACCCAATCGGTGGTGCATTGCCATGGCAGCCCCAGCAAACCGATACAGGGCGCTGGGTCCTAATGTGCTCAAGGATGTGAGAAACAATGGGGGGTGGGGGGGGGAGGAAGTTTCACAGTATTTAGGGGATTTCAGGCATTATTTTAGCTGATGTAACTTAAGAAGGGTGGATTCCGTAAATCTCAGCTCAGATGCTAGGCTAGGTGGAAAGTAGGTTGTTATCGCTTGGCAAAATACCTGTAAAAGTGCAGTTGCTCGTAGCTTCCTGTTTTTAAGGCAGAACTGACATCTTGAACCAAGGAAATGCTGTGAAGGACCTATTTGGCCCTTCGAACAAATCTCTGTATTTTTGTTTGAGCCAATCAATCGGTTCTCCAAGGTGTCAGCTGGTAACAGACGTATCTGTCAATACAACAGCGCTGCCTTCGCGGGGCAGGTTGTGTTCACAGCGGGAAGCACCGCTCGGCAGATACTTATATTTGAAAAATGAATGGCCCGGGATTATGTGTTTCAGGAGGTGAGGTTAAAGTGGGGTCAAGGGCCAGGTTAATGCTAGTACAGTGTCCACTGGAGAAAGAGAGCACCATGTATTGATTTCAGGGAAATGATATGTGTCTCTCGCCTTGCTTCTCAGCCCTGCTTCTCATCTGCCCAGCGACGTCCTTCGGCAGAGTCCACACACCCTCTGCCTTCCAGAGGCACCCCTGCCAGCTGCTGCTGTCGGAAACGCTGAATCACGAGAGCATAACTGGAGGACAAATAACTATTCCGTACGTCGCAGAAACACGCACATGACTCAATTGGGTTTGGCCGCTGAGTCTTTTGGCTCAGTTTGCTCTCGCCAGCTGCGAGCAGCACTCAGCTGACCTTCCCCATCTTGTACCCCGTTTGGTCCGGTGTCCCACAGGGAATCCCCTTACATTGCCTCCTGCTCAGCTGAACAGACACCAATGTTAATGGAATTCTGTGTCCCTTAATGTAATACAAGTCCCCTCTTGGAAGAGGGAAATCTACTACGTGGAGGAACACTGGTTAGAGATCATCTTATACAGTCAGACCTCTGTATGCACGGGTTCCATACCTACGGCTTCCACGTCCACGGATTCAACCAACCGCAGAGCGAAAATATTCGGAAAAAAGTTAAGCTGTTACTGCCATGTACTGCTGTAGTTAGGCCTACAAAGGTTGCCTCTGAACTAAACAAGTATAGACATTTTTTCCTTGTCATTATTCCCTGAACAATACAGTGTAACAATGATTGACACAGCATTTACATTGTATTAGGTATTACAGGTAGTCTGGGAATGATTTAAAAGTATACATAAGGATGCACATAGGTTGTCTGCAAGTACTATGCCATTTTATATCAGGGAATTGAGCATCTGTGGACTTTGGTATCCATAGAGGTTCTAGAACCAATCTCCCAGGTATGGAGGGAAAACTGTATCCTTGTGTAATATATGCATTGCTTTTTAGAGAGGGGAAGGAAGAGATAGAGATAGAGATAGAGATATAGATAGAGAGAGAGAGAGAAACATCAATGTGAGAAAGAAATATCAATCAGTTGCCTCCCACATGCGCCCTGACCAGGGCCAGGGATCAAACCCGAAACCTAGGAATGTGCCCTGATTGGGAATCGAACCTGAGACCTTCCGGTGCCTGGACAACGCTTCTACCGACTGAGCCATATGGGCCAGGGCTGTGGTATGTAAATTTACTGAGTGCTGCCCTTTCTTAGAACAGGACACTGGAACCAAGGAGGAAGTGTCCCATTCTCAATTGCTATTCTTGTTCTCTGTATTACAGCTCTTCTTTCTTCCAAAATGCCAATTTCCAAATCACTACGCTTATATAAATCCCAAGTCACACTACTTTTCTAAACTACTTTCAAGTCCCTTTTCTGGGATTTAATATCTCCTACGACAACGAAAACTGGACACAGAATAGCACTAATGTTTTATATGTTATCTTAAATTTTCTATATTATTTTTCTTTCAACCGCCCCCCACCCCGAAGCATCCTATTGGCTTTTGAAATTGCTGCTGTCTACCAGACAGATATTTTCCCCAAGTTATCAGCCATGACTCTTAAATTATTTTACTATGAGTTCAGAACCTATCAGAGATTATGAGAAGTTTAGATTATTTTTCCCAAAGAGCATTATTTTACACTTAACCAAATTAAATTTCATCTGCTTTCACACTACCCAATCCCCTGGTTTGTTTAAGCATTGCCTGAAGTGTCTCGCAGCAATCCTTAATTTTTTATTAACCGTACCAACGCAATGCTTCCTACTTAACTCTCTGCTTTAGCGCTTTTGCCCTCAACTCTCTTCATGCTCTGGAAAGTCAGTGGGTTTCAGAAGGTGTGGAAGGAAGCACTATTAGGGACCATGCTATGCTAAGTGATATGTAAAATATTCTGAGAAGTTAACAACAACACTCCTGAAGGTGCGGCACCAGGGTCAAATTCAGCTTCGCAAATCACCTCCCTTCCTGTGTGGAGAATAAATGATCCAAAAAAACGTTTCCCATTTCATTTGGATATTACATTTAAAACTCAGACAGGATTCCTAGCAGATTGCCAATTTCCTGCTGAGCTGCCCTCTCCTCGGGCTTCCTTTGTGACCTCTGGTGGCTGCAGGTGGCCTGCCCAAAGCCCGCCCTCCCTCCCTCTCTCCCTCCTTCCCTCCCTCCCTCTCTCCCTCCTTCCTTCCCTCCCTCCCTCCCTCCCTCTTCTTCAGGGTGGTTTCTTTTTAAATAGAAACTAGACCAGTGAGTTTACCAGAGGCTTTTCCATGGTTATTTTCTGGTTTCTCTTTTCAGATTCCAAAAGCAAGATGAGTATGTTGCACTTTGTCTGGAGTTCTTTGCTCTTAACTGTCTCCAATCCTCTCCCCCACACGGCCAGAAGAGGGTGTTGGACCTGGCAGGATAATGACCTCTCACTGTTAAAGTTACCGTTAAGAATGTGGCTGAGATTACTAATTGCCTAGGAAGTATTATTTTCCCCACTTTTAACAGGGCCCATTACTAATCAGTTCAAAGGCTATAATCCCCAACTTCTCTTGCAGACAGCGTGGCCAAGAAACAAAGTTTTGCCTATGAGATAGAAATAAAAGCTTGGATAGGTCTTCTTGGAAATTTCCTGCAAAGAGGGCATGCCTTCTTCTCATGTTCCTGGAAATGAACTCCTGCCAGAACTTGCATGTGATGGCTGGATTTCTAGAAGCTGTTAGCGACCACAAGGGTCACAATCTAGGGATGCAGAGTGGGGAGCTGGAAGAAGCCAAGTTCTGGATGGCTCTGCGGAGCTGCCATGCTGGTCCTGCGCCTCCCACTCCTGTACTTTGTTTATGAGAGAAATAGACTTATCTTGTTTAAGCCACTATCGTGAGGGTGGGGAGGTAAGGGTGGAGAGGAGAGGGTGAGGATGGGATAGGGGTGGAACCTCTGTCACTTGCAGCTCTATTTAATTTTAGTGCATACAGAGAGACTTGGCTTAGGTTTATTTCACATTACCAAGACCATTTTTTTGTTGTTGATAATCTTTACCCCAGGATATTTTTCCATGGATTTTTAGAGAGAGCGGAAGGGAGGGGGGGAGACAGAGAGAAACATCGACATGAGAGAGAAACATTGATTGGTTGCTTCCCGCACATGCCCCAACCAGGGCCTACAACCTAGGTGTGTGCCCTTGACTGGACTTGAACCTGGGACTCTTCAGTCCAGTTTGGCTCTATCCACTGAGCAAAACCAAGATGTGGGGGCTCACATAACCAAGGCCTTTTAATGGTAGAGAGTGGCCTTAGAGATAATCAGGTACAATCCTTTCAAACACAATCCAATTAATCTCATTTGTCGAATGCCCTACTATGTGAATATCAGTAGACTAAGTGCCACAGGGAGACAAAATGCTGTGAAATATTGTTTTTCCCTTAAAGGAGCTGTAATGTCAAATATCATAGGAGAGGAACTCACAGTACAGCAGCAACACGGGAGGATTGTAATTGACTAGAGGGCAGGGTGAGGTGGTCTAGACCAGGGAAGGCTTCACAGGGTGTTTGAGCTGAGCCTTGTGGCAGGGTGGGCAGCATTTCACAGCTAGGGTGGGTGGAGGGAGATATAGTAGACCAAGCATGTCAAACTCGACAGTCTGTGTTAGTCTTTGAGTTTGACATGCTTGGTCTAGACCAGCGGTTCTCAACCTGTGGGTCGCGACCCCATTGGAGGTCGAACGATCCTTTGATAGGGGTTGCCTAAGACCGCTGGAAAACACATATATAATTACATATTGTTTTTGTGATTAATCACTATGCTTTAATTATGTTCAATTTGTAACAGTGAAATTGGGGGCCACCACAACATGAGGAGCTGTATTAAAGGGTCGCGGCATTAGGAAGGTTGAGAACCACTGGTCTAGACAGAGGGAGCCCGGGGAGCTGGGAGAGGTGAAGAGCTGGCAAACCCAGTCTGTGGGTGGGGATGGAAGTCTATCCAGGGCGACCAGATGCAGGGGTGAAGCTTGGTAGGATGAGAGCTTGAAATCTGTGTCTGTAGGGTTTTGAATGTCATGGAAGGTGGTTTTTAGTCTGTAAGTATTGGGGAACTGACCAAGGGAGTGATAGATAATCATGGTTTTTAGGGGATCTTGGAATACAGAAAATATTGGAGATCAGAAAGAACAACAAGGAGGTTATTACAAAGGTTTATTACAGCCTCAACGAGGGCAAGGCTGGTGAGTTCAGAAAGGAGGGGGCGAGACAAAAGGCATGGGAGGATCTGGACGTGGGGACTGACGCCCACGGAAGGAGGGTGACTGAGGAACTTGTGAAGCTACTAACTAGATTTTGAACATGTCGAGCTCGAGGCGCCGGAGTGGTATTCTCAGGAGTCTAGCCGACTGTGGGAACGTAGGTTTGGCACATGGGACATTCAGACCTTGTTTGGAAGCTCGAGTGGAAAACTGTAATTACTCAGAGCCTCTCAACTAACAACTCCCTGAGGATGCTGGTCAAACAAATCTCTCCGAGGATGCTGGGAACAGGCAGGGAGCAGCAAGGGATGAAGGGGCCACTCACCTGGCCCGGGCCATTAGCCAACTCCACCGTAGTGATCGAGAGAGGGAGAGAGGGAATGTCCACCCCTGGGATGAAGTGGAGGGGGCAGGGCCCAGAAATAAACCTGGAGGGCTTGGTCCCCAGGTGAAGACTGAACAGCTCGTCAGCTGAGGGAGAAAGTGAGGCCTGGGAAGAAGAGGAAACAGCAGGTGGACCTCTGGTGACCTCGGCATTTCCTTTAAGGTTTACGAGAAACGTAGCGTGGGGAAGAGAGGTCCAAGATGAAGACCCGGAGCAAGTGGCGGGAGTGGCAGGGAGAGGAGGAGGAATGCCGTGGGTGCCAGGACATGGGAGTTTCAAGAAGGAAGACGACATCCCCATGGAAACAGCGTGGGGTGTCAGAGAGGGTCTGGGTCATGGACTCGGAGGAGCATGGCGTGACCTCAGGAAAGTTAGGTGAACTCTGTAAATCTCAGTTTTATCGAGTATAAAATCAAGGCACTAAAAACACCAACTCCTTGGGGGGTGGTGAGAATTATAAAAAGCTGTAGGAGACCTACAAGTCTAATGAACCAATAATGATAAAGAAAACCCCAACAATATATGATCTCCACCCCTTTTTAAAATGACCTAAGTAAGCTTTTTTCCCCCTTGATGTGTAGAACAAATCACTTTTTTAAATTGTGGAAAATATACATAACAAATGGATCATTTTAACCACTTTTAAGTGTAGATTCAGTGGCATTAGTATATTCACAATGTCATGCAACCATCCCCACTGCCCCCTTTTGGAATATTTTCATCATCTCAAACAGAAACTCTGTGCGCATTAAATAATAACTTCCCCTAGACCAGTGGTTCCCAACCTTTTTTTGGCCAGGCCCAGCTAAGCATCTCTAAAATCCTGATGCCCTCTCCCTCCCACCCCCGTGACTTACAATTCTTATTATTCAAAAAGAACTCCTATTCATGCAGAGGAAGCCTGAAAGGTCATTAACTTGGTCTAAACAAGCTTCCAAAGAACATGGCACCCATGAAGGAGAAAAATAAAAGAACGAAAGGACAGTTGAAATACTAAGGAAGAAATCACTAGGAGATTGTTAAAAAAATAATAATATGAAGTGATATGAAAAAATAGCAAATAAAGTTTCAAAACATATAGAGAACTGAAATGCATAAATATGTCACAATATATGTTTACATACTGTATATGAGGCCCCTGGAACCATAAGAAATGCAAAAAATTCACTGTTAATAACTCATTCTCGAATTGTCCTCCTTAAAAATCAAATTGCCCCCAGTGTGCCCCACGCTGGTAACCACTGTTCCACTTTCTGTCTTATGAGTCTGCCTGGTCTAGGTCTCTTACAAATGGGGTTGTGTAATATTTGTGCTTTCATGTCTGACTTATGTCATGCAGCATAATGTTTCCATGGTTTATTATGTTGCAGCATGTATAAGAATTTCATTCTTTTTAAAGGCTAGATGAATAATATCCCATTGTATGAATATGCTACATTTTGATTATATGTTCATCTGTAGATGGACATTTGGGCTGTTCCATCTTTTGGTTACTGTGAATAATGCTGTACCTGAGTAACCCTCCATTTAAAATCTCCTTAACCAGCCAGCTTTTGACTAAGTTTCCACAGCAACATGGAGAAACTTGAATTTTTATAGTGCCCCCTCTTTTTCAATCTGACAGTTTTGCAGAGGAGGTTATATCATTTAAAAAGACTTTTAAAACAAATTACACAGAATTTTTGAATAGAAAGCTAAGCTGATGTTATGATATTAAATCAAACTTAAAGAAAATTTAGAGAGAAATTTTGTTTATCTTTTGAACTTGTAATAGGTACTGAGTTTCAAAAGTTTTATGACACTAGAACCTTATCCTTATATAATTTTTTAAAGTTTATAAAGTATTTTTTTATCCATTAACCTTGAAGAAAACAAGGTACCCTTGATCCAAACAGATTATCATTGACATAAAGTTATAAATAGATTTCCTTTGAAGTATAATAAAAACGTTCATAATATACGTGTAAGTATTCTCTTCAGTGCATTTATTTATCTTAATTTTAAGATGAGAGTGAAGGCAGATTTACTCATAACACAGGGAAATTCCCTTCCTACAAGTTAACCATTGAGTTGTTTGGCCACGAGTTACATTATTCCAAAACCAACGTTATTCTAGAACCTAAAGCATATCTTACAGTACAGTGTTTCCAGTCCACTGTGTTCCAGTCACGTGTTCTGTATCGCTTCCTCAAGGACATGAGCTATTGTTAACCAGCTCCCGGCATTGTTATGGGAGAAGGCGTTCCTTCCCGGAGCAGCGCTGCCGACAGATGGACACATCAGTAATGGAGGCTCTGTCTGCTGGGGAGTATGGACATGCTAGAATCTCTGAACTCAGAGCTTTCTGGTATTTGGGCCAATGCATGTCATAGGCTAGAGAAGCATGAATGCAGACAGTGCGACCTACGTTTTAGCTACTTCGAGCAAATCAATTCAATTCAGTGACTTATTGAGCAATTGCTAAGTCGCAGGCACTGTGCCAGGGGTCAAGCATGCAGTTCTGCTCATGGACATACAGAGAGAATGAAAACACAGTCACTGTACATACAAAGGGACAAGACTTAAGTTCATGGTATATTAAAGCTAAATGAGACCTGAGAGGTCACCAACTCAAATTCTGCCCATAACAATAAGCAAACAATATCCTGTACAAAGAGCTTATTTAAAACAGTGTAGATGGTTTTGGAATAGAGAATTAAGCTGATGTCTTAATGCCAATTCAGGTTAAAAATGTTTAAGATATAAATTTTGTTGATATTGATTTATTTATGTTCCTTACAAATTAATGGGCTCTGAATTACAAATATCCTACAATAACATTAACTCACAACTACGTAGAGTTAATTAAGTGAATGAACCAAGCTCACATAGCTTTTCTGTTCAGGTCTGTATTTTCAGATGTATAGCATTAAAAATGTCATGTACTTTTTATAGGCTACCCAGATAGCAATAAGACTAAGGCAATGTACTCAGTGCCAGAGCACATGTCCATATGTATGCACATACACACACATATTTGATTTGGTTTATTTGAGCTGATTTCTACTGCTTTCTACCAAACAATCTACCCTACACACTGAGTCCAGAAATGCAGATCTTCAGTTCCAAAGGGTACTATGCATTCTTCTATCAACTGTTCATATGTTATTAGCCAGCACCTACAGGTGGATGTGTGACCATCCCGCCTCTAGGGTCTACTCACCAGTCTGGAGGAATATTATTATAGCTGTGCACTAAGAATGAATTTCTTTCCTAATTAGAAGGAAAAAGATTAAAAAAATAGCACCATACATGTTGGCCCCTCACCTTTTAACATTAGCTAGAACTCCTTGTCAGGAAGTACTCATGGACCTAAGAGACCGTCCTGCGTGGGTAACTGGTGCTGGTGCCTATGACCCCCTGGGCACTGTTATGATCCCATCAGCAAAGAAAGATTACGCTGTACTTACTTCATTTTAATGTAATGCTTTTTTGGAGCAAATTGATAACATTCACGTTCAGGATTCTATTTACTCCAGTAAGAGTAACCAGAACACCATGTTTCTTCAGAATGCCAGATAACAGACAAAGGAGTTATACACCCTTGGCCAAAGAATGATGCTCTAGCTGGGAAGGCTGTCCTCTCTGACCAGGAGTGTAGTACTGGGAGGGACGTGTGTAGAATGGTGAGGAGAGAGGCCAGTCACCAAGGCAGTGGGTCGAATCAGCAAAATAAACCCAGGCAGCCATGGGGTGGCCGGTGTCCTCACCCTGTGCGAGGCCTATGCGCCTTACTCGCCTCCCTCTGTTCCTGGCCCTGCCTGTATGTCTACTCACAAGTCACATTTTCCAGTAAGGATGTCAATTAAGTTGGAATTCAGTTGAGTGGGTCATGCTATTTCTAACCCCCTCCGTCTCCATGCTAGCAGTTCCTATGAACCCCTATGACTACTGAGATGGCCCCTAAATTTGGGCTTCTACTTGGTCTGAAAAACTGTTTTTAAATGACTTCCTATTGGAAAAACGCTAGCCTGTGCGCTCCCACATTTGTGGCTAAAATGCAGCGTGAGGGGGCACCTCTGTACTCCATGCTGGAGGAATGAGCACATCTGTATTCGACTCTGGTGACTGGCACTGCCAACAGTCTCTGCTCCTCTGTGGAGCTGGCTAAGATCATTCCTGTCTTCCTGCCGCTTAATAGACTGGGGTCCGGAGCCAGGAGGTTGCCTGCCCTGAAGGCTTCTTTTCGGAAAGAAGGTAAGAATTGGTGGCAATGACACCTAGAAACTCCCAAATAGCTGAAGGTGTTGAGGGAAAAAATCATTCTGCCTCACCAATATAGTTATCTCTCTTAGAAAGTGACTGAGACTAGTGTTATATTGCTCCTTCCCCAGGGCTCAGAAGGGCAGCCACACAGAGTTGGGGGGGGGGGGGCAGGCGGAGTTGAAGCAATGCAAGATTTGCATCATACCTGTCAGGTATGTCAATAATCCATCCTAAAATTCAGGGAAGCCAGGAAAACTGTCTAACTTGAAATCTCATTAATAGTAGTCATAAAAAAAGACTAGACCCAACAACAACCTTAACATAGTGTTGAATTTCATAGACATTTTATTGTAGAGAAAAACAAGCAAGTTAATTCGGAAGCCCCTTAACATGTAGGCTTCTGGCTGTTGTTTTTTTAAAAACAGAAGTGTAAGGATGTCAACAAAATTAGACTTCAGTTGAATGGGTCATGCTTTATGTGTCGTGCATACACTACATGAAATGTTTCTGAATGTATTTTAGTGAGTGTTAAGGGTAAAATTAGAATGGTTTAAAAATCGGAGGCAATTTCCTGTTAGATTATCAAAGCTGTTCTGTTATGGGAGCTTCTGGGGGGAATGTTTAAGGCACCACAGTTCTTGTGTTCTCTTGTACAAGAAACTGAAAAAATGGAAGAAATATTCAAAGTCACATTTTCCAGTAAGGAATGAACTCCATTTTTTTTTCTCCGTAACACAGACAGGTGGTCTCAGCATCAGGTCGACCAGACCTCCCTACTACAGAGCTGCAGTGTCTGGAAAGCTGCAAGCCAGAAATGAGCTTCTGGGTTTTTTCGTAGCGACCCTCTTGAATGAGGTTTCAAGCTGTCACCACTTACAACACACTGTAGTGCTGCTGTAGGGACATAAAACACCTCTGGACCATCTGAACGTCCTCCAGGAGAAGGAGTCACGCATGTAGACTAGAATAGAAATGCACTGGCAAATACGACCCTTTCTGTCTCTTAAAGGTGGACACTCACTCTTCACGCTTCCACCCCCACCCTCATCATAGCATTACGTACCTTCTGAGGCACAGCTGCACCCCAACCTGGCATTGAGGTAGGTAAGTTTTAGGTAGCACCCGCAAACCTCTTCTCTGAGGTTAGAAAATTCATTTTTCCTCGGCGGGCAATTTGCAGTGAGATTTCATCAGACAGTGAAATGTGGGGGCTTTCATTTTTATTCTTGGATGATTTTTCTGTCACTTTTCAGAAACAAAGGCTCAGATCCGTCTCTGACATTGAACTGGATTCGTTACGCATTATAATCCTTGGCTTACAGACATGATGGACTATTATGAGGCTGTAGGAGCTGCTGATATCTGCTAGGGTTTTAGAGAGAGAAAAAACTTTGGAATAAGAAGATATTTTACGCTTCACGTGTCTGACAAGGGTCTGTGGGGCCAATTTACAGCAGGGGCTTAATATATTTTTGATGAAAATTGCTGCAATGTGGCACACAGATTAAAGAGAAAACAGCTATTTTGTAATGACAGCAGTAGATTCTGAAATGAAGCCCAGCTGGTACAAAGACCCTACGTGGATTTTCAGAGACGCTACCCTCTCCCCAGGCTTTTCATCTGCAGAGAGAGTCCTTTAGGCTGAATACCCCATCAGTTTCCTAGGGCGGTGAACTCTAGGGCTCCAACTTCCAAAGGAACTGGCCCATTATAATGGAAAGTTTGGTTATATGTCTTAAAAAACAAACCAACCAACATAGATTTAGGCAGGCCATGGTTTAGCTCATCCTTTCAGAAACAACAGCAAACACCTAATAGTAGATCCTGAGCCATAAGGCAGAGGCCAATTCCATCCTTACCACTATACTAGTAATTGTAAAAAAGGTTACAATAATATATGCTTTAAAGTGATCATAAATCAAAAGAGAATGAATATTCACCAAAGCCAAGCATAATGCCTGGGACATGGCAAGAATGAATGAATGAATGAATGAATGAATGAATGGTGATTAGTACAACGACTCAGTAGTTAGGATTTCCAGACCTTATTTTATACCTGAGCACCGGACTTGGATCTAGAGGGCCTTCGTAGATTATTTAAGTTCCCTTAAATAATTTCCTCATCTGTAAAATGGGGCTGGTAATTCACAGGATTGTCGTGATGCCTGAAAGTGATAACATCAAGGTGCCTGGCCCAGGACAGGCGCTCCATGAGAGACTGCTTATTGACATTGGAACTTTCAATTTGCTCTTATAACTGAAGAAAATAACATTCATGTCATGTGAAACGTCACACAGTTTTATAGTTTACTTCAAGTCAAGTTAGCATTACTTTAAAGTAATAAAAAAGCACAATGGTGATATACACACGCACATGCTGATACCTAAGTAGAGTTCAGTTAAGACAGGGGTCCTCAAACTATGGCCCGCGGGCCATATGCAAATACAAATATTGTATTTGTTCCCGTTTTGTTTCTTTACTTCAAAATAAGATATGTGCAGTGTGCATAGGAATTTGTTCATAGTTTTTTTTAAACTATAGTCCGGCCCTCCAATGGTCTAAGGGGCAGTGAACTGGCCCCCTGTTTAAAAAGTTTGAGGACCCCTGAGTTAAGGGGTGGTCCCGGCCACCTGAGTGATAAGCATGTATGTAGTTTCATGCTATGGGACATGGTGTGGGCCCCTGCTTTGTGGTCAGGAGAGCAGGCGAGAGGCCATGGTTAGGATCACTTATAAGTTAACAACATCATCTGGCACTGAAGAGATAAATCTAGAATGTGACCCTGGACAACTGACCCAGTTTCTTCAATAAATGAAGGGCATGTCATAAAAAGGAGTTGAGAGATGTGCTGCTTCAGATTAAAAGAGACTTAATTGAAACACCACATCCTTGGTGGAAAGGGGCATTCTCCCATTCTCAGCAGGGAGGGCATTCCTGGCTGGCTGGTGACCACAGAGAGGCAGAGATCAAATGCAGGTGTAGTGGGAATTTGCTTTGAAAATATTACAGCAAGAGGGGAAAAAACAAATAAATAAAATAAATGTGCTCCCCCCACTAAAAAGAGAGACTTGAAGATGTAACACCCACATACAATATAGGTAGGCTCGTTTGTATAGTTACCTACCATAAAACCAACAATAAAAGACACCTTTGAGACCATGTTAGTATAGACTAAGCAATTACTAGTAATTTTGAGTGATAATAACATTGTGGTTATATTTTAAAAATCCATATTTTAGAACTGAACACAGTGTAGGGGTGAAGTGACCTGAGGTCTAGAAACTTACTTTAAAATAATTCAGCCAAAAAAAAAAAAAAGTGGGGTGGGATTAAGGAAGTATGGCACTATCTTGATAATTGAGTTTGGGTAGCGCACGCACACACACACACACACACACACACACACACTAATAAAAGAGAAACATGCAAACTGGTGTCACTCCACTACACCCACCAGCCAATCATGATGAGTATGCAAATTAACCCAACAAAGATGGCAGTTAATTTACATATGCAGGAGCAGAGCGAAGCAAAGTCTGAAGACAGCATAGAAGGAAGCCAAGAAGGGAGCGAAGTGGTGGAGAAGGGAGGGAGCTGAGACAGTGGACACGGGAGTGAGCGAGGCAGTGGAGAAGGGAGCAGGAATCCCTATTCTTGCAGGAATAGGCCCGAGGAAGCCCTATTCTTGCAGGAATCTTCCTGCAATGGGCCTCTAGTATATATATAATTGTAGTAGTCACTTAACACTTGTTCTGTTTTAAATTTTTCATACTAAAATAAGAAAAAAGTCATTTACTCTTTCTGAGACTTGGTGCCAAATGTAAAATGAGTGGTATGCACTAGGTTGAGCCACATTTCAGCAACTTTATTTTGGTTCAACCCAACCCCAATACCCTCAAAGTGTCTTTAATCTATGACATTCTACCCATTATCCTAGACCAGTGATGGCGAACCTATGACACACGTGTCAGAGGTGACACGCGAACTCATTTTTTTGGTTGATTTTTCTTTGTTAAATGGCATTTAAATATATAAAATAAATATCAAAAATATAAATCTTTGTTTTACTATGGTTGCAAATATCAAAAAATTCCTATATGTGACACGGCAGCAGAGTTAAGTTAGGGTTTTTCAAAATGCTGACATGCCGAGCTCAAAAGGTTCGCCATCACTGCTGTGCACCCAGCTCAAGGTTAATATCCAAAGGTGGAAAGAATGAACACAAAAAGACGGTTGGCTAGCCACCTTCAGGAACTGCTTCTATTCCACCTGTATTGCAGTTGTCAGTACTGAAAGGCAATGGGTCCAACTAGACATGGGACAAAGCTTTAGAATTTTCCTCAGTTCTGCCACGTGGAAAGTACCTACCCATCTCCAAAGCCTCTGCATCTATCTTTAAAATGGGGATAACTATGCTACCTTTCTCACAAATTAGTTCAAGCTCTAATGAATTTTTAAAAGGGGTCAGTTCTAAAATTTTCTTTTGAACCTCTCTGGAATACTAAGTGCAGGATGTGAAAACCTAACATTTCCTTGCCTCTGGTAGCCCGGACCTTACTTATTGCAAAGTGCAATGGAAAGATAAAGCCAACACACAGGCCACAGCTGTCACCTGCCTGGGCTTCGTATGGTCAAGCCCACCAGTCACTGGTCATGATGCGCTTTCCTGATGCGACTACCCCCAGAATCTCCTTCGTGCAAGTATCACATGGCTCAGGGTCTACGAGGTAGACAGATCGGGGCCAATTGCACAAAAATACTGCTCCCTCCAAGTGTAGAAAGTACAGGCCCTTGGAGACTGACATTCTTCCAATTTCTAAACTTAGTCCAGGCCTTACCTCCAAAATGAAAGAAAATAACAAAATGATTTTGGGTATTTTACCTTAAAATAGGGAATGTTATCCAATTTAACAAGGATGTATGAGCATTTCCTTTTAAATCCTGAACCTCTACCTGGCTCATTTGTGACCTTCACCCTCCAAATTTTGTAATTTTAAATATCTAATAAGTTTATCTCTTTCTCTGAGCTGGGCAGATTACAAGCAGCTGAATATCATGGTCTATAAGTAATTAGTTTAGGCAGTTAAAGAGGCCTAAACTTAGGGTAGGATATTGAGTTTCTTTCTTAAGCTTTCTTTTCTGGCCCATGGTTAATACGGGCATTCCAACCCCAGCCAGCCTCACTGTATCCTTACTCCCCTAGGTTCAAAGATTGGGTGAGCCTGGCTGGTTTGGCTCAGTGGATGGAGCATAGGCCTGTGGACTGGGGGGGTCCCGGGTTCAATTCCAGTCAAGGGCGCATGCCCAGGTTGTAGGCCGATCCCCAGTGTGGGTTGTGCAGGAGGCAGCTGATCGATGATTCTCTCTCATCATTGATGTTTCTATCTCCCTCTCCCTTCCTCTTTAAAATCAATAGAAATATATATATATATTAAAAAAAAGATTGGGTGAGAACATTCAAAAGCATGATCTCCATTATTTGTAGGTGAGTGGGGCCATTTTTGTGCATGAAATAGTACACGTAATTAGATGATCAACTTCTTCTAAAGGAAATCACTTCTATGAGTTATGGCCATTTCTAATATTTGTTTGGAATCAGTCCTTCAAGTGATTCTGGCAAGAAAAAACATCTTGATACTATACATCACCCTAACGCTACAAATTGTCTAATGATAAAGGCAGCTATTCTACTTTCAAGGTTGAAGCAACTGAGCTCAGAAAATAACTAGACAAATAGTCATAGATGAACTGTGTATGTGTGTAAGGAAAAACCGAAGGTCAATTTAAGCCCTGGACGGTGGGAAGGGAGGTCAAAAACCCAAGGAAGGCACTTAAATGAACTCTTCCTGTCCTCATAAGATAGTCATGATCAGGTTCAGGTAAAGAAACTAGAAAAGAACCATGAACTAGAAGCAGGATGAGCCAGGGGCTGGGGCAGGGAAGGAAGGAAGGAAGACAGAAGGAGCTCCCCTCACCTTTCCCTCCAGGTTGAAGGGATGGTGTCTTTTGTCCTATAGAAACTAAAGACTGGACTCTGAATCAAGCAGTTCCCACTACACCACATGAGGACAAAGCACAAAACTACAAATAATGTCAATTGTGGGACGTCAGGAATATTTTCCAGAGGGAGGGCTCCCAGTGAGCCCCGCGGCTCCTATTTAAACAGAAGCAAATGGACTTTAATATTTACCCTCTCGGCTTTGGGGGAAGTACGGGAAATAGGAGAAAAAAGGGAATATGAGACCAAATATTTATAGTATCAGGAAAATAATGTAAATCTTTGTATAAAACAACTGCACTGTAAAAGATGGTATTTATTTTTTCAGTCATACTAAAGAACAGCTAGGTATATTATTATAGTTTAAAACCTATGACAAACACTATTTTCATTGAGAAAAGAGGAACCAGGCTTTGTTTTTTTCAGACCTTAACAGCTCACACTTAAAAACACACACGCTCCATGTACCATGCAAAGTACATATGCGTCAATGTTTCCCAGTGAGGGTTGGTGAGGGCATGACTTAGAAGTCGTCAGAACTGGAAGAGGGCTGCTGCTCTGTCCAGATTTGCTTCATGATTCCCTGCATCTTCCTTGAGAGATGCACGCACAGAAGCCGACGTGTGTGGTCTCTGCAAAGGCGAAGTTATAAAGATGCTGCCTTTCTGAGGTATAAACTCCTGTGTATGGGGCCGTCACAAATATCTGTGTATTTAGTCTTTCTTTCGATGGTGAGAATAAGAGGAAAAGGAGGACAAAATACACAATTCACTGAAAAGTATAAAGTTCCGGCTGTAGACGTTTGATGGATCAGAGAGACATTTTAGATAGGGAAGAGAAGAAAAGAGCACAGCACCCCTTCCGTTGCCAGTTGGGCCTTAGCAAGGTTGCAGGCTTCCCTCCCCGGACTACTGCACACACAAGGGGAAACAGGGCGAGTCAGAGAGCCCTCTGGTTTGCTTCCATGAGGAAACTCAAAAGCAGCTTTAATTTCTGAAAGGAATGGAAGATAAAGACTCAAAATATGGCCGACTAGTTTCACAAACAGCCATTTGCCTGAAATGAATAATAATTTTGGATGATGAGTTGTAAACAACACTGATTTCATTTATTCTGCAACCAGTAATCCTGCTGAGGAGAGACAGGACGGGCAAATTGTTTGCGTTATCTGCAATATTTCTGGCCCTGATTTGAAAAATTGGAGGAACTCTTGGCAGAGAGAAAAATCACATGACATTTTTTTTGATGCTTATAAAGAGCTGCATCCACGGAGGGAAATCTTTAGGGATCTGGCCTGGTGCTCACCAGGCGGGCTTGGAGGGGCCTGGGCTTGACCAACAGATCCAGCTGGAATCTGCTTAGTTCTCAGAAATAACCAGGCTTCACAAGGAGCCCACTGGGGGCACAGGCCAGCTTCAGGCACCGGGCCATAACCATCGCCAGATAGCTCTGCCTGAGAGGGCACTGAGCACGCTCCCAAGACAGGCAGGGCTCCCTAGCAGAGATGCCAGATAACACAGAGGACACCCCATTCGATTTGAATTTCAGACAAACAACTTACACTAATACATGTTCTAAACAAAGGTTTTTGTTGTTGATCTGAAATTCAAATGTAATTGGGCTTCCTGTTTTTGTTTGTTTGCTTGTGTTCTAAATCTGGCAGCCTTGCCCCAAGATAAGGTAACTTACAGGGGCAGGTTCCCCTGCGCTGCTCAGAGTGAGGAAGCCCGGGCAGGAGTGGGGCGGGGAGGGGAGGAGGGTGCCTCGGGCTCAGGAGCGGACTTCCCCCACCCCAGACGAGGCCCTAACAGATGTGTCCTAGTGAAGATGGCAAAGCGGAGGCTGGGTTTCAGGCTCGGGTCAGCATCTAAGGGAGCAGGAAGAGGGTGTTGACCCGGGGCACACAGGGCTGCGCATGTCTGCCTCTGGAAAGCCCCGGCAGCAACGGAGCTTAGTATCAGGACCAGAGCGAATCACTAAAGAGGGAAAGCTGTTCGATGAGAAGAAAAGATGTGAAATAGGATAGTCTTGTAGAGAGTGAACTCTCAAGTACAGGGCAGGTGGCCGCGGGTCTAGGCTCCCCAGATGCCCAAGTGAGGCTGGGTATGTGGTTGAGGGCTTTTGCTGTCTGGTTATTTCCAAACACCAAGGTTCTCATTGTTGTGGAGTTTCAATCCTAGGGCTCAGATCAGCCTCAGACCACCTCCAAATTCCAGTTCCTCGTGAAAGGTGAGCTCCAACTCACTAGCCTTGTGGGATCCAGGGGGCCAGGATAGGGTAGGTGAGCCCAGGACGGGTAGCCTGAAGATGTCCTATAACTGGGGATACGTGGAATGAGCTGGTTGGTTCTTAAGTTGCCGGAACCTTCTATTGGAAGGTAATATAAATCTTGTAGCATATGCTAAGGATGCTAAGATCTATGGTAAGAACAAATTTATCCATGAAATTGCCTAATTTATAAATTAAACTTTATCACAGGTATGTATGGGAGAAAACAGTACATATAGGGTTTGGTATTATTGTGGTCTGCAGGTAAGGGGGGGCTAATGTATGTATAGACACACATCATCTCACTGTATCTTCTTTAAAACTCTGTGATATAGGTTTTATTTCTGCAACTCAATGTCACAGAAGAAACAGGCCCGAGTTGAATACCTTGCCCTGAGTGGTCACACGAACAATGATCCCGCAGCCAAATCTCAATTTGGGACCATGGTTCCAGATTCCACACCAGTTCTACCGCCCAGCTCCCACGATGCAGGCACACTGCACTGGGTGTGCAGGGAGCGGGCAGGCTTCATAGGGAGTGAGCAGAAAGGTGCTGCAGAAAAGGCGGGGCATCGGGACACCCAACTTCCTGCCTGGGCCGTGCCCCCGGAGAGCTGTGTACCCAAGTTTGGTCTCCTCCACAACTTCGCTTTCTCATCTGACAAATGAAAGGCTTACCGTCGCCCAACCATTCTCACCTGATTTTAGGGTCTGAGACAATGGGCAAGCACATGAAATGCAGCTACAGACTCTCTCAGAAGATGCCCACATGAAGATACTTACACAAACACATCTCACCAACAATTTCAGGGCATTCATGGATCCTAATAAGACTAGAGGCTTTGGCTGGCTGATTTCCAAGGTCAATCTGTGCTCTGAAATTCTGTAATACATCTTTTTTTCTAGAAACATGTTAATTTATATATGCATACAGTCTTAACTATGTTTATGTATTGGAACTATCTATGTTTTTGGAAATCAAAAGAAAGTTCTACTGAGGCAGAGCCTGAGACTTGACTGAGGAGAGAAGTATGACTTTAGAAGTAGGGAATAGCATCTGGAACATTGCCATGTAATAATGACACAGAGCAACGTATTTAAAAATGAATTTGTTATTTCATTTCTCTCTTGCTTACTCATTGACAAGAGTGGTATATTATTAGGCATAGCCACAATGGTAATATAAGAATAGCAACTGGACACTTCTTGTACCAGAAATAATACCTCAAAATGGGCTAATTTAATACAATTAATTTTCCTTTGGAAATTATTTAATTACTAATGACTTCTAGCTTGTCAGGTTCTGTTGGGGTTTCTCATAGCCTAACCCCAATTTAGCTAATCAGGACTCTACTTTAAAAAGTGCCACTTTGTAATGCTTTCAGAAACAGAAATAATTAAACACTTGAATTACCCAGGAATAACCTTAATAAGAAACAAATAGGAACTATATGAAGAAAATTAGAGACTTAAAGAAGGAGACTTGAATGGAGATAAAGTGCATATTCCTCAATGGAAAGACCGTATGTTTGTGAAGAAGACAATTCTTCCCAAATTATTCTGCAGATTTAATGTAATTCAAATGAACATTCCAGAGAGATTAATTTATAGATTTAATGAAATGTTTTTATAGTTATTCCGAAAAAATAAACTAGAAAGAAGAGCTAAAGATGAGCAATATGAGACATTAAAACCTACGATAATGCCAGAATAACTGAAAATTGTGCTATTGGTGAAACAATTGATGGTCAATGAAAGAGGAACGATAGTCCAAAAGGAGATCTTAAAAATTTGCTACATGTTAACTATATGGGGAAAGAAAGGATTATTAAACAGATAAGAGTTGGGAGAAAAGGTCGAACTGCACCTCACCATTACACCAAAATACATTTTCAGAGAAGCACATAATTAACTATAAAAAATGAACTCGCAAAATTGTTTAAGAAGTCAATATGTAATGATTTTGGTGTAACATTTTTCTAAGTATAAAATAACTAGAAGTTACATAAGAAGAAGGTAACAGTTTTCATTACAAAAAAATTTAAGACTGCACTTTAGAAACCTTACACATTAAGAGGCAGATTAAAAATGGGATGAGCCCTAACCGGTTTGGCTCAGTGAACAGAGCGTTGGCCTGCAGATGCAAGGGTCCCAGGTTCGATTCCGGTCAAGGGCATGTACCTCGGTTGCGGGCACATACCCAGTAGGGCGTGTGTAGGAGGCAGCTGATCGATGTTTCTCTCTCATTGATGTTTCTAACTCTCTTTCCCTCTCCCTTCCTCTCGGTAAAAAATCAATAAAATATATTTTTAAAAATGGGATGAAATATTTGCAAATAATGTAATATGTGAGTCTTTAAAAAGAAGAAACTTCCCTAAAAATGGGGAACAGGCATGAATAGAAGACAGTTTATGAATGAAAAATATAGTTTAGCCAATAATTCTTAACAAAGATGTTTAATCTCACTAATGCTCATACACTGCAAGTGAAAATATCAAAATACATTTTTTATTATTATATTGCAAAATATTTTTTTAAGCTCATGATTCTTAATTCTGGAAAGGGTGTGGAGAGAGAGAGCTGATGGCTGGTGGAAATGGATAAAAATCACTCTGAAAACCAATCATACAGCACATGTCAAGATTCTAAAAAGTTGTTACTGTAATAACTTCCAATCCAGCAATTCCTCTCGTAGGAATCTGTACTATAAAAATAATTAGAAATTCCACTGAAGATTTGTTTGCAAGGATGTTTGTAAACAAAAAAGCTAAATAACTAAAATGTTCAATAATTGGGTACAGATTAAATTTTAAATAATTTATGGGATAGTTAGACCAGGGGAAATTATGCAGGCATTAAAAATCATGTTTTATAATGTTTAATGACAAAGAACAAATTCTCGATGAAGGAGTGAAAAAATAAGATCCAAAACCAAATGCTTCATTTATATACAGATTTAATGCTGTATATATCAAAACCTTATGTTAGCTTTAGCATGCATAGAAATGACTAGAATGAATCGCTTCAAATAATATTGGAAAGATCATCTTGAATGGTACAGTTATTCATGATTTGAAAAAACATGTATATTGTGAAAAATTTCTAAAGTACACATTTTAGCATTAAAATATATAATGTACAATGTAATTTGCTCAAGTTCTCCATAGTAATTTAGAGAGACGATATAAGCTCAATGGCGATGAGACTAGATGCCTCATCTCCTGGCTTCCATACCTGTTTCTGCTGCTTAGTTGCTCTATGACCCTAAGTGAGTCACTTATCTCCCTCTGAGCGTTGGTTTCTTAGCTTAAAAGTAGCAACTGACAAGACCTACCATATGGAAAGCTGCTTTGCAAACTGGAAACTATCATACAAGCCTAAGATGATATTATTATTATTATTATTATTATTATTATTATTATTTTGTGCGTGTGTGTGACTGAATTTAAAATTCTAAACTAAACCAACCTTGCAGATTAAAGCAAAAATTTACTAACCTATATCTGAGAAGCTTTGCTCCTAAAAATCTTTTTTTTAATCCTTACCCGAGGCTATATATTAGAAAGAAGAAGGTGGGGGGGGGGGGGGAGGGGAGAGAGAGAGAGAGAGAGAGAGAGAGAGAGAGAGAGAGGAGAAACATCTATCAGTTGCTTTCCATACTACCTTTGACTAGGGATTGAACCTGCAACCTAGGTATGTGCCCTGACTGGGAATTGAACTTGCAGATTTTTGTGTACAGGACAACACTTCAACCAGCTGAGGAACCCAGCCAGGGCAGGAAAATCTTAAAATATATCTGTCCTTGTTTCATCAGACATTGGAGCCATCTTTGGTCTAGTGTACACACACTAGCTGATATGTAACAACTGGCTTAGTAGCCAAGAGAGGAACGATGAATGACTTCTAGGGTTATAGGTGGAGTAGATAAAAGAAAGACCCAACCCAGGATGGGCTGAGCTTGGACTCCACAGGCTACCTCAACTGAGCATATTTGGGCCCTAAAATACCCCACCCCTTCACGGCAGAAGGGACTTGGGTGGAACACACCTAGTTTTATGTCTGGGCACACTGGGTGAGACACAGTTCTTTGCCAACACTTCACTCTCCTTCTGAAGTTAAATAGTTGGCATCAAATAAACTGGGAAGTCAATAAAGAAGGTTGATTTTATTATTAGCTTGGCAAAGGTGAAAGGGGCTCCGGGCAGATAGCTATATAGTGCATAAATGATGTGTTCTAAATTTGATATTTTTTCTCATCAAACAAAACAAATGACCATGAATTTGACCTTAGCAGGTTCCATGTTCACAGTGAGGGCAGGCAGGACTGAAGAGGGGCGGGACAGGTATGCGTCTCCACTCATGCCTAGTTCTTCCTTCCCACACTGTCTCTTCTCTATCCACGGGCACAATGCCGAGGCTGGTTATAACTTACAGTGTGTGCCGAGGGACACGGCCGTCATCTGTCACAGGACTGCGGCAATTTTCCTGGCTTTTTGAGCTGTGTTCACAACACAAGGCTGAACTCTACTCACCTATCATTCACTCATCCATCTATCCATTCACGTATTCATTCATCCATCCATTCATTCTTCAAACAGCTGTGTGTGCCCAGAGGAGTTCCCCCCGCCCCCGCCAGCTCTGGTGGCCTCAATATTTTCAATGAACATGCATCAGGGTACAAGTGAAGGGTGTATATCACCGGCCTGTGGCCAACCGCTGCAGGCACCACACCACTTCTGAGCCCTGTTATTTGATTATCACCATCTTTATTGGCCACAGAGGGGAAGGGATATCACAGCTTTGTGGCTTCTGAGAGTTCGGTCCTTAGCGAACTGCCAAGCCTCAGCAGCAGCTCCCAGATCACAGCGTGGGGGGTTTTATGACCACATCGGAGTTCTCACCAGAAAAGGCAAAAAGGAGGAAGCAGGTGAACAGCACAGACGACCCAGCGATGGCTCAGCCTAACAAAGCCAAGTCACAACCATCCCCCTCTTACCTCTGTGCTCGCTCCCTCCCACTTTTCCTGTCAACCCTCCCAACACCCCCTCCCAAACTGTACTCCAGAAGAATTTAAATTGGCTCAAGCTCAAAGAGGAGGAAACATAAAACTGACTGTTCATTAGATGCTGTGCCATGCTCGTTTTGTTTTTAATATGGCTGGCTGAGCCCACCCCGGTGCGAGCAACTCCTGGGAAGAGGGGGCGTGCACGTGGGTGCCTGTGCACCTGCAGGGACCAACTAGAGGCAATGGCACAGTGTGTGCGTGTGTGTGTGTGTGTGTGTGTGTGAGAGAGAGAGAGAGAGAGAGAGAGAGAGAGAGAGAGAGAGAGAGAGAGAATGTTGGCATGTGATTCCCCCCTCCCCCTCCCTAACTGTGGAGCCTGAGAAGCACGCCTCTCTCAGAGCAATTACTACAAATGATTTATGTGGCCAGTCAAGAGGGCCTGCCAGGGTTCTTATTTCATCTCCAGAAAAAGGAACTCTGCTGGAATGTTATCAGGGAGCTTGGGATTAAACTGACAGCTGCCTTTTGTTTTCCCCGTGAAAGAGCTTCTCCTTTGGACGGTGGCATTTGGTTTCTACAGGGCCAGCCAGAACACAGTGTCGGCAAGGAGCAGCCAGGAGAGGGCCACGGGGACGGGAACGCTGTTCAGTGGAAGCGGTCCCTTTCTCTGCTTCTGTATTTCTCTTGAGATGATGTGTTTGGAGCTGCAGGCTTTAGGAGGCAGCCTGGCTCAGGCAGGCTTGGGATAGTGTTTCCGTTTTCCACTGTACGGAAACGCAGCACCCAAACTCTGCCCTCTGTGACCAGTGCTCACGTAGCCAGAGAGAGGAAAGCAAAGGCCCCTTCTAATGTGGGCTGTGAAAGGTGGCCCTGGTCCCTGTCCTCTGAGAGACGGCGCGCACGGCACACGTCAGGTCGCAGGGCATGGAGTGTGGAACAAGGCGGGACGCAAAGCACTCCGTTGTCTGCACAGGCAGGGAAATGCTACGGACATAAAGACACAGAAACCATATGTGTTCTCACCTTCTGACACCTGAACTCTAATAGGCCGTTGCAGTTTTCATAAATCCTCAGTTGTGGTTTGGCTGGCCACAACCCTCCCTCGAGTTAGCTTCCTCACCTCCTCGACCCAACCTGGTTTACAAGGTCTTCACACAGCTCTGCAAAGGGGCAGTCAGTTACTGGGACCAATCGAAGAAACATACGTGTGCACACACATACTCTGATGGCCCCATGACTGCATAATAAAGCTTTGTAGAATAACAATAGTAAATACAAATGAAGGAACCTCTCAAGAGATCAAGAAGAAGACTATGCTAAAAAGAGGCTGATGGGTGGGATAGCTTTAAAGGGAAGGGATATAAAGGAAGATTAAGGATTACAATAAAAGATATGGACTGTAAAATCATCTTTAGAGTCTTATATTCTCTGCATCTCAAATTCAAACATTCTATGCTAGTTTTTGACTTGTGATTCCCAAATCTCATTCCCAAATGGTGTTATGAACGCTCAAAATAAACTTAATTTTTATAAGGTAACATACATCTGTATAGTCTTTACAGTATATGCTGACAGTGTGGTTGTTCAGAAATCGGTCCAATATTAGGGATCACAGAGAAGGGAATTAACATTTAAGGAGGGCATATCATGTGTCTGGTATGGTGCTATGTGTCTTATAAACATTTTCTACTTTATTTCTCATTACAACTCTATTAGGTAGGCACTTTTATTCTCATGTTCTAAAGAAGGATAAAAATGCCAACTGAGATTGGATAACTTGCTCAAGAATGTATACCTAGTGTGGCAGACACTGTTAGCTGCCTAGCTAATATCCTTTTTCCTTTCTTTACTAGAATCTCAATTGTATTTGAGGCAGGATTTTCCAGCCTCTCTTTCAGCTAGGTGTGGTCATGTGACACAATTCTAGCCAATGAGATGCATGTAAAATATGCTGGAAATTTGTGATTGGCCCCAGCCCTTCTCCTCAGACCTTTCTTCTTTTCCCTTGGGCCTGGAGTGCAGAAGTAATGCTGGTGGTGGAGGCATCATCTTGTGAACCCAGATAACAAATATGAATGTAAAGGCCACAGACTGGGTGGAAAGAGAGAAGGAGGTGGGAAATACCTGACATCGTGGATCAGTTGCATTTCCTTTCATCTGTTATCTTTGGCTTCTTATTATGGAAGGAAAATGAAACATCTTTTCCCTCCCTTTTAAGAATTAATCTGTACTTCTTGCATACAGAAAAATGTGATCTAAACTGACACCCTACAAAGGGGCAGAGCTGTAGTTGCACCCTAAATCAATTCTATTAAAGGACCTATGGTTGTAATATGATACAATGACATACTTTCATACTATGATAGACTATTTTCAGAGTGCCAACAACTCCAGAAAAGCCTTGAAGAAGGGTGTGGTGTGATTCCCCCCCGCCCCCCCCCCCCCCCCCCGCCCCCAGCTCATACTGAGGCTCATAGCTTAGGTAGTTCTATTTCCTTAGGCTGTTGAGTGTGGGCCTGGATTTCATTCCAGAATCAGAGAATTGATTGGCTCTGATCTATGAATTAACACTATTTGCCAGAGAAATCTGATATATGTTACCTGGGATAGCTTTAGATGGCACTGCATTTCTTAAGAGTATTCTGATGCAGACTCATATCATTACAGCAGCCCCAAGTGGAAATATTCCAGGATGAAGAATTTGCCAAATAACCCAGACAGTTTTATTTTGATGCATATGGGACTGTGCATCCCTTAGAAACCAAGGGTCAGCTCACAAATTGCAGTTAAGCATGGCAGATTGGATACGTGTTTATCTCAACTCCTTAGCTCCTTACCCTCCACCAAAATGACTCAAAAAGAGATTATATCTTTCTTTTTGCAAAGCAAAATTCTTCATAGAAAGGATAGGAAAGGAGCCAAAAGCAGACATGAGATGACAACATAATTTTGTAAACTGGGAAGCAGATGAATGAACGGTAACTAATTTAGCAGAGCAGGAAAAGCTGAAATCTAAACTTTCAATGGGGAAAAGCCAAGGAGAAGGAACCCAATGTATGTTAAGAACCTTACAAAACCTCAGGAGTGTGAGGCACCAGGTACCTCTGATGATGGGGTATAGCAGGGGCTAAATAACAGGAGAGTTGGTTGGAAGTCTGTATAAGAAGCATTAGATTCTAAGACCCTTCTCTTTCTGTTCATGGCCATGCAGCTATTCATCTTTCACCCTTAAAGGGTTCATGGTTTCCTCTTTGAAGAAGTGGAAGCAAAGGAATCTGGAACATGGACACAGAGCACAGTTGAAGGCGGAGAACTATGCTGAAAACAGGGGAATTAAGTGAAAATCTACAAGTCACTGACAAGATAACCTTATCCAACTCCCAATCTTCCTCCATTTGGCTTCAAGAACACTGGCAGGCAGTCTTCTACCTCTAGACCAGCGGTTCTCAACCTGTGGGTCGCGACCCCTTTGGGGTCGAACGACCCTTT
This sequence comes from Myotis nattereri, assembly GCF_964212035.1. Classification (NCBI taxonomy): domain Eukaryota; kingdom Metazoa; phylum Chordata; class Mammalia; order Chiroptera; family Vespertilionidae; genus Myotis; species Myotis nattereri. The sequence goes on along the minus strand of NC_138080.1, from coordinate 61,699,249 downwards.
CACAGGGGTCGCCTAAGACCATCCTGCATATCAGATATTTACATTATGATTCATAACAGTAGCACCATTACAGTTATGAAGTAGCAACAAAAATAATGTTATGGTTGGGTTACAACACGAGGAACTGTATTTAAAGGGCCAGAAGGTTGAGAACCACTGCTCTAGACAGAAGATCGGTAAAGTCCTTTCTAGAGAATTAACCAGCCTGTGAGAAATGACTGTTAGATCTTGGATGTCCTGTGGCTGGGTTCCAGGCCAATCACCTCCACTTGAAAGTCCTCACATATAAACACAAAGATCCCAGTTAGACAGTTTATACCTTCCTCTCACCAATAAATATACAGGCAAGTGTGGCCATGAATATCAGGAAAGCCTCTAACACAAAATGCAGAGTCCAAATAAGCAAATGGAAAAGAAAAACAGAGAAGATAAAGGCAACAGGAGACACTTTAAATACCATTAATATATTCTCAGAATAAATTTCTTAAATCTATGAATTAAAAAATGATGGTATAAACATTTAGAAAATGAAAACAAACTTTTATAAATTAAAAATATGGTAGCTCTGACCGGTTTGGCTCAGTGGATGGAGCGTCAGCCTGCGGACTAAAGGGTCCCAGGTTCGATTCCTGTCAAGGGCATGTACCTTCGTTGTGGGCACATCCCCAGTGGGAGGTGTGCAGGAGGCAGCTGATCGGTGTTTCTCTCTCATCGATGTTTCTGACTCTCTATCCCTCTCCCTTTCTCTCTGTAAAAAATCAATAAAATATATTAAAAAAAATATGGTAGACATATCAAACTAAAGGGTGGGAAGGTAACAGTAAGAAATCTTTGGAAAAATATAGCAAAAGTAAAAGAGATGAAAAATAGAAGAGAAAAATTAAGAAAATAGGGACTAATCCTGAAAGTACAACATATAAATAATAGAAGTTCCAGAAAGAGAAAAGATAAAACAGAAGGGATTATCAAGGGATCATATAAGAACATATCCCAGAACTGAAGTACATGAACTCTCACATAGAAAGAGCCTAGAAAGTTCCATGGATAATGAATACAAAAAGGGCCACATTAGGGTACATCACTGTAAAACTTCAGAAAGCCAAGAATTTAAAAAAAAATCTGAAAAGTTTCCAAAGGGTGGGAATTAGAATGGCAATGGACATTGTAACAGCGACTCTGGAAGCCAGAAGAACATGCAGTAAGTGCTTCAAAATTCCTTCTGAGAGTTATTTATAGCCTAGAAGCCTATATCCAGTCAGATGAGAAAAGAATAAAGCTATTTTCATACATGCAAGACCTCAAAAACGTACCTTTCATGAAAATTCATGAGTTCTCAGGCAGTTACTAGAGGACACATTCCACTAAAATGAGGCCTAACCTCAGTGAGAGAGACTTGGGATCCATGGACAAGGGGCCCAACCTGGGAGGGATGTGATTCGAAAGCTCAGGATACCAGCTCTGCAGCAGACTTAGCACCTCTCCAGGTGGGAGCAGAAGGATGCGGGACTCCAGGAGGAATAACTGATGCGTGTAGATGTATGGAGAGGAGGCTCACACTGCTGCTGGAGATTCTGTGAATGACTTAAGGACAGGAGCATAAAAATTAAGCAAGAGAACAAAGCAGCAGAACCAATAACTGCAGGAAACGCCAAAGATGTACAGAGATTGCAACGTAAACAAAGTCCTCCACTTGGCTCCTGCTGTGAACAACATCACACACACACACACACACACACACACACACACACACACACACCTGACTTCACCAAAAAATTGTGCCATAACTATAATTGGGAAGACGGAGGAAGAGGATCTATGGTGAGAGGTGGAAGAAGTTGGGGAGTTAAATCCCTGTTTTCCATGGTAAGGAGTCAGTAGGGTAATATCTAAAACCTGCTCATCAAGACATAACTGTCAAAACATGTTATTTAAAAATAAGAAGGTTCATGCCAGAAGAAAAGGCTAAAACCTTTGGGGAACAGGAATCAGAAAGGGAAGAGGAATAGGGCAGGATGGCTGCTTTTCATCCAATACGTTTTACAGAACTATGCAACCTCATCTTCTGAAACCGTGTACTCAGATAAAGACACTGATGGAAAAACAGAAGAGCCAAGGCCTGAACAGGGTGAAGGTGAGCAGTGTGCCTGATTCCCTTGGGCTTTGGAGACCACCCTGAGGGTGTTTCCTGCCATGGGGGACATTTTAACATCAGCAGCACTGCTCCCTACAAACTTGTGCCTTGCCTTCTTGGAGTCCTGATTTGTGGCTGTGTATAGATATGACCAAATTGCAATAAACTGTGGTTCAGATAATTTTTGGTATGACTCTGACAGCTACACCAACCCTCACCCATTGATCTGACAAGCCATAGGGATAATGTAGCTTCTGGGGCTCACAGAATTGCTGAGAGTTTTCCCAGGACCTTTTGGATCCGGCCTGCAGTTGAGTTCTATGACCTTCTCTATTGGACTAGTGCAGGGGTGGGCAAACTTTTTGACTCAAGGGCCACAATGGGTTCTTAAACTGGACCAGAGGGCTGGAACAAAAGCATGGATGGAGTGTTTGTGTGAACTCATATAAATTCAAAGTAAACATCATTACATAAAAGGGTACGGTCTTTTTTTTTTTTTTAGTTTTATTCATTTCAAACGGGCCGGATCCGGCCCGCGGGCCGTAGTTTGCCCACGGCTGAACTATTGGAAGGAAGCAGCTGGCCTTCCCTCCCCATCCAGTAAAGGGGTGGGGCTGGAGGTGAGGGTGGGACCCAGGTGCTGGAAGACAAAGGGAAAACTTCTACTGCGAGTTTTATATGTGATTTCTATGCCTGGTTATAGAGATGAAAGAGTATCACTAGGGTTTAGAGCAGCCATGGGCAAACTACCACCCGTGGGCCGGATCCGGCCCGTTTGAAATGAATAAAACTAAAAAAAAAAAAAAGACCGTACCCTTTTATGTAATGATGTTTACTTTGAATTTATATTAGTTCACATAAACACTCCATCCATGCTTTTGTTCCGGCCCTCCGGTCCAGTTTAAGAACCCATTGTGGCCCTCGAGTCAAAAAGTTTGCCCAGCCCTGGTTTAGAGTCTAATGAGGCAGCATTAGATAAGCCAGGGAAAAGTCACTGTATGTGAAATAGAATGAGAAGAAGTAAATGCACTCGGATTTAGGCCACGTGACAGCCCAAACCTAATTTTGATGAAATTAGACTAACATTTTGGCTGTGTGAAAGGCAGATTGGGAAGCTAGAAAGCTCTACTTCTGAATGACAGATAAAGAGGTCTGTTTTGTAACTTAGGGTCCACCTAGGTGTCCATAAAATAGGCGGCTTATAAATCCAGAAATAAGGGAAGGTAAAATCCTGAGGTGTGCTGTGCTTGTTAAAAAAACAACTCTTCTGAGGATTGCATCATTTCTTTCAGAACAGGTAAATATGGCCTATTGAACAATAATAGCCAATGTTTATTGAGAACTTTTTTGTGCTAGAAACTATTTTTTAAAACATATTTTTCTTGATTTCAGAGAGGAAAGGAGAGGGAGAGATAGAAACCTCAATGATGAGAGAGAATCATTGATCAGCTGTCGCCTGCATGCCCTCTACTGGGGATTGAGCCCACAACCCAGGCACGTGCTCTTGACCAGAATCAAACCTGGGACCCTCAGTCCACAGGCTGATGCTCTATCCACTGAGCCAAACCAGCTATGGCTAGACACTGTTTTTAAGTACTTTATAAGTATTAACTTATTTAACCCCCAAAACAATTCCATGAGATATGTCTTATGATGTATGTACAGTATAAGAGGTAAAAGTCTCCATTTGATAGAAGGAAAAATTAAGACACGAAGAAAATAGGTAATTAGCCCAAGGTTATAGGTGGCAAAGTGGGATTCAAATCTAGCTTCCAAAATCCCAGGTTCTTAATTGATATCTATATCTATAAATTATAAAATTAATATAATTATCAGCATGCAGAGGCCTAGGTAGGAAAAGATTTTTTGCATTAATGGCACATCCTTTACAGGTAATCGTTTTTACAGGTAATATCTTGTGTGGTCTATGTTTTATATGGATTACAGCTCAGGCTTCCACAATTCAATGGGGATGAAGTGAAAAGTTCAGTGAAAAACTGAAGTTTTCTCTGAAGATGAGTTTCAGAAATCAGATCAGGGTCCTGTCCCTTGCCTCCAATTCATCTTAGACCCTAGGAGTCGAACAGCAGCTGGAGCAGTAACACAGTAACTATAAGGATGACGATGAGCATCATAAATAATACTTACAATGTTTGAACCCTGTGCCACTAGAAAAAAAAGAAAACACTCGTGAGTTAGTCAGGAGGGGAGAAAGGGTGGGAAGACCGAAGATAAAAATAGAGATGTTGATTGCATTGTTAGTAATCCAGTTGAGCTCAAACAGCCCCAGCCTGGTGAGTCAACAGCGGTGATAAGAAGACACCAGAAAGAAAGAAGCAGGATGTCTGTGGGGTGGGCAGAGGGGATGCAGGTGGCCACAGCAGTAACTTCATGCCAAAAACACAAGGCCAACAGCACTGAGGCGTGGTGTGAGTTCAAAAACAAACAAGTGGAATGTGCTGAGGGATAAAATGCGCTCGAATCAATGAGCAGGAGTGTAGGGCTGACCCTCTGGTGAAAAGCTGATTGTGGGGGATGGGACTTGCAGACCCTGAGCCTTAGAGGCCAACTTACACTGTTCAAACAGAGTATTGTTTTCTCTGGGGTATAAGGCTTACTGTGATTCCAGACATGTCGCCATGGCAGCGGTGGGGGAGGAAGGGGGGAGGGAGGAACAGATGGGGGTCACCAGGTCCCGATTCTCATGCAAGGGCTCCCATGCTCTCCCATTCCCCTTGAGCAGTCCAGTGTTGAGCTGTGTCTTCCCACTACGCCCCTGGCGTCAATCCAATTCAATCTAATAGATATTTTTGAGTGCCTACTATGTGTAGGTCTTTCATTTCTAATTAACATTAGCTTCCATTAAAATATCCTATCTCTGCTGGGTTTTTTTAAAACTGGAAAGGAAAAAGACCTAGTTTCCACATTCTCAGAGTTTATCTTTTCCTATTCCCAAGCCTATAATGGAGAGATAGGTTAAAGATACGGAGCCAAATGTATGAAACATAATGAATGAGTATATATGAATTAGACATCCCCACATGATAACTTTATATTACAACTAGAAAGAATAAGATAGTAGTCCATTAGAATCCTTAGAGTTCCTGCCATGGTCTTCCTTCCTCTAGTTTCTTGCATGCCTATAACACTGCCAGGTCATTCTTCCCAAAACATAACCTCTGCCATGATGATACCCTGTCTACCTTCAATGGTGATCCAAAGTTACTAGCTTGGAATTCAAAATCTGCCATAGCTAGTTCTCATCCCACCAATTAATCTTCCTCTCCTATCCTTCAAATGTTTCCATGTTCTTAGCAGGGTGTAATAGGTCAAATTAATTCATAAATGAATGAATGAATGAATGAATGAATGAATGAATAAATAAATAATCATATAGGCAAACAAACCTTAAGAAAGTCATTTCCATCTTCATCCTTTGGCTCCCCCTCAAGAATTCTTTTCCCCCTGGTTTTCATCCACCCAATTCCAACCAAATCTAGTGAATAGCTCAAAGGTTCCTCCAACTCTATGTGACCCAAATGAAACCCATAATCTCCACCCTCTGTATCTCAATGACTGGAACCACCACCCTCAATCTAGTTTTACAGGCCAGAAACCTAGGATTCCCCCCTACATCTCCCTCCCTCAATCCTCATTTCAAAATATTGCCAAAGCCCTGTCATCTCCTCATATCTCTACTCCATTCACTTCCCATTGTCTCAATATCCTATCATTCCATTTTGTCAGTTTTCAAATTAGAGGACTGAAGTCTGCTCACTCTATTAGTTCTCCACACTGTGGTCAGAGGGATGTTTTCAAAATGTGATCATATCATACTCATGCTTAAAACTCTTTGGTGGCTTTCCAGTGGGCAGAGTTACAATAAATCTCCTCTTATATAGCTATCAATGCACATATTCTATTAGTTCTCTTCTCTGGAGAACCCCAACTAATATACCTCCTACGCATGACTATTTAACTTACAAGAGGCCTCCCACTTTAGAGTACATATATTCTAGAGCTTCCCTAGAAGAGAAAAATTACCAAAGACTGTTGAATGCCAATGACAATTGGAGATGTCAGAATCAGAGATATGTTTACAAAAGATACTAGCACCTGTTGTGAGGACCTCCTCCTTGTGGCTGAATTAAGCAAATACCAGCATATAATATAAGCAAATATCAGCAAATACTGTACAAGTGTACAAGTGATGGGAGAAAGAGAGAGAGAGAGAGAGAGAGAGAGAGAGAGAGAGAGAGAGAGACCCAGTAGAGAAAGATGTGGGCCAAGTAGCTATCCTTTGGGTTTCCTGGGTAAGAGGATCCTCTAAGAAGTTTTGGTTTCTTATCTGTAAAATGGGGATAATAGTATTCCAACCTCATAAGGTTGTCGGAATGATCAGATGGGATATTCTACAGAAAGAACTTAGTGTAGTGCCTAGAATGTAGCGAACACTCAAATATGTTAGCTATTATTATGGGTTGGCATTATAGTAGCCTTCACAGTTGGTTTTTTTAGGACCAGTCTAATTTTAGATAGACTGTCCCAAGGTCACATTTCTGGACATATTTCGTCTGGAAAACAGTTACACATATGGTCTGCACCAAACATCTTAATATTCATATACTTTCTAGTATTTGACCAAATTCAGCAAACACGTATTAAGCTACAGCATGACAACATTTGGACTGGCATCAGAAGCCTTTATAGATGAATCCAATAGGGGAGAGAACACATACAATCAGCTAAAATGTAAGGTAGAATGAAATGAACATTAAGTAAAAAGCTGGAGATGTGAAAAGGAAGGTCAGATCGTTTCTGACTGAAGTGGTAGCTGATTGGACCTGGAAAGTGGAGAGTGATCTTGATGAGCAAAGAAGAAGAGCATTTCAGGCCATTCCAGGCCGAGGGGACATCATAGGCCGGGCCCCAACTCCCTGAAGTGTGTGGCTCATCCCGGCGGAAATAGGAAAGAACAGTGTGCCTGCAGAGATGAGAGGTGTAGTGAAAAGGAGAGGAAGCTGGGAAGATACTTAGGGTCAGATTCTATGTCACCTTGAATGTAATGCTAAGAATTTAGTATTTTGTTCCATAGGTAACATGGTTCCAACTTTGTCCTCTATAGGAAGCTGCTCAGTATCGTCTCTTTTTGCAGATTTGGCTTTGGGAAGACAGATATGGGGTCTGCAATCATTCGATTGGCTGGATTTGCAAGACCAGCCCACCATTTGCTTTTTACTTCTTTTGGGGTATTTCCTTCCAATTGGGCTATGTTGCCACCAGGTAAGTGGTCACAGGTAATTATGACTTTACTTTTGAAACATCCAAGTGTTCTCAGAGATATGATTAATTATAAAGAACAAGATTAGCACATATATCTAAATATAATTAGATAGCTTTCTCTCAAATTCTTGACTCAGGTTTCTCTCCAATCTAATTCTACCAAGGTTTGACAACCTTTTTCAATGGATTCTAAGTGTTATAGTTTATGTCAAAAGTTCTTAGGGGCTTGCTGGTGTGCCTCAGTGGTTGGGCATCGACCTATGAACCAGGAGGTCATGACTCTATTTCAAGTCAGGGCACATGCCCGGGTTGCAGGCTTGATCTCCAGTAGGAGGAGGTAGCTGACCAATAATTCTCTCTCATCATTGATGTTTCTATCTCTCCCTCTCCCTTTCCCTCTCTGAAATCAATAAAAACATATCTTAAAAAAAATTTCGTAGGGGACATACACGGACCTTCTCTGTCTATAGCTGTTTTCCCACATGTGGAAGAACCTGCTCACTGCTCTGATGCTCCTGGTAAAATAGCATTTAGATGACTTGGGATTTCTCATTTGACTGATGATGTCATGCTCAGCATGTGCCAACAAGCAAGGCCCTGCTGTAAGGCATGTCTTTCTATTACTCCCCATCCCCTACTCACACTCCCCTCCCCTCCCCCCAGGAGAACTGAAGAAGCTGAGAGCAGAGGAGTTAGGGCACTGGGCCTAACTCTGCTGAGTGCAAAGCCTGACCCTGGACCTTGGGGGCTGGATAACTGTGAGCCAGGCTCATTGTTCTCATCTATGTAATGTGTGTGGATAATAGTGTCTAAATTTAAAAGGTATGTGGGGAGTAAATGGGATAAATTACTTATCACTGTGCCAGGTGAATTGTAAGCATCCAGGAAGTACTCAGTTTTGAAAATTAGTAATTCCATGGTCACAATTGCATATGAAACTTTGATATGTGGGGAGTAGATGAAATCAGAAATAAACCATCTATTTGGGACCAGAAGTTGCTGAAGTTCATAGATTTTTCTTAGCCCTTTTTTTTGGTAAGGCAATTGAAGTCAGCATGTGGGCCTCATCACCATTACCACCACCACCACCACCACCACCATCATCATCATCCTGATGGCAAACAGGAGTAGGGGCCCTAGAGACAATGGCTCGGTGACCACAGGGCTGCTGCTGGGCTGTGCCAACTGCTCTGTGCTGAGTGCTGACTTTCTAGTGTGAGTTCTGGGCCTTGGCTCCCCTCATAGCCTCACTAGGCCTCTCCGAGCAACAGGTGTTGCTGGAGGAAGAATCGGCTTCGTGCCTTTGAGTCTCAGGAGTCCCCTCACTGGCCCTAGACATACGGGCAGGGCATTTCTGCCAGGAACACTGTTCTCCACACTTAAGCACAGCATCTTCCCCATCAGAAATAGGGGTTCCTCTGAGTCCATTCCTCCTCCCACTGACCACACATGAACAGAAAGCAGCTGCAAAAGCACAGAGACAGCAGGACTTCGGCACGGCGGCTGCACACTCCAGAGATCTGTTCCACACCTCACGCCCTGTTCAGGCAGGAAGCCAGCCATCCTAACTTCAGTCCCAGTTAGGAATGGGAAGAACAACCAGAACTCTGTCTGCTTTGCTTTTCAACCTAGTCGAAGCTACCGTCTTTATGGCAACATAGGAAGGACCACCCTGACCGAAGAGCAGAAGCAAAGGTTGTCTAGTGCCGTGGTCGGCAAACTGCGGCTCGCAAGCCACATGTGGCTCTTTGGCCCCTTGAGTGTGGCTCTTCCTAAGCCTTAGAAGTACCCTAATTAAGTTAATAACAATGTACCTACCTATATCGTTTAAGTTTAAAAAATTTGGCTCTCAAAAGAAATTTCAGAGAACCAAGATGGTGGCATAGGTTAACGCTGGAGTTTGCTGCCTTGAACAACTACTTCAAAAGTGAAACTAAAAAGCTGAACGGACATCACCCAGAACCACAGGAACGCTGGCTGAGTGGAAGTCCTACAACTAGGAGGAAAGAGAAACGCATACGGACACTCAGAGGAGGCGCAGTGCTGAAGTCAAATTCTGAGGTGCGGAGTGCGCGGAGCGGGCTTGCGGCGGAGGGCACGGTTGGCGTTTTCAATCGGGAGGGAGTTGCAGACTCTGAGCTCCAGATACAGGCGAGTCTTTAGGGACCCAGACTCAAATGGGAGAAGCGGGACTGTCTGGCTTCGGTCAGAGCGAGTGCAGCTTTCTCTCCGAGGTTTGCAGCGGTTGCTGGGACTCAGAGAGGCAGAGCCCCTGGGGACAGGACTGAGAGCCGCCATAACTGCTCTCTCCGGCTCACCCTGTTGATCCTGTGCGACCCACCCGCCCCGCCCAAGCCCTGCACAGAGGCATTTGCCGGATAGCCTCAGGCGAAGGCTAGATTAGCACCTCCCTAGAGGACAGAAGTTCTCTCACTGCAGACACAGCTGATTCTCATAGCCACTTGGCCTGGAGGTCAAACCCTCCCTGGTATTAGCTACAACAATCAAGGCTTAACTATAAGACTGCGAACAAAGACCACTAGGGGGTGCACCAAGAAAGCATAACAAAATGCGGAGACAAAGAAACAGGACAAAATTGTCAATGGAAGATATAGAGTTCAGAACCACACTTTTAAGGTCTCTCAAGAACTGTTTAGAAGCCGCCGATAAACTTAATGAGATCTACAAGAAAACTAATGAGACCCTCGATGTTATATTGGGGAACCAACTAGAAATTAAGCATACACGGACTGAAATAACGAATATTATACAGACTCCCGACAGCAGACCAGAGGAGCGCAAGAATCAAGTCAAAGATTTGAAATGCGAGGAAGCAAAAAACACCCAACCGGAAAAGCAAAATGAAAAAAGAATCCAAAAATGCGAGGATAGTGTAAGGAGCCTCTGGGACAGCTTCAAGCGTACCAACATCAGAATTATAGGGGTGCCAGAAGATGAGAGAGAGCAAGATATTGAAAACCTATTTGAAGAAATAATGACAGAAAACTTCCCCCACCTGGTGAAAGAAATGGACTTACAGGTCCAAGAAGCGCGGAGAACCCCAAACAAAAGGAATCCAAAGAGGACCACACCAAGACACATCATAATTAAAATGCCAAGAGCAAAAGATAAAGAGAGAATCTTAAAAACAGCAAGAGAAAGAAACTCAGTTACCTACAAGGGAATACCCATACGACTGTCAGCTGATTTCTCAACAGAAACTTTGCAGGCCAGAAGGGAGTGGCAAGAAATATTCAAAGTGATGAATACCAAGAACCTACAACCAAGATTACTTTATCCAGCAAAGCTATCATTCAGAATTGAAGATCAGATAAAGAGCTTCACAGATAAGGAAAAGCTAAAGGAGTTCATCACCACCAAACCAGGATTATATGAAATGCTGAAAGGTATCCTTTAAGAAGAGGAAGAGGAAGAAAAAGGTAAAGATACAAATTATGAACAACAAATATGCATCTATCAACAAGTGAATCTAAGAATCAAGTGAATAAATAATCTGATGAACAGAATGAACTGGTGATTATAATAGAATCAGGGACATAGAAAGGGAATGGACTGACTATTCTTGAGTGGGGGGGGGGGGCGGAAAGGGGTGTGGGAGATGCAGGAAGAGACTGGACAAAAATCGTGCACCTATGGATGAGGACAGTGGGTGGGGAGTGAGGGCGGAGGTTGGGGCGGGAACTGGGAGGAGGGGAGTTATGGGGGGGGAAAAAGAGGAACCAATGTAATAATCTGAACAATAAAGATTTAATTTAAAAAAAATAATAATATATAATAGGCAAGGGGTAAGGAAGAAGGAAAAACTAAAAATAAAGAAGTCATCTATCTCAAAAAAAAAAAAAAATTTCAATCGTTGTACTGTTGATATTTGGCTCTGTTGACTAATGAGTTTGCCGACCACTGGACTAGGTGATCCTAACACCTTAGCAGCCTACTATGCAAACCAAAGCCTAAGCTTAAAAATGCCTCAAGATTAAGAAAGAAATACCTAAGCACAACCAATCACAGCCACCTCTGCTTTTCCAAATAAGGCCAATGAGTAAGCTGCAGCCAATCAAACAATTTCCTTGTTTGGCTTCCACCTTTTCTCTGTAAGTCTTAGCTCTTGTCCATGGAGTGTTCCTGACCACTTCCAGTCTGGTGCTTCCTGATGTGAACCAATATTTGCTCAAACTCTTAACAATTTTGATATGCCTCAGTTTTAATACTTTTTAAAACGTCCTTCACCTTGCTCTACTTTTTCCTCCATAACACCTACAACTGTCTGACATACTATATAATTGGCATTTACTTACTATGTCTAATATCTGCTAGAATGTAGGCAGCACAAGGCCAGGAATCTTTATCTAATTTTTTTTGTACACGAATATACTTTAAGCACCTAGAAGAATGGCTGGCACACAACAGGTACTCAATAAATATTTGTTTAATGAATGCATGTTTATTAGCCATTCTAATTTAGCTTCTAGTTAAGCAAATGGTAAGTCCACAGGCCAAGACCTGTTCATCTATTTGAAATATTTACTCCCACCATCCACCCCTCAGGCTCAAAGCTGCTCTTGCATCCACAAAGCAGTTAGTCCTGCACCGCCGATCACTGTCACTTGGTAAAATTGAGGAGGAAGTAAAATATTTACTGAAGCAGAAACTCTGGGGGGCAGCAGCCTGGGTTGTTGTCAGGTGACTAATGGTGCCCACTGACCTCCCACCCCCACCGCGGCAGTTATTTCAGAGGCAAAATAAGCCAGTGTCCGATGTGATCTGTGATTCAAGAGTATTCAAGATTTCTGATAAATCTGCAAATTGCTTATATAGTATTGCCACCAACTAAGATGAGGAAAGGTCCTTCCATCCTCAGAATGCCTTGCACGTTTGCTTTCCATAAATGTTTGAGAATGGTCTTGAAAGTATGCAGAACAGAGAATAAACATACAATCATACCGAAGCTGGGCACCTTTCAGCTTCTCCCAGTTGCTCAGAGGGATCATGAGGGCAAATATATCATCCCTCCAACCCCCCAAGCAGGACCAGTGGCATAAACTGAGACTTCTTGGGAAGATTTTCTACAGGTGATTTTCTTAGGTATAACCAGCTTCTGGCGTATTAGGAGATGGGAAAGGACCAGCAGAGATTAGTTAGTGCATCTGGAATGTCCAAAGCTCTGTGGTTCCCCTCCTATTAGGTTTGAATTCAAGGATCACAGATGTTGATACAAATATTGCCAATGTACACTGATTTCACTAGTTTGTAAGTATCAGGCAAGACTGTCCAATAAATGACCTAGCAAATTAATCTATCTCCCTCCCCCCCCCCCATTAGTTTCTGACTCTTTAGCATGACAGTATCAGATACCCTGTTAAAAGCAAAGGGACAGTGAAGCTGTGTAACTGGCGTGTTCTGATTCCTCCTTGGAGAGGCATCTGTCTCCTCACCGCCACCCCCAGCCTGCAGCCCCCTCCTCCCTTCCAACCGGGGCCCCTTTTTCCTGTTCTTGTGGTACCATCAGAATACGTGTAAGAGGACCCTGATTTTCCGCAGGGACCCGGCAGTCTGAAAAGGTACGTCTTCAACATCATTAGCAGTTCATCTTCTGAAACCTCGGGGCAGCCCCTAGGCAGCCGCTCCGGCGATCCCCTCCTCCCTCCCCACCCTCTCTGTGGTGGGGGCTGATCAAATTAATGAAGCCCATCCAGACGGAGGAAGTTGGAGCAGAAGACAGTGGTTTAAGAGCAATTCGATGCAAGCCCCTCCCTCCCTTTAAAAAATGAAGTAAAAATGATGGGGGGGGGTGTAGAAATGGGAATATTTTTCTCTTGGCGATGGAGGAGGACAGGGAAGCCGTGGTGGGGGTGGGGTGGGGCGGCGGCGGTCGTCTCCGGCTCCCTGAAGCAGGAGAGTCTATTTACTTTCCCCGCCTGTACATTTGCATGTTAAAAAGCTGCAGCGCCTTTGTGGGCAGGATTTATCTGGGCTGCATTTTCTACTTGACAGAGCAGAGTGCCGGGCGAGGACTCTCCGTAAAGGAGAAAGCAACGTCCAGCCGCCTTCCCCCCCATCTTTTTATGCGACAGTCCCCTCTCTCCAACAGAGCATCAGGGAGGCCAGGGTGGGGTTTCTGCGACGCTGTGCTGAGTGGTGGCGGGTGGCACCGGGCAGATCGCCCCTCCGCGTGGGCTGCCAGGCGCGGTGCCGCCAGGGCCCCTCCACACGCAGAGAGACAATTTCAGCGCGAGGTACAAAACACATCTCTCATCACGTCACTGACCTAAATAGAGACAATGACTTCAAGGGGGAAAAGTTGCACATCCTCTTATACCCGCAAATGCCGCGGAGCCCTTCAAACAAGCCCTGGCGGCGAGGAACAATAGCTGGCCAGTCTGATGGGAAGGGAGCTGGAGAGAGGGGAGTTCTGGAAAGATGGCTGTGATGGGGCCATCGCAGTTCCTCAGCGGCACATCAATCCTCATTTGTAACCGGGGCCGGATGTCGCTTTGCATGGTGTTGGGTTTGCATGGTGTTGGGTCCCTCGCCTGCTTTTCCATGGGGAGCCCAGCGGAGGAAGGGAGCAAGGGGCGCGAGCCCTGGGTCTCCCAGGCTAAGCGCGCGCTTCTTCGCCAGGCAGGGCAGGTCTCTGATGCAGAGAAAGGGGCCTCCTGATGAGAAGCCATTCCTTCCCATCTGAGAAGAGCCTGCTGTCTGTTTCTTTGTTGCTCGGGAGCAGGCTTCCCCAGCCGCCACGTTTAGCCACGCCTCACCCCACCCCTCCACTCTAGCATCCCGGGTCAATGCCCTTTTCCTTCCACACCACTCTAGGCAAAACCTTCCTAAAACGATGGCAAGCCGGTGTGGGCTAGCTCACTGGTTAAGGCCACGAGGGGTATCCGGCAAGTATAAGCTCTCCCGGTATGAACTTGCAGCTGCGTAGAGCTTTTTAATGCTGTGCCCATAATGTCACCGGACCAGACCCTTTCCATGAGGGGGTGGGGTGGGGGGCCAGCACAGTCGGGGACCTCCAGGTTCTTGACTCCCTCAGGAAAGAGAGTTTGAGTGAGCATGAAAGGAGTTTTATTCGGGTACAGAAAAAGAGGCAGGGACACCTTTCTATCCTGCCTCAAGAAGAGTGCTTACCCTATTATTAACTCAGGGATTATTCACCTGCTGGCTGAACAGAAAGGCCATATTAGAAGCTTTTATGAACACAAATCCCATAACCAGGGGCCCTGGGAAAGATCTCTGAACCAAACATTAAGTACGGATGGAACGTGTCCTCATCCTTTAGGACACAACTGTGGGCCATCAGTTGCCGAGGAGAAGTCACATGTCTCTCACATATTTCCACGGCTCATCCCGTTTCCTCAGACAACTATCTGCATAAGAACAGCCTGCCCGGAGACTCCCCGAGTTCACATAATTGCCTGCTGTTAGGGAAGCAGCCAGCGCTTCAGGCTTAAGCTGTCCAAAAGGCCCGCGCTCAGGCTGAAACACAAACTCAGGCTCTTCCGTGTTGGCAAAGCGTCCGCACGTGCAGCCGTCGGCTTGTTTCACAACCAGCTGCATGTCCTCGCAGGAACACATCACACCATCACACAAAGAGCCCTGGCCCTTGGGAAAACAATAGCAGAAAATAACAGAAGGAGCCCATCTCCTACAAGAGGACAGAAGAAAGCGCAAGGCGCCACTGCCAAGGAAAGCAAATAAAAGCAAGGGGAGAGCCCCAACAAGAGTCGAGAACAGAAAGCAAGCCAGAAGCTCCGCCTAAAAACAAAGCCACGAAGAGAAGGGCTAACGCAGACCGGTGTGTGCCCAAGGTTAGTGCCGTCTCTGAGCAAGTCATCTCCATGGCTTCCCTGGTGCTCACGGCTCTTCTAAAACGTGAGACTGAATCAGAGCACAGAAAATGGGGAGCTGCGTGCTCTCAGAATTAAAGACACCCGAAGGGTGACTGGAAAAATGCCCTTGGATTTCAAGCACCAGTTTTAGGTTATCATAACCAGAGTCAGAATCTGGTCGCGCTGTGATTTGTAAGAGAACCCCAGCAATGCCCTTCACCAACAGACGGACTGCTGGTGGTGGCTTCTTAAAAGGACCTGGGGGTTGGGTTCAGGTACAGGTACTGGAGATCCTGACACGAACAGGAAAGTCTTTCCAGAAAGTTTGCTTCTTCTACTGAGTTTCAGCTTCCCTATGCAGAGCCTCAGAAATGCACTCTCTGGGATAGGTGTGTGCAGTGGAAAATTACCAGGGACTAGAGGGGAAAAAGTAGACAATAATTTGGTCAAGAATAAATATGCCCAGAGTCATTTTTTTCCAATCCAATATCATTGTTAATTAAGCATTTCCCAACCTATGCTGAGAATATGAACAGTAATCTAATACTATCCTACTCATTACTAATAAAACATATTTATGAAATGGAAATATAATGTGCCTATTTCCAAAATGTGGTTATAAATGACTTACTCTAAGTCACAATTTAAAATGGTTTGAGAAATGAGTCTTTAATAAAGAATTGATGAGGATGATGACTGCTGATAATAATTCTATTTGGTGAGATTATGTGGTTTGCTCTGGCAATTTGAGCTGAGGTGATTGCCTAAAAAATTACTGCAAGTAACTAATATAGGGAAATTTAATTGATGATAAATACAGCAGTGGTGTGTCAACTCTTGAAAAAGTGGGCATGTAATTGCAGAATCCAGCATGGTCTTGTCTGCTGATTACACTTCGTCATTACAGTGTTATTTGTCTGACATACCTGCACACAGTAGGGATTTAAAAGGTGTGACTAAGCATCTGTAATAATTCCTCACTGTGCATTCCTATATGCAATTATAGTTAATCATAAACCCATTAACATGTAGAGGAAAACAACTGTAATATGGCTTCGGATAGAGCCATCATGGTAGTTGTAACAGTTAGTTAGGTGGATGTTCTACATCAGGGGTCCTCAAACTATGGCCCGCGGGCCACATGCAAATACAAATATGGTATTTGTTCCCGTTTTGTTTTTTTTTACTTCAAAATAAGATATGTGCAGTGTGCATAGGAATGTGTTCATAGTTTTTTTTTAAACTATAGTCCGGCCCTCCAACGGTCTGAGGGACAGTGAATTAGCCCCCTGTTTAAAAAGTTTGAGGACCCCTGCTCTACATGGTCAGAAAGCCTTGGCACTAGGACACCAGGATCGAGCCTGAGCTTTGTAAAGGGCGGATACATAAACCAAGCAAACCACTGAAGCTCACGTCTGCTCTTAGAGGCATCACTACATTAACAGTAAAGCATCATTTCTCTCTCTATCCTTTTGAACAAAGAGTTTTAGGCGGACTGCTAGACCTGAAGAACTGTCAAGTACACATATCATCTTATGGAATATTAGGCACTGTCCTGGACGGTAGAGTGCCACAGAGAAAAAACAAACCCTGACCATCAAGGAGTTGGAAGTCTAGGGAGGCCAAACAAATGAACCCCAGTTAAACGCCACATAGGTGATCAAGGTCAGCAGTGGGCCAGAGAAGGTTTTGCAGAAGAGGCAACTCCCTTTCCCCCCCAAAGTATATTTTAATTGCTGATAAGTTATGGTCTTTATACTAAATAAATAAAAACACCCCAAAATACACACGGAATGTTTGCTTCCAGGGTTGGTTATGGGTGGAAACCCCACAATGTGCCCCTCCCTCAGGATCCTGAAAGAGCTTCAACAGCTGAATCTCTTTTTATTCCTCACCAGATATACTTTTAATTCTGTTTTTACTCTTCTGAACTCTGTCCATTTGTGCCTGCATTTTTCTTTTCCTTCCCCCCACCCCATCTTATTGAGATATAACTGACATACAGTACTATATAAGATTAAGGTGCACAGCATAATGATTTGACTTACATGTATTGTGAAATGATTATCACAATAAGTCTAGCTAACATCCATCCCCTCATATATACGCAAAAAGAAAAAGAAATAGAAGTTTTCTCCTTGTGATGAGAACTCTTGGGGTCTCATCACCTTTCACATGCACCGCATAGCAGTGTTAACTATAGCCATCACGTTGTACATTACACCCCTAGTACTTAATGATCTGATAACTGGAAGTTTGTACCTCTTGACCATCTTCATCCAATCCCCTACCCCCTCGAAACACAAGTCTGATCTAAGATGTAATTCTTGCTTTAAACCTTAAAGGACCAGTAGAAGTTGTGATAAAGAATGGCCAAAGCCTCTGAGGCAGAGGAATAGCCTGTAAAGACATGAAGAGCATGTTGTTTGAGGACCTGCTGTGGCAGGTCCCAGAGGATGCACGAGGGAGGAAAAGTGATGAGGCTGTGAAGGTTGACAGGGGGCAGATGATGAAGCTGGATGACACAGCAGGGGGTCTGGATCCTCCTTGTGTAGTGATGGACAACCCCTGGAGGAATTCTGCGCTCTGTCGGTATTAGCGATCTGTATACTGGTGGGCAGGAAGAATGGCAATTACAAGGAAAAAAATCTTACCAGGCCAGGGGAGATAGATATTAACACCTGAATACACAGATTCACGAACACTAACTGCTCTTGTACTGTGCTTGGAAAACCTTGTCTAAATGTGGTTTATACGAAAAGATTTGAGGTTTTTAATTGATGTGATCACCTTTAGGCTGCAGGCAAGGTGTGATAATTTTTATTGAACTCTGCATTGGTCAAATGACATCTGGGATTTTATATATAGATCTGAGAATCTCATTTTAAAAAAGATGTCAGTTATTGCGAGCATGTCGGAAAGAGGACAAGCTTTGTGACAAAGGGTCAGATAATCACGCTAATATAAGGAGTAGTAGAAGGAGCGGCCAATGTCTAAGTTGGGAAAGAGGACGAGAAATATGAAAGCTTTTGTTCGTTCTCTAAAGGCTACGAATGGGGTAGGTTTAACTTGTGTCACAGGAGAAGAACAAGGCGGAGGTGACATGGAGAGTGATTTCAGCTGATTGCAAGGAAGGGCTTTCCAAGCGTTCCCTATCCAGACAGTGAACACGAATGGCAAGCAGGGACTTGACAGCCATTCTGACAGAGTTCTGGAGGAGATTCCTGCTTTTGGCGAGAGGTTGCACTAGACGACCTTGACAATCCTTTCTACCCACAGATTCTATATAAAATGTCGACACATCCTGGCTATATCAACTATCTATAATTTCAAATTAACCAATGATCCTGAGTAGTAAACACCTCTGGAAATCTAGTTTTTGTTAAAATAATCACCAACTATTTCTGTACCTTGTGGCGGTTTCTGAAGAGGTAAAAGAACAAGACAAGATCCTATGGGCTCCCCTTTCCTCAAGGAGGCATGCAACACGATCTCATGGGCAACCACTGACTTCTTATGAAATTGGGGATTGACCCCAATTTGGCATTAATTAGGAAGCCAAAATTATTCAGAAATAATGAAATTTGGAATGCATGCCGATGATACAAAGGACTCCTTTGAGTTATGAAACCAAAACAGTAAGAGTGATATTGATAGAGAGCTTAGTGCATGTCAGGGACTCCACATTCTGGCTTCTGGACTATGAGGAGATTAGCTAAACACTGAGACATTTTCTTTTCCCAATTTGTACCAATGACACACTCTTGATCACCAAAACCCTTCAGAGAATGGGGAAGTTTCAACTTTCATAAGCAAGGGGCAATCAATGAGGTCATGGTGAGGAGGTGTCCAATTACTCATTACTAAGGCAGTTAGAAGTATCAGATTCATGAACCAGAGATCCAGTTCCACCCATTATTTATTATAAAATCCTCAGGGTGAAAATTAACTTTAGACTGCTGTTTTAGTCATTTCTGAAAGCTTTAAGAAAGGTCTTGAGTTCCGTTTTTGGAAAAATAAAATCAACACTTAAATGGAAAATCTGAATTAACCCAATATTCTAAGATTCACTGACACCAAGTCCCAAACCTAAACCTAAAGCCCGATGACAATCTTCAGAACGCGACGCTCCTGCTCACCAGGTAAGTTTTCCCAGGTGATACGCACACTGCTCCCTGCTTGTTGATAAAGGCATGTTACATAGCACCATCTTCTATCACTGACCAAGAGGATGGGGCCTTGCTGATGCCAGTCACCAATGAGAACCAGCTTCTCACCTGACAAAGGTACCAAATATATGGACACAGCGGAGTGTAACCTTAGACCTGAGCGTGGATCCCCTTCTGTGTGTGGCGGAAGCTGAGATTCTGAGCATGTGGCCGGGAGAAAAAAATCAATCAGACCAAACAGGAGAGCCTGAGCAACAAAGGCCGGGAGCTGATCCTATATTTTAATAAGGATTGTTTTTCTCCAAATGTGAGGGAGGAGTTGGATGTAATTACTGTCTGTACCTCAAACAGTTAATACAGCAGGAATTTTGCCTGTTGTCTTACTAAACCTTCAGCCTCAAAAGTTAGGGTGTAAAAAAGTTAATATTTAAATTTTTTTTTTTAAAAAAAGGGAAGACCTTCATATTAAGGCAAAACACGTAGAAAAGCAGAGGTCCATGTGATCGCATAATCTGTGCACACAAATGATGGTAAAGCTTGTTTGGCAATAAGTTTAAGTATCTGATACTTGTGCCCATCATCCCTCTGTGACCAGCATGGGCCCTTCCTCTTAAATTTTAAATAATAACCTTGGAAGAAGGGAGACACATCTCCTTTATTTCCAGCTAAGAAAAACAACAACAGGCCAGAGAGCATAACAGTAATTTATGATCTGCCTGGTGTATTATCATCCAGTAATAAGTGCAACCTGAAACTGCCAATTATCTGATAAGAGGGGTACCACCTTTTTTGCTGTGAATGACTACATCAGTAAGTGTAGGTTCGGCTCACCCACTTTTCGTCACGCTGCCAGCAGTTTTTCAGCAGCAGCAGCAGAAAGGAGCCAGGGCAGCACAGAGGGGAAAACAAAAACTGTCAAGACACAAACACTCAGTGTGCCCAGCCTCTGGCTCAGGAGCCCAGAGAAGGGCCAGAGGAAGATGGAGAAAGAAAGGGCTGGCGGGGAGAACAGCGTGGAATCGCCTGGAGCAGGCAGTAGGTCACACACACGCGGTGCCCGGCAGCAAACTCAGTTTACAAAGAGACATCTGTTCCATTACTCCGATGCATTGTGGCTAATTACATCCTGGCCCGTCTGTGAAATGACAGCCACTTATTCTCCAGTGAACCGTAAAATCTGTACATGTTCGATTTGGGGAGTGGGCGAGCAGGGGAGGGGAGGGCGGGGCGGGTGGAAAGGGGAACAGCCAGGGGGGAAGAGAAAAGACACGGGAAAACCCAAGAAATAACGCTTTTGACTGAGACATCACGGTCCTGGTGGAAGGAGTATGATGAGAAATAGTGTTTCAACTCTGAGTTCAGAGGCTCCAGGTCTAAGATGAAAGAATAGGTTCTCGCAGCTGTCGCTTTTCCTTGCTATTCAAAGACCAGAGTGCCCAGGGTTGGTCACTTCGAGTTCTCCATCATCACGACTGGGGCTGTGGCTCAGGGACAAACCGACCTGCCCGTTTGCTGCCGTCTCCAGAGGCTTGTAAGCAGAGGCAGCTGGTCGGAGGGAACCAGGGTGAGGTTAGGATGGGGTGGGGGAGGGGTTCTCTCATAGGCTCTTTAGACAAGCGGGTGGCTGTATCCACACTCACACAGGGAGCCCTGGCGGGGTGGGGTAGCCTTCCAGAGTGGGAAGACATCTCCACCAAGGGTTTTTAAGAAGAGTCAGTGAAAGAAGCTGGGCGGGGTGGGGAAAAAAGATGCTCCCCTGCTCTCAGTTCACATTCAAACTCCTCCTAACAGAAGTCCCCAATCGCTAATGTAACCTGGTGACAGGTACAAGGAAAACAGAAATGGAAAGTGCCGCACACTGCCGGTGTGAAATGAGACTTCCACCCACTGTGGGTTTCGATGGGAAACTTATCTTCATTCCGGCACAAAAGCTTTCTGCCAGAGGATCCACACTGCCATTGGAGTCTGTATTAAACAACGGATGATATTATGGGTTTCGCGTGTGGTTAACCATCGATCTTTCTTCCCCTTGGAACAATGCTATCTTTCTGTGGATCACAATTGCTGGCTTGAAAGACCTGGCGGCTCTCAGGAGGGGAGGGCCACCCCGCAGTGCCCGCTAGCTGCTGGCACTCCACACAGCCTGCTCTTGGACACCCAAACGGCCACCCCTCCATGAGGCCTCGGCGTCCAGCGACTAGCCAGTGGCATCTGGGATGCAGTGCTTTTTGAGCAGCATAGCACAGTGGGGCCGGCGTCAAACGCAGACTCTGGGTTTGTCGGTCCTGGGCAGGGCATGAGCTTCTCATTTCTAACAAGTTCCAAAGGAAAGGTCCCCAGACAGCAGCAAAGCTCGAAATATTCCGCCCAATACCAGCTGGGTTAGTGCGGGGGGGGGGGGGGGGGGCGGCAGGGGTGGGGGGAGGGGGGGAGGCGGGGGGGGGGGGAGACGGTGGAAGAAAGCAGGGTTCATTGAACATGGGGTACTGTATACAATCATTCTGGGAATTTGTTTGAGTCAAAGTCATTTTAACACCTCCGTTGGCCACAGAGATCATCCACGGGTGACCACTCCTCTCTGGGGGCGATGGGAGGGTGTTCAGTATGATTAGAGGGAGGGGGAGAAACATGAAACAGGCTCTGATTTTATGTTTACTCTGAGAAGTTAATACTGTTCAGTTCACAAGGGGAAGGAAACTTGGCTTTCTGGTTGGGTGAGAAAGCTCCGGCCAAAGTCCCAGTTATAGGGACAAGGGAATAAGGCCAGGGGGTCTCCCCTCTTCTGATGCGTGTGCTTGCAGAGTAATTTGGATTTAACTAAAGTTTAGCTAAAGTAAAAGTTTTCACTCAGAACAGAGGCTAAGGGAGAGAGGTGACCCCTTCACCCCAGCTCAGAGACAGCCCCATGTGTCAGCAGCATGCGCAGCACCCTCGGTGGCCTGTTTTGTACGTTTCTGTCCTGTGTGGGGAATGAGTGAGCTTTAGCTCATGCCTCAGGGTACCTGCTATTATGCCACAAATACTACGTGTTCAGTGAATGCTGCTGACTGACTAAAGATGCGTGAATTCAGCTTTCATTTATTATTTGAGGTGTCCTAAGACTGATGTTATTTCGGTCTTTGCCGTATTCCTTCCAGACTCTGAATCTATGGGCTTCCAAAGCGAACTATGACTAGCAAGTCCCCCCAGCAGTGGGTAGTAACATATAAACACCCAAGGTAATGTTCCACATCCACAGACTGGGGAAATTGTTTTAAGGCTGAAAGGAGCCTAGAAATTATCTAATTTGACCTCCCACTTTACCAGTGGGGACTGTCCCCATTTTTCTTCAATGACCTTTAGTCACCAAGGCAAAATAAGTAACTTGGGAGTATCAGCTCTTTGAGTTGAACCCAATTTTTCTAATTCTCATTTGGGAGTTTTTTTTTTCTCTCCCATCCTGCTCTCTCTCACCCAAAGTCTAATATAACTTTTCCAAAGAGGCCCTTCAAGTTCCCTCGTACAGTAACAAAAGAATCAAATGTTATTTCCACAAAGAAGGAATTTCTTGTGGCTCAAAGAAGCAAATCCAAATGCAAAGGTTATAAGAAAGCATTCCACCTATGTAATGGAAAAGAGAATAACCTTATAATTCAGGAAGTTGACATGCAGGAACACGTTTTTATGCTCTCCCCGTCCCCGCGAAGTTGTAAAGGAGCCCTGGGTGAGGGGACCTGGGGGGCTATGCCAGAGGGTGCTATTGGGGTTCTGCAAGAGAGCAGACCCCGGGAACCTCATCAGGGAAGCCAGTGAACATGGTGCACCACCGTGGCCCTGGCTCTCTATATGGCTGAAGTGCCAATGAGAAGACAAGACCCATCATTCTGTCTCCTTCCTTCACAGTAGTTTCTACAGATACACCACATTAGAAAATGCACCAAAGTAAAAAGCAGGTAAATACATATAGGAGAAAGAAGGTGTTATAGAGACCAGACATCTACATTTCAGCCACTCAATCAATTTGTCTGCTTTACACTCCTCCTGTCTGCCAGCCCATCAGTAACAGGAAAGAAATCCAGCAAGGACAGTTGGGGGAAATGCTTGACTACAATGAAATCACAGACCTATGCAGTCTAAGGTTATATCAGAAGAGGTTAGGTTGGGGATAGGAAATACCCTCAGAGGGTTGTTATGAGAACTATTTCCAACTCAAAGAAACAATGATGCTCAACCTTATTCAATTATCAACTTCTGCTGTCTTAATGCCATGCTCAAGGGTGGTCAGATTACCAATTAAAAACGGAATAGCACAGCTCCAGCAAGCAAACCCCAGGAGTGCTGGGGGCCCTCCTTTGGTAGCGTGATAAGGGGCTCTTCTCAGCTTCCTGGCACCTGTGCACATCTCCAAAGGCCGAGGAACGTGGGAGAGCAGGGACTCACTTTATTCTTGGTGGAATTGATCATTACTCTCACTTACAAAACAACACTGTCCTTATTGTGATTCAACTGTTTCTCCAAGAAGGTAGGACGAGCTTACAGACCTTTCATTTGCTAAAGAGTTACTAACCCCAACATCATCCCTAAAGCAATCTCTTTTCCCACAAGCCCACAGTTCTGCTCTTCTTGGATAAGAGGAGGCACTTTCTCCTCCATCACACTTGGAATCCTATATAATAAAGAGCTAATATGCTAATTAGATCGAACAGCAGAATGACCTTCCGGACGAAGCTGGGGCTGCAAGAGCCAAGCCCCTTGCACGAATTTTGTGCATTGGGCCTCTAGTTATTTTATAATGCTATTAATTGTAAAGATAATAAACACTATGCTGGCTGAATAAAAACCACAGTGTTTGTCTGTATTAGATGAAACGGATGGAGGATAAGCTGACAGAGAGACCTGTCCCTGTTAGATTACACTCCCATAAGGGCACAGGCTGGAGTTGGGATACCTTTTTCTAGATCTTCATTGTGGGAGGCTGCCCTGTGCATGTCTCTCTAACAAGGCTCCCTCTGTTGGGTTCCAAGCTCCTCTTAATACTGATATGAGCATGTATGTGAATCTACTCTTCATTCTTCAACCAGGCACTAGATTTTGAACTTTCTTTTTGTGTGTGTTATTTCTGAGAAAACACTGCATTTCAGCAGTATGTCTCCACCTCCCCTGTAGACAGCCCCTCCTGTCTAGTGTCATTTTGAGTCTAATTTGGGGGTGGATAGTATCCATTAGATGTTGTTCAATCCTTCCTTTATACCTCTGCTTTGTCCATTGAACTAGTTTGGGAAAAGCAAGACATCTTTCTTAGAAAAAGGAATCTTCAGCTTAGAAAAATGCATTTCTGAGAAAAAGAAATTCTGCAAGTGTTGCTGTTCAGATCCCTGAATCAAACATTTTTATTCCTGGTTCTATTCATTTGCCTTTTCCACTCATTCTCTTGTGAAATGGGTGCATTGTGTAAATTTTCTGCAGGAAAAACGATGTTCTGTTATGCTTAGGACAAGATACTGTTTTGCACATTCTAGTTCCTTTCACAATAGAACAGAAAAACTACTATTGCTATTATTAAACACTAATTGCCACTTTCAAAGCATCCCCATAGGTTCAAGATGTGGTGTGCACCTGTCTTCCTGGCTTGTAATAGTGACGTGGCTTGCCTGGCTGCCCGACGCAGTGTCAGTGACATAGCTCTCAACAGACTTCTGAGGTCCTCCCTTCTGACCTGGTGCCAAAGTCACTTAGAAACATTCACCCTCAAAAATTCAGGCGGGCCAAGTGCCAAGCCTTAGCCACATCCTCAGTAAAACCAAAACAAGTCTTTCAGGACAGCAGAGATCTGAGATCTGGAAGCCAGGTGGCTTGCACATCTGCAAGTCTGGCTTGAGGACACTACTGCCATCAAGGACCTGCTGGCATGGTTCCTCGTCAGAGCAGTCTGCACCCCACACTCGCCCCTCCCAACCCTACAGGGATGAGGTCTGTCTGCAGAGAGTCAGACAGAGGCCTGGGGTCCTCAGCTGGCACAGAAAGTTCATCGCCATCCACCATCACACACATTGGATCCTACACGCGCAGGGGGGTCAAGGGCTAACGCACCCCGGAGGACACTCCTTACCAGGATGGCGGCAAAAAATCAATTGCTTTTGGCCTGTGGCCCACACTTTTTCGAGTACAGGCAATCACCAACTAGCTCATCTTCTGCACACAGCGCCCCGTGCTAATCCAACAGCTGTATTCTTTTCTAAAATGGAGGCACTGTCGCCAGCATTCCTCGGACACCCCCTCCAGGGGACCCTCGCTGGCAGCAGATCTGCAGAGCCTGTGTGTACGCCCAGCGTGTGTTTTCCCGTCCCACCCTACATTGTTTGTTGAAATAAATATGGAAATAAGGCTGAGCAAGACAGCCAAGCCAGCCAAACTGAAATAAATTCATCACTCATGGGCTCTCAAGGGAAGGAAACCGTGCATTTTTTTCTAAATGATTATTTCTGAAGCACTGAAGGAATGGCTATATCACTAATGAGGACTGTACGCCACGACGACTGATTATAAATGACCTGCAAAGAGACAAGGAGATGGTGGCTATGTTGGGGAGCCTGGGGGGAAGTGCCCGGTGGGGGGAGGTGGGGGAGGAAGGCTGCTGCTGCTGGTGGCGGGCAATGGAGATGAGGACCCAGAATCAATGCCTCCTGCTTTTGTGACCTAAACCCCAGGAAGAGTATGTGACTTATTCTGTGTAAATTCAGGTGAATGGAAACATGCCGTAATCTCCCCCTGCCCCCCACCTCCCCAAAGAAAACGACAGAAAAGCATCTTGTACACAAGCCCTTAGCCAACCATGACCATCTCGCTGCTCCTGTGCCTGGAAGCGCTTGGCAGCATCCTGGCTGGGCCTTCGAGAAGACCTGGACGGAGACGGCAATGACAGGAAGTGACATGGAGCTGCTGAATGGTGCCCAGCCCCTGGCCCCTGGGACACTGCCTTGATGACCATGTGCTGGGCGCACAGGCAAACACAGTTCACGGGGGATCTCTCTCCAGAGCAGCTGGTAAATCCCAGGTCAGCCGACCCGACAATGGCCTTGCAAACTGGGTAGCCTAATGCTTGGGCAGGAAGAGCCTTGCTGATCCTGATAAAACGTCTCGGAGCTCTGAGAGCCAGGGCACTATCCTGTCACGTGATGTGCTTCAGGCACAACCCAGTAAGAAGCATTCAGACAGAAGAACCCCCTGCACCATGTCAGCGGCAGCAGCTGGAAGAAAGGGCCTGACAAAAGATATTCCAGTCTCCACGGGCAAGGGCAGAACGAAGTGGTAGCTGCTTTATAAATGGGCACATTGTTTAACCCAAGGAAATGCACCAATTACCCTCACACCCCATGGAAAGGTGGCGGTGGGACGGGGCTTCTGCAGCCTGTCAGAGAAGCTGTGACAGGGCAAGAGATGCAGGAGCGATGGGTGGCGGGGCCTGAGGTTCCCTGTGTACGGAGATGGCTGCGCTGCCTGCCTGTGTGGCCAGCCTGCCACGCACAGTTCTTACGGGGCCGCACAGGCAGCTCCTCCCGTGCCACGTGCGCTCCTCTGCATGCTGATTACGGGCAGACGGGCAGACGGACGTGCGGATGCTGCAAGAGGAAGGCCTGGGCTCCCTCTCTCGGTGCGACGAGCACTCTTGCTGTTCGAGGTTATCAGCAGCAACTGGTCTGATCCAGTGATTGCACAAGGAACCCCGAATTCTGGAAGGGCACCCTCCACTTGTGAAACGCCCAAAGGGATAGTAACTCTCGCACAAAAGATATGTGGCTCCAAGGCCATCCTCACGACACAGGGAGGAAAGCGGAGAAAACAAACCACTAAGTGTCAAGTTCCACTCCACTGACTTCCACCTCTCAGCTGCCTTGGCTGTGGCAAGAAAGACACGTGCATTTTGCTGGGCAACAAAGAGCCCACGTTAGCAGAGAAAAGCAACACACAGAGGCAGGCGTTCCTTTTCTTCTTCACGGGAGTGAATGTTATCTCCAGACCTTTCTTTCTTCCTCTCATCTTCTCCATGTATGGTCAAAGAATAAACAGGGATTCTTGACTCCTCAGAACAAAGACAAGAATTAAAAGTCACCCATTCCAAGATGCAAGCTCCTTTGCCTGGCTGCTTCCAACAGGGGAGCAGAGAGAATCTTACCGGTGCCGCCTCCCTCTGGGCGCCTCTGCGCTCTCTAATGAATCTGACCCCGGGCTGCAGCTCCAAGAGGGTGCAGCCGCGTGTCAGAGCAAACGGCCAAACCTAGTGTCGAGTCAAGTGGTAACAAGGCCAACGCTGGTTTTTTACAAGCGCGGTGCATGTAGCAGATAAAAACGAGCATCCTATCACGGGCCTCCACAAGTCACACATCAACAGTGCGGAGAAACAATGCTTTGTTTGATAGGTGCTGCGTGGCGCCAGTGACAGGAAGTTAAAATTTCTTACAGGCTGCCCATTAGCACCATGAAAAGGCCAGGAACAGCTGCATTAACAAAACCTTTCTGCATGTGTCCCCTGGTAAGCAGTCCAGAGCTTCCTGAGGGTCCCTCCAATAAAGAGAACTAATTACCCTCCACAGGGCCACCTGGGCTTGAGACAACCAGTGTCAGGAAAGGGCTTTGACAAACACATTTATTTGTCCAGGACCAAGTCCAGGGCCAGCCACCTCCATTCTTCCTGGTATCACAGCAGAGCCAGATGCACACGAAATCAATAAAAGGTCCCTGGTTCACTGCAGGCTGGGGCAGTACCTGCAGACAAGGCGTCCCGTGGGAGGGCGTGGCATTCACAGCCGCACACAGGACAGCCCTGCTCCTGCGCTATGACCAGACACTGGGCCGCAGGAAGCTGAGAGGCTTGAGAGATGTCAAACAAGGATGGGGAGTCGAAAAGGAGAGAGGTGGGTCTAGTGCTGCAAAGAACTTGCTTTATAATAGAGCAGGTAAGTATCTGTTGACATTATTATCCCCCATTTTATATAAAAGGAAACGAAAGTATAGAAGAGGTAAGTGACTGTAGCACACATCTGAAAAAAGAGAACTGGCGTTTACTGAGCACCTACTGTATATCAGACATTTTCATATACATTATCGAGTTTCATCATTTCCACGATCCTGGGAGGCAGGGCTTCTAGATGCACACAGAGAAACACACACACACACACACACACACACACACACACACACACACACGGGCTGAGGACGTGAGGCTGGAGATGAATCAGCTTGCTCATGATCACCTCACCTGGCCCTTTGACCTGTCTGGCTTTACGCCCCTGTGCATTCCATTCTAGCTGCTCAGTTCCCCTGTGAGCATGGAGCCCATGCAGGGTGCCAGGGATCTGGATACTCTGGGGGGGGGGGGGGTCCTGCATTGCTCTCCACAGCAGGGGGGGCGGGGGGGGCCTGTGGGAGGTTTTCGGGCTGTCTGTCCTGCTCTGCAATGGAGCTCCAAAAGGTGAAGAGCGAGCCTCCCCTTGGGAGTGGAGGAGGCCTTCTTCAACTCCTTCTCCCTCCAAGGCAGCGGTTCTCAACCTGTGGTCTCGACCCCTTTGGCGGTCGAATGACCCTTTCACAGGGGTCGCCTAAGACCACCCAGCATATCAGATATTTACATTACGATTCATAACAGTAGCAACATTACAGTTATGAAGTAGCAACGAAAATAATTTTATGGTTGGGTCCCAACACGAGGAACTGTACCCTCTTAGTGCCGGGGAGCGCGATCACGCTCCTCCTGTCTTTTGCCAAAAGTGCCGGGAGCGCTATCGGCAATTTTTTTTTCTACTAGTATTTTATAATACAATCAGCAAACAATATATGTCAAAGATGAAAACAAATGTAGTAAAGGTTTCCTTAAGTTTTTGAATATGTAACTTCATTTACTTGCGATTCATAATTTTTTTCCTAAACTGCTGTAAAATCAGCAAAAATGCCTTGGCAATTTTAGCATAGTTCCTAGGATATTGGTTGGCACTCAAAGGGTTAAAGGGCCAGAAGGTTGGGAACCACTGCTCTAAGGAAAAGGCAGGCCTAAGGCCATAGCTGGTGGCACCTGCTCCCCAAAGCTCTGTGTGTATCCAGTGACAAGAGGGCTCTGGCAATCACCCTGTCTCCCAGCCCCCATGCCTCAGTCTCTGGCTCTGGCAATCACCCTGTCTCCCAGCCCCCACGCCTCAGTCTCTGGCTCTGGCAATCACCCTGTCTCCCAGCCCCCACGCCTCAGTCTCCGTAGCCCTCAGCATCCAGCAGAAAGGACATGGCGCTCTCTGGCCCCGAGGTGAGTCTGCTACTAAGACACGTCACCTTTCTGGATACATGCGCTCACATTAAAAAGCACACCAGACAATAAGTTGATATAAAACAATTTTGGATTTATTGTCCAGTACAGGGAAGTCGAGTGTTTCAAAAACTACCAACAAAAAATGCCAACTTACTGTCAGGTCTTAGTTACTCATGTTTAAGGACAACACCAACATAAAAACAAAAACCTGCTTAGTTCACATTCTCGATAACAGGATCTAACCCAACCGTGGGCAAACTACGGCCCGCGGGCCAGATCCAGCCCGTTTGAAATGAATAAAACTAAAGAAAAAAAAAAGACCGTACCCTTTTATGTAATGATGTTTACTTTGAATTTATATTAGTTCACACAAACACTCCATCCATGCTTTTGTTCCGGCCCTCCGGTCCAGTTTAACAACCCATTGTGGCCCTCGAGTCAAAAAGTTTGCCCACCCCTGATACCTATATTTTCCAATTCTTAGCTCATCATCTCTTTTGTTGGAAAGAAACTTATGGACCACCTATTCATAAATACAGGCAATTACATGCAGTCGGGGATTTTCTGGAAGTCACTCCTAAAGTAAAGAATCTTAATTTGTCCTCTAATGAACCAGTGACTAGCCCGAGTTTAAGAGCCAAAACTCTCCTGCTTGATCTGGTCCAGTCTGGATCCCGGCTGTTTCATGGTGGGAACTTCCCCACCTTTCCCGAACCACTCCCCGCCACCCCCCCAGTCCCGCCCAGGCCCAAGGAGGCGACTTCCTGTGGGTGGCACTCAGGCCGTGGAGAAAACCCCACCCGGCCAAGAAACAAGCTCTGCCCACAGGGCCCCTGGGAGGTGCCATTTCGTCTGCCATCGCACTGCACTGACATTTTTAAATTATAACGACTCCGTATCCCAAATGAGTCCTAAGAACATTCTGAATCAGCTAATTAATAAATCAATTGCTCTTCAGGATGGCATTTATCAGATTCACAGCAGATATGCGAGGTGAGGCTAGAGGGGGAGTCTGCGGCGGCTGCACCACCTACCCTAGTAGGAGCCATGTGTGTGTGTGTGTGTGGCGGGGGGGGGGGGGGGGGGGGGGGGGAGGGAAACCCAGCTTGTTCCCAAACCTCCACCAGCTCTGGCTGTAAGTTCAGCGCCTTCAAGTACCTGTGCGGACTGAGCCCACGGGGGTGTGATTTCACCAATGGAGGCAACAACTTGTGGAATAACGAGCAGGCGCGTCCCTGCTCATCAGGCACTTGCTGTCCCATATGGTGGTCGTAATTGAAACATCCCTCTGGTCACACTGTTGAACTAAGATGAAAATCAATTAGATGCCACCGTTTCGATGTTGGTGGCGTTCTGGTGTCTTTATCTTGTTCATTAGGCACAGATATGACGTGTGTGTGTGTGGGGGGGGGAGGGTGGGGGTTGGGGGGCGGGTGGGGGGGGGGTGGGTAAACTATACCAGGCCGGGCAGGCTCCTTCCCAGAGCAGACCACTGGCGAACTTTTCAATCTCTTAAGACCCGATACTTTTGCCAACACGTTTGAAATGGGTCGTGACAATCAGATGGTCAGAGCTGCATGTGCAGCCGGGCCCTTAACTGTCTGCTTAGTGCCTTGTAAAATTTCCCTTTCTCCCTCCGAGATGGTACCCTCCCCATCATCACAGCTGAGAACTCTTCTTCCTGTGCTGTGGAGGGGCTGGCATTGACCATGAGGGTGAGATGGAGGAACTATGGAAAAACAAACCAAGTGCACGAGCTGTCAATAGTGGAATGGCAGAAAGGGGGACGAGGCCAGAAGACTAGACAGCAGAGAGATTGGGGACGTGGTGAGCAGGGAGCAGAGAGCTAGGCAAAGCCTGTCACTGCCTGATTCTGGTCCATACTATTCATGCTCTTTCTCTTCTTTATATTGTCAACATGGTTTTTCTCCTGTCCCCCCAGCCTCCCAAGGGGATTTTTTAAAAATAAGAGATAACGGGTGTTGACTTTTAGGTAAATAAGTCACTCAGGCCTGATGGCTCCCAGAATCTAATCCCGAGGGCAGAATCCAGGAGAGAGTGTGTATGGGGGGATCAGGAATGGCACCATGTCCAACAGAGAGCACCCAGCAAAGAAGAAAGAAGGTGAAGGGGGGACCAGCGGGTGTCAGAGAAAAGGAAGGACTCAGACACATGGCGGTACTGGGCAGAGTACTGGAGTGTCCACCCACACAGAAGTGGGGACAGACTTGCAAATGAAGAATGAAAATAGAAAAGAGTGCCTTTACCCAAGATCAGGGTGTCTGAATGAGGCCAAGTTGGCAGAGAGGGCCAGGTTGGAACTTAAATGAGAAAAATTAACCAAGTACAAGGAAGTCCTATTTTGCGGTATGACAAGTTCCTTTCGCACAAGAGATGTCAGAACGTTTCCGTGAATGCCCGCACTCTTTTCCTGACCGCACCACGGTCCCCACAGCGAGGGCCACCAGGAGTGAGAGGAGCTTAAGACCAAGACAAAGCAGGAAACTACGCGGGACACAATTAGACCCATCTTGATGTCTTTTGATTTGAAACAGATGACGCTTATGTGAACGAAGCATTTATGGTGGAATTTCTTATTTTCACATATGATACGGGATTTCTTATTTCCCCTTTAGGTCCCATTTATAAATCTATGGCAAGTGGTATAGAATAGTTTCATTGGCACACCTTCTCTTATGCCTGATACTATGATAATTCTGAAATAAAAAACAGAATAAATACATTGGTAGGTCATTTTCAGAATGACTTTCATTTGCCCAGCAGATTGAATCTGTACAGTAGAGAAAGGACAGTCAGTTAAGTAAACCTTGAGTCGGAGTAAGGTTGATCAGGAAAAGGTTAATCTTTAATCCTTTAGTCTAGATAGAACCATGGTTGGCAAACTGCGGCTCGCGAGCCACATGCGGCTCTTTGGCCCCTTGAGTGTGGCGCTTCCTAAGCCTTAGGAGTACCCTAATTAAGTTAATAACAATGTACCTACCTATATAGTTTAAGTTTAAAAAATTTGGCTCTCAAAAGAAATTTCAATCGTCGTACTGTTGATATTTGGCTCCGTTGACTAATGAGTTTGCCGACCACTGATCTAGAATATAGTTTTATTTTATTTATTTTTATTCATCTTTATTATTGAGAGTATTACAGATGTCCCCATCCACCCCCCCACACTGCCCCACTCCACCAGAGCAGAAGGAAATCTCAACATCCATATAAACAGAGAATTCCGAGTCTGAAATGCCCCAAGCAGACTTTCTCACGGTTATTTGTGACAGCTTGACAGAGACTGAAACGTCAGGAGCTGAACGCTCTGCACAACTGTGCGGCTGCCTTTTTATGCAAACCTCCGAGGGGCACCTTGTGCCTTAATTTCCCCCCTGCAGGTTGCTGGGAGCCCGTCGACTAAGCTCTGGATTGGAACAAGCTAGCACGGCACCTTATTTTAATTGACTAGCCAGAGCCTCTCACCCAGCTAAGCACTGTTGTCTGTTAGAGGAAGCATTTAAGAAATAAATGGTCTATTAATCATAGTTCAAGTATTACTTTACATTTGAAGATGTATTTAAAAATAGTCATTCGGTTATGACTTCTGGTGGCAGATAGAGCTTTGACTATACAATTGCGGCTCTTAAACCATAGTCCCACTTAAACGCATTTGCTTCTTTGCTGTACTCAGAAATACCTATCGGGTGGCTTTATCAGGATATCCAGTCATTTAGAAAAATCGAGGGGATACAGTTTGATATTTTGGAGGAAAACCGTGTGGTTTTCCCTGTGAAGCTGCTGATCCATGTCACAGCTCTTTGATCTCAGAATGGCAATGGGCGTGGCTGTGGGGGGGGCGATGGACCCAAAGCAGCATAATGAGACTGGATGGCTCTGCTTCTCCTCACATCATTCAATTAGATTTTCACAGTTCACACTTGGGATTTTCTGAAGCCAGGCAGAGCTGGGATAATGGAACCGAGCTCCAGCTGACTAGCAAATGGGCACAAATTTCACTACTTCACAAATCTTCCTCCCTCCCTCTGTCCCGCTCTCCTTCCTCCCTTAGAGGTTGTATAAGATGAGAACATTAAAGAAAATACTCAGACTGTTCTTTTCTCCTGGGTTAGTGGAGATCCCTGTCCACCCAGGTCAGTGTGGACAGCTGGATGCGGAGGGCAGAGTGGAAGAACAAGATCACTCACTGAGTCAGTCTGTTGAGCAAATCATACACCCCTTTCTGCATGGCTCCTGCAAGGGTCAGAGGGAGTCCAGAGCGCTTGTTTAAACGTGTTCCCGTGCAGGCTGCCCTGATCCTGTCATGTTCTCTCGCGGACTCTGACAGCGCAGGTCATGTGGAGGTGTTGGGTTAGCTGCAGGCCTTCTCTGGGCCTCTGTACAGCGCCTCTGAGTCTGATCTAGAGAGATGGGAAGGATTCAGAAACAAAGTGTGCGGCCAGCACCAGGAAGCCGACTGTGCCAGTGAACTGTGCAAATTACGCTCAGAAAACAGAATCTTTAAAAATACTTTCCAACCAAGCCTCCTTGCCGGTCACCAAATTCCAGGGAATGAGAGAAAGCAGACTTCACCTGAGGACTGTGAAGGACACACGGCTGCTTCTGTTGTGAAAGGCTCGCTTGGGAAGGAAGCTCATCTGGAAGAAGGAATGCCCGGAGCCCAGCCTGCCTCCCAAAGCACGGGTCTCGTCACCAGAACCTCGGTCGGCGTGGGAATCAGGAAGAAACAGAATTTGGAATATTTTGTTTGTTTGCTTCTTGGGCGGTATGTTTGATCTGGGCAGGAGACTATTTTAGGGATCTCCAATCTCACCCCTCGGATCCGTTTTTCTCTTAAGCATGTGTGCTTAGTAAATTAGATATTGTGAGCAACCCCGGGGTTGCACTCCCGTCTCTTTTAATACACTTTCCCATTCTGACAAGGAGCTTCAGTGGCTTGGAATAATCCTCTTGAATTGACAAAGGCAGCCCCCAATTTCTAAGTTTTTAAACCATTAGTGGCTGATCAGTTGCAACAAATATGCTGTGGCGGCCGCCGCTGCACCTAATGATTGAATTTTAAATATTCATGATGGATGGATGTCTGTGTGTGTGCACGGAAATGACAGCGTCGACGGCTGCTTCTCACCAGGGCACCGTTAAAGCCGCACAGAAGCTGCACATGTCAGATATTTTCTGGTTAAATATTCCAGTCATTAAAAAAATTATTCTATCATATAGATCCGGCAGCATTAAGGCGTGAGATACATGCATCTACAAATATACCGTGTCGAAATGGGCAGAATCCTTCCCTCAAAAAAAGCCCTTTAATAATGAAAAAACAAAAGCATAACACAATGAACACACCAGCAATTTTGAAAGCAGTTACTAGGGGGCATTGTGATTTTATGATTTTTAATTGTCTTGGTTTCACTTCTCTGAATTTTCAAAAACATTTTCTACAATAAACACATTATTTTTGTAGTAAGAGAAAAATTAACTTAAAAATCCTACAATAGGCAAAATAACAATATCATAAGAAGAAAATTCTCACCAGCTAAAAAAATTCTTCATTGAGAAATATGCACTTATACCTTCTAAAAATAAACATAAAAGAAGAAAAGAGAGTAAGTTTTGTCTAAGTTTTTGCTATGAAATAAGTGGGAAACAAGACCTATTTTTCCCTTTAAGGCTAGAGAAAAGGCAAATCAATTTTTAGAGGAAATTCAATAGACAGGATATCGTAATCAGAAAAGGGACGCGCTTTCTGCGATGAAATTACACCGAATGTATTCTTTGGCCACTTCTTGGGGCTCAGGTTATAAACAACAGAGAAAAATGAGCTGAACTGAAGAATGCCCCTGGCTTCAATCTGCCAGGATGAGCCCTGTTTCCTTCTTGTTTTTCTCATGTCCTTCCTGCTCAGTGATATCAATATTCGCTTTTTACTGTTCTTTTCTGGAAATGTTTTTCCCAACACACATATTTAAACACAATTACACCTCACTGTTTCTTGCATGGTATGTATGTGCATATTGTCTTTTTTTTTCAAGTAGATGCATACGTAAGAGTATTTATGACTACCCTGAAATGCACAAACACAGGTATCTCAGGGAGCAGGACCAGCCATCCTTGACCTGCTCCAGGAACACACACAGGATTGTCATTCTGGAAGAGGCTTCTATTAGTTTTCCAGTCCAGTGACTAAGAGGTTAAAAGGAAAACTGTATTAACTACATGGCTCTGATTGGTCCCTAGAAACTTCCTGTGAAGAGGATTAGAGCAAATACATTGAGAGGAGGGTCCAGGTTCTGGGTCTATAAGAGACACAGGGGGAAAAATAAGACAAGGTCTGACCCCATGGCTGATAAACGGGTTCAAGTGCACATTAGGGTTTGGCTCTCCCCAGTTAAGAGGTTAGAGCATGAAGTATGTGTAGAAGAAGGCGAAACAGCAGGGATGGGCAATGGGGCCTCACTGGAAAGAAGTGTTTTAACTTTTGAGTCTGAAAATCACTTTCATTCTAACAATACTGTGGCTGATGGCCATAAAAATCCTCAAGTACAGACTAGTTAACCCAAAGGAGACCCACGTAGCTTAACCACTCGGCTGAGCTTTAACATGTCCTGTTTGCTGCATCTTATCCAAACACCCCTTTAGGGTTCATTTCTGATTCAGCTCATTTCCTTGAAATTTTGCATAAAGTTCTAAAAGGCGATTTTTCTATAATTTTTAGCAATTTACATAGTGTTTTGTATGTAGAGAGGTTACAGAGAAAACTATCTTATAAATATGGCTCCGCAGCTTACTAGAAACAAAATTACACCTGGCTATTTATACGCTATAAAATACTGTGTGTTTTATGACTTATGTGAGCTTTACAGACAAACAGAACCATGGGCATTGCAGACCGTCTTTTCAGTTTGCTAAAATTCTCACTTGTCTAAAAGCCAATTTCATTTATATCCGGTGGTTTGTGTTTTCCTTCTAGACTAGACCCTTTGTATTTGTAGCTAGTTACCACGGAGGTTGTATTAGAACAAGAAAAAGAGCGAGAGTATTCTGTGGAATCTAAGTTGAGATGATTCTGTGTAAAAGAGACGTAAACATGTAAACAATGGCAAAATGAAACCTTCGAACATAGTTTCAGGTCATTGCGCCTGTTTAGCACTCTCTGGTCATCCTGTGAATCCCACTGTGCATAATAAGGTGATCACACCTCCTGGCTTGCTCAGGACCTTTCTGGCTTAAAATGGTTATCCTGGTGGCCTGTTTGGTTTGTGTCCCTTACCCTCAAAGTGACCTGGTTTGGATGATAAATTAGATGGAACTGTCTGAGGTTTCCCATGAGCTCACAAGATAAAGTAGGTTAGGTTGTCAACATCTAGCCCTGGCAGAAACCTCAATTTTCTTTGCTTCTAAAAGGATTATTGAGACTAAAAAAGCTGTTGCTGAACAAATATTCCCATGCAAGATAGGTCTATTTGGAAGATGAAAGAAAGAAAAGAGAGAGAAACTCTACCAAAATTTTGTCTATGGTTGACCCTAGAAGATTACCCGTATTTTAAGAGCCTTTTTCTAGAAAAGTGAGACATTATGGTAATTATTTTAGATGAATTTTCTTCTTCTTCTTTTAATCTGATATGTTTTTTACTAATTTTTTTTTTAAGAGAGAGAGGAAGGGAGGGAAAGAGAGAGAGAGAGAGAGAGAGAAGCATTGATCGGCTGCTTTTTCTATGCACCCTGACCAAGGATTGAACCAGCAACCTGGGTATGTCTGTGGACCGGGAATTGAACCTGCCACTTTTCAGTGTATGGGACGATGCTCTAACCAACTGAGCCACACTGGCCAGGGCTAGATGGATTTTCTTTGGATTTTTAATATTCCTCTTTTGGCGACTTGGGTTCTAGAACTTTCTCTAATTATGTTCTCCTTTCAAATACCGTCCCTGCAGGTGCCTTCTGAAGGTACCAATGGCAGCTCTATAATCTTGCAGATGCCCCACTGGGGCTCCTAGAACCAAAAGACCTCTTCTCAGACACAGAGCATCACACCACAGTCATGACAATCCAACCTCTTTGACTGCCATTTATCTATGGCCCAGCTCTGCGACTGGCTCATCTATTTGGCATCACAGACTTCAAATGCCACCCAGACTACTTATGTCTTCTTCAGGGCTTTTTGAGACTTCTCCAAGGAAGGCCAGCTTCCTTTCACTCTGAAAATCCAATTTATATTGCCAATGCCCAAGGCTGTAAACATGGAGATTTGGAGGGAAATATAGGAGAAAAGGAAGAAAAGGAGCAAGAAAGATCAGCCAAATTGTTTTAGAATACAGAATGTCTTCAGGCTTTTTCTCTTCTCAAACACTGACAACCAGCATATAAGTAGTTCATTATTTCCATTTTCCAAACAGAGGGTCCATGTTATTCTTGGCAATATGAGGCTCACATAGAGAATAAGTGAAGTAGGTTGGGTGGGCACATTGGCTCAAGTCCTTATGCAGAAAGTGGATATTGTGTACAGGGCTTCAAGACTCCTCTAGAGATTGCAAGGGAAATAGGAAAGCATGGTTAGGTTTGCAGACTGTGATCATTCTGGCTTTGATATAGATGTTCTCACATTAAAACAATAGCCACTTGTGAAGAGCAGATCATTCAAGGAGGGTGAAGGGCGGTTCCTGGATGAAACTGA
Organism: Myotis nattereri; assembly: GCF_964212035.1. Taxonomy (NCBI): domain Eukaryota; kingdom Metazoa; phylum Chordata; class Mammalia; order Chiroptera; family Vespertilionidae; genus Myotis; species Myotis nattereri. Next base: position 61,660,851 of record NC_138080.1, on the reverse strand, counting down.
CCGTAGATGCTTCTTGAATGAATAGCTGAGGAGTCACGGATAGAAAATAGAGGGGTGAAAGCTGCCCTCTCTCAAACAAAGAAGGGGTTCTAAGACCTTGATGACCTTGAGGCTGGCTGCTGACTACACTCTGAGTTCGACTGGCAACACAGCAATCTTCACCCTGATTTGGCCAGCTGTCCCAGGCTATACCAGCCGTACAGAATAATACAGAGTCCGGGGCCTACACCTGGGAACCAGGCTCAAAGGAAGTACACATTTTGAGATTATGGGAAATGTTTCAGAATACTTGTTCTATTTTGCTGAAAATCATCTCATCACTACACCTTCACCACATTATTGAACAGAGCATGATGAAAACTGTGCAAGACTTAACAATTTTAGGGGTAAGGTTCATAGCTTTTTATAATCTGTGCTTCAACTTATCCCTACGTTCTGATCACAGGGTAAAAAATATGAAAATATAGAAAGCACCACAGGCCTAGAGATGTGTGAAACCTATCATAGATAGCTTAAATGTTAACCCCCATGTTCAGGAGGACTCAGAGGACGGTGCAGTTTTAGTTGTATGGCACATCTCCTATTTCCAGAGTGTGAAGATATCTATTCTAGGACACCCACTGTGCCCATGTGTATACGAAGCATCTGGTTAATGCTCTCTGCCTTCCTCATAGACCCAGGTACTGTGAAATGAGGTTTTTCACATTGGGTTGGTCTCCTGGCTTGACCCTTCCTTTAGTTGGGTGGTCTTGGCCAAGTCTTGTACCCTCTGTGGGCATCCGTTTCCTTATTTATAAAATACCTGTCCTGTCAGTGAGGATTAAAAGAAGTAACGCATGTGAAAATGGCCTGTCAATGGGCATGCACAGCACACAGTTATCACTGTCCTCTGTGTTACAGAGGAAGCGCTGGCCACACAGGAAAACCGAGACAACTGAGCCACCAGAATCATGGAGCGATTCCGTCAAACCTGGAGCCTGCACATCCCAGGGAACCACATGCCTTCTCGATTCTGCTACCACTTGTACACACAACGGACAGGCTTCTAATAGACTTAAAGCTTCATCTATTTCAAACGCTACTCTCAAAACCAGTTGTTTCTTTCTTCAAAACAACAGCATGTCTACTTTGAAAATGGTTAAAATGAAAAGAACCTTCTGAGGACGCTGGCATATTCTAAAATACAAAGTCCTTCTGTATTTCAACAACGTGGAAGGGGACCAGGTAGGGCCTGCAGGTGTATTTGCTGGGTGTGGTGAGGCAAACACAGTTGGAAGGAAGCTCTGAGGATGAAAGCTTGGCCCGGGGGTTCCTAGAGGCAGGGTGTTAGAGTCGAGGCCATAACACACAAAAGGAGGCAGATGATGTCTGATGACCTCTGTGCTCAGGTCTCCCCTTGCACCCAGCCAGAAAGTCAGAGGATGTCAAGGAAGAAGTTTTAGGAACCCCTCAAGGTTAAGGGAGGGGGATGGGGTTCAAATACAAGCTCTGCCTGCTATTAGTTATGAGACCTTGAGAACTTTCCTTATCTTTTCCATGCCTCAGTTTCATCACCTGAAAATGGAGAAAGCTTCATAGGTTGTTTGAGAATTGAGTCTGAAGTCTACAAAGCTTTCTAATAGACTTAAAGCTTCACTGGTTTCTCAGCGCCTGGCACACAGTGAATGTTCAAGAAATGTCTGTTGTTTTTGCTGCTTAATTCAGCTTCCTGTTGAGAACACTGAAGACCAGAGAGGTACAGGACTTGCTCAGATCCACAGGCTCAGATTAATGGCAAAACATGGAAGACACACGAATGTTATTGCCACCATGACAACCCATTTTCCTCTACCTCTGTGCTCATTCTGATGCCCAATGCGCCTCACGACGGTCATCTGTGGAATGGGCTGGATGAGCGCCGAGGGCCCTTCTAGGTCTACAGGATCAAGGATGTTAAGTGCCAGTGTGATACATAAAGCCATTTCTCAGTGTCCTGTGCTAATGGTGAGGAACAGTTTCATGGATCACCCCAAGCCGCAGAGGATCCACTCAATGCTGGTCCGGGGCTGGTGGCAAGAGCAGAGAGCAAAACCCTGGTCTCCAGCCCAGGGGATGGCTGTCACTCATGCTTAGGATCACTTATCAGAGCTGACTTCTGCTGAGGGCGTGAGGCCTGCGCTTTGCTGCAGAACCTGGTGGTGGGAACTCTGACCATCGAGGGCTCTGTGCGGCAGCCGGTGGCTGTCAGAAAACTCGGCCGATGGCCCCAGACTGGTTGTGGAATCAGAGCTTTCAACTCTTACGACTTGTGATCATTCTCAATGCCCCCTCAGAGCTCCCTCTATTTCCTAAGTCATCTACGTGCTGTCACCCAGCAGAAAGGAAAATCAAGCTTGTGGAATCTCTGTCTGCTTTCAAGTCTGAAGCCACGGACTTGGCTCTGGGGTGGCTCTGTGTCAGGGGTTCTGTCTCTTACCATGGGACTTGGGTGTGGAGAGACGTCTGAGGTTTCTAGCTGACTCCCCAGAGGATGATACGGGGTAGCTGGGGCAGGTGTCCTATGGTAACCAATCCTGTCCTCACCCTATTTGAACCTGAACTACATGCTGGTGAAAAACAATTCTCAGGGTCTGACACTTTTGGAGGGCTGAGGGAATGCAGCTGCTACAAGATAAAAAGCATTTCATGCAAAGAGATGAATTGACATCAGAATAAAATGTTTATCAATGTGTATATATTAGAGAAAACAATTTTGCCCAAATAAAATGGCTTCAGGGATGTGTTACAGTTAAAGCAATTTTAGTATGCACCCTCCCCGCCCCCACCCCCCCCGCCCACCCATGTGTTTTCCAACATAGGTACAATTTTTATCATCTTGGTGGCATATCCACGTGTATTGCATAATGTTCTTTGCTTCATATTTCCAAAGGTTTCGGTTCTTCAGGTTTAAAATCACCAGAGGATTTATTTATAAGGAGTGATAATACACCATAAAGGTTGTCTGTTAGTCCTAAACCTAAAAGTACAAGTGGATGGCTCCCTGTACTTCACCAAGTGCTTCTGTATACATCCTCTCACTTTGGTGACAGCCATCAAAGGTTTGATGTGGTTTGGAGAGCATGAGACTAGTTGAGGTCCATGGACATTGTATTGCAAACCTCCTTTCTCTCTAAGGTTTAATTTTCACCTAGCACCCCAACTTTCCTTAGTCTACAGGAAAACAAAATAAACTGATTATAAGGGTGCCGCACACTTCCCAACGCAACCCTTTATAATAACGGTCAATTCCAAATATTGGCTCTGGAAAACCCCCACTCACCCTTTCAGATTGTTTAGGTCTCCCTTCTTCCAGGGCATCCCCTCCCAGTGACCCTTCCTCATTGTCTGGGCCCCGAGTCCTTCCTCAGGACTCCAGCTGCACCTGTGTTTATCAGCATCCCAGCTCCTTCCACGCTGTGCTGCAACCGTCAGTCTCCCCTGTGGACTACCAGCAATGTGGGGGCAATGCCAGTGTCTTGTTTCATCTCCCCTGTTCTTACCCAGCACACTGCGAGGTGCTGGGGAGACAGTCCGTACAGCGAAATGCGGAGAAAAAACCCATAGGAAATAAGTACCGTACAGAAAGTGTGCAGTGGGGGCCTCCTAGTGTAGTCAGAGAATATAGGTAAGCAATTAAGATGGGTGCGGTTTTTATCACCGAGGAAGTCAAATTCAAATGGGGCCAAGGAGAGGAGTCAGGAGAATGATCCTTGGTTAGAAAAAGGACAATTATAAGGACTCGAAATGCAACATGGACAGAAGCAGTGTCTGACTGTAAGTCTCTTCCCGCGACAGCATTTTCCTGGACAGAAAATTGTGGGGCAGCAGAATAAGCAGGTAGTGCTCAGAGGGTCACATGCAAACGGTCGGCTCTGTCTGGAAGCATTAGCGGTTGGAGTCAAGCCCCCTGTCCGAGGTCGGGGAAGCTATGGAGTGCTGAGCTGGAGCTAAAGCTGGGAAAAGGTGGACCCTTTAAGAAAGGCAGCCACCTTTCACCTCTACACTGTGTGATTCTGTGAAGAGCACTGGAGGGTTCCGGTCCCATCCGACCCACTAATTGCAAGTATATCAATAGTGATAAGCTTTGCTATTGTTGAAGAATATGATTTATAACTCTCAGGACCCTGCAACTAATAAACCATATCTAGATGCTATTCTTTAATATTAACAAATGCTTAAGGCAACAATAAATATAAATACACAAAGGGAAGGCAAAACTGTATACTTATATGTGTGGTTCCAAGTTTTAAATTCCAGTGGTGAAAAAAAGGAAGGAAAATTCAAATACACCAAAGTCACCGAAACACCCTACAGAAGAAGATAAATAATTTCGACAGGCATAATGAACGACAAACAGAACCCAAGGCAAACAGGAAACACAAATGTCGGTGACATTAAACACCAAAAAGAAAGAGGAGGGGGAGTCGGCTTAACCTCTGCAGCCGGTTTACTGCTTGCTAAGAGGAAGAGCTTTAGAGATGAAGAGAGATACGCAATAAGCAGTCTGCTGAGCCACTCTTTATTTGGCTGCAAGTATCCAGCCAAACAGAAGGCCTGTTTTTGAGCTAATGGGTTCACATATACCCAACCAAGCCAGGGGAACAGGTGGGGAGGGGTTGGTCACCCTAGAACAGGATGGAGGTGCCCCCACCCCACTCCTCCCACCTCACCCTCTGCAAAGTTGAAAGGAAAATGACCATCACCAAATTCGGATCCTCCAGGTGTGGATTTTCTCTTTGGTGTATAAGAAATCAATATATTGATCATAAATCTTCCCACCTATTGCCTTGATTGAAATAGCCCTATTTATCAGAACCACAGAATTTCAGAGATTGGACATTAAAGGTTACCGCGTCCACCCACTAATTCATCCAGTGGCTCTTTGGCCTATGATCACCTCTAGTGACAAGGACCTCATTTCCCCATGAAGCATTTGTTACCATCCCGGAGCGACTCTGAATATTAGCGAATTCTTCCTTAGACTGAGCTGAAATTTGTCTTTCTAAAAGATTCACCTTTGGCCCCTGGGTAGAGAATAAATCCAAAGCATCTACAATAGGAGAACCGTTCAAGTGTTAGAGAATGCTGTTATGTACGACCTGAGTCTTCTCCCCTTCAGGCTAAATACACTCAGTTCTTTTTTGACTTTCCCTCATATGATTTTAAGCTTTCTCACCACCGGGGCTGTGGTCCTCAGAACTCAATCCAGGTTCTCTCTCTCGATTATAAAGTGTGTCATTCACTGGACACAGGCCACGTCATGTGGCCTGTCAAGCACCAGTCACTGGGGACCGTCTCCACCCTCTTGGGTTGCCACATATCAGGCACCTGCATGCAGAAAGGAGTACCTGCTACACTTACTCGGATGTGACAGTGACTGTTGGGTGCTTGGGAGAGAGACTCTCAGGGAACCCTTCAGTCCTGTCTTCCCATCAAGTTCAGGTGGGAAGCACCTTACATGCACTGAGTTAGACACTGGGAATACGCCTGTGTGCAGGGGCTGCCTTTACTCCTAATTTACACCTAAGAGCCCAAGGGCACAGAGAGGTTAAGGAACTTGTCTAAAGTCACACAGTAACTGGCAAGCCTTACCTTGATTCCTGATATACTCGATTTTGATAGATTCTGCCCAGTATCCCAAATTGGGAAGATCTTTCGTGATCTGCATTCCTTCCTTCAAAGTGTTGCATTCATTATTCCTTCCAGTCCCATGTCATATCCAACTCGATAAATATGCCCTTTATAATTTTTCTAAGTCATTCGTAAAAATTTCAACCAGGACAGAACCATGGCAGGACAGAAGTAAAGACTCTTGGCTCCCCTTATTTCTTCCCCCCCAGTGCCAATGGAAATTGTTCCATTTGGTCAAATTATGAGACTTTATTTAAAAAATGAATTCATTGTAAGTTCCTTGAATGCTTGTCCCATTTCTTTGCATCCCACGCAGCCAGTTAATACTCAATAAAAACCGCTGAAAGAAGTCCTGTGTTTGACAAAGCCCCAGGGAAGGTCGAAGGAGCGGCATGGTTGCTGCCTGCAGTTTTAGGGAAATAAGCAAACGGTAAACAGTGCCTGCACTCCTGACTGTCTCCCCATCCTCCCGGCCACTCTTCACATCAAACAAGTCCAGGCTGCAATGCTCTGGGGACCGGCGACCTATCTGGCCACTGAGAATTTTAGAAAACGAGCCACATTTAGGACTGACTTTATCATCACTGCATCAGGAGCCAGGCCATCTGTGACAGAGTCAGGATGAGAGGTATCTGTCCATCACGACAAGATTGGAGTCTAGAAGCTGGAGGAAAAACAAAGGAAGTTTGAAGTGTATCCCTCACCTCTGAGGATGGATTATTACTACACCAGCTCTCAAAAATGATTTCCCACCGCAGGGGTCCGTGACATCACTGTTGCAGCAATGTCAGACAGGAACTTAACAAAGTCGGTAACATTTAAACCAGTGGTTCTCAACCTGTGGGTCGCGACCCCTTTGGGGTCGAACGACCCTTTCACAGGGGTCGCCTAAGACCATCGGAAAACACATATATAATTACATATTGTTTTTGTGATTAATCACTATGCTTTAATTATGTTCAATTTGTAACAGTGAAATTGGGGGTCACCACAACATGAGGAGCTGTATTAAAGGGTCGCGGCATTAGGAAGGTTGAGAACCACTGATCTAAACAGTAGTGACGAACAGTGACAAACTCCCATTTCACGGGCACTATTTCCAGGTAGATGGCAGGCAGGGAACAAAGCTCGAAAGAAGCCCTGGGCTCTGGGCCACTGCGTGGCTCCTTCACGAACCCTCTGATTCACTCCTCCTGGTTCTGGCCTCAAGATCATGCTCCAGATCCATATTCCAATACAGCTATGAGTTACTCACACCACAGATCTTTGGCTTTCCTGGGGATGAAGAAAATTCTTGAATGATGAATTCCTGAACACCAAAGTCAACAATGTTTACTTAGTCTAGTCCAACAACTGCCATCAACATGTTTGGCAGCAAAGGGTCAACGTTGAGTGGGGCCAAAGGACCTTCAAGGAATCTCAAATTCCCAGCCTACTAACCTGATAGGAATAAAACTAAATGTGGATCAAAATACTTTTAGGACAACAGTAACACAACGCTGTATCTTCATTCCCCTCCTCCCCTCATACATGCTTAATTCATTTTCTTCCCTCCCAAATCACTCACATATTTTATCCACAAAACAATAATTTGTGAATTGGAAATACATTAAAATGTTGAAATATCACCAGAATTTTCTTCAATTCTATAATGTATATTGGTGCAGTTTTAAATATCTTTTCCTCTTTATTTCTGCAAATAGTGCAATTTCAAATTCAGCAACTATCCTCTCTTTGTCTAGCTAAATATTCAATATTTATATTCAATATGCTACCTACGTCATTTCATAAAAATAATTATTTTCTCATTGGAGAATTAAAGTTAACCCTTCAGTCCTGTGCTCTTCTGGGGGAGTGCAATAAGGTGGAAGCCTCCACCCGAACGGGCTCCCAGGGGCCGGCAGGCAGCGGCTGGCGGGACAAGCTGCAGAAGCCAGAGGGAGCCAGGTGACCTTGGGGAGGAATCACTCCCAGTCCCTGCTCTTGGTTCCCAAACCATCCTTCTTCTGCCTCGCATCTCTCTTATCACTGAACTATAGAGCCCTCTGGCTTCTGTAAAAGCAGGTTTGTTTCATTCTCTTACCAAACACAATAATAAATGAAGAGTCCCTATCTTTGTGGAGGTGGTCCAGGGCTGGCCTCCTCCCTGCTAGTCATCAGCCTCTCCTCCATCCTGTTCGGTTCCTCCCAACTTACACCCCAAGTCGGCACTCCCGCCCCTCCAGTGAACTGAGCAGACTGAATGACTTTGCTTTATCTCCATTCTCCTCTTCAGTCTCCCTTCTCCTCTTCAGTTATGCCCATAGACACAGGCATTGAGGGGACCCTGCCCTGGACCCCAGCTTTAGGTCTGACTGGATCTTCCTCTGGCCACAACCCTCCCTCCCAGGGCAAGTAGTCTGAAAGGCCAAGGTGAGACTGTTCTGGATACCTGGAACCCCAAATTCCCTGCCCAGAGGGCCTCGTGTCTGCTCCCTAGGTCTTTCCTTTAGAACAGTGGTTCTCAACCTTCTGGCCCTTTAAATACAGTTCCTCATGCTGTGACCCAATCATAAAATTATTTTCATTGCTACTTCATAACTGTAATGTTGCTACTGTTATGAATTGTAATGTAAATATCTGATATGCAGGATGGTCTTAGGCGGCCCCCTCCAAAGGGGTCGCGACTCACAGGTTGAGAACCGCTGCTTTAGAAGGTTCTATAATGGTGCAGTTTTAAATATCTTTGTGCCCTTGGTGGACATTGGCGGTGTGGGCTGGGGTGTCCCACATGCATGGGAGCCTCTGGAAAAGCACAGAGTCAGGGATGGAAAGAGAGTTGGGTGGTCCAGGAGACCCATGCTGCAGGGCCCCCACCTGGCCTTCCCAGTCACTACGAAGTTAAACTTGTCAAGGTCAGGAAATAGGACATATTTCACTGAATAGTTAGCTAGATATATAACAAATACATGGCATGTAGGCCTGCCTTTGTACTCCTGCCTTGAGCACACGAATGTGAGGGGCAGGCCTGTTCCCCCCCTCCCCCTCCCCCCCCCTGCCCCCTGGGTTTTTCCTGTCAACCTCCTCCTGCACTCAGTTCCCACACTATTTTGGTGAACAGTGTGGACCTTCTACGTGGCTGAGTTCCCTTCCCCTTTAGTCAGGCCACCTTCTTCGCACCATTCCTCTCCCTTCAGGTCCGTCACTGATGGAAGGCTAATTTGCAAACAGGGAAGGGAAGCTGTCCCGTGTCCCACAGGGAGGTTACCAGACGCATGGGTTATTCCTGGGTCAGACGCTGTCCAACATGGAATCCATCGGCAGCCGTCAGCGCAGACGGACAGTAACCTCTTCTTCCCGATTTTCCTCTCTTCCTCACTGTGTTATTTCACCCTCTCTTTTCTAAAGTGTGTTCCAGACACACAGAGAGAGAGGCTGTGATGGAAGTCGGCCAAGCAAAGACGAGGGTGGGGGAGCAGTCGGCAATTCCAGTTTGACGCTAATGATTTGTGTACAATTCAAGGTCAGAGAATGATATGTGAGGCTTGTGCGCCCACCCACACAAGCACACACAATTTAGTACTTGATTATATCAGCATATAGCACTAATACATCTAATGCTGCCTTGTTCACTTGCCTCTCCAATTAGAAAGGAAAGGCTGAGGGCAGGGACCACATGTTAAGCTTCTTTTGTTCCCCATAACACCCACCACCTTATTAGGCACATGATAGGCATTTGATAAATGTGCTTTGTTAGAAGAGGCTTGCCTCTGTTAATGAAATAAATGTGTTCTTAAAATGTTCCCAATAAAGTCAGTGTTTTTTTGCTTTTTTTTAAACGGAATTCTATTTTAACAAGACTGGAAACGTTGCAATGGGAATACTATGATAATTCCCTTTACAAAGCAAATAATCATTCCATTTGGATTGCCATATATATTTTACCCTCTTGGGCCTTATCTTATCTTGGAGAGGGTGCCTGTGACTCCCCTGCAATTGTATCTGAATTTGTTTGGGGAATGTGTATTTTTCTGGTGCTACGGCTGTAGCTTTCATTGTCTTTTCAAAGGGATGTGCTACGTCAGGAAGCAAAACAAACAAACAAACAAACAAACAAACAGCACCTCACAGGCCCAAAGGGTCCTCAGGAAGTCAGTCTAAGGTCCTAGGACAATAACCCACCAGCTTTGGTGAGAGGAAAAGAATAAGCAGAGCTCACATTTGTTGAGCACCTGCTACAGACCACACACCTGACATTCTTCCCTGCAGAGCGGGCGGTGCCATCTCGTTTTGCAGGTGAAGACCCTGCAGAGACTTGCCCCGGCCGCCTCTTTATTAAACATCAAATGTGAGGTTTGAACCTGGGTCTGCTTAATTCCAAATGAGGAAGTGCTCATGGAAGCCGTGCCTCTCTGATTTCCTGCCTAAACTGTCAATGCTGATAATGAAAGGTAAATGAATTAACTTTGAGTACACTACTATCCCCATTTCATGGCGGGAGACTGGAGTTAAGAACTATACTGGTATGTGAAGTTCAAGGAGAGAAGGCAACATGCAGAAGGCCCCACAGCTGGTCCAGTTTTCACCAAGGTCCACCCACTGCCGGAGCTCACCACCCTGACTGCCCTGCACAGCCCCTGTGGCGATGGCCTGGCTTCCCCATGCATGACTCTTACACACAAATCAGTGGACTGGTTCCTGGCTTCAATATACCACAATCATCCCTTCAATTCTCTTCCTTTATATTTCTTAGAGATGAATCCAATCCTTGAAGCATTTATAAAGCACTCCTTTTGTACCTAGGGCTGTGTTGGGTACTATGGGGAATAGGAAAATGTGTGTAAAGCAAGCATAAAAAACCCCCAAAATTCTGGAGACTGTTTCTGCTCATGATTGCATTTGGGGCTATTTAGGAAAATTGGGACTGCACTCAGTGGGGCTGTGGTAATACTCCCTCTTTGATGCTCAAGGAGTACTCCCCATAGATTTAGCAGGAACCCGGAGACAGTACTATCCATATTGGATATATATGGAAGGCTGGCCACAGAATCATTCAAGATTCATTTGATATTCTGAATTCTTTCCACTTAGCTACTCAGCTTGATGCTAGGAGAGTAAATTAGTATGTGAGAGTGCTATTAACTCTTTGAAAGAAAATAGTATTGAAATTCAGGTTTGATATATAACCTGGAAGGAAGTTTTCTGCACAGATGTTAAGCAAAGCCTGGGCCCTGAATTCAAAGAGATCTGAGTTCAAATCTCTGCCCTCCTATTTACTAGCTATGCATCCTTAGGAAAAAAAATCACTTGACCTTCCTAAGCCTCTGTCTTCTCACGTATGAATGGAGATAACAGGACCTTGATGGCAAGCTTTGTGAAGATTAAATGAGGACATGCAGGTAGGGTGTGTAGAGCAATGCCTGAAACATTGTATTCACTCACTCAAAAAAAATGGTAGCATTTTGTTTTTATGACTTCATGTCTCAAGAAATAGGGTGTGCAGAAATAGAGACTTTGTAAAATTTCTCTCTAAAAATCAAAACAGGATAAAAGTTATGAACAAATTCTCCTCCTCCATGAGTGTAAGACAAACTTCTTTTAAAATCCCAAATTTCTTAAATTAAAAATAATTTCAATTACAGTTTACATTCAGTATTATTTTGTTTTAGTTTCAGGTGTACAAAATAGTGGTTAGACAATCAGATACTTTACAAAGTGTTCCCCCTAATAGTTCTAGTATTCATCTGGCACCATACATAGTTATTGCAATATTACTGACAATATTCCCTACGTTGGGCTTTACATCCCCATGACTATTTTGTAACTGCCAATCTGTACTTCTCAATCCCTTCATCTCTTTCACCCAGTTTCCCAACACGCCTTCCCTCTGGGAACCACCAGTCCACTCTCTATGTCTATGAGTCTGTTTCAGTTTTGCTTGTTTATAAAATCCTAATTTTCAATCAATCAGAGCAGAGATATACGAGTGTACAGCCCTTTCAGATCAACGAAGTTGTTGATCTATGTTTTCAAGGACCCAAGGAAGTCAGCTTTCTAAAAGCAATAAAGTTTTTGTTTTTAATATGCAGTGTCCTTCGGTGAAAATGACAAGGAGGCTGAGGTAACCTTAGAATGCCGGAGACAAGAATTCTTTATCCAGAGATAAAGGTGAAGAGACCTAGGAAGCTGGATAAGAACAACGTAAAGATATACCCCTGCCTTCTTGCCACTGTGCTAAAATGATGCCCCAAAGTACAAATTCTCAGATCGCAAAGTACACATTTTCAGATCGCTTCTCCATGCCCAACAGGCCTGCAGATCTCACATGCAACAGCTCGCATTTGCCTGACCAGCAAACACCATGTCTTACCCCCAACTCCAACAAGAAGCACATAATACTCATTAGAAAAATAAACATCTATCTGGAAGATGGGGGTGGAGGGAGGTGCAGGGGGAGAGACATAGAAAAGTGTTAAGATTTGTTTTGCCAGTTAGTACAATCTAGGAGAACAAAGGTGGTCTGGAGCCAGTGCCTTGGCAAGGGGAGAAACAATGAGACCAAAGTGGCTTTCTTGTTCCCATTTCGCTCTGTCAACATGGAGGCAGAATTGCATAGTGTTTAAGAGCTCAGGTTTGGATGCAAACAGACTTTACCGTGTGACTCGGACAGGCTACTTAACTTTATATGCCCGGGTTTCAAGACCATTTGAAGATGGGATGAAGTGATTCATGTCAGGTGTTTGGTGCACAAAGCAATCCATGGGTGGCCGCCACCACACGCACCTTCCTTTGAACCAGTTTCTCACCCTGGGCACTGTTGACATTGTGACCTGGGTAATTCTTTGATATGGGGGCTGTCTTGTGCATTGCAGGATGTTCAACAGCATCTCTAGTCTCTACTCACTGGATGCCAGTAGCAGCCCTCCCTGCCCCAACCCCTGGCCCCCATGGTGACAACCAAACATGTCTCCAGATGTTGCCAAATGTGTACCCGGGGATAGGAGAACTGAATCATCCCTAGTTGAGAACCATTGCTTTGGATGAATCCAAGTTCTAGAAGATGAAGGAAACTCCATTCTCCACTTTGACATATACAGTATTTTCAAGCCCCAGATTTGGAAAATTCGAAGTCTTATTTCAAAAGCCTAGTAGTAGATCACATAACCCTTAGGGTCTCTGTTTCCTCACCTTGAGACCATTATTTCAAGGTTCCCTCTTATTCTGACCCTGAAAATTCTATTCCTCTCTCTTCCATTGTACCATGGGTTTAAACATGATTTCTCCCTATGAGGAAACATGTATCACTCCCTATGATACACGCTCAACGGGAAAAAAATTAGGAAATACAGAGAAGCAAAAGGAAAGAAGGACAGAGGAAAGAATTATATATGTAATCCCAGCAGCTAAAACTAACTGGGCTTAACAGGATGATGAAGGGGTTTTCAGATATTTTTAAAAAACATACATGAGTGTATATACACAAATACACATGTACATGTACACTCACATGTGCAAGTATTTCATGTATGTCTGTCATTTCCCCCAGCCATTAATTCTAGCAACCACCAGACTTCGTGTTAGATGCCAGTTAATCTTCCTCATGTTCAATTTCCCTGGAGAAGTGGCTCATCCACTCGTTTTTTAATGGATGTGGATGAAGCGGAAACCCATCGCTTTGGTCCTTCACTTCTCCACCGGAAGGCATCTTTCATTGAATGTCCAACTGACAATTAAGGCAAATAGTGTTCAAACCGTTCCCTCTGGTCTACTCTCCCTTTACCAGAACTGGCGGCTGTCCTCAGGTTCTTTAAGTGAGAGGCCTGGGGGTCACATTGGACTCTCTTTTCCTTACTTGTCCTAAGGCCACTTCCTCTTTCTGTGGATCTATTTCCAGGGTCACAGCAGTCAGGCCCGAAGTACCTTGTTTCAGGTGTGCCGTGTCCTAGCAGCTCTCCAGCCCCCCACTTCGATCAGAGAGCACTCTCCTCTTCTCAGAAGCCGACAATGACTACCCACTGCTTCTTGCATCAAGGTTCCATCTTAATAACAGGCTCCTCGGGGCCTCCTGGCGGCCTTCAGGCTCCTCCCAAGGCCTCATCTTGTGCTCCTCCTCAGCCTGCACTTCTTATTCCTTATCAACTCTTCACAGCCCCACAGTCCCCCTGCCCTTTCTGAACCACAGCCCATTAAAAGTAAAGCAAGCCAAAGCGTAGAGCTGATGTCTTTTAAGAAAGAAGAAAACCGAAAACACTAAGTTACCCTTCTGTTTATACTTCAGTGACCAGTTGTAGCTAATTACTTATATTAATAGGATGTATCTTTTATTTTTTACAGATTATTAATAAAGGCTTCCTTTATTCTGATTCCTAACACATTTGAGTTTTCACTAGATTGGTGAGACACGTTTATAATAATAGGAAGTCAACCTCAAGAAATGATTTTCGCCGAAACCGGTTTGGCTTAGTGGATAGAGCGTCGGCCTGCGGACTGAAAGGTCCCAGGTTCGATTCCGGTCAAGGGCATGTACCTTGGTTGCGGGCGCATCCCTGGTGGGGAGTGTGCAGGAGGCAGCTGGTCGATGTTTCTCTCTCATCGATGTTTCTAACTCTCTCTCTCTCTCCCTTCCTCTCTGTAAAAACTCAATAAAATATATTAAAAAAAAAAAAAGAAATGATTTTCTCACAAAATGAACTTGGGCAACCTGTTATGCTATGGAATATAAGTAGAAATCTATGTGCTGTTATTATTTTTAAAAATTTCTTCTTAAATTTAGCTTTTACCAGAGGAAAATCTTCACAAGGGCAGGGACCATGCCTTTTACGTCTTTGTGATGCTCACAGTAACAGGAATACAGCTTCCTGTGCACTTGGTCCTCAATAAATGTTGCTAGGTGATTCATAGTTGAAGGGGAAATGGAAAGAAAGGCCCGGAGGACTTAAAGGATTTGCGTGCGTGCATCTTGCTGGGAATAATACAAATGTGGAGAGAGATGACTAAGTGGACAGCATGGGGCACAGAGGGCTCTGGCTTCTGAAATATTTAATAATAGGAAGTCAGTGTGGCTGACGGCAGCGTCCAGGTTGTGAGACGGAAAACGGAAGAGCTGGAAGATGTGGGGGAGAACCCGGGTGCGGCTGAGCGCATGGCAGCCTCAAGCACGCAGTCCTGCTGGGGGAAATGCTTCCATAGGAGAGACGGCACAGGGGGCGAGGGCAAGGACAGAGACCGCAGTCTAGAAACACTACGTGCCAGAACGTGCAAAGGGGAGGGAAGGAATTCTTAAAGCAGAAGCGGAAAATCTGTGTAACTAAAAAGGCTGGGTTTAGTGTAAACAAGACAATAGTTCAGATGCTCGGTCCTCTAACATTTACTTTCTGTTTTGAATGAAAGCCAAGGCTTCTTCACATTTGACCACGGAATTCTCCATTAATTCTCTGCCAGAAGGCATAGCTTTGATATCAGGCAGTGGCTGCAAAGTAAAAGGAAGGACATTTCTGGTGCGATCGGAGTGTATGTCCTCCTCCCTGCCCCTTCCCATCCCCCTGGGGGGCGCACCATTCCAATGCACATGTCCCCCAGATGGGGCGGCTCATCTTTGCCAGCTCAGGCCTTGCCCTGCTAAGCTCCTCTGTGCCAGTGCCACTTAAGCACTTCAGGAAATGTCAATAGCCTTTCATGGTAGGTATGCTGTCCACAAATAGGTCCACAAACTCTTGACACTCCCTTCAGAGAGTAGACCTGCTCCTCCTTCCCTAGAGCATGACTGGACTTAATATTTTGCTTCAAATGAATAAAATAATGAAAAAGCAAAGGTGTGTGACTTCAATACCATGTCCAAAAAGACAGGGTGGTTTCCTCCTTGTTCTCTCTTGAATCATTCAGTCTGGGGAAGCCAGCTGCCACGTTATGAGAACACTCAAGCAGCCCCCTGGAGAGATCCACGTGGCAAGGAACTGGGGCCTCCAGTCAGCAGCCACGGTGGGAGCCCCTGGAATGCAGTCTCCGGCCCCAGTCGGGCCTTCAGATGATGCAACCTGACTGCCCAGCTGGCAACCTGACCGTAACCACATGGGAGGCCCTGAGCCACAGCTACCCAGCAAGCTGCTCCGGGACTGCTCAGAACCGTGTGGGGCAATAAAGGCTTGTTTTATTGCTACGTTTGGGGAGTGATTTGTTACTAGCAATAGAAAACGCATACAATAAATTTTCCAAAGGAACTCTTATTTATTTTGGAGTTAAGTTTTAAAAGTCAGACTAAAATGCCTGTTTTAATCTATTTAGAAGTAATAATAGTTTTCATTATTTGGTGAATACTTGTTTACCTGTTTCTAATATAGAAAAAGGTTAGATGTTATAAGTGTTCAGTGGAATTAAATCTCACCTTCATTTTTAGCTTCTGATTAACAAAGACAAAGACAAATGATTTTTCTCATAATAATAAAGGCCTCTAGGGGTCTAAGAGACCTCTGAGGTAAAACTTGGGGACATGGATAGATTTTTCCTGGAGGTGTTTTCCTCATTTAAGATCATTTAATGCAAATGAACAAAAAATGTGGCATTTTTATATTTTATATTAAAATATGACAAATGAGTAATTTTTATTTTAAATAGGGGTAAATGTAAGAGGAACAATATGGTGATAGCTCAGGTGAAAGAAAACTCTATCGTCATTTCAACATTAATATACTTTTATCATTTTGTTAGCGGTCCCTGTCCACATAATTTCACATGTATATGATAATGTATTCCTTCCAGGATCTCTGCATCTTTGTATGTCCAGATCTAGATATTTCAGGTACATAATAAACGTCTGTTGAATGAATGAATGAATGAATGAATGAATACAGTTGGCTTCAGAGAAAAACTGAAGCACAGTTATACTTGCCTAGAGGATTAAAAAGGTGTGAATAGTACATGATATGATATTTTAAATTTTAAAAATATATATAGTACGTACTGTGGGTCTGATACTATGCTAAATGCTTTACATAAATTAGGACACAGCGTCATCATAATTAACCTGTTATTATCATCCCCATTTTCAAGGTGAAAAACCTAAAGTTCTGAGAGGTCGTGTAAGCTGCCCGAGGTCCCGCAGGTAATGAAGCGGTGAAGCAGGATTTGAATACCTGTCCTAGCTTCAGAGTCAGCTGGTGATCCCTGCACTCTGCCACCTCCCACCAGAGTGGCTCCCTGAGTACTGTCACCCAGGCCGTCCCCAGGTCCACAGAAAGTGAAATGAGGGAGAGCATCCTGCCGAAGCCGCGAGTGCTGTGCCCGTCGGTGTTTTGGGGCATCATGTTTATTCACGCATTCCTCTCACTAGGCCACCGATTGAACACACTGCCAACTGTCCAATTATTAATATTCACATGGAGCTAAGTGGGTTCTTCTCTAGCTGCACACTCCCCCCCGCAACATAATTAATGAAGCTCATCAAAACCCTAGAAAACAAGCCCAGAGCACCAGCCGCCCTCACTGACATGCTAATAGGGGGTCAGGAGCTCCCGACCTGCCACAGGATGAGTGTATGTCCCCACGGCTGCTCACATATGCTATACATCCTGGTAGGACATGCATGACTAAGGGCCACACCCTCCTCCAGAGAAACAGCCGCCTGACACACAAATAGCAGCGGGCCCCACAGAGCAGGTGGATTCTACCGCGCAGGGCACAGACCTGCTGTGTGCGGCCGTCCAGAGGGAAGGGCTCCGGGCCACTCTGAAGAGGGCCCCTGGCCGGGCGCAGGGCAATGGGAAGCACGAATCTATTCTGTGAAGTTTAGGGTCATCTAGCTTTTGAAAGGTGACACAGAGAGCCAGCTGCTCTGAAAGAGCCTCTGGTCCTGCCTATCGCCTTTCTGATCACAGAGCAGATTATTTTTGTTGCTGTAGACCTGCCCCATGACGACAGAGCCCTGAAATGTGACTGGTCTGATTGATCTGTGCTCTAAGTGTAACAGACCCGCCAGATTTCAAAGACTTGATATGGAGAAAGGAGGTAAGAATATCTCATTAAACTTTTTATATTGATTATATGTGGACACAATAGTATTTTAATATATTGGGTTAAGTACGAAATATGTTAAAACTGATTTCACCTGTTCCGTTTCTGCCCTTTTGTTATGTGTCCAGTGGAAATTTTAAAATTCCCTGGTCTGCTTGATATTTCTATTGGACGGTGCTGCCACACCTGTCCGGGCTCTGAGGGGGACGCAAGGGCCCTGCAATTTTCCAGGTCTTTTCTCTGGGCTCTTCTGCCACATGAATGAAAATCCTACTGACAGGCAATACTGAGACGAGCAATATGCACCATAAAGGCTGCTCGACAGTCAGACGTGAGCCACCTCACATCTCAGCGCCTGCCGTCACCCTTCAGCCGGCCAGGTTCACACCGCAGTATCTGACTGGCCACAGCACTGACTGGCCCATGTAACTCGGGTTCTTGTTGCACTGACCTGAGAAGCTGACGCTCTGCTCTGTGTTTAGTGGCTTTTAGTGAACGGGCAGGTGCACCCCACCTACGGCTGTGCAGTTTGTGGCTAGCACAACAGTGTCCAGCAGAGGGTGCAAGGGGGGTTGCTGGCCCACCTGGGGTGCCCATGGGGCAGCCACTCCCATCCACCTGCTCAGAGGAAATGCCTTTCCTGTAATCCTCACCAAGGCAACAGAAAGCCTAGTGATGGCCTGAGATGGACCAAGTCTCTACACCCAGAAATGACCTTTCTCCTTGCATCTCTGACGAACTTCAGCTTAGCACTGGAAGTGCTCCTGGCCTAACAAGCCGATTAGAAGGTCCTTTGTATGAACTGGCTGGAGCCCAATGCAGGAAAATAGCCCACACGGGCTTCCAAACATCTCAGATGCAAAAGCAAGGAGAGAATGCAGCTATGCTTTTAAAACCTCTTCTAGGGAATCACAGGTTACTAAATAGAATTTCCAGTCTATACACGATTTGGGGTCAATTTTTATTGCTCAGTAAATAAAAACGTATAGGTAACCTGCATGATTTCATGTATCATATTAACTAATCACAATGATGTATTGGAAATGTAATGTGAAAGGTATTTTGATTCTTTTAAAAAAATACTTACATTGATTTTTGGAGAGAGAGAGAGGAAGGTAGAGGGAGAAAGAGAAACATCGATGTGAGAGCAGAACATCAATCTGCTGCCTCCTGCATGCCCCCCACCATGGATCGAGCTGCAGCCAGGCATGTGCCCTGACCAGGAATCAAACTGGCAACCTTTCCAGGTACAAGATAATGCCCAACCAACTGAGACACACCGCCTATGGCGATATTTTGATTCTTTATGTACTGAGTCCGATGCAAACCATTTGATGTCATAAAGAAGGTTAATTCCACAGAAACTTGCTCAGGAGCCAAGATATAATAGACTATCTTTGCAAAGCAAAAGAGCTCTCCCTCACCCCCAAAAGCTCTGCAACCTGTAGAAAACCCCAGAATTGCTATGAATAGTTAATGAATGATGACACAGTATGTTTTAGAGCTTGTCACCCTGCTTCCCTCGTGTACTTGCACAAGCACCATCTTTAGAGAGTGCTCTCTCCAGGTAACAGATAAGATGTGATCAAGTCGATCCTTATGATAGAAATAGAAGCAAAGAAATGCATGACACCCTGTTACTACTTTAACTAATGAAAACAACCATGTTTATAATAATATGACTTTATTCAAAAATAAATACTTGTAAAAACAAAAAACACAGGAATAGCTATTTGTGGCTTTATTAAATGCAAACTTTAAAAAATCCCTATGAGCTTGCGTCACACTTTTTGAGGAGTGTGAAGAAGTATCTTAATGAATGGAAAATATGAATCAGATAAATAATAATAAGTGTTTGAATTTCTCTTAAACACAGATAAGAATTGAGATTTAGATTTCTGTATGACATGACCATCATTTTTCAAAAACTATTATAAGACCCTAATATTTAACCTTATGATCATATACATTTTTTATTGAAAATTTTTTTAAATTAAAGAGCTATCTTTTTATTGATTTCAGAGAGGAAGGGAGCAAGAACTAGAAACATCAATGATGAGAGAGAATCACTGATCAGCTGCCTCCTGCACACTCCACACTGGGGATCAAGCCCGGGGCAGGGCATGTGCCCTGCCCAGGAATTGAACCGTGACCTCCTGGTTCATAGGTTGACACTCAACCTCTGAGCCACGTCAGCCAGCATGATCATAAACATTTGATTCCTTTCCCTTTCATCCTATCATATATTCAGTCATCAAGTTCTGTTATCTCTTTCCTCTAAATGCCACTGTACCCATTCCCTCTTAAATTTAAATGTCCCTTCCAGATAGACCCTTACTATCTCACACCTCAAATAGTAGAACACCCCCTAACTGTTCTCTCAAATTTCACCTCACTAGTCTGCACCCTGCCCTGCAGCCTGGCTAGCCTCTTCATGGCCCACTTCAGGAACAACCCTTTGCCTGCACGAGAATGCCTTTCCACCCACCCTCCACCCAACAACTCACCCTTGTGCTTGGTCTATCTCAAAGCTTATCTCCCCCTGGAAGGCTGCTCTGGTCTATTCCAGGCTCTGCTGACCTTGCCTTCTCTTTGCTCATGGTCCTTGGCGCAGACCTAAACATTTGCTGCTTTGTATGGACTTCACGTGCAGCCCTCTGCATTACTCTGATTAGGCTGCACATTGCTAGCCTCTGTAGAAAGTATTATTATGATACGCATTTTTAGTCCATAATATTTAGATCTTAGGAGTTAATATACATGGGGAGGCTATGCTTGGTTAAGTTTCACAATTTTCTATACTTGTGACAGGCTAGTAGGCTCCTGTCAAGACCACCCTCTTACATGTGGATGCACTGGAAATCCATTGGCAGCATTGGGCAGTGGCCTAGGGTGCAGGGATGACATTGGATGCAAGGGAATCTCTGACTCAAGAAGTAAAATAAAATTGGGAATTTGGGTGCGGCAACACCTCCTCAATGCCCAGAGGCGTCTGGGAAAGGTGCTTGGAGGCCATCCTTGATGGAACAGTGTCAGAACACAGAACACCAAGTTGTGGCCCTACCAATGTGCCTGCGAGCAGCCTTGCCCTGAGGAGGCTGTCCCTAAGATGTCCTAAGGAAGCCTTGTGCTTCCTTTAATGTACATACTTTCTAATTCAGGGCAGTCTCTCTTCCTATAGGTCTGAGGAGAGAAGCTCGACACACACAAGGCTGTGCCCTCAGTGGGCCCTGATACAGAGCAATGAATAACCAGTCCTCTCTTGGAGACAAAGGCAAATTCACCCTTCATCATGGAAGGAGAGGACGGACTGCTTTGTCCTATTGAGAAAATCAACGGGAGTGATTCTATGGTTTACAAAACATAGCTAGGATCCTCAACCCTATTTACAGTAGGCAAGATATAGAAGCAACACAAGTGCCCATCAGTGGATGATTGGATTAAAGTATGTGGTACATATATACCATGGAATACTACTCAGGTGTAAAAAAGAATAAAATCTTACCTTTTGCATCAGTCTGGGTGAACCTAGAGATTATTATGCTAAGTGAAATAAATCAGACAGAGAAAGACAAATACCGTATGATTTCACTTACATGTGGAATCTAATGAACAAAACAAACAAATAAATAGAGGTTCATAGATACAGAGAGCAGGCTGACAGTGACAGAGGAGAGGAGGGCTCGGGGGCTGGGTGGAAAAGATGAAGGGATTAAGTAGTGCAAATTGGTTGTTACAGAATAGCCACAGAGACGTAGATTACAGCATAGGGAACATATCAATAATATTGTGTGGGGCCAGGTGGGTACTTGAAGCAATGGGGGGACCATTTGGTAAAATACATGATTTTCTAACCACTTTGCTGTAACATCTGAAACTAATACAGAATAATAGTGGATGTCAGCTATAATAAAAAAGTAAAAAAATAAATTAACAAAATTTTACTCTAACCTAATAAAAAAAGAAATCCACTAAACAAAGTAACCACAATTTCCCATCTTACTTGAAATAATTCAAGTCTTAGACTTTACAGAATTTATAGTTCCACGCACAATAACTGCCATATCTAAGCAGCTGTAAATATTGAGTATTGAAATAAACACAGGCTGCTTTAATTAAAATGTCAGTTACAGTGGTGGTGAACTGCTTGTTAAAATGCATATTCCCAGGCTCCGCTCCAGATTCTGAACCTTTGGCAGTAGAATCTGACTACCTGCATCTTAAACAATTTCCCCAGGTGATTCCTAGGCCCCCAAGTTTCAGAAACACTGTTTGATGGGTTGTAAGCTCTCTCTTGGTGCACAAAACCTTTAAAGAGTATTCTCATAGGGGGCTAATTAAAACCTCTTTCTTCCCCAGTGCTGTTATAAAACGAATTCCTTTCCCAGAACTTGTCCTTTTTTGCTGTTTACACTTAGCCTCATAATTCTACGACTCTGACAGGATTTTCAAAATATGCCAGGATGTGTATGGAAATGACCGTTATACCAACCAATAGAACATTTCACTCGTTATCTGCATTTTTAAAGCGGTGCTGCCCCCTGCTCTCCCCTCAGCTGGGTGGCCCTGGGTTCAGACCGCGATGAGTGTTCTGTCAATATTTTACTTTGCATCTGAGTTGCCAGATACTATTGGCTTAGTCAGGGTCAGGGAACCTAAATTGTTTTTATAGTCCTTGAAGTAAGTCAATATTTTCAAGATTCTAAAAACTTCTCAGTGGTTATAACTTCAAGACCTTATTCTGACACCGCATGCTGATCATGTTGACACTGCTGTCCTTTAGAGCACGTGTTTGGCACATGTAAATTTTATGTTAAGACAGCACTTTAGGTTTTATGAAGCCAGCTCCAACAGAGGCCAACAGGTTAGAAGCAATAGTGTGAAATTTGCTGTAAAACATAAATTTCAATATTGGATAACATTTGATATGCAGATAGATGCTGAAAGTCACCAAAGGAGCCTCTAGCAGCGGTTCTCAACCTGTGGGTCGCGAACAATGAAAATACACCCTGCATATCAGGTATTTACATTATGATTCATAACAGTAGCAAAATTATAGTTATGAAGTAGTAACGAAAATAATTTTGTGGTTGGGGGTCACCACAACATGAGGAACTGTATTAAAGGGTCACGGCATTAAGAAGGTTGAGAACCACTAGTGGATCAAACACCCACCTTTACTTTAGCTTTCTGCAATGCCTTGGTACGACAATAAAGGAATAACAACGATACAAATATTCAAGAACAAAGAGGATGGAAGATGGAAATAGCAATCGAGGGATGTCAACCAAATTTTGGAAGTTGAAAATCAGGGGGCTGAGTGGCAAACAACTTGGAAGCTCAGAGAAAGCTGAATCTGATCCTGTGGTAGGGGAAGCCCAAAATAAAGCAAGATGGTTCAAGCTGAA
Organism: Myotis nattereri; assembly: GCF_964212035.1. Classification (NCBI taxonomy): domain Eukaryota; kingdom Metazoa; phylum Chordata; class Mammalia; order Chiroptera; family Vespertilionidae; genus Myotis; species Myotis nattereri. The sequence goes on along the minus strand of NC_138080.1, from coordinate 61,637,809 downwards.
GAATGCTCCAACATCTCAGGACCCAGAAGCACCTCCGGAGGCCAGGTGGGGGTGGGGTGCACACTAAAGGAGAGTTGGCTAAAGTCCTGTTTAATTAAGAGGTGGACCAGACATCCTCCCAGACTGGAAGAAGGAAAGTGTATGACTCTCTGGAGAGACTAAGCCACAAAGCTCTGGAATCCTGCATGCCAGCCCTAGCTGAGGTGGGCAAGGAGCCATGCAAACACAGGGAGACTAAGTGAAAGTCTACATTGCCTTTATTTAGTGAGATATCCTTCACTAACACCATCACCTACTCACTCCATTCTTCTGCTCAGCTCCAGAAGCCAGCCTCCAGATTTACAACTCCCAGTAATGAGATGGACGGAGTCTTTTCTGTCTGGTCTTTGGGGAAAGTCTACAGACATTGACACAGTGAGATGGCTGGGTTCTAGCCCAACCCCCCTAGAGCAAAGCCAACAGTTGACAAGCCTTGTGGAAGGACAGAGAGCAACTACTTAGCTTTATTTTGCCTCACTCTTAAAATAAACTAAATAACCCGGCCAGTGTTGCTCAGTGGTTGAGCATCAATCCATGCACCAAGAGTTTACTGGTTAGATTCCCAGTTACAGCACATGCCTGGGATGCGGGCTTGATATCCAGTAGGGAGTGTGTAGGAGGCAGCTGATTGATGTTTCTCTCTCATCCATGTTTCTATCTTTTTCCTTCTCCCCTCCTCTCTCTATAAAAATCAATAACAACATGTTTAAAAGTAAAATAAAATAAAATAAACAGACATTTGAGAAAAGTTTCTAACATGAAAGAAAAAATAAAATAAAATGAGCATATGAAAAAGGTGCTTAGGAGAAACAGGAAATGGGGGACACAAGAAAACTTAATCTAAAAATGATAATTAATATCCTTAGATTAAAAAGGCTACATCAGAGAACAAGAAAGAGGCTATGGAAATTTTAAGTATGATAAATAAAATGAAATGTTTAGCTTTAGAGATGGAGGATAAGGGTGAGGCCATCTCACAGGAAGTGGAAGAAAGGATAAAAATACAGAAAGTTGAAAAGATGAAAATTAGAGAACAATCGGGAGGCCCAATGCATGATAAATAAAAGTTCCAGAAAGTTAATAAAGAGAAAGGGAAAAGAAGAAATGATTAAAACACGAGAACATATCCCAAAACTTAAGGATACATGTTTCCAGGTTTTTGGGTAAAAGTTCATAGAACCAGACATAGTGAGTGAAGGAACAGATCATCACGAATTTCAGGGACAAGGGAGAAGATCTGAAAAGCTCCCAGAGTGAAAAAACAGGTCCCACCCATAGAGTGAGGGATCCAAATGTCACTGGGTATTATGAAGCCAAAGGACCATGAAGAAAGGCATTTAAGCAGCAGAGCCAGAGAACTGTAGGAGAGAATAGTGGAGCAAGAGGGTGTAAGCCTTCAGGACAGACACTGAAGGGGAGAGGAGGGAGGGAGGGAGGGAGGGAGGGAGGGAGGGAGGGGGGAGAGAGAGAGAGAGAAGCGAGAGAAGAGAGAAAGGGAGAGGGAGGGAGAAAGAGATTGAGGAGGGGAAGAGAGAGAGAAGGGGGAGAGACTGAGAAAGAAAGAGAGAGAAAAGTGGTGGGGGAGAGAGAGGGAGACAGGGGAGGAGAGAAACAAAAAAGAAAAGAAAATGCAAGAAAAATAGATGATCTGATGTGCTTGATCCCATTGAAAGTTTTACAGAGTCAGAAAAGTTTGAGGATAGATTGAGGGTAAGTGCAGAAATAACACCAATTATAAAAAAAGAGGCAGTTATTAATCCCAGGGAAAACAAAAAGTCATACTAGAAGGTAAATATCATCATAATATGCTACACAGCTAAACTGTGAGGCACTATGCAAAAATTCCATGTAAATATGGAAGACTTTGAAAATCATAATTTGTAATATATCTAGCTACACTGAGAGTATGGGGCAAAGAAAAAAAAGAGGTTCTGTGTGTGGAGGGGGTGTGTTCGTGAGGAGGTGGTGTGAGCTGAAGCTTCATCTTTTATAGAATCAAATAACTGGCGTATGGAGAAACAGCAGTCTATGGAATAAATGAGAGAAAATGACTTAATGAATTGAAGTGGTCACCTTGGGAAGCAGAAATAAAGAATGAAGAGGATGAAGCTGCTCCTCCTCATTACAAGCCTTCTGGCCTATTTGACTTTCTGAGCTATGTCATATATTATTTGGGTAAAATAATCACACACACACACACACACACACACACACACACACGAAACGAAAAAAAGGACTCGAAGCTGTTAGAGTTGAGGACAATGTATCTCAAAGGGATCCCTATGATGGCTGTTAATACTGGAGCTCTGTTCTTTTTTTGGAGATTTCATGGTTAAAAATCTTACAATGAAGACACCTCACATGGTGCCCAACAAATTTTGGTAAAATAAAATGGAAAAGTAAAAACTTCCTATAAAACATGAGAACACATGTACTCATTCTGATACACACAGTCATATACCGCAAACAGCATGCAAAGTATTAATAAAGAAGCATAGTCATCCTATTCTCTAGTCCTCTGATGGCAACTACTAAAAATGAACATCACCCCTTGGAAATGACTCCCTTTCCACTGTTCCGTGTGAAAGGTATTCCTGGGCTCTGGGTGCCTGTAACTCGCCTGACCTCTCCTTTCAGAGGTGCTCCACTGTTTCTGTTTGTCAGACAGAGACGGAGTTTGCCTTTCCCGCAATCTCACTGTTGTTCCACTGGTTCAAGATTACCACCTGCTATCAAAGGATCCCTTTCAGACTTGCCTTTCCAGTTCTTCTGTTTGATCTCAAAGGCAGCTCTGTGTTATTTGTGCTAATGCTCTCTCCACTGGAGCTGAGACTCCACTGCAAACATACTTTGGTTCCGAACAACGATAATCACCATGTGTAATGATTTATTATCATCCTTATGTTTAAGATGCAGTGTCAGGTACTATGCAAAACGTTGTAAAAACAGGAGGGAGGGAAGGAGGGAGGGAGGGATGGAGGAAGAGAGAGAGAGAGAGAGAGAGAGAGAGAGAGAGAGAGAGAGAGAGAGGGAGAGGCTGTTCTAGAGAAACAAAAAAATTAGGAAAAAGTAACAGATAGACTTGGCCAAAGTAAGTTATGGTTATTTCATCACAGAATCACATATTTTAAATATTAAAGAGCAGCCCAGAAAGTACAATACGAGAAAAAGGGAAAGGAGAAATGATCAAAGAATTAATACGAGAACATAACCCAGAGAAGACTCGAAATTTCATAATGGTGGCAGTTTCACTGATACTTTCATTGTCGCTATCTTAGCTGAGGTTTTATAAGAATTCAGAGCAGGTGATAGGAGTGAGAGAGAAGGTGAAGAGAGTAAAGAAAAGAAGAGTGAGTGTGAGGAGAAGGGTTTGGAACTATCTATCTGCTAAAGCAGGGGTCCATAACTAATACCATATGTAAACGAGTGGAAAATAATGGCCCCATCTCACTCCAACTGGCAAACTGGGAAAATAAGAAAGTCTTAAAAAATAATTAGCATAGTATAAGCTTTTTTTAAAATAGGGGATTTCCCTTCCTTAAAAACTATCTTTCCTGATGGTAGAATTAACATACATATATGACAGAAAACTTGGTAAATTATGGAGGGAAAACAGTAATCACTCATAATTTTACCAACCAAATATACCATTCTTAATATTTTAGTTATTCAATATTTTTCTATATGTATGAAAAACACAATCTGGATTGCAACATACAAGCTACTGTATGATCGATCTGCTTCACTTTCCCTATGAGCATTTCTACATGATAATCACTCAATATCATGGTTTTCATGTCCATTATTTTTCCAAAATTCTTATTTTGGTCACAATTTTCCACTATAGTAATTAACACTCTTAGCACATAATCTTTGTACATAAATCTTTGCTCAATTTTGAAAAAAATTGTTTTTGGGCGCTTTCTAGTTTTGGTTCCATCTTTTTTGAAATGTCTAGGAACTGAGTGAATTTCTGTTCATTTCTGAGAGGAATTGCATTTTCTGCAAATGTCCCAAATAAGTAAACATCTTTATAAGATAATTATGTTGAAATCAATGTTCTAGTGTTAGTGGCTTTGGTGCTCAAGTCATTCATTAAAACTAAGTGTGGCGCATGGTCCTTGTGGCCAACAAAGAATAAAGTGAATTTTAGCAACAGCAGAAAACAAATTTGAACTACACCTATGTATAATTATATTTTATGTCTTGCCTGTAATGCGTGCACGTCTTTGTGCTATGTACTCGCATAGAGTGCAAATTAACGATTCTGAGAGCTATGTAAATACTGCTCCACAATCAGATAAAAGCATGAAATAACTGGTATGTTTGCAGAAGGATATTCACATGTTTATATGTGTATTTTGAAGCTTGTTTCAAACAGTGGTGAGTTAATATTTCATTAAAAAGCCTGCTTTTGCTTGATGGCTCTGTATGAGGTTAAGAAGTGATTATTCTAATGAGGCCTCAAGAACGCAGATCCTGTCCACCCTGAAAGTGCCTCGTGAGATGGAAGGACCAAAGGACAAGCCCATAGATTTAGTCCAGAAAACCATCACCTTCATTTCTTCACCTGACTGAGCTCTTTCAAAACATGAGCTCTGTAGCTTAAGGCCTCAGTTACTCATAGTGAGGCAAGCATAAGGACCTGAAATAAGCACCTTTAAAATTCATGTCCCAGCAAAGACAAAAACTTCATCCCAAGTTAGCAAATTTCAAAAGACATTCAGTTGGGAGGGTGGTGGTGGTGGTGGTGGTGGTGAGGATGGGCTCACACTGCACCCACATGTCTGCAGAGCCTGGGGATTAGAATTAATCATCTTTGGTCTGGCTCGGAGGAGATATTTTACTGTTGCTGGCAGAATTTGCATTAAGATGAAGATGAGACCATTCTGACAGCTTGTGATTTCATAAACCTCAGATATGCCTGGGCTACAACAAACATCCCTGTGAACTACCTATATTTTTGCCTGCTTCAGAACTTAATTCTGAAGTGTATAAAATGTCACGCCTTTCCAATGGGGTGTGTGTGTGTGTGTGTGTGTGTGTGTGTGTATGTGTGTGTGTATATATATATATATATGTAGATATATATAGATATAAATATAGATATACCAAAATAATACATAAAAGTTCACATATCAATGACGCTTTCCTACCCTCCACTGATTGCAGTTGATGTAAACCAAGCTACATTTTTATTTCCCCAGACAGAATTTCTTTAGAGCCGGCCGGCATGTGCAGACAAGAAACCACTGTGAGGTTTTGGGATTGGAAGGCTGTGAAGGACAGGAACCAAGCCACAGAGCCTGTCTCTGCAGGCCAGCACCACTGCCAGCTCTGTGGCCTCCATCAAGTTCAGGGGGGTTGGCTGGATATGAGGCGGGAGGGGGTCACACCAGGAGATAGAAGATGCAAGCAGTTGCCTAGTGATGCAAGAGCTGCCTGCATTACTTCTGATGCATCCAACTGTGGATACATATCTGAGCACTAGTTAGAACCTGTATGCACACGCCCCTAAAGCAAAGACTTTTCTGCAAAACCTCCAACTGCAATGCAAACGTTGGCATCCTGCAAGGACTAGGGCACAAAACAGCAGTAGGCAGTACAGTGGCAGCTCATGAATTCACCCTGGTATGGAGAAGGGCAGTAGAACAATGCACTTCCCCACTCTCTCCTTCAAGGCAGAGGAAGTGGTACATGGAAGGAGCTTGGCCTGTTGCCACAGTGGTCAGGATGAGGAGGTGAATGCTTATCAATGAGTACTCACTCCCCATTGGCTGACACTCATTTTTCCATGGATCTATTCCCTGCTGTCCAAACCAGGAAGCCGGGAAGTGGGAGAGAGGAGTTTGTTTGGATACTAAGGTACAGGCACCATTGAATTTCCCTGAATTAGAGCTGAATAAACTGGCGAGGTTTGACTGCACTCCCAAGTCACGAGCTTGAAGCAGCTTCTAACTGCCTTAGTTCAGCGACAAATCCTACAAAAGTCTATCCTGCAGGTCACTCTGAAAATACAGTAAACGCTCTCAGATTTGAACATCAAGAACCCAAATGTCCAGGATTCACAACTCCGAAAGCTAGGCAAAGGCTGTTGAGGGCTTCATCAAAGCGTTGCAGAGATCCCCAAAGGCTCTGGCCTTTGCAAGGCCGAGTGTACGACGACGGAAAGACCTGGGAGATAAGGAGACCGGCCTGGCCCTGGGGCCACTGCAGCACTGCCTCCTCGGAGTGAGGGCCTTATGTAATTTCTCACTTCTTATCTGCCACTGGGGATCAAACTTCAGGCATTCAACTACAGGCAAGTTAATCCGGCTAACCTTTTCCATCTCTTAGAGAAAAGGAAGGAAAAAAACCCCAAACCCAAACCTGACAACCCCATGAGGATGTGTAGGACACATCTCCACAGGCAAGTAAGCCCTGCTGGTGCCAAAGCATCCCACGGGGACAGTCTGAAATGCACAACTGCACGGCGCAAGGGGGGCATCACTTTCCCACCTACCTGACCGTGGGACGGCAGTGCTGCGTACGCCAGGGGCTGGTTCATCACTCCTTTCTGCTTCATGAGAAGCATGCGTTTCTGGTCCTCACTCAGGTGCGCCCTGGGAGCCTGGAGCTGCGGCTGCTGCTGCTGTGGCGGCTGCTGCTGGATGTAGGGCATCAGGGGGCTTTTGTTGGGATTGGCCATGGGTGGCGTCATTCTCTGACTCAAGTCCGCATTGAAATGGGTCAGAGGCTTCGTGTTGCCATAAGAGAGAATGTTGTGCTGTTTGTTTAAGGAGTTTGTACCCAAGTTATTTGGCTGCTGATTGATCATGTTCATGTGATTCTGCGGGAGGTAGTTATTCATTGTCGTCTTCTGCAGGTTGTTTGCCATCGGAGGCACTATGGGGTTTTGGTTGTTAAAGGCTTGGGGGTACATCATGGGGCTATTTGGTTTTTCTGCAGTGAAAGCTGCGCCGTATGGACTGGATGGAGGCCCTAACGGGGACCAGCTGGAAGTCTGGTTTGGGTGCTGCTGCTGCTGCTGCTGCATGAGCTTGGCCCTCTGCTGTTGCTGCGCTGCCATCTGTTTGAGCTGCTCCGCTGGAGACATGTCGGAGCTGGGCACAGCCCCCGGGCCTGACCCCGAGCCAGCTACCGGCACTGCTGCCGGATTGAGGAGATAACCATTGCCAGGCCGAGGTGGAGCTTGGCCCGGGGTGTGGGCTGGGTTTGGAGTTGGCGGGGACTGGACCGCACAGTTTGCTGGGGAGCTGGCGGAGTTCGGAGCTGCAGGAGTGTTGGCCACAGAAGGTAAACTGGTGGCCGTGGAGACGGTGGAAAAGGGAGGACCGGAAGAAGAAGGCCTCGTCTGGGGAGATCCCATGGAGATATGTGTAAAAGGAGAGTGAGAGGGGTCGCTCTTCACGCTCACACTTTCCTGGGAGAGAGGGGTCTCTGTCGCTGGCTGAGAGAATTCTGGCTCCTTCTTCTCTTCAAAGTCTTCATTGAACAGGTCCTGTATGTCATCCTCAGGAACCGTGTTGGCCAGCTCATCGATTAATTCTTGCCACTCCTGGTCATTCAGGTTAATATCTGAGAACAGCTTGTTCTGATTTGAAAGAGATGTTTCTGATGTGTCTATGCAAGTAGGGTCGTCTAGAGGTTCTTGTTTGAGGTCCTTGTTCTGCAAGATGGCGAAGCTATCTTCCAGGTCACTACAACCATTAACAGGCTGCAGTTTAATCTCCGGGAGTCTGCCATTCTTACTTAGGTCTTCTAGGAGCCCAGGAGTGTGAGTCCCGCTATTTTGCAAGGGCAAAGAAGGCTTCAGGTCAAGTTGGTGCAGAGGAGAAGCTGAAGGCAGTGGCATGTTGTTGGGCAAACTGTTGATGGCTTCCATCCCGGTGGGAATGTCCTTTCGTATTCGCTTGCTGGTCGGAGAAAAACTCCCATCGCAAGCACCATTCTGCTGGTCTCCATTAAGTGGTGATCGGGCTCCTTCCAACTTCCTTTTCACAGTCTCCTGGAGCTGGAAAAGAAATAGGAAAGAGAATGATTAAATCTCCAGCTCATAGTTGACTCTTTCAGTGTGGTGAAATGCATTGCTGTCCACTAACTTCTAAGAAGCAGAGCCCACAAAGCTAAGAGACAGAAAACAAACTAAAGATTGGAGAGTGAGAATCATCTATTACTATTTTCAACTGAATGCTAAATGTGACACTTGGACCAAAATGTACTATACTTGAGGAAGATGTTAACACTTACTTAAATTTGTGTCATCTCTTCATTGAGAACATTAAGGAATTAAATAAACAATATTTTTAAAGAACAATAAAAAGCCTCTACGAAGAGAAAATTTAACACATTTACTAAAGAGTGCAGAAATGAAGATGAACGGTTAACATAAGCCCAAACTTCCTCTGAGTTCTTATTTTACAAGACCTCCCAGCACCCGGTGATGCAGTAGCCCACTCTGCCTAAGGGCATGCCTCCTTCGGTTTCCATGCCCTCATGCTTTCTTGGATTTCCTCCTGTCTCACCACCTGCTCTTCCTCAGCTCCCTATGTATTCTTTCTTTCCCTTAAATGATAGAATTCTTCATTGTTTGATCTTAAGCTTTTTTCCCCCCTACCCATTCTACACCCTAGCCTAGGTGATTTCACCCATCACAACAGCTTCAACTAACTTCTCTAGGCTAGTGACCTCATAACAACATACCCAGCCCTCCCTTCTCTGCTGAGCTCCACTAACTCCAATGCTTTCTTACCAGATGTTTCTTGGGCAACTACAACTCAACATGTCTCAACACTGAGCTGATTATCTTTTCCTACTCAAACCTGGTCCTCATCTCAGTACTACCCAGTTACCCAAATCAGAAACGTGAGCATTCTTCTTGAAACACCTCACATCACCAATCACCAAGTCCTATGGATTCTGCATCCAAACTATTACTCTTATACACCGACTCACCTCCAACCTCACTGCTACTATCCTTGGCCAGGATACCATTATCTCTTGCTAGACCGTTGCAACAGTCTCCTAACTGATCTCCATGTCTTGGCTTCGTTCATCCATCCATTTACTCTTTCACCTATTCTTTTATGCATTGCTTTGCTTTCTATCAATTTATTCACTGCGCTGCCACATTTTTCAACAAAACCAAAAAAGAAAAAACAACAAACAAAACAAAACAAAACATATCGCCCTTCTTGCTTATAACCTTGTAGTGATTTCCATTGTCTTCAGATTAAAACCGAAACTGAACCTACTTCACCTGGCTCTTTTGGTCATCATTCCAGGCACATCTTCTTCCTTCTCAGCTTAGCATCACCTCCCCATCACCTTCCGGACATGTTCTATAAATTCTCCTGAAACTTCAGTTTCTTAAGTGTGCCAAGCTTTGCTCTGCTTCCAGGACTTTGGACATTTTGTTTTCTTTTCTTGGAATATACTGCTTCCCTTCCACCCTTCCTTCCCCAGGTTAACAGCTGCTCATCTTTCTGGTTGTATTTTAGACTTCACTTACTTTAAGAAATCTTCTCTTATAGCCATTCCCCACGGTCTTCTTTGACTCACCTATACTAGGTTGGATATGCTGGAGTAAGTCTTTCCAAGCAATCTCTACTTCCCCATCATAGGTCCTACTATACTTTGGGGCAATTATGTAAGTGTCTGTTTAGTGAGCTCCAGGAAGGTGTGACTATAGCTGACTTGATCACTGTGTCTGGTGGGGCTGCACCTTGTGTTCAAGTTCAGTGCAGTGGTTAACAAATAATGGCAAACTGAGAGAATGATTCTGTTGTGCAATTCATAGAGGCTAAAAGAGGTGAGCTTAAATCAGAGCAGGAAGGCTGTCCCATTGACCATAAGGAATGCCTGCCTTTGAGATTCTGCATCCCCAAGAATGGGATCTCATACTTTGGAGTGTGTTGTGCCTACTTAACTGGACTCATTTAAGTCAAATTAAGAAAAGTCTTGCTAATTCTATGAATTTATAAGCCATAAACCCAATTCATCTGTCTGCCCCCTTCCTTTCTGCCAGAAAAGGGAAGTGTGTAGGATTTCTGGTAAAAGCACTTGGCAGAAAGTAAGTACTGGGCAAATATTCAATGGGTGACAAAAGGAAGAGAATATGGGGTTAGCTGGGGTTTTGTAGCTTCTCAGAGTCGAGGGTAGAAGGCAGAACACATGGGGAGGGCAGGAGGAGCAGTCCTCCAGGGAAGAAAGGAGCAGGATTCCCTTGGACCCTGCACTAGGCACTCACACGTGGAACTGACCAGGCTCCAGAGGAGCCCCGTGTGAAATAAAACCCGTCCGGAGATGAGGTAGGGATTCTAAGAAGTGCCACTTTATTGCTGTTCTCCCATAAGTAGAGAAATCCATGTTAAAAGCAAACAGAAAAGGTCCTTGGGTGAAAATCCAGTCCAGCCCTTGTTCCTAAATCTTATATTTTTAATCACAACACCAAACACTGTCTGCGCTCACTTAGTAAAAGCCCCTGAATTGCTAAAAACAAAGCCCGAATGGGGACGCACTGGAATTAACTTCAAAGAAGATATTGGTTCAAGTCTTCATATTAGGTAGACACTGTTTAAAATGATGTGATTTATTGAACAAACCAGGAGACTGTGGTTCTGATCATAGGTGTGGCAGATACTTGAATGTAGCTCCAACACAGAGCGGCAAGTTCAAATATCACAGCCTCAGGGCCTGAAGGAAACAATGCGGGGCCCTGGGAAACGTCCTGAAGCGATGTTCGCCTTAAAACAAATAAGCTCTTGTCTTAAAGATGAACCTGACTTTACTTTAGAAAGTCAGGGCCCACCATTCTGTTGTAGGGCCACAGAGTGGATGGGGCAGGATGGAGAAAATAAAGACAAACACTCTGTTTGTTCCTCAGTAGAACAGTGGTGGCCAAGACCATGGACAAGGGCAGGTCTGGTTGGGAATCACAAGTTTCACCTCTTACCAGCAGAGCGGGCCTATCTGGGTGAAGCCGTGAAGGGCAGTAACACAGACACAGGAGCACAGGCTTTGGAGTCAGAATGCCTGGATTCAAACCCACGGCCCTCACTTAAGAGTTAAAACATATACCTGTGTCCTGGAACTTAATAACTGTTAGCTGTGATACCCACTATTAGATACTGAGTTATATGAGGGTAGGGACTTCCCTGTTTTGTTCACTACTGAGTCCCCAGCAGCTCACAGTAGACACATGATAAACACACGTTGAATGAATGAATCCTGGACAACATGGAACCTCTCCTAAGCCTTGGTTTCCTTATCTGCAAAATGGGTGAGTAATAGGTAGCTCATAGAGTTACCCTGAAGCTGAACTTAAATGAAATAATATGGAAAGCACTTAGCTTCGTGCCTGGAGTCCAGTGAGCACCCATTAAACCTTAGCTATTATTATTTTAAAAATTCACTGATACTAATAGCCACAACTGCAACTGGGAGAGATTACTTTCCTGATCTCTAAGACACAGATAGGTAGAATGACAGTATTTCTGTTCGCTAGCCCGCAAAACCCTAATGTTTTCCAAGCATCTGGTGAACCTTTTAAAATGTGAACAACAAAAATCAAATTTGCAATTCAAGCCCACGTCCAAGTGCTAATGCATTCGTGTCCTAGATTGTAAAACAGCTCCAGGTTGTTGAGGTTCAAATCAAATAGATTTCCAGCATTCAACCTGAGTGAATGCTAAGAATTTCTTTGTCATTGAAAGCCTCAAGTTCTCTCCTGCTGGCCCCTTTAACCCAAATCTTGACATATACTTCATGTGTCAGCGTTTAGGAATATAAAAAAGACCCACTGAAGACACTGAAGCTATGGTGTGGTTTTTATATTTTGTTTAGTTGTGTCCCAAATAGCATCCCCACTGTCTCAGCACCCGCTGCTATATGGAAAGGTGGTTCTGAGAGTCTGATTCTCTCCTCACGCCTCTGGGGAAGGAGAAGGAGAGTGGGCAGGAAGGGATAGAACCTGGGTGCTTTGGAAGACTAACTCACAAGCTCTCTGCTCAGTGAGCATGAGAATGGCTGACTAGCCCTAGCTGGTTTGGCTCAGTGGATAGAGCATCGGCCTGTGGACTGAAGGGTCCTGGGTTCAATTCTGGTCAAAGGCACATGCCTGGGTTGTGGGCTCAATCCCCAGTAGGGGGGTGGGTGCAGGAGGCAACCGACCAATGATTCTCTCTTATCATTGATGTTTCTATCTCTCTCCCTCTCCCTTCCATTCTGAAATCAATTAAAGAGAGAGAGAGAGAGAGAGAGAGAGAGAGAGAGAGAGAGAGAGAGAATGGCTGACTACACGAGGAAATGTCCTTGTGACTTCCCCACCTCTCCAGGACCCAGGTATCAGTCTCATCCCAAACATCCTTGTCTTAGGGAGTCCCTGGCTCTTCTGCCTTCCAATGCTATGATTTGTGCCCCCGTGGAAAAATCACAGGAACTTTTTATTGAGCATCAGCTTCCTTGCTCCTGGGTTACTATTATTATAAGTGTTTTCTCCCATTAAGGGACGCTGTGGTGCCAGGAGCTGAAGCACACTGTTCACCCCATGCCAGTGACACTATGGGCCACTATCACCTGTCAGTGACTCTGAAGGAAACAACTCCTGCTTCACACTGGCTCCAGCACCAGTCTCTGGTCTACACGCTGTAGCTCAATGGTGTGTGTTTCTGTGAAACTGTTGGGGGGGGGGGGGTATGTAGGGGGAGAGAGAGAGATGATACCCAGACCAGTAGTAACAAGAATAGCTGTGCCCTTGGGGTTATACAGCCCTTTCACAAAGGACTATATTTAGTTTTCACAGCAAACCTTTGGGGTTGGTCATGTGTAGGTCCTGCTGGCTCTACAGGGAAAGGGGCAGAGCTTTGGAGAAGGTGGGATGGGGAGGGTGGATGACACCCATAACAAGGAGGAACAGGGCTAAGATTACAGCCCCTGCTGACATAGAGGAACCCTATTCCCTGAGATTCTCAGGGTCAGTATGTCCACAAAAAAAGACATTCTTTCTTTCTTTAGACTTTCAGCAGTGCTAGTAAGTTAAACACACACACACACACACACCCAATTTCCTTCCCTCCCCAAAGCCCACACCTCTTATGCCTTGTCCTGATTTTGCATAAAATTGGGCATGTTCACAGAGCTTGGGAATAAAGATGATGACACTGCTATTAATGACTACTTTAGGATGGAAGATATCAGGGTAAACCATCAGATTCCTTGTCTTCTACTCCTGATGATTCTAAGAGATAGGTGTTACCTTGTAACCCTGGTCTGACTCCACAGCCCACACTACACCCTCATCCAGGACCATGAAACACAGCCGTACCTTCTTCTGCGGCACTGACTCCAATGCGAACAGTCTGATGTTCCCTCAGACTGTTTTCCGGAACCACCCTTGATTCCACCCTCTCCCCACCACCCACACCCAATTAAACCTCAACAACTGTCTGTTCTTATCATTAATAAATTTCAAATTCTCATCTTCCACCCCCGATGACACTACCTTAGTTCAGATCATCACTTCTCTCTTGACTTCTGCAGCAGCTCCTGAGTAGTCTCCCTGTGCCAGGCCCGCCTGCCCTCCAACCCATTCTCTGCGACATGGCTGTGCTTTTCTGAGTAGATGTGAGCCTGATCCAGGCCATTGCTCATCTGCAGCTCTTTGGAGCTGTCCAATGACTTCAGCATCATGGACGTCTGGCGCACAGGCCCTCCACAACTTGACCCCGCTTACCTTTCTTGTCTTAGCGATCACCTCCGACCTTCTTTCCCCAACTGGCCCTCCAACACCAGTCGACTCTAAACCTTCGTTATACTTAATTATCTGCAGCTCTCAGCACATACAGTGTTTATTCTCTCTCTTCTGAGCCTTTGCATATGCTATACTCTTATCCAACTTCTTCATCTGACTAACTTCCTTTGTCTTCCATGAGTCAGCTTAGACATTACCTTCAGTGTAGGCTCTTGTGATGGTCCCGCCCCACAACTCCTGATCTTGGGGACCCTCCATGTGATCCCAAGTCATCCTAATACATATTGTCCTATAGCTGCTTTCTTTCTCCTTCATGGGATGGTAGGAATGGATAAACCCTAAAAAGATCTCTGAAGTAACAACACTGAGCTTAAGTCATTGACCCTCAAAGCAAGTACTTGAAAATGTTGGCCTGTATAGTATTTTAGTGGCAACTGATTAAACATAACATTTATTTATGCTGGAAATGGCTTGTGGACTGTCCCCTCCTTAATATTTCTGAGGACAGTAAGGATTCAGGGAAACTATGATGAGAACAATGGAGAGCATATGAAGAGAATCGTGGAAGGGAGGCTGAGGCTGAAACCCAGAGACCTGACGTGACATTGCTAAGGTCACACGTTTTGACACTTACATGAACTGAAAATGCTGGCTATTTTCATAATTGAATTTTAAACTTCCATAAAAAGACTTCAAGTTTTCATCCACCAAAGCACCCCACCCCCAACCAAAAATGTGAGTGAACTCCCTTCACCAACTATTAGAGACACAGCTATTTCCTAATACTGAAAGATGAACTGGAATCGCAGTTTGCAGATGCTATAACTAATTTCGACGCTCAAAAAGAACATTTTTGTCATTCTGATCTGCTCTGGTCAAACCAGAAGATGACTCACTGAATCGATTTTCATATGGTTATTCTCTCCTCACTCTGCCAGCAGATAACTCGCACAGGAACACATAGGCAAATTCGACTTGCTTAGTTAAGGCATTTGATGAGTGACCCAGAATACTCATTAGATATTTTAATTAGCAGAATATGAATAGTGTGCAGAGCATTTTCAGAGTTGTCTCCTAGATTTCAGAGCCCTTAGAAAGGATTTTTTGAGGGTTATTAAGTGGTCCAATTTTCTGGACCACTGATTATCCAACTTTAAGTGACCTGGGCTACTGTGAGAAATGCAGATTTCTTGGTCTCACTTCCACAGTTTCTGATTCAGGAGCCCAAAGTGGGGCCCAGATTGGGACACAGGTTAAATGCACAGGTATCTAAAGACACTTACCAGATTTGAACCAGGGTCTCCAGTTTTTAGGAATTCTGAACTACATTAATAATTCTGTTCAAGTTATGACATTCTGAAGTTATTGGTTTGATTAAAATACACACACGCATGTACACACACAAACCCGATGTCAATATAAAATGTTCACCAGTGACATTCTGGGACAGCTCATAGACAGGGCTAGGGAACAACACTCGGGGTGAGATGCTTCCAACCTCAGAGGACCTGGGATTCTGCAGAAGCTTGCTGGATGTCTACAAGACTTTTCATGACAATGTTTATTTTTTGTATTTTAGGTTTCTCTGGGCAGGGAGTATCCTAGACCAGGGGTGGGCAACCCCTGGCACACGTGCCAAACATGGCACGCCAGTAACTTTTGCTGGCACGCGAAATCCTCTCTTATAATCTTCCATTTACAATTTTTTTTCTTAATATCGACTTTCTTATTTTTCAGATAAATTCAGTATAGGTGCATCTTAGATAAATAAATAATTTTACATAACAAGTTATCTTAAAGACCATAGACATGGATTAACGAGAAAGGCAGAGCAATTTCTACGCCTCTGCCTTAACTCCCCCTGCCTTCCTAGATCCGACCAGTGTTTTGGTTTCATCCACATACGCTTGTGAATCTTTGTTCTCAGTGATGAATTTTGTTAAGTCTTGTAATAGGAGTAGCCTGATGGATAAAAGTAGTAGCTCGTACATGTCTCTGAAGGTCACGAAATAGAAGCCTGATGTAAAATCTCTGTCATCAGTGATGTAGCAGCAAAAGTCCCACTGATAATATCAAACGGAGTCATAAAGTTTTCTGTCGGACTATCAGTGTACATATATATATATATTAAAAAATAAATGTATTTTTCATCATCATATACTGTGATTTTGTCGCTCGAATGAATTTTATTATTTCTTCAAGGTTCTTCACATACATACACCTTAAGAGATATCAAGTAGGCATAACATGTTTTCAAAAAATTAGGGTTGGCATGCAGAAGAATTTTGAGTCAGAGATTTTGCTGGTTTTGGCACGCACTCACCCTGTCCTAGACATTTCCCCTTTCCACGTTATACACTTGCCTTCATTTTCATGCAATGAACTGAGGGTGTGCCATGGCCTGTGTGCTAGTGCTGAGGGGTGGACTCATTCCCAAGAACAAAGACCACCCCAGAAAGCGAACCCGTGTCAGACATGGACCGACAAAAGTTGAATATGTTTGTCTTAAGGAGATCTATGTGAAGGATAGAGCGACACACAAGAATGTAGGAACCTATCACAGCTCCTGAGGTCTCCCTTGTCAGCCTTGTACACTGCTAACATTATGTCTGAGGGGAAGGAACTTTACTACACAATAAAATTCATGTGGACACACACACACACATACACACACACTAGTTCCCTGAGAGCCAAGAGTTTAAAACCTCTACTTTTGATCATCCGAGAACACAGATTCTCCGAACCTGGTCAGTGGGCAGCAATCTGGGTCACTGGAGGGGATGTCTGTCAGCCTTGAGCAGTTAGAAACCTCCATTCTGTAATGCTCCAGGAAGAAAAGGATCATCTGAACAGGGGCCTCTCCTCCTAACGGGCACCTGAAAACTCAGCTTCAGAGGCCCAAGGAAATGCAGGGGCACCATTGAGCCCCCAGCCCAGGGGAACAGGACCCTTCAGAATATTCTGGAGGACTCTGAGGTTAATCTTAGAAATGACCATGATCCTTTTCCTTTTTCTAAGAGTCAGATTTAAAGTTCTATTCCCAAGTAGTCTCAGGAATATACAGGAGGGTTGTCACTCTCTTCAGTGTTGGGAGCATGGATGCTCACCCAACTCCAGCTGTGGGTACCAGAGGAAGGTCCCCTTTAAAAGCATTTTGAGTCTTTTTGGGTGTGGCTGAAATCTCAGGTATGCTTTGATTCTTCAGTTACTTTTAAACATGTAATCAGCACCAGTTAAACGCACAATAACTACTGAGAATGGATCCTAAAACATCAGCAGAGCATTTGAGGCTGCTGACATTTACAACTGGTGGGTTCCAAGGTCTCTTCAAATCTCCATATTTCCAAATACATAAATGTTCACACAAGCCTGTGGCTTTCTCTGAACTGAATGAATAAATTGTATTTTCGGTCATGTGAATCCTGTGGATCCTTTATATCTCAAGTTGTAAAGTTTTTCATGAGCTCTGTACAGTTAGTTTAAATCAGTGTCTGAGCAAATTATGAACTCATTAAAACTGAGACTGCTATTTCTGCAAATGCCAAGGCTATATGATTTTCAAATCTCACAAAATGTTCAGGAGAAAGCGCTGCACTTCTGTTTTTATCAGAGGGTCTGATTCACTGCTTACTAAATATCTCAGGACATTCATGTCATTTAAGATTCTAATTGGCTGAGGACTTACCATGTACCAGGCATCAGGCTAAATGCTTTCCATGTATTACCTTGATTAATTCTCACAATAACCAGAGAGGACAGGAGTGTGTCCCAGAGCCCAGAGCAGAGCTCTCCTCAGTCCCACTTGCCTCTCACTCCGTGCTCTCACCCACTCTGCTGTTCTGTGCCTGCCAACTCCTGTCCTGATCAAACGTGAGCAAACATTGCTTAGAAATTCTGAAAAAGTGTTTTCCACGCCTGCGTCGTGACAGTCTGGGAGGATGTGTTCACGTCTTTGAGTCAGATCTGCCTGATTCACAGAAAGGCGTGCTCCTCTACGAGGGAGGATGTTACTGTGCAGATTTAGCATGTGTTTGAGGCGTGATGAGAGCTGCAGCCTTGAACGCTTCAGGAGGCGGCAGCTGCGTGCACCCGGGTGGCAGCCCCCTGCGCCAGGTAGCTCTCCGTGGGAAAAGCTCCGCTGAGCTCTGCAGTTGCCCTCAGACGACAACATCTGAACCCTGAGCTGCTCTGCCTTTTCATTTCCATAAGCACACAGACATGCTACATTCTATTTATTTTTAAGAAGAAGAAACAACTTCCTCAGGAATATCTCCTGATATTGTTTACTAAAAGTCATGCATACATTATCCATTCAAACACGCCTGTAGCGCGACCTTGTATTACAACCCGAGATTCCTAATGGGATTTTATTTAGAGCTGTAAAGAAATGACGGTGAAGGGGGTGGGTGAGGAAAGAGGGAAAAACCAGAGGGAGGAAGAGGGCAAATGAGAAGATCACATCTCATCTGCATCATTCACAGCTGGAGACTTACACCAACCGCACACACCAAAGAACAGGCATGTTGGAACTAAGCTCCAGATTTCCATTTGTTTACTTCCTGGGAGGAGGGAGGCGGGAGGGAGAGACACTTCAGGGAGGCTGAGTACTTTTCTCTCCCTTGGGTAGGAATCAAGAATATTTTAATTTCACTGTTTACTCAAAACGTCCCTGATTTTCAACGAGACATTCTCATTTCTGTTGGCAGCCCCTTCCAGGAGCGTCTCCACGGCCCGGAAGCCCTGCACCCGCACAGGGAGGCAGAGCGCCCAGTGCCCAGGCCCGGCACTGCTTTTGCATAAAATCCCAGCACGTGTTTATCTCCCTTTGGCAAACAACAGTATTGAAATAAGATGGCCTAGTCTATAAAAAGCCTCTCGCTTCCCTCAAAGAGGTCAGACATTGCTCTTCCTTGTGAGTTGCAGTTTGCATAAAGCAAAGCTAACAGCTGCCTGCTGGAAAAGAAGTCCTCTCTCTCTCTCTCCCTCTCCCTCGGCCTCTCTCTCTCTCTCTCTCTCTCTCTCTCTCTCTCTCACACACACACACACACACTCACCATCTTAGTGAGTGAGCAAATAGGATATGGACATAGAATAGCATCTTTCTAGAAGGCATCTGATTCCCAGACCTCCATTCCATAGTAGCATGCTTTTACCCCAAAGCTGGAAGCTAAGGGACTTGTACCAACAAGGGGACTGCCATATTTACAATGTCTTCAGTAACTTTGTTCACAAATAGGGGAAAGGCAGAACTAGAGGATTTTCCTCTCCGGGATGAATCACCGGTGGGTGAAGATGACCACACACAGACAGGCACGTTCTCACATTCACATGAACGTGGATGTGATTGAACCGGCTCCACGCACTCGGTCCACACACAGAAGAGCTAGGGAGGCTGTCGCAGAGCTTTTAATCTGTGGGGAGAAGCTGCTCAGCTCCATCCTACCAGCTGAAATTCATTTTTCAGAAGAAATTAGACCACGGTCCTGTTGTTATAGCAACAGTCAGAGTCACTTACACAGCCTCTTCCCTACAACCTCACCCTGAATTCTGTGGGCAGTGATTTCAATTATGCACAGGGAGTGACCAGGGCTGAGCCTGGGTGGACCCTTTCCCAGCCTTTTGCGGCGAGGAAGGCTAAATCCTCTCTGTCCAACCAGAACATAGAAGACAGGACTTGACCGTGCCCCACAGAGCTCTCCCGTCCGGACAGTCCAGGAGAAGTGATGATGTTTTCATCCTGGGTGGGAACTGGACACGTGACCACAGAATTTCTCAAGGTTAACCAAATACTGACCATTTCAGAGCGGGAATTTCCAGTGAGGATGTTAGTGTTGGCAATCACCATATATTCTGAAATGTTTTCATTATTTTAGCCCTCTAGGACTTTATTCTCGGTGGGGTGGAATTCTTATAGTGCACTCCCACCCCTGAAAACAACAATCAACTCCAAAATGCCCCTTTCCTGATGATGTATGTTTACCACCGAACCTTTATGGCAAATAATTTTCCAAAGGAGTCAGCAATGTGGTCGTCTACGGCCACTCCAGGAGTACCTCAAGGTGCTAAAGATGAAGCCAGTGCTCACAACTAATGTGGGCTTAATCATGTCCTCTCCAAACTCATATGTTGAAGCTCTAATCCCCAGTAACTTTATTTGTGACTTTATTTGGGGAGAGGGTCTTCAAAGAAGTTATTAAAATAAAATGAGGTCATTAGGGGTTGGGCCCTAATATAATCTGACTCGTGTCCTTATAAGAAGAGGAGATCCGGATACAGACACACAGAGGGAACACGATGTGAAGACAGGGAGAAGACAGCCATCTGCAAGCCAAGGACAACAGTCTCAGAAGAAACCAACCCTGCTGACACCTTGATCTTGGCCTTCTAGTCTCCAGAACTGTGAGGAGACACACTTCTGTTGTTTAAGCCTCCCCTCACAGTACTCCCCTGTCTGTGACTTTGTCATGGCAGCCCAAGAAGACTAATCTGGTTGAAATGTATCCCTGTCCTCTCCCAGTGTCTTACACAGATGAGGCACTCAATGGCTCTTTTGAAGGACTATGTTGCACAAATGTGTTCATGCTTTGATTCAGCTAACAGAACATCAACTGTGTGCCGGGTTCTATACCAAGCACCAAGGATGCACCAGTGAATCAGATTCAGTCTCTGACCTCAAGAGCCTTCGGAGCTGAGGGGAAGCAGCAGGTGAGCTCTGACGAGGGTGCCTGTGCTGTGGTAGCACAAAGGGGAGGAATGCCACAGTCCAGATGAGGTAAGGCCTCCTGCAGGGACTGTATGTAAGCTGAGACTTGCAGTATTCACCTTGAGGTGAAGACACCAGAGGAGGAAGAAGGTGTGGCTTCTAGGTGAATGCCCCTGGCTTGAGCCAGAGTGCAAGGGGAAGCGCTGAGAAATGAGAGCTATATAGGTCCTGAAGGGCTTGTCTGCCATGTGAAGAAGTTTGGATTTATCCAGAGGCTCTGGGAGGCAAGACAGGCATGATGGTCATTTGCAATGCTAACTTCTGATTTGATAATGATAGAAATGGGTTGCGAAAGGTAACATATTTGAGGGATCTGTATTAGCCAGCTCCGGCTGCCATAACAAAACACCACAGTCTGGGTGGCTGAAAGAACCATGGACATTTATTTTCCCACAGTTCTGGAGGCTGGAAGTCCATGACCAAGGTGTTTGTATGTCTGGTTTCTCCGGAGGCTTCTCTCCTTGGCTTGCAGATGGTGCCTCCTCTCTGTGCCCTCACATGGCTTTTCCTCGGTGTGGGTGCATCCCTGGTGTCTTCATGTGTGTCCAAACTTTCCCTTTTTATAAGGACACCAGTCAGATCGGATTAAGGCCACCTTAGTGTCCTCATTTTAACTTAACCACCTCTTAAAAGGCCTACCTCCAAATATAGTCATGGTCTGAGGTACTGAGGGTTAGGGCTTCAACACAGGCATTTTGGGGGAGGACACGATTCAGCCCATAACATGACCTACTATCATTCCTGCATGGCTGACTAAGCAAATAGCTAAAGCCATCCTTGGCTTATAAATCAATACAACACAGACTTGGTCTTGAGGCAAGTTAGCTCAACAATTGCTACTTGGTCCAGAGCTTAACTATATATAATTTTAATTTTTTTTTTTGTTAATCCTTACCCAAAGATACGTTTTTCATTGATTCTAAAGAGAGAGGGAGAAGGTTGGGGAGAGAGAGGAGAGAAAAGAGAGAGAGAAAAAAACATCGATGTGAGAGAGAAACACCAGTTGGTTGCCTTCTGTACTCACCCCGCAACCTGGGTATGTGCCCTGACTGGGAATCCAACCAGTGACCCTTTGGTGCTCGGGATGAGGCTCTACCCTATTGACCCACACCAGCCAGGGCAACAATGTATATTTTTTAAAAGTGTTTGTTTCTCAATTTTAACCCAAAATTCAAAATACACTTCACACTTACCCCTTAACTATCAGCAAAGATGTGTAGTTGGAGATGACTCTAAGCAAAACTCCGAGTCGGCAGAAGGAGCCTGTCATGATGTAGGAGGCTCTGAATAATGACTATTGTTCCCTGAGGCTTAGTATGTGTTACGTTACAGGGATAATCCACCTCGGAGAGACACACAGAGAGTCTAGGGCAGTGACACAATTCAGAGGAAGCACAAGGAATGATGGTCAGGATTTCCTGCTCGGGCCCCATGGCCCCTGCCCCATGCAATAAATCACTGTGCCAGGAACAGGGTCAGAGTTTGCCAATGTTCTGTTCAAATTGTGGTGCGCTGTAAATGTACTGTAACAATGTAGAGTCAGAAGCATGTATTTCAGTGGTTTTATCTTTCTTACCTAGCCATCCAGATATTATTTATGCAGTTTCCATTATAATGCTATAGTTAAGTTTGCATAGTATTTTCTTGTAACTGCCTATTTTTGCATGGTTGTGGCTCTCTAAAACTCCTCTGGGACAGAATTTTTTTCACCTTGGTCTCAGTTTCAAGATAAACTATTTTTGTGTGTGTGTGTGTGTATTTGTGAAAGTAAATGACTTTAGAGGGATCTTTTTTAATTATGTAAAAGAAAAGAGAATTTTTATTGCAATAAATATGTTGTTACCCTTTGTCCAATCAAACACCGTAAATCAAAAAAAGAGCTGAACATAAAGGCATCAAGCAAGGCAATGTAATAGATTTCACTGAGCACAGCCCACCCTGCCAGATTTGACTAAATAAGGTTTGCATTCGCATGCTTATCAGTATTTAAAAATACCCTGAGTGTACACAACAGAAAATGTCAGGAACTTGAAAAGCAAAAATATGCATGTGGCGTTGTCCCCATCTCACTAAAGCACAGCAACTAAACAAACTTAATGATGTGATTGGGCAGCAGTTACTTAACCTCTCTGGACCCCGTTTCCTCAATTATAAAATGAGGGGGCCGGGCTACCCGATCTCCAGGCTTGTTCCAGCTCTAACAGAGTCTCTATTTGGACTCTGGATTCAAATCAATGACTCACTTGCAAAACCACCCTGGAAGGCACTATTAACTCAGATGGACAGCTGGACTTGGCTGGTCGTCACTGAGTAACTAAGATCCTCATTTGAAGTCAGAGAGCAAGAGTTCATTACAGTCTTCTGCAAAGGTTTCTTGGTTTTAGTGAGTTTGGAAGGAAAATCATACCTAAATTGTAATCACAAGTATCTTAAAAACACAGAAACCCAACTGTGTAAACTACGTGGTTCGTTTAAGAGAATTTTTTACTTTACGGCGGTCTACATGGTGTCAGGTGCCAAGCAGGGTGCGGAGGGTGGGAAAGATGCACAAGACCCCTTCTTTCAAAGAAATTCAGAGCTTGTTACACGTTTTCATTTTGTTAAGTGTCTATGGGAAAATATCTTTGTTATGTATAACACTTGTCAGACACTGACAACAGTGATGCTTCCATTCTAACAGTGACTACAATTTGGCCAAGTTGACTAACTTATAGAACAGTGCATGGCTCTTCTCCATCTCCACCATGAATGGTTTTGATTAAATGGCCTTGAAGTACATGAAGAGCCTGGATGTGCTAGCTTGTGCATTAGGTGCTGGAGCAGGTTACAAGTAGGAGCTGCCCACCTTTCCTGGGCATTCATCACTGCATGTCTGACTTAGAAGAGGCCGATAGTTGTGGGCCTAATCCTGGCTCAAAGTCAGAAACCCTAAGTCCTGGAATGACTTCTCTCCTGACCAAGCTTTGCCTACTGTGAAAGTTAGTCAACTATTCTCTACCTCCATTTTTACCTGGACAAAATAATTTCTAAAACCCCTAGAGTTGTATGATCTCTCTAGGTGCATATAGATATAGCTGGAAGATAAACCAACTGGCATTTTAGGTTTTCTCTTACCTTTCAAAAATATGTAACTAATTTCTAAATTTGAAAGCATGAAAAAGTTTTTTTAGCTATAGCTGTTTATATGTATTGTGTCATAAAACCCAGTTAATTCAATTCCTGTTAATTTTGCTTTTAGCTGTAACTTGGCTAAGGGCCAACCTGATATTTATCCTTATGTACAAAAAAAGGAGCTTACCATGTGAAAGAATAGGTATAATAAAGATTATAAAGAGAATGCTCAACCTACTTAAGACAGAAATAGATCTCAAGAACTCAAGGACTCAAGAGACTCAAATTTAAATAAACAATTGATACAAGTATTATGAATTCTTCTCATATATTAATTAAAGTAGTTCCCCCAGGATGTTTATTTACTAACAGTTTGATAGCCTACTCTGAATTGCGGTTGTTACTTTTAAATATATTGCATGTAGTATATATTTACTACTAGACTTCAATTCAGATTTTTCTCAATTCAGGCAGCTGTTTGCTCCCATTAGTTTAAATTAGGGAGAGTCTATTGTATTCATAAAGTCTTCATATAAATGGCAGAAATGATGACTATAAAATTCGCCTTTAGGTTTGTTGGAACTCTGCAGCTTAACTTCTAGTCTGAGATTCGTAAGGAATGAAATGGAATGATTAATGTCCATTACTGATTTCTTACAGCTGCAACTTATCAGAATATGTATACTCTAATACTGTACCCATGGTAATTATCTCATTACTATGAAGTGTCACAGAAACACATTATGCAGAGTACAAGTTGAATCACATTTAGCAATTTCTTTTTATGCTTGAAACCCAGAAGCTGAGTGTTCTCTAACAGTGGGGCTTTGCATGGGAATTAGGGGCTCAGTATGGCAGCCATGCACTGGAGCTGGCGTTTCCTGGAAGAAATATAGCCAGTTTTGTGACTGGTCACTCTTTTAAACTTTTCTGTATCTCAGTTCTTACTTTGAAAATGGGCATAGTCATGTGTGACCCCCTACTATATCTCATGGACAGGATTAAGCAGATTAAGTCTATAAAACAGCTGGTCGCCAGGAGAAAAGGCATTAAGGAAATCTCTCAGCCTACTGCAGTGGTGACTTCTCTAACTGCATGAATATCTAATGAACAGGTATACACAATACTTGTCATTTCTATGGAGCTTTTCATGCAAGCATCTCACCATCATTTAAAGAAATTCACGGCAACAATTATCAGAAATCCGGGAAGCATCAGCTCGTTGCCCGGAGAGGGTGGAGACTTAGCAGCTCAGTTTTTAACATCATCGTGTCCAAGAGCAGTGGTGTATTCCACCAACCTGAAGATAGGACTTTAGAAATAAGGGGATGTTTATTTGAGCATCTTCTGTGCGTACATATGAGGTGTCCTAAACAATGGAAGTGCAACAACTCCCTAAGAAAGTGAGCGTGTAGTTGGAGATGGGTCCTGTTAATTACATGAGAGAAGTCGGCAGAGACAAAGAAAGAGTATCAGTGAGAGATCAAAATAAAGCACTTTCAAGAAAGCAGGACAAAATGAAGAATAATTTGTGGTCAGATTCCCAGTGTCAGTTGCAGCTCTGAAATGAGAACTGAGACCATTAGATTAGTATCAGAGCAATTCACTGGGGATGTAAGCGGGGGTCCTCTTGGGCACCCAGCAGCATCAGTATCACCTGGGAACTTGTTAGAAATGCACACTCTTTAGCCAGTCACCAGACTTCCTGAACTCTGAGGGTGGGGCCCAGAGTCTGTGTTTTAGCAAGCCTCCACGGTGATTCTCATGACTTCGAGAATCCTTGTTCAAGGACAGTGCTGTGTGCCCAATGGGACTCACGGAGATGATGGAAGTGTTCTGTATGTACACTGTCCAACACATGGGCCTCTAGCCGCATGTGACTACTGAGTGCTGGAAATGTGGCTAGTGCTTCTGAGGAACTGAAGTTTAAATCTTATTAATTTTAATTAAATTTAAAATAGTACATGCCACTAGTGGCTACTTTATTGGATAACTAAGCTCTAGAACTGTGCTGCAAACGAATGCCAGGTTTTGGGTCAGTAACAGAAGCAAACAGTGAAGAATGGAGATACTGGGTGTGACTCTTCTGTATAAGAAATCTTGTATGGACAATCAGGAGGGAAAAAAGGCATCATAGCTCGAATGTCAGGAGATAAAGTAAAGGTTTCTCTAGAAAAGGAAGGAAGGAAAGAAGGAAGGAAGGAAGGAAGGAAGGAAGGAAGGAAGGAAGGAAGGAAGGAAGATGAAAAATTGTGTTGGAAATATCTAATTGAGGTAAAAGACCCATAAGATAAAATTTACCATCTTAACTATTTTCAGTGTACAGTTCAAGGGTATTAAGTACAATCACATCCACACCATCCATCTCCAGAACGCTCTTCATCTTGCAAAACTGAAACTCTATACTCATTAAATAGCTCCTATTCCCCCTCCCCTCAGGCCCTGGCAACCAGCATTTGACTTTCTGTCTCTATGAATTTAATTACTATAGGCAAGTCATATAAGTGGAATCATATAGTATTTGTCTTGCTATTACTGGAATATTCATTTAGCATAATCTCCTCAAGGTTATCCATGGTATAGCATGTGTCAGAATCTCCTCCCTTTTTAAGGCTGAATAATATTCTGTGATATGTATATATGCCACTCATTTGATGGACATTTGGATTGTTCCATCCCTTGGCTATTGTGGATAGTGCTACTTTGAACATGGGCTTGCAAATCTGTTGAGACCTTGCTTTTAATTCCTTTGGGTAGATACCCAGGAGGAGAATAACTAAATCATAAGGTAGTTCTATTTTTAGTTTTTTGAGGAACCTCCATACTGTTTCCCATAGTGGGTGTACCATTATACATTCCCAATGAAATATTTGTTTTTGAGACAATGAATAATGGCACATCTGAGCCATCAAAAAAATGATCTAAAGACAATTGTGAGAAAGAGATATGTTGAGATGTGAAGTGTGTGTGTGTGTGTGTGTGTGTGTGTGTGTGTGTGTGTGTGTAACAAGGTGGTTTGGCTCCAATCATTTCCATTTTCTCACTGATGACAATGCAAGGACCTCACCTCCAAGGGAAAAACACTGCTGAGGAGGAAAGACCAAGGGTTGAGGAGAGAAGTGAAAGAAGGTTCTGTAGAGTTGGTCCATTATAAAAGAGGGACAGGGACACATTCTTAGGGCTCAGAAGCAAAGGTGTGGCTACTGTTATGGGACTGAATTGCATTCCTACAAAAAGGACATGTTGAAGTCTTACCCCCAGGACCTCAGAACGTGACTTTATGTGGAAGTAGAGTCACTGCAGATGTAATAAGTTAAGGTCATACAGCAGTAGAGTGGGCTCCTAACACAACATGAGTGACATCATCCTTAGAAGATGGCCATGTGAAGACATGGAGCCACAGAGGGAGAACACCAAGTGACGACAGAGGCAGAAAGTGGAGTCATGCAGGTGCAAGCCCAGGATGCCAAAGAACTCCAGTGAACCTTCAGGAAGAGGCGAGGAAGGCTTCCATGCAGAGTCTGAGGAGCATGGCCTTGGTGTCACCTTGATTTTGGACTTCTAGCCTCCAGGGCTGTGAAACAATCAATTTCTGGTGTTTTAAGCCGCCCAGTCTGTGGTACTTTGTTATGGAAGCCTTAGGAACTAATACACCTGCAGAGTATAAATCTGCAACAAGCCAAGGTCATTCCACACCAAGGCCAAAATGAGCATTTCTGAATTAAGGTGCGTCCCACCTATGAGCAATATGATTTCTGACAAACTGTGATAATACAGATGAATCCAGACTTACGATCGGGTTATGCCCCCATTAACCTGTTCTAAGTTGAAAGTATTATAAGCCAAAAATGCAGTTAATACACCTGATCTTCTGGATGAACATCATAGCTTAGCCTGGCCTACCTTAATGTGCTCAGAGCACTTACATTAGCCTACAGTTGGGCAAAATCATCCAGCTGCCACTGTCCAGCATCACGAGAAAGCATCGTACCAGGTATCGTTAGCCCAGGAAAGATCAATATTCAATATTCAAAGTACAGTTTCTACTGAATGTGATCGCTTCTGCACCATCGTGGAGTCGAAATTGCAGTTTGGACTATCATTCAGTCAGGGACGTCTGCATAGAATTAGTCAATGTAAGTCCTATTTTGAAGCATAGTCTTTACTAAAGGTTTTCTTTCTGTCTTTCATAGACACAGATGGGACATGCTAAACTGTATGTTTTCAAGAACTAAGAGGGGAAAAGACCTCTCAGTACCTTGGGGAAGGAGCATGTGGAGTAGACATGGGCAAGCCATGCTTTAGCTCTGTCAGTACCTGGAAGTTCTTCTGAATTTTATTTCACCCACATGTGGCCCTTCATTATTTTTTTCTGGATTAGACTCCTCAGTATGACTCTTGCTTCCCCTGTAAAAATCAAAGATTTCTCTCATTTTAAAAATGGCTAAATTTGTCTGCTTTTGCTGATGTTCATCTTTGTCCTAAGTGCCAATGATTTCAGGAAAATAGTAGCACAATTACTTTCCTACTTTGTGGGGAAAAGTCAGCATTAAGGTGATGAGTGCCAACAGAATAAGCCACTGGAGAAAAAAGCTGATGGGTTAGGGACCCCTGGGTGTGTCTCTCCCAGAGGTGGATGTGCCGAGGCTATGAGAGCCTGGGGCCCGTGAGGTCAGCACTGCCATCGCTGCAGTGTGAGGCAAGGGCCGGAATCCTTCAGACCACCTCAACAGAAGGGGCTGGCTGGTGTGCCCTGGAAGGGGAGCTCAGCTATGGCTGACATGGAAGCCATGTGGACTATTTGGTTAAGCAGAACAACCTTGAGCATCCGCCAAGTCACAACGTAAGTGATAACAACAAACACAAAGACTGTCCTTTGCTGCCTAAGCTCTTCTCCCTTTAAAACATACCTCTCGCTTTCGTTAAAAGTCACCCACTTCCTACTAAAAGAGGAGGAAAAGAGCTCTAAGCTTCAGTTGTGAAGAAAAAAAAATCCAGAGGTAATGAAAATTTTAAATTTCTTTACAAGAAATGTATCCAGTTACCAAACTCTTCTCTCCCCTCCCTCCCTTTCTCAGCCCCTCACATTAAATAAAAAAAAAAAGAAAAAGGCATTTAGACTTTGGCTTTTCATGAAAGGCATACAGTAAAAGTATCCGTGTTCCAAAATTCCAAAGCAATTTCACAATCATAATGAAATGAGGGAGGAAATGGTTTTGTTGAGGTCTCGAAAACAGTCACCCCATGTTGCTATGTGGAATATCTTTATAAATTGTAAAGGGATTTGCAAAAATCAGTTCATTCATTCAACACACACTCACTGAGCATCATTTGTGCACCAGGCCCCATGCGAGACGCTGGGGACACAGAGATGAATAAGACACAGGCTGCCCGGAAGAGCTCACAACAGTTATTATTATTATTCATTATAATGTGGCCAGGCTTCCATGCCCTGCTCCTACCTCCAGCCCCAGGAACCTTGATTTTAATGCACAAAGAACCATATTGTGGGAAGAAAAAAAAAAGAAAGAAAATGACCACAGTAAATCCTGTAAAGGTGGCAGGTCTCTCCAGATATATAGCTACACTGTGAGCTTAGACCTCCTTTAAACTAAGGGCAGGGGAAGAAAAGGACACAGCAAAACGCCTAAGCAAACGGCACCACGCCGAAGCACAACAAACAGCTGGAACTAAATTAGGGAAATGCAAAACTAATTGGGAAAAGAAAATTATACATAGTATACAAATCAGTTAAAAAGAGAAATGGAACAAACCGGAACAGAGTCAAAAGCATCCTTCTCTCCGTGTCCTTTTCAGAATTGCCCCAGATTGTCACCTGAAGAAAGACATTACCTGCAGCTCACTGGAGACTGAGGTTCCCAGACAAAGGGATCCGGGTCTGGAATTGATAACCCAATTTCTACACAGTTTGGCTTGAACTCAGATGAGCCAACTCGAATCAAATATCAAAACTCAGGTTTTCTGATGTGATTTTATGCCCGCTTAGAATCGGTGGCTGAGGAGAAAAGTAGGTACACAATAAATCTAAAATCATTCAATTACCTTAAGTCAATCGGGAGGCTTATATTTACTGAGAATAGGTGTTTGACTTCCATATTACAAAGACATGCAAACGACTCCCATGTTGCAAAATCATTCTGGATAGTTTATTACTCTGTTCTCAGTTGTTCCAGGAACAAGGAGAAAGGCTTTTGAGTTCGATCAGGAAAATATTACATTTGTCAGTTGGCATCAACAGCTAATGTGCCAGCACAGCCTCGGAATTAACTGCTGTATGACCATCAGCTCACAGGAAGGGAACATCCAGCCCCTCTTTGGAAACAGATTCATGTTGCAAAACCACCCGAGTTAATTTCCTTCAGTTAATTAAACCAGCTTCCTTACTAGCAAAGGGGGATGACCAAGTCTAGCCTACATTTGATGACTCAGAATGAGGAAGTTACCTGCCCCCATTTCAGTTTTTAAACTTTAACCTTCAAACAGTGTCTTGTTGAATCTGTATGAGCATTATTAGCCCTCCCCAGTAAAAGTTCTGTTTTCAGTGTTGTTGGACCAAGGATTCTTTCAGAACTGTCTGTGCGAAGTACCATCGAGGTCTGCTACCTGCTGAGTCCCCACATTGCTTCATCGCAGAAAGCTGTGTGTGTGTGTGTGTGTGTGTGTGTGTGTGTGTGTGTGAGAGAGAGAGAGAGAGAGAGAGAGAGAGAGAGAGAGAGAGAGAGAGAGCCAAAGGCAACCTAGGTCTGGTGCCCTTGGGAAACTGGAGACTCTGAAGGTCCCTGTGACATGATACCTCGCATGGAGGATGGGGTCAAGGTGGACACACTCTGACTTCCTTATCTGAAGCAAAATGGTGGTGGTGATAAGGGGTGGGGACGAGGGCAGAAATTCCTATGGAGTCCCTCAGGGATCCAGATCCAAACCAGGGTCAGGCTGATAGTACTGTTACCCAGACTGGCCCCAATAATTTAGGCTCTCCTCAAAGTTATCAGCACAAAGCAATTTTCGTTGTATGTCCATTATATGCCAGGCAAATCCACAATCTTTTAATTCCCAAATCAACCCTGCAAGGTAATAAACATCACTTATACAAATGAAGAACTGGGGGTTTGGGGAGATTAGATACATCACCCAAGGTCACGCAGCTAATGTGAGGGAGTTGAGATTTGCATTCCAAAGCCTGTGCTTTTCCGTTACACGCCTCTCCACTTGTGCTTGGAATGTGTTCCTCATTTCCCAACTAGTCAGAAGTGAGCATGGCTCCAAAAGCAGACAGAAAAGAGGGAAGAAAGCCTCGGAACTGCTCCTTCTCCACAGTGGTTGCTGGCATAGAAGGAAGTACTATCTGAACGTGGGTTTCCTAGAACGGCTGTAGCGCTCTCACACCTTCTCACTACCGTTCTGCAGTGGTCTCAGTTGCTCAGGTATAAATATATATTGGCCACTAACCCAGCCCCAGTCAGATCCTACAGAGGATGGTGTCGGCGATGGCATGCTGCCCACGTGAGCCACGGTCATGACTACTCATAATGATGACCACTTTCCAGGGACATCACTACAAAGGCACCCACAGGAGCACACATCTTCCAGGAAACAGGACCTGCTCACAAGCATCTGAAATGCCATGCTCTAGGTAAACACATCTCAACTCTTAAAAGTACAGAGGGCCACCAACTATGGGCCACTGACGGAGTTGTGCACACTCACTCTGTGCCCTCATGGCCTTCACCCAGGTCTTTCTAATTCTTTATTACTATCTTTAAGTTTCACTTCCCTTGTAAGATAGGGCTAAGCTTGCCTAGTTCAGAAGATGATGTAAGGACTAAATGAGTTAACATCAATAATTCATCCAACAAGAATACCACTTGAAGACTTTTGTAACTGCCCCCTCCCATTAGTAATAGCATAGTAACCTGTAGGAATTTTCAAGTGGGTGTATTTCACCCCCCTGTACAATATTGTTATAGAGATAATGCCAATACATAGTTTTAGATGACAGAAGCATGGTTCCATGATTAGGATACTGCTGACTTTTTAAACAGGAGGTTTACATTAAAAAATGAATTTTTAGATCTCTGAGAACCCTAAAAAATTGTATGCAGACTCTTGTGGGTAGGTGTCTCTCCCTTCCCCCCCACCCCTTTCTCTTTTCTTTTCAGGAAAGAGGGTCTAAGCTTTTTATTTGATTCTCAGTGTGGTTCATGATCCTTCAAAAGTTGAAGAACCACTCTCCTTCAGCTTACCAGTAACAAACGACTGTGTGGAATCTGTCTTATAAGCAGCTTTGATGTCACTGAAGTTCAAAGCCACATGCTCTTGCCATTCTAGGTTGCATTGATGAACATATGTTCTCTAGATCCAGGAAGACATATGCATGTTCTACACTGGCGTCACCTGGAAGGCTGGGCTTGACTCTGGAGTCATCGTCCTCATCAGGGAGCAACGAGGCAGAGGGCAGGACCATGGCAGAGGAGGCCCCAGAACCATATCATGTGAGTCAGGTGAAGGCACTGAGGCCATTTTGCTGGAGAAAGAGAAGAGCTGAGGAGTAGGAATGCCACAACTTCTCTTTAAATGGTTGATGGTTCCTGATATAGGAAAAGGGTTAATCTATACAGCTCCAGAATATGGGCCTAAGATCAATGGTTGGAAGTTACGGAGAGAACTATCTAAGGAGGGACTTCTAAAAATGATTAGATTCTTAATTTACAAAATATATAAAGAACATACACAACTTGACACCAGGAAGACAAACAATCCAATTAAAAATGGGCAGAGGCCCTGAATAGACACTTCAAAGAGGACATACAGATGGGCAATAGACATATGAAAAGATGCTCAAGATCATGATGTCCTCTGCGCAATCACCCAAGAGATGCAAATCAAAACGACAATGAGGTATCACCTCACACCTGTCAGAATGGCTACCATCAATAAATCAATAAACAACAATTACTGGCAGAATTGTGGAGAAAAGGGAACCCTCATGAAGTGCTGGTGGGAATGCAGACTGGTGCAGCCACTGTGGAGAAAAGTATGGAGTTTCCTCAAAAAATTAAAAATGGAACTGCCTTTTGACCCAGTGATCCCACTTCTGGGAAAATATCCAAAGAATCCAGAAACACCAATCAGAAAGAATATATGCATCCCTATGTTCATAGCAGTGTTATTTATAATAGCTAAGATGTGGAAACAGCCCAAGTGCCTATCAGTAGATGAATGGATAAAAAAAGCTGTGGTACCTTTACACTATGGAATACTATGCAGCTGTAAAAAAGAAGGAACTCTTACCCTTTGCAACAACATGAATGGACCTGAAGTGTATTATGCTAAGTGAAATAAGCCAGTCAGAGAAGGACAAATACCATGTGACCTCACTAATATGGGGAATCTAATGAACAAAATAACCTTATGAAAAAAATGGAACCAGAAGCATGGATACATGGAATAGACTGGCCAGTACCTGAGGGAAGGGGAGCGGGGGTAACTGGATAAAGAAGGTGAAGGGATTAGCTAAGGAACATCTATAATAATAAAAGCGTAATATGCTAATTAGACCAGACGGCCAAACAGCGGAATGACCATCTGGACGACCTTCCAGACAAAGCCGGGGCTGCAAGGGCCGAGCCCCTTGCATGGATTTCGTGCATTGGGCCTCTAATATATGCATATGCCATGAACACAGACAATAGTTTAGTGAAGGCCAAGGGAAGGGGAGGCAGGGGGGAGGTGGGCAATGGGGGGTGGGGTTAAAAAGGGGAATATGTGCAATAATGTCAATATTAAAATTTTTAATAAAAAAATAAAAATGATTAGAGAGATTCAAAATAGAAAGGGCTGTCTGGTGAGGCTAATGAGCTTCCTGTCCCTTGAGTTTTCATGCCAAGGCTGCACATTCATGTGTCAGGAATTTGTAAAGGGGATTCTTTACTGGGTGGAAGGTAGAGAAAATGACCTCTACAATTCCTTCCAATTCCATGGTCTAATTAAGCTTTTATATCTCTTATTAAAATTTATAGCCAAAGACCGTTCTAATAACTTGTGGCAAATGACTTTATAAAGGGAATAATCACATTCTTTAACTTTTTATTTTTATGTATTTTGTTTTCTTAAAATGGGGTGCACCTATGCATGGAATGCTGTGTCTGTGTTTTCAGCACACGCTCCTCCCATGACCTCCTTTTCTGAGTCTCCCCTATTCCCACCAGAGTTCACCCACCCTCCTCTCTTCCCTGGACGTTTGTGCTCTCCTCCAATCTATTCTCCACCAACACCCAGAGGAAGAGTTTAAAACCATGAATCAGGGCATGTCTTTTTACCTAAAGTCCTTCTATGGATTCCTATTTCTCTTAAAGTCAAACTCGTAACCCTGGTCTACAAGGCGCCGGGTGACCTGGTGTCTCCGTGCTCATTTCCTGCCCTCCGCCCGTCTCCACGGCACTCTCGCCATGCTGGCCTCTCCTCCTGCTCTCTTTCTCCTCTCCACCTGCACCTGCACCTCTGTCCTCTGTGCAACCTGCTTCTCTAGCTCCCCCTCTCCCTTCAAGTTTCAGCTCAAGTATCAACTCAGTAAGTCTGTCCCTGGCTACCCTGTTTCACTCAGGTAGCCACTGCCCACCCCCCATACCCTATCACATTACTGTTTTATTTTCTTCCTTCCACTTATCATGACTTATAGAATCGTGCTTCTTATTTTTGGTTTGGAAGTGGCTTCTTCCCCCGTTCGAGTGTAGGCTCCTTGACGATAAGGACCTGGTCTGTATGGTTCAGGAATGTGTCTGTGTCCAGTGTGTGGCACAGAGACATAGCTGGTGGTCTGAAAGTATTTCTGGAATGATAGAATGAACGAGTGATCTTAAGAACACCTCTCTCCAGGACAGACGGTCAGCTCGGGGTCGTGGGTGACCTTATTCTCTTAGACTGAAAGCATGAATAGGCTTACTTGAGGCCTCATCCTCTTCCAGGACAGGGCTGTGCACACAGTAGGCCCTCAAGAGAATTTTGGATTGAACCTCACGAAGCTCACTCATGTAATTTAAAGATAAAGATCTGAGAAAATAATCTTTTTCCCTGAAGAGAGAAAGACATACTGATACCCCCAAGTGTCCTTATGTGCATGGTGGGGTAAGAACCTAGAGAGGAAGAAGAGCAGGTCCCTAAATCTAGGAAAGTGTGTCTTTTTTGCCTCTGAGGGCTCTCAGAAAAATACAATATTCTGGCAGTGAGGAACAGGAGATGCTGGAATGGGTTACTGAGGAGGTGGCAGAAACTCCTTTTCTGGAAAGCTTTAAAAATAGAACAGCCATCTGGGATGATTTAGATATGGTCCTCACTGAAGAAGGGGGTGGGACAGGGAATGAAAGATCTCTCTAAGTCCCATCTCAGCCCTGACTTTCTGATATTTCTCTTTAAGTTTTATTCACAGCAAAAGCCCGAAAGGAGCGAGGAACCCACTTTTTCTTTGTAACTGAAAGTGGAATCCCATTTGAGTTCCAGCTGTAATCCTGCCGGATCATCCATTCTCTGCTTCTCTCCTCAAGCAGGCCATTTGGAGGCCATCATTTTTTTTTTGTTATGCAGAAAGTTTGGATGAAATTTCACTTCCATTCTCTCTTTTCTAGAAAGAAATGGGAAGAGCTGAGATGTTGAAAAACAACAGCCCGAGGAGCACACATCTGCGAGGGTCCTACTCATGCCACCCGGAAGGACGGGGGGACAGGGCAAGATCCCGTGGAGTGCGGCACATCCCGCCATGGGGGCGGCTGCTGTGAAACACAGAAGTTAGGCCCTAGAAGTCCGGTCTGCTGTTCCTGACTCATAATTCTTCATTCTTTTGTTGGTTTTGTTTTTTAATGAGATCAAGCTTGAGAAAGTCAACATGTAACCCACAGGGCATATTTTTCTTAAATTGGTTATGAAATTATTGCAATTGAAGTCTTTCCTAGCTTTGTTCTTAAGCTTCTTGCTTGATTTGTCAAAGCTGCGTCGTCAAAAGAATAATAGACTTTAATACACAGGAGCGTGGATTGTACTATTTTTACTATAGAGGCCACACTGTCAGAAGCCTCGTGAAACGTGTTTCTCAGCAGGACGGTGCGCCATGACTGTTTTTCTAACCTAAAGAAACTTGGTTGTGATGATCAAATACATTTATTTGTGAGTGTTCATTACAAGCCCTGTTATACATAGCAAGCTAATGGCTGCGATGGCCCTCGTTTATTTTTTATTCAGAAGGAACACAAGCAGCTTCCAATGAGGACATTAACTTCTTCGCCTTTCTGTAAGTGAAGGGATAACCCATGTTTTCATGGAATATGGTGTTTCAGAACACAGTGTGACCGTAAAGGTCTTCGCAAACCGTACTTGAAACCCGGCCTTGTCACTTTAGATGACGTTCACCAAATACACCTGTCCCTTCACTGATCACTGCTTCTAGGAGGCTGGCTGAGCATCCAGAGGGTGACATCTCTGTGGACGTGTGTGTGTGTGTGTGTGTGTGTGTCTCCACTGATCCTAGAACCAGAACTTGAATGTCCGCCCTTCAAAGAAAGAAAATGCCAAGGAAGAAATAAGAACTCCTGAAGACCAAACAGCAGAAATGGGATATTCTCAAAGAACTGGAACATGAATTACTTCTAGGGGCCTTCAAATGACCCCGGCCACACTGCTGTGTTTGGTACCTCCTGTTATGTGACTATTTGCTAAAGCGGCCACCGCCCACCTTCCCCTGATGGATGAGGACCCATGCCTGTCCGGGGGGAGAGAGAAACACCTGCTCCTGCAGCCCCGCAGGGCTCGGGAGGGCAGGGAAGGCATAACTGCTACAGAACAGGGCTCCAACTTCTCCTCCCAGGAGGCCATGTCAGCGCTGCAGTGCCCGCGGTGACTGCCTGGGTGAGTGAGGTCGGGGCTCAGGCTTGGGCCAGGGCTACAGTGGGAGGATTCAACCCTGGGGCAAAGCTTGGACTGGTCTGGGCTCACCCCGATCAGATGTGAAGAGAGGGAGGCCTGCACGCCACCTTCTTTCTATCAGCTTTACTGGTATACCCTTCCCTTTGCTCCACTCACTCACACAGACGGGGCAGGTGGGAACTGCCAAGGATGCGGTTCTCCCAAATCCCACTGGCTGCTTCCCGTGTCCTTTTTTCTCTTTGCTCCTCATTTGTGCCCTCTCTCCTCTCCACCTTGTGTTACCCCAGTTGATCCCAGGGACCCCCCCGCCCCCCGGCGCCCGGGGCAAGCTCAGCAGGCAAGAGACATTCTCTGGGCGGCCTGGATCTGCATCTGGAGCTCGTCCCTCTACCACCCCTCACCCTGCCCCTCACAGCCAGGCTCCGGGAGGGCTCATACTGAGCACCCACAGTTTCCCTTTCCTGGCCGCCAGTCTACTCTCCACCCTCTCGGGGGCTTGCTGGCACGCTGGAAAGCTGGGCACTTTGTTATTTACAAACTAGTTTTCAGTCTCACTTCACTCTACAGTGCTGCTCACTATTGCTCCTCTGGGGTTTTCTCACTGCCTCCCCTCGCAAATTCCACACCGCCACTCGCCCAGTGCAAAACAGGCGTCTGCAGCTTGCTGGGGCTTGCAAAAAAGTGTGTGTGTATGTGTGTGTGTGTGTGGGGGGGCGGGCGGGCGGGTGGGGGGCGGCTGCTTTCCCAGAGCCCTTCCTCTGGCATGGCACATGTTATCGCCGATCTGCGGGGAGAGTGCAATTCTAACATAATGAGATATTAATGAGCTTTGCACATGTCCCCAGCCACAACATCTCTGCCTCCCTCCCTCCTGCACTCCCTCTTCCGCAAGTCTGAGGAGAATCTGCTCCTTCGCGGACACCCGGTCCCTCGCCTGCCCTCTCCACTCCAGCGCCCAGCTCTGCCCTGCTCACCTCCCGCTGCCAGCGCTACAGAGCACCCAGCGGGCTGGCACCGCCTTGCTTCCGGGCCTAATGGATGCTTGTTTAAACACTGGAGCTGTTTGCATTGCTGCGGCTCACTGCATGTTAAACACAGTCCTCTGAAACCCTATGCCAATCCAATAAAGGTATCAGCAGTTCAGTGTGGGGAGGCAATTACTATGTGGTCCCAAGTGTGCCTTCTAAGCTCTAGGAAGGGAAATTTGATCGAACAACTAAAAGGAAAATCTGATTCGGCTCAGCGTCACGTGGAAGACACAAGGCTTAGCCGCAGCTGGGTCTGCGGAGGGCAGAGGGAAATCAATGACGGCAGGGAGAGCGACTACACAGCGTTAAGAGGGCCTTAAGCCAGCCTGTTAGGAACACGCTCCCGCTCTCTCTCTGCCCGGAGACGCTGCTGTCCTCCCACTCGGCTCCCTTTCCTTTCTGTCTTTTCTTTTTTCACTCCAAGGGGTGTACTTATTTATTCTTTTATGACAAACTGCCATCCTTATTAACACCTTCCACCTCTCACTCACCTTTAATTCCTTAAGCACTCAAAAAAAAAAAAAAGGCTTTTCTTGTGAAAAATCATTACCATATCAAAGGTGACAGAAAGAGAGCAAAATGATAGAGGATAACCTGGCAGCGAGAAGGAGGGCTCGCCTGCTTCCTGCAGAGGGAACGGTGCGCCCCTAACCTCAGGCCCATGGGGCCGGTCAATAATGCAATGGGTTGCTTTTCTGCCTTAGCTGAGGCTGGAAAACCAGGGGAATTAGACGCAAGATTAAATTTATTTCTCAGCTAAGAAGCAAACGTTTTGGAAAAGTGAATCCTTTCCTCTCTTTTTAAGTCCTGGACATGAAGCAGTGCGGGGCTTTGGTTTCTGTTACTCTCCTCTGGTTTTCATTCAGAAATCTGCCCCTCTATGGTCCTCCTTTCCAGAGGAAGAGTGAGAACGCAGCAATGCAGGCGTCTGGCAGCTCTGAGAAATGCTACACCCAGTGCTCACAGGGCGCGATCCACGCACCAGGAATTCCCCGAGGTTCCTGGCAGCGGGGATCCAGCCGAGACGGAGCCAGAGACCTGCTGGGTGTCAGGATAAAGCTGTCCCTTCAAAGGCTGTGTGGCCAGCGTGCTAAGGGGGTCTGAGCCTGTGTGACCCTCTGCACCCTACGGCTGAGAGATGGAGTGAGCTCTGTCCGTGACAGGGTTTCGGATCATGAGCAGACTGAGAATACTCGGTCTATAGCATGTTTGTGGGGCCTCTAGTCCAGCACACACTGAGTCCCGGGAACAACAGAGGACCTGGCCTGGCAGCCTGGACTTGCCTTCTTGTTACCCATTACACCTGTCTTAGAAAAACCCGCTCCCACTGCCCCAGGCTCCAGGCGGTGGGGCCACCAGGCAGGCCGCACAGCTGCAGGGCCGTCCTACGGCGAGCCCACACTCCGGCACCGCACTTTGTCACTAACTGGGGATGGTCGTGGCGACTGAGAGGGCAGTAACCTTCGATGCCCATATCTGTTGATGTCAGATAAAATATCACTGATTTTACATCAGCCACGAATAGTAGGCCTGGTTCTCGTGTTCACCTTGGTTTTCTCGTGTAACATTCATGGGATGGCCTCATTATCTCAGGCCTGGAAATGTGTGTGGGTGCACCATGGTAAAAGCCCTTCTGAGAAGCATAATCAATGTGTTGCTGTCCTGCGTTTGGGGAATGAAGTGTTCCATTTAAGTTTTATCTACATATACACGTCACATATGTGTGTGTGTGTGTGTGTGTGTGTATGTATAATCTTTTAAGTTCAAAACAATTTTTAAAGATTTTAAACCTTTGTGATGAAAAGCTTTCCTAAAATATTTGGATGCGCCTTGACCAGTTTGGCTCAGTGGCTAGAGTGTCGGCCTGTGGACTGAAGAGTCCCAGGTTCGATTCCAGTCAAGGGCATGTACCTTGGTTGCGGGCACATCCCCAGTAGGGGGTGTGCAGGAGGCAGCTGATGGATGTTTCTCTCTAATGGATGTTTCTGAGTCTCTGTCCCTCTCCCTTCCTCTCTGTAAAAAAATCAACAAAATATATATTTAAAAAAATATTTGGATGCTTTCCTAGTTTATTAGACGGTAGCTAGCTTTTTTAAAAAATAACTCATGGAGTCATAAGCTACCAGTTATAAGCTACTGTCTAGCTCAGTGATGGCGAACCTTTTGAGTTCGGCGTGTCAGCATTTTGAAAAACCCTAAATTAACTCTGGTGCCATGTCACATATAGAATTTTTTGATATTTGCAACCATAGTAAAACAAAGACTTATATTTTTGATATTTATTTTATATATTTAAATGCCATTTAACAAAGAAAAATCAACCAAAGAAATGAGTTCACGTGTCACCTCTGACACACGTGTCATAGGTTCGCCATCACTGGTCTATCTTCTTTGTCTAGAAAAGAAAGGCTAGTTATTTGATTACCACCTACCTTTATTAGGAAAGATGAGAACCTTGTAAAAGAGGACAGACCAATGCATTTTTGAGACTCATTTGTGACCCCGCTTTGAGACAGCACCGTGCTATATGTCCAGGGTCTAACACCTGGAGAAGTGCCATATCTGTTTCTCCATACGGCACGAACTCTCTCCCATCTCCACTCAGCAGAAACAGCACATTTTAATTTTGTTCTTTGTGCTTGAAATATCACCATGAACTAAAAATGTAATACTGACCCCAAACTTCTTCAACCTATTCTCTTTTCTCTCCCCAGATACAGAAACTCACAAAATCCCTGTAAGCCCATAATGTCATTCTCAACCAGAAATGGCAGCTGAACTGAAAAAAAAAAAATTACAGAAAATAAATTCTACTCCAAAGATGGAGAGGTGTGGTGAAATAATATTTTCTTAATAGCAATTCCAAGACGATGGCAGTAGAGGCGATCCCATAGGGGTATTCCTCTTCTTTTGATTGCAGCAAGAGGCTGTTTTAACTGAAAATGCAGGGTGGGGCAAAAGTAAGTTTACGGTTGGGAGCACGTGAAACACAGCGTTTAGCCTTGCATGACTATTTATTCATTACTGTATTCCTCTCCACACGAAAAACGGTGAGCCTACTTTTGCCCCATCCAGTTGGCGAAGAACCATCTCAGAAATCTTTACCTTCCATT
Source organism: Myotis nattereri (assembly GCF_964212035.1). NCBI lineage: Eukaryota > Metazoa > Chordata > Mammalia > Chiroptera > Vespertilionidae > Myotis > Myotis nattereri. Next base: position 61,597,072 of record NC_138080.1, on the reverse strand, counting down.
CTATTTACATAAAAATGTTGTCTCTTTTTGTTTCACTTTGTAACACAAGACATTTTCTCTCCATGTAGACATCTTGCATTCTGTCATCCTGGATCAAGAAATGCATTCCTTCTCACCACCAGGAAATAAAGTCATACCTGAGCGTAACACTGCTAGGTGACGGCTAAACGCACGGCAGTCGGGTATCCTGAAGTGCATGTCCCTCCCCTGGCGGGCTTCACGTGCAGCGCACTCTCAAAGAGGTGTGGCCTCCCACCTACATGGAGGCAGATGTAAAAACCTTTCTTCCCCTCCGGAAACGAGCATCTAATCCGTCTCATTTCAGTACCCGTTTAGATCAATACTCCCTGATGACCCAAATTGCTGAAATCCTTTATTGGGAGTAAAACCTGAGCGTCCTCCACCTGAGTTACTGATGGGAAAACTCGAGTGAACAAGTGGAAGAACTCTGTCTCCGTGGCCGTTCAGTGTCCAGTAACGCAGAAGCCGAATCTGCGAAACATGATTTCAGCTTCTGCGACAGCAAAAAGTGATTTGGAGATTAGAGTAAAGCATGAGCTGAATTTGGGCGCTTAACGCAGAACATTTAAAGAGGTCCCTCTTCCACGAGGCATCCCAGAAATGACCTCAATCTGCACTGTGCAAAGAGGGTGAGAGAGAGGATGGACCTTTTTTGGGGTCTCTGCAATAGAGCGGTTGCTCCTATGGATGAAGTGGCCAAGAAACAAGACATCATATACCAAGAGTACAAAAATAAATATGAAAGAAGCCAGGTACGGCCACCTCCATGCGCACCATGCAGAACAGGGACCACGGATGGCCCTTGGAAAGGGTACATGTCCAGTTAAGGACACGTTGACAGGATATTTATTATATTCTCTCTATTTTTCTGTATGCTTGAACATTTCAAAAATAAAATGTTAGTACAAACAGGCTGCCTCCGGTCCTGCTCAAAGCGCTTCCCAGGGCAACGGGAAGGTCCAGGAAAAGGAAAAAAACGCTGCTGCCTGCATCATAGTCTCAGAAGTGATTCCAGATAAAGCCCTGGTCAGCTTGAAAACTAAACTGTCCACACACAGAGGAGGCGCATTTTATGTCTTTTCTGACCCAAAGGAAAGAGCTTTTCGCCCAGGATGTTAGTTCGACCCATTCGTCTAGAACAGTGATGGCGAACCTATGACACACGTGTCAGAGGTGACACGCGAACTCATTTTTTTTTGGTTGATTTTTCTTTGTTAAATGGCATTTAAATATATAAAATAAATATCAAAAATATAAGTCTTTGTTTTACTATGGTTGCAAATATCAAAAAATTTCTATATGTGACACGGCAGCAGAGTTAAGGTTTTTCAAAATGCTGACACGCCGAGCTCAAAGGGTTCGCCATCACTGGTCTAGAAATACGTGGAATTGAGAGCCGTAAGGCATGGAAAGGAATGGTGAGTAGCAAAGGATAGCTGGCTGCCTTACCTGCTTTAAAGTTAGTTTGGATCCTCATTGGTGAAAGAGATGGTTGCAATCTTAATTAATAAAAGCCTCCCTTTCATTTTTTAAAAATTTTGAACTCCTTTTTTTTATCTACAGAAAAGACACAAAAATAGTACAAAACCCTTCTTATCCTTTATGCCACTTTCCTTAATGTGAATGTCTTACATAAGCATGGTATACTTCTCAAGAACAGGGAATTGACATTCACACAATATTATGAATTAAACGACAGACCTTATTTGAATGTCACCATTTTTTCCACTAATGTCCTTTTTCTTCTGAGGATCCTGTCCAAGATGACCTCATAGTGCATTCGGTTACTATTGCCTTAGTCTTTCCTTGACTTTCTTGGCATTGACACTTTTGAAGAGAATTGGACAGTTACTTTGTAGAATGTCCCTCAGTTTGGCTTTATCTAATGTTTTTTCATAACTGGAATGAAGGGAGGCATTTTTAGCAAGAGTACTACGCAAATGATCTTCTCAGCGCATCCCGTGGAGGGGTTCCTGATGTCAGTGTGTCTATTACTGGTGATGTCTCCCTTGATCACTTGGTTAAACTGGTGTCTGCTGGTTTCTCCGCGGCAGTGACTATCTTTACCTTTGTAGTAAATAAGTATCTTGGGGGAAATGTGCAGAGACTAGGAAAATCCTTCTTCTCCTCAAACACTGCCACTAATTTTAGCATCCATCTGGTGACCTTGTCTGAAACAATTATTACTGTGGGGTTTGCCTAATGGTGATTCTGCTTCCCACTTTCCTCTCACATTTATTATCTGGATTCTACTTAAGGAAGAGCTGTCCCTTCTCTTCTATTTGTTTGTTTTTTAATCAGTTTGGACTCCTAGATATTAAGTTAATTTATGGGTTACAATTCAATACTATCATTCTTTATTTTGCTGCCCCAATTGTCCCAGCTTTGGCCACATTTTTTGTGTTCTTTCAAGAAACTCTTGTCGCCTAGTGGAGTGACGCAGTGTCCTTTGCACTGAAAGGTTGCTGATTCGATTCCTGGTCAGGGCACATGCTCGGGTTGAGGATTCCATCACCAGTTGGGGTGCGTACAGAAGGCTACCTCTCACATGCATTTCTTTCTCTCCCCTGCCTCTTCCTCTAAGCATGTCCTCAGGTGAGGACAAAAAAACAAAAAACAAAAAAAAGACTTAATACCTAACCTAAGTGGAGTTTTAGACTCTTTTCCAGAGTGGAATTTTAAACCAATCAGTCTGGAATTTCCTGGTCAGCACTAGTGAGGTACTATGCCTGATAAGACCCCCTGACTATATTGGCTGAAATAATTCAAAAGAAAAAAAAGCTCTTGTCTACCTTTTTCTTCGTGGGGTAGGCCCCTACCCAACAGAGCCACTTCTGTGGTGAGGGCCAGTCCTCACAACCCATGAGCCTGGAGTGCCAATAGCAATGATGGCTCAACTACAACAGGAGGGTGTCCATAGTCCACATGGGAGGGGACACACCTGGAGTGCCCAGCCTATGCGATCAGGGAGTCTGTGCCACTGGACCCTACAGAACATCTATTATATAAGGCCGTCCTACCAAGCCCAGGAAACATGGCAGCTCTTCCTAATACGTAGAAACAAACCCAGGGAGGCTGCCAAAATGAGGAGGCAAAGGAGCATGTTTCAAATGAAAGAACAGAACAAAGAACTAAACACAATAGATAGAAGAAGCTACTAGGTACAGAGTTCAAAACCCTGGTTATAAGGACGCTCACTGAACTCAGGGGAAGAGTAGATTGCCGGGGTCCAACCCCAGCGGGTCCAGGGGTCCCCAAAGGTGTGGACGGAGTTGGCGAAGAAGGAATGACACGGAGACAGCGTTCAGTTGATCAGCAGCCTAGCCAGGATCTCTAGCCAGGATCTCCAGCCAAGTTCTGGTCTGGATCTCCAGAGAGGTTCTGCTCTGGATCTCCAGCCAGGTTCTGTGTCCACGTTGTCTTGCTAGGTTCTCCAGCCAGGTTCTCCAGGTTCTCCAGCCAGGTTCTGTAGCCAAGTTCCCTCACTAGGTTCTCCAGCCAGGTTCTGTCCAGGTTCTCCAGCCAGGTTCAGTCACCAGGTTCTAGTCAGGTTCTCTTGCCAATTTCTGTAGTCAGGTTCAGTCCAGGATCTTTTGCCATGTTCTCTCGCTAGGTTCTGTCTCTAGGTTCTGAGGCCAGTTTCTGTCCAGGATCTTTTGCCATGTTCTCTCCAGTGAAGTTCTTCTGTCTCTAGAGAACGTTTTGTGTAGGTTCTGTGCCTAGGTTCTGTCTCTCTCGGTTCTGTCTTCTTACATCTGTATTTATACCAGTTGATTCCAATCCTATCAATCTCTATTTCAAAGGTTAGGGTGTTTCTTATCTCCATTCCAGGGAGTAAAGATTATGTAGCTTAAGCATGATTGTTCGTAGTTAAAGTGATTAATTACCCACTTGGCACTTAGTTAAGAGGTTTTATTCCCTCCCTAACTTTAGGGGAAAATCCCTACCTGGGGAAACAACCTTTCTCAGAGACCTTGGTTAAAACACATAGTGCCAAGAAGGTGAGAAAACATTTTAAGAACAGTATGCCATATATGCCAGGTCCTTTGAAACAGCAAGGATGGACCGGCTCCCGGCAGTAGATGAACTTAGTGAGAACTCCAACAAAGAGATAGGAAACATAAAAATGGAACTAGAAGGCATAAAAAAGAACCAGGCAGAAATGAAGAATACATAAAATGAAATGATTACATTATAGGAAATCAACAGTGAAGCAGAGGATCATAACAGAGATTTGGAAGATAAGGAAGCAAAAGCAAAAAACACCCAATCAGAATAGCAAAAAGAAAAATGAATCCAAAAGAAAATGAGGATAGTATAGGGAACCACTGGGACAACTTCAAGCATACCAACATTCACACCATGGGTGCACTGGAAGGAGAAGAGAAAGAACAAAAAACTGAAAACCTGTATGACCTGGGGGAGGGTAGGGGCTGGCTGGAGAGGGGTAAATGGAGGAGAAAATGGGAGACATCTGTAATATTGTCAACAATAACAACAACAAAAAAGAAATAAAAAGAAAACCCATGTGAAAAAATGACAGAATACTTCCTTAACATGGTGAAGGAAATAGACATACAAGTCCAGAATGCACAGAATCCCAAACAAGATGGACTCTAAGAGGTCCACACCCAGACACATCATAATTAAAATGTCAAAGGTTAAAGACAAATTCTTAAAAACACCAAGAGAAAAGCAGTTATTTACCTACAAGGGAGCTCTCATAAGACTATCAGCTGATTTCTCAACAGAAATTTTGCAGTCCAGAGGAGAGTGACACGAAATATTCAAAGTGATAAAAAGCAAGGACCTACAACTGAGATTACTCTACCTGGCAAAGCTATCATTTAGAATCAAAGAACATATAAAGAACTTCCCAGACAAGAAAAAGCTAAAGGGGTTCATCAGTTCAATAGTTAGCACCCTCCAAACTACAAACTGCCTACATTTTATCCATTATAATTATAAGGCCATTAAAACAGAGCCATATAACAACTTCAGTCACCAGGGAGTTTTAGAACACTGGAATTAGATTCAAACCATCACAGCTACTTTATTAATGTTGTATCACTCTTCAGATGCGATAGTTTATCGCAGGGAACAGCTTAAGCTCAAATATACTCACAACTATGCAATCATGACAGCATTTATTAGTTAGAACATAATGCACAGGCATGGGCTGTACGTGCTAGAGAATATTTGGCTTTCATGTTTGAGAAGCAACTAAAAGCCAACTGTTGGTATGCCACAGGCTCTGTTTATTATGTTCTTTTGAAGGAAGAAAGGAAGGAGCTAAATTTACTCATTTATTTTGTAAGATACCAGACAACTTAACTATTAAAGGGTAACAGGAAGGACAGAAGTGAAGGAAAAGAGAACAAACAATTTTCTTCTATTAATTAGCTTGTGAAGAACTTTGGAACTGCAGATCCATTGGCTCTAAGGAAGTCTGGCCTGGAGGTCCAGCCTTGCCCCAGCCAGGTGACCACGTGGAGGTGGGTCATCATCCACTATTCTTCTCCCTGGTTGTAGAGATGAATGGACTTCAAGCCTTGTCTTAGAAAAAGTATCCTTCCTACCCTCACAGAATAGAGCTTCTAAAAATGATTACTAAAATAGACATTTTTTTATCTATAGAAATATAGATAATCTGGTGAAAGATAGAGGCATTTTTTTCTTCTTCAAGGGAGTCAAAAGAGTCACATTGAAGGAGGGGCCCATATTGTTTACCAAGAAAGTTCTGTGACCAGAAGAGCTTTCCACCACCACCACCACACGTTTCCTGGTAGAGTCTGTAGACATGACTTCATTCACTGAGTTCACAAAGGTGTTGAGAAAGACCATGCACCTGACCTTCACTAGTACAAAGGTGGGTGGAGGGGGGAAAGATGTAGAGGACAGTCCCCACCATTAAGGAACTCAGCATCTGTAAAGCTATTAAACAGCCATACCCATAGGAATTAAGCTCCCTCACTGCAAAATTGTTGTATTAATAAATACCTTTATCAACTAAGGCAAGCAAAGTTGGCAGGATCGAAGGGTCAATTATGAGCACTCAAACATAGTAGTAAGGAAGAGGTAAAGGCAAAGACTTTGAAGCAGAAAGGACTGCCCCTCCCCCACCATACTCCTTCCTTTGCGGCCAGGGCCCCTCTTCCCTGTCTTTTCTTTCAGTCCCTTTTTCTTATGTTTAAACGGAGAGTAATCTGACACTAGAGCTTTATACTGTTTGTTTATACTACACTAGTTATGTTGGTCACTTAGGTTTACATTTTACCAGCTGAGTCCATGAATTTTTAAAATTTAAATTTGGTATACAGTATCATATTAGTTATATGAGTTTCAGGTGTAAAATATCGTGATTCGACAGGTTTATACCTTTCAATGTGATGCAACTTGCTGAATGGGAGCACATATTCAGGAATTACATCTAAAGTATATAAGAAATTCATGTAACTCAGTAACAGAAAATAAACAATTTGATCAAAAAATGGGCAGAGGGCATGAAAAGACATTTCTTCAAAGAAGACATTTAGGTGGTCAACAGGCATATGAAAAGAGTTTGAAGAAAGCATTTTAGAAGTAATTTCCTGATTTAGAAGTGATTTCCTGTATAAAACTTTGAATAGTGTTTTTAACTACCCGTCTTGGGTCAAATTTATGTTAGAAAAATATCATGTGTTCAGTTATTACTGTCTCATCAGGGCACTGTCTCTTTTGCTCAGATTTTTTTGTTTGATTTAAAAAGATATTAAAACTCTATTACTTTAAAGCAGTTTAGATTTACAGCAAAGACACAGAGATTTCCCATATACCCCCTGTACCAATGCTCAGATTATCACTGATTAATTTACCCCATATTAGTTCCTTACTGGGTTAGAGTTTTTTATGTTAATTTTTTTATATCTTGGAATTTTTTGGTATTTCCCTCTAATTCAGACTGACTGGAAATGGAAAAAGTCCATCATGTGGGAAGAATAAGTTACTGTATAAAATACTTTTAAAAAGCCATTGATCTCAGGATTGCACAATATCTCAAGTGAAGGCTAACAAAATGTTGCTTAGTTAACAGGGACTTGGAGTTAGTTAAATGCTGAAATAAATAGATAAGACATTTGTAATTAGCATATTGATTGTTTACCTATAAATGCAAGCTTCTGAAGTGCTTGAGGGGAGCTGAAACGTAGCTTGTTAAGAGTTTTAAATATGCCTTCCAAATCATTTATTTCAATATTAATAGACACCATTTTAGAACCAAATCTTTGCTAGGCCAAGGAAAGTTATATCATCATAAATTTCGAGTAAGTGTAGTCAACTATTAATCTTTCCTTCCAGAAAAATGCTACCAAAAGTCCCTTTAAAAGTAGGTTTGCATGCCTGGCAATCGAAAAGATAACATGAAACTCATAGAACTAATCTAGTTTCAAACTCTATCAGCAGCAGTGTTGATCTCCCATACTTCCATTTTAAGGGAAATGAGGCCACTCCCTTTGGTTATAGCTGATTGGTCCAGGGATGAGCACCTGGTCCAGGGGAAGCCTTGGTCTCTGTATGAGAGGCCGGCTTGAGAGATGAGCTTGTTCCATCGCTTCCGACCCTGGGAAATGCACGGGGAACATGGAGAGTCAGATGCAGTTCGCAGTGGCAGCAGGACTGGAAAGACAGGGGCTCAGAGTAACCAGGGGCTGGGCGTTGAGTTACAAAGAAATGATTATGAGGAAACAGGTGTGTTGAAAGAGAAAGAAAGGAAGGATAGAAGGAGGGAGGGAGGAAAAAATGAGAAAGAGATAGAGACACAGACACACACAGGACAGATAACAGATGGTCTCTATCACCCTTGAGAAGCCGTGCTTTGGCCCTAGAGATTCCCTTGTTGGCTTTTTTCCACTCAGGCCCAGCCCACAGGCATCCTTTGCTTTTGCCTTAAAGCGAGTATGTCGCTGTTCCTTACTCTGGAGCTTGCTGCTGGAGATGAACTAAAACACCCAAACATCTTCCTATAATAGGAGCTAAGGAACGGGGCTCTGGGGCGTGTGTTTGTAGCAGGGGGCGAGAGGGGGAGACATCCAACACATAATACAGTTCACACTGACGGCCTTTCATCGTACAAATGTGAATTTGCTTACATAGGTCTGTACTTTCACCCACAGGACCACAAAGGGTCTTTGTCTGGGGTCCTCAGGACCGAGGAGCCGCTAGTGGGTGACGTCCCAGCGTGGCTGCGGCATCGGTGGGCCCACGCCAGCGGCCGGTGGTGGAGTCTGTCATCCTCCTCTGACGTTTACGCTCAGGACAGCGTCTGCCTGCTAAATACCTACTTAGTCCCATTTGGCCAATCAAACTTCAGGTCTAATACACGATTACAGTAACAGGCAGCTCTTAACCCAGCGCAGTCTTTGCTTCCTGAGGTCAGCCTGGAGCTCTGTTGGAAAACAAGTGTTCACACAGCAGGGAGGGGGAACCCAGAGGCGGTGTGAGAGAGAGAGTGGGAATATGCTGTGAGTGTGCGTGACTGTCAGTGTGTGTGCAAGAGTGTATGTTGGGGGCAACGCGGGGAGGAAATGGAGCAGAATAAATTGGAAAATGAGGGTGGGTGAAAACGTATAGAGATCCTTTTCTCTCATCTGGAAATACAGATTCACATGTAAAAAACCCATGAACCGCGTTTTCGGCTGTGATGTCATTCTCCAGAAGGCAGATCCTATCACGCTCTGAACGAGGGAGAGGAAGTCGACGTGGTGCTCTTCCACTCCCGTTTCTACTTCCGTCAAAGCATAAATATGAACCACGGGGCTCCCCCCGCCCCTAAGTTAGAAGCCTGGATGTAGCTAAGGGAGGTCAGCTTCCAAAGAGGATGTATCCTCAGGGGTAGGGAAAAAACAAACTCCACTCCACGCTTTCTTCCTGAAATGCCAAGGAAACCTGGGGGGCGGCTGCTGCTGTTTTTCTAAATCTCTTTGCCCTGACCACCCTTGGTAACAAACGTGGAGGGCAAGGATTCTTGATCCGCAGAGAGAAAATAAACCGAAGGCACAGAGCAATTTTCTGCTTGTTGAATCTTGTGCCCAGTTTGTTTCAACAAAGCCAGGTTTCCTTAGCATCACCTGACCCGATCTACAGAACAGGCCCTTCTGTGCGACTATAACCACGATGAGCAGATCTCTGCTTTGCCAGCCACTTCATGTCCTGGGCAACGTACCACTGCCAATATCCACTCAATTAGAGGGTATTAATCACCCACTTTCCTGTTTCCCCCCGCTGCCCCTGAGCAGCACACCGAGCCCAGCCGCCTTCTCATGTCAGCCAGCCTTCCCGGCAGATGCAGTTACATGGCAACCAGAAAGAGCCTTCTTTTTTTTCAGACCAATATTCTATTAATCCTTACAAGTTTATTAGTTCTGACTCATAACAATACATCAGCCATAAGTACAGTAAATGATGCTTGGAAATTAATACCCACATTTCAGCAGAGGAGGTTTTGCATATCAAATTATCTTTAAAGTTATAAATAAATAACATACGTGGAATGGATTTAAGCAATAAACATATATTCAACAAACAATACTCAGGAAGCTTCCCGTTCTGCAAGCAAAAGCGATCTCGGCAATATCTTGCTAATAGGCCCTCATTCCCTGGCCTGCTCTGCTCTGGTAAAATCATAAATCTATCACCTCCAATACTGGGGCTGTTTCTTCCCGAGGAAACGGGCGCTTCCTTAATCTAACATTCATTCTCAATGCTTCAGCTCTCCTAGGTTTGTTCTTTATTTGGTGGGTGTGTTTTTTATTGTTTTAAAATAAAAATTGAAAAAAATTAAAGATATCTTTGTTCACTCCCGCCTCCTTCTCTTTACTTGTCCTCTCACCCCCAACTATGCCACTTGAGTAGTTTTAAAAAGTGACCGTCACCCCGACTGGAGTGGTTCAGTGGTTGAGTGTCGACCTATGAACCAGGAGGTCACGGTTCAATTCCTGGTCAGGGCACATACCCAGGTTGAGGGTTTGAAACCCAGTAGGGGTGTGCAGGAGGCAGCCCATTGATTCTCTCTCATCATCGATGTTTCTCTCTCTCTCTCTCTCTCTCTCTCTCTCTCTCTTTCTCCCCCCTCCCTTCCTCTCTGAAATCAATAAAACTATATTAAAATAAAAAAGTGACCCCCTGAAAGGAAGTCCTGTTAGACCATGATTTCAGTAGGGTTTTTCAACAACTAAAAACATTGGAAACTCATCTTGCTCCCAAAAGCGAAGAAGCTGGATTTAGGAGCCAGGAGTCTCCTCTATTGTTTGATGAAAGCAAGGGACGATCAGGTTTCCACCAGGTGTCAAACAACTGAATCGCATTCTTATCCAAAAATAAGTCAGCAAACACTTGTCTTAATTTTTGTTTTTAAACAAAGAGAACAAGAAAGAAAGAGAGAGGCTGTTGTGCTATTTGCCAACGAGTATTTCTAGCTAGCTACATTTTTTAAAAGATACAATCAAAAAGCTTTGTGGAGATACTTTTCAGCACTGAATTAAATCTGCCTAATTTCATCAGATTTTGTCCCTTGTGGAATGTAATTATTGCACTCCTGTTTCCTAGAACTAAATATTTTATGCTTAACCTCATTCATAGATGTAACCTGCAGCAACACAACAGCACAGGATTCATGTCGGTGACCATTTAAAGTGAATTATGGGTTAATGACAGAAATCTGCTCCAGACAATGCTCCATCAAGGGACATTTTTATTACTTAACCTCAAAGGCAACCCCAGCAGAACTCAACTTTTTGCCAGCCACTCCTCTAGGTTCTTGGTCAATTTCCTTTTCTTTTCTCCATCTTGGTCCTTTTCTAACACGTCTCTTTTTTTCCCTAGGTTCCTCTGCACACGGACGTGCTTCCTGCTTATGCATTTAGGAGAGCGGCCTCCATAAATTACATCACACCTCTCCTGCCTTCATGCAATTTCCCCAGACTTCAACATTTCACAAAACAGAAGGATCAAGATGTACAGACTCCACTGCGATGCCCCTGCTGGACTCTTAGGTTAGGGAGACAAACACTGATTTTAGTGGTTCTCTGCTGGGTCAGATACCACACACACGGTGCTCCTCCCCACTCGCGCCTGCCTTCCGTGCCAGTGTGTGCACTCTTGGATCCCTACGGAGTATGGTCATCAAGAGCTATGTGTGGTCCCCAAGGCCAAGAGGTGCTACAGGATAGGCAGTGACATATTCTGAAAGTATAATAGCAAACATTTTGAACTGCCCTTAGTCCCTGGGTAGGTGCTCAATACTAGAGATTGGGAGAGATGGGAATAGGAGTGCTAAGTCTTCCAGGAGGAGTATTTTACAACTAAGAGTATCTTACAGGCGGGGGAGACCCTGGTGACCACCTAGTCAAACTCCATCTGTTCACAGAAAAGAACACTCAGCTCTAGAATCATAAAGTGATTTGTTCAGGGTCACAAAGCCAGTTGGAGGCAAACAAAAGCCCGAACCTTATCAGTTAGTAAGTAACAGTGCTTAGGGGATGAGCCATGATATGGTTGGGGATTGGGGTGGTGATGGTTATGAAAGGGGATAAAATATTTTAATAGCCTGCTGCATTGTGAATTATTGGCACAGTTTCATTTTGCCTCAAGGGTTACACAAGAAATCCAGATAAAATTCTACATTAAAACAAAACTGAATAATTCAAGTTACATAGGCCATCTTTACTTGGTGGCCTCCATGACTTGAAATATATGAGATATTTTATACACATCAAAGCTGTATTTAATATATACTTATAGTAAGTAATATGTTAATGTATCTGTATGTGAAAGATATATTGTAAAGATATATGTATTGCAATTAAAATAATGAGACTAATTTTACTGTACAGCCAATAGTAGTCACAGCGCCCACCCAGAACGCAAACACCTTTGGACATACACAAACCCAATGTATACAACATGTAGTACATTGATTATCTTTCCCTATCACAATTCCACTAATAATCTTTTATGACCTTGATGTATATAGGACTAAAGAAGGGTCTGTTACCAAAAATGCTTCCTCACCCTGCACACTGTGACGAGTGGCCTCTCAGGTCTGTATTCCATGAAGCCTCCTGGAACACGCGGTACCTTGACTCAAGAAGACCCAGGGCCGCCTCACTCATTCCTTGCTCGTCTTCACTCTCCACCTCTCGGCTGATGCTACCTCTTCAATGATGTCTCTTGTATGTGTGTCTTCCTTTTTTGCTGCCAGAGACTTGCTTGAGGCCTCCTTACCTCTTATATAAACTATTATTGCAAAAGCTTTGTAAATATTTCTCTTCATTCTTGACAGGCTTCAGAGTTATCATTCTAACACACAATTCCAGATATCAAGTTGCTCAGACACCTCCCCTGGCTCCCCGTGGCTAACTGAGTCAAGTCCAAACTTCTAGGCATGGTGTTCCAGGTTCTCCAAGAGCTGGTCAGCCTGGCTCCCAACCTTCGACCCAATCCTCTAGGCACCCCCTGGTATTCCCATCATGTACCTTTCTGCCTACTGACCTCGGTGTGCAGAACGTCCTTTTCATTCTAATCCCCATCCCAGCCTCCCTCACCACTGGCCAAGCTCCACCTAGTCTTCAAGTGATATTCTTTGTTAACATCTCGAATGACAGCTTTTAATACATTAAACAGGCACCAGTAGAGGTCCTTCTGCATAGCAGGCTATCACAACTATGTGTCAAAATGGAATGTACTTCTATGTGCTATACCATTTGTTTGTGCTCTATTTCCCCAACCTGCCGTAGCTCTTTTGCATTGCTTTTTAGGTGCATCCTTACACCTTCCCCTCCCTGCCCTTCCACTGCCCAACTGCTAACACTGCTTTGGTGGTTGCTTCATTTAACTTGTCAGGAACTACCTTCACTTGTATCTGGTGAGTTTGTTTTCTCCATATGCATCCCCCTCAATCTGTGTCACACCTGCACAATATGGGTCTCAGTGCCTTCAGGCTGCTATAACAAAACACCAAAGACTAAGTGGCTTATAAACAACAAGTCTGTCACAGGTCTGGAGGTTGCAAGTCCGAGGTCTCAGCGCCAGAGTGGTCAGTGAGGGCCCGCTTCTAGGCTGCAGATTTCTTAGAACAGCCTCACATGGTGGAAGGGGCCAGGGAGCTTTCTTAACTGATTTTCTAAGGGCACTAATCCCCTAAACATCCCCCAAAGGCCCCGCCTTCTAATACCATCACCTTGGGAGTTTAGTTTCAACATGAATTCTGAGGGGATACAAACACTCAGTCTGTAGCAATGTCTAAAGATTTCCCCAGGGCGCCTAGAGTAGAGAATGGCTGGAATCTGCACGTCCTTACTCCCGGGCTGCGTGACTTTGAGCAAGGTGCTTAACTTGAGCCTTGGTCTCCTCACTTGCACAAAGGGATAATAATCCCTCAGTTCTATGAGAATAAACTGGGGCAGTAACACAGGTAAATCACCTGGAGTAGAGGGCGCACTCAATAAATGGCACGCGGTGTGATTTAGACCAGGCCAAAGAAAGTCGGCTGAGAAATGAAGCAAATTGTTTCCCTAAATCAGTGTTAGCCGCCTCGTGAATGAGCTCTTACACTCATCTTCAAACCTGGCTGCCTCCGAGGGGATTCGCTTGGCTTCTCCCCGGCTCACTGGCTTTCTGAGTTCCTGCCATGGGTGGCATGACTACACCCTCATCACATGACACACGATGCAATGCCTGGCACATCACCCTTCCCTTTATGAGTACAGTGCAGCGCAGTCTCCATTTCTGCCATGCCCCAGCACACAGAGAAGTAATAGGAGGGAACTGCTGTTCATTGCGATTTACTTGCATAACTTGGGAGGTAGCTCAGTTCTCAGACTTTGTTATTAATGATATTGTCCTGTAATCGATGTTAAATATAGATCATGAGTGATGCTGATGAATGGGTTGGATGTCACGTTTGTGTTAGTTCAATTACCATCATAAATTTACACATTCTCCGCCCCTACTTTGTAGATTTGGTCTAGGATTTCATTATGATGACATAATACTCTTAGTTGCCATGAAGACATGCTGGCTTTTTTATTTTGTTTTCTATTTCTAGATTTAGCCGTGTATTAGTGGCAACATATGCTGCCAGCATTACAGAATTTGGTAATACATTATATTTATGCTATCTTTGAAAATCCTTTTCACGGTGTAGTTTTCTAGCTTAAGTCACTATTTGTGTTTAATCTTTGGTCTTCCTACAGTACTACGTAGATCCTGCAAAATAACCAGAGGACTCATGAGAATGTATTATTGTAAGTTTCTGAAACAAAACTATCAACTCACAGAGGTAGTTCGATGTATTAGTTATAAAATTTTCAACAGTACTAGCATTGTGTTTGTTAAGAAGTTTTCTCCCCAGTTTTCTCATGCTGTAGCTTAATTCTGATGCACAAAATAAGGGTAATCATAACTTGTATTGTTGATGTTGGAGGCGGTGTGGTATTGGAGTTTTCTTTTGTGAGTGGTTGGGGGAAGATTCTGGGGCAGAAAGAATAATACTAATGAAACTGTCAACTAAGGCCCGTGCCCTAGTGTGCATATGCCAGGTATATGAGTAAGCATGTGTTGTGTGCGTGTTTACAGGGTTGCTATATGCTGAACCCCACTAGGGGCAAGACAAGCTCTGGGACGTTTTGTCTAATATGCCCCATAATTTCACATAATGGGATGAACTACACAATCCTCTCTTACTTCGCATTAAAAACCTTAAGCCCCAGGGCAAAGTGGCATATGACCAAGGAAAGCACTCTCCAAGGGCTTTCATCCCACCCTTGAACAGCCACGCTGGGTTTCAGAGGCCATGCCCACTCACCCTTCCTATTCCCCATCCTCTCCTTGCTGCAAACATGCTGTGCCCAGGAGGGTTTGTGATTACTGATGTTCCCTGTGACATGACACTGTCCAGAAGAGCCAGAGCTGACATCTCCTTTGGGAGCTGCTCCACGACTATGCGTGAGGTCATTGGGTCCTGTTTGTCTAGACTCTATCTTACTTAAATCACTCATCAGAAAGGTGACTTCAATTCCATTTCAAGAAAATACAATTTCATTATTTTTTTTTTCTTACCAAGGTATGCCCCTGTTGTATAGATTCCTAATATTAATTACAAACAACTCAGGTTTATAGCTTTCCCATGTAAAGAAGGTAGAGGTTTTACGTGTAAATGACATAGAAACACATGTTGGCACAGTTACATTAGAAAACTGAATCACGATTTGGTTATTTTTTTCCTTGAAGCTAAATAAAGCAGATATCTGTGAAGTCACAAAGAGACAAAATATTTTCCATTTGACAGGTTAATCTGGGCAACATTTTCTGCTCTGCTGTATTAGAAGAACAGCCATCATACCTCAAAATCACTGATATTAAATTTTGCCAAGGTAAGATGTTTATGTAAATGCATTTGCAGTTTGATCTCTTTCTCCAAAGAAACACATATAATTTTTTAACCAAAATATAAAAATAAAAAATTATTTATAAGGTGAAATGAAGTGCTGACAAAAAATAAAAAGGATGTTTTACTTAAATAAAAAGATTCTTCCAAAATAAAAGTAAACTTACAATAATGGGCTGTTTTGAATAGGACCTTGCCCCTCCAATCACTTAACAGTAAAGGGTAGAAAGCTTCTTCCGTTAGAGGAAAAAAAAAGGTTTATAGCCATTACAGCCCATTGGAGGTAAAAGAACAGATTGGAGAAGCCAGGGGGGATGGAGGAAAAGAATAAAGAGGACCCAGGATTGACGGCCCCTGGAGGTCTGCTCCAGAGAGGTCACAATGAGTGCCAGGGGCTGGAAAAGTAAAATGTCCATGCTTTGGAAATACAGACAATAAGTAGAGAAGGGACAAACTGAGTACCAGGGAAGAATGGGAAGCCAAGGTAATGTAAGTCTTGGGGTGGGAGGTTGGCTCTGGGGGATGGGCAAGGAGGATGGCTTGGAGCTTAAGGAGATGAGCCTAATTGTGGCATTCCTGGAATTCTAAGGAAAGACCAGCTCTGGATCCAAGTGATTAAGCAGAGTATCCTGTGACCTAAAACCCAAATAGAAAGAACTAGGACCAGGAGTAGATGTGTATAGACTGGATTCAATGTCCACATTGACTGTGTGTGATTTACTTGTTTAGAATATGTACAGTGGAGATCTTCTTACAATAGCAGATCTCATATGCCAAAGAGCCACCATCTGTGGATTATCTACTATAAAAAGTCTCAAATACAACATGGCACTTAGATGGTTAGGTCGCCGGCCCAAAGACAAACTTTTAAAAAGGAAGGTCCCTCCACCAGCCCCTGGGCCCGGTAGAGGCACCCACGGAGTTCTGATCCAGGTCTGCTCCAGCGGCTGCATGCGCCCAGCCCTCCTTTGTTCCTTCTCATTGGCATGGCTATTAAGGAGAGATGAGCTTCCCTGCTTTTAAATTTTCATTTTTTTTAATGACGACTGAATTATTCCAAAGTAAATAACCTTTTGTATTCCTGCAGATTATTTGAATTATCATTTCACTTGCTCCTGATGAATTCAGATGTTTAAATGACTTCCAGCCATACATGGATGTGACTTGGTCTAAAACTTTAAGATACACTTTTAAAAAGATTTATCCTTAAGCATGAAGTTTCATACTTGGTTTATGGATTGATGACTGCTGGATGCCAATGCCTCTTTTTTTAACAGCCAAAATCCAGTCACAGACAAGACAGCATACAGGGGTGGGCAAAAGTAGGTTTACAGTTGTGAGTCTGCGAAACACAGTTTATTCTTGTATTATTATGGATTCTTGTATTATTTGTTTGCAGTAGACCTATAAGCCTACTTTTGTCCACCCCCATATTTTACAAGACCCCTGTAGTCTTTCAGATATCATTTCAAGTCAAATTTTTAATTGCATGAAGATGAGATATTAACGAATCATCATGTTAACTTTCAACTACCTTCACAAATTGTTACACTGAATTTAGACAGCCTGATACTAGATAACTTAATAAATGTCCAGACATATTTCCCCCCACAGCTAATAAGACTGAACCTAAATTTTATTTAAATTTTGGAAACATACGAATTCCTCCAGATCATGACTTTTCCAGTGCAGTTTCATCTACCTATCCATGTACATCATACCAGGGCATGTACTCAGGCAGTGGTTTTCAGTAAGATGCTGTATGACACAGACAAAAAGTGCGGGGTGTTGCCTGGGAATTAATAGCGGTTGTAAGGAGCCAGTGGTTTGTTCCCTAATAAGTGTATGCACCACACATCTCCTCAGCCCTGATTAACTACATTCTATTTTAGCACCAGACATCTTCTAATGAGAAAATGTTAAGTTGCCCCAAATGGTATGATGGTGGAATCAGAACGGAAAATACCGAGGAAACCACGTGAACACCCCTCCCCCTAAAATGTGAGCTTGTAAATGTTTTCATCTTTCTTAGGAAATCATGTCACCTTTATTTCTTTTGAATTAATCATTCAATATCCATAATATTGAAAACTTTCCATGAAAGGTGTGGTAAAATCTTATATTTGGAAGCTAAAGATAATAATATATGCGTCAGATTCGTATTAAAAGGGGTTTATAAGGGTGAGGTGGGGTTTATTAATTTTCTAGACAAACCATCCAGGCAGATTCTTTCAGACTCAGGGAACGTGGGTTTGAGCCAATTTTCATGGTTGATATGAAGGACTTAAGGCTAGAATCAAGTGCTTTCAGTCTGTGTAATGAGCCTGACAATGTGAATAATCTCAATACAATAATTTTTTTCGATGCTAAACATACATGATACGTACACACACACAAAGATAATCCCTGAATAGTCAAGAACCAACCATACCAAACACATAACTGGTAATTCCGAGGATAACAGAATGAAAAAATACAGAATTTTTAAAGTATAAGTTTCCATGTCAGAAAACATTTATTTCCAGTAGGTTAAAAAATATGTTTCTAGTAGAATTAGTGCATTATTTAAGTAAAAATAAAAAATGAAAGCCTTCTAAATAGCCCAGTTGGGAGTGTGTTTTATTCAATAAATATCACTAAGTAGTATGGTGAGAGCTAAAACAGAGCAATAAAACATGCTTCCTGACATCAGTTGCTTATCAGTTCACTGAGGGTCAAGAAATACTGTACTTCTCCAAGTACCTTCCATCAACTCCTCCTGATGTTTCACAAAGAAAAAAATAGCACCTGAACTTTTCCAGGCAAAGTAAGCCACACACACACACACACACACACACACACACACACACACACACACCCTTTACAAAAGCAACGTTTGCAACACGCTATAATTAAGCTCACATCCTGACGGTAAAAACACAAAGTTTGATTCTAAATATAGAGGAAGACTCTCCGCACTGTACCACAGGGGCCCTCAAACTACGGCCCGCGGGCCACATGCGGACCGCCGAAAACATTTATCCGGCCCACCGGGTGTTTTTGCCGCTGCTGCCTGTTGCTTATCAGTCGACTAGTTTTTTTTTAAACTATAGTCCGGCCCTCCAACGGTCTGAGGGACAGTGAACTGGCCCCCTGTTTAAAAAGTTTGAGGACCTCTGCTGTACAACCTCTCTGATTGTTTTTTAACTTTAGTCATTGATACGGCAGTGTCTTCTTTGCATAAAAGAATCACCCTTTCTGAAAATAAGTACACAGCAGATATGAAAATTGTCCTGCTTTAATTTTTTGTTGGGAGTGGAGACTTTAACATCTCTGGTAAATCTTATCCCTGCCTTGTCCTGCCTCTAGCTCTAACCTGCTATTTAAATGGCATTTCCTTCTTGCTCTCCAGGCAGGGAAGTGACGTTTGCTAAATGGACATGGAGAGCTATCCAATTCCTAGGTCTCAGCGTCCTACAGGGTTGTCCCAGATCGCCTCCAGAGAAGAAACGTAACCATGGCAGGAACCCATACACGGGTTCAGTGAAACACTAACAACACTGGCACGAAAATGAAAATTTTCCATCACGCCAGATTGGACTCAGTACTATTTAATAAAATAATTATAGACCCAAGAGCAGCTCAACCCACACCTTGCAAAACACCTCCCAGCACCAGCAGGAGGTAGGGCTGATTTTAATTTGTGGGACTTCAAGAACACGAGGGGGTAGCAGTGAGGTGCTAGAGCTTTTGTACCCCTGCTACCTTGAGTCCAGCTATCTGGCGTGAACCTGGAGCAAGCTGACCTCTCTAAGCCCCAGTTTCTCCAAGTGGGAAGTAGGGATAGTAATGGCACCTACTTCGCTGGAGGAGTCTGAAGTTACATGTGATCATACATGGAACGCATTTAATAGGGTGCATGACACATAGAAGATTGCAGTGTTATTTTTCATCAGGATTTTCAGAGCAAAAAAAGGCATCACTCTACACCAAAAAGTCATGGACAAATATCAAAACTTACATAGAAACACTCACAACTGAACACAATAAATTAGATGTGCAGGAAGCAAACACACTCCCAAACATGTCTTCTACTCTCCCGACCCCTACACTTCATCTGGCCGTTCAGAACAACTGATGGGCATTGAGAGAAAATACTTCGGCTTTCAAGTAGCTGCTTAGAAAAGGACTCAATACTATATTTACCTTCCTCTTGGGCAATTAGGCCCTGGTCATTGTCACATCTGCTATTTGCTCATCAGGAAACTGCTTCCAAGACATTTACCATGCATGGGTATACTCGCTCATTATAATACCCTGGAAGTTCTCCACAGAGAACGTACTGTCCACTGTTAACGACAGTACGGAAGGCAGTTTACCTCAGGGAGGCTCTGTCTTGGATTCAATTCATCTAAGAGGATTGTGAATGGAAATCCCTAAAGCAGCAGTCACCTCCAGGTGGTCCGCAGACCACTGGTGTCAGTGAAGTCCGAAAGGGTGACTGCTGCCCTAAAGGACAACACTAAAGTGGTCTCAAATATGGACTTAACTATTCCAAAGTTCTAACGTATAATCTATGTCTAAAAACTTTTTCCAACCATCTCAATCCTCTACTGACGCTTTATCCCTTCATATTCCCAGGAAGTGATCATTCTAGACCATCACT
The DNA here is from genome assembly GCF_964212035.1 of Myotis nattereri. Lineage (NCBI taxonomy): Eukaryota > Metazoa > Chordata > Mammalia > Chiroptera > Vespertilionidae > Myotis > Myotis nattereri. The sequence continues at coordinate 61,576,985 of NC_138080.1, read as the reverse complement.
TATATGGCACTATGTATAGACACTTACAGAGTTAATACACTTAACCCTCACAAGAGCCCTAGGAGGTCGAAACGGTTCCTGTCATTCCCACTGTAGGAGTGAGGACACTGAGGCACAGGTAGGTTAAACCACGTGCCGGTGGTGTCAGAGCTGGGGTCTGATACATGTCAACCTGGCCAGGCTATGGCACACAGTACCTTGGTCAAACACAAGTCCAGATGTACTTTTTTAGATGTGATTTTTATATCAGCAACTTTGAGCAAAGCAGATTACCCTCCTTAACGTGCTGAGCCTCATCCAATCACTTGAAGGCCTTAAGAGCAAAGACTGAGGTTTCCCGAAGAAGTAATTTCGTCTTAAGGCTGCAACATAGAAGCCTTGTCTGAGTGTCCAGCCTTTAGCTTTCGGACCCAAGACGGCAACATCGAATGAATTTCCAGCTGCTGGCCTGCTCTACACACACACCACTGGTATATATAACACACATATACATTTCTCCTATTGGTTCTTTTTCTTTGGAGAATACACCCCAGAACCCCACCTCTATCACCTTTCACACAGGAGACTCCCAGTAAAGAGTCCTGAATGTTACAGTCAAGTCCCCATTCTGATTTCTGGTTGTAGTTCTTTTTTTAAAAAAAAAAAAATCCCCACCCAAGGATGTTTTTATTGATTGATAGAGAGGAAGGGAAAGAGAGAAAGAGAAAGAGAGAGAGAGAGAGAGAGAAAGAGAGAGAGAGAGAGAGAGAGAAAGAGAGAGAGAAAGAGAGAGAGAGAGAGAGAGAGAGAGAGAGAGAGAGAGAGAGATCAGTTGCCCCCCATACATGACCTGAATGGGGATGGAACCAGCAACCTGGTTATGTACCCTGACGGGGATTTGAATCTGTCAATGGCCAGGGCTCATTGTAGTTCTTGTAAGAAAAGATGAAGCTGGCTACTCTATGTAGTAATATAGGGCCTAGCAAACTTCCTGAACACATGTAACGCACTCTCCCTGGTTTCATGGCATAGACTCAAAACCACATGCCCTCTGTGAATGGTTGTGGTTTGACAGGCTACAGAGACACACACGCTGGCCTATGGAAGTCCCCTGATGGGCCCCAGAGACCTGCTGCTGCCCAGCGCAAGGTCCAGCCAGCCCGCCACTGCAGCTTTCCATGCTCCGGGCCAGCCTGAGGGACTGGGAGAGGCAATTTGGTATACAGTGGCGCTGCGGCGACTACTTCCTCCCACGATCTCGGACAGCCACCTCAGTCCTAATGCTCCTAACTGCCATCTGCATGTGGGGTTGGTTGTTACAACTTCATTTCGCTTGCCGGCAATCCTCTCTGTTCAGCTGTTGGCATTCCTTTTCTAGTCCAGCTCCCAAAAAAGGACCCAGTAGAAAACCAACATTTGTTTCCTTAAGATCTCACCAAGGCGAGCCTCCTCCTTTCCTCCCCTCCTCCTCCTTTCTCTTTCTCTCTCTCTCTCTCTCTCTCTCTCTCTCTCTCTCTCTCTCTCTCTCTCCATCCCACCCAAACCACCAAGCCCTGTACTTTGTAAGGAGCCTGTGCTGGGAGCCAGGACTGTGTCAACCGAGAAAATACACTGTGGCCCAAAGCTGTTTTCCTTGCGGCTTCTTCAGTAGCAGGCATGCCGCCTTCACTGTTTACAGTCAGCAATTTTGAATGTGCTGACATGGAGAACAGTGACCACAGAGTCCATGCAAACCAGCAAGGAAGAGAAAACAGATGCAGAAATGTCAGGGCGACGCGAGGCTTCTCTCCTCCCGGCTTCCCCGAGGTCCACCGGTGAGGCCTCGGGATGGCTCACAGAGGCCCGGATGGCAGGGAATGGCAGCAGCTCACCTCCTTCTGCTCTTCCTTGCCACCCGGCGGCCTCCCAGTGTTTCTATTTTGGGGGCTGACGCATGCAGAGCCGTGGAGGAGGGAGCCAGTCTCCCTATAACGCTAGGCTCCCTTCCCTGCTGCTGCTGGTACTGGGGAGGGAGGCAGGTCAGGCCTCTACTTTTGGGCAGTTTTACAAACTTCTCCCTTTCCAACAGTTAACTTGTAAGTCCTTTATATGGTTGATTTATTTGTATTCATTTTTTTTTTCTCCAGCAACAAAGGAGAAGTTTTGTAAAGTAAAAGGATGCCAGAAAATTGCTGGGTAGCAAGTCTGAGTCTAACTGAGGAAGACAGACAGACAGACAGAGACACTCTGAGACAGAGAGAGAAGCAGAGAGGAATTCAAGCTTGGAAAGGGCTATTATAAAATCGCTATAATGTTTTATAGGCAGACTGGGAATTGGGGATTCTGAAATGCTGCTATTACGGGCTCTACTTGGGTTAGATAATAGGGAAGTCATTTAGTTGGGGGAGGTCAAATAAGTAAAGTGATCAGATAGGTAGTGGGTCTCTCTGTCCAAAGACACCTGCAGTTTTGGGACCTGGGCTCAGAGACTAGCATAGGCCAAAAAAAAAAAAAAACCCCCCCCAAAAAATGTGGCCTCTTATGTAAAGTAGTGGTTCTCAAATCCTCCCAGGCCTCCTCTGTGGTATAAAAACTCCTACCAAATCCCCTACTGTACTTCCATGTGCCCACCTACTGTCATAAAAGAAGATCCAGGTGCATTTGGGGATGAAAACTATGCCTGAGTGGCTAGCTCTCCACCATGGATGTGTGAACCCTTTGACTTAGTGGATTTGATACTGGTAGGTAGTTGTCCGGTCAAGAACAACATTTCCCAGCCCTCCTTGTATCTAGATGGGGAGAGATGACTTAGTTCCTAACAAAAGAATGTGGGCAGACATGATGCCTGCCATTTCCAGGGCTGACCCATAAAAACCTCCAGGGAGATGCTCCATGATCCTCCAGGCTCCGTCTTTTCCATCCGCCAGCTGGTTTCATCCAGGGAGGAACTTCAGGATGGAAGGAGCTGATTGCTTGTCCAACCAAGGCCCACACTGGACTGTTGCACCAGGGAAATAAACTTACACTGAATAGCCATTGGGGATTTCAGAGTTTCACTATCACAAAAGTTATTTTGACTGCACAAAATCAATAAGTGATATCAGAGGAAAAGTATCAAGTTAATTAGATACCATGACATACATGGCTGGTGAACATGGTAGAGATGTTAAACATGGAATGGGTGCCATTGTTTTTTAAAGCATGTGCCCACATACACGCTTATATAGCTTGGGATGTCACTAAAATGTAAGAAAATGGTGGCAGTGGTTGCCTTGGGAAACAGGAAAAGAGGGATGGAAAAGAGATTTCTCTTTCAGCATATACTGTATTTAACCTTTTGAATTTTATAGTTGGTGCATTTTTTACCCAGTCAAAAGTTACATTTAAAAAACACAAATTCTGAAAGAATCCAGCCCTCGGACCACCTGGAGAATGCTTACAGACACTACGATTAGTCCCCAGGGCCTTCTTTGAAAACCAATGTACAAGGTGTTGACATTTAAAAATACATAAAACTGTACTTTGCCTGAAAACTCCAGGGATGGGGAGAAGTAGCTGCTATTCCCACAGAGCATCTGAATTCCTGGGGTTAACTTTCTCACTGTCTTAGGGACGTTCCTTCCCTCCCAGTGGTGACAGGAGGCTGAAATTTGAGAGGCGTTGTTCCTTCTGCTGCATTGAGTTATTCCTAAGTGTGGGCATCACAAGTCCCTCACAGTGTTTGGTAAAAGAAGGATTCCTGGGCCTCTTCCCTGAAGATTTTGATTCTGTAATTCTGAGGAGAAGCCTAGAAAACCATCTTGTTAGCAAGTGTCTGCTGACTTATGCCCGCCCAGGCACACCTGGGAAACCCTGTTCTCATCAGCCCGCGGGCCTACCTGGCGCCTGGGATACAGGTAATGACATATCTGACCTCTGAAACTCAAAGTGTTGCTAAGACTAAGAGGATGCCTGTGAACATGGCTGAACTCCCTGCAAAATGACATCACAGCATACAAATGCCAATTATGATGATCTTTAATGTTAGCATGTATGTTTGGGGTTGCTATTTTATGTTTTCTAATTCAGTTCATAAAAAATACTGAATTTTAAGAGACAGGGGTTGGAAAACATATCGGTGTTTTCATGGAAAGCCTTGTAAGAATGTCCGCTGTGTCGCCATGCATTTAGCAGGGAGTTCACATCCATCGGATCCTCCCTCCGTGACAAGTACAGCTGCTCCCAGAATGCACGGGCCGAGCAGGAGGCACAGGGTATCTCTGCAGGTGAGTCCCATGGCTGGAGAAGGGGGCAGCTGAGACACAAGAATGTCCAGGCAGCAGCTGGTTCTGCGGCGGGTTACTCCACGGAACTGGGAGCACGTGAGATTCACTTTGCTTGAGCAGTGTCTTTAGCAGCTCATAAACCTGGAGCGTTTATGTTCAGCTCACAGGTCCCATCCTTATCTCTGGATGTCCTCAAATCTTTTGCACTGAAGGCCATCCACACCCAAGCAGTCTATGTAACTCAAGAATCAAACCTGCTCATGTCCCTGATAGCAATTTTTCTCTACATCAATTATCCAAACACAGAGGTTAAACTATTAGATGCTTATTTCCTGGGAAGTAACCTGAGTGGTTAATAAAACTTGTTTAGAATGACTTGGGAAGTTTTCTAAAATAGCTTTGGAATTAACTTTGATATTTTTCTAATGGATAATTAGAAGATTTTTTTAATCTAAAAGTGTTCCTGTAAAGCAGACTGGGGAGATGAGGGAGATCAGTAAATGTAAATCATAAGTTTTCTGTTTACTTTTCAGAGAAAATTCTAATTTTTTAAAGATCTGGTCCAATAAATAAAGTTAAATATGTGAAGTGATGGCTGTATTAATAGCTTGTTGAGAGGAATCCTTTCCTACTGTATTTGCATATGAAATCATCATGATGTGCAGTTTAAATATCTTATACTTTCTTGGTTAATTATACCTCAATGAGGCTGAACTAAAACAAATAGGGAAAGGTCATCATGACCTATTGTGATGACAAGCTGCTTCTTTTTCTTTGTGGCAACTACCGCACACATCCAGTGCTAGTTAAATTTGTTTTCTCTCCTTTCAAACCAATGAAATAATATTTATTACGAAGAGTGCTTAATTCCAAATGGGTCCCATGTCCAGCACAGTGCTTTTGGTGGACCACCCAAAAGCCTGCAAGAGAGACTTCGGGTCTCATCAGAGCTGGTTCTCTTTCTTTCGGAGCACACGGGAAGGCCTCCCAGGCTCCCACGTGGTTAGTTTGGGGCCCAGCAACTAGTCTGGCCAGTGGACTTCGAGCAGAGAAAGAGCAGGTGTGCACTCTCCACACTGTCTCCTGCTGCTGCAGCGAGCCTGGAGGTCCCAGGTGGAGATGGCAGTGTCCTTAGGCAGTGGAGGCTGTCAGCCTGGGTCCCTGAGTGACTAGGCGGAGCAGAGCCGCCTGACCTTTCTTCTCTGACTCCAGTTGGAAATGTAGCAGGGACAACATTTGCTGTGTTCTGCCAGTGAAACAAGAGGTGGGGTTGGGGTGCAATTTGTTATTACAGCATAATATTGCTGTTTATTTATTATGATTTTTAATTATTTGCTTATATATATATTTTTTATTTTATCTTGTTAATCCTCACCTAAGGATATTATTGTTTCCCACTGATTTTCAGAGGAGAGACACAGAGAGAAGGAAACATTGATGTGAGAAAAACACATCGATTGGTTGCCTCCCACATGTGCCCCGACCAGGCTGGGGATTGAGCCTGCAACCGCAGTACATGCCCTTGATGGGAATTGAAACCGTGACCCTTCAGTCTGTGGGCCAATGTTCTAACCACTGAGCAAACCAGCCAGGGCCGATTTTTGTATCCATCACCATTTATCCCCCCTATACACTCTTCCACCTCCACCTACTCCTTCTCCCCCCTACAATATTTCCTTTTCTGATTAATCAAAGCTACTGGTTTCTAATCTCTGAGTTTCTGTCAGGGACACCGGACTTCTGGTCTGTATAACTGGGAGACAAGTCACCTCAGCTTCCTGGGCTTCTGTGTGTTTTTAACTATAAAATGGGAATAATAACTTGTGGCAAGTCTACCCTTCAGGGGTCAGTGAGGACCTGGTGCATTTTCCTGAGAGCATTTTGGAATCTGTAAATCACAGACCTGGATGTGAAGTCCCAGCACTGCCGCTGTGGGTATGTCGGAGAGTCTAGGGCAGCCGTGGGCAAGCTACGGCCCACGGGCCGGATCTGGCCCGTTTGAAATGAATAAAACTAAAAAAAAAAAAGACCGTACCCTTTTATGTAATGATGTTTACTTTGAATTTATATTAGTTCACACAAACACTCCATCCATGCTTTTGTTCCGGCCCTCCGGTCCAGTTTAAGAACCCATTGTGGCCCTCGAGTCAAAAAGTTTGCCCACCCCTGGTCTAGGGGCTAAACTTGATGGCTTATTTGGGGTCGGTTCCTAGAATTCATTGCTTTGTCATGCTTAAAAAGCCAAGCAATACATTCCAGCGATAGACCAGGATCAGAAGAAGTCAAATTCTGATACTGCTTGCAGAATAATTTATCTTACAAGTGTCAGGGCTAGCTGAGTGGCTTCAGAAGCCTCACTTCCAGCAAGCAAACTCAACTATTTGCCTCTGGCATAAAAAGAAAGGAAAAATGGAGGCCCCCAAAGAAAGGCTTGGCCCAAAGCCCTCAGTCCTCCCACGGCCCGTTAGAGGGGGAGAGGGAGAGAGAGCACGGGAGGAACAGAGAGGGCGGACATCCCAGCGTCCACCGCGTGGAGAACAGAGAGCGAGCAGGGCACATTCAGGAGGGCAGCACAAACCGGTTCGTGCGTGCCTCTCAGAGAAGACCGATTTCTCCACAGAGGGAAGGAGAGACGGGAGAGATGGCCTCCACACAGACAAGATCTGGGAGCAGGACAGGAGTCTGTGTCCCCTGCTGCCCCGGGCAGAGGGCTAAGGCACCCTGCGTCTAACCCAGGAGAAGGGCTTACTGACCCTGCGAGCAGATGACACTGACCCACAGACCGATGCGCGGAGGGCCATTTCAGCCAGCTGCCTGGGCTGTCACATAATAACGGCTGACTTTTCGGGAGCACTCGGTAAATACCAAGCACTGACATTTCAGTATCCGGGGCTGAGGAACTTGCCTGAGGTCACACAACGGGGATATGGCAGAACCAGGAGTTAAATCCAGACAGTCCAGCTCCAGATGCTGTGGCCTTAACCACTGCATTGATGAGGGAGACTAGAAAAAGAGAAATAAAATGGGCGGTTTGGGAGGTGGGGGGATCTTATTGCCGCCACATGCCTTGTAGTGGGCTTCAGACACATGAACGCATTCCTTATGGCTATTCTTACCTATTACAGCTGAAGTAATAGAGGCTCAGAGAAGTCAATTAACTTGCCCAAAATAACACAGCCAAGAAGCGGCAAGTTAGGAATCAAATCCAACCTGACTCTGCCAGATTAAAGTGGGAAGGTTTATAGCTGAAAAATATGCAAGGCTTTGGGGAAGAAACCCCCATACATTAAAAAGGTAGTGGAAAGACAGACTGTGGGAGGTAGAAGGGGACACTTCTGGGTTCTGAGAAATATAACATTTAGATATAGGATAACACCTATCGACAGAGTTCCCTTTATCACACAGCCTTTTTGTCCTCAGAGTAAAAAAGATAGTGAATCCAGTGTTTGGACCAAAGAAAGATAGTCATGCATATAACTCAAACCTTACCTTAAAAAACAAACAAATAAATAAAAAGCAAAAACTCAGCAAATGCACTATGAAAGCAGCCAACTACGTTTTTTTTTTCTGTCTTTACATCTAAATTGTTATGATCATATACTTCCACTTATGAATCACTAAATAACTGTTAGTTGTTTTGTTGTTGTTATTTTGCATCATTTGCTAATCCACAGCTAAGACGTTCTCCCCACCTTAAGCGAGAGAGGCGCAATGCAATTATGACACAGGAGCAGAAGAAGCTCATTAACATACCCGTGACTGACACAGAAGATCATTAATTAGGCATTCTGAGCATAAGTATATATGTATAAATTAGCATCTATTCACCATTTACACTGTAAGAGATTTTTCATATCTGAATATTAACTATGTTGGAAAATTACTAAGTTTTCCTGAGTGAATTCCACAAACAATACCATCCCTGATAAATAAAAGAAAAAGAAAAAGAAAAAACTCTATGAGCAGAACCGGACACAGTGGAAGGAGTCAAATGACACTATCTTCATCGATCAGTGTCCTCATTCGTTTCCTGTTTTTGTATTTCTGACCACTCCACCTGCTGGGAGCCTGGTGTGTGTGTGAGAAAGCCTAGCTATGGCACTTCCACTGGCAGCCTCGAGTGGCTGTGCCCATGTCTGTATTCTGTCACTGTTCACTCATTGATTCTTCCAATGCATATGTATTGGGTGTGATTTATGTGCCAAAGGCAATGTGGAGAATGCATAAATGAATATGCGGAGTTTCTACTCTCTAGGACTTTCTAGTCTAGCAGGAAAGATGAGACATAGAGTGTATACATAAAGCTACAATGTACGGTAGAAAATTACACTGCCAAAGAGGGCCAACCCTACTCAGGGGAAGACAAGACTTCATCTGTCAGGGAGAAGACTGGGAGTGCTCATGGAAGAGGTAGCATTTAAGCACGACATAGAGGAGGAGCAGAAGAAACCAGATCTGGCAACGTTGGGGCCATGTCAAGAAAGTCACCTCATGGAAAATCCAGAGCCAAATCAATGTCTATCTTCACACTCAAGTCTTGGATTGCGTTACTTCTGTAGCCAACAGAGCTCCCCCTCCATTTTTTTCAGTGTATCTAAAGTACCCACCCCTTTGGGAGTCTGGAAAACTACTAGTATCAGGTCCACGAAGATAGTAACACTACACTGTCCTTCACATAAATGCCAATAATGCTAATTATCTGCAGAGCTGTGCCTGCACTGTTTCCCTTGCAGTGGTGTTGGCTTCATGCCAGCACATCCAGGGTCCTGTTGATTTCTCCAGGGACTGGTGGCACACTTCTGTAAGATGGCCCTCCTGGACAAGGGCTGGAATTCGCAGCCTTGAGAGCATTTTTTTTTTTTTCTAGGTAGAGCTGACAAGTCCATGGGGGGACTAAGCCTGGTCTTTGGGGCACCGGGCTGTGACCACCTCCACTCTCCAACCACATGAGTTTCACTGGTTTGTGTTTCCAGCAGAAGAACTAAAGCATTTTAATAAAAGGCAGCTTACTTACAGCTGGGTAGCTTGTAAGTAGGATAAAATCTCAGCCTCCACAGCTCTTAACATCTACCTGTACCAACCACAGATGGGTGTGCTCAGCAGGAACGGAAGGTGCGGAGCATGCACCTTTCCTAGCTGTCTGGAGACCACATCCATGGGGACTCAGGGTTGTGGGGTTGCTCTCAGGCTGAAATTATTCTCAGGGCCTCCACACCACACAGTCCCTGACACACCTTGGGCAGGATGTAAGACATCTCCATATGGGCCACTGCTCCATGGCAGGAAGGAAGGCTGTGATCATGGAGTTAAAAAATAAGAGGCCAGCAGTGGTTTTCACGAGCAGGCGAGCCTTTTCGGCCTCAGCTACTGGCAGGCATTGAGGTTTCTTAGGCCCTCTAGGTCCTGGAGGAAATGAACAAGTCACCTACCATATAATGGACTAATCTGGGAAAGAATTGTTATTGAAGAAAGAACTACCTAGGATTATGACTGCTGATTTCTTCCATGCTCCTAGCTAAATATAAATCTGTCTTTTATTTGTGAGGCGGATTTATACAGAGCAAGTATACATATTCCGTTTTTCTAACGGGAGTAGAACTTTTAAAGGCGGCTACTAGCCATGATTAATAAAATGGTGAGAAAATTCTTGAGTCACAGAGCATTATAATGAATAATCATTAATTAATTGAAAAACCATTCATTAAGATCATATTGTATATCCTACCCCATGCCTGTAGTGGGCACGACCAAAATGAAAAGTAAAGAGTACTATTTCGTTAGAACCACAGAGATCCAAGCACATCCTTGTGCTTCCGCTCAGAGGAAGAGAAAAATCATGGTGGTCCTAGGTCATTTCAAGAGCCCTACATTGGGGAAAGGAAGATATGCAACTGGGGCCTGCAGACAAGGAGGGAGCGACATGGTCTTCATAGTAAAAGACACAGCTTGACTCGTGGAAGTACACATACAGAGAAAAAGAATCTGAATGAGACAATCTCAATAAAAATTTCTCAAATTTTATCATGTCAAAGAAGGGAGATAACTATGTTTGTCTGCGTGCATCTGCTAAAATGCATCTGTTTTTAGAGATTGATCGGCTGCATTTGCCCCTCCTCCCTCACTACCTTCTAAAATTGCACAAAGCTCTGCCTTAGATGGATAGCTCAGTTGGTTAGAGTATCATCCCAATATGCCTAGGTTGCAGGTTCAATCCCCGTCAGGGCACATATAAGAATCAACCAATGAATGCATGAATAAATGAAATAACAAATAGATGTTTCTCTCTCCACGTACCTCTCTCTCTAAAATCAATCAGCCAATAAGTAATTTAAATTGGACAAAGCTCTTCCCATGGTGGTCTGACAAAGACTGAATCCTGGATTTTTATGCTGAAGTGCCACTGCTCTACTAAATGTAGTTTGGTAAAGCTTCACAGAAAGATGTTCTGAGCCCAACCTATGGAGACACGTCCCAATTTAAGCTGCGGAATGAAAATTACAGGGCAGGCACAGAGGCAAGTTTAAAATTAGGACAAACTTGACTTTGGGCCTCTTAAGCCTCAGAGTTAGTAGATGAGGCAGTGAAAATGAAAAAAAAAAAAAATTAACAGCAGGAACTTGAAAAGCAAAATCCCCAGCTTTCTGTTGCTTCCTATGGACCTTCTGACATACTAAGCTTTGTGCACATCTGAAAACCAGCAGCAAAGAGCTTCCTTAGCCCCTCAACAGCTTCACAGGAGCCGCGGCCTGTCAGGACCTGTGAGGATAAGCTGGAGGCCAAGAGTTTGGAATGATCCTGGTTGGGGAAAAAAGGCAAGGAAAAGAAATGGGGGAGCCTCCTCCCCAGCCCAAATCCTTTTACTCAGGTCCTCATTGCTCATTCCATGAGTTCCCCAGGAGTGACGCAGGATGTAGTTCTGTGGGACTCATGGAGCCTTCTCAGCGTGCCTGTCATTAAGTCCAGTCCGGCAACAGGCGTGGGTGCAGGGTGACAAACTATCTGTCACCTCCCGATGAGCCCCGCCAGCTAGCAGTGACCACCCTCCCTAAGCGGCGGTCTCCGGGGGAGTGAGTGGAGGCCAGTAAGCTCTGCTTACTTCTTGCCTCTGAAATTTCACCTTCCTGTTTCTGAAAGTTGAACATGCCATCTACATTTACCTTCTTTTGAGACTGTTTTGATGGGGCGCTAAGTTTGTAAAGAGTATGAATTCCTCCGAGGAATTCAATGATTACTAAATAGGGAAGGAATTATTCTTTTGATTCCACAAAAAGGGATCTTTTCACTTGAGCATCTGTTTTCAGAAAGCTCAACAGACAACCCTCCATTGGAATATCCTGAAGCAGGTACCGAGTATCTAAACGAGGGAGGAACCAGTCAGACTCCTTTGTCCTTGCAAGGTCCCATCCGGGGCCCCTTTTTCAAAATCATCTGTTAGTCAGATTCACTTCCTGCTCTGGCTTCCTGAAGGGGGAGTCTTATATGTCCTTTAATTTCTGGCTCTACAGTCCTAAGAGTTAGAGACAATAAAATGCGGAAGAATGGTCGGTTTCATGTGTGACTCTGCCTTATGGTCTGAAATGTACAAAGTCTGTTAAAGGAAATGCCCAGTTTGTTTCTTTTGTTTTGTTTTGTTGTTTTTTTTTTCTTTTTTAGAAAAAAGTTCTCAATAAGTAAGAAGTAGAATAAGTTTCCAAGTAAAGTGTAAATATATCCTTGACCTGATTCATCATACAAACTCAGAAGTCAGACACAGAGTCAAACCACTCACCTAAGGTGGTCATGTTAAATCTATAACTTTCTTAGTCCACAAAGTGTTCATAAATCAAAGCATTCTATCAGTGGGCCTCTCCCAACAGGTGTTGTCTTGTAGGCTACAAAACTCATTTTGCCAGAGCAATTTCAGCTCGAGTTAGAGAATAACTATTGCTACAACTTGATCTCATTGAAATATTTGGTGCCTGCTGATATGTTCAAACAAATTCACCAGATCTTGATTATGTTCTGGCAATTAAAGCTATTAAGTCAGTAGATAGACAGCAGGTTATTTCATTGCTGGTTGAAAAAGCCAGCTTTCTTTTCTCCCCTTTTATGTGACAGCACTGTAATTAGCCTTAATCAAATACTATTTGTGTTAGGTGCTGTAACTTTGCTTCCTTAGCCGGGAAACGCTGCCAATCTAGTAAAAGGAGAAATACAACTCTGGCCAGAAACCAAGAAAGATGGGCTTGAGGTCTATGGAAACCCTCTGTGCTGTCTCCACACCGTTTCTGTAAACCTTGAAGTGTTCTAAAATAAAAATAAAAAATTAAAAAGTAAGAAAGAGGGAAAAAGAGGGATGTGAAAGAGAAATGCTGTTTAATGTGTGACTTTGATTTTAGCAGCTTATAGGTAAAAGCAAGCTTTAGAAACAAATACAGCTGACCCTGGATCAATAGGGGTTTGAACTGTGTGGGTCCACTTAACACGTGGATTTTTTTCAATAAATATGTAAATGTATTTTCTCCACCTTATGATTTTCTTAACATTTTTCTAGCTTCCTTTATTGTAAGAATATAGTATATAATACATATATCATACAAAACGTGTGAATGGATTGTTATGTTATTGGCAAGGCAACCTACCAGTTAACAGTAAGCAATTAGTAGTTAAGTTTCTGGGGAAGCAGAAGTTATACATGGATTTTTGACTGCGCAGGGGGGTTAAAACCTAACCCCCACTTTTTTCAAGAGTCAACTCAACTGTAGTTCAGAAAGTATAGTTCCCTTTGGGAACTTCAGGTGAATGCTCTCACTACCTTGGGGATACCACAGTGCTTCTTTTTTACTTCTGCAGATAGCTTTGTACCGGAGACTAGAGCCAGGTGAAGGGAAAGAAGACAATAACCAAGAATAATACCTATTCTTCCACCATCTATCCAAACTTCTAGTTTGTTTCTCTGTATGTCTTAAACCTACCATTTCTTTCAATATCCCTAGAAGGGAGAGTTCTTCGGACAGTATGGGAATGAAGTCAGACAACAGGTGAGGCAGTACTTCTCAATCTTTAATGCTTATACAAATTGCCTGGTGATCTGGTGAAACAATAGGTTCTGATTTGATAGGTCTAGAATGGCCCTAGCCAAGATTCTGTGTTTGTAGTATGCTCCTAGTTGAGGCCAAAGCTCTTGGTCCCTGGCCCATCCTTTGAGTAGCAAGGGTGTAAGAAATAGTAATGGGGTGAGTGATTACAATGGGCCAGAGGCAGAAACACAATGTCTCATCTACCTGGTTGACAATACATCTGAATGAAGCAGTTGTCTACAAAACTGATAAACATTTTCTATTTTTCTTGGCCAATAATTCCCTGTGCTAAATTTTAAAATATTTTGGTGTTTTAAATGGTGTTATACCATGGGTCAGATTGCCCATTAGTTCAGAGAATCCTAAGAAGTAACTCTTGGCTCTTATTCAATGTCCCCAGCCATGACGGGGAAGGGGTAGAAGCAGTGATGTTATTTATTAATTTGATTATATGTCTTCTCATACCTCACATTTTGTATCTGTAAAGTATTAGCTATTAGAACTAGTAATAAGGTTGTGGTTAAGGAAAAAAATGTCATGCAACTGTTAGAACCTCCCCTTTTAAGAGATGGATCTTAGCTACAGTCCACAGGGGGACTGTTGTAAGATGGAGGGTCATCCTGCCATATGGCTGACATTCACTTAACAAAGATATGATCCATTTTACTCCATCCAAAATGATGGGACCAGACCATTAGCTACTTTGAATAATGAAAAACATAATTCTTACAACTCATGGGAAATATTGTGATAACTGCCGCAAATTCCACATTCCTAGTTCTCCACTAGTTCCCCCCTCCCCTTAATACTTTATTTGAACACAATAATTCTTCTACTTATTTCAGATTTCTACCATATCTTCATTAACGTAACCTGGGTTTTATATACAGTGGTGTGCTGGTAAATATTTAATAACCAGCTCTCCAGAGAGGGGGCGGAAGCCTTGGTATATAGCTTTTGCCAATTTTTATGGTGTAAATACTGCCACTATGGCCAATTTCAAGCATCAATCTGATTTTACTGAACAAAGAATCAGGAAGAAATGTGCATGGCCACAAAGCTGTACAAGTTGGCTCTGGTACACAATAACAAGTGACCCCAAAGATGTAAAACACACGTTGTTCCCATAATCACATTCTAATCATCTAGAGGTGGTATTCCGAGACAGCTTATTTCTTAAGATGTTTTTACTTTGTTACTGAAGAGACTAAGTCTATAAGCCTGTGAGTCTATGTACACCAAAAATAATTCCCTGGCAGGTTTTTTTTTTTTTTAATGACAATCTCATGACCTGTATAATTACCACAAAATCTTATAAAGTAAGCCCTTTGGATTTTTAAAAAATATACATTTTTATTGATTTCAGAGAGGAAAGGAAAGGAAGAGAGAGAGAGAGAGAGAGAGAGAGAGAGAGAGAGAGAGAGAGAGAGAGAGAGAAACATCAATGATGAGCGAGAATCATTGAGAGAGAATCATTGATCGGCTGCCTCCTGCAAGCCCCCTACTGGGGATGGAGCCCACAACCAGGGCATGTGCCCTGACCAGGAATTGAGGCAGGTCGCCTGGGCAGTCCTATGGACTTTAATGACACAAACATGCTGAAGGGTCAGAAGTCTATAGGACACTGAGAGTGAACTCCCCTGCCTTTGCTTGGGCTCATTCCAACCTCTTCCATCCATGGGCTAACAGGCCCAGCTGTCCGCCTCCGTGGACTGCACATCCGCAGAAAGGCCAAACCCACCGTGGTTTTATTGTTTCCTACGACTGAGTCAGAGAGTGATGGCAACCTAATATCCTTACTTCCTCTCCCATATCTAAAATGACTTGCTTCAAATTAAAAACAACAGCACCATTTTCTATTAAAAAGGACACTAGGATGAGAAAATTGCATTTTTAACACAAAGGTTCTAACGTAGGTATGTTGTTTTTTTTGCTTATTTCACAAATACAACTCTTTCTAACACGTTCTATCTACTTTTAATCTTTATTTATTTAAGTGTGTTCTTCATACTTTTACCCACCTGCTTATTGCCAGTGAGGTTCTTATAAGAATACAAACGCTCACAGGATGGGGGGAGGGAGGACATTGGTGAAAAATGCCTGGCCAAGTAATGCAATTAACTTGAAGAAAAACATTCGCATCATGACTACACTCATGTCTTTTTCCGCCAGCGAAAGCCAAAACCAGGCAAACAAAAAGCCATCACCATTCCGCCCACCGCTCAAACACAAACGATTTTGGCAGAAGAGTGGACATGAAAAAATTCTGCTTGAAACAAACCAGGCGAAAAATGCTGCTTCGAATCAAGTGTTCCTGCTTTTCCCCACCGTGCTCACCTCGTGTCTTCTGAATTGTGTACTGTGTGCACCTATGCACGCTTCAAATATATATGTTTTAAAGTCTTGCTAATTTTTTTTTAACTCTTAGAATGCTTTTTTACCGAGCGTCCCATTTATGATGAAGGCATTAGGTTATAACACATGCAGAACACGGCCCAGCACGTACCCCCTACCATTCACCAGATGTTAGCAACCAGAAGCACGCAAGGATTTTTCATGTTAGAAAAATGGTGGCAGTCAGCTCATCAAAGGTAAAACAGGCAGACTCTGTCCCTGCTTCTGCCTTTCTCCAGATGCATTTAAATTCACGAGATTCATCTCTAGTTTGACAGGATTATTAATGGGCTGGGCTCACCACTCCCGTGGATGAATGTGTGAGCCACAGGAAAGCCTTTCACTATCCTGGTTGTTTCTTACCAGGGCTTGCTGACTGCCAGCTCGTCTTTGCATTAAGCGGAGACTCCGGCAGGTGATCAGTTTCTAGCAATGTCTGACTGGTAGCTAGCATTAATGTCACAAATTGGGGTCCAGCTTATTTTGAGAGAGAGAGAGAGAGAGAGAGAGAGAGAGAGAAAGGGAGAAAGAGAGAGAGAAACGTCAGTGTGTTGTTCCACTTATTTATTTATTCATTGGTTGCTTATTGTATGTGCCCTGAGAAGTGATCGAACCCACAACCTTGGCATATCTGGATGATGCTCTAACCAACTGAATTACCTGCCAGGACCCAGGTTGGTTTTTTGTTTGTCTGTTCTGTTTTTAAGAGAAGATTTTTACAATAACCAGACTAGCTAACAGGCTTTCACAGTGACAAAAATACTCAAATGAAGAAAACGTATTTACAATACCTCACTTCTTGAATGATTGTGACAGACGTCTTGACTCCCCATGAATCAAGTGCACTAGCCCCGTTACATGAAGACATTTAAAAAGAGACGTGCAGAATGAAGTTGTGTTTGATACATAGATATAGATATAGATATAGACATGAACATGGACATAGAAGATGCAGACATACATATATTCTGGTAAACAAATGAGTATTCATACCATTTTTAACGATTAGAAATAAATTTAATTATGCTTAAGTTAAGAACAAAACAAAAAAGCCCTATATTCTCTATTGGAAAACACACACACAAATAAACACATACACAACACAGCAGCGATGGAAAAGGAGCTCTCTTGGGGATCTCACAGGTCTTTGGGAATTCCTCACGGCTGAGTACGAGGCGAAGGAGAGGAAGGTGATGGAGAAGGTGCTCAATGAGAGCAGTTGCCCCCACAAAATGTACAGTTCTTTCCCTGAGGTCGCCTTTCTGTCTCTTCATTTTTGCCCTTCCTATTGGTGGCATTTGGGAAACACAAGAAGGAAAAGGAACCAAGAAGCAAGCTGGCATTGAAATGTAATCTTACTCTATTCCCTTGCCGCCTAGAGTACATCCCTCTTTAAAAACAATGTGAAAAAAATATCAAGTTGGTTTTCTTTATAAGGGATACACACACACACATGCACCCATGCACACATCTATTCTTCATCCCAGGCAATTTCCCAAGTGAAATCCGCTGTCCGGGGCTGCCTGCAGAAGGCAATGAGAGACAGCGTCTCCCTCCCAGGTCTGAAGAGTTCTTGAGGGCACCTAAAACTGCAAGCTTTTAGCAAAACACAGATGCAAGCAAACTGCAAAATCACAGCGTCTGCAGAACTGATTCTGGTTGGCACAGGTTGGGAGATGGTTTTTCCCCAACACGTGGGCAGAGGAGAGAGGAGCCTCCCGGCCTCTTGGCCAGCCCTGCACGGCATTCAGATCTCACTTCTTATCATTTTCTTCATGTACTTTCTTCTACATTCATCTCTCTTTCCCATCAGACAGTCAGACACACAGCCCAGGCTCCGTCTGATTTAGAGTCACGTTCAGCTGCCTGTGCTTCCTGAAGAATAGGTAGAGGGCGGACAGAGGCCCATGTGGTTTACTTGCAACACTGTGGGCTCCATCTGACTTCCATTAGCTGGCTGCTTTATCTCGTGCCTCAGTTTCTCTTCTGGTCAGAAGGCTGCTAACCCCTCTTGACAAGTCCACTTCCAGTACCATAAACTGAGCTTTTGAGCAGCAGACAAAACCAAGTGTAAGAATACAGTAATGATAGCTTGAGTATTTATATAATGCTTATGGGCCAGATAACTCTTCTAAGTGCTGTATCTGTGTTAACTTACTTTATCCTCACAAATTCCTGATGAAGTGGGTTTATTACCCCCATTTTACAGACAAGGACACTAAGACCCATAGAGGTCAAGTACCTGCCACCTTGAGAGGTGAAGGGTTTGAAACTCCACAGCACAGTGCATAGCCTGGCTCTAACCACCACTTCTCAGACGGAATTCCTTCAAGCAAAGATGACTGCTTAGACGCCTTTATTTGCAAGCACTTCAGTGGTTGTGGGGTTACAGGAAGCAAACCCCCCTGTTGAAGAGTGGAGGGCAGGGGAGGCTGTTCTTTCCTCCCACGGCACTTTCCTGTTCTAGGGACGCCAGCCAGCCAGCACTCGGCCTCAAACCTGTCTGGAGGCGTTCAGACAAGTGACTGTAAATCGGACGGGACAGCAAACACAAGTCAGAGAAACACGGAAAGGGTGCTGGGTGGCCCAGCCAAGGTGAGGTGGGAGGTGGAAGGAGCGAGGTCAGCCAGCCAGTAAACAGGAGACCACAGGTGATGCTCCACGAGCCTGCAGCAGGGACCATGCTAACGGTCGGCCCGGACCTGCACAGAAAGGGGCTTGCGGAGTGTAAGGGACAGAGGACCTGCAATCTTCCCACCCCCTTACCAGACCCCCAAACCGGGTACCAGGTAATACTGGGTTGACCAGAGGCTGTATACACTCCCCCCAATGCGAGGTAGACGGACAGACAGATCAGAGAGAGATTGGTTTAAAATACCAAAGACTAAGCCAGTCACTCCTCACTTCATTACTACTCTCTTCTGCCTCTACACATTTTTGCATCAGAAAATGACACTTGGAAAAATGAATACACACACACACACACACACAATCTCCTTTCAGCACATTCTTTTGTCAAGGACCTTTACAGGCATGAAGAATCACCATATTTCATAATTTACAACAAACTTTTCATTTGGGTATTAAAATGTAGACATTTGAAAAGCTCCTTGACACCACTTCTCCCTCCAATGGTAACATATTTATGTGAAAGAACTCGCAATAGAGATTTTATGTTAATATTCCTTAATCTTTACTTCTTGCATTTCAACTTAACTTCCCTCATAGGAAACGGCTTCCAGACTCCGCTTCAAATATTCATAAGGCCCACTGCAGGTCGGGAAATCACGCTCGACATAAACACATCCATCCTGACTGCCTCTTCACCCTGCTGCCACCATAAATGCTGGAGCCATGACAACACTGGCAATTTCACAGCACAGCCTCACAAAGAACCCTCTGCAAGGTGAGGCAACAGGATGGAGTGGCTACAGGCTAGGTAATGTCTTAGAGTTCCTACAATCTTGAGGTGGGTAAGAAGAACCAGGTTTTTAGACTTGGATCTGCCACTAACATCTGATCTTGGGCAATATTCAGCAGCATTGGATGGGGGTTTATTTATTAATTATGAGGTCAATGGGCTATAAAGGATATAGCCCCTGCCTTCCAGGGACTTAAATTTCAGTGAAAGAGCCAAACTATAAACACTAACCATAACTCAAGTAGAATGGGACTATCTGCAAATGGGTGTTGTGGAAATGCAAAGGATCAATAATTAAGTAAAACCGGGAGAATCATGGCAGGTTTCACAGACGAGGTAGCAGTTGAGCTGGGCTTTGTATGAATTAGTTGGGTTCTGAGAGTTGGAGAAGAAGTTGAGCAACAAAGAACATGAGCCAAAGCTGGAAGCAGGAACTGTGGGCAGCATGCACAGGCAGAGAGGAGGTGGGTCCTGAGGGAAGGTGGTGGGAGGAGAGTCCACAGTGGCTCTGAAAACCACAGAAGGGACTCTGGACTTACTGTGCAGGCAATAAAGATCCATGCAGGGTTTTAACAGGGAAACGGAGCAATAGGTTTCAGAACAGACCAGAGAATCAAGAGATCAGCAAGCGGAAGGTAGTTTAGGACGATGCCCAACTTGTTTAGATGGCAGATGAAAAAAGTGATTTAATTTCTCAGGGCCTCACATCATTTTCTTTTCTCCAAATGATGAGGTCAATTTTAGAGTGGATGAGCCCCAGCATCTTGAGGCCAACGCAGGTGCTAGGTTCTAACTGTGCCCGACACATATCTTCCTGACAGCAACTTCCATGGAAGTCTCATGACTCATGTTCATGTCTGTCTTCTCACTATTATAAGTGCCTTAGGAGCAAGGGCTATGTCTTTTCATTATATTTCTAGAGACCTAGAAGGGTTTCTGCACATACCAGGCCATCACATATCTGAGTTATTCTACTCTATTATTGTCAGATAAGAACATGGGATTTTTCATAATCGTGAATGAGAAAGCAAAAATCTACATTTCAGGTTTGTACTGTTAACTAGAAGCAGCCATACTAGTGCTAAGAAAGGCTTAGAATATCTATTTATGTCTTAAGAACCTTAGAGATAGTTTTGCTATCTCTTCATATCCCAGTTTTCCGATTTTTTAGAGCATACAGCCACCAGCCCCCACCCAATCTCCTCTAGTTATACTTCCCATTGCGTACTCTGAGCTATCTAAATGGTACCACAGTATGACTCACCACCAGCCTCTCTCAATCAACTACCATTCCAGTGACCATAAACTAAACTACTGAAAGTATTGAAAGGCCTTTCTCCGTCTCTAGTTCAACAGATTCCATTTCAAATGTCAACTTTCCCCAAATTCTTGGACACACACTGGGTACACTATATTTAATGACTAGAGGCACAGTGCACAAAATTTGTGCACGGATAGGGTCCCTACGCCTGGCTGGCGATCAGGGCTGATTGGGGCCTTCCTTCCCCAGCTGCCAGCCACTGGCTGGGGCCTTCCTTTGTACGACGCTGCCCCCTGGTGGTCAGCACACGTCATAGCAAGCGGTCGAACTCCCAGGCAGTTGAACTCGGGAGGGGACAATTTGCATATTAGCCTTTTATTATATAGGATTATATACGATGTTGGCATCAAAACTAATACAACAGCACTTACATAATAAACCCTCAACATTCATGAATTCCCAAATTCAGAAATACAATACCATGTAACTTGCCTTGTGCTTCATAGTAACATAAATTATGACTGATGTAAGGGATCTCTTCAACCCCTAATGACTTATTTCCCTCTTAAGAAGTTACTTTTACATTAGCTGCACTATTCTCTGAACTGATTTTTAAAATTTTATTTTCCATGTGGTAAACTTGTGTATGGCCATGACCTAACCTCCCTTTAATCTGCTCAACACTTCCATTTTTTCTAGTTCAGAAAAGTAATGTTCTTCATTTTCTTCACTTCCATCCCCAATACTAGCACTTAACTTTCTATGGGGATCCATTTCTCAGGAAGACACCATGCTTCTATCACTCTATGAAAATGGCCTCATTCAGGCTTGGAAGGGACCTTTATAATGGTCTTTTGCAACTAGAACAATTTGCAGTGGGCTCAGCTCACCCACCAGTGAACCACTTCCTCTTTTTGTAACCATCCAGCTTACAGAGTCATTTGTAATTAAACCTCGGAAAAACTACAATTTTCTCCTATCTCAGATCTTTGGGGTTCCTTTAAATACACAAAATGTTAAATCTGCAAATACCAGGGGTATATTAAAAACACACACAAATGCTGTCCTTCAGAGTAGTAGCCACACTGGGAGACAATACCAGGGTTTTATTACAAAAATACATCCAACCCTTTGCTCAAAATGTTTTGGGTGCTCAACTTTGAAATGGCTGTCAGAACTAGTTTACAGCCTCATCAGAAAACAGCTGCCATGATTACATAGTCAGTCACTCTTATTTTTTGACCCAAGGTCATATCACTATATGGGATCGCGAATCACTTTGGCCAATGAACGTAACTCTTAATGTTTTTCAATTCCTACAAAAGTCAAATTTACTAAAACCAGTTGCCACCAAATAAAAGCAGTAGTAAAAAATGTGCTAAATGTGTATAAATCAAGCTCCCTGGCTCATTCAGGTATGTCATCTTCCTTCTTCTCATTACTGTAATCATGCTATGGTCAGCTGAGTTAACTGATTCTAGTCATAGCATCAGACCACGGGTCACCAATATTAGACATTAAAAGAGATCTCCCAAGCCAGAAGGATTTTCCATAAGGTACTCAGACCTCAGGAGCCTTGGTCTGGATATTGGGCATGAATACCGATGGCAGACGGAATTCACTTTCCATATGCAGTCTGTGGTTCTGGTCATACAGAAGCCCAAGTCAAGCAGTGCTCCATTTAGCGGCAAAGAGTAAAGCACTGGAAAATCATTACTGGGTTGTTGGGGTGGGTCTGCTTTTAAAGGTTAAGTGTAACAAGTTTGTGTTCTGGACCCCAGACACTTAGAAACCACTTCGTTTCATTGTGCACTTATCCCTGGGAAGAGGACCCAGCATCATCCCCACGTGGAGCTATGTTTTCAAGTAAACTCTGTGCCTCACAAGGACATCTCTGGGTCAAAGGTTGAGGTAGGTCTCCTGCAATAGTCCTGATAGGCACTCAATGTCTGAGAACATGGGACGTTCACATCTGTGATCAAAACCAATAATTCTCCAAAGAAACAGCTCAGAGGATGGAGTTGTTCCCTTTTAGACAAAGATGGTAAAAATAACCATTCTGTTTCTAATCCAAATTGATTCGATAAATCTTATTGAAGCAACAAAAATAGCTGTATCATGTAGAGATGATAGAATTATTGTTGAACATTTCATCAGAACAAATACCTACTAGAAAGGCAACATTTTTCATTCCCCATCTAACCACATTCACAAGCAAATCCCGAAAATCTAAAGCTAAAATCAAATACAACTATTTCACATGGCTCTCTGCACCTAGGATATTTGTGAATTCAAGATACGGTTGATGAATTAAGGTCCTATAATGGCCCTTTAAAAACAAATAAATCAACCCCAAAGTCAATTTATTTTTACATTTAATTGAATTTAATAAGCATCTTTTGCATAAGTACTATGTGAACTACTATTGAAGGGATCTTTGGAGAAGCATAAAGCATAAAGCATGGTACCATCACTTAATGGGCTTATAATGTTATTACAAAAGGCTATTTACACATTAAACAACTAGCTGAGTGACTTTAAACACTATCCTAAACTTTGCTGGGCATCCATTTCCTCATTTATAAGATGAAGGAGTCAATATAGATGATTCCTGAGGCCTTTCAGGTCTCAAATCCAACCTTTTGGTATGATCTCCAAGAGACCTGTTTAGAAGACAGTATACGATCAAGTCCAAGTGTGCACTATCAATCATCAGTACAGTAGGCGGTCAGAGCAGAGAGGGATGGATTTGGGGTTGGCAAAAAAAAAGGGTTTTTCTGGAAAAGCAGAAACTGCAGTTTACACTTGAAGGATGGGTAGAATTGGAAAGGTGTGGGGTCATTCTTTACTCAGAGTGCAGAGTGGAAAATTCTTGAGTAGGGGCAGGGAGCATGAGAAGCTGTTGTCAAGGGGAAATGACACGTGACTTGATGACATGATCCTCTTAACGTGGAAGTCAGATCGCCCTGTTCCAGAACCATCCGGCAGACTCCCATCTCTCAGATAAAGGCTGCTCCTCCCCACCCCCACTCTCTCACCTTATGTCCTACTTCTCACCCTCACTGGTCTTCTCAGACCTCTCCTCAAACACCTGACATCCT
Source organism: Myotis nattereri (assembly GCF_964212035.1). NCBI lineage: Eukaryota > Metazoa > Chordata > Mammalia > Chiroptera > Vespertilionidae > Myotis > Myotis nattereri. The sequence goes on along the minus strand of NC_138080.1, from coordinate 61,553,526 downwards.
TCCAACTTTCACACATGCTTTTCGTACCCCTTCAGGTATTTGCTTGAAAGTCACATTCTCAGTGAAGCCTTCCCTACCTCCACATGTACAATTGCAGCCCATTCTTCCCAAACAAACTCCTCCTTCTTCCCCCGCCCCCCCGCCGCCCTCACCTCTCTCACCTCTCCCTATCTCCCTTTCCCCGCTTTATTCTTTCCATAACATCTACCACATTCTCCCAGACAATATCATCTATTTATTTTGTAAAATGTGTGTCCCCATCTGGGACCCCACCTGGCTGCACAAATAAGAATATAAACTCCAGGAGGGCAGGGATTTTGTCTTCTTTATTCCTTGCTGTATTTCCAGAGCCTAGAACAGCCGTGGGCTTTGAAATGAATAAAACTATTGAAAAAAAAGACCGTACCCTTTTATGTAATGATGTTTACTTTGAATTTATATTAGTTCACACAAACACTCCATCCATGCTTTTGTTCCAGCCCTCCGGTCCAGTTTAAGAACCCATTGTGGCCCTCGAGTCAAAAAGTTTGTCCACCCCTGGTCTAGAACAATGTCTGGCCCCACAATGGGCCTGGGTGAATGAATGTGTGACTATAATAAGATGTGAAGTCAATGAATCTAGCAGTTGACTTGCAAGGAGGAACCCCTACAGGTTATTACAGTGAAGTGAGGCTATGAAAGCCTGAACTAAACAAGGCCATGGGAAGAGACAAAGAGCTGACTGTTACAAGCGACAACCCAGAGGGGCTGTGCACGCTTCAATATCCAGGCGTGGATGGAAGGGAGGGTGTTCACCATGGGATCAGGAGGATGTTCAAGGGCAACGAGGAACTGGAGATGCGCCGAAAAGAAAACAATGCATAGTTTTGTAAACAAGTATCAGTCAGATTTAACTTCAGTTGTTTCTAAACAGGATTGCAATTTTCTTCCTGCTTACATTTCTGAGAAGGACTGAAAGGAAACTGAAAAAGAAGGAAGTGGAGAGCACATAGCCTGGTCTTCCTTTTAAGGCAAGCTCAGCCTGAATGGCAGGGCAAAACCTCCCCCATTTCACAATTTGTTCTCCCTGGGCTCTGGGAACACGAAACAGAATGTGGGGAAAGACAGATCCTGTTCTCCCGGTTGTTGGAATTTCTTCTCCTCCCCATTATGTCTCCTCCTCCTCCGAAACAGTCGTCAGTGTAAAAGACAATCCATCTTTCTAATGTCAGCCTCGGTGTAATTAAACATATTGGAAATGGGAAAAGAGAGGGTGTTTGTGACGCAGTCTCTGCCAGTCTATGCAGATGTTACAACTTGGCAGGAGTCACAGCAAGAAAATACTACATGTGTGAGCCTAGCATTTTATCCACACGTTTCTTAAGACATTGTTGAAGCATTAACACTCAGCCATTCAATCTTATTTGGAATCCTGTGTGATGTCTTCAGCAGAAGAAATGGTGGAAATCCTCTTTCCTGACTATAAAGATACCACAATGCAGTTGAGAGGGTATATGTGGATGGTATGTATGTAGGGAATGAGCTTTAAAGAATCCTATACTTCTGCTCACTCAAATTTTACTATTACCTCTTTAGAAATTCAGCACTTCCCTCCCCCAGGGGCACTTGTATAATTAAACTAGAGGCCTGGTGCACAAAAATTTGTGCACTCAGGAGGGTCCCTCAGCCCGGCCTGTGCCCTCTCGCAGTCTGGGACCCCTTGGGGGATGTCCACCTGCTAACTTAGGCCCACTCCCCAGGGGATTGGGCCTAAGCTGGCAGTCAGACATCCCTCTGGCAGCCCGGGAGCCCTCGGGGGATGTCCACTTGCCAGCGGAGAGCAGGCCTAAGCTGCACTCAGACAACCTTAGCGCTGCTGAGGAGGCGGGAGAGGCTCCCACCACCACTGCTGTACTAGCAGCCATCAGCCTGGCCTGTGGCTGAGCAGAACTCCCCTTGTGGGAGCACACTGACCACCAGGGGGCAGCTCCTGCATTGAGCGTCTGCCCCCTGGTGGTCAGTGTGTGTCATAGTGACCAGTGATTCCCAGTTGCTCTGCTGTTAGGGTCAATTTGCATATTACTCTTTAATTATATAGGATTTGTTTCTATATTTATGTTTCTGCCTTTTAAATACATATTCTACACCTGTGGTTCTCAACTGGGGGTGACCCTTGCCCCAGGGCACATTTGGCAATGTCTAGAGGCATCTTAGTTGTCACAACTGTGAGGAGGGGGGAGGGGGGGAGGTGCTACTCACATCTAGTGATAGAGTCCAGGGATGCTACTAAACACCACAAAGAATTAGCTGATCCAAAAGGTCAATAGTTCTTAGGCGAGAAACGCTGCCCTAAATCATCTCTGATAGAGATCACCAAATTATGATAAAAGAATAACCTTTCCAGTCTAAGTGTGTCCTTCACATACGACTAAGGAGTAGAAAAGTCAAAGCCTGCAACTTGCATTGTTTTAAAAAGCAGTCAGATCCTGCTTTGGGACATTCTGCCCCTATTGGTCATGTAATTAGGAACATTTAGATTAAATCTCCAGATAGGCATTCAAAGGATGTTCTATGCTCTCTTCTGTTCCTGCACAGAAATTCAAGGAAATTCACACTCACAAAATCAGGGACAGACTACCTTAGAGGTGATCACAACTCATCCTCTCATCTTACCAGTGGGGGTTGGGAGCGGGAGGGATGCAGAATGGGGTCCCAGGACTTGCTTCTGTGCTCACAGCTGGTTCGTTCTATGGCTGGGACTAGAACTCATCTCATCCCTCAGATGTGTGCTCCTGCTACTTGATTCAGACGTGGACACTGGAGCCAAGGAGATCACAAAGATGTCCTTGGGCCAAAGTCTACCTCTGGACTTCCTCCTCAGAGGGAATGAGCCAAGAAGGAGACGCAGGCACGCAGGATCTCTGTGCTTGGGGGTGGCGAGCCCTCAAGCAGACAGGAGGATTCAGCACCAACTCTGGCTGCAGAGCTCTCCAAGGCCCAGCTAGCCTGAGCCAAACCTCTCGAGGGGTCCTCTCTAAAAGAAAAAGTTTTATTGATTCGAGAGAGAGGAAGGGAGAGGTATATATACAGAGAAACATGGATTGGCTGCCTCCTGCATGCCCCCTCTACCAGGGATTGAGCCCAAAACCCCAGGCATGTGCCCTGACCAGGAATCCAACCGAAGACCTTTTAGTTCATAGGTCGATGTGCAACCAACTGAGCCACACCCCCCAGGCAAAGGGTCCTCTTAAAGTGAGCAGGGAACAGCTTGAATAGGTGGCAAGTGCATCTCAAGTGTCATTTCTCTCTGAAGGGAAAATCCTACCAAAAAACGAAGACCTAGAGATGCTTTATAAACGAGTGGCACAGGATGGCCTCCCTGCTCCTTCTCCTGCTGGACAAGGGGCAGTTGCACCATCACCACATCCTCCAGATGCTTCCCATGGCTTCCCAGCACCGACCACATCACATGAAAGAAGAGAACCCACAATGCACTGGGCATTTGCCACATTCTCTCTCTCCCTGGGCTCTGGTGGATTGTCACAGAGCCTGGGGTCACTTTCCAGCTCTGCATGCCTGATCTGCTCGGGTGGCTCCGCTGGCCCTCCCATGGACAACACCCCTCCCCGGGACCATGTGGGTCAGCAAACCCTGTCCAGCTGCCACCACCTGGCCTGGCCCTGCAGAAGCGGCGGTGGAGCAGGAAGCAGATCTGTCACTTCTCCATTTCCAGATGGCACTGAAACAAGTACGCATTCCCCTTTCACTTTCAAAGGGCTTTATGAGTTGTCATATTTAGAAAAACCGACCAGAACGAAGGCCACAAACCTTCCTGTGTGGTATGAGTAGATCCTAATACCAGCTGCTGTTTATTAAGCATCATGGACATATCTGGCCCTGGGTCAGGCGTTATTCCTGTATTGTCTCTAAACCTTTCAACAACCCCATAAAGTAGGTATTCTTACTTCCATTTTAAAGGTAAACGAACTAAGGATTAGGATGAGTGAAGACCACCGACCCGGGAAATAAAATTTTAAAACATCTTAATCCAAGTTGCCTTTTTCTTCAAACTGATATAAATGAGTCTAGACTAGCCTGACTCATAGACCATCCTCAAAGCTCCTTCATCGGGCTACTTAAACACACCTTCTCACATTTGGTGCCTCGAGGCAGAGCTCACCAACCCTCCCCTCCACAGAGACCACCGCCTCCACCTCCCTGTCTGCTGAGTCCCTTCCACACTGCCCACACTGTGCTGTCCACCTGTGCCCTTCAGTGGTTTCCTGAAGCTGTACCACCATTAGTAAGTGGGGTCTGGCACTACCCCACTGTCCCACATGGGGCACAGGTGGGTGTGGCCAGCTCAGGGCCTGACTGAGCATTGAGCTATATGTAGTATCCCTGGCCTATCCTACTACCTGCTTGGCTAGTCTGCCACAGAGCTTCTGGCATATTGCTCCCCACCCATTCATTTTCCTGCAGCGCGTGAACCCAGCCTTAAACCCCAGCTAGCTGTCTGGAGGCTCTAGTCCAGTGATGGCGAACCTATGACACGCGTGTCAGAGGTGACACACAAACTCATTTTTTTGGTTGATTTTTCTTTGTTAAATGGCATTTAAATATAAAAAATAAATATCAAAAATATAAGTCTTTGTTTTACTATGGTTGCAAATATCAAAAAATTTCTATATGTGACACAGCACCAGAGTTAAGTTAGGGTTTTTCAAAATTCTGACACGCCGAGCTCAAAAGGTTCGCCATCACTGCTCTAGTCCCTACCAGCCTCTTCATCTGGGGCTGGAGGGACCCCTAACTTCATCATGAAGGGTCTCTTTGGCTTTCCAATCTCTAACCTCAGAGATAACAGAGACTGTGTCTACCCTTGGAATCAGGTGCCACACTCCATCCTGCCTCCCTCCATACTGACTCCCTCTCTCCTGCCCACATACACACCTCCTTTGGCTGTAACCACAGCCTTATTTCAATGATTTTGTCCCAGGCTCTGAGGCTCGGTGGAGGCCTCTGGCTGAGTGAACATCCCCTCTCCCATTCCTGCTTAGACTCATTCTTCTCAGATGAGAGAACATGAAAAATCAAACGCCTTGGGCCACATGCTTTAGAGTCTTCCCACCCTCTAGATCAGCAGTTCTCAACCCGTGGGTCGTGATCCCTTTGGGGGTCGAACGACCCTTTCACGGGGGTCGCCTAAGACCATCAGAAAACACATATATAATTACATATTGTTTTTGTGGTTAGTCACTATGCTTTAATTATGTTCAATTTGTAACAACGAAATTGGGCGTCACCACAACATGAGGAACTATATTAAAGGGTCGCGGCATTAGGAAGGTTGAGAACCACTGCTCTAGATCCCAGTGATTCAGGAAAACTTGGAATGGTGTTTTTTGTTTAATAATAGAAGTGAATGCATAGTCCAAATCTAGAGTCCCCAGACTCCAGGGGGGTCATTAACTACTCAATAGATATTGACTGAGTGTCTCCCCATAGCCAGCACTGGGCCTGGTCCTTGGTGATGGGGATCCAGCAGTGAACAAGACAGCCAAGCTTCTTCCACTCAAGGAACTCACATTCTATTGCAGGAAGACAGCCGTATGTGCGTAAACAGACGAGAATAATAACCGTTAGTGGTAAGCCCCACGTAGGGAAGTAAAATAGAGTGGTGTGATAAAGAGAGAATGGTGTGGTCAAAAAAGGCTCTTCTGCCAGTGACCTTGAGCTGAGATCTGAATGACAAGAAGAAATACAGGCAAAGGTCCTGTATTGGGAATAGAAAGAAGGTCAGTGTTGCTTTTATATAACCTCTTATTTTTAGATGCGTGCTAGTTTACTAGGGCTGCTGTAACAAAATGCCACAGACTGGGGGGCTTAGAAAACCAACATTTCTTGTCTTAGTTTTGGAGGCTACATGTCCAAGAGCAAGGTGCAGGCGGCAGGGCTGGGTCCTTCTGCGGCCTCTCTCCTTGGCTTAAAGACGGCCACTCTCTTGCTGTCTTTTCATGTGACTCTGTGTCCCCTTTGTGCATAGGTATCCCTGATGTCGCCTCCTTTTGAATGAGGGCCCCACTCTAATGACCTCATTTTAAGTTAATCACCCCTTTAATGACCTTCTCTCCAAATACGGTTCTATTCTGAGGTACCAGGGGTTGGGACTGCAACACATGAATTTGAGATTGGGAGGGAGGGAACAACAGAATTTGGCCCAGAGTTTTAAATTATAGAAAAGTTGCAAAGAGACTACAGAGCTCCCATGGTACATTTGTCATGAAGGAACCACTCCTGACACATTATCCTTATCTAACAATACTGCGATTTCCTTGGCTTTGACCATTTTTCTGTTCCAGAATCCCATCCAGGTTACCATCTTACATTTCATCATCATGTCTCCTTAGGCTCCGCTATGAGGGTTTCTGACTTCCCTTGTTTTGATAAGCAGCTTGAAGAAAACTAGTCAGCGATTTGGGGAGGCCTGACCAGCTTATAAGTGTCTCTTGATCGGGATTTGTCCGGGGCTTTCCTCGTGACTATATTGTTGTCATGGAATTTGGGGAGGAGAGCCACCAGTCCAATCTCAGCACCTCATATCAAGGGAGCATGTCATCAACATGAGGGATCACCCTGGGGTGAACCTCCAGCACCCGGCCCAGGTGGTGCTTGCCAGGCATCCTCACTGTAAAGTCCCTCTTTCCCCCGCTTTTCTATACTGTGTGGCTATGTGACCACATTTAAGGAGCGGGACATTACGCTCCACCTTTTGCTGGCGGAGTATCTCCATCAATTATTTGGAATTCTTCTGTGTGGGAGATTTGCCTTTCAACCCATTTATCCAGTCATTTATTTACAGCAACATGGGCCCGTGGGCATTTGTTTTACACTTCGGGTTATAATCCAGTGCTAATTGTCCTTATTTCGTTGCTCAGTTTGTTCCAGTGATGGCCAGTGAGAGTTCTTTCAGTGGGCTCCTGTCTCCCTTTGACACCCCCCACTACTGTGGGTTTTATTTCAACACTTCTTCACTTCTTAGCATTAAGTGTCTCCAGGCTCATCTTTTGTGTTTCTTGCACTGGCCCTACAGTACTGCTGCAAACTGACGGTTACAAATGTCATAGTTATTTATTTCTTCAAGAAGCCCCGGCTCCGCTCACTGAAAACTGGTATAGAAAACAAGATCTGGGCACTAGGTGTGTTCACTGTTGCTGGGGTGTCCTTTCTAGGTCCTCTCAACTGGCAGAGCCAAACAACGTCAGTACAAATCTGTGTTTCTAGGTATACACATCTGTAAATACTTCTATTTGAATCCAAATGTATCTATACATGCTAAATACAACTTCATATTGGTGTCTCCAACTCTAACCTATTTCTACATAGGTCATTCTTTCCTTCTTATGTCAGTGTAACCCCCCACTCTAACAGTGAGAAACCTCCCTCCCACAATCCACCATTCATTTACTTAATTGTTCAATTCCAATGTACATTATAGTTGCTTCAGACATGTTCATCTGTTAATAGGTACCTTCCTATGAAAAAACATCAATTAGGGTGTAGTGCTAATGTACAGCTCCGTTTACTGGAGTTTTGCAGCCTTCATTCATTTCTAAAGTTATGTAGGTCAGCACCTTTATCCCTCACTCACTTCAGTAAAGTTATCTATATATATAAAACCCTAATACGCAAATAGACTGAACAGCAGAATAACAGAATACCCAGTAGCTATGACGTGCGCTGACCACCAGGGGGTGCGCACAGAACATGGCGAGCGTCGGCAGCAGGCCACAGAGTGCAGAATATGGCAGGCATTGGCCATGGTGGGATGGTGGGGCAGGTGAGCAGGGGCACCAGACCAAGGCAGGGTGCCAGTTGCTGTCACCGGGGCGAGCCTCTGGTGGTTACTAAAAATTCTTTGCTCCCACACACTGTGGTCCTGCCTGGCGCTTGCACCCACTGCCGGCACCCGGCGCCGGCCCTGATTGCCCCTGAGGGCTTCTCCACCTCCCCCTGCTCCTGAGGGGTGATCAGGGCAGCAGCTGTCGCTTGCACCTGCTGATGGCGCCAGCCCCGCTCACACCTGCTGCTGGCGCTGGCCCCAATTGCTTCGCACTGTCAGCAGGTGAGGGCAGGGCCTGTGCCGTCAGCACACGGGAGTGGCGGAGGTGGGAGCTGGGCTTCCTGTAGACAGGGGACCAGAGACTGCGGTGGGAGGGGCTAGGTGGGGACGTGGAGGATGGGCCAAGACCCACTCCTGTGCCCACCACAACCTCGTGGCCCACAGTTCCTCTCAAGGCACATGAATTCGTGCACTGGACCCCTAGTTTCATATAATTGTAGTAGCTGTATTCTTTTGTCACAATCTGTATTCTATCCTGGGATCCTCTGACTTCCTAAAGACATTTTTAAATTTGCATGCATTAAAGCTCACTCTTTGTACTGTAAAGCTCAATAGGTTTTGACAAGTGCAGTGTCATATATGCATCAGCACAGTATCATATAGAAGAGTTTCACTACCCTGAAAAAATCCCCTATTTAATCCTCCCTTCCCTTCCACTTACTGTTCTGTTTACTGTCTCTTTAGTTTTGCTTTTTACAGAATGTCATCAAAATAGGATGTAGCCTTTTCAGACCAGCTTAAACACCAATAAATAATAATAAAAGGGTAATAAGCAAATTGACTGAAGGACCGACCAGCAGAACAACCGTCTGGATGACCTTCCGGACGACCATGCTATGACACCCACTGGCGCCAGACCAGCCAAGGTGGCTGCGATGCAATTGGTTGGGGGGGCCCTGCCATTGCCCCACGATCGCCCTGCAGAGGGAGGCCCAGAGCAGCCCAGCGATTGCACCCCACGCCTGTCACCCGCAGAGGAAGGCGACTGGGGGCAGGGGAGGAAGGGCAGCACCACACAGATGGCAAGCAGTGGCAGCGGCGGGGGCGGGGCCAGCTGCCAGCAGCCAGGGAAAGGAGAGCCCTGATAGGCCCTGATTGCTGGCCAGGCCTAGGGACCCTACCCAAGGGGTCCCAGATTGCGAGAGGGAGCAGTCCAGGCTGAGGGACAACCCCCCTCCCGTGCATGAATTTCATGCACCAGGCTTCTAGTGTCTTTATAAAGAGGTAATGATCAATAGTGTTCAATGTTACTGAGTGGTCAACAAATACAGAAGAGTGTCAGGTATTTAATATAGCACAGTCTAGGTCTAGAACAGTGGTCGGCAAACTCATTAGTCAACAGAGCCAAATATCAACAGTACAACGATTGAAATTTCTTTTGAGAGCCAAATTTTTTAAACTTAAACTATATAGGTAGGTACATAGTTATTAACTTAATTAGGGTACTCCTAAGGCTTAGGAAGCGCCATACTCAAGGGTCCAAAGAGCCGCATGTGGCTTGCGAGCCGCAGTTTGCCGACCACGGGTCTGGAAGTTTCCAGCAATATGGCTGGATCACTTAGTGGCTGCTATTTTAGTTCTCAATGTGAGTGACGGAAAGTGAGAAGGTGACCATAACACCAGACTCCAGAGAAGGAAACAGAGCTCTGGTGAAGGAAATACCAAATCCCGAAGTTCCTCAAGTCATAAAGTACCTCACATGTTAGATAGAAGGCGGAAGGATGAGCCAATGCTCTGCAATAACTGAAGTATCATAGTGCACCCTAAAAGGTGAGTGCTTGTAGTGTTCTTAGTCTATTTATTTGACCTACAATGGACTGTGGTCAACAGTGAAACATGCTCAACTAACTTGGGAATCACTGAAAGCATCTGTCTATGTCATTTAGCTAACAGGCCCCAGTGAGGAACGCATATGTACGAGGACTAAGATTTTGTTTTCTCCAGAAACCACCATGTAGGGTAGAGAAGACACTCACCGAAAGCCTTACCACACCCCTGTTGGACCTCGCCTGTGCGGAATCAGCTGGATTCCCATGTGTGCTACTAAGGAGTGTTCAAAAAATGCTAACAGAGGCAACAAAGACCTCCTCTTACAACCATCATTTTCTATAAAGTTTGGATTACAAACTCTTCAAGAGTGGCTACGGACATAGACAAGATCTCTTTGCTGTCTGCAAGGTGACGCCTCCTCATGCTCTTCTCAGTTTCATTCCCGCTGGCTTCCTGAGTTCGGGGGCGGACCTAACAGCACCTAGCAAGTTGCTTCTTCCCGCTCTACCAACTGCAGCAGCAGCAGGAGCAGAGGGGCAGGCCAGCATGCGCTTGCCACCACTCGTGGCTCTCCTCTTTTTTCTTTCCCCCCATGGACTGCTGAGCTCAAGCTGTGCTTTTTCAGATTTTGGTCACAGGCAGTATTACCACTTGTCATCAGAGCGCTATCACATGTAACAGCCATTTGTTTATTCTCCTCCCAGCTGACCCCTCCTCCTCCTTTGACTGTATTTCCTCCCGTTGAGTATCAAAGTTCCTCAGTGTACATCAGGGACAGGCTTATTTGCCAAGATCCACGGACAAAACATCTTGGAAGGAAGCCAGGAAAGTGGTGTAGCCACTGAATTTCTACTTCTTTTTATAACTACTTTTAGTCATTATCACTGGATTAAACACACACACGCATACATGCACAAAACTGATTAGTTCTGGTTGTTATTCATTATTCTCCCACGTCTTGTTTCTAAAAAATCTGCATTACAAACAACCCTCCAGGATCTTATTCCAATCAACCTATCTCAAGTCTCACAATTAATATTCCTAATACAACCACTATGCCATTCGACTTTGTGTGTGTGTGTTTTTTTAAAGCAACAAAAACCAATGCTGATGCATCACAAATCGCCATGAAAAGGAGGCCAAAGAGGTTAACCAGAGAGTGAACTTGACATTGCAAAGCAAGAACCTCCCCTGTGTTTCCCTGTTCACTAAAGCTAGTGGTTTTGGTTAACACAGGAAATGCAGTAAATACGCAGTCAATTGTACACACAAAGCAGGCATCAGCAATTTGCCTGGTGGGTCGGATAGCATGTGGCTGATAGGTCTCGGGAGATGAGGAACAAACAGCCATGATGGATTAAGCGATTGCTATTGGCCGTGCGCTTGCCCCGAATATTTCACCACGGACAGTAATCAATTACTGGAGACCAGTAATGATACCAATCAAACACACTTAGCACTTCTGCACTATCAACCCGGGGGCTGCCAACCTGCCAGTGTGAAAGGCTTACAGCTGTGTGAGAAGTGATTCCGGAGGCAGGCATGGTGAAACCTTTAGATCTCGGAAAGCAGGCTTCTCTCCCTTCGAGTTAAAAAGATAGATGGTTAAATTAGCCACTCACCTGCCCGACAGTAAGGTTTCTTTCTAAGTAAGCCACAGTCTCGCCCCACCCGCCAAAGGGATGACTGTTTATAAATATTTGGGCATCATTTGAGGTATCCTGGTCAGCAGATTCATGGAAGCAAGCAGAGGCCGCGGTAAAGGCAAAACACCAGCCAGCCTATTGCTTCTGAATACTGCCAGTCACCACTGAGCTCCACTGCTGCCGCCACGCCCGCCTTTCTGTTGTGCGGTGGGAAGGCCACGCATCATCTGCGTCCAGAAGGCCCCCGTCTACAATCCTGTTCTTTACGGTGTCATGAGAAGCTGAGGAAGAAAGCAGGTTCTCTGTGTTCGTAGCATGTCAAAATAGAAGCCGCTTCCGTTCCTTCTGAGGTCTGGCATGCTTTTTCTCCTTCAAGGTCACCTTCTTTTCCAATGTGAGGGTTCTCAGAAGAAACATGGAGTTGTAAGTGTGGGGAGCCTTTCCCAAACCTCATTTGGGGCCCCCTGCTCTGTTGCCTGTTTGTTCAGCGCCAGTCTTCATGAAATAGTGGGCTGTCCCACAGTTACATATCACCGTCACTTACCACAATCTACTACAGAGTAATGCTAGCTTAATTCCAGTAAAATATATAAACTGCTCCAATATAGGTCCATTCCCTCCCACCTCCTTTGTATTCTGATTGTCATATGTTACATGTTTTGCATGTGCTCAAAAACTTCAATAGTATAGTGTTATAATTATTGCTTTATACAATTTTATGTCTCTTAAAGAGGCTATAAAAATAAGAAAAACATATTTATGGAGTAATTTATATTAACGCACACATTTACCATTTTCTGTGTTCTTCATTTCTTTTTTGTGGATTTGAGCTATTTGGAGTCATTTTTAAAAACATTGTTTATTTATTGATTTTAGAGAGGGGGGAAAGGAGAGAGAGGGAAAAACATAAATTTGTTATTCCACTTGTTTATGTATTCCATTCATTAGTTGATTCTTGTATGTGCCCTGACCAGCGATCAAACCTGCAACCTTGGTGTATTGTAACGATGCCCTAACCAACGGAGGTAGCTGGCCAAGACTGGAGTCATATTCTTTTAGCTTGTATTCCTGTAAGGAAGGTATGCTAGTAAAAGATTTTTCTCAATTTCTTTTTTAAAATCAGTTATGTCTTCATTTTGCCTTCATATTTTTGGAGGATAATTTTATGGGCTGCTTAACTCTTAGCTGACATCCTTTCCTTTTTCTTTTAGTAACTTGAATATGTCATTCCACTGCTTTCTTGCTCCCATTTTTTTTCCAAATGAGAAGTCAGCCATTCATCATGCTAATGTTCCCTGTATGTGCTTTCAAGGTTTTCTTTTTGCCTTTGTCTTTCAACAATCTGACTATCATGTGTCTAGATATTTATTCTACTTGGGGTTCGTTGTGTTTCTTATATGTGTATATTAAGGCTTTTCATCAAATTTGGGGAGTGTTTATTTTTTTCTTCAAATAGTTTTCTGCCTCTTTCTCTCCTCTCATTCCGGGATTTTCATTGTATGAATGTTGGGATGCCTGATATTGCACCACAGATCTCTGAGGCTCGGTTCATTTTTCTTCTACCTTTTGTTTTTTTTTTTTGTTGTTCTTCAAATTGTGTAATTTCTATTGACCTATCAAGTTCACTGATTCATTCTTCTATCATCTTGAATCTAGTATTGGATCCCTCAAGTGAATTTGTATTTCAATTACTGTACTTTCCAACTCCCAAATTCCTGTTTGGTTCTATTTATTTTTGCATTGCTTAAATTTTCTTTCTTTTTAAAAAAAAATATTTATTGTTGAAAGTATTAATATGTCCCCTCTCCCCCCGCATTGACCCCATCTAGCCCACCCCTGCACCCCGTCCCAGGCCTTCACCACACTATTGTCTGGTTTTAAAAAATATTTCTATCTTGCCCTTGCCGGTGTGGCTCAGTTGGTTGAAGTGTCGTCCGTGAACCAAAAGGTTGCTGGTTTAATTCCTGATCAGGGTCCATACCTAGGTTTCAGGTATGGGGATGCATACTGGAGGTAACCAATTGATGTCTCTTTTCTCTTTCTCTCTCTCTCTCTCTCTCTCTCTCTCTCTCTCTCTCTCTCTCTCTCTCCCCCTCCCAGTCTCTAAAATCAATTAAACATATCCTCAAGTGAGGATTATAAAATAATAATTACTATCTTTTACTGAGATTCTCTATTTGTTTAATCATTATTGCTGTACTTTCCTTTAACACTTTAAACATGGTTTATTTCAGTTCTTGTCCATAGCTGATTTGCCTTCTCTCTACCTTTCATTCTTTTTACATTTGTTAAATACATAATATTGAACATATTTATAAGAGCTGTTTTGAAGTCTTTGCCTGCAAATCCAATATTTGTGGAAACTCCGTTTCTATTGACTGCTTTTATTCCTTGAGTATGGATCACATTCCTCCTTCTTTTTAATGTCCCATAACATTTTGTTGAAAATGAATGTTAAAGAAGGATATATTGTAGCAATTCTGGATTCTTATACTTTCCCCTGAGGGTTGTTGTTGTTTCTGTTTCTTTATAATTGCTTAATAATTTGCCTGAATTAATTCTCTAAAATCTGTCTCTGCCACAGTTTGAGGGATGTCTCATACTGCTTTGTAAAAAATATTTTTTTATTGATTTCATAGAGGAAGGGAGAGGGAGAGAGGGATAGAAACATCAATGATGAGAGAGAATCATCGATCGGCTGCCTCCTGCACGCCCCACACTGGGGATTGAACCTGCAACCCGGCATGTGCCCCAACCAGGAATCGAACCAGGAACTTCTGGTTCATAGGTTGACACTTAACCACTGAGTCACACCAGTTGGGCTCGTACTGCTTTTATGATGCCTTCTCTCTGATTTTTTTTTAAATTCATTTTCATATTTTTAATCTTGGCTTCCTAGTTGTCATCCTTGTGTGTGCATAGCTTAATGGTTGGCCAGTGGCTTGACAGAGACTGTGATCAAGAACAAACACCTCAAGCCAGTACAATCTTCATTCTCTGCCGATGAATTTGTTTGTGGGCAGAGGAGTACACGCAAAGGTCAAGCCATGTTCACATGGGTCTCAGCTTTTGCTCTCCACTGCGCTTTTTCACATCTTGCCTATGCATGGGCTCAGCCTCAGGGCCCGCCAAGAGTGTGTGGATGGCTTGGGCTCTCTGCTGTGTGCTGCATATGTGTGCAGCCTTATCTAGCAAAATGGTTACCTAACCATGCCTGCAACTGTAGGATATAACATAGCCAATAGCCCTCTCCAATCCCCTGCTACCAAGATTATTATGTCCACTTTCATTTTGTCCAGTTTTATGTTTGCCTTTTTAAAGAGAGGACTTGTTGACCTCCCTAGTTGGCCATAGTCAGAAGTCCTGCTCTGGGATTTATTTTTAAATGCTGTGGGTACTACATAGAAACTTGGCACTCCAGGTTGTTTCTATTCCATCCAATAGATTTTTTTAAATTATAAGTTTATTTCAGAGAGGAAGGGAGAGAGAGAGGGAGGGAGGGAAAGAGAGAGAGAGAGAGAGAGAGAGAGAGAGAGAGAGAGAAAGAAGGAGAGAGAATCATTGATTAGCTGCCTCCTACATGCCTCACACTGGGGATCAAGCCCACAACCCGGGCATGTGCCCTGACCAGGAATCGGATCATGACCTCCTGGTTCACAGGTCAACGCTCAACCACTGAGCTACGCTGGCTGGACTCCATTAGGGTTTTTATAGTGTCATGTTACATAGATCTTTGTAGGTCTGATAAAAAGTTTATCTTTTCAAGTGAATATAGCCCAACTAGAAACTGTGGAATAAAACTACAATTGATAAATTAAAACCTTAAATTTAACCATATCAGTTCTGAATATACAGCATAAACTTAGTAAATGACCCTTAATTTGTAGATGTAGATTACCACATATATTTTGAGGAGAAAATGTGTTTATTTCCCCCAATTTTTAAGATATTTCTGCCCATTACATTTCACCAAGCATCTATACCAACTGCCATATGAAGGATACAATTAAGAATCATTTAAAAAAATATATATCCTCTAAATACATCCAATTATAGCTACATTTTACTTTCTAGCATGATTTTCCTCTTGGAAGCCACAGTGGGTTTTCCAGTTAATCTCAAGCAAGCATCTGATTGAGATGTTGTTAATGTTAAACAGCAATACCATTTGATTAATATATTAAAACTGTCATGGTCATCTTCACTTACCTCAGTAAAGACTGTTCATTACTTTCAATGGCTCTTTATTGCTATATGTCTGAAATTATGAGATAAAAAGAGCAAGCAAAGCAGTAGGAGATCCATTACCTCTATTCCTCTCTCTCTGAATAAAAAAACAACACAGCACTTCCAGTGGCATGATTCAACCGGGAATGAAAACAGCTATGCCAACAGCAACTAAAACTCACCACAGCTGGTCAAGTTAAAAATCATGGCCAACCACTTAAAGGAGCATAAACCTATCTACCTGGGATCGTATAACAAATTGGTAAAAAACAAAACAAAACAAACAAACACAGAAAAGTAGAGCAGAATGCATGTCCTGTAATCACCATATCCCAGTCTCCCTCTGTTTACATAGATACCAAACTATAGGGCCAGTTACCCAAACCTTTATCCCAGCTCTACTTCTGCTTCAGAGTTTTCTTCCTAAAAAAGAAGAATGGTGGTATGGAGGAGGGCAAGGATTGGTTCAGTGATCCAGCTTTGTTAATAGTGCCCTCAGTGGAAAAAGTGCAATGCATGCATGGTCACAAAACCACATCTCAAATAAACTAACAAAACACAGATTGATCTGCTGTTTCGGCCAAGAATGGAATAGATGTGTGTTAAATATACAAGCTACTGCTCCAACTGCAATGGCAGTGTTTAGCCACCATCAGTTCTCAGCATGTTAAAACACATTCTCAGAGCTTCTTCTCTATAATGGAATCACTTTGAAGGCTCCAAATTGCCTTCTGATGGGGGGATGTTATCCTATATGTCCTGATAACTGTTATGAAACTAATTTAAGAAAGGTAGGGAGCAGGGATCCTAATTCCAGTGAAAGGAAAGCCAAGGGCTTAAAAGATGCCCCCAAGAGGTCTCAGATTTCCTAAGTAACAAAGGGACATGTTAAAGTCTCTGAAATTGATAACAGAGTTGTGTCTAAAAAGTTGAGCCGACCCTCTCCTGGATCACTTTTTATAAGAAATGGGTCCAAATTGCAGGTGACAAAAAGTCAGAGGAATAATCTCACTTGTCTGTGCATCTGTATACAGGCACACCTTGATACATCAAAGGTTTTATATTAACTAACCCAACATTGCTTCCCAATTAATCCAGATGATTCTATGAAAACCATGTACTTACTTGGAACATGAACTTTATATTTGCTTCACAAAAGTTAACCGGCATTTAAACATATCCTCGGTCTAACTTACTGTCAATCTATGTAGAGAGCCTTTAAAAAAACACCACCACCAAATTCATACCTGGACTACCATGCCTTTTCACAGCAACATGGAAAGACAAGAATCATTCTGGTGAACACTTATTTTTTTCTCTACCTGAAATCTCTTCTTCTTGACTTATACAGTTAACCCTTAAACAACATGGGCTTGAACTGCACTTTTGCAAGGGCCCACATATACACAGATTTTTCCAATAAATACAAACAGTATTGTAAATGTATTTTCTCTTCCTTGTGATTTTTCTTAATTACATTTTCTTTTCTCTAGCTTACTTCACTGTAAGAATACAGTATATAATACATATAACATACAAACTATGTGTTAACTGTTAATGTTATCGGTAAGTTTTCACATCAACAATAGGCTATCAGTAGTTAAGATTTTGTGAAGTAAAAAGTTATATGCAGATTTTCAACTGTTAAGGGGTGGGGGTGAAGAGTCTTGGCACCCCTAACCCTGACGTTGTTCAAGGGTCAATTGTATACATTTGGAATAGGTTTAAAATTATTCCAATTGAGGCCTGAAGTGGGAAAACTTATACAGAAGTAGAAGCAGAAAGCACAAATCATGATTTTTAATAAGTCACAATGGGAAGGAATAATCCTGTCAACTTCCTATCAAATTTTCATGGTATATTCGTGACCACTCGGAGGACAATAATGACTTCAAATTCCACCAGACAATTGGTTCTAAATACTAGACCTAAAATCCGAAGGCCGGGGGTTTGGTGTCATTATCACTGATTACTCATTAGTCAGCAACCCACTGCCTAACCCTGCTACCCTTAAGGACGTAGACTCTGAAGTGGAGTCAGAAGTCACAACACAGAAAACCAAAATACCCACATGAACACAGCGGCACACATCCCTTGACTTGTTTGTTATATATACCCAAGCCAGCTGGTAGAAAAGAAACCTGTGTGCGTAGCATCCCTTGTTCTGAAAAATTCCTAGGGTCCTCCTTTACCAGCTTCACTGGTCCCTTGAGTGAGCACTGGCAGAGCCCGTTGGAGAAGCTCCCACCATGGTGGCAGAACGGGAATGCAAGGACAAAGCTCCTAGCTCAATGTGGGACTAAAGATACTGGTATCCAAGGGCCTGGACCTTTAATAATACCACTGGACTGGGTCGATGCTGCAGTGGACCCATTTTTTCTCAAAACCTCTCTCTGGCCCTGATTGGTTTGGCTCAGTGGATAGAGCGTTGGACTGAGGACTCAAGGGTCCCGGGTTCGATTCTGGTCAGGGGTATGTACCTTGGTTGCGGGCACATCCTCAGTGGGGGATGTGCAGGAGGCAGCTGATCGATGTTTCTCTCTCATCAATGTTTCTGACTCTGTCCTTCTCCCTTCCTCTCTGTAAAAATCAATTTTTAAAATTTTTTTTAAAAAAACCTCTCTCTGGTAGCTCTGGATGGTTTCTCAGTGGTTAGAGCATCAGCCTGCAGCCCCAAAAGTCTCGGTTTGATTTCCAGTCAAGGTCATGTACCTCGGTTGCAGGATCAATCCCAGGCCCCAGTCAGGGTGCATGTGGAGGCAACCAGTCGTGGTATGTTTCTCATATCAATGTATGTTTCTCTCTGTTGCTCTATCTCTGTCTCCCTATCTCTCTCTCTCTCCCCTCCTCCTCCTCCATCTCTTTCACTCTCTCTAAAAATCAATGGAAAAAATCTCCTTGGATGAGAATAAAAAAATAAAATCTCTCTCTGGCAATTCCTATGAAAATGTAGGATTCTGGAGTTGGAAGGAACTTCGCATGGGAATCCACAGGAGTGAAGGCATTTCCAGGACTTGCCCTCCTGCCCCAGGCCTGCTCTGTGTTTACCCTGCAACACTAGGCTGGGGTGCATTTGGAAATGACACTACACTGCTTCTTGGGGAACACAGGTTAGGTCTGGGTCACCTAGGGGACAATTCTAGAAGGGGTTTTCAGACACAATTCCAGATATGATGGGAGAAAAGCACCCAGTGAAAGAGAAATATAGGACACACCTTGGGTATAAAGAGAAAAAATGCTAAATGGTGCGAGGGATAGGTGGTAAGTTGGGGGCAGTGCAGGAAAGAGAAGCAGAAACAACTCTGGGATGGCAGGGACGGGGGACTGATGCCTGTAAGGTCAACGTGATTCCTATCCATTAGGAAGACAGCCCTAAGTCACTAGCTTTGTGAACATTTTTTTTTTCTCTGTCACTCCTCATTTTCAAGTGGAGATAATAACATTTGCCAGTGACATGTGTCAAAGGGCACAAGCTCCTAATGTGTGTCCCTGAAAGAGCACCAGATCCAAGTCCCAGCGTGGCCACACACCAGCTCTGTGTCCTCGGAAACACCCTGAAGCACCTCTCAGCTCCGTTTCCATGTGCACAACAAGGGCTTGGCTCCTAGAATTATGTCTGTCCCAGCCAACAGATTTCCGGTGTGAAGGACTGTACAGTCCCCTCAAGGGAAGTTTTTTGTATAAATTACAAATGGCTTTGAGAGCCTTGTTAACCCAGCCTTTCTCCCCCAGCTGCTCTCCTTCTCAGCTCAGGCAAGAGAATCACTTAAAATGCATTGCGAGCTACAGGTAATGCGCAGGCAGAGGGGAAGCGGGAGGTGGAAAATGGGCTCTTCAGAGCAAAGCCCCTCCAAGACATTAATGCTTCACACAGGACGGATGCCGGTCAGCGTGTTTATTTCAGAAGGCTCTCTGAACGTCCTACCTGGCCACTGAGACTCACAAGGCATTTGTTGTCGCCTTTCACTTCTTATGAACAATGGCACCCAAGCACTGACAGTTCTCTCCAAATACGGGGTGGGGGGAGGTTACTCAACAGCACAGGCCCCCTAAGGGCTCGCACCACCTCCCATCCAGGTCCCCCTCCACATCGCCGCCCCAGTATTTTTAGTAGAAACTGTCACATCCAGAACACGGAACTCCCAAATCCACGCAGGCAGGCACCCTGTCCACGCTAGAGGCGTCCTATCTCATTTCTTTGAAGCTCATTAGAAACCGTACCCTGTGAGCGTTTACTTTACCGAACTGCTCTCCATAATCACTCCACTCATAAAACCAACGAGAGAGGAACAGACCTGGGGCGGAGGGAAGAGTGGGAGGAGAAAGAAAGAAAACGGGCTGAGTGAGGCTCCGTGACAGGACTCTGAGCGTGTGGTGTGGCAGGAGCCACCGCCGCAGACAAAGAGCACCAAGTGGCTGGGAGACAATGCAGGCGGAGGACGCAGCAGGGGGGCCGGCGGCCCCTCCCCAAACCCGCACGCGTCTCCCCAGCTGACCAGTGGCTCCAGCAGCTGCCGCTGGGGAGAGACCCTCATTTCCTGGCTAAAAGGATTTATACCGTTTTAATTAGGTTTGTTTTTAAAGATAAGAAAGAACACCTCTCCACGGCCACCTTCCCCAGGTACAGCTATATGTTAAACTACCAACAGAACAAACCATGATTTTGGTTTCTTCTGTAAGAGTTTAGAATTTCTTGTGAAATCAAATAAAATAAGAGGAAAAAAGGAGGTTCAGCAAAGTAGTTCAAATCTGAGCTTGTTCGGAAAAAAACCCCAGAAAGATTGGAAGGGAGCGTCATGGGGCTGGGAGACAGGGGCTTTTAACCTGACGGCATTAGCTTGAGTGAAAAGCCTATGCAAAGTGGTGGAATTTTTAACATTTCCCCTCTCCACTCGCCCCCAAAAGATCAAGCTCAGTTTAATTCACACGTGCCTCCTAGACATCCTTGACAGAAAAAGATTGGAGATTTCACATGTGTAAGATCTTTCCTAACCTAGAGAGCATTGGGGAAAAGGATCAACTCAGCACAGAGACCTAAAACTGAAACGTGGAAAAGAAAGCACGAACAGGGCCACCAGTACGCTGGAGACGTGATCACCACCAGACCAAGTCTTCTCGGAACCGCCGTCCGTGTACAAACAAAGCACTTACCTCATAAGACCCCGGCTCCCAGGTGCTGGCAGGGATAGGGTTTGCTCTTTTCAATAAGGACAGATTGGAAAAAATGTCTCAATACCATCGGACAACAAGTGAAACATCTTTTCTGAAAAAATGCAGACCTAGCTGGGAAAATGGATTTCCTCCTGCCCTCCATTCTCCCAAAAGATTAGAAAGAGAACAGAAAAACGTATGTCCTGGAGATGAATTTTGGGAATGAGCAGCGTCACATTCATGGGAGATATACCACTATTTCAATGGCCATTGACAAAAAAGATTTTAATGGGAACCCGTGAGTGAATTCTGTAGTAAAATGCCTGCGATGTTTAGTTGTTTTGTACCCTGCAAGCGGAATGCAAGTCTTGTCACTCACCTGCGGAAACCTTTCTCTCTCAAACCGTCTCCCACAACAGTGTTCAAGAGGATTATGCTGTGACATAATTCAACCTCAAGACATCTTGTGGGACACACAGGTCAATGTTAAAGCGACCAGTGGGTAAACACTCATTATTCAGTCTCTTGACCTTGAATTTCAGTGGTCATTTGCTTATAGCCTGTCATTTACGATCATGTGCTATGCGAGGCTTTTCAAATTTCAGTGGACTTCACAGAATAAGTTGACTCTTTCACATCAGAATGAATGAGGTGATCAAAACAAATACTCTTCTGTCTCATCCCTAATTCTAAGGGGACCACATGGAGAAGGTGAGCGGAAGGAGGAGGGACCCGTAGCCCTCACCCCTCTGGTTGGTATTACAGTGACAAGAAGTAAATGAGGGGACATTTCAAGACCCCGGAGCAAAAGGGAGGAACATGTGGTTGGCCTGTCTTCTCATTCAACTGAAGCAGTTCTGTTAAACTCTAAGGGCAAACAATTTCAGGGCCAACTTTGTGCCCAACCATAGCTAGGGGTGAATTGAAATTGACATTCTATAGGGTGTCCTCCCAAAAAAATCTATACACACACTTTGAAAAATTATAAAGGCAGTGCTTATGAAAATACATTTCATTTTCAAAATTGAGCTATCAGCTGTTAAATGTGTATACAGTTTTGGGGGACACGCTGTATATTCTTCTATCAAATGAAAATAATAAAACAGGTAGCAATAATAGCAGCAAAACTTACACAGAGCTTACCCTGTGCCAGGCACTATTGTCCGTGCTTGCGTATATGAATTCACTTAATCCTCCCCAAAACCCTTTAAAGTTGGTGCTATACGTAAGTGCATATAAACTTGGTTATACCCAAGAAACAAAAAGCTTCATAATGTTGTTGGTAAAATAGGACAGAGGTGGGTAATCATTTTGAAAAGGAATCTCTGAAGCCTACACATCCTGGGATGTGTCCCTGCATGTTGCTGGGGCAAATGATACATGAAGAAAACATAAGGATCTCTTGCCTGCATTTTGTTTAAATAGCTTTGTTTATAAATTGTCACCAAAGAGAATATTAATCTCTGTGGAGAAAAAAGTAAGATTTAAAAGATTTTAGGGGGGAAAGGGTATGTGCTAAACGGTGACGTGACCTACTATGATGATAGTAGCTAAAAATCTATCATCAACTTGAGGGAAATTGTCTACACTCATTAAAAGAGCAAAAAGTTCTAAAGAAACTTGGAACAGGGCTGGCCCTTCTTAGAAATCATAATCATCACAGCTTTCACTTCCTGGGATTCTTCTTAATGCCATTTCCTAGGAGCTAAAATAATAATAAGGACATGGAAAATGGGGCAGAGGCGGGGCGGGGGGTGGGGGGGGAGGGAGATAGAAAAACGTCTCTGTGTTTCATTACATTTGGGGGCAGGGTGGGAAAAGCCTCAGAGCGCTAGAAAAAAAGAGGGGGAAATCACAATTGAAAAGGAGTTCCTGTGTCTGCTGCTTCTGCCTTCTCAGCCATTTCAAGTCCGCTGTTTGGAACAGAAGGAGAATCAAGGTAGGCTCTGCAGCCATTGGCCCAGGACAGCCTTGGAGACCAGGCTGGTCACACTTCCATCAGTGCAGACTGAGCAAGTCGGGAAAGGATGAGTCTCTCCTGCCTCCAGTTCTCAACCCTGTGCCTTTCCACCCCTTCCTGCAGAAGCCACCGGCTGCCCCCCACCACGCCTGCTTCCTGCTCTTTGACGCAGCCTCTGGGACACCTGCCTTCGGAGGGACACAGCCCTTTAGGTGGCATTACTCCTGTAGCTCAGTCACTTACTGGGCCCCACTGTCCAAGAGAATTTTTATACATAAGAAACGGCACTGCTGGGTGCTGAGTGAGTCTGCACTGCTGAAAAAGGAGATTCCGATGCCTAGGACTAATATTTGTGATATTTACCTAGGCTGGTCCCAGAGTTAGCGGAGTTTTTAAATGTTTCCCTGTGGTGTTTACGGGTGGCTGACCTTTCAGAATCCTATCACATGGTGCGGACCAAACATTTTCTGACCAAACAATTTTTTTTTTTCAAAACAGGTTTATTAGGAACACAGTTGGCTGCTGATCATTCCCTCATGACACTGGTCCGTGAAGGAATCATGGAGGGACAGTATGGGCAGATAAGAGATGAAAAGGCAAATGACAAATCTAATTCTTTTTCTTCCTCACAAGTGAAAAGCCTGCCTTTATATTGATTTTCAGATACTGAATATACATAGTTCATCTGCCAGATAATCTCAAAGTGTCTTACTCTAATAAACAAATAAAATTTATGAGAATGGGAAAAAGAGATGAATCTCTCTCTGTTAACAACCTTTACACACACACACATACACCCCTGATAATTAATTGCAATAGAACAGATATTCTATTGGCCTTCTCCTCTTCACAGGGATATAAACCCACCTGTACATTTTTTCACCATGGCAAACATGCTTGCCAATTGACCTGATAGGAAAGAGACGGTGCAATTGTTCATAAATTATAATTTGCATATTTGGCTTGACCTTAAGTTATTTGAATATTAAAAAGGGTCATCTTTCTTTAAAATGTTAATACCTTTCAAACTAGGACTGGATGGGACAGTTATTCCTGTGAGTTTGAGTTCTTACTATAATCCCATGACAGGGACCCCAAAATACAGGGTGGGCCAAGAGGAGGTTTACAGTTGTTCATATGGGAAATAACACAATAATTAATAAATAGTAATACAAGAGTGCACTGTGTTTCACGTACTCACAACTGCAGACTCCTTTTGCCCCATCCTGTGTAGTGTGTCCTGACACCCTGCCCACCCAGAGGCATCTATGCTCAAGTCTGACACAGGTGAAGTGGAGACAAAACATCACTCTGTGCCTGTTGTTAGTGTGCAATATGCATTTTGGTTCCTCAGATTTGGGGGTCACTAACTGGGAACTGCCAGGAAGACACACAGAGGGGTCCAAACCAGAAACCAACCCCGGCCAGGCTCCCACAGGCCTCATCTGTGGCACGAGGTGTCTTACCCTTTTCTTAGAACAAACAGCCCTCCCCTCAGCACTCCCAGCACCCGTTTCCCCGATCCTGACCCGCCTTCAGTGTAGAATGAGTTCTCCCAGCCTTTTCCTAGTCTCTTAATTCTGGTGAGCAAGAGATCTTTTCCTATAAAATGTTTTTGTCTTCAATTAACCAAGGTAAACAATGTTTAAGGATCTTTACATTAGATACTTATCTTACTCAACTGTAACATGTAATAATAATAGTAATAATAATAAGAATAGATTTTAAACATCATTTCATTAAGAAGTTCTCCTTTGTGGAGTCAAAGAAATTATTCTCAGAAATTTATGCACAAAAGCTAGTCATTTATTTCATTCAACAAATATGTATTAAGTACCCAGGGAGGTAGCTAGAATCACAGGAATTTTATCAGGTTAGCCTAAACTCACTTGAGATAGAATGTCTCTTAGCATACTACCATAATTTATACACCCCAAGGCTGGGCTTACCGTATGTTGAGCAAATGGCTAGATGGTATAGGAAATTAATGAACTTTTGCTTATCCAGAGAAACTTTTCAACTAAGATGGTGGGGACATAGGCAATGCTTTTATTTAAGGGTACTTCCATACTCTAACAACTTCGTTTCCCAGTGCAAAAGGTAACCTGACCCTCACATGAATGAAAATGGCACAGTATATACTAAATGAGATGAAGGCGCAAAGGGAGAAACTCTGTTCTTTATTCTCCACCATTCTCCACTTTTAAAAAGTTATTAATGCTAGCTACAAATATGAAGTCCCTGTTTAGATACTGGTTCTGGACCTTTCTAAAAGAGGCCCATTTCACCTGATTCTAAAGGGCATATCTGGCATTCAGCAGAAGGAATAAATTTAAATCAGATGTGTTTGACTGGGGTGATTAGACATTTGTACCCCTAATGTGTGTTTGTGTGTGGTGTGAGTGCGCACACACAGGTGCACTGTACGGCACAAATGTTTTTTCAATGTTAGCATTCATTCAAAGTGAACATGTAAATATATACTTTTTGCTAATATAGTCATATTTGCTCTTTAATTCATTCTCTTTGTAGGAGAAAGATCAGTTTGAACTATTTAAAAATTAGAATTAAGAATTTTTATTTAGATATGGTGTTTGTTTTCCAGCACATCATTAACTAGAACTAAATCAATAAAATATGTGTTGCCAAGCATAAGCCTTTAAGATATCTATTTGAATGCATTTTGTTGAATATATTCACATAACTACAACAGCTTCATGAGATTTGCTCATGTAAGGAAAAATTCTTTAGATTCAGCTGAAAGAAAATTGTCAAAATATTTTGAAAGAGGGGTGCACTTGATAAAAATATGAAGCTATTTCTAATTTGAAATAATGATCATATTAAACAATAGATAAGAAATATAGCCTTAAACACTTTAATTTGTTTACAAAACAGAGAAAGGGATTCATTAGTTTTATTCCAAGTAGGTTGTTTATTTATATAAGTCTAACCTCTGTCTATTTGTAGATTGGCAAGTTTCTGTATATGTGGAGAATATGTTTTAATTAGCATATTAATTGCTTTTCCAAAATGCTATAAACCATTTATTTTCTTATTCAATCCCACCGTAAACATTCCACCTCTGGGGAGGGAAAAAGGGAAAAGAGAGAAAAATCATTTTTCATGGAGAATTATAATGGAAATTTGTCCCTGCCTAAATTATCAAAAGTTCTGAATTAGTACGTCTAAATTAATTTTTACATATATTAGGGAAGTAATATAAATCTTTTTTAAAAGCCTACAGATGTTTTAACCACTTACCTATTACTTAATACATCTTCAATCAAACACATTTTCTTGAAAGGAAAGGGCCTTAAACAGAAAGTTTTGAAAAACAGGGAATTCTTGGAGGGGGTCAATGGGGAAAAAAATAAAGGGGATCTAAAATACTTTCAACAATATAAAGATGAATTTTTAAAAAACGAAAGACAGGAAATTCTTACTTTGGAGCTAATTCAATGAGAAAAAGGAGATAAAAGAATGAGTGCGGCCCTGACCAGTTTGGCTCAGTGGATAGAGCGACGGCCTGCGGACTCAACGGTCCCAGGTTTGATTCTGGTCAAGGGCATGTACCTTGGTTGCGGGCACATCCCCAGTAGGGGGTGTGCAGGAGGAAGCTGATCGATGTTTCTCTCTCATTGATGTTTCTAACTTTCTATCCCTCTCCCTTCCTCTCTGTAATAAAATATATATATATTTTTTAAAAAGAATGAGTGTGGTTTAGTTTAAAAAACAAGTTTTGTATCTGGAATCTAAGCTTTAGTTCCTATGATATATGATAATTTATTATATTTTATTTGCAAGAAGACATAAATTGTGACTGTTATAGACTATGGTGACAAACATACCTAGAAGGTCAATGTGACTTAATATCTCTGTTGTCTTGGCTCACTCCCTGGAGATAGATATAGATATAGATATAGATATAGATATAGATATAGAGATAGAGATAGAGATAGAGATAGAGATAGAGATAGAGATAGAGATATAGATATCCAGCCATCTAGTCAACCAGTGTTTTCTTCATGTTGCCTGCAGCTCTGTTTCCTTCCACCTGCTTTACTCACATCCAAAGCCAGAACTTACAACCTCACACCTGTATTTCCAAAGTTACCACCAATGGAGCTTCCTGCCTTCATTTTCTTATACATTTTGGCACCAAATAAAAGTTCTAAATTCTATCTTGGCACTTGTTTAACGGTTTTCCAAGAGACCTCTTTGTCTAACAAATAAAATCCGTACCTTTTTCACCAGTGAGTCAAGTTCTCCTGGATCTGGCTCTAACCTGCCTTTTGAGCTCTACATTCTACTCCACTCCATCCTCAGTGTCCAGTTATACAGACACCCAATGAAACAGCTGCCCTGGCACCATCCCATAGGGGGCACTGAAACACCACTAATAAATTATAAACACAGTGCCAGTTAACTCAGGTTTCTACCCTCAGACTCCTCGCTCAATAGTGAAATGTAAGCCAGACCCCCTCCCATCCATGCAAACTATGTCCTGGGCAGAGACCATGTGATTGTATCCATGTAAATTACCTCTATCCATGGTGAGTATGACTGCATCCAATTATGTGCGATTAACAAAAAAACTCATATGCATATATACATAGCCCATGGACACATACAATAGTGAAGTGAAGGCATGGGGTGCGGTGGGAGCCGGGTGGAGGGGAGAAAACGGGGGAAATGGGAGGCATCTGTAATACTCTCAACAATAAAAATAAATAAAAATTAAATAAAATGAAAGACAACGACAAATATGCTAAGATGTTATGTTACATTCATGGATAATAAAGACCATTATAAACTTATGAACAAAAATAGATACAGAGGCAGAGCTGCCTCAAACAGACTGTCAAACTGCAGCGGGAAGGCCGGGGAGGGTTGGGGGGCAGAAGAGGGGGGTAAGAGATCAACCGAAGGACTTGTATGCATGCATATAAGCATAACCGATGGACATAAGACACTGGGGGGTAGGGGAGGCCAGGGGATTGTCAAGGGCGGGGGGAAAAAAGAGACATATGTAATACCCTTTGTAATACTTTAAGCAATAATTAAAAAAAAAAGATGTTATGTTACATTTAAAGCATGCAATAGACATCTGATTTTGAACATAGAAAAACATGAAGAAAGGTATACTGATTTTACTAACAAACAATCATTCTTCCCTTACTCTCCCACTAGAAACATGCAACAAATATTCAGAGCCAAATGCTTAGTTTGCCAGGGACACCCACATATTTCAATCCATCTTCACCCTTGCCCCCTGGTCTACCTACAGTCCCATGAACACACCTCTTCCTTGTGCAGGTCATTCCTTCCTCTGGAATACCTTCCTTACTTTTCTTCTCAGCCACCCACAATTCCAACTGTCCTTTAAGACTACTTTTTTTTCCCTGTGACATCTTCCTTAATCTTCACTAGTGATAAGTAATCTCTCTGAAATCCTGTATTATCGCTGACACAATGCCTTACTGTATTTTGTGCCATTTTTCTTTCTTTCAGAAAAAATTTATACCTATCTCATGCCAAGCTCTGTTCTTAGAGCCTTATATGCATTTTCCACTTATTTTTCAAAATAACCTTAGATATTATCTTCATTTCCATTTTACAGATGAATAACCTCGGGTTTATTGAAATCAGATAACTTGCTCACAGCTATACATCTCGGAAGAGCATGGTTTAAACCCAGATGTACCTAATTCCAGAGCCTGAGCTCTCGCCACAGCGTCACGGGGTTTCAGTCCTACTTCCCCACCTCCAGGTCAAGTCATTTGAGGGCAAGCAGCCGATTTGTGGTACCTATGTGCCTCTCCTCAGTCTCCAAAAGAGATCCTTTCTTCACCATCACAGGCGTTAAATGTATGTTAACAGTGATGCTGGGCCACTTGCCTCCTCGGATAGGGACGTTGTGCAGACCCCACTACGCCTTCAGTGGTTCTAAAAACACTTCAGGCTGTGATGAGGCTTCGCCTTCATTTGTATGGGCGAAGCCGATCCCTGCAGGAGCAGCACTGCAGAAGCTACACAATTTGGAACCACCTTCCCATGATCTTCTGCTAAATTAGTGTTATAAATTTTAGTTATAGCTTTTAAATATTTCCTGGTCAACCTCTTTCTCAGTTCTCCTAAAGGCTCACCATTGAACACTGTTCCAACTTCCCAACACCGTGGAACAGTAAAGTAATGCCATCTGCTCATTTGTCAAGCAGCTTGACATACATATCCAACCAAACAACCAGAGAGTGGAGTAATTGAAATGACAAGGCCCTATAAAGGATTAAAATATATGCATGTTCAAAAGTCTAATGCAGACATAATTTGAAATGAGATGACTCATCAAAGCAGGAGGGGAATACAAAGACTTATCTACCTGTCTATCATTATGAAAACTAAGAACAGCTTAAATATCCAACAATAAGGAACCGCTCAAGTGAATAATGATGTTTATAAACAATGGAATACTACACAGCCATCAGAAATTATTCAATCATTCAATAAATATTTACTGGGTGCCTTATTTGTATGAAACAAATAAAGAAATGATACCTGCCCTCATCGTGCTTAGAGAGTAGACAGGGGTGGGGAACCTTTTTTCTCCCAAGGGCCATTTGGATATTTATAACATCATTCACGAGCCATAC
This sequence comes from Myotis nattereri, assembly GCF_964212035.1. Classification (NCBI taxonomy): domain Eukaryota; kingdom Metazoa; phylum Chordata; class Mammalia; order Chiroptera; family Vespertilionidae; genus Myotis; species Myotis nattereri. Next base: position 61,524,237 of record NC_138080.1, on the reverse strand, counting down.
AAAATTATCAACTTAAAAGTTAGCCTGCTATATTTGGAAAAAACATTTAAGTAACTCACCCCTGTGCCTTAGCAGGGCCAGACCAAATGATTTCAAGGGCCTTATATGGCCCATAGGCCGGACATTCCCCACCCCTGATATAGAATATGTAATGACAAGAAATTCTGTATTGTTGAGTGGCACGGTGGGTTACAATAGGGTACAATGTGTATGAATTAACTTTTAATTGCTGCTGTTTTTAAAATAACTTGAAGATGTATTTATTCTATGTTCATACCCTGCCCTGAAGAAATACACATATTAGTGAGTAGTTCTGGCATATTTAATTTTATAGAAAAAAATAAAGCTGCACATTCTAAAATAAAATTCTGAGTAAAAAGTAAGCAAGTAAAAATCAAACGAGGATTAATTTGGAATGCCAACTAAAACTAATTTTCAGACAGCTTTTTGAAATATTTTTATATATTCATTATAAACATATTATTTTAAAGTATGAATTCAAAGACTTCCACTGAGCAATTATAATGCAAGTTTATTGTCCATTGGTGAATTTAAAACAAAACAGAACAATAAAGGAATAAAAGTCAACTACAAAAAGCAAGAAGAAATGAAATTTAAAATCTCGTATGAAATGGCAATAAAAAGGACATCTACCATTCTGGGTTGCCCTGTTTTGCATAAGTCTTGAAGATATATTTAACTCGCAAGAAGATAAGTTCTATAATAATTTCTTAAGCTAAACAAAAATAACCAGTAAGATTTATAATATTCAAACCTATTTACTCTTTCAAATTTTTAATTCTTAGCAATAGAGAAAAACTTCTTAAGTTGATAAAGAGCATCTTTTAAAAAAACCCTATGTATTTAATGTTGAAAGACTAAAATGCTCTCCCCCACCCCACCCCCGCCCCCCCAGATCACGAATAAGGCAAGGATGTATGCTCTCATCAATGTTATTCAACAAAGTATTAGAAGTACTAGCCAAGGAAGTAAAGCAGGAAAAAGAAATTAAAGATGAGAATGGATCTATTCCTATTTGCAGATGACATGATTATCTATATAGAGTATACCAAGAAATCTACAGCAACAACAACAAAAAAATCCTCCTGGAACTAGTGAGTTCCAGCAAAGTAGCAAGATACAAGATTAACACACAAAAATATAATTATACTAGAGGCCCGATGCACGAAAATTCATGCAAGAGTGGGCCTTCCTTCCCACGGCTGCTGGCACTGGCTTCCCTCTGGCACCCGGGACCCGGGCTTCCCTCTGGCTGCCGGCAGGCACCGGGGACCTGGGCGGCTTTGCTCCGGCCCCATCTTTGTCTGGAAGGACTTCAAGTCTAATTAGCATATTACCCTTTTATTATTATAGATTTCTATATATGAGCAATAAATGTGGGCACCAAAATTAAAAACATAATCCCATTTATAGTCACTAAGAAAATGAAATAGGTGTAAATCTAACAAAACAAATTCAACACTTATTGCTGAAAATTACAAACCATAATGAATGAAATCAATGAAGTTTTAAATAAATGGACAGGCATACCTGAATTCATGGATGGGAACACTCAACACAACAAACATATTAATTTCCTCAAACTGATATACAAGTTTAATGCAATTATTATCAAAATCTAAGCAAAATGTTTTGTATATAAAGACAAGAATATTCTACAATTAAATGAGAATGCAAAGAAACTAGAATAACTGAAACAAATTTGAAAAAGAAGAATAGAGTGGAAGGAATCAGTCTACCTGCCTTTAAGAGTTATTATATAGCTACAGTGATCAAGACTCTAGTACTAGTAATGAGATAGACATTAGCTCATTGGAACAGAATAGAGGACTGAGAATAGATCCACACAACATAATATATTCGTATGATTTTTTACAAAGGTGCAAAAGCAATTGTGTGGAGGAAAAATAACCTTTTCAACAAAAGGACTGAAGCATAACCATTTATAAAAGAACCTTGACCTAAACCTCACACTTTATACAAAACTTAACTCAAAATGGTCTGGCTTACCTGTAAAATATGAAACTATTTAAAAAATCTTAGAAAAAAAATAGGAGAAAATCTTTGGGATCTAGGCAAAGAGTTCGTAAAGTTTATACTAAAAGCACTATGAGTAAAGGAAAAACGGATAAATTTGACTTCATCCAAACTAAAATCTTTTGTCCTTTGAAAGCCTTTCTTAAGAGGATGAAAAAATAAATTGCAGAAAATATTTAGGAGAAAATATTTGCAAACCACCCACCTGACCAAAGACTTATATCCAGAATATATAAAGAATTTACAAAACACAGCTAGATATGGGGAAACTGGGTCATTCATACATTGCTGGTGGGAAGGCAAAATAATACAGCCGCTATGGAAAACAGTGTGGTAGCACCAGGAAGCTCAGTGGAGATGCCCCCCATCTATTTCAGAGCTTCATCTTCCCACTGCTGTACCATCGAGAAACTCAAGCTCCTTTCCTGAACCACACCTACTCTAACAGGTGTCCCCCGTGAGCTACTCTTGGAAGTAAGTACAAAGTCCTTTCCAGCAAGGTCATGCGGCTTCAGTGTGCAACAGGCAGCTAGGTGTTCCGCGTGAAGATGGCACAAGAGGCTACCAATAATATAATACTTAGGTAGGTTAACCTGCCTGCTTCATGTTCCTGGAGAATTATTAAAGGCCTGGGTACTATAAGGTGAGGACTTCCCGGTACTAAAGTCCATCACTAGGTCTCCATCTTTCTCAGTATTGAGACTGCAAAACTTTAAACACCCGTTCTGAGAGAGCCGGGCAGTTCTCCCGGGAAAACGGCCTTGAGACAGACAGGGGATGTGTGCCTGTCCTTGTCTCCTCCCGTCTCATTTCAGAAGGTTCTTCCCCCTGCAAACAGCAGCACTACTTTTTCCCTCCTGACCTCTGTCAACTGTGCTGCTGTAGGGCACTGGGAAGTCTTAACAATGGGCATTACCTGCCCTGTTTATTCAGTGTTAAGTATTAACAAGGCCTGGGCTATCTCACAATTCTCCAGGAGGGACCTGCCTATGTAAATGCTGAATGCAAACAGGAGCCTGGTCTTTTTCTAGGTGGGGGTGGGGAGGAGACTTGGAGACGACGGAAAGGAGAGAAGAAACCAGGAGCTAGGTTGAAATATCGTTTTCAGGGGCACGTGAGCTAACTGTACTGTGAGATCTTGCTCACGGCCGATTTTGCCTGTGCATCTGGCCAGTTACTTGCTAACCTAGGAGCTTCATATAAAGCACACATTTCCAGCTTTGTTTATAAGGGCTTCAAACAGGTTGGTATTGAGTAAATAGTGTATAAATATTTTACAGAATAAAGGGAAAAGAAATAAGCCGTGGCACTGAACTCTCTTTGTTCGGGGTAGCGTGTTTGGTTTCTTTGCATGGAGCAGCGATGTCAGAGTGGGTGGGAGCCTGTTTCTGAGGGATGGAAGACAGCAGACAATATTTACTTGAGCACAAAGAAGGGTGAAGGGTTTTATTAAAACGCCCATCAGGAGTTGCTTGCTGGACAGTGAAACTGCAAAATTTGGAAAGAGGAGGGCCAAACCGCTTGCCGAAGACATCAAATAGAAACAAAAAGTTGACTTGGAGGCAAAAAGATCTTCCACTCAGGTCAGCTTTTCTGTGGACATTGGCTCTGTCATAAATTTACCTGAGTTTACGCTTGGGTCAGGTGACCAGGCAAAATTCTATCCTCAGATAGCTGCAGGGAAGTGCCGGTGAGGCTCACTGAGGCTGGAGCCCTGCTTCCTGATAAGATCTGATGCACAGAGAGCAAAGGTGTGGGCCAGGTTTTCATTTTTAAAGTACAGCTCCGTAGAGATGAGAACACAGCGCGTGCAGAGAACCGAGGCTGTTTCTTCTCTGTCAGTGCAGCCTTAAAACATAAAACAACACTGTGACCACTGGGATTTACAAACCTAACCCTCTTGTAGCTGCGTGATCTTGGATGAATTACTTGACTCCTTTTAATTTTCTGCTTTTCAAAGGTGAGCATGGATTACTTATGTAAAAGAGATTAACAGGGGGTGGAAAAAAGAGTAATTTGCTGGAAGTATTTTAGCAACATAACCTTTAATAAAAATTGCAGCCATTTCCTGAGCGTCCCGTGTACCAGGCATCTCAGATACAATATTCTAATCTTCATACAATCCTGCAAGGTTCATACTATTATTCCCAGTTTATAAGATGAGAATACTGAGGTTCAAAGCAGCTAAGGGATTAGACTTTGTCTCAAAATGGAAAAAAAAAAAGGCAAAATATTCCACTTCTTACCTCATATTTTTTCTCATTAAAAAAAAAATGACCCAATAATTTTCCTTTCCTCTCTGACTCCTCTTTTCCTAATGCTAGTCCAGGTCACAACTATATTGGGGTCTTCTTCCTTCTTTCCTTTCCTAAAATCACTCCCTCCACACACACCTACTTCCTAGTGTCACTGATGCCAATATTTCTACCTAATTGGGTTTGGCCTGAGCCCTGTCCTCCACCCATAGCTCCTATCAGATTCACCTCCATCATCAGCACCATCATCATAATCATAGGAAACACTTTCTATGTGCTGGAAGCCTTATGAAATATGTGCCATTAGTATCCCCATGTTAGAGGTATGAAAACTGGTCATGGAAAAGTGAGATAGCCTGCCAGGAGCACAGGGGAAGTGGCAGTCTGGTGCCAGAGTGCTTGGTCTAACCCTACACTGTACGGTCTCCATTTCCCTGGAGGGACCCAAAATAAGCTCCTGATTCCAGCAAACATGTCCGAGCATGAGAGAGGGTACCTGTTTACAAAGTTAGTAGATATCTTTTATGGGGTTGGAAATAAAGTACTTCTTTTTATTGTAAATGTGCATTTTAAGTCACAATGCATTCAATTTTGTTTAGTGAGCTAGCCTAGGAACATTGTTTTTATAGGAACACAAATTCTGAGTTCCCCCCAAAACTATTAGAACAGACAGCCTGTTCATAAATTGGGGTTCTACCTTTACTTCTGTCAGGGTAACATTAAAGTGGGGGACACAGGACAAGGGAAAGGAGACTTCAAATCCCTTGTGGGTACAACTCCTGCACAGCAGAATGCAGTCTGGAATAATACATCCCAACTTTCCAAGAGTGCTAAAAATAAACGTAAACGGTTCATTAGAGCTAATCTGGCAGCCAAAAGTGAATATTAATAACATAGAAGATCAATAAGATGCCTAGCAAAGAACAATGAATTAACTTGGTTCTAGAAATAGCAAAATTTGTGTAGGCCAGAGAGAGGAAGCAATGGGGCCAGAGAAATTCATCTCTTCTTTATACAATTCAAGGAATTGAGAACAGACAATAAAATATGCCCATTTCTTTTTGGCTCTGCCCACTAAATAAGCAGTTTAATCAATTTTTACCTTTCCCTCCCTGTCTTCATCTGCCACTACTAACTCAATAGAAGAATGTATAACCCTAGTTCAAATACAGGTCAAGATGGCTATAATAAATATTATGAGCTTATGCCATTCCTTTCTCCCTTAACTCCTGTCTCCTCTGCTCTATTTAAGTAAAGCTACTGCACAAGGTAGCTTTTACCCAAAGCATATTCAAAGGAAAAAGGGATTCCGTGGTCCAATAAATCTGAGAAACGCTGCATGATGATCCCCCTTTTAAGACACTGAAGGCTCTGAGAAGTCTTTCGGGAAAGACACCTGTATCACATATGTGACCCAGTGCTCCCCAAACCTTTTAGCCATATAATCCTTTTAACTTAATCCCTGTTAACATTTTTGTGCACAATGAAGGTAAGAGCTCTAGGCCAGCAGGAGAGCAAACTGAGTTGCCATCTTTCCTTCCTGTGTGACATAAGTCACTGAGCTTTCCTGGACTTCAGTTTCCTGAGGGAGCAGGCCCATGTGATGGCTACAGGCTCTGTCCAGCCACACAGTCCCAAGAGTATCTTCAACTCGTCTACTTAAGTGGCCATGGTCAACAGCATGGAAGCTGGGGCTCCGTGCAGGCACTCCGGACCAGTGAGCTCTCCCCTGCTGAGCCCACACCTCCGGGCACCTCCCACCACCCAGGAGCCGCCTAGACAATGGGCTCTTTTACACCCTTCACATTAGGTCCTTTATGCCCAGGCTGAGCACTAATATTGCAAAGGCTGTTTAGGGGGGATATGCAGAAGGAGGGAATTTGTAGGGAATTGTTAAAACAAGCTTACATTTGTTCTTTGAAACATTTGCTGGCATTCAGACGTGGCTTTTAAAATAGTTTCTTGTGCTTTTTTCATTTAAATATGCAAATTTAATAAACATTATTCACCCAAAACAGAGAAATGAAGCGCACTCTTACAATGGAGTCTTTGGGCCTACATTCTTAGGCTACGTTCTCAGCTGATTTCTGTTGAAATGCTGTTAATCCTGATATTTACACTTTTGGGGGGAAAATTATCACCATCCAGAGGATTGTTCCTAATATTGAAGCTATGGCTTTTTATACAGTTTCACAGAATTATTCACCTTTACTTTTACTTACATGGTTTTTCTCCCTTAAAACAGTCTAGAGAAAAGTAAGGATACTCTAACTCCAAATTTAGGGTGGGCTTTATGCTTTCTTGTCTTTATAGCAAGGACAGAGCAGTGACATGCCAGCGATAACTACTTATGTAAGTGCCTAGCGTGTGACGGACATTCTAAGCGCTGTGTGCGCATCAATCTTGACAACAACCCTATAAGACAGGTGCGATTACTACCCCGATTCTACAGATGCAGAAACTGAGGCGCAGAGAGGATCAGTGACTTGCCAAGGTCCCACACCACCCGTCAGTGGCAGAGCTGAGACCCGAATTCAGCCGTCTCTGTTCTTAATCATATGCTACACTACCTCTCGCTTAGATTTGGAAAACAATGGAACCAAAGGCATAAAAATATATCAATCGAAGGACATAATATGGAGTTACATGAACTCCATGATGTAACTAAAGAAAAAGAAATTTCTAACCTCTTGGTTCTACCTCCGTCAGAACAAGGGGGAAGGTCTGACTTATCATGAGGATACAGGTTAAATGCAATGAGACACATTCTGTCTGTTCCCTGTATCTAAGGAGGCTGTGAGAGCTCCTCCCCAAATGCTCAATTTGAAACATTCTGGGAAAGTTCCCATGGAAATTAAAATGGGCTAAGTTAACTGACTTCAACCTTGTTCCTTCACTTCCTTCCTGGGAGTACGCCATGACTATTTTTCTAAGTCATTAAAAGAATGTTCTTCAAAATTAACTAACAAGCAGAATAGAGACAGATTCATAGATAGAGAACAGGCTGACAGCTGTCACGTCAGAGGCAGGGTTGGGAGGCTGTGGGGATGCTGGTGGAGGGATTGAGCAAAAAAAAAAAAGAGAGGAAAAAACTCATGGACACACAACAGTGTGGTGACTGCTGGGGGAGGGGTCATACATGGTGATGGTGACAGAAGGAGGCTTGACTTGGGGAGGTGAACAGACAACACAATGTACAGGTGATGTGTTGTGAAACTGAGCACCTGAAACTTGTATTATTTTGTTAACCAGTATCACCTCAATAAATTCAATGAAAAGAATGAAAAAAAAAAAAAGAATGTTTTTCAACATGCTAATGGAGTATAGCAGAGCCTGAGATTAAAAAGACTCACCGGCCCTAACAGCCAATATAGCATATGACTGTCTCTACCCTGAGTGACACAAACCAACCCGGAAAAGGCTTCTCTGAGTTGTCAAGGAAGTTTCATTACGCACTGGGTACTGGAAGCTACCAAGGAGTTGTTGTTAATTTAGCTGGGTCTGATAATAGCATTGTGATTATATATGCTTCTTCCATAATTTTTAGAGATGTTTCCTGAAGTAAATAAGGGTGAAATGGCATGAAGTCTGAGATTTTTACTTTGACAAAATAATAATAATAATGACAACAAGAGGGGCTTGATGAAGAAAGTATGGCAAAATCTTGATAATCGTTGAATCTGAGTGATGAGGTATGAGGGACCTGTTGTCTCTGCTTCTGCATATGTTTGACAGTCAGGATAAAGCATATTGATCAGGAATATGGAAGAATTTTTCTATCCTAATGAAAAGAGACATATGATAAGTAAAGTACTTTAAAAAATAAAGGTCCAGAAATGGCCAAATACACACCTAGGTACCTGGTTCAGTTCTCCTGACACCGGGGCCGGGAAAAGGAAGTGAGATAAAAGGGAAGAGCACAGGGTGACGGTGGAACAGAGAGACGGAAGAAAGAACCACAGCGACAGTGCCAGCATCGTCTCAGGCAGGTTTTAGAGGACGAGCTGCCAGCTCTACTTCTGCTGTGTGCGCCTCAACCTCCTTTAGAAGTGCACTCCTCAGCCAGTGCTCTCAGCCACGGCTGGAAAATGAAATAAAATGAGCCTGGTACCCCTGTTCACCTCTGCGCTCGGCATTTATAGCTTCGCTCACTGATTGGCTCTCAGTCTTTAGGAGGAATTGGTTTAATTGGATAGTGTGTGTGTGGTGAGCGCCTGCTTTATCAGGGTGGTTATAGGGTACATCCTGGTCCTTTACCCACTGGGTTATACCTTGATTATAAGACCAAGAGCCAAACTTCTATTTGGTATTCCAGGTGTGCTTAATATACATCCATCTTCAGAACAGCTCATATTCCTCAATAATTAGGAAATAAAGGGGTTTGTTTTTTCAAAGAAAATGACCACATAGTAAATCATCATACTTTCCCTAAGTATCTTTACTCGAGACTCATCACAACATGAAAAGGCAAATAAAAATCTTTAGAGACAGGAATAAACCCTGAACGAATTAACTGGTCAGAGTAAACAAATACTACATTTTCTAGCATCCTCTTCTCCCTCAACCCAGAGTGTATTTCTAAAAATACACTAGTTCTTGCTTTTAATCATGCTTGCTGGTAAGTTTTCCATTTAGTTTTCTCACCTAAAATTGAAATATCAATGTTTTCCTGTTTTAATTCTTCACAAACACCCTTTATGGATGGAGAATATCCCATCAAGAAGGGACAGCAAATTTTACTTAAATTTTCCCCAACTACTGGACACCAACCACGGTGTTGCCACTGGTTTAATATTAGGAATAACACTCTAATGAACGTCTTCATATACAATACTTTCTTATATACTTATGTGTGTTTCCATAGGATTGCTCTTCAGAGCATAATCAAAAAACTAAAATAAGAATGGCACCTTATTTTAGTGTTTTAGTCATGTACCTTAACACAAGAGAAAAGAGTAATCTGGCAAGGGTCCCAGTGAGAGGTGAGTTTGCACTAGGTGAGCCCCATGTCCTGACTCCACAATCTGGCTCAGACTGTGTGCTGGAAGGAATGGCGGCCTGGCTGGCTGCTTCCTGGCTGCACTTGGTGTTTGCCTTGATCTAACACAAGGCACTTCCTTGTTTCTCGCTCCAGTTGCTGAGCTTACAGTGTAACAAGTGAACCTGCACTCCTCACTGTTCTGTTTAGAATGGCATCCCTCCTTTTCTCCCACAGCTTGTACTTCTAAGGCAGCACTCCCCGCTTCCCCTCGCAGGGTAGTTAGTTATGGCATATCTACTGCCGAATTTTTTTTAATTGACTTCAGAGAGGAAGGGAGGAGAGAGAGATAGAAGCATACAAATACCAATGATGAGAGAGAATCATTGATAGGCTGCCTCCTGCACACCCCGCACTGGGATCGAGCCTGCAACCCAGCATGTGCCCTTGACCGGAATTGAATCTGGGACCCTTCAGTTTGCAGGTCGATGCTCTATCCACTGAGCCAAACTGGCTAGGGCTGCAGAATATGTTTTTTTTTAATGCAGCCTTGTTCTCCTTCTACATAGACTAAGCCTGGCCAAACATGCAGGGCCCACCACTGAGTGCAGGGTTTAAGGAAAAGAGCGCAGGGCTTATTTTTTATTGAATTTATTGGGGTGACACTGGTTAACAAAATTATACTGGTTTCAGGCGCACCATTCTACAATGCATCACCTGTACTGTATTGTGTGTTCGCCACCCCGAGTCAAGTCTTCTTCCGTCACCATTTATCTCCCCTATACCCTCCTCCCCCCTGCCCCCACCACCAGCAATCAGCATACTGTGATCCATGTTCATGAGATTTTTCTCTTTTTTTTTCTTTTTTCTCTATCCCTCTACCTCCTCTCACCCAGCACCGCACCCCCCACTCGACAGCAACTGTCAGCCTGCTCGCAATCTATGAGTCTGTGTCTATTTTGCATGTTAATTCATTGTGTTCATTAGATTCCACATATGAGTGAGATCGTGTGATATTTGCCTCTCTCTGACAGGCTTATTTCACTTAGCGTAATGCTCCCCACGTCCATTCATGCTGTGGCAAAGAGTGAGTGCCCATCAGTAGATGAGTGGATAAAAAAATTGCGGTACATTTGCACAATGGAACACTACTGGGTGCTGAAAAAGAAGGGAATCTTATCCTCTGCTGCTGAGGGTTTTTGTTGTGTTTTTTATGTTGTTGTTTCTTTTTTAATATATTTTTATTGATTTCAGAGAGGAAGGGAGAGGGAGAGAGCAACAGAAACATCAATGATGAGAGAGAATCATTGACCGGCTGCCTCCTGCACACCCCGCACTGGGGAAAGAGCCCACAACCCAGACAGGTGCCCTGGCAGGGAATCGAACTGTGACCTGCTGGTTCATAGGTCAATGCTCAACCACTGAGCCACACTGATGGGGCTGCTGCTAAGTTTTTAACTCATCTTTTAATCCATATAGTGCCTGGGACTGTGCCCTGCAGACAGTAAACACTGCCAGGACATTAGCTGATTTTAATCAAATTGTTAACACCACTGTACTCTTGAGGAAGTAGGTCCCCTTTGTATTATCCTCCGCCCCACCCACTGCTTGAAAACACCCCTCTATTAAGCTTCTTGTACAAGTTTAATGAATGTACTGTCTGCATTCTCTCCCAGATAATTAATAAAAATGTTAAATAAGACTGCACTGAACATAGATTCCCTCCCTCCTCTAGACTCAATCCATTGCCTCTTATCATTGCACGTTCAGTCCTTCAGGCAATTTTCAATCAATCTGACACATTCAAGTCAATCTGAATTCTTTGTCTGAACTAGGTTTCATGAGATCTGGTATCAATTGTTCCATTAACTTCTGGGTGTGTTTAGAAATAATAATACATTCAGTGCATTCTTTTTGTTCATTAGTTTTCAGATTTTCAAAAGAAAATCAATTCAGTTGGTCTAACATAAACAATGCTATAAATCCATGCTGTTGAGGCTCATGGCTCTAATATCTCCTAGATGTTCATAGATTTAACCTCCCAAATGTTCTATTGGTTAATAATGTGGTTTTCCTGATTCCCTTATTTATTCAACAACAGTCTATGAATGCTTACTATGGGCAGGTACTGTGGAACAGGTTTAAAATGAATTCTGTTTAGAATTAAGGGCTTTTGTTCTGTGAAATATATAGGACAATGCTCTCTTAAACTGTTAATTTTCATTATACATCAGCAACAATGGGTTATAGATGGGGCAGAAAGAAGAGAGAAAGTTAAGTTTGGAGTCTTAGTGGGAACTATGATCGTTTCCTGAGGTAAGGATTCTGAAAAGGTGGCTAAAATAAGACATTAGGATGAATCTGTGTTCGGATTATCTGTGACATCTCTGCCAACAATGCTCAGGACAATTTACAACTGGATATTTGTCCTTTACTCCAGTGTCTGTCTGTCTGATTATTCTTCGTGATTTCCAAAGGACAGCTTCCATAAAATGATGAATTCATTACTACTTCCATTAACACTGGTTAACACATCATCCAAGATCTTGCCTATTTATTTGTTTTCTCCTTCTTCTTTTAATGAAACAGGTCTTCATTACTGTTTAATTATCCTTATTTGTCTTCTTAAAAGCCAGTTTTAAAAAGCAGTTCAGAAGCTCAGCCACTTTGCCATCAATAGCTCAGTCATTTGAGCATAAACATTAAGCTTATCTCCCTATTCATTTAATGTGAGGTCTCCTTTATCTCTGGTATGCCTTCCTTTCTCTTCTTTATTATGTTTGTATTATTAGCCTTTGCACCACTGATCGCCATAAATACTTCTTGGTTGTAACTCTGGAACCTCTCTGGTGATTCATGTTCTCTTGTGAGAGTCCTACAGACAGACTCCATTTACTCTCAGGTTTCGCGTGTGTGTGTGTGTGTGTGTGTGTGTGTGTGTGTGTGTTTCTATTTTTGCACCGTTGTCATCATCACTTGCATATTGCTTCTGTTTTTTTCCAATGATGTCTGGTCTTTGTGGTGAAGGCACTGACCCTGAGTGAAGCACCTGCCCCAATTTTACAGGCTGGGAAGCGCTGCAGATCCCCAGGACCCAGCCAACGGCCCGAGACCGCTCAGATACACCTGCTCCTGGCCCCATGGGACAGATGCCATCTTCTCAGTAAAACCAAACCCTGCTCTGCACAGTACAGCAGGGAGGCTGCTCCCACTGGGGACAAGAGAGCTGTTTCCTATTGTGATTTCCCACCTCAAAATAGCACACTTGGCCATTTCCAGCAATGGTTCTCCCCTCAGCACTGGCATGGCAATTAGGACAATTAACTGTCTCTCTTGTTTATCAATGATGCCTCAAAGACCACAAACCAACAGAAACACTAACTTATCTTTCTTTTCTGGGTAATATCCATGCTTATATTTGGATTTAGATATATTCACTCTTTCTGTTTTTATTCCTTTCTTGTTTGTATGGTATCTGAATTTGTGACAGTTAATTATTGGGCTAGATTAATTATCAACTAGTTTTCACTCTGTATGAGAGTACAGAAATGCATTTTATGAAATAGAAATTTTTTAAGAAAAAGATTTGCTCTAAAGAGTCTAACGACGGAGAAGTCACAAATTAAAGAAAAAAGGGCATATTACTATATTAGCAAGTTTGCAATGTTTGCAAATATTACATCTACCACTTCAATTATATGCTTCTTTTTTAAAGACTAGAATAAGACACCCATAATAATTACATGGATGCCATTTTTACATCAGCCTAGCAAATGTGTGCGTTTTTCTTTCTTTTCACTGAAATAAGTGAAGGTGTCAATTTATTATGCTCTTTAAAATTCATCCCAAAGAAATCAATCTAATTTTTTTTATCCCAAACCTGTATTTTTAATTAAAGTTATTGTGGATACTTTAAAGAGGATTCTTAGCTGGGTGTGACAAATAAGATGATGGGAACAAAATAAGGAGAATATATCTCCTCCTCTATCTGAGTGACAGCTACTCACATATTCATACTTTTTCATTCGGGAGTGGATATAGCATTTCTATGAGTGGGGAAAAATGAATAAAATAAAGTATAGCCCTGGCCGGTGTGGCTCAGTTGCTTGAGCATCATTCTATGTGCCAAGAGGTCCCCAGTTTGATTCCTAGTCGGGGCACATGCCCGGGGTTGCAGGCTCCACCCCCAATAGGGGGTGTACAGGAGGCAGCTGATTGATGTTTCTCTCTCACTGATGTTTCTCTCTCTCCCTCTCCCTGCCTCTGTCTCTAAAATTAATAAAAACATATTTTTTAAAATAAAGTGAGATATATATATATATATGTATATATATATATATATATATACACAAAGGATGATATATATATATATATATATCATCACCACATCTTTCTTTCTGCCCAGCCCAGTATCTGCATCCACATGGCCCCTGACTTATTTCCATACAATCCGTTTCTTCTCCTTCAGTCTGGCACTGATCCTGCCCACAGTTCATTCCATCTCTCCCTTCCCATTTTGAGGGTAATTGCATTTTTCATCGTGCAATGCCACATCAGTAACTTTGTGGCAGCTTCGTGGGAAACAAAGGATTAAATTATTTTAAAATTATGACCGTTATTGATAACCCACTACGCAGAGGCACTGAACAAGGAGCACCAGCTTTGGCAAGGGGCCTCCCCTACTGTCCAAACACATCCCAGGGAAGCCAGTCTCTGTGGGGGAGACAAAGGCCGCAGGAAGACAAGGCCAGCTTTCCTGACTGTTAGCCAAAAGGAGGGCCTGGCTGGGAGCAGCTTATCCCCAGGCATATCACCCTCGCCCCATCCATCTCCTTCTACCCTTTCTTTTTCTCCTCATGACTTTTCCCTTCTCTCACATTGTTCTTCAGTATTTCCTAAAAACCACAGGTTCCTGTACCTCACCTGGGCTTCATTCCCTTCAACTCTGAGGCTTTCCCCTCCACTCTCTGCCCCTTTGGGCTTCCCATCCTAGTCTCCCAGCTGCTGAGGGACAAATGTGTGCTTCTGACCAGGGCCCTCCTGGGGCCACCCCCACTCCCGCCACTGGGCAAGCCTCAAAACCCAGGAGACAGTGTCAACCCCAGGGATGAAGATCGTCATCATTATCACCTCTAGGCACTGCAGCGTCAGGCAGAGATTGCGGCTCCCGTGTTTGATAATGAGAAACTCAGAAATGACATTGGTTGGTGAGAGCCTCAGCCCGTAATACCGGCTGACAAACTCAAGCTCCAGTTATCACATGGGCAGCGACAGCGGAGATTCAAATCTACCAGAAGATGGCTGTAGAATCCAGTGGGACTGTCCCTCACCTTTCCTTCCCTAGGGCCACCAGCTAGGACCACTCTCACCCGTCTATTGTATTTGAAAATGTCCAAATGGGGGCGTTTAGGACAAACTGAAGCATAAATAGGTTACCCATGAAGAAAATGTCTCCGGTATCCGCCCAATGCTTTCCCATCCCATGATTTAAATATTTATTCCTTAAATACAACCAGAGTGTGTCCATATGAACTTATCAGAACACTGGACCTTCAGGTCTCCTCTGAAGGTCAGGGCTGAGATTCTGTGTATATATTATTATTACAGAAAGAATAAATATTTTAAAAAGAACTATGTAATTATTTCTCTTATACATGACCTCAGAGAACAGAGTTCCCCACTGCTTCCAACTCTAAGGAAGTGTGTGACCTCTGCGAGGGGACTGTGAGGTTATTAGGGGATAGGCAACAAACCCCTGAGCCCGCCACAGTTCTTTCACTGAAACTTTCCTATATTAAATTTTGATTCAAGTAAGTAATCCACTGGCAAAGGCTTCGCAATATTGGTTATGCAAAGACTTTCAATGAATGACATTTGTTGAAATGGAATTTAACTTAAATTTTATAATAAGCCTGTAGTAACGGCTTGGAAACTTCCACTCATAAATTTGAAAGTTTCATAGGGTTAGTCACTGTCCTTTGAAAATGACAAGATTAGTTCAGTCAGAAACTTCCTGCTACCATCTTGACTTGCCAAGACGCACCTGAGAAATTTCTGCCTTCACAAGGATGTCCCTGCTCTCCCGACAGCAGTGTGCTCTCCCCACCCTGTGCACGATGCTCAGATTCTCCCGGGGTTCCATTTCCATCCTGGCTCTATCCCTCACATCAAGCTTTCCCGGAAGGAACTCATTTTGCAGATCCCACCCTGGCTGACTGGCCAAGTGCCTGCCATAGCAAGGATTATATAAATAAAAATGTCCACGGAAAATCTTGAAATGTGGGTCCTAACTCTAGCACAGCCTCAGATGTACCTCCCTCCTTCACCAGGCAAGTGTCCCCACCCACCAGACAGTGTTCCCAGCACTCTAGTGGTAGCCATATTGACTGAGATGGGCAGTCCTGGAATCGCAGAATTGAACATGGTTCTAGATGTAACTTCCTTCAGCCCACTCATTAGAAAAGACAAGGCAAAGCTCAAAGGTTAAGAGTTCTTTTATCAGAGTTAGTGATAAAAATCAGGCCGAAGGGAAAGTGGCTGCTCTGGCCTATTTTTGCAGCCGATGGCCTAGTCTTGGGATCTGTTGAAACTCTTAACACCGAAGGCAGAGTGGTTTTCATTTGAATGAAAATTTCAGACTTAGAATTATCTTCTTTTCAAGGAGACTGAGATCGTTCATTATAGTTAAACCATGTATTTAAAATCATCTCACTTTTCCTTTCAGTTCCTCACCAAGTCTAAGGAGGCTTGAAATCCTTTGACTATATTACCTCTTAGTTACCTGAGAATTATTTCTATTTCACATTACATAAAAATAAGAGTACTAGACTCACACCCACACCGCTGGCACAAGTAGGTAAACGGGTACAACCTTACTGAAAGGCATTTAGCAGTATGTAATAAAAGACTTTTAACATGTGAAACCTCTTCAACTTGCCAATGTCACTTCTAAAAATGTATTCTAAGGAAAACTTACTAGAGATCTAGGAAAAGGATCAACTTTTGTTCTTCCTTCTTTGCACTTTGGATAAATTCCAAATTTTCTTCCAATGAATTTATGTCCTTTCTGCTGCTGTAAAAACCACTCACTGTTTGTAAAGAATGAGGGAATGGAACTGCCTGCTTACCCTCCAAGGCCCCTTTCTGCTCTCATGTACTGGTTGATTTTTTTTTCTGGTCAAAAAGTTACAGAAGAGAATAAAGTGTGTTTCCTAGAAAAGGCCATCAGCTTGCCAACAGGTGTTCAGAGCACCAGTTGGTGTTTGAAGAAGAAGGATCCAGCTGTACCTCTTCTTCCCAGATGGATTTCACATAATCAGTAGCCCTAAAAACACCTTTTGAACACATCCTATGAGCAGCACGGCACCAAGAGAGATGTAGAAACAGTCCTCAAGAGAACCGTCTTCATCTCTATGCCCCACAGCAATGGCATAGCCCTTGAAAAGAGGACCATGAATGAAAGGCAGTAATTAATTTCCAAGCACAAAATGTAGGCATTTAGAAAAGGGAGAAGGTCGTGCAGAACTGGACCAACTGATGTGCCATAATTTGATTGCAACTTGGCTTGGACAGAAATGGAGCAGGTTACCAAAAATTTCAAACCCTGAACAGTTGGTTGAAGTTTTGTTGTCCAATGTTCCTATATCTACAAATTCAACTATTCAGTAACTGAGCACATTTTTGTTTTGCTTTGGATTTAGAGGATTTGAAACAAGAGCTACCCTGATGTGGAGGGCATCATAAAGAGGGCATTACTATTATTTGATTGTATTTTAACTCCCTGTTTGTTTGATTCCAGTATACTAATTCCAGTTAACGATATATAACCAAATCAAAGAATGCACTGGTGGGGTTCTATTTGGGTAGAGGTTGGCAGAATCATGTTCACAAACTCACTGGAAAGTAATTACCGAACACAGGCCAAATATGTGATTAGTTGTCCAACACTATGAGTCCAGGAAGTTCTAAGGTTAAACCCTCAAAGATGGTCCATGTCCATGTCCCAAATTGGTGAAATCAACACAATCCTTTTCAGATTTGATATCTGAACACAGGACCCAGATTCCCTCCTTGTTTAATATAATAGTGTTATTACTAAAATCATCGCTTAATAAAACAGAGCTTTTAAGAGACAAACCATGTCTTTATCCCCAGAAAATATATGAAAATCTTCCCAGGAAAATGGTAAAAAAGTTTCACTCTAAGTGGCTCCATCTCAGATTGAGGGGTAAAGCTATAGTTTAATTCCTTCCAGAACATGCTGGTGCTTTCCGTTAGAGTTTTGCCCTGCTGTATTTCTCATTGGGGAGCTCGTAGAGCAAACAGCTTAGCTGAGAATGGATTAGGGTGAACTCAAAGCAGAAACAGAGCATATCTACCAAAGTCAAAGGATTGTATCGGAAAGTAAGGATCAGGACATATTCCTTTTCTAAATGGCTTGTCACTGTACTACAGCCTTATTCTGTCAACAGTATTTCTGCTGTTAACTGAGCTTACATACCCTGCCGGTCAAGGTTTTCATGAAATAAGAAGTGCATGTGTTTTTCTAATGCATTTGAGGCCCATTCTCACAGTTTGTGCTGCTATGAGGCCCGGGGATAAGCCACCCATGGCCCACGTCACAGCACGCTCAGTGGCTTTCCTGGATTCCTTTTTGGCAGGTGGATGCAGGAGTCGGGAGAGGAAGACAGAGACAGACCTCAGGCACCCAACGTGCAGGAACATATGTATTTACCAGCTCCATCTGCATTGCTAGGGAATATACCACACGGAGGATGAAAGGGCGACAATGATTGAAAACCTGCCCCTCTTGCAACTGCCAGGCCACTGCTGGGCCGCACAATGACCCTTTCCAGTCGGGTGCTCAGCTGGATCAGCACCTTCACCTCCACCCCTTTGATGGCTCCTGCCAACTGCATGGTCCCAGCACAGCCCCCCAGCGTCTCCCTGAGCACAAGGAATGGAGAGGATGAGAAGGAGCACAGGCCACGTGTCCCCGCATTCCTGTGCCCTGCAAGTGAAAGGTCCTTTCTTCCCATTTCTTTCCATCTAACAGTCACCCAAGGATAATTTACTTACAAGTTGTTAGGTTACCAAAATAATCATGCTTTCTTTCATGTCTCTTCCCGGCAGTTGGTCCTCTAGAGCTAATCTCTAGAATCCAACTCCTGGTGAGCCTTGTAGAAAACATCTCCAAGGGAAAGAGAGAATGGGAAGGCATTGGTCAAAGGCTACAAAGTTTCAATTTGCAAGATGAATACGTTCTGGAGATATACTGCACAACACAGAGCCGATAATGAACAATAGTGAACTATATACTTGGATAAATTTGCCAAGAGAGCAAATCTTATGGTAAGAGTTGGGGAGGTCGGGTTATGGCGGGATAAGGACACAGACGTAATACCTTAATCAATAAAGAAATTTAAAAAAATTTCATGGTAAGTGCTTTACCACAAAAGGAAAAAAAATGTATATTTTTAATATGTTTTTATTGATTTTAGAGAGAAGGAGGGAGGGAGGAAGGGAGGAAGGGAGGGAGGGAGGGAGGGAGGGAGGGAGGGAGGGAGGGAGGAAGAGAGAGAAACATCGATGGCTGCCTCCTGCACACACCCCAACCAGGGACGAAACTGCAACCTGGGCATGTGACCTGAGCAGGAATCAAACTTCTGACCTTTTGGTGCACAGGACAACACTCAACTAACTGAGCCACACCAGCTAGGGCAAGGAAAAATGTTTTTGAAATATTTTTAAAAGTAAAATAAATGGTGCGGGGGGAGGGGGGAGGCAGGAAACTTTGGAGGTGATGGATAAGTTTATGGGCTTGATTGTAGTGATAGTGTTGCAGGCGTATTCTTATCTCCAAACTCAGCAAGTGGCATACATTAAATACAAACAGCTTTCGGTATGTCAATCAGACCTCCAGGAAGTATTTTGTTTTTTTGAAAGCAAAGCAGACACCTGAAGAGGACAACGCTCAGGAGCGCAGCGTGGTGGCCGCTGTGATTGCAGCCATTCCCCTGGGCTCCTCAAGTCTACTTTCCAACGTGGACTGAAACGTGCTTCAACCACGAGAATTTATGTCAAGCTGAGTGTCACAAGTCTCTTGTCACGTGCCTTGTAATTCACAAGAATCCCAAGCCGACGCTGAGATCACTGCGGCCCTGCTCGGGGGACAGAGTGGAGGACATCTCATTGGTTCACTGACATCTCCTAGTCAATTCAATAGATTACAGGGGAAGGCGCTCAGAACTCACTTATCTTTCCCAGGAAATCTCAGGAATCAAGGTTGTTTACAGCGAAGTGCGATGAATGACTTCTGACCCTTTGCTTTGGAAAAAGAAAGGACTAAGAAGAGATGGAGAAGTTCCTTGCCTTGGACTTTACGGTGACTCCTAACGCGTCATTCTCTTTCCTCTCTGAAAATGAGGCTTGCACTTTCGACAGAGATTTCAACAAAGTAATACGTTCACTAAAAAGAGATGGACTCGATTTAAATGACTCAGCAAGTGACCTGAATGTTATTTCCTCTCAACAGCCTGAGC
Organism: Myotis nattereri; assembly: GCF_964212035.1. Taxonomy (NCBI): domain Eukaryota; kingdom Metazoa; phylum Chordata; class Mammalia; order Chiroptera; family Vespertilionidae; genus Myotis; species Myotis nattereri. The sequence goes on along the minus strand of NC_138080.1, from coordinate 61,504,405 downwards.
AACATAAGCAAGGTAGGGATCTGAGCAATGCCCTAGGTCTAATGAGGGCTGCTGAGTGAAGGGCTGGGTGGGACGTGACCCAGGGGAGGCCTGCAGCGTGAGTTCTGAGCCAACCGATGTATAGTTTTCACGCAGCACAAGCTAACTTGGATTAGTTACGCAGCTAACTGGTTACCTAGGCTACCCATGCTTGAAACATAACCAGAAACACACCTTCCTTCAATAAGACAAGGCCCAGTGAGTTTAGGGGTGACCTGAGGTACATGGATTCCAAGTACATGTCGAACTGTACTTTTCAGAAAATCATTTCGTCTAACAAACTCTCAGCAGGCACCCTCCCTAGACGTGCTCTATAAGGGCCTTTTGTCTCAGGCGGCACTGCTCTGCTGTACCGGGTGCTCTCTGTGGTGGTAATTGGTTTGGCTGTCCATTCCACCCATCAGGTGATACAAAACTATCAATCAGGCTAAATGCAATGTGAGAGAAGTCTCTTTAGCCAATTAGTCAGTAATGAGAACATTAGCCACGATATCTTCTGCAGAGGGCACCTTAGCCATTCCACCCGAGTCTGGGAAGATGACAGTCTCTGTGTGATTAATAAAGCTCACAGGAGGCTGTGGAGATCCCACCTGGGTGAGGAAGAGGCTCAGAGAGAAGTGCACTCGGAAGTGCTACGTGTTTTTAGTGCCACAGAGCGCCTGATGCAGAAACACAGAACCAGACAACCTCAGAGCAGGAAGGGACCTTGAGGATCGTTCGCTCCAGCTCCCTCATGTCCTCGATAAGGCGGGGAACAAAAGGACTGGCCCAAGGTCACACAGTGCTGGCAAGGGGCAGCTCTCATTTATCTAAATAAGAACATTCAGGGCTGTTGAAAACAAACTTCAATATAGAGAAACCCCTGCATGGGTCTGATATTTTCACATGTCTTTTGTTCCTACTGGAGGCAGAGAGCTTGTGTTTTACTTCCCTGATTTGCTAGGGCCGTGCACAGTGACTGCATATGGTACCTTCAGGAGGTGCTGTGTGTATGTAGAGCAATCATTTCTGAGCCAGACTCTCTGGATCCGTAATGCCACTCTGCCACATACTAGATCTGAGGCCTTGGGCAACTACTCCACTCCTTGTACCTTGGTTTCCCCACCTGTAAAATGGGGGTAATAATAGTACCCACCTTGCAGGATTGTGGTGAGGATTAAAGGAGTTAGTCTACATAAAGTACACAGAACAGAGATGGGTCCACGCAAGCGCAGCTGTTACTTGGGAAGATGCTCTTGAGATGACAACGGCAATGACGGGCCACTTCCACATGCGCAGGAATACCACCGAGGCAAATGATGGAAAGTAAACAAGAGTCCAGGCTTCCTTTGGAAGAAGTCTGAGGGGATGACGGAAAGAAGAGCGAATTCCAAATGGAGAGCAAGGTGAGGCTGATGGGGCTGAGATGGTTACTCATGGAAGTTTGGGCGATGAGGCCATAACATCCTACTTGCCTGCTGGAATGCCCCTAGGGAACCTGCATGCCTATCTCCCCAGGAGCCCACCAGGCCAGGTGACAGCATGGGAGATCTTTTCTCTCAAGCACATGGTCTGAGCACTCGACACGCCTTGCCTTGGTGGGAACATCCGCATTCACTGAATCACAAGCCCTGACTTTGGAGGTGACTTCACACCCTTCAGAGGTTTCCCCAATCTGCTCGGGTTGGCCCCTCAGCACTTTAGGCACAGCCCTCACATCGCACTTGTCATGCTGTGTTGTCACTGCTCATTTACTTGTATGACTCCCCTACTCTGCCCATTTCTGCATTTCCTGCTCAGGAGTCCTTCTTGAACACAAGACCAGGCAGGAATTTCACAAAAGGGACACCTCCGTGGATTGTCCCTGTGTAACACACACAAAAACAAGAGCCACCCTGCTACGGAGGACTTATCCCACTGCCGTAAAATGCCTCTGAGGTTTCCTCTTTTACCTTTCAAGAGCGAATATACTCTACCATCACCACTGCCAACTGCCCCGCCCCCCAAAAAAGGAAACACATATGAAAGTAAAGGGCAACTCCTTTGCCACTGCTGGGGCAGGTGGGCAAACACACACACACACACACACACACTGATGGACCCTCAACAAGGGCACAAGGAAAGTGCAGACATAGGTGGGCACACTGGTAACGCACTCCAGAACTGAAAGTTCAGGGCAGAAAAGATCCAGGAAAATGGGAGGGGCCCTGCCTAACATCTAGTTTCATATGAGAAAGACAGAGGGAGAGAAAGAAGAAAGGAGAGATCTTATAAGACCTTTGAGGGTAGGAACGCTTTTTCATTCTCCTTCCACCATAGCGTTGAGGGCATCTCCAGTCATCTGAATGCGTGAACAGATACTGGGTAGGAGACAAAGGGAAACAAAGAAACACTGAACGTAGGAGATACACCTCGAAACGTACCTAAACTCTGAGAGTGAGGTCCTTGTCCGGTGTGGTTTGCAGCCTCTATAAAGAATTTATAAACAAAACTCACATCTAGGCAGAGGGTTGAGAGTTCTTCCCACCTGTAATGCTACTTTCTCTCCCATGCGAGGTTTATATGGTTGATGCCCATCAACCTGTCCATCTCTCCTTCCTCTAACCTTAGTGTATGTTTTTAAATATTTTTATTTATTTCAGAGAGAGAAAGGGAGAGGGAGAGAGAGAGAAACATCAACGATGAGAGAGAATCATTGATCGGCTGCCTTCTACACACCCCACACTGGGGATTGAGCCCGCAACCCCGGCAGGTGCCCTTGGCCGGAATCGAACCCAGGACCCTGCAATCCACAGGCCAACACTCTATCCACTGAGCCAAACTGGCTAGGGCCTAACCTTAGGGTTATAATATCCAATATTATGTTCAACAGAAATTAGAAACGGCAAAGCACACCCCCTCCAAAAATCAACAATATGCAAGGTAAAGTGCTTAACAAAAGCACATCATCATTTTGTGAAAAATGAAAATGTTAATTTGCACAGAGAACAATTGCTATATTTATGTCTTTCACTGTGACCTTATCCTGCCAGAATATGGGAATCAGTGTCAGAAATGAACCCTTCACTGATTTAAATAGGATTCCAATATATATTTTATGCATAATAATAGTCTTCTTCCACTATTATATAAACATAAAATATTAGCCTCCTTCTATTCTGGAGACGTTATGACAATCTAAGGGAATACATTTAATTCCACTCAAGTCCCTGAAAGAACAGAACTTCAATTACTATTTAGCGAGTGTTTGATCCATTCTGCTTGTCTCTAAAATGCATTCTATGAAACTTTCATGGAAGACGCCATGGAATCATTGTGTGGTATGGTGCAGTGTGAACATTTTTTGAACTTTTATATGCCTGACATTTAAAGCAAGACATCATTTCTTCAGACAGAAGTTATTTAATGTCCAATAATATGAACGCGTTTCTATACAAATGCATACTGAGGTATCCTGATTCGAGAGGCAAATGACACTATTTTGGGAGTGAGTCTTGAAGAGCGTGGACACCTTTGCTCTGTGGAGTAGGGCAGAGGTAGGACGATGATAATGACCCGAGAAGGAAGAGAAGAGAAAGGGAGACAGGGAAGGGCAGCAGGGGCAGCTACTCCCAGTGGAGGGACTGGAAGGCAATGCATCCCCCCTCCCTCAAACCGTCAGAGGAGTGATCTCACCTCTAGCACTATTTAAGATGAGGATATTTATTTTCTTTAAAAAATGATTCATACAAAGATAAACAAAAAGGGAAACCATACCTCCAAAATTTAAAGGGAATGTGGCAACTCTATCCTCCAGAGAGCTTGATATTTCACGAGGGACCTTTAGCTAGAGGAGATCTGAGTAAGACTATATGGGTAGCTGTCTCTTGTTCATGAGATCAATGCAAAACAGAGCTAACTTTTACTAAGGTCTTGCTAGGTGTGAGGTGCTGTTTGGAAGTACATATTAACTCATTTCATCCTCACAAAGCTCCTGATAAGTAGCGATTATTATTATCCATGTTTTACTAATAAGAGGTAAGTGGTGTGCCCAAATCACACTGCCAGGAAGTAGCAGAGCTGGGCTTCAACCCCAGCTGTCTGATTCCAGAGGGAAATGTATTTGGACAATATCTCCAGTGTTAACAGTTTTCTGCTTTTAAAACAGTAGGACCCACCCATAGCCCTCCAATCTACTTTTTTTTTTTCTTTTTATAGTACTACTAGAGGTCCGATGCATGAAATTCATGCAAGAGTAGGCCTTCCTTCCCCTGGCTGCCGGCACCGACTTCCCTCTGGCACCAGGGACCCAGGCTTCCCTCGCAGCCCCGCTTTGTCCAGAAGGACGTCCAGTCTAATTAGCATATTATGTTTTTATTATTACAGATCCTTGGATTAGGGAGTGCCTTACCCAGAAGAACTGAAAGTATTTTTACTCATTTGACTTATTAAGACACCCCCATTTCATTAGGGAGGGAATGAATGAAAAACACGAATACAAAAGTTATGCTCACTGTTCCTAACTTGTGGCTTTAAAGGCTGCTGGCAGAGCTGGTCCATATCACAAAGAATTGCCTTATGGCCCTAACCGGTTTGGCTCAGTGGATAGAGCGTCGGCCTGCGGACCGAAAGGTCCTGGGTTCGATTCCGATCAAGGGCATGTACCTTGGTTGTGGGCACATCCCCAGTAGGGGGTGTGCAGGAGGCAGCTGATTGATGTTTCTCTCTCCTCATCGATGTTTCTAACTCTCTATCCCTCTCCCTTCCTCTCTGTAAAAAAATCAATAAAATATATTTTTAAAAAAAGAATTGCCTTATGAACAACTATGGGTCCACAAAACATGCCTCACACACATCCCGCCCCCCCACCCTGACCTAGTGTTCCATTTTAAAGGGGCAAAGTCAAAACTAAGGTTGAGGTCTCAGTTGTCTGACCCAGTCGCACAGGTTCCGTGCACAGTCAGTGAGGCCTGGGAGCAGCGACTGCGGGGCTTCCTGCGGGCCCCGGTGCTTCCTGTTGGAGGAGAGAGATCTGGCCTGGGCTCTGGCAGCATCCCAAGTGGGCACACACTTTACATGAACTGTGAAGTTTCAGTTAGTGGCAGGGTCTCCGCTTCCTGTCCCAAGCTGTTGAGTAACAGTCTTGTACTTCACATCCCTGAGGTGTCTACCCTTGGGTGGTATAATGCCCTGAAAAGCTCAGAAGCAAGGAGGGACCCAAGTCTGAAAAAACAGGGCTACCTTTGGGGACAAAGACACAAACTACGCAATCTGTTCCAACATGCACGATCGCACCAGGCATATGACAATTTAAATATGGAATGCATACTTTATGCACGTATTTTTCCCCCCTCTCCTCCGCTTCTCACCCCTTTTCTCTCTTCATTTCTCCAGCCTTCACTGATGGATGCAGACATGTCGTCTGTTAAATCTATCCTCATTTACGCAAGGCTCTGCTAAACTCTCGGATTCCAGACAGAATTATTTTCCTCGCCCAGTTTCAATTTTGCTTCCCTATATTTGAGAAATACACTCCTTCAGAAGCCCTGATTTTTTGTCCACAGGAATGCCGAGGAAGAGGCCTTGGGAAAGCAACACCTTAACATTTTCCAAGCGGCCGTCGGGAGGATCGTGACCTTACAAAACTTTCTGGTGGTTTTTGACATCTAACTTTCTCCCTTCCCCGAACTCTCACCAACTCCCCACATTCTGCAACGTATTTTGGGGCAAGTATGAGGGCCAGCAAAGAATTTAAAAACTGAGAAAAGTGAATGCGTCCAACAGACAATACCTTTTATTTGATTTTAAAGTTGCAGCGCGGTCCCTGGAAGAGCTCATGCACCTATGCACAGTGTATTTTAATCAAATCAAGTGTGCCAGCCTAGATTTAGCTCTTGGGAAAATTCCAACGAAGATAACACTCTCAATCAGCTCAAAATAGCCTATTGTGACAGGAAAGTACCTTGAAAACTGGTGAAGACTCACTCAGACATAGAAGCAACTTCCCCTCTAGGGAAAATCAGTGAATATAAATTCATTAGGGTAGTTAATTCCTCCATGTAAACAGCTCCTGCCATCACCATTAATACTCAAAACATAAGCAGTCTTTTCTAATGAACAGACTGTAAACCCTTAAGTGAAGAGAGTTGAGTTCTAATTATGATCCTTAAATAAAGGGAAGAATAATAATGCATGTTCATTGTCCATGCGGGGAGGGGGCGGGGGGGCGGCGGTCTTAATAGTAAGTCAAATGGGTAAAAGATACTTTTCATTCTTCTAGGGAAGGCACTACCAAATCCCAGGATAGTTCTATAAAAAGCAAAAAAAAAAAAAAAAATAGATTGGTGTGTTCTCTGCAGATTCAATGAGGGCTCCGGGGCCCTACTGTTTTAAAAGCAGAAAACCGTTAACACTGGAGATATTGTCAAAATACATTTCCCTCTGGTTAAGAAAAGGAAAGAGGGAGGGCTGAAGGGTGGAGTGGAAACGAATTGTCATCAAAGCATTGTTAATATGAACTGAATTATATTACAATGGCGATAGTTCAACATGGGGAATGAAAATTGTTCCGTGTTACTGTGGATTGACAATATGACAATTGTTCATTGAAAGTGGATGACAGCTATGGCATTATAGCTCAGTGCACAACACAGGATGAATGAGTGTTACAAGTTCTTCCAGAATGGGCCCCTGTTTCACAAGGGTTTGTATCAGCCCCAAATAAATACGTGCCAGTTTTTTGCTACATCAGCAAATGTAGCATCTCTTTACAAACCCAAGTGTTACCAGTGGCCTCAAAGTGCCAGTGTCATGTCCCTGCTTAGTGGGTTTGCAGCGGCTGTGAAATGTCAAGTCAAAATGCCAAGAAGGATCTAGACAGCGCCTCGGCAGAAGGAATGGTCAAATGCCGATGGCTGGGCAAGTGGGAGCTGACGTCACACTGTCTCCTGAGCCACAGGAAGTCTGTTTCTGAATCTCTGTCTTGGCACCAGGCTCAGCCCACCATATAGAGTCATCGGTGTGCCTCCTACTCCATCTCCTCCCCTAACAGCACTAATGCCACCCCTGTTTCCTGAAATCAACATGCCTAAGGCCAGAGGTATTCACATTATCTCCTTATGCACAAGTCATTCCTGCTTCTTGGGAAAAAAAGAATGCAAGGAAAAAGTACAAAAACCACTCATAATATGACCACAAAGAGACAAGCCCTGTTCCCATTAGTATCTTGAATATTTTATATGAGTATTTTTCTTTTCAGTTATAACCCATTTCTAAAAAGCAGAATCTGCTATTTATTCTGTTCGAAGTGCCGGCTTTTTAAAAACGTAGCAATCAATATGTGGCGAACATTTTTTCCAATCTCACTAAATACTATTCAAAAATATCATTTGAATGGCTGCGCACACTCCATTTTCTACATATCATAACTAGCAAAGCTAATCCCCCGTTGTTGGACATTTAGGCTATTCCCAATGTTTTACTGTGAAAAATAATGCAGCTATTATGTAATATTTGTAAGCACTCTGGCTAATTTCTTAGGCTAAATCAGTGCAGAACCTTGCACTGATTTTCTATGATGCTGACAGGGGCAACACTCCAGGTGAATTTGGGGGCAGTCCTTGGATAGGTGCCTTGGGTATAACTTACCATCAGAAGAGCCTCTGAAGTATTGGTAAGAGCAGCTGAAGAAGTGTAAACAATGGGCAAGCCCTCTGCTTTATACTTTGAGACAACAGGACCCTTGATCCCTGAATTGCCATGGCCAAGTCTCCTGGATTTAGCATAGCAATCGGCCTTGGTTGGTGAAGAAAAGAATACGACATGCAAAGAGAGAGGAATTACGTGAATATTCTCCGCGCTGCCACACATAGTAGTAAACAGAAACTTCCTCCAAAAACCTTTGCGTGAGCAATAAAACGTGGGCCTTATTTCATGCTCTCCTCCAAATATCTCCAGGTCGCTATCCTGCAGGCACACGCAGAAGTGCACTTCCTGGCCCTTGTGTGGTGAGGTGGGGTCCTGTGGCCAGTTCTGGTGCATAAACTGTGACTAGAGTCCCAGGTGCCGGTGCTGGGCTGGAACATTAAACTGCTGGTGTTAGACCCTCCGGACCTCTCTTTCCTTCAGCACAGCCTCTGGTGTGAGATAGCGGCCAGTTTGGTCACAATGTCTCCCTGGGCGACCACGATAAGCAGAGTCCGTCCTCTCTCCATCAACCCGCAACACACATGAGGAAGAACCACACGCTTGCTATGTTAAACTAGTAAGATTTGGGGTTCCCTGTTGCTGTGTCATCACCTCCCCTCTCCTGATGGGTAAACAATAACGTTTAGCTGAACTCCGTGACACTGTGATCTGACTTAAAATAGTCACATAAAAGTCCATTCTTTTCTGCACATATTTGAAAACCTGGAGAGTTGCAGACATCATCTTTAAGGTTTCCTGGGCTCCGTGATGAGGCAATTCATTAGGCATTTTTCAGTGCCTACTGGGGACCAGGCACTGACGTTGGGTACGTGAGGAAACAGGAGGATGGGGAAGACATGTGGCCCTGGGAAGCTTAAAATACAGTGGGGAGGATACCGTTTCATAAAGGAGTTTAGGGTTAGCCACCGACCCAAAGGGCCCTTGGGAGACTGTCTTGACTCTAGGCTTGCAGGGCAAATGCCATCTGTATGGAAGCATAGATTTGACATGCCTCTGCAGGGAGGCTGGTGGGGCCTGGGGCGTGGTTACTGCCGGCCTCCGATCTATTGGCGCGACCAAGAATACAGCAAGTACAACTGAGAACACGGGCAGTTTCTACGGAAGAGGCAGGGAGAAAGGCTTTGGTGCTTCCTAGGCTGGGAGATGCAGCTGCGTGGGCGAGACTGACAGCGATGTTTCACTACGGATCCTGAGAGGGACTGCGGGGCCCAGTCTCCACAGGGAGAACTTGGGGGGAGAGCAGCAGTCTGGGAGGGACCCCCAGCTTCAGCAAGGGCAGAGCGGGGAGAACACAGGATGTGTCCAGTACCTGGGGCAGAGAAGTCATAACTAATGTCTAGAAAGGAGGTCAGACAAGTGCGCATCTGGGGAAAGTGCTGAGGGAGTTAGAGGGGTTTGTGCCTGGCTGGCTGGGGCAGGACATTGGGGCAGCGGAGGTGGGGGTGCAACAGGGATTTGAAGGAAGAGAATTACCAACCAGAAGGCGAGACGCAGGAAGAGCTGGTCAGGGCAGGTTTACTTGGCCAAAGCACGGGGCCTGTATCTGAATAATAAACTTGGGAAAAGGAGAGGGCTGCAACCCAGAGATGGAGGCACCATGCCCGACGGAACAGCTCAAAACTCTCAGCGCAGCGCTGAACATAAAATAGATACGCAGTGAATGAGTAACAGCTGATAACACCCATCCAGGGACCAGTCCAGGGGCAAGTCAGTTTTATGGGAGGTGCTGCAAGTCAGTATTTTTTTTTTTATAACACCATTGTCCACTTTTGGAGCCTTAGTTTATCATTAACACTTCCCCCCAACGGGGAGTGTGGGGGGGGGGGGGTTGGGGGGGGGGTGACGGTGGAAGATAAAGGTGTCACTCAGCTCTGAACATGCAGCTGCCTGCAAACAGTTCTGGGTTCACCTGGATGGACTGAAAGTAAGTGACATGAGATCTGAAAGTTTAGCTTTAAAATGGTGCCTGGGAGAACTGGTGCACTGACTGTCTTTTTTTACTTCCTGATAATAAGAAAAAGACGGGCTCTTAAAACAAACAGAAAACACTGCAGTTACTCAGCACCGGGTAAGTTTTTTCACTGGTAATTCCCTTTTGGTTAATCCGATACCGCAGGCTTAACTTCATGAAAACATTTAGTGTTGGTTCAAAGAAAAAAAAAGAGATAAAGATTACTGTAAATGTTGCAAAAGGGAGAAAAATGGTCGCTTTTCTATGTGGTGCTGAGGAAGTGGACTGGATTTCAGGTCCAGGAGTAGGCTAGTATTTCAAGTATAAAAGGAAAATTTCTTGAGGGAAATGGACAGCTTCACCAGGGATATCCCACCAAAACACAAGAAACCTAGGAATAGGTTACAGAGAATCACAATGCCCTCAACTGAGAAATAAACACAGGTTATTTTTTTCGAATGGCACGTGAGCAGCCAATAATAAAGCCATCTCCAGGAGGTTAGGAGAAATTTATTGGGAACCTACTGGGCATCAAACCGAAGAAAAGTCTGCTTGGAACTGGACTTCATGTGGTTGCAGAAACGGTGGATGCCTTCCCTGCTTTCATCACCAAAGATAGCAAACATTTTCCATGGAAAACTTCACTGGAATCTGTTTTGTTCGAAGGTCAGATCTACGAAGCCATAATTACCTAGGTAACTCGGGTCTGATGTTGCCCAAAATATCCAGGTAATTATAGGAGAAATGTCACTTCCTCTGTATAATCTCAACTGTACCACTGGTGTCTACACTGGCCGTTTTCCAGTTAAGAACAGCCCTTCATTGCACTCTGTGCTTGTACAGACCTTGCCAAAGATGGGGACATTCTGAACAGGTGATTTCTTTAATGGCCTTTATAAATATTCCTCCTGTCTTGTCCCATTCCCCAGGATGCTCTGATGACTACCGCCACAGGACCGTAGATGAAATACCCTTTGCTAATTTTTACATGTAAGAACACGCATTCTGGAATGGGAGGACACTGTGCGATGGGAAAGAGAGGTGAGAGGAAGAAAGAACGGGGTGCCAAGACCTGCACAACTGTGGGGATTTAAAAAAATGAAAAGATTCGTAGCTATGGAGGGAGAGAGGGAGGGAGGGAGGAAGGGAGGGAAAGAGGGAGGGAAGGAAGGAGGGAGGGAGAGAAGGGGGGAGAGAGAGAGAGAGAGAGAGAGAGAGAGAGAGAGAGAGAGAGGAGAAAGCTGATGCAGGTAGCAGACGTCTTATTCAGAGTGTGAGCTGTGACAACACAGGCAGTTTGGGGGCAGAAAGAAGTGCACCTCTGGTCCCTGATTGCTCAAGAGAAGCCACCATTCCTTTTCTTCACAAAGAAAAAAATGGCATTTATCTCAAGTACAGCAAGGCATATTAGGATTCACCTCCCCCATTCTCTTTCTTCCCTCTTCCTCCTACCATCTCCCTCACCACCTCCCCTTCCTGTTGGAAAAGAAAAGGTGGGAGGGGAGAGGGAGGGGGGAGGACCCGTCAGCCGCAGACAACACTGTGGGAGTCTCTTTCTTCAGCTTTTACCAGCCTATGGGGGTCAGGATGCTATTGGTTCAGCTTTATGTGTGATATGGTGCCTCTCACTTAGCAACAGCGAGCTGGAGAGACAGGAAGCAACGCCACCTGGCTCAGCGAGGAGTGTGCGGATGGTTTAAAAGGGAGCCACTCAGTCAGGGAGACAGAAGGGGGCAGGGGGGGGGGGGGAGAGAGAGAGAGAGAGCAGTCTGAGCTTACTGTATCTACCAGAAAGAGCAAGGCTTATTCAGGGCATTAGCAACAACCAACTGGCGGGGTCGGCGAGGGGGGGGGGGGGCAGGTGGCGAGGAGTGCAGAGACTGGACAGGAGGTATTTTTAATGAGTATCCAGGTATATCACATATACTTCCTTCACGTATTTTTTTCATGGAGAAACCACACTGGGTGGTGGGTGGGGAGAGAGATGGGTTATCTAGGCAAAAAGGAAGAGAGAAGTTGAATCTGAAACTCTACGGTGAGTTTCCTAGATTTTATTTTGTTTTCACACCAGGGTGCTACTAGACAAGAAGAAGTAAAATTGGGTGTGCTGGAAAAAGCAAGTAACCACAGGTTGTTGGTGTGTTGTTTTTTTTAATTAGCCAACACAGTAGTTATTTCTAAATTCCATTTTAGCTTCTCTGGAGTAGAAAGTGGCAAAAGTACATCTAGAAAGAGATGTTTTTTCTTTGCCTCCTTTGTGGTAAAAGGAAATTTCCGAGAGGGATGCAGATAGAAGTTCTGAAAGCTCTTAGCGCCTGCATATAACAGGGCTTCTGTCCTAGGCACCCCACCAAATTTTGGAAGGGTTATCTGACCTATTGATCCACCCCAACTCAACCCAGCCTTAAACTCTAAAATACAGAAGGGAAAGTATCTTTCTTCCCTTCCTACAGAAAAACAGTGCCTTTCAGTATGGACTGGGGCCTTTCCTAAGATCAACTGGGGCCGGAGAGACCAGGACAACACCCTGGGGGGCACAGCTGGGCCTCCATCAGCCCAACTACACCAGACCCAATTAACCCCTTGGGCTCTGAGCAGGAAAAGCCACTGACTACAGTGACACCTACTGCTCGGGGCACGGCTGTACAACCTGGTGTTACCTACAAAGGCAGCCATTTGCTCCACTGAACAGTTCTCACTACTGTGGGCTCACACCTGAGTGAGGAAACGGTCAGGCCCTCCCTCGCTGGCTGGCCTCAGAACCTGTCCCTCAGTCCTCCCCTGAGGCCAGCGGTCTTCAGCCCTCCACAGAGACTTGCTTGGACAGTGATTATACACAAGTCACTGGGGTGGGAAAACACAGTTTGATAAGAGCCCACAGCTCCTTTAGAATCACTACTAAGGTGAAATCACTTTCTTAACCATCCTCTTTGATAGCTGATTAAATTATCCGGGGAAAAATAAAACTTTGTCCAATATCTGCTCAAGTTTTCCTCTACAGACAAAAATAGGACAGTGAAGCACTCGTACAGTACAGGTATTAAGGAACTGCTCCGCTTTGTAATAGCATGGTAATGAATCCATATTTGTTTTACTCTATGTGTTTAGCCCAGTCCCAGAAATCCCCTCCCACTGAGGAATAAAAACCCCATTTAATGATTAAAGTCCAGGTTACACTTTTCTGAAAGCATAGAAGCAGGCCTATGTATTAATGATGAAAAATATCAGTAAGTCTATTACTCTTTTCTCCATTAAGGATAAGAAACAATGTCACTAACAGAATCCATGATTTTGTCTCTGTGCCCCCAAAATAGGCACAATATTTAAAACCACAGTAAAGGTTCCAGGAGAAGGAAGTCTAGGTGATTCTAAAAGTAATGGGTCGGGAGGTACAGCTTGATTCGTTTTGGCAAAGAATATCTAGTGAATCTTCACCGAGATAGGTACACATTGAGCGGAACTGAAAATTCAAATGTCACTCTTCGTTGAGAATGCTCAAAGTGCTTTGCAAATATTTTTGCTTTTTATTCCCAAGCATCCCACTTGGAATAGTTGGATGTTAAATTGTGAGATTCTCGTTTCCTAAATGGAAGACATAGGAGCTGTGCAGCTTGCAACAGCACAGAGTGAGCCAGTGGAGAGCTGAAGTAAGAACCAGGCTTCCTGATTTCAGGCCCGTGGCTTGGCCACCGGCCCACTGGCACCAGGCAACCTCTGAATCACTGTGGCCTCTACCTCACAGGGATGCCGCATGCCTGGTGTTAATCTGTGCTGTGCCTCGGAGTTGTGGGGGTATTCCAGTTACATTTCCCCTTAAAGTTCCTAGTTTTGTGATCTCATTTACCTGCTGCTTTCACAAAACGGGTAAAGGGAAAAAATCAGTATGTAGGAGGCTTGAGTAAAACCTATGGAAAACCCAGACATGGTTCAAACGTAAGTCAAAGGAAAGGCTAAAATTCCCCACCTGTGGCTCCCTGGCTCTCTTACATGTTAACACTGAAATGAGCGCCGAGAGGATACTCAGAAAAGGAGCCGCCCGGGCTCACCACCGAGACACAATCCACAAGGTGGAGCTGCTATGGGGTAGCCAGCCATGTGGTCTAATGAACAGCTTAACACGGAAACTTTGCCTCCTTTTCACAGAATTGCACACTGGCAGAACACAAGAGGACACAGACTCGTGTTGTGTGTGCAAAGTAAAGCACCGTGACGGTGCCATGAATCACAGGGGCCGCGTGTAGACATCTGTTCCGTGGGTGGAAATGGCAGCCTCACGTGTCCGTCAAAAACCCCACATGTTCTAGATAGTGAGAGGCTCCTTCCCTCCAAACATTCTTAAATCTACTCTTTTCCCTTAATAAGGAAGGTAAATGATGATAAATTTGATTCATTTCTTTCCCAGATACTGTTTTACCACGAAGCCCTAATATCCAGCATTAACCGTATGGGTGGATGTCATGAGTTGTATGTAACGGAAAAGAGGAACATAGAACTTACCTCATTCAAAATGTGAAAGTTGGATTTTATTAAATCAACCACACAAGATGCGAATGCACGGTGAGGGGTTACGCAGCCCTCAGACAAATATGAACTGTCGGGACTGACTGGTGCTCCTCATGGAGCTGAATAGAGCCTCCAAATTCAGCAAGGCCAGCACTTGCTCTCCAAACAGTCCCTCCCAATATCCATCATGTCTTCCAGCACCGACCTGGAAGTGGGGGCTCCTGTGTTCCCCACCTCACCTCCTTCAGTGACTCACCAGGCCCCTTGGACTGCTTCTTTGGGAAGTCTCACACCGGCTCCCACTCCCATCTGCATGCCGGTAACCCAGGCTGGGAGCACAGCGCTTTATCCCTGGATGGTGACAGGGGCCATATTTCCAGATCCTGGGTTTTCCACTCTGGGCTGTCTGGCTTCTACACACAGTTTGCCCTCACAACCAATGGTGGCTCTTATTTAGTGGTTTCAGATCTAAAGAACTTTGCCATAACATTGTTCAGACAATCCCTCTTTTTATAAACAAAACACAACAACAACAACAAAAACCCACAACATAAACATGCATGTTTGTGTATATCTACACAACAGTTTTTTGAATGAATCACCAAGGGCCAGCAAATCTTTTCTAAAGAGCCACTTAGCCGAGACCGGTTTGGCTCAGTGGATGGAGCATCGGCCTGCAGACTGAGGGGTCCTGGGTTCGATTCCGGTCGGGGGCATGTACCTGGGTTGCGGGCATATCCCCAGTGGGAGATGTGCAGGAGGCAGCTGGTCGATGTTTCTCTCTCATCGATGTTTCTAGCTCTCTATCTCTCTCCCTTCCTCTCTGTGAAGAATCAATGGAATGTATAAAAAAAAAAAAAAAAAAGAGCCACTTAATAAATATTGTAGGCTTGGGGTGGGGGGGGAGCAAAAGGAAAAATTGAGGCTTTTATATAGATATTTATGTAACAAGAGAGAAAATGAAATTCTATAAAATTTTTATAGGCAAGATTCAAAACTTTATTTATGGACACTCAAATTTGAATTTTATATCTAATGAAACCTTATTCTTTTTATTTCTTTTCAACCATTTAAATACGTAAAAATTATTCTTAGCCCATGGGCCATCCAAAAACAGATAGTGGGCCCATTTTGGCTCATGGACCATAGTTTGGGGACGCCTAGAATATACATCAGTGGTTAAAACTGTGGTTATGTCTCGGGAATGGTGAGGGGAGCGAAAAGGTAAATTGTTGTTTTTTCACTTTTTAATAACCACATTCCTGTATTGTTTGCATCTTTATTATAAGCATGTATTACTTTTATGATTTGAAAACAGTAATGAAGGACGTGATTAATTAATTTAAAGACTTTAGAGTTTTCAAGTTCCTCCATATCCTTCTTACTGAGCTTAACTTCCATTACTATAATCTATTAGGATAGTGGTCTCTTTATTATTTGCTTAAAACCCTAGGCCCACTCCTGTTTTCACACCTGGCAAAACCATACTCATATTTCAAGGCTCATTCCCTCTCCCTACCTTCTTCCCTTAAGACTTCCATACCTGTGATAGTATGGGGCAATCTTCAGTTCTCTGATCACCCCTTGTCAGTTCATTTGGAATGTGTTAGCTTGTCTCCTCAATCATCTGTGAGCTCCCCACAGACAGGGCTCAGAACCTTAAGTGTCCTCCACAGCACCAAACAGCGAGGCAGCCTTAGGTTCAACAAACATTTGACAGCTTTTTAGTCACCCTGTGCTAAATCCAACTGTATAGTATATTTAATAAATATTCTAGGATCAGTGGGTGAAAGTTTTAAGAATTAAAATTTTGTCTGAATGTATAAAAAATATAACTTTTTAACTCTTGAGCTGTCCAACAATGAAATACACTGCCTCTTGAAATAACATATTTCCTGACACTACAAAGTATTCAAAACACAAGTGTATGACCATCTGTCAGGGATTCTGTGGAAGGAATTCCTGGATTATTTAGGTCAGAACACATGGCTCTAAAGGCCCTTCTCACTCAAGAATTTGTTATTCTTACCAACACTATCCCCAAATATCTCATTTATTTGTTAAAATGAAGTGGTTCAAAGTAACAGGGGTGGCATGTTCACAACTCAGATCATCAAAAACTCTACTTGTTTCCTGTTTGCTGCAATTCTATGGGTATATTACGATGGAATGAATTGGTTTAAGCAGACTTAATATATTTGATAAACCACCAATACTAATCTGAAAAGAAGATCCCAGAGCAGAGATAATCTTTTTGTCCCTTAGCTACACAGCTCCCTGGGGACAGTTTTCTATGGCTTTTGTTTATTTGTTTGTTTGTTTTTAAAACTTTTTAAAGAAGTTGCTGGGTTAACTAATCAGCTGTCTGAACGACAAGATGTAAATAAATCACAACTATACTTATACTAGTATATTGCTTATCCTGAATCTAGCTCTCTAGACCTTTAGAGTTCTGGGGGAAACCCATGTTCAAAATGAGCTTAGAAACACATATTCCACTGCCTCTACGGAGGTAAAAACATCACCCCTGACAACTCAGCCACATGTAAACACGACCTCGAAAAGTCAAAGGTCCAAAAGTACAAGTCATAAGTTCTGTCATCAAATCCCTTAGACTGCCCACTGGGGCCCAGGCACGGGGAAATTCCCACACTCTAGGACTTAACACCTGCTGCCCAAAGAAGGTTTAGTTTGTTGTGAAAAGAAAGAAGAAAGAAAGAAAGAAAGAAAGAAAGAAAGAAAGAAAGAAAGAAAGAAAGAAAGAAAGAAAGAAAGAAAGAAAGAGGGAGGGAGGGAGGGAGGGAGGGAAGGGAAGGGAAGGAAGGGAAAGGAAAGAAATACATTGACTGGCTCTCAGTTTCTTTAAAAGACCAACTTTTATTCAAAGGCCTAGAAATGAAGAGCTGGTGATAGGAAACAAACAAACAACAATACACACAAAAGAAAGTGCATGGAGGGAAGAGAAGGAAGAAAAAGAGGGTAAGAATCAGCTGGGCAACAGGGGCACGTGGCCTCAGAAGTAAGGGCAGGGAGCGGTGGGCACTGACAGGGAGGAAAGGGTGGCCAGGATGCCGCCTGGGGTTAATCCTGAACCCTCTGGAAAGCACTGGGCACCTATACATGCGTGTACGCAGCCTCCATGCCACACAGTTCCTGCCACACAGCACTTAGCAAATTCACGGGTGTTCACAGTCAGGAGTCATCTCAGCTTCCCAAGTGCTTTCTCAGGGTGTCGTGACATCAATTCAAAAAAGCACCTCTTTTGAGGCCTGGCTCACAGTACGCCTTCCGCTAATGTCAGTTTTCTTTTCATATTCTCCTGGAATTGTTAAGAAAAGATTCAATCATGTTCTAGGTCTCCTGGCCATAGAAACAAATCAGTGGGTAATAATAACAGCTTGTAATTATTGAGTACTTACTGTGTGTGGGCACTAAGCTAAGCACTTCAAATTCCAACAGCCCTTCTACTTAGGGCTCATATTTTAGAGACAGAAACTACGGATTACAGAGGTTAAGTAACTTGCCCAGCATCATCAGACTAGTTAGTAACAGAGCCAGAATTTAAACCTAAGCAGCCTAGCTCCAAACCCAGGGCCCTTAACAACCAAGTTGTAACCGAGTAAAATCATGGTGACTGCCCTCAAGCTAGAGGTCTTGTCACCTTGTCACCATGCAGAGCTATTTAATTTTTGAAGAGCAGAGAATGAGAAGGTGAAACTTTGCTTTATTTGTTAATAAGAGTTTAACTAAAAAGTTGTCTTAAAAATGGACACAATGAATAAAAACCATGTCCTAAGAAATTTGCCCCAAAAGTCTTATACAGACTCCAGGGACCATTTGACACAAGGTTGTTGGTTTTTTTGAAACCACAGGAAAATGACCAAATCAATCCATTTATTGACATGAAAAGAGAAGAAATAAAAGGAATAGCCTAATGGTCAGCAAAAGACTGTTCTAATGTGATGTCTAAGATACACTTTATCTGGCATTAAGAGAAATACAGTATTCTGTGTAGCTCAGTTATCCAGATACTGAAGTTTTAGTCATTGAAGTAAAAGGTATTTTTATGGAAATCTTTCTATAACATTACATACCTATAGCCATATGTCCTTAAACAGAAAACAGCATCTTCTTGATGGTTTACTACAGGATCATCATTATGAATATTATTAGCAATAATAGCCTGCTACTCAATTCTCTTGGGGTGGGGGGATGTGTGGAACTCAGTAGAACTCTGACCCTGCATTAAATGATCCCAAACTGCCACACCCCCCAGTCCTCCAAGTCTGCTTTTTAGATTGTGTTTTTTTCCTGCTTTCTGCTCTCTGCACTTCTTGCTTTCACACGATTTCTAATCTACTCTCTTACTTTACACATGATGGCTGCTGTGGACTTCAGGCCGGCTCATGCCTCTCTCAGGTTAATTGTGAAGGGTACCCCCACCTCTCAGAGTTATTTATTTATAATGTTTATTTTTATTTTTTAAAACCACATGGGTGAGGTTGATGTAAGCCTAACCTCCAAATAAATGTAGAGTTACTCTAGTTTTCTCTTTATGTAACTGTCTTTCTAAAAAACCCAAATGTGGATTTTGGGAGAAGTGTTACTCATTTAAGAAATTAGGTACCATACCCTTTTAAAATTCTATATCAATACATAATGGACCAGGAAGAGAAAATAAAGTATGATTCTATTAAAATGTAAAATAGAACTTTGTTTTCAGTTCAACGCTTTCTTTGTTTTTAGTAGAAGATCTTCGAGTTTTGTTTTTGTTAATTACTAAGGTTGCTAAGAAAAAGATACTAACATTTGCTGTAATTCTTTCCTCACTCCTGCTTGATTTCAGTCAATGAATGGATATATAGTAGATATGAAATGGAAGATCGTTATTGTCCTTGCATATGTTTATAGTGTTCGTATTCTGCTTGCCTCAGTTATGTTACTTTATGTTCCCATGTGTGAACATAATGCTCACCAGCACATTTTACTTTCTGGTATTCCTATTATTTTCATTTCAGTATTCCCTAATATTGAGCACTTTGTTTGCTTAAAAATGTCTTTTTGCTGCTTTAAAAAGCAATACAATGAATGTTTTCATATAAACAAGTTGTTCTTCTGATTAATCCTTTAGGTTTAAACATGGATCTTCACATTACTGACCCAATTAAAAAAATATATATCCAAGCACAGTTAGAAAAAAAAGTGGCAGGAAAAGAGAAAGGGTATGAGAGAAATTAACACAGAGTCTGGGGCTGTGTTCTCCCAGAGAAGCTGCATCCTGCATGTAAAACACTCGTAATATCATCTGTTCTTCTGCGCGAGCGGAACAACGCTACGCTGCAGGTGAAATTATTTCTCATTGTGATTTCACTGCTGCCTAGAAATTCTAATTGTAGAGCAGAGTCAGAGTTCAGTGCTTTCCAGAACAACTCTCATTATTTCCCACAAAGAAATAGATGTCATTATAGTATCGAGAACTTTAGGGTGACTTTAAGTTTGATGAAGGAAAGAAAAACATCTTCCTTATTCACTGTAATATCCCCAGCACAGCCCCGGAACATAGTAGGTATTCAATAAACACAGTCACAGGAATACAGGAGGGTTTCGGTAAACACCCCTGAAGAAATGCCTGGTGGCAGAAGGGGCTCCTTTCCCTTAAGGCAATCACTGTCCCCTACTGTAGAGCATATTTATGGATGGTAAAGTTTTCAAACATCGGATACCACATAGCTCCTAAAGAATGTACTTAGGAACATCTGCTGACTGGGGATTTAGGCCAAAGGTAGAAAGAAATGCTCTGATGTTCTCATCATCTGATTATTAAGGAAATAAAATACATACTTATTATTTTTAAGAGGATAGAATAAATGCATAAAGAAATGGGTAAATGTTCAATAAAGACAGTAACATGTCTGAACCAGAAGATAGTCTGATATAGATCACATTTTCTATATTTGTATTAGTATATTCCTCACTGAAGGGAGTCAGCTCTTACAAAGGGGGATGAGATGACAGCTGGCCTTGGTGATATTAAGTGTGTTTATAAGAGTTAAAGACCAGGCTAAGAGATAGGAGAAAATAAAAGGGTTGGTTAGTTTTACAGAAATGGTCAGGGTTTCTACGACACTGCAATGGCAAGATCAAATATGCATCTTTTTCTCATGGGAATGTGCGAGGCATTGAAAACATGGGCCAAAATGTTTCTCCCCAACAAAATAGTTAGGATATTGAGAACTCAAAAGATCTTGAAATTTTCATATATGATGTGATCTATGAAGCAATATCAATTTTTATTTATGCTAATAACGGCCTGGAAGAGTCTCCTGGGATTTGCAAGGGCAAAAAAGGAAAGGGATAGTAAAGCCATCAAGAAACCACAGACAGCATTAGCACAAGCCTGAAATCCAAGGAAAGATGGTGAACTGCAAAGGGCTAACTTCCCTTAATTTAACCCGAGTACCCTGCTCTGATATCCTAGACAACACCATAAAGATTCCTCTGAACGGGGTTAGATCAGCGCTGACATGGCTGGTCACAGTAAAGCAATTCCAAGTCAAACATGGAATTAAAAGGAAAATTCAAGTCTTGCTTAATTTATGGACTTCTCTTAGAGAGAGCATCAGATCCTACATTAATGTTGTAAAACAGCATTTGAAATTCAGCCATTGCCTACCTAAAATATCACTGTTAGAATAGTTTGATGTTCCTAAATATTCTCTTTAAATACTGGTACTTAGTACTTCATATTGTCATGGTGGAGTAAAAGGTTTGACCTATTCCTAATTACAGTATTAATGCGGTGATCGGCGTGATCACATGTAAACAGAAATCCAAACTACACATGCCCCTGGATTTCAGCCAGAGGGTCCTGGTTCCAGCTGCAATGACATCAGCAAGAGAATAACCCGCTCAGCTAAACAGGCAGGAAGAATAAGCAGCGTGGTCCCAGGAATCGCTGTTTTGATTCCAAGTTATCAGCGAGGATGCGATGGCTTAGACTTCCTATCGGCAGTAGTGACAATGAGGCACACACATCTGATGTGATGTCTACGTGGCACCCACATGCAGAGACTTCCCCTTTCCCCCGACTTCCTCAGCCACCAAACCCTAGAGCCATACTTCATTTTTCAGTGAACACCCTGGGAACAGTCATCCCTTTGTACTAGAATTAGACGCAGAAGAAAACACTGGCCCTGAGTAAGTGAGACAGCTCAGTGCACCAAGGGGATTTATCATAGCCCAAGATCTGCCTAATGAAAATAATCCCCTAACTATGATATGGAAGGCTGCATTCTCTCTCCAGTTAGAAAACATACTGCTGCTGGGAGAGGAGGAAGCCAGCACTCCAAGATTAGCAGGAAACAAAATGCTGTTCTTAGAAGGCCTGGGAGGAGAGAATTCTGAAGAACTTCTGCAATCGAAACAATGATCCAAGTTCCCCATGATGCAAGAGTTTCAATGTGTTGATGCAAGTCAAGAAACAGCCAAGTTTATACCCAGTTATTAAAATACAACCTTGGCCAGTATTAATGTGGGCCAATCTAAACACATCTTCCTACCTAACAACATTTCTTAAAATCTGATGTTCAGAATGGCAATGGTCTTCACGAGCAAGGCAGTCACCTTAGTCCATGACTTGTTCCTTAGACGATTTTTGGAATTGGCAGAAATTACCACTGACTGGCAAAAGGAACTGAGAAGAGAGTGACAATATGGTGCCTGTATCTGCAACTGCCACAGAGCCCAGTGTTTTGACATTGTTACTGAAACAAGCTCAACTATTTATGAGAGCTAAGTTGAATCAAACAGTTGGTATGGCAGAAAAAGCATGTTTGTGAAGTCTTTTTTATCTAGAAAGTCACTAAAAAAAAAAGGAGGAGGAAGCAAAGTAATCACCCAAACACAAATACCTCCAAAAAAATCAAATAGCATTGTCAGGTGGGAAAAGATACCTCCCATCCCCATTTTAATAGCACCCAGCAGACTAGGCTGCCCACGCATCTCGGGCAATACATCACTGTGGACAGCTCTCTCTTCTGATAGCTGAAAGTTCCCTCTTGATATGCCTAAAGAGTTGTCTTTTTCTATTAATTATTTTGAATATATCTTTCTAAAATGAATCACAAGCCCTTTTGCCTCCTTAAACAGAGAACAGTATACAAAATTTAACATTCTTCTTGATCTCTGGATTATGAAAATTCGGCCTCATACCATTTGATGGGGCACTGACTGTACACAGGTGTGGACCAGGGCAGCAGCACCAACTGAGAATTTGAACAGCATATACTCAGAATCCTCCTCAACCTGTGGGCTCAGACACTCTTGGGGAGAGGTCAAGCGACTGTTTTTAACAAGCCCTCCAGGTTTGACACAGGCTAAGGTTTCAAAACCAGTGTCACCCACTAAATGGCTCTGAATTCCTGTGCTCTTATAGACTTTTCTGTCCTTTTTCAATGATTTTCCTTCTACTTGCTATTGAGTTATTACTTATTTCTGCCCATTGTGTAGCTGCTTCTATGGGTCCTTCTCTCTTCCAATCTGCTGTATCTAATCTGTTATAGGCTTAGAAGTCAGTCATCACAGTTGTTAAACATCATGTGTAAAATACAAATACATAGGATCAAATGAGTCAAGAACTGAATGAGAACTGGAAAAGCCATGAGGAAAGTGCATAGTTCTAAAGACATATATTTTGATGACCTTTTTTTCTTTCTTTCTTTTTTTTTTTTTTTTTGGCTACTTAGAGGCCTTTCTGCTTACTTTTTAAATTATACACTATTTGCTTGTTTTCATTCATGATCAGTAGCAGAGGTTGCCAAATAACCAAGTGCCAGTAGATGAAATGATTCTGTGGTTTACAAGTGAGTCAATGAAACATTCACCTGACTTTTTAAAACAAAACTACTAGCATAATAACTACTATTAAGCATTCGCTATGTGACAGACACTGTGCTAAGCATTTTGTATACATTGTTTAATCAGATCCTCACACCTTGAGGCAGATATTAGCGCCATCCTAGTTAAGGAAACGAGGCAAAGAGCGACTGAGGAACTTTCCTAAGATCACAGAGCTATTAAGAAGCAGGCTGGAACTACTCAGGTTAGCCTTCCTTTTTCTTCCTTTTTTCCTTTCTTTTTCTTTAATAGCATTGGGCTAATTAGTAAAGAGGCAGCCAGTATGAACTGAAAGCTTACTAGTAGAAGAGAGAGGTAGAGATAGGATGAATCTTGAGAGTGGCATAGGACTGCAATAAATGGTCAATATTCAGACAAAGGCATACATGTAGGCTTCCTAGAAAGGAACCAAGGAAGACCAATGACTCGTCATGCCATCCTATCTGGAAAGTCAAAGCCTGCCCGTGTCCATGGCAGGAGAGACCTCCCAGTTCCTCCCATGTACTCCCTGTGGGGTGCCCTCAGTGCTTTCTCTGCTCCCCGCCTGAAGCCGACCCACACTTTGGAGAGCCATAAAGGATTTTCTAATCCATTTCCCACAGGGGTCCATTTCCCTTTTATGCTCTATTTGGGGTCCTTACCGTTATTAGTTAAGCTTGTTTAAAGCTCACAGGATCTTCATATTGGTACACCTCATGAGGTCAGAATCTTCTGGTGCCGGGAGCCGGTCCATGCTTGCTGTTTCAAGGGACCTGGCATATATGGCATACTGTTCTTAATATGTTTGCTCACCTTCTTGGCACTATGTGTTTTAACCAGCGTCACCTCTCTGAGAAAGGTTGTTTCCCCAGGTAGGGATTTTCCCCTGAAGATAGGGAGGGAATAAAACCTCTTAACTAAGTGCCAGGTGGGTAATTAATCACTTTAACTATGAACAATCATGCTTAAGCTACATAATCCTTACTCCCTGGAATGGAGATAAGAAACGCCCTAACCTTTGAAATAGAGATTGATAGGATTGGAATCAACTGGTATAAATACAGATGTAAGAAGACAGAAAGAGAGAGACAGAGAGAGAGACAGAACCTAGGCACAGAACCTACACAGAACGTTCTCTAGAGACAGAAGAACTTCGCTGGAGAGAACATGGCAAAAGATCCTGGACAGAAACTGGCCTCAGAACCTAGAGACAGAACCTAGCGAGAGAACATGGCAAAAGATCCTGGACTGAACCTGACTACAGAAATTGGCAAGAGAACCTGACTAGAACCTGGTGACTGAACCTGGCTGGAGAACCCAGACAGAACCTGGCTGGAGAACCTAGCGAGGGAACATGGCCACAGAACCTGGCTGGAGAACCTGGAGAACCTGGCTGGAGAACCTAGCAAGACAACATGGACACAGAACCTGGCTGGAGATCCTAAGCAGAACCTCTCTGGAGATCCAGACCAGAACTTGGCTGGAGATCCTGGCTGGAGATCCTGGCTAGGCTTCTGATCAACTGAACGCTGTCTCCGTGTCATTCCTTCTTCACCAACTCCGTCCACACCTTTGGGGACCCCTGGACCCGCTGGGGTTGGACCCCGGCATTCTGGCACATGGCTGAGATGCTGTAACTAATAGCCACTGACCTTCCAGAACACTATAAACTGCAATGTCCTCTTTACTTCTGAGTTTGTTTGTTGGTTTGACTGCTTTAAAACAAAATAGTGAAAGGAAAGAGGTCTCAAGTTGTCTTTTTTTTTTAGCCTAAGTAGCACTATGCAGCTTTCAATAGCACCGGGAAATGATGTTTAGTGTTCTCTAACATTTTAATATACAAACAGACGCCCTGGGTGATTCCTGGTGCAATGAGACATGGTGGGCATGTTAAAAAGAGAGCATTTAAGAAGGTGTGTCAGGAAGTATCAAGGCAAACCTTGTGCTCCCCTCTCCTTCCTCTGTAGAGATTCTGGAAAATCTCCATTTCTTATAGAGAAAATCAAAAGCAAACTTTGTATCTCACCAACTTGATTATAATCCATATTTAATCACATAAGTGGGTTTCTGCTTTCTAAATTTCAAACAATCTTCTTTGAGTTATTTTAGAAAAAAAAATCCATCTTCTAAAGCAACCACCTACAGGAATGACTGAATTAAGAGGGAAAGACTGTTTCATAAGTGAGCTGTCTTCGCATTCTGACATAACACTCACGCCAGAGGAAATGTGAGAGGCACATTATCAGCCTTTGTGTGGATGAGGAAGACACTATATAAGAGAAAATGTAAGTGGAACACAGTCTTATCCAAAGTTTACCAGGTCCTGGCATATAAAGTGCTTTATCGTGGGCTTTTACGGAACTCTAAATGGTCCTGTTGTTTATAGAGTTGGGCTGGAGGTGGCTTTTGCCCTTCCACACTTCAAGCACCAGCTTGCCTGGCGGATGCCTCGGGGAGAAGCAGAAGGTAGCCCTGGAGCCCTGGCTCCCTGGTTCCTGGCAGACAGATAAGGAAAGAAGCTTGAGACCTCCTGACTCTGCCGTGCCTGGTCCTCTGTGGAAACAGCATTTCATGGAACTGTGCACGGACCAGTGAAGACTGCCCATCACTTCCTCTCTCTCGTAACCTTCATCTTATCTTACCAAAAACAACAGAACAGCCGTGCCCTAAAATTAAAGTGGGTCTTTTTAGGTTTTATTTCTTAAAAGCTCTCTCCTAATTACCAGAAGGTTTTCTCAAGCCTCTTGTCAAATTGCTGGAAGATTCCAAAGACTTCAAACTGCCCATCTCCTGGAACTGGAAATTCCCTCGCCAAAATCACCCGTTTAAATCACAGACAGAGATCACATGCTCCCAGCCACCATGTCTGTCTGGACTAAGGCTGTCTTTAGCTTTCATTGCATGTAAAGGTCCTTCTAGGGTAGACCTTCCAGCCATGGAGGTAACTCCTCCAATAAAGGCCAAGACCTCTTAGGGAAGCAGAAGTAGAGGCCTGCTTTGCTATGAAGGGTTCACCAGCAAACTCCAAAAGCCCTTCTGTGAAAGGTACATATATAGAAATGAAAGTATGAATTAAACTGACATTAAACACTCAGTTATGCTTGGAATTAGGGTCTGCTTTTACTTCCTTTGAAAAATTCCATCAAGGTAGAATCCCATCTCTCTTTGTAGTCCCTCCCGCCCCCAATTGATACACATTGCCAGTAGTTACTGAAGCAGAAGGAAAAGAAATATAATTATTGCCCAAATTGCTGGCTCTACTGATGGTGCTATTTCTCATATAAAATGCAGCCGATTCCGTCTGCCTTTAGAAACCAGGAGCGGCCTTTCGCCCCCAGAGCTGTAACTTTTCAAAATCCATGTCTCTTGGCTTTAGCATCTTCAAGACCTTCTGGATTAAACTCAGTCCAGACAGTCTCCGCCAGCCTTCACAAATCATCGGCCTTGCAAAGCTAACAGTCTGCTGTGAGGATCTGGGCCCTGACTCATCCATATTAAGGTTTTGAAACCTTTGGCAAAGCCCTGCCTTAAAACTCTCTTCTAGCCTACACAGGAGTTTTAAGTTTTACTCCCTGTTTAAAAACTAAGCTAACGCGTAAAAATCCAAAGCTATATATCAAGTGACTCGGCATGAGACTATTCTAATCATTCCAGGGGCTTTGCTCTACCCAGTCCCCTCACCACCCAATCCTGGCACCTCCATCGGACAGCAGGCTCCACCAGAATCAGAGCAAAGTCCAGCTCCTGGCATGAAGAAGCTGCTCAGTAAGTTTCTGCTCAATTGATGGATGACATCCTCACCTTTCAAAAGGATTTACTCAAGGTCTTCCCTGTGTGTAAGAGCTTAAATAGCCAGGCCTCTTAGTGCCCACCGTTAGCAATGATTGATTTACACACAGTTCTCAGGGACACCTCCATGTCTCATGCACTAGGCAGACGGAAAAGGGTGGGTGAGAGCAAGTCAATCAGATGTATGAAACAGACTGGAGCAGCAGACAGCTCTGATTCACAACTTGGCTACTGGGCAGGGCCAGTAACTACTCCGAGCCTTAATTTTCTAACAGCAGAAGTGGGAATCATACCTTTGCACTTGCGTTGAGGACTAAACAACTTATTCAGTAGCGAACATGGTGTCTTTCTTGCATAGAAGACATGCAACAGAGGTCCGCTCCTCATATGTGCCGATTCTCTGAACGTCTGCCTCTCTCTGCTCCCTGGCTCTCCATAACAGAGGTTTTAGGAAGTATCTTTCTGACACTTCAACACAATTCCCTCTCAGGTACAGACCTCTCAGGCCACACAGGTCAGTGGTTTGCCCAATTGACATGTATGTGGACAGGTGTGCACTGGGAATTAATCTAAGAGTCTACCTTAACTAAGAAAACAAGTATATTCATAAAATAAGGAGGGAGAAGGGGAGAATCATATTATTAAAGATAACCAGTGTGAACTCTCAGGATTGAATAATTACAAAAGAAATGGTGTTAAGGGAACGCCGGCTCTGTTTTCACTAAGATCACCAGAAGCAGGAAGCATATAGAACACGGGAGGCCTGTGTGGGAGCGGCTGCAGGAAGTGTAGCCTGACCTTGGCCGTCAGCGCCAGCACTGCCCCCGGTCCTTCCATTCCACCAGCGGCGCTTCCTTTCCAGGAGAGCCCATCCAATTTAAGTCTTGATTAGGATCACTTTGAGCCTAATATCTTCAGATCAGTGTTGAGAGATGAACCGCAAATCGTTTTGTGCCAATTGTTCGAACATCAAATAAAGGAGCTTTTTTACCACACAGGCTATTTTTTATCTCAAAGACTTCCGAACTTTTATGTAAATGGGTTAGGCCCAGCGTCACTTATAGGAGCAACTGCAACAATAATGTTCCATATGAATTCCTGAATGATGCATTTTGGCGTGCTTTGCCTCCAATATCAACATTTATTGGGATATTTTCACTAGTTTGGAAGCAGAGAGAGGGACTCGGGATAGTAATCAAGGGAATCACTAAATATCATAACCCCAGTGGCTCACTCAGGATAACATTTTATAGGGAGTGTGAGTGTGTGTGTGTGTGTGTGTGTGAGAGAGAGAGAGAGAGAGAGAGAGAGAGAGAGAGAGAGAGAGAGAACACTGAAAAAGAGATCCAAGGCTCTCAGAAAGAGGTCGATTTCCTCTACTACTTCAGAGACATGACTCTAAATCCAGTTATCAAAATGGCCAACAGTTTGCAAATCTGTCACACGGATTCTCTGAGAAGTGCTGGGGACAGTCACAAAGCCCGTTGAGGGAAGCAGCATAAATGGTATTTACAATAAAACCTGCTACAATTTCCATATGCTATTAAATTATAAGGCCCCAGAATATATAAAAGTAATTGGGGGGGTATGACTGCTAGGATTAAATTTCTAAAACAGCAGAGTTTTCTGTTTGCCTTTACTCATCTGCCAAGATTAGGCAGCTAATTCTATTTGTAATAATAAATATAACATAAGACTGAGTCCCCTTCCCTGCATTTAAAGTTTTCCAACATTTAAAATTTACTCTGCAGGTATTGCATAAATGTCCATCTGAACCTATTTCATATGCTTTTGATGAACCAAAAAGGAAGGATAAATTGGGGGATAAAGATCATACAATAATTATAGTGCATACTGGTAATTTTTAAATGCATACAGAAACCATCTACATGGGATATGTTATTTAGAATTTATGTTATCTTAAATTAAGTGACCACTGTTCACAGTCCAATATATTCAGATTGTAAGCTCTGATCCTTTCAGGAAAAAAAAAATAGTTTTTTTAAAAAAATACCTTCAACTACACAATACTTGGTTTCAAAGCTTGACAATTTAGACATTTTGTGTGCGAGTTTGACTACAGTAGTTAGCACAGCCATCCTTGTAAGTCAGTGGCTTGGAACAACCATTTTGTTGTAGTGAGCCAGGAATTTGGAAAGGGCTCGCTTGGTTTTCTCACGGCTACAGTCACAGGTCCATCGGCTCTGCATCATGTGAAGCCCCACTGGGCTGGCAGCCCACCACAGTGCATCTGCAAGGCAGCAACTGACAGTAGCTGTTGGCTGGGTGGTCTACTTACTGCAAGTGGCAACCAGAGGCCTACCTGCAGAGCCGTCTCAGGGGAGACTTCTTACATGACAGCTGGCCTCTCCCCAGTCAAGGGTCCCAGGTAGACTAAGCAAGGTGACTGTGGCCTTTTCTGACCTAACCTTGGGAACCTTGGAATGATCACTTCCATTGTATTCTATTGGTCCAGGTAGTCACAAGATGTAAGAGGATGTGGACCTCACCTCTCAATGGGAAGAGTATCAGAAAGTTTTGGTACCATGTTTTACAACTGTCACAATGGTTTTTCTCCATCTTTGCATTATCTATAATTCCTTGCAGATAGCTTAATGTGTGTCCATAAACCTGAGCACACAGGCTTGGTAGATAGGGGGTGTTCAATTAATGTTTGGAAGGCATGGCAAGAATACTTTTCTCAGAGGGGAGGTATGGCATGACCACTAACTTGAGGTTGACTCACAAGGGAATGTTCAAAAATATATAAGTGCTTAAACAAGGGTCTCTCTCTGCCTAGGCACTTTTCACACTAATTGGGCCAGTTCTTGAGTTTGAAAGAGAATGAAAACAAACACTGTTCAGTAAAGAGAAATCTACCAAGAGCTCATTATGTCAGTTTTTGAGTGAAAAAAAATGTGGAATTGAATCTTGACCCTCATTATTTACAAGTTGGACCTTAAAACACATTCTTTCGCCCCCTCCAAAATCTGTGCTCTCATTTTAAAAACAAGAACACGTAATGCCATCTATCTCATATTGTTGTCTTGAGGATTGAATGTAAACAGCTAGAAAAGGCTAAGAATAGGGCCAGATGTATAGTTGGCACTTAATAAATATGTGTTGTTTTTGTATCACTATTAACACTATAAAATTCTTAGGTCATTCCATAGTACAGAATAAGCACTCCATAAAAGTGACTTATTATTTAGTAACCCTCATTCTGTCCCATCTACCTTCCTACTATAACCAAACATTGGAGGGGTTGCTGACAAATTTCACAGCCTGACAGATCAGACTTTCAGATCTTCTTATCCTCCTTTCTTTACATTTTCAGAAAAAATCAGGCTTTGTAAGTGGTTTGAATAGTCACAGAATCAATACACGACATTTATTAGCTTCGATTTGACATAAGAAAACAATTTTCACCTGATTACCGCAACTTCAAAATGTAACTATTCCGTAGGCAAAGTGTGGAGTCTTTTTCTTTCCACAAGGTTCTACTACAGAGCGGCTGCCTTTTTCTTCCGCCGAGGAGATCATGGCAAGAAACTAAATTCACGTGCTATGTCTAGGGGCGCGAGGCTGTGAAAGGAGCAGGGTGGCTTTGGCAGCAGAGGGCCGCGGAGCAGCTTATAGGTAAGTCACACCACAGAGGAAAGGCACAGGGAGTTGCTGGTTTTTTATAAATACTAAACAAAAAATGAGCCAGACGCTAAGTTCTGTGAGGATAGTGACAATGTCTGTCTGTTCACTACTGCATTTCTTTTCTTTTTTTTTAAATCATTTTTTTATTTTTCAATGACAAGTGACATACAATATTACATTGGCTTCAGGTGTACACGCCAGTGATCAGGCGCTCTATCACTTACTAAGTGATCATCCTGGTAAATCTCAGACCCATCTGACACCATCCATAGTGATCAGACTATCACTGTTTATTCCCTGTGCTGTACTTTGCATCCTCCGCGCCAGCTTCCAGGATCTCCTGCCTGTTCCATCTCAGGTGGCCTCCTTTGTCCCTCAGTTCCTGGGAACTCGCACCACGCCTTGCCATTGCTCGGAGGTTTCCCAGCAGCTGTCCACGTGCGGCCGCAGAGCCCACGCGTGCGCGTGGACTTGAGCATCTCATGCGCACACGCGCGCTCTCCTTCCCCTCAGAAATACCATCCTCGGAGCCGCAAGGCTGCCCTGAACTTGTTCCATCCAGCTGACTCTGCCAGCCTGTTCCCCGAGATGCATTCCTGCAGCTCAATGAAACCGTGCAGAGGCACACGCTGGCCCAGCTTTCTAATTTTAGGAATGTTACGCGGAGGTGAGACCCCCTCCTCCCCCATGTAGATTCCCATCGCCCTGTTAGCTTCAAATGTTAAAAACAGAGGAGGGAAGACGCCTACTTTGTTAACACTGAGAACTCCAAAGGGGCCGAGAATAAACACAAACACATACACACCAGCCCAGGACTTTAAAAAAAACAACACAACCTCACAGTAATCATACCTAAAACACACACACATAACACAATGAAAATGTATCGACAGACATCCTCTTTCAGATTCAGTAACACAGAAAATCTGTACATGGATCGTTTTACCAAGGACCAGGGTAAATGTTTTTTAAAAAGAGCATCTGCCTTATGTTCTCAGTGACCGGCTAGCCAGATGGTGAGAATATCATTAGTTAAGAAAGCTCTCATTCATTTTCTGTGTGTCCCCTGGGCAGGCTGGTGTGGGGTGCAAGAATGTCCTAGAATGCACTACTTGGAGGATGTGTGCATGTCTGAGCTACGAGGCCATGCGGTAGATGTGGGGAAGGAAAGAACAGACAGCCTGCTGTGATCCAAACAGCAGCCACCAACACCTCCGCACTGGCTTGTCACCCAGACACTCCTGGCTTCCCCTCCTCCTGTTCCCGCAACAGTATCAGTATGAAGAAAACCATTTAGAGGCCACAGCAGCTGCCAATAACCCCGCCTTTACATGTAAGTATCCCACAAACAGGAAAATATGGAGGGATACGGAAGAGAATAGGCCAGTGATGGCGAACCTTTTGAGCTCGGCGTGTCAGCATTTTGAAAAACCCTAACTTGACTCTGGTGCCGTGTCACATATAGAAATTTTTTGATATTTGCAACCATAGTAAAACAAAGACATATTTTTGATATTTATTTTATATATTTAAATGCCATTTAACAAAGAAAAATCAACCAAAAAAATGAGTTCACATGTCACCTCTGACACGCGTGTCATAGGTTCGCCATCACTGGGATAGGCAGCCGAAATGGGCACCTTTGGCACCTATTCTGAGCTCATACAGAAGTTGTAATGAGAAACGGGGGTTCTGATGTGTTCCTCTCGATCACAGTGTTTCCAGGGTAAAATTTCTCTAAATGTGCCACGACTCCACCTGTAGAACAGAAGGCTATGTTTGGATGGGAAGAGGGGAGGGCAGGGGGATGACAAGCCCCAGCAGACCGGATGAGAGGACCAGAAATCAACGGTCTGCAGAAGTCTGGTTTCTGTACCAATTTATACCTCCTTCTCCAACTTAGTCCCTTATGGGCCAGCATCACGATGGAAGTGGCAGATGAGCTCCTTTGGCTCTTTCTTCTGACCCTGCACTGAGGTGCTATTCCAGGAACCTGCAGGAAAACAGGAGACCCAGGCGTGGGGTCCTGGGCCTGCCAGTTTTGGGGAGGGTGTGTAAGTGCAAACACCAATCAACATTCAGACCCTGAGGCTGGAAAAAATGATCTTCTACATAACCCATATGTAGCTTTTTGCCAACAACTCACTTTAGTACTTTGATTGGAAAGTGCTGAAGAGGAAATCGGTGAGAAACCTTAAAGATTAAGTAGGAACCAAAGTCAACCAGAGGGCCAGTGCCAAGCAGGGAACAAAGAGATCGGAAGAAGGACACGTACTGTGACGGAGCGGGTCACTACTCCTCTCCAGCTGGTCCCTAGCTTGTGTTTTCCTTCTACCTGCCAGCTCCGCCTGGTGCTTAGAAAACATCTGGGGCAGAATCCTCAGCTGTCACCAAGCCGAGCTCTAAGGGGGAGAAAACTAATGACACTGACAAGAATAGTAATGGTTTCCTATATTGAGGACTCACTGTGGGCTGGACAGTGGGTTCAGTGCGTTAGCTCTACCACTTCACTTGATGCTCGTCACCTCTCTCTGAGGCAGGTATTATTCCCAATACACAGATGAAACACCGAGACGTGGAGAGGTTAAACTACCTGCCCAAGGTCACAGGGCTGGCAAGAGACAGAGGCAGAAGCCGGATCCAGGTATGCCCCCTTCCTATGTCAGGGCTCTTAACCACTTCACCACAAAGAGTCCTTTCTATATTCTGGCCACAATTTGGTTGGGATTTTCCAAAATCAACTGAACTAAAAACTTTTTTAAAAGCCAAGTATGAATTCATAGAAAAAATGAGTTAGCAAAATGCAAGTCTCTTGTGCTCATAACATAAAAACCTAGATGTCTGTCAATTAAGTTCACCCACCACCCTAGCCGGTTTGGCTCAGTGGATAGAGTGTCTGTCTGAACACTGAAGGGTCCCAGGTTTGATTCCGGTCAAGGGCACGTACCTCAGTTGCAGGCTCAATCCCTGGCCCTGGCCAGGGCACGTGCAAGAGGGAACCAATCAATGTGTCTCTCTCGTATCGATATTTCTGTCTCTCCCCCTCCCTTCCGCTCTCTCTAAAAATCAATGGAAAAATATCCTCAAGTGAGGATTAACAACAATAAAAAAAAGTTCAGCAAACAACTTCCCTCCCAGGTGTAATGAAGAACTTATAATATATGTATATGCACTTTACATATTTTAAAACACAATATAAAAGTTATTTATTATTTATTCTTTCTATGAATATTCCCTCTCTATTCCCTACTCCAAGGTCTGTGAAGATCAAATGAGATATTATGGTGGCTGCAGATTCTGCTTTGGATTTTTTGTGCAATCTAAAAAAAAGAAAAAGATATTTAACATTTATATTTTATATCTTCAAAATGAAAGTCTATGCCTATTGTTTTTGTAAAACAAACAAGAGGAATAAAGTTTGGCCA
Organism: Myotis nattereri; assembly: GCF_964212035.1. Lineage (NCBI taxonomy): Eukaryota > Metazoa > Chordata > Mammalia > Chiroptera > Vespertilionidae > Myotis > Myotis nattereri. Next base: position 61,470,511 of record NC_138080.1, on the reverse strand, counting down.
AATCTTCTTTATGGGGGGAGCTCTGAGGATGAGGTGTGCATATTTAAGTGAGACAAGTAAGGTTTCTGTGCTTGGACTGAGAAATCTCCGGTCATTTTGCACTGGCTTTGCCGTCTTCCTCTGTGTCGGTCTCTTCACGGTCTCGGGCTCCGGCCCCTGGCAGCCCGACCTTCACTCTGCCCTGCTTCTCTTGGTGCCCTTCGATTCCTGTGACCTTGGTGAGGCTGCCTCTACCCCTCTCAAAAGTCCATTTTCTTTGCTATTTACTCTGAGCAAGCTTTTGGCTTCTGCATGGGCATGATCTTCCCCTGAAACCTGTTTGCATCTGTTTTGTTCCTTCTAGCCACCCATTGCTTATCCTCAATAATTTCTGCAAGTTTTTTTCATTTGAAACACCTTGAAGAAGCTTCTCTTCATCTCTCCAGGTAGGTCTACAGCAGAAATCTTATCGATGTCGTTTATTATACCAATGTTCCTAATTCATACAAACCTGCCCGGTCTGCATTGCCATGAAAGGAATTAGAGGGCTGTCCCCTCCACTCCCAACGAAATCTGGTGGCCCCACGTCAGCCCTGAAGTGTCACTCCAGCAGGGATGCCAATGCTTGCATCAGTCATATTGCCTCTTCTCAATACACTACTAGGTTTGGGGGTCAAACCAATATGAATTCAAAATCCAACCTCTCACAAAGCTCTGTGACATTGGGCAGGTTGGTAAGCCACTCTAAACCCTTGTTTGGATGATAACAGCTGCTTTGGTATTTGCTAGGGATAATGTATACCACATCTTTGCAGAAAGGACAACATTATTTATCAAGTCACCACTGTCCCCTTCTCAGGAAAGCAGAGTTAAAAATAAAGTCAAGTCCTTCTGTCCTCAAACACTTCTGGAAATGAATCAGTTGCAACCAACAGTCGTTCCTAGAAGTTAAGTCTGTGTTCTCTCTCTCTCTCTCTCTCTCTCTCTCTCTCTCTCTCTCTCCTAAGAAGGCAGACACAACAGGGGAAAGATGCAGGCAAAGGACAAGAAGGCACCAAGGATAGAAATCAGATGTTTTGGTTTTATAAAAAATATCATCCACTCCCACAACAATCATTTCCAGCTTTATCAGCCTGCTAAGCATGAGTCTTATGACCTCTACACTCTAGTTCAGAAATAGCAGAAGAACCCTCAAGAAAAATAGGATTCTTTTCATCATTACCATTTTTATTACACTTTTGTGCTTCCCACACAACGCTTTGTGGAAAGCTACAAGAGAAGCGCTCAGGGCTGTTAATGTGACACCAGCTATGTCCTGGTGATTAGGGGTGGCCACTCTGAACTCTGCTTTTAGAAGACCCCCAAACTCGGGTCCTGAAGCCTGTCCGGACTTGATGAGTAATTTGTGCCTTTAGAAGACCATGTAAAAGGTGAAAAGCTAAACATTCAAAGAAAGGAGGAAGTAGAGCAAGAACAGACAAGATAGGCATAAAAATGAAAAGACAGCTATGGAGTCAAATAAATTAAGCGTTGTCTCTAGCATCCATTGCCTGGATAACGAACTCCTTCTGGGAACAGAAGCTCCCAACTCAGTACAAATTCACCTGGCCCCCCTGGAGGACTGAAAAGGAAAGGAGACAGAGGGGGATTTCTGCCCATAGGTCCTAGCAACCAATGTCACAGGCGGAAAGAGGCAGGAGAGAGAGAGAGAGAGAGAGAGAGAGAGAGAGAGAGAGAGAGAGAGAGAGAGATCTGCGTGGGTACTAAGTTATTAAACTATGTCCACAGTGGCCAATGAACATCCCCAGGGCTCTGTTCATCCGGATGGGAACTCTGTCTTCCAAATCCCATTCTAGGGTCACTAAGAAAACCAGGCAAAACTGGGACCAGGAGCTCCTCTCTTTTCTGGGGTTCACCATTGGCAAGGACATCTCTGCCACTCTCTCCAAAAAAGGAAGACAACCTCTTCAGCAGAATGTCAACTGTCTTTTAAAAAGGAAGGAATTAAGGTTGTTAAATTCATGAATGAATGTGGGAAATGTAAGAAGCAAATGGTATACTTATATTTTTACTCCTTTCATTGGGAAATTAAATAGTAAACAGCCCCACTTCCAAAACCAAGTTTCTCTGAATCCTAAAAAATATGGTTAGTCAATGGTTTGCCAGGAAGTTGTTGACATTTCCCAGATGACTAGGAAGAGTGAATTCTGTATTACTAATACCAAAATTTTCTTACTTCCTGCCCTCGTATAGGCATTCAAAGTCCAAGACAGGAAGTTAGCAGAATATTCATTTTCTTAATTGTTATGTAATGTCTCAGACTGACCTGTAATACCTGTGGAATCAGGGAAGGTGCAATTCCCTACAAAATACATGTTTACAAAATGCATGACAGGTGTTTGGATTTACTTCAAATGTACTTAAGGAAAAAAAAACCACCACAACAACAACAATCAATACGCTACTCCTTTGAACAAAGAATACCACAGAGTGCTTGGTAGTTAATTTTGTGAAAAAGAAGTGCATGTAATCACTTACATTTTTTAAGTAAAGGTTAATTTGCAGGAAACAGGAAGTTAAGATGTGTAATTAACCCACAGGTACAAATATAAAAAATGGAAGGCAAAGACTAATGAAGGAGCTAGCATAAGCTAGCATAGAAAAGCTTGCAGAAATGACAAACAGCTGAAATATCTCTTTTTCAGCGCTTTTCCTCCTTCAACTATCACAGACAGATGCTCTAGTCCTGGGTCAGAATATGCTGGAGGACAGTGTTACTCAAAGTATGGGCCCTAAACTCAGCCTCAGCCCCGAACAGATAACTTTCCACGCCCGCAGGAGATGCACAGCTCTGAGAACGCAGTTAGGAACCTTAATATGTAACTGAAGGAACATCCAAGCAGGTGACTGTTTTCCATTAATTCATCTTTACTGCATTTTCTAAATGCATCTGTCCACCATGGATTGGAAATAAAAAAAGAAACTGGTCTTTCGGCACAGTTTGCAGGGCCCTGCCCCAAACCCCCAAATCTAACATTGCAGAGAGCAAGCATGCAACCTAGAGTTAGAAGCAAAAATCACCCAACCGGAAAAGCAAAATGAAAAAAGAATCCAAAAATACGAAGATAGTGTAAGGAGCCTCTGGGACAACTTTAAGTGAACCAACATCAGAATTATGGGGGTGCCAGAAGAAGAGAGAGAGCAAGATATTGAAAACCTATTTGAAGAAATAATGACAGAAAACTTCCCCTACCTGGTGAAAGAAATAGACTTACAAGTCCAGGAAGCGCAGAGAACCCCAAACAAAAGGAATCCAAAGAGGACCACACCAAGACACATCATAATTAAAATGCCAAGAGCAAAAGACAAAGAGAGAATCTTAAAAGCAGCAAGAGAAAAAAAAGTCAGTTACCTACAAGGGAGTACCCATACGACTGTCAGCTTATTTCTCAACAGAAACTATGCAGGCCAGAAGGGAATGGCAAGAAATATTCAAAGTGATGAATAGCAAGAACCTACAACCTAGATTACTTTACCCAGCAAAGCTATCATTCAGAACTGAAGGTCAGAGAAAGAGCTTCACAGATAAGAAAAAGCTAAAGGAGTTCATCACCACCAAACCAGCATTATATGAAATGCTGAAAGGTATCCTTTAAGAAGAGGAAGAAGAAAAAGGTAAAGATACAAATTATGAACAACAAATACACATCTATCAACAAGTGAATCTAAAAATCAAGTGAATAAATAATCTGATGAACAGAATAAACTGGTGAATATAATAGAATCAGGGGCATAGAAAGGGAGTGGACTGACAATTCTCGGGGGGAAAGGGGTGTGAGGGGTGCGGGAAGAGACTGGACAAAAATCGTACACCTATGGATGAGGACAGTGGGCGGGGGGGGGGGGTGTAAGGGCAGAGGGTGGGGTGGGAACCAGGTGGAGGGGAGCTATGGGGGGGGGGGAGAGGAACAACTGTAATAATCTGAACAATAAATATTTAATTTAAAAAAAAGAAAATAGATGAACATTTTCATTGTTCTGTTTGATTAATGCTCTCGCATGGCAGAAGCTGGGTTGGCCAATGCAAAAATGATGAGAGAAGCTAGTACTGATGGCTGCATTAGCTTCAAACACTGATTCCGCTCAAACCAACACCTGGCTTTGAACTGTTGGTCTAGTCCACCCCAAGCCAAACCCCAGAAGATGTTTTTGTTTGCATGTATGTAAAAAGGAATTCTGAATGGAACAGTCATCAATAGAGGAAAAAGAAATTCATAGTTTTAATTATTGAGCTCAGCCAAATATTTATACATCATTAAGCACAAAATACATGAAATGCCAAGGGGGTTCTTTTCTCCCCCATGCCTTAGCCTTACTATAAAAGGAATGTGTACAATGCATGGGCCGCATTACCTTCTCTATGTAGCTCTTCTTTCTTTTTCTTTTACGATCTGCGGTTATAGCAATATCACTTTTATATTCTAAAAATATATTAGGCTCCCTCTGCCTAGATTTTTTTCAGCCCTGGAATTCTGTTTAGAAAGAGGTGTGGATATAACAAATGTTTCTGTCATACACTAAACACATCAAGAAAATCAAAATATGCATACACATGTGAACATGACCACAAACGTAAGCACACATTTATAACCCACTCCTGAAGATCCACCAGCCAAGTCCTCACTGACTCGCTGTCTGCTCACTGAGTAGAAAAATGGTGCGCCCGGAACCATGAGCCAGCAGTATCATTATTTACCAATACTGTGTGCTCACTGAAATAAGACTTTCTCACGACTGCCTCAGTCATGGTAAGCAAGTCCGTTTCAAGTTCAATATGCAAATGCAAAGTTCACTAAATCCGCAGGCATGGGTTGGCAGAAGAAGGGAGGCGCACGGATCCCGGGTGAGCAGAGGGAGAAGTAGATGGGGCAGTGAAAACAGGTCAACAGTGACTAGATTTGAGAAATCCTGGGAGTAAACACTGAAGTCTTACTGGCATGACTTTATCTAATGCTTTAATACTTAGCCGTGGCTACCAATGCCGGTGCATGTGGTAGGAGGTGAGAGAGACCCCATGCTCAAAGCCACTGGAGGATGTGAACAGGGGGCCTGCCCCTAGATCTCCATAAACAGGGCCTTTTCCCACCAAAGGCCTTTGGGAATGGAGCTGGAGTTGTTTATCCTCCTTTCTTTTTCTATTAGGTTTACTTTCCTGATGTTAAACCCTGTCAACTTTACTGCCCAGAAACCTGTCTTCAGAATAGGGCTTTCTGCTTTGAAGACTCCTTTTAAGAAATGTCAAGGGGCAGTAAACATAAAATAGGATCCATAGCACCACCGAGGACAACAAAAACAGGGCCGAGCTCATCAGTCTCCTCCACAAAGCACAGGCTGGGTCTCTTTCTCTCTCACACACAGTAGCAGCCCAATAAGATCTGTGGAGTGAATGTAAGCAACAGAGTACGAAGCAGCTGAAAAGAAAGAATCCCTGCTGTGTCCTCCCCTTGTGCCTCCTTCCCAGTCAAAAGGGTTCCAGGGAAGAATGTGTTATCACACAGGGCTGTTCAGGGCCAGCGGGGCAAGTTGATGCCGCCTGGGGCCCCAGTGGGGTGAGTTTGGTCATCTCCATATGTTCCCAAAGGGAAATTCTTCCCTTTCTTCCCTTTCTTCCCTTTCATTTTTCAGGCCTGGTCTCATGTAAAGCAAGCCGCCCAGAGACACAGCATACATGCGTGATGAAGCTGCACCCTCTCTCTGAATGAGAAGACGGGCCCGAAGGACTGGAACCACCTCAGCAGAACCGGAGGGAGGGCTTAGTATTTCCATTGCATCCCAGTGGCCTTCCTCCCTGTCTGCAGCCTCTTAGGCCTAACGAGGGGCTCTGCCCACCGCTGGTGCCATTGCCAAGGCCACGAGCCTGCATCAACCTCACGGGCCAAGTTCGTCTCAACGACATCAGGAGGCAGGGTTCCAATGAGGCACAGAAGCACCCGCCAGGCTTTCCCCAGAACAGAAATAAACCACTCAGGGATTTTTTTTTTCAAGAAGCTGAATTGGGACTAGTCAAAGGTGCTACAAGTGGAGACCAGAGTGAGGCTGCTGGGTCCCCATGAGGCTGAGCTCATCCCAATAGCCCTAAAACCAAAGGGAACCAGAAAAAGTTCTGCTTACAAGTCAACTGTACACCCGAGGCTCCTCCTAGCAGGCACTCTCGAACGCAGGGGAGATCGACCAACAACACAAGTCCACACCGGGTGTGCTATTATTATTTTTAAATAACAATCATCTTACATGTATACAGTGTGGGCCAAAAGTAGGTTTACAGTAGTGAGCATGTGAAACACAGTTTACTAATTAATGGCTGTGTTACTTTCCATAGGAACAACTGAAAACATACTTTTGCCCCACCCTCTACGTCTACTTAATGTCGAACAGTTTACTCTGCTTTCTTGCAGTGAACAACTTCACTTAGTATTCACAGCAATGCAGGCGGGAGGAGGGCAGAACTGAGTATTCCCGTTTCCTAAGGCTCAGCTTTGCTAAGTGGTTTTCGGAAACAACCTGGCGAATGAGTAGACAGTTGAAAATAAAACTCCGGTCTTGTCTCTTTCCACGACATTCATCGTGGGAAGGCAGCCTTGCCGTTTTAGAGCGGGAAAGCGTTCTCCTAGTTCCCCCAATGGCCCAGTCTTCTTGGGTGTGGGAAGAAAACAGCCACCACTTTGATGCCTCTAACTGAGGCTCAGCAAAGTCGTGTCTGGATCGATGGACACCTCACCACAGGCTGTTTCAAATACCTTCACCCCCTCTTGCCCGGGGCCAGATTTAGGGGGTTACCTGTGTCTAATATGGAATCTAAAGTAGCCAGAAAAACAGGAAAGCATGCAGATGAATATGTTCCCAGTTTGCGCATAAATGTCATTTGGGCTCTGCGACCTGCCACTTGAGGCTCTCCTGAACCATCTGCTTCTCCTAACATGCAGGTCTGTCTGTAAAAGTTAAACCACCAGACTCCAGCCACCTCTGTGGACGCTCCAGTTACTCCTTAGTGTTTCCTTGCTCAGCTTTACCCGAAGGTCCCTTTAAATCTTCCCTGTTTTAATGAGGCCAAATGATGTTTTGTCAACGGCAGGGTTTGGGGGTTTTGTTTTAAAATCAACTTGCGGGTTCCTACCTCTCCAGGCGGTTACTGGGCATTTGGCCCGCTCCACTCCTCCTCCAGGCCTAAGCTCTCTCCCACACACGGACTCCTGCAGGCTTCAAAGCAGCCCAGTGGCAAAAGAAACACCCCAGTTTTAGAAAAATAAAATCACCAACTTGCTGAGAGTGGGACTCAGCTGCAGGAGCACCAGGTGCAACTCACTGTGTGCTGCCGGCAGGGAACGTCAGGCCCAGCTCCCCAAGTCTGCTCATGTGGCACCATCACCCAGCACTCGACAAGTACTGAATGACGACTATTAGCCTGTCATATGCACTTGACAGAAACCTTACCAAACCCTCACTGAAAATGTAAATTACTGGACAAGCAAAGGCTCAATGATTACTTGGAGATTTACCCTTTAATGGCATCTAAACCTTTAAAGCCAATGGTGTCTTGTTTCAGTCATTTCAAGTTTACTTGTTTACAAAATTGTTCTCAACGAGTTGTTACGATTTGCTGCCATCTGAGCAATGTAGTGTGCATGTACACACATGTATGGAAGTATGTAATTCCAAAGGTCAGACTCCTCAAAGACAAGAGCGATGTTGTTTCATTATGCATTTTTAGTAGTAGATCAGCCACGTAAGTTTATTTCTTCTCAGAGTGCTCAACTCCCTGTATCTGACTATGGATGTGTCAGATTTCCCCCATCACCTCCACTCCCATCACTTTAGTCCTAACATTCCACTTTTCATCTCAAGTTACTATGAAGCATGACCTTAAGCCAGCATTTATTTCCTGACCTCCAAAATAAAATAGACTGAAAAAAAAAAAAAAGAAAGGAGGAAGTTTTAGGAACTATTTTTGGGGCCCACAAACAAGACTTATTTTTCCAGAGAAGGAGAACCCTTTAACCTACTTTGAGGACTAAAAAATGGCTTGCACACATTGTGTGCAAGGTCTTATCATGAGCTGGGAAAAATACAAAGGGCTAATAGTTAAAATGCTACATTTTTGTTCCCTACAATTAACCATCCAGTCCAATAGTAACCTTAGAATTTTTTTTTTAAAAGAACAGTGCGTACAATTTGGTGTCAGGTGGTTATTCTTGTTACCGTGGCTGCAGTTGCTGGGTGACAGTTTGGAAATGCTCCCCTTTCGGTCCCCTTTACGGCTTCCTGCCTCTCGGCGTCAGCTCCCCGGACCATAATGCAGGTGTCAGCAGGCTGGGAGCAGTCCACGAAACCCAGGTCTTGTTTACATCCCAGCCCGGCAGGGAGACACTAAAAGGCCTAACTACCTGTGGTCTGACCTGTTTTTGTGTTTTCTTTGCTTATTTCTTCCCAAGCTCTCAACACACAGGGAGTGGGTAGTTAAACATTTGGGACCAGTTACTCATCCTGCTTTGCAGTCACAGGGCTGGTCCAGGTGGAGCAGCCAGTAACTTCAAAGGACAGCCCTAGTCTGGATCTGATTCACAGGGACAGAGTCCAGGCCTGAAGGCGCCCTTGTACCAGTAAAGCTCAGGAGGCAATTACTTCACCCCCTGCCCCTGGTTCCCTGAGCCACCTGGGCACATGCACCAGCCAGTCCTCCTCTGTCACAGCTGAGAGCATTCTCTCTCGGGAAAAGGAAAACTGGATAGCTCCCTGCACTGGTCCTCCCACCGACTCTCACCCTCCGTGTCCACACAGGAGCCTCTCAGAAAAGTCATGTTCCGAGGGCTGCTTGGCCAATACAGAAGGTACATGTGTAAAACCAAGAATTCTGAAAAGTCTTCCAGTTTCTTTTCTTGTCTCACACAAGAGCATGTTTTCCCCACAGGTACCTTGAAATTTAGTTTATAATTCAGTTTCAAAATAAAGAATGAGGTAGCCATGCTGTCTAGAAACACCCGAAAGCCTGCCTATTGGGTAGACAGAGCTGCCGTCTTCGTATAGAGTCACCTTTTCCAGGGACTGAGGCTCTGGTTGTACTGACAATCCATCATTTGTCATTACAGGTGACCCTCCAACCATGCGGGTTTGACTGGCATGGATCCATGTACGTGCATATTTTTGAAAAATTAAATCTGCACATAAGTGAACCCATGCAGTTCAAACCCATGCTGTGCAGGGTCAACGGCATTTTATATCTGTGGCCATTTGTCCTCCAGATTGTTCCTTCGGCCTCTAACATTCTGCCAGTCAAATGTATGTGTTCTGCATTAACTGCTAGTGGCCTAAATTTACTTACTAAAGGGAATTCCAGCCCTAACTAAACTCATGTGCTCTTTCCGCTTCACCGAGATGCTTTCTCTTCTCGGATATAGCACAAGTCTTTTCTGAACCTAAGTAACAGCTCTTAAAAGGCCTTTCTTGCGTGTTTGCTTTCTGAGATTAGAGCATCATCTGCACAGACGTAAAACATTCAAAGCGTTGGTGATGCCAAAGTCACTCTAAGCTGGGAACAGCTGCTCTTCACAGGGGTCTCTGACATCCCCACATGGGCTCAGCTGCACAAGTGTGGCCCTAAGACCCTGTCCCCCTCGGGGTTCACACAACTTTTCTCTCTTTAATTCCACTTTGATAAAGTCTCACCAATGCAGCCCTGGTATCCATTTCTTTTGTCTCACAATCGAGTTAAACAAATGTACTATCCAGTGGTCAAAATGCTTCAAGTACTTTTAAGTGTTTTATTTCAATGATCTTCTCAATGTGAGAACAAGGAAGACCAGTCAATTTTAAATATCAAAAAGTATGTGACTGACTCCAGATCTGATAGGAATGAAGGATTCAGAACTAAAGTACCAGCTTTCAGACTCTCACAGATAGGGTTAATTTATCATATATCTCTGTCTCGTGACCATATAGTGAATATAAGTGGAACCATGAACCACTTGAAGAGGACAAGGAGGTCAGAGAGAGAGAAAGGAGGTGGGTGGGGAACCAATGGACAGTAAACAACATCACTAGAAATGTTCTTACTGTTTTTGAATATGTCCCCATTTGACTCAGGAAAAAGAATGAAAACACAGAACAGACTCTTCTACCAATCCCTTCCCTGCATTATAAACTTCCATTTGTGTGTGACTCCAGTTCTCTTAGCAAATCATGTCCTCTAGTTGTCAAGAGAGGGTCCATGCTATCTTGCCCCTGAATATTACTTTAGATACTCAACCCTGTCATAGCAGCTCATTCTACGTCAAATAAAATCTCCTATTCAGCAATATTTGCCTTGACTTTCTGTTATTTTAGGATTTGTCCTGCTTTTAGTTTTTTAACACTGTAAATAATGCTGCCACAGGAAACTTCATTCTTTATAATTATTTGGGGTTTTCTATGGTTTTAAGGCTATGAAAAGTAAAGTTTTAGATTTTTAAAATTATTACAAGATTCTTCTCTGGATACATCAGACCCATTTACAGAAACATCAGCAAAGTGCAACTGAAGCTATTTTCCCACATTTTGATCAATGCTGGGTTTAAAACTTCTATTGACTTTGTTTCTAGTCTTCTAGGCACACAACTTTACCTTAAAGTTGTCTTAATATACATTCCTTTAACTCCTAACTAGGGTGTAAACTTTTCAGAGTGATAATTTATGGTCTGTATTCCATCCTGTGTAAACTGTCTGTCTCCTTCGCTACTCACTCTGCCCGTTTTTAAGCACTGAATCATGCCAGCTGGAAGAAGAGGTAAAAAATAATTGTTTAATCACAACCAGCTATGTTTCCTCTCAAGGAAAATTGGAAATATTTAGCCTTCTGGAAATGAGTCATAATCAATCATCAATACTTATTAACCTCTTCACACATGCAAATGTGTTCACACAAAGTTTACCTGGTCCAAGGAAGAAAGCCCTTTCCCTCTTCCTTCCATTCTCCACCGTCCACTTTCCAACCAGACAAACCCTGATGCCCTCATCATGTCGGGACTGCCCACGCAGGCATCCAGGGCCCAATCTCATCATCTTCTCTGAATGCTCCCCCTTTCACTCAGTTATCTCTGCCTCCAAAACACCTTCTCCCTTCCCAGGGTTTGGGGTTTCCTCACTTCTGCCCAGACTGATGCATTTCCCAGCTTCCGGTCTTTGTCCCTCCACCTGTCCTCCATGGTGCTACCAGGTAGTCCTCCTGTAGCACAGATCTGACCTGTCCCTCCCATGCACAGAATCCCAGGGTGCTGTATGCACCGCTCAACCATATCCCCTGCTGGTTCCCAACCAAGAAGCCACTTTTCCAGTAGCATCTGTTTGTACCTCTCCTTGGTATTTATACGCTTCCTGAGGAGACGGGGTTGGCATTGTCACCTGTGTATCTTCACAGGGCTTCCCAAGATTCTAACTGTACTCAAAACAACTAATTTGAATTAGGATGTTTTTGTGTACCTACTTCATAGTACCTACTCAAATGTAATCTTCTCAAAAAGCAGTGCCTTAATTATATCTTCCATCGTTCAGGGCTCTCCACATGGTAGAATTCCCACAAATAATTATTTAACAAATGACAACAGAGTCACTAGCTCTGAATCCCACTCTGGATCCACTTGTGATGTGCTCTAGAATAACCACCTAGAGACATCTCGGTATTTAAAATGGCAACTAAGCCTGGCAGGGAGGCTCAGTTGAATGGAGCATTGGCCCATGCACCAAAAAGCTTGCGGCTTTGATTCCCAGACTGGGCACATACCCAAGGTGCAGGTTTGATCCACAAAGGGGGCATGTACAGGAGGCAACCAAACAATGTTTCTCTCTCACATAATGTTTCTCTTTCTCTCTCTTTCTCCCTTTCTCCCTCTCTCCCTCCCTCCCTCCCTAAAGTCAATAAACATACTTGGGTAAGGATTAAAAATAAATCAATAAATAAAATGGCAGCTAACAGGAAGATAGTACTATTCATAGTATTCCCATAAATTAGACATCTAAAACTTATTATGAACACAAAATAAATAATAGGACATCAAGTTAAGCTCTATTATCAAATCAAATCAAATCATCTATGATTGATGACAGCAAAAGAAAGATGTGCCACAGAAGAAATGTGCTACCAAGAGACTTATCTATATACTTTCTCAAGAAACTGCACCTCCCAGAAATCTACTCCTTCCAAAGTTATTATCATAGGCTCAGTTAGTTTGATCAGATTTTGACCAAAAATAAGAATGGAACTCCCTTGTGGCAATCAGCAACACATTCTTCTTAATCCCAGCATGACTTATTAGATGCTGCCCGGACTAACAGGAGAATTCCAAGTTCATGCTCTTTCTCTGATTAGCTTCATGACCTTGGGCAAGTCACTTTACCCCAGGGGTGTCTGTTTCTTCACCTGGGAAATGAGAGTGTTTGGCTCTGATCTGTAAGATTCCATCAAGCTCTAGAATTCAACTATTTATGAGGTTAAAATAAGCTTTTTGCTGATACATGGCAACAGCATGAATGAATCACAAATTATGCTAAGTGAAGAAGTCAGACTCAGAAGACTACACACTCTCTGATTACATTCACATGACATTCTGGAACAGGCAAAACTACAGGGATGGAGAGTGGCTTTGTGGTTGCTAAGGATTAAAGGTAGAGGGAGTCTGACTACAACGGAGCTACAGGAGGAAGTTTGCTTTGAAGCAGGAGTAATGGAACTGTTCCATCGGGATTGTGTTGGTGGTTATACAACTCTGTATATTTGCCAAAATTCACAGAACAGTACACCCAAAAAAAGGTGGATTTTGCTGTATGTAAGTTAAATGATTTAAAGGTTAAAAAGTATATTTCTCCAAAGCCAATGTAATTTCTGACAACGTAATAGCTGAACAGTTTTCCTCAAAGACCTTCACAGTATTTGCTACCACCATTTTGTTCCATGACAGATGAACCACGTTGATATCCAAATAATTTGCCGCTTGTTTTTGTGGCCTTATTGTTGTTTTTAATCTGCAGACAGACATTCCACAGAATCCTTTCTGTGTACCTCATTGTCCAGTGTGCTACATCTAACAATGAAAAAGTAAAATGAACCCAGGTGGGAATGATTCTTGGGCTGCCCAGGCCCTGCATGGTGTTCATGGAATGTTCAAATGTTGTTTTACTCTTGTGATTCATACTAAAGATATGAGGTACCAAAAACAGCTGACGTGTAATTACTATGTTCCCGGCACTGTTCTAAGTGCTAACCTACAGCCTTACTCTGTGCTACAGTAACTCTTCGTTCTCAGGACAATTATGAAATGGGTTCTATCATTATTCTCATTTGACAGTTGAGAAACTGAACAAACAATTGCTCAAGGTCCAATGGCTTTGGTGGCAGAGTCAGAATTCAAACCTAGACAGTCTAACTCTCACCACATTTCTATGACACTGAATACAAAAGCTTATTTAAAAGAACAATGTATTCATCTTCTCAGAGTCTCTAGCTACTACTATGTGTTTCCACAGTAGTAGGCTTCCTTGCACCTCTGCCTGGTCATTTCATGAAGTGTGCTGAGCAAAAAGGCTGACGTGGATGGCTTTTCACAGTCAGGCACAGCTGCACCCTCATGGCCCCCGCAAAGCTGGCTTTAGCTGAGCAGCGAGCTTTGCCTAAGTCCTCCCACGACTGGTCAAGAGAGGGCTGAACTTCTCTACCTGTTACCATAAGGGTTACCTTTTCCTTTCATCATTTTGCTACTTTATGTAAGTCTGGGCCTGCTGGTCGAAACACATCCCACAGGAGACAAATGCCTGTTCCTAAAATGACCAATTCTCTGCACTAGGCAAAGGAAGCTGTTAGACCCCTCCCACCCAGAAGGGATGATTAGTAAAAAGTGACCAGGCTGCCTGGGCTGAAAGAAACTAACCCAAAACAAGGAGCCCATTGGACAGTGCTTGGAAGGTATTTAGACCCCGAGGACTGTATGAATGTCGGAGAAAGGCCCACTATACCCAGAGAAGGGCTCTCAACTAGTTCACGGGTCTGTTCAGTCTGCTTATCTCAAGTCCAAGCTAGTCATCTTAATGCTTGTTTGTAACCAGCACAGGGTTCAAAGAAAGCAGGGCCGGCCTAGCCTACCCTAGATTGCAACTTCCCCTGCCCCATGGCTCCACCTTCCGCAGGACACCAAGTTTCTTTTTATTAAGGCGCTCTGCTGAACAAGTAAAACAGCAGGCCATAGTTTATTTACTTCCTGTCTCGTCAAGCCGACTGTCAGCTCCGAAAAGAACAGCTTTTCGTTGTCTGCTTTTCATTGTTGTGTTGGGCTAATAGATCATTTTTGGCATAAAGCTTTTATTTTTTTTAATCAGGGGTAAATGGACTTCATGGAGGGAAAGATAGCAACTGAGAGTTGAAGGCCCTGTCTTCCCTGATGCGGACACCAGAATCCTGTGACTGAGAGTTACCAGGTCCTCCTTGCAAGATTGCTTTTACAAAATCTTCCAACTAAGTCAACTGTCAGTTTAGCAAAATCAAGGACATACATTCCCAAAATCTGAATCCAACTGGAGTGGGGGAGAGAGTCGGGGGAGTGGCGGAAGGCAGTCAACAAAACACTCCTTCTCCAGGCCTCCACCCACTCCCGCTCCTCTGACAAGAAACTGGAGAGGCAATGTTGGCGGAGAAGCTCTCCTCCAATTAATGTGTTATTGCTCCTTTAAAACCGAGAACAAACGGCCGGGGCTGCTCGTGATCCCGGAGGCTGCAGAGCCGTAATTGTCACTTAGCCACTTAACTCCCCGCAGCACTGCTCACTCACTCATCGGGGTTTATCTCAGCCAATTACTGCTGTCATTTGCGTTTCAGTGAGTGCTGTCAGGGCCCAGCCCAGAGGAGGGCGGGACAGGAAATGCAGGCGCAGGACCTGGCCTTCCAGGGGCTGGCAGAGCCCACGCCGCTGCGGCTGCGCTGGGTTCTAGCTGAAACCTTGCAATGGGCTCCGAAGGAACTGGAGGCTCCGACCACGCTCCGGTTTTGTTCTGAACCCGAGTCGCGTCTACACTGAGGCGGCAGCAACTGAACACAGGAATATCTGACTATTAAAAGCCCCCAAGTCAATAATAATGATGGTGACACTCAAGCAATGGAAATGTTTGCAGCTGAGCGTGACAGCAGACAAGAGACAAGCAGGGGACACGGCAGGGATTACTGCAACACATTCTCCTGAAACCAAGATGTGAAGACAGCTAGACCTGATTCAGTTCTCACTGCTCTTTTCCGTCCTCAGACTCCCAGGCAGGGGTTTATCCGTGGATCACGTGGCCCTAAGGTGTAGGGAACATATGAATTTTCTCAGGCAATTCTGAGTTGAAATAGCTAAAAATTGTATTTGTATCCTATTGTTGAATTATAGGTTTATGGTAAATTTGCACTAAGTCACAAAATTTTACTTTTTAAAAAAGATTCCTTAAAGACATAACCAAATGTGAATTTTTGCAATTAAATCAGGAAAAAAAAAAACACGCTTTGCCAAATCATGAATCCAGATTTTTAATTTCTGAAAAGCTCCCCTTTCTGATGGCTCCTAGGGTCCTCACCACAAAAGCAAAGGCTCGCCTTTTCAAACATGTTTCCTCCGCCTTCCTGGACCAAACCTACCTGCTGTTCACTGCACTAAGCTTTTCTCCCAGGAGGTAAAACCTTCCCTGTTTCCGAAGGAAGCGTGTATGAACCTGGCCCGAGAGATCCTCTTGAACAGTGGTTCTTAACCTTCTGGCCCTTTCAATACAGTTCCTCATGTTGTGACCCAACCATAAAATTATTTTTGTTCCTACTTCATAACTGTAATGTTGCTACTGTTACGAGTCATAATGTAAATATCTGATATGCAGGATGGTCTTAGGTGACCCCTGTGAAAGGGTCGTTCGGACGCCAAAGGGGTCGCGACCCACAGGTTGAGAACCGCTGCTCTAGAAGGTACTGGGTCTACGTTAGGGAAAGAAGTTCATGGCTAAGTTTAAACTCTGACTACCGGAAGAAAAGGGAGAGGAGGCGAGGTTGAGGAACAGCCAGGGTCTTCGATAACCGAGCTCCTGCCTGAGGAACTGCAATTCATATCAACTGGGAAGGGCAGTGGGAGCCAAGGCGGAGGGCAGAGTGTCAGCTAGCTGGGTGGTTGTCAGCATCTTCGTTTCCTCAGCTCAATAGCGGTGAGGTCAGCCCGCTGGCCCTGCAGTTAGCAGCAAGCTCCCTCCGACATTCCATCCTCGGAAGCCCCAGCAGCTGCAGGGGGAGGTGGGCAGCTGGGGCAGAGCCGGAAGAGACCTGTTCTGGCTGGATCCCCACAGCCCAGTTGGTGGGTCTAAAATAAGACTCAACTTCTCTGCCAATGAACTTCGCAGGCCTGATGATGTAATGTGCTGTCAGTTCCATTTGCAGGCAAGACCCCTGTACCCCAGGATTTCATGCAGGTAAGAAGGCACTGGGACGGGGAGGGAGCAAGGGGCTCTCTGAGGATGGGCCTCTCCTCCCATTGTGCACAGAGAGGGCTTTGGTACCTCTGGTGAGGTTCCAAAGTCACTGTGCATCTCATGTTGGACTGCGCAAAGGAGAGCTGGCCAAGCTATAGCTAATTGCCATCCTCAGGCTACATGCTCCCCACCGAATACCAGAGAAGGAAATCTGTTCAGTGCATAACAAAAAAAAAAAATCATAAGTCAAATAAAGCTCATCAGGGGCCACCAGCACTGAGCAGCCACAGGCCAGGAGACACGCAGGGCCTGCACGCATCTTCTCTCAGGCCTTCTAATTAAGAAAACCTTAAACTTGGAACCAATTTGCTCCTTTCTTGCTCCCTTCAGTCATCGCCCTGACCTAGCTCCGAAGAAGAGAGAGCACTTCAAAAGATGGAGAGTAGCTGCTAAGATAGCTGGCGGCCAGAGGGTGAACTTCCTAATTAAGGGCCCACACAAAAGTAACTTTCTATTCCTTTTGGCTCTTTGTGTTTTTTAAAATGCGGTTTCAAGCTGAAGGAACTATTTGAATATCTTCCCCCACCCTCTCTCCCTCTCTGTTTCTCAGCTGATTAGTCTGGATCCTGAAGTGTGCAATAAATGGTTCCTTTTCTTTTGTCTCAAAGGCAAAAGTTACTTTATGCAGAAAAAGTTCCTATTCTTAGGCCATCCCCGTGAGTGGCAGCCCTGTGGAGGTTTGGGAAGCCGCCACTCATGGCCAAGAACAGAAAACCCAGGCCAATCAACAGAGGCGATCTGAGCCCACATCCACAGAGGAGCTGCCTCCCACAGCCTGGGCTCCTGCCACCAACTACCCCAGAGCTGCCCGGTGGCCTCAGACAGGAGCCCCACCTCTCTCCAACAATGTCACAGTCCCCTGCAGTTGGGGGACAACATGCCTTTCTTTGGTCTCTTTGTTCAGATTCACTGTTGACTGAATGGGAAGGACCTTTGCCATTCCCAGCAACCTCAGCGGCTCTCCCCAGTGTTCACAGCGCACATCAGTGGAACCTCCAACTCCAAATGCTCCAAGATCACACTGACCATTCAGCCTGGACTCCCAGTGCTTCCCCGGACATCTCCATCGATGGGCCAAACCTGGGTGTCCAAAGCTGCATTGATTATCTTCTTCTCCCAGGTGACCCTTCCATCTGTGACATCACCTGCGCTTAGGGTGGGCTGGGGGTCAGACATTACTGCTTCCTGTCCTCGTCCCCTACAGTTTCTGAACTTTACTTCACACACATTTCTCAAACTCATTTCCCAGAATCCAGAGATAAGGCCATGACCTTAGCTTAAGCCCACAGTCATCTTCCTCATTAATCCCTAGCCAGAAGGGACCTTTACATAAATCTAACTCCACCATCCATTGTCCCTTTGCCCTGCCCCCGACATCCTCTGGAAGGCACTCGGTCTACTTTAGGGATATAAGACTGGGCTGTGGGGATCTAGCCCGTCAGCACGACATTTGGGAAGCTGCGTTCCTCCCCACAGTCACTTGCAGCAGCATGGGCCTGCGGCGAGCACCTGCCCCACCAAGATGCTCCCTGCCTCCTGCTTGTGCTCAGGCTCCGCCCTCCCCACAGAACTGTCACTCCCATCCCTTCACCTCGCTAATACCTGTGACTGACTGCCCAGGCAGCATCCTTCCTTGCTTCTCCACATCCAGACAAAGCTGTCTGCCGCTCCTCTGGGCCCTGTATGCCGACACATACGTCTACCATTGTATCCGGTTCCTTAAGGTCAGCTCAGGGGGACTGGGTGACATCTGCCTGTAGTCTCAGCAGCTGGTAAGCTCTCAGCAATTGGCATCTTGCATTTGCATTTTGAGGTTCCTGGCTAATGCCATCTATTAGTCTGAATTAGATCCATATCAGTGTTACCTGTTTAAAGAAGACAGACACCTAGATACCAAGGATCATGTCTACGTAACATATTTTGTTCTTTGGGTACCTAATAATGTGATGGAGCTGAAGATGATGATGATGATGACAATGATGGGAATCATGACAGGAGACTGGAGATGATTATCCATCCTTTTATTCTGAGGCTGTGTAGTTGCTTAAAACAGTACATGATGAGTCACAAAATGACAGCTCACTTGTCTTGAAATCTTCACAAACCAGAACAAGCCTGGAACCCCAATCAAACACACTTCTGAGAAGCCAAAGCATCAGCAAGTGCACACGCCGGAGCTGAAAGAGAACTTGTTAGGGGTCATCTGCTCTGCATCCAGAGCCCATTTGTTCTTGTTTTTTTGTGCAATCTCATTCCCTGGCCACACCAGTCAGATGTAGAAGAGGAGGCGAAGCGAGGCAGGAAGAGGGTCCTAGGACCGGCCCAGCGGCGGCGGGCAGAAGAGTAGACAAACTTGACAAACACACAAGGTACAGAGCAGTCCGGGGACAGGTCGTGTTTACGGATAATGAGTCCAAACCCATTGACAGAACCTAATGACACCATCTCACAACAGAGGTGAGAGAGAGGGCCAAATTCCGCCCCACCATTCTCTACTGGAAAAGGAAATGTAAAACATTTTAAGAATTTCTATCAACATGTTTTGTTTTTTTAAGTTTTACCCTTCTTGGGGTAGATTGTGTTTATCTAGAAATTTTACTGTCGAGATACCTGATAAATGAGTCATTGCCTGAATTCATCCAATGTGGAACCACGTCACAGGCCTTGCCCACCAAGAGTGTCCGACCTACAATAACTTAACGCTCCAGAGAATTCTTCTGAAGATGCAGCTTTATTTTAAAACACAGTGAAACAGGAAACCCTATCGGCCAAAAAACTACCAAATATAGTATGTCCCACACCTCGCCATCCCTGCAAAACACGGATGGACTAAGATTTAAATTCGGGTCAAGAGCACAACAGATGAATCTATTTCAAGGCAGGTTCTACTTCCAAAACAACTTCTTTTCGTCTTGAGGACGCTCTCTCCTCTGTCTCTTTCCCTCTCTCCCACTGTCTTTCACCACCTTGTCTCAGGCCCTCAAATGTAACGAGAGCAGCTTAGATGAGGGAAAAGGCGAGATTTTGTTTACTTCGTGCCAGTCATGTGGTCATCATTTCCTTAGTGATTCAGCAGGTGGAACCCAGGGAAATCCAAAAAAGGGGAGGATGAGAGATGACCTGGTTATTTTTCACAAAAGACAGGAGTTTGAAGTGAGATTAAGAGAAAGAGCTGTTAGATTAGAAAGTATTAAAGCAAGAATTTGTTTAGAAACGGAATATTACAAGAAGGAATGTATAGAAGGGAAAGTTAGGGTAGAGGGAGGGCAGGAAAAAATTGGTTAATCCTATGAATAATACGAAAGAGTTAAATAAAGAGGATGAAAGAAGGAAAGAAGCTAAAGTTTGGCCACTTATCTGACCATTCCTGAAAAACCAGAAATTTCACCACTGTGCCTCCTAGCTCACCGTTTCTTCCCTTCCTGGTGACAGGAAGGGAGTGAACGCTTTTAGCAAGATGAGAGAAATTACTACAATATTCCCAATATTGTGTTTCTACCAAATGTTACCAAACTGGCATAGGATAGGGGGCCTTAACCAGCTATCACCTATTGGTGTAGCATTTTGTCAATACCCTTCTAATAAGAAGCTTGTCTTGAAAATAACCTTTTAAAGGTTAAAAACCTTCAAGTCACCCATATTTTTCTCCATGATAGTTAACAGCAAAGTAGCAGACTTGAGAAAAATAAGCACTAGTCACTCATTGAGTCAACATTTATTGAGCACCTATATGCGTTTGGTCCAGGGTTTTAAGAGTTCCCACATGTCAAATTCAAGTAAATTCTCTTTTGCATGTGCGAAGGGTGTTGATTTACACCCAAACAACATTCTGATCCAGAATGTAATAGTGTAGGACACTCAAAGGGGCAAGGGTTTAAGAACTACGCCAATCCAGGTTTGAATTCCAGCTGCACGGGCCCAGTTACTTAGCTTCTCCAGCACTGGTTTCTGCATCCGATTAGCGGAGGGCTAGGTTTCACTGATATGTGAAGATTGAGACATCAGATGTCAAGCACTGAGGAGAACCTGGCCCATGGCCTGTAAGCAATCATTCATTCAGCGCATCTACTACATGCAAGCTCTGTTCTAGCCATGGAGCCTAAGCAACAGAAAAGAGAAGCGAAATCCCTCTTCTCTCCATCACCTGTCACCAGGACTTCTCAAGGGCTCTGGAAACCGGTGAAAATGAAACAGTGGATGTGGTACCAATCCTTCAAACGCCACTGTTTCCAAATCCCATTGTGACCTGCAACAAGAATTGCACCTCAAGCGAGACCTGCAGCCATGAGTCCTGTGCACCTGGGAACCCAATGGCAGAGGGAGCCACCCACACCCTGGCCTCTGCGTTAAGGCAGAAGTAGAATTTAAGATACACAGATTGTTGTCCCTCTTACCTTTCTGCTCTTAAAATGAGAAAGGTGACTTAATGTGGGTGGCAGGGAGGCATTATCCAGAGGAAGTTCCCAAATGAAACTGCTACCCTGTTTCTCTCTCTCTGACTCATTTTCACTTTTCCTTCCCAGACCGCCCTGGTGTCTTGGTGTGCTCCACGTGGCACAACAGGCCCTTTGTGTACAAGATTCTAATGTGCAATAAAACCAGTTTTTAGGCCAAGAATAATTTATGCACAAAAAAGAAACAGTATCAGGTAAACTAACATGGATTGTGTATTCTACTTTCTTATCTCTAACGAGTCTATAGAATTGGTCAATTAAAGAAACTAGCTAAAAACTTTGTGTTTTAAAATTATATTCAAGTTGGAAGTATGTAATTGATACACACACACACACACACACACACACACACGACACAACTCAGGGCATTTTTAAAAGCCTTAAGTGAAATTCTGTGTTTTCTATTTTTGTTATTGACTTAAGCATCCACCTAGTCTCAGAAGTAAGAGATTCTGTTATTTTCAGCTGGTGAGGCAATGAAGTTTTCTGGAAAGTCACAGGTGCTCTGTAGACAAACACGCTTGGCTTTGAATCTCAAGCCTGCTCACCACCTCTAGCTATCCAATGTCAAGAGGCTCTTAAATGTCTCCAAGCCTCAGTGGCCTCAGCTGAACATGGATTTTTTTGAGAGAAATAAATTAGGAAGAGGATATAAGCAGAGTGTTCGGACATAGGTTAGGCATTCAGAAAAAGTTGTCCCTCCACCCCCTTTTCCAACACATCACACTCAAGACCTTCCTCTCCCATTCCATTTCCCAGCGACTGCCCTCCTGGACTCCAACTGGTTTCTCGGCTCTTGTCTGCCATCCCTCCAATCCATCCCAAACCTGCCATTAGAAATAGCATTCAGAGTCAGAAATTGGATCATGGCACTCCCCTGCCACAAATCCTCCTATGGCAGCTGTGGGCAAACTACGGCCCGTGGGCTGGATCCGGCCCGTTTGAAATGAATAAAACTTAAAAAAAAAAAAAGACCGTACCCTTTTATGTAATGATGTTTACTTTGAATTTATATTAGTTCACACAAACTCTCCATCCATGCTTTTGTTCCGGCCCTCCGGTCCAGTTTAAGAACCCATTGTGGCCCTCGAGTCAAAAAGTTTGCCCACCCCTGTCCTATGGCGATTAGGTTCAGAAAAAATCTGCATTCAGAATAAAGTCCACGTGTCCCCAACCCATCTGCTCAGCCTCACCTCCCATGACCACCACACCCCTGCCCCCTGGATGACCGCAGCCCCCACATTCCAGGCTCCCAGCCATTGTTTGAGGCGCACACCATCTGCTCTGTCCCTTGACTCTCCCTGCCCCTCCTCCTGGGCGCCATCCCCACTCCTCCCCTCCCATCTGTAGAGACCACCGTCCTCCTCAAGGCTCAGCTCAAAGGTCACTTCTGCTTTGGAACCCTCCGTGATTTCCCTGGCTGACTCAGAGCTTCACTCACCCGTTAGTGGCACCTTCCTCAATTTTATTACTTAAGCTTTGTGTCCCACAGTTGCCCACATCCATATGGTGCTCCACTGAACTGTTAGTTCCTCCATGATAGAGACCAAATTTTATTCATTTTTTTCTCCCGCATTTTATCATTCCTTACATGAAGAAGGTAGAACAAAAAGGTAAAAATGGGGCAAGACATTCCCAAGGCGCTTCAATTCCTGTCAAAAAAAAAAAAAAAAGCACTGGAAATTAAGTCTTGGTGTATTAAAAGTATATACTAAAAACCCCAGCAAAACACAGAGGTATATGCCATCTGTGGCAGCTAAAAAATGGTCACAAATTCTTTGATTCTTCTTCCATTGACAGGTGAACCCATTTCCCTCCCCTTGAACATGAGCTGCTTGTAACCATTTATGACCAATAGAGTAACATTATGCCATTCTGAAGCCTAGCTTTGGCCTTGCTCTCTTGGAACCCTAAGCCTCCCTGTGAGAAATCTGATTACCCTATTAGAGAAATCTCAGGGAGAGGCCCTCAGTCTACATGAAGAGGCAGAGCCAGGGGAGATCAGTCTTCCAGGCATCCTTGCCAAGATACCAGCCAGGTGAGTAAAGCCAGACCAGACCATCCATTGACTGAATACCACTGAATGACCAGAGTCAATGCTGCATGAACTAGACGAATCACCTAGCTGAGTCCTTTCAAATTCATGATCAATAAAATCACAGATATAACTGAATGGTGGTTGGTATAAGCCACCAAGTCTTTTTGTTTTAATATATTTTTATTGATTTCAGAGAGGAAGGGAGAGGGAGAGAGAGATAGAAACATCAATGATGAGAGAGAATCATTATCAGCTACCTCCTGCACGCCCCACACTGGAGATTGAGCCCACCACCCTGGCCATGTGCCCTGACCAGGAATCGAACCATGACCTCATGGCTCAACCACTAAGCCACACCGGCTAGTCAGCCACCAAGTCTTAATGTGGTTTGCTAGCAGCAATAGGTAACTGGAACACCTTCTTAATCACTTTTGACTCAGCTTCCTAGCCTACCTAATAGAATACCTTTCCTCCAAAGGGAATACTTATCTTACTTGTCAGTAGATAGAACAGTTGGGGGAAACTAAACTTGCCTTAAAGAAATGTGCATTAGACATACACATGTGTATTACAACCTCAGCTGCCCATCTCTCCTTTCCTCAACTAGGCAATCAGCAGCTCGGGGGTCCCACATCTTACTATAGCTGCACCCCACAGGATATAGCACACAGCAAGTGTTCAATACTATTTGTTAGAGTATTCGACTTATTGACTGCCAGCTTAATAAAGAGCATTGTGTCACACAACCTGGAGGTATAGAACCTTAAGCTCTATTCTTTGAGAAGGCAAAAGACAGACTCATTACCAATATTTGGACAGATGTACTGAATAGATAACATTGGGAACAACCCACTGGAACACTGAACAGGAAGCCAGGGGACTCTCCAGGCCAGTCTTTTCCCACCCACACCTCCTGGGCATGTGAGGAAGAAATCTTTGTGCTTTGACTTGCCTAGCTATCAGATGGGGAGAATCCTATCTGATACCTGAGACCAGTAGAAGCAGAGGTTACAGATTGAAAGTATCTTCAGTTCCTTGGCCAAGGGATGCCAGGTAAACTCAAGTTACTACATTATTTTGCAGATACATGTGATTCTAGTATATCATAGAGTCTGAATTAGTAGATGCAAATCCATGTGCTGGGTCAGCCGAGCATTTGTTTGGAATTTACCAGATCTCCTATTCCATTGCCCAGAGACTGCAAACAAAATAACACAAAAATTGGTTGTGGTGAACTCAACCAACTTTTGAAGGAAGTATATCCTGTGTTGGAACTAGGGGAAAAAATCATCTGTATCGTAAGTCTGGGTCTTCTACAAAACGTCAGCCAGGCAAATGTGTTGGGAAGCTCGAAACATCAAGGCTGAGGTGAATGAAGGTTTACAGCTGTGAGGACGCGAAACACAGTTTATTCTTGCGTTATTTTAATTATTGTATTATTTTCCATACGAACAACTGCAAACCTACTTTTGCCCCACCCTATGTATGCATAATGATTTGTGTTGTTTTGTTATATTGCTAAGTACTCAGCAAAAGGCCTGGGCTATTTAGAAAATGAACACTAGCTTGTTCCTGTGGTCATGAATTCCTTCATATATGCAATGGCATGCACTGAGGCACTATGCTGATGCATCACGGCATTTCTCACACAACAACCCTAAAACACAGGACGGATTTCTGACTCCTTCTTAAATATAAAATGAGGAACTTGAGGCCTGGAGAGATTTTGTAGTTCTCCTGTATTAGTTCACTGTTGCTGCCATAACAAAATAGCACAGACTGAATGGCTTAAACAAGAGAAATTTATTTCTCCCAGTTCTGGAGGCTACAAATCCAAGTTCAAGGTACTAGCAGGTGAGGTTTCTCCAGAGGCTTCTCTCCTTGGCTTGCTGATGGCATGTCCTCTCTGTGTCCTCACATGGCCTTGTTTCTGAACAGGCAGGCACTCCTGGTGTCTCTTCCTCTTGTTATGACACCAGTCACACTGGATTAAGGCCCCACCCTTTGACCTCATTTAACTTTCATTGTCTCCATAAAGGCACAATCTCCAAATATAGTCACGTTGGGGGTTAGGGCCTTAAACTATGAATTTGGGGGTGGGGGTGAGGGGATGTAAGTCAGTAACATCTTCCGAGATCACAAAGCTAGGCAGTGTGGAGCTGGGGTGTGCATCCTCAGTTCCTGCCACTTCTTATGACACACCCAGCTGTTGTCCTGGTGCGTCACAGTCCCACCACCCCCTCATTCTGTGTCCACAGACGATGGCCTTGTGATACTACCCATTACACAAAGTACAGGGGATGAAGGCCAGAGAAGGGGTGGAAAGGAGAAAGAAGAAGCTGAAATGCAGAAAGACAAGTGTAAAATCCAGAAGAAGTGACCTTTAGCAAAAAGGGAAATGTAGCTCACACCCAAACCTATCCTTCTCTGGCCAGGGGTCCTCTCCCCGCCCCCACGAGGCTGGCTTTGCTGTGACTGCAGCCAAGTCCCCAGCTTCTCAACTGGTCAGGAAGGCCTTGGGGACCAGTGCTTGCTCCCCTACCAGAAGCCATTGGCAGGGCACAACCCAATGACATGTTTTGCAAAACTACAAGATAATATACAACTTATTTTTTCATCACATTTTTGTAACCCCCCCAAAAATTTTCAAAGACCCTCTCGCAGTGCTATATAGCTCACCAATGCAATTAGTAAAGATGTTTTGATTAGCTAAAACCTGTTTGATCTAAAAAAGCAAGACATGCTTTTCCCTTTACCTCAGATAATGCAAGGAAGCACCGTACGTTTATAAGGCACAGCTTTCGACTATATTGGATTTTTCTTTTAAAAAGAACAATAATTTAAAGTGGCCACCAGCAGAGAATTGCTGGGTGCATGTAAATGGGTGTTTGTGTTCTGAAAATATTAGCTGGAACTTTTATTGCTGTTCGTGTCTGTGTTTGTTTTGATTCTGAGGGAGGGCTGAGCTTCTTTTGTGCAACCAAAATTCCAGTTTCATAGGAGATTAAACCAGCATATTGGAGATGCAAATTTACAGAAAGGTTTACATCAGGCTGAAGTATTGTTTTAAAAGCATATGGAAATGGTTTTCCTATGTGGATCGTGTCACAACAAACCCGAGACACAGCAGAATGAGATGAAATCTGTGTTGCCCTCAGAACACGGCTCTCCTGGATTTTGCAGAACAGTCAGGCCTTCCAAGCTGACGCTGGGCACAGTTCCTTCCGCTGCGTCTCCAGCGTGCTGGCTACAACCACGTGAACAGCGGGAAGGCAGTCTCAGCCTCCCCACAGCAGAGACCAAACTTCGGTTTACACGCCAGCCCATCCGACCAGTCAGGAAGTGACTCAAACAATGACTCAACAAACCAGTCTCCGCTCTTCTTCTCCCAGGAAAGACACAGTATACACGGCTGTACAAATATTAGTAACCTCTGTTCTCAACGAGAAATGTTCATTGGGTACTAAAAACCAATAGTACAATCCCTTAAGTAAGAGAATTAAGGCAACATTACGAAACTTTTTTTTAACCAATCATAATAATTTAAAATTGCACATATATTTTAACACATATACAGGGTGACCCCAAAAATGTATGCACACTTTAACAGCTGATAATTCAATTTTGAAAATGAAATGTATTTTAATAAACACTGCCTTTATAATTATTCAAAGTGTGTATATACATTTTTGGGGCACCCTATATTTTAATAGTCTCTTAGTGGCACTGTCCTTCATCTGGGATTTTTAAAAATTCTTTATTGTTTAAAGTATTACATATGTCTCCTTTATCTCCCATTGACTTCTCCCCGGCCAAACCCACCCCCCACCCCCGACCCCCACACATGCCCTCACCCCCCTAGTGTCTATGTCCATTGGTTAGGCTTATATGCATGTATTTAAGTCCTTGGGTTGATCTCTTACCCCCACTTCCTCCCCTGCCTTCCCTCTCAAGTTTGATGGTCTTCTTCTCTTTCTCTGGATCTATTTATGTTCATCAGGTTACATTGTTTATT
This sequence comes from Myotis nattereri, assembly GCF_964212035.1. Lineage (NCBI taxonomy): Eukaryota > Metazoa > Chordata > Mammalia > Chiroptera > Vespertilionidae > Myotis > Myotis nattereri. The sequence goes on along the minus strand of NC_138080.1, from coordinate 61,443,471 downwards.
ATATTACACAAATGAGAGAGATCATGTAATATGTATCTTTCTCTGACTGGCTTATTTCGCTTAGCATAATGCTCTCTAGTTCCATTCATGCTGTTTCAAATGAAAAGAGTTCTTTCTTTTTTACTGCATCGTAGTATTCCATTGTGTAGTTGTATCACAGTTTTTTAATCTGCTCATCTGTTGATGGGCACTTAGGCTGTTTCCAAATCTTAGCTATTGTAAATTGTGCTTCTATGAACATAGGGGTGCACATATCCTTTCTGATTGGTGTTTCTAGTTTCTTGGGATATATTCCTAGAAGTGGGATTGCTGGGTCAAATGGGAGTTCCATTTTTAATTTTTTGAGGAAACTCCATACTGTTCTCCACAGTGGCTGCACCAATCTACATTCCCACCAGCAGTGCAGGAGGGTTCATTTTTCTCCGCATCCTCGCCAGCACTTGTCGTTTGTTGATTTGTTGATGATAGCCATTCTGACAGGTGTGAGGTGGTATCTCATTGTCCTTTTGATTTGCATCTCTCGAATAATTAGTGACTTTGAGCATGTTTTCATATGTCTCTTGGCATTCTGTATGTCCACTTTCGAAAAGTGTCTATTTAAGTCCTTTGCCCATTTTTTGATTGGATTGTTTATCTTCCTTTTGTTAAGATGTATGAATTCCCTATAAATTCTGGAGATTGGGCCCTTATCAGAGATAACATTGGCAAATATGATCTGCCATGCAGTGGGCTTTCTTGTTGTTTTGTTGATGGTTTCATCTGGGGTGTTAATTTAAAGCCTTTTCACCTTTTCTCTCTAAACTTTCTGAGTGGGAGCAGAGGATGCAGAGTGCCTATATTAGAATAAGAGATAGCCCTGGTATTTACACTGGGATTCCCTGCTCAGAGGGATAGATATCAGGGTCTTCACCCTGAGGGCCCTTCCAAGCCACCACCACCAGCATACAACTTCCTTGTCTAGGCCTTATGTGCACCCTATCACAAAAGAGATGCTGCATGAAATAAAATCCTTTTCTGCTAACTCACATTTTTGGATAAGGCATTTTATTTTTAACTGGAGGAAAAGCCATTTGGAATAGTGATCAAAATAATCATGATACTAGATTTAACCAGTGACATTACATGATCATGGTCTAAGCCTGACACTCCATTGCAAATTCTCTTCCAGTCCACGTCAGCTGCTCTACTTTTTCAGAGCTAAGCTAAGTGCAGGCAGGTGCCCAGGGTCCCTACGGAAGCTCTCAGTGCCCTGTGGGATGAATGATAGGAATTAACCATGAAAAGGCCGAACAAGTCAGTCCTCCTCTGTCTGAGAACACAGGGCTATTCTCTACAGGGCATGTTCAAGTTAGATCCCTTCCATTTTTCTTGTTTACAAAGCCTAGTATTGATAAAGTGCAACAAACAGCTGCCTACTTAAATAGCTTAACTGACAAATTAATAAGTGAGCATGTAACTCAGAGAAGTTGCTTGTGGGGAATATGGAGGGGAAAATGATACCCTATTCCACAGTCTGGTCAATACATCCATGACACATCAAAGTGACGGGCATGCTGTCCTACTGATGCTGAAATCCTGCCATCCTGATGGTCAAACACCCAATGAAATAAGTAGGAAGACATTACTGTCCTTGAAAAAGTATAACTGAATATGAGGTGGCTATAGTTTTACAAATGCAAAAAAGATTTTAAATGAGCTAGCATGTTTATTCCACCTCAGTGCTCCTAATCCCACGCTTAGGACTCCTTCCTAATAATCCCATTACTCTGCATTATGCTATACCACTAGGGACAATTATCCTAAAACGAGTGAATCACTTGTCATCTTTCTTTCAGAATATTTCTTTGTAAAAACTGATTTTTCTTAAAAAGAAACCCTCCTGAGACATGTAGAAAATTGGGGGAGAGGAAGCTCAAATTAATTTTCCATTTCCTGATGTTTCCAAAAATCATTCTCTTGATTAGGCATTTCCTGCTTAGAGGCAAAGGTAGGTTGGCTAATCCTATTCAGCCCTGGATAGCCCAGATATATTCTTTTCCTTCCAACTGCTCCTGACTGTCATAAGTCATTACTAGTTCTGGTCAATGCATTTATGGCTCTCCAGAGTAAATTTCCTTACCTAATACACGTAGTAAATTGCTATATGCACTAGTCTTAGACATACCAGCCCAGCAGAAGTCTACACTCCTGTGTGCATGGGCGCATCCACAGACGAGTGAGCCGTGAGTGGAGAAGAATCTTCTTTATGCAACTGGAACCTTAGACTCTGGTTTCTTTGTCCAAAACAGAACAAAATAAAGAAATGGTACTTCCAAACAGCTCCAGAGTACCAGGATTTGAAATCTGATGTTAACAAACTAGTTTAGTGGGACATGGAGACTGATGCACACTAACATTTCATCTCGATGTTCACCTGGGGCCATTTGAAAATTACTGATCAGCAATCACAGTTTAAAAACAATCCATTATTTTTCTTTTTGGACCTAAAATAGACAAGGCTTAGCAAAATCCTGAGAATGATTTCTAGAACAAAATCTATTCATCAAAGAGTTAGGTTTAAAAGAGGTGGTGTCTTTATAAAAACAAGAAAACAAAAAAGTGGAGAATTTATGAACATTATTGAATGGAGGACTAAAATCTCCACTGAGCATATAAACTACATGATGAAGATGTATTGGTCAGCGGTTAACATGGAGACTAAAGCTGAGTCTAGTTTTCAATCAGCAACTTGGCTTAACAATGAAGAACCACCACCTTTGAGTCCTTTGAACGTACAAATCGTCCTCACCTTAATCGTTTACATTATTGTTCTGGGCTGTTAGGTGACCAGACACTTTGCGTTCTGCCTAATATCTCCTTTTATTTAGAGTCTCAGACTATGGATTGAAAAAGAAGAAAGCCTTCAACCAGAATGATAAAAGAAAAAAAAATGACAGGGTGAGCAAAAAAACTATTCTGAAAACAGAAATCTCCGAGAGAACAATAGAAATTAAACAAACAAAATCTAGTGGGAACTACCATTGCAAGTCAATGATCTCTAGCTTGTAAGAACTTAAAAGGCAATAGCCACTATCTTATCTTTGAACCCCAAATCACATATAGTGCAAAAGCTATTCTGGGCTATGCTATGCTAACTCTGGAGAAACACTTTATACACCTTTCCCCTCTCCCATCCCTAAACTAACCCTAACCTAACCCAACACACACACACACACACACACACACACACACACACACACGCATGCACGCACACGCGGATTATACCCATTGTTGCTTGACATTTAAGGGTTTCAGTTCAGAGCATTTATACATTTTTAAGGAGAGACAGAAGACACTGAGAAAAAAACAAGAGGGGAGATAAAAAAGGAAAAGGAAAGTGTGGTAACTATGCTTGACGGAGAGGAGCCTCTCCAGATTTGAATGCATTCTCCTACATTTCAGTAGATTTAGTCCAATCTGCATAACAGAGTATAACTCTGGACTCCATGTGCTACTTAAAGCAGTGTCCTGGATTTCTACGATGATTTCTCAGCACTTCTTACTATAATTCAGTGAGGCTCTCTTGGAAAAGGACTCAGACCTCCTGCAGAACTGGTTCCCTCGCCCCCAAGCACAGCAGCGTCTTCTTGCCTCTTCTGAAGCCACTACATTATCACATTAGCTCAAGGGGGAAGCAGAAAGGCCTCGTGTTAATTATCTGTATGCAGACGGCAGTGCAACATCCAGAAAGCATGTTTTCTTTTAATAATCCACTTTCATCTTATTAATAAAAAGTTAAAACTCCGGCTTCTGCAGAATCACCCAGCGCTTTTAACAGAAATCTTTTCTTCAACGAGGCTAGCTTTTCTCCAGCTGATCCTATAAACACTGCTGGCAATTTCTTCCTCAATGCCTCTAACATATTTTCACTTAGCACCAGTTTGATGTATAAGATCTGACAGCCCGGCAGTTATAGGCCACCTGCATCACTGTCGCCATGACAACAGTGAAAGACAATCCATGATCCCATGCCCTGGTCACACGTTTCAATACAGCTTATCTGTCCAAAGCCACCGAGTCTAATGGAGGAGAGTAATTACCATCTTCCACTCATTGTCAAAATTCCCACCATATAATGCTCTTCAAAATTATTTTATTCCTCTCACATGGCTGCTTTGCAAAAACTAAAAGAAACCTTAAGTGGGAAGGGGGGTGGGTGGGAGAAAGAGGAGGCTGTGGCCGGTATAAATGTAGCTGCCTGCGTGTGAACTGTCCCTCTGCAGCCAAAGGATGAACTAGCCAACAAGAGAGACACAAATACCTTTAGTTCATCGATTGCCATCTGAAGATTTTGTTAAATTTGAGTAAGAAAATTTCCCTATTTCTGCCTATTCTAAAAGCATTTCATTGTCACCATCACAAGCTTTGCACAAGTATCACAATCCCCCTTCTACACAGCACGTGGCAGTCCCAGGGACCCTGAATGTACGACAGCCCACAGGGTGAGCAAGCAGAGGTCTTCAATATGGCACTTCTCCAGTCATTCTTCCCCAGTACTCTGCAATCCTTCTCCTTCACACTCAAAAATAAAAAAGGGCAACTGATTGATATTTGGATTCGGTCCCTCACATTCTTAGTGGTGGGTACAACATGGTCTTAGAAAAGTCTCATTCATACAGTGTTAAAAAGTGAACTTTGACTGGCAAACACTTTTATGGAAAAACCTTGTGGAGACCAGTACTTACAGGAAAGAGGAATTAAATGTAAAGGCAAAGTCAAAAGTCATGTGGACTTGAAAAGCAAACTACAAAGAGCAAAAATGGACAAAAGGGCACAGAAAGATAATCCTTCAGGGGCAGGTGGCTCAACTCTTGGTAAGACCGCCGCACCCTTCTTTAACTTCAGTCATTTTCGCAGAAATAAAGTCATACCCATCATCTATGCAGTAACTACCAAAAAAGCCATAAGAAGTGGTTCCTAGCTTTGTGGTTAACATAAAATACTCCTATTAAGAGAAATAAATCAATTCCATATGATCAAATATACACGAATCCACAAAGGTACAAAAGCAATGCAATTCTAAGTATAAAGAAATTCTTAGACTAGTATTTGTACATTTGTCAGAATGAGCCTGAAATGTTTTATTTAGGTTAAATCCTAAAAACCACAGCCATAAACCATTTAACCAGCTGTCAAAACATTATAGCTGTGCGTTAACATTACCTATGCTGTGTATTCAACATGCCACCACATATATTGTGCAACAAATATGGAAAGCCTGATTTGTCAAAGGCCTCTGCGACACAGACACTTTACTTGGTGGTTGGTGAACAGACCTTTTTACCTTTCTCTTGACCATCACTGTTCATCTGCAGCCCTCAGAGGAGGTCAGCAAAAGATGGTATGAGATGAAATGGAGGCTGAGCCTCCTAATGGAAAAATTCAAGAGTTTGCATCATTTTCTATAGGTGCTGGCAAACCCACGGATGTTGAGTAATCTCTAGTCAAAATGGCAACGCATGACCAGAACATTTTAATCAATTCTGACAACTTATAGCACTTGGATGAAATGTTTCCATATAATCATCTGTGGATCTTAGTCATCCTAGCTTTGTCTCCTCTCCATTATGGTGGAATTTGAAAAACAATTTAGATAATAAGGGCTCAATAAATACGGATCTTGATAGAATAGAGCTAGAAAACTCGGGCTACCATTCACAAAGGAATTTCCTATCTGCTATTCCCCGTACACACACATACTATGGGAAGAGATCCAACTTGTAACAGATCTCTGTAATGTCAATTAAAAGGATCTTCTCTACGACACCACTTCATTTGAAAAGCAAATTCAAAAAACTGGTTTGGAAACCTCTGGAAGAATCCAGAAGTTCTCACAACCCTTCCAACTTGTCCATTCCTATAGGCCCAGCCCTCGCCTGGCCTTCCTCAGCAGTTGTCGTCTTAATCTTGACAGTTTTGAAGATGATGGCCAATTCCTTTATAGAATGGACCTCCATTTTTAGTTTTAGATTTGGTAATTCTTTTTTTAGAACACGAAGATAATTTTGTATTTTCAGTGCATCTTAAGGCATGTGATGTTGGTTTGTCTCTGTATTGGCAATATTAACTTGGATCATTTGGTTAAAGTGATATACCCTCGACTTCTCTACTATAAATTTATTATGGTTGCCTTTCTAATTTATAGCTTGTGTCATTTTTCACAGGACATAGATGCCAGCAAAAACATGGGTGTTGAATAATCTCTAGTCAAAATGGCTAACCCATGACCAGAATATTTCAACCATATCACCAAAGTGGGGAGATACTTTGAAACTATGTAAATCTGTTCCTCACCAAATTTTCATCTCTCAGTCTTAGCATACATTCATGATTTTGTAACTCCATCATTCCTTTTGTATTCATTTAAATATGAGCTTTTGCTCCTCCCACTTACTCATTTATTCAATTCTTATATTAGTATGAACTTATGGATTCTTATTTTACTAAATTGGCTATAATACATTACTATATTCATTTTGATGTCCAAAGCCTCCCAATTTGGCCAATGGGAGCCCATCAAGCAGGCTCTGCAGTCCTTTTAATTATTTGACCATCACCCTTACTTTCTGGCTCAATAAGATGTTCTGGCCCATGTTATACTTTTCCTACACCAGCCCTGGTATGTAACCTTTTCCTCAAGTCATGCTCCATATTATTCCCCCCTCAGGGGAGAGCGCAAACGCAGTCCCCCACTACCACAAATTATGCAGCTGAGTTTCCCACATTTGGGGAAGTCACAGGGGTCAGCATACCCAGAGTGCAATGGGTAAGCCTCGCCCTGGGGAAACCACCTTCGTAATCATGGTATCTCCCCTGCCAAGTAAGTATATATATACCCCATATTTTTAATGTAATATGTTGATCTGATGTTTCCAAGACTATGATGCAAATACATTAAAGGAAGCAATGTAAAACTAAGTGTCTGTCCGTTCAATATAGAATGGAAACATCACTGGCCATCTGGAGAAAGTAGGCAAGAAATGCATGCACCCAATTCATGTGCTCCCTCCCAGTGACATGGAACTGGCTTTGCATCTGGCCACACACAGCTGGCCTATGAAAGCCAGGAGGCGCTTCAGGTCAGAGAGGAGAAAAATGAGAACAGAGATCAGAGTTCCAAAGCAATAGTGCAGGGATGGAGGACACATGCACAGCATGCCAGCAGTCAGCCTTGGTCAGGGCCAAACTTAGCGAGGATTCTCTGCAGGACCAGTAGAATCCACCCAGGGAGCCTACAAGGAGGAGGTGTGGGTTCCTTCCCCTCCTGTGTCGCTACCAAATTGTTTATCACATTTCACTTGCTCAGGAAATAGCTTCTGCTTAAACATGCAATTGCTTAGTAATCTGTGACTGATCTGTAAGGACGATAATATGGTTCTTTTCAGGAAGAAAATAACTAAAGCGGAGATCCTTCTAGAAGATGCTCAGAAGCATGGGCTATTCAGAAGCCTGGACTACTTAATCTGTTAGGAATGAAATGACTAGAAAATAAAGCGTGACTATCTGAAAATGTCCAGGGACCCTCCCAGAACTTTGTAAATAGCTGTAAAGGGGAGAGGACCTGAAATTCAAATTTCATTGACTTCCTGGTACAAGTCCACCTCTGCTCAGAAGCAGTGCCAGCTTCCCACTGTGGCCCTGAGGTCCAGCGGTAGGAAGATAATTCTTCAGTGAGGCCAGTCACACAGCCCTCCACTGGCCTGAGAGGGCCAGAGCCTCCCGCTTCCACTCCAGGAAATAGTAGCAGGGACATACCTACTAGAGGGGCTTCCAACTGCATCAATATCATTCAATAAAGCAGGGAGGCAACCAGAACTCCCACAAAGCAAGGGAGCAACCTGTTTGGCAGTGAGGTGGAAGTGCTCATTAGCTGTTAGCAAACTTTATCAGTACACAAATGCCAACCTGTCTACCCAAGTGAAGGGCCATTGCAGTTAGTCTACCTAGAACCCCACAAATCAAATGAGGTGACAAATCCTACCCACAGTCACAGCTGTCGCCTGAAGCTGGGCCTGGAGATCCAGGCTAACAGGTCTCAGTGATGCTGCTCTCCGCGCAGGGGGCAGAATGCACATTTTGGATTTACTTTCATGTTCTTTTACTGGCCTCATCCTCTACCCCACCCACCCCACTGCACCTGGCACTTCACACTCACTGAAACTATCGCCATTGGCTGAACTCATTTTCCCACCTGCGTGCTGCTGCCCCTGCTGCTTCCAGTGTCTGCCATGGCTTTCCCATCTTCTCAGCCTAGAAAAACCCTACTCATCCCTTGAGGCCCAGATCAGACACCAGCCCCCTGTACAGTCTTCCCTACCATGCTCTTTACTGCTCCCCGACCCCAAAAGTAGAATTAAATCATTCCAACCTCCGTGTTCCTATAAATCATTCCAATCTCCATGTTCTTGTGTGACTCTACTAGAGCCCTTATCACACGATCCTGGGGAACGACGTGTAAAAGTCTCACCAGCTACCTTAGCAAGAGGCCCGTATCTGTGTTCTCTGAATTTCCAACTATCTCTACAGTACCTGGCACAGAGGAGCTTTAAAAGAAAAAATGTTTGCTGAATTAAAGACTGTTGCCAAAACTGCTAGTATTCTTTTTTCTTTCACTTACGGACAGGCTTATCTCAATTAAAATAAAACTATAATATTATTGGGTTTTTAAATCACGTCGCTGTATATAGCTATATATAATTGCAACGCAATCAAACCACTGATATTTTTAGGCACCTCCTTCCCTTGAAACCCTCCTTAACTATCTTTAACAAAATACTGATGTATTTTCACTGTATAAGTGTTGTGTATATGTGTGCTTTTTCCCTTTTTCAAACCTTTTATTTTTGGAAAGGTCAAACATGTAAACTTAAATTACTCAGCTTCACCCCATGGGTTTCATCTACACCTCAACCCCAGTTCCATGCTTGAACACTTGTGTCTCCCTCCCAATTCACATGTTGAAATCCTAACCCCAAGGGTGGTAGCCTGAGAAGGTGGGGCCTTTGGGAGATGCCTCAGGCCTGCCATGTGAAGAACCCTCGTGAGTGGGATGGTGCCCTTCTATCAAAGAGGCTCCAGAGGGATGTGCAGCCTTTTCTGCCATGTGAGGGTCCAAGTCTGCAACCAGGAGGAGGGCCCTCACCTGACCATGCTGGCAACCTGACCTCGGACTTTCAGGCTCTGGAGCAGTGGTTCTCAGCCTTGGCTGCACATTAGAATCACCTGGGAATCTTTTTAAAATCCTGATTTCTGGGCCTCATCCTCCGGAAATTCTGATTCTTTGTTATGGGGTGGGGCCACAACATGAGTAACAAAGAGACAGAATTTCCAGAGGATGAGGCCCAGAAATCAGGATTTTAAAAAGATTCCCAGGTGATTCTAATGTGCAGCCAAGGCTGAGAACCACTGCTCCAGAGCCATAAGCAATACATGCCTGCTGCTTATAAGCCACCCAGTCTATGGTCATTTGTTACAACAGCCCGAACGGACAGGACACCCACTTCCCCTTTCGTATTATATGAAAGGAAATCCCAGTCACCGTATCACAGCTGTAAAAATGTCAGAATGTACCTTTAAATGTTATTCTCTTTTTCAAAAAATATAACTATAATGCCATTATCACATCTGAAAAGTATTTACTAATGATCCCTTAATATCATACATTCAGTAGGGTTAAAATTCCCAATTGTCTCAATTTTTTAAGTAGATTTTTTTAATAGTGAAAATATACTATCACTTCATACAACGCAAACAAATTGTCTTATTGAAATAAAAAGCCCCAACTTGTCTCCTAAAGCGCCATAATATTCCACAGGATAAGACTCATGAAGTCTCCTTTCATTGCAATGTACTAATTATGCTACTGAAATTGTGTTAAACATTTGCCCTATATGGATGTGTAAAATAATTTGTTTTCAGTTCATTACCTTTCTGCCCAAGGATTTCATTCGACCAAGATTTCCACCTGAGTTAGCACTACTTCCGAGTTATTCATAGCCCATAACAATACGTTTTATTTTAAGTCTTAAAGTATAAGCTTTTCCTCTTCCTGAAACCCAAGCGCTCACTCCTCATTAACACAAACACTTTTGCTTTAAATTTTCACTTTTAAAATGAAACTATGGCTAGGAAAAAAAAATGAGCAATTCATAAACAAGTGCGGTATGCAAAGCTCTCCGTATAATTTTTACTTGGGCATGCACATTAATACATAAACGTTTACATCCACAATAACACAAATCACTGAGTGCAAAAAGACTAACGCCAGGATAAATCTAGAAAGTAATCGGTCTCCTCAGGCAGGCAGACCCCAGGACCACAGAGCTATTCAGAAGCAGGTTTAAGATTGAAGAACAGTTGCATGAATTCATTTCTTGATGACCTTGGACACACACTATATAATCCCTGACTTGGAATTGGGAACGGATGCATAAAGAACGCAAAGTGTACTCAATTTATGCAACTGAAATGCTTCTGAAAAACTGAATACAAATAACCAAACATTTATATGGGGAAATCTTGCTATTAAGTAAATACTAACATGGAGACCTTGAGAAATTAAGATTCTTTCCTATAAGGCAAAAATCGCCCTTTTAAGCCCCGGTTGGAGCATCCTCCTGTACACCAAAAGGTTGTGGGTTTGACTCCCGGTCAGGGCACATTCCCAGGTTGCAGGTTCGTTCCCGGGTCAATGTTTCTCTCTCAATCGATGTTTCTCTCCCCCCGCCCCTCAAATTAATAATAATAAAAATTATTATTGAGGATTTTAAAAAATCGTCTTTTTAAAATTTAAGTTTTAATATAGAAGGTTGTCCCAAATACACAAAAATTGATACTGGAATTGCAGATATTAAAATAGAGAAAATATTTACTAATTCATGCTAGTTGACAGTAAGGGGACATGGACTAATAAAAGGTAGGAATTACTTAGAAACAGGTATAACTGTAATGCTAAATACATGTCCTTTAAGATCCTCATTTTGGTAATTTTATTTGCAGTTATTGTACTGTTTAAAAAAATAGGTGATTCTAATAAAAGCGGCTTATTTTATTTAATGGGTTAAACATCTTCCCTTACCCCTGTTTTATTTACCCCATTACTCTGTTTGCTGATGTTTGTAGATATAAGGTAAAAAGCCATATTACAATGATCACAAGTCCTGAACATCTGAGTTCAAATGAATCAAGTCACGCTGCATTCCCACATTCTGACTTTTTACTGTTTTGCGTGTGTTCCAAACAACTCCATCCTGTATCCAGAGTCCTAGGCAACCGGCCCTTTTGTACTTTTTTTTTTTTTTAAATATATTTTATTGATTTTTTACAGAGAGGAAGGGAGAGAGATAGAGAGTTAGAAACATCGATGAGAGAGAAACACCGATCAGCTGCCTCCTGCACATCTCCCACTGGGGATATGCCCGCAAACCAGGTACATGCCCTTGACCGGAATCGAACCCGGGACCCCTCAGTCTGAGCCAAACCGGTTTTGGCCCTTTTGTACTTTTAAGACCCAGGAAGCCCCTAACTCATCATCAGCCCTGGAGTGTTGCCACGTGGTCTCCTGGGAAAGATACCTGCATATAGAACACTGTCCTTCATGGTCAGGGCCACTGCCAGTCGTCAGAAATCAAAAGGATGTCCATTTTACTACAGTACAAGGACGGGGAGCCCAAAAACGCAGAATACAACACAAGTCACATGTAACCAAGTGACTTCTGGATGCCTGGAAAGATTCAATTCCTTCTGAAAGTCACGTCAGAAACTGCCACTCTAACCCCGGTGCCAACCCCACCGCCCTCCATCCACGGTGGCTCGGGCCACTTCCAGACTAAACCACTGGAGCTGGTTTATACCCCACAGGGCAGGGAGTGAATCATGCTTTACTCAACTGAAACTGTGCAGGTTTAAGGAAGCTAAGCACAGCCAACCCAACTGGATCAGTAACACTTGGCTTGTAAAGAAGTGTCATGGGATTTCATCAATTGACATCTCCCCTCCCGGGTGAGACTTACAAAAAGCATATGGCATGTTACCCAAGCGCACTGCACAGCTCACCTTCTTCAACGTGAGCTCTCGGCGCACTCTCGCTAATAACCACACCTCAACTCCCGTTAGAAGCTCTAGTTCCAGGCTCGGACTGTCTTTCCTCTCCCTCGGTGGAATAAAAAGTTCTGCTTTTACTGTGAATGGTGCCAGGTGGGTTCTAGACTCATTGAGGGGAGGAGGGTGTCACTTTGTAAATTACATAATTGTCTAACCACTATGCTGTACACATGCAACTAATGTAAAATAATATTAAATGTCAACTGTAATAGAAAAATAAATATTTTTTTTCTAAAAGTTCTGGTTTTTGTTCCCAAAATGCAGGTTTCTTTGTTTCTTCTTTTATGCTTATTGTGATTTGCAGTGATTTTTAGGGCCTTAATGCAAGTAAAATACTAATTATAGGGAAGGACATTATCGTATATCTTAGGTACTATAATCCACAAAGACATGTTTGGGGTTCCTAATTATATTGATCCAAGTACTTCCTTTATGTTTTCTTAAACACTCTTTGTTCTCTCTCAAGTAAGACTTTGGACCACATAAAAATCTAGTCTCCAAAAATAAAGTTAAATTTGAATGCAATGGTTTGTTTTTAAGCATATTACAAATACAAAACTTTAAAAATATGGTTTCCAGAATATTTATTTCCTTAAGAAAATATTTAAATGATCCAACAGTGACAAAGCCAGGTATTCCAAATCAGAAATTCTTTGTAAATTGTGTTGTTGTTTTTTTTAATTCACTAAACACACAAAAATTATTAGTAGACAACAGAGAAACTGGAGTAAACCGATGCCACCTTTGCAGGTTTCATGAAAATACAAATTTTAAAGTTTCTAAATTCCATATATAGCCTTAAAATTAAGTTACAAAAGCCTGAGATTATCAAGGAGCCGAACAGGTTCTCAGTCAATATCAGAGGCCAGGAGTTCAGATTAAAAATAATTTTATGTAGTAATTCTCAGTTTCTGCGCACATATTTTTAGGGCTTCTCACAGATAACCATACCCAGTCATATATGCAAACATACAAAAGAAATCAAACCCTAAAAGAACACACTAAATAAATTTTTTAAATGTTCTAAAATGAGAATCATGACGGGCACACAGGCATGTCTTCAGGGTCTACAGCTACACATTTACCACAAAGATTTTCTCTCTGATATCAGCTACAAGTCAAAATGTTTACGGAATTTTCCTGTGGAGAAAATTAAACACAGAGTTCAGTCTTTTAAAAAATAATAGTCATGAGCACAGACTCTGGAACTAGACTGCCTAAGTTCAAACCACAGGTCTACCACTCACTAGTTGTATGACCTGGGTCAGGACACTTTGCAGATCCTCTCTGTGCCTCTGTTTCTTCATCTGCAAATACTCCTATTTCATTGGCTGCTTTGGAGGTTAAATAAATTAGTAAGAGTAAGAGGCTGAGTACAGTTTCTGATACATGGTAAGTACCATATAAGTATTAGCTAATAAGAAGAAGGAGGAGGAGAAAGAAGAGGAGGAGGAAGGAAGAAGGAGGAGGAGGAAGAAGGAAAAGAAGGAGAATGAGAACAAGCAAAAGAAGAAGAAAAAATACAAATTACATAGGAGGATCTGGTAGTAGAATCATGACCTGAACTATCTTTGTGGGGCATCTATATTCTACTGTGGGGGAAAAATGAGTTCCTAACAAGACAAAAGTATATACCATTGAAAATATTTTGGACAGCCCTGATTCATTCATCTGGTCAGTGTTTATATTACAGCCCACTGGAACTGAATGAGCTACAGCAGGAGAAGAAGGCATCACGTTCTCCAAATGCAAAAGTAACATCTACAAGATCAAGAGATCCAAGTGGATTAGATTCTGTCCCTCCTGCCAAGGCCTCTGATGGCACACAGAGGAAGGACACGGGACCCTATACTCTAAATGTAGTCATTCAAATCAACCAAATTATTTTTTGACAAGGGATTTGGAAACTAATATAGGCTTGTTAGCTAGAGGAACGGCAGTGTTAACTGCAACTTCAGTTAAACAAAGCTTCAACACATATCCTACAAGTCAATGTCTATGACAGCATTTCCACAGAATTCAAGGCAAAAGTCATGATGGAGTCAACCTCAAGATCTTGTCCTCAGTGCCAATCTCACCTAACAGAAAAACCTATTCAGTTTTCCATTAAATAACCCTTTCTAGAGACCATTTTAAAGGATGTTACTGTAATCAATAACTTTGAATATCTATGTTTGAGATGAAATTGTAACCATTGTCTACTCATTTCAGGTGACCTGAAAGGAAGCTAGATTTAGCCATGAGAGCCTTATATTAGATAGGAATCAATTTAATTCAAATAATTTGATACCTGCCTGGATTCGTTTATTTTTACTCCCCCCCACACACACACACACACACCTCATAATCCATTTATGGATATGAACTGATGGGTGGTGCATTTAGTTTCCCTAAATGCAGTCATTAGAGATTTCTTCAGCAGAACCTCTAAGGAGACACATTGGGTTACACACTATTGATGCATTTGAAGACAGGCACTCCTCTGCGGCCAAACATCTCTAAATCTCTCCACTTCATCAACTGCTATTAGCTATTCCAAAGAAGCAAATTAATAATTACTGTGGGCTTGAAAAGAGACTTCCAATCACAGTCACGTTTGTCTCCTGAGGTTAAAAGCTAACCAAAGTGTGACGCCTACCCTGTGAATCTAAGTGCCTCTCCGAGTGAGTAACAAGCAGCATTAAATTACAGGTTACAGCCGATACCTTATACAGAAAGCTGTGCATCTAAGCTAGATGGTGTCTTAGAAAAGTAGTTATTAACCAAAGCCAAATTAGTGAAACCTTTGGTTAAACTGATATCATCCTTGTTTCTCTAGTTCCTTATTGATAGCATGGGAATGTGCAAATGTGCCTGATAGGGATTAATATGTTAAGGGTATCTGATTCTTAGGCATCAAGCTTCCACATTAATCTTTTGCATTTTGTTGCATATAATTCTTTCCCACAGTTCTAATTTTGAATGAAGTCCATAAGAATTCACCTTTTCCCATATAAAGACGGTCACGGCTAAGATCTAATAGTTTCTTCTTAATCTTTTTTTTTTTCCTCATGGAGAAACATATGGATATATTATTAACTATTCTTTTCCTCTCAGTTTTCATTTTGAAATTACCAACAGGGAAAAGGTGTCCTTCGGTACTTCTTCTGAGAGTGAAAGCATCACATTCAAAGGATGGGTTACCTTGAGGTGATCATTAACTACTATTTTAAAAATAAAACAAAACAAAAACAAACAGTGGTTTTAATGTACTTCCAGTGTCAGAGCAGATGTTTGGAGCTAAAAACTCTGAATCTAGACTGAGGGACAGACTTCTCATTAAGTTTTTAATACAGTCTGCATTTTTCTAAGTTTATAGAAGAGCTATTTTACTAAAAATTTCTGCCACCAGATATGTTGCAAAAAGAAACATCAAAAGGTAGAATTATGTTTTTTCTTTTAATTTATTGGTTGATTTAGAGAGAGAGAGGAAGAAAGCAGAACAACCCATTGTTCCACTTATCCATGCATTCATTGGTTACTTCTTGTATATGCCCTGATTGGAGATTGAACCACAACCTAGGCATATTGGGGACAACATTCCAACCTACTGAGCTACCTGGCCAGGGCAGAGTAATTTTCATTTGGGCACATAAACTATGATGAACTCAGACTCAATTTCTTGGCTTCTTAGAGCTTTTATTTTCTTTTACATGGCAGTCTCTGAAGCAAAGAGATCTATCTGTCTCTAGTTGTGGCAAAGAGGTTCAAATAATGTTTCATTGGGACTGACCATGGTCCAGATAAAATGTTAAATGTTCAAGGCGTCTAATTTTCATATAAATAATCCAATCTTTATGGCCTTAAAAAACCAGCTTAGCCTCTTTACAATCCTTCCTGGATTCTAATAGTAAATAAATCCCAATGTTCTTCTGAAAGCACTAAGAAATCTTCTTTGGCTGGCAGTCACACCTACATCACTGCTCTGAACAGAAAAAAAAAAATTGTCAGGCTATGTAGACTCCAGAGCTGAGGGAAAAACCTCTATTTTCATACATTAGCCACTGATTTACTTGTGTTGCTAGAGACTCAATACAGCAAAGTAAAAAAAAAATAGAGTTCTACAGATAGACTTTATTTGACTTTGTTCCCTCAAAGTGGCATGTGGATTGGATGAGATATAGGGTGTTTTAGAAGCAAAACAAAATTTGGAAAAGATACAACAAGTATGTGTACTTCAAGGGTAGTGAGGCAAATGCTTTACCTAAAGAAAAATATTTTGATGACAAGCATGATCATCAACAGTGAATCCATTTTGTAAATCTGAATGTATCATCATTTTTTAAAATAAAGCACACCAATATTTAACTAAATTTTAAGTAAATATCTGTAAGTACCTTTGATCCTACTGACAAGGTTTGAGCTTTCCTGAAATTTTCTTACTATTTTATCCTCCAATCTCCTCCATTCTCTACTAAACCAATATGTTTATGATATCCTATATAATAAAAGGCTAATATGCAAATCAACCAAATGGTGGAATGACCGGTCGCTATGATGCACACTGACCACCAGGGGGCAGATGCTCAATGCAGGATCTGCCCCCTGGTGGTCAGTGTGCTCCCACAAGGGGAGTGCTGCTTGCTCAGCCAGATGCCAGGCTCACAGCAGGCAAGTGCAGCGGCGGTGGCAGGTGCCTCTCCTGCCTCCCTGGCAGTCAGACATCCCCTGAAGGCTCCCCGACTGCAAGAGGGCACAGGTTGGGCTGAAGGGACCCCCCCCCAAGTGCACAAATTTCATGCACCGGGCCTCTAGTCTTCTATATATATAAAAGCCTAAGTGACTGAACAACCAAACGACTGGTCGACCAGTTGCTGTGATGCACATTGACCACCAGTGGGCAGGCGCTCAACGCAGTGTGCTCCCACAGCCAACCTCCCACCACCAGCTGACCAACCTCCCGCAATCCCTCCCTCCAGCTGGCCGGCCAACCTCCCCAGTACCTCCTCCAGGCCAGCCAACAGCCAAACTTCCATGGTCCCTCCCCTCGGCCGACTGGCCTCCCCAATCGGACTTGATTGCTGTCCAGGCCGAGGAACCCCACCTGTGCATGAATTCATGCACCGGGCCTCTAGTTATAAATAAGACAAAATAGATATTCTGAGCATCTCAAACTTCTTCCAGGTAATGCTGTATAGCAGTGCTTCTCAACCTTCTGGCCTTTTAAACACAGTTCCTCATGTTGTAACCCAACCCATAAAATTATTTTCGTTGCTACTTCATAACTGTAATGTTGCTACTGTTATGAATCATAATGTAAATATCTGATATGCAGGATGGTCTTAGGAGACCCCTGTGAAAGGGTCGTTCGACCGCCAAAGGGGTTGCGACCCACACGTTGAGAACGGCTGCTCTATAGCTTTGTAAAGAGATAGCTACAATCAAGAAAGAGCTGGCCCAATTTGGATTACATTCACTTTTAGATGACACTGTGACTCCATATTTATTTAGTCCCATCTTATTCCTGAAAAGGTTTAAGGTGGCTTACAAAAATACAACAAAATAAACTATAATATTTATTATAAGAGATTAACAATTTTGGAAAAGGGGAAAATATGTCTATATGCACATAATTTTTTAAAAGTCTGAAACACTATTCCCCAATTTTACTGCATGGCACCTCTGAAGAGTGGGGTTATGAGTAATTATTTTACAAAGACATATTTTTTAAGTAGATGAGAAATTGACACATGTTCATTTTCTTCTCTCTCTCTCTCTCTCTCTCTCTCTCTCTCCCTCTCTCTCTTCCCCTCTTCCTCTCCCTCTTCCTCGACCTCTCTCTCTCAAAATCTCAAATGTATCTTTCTGTTTTCTGGATCCTAAGTCTGATGGGTTCAGGTAAATCCCCTTCTTAGCCCCACAAGAAAGTACAGCACAGTCTACGCCCCCCGCCCCCCACAGAAGAACCATGTTTGAAGTCCATTATTACTTCTTAGTATTCTGACTTGAATGAGATGATGCATTTAAAGAGGAAATATTTTTTAAATTTAACTTTATGGGGCGACATCTTTAAAAGATGATTGATTTCTTTGCATGCAGTCGGACACTGTGTAGACCCTCTGAGTAATGAAGATGGGGAGGTGAGAGAGAAGTCACTCATAAAAAGAAATCTTTGTAAGATTTCTGGGGTAGAGCAAGCAGAGGTCTTTTTTATTCAGCCTCAAGACAAGTGAGACTCCTTTTGTGTCACTTTTTGCTACAAACCCCAAAATTAAAGTTTGAATTATAAATCCCCAAGTTTTTAGGAATAACCCAGTCAGATTTCCCTCCAAAATTTCCAAATATTTACCAAAAACCACTTCCTAGTTTCCTCTCTTCTCAAACTTCCAACTTGAGTCCTTCCAACAGATCTAGCTTTACCCTTGTCTCTGAGGTTTTTAACAATCATCTATCCTGCCTTTTCTCTCCAGTTTCCTTGTGTCTTCCTATACATCCAGGTTTCACCCACCATTCATTGCACTGTGTGACCTGCCATGTACATCAGCGTCCCTGGGGATGAGGAGCTAAAAAATGATGGCTACTCTGAAATGATGCCCAAGATACTACCTTCTTGATTTGCCCCTAAATGCACCCCAGACTGAACTTGTGTTGACTTGTTTTTGCAGCTCCTAGCAGGTGCCTAGTGCAGTGCTCTGTGACCCTAATACAGTGAAGCAACTTCCTTAAAGTGCACCCACTAGGTCTGGTGGGAAAGTGTCCAGCAGGGAAAAACACTCAGACATTTCCAAGTCTCTGTTAATTTGGAAAGAAACAATAACCACTAGCATGTGCTCACTCAAGAGCTTGGGGACACTGCACAGTCATCCCTGAGAAGCACAATAAAATCTGGATGAAAGAACAGAAGCCAAAAGCCATCACAGAATAGAAGCCCGGGCACTGCTTTAAAAAGCAGAAACACCAGGGAAGGTGGGTTTAGTATTTGGATTTTCAAGGCTACCAGGCCTATTTCCAACTCTAATTAGTCTTGAGTTGACCCTTCACCACAGCCGTTGTGCTAGTGAACTCCTAGAAATAATGGACTCTACCTTGTCCTTAATGGAGGAAAGTCTGCAGTACAGGCAGGGGCAGCCTAACCTCCATGATTAGGATTGTTAACAGAGTAACTTGTCCACATCAGAGACCACCATGAAAGCAAGTCCCACCAGGTTGACACCCAGTCTACAAGCGCCCTATATCCCATCCAATCCACTCCTACCCAGATTCTACCATGCAGGGAGGCGAATTCTTCCAAAAGAAATGATTCATATAAATTAATTGTTTTCTAGTGTTCTTTAATTAAAGAAACTGGGCAATGACTTTGGTTTTTTAATTAAGCCCAACTTTAGCTTATTTTTCAATATCCTGAAGTTTTGACATTCAATTCATATAGATTCTATTAAAAGACACTCCGACTCATATCAGAACAGAAATTAATATTAATATATAAGCTAATAAATACTCAATATAAAGCATGGGTTTCTTTCTTTCTTTCGTTTTTTTTTTTTTTTTTTTACAAAATAAAAGCTATTAAACTGTGTATATTTAGAAACAATAAAGTACTCACCGTGAAAAAAGTTATTGGTAATCACATGGCATTATTACTTGTCCTTTGCAAGAATCCAAATTATATTACACACATATACTTACTCATGCACAAGGCAAATCAACTGACCATCTCACTCCTATCTAGTAGAGAATGTACATCTTTTAAAGAGGCAACATCATAATTCAATTTAGTGGACTCTTTTAAAATAATAATAATAGACTGTAATGGACATTGTAGGAACAACAACTACCACCGAACCACAAATACTCACTTGAAAGGGGTCCCCTCTCTTGAATGTGAGATCTCCTCCAAGTCCCCTCCCTACCTCTTAGGCACGCAGTCTTTCCCTTCCAAGGCAGCCTCCCCTCTGCCACACTCCTCATCCACTACCTCTGTGCACACCATCCCCCTGCCACGACCCTGACAAAACACCAGGATTCTCCAGGTGCCAAATGCCAGGGCACCGTTTGGTCCTTGTCTCGCTCCCTGTGGACTACTGGCTACACCCTCCTGAGTTTTCACTGTGCCAGTGTCCTCCTGTTCCTCTCATCCATGGATGGGACTATTCCCTCTTCGTCTCCTTCTGAGGGTCTCCTTCAAAAAGCCTCCACCGAATGTTGTTTTCCAAGGCTCCCCGCCTAGCTCTCTTTTCACACTGCACACCTCTGCCAATTCCACCCACTCTGAAGGTTTAGCCATCTTCAATGTCTACACCTGCAACTCAGAACTCTGGGCTATCTTCTAGGCCTGCCCATCAAACGGCTACTGGACATCCCTCAGGGAAAGGCTCTTTAAACTCTGCATATCCGCAGATGAACTGATCATCTTCCCTCCCAAACCTAAGGCATTTCCTGTAGTGGATGATGACATCGCCAAGCCAGAAACCCTTTAGTCATTGCAGATCCCTTCGAATCATCTTTATCTACTCAATAATTACTTCCTTAACTTGTTTTTGAAAATGGTCTCACATCTCCATCTCTACCTACCACTCACCTATTTCAAGCTCTTTGCCATCTCCTGCTGGAGTATTCAACAATCTCCTAACTGACCTCCCTGACTTAGTCCTTATCTCAAACCCATCCTTCATATGGTCAGCTGAATATTTTATCTAAAGTCTACTGACCATGTCGCTCCCTTTGATGGTTTCTCCTCACATATATCACAGGGTCTAAGCTGTTGAGCATGACTTATAAGGCCCTCTGAATCTTAACACCTGCCTATCTTGCCAGCCTCTTCTCCCATCACTACTTGCCCTGAACCTCTGTTTCAACAACACCAAACCACTTGTGATTCCCTGCTCATGCCCCGGGGTTCATACCTCCATCCTTCCTCCACCCAAATCCTTTTCTAGCTCCTTCAGGGCAGGGGTGGTAGCCCAGTTGTGGCTGTTCTGTCAATGCTTTGCCCAGCTTCTTGCTCATTAGAGGTGCCATGGGAATGGTCAATGATAAATAATGGAAGGCAGCATATGCATGTCAAGTTTGAAATGAATAACAATAACAGTGCTGAAGGAATTTGGACTCATGTTGAAAGTCATTGCAATGGAGTCTACACAGGCTAAATACTTTCCACACAAGAAGGACAAGGGAGCCAGCATCAAAAACTCAACTCTCCCCTACAACACCCACCACACAGAGTCACGCTCAATTTTTGTGTGTGTGGAGAAAACATGTTGGCTACCCACTGAGCCTGCCATCACGAGGCACAACGGTAGGCATCTGGGTGACGTGCTAATAATAACAGCTGATATTTATAGAATGCTTATTATGTATCCAGAACTTGACTGAAAATTCAACATGAATTCTATCTCTCAGTTCTCATATCAGCACCGTGAGGACAGAACTACTGTTACCCCTGCTCTACGGGTGGGGAAACTGAGACCTACTTATTAAATAACTTTACTAAAGGCACAGAGATTTAATATTAAGGAAACTATTTGCCAGAATACAAGCCAAGTCTCCTGCCTATCTTACTTCATTCTGCAAATTATATGTGGGTGTTAAGAACCAGCTATGAATGGAAGATCAAAAAAATCTATTGTCCTTAAACTTTGAGCCACCGCTCCCACCAAATAAAGTCACTTCACTAAATTACAGCATCACTGCCTTCATGCAGTGCCTCACAGACAGCATCACCTGCACAGCAAGACCGAAGTGATATGACAGACAGCTCCTCTTTAACCGGTAAGGCCCCTACTCCTGTGCCCTGACTCTCTGTTGCCCCCTCATCTGTCCATTTTCCTCCAAGGGCCCCTCTCCCTCCACCACCACCCCCTGCCTTTGATTATGAAGGGTGCTTTAGAACACATACGAGATCTTGGGGTCTCCTCAATGAAAACAGTAAACTCATCACTTCAGCAGGTACAGAAGCCAAAACTATCCATAGGCTCAAGAAGGATTTAGATAAATACACAGACGAGAGAACTCTATTGGTTTATTAAAAGGGAAAGATGGGGAGGGAAGTATGGAACTTAGAGTAGAAACCTTGTGCCAAAGGACAACCATGCTTGGCTATAAAATTAATTAAGTCCACAATGTATGTTGAACACCTACTATGCCCAAAGGACTAGTCCTAGGCCAGAAGACAGAAGGGAACCAAAGAGACAAAAATCACGGCCTTTACGGAGCTTCACGCTCTAACCACTAGTTGGTTCCTGTTAGGGAGCATCTGCTCACACTAGGCAATGGGGTCTGTGGAGCGGAGGCTTCCTCCCAACCTGGAGGACCCGGAAAGCCCTTTGCACGCACACACATACACACACACACACACATACACACACGCACACCCGCGTGCACACACAGGCTCTCACCACACACAGCTCCAAGGGCAGCTGGGCTAGTCCTCTAGATGTGTGTTCAAGCCCAAATAAGATTTTAACTTTGGCAAGCTGGGAGAAGAACAAACTGATAGAAGTAGATAGTTCAGTCTGAGAACAACCATGACTATCGGACCATATGTACGAACCAGGCAACTGAGAGCTGAACCCCAGCAACCCAGAAGTGTCACCTGTCTGGTAAGGTCAGAGCAAAGTGGAGACAGCCTTCAGGGACTGAATGGTAAAAAATAGCATCTGGGTTCAGACCTTCAAGATTTCCCTTCCACCATGCCCACCAGCACAGGCCAATGGCTTTCTAAAGCAGCAGACCACCGCCAAGACCAAAGGCTATAGTCGTCATGGGCACACAGCACCCATAGAGAGCCAGGGCAAAGCCACCGTCAGGAAAGGGTGGGACGCCCTGAGTAAGGGGCTGGAGGGAGGAGAGCCACTCAGGGGGTGGCCTCACTCCTCCCACTGAACCACAAGCTGCTGCTGCATAAGTACTCAGGGCAGAGGCAGAGCCACAAAGATGCCTGAGCAGGTAACAAGCCAGGAAGGGAAGTCAGAATGGAATGTCCACAAGTTACCTCCAAGGAAAGTGGAGAAATTTTCCCTCTACTGCAAAAATCAATTCTAGGTCATGAGGAGTCCACATCCAGACATCTCCTGGCAGTCCTTGCCCCTATTGGTTCCACCTCCCCTTCTTCTTCCACCCAGCTCTCCCCTCCATGGCCCATCCGTAGTCAGTCTACCGTCCCCAACACCAGGCCAGACGCTGTGAAGAGTGAAGGCAAAGGTTTTTCCACCTCTTACCCGAAACGGTCTGATGTTCCACGCCCTCCTGGACTCAGGAGTGCTCTCTCCAATGCCTCTGTAAAGGCATCAGAGAAGTCATCATTTCCATATGCTTCTCTTAATAAAAAAGTGACATCCCTCTAAAGGCACAATGGTCCTGAGGTGGTGCCGCAATTGGACAAATAGGGTTTGTTTACTGTAAGGAGGTGTCGGGAGGGGGAAGGGCTACACCAAATGAGCACTGCTGCTATTCTCGGGCCTGTGTGCAACTGCGGGGCTTGTGTCTGACCTCTTCCTGGCTGTGTGCTTCACTCATAAGCTTAGGAAAGAGGAAAGGCACATACTCTCTGAATGCATGTACTTACTCCCTCGCCCTTTCTCCTAGACAAAAAGAGTTAAGCAAGAGAAGGGCTCCGTAAAAATTGCAAAACGAGAAGTTATTAATGCATCGACACTTGCCACAAAGCTGGGCCCATCTCCACAGTAAGTCACTTTCATATCTACCTGGTCCCTCAGAGGACAGAAAAAGGAAAAACAGAGACGACTTCCACATAACTCTGCGTCTCAGCTGTGCAGTCAAGAGGGGGGGAAACACCTTGTATCGCTTCCTCTGGCACTAACAGAAAACTCTGGACTTCGGGGAGGCTATTAGGAAAAGGTTAAATATGAGACTAGATAATGATACACCAAGGGACTCATGTCAGGGTTCTTTGAACACTACTCAGAAGCAATCGCTGTTGAGAGGTGGCGACCACTTTAAAGAGCTCTGGAAGGAGGCGAAGTCGGCGCGTAAAGGCCTCGGTGGGGCCCTGGGAGGAGAAGGCTAAAGACTTCCGATTTCGCACAAGCATCTTTGAAAACATTCACTCCCTGCTCTTTCATTCAAAGATTACTATGCGCCCATATCAAGTAACTATTTCCTACACGTGGCATATGTCCTCTTATTGTTCTCTGTTTAATTTTAGTTTTACGAAGACACGGCTTTCCATACCCAACAGTACCCTCCCCCTTTCTTTCCCGGTAACCTACAGAGTTTCTGGGCTACATCTTTACACTTCATCTTTCATTTATTCTAGACAAATTTGTCAGTCAGTTGTTTCAGAGTATCCTATCAAAAAGCACTAACTACAAAAGTCCTGTTTGTGTAACTTAAAAATTAGTATGTAACCCTTTCCTGCCCCTAAATCCAGACTGCCCCCCCCCCTTATAAACTGTGTAGTATTACCCAAAGCACTTTGTGCTATCAATTACAGGGTTATGACCAACCAGCCACTAATGCCACCTGATTGGCTCACGGCCCCCTGGTGCTTTATAATGATAACTAGATAGTACGTAATTACAAGGTCCCCAGAAGATACTTATAATTGTATCACAGGGCATTTTGCGAATGTTTGGGACAGCGATTAGAGGACCACAAAGTGATAGTATTTCTAAATCTCGCCAGCTGGAGTATAAATGAAGCACCCTGAAATTCAATTATAACAGTCCTTTAGGTATTAAATAATTATAATAAAAATCACACTGAGGGAGTTGTTTTTTTTAATTGAACTGTGCCCTTAACTCCTGAAGATTCTATTTCCTAATAGTTTGTAAAAAAAATAAATAATAAATAAATAACAACAACAAACAAACAAACAAAAAACCCTGCTGGATTTTCAGATTAATATTCCTTTTTTAAAAAATATATATTTTTATTAATTTAGAGAGAGAGAGGAAAGGAGAGGGAGAGAGAGAAACATTGATGTAAAAGTGACACATTGATCAGCTGCCGTCTGCACACCCGCTACCAGGGATCAAGCCTGCAAGCCCCAGCACATGCCCTGACCTGGAATTGAACCTGCAACCTTTTGGTGCACAGGAAGACGCCCAACCAACTGAGTCACACCAGCCAGCCCAGGCTGGATTCATAGCTCTTCATCCAACTGGAAGAGCTGTCCCAAACGGAGACCATTCAATAGTCTGGCCTTTGGCTCTGTCAGCTACCTACCTGGTGACCAAGTAGGGGAGCTGAGTCCCCCTGTGGCTCCACTTACAACGTGCTGCACCACGAGAAGGCCTAATATGACTGTGCAAACATAAAATGGCTATATAGACATTCGCAAACTTAATTTAATGAAAACAAGGATACTTCATCTACCGCCATTTTCACCTCATTTCTTACCCTCACCTTTCCCCCCTTTTCTCCAGCTTTCCCTCCTCGCTCGCTGGTTCTTATTCCCAGTCCTTCCGTCTGCCTCCTCTACTCGCGCTCCCTCAGGGAAGGTTGTGATCGCTGCACTAAAACCTCCAGGAATGGCTGTGGTTGGCTCCGCAGTGCCTGGGGCAAGGATAAGGAAGAGTCCACTGTAAGCCTTTTCCAGTCATTACCTTCCAGCTCGCATTTCTTAAAGGGAGAGAAGGTAAGGATTGCTCCTCTAACTCAGGCAACTCAGGAAAGTAAAGCCGGAGATACTTCTCCCCTGATTCTGACTTGTGTAAACACACTGTCAGGGAAAAGCTGGAAGGATGCTCACAGGGGCGAGGAGCTGCTGTGACCAGCCTCGAGAGTAAACAGAAAACAGGGCCTAGTCATCCCTCCCGATGCTCTGCATCCCATCCAGGGCCCAGGCGTGAACTCTCCCAGCACATCCCTGTCCACTTACAGCAGGTTTGCAAGATCTCGTTTCCTCCCTTAAAAAACATTGGTTTGCAAGGCCAGTGATCAACAATGTAAAACTAACGCCTGAAAAAAAAAAAAAAATCAGTTCCCCTAGCAGCATCTCTGTGTTAAAATATAATCTCTGATTAGTGATTAGCAGAACATCACAGACATAAATGAATATACATATACATGCATATGTATATTTTTCCCAGTGGATTTGGCCTTGCAATGACCTTTGTTCGTGAGAAAGAGAAATCCACTCGTCCCAACACCAGAACGCAACCTGGAAGGGTGTTCTGCAAAAGCAGGTCCCGCAGAGACCAAGAAAGTGGTAACGCGTGGTGCTTGTCAATCACAGTATCACTCTGTGGGCTTTCTCTGAGCTCCCGAAATAAAACTATTCTCACGCACGAGCACAGCCGCCCGGGCTACCGCCCCCTCCGGAGGGGGATTCTCTCGGAGACACGCCTTCTGCTGGGCCCACAGCCCTTCTGTGTCTCCGGAGTCCAGAGCAAAGGAAGCAGAACGGGTGGCCGTGCCATAGCGGGATTCATGATGATGGGGCCACTCTGGCCGCCGTGCGCATGTTGGCAGGGCCAGCCCGGGAGACCCCTCCTGAGGGAAGGGGAGCTAATTAGTCATTTTATGCACACACACACACACACACACACACACACACACACGCCAGCTTCACACGTTTAAAATACAGGCCCAAGCGAGGCAGAGGGCCGATTTTAGCACTGTCTTATGAAAACCAGATAGGCGGGTCTTCTCTCTCCTTTCTGGCAACACTGGCCGGATCAGTCCTCCTGGTTTCCGCTACTGGAGCCTGAAGCATGACGAGGTACCGTGCGCAGCGCTTCTGAAACGCACTAACGCAGAGCAGCGTTCCCTCGCACGAGGAGAGGCGAGGCTGGTGACGCGGGCATCGCATCACCGACCGGCATTCCTGCAGAACAGGTCCCTTTTGTGATGGAGCCACCGAGCTGCTACGGAAAAGGGTCCCCCCGTTTATAGGCACTGGACAAATGATTTGATTAGTGACCGGCGTGAGGAGGCGTGAATGCTCTCCAGGCAGGCGCTTTTCCACATGGCCTGCGTCAGCCCGGGGGCTGCAAGCCTGGCACGGCGCCAAGGGCCCGCCTGCCAAGGGGACTAGAAGTTTCTCCAGCGCTACCGCCGGCCCAAAGCTGGCAGAGTCCCTCAAACAAAAGCCGGCCACCGAGTTCAGCCACTGGCCTGCGAGGGCCCCATATGCTCCGCAATGTTGTCCTGCGGCCGGGCCCCAGCGCTCCGTGTGCCGCACAGCTGTCAGCCCGGGAGCTGTTTCATCATTATTTTCGCCGTTTTATTACTTTTCTGGGAATTCAAATCAGGGTAACCGTGCTTGATGCACCGGGTGAAAAATGGTGTCTCCCTCCCTCCCCTCCGCCAACCTAATGAATTGCCTCTTTTCATATCAAAGAGTAATGAGCACCAAACCACATAATATTTATTCATGGGACAAAAGACACAGGGGTGGGCGGGGGGCAGAAGCAGCTCGTGGGTGCGGAGCGAAGAAAAGCGGGACATTGTAAAGGAGCTCCGCACTCCCACCCCAGGGACCCTGGGCTCAGTTCACAGGGAAACGCAGCTCCTGTATCCCGCCCGGGCGCCCCTCCACGCAAGTCCCTCGTCGGTGCGGAGAGACCCCGCGAGCGGCCAGGACCAAGTGAAACTCGTCCTGTGCTTGCCTGTGAGCTGCCTCCTAAGCGGTTTCTTTCTCTTTCTCCGTGGCATTCCCCCAGAATGCCTCTTCTCTTCTCTGCTGAGCATGAAGCCAATGTACCCGAGAATGTTCTATTCCCCCTGTGTCATCAGGGCCTCCACTGTGGATGAGGCATGATCCGGCCCAGGCAGGATGCGCCATCGAAATGACGGCGATACCGGAGCCTCGCTGACCTCAGATGATGTGAATGTTGCCCCTACCCCCCACCTTCTCTGCCAGAATCACTCACACTCTGTTCCACAAGTTTTCTTTTAACCCAAAAAGTAGAAAATTATATACAAGAATAGTAAGACTAACAACCCAACCCATGGTTAATCTCTTTCTCCACAGAAACGGACACGCTTTCCTTGTCCCCTCTGAGAAGAGGGGGAGGGGGGGGGGCTGAGTCACTTGATGCTGAGCCAGCCACGTTTCTCCGAGGCCCCTTCCACGAGTGCACGAGCCACCAAAGCGAAAGGAAGACTATTCTTTAAGGTAAGATAGCTATTAACCGACAGTTCCTCAAAGCGCTGCGCACTCATGCCAGGGCAGATTACAGTCAGAGCAGGCCGCAGACATCAGGAGGCATTTTCAATGCCAGAGGCTGACTGCCTGCTTCTGCCTCCCATTCTAACGCTCCGTATCTTCAATTTCTCCATTTAAAAATTCTATTTTGAGAATTAAAAGTAGAGTTATTTTTTTTTAACTGTGAAAAATATTGCCGTTTTTAAAAATCACAAAATGGCCCACTTCTTCCTATAACCTGTGCCACCCACAGGGTTGTGAATTTTAAAACACTGAAGAATTTCTTATCTGGATAATTTCCCTCAAACCCAGTAATGGAATCCTTTTCTTAAGCAACCCGCTTGCTTCTTCCTCTTATAGGCTCATTTTCTGTAAGTCTGTCAAAGCTAATTATCTCCCTTCACAAATTTATTGCTCTTCAGTGTATCATAAACACATATATTATGAAAAGTTGAAGAAAACAAGTGAAGTGTGCATTATACTGTGAAGGAAAAGACAGACATAAATAATTATCTAAAGTATCCACTCTTTGCTAATAGAGTAGTGAAAATGGCATTAGAAAGAGTGAATGAGAATACCACAGCCAGCCCCTGCTCCCACCCTCGCATCCCCTTCCATATATGGTTGTGCCCAACCCCATGAGCCAATATCAGAACCAGGGGTGGGCAAACTTTTTGACTCAAGGGCCACAATGGGTTCTTAAACTGGACCGGAGGGCCGGAACAAAAGCATGGATGGAGTGTTTGTGTGAACTAATATAAATTCAAAGTAAACATCATTACATAAAAGGGTATGGTCTTTTTTTTTTTTTTTTAGTTTTATTCATTTCAAATGGGCCGCATTCGGCCCCCGGGCCGTAGTTTGCCCAAGGCTGGACTATACCATCACTTTAGGGTAAAGAGGGAAGCAAAATTCTTAGGTTTGCAATCCTTCGACATTCCAGACCACAGATAAACACCAAGCCTACCAAACCAGTAACACAGACAACCTGTGCCTGGCCAAGGGGACAAAGCATGACTCCCACAAGCTCACACTGTCATTACGCTCCCTTGCTGTTGTTACCTATTTCTCCGTGTTCTCATTCCAATCTTGGACCACAGACTCAACGGTAATAAAAGGCCCTGAACAATTCATATCAGTCCTTTCAATCTAAGAAAAGGATCAAACACTGAAAAAAGCAACAGCCCATTTGAATTTCAATAGCCCGCTGCCATATAGCCTTGATCCGCAAAGTCCCAGCTGATCGCACTTGGTCACCCTCAGTTACCACTGCGTGTTCCGGTTCACTGTGGCCTCCAGGCTGCTCCACTCTAAGAAGTGCAAACTGCCCAGAATAGTTCTTGCATGTGGTTTTTTACTGTGATGACAAACAACCTTTTTTCACATATTCCTTCTATAGGTTCTGGGAATTAAGCAACGTGAGATCCAAATCTCAAATCCTGGTTCCCATGCCTCATTGAAGAAAATAAATGTTTTTAAAAACCCAGTAGCAGCTGCAAAGCATTTAGGGATGTCTGGTTAAACTGCAAAATAGGTTTTCCACCGTTGAGCCACACCAACTTCTACACTGAGAAGAAGTTGCTTCTTTACACAAGCCACCTCTGTTTACCAAACATCTGGTCAAGGGCGAGTGCAGGATGTGAAGAGTCACAGAATGTTACCATCCTGAGGTGTGGATCTGGACACACCACTGTGAGAAAATACCTGGGGTGATTAAAGATAAACACCACCTGCACGCTGGGCAAAGGCGGCCCTTGCTCTAGCCACACACTCTACTCACTGAGACAGGAGAAAGGACTAAATTCCACAGTAGATTAGAAATGGGGACAGAGGAGCCCAGGACAGAAAAGGGGAGCAACCACAGGGAATGTATATTTTACTCCTGCTGGGAACTGGCATTTTATCACTTCTGAAGCCAAAACTCAAGAGTAAACTATCAAAACAGTGTTATCTTATTCCTTTTACTTAGTATCCAGAAAATTTTCTTGGGTCCTGACATGTCAGATTTCTTTGCAAAAATATTAACTCAGGTACTCCAATTAAAAGTATATAACCATAGTTATTAAACTCCCTTAAGAAAAACCAATAGGTCTGAAACACTTTTTGTAACATGTTTTTCTTTTTTGAAATAGTATAAGCTTATTCAATGCTAATAATAAAAAATTAACATGTCTTGAATTCTTACAGATAATTTTGCGAACTTTGCTAGGTGTTTTATATTTACTACTCAGAATAATCTATTACCATACTTTTTAAGCAAAATCCAACAACTTTTATTGCTGAAAGTATTACATGTCTCCTTTCTGCCTCCCCCGCATTAACCCCCGCTCACCCCCGCCCCCGCCACTCCCATCCCTGAGGACAAGCCTCCAGCACCCCAGTGTCTGTGTCCATTGGTCATGCTAATATGCATGCATACAAGTCCTTTGGTTGCTCTCTAATCCCCCCTCCCCTGCCCTCTCCCTGAGGTTGGACAGTCGGAAACACCGTAACAAGGCACAACTTGATTCTAGTCATTTATTGGCTGTTACAAATTACCTCTGCGCTTTTTTCAAAGAGGATAAGAAAATGCTTTCCAAAGGAATCAGAAATTCGAAGTTTACAGCAATGTGGCTGCAATCTCAATAGCTTTTAGAAAGCCGTTGTTGTTTAATAATTACTATCTGATAACCATTTATCTGCTTATCACCAATAGAAAGGTAAATGTTATACTTCATAGAAAATGCAAGGCAGCAGCTCACCTTGCACAGGGATGGAAGTCATCTTCATAACATTCTCGCACTAGAAATGAAAGAAACAAGAGCCAGGGAAAATCAGAAACAAACACAAGAAAAGTGAGATGCCACTCCTGAGAGAGACAGTAGAGTAGCAAAACTAAGCTTGACTCTTTAAACTTGACTTGACAGCAGTGAAATCGTACGGCCTGACCCGAGCAGCAACTTGAACGGCCTCTTAGTTACCACAGTGGACGGCCCGGGTGCGAGATCAGGAGCAAGCCTCCTTCACGCCCACAGCCAACTGCTGCTCTTCAAGCTGCTGAAACAGAAGAGGCCTCGCTGCCCTCAGTCTGAATCCCACACCCTGAAGTGCGCACGAAGCACCTGGTCCTAGCCCGTTACCTTAGCTGGCTAAAAGCATTTTTCTTACTAAGATGCTACGTCCCACAGATAAACGGCGGAAAATGGCTGCCAGCCTCCAAGCAGCTTTAGGTCATCAACCTTCTTCCTCTCATGGCACGGGTGAATTACTGAAATTCTGCAGCATGCCGAGAGATACATTTTTTGCCAATCTAACAAAAAAATAAGTGTAATTTAATTCATTCACACTTTACAGATATTGTGTTTGTTGGCTGTTGTGATTTTTTAATTTTTTGTATTTTTTAATATATTTTTCTTGATTTCAGAGAGGAAGGGAGAGGGAGGAAGAGATAGAAACGTCAATGATGAGAATCACTGATAGGCTGCCTCCTGCACGCCCCACACTGGGGATTGAGTCCGCAACCCAAGCATGTGCCCTGACCGGGAATTGAACCGTAACCTCCTGGTTCATAGGTCGACGCTCAAACACTGAGCCACACTGGCCAGGCTCATTTATTTATTTATTTATTTATTTATTTATTTATTTATTTTTTTGACAATCTAAGGGAAAAGAAGTCAGCGCCCCGACTAAACAGTCAGGTACTGCATTTTTTTAAAATTCCGGCGGCACACTGGTTGGAAATCGCTGTCACACATGGAGGCAGGATGCCTAGTTCACCGGAGTCACTTAGTAGAGAATGGCCTGTAAAGTTGAGGCCGCCAAGCACTTCCACGCCACCCTTGGCTTATTTCTGTGGTTCAGATAAGTGCCACCTACATCTTGTACAGCTTTGCGGATGCCCCCCGTCACTGAGACAACGGTGAAACAAGCAGTGGTAAAGGACAGGGGAAAGGGAGGCACGCAGGCCAGGAGGGAGGAGGGAGGCCAGGAGATGACAAAGCGGGGCTCCTCGTGATGAACCGGGCAAGGCCCAGCACTACCACGCGTCTTCATTTTGGCTCTTGTTCAAACTGATCTTAAAACCTGAAGGCAAGTCAGGAAGGTGAAGACTCCTCCTGGGGAGGGCACGTTGTTGAAGAAATGCAGGTGCTCACACAGCCTTTTCCGGAAGGAACACCTCCGCCAGGTGAAGGCAGAATAGTGTAGCAGCCAAGAGCATGGATTCTGGAGCCAAAGTGCTCTGGCTCCGTAAAAATAGAGGCTCCAGTTAGTAGCTTTCCTCTCGGGGGAGGGAAGCTGCTACGCCAGAGGTAAACCAGGATGCCCAAGGACTCCAGTGAAGGGCAGCCCTCAGACCCACCCCCCCAGCGCGCGCGTACAATGAAAACCGAAAGGACCCCTCACTGTCTAAACAGCTTCTGCCGGTGGCTGTCAAGGTGAGTCCATTTTGATGCATTTTCCACAGTCGGCCAGGTCAGCAGGTTGTTATTACCACATTACACAGACGACTGGATTAGTCAGGGCAATTTAACCTGTAGGAGGTGGCAACTCAGACCTGAGATTTGTATGATCACGCAAACCTGCACCCACGGCCACCCCAGGCACTGCGTCACCAACTGAACTACATTTTAGAAATACAGCCACACGGGCCTGTGAAACACAAAGCCAGGGAAAGGGGAAGGAACTACAGACTTATTCAAGGAAGTGACTTTCCCACCCTCAGGGCCTGAGCAGGAGGGGTAAGCAGAGTCCTCCTAACTCAGTGATGGCGAACCTTTTGAGCTCGGCGTGTCAGCATTTTGAAAAACCCTAACTTAATTCTGGTGCCGTGTCACATATAGAAATTTTTTGATATTTGCAACCATAGTAAAACAAAGACTTATATTTTTGATATTTATTTTATATATTTAAATGCCATTTAACAAAGAAAAATCAACCAAAAAAATGAGTTCGAGTGTCACCTCTGACACGCGTGTCATAGGTTCACCATCACTGTTCTAACTTCTTCTTTAGGCCAGAGGAAAAGAAGGAAAGTCATTCCTGTAAGATGTGTTGCCAGATATACAGACTTTGAAGACTAATCATGTTTCCCCTAGACTGCGAAGACCAACACCAGTTACTAGGGTTGATACCTTTTAAAGCAATGTTTTAAAGGAGACACAATTATCATCTGCCCTAAAATGGGTAGTAATATAATTCAGATGCTATATGATATCATATTAGATCAAGACATTTTTTTGGCCAACTTTTTCTGTTTATACAAATTACATCTATAGAAAGAAGTCCTAATCTGTGCTACAGAAATGCTGACATATGTACAGGGGAAATATGGATAAGGATGTTCATTGTAGTAATGTTAAATTGGCAATGGGGAAGGGGGGGGAGAAAAAGAGAGAGAAACCACCAATGTGTCTTACAACAGGGGATCATTTAACAAACTATGGAACATCCACATTATGAAATGCTATCTAAGAGTTAAAAAGAATGAATTGAGGATCTAATCTACATGTATTGACTTGGATAGCTCTCCGAAATACAGTATGTGGAAAAAGTGGATCTCAAAACCTTGTGTAATATAATTTCATTGATGTGGGAAAAAGCTAACATCCAATGATATACAACATTTAGTATACATGTAAGCAAACAGAAGAAGGTCTGGAGAGAGATATTCTAAACCATGGTAACTTCTAAGAAGGGGGTAACATTGAGAGAGAGGAATTATGTCACTTCTTAATCTACTTACTTGCAGTTAATTTATTCTACACATATTTAGCGTTCCTCCCATGTACAGGTAGGTCTTTTTCTGGTCATGAGGATAGAAAGATGAAGAGATAAAGTCCTTGTCCTTCTCTAACTGCTGTTTTATTTCAATATTATTTTAAAGTGTTATAATTTAATAAAGAACATGTTGAGCCCTAGGTGGTTTGGCTCAGTGGATGGAGCATTGGACTGTGGACTGGTCAAGGGCACATGCTTGGGTTGCAGGCTCGATCCCCAGGAGTGGGCATACAGGAGGCAGCCAATCAGTGATTCTCTCTCATCATTAATGTTTCTATCTCTCCCTCCCTCTCCCTTCCTCTATGAAATCAATAAAAAATATATTTGAATAAATAAATAAGATGTTGAAATCCCTTCTGCAGTATTTCAGCCAATTAAACAACTTTTGCTAGAACATTTTCACTCATCAAGACAGCCTATTTCATCTTTGAACAGCTTTAATTTTCATGTAATTTTGTGTTGTGTGTGTTTAATATTAAACAAACCTGGCTCCTAATAACTGCCAACCACTGATCCTAACCTATCCCCTTGAGGCCACAAAGAGCCCATCTAGTCCTTTCTTATATGGCAGCCCTTCAAATATGTTAAGACAGCAACCATATCATCTCCTAAGTCAGACTGAACACCTCCAGGTCTTCCACCTGTCCTTCCTGTGACATGGGTGCAAGTCTTGCACCACCTTGCTTTGCTTGCTCCTTCTAAATGCTCTCCTCTTTGTCTAATTTCCTCTAAAATCTTGATGTCAAGCCATGGTGCTTACAAGTCACCTGGTCAAAACAAGGGAAGCAAAGACAATCATCTACCTCATTTTTAACAACCATATTTTCACCTTATTCTTTGTCGTGCCAGCTAATCCTCTCCATCGACAAAGTGATTTTATTGAAAGAAAGAAAGAATGAAAGAAAGAAAGAAGAAAGAAAGAAAGAAAGAAAGAAAGAAAGAAAGAAAGAAAGAAAGAGAAAGAAAGGCCCTAACTGGCTTGGCTCAGTGGATAGAGCGTCAGCCTGCGGACTCAAGGGTCCCAGGTTCGATTCCAGTCAAGGGCATGTACCTTGGTTGTGGGCACATCCCCAGTAGGGGTTGAGGCAGCTGATGGATGTTTCTCTCTCGTCGATGTTTCTAACTCTCTATCCCTCTCCCTTCCTCTCTGTAAAAAATCAATAAAATATAAATTAAAAAAAGAAGGAAAAAAAATGCTGTTATAGAAAACAATGCAAGAACACTACAGCTATAGAAAGGTTGTAAGAAGATACAAGGCGTTTAGCACCCTTAGGATTTTCCTAAATGTTAGTTTATTAATGACCTCCATTAGCACATTCTCCTAAAACCACAAAGACCATTTCATATACCTCATCTGAAACATGAAACGGTGCCCTGCTGTGTGAGCCAGAGACAGCAAGGATGCCACTGTATCCCGGGGCCTGGAAATGCTGTCCAATAGGAAGCCCTTGCTCAATGCCTAGTCATTAGACCTTGGCCTGTGCATGAGTGATACATGCCTCAATCACTCAACTTTACGTCTGCATGTGGGCAGGAGGCAAACAATGAAGCAAAAATGAACATGATTCATAAAAATAGGCCTAGCACTTCATTGGAGCCTAACGACTACACTGTAAGGTAAAAAGAGTGAGTACTGTTCACCTTCCTGACAGGCAAGGAGAGAGAGGCGGACAGGAAACGAAAAGCCAGCCTGTCACAGGGCTGGAGCCGAAATCCAAGGCAGCAACCCTCTGACTTCTTCCCAGCCACTCTCCCACATGGCAGCGCCTCCCCGCTCCCCTCCGCGGGCAGTGAGAGTGCTGGGGAAGTTGTGAGTGTCTCTGCCCTGTGTGTTGGCAACCATGGAGGGGAGCCCCTTGTTTACAGCAGGGTTTCTCAACAGCAGCAATCCTTGTATTTGGACCCGGTAATGCTTTGTGGGGCATGCACTTGTAGGTCTAGCAGCGTCCCTGGCTTCTCCCCACTACACAGTGTAGCACCCCTCCAGTTGTGAAATCCCAAATGTCTCCCAATGTTGCCAAATGTTGGGGGTGGGTGGGCATAATCCCCATGGAATGAAAAATCACTGATTTAAAGGAAACCACAGTGAATCCATTCCAATGGCCATAGTGATAATTTAAGAGAGCACTGAAATATTTTAGGAAATGGATTTCTTTCCATTTACAAACAATATTGCCATTAGCTCTGGAAAATACATATTTGCATTTCAGTGGGGTCTGCAGGCTCAGAACAGATTACAAAAAGCACACTTTACCTCTGCAAACTCCCAAGGCACCAGGTACCGTCTGTTCACCACAAATAAGCAAAACCCAGCATCTCCCTTATGTGTCTTTCCCTGGCCATCCAGGTGATGCGAAACCCTCAACCCCTCTGGCCTCTCCTCCCTGATGTACCGCACTTCCTTAAAGCCCATCAGTGGGTACCAGTCCCTTTAGATTCACTGTCAATCACTGATTACTTTCAACATCTACCGAACAATCAAAGAAAGAAATAACCAGCCACTGTGAGGATAAAGGGCACTGCGGAGCTTGTCTTTTAGAGCCCTGCAAGCTTAGGAGTCATCGTTACGACCCGGGCTGAAGCTGCACAGACTCAGGGCTCTTCAACTTCTCCTTTGAAGGGAGAGAAGTGCCTGCCCAGACACGAGTTTTCTGGAGGTGGAGAAAGGTATCCTGCAATGGAGGGAAGATACGGAACGTGTCCTAAGAAACTCTCCGGGTGTCCAAGCAAACGCTGGAGAGAGTTCACACCAGGAAACATGACATACCAGATTCTCCCCAACAGGATGGAGAGTGAAGGAGTCAGAAACGAAATGCTGGAGGTGGTTAGTTAAAAATTAAACATTTCACTTAAGTTTTCTACAGCTGTTAAGCCATTGCTAAGGAGGATGGCTATAAGTTATTCCTATTTTCAAAGCTCCTACTTCAGCATAAAGGTCATTCCAACCAATGGGAGGTCCAATGTAATTAAAAAGAAGTGTCTAAATGATTCTCCAGGAATCACTTTCCTTATGTCAGAGGAAATACCTCGAGCCTTTTGAGATTTGTATTAAATCCCCCAAGGACAGTGTGCATAGCTTGCCTTAAAAAACCCAAGCCACTGGCAGTCATTTCTTTTTTCCATGCCTGTGTGTATCTGGCCCTCGGGGAATGCTGTGCTTCTTTCCTAAATGCAGTTGCTTACCCACATCGCAAACTGTTTAACAGATGCAATAGCCAGGTAGACTTAAAAAAAAAAAAAAAAGTGTACTCCTTCTCTGAATGGAAGCCTGGGATTTTGAAGCATTTATTATATATAGCAGCCTCTTAACTCCATCTCCTGAGTATTTCTTTAGTTCTTATTTCTTTAGCCCTTTAAACTTTCTTAGATTTGAACATACACAACAATTTTAAGTGAAGGATAATTAATCAGTTCTTGGTGATAGCTGATTCGCAGAAGCTGCATTTCCAAGTACCAAACATGAATAATGAATTTTTGGAATGCATCTGCCTGAAAAGCATGCTGTATTTTTTAATGGAACTATAATTTGGGGGATCCTATAACTGTGGAACAGTCACCTGTAAATCAGGTTTTTGGGGGGCAGAAACCAATGACAAATTAGTTTGAAAGAATAGGAAAGTAAAGCATAGTACTTTACTTAAAATGTCATGAGGAGGGGATATAACTCAGCCTGAAGCTGTTGAGAAGTCACTGGCATCAAGCCTAATGCTGCTGAAAAAACAAACCAACAAAAAAACCTGTTATCCCCTTAACCTTAGCTAGAATAACACTGAAAGTCTACAAAGAATAAACATTGCAAAAGTCTTGGATGTAAGAATGTGATTTAGTAGTTTAACTTATACGAAGTATTAGGGTCTATGTACCAATGTTGTTGAAGGGATGAATGAAATTGTAAAATTCAGTCTATTCTCTATTTTTGTGCTAATAAAGAGTACATGGTATGCAAAACCAAATCCATAATTGATCTAAAATAATTGGAATCTCACTCAGTGATTTTATTATGAGTAGGGAGCACCAAAATTAAATTTCTCTTCTTAGTGCTTCTTCCCAACCTTTGGTAAAGGTGACAAAGATCAGAGAGAAGACCAAAAGGCTGGCAGTAGGAGGGGGCAGGGAAACAAAGCAAGCACCCACAGGATCGGAAAACTGAAAACCAGCTCTGAGTAACAGAGTTTCAAAAATGCAAAGCTAGTTGGGAAAGTTAAAAGGCATAGATTATGAAGTCTCAGGTTTTAAATATGTCCCTCATTATAAGATTTTGATGTCTGATTGATTTCACAGTTCTCTGTGATGGGTAATGTGAAAAAGATGACAGAATTTGGTCATCCTAAATTCCAAGAATGCAGGACTGTTAAATGAGCACTCATCACAAATAATATTCCATCAATGACATTAAATGAAACACAAGTACTTCTAATGTGTCCAACAATTACTATGTAATGTGCACCATGGTTTCTTATACTAGACTCCTTCCATGTATGTAGCACACTAAGGGGAGAGAAGGAGGAGAGGTGGGAGGGATGGGTGGGAGAGAGGCTAGGAGAGATGTCTCCCCCATTATTATCTAAACCAAATGGAAGAACCCAGTCAGGAAACCTCTTAAACAACAGTTGGCTCTTGGTCTCAGAGAAGTATTTAGAAAATAACTCTATCTAATTATTTTAAGGTTTAAGACCCTCATCCTTCTTCTTACAGAAATGTCAGTAAACCATGCACCTGGACTGTTTCTTTTCCCAGTGAGGTTCTAAAGCTTGCTTATAATTCTAATGAGACAGGATGGAAAGCGTCACATATATTACCTGCCTGAAAACTCAGCTTTCCCTGGGAACCAACTGGGCCTGAGAGCATTTTATAGATTATGATTAATGATTAACTAACTCTGCTTCTACTTTTCCGATCACTGGCTGCCCAGCACTAAATAAAATGCACCATACCAAAAGACATAAATAACAATTAATATGCACTAGAGCAGTGGTTCTCAACCTTCCTAATGCCGTGACCCTTTAGTACAGTTCCTCATGTTGTGGTGACCCCCAATTTCATTGTTACAAACTGAACATAATTAAAGCATAGTGATTAATCACAAAAACAATATGTAATTATATGTGTTTGCCGATGGTCTTAGGCGACCCCTGTCAAAGGGTCATTTGACCCTCAAAGGGGTCGCGACCCACAGGTTGAGAACCGCTGCACTAGAGCTTTGGGGGGGGGGCAGGGAATGATTCTTGAAATTTCAAAGAAAAAACAAGCACTTATGAAGCACAGAGAAATGAAATTTCAAAGTAGTTTTTCACAAATGTAAGGTACACCTATGTGGGCTCTTGGGCTATGGAAGGCTTTTCAAGAAACATGTCAATCTTGTAACCCAGGACAGCAGAAGAGAAGCCAATGAAAGGTCCAGAGGAAAGCTTTACAAGTGGTTTGACATTACAAGCTCGCAAAAACAACTGGATACAGAGCCAGTGATTTACCTTCAACAGGATAAGAAACAGGAAACCAGATTCATTTATAAGGAGCTTTAGCGATGGACTGATATGATGACATTTCCTGGATCTATTCCAGGAATGGATGAGAACGTTCTGGATAGGCTACGGTGTTCTCTAACATTCAATAATTAATATGCTTATTACCAAATGAATTTTATGGGGTAAACACTTCAGGGCAGGAATCGCCTAGATTCCTGCAGTCAGTAAGCTGTGTATAAATTAAGCATGCTCTGAAAATTACGATGGCACTAAGGTAGTGAAATGGTCGTGAAAACAGGGGAACTTAGGCAGATCAAGGCCTACTACCACCATTTTGCAAATCTGAAGACTGCACTGTCATGCATTTTGGTGTGCCTGAGTGATTACACCTTTGTCAAGTCCATGTATCTTTGGCTTGAAAATGAATTTGTCGGTTGGAATATACCTTAATATAAGCAGGAGTGCAGCTCCAAGTACAGAGAATGAACAATGTCTCCTTCTATTACCACAAATAATTAAAACTATTTTAGGAAAAGGCACATTTTCAACTGAGACTCTCTAATAAGTGAAATCAATAGGCCTCACCAATAAATCCTGGAGGGGAACACTTCTGTATAAATAAAGTGTGTGTCAGGGGAAAAGCGTTCGACTACATGTCCAGGTAATGCAGCTTCCAATGCAGGCCTGTGCGCCAGGCTTTCTAACAGGGCTGTTAGAGACCCACGCAAAACCCAGGCCCCTCCCAGCAGTCTGGAGCCAAGGAAGGTTTCTGTTTCACCTCATCTACCCTGCTTTTTGTTTGCTTGTTTGTTTTTCATGCATATGCTTGTAAATGTGTGAGATAAGAAAACAAATCAAGAGGTAAAGGCCTGATTAGACAGCCTTCTTAACCCAAGCCAGGCAGAAAGAGAACTGATCGATATTTAGTACTTTGGACATATTGGCTGTACGAAGGTAAACAATAGCAATAAAACAGAAAAGAATCCTATTCATCTTTATTTTTATCATTATTATTATTATTATTTGGTTCTGACTGACTACTGCTTTTCTTTAGGGCTTTCCAAATAAAGGGCCCAGTGTGTGAACTACATATAATTGCTCTGTGCCCTACCAGAGCACAACTATAAGCCAGCAGCCAATTCAAGAAAATCAAGATCAACATTTTCTTTGCAACCCCTTTTTCAAGAGTTTATCTAGTACACAGGCTAAGTTAAAATGCCCTTTCATTTCAGGAGCCAATGTGAATTCCTAATTATTTTTAAAGAAAAGTAAATTGTAGAGGATGGAGTTGATTGTTTCCTTTTTGTGGTACATAGAATTCACATGCAATCCTTTGCTTAAGATTTAAGGCTGTTTATTTTCATCACACTCAGCACACATACTTGCCACTGGTATCAGCGAGAGATGCATGTGAAATACAGTTGAAGCTAGAGTATGCTCCGATTCTGCACACCATCCATTCAAGTAAGCAGTATCTTTTTCATTTTCAAAAGTAAGCCCTTGCTTGGGCTTGCTACGTCCTTCCAGGTGAAGTCAGCATCCTGGGCTTGCTTCCACCTGCGGACGTATTTGAACACAGGCGCGCGCACCCTGAGATCTCCCCCGGGCCCCTCCGAGGGCCCATGTGGCACCCTCCATAGAACACCACCTGAACACAAAAACTTTCTGGCCGTAAACTCTACTGCTGTCGCTCCGCGAGGTAAAGCGACTGAGCACAGGGGAAGGCGCTGGCTTTTGTTCCAGTGGTGCCCAGCGGACGAGGTCAGATCCACAGCAGTTCTCCACCCCAAAGGTCGGGGGAGATTCCGTGGAGCTGGGATTTGGGGGCTTTACGAAAACAGCCCATTTCTACGCCATCCGCGCGAACAAATACAGAAAAGGGGGCGTGGAGTAGGCAAGGATGGTATCCTCAGTGCCTGGCAAATCCTTAGGTTCACAACGTGTCTCCAGACCTGCGGAAGGGCGCAAGGGGGGCGGGGGAAGAGCCCAGGCGGACCGGGGGAAATAGGTACGCCGAGGGCGCAGGAGCTACAGTCAGGATGCAGGGCCTGCCCCGCCTCCGGGGACAATCAGACAAGCTACAGTGTGCCAGCGGTTTGGGGCTTCCTGTTTGTAAAGCGAGAACCGCCCTCCCGGACTCTCTGACACTCGTTCTTCCTCAAAACCAAGTCCGCCTCTTCTTCGCGCGCGGGGCTGGCTCGGTTGCCGGAGGAGGAGGGCGGAGGGCGGAGGGCGGAGGCGGGAGCGGGGTGGGAGCGGCCACGGGGCGGGGGCAGGGCGGCGGGGCGCTGCGCCCCTCCCAGCCCGCGGCCTCCGGGACGGAGCAGGGCCGCGAGGCGGACAAAGCGTTTCTCGCTCCCTCCCCCACGGCCGCGTCCCAGAAGGGCGGGGGAAAGCGGGCTGCAGGAGGACGATCTGGGAGAGGAGGAAGGGGAGGAGGAAGGTGCTGCCGGCGGGACTGGGCAGGATCGCGCCAAGGAGGGAGGGCAGGGAGGAGGGGCTGGGCGGCCTCGGAGAACGGGGAGGAGGGCAGGAATCTTGAAGGCCAAGATAAACAAATTGTTCCTCTTCACGTGCGGGGCGGGGGAGGTGGGGAGGGTGGGGAGCGAGCGAGGCCGCCTAGCCTCTTCCCCTCCCCCAAGCCGGCTCTTTGTCACCGAGCGCCCGGCACTAGCCTGCGGCGGCACCGCACCGCCCCCGGCGCCGATGACTCCCAGACCCAGGACGGGTGCGATTTATCCACCGCACACTGCGAGGGCCGCCGATCGAGGTGCGGTGTGCCAGGGGCACGGGCAAAGGCGCTCCGCGCGCTCAGACTCCCACCGCCCGGCCCGCTGCGCACACCCGCGCCTCACTAACCCGGGCGGCGCGGTGGGGGAAGGGGCTGCAGACACCTTTCCGAGCTTCCGGCCTCCCCCACGCTGGAAGGAAAGCAAAAGAACCTGAGAGAGGAGATAAGAGAAAGGATTCTACCCTCAGGGTTAGGGAGTGGGAACTGCCCCTTCCTCCCGGAGAAGTTAAGCCATTGGCTGCTCAGTCTACCTCGAACCCACCCACCCAGCCATTTAAGCCTCTTTCACCTCCCAGCTACCATCCACTCCTCCGGGCTTCTATGCCGGGCCCGGAAAGTTGGCGGGGGTTGAAGCGGAGAAGCTCAGTGCACGCGAGTTTGAGAGGAGGAGGGGACACTGTCCCCAGTGAAGTTGCGTGGCGGGGACTCCTGGTGCAGAGGACTCAGTTCTCCCCTCCCGCCCCCGCCAGGCCGCTCTCCGCTCGACCCAACCCGCAGCTCCACCTGCCGGGCCAGACCCCGGTCTCCAGCCGCCGAGGAGCGCACCCGCGCCCCGCATCCGCGCGCGCTCCCGCGGAGGCGCGCTGCGGCCATCCTCGCTCGCTTCTCACCCACTTCAAAGTTCATTCACAAAACTCTCAGACTTTCTCAGCCCAAAGGGGGTGAGCTGGGGAGAAAAGGCGAGAGCCTCTCGCTTCCCCCACCGCCCCCCTAGGGACTGAGGGCCTGGTGCCCGCCCAGAATCTGCGACAGCATCAATTTCTCCCCGACCCCGGCGGATGTGCGGAGAGGGGTGGGCGAAGGGGGACGGGTCTGAGAAGGCGAGGCGGCTTTTCGAGGGGAGGGGAGAGGTGGGGTGGGATGGGGTGGGGTGGGAGCGATGAAGAGGAGGAGCGAGGTTTCAACTCTGGGTTCACACTCTTTCAAATCCGTATCTAAGAAAAGGAGAGGAGAAAAAAACTTTTCCAGTGCCTCCCCCCGCTGCTCCTCCAGGTCCCTCCGCCCCTCGCAGTCGTGACTGGCTTCTCCCCTCTCGCCCCCTCTTCCCCACGTCTGACAACCCTGACAGATTAACAGGTAGCGGCGACCGCAGCTTTCCCTCTCAGAAAAGTTGACATTAACCCTTCGGCCCACCTCTCCCGCCGTGCAAATCAGACCCCCGTCCCCCAATGTAAGAAGCTCCAGCACCACCACCCCCCAGGCGCGCGCGCGCGCCCCGTGCCCACTGCCCGCGCGCCCTCACCATGATCAGCGTGTGATTCCTCTGCTCAGCCGAGGCAGCCTCCGCATCTTGCTGGGGTTTGCTCTGGTGCTGCTGCTTGCCGGCGCCCGATTTCTTGGCCCTCTGCTCCAGAGTGCGCTGGTAGAGGCTCACCGTGTCCCGGCGCTCCAGCTCCAGCTGCTCCACCTGAGCCTGCTGGTACCTGTTCTCGCAATTGACGTGGTGCCTCCGGCAGCCTTCGATGCGCTGGCGGAGCCGCTCCACCACGGTGCTGTGCTTGGGGACGGCCGCGGAGCTGCCGCCGTGGCCCCCGGAGCCGCCGCCGCCGCCGCCACAGCCGGCAGCGGGGTGATTGCTACTCGGAGCAGCTGGAGTACTATTGGGAGTATTATTCACACCGATCCCGGCCCCGGCGAGGCTGCTGTTCAGGCTACTGTTGATGCAAATACTACTGCCATTCGCGGCGGCAGCGGGGGCTGCGAAATCCCCCATCCTGCTCCCCGGGCACACTATTTTGGAAGAACTTTTTTTATCCACCCCCCTATCAGCCTCCTCCTTGGGTCCAAGGATTAAAATAGTTTAAGTGGAACGCGGGGGAGACGCAAGCACATGGATGGAAACAGCAATCCCGACGGGGCAAAAAAAAAAAAAGGGGGGGGAGAGATTTTGGGGTGGTTTTTTGTTTCCCTTTTTTGTAAAAACTGTAAAGCTCAAGGAGAAAAAAAAGGGGGGGATCAAAATGCCATCAGACACCTATCAACAAAAAGAATCACAACAAAACTGAGCCAGCAGCAAATCGGGTTGCAACTCAAGGGGAGATCCGCTCCTCTCCTGCCTTCTTTTTATAATCCATTATTTTCTAATAAATTCCAGGAGATTTCCGGTGGTTGGCAAGCATTTTCTCCCTACGTACCGAAAAACACACCCCATGTACACACACAAGCATATGCCTCCAGTGCGGACACGCGCGACACACACTCACTCCACACCGCATCGGAAAACGGCAAGCTTGCTTATTGCATTTTCCTTCCACAAAAAAGTTTTGGTGTTTATGCCGCCCCGTGTTCTCAAAGTACTTTGGCTGCTCAGTTGCATTTCACAGGAT
Organism: Myotis nattereri; assembly: GCF_964212035.1. Lineage (NCBI taxonomy): Eukaryota > Metazoa > Chordata > Mammalia > Chiroptera > Vespertilionidae > Myotis > Myotis nattereri. Next base: position 61,398,900 of record NC_138080.1, on the reverse strand, counting down.
CCTAGATAGCGAATCCTCGGGCTGGGGGAAGTAAACACATGGACAGTCCGAGGCGACTGCAAAAGTAGATCGGTGAAGTCCTTTGCAAAACGCCGCGCGGAGAGCAGCCCCTAACGCTCGGCTGGGCTGCCGCTGCCGCCGCTGCTCCTGCCACCATCACAATGATCAACTGCTCGCCGCCGCCACCGCCGCCGCCGCCGCCTCCTCCTCCTCCTCTCGCTCCTCCACCTCCTCCTCCTCCTCCATGCCAGCGGAGTGATATCAGGACGCGCGAGCTCAGTAAACACGGCAGCGGCGGCGGCTGGAGGCCGTGAGACAAGCCCGGGGGCACGGTGCAAAACCCGGCCCGGACTTTCACCCGGCAGGAGCGGGCGCGACACACACCGGCGCCGGGCGCCGGGCGCCGGGCTCCTGCCTCCCGCCTCCCTGGCCTCCCGCTTCCCGCCCCTCCCACGCCCCCAAGCTCACTACAACCCGGGCTAGGAACCAGAGCTGCCAGAACAGAAAAAGAAAGATTCTGGGGGATCTTGGGAATGAATTAACTTTTAACGTGTGTGTGTGTGTGTGTGTGTGTGTGTGTGTGTGTGTGTGTGTGTGTACACACAAGCGCGGGCGGGGGGAGGGGGGGGGGAGGGTCACATGGACACGCCTGGCTAGATTTCCTTATTCCAAGAGAGGTATCAAGCTAGCCCAAGTTGCTGTTATACATTTATGCATTATATTGCAGAACTGTGCATGACCAGGCAGAAACATTGAAGCTCCACAGCAGCTGCCTGTCATCCCTATCCAAGTGGAAAGAAAAAGGCAAATGAGTGACTTGTTTTTAAAACCCAGGTAATAAGTCTATCCTAGCAATAACCCTCGTTATGGACACTTGTTCAAATTTTAGGCCAGTCCTAACACACACATGCTGAATTCTGAGCAAAAAGAAATAGGCACCAAAAAGACTTGGAATATTATTTAATTTAGGGTATATGATTGTTGTTATTAAGGCAATTATTGTTTTACTTACTCTTGGGAAAAAAATTAAAGAAGCAGGGACTTGAAGGTGAGACTAACAGTACATTTTAACAGACTGTTTTGAACACTAGGTGCTAATGACAGCAGTAATTAAGGGCCCTTCGTAAATCAAGTGGAAAGATTGCAGATTTCATGCACTAGAACTCTAGGAAAAACACAGCATTTCACAGTTTGTCATGACCAAAACAAAAACAAGCAAAAATAACAGGATTACTTTATTAGTAGATATATTTCTTTCTGTTTAAATGAATTCACAAGTACAATTAAAATGAAATAGTGACTACAGAAAGCAATCTAAACTTTCCATCGTATTTCCAGATATTGACTATTCTAAAAAACAACAATTAAGGATCAGATATAATATTCTTGGTTCTGGACTTAACCCATTGTATAATTTTTAAAAAATTAAAATAGAGAAACAACATTTTTGTGATCATCAGAATAAAATCTTGTGTGCTAGCAATAAATAAGGCATTTTGTATTATCTCAATAAATCTTATAGAATTCGTTTTTAGGGTAAAAAATATACCCCAGTTTTCTAAAATAGCCAGGAATAAAAGAACTCTGGGTCTCATGCATTAGTCATGAGATATGATTTAAGCCATCTTCATTTCTTGGCATTGCAGATTAGCATTGGGTGCTATTTCTAACCTCATAAAGTCAGCAACATGAAGCTATATTTTTCTTCAATTAATCAGGTTTATATGGTGAACTATATCTTTAACATCACTGGATTATATGATAAAATGGGCAGCAAAATACTAACGTGGTGTGAAGTTACCGCCTAATAGTGAAACCAAGGAGGGAGAGGATCTGCCAGTGGAAGTTGCCATATTTTTTCAGAGGGCTCGTTACTGAGCATGCTGTATCTTAACTGCCCCTCCAAGTCTGTTAGAAAATTACATTGAATTAGTGCTATAGCAAGGCGTCAGATCATAAAAACACAGAGAAAACTATAAAAAGTTACAAGAAAAAGACTTCACAAAGTGGCCTTTGTCTTTTTCTCACATTCAGTGAATAATATCTCTATTAATTCAGGAAACACCGGCTTCACTGTAGAGAGGAAGCCATGACTCTGCATTCATTCTCATCTCTCTCCAGGGTAGTTTAGTTCTTACCCCTCTTCCTACTCCATGTGCCTACAACCTCACGCGACTACAATTGGATTTACAAAAGCAACAAGTTTGAGGGTCTTCATTCAGTTTTAAGACTTGGGTTCTAATTCCAGCTTTTTCCTGTGATTCCAAATTTAATTTTTCATTGAGAGTTCATTATTCTGGGGAAAAAAAATAGTACAACAATAGCAGCGACATGCATTCCCATCAAGCTCTTTACCTCTCTCCTATCATGAAGGGAAAGCAAAAATACACAAGAATTTGCATCCTTCTCTTTGGGGGACCAGCAGGTGGAGGACCACATTTGGTGGCTTTACCTCAGAAATGCCCAATGACAAATGGAGCCATTCTTGCACAACCACAGTCTAGTTTGCTGCCCAAGGTTAGTACACGAGTGGATTCTATAAAAAAGAAAGGTTGACTGCTCATGGGTGTATGAGTATACACACACACACACACACACACACACACACACCTATCTTTTATCTCATCAAGAGTGTAGGAGTAGCAGCCACAAGCTCCAAAACCAAAATGTAGGGAAAGAAAGAAAGAGAGGACTGTAAAACTGAGTGGTGGCCAATGGGGGGCCCGGGGGGCAGGGGAAGGCTGACCTGTGTAGTACTCTACTGTGACATATGTAAGATCAGAAACCCCATCCTAATTGTGAGGACAATTAGAAGAAAGAAGCAGGAAGTGAACACGACGAATCTTGAGTAACGTAGACAAGTCACCCTGAATTTGAGATGTTAACCTACTCTAGTGACCTTAGAAGAATCAGAGGCCTTTATACTGGTACTTCTAGGCTCTCATGATCTATCCCTGCAAAGTTGCCGGTTTTGCTGGTCACCATCCTGAAGAACTCCTTGGAAGTCAAAGGAAGTCCAAGTTCTCAGGAAGCAATTTTAGTCTCTTCTCCCTACACCGTCCTCTGATAGCATGACCATCTTTATCTTTGACGAGAGCCTGCTACGGAGCAGCACTTCCAGCTCAGAGCTATGGACACATCAGCAGCGCTGGTGCTCTAGAAAGGCGAAGGAATCTGAGATGCCGCAGCAGTGATTCGAAAGCAATTACATGGCTACATCCCCAGACTCTGATGATATCTCTCTGGATACCAACGAGAAGAAGGGCTTGAGGAATAAGTACCTGCACCAGGTTGTCCTGAGGCTCTGGCTCTGAGCCAAAGGTGACAGTTCTAAGGAGCTGAACTAGATTCCCTTTGCTTTAGGCCAGCTCTGCGTCCTCCTCCCGTGTCCATCTGACAGGACCCAGTGTCCCAGTGATAAGAAAAAGGTTTTTGTGTAGAAACGTCAGTATATGTGCCACTTCTACTTCCCTACTAGGGTGGATCAATAGGACTGGCTTCATCATTATACCTTAAGAATGTACGTGGTGATTAAGGTAGAGTAGGAACCCTCTGTTATCTACTGTGAGTAAGCAGACATTTAAATATGCCCACAGAGTGGGCCCGGGCAATCCTGAATTACTAGCAGCAGGGGGTGTGTCCTCAACTGTCAAGCAGGGGCTGTCACTTCAATAATTCCACAAATATAGTTATGGCCTTCTGTGTACCAGGCACCTGTGGTAGGCACTGGAAATTCAGCATAACAGGGTATAGAATATAGTCCCAGCTTCAGTGATGGCCAACCAGATTCAGGGCAGGAGATGTAGTGATGGGACTGAGATAAAGTGGGTATGGGGACACATAAAAGAGGCTTCGGGGTGACTGCTTGGAGGTCTAGGAAGAACTCACTCCGAAAACTGGGTAGAAGCAAGGCAAGCAAAGGTTGGTGGCAGGTATGCAGTGGGAGCTGGGAAACAGCCAGGGCGAGGCCCTGAGGCCTGTGGTTTCAGCAGATCCACCAATAATGTCCTCTCGCAGGAGTGTGAGTGTGAGAGAGTATGAGGAGCAATGAAGCTGGGGCTGGGAGGTAAGCAGGAGCTAGCTCCCTGGAACAATGCTGCCATTAAAAGGATTCAGGCTGCCCTGGCTCAGCAGATAGAGCATTGGCCTATGAACTGAAGGGTCCTTGGTTCGATTCCAGTCAAGGGCACATGCCTGGGTTGCGGGCTCAATCCCCAGTAGGGGGAATGCAGGAGGCAGCCGATCAATGATTTGCTCTAATCATTGATGTTTCTATCTCTCCTTCTCTCTTCCTCTCTGATATCAATAAGAATATATATATTTAAAATTAAAAATAAAGGATTCAGGCTGATTCGCACTCTGTACTTGGCCGATGCAGCGGATGTATTATTCTGGTGTTGGCTAGAGTGCCTTCTGAAGAACCTGGTCCTATAAATTGTTTCACCAGAAGGGTTTCTGAGCCAAGGAAGTCGAGGAGATGATCCGTACCACCTCTTTCTCAAAGATTCATTACCGCACTGAAGGCCACACGAGGTCTTGCAGCAAAACATGCTTAACTTGAACCTAGCATTGCCCAGATCCTGTTATTTCTCACAGAATGAAACACTGTAGAGAGCTCGGGGTAGGAGAGCAAGAATCCAAGGCAGTTGTAGACTCACTTAAGTTCACAACAATTGCCTGTCAGGTGGTTTGTGACAAAGATGCAGTCCTCTGACCAGAATCACTAGCACTTAGGGCTCAAGGCCCTTCCCTAGCCTTAATTGGGTGTGTTGAATTGTGACCTTTAAGTGGTGGGGAAGGAGCAAAGCAAAGGCGAAAGTCCCAGAAGGCTGAATGTGAGTAGCCTTTTCAGCATCAGTACTCTGAGAATGTTGTATTATCTATCTCTATATAGTAAAACCTCTTTATTAGGGGGAAAGGTCAGATTTATTTAACTGGAAATCTTAATGATGGGATATATTTAAGGATATAGAGTTTCATTACTTTTAAAGTACGTACTCTGTCTAGTCTAACAATTACTGGCCTCTTGGAGTTATTTTAATGAGCTCTTTCTACCTAGTAAACCAACTGTATGTAGGTGACATCCCCTGTGGACTAGGGGTGTTTCAAAAGTTTGCTTCCTTAAGCATTTTCAATATTCCTAGAAAGAGCCTGTTTACATTATTGCTTTTCACTCTTTATTAAGAAGAGGTTTACTAAGCTCTAGACCAAGTCATAAAATTTGAGAAAAAATATGAATTGATGGAGTTTATTTTCTTATTCATATATATATATGAGTTTTATTGTTATTAGGAGAAAGGTTATCTAAAGTCCATGGCAGACACATTTTTTAAAAACCTTTCATTCTGTTTTATATATACCTCTACTCTCAGGGCAAAATCACTTGATATAATAAGGCACCTGCCTTGAACAAGTTCTGGCTTCCAAGTTAAGATGTTGAAGACTTCTGAAATTTGGGAAAAATATTTATGAAATCTTTTATTTATTGGAGGCATATCAGCAGACAAACTGTTAACTTTAGAAACAATTATTTAACAAATAATCAAAGAATTGAGTTGTATCTTTTTCTTATAAACATTTACTGGTGATTATTAATAGCAGCAGATATCATTTTAATGGCCAACATTCATTGAAACTTGCTCTTTTCCAGGCTCTACTATTAGCCCCACTTCACTGGTAAAGAAGCAGAAGGAACTTTGCCCAAAGCACAGATTAAAAGTGGCGGAATCCAAATTTGAACCCAGAAGGTCTGACCCCAGAGAGCACACCCCTGAAGGAACATGACATGGAAGTAGGCTCCTAAGGTTCCTACTCATTTTAAGATTCTACATCTCTATGAAACTGAAATGACTACATTTTAGCCAGATCTCGCCTTAACAGAAGCCTGTGGCCGTAGCACTGAGAAGGGATTCAGCTCAGGCATCACCCTTCCAGAAAGCTGTCCTTGGCCCTGCCTCCCTCAGCCCTCGTTCCCGGGGCTCTGAGAACCGCGAACATTTCTCCGCCTTGGCACTCGCATTATCACTTTGTGTTGTAACTGTCTCCTCACTCATCTGCCTCTCACTTACGTTTTATTGGTGTTTGGACCTATTACAGGGTCCTGGCAAGACAGAGCTCTGTAACTGTGTTTCGGGGATGAGTGAAATGAATGAGTGACCAGTTCACAATTTATCACAGTTACAAAGTTGGAAAGGGAGTTGTGACCAGCCCTGGACAGTAGTCCCAGAGGAGAGGAATGCTGTGGGGCCATTTTGCAGAAACTATTGGAATGTAGTGGAAGAAAAGTATAGTAAGATGTGTTTTAGTTCAAAAGGCTGTTTCTCTGGTGCTTGAGGTAGGCTATAAATTGTCTTGGAGATGTGTAGGGGGGAAGAGAAGCAGATGGTCAGGCCAGCCTCACGGCAGACTCACTGCATCCTGCTGTCTGTCAGCAGGGGGAAGCGCTCACAGTTGTAATGCACCCATGGCCACGTGTCAGATAGTAGGCAAGGCTTTTCCACATGTTTACCCCAATAACCCAACATAAACCAGAGTTAGCCTAAATGTGCCTTTAAGGTGAATTCACCTATATGCTCTTCCATTTACTTCATCTGTTCATCTGGCTTGGAAGATCTTTATTGGAGCTTCTGAGAGTGAGTAGAGGAATGTACCAAATGCTGTGTACTTATTTTACTTCATGGATGGTGTAAGGGTTTTAAGGTAATTATAACAATACTAGTGGCCTAGTGCATGAAATTCATGCACAGAGTGGGGGGGGTGGTCCCTCAGCCCAGCCTGCACCCTCTCCAATCTGGGACCACTCAGGGGATGTCCCACAGGGATTGGGCCTCACCTGCCTGCCTGCCTGCCTGATTGCTCCTAACCACTCTTCCTGCTGGCCTGGTTGCCCCCAAATGCTCCCCCACTGGCCTTCTCACCCCCAACTGCCCCCCCTTGCCAGCCTGCTTACCCCCAACTGCCCCCCTACACTGACCTGATTGCCCCCAACTGCCCCCCTGCCAGCCTGCTCGCTCTCAACTGCCCCCCCCTGCCGGCCTGATCACCCCCAACTGCCCTCCCCTCCTGGCCTGATTGCCCCTAACCACCTCTGCCTCAGCCCCGCCACCATGGCTTTGTCCGCTAGGACGTCCAGAAGGTATCCCAATCTAATTAGCATATTACCCTTTTATTAGTAAAGATGCTTGAGGAAGATGTAATGCCACCAAATTATCACTCCCATGTTATAGATGAGAGAATGAAGGAATACAGATTTTATATAACTTGCATACAAATCAGCTCTAAAGCCTCCATCTTATGCACCTGTCTGGATTCCCCTTTGGGTTGTTTTGTCACTATTGTAGGGGTCTTGTAGCCATTCTTTCACTATTGTCATTCATTCAGAAAATGTTTATTGAGGGCTGGGTTAGATGTGAGAGATGCATACTTTAACAGAAACGTTTTCCTCCCCAAAAGAGCTTACCAATCTAGTGGGGAGAAGGAAAGGTCAGTATTACAGCAGGTTAAATAAGAGAAGTATAGTCAGCTCTTGATTGACTAGCATTTGAGGGAGGGATAGGTAAAGGTATATTAATAATTAAAACAAGACTTATAAGAAGGGGACTGGAAAAAAACAACCTAAGCTTAGTTAGAATTATACACCAATGTTAAAGAAAGGCTTACCATCCTATACATGTCATTGAAAAGTTAACAAATGATAAGATACAACAGTTTAAGAACACAAAGCATCATATTCCTTGTCTGATGAAAAATCACCCGAAGGTACCTGTTGAATGGTTTGATACTGTCTGTTCCTTTTAAAGCTGCATGCTTCCTTTTTAACATTGGAGCCAAGCCTAGGCAACACCACTTTGTCTCTGAGCAAACTGCATTCTTCACTGTTGTTCTAGTAAGTCAGTCTAGGTCAGCAGTTTTTAAGCCACATTGAGCCCTAAGAATTCCCTCGGAGGGGCCTCGGGGGCTATTGTAGGAGGGGAGAGCAATTAATTGGTTGGGTATTAGCCCCTCTTCAACTCATCCACCTCCTCTTTGAATGTGGAGCACCATTTCCTTTGAATAAAGGGTTCCACAGCTAAAAAGAGTTTGAAAATAGTTCTATGTTTCACCTTGGTTTTTTGGGCAAACGCTCCCTCCTCTACCAATTTGCCACTCGGCATCACACACATATTATCATTTCATTCTCTTCTTGATGGCACCAAACCCCAGTTCACATTGGCTCTGAAATGGGTAACTTTGGGTCCAAAGATTAATGACCCACTTGCTTAATGTCAGCTTCCTCAAATTTTTCTTCATTCCTCTGAGTTGGGCAGGTTAAGGATGGTCCAACCAAGTGTGTGATGAGATGGAGAAAACTGTATTTTCTAGAACCCCAGTGGAGTGCTGTGCCTCTCAGGAGAGACACTAGGATTATCTGCCTATGTAAAGGTGGGTGGGGTTTACGAGACCCTGGAGTCATGCAAAGGTCATATGGTTGACCATATGCCTGCTAAGAAGAGTGTGTCCTGGTATCACAAGGCTTCTGTCTTACTGAGTGGGGTAGGAAAGTTTGGGCCTGCAGAGGGGAGACCGCTAAGAGTGACCTCAGCTCTTCCACTGCCCTCACTTTCTACTTTGAGTAAATGCCAAGCAAAGTGACTTCAAGGGCCACCAAATGTGAACCTAGCCAGGTCATCCACATACCTTGGCCCAGTCATGCCTCTGGTTATTGATAGGCTTTTGGTGAGGCCAGAAAACAATCTAATTTGAAATGCAACAATTTTAGGAACAGTGTATTAGTGCCCAGGAGACTCCACAGGTCTCGGCTTTGGCTGCCATGCTCTTAATTTCTTCTGCATCCCCTCCAGCCAATTCTCTGATAAAGGACATTTTCAGCATGGGAGAAAAAAACAGTCATGATACTCAGCTTCCATAAGAAACAGACCTGGCACAGGGATGAAGTAATGGCTGGTAATGGCTGCCCAGGACAGTGGAAGTTCATTGATCCAATTCAGCTCAATCCGTGGATGAATAACTGACAGATGTTGCAAAAAAGACAAGGCTGATTGGCAAAGCGCCCTGAAATAGAAACAGTGTGGCATCTGTTGGTTAAAGTGAAGTTCAAACCATAGACATCTTGTATGGTAGGTCAATGTGATGCTAATCTGTAGTCATTAAATACAAAAGCACTGGTGTCTTTTTAAAAAACTATGTTAATCTGCCTTAAGTATTGTTGTTTTTGGCTTTTCAATTACCACACCCATGTCACCTAGTAACAGAATATCTTTATGTCTTTTCAAAATCCTCCAGGCTAAACATTCTCAGCCAATGGTTTGCCAAGGGGAGGGGAGACTGAGCCTCCCTGGCTCCAGGGGCACGCTGGTCACCCAGATCGCCTTCCACTTGACCACAGTGATTGACTGAAAGATGGGGATGTGACTTGGGTTGGTCCAATTAAAGCTCTCTCTGGCAATTTTGTTGGAACTACCATACAAGGAACATTTTCTCAACCAGAAGTCATTTGTTAAGGACTATAAGTTTGCAGCTGCCTGGGTCAGCTTTGATATAACACGGACAAAGCCTGTTTGAAAAGAAAGCCAATCCAGAGAAACACAGAGCTGTGAAATGGCGAGTCCTTGTGACACCATTTCTGTCCTGGACCCAATTGGGCCCAAAGCCAGGAAGCCACTATTAGGAGATGGGATAAATAAAGGACGTTATATCCATATACCCAAACGAGCGGCTGTTAAAATGAGTCATAGTTGGCTATGTTGATTGACATTGGAAGAGCTTCCTGACATATTATTGATTTTTTTAAATTATTTTTTAAATGTTTTTCTTTTATTGATTTCAGAGAGGAAGGGAGAGGGAGAGAGATAGAAACATCAATGATGAGGGAGAATCATTGATCGGCTGCCTCCTGCACAACCCCCACTGGGGATCAAGCCCACAACCTGGACATGTGCCTGGACCGGGAATCGAACCAGTGACCCTCCTGATTCATAGGTCGATGCTCAGGCATTTGTCCATGCCAGTCGGGCTATTGTTGATTTTTAAAATCAGACTAAATAGCATTTTAAAAACACTCATAAAATCATGTAATTTTGTATATGTAAATCTAGCAAACTCTAGAAAGCTAGTTAAAACATCATTACTCTAGGATTTTAGGTGCTTTTTACCATCATTTATTCTTTTCCATATTGCTTTAATTGTATATGTATATATATAACAAAGAGAAATAAATTAAAAACTTTCTATTTTCTAGAAGAAAGAAAAAAGAAAGGAAATGAAGGAGAATCTGAAGAGAAGGAAGAGTAGGAGTGTCTATAGTCTGAAAGTTGTTAAATGATTTGGGGAAAGATTCAATGAGGAGGTGATACCATCTCATGAATCTTAAAAATGTATATTCCAGGTGGACAGATGACCAGAGGGCATCCTGAAAAATGAAGCAGAAGGGAGAAGGCTCAGAAAGGTGAGAAGCCATGATGTCTTAGGAATAACTTTTCTGATAGAGCTAAATAAGTCAGTAAATTAGCAATTTAATCTTAATAATTAGGCCAGAGTCAATAAAGTGAACGTCAAGGAATTTCATATCAGAATTGCATATAGCATGTACAAGGGAAAGATATCTCAAGGGTACTGCTCTACACCCATGGCTTAACCCAGTGGTTCTCAACCTTCTGGCCCTTTAAATACAGTTCCTCATGTTGTGACCCAACCATAAAATTATTTTCATTGCTACTTCATAACTGTAATGTTGCTACTGTTATGAATTGTAATGTAAATATCTGATATGCAGGATGGTCTTAGGCGACCCCAGTGAAAGGGTCGTTCGACCACCAAAGGGTCGCGACCCACAGGTTGAGAACCGCTGGGCCTTAACCACATCTCTCCATTGAGTTTTAATAAATATCTTTAACCTAATATGTCTGAAGCAAAACTCTTGAGTTCCTCTCCAAATCTGCTCCTCCTCTGTGGTGGGTAATTTTATGTGTTAACTTGATTGGGCCATGGTGTGCTCAGAGAGTTGGTGAAACATTATTCTGGGTGTTTTTCTGAGGCTGTTTTTGGATGAGATTAACATTTAAATCAGCAGACAGTAAAGCACATTGTCCTCCCAAATGTGGGTGGGCCTCATCCAATCAATTGAAGGCTTGAATAGAATAAGACGGCTGACCTTCCTGCAAGCGAGAGAGGATTCCTCCTGTCTGACTGCCTTCAACTGGGACACGAGATCTTTCCTGCCTTTACCCTCAAACTTAAACACACTGGCTCTTCTTGGGCCTTGAGCCTGCCGGCCTTGGGACTGAAACTACACCATTACCTCCTGGGTCTGCAGCTTGCCAACTCACCCTGCAAGTCTTGGAACTTACCAGACTCCATAATCACGTGAGCCATGCCTTATCTATCTATCTATCTATCTATCTATCTATCTATCTATCTACACATTTTATTGGTTCTGTTTCTTGGAGAACCCTGTCTAAAATCTTTCTTTCCAATGCCCCCATAACAACAAATGGCAAAATGAATCTACCAGTACCTTGGTATAAAAACTTTCAGGTGATCCTTGACTCTCCTCTTTGTCTCACACTTAAAATCCAACCCAAAGCAAATCATGTCAGCTCTATCTTTACAATAAATCTAGAATTTGAACATCACTTACCTTGCCTCCGGCTACTATCATGGTCTAAACCTCCATCATCCCTCATCTGGACCAGTGCAATAGTGTTCTAACTGGTCTCCCTGCTTTCACCCCTGCCCTTTTACAGTGGCTATGCCCACAGCAGCCACTGTGCTCCTCCTCAAACACGTCAGGCCATATCCATCCCCTGCCCACAGCCTACCAACAGTTCCCATCTCACTCAGGGCAAAATCCAAGTCCTTCCCATGGCCAGCAGTCCCTGTAGACCTAGCTCCCCTCCACCTCACTAGTTCCATCTCTACCACTCCTCATTCAATTCACCTGCTTCCTGGCAGCCTTGCCTCTTTTTCTTTTTCTTTCTTTCTTTTTTTTTAATAGGCCAGGAATTCCCTCTGTTGAAGTGCTCTATTCCCAGTGTCGGCTGGGACCAGCCTCCTTCCTTTCAGGTGTGTCCCTCAGAGGTCGTCCTGCCAAATTGTATGAAATAATCCTCCCCCACCATCTCCTATATCCTCCTACCCTTCTTGGAGTCACATTGCACCATCAAGCATATAGTGCATCTTATTTTATTTATCTCTCAAGTCTCCTTCTAGAACATGAGGCCATGAAAGCAGACAACCTTGTGTGTCTATCCCCTGCACAAGGAGCAGAGGCTGGCACACCGGGTCCCCCGATACCTGTTTGCTGAGGATAGAATTAAGCTTGGAATTAAGGAAGCAAGCAAGATACTTCTGATGTAATACTGGTTACCAGGTATTGACCACATCTCTTACAACAACCCTAGGGGACGCACAGTATTTTCTGAATGAGGAAACTGAGGCAGAGATCCCTGTAATAATGTCCCACAGCTGACAAGGCTGACTCCAGACACTAGGCTTAACCACCACTTCTCCCATCCGGAATGTACTTCTTGTAAATTCACTGAAGAACAGCAAGGACTGAAAAAGACTTATTCCATAAGTTATTTTCCAGGGATACAAGTAATTCCTACTATGTAGTATCTCCACCAGTTTACAACTAAACAGAACAGCAGAGAGCTAACAATTTACTCAGGGGACTCCTATGAAGTTCGTATTGTGATCCCTTGGAAGCAATTTGGTGGATACTAAGGTAATAGCAAAGACTTGTTTGAAAAGCTTTCTTGGGTCATTCATGCCTTATAAATATGGTAGGAGCTTAATTAACTCTTGTTAATTTACTCATTTGTGTATCCAACAAATATTTACTAAGCACCATTAGGTGTCAGGCACAGTTCCAGGCACTGGGGGTATAGAAATATCTTCTTTCATGAACTCCCATCCTCTCTGTAACAGAACAGAGCTCATAGAGCATAGTGACTTGGAGCCAAACTCTGCGTCAGACAACCTGGGTACAAATCCCAGCCCTGCTGTTACTGGCTACATGAACTGGGGCAAGTTACATAACTCATCTAAATCTCAGTTTCTTTGTTTATCCAATGGAGGCAGTATCGATTATAAGATCAACCACACTGGCTTATTAGGGCAATGAAATGAGGTTGCCTGATACACACTAAGTGTTCAGAAATATGCTACCTGTGATGGACAGGATGGGCTGTACAATCTTTGTGATTTTGAATATGGTTTGGTAGGTTTCTCTTCATTTCCGTGACAAGAACTTGCTCCAATTTTAGTATCTTGAAAGAGTGCAAATTTACCAACATTTACAGTGCTAAGCTTTGCGATGAAGTCAAAGGGCCTTACACCCACAAATACACACCATGCTAGAACTGTTCAAAGAACTCTGATTCATAAATTCGTCCATTCATTTTTCCTCCCGGGGCTCTCTGGAAAAGCTGCCTATTTGCAGATTGCTCCTTGGGCCATCTTCCTTTGTCTTTCAAAGCCTTCAAAACAGAGTTTTTAAGTATCTCATAATGGATTAATGAGATTGTTGATTTAGTTTATAACATGTCAGAAGTAATAATTTGTATACTACTCATAGACTCTTTATAAAGTATAAGGACTATCTCAGGTGGTTTCTGAATGGACCAAATATTCATATTTACTTATAGGCCCTTTTGTCATCATGGACATTAGATCAGAAGTTACAAACCATAATCCCAGCCTTATTACTAATTCCATGTTTGATCTTGACTTTACTAGTGATTTGGTGCTTATCTATCTATATCAGAAGGTTAATGTCCATATCATCTTCCAACTCTAAAATTCTACAGTTGCCCATAAATAAACTTAGTCAGGGAGAAACCTATCCTTCTTGGTACGTGGGACTGAATGGGAGGATACAGGAACCTACTAGGGAACGCATGCGCAGGGGGCGCTCCCATTTCAAGTTGCAAACACTGTGTTACATACAAGATGATAGTAATAAGGTTAAAGTAATAACATATGTACATCATATATATGTATATATGTATACATATATATATATGATAGCTACATTCATTTTCTTGGAACATTTTTGAATAATATCTGGCATTAAAATCTATTGAAAATGCTAATGGCCATATATATCTAATAATACCATGTATAAAAAGTTAAAAACTGAGGCCTCTTTGCCTATTCCATGACTCTAACCAAGCCCATGGCAGGTTTAGTTAATCAACAGTAGATTTAACATTTAGCTCAGTCCAGCACTTCAGAGGGGGCTGGTCTTCAAATGAGGGGTTGTCATCCAGCACATTACTTGTTGAGGACTTTGGGATCCTTTGAGATAAAAGGGACACATTCAGTCTGAACTCCTAATGAAACAGAAGTAATAAAATGTCTTAGCTTAAAACCATTTACCCCTGGGAAACAAAGAGCAGAGCCAGGATAGCTGGCTATATTTTGCAGACTGAAAGGGGCCATTGAGTAAATGCTTTGGTGCTAACATTCACTTGGTGGGGGGAATGTTTCTTCACATTCCTTCTGACTCTGAGTTAGGCCCCTAGAAGAATGAGTCTGAGGTGCTTTCTGAAGGAAGGTTGGAGACAGGTTGTCAGAATCCTGTCTCAGCCACTACCATTCTGAATCCACAGAACTGCTTATTACTGCAAATTAACCTGCGCCTATTGCACTGCCTGAGGAGCATTAAGAGATAAGTAAAAGAAGTGATTGCATTTTTCCTGTTACCTTTCAGTATGATTTTCCTGGGAATCTGTGTGCAGTGTGAGAATGCTGGACGTACATGCATAGCTGAGTCCCTGAGCTTGATGAAACAGGAACTAACAAAAGATAAGGCATTTCGAAAATCCTTGTCACTGTATCGGTATATATATATATATCATAAAATAAACTTGTTTTACAAAAATTAGAACTAAATACGAATGGATTTAAAGCATTTAACCTCCTGAGAATTTAGCAGGTCAGAGTCCTGAAACTGCCTTACCTCAATGTGCAACTGTGGATATTTACAAGATTGAGTAATTATTTATAGGAACCAACTAAAACTCAATATCCTCAAGAACAAGTAGATATGGAAAAAAACTGATTAGCAATTTTGGAAACATGCATCCTTTGACATTAAAAATCTCAATGGATGGGATAAAGTCTAAATGGAACTCAGCCAAAGAGGGAATTGGAAGTAGCGCTGAAACGTCTCACAGAACTCAGCACAAAGAGAGGGAAACTATGAAAGAGAAGTAAGAGTCGTGAATAATAGATGGAGGGGCTCCAATAAAATCTATAGGGGGTCCAGGGAAAACCAGACAAAGGAGAAAGACAGAAGAACAACATTTGATGTGGCTGAGAAATTTCCAGAATGGAAGACATATCCTCAAACTAAAAGTTCACAATAAATTCCAAGCAACATTAAAAAAAAAAATTCACATTGTAGGGAAACTAAAACATCAAGGGCAAATAGAACAATTCTGAAAGGCAAGTTACCTATAAAAGAATGACACTGGGCTAGCAGCAGTCTTTTCATCAGCACGGATAGATGAAATAATTATTCACACAGGCAACGGAAAGGAAGTGTTGATCTGGTGGATTCTTGCACTGAGTGAGACTAAAGGATCATTCCAAATAGTGACAAAATAAAGACATTTTACCCATGGGAGGTTTACCCCCCGCCCAGGCCTATTAAAAAATTAACTTGATTATAGCAAAAAAAAAGCCTGATAATAATTATAACAATAGTTAACAGTTTACATGCATCAACTACTTTTAATCCTCACAATGCATGAGGTAGATCCATTTTTAACCTTATTTTACAGAGAGGAAACTGAGGTACAGAAAGATTAAAATCTCATAGCTAGTAAGAATTAGGATTTGAACTAGGCAGGATGGGAAGATATTGGATGAAAGAAATAATAACAAGCAAAGAAGCTGACAAAATAAGTGAATATATTTTAACTAACCATTGACTGAAATAATTAACTTTGGGGGCTAAAAAAGAGGAAAAGCTAAAACTCTATATACTAATAACAATAATAATAATGATATCAGATGTTCCATAAGTCGCTAAATCATGGAAAGACCCTCAGTGTGTTCAAGAGAAATATAAGTTATAGTGTCAAAATCAGCTGGGGAAATTAAAAATGGAATAAAGGCACTTATCAATTCAGCAGAGGACAGGAAAAGGAAAATTATAAAAAGAAAACAAAATAAATGAAGACAATAGTAAAGACATTCAAATGTTATCTCTAATCACAATAAATAATTGTGAAATAAAATTTACTTATTAAAAGAACTTACTAATCTATTGAAATTTAAAAAATTAACCCCAAATTTTTATTATCCAAGTTTTATATCTGCCTCTTACAGACTAGTATGATTTTAATCAAAGATACATTAAGAACATTCAAGAGATGTAATCTTGCATTTCTGATTTAAAAACTCATATTTAAAAACTGAGACTTGTGTTTGCATAACCTTGATGATAAGGGAAATGAAAACCCAAACAGATGGATGTTTATGAAAACTGGTATTTCAGGAAAGCATTTGAAGTAAGAAGTCTTTTCCATCTCCTTCTTAGATTGGAGAACCATTCTTTTAGAATAGAGCTTGTTCTGAACTGTACTCCCAAGTCTGCCAAAATGAAAATATTTAGCAATCTGAAACATTTGTTTTCTAAAATTTTAGATGGATTGCTTTTCAGAATGATTTCCTAACCAACATTATAGGAAATCTTCTAGGTGATAAACAGCCAAATGTCTTCTTACTTAAAAGTTGATTTTTAAAAATGTACTAATGCAGATGTCATCCAGTATTTAACATACTGAACCTGAAGGATTAATGTATATTGTCCATGTACTGTATGGATATGAACTTAAATAATTCTCATTGATCAATAATGTATTTCCATGTCATGCTCAATTCCAAGAACACAAATTTCTGCATCTTCCGTGAAAATTGTATTTTTCAGTTGTAACAACATTCTCAAAGAGTTTCGGGTTGTCCTTAGCTTGCTCTTTTTAATTGCAAAGTGTAGAAGATTCCTGAACAAATTTCTTGCACATGAAGAGCTTACTGTCACTACCACCACAATCATCCATCCATAATCCCTGGCAACCACGAATCTTTTCTCTATCTCTATAATTTTGTTATTCCAAGAGGGTTATATAAATGAAATCATTCAGTCTGTAACCTTTTTTTAAAAAATCCATCATTATTCCCTTGAATTTCACCCAGGTTGTTGCCTTTATCAATATTTTGTCCATTTTATTGCTGAGTACTCTTCCTTGGCATGGATAGATCACAATGGGTTGATCTATTCACCCATTGAAGGATAACTGGGTAGTTTCCAGTTTTTGGTTATTATGAATAAAGCTGCTATGAACAATCCTATACAAGTTTCTGCATGATCATACATTTTCGTTTCTCTGTGGTAAATTCCCAGGAGTGCAGTTGCTGAATCATATAAGTACATGTTTAATTTTTAAAAGAAACTGCCAAACTACTTTCCATTGAATATCCCACTAGCAATGTGTGAGTGATCCAGTTTCTCTGATTCTTGCCAGTATCTGGTGTCGTCATTATTTTTAATTAGCCATTCTGAGAGGTATGTAGTGATATCTCATTGCTATTTTAATTTATATTTCCTTAAGGGCTAATGAAGTTGAACATCTTTTTATGGGCTTATTTGCCATGTGTATGTTCTCTTTGGTGAAGAGTTTGTTTATCCCTTTACCCCATTTTCTGATTTGATTGTTTATTTATTGTGCTTTTAGAATTCTTTATATTCTCTAGATAAAAGTCATTTGTCAGATATATGTTTTGCAAATATTTTCTCCCAAGTTGTAATTTGTCTTTTCATCTTTAAGAGAGTCTTTCTGTGAGCAAACATTTTAAATTTTGATGAAGCCCAAATTATCAGTTTTTCCTTTTATGGATTTGTGCTTTTGGTATCAAGCTTAAGAACTCTGCCTAGCTCTAGGTCCCCAAGATTTTCTCTAATGATTTTTTTTCTAAACTTTTCTAGTTTTACACTTTACACTTAAGTCTGTGATTTATTTTGATTTAATTTAGTTAACTTTTGTATGAGGTGCAGGTATTTGTGGTGTGTCTTTTTACTGGGTGTCCAATTGGTTCAGCCCATTTGTTGGAAAGGCTATCCTCCCCTCACTGAATGGCCTTTGCACCTTCGTCAAAAATAAGTTGAGCACATTTGTGTGGGCTCCTGCCTGGGTTCTCTATTCTGCACCATTGATCTCTGTGTCTATTCCCTCACTAACGCTGCACAGTCTTGATGACTGTAGCCATGTAAGAAATCAGGTAGACTGACTCTTCCTACTTTCTTCTTCTTTTTATTTTTTAAAAATATGTTTTTGTTTATTTCAGAGAGAGGAAGGGACAGGGAGAGAGAGATAGAAACATCAATGATAAGACAGAATCATTGATCAGCTGCCTCCTGCACATCCCCCACTGGGGACTGAGCCCACAACCAGGGCATGTGCCCTGATCAGGACTTGAACTGTGACCTCCAGGTTCATAGGTTGACGCTCAATTACTGAGTCACTCCGCCTGGGCATTTTATTCTTCTTTTTAAAAACTGTTTTAGCTATTCTAGTTCCTTTGACATTTCATATAAATTTTATAATAATTTTAACTATGTCTACAAAAAATCTTGCTAGTCTTTTCATAGGAATCGTATTAAACTTGTATATAAATTTTGGAAAATTGACCTCTTTATTATGCTGAGTCTTCCAATCCATGAACACAGTATGTCTCTTTATTTAGTCATATCATCATTTATTTCTTTCACCAGTATATTGTAATTTTCATCATACAGATTCTATACATTTTTTGTTAGATTTACACTTGAATATTTAATATTCTTTGGAAAAATGCTACTGCATTTTTTACATTTAGGTTTCTACTTGTTTGCTATTAGTATTCAGAAATGCAACTGATTTGTGCATGTTCATCTTAGGTCTTGCCACCTTGCTGGACTCATGAGTTCAAAGAGGCTTTTTTTGTTGTTACTGTTGTTTTTGGTAGATTCCTTCATATTTTCTAGGTATACAATCATGTTACCTGAAAATAGAGATGATTTTCTTTATTTCATTCATTATAGTATATTTTTAAAAAGTTAAGTTCTATACTTCTTTCAAGATACATAACTTAAAAAGATTCTGAAAATTTGAAAACAAAGAATGGAACAAGACATACCAGGTTAATACACAACACACAACAGATGGTAGAGACTTGTTAATATCAGAAAACATATATATGCATTAATAAAAATAAAAACAGGACACTACATAAGTATCAATCCTCTAAGAATATAATCATAAACTTCTGTGCAACTAACAACATGTTCTTGATATTAGTAAAGCAAAAGCTGACAATTATAAAGACAATTTTGCAAAATATGGTGGGACAGTTGAATACACATATTAAAAATTAATTGACCAATTAGAAAAAAATTACAATGAAATAAAATTTTGCAAAGTAAAGTTATGGAGTTTGAGTTAATGTGTGTGGACACACACACACGTATCATACATCCAACTAATAGGAAATACACTTTGATTTTAAGCACTAGTGGAACTTGTATAAAATTGACCATTCAAATAAGGCTGAAATTTCAAAGTAAAGTTGCCCTATAGACCACAATCTCTTGTCATGGTACATTTACATTAGAAATAGACAATAAAAAGAAAATTTAAAAGCACCTATGTTTGAAATATTAAAGATACACTTAAATAATCCAATGATTAAGAAAAAATTACGTTGGAAATACAAATAAAATATTTAGAAATAGACACCATGAAATTACCACCTGTAAAAAAAATGAGAAGGATAAATGTTACTTAAAGATAAATCATAGTCTTACATTCATTTATTAAAAAGATAAACTGAAAATAAGTGATGTAGAACACAGTAAACCTAGATAGAGTGAAAAGTGAGAAGTAATAATAATTTTAAAAGCAGAAGTTAATAAAATTTAAAAGAAATATACTTTAGTATAAGAGAAAAGAAGGCAAATCTAAAATCTGCTCTTGCACAATTTTTTAAATCTTATCCTTTGAATCGATGAGTCATTTACATGGTCCAAAATTCAAAATGTATGAACTGGTATGTAACTAAAAGGTTTCTTTCCATTTCTTTTGCCTGGCCATCCAATTTCTCTTCCACAGACAACCAACATTATAGTCTTTCTCATCCTTCTAGTGGTAATTTTTGTTCATTAAGTCAGTATACATAGTATAGTGTTCCCAGCTTCATTTTTTAGCTCAAATGGTAAACTGAATATATTTTTCAGATCTTTTTTTTTTTTAATTTTTTAATTAAATCTTTATTGTTCAGATTATTACATTTGTTCCTCTTTTTTCCCCCCATAACTCCCCTCCTCCCAGTTCCCGCCCCACCATCCGCCCTCACTCCCCACCCACTGTCCTCATCCATAGGTGCACGATTTTTGTCCAGTCTCTTCCCGCATCTCCCACACCCCTTTCCCCCCCAAGAATAGTCAGTCCATTCCCTTTCTATGTCCCTGATTCTATTATAATCACCAGTTCATTCTGTTCATCGGATTATTTATTCACTTGATTCTTAGATTCACTTGTTGATAGATGCATATTTGTTGTTCATAATTTGTATCTTTACCTTTTTCTTCCTCTTCCTCTTCTTAAAGGATACCTTTCAGCATTTCATATAATCCTGGTTTGGTGGTGATGAACTCCTTTAGCTTTTCCTTATCTGTGAAGCTCTTTATCTGACCTTCAATTCTGAATGATAGCTTTGCTGGATAAAGTAATCTTGGTTGTAGGTTCTTGGTGTTCATCACTTTGAATATTTCTTGCCACTCCCTTCTGGCCTGCAAAGTTTCTGTTGAGAAATCAGCTGACAGTCGTATGGGTATTCCCTTGTAGGTAACTGAGTTTCTTTCTCTTGCTGTTTTTAAGATTCTCTCTTTATCTTTTGCTCTTGGCATTTTAATTATGATGTGTCTTGGTGTGGTCCTCTTTGGATTCCTTTTGTTTGGGGTTCTCCGCGCTTCTTGGACCTGTAAGTCCATTTCTTTCACCAGGTGAGGGAAGTTTTCTGTCATTATTTCTTCAAATAGGTTTTCAATATCTTGCTCTCTCTCATCTTCTGGCACCCCTATAATTCTGATGTTGGTACGCCTGAAGCTGTCCCAGAGGCTCCTTACACTATCCTCGCATTTTTGGATTCTTTTTTCATTTTGCTTTTCCGGTTGGGTGTTTTTTGCTTCCTCGCATTTCAAATCATTGACTTGATTCTTGCGATCATCTAGTCTGCTGTTGGGAGTCTGTATAATATTCTTTATTTCAGTCAGTGTATGCTTAATTTCTAGTTGGTTCCCCAATATAACATCGAGGGTCGCATTAGTTTTCTTGTAGATCTCATTAAGTTTATCGGCGGCTTCTAAACAGTTCTTGAGAGACCTTAAAAGTGTGGTTCTGAACTCTAGATCTTCCATTGACAATTTTGTCCTGTTTCTTTGTCTCCGCATTTTGTTATGCTTCCTTGGTGCACCCCCTAGTGGTCTTTGTTTGTGGTTTTATAGTTAAATCTTGATTGTTGTAGCTAATTCCAGGGAGGGTTTGACCTCTAGGCCAGGTGGCTATGAGAATCAGCTGTGTCAGCAGTGAGAGAACTTCTGTCCTCTAGGGAGGTGCTAATCTAGCCTTTGCCTGAGGCTATCCGGCAAATGCCTCTGTGCAGGGCTTGGGCGGGGCGGGTCGCACAGGATCAACAGGGTGGGCTGGAGAGAGCAGTGATGGCCGCTCTCAGTCCTGTCCCCAGGGGCTCTGCCTCTCTGAGTCCCAGCACCCGCTGCAAAGCTCAGAGAGAAAGCTGCCCTCGCTCTGACCGAAGCCAGGCAGTCCCGCTTCTCCCGTTTGAGTTTGGGTCCCTAAAGACTCGCCCGGATCTGGAGCTCAGAGTCTGCGACTCCCTCCCGATTGAAAACGCCAACCGCGCCCTCCGCCGCCAGCCCGCTCCGCGCGCGCACTCCGCACCTCAGAATTTGACTTCAGCACTGCGCCTCCTCTGAGTGTCCGTATGCGTTTCTCTTTCCTCCTAGTTGTAGGACTTCCATTCAGCCAGCGTTCCAGTGGTTTTGGGTGATGTCCGTTCTGTCTTTTAGTTTCACTTTTGAAGTAGTTGTTCAAAGCAGCAAACTCCGGCGTTAACCTATGCCGCCATCTTGGTTCTCCTATTTTTCAGATCTTTAAAAAGATTGAAAAGGAGAGAGAGAGAGAGAGAGAGAGAAGAGGGAGGGAGAGAGAAGAGGGAGGGAGAGAGAAGATATAAATAATATTGGGAATGAAAAGGAGTACATAACTATAATATGGTAAAAATTCTAAACATCCTAATTAAATATGGTACCAACAGTTTTTCATATGTACGCCACTAAACTAGAAAATGCAAATGAAGTAGATGATTTTCAGAAAAATATAAACTACCTGCATCAGTCATGGCCGTCATGAAAACAGAGCAACAGAGCTCTCTAGGTAGTACAATAAAAGGAATTTAATACAGGAGATTCACTACAAAGGAGAACTTCAAAGTGAAAGAGCAGGTGTGAGGCAACCCTGGGATTAATACCATCAGGAAGCTATTACCACCTCTAGGGCCTGAGGGACCACTGGGGAGTTGGCATTAATGGAGTGTAAGAACGATGGTCACCGATCACCCTCTGGTAGGAGCTGGATTTGTGGCAGGGGCTGAGAGGGACCTGGACCCTGTTTTGTGGGAGCTGGTACTTCAGAAGAGACAGCCACTGCTGGAGGCAGAGGGGGGACAGGAGACATGGCTTGGCGTCGCCCTTCCTCCTACCCACTAGTCTTCTACTAGTGCTTACCATTACCCAAAGCTTGCCAATTGGATAGGGAATCTCAGAAATGTAGTTTGCTGTAGGAAGGTAGAGAAATTATCAGAGAACAGATAGGAAAGAAATGATATCGTTAAAACTGACTCAAGAAGAAGAAGGGGGAAATAAGAAACAACACCTAACAACAATAAACCTGTAACCATTACAGCGACAGAATCTACAGGTAGAATATTCTCTGTATCTTCCTTAACCTCCTAATCTCCAAAGACCCTGGACCCAGACAGTTTTATAGGAATTAAACAGATAATTCTAGTCTTATATAAATTATTTTAGATAACTGAAAAAGTAGAAAAGCTGCCTAATTCATTTTATGCAGATAGTGTAACTTGGAAATTAAAACTAGAAAGGGATAGCATAAGAAAAGATAATCATAGAATAATTGTATCTCATTTATGAACACAGACAGAAAAATCCTAACTAAAATAAGAACAAATTAAATTCAACATACACCTATGTATCAATCTATATAAATGAGACAACATAATTAAGTGGAGTTTTCCCATCAAGTAATGATATTTCATCATAAGATATATTAATCAGCATTGTCAGAATGAAAGACAAAAATCATTCTCAACAGACACAAAAATTATGTTGGAATAAACTTAAATATTTAAGATTAAAGAAACAACGAATTACAAATAGAAGGGAACGCCCTTAATCTTATTTCTAGACTCACTGTTTCCACTCCATCACCTAATATTTTTCCCTCAACCAACTACATCAGGCTATCGTCTTCACCATCTCATTGCCAAATTTAATGGAAAATTGTCATTTTAGTCTCTTGGCAGCTTTTGACACGGAGGATCTCTCCCTCCTTCTTGCAACACTTTCTTCTCTTGGCTACTATGACCCTATACTCCCCTAGTTTTTCCTCCTACATCAGTGGTCATCCATTCTCATTCTTATTTCATATTTTTCTGGTATGTAAGTGTTAAAGTTCCTTGCAGTTCAGCCCTGCACCCTCTTCAGTTCCTCTCCTCATTTTTGCTGGCCAGCCTGATGCTCTCGTTCTCTCCTGTGATGATACATATCACTTGCACACTGGTGACCTCCCAAGCATATCCAGCTCCATCCTCCTAGCTGACATCTTCACTGGAGATAAAAAAAGCATCTCACACCTAACTTGTCCAAAGCAGAACACTTGGCTTCCCTTCATCCCCTAGCAACACACAACCTTTTCCTCTCCAGGGCCTTCCTGACTCTGTAAAGGCTACTCCAATCACCAGTTGCTTAGGTAAGAACTGTAGGGTTGGCTGCTCTTTCCCTCAACCCTACATCCAATTCACCATTCAATGTTGCTGGTTTTATCTTTTTTTTTAATTTAAATATTTTTTCAATTATAGCTTACATTCAATATTTTGTATTAGTTTTAGATGTACAGCTTAGTGGTTAGACAAGCACATGCTTTACAAAGCGCTCCCACCCACCTGATGTTTCCAGTACCCACCTGGTACCATATGTAGTTACTAAAAATTTACAGATTATATTCCCGGTGCTATACTTTACAACCTTATGACTGTTTTGTAACCACCAATCTGTACTTCTTAACTCCTTCACCTTTTTCACCCATCCACCAGCCCCCTTCCCCTCTGGCAACCATCGGTCTGTTCTCTATGTCTGTGAATCTGTCTTGTTTGTTCGTTTATATTGTTCTTTAGATCCCAAAAATCTTCAGATATGCCGTTAATCCAACCAGTTCTTACTGCCTTCATAGCTCCCAACCCAGCCCGAGCCAGCACAGTCTCTTATGCAACTGACTGCAATGGCTTCCCACTCGTCTTGCAGCGTCTACTCTTGTTCCCCTACAGTCAATTCTGCCAATAGCAGCCAGACAGAACTTCTTAAAACTAATTCAATCCCAATCATGTCCCTCATTAAGACCCCCCCGCCCCCCCCCCGCCGCCGAAGTCCTCTATTGGCATTCAGACTAAATTCCAAACTTCTTGTAGTCACCTATGCGGCCTGACAATGCTACCTCACTGACTCATTTCCTACTCTTCTCCTAGTTATGTTGCTCTCCATCTGCTTCCTGGACAGACTAGGCTCACACCTACCTCAGGCATTTCCTTCACTGCAGAGACTGCCATCTTCCCAGGTCTTCACATGAGCAGCTCTGCTCAGCCAGATCCCCTTCACAGAGTCTCATTACCTCACCTTCTAGTCTCAGTGGACAGCCAGCAATGGATGGGCTCTTCAGCCTTCACTGAAGAAAGCCACCTTTTTCATTGTCATGCTATATCCCGGGGATGGTTCAGTGGGTGACAGTAGGTACAATACAATACCACGTAGCATGTGTTTGAATAATAACTTATAGAGTGAAACATGCCCACAAATAAAAGCAAGACATAAGATATACTTCAAATTTTGTCATATGCATTTATATTTTAAAAGGCCAGAAGAAACATATCAGAATTTAACAGTGATTACCTCTGAGAGGTTAGATGATTAGTGATTTTTACTTTTGAAACTATTTCTGTCATTTCTAAGTTGTGTAACAAACATAAGTTCTATGATCTGAAAAGGCAACTTTTTAATAAAGAGCCTTCATCTCACCCTGGCCGGTGTGGTTCAGCTGGTTGGAGCGTTGTCCTGTATAACAAGGGGTGGCAGGTTCCATTCCTGGTTGGAGCACATACCAGATTGTGGGTTCCCTCCCTGGTCCACTTGGGGTTTATGCAGGAGGCAGCTGATCGATGTTTCTCTCTCTCCTCTCTCTCTTTCTCTCTCTCCCCCTCCCCCTTCTCTCTCCTTTTCTGTCTCTAAAAAATAAATCTATAAAAATTAAAAGGTAAAATAAAAAATTTAAAAGTTTTTTTGAAGAAAAAAAAACCTTCATCTTTGCCACTTCATCCCCTCCAGTCCAGTTGGCACTAGATCAAAGCAGAGATCCAGGTAATTAAAAACCATCACTATAAGCTGCCCCCTTGTCCAGGGCCTTTTAAAAAATGTAAACGGGTATCTGAAATGGGTGTACAGGTCAACAAACAAGAAAAGATAGTGAAGGATCAGCATTTTATTCCCCAATCTTGCCTAAATATATAAATACTAGAGGCCCAGTGCATGAAATTCATGCACTCGGGGGTGGGAGGGTCCCCTCAGCCTGGACTGTGCCCTCTCGCAGTCTGGGAGCCCTTGGGGGATGTCCAACTGCCAGGGGATGTCCATGGGGAGTGGGCCTAAGCCAGCAGTCAGACATCCTTAGCACTGCTGCGGAGGCAAGAGAGGCTCTCGCCACCGCCGCTGTGCTCACCAGCCATGAGCCCGGCTCAGGGCTTCTGGCTGAGTGGCGCTCCCCCTGTGGGAGCACACTTACCACCAGGGAGCAGCTCCTGCATTGAGCATCTGCCCCCTGGTGGTCAGTGCGCATCACAGCGACTGGTTGTTCCACCAGTAGATTTGCATATTAGCCTTTTATTATATAGGATTCCATCCCCCCAAGTATAGCCATTGCATTGTCCTGAAGGAGACTGTGACATGAACTGATAGCATTTGTTGCCCCAGGGGAAGGGTTAAACTCTGAAAAAAGGGGGGTGGGTTGAACAAGGAAGAAAAACTCTCAATATGTCATAAAATATACATGCTATGTCTAATTTATTCCTGTTCATTTGAGGCAACATATCTAATGTGTTACGAACATTTCTGGTAATACACTATCACTGTGCCCTTTAATAATGTGTTAGTGTCTGTAGCTCTCATTTGGACTTGGTGAATTACTGTTTTATTTAATGAAAAAAAAAGATAAATTGTCTTTGATTTGTGTTTATTAATTTCTATGAATTGGGTCTGTGACATTTATGAAAGCTTAGGCACATAATTTCTTTCTTTAATTTACAGCTGGGGAACTGTTTAAATATAATTTTTAATGATGCAGAAAATGCTTGCTGACATATTTGTTTCCTGGGTTTCTAACATGCATATTTACCATTTCTATATGATGAACAAACACTGTCTCAAATGGTGGAGAAAGAAAAATGTTACCGGTTTAGGATGCCTTTATTAAATCTTAGCTCTTGTATTTTGGTGGTGGCAGGCTGAGTTTCTTGGAGGTTGATAAGTTTAGTGCAATTGCGGTCTGGTTCAGGCTAACTCAGTTTGATAGGTAAGGCTTTGCAGGTGTAGCAATCATCAATTTGGTGCAAAACTTCAGAACAAAGCCTAAAAATAGGTGTCACTTCGACAGTATTTTAGGGGATGGAAGAAGTTAAATAACCAATGAGGTACATTTCTCAAAGAAAAATATGTTTTCTCTATTTCCTAAGGATGAAATAGTTTTATCAGCAAAATAGGCATTTTTCTTCACATTTAATTTCTTTAAAATCATTCTATTTGTCCTGTTCTGCAATTTAGTCACATTCATGTGTAACTCATTTGAGAAGCGATATAGCTACTGTTCAGAGATTTCAATTTTGAATTGTTCTGAAATTTCAACTTTTGAATTTTTAAATAAACACCAGCTTGACATGGTAATTTTTTCTTTCAGAATAAAGGAGTCAAATGTTTATTTTGTTTTATTTTTCATCAGAGCATATTTTGGGGGGAAATCACTAGCTCTTTCATGAGCAATCAGTGAATAAAAAATAGGGAGGCTGAAAGGTCTGCTCTTCTTCTGACTTCTGTCATTAAAACAGATGTTCTCTATGACCTTGACCAAACAACGCCATCCCCTAATCAGAAAGGAGCAGACTTGGTGGTGGATTTATGATAGATATCTGTGCCACAGCTTGGAAGACTATCCAGGGCTGTGGGCTCTTACAGACTCATTTTTGTGCTGAAATCTGGCTTGTAATTTGTTTTATATGCTTTCACCTAAACATGGTTTGCTTTTTCAAAAAGATCTCCTTATGAATTGGATCGTTCAGATATATTCATCACAATTATGAGGGGCTATAGCTTTAAGTATATGATGGACTTGCTGATGTCAGCAGTGGAAAACTCATGCTGCCGATATCAGCTGACAAGACACTAATTACTAGTTATGTGGCTGTTGCCTGCTTAAGGAGCTATTCAGTGAGTTATGCTTTAGAAAAGCTGGGGAGTACAGAGCTGATCCAGGGAGAGATATCTAATATGAAAACACCACAGAAGTTCTCAGGTTGAGCCTCCCAACAGAGATCTATCTAATTAGGAAGCATCTATTTCAATACTAAACCACAAAAAAGCCCGGCTGGGAAAGAAGTTATAGGAAGACACAGAGCCATCACTAGTTGGCGGACAGCAAATGCAACCTAAGCATGTTTCTCAGCATTTAATCAATAGGGGCTCTGGGACAATTACTCCCTCATGAGAACCTATTTGGTCAGAGCAAGAGGAAGGGCCTTCCTAGGGGATCTGTCTGGAGACCCCTCATCAACACCACTGATCTGACTCTCAGAGGTGAGGCCAATCTGGGAGCTAGACCCTGACTGAATTCTCGCCGCGAAAATGGCAGAATCGACCATGTTCAGCCCTTGGGTGACCAGGGAAGTTGCACTTGCTAGTAGCTCTGAGGTCCAGGTGAGGCAATGGAGCGAGTGAGGGCTTTTCATTCAACGGAAGGATCAGGTTGGTAAATTCTGCTGTTAGACCCTAATGTTTTTTAGGACAAAAACATGTTGCTAAGGTTAGATTCCATGTGTGTTCCATAAGGATCAGGTTGGTAAATTCTGCTGTTGGACCCTAATGTTTTTCAGGACCTAAACATGTTGCTAAGTTTATATTCTATGTGTGACCCTAGAGAGATCTTCAAAAACAACAACAACAACAATAACAAAACAAAATAAACAAACCAAAAAAAACCCCAAACACTACAGCTTTCCTCTGAGGCTAAGAAAAGGAAAAACCTGGTCACTTATTTGTCAAATAGGAGAGGACAGCAAAGCCTCACCGAGCTGTCTTTGTGGAGTTGTTGAGCCTCTGCCCACACACTGGCTCAGAACATTTGCGGGAGTGCAGCTGGGCACACAGGTGTGGGGAGCCGTCCTCACACCTCAGCCGGCTTTCTCCTCTCGCTTCTGTGTCTGTGTCATCAGCTGGTATGCGGAGAGTTTTATGGACCAGCCTGCTGAACAGGCTGTTAATGAGTCACGCCTGCTCCCTGCCGTAACGTGGGCACAGTCTCACTCCCCAGGAAGAGAGACAGAACAGAGGAGAAAAAGGTATTTTGCAAACACTTCCTTATGCTGATACATGCTTTATCTATCCACAGAATAAGGAAGAAGTCATGAGAGGTTTTTCTAGAAACGCCAACCAGTTGATTCCATACACTTTTGAGTCTTTAGTCTGGAATGTGAAGCCCTGGCCAGGGCCGCAGGGTAGGATGGAAGCAGGATGGCCATCAAGCCCAGGACAACATGAGTGGTCCAAGTTCAGCAGAGGGCTGAGCAGCTACATGCCCAGGAGCAAGGTGTACATCCCTCTGTGCTCCAGACTGCTCCTCAATAAGAAGCTCCCTGTCCTGCAACAGAATTACGTAAGTCATACCCTTAACAATCCTAGCGTGATGCTGGGCACAAGGGACATTCTGTAACCATCACTTGCCTTCCTCACTTTGTCTTATATTTTGTGTTCCTGCCACAGTTGGCCCTGAGACAGGGACTCCTGGGCATGGATGCTACAGCGGAGAAGTGACATGGGGACTGGGGAACAGTCGGAAAGGACATGATATGAAGCTAGACCAGTGTGGGTGACTGGAACTTAATCCCCTCGGGAAACAGGGCAACACAGGGCCTGGAATCATCCCACCTGAGGGAGGGGAGTGCTGAGGTCTACAGACACCTCCTCCCAAGACTCATCGACTAGTGAGAGGGGGGCAGATTTATTGTCAGGAGATTCCAGCCTGAAGGATGCCACCTGCAGTTCTGGGGCGAAGCCATCAGTGCAGAGATGCAATTCTGGCAGCTGGACGTCAGCTGAAGAACACAGAAACTTCCTAGGGATGTGGGCAGGGCAATGACAGACACCGTAGGGAACACCAAGACATCGCAACCACGGGTAGCTCCCATTGAGAGGCCACGATCTAATAAGGAAGATAGGACAGCTGAAACTTCAAAGGAAAAGGTTTGCGATGCCGAGATGTCTGCCATTTCAGGGAGCAATCAGCACCTGGATCTCCCCAGGGTGGCACTCACTACATGGGCCTCTGGCTCTTAGCTCTGCATCTGATCTGTCAGCATCCAGAGAGTGAGCTCAGAGGAGCACCCAGACTCTTGTTAACCAGAACCCACAGAGTCTGGGCAAAACACTAGAAGGCCCACGTATTGACCTGCATTCTCCTTTTGTAGGCTGTGCTCCATGAGAGACCAAATTAGATCTTAAAGCGGATTTATAAGAGGATATTCAGAAAAATGGATGTTATTAAGAATCGCTCCTTAATAGAGATAGCTCAAGGAGCTCCTCTCCACTGAAGGGATGGCTTTGCCTGTATGGTTGTTCAGAGGGAAACAGTTTGTCCCCAAGTCTCCATCTGGCTCTGCCAAGGGTGGACGCCAGCTCATTAACTTGTGGCTTCCAAAAAGGCAGGGTATTCAATAGTTAAGAGTGAAGACTTCAGAGTCAGGATACTCCTGGTTCAAATCTTGTCCCCCCATTGTATTAGCGGTGTGACCTTGGTAGCTATTTAGTCTCTCTGTGCCTCAGCTTCCTCATCCATAATAGCACCTATTTTGACCCAACTGGTGTGACCCAGTAGTTGAACATCAACCCATGCACCAAGAGGTTGTCGGTTCAATTCCCAGTCAGGGCACATGCCAGGGTTGTGGGCTCAATCCCCAGTAGCGGGTATGTAGGAGGCAGCCGATCAATCAATGTTTCTGTCTCTCCCTCTCCGTTCCTCTATAAAAATCAATATGAATGTATTTTTTAAAAATTCTAAAAAATAGTACCTATTCTGTAGAGTTGTGAGTATACAATGTAATGATATATACAATGTGACACAAGAGTTCACAGTATTTGGCACAGAATGAAGTCTTAGTTATCATTCTAGATGCTAAGAAGAACCTCTTGTTTTGTTTTGTTTTGTTTTGTTACTCTTCACTCAAGGATACTTTTTCCATTGATTTTTAGAGAGAGTGGAAGGGAGGGAGAAGTGGGGACAGAGAGAGAGAGAGAAAGAGAGAGAGAGAGAGAGAGAGACATCAATGTGAGAGAGACAGATTGGTTGGTTGCCTCCCACACATGCCCCTATTAAAGCAGGGGAATGAACCTGCAACCCAAGTATGTGCCCTTGACCAGGAATTAAACCCACAACCCTTCGGTCCATGGGCTGATACCCTAACCACTGAGAAAAACTGGCCAGGGCTGAAGAACCTCTTTTTTTTTTTTTTTTTTTTTAGGTTGACACTGTCTTTTTAAGGTATAGTAATAGTTTTCAGCAAGTTTTATTTTGTTCTTGGAACCAGTGTATCCCATTAAAGTGTCTTTGCTATCATTGTCCTAAAAGGTCTTCCACTTGTGTGCTAGGAAGGGGGAAGGCCTCATTTCTCCTCCCATTTTCCTGATTATAGATATAAATGCAATAACTACTCAGCTAAAAAAACAACTCGGGCAGGGCTCAGAGGCTCTCTGAAGTCCCAAGTGGGAACACTACACATGCGTTTGACCAATGGCTGAACAAGCAGCCAGTCTAGAATTTTATGCTGAGACTACATTTTCCAATGTTGCCCAAGTGAGAACATCTTTAAGTATTTGGGGCTGGAATATACTTGGGATTCTGCCAAATGTGTCTCTCATACAACTTGGGGGCAAAGCAACAAATCAGAGCCACTGTCAGATTGAGCCCTAATGCCTAAAGTGCGTTTCTTGATGGAACCAAAGATCCCCAAACGTCTGGGGCTAGTGAAATGGATCAGTGCGGAATGTACATGTTGAAAGACCTGTTAGAAAAGCTATTGGCACCAAGGCGCTGGAAAGGACATTGGACTTAGAGACCCTGCACAGTCAAGGAGAATAAAAGGATTCCTTGAATAGTGGAGTAAAAGTATCACTACAGAATGTGGACATTGAGAGACCTGTAAGGATGCGGATCAATAGCAAGTATGAGAGAAAGGATACTGGGCGTGGAGTGAGAAGCTCAGTTCCTATTTCAAATTGGTCGCTAATTAACAATGAGACTTTGGGAAGATCATTTAGCCTTTCTGGGCTTTCTCTAGGTTTGGCTAGTTGTTCTGTAAGATACAGTCTAAGTCTAGCACTACTCTGTGATTCTAAATATTGAGAAATAGATGAGAGAAAGGGTTTTTTCAGTTGGAAAACAAAAATTTCCATTTTCCATAAAATTTTCCCCCATCAATCCAGTCCCTGGGAAGAAATCTAAGTGTACTAAAATGAAGACAATTAACAGTCCTTACTACTGCTCTGTCATAAATCATTGTTAACTCAGAGAAAGCAGATGAATGAATAGCTATAAGACATATTTCTATAGATTGGTTTGTTTATATCCCACAAATTTAATTTCATAAAACCAGGCACCCATTCCATTCTCAGAAGGACAGTATACTGTGGACTCTCCAGGCAAACACAGATAGAACAGGTGCTAATAGATCAATAGGTGAGGACCATGCACTGCCATTGCAGCCTAAGAATGTGATGTCACTGGTGACTGGATGAGAGCAGTTTGGGGTGAGTGGTGCAAGAGATGGCCAGAGTGGATTGAGCTTAAGGGAGGATGGGAGAAGAGAAACTGCAAATGGTGGGAATAGATAATTGTTTTCTCAAGTTTTGCTGCAAAGGAGGAGACAAATAGTGGTGCAGTAGAGTCAAAAGGGTTTTTCAAATTAGAAAAGGACAATATGTTGTACACTAATGAGAACTATCCAGTAGAGAGGGAACAACTGATGATACTGGAGGAGAAAGGGGACAATTATTGGGGCAATGTCCTTGATTAGTCCGAGAGGATGGGACCCAAAGGGAGAGTATTTGGGCACAGGTGGCTGGATGTGGTGTTGGGAGACTTCTGAGCACAAAGATGGGGGAGGAGGTGTTGGAGGTTTGAAGAGAGGGAAGACTAAGATGGAACTGGCCACCAGGGAACACGACAAAGTGATGGAACCAGGAGGAGTTCCAGGCAGTATCAAGGACCACTTGAGGTTAGTGGCCATGAACTTTATGTGAAATCAGTCAGCATACTTGGCTGTTTTTCTGGCCATGTTTGGGTGTTTGTCTGGTCATGCTGTTAGGCTATCAGTACCTAATAGGTAGAGTTGAAATTTAACTGAGACTTTGGTTAAGTCAAGCCAGTACAAGGGAGAGAGGGGCAAGGAGTCAATTCTATATGTAAGGGGATGGTTATGAAGATAGACTATGACGTTTAAACTGGGTGGGGAAGGGATAGAGGGTGTCATGGGATGGAACAGTGAGAAGGTAATAGGAATGCTGGATTAGAGTCCCGGTGGTACCGAAGGACTGTTTGTGTTGGGCTGCCAGAGCGAACCAGCTCTAAAGATAACAGGGTGATAAGAGAATAGGATGTCTGAAATTAAAATTTTTGCAGTGTGGAAATTATTAATAATGAAAAGGTTAAAGGTATGACCGTAGAAGTGAGTAGCAGAGATTGAAGCTGTTGGAGAAAAGAAATTAAGGAACCAAAAGGCCAGGGTACTGAAAAGAAGATCTGGTTATTGAAATCACATGAATAACAATTGGATTGATTTTGAAGACAAAGGAGCAAGGGGTAGCGGCCTTGGGGTCAGGAGACAGCAGAAACTAGGGGGTGGCACCATCGGAGGAGTGAGATTCCAAGCTGGGTGTTTTGGAAGAAGAGTAGCGCAGTTACAGAGCAGCAATGTGGGACGTGAAGAACACCTATTCCACTTCTGACTCCGTAGTACAAAGACTAAATAACTACCAGACCACCTGCGAGGACTAGAGAAAACGTGTCTAAGGGGGAGCCAGGTGTCAGCCAGAAAACATTCAGAAAGGCTGTTGGAAGAGGTTGACAATCTAGGGCCAGTGCCAGCAAACTACAGACCAGGGACCCCCTGTTTTTGTAATAGTCCTACAGAGAGGTGTGGAATCCAGAAAGAGAGCAAGTGGGACTCTCGCTTGACCCCCTACTGTTGGTCACCTGCCAGGTGGGAGGCTTATTCTGAGTACACATTCTTTTTCTTACCTGGACCAAGATTTCTCCAGGTCAACAAATCATCTTGGTTAGAACGCATCATTACAGAATGTAGCCTTAGTTAACCTTGCATTCATTACTCATCTTAGATTGGGCATTGCTTATCAGATTCTCCAATACAGATTTACTAATTCCAATTTAATATTGCTGCTTCATTAAACTGGGGGACCTTCAGCCTGACCTTCAGTAAGATTAACTTGATTCTACTTTATGACAAATAAACACCATCCATATGCAATAACTTTAAAGAATTCAGTTGAATATTCAAAGGCAGATGACTTTCTAATGCACTTTGTTTTAATGTTAAATATTCTTCCTGCACATCCAAAGACGAGTGATTCAACTTGGACCCTTGCACAGGTGGTCAGACCTGGGAAGAAGTTGTGACACACACAAAGTTTTCTTTCCTTCTTGTCTTAACAACAAAGGAATACAATAAACGGCATTTCAAACAATAAAGTCACATCTCTGCAAATATCTCCCAGCCTGGGTCGAGTATTACCCAAAGGACCTAAAAACTTGGGGACTGTCACAAATGCCAGGCAGCGCATTTTCCTGATGGCAGGACGATCTCACGTGTCTGCCTCCCTGTGAATCCCTCTCATGCAGTGAGCACTTTCAGAACTCCCTCTACATCACGGCCCAAAGGACCATGGGACAGAGTCAATTTGCTGGCATGCATTACCCAACATTATGTGTTTATTTTGATAATGTCATTTAAGCTGTCTAGATTTTGTTGGATAGTGATCAGTTATTTTTTCATTCATTCATTCATTCATTCATTCATTCATTCAACATTTATTAAACAACTACTTTTTATTTTCCAGAACAGTATTCAGCAAAGAGGAGACCAAATCCAAGTAAGACATGGTCCCTATTCCTCATTTTCAAAAAGAAGTGAGGGCAAGATAGGAATGGATTCTGGAAATCAAGGGGCTTATTGATGATTTCAGTCAAGGTTCTAAAAAAGATTATTAAGCAGACATTTTGTGAACACTTAGACGAGAAGGTGGTGATTATTGGGAGTCAGTGTGCATCCAACAGGGATTCAGTGAGTCTAACATCATTTTCTCTTTTTTTAAAAAAAATATATTTTATTGATTTTTTACAGAGAGGAAGGGAGAGGGATAGAGAGTTAGAAACATTGATGAGAGAGAAACATCGATCAGCTGCCTCCTGCACATCTCCCACTGGGGATGTGCCCGCAATGCCCTTGACCGGAATCGAACCTGGGACCCTTGAGTCCATAGACCATGCTCTATCCACTGAGCCAAACCGGTTACGGATAATTTTCTCTTTTGATAACATTACCAGACTAGTGGATCAAGGAAATAATATAAGTCAGGTGGCTTCAGAAGGCTTCCTTTAAGTCCTTCTCTTTTCCCTTGTGGACGTATAGGAAGATGAATATTATAACAGTGGATAGGTTCTCAGCTAATTAACTCCTCCTTTCTTTTTATTCATTCATTCAATGAAGGTTTATGGTGCCAAATAAACAAAGTGTAAGGTACTCTGTGAAGTGATGGGGATGTATAGATGATCCCTGGGGAATTGATTGATAGGGTAATCACCAAGAATATTGATGAATGGATGAGTGTAAACCCAAAAGAAGCTTCTAGTGGTTTAGATGGCAGACTTGGACTTTCCCAAAGTTTTATCAGTAAATTGGATGAAAATATAGAAGATTTTATAATATTGGGGGAGGGGATTATGCCCACATATTAAAGAACCAGAAAAATTAGTCTCAAATAGATTAAAAGTACTAAACAATTCAAAATTATATGAAAGTATAGAACAGGCTGTTGAATCTCAGAGGCAAGGTGGGGGTGGGTGAGTGGGAAAAGATCAACCAAAGAACTTGTATGCATATATGCATAACCCATGGACACAGACAATAGGGTGGTGAAGGCCTGGGGTGGGGGGCAGGGGCAGACTAGAAGGGGTCCATGGGGGGGGGACATCTGTAATACTTTCAACAATAAAGTTTTTTTATCTTTAGAGGATCTGTGGAGGAAGGATAATGTTCTCAGCTATAAAGAAACAGGTAATCTAAACAGAAAAGACTGACAAATGACAGGTTTGAGTAAGCAGACTTTTAAAATACCCATAACAATGCAAAATCACATCACTAACCTAAAAAGGAAAAAAATTAGCTTGTGGAAAAGTTTTGCATCAAATATGACAGAATAGTATCTATAATATGCACACACACACAAAAACACACCCTGGATTCAGACGAATAAGAAAAGACATGATGAAAAAAACAACAACAATAAATTCATCAGGAATCAAACCCACAACCCTTTGGTCCATGGGTTGATGCTCTAATCACTGAGAAAAACTGGCCATGGCTGAAGTACCCCCTTTTTAAATCGACACGGTCTATTTTAGGTATGGCAATAGCTTTCAGCAAGTTTTACTCTGCTCTTGGAACCAGTGTATCCCATTAAGGTGTCTTTGCTTATTGTCCCAAAAGGTCTTCCATTTGTGTGTTGGGAAGGGAGAAGGCATCAATTTCTCCTCCCCTCTCACTTCCTCCTTGAGCTCCACCAATGCTTCCGTGTGGCCTCAATGGGCAAGGGTGGCAGTAGTCAGTCATCCAAGAAAGGAAAACAAGAGCTCCCTGGATCACATTCCCTCTGCAAAACCAGCAGTTATATAACTGGTGAAACTAATACACTCATGGCCTTTGGTAACCTTATAAATCAATGCAATTCTTTCAGAAAGCTCCATGGCAATAGGCATTACATTTTTAAAAACACTTTGTATCTTGTGACCCACTCATCCCATTTCTAAATGTTCATCCAAAGGACAGTATGTAAAGACAAATTTGCATGACAGCATTGTCCATGGTGTTGAACGTGTATAATATATACTATTCAGTAAAAAGAATAAAATATAAAAGTAGATGTACAGTGGGCAGACATATAAAAATAGGATAGGTATGCATATAGCAAGCTGTGAAGAGAATAGGCAGAAGTGAATATATTGATAAAATGCCCGCTGGGTAGCTCAGTTGGTTGGAGCAGAGTCCTCTACACCAAAAAGGTTGTGGGTTTGGTCCCTGGTCGGCACATGTATGGGAGGCAATGGATCAATGTTTCTCTCTCACATCAATGTTTCTGTCTCTCCCTCTATAAAAATCAATAAACATACCTTTGGGTGAGGATTTTAAAAAATGTTTGTTTTTATAAAGAATATATTGATAGAATGATATTTAAATTATTTTTTAATTCTTTAATGTTTAAACATCTATAACATTTTTACAATTTCATGTAAAGAAGAAAAAATTGCTTCTAATTTTAAGTGAACCCCACCAAAAGGGGTCACATCTTCCCCCTGCCTATAACCAGTGGTTCCCTTGTGCAATAAAAACACCATGCAAATCCCCATCACAGTCTTCAAGGTTGTACATGCCAGGCCTCTGCCACCTCTTGGATTCATCTCTTGAATCTCTGTTCCTTGTCCACTATGCTCCAGCCCCCCAGGACTTCATGTCCCATGAAAACACCAAGCTATTCCTGCTCCTGCTACTCCCTTGAGCTAGAATGTGCTTCCTTCAGATCTTCATGTGGCTGGCTTTTCTCATGCTATAGATAGTGCTTCGAATGTCACCTTTTTAGAGAGGCTGTAAAGACATTGTCTGTTACCTCCCCAACAGCCAAACATCTGTGGCTCCCACCATCGGAACTTTTGAGGGCCAGGTGTTCAGGTGGTCTCTCTCCCCACCTATGGGAACTTAGTCATGTGTGTATGGCTTGAATCAATTCCTGACCCTGAGTTTCAAATCTTAAGGCAGTGATGCATAGGGGCCGGGGCAAGGCAGTTTTCCTGGCAGCTGTGGTGCCACGGAGAGTCCACAGAACATCAGCAGCATCTAAGGGTGGAGGAGCTCATAGTAGTGATGGTGGCCCAGTGGTGGTGCTGCTAACAGTGGCCGTGGCTGGTTGGTGTGGAGGTGGTGTGCCGACTAAGGTGTGAGTTCATCTTGGCTGTGCTTTGCCTCCCTGGGGTCCTAAGGAGGCTGGGTTCTGCAGCCTATGTATCCATGTTATTCGATACCTGAAACACTTCCCAAAATGTCTTTTCTGCTTAAGTGAGTTGTTTTCTATTGTTTGCAACCAAGAACCCATGCAAAGAACTTCTTTGAAAATCTAAGCTAAGGCAGCCACTCCCTTCCTTGCCTTGGTTATTCTTTGTCACAGCATTCAGTTTTGTTTTCTTCAGAGCATTTGGCACTATTTGAAATAATTCATTGGTGTATCTCTTTTTGTCTGTTTGTTGTGTATTCCTCCCACTCCCAAATTGTTAGCTCCATGAGAACAAGAACGGTGTTTATATACTCTGTGTCATCTAAAACAATGCCAGGCCTATGATTGGCATAGATATTCATTCAATAAACGAGATAGTAGAATGGATGTCAGAAACAAAATTCAAAATACCTAAGAACCAAATTAATATGAAGAAAATTAACAAAATAACAGAGAGCTGACTTTAAGTTGCTCAATTAATCACATAAGTACAAAATCAGGGAGACCTTATTCACAAGAATTTGACTGTAAAAAATAAAAATCCATAGCTTGTGATGGACTGAAAATTCTGTAAAAGTTGGCTTTTTAAAAGGGTCAAAGCAACTTAATCTACACAAACAGGAATACGCATATAAGGGATTTCTGCTTCTGGCCAAGATGAATGAGCAAGAACCAGATTTTCTTTCCCACTTAAATAATTACAAACTCTGGATTAAAAGTGTGAAGTCATGCTTTTGAGACATTGGACAACAAGCAGCACGGGAAAGTGATCACTTAGAGAGGGAAACAAATTATGTTAATGACTGCCCAGTGTACTTCCTGGATAAAGTTTTAGGCCACAGAACAGGATGGGGGAATCCAGGCAGGGCCTGGCAATCTCTCTAAGTGGAGGAGCTGGAGCTCAGAGTTGGAGGAAGTCACTGTAGCTCACGTTCATTGGGAAGTGCATCAGAGGGAAGAGAGAGGCGCAGAGAATCACAGAGCTCAGCAGAGTGTACCCGTGAGTCATCAGGTAAATACTGATCAGCGCATGTGTGTGAGAAAACGACCCAAGACTAGGACGGGAACCTCCAAGAGCAGAGGAAACAATTTGTGGAGACCACACAGAGCT
The DNA here is from genome assembly GCF_964212035.1 of Myotis nattereri. Classification (NCBI taxonomy): domain Eukaryota; kingdom Metazoa; phylum Chordata; class Mammalia; order Chiroptera; family Vespertilionidae; genus Myotis; species Myotis nattereri. The sequence goes on along the minus strand of NC_138080.1, from coordinate 61,359,787 downwards.
GGGATCAGTTTGTGTTTCCTCCAGCTGGAATGGGGCAACCTCGCAGTGCAGGGCATCCAACAGAATACTCAGAGGGTATTGCTTCAATAGTGGGGCCAAATTAACCCGAAAGAAGCTGAATGGAGTCGAAAGCCTTCTCACCAAGAAAACTCCAGTACCAGGTAGCTCACTGGTGAATCTACCAAATATTTAAAATAGAGTTAATACCAACACTAAACTTGTGTGTTTTTGTTTCCAGAAAATGGAAGAGTTCTCAACTCATTTTATGACTGTAGTATTACCGTGATATCAAAGCCAGATGAATACATTGCGAGAAAGGAAAACTATAGAGTAATACCCCTCATGAAAATAGACAAAAATCCTTAATAAAATTTTAGCAAATTGAATCCAATAATTACACAGAAAGGATGATACATCATGATCAAGTGGAGTTTATCCTAGAAATGCAATGCTGCTTTAAAATACAAAAAAAAAAAAAAGAAAGAAAAAGAAAAGAAAAAAAATCGATCTAATCCACCATATTGACAGGCTAAAAAAAAAAAAAAAAAAGGAAAGGAAAACCATATAAACATCTCAATAGATGCAGAAAAAGCAAGGAGTCAGTGAGCAGCGGGGGAAATGCCACAGTTATGCCAAGAGAACCAGAGGGGAGACAGGAAAGCCCTACAGATACGTGCTCTTCCCTGACTATCAAGAGGGTCCACAGCATCCTTCCCACAAATTCTGCCTTTTCACGTACATTAGTTGGAGTTGGATTTGTGGGTTTTACACACTATACTCTGGAGGTAATAGAATACAGAGCAGCCAACAGCCACCTGGTCTTCAAGTTCATGCAACACAGAGGGGCTGTGATGAGAGGCATTAAGGAATGAGAGGGGACTTTCAGAAATGGCTAAACCCTGCTCTCCAGCGGTCGGGCCGCACAAAGGACAGAGACCAGAGATTCTACTCCAAACAGGAGCCTTTCGGGGGCAGGAGACAGTGCCCAGCAGGTGAAGCAGCTGCCTTTGGGGAACCGCAAGCAGTGCTACCACTTCATGTGGCCTGGCCCAGCCTGCCCTGTCCAGCCAGACAGAAAGGTTATTCAGCCCCGGGAGGGGTCAAGTGCTGTGTTTTGTTTTGTTTTCCCACTGAAGGCTCCTTGTATATAGGGACACCATATACATCAGAGGATGGAATCTGTAATATATTCATTCATACTTAATTCGTTAAGCATCATTCAGATGAAATAAAAAAGGCTTAATAGGAACGGACCTGTGTGGACAGAGCATAGCTCATCACCCCTCCTCCTTCGTAGTTAGAGAAGGACTGACCTCATAAACACTTGGGTGGGCATGCAGGTTTTTCTCCCAACCCCCATGCCAATTAGAGAGCAGTGAGTGTCGGTGAGGGCTGGGATAGGGAGGCACTACAGCATGGGAAAGGCTCAATCATGAGACAAGGCAAGCAAGGAGATGGCTTTTACATGCGGATCAGGCCCCCTGTGGCACACATGGCTGACTGACCACTGAAATTCACACTCCCCTCAGGGCAGAGATGCGGCCATACAGCCAAAAACTACAGTTCCCATTGCATCTACGTGTGGCCATCGGAATGACTGCCACGGGAATAAGACAGCTCTAGTTGACTAACACAGTTCTAATCTTGCCGAGTAAATACAATTTCTTTCACATGTGAGTTGTCTGTTGCAATCTTTTTCATGTTTTACATATATGTATACATAGATTGTATCCTGCGTTGTGTCATTTTATTTTTCTCTCAAACAATGCTGCGGGTGACTAGAGGAGACTCCTGGCCTTTGAGAAAGGTTTCCTAAGACCTTTGTAAATACCCAAATAGGCAAACACCACTTTGTCGTATAACATCTCTCACTATTTTTGATTGAGAAAGAAGAGAGAACAGCTAAAGTGCTCCAAAACTCAGATCAGAAGCAGGTGACTAGGTTCACTCGGTAAGGTAGCTCACTTTGATCACATTTGTCTTAGCTAAACTATAAGTCACATAGGTCAGGGGTCCCTAGGGTCTCTCTGGAGTAATTCAAGCAGTGAATCCAAACTCTTCAAATGCCAGGGGACTGCTGTGGCTCTCAGGCCTGTGCTGCACACATGTAAGTCTTGGAAGTATTATGGAGGTCCATGAGTGAGGGCCCTCATTTATGCAAGACAAGACCATAAGCCAACATGTTTTTCAAGTGGTTTTGTAGATAAAAATATTTCAAAGCAATTAATGGAGTAGAAGGATGATGATAAAAAAAAAAAACACAGATGCAAATTTAGAGGTTGAGTGCAAGTTGGATATGACTCATTGATGTCATCTCCGAGGCTCCTAAAGCTCATCCAGTTATGACTCAGCCCTGGGACTGCAGGGTCAGCCTGGGAAATTTGCCTTCTGCACCAAGGATCCTGATGCAAATCCTTTGTGCCCTAGGACAAATTCCATGGTCCGCTTAGATCCAGCACCTCAGAGATAATCAGAACCTAATCTCAGGCAGTGACGTAACTAAAAATGATCCCGGGTGTAGGCCGAGCATGCGATCTTGGAGAAGACTGGATCAGGAGTCAGGACTAAGAAGATCTTTGTTCTGAGAAGGACTTGGACACTGGAACCCTGGCCTCCCTGAGCGGTCATGTAATCCCTGCCAAGGTTCACCCTGGAGTCAATACTACCTGTGAAGGCTGCTGGAGTGTGAGAAATAAAATAAAGAGTGTGAAGTACTTTGGAAACTTTAAAATGCAACGTATTTGTGGCAAATTCATCTCATCACTAAACATTCCAGTGCACAGCAAAGTTACAGAAATAAGTTCTGACCGTAGCTTTCCACCGGCCAACATAGCAGTTCGTGACGTTGCTTTTCTCAGAAATCTTAGAAGGCCAGAAGCAAGGGTGAATGGAAGACGTGGGGATTAAATCAGAATGTGTTTGTCTTTGTACTCACACCCAGAGCTTAGAAGGAGATGATGAAATATCAGGAAAAACTGTTCACCAAGTTTTCTAATCATTCAAGTCTTTAGTCCCTCCTTGTTCTCACTTCCCATTGCCTAATACTTGGTGATGGGGGGAGAGCAAAACTGAGATTTTTACCTCTCTGCCACATAAAGGGGCTCCTTGCAAAGTTTTATAATCTCTCTAGACCTCCAGTCCCTCACTGGTCAACTGGCAATATGGGGCATAAAATGCGATGATATGCTTGTACGACGAAGTACAAAACCTTTTGCAAATATCAGGTTTTACCTGGTAAATTTATTGTTCATTATCAGCTCCAATGTTACTTACTGTAAAGGTGGGTGAAGAAGGTCAGAGATACTAAGGAATGAAAAGAAATATGAGAATTGACTACAGATTTCCCAAATCCATCCTATTTTGCCTATCTCACTGTGAATTAAAGTTTAGCTGTAGATTGAAGTCCTATCCTGCTACATCAACATGGATGAATCCCAGCATAATTCCTTCAAAAAAAGTCTCAAAATACATAGAATATAATCCCATTTATATAAATTTCAGGGAGACATATACAACCAATAAACTGCTTAGTGATATGCACATATGTGGTAAAATTATAAATAAAAATGAGGAGGGGAAATATGTTGGGGAGGATATAAAGAGTGTCTTAAATGTCACAAAAATGTATTTCTTAAGCTGGGTGGTTGGTACAAGTATGATCATTTTATTATTTTCATTTAAACTATAGTTTAAATAGCAATAGTTTAATAAGAATATAGTTACTTAAACTATATATTAGTACATATGAATATACACACATGCAATATATATATACTCTATATGATATACTTCATGAAAAATTTTTAAAGATTCCCCATGCCTCCAGAACCATAATATAATAAAATCTTATTGATATAACACTTTTTTCCCCCTCTTGGTTTATTGTTCCTGGCTCAGCTTGGACCTGTTTTCCCCTATCTATCTCCCACCAATACGGACTTCTCCGTTTCTCTTGGCTGCCCTGCATTTCCTGCCTGCCTGAGGGACTCTGCACACTCGAAGGCACTCCCTCCCCAGTCTCCTCCTTCAGGTCTCAGTTTAAGCATTATTTCTTTTAGGAAATCTTTGGACTCCTCTGACTAGGTTAGGTTCTCCTGTGACAACCTTCCAGAGTGGCCTGCCTGTTTCCTTCTTAATATTCATCACACTTGTAAAACTTTTTCATTTCTGTCTGCCAACAGATGAGAAACCCTAGGAAAGCAACACTACATCTGTTTGGCTTCCTGCTGAATCGCTAGTGCTTAGCCCAGACATCGAGTGGGCATGCAACGATATGTTGGATGGATGGATGGAGGGGTGATGGATGGCAAAGCCAGGGAATTCCCTCTGCCAGGTATGAATGCCACATTTTGGGCATGGCTTCATCTACTCTTTTCTAAGAACTTGATGACCAATTAGCACCAGCTCTAAGCAGCTGAAAGAATTGTGAGATTTAGCTTTGTTGCATTTATTTGCTTTATTAAATTTATTGGGGTGACATTGGCTAATGGGATCATATAGGTTTCAAGTGTACATTTCTATGATACAAGATCTGTATATTATACTGTGTGCCCACCACCCAAAGTCAAATCATCTTCTGTCACCATCCATTAGGCGTCCTTCCCTCCCTCTCCTCGGGCAACCACCACACGGCTGTTTGTGTCCACGAGTTTCAGTTTAATATCCCACATCTGAGTGAAATCATATGGTTCTTAGCTTTTTCTGACTGACTTTATTTCACTTAGCATAATATGTTTAAGGTCCATCCATGTTGTTGCAAATGGCAGTACTTACGGCAAACGTCATTTCTTACGGCTGAATAGTATTCCATTGTATATATGTACCATATCTTCTTCATCCAGTCCTCTATCGAAGGACACTTTAGTTGTCCCCATGTCTTGGCCACAGCGAATGATACTGCAATGAGCACAGAGGTGCATATGTCATCGCAAATACACCTGGTCTAGCAATTACTTCTGACCGATTGTAATAGCTGGGATCGGCATGGTGATGCGACTTTAAATGTCTCCATGAGGTCTTTCTTTCACTGCTCCGCAAGAAACAGTAGCAGATTCCTCTCAGAGAGGGGCCCCGGGTAATGCATTATCTGAGTTACCACTGTTCAATCACAAAGTGCGTGAAGGAGCCACATAATTCATCCAGACGGCAATCACCATGGAGTTATGCAGGTCTCTCATGTAGGTGATGAAACAGCCAAATTCCCTGACAGTGGTGAATTACCCTTCATGTTACTCATAGCGATGCCAAAAGAAGTGTCAAGGCCACAGACATGGAGAATGAGGGGTTCCTCAAACTGCACGAGGGAAAATTTGGTTTGTCTCATTGCTTTCTTTTCATCTTGATCATTCAGGTTTTCAAATGAAATTGCAGGGATGCTAAGCCCAGCCAATGGCTAAGGTGATTCATTTCTACTTTGGCAATGGTGTTAGTGTGGTGGCTTCTGTCCAGGCCAAGCCTGGGCTGGGGACCTTGAGCCTTGCTGTTCCGCCACCATCCCCATGGCTCAGCTGGCACCTCACATCCTAACAAAGGGTGTGTGACATATGGGATTTTTTTTTCATCTCTACTCAAATAATTCAGCAAATCTCTCTCTTTTTCTCTCAGAGTTAAAATGTTGACCTGATGTAATAAATCTCTGACTTTCCCAAAGTCTTGTAGAATGAGAGACGGGCTCACATGTGAATTTGAAGTCTGGTGATTATGAAGTGCTTTGAGTGGCTTCGAGAACTGCAGGTAAAACATTAAATTCAACTAATATTCTTGTTTAGTTAAACTTTTTAATGTTTTCAAAAAGCCCTTCATAATATTATGGATAAGTAAATTCTTGGGCCTGACTTCAATTTGAGTCAAATTCCAACTAATAATGTTACACCCATAAACCTTCTCCTTAACAGCCCATAACATTAAACTAAAAACAGAATTCTTAAAGCACACTCTTATGCTGTCTATTCACGAAATAAGCATTACAGACTTTCAACAGATGTCTTTAATAGACATTGTTATTAAAAAGAATATTACAGAAAATAAATTCAGACTGTTAGTCTAGCACAGTGACTACAGGAATACTGCTGTACATGCAGATAATCACTTCGATGCTTAATTGGGAGGGGAAGAAAATCCGCGGCACTATTATCTTCTGGTAGTGGCCTGCCACTCGCTTACCTATGCAGCTCATTAGCCCAGATTAGGATTTGTTAGTGCCTTCTCCATGTCATAATCCCCACTTTTCAGGAAATTAAAAGTTGGTCAGAAAAAAGAACTCCAGTTAACAAGAATCAGCCTAAGAGCAAATTCCTTATAAAAAATCTTGGGGGAAAACTTCAGCCCTTTTTCAGCTATGAGTGCCAAAAAAAAAAAAAAAAAAAAAAAAAGTTTTGTGGTTTCAGGCACTTTTGAGTTTTATAATTTGAAAATAAGTTAGACTTTAAGCCAAAAAAAAGGAAGTTTCAAGTCCATAATATGGATTAATGCCACTGGGATGTTTTGAAGATGACACAAAGCTAGTAAGAAGGACTGAACTATTTGCTTGGAAATGGGTTGGGTAGTGCATGTTTTTTTTAAAAAACCCAACACACCACTACGTAGGGCCAGCATTGGAGTTTGGTTCCTGCCTTGAGGCCTGCAGTTTGAGAATATTATCCACTCCAGTTAATTAGGTAATAACTAGAATTTACCTGACGTCTCTCATTCTAAGGTATTAAACAAAGGGTGGGAAGACCCGCATTTCGGGACAATGGCTCATCCTTTGGGAGGGCAAGCTCCAATGGAGGTAAGTGAGAGGTCGGTGGCCATTAAGATGACCCTGATATTGTCACTCCCTAGTCACTGAGGAAGAATGTGAAGGAGGGTCTTAACCAAGATTGTGTGGCAAGTAAAAGCTGAAGTTCATGTCTTTCCCAGGTGAGGATATATTTGCACTGTGCCAGGCTGTGGCTGCGTCGTCTTTATTTAGATCCTCTGCGTTCAGGCAGGTCTGGGAGAGTGGGATGAATCAGCACTTATAACAGGCAGTCCTGCCAGGGCCGAGGCTGCGCGGAGGAGCAGGGAGGAGCGTGGGGTTTGAATTAGACAAACATCGACTTGATCCTTCCTCTACAACTTACTGGTTACAAGACTCTGGAAAGTTCCCTGCGCCTCTGTTTATTTATCTGGAAAATGAGACTACAGGAAATATATACCTCATGAGTAGTTTTAGGGGCTGAATAAGGAAGAGAGTAGTAGTAACAATCAATAAACATTAGCTATTATTATTATTCTCAAATCTTGCTTCCCACTTATGTTACATTTTAGATGCACCAGATAAAAGGATAGATCTTACCACTTTATATATGCAGGAAATAGCAGGCTATGATCCTTTACTTTTGTCATTTTTTGAAACTTGACTATAGAGTTAAAGAAGCGGCAATGCAATGAGGATCCACGTAGGATTCAGAAAACCTGATTTCTGTTCTACCATCTACAACTTCCACAGACTGCTTAAACCTCTCTGAGCTTCAGTTGTTCTGTTTTTCGAATTTGTAAAGTTGAATGATAAATCTTACCTACCTCACACAGGTCCTGGGAGGACTGAGTGGGAAGACAGATTTGAAAACTATAATGCACTTAGTTAAAACAAAATGGAGTGTTTTTATAATTTTTATCATGCTCAAAGTCACTTCTGATGACAGATTTGTATGTCTATAATTTTTTTCCTGGAAAGTTTATTCTTATTTGGAACAATTGTTATTTATTACTCATTTATTAATAGAAATAAAATTTAGATGACAGCCTTTTGCTAACAATAAAACAAAACTGGAATCATGGTTCAGTAGTGCTTTTCATGTTCAGCTTTTCTCCTTTGAAAAGTTGAGCCTTCACAATTTGTTGCAGCAAAAGGAAGGACTATATTGCTTAATAGCTGTTCTACTAAAGTTCATCAAATTGTACTTGATGTTCTGACATTTATTGCTTACATAGAATATGTGTTTTCCACCTGGCTTTATAAAGCATGTACACACACACACACACACACACACACACACACACAACCTGCTTTGATCAAAGGGTTCATACTACTATGGTAAGAATAACCAGAGAAATTCAATTTGTCTAAAACTTCAGGACCTCAAGAGCTAATCTTAAGTGACAGAGTTATTGAGAAATTTTGACCAAGAGAAGAACCTTTCGTTAGGAAAAGGTCAAACATTCTGTGTAAACACACTGGCTCCTTCCTCTGGCAAGGTTGTTTATGCTTAGTCATTGGGAAAGTTTCAGCTGAACTTTGATCAACAGGGCTCCATAATTACCAAGCCATTGACTACCGACAGCTTGGCTGGCAAAGGGAAAGCTTGACCGCTTGCAGCATGAATGCCTGAAAGAGTAACTCAAGGGAATGAAGTGCTTTCCTGGGGATGCCATTCCTTTTATTTTATGGTCACGCCTAGCACAGCCCCTTTGATATCAGGTCTGCTCTGCCCAGGAATAAGGAACTTTGAAGGTAGGAGAGACTCACGATCAGACCCCCATGCATTGTTCAATGCCATCCAAACTTCCAAGTCTCTAGTACACTTATTTTCTGCCAGCCTTTAAGGGAGCAATCAATGCATGCGAAAGTGCGATTACCTCCTTGTCATAAAGTTATTGTCTCTTAGCTCCACACCCACCCTTGGCTTTATAATGCGGGAGCTGAGACTCTGCAAACCAAGTTTCTCCTTTGCCAGCAGCCCCAGGTTAGGTTCTGAAATTGGTGGGCTAATCCTTGAGGGAGCCTGCAAGTCTAGAGGAGGAAAAGGGACTAACTCCTTCCTGTTGGCTCCTTCTGGTTTGAGGTCTGCTTGTCACGGCTAAGAGTACTCGGCAGAAGCAGTTCTTTCCCACAGTAGTGAGTGGATCCAATATGTGGTTTGCCCAATTCCTGCAGAGCCAGCCATGATGTGCACCCCCAGCTCCCAGCACCAGCCGAGCATCACCCCCACCCACTGGTCTGAGTTTTAGCTCCATAGGGCATCTCCTCCAAGCTTGTAGATTTTGATAATTCCATCCTCTTCCCTTCTCGCCTCAGCCCTGGAATCATATTGATATCTTCTTTTTACACTTTTAATTACCTAGCTAACAACTTTATACTTGTCATGAATTCTTTATTTTAAATTATCTCTGTTAAAATAACTGGAATGGCTTCTATCTCCTGATTAGACCCTGACTGATATACCAGCTGACAACCTAGATTCACGTGTTAACACTCCCACAATATGTGCTATGCGATAGTAGCTTCCTACAGACATCTATTGCATTTGTCTGCCAAGAAACCAATCTCTTTATTTTGCAAGCCCCCCAAACTTACTCTTTGTCCATGTAATTCAGGTAGAACCATCTCTACCCCTTGCTCTGAGAGTAGGCTGGTCACCCAAGTCTAACCAATGAAATTTTTGCATGTCCCAGCCAGAGTGATTGGTTTAGTGGTTGGACATGTGCTCCAGGTGTACTTGAAGTCAGTGTCACCTTCTTAAACTTCCAAATTATATAAGCCAATATATTTCCACTCCTTTAAAAAAGTTCATTTAGCCCTAACCGGTTTGGCTCAGTGGATAGAGCGTCGGTCTGCGGACTGAAAGGTCCCAGGTTCGATTCCAGTCAAGGCCATGTACCTTGGTTGAGGGCACATCCCCAGTAGGGGGTGTGCAGGAGGCAGCTGATCGATGCTTCTTTCTCATCGATGTTTCTAGCTCTCTATCCCTCTCCCTTCCTCTGTGTAAAAAATCAATAAAATATATTTAAAAAAATAATTAAAAAAGTTAATTTAAATTGTGTGTCACTGTTAACTCTGAAACAAAAGGAATGAAATTTTAACAGTGGTACTTTAACAGAAATTTGGTGGATGTGTGGGTGGGTGGCAGGCTATACTCCATGGCCTTCAGAACATCCTCCAGAAAGGAGCTGGTGATGGCAGGTAGGTACATGCCTCACAGGGTTCTCCTCCAGCCTGGAGCCTGGCTGGGACTCCTATTGCTCAATGCCCTGCAGGACTAATTCCACGTAACACTGTGCTGATGAGCACACAAGAGCCTTGGGGCAGTGGCTCGGTGCTTTGACATCCTCAATGTGAGACCAAGGTAACTTTCTAGGCGCACATTCTACTAGACAATTTACTTAATTACGTACATGATGATGGGGGTAGGATAAAAATACTTCCTCATATTGTCTTCTAAATATGGTTTTATCTGATACGGACACCCATGTTAATCTAGGAAGAGGAAGAGAACTGGCATTTATTGAATACTGTTACAGGTAGAGATCAGGCTGAGTACTTTTCATTTTATAACCAGCTCAGGAAATACCTATCATCATCCACTTTTTAAAGATGAAAAGAATGAGGCTTAGAAAGGCTGAGCAACTGTTCAAGGTCATGAGCTAACACATTCGAATCCACTTCCCTTTGACACTGAAGTTCATTCTTATCATCAGGTGAGGACTTCTCTAAGGAAGTCAATGGACAGTTCAAAGAGAAAAGATGATCACTGAAAATGTCTCATCGCCTAATTTTCTCCTTGTTTTTCCATGCCTCAGAGCAGAAATGTGGCTAGAATCCTGTTCTAAAGCATCGGTGCAGGCAGGGATTTCTCCTGTGTGCTGGGAGAAGTAAATCCAAAAGCAACAGGACTTGGAATGTTAGAAAAGTCTTAAGCTCTTTCTAGTCCAGCCACAAATCAATAGAGGTTTTTATGTACAGAGTGATTTACTATCATTCATTAGTGTATTTTATACTTCACTGAACTTAGGCAAATTATATAAACATTTTATATATAAGCAAAACATGTCACATGTCAGGACTCAAAATATGTATTTAATTAAAAAAATACATCTCTTAAAACCAAAGCCCTAAATACATATTAAATGCTACCCTAATCTGAAGGTAAATGAGATATGCCACGTAACAGATATTAAGTGGCCCACATATACAGTGGCACCTCCATTAGTGAGGCAAATGCATTCCAACAGCACACGTCAGTGTCAGAAACTTCATTAGCCGATGAAGCAATAACAAATCATATGGGCCCATGCACAGAGGACAGAGAAGAAGTGGGTACAGCGTGAAATTATTAAATATTAACCAAAATAATAAAAGTAGGCCAACAAAAAAACAAGATTCTGGAAGTTCTGATAGAGGGGGGAATAAAGAGGGAATGGGACTCTCCGAGGTGCTTTGTGATTCCCCGAGAAGTGGGGAAAAGTTTGAGGAGAAGCCTGCAGGTGGCCTGGCCTGTAGCAGAATGGACTTGGCCTGATCGGTGCCCCTAACAGCCCCAGAAGAGGCCTTGAGGAGCTGGGGCTGAGCCTGGCCCAGACATGTCTCTGTAAGGACACAGACTATCCAGAGAGGAGAGACAGCACTTCCGAATCCCCAAACACCCCCGGACCCACCAAGGGCAAGTTCACTGTTAGGCCGCATGGACATGTTTCACTGGGCTCCATATCACCCCATCCATACACAAGTCCTTTTACAAAGGAGTGTCTTTCATTGTTCCGTTGGAAGAGGAAGACCGAATATCTTTACCTGGCTGAGGTTCTACACAGATTACCACTTAGACCAGTGATGGCGAACCTATGACACGCGAACTCATTTTTTTGGTTGATTTTTCTTTGTTAAATGGCATTTAAATATATAAAATAAATATCCAAAATATAAATCTTTGTTTTACTAGGGTTGCAAATATCAAAAAATTTCTGGTGACAGGGCACCAGAGTTAAGTTAGGGTTTTTCAAAATGCTGACACGCCGAGCTCAAAAGGTTCGCCGTCACTGCCTTAGACTGTCACTCACCAATGAATCGGACAATCAGAACATGAAAATAACCTTGATCAGATCCTTTTCTTTCTTGACAAAGACAAGGAAGCAGGGAGGCGGGTGGACACAGGGCAGCTGAAGGGATAGAGGAGGCAGCTAAGGGGTTATGAGACTCAGAAAAAGAGGCTGGGGAACCCCTACGTTTCTGCTGATTTCTTATTTATACCATAAACCTTGCAGGACAAACATGCTCTATTCACAGAGGTATTTTTGTCCCGTGCAGCTGTGTGGCTTAGCAGGAGCTTTGCTGACGAGCCATATGACTCATGCCAACGTTGCTGCATATGATTTATGACGACTTAAAGGAAAAGCAAACAGCCAGCTTCATTAGGAAGGAGCTTCATTTTCAGAGGATTTGTTCATCAAGGATCAGGGTACCATTTGGCCTTTCTGGAGCTGGGTGAAACAGCAAGCCTGCCTCAGCCAGGCATGGGCTGAATGACACCCCTTGCATCCCTGCGCCCCACTTGCCCTATTCCCTGCTTAAATGAGGACACCCCAGTTGGAGAAGCTAACTGATCACTATAGCTGGAGGACCTGTGCCCTTCAGCTGCCACAGGGGGCTTAGTGACTCTGAACGGGGCCAAACCCTCCTATTGGAGGTGCTGCTTGGGGCTGGAACAGCTGCCCTCGAAGGCAGGGTCTGCAGCCCAAGGCCTGGGGAGAAAGGTTGGAAAGGGACCAGGTTTTATTGGAACTTGTTTGGCTGCTTTGTGCTTTGTCACACTGCCTCCCCACCTCACTGATGCAGAGAGCAGTCCCACTTAATTTTCTGAAATGCTCCCCAGAGAACATTCAACAACCCTCCAGCCCCCCAGCCCCGTCCAACCCCACACTCCCCATAGGGGTCAGAAAGTAGAGGGCTGGATCTCTTACTCTAGAAGGTTTCTAACTCTTACCCTTGAAACTCTCCAAGCTGGACTTGATGAGCCTGTCCCTTTCCTTCTCTCCCTCCCTGTTTCAGCTTTCACTTTCAAACAAGGCCAGGCCCACATTTATTCCTTGAAAAAAAAAAAAGTGTGTGTGTGTGTGTGGGGGGGGGGGGGGATCAGGCCAGTCAATAGCTCAGGTTGGTGGCTGTAACACACAACGGCTGCTTTGTGATGAAGTAGCTTGGACTAAGAGAGAGACTTGGGTAATATCCTGTTTATCTGCTTCCAGGAATGCGCTGTTAGCACCAATACCCTCACCACAATGGAGCCGAATACAAGACTATGAGACTTTGTGAATCATGCCGTGGTCACAGGGCCTGCACCGTGGACACTTTCATCTTAAATTAAAGTGTGGGAGGCTCAGGATACAGTTTGTATTCAGGTTGTCCAACCTGCTAATAAGCTTTATAGCTTATCATTCCTCTGAGAGATGAGAAGAAAGCCCATTTGGAAATTTTGCCAAAAGGAGCTTAAAATGACAATTTTTAAAATATTCAACATATATACCATATGCCAACAAAGTTGTACTTTAAACTAGAAAATTAAACAGTCAGTAAACGTTTGGGTGCCATTTATTTTTTAAGTAAAAGTGTTAAATACCCTATCTTTTGTCTCCTCTGGTTGCAGTCAGTAGGGAGCCAGTGCTTTCAGCATAGCTTTGGGTTTATTTGTGTAAGTTTTGTGTGGCCTGATCCCTGCCCCCACCACGACACACACAAAGGACCTGAGCGGCTGGTTCCAGGTAGTGGGTCTGATCTCTCTCCGGGGATTCTTTGGAGGCCCACCAGCTGCATCAGGCCTCCTTGCTCGGTGCATCTCCACCCACCTGCCCAGCCTGGTGGCAGAAATTCCTAGAGCGGAGCAGCACACCGTGTAGTTCTACAGCAGCGATCACTCTGTTTCCTGTGCAAATTTTTACAGAGACGCCCTGGTATCTACTTTGACCCACCCCTTGGCCTCCTAATAGCTCCTCCTGGCTATGACTCAGAACTGTCCAGGAGAAGTACCGGAAGGACGAGATGGGGGTCAGACTGCCTGAGCCACTCCTGCTGCCTCCGTGTCCTTTCAGTGCCTGGGAGGCCACACCTGGTTACCCGAGAGGTCCTGCCCGCACAGACTCGGGAGCTCTCCCTCAGGAGCCTTGAGGAAGCTCATCAGTTCCAAGCTGTGAGCAAGGAAAAATGGGTTCTACCTTCCTCAGAATTTCTGGTAGAGGATTCCTTCGGAAAGGAGCAGGAGCCTGAGCCACAAGAGCAGGCAGAGGCTCTAGGACAGGCTGCGCGGCAGCACTTTCTGCAGCGACGGAAACTTTTTGTAATGCGGTGCCGGCCAACGTGGCAGCGCCGAGCCACACGTGGCCGCTGAGCAGGTGACACGGATCTAGAATGACTGAAGTACCGAATTATCAATTTTAATTCATTTAAATTGTCTTAAGTGACTACTGTGTTGAACAGCAGAGCTATAGGAATTAAGTGTGTGTGTGTGTGTGTGTGTGTTTAGTGTTAAGAAAACTGTAAGACCTCAGGTGGAGGAAAAAGAAGAACGACGAAGAAAAAATATTGCCTACTTGGACCCTTCTGGAAAAATCCTTTCGGCCTGTCGCCATAATCTCTGCACCCAGGTAATAAGGAGATCCTAGCCATCAGTTCCTAAAGAGAATGGTGTCATCATTTATTTTCATTAATCATTAGGGAACGAGGCTGCCATGCCCACGTACAGGCTGGCACGTCTCCGCATTCACGCCTACTGATTGATAGCATTTCAAGACATCTTGTGCTAGGCTGTGGGCAAGGGGGAAAGGTAATGAAATTGCCTCCTCATTTATGAGCCAAGCCAGCAATGTGTCATTGTGTGTGGCTGTCAGTTTTCTACATCAAGGGTGCCCAATACCAGGTAAGCCACCCCCCCCCCCCACTTTGAAAGCAATATAAATCAGGAGTTGTACAAGTGGAGAGGGGTCATGGAGAGGCCACCGGAATCTCAGGCCCATCCACTTGTCTGATTCAGGGCCTTGAAATTGTTTCCTGAGCTGGGAAAACCGTGGGATTCTGAATACTTTGCTGGGGACGCCAAGCCTTGTAGATATTGCAGGTGACCTGCTGACAGAGGGATAATGTGGATGTGACCACCCCTATAGCTGAAGAGAAGATCCGGATGGTATCAGCGCTGGGGTCCCAAATAGCGTAGCGGGGAAGACGGCCCCGACCCCATGTCCCACCCCTCCTACGTTCATTTTCCTGCTGTGTTTGAATTAGGAAACACTGAAGACATCTAGGAGAGTATAAGGAACCAGACACTAATAAGTTTTTCTCCATCCAGGAAAAAAAAAACCACAACACAACAACTTGTTAGTTTACCACATTTCGCGTCTGCAGAGCTGTCTGTCTTTCCCTCCCAGCGTTTAACAGGGCCCTGAAATGCCGAGCTGCAGCCCTGGCAGCAGTTCTTTCCAGGCAGGAGCGATTTGCCTTTTCATCACGACTTCTTTTGTTTTTCCCCGTAGCCAGCTGCTGCAGTGAGGCATCAATTTAGATTAAACAGGCTGAGAAGTGCTATTCAGTCTGTCAGCCAGGCACACTTCTCTAAATACAGCGTTCAGCAGGTACCGCTTTTAAAACGAAGTCAGGAGGCTGCTCACAGGGGGCCACAGACTTTATTTCTCAGTCTGGGAACAAGAGCAGGGATCTCCTTGGCGGGTTTCTCTGCATTCAGCGCTGGGAGCAGCTCGCGCCCTTTCTTTCTGCCTGTCTTCACCCTCGTCCTGCTCCTCCCCTTCGGCTCTGCCACTGGTTTCTATCTCCATTGTTCCCTTAAGCCCAGCAGCCAGTGTGCAGCCAGGCCCAGCACACGCTCAGCAGCCAGCAACTTCCTCTGAAGCTGCAACGCATAATTATAACCAGCTGCTCCGGCTGCTGGCTGGCCAGCTCTGCAAACAAGCTTCCTGATGCCCCGAGTTCCAGGGAAGCGACAGCCGGCTCTTGGCAGCAGCAAATTCTCCGAAGGAATTGCCCACACCCTTGGAAGCAAAGGGAGCAGCCTTTCTCTCTTGTGGCTCCCAGAGGCCAGTGCCTGCCTGGTCTCCTCGCTCTTCCCTATCTGAGAGTCGCTTTTATTGTTAACAGGAAGCTGCCACCTGCCGCTGCCCTGGCCCTGCTGGCTGCTGGCTGTGCTGGGGCCACCTCAAGCAGGATGGCAGTCCCAGGCCTAACGCAGGGAGGCAGCAGCACGAGGAGCCCAGGCTTCCGGTTGGCGTCTCAGCTGGGGCAGTTTGCGAGCATGAACAGAGATATCTGGGTAGGAAACATGCACTGTCCCTCAGCTAGCAGGAGGCCAAAAGCCAACTGATGTGGCTTTAAAAAAAAAAACCCAGTGAAAATCCAAACAAGCCTAACATAACCTCCCCACGGACAGCAGCATGTGGGCAAGAGAGATGAGGACGCGCCCAGGCCCCGCCTCAGAGCTGTGGGTTCATCTGGGGGCCTCGGTGACCTTTCAGGCTTGGCTACAATATGACTCTGATCCGAAATTAGGCTTTGAATGTGTAACACTAGGCTCCCTGTCCCACCCACCACCTCTCTCTGCCCGGTGCCGATTCTTCAGAGCCTGGCTCTGGGCCAGATAGGGCCCTCCTGGCTCCTAGGGGAAGGGCTGGCCTCAGTCTCCTGTTTCCAGGCAGGGCTTTAAGGTGGGTGAAGGTGCACGATGCTGCCCAGGAAGAGGAGGGGAGACTGATCCGCTTGCAAAGGACAACCAACCCTCAACTAACCCACCTCCTCAACCCAAAGCTGGAGAAGACGGGGCAGGTAGGAGGGCAGGTGTGCCACCTGGGGCTGCCACACTGCTTCTGCCCACCTGTGCCTCCCAGCTCGGACTCCTAATAGGCCTTCAGCAGGGAGAGAAGCGAGCCAGGCCCAGCTGGCCACTCTGTCATGCCCGACAGCAGCCTTGGAGATGGGGAGCAGCTGGGACTCTGCTGTTGAAAAGGAGCTGCTCATTTTACAGGGCAATTTCCCAGGGATGCTGGCCCTGGCAGTCATAGCTCAAGTGGGGCAGGCAGACAGGAGCACCTTCAAGAGGGTTTGTTCTTATTGATGGAGCTTCGGCAGCCAGACCATGGCCAGCAGCCGTCTGTTGTGTTGGGCTTCTCCTGTGCAGCTTTCTCAGTTTCAATGTTTTAAAATCTCAATAGAACATTTGTTTTTTGCCAAGTTGTACCGGGCAGGGGGTGCTCACTTGAAAGGCACTGTAATAGCAACCTGGATTGGCCACGGGCATACAGAGAACCCAGGTCTTTGTGAAGGTGTGTACACCAAGCATGTCAAACTCAAAGGCTAACATGGGCCAAATAAATGAGGCATGCGGCCCACAGGCCATGAGTTTGACATGCTTGATATTCACAATGGAGCTAGTGCCATCAGCCTCTGATAACCTCTGCATTTTAATTCCCCACAGAAAAAGGTGCCCATTTAAAGTGCTCTTTTGGTGTTCAATCCACACTTTCCCTTCTGATGCCTAAGCCTGGATACACTTTAGAAGCATGTTCAAAGCAAACGCATGTCTGGAATAGCATCACAACGCGGCGATTTCAGCCCGAATGTTACTCGTGCAGCTTCACTGGCTCCTCCACTTAGAGCAGTTTGGAGGTCCCTGTGACTCACTAATGTGATCTTTGGCAGGTTTTTCTTAGAGCTTGCAATGAGGAACAAGCTTAACGAGTCATGTCTGAGCTCTCACTTGACCGCAAACCTTCCTAGAGAAGATCAGGGATGAGAGCCTTGCCTTTGAGGGCTCCGTTCCCCCGGGGAGGAATGTAGAGAAGGCACTGTAGCCCTATTATAGCATTAAGTGCGTGTGTGTGGGAGGAATGATGTAGACGGCAGAACGACGGAGAAGTTCAGTTTCCAGGATTATAAAAAATGAAGCTAGAGAGATTAGCACTGGAGTTGTTTGAGACAAGACTTAGCTTAGCCAGACCGATGTGGCTCAGTGGTTGAGCATCAACCCATGAACCAAGAAGCCGCCACTTCGATTCCTGGTCAAGGCACATGCCCAGGTTGCAGGCCCGATCCCCAGTGGGGGGTGTGCAGGAGGCAGCCAGCCGATAGATGTTTCTTTCTCATTGATATTTCTATCTATCCCTCCCCCATCCTCTCTAAAAATCAATAAAAACATAGTTTTTATAAAAAAAAAAAAAGGGATTTAGACTATTTTCCTAACTCTGCCCGTAATTATCTGTGGGGACATGGCAATCCATGTACTTTTCCTGGTTTAAGTTTTATCACCTATAAAATAGGGTGCCGATACCACTCTCTGAAATTCTACTGTGTGTGTGTGTGTGTGTGTGTGTGTGTAGAGAATAAGCACACTAAACATGTTAAAATTAGTATGAAAACGCATTTTTTAGTTGAAAAGTAGATGAGTAGTAATAATAACAGCCACAGCTCCTTGTGCATGCTTATGCTTATTTATTAAACAAATATTTAAGTCCAACCATTGAAGTGGGCTTTATGGAACACCATCTGCTGATGAATTAAAAAAAAAAAATGCAAGTGCTTTTTCAGGTATAAGATCATCTTCTTTAAAAAAAAGTTCTATAGTTTTTAGACCATCGGATGGGGTTTTATTTTGCTACATTAAGGGAACCATGGGGTCTTGCAGGCCTCTCTAGCATCTCCCGTGCTTTACAAAGACATTTATGACTCTGAGAGTGAAGGTGCTGTGTGTCACTCTCCACCAACAGACGGAGACACTGAAACTTAAAGAGGTGAAGTGAGGTCCCCGAGAAACAGGTGATGGACTGGCTTCCGGTCTCTTGCTCCAACCTTGCTCCACTCTTCTCTCTCATACACAGCCATCGAGAACTTCATCTCCAGGCCAACACTGCCAATCGGGACCCGCAGTGTACAAAGCATTTGTGTGAGAATGGGATGTCCGCCATCCTGGGGACAGAACACAGGGGCCTGAACAGAAATGGAGGAGAAGGAATGACTGAGACGGTGGAGGGCAGAAATGGCATCAACGACGGGTCTCACGGCGATGGCCAGAAACAGGAAGTCATGAGTGGAAAATTCATTATCACTGACCAATCCAGGTCAAGATCATAGAAACCTAATGGCAGGACCTGCTACCCACTTACCCTATTTAAAGACTGAATTTTGACACTATGCTTATATTTAGAGATTTTCCTCAATTTCCTCCTCTGCATATGGGGCAACTAGGCCTATCTCAGATAGTTTTGCTAAGACTAACTGACTTCATGTTTGTAAAAGTATTGAACACGACCCCCCCCCCCGGACCCCCCCCCCCCTCCCAGTACATAGAGGGGGCCTAGGAAGTGCTAATTCCTTCTATCCCAAATTTGGCTATCTTCCTTATAAAGTGCTTTAATTGTTGTAAGCACTTTCATATGTATCGCACACAATTTAATGAGGCGGCTAAGGTATGTGTGATCTTCCCTCCCACATACATGAGAAAACTCCGTCTCCGAGAGGTTAGGTAATTCGCTCAGAGTCACACGGTAAATTGGTGCAGAACTGGAAGCTTAGCTCCTGGTCCTGTGACCCATAGTCCTGAGATCATTCCAGAAACTTCTGTTTATTGCCACAATTGCCTCCACCTAAATGGAAGCACTTGGCTTGTAGTCCACCCCAAACCAATTCCACCTCCCAGGACTGTAGCCCCAGCACTGCACTGTAGCCCCAGCTTCAATTTGTCCCATTCCTCGGAGACCCCCTTCTACCTTCATCTAGGGCTGCATGCTCAGGGAACAATCTACATGGCATATAAGTCCAAACAAATTGGGAGGGAATGTTCTTTGAAATGAAAAAGGTTGAATTAGATACCACTGCACACATTGTGTTGTTAAGTATTTACAGCATGATAAAATCATCCCAAATGTCACTAATCCCTGGGGGACTTATTAATAATTAAGCATTTTTAGTTCAGTTAGGAATGCAAATTCCATTTAACAAGAGCATGTACACTAAACATGTCCATTATATTGCAGCTTGCGACCAAATATGTTAGAGATCTCAGCTGGATTTCTCCAGGACAGATGACAAGAGTTAATGCAGGTATCAGTTTTCCCTAAAGGCGGCACAGGAGCCAGAAGTAGCCTCCTGGATTGGTTTATAGGGCTTGTGTTTATTAGGAGTGTTTATTAGAATGACTAATAATGAAAGGAGACTTGGCAAGGGCTGGGACAGAGCTGGGGGAAGCCCAAAGGAAATGAGATGGTCTCGCAGAATACAGGGCAGACCAGAGACCCAGTGTCTGCGGTGGAGTGAATCATTTGTCCCCACGCTGATTTTTAGGCTTTTTAAGGGCTGGAGTAAGCAAAGACGGCCTCCTTTCTATGTGTTCCACTCAACGGGAAGGTCATTTACATTTTTATTTAGCTTAATCAGAGGAAAAAGATATATGGTCCTGGTTTTACAGACACACACACACACACACACTCCTTTAAAAAGCAGTTTTCATTATTGCTTTGTTTTGTTTATCAAGGTAGCTGGTTATCTTTTTTCTTTACTTCCTGGGCAAAGTCAGAATATTGAATATCTTGAAAGGAAGAAAGGGAAGCGAGCAAACAGATTGTCAATCTCCTTTGTCTCTTTCGGAGATTACTGTTTTTCCGTAGGCCCACCGAAGAAGGTCCTTTTTGAAGATGATCAAGGGAGAAAAAGAGAGTGTGTGTGCATGTGCTGTGAGATCTGAGGAAATGAGTTGACCCAGCCGTTAGTCCTGAGGTTCTCCTAATGAGCTCTGCAATGTCTGATCTTTTGGGCATGTTGTTTCACCTCTCTCTCTAGGCCCCTTTTCCTATCAGTAGTTTTCATGATCTAGAAATCCCTTCTAGCCTTAATGCATCAGAAATCTAGGCTTGAAGCAGAGACAAGGCTTCTTCTCAGCGGTCCCTGAAGAATTTTTGCAACCTTTATGCAAAAAATGACTGGATACGGTCTTCCACTTCTTTGTTTCCTGAGCTGAAACTCCATGCAAATCATGCCACTTCTTTCCTCCCTCACTTAAAGCACCTGCCAACCTAATAAAAGGGCCATAAATTGAGTTGTAAGGACCCCAACAAAGAAGAGAGAGCCTCAGCTGACCAGGGAGGTCAATGGGACAGACTCACTGGGAAGTAGACACCACAGGGAAGCTTGTTCACCAACGAGGTGCCAGAGGACCCAGAAATGGCAAACATAAGGGTAGACTTGCCCTTGCTTATGGCTCTTCAGTCTCATCCTGATGTTATTAGGGTTCAAAGTCCAGCTAGTACTGCCTCCAGGAGGCCTCTGGTCTGAAAAAGGTATGTGTATGTCTATAGGAATTACTCCCCGAGTGTTTCCTTTAAAACACTCTCTCTTTGTGTTATTAGATACAGGGCCCAGGCAAGTGGACTGCTGGGTAGACGTTCCCACCCTACTCTCAGGAAAGAATCGACAAGGCGAGAGAGGAATGTGAGAAGAAATGGGGGAGAGAGCAGGGAGGGCATGCTGAGCTATTTATCATGCAGCAGCCTTGGGAGAAGCAGAGGAAGAGGGGTTGAGTTTCAAAACAATTTGTGGACTTAGAGACTATAAAACTGGTGGAGGAAAGAAGATTTAAAGTCAAATAGATTAATAAACTCAATTATCCTGGATGATTTTCTTCAGCCCCTGGTTTTTCTATTCTGAAAGTCTGTTGGTTTTTCCTGCAAATAATCAGCTTGCCCCAAATGAGAACAGTGTATTATATTTCACCATTCATAGAAGCCGGGGGGTGAGGTTTCTCATTTTGCCTTCACAAACTCACACACCATCACCACCTCCCTGATAGTTTGAGGAATTACTTTGCTCTGTCTCTTTTAAAATGTCTAGAAAACTCTTTGGGTACTGTCAAGGCTAATCAATCAGAATGATACTTATGAGCAAATGGGATCCCCTCACTTCATAAGTTGCTTTTCATAGGGACTAAGGGAGTCATAACCAAAAGGAAATGACCACACCCTTCAGAAGATTAAAAAAGATGTGAGTGAGTGAGTGAGTGAGTGTGTGTGTGTGTGTGTGTGTGTTGGGGGGATTGTTACCTGGTTTTGCTGTTGTAATTCATAACACTGTTCCTGTAAAAAAAAAAAAAAAAAAGCATCATTGAAATTTCAGGGGCTCTAAACACAACCACAGATTTTCCAAGCTGGTCTGAGTAGAGTCCAACCAATTTTTTGCACAGGAGATTAAACTGTGGCCCAGAGAAGTTAGCCAGATTAAATGTGGGTCATCCAGCTGGTTAGCCACAGACCCCGAGGAGGAACATGGCCTCCAGGCTCCTTGTCCTGTGCTCTTCCTACCCAGAGTGGATTCTAGGAGATCTGATTTGCAGAGTTTCCTTTCCACTTTGCTCTCAGTAAGAGACAATAAATCATAGCATGAGTTTGTGTATCCAAAGCCCTTACCAGCCAAACATTCCCCAGCACTCTCCACTCTCACCCACGCGGCTGAAGGCCACTGCAGAGGGATATGGCAGGAACACTCTGCTCCCAAGGACACATGTCCTTTTTCATCAAAATCCTTTTTCTTTGCCCCAAGGTTAATTGCTCTTTGGCCTCAATTTCTTTTTTTTATCTCTGTCTATTCACTGGTATTAGTTTGTATACACACTTATATACCCCACATTTAAATTGGGAGACACTAAACACAACTAAATGTAACCTGCAGTACCTTAAAAATTAATCAAGTTTGTGTACTATTTCTTATCTTTTCCCCTTAGTGATCATGTGATGGGTGGGACCTTTGAAGTCATCTCAGTTTCAAACCTCTCCTTCCCAGGGATGCTGGCCCTTGGGTTTGTTCTTTAATGAAAGTGTTAATCTTATCCAAGGAAGCAGTGAAGTGACTTGCCCAAGAACAGCAGGCAGTCAAACTGGTTGGAATTCTGTAACTGGACTAAGATAATCGGCTAAAATCATAAACAGCAGTCTTTTACCAATGCACAGAAAAGAACTTAATAAATAAAACATTCTCAATGTAAGGTAAAAAAAAAAAAAAAAAAAAAAGAACAGTAGGCAGATATGGGAATGGAATGGTTCCCATAGACTCAGTACTGACTTTTTCTTTCTATTATGCCACCATACCAACCTGCCAAAATCGGGTTTCACATCTTCTCTTTGCTCTTGTCCAACCCCGGTTAGAGATACTAATAACCAACAGTTACACATGACATGAGCGTAGACAGGATATGGAAGGGGCAGGATGAGGCCTGAACAACCCAGCATGCACTGTTCAATACATTAGCCACAAGTCATATGTGAATATGTCAATTAAAATTAAATGAAATGACAAGTTTAGTTCTTCAGTTGCACCAGACACCCTTCAAGTGCTCAGTAGCCCCAGTGGCTACCATATTGGGCAGCACAGACACGGATCACTTCTCTCATCACAAAAACTTCTACCAGAGAGCCCTGCCAGACTCTAGGCAATCAGAGCAAATAATAACTAGCACTGATTGAGGTCCAACAGCATACCAGGCCCAATTGTTGATGTTTCATGACTATTATTTCATTAATTTTTATAAAACCCAAGTAGTATTATTATTTGTATGTGACAGAAGAAGAAACTGATATTAAAAATTCTTAATAATTTGTTGTTCCTATTTAGTAGTAAATAGCAGAAATATGAACATGGACCTATTAATGGCAGACTACAATATGATCTCTAGTTTCCTGTGGGGAGCCATACAGACTAATAATTCTAGAGCTAGCATTTATTGAACAATTAGAAAGACACTGTTCTAACAGGCAACATAAATAAATCATTAGTAGGTATGATCATTATTCCCATTTAATGGGTGAAGAAATGAACTTACAGAGGTTAAGAAACAATCCTGAGGTCACCCAGCTAGTAAGTGACGGAGTCAGGATTTGAACTCAGGCAACCTGACTCTAGAACCTGGTGCCGAACTATTACACCATACTGCACAACTGGCTGCTGCTTCTATGTTGTATAAAAGGCAAGGACTACCCTATGGCTCACAATTCTAATCCCTGTTCACAGGGCTGGTTGCTCTTTCCAGATGGGCTCTCTCATGGAGTTGGCTGTCAGATGCCTGTGCTCATTTCTCCCTGCTGCTGACCAGCAAGGTCTCTTGCTCTCTCTGCCAAGCTGCCATAGCTACAAGTCATCACGAAAGTCGTGCTCCACCAAATCTTGAAAGGAATCCTTTGGCCTACTCCTTAAGAGTCGTCCTGCTTCAACCCACCACAGGGGCAGCTTAAGAGCATCCTGTTGACATTCCTTCTTGACATTTGGTAGGCCCGGTGGTCATCCCTTCAGTCCTGGTGGGCTGGCTGTGTTCCAGGCATACTGATGGATCTGTCCTTATCCTTTAATGAGAAGCAGGTCTATTAGGCAATCCCATGAACTGGCTCAAGAAGTTGGGTGTGACATTTATGCACTGATCTATAGATTTTAATTTAGCCTGGTCTAGAACCAGGTGCCACATGGGCACCATACTCCACCTGACAGTCTCACCAAGATATTCTGGGGGTTTTTTTGGCTTTATTTTCCTACTGCTTTGATATTTTTAGAGCATTACTGCTAGCTGAGAAGCAAAAGTCAATGGAGGCTTTTTTTTCTTGTATCTCAGAGGTAAAATCCTATTGGATTGGCTGCCAATAGGATTTTCATTGCACAGGTTAGCATTTCATTTTGGTCAACTTTTTTGACTTTTCATACCCTTAGCAATATTATAACTATGCAAGATGGTCCAAAATCCTTTGGAGGCTGTCTTAAGTAGGGTGGCTTAGCAGTCATAAATGGCTTTAAGAAGAATGGCCTGTGGGTTATGTAGCTTGGAAGTACCTCCCAAAGACCTTGAAACTTAGATGTCCTGATGTACTTGAGAACAAATAAACACTCAAACCAGTCTCAACTATTAGTGGAATGGACTGGCTACGGGGGATTCTTTCAAATAACTGGCAAAATCTTTGTGGAATCCCACTGAGCTTCTTTATTAGTCAGGTCAATACTATAGGTTGTGTGTAAATCAACTCATATTATCAAAGACTTTTGTAAAATTGGTGGATACAGTGCACTTCCTCTACGTGATGTACCACAAATACCACAGGAAGTCACTCCCACTTCATCACCCTGGCCCAAGCACACGGCTGTCTTTCAAGAGTCTAACTGACCTTGCTGTGCAGTCACTGGTTTGCCAGGAGGATACTGACATGAATTTTACTATAGTTGCAAAGTGTGGGAAGTTTGTGAGAGCTGTCTTATTCTCAGTTCATTCTTCCCGAAAATAACGATGAACTTGAAAGCCGGCTGTATGTCCTTGGCTCTCCACCTAATAAAGAATGGCAAACACGGTTATCTTAGTAGCTTCTTCCACTTCAACTTGAAAATTTTCTCAGGTGCAGACCCGTGACTACAATTCATGATTCCAGCTCCACCTTCCTGGTTGGAACAAATTCATATTAACCTAAACTGTCACAGATACTTCAAGAGGTAGTACATTTCCTCTCATGAAAAGAATCAAGCAAAGGGGAATGGCTGTTCAGAGGGATTGTTGTGAAGGGGATGAAGAACTGGTCAGGTGGCCAGACCAAATTACCCAATAAAAACCCTGAGAGGCTATGATTTAGCACGTTCTCTAGTCTGCAACATTTTGCATCCGTAATGTTCTACTCTTCTTTAAACACATTACACTCCCCCAGCCCCCCAGCGTCTTTGCCTACACTGATTTTGTGTGTGTTTTCCCTGGAATGTCAGCACATTCCAGGCTAAAGTTGACTTGACTTTCTTTTTTTTTGTAATTGCTCAGTTGTTGATTTAAATGCTTTCTTCCTAGAGAGGCCATTGCGCCATTGCTAATCCCTCTACCTATGTAGGCACACTGTGTTATACTTTATCTCTGAATCCATTCAATTTTCTTCCAGAATGTATGCAATTGTGGGTATATCTACACATGTTTGTGGGGGATCGGTTGTCTATAGAGACTGTAATGAGTGATCCATGTCTGTTTTATTCACTGATGCATTTCTGTGCTTAGCACATACTAGGCATCTAAATAATTGTTGAAAGTCTGACTGAATCAGTGAATATTGATGTCAGAGTAAAGTCATTTATAGAATTTATGCTGCAGAATTTTTGAATAGGAAAAATTCACATGTTTAGAGATACTCAACTCCATCATTTATCAATGGAATATAAATACCCTCAGTTTCTTCTTTTCCTTACTCTTACAAGGTTGGTGGCTGAGCTATGTAAATTTATAAGCACTGGATAGCTATCTTTAATTAGGCTACACATCAGAAATCTTAGCAATAGAATAAAAAAAGTTTTTGTTATGCTTGTTTTTAAAAAATATCCAGGGCTTGGCTAGGTACTGATAGTTTATTAGTTCCTTTCTAGATCCTTTGGAATAAACTGGTCATCCTTCGGATTCCACATATCTCCAGTTTCTCTGACTAGAGTGGGTGGATCCTTGAGATCTTCCTCTGGTCTCCTGGCTGAACAATGACCTTGGGTCTGACTCATGGCTACCACAGTGAACTCTCCAGCTGGGTGCCGGTCACATTGAATATGATAGGACCACAGTAGAAGGCACCAATGACCAGCTGCATCAGAAACAAAAGGGAGACACAAGGTCCTAAAAATAGAAATCACATAAAAAAATAGATGATGAGTTGATAAGGTCAGGAGACCTCTGTCCAGGAACACTCTGGCACTATAAAGGGAGACAGGACTGCGCCACATTCTTCTGTGGAACCTGAGTCGGTTTTCCTTCAAGAGTTCTTCCCGAAGGAGGTTTTGTGGGTTGTACTAACTCTGCTTTCCATTTTTATCTAGATTTGTTCTTTAACGCAAATGTTATTCTTCTTCCAAGGATTGCTGTATCATCACATTAACAATAAGATAAACAAACTTGACAAAAATTCCCTGAAAACAATGTGTGGTAATTGCATCGTTTTGTCCCAGGTACTCCCTTTTTGTTCTCAATTAAAAAGCAGTTCCAGCAGTTGTGTATGCTGTATCATTTGTTCACCTTAAATAAATACTTTGAAATCTAAAAATACAACAGAAATAAAACTTTCTGAAAAAAATAAAAAACTGAACCTTAGAATCACATCAAAAATAAGAAATGGATTTTTATGGGATCGGGATGGCTTACAAGAGGTTGAGGTTTCCTGACAAGCCAACCTGTTATGGCCCTAGATCTAGGAGCTACAAGGGTTTACACAAAACAATTAGCCACAGACCTCTGGCTGAATGGTACAGATGCCCAGTCAGATATTTTAGATGTTTAGACTCAACAAAATCATGAGTTAACTACACTCACTGCCAGATATATCATGAAAGAACAGGATTTCCAGTAGCATTTGGTCAGCTGAATACTACCATCTAGTAAATCATTTTAATTTTCTTGAATTGAGCACATGATTTTTCCCAGGGATTAACAGTGAAAGAGTAAGGTTCCTACCAGAGAGAGTTGGAGCATAAGAGTGAGTCTGCCACTTTTAGGGGCTGGGACTCAGCCACTCATTTCCGTCATCAGATAACCGAAGACAATACCAGGGAAACTCCAGGAAGCAGCACAGTGACCTGCCTAGTGTAGCTTCCACACCTGATCCATCCTGTAGCCTGGCTCTACACCCCTCAGGACATAGTAACCTGTTTCCTCCCACCCGACCTACCGGCTTTTCAGCATCGGGCTTCTAACATGAAGAGAGAAAGATCTGACAGAGCCTCTTCTCCTGTACTCGCACTTCACTGTGACATGCTGAAACCAGCACAGCTGAACAGACACACTCATAATAAGACCAAAAAGGTAGTGACAGTGCTGGCAATTTCAGACCTAGGCCAAGCACCAGAGCGGCCCGGGGAGGAGGTGCTTGACCCAGGTCTGAAATTGCCAGCACTGTCACTACCAGAGCAGCCCGGGGAGGGGATGACTTACTCTCAACCCTTTTCAACAAACAAAGGGTTAGAGCTACTGTGAACTTGGTGTTTCTGGGAGATTCTAGTTTGATGCCCACCCCCATCCTTTGCAGGTGGGGCATTCAGGTGAGGTCAACAGAGGTTTTTAGAGCCTAGACATTTTATGGAACCAGCAGAGCTGACCAAGTGAGGGGGCGGGACCCTCCCTACCAGCTCCGCTGTAGGCAATGGAAGCCCTGGCTCTTGGTAGTGCTGATGCATTTGTCATCTATGTAACATCGATACACATCAAACAGACCTAAATGTTTTGTATCTCACACAGGTTTTCAGTAAGTCAGGAATTCATGGATGGCTTAACTGTGGTTTGGGTTTAGGGTCTCTCATGAAGCAAGATGTTGGCCAGGGCTTAGTCATCTGTAGGCTTGACTGGGGTTAGAGGCCGCATGTCAACCAGATGGTTCACTCACGAGGCTGGCAAGTTGGGGCTGGTTGGTGGCAGAAGGTCTTAGTTCCTTGATAAGAGGACCACTCCATAAAGCTGCTTGAGTGTTCTCATGACATGGTGGCCAGCCTTCCCTACAGTGAGTGATATAAGAAAGAGCAAGTGGAAGTCACAGTGTCTAGCCTTGGAAGTGACACACTGTCACTGCACAATATTCACTTGGTTACATAAGTCAGTCCTCCTTAACATGGAAGGTGACTACCTGGGACATGAATATCAGAAGGCAAGGGTTTTGGGGGTCCATCTTAGAGGTGGGCTACCACACCTACCTATTGGTCTTTCCACTGCCCATGGGAATTGGTCTGCCCAAAGACTAAGTTTCTCTCAAGAGTCACAAAAATCTGATGCTCATGGAAATGCCCAAGTGTCCTTTCAGAGAAAAGTCAACAGCTCCTGACCTCCTGCCTACTTCAGGCAGGTGGTGGCTCAGTGCCACACCCCAGCCACCACACCTCTGCTTGGGTAGCAGCACACGTGATGAGTGCTAAGAAGGAGTCATGGCATCACCCGTCAGCAAGGCACACACCATGGCTTAGAATGCAGCTCAAAGCAAGAACCTTCCGGCTGGAGTATTGCTCTAAAATGGGCATCTGGTGGCCCCAAAGAATTAATAAGCCTATTTAGGTGTCTGAGGTATACCTATGAGGCTCTGGGGAGAGTGTGTCCTCACTAGATTTCTGCTCTTTTCCTGGAGGGCAAATGAACCTTGCTGACTCAAATGGGTGTAAAAGAATCTAATTGGTAGCAGTTGCTGGGTTCACCTTTGATGGGCGTTTATGGAAATTCCAGTGAACCTCCATTATCTTCTGTAAGACAGTCTAACCTAATTTCAACTGTTAAATTGAAATTTTAAAATTTACTGGAGGAAAAGTACAAGCCGGGCAGTTTATATACATTATCTCCATTAGTCTTCACGGGAACCCAGTGAGCTAAGTATCATGACCACTGTTTTCAGAGGAGAGCAAACCGAAGCTCAGGGAGGCTAAATGACTGGTCCGATTTCCCCGCTGACAACTGGGGGAGCTGGGATTCCAACATGGGTATGTCTGACTTCACAGCCCATGCTGTCCACTCCCTAGGAATTCTCCAAATGAGTAGGGGATACAACCAGTGAGAAGGTATACCCGGAGAGAGGAGGGAGAGGAAGGAAAGGAGGGTCTGAAACAGTGACGGCCCAGCCTCAGGGACAGGAAGAGGGTGGGGGCTGAGCAGCCCGGGGCAGATGGCACCTTGCATTAGGAATGACCTGTCTGAAGAAGGTCCTCTCAGACTCTTTCTCCTCAGTCTAGGCAACAGTGTTTTGAGATCTGTCTGAAGGCAGCAGATTACGCATCTCCCTCCTCCTCCAAGGAGAGGCAGGTTGCTAATAATAATAGTTACTGCAACCATGGCCTCCTGCTAAGTTAAGCACCACTTTTTAAAAATCTACACAACATTCCTGTGAGATAAGCTGGGGAGATGGAGGGTTGGGGAGTTTAGGAACATCCCCAAGGTCGCAAAGACCCAGGTGTTAATGCTCAGGGTTCCAACCCCGGCCTCTGACTTTAAGGCCCTCGGGAACCTTAACACCATGTTCTACCAGCCAGAGGTTGGGTGTCTGGAGGGTGCATGAACTGACAGCGCCAGTCCCCACACCTGAGAGGCAGGATAGCTGCCGCTGTCCTGTAGGAGGCTTGCTGATGGCGCCACCTGGGCCCAGGCACCCACATGGGGCCCTGCGGCTTGGAGACCTGGCCTGTAATGGGGACCTGTCTCCTCTCGCTGACCTCAGCAATTCCGGAGTCGGAAGGCAGCCCCATGCGCCTGGACAGCGTTTGGGGTGGGCCTGGGCTGTGATGCCCCCGGATGGGTGAGCTGGGGAGGGAGGTGTCCAGGCTTTGGAGGGCGCCCGGCACAGCAGCGCGAGGGGCTCACACCCAGATCTCCATTTTCCTCCTAGTGGTCTGTCTGCTGCTTTGGTCGGATCCTTGGCCCAGGGGATGGAGGAGAGAGAAGGGCGCTAGGCTCCTCGGAGATTGGGGAGGCTTTGTGTATTCGGAACCGGATTCACCACCTCTCTTCCCCGCCTCCCATTCCCGCTTTCTTTTCCCCTAACCTAAGTCCCAGTAGAGTATCCAGCAATTAGCACGCGAGGCGGGGGTGGAAGGCAGCGACGGGCTGGGTGGCGGCAGCGAGACCCCCCTCCCAGATCGGCCTGCGCTCCGCCTGCGCTGCCTTCGTGCGCCACCTACCGGCCGCTCGGGGCCGCTGCGAACCACCGGAGCTGTTCCTAGGCAGATCTTGATCTCCATGGACAATAGACAATAGGATTTTTTTTTTGGAACAATGATTTATTTTGGGGGGTGGGGACAAGGAGGAAGGAGGGAGGGAGGAAGCAGCAGTGTGTTTGTCATCGCTTTAGAAAAAAATCTCTGTTCTATCATTGTTTCTGCATATCCATTATAGTGAAGACAAAAGAATCCCGTTCTGGAACAACAAAGCCAAGGGAAATGTTTTCTGAGGCTGACATTTAATTGTGTGCACAAGGTGCTACATTATCATGGGGAGAGATTGTAGAAGGGAATAGGGCACCACTTAGCTTCAAAAGCCAGGCTTTTCTGTGTTAAGATGTGGGCTTTTCCATATGAGCCCCATTTTATATTGGCTCATACATCTCATACCCCTCATGTTATGCGCTGCACACAATTGGATGCTTCTATATAGTTTTCCAACCCATCACAGGGATTCCTGGTGGATTATTTTTCACACCACCGCCAAGGTCTGCTCTTTCACAGCTCACAGGGGTAATTATGCTTCGCTTCACAACCTCCCTACACAGCGCTTACCAAAAGGATCCTGATTTTTAGGAGCTGTGAGAAACCTTGGAGAAGAATACTTGGCCCAACCCCCTTGTTTTATAGAGATGAAAGAGGTGGAATGCCTTGTCCAAAGTCACACAGATAATTAGAGATGGAGGCAGGGCCAGAAACCTGTTTCCTGGGCCCTGGTTTCTATTATAACCTGTTGTTTGATGTCCCGGTGACTAGGCCCCACCCACCACCCCCAGACACACACACACACACACACACACATACACAGACACACACACACACACACACTTGCTGGCTCTTGCGGCCACCCTTCTGGCAGGAGAAGCACACTGTGAGCTGTGTTGTGCAGACATGGATGACAACGCAGGGTGTGGGAGGGAGGCAGAGTGTAAGTATCTTTGCTTGGTGGCAATTCTCTTCTCTCCCCTTCTCATCCCTTCCCCTCTGTACAATGAAGCAGGGGGCAATGTGATGTCACCTTCGTTTGTTTATTTTGTTACTTTGCTGTAAGTTGGTATGTTAAATCTACAGCAGTTCCCCACACTCTCCAGAAAATGCTTCTCCTGGGATGCAGGGCTTGAGCTCCGCGCTGGCCCACTGCTAGCCTGGGAACACAAGAAGAAATGTCTTCCACCTTTGGAAATTGCGCTCCGTGGTTTCGTGGCAAAGGTGGTTTGCCCTTGGAAACAGAATAATACAGATTTCCTTCTCAGGTTCATGAAAAATCCTTGGGGAGATGCAGATAGCTGATCGTGCTGTAGAACAGAGACTTTTTCTTCTGCCGCCTTCCCCAAAAGGCTGCCACAGACGGCGCTCTCCTTTAAACTCTTCACCGTGTCACATGGAGACCGAAGAATCTTCACATCCTCCAGGAGCTCAGTCAACATTTCCACACGTTCAAAGCAAGTCAACCTGTCGTCGACGCCTGCGTAGAGGTTGTTCAGTCTGTTTAAAGCACACAGCCTGATCTCACAGTCAGCAGACAAGTAGACAACAAGCAGAGGAAGTTTCAAAACAAAAGGCCAGAACATTCCCAACTCTCTTTAAACTGTTTTCTAAAGGCTTAGAGAAGAAGAAAACACACTTGGGTTGCAAGGGATTCCTAAGCCTTTCTGCTGCCTTTCGGTACATGAGGAGCTTCGGTGTACACAGGGGCCATGTCAACAGGGAGCTTAGATCTCCAAATCTCCTCGTTTTCATTTGTTTGTTCCTTTTTCCTCCCTAGAGTGATTCATCCTTTCTCTACAAAAAGACCCACAGTTCAGTGACATTTTACTATGACAGCCACACGCTTACAAACACCTTGCCTCAAGGATTTTGTGAGAATCAAATGTGATCAAATGAGATGAGGTAGGTGAAAGTGCTTTTAAAAGCCTAAACTGCTCTTTAGATGTGAGGTATGATTCCCATATTCCCGAGGGTTTGAAAGTGTTGAAACCATTCATTGGAGCAGCACCCTCGCTGTTCTGTACAGTTGTGTTTCGGCCCATTTTTCAGACAGGAACTGAAAGGGTTACCTGTCAGGGGAGAGCTTCAGGTAAATGTTAGAATATCATCTCAAAGAGTGCCCTTGCTTCTTGTTGGAATCTGGTAAAGGCTAGAATATTGGTGACTCACTGCTTCCCCAATGTCCTTATTTGGTAGCATGCAAATAAAAACGATGGTTTTCAGACTTACATTTTCTCAAGCTGTGGTGTGAGCAGCTATTTTTTGCTTTTGCTTCAGCCACTATTCTCTGTAGTAGAAAGTGTATTTAGAGTTGTAAAAACTGTTTTTCCATTTGCATCCTAAATTTAAATATGGAACACAGCGACGCAAGTACTCTCTTGGTAGACACAGAAGTCACCGTAATTCAATTCAGGACTGCTGGCATATGGCCTTCATGTCTATTCCTGCAAGGGCTCCACATCACTAACTTCACAGGGCAGATTACTTTTGTATTACCTATTTATGCAGCCTCTCTCTTTAGGACACCGTAAGTGATTTGCAGATGTTATGTGACTAATTCTCTTAACATCTGTATTGGAGACATATGGATCCATTATGGAAAGTGAAGCCTAATCCGGCCAGCTCACTTCCATGGTATCGGCTCATAACCTTGAGATGCATGACCTTGTACTGAGCTCCACAAGAAGATTCAGTTACCAGAGGATGAGCAAATCTTGGACCCCAATTCCTCCAATAGTTGTTGTCCTATCTTACTACAAGCAAGCCTGCTAGCAAGTTTCTCCAGGGATCAAAGCCCAAATTTACTTACTGCTCATGAGGTTGGCTGCCAGGTCAGGGGAGTTTCGGACCCATAACCTGATTTATCCCCAGGCCTTTACACAGTTTGCATCCCAGGCCTGACTCAGCAGCCTGAGCCCTGACTAACTTCCTGAGACTAGGCCTTCAGATGTTGATGATGGTGCCTCTTCCAGGAGAACCAGTCCTGAGACTGCCCGGCTGCAAGAAGGATTTCAGGTTGGTTTCAGTTAAACCACATGCTGTGTGTCTCTTCCCTTGCTCTTTTCTAAAACCCCTGCGGCTCCTTGGGGCCAGGTCGGTGGCTGTAACTTCTTGGAAGCTTCTGCGTATGGCGCTTTGTGGGGCAGCCAGACGAACGCCAGCTGGCTCTCCTTGTGCCTCCTGGCTGTCCGAGTCGCCCTCTCGTGTTCCAAATTTTGTAGGGGATGCGAATCTGATACCAAATCCCAGTGAAACATTGGGCAGGGTACTGCCACCAAAGCAGCCCCAAGAACAGGTGACTGGAGGCGGGAAACAAAGAAGATGCTGGCAGGTGTTGGCAACTGGGCACACTATGTGCCTAAAGCCACCTGCCCTGCATCCACCCCAGCCTGGGGCTCAGTCAGTGGGGCCTCCTCCTCAGAGGAGGGTCTGGGCATGTTGCTGCTGGCTGTCCCTCCATACCCCTCCAGCTCTACATCTGCACTGAGGACTTCTGCCCCTGTAAATTCTTGCAATGTAGGAAATGCCCAGTGGAAAAACAAATATAATCATGTCATCTTTCACACATTCATGGTATTTTGGCAATACTTCTAATAGCCACTAAGGGACAAGAGTTTATCTTTCCATCCTACATCTCAAATCTTTCCCCCCCTTTTTTTTTCATCACTAGCGTAAACTGTGCTTAGTCCAACAACAAGGTTAAAATGATAGTGCTTCTCATCATTGCAGAGACTCTCTTGCCTCTGACCGGGCCGGTGCCTGCATCTGAAGCTTAGCAAATTTATTTCCTCTCTTTGCCTGTATCAGGGAGGTGTCTGGAAGATGAGTAAAGCTTTTCACGTGGCTGTGCACAGGCTTTGTTCAAGACCTCTGCTTGCGAGTGCAAACACTCATGGGAGAGGCCTATAGCCTAGAGGAGCATCAGTTAGTCTGTGCCTCTGTGCTTCCCCTAACCAAGAAAAAAAAGGTGGGGGGGGGGAGGGGAGGGAGGAGTCATCTGAGGTATCTGGCAGTGGTGAGAAATCCAGGCTGCAAATATAGACACATTTTTTTTAACCTCTGAGCCTCAGTCTCCTCGTTTGGGGGTAATAATAGTGCCTCATAAGTTCAGTGTGAGGTGTTAAGGCAACAGAAGGTATAAAAAGCTCAGTCCAATACCTGGCACATTACAAGCACTCAACAAGTGCCTCCCAGCAGCGGCAGCATTACAGCTAATATCCTCCTGTTTCCACGTGACAGTCCTCTGCGCTGGCAGGTCCCTATAGCTTCTAGAAGAATCCCTGCACCATAGTGGTTCTGTACTTCTGGCTCTGGTGTCAGCATGCCCCGGATCAGCTTCTGCTCCTTGGTCAGGGAGCATTCCCAGGCAGAATTGGTGACAAGCTGGTGGAAACTTGCATTCCAGGTAGGAGTGGGGTCCTTGGACAGCACAGCCTCCCTTTCTACGGTTGACCGCTGCTTCTCCCCACATAGGCGGGCATGCTGCTCGGGCTCCCAGCCTCTGTGGGGGTCTTTCAAGGAGGCAACCTGTGGCAGCTGCTCTGCATCTACCCTCTGCCGAGCACTCCAGCTCCTCAGATTCTTTCCTTCTGCCCACACAACTCCAAAGGCCCAGACCCATGAGTGCCATTGACCCCCATTTTTTTGCTGCGATAAGAAGCTTATTAACAAGCCCTCTCCAGCCTTTACTCATATCTGAATTGAGGTTTAATCTTATCCTTTTCACAGACGTGCATCCACATCGAGCACTTTCTGCAGAATATAGTGGTTCCTGAGGCCAAGTTCTGTTTCCAAATGAGTGGATACCTCCATCCCCGTCTCCATCGAACATCTAGAGTTTCATGGAGGATTAGGGTAAGACATTTTCTGCCTCTCTCTAAATAAGACACAGTCACATAATCAGTCTGACTTTGACTGAGAAGTTGGCCTTTCTCTCTGGAATATAAGGTCAGTGCCGTGCCAACCTCTCCCTCATTTGATCTCATTACTTCAAGTTCCTTATTTTCAAACTTGGTCAGACACTCGTTCATTGTAGCAGCAGAACCACCCCTTCAGATGGGGCCTGAGTTGGAGCCCAGCTCTCCCTCGAGCTTCCGGGTCTGCTTTCTCTTCTCTGAGTTAATAACTAAGCCCGAGAATAGTTTGCATTTTCCTCCCTTAGGAACCAAACTCAGTATGAAAACTAGAGTTCAAGTTCAGTTTTTTGCAGAGATTCTCTTGCCTATGACGAGGACATCAATATGTCTGGACTATTTCCTCCTAATCATGACTCACTTATCTATCTATCTATCTATCTATCTATCTATCTATCTATCTAACTATCTACCTACCTACCTATCCATGGATTTTTGTTGGCTACTTCCTCACATGGACACTCCTTTGGTAACAACTCACATTAGAGTATAATAGAGAAATGCCTGCACACCGGCATGGTTATTACACAGCTAAGTCCATGGGAAAATGCACCGGCAAGGCCCAGATGCAGAGGAAACACCTTTGTCTACAAATTTGGATACAGCTGACCAGTGATCAATACTTACAAAATTTCAAAGGATGCCCATTATGATTCCTCTCTCTCTTTTGCAACCCCATCTCCCATTGGCCATTGAGTTCTATCGCCCTTTCTTTACTTCACAATCTCTCTCAATCAGTTCCTTTTTTCCATTCCTACTATACTCCATTTCCTGGTTCAGTAATCATGTCTGGTCCATTGCTATAGCCTTTTAACTGGTCTGTCTACTTCACATCTTTTCTCTTGATACATTATCTTAAAATTGTCATCTGATTAATCTGGTTAAAACACTACTTTCTCCAAACTGTATTAACCCCAAGCCTCCAATTTCCCTATAGGAAAATGTACGAAATTTTCTTGGTATGATATTAGAACCCCCTACAAACCAAGTTTCCAATTTGCTCATCTATTTTCCACCTTTCTGGACTTTACCTATCAAATGGTTTTACTACTCCTCATCTAAACTGTGCTCATGCCACTCCAACTTCTGGCTTTCCTGGTCCTTCCTGTCTTTTAAATCTTCCCCCATCCTCCTCCACATACACACTCTTATAGATTGGGCTCAAGTGCACTCAAGCCTGAAATGATCACCTTGCTCAGAAGTGTTATTTGTATGATTAATTTCATGTACTCAACCAATACTGGCTACTGACTTTTCTTCTAGTGTTCTGAGCTGCACCCTAACTTTTTATCCTGATCTCCTGTCACATGTCTCAAATATCCTGGGTGGTGAGTTCCTCACAGATGGTTGATTCATATTCCAAGTTTCTTTTAAAGTACCTTAGGCCTTGCACTAAGTACGCACTCAAGAATATTGGATGTAATGAACAGAAGAAAAAGCAGCTGAAAAGGACAACCAATTAGTCAAGCCCTTTTCATCCCCAGCAGAGATATGATGCATCCAGAGTTTTGTTCCTGTGCATGTCGAACTTGAGAGGATGATAGAAAAGGTGTTTTTCATAGTGTTAAATATCTAGAAGTGCCGAAACCGGTTTGGCTCAGTGGATAGAGCGTCGGCCTGCGGACTGAGGGGTCCCGGGTTCGATTCCGGTCGAGGGCATGTGCCTGGGTTGCGGGCACATCCCCAGTGGGAGATGTGCAGGAGGCAGCTGGTCGATGTTTCTCTACCATCGATGTTTCTAACTCTCTATCTCTCTCCCTTCCTCTCTGTAAAAAATCAATAAAATATATTTAAAAAAAAATATCTAGAAGAATTGTGTGAGGTCATCTTGTCTAATTTCCTGGCTCTAAGTCATCTAAGACAAAAGAGTTCCATACAAAGCTACTATTCTCAAAACAGACTGGTACTGGCAAAAGAACAGATATATAGATTAATGGAATAGAGTAGAGAACCCAGAAATTGACCCAAACCACTTTGCTCAATTAATATTCGACAAAGGAGGCATGAACACACAATGGAGTCAAGACAATCTCTTCAATAAATGGTGTTGGGAAAATTGAACAGATACATGCAAAAACATTGAAACTAGACCACCATCTTACACCATACACAAAAATAAACTCAAAATAGATAAAGGACTTAAACATAAGATGGGAAACCATAAAAATACTAGAGGAATCCATAGGCAGCAAAATCTCAGACATATGCCAAAGCAATTTCTTCACCGATACCACTCCTAGGGCAATGGAAACTAAAGATACAATAAACAAATGGGACTACATCAAAATAAAAAGCTTTTTCACAGCAAAAGAAACGATCAACAAAACAAGAAAGCCCACTGCATGGGAAAACATTTGCCAATGTTATCACTGATAAGGGTTTAATCTCCAACATTTACAGGGAACTCATACAACTTAACAAAAGGAAGATAAACAACCCAATCAAAGAATGAGCAATGGACCTAAATAGATACTTTTCAAAAGAAGACAGAAGGAAGGCCAAGAGACATATGAAAACATGCTCAAAGTCACTAATTATCCAAGAGATGCAAATTAAAATGACAATGCAGTACCATCTCACACCTATCAGAATGGCTATCATCAACAAATCAACAAACAACAAGTGCTGGCGAGGATGCAGAGAAAAAGGAACTCTCGTGCACTGCCGGTGGGAATGCAGACTGGTGCAGCCACTGTGGAGAACAGTATGGAGTTTCTTCAAAAAACTAAAAATGGAACTCCCATTTGACCCAGTGATCCCACTTCTAAGAATATATCCCAAGAAACTAGAAACACCAGTCAGAAAGGATATATGCATCCCTATGTTCATAGCAGCACAATTCACCATAGCTAAGATTTGGAAACAGCCTAAGTGCCCACTAGCAGATGAGTGGATTAAAAACCTGTGGTACATCTACACAATGGAATACTACACTTTGGTAAAAAAGAAGGAATTCTTACCATTTGCAACAGCATGAATAGAACTGGAGAGCATTATGCTAAGTGAAATAAGCCAGTCAGAGAAAGATAAATATCACATGATTTCACTCATTTGTGGAATATAATGAACAACATAAACTGATGAACAAAAACAGATCCAGAGACAGAGAAGCATCGATCAGACTGTCAAACCTCAGAGGGAAAGTAGGGGACGGTGGGGGTAAGGGGGAGAGATCAACCAAAGGACTTGTATGCATGCATATAAACCTAACAAATGGACACAGACAACAGGGGGGTGAGGGCATAAGTGGGGGGGGGGGCGCTGGGGGGTAATGGGGGGGATAAGGACATATATGTAATACCTTAATGGATAAAGAAATTTTTTAAAAAATAAGAGTTCCAGCATGTGCTTAAAGAGCCCATGGATAGAATTCCTTAGATCTTCTGGATAACTAAGTTTCGTCAACTCTCCCTGTGACAGTTTTCTCACTTGTCATTCCGGGCCAATGTCTTGAAATTGTAGTTTACCATAAAAATTTTAAAATGTAAGTTCCCAGGTTCACCCCAAAGAATAACATTCTGGGGGTGAAGGCTCATAAGTTAGAAATATATGTATATTTCAAATATATATACAGTGCATATATATATATATATATACATATACATATATATATATATATATATATATATATTTGAAATATACATATATTCCCAGGAAATTTCTTTTTTAAAAATGTGTTTTTATTGATTTCAGAGAGAGGAAAGGAGAGGTAGAGAGGGATAGAAACATCAATGATGAGAATCATTGATCTACTGCCTCCTGCACACCCTGTACTGGGAATCTAGCCCACAACCTGGGCATGTGCCCTGACCAGCAAATGAATCCTGAACTCCTGGTTCACAGGTCAACACTCAACCACTGAGCCACACTGGCCAGGCCAGGCTCTCCCAGGTAATTCTGATTTGGGTAGTCTGGAGAACACACTTTGAGGGGGAAGGGGGGGGGGGACTGGTCTGATTTGATATTTTTTTAAAAAAATTTAATTCAAGCATATAGATTCTAGGACCATTTTCTGTGAACATTAAAAAACAGCTGATGAATAGCTTTTCTTAATAATTATGTCCTTATATGAGGAGTTTAAACCATATCTCTATTAAGCTCTAAGAAACACTTGATATTTCATACATATTTATTGAGCAGCAGTGTGCTAGATATTATAGTTATAAAAAAGAATGAATTAAGTATTAAAGATCCTTGTCCTCAGGAAGCTCAAAGATAGTGGGAAAATGAAAAAGTATGATAATGACGGTGCCAACCTATCATCTTTCATCTGAAGTTTGTAGACACTATGTGTGTTTGTGGCAGTCCACCAGAAGCAGGGTTTGGGGTTCACTGCCCATGACACTAGGCAGAAAGCGAATATACCATGCCCTCTGCTCTGGCTCCTGACTTTGTACCTCGAGGGTTCATGAAAAGAAAATGCCAGCCCCCTGATATCCAACAGCTTTCCAAGAAGTGAGCCTTAGCCCATTGGTCACCGGTCCCTTAGTGAACATTTGGAATGACTGGCAATCAATAGGCACTTGGAGAGGACCGTGTTTCCCCTGCCCCTTGCCCTGGACTTTGCCATAACAGTGTCACAGTTCTTCCCCACTGTCTGGGTCCCTTTGATTCCACTGCCACCAACACTGAAGGCTGGTGCTCTCTCCATTCGTGAGCTAAATATTTAGTGAGTACTCCACTCTGTGAGGCACTTGCTAAATGATGTGCTAAATAGCAAGATGAATGAGGCCCAGGTCCTACTCTTGAGGAACTTACTGTCTACGTAGAGATAAATCAAGTATGTAAATACTCTGTCACAAAGTAGGATATAAGCAAAATATACTAAGGGGTTACTTCCAGCCCAGATTTGGATCGGCGGCTGGGAGTGTGGGCAGGATGGGAAATGTGACCAGGGTGGGGTGTTCATGTAAAAGGCTGTTATAGGACAAGGTCCATCGGTGCTATCATTACAGATGTCAATGGCTGAGACCTTCGAGCA
Source organism: Myotis nattereri (assembly GCF_964212035.1). Lineage (NCBI taxonomy): Eukaryota > Metazoa > Chordata > Mammalia > Chiroptera > Vespertilionidae > Myotis > Myotis nattereri. The sequence goes on along the minus strand of NC_138080.1, from coordinate 61,319,469 downwards.
GTTGACATTGACCTTGGGCTGGAGGATGGACATGTGTTGGGCTCTGGAGAGACCACAGACAACTGAGTGAGAACAGCTTCGCAGGGTCACTGCAGTGCATGTCCTGGCTGCTACCCTTTGTCTCTTTCTTGCCCTTTCCCTACTTTGTACTGGATCAAAGGGGAGTAACCCCTGTAGGTTGCTTTCCCAAGGCCAGAGAATGGGAGGCACTGGGGGTAGGGAAGGGGGAATAGTTACTCTCCTCCCTTTCTGCAGCTGCACAACCTCTCTGGCTCCAGCTGTTGTGGGGCAGGTCCAAGAGGATCCAGCCTGCACGTAGTGACAATACTCCTGAGCTCTGCAGCCCCGCCCCCTCCCATCTGCTCTGCAGCAGTATCAGCCTCCTGTCTTTGCAATCTCTGGATTCCTCACTGCCCCCTGGCTGGCCTCTGGGCTCTTCCATCCCCAGTGTAATCAATCCCTACATCAAAGCCCTTCTGTTTCAAATTCTTCTGTGGTTTCTGTTTCCTGCTTAGATCCTGACCTATATACTGGTCTCTGGAGCTGGACAGCTCTGATTCGGGGACTGCGGCTAAGGACCAGCCTGGGAAGCCCTTGCTGGGAGAGGTTTGCTGGAAAGCAAGGGGTCTGTAGGACAGCGTGGTGTATGCTTGCCTGACCCCATCCTCTTCAGGACCTTCCTGTTGTCTAAAGGGAGGGACTTTAACAGAGGAGTTGATATGGGGAGGAGAGGCAGCTAAAAAATTCACTAACATAGGGTCATGAAGGAAGGACAAGGAGAAAGCTATGTCAACTCAACTTAGAAACACCCAAGGTGCTGGTGGGGGCTCATGAATCACTGAATTACCGCGGCACTCCTAGGCCTATATAATGTTTGTACCTTGTGTCTGATTTCAAATAGAACAGAAAATAAAGTTGAGTGCTTCTTACTTAATATTCCAATACTATTTCCACCAGATCAAGTTTCCACTAGGACAAATGTATACAAATGAATCATTATAATTGCCCCCTCTTACCCCAGCCAAGCCACTTGGGCCTCTGCTAAGAAATGATAAAAGTGATCAAACAAAACAAAGCACATTATAATGCCATTTAAAAAATAGGAGATTTCTAGAAGATCCTTTGTTGTACTGGAAGAGCACAAGCTACCTTTTTAAGTGACATTTTGCTTTCCCTTTCGGATAATCACAGAGAGCAATGCAGTCCTTGGCTGCTGGTGAGGTCATTGTTTTGCTCCTGCTGACACGCTGAGCAGGTCAGAGAGCCCAGGATCTCACAGGGAACACGGCTCTGGAGACGCGAGAGAAGGCGTCACTCAGAGAACTGGAGCATCACGTGTGAATCCGGTTATACAGAACCGCTGCCAGGCTGGGGACGGGGACAGAAGCATACCTGTATCACAGGCACCGTAGACTACAGCGGGGAGAAATGCCGTCTGGGACTGTGTCCTTGGGGGATGTAATTTTTCATGCTGTGTAATGAACCTGCAACAATGACGGGCATTTCATTGTGGGTTTTACTGCACTCGGCAATTCTGACAGGTATATGGATACTTATTCCAAGTCAGAGTCATAAGATGAAGACAGTAGCGGGGAAGCTGCCTGGCTTGCAAAGATATATTTGGGGAGGAGATTTATGGTGAAAAGTTCAGAACAGAGAATAGCAGAGTAAAATGATCAAGTCCTAGGGTCATTTACTTATTTGTTCTACTCTATTCACTAGAAAGAGGGCTGCAATCAAACATTCTGTGGTGGTTTAAAAACACAGTGAACAAACTCTATGACACTCTTCCCATTAAAATGTGGGAACTGTATCTCCTACCCTTTGCAGGGAAGAGTGGTGGTGGTACATGCTTTGACCAGTAGAGTACAGCGGAAGTCACAACATGGGACTTTTGGGGCAGCAACATGAAAAGCCATGTAGTTTCCACCCTGTTGGCTGGAACACTTTGAGATCCCTAAGCTGCCCTGTGATGAGTCTGACTACCCTGGGGCCACCACATGGAAAGACCAAATGGGGGGGCGCTCTAGTTGACAGTCTTAGTGGAGCCCAGTCTTCAAGCCATTCCAGCAAAGTATCGGACTTGTGAATGAATGGGCCCATCAGCCAGGTAAATATCTTTGAGACGCTCCCACCAATGCCCCATGCAACAGAAGATCAGCTAGCAGGGCCCTGCCCAGATTCCTGACCCACAAAATCATGGGTTGTTTTATAAACCACTAAATTTGGGGGGCAATTTGTTATTCACAAGAACATATTCCGAACTAGACAAGTTTCTAACTGAGTCCCAAATGTATCTTAGTAGGCAGAGTTTACCACTTAGTAATGCTTCAATGTCAAATAGAGATCAACCTCTTTTATTAAGTGCCTGTTGCAAACCCCAGAGATGTGCAGGATGTGAAGTATAAGGTTCAGTGTCTGACCTAGCAGATCTGATAAAATAACAATTATGAGAAATTTATCGAATGACTGCTATAAATTAGGCTAATGAGTCTCCAAGTTGGTGCTGAAACAGCACCATCAGCATCACCTTGGAATTTGTTAGAGGTACAAATCTTCAGGTCCTACTCCAGACTTACTGAATTAGAAACTCTGGGAGGGGCCTAGCAGTATATATTTTGCTAAGCCCTCCAGATGATTCCGATGTATACTGTAGCCTGAGAATCACTCTAGTGAGCACTTTCCCTTGCTGAATCCTCACTGTTACCCAGGGTTTCTCAACCTTGCCATGCTTGGCATTTTTGGCAAGATAATTCTTGTTGTGGGTGACCGTCCTGTGCATTGTAGGGTGTCTAGTAGCATCCCTAGCCTCTACCCACCAGACGCCAGTAGCACGTCTTTCCCCATTGTGTCTGGAAGTCAAACATCACCACCAGTGGAGAACCACTACCAAAACCATATGGGGTTGTGCTGGAAACGTGTACAGGATTAGTGTTAGGTATGGGAACATTAATCAGGTATGGTAAGATATGCAGACAAGGAAATGACTGTCATAAGGAAAGATGTGTTTGGTCATAGTTCCTTAGAAACAGGAGGCAGCGTGGGTCCACATGGAGAAGCAGCAGGGTCCGTCATCGGACAGACAGAGCAGGGGAAACCGTGGGCAAAAGCTTTTGTGTGCCTTCTGTGAAAAGGGGACGGTGAGGCAGGGCAAGCAAGCTTAGCACTGACTGGTTTAGATCATTTTAGTGGGGTCTGGGGCCTAGGGTCTGTCCCTAGTTGCCCTGGGGTGATTAGGGCAATGGACTAGTGGTCCAATGTGGGAGACTCAAAAAAGGTGGTTGGGATGGGCTCTAGATTGGCTGGTTTGCCTATGAAAGGCCGGCTTGCAAGTCAGTCCCTTGCCAATTCTAGGACGTGGCTGGAATTCTCTCCAGAGTCAGCCAGGCTCCAGCTGTCAAAGAATCAGAATGAAAAGACATGCTTAATACGGGCAGGTACAAATCCCCTATTTTGCAGATGGTAAAGCTGAAGTCCAGAGAGGTCATATCTCCACCAAGGGGAGCACCTACACTGAAAGCTGGGTCTGCTGGACCCTCACACCATGCTCTGACCCAGGTGCTACCTGCTATTCGTCTGGGAAATTAAGTGCATACGTGGGCACCTATAACTATATAAAAAGGTAACTGACAGAGCAAAGGAAGCTGTTGAATAAGTTCTATATAAAGTAATTATCCTAAGTAATGAGAGGGAGAAGAGATTGATTATAGTGACCAAAAAGGCTTTTGGGGGGGCGTGTCATTCAGGCTGCTGGTTCCCCCACTCAGAGATGACAGGGCTATCATGCTTGCTGGGTGGGTCTTAAAAGTTGGCTAGAATGAGGCCAGGCAAAATTGAGGAGGAAGGATATTCTGAAAAGATGGGTAATGATATGATCACAAAGTTCAAAGGCAGTGAGTAAGGTGCGAGGTCTGACGAACACATCAAGTGTTAACAGGCTGCCTTGGTTACTTGAAAGTAGATTAGAAGGAAAGAGAAGGAAGGGAAGATGTGGCTGGATGCCATCAACTTTAAGAAGTTACATTCAGCCCTAACGGGTTTGTCTCAGTGGATAGAGTGTTGGCCTGCAGACTGAAGGGTCTCAGGTTCAATTCTGGTCAAGGGCATGTACCTTGGTTGCAGGCACATCCCCAGTAGGGTGTGTGCAGGAGGCAGCTGATTGATGTTTCTCTCATCGATGTTTCTAACTCTCTATCCCTCTCCCTTCCTCTCTGTAAAAAATCAATAAGATATATTTTTTTTTAAAAAAAAAAGAGGAAGCTGCATTCATCAGCAGCAGTGCCTGGGTGTGCAGAACAGCCAGCACGGTGGACTAAATATCAACAAAGTGTCCCTATCTAAAAGCAGTGCCATAATTTAAACGCCTGGGCTAGATGACATTTAGAGTAAGAATCGAGCTGGAAATTGCCTCTTGACACCTTGCAAGATAATAAGTTACACTGGAAATCGGTGACCAATAGGGAGCACACAGACAAAGGAAGTTCTCTCCACTTGGACTGAACAGAACGTCAAAGGTTTGGGCAAGTGAAGTTGACGGCCATTCCTTCACTCAGAGGTTTCTGAGTGCTCAAGCAGTGCATGGCACTGTGCTAGGGAGTTACCAATCATTAGTCATGTCGATAAGACAGGATCTCTGCCTGTGAGGGACTAATCAAGTAGTGAACTTTCATCTCTGTAGCACCAGGCAGAGCAGAGGGGGGTCCCTGCTCAGCCCCAAAGGTGTCCTGGATGGGCACCTGTCCATGAGGTGAGAGTCCAAGAGGTACTGGGAGTTCTTGGCAGCACAGGATCGAGTCTCTTACAAATGTCCCGTGGTCTCTGGGGGAGTTGCACCCAGGGCCATCACTCTCACAGCACGCAAACCTGGGCCCTGCCCCAGAGACACCGAGTCCCTGGGCGACAAATCAAGTTCTACCTTATCTCTTTGATAACTCCATCAATAACTTTGTTCTCAGTTACCATTTCTGCAGCTGGAATTAGCAAGACTTTAACTGGAATGTAAGCTCCAGATGGGTGAAGATCTTCATCTATTTTGTTCACTGCTATGTCCACAGTGTTTGACTGGTAGTATGTACTGATACTATCAGTCTTTGTTGAATGAAGGAATTGGTCACATAGGCACAGTGGAGGCAGGGAAGAAGTCAAGTCAAGAAGAAACAATGAGCAGAAAGAGGTAAAATTATAAGGGAGATGGAAAGGTATGAAGTGCTTTTACCAAAGTTCTGCTGTATTGGGGAGAAGCCTCGGGTCTTTGCTGAACCGGAATTATAAGTTGAATGGTACCTCTTGAACCCCCATCCTAAGAAACACTGTGCTTATGGAAAAATAATCATTCGATACCATTCAAATACTATAAAGGCTCCTCTGGCCTACATTTGTAACCTCAATCCATGCCATGTTCAGAGAGCAGGAATGCCAGACATTTCAACTACAGGGCTCCATGTGCTCATTTTATACATGATCACCAGGTCCACGTGCACTCAGGGCCCAACCAAAGCCCAGGAATGCCTGCCATCTCCACGCCTCCCCCCAGAGGAGATGGGCATGCCAGCCTGAATACACAGTGTGAAAAGAACAGATCTTGAAAAAGTTGGAGGAGAAAAATCAGGGCATCTCACCACGTTAAGCAAATTCCCAAATCAAACATCTAGACAAAATGATTGTGCCATCGGGTTTGTCTAAAATTTTTTTTCAATGGGAAATGCTGTTTTACTCGATATGCATCGGGTTTTCAATGCACCCCACCCCAAGTCTTTAAATCCTTTAAAACATTCTCTGTTTTGGTTTTGAATTTAATTCATTCTTTTATTCATACATCTTCTTGGGAACAATCATTTTCTTATATGCTTTTTCTCCTTTTTTTTCTCACTCATCATTTCTGTATTTGGCCTAGTTCTGCTCTTGCTTTGAGCCAGCAATGGGTGGGCCTCCAGAGGCAGGCAGGAAGGTGGCTGGTCTCTTTAACAGAATCGAGCAGATGACACAGAGTCTGTCAAATGAACACGTCTGCCTCAAGCTTCCTGTCCCGATGGGCTCGGCACTGAGCTCTGATTTGTTCTGGTTAAAAAAAAATTCCCTTAATTTCACTGTCAAGATTTTGAGAAGCATTCTCATGGTTTAAAGGAGATTATTGCATAATTCGTTCATGTTTAAAGAATTATATTGTTAAATAAATTTAGCTCTCCAGATTCCAAATGACAAAAACAAGTGAAGTTACATCATTTGAATTATGAAGTGATAATGTCTCCCAATTCTGCCCCAATCAAAAGTGTAACAGTTTAAAGCTTATAATAATCATGTTCAAACATATTCAGATTATAATTACTTTTCTTCTGATAATGATAGCCCGTCTGATTGGATGATTACCTATTTGACTTTGATAAGTCTCAGAGGTCAAAAAAGGGATAATTGCAGACATCTGTTTTCTATGGAAAATATAATCTCAGAAAATAGTGTTTAAAGTGACATCTGCAAATATGTGTTTTAGAAAGAAACTCTTTGCACATTTAAAAATTATAGCAAAAAGAAGCAATTCCTAAGCTACTATGTTCACACTGTCTTTGTAAATAGATGAACGACTTTAACTTACTAGTATTCATGAATGCATAAGTAATTACAAGCAGGCATGATTCTATTTTGTACAGGTGGAATTAGAAATGGAAATAGACTATGAGAAAGGAATTGGAAAGAGTCTATAATATGGAATGATGCAGATAGTTTTTCTCTTCACTTTTTTTTTTGTTTGCTAATCCTCACCCGAGGATATTTTTCCCCTTGATTTCTAGAGAGAGTGGAAGGGAGGGAGGGGCGGCAGGGGGGAAAGAGGGAGAGAGAGAGAAGAGAGAGAGAGAGAGAGAGAGAGAGAGAGAGAGAGAGAGAGAGAGAAGAAGAAGAAGAAGAAGAAGAAGAAGAAGAAGAAGAAGAAGAAGAAGAAGAAAAGAAGAGAAGAGAAGAGAAGAGATGAGAAGAGAAGAGAAGAGAAGAGAAGAGAAGAGAAGAGAAGAGAAGAGAAGAGAAAAGAAAGAAACATAAATGTGAGATAGACACATCAATTGGCTGCCTCCGGCACATGCCCTGACCAGGAATCAAACCAAAGACCCTTCTGTGCATGGGCTGATGCTCTAACCACTGAAAACACTGGCCAGGGCTTTCTCTTCACTGTTTTTAATTCAGTCTAGGCATACATAAGCGTAACCATTTTCCGGTTGTTTTTTTATTTTGAAATTGGAGCTTGGCTTCTCTTTGTGGATCTTATCCACGTAAGGGACTGCTTTCAGTGGAAGAAAAGACTCATCCACGCCTGCCACGCTCCTCTCGGTAGAGGAGTCCCAGTGTCTCTCTCTGCCAGTGCACTAAATTCCCAAGCCTCCGAGGGAGACGCCAAAGCCTCCCCACCCGCAAGCCTGCAGCTGCACTCTGCAGTCAAAAGCGAGAGTTTTCTTTAATATTCCTTTCCACGGGTGTTAAAACTCCCTTGGTTTTAATTCACCAACTCAGCACCTTTTCTAATTCATATAAAACCTAGGTAATGACTTTTGCTAGATTATAACAAATTAAATATAATGTTCACTATAGCACTCAAAAGCCTTCAATGGCTCCCCAGTATCTATAGAAGAAGTTTCAAACTTCATAGCAAATACCCTGGCTGGTTTGGCTCAGTGGATAGAGTGATGGCCCTTGGACTGAAGGGTCCCAGATTCGATTCTGCCCAAGGGCACATACTTCAGTTTCAGGCTCCATTCCTGGCCCTGGTCGGGGTGTGTGTGGAGGCAACCAATTAATGTATCTCTCTCACACTGATGCTCTCTCTCTGTCTCTCCCTCTCCTTTCCACTTACTCTAAAAATCAATGGAAAAAATATCCTTGGGTGAGGATTAAAACAAAACAAAACTTCTTAGCAATGCATGAGCCTTCATCATCTGGCCTTAACCTATTTTTCTCAAACTTAAGTTCTATGTGAAACTCTCCTCTTTCATTAAATCCACCTAACACCAAGGGGTGTTAAGCTTTCTTGCTTCTTATCTACATTTTTGGTGACACCACTACACTTCTTCATATCATCTCTGCCTGTTAATCTTTGGTGGTTATTGGCTGTTGGTTGCACCTCAGATGCACAGACCTGGATAAATCATAATTTTTGATTCATATCATACCAGTATGATTGGCCTGTGCAAGAGTCTTTTTCTATTTATTCATACACATTAAAAATTTATCCAAGTCTACCTTAGACCCTATCTGTTCAATAAAGTCTTCCTCCAGACACATAAGAGATGATCACTTCTGGACACAGAAATGATCACTTCTGGACACACAGAGATGATCATTTTGCTAAGAAGGCCCTTTCTCTCCTCTGAACAATTACTGTATTTATTAGCTATAGTCTAGACCACCATTAGCCTGAAACATCACAGGCAACCTGGCCCGTTGTGTGTCTGCATATATCTGCAGCCATAGTTAGCTGTGTCCTGCCTGTCACACGTGCCCGGTACTTTACTGTAGCTGTAGAATGGGCCTTTCTAAGTTGTGTTGTATTTTGTCAGGGTCTGTCTTCCCCACAGAAGAGGAAGTTTCTTGAGGCCAGACTCAAATGTCTCATTTATCTTTGCATCCCCAATACCAAACACAGTACCTGACAAATAATATTTAATAAGCAGTCATTGAGTATTTAGTGGAAATTAGATTATAAACCCCCTGGGAAGCAATAAAGGAACCACAGAGTGTCAGGCGAGAGATGGGCCTCATGACTTCTATTCCTTCTGTATCTCCCAGTGCCTAGCAGAGGTCTGAGCAGATGAAAATACTCAAATATTCACTAATCAATTGATGCTTCAACTTCTTGAGAAAATTAATAAATCATATTTATTAGGGAGGATGGCCAACTTATCTCAGTTTTCCCTAACTGTCCCAGTTTTAAAATAAAAAGTTCCATGTCCAGGAATTACCCAAGGTCCTGGGTAAACCAGGATGGTTGGTCAGCCTAGTTAGCACAAACCAACAACATAAGTGCTAAGGCCCATGTTTCCAAACTTACCTTGAATTTCTGTGTATTTGGAAATGACTTTTTTAAAAACGTTTTTTGAAGATGAGTCTAAAATTCAGGCTCTTCAGAATTAAATTTTTTTAAGTATTGTTATTCTCCATACTCTAAATTAATAAAATTTTGAAAGGTAACTAAAAGATTTCATTTCTCAGAGTGGAGTTTCTCTTTTGGGAGCGTAAAGAGTTAGAGCTCAACACAGACTCACGTCTGGGAATTCTGGGCCAAGTAGGAATCTGGTGAGCCTGTTATCTTGTAGTAGAGGCCACACCCCTCTAGGCTGCAGACTCTCCCACTGGGGAGTAGGGGGCGCTGTTGTGAATCACCAAGTCCCTTTCCTGTAAGACCAGCCTCCTTTTATCAAATCTCAAAGAACTTCCATACTTTCCAAACTGCTCCATTTTTATTCCATTCCACACCCATTGTTAGTGAGGGAATATTTACTTGCTCTCGAAGGAGGTCATGTGGGATATGTAGTCAATAATTTCATCAAGGAATAACTTATCTTTGTGCTTCTAGTGGAAAAGGGAGGAAAATAGTTTCACTCAAGTAGCTTATGAGCTTCGGAGGGATATTTACAAAGAGATATTTTTAGATAGACAAAGAGATTATTATCTTCCCATTTTAGTAGAAAAGCAGCATAAAAACAAACAAAGCCTAAAACAAAACAAAACAGTAGAGACATATCCTGAGTGTGATGGCCATTGATTTCTGTATTGGTCACGTAACAAGTATCACCCACAGAGGATGGTGCTATGTCCAGGGAAAGGCTCAAATGAGAATTATCCTGGATATAACTTATGTGATTAGAGATTTGTTGGCTCTCTTAGGAGAAGGTAAAACAAATTTTAAATTGCTTTTTTAAAAAACCTCTTTATTTTATCAAAACTTTTAGTAAAAACAAATTTTTGCCATAGTGAATTTTGGAACTTTGATGCACTTGTAATTCATACCATTTACATAGTTCTGTGGTTGTTTTGCTTCTTTTGAGATATCTGTGTGAACTAAGTCTAGCTGGCTAAGGGCGTGATTCTCTTTTGTGCCAGGAAATTGACCACCAACTATTTCTCCCTGACATAGCTCTGGCTCCCTGCTGACCTAGTGTGGATGAAAAAGGGGCCACATACTCCAACTGACAAGCTCAGGGGAGGCCTGCATGGTGAGCCTTACAGACTCAGAAACCAAAAGTAACCACAGGATGATCTGAAATTAAATTTCCTAACTAAAAGCGAGTCATAGTGGCTAGTCACATCATAGGCCTGTACTTCCTTGACAAAGATCAATCTTTACCATAAATGAGCCTGTCTATTGTCTTTTTGCATCTAAGATAACATACCCTTGGAATGTCAGAGTCATCTCCTTTTTCTGGAACCCTTAGGGCACACCCAGGAGAGCAGGGTATCTCAGAACCCCTCATAGCTATCTTTTTCCTGACATACCATCCCTATGTGCTGTAAATGTTAATTATTAACTCTCCTGTACCCACTAATGTAAAAGAAGTATTTGTCTCTCCATTTTACATTTATCCAATCTCAGAGATTTCTCCACTTTGCTTGGTCCCACCTCCCTAATCTTCCACCAATGAATTTCATGTAACCTGTCTCCTCCTTTGATTGTCATATATAGGATAAAATGGCCATTCTTCGGAGCATTTTCTCAATCCGTTGAGGTTTTGCTTCCCCACAGTTGTCATCCGTTTGGCTCAAATAAACTCATAAAACTTCTCTACAGGTGTGGACATGTCTTATGTCAACACTAGGCAAGTGCAATGATTTTTCTGCATTCACTCTACACCTTCACCGCCTCTGTTCTTCACACTACAGATAGAATCAATGTTCATCCTACCGAGCTCTGTTCTCTGCATAAATCCTTACTTGGGTAGAAGTACTCTGAGGATGAAGACCAAGATCTTAACATGCTCCTCAAGACCCAATGTATTTTGGTCACATCTACCTTTCCATCTCATCTTGCACCACTCTCTCCCTGTCTCTCTGCACCTTAGCCAGGCCAGTTCCTCACACCTGGCACAGGGCTTTGCACACTCTGTTGCTTCCACCAGGAACATCCTGACTCTCCCATTCTCCACTTGCTTAAGTTCTTTTATTCCTTTAGAGTGCAAGTCAAGCACATGTCCTCAGGAAAGTCTTCCAGCAACCCTTATCCAGGTCAGACTGCTTTGTGATGTGTTCCCTTATCATGTTCTTTCCTGTCATGAACTTATGTGAGCACACAATCATACACCCATTTTTGTGGTTGAGTAACCCCTATCACCAACTATATGGGCCATGAAGGAACTCCAGATGTGGATGTGGGGATTTGAGGGGCCCCAATTAATCTGCTGGAATTCAGAACCAATTGAGAATTAAGACAAAAGATTAAGGCAGATGGGGGTCAAATCTTCACCAATATTACTACAAAAGCTGATATTCAAGAATGTGGCTTATGTTTTTAAACACAGGTGGTCTTCCAAATACTGAACATTAGATTTAAACAAATTTACTCAATAGCTCTGTACCTGAGCAGACCATCTTGTGCCCTTCCCACAGGGGAGCGCTGTCCCTGAAGGAGGTGAGCAGAATCTGCCGAGAGAGAGAGAGAGAGAGAGAGAGAGAGAGAGAGAGAGAGATGCTACGTGGCATACACCCAGTTTTCCTCTTCCCAAATGGGTGGGGTTGGGGGCGGGGAAGGCCAGGAGTGTTATGCTAATGATTCTCTTTCCACAGATGGTGTGGAAGGAAAGAAGGGTTCTCCCCTAACAACAAAGACTGACAAATTATTTCTGGTAATGAGCTCCTTGTTTCTTTATTAGGTGAGTTCCCATAATCAGCTTACCTTGGAAAAGCAGAGGAAATGGGAAATGGGAAATGGGAGAGTTGGAAACGAAGCCCCTTTCACCACTAGGCAGTGGAGTCTCGGTACCTTGGCCTAGGGCCTCGATTATCCAATTATTCCTGTTTATAGGTGAACAATGCATTTTCCTGTTTGCCTGCTCTTTAGAATGTATCCCTTGCAAATGGTAAGGAAATTGAGTGTGTTGTATGCATATAAATAACATCCTTAATCATCACCAACCAGTGTTCTGCGCGCTCCTTATGAAGTTTCAGGAAAGCAAGCAGGGCATTCCCAGGGCCTTTGGAGGGATTTTCCTTGATTCTGTAAATCCTTGAGTAATATCCAAGCTCTGTAATAACACTGAGCTACTTCTGCATTTATTCTAGTCTTAGGTTGGAACATTATTATATTAGTTGTTTAAATTTTCATAGATTCTAAGGTTCAGAAGAGTTCCGGGGATGTCATTTACATTCATCCTCCTGCAGGTCTCTAGATAGGGCTGCAACTTGGCTAACAAAGACAAATGGTTTTCTATCTGATTCTGAAAGGTCTCCAGGGGGAGCATTCTGTAACCAACCGCAGTAATCACAAATTACTAACTGGAGCATGCCCCTACTTTAAGAAAACCTGACATGGGAAGTCTCAGTGGCAGGATAATTTATTGAGATGCTAATCTGTGCTTTGTTTGCTATAATTTGCCTCCCCCCTTCCCTCCATGAAGGTAGCCAGTTTTATTTTCCTTCTCTGAGAGGGGATGGCATTTCCTTGGGCCCTGTTCCTATGGCTTCAGTGAGGAATGTGGTGCACTTGCCCATGGGCTAATTCTAACGTCAGAATCCCACTCCTCCAGGAGGCAAGGTCCTTAGAGGGAGGGGCACTGCCCTGGGAGACAGGGGCAGGTAGTCAGGTGTTCTTGGAAAATGGTTTTTCTCTCTTGGACCTCCATTTGATCATATGTAAAATCAAAGGTGGATTTAAGGATGGGTAGGTACCTCCCTGCTCTTGATACTATGGGATTATCTGTCTCTTTAGTTTTAACTCCCCCAGGACAGCTGTGGAGCATATGCTTAAAAGCTTTTGAGGTAAGGTGGGCAGCTTTAACAAAGGAAAAACTATATGCAATATTTGGGACAAACTTACATTAAAAATTATTTGTTGTTTATCTTAATTCACACTGAATGGGGGCCATCCTATATTTGATCTGATGACCCTATGGGAGGCACCTGTGTTTTGGGAGATGGGAAGCTGAGGGTGAAATAAATAGACTTTTGTTCATGTCCCTCTAGACCAGTGGTTCTCAACCTTCCTAATGCCACGACCCTTTAATATAGTTCCTCATGTTGTGGTGACCCCCAACCATAAAATTATTTTCGTTGCTACTTCATAACTGTAATTTTGCTACTGTTATGAATCATAATGTAAATATCTGTTATGCAGGATGTATTTTCATTGTTACAAATTGAACATAATTAAAGCATAGTGATTAATCACAAAAACAATATGTAATTATATATGTGTTTTCCGATGGTCTTCGGCGACCCCTGTGAAAGGGTCATTCGACCCCCAAAGGCCACAGGTTGAGAACCGCTGCTCTAGACTGTACCCAGTGTTCAAAAAACAGGTGTTTATATTTGCTTTCCCTCTGAGTGTGTTATTTTATTTTTAAGTTTAAGAGAATTGGCATCTTGGAGTGAAAACTATCCTAGTAGAACTTTCTTCAATATCTTCAAAATAGATATTTAACAGGAAAAATATAGATGGGATCTACTCATTTTGCTAAAAGTTAAAATTCCTAAACCTTTTAGAAAACAGACCAGACCAATGAATCCTAAAGCAAGGAGAAACCAGCTGCTCAACTGATCAAAATGATAGCTCTTCCATATCACCTCTCCTAGGGGACGTGTGACAGGTGTCACCAGAGGGAATTACATTGTCCTCCTGTCCTTAAAATGTCTGACACAGGAAAGCAAATGGAGTCAAGTTTCTCACTGCATTTTCTATACCACTGGAAGCTTTTAAAAAAAGTTTCTATGAACTTTTCATTTCTTATTTTAAAATGTATTTAATACCATTTGATGAGTTAAGGAAATCATCTTTGAATTGAGCCAACCTTGACGACAAGAAATCCCTGTGATTTCCTGACACTAAACAGGTCAGGATCTCAAACTGAATGTGGAAAGAAACATAATTTATATTACAACCAATGAGTGCACATTTGACCTTCATGTGAAAGGAACCCAGCCTTGGGGGAAAGGCCTCTCTCATTGATTTATCCCATTTTTAATCAAAGTAAATTACCAACACATGTAGAATACAGTAACTCACAGTCTCAAGATTGAATGCTGTTAAAATTTGTGGCAAATTTTGTATCAAATATATCTTCACCCATAACAAGGAGGTCATTTTATTAGTGAGCTGGTCTGGGCACAAAATTGGAAGTCTACTGTCACTTTTAATAATTTAGTGGAATTTAAAGGTTTGCCAGAGAAGAAAAGGAGCATAATGGCGATGAGCACAATTTTGGGTAAGAACTCAGAGAGTCAAATCCTGTTTACACCATATGCAAATTCAGAGAAATGGCAATTGGTTTTCTCTGAGCCTTTGTTCCCTCATCTGTGGTTGTGAGGAAACCGATGTGTGCAAAGCTGTCACCATTGATGTCTGGTGCGTGGTGAAAGTTCAAGACGTTCACTGTTAGAGTTTTCAGTTAGAATGAATAGGAGGCTATGTTAAATTTGCATGATTGTGCTTTTACAGTAAGCCATTAATGATGCATCCACTTAGGTTTCTACTCCAAAAGAGCATAGATTTGATTAATGATAACAAAAATATCAAATATCTCCATTATTCAGAAATAACCTACAGAGAGTCTAAACTTGTCTTTTCCTTCCTCCCTTCTTTCCCAGTCTTTTTATTTTTTTAAGAGAGATAAATAGCAATTATGGAGTCAGGCTCCCTGACTCTTCCTCTCTCTGATAACCGAGTTAGGCTTCACCTTGATTAAGCAAGATGACATCCTGATCCAAGTTCTCCAGCCCCTGCTCCACCTTCCACCCGCCCCTGCTCCCGGGCTCAGCCCTGCACTAGACCCTCCGGCCCCATTCAGCATCAGAACATTGGCAAGGCTAAGCATCCAAAGATTTATCTTCTAAATTGTTAGCTAACTTCTTGAAGTTGGACCATGTTATCTATTCTGCAGGACAATCCTGCCCCTCGGAGAATGCTTGAGCATGTTAAGTGGTTTTGCAATGCATTTCAGCAGGGTCCTGAATCCAGACCATGCCCACGTATTTCCCAGCCAAACCGCACTGACATTCTTTCTTGATCCCAAAACGCTTTCCACTCGTCCTTCCTATAAATGCAAGTAAAATCTCTTGACAAAGCAAATTAGGAGTAATACATGGGTTTCGGGCACTTCCTGTGACTCAAAGAAAATCACAGACTTATACCTGCAATCAGGAATAGGTTTTTCTTATGGAGCTGAAAGAGAGAAGAGCCCATTCAGATGACAGGAGCAAACTGTGGCAGAGCACACCTCTGTCATAAATGGGTCTTTGACAGTCCAGGTGACTGAATGGGAACAAATGGAGAAAGTGTATTTATTTGAGAGTGTATTCATTTGGGCAAGGTTTTACTGCTAGAGTGGAACAACCCTGCACAAGGGGATATCCCTTAGAAGACACAGATTGATGACCCAGCAACAGGAAAGTAGCTCCTTAGTCACTGATTTCTGGATTGGAGTCATGAAAAGCTGTGACATTTTTTTTTAGAGTGTCTCTAGATTTTAATTTTTGTCTTTTGGCTAATGGAGATGCCAAGAGAAAGAATAATCGAGATGAGAATGCATTGTTTCCCTTGTAATAAAGGCTAGGGAGAGAAGAAGCCCCTCCCCTTTCCAGTGACCAAGACAACGCTAAGCATGTGAGTGATACAGTGGGAAGAGCTGGCTGGACGTGGCTCCCACCCAGGCTCGTCCACATAGCAGGCCTTAACCTCCAGGCTCCGTTTCCTTATCTGTACCATGTGATTTGAATGCTGACCTTGCTGATTATCCTGAGGATCAGAGATTACATACAATCATACCTGCACACAGTAGGTCCTTGATAAACGGTAGTTATTACAAGTCCACAGTTTTTACTGAGAGAAGATTAAATCAAGAAAGGAAAGCATTTTAAAGCCTAAAAAAAGAAAAAGAGGGAGAGACAGGATGGAGGCATCTGGCCTGCGAGCCCTGATGTTGCTCCTCCCTAACTCTGCCCTTGGATGGAACCATAGGCAGCTTCTGAGAGGTGAGGTCTGCTGTCTGCACAGACAAAGCTGAGACCAAAGGCGATGTAGCATGGGATCACAGGCTGCATTTCCCTGTAATGAGCAGCGTTCGCTAGAACTGCTGTGCTGTTTGGAGCCCAGACTGGTGGTGTGTGCCTGCACCCCTGTCACATGCAGGGGTGGTTTGAGCACATGAGTGTGACTGCCAATGTCACGGCTGGTTAGTTCCCAGCCCAACATTGGGAGGCCTGATGTATGCAGGAGCTGATGCCCTGGAGCCCGGTTGTCAAGGACGACTAAGGGAGTCAAGCAGCTTTCAAGCTACTTGGGAAATTGACTCCCATCAGCCAACAATGCTCTCAAGACCTTGCTGAGTAATGAGACATTCTGGAAGTAACAGAGGAAGATACACTAGCCGTCCCCAAAGGGGTTAATGTTCAGCTGGAAGACCACACACACCCCAGGCACATACATACCACACACGCACTCTATACACTACACACATATGCCTTCTGCACTCGGACCACACATATACATATCCTATGCACTAAACACATGTGCACACAGGCACACCACACACATGCATACAACCCAACACACACACACTACACATATACCACATACCTACACACACATCACACACATACATTCCACACACAGACCACAGGCACGTAAAATATACCATGTATCACACACACTTCCACATATACATGCACCAAACATACGTACACACACACTACACATATCACATGTGCACACCACATACAGCACAATACAAATATCTATACATATCACACACATATACACATATCAACCCCACACTATACTCCTGCACATATGCCACATACACAGCACACACACACACACACACACACTGCACATGTGGACACTGTGCTCTTAGAAGGCAGTTCAGAATTCTGAGACTGGCAGATATTGGAAGGTGTGATATGTGATACAGTGAGGGATCCCATGGGCCCACCCCTTACTTCCTTCACAGTGAGGTGGGTCCTCTGTTGGGTGCTATGTTGTTGGAGATGCTGAGACTCTGGATCAAGTGTTCTGTAAACCCCTGGATAGTGATGCTGGTGAGGACCTGTGGGCAGCAAAGACAAATTCATTCTGAGGTAGGAATCCCTCCTTGTTAAGAGGAACTGCTGACCTTTCCAAGCTGAGAGGGACCCAATGTAAGCAACTTGTCACCAAATGGCCCATTGGTGTCCCTGAGGAGGGCCCCAGCCGAGACTCCGTGTTGACCTTTGTTGCCAACAGGTTGCACTCCAGGGCAGCAGTGTCTAGATCAGCCCTGGTAAGCGGAAGCCAGTCTGTCAGGTCCATCCATCGTCTTCGTCTCTGTCCCTGTGGCCATTCCTTTCATGTGCCCGTTATGCCAGTTCTGAGATAGCTGATGACAAAGAATGGCTAACCTCAACTAGATGAGTCATTTTGTCTGCGTGACTGTTCTGTTCCTCTCCTGTGAGAATGCCTTTTGAGTGGGCATTAAAGTGGGATACAAAATCTTGACACTTAGTGCTCAACCCAAAATGCCCATTAACATGCCCCTGTCCCAGGACTTCTTGACAATCTTTTAGTTCTTTTACTCCTTTTAGTAGTGGCCATCCCAGGACTCCACATATTCTCACCTTAGGTCACAATGTGGAGGATAGATTCACTGCTCACTGTTCTTCCCATTTGGGAAGATTGTCTTCTGCTGTCTTTCAAGGTCACCCCCGAATATGGCTGTAATCTTGGTGCCATTCATTTCTGGCCTGCATCCCATAACGGGCCTTGGGAGAGACAGCTGTCCATGGACCTCTATTGTTTCTACATGTTTGCAAAGAGAGGCACTGCCTGCCTTTGCTCCAGACCATCTTCTCCAGGATGAGTATAGTCTCCCTTGGAAGATAGTGAGTGATAGTGTCTCCCTCCAGAACAAAGAGCAGCAGGATTACTGTCCATTAGAGAAGATTCGGGTTTTGCAAGCTCATGGTTTCTCTCCTATACATGTTCAGGTGTCACTTACCATTTTTTTTTTTTGCATTGCCCTATAGGAATTAGAGCTCAGGGAACTGGTACCAAAAATAAAAATAAAAATATGCTGATACCCTGGCTACTGCTATTGTGCCGAGTAAGAGAATTCTTTTGATCTTATATCTTCTGATCTTATACAACTGTGGCAGGATAACCTGTTAGCTTACAAGGTAAGCAAGGTAAATCTCAGATCCTCCACAGCCCTTGATAAGCTGACCCATCATAAACCAAGCTTGGACTTTCTCCATCCTCCTTCGGTGGGTCATATGGGACACTCCTTTGGCAATAGGTGAGAGCTGGGGATAGGGGCTGATGCAACCGTGACGAGTGATGAGGGGTTCTGGGCTCCCTTCTCATGCAACTTCCTCCGGCTTCTGGTTACACTCATTTCCATTTCATAACAGACAACTTCTGAGCCTGTCTGACTTCATAACTTGACAGATCACATCCAGACAGCCTGGATGTGTGGTCACGTGATGCCCCATAGTCTAGCATTCAATCAGAAACATGTCCAGAAATAATGCCAAAAGCTTCCTCAAAAGATATATAACTTTGCTATAGATGGCATGGCCCTCCTCCAGAATCCCAGAGGCCTGAATTGTTTTCACACTGGGAAATGTCATAAACTCCACACAATATCTTTTTATACTACTGACACTTCCAACACCCAAGGTTCTATTGCAGCAGTTCTCAACCTGTGGGTCGCGACCCCTTTGGCAGTTGAATGACCCTTTCACAGGGGTCACCTAAGACCATCCTGCATATCAGATATTTACATTACGATTCATAACAGTAGCAACATTACAGTTATGAAGTAGCAACGAAAATAATTTTATGATTGGGTCACAACATGAGGAACTGTATTGAAAGGGCCAGAAGGTTGAGAACTACTGCTCTATTGGATCAATGATCCAAGAGGCAGGCAGCTTGCCCCACAGCCAGGAGCTGCTGCAGAGCCCATTCCTACTCCAGGCCCCATGGAGAGCTGCAAATCATCTCAGTCAGCTGGTAAACAGGCTGGAACAGTATTCCACGGTGTGGAATATGCTGCCTCCAGAAGAAGACCAAGAGGCCTATCAGGTGCTGTGCTCCCTTTTGTGTGATAGAGGATGCAAGACATTCATCTTTTACTTTAGAGGGGATATTTTGGACCTTTTGAGACTTCACTGCACTGGTAGGTATAGTAGCCATCCTTACGCCAGGGCACCACGTCTTGCTGAGAGTGGCAGTCCCAGGTCACATTCCAGAGGTGTCAGGCCAGGGCTCCCCACTTAGAATACCCATCTCCTCTCCAACTCTCTCCATTCAGAACAGGAGACTAAGGCAGTGTCACCATCAGGGAAAGGCACTGCGGAGAGGGCAGTACTGCCACACAGCTCTCAGTTTACCTCCCCTGGAAGTGCTTGATGCCAACATGAAAAGTAAGTGAATCCTGATTGGAGACATTATTGCTCCCATGTATGATTAAGTATAAAAGTTCCCTGCACACGTGAGTGCAATTCTCCATCTAATTACCTCATTATCCAGCCCACTGCCAGGAAGGCACGTGGGCCCTGGAGAGTCCATCTGGGTACATGTTAATTGGCTGACCAACTGACGGAGTTCTCCTGTTCAAAACTTGGAGGAAGTGAGTCCAAATTCTGACAGTAGCAATTTGTAGTGACTGTGCTCTGTTCCGCGGGCTGGTGGAGACTCGATTAAGGGTCACCCGCATCTCCAGACCCACATCTGACCACTGGGTTTGCAGTTCTAGCACCATGGAATTTCACAGTAAGAAGAGATCATATGAGCCATCCTACCCAACCCCCCCCCCCCCCCCCCCGCCATGACCTGACATGCTGGCAACACTGTCATGTAGATGGACAGAACTGGTGGTGCCATGCACATCAGCTCTGCTATCACATTTGCTTCCCTTTCACTGATTTGGACACAGCAAGAGGTAGTTACCAGCCCATGTTCTGGCTCTTACAATTATTGGTTGTCCAAGGTTTTCTGTGTCCAAGTGTCTGGGTCCTGTGACTTGCAGGTAGCACACTGCACCTAAATGCAGTTATCATAATACATTTGCAGTCAGACCCCACCAACCGTCCCACACGCTCCCCTGTCACCATGAAATCAGCGGGCACATGGCTCAGGAAGCATCGGCCACACGTCAGGAAAGACGAGGCACAGTTAGGAAGCATATCTTCTGTCAAGAAACCATGCAATTAATTTCAAAGTAAAAATAATTGGATTATCTGTGCCATGGCTTTCTTCATTAGTGCAGGTAATTGGGAGACTTGGGTAGTATATTTCCTTCCTTCTTGAAGAAAATGCTTATAATGAGTGATGAAGATCCCTCCCCTGTAGGTTTGCACTGGGTGGGAGTTTGTAGGAGCTTATGTCTGGTACCTTTGGTTGGCAGATAAAGGAAAAAAAGTAAC
Organism: Myotis nattereri; assembly: GCF_964212035.1. NCBI lineage: Eukaryota > Metazoa > Chordata > Mammalia > Chiroptera > Vespertilionidae > Myotis > Myotis nattereri. The sequence continues at coordinate 61,298,880 of NC_138080.1, read as the reverse complement.
CATGGTGGCCTGGACCATGAAAAATATCACTAAAGCCCTAAGTATCACTGCACACCACCACCCCATGTGAATATGACATCTGCCACATACTGCCACGCTGGGACTGAAGCCGCACAGAGCCACGCTCTCCAGAAGGAGTCAGTGGTCAGAGCCGGGCTGGCCAAGGGGGATCTGGCAATGGAGCAAGAGAACAAATCCAGGCAGGAAGGATCCTGAGGGCAAGGGCTGAGAGTCAGCACGGACAGCAGGTAGAGAAGGGGACACCCGAGAGGAGACGCTGCTGCTCTGTCCTCCACGTTGCCCTGCCTGCAGGCTGGGCTTGGCTCAAAGCTTACCCACAAGACCACCTGCAAACAAATCACCTGTGAGGCTTATAAAGATGCAGATTCCTGGCTCCCTGCCACAGACCTATTTAATCAGTGTCTTTGGGATCCAAGCCCAGGAATAGGGATTTTAACACGTTCCCTGGGTGATTCTTACACAATGAAAATCTCAGACACACCGCTCTGGGCATATTGTGCAAATTCCAGCAGGGAAGTCCCACCTGCCTAGGTGTGAATCAGTACCTGCCTGTGGCAGGCTCATCATGGTAGGGGGTGTGTGGGGGGGGTGGTTCTTTACAACCCCTGCTGGCATCAATATTCACCAGATATTGGTGAATATTGGGTTTAATGAGCTCAAAAACCCCAAGCCAGCAATGGGCAAACTCTTAAGGCAGAAAGGCTGAAAATAAGCAGTGATTTATTTTCTCAGAACTGGTAAGGGTGGAGTGGCTGTCTCTTCTAGCTGGATGTACTGAATCAGAACCATGCAAAACAAATAAATTCCCCTGGGGCCTTGTGCAGGATTTATTTCCAGATTTAATAAATGGCCATGTGCTTGGGCCAGTGGAAAATAACCCAGAGACTGGCTCGGCCTGCGGTGCAGTGGAAAAGCCTCGCCGAAGCCGCAGAAGGATGCTGACCCATTTCCACATCCTGTCTCCCGGCGAGGCAGGTGATGTGGTGGGTGAACCAGGTACGCATGTTGCCTGCTTTGCCTCTGAGAACAGTTTCTCGACATGCCATGAAATGTCTATTGATCTGAGCATGTAGCTGATGTCAACATTGATTGCCTAAGGGGAAGCTACTCAATATCACAAGGTCATGATGAGAGAAAAAAACATCATAATTCACTATCCTCGTACACAAAGGACGGGGCATTGTTTTCCTTCCTTCTTAATCATATCTTCCTCTGGCTGCCGAGTGACTCTCCCTGTCACTGGTCTTGCTGTGGGATTTAGGTCTTATGTTCACTTTCATTTACCTGTTTCTCCCCTGGCTTAACTTTTCAGATTCCTGTCACAGCAAACACCTGCTTTATATGCTCTGCCTCTGCTGCAGCCTCGTCACACGAAAGGCTGGTTTAACCCCTCAAGAGACAGCCACGGTTTCACGAGCCCCGGGCCTCTTCTGAATCGCATTTGGGGCCTGTTAGGCGCACCATCTCTCTACTGAAATAATGTTTATCGGTGCTTAATTGATGTAATGGGCACCTGCCTTGCAGGTGTACTGTCGGGCTCCATGAATTCCTTAGTCTGTCAGGTTGTATGAGATTCACAGAGGGCGGGAGGGGTGGTGATGATGTTGGGCACCGCAGCACTTAGAGATGAAACACACAGCGTGCAGCACCGCCTCGAGAAGGAGCAGGGCAGTTTTTAATAACACAGAGCTAGCTCTGTCCTACAGCTGCTCCTATCCCAAATCATGAGGTAGGCAGAGCTTGCATTCAGGGGTACCACGCGCCTTTTCTTCTTGCACATTATTTTGTCCCTTGATTCATTTATTCTCTGCTGTCCTCCATGCCTTCCTTTCTCTCCATCCCTCACCCTCGTTCTCCCTCCTCCTCTTACCCAGAAAATATTCTTCGCTGGTACCCTGCTATCAGAAAAACATACAATGAGCTGGTTCACATTAAGGAATAAATAATTAATAAGGTAACACCCCTCAACAGCATGTGTATTTTAAGGGGAAAATCTTAAATCTAAGGGAGGGTGGGCATGTTATACTGGTGGAAATTCACACATTAACACAAAGGTGAGGGAGAAAGTGGGGTTTTCCTTGCTCCTGAGATCATGATACTAGTTACATCCTTTTGCCTTTCATTTGAAGTTAATAAAAATCCCTGTTTCTTGGATTACATGGAAGAGGTATCCTTTCCCTTCCACATACTCGGGTGGGGCAGAAACGTAATTCTTTGTTTCCCTTTTTTCTTTTTTAAGCCTCCATTCCAATGGGGTTGCAGGAATTTAATTTCAATTAATTTGGCTTCTCCCCTCCCACCTTTCCCTGGGTTCCTCTACATTCTGGAGGCTTACACGGTGCCAGGTACCGGGAGAGGACATCTGGTCCTCGGGATCATCCGCCATCCATGCTGGCCTCCCCCGAGGTGTCCACCTTGCCATCTGGTCTTCGGTTATTGGTTCCCCAGGTGGCTGCTGACTCACCTTATTCCTGACCACGTGACACATCCAAGCCCTCTCTCGCTCCTTCCAGCACCTCTTCGGCATATACTAACTGTTTCTGCCACACAATTCTGGGCCTCAGAAATCTCCGAGAGGCTGTCCAAAACCGTTCTCCATTTCTTTGCCACTTTCATAAATTCAACATCACATCGGGGCCTGTTGTGGGATCGTGTTGCTTCCTGGGCTCTGGCTGGGAACCTGGATCAGGTCACTTCCTTTTCGAGGCAGAACCGACCAAGGTGGGTAGGGGGGGCACCTGTCTCTCCTGCCCAGTCCTGCACCCGGTGAACTCCTGAAGGGGGCGCAGGAACGTCTCTCAGGTACCAGCCAGCCTCTCAGTTCTGGGGACTTTCCTTTAACTCCCTTCTTCCCCGTGGCTAACCCGTTATCCCTCTTTTCTCTAATATCTGCTATTAAACTTTTCCTGAGGCTCCAAATGCAAAATGACTAAATAGAGGGATGATCCAAGGATGCAAGAAAAAGACGGGCAAAGGTTGATTTTACTTTAAAATATCCACCAAACTGTCAAATACTGTGCTCACTATTTTATTATGAGATATATAAAGTATTGTAAAGTTTAGGCCTTGTCCGCAAGAAACTCACACACATAAATGTAATGCTAAATACTAACTCAGGAGTGATATGAATTTATAAGGGGGCGGGGAGTGAGTTTATAATGACCCCCAAACTTTCTTTTTTCTTTTTTCCTCTCTCTGAAAGAATTAGGACTCTTCAGCTGTCAGTGGGAATTTCTTAAATTTAGAAGCCAAATAGAATACTAGTCAGACTATATACCAATATTACTATAGCTTAAATCTGTGATTGAACTAGAAATATCAAAGCTTTACCATGAAATTTACTTTCTTTGAGCAGTCCTAGAAACAAATGAATTCTAACACTAAAGAATTTGAACACCCCCTTTGGAATTGTTATGTCATTTGCTTTTTTAAATATCTGTAAGTTTGAAGACTTTACTTCTCATATTTTTTTAAAAAGGAGAGCAGCCACACCATTTTGGGACTGGTGTGGAAGAAGATGGTTGTGTTAGTTAGGGCACGTAAGGCCAGCTGCTGCAACAACAACCCCAAAGTCTCCATGGATTAACACAAGAAGGTTATTTTCCACTCACTTCATGGTTCATTGTTCTCCACAGTCATCTGGGGACCTAGCCTCTGCCTTTAATGCGTGGCTCCCAAGTTCACCCTGGGGGACACTGAGCCTGCTAACGGGGATGAGAGAGCATGCAGGCTCGTGCATGCGGTCTTATGGTCCTGCCTTACAAGCAATACCCATCACTTCCTCTCATCTTTCACTGTCCGGAACCCAGTCACATAGCTCCATTTAATTGAAGAGGCTGGGTAATGTCATCTAGCAGTGGGTTCAGGAAAATAGGTAACAGGGGTGGGGAGCACATCGCAGCTTCTCTGCCATATTTGTGAGCAAACCTGTCTGAATGCATAAGGCTCCCAGCGACTAAAGCTTTGTTAGTAGAGAACCAGAATTGTTTCAGATATAAAGAGAGTTGAAGAGTCAGAGAGGCAGAATACTTCTGTCTGATCTCCCTCCGTTTCTCCCACTCCCCCTTCCTCATCTCCATCCACTCTCCTTGGGAAGGTGGGCTGGCAAGGTTAGAGCCTATCTCTGCACACTGGCTGGCACTGCACAGGTTTCTTAGAAGGCAGAGGCGACAGCAGTCAGAGCTGGGTTCCTCCTCCAGGTGCTCGGAAAGCACAGCACAGGAACAATCCGCACTAATGAATGTCGGCCTCCCCACTGGAAGCTGGCAGAGGCTCAGAACGGCACTGGAGAGAAACCAGGTAGCTGTGCGGGGTCTGTGAGGTGGGCAAGGGACTAAGACCTGCTGAGCGTGTGGATGGGGGACTGTCTGTGCTGGGAGGGGTCTAATGGAAGGTATTTTGGTCTCTCTTGTGCTGTTCAGGCCAAGCCCCAGACCCTGAAAAGCACTCACTTTGTTGATTGAAAGGGAATCATTCTGAGGCAGAAAATGTCAACAGTGCTAGTGGGAATTCTGCTTTTGCTCTTTAGCCTCTAAATAAATAGCTTTAAGGAAATGAATTAACTTGGTGTTTTCAGATGAAATAGTCTTCACTTCCTGTCCTCAAACACACTGTGTGTTTAGGCAAGGCAGCCTTCTTCTGGAATGAGCCACCACCTCCAGACAGAGGGCTGGTACCTCCTTCATGGCGGTGACATTTTTATCAATGGATCAAGCTTGAGGAGCTGGTTGGTGTAGGCAGCCATCTTCTTCCATTATACATGCCTCAGGACATGGGCCTGAGGAAGGGACATTTCTGCAATAAGCTAAGCTCACAAGCAAGCAGCAAGGGTATTTAGGTTATGGTCCAGGAGAAAGGCAGTTGTCACCTGAGAGTGAAATTGGGGGTGGAGAATGACGGAGAACTAACCTGGGTTTTTCCGACAAGGGCACAGGTAAAGCTGCAGGTGAGGAGGATGAACTGATGTGAAGGAGGATGTACAGTAGAAAGAACTCTGTTGTTCTTTCCTTTTTACTTCGAATAAGTTCTAAAACAGTGTGGTATTGAATTTTTTTTTCTCCTAGAGCCTTTCAGCTAAAACATAATTCATCTCCAATTCATCTCTAAGGATTCGGGGGAGGGTGGAATATATAAAATTTGAAGGCATCTTCCCTCTGACACTGCTGTACTCATAGGCTTCACAAATATTCAATCCAACCAACGCTTCACTGCTACAAACAATCTCGAAACCCTTTCATTTACCAGAGACGGTCCAGGTTAATCACAGCTTTCCTCAGAGAAGGCAGTTGTGCCAGATGTTGGCTTCAGAGAGACTCTCTCTGAGTGCCTCCCAGAACTGTGTCACCAACACCATTTCCTGCTGAAAGGAGGTCGGGGTCCTGAGAACTTCCCTCTGGTATGATCTTTGCCCAATCCTGCCTACTTTAGACAATCACATGAGAGCCTGGGTCTCAACTCTGAAGTAACAGTTACTGTTGAATTTTGATATATTTTTCTGTACACTGCCATGGAGTTGCATAATCACTCTTCTTCTGAGGACGTATGTCTCCAAAAAAGAACCCTAATTCCCCAAAGCACAAGGAACATATCTCAAGTCATGGTGTGCATCAGCTCTTTTTCAGATTACAAAACCATGAGACAAGGTCATTGCACCTCCTAACCACAGAAGGTCCAGGGAGTCTTTGTCATTTCATTTTTTTTTTATTCTTTCATGCCTTCATCAATGACTTATTGTTGAAGACTACTCTGGACCAGAGATAAACTACACAGAAAAGGAGAATTGTGTTGCCAAAAGGTATCGAGGAAACAAAGTGCTTTTGGGTTCTAGTTTTTAAAGAATTGAAGAAATTGAATAATTAGGAATGATAGTTTCGATTTTTGGAATGGGCAAAACGAACAATGTAAGACTGTGTAGAGTTAGTTGCCTGTCCAAAAGTTGTCATTTCTCCATTCCCATTCATATGAAAAATTCTTGGGTAAAATGCACTAAAAAGGAGCCAGATGCAATTTCTAGTCCTGAAGTCATCCTGGACAGTGTCTCTAGAATGGATAGCAGCCTCAATGATAATCAGGTGGTTTGCTAAGATCAGAAGGGGAAATAAATAAGCTAAGCAAGGCTATGTCATTGACAAGAGCCAACGTGAATATCAAGACACATTATCAAGGTGGGTGTTCCTATCCACGAGAGTGCTGGAGGCCAGTAATGAAAGCAGACTGTAGATGCAGTTACCCAGATGAATATTTAAATGTGTCCTTATCTCACTGCGCAATCACACAGCCAAATATATTCAAGGGCGGTTTCCTTTATAAGAAAATGTAAATGAAATGCTCAAAGATGACCTTAGCTCAATTTTATGTTTGAAAACTTAATTGCACCCAAGTGAGAAAATACAAAATTAAAGCTCTCACAGCAACAATGGAGCCTTAGAGTGCCTAGTAACCAGGATAGATTCTGCCATATGGAGGAACTCACCGTGATATGGGGACTGAAACCTCACCTGGGAAACTGCCTGCAAATCTGTTACTGCCCCTTTCCTAGAGCTTGAAGGACAGCTTTCTTTAGAGAATTAAACCCAGGCATGCATCTTGGATTGCACCCATGGAAGGCGACGACAGAAAGAAATGACCATTTATTAAGTGCCCTACCATGGGCTAGGCACTTATACACATTTTATGGAAACATCATTTGGTCTTTCTTTGTACATCAAAACAACCCCATTAATTCAGAAAGATGACACAAAGCCTGTGTGAGTGTAGAAATGAAACCTCAAGTCCTGCCACCAACCTCGCTTGGTTTTTCGAGCACATGACTAGAGAAGTGACTGTGGTCACCCTCGGGACTTTCCAGTGCTTGTGGTTGGATGCTGACCTGTGTCTTTCCTTTGGAGCTTTCTGGAGCCTTGGGAAGGTGTTTATAGCTTCTCCATACCCAAACCAGCCCAGAAGAGCCAGGTTGCCCTCTCCTTTCTACAGGATTGTCTCCTGAGTTAGTTTCTAAGGTCAGCGGGAGCTATGGGAACGATACCAGGAACTCTTACTATCTTCAGAAATATCTATGAGAACCCAGGAAAGGGGAGGTGGGGCTCAGTCTAGTGACACAGAGTTTGGGGACCTTTCACCCAGAATTCCTCAGATGTGGCTTAATCCCTCCCCACTCTCCTCTGTTGCACACTTTAGGGATGTGGGCGATAAAGAAAACAAACATTGCCTGTGCCACCTCCACTGCCTGCCTGTGAATCTGTTCATTCAATCATTTATTCTACAAACTCTGCCAGTCTACCATGGTTGTTTTTGTCTCTCTGGGACATTCAAAGATGATAAAGAAGTGGCCCATATCCTAAAGGGGCTCATGTAGTTTGGGAGATGACATATGTTCAAAATGCAGAACATCAGCTAGGCTGTGATGAGTGGAATAAGGAAACCCAAGTACCATGGGGGTTAAGATTTGAGAGGAGGCCTCAGAGGGGGAGCGACACCTAAACTGGGCCTTGAAAGGGAAGAGTTTGGCACCCTGGCATGGTAAGCCACAAGATGTGCCATTGATAACAGTAGGTAAAGAGGAAAAACAGGGATGGGGGTACAATGAGCAATAAGGTAGCAGGCAGGAGGTGGGGAGAGATACCGAGATAATGCCACTGGTTCGGGACATGTTGAATATGAAATTCCAGCTGGAGACCCCAGTGGAGCTTTCCAGCAGGCAAACAAGAGCAGAGTCTCGAGAAAGTTTAAACTTGGGACCATACATCTGCATGGAGGTCTGCTGAGATACTGGCTGTTGCCTAGGAACTGAAGCTCCGTGCTGCAGTGAAGCAATTAATACTCTAAGCAACAGACACTAATGTCTTTATTACTTGCAGGCCTGCCATATACCAACACCAGGAGAAATTCAGTTTGTTCTAGGCAGAGCATCTGGGAAACTCGGAAACATGGGGAGGCTCATGGCTAAATTAGAGCAGCAAGGTTGGTCTTTGCTAAGTGGCATTTTGGTACAGTCATCTTCATGACTAAGAGCTGACCTGTCCCTTTAAATTAAAAAAAGAAGAAAATAATACTGCACTTTCCTCCTCATTCAGAACCACTTGAGGTTGACGTCACAAGTACCCCTTTTCTCCTCTTGCTATCTGGTGGACCCCGTCTTCTCAGAATGATGTAGATGCGTTCGAGCCCTTCTGTGATTTGTCCGTGCTGTACTATTATAAGCATTATTGATCACACAATCCATTAGGGCACCACTCACCATAAATAATTTATCTCTTCAGGCAGGAGCTCGTCTCTGACACAGAGGCCATCAGCAAGAATCCCCTTCAGGAGGTTTGGGCTGGGATAAAAAACAACTGCATTGCAAATGAAGTGTTGAAACATGCAAGGCCCAGGGAGAAATAAAAGTAAGGACTGTGCAAACCTCATGCCTGGAAACTGCACTCTACTCGGGGTGGGGGTGGGGGGGAGCGGGGAGGATCTGTCCATGAGAGAACAGATCTGACATGTTTCAGACCAGCCTTGCTCCCACAGAAAGCATGCTGTCCTGACAGATAGATATAAACCTATCTTCCTAGCTGAGGGGACTTGTTTAGGCAGCATATCAATGGTTGGACAGTGCTAAATGTTACAATAGCAGGGGGATGAGGGCTGGAAGTTGGAGGGGCTGAGCGTGGGGCAGGGGAAGGCAGCAAAAGAAATAGCAGTCATGGTCTCATCACCATATAGAACTTAAGCTTCTGTGGGTCAAATAAGAAAGCATGTGTAAAGAAAACTACAAGGTCTCTGGCAAAAACAAACAAGCTCAAGAGTGCAAGAGCATTAAGCTCAGATCCCATCCGTCACCTGCTGAAGGACGTGTAACAGTACAGGGTGCTCAGATTTCAGGCTTTCAGCATGGCTGCATAGGAGGAAGGGCCATGTAGGCAGAGGTGAGAAGAGAGAAGCTGTTCGGGGAGAAGGGTGGATGTGCAGAAGCCTGCCCTGGGAGCTCCCAAGCTTGGGTGCCGGCAGGCAGATTTCAGCAGGGGCAGAGACTCTGTGGTACAACACCTGAGAGTGATGCGTCAGGAAGGCGGAAGAGGGCTGCTGGGTTGTGGCTTTCCCACACAACGCCAGAGTCAAAGAGGTATTTTGTGGGGTAGACAAGAGTGGGGCAAATTCTTCACCTTTCCTTCCCTAGGATCCTTCCCTTAGCTCCCTAGGACTTCAATGCCACTGTAGGTGGTGCAGAGAAATAAACCATTCATTTCTCTTATACTGTTTATATGCCAACCCTTTGAATAAGTCAGGGTTGAGAACACTGGAGTCATGGCTGAGCTGCCTGGTGGCAGCTGGAACCATGGAAGAAACCACCAGAGACACCACCGAGGCAGAGAGAGAAGAGTGGGAATCCCCCTCCTCCTCCCCTTCCCCAGCCCTCTGGCTTCCAGCCAGGGCCCTCTCTGGCCTAACCTAACCGGTAGTCAGTTGGTAAGGAAACCTAATATATGTAGCTTGTACATCACAGATCTCAGTAGGGGAAGGGTGAGGAAGGAAAAGCATTTCTTTGTATAGTGTTTGCGGATGACTCTCAAAGAAAAAGCAATGGGTGTCTCTCGCAAATGTATTTATGATGGTGGAATTAGTTATTGAGTCCGTATTTGGGGGCAAGATCTTCTGAGTGACTCTGCAATGAACACCACTCGGCCCACTGCCCGACCTGCGGGAGAGACGCTGGAATCAGAATCGTGGCTTAAGGGGCGCGCTGCCTGGTCCCTCTCAGGGAGTCTGAGATTCCTTCCACCACGATCGCCCTCAGGTTAGTTCTGGAGAAGAGTCAGCCAACACCTGTCTGACTCAGGAACGAAAGGGCTGCAGGCTCCGTGAGCACTGAGCAGGAGCTGCTCTGGGCCTATGGTTTCTGCTTCTCTGACTCAGCCCCGGAGGCAAAGTCCTCTGCTGTTGTTCCTGAGCCCCCTTGTTCTGCAGAGCCCTCTTAGGCCTGAGTCTCTTAGGCCTGACCTGAGAAACAGACTGAAGCATATACAAGTTTTATAAGGGGACCCGTGCCAAAGCATCCCAAGGCCTGATGGTCACCTGATACTGGGTCTCCCACAGAGACCCTGTCCCCAAGGAGATGCCATTTAGTAACCTCTAGGTGTTGTATGCCTTCCCATTAAGTGGTTTGAAATTATTTCAAATGACAGTCATGACTAGGGATGGTAATAAAAAGAGAGAAGACTCTGTTTTTGTAGTTTTTTATCCCAAGAAGTTACTGTTGATGCACATCAAATTGATTTAATATAGTTTAGTTAATATGGATTGATCAACCACAGGGCAGATGGCCTTATAGAGACATGATCCCTGCCCTTATGCCAATTTAGTCATGGCCAAGAAGGAAGTGTCAGATATCTGCTGGTGGGAGGGCCTGCTCCAGGACTGTGTGGGCAGAGCATTGGTTTTTGAGAGTGGGATATGATCACTGCACTGTTCATCTGTTTAGTGCTATTGCTGCAGTTCACTAGTTCTAAAACAGAGCTTGACAAAATAGGCTTTGTTAAGCCAGGCTGCTAATTGTGCAGGTAATTAAAAATTGGCAGTACTGAGTTTGGCCCATGTTCCCTACCTTGAAACCTTCCAAATCAGTGTTTGCCTTTCACAATGAGCAAAACACCTGCTCAGTTTCCCCACTCATTTTCTAGGGCTTTCAAATGCCACTTAGCTGATGCTCTCACAGAGTCTGGAAGGATTTCTGGTATTTCATTCAGAAAGATCGCATCTGCACTGCAGTAAGCAGGTTATATATAGCCTGGGCCGACTGGAGGGCAACCTCTGAGAGAGCTCCAAGGAGCAGAGGGCATGACTGTGCTCGCGGCCTCATCTCACCCTCCTGCCAGGCTTCTTTGATGACACCACATTCTGCTCAGACTCTCCGGCTATGGGAGCCTCGGTGTTGATTCCTGGAGGTTGTGGGCCACGTGGCGGTCTCCAGCTCACAGGCTTGTTTGTGCATGCATGCTAGTGCGTACACATCCACTCAGGGTTCATGCGTCATCCTTCTATATTTATCCAGTTGCTGTTTCAGTGGCTCTGAGAAGTGTCTGTAGAAAAACAAAGCTGCCTCCTGCTATGCAAGCTGTCTGACCTCCAAACACAATCTCTACTATCTCAATCTACATGTGTACACGTGTAGGGGCTGTGGTTCCCAGAGCACCTGGGTCACTGAGGAGACACCTGCTCCCTCCCCCAGTTAGCTTAGAGCAGTGATGGTGAACCTTTTGAGCTCGGCGTGTCAGCATTTTGAAAAACCCTAACTTAACTCTGGTGCCATGTCACATATAGAAATTTTTTGATATTTGCAACCATAGTAAAACAAAGATATTTTTGATATTTATTTTATATATTTAAATGCCATTTAACAAAGAAAAATCAACCAAAAAAATGAGTTCATGCACGAACTCATGAGTTCATGTCATAGGTTCGCCATCACTGGCTTAGAGCTTAACACATTGCGGACCAGTAGTTTTATTGCTAGCCTTACCCAGTGGCCAAATAAGTTTCTATTGGGCGAGTACAAAAAATGTTTTACATAAATGTTAAAGGCATGCTTTAAAATTAAATACCCATTTTATTTTGAAGTTATTTATTACATGTTCTTACAAGCTAATATATTTCTAAAGAATTCTTGTGATTGGCCACAAGCCTTAGAACAGAAAACATGAGAATTCTCGTGATCCATCCGCATTAAGGTTAAAGAAAAGCAGGCAGCTTTCCTGCTCTAGCCATGGCTCCACTGGCCTTGCTCACTCCTAGTCAGGTCTGATTGGGAAGGGCATGAAGTGAAAGGGATGAATATCTGGGAGGGGAAGGGGAGTTGGCCAGGCCTCAGGCACAGGACAAACTGGCACCAATCACTGCTGTATGGAATGAGTACCTGGAAAGGTATCTTGGGATGTTATAACCAAAAGGGATCATTGCTATCCACTTGCCAAGACTGTTTTACAGATGAGGAAACTGAGGCCAAGCAAGTGAAGAGTCATCCAGCATCAGGGCTGACCTGAAGCCCAGCACAGTGACGTTTATAACACTGGACCCACCAGCGGGGACCTTGCCTCACCAGCAGGCCTTTCTCTCCAGCAAACATCCTCAGGATGGAAGGCCCAGGGGCAGCTTGCCAGAGACTGTTCACAAGTCTCAGCCAAGGAAGCCCATTGATAGGAGACAGGAAGTGTGTTGGCCAAGAGTGACTAGAAAGGAGATGATACCTCAGATCTCTGGCTTCTGCCAAGGACCACTTTATAACATGTCCCTGTCACTGCTCTCCTTGAGCCACCATCACATCCTGCTGTGCACTCCAGCCACCTCCTGGCTCATCTTTTCACAATCACCCCCTGCCAGTACCACTGGATGCCCAACCTAGAAAGAGCCAAATTGACAGATACAAATACATATGGGCTTCTTTGTCATTCCTTAAAGTCTGTCCCCTCATGATAATTTATCCAAGAAATCCAATTCCCAAATCTTGAAGAGGGATGAAGATCTTTATTAAAGCTTTCTTTTTTATTTAAAACAAAATTATATACATATATATGTATTTATAACACACACACACACACACACACACACACACACGTTTCAGAGAGGAAGGGAGGAGAGAGAGATAGAAACATCAACAATGAGAGAGAATCACTGATTGGCTGCCTTCTGCCTTCTGCATGCCCCACACTGGGGATCGAGCCCACAACCCCGGGCATGTGCCCTGGCTAGGAATTGAACCGTGACCTCCTGATTCATAAGTTGAAGCTCAACCACTGAACCACGCCTGCCAGGCTTAAAGCTTTCTTTTGATGTTGGTAAGACAGAGTTACTCAGAAGTGCCTATTACAAAATTGTTACAAATCCTCTCCATTCCTCTCTTCCCCAAATCACACAGCTCATGGCAGCTACTCAAATTTCTCTCTTCCTCTCTTCCAAAGTCTCCAGCCCAGGCTGCCTCTCCTGTCACTACCCCTCTTTCTCTCTTGCTATCCTTCCTGGATGATGGGTGTTTTCTTTGCTTCCTTAGGTGGCTCTGTGCATTTTCCTATGTAATCAAGTTGTGTCTCTTCACGGTCTCCCAATTCTCCTTTCTACCCATTTTCTTGACCAGAACACCAAAGGCATAGGAACTGAGCTACTAAGGCAACAATTAGCCTTAAAATGAGACAGTTGTGAATTTGTATACGTTAGTACTTTTTCAACCTTACCATGTGAAAAGTCAAATCAAATTGATCTTCAGTTAGTTGTACTTGGTTGGGTTGCTCCATTATGGAATTCCTAAAGTGCTGGAAGTAATACAGTATTAATTAAACGCTCCCTAAATCTGATGCTTCCTTATGTCAAATAGGATGCTCCTGCCTCTCAGACACAGAAAATATCCAGCCTCTCCCCTTGACTGAAATGTTCTCAGGAGGCCGTGGTGAATGCATTCCCAGCTACCTAATTGCTGTCAACTGGCTTCGTATCTCTCACCTCACACGGTTATGGTGAAGTCTTAAATAAATCACACACACACACACTCACTCCCCTCAGGAACCTTCACTCCAGGTGCAATAGATCTGTGTCCCTGTTTTACATGAGTAAGAACTCATTGCCAAGGCAGCAACCAGCAGGCTCAGAGCATTCAGCATGGTTTCTAGCATTGGAGGGAATCTTCCCTCTCCCTCCCTCATAGAGTTCTGGCCTTGGACCATATGACAGGAACTTTCATTTAAAGCCATTGGAAAGCAGCTGCAGCCCGCCCCTCTCTCACCGTGTACTCTCCCTGAGGGCCAAGTTGTACCCGTCTGCTTGGTGAAGTTGAAAGGACTAAGCATGAGACTCAGTCCTTTCTCCCTCTTTCTTTTTGGATCTCCTCGTCTGAGGACGGGTGTGTTGCACTCACCTCCTGCCTCTTGGGTGTCAACCATGAGAGGGATCAGAGCCCGCCTGCTGTGAGGCCCAGGTCTAAAGGCCTCGCTCTCACTTTGTTCCAATGGAGGAACACAGTAGATAGAGCTGATGTGGCTGTTTTGCTACGTATGTACAGCAGACATATCTATGTATACGTATGTATGTCTGCAGCACCAATCTTCCCTTAGGTGTGGTATACAAAGTTTTAGATGTAGGGAAAAGCGTAAGAGAGTCCGACTGCTGCCACCATCCAGCTTTATCATTAATAAAACATAATTATAAAATCTTCATTTGTCTGATTTCTGCAACCGTTTCTCAGTAGCACTTGTGAAACTACAACATCTGCATTCAACTCAGTTAAACTGAATTGGTAATATTCAACTACCTATTCTATAAATACCCAAGGGAGGGAGGGAGGAACTAGTAGACTCAGTCCCATATAATGAGTGAATCTCTATCATGCAATTAATATTTCCCAACCATCCACCGTGAGAGAGTCTAAAGCCAAGAGAAACAGTAAGGCTATCCTAGATAAGTTTGTAGGATGATAACAAGGGTGAAGACGGAGACCTTAAACTCCACGATCCAATTTACCGTACAGTGGATTTTATCTCCCTGTTGGACAGACTATGAAATGCTCCGTCTCCTCCCGATGAACCTGGACCTCTGTTGGTGGCAGCACTGTGGTGAGGTTAAGAGGGTGGCTCAGGGTCAGTGTCTGAGTTCATTCTTTCTCCACCTCAACCGTGAGATTGTGGGCTGGTTACTTAAACTCATTATTCCTTTGATTCCTTATCTGGGAAATTGGGACAGTATCTCTTATCATTGTGGGGATGAGCAGATGGGGTAAAGATCTTAGAACAATACCTGGTAAGTAGTAAGCCATCAATAAATGTTAGTGATCATTATCAGTAGTAATAAAATATTTTTCTGTCACCTCAAATGTCCCATGAGGATGTATTTAGAATGTTTCAATGAGAAAATGTGCTTTGCTTTTAAAAAAAATTGTTTGGCAAACATTTTAGGAAAAACACTGTAAGTGAGAAACAGCTCTTTAGCTTTCTAGCAAATACGAATTGGAATTTACTTGTTAAAGAATAAAAATTCCATTTTTTTATTGCTTTCCCCACCTACAGCATCTCAAGGAATATTTCTAGTAGCTTTTACCCGAAGACATGTCAGACCTGAAACTAGTGGCAAATGCCTCTTGAGAGTCTTGGCGTGAGCCCTGAAGAGGGGGCATTTCTAATTTTGAGATGCGCCCTGTGATTCAAAAGCTACACACTTTCCAACACGTAGATGATTGAAAAGACTTTCTCATTCACTGATCAAGCTTGGTAAAAAGGAAAAAGAGGAACTAAAAATACCCTTTGAGTTTGAGCTAGGGGCACTGCAAGCAAAGGAAAACCCAGATTTACATATGTGATTACATACTTATATATTTAATTAGTAGTTTGGAGCAAAATTATTCTCACTGTTGTTATTACAAAAAGCAGAATGCTTCTTGCTGATTTTTTTAAAAATTCAAGATAATGATCATTATACCATCCAGGAATTTTGCAACCTATAGGAAGAACTACTAAGAAAGAAATTCACTTGAAGGTCACATTAGCCGTCACATAATTTTCTGTAAAATTGAAATAACATTTTATATGTTAACTAAGTGAGGTGACATAATAAATGATAATCATTTAGGTTCTATTCCTTTCCTCCAGTTGTGATGTCCAGGTGCAGGGTCCTAGAAGACCTCTCGCTAAGTCAGTCCTCCATCTTTTCATGCCAGGGGATACTCATGTCAGTTGATTTGTCATAAATTGTTGCATTTCTATTTGAACAAATTAAGTAACAGTCACTAACCTGAAGTTTATCCTGCAAGCAAAGAGTGATCAAATTAGAAATGTGGATTTCAAACCTAGCGTACGAGCTAGTGTGGAGAGTAATAAGAAGAGAAAAACCATCTCTCTGATTACAAACCTGCCACCCGCACCTAAGAGCTAGGAGTCTTAGACCAAAGGACCTGAGCTAGGGTCGTGGGGAGGCAGCCATTAAATTCAAGACTCTCTTACTAATTTACAAAGTAAAGCCAAGGATAAAGACAATAAGTCATCGTTTCATGAAATAACTGGGTCCTTTTCTTTCTGTCCTTTTGTGATTCCAGTGCTTTCTGTGAATGAGAACTCAGCACCATTAACAGGAGCCCTAAACACCAAAGAACAAAATATTCCACACAGTTCTCTCCTGGGTATGAATCTCGAGGAGGCAAGAGCAGCAGATCTAGATGTTGACAGAGAAGCTGGCCAGATATTAGGTGGAGACACTGGTGTCAAGTGCAATGAGAAGCTGGTCTCAGAGGGCAATGAGATGACCATGGCCAGAGGGGTCCCTGAGCCCGAGATTCTGCATAACCGTGAATGCCCCTCCAATCCTGCAGGAGGCATGGCTCTGTGGCTGCCGAAACGATTCCCTGCCATTTTTATCTTTCTGTCTATTCTTACAATAACTCTCTACCACCAAATGGGTCTGAGTGCCTTGAGCCCAAGAGAATCAAACACCAGACTAGACTTTCTATCAAGTATCTGAAGGCGAGGCGGCAATTCACTGTCCCTATAATATGTTGGGACTCCTACATAAAGAACCTAGTTGCTTGACCCTAACAAATCTCCTGAAAAGGATATAAAATTCTTTCTTCTCAGTGAGTGGAATAATAGAAATGTAAATCTCTATTCTTCTCCTAGATGTTAACAGACATTTCTTTTCTAGGGGGGAGCGACCTCTGAGTAAGGGTACAAAGTGGTAGCCTGTGGCTTAAATACTGAAAAAGGAAGAGGGCAGCTGACACTACCTAGTGCTGACTGTGAAGCTCCACGGGCTCTGCACTACATTCCCTCATCCAATCCTCACAACGGCCCTTTGAGAGAGGTGTTGTCTTATCCCCTTTTTACACTTCAGTGACTAACCAGAAGTCACACAGCAGTAACTGGGATTCAAGCTCAGTTTTAACTCCAAAGCTTGAGCTCCTCACCAGTGTGCTGTAATAGGAGCAACTTTTAAAAACACATTTAAGGGACAGGACTTTTTCTGTTCCCAGAAGTTTCTTCCATTAGTAAGTCCAAGAAACAACCCACATCCAGCCCCTTTGGGCAGCAACTAGGCCCTCTCAGTGAGTCGCTGGTGACACCCACACTGTCTGGGACCGTGGTGTTTTCTAGGCTCCAATAAATCACCTGTTGAAGATTTTAATCTAGATTTTTAGAGATCTCTACCTGGTTCTCGCTTTGTGCTTCAATTTCCAAAAGATTCCTGGCTTCTGGCCTTTTTCCCCCAGAAGAGAGAAGAAATGCCATGATATCATTTTATTAGATTAGAGAAATGGGCACAAGCTGAGCAGCAGCTTTAAGGTATCAGGCTGCTGTGACCTTATGTGGTGAGGAGACATTTACAAAAATAAGAGTATGAGTTCCACACCAGGTCTCAAACTGTGTTTCTCCGCAATGGCATCGGACAGATGCTCTGGAAAACTCATGCAAAAGGCGTTATTCCCCCAACATTTATTCCCGTCAGCTGCTGTCTCATTGGCAGAAACACTAGGAAAACCACACATCTCTGCTCTCAACACACCAGCACTGGCCCTAGTCAACAGAACTGAACCGGAGAAATGCGGTTATTCTCTCAGTTGTTCACTTTGGGGGCATTTTCATTCAGATGCTTCTGTGTTTCACATGATCCTTCTTACAACCCCTGTGGGTGGCGGGGTCAGAAGAAGGACAACTTTCTGAGTCAACAACGACTTCACAAGGAGGAAATCCAGGGATTTTTTTCTCTTCTACCTACACATTCACAAATACACTTAGTCTTTAGTTGCTTGTAATGTAAATAACACAATACATTTTCACAGATATGTGTTTGCTTTTCCATGCATCTTTGTAAGATGACAATTCCTTCTTAAGAGTTAGGCTGTGCCCTAAAAAACAAGCATATAGACCAAGAGGGGAGAACAGAGATTCTCAGGCAAGTGAGGGCAAAGGGAGCCAGTGAGGGGAGGTATAGTTTCAGAATCACCTGGAAGATTCATTCGAACTGCCTTACCCCTACAGTCTCTATCACCCCCACATACGCCACCCCAGGAGGAATCATTACAATTGAGAGCACACTGAACCTTTCAGATGCATTGGAGTGGAAAAAAATCTTGAGTCACTAGAATCCAAAGCATTTTAACAAAACAGAACGATAGCCAGGTTGCTGGGAATGGAATCCTGTAGTAGCAGGTAAGATTCTCATCCACAATTAAAGTGTGCAAAGAATATTAAATCTCTATTTTCTAGAAATCTACTATATTGGACTTGGTGCTCCAATCTCTCCATGCGCCTGAGAAAATAGAATCTCTGGCATTCTTGGAGCTGCCCCTAGCCCCTCAAGGTCACCTCAGGTGTCCAGCATATCCTGCAGTGTGAAGGTTATCTGTGGAGGTGGAGAACTCTGCTATTTGTCACAGGTTTCTACTAAGACTCCCACTGTCTTTGGTCCTAAGGGCTTTTCAGAACGGGTGGTACTTTATGCTTCCAAGTCACGCCTAAGATGGGACTCTCTTGTAAGGTGGCTTAGGGGTCCTGTCTGCCTAGATCCTGGGATCTGTGGCATCCTCGCTGCTGTGGTCCAGGGCCTTCCTTCATACCCAGTCCTGGTGCAGGAAACTTTTTCTAGTCTGGGAAAGGCTCTTTTCCCTCCTGCTATCCTCTTTGCTTCTTATAAACCCTTATGCCCTTCCATCTCTGCAAACCTCCTAAGTCCTATGGGCTCAGCTTCTGGAGACAAAACCCAGAAATTCTTGGAAGTTACCTTTTCTTTCTGTCTTATCAGACCTCCCCCCTTGAGGCAATGGAACACAGAATCAGCTCCACATCTGAGTAAGAGAAACATACAGAAAAGAAAAAATATATATAAAATAGTGACCCAAAATATTATGCCATCACATCTTTATACCCTCTTCATTGGTGATTCCCAGTTCTAGTTTCCAAATACACTTAGAAAGATGTTTTTTGGATTGTGGCAAAAGTCCTCCAAAACTTTAAAAATTGGGTTAATGCTGGTGAAATTTGAATTTTAAAACATAAATAATGGTCGTGATGAAAGGTCAGAGAATTAAGAGCTGAAAAAAGCATTGTTTCCACTAAAAAGCTGGATAAACTTCAAATTAACAACTTTTCTTGAAGTTATCAGAAAACTAATTCAGAGGGGGCAAAAGTAGGTTTACAGTTGTTTGTATGGAAAATAATACAATAACTAATAAATACCAATACAAGAATAAATTCTATGTTTTGTGTACTCACAATTGTAAACCCACTTTTGCCCCACCCTGTATTGCAGACAAACAACTACCTTAAAACCAAGAGAGAGACAAAGGCCTGCAGGGAGAAACAAGATTCAAGCATTTGCTTACCTGGGACAGACGTGGCTGAATCCCATAAAAGCTAATAAGAAGATTAAACTAAACATCTTTAAAGAATTGTTAAAGGCCAACTGTGGGCTAGCACGAAAGCATCAAGTCCCAGGGGGCTTCAAACATAGGAGGGGTCACACCCCCTTGCAGGTTTTCCCTCTGAGAATTCCAGGTGCTCACAGGGAAGACCAGGAAGAATCCCAAGAAAATGACCTGTAAGGTGGTAATGGGGGAAGAACAGCAGCCACTGTCCACCTCACCCTGAGACATCTCCTTTACGTCCCCCACCCAACAAAGCCTTAATCTGCAGAGGGAAGGAAACCAAAACCGTCCTCTAAGGGCACTGGTGGACACTGACCGCAGCTAGGCCAGAAGAATGGGGGAAGGGGAAGCTCTCCCACTGGGGGAGGTGCAAGAATACTGGCTAGGTCCAGCCCTATGCTGGAGAGGGGAGGGAACACTTCAGACTCCGGTTTCCTGTGTCTAAGACTGCGGCTTCCTGAGACCGTAAGGGGCCAACCCTCACCCATCTCCTGCCACCATGCTAACAAGAGCTGCAGTGGAATGTTGCTGAGAGAACAAGATTCAGACTCTGTCACGAGGTTAGCCCAAGTGAAGACCCAAAACCATGAGGGGAAATGAAATCAAAGTGTCACTAGAGGAATATGAAGCCTCTGGAGCACTGAAGGTAACCATAGCAACAATAAACTTCCAGTCCAATTTCTGACTAGATTAACATAAACTGTCACATTAAAGGCCTGGCAGAAGGAAAGGCATGCTCATATCTTGGCATAAAAAATATTTACTTAGTATCTATTTTCCTATACAATATGCTCTTCTTTCAACAGAAAAAACCACATGGCATACAAAAGGCAAGAAGAAAAATAGTCTGGAAAGACAAAGCAATCCTCAAAACTAGACTTGGACATATGTTGGGTTTCTCAGCCAGGGAATTTAAAATTACTATGATTAATATGTTAAAGGACCAAATGGAAAAGTAAACAATATGCAAACTCAGATAATTTCAGTACAGAAATAGAAACAGTAAGAGAATCAAATGATAATGCTAGAAATAAAAAACTTAGTAACAGCTATGAAGAATATCTTTGACAGGCTCATCAGTAAACTTGATGTAGTCAAAGAAGCAAGCAATAAAGTTGAATATAGGCCAATAATATTTACCCAAACTAAAAAACAAGGAAAAAAAAGAGTGAGGAAAAAAATAGAACAAAGTGTGGCACAATATCAAACAGTCTAACTTATGTGTAATTTAGAATCTCAGAAGGAGAAAAAAGAATAGACCAAAAAAATATTCAAGAAATAATGGCTGAAAATTTTCTAAATTAGTAGCTAACACCCAAGAAGCTCAAAGAACACCATGAAGAATTAAAAACAAAACAAAACAAAGCAAATAAAACAAGACAAAACAAAAAGTAAAGCACCAAGACATAACAATGACAAAGACAACATCTTAAAGGAAGCCAGCAGTGAAAACACATTACCTACAAAGGAACAATTACAGCAGATTACTTGTGAGAAACTTTAAATAGAATGATATCTTCAATGTGCTGAAAGGGGAGAAACATCAATCGTGAATTCTACATCCAGAAAAATGTCCTTCTAATGTATAAAAACAGTAAGACTTTCTCAAACAAACAAAAATGTAGGGACCTACCTACAAACAGATAACCTACCTTATAAGAAATATTAAAGGAAATTCTTAAAGGTAGAATATGATATATGCCAGAAAACTGGATCTGCACCAAGAAATGAAGCATGTCAAAAATAAAATAAATGAAGGTCTTATAAAATTATTTTTGTCTTGTTTTAATTGCTCTAAAAATAACCGACTGTTTAAAGCAACAATATTAACAATGGATTGTCTGTTTACAGCATATATAATAGTATATAGTACATGTATAATAGTACGTGTATAATAGTATAATATATTTGAAAGTAGGCTCAGATTTTATTTTTTTAATGTATATGGTAAACCCTAGGGCAATCATTTAAAAAGTTTTTAAATATTGAATTAAACCTAGACAAGGCATTAAAAAGAGGTAAAAATAAATAAATAACAAATGAAACAAATAAAAAACAGTAAGATGATAGATTTTAATCCCATCACATTCATCTTTAATATGAATGGTCTAAACACACTGGTTAAAAGACAGATATGATCAGAACAACAACAACAACAACAACAACAAAAACAACCAACCAACATCCAAGAATATGCAATCTATGAGAAACCCATTTTTTTTTTGTGAGAAACCCATTTTAAATATAAAGGCCTACTTAGGTTAAAAATAAAAGGATGAAGGAAGATATATTGTGTAAACACTAACAAAGAATTTACATTAATTTTAGACAAAGTAGACTTCATAACAGCAAATATTATCTGATATAAAGAGGATATTATATTATGAAAAAGCAGTCAATTCTCCAAGAAAATATAACCATCTTAAATGTGTATGCTCCCAACGATAACTTCAAAATACACAAGACAAATACTGGTAGATCTTGCAGGAGAAATAGACAAACCTAGAACTTTAGATGAAGACTTCAACACTCCTCTCTCAGAAAATGATAGAATGAGTAGGCAGAAAAATCAGTAAGGATATAGATGACCAGAGCAACACCATCAACCAACTTGTCCATGTGACGTACATAGAGCACTGAATCCAACCGCAGCAAAACACACATTCTTCTCGGGTGCATAGGGAGTATTCTCAGACATAAAACCCTTAACAACTTAAAAGAATAGAAAATATACAGAGGATATTCTCAAATCACATGGAATTATACCAGAAATTAGGAACAGAAAGATATCTATCTGGTAAATCCCAAATATTTGGGAATTAAGTAATACATATCTAAATAATCCATGGGTCAAAGAGTAAGCCGTCAGAGAAATGCAAAAATATTTGGAACTAAATGAAAATAAAAATACAACGTATCAAAAATTTGTAGAATGCAGCCAAAGCATCTTTGGATGGAAATTTATAGCATTAGATACTTATATGAGAAAAGATCTATAGAAAGACCTAAATTCAGTGATCTATTCCTTCACCTCAAGAAATTAAAGAGCAGTGAATTAAGTATAAAGTAAGCAGATGAAGGGAAATAATATAGAACTGAAATCAATGAAATGAAAAACAAAAAAAGTACATTAAATTAATTAACCCAAAAGATGATATTTTTTTTTTTACTAAGTCATAACATTGATAAGCCTCTGGTCAGGCTGACCAAGAAGAGAAAGACACAATTTACCAATATCTGGAATGAAAGATAGCACCTCATGACTGATCACATACGCATTAAAGCACAATAAGGAAATACTACAAACACCTCTATGTTCATAAATTCACCAACTTAGATAGAATGAACCATTTCCCCAAAATGCCCAAACCACTAAAACTTACTCAAATAAATTACTGGGGCAGTGTATATATGACTCTACGCATTGGTCAAACTCCATATAACTATACACTACAAAGAATGAACTTTACTGTATGCACATTAAAAACAAATTTATGAGGATGTCAGGGAGATTCCAATAGGAAATGCAGAACATAACTATTTGCTAAGTAGCAACTTTTAGGGAGTAACAAGAGTAGAGAAAAAACTCAGCAATAAATGTATGTCATCACTTCAAAAATGTTGGTGTCTAACTTCTTCGGTTTTGTCCACCGGAATGGATGAATGCTACTGATTTAAGCTTCTGAAAAGCCAGGCCTGTGTTTGTCTCCCTCTGTAGGCCCAAGGGATACATAGCACAGCACTTCTCAAACCAGTGAGTAATAAATACTGACCCCTTTTAACTCAAGGAGGAAAACCTTTTCTGGGTTATCAACCCATTATGTTGATGTCTTTAATTATTTTGCTTTAAGATGAGGTATAAAAATAAATATGTTTTTATGCTGATAATTCTTTACAGCTATAAAACCATAAAAAAATTAAAACTCAGTAGTAAAACTGCAACCCCAACAAAGCTTAAACATTAAACTGGTGAAAACAAATCACTGCTCACAATGTGGTTGGGTCTTTTGAGGTGGGCAGGTCTGACTGCTGTTGGGACTACTCAATGCTCCTGCCTTATTTTCTCCTCAAACAACTGCACAAACCTCATTTTTACAGTACACCTTGGCATCATACAAGCTGGCTTGAAGGGGTCGGGAATCACGTCCCACATTAACACCATCCTAACTACTACTGTACCCTGTTATAATTTTCCCATTCCCACCAGCACCTGGCCTGCAGTAAATAAAACTGAAGTCAGACTTGGTCCTTGTCCTCTGAGGAGCCTAAGTATGATGACATCATAGTGGCAATGACACAATTCGTCTATGTTTGAGGGGAAGAGATTCTACTGGCGATTTTGAGAGAAGGCTCTGCTGTCCTGGCCCCCAGTCTTTGCCTGCTGTAGAGAATCTGACAAGAGGAAGGTGCAAACACCACCTCAGGTGGGATTTCAAAATCTCGCTCCACTACACTGATCAGTTTTGAACTACCTGGAGCTCCCTAAGGTTACAGTGATGCCTTCCACTGTGCTTTCAACAGTGAAAAAAGAAATCACTGATAGATGAGCAGCACTCACATCATCAGTTTAAAGAGAAATTTTTAAAGCATCGTTTGACACCTGATTCTGTTGATTACCTGTGATTTGGAGAAATTTGTGCCATAGCAATCAATAGTCAAGTGTTAATCTGAAGTAATTTTTGCTATATTTCAATGGTGTGGCCAGTTTTTGCTCGAGTCTGTAAGATAGCAAGTCGGGGGCTGAACTAGAGCTGCATCAGAAAAAAAAAAAGGCCTTCTGGCATATTTTTCTGGAGTGCTGATAATGGCTCCTTGTTGGGCCGCTCAACAGACAAGATAGTCAAAGATCTCCCTGCTCTCCTCCATGCCCCTGCACGTGCCTCCAATGCCATACTTGAGAAACTGACACATATGTGGGTGGTGCAGCCAAATCCTGGCCACCACGCTAATCAGCTATTTTGTCCTCGGGGCAAATCACCAGTCCCTCTGCGTCTTCACTTTCTCACTATTAAGTAAGGTAATAGCGACGAGGGTTAAATGAGAAGATGAAGGGAATGTCCTGACAGAAATACTAGGACAACATACTCTATAAATGTCAGCTGTTATTACTGTCACACTTAACACACTGGTTTGGAATTACTCGCCTCCTCTTTCTGCTTTCAACTCAACTTGTCCCTGAATTCTTGGAGGGCAGGGAACACCACTTCCTTCCCTCTGTGCTCATATCCTGGACACACAGCAAAGTGTTTTGAAGAGAAGAGAAGGAATAGAATTGGAAAACTGTTCAAGAGAGAACAAAGAGATTGCAGCCAAGCAAAGGCACAAAGTTGAGTCCTTTTCACTTTGGAGTGGAGGACAGTTCTTATCTTTGTGCCACCTTAGAGTCAGCCTCTGTACACACATATTTTCATCTCAGTTGCCACTTAATGAACCACTCCCCACAGGTACTTTGGGGTGGACAATGGTGGTGATTCTGTGACTATAGGTGGTTTTCTCTACTGCAAAATAGATCTGAATGCTAATAAGCAAACCAATATTTAAAAAGCCTTACCTATGTGTGGAAATGTTTTTGATCTGGGTGTTGGATATACATCATATATCTATATACATAAAAGGCTAAGCAACCGTCCAACTGTCCAACTGTCCGCTAGGTATGACGTGCATTGACTACCAGGGGGCAGACGCTCAATGCAGGAGCTGCTGAGCTGCGGTGACTTGGCAGCAGCATTTCTTGGGTGACGCACCCTGGAACCAGAGAGGAGGGAGCCCGATACCCACAGTCCAGGCCGAGGGACCCCACCTGCCAGAGGGACCCCGTTCACTCTGCAGATGCCCTTCGAGCCCAGGTGCGGCTGGCCAGGGAGGGACCATAGGAGGTTGGCTCGGGGCGTGTCCGGCCCATCTCGCCCACTCCCGCCCCGCTGGCCACCTTCTAATTAATTTCCTTTCAATGTGCATGAATCCATGCACCGGGCCTTTAGTATATCTATAATCTTTTAATTTGCACACTTTACTATATAATGTTATACCTCAAACCAAAATTTTGAAAAGCCCTTTGCCCATCAATAGCATTCAAGCTGATGTCTGTTTACAAAATCACCACTGCCACCTGGACAGTAATCCTTTCCTTGGTATCATGGCATATAACCAGGGGAAATCTGTCACTCACTTTGAATAGGCAAAATCAAGGCTTCAAAACACTTTTGTGAAAAGCATTTAAAATTAAAGTTCACATAATTGAACCACCAGAGGGCGCCAACACAGACAGAATAACAGGAACAGACTGACCTTAGTAAGCAAGAGGTGAAGCTTTTCAGACAGGGACTGCAGAGTTTCCGCACAAGCAGGTATCAATTTCTTAGTTCCTAGGAAGGCATGTGAAAAGTTACTGAAGTCAGATTTTATTCATAGCTTTATTTTTCTCCTCAACAGTAGATGTGTTTTAATAATAAGAGACAATTGACTTGGGAGGTGTTAATAATAATAAATGACTAGTAAGGTTATGGGCACAAAAATAAGGATAAGTTCTCCTTTGAAAAACATGTTACAGATAAGGAAGAATCATCAAATATAGAAGTAAGTGCTGGCAATTTTTCTCCTTAATGCAAGAATTTAATTTCTAAACACAGTTTGTGCCCACTGGAGATTCATGAAAAAACAAACAAACAAACAAAAAACAGCTCCCATTGCATTGATGTAGGGCCACCACTAGCATATATGCAAATTAGAAAAAGGTAGGCCTGGGGTGTGGCTTGGCCTGCACAGCATGGGGTGGATGTGAGGCCCCACTATCCCCCACCAGGGTGGCTGGAATGTGGACTTTGGACCTGGACTGCTTGGGTATGAGTCCAGCTCTGGCTCTTCCTGACTGTGGGTGTTGGACAAACTATTTTGTCCATGTATTTCTATTTCCTTATAGGATTATTATGAGGAATAATGAGATTGTTATAGGTATAATACTTAGAATAGTGCTGAGCATAGAATAATCATCAATAAATGCTAGCTATCATTATTAGCTACAAATAATAAAAGTAAAATTCTGCCATCACATCCCCCTTTGTAGCTAACAGGCTGAAGTAATACAATTTGCACAAATTTGTCAAAAATATCCAAATAGTTCCATGTGAAATTGTTCCTAAAGAAAGAGAACCTTCTATCCAGCAAAGGCATGCTTAGCCCCTCCTTTACAGATGCCAGTTTCTCTCCAGGAATCTACTGATTACACACACTTCAGATGTCATAATTGGTACTCAGAGCCCTTAGAGATGTTTCCTGGGCTATTGCTTAGAAAACGATCTGAAAGCCCACAGCAAGCACTGGCTTCCAATGTGCTTCATTATTGCATTGGTATTTTGAGATCATGCCAAAGGGATTATGAGAATCCTGGTTAGTTTACTAATTCTCCTCATTTTGTACTTTCTTTGACTCTGTTACCCCCAACACCATTCATATGCACACATGCACACACACATTTATAACTCACATACCCATTTAAAAATGACAGATGATTTCTTACATAACCATATAAACCTTCGTGTTTATTCATTTGCATCTGTTTTAGGGAAGATTATATCACAATAAAGATTTGTATTCTTACCGTAACCTTCTTTTTAGCCTTATTAATTCTAGAAGACACCGTAGATATTATACCAGGTCCATTCTAGTCTTATTAATTTTATGACACATGGTAGACTAGTCTTATGTTAGTTTGCAATTGTAGCGCATGTCATGATTTAGGGTTCTTAATTCAATTCATTCATTCATATTATGGGGAGACAGGAAACCATTGATCATTTTTTTCCTGGTTGCGTTTTCTTTTTTGAGAGAGAAAGAAGAGAGAGAGACATTGATGTCGTTTCGCTTATTATTTATGCCTTCATTGGTTGATTCTTGTATGTGTCCTAACCAGGGATTGAACCCACAACCTTGGCATATCAGGATGATGCTCGAACCAACTGAGCTACCCAGCCAGGGCCTGGCTTGATTTTCTTAACCTTTTTTAAAAGTAAAGTGAAATTCATAAACTTGCAGTTAATCATTATGAAGTATACGACTTAGTGACATTTAATGTACTCCCAATGTGGTTAAACAGCCACCTCTCCCTAGTTTGAAACATTTCATCATCCCAGAAAAACACCCCATACACATTTAGTAATCATACTCTACATTCCCTCTCCCCCCAGCTCGCCTTCTGCCTCTGTGTACCTGCCTATTCTCAATTTATCATATTAAAAAAGATAATATAAAATGTGACTTTCTGTCTCTAACTTCTTTCACTTAACAATGTTTTTGAGGTTCATCTAAATTGCAGCATGTACCCGTACTTTGTTCTTGTTTATTGTCGAACAATACCCCATTGGGTTATATATCACAATTTGTTTATCCATTCATCCACTGATGGGCACTTGGGTTGTTTCCACCTTTTGGCTTCTATGAATAATGCTGCTATAAACATTCATATACCAGTTTCTGTGTGGACCTATGTTTTCATTTCTCTTGGGTAAATCTGTAGGCATGGAAATGCTGCATCATATAGTAAGTTTATGTTTAACTTCTTGAGGAACTGCCAAAATGGTTTTCATAGTAGCTGTATCATTGTACATTCCCACCAGCCATGTATAAAGGTTCTTATTTCTCTCTATCCTTGCCAACACTTTTCATTTTATTGTTTTTATTAAAGTAATGCTAGTGAGTGTGAAGTGGTATCCCACTGTAGTTTTGATTTGCATTTTCTTGTTTTAAAAATATGTTTTTATTGATTTCAGAGAGGAAGGGAGAGGGAGAGAGAGATAGAAACATCAATGATGAGAGAGAATCATTGATTGGCTGCCTTCTGCATGACCCACACAGGGGACCGAGCCCACAATCCGGATAGGGAATCAAATCATGACCTCCTGATTCATGGGTCCATGCTCAACCACTGACCCATACTGGCTGGGCAATTTGCATTTTCTTAATGACCAATAATTTTGAACATCTTTTCATGTGTTTATTGGCCATTTGTATATCTTCTTTGGAGAACTGTCTGGTCATGTTCTTTGACCATTTTAAATATTGGGTTGTTTGTCTTTTTGTTGTTGAGTTGTAAGAATTCTTTATATATCCTGGATATTAAACCCTTTCATATATATGATTTGCAAATACTTTCTCCCATTCTGTATGTTGCCCTTTCACATTCTTGATAATGCCTTCGGTGCACAAATGCTTTTAATTTTTATGAAGTTCAATTTATCTATTTTTCTTTTGTTACTTATGCTTTTTATGTCAAATCTAAGAATCCACTGCCAAATTTATGCCAATCCTCAAATTCATATACAACTGCAAGGGACCCCGAATAGTCAAACATTATTTTAAAAAGAAAAACAAAGTTGGAGTACTCACATTTTCTAATTTCAAAACTTATCAAAAAGCTGTAGTAATCAAAACAGTGTCATACTGACATAAAGATAGATATATAGACCAATGAAATAGAATTGGGAGTTTAGAAATAAACACAAACATATATGGCCAATTGACTTTTGACAATGATGCCAAGACCATTCACTTTTCTCTGTAACAAATGGTGTTGGGACAACTGAGTAAACCAAATGCAAAAGAATGGAGCTACAATACCCCTACCTCACTCCATATACAAAAATTAGCTCAAAATGAATCAACAATTTAAATATAATAGCTAAAACAATAAAACTATTAGAAGAAAACAGAGGGGTAAATATTTACCATGAATAATTTAAATCCACAGATAATTCCCACTCTAGTAAAAAGTGAACATCATCTCCATCATAACTTTTGCCCAAAGACTATGGGGATGGTACCAATGATGACTGACTTCTGATTTATCTCTTTTCATTCCCCTATCGATTGGGATAGATACTTCATGATAAAAGTCCTTAAAGGTAATCAGAAAGAAGACAAAAAAGCAACTGCCTAGGCCCGTGGTCAGCAAACTGCGGCTCGCGAGCCACATGCGGCTCTTTGGCCCCTTGAGTGTGGCTCTTCCACAAAATACCAAGTGTGGGCATGCATACAGTGCAATTGAAACTTCCTGGCCCATGCGCAGAAGTCGGTTTTCGGCCTGGGTGAGTCTATTTTGAAGAAGTACTGTGGATATTTGGCTCTTTTGACTAATGAGTTTGCCGACCACTGATAGGCTAATCCTAGGCCAATTGGTCATGAGTACTAAAAAATAAAACCCAAATTCACAATTTAAACCAAAGGCACATTTCAGTTCCTAAATTCTTTTTCCAGATTAATTCTTCTCTTCCATCCCCTCTATTACCCCATAATTTTATTAAGAGTAGTTAACATAGTGGTTAATATAGTGGTTAAGAACACAGACCCTGGATCCAGAGAGCCTGGATTCCAATCCCAGCTCAACCACTTACTTAGCTGCTTGTCTTTTATTTCATCTCTCTCTATGCCTCAGCTCCCTCATATTTTAAATGAGAATATTAGTGCCTACCTCATGGAGTTTTTTTTCTAGCACACAGTACGCACTATGTGCTATTATTTCTAGGACTGACAGATGATAGATTAGGCAAGAGATATATTTCTATGCTTCCTAAAGTACTGGTCCATGATTATATATACAGTTGCTAAAACAAAACAAAACAAAAAAAAACACACACAAAAAAAACCTCATATGATGGCCATGATCACATGCCTTGTTAACCTCCAACTATAGGGAGTGTAATTGACCAGGGGCCCCAGATGCTGTGATCTGAAATCCATGTTTGCACAGAGGCCTCCCTTCCCACCAGCTGCTCCTAGCCAGTAAGTAAGCATTGCAAGAATGCTAAGGAAGGCCATTCCTGGGAGGCACAGGACTCCTCTATGGTCAACTCTGGCTCGAGTACTCTTTGACAACCTTGTCAGAACTTCCTTAGTCTGAAGGACAAGCTAGACCTTCCACTCTGTTGTGTCTTTGCTCTGGGTCAGTCTTACATCATGGTCGGAGGCTTTCCTAGCCTTTCCTGACTCCCTCCCTATTTCTTCTCATGCTTTTAATCCCATCTTAGTGTCTGATTCTTAGAGGACTTGGACTAACACAGTCTGGCATTCAAAGCTCTCTTAGGTATTGCTGTAGCTCTCTTAGATACGGCCTTAACCTATATTCCACCTTGGTGCCCAACCATGCCTAATGCTTTTCCAACTCTGAGCCTTTGCCCATGCCCCTTCACTGAGACAGCACTCACCACCTGACCATGTATGCCTGTTGGATCCCATTTGTCATTGGTTATGCATCTCATGTGTCACCTTCTCTCAGCCTTCCAAGACCTGCCAGCCAGGTATACTCTTTCCCTTCTGTAAACCTCCGGGACTCTTACCTTTGAGCTTTGTTATAAGCTTATTAACAGCAATAGCTATCTCTTACTTTGAACTCTCCAAAGTCCCCAGCTTGTATAGAACAAACGCTCAATATTTGTAGAATGTAATTGGAAAATTAGGAGGAATTCTATTCTAGTGAATTTAATTTGTAACATTCAGAATTTCTAATAGCTCACATCCATTTGGCTTGATGTAACAACAGTGAACTTGAGTGAATAAAAATATCCTATGCATCAAAGCACTTAGGGCAGAATGTAGCATGTAGTAACTCAATATTAATTTTTGCTTAAATTTCATCATCAAATTTGGCTGTTTTTTTCCCTGCAAAGAGGAATTACATGAAATTCTCAAATAGTTTTGGGTTTGTCTGCGTATATGAATGTGGACTAGGGGACCAAGAAACAGTTGTAAAAGAATGCCACCTCCTCTGACAAAGGGCCCTCACCCTAAAGGCTGGCAAGGCCAACGTTCTGCCCCTTGGGCTCCTCCAGAAATAAGAAAGGGAGGCCCTGTCATTTTAATGAACTTTCACAGGGTAAGGTATATATACAGTAATAGGAGAGGGCACTGATGAGCTCAATCCATGGAGAATCTTATTTCCTCACACATGACTGATCATCTGTAGTTCTTACTGTGGTTGATATTTATCAGGTGCCTGTTATTCACTTTTAATCTTTATCACAGACCTATCCTGGTATAGGACAGGAAATTGAGGCTCTGTGAGCAAGTCATGCTGCTAGGTCACTGACCAAAACCTTGTTTCTTGTAGGTGCCTAAAAGATATGCTAATCATATGAAGTTCCATTTCTTCCCCCAACCTCATCCCGGTGCTTTTTTGGCAATGTTCTTGGGCCATTCAGCCCAAGGAAATTGCCATAGGACTGAAGGCCAGGTTTGGCATCTAGCCAGAGAACGGCACCAGTACCAGCTCAACAGCTGCAGGTAAAGATTGTGGCTTTTTCACCTGAGTGTCTAACCATTTCCGGTTAAGAACATAACACTCAGGTAGGACTTCTCAGGTGGCAAGCAGGAAGAGGGTGGCTAGTGCAAGGATCAGATAGCACCTTCTTGGACGCTCATTTATTAATGATTTAACAAGGGCGATCACATGGGGAGACTGCCGCTTTTCCCTGCCCTCATTTTCCTCACTAACAGACCTGAAAAGCATACAAGATGGACGGGCCCAGCAAAGAGGAAGAGGAGGACAGCACCTTCACCAACATTTCTCTTGCAGACGACATAGGTAAGGGAGAACTTGGTGGATTCTGAAACATAGAATTCAGCAACTGCTCAGCTGTTTTTTCAAAATATCAATTTTATCATTTTTATTATAATGGTAAAACATACTCTTTGTAAAAAATTTGAAATAAATATAGCTACAAAAATAAGACCAAAAAAAGCTTTTATTTAAGTGCTGTTTTTCTTTTTCCTTTTAAAGTAAGTGACTATTTTTAAAGTTCCTGTGGTTGAATTACATGTATTTTGAAAAAAATAAATCAACATATAAAAATATAAAATGTTTATTTCCTAAAAGCTCAGGAAACATGACTTCAAAGTTGTTACTAAAGCAACCTATGATATTACCACATTGTATTCAATTATAGTCTATTTCTTCTCTATTTTGTAAAATAATTTTGTTTCTGAAAAATGAACTAGAATATGTTGCAATTCACTTTCAGAATTGTTTAAGACACATACTGATCATATAAAATACTATTTTATATGGTTTTTAAGTAAAGACAAAGTTGCTGAATACAACATGAGAGAAGGAAAAGGTGGGGGTTTGGGGGAGAGATAGTAATAGTTCTAAAACGCTGATGGAAGGATAACTATCCCAGAAAAATTAATAATGCTGAATTGCACAATGTTAACTGGAAACACTTCAAACATACTAGTGTAAGTACTCATGTCTGGGTGTGTGGGGGTGGGAGTGAGGGGTGTGTGTGTGTGTGTGTGTGTGTGTGTGTGTGTGTGGTTGGCGTTGTTTTGTATCCAGTTCCTTCAGTACAGCCCTAGTAAGAAGCCAGTGCTGCAGCTAAACAATGGGGGTTACTGATTCTGATGAACAGAGAACAGAGCATGAATATTTAACATCAATTGCTCTTTCATACAGCCACACTTCTCCACTTTCTACCTAAATGCTCAGATTCAAAAAGCTTCTTTCTAAATTGTGGCCAGACTTAGCACAACTGCCAGCCAGCCAAGCTAAGCTTCCCCTCCTGGCACCGCATAAGCATGCTGGGGGCTTTGGGAATCAAAGAGGAGCATTTTCAGCTTTTATGAGGAGAGGAAAGACACCAGTTTCTGGGGCCGTTGGAGCAATTGGATACCCTCGGCCTTAACGTGCTCGCACCAGGGCGTTTTAGAAAATGACAGAGTTGCAGAAGGCAGCGAGTGAGGGAAGGAAAGGGAGGAAGATCAAGAGAAACCTGTGTCTTTGCTTCTGGAAGGCACATGAGAGACGAACGATGAGCGTGAGCGTGGGGAGCCCTGTATGCTGTGGGCGGGTGTAGCTCCTATGGAGTACCTGCTCGCTCCAATTCGCCCCAGCCCAGGATTCTTTCATGATAGTAGCATGGGCTGAACCTGAACAGGGGACCGTGCGTGTGGCTGGGCAACAAGCCATTCTGAACACTCCTCCAGCCTTGGGTGCCCCCAAAACCTTGCTCTCATGTTGCCGCCTCTGCCTCGCTCACACTTCCAGCGCAGACAAGAGCAGGGGAGGACAGTGACTTGAAGTCAGGTGTCCAGTCCACTGTTGGCATCTGTCGGAGTCGTTTGCTAACTGAGTCCGTGGGCAGAAAGGCTGAATAAGCCGGGATGGGGTGAGCGGCCCTCGTGGGCTGGCAGAGAGAGTGGTGGCAACGGTCCTGGGGTCTCCTGCTCCCACTTGCCACCTCCCGTGCTCGGGTAGAGAAGTCAGAGACTCTGAGGGCAAAAGCCTTAAGAGATGGTCCAGCATAGTAACCAGCGGTGGGCTGGAGGACTAGTACAAAGTGTACGTGCTGTTTCACCATTTCAAGGTGTTAAATAGAAACTGTTCATTTACTTGTCATGACAATGAACTGAGACATCATGTGGTTTGGCTTTGGAAGATAACTGTATCAATTTGATGTGGTTGCACTGGCTCACTGTTGTTAATAAGAGGCTCTTGGTGTTTGATAAATTAAAAATAGGAAAACAAACTATTGGGAAATAAATGCAGCTTGTTTAATAGACATCACGGCATCTTTGCAAGAGTAAAGCGTGAAAAAAGTATGGCTTATAATACGAAAAAGTTTAGTTCAATTTCTTACTTTTCTTTTTGTTCTATATTATATACTAGAGGCCTGTTGCACGAAAAGATTGTGCAATAGGCCTTCCCTTCCCCTGGCTGCCGGTACCGGTTTTCCTCCGGCACCCGGGACCCAGGCCTTCGCTCTGGCCAGAGCCGCCTTCAAGCCTTCGCTGCTCCAGCCGGAGCAGCCTTCAGTCTTCGCTCCACCACTTCGCGCCTACGTATGCAAATTAACCGCCATCTTTGTTGGTGGTTAATTTGCATATCTCGCTGATTAGCCAATGTGAGGTGTAGCAAAGGTACGATCAATTACCATGTTTGTCTATTATTAGATAGGATTACTATATAATGTATAATGTGTCATACATATATCATATATATAAATACACATACATATACACACATATATGAAACGGAGGCCCAGAGAGGTTACGTGACTTGCCCAAGGTACACACTGGCAAGCTATGTGTTGTACTTGAAACTGCCAGATATGGAGCTATGTGTTGTACTTGAAACTGCTAGATATGGAGGCTATCTTACAAGGAAAGGTCAGTTTTACTTCTGAGTATACAGAGGCTTCAAGTACTCGGATGCTGATTGCCAGTGTGACTGCTTCAGACCCACTCACTGTCTCCATCCCACCCCCTTACCCCCCATCATAACACTGATTCTTTTCTTATTCTGAGGATAGCAAGAGAAAGGAAGAGAAAATATTTTTTAACTCAGAGAAAAGGTTTGTTTGGGAAGAGGACTGAAGGCATTAAACTTTGTTTATCTTTATATTTATTTAGGTGATCCTACTGCCTGTTAGTCTGGGGGCATGAGAACTGGCAGTGGCAGCAGTTACTCAAATCACAAACCAGTTGTGCTGCATCAATTCTTTTATAGGTTAGTTGTATGGATTACAGACCAGGTATCTCCATAGAAAGAAGTATATAAATGATAGGATTCTAAATCAGCTTTAACCCCATGGTTCCCAAAGTGTGTGCCAAGGTGCCCTAGGGAAGTACAGCAAACCCACAGGGATTCCGGGGATGTGTCTCCACCTCTATGAGACACTGGTGATCAATGGCTAGGACCAGTTCACAATTTCACATTAGATGAGCTACATTTCTTTCAGTGACATCTCTTTAAATGCTGGTTTTCTGTGGCCGCTGTGCTAAAAGCAAGTTCTGTATAAAAATCAATGTAGGTAATGAGGATGTCAGCTGGAGAAGATGGGAGAATTTGTGAAATGCTCAAGAGGCTCATATGTCCCATAAGTAAGTAATTGTAGCTTTTAAAGAATGAAATTTAAAAATTGAAATTTCTTTCAGTTTAAGTGCAGTATTTTTTCAAATGGTTACTAAGTTTGAAGGATATAAATATTTGTATTAACACATTTCGTACCGCTCAGGAGTTTTCTCGTGTTTCACGCACCATCTGTTAAGGACCGCTCACGAGTGTTCTTGTTTTTCACATCCATGGAAGAAGGAGCGAATCTAGATACTTATGTAAATTTTGTTTGGTCCCTCTTCATAGAGGAAAATGTTTTACGCAGTACCATATGTTAAAAAAGTACTAGGAACTTTAATTGTTTAATTGTTTTTGTAAATAAAAATGTTATAATTATTGAAAAACAACACCTAAAGTGCATTATGATGATTTAAATAACGTGCAGTTTGCCCAAAAACGTGCGGTCCCTGGTGCATGTCTTAGAGATTTCTATGCGGTATGCAATGTGTTAAGATGTTTGGACTAAATACTTATTTATGGAACTGTTGGGTATTCCTCTGGACTTTGGAGCATTGTTAAAAATGACAGACTTAAAGGCACTGTGAACCAAGGTAGTGTGGAGATCTCTGGTCTAAGCTATGCAGTAGCTGGACTGGCCTCCTTTCTTGTTCGTATAGAGCAAACATTTGATAGTATTGATCTCTCCTTCCTCCATGCTTCTACTCCCCTGGCTTTGATGCTACCACACTACTCAGGTTCTCCTTTAACCTCTCTCTCATCATTCTCAGACTCTTTTGGGAACCCTTTCCTTCAAGTATTTCCCTAAGATTCTGCTCTTGGCCTACTTTTCTTCTCGCTCTAGACATACTCTCTGGATGATCTCATCCATTCTTCCAAATTCCATTCTCGCTGTCCATGATGCTATATACCAGTGACTCTAAGACAGAGGTTGCAAATTCAAACACACTTAAGGTCGGGCAATGTGTTCATGGGACAGAGGCAATGGTACATCATCATTTATTTCATTCAATTTCCAAAAGAAACTATTGAAATTTCAATTCTTTTTTTCAGTTCATTGGGTTTTTCAACATGCATCGTTTTTTTTGTTAAAATTTTTATTTTATTTTAATGGGGTAAGAACACAACATGAGATCTATCCTCTTAACAGATTTTTTAAAGTGTACAATACAGTATTGTTAGCTATAGTCATGTTAGACAGTATATCAGATCTCAAGAACTTATTCATTTTACACACCTGAAATTTTATACCACTGTCCCTTTCCCGGCCCCTAGCATCTGCAACCATCATTCTATTCTTTGCTTCCATGAGTCAATCTTAGATATCTCAGACATCATCTATACTAATAAAAGGGTAATATGCTAATTAGAGTGGACGTCTTCCGGACATCCTTCTGAACAAAGCCACAGTGGCAGGAGCGAGACAGAGGTGGTTAGGGGCGATCAGGCCGGCAGGGGAGAGCAGTTAGGAGTGATCAGGCCACCAGGGGAGGGCAGTTAGGGGTGATCAGGCCAGCAGGGGATCAATTAGGGGGTGATCAGGCCAGCAGGCAGAGGCGGTTAGGGGCAATCAGGCAGGCAGGTAAGCAAGCGGTAAGTAGCCAGCCTTCCCAGATTTTGAGAGGGATGTCTGCCGGTTTA
The DNA here is from genome assembly GCF_964212035.1 of Myotis nattereri. Taxonomy (NCBI): domain Eukaryota; kingdom Metazoa; phylum Chordata; class Mammalia; order Chiroptera; family Vespertilionidae; genus Myotis; species Myotis nattereri. The sequence continues at coordinate 61,262,011 of NC_138080.1, read as the reverse complement.
GGGATGTCCAACTAAACCAGCAGTCAGACATTCCCTGAGGGGTCCCAGACTGGAGAGGGTGCAGGCCAGGCTGAGGGACATCCCCTCCCCTGCACAAATTTCATGCACCAGGCCTCTAGTATAATATAAGTGAAATCATACCATACTATTTGTTCTTCTGTGACTGGCTCATTTCACTTAGTCAACGAAGGTTCATGCTGTGGCATTTTTCCAGGTGTCTTTCTTTTTTAAGTCTTGATATTCCATTGTGTGTATCTACCACATTTTTGCTTATCCATTCATATGTTGATGGACAGTTAGATTGCTCCGCATCTTAGCTATTATAATAGTGATCCTTGATTTCAATTCTTCTGGATAAATATCCAGAAGTAGGATTGCTGGATGATACAGTAGTTCTATTTTTAAATTTTTGAGGAACCTCCATACTGTTTTCCATAGCGGCTGTATCATTTTACATTGCCACCAGTAGTGTAAAAGGGCTCCAATTCCTCCACATCCTCACCAGCACCTGTGATTGTTTTTTTCTGATGGCCAGTCTAACAGGTGTAAGGTGATATCTCATCACAGTTTTGATTTGCATTTCCCTAAGGACTAGTGACATTGAGCATCTTTTCACATATCTGTTGGCTATTTGTATGTCTTCCTTGATGAAATGTTTATTCAAGTTCCACATTTTCAATTGGGCTTTTAATGTTTTTGTTATTGAGTTGTAGGCGTTCCTTATATATTTTGGAAATCACCCCTTATCACATATATGATTTACAAATACTTTCTCCCATTCTGTGAGTTGCCTCTATAGTCCATTGGTTGTTTCCTTTACTGCATAGAAGCTTGTTAGTTTGATGTAGTCTCAATTGTCCATTTTTGCTTTTGTTGGCTGAACTTTTGGTGTCGTATCCATGAAATTATTGCCAACACCAATGTCATGAAGCTTTTCCTCAATATGTCCTTCTAGGAGTTTTATAGCTTCTTTTCTTTCATTTTAAGTCTTGAATCCATTTTGAGTTTTCTTGTGTATGTGTGTGTGTATGTGTGTGTGTATAAGATAAGAGTCCAATTCCATTCTTTTGCATGTGGATATTCAGTTTTCCCAATACCATTAATTGAAGAGACTATCCTTTCCCCATTGTGTATTCTTGGCACCCTTGATAAAGATCAGTTGGCCATATATGCATGGATTTATTTCTGGGCTCTCTATTTTGTTTCATTGGTGTATATGTCCGTCTTTATGCCAGTACTACACTTTTTAATTACCACTGCTTTGTAATATATTTTTATTACACTGAAATTAGGAAGTATGTTTCTAGCTTTGTTCTTTTTTCCTCCCTAAAAAATTGTTTTGACTATTTGGAGTCTTTTGTGGTTTTATATCAATTTTACAGTTTTTTTATTTTTATGTAAAATATGCTCTTGGAATTTTGATAGGGACTGCATTAAGTCTGTAGATTGCTTTGGGTATTATGGACATTTTAATAATATTAAAGACTTATAAAATGAAAAGCAGAAAATACTGATGAAAGAAATTAAAGATGATACAAACAAATGTAAAGTTATGCACTTTTTAAATATAACAGCAACTGCTTTTAATATAGTTTATTTCATAATGGTGTCTCAAGTTTAATTCTTTCAACAGGATATGCTTTATTTGCATATCAAATATATGGCAACTTTTTTCATTTCTTAAGACCATTTTCCTTGAAACACACTGTTATCTTGGAATAGATTTCATTTTCTACTTTTGATTGAGATAAGTGAACAAGAAAAGGTTACTTTCCTCTTAACTCTACCATAAGAAAGGCAACAGAGCAATTGTTGTGATAAAATGGCAACCAATGCTGAACCTCACTCAGGGCCAGGGGTCCAGCCAGGTGAGGACTACAGCTCCCAGGAGAGCATGAGCCCTGCTCAGAGAGCACAGCTGCTTCCTATTTCCAGCAGACTGTTGCCTGGGAAGAATGGAAATGCAAATAAGCAGAATTTTCAAGAGGTCCTAGAAATACAGAAAATTTTTGGTGCACTTTCCTGATATTTCCATGTTTTAATTATAAAGTATTATCACCAAGTTCTAAACAAAACACATCTTCAGTATAGATATGATTGCAGAAGAAACTATTTTCAGACTTCTGCTTTTGAGTCTTTATCTCTTGTCTTTATCTCTCTTCTGAGTCTCTGATTCTTAAACTAACTACTAGACACCTAGATATATCCCAGGTGTCAAATGAACTCATCTTCCCCACTCCTACCCCAAATCTGCTCCTACTCCTGATTCATAATTTTAATGAATGGTCCCATCATCCAGCCAGTTCCTTAAGGTAGAAATTCATATGTCATTGTCCCAGTTTCATTTCTCACCATCCAATTATCTGTTGACTTGACCTTGAAAATGTTTCTACAATACACCTGGCCTTCTCTAACCCTACCAACCCTTCCTTGATTAAGGCCTTCATTATCTCCCACATAAATCACAGCATCCACCTCCCAATTGTTCTTCCTATTTCAATTATTATCCTTTCAAATCTCTCCTCCACACTGACCGTATCACTCCCTCTCCTTGCAGAGAACAATCAATGCCTCTCATCCTCTGATGGACGAAGTCCAAGACACTTAGCATGGCATTTATTTAAAGTCTCCTTCCTGGCTCGACCTATCTCTTCAGTGTCATTTCCTGCCACACAGCTTGGGCTCAGTAGGAAACACTTAATGTTCTATCCACATGCTGTCTATGTCATGCCCCTGACTATTCATGGTGCTCTCTTTGCCTGGAATACCACCACTCACCCACTCTTGCCTGGCTAAGTACTCCTCATCCTGTAAGAACTCACTCTGGCACTACCTCCTCCAGGAAGCCTCCCCTGACCTTCCCAGTTTCCTTTCTCCGTCCTGAAAACTCCAATCTTATCGCTACCTATATCTTTTCACAGCATTTTGTCCTTGATGTATGTTTCCTACCCAACAGACTGTGAGCTACTATAGGACAGAGCCTGGGTCTTAAAATATCTATACTTTCAGCACATAATAGACAATACCTTTTTTTTTTTTTTTGCAAACAATTGTGCTTGAATTTGTGTGTATATTGGTTTGAGGGCCAGTTAGGCTGGCCATCCCCTAGCTAAGAATTTACTACTAGTGTCAGCTCTCCCCTATTATTTCTACTTTTTAGAGTTTCTTCCCTGTCTCCACTTCTGGTTCAGTTTAGTTGTGCTTTCAGAAAACATTTATTGAGCACATACTATCACATGCTATCACTACCTTGCTATTAGAAGTACTGACTCAGGATAGAGTGGCAGAAAGGATTTGAACTTTGAAGTCAGGAATGCCTGAATTTGACTCTGTTGGACTTTGAGCGAGTTATTTAACATCCCTAAGCCTGAGTTTCCTCAGTTGCAAAATGATCTAAAAATGCGTCTCAGTATTGTTTTGGAGGTTAAATGAAATAATAAAGGAAGCTTCTTGAACTAGCCTGGTGTACAGCAAGTGTCATTCAGTATGTTTTCGTTCCTCCTCTGTCCACTTCAAGGAGCTCACACAAAAGTTCCTTTAAAGGCTCCAAGACTTGTTCACTACAGTTGTCATGGTAACAGCAGTGTCCTGCGGTCGCTGCTCTGTAGGCCAGGCCTGCCTGTTGACGTCTTCCAGAGGAGGAGGCTTGGGGAAGAAGTGGCAGGTGGGTGTGAAGAAATTCTTTAAACAAGAGCATGGATCTTTTGTGATTAAAATAACAGCTTCTCTTTTCCCTCTTCATCTGGGCCTCACCTCTTCCCTGTTGATGTTCCTCCCATGTCTGTTCTCCTCTGTGCCTCAGCCTCCTCCCGGCCCCTGCTCTCTAAAACCTCTCCTGAGTAATATTCAAAGCTGCTGCTGCATCTGCTTTTGGCCTCAGCCAATAAGCCCTCATTGTAAGGTTGTAATAAGCTTCCCAGAGAAGTGGCACAATTGTGTGCTTTTATTTGGTGCTGCTTCCTACCACTGTATGGGAAATGTAACAACCTCCCCACCCCCCACCCCCCCCCCCCCCATGCTCTGCTGCAAGCAGCCTGGGTTTGAAAAGCTTTCAGAGGGCCATCTGCCATCCCCTCAGCCGAGGAGAAGATCAGACACGAGGCCCTGCATTAGTTAGCACTCCAAGTAAAAGGTATCGAGGATCTGTATTCCTTTTCATCTCACCCTCCATTGTCTACCAGCTAAAGAAGGAAACAGGCTTGTGGCTACCCAGTTGGGAGACACACTGAGCCCTAGCAGGAGTCTTGTCCATGAAAAGGGAGCAGGCCTTTCTTTTCTGGCAGTAAATGGAGCCAGTGTTTGCAGCCAGCAGCAAGCTCCCTGGTGTGTGCTGCGGTGGCTTTGCCAGGTTACACTGGACCACTTGGGAGGATCCTATGCAGATGAGAGGCCAGAGTGGAGGCGTCCTTAACTAAGTACACAAGGATGAGGCTAGTGTCTGCCGTGTGCTGGTCAGGAGCAGGAAAGCGCTCCCACGTCCTCAATTTACTGGTCTCTGTGAAAGCAAAACTTGTCTTCCTAGAACAGCTGTGACAGTAACTCTGGTTCTGTGATCAGAGCACATGTTCTTTCTAGTAGGGTCGCTCATAGCTTTGGGGCCATTTGAAATTTTTATTCGTAGAGTTGAGGCACAGCTGAAGCTACTTCATGCATTTTGTCCTGCTCTTTTATTTATTTATTTTTAATATTTTTATTGATTTCAGAGAGGGAGAGGGAGAGACAGAAACATCAATGATTAGAGAGAATCATCAATCGGCTGCCTCCTGCATGCCCCACACTGGGGATTGAGCCCGTAACCCAGACATGTGCCCTGACTGGGAACAGGACTGCGACCTCCTGGTTCATAGGTCGACACTCAGCCATTAGCCATACCAGCTGGGCTGTACTGCTCTTTTAGATTTCTCCTTCTTCTCTGCCACTCCAGTTTCTCTTTGAAGGCTCATTTAAGGGTTTCCTAAGGGAGCCACAGGGTATTTAAGGAAACAAGGCTCTAACCCTCAAATTTTGAACAAGTCAGGTGGACAGAAGGCCTGTGAAGAGTGGTGTATCCAAAACTGATCGAATCCAACTCGGGGGAAAAGCGGCTGATCCATTCTAAGCAGGAAGCCAACCTGGGAAAGGTCAGCTCTCCTTAGCTCATGAGCTTGGGTCAATAAAAGTCACCCCTGATTTTGGGGGGTCTCCTCTGGATTTTTCTCTAGAAAAATAAACTAGCACATTTATGAAGATTTCATATACATTTAGCATAAAACAATCTGATTTTTTTTCAATAAAACATCTTTCTTTATTGATTAAGGTATTACATATGTGTCTGCCTCCCTTTTTTCTTTTGAGCAAATGAAGAAAAAAAAAACATTGATGCACAAGGCATCTATCTGATGGATGGTTTGTCTTTTAAAGGGAAAGTCAAAATATTAATGTTTACCCTTGGATGAGAAAATTAGAAAACACTCGTAATTACTGAAACATTTAGAGACCGCCCTAACACTCCATTTGTTAAGTTTGTTTATTGAAACCAGGTTTTGCATTATGCTAGATCATTTATTTCATTTAAGTGGATTTCCTCCGATTGAAGATATTTTCACAGAAAGAGCACTTGCAATTTCTAGCAAATCATTCCTGACCCCAGAGCCATCCCACTCTCAAAAGCTACTGAGAAGCAGAGTTAATCTCCTTTTTTTCTTATTGAGTCTCTTATGCTAAATCTGCAAGGCATTTTGCTGGGCCAGGGGAGGTACTCCTCATGCCACTGTCCATATTAGCTTCAGCTTACAGATATTCCACCGGGCCAGTGCCATTATCTCGACTTATGTGGATCCCAAATGCCAACTAAGAAATGTGGAAACTTCCTGCCTTTGCTGGTGCAATGAATGTACTTTGTTCATTTGCACTAAAAAAATTAAAAAGTCTACCCTACTTGAGATGATCTTTTTTGACATCCCTAAGGATGTTTGAATAACCTTTTAAATTAATATTCACGGCCAAATTCATTGGAGGGTGTACTAGTACTTTAGCATTCCCTTTCAGTCTTCAACATTGGTCACAGAAGGGACTCAGTGGCAGCCCACAGGGATGGTTCCGCAGCGTAGTGTCCCCTTGCTTCCTTTCTGTTAGAGCGAGCCACCTACGTCTTCCTTCCCCACGCCTTCCTGGGATGCAAACAGCCAACAGCGCTTCTTTTCAGCCCTTGTGGCCTTCTTCCTCATTCATTCATTGTTCCCTTGTTTCTCTTCACACGTTTCTCTTCCTTTCGGTGTCAGCTTAATGACTTTGGCTCAGAGTACTTGGCTGTGCACACGCATGGTTCTCTCACTGCTGGTAGCATGACCTTAGTCAAAGCTGGTTGGGGAAGTCTGCATTTTAAAACACATTCTTCCTTTCCTGTGCCTCAGAACCTTCAGCACCTTTCTCCAGCAGACAAAAGACTATTATCATCTGTTCGCCCATGATATTTTGCTTTCGTTTTCCTTCTTGGTAGCAAGGTTGGTGGGTTTTTCTAAGGTCACAATAACTATTGAAAGCTTCTTTTATAAAAATATTTGAAGATATTTTTCAATGATGTTTCTTATTCTTTTTTATTTTAGAATTTTAAATGGCTTGAGCTTCATGATATTAAATGTTCTTCTACTTACATAGTGGATTCCTGTCCCTTCTGCTTTAGCGTAAAAACAGAATTTCTGTCAATAAAATGTAATTGATGTGTAATTTGAGAGACTCTGTCACACTTGGCAGTGACTGTTGGCCCCTACACACTAAATTTCTCAGCCAGTGCCTTTCTGTGAAATATTTACTGATTGCCCAAGCAAGGAGGGCCTCTATTTCAAGGAATTTCTTAAAGAACCATTTTTGTAGAATTTTTTTTTTTTTACTAATATGAACAGTAACTTCTTTATGGGTCCAGTTTATAAGCTAGGACATTATCCTTTTCCCAAAATGTGTAATCACTGGACTGTGCAAGAAATTCGGCAAATTCAGAGCCAACTGACCACTTTTTAAAAGCAAATTCGTAGCAAACTGACCATTTTTAAAAAGCAAACTGTATGTGTAATATTTATTTTATGTTCCAGTGACTACATCTTTAAGAGCTTGGGTTGTTGCTTTATAAACTTTTTTCTTTTTTTTTTTTGGAAGGCAGAAAACCTAAAGCAGGTGTTGCAGAAAGATGACTAATCAGCTGTCACTCTAGTTTTCCTATATGTTCTCAATTCTGATGATTAGAAAATAAGTTCATTTCTTTAGAATTCCTAGTTAACTCTTTGATACTTGGTACTACCAAAAAAAAAAAAAAAAAACCCATTACTCATCACAAATAAAACTGAGTCACAAAATTAAATCTTTGGAGTAAGCCCAATTTTACTAATTAGTCATGCATCTCTTAGATGATGAACAATAATAAACATTTATTCAGAACTTATTACATACCCAGCACAGTGCTAAGAACTTTACATTCATTTTCTCATTTAATCTTCACAAATACCATATGATAAATATTTTCCCTGTTTTTCAGATTGAAACCTAGAACTCAGAAAGATTTAGTGACTTGTCCAAAGCAAAGCTGGAATTCCATCCCTGGTCTGAGTGACTTCAAAGCTGTTGTCAAATGACAATGCATTAGCATATAAACTTCTAGATATGTAGCATAACGGTATTATACTGACTGGGTAGAAGCAATAAGGTGCCTGCATTGCAGGTATTGAATAATGAAATATGGTCTCCTAGTTATATTATGGGGTCAGTGTTTCAAAAATGTAATCATAGAATCAGAGGGCAAGAAGAACCCCAGAGGCTCTCTGAAAATATTGGAATATGTTCAAACAAGGAAAGTAGAATGTAAAATTGTACCTATGGTGTGATTACAACCATGTGAAAATAATTTATGTATATGGACTAGGATGGGAAGAGAACTTAGAAAACTGTATTTATTTGTGTGAATAATAGGTTATCACATTTTCATGTTATATTTATATAGTAATTTTTTTCTTAGAAATAATATTAGCATTAGTTTTTCTAATATGTGGAAGTAAGAGATGAATCCTGACTGAGTGCTGATTTTGAGAGGCATATAAAAATACCAGTGCTAAGATTAGGGAATCTATCAAAACTTCACCACTGCCTTTTGCATCTTTAGTGATGCATGCACAAAATTGTCTTAGAAAAATAAGGTGCAGAAGGTGGCACATTTAGTTATAGGGACACACAAGGCACAGAGGGAGGGCAGTAGGGGAGATAGGACATACACTGTAAATGCCACCTTTCAGCACAGGCACAGCTTATTTTAATTTAATTTTTATTTGGAAACAATCTCAACTACTGAAAATTTGCAAATACACCAAGAAGGATTCTTTTTTTATATTCCTGAATAATTGAGAGTTAGTTGCCAAACCAATACCCTGTCACCCCTGGGTACTTTAGTGCACATTTCCTACAAACAAGGATTTTTCTCCTTCACAATCACAACACATCTGACAAAATCAGGAAAATGACATTCATACATCACTATCATCTAATCTTCAAAGCACATTGAAGTTTCACCGGTTGCCTTGACAATGTCCACTAGAGCAAAAGCACCTGGTTCAGAACCATACATTGCATTTACTTGTCATGTGGCCTTAGCCTCCTTCAATTTGGATCAATTCCTCAATTCTTACTTGCCTTCCATGACTCTGATGCTTTTAAAGATCACAGGATAGTTATTTTATAAAATATTTCTCAATACTTTGGCAAGAATATCACAGAAGTGATGCTATGTTCTTCTCATTACATCGTATTAGTGGTGCATAATCTCTGTGTATCTCTTCACTAGTGAGGTTAACTTTGATGCCTTGATTATGGTGGTGTCTTACTCTTTTTCTTTTAATAATTAGCAAGTATTTTGGGGGGAGATATTTTGAGACTATGTAAATATTCCATTTCCCTGCTACTTAAGGAAAAAGCATACTTTGTAAATGAATAACAAAGGAAATACTAGCCTTAGAAGTAATATTTGTGTGAACAGTTAATAAGACTTAGCAGCAATGATTTTAACTGCCCAGTAATATGCAAATTGTAAATGCTTATACCTAAATTTATCTGAGCTAAAGACTTCCTTTCCATGCACTTAAAATAAAAACTAAAACATTTTTTAAAAGTTATTCAACTCAGATTAATGAGGCGTTGCTTTATCTCCAGTCCTTAAACCAGTGGTTCTCAACCTTCCTAATGCCACGCCCCTTTAATACAGTTCCTCATGTTGTGGTGACCCCCAACCATAAAATTATTTTCGTTGCTATTTCATAACTGTAATTTTGCTACTGTTATGGATTGTAATGTAAATATCTGATATGCAGGATGTATTTTCATTGTTACAAATTGAACATAATTAAAGCAGAGTGATTAATCACAAAAACAATATGTAATTATATATGTGTTTTCCGACGGTCTTAGAGGACCCCTGTGAAAGGGTCGTTCGACCCCCAAAGGAGTTGCGACCCACAGGTTGGCGACCCACAGGTTGAGAACCGCTGCCTTAAACCAACAGTACAATAGGAGCAAAAAGTGCAAAGGTCAGGCCATGAGATCAGAATGGAGAGAAACGAAAGAGGATAACCTAAGACAAGGTAGATGTGAGAGAGAAGGCAGAAGGGACGGAAGAGAGGAATGGGAGAGAGAACAGGCCACAGAGGGCAACGGAGAGAGAATAAAGAACAAGGTGATAAGAAAGAACACAGTGGATGGAGAAGATTCGTGGAGGGAATGAGTGAAGAGGGAGAAGAAGAGAAGGCATGAGGCACAATGAATTAAAGATGCTGCTGTCAATCGACCTCTATTCCAATGCTGAAAACGAAGCCACATGGGATGGTGTTTTTCCTAAAACAAACGTCGGAGGAAGGGCTATGAGAAGTAGGGTAGTGAAATGATGAGGACAGCTCTGCGGTGTCTCACCATTTTGTCAAGGTGGCATATTTGACATGTGGAAGTTAAGATCATGATCCGAACTCGAGGCCTGAATTTGAGATCCATATGAAAATGCCAGTGTTTGGTTGGTCAATATTCAGTCTTCTGAGAGAAATTAAAGTGAGCAGCAATGGGGAGGCCTGCCACATGGTAACAGGAGCACGTGCTGCCTCACTCTGCCTCCCACCCAGGGCCACCTACCGCTGGAAGCGCCAAGTTTGCACCTTGAAGCAGACACCCTGAAGTTACAGCCTGAATTGAGTGCCTAGTACATGCTAGGCTCTCATTAAATACTTGTTAAATATTTGAATGAATAGTTCTTCCTTGTTGGTCATTCTTCCCTACATCTCTTTTGGAGACTAATTTCCAGGACAAGAAGAAGTGAAGTCAGTATGAAAATTTTAATAATTCAAGGCAGTAGGCATAGAATCTCTATACACTTGATGAAAATATTACACAGAAAAGATTTCAAGATACTATGTAGATCTTCGTCTCCTTCTCTAACAATATGCTGCAGATTATAACCCACTCACTGAATCAGGAACCATGAGCCTATCTATATATATAAAAGCCCAGCGACCGGAATGGCAGAATGACTAGAACGACTGGTGGCTATGACATGCACTGTGGCAGCCAACCAGCCTGACCCGGGCCCCAGTTGGCCTCCCCCTTCACCTCAATCAGGGGCGGGGCTGGCTGGCCAAACACCCACAGCCCCTCCCCCTGGCGAGCCCGGTCCAATGGGCCCCCAGTGGGGCACGTTGGCCAGACCCACCTGTGCATGAATTCATGCACCAGGCCTCTAGTTCTGAAATAAATAAATAAATAATAAATAAATAAATAAATAAATAAATAGTTGATGTGAAATGGAATATTTACATAGTCTAAAAATATCTCCCCCCAAAATACTTGCTAATTATTAAAAGAAAAAGAGTAAGACACCACCATAATCAAGGCATCAAAGTTAACCTCACTAGTGAAGAGATACACAGAGATTATGCACCACTAATACGATGTAATGAGAAGAACATAGCATCACTTCTGTGATATTCTTGCCAAAGTATTGAGAAATATTTTATAAAATAACTATCCTGTGATCTTTAAAAGCATCAGAGTCATGGAAGGCAAGTAAGAATTGAGGAATTGATCCAAATTGAAGGAGGCTAAGGCCACATGACAAGTAAATGCAATGTATGGTTCTGAACCAGGTGCTTTTGCTCTAGTGGACATTGTCAAGGCAACCGGTGAAACTTCAATGTGCTTTGAAGATTAGATGATAGTGATGTATGAATGTCATTTTCCTGATTTTGTCAGATGTGTTGTGATTGTGAAGGAGAAAAATCCTTGTTTGTAGGAAATGTGCACTAAAGTACCCAGGGGTGACAGGGTATTGGTTTGGCAACTAACTCTCAATTATTCAGGAATATAAAAAAAGAATCCTTCTTGGTGTATTTGCAAATTTTCAGTAGTTGAGATTGTTTTCAAATAAAAATTAAATTAAAATAAGCTGTGCCTGTGCTGAAAGGTGGCATTTACAGTGTATGTCCTATCTCCCCTACTGTGCCTTGTGTGTCCCTATAACTAAATGTGCCACCTTCTGCACCTTATTTTTCTAAGACAATTTTGTGCATGCATCACTAAAGATGCAAAAGGCAGTGGTGAAGTTTTGATAGATTCCCTAATCTTAGCACTGGTATTTTCACATGCCTCTCAAAATCAGCACATCTTACTTCCACAGTATTAGAATACTTATTTTGAATCAATTTTGCCACTAGAGGTCAGCGGTGTTCCACCTCAAAGAGAATATATAAATGTAATGAAGTCATTAGCAGTTCCCTATCTGTGCCCTTAAATGGCATTCATGGTGTCTTTGTGTTTATTCTGAATACCTCCGGACAGTTGTCAGACATATGCTATGAGGTGACATCAGTTGTCACTCTAGGTCAGTGGTTCTCAACCTTCCTAATGCCGTGACCCTTTAATACAGTTCCTCATGTTGTGGTGACCCCCAATTTCATTGTTACAAATTGAACATAATTAAAGCATAGTGATTAATCACAAAAACAATATGTAATTATATATGTGTTTTCCGATGGTCTTAGGCGACCCCTGTGAAAGGGTCGTTCGACCCCCAAAGGGGTCGCCACCCACAGGTTGAGAACCGCTGCTCTAGGTGATGTTCCACATGCACCTAATGTTGTGGAAGGGTAAAGAGCCACGATTGTAAGTAACCATGAAGAAAATTGCTTCTCACTGGGATGTGATGAGGGGCCGTACGATAATTTGATAGAAAGTAGTGTGAGCTCTGAGGAGGAAAGATACTGTGGAAATCTAGTGTCATCCTCTAACATAGCTCAGACACTGCCTTTTATAAGATAGAATAAGTAAGGACCCAGAACAGAACATTCATTCATTCAACCAACATGTAGTTGGAAATGAGGCTACCTTAATGAAGATCAGTTGGTGCCCCAAGGTACTTAAGGAATCAGGCATTCATGAAATCCTAGAGGGCTAACTTGTTAGCTAGTAAGTAGTGCAAAATTTCATATCCTGACAGAAGAACTCTCCCAAGTTGATTATTTTAAGTATAAGTGGTTACCAGGGAAACAGAATACTATGAAAATTATGCTTGTGTATTGAAAGTAAGATAATCCATGAGCAGCGTAGCATTTTAGAGCCTTGCTAGCAAATCATGTGCATTCTTTCATAGAATATTAGTTATCACTGTAACTGACTCCTAATGCCCTTCAAATAATCACTTTGTCTTTTTAAAACAGAACTCCTTGTACGCTCCAAGAGCCCAATGATTAGTCTTGATTTTAAAGCAGATTACTTTAAAATAAGTTAGTGGAAGATGTACCCAGCTGAAATGACTGATAATGGTAGATTCATATATAGAGAATCAGAGAAACCCCAAACTACAGAAGCTGGAATGGAGCAAAGATAACTCACTCAGGAGAGCCTTCAGAACCTGTGGCAGGCATGGTGCCAAGAGCACAATGGCTAAAAAAACAAACAAACAAACAAAACAACAACCACCAAACCATCAAGGGTTCACTCTTAAAAATGGGGAACCACTGACAACAACTCATTGGTATTGTTATCTGAAAATTCCTCAATGTTATTTTATACAATATTTGAGAAGCAGAATGAACTCTATTCGAACCCCTCATTTGAGGAAACAGGAGTTTATAGTAAAGTGACTCATCCTCCACAGGGATGTGGTCAATTTCAAATATTTGGATTCACTACACTATCTAGCTCATAATAAACACTAAAAAAAAATTTTCTAACCAGCAAATATGCAGGAAGAAGTATAGGTTGAGCCACAGTTGGTATCCAGATTTCCTCACTTTCAAACCAATGCTTATTGCTTTTTTGATAGATCAGGATTTTTCAAACCAGTCATTTGTATACCAACATCGTAATTTTTGCCACATTAAATTAACCATATAAGTAATATCATTTTTGAACTTGGCTTTGTTCTAGGCCAGGGGTGGGCAAACTTTTTGACTTGAGGGCCACAATGGGTTCTTAAACTGGACCGGAGGGCCGGAACAAAAGCATGGATGGAGTGTTTGTGTGAACTAATATAAATTCAAAGTAAACATCATTACATAAAAGGGTACGGTCTTTTTTTTTTTTTAGTTTTATTCATTTCAAATGGGCCGTAGTTTGCCCACAGCTGTTCTAGGCCAAGGATCTTCAAATTGAGAGTGGCTGTATTCATATTTTTTATTACAATAAAACATGTAGTTGCCAGGCCGGCATGTCTCAGTGGTTGAGCATCGACCTATGAACCAGAGGGTCATAGTTCAATTCCTGGTCAGGGCACTTGCCCCGGTTGCAGGCTCCATCCTCAGTAGGGGGAGTGCAGGAGACAGCCAATCAATGATTTCTCTCATCATTGATGTTTCTATCTCTCTCTCCCTCTCCCTTCCTCTCTGAAATTAATAAAAAGATATTTTTACAAATATGCACCTACTGTAACTATTTTTAAAAGCTCATCTGTACAACCAGAGGTATGCAGTTTGGGAAGCACTGATTAGAGAAGACTATGTCAAGAGAAAAATAAGCATCAAGACTGGATAATCATTCCTAATTATTTTAAATTTTGTTGCAAAGTTCAAAGCTTGATTCCATGGAGACCCTAATGTCCTCTGATTCTCATCTGAAAAACTCTAAAAAGACTCTGGTAATTTCTTTTTATCTATTGAACAAATGAATGAAAATGATTCTGATCAAATTAGCCAACTATTGGTTATTACCAGAAAATTATAATCTTGAGAAAAGTACACATGAACAACCTAACTTACCAAATAGCAATATGATATACTTTTAATTCTGGTTTTGAAATCAAGTTTCAGCTAGTAGAATATATGCCTTACTCACCAAGTTTGGGACAGCACTCATTCTCCAATGAATTCAATAACCTTTCAAGGGAAAAAGAAAAAGGAAAATATGAGTTCTTATTTAGAAATGAAATGAAACACATTTTGCAAATCAATGAGCTTAAAATATCAGGGAACACACCTGGTTACACTTGAAAGTTATCAAAATGCTTCCATTTAGCATATTTCACTTTAAAATATCCACAGTATGTTTAGAACCCTCTAATTACTAAAGACAAGTTAGAAGTTTTTATGTGCATGATGAGAGCATGTCAGACTGGAAGATCAAAATGATCTGTAAGTTCCCTATTTTGTTATTTATTATTTCTTCCTCATATAAGTAACTGCCTTGTAACAACAGTTTTCAGTTTGGAGTTCCCCATTCGCTATGAAAATATTTTAATTTCTACTTTTATAGATGGCTTGACATTAATATATGCATATTCCAGTTCACATGAATATTCATCATAATCAAATATTTCTATGCAATTTCAGTGGTTTCTATTTGTACTTGTATGTGTTCCCTATTCAAAAGAAGCAAACTTTAGTGCCTATTTTTAAACCAGTTTTTATTGGAAAAAATATAATGCAAGTATGGAACATTGTATAAAATAAATATATAAATGAATGTTCACTTCATGATTATTTTGCCAAAATTTCAACTCCCTTTTTATATTCACTTGGGTGTTCCTTTTCTTCTTCTTCACATTTTTGTTATTTCAAGGACAGATCTTAAGTATCAGCAACACTGTTTTATCCAATTTGCAATATTTTGTGAATGCTCTATTGCTCTCTAACCTTATGATTACCTTTTTGTATGTTATTTTTTTTTAGATAGTTTGTCTTTGACTTCCTTTAAAGCTTAAATTATCTACCAAGATATATGCTGGGTTCGGAATTAAAAAAAAAAAAGTGAATGCTCTAAAATAACCATATTCTGAATGGCAATCATTTTCTTGCATTCTTTACATGGTTTTTATCATCCAAGGATACATCCAACATAAACCATAGGATTTTTGTTTAAGAGAAGTATGTATTTTAAGTGTCTTTTTACCTACAGGTTTTCTTTCCATTTTTTCCTCCAGTGCAAATTACTTTCTTTTTGTTAAAGAAAGGGGCATTGTTTTTTTTTTTATTGTTTTTGTTTTGTTGTTTTGTTCCATAGCCAGATTTTGCTAATTCTATCCAGGAGGTAGAATGAATGAAATATATATATATATATAAAATCTGTCCACTGTATTTTGTGTAAAATTGCTATTTTGGGGGCTTGATCAGGTCAGGTTGCAATTTTCTTTTCTTTTTTTCCTGACAAGATTATTCACAGATGGTGGTGCATCCTTCTTCCATCAGAAAGTAATCGCTATCTGGGGGTCCTTTTTGTGATGTTAGTGATATTGGTGCTCAGTGTCTAGAACAGTGTTTCTCAAAAGTCATCTTCATTTCACCCCACCCCCAGATCCTTTTAAACATTATTTTCCTAATCACCCCTCCCCCTTATGAAATTGTCTTTTCCCACACTTGGAGAGCCATAATTTCTTTAAATATACAGGGATGGGCAAAAGTACATTTACAGCTGTTCATATGGAAAAAATATATGCAGGATATGATTATTATAACAGTTTTATTAACTCAAAAGAATAAAATGTTTCATGTATTCACAACTGTAAACCTGCTTTGCCCAACCCTGTATTTCAATACCATACTCTCCTTTTTTTCTGGAACTCTGATGACATAAATGCTAGATCTTTTTTGTGGTCTTTTATTCCTGAGGTGATGGGGTGTTTTCTCTCTGTTGATTTTTCTCTTTGTTGCTCAGATTGGATGCGTTCTACTGAAGCAGCCTCCAGGCGCTCTTCCCACTTCCATCTCCATCCTGTCATGGAGTCTTTGCAGTTTTCTTTGTCAATGATTTTATTTTCCAGATATGAAGTTTCCTTTTGGTTCTTATTTATAGCTTCTATTATGTTGCTTATACTTTCAACTATAACTTCTGTTTCAAGATTTTTAGTGATCACTTGTTCAAGTATTTTTTTAATAGCTGCCGAAGATCTTTTCCAGATAATTTCAACATTTGTGCCATCTATTGAATACTTTCATGTGAGTTGAGATTTTTATGCTTCTTCATAAACGGAATAACTGTGGATTAGATCCTGGATATTTTGACTGTTACACTATGAGCCCCTGGGTCTTGTTTCAGTCCTATGAAGAATGTTGATATTTTTGCCCTAGTAGAAACTTGAGTTGGTTAGGTTGGGCTGCAAGTTCCAACCCACCTTCTTTGGGCTGTGATGTCAAAGCATTTCAATTTGAAAAGTCTTTGCAGTGCTTTATTTTTACTTACTTTTGACAATTCTAATAAAGATTCATCGAAGTAGGTATTATGATACTCGTTTTACGGATAAAAAGGCAGGTTTTGATTCAGTCTATCACTAGCTATATGATATTGAACCTTGATTTTCTCATCTGTAAAATGGGATTGATAACATCTAGATGACTGGATTGTTTGAGGACTGAGTAAAATAACCCAAGAAACATGCCTAGAATATTTCAAACCCTAAAGAAATCTTCTCTCGTTTAAAAATATTGGTTTTATTAAAGAAATATAATACATAATCAAATACACACATTTTAAGTTATAGGATACACTGTGTAGCTACCACGTCCACCAAGATATTATAGAACATTTCTACTACACCAGAAAGTTCCCCCTATTCCTTTGAGGTCAACCCTCCATTCATCTTCCACCCCAGGCAACCACTGTTCTGACTTCTATCACACCAGATACGCTTTGTTTGCTCTAGAACTTTATATTAATAAAATCATACAGACGGTACATTTTCTGCCTGGCTATTTTCACTCGGCAAAATATAATTCAGATTCTCCTATATCAGCAAACTGTACCCAAAGTAAAAGGCCAAGAAACAGGTAGTCATAATGTCACCCCTATAACTCAGGAGAATGCTACCACCATGTACTCACCATATACTGAAAACAAACAGGATGTGCTTTATGTCAAGGGCCGTCTCTCTGTGAATGGTATCAAGCCAGATTACATTACACCCCAAAGCCTGACACACTGCGGGGATGACCTTGAGCAAGACATTTGTTTACTAGGAAGCTTCAGTTTCTTTCTGTGGGTTGTTGTGAGGATGAGTATGGAATAAGTTGAGAGAAAGCGCTATATACCAAAGTACAATTAAGGTATTTTGTCAACTCTAAAATATTATCCAATGGTCTTTGGAAGGGTTGCGGAGAGGAACAATCTACGAGAGGGGCACGTAGGAGCTTTGAGACTTGGGAAGTGAAAAAAAAAAAATATGGAAGAGTCTGCTTTTAGAACTGAGGAGCCACGGAATTGCATTGGCCTTCTGTATCTGTTACGTCCAGGAATGCTCCTTTCCTACATTTGTATTTCTCTCTTGCCCGGCGTTTATTTTTACCAACCTCCTTCCTGACAGCTGTCAGAGTTTTCATACTGGATTTGTGACCTCAATTTTCAGGCTCCCGCGGAGACCGGAGGAACGCCGCGCTGGCGTCGGCTTTCTCACGCTTAACTTTCCTTTTGTGCTGTCATTGGCTGTTGCTGCTCCAGGACCCGCCCCCAATGACCTAAATGCTGATTGGATGCCAATGTCCTTTTTTTTTTTGTTAAGGCAAGAGGTGGATCCTGGAGCTAGGAGGGAAGACTATTGGGGCGCCGGGCAGCTAATGCGCATGCGTGGCTCCTGGAGCGGGGATTGGCTGGACGGGGCGGGGCTCCCGGCTCGGCGCAAGCTCTGTGGGCGGAGGGGGCGGGGCTGCCGGTGTCAATTGCTCCAAGTGTCGGAGCCCGAAGCATCCTCCCGGTACCTGCCCCGCCCGGCGCCTCGAACGGCAGGTGAGGGCTCTTGGGCAGCAGAGGGCCTGGCCCGAGCGACTAGAGTTGTGGCCTCGGTCCCGCCGAGGACCCAGCGTCCGGGGCGGGCTGGATCGGGCCCAGTGCACCAGGGCCCGGGAGGAGCGGCCTGGGGTCTGGGCGTCTGGTGGGCGGCTGGGACCTGGCTCCCTGCAGAACCGCCGCGCATCTCTTTTTCTCGTCGTCTCATCATTGGGCCCAGAGGTTCCTCTGGGCGTGGGGGCGCCCGCAGCCCCTGACGGAACGTCCTGCAGCCTTCTCCCCGCCGCCCTGGAGCCCAGGCCGCTGTCCAGCACCCCCGCCCTCAAATGGGGCCGCGGGAGGGCGTATGGCGCTAGGGGACCTGGCGCGCCTGGACTTGGCCGCCGCTGCTCTGGGGGCAAGTGAGCGGTACGGTGAGGGCTGGCGACATCTGTCCAGGCGTTGAACGTAGCTCCTGGGTTAGCATCTTCTTGGGTGACGTGTTTGGGGGGGTTCTGTTGGAACCGAGAAAGAGCAGGGCTTTTGTTGTGCAGTGCATTGATCCCCGTACTGTGACGTAACGGTGTTTCGGACGTGCTATGACGTGGTCTCAACACCGTTTCTGCACCCGGATCCACAGTTCTCTCTATATATACTCTGTGCTGTGCTCATTGCGCTCAATATACATAGCCGTTTCCTCGGGATCTGCCTCCCGTTCAGATCCTTGGTTGGCCAAACAGTTCCTTAATTTGTGGATTTGTGTAACCAGAACAAGTCAGAACTTGAACGGGCCCGAGCGAACAAACCATGTTCACAGTTGATGCAGCTTGAAGGGAATGTAGTTTATCCTCAGTTGCGTAGTTAGTAGAAATATCAAAGGGATTTGACATCAGGAGCTGCAAAATGTTTGGCAAACTTGGATTAAGGTCCTATTACAGTTTCTTCCATTGCATGATGTTAAAAGGGGGCTTTGTAGTTAGACCTGGGTTCAAATAATTGGTACAGACGTTGGCTCAGAAATCTAAGGCAAGATGCATTGACTCTCTGAGATATAGTGTCCACATCTGTAAATTGCAGTGTTCTTCTATTGATTTGATGCATTTAAATATGTGAAGCATTTACTATATTAATGCAGAATGACATTATTTTAATAGTTTTTTCATAACTGCTAGCATTGATCATTATTTCTTCTCCCTGCCCCCCATCGAGAGAGAGGAAGGGGGGAAGGAGAGAGAGAGAAACATTGATGTGAGAAACATCAGTTGTTTTCCTCCCCTAAGCACCCAGACCAGGGATCGAGCAAAAACCTGGGGATGTGCCCTGATTGGGAATTGAACCTGTGACCCTTCAGTACATGGGACAACACTCTAACCATGAAGCAACACTGGCCAGGGCTGATCATCTTTTAAAAAAAATACTGGATGTACAGTTGTATTTTATTATGTATTTCTCTGATAACCAAGAAACAGCACTTTCTCTTATTTACTTCTCTTTGTAAACTATTTGTACATATCCTTTGCTTACTTAGTCATTGGGTGTTTATTCTTAGAAACAGTAAAGCATATGAAAGGATCCCACTGGGTCACATAATTTTCTTTTGAAAAACAAGCTTAAATTTCATTTCTCTGTGGTTATGTTTCTTTTTCTGGTTGCAGACCAGTCACCAAGGATTTTGTATCCAAGGTCCAAAAGTTTGTTACCCAAGATGATGAATGCTGACATGGATGGTATGTTCTTTATTTTCCTTTTGTATAATCCTGGTTTTGTGGGTGCTTTTGCTTTATTAAGCAATGGAAAGAACAGAGAAGAATATTTAGAGTTTTGGATTTGGCTAATTTACTCATTTATATCTCTTCTAGTTCAGGGAAGGATTTAAGGCAGCTTCTGTTCCTTAACTGTGAGATATTGGCAAAACACTTGCTCTTCACGTTGGTGTCCTTATCTGCAGTGTGGGGATAGAACTTTTTGTTTCACAGGTCTCTTGCATAAGTCAAATTAGATAGTAAATATAAAACGTTTTGCAGATCTCTAAGTGCTACCCTACACAAATGGTACCTAATGTTTATGGTAAATTTGAACCTTTTTATTACAGCAGTTGATGCTGAAAATCAGGTGGAACTGGAGGAAAAAACACGACTTATTAATCAAGTGTTGGAACTCCAACACACACTTGAAGGTTAGTTTGCATTTTGTAGCTTTCTTGAGTAACATAAATTAATTGAAATTGTGAGCCTTTGTGTTGTTAAATTTTGTTAGTGCGCAGTTTTAAAAAGTATAAATTTCAAGCCCATTTCAATAGTTTCCGCCATCCCCTTCTCCCTAGGCCTGTGGCTTTGACTGGTGATTTTAAAGAATAGATATAATTCAATAAGGAAGTCAAATAGTGTCCTTAAGCTTCCCTCTTAAAGTCTATCATAATGCTACTCAGTACATGAGAGCTCCTTTTCATAAGGTAACATTGTGTTACTAAGTCTTGTACTAAAAGCAGTTTTCACCCCAGAAATTAAAAGGTAATTGATCTGAGTTTTTCATTTTCTAGATGTCTTACATAAAATTAATAGTAACACTGAAACATCTTTTGGTTTTTAATTAAGAGGTTGGGTTTTGGGTTTTTTTTTGTGTTTTCTGTGTGTTTTTGTTTTTGACACCAGAGTGAGCAGATCATGTCACTCCAGTGGCTTCCCTCGTCACAGTTAATAAAAGCCAAGTTATTCTCTGGAAGTCTATTCCCTTCTACCTTTCAGAGCCGTGTCACACAGAGGCCTCTTACATTCTACCCCAGATACTCTGCCCCTCACATCTCCCACTGTTCTTTCTGTATGCTTCTACTCAGGGTCTTAGCAGTTGCTGTTCGCCCCTGCTTTTTCCCATAGTTATTTAGGCTCATTCCTTCACTTTAGGTTTGTGTTCAAATTTCTTTGATCAAAATAGCTGTCCCTGACTATACTGTATAAAAGGGCTACTTCCCTTTTGCTTTCGGTGACCCTTACTCTTCTTGCTTTTTCTTCTGACCCCCACTTGGGGCCCCCTATATGCACATTAAAATGTAAGCTCTGTGAGGGCAGAGACCTTTCTTTTTTGTTACTGTTGCCTCTGGAACAGTGAGTGCCAGGCTTTAGCCAGCAACCAGTACTTAGTTGTTAAAAGAATGAATGTTAGTGATGTTTTATTTGATCGTCAAGAACTACATCTTTTGAATTTTTTGCTAATGTAAAAATACAAAATGTTCAATTGCTTGGAAACCAGCTTTCTATATCCAGTATATAAATTCAGTTGTGTTTACCTACCACATCTTAAAAACCCTTTTAGGTTTTAGTCAACATAAATGCTATTTATAAAGAATAACACTTAGTCTACTGTGAAATGTCATTTTAGGAATTTTGGCTATTTGCACTCTGTTTACTTTAACTTCTAAAGTAATCTCAATTTAAAAATAGAAAATGTAAGAACTGTGTTCTCTCAAAAATGAATCTTAAGCATTTTGTACAATGGAAACATTGCCATCATGTTATCGATAATGGGCTTTTTTATTTTTAATATAGACCTCTCTGCAAGGGTAGATGCAGTGAAGGAAGAAAATCTGAAGCTAAAATCAGAAAACCAAGTTCTTGGACAGTATATAGAAAACCTCATGTCAGCCTCTAGTGTTTTTCAAACAACTGACACAAAAAGCAAAAGAAAGTAAGAGATCAATATCCTTTCTGTTATGGATTGCTGCTGATCTTTTTTTAAAAAACTTGGATAGATTCCAGAAGTTATAGTACTTTTGTTTGTGGCTTCATTGAATATTTATGAAGATAATGTCATATCTAGGCAAAATTAAGAGCATAACAGACTTCCGTGAGTTTGTGTATTATGTTAGTCTATGAAAATGTAGAGACTTTATAATTAGAAATGCATATATTTATGAAACTTGATGTCTTATCAGATTTAGGTTCAGCACTGTCTTTTATTATATAGTAGGAGATACAAGAAAATAACCATGTTGTGAAAAGTGACCAAAATCATGTACTGAATGCACAGCTTTATGTCCCCTGTCTACCATCTTGTGCCTCTTCTTCATTTGCTTCTTCCTCCCCATTTCCCTTATCCTGAAGGAAAAACTGGTTTCACATTTGTAAGAGCAATTTTAGTAGTTAATCATTTATGAGAGTAACCTGAACAGTATTGTTGAAACTTAACCAAAAGTTAGGGCTTGTTATTTATTATACAGCCACCCATCCACAAAATGACATTCCAGTCCATGACAGACTGAAGGTACAACAGGTATATACCATGTGGCCTAGGTGTGTGTAGTGGGCTGTGCCATCTAGGTTGGTGTAAGTGCACTCTGTGACGTTTGCACAACCAAATTCCCCAGTGATGCTTTTCTCAGAACGTATCCCTGTCATTAAGCAGTGCATGACTGTATTTAATACTGGGATCTAGGTAGGATTGTTGGTTTTCTTTAATCATTTGAAAACAGAAGCTATAAAAATGAAGTGGGGGTTTTCCTTGAAGCTGAATTGGCAAGTTGGGAAATTTTGTGATTAGAAACTTCCTTTTACACAAAATAACCTGGAATCTGAAAAGATGAACTCTGGTTGTACGGATGTTTGAAATACAAAATTTTGAGGAAAAATAGAAATAGGATGGAAAAAGTACTTGGTAAATAGTAGTAACCAACTCCAAATATTTTTACTCCATATTTGTGTTATCTCTGGCATAGATGAGATCTTTTGGGGAATATATATGAAAGTGGATTAAGTTTGACTCACCTATGTAAACCGCATCTACAATAGTTACAAAGAGTTTGGTCTCAAAGTATATTTATAGTATCTAGCAGATCAATTTTTGCAAAATCTTTTGAGTGTATTAGTATCAGAATCATGAATAAATAGGGAGAGTTTTCATGTAAACTAATCGATAATGTTCAGTATTTTATCTCACTACTTCTCCCAGAGTTTTCTGTAAGCCCAGCTACTTGGTATGCAGAGTTTTAATCATTCTTTAACAATTTTTTAAAAATTTAGTTTATAGATTCCATTTGCTAAGGAAATTAATATCAGAATTAATATAAAAATATAGGAAAAGAGATTCATTAATATAAATTATAGTTACTAGATTTGGGCTACTTTTAATCATGGAATAATCTTATGTTTGTATTGGTGTATGATTCAATGAATGACTTTAGCTATATGAATATAGTGGTATAATCATAATGCAAAACATTTTGCATCCTTTTTGTTACCTAATTTACAAATGTTTAAAATTCTGTTGCAGTTTTGCTTTGCTGTTTAATAAAAGGCTGTTTCAGAGATTGTGTGTGTGAGTTTTTTGTTTGTTTGTGGGGAGATTGTGTGTGTTTTGATTTGGTTGCCTAAGTAACTGGGTGGTGTAGTAGTATATACAGGATTGTTCAAAGCCACAGGGTAAGTAGCATATCTTCCTTAAATAGCAGTTCCTGGATGTGTATGGGAATAATAATTTTATTAAACAAACATTATAGGATATTATACATTAATTTTTAAAATAAAAGCAAGGAATTTGAAGAAGGATCCAAGATTTCCACAGTTGTATTTTTTAAGTTAGGCTAATCTCCCATAAAAAGATGTGATAGAGTAATAAATAATATAAAATAATAAAGAAATTTCCCTCCCAACTAATGGTTCTCAGGTGAGTGCTGCAAGTTGGCAGAAACTGAAGATGGCTCTGTCATTTTTAACCATGACTTCCAAGTCACACTAATTATCACCATCCTAATTTGCAGAAAAAGTGCATGGGGCACAGTTGCAAAGTTTTGAGAAAGGCTACTATTCTGCTAATGTGTCTTCCTAGAGATATAATCAATGGTGGCAAGGCTATCTTTAAAAAATTCAAGAAAAAGGCAGCTACATTAGCGTGGTCAAGTTAAAAAGCTAACTAAAGCGAAAATCTCTTTGTAGAGAAAAGGACAAAATGTAAGTCATCTTAAAGTCAGATTGGGGTGGTAAAAGGAAATAGCCATTTTGGGATTAAGGAAGACTATATCTGTCTACTGCATGGATCTAGTACACACTGATGAGAGTTTAAGTTTTGGTTAAACCTGTCAGCTATGGTACATTCACAGAGGGTACATCCACAGAAGTAGCAATGAGTTGACAAAACTGGTTGCTCAGATTTCACCACTGCAAGCTCTTGGAGTTTAACCAAATGTTAAAGTTAAAACGAATCTGCAACCAAGGAAGTAAAAAAACTTTAATAATAAATCTTTAGAAAAAAATGTTTACATACAAGATACCTATCAGATAAGAAGGTTTCCATAATAAAGGATTTATCTCCTGAGGTAGTTTCAGAAACATTCTCATCTAGAATCATTCAATATGTCCAGTTCATTTGGACATTCCAAATACAAAGGAAGAAAAGGGGTCCTTGCAAGATGTGTTCGTTTATTAAGTAAATATAAATATGGTTAATTATGTATTAAGATTGCCAGCACCCATTTATGCAAGTTCAAAACACACCAATGGAATAAAGAAGGTATTTTCATTGTCAGTTCACTCCCTGAAATAAGTAGACTATGTTCTGCTTCCTTTAGTAAAAGGAGAAGCTAGGCACTCATTTTCCTATGCGTGCACTCTAAATGTACTACTGGTGGGGGAGTTACATGGGAACTTAGTTGGTGCTTGTCCAAAGATGGGGTGTGTATATCCATGAAGGAATCCAAAATAGTACCCAATTAGTATAAAGTTCTTAAGATAGTATTAAAGTAGTTTTGTGGTCTCAAAGATTTAGATCACCTTCCAAAAGGTGGAACCTGTTGCCCAAACTTAAAATATTTTAAGTGGAACAACACAGCTCGATTATAATATCATTCTACGACTTTTGGTAACTACTGTAGTTTAAAAAGAGGAGTAGTAGTAATAGTCGCTTCTATCTACCTTAGAGGTAGCTTTGAAGCTAGATGAGAGAATAGACAAAGTAGATTTAAATTTGTCAGGAAAAAAGTCAGACAAAAATATAAAGCATATCTATTAGACATTAGAATTTCTTAATGAACAGAAAATTAATTTAAAGCCTCCCAATAATAACTCACCTATTTAAAAGGATATAAATTAAAGAAGAAAAACATTTAAATTCTATTTGAGAGCAGTGTACATATAAGCAATATTATGATAGGATAAGGCCAGAATACTCAAAACAACTATAAAAGCATGGGGGGAAAAATCTATTTTGATGAATTGATTATCTTTGTATTCAAATGTAAATTATGCTGCACTACTGACCAGTGATTCTGTGAATGACACTTAGACATTTCTGTTTTGTTGACCTGTCAGCCAACAAAGCACCTCTTTAAAGGAATCTGTAATTTACTAGTAAGTGAATGGACCACAACTATAATTTGACACAAACTAGGTAAATGTGGGTCACACACAACACTTTCAAATGTTGATAGAATTAAACAACCATACAGAAACTTTATTGCATTTAGCTCTGTACAACAGAACACTCTCGTTTTTATTGTAGAGCTACCAGTTATATTGTAGTATAGCCATTCAAGAGGAAATTCCAATAACTGATTTTTCTAAAAGCATGAAAGCTGCTGCATATTATTTTGTTCTGTACAAACCAAAACTTTCTCCAAACTATTAAAACTGTAACTTCTAATGATATTAATCTCTTTAAATCAGATATGTAACTTGCCACTTTTCTTTTATTCTGAATTCAAAGACCAGGTAACTTCAAAGTTTTTGGTTTTTTTCCTGAAAAGACTACAGTGGATGTCGGAAATTATGAGTAACATTACTAGATAGTAAAAACAGGATGTGCAGACTGATTCAAGGTCAGTTCTGGCACACTGATTTTAGAACGCCACATCTCTCTCAGGAATTAAAAATTCTTGAACAGAGTTTACTCCTTCCGTACTCTTCTTTTGCGTACTGACTTTACTGGCCCATCTCCAGATCCTGTACTCTCATCTGCTTCCTTCATCTAGAAAAAAAGGAATTGTGAAAATATTTATTTTCATACTACGTGTAAACTAGTAGGTGGTAGTAAATAATATATTTATTATTCTCTAAAATACGTTCTAAAAATCAAATACTATCATATATATGTTCCTTCATGCAGCTGACCAAAAATGTGTAAATTGATGTTTTAATCTTTTCACCTTTTGGCATGATTACATTTTTAGAATAACTCTGCTTATCAAATATGCATCTGACAAGGAATACTGCTAAAAACTCAATTCACAATTTTATATTATGATTTAGAACTTAAAGATTATATGATATTGTCATAATTAAAGATTATATGATATTTTCATTGGCAGATATTAAACACTAACTTCATCACAGTATTTCTGTAAGTAATGAATTGCTGGAGTGGTTTTACAGAATTTCTGGCATATATAGTACTTTGAGACAAATTAGGAGAGAGGAAAGGTAAACACCAAATATATGGTTTGGGTTTTTTCTTTCCTTTAATTTTTATCTGTCTAAAATAAGCATTTACACATAAATTAAACTTGTGTAACAATATAAAATAATGGAGTTGTTATATACTGAAGGCCTGGTGCATGAAATTCATGCACCGGGGGGAGGGGGGGCTCCCCTCAGCCCAGCCTGCACCCTCTCCAATCCGGGACCCCTTGAGGGATGTCCGACTGCCGGTTTAGGCCCGATCCCAGGGATTGGGCCTAAACCGGCAGTCGGACATCCCTCTCACAATCCTGGACTGCTGGCTCCTAATCGCTCACCTGCCTGATTGCCCCTAACTCCCCCCCTGCTGGCCTGGTTACCCCTTACTGCCCCCACTGCCAGCCTGGTCACCCCCAACTGCCTCTACCAGCCTGGTTGCTCCTAACTGCCCCCACTGCTTGCCTGGTTGCCCCCAACTGCCCCCCCCTCCCGCCGGCCTAGTTGCCTCTTACTGCCCCCCCTGCCAGCCTAATCGCCCCCAACAGCCCTCACTGTTGGCCTGGTCACCAACTGCACCACGCCCCCTGCCGTTGGCCTGGTCGCCCCTAACTGCCTCCCTCTGCTGGCCTGGTCGCCCCATGCAGCCTGCTGTTCAGTCGTTTGTTCATCCCTCACTAACCCCCCTGCTGGCCTGGTCATAGGCAGCCATCTTGTGAGGGCATGAGAGTTAATTTACATATTACCTCTTTATTATATAGGATTATACAAAAGAGTTAAAATTATTTTTGAAGGTTATAATATACAAAAAGTGGCTTATTTTAGCTCACTAACAAATGTATATGAGAAGACTAAATGACTGGAAGATGGAATTAAGATATTTTAAAGGTACACAAAATATTATGTGAAGCAAAATGTAACTAGAGGGGGGACAGAAAAAGATTAACCAAAGAACAGATATGCATATATGCATAGCTCATGGACACAGACAATAGTGTGATAAAGGCCTGGGGTGGGGAGAGTGGGGGAAAGGGGAGAAAATGGGGGACATCTGTAATAGTGTTAATAAAAAATGTAACTAGAATATATATGCACATGAATGATTGCAAGTATTATTATTTAGAGAATGACAGCTGAAACAATGACTGTTTAAAACTCTGTTCTGGAAAAAATTACCTCCACCCAACTAGGATATTCATCCTAGATAACGATCTCCAAACCCCTTTAAAACCTCACAAAGCAGTTAAGACCAGTAACCAGGTATTTGTACTGAATCAGCTTTAGAAAATATTAACAATAAAGCAAGTTTATTTGGGAGATTTCTTCAAATGGACAAAATAGAAAGTTTATTTCATCATATACTGTCACCCTATCTAACGCTAAGTAGTAAGAGCTGTGACTGGGGCAAGATTATGCAGCTCTTCAAGGGCCGGAGAAGTATAGAAAACGGCCTTGGGTATATGCTGGACAGAAAAAAAAGCTCTGGTTCTGATCATACCTGGGTGGTTCTGATTCTATAACTGACTTAACTGACTTTAAAAAGGTACTATGGAAAGTGCTATTTCATATCAGGATATAAAAAGGGGTAGACCCATCCAGTTAATGGGGAAATTTACTAAAGATTTGAGAAAAGCACCATATCAGGCAGATAGTACTCAATTATCCAATCAATAAGTGAAATATTTCAGAATCTGCGATGTAAATTATTGAATCAATGAGAATGTGTATACAATGACTGTTAAGAAAATTGTAATAAACACAATTACCTTTTAAATATTCAAATGGTCTGTTTATTATACCTTTCAACAGAATACTTTAATGATAAAGCTTTAATGTTTTATAGATGCAGCCCTCTCTATATATTTTATAAACCATGGGCTGGCTTTATACTATTTCATTAGGCATTAAGAATGATATAAATTACAGTATTTTCTTGCTTGTTTAATGGACATATTTCAAAAACATTATTGAGGCTCTTATGAAAGCTGAGAGGAAAATGGCAAAAAAAATCCTTTACAAACCAGATTTCTGCTTTTATTGACATAAACACTTGGCTAATGATCATACATAGAAACTGGTTTATTTTCTGTTAAAGTTGCTCACCTCATCCTCAGATCCAGACTTATTTGACTTGTTACCTTCTTCTCGTCCTTCTATTATTTCAATTTCTCCTTCACTCTTTTCCTCAGGTTCACCTTCTTCTTCTGGAATACAGATTTTATTAAAGGCAAAGGCTTGATGAATTAGAATTTTGCTACTGAAAAGTAATACAATAAGGAGGGTTTATTTAAGTTTTAATGTTTAAAAACAATCTATTCTAGAAATTTTTTAAATAACTAAAAATACTAATTATTAGACTACATTTTATAAATAAGTTATATTTGAAGGACAGATTTAAAGAATTCTTAAGCAGTCTGTATGTAATATGAAAACCAAAGAATCTCTGTGTGTGTTTATATATGTACTTATACATATTTAAATATATGTGTGTGTATGTTTTTAAATCAACTATTTCATAAACTTACTAGAGTTTAAAACAGTGCTCACGACATAATTTAAGTCATAAAGGGCTCAACCTGGATCTTGGCTAGGGACAACAGGCAAATGCCAATAGTTTTACACTTACCTAGGTGTTCGTGAGGAGGTCTCAATGGAGAGCCACCAAAAAGCCTCAGTTCTTTAACATCCTTAGGAGTTTAGTATAGGGTGGGAAGGGGACATATGATTCAGCAACTCTTTCAGGAGATTAAGTTATTTATTTGATCTGATAAGCTATCTGATAAACAATAGCCATTGGAAGTGTTGATTTTGTTGCTGCAGTCACCTGCCTTACACCTATTCTCTTGTACAGAGGCCATGGGCTACACAGCCCATCTCATCTGCACTGTTGGAGTGAAGGAAAGTCCTCGCAAAAAGCTAGGGCATGTGGAATTCATAGTTGCTAGGCTCGTAAGCAACTGAACAATATTTAAATATCTTTCTTCCTAGAAGACAAAACCTGAATAAGGTGATGGCTGCTCAGGGTACAACACCCAGGCAGGGATGATTACCCCTCATTGCCATAGTCACGCATTCTTGGGGATTCAGATGGTATAATTCTGACAATACACAAGTAGTACAAGAGCTAGTGTTTCCCAGATAATCTACTGTTTTTATGAGCTTTGCCCAGGGTCCTCATTATAAATCACTGTCACTGTCTTACCCTTTTCAAGAATTTCACCATCACTTTGCTTTTTTTCCTCTTCCAAGTCAACTGGTTTCTCCAGGGCTGCTTTCTCTTCCTTCACTTTTTGCTCTAGCGCTCCCTTTGTCTGTGGTTTACATATGTCAGGTTTTTTATACTCTGCATCTTCATATTTTTTCTGTGGTAGTTTAACATAAGCTATTTTTACTAAAAGCAAAGCACTGTTTTTATTTAGAAAGAGAGAGAGAGAGAGAGAGAGAGAGAGAGAGAGAGAGAGAGAGAAAGAGAGAGAGAGAGAGAGATACATTTGTTGTTCTACTTATTTATTCATTCATTGATTGATTCTTGTATGTGCCCTGACCGGGGATCAAACCCACAACCTTGGTGTATGAGGACAAGACACTAACCAGCTGAGCTACCCAGCTAGGACCACAAAGCACTATATTAAAAAAAAATTTGCAATAACTGACATCATACACAATAAAAAATCTATGCAAAATTTAGTTTAAGAACCACTTCCTCAATTCATAGAACTCTTAAACACTAAGAGGTATTTTTTTTTTTAAGTTGAAGGAAATTCATTTTATTTACCTTTACTTTCCTTGGCCAACAAAATGAAATAATTAATACTATTGGAAGCCCTGCTGTCACAAGATAAATGAGCCAAAGCCAGGGATGCTCTTGAGCAGCTGCCATTAGCTGTGTAAGTACACCAGGCTGCAGAGGAAATCAGCATGAAAATGTAACTCAGATTACAAACCTTCATCAGGAAATACAGCCTATCCCCAAAACTTATTTTACCTAGGCATTTTATATTAAGGAGTGTGAACTTGTTAAATTAAAAAATACTTCATATTCTTTTCTTATACTTTGTAAAGTTTAAACCTATTAATTATTAGCATCCATTGCTGTTGGGAGACTTTGTAGTAGAAGATATGTTACTACATAGGTGGAAACTGCTAACCTACCAACAAAAACAATGACAATTTTCTTTTTTGGTAAGTTTAAATTGCAGGTTATAATTAGTCTTTATAGATATACATAGGGTGGGGCAAAAGTAGGTTTACAGTTGTGAGTATGCAAAACAGAGTTTATTCTTAAATTCTTATTTATGGATTTGTATTATTTTCTATTTGAATAACTATAAATCTACTTTTGCCCCAACCTGTGTTATCTGGTTCATTTAAAAGTATACAGCTCTGATAACTCATTCTATACTTTTAAAGGACTTATTAATAAAATCAACCTGGGAATTATTGCTACCACTTAGGCCTAGAACTGACAAGGTGACAAAGACTTATAGACAAAGACTACAAATAGAAATAAGTAGTATCATTTCTATAACAGCAAATAACCTCATTATAGCTATCATAATTTAATGAATAAAATGAAGACTTAAATATAGATCATTATATAGTTGATAATGTATCATATAATGTTCATTATATAGTTTATATAGTATC
Organism: Myotis nattereri; assembly: GCF_964212035.1. Taxonomy (NCBI): domain Eukaryota; kingdom Metazoa; phylum Chordata; class Mammalia; order Chiroptera; family Vespertilionidae; genus Myotis; species Myotis nattereri. The sequence continues at coordinate 61,230,809 of NC_138080.1, read as the reverse complement.
ATAGTAAAGCTAAATATTCTAGCTATATAAATTTAAGTACATTTATTTGGTACTCAATAATTATTAAATATTTATTTACCTTTTAAAGGATAATTTGCATGACTATAACCAGGACCAAGTCCCATTATTACTATATGGTCAGTACCATACCTCGTTAGCATTTGCTATCATTCTTTTCATTCCCCAACCATCTGCAGCCCAGCGATCTGCTACTTCCTTTTCCGAACAGATAATAAAATTATCAAAGTAGATATCAGAGGTCATAGACCAAAGCTCTAAACCAAGAGCAGAGAAAGAAGTCAGAAGGAATGGATGATCATCTTCAAAATAATCTGGATTAGGAATTTTTCGAGGACTCCAAATTCCCTGGAGGAAGAATAATTGGAAGACATTTTCAAATAAAATAATTTCACTATAAATGCTACTTAAGAAGTAGTTGTTTAGTGAAATCATCTATACTAACTAGAGAAAAAGAAAACTTTGATATTAATTCATTAATAATTCAATGGAAATGAAATCTTGTGCTTATTCTGTACATAATGTTCCTGTAAATAATACTGACTTTAAACTCTAAAAAAAAGGCAGAGTGAAAATCCAACACACAAAGAAACTTGAGTAATTAAATTTCACAAGTAAATGGTACTATTTTAGACACGATTTTTTCAACCCTCACCTGAGGATATGTTTTTTAATGATTTTGAGAAAGAGAGAGAGAGAGACATCAATTGGTTGCCTCCCATACACGCCCCAGGCATGTGCCCTGACTTGGAACTGAATCCGCAACCTTTCAGTGTACGGGATGACACTCTAACCAACTGAGCTACCTGGCCAGGTAGACACGTTTTCTATATTTAGTAAAGTATTTACTAAATTTAAGGCAAGATGTTATTAAAATTGCCCAAATCATAGAGATCACTGTTTGGCAAAAATAGAGCCACTCCTTTAAATATATACCCACTAGGGGCCCAGTGCACGAAATTCGTGCACTGGGTGTGGGGGGGGGGGGAGGAGAGTGTCCCTCAGCCCAGCCTGCCCCCTCTCACATACTGGGAGCTCTAGGCGTTGACCCCCATCACCCTCCGATCGCCTGATCGGCCCCTTGCCCAGGCCTGACACCTCCACCAGAGGTGTCAGGCTTGGACAGGGGACCCCCATCTCCCCCCGATCACTGGCTCTGGCCCCCGCCCAGGCCTGAGGCCTCTGGCCCAGGAATCATGCCTGGGCAGGGGACCCCCATCTCCCTCTGATCGCTTGCTCCACCCCCCGCCCAAGCCTGACGCCTCTGACCCAGGCTTCAGGCCTGGGCAAGGGGACCATCATATCCCCCCAATCCCCGGCTCTGCCCCCCGCCCAGGCCTGATGCCTCGGCCAGAGGAGTTGACCCTCATCACCCTCCGATCACCAATCACCGGATCGGCCCCTTGACCAGGCCTGAGGCCTCTGGCAGAGGTGTCAGGCCTGGGCAGGGGACCACCAGCTCCCCTCAGTTGCAGGCTCCGCCCCTGCCCAGGCCTAACGCCTCTGGCCTAGGCGTCCAGCCCAGGCAGCGGGGACCTGCAGTGGCAGCGGGGGGCGCCGCGATCATGGGCTTCGCTTTAGGCCCAGGCAAGGGACCCCTAGCTCCTGGGACTGCCAGCTTCGACCATGCCCAGCTCCCATCGCTGGCTCCACCCCTACTTCCTGCTATCACTGGCCAGGGCGGCAAAGGCGCCTGATTCTCTGATCATGGCTGGGGGGCAGGGCAAAGGCGGCCCTGGGGCCGCCTTTGCCCTGCCCCCCAGCTCTTAGTTCCCCCCTGGGTTTCAGATCACTGTCAGTGGCAGGGGGCTTCTTCCTGCTTTCCCTTTCGCCTCCCTGCATTGTGCCTACATATGCAAATTAGCCACCATCTTGTTGGCAGTTTACTGCCAATCTTAGTTGGCAGTTAACTGCCAATCTTAGTTGGCAGTTAATTTGCATATAGCCCTGATTAGCCAATGAAAACAGTATCGCCGTACGCCAATTACCATTTTTCTCTTTTATTAGTGTAGATGACAGGCATTAATCATGGTTGAACCTCAGAACAACTATCCAACAAAAAAGTTCCATTAGGTGTGAAACGATTAAACGCAATCCAATTAAATCAGTTTGACAGTATGATCACTCACTGACTCACTCTGACATCATGTGTAGCTATTCCGTGCCAGGCACTATGCCAGAGCTAGGGGTACAGTGATGGACATAGTTCTTATACTATGGAGGGTAAAGTCTGATTAGGGAGACAGACATTAAAGAAAAAAGTTTCCAAAATAAATATTTGGTGATAAATGCTATGAATAAAAACTAAAGTGAGCAATTAGAATATGTAACTGCATATGTAAAATACATGTTAGACAATGTCAATGAATAATTAGATAAAAATGCAAGGTTAAATGGGTAACATAATGGACTTCTACTACAAAAAAGTAGGTACACTCAAAAGCTATCTGACTCGTTTTAGAAAAAAAAAAATCCAAAGTTTAATAACACCAGAAAGTAAGCAGCACATTAGTTAAGCACAGGCAGTCCTCTTAATCAGAAGTCATTTCTTATATTTCATTCTAAAATAGAACTTTATTCCACAATGATTATTAGGGAAAATAGAGTATGAAGTGACTGATCTCCAGTTCTTTATTTCTCCAGAAAATTAAAGAATGTTTTACTTTTAAAATATAAACTAGAGGCCTGATGCACAAAATTTGTGCAAGAGTAGGCCTTCCTTTCCCCGGCTGCCGGCACTGGCTTCCCTCTGGCACCCAGGACCTGGGCTTCCCTCCAGCTGCCAGCAGGCGCCCAGGACCCAGGCTTCCCTCACAGCCCCAGCTTTGTCTGGAAGGACGTCCGGTATAATTAGTATATTACACTTTTATTATTATAGATTAGTTGGAGTTTATCTTCTTTGAGTTCTTAAAATAGCCAAAGGCACACTATTACAAATCAATTTTCTAATGTTAATGTAACATTAATAACTAGATATCTATATATATAAAAGGCTAAGCAACCATCTGACCATATGACCAGTTGCTATGATGCACACTGACCACCAGGTGGCAGACACTCAATGCAGAAGCTGCCAAACTGCGGTAACTTGGCAGCAGTGGTTCTCAAGTGACATACCCCAAAACCAGAGAGGAGGGAGCCTGATTCCGGGGTGTGTCACCCGAGAGCTGCCCTCTCGCAATCCGGGACCCCTCTGGGGATATCAGAGAGCCAGTTTTGTCCCGATCCCCACAGGCCAGGCCGAGGGACCCCACCTGCTGGAGGGACCCCGCTCACTCTGCAGCTGCCCTGTGAGCCATGGTGCTGCCCCGTCTTACCCAATCCGGCCCCGCCGGCCACTTTCTAATTAATTTCCTTTCAATGTGCATGAATCTGTACACCGGCGCACTAGTATAATAGAACCAGCATAACATTTTGACTCTACAATGGGATTGGAACAAGTGGTCCTTACCTGGTAATTAGGATTATCTATCATTGGAGGTCTCCATACTCCCTTATATTTTGGGTTATCTATCATGGGAGATTTCCATTCACCACACCCAATCTGACAGGCTGGATTGGAAATAAGAGGTGCCTCCCATTCTCCATCCATGTCTTCATTCCTTAGGACATTAAAACAAAGCAAATATAATAACCTCAATTCTCTACTGTCAGTCATATACACTAGCAACAAAAAAGCAACTAAGAAACATGCAATGGATGGACCTCTGGAGATGTAAGATGCCTACCAGTCATCAGGCTTCTCAGCACTGGGATCTGGAATAAATTTCGGTTCATCATCAAGCCAGCCGTCAGGTTTAACAGCACTTAAATCTTCTATCTGGGCAGGTTCACTTTCATCCCTGTAAGTCCAGGATTTTATGTTAGTTATTAATTATTCAAAGGTTTACAAATGCACGGTACAAAATTCAGATGGTACCAAAAGTACTTCCTGCACTTCTTTGTGCCTACTATGTTCCCATCTCTCATCACCTAAATCTTCCACTAACTTGCCAGTTTTTTGTACATTGCTCCTGTTGCACTCTATGCATACATGCACACATGTATATATTCTTTTTTATACAAAGAGCATTCTATATAAAATATGTTAAGTGTTGCTTTTGTCATTTAAAACTCAGTCATTCATCAACAAATACATATTGGATGTTGACATGTGAAGTCTGCCCAAGGAGCCCTATTTTATGTACACATGCATCTGCTTCATTCTTTCTAACAGTTCCACAGTCTTCTCCTTGGAGGGTATAGCATTATTTATTTAGCCTATCTACAGCTGAGGGGCATTCAGTGTTCTCCAAAATGTATTATTACAAATAAGGCTATAATGAATATCCTGGAATATATTAGAAATTAGTAAACTATTAGCCCTCTACTAGTATAGTCAGCTATATGAATTTAAAATATTTTGTCTAGTTTCTCATGTTTTTTTATTATAGTTTATGGTGATTTTTTTGCCATGTAAAAATCATTTATTTTAGTGTAGTTAAAATTTGTTAATATTTTCTTTTTAATTTTTCAATTTTATATCATATTTAGAAAGGTCTTTCCTACACTAATATTTTTAAATATTTAATTTTAGTAATTTTAATTTAAAAATAGAACTTTGTACACTCTAAAATATATAACCACAACTTTAATATGTACTGAATAGAACTACTAATATAACTTTTATAGAAAAGTAGAAATTTCAAAAGAGACTATGTTATGATTTTCCAATCAAGATAAAATAAACAAATAAACTAAAACAATCAACTCTCTGTGTAAAGACTGGTACTTGGCTGATGTCAGTGTTATCTTGAGTCTCTGAGGACTCAGAATAACCAGAGTTTAAAATTTAAGGGAGCATTTCTTGTACACTTATATATATATGACAACTTCTAATACATGTCACCAATCAGAGTGAGGTCTCTATATGAAGTTTCTCTCATTTAAGGGCAAACTTATTTCCCAGTATCAGTGTTACACTTTGTGGGGAAACAAATATGAAGCAATGTTAGAAAACCTACAAGGAGGATGAAGTCCTACCTTTTCTGATAGTATAAATTCATAAAGTGATACTCTAATAAGTGATTTTTTATTGTTTAAAAAACTGTAGTGTTCTTCCCTCCTTGAACAAGTTACTTCCCTATTATACTATTTGCCTGAAAGTAGACATTTTCATTACTAATCAGTATCCCTCTTTATCTACAAGAGAGCTAATCAGTTAACACTTCTGGTTCCAGGAGCAACACTCTGTGTTCTGAAAAGGTAGTAACCTCAATGTTCACAAACAATCAAGAACTTAAAGAAATTGAAATAGACACTTTCCAAAATGAAGCATAAAGAGAAAAATTGGTTAAAAAAACACAACAGATCCTCAGTGACCTGTGGGGTAATATAAAGCAATCTAATATACATTAAGTGGTGCCCTCCAAAAAGAAATGAGGAGGTATATATAAATATTTAAAGAAATAATGGCCAAATGTTACCTGAATTTGATTCAAACTATAAATCCACATTCCAAAAAACTAAAAAAAAAACAAAGGAAGAAAAACACACGCAAAAAATCTACATCAAGGGATAAGAAAATCAAACTGTTTAAACCTGGTAATAATAAAATAAATCTTAAGACCCAACAGGAAAAAAAAATGACATATTAGGTAAAGAAGAACTAAGATGGGAACAACTGACTTCTCATCAGAAGCAATGCAAGGTCCAAGAAAAGACATGACTGTTGCAAAATAACTATCAACCTTAATCCAACAGTGAAAATATCCTTCAAAAGGGAAAACAAAATAAAGACATCTTCAAACAAATCCAAGCTGAGAGAATTCAATGATAGCAGACACACACTACAATGTGTTAGGAGAAGTTTATCAGGCAAAAGGAAAACAGTAACAGATGGAAATTTATATCTACACTAAAGAATAAGAGTACAAGAGCCCTGGCTGGTATGTCTCAGTTGTTTGAAGCCTTGTCCCATACACCAAAAGGTTGTGGGTTCGATTCCCAATCAGGGCACATACATAAGTTGCTGGTTCAATCCCTTGTCGGGGCACGTAAGGAAGGCAATCAATCATTCTCACATCTCTCTCTCTCTCTCTCTCTCTCTCTCTCTCTCTCTCTCTCTCTCCCTCCCTCTCCTCTCTACTCTTTCCTCTCTGCCTCTCTCTCTCTCTCTCTTCCTATTTGCCTCTCTCTAAAACCAGTAAGAATACCCTTGGGTGAGGATTTTTTTTTTAAAAAAAGAATGAGTACTAGAAATGGTCAATATGTGGGTAATTAAAAGGACTTTCCCCTTAATTGTCTGATTAAAAGACACCGACTGAAGAATAAATACGTGTGGCCTTCACACATACATAGAAGTAAATATATGATGAAAGCACAGAGGATGGAAGGGGGAAATGTTCACTTAGACATGAAGTGGTTTAATACTACTTGAAAGTAGACTGAAATAAGTTAAAGATACATATTGTAAACCCTAGAGTAACCAGTAAAATAAACCAGAATGAAGCTAATAAGCTAACGTAAAAGAAAAAAGTAGAATAATAAAATAAATAAAATAAAATAGCTCAATCCAAAAGAAGTCAGGAAATCTTTTTACAAAGAACCTCAGAATATATGGGACAAACAGAAAACAATAGTGAGTTGGTAGGTTTGCATCCAACCACATCAATAATTACAATAATCTCAAAAAGCTTATTCTAAGTGAAAGAAGCCAGAAACAAAAGCTATACACTGTATGATTTCATTTCATATGATAGTCTAAAAAAGACAAAACTATAAGGGACAGAAATCAGATCAGTGGTTGTCCTCTGGGGTTAAGGATGGGAAGAGGAAATTGATTACAAAAGGATATGGACCTTTTTGGATGATGTAAATATTCTATGTCATGATTGTGGTCGTGGTTACATCATTGTTTATGTCCATTACAACTAACAGAACTATATTCATATATATATATATATGAATTTAACTATATGAAATTATACTATACTACACCTGACAGAAAAAAAGCAATTAGAATCTAGCAAATATACAAAGAACAATAATTGCTGACCAAGTGGACTGTAAGGTTAGAAAATCAATCAATATAATTTACCATACTAAGAAAATAAAGGAGGAAATCTATATGATAATTTCAATAGATGCACAAAAGCATTTTACAAAATCCAACACTTATTCATGAAAAAAAAACTTAGTGAAATAAGAACAGAACTTTATAAACTCATACTTAGTATTCACACCACACAGCTAACCACTCCCAGATCCCCAGCTCAGGAACTGGATGTGCTATGTCTCTTGTCTTCAGCTGCTAAGTTTTTAGATAATTTGTTATATAGCAATAGATAACTAATATAGTGGGTTAAATATAAACAGACAGATAATCCACTTAGCGAAACCAGAACTGTTACCCAATCAGCAGAAAAAAAAAATGATAAGGTTATTGGGAATAGAGGAAATAGAGACATATACAGGTATCTCTCACCATCTGGACTCAAGCTATGGGAACTCAGGAATTGAATACATTTCTTTTAGGGAAAATATTCATAATCCTGTAGAATAAAAATGACACAAATACTCAGCTAGCAAAACAATTATGGTTAAGCAAACTGGCATGACTGACTTCTATATAGTTTTATAAGATGTTGAAGACATACCTATTTTAAGTCTAAGTAATGGAAAAGACTACAACTCTGCAAAATATGCATACACATGACAAAGATTCAACTAGAAATTAAAATAAAGTGATAATGTGTTAGCGTTATGGAACTTTCTCTCCATAGCACTGGGAGCATAAAAATAAAAATACATTGAAAAAAAGCAACCAAGTTAAAATGTTAATTAAATTAAAATGAAAATTAAGATAATTAAAAAGCAGGAAAGTTCCAAATCTATTTTACAAAAGTACTTCACCCAAAATAATCAAAATAAGTAGTTTTGGTGTTTAAAATAATACATTTCATTAGTAGTAAACTTCACTTAGAGGTTTTGTGCCATTATTTAATTATACCAAATAATGCCTTACTACCAAAAACTTTGCTTACCAGTCGTCTGGTTTGATGGCAGAAGGATCTGGAATTTTTGCTCTTTCATCCCAGTCGTCAGGTTTTTTATCGCTGGCATCTTCAATTTCTTTGGGAGGATTGATAGAAGGAACCACATCCTCTAGTAGGCTTCCTTTGTTTACAACTATTTGATCAATTAACACTTCAAATGTGTTATCTGGATTCATCACTAAAGACCAATTTAAATATATTATAGTTATCTTATTGATAGACATTTAAAAATAATCTTTTAAATAATAAAACTACCCTAAACTTCATGGGTAAAATTTTCTCTCAACTAGAAATAGAGGAGTTACCAATGTATTAAGTTAAAATATGCTGAAATCACTAGATTTAGTGATTTCTAAAATCAAAGATAAAATTTTAAGTAACAACATAATTTTAAAAAAATGCACCATTACTTCTCAATGGATTTTTTTTGTCCAAAGATGTTTTTTACATAACACTTATTTGTTGTGTACTTTTTAAACTCTAATTTTTAAAAAAATCAATTTCAATTGTGAAATTTATTCAGAAAACATTCTTTACAAGATTTTTCTTGAGAAACACCTTTTTTCTTGAATTAGGAAGGATCTAGTTAGTACTGTTTTGCATTTACTGTCTTACTCTTACTCTTAGCTTGACTTTTTTCCTTTGTTGTAGTAATATTGTGTTATAATCTCAGCTGTTAGTAGAAGAGGAAATAGTGGAGAAAAGAAGAGAAAATATTGAGTGTGTGTTTGCATTATTTGGGTTTGTGTCTGAATTGCAGTACTTGAGTTTGACATAATTTGGCATTGCTGTGACTGAACCCTCTGGAGACTGGCTCTATTTCAGAGCCGTTTCTTCAGGAAGCCATAGCCCATTAACTAGGTGAGTCCGACGATCCTGACATTTGTTGGCAGCTTGTATTTCCTTAGCTTATTGGAAACAAATGTTAGGCAGCTATTTTCATCTATCATTCTTTCCAAAGATATAAATTTTACCTAGTGACCCCCTTCCAGTTTACAGAAGGTACTCTGTAAGGTACTTAGAACAATTATAGAACAATGTTATAAAAATATAACAGTATTACAGAGGGGTTTTTTTCCTAAAGAAAAAGGTCATCGAATCTTAGCACAATAAAGATTTTATATATAGTAAAATCCTATATATAGAAAAGCAAGTGTTTAAGAGTCACACCTGAATTTCAATTCCAGTCCTATCAGTTACTATTGCTTCTTAGGGCAAGTTACTTAAGCTAAATTAAGGCAAAATAGAAACTGCTCCCCTCACATGATGGTTCTAAACAAAGTGCCTAGCATAGAGCATGGTACATATGAGATGATGAATGACAATTTTACTTCTTTTTTTTCCTAGTCTTTTTCTATGTGCTTGCATACCTTCCTAGTGGCCACTATGACGTGCCTCCAATTTGAATCTTTTCTTTCCCTATTTTAATATTATAAGCATTGCTTTCCTGTTGCTAAACATTTCATAGTTATCATTTTGCATTGTAAAGAAAACCACTAATATGGCACGTGGGTTGCTTCTAATTTATAGCATATTTTCACACAGAGGTCATTTGGATAAATTCTTGAAAGTGGAACTGTGGTTTCAAAAGATATAAACCTCTTATGGTCTTTAATATATACTACCAAATTGTTTCTGACCAGGTTTGTACAGTAAAGTCTGATTACATTAATTTGTCTTAGTTATAATTTCACATGATTTCTACAACATATGTTCCCCAAAACGTCCAGTACTATTTTCCAATTTCATATACAGTCTTTGATATCAATGTTTCCATTAAAAATGAAACTGGTCTTTGCCTGTGCAGATCAGCCGAATATTTCTGCAACTGCAGTCTTTGGGAGGAAAGCTGAAATGCCTCAGTCTTGGATGGAGTTGTCCTGTTGGATTCTCATGCTGTGATTTTACAGAATCCTGGGCAGACCATAGCTCTACAACCATATGTACTTGGGAAGGGGGGGGGGAATGATCTCTATAAAGTTCTGCCCCCTGAAAACAGACTCCTATTTTCATAAAGTAAAGCTAGGTATGTTAATACATGGTTGCTCAATGCTTTCCCTTTCCAAGTTTAGATATAGACACAACCACCCTGAGGTAGGACCTATCAGTAATCACAACTGCCTCTGGAATAAAGTCTAAGCTTTCAGCTTGGCCTTACAGACTTCTTCCTCTTTGATCTTATTTCCAGCTTTCTATTCTTACAGCACTACTAATATCATAGTGCCTAAAACATCCTTTTCTCCTCCTACCTTCCATATTCTATCTACATTTCAAGACTAGTTCAGATACAATCTCCTTTACTAGGTTTTCTCAGAGTCACCAAACTGGAAGTGATACTGATTTTGAACTCTTGTCTATCTCATCTGTACCTCTCAAATGGTATTTTACTTCCTACCTATATTAGAACTATACCTGTCTTTTTTCCTAAAAAGATAGGATCCATGTTTGTTTCTCCCAAAGCACTTGCCATGAAAAATATCAGCAGTCAGCAAATATTTTTGAATGAATGAATGAATGAAAAGGATATACCAAGGGTATATAGATGAGTCTTCCTGTCTGTAAAGAACTTTTTCAGGTCTACTTCTGGAGGTTTGGCATGTTTCTCTTCAAAAACTCCAGTTTTGGGGTGTTTATGTCTGAAGATAAAATGAAGTTTATAATCTTCTCCACATTTATCTGGTCCAAACATAATGGTATAGGATGTTTTATCATGAAAGTTTTCCTTCAAAGAGAGATGAGTGATGGGATTAATCCAGAATTAGAGTATTTAATGAATTTCTCTAGTCTATCCAATTGGGCCGACTTTACAAAAATGTATTAAATGCTAATTCACCAAAGAATTATTTAACACACATGACAAAAAAAAAAAGGATGTGGAAAAATGACAAATACTATTCAAAATAAATTTTTTTAAAGCACACACTTCTTCCTTCATAAAGATGTAGGAGGGAAGCTGAAGCCACCCTAGCAGCATCATAATAAGCTTATTTACTTTATGCAAATCTGTATTACTAATATTTTATTAAGAAAATTCAGCATAGAGAAAAGCATATTTATGACCTCAAGACAACAATTATCCATCACTATTATTCAGGAATACACTAGAAAATGACCCTCCTGAGCAGAGTGAAGAGAAATTCAGAAACAAAAACAGACACAGAGACTGTTTTTCCTGCTGTTTTACTGCTAGTAATTTCTCATTTGACATGGCATACTGGTTAAGAGCACTGGATCTAGAGTAAGATGCTGGGGTTCAAGTCCCACCACTGCCACTTATATTAGCTGCATGTGGCCCTGGCAAATTCCTTAACCGCTCTGTAGTTTTGTTTCATCACCTCTGAAGTATGGAGATAATAATAGTACCTATGTTAAAAGGTTTCTCTGAGAATCAACTGAATTAATCAGATAAAGTGCTTAAAGAAATACTTGGCACTAGGTTTTATTATTGTCATTATACCCTCTGGTGATTGTCACCTGGTAATACCTAAACAAGAGCCTGCACATTTATTATATAACCTCCCCTTTACCAGGTCCAAATAGTGGTGCAGGACTCCTTCACTCCATGTCCACAGCCTGTACAGAGCCATGTGTTCTGACAGGTATCTCACTATCTCCTGCATCATATTCCTGCTGTATGCAGGCACCCTGCCAGCCTCTTGTAGAAGAACGCTATACGAATTCAACATCCCCAGCCTTCAAATGGGCTTAATACAAGCTGCTTCTTTATGAAACATTTTTAGTTACGTTTTGTGGGCTGCCAATTTCTGAATTGGCCCACCTTTTTTATTTAGTTCTTTGATCATTCTGTTTCACTACTTTGCTCTGTTATCTTATTTTTCTGAACAAATTTATGATTCTTATTTGGTAAAGAAAATAACTCTAAGTTGATCTTTCACTGACATTTATAAGCACCATGTAATTTCTTATTTATAGACATGGAAAATTTTTTTGTGTTGCTAAAAATTACAAAAATTGATGCCATCAAGTAATACAGCTGTACATCAAACTTGAAGGCACACTGTAAAAGCCATGAAAACTAATGTTAGATAAAGATTTTCAAAGTTGTTTTCAATTTCAGTTGAAAATTAAAATTTTTTAATTTTATCAATTACTCCTTAAAGTACTTATTAACTTTAATACTTATTAACATTAAAATATCATACCAGATTCAAATCATCAGTGTCTGCTAGGAGTTTAATGTATGCACCTCCACAATCAATACCATCTTGAAAATTTACTTCATATCTAAATAAAGGGGAAAAAAATCACACTGCTGATAAGTAAAAATTACTAATTGCTCTTAAAAAATCTACTACATCACTCTCCATTCATTTAAACATGAATATTTTATATTGCCAGAAAGCCCATTATAAGCACATCCACAGCCTAGAGAACATAGGCAGAAATGCTTTCTCTATGCACATCCTTAAAACGTTAAAAGTAGAATGATTATCAGGTATTAAAAAGCCAACTAACTTTTGAAATAATTTTTTCATCAAAACTGCAGAATTAAGAATAAAATACTTTGACTAAAACAATAATAGGAAACTTCAAATTCAGATAAGGTATACCCTACATATTTCTTAACAGACTAAAAAACAGACTATGAGGACCATAGATAGCCACAGCAATAGAACTCTAAGGAATTGCTAATGATCATAGATATCCAGTAAACTACTAATTTGTCTTTTAGTTCAATTATACCTAACTATGTTAAAGAATTGTACATAATTTCAATCAATAACTTGGAGTATTTCAGATTTTAACAGCCAGGAGAGATGGGAAATATAGTATAACAGCTAGAGGAGAGAACTGACATGAGTGTCTTTTCATGGATTTACAACACTGAGTACTTCTCAGCAAAAAATTCCCCCCACATACACACAAACAAACAAACAAACACTTTAACGAACTAGTTAGGCAATGAGACACAGACTTATTAAACAGTATTTAGAAGAGAATTTGGGTAAAGTGATTAATTACAAATTATATAATCAATGAGGAACTGTCTATCAGTGAAAAACAGTGAAAACCAAAAAGTTATGATTTGGTTTAATGAATTTAAGGCTAAGAAAGATAAAAACTAGCCCTAGCCGGTTTGGCTCAATGGACAGAGCGTCGGCATGCAGACTGAAGGGTCCCAGGTTTGATTCTGGTCAAGGGCACATGCCCAGGTTGCAGGCTCGATCCCCAGTAGGGGGCGTACAGAAGGCAGCTGATCAATGATTCTCTCTCATCGTTGATGTTTCTATCTCCCTCTCCCTCTCCCTTCCTCTCTAAAATCAACTTTAAAAATGTATATATCTATAGATGTGATAGATATATATAAAAAAAGAAAGATAAAAACTAGAAAAATAACAGAAACTAGTGGTAATTTTAATGAACTATTGTTTAAAATCTTTCTAAAAGAAACTTTAGTGATAATAGAGTAAAAGAAAAATAGAATACAAAACTTTAACAGTGTGAACACAGTTAGTGTATACATTTTGTATTGAAAAGAACAAGAAATACAGTAACATTTTGAGTGATTATCTGAGATGCCAGATCATGGTTATCTCCCCTCCTATTTTTACTCTGCTTTAGTTTTCAAGATCTCTACAATATGGTGACAAGTGTATACTTTGGAGTAAAAAAGACCTGAGATTTATTCTTGATTCTGCCACTTACTCTAGTGACTCTGAGGGTAAAGGCAAATTATTTAAGCTCTAAGTCTCTAGTTGCTCATCTATCATATGGGCACACTGCCCATACCTACACCTCAAAGGACTGTCATGATGATTACCCTGTCACAGCAATGGGTAAATAAATGCTCAAAATGTTAACTTCTCTTAACTATTGTAAATAACACTGCTATAAACATAGGGGCACATATATTCTTTCTGACTGGTGTTTCAGGTTTCTTAGGATATATTCCTGGGAGTGGGATCACTGGATCAAATGGTAGTTCCATTTTTAATTTTTTTGAGGAAACTCCACACTGTTTTCCGTACTGGTTGCACCAGTTTGCATTCCCACCAGCAGTGTACTAGGGTTCCCTTTTCTCCACATCCTTTCCAGCAGTTTGTTGATTTATTGACGGCAGCCATTCTGACAGGTATGAGGTAGTACCTCCTTATCATTTTAACTTGCATCTCTCTGATTATTAGTGACACTGACCATTTTTTCATGTCTCTTGGCCATTTGTGTGTCCTCTTTAGAGAAGTGTCTGTTTAGGTCCCCTGCCCATTTTTTAAACTGGATTGTTTGTTTTCCCTTTGTTGAGTTACATGAGTACTTTCTATATTTTGGGAACTAGCCCTTTATAAGATTTATCATTGGCAAATATATTCTTTCCAGCTGTTCCCTTTTCATTTTGGTGCTGGAAACAGCCCAAGTGCCCATCAGTAGATGAGTGGATAAAAAAAAACTGTGATACATTTATTCAATGGAATACTATGCAGCTATAAAAAAGAAGGACCTCTTACCCTTTGAGACAACATGGAGGGACCTAGAGAGTATTATGCTAAGTGAAATAATCCAGTCAGAGAAAGACAAATAATACATGATCTCACTTATATGTGAAATCTAATGAACAAAATAAACTGACAAACGAAATAGATCCAGAGACATGGAGCATGCAACAGACTAAGGATTCTCGGGGGGGTGGGGGGAGGTGCTCGGGAAGAGATAAACTAATAGTGAGGTAGAGGTCTGGGGAGGGGGCGGGAGTGACAGGAAGGTGCCAAAGGGGAAAAAAAGGGGGCATCTGTAACACTTTCAACAATAAAGATAAATAAAAATCAAGGAGAAATAAAAACTAAATTTACTTGACTTCTTAAAAAAAAAAAAAAAGGAACAATGTAAGTATAATTGTGCAAGGGAGAGTTTATTTTCTCATGACTAAAATTTTCTAAATTTCCTACATTGGTTTTTATGAGTCAAAACTACCATTGCTTTCATAAATTATGAAAAATTATAAAATTATAATTAATATTATAAAAATGTTTAAATTAAGTTGTAATAATAGATGAATTTTAAACGTGTTATGCTAGTAAAATTTTTTAATGTTATGTGTGAACTCAATCCTATAGTTTTCATACCATGGTTAACTTTAAGATTTGAATTGATATTAAAATTTTCAATTAATAAATAACATTTGAATATGTGGGCAATGTAATTTTCATTTAACTATATTCCTTTTCTATATTATTAAAGTAGGCATCAGTTAATATGTCAAAAAATGAAAAAAAAATGTTAGCTTCTCTTATGATCAGAAGAAAGGTTTTGTTTTATCCTTTTTCATTTTTTAAATAAAGGACAGTTTGTTTTCCTCAAAGCCTTCTCAATAGTTTTATTTTAGGCAGTAGCTGTCAAAGAAATTCGGGTCTTTGAAAACTATAAAGTAAAATAAATGGTGTACAACGTGACTTAAATATACACATTCACTATTTTAGGTAAAATAACATAAAAAGATATAGCTTTATTATAGGTAACTTGAGGAACAAAGTGCTCTATGAAAAGCTAAGCACAAGAAAGAGCAATTTGTAAATTATATCTATAAATGTAAATATAGCTTAATTATCCTATTATGTCTAGACTCAATCACTGTCTATTATTTTTAAACTAGAGGCCCAGTGCACAAAATTCATGCGCAGGTATGGTCCTTAGGCCTGGCCTGAGATCAGGGCCATCTTCCCTGGCTGCCTGCAGCTGGTGCCACCCCCTAACCCTAGTTCCCCGTGTGCCACCGGGCAATTGGAGCCTGCCAGCCAGGGAAAGGGACTGAGAAGTAGTCAGTATGCCTCATAGTGACTGGTCGAGCAGTCATTCTGCCGTTAGGGTCAATTTGCATATTACCCTTTTATTATATAGAATTAACTGCTTTTCACTCAAAACCTAAGAGTGTTTGTGTGTACACATGCACTGTGTGTTTAAGTAAAACTGAAAAGGAAAGTCTGGATTTTTAGCCCATTTTATAACCATTATAGTTATACTCACAAATCAAATTATATAAAACTAATATAAATTTAAGAAAATCTTTAAAAACATAAAACTTACTGAACTATCAAAGGTTTATCAGCAAAAGTGAAGGGTTTTGCCAATGTAGCAGATATTGCATGATGCTTTGCTCTGGACTTCAACACCAGTCCTCTGTCACCGGGCACTCGGTTTTCCTTCAGTTCTTCTATTTCCCATCTTCCTAAAATATAAAGCAGAGCCAATTAAACTACAACCAAAACAGTGACTTAAAAATTATTCATCAGCCGAAACCGGTTTGGCTCAGCGGCTAGAGCGTCGGCCTGCGGACTGAGGGGTCCCAGGTTCGATTCCGGTCAAGGGCATGCACCTGGGTTCGGGCACATCCCCAGTGGGAGATGTGCAAGAGGCAGCTGATCGATGTTTCTCTCTCATCAATGTTTCTAACTCTCTATCTCTCTCCCTTCCTCTCTGTAAAAAATCAATAAAATATACTAAAAAAAAATTATTCATCAGCAATGGTGACCCTTAAGACTTTTCCATGAAGGCTGATTTGGAGGGGAAAAAGCAAATTTTAATATCAGAAAATAATATCTGCAACTGTATATATGACTATTCCTTTTTCTTTTACCAGAGAATGGTTTCATTTTCTTTGCTGAAATTGTGGAAACTAATAACAAACACTACAGTATCTGATCAAAGCCCTTTTAAAGCTGACTTCATTTTTTGATTTCTCTGAAAATTTTTTTATCAATGAAATTACAAAATATGCTTTGTCTCAACATTGTATTTTTAAACTGAGATATTTTAAAGTTACAGACCAGACAAAGAACATCTTTAATACAAAATGTGCTCACCTCATTTTGAAAACATGGTATTCAATAGTTATTTTTCTTACTTTGCAGAAGTTATTGTGGGATTTAAATTTTATTTTGAAAATCGTATGTCCAATGAACACAAATTGTAGTCACTCTTCCCAGGCTAAGCCAATCAGCTCTCAGGCCTTTTGAGTAAAGAGTAGCAAGAACTGGATAGGCACTGGATAAGCACAAGCTGTACCGTTGCAAAGCCGAGTTAGGCCCTCTCTGGCCGGAATTTCCCAGGTGTACGGTCAGGAAGCTCCTGAAATTAGATTATGGGCTGCATACAACACCTGTAGCCCAAATGTTGTGTATTGGAATGTTCTCCTGTCCTCTCTTTAGAAAGGAAAATTACCAACTTATATGAATTTGTTCTAGTTTTGAAAATTGTAGGCTTCCCTATTCCAAAAAAAACTCAATTTAACAAAAATTGGCTATTTTCCAGCATTGTGCCAACTTGAAACATTAACAAGCATTTTTGAATCACTAATGCTTTCTATATTACTTTTTTCTTTCTGAAAAAACCCACAGAGCAACTACCTAACCCAGGTTTATGAATCAGAGAAAGGTGTTTTTGGTCTATCATTTTGTAGACTTCATTGAGCTTTAAAAAATGCATTTTTTAAAGTTTTTGGGTTTCTCTTCCTTTTCTCCCTCTAATTTGGTTATACCATACTTTTCAAAAGAAGATGAATATCTTGATGTTATTCTCTCACACTGATAAACTGTATTATCACTTCTAACCTGTTTTGACCAAAACAAAAAGGTCTTCGTTTTAGAAATAACACCTTTATCTTTAGGATTTTAAGGATATCTATCTATATGTACACAAGCCTAAGCGACTCTTACGACTAAACAGTAGCTATGACGTGCACTGACCACCAGGGGGCAGACACTCAATGCAGGAGCTGCTCCTTGATGGACAGTGCGCTCCCACTGCCACTTCCTGCAGCCAGCCAACCTTCCGTGGTCCCTCCCCCCTGCCGGCGGGCCCCCATCAGCCCTGATCACTAGCCAGGTCGAGGGATCCCACCCATGCATGAATTTGTGCACCAAGCCTCTAGTATATATATAAAAGCCTAAGCAACTGTCTGACCCGTAGCTATGATGCACACTGACCACCAGGGTGCAGATGCTCAATGCAGGAGCTACCAAGCTGCAGTGGCTTGGCAGCTGCGGTTCTTGGGTGCTGCACCCAGAACCAGAGAGGAGGGAGCCCGATTCTGGGGTGCATCACCCGAGAACCGCCCTCTCTCTCTTGCAATCCAGGACCCCTCCATGGATGTCGGAGAGCCAGTTTTGGCCTGATCCCCACAGGCCAGGCCAAGTTTTTAATAAAAGATTTTTAAAACTATGTTACTTTTTCTTTGCAATTATGTACAGACACTTATCAGCTATGAAAAAGGTACCACCTAGCATTAATACTACATGGTACCATTTAGTACCCTGTAGACAATACCAGGTAATATAAACTCTGAGGTAATTAAAACTTCATAAAAGAACTGATATGGTTTCATAAGATATCCTGAAAGTTAGTCACCTAAAAGAATTGGTATTTATTAAACATCTATTGTATTTTTATTAACAACTCAATCTGAAAAAATTTAAATAAGTCCATTCCCAATGTAAACCCTGTATCCCAGCACTTAACGTTTTAGGCCCATTTGCTTACTCCTAAAAATGTGAAAATGAAACTTCCTCAAGTGGCCCTTAAGAGATGCTATCATTGCCCAGCGTGTGTGGCTCAGGGGCTGAGCATCGACCTACGACCCAGGAGGTCACAGTCCAGGTCAGGGCACATGCCCGGTTTGCGAACTCGATCCCCAATGTGGGATGTGCAAGAGGCAGCCAATTGGTAATTCCCTCTCATCACTGATGTTTCTCTCTCTCTCTCTCCCTCTCCCTTCATCTCTGAAATCAATAAAATAAAAATACATTTTTTAAAAAAAGAGAGAGACGCTATCATTAACTACTGTGAACACTAAACAGTTCTCAAGGAAGTCGGATATTGGTCGCTTAAATGTGGATTACCCAGGGGCTCCGAGAAATACTGGAAAAGAGACAAAAGCCTGAGTGTGCTGTTGTGCAGACTGAGGCCCCACACACGTATTTCCCAGGAATACAATCTCTCAAGTTGGTGAGCTTTGGGCCATCCTAGGGATATGTAAATAAACATTTTACCATTATATATGGAAGTCTCCATGTCTGTATCATCTTTCTTTGCTTTTGATAAAACCCACCTATAAGGAAAGGTAAAAGCAAATGTATAGCATTAAAAATAAAACTGCAATTTATAGATGCAATGCACATTAGAAACCCAATAAAAGAGTATACAACAGTTACTTCTCTTCAAAAATAAATATTTAAAGGCTAAATCAGACACCTAGACATCATCCTGCAAGGTTAGAGTGAAATCAGATTTGCTATTTGCAATCAGCTGTATGATCATGGGTAAGATACATTAAGCCTCACTTTCTCACCTATAAAATGAGATAAAGGTAGTATTTACCTACCTATTTAGGACAGTGGCATATAATAATCAATAATTAATTAATCTTATTGTTTTACCATTATTTAAAATAGAAGAGTAAATTAAATTTGTCATGTAAAATTATATTATTAATATCTGTCCTAAAGGGGGAAGAATGTTATAAATTTTTACTTTATATTCATAATTCATTTGTTTTTATTTTCTTTATATAAATAACTATTCAAGTTAAACATTTCTATCCATAACAAAAATGTGTTAAGGTACTGGTTTACACTGTCAAATAAAGCACTTCAAAAATTTTTTTATAGTTCCATAGTAGGGGCAATTTTCATAAGCCAATAACCCATAATTTCAAAAAAAACTAATCAAGTCAAGGGAATCATTCTTTTGAATGAATACTCACCCAGCCAACCTTCCACTATCAAAAGTTTCTGTAAAATATACTCCTCCTGTAGGTTGAGGTGTCTTATATTTAATCTAGAAAGTAATTTTTAAAAATCTAAGTTATTCATCTTCACAAATATTTTAGTTAAATAATCTCACTAGTTAAGAACTTATTATGTAATGGACATATAGGTAATACAGATATAAGGTAACATGGTCTCTGACCTCAAAACTTTGTATCCTGGTGGTGAAAAGATACAAGAAAATATAAGAGATACGATGACGGGGGGACAAAAATACTGTATGTGCAAACAGAGGATACACCGATTCCTCTAACACAGAAGGAACAGGAAGCAATAGAGAAGGCCTCATGACACAGCTGACATGGCCTTAAAAGAATTCTAACAGGTTATCATATTTGGGGATATAAATCATTAGAAGCAAAATAAATAGCACAATAAAAATACAAGATCAAGAACTTAGTAAGCATGTAGGCTAGTTTAAAATTGACTCTTAAATTTCACTGCTATGTGACTAGAGAATGATGACACTGTTGAAAAATTAGGAACCTATAAAACAAAAATATTCAATAGAGAAAGCACTGCAAAGCAAATTATCTGCAGAGCTGCTCTGATGATGATCATGATGGATGATCACCACACTCCTACGAGAAAAGTACTGTTTTTGTGCCCATTTCATGTCTGATGAAACTATAGGAGAGAGACCAAGTAACTTGCCCACTGTCTTCCGGTTAGTTATGAGTCCAGGCTGTCCTACTCCAAAGCTTGTACACTTCACCGCTACACTATACAGAACATGCCAACAAAAGAACTTAGAAGATTAAAGATAATTTATTGAAAAATTATCAAGAGATAATTTGAATGGATGATGAATGATTAAATTTTGCCAAACATAATAGATCTGGGTCCTTTCTGAGTCAGCCTTCATGGTTTTATTTGTATGATTAATTGTGAGATGCCTTCTCTTAGCCTTTAGAGAAAAGGATGTAGAAGTACTTTTTCTATTTTCACAGTCCCTATCCTGTCCTAATAGTATAACATTTCTTGTCTGTTAAAGGGTGAAAAATCAGTAATTAACAGTTAACTGCCATGATATTTTGAATTTAATTTAAAAAAAGTCCGCCACTTCCATCTATAGACGCTTATGGTGTACAAATGGTTAAACAAGATTCCACATAATTATCAACAGGATCCAGATTCTGCTATCAAAATAGTCAACTGGCTATGAAGCTACCTGCTCTCTCTGTTTTTGGCACAACGGAACATTGGGCAATGGTGCCACAGAGGCCTCCTTCTTCTGTTAGACCGCCCTTCACATCACCAGCAGTGTATTTTGTCCTTTATTTATACTTTATTGTAACTTGATTACTCATGCCGTACAATTAGAAGGGCCAAAAAATCAAAACTGTCCTTTCCCACTTTTTATCACCTTTTCAAATGATCACCAACTGTAGTTAAGAGGGGTGGGTATCTGCCCATTGGTTTGGAGTGTTCACCTCCAAAGACCCTGTAGTAGCTGTATCTAACTCAGTCATTAGCACTTTGGTTACTTACTCTCTGTGGTTCATAAAACTAAGTTTTAAAAGAATGTGCTTGTGCGGCTTAAAATTTAACAGGAGAGTGAATTCACATCAAACAGCTGAACAACACTTGCATTTGCAAACAGAAACCTCTACAATGAGTCTATAACAACTGCCTATTACTCTCACCCTCTAAGCACAGCTGGCACAATACAATTGATGCTCTCTCACCATCAAAAATATTTCTGAAAAATGTCTAATATTATATACTAGAGGCCCGATGCACGAAATTCATGCAAGGGGCTCGGCCCTCACTGCCCTGGCTTCATCCAGAAGGTCGTCCAGAAGGACGTCTGGAAGGTCCTTTGGCTGTCCAGTCTAATTAGCGTATTAAGCTTTTATTATTACAGATGAATAGTCCTCAATGTGAAAACTCTTACGGATTGTCAAGACAAAAAAAAAACTCTGCCAAGTTTTTCAGTCTCCTGTTAGTCACCACCTCAAAGCACATCTTATCGATGCTAAGACAGAAACACAGTTGAGCTTGCTAACTGCTGAGCTCGTCATCACTTCCCTTTCTAATTCATCCTTTTATTTAGTACTTTTTTCCTTCAAGACACGCACAAAAAAAGCTACTTTACTTCTAGGAGAACTGCAAATAATACTACCTTTTCTTTTACCTACAGAGAGCTAGCAGTGTCAGAAATAAGACTGAAAACCTTTCTCTTAGCGAGAAGCACTTAGTCCTCATTAGCCAGTGATGAACTCCTATTTCGTAGTAAAAACCTTCCCCATATTTACTTGGTAATAAAACCATGTCAAGTGCCATGCACAGATTTCTGTAATTACGCGCACTCTAAAACACAAAGCAATAAATAGTTGGGGGAAAGCATGTTCTTCTACTTATTTAGAAAATGAAGACTATTTTGACTGAAATAATTCTTGAGATTAGTCACTCCTATCGATCATGTAAAGAAATAATTTACAACTGATTTCTCAATAACCTTACCTCTGAGGAGAGTTCATTTTCATTAACATCAGTCTCTTCTGGATTTTCATCAAAGTCTGTCATCTCAACATCATCATCCATGAATTCTGCATTAACTGAGATGCATAAAATACCCAAACATAGCCAAAAGCTTTGGAAATGCATACTGATTATCTGTGAAATTAAAAGTTATTAGTGAAAATAAAACAAAGTTCTGAAAAAATATGTGTAAGTATACTTACAAAGAAATCATTTCTTCTTAATACCTCCTTTATTTCAGGATGGCTTTTAAAACAAATCATTAAGAAAATTACTTAAATTATGTTTTGACCATGTGGAAAATAGCAACTTTCAATCTCACAGGACACAGATTCTAGAGCTACAGGCCTGCCTCTAAAAACAAACAGCCAGTGGCACAAATCTCAAGATACAGATAACAGTGATCACCAAACTCAATAAGTGCACCCCCTTTTCTTTCCTACATCTTTGTTTAAGTTGCTTTATTTATTATAACATTGTATAAGCGTATAAAAACATACAATTGGAAATCTTATCATTATAAAGCCAAAATACACTGATAAACACCAAAAATTAAAGAAAAAGACGTTTATCACAATTTAATGTGATAGTCTTTGGCTGAAATCAAATCACAGCTTAAAAACCAAACAAATATGGGATTCCTATTGCAAAAACATTCTGCTGAGTAAAAGAAGCCAGTAATAAAAGACCACAGATTATATGATCCAATTTAAAAGACAGGCAAATCCAGAGAAATGGAAAATAGATTAGTGATTACCTAGGGAAAAGAGTGGAAAGAAGGGGTTAATAGATAGAAAGATTTGGAGGAGAAGGAAGGGCGCTGAAAATGTTCTAAAACTGGAATATGGTAATGACTGCATAACTGTAAGTATTTTAAAATCCACTGACTTTTACACATTAAACTGAAGGTGCAAATAATGTATCAGTAAAACTGTTTATTGAAGGTGCAAATAATGTATCAATAAAGCTGCTTCTAAAAAAGAATCATTAGGCTATTCAAATCTTTTTTTCCATATAGTTAACTCAATAGATTAGGGACCCTTTCTATTGAGATCAAAATGTTACATGGATGTGTGGGCGAGTTTGCCTTGGCTTCTTCTAAGGTCATTGGCTCAACTCTAAAGTTGAAAACATGTTGTTGTTTTTTTAAATCAACACGGGTCTACCATAATATGAATATTCTCTATTAAAAGGTATGTTAATGACACCATCTTTATGTTCAAAGACAATACAAAACGATGCATGCTGTCATTTGTTAGAAGAGTTTGAGCTCTCTGAATCCTAAGAAGGAAATGTAACTGAGATAGGAAGTAAATGAAGGAGGGCAGTTTGACTCAATAACAATAAATTTTATTTCTTAAAATTTTCACTTACTGGCACAGAAATGAGTATATTTGCAAATTGCTTATTAATTGTTAATAACCCTAAAGCTTCGTTGTTCTAAAAATTTAGGAACCTCTCATGACTTCTATAACATAAAGGTGCTTTGCTTGACTATCAATAACATTTGAGTAAAACAGAAATGCATAAATTAATAATAGCAGTAATAATGAACATTAAAATCACTTTAGACCCATATCTTCTTCAAAATGAACACATACGTACTTTAGGTTCTTAATAATTAATTTGTTGGGGATAAAAACGTCCTAAGTGCTTTGTATGAGTTCTGGTGTACTGGCCCACCATGGAAGAATTAATGCGAAGCCCAGGAAATAAACAGGGTGGACATTATCACCTCTAATCTACAAACTGGACTCAAAGATTTAAAAAACTGGTCAAAGTCACATGATTAGAAACCATCCAAAAACATTACATCAACATGCCATGCTATCTCTTGTTTTAATTTTACCCACTGCCTTATGTTTACTGATAAAGCAATGGAAAGAAATCACAAAAATGTTAACAGCATGCAATTACTAGTAGTATTAAGCTATGAAGATATTTACCCCCAAATAGTCATATCTACCTTACTATACAAGTGAAATACTTAAAAATAAACTGCAAGTGGTCGCAGACTGTTCTGTAGGCAATGCAGTTCTGTAACAGTCTCCATTAAGAAAACTATTCCAAGGTTCTTGTTGCTATTTATTGTTTTGTTTTTTTTAAAAAAAGTAGAAATATAGACCTAATGGTTTCTGCTTAATTCTTCAGTGTTCTAACATTATTCAGTGATACACCAGCTGACAATTATATCAGGAAGTTCAGTGTATCACTTTAAAGTCTATTACACTATGGTGTGAACATGCCATCAAGCTCTACACAAAACTGTGAGGTTTGTCACACATTGTTTTTTAAAAGAATAAGTAAGATATTGCCAGGCCTGGAACTTTGAAGCAACTAATCTGTGCAGTTTAAATTTTTTTTAATTGTGGTAGAATGTACATAACATACAAGTTATCATTTAAACCAATTTTAACTGTTCACTTCAGTAGTGTTAAGTATATTCACATAGTTATACAACTAAGCTGCAGAACTCTTTCCTTCTTGCAAAACTAAAACCATACACATCCAGGAACTTCTACATTCACCCCTCTCCTAAGTCCCTGGCAACTACAATTTCTTTATTAGTTCTACCAGGTGTTTTGGTGTGTGTGTGTGTGTGGGTGGGTGGGTGGGTGGGTGGGTGTGTGTGTGTGTGTGTGTATGGAATCTTTAGGTTTTTCTACATATAAGGTCATATTACCTGTTAATAGAGATAATTTTACTTCTTCCTTTTCAATTTAGAGGTCTTATTATTTCTTGCCTACTTGGTCTAGCTACGACTTCCAGTACAGGTATCCCATTTTCAAGAAGTGTGTGTGTGGTGGGGGGGTACCCTTTGCTTTACACCAGTTTGACTTGTGAAAAGTTTCATAGGAAAAAAATCTACTTTCAGATAGTGGGGGAAACATATACTATGTTGAATAGAAGTGACAAAAGCAGGCATCCTTTATTTTGTTCCATATCTTAGAGCAGCGGTTCTCAACCTGTGGGTCGTGACCCCTTTGGGGGTTGAACGACCCTTTCACAGGAGTCGCCTAACACCATCGGAAAACACATATATAATTACATATTGTTTTTGTGATTAATCACTATGCTTTAATTATATTCAATTTGTAACAATGAAAATACATCCTGCATATCAGATATTTACATTACGATTTATAACAGTAGCAAAATTACAGTTATGAAGTAGCAACAAAAATAATTTTTTGGCTGGGGGTCACCACAACATGAGGAACTGTGTTAAAGGGTCGCGGCATTAGGAAGGTTGAGAACCATTGTCTTAGAGGAAAAGTTCTCAGTCTTCACCATTGAGTATGATAGCTTTTCATACATGGCCTTTATTATTGTGAGAGAGTTTTTGTTGTTGTTCAGAGTTTGTTAAGAATCTATATATATAAAACCCTAATATGCAAATAGACCAAACAGCAGAACAACCAAACAACCAGTCGCTATGATGTGCGCTGACCACCAGGGGGCACGCGTGGAACATGGCAGGCATCGGCCGTGGCTGGATGGTGGAGCAGGATGGAGGGCACCAGACCAAGGTGGGGTGCCGATCTCTGTTATTAGGGTGAGACTGGTGGTTACTGAAAATTCTTTGCTCCCATGCACCACAGTCCTCCAGGCACTTGCTTCACACCATCAGCGGGTGCAAGCAGGGCCAGCACTGTCAGTGCATGGGAGTGGCGACGGTGGGAGCGGCACTGCTGGCAGACAGGGGATCAGGGGCCATGGTGGAAGGGGCCAGGAGGGGATGTGGAGGATGGGTTGAGACCCACCCCTGTGCCCACCACAACCTTGCAGCCCACAGTTCCTTTCAAGGTGCACAAATTTGTGCACTGGGCCCCTAGTTTTTTATAAAAGGGTGCTCAATCTTGTCAAATCCTTTTTCTACATGAATTGATAATCATGTGGGGTTTTTGTCTCCATTCTAGTAATGTGGTGTCTTATGTTGATTGATTTTCATATGTTGAACCATCCTTGCATTCTAAGAATAAATCCCAGGAATACACTTGGTCATTTTAATTGGTAACAATTTTTGCAACCCTATTCATTAGGGATATTTTTCTGTAGTTTTCTTGTAGTTTCTTCTCTGACAGCTATCAAGCTATTGTGGCACTCATAGAGTAAGTTTGGAAGTGTTCCTTCTTTAATTATTTGGAAGAGTTTGAAGAGGACTGGAATTAAGTTTTTTCTACTGGTTGTAGAATTCACCAGTGAATTGGGAGGTTTCTGATTACTGATTCAATAACCTTCTAGTCTTTTCAGATTTTCTATTTCACCATGATTTAATCTTAATAGGTTACATGTGTCTAGGAATTTGTCCATTTAATCTAGGTCGTCCAGTTTGTTGGCATATAACTGTTCATAATATTCTCTTTATATCTGTAGAAATGTACTCTCTTTAATTTCTGATTTTAATTATTTGAGTCTTCCCTTTTTGCTTATTCAATCTAGCTAAAGGTTAGTCAATTTTGTTGATCTTTTCAAAGAACCAACCCTTGGTTTCACTGTTTTCTCTATTATTTACCTACTAGAGGCCCGATGCATGAAATTCATGCAAGAGTAGGCCTTCCTTCCCCCGGCTGCCAGCACCGGCTTCTCTCTGGAACCCAGGACCCAGGCTTCCCTCGCAGCCCCGGCTTTGTCTGGATGGTCATCCGGTCTAATTAGCATATTATGCTTTTATTATTATAGATGACCTATTCCATTTATCATGTAATGTTTATTATTTCTGTCCTGCTGCTAGCTTTGGTTTTTCTACTTTCTTAAGATATAAAGTTAATTTGTTAATTTGAAATATTTCTTTTTTAATATAAGCATATACAGCTGTGAGTTCCCCTCTTAGCACTGCTTTCACTGTGTCTGATAAGTTTTGGCATGTTGTATTTTTGTTTTCATTTATATCAAGATATTTTATTATTTCCTTGTGATTTTCTCTTTGACTTTTTGGTTGTTTAAGAGTGTGGTGTTTAATTCCCACACATTTATGGATTTTCCTGTTTTCCTTCTACTACTGGTTTTGGTTTCATTATATTGTAATTGAAAAAGATGCTTTGTATGATTTTGATTTTTAAAAATTTACTGACATGTTTTATGGCCTAACCTATGGTCTATCTTAGAGAATATTACATGTGCATTTAAGAAAAACATGTATTTGCATCAATATTCATAGGGGTTATTGGCCTGAGGTTTTTTTACAGAGTCTCTGTCTGGTGTTGATATCAGGGTAATGCTGCCTCATCGAGTGAGTCTAGAATTATTCCCTCCTCTTAAATATTTTAAAAGAGTTAGAGAACGATTGGTATTATTTCTTTCAATAAATTGGTATCCATTTTTCTTTCTGCTGTTATTAGGTGGAGTGTTCTTTATGTGTCCTATTATGTCCAAATAGTTTATAGTATTGCTCAAGTCCTCTATTTCTGTATTGATCTATATGGTTATTCTGAGCTATGCAGTTTTAGTGCAGCAAGAATTTGTTTATATGTTATAAGGTAAAACATTTAGTGCTGATGCTACCATCTCCCTTCCTTATAAACATATAAAAGATAGCAAGCCCAGGGTTCTATGCTTCTTGTGTATTTCTCACTCCACACAAGTTGCTGAAATTACCAAATATCATTTGTGCCTTCATTTTCATCAATGTATCATTGATCTCATGTAAGTTCTCTGCCATGATTCTGGGCTAATCAATAACAAATTAAAGTATAAGTAACTTTGTCCATTGACATACCATTCTCCCTAATTTTGAAACCAAGACCAAGCAGACTAATATACCTCAAAGAACTTCACCAACATCACCGAGAAGCCCTAATAAATTTCCACTGAGAACTCCAAATCACAAACGATAAAGTGTAGTTCATTTATTGGTATAGAAGTAAGGCTCAATTCCACAGCAGAGGTAGCTAGAGCACTAAAAATAAGACAATCATAGGATCCCCAATATTTGTTGTAAAGTGTGAGAGAGACTGCTAGCTGATCACGAAGTTGTTTTTTTCTTTTTCCCAGAGACAACACTATATTATATTTTCTTTGGAGTTAGGTGTGAAGTGGAGTTAAAAGGGAGACCCAGGAAAGCTTGTTTTGCATTTCTACTCTTGAGTCTGAAAGCCTAAAAGCCAGAAGAACCAATGGTATAAATTCTAGTCTGAAAGTCAGCAGGCTCAAGGCCCAAGAGGAACCAAGGTTTCAGTTTGAGTTCAAAGGCAGGAAAAGATTGCAGTACCAGCTAAATACAGGGCAGGAGGGGTTCTGTTTTTGTTGTTGCTGTTGTGGTTCTATTCAGGCCTTCAACTGATTAGTTGAGGCCCACCAACATTGGGAAGGGCAATCCGCTTTACTCATTCTAACATTCAAATGTAATCTCATTCAAAATCTCCCTCACAGACACACCCAGAACAGTGTTTGATCAAATATCTTGGCACACTGTGGTTCAGGTGACACATACAATTAACCATCACAGCCATCCACTCCTCAGGAACACCAGAAACCATGGGAGGCCTCTGAGGTGGCTTTTATTTTATTTTATTTTTTTGAATTACATTTATTAATACATTTGTTAACGAAAACTGGGTATATTTTCCTAAATCAGAAGAACCTATAAACAATAAAAATTCCTTAAGAAATATAGCAGAAAGTGGGAAAGAGCCATAATAGCAGAAATAATCACTGGAAATACAACTTTCTCGTGGTTTAAGCAACCAAGTGCTACAAAATATCCGAGGAGTCTGGATCTAATGTTATAAAAGTGAGAAACTACTAAAGGTCTGAGATTAGTGAAATGATGATAACTGAAATCCTGAATATGTGAATAAATCTGCACTGGGTTTTAAAACCATAGCTACACACTAAAGTTAAAATTGACTGAATAGCATCATTTGCTAATTTTTTATGTAACTATCATAATGATACATTTTCTTATTTATTTAGGATTATACTATTTCTACATAGTTCCAAAATAATAGCTTGGGGCAACTTGCAAAAAACAAAACAGACATAGATATAAGCTCACCCAGCACTGGAATTCTCTATCATTTCTGTATTCATACTGTCCCAAAGAGTGTTGGGACAGTATGAATAGGAACATGTTTATGAAATAAATGAATGAATGCATAAGTGATGGGGAGGAGGGGAGGAGGGAGAAGGTTCCAGGAAGGAGGGAAAGAGATGTTTCTAAGCAACCAACTCTGAGATTTTTCTCTTAGCAGCATGGCAGCAATAAATTTAGCGAAAGGGTTTCTAAGCAATTGGGGGGAAACAGAAATAAAATGAGGGAGTATTCACTATAAAAGTCTACTACAGGCTCCTTGGATGTAAAAATCTTTTCTGGAATTTAACTCCTAGAAAAATTTATGAACTGAATCCTTACACAATAGATGTCTTTATGGTTTTAAGACAGATAAATAGTTATGGCAATGCTTCTGATATTGGTCCTCTAAAGTTTATTAGAACATTGTTAAAACAACAAAATGAAGGCATTTCTATAGAGTAGGAATATAATGGTCTAGGAAGTTTGCTGTTTTATGATCTGGTTTAATATGGAGAATTAATCATATTTTAAAATTCTACTCTACATTTATGAAAAACCATCTCTGATTATGAGTTATTTCATAATCTTGCTATGGACATGCTGCATTTGAACAACTCAATTCATGATTTGCTTTTCTAGAAAAGATAACAGAAAAATTAAAAAGTTTTGTGTTACTATGTCACAAAAATAAAAGTGGACTAATTTTCACCAAAATTAAAGGGTATTCTTAAAAACTGACTTTGAGGGATCACAAATGAGGTGAAGAGGCAGGTGACAGTGACACTATTGGCAAGCAGCCTTCTTCCAAAGAAGCTGCAAGACTCGACTTAAAATGCAGCTGTTTTCTCACAGAAGAAAGTAGCACGCTACAGAATTTACTCGTTTGGTGATAGCTAATGTTTCCCGAAATTCAGAGGAGTCTAGCCAGCAGATAATAAAATTCATCATTCACACATATTGTGATCATCAATATGTGCCAGGCATGTATCAGACACTAAACTTACAGTCATTAGCAAAACATACTTGGCTTCTAGCTGTAAAAGCCAGCTAAAACTCTCAAATCTTATTCAGAGGTCACTTCCTCTTTAGATTCAAATCATTATCCATCTTCAAGAATGTCCCAAAGTGCCCTAACTGGTTTTGCTCAGTGGGTAGAGCATCGGCCTGCAGACTCAAGGGTCCCAGGTTTGATTCTGGTCAAGGGCATGTACCTTGGTTGCAGGCACATCCCTAGTAGAGAGTGTGCAGGAGGCAGCTGATCAGTGTTTCTAACTCTCTATCCCTCTCCCTTCCTCTCTGTAAAAAATCAATGAAATATATTTTTTTAAAAATGTCCCAAAGCTTCCATTAATTTGAACTTGGTTTTTCTTCCCAAGCCTGCTTCTCTATCTCCTTAATTCCCTTCTCCCACTAACTGCACCTCCAGTCAACCATTATCTTAAAACTAGTCATTGATAACTTAAATACATATGGGTATTTCTTAAAAGCTTCTCTCTGCCCCCGTGCCACAGCCTTAAGGATGGGAAAGGAAGCCGTGCTTTCTGAAAAGGAGAAGTAAACCCCCACTATGCCTCTTCAACTTCAGTCTTGCCAACCTTCAAATCCATCCTCCACCTTCTAGCATGAATTTTCTTTTTAAAAGCAACTCTTATTTCGCTGTTCATAAAAATGCTCAATAGTTCTCTGTAGTTCTCAGCATAAATTCTGCCCATTTAAGACTCATTTCTGTCATTCTCTTCAACACTCGCCTATTTAACATATTCATGCTTTCCTATGTGCTATTCTTATACGCCTTTTTACTATTCAGGTTTAATGGCGGGCGGGGAACTCATCCAACGCTAGTGTGCCTCAAAAACAGTTTTTGAAAATCACTATTATTTAAAGTATTAGTTGTCGTGCAGCTTTGGGAACTCATCTACAGAATGGGATGCTAGGAAACACACTGAACTGGCACTATGGCAAGGTTTCTAGTCCTATTTTTAAAAAGGCAATGGGTTAGCCCTAGCCATTTTGGCTCAGTGGATAGAGTGTCGGCCTGTAGACTGAAGGGTCCCAGGTTCAATTCAGGTCGAGGGCACATGCCTGGGTTGCTGGCTTGATCCCCAGTTGGGGGTGTGCAGGAGGCAACCGTTCAATGATTCTCTCTCATCATTGATGTTTCTGTCTCTCTCCCTCTCCCTTCCTCTCTGAAGTCAATAAAAATATATTTTAAAAAAATAAAAAGGCAATGGGTTAAAACTGCTCTGGGCCTGTTTTATCACTGGTCACGTAAAAGGGTTAAATTAGGTGACCTAATGGTCCATGAAGGTTCACAATTCTAGCTTTCTATTTAAGCGCGCTAAAATTTATTAGGTACTGAAAATAAGAAATAAGGCTAATTTACTGCACTGTTCAATTTGCTCAGAGCCATCAATATACGCCATTTACACACATGATAATTAACTGTATCAAGAACATAGAGGACTTTTTTCTAAGGATTTAGGGATAAGGTGTAAATGTGACTGGAAGATCGAACCCAATTAGATCTGAAGGCAAAACTGTGTACACTGAAAAATCAAACTTACAATCACCAACAGGAGGGTTTACCCAGCGTGATTAAGTGACCCTAGGAGGGTGATGTACAATGTCGAAGCCAGCAAAATCTTAAGGCTAGACGGGGGCTTTAATGGCTCTTGTGCATCAAAACGTTTCAACATAAATGAACTCTTTCCTAAGTTGAGACTTCTTCTCCCCCCACCCCACCCCCACGAGTTCCTTTCTCTCTCCCCCTCCTGAGCTCCGCTGTCCTTTGCTTTTTAAATCCCAAGCAAATGCCAAGCAAATGCTCCTTGTTCCTTGAGGAAATGTTGTAAATACAATCGGCTAAAGCATCTGATTGATCATAAACAGGCTTTGGGAGATAATGAGTCTCTAGTCATTAGGGCTCCTTTGGATGTCACCCAAGTGCACGGCTGGTCCCCAGCGGCGCCGGCTCCAGGCAGCGCATCCAGGGAGTGGCCCGGGCCCCAGGGCGGGGTCCTTTCGCCTTCACAGGGGCGGGGATGGCGAAGGCCGAGCCAATGTTGGTTTGGCTCCCATTCTGGGGAGACGTAGCGGGTGGGACGAGCAGCCCCCCCGCGGCCCCTCTACACCCCTCGGCAGCCGGGCTCGAGCGTGGAACGGGCTGGAAGGGTAACCGCTGGACTAACGGCCTCGACTCCGGGGGCCCAGCCTCTGGGACCGCCCGGGCTGGGGGCACCTGGCACCCCGCGTCCTCCCGAGCCCGGCGCAGCAGGTGGACACGGCGGTTCCTCGGGATCCAACGGACCCTGGAGGCACCCACTCCCGCCGCCGGGCTGACCTTCCTCCTCCCAAGGCCGGAACTCGCCGCGGCACCCCCACCCCGATCTCCACGCCGCTCCCCCACCTGCCCCAGCAGCTCAGCCGGGCGGGTCGCCAAAGGGGTGCGTCCCAGCCCCCCTCCCGCCCCCCGCACCCCGGGGCAGAAAGCAATGATTTCGATTCCTCATCCCCGCCGAGCGCAGGGGCAGCGGGGAGGCGGCCTGTGCCCACGCACCTGTCTGGCGGGCCCGTTTTCGGCAGTGGCAGCTCATAAGTCCGAGTCGCTGCCACTCGGTCCCCGCGTCTCCCAGACCAGTCCCGCCCGCGGCCGCCCAGCAGCGACTGCTAACTGCGCCTGCGCGTGCGGCCCGGCGCGGGAGGCGGCGGCGGAGGGCGGGCCGCGCGCACCTGCTCCGCGGACCCAACGGCCCGGCCCGACGCGGCTGCGCGGGCTCGGCCCCGGGGTCCGCAGGGGAGGGATTCTCCGTGATGAGCTCCGCAACCTCTCCCTCCCGCCCGGCGCCTGCCCTTTCTGCAAACCGTGGGGTTCTGCCTCCTGGTGCGCATCTTAGGGTCCTGAATTCCCTGTACATCAGGTTTTGAACAGCATCCAGGCTTTGCCTGCAGCTCTTTAGGTCTGGAGAGGTGACGGGAGAGCAGGAAGGCGTCCTATTTCGTGTGCGTGATGAATATAGATATATTAGATGTTAACATAATAAATGCATCGTCGTGTTTTTTTTTCTGAAACACTTTTATGAATTGCTAGCATGTATTGTGGTTGCTGTACTCTTAGGGGTTTTTGTAAGATCTTATTTAACCTTCACAACCATCCAGGTAAAGAAACTGAAGATCATTTGCTTGCCAGAGCCTTTGACTAGTAAATGTGGAAATAACAGGGTTGAAATACAGACCTGTCTCTTTCAGAACCTGTAGTTTCAACCAGAAATATTGCATAAATGTACTACTGAATTTTTTTTTCTATTTTGCCCCCTAGATGTTGGATCATGCAGCTTTTACTACTTATATTTCGTAGGAAATCTGGACTTTGAACTTGCTATAATCACGATTCAATTTTATTGGAAGAATAAAATATTTATTGACTTGTGATACCCCTGTTAAAGAGTCTCAGACTGAGCTTGATGGCGATCCATGCACAATATGTAATTAATTATTGGCGAGGCGTGTCAGGGAACATTTTTCACACTGCATCAGTAATAAGGCTACCAACTCTAGACTTTTGATGCTGTCACCTTTTGGAGTGTGTTTGGATAGTGTTTACTGATTATTTTTTAACTTAAGATACTTTATAGTAATATTTCTCTCTTCAGTCTTTCCAACTTTTATTATTCAACATAATTCTGTGGCCCATAACCAAGACAATTCTACTTGCTGGAAATAATTTCTAAAGGATGTATTCAAAGTTTGCAATGAGGAGGCTGAAAACTAAAAATTCTTGCCATATTTCTGATCTCAGTGCAAATGCCTCTACTATTTCTCCATTAAGTAAGAACCATCTTTAGGATGAGGCTTGTACATTTTATCTATGATTGCCTGTATAGCAAATTAAAATACAGGATACCCAAGGTTCTAATTTTATATCGACAAATAATTTTAGTACATACACTTACATATGTGTAATTTATCTGGCAATTTTAATTTTATCATGTTAAGGAAGTATCTATTCATTGCAATTTTATTTAATTTTTTATATGAAGTAGCTGTTGAATTTTTAAAAGGCTTTTTTTAGCCACTGTGAAGGTAATCATATTTTTCTCCTCAGACCCATTAGTATTGTATGCTCTATTAACAAATTTTCTAACAGAATCCTAATCTGATTCTTGCACTACTGGTTTAAAAAAAAAACCAAAACACCAGGTTACGATGTGTTATTTTCCTACTGGTTTGGGAATCTACTTCTAATATTGCATTTAAGATTTGTATATCAATTGTCATAAATGATATAGGTCTGTGGCTTTCTTTTTGTGCTACCATCAGGATTAGGTGTTCATGATAT
This sequence comes from Myotis nattereri, assembly GCF_964212035.1. Classification (NCBI taxonomy): domain Eukaryota; kingdom Metazoa; phylum Chordata; class Mammalia; order Chiroptera; family Vespertilionidae; genus Myotis; species Myotis nattereri. Next base: position 61,196,147 of record NC_138080.1, on the reverse strand, counting down.
ACCTACTCAATAAAATAATTTGTAAATGTTTCATTATTTGCTATATTCTGAAACAAATTTAAAATATCGGGACTACCTGGTTTCTAAAAGTGTACTTGAATCTCCCCGTGCAACGATCTAGGTCTGGTACCTCTTTGTGCTTTGTTATTTCTCAAAAGCTTTCTTTCTTCTATGAATATTGATTGGTTTAAGCTTTCTCTCTCTACTTGCATCAATTTGGGTAAACTGCATTTTCCTAAGAAATCACTCATTTTATCACTTTTTTAAAAAAGAAAATACCAGCAAAACAAAAACCTATTGGCTCATATAAACTTCCTCATATAATTAGATTCCTCATGCCTTTGGTTGGCTGTTAATATCAACACACCATCTAAAAATAGATGTCAAGGTAATTAAGGGGGGGGGGATAAAAAGATGGTTTCAATGGGAAAAGCCTGCCCAGATTTAGTTCCCACTATCTATATATATAAAAGCCCAGTGACTGAAAAGGCAGAACAACCAGAATGACCGGTGGCTGTGATGTGCACTGCGGCAGCCAACCAGCCTGATCCAGGGCCCCATTGCACCCCCACCCCACTGGCCAACCCGGCCCCCGATCAGCGCCCAACACCCCGATCAGGGGCAGGGCCTGCCACCAACCGCCTGAGGCCCGTCACCCACTGAGGGCCTGGCCAGATGGGCCCCCATTGGGGCGGGCCGGCCAGACCCCACCCATGCGCAAATTCGTGCACCAGGCCTCTAATTGTTGCAATTCTGCCAGAGGGTGGGAGGTCCAGATAAGAGTATACAACAAACCCCAAGATAGTTTTACACACCCAAGTTAGTAGAGGGTCTCTCTTTCCCTTCTACCCATGGGTGTGACTACATTTACAATTGCTATTACTATTAGTAATATTACCATATGACTATTTACTTCAATAGTGCAGGTGTTGTTGGCTTATCTCAATACCTGAGAGACATTTTGGCAACAGAATTTCAATTACGTCTCAATGTTTGCAGAACTTCTTTTCACTTGAAAAAAGGTGTTTAAGAAAAAAAGATTTCACTAAATCTGGTCTGAATGTGGTTTTTACAAACTTATCTGCTATATTGAGTCAGAGGCTTAAACACATAATTTGCCTTCACGTGTAGGTTTGAAGAAAAAGTGATTTTTAAGAAGCAAAATCAGTATGAATGCTATAAACCAAATGCCCAAACCAACCAATAAGCACTATTTACTCTGCTTTATCCTAGATGAGTGTCCAAGGTTCTCCAAATCCCCCCTCCCTCTGACCTCAGACCAGAGGCCCTGAGGGTGAGGGAGAGCCTCCAGACACCCAGCATTGGGAGCCGGAGGGATGGGATGGAAGCAGGGGCATCTCTCCTGGTCACATTAGGACCGTTTTCTAGAAGTGCTTTGTGCTGACGGCCAAAACTCTTATTCTGCAAGCAGTTCATTAAGGACAGCAGCTAGGGGGTTAAATCTTTAAGGCTGTCTTTTAACTTCTTTTTCTTTTCCTTCTAGCATCAGCCACTCTCAGGGTATTTTGGTCAGAATTCAAATGCCTCTTTCTGAGGGCCAAAGCAGCATTCCTTTGGAATCATCTCGGCTTTTCAGTAGCAGTCAGTGATGTGTCGGACAGCATCCTTTAATACTGTTCCACTTCATGGTCCCACCCCTTCAGGAGTTTTGTTTGAGTCTTGGATGGTAGACTATGAAGTCCAAGTAGCCACCTTTTCAAGGAATGTTGCCATCCTTTCAAAAAATGCTGTACCTGGACTTAGCTTTAATTTTTCATATTAGCCTGGAATGTGCTCTGGCAAATTTAATTTTAAAAATTCACAATTTAAGTCAAATTAAAAAATTTTTAAGATACATATAATGTCTTTTTCTCTCCCCCTCACCAGCTTTGAGATATAACTTCTTTTCCTCTAAAAGGCGAGAATGAAATGGACACGTGAACAGTTCATCTTGCATATTCTCTTTATACATTGGTATGTAATACACTTCATACTGAGATAAATGTGCATTTTTGGCACTCAAGGATAAAACAGCAGTATGAATTCAGATTTTCATACTTGACAAAGGATAAAAAGGAGGAAATATCTCATTATTTATCAAAATAAATAAACTAAAACTCAATAGAATAACAAGGAGAATAGTAGATCTTAATGGACTCCTATAAGAAATTGATGGACCAGGCAGACAAAAATTAGTAAGGACTCAAAAGACTTCAACAAGTAAATTTAAAAGGCTGACATAAGGGAGCCCTGTACCCAATAAATAGGAATATTTTAAGAATACATTTTAAAAGCATAATACATTTATAAAAACAAATTAGTGCAACATATTTTAAAATGCATATAGAGACTATACATTCTTTTCAAATTTGTATGAAACGTAAGAATTCATGACAGTTCTCAAATTTTATTACATAAGGTTCTCTAACAATGTAATTAAATAAGCAATCAACAATAAAATATGGCAAACCAATATATACTTTTAAAAACCCATGCACATTCCCAAATAACCAATGAATTAAAAAGGTAATAAGAGAAAGTATGAAATCTTTAGAACTGAATGACTATTAGAATATATAATATCAAGATGTTTGGTAATCAGATCAAATGGCATTTAGGCATACGTTTATCATTTTAAATACATTATTTAAAAAACAAGAAGATATTATGGCACTGTTAGACCCTGGCTTGCTTCAACTTTTGCTTTCTGTTTCTCTAGATGTCTTCACAAAATGTATTAGAACATACACCAATTCATACTGAACCTGTCCATGACAGTGTCAAGTTTCTGAGCTTTTAGCTATTTATTGAGATTTTGTAATAGCATCATTATCTAAATCAACAAAATACATTTCTCAATTTTTAAAAGCTTTCCTGCCTTTACTATTTTAATATTAAATTGTAAGAGTATAAACATCATAAATAAATGTTCTAATTTTTCTTGACATAAGAGATATTTAATGCTTTCAAGTCCACTAGTTTGCTCACTGTTTTCTCCTTTTCTATATAATTATATACTTTCATTATTACAACGTCTGAAAGATGCCATTTAGAAAGCCAGTTTCTGAGGTCCCAAGGTATTACAGAGTTTCTTCTTGTTACGGTTAGCTTCGTATTTCCTGAAATACAAATAACTAATCTGTAAATAATGCTGCAATGAACATGGGGTGGATATATTCTTTCAAATGGAAGCAACCTAAGTGCCCATCCATAGACAAGTGGACAAAAAAAGCTGTGGTCCTATATACAATGGAGTTTACTTGGCCATAAAAAAGAACATTTTACCATTTGCAACAGCATGGGTGTACCTAGAGAGTATTATGCTAAGTGAAAAAGGTCAGTCAGAGAAAGACAGATACCATATAATTTCACTTACAGTACTTGTGGGATCTAAAGAACAATATAAATGAACAAAACAGAAACAGACTCATAGATACAGAGAACAGTCTGATGGTTGCCAGATGGGAGGGGTGTTGGGGTAATGGGTGAAAAAGGTGAAAGGACTGAGAATTAGATTGGTAGTTACAGAATAGTCACGGGATGTAAAGTGCAGCATAGGGAATAAAGTCAGTAAGATCGTAATAACTATGTATGGTGCCAGGTGGGTACTAGAAATATCTGGGGGGGGGGGGACACTTCGTAAAGTATATGGTCATCTAACCGCTATGCAGAACACCTGAAACTAATACAAAATAATATTGAGTGTAAACCATAATTGAAAAAAATAAAAAATATATAAAACTGTAACATCTAGAAATATTAATTCACGAGGATGTAATTATTTTTATGACAAATACTTGATTATATTCTTTCATTTTTCTGTCTTTTTGACACTTCCACCTATTAGATAGAGAAGATAACTTTACATTGGCAAAAGATATAACTCTTAAGATATATGAGACAATGTTAGTTTTAATATTGTCGTGGAGTTAAAATGATTAAAAGTAGATTTCCATCACTGGGAAATCTGTATTGTTGGATTATTATTACAGCCAACAAACTGCTGTAGATAAGATACAAATATTTTAAACCTCCATTTCATTTTATTTTTAAAAGTTTGAAGAAAATGCAAACACTCCATATGTCATTGGTTAATACAAGTCAAGGGCATAAACTTATGGCTCCCTCCATCACCTCCAACTATGCTTACATTTAGCAACAATAACAAAACAAATGTGTCACACACACAAAAAAAAGCCATTACTTAACTGAAATTCAAAGTAACTGGAAGTCCTTTATTTAATGTGGCAAACCTATCTCCAATCGAAATACTTTGCCCTATGCCCAGAGCAATGGAGTAAAAGGAAAATCACTTTTCATGTAGGAGAAAGCAAAAGCAAATTATACTAATTCAACTGCTTCCACTGCAGTGAAAGGAAAATGACTTCTCATGTAGGAGGAAGCTTATCAAATTATATAAATTCCACTGCTTTCAGAAATTATTGATACTGAAATATTTTAGTTGTTTCTAAAAGAAATTTTTGAAAGTTTATTATAGATGTAGAACATAAAATGATAATCAACTTTTAAACTGAAAATGGGCAAGATTTTTACATTTCAGAAACTAAAAAAAATTATCACTAAGATAAATTTTGTTTCATTAAATTATTTTTGAACTACAAGGTAGATAGAGATAAATTATTTTTTTCTGCTGATTAAACTATAGCTTACATTTAAAAAGGAGTTTTTTGAGAAGTATAATATGTAATTTAACTGGCTAGGGAAAAAATTTTACATAAAGTTGTGTTTTAAAAAAAAGACTGAGTTATGGAATGAATATTAAGGAAAACATAAGAAAAATGTTAGCCCTGGATAAAGAAAAGAGGAAGACAATCTCTACGGGGCCATAAGTAAATCCTATTTTACTTAATAAAACTGAATTTTTAAAAAGCTGTCCTGGTCAGGTGACTCAGTTGGTTGAAGCATTGTCCCGTGTACCAAAAGGTTTCAGGTTTGATTTCTGGTCAGGGCACATACCTAGGTTGTGGGTTCGATCTCCCCTTCCTGGTTGGGGCATGTACAGGAGGCAACTGATCAAAGTTTCTCTCTCACATCGATGTTTCTGTCTCTCGGCCCCTTCCTCTCTCTCTAAAATCAATGAGCATATCTTCAGGTGAGGATTAGAAAAAGAAAAGTTTTAAAAAACTGAAATGAAATATTAAAACACTTGGTTCAAGATGGTGGATGGCTAGACCTCAAAGAAAGGACAGTACAGTGGGGCCTTGACTTATGAGTGTCCCGACTAATGAGTTTTTTGAGATACGAGCCGTCTCTTGGCCGATTTTTTGCTTTGAGTTACGAGCTAAAATTCGGGTTACGAGCCAGCTTCAGATACCCCACCGCTAGCTGGCGCAGCGAACGTCACAGTGAATGCCACAACATCAGCCCAGCATCACATGTCTCACTTGTTCACTTTTTGATTTGACATACGAGTAATCTGAGTTACGAGCTCCGTCATGGAACAAATTAAACTCGTAAGTCAAGGCGCCACTGTAAATACACAAAAAAGGTGAAACTCCAAAGTGTCAAGGATGCAGGTGGGCTCTTAGCCTAGGAGACCTTTCATCAAATTGATGAGAGGTATAAATGTAAAGGATGAGTACGGACTGGCAAAGAGGGGATGAGGAATCTGTGCCTAGACACGTGGATGGGGGCGACGGCGGAGATGGCAGATTTGGTGGAAGATGGGAGCTAAACTTGGGTGAACCGTGAGAATGAAATGAGAGTCTGTGTCAGGAGCACTGATCGCCCAAACCTGAGCAGCCGGACTTTATGGCTCAGGCAACGCACACACACCCAGTCTTCGCTAACAAAGTGAGTGAGCAGCCTGATATAACCAGAGCAGGCACCTGTGCACAGAACAAAGCACCCTGTATCCTGGCACGCTGGTGCAACTTTTCTCTAACGACTAGGGAAATACACACACACACACACACACACACACACACACACACACACACACACCACAGAACAATAGAAACCTAGCCACTCAAATACACTAATATAGTTTGCAAACCAACAAATTCTACCTATATGCCAAAACTTCCTAGGAAGCCTCCTTCATTCTTACATTTTAATAAATAAATATGAGGATAAGTGTAGTGTGGGGGACAGGGGGAGGGGGGAAAATTTACCCATACTGACCAATGTTAACATCTATAATAATAAAAGCATAATATGCTAAATAGACCAGACAGCTGAACAACCTTCCAGACATCCTTCCTGACGAAGCTGTGGCGGTGGGGGCCGAGGCAGAGGCGGTTAGGGGAAATCAGGTAGGCAGGTGAGCAGTTAGGGGCGATCAGGCAGGCAGGCAGAGTGGTTAGAGGCAATCAGGCAGGCAAGCGAGTGGTTAGGGGCGATCACGCAGGCAGAGCGGTTAGGGGTGATCAGGCAGGCAGACAGAGTGGTTAGGGGCGATCAGGCAGGCAGAGCGGTTAGGGGTGATCAGGCAGGCAGACAGAGTGGTTAGGGGCGATCAGGCAGGCAGGCAGAGTGGTTAGGGGCGATCAGGCAGGCAGGCAGAGGCAGTTAGGGGCAATCAGGCAGGCAGGCAGGCGAGCAGTTAGGAGCCAGCAGTCCTGGATTGTGAGAGGGTGCAGGCTGGGCTGAGGGACAACCCCCTCCCGCCCCCCCGCCTCTGTGCATGAATTTCATGCACTGGGCCTCTAGTTTTCTATAAGCTCATTCAAATTCAACAGACAACCATGAATCACTAAATATTTGAGAAAGCATGTGACAGAGAAAGATAAAAATAAACAAACACTATTAAGAAAATGAAAGGGCAAGCCATAGCTGAGACATGTGGTCAGACTATGCCAAAATAGGAATATTACAATTCAAAATTAAAAAGGCAAATAACCCAATTTTTTAAATGGGAAAATATCTGAATAGACATTTCACAAATATATATTTCATTAAAATGTATATTTCATTATTCTATTTAGATATACACATATGTGTATATTTATAACAAGCCCCATGAGATGTTGTTCAACATCACTGGTCATTAAAGAAATGCAAATTACAATCATAATGAGACAACAGGACCTGCTTTACCTAGAATTTTATACAAATAGAATCATACAATTGAAAGTCTTTTACAACTGGCTTTTTTCACTTAGTATAATGTGTCAGAGATTCATCAATATTGTTATATCTATTATACAAATAAGGCCTTAAACTCAGATCTATTGTCTCCAAATTCACTCTACATCTACATCTACAGTACATGATAAACAAAAGGGGGGAAAGGAAATACTGATTGATTCTTCTAAAATAGAATATTATGGAGTGTATCAGAAAATTATATGCACAGCCAGATCACATGTGGTTTGATTCCTGGTCAGGGCCCATGCCCAAGTTGCAGGCTTGATTTCCAGTGGGGGGAGGGGAGCATGCAGGAGGCAATCGATGGATGATTCTCTCTCATCATTGATGTCTCTCTCTCTCCCTCTCCCTCTCCCTTCCTCTCTGAAATAAATTTTAAAATATTTTCTAAAAAGTTATATGTACAAAACTTTAATACACAAAGGATATAAAATAAGATTAACATCTGGTAATATTCTATATGTTTATACAGTATATCATTTTTATACTTACCAGTTTATAATTGAAGGTTTAACTTTTTAAAAATATGACATAGTCACTTATCCACTATGAAGTAGGTTGGGAAATAGTCTAATCCTTGTTATGCCATTTTTTTCCAAAGAATTCTGATCATTATAAAAGGTGTTAGAATTATGTAACTCCTAATAGTAGATATCCTGTTAGAAATTTAAAAATAATTTAAATATAATCACTTTGATATAACATTAAGCTGTTATATATTCCTATTTATTTTAGGTGGTATGAAATATAAAAAAAGAAAAAAACTAAGATTATAGCATCAAAAAATTAGTGATTAGAGGTACATTCTACTGAATCTGTTGTGAATTTACAAAGGTAAGATTAAAATATCTTACTCGGCAAGAAAAATCCTATATAATAAAGAGCTAATATGCTAATTTGACCGAACAGTAGAACAAGCATCCAGACGACCTTCCAGAAGAAGCCAGGGCTGCGAGAGCCAGCCCAGACAGGCGGGGCTGCGAGGGCTGAGCCCCTTGCACAAATTTCATGCACTGAACGTCTAATATATATATATGGAAGAAAAATATCCCATTATAATAGCACCAACAAATAGAATGGTGTAGACTAATTTCTTTCTGCATCATCTATGGCTATGTTTCATATATTTTGATGGTATTACTTTTTACATAAAGATTCTTAACAGTTAAATTTTCATTATTCCAGACACTTGTTATCTTGTTTAACCAACACTTTTTATCTTGAATTCCACCTTGCCTGATAGCTAATAACTAACATTTACTGAGTTTACACTATGTTCCAGGCACTGTCCCAAGCACCATATAATAAATACACAATGAAAGAGAAGATGGAAAGAAGGTCATAAATAATGGATGAAATGATGGGAGGATACAGATATGCCTTTCTCTCAATTCAACTAAGGATTAAAGCAATCATTCGTTTTGTTGTGTGCAGACGTGTCAATAGTATTTCAAAGATAGAAGAAATCTGAAGGATCACCTCATTTAAACTCCTTGTTTACAGGTGAAGAGAGCTCAGAAGAGCGGTAGTCTTGCCCTAAATACTACACACACACACACACACAACACACACACACACACACACACACACACACACACACACACATATATACCATAACTTAAAACGCAGTGTTTTGACTCTAAAGTCTTTGCTTCTTCTACCTCACCAAGATGCTGAAGTCAATTATAAATTGTTTCCAAAAATGAAGGAAAATTAAAAAATGACTAAAAACCAAACTGCTGAATTTTTGCTCATCTGGTAAATAGTGGCCTGAAATAAGAATGAAAATACATTTGAATTCAATAGCAGAAGCATTTTATTTTGAAAAAGTCTTATGTAATTTTTAATGTTATTTCATTAAAAATAAGTAACTTTATTATGATTTTCAAAACACTTTTTTTAGTCTTACTCTTTGAATTGCACAGCTGCAAACAGTGAGGCAAAGAAGTTTACATAGGCTGAATTTTCCAACCATGATAGATAATTTGGGTCTTGAAAAGATGATTGGTGCCCTAGCAGGTTTGGCTCAGTGGGTAGAGCGTCAGCCTGCAGACCAAAGGGTCCCAGGTTCAATTCTGGTCAAGGGCACATGGTTGCGGCTGGATCCCCAATGGGGAGCATGCAGGAGGTAGCCAATCAATGATTCTCTCTCATCATGGATGTTTCTATCTCTCTCTCCCTCTTCCATCCTCTCTGAAATTAATTTAAAAATATTTTTTTAAAAAAAGATGATTGGTCTTCATAATATACAGTCTGGCATAAGATGAATTGTATCTAAACAACCATATTTTACAGTCTCTCTCATGTTCTGATCACTTCTTTTCTAAATAATAGTTTATAAGTTCATGAAACATTATTTCTTTTTCAATTACCATTTCAAAATCTTACTTTTAAATATTGTTCAGTTCCAGGATATGATGACTGTATGCCCACATGCTGGAAAAGGGAAGGTTTATATCGAATACGAATTTGCTTATTTCGTTCTATACATTTCTCCTGGGGAAAAAGAGAAACAATAATCTTTGCTTAAAACTCACATACTCTTTTTTAAAATATGTTTTTATTGATTTCAGAGAGTAAGGGAGGGGAGAGAGAGAAACATCAATGATGAGAGAGAATCATTGATCAGCTGCCTCCTGCACGCCCTCTACTGGGGATCAAGCCTGCAACCTGGGCATGTGTCCTTGACCAGAATCAAACCCAGGACCCTTAAGTCCGCAGGCCAATGCTCTTTCCACTGATCCAAACTGACTAGGGCTCTTTTTCCATCTTTTATTTTTAACCTATCTACAGCATATCTAAATTGAGTACAGACAGCAATTAATTGCATAGTGTTTTTTCAATCTATTCTGATAAACTCTTAGTTGGTGCATCTTGGCTGTTTATGTTTGGAGTAAATACTGACATGTTTGGATTTAGGCCAACCATTTTATTGCCTTTTTTTCTGTTTCTTCACTTATTTTGTCCCATTGTTTGCACTTCTCACTGCCCTTTGACCTCTCAGTAGAAGTGTCAATATAAATTTAGAATATTGGAAGTTAAAAAACTGATGCACTCATCAGCTTTGGTTTGGTAAACAAATTTTAGGTAATTATATTAGACAGATAGTATTCTTCTAAAATATTTGGTATTTACAAAGTAAAAACATACTCACAGGAGTTTCTCCTGGGGTACACATCTTCACCTGAAAAATGTCCGCCAACAGCCAGTCTATGGGTTTATCTTTGTAGAACATTAAAAAAAACTGTATGAAGTCAGTTAAGTCCTCAGATTTAAATAGCTTTCCTGTGGAGAAAAAGGAACCAAAGCAAGTGATTTACTGATGGAAATAGTTGATTTAATATCTCTGTTTTCCTTATCTTTGTTAGCATATTGTAAAATCCTATGTAGCAAGCTCATATTTTTGGTAAATATTGGCTAAAGAACGGTTATGACTTTAAAAAGCCTTTGTAAAGTTAATCTTAAAGAAGACTTCAGCATCACAGACAGCAAGCTCCTTGTTCAATATTCTCTTGTGGTAGTCAGAAAGTGAATATTCTCTATCCTTCTCATACCTAACTTTGCTGAGAGAGATAAAAGAAAATTTTAAATTCTCAGAATAATATGTCAACAAAGTTATTTTCTCTGCAAGCTTCTCATCAGGTATTAATTACTGTTACCTAATTTCCTTCTTATTTTAACCAAAGCTGAGCAAAAACCTTCAGGGCCTTAAGATTGGATTCCATACCACTTTATAGAAACTTTGGGGAAGAAAGTGGTCAAGTAAGTTTATGAAGAACAGTTGGATTTTACTAACAACCCGAGAAATGCTTTATACTCTGCTCAACGTCAAAAAAAATTGTTTGCTGGGTAAAATCAAATGTTACCAACCATATGGGGAAGCAGGCGCTCACGTGCACTGCTGATGGGCATATACACTGTTCAGCCCATGCGCGAGGCAACCCGGCAGTACGCAGAGACCCAGCTAATTTGCCCTCAGTGATCCTGCCCCAGGGAACACACATGGCACTTCATTTCTTTGTGGTGGCAGAGTTGCGGGCCATCGAGGTCCACCACTCCGGGAGCGGGTGAGCCAAATGGATTGCTAGGTAGCACTTACGCAGCAGTAAGAAGCAATGAACTAACCAGCGGCTCTCAACCTGTGGGTCGCGACCCCTGAAAATACATCCTGCGTATCAGATGTTTACATTACGATTCATAACAGTAGCAAAACTACCGGTATGAAGTAGCAACAAAAATAATTTTATGGTTGGGGGTCACCACAACATGAGGAACTGTATTAAAGGATCGCGGCATTAGGAAGGTTGAGAACCACTGAAACACAAAGCAACATGCTGACAGTTTTAACATCTAGTTTTGAGGACAAAAATGTAAGGAACAGGGAGAGGTTTATCACTTCACCATCTATGTCAATTTTAAACAGGTACAAACATGATCAGCACCAAGTATTTTACATGGATACATTATGCTTATGATATTTTGCACATATTAGAGTGAAAATCTATTGGAGCGGTGGGAGGAAGTGGGAGTAGGAATTGGGCATAGAACAAAAGAATAAAATAAGAGAGGGCCCCTGCCTGAGCAATGAAAACACGCACTACAAGGAGAGCATGGTACTTCAACCTGCTGCCATCAGAGCAATTTTAAAAAAGAATGGAAGGGAGGAAAGAAAGGAAAAGGGAAGTCCACAGAAAATTGTGAAAGTGAAAAATCTCATCATGAGCACAATTTTAGGAACTTTCCTTGGTGGATATAACTCATTTACTATTATATTTTTTATAGTATGTCAGTTTTGGAATATGGAAATTACAGGAACTTCGCAGTACAATGCTTTTTGCATGTATTTTTCTATGTAAAATCAAGAGAAGTTCATCTTAGTCACTGAGCTAACCTGGGTGCCAGACTCACAGCAAGCATTTAACAAGGGGTGCTATCTTAACATTTTTGTAATGCATATGCATATATGTCAATCAGCTTATTTACATTGTCCATCCAGAAAAAAAATTTGGTTTAAAAATACATTTTCTGAAATTCAGATCCTTCAATCTGATTTTACTAGTAAAGTAATTGTATTTTTGTAGAAATCATATCATTCTTTTTCATTTAGTAACAAACTTTTTGATAAGTTCTTAAGAACTATTAAGGAGTATTTAAAATACAATTTACAAGAGGGAACCAAGATGGCGGCACAGGTTAACGCCGGAGTTTGCTGCCTTGAACAACTACTTCAAAAGTGAAACCAAAAAACGGAAGGGACATCACCCAGAACCACAGGAACGCTGGCTGAGTGGAAGTCCTACAACTAGGAGGAAAGAGAAACGCATACGGACACTCAGAGGAGGCGCAGTGCTGAAGTCAAATTCTGAGGTGCGGAGTGCGCGCGCGGAGCGGGCTGGCGGCGGAGGGCGCGGTTGGCGTTTTCAATCGGGAGGGAGTCGCAGACTCTGAGCTCCAGATCCGGGCGAGTCTTTAGGGACCCAGACTCAAACGGGAGAAGCGGGACTGTCTGGCTTCGGTCAGAGCGAGTGCAGCTTTCTCTCCGAGCTTTGCAGCCATTGCTGGGACTCAGAGAGGCAGAGCCCCTGGGGACAGGACTGAGAGCCGCCATCACTGCTCTCTCCGGCCCACCCTGTTGATCCTGTGCAACCCGCCCCGCCCCGCCCAAGCCCTGCACAGAGGCATTTGCCGGATAGCCTCAGGCAAGGGCTAGATTAGCACCTCCCTAGAGGACAGACGTTCTCTCACTGCAGGCACAGCTGATTCTCATAGCCACTTGGCCTGGAGGTCAAACCCTCCCTGGTATTAGCTACAACAATCAAGGTTTATAAGACTGCGCACAAAGACCACTAGGGGGTGCACCAAGGAAGCATAACAAAATGCGGAGACAAAGAAACAGGACAAAATTGTCAATGGAAGATATAGAGTTCAGAACCACACTTTTAAGGTCTCTCAAGAACTGTTTAGAAGCCGCCGATAAACTTAATGAGATCTACAAGAAAACTAATGAGACCCTCGATCGTATATTGGGGAACCACCTAGAAATTAAGCATACACGGACTGAAATAACGAATATTATACAGACTCCCGACAGCAGACCAGAGGAGCGCAAGAATCAAGTCAATGATTTGAAATGCGAGGAAGCAAAAAACACCCAACCGGAAAAGCAAAATGAAAAAAGAATCCAAAAATGCGAGGATAGTGTAAGGAGCCTCTGGGACAGCTTCAAGCGTACCAACATCAGAATTATAGGGGTGCCAGAAGATGAGAGAGAGCAAGATATTGAAAACCTATTTGAAGAAATAATGACAGAAAACTTCCCCCACCTGGTGAAAGAAATGGACTTACAGGTCCAAGAAGCGCGGAGAACCCCAAACAAAAGGAATCCAAAGAGGACCACACCAAGACACATCATAATTAAAATGCCAAGAGCAAAAGACAAAGAGAGAATCTTAAAAACAGCAAGAGAAAGAAACTCAGTTACCTACAAGGGAATACCCATACGACTGTCAGCGGATTTCTCAACAGAAACTTTGCAGGCCAGAAGGGAGTGGCAAGAAATATTCAAAGTGATGAATACCAAGAACCTACAACCAAGATTACTTTATCCAGCAAAGCTATCATTCAGAATTGAAGGTCAGATAAAGTGCTTCACAGATAAGGAAAAGCTAAAGGAGTTCATCACCACCAAACCAGGATTATATGAAATGCTGAAAGGTATCCTTTAAGAAGAGTAAGAGGAAGAAAAAGGTAAAGATACAAATTATGAACAACAAATATGCATCTATCAACAAGTGAATCTAAGAATCAAGTGAATAAATAATCTGATGAACAGAATGAACTGTTGATTATAATAGAATCAGGGACATAGAAAGGGAATGGACTGACTATTCTTGGGGGGGAAAGGGGTGAGGGGGATGCGGGAAGAGACTGGACAAAAATCGTGCACCTATGGATGAGGACAGTGGGTGGGGAGTGAGGGCGGAGGGTGGGGTGGGAACTGGGAGGAGGGGAGTTATGGGGGGGAAAAAAGAGGAACAAATGTAATAATCTGAACAATAAAGATTTAATTAAAAGAAAAAAAAAATAAAATAAAATACAATTTAGAGACCAAAAAAAAAAAAAAAAAAAAAAAAGAACTATTAAGGTTATTATGCCAAAAATCTGGACCCCACAAAATTGACCCATTGCTTACCTATAAATCCAAGAACTGAAAACTCAATATAAAACCAATTATTTGAAGTGATACTATGTACGAAATCTATGATTTTTGTAAAGTACATCTTTTTAGCTATGATGTCATCTTCTAGCTGGAAAAAAAAAAAAAAACCACCCAAAAGGCATTAGTACCTTTGGTGCTTCCATTGAATAATTTATATTAGCTTGAAAATTGAAAATACTTTCAATAGACTATACTGAAAATGTTTTTATGAGGTAATAATTTTATTTATAGTTCAGTTCACTGAGGATATTTACTAGTATTGTTAGTCAATTTTCATTTTCTGATTCTAAGACCGGGGATTATCTCTTTCTTTCCTGAATGCTAACATGTAACATTCACTCACTCTAAATTTTCTTTGGAAGAGTGACAGTAAACCCCAGGCTCTTTTAAAAATTAATACACATTATGCATAATCTCCAGACTCAAAGGGCCTCCTAAATGACTTAGCAGAAGAATGTGGAAGCCCTTGGGCACATTACCAGAGCAAAAAATAGAGCTGTGTTGTTTCTAAGGGTACACTGGCTGGATGTCATGTTTCAATTTCCTTATTACTAACTAGAAATCAAAACGGATTTTTTTATTTTCTTCCAATAAAAGAGAAGACCTTTCTTCAGGCCTTTTTTCTAACTCTGTTCTTTAATGACATTCTTCAAACTCTTCTCACAGCTGCACAGTGTCTCATGTAGTGAGGATACACTTACTGGAGGGAAACATAACATTACTATTCAACAATATGCAGGAACTCAGGGAGTATAAACTATAGGTAATTGATTTATTTCATAAATACAGCATAGGCACTATATAACTATCCTATATAATAAAAGCCCAATATGTTAAGTGTCTGACCGTTCAACCATTCGGCCAGTCACTATGACATGCACTGACCACCAGGGGGCAGATGCTCCGACCAGTAGGTTAGCTTGCTGCTGGGGTCCAGCCAATCAGGACTGGGTGAGACGGGCTGGACACACCCTTGAGCCCTCTGTGGTCCCTTCCCGGCCCCAGTCATGCACCAGTGGTGTCCCTTGGCCTGGCCTGAGCCCTCTCACAATCCAGGGCCCCTCAGGGGATATTGGAGAGCCAGTTTTGGCTGATCCCCACAGGCCAGGCCGAGTGGCCCCACCAGTGCATGAATCCGTGCACTGGGCCTCTAGTATTACCCATAAAATCTGAATCTATGTAGGGTAGCAGGGATAAGCATATACAATGTCCAACATATAATAAGTACTCAAATTATGTTTATTTAATCCAATAAACTTGTAGGCAGACAAATGTAGGCAGTACAATGACTTTTTTTTCTAAATTATTTTCATTTTGCTTCAGGTAACTATATTTTCTTCTGTTAATAGTGACCCCAGAAAGAAGACTAATATAGAATCAATTTTAAGCTTCCTTATGGTATTTTAATATAGTAAGTATTTTCTATTTTCTGAGTATAAAGGAAGGTGGAGGAATACAATGAAGAAGGAAGGAATCAAAAGAGAGAGGGAGAACTTCCACTTTATATTTATACCAAGGTCATACCTGTAGATAATACATGGCCTTGGGTTGGGCATACAGCATCAAAAAACAAAAATCCAAAACTTGTTTGATTC
Organism: Myotis nattereri; assembly: GCF_964212035.1. Classification (NCBI taxonomy): domain Eukaryota; kingdom Metazoa; phylum Chordata; class Mammalia; order Chiroptera; family Vespertilionidae; genus Myotis; species Myotis nattereri. The sequence continues at coordinate 61,180,223 of NC_138080.1, read as the reverse complement.
GCCAACTAAAGATAAGTAATAAAATCTGTTAATACTTATCATTATTTAATTTTTGCTTATAGACACACTTTAGAAATTAAAAACATAAACTTCACTTTGCTAATATAGAGCAATACCTGTATGGAATAAAATTGAAGATGTTATGCTAAAAAGTTATACTCAAAAGTTTCCCATTTTTATTCAGTGGGTAGTGTCTACCATTGCTAAACTAGGATAAGCATAATCTATTTATTTTACATTTAGGTTTGTTCAATTTTGACCTATTATAATAAAGTTAATATTCTTTCTTCGGTCTTGCTCAAATGAAAGTATAAAGAAACTTTATTCTAATGTAATACTAAGCTTTTGATACTAAGCCAGATCTCAAAGGTACAAAGAGCAATACACAATGCAGTTCTTGCCCTTCTAGGTCCCATAATCTAGCAAGAAATATAGAAAAAGAATACAATTAGAACAATTACATAAGAGCTGTATAGGGATGCTGACCATGATGATTTACAATAAGATGGGGAGGGTCAAGCAGAAGGTTGCAGGGCGCTCAGGGTAGAGGACAGTATTGCAAAGCCACGGGATGTGTGAAATAGCAGCCCCTTAGATTGAGGGCACAGAGAACTGATGGAGAGAAGCTAATGATGGGAAGGTTGGCAGAGGTCAAATCATGAAGGCTCTTTCATGACATGCAGGAAACTTTGTACTTGATCTCATATAAAAAGATTCTTCTGCCTACAGTGCGGAAAATGAACTGGAGGAAAGGCTAGGCTAGGGTGGGGTTAGGGAAAGCAAATAGATCTGGAGTGGCCTGAACTAAGTACAAGGCAGAGAAATGGGGATGAGAGGAATGATGTGGAAAGAAATTAAAAAAAGAGAAATGATGATAGAGACATAAAGGGCAGAAGGAAAAACAAGGATTTAGAGTGACTCCCAGCATTATGACTCTAAAAACTGGGCATACTGTGGGCCATTAATTAAAAAGCAAAACAACAACCTAAGTGCCCATCAGCAGATGACTGGATAAAAAAAACTGTGGTACATCTACACAATGGAATACCACGCTGCTGTAAAAAAGAAGGAACTCTTACCATTTGCAACAGCATGGATGGATCTGGAGAGCATTATGCTAAGTGAAATAAGCCAGTCAGAGAAAGATAAATATTACATGATCTCACTCATTTGTGGAATATAATGAACAACATAAACTGATTAACTAAAATAGGTCCAGAGACATGGAAGCACTGAACAGACCACCTAACCTCAGAGGGAAGGTGGGGAGAGGGATGGGGGGCAGGGGGTGAGAGATCAACCAAAGGACTGATATGCATGCATATAACCATAACCCATGGACACAGACAGTAGGGGGATGAGGGCATGTGCTGGGGGAGTACAAACGACCCGGGAGAGGTCAATGGGGGGAAAAGGAGACATATGTAATACTTTAAACAATAAAGAATTGAAAAATAAAATAAAATTAGAAAAAAGCAAAACAAAAACCCTTAAAATATTTCTAGATTTTGACATGCCATTTATTATTTTAAAACAAAGCAGAGCTAATGAGTTTATTGGGATAAGACCTCTTTCTGTGCCAAAACCGGTTTGGCTCAGTGGATAGAGCATCGGCCTGCGGACTGGGGGGTCCCGGGTTCGATTCCGGTCAAGGGCATGTACCTGGGTTGCGGGCATATCCCCAGTGGGAGATGTGCAGGAGGCAGCTGATCGATGTTTCTAACTCTCTATCTCTCTCCCTTCCTCTCTGTAAAAAATCAATAAAATATATTAAAAAAAAAAAAAAAAGACCTCTTTCTGAATTCTGACATGTCTTTTGCTCTACTAAGTTTTGAGGAACCAAATTATTATATTTCTTGTAATAGCTACCACATTTACAACCAAACAATAATATACCTTATATATATATATATATATATATATATATATATGTATATATATATGTATATATACATATATATATTTAATTTTTCAAAATTCTTGCATAAACCCTATCATAAATTACAATGATCATTCTGAATAGGTAATGCAGATTTTATTGTACACACTAGAAATTTGAGGAAGCTAAGAAAAATTACCAGCCTAGGATGATCTAGAATCCAGGTGTAATGATATATAACCCTAAGCTTTTTTCCCCTTCATTATGCTTTTGCTAATTACTGAATATAGAGTATCAGTGGTGTGCTGGTGGTGTTTAACAACTGTCTCTCTGTGTGGGACAGAGGGTCAGCCCTGATTTGTAGCTTTTGCCCATTTCTGTGGTGTAAATGCTCCTGATTTCATGTTACCAACTGATGTCACTGAATACAGAGTTGGGAAGTGAACCACATAGCTCTTGCAAGTCAATAGGAGCTGGCTGTGTTTGAAATAGGTTCTATTAGATGCTGATTCCAACATTTCATCAAATGAAGTTAGTTTTTTAGGGCTACAATTTTCTAAATTTCATACCTCTCTAGTTTTTGTGAGTCCTCAGCTGATTGCATGGCATGTAACGTGTCTGGATAAAAAAAGGCAGGTACTGAAATGACCTCTAAGGATCCAGACTTCACTTGCCTTTTGAATCTATCAATAGAAGTAAATGGAGGTTTGTAATTTAATATTTGATATATCAAAATAACAAATACTTACAAGGAATTTCCTTATACGTGGCCACATAATATTTTTATTTGAATGATTTCACAGGTTGATACATATCAATATCATAAAACTAATACTCTTTAGCAAAAGTATTTCTTTTATAAATTAGAGAGAGAGACACCAAAAAATTAAAATACACAAAATGCACGTTCCAGGATGTATTTATATTTCCAAAAATCTACATGCTCCCTTTTGGGCCTTTCTGCCTCCCAGGCAATTCTATTTGCCAGGCATTCCCTTCCTCCCTTTGTCTGCCTGAAGAATATCTACTACACCCTTAGACTTAGCTCAGTTGTTACCTTGTCAAGATAGTGGTTCTTGATATTTTCGGGCAACGTAAAATACTCTCTACTCTATATGTTTGCATATTGCCCTCCCCAACCACCGCAATATTAATAGTAGCCTCATGTGATTTGGTTTTTGCCAGTTTTATCGCCCACGGGAACATAGAGATTTGGAAGGCTGGGTCCATTCTACCACATCTTGCTTGATAGTTTCATATTTGTTCATCAGTATTTTCATCTCCTGGGCTGCATACAGCAGGAGACTGTAAGCAGGAGCGGTGAAAGTAGCTTCATACAGTAAAAAAACACAGGAATGTTTTAAAATTAAGCCAGTAGGCTTCTCACAGAGACAATAGATTTCATGGAGGATAGATATTATTATAATAATAACATGAAAAACATGGAATTTAATAGGTAGATAACCTACACAATTGTGGAAATTGATAACCTGTACTTCATCACACCTGAGATAGAAATATAGGGCACAGATACATATTAAAATGAATGTGATCACTAATAAAATGATTGCACAGAAAAAACAGGATAGAAAAATGAAAGAACAGCCAGTTAAAAATTTATCCAACAGTACTTACTTTTTTGTAATCATGTCAACAACAGATTTTGAATACTCTTCATTACTCTAAAAATGAGAAAAATATTTTAATGAAACTAAGCATGCCCCATACTTCTATTAACACGTTTGCTACATGTAAACCTAGTTTATGTGTGGAATGTCATTATTTCCTAATCATCTCTAGTGTTTTCACTTTCTATAAAAGAATTTAAAATATCCATATGACTAAAAGATCTGACTTGAATATGAAAATATGTCATTCTCCTTTTGTCACAATATGAAATATCACTACATGTTATTTACACTTAAAAATTTGTGGTATACAAAAGCTATGCATCTAAGACAGTTTTGCCCTAAATGTCAGATGGCTTATTTCAAAGAATTGCTCTTTTTTGAAGATATCTTCATTTCATGAGTATTATATGACAGTAAGCTTACTTTGAAATTATTTCCCTTTTTTCCAGACAGTATTATTCAGCTTAACTCTCAAATTTTCTTCCATTGACAAACTTTGTGTACCTATTCTTTATTGAGTATTGTGCTTAGATTAGATGACAGACTCATTTGTAAATAGCTTTTGGTGGTTTATTCCCTCAGATGATTTTTTTTACATAACCAATGGCATTTACAAGATGTAGCCACAGGGCCTACAAGCATTCCTAATATAAAATTCTGAAAATATTTTGAATAATGACCATTCTATTGTCAAATCTGAATTCTCTAAAAGGCAATTCTGAATGTATATAGTTAGGTTGTTTGTTAAAAATATATGTCATGATGCAAATAACTCTATTATAGTACTTAAGCTTCTTAAGACAGCCATAAATTGAATCTCTAGTTATTGTTACCCGCTGAAACATATTCTACTTTAAACGTAGTGCTGAAGTTGTACTTTTTAAGCATTATATATTCTATTTCAAAATTTGTCCCCCATATTTTATTGGTCAATATATTTTAGGCAGATATACATTGTGTCAGCAGCAAATGAACAAAGCTTGTAATATGTAACACAAAAAAAGTGACAAAACACTTCAGAGATTAAGTATATGCTTCCAATATTAAATTAAATTTGGAGAGAAAGATTATTTAATATTTTATTTATATTTTCCCAATAGTTTTTTTGTTGCTTGTTTTGTTTAGAGTTTTTCTGCCTTCAAAGACACATTTATTATAGAAAATGCAAATAATAGAGAAAAGTATAAAGGACAACAACTCCCAACATCCAGAGATAACCATTATTATATTTTATACTTATATGTAAATATAAACTGATATTTATATATAGTTTTTGAATACCACTACTAATTTTTAAATGTAAACCATTATTTATATCATTCTAAGATTTGCTCATTCTTTTTTTCTTTATACATTTCATCAATCTGTATTATCTTCCTTCTTTCTGTCACAGTTTGCACAGATGGTATGTTAAACAGGATGCTTTACAACTGTTTTTACTCAACAATATGATTTAGACATGGTTTTATGTCAGTGAATATGATATTCATTCTTTCAATGGTTACAGATCACTGCAGTGCAGACATGAATATTCAATGAGTTGCTTATTGACATTTTGATTGTTTTCAATATTTTGGTGTTTTTGCACTAAAAATCCTTGAAATAATTACTTACTGAACACTTACTACAAACGCCACACAGCATTTGAAATACTTTAAATATTTTAGCTAATTTAATTGCCAAAACAATTATGTGTGACTAAGGTAATATTATCATCACTATTTTACAGGTAAGAAAAATGAAGCACAGAGAAGTAACTAGTTCAAGTTCACCAGCCAGGAAGTGGAGAAGCTGGCATTTGAAGCTGGCAATCTAGATCGAGAGTCTGTGTTCTCAACTACGGTACTGTGTGTCATATTTTATCATTTTGAAATTCTTGCCTGGTTATCTCCTTAGGATAACTTCCCAGAATTGAGATTTCTGAGACAAAGAATATACACATTTTAAATCTGATACATGTTGCCAAATTCCCCTCCCAAAGGCCTTATCGTGTTAACATTTATATAGTACTTATATAGCACTACAAGATAGAAAACTTTGGGGCCATTAGAGAGATGAATCTGCTCTATTAATAATTAGGCAAATTACTTTCATAAACTCTGTACAATCAGGATAGTACTACCTCCTTTACAGAGATGTAAAGCAGGTTATAAATAATGTATATAAAAATTGTCTACAATCCTTCAGATATAGGAAGGAGTCCCCCAATTAGTGGTAGTTATTATTTAATATAAATTATCTCTTGATTCCTATACCAACCAAACTGGTCAGGTTTTATTACTATAGCATCACTTTTAATGTTCTGTTTGTAAATACAATTCTGTACCATATAGTATGTAAGGCCCCTAGTTACATTTTTTTAGTATTTTTATTGATTTCAGAGAGAAAGGGAGAGGGGGGAGGGAAAGAGAGATGAAACATCAACAGAGAGAATCATTGATTGGCTATCTCCTGCACACCCCACACTGGGGATCGAGCCCACATCCTAGGCATGTGCCCTGACTGGGAATCAAACCATGACCTCCTGGTTCATAGGTTGATGCTCAAGCACTGAGCCATGCCGGCCAGGCCTAGTTACATATTTAATAATATAATCTTATTTCTCCACATGGAAATGTGATATTTAAATAAGCTTTTTAGATTGACATATTTAATTCTTTCTTGGTAATGTCAAAAAAAGTATCAAATACATTGTCTGCTACCTAAAAAAGGCATCTGTGAATTGCTTTTTGAAATTTGAGGGGATATTTTGAAATGATACAGTGATTAGCATGGAGACTGTGGGCTGGGGGCAAGGAGAGCTGGTTGGCCTTCATACGTACATCTGCAATAGAGACGATCACTACCGAGTCCTTCTCCTGCGAAAGCGTCATCCTGGAAACAAGCGAGGTCAGCGTTTGCTTCAGGTAACTATAATTTCGTCTCTTAACAGTGGAAATGCCCAGTGCAAAAGACACTGCAGACACCCGAGGATGGCATCACCATTTCAAACCACAGAGAAAAATATAATTTAGCATTAATATCTATGCTTACTTGTACATTTGGGTTAATTGTGTGGTCATAAAAATAGTGCTTGAAATTGTATTACAGAAGTAATCCCAACCAAAAGCTATTAGTTTTTATATTATACTAGAGGCCTGGTGCACAAACTCGTGCACCAGTGGGGTCCCTCGACCTGGCCTGTGGGATCAGGCTGAAACTGGCTCTCCGACATCCCCCACAAGGGTCCCGGATTGCGAGGGGGTGCAGGCCAGGCCAAGGGACCCTACCAGTGCATGATCAGAGCCCGGGAGGGACGCAGGAGGTTAGCCAGCCGGGAAGGGGCCGCCGGAGGGCTCAGGGCGTGTATGGCCCATCTCACTCAGTCCCAATTGGCTGGACCCCAGCAGCAAGCTAACCTACTGGTCGGAGCTTCTGCCCCCTGGTGGTCAGTGCATGTCATAGCAAGCAGTTGAGTGGCCTTAGCATATCATTAGCATATTACACTTTGGTTGAACAGACAACTGGATGACTGGACACTTAGCATATTAGGCTTTTATTATATAGGATTTCATTTTCTGCTTAACATGTTAAGCGCCCAGCCTGTTTTGTCTTCTGGATGGAAAGTATAGTGTCAGTCACCGGTGACTGGGCGCTTAATGTGTTAAGGAAATTCCAATTTGTAGTGGATGGTTAGGAAATGCATTAAATAGACGACAAGACAATTTCAGTATAGTGGAAAAGAAAACTATTCACTCTCCATTTATTATAGTGTCATCTAACTGGGTACGAAAGGCATTGGCTGGTTCTCTACTCTTCTTCCTAAGGAGACATTAGAACTCCAAATAGGAAAAATACTATGAAATAATGTCATCTTTGAAAACAGTGCATGAGGTAATTTTCAAGTGACTTGACGGGATAAATCCATGTCTCTAAGTGACTTTTATTGCCCAATAATGGCTGAAGCACTGTCAGAACACACCCATGCCATCCTAAATAGATACCAAGATTCTATGCTCAAAGCAGCAGACAGCATGTAAGCAATGAACATGCCTATGGTCCAGCAAAACCATTCTTAAAATAGGCAGGGTCAGCCTGGGGGCTGTGTTTGCTGACCCCTAGCACAGAGGGACACACTCATTGGAATGAATGAGGTTTGTGAGAAAGGCAAGTTTCTGAGGGTTGGTCTAACGTCCCTTTTCTCCTCTTCTGTATCTGGTGAGCTTGAACTCAATCTTCAAGGTTTAGCTCACGGGTCACTGCTATAAAGCCTTTCAGACCTCGGTCCCCATAAAGATGGGGAATGTGGAGATAATCAGATGAAAATAGATTTATCAAAAACAAGGAAGAAAAAGAGTTACCAAGTACTGAGCAGATACTTAACATATTACTTGAGTTATATTCAAAGCATCTGTATCAAAGCTGAATTTAAATTCAAGTCTCCAAATATTTATTAACCTATTTTTTTCTGCCAGACGATATACTGATTTCTGGTTATCCAAATTAATGCCAGATAGGCTGGTGATCTAAGTATCAAATTGAGCATCATTTTAATGGATTACATTTTAAAACTTAAAGGCATGTACACAAAGATCAGAATATCTGTATTTGATTTTCCTGTTCTAATTTTCTTACCGCCTTCTTTCTTTTTGCTGATGATTACATCAGGATAAACTCTGCCTACTTTCCTCAGATGAGGGAGAAAGAACTTTAAGACTTCAAATGTGTTAGACACTGTTTCATTCTTATCCAATGTATTCACTTCCTTCTTACCTGAAAGAGGGAAAAATAGGGCTTCTGAGTTCATGGTTTCCTTAGATATCATTTACCTTACAGTTGCAGAACCTATAGATGATGTTAAGTGAGGGCTTCCTGTATTTAAGTCAAATCTATCACTATGAGCTACAACGACCACAAGCTCATAGAACTGTCAGTTTCAAAGAAGTATAACTGAAACATACTATAAAGAAGTATAACTGAAACTATTTCCAAAGCACATATCATATGTTTTGCTACTTTGACTAATATTGCATCATTAAAGTTTGTATCCTTATAATTTTATTTTATAGCCCCCTCAATATTTAATGACTCCCTTCACACCGTTCATTTGAATTTGCCTCTACAATTCTGAAAAAGAAGAACAAAGCTGGAGGGCTCACACTACCTAATTTTAATTCATAATCTATATGTTAATCAAGGCAGTGTGATATTACAGAAAAAAATATATATATATATACCAATGGAACACAACAGAGAATCCAGAAAGAGACCCACACAAATATGGTAGATTGACTTTTTTAAAGATATGAAGGCAATTCAATGCAGAATGGGCACCTTTTTGACAAATGGTGCCAGGACACTTGGACATCCACAGAAAAAAGACTGAACCTTAACCTATTCTTCACACCATTTATAAAAATAAACTCTAAGGTTTTATAGACCTAAAATGTAAAATCTGAAACTATAAAATAAAATAAAAAACATAAAAGAAAATCCCCATGACTCTTAAAGAGTTCTTAGATACATCAAATGCATAATATATAAAAAAAATTGACAAATTGGATTTCATCTAAATTGAAAATGGTTGCTTTCTGAAGGACACATTAGGAGAATGAAAAGACAAGCTACAGACTGGGAGAAAATATTTCTAAATCACATATTCATTTGATATGTATCCAAGATACATTAAAAAAAACCTCTCGCCTAACCGGTTTGGCTCGGTGGATAGAGCGTCAGCCTGTAGACTGAAAGGGTCCCAGGTTTGATTCCAGTCAAGGGCATGTACCTTGGTTGCAGGGATGTCCCCAGTGGGGAGTGTGCAGGAGGAAGCTCATCGATGTTTCTCTCTCATCGATGTTTCTGACTCTCTATCCCTCTCCCTTCCTCTCTGTAAAAAATCAATAAAATATATTTTTAAAAAACCTCTCAGCCCTAGCTGGTTTGGCTCAGTGGATAGAGTGTTGGACTACAGACTGAAAGGTCCCAGGTTTGATTCCGGTCAAGGCACATGCCCAAGTTGCAGGCTCAATCCCCAGTTGGGGGCGTGCAGGAGGCAGCCAATCAATGATTCTCTCTCATCATTGATATTTCTATCTCTCTCTCCCTCTCCCTTCCTCTATAAAATCAATAAATATATATATATTTTAAAAACTCTCAAAACTCAACAAGAAAACAAACCACCCAATTTTTTTAATGTGCAAAAGATTTGATCAGACATATTACAAAGAAGACGGAAGGAAAATAAGCACATAAAAATGTTCAACATCATCACACTAGACAGAAATGCAACTTAAAACTATGAAATGCCATGACATTAGAATGGCCATAATAAATGGGAGGAACTGGAACTCTCATACAATTGCTGCAGGGAATGCAAAATGGAAAACAGTTTGGCAGTTTTTTACAAAGTTACTCGTATACTTACCATATGCCCACAAATTCTAGATATTTATCCTAAAGAAATGAAAATTCAAACAAAACACCTGTACATGAGTGCTTATAGCAATAGGCATTTGTAATCACCCAAAACCTGAAACCAACCCAAACGCCCCTCAGCTGGTGAAACAAACTATCCATTGTGCATCCATACAATGGAATGCTACTCAGCAATAACAAAGCAGCAAACAAATGGTCACATGACATTTGGATGAATCTACACTAAGTGAAAGAAACCAGTCTCAAAGGGTTATCTGTGTGATTCCATCTGCATGGCATTCGGGGAAAATGGAAAAATACAGGAGCAGAAAACTGAGCAGTAGTTTCCAGGCATTAAGAGTGGGGCGGGGCGAGGGGAGAGGGGAGTACTTGACTACACAGCGGGAGGCATGTGGCAGGACTTTATATCCTGAAGAAAAGGGGAACCACTGAAGGTTGATATACAAGACAGTGCAGTCTTCACATTGGCTGCAGTGAGGATAGGTAGGTGGGGACAAGACTAGAGAGACAGAGAAAAAATAGGAGTATGTTAGCAGACATTTAGATGAAGCATGAAGGTGGCCTGACCAGGATCGTAGAGACAGTGATGGAAAAATACGGACAGATTTGTGAGGTATGTGGGATTATGAATCAATGGGGTTGCTCACTGACTGACATGGAAGTAATAAGTATGCAGGAGGGAGAGGCAGGAGTCAGAGATGATGCTCAGGTTTCTGGCTGCGTCTACTGGGTGCATCATGGTGCATTCACAGAGATCGAAAACTCAGAAAGACCCCCTTCCAGATAGAGGTGAGAGGCAGTGATGTCTCTTACCTGATTTTCCCATGTCTGACAGTAAAAGAGCAAGAACTGCCGAACCGGTTTGGCTCAGTGGATAGAGCATCGACCTGCGGACTCAAGGGTCCCAGATTTGATTCCGGTCAAGGGCATGTACCCAGGCACATCTCCACTGGGGGGCATGCAGGAGGCAGCTGATCGATCTCTCTCATCGTTGTTTCTAACTAACTCTCTATCCCTCTCCCTTCTTCTCTGTAAAAAATCAATAAAATATATTTTTTATAAAAAGAGCAAGAACTGATTTAATTCCATTTATTGGAGAGAAATGTCCTAAAATCAGGAAGCATAAAATGTACAAAACATAAAAAAATAAAACAAACAAACCACCATGCACAAAAACAAAAGTAACACAAACCTAACTTTACGGGTACATCTACACTCTGTCTATTGTCATACTTCATTTTACTCAAGGCTTCCATCAGCTCTTGGCGATTTCTTTCAGTTTTGTTTTTTAAATGTAGAAAACTTTCCTTAAACTCCAAAATATGGTTTCTACAATTAATTAATTGATTGCCTGCAAAGAAAACACATATGTATATGTTTATATATGTAGCAATGGTATCATACAATTTTCATAATATATAACAAAAATGTAAAATTTATGCTTCTCTATAGCTATACTGTATATCTAGCATTAAGTGTATAAGTGTATATATAGTGCTATATACATATGGTATATATATGTACATAAAAGACTGAAAAAAAAGAATTAACTGTTAAACACAGTACTATCTGGAAGGTGCATGTATCAGATTTGTAATTAGAGGAAAAAACAAATTGAGGCAGAAAATTCACTTCTATGAATTTATCGAAAGAAAATGACCAGGAATGTGTGCAGATTTGGCTCTAAGGATGTTCAACATGGGCAGCATTACTTATCATTGTAAGAAAATCAGAAACAACCTAAGTACCTAACAATGGAAATACGCTAAATAAATTACAGAATATCTTTTTAATAGTCTGATGGCTCTTAAATCACATATGATGAAACCTCTGTTTTGCTACTTAATATTTGTGCGGCTTGAGCAAGCTGTTTAATTTTTGCTATCCTGTTCTTCACGTGTAAATGGATATATAAGAATCCCTGCCTTAGAGTTGTTGTGAAGATGCAATTCAATAATGCATGCAAACCACATGGCAAAACACATTTTAAAAAGCGCTTTGACAAATGTCTAATAATCATTTTTGGGTGGACTACTCTTTATTCATTTATCAATTGACTACCATGCAGCTATGAAAAAGAATATTTAATGTCATTAAAGCCACTGTGATGCTTATGAGGCTTCCAAATAAAAGGCAAACATGTGGCTGTATGATCTTGAAGTTCAAGGGAAAGATTAGGCTGGTATTATAGATTTGAGAGCAAAAAATCTTGAGACGCACTTATAAAACTGAGCAAGACAATGTAGTGAAAGAATACGGCCCCAGTCTTACTTCATCCCTGCCTTGGCTCACCCTAGCCTTAGCCTTTGGCAGAGAATTCAGTCTTTGAAATCCAGCAGGGAGCATTATCTAAAGAATGGACCTGCCAGCACTGAAATTGATTTAAGAGGTTCTAAAACGGTGCCGAAACCGGTTTGGCTCAGTGGATAGAGCGTCGGCCTGCAGACTGAAAGGTCCCAGGTTCGATTCCAGTCAAGGGCATGTACCTGGGTTGTGGGCATATCCCCAGTGGGAGATGTGCAGGAGGCAGCTGATCGATGTTTCTCTCTCATCGATGTTTCTAACTCTCTATCTCTCTCCCTTTCTCTCTGTAAAAAATCAATAAAATATATAAAAAAATAAAAATAAAAATAAATAAAATAAAACGGAACCATGCTTCATCAAAAGAATTGCAACTACCCCAATAAATCTTGAAAATCTATACAGTGGATCTTACTTTTTTTAAACAGGGATGTAGTTTAACCAGTATAACCCTGTTACTGGGGTTCCCAGGTAATATTCTCTTTACAAAAGGGATCATGTGTTTGGAGTTGATATAACACAGGTGATGCAACATATCTGGGCCAAGGTAAGTCAGTCCCTGAGGGATCAATTTGGTAAACATGAAAAGAAAGCGTTTTCTCTAGAGAAAATAGTATTTGCAGAAACAACCATACAGAAATGTTAAAGGACACAGTCTCGAGGCTTGGGTCTGCTTCTCGTTCATTCTTACCTGGTAATTCAGCTCATCAGTATTCTATTTAAGTTATTTATATTAGTTGCATAATCACTGAGGTACTTTGTGAGGATGGACTGTTATAAAACTACCTTTCCTGCAAAGTTTGAAATAAACGATAATTTGATGTTTTGAGTCAATTGTGGTAAAACTGTGAAAAGAAACATCAGTCCACATGTGCAATTGGCCAATGTGACTCCCACCCATGAACCAGGTGAGGTCCTGAGGACCACCGACCTCCGCTCCTCACAGCAAGGGGCCAGTAGAAATGAAATAAAAGCCGCCTTTGTAAGTGTAGATTTCCCACTAGCCGCCTTTAAAAAAGGGTAAGAAGAGACCAGTGAAAGTATCAATAATATATTTAACTTAGTCCTAAATATCTAAAAACTTTTCTCCATATGTAATCAACATAAAAAGCAATTAATGAAATAGTTTACATTCTTTGTTTTGTACTAAAAAAAGGATATATATAAAAATGGTATTGAAAATCCTGTGTGTATTTTACACTTACAGTACATCTTAATTCAGATGCTAAATTAACAGTTATACTAAAATGTAGTCCTACCAAAACAAAACAAAACAAAAATTCTTAATGGAGAAAGATTTTGCACTGCTTCCATTTTAAAATGTAAATTTAGATTAACTTAAAATTAGATTAAAATGCAGTTCCTCAGTTGCACACACTACACTTTGAGTGCCCAGTAGCTACCTGAAGAGGAGCTACAGGACCGGACAGCACAAATCAATGATACCAGCTGCCAGCCTGTTATACACATATCTCAGGCCTCACCCAGGGCCTCCTGAGTCAGAAGCTGTATTTTAATGATTCACAGGAGACTGAGATTCATGTGAAAATTTAAGAAGTACTGTTAATAGACTTTTAATAGTTTCATCTTCCTCATCATTGACTTCACTATAGAGTTCAGGTCTTTAGTGCCTCTTAATTGGTCTCTCACCTCCAATCCACAGTTAGTCTTCTGGAAACCCTGCTCAAAGACTTTAAACGGTTCACTAAATGCTAGCTGAATAAAATCCAAATGAACTTGCCTTAGTATGCAAGGTCCTATTCAATGTGGCTATGACCTAACTTTTCTACCTTATTTCATTCACTAAATACCTCCGGAAAGAAGAAGCATGCTGAGCTATTCATTCTTTCTCCCACTGAATAGGTATCATGTGCCACTCACTGTGCTGTGATAGGTAAACAAACATGGATAAAGTCAGGTTCCTGCTCTAAATTAAGTAACAATCGGCTTGCAAGGGATGTGGGAAAGGAGCATATATTTGAACAACTAAGTATAATGGAATTGTCAAAATGGAATTATCCTCGAGGTGCACAGGCCAAGGGAGGAAGGAATAATGAAGAGCCCACTAGCCCTTGGATCCTGGACTCTGCTGACTACACCTGGGAGCTCTTTCCTCGCCAGTCCTGCTGCAGGGTATGTTGTAGGCACAAATGTACATTCCCACAGGTCGGATACCTTGGTGATTATATATGGTCCCCCACTTGGATGGGGAGAAGGCAACTGATCAATGTTTCTCTTGCACATTGATGTTTCTCTCTCTCTCACCTCACTCTCTCTCTCTCCTCCTTCCTCTTTCTAAAAATTAATAAAATCCTCAGGTGAGGATTTAAAAAAAGAGTAGTGTATTCTCAAGATCTCATTTTCTGAACTTGGACATATGAAGGATGGGAATATAAACACTTTGAGGAACCAAACTTGTTTTTCCTGGTCATAACTAGAAAACACACCTAAATGGTTGTATGTATCTCAACAAGTCTACAGTTTCATTAAAAGAATGTTAATTGTATTAAAGTGTCCTATGAGGTGGCCAATCTAAATTGTCTTCCAAAATTACTATCAAAAGAGGTTTACATTTTGCTTTCTAATTATGAGTAATGACATTTTTTTGTTAATAAAATTGCTCATTGTTTATTGTTCCAAAATAAATAAAAGACACATTTGGGTAATGGTCTTTGTAGAAAATGAAGAAGGAAAGAGTATAAAATGATTAAAGATTAGTAGTATATATCATATAAAATAATATACATTTTTTAATCTTTGAAACAAATGGCATGCAATGTTGGTATTGTGGGTACATGACAAAATTTAGTATTAATTAAGGGACTAAAACATAGTTTTAGCATTAATTAGAGGACATAAACATTAATTAGAGGACTAAAGCCACTTTCAAACTTTATCCTTGACTCTACTACCAAGATTACTTAGTGTGCACCCTGAGTCATAAGTAAGTATCAAAAGAAGAATGAAAATTTAACCTAAAACAACCCAAGGACAGTCTTGGAAGGCTGGATAAATATGTTTGCAGAATCCCTACGTCTTCAGTTCCAAATTTAACTGTATAAATGTTAAAATGTTATGCTATGGCCTAGAGTTGAAAGATAAAATACAGGAAACCAAAGTTAAATTTGAATTGCAGATAAATAATGTTTTAATATCAATGTATCCCATGCAATTTTTACACTAACAACTTACTCACTGCTTATCTGAAATTCAAATTTAACTGGGCAACCTCCACTTTTATTTGCTACATTGGGAACGCCGCAGACAACAATAAATTAAAACCTTGGTGTGTTTCAAAGTGGCAATGTGAGCCATGTTAGTCAGATTCCAAACCAGCACCCTAAATTGTTGGTTATGCCTCTCTCCGCCATCGCATCCTTTTCAGCTTCCCAGAATGTACTGAGGGAACCCTGAAGTGTGGCTCAAAAATGCTGAATGCGAAAGAGGAAAGATGCGGGCTGTGTGACAGTTCTTGGAGTCAGGCATTGGCGTTTCTGGAAATAATGGGGTGGGGGTGGGGGGTGCGGCTGGACACAGATCAGGTCCTTGGACCTACCCAAGACCCTGCAGGCCAATGCGTTAACGCGCGTGCCAAGTGGCGTCAAAGCCACGCGGATAGACCTGGTGTCCGTTACAGCTCAACCGCTGGCAGGACCAGGGCGTGGGGGCTACATCTGTGAAGCCCCTATTAGGAGAGCAGGCGACCACGCCAGGTCCCTATGTCAGCCCACCCCCTTCTCTCTGACCCAGCAATCCAGGAGCCCCGAAGCGAGACAGTTGGCGGGAGAAGCCACCCTCCGCTTACTGGTCTGAGTCATCCTGTAGATACAGAAACAGGAGAAGCTGAAGAGCATGACCGCGATGAGCGCCATCAGCAAGTTCACTTGCTTGACCCTCATGGAGCTGGTGGGGTCCGGTCCGGCAGCCGGCAGCGCAGCGGTGGCGGCGGGGAGCAGGGCCCACACCACCGAGGACCAAGAAGCACGCGAGCGCCTGCGCCCCTGGTCGCGCGGCCCTGCGCACCCTCCCCACGGTGTCCCTGGGACCCCGGCACACCCGCCCCTTGGGAGCTCCCTTCCCTAAGATAACTCAGCACCCTTCGCCTCCCGAGTATGGCTCAGCACTTAGAATCCGAAGGTTGTAGGGCTGCGGTTAGTTAAATGACAAGCTATGGGGCTGACACGTGGTGAGGACTCAGGAACTCACTTTATCTTCCTGTAGGAGTGACTTTTGTGCCAGACTCTGGGCTAAACAGTTTCCATATAGGATCTCAGGTTACACAGCTGCAAATGGTTCCTCAAGTCTTATACATAGATTTCAAAAATCCCTACAGAAAATATGTATCTTTACTTTCAGCTGGTTAGCCTTAAATGGTAACCATCCCAGGTCCAAATGGCTTCAGTGGCTGAAATGTTCATGTGGGACGTGATCAACCCCACATGATTTAGTTCAATCCCCTTACCTTTATGTTTTATCCGTTGGTACCCCCTACCCAGGAAAGGAGCAGGGAGTCAACTTTTATGAAAGAAAAAGCTATGTCTACGATGAGCAGCAGCCCTAGGGAGATCTGCTGAGCTCTCCCAAGTTCAAGGTGGGAGTTCCTCAGACCTTCAGCCAAGGCTGGGAAACACTAGGTGAACTTCAGAAGGGCGAGACTCTCTCCAGTCTCCTTAAACGTGTTTTTCTATTTGGGTTCTCCACTCTGATCACTCTCCTCCTGTGTGGGACTCACTGGCAGTGCCTGGTCAAACGGATTCTACTTCAAACCCGCCTAGCACCACCGGGCTGGTTTCTGGCCCTTTGAGGAATGAAGATTCACACACACGCCACCCTGTCATTATAAGCCATTTTCTCGTGAGCTAGTGGCCAGGAGTTGTGGCCTTCAGTTGAGCAGAGACCCAGCCAGCTCCCCAAATAGGGAACTGGGAGAAATGAATACATCTACTTTATCCTCCCGCCTCCCGTCAGACTCTTGCCAGTCTTCACATTGGCTAAGCTCTCCGGGAAGCCAGAAAGCAAGGAAGTCCAGCCTGATGTCCTAAAGCAGTGATGGAGAACCTATGACACCCGTGTCAGAGGTGACACGCAAACTCATTTTTTTGGTTGATTTTTCTTTGTTAAATGGCATTTAAATATATAAAATAAATATCAAAACTATAAGTCTTTGTTTTACTATGGTTGCAAATATCAAAAAATTTCTATATGTGACACGGCACCAGAGTTAAGTTAGGGTTTTTCAAAATGCTGACATGCCGAGCTCAAAAGGTTCGCCATCACTGTCCTAGAGCATACAAGCCTGCCTCCTGGGCTCTGGAGCAGAGTAGAGAAAGCTGTAGGCTAGAGTGAGGTGGGGGAAGGAAGCTGTTCAGCACAAAGCTATCTCCAAAATCAATAAGGTATTGTTCTCTAACTTGAACTCCAGTTTCACATTTTCAGCTGCCTTTAAGACTCAAAAAAGCACTTTGCTCTCACACCTTAATGAATCTGAAATCAGTATATCTTTGAGTTGATTTTTACATTTTGTAAGATTTTATCTTCTTCTTTTGTCTTTTTCCAAAGAAAGGAAAAACCAAAATCATCTAGTCAGCCAATGGTCCGTCTATGAGTCAGACAGAACACATGATATGTATTGAGCACCTACTGTGTGTCAGTCCCTGGATAGGTGCTAGAGATACAAACAGTCACCGGCTGGTTCTTGGCTCCAGCTTCTTCCTCATGCTCAGACATGAACTGCCCTCCCCACACACTCATATTCCTACCTATCAAAGATTCCGCTGAAATGCCACTTCCTCCATGAAGCCTTCATTGGTCTCCATCCACCAAGGGATCACTATCTTCTTTGAACTCTTTGTAACACTCAAATCCTCTCTCAGGGCACTCAATCTGCATCATATTTAATTGTTATGCACATATTTTATTTCCTCTGCCATGTGATAAAGCCCTAGAAGAGAAAGACACTTTTTATATGATAAGTTTTTATATCATACTAGAGGCCCAGTGCATGAAATTCATGCACAGGTAGGGTCCTTAGTGGCTGCAGGCCGTTGGCCAGGGCCTCCCTTCTCGTGGTTGGCTGGACAGCCCTGCGCCCTGGTCGAACTCCTGATCGAGGGGACAATTTGCATATTGGGCTTTTATTATATAGCATTCCCCACTGCACATTTCAGGGCATGTTATAGATCAAAGGTACTGACTGAAACACAGCCTGTGGTACAACTGAGCTACAGTTGCAACCAATCACTGTACTCACTGCCCAGTACCACTGAAGCCAATAATATCACTCCAGCAATCCAGTAGCTAGACAACAGCAGCATTCTCAAAGACCCTCAGAGTTCCCTTTTATGATTTGCTCTTTAGTGTCACACTCAGACCATGGGAAGTAGAGAATTACCAGGCTAAAGATAAATATTTGCTCAAATAATAGAAATGGGAAGAGTGGCCTCTGGGGATACTACCAGCATCACAGCCCTTAAGGCTTCTTTAGTTAACCCGGATCTAAACACTGGTCTCTTCTGTTAGTAGCACAGAAAAGTAAGCAATGAGGACAGATTTTTCTAGTCTCCTATATAGACAGGATCCTGAAGGAGAAAACGATCTGAAAGATAATGACTGTTGATAAAATGTCAGTTGTCTTGGCCCCTATTTCTGTTTCAAATTACTTAGAAATCAGCCATCTGTACCAAGTGAGTGCCATTTGTTGAGCACAATTCAGGAAAATGACAGTATCAAAGGGATTTTTATGGACCATCTATGACTGCTGTCGCTAAACTTTAGTATGCACAAGAATCATCTGGAAACCTTGTTAAACACAGATTACTGGGCCCATCTTCAGAGTTTCTGATTCAGTAGGTTAAGGCTGGGACCCCAAATTTTGCATTTCTGACAAGCCCCAAATGATACTGATGCTGTGGGCCTCAGGAACTACACTTTGTTTTTGTTTGTTTGTTTTTAGTTTATCTTTATTGCTTAAAGTATTACAGATGTCTCCTTTTTTCTCTCATTGAGTCCTTCCATCCTGCTCCTGCCCCGGGAACTACATTTGAGAATCACTGTATGATAGCACTCCATAGAAGCATAGGTTATACTTAGAAAAATACCCAAACCAACCCAAGATACTTATTTAATAAAGACACCACATCCTCCACCACCAGTGTAGGGGAATCTATTATGTCCCCTTGGCCTTTATATTCCAGAAGTTAACAATATGTACAAAATTTGCCTCTTATTTTTTCCATCACCATTTATCTCCCCCATACCCTCTAAATAAAATAAAAAGTTCAATGAAAAAATTTGTCTCTTATACTCATGAATGTACCATGACTAGCCTGACTAGTGGAAAAAGAGCTCACAAGCTTCTAGGACTTTATCCTGAATGAAAAGCCTACAGAAGACAAATTGAAGATGTCCCTTCCAGCAAGCAGAGCTTGCAACCCAACAACTAGATGAACAGACACAGGAATGTGGTACAGACAAGTAGTCCAACATGGATCAACAAGGGCTGGGGGTTTTTTTGTTTTTGTTTTTGTTTTTAATTGTCCTTCCCATGGTAATAGCGCTTAAATTTTCCTTAGGGAAACTGTGGTACTTCAACAATTCTTTCATCTGTGCATGTTGCTGCTCACAAGTAGAGTGGAGCCTGTCACCCACCTTATCACTCGTGATCAATCGAAAGTAGGGGAGGAATGCTCTGGGACTCTTGAGCCGGGCTTTCAGAGGACTGGCATCTTTTACCTTCTCCTTTTTGAAGCCCAACTGCCATGCTGTAAGGAAGTCCAATCCAAATCACCGAATGCGTAGAGACTACGTGGAGAGGGACACAAGGACGAGAGGCCATCTTGGACGTTCCAGCACCAGCCGAGCTCTAAATGAACACAGCGATGTGGGGACCCCACATAAAACTAGCAGAGCTGCCTCGCTGAGGCCAGACAACCCAGAGAATCACAAGAAATAAGTTACTGTTTTAAGCCACAAAATTGGGAATGGTTGGTTCATGTCCTTTGTTAAAACCGTTCCCCCTTTAGTTCCTCTCATATTTGAACAAAACACATTCACCTAAGTCAGTGGTCAGCAAACTGCGGCTCAGCAAACCGCGGCTTGCGAGCCATATGCGGCTCTTTGGCCCCTGTGGCTCTTCCACAAAATACTGACATCTGCGCATGGGCCACGAAGTTTCAATTGCACTGTACGTGCGTGCCCACATGTGGTATTTTGTGGAAGAGCCACACTGAAGGGGCCAAAGAGCCGCATGTGGCTTACAAGCTGAGGTTTGCAGACCACGGACCTAAGTGATCCGGTCAGCCCTCCATATCTTCACATTGTATTTTCAATAATGTTTCAGTTACCAGTTTTAGTATCAAGTTAATAACTACTTTACAGATGGTAAGGAATATACTATGTTCATGTCACGTTGGGATTTGGGGAGCCTATTTCTGCACACTGGGGTGTGGGATGCATCCTTTGGTCCAGAGCAGTGGTTATCAACCTTCCTAATGCCGTGACCCTTTAATACAGTTCCTCATGTTGCTGTGACCCCCAATTTCATTGTTACAAATTGAACATAATTAAAGCATAGTGGTTAATCACAAAAACAATATGTAATTATATATGTGTTTTCCGATGGTCTTAGGTGACCCCTGGGAAAGGGTCGTTCGACCCCCAAAGGGGTTGCAACCCACAGGTTGAGAACCACTGGTCCAGAGAGATGTATGACAGGGAACCAGATAGCCTTGACAGGGTTTGGACTTTAGCCCAAGATAGAATAAATGTCAAACCCATCTGACTCCTCCAGGGACTGAAAATAGTAATCCTATATAATTCACTGGTTTATAGGCTTGGATCCCTGTGCCCAGGAGACTATTCCAAATGTCATCTTTAAATGGCTACTTTTTCAGTGTTGTGATTAGTATTCAACAGTCTCCTACCATATTGGTGACTTAAGAGACAAGTGATATACATCCTTATTCCACCACTACCGCATGCCTTTGGCACCACTGTCCTCACTAAAATTACCGAGGTGGCTACTTCTAGGGAATGACAGGGCATCAGCCTGACATTTCACTGATCTTCTTGAACCAACTCAATCCTTGATGTGGGCATCTCTGTGGCCCACTATGACCCTCTCTTGGAAGTTCCTTAGGGCTTCCCACAATTGCATCCCCTACACTAGGGCTATTCTTAATCTTTACTCACCAATGTTCTCATATTGGTTACTGACTGTGACTCTTTAAATGTTGAAACCTTGCTCTGAGGCACAGAACTAAGTTATTCCTTCACTGCCATGTATATTGCTCTCAACTTGGCCCATTGCATTGGCTTATTTACTGCCCATCGAACAAAGAGTAGGTGACTTTTTAATGGAGATTCTACTGTACACTAGCTCTCATGGATAAACCAAGAAATGTGTTTTATTTTAGTGGATAGTTTTGAGGTTTCAACTGTTCAGCAACAGAAGTCAACTGCGAATTAGCTCTAAAGCAGATATGCTACCTGCTCATCTCTGTGTTATAACACTTCGGAGATACCGCTCAAGAAACAAATTCCATTTTATTTGAGAGTTTTCTTGTGCCGCTTCCTCTTTATAATGATCTCCTTCTGATATTTTCCATATTGTATCATAGGTAGTTCAGATCTTAATATACTTTGCCACTCTTAAGTTATGGGAAATGTTTTCATGCTGGCAAACTAGCTCTCTAGCACCATCATCAGGAACTTTTTGAGTCTAAACATCCCAGTGGTAGCCACAAGGTGGCGGTATTATGTTTCATTCAAAGCCTCCCGTTTGTGTGTATTCTGGGGTCAGAAACTTCTAAAATTATGTGTGAATGTGTTGGAATGGTAGGGTCTCAGAAGCATACGTGGGCCACTGCCCATTATATATATTTTAGAGCTTGCCAAATAGTCCTTCAAAATGTTGTGGTGCCTCTGCCACTCTCCATTGACTATATCATACAATCTTAGACCTCTGACCTGGGTCAAATAAAGATTTCTTGACCCTCAAGTTGATTGCCCTTTTCTCCCACAACATTGATAGTTGAATTAAAATCACTACCCTGAGCTAAACATACCTTATTTTCCTTCAACATCACTGGCTTTAAACTCATGCAGGCTGGGATAACTGGAGCAGATCTGATAGGTAAACCTAGGTGAGGTGGATGCAGAAGCTAGAGTGGGCTTCCCTCATCTCAGCTATAATTAATGTGCCACCAAACCCTTTGTAGGGGCCCTGTTAATTTTCCTGCTCCTCTATTCCCCTTTATCCTCTGACTTAAAAAACAACAACACCAATCATAAATAGTTCTACCTGATTCGATGTTTATTTTCTTTGTTCTGGTTACCAGTTCCACCCCAGCCCATAACTTAATTCTGAATAGCTTAAACTTTCATTTGTAAAGCCCATTACCAGTGGCTGTGAGAATAAATCTGCCTTGGCATTCTGTATATTTCACCGTTATCCCGTTGAAAGAATCATACCTAAACATGAGGAGTACCCCTAATCAGTGCCTAACATGGTTTCAGGGAAATGCAATGCAAATCAGCATAAATTAATCAGGGCTGCCACTGTCCTTAATATTTTTTAAAAATATATTTTATTGATTTTTTACAGAGAGGAAGGGAGAGGGATAGAGAGTTAGAAACATCGATGAGAGAGAAACATCGATCAGCTGCCTCCTGCACACTCCCTACTGGGGATGTGCCCACAACCAAGGTACATGCCCATGACTGGAATCGAACCTGGGACCTTTGAGTGTGCAGGCTGACGCTCTATCCACTGCGCCAAACTGGTTAGGGCTGTCCTTAATATTTTTAATGCTTCCTCAGAGGAAACCCATTTCTCAGTATAAATTCACTGCATTCCAGACTTTAAAACTCCAAAAGGGACTATTAATATTTAACTTGGGTTCTCTACGGATCAAATGCTGAACACTGCAAGAAGTTGTTGATTAACAGCCATACTAATAACCCTTTCTATTAAGCAGCTTCTAAAATCAACAGTGTCTTAGTTTGTTTACACGGATAACCCAAGAAAGCAGGGACTCTTCAGTACTACTCAAAAATATTACCAAACTCCAGTGGGCTGCAGCCTTTGTTTTCCATGATAAGACCAGGCAAAAGCACACAGCTTAGTTAGAGACCTAAGCAGGTCCCACCTTTTTCTTGAAGCCAGAATTCTAAGCTTAGGACTTAACCACCATTAAGCCAAGGTACATGGAAGAAAGAAATCTGAGAATAAGAAGGTCAATCTTCCAGAGGGACAAATCTGGTCCAATATATTTGCCAGTTACATGCAAATAGGCAGTCATGTGTACATGACAATTTAATGTACAGGGACCCTGATTCCAATAAGTGCAGTTCGATTCACTTCTCAGGTTCTGACCAAACAGGCTAGCAGTCTCTTCTCTTGGAGAAAAACATGATTGAAGTAGGCCAACAGGCAGCATGAAGACAAGAAGAGCTCTCTGCACTCCCTACCGTTAGTACAGCACATTGAAAAGGTAAAAGGGTTCTATCACTTTATGACAGGATTATCTCACTTTCTATTTCACAAAGGTCTTGTGAGCTAATGCAAAGACCCCTGAAACAGAAATTAGTTTCTACTTCTTAATTTGTCAAATTGGCTGTATACTTTGCCTTTCTGAATCTTCTTATGTGCAATAAAAATATTCAATATTCAATGAAGTGATCTTCAAGTTCAAGACCTAAGATTCTATGATGTCATTATTATATGTCCATATTTCATTACCAAGTTGACCATTAGTTGCTTCTATGGAGAGGGGATAATGGCTTATGCAAGCTTCACATGTCTGGTGTTTTACAATTAGTACCTTTTAAACAATGTTCGTTGAGGTGTGGAAAAGTGTGTTTTGCTGCTTTAATGTGTGTTAACAATGGGATGAAGGGAATATACATATACACATTTACATAGAATATTCCTGGAGGTTTAAACCAGCAACTAATACTGGTTGTTTTCGAGCAAGGGGGCTCAAGGATCAGGAGTCTTGGGTGTGTGTGTGTGTGTAGGTGGGGAGTATCTTTCAATATAAATTGTCCTTTGTACTTACATTCTGCGTTTCCCTTCTTTCTCCTGCAGCCACACTGGCCTTCTTGCTATTCCTCCAATTTACGAAGTATCTTCCTGGTTCAAGGCCCTTGAGCTTGCCATTCTAGTGCCTAGAATAGAACGCACTCATAAGGTTCACTGCCTTACTTCACCTGGACACTGCTCAAATGTCACCTTAACACAGAGACTCCCCTGACTACCTGTATGTAAAAACTCCCTTCCCCATACACCTTATTTTAGGACCACCTGGCGATAAATATTTGTGTTTATTTACTGTAAGACTACCTTTTGGAACCCTGACTGGTACATAACAGGCAAACAACAAATGCTTAAATTAAGAGACGTGACTTTTTAAAATCAGGACATACATTTCTTTGTCAAGAAAAACAACCAGTTAAGGAATAAATGTTTGATGAATTAACTGTTAGATGTTTATTATTATAGTACTAAGTCCACACTTCTTTCCTCAACATATAGGACTCTCCTTATCTGCCACTGATTAGCCACGAGCAAGTTATTAAACGTTCTGTTTCCTCATCCGTAAAGTGGGACCATTCATAATTACAGCTGACCTTTGAACGTGGGGTTGGAGTCCAATATACAGTAGAAAATCCACGTAGAATTTAAGTCGGTCCTCCGTATATGTGAACGGAAGGTGGAAAATACACGGAATGAAGATTCAATGTAGGTGAGAGCGCAATGATAGCTACCAAAAGCACTTCCACGCCTGGAGTGTAGAAGCCGCACACGGTGTCAGCTTGCTCAAAAGACCGCGAGAGAAGGATCCAGAGCAGCGCCAGGTGAGACCAATCTGCGGGGCGGGGCGTGCCTCCAGGTAGCCGTTGCTAGGGAACCGTCTAGCGTCCTTTCAATACTTGCACGCGCGCGCCAAAGCAACTCTGCTCGACCTTCTTGCGGCGTTAGCAATTGGTGGAGCACGGACCAATCAGAGGAGGTCGGGGGGCGGGGCAGGGCGGGCAGTGTCTCGGTTAAGGCGTTCCCGTTGCCTCGCTCCCCGACTTCCGGGTCACAGTGCTAGTGGGGAACGCAGTGCGAGTAGCGTCGTTTCCGTTGCCGGCTGTTTGCAGTTGGGGAAACCGAGGCAGACTCCAGCTTCCCCTAGTTCTTCCGCTCCTGTGAGGTGGCTGCTCTTTCTTTCCTCTCGCCCCGTGCTGCTTCAGTGCGGGGGCGCGAGCCCCGCGGTGTCCCACAGCAGAGCCGCGGGGCGCCGGGCCGGCGGGGCTTTGTGCGAGCCGTTCCCTCCCGCTCGCGGGCAGCGATGGAGCCGGGCTCCGAAACGGGCCCTCGGCGCAGCGACTCCCCAGGTCCGGGGAGCTCAGGCGCCGCGAGGCTTGCTCTCCCTCCGCTTGGCAGTTCCTTTGTCTCGATGGGTCACGTTCACGCTCCAGTTCAGCCCATCTCCGATGAGCACCGTTTCT
The DNA here is from genome assembly GCF_964212035.1 of Myotis nattereri. NCBI lineage: Eukaryota > Metazoa > Chordata > Mammalia > Chiroptera > Vespertilionidae > Myotis > Myotis nattereri. Next base: position 61,154,501 of record NC_138080.1, on the reverse strand, counting down.
GCTCCGACCTGCGGGGATTTCGAAACTGACAATCTCACAGGCCCTGGTCTAGAGAGGATGTATAAGTGGGAATGTCTAAGGCAGGAAGGAGATGAGCATTTTTGTTTATTGTTAAGTAATTACTCACTCGCATTGCCCCCATCGCGCTTCATTTAGGAGTTGAAGGTTTGTCTTATGACATAAAGATTCCGTTTTATTGAGGGCGTAGTTCATTTCCCTCTAGTAATCAGTCCTTCGCCTGTTGGAAGGAAAATCAAGACTTAGCCAGGATTTGATCAACTCGGTGCTCAACTTGTGTACTTGAGTTTGTAAGCCATGTGTAGTGTTTTTATTTGCTGGCATCACCCGACAGGAATAGATGCAACTGGAATCATCCACAAGGGATTAAGAAAAGCTTATTCCTTATAATAACAATTCTGATACATGGGGTATTTTATTTAATTGTTGTTTAGTTGGGTTCCTTTTGTTCGTGAACTGTTGAGCCCCAAATCTCAAAGAATGAAAAATTAAAATAGGGAACTGAGAACTTTAAGTAAGTAGTTGTGATTTGACAGTTATTTTTTTTACAAGTGATAAATTGGCCATTTGACCAGCCATCATTTAATCTAAATAGTATATATTACACCTGTCATTGTTTCCTTAGATTCCTAAAACACTTCTACAGTGGTATAGCATAATAGATATTATAATTTGAGATTTGGTAAGTTGGATAAACTAATTTTTTTCCATTTTAAAATCCAGTTTAAGGTAATTAAACCTGTCATATATTTCTTTCTCCAGGAAAAAAAATGTTTATTTCCTTGTGGGACTTCTTCTATGGGCACTTTTTTCGATTTTGGATGAAATGGCTCTTACGACAGATGACTGGAAAGTGTGAATTGCAGCGAATTTTTGATACCTATGTAGGTGCACAAAGGACACACAGGATAGGTAATGTTATTTGAAAAAGAATAATTAAAACTAATGAATTTTTTTTCTCAATATTCAGTGACATGCACTCATTGTGTGTCTTGATCAAGTCACCTGAACTCAGTTTTATAATCGTTGGAATCTAGCATTGAATCCTTTCAGCTCTAGAACTACATGGCCTTGCAGAAAAAGAAAGGGATTATTATTAAGTTTCCCATCTATGCGAACAATTATTTTCTCTGGCTTCTGAAATTCATTAGTTGTGCCTTAGATTATAGTTATAACCTATATTTTAGAGAAAAATCGCTAGACTTTTATAAGCCCTTTGACATTTTCATCCAAGTGATGAGAAAGAGTATCTCTATCTACATCCATTTTTATACTCAGCATCCTTCATCAGTCTTTTAATCTCTTATGTAATGCATGAAAGAACAATACTAGGTATACAGTGATCCCTAGGAATCATTATTAGACTCAAAACATGCACTGTTTAGAACTCTAGCTAGCCAGTAGCCACAGGCGGCGATTGGGCACCTGAAATGTGATTTGAGCAGAAGCATAAACTATGCGCGAGGTTTGAAAGACTTCATATAAACCAAGATTATAATTGTTCATATTCATTATATGTGGAAATATTTTGGGTATATTGGTTTAATATATTTTGGGTATGTTGGTTTAAAATAGTAAAATGTATTTTATCTGTTTCTTTTACTCTAATGTGGCTGCTCTAGAAGATTTTCAAGTACATGTGTGGCACACATTTTGGCTTGCATTATGTTTCTATTGAACAATACTGTTCTAGTACCTTTTGAAGTTCATCAGCTTTCAATGCATAATTGAAAATATTACTTTAAATTAGAACACAGATGAGTGACAAATAACGGTGGAGGTCGTTTCTCTTTGGCCAGGGTAAAGAAGGCCAGCAACCGGCCTCAGTTGATGCTCACTGTGTTGAATGGAAAACCATGACTTAACCAGGCTTTCTTTGAATTGACCAAGGGTGCTTCAGCTAAGAAATCCACCCCTGTAAGATTTGGGGAGTGGGTGTTGGTATCCAAGGCATCATGAAAGGATGACAGACATAAAGAGAGAGTAAGCCTCGGGGCAGCTGGATGATTGAAGTTTGTTTACTTCCTGACTTTTCTCACAACTTTGTGGCTGCCTTAAATTATTGCCTCTCTTTTGATTTGCCCTTTTAACTGTTCTGAGAACAAAGTCTTGGTAAGAAATCTTGGCAGCATTGGTGTTTTATAGTGTGTGTGTGGCGGGGGAGGGGGACATACGTTAATGCTTTACTTTGTGGCAAAAGCATTTTTCTGGAATTTTTCAAATTGCTAAGAAAAAATCTTTAAGCAAATGTGCCAGAAAAAATTGTTTACTAAACCAATAAAAATATTACTCATTCTTATTGAAATAGAAAACAAGAATGAAGAAGCTGTTTTGCTATTTGTCTGGTTTGAGGATGGGTAAATAATCTAAAGTCTTTTCATTTTTGCCACTGTGTTGTTGTTTGATTCAGTTGCTAGCTCCTGAAATGGAAACGCTTACTCCTTCAGGCTAACAAATGAAGAAAATGTAGTAGAGAGCACTCTCACTTTAGTCTTACCACGAGTTTCTGGGACAGGAGCTGTTCCGGGGTAGCCATGTGTGAATTTGCAGTGGTTAGTACACTTGGAGGTCTGCACAGAAACAGATGACTGGGGAAATTCGGTCGGCCTCACCGCTGTGGCTGTGGTATGTTGTGTTGGGTTGAGGATTTTGGAATCATCTAGTTGTCTATAAGGATACTGTAAGGATGAAATTTTTAAATGTTTGTTATGTTATTCAAGTAAAAGTACTATCTTCTAGAAAGTAATGTATTATTGGCTTGATATTTATACTCTTTGACTATGGAGTAATTTACAAACAGTATTTAAGGGATAACATCCTTTTATTTCCATTTCAGAAAATTCCTTGATGTACTCCAAGAATAAGGTAGGATCATATCGAGGTGATAATTCCAGAAAATTTAATTGCAAGATAACTTTTCCTTTAAAAGGATGCTTCAATTTTAGAATTAATTATTAATGTCCTACCAGAAGAGTCTTTGCTGTATAAAGTATTGAGTGAAATTTTCCCACTTTAGAAGTAATTTTTAATTGTTAAAATATTTCCTCTGCGTGTGTGTGTGTGTGTGTGTGTGTGTTTGCGCGTGCGCTATTCATGCACAAAGAAGGTATTTGAATAATTTGTCCTGTTCTTAAGTTTTTGCTTGTTTATTTTGTCTCAAGACTCGATAGTTTTGGGGGAAGCAAGTCTTGGGGGAAAACATTCTTTTAGGCTGTGTCCTTAGGATAGGTTCTTATGCACTTACTTGTTTGATGGAAGGAAGGATCCAATGGACATTTATAGGTTGTATTATTTAAGAAATCTGTTTTGTATGCATAGAACAAAGACCAGAGGCATATATGCTACTCTGTTACCAGTGGCTATCACTGGTGGTAAGATTACAAGATTATTTGCGTTTTCTTCTTTGTGTTATTCTGCATTTAAAAATTTTCTGACTTCTGCCTTTAAAATTTTTATGCACATATATATATTTTTTAATATATTTTATTGATTTTTTACAGAGAGGAGGGGAGAGAGATAGTTAGAAACATAGATGAGAGAGAAACATTGATCAGCTGCCTTCTGCACACCCCCTCCTGGGGATGTGCCTGCAACCAAGGCACATGCCCTTGACCGGAATCGAACCTGGGACCTTTCAGTCCACAGGCTGACACTCTATCCACTGAGCCAAACCAGTCAGGGCTATGCATATATTTTTATGTAATTTTTGAATTTTATAAGAAGTGTCTACTTCATAAACACACTGTGGTGGTAGCTCATTCGCTAGGAGAACCTGTTCATTTTCAGTTAAAGAAGTCTTCATCTGAAACATGTTGCTTCTCTTTCAGTTAATTAAATGGTTGAGTGATTTAAGCCCTACTGAAAATTTGAAACAAATTTGGTTTCGGTTTGCATTTAAAATCTGCATTGTAGAGTTGACTAAATACCTCAAAATTTACTGTTCTTTTTCGGTATGGGATTTTTCTCAATCAGCTGTTTATCACATCTGTAGGTTTTACAGAAAGCAACACTTGTTGTTCAGAGTGAAGTGGACAAGTGCATAGAAGATATAATGAGAGAAAAGAATATCAACTCGGAGAAGGATGTCAGGTATGCTGTTGGGCAGTGTTCTTTTTTATGATGCGCCTGCATCCTGGGAATGTGCTGATCACACGCAGTTGGAAAGCGTTAGAGCTGGAAGGGCAGTGGAGAGTATCTGATTCCCTGCTTTCAGGGGGTCCAGAGAGGAGAGAGACAGAAACAGATCTGAAGCCTGTATCTTTTGGTTCCCTGCCCAGCACTGTTGCCTATTTACCACCTGCCTTCTTTAAGGTAACTTACCATTACCTTCCCAAAGTTACATAACTGCAGCTGCTATGTCCTTCTTCCTTCAAAATTCAGTTGCTCTGTCCTTCTCCAGGAAGGTCCTCCCTGGCCCCCCCAGTCTGTGTTAGGGGCCCCTGCTCTGTCCTGTCACAGAGCTCTCCATCATAGCATAAGCCATTGTACTGCAATCATTGATTTACTCTTGTTCTTCCCTAATAAATTTTAAGTTCCATAAGAGAAGGACTTGACTTATTCCATTTTTGAGTTCTCAGGACCAGTACATTGACTTGTAAGTATTCAGCAATTTGTTCTTTAGTCAGCATTTTCTGTGTAAATATAGAGGAAGGAGCATTTTTTTAAATATCTTTTATTGATTTTTTACAGAGAGGAAGGGAGAGGGATAGAGAGTTAGAAACATCGATGAGAAAGAAACATTGATCAGCTTCCTCCTGCACACTCCCTACTGGGGATGTGCCTACAACTAAGGTACATGCCCTTGACCAGAAGCAAACCTGGGACCCTTCAGTCCGCAGGCTGACTCTCTATCCACTGAGCCAAACCAGTCAGGGCAGGAGCAATTTATTTGGGCTGGAACAGGGAAGGGTACCGGAAAGAACTGAGGATAGTGCCACAGAAGAGGTGACATTTGAGCTGGACCTTATTGAATGGGTAGGGAGGACATGCCATGCAGAGGAAGAATGCCACCTGGGCACAAGTGCTGCAGTATCTGGGAATGATCGGGAGTCTTTGTAGCTGGGGCATTGAACTCGTGCAGAGTGGTGGTTGGAGGACTGGAGTGCTGGACTACATCTCACACTGAGGGGCAGATGTTGTTCTCTGGGTTTCTTTTTTTTTTTTTTTTTTTTTCCTTTTTTTAAGCAAACAAGCCATATTATCAGATACGTATTTTGAAGAAAATAGAAATTTGGGGATGTGGGAGGCTGGCAGAAGGAATAAGAGAGAACAGTTAGGAAACTTGACTCCTTCAAGTAAGAGATGACAAAGCTATAAATACATCAGCATAAATGAATATGTGATGATAGCTGTGAGGGACATTTCAGAGACAGAAAGGATGAGGGTTGCGGATCTTTTGATGTATTGGTGCAGAGAGGAAAGTCAGAGCTCGGAGGGTGCTAGCTTGGGGAACTACTGATTAGTGAGGTCATTACTAGGGTTAGCGACTTGTTAAGAAAAAGCATGTTTCCTCGGGGAGGACAAGCTGTTGTATTTGGGAGAACTGAGATCACCTGTCCTGGACTTGTTTATTATATGCGTATTCTTGGGAAATTCGGTCTGTTGGTGATAATCGGCCGTAAAGATTTGGGAATGTATGAGGTTGCCCAGGAAAAGAGGAAAAGAAGACACGGTTACCAAGCTTGCGCTTCCTACCGTGTCTTGTCCTCTTTCTAGATCGTGATTTATTATACGCTTCCTGATACTTTATACTAAGTTTTGTGTTTAAGGAGGCTATTGATGCCTATTGTATTAAACTGAAGGCTAGGAAATGGTTTCTAAATAGACTTATGAACCACAAGCTGTGGAAGGCATTACGTTATGGTGAAGGAATGATTTTTTATAATAATTTTGTTATTTTCAGTTTTAAAATCTGCATGAAGGCATGCTTACTGCAGATATCCGGTTACAGACAGCTCTATTTGGATGTAGAAAGTGTGAGAAAAAAACCGTATGATTCTGATAACCTGCAACATGAAAAGCTGCTTCTCAAGGTAAGTTTTGTTTTCTGCATTTGGAGTTAGTGAACACTGCAAAAATAAATCAGCTAGTAAGGTCTGTGTGCAAGTTCTCGAGGCTTGTACAGCCATCCAGTGTCATTGTCCCTTAGAGAATTTTGTTCTGTTGGTGAAAGATTTTTGGTTAACTCTTTTTGTAATTTTCTGATAAGCATCATTAAAGTATATTCGAATAAATGTTATTTTAAATGCTTTTAATTCTGAAATAGATTATAAATATGTAAAAGGAAATCTGTTAGTAATTTAAAGAAGGACCAGATAAAAACCACTCTAATCACTGATTTAGCTTCAGAGCCAGCAGAGTCTTGCCCTGTTTTAAAGCAGGGTCACAGGTCTTTGCATTTTATTTTGGGTAGCAGGATACTTTTATTAGGAGCCCTTTATTCAACAATGCCTGAAGTGGTAGTGAAACAAACAAAAAAAAAACGTATTTCTGTTCTCAGATTTTCATAAACTTATCAATTTTGTTCGTCTGTTTGATGATGTGTGATATCAAATTTAGAAAATGATTAAGTTTTTTAAACTTTATGTTGCTATCTAACACTTGAAAGCTGTCTTATGTTATGTTATGATAGATGCCTGATATTTTATCTCAGTTTTAAGGAATATATTCAGTTAAAACCAAGTCATATTATTTTCTTTCTTTTAAAGCAAAACACCCTCATAGACACAGACAACAGTATGGTGATTGCCAGAGGGAAAGGAGGCGTGGATGGGATAGAAGAGGGTTTAGGGGAGATAAATGGAGAGGGAAGGAAACTTGAGTTGGGATAGTGAACACACAGCACAATAGACAGATGATGTATTATGGAATTGTACACTGAAACCATTATAATTTTATTAACCAATGTCACCCCAATAAATTCAATTGAAAAAGTAAAAAGAAAAACCCAGGGGGGGAAACACAGTAGTTCACATGCAACTAACTGGTAAATCTGCTCCCCATTTTGGGAGCAGGGTAGTTGATTAAGGAATTCCTAATCTCATTAATTAAACAAATCATAGAAACTAACCAAAAAGCATATTGATATTAAATATTGCACCTTTGTTTTTCCTTTAAATGGTTCAGATATTCAAGTCAAGTAGTTCTACTGGGAAAGTCCTAGAGTATTCAAGTTTCTGTTCCTTAACTAGGAAAACCTTCAGTGAGATTATTGAGAGAATAAAATTAAGATAGTGGCCATTAAGAAATAGAATTAGAGGAAAGACCATAGGCAATTCCATTTAACTGAACAAAGAAAGGCCAAAGGAAAGATAGAATAAATGAAACAACAATTATGATTGCCTAGATAAAGATCTTAAAGTAAAAAACATGAGAGTACAGATCTGGCACTAAAAATGCTAAAAAAAATTATTAGCAATCTTTAGAAGTGATATAGTAGACTTAAGGAAGAGGTCCCACAAAAAATTAAAGCTATGAAAGTTTATAAAATAGTAATCATATGGATTGAATACTCTCTGTATTACTTCTTCATAATTCCAATTTTAGAATAGAGCCTACTTAAATATATAGTATCAAAGGAAAGGGCCAAGTACATAACACTATTCTCATGGAAGTAGTTTACCAATTCTGTTATATAATATATATGTACTAGAGGCCCGGTGTACAGATTCATACACGAGTGGGGTCCCTCAGCCTGGCCTGCAGGTATCAGGGGATCAGTGGACCTTCGCGCTGCCACAGCCCCGCCTTACCCGCCAGCTCGTCAGGCTCCAGGCTGCTGTCCGCTTCAATCCCTCACAGCATGAAGTAGTGTGTGAAGTGGCAGGTGGCGAGGGAGGAGCTTGAGTTGTGCCTGGCGCGCACTCGGGCACCCAGGGTGAGTGTCTGCGGGAGAAGCTCTCACCACAACAGCTGTGCTCGCCAGCCATGAGCAAGGCGTCTGGCATCCCTTGGTCAGCTGAGCAGCGCTCCCGCCTTGAGAATGCACTGACCACCAGGGGGCAGCTCCTGCGTTGAGCATCTGCCCCCTGGTAGTCAGTGCGTGTCATAGCTACCGGCCGGTCGTCCAATCATCCAGTCGCTTAGGCTTTTATATATATAGTTACTTAGCAAATAAAGATATCTCATTGTTTTAGATTTCTGTGTATTTGTTTCAAAATTTTTATGTCTTTTAAGTTGGAATAAACATACTACATTTTATGATAATTGAAAAGTTCTCTAAACATAGTCTTTGTCAAACCTATAATTTGTCTACAAAAGTTGTTTAATTGAAAGCATTTAATTTATTAGTTATATCAGCTATGAGAAGGAAAAAATCTTGGTAACTTAAGAATATCACTATTATTTGTAATATGGAAGCATGTTTGTACAGCTTTGGAATCTTTTAATGCCCACGAAAAAATTGAAGGCTAGAATCTCCAAGCAATGGGCTGACATTGGTTTCCAGGGTGATGATCCCAAAACAGACTTCAGAGGCATGGGCATACTTGGATTAATCAACCTTGTGTAAGTGAAAATAAGCTTTCTTTTCTTCTCTAAATGAAATTACATGTAATCTCCAATTTAGTTTCCTACTATCTCTAAATTTTAATAGCTGCAGTGCTAAAAGTATTTACTAATGTGTTGACAACAATAGGAAGACATTGGAAATGTACTCATGTATGTGTGTGTGATTTCTTTACTTACCAATACCTTTCTTCTTCCTTTCACTTCTGGCCTCCCTTCTGATACCTCCTACGGAATTATTTACACACTTTTATTACTTTTAATATATATATATATGTATATATATATATATATATATATATATATATACACACACACACACACACACACGTGTGTGTATATAGATAGATGATAGATAGATAGATAGATAGATAGATAGATAGATAGATTGATTTTAGAGAGAGGAAGGGAGATGGATAGAGAGATAGAAACATGGATGAGAGAGAAACATTGATTGGCTGCCTCCGGTAAGCCCCACACTATAACCCCGAGCATGTGCCCTGACCAGGAATCAAACCATGACCTGGTTCATGGGCTAACACTCAACAACTGAGCCACACTGACTGGGTTTTTATTACTTTCTTTGACCCTCTCGCCTCTCCCCTTTGGGCTGATTCCATTTTGGGAAATGTAACCAGATAAAATGATAATGAAATCTCTTTGCACTTATTCTTTACCATATGTGGCAAGTGATCTAAATCTCAGGCTTTCAGAATCTGTATGGAGTCTCTCTCCTTTTCTTCTTTAATACTTATGCTTGGGCACATATATATGAAATTGCAAAATATGTAACTAAAATCACAATTGATAGCCAGAAATATTCTAGAAAGTAGACTGGAAGATTACTTTTCTCCTATAAGGTATGCAGATGAAGAGATTCTGGTGTGTGGGTCTATCCTTGAATTGTGATTTATAGACGGCAGAATACCTGGAATGGGAACCCTAATGATTAACAAGGTTCATATAGTTACTATAAAGAAATTAGTCCTGAAATTGAGCTACATTATGGTACAATTGAGGAAAAGTAGAGAAGGGAAAATCTGGTTAGAAATTTGTATACTTTATGAAAATTTCAGTGATTGTGCTCTAAAATTTAAATAAAACATGTAAATCTTCATCAACATCCAGTCAGTCATCATATATGTCCATGTGTATGACTCCTAATGCACTATGAGGTGATTCAAAAGTTGAACAGGCTCTGGCTGGTTTGGCTCAGTGGATAGAGCCTCGGCCTGTGGACTGAAGGGTCCTGGGTTTGATTCCGGTCAAGGGCACATGCCCAGGTTGTGGACTTGATCCCCAGTAGGGGTCATGCAGGAGGCAACCGATTGATGATTCTCTCTTATCACTGATGTTTCTATCTCTCTCTCCCCCTCTCCCTTCCTCTCTGAAACCAATAAAAATATATTTTAAAAAGAGTTGAACAGATTTGGTCTCTACATTTAAGAATTCAGAGGTTGCATGAGTTCAAGCCAACAGGATGGATGAGCCTACAAAGAGATAGCTTTATCTGTTTCTCCTAATACTTCAGTGTTTTATGGCCAGAATTTTAGTTATACCACAGATCAAGGGTGGATTTTTTAGTGCAAAATGGAGTTTATTGACATTCTTCTAATTGCACTGAAAGTAGTATTAAACAATACAGACTTAAGTTGTCATAGAAGGAATAAGCCCACATGAAAGGAAGAATGTCCTAACAGGTGCGCATTGACTATTTTATAGAAAATTTAGAGCAAATAAAAAGAACTCTAGACTTTTTTAAAGGTAGGTATAAAGTCTTTTGTTAGTTCACTTATATGTTAAAAAGAATCTTAAAGCCTTGTCAAGGATCTGTGGCCTGTGTTAGAAAGGCCTGATAGTTCAGAATTAAATTTTGATTGATTCAACAGCATTCTGAGTCACTGATATGATTTGGGATGGAAATTGATTGGGGTGATTGTGGCAGTACTAGGACTATCATTTTGACAGTAACTTTTTAAAATTGCTTCTGTGCAGCTCCAATTTGAATGACTTCTGTTAATTTCTTTTTTTTTTCCCCCCCTGTGACTTTTTTTTTTTTATTAGTTAAGGTATTACAAATGTGTCCTCATCCCCCCCATTAACCCCCAACCTCCCCCAAGCCCTGCCCCGCACACTCATGCTCCCATCCCCCTGTTGTCCATGTCCATTGGTTTGGCTTATGACTTCTGTTAATTTCATTATTTTTCATAAACTTTTTTAGGTACTTCAGTGAAAATTATACCAGGGAAGCTCATCAGATTCTTTCCCGTTCAAATCACCCAAAATTAGGGTAAGCCAGATGTATTAAAGAAACTATAAGCTCTCTAATTTAAGTTGGTTAGATCATCTGATTTGAAAGTATTTTGAGTTATTTTTAAACAAATTTTGTATGTATTTAAATATTTTTCATCACAAGATTTAGTTTAAAAATGGGGATAAAGGACCTTTATTAAGATTTTTTGCGAAATAGACTTGAAAATAGACATAGGAAATAGTTTTGAAATAGGAATAGGACTATGAGAAATAGCTTTGAAATTTGTGCCATGAAATGCAAATTGAGGTCATATTATTAGCTTTATCATATAATATTATTTTATTTTTATATCCCAGTGATACGTATTTTTTAAAAAACATTATAACAATATTACATCATAAAAATAAATATCCTGATAATAAAAGAGAAAAGTCAGATTACCCAGTGTATTTTAGAAATCAATGAGAATATATATATATATATATATATATATATATATATATATATATACACACACACACACACACACACACACACTAGAGACCCGGTGCATGAAAATTTGTGCACTCAGGGGGGTCTCTCAGCCCAGCCTACGTGCTCTCACAATCCGGGAACCCTCAAGTAGGGTCCAGTCCCATTGCAGCATGGCTCTCCCCAGGCCTGTGGGCGGTGGGAGGGACCCAGAGACCAGTCCGATGGCAGCATGGCTTCGTTCCCACAGCTCCCTCCCGCCACCGCACCGTGGGTGTCCGGGACCCAGGACTGATGTTCGCCGTGCTGGCCAGGACCCTAGCCTGGTGTTCGGTCATCTGTCCAGATATTTTAGGTCATGATGGACCCTGGCTCTTTATATATTAGTATAGTACTCCTTTTTAAGGATTTTGGTTTTAGATATTCATATGACCAGAGCTTTATTTTTATTTCTTCAGTTATATCCAGACATCAACAGCCTCTAAAGAACAAATTTTTAAAATCTATTCTGATTATTTTTCTTAATATGTAGAGATTATTGTAAAATCAGTACTGTGTTAGAAATGAATCAAAGCAACTAATTCCTTGCATAATTTCAAATTTGTTTAATGAGCTATTTGGCTAGCTAGTATAACTAATAATGTTTCTGACATAGGTATTCTTATGCAATAGTTGGAATCAATCTGACAGAGATGGCTTATAGCTTACTGAAGAGTGAAGCTTTGAAATTTCATTTCTACAACTTGGTTCCTGGTGTACCAACAATGGAACACTTTCATCAGTTTTATTGTGAGTATTAAAAGGAGATCATTCTAAGAGAATTTTTAAATCATTAGGAAGATAAAATGTATAATTCCTCTATCATTTTGTTATTTAGGATCTTTGGAAAAATGGAAAATAATGGAAGATGAGTTCCCTGAAGTATTTTGTATTTCAGTTTCTTTATTTGCTGATTAAAAATATTCAGTGAGGCAATTTTTTCACATGTATGCAAATGTAGTGTTTATGCAGTTTTCTGTAGGTATCCATCTTTTAATCAACTATAAAATGAACTTTCCCTCTTGAATACTGCTTAATGAATGCTATTGACTATTTGCAGATTATTTTGTTACTCTTGTAAGGAAATCCAGTTTAAAAACATCTTTTCCGATCCTTTCCTCCCCCTCCCCCCACTTATTTCAAGTCCAGGTTGTCTTGTTTTGGTTGGGGCTACTTAACAGATTTCCCTCAAGCAGTCATATTACCATTATTCCATTAACTTTTATTTTGATGACATTTGAACATTGACAATTTAATTGCATAAACTCCATCTTCAGAAGATATTTCTCAGAAGCAAATAATTCAAATCCAGCTTAGTTTTTATGCTCTACTTTTCTTGATCTTTTTGTGTCTTTAGAATGTCATTTGCATGTTGGCAGAAAACTACTTTGGTATAAACGGCCAAATTATAACTTCAGCTCCATGCTTGAAGATGTCATCCAGATCTCTTTTTCCCACAGTCTCCCCCTCTTTATTTAATCCTTAATTCCAGGATTGTCTGCTTCCTAAATTTCTTTTGTGTTCATCTCCTGTTCCCCATCCCCGCTGTAACTGTGTGACCTTTGTTTCTAAGTCCCTGTAGTCACCTTTTCACCAGTCTTTCTGTGATGACCTCTGGTTCTTCTCCACACTGAGGGTGTCGTTACTTAAAATGGAAATCTAGTCATTCTACCCCACTGCCTACAACTTTCCAAAAGGACCCCCGACAAGGCCCTGCATAATCCATGCCTGATCACCTCTCCCGACATATGCCACACACCAGCTCCCCGCAGACTAAAGGTTAAGCACACGTCCTCTGTTATTTGCCCAAATATGTCATGCTCTCTCATGACTGGACCTTTCACCCAGCCTGGAACAGTTCCTGCTCCCTCCATTCTTCCCAAGTTTCTCATAGTCATCTCATCAATGTCAGTTTAGATGTGACCTTCTGTGGGAAGTCTTATCAGAGACTCTGTTCCTTCAGTTATCCATTTCTTTCTCCATTATTCATCTCCCCATGAAGATGGGTAACTGGAGCATCTTTGGCTACTGTGGACCCCAATGCCCTCAACACCAGCATCTTGTTTGGCTCGGGTCTAGGATGAGCATCAAAGTAATATCTGGAGTAAAAAAGTCATTATAGGTTCAATTTAAATAGGGTTTATGAGTGTTTTTAAATTCATACTTTTTGTTATAAATATACTTATTTTAATATTTATTTGCATTAAATACTTTTAACATGTTCAGGGTTAAATTAGCGACTGTAATGACGACAGAAAAATAAAAATATTAAGCCTATTTAGAGCTTATGTATTTTCTTAAAAATATATTTTTATTGATTTCAGACAGGAAGGGAGAGAGAGAGAGAGATAGAAACATCAGTGATGAGAGAGAATCATTGATTGGCTGCCTCCTGCACGCCCCACACTGGGGATCGGACCTGCAACCCCAGGAATGTGCCTTGACTGAGAATCAAACTGTGACCTCCTGGCTCATAAGTCGAGGCTCAACCACTGAGCCATGCTGGGTGGGCATATAGTTTATGTGCTCTTTTTAAAAAGAGAAGTTGCTGATAATTCATTGGAAAAAAGTGGAAATATCTCTGAATTTTAGAAATCAAATAGAAAAGAGTTTTTTTGTAATTTATCCTTGTCCAACGTTTTCTTGTTACTTTCATTTTTGTGTTTCAGGGTTCTCTGGGAATAATTTTTTTTCCTATTCTCAAGGTATCATTTGACAGTATTATATCTTTTAAGTTTGAGGGATTTTGTGGAAATTGCTGTTTATTTTGAACATTCTTTTAAAATGCCTCAGGTTTCTAGTAGTTTCCGATGACTTATGATTATTATAGACTATGGAATTCAATGGATGTTTATATACTTTTACAATGAGATGGTTTGGATGTCACTATTGAGCACTATGTGTTTTGTTTTTGTTTTTGTTTTTTAACTACAGGTTATCTTGTATATGAATTTGACAAGTTTTGGTTTGAAGAAAAGCCAGAAAGCATTATGTATTTCAACATATATAGAGAGAAGTTTCATGAAAAGATTAAAGGACTCTTACTGGATTATAATGTATCACTTACTTTAAAAATATGAATCATTCCTAGTATCTTCTATTTCTACCACATTTTGCACACACAACAGAATTTATATGTTGTAATAGAAATTATCTGATCAATTACACTACGTATATATAATTTCCTACAGAAATATTTCAGAAGTTCTATTTAAGAAAGCTAGTGGACAATCAGTGTATGTTTACAGTTGTTTATACACTGTCCTCCAAAGGTACCTTATCCTTCCAAAGATCCCCTTTGTGGAGTCATAGGAACTACAGTTTGGAACTTGGGACTTAACCCATTTAGTATAAAAGTACAAATCAGGTATTTGTATTAAATTGGTTGATTAAAATGTGTAAATATCAGTTTTCACTTTTATGTGTTGTAGTTATCAAGTTGGTATCTTTGCAAAGCTCTTAACATGTTTTGTTTTTGAATTTGGAAGTAATTGTTCTTTACTTCCTTTCTCTTATTTTATTTGTAGGTTAGTTAGGGGAGAGAGTGGTTCTTTGTGGTTTTTTCATTTGGCTCTCAGTCACATGTCAGTGTTGCTTCATAGCAACATGTCAGAGAGGAGGAAGAACCTTTTTGGTTTGCCTGACTACTTAGCATAATATATAAGAAAACAGTATTGGTGACTAGCTTTTTTGTTTTTAAACACCACACTTTGAAATATTGCAATGTTGTTTTAAAGCTTAAAGACATTTTCTCATATTCAGTCTTTGCTTTTTGTCAGTTGTAGAAAAAACCTGAGTTAATGCTTGGTATGAAAACCTTTTATGGGGTTTCTCTACCTGTCTGTGTTTATGAAAAGAGATGTATTTGCTCAGAATATCTTGATTGTATTCAAAGGACAGTTGCTGTTTCAATAAAGCTGTCTTTGAACTTAAACAAAAAGAAAACTTAAAGCTTTATAAAAATCTCAGTTAAACGCCATTGGCTTATTTTGCTTACTGTTAAATCTTGCTTCTCTGCTTTACTCCATAGTGTTCCCAGATGATGATGTGTGAACTGTATGGATATTCTCTGAGTTAGCAATTCGTGGGATTCTAAAGTAGCCTGAGGATGATGATTGTGCATTTTGTACAGCTTTATCCTCCTAAAGTAGCAAGCGTGTTAAGGATTACATAGTGATGAGATTCTAATGGGAATAGTTTGTTCTGCCTATGTTTTTGACATTAGTTCTCATAGCAGAACTAAAGGAGTTTGAAGATGGGTTCATATGATTGTAAGTTCTCCTTAAGTCCTACAGAAACCTGCCTGTTAAAGACATAATTTAATCTAAAACACAACGACAGTTGGTACATCCTTTAATATGGTCTATAGTAAGTGTTGAAGGACTAGCTCTTAAGTGATTTATCAAGACCTGAGACTTTCAAGTATTGTTCATGCTTATTAACAAACCTCTCTTCAAACTTGCCAAAGAGAAGAGTGGTAAAAACATTCAATTGGAAAATAACAGATGTGGTGGTGTAAGGAAACCTTTGGAGCAGTGGTCACCGACCGGTGGTCAGCGGACCACGGGTGGTCTGTGAGGTCCAAAAGGTTGGCGACTGCTGGGATAGCACATTAAAAGTACGTGCATTAAAATTATGATTTTCTCAATAAGATAAAACGTTTTAAAATTGCATTCATTTTATTACAATCATGGCAGTTTAGCTATTCAGTATTACAGGAGTTTAAAAATTGGTTTCTTGTAAATATCTTAACTTGATTTTTTAAATATATTTTTAATGCTTTATCATCCAACTAGAGTTCTAGTTGTAGTAAAATCCCAATAAGGACCAAGTGTTAACCATTAAAGTTCCTTTTATCACGGGGTTTACTATTACATGGAAAGCAATTCTGTTAGTCTTTGAATTTTTATGTTGAAAATACTTACCTTTATATTTTAATCTTTCAACAGCTGAGATCTTGAACTGATTTAAATCTTTGTCGGTATCTTAATAAAAGAATAACTCAAGTATGAAAGGAGAAACTTTTTAAGTAGTTTAAGTTTTTTCCTTTCTAGGGAGAAAGAAATGTTTTTCATAATATTTTTATAAATGTCATTAGCAAGTTTCCTCAATATTATGTTCTTTAAATCCACCTCTTTTTGTATAGCATAGATATTGTTCTTTTTTCTTTTTTTGCTTAAGCTTATCAGTAACCATTTCAGATAGCTCTATATTGAGCTGGTCTAAGCCCCCCACAGATTCTTAGGTTTGACAGTCTGGAAATCAAGCTGTGTGTCACTGGTTGTAAATTAAAGTGTGACATGTGCCTTCTGGCTTTTAGATGAGAGCAACATAGATGAAGAGAGAAATGGGATAATTGTGTCTGCCTTCCTCCTTTTCCTTGCTGTCCACATATGTCATGTTAGAATTTTATGTAGTTTTAAAATCCATGTTGAGAACCTTTCCCGTTTCTGTAATCGTAACTACCAGGGTAGTTATAGAACTGAAGTAGCAGGAAAATTATGATGTTTTAGCATGAGTAAAGTGAATCAATGTTGAAATGAATTGTTGTATGTGCTAGATTGAAGAGAGTGTGCCAATGACAAGATAGTCTAAAAAAATAATTAAGTGGTTGTAGTTCAGATATATTCTGAAAGACAATCTTTTAAAAATGGGAGAAATCAGGGGATATCCGTGAACCAAGACCAACCTTTTTTTGTATTAAATGTGATATAGTTAGATAGAAAAATCAGTGTCTTACTGGCACCGTTTACAGTTTAAAAACCCATCCTTTTATTGAGAAGGTCCATCCTGAATTTTTCTGTGTTAAGAGCTACTTGAATTTGTATGTATTTTTCTATGTGAAAACATACGTACTCTTCATTCTTATTCCAGTGTTCACAGTGGTTTATGTACATTTCTTCCCATGGTGTTCAGTGAGTTAGAACTTGCTCAAAGATTGCACATTACATGAGTGTGAAAAGTGAACACTCGTGGCCAGAGCAGGAAAGATTACATGTTGTCATGGCACTGAAGAGAAGAGGTTTGGCTTGGAGAGCAATAATTCTTATTATCCTTCTTGAATTAGTGAAGCAGCTATTTCCTTGGGATAAATTGTCCACCCACCTTCTCCATGAACAAGCTGAGGAGGCTTAATTTCCATTTTCATATTTATGAACCTCTCCACATCTGCTTTTTTTTTTTTAATCATGAAAATTAATGGAGTTGTTAAAAATCTGGGAGGAAAAAATCATAAGTAAACTTTATTTTTCCTGGCTTCAACTTTTGACAAGAGAAAGTTTAAATGTAGTGCAGGTAAGACCCAAGTACTACAGTCTTATGATAAGGCAATTTCATATTTCTGTTAAAGTATCCAACAAATATTTAAGCACTGGCTTTCCCAGCAGGAAAAAGTACTAGTTTCCAATATAAAAAAATAGATTTTTGTTTACTTTGGGTAAAGCAACTAATTTCTGTGTAAAAGCAATAGTTGAAATATGATGTCATTGTGTTTGGAATGTTGTGAGCAAATAAAAAAACATGTTGAAACTATTGTAAGCCTTGATGTTAATACTTCTGCTCTCTTCCCATCCTCCCATCTCTTATTGAAGTCATTTATGTTGCTGCAACATAAATGAAACATGGTTATTTAATCCTTTAACCATGTTTTTATAGAGTAAATCAGAATACACAGAATTCTTTTTTTGTGACTTTAACTCATCTGCTAACTACCTGTTTAAGAAATTATTGGAGAAGAACAATTTGGGCTTCCTGGCTCTTCTGCTGCCATTCCTTGTTTTACCAACATTCACATCATGGGGGTGCCAGAAGGAGAAGAGAGAGAGCAAGAAATTGAAAAACTGCTTGAAAAAAATGATAGAAAACTTCCCTAACTGGTGAAGGAAATAGATGTACAAGTCCAGGAAGCACACAGGTTCCCAAACAAGATGAACCCAAAGAGGCCCACACCAAGACACATCATAATTAAAATGCCAAGGGTTAAAGACAAAGAGAGAATCTTAAAACCAGCAAGATAAAAGTGGTTAGTTACCTCCATGGGAGCTCCCATAAGACTGTCAGCTGATTTCTCAACAGAAATTTTGTAGACCAGAAGAGATTGGCAAGAAATATTCAAAATGTTGAAAATCAAGGTTACTCTGCCTAGAAAAGCTATCATTTAGAATCAAAGGACAGATAAAAAGCTTCCCAGACAAGAACAAGCTAAAGGAGTTGGCTCTCATACTTCTTTTAATCTCGTTTATTCTTTCCCTACTTCTTTTGCATTCAGTGTGTAGGCATGAAAAAGGTTACTACAGGTTTTAATGACAAACTTGGCTTTGCTGGGAAGAGGCCCTGAAGATTCATTTTTGCCTGAGTCTGCTGCTCTGTCTAACCAAAGTTACCTCATAGCTCTAAAATTCTGTGATTCTAGGAAAGATTCCATGATCCTAATAACAACAATGCCCAAATGGATATAATGTCTTACGTAGAACTTGTTATAGATGTCATAAAACATAGACAAATTTTTAAAACTCTACTAATAACAAGGTAAGTGTGTGCCTCTTGATTCTATAGACCTTCGTATGGAATGTTGCTCTACACAAATATTGTAGGGAACTTCAACTCTTACATGCACTATAGCCCCAAAAAGACAAACTTTAAAAGGTATTAGCAATACTTTATTGAATATATTCACTGACAACTGGGTTAGTATATAAAAAGAAAACAGTAATATTTTCTTTTATAACTGCTCATTTTTAAGTATTTATAAATATAAAGGACACTTCACTCAATGTTCCTTTTTCATCAGTTTGAATTATAATTAAGATGTTCAAGTTTCTCATATTCAATCATAAACCACCTCCCTTCTCCATGCACACGCGCGCACACACACACACACACACACAATGGTAAATCAAATGCAGTAACTTATCTGGACATTACATTTGCCAGAGTGAGTCCTGAATGTCTTAATTTCCCCTCCTTAAAACAGAATAAAAGTCACAAGAAATAAAAGGTATTAGTTTTCAACTGGGTGGGGGGAGGGAGAATAGTTGACAATTTTCTACTCTACCAGAATTCCTTTATCTTTTTAGGCTGAAATAATGGGAATAGTTTTTTGCTTGTTTTTTAATCATCCAGTTGGCAAAGGCTCCCACTGGTATGTCCCAGCCTTTTCCTGAAGACGCTCATGTGGCGCCGTCCGCGTGCTGTCCTGACTTCATCAACTCTCGTTTCAGCTTCTCAAAGCACACATACATAATGACGTTCCAGGATGCCAGTCGCAAGAAGGAAGGTAGTAACCTGGAAAAGTGCATGTCACTGGTGTGTTAGTTTGCTTGACATTCTCAAAGCTATTATATAATACAGGCAGCTTTTGCTTTTCATGTTGCCACTCTTCTCAAATGAAGATGCTTAAAAGTACCTGTTCTTTATCTGCTGCCTAAAATAAAGTGTCATCTATTTTTTTCACCTATACTGCTCCAAAACAGCTATATAAATACATTCCCACCAAACCAAAGCTTGTCTCCTCCTTTTTCATGGCCTTTCCTTCTTTTCAGAGGAGAGGGGAAGTTTTTGTTTTGTTATTAGGAAACGATTAAAAAATGAAGTGAGAGGAGGAAGCAAAGACCATTTGCTAGAGTCGAGAAATTAGTGCTGTGTAGATTTTGGCAATTCTTATCCTTAGAGAGACTGCCCCATGTCTAGGGGGGTTCTTTGGCTTTTCTTTTTTGGTTGCTCTTTTTTAAGAATTCTGCCAAACTGTGCAGAACAAATCATTGATTTTGAATGCCTGTTTGCAGCAATGAAATATTGAAAGAGAAGATGTCATCAGTTAAATCTGCCTTGAATAAATTTTTTAAAAAGTGTGGCTTAGTGGTTGAGCATTGACCTATGAACCAGAAGGTCATGGGGTTTGATTCCTGGTCAGAACACATGCCCAGGTTGCAGGTTTTGATCCCTAGTAAGATGTGCAGGGCGCAGCCAAACAATGATTCTCTTTCATCATTGATGTTACTCACTCTCTCTCCCTTCCTCTCTGAAATCAATAAAAAAAAAAAAAACCCAAACAAAGAGAATATTTTTTTAAGTGATCTGGCCTACAGATATCATCCCCAAAGATTTTTGGAGAGGTCTCTTAATATATTTCTCCTGACTCTTGGATGTGTGTATATGTGTTTTAATTAAGGTATAAAGTATGCCTAACAAATTTACCATGTTAACCATTTTTAAGTGTATGATTCAGTAGCATTAAATACATTCACTTTGTATGCAACCATCATCATTATCCATCTCCACAACTTTTTTGTCAACCCAAACAGAAACTCTGAACCCATTGAAAAGTAGCTCATTGCCCTGACCAGTGTGGCTCAGTTGGAGCATCATCCTGTGCACCAAAGGTTCGCAAGCTCCATTCCAGGCCAGGGCACATACCTAGGCTGTGGGTTCAATCCCCAGTGAAGGAGCATATGAGAGGAAACCATTCTCGGGTGAGGACAAAAAAAAAAAAATAGCTCCCCACTCTATATTCCTCTCAGCTCCAGGTAACTATATTCCACTTTCTGTCTCTATAAATTTGACTACTGTAGGTACCTCAGATAAGTAGAATAATATAATATTTGTCTTTCTGTGTCTAACTCATTTTATTTAGCATTACATTTTCAGGATTCATCCTTGTTGTAATATATAGTCCCCAAAAGGTTTTAAATTTGAAAAAAATTATTGTTTAATGGCTGATGTGAATAACTGGCATATCCATTTAAAGTTAATTTTATAATGTATTTCATTTGTATTAATGTATCATAAACGGTACGGTGAAGTGGAACTTTTTGTATAGTGTGTATAGTGAATTTATGTTTATCTTATTCGGTTCAAGACATTGCCTTACAATATTTAAGGGTTATAGAATTTTGTTATTTTACCACTGGTATAATCCTTATTGAATATATCCATAATTAGTTGATAATATATTTTTCTTAGGAAGGTCATTTCCAATATAATATAATATTGCTTTATGGAAATGTGACCCACTGTACAATACATTTCTATGTGAGTGTTTTGCATCACTTTTCTAGATCAATGACAGTGATTTTTCTCTAGTTTTGCTTTAATACAATCTAAGCCACAGTCCATTAAATTGAAAAAAGCAAATACTGTTTTCTCAAAGTCCTCTATTATGCTTTTCCTTTGCTTTGTAGTTCTTCCCAGAGAAGGCAAAATACTGTCTATACATTTCTAATAGATTGGGACCAATTACTTATGTTGAATAAGCCTCTGATCAAGGTTGAGAAAATTAATTTTAATTTTCCTGCACGGTGGAATTGGTAGATGAGAGAAGTCTATGGCAAGGAAAAGGAAACACTAATTATACTGCATAGTAGCCTATGTCTGCTCAGCTACATCAATTGTTTAGCGGAGACAGTGTTCCGAAGTGCGCAGATAGCCTAAGCACATCATTATAGATACGGAAGATCATAACCTACCCTTTGAAAAAAGCTGATGGTCCTTCCTTAATGAACATTGTCATTGCGCAGTTGTGCGCACTCTTGTACTGTCCTGGTGTGGAATTTACAAATCTGGTTTTCACTACATCCATTGGCGAAGACAGGAGCGTTGCACAAAACCCAGCGAAAACAGCCGACATAAAGTGGCAGGGTAGGTCATCTGAAATGGATCAATGGGACAGGTCAACATCAGACTTTTGGGAGTGGCTGCTAGTGTTTAGTTATCAGATCACTGTAAACCTGGAAGTCAACACAGGACGCCTTGGAAATAAATACAATAAAGAAGATTATACTTATAATGGAAAACGGTGGCAAATAGTACATGCATAGCATAGTGGATTGTGTTTTAGGAAAATATCCTGTCAGTTTTCTCTGTACCTTTAGGGTCTGGTATAATGCCTGGTACACAGGCATCAGATACTTGTTTATTAAAGTCATTGTCCAAGGAGAATCTCAATGTCTTGAGAACCTGTTAGAATATTAACTTTAGGAACCTATTTGATGGCTCTACATTTGGATGAAACTGCTGATGAACTCATGTAACTAGCTCATTTGGATACAGTGCAGAATGAACTCACTGCCCAAGTCCTGCTATATAAAGAATAAGATGCTAACAAAAGTCCCATTTGTATTAAATGAGAGTAATGACATAAGAATATAGTTGCATTTTGGTTTCATTGCAAAAATTTGTTGCAATGAAACTTTTAAAACTTAGGGCTTTAGTCTTTTTCTGCTCCTCAAAAGTTATATATATATGTGTGTTCAAAAGTACTTCAAACTATTACAATTAAGGGATTCAGTAGAATGTGGCAAGAGAAGCTCCAAGTTGAAATTGTAAATGTGCAGTCCTGTTTGTTATGTCACATGGGAGGTTACCTGCAAGGATTTCATTTTTCACAAGGGTGTCCTTCATTATGTCATACGCTACTAGCTCTGTACAATTGATGGTGACATTTCTTGCCAAATTAGGAGTAGTTCCTGAGGAGATGAAAAAGAAAATGTTTAATAGCTCCCTTATATGATAAGGTGCTAATTGGATATGTTTGTTTTAATGATTTTAAAAATCCACCTTGGAATTAGTTACCTTTCCAAAGGCCCGACAAGCCTTCAGTTGTTACTATAATTCTGTAAGCATTGTAAGTCCCAGTGTAGCGAGGTTTCGGACCATAGAGATGGCTCTGCGCCTGAAGTCTGACCTTCGCGACCTCTGTGGGTTGGCCAATGAACACAGACACTCCTCCAGTCGTCAGCCCAGCTAAGATCTTGCCTCCTAAACTAGCTGTTGAAATCCACAAGGAAGAAAAAAAAATCAAGCAAAATGAAAAAACCATCAAGACCCAAAATGCAACTACATGTCTTTTTAATTTTAGTGGTTAGTATTGTATCTTTATATCTTTTCTACTTCCCTAATACCTATGCATGTGTGGCTCATGCACTACATACATGCTAAATCATAGTGGGGCAAGAAGACTTCAAAGCTGAAATTCTTTTAAAAAATGAGGATTTTCAAGAAAAAAGAAAACATAATGCCTATTTAAACAGTGGCTTAGTTGTTTCCTATATTTAGTTGTGTTTTTTTTTTCAGGCTTTTCCTAACTGGGGGGAGGCACTGGTTCAGATACTGAGGTTTGCTTGCCAGTTTGTTCTGAAGACCCCTACCCTGCGGGGAACAGCTCTGAACAGAGCTGGGCACAGCGCAGGTCTGGCTGTGGGCCCAGGAATGCTGGTCGCTTACTTTCTCTGCCCTCGGTGAAGTACTCCCGGGCGGTGTCATAGAGCCCGATCCTGAGAGAGGCAGAGCTGATTTGTCTCTGCAGGCCAGCAGGCAGTCCGTTGTAGAGCTTTAGTGGCCCTTCCGTTTTTGCCACAGTGATGACTGTTCTCAGGACGCCTTTATACTTAGGGGCACCGGAGTTCGGGCATTCACCTTGAATCTGGGAATGAGAAAGGAAGGGTCAAAGGGAAGGTAGATTGAACAGGGGATCCTACCCGGTGAGGAAATGGCAAAGGCTGGTAGCAGGCTGTCCTCTGTGGAGAGACCTTAAGCCAAGACTCTCCAGTGTTCCTATTTGCAATTCCTTTTCCCTTCCCAGCAACAGCTCCCCTAGCTATCCATCTGTCTGTCTGTCTTTCTATTTCTCTGTTTCTCTAACAGCTCCCACTATATACTTATGGAGCAAGACCCGCTACAAGGTACTTTTGAACATTCCCCCTTCCCCATCCTCACCCCCCCCCCCCCCCCATGAACGCTCCAGAAGGCAGGCTGGGAAGATGCCCCATTGAATCAAAAATGGAAGAAGACCCCTGCCATGTGGCTCAGTGTTGAGCGTCCACCTATGAACCAGGTCACGGTTGGATTCCTAGTCAGGACACCTGCCCGGGTTGAGGGCTGGCTCCCCAGTGTGGGGCGTGCAGGAGGCAGCTCATCAATGATTCTCCCTCATCACTGATGTTTCTCTCTCTCTACCTCTCCCTTCCTCTCTGAAATATATGAAAGGATGGAAGAAGAAAGAGCTTGGCTTGCCTACTCCAGAGGGCTGACATGCTTCGCTCTGAGAACACGTAGTGCCCCCCTAACATTTGGGGTTAGTCAGTGGTTCTCAACCTTCCTAATGCCGCGACCCTTTAATACAGTTCCTCATGTTGTGGTGACCCCCAACCATAAAATTTTCGTTGCTACTTCATAACTGTAATGTTGCTACTGTTATGAATCGTAATGTAAATATCTGATATGCAGGATGTATTTAGGCCACCCCTGTGAAAGGGTCGTTCGACCCCCAAAGGGGTCGCGACCCACAGGTTGAGAACCGCTGGGTTAGATAATAATCATTCTCCGTGGCCCTTGTGATTTTGCAGTTAATCTTGGAAAAGTTCCGGTTTCCCACCCTAATGCACCCAGTCCTGTGACAAGGCCAAACTGGTGTGGAAGGTGGCCACCTGCCCTACCTCCCTTTGCTCAGGTAAATCCACGCCGGAGTCAGATCTCCCTGCCTGAGATGCACCCTCTCCCCATCTCGCTCCCTACCTGTTGCCGGACTTTGGCGGTGTCCAGCGGGAAGGTGATCACATCCGCCACACAGGCCGCCAATCCGGCTGAGAAGATCTTGACCCCCATGGTGGGATGCGCCTCGGCGGCTGTCGCGCCCTCCATCCTCGCTCAGATTGCGGAGCGAGGCGCTGGCGCCGAGGAGAAGGCTGCCGTCCGTCCGGAAGGTGGAAGTTCAGTTCTCTCTGCCCCTTTCCTCCCGTCCGCTCGGGCAGCAACGCGCTCTCGCCCTGGGGAGCCGGGCGGCTGGCAGCCTGGTGGTCCCGGCGGGCACAGCGGGGAGGAGGAGCGCAGGAGTGGGGCCGGGTCGGGCAGTGCCTCCCTCCCCACCTTCCTCCCAGGAACACCCACTGCGCCCGGGCTGGCAGCCGCGCGCCCTGCCCTCGGTGGGGGACTTATGTAGCCGCAGCTCCGGGCTGAGCCACGCCAGATCTCGAAAGACCCGGGCTTGGGACCTGCGGGGCGGGCCCTGGGGCGCTGAGACCCTCCCACCCGCGTGCACGGTCGGCTTCTGGGGAGCCTCCCTTCACCCAGAGAGCACCCCGAGCGCACCTGGTGGTCTGCGCCCCGCGCGCGGCTCTTGAGTAAGGCGCACCGGTAGCTGGCACCCTCCGTGGCTTCTGTCACCCTTTGACTGCGCCCCAGGGCTGGGCAGGGAGCAGCTGCCTCCCCCCACCCCTGGAATAAACTTAATCTCAGTGATTCTGGTACAAGGTCCTGAGGATCTGGGGCTGTGCGAGGCAAGAGGGAGACCCCAGGACCTTTGCAGGCACTATCTAGGCTTCCCTTTTACTAGAAACGCATCCTCCTTTCTCCTCTCTAACCACCAAATCCAGACCTGGAAAAATCCCAGGCAGAGACCAGGAACACTGAACGTTTCAAATAAATTTTCGTTTGAGCATTTTCTTTTTGCAGGAGGCTGTCCAATGAGATAGTAGACATACAGGAAGCAGCTGGTAAACTGCTAAAGTGCTACGTGACATGAGGTGTCACTTGCTCCTTTTCATTTCTTAGGAGGGTGAGTGGAAAGGCCAACACAGGCCGCTGGGCTCCAGGTGCAGCTCTGCTGCAGGTGCCCCCTGTGACCCTGGGCCAGTCACCTGCACTCCTAGAATGTGGTTCCAGAGCCACCCCAGGTGAGAAGTCTGCTGCTAACGTACCTGGAGTGACAAATTCAACATTGTAACCCTGTTCGTCATGGGAGGAGGAGCTTTACCTACTCCTGTCCTTGTGCCCAGATGTATTTGTGCGGGCACTTATTCTTCTGGTCCCCCAGCAGGAGGAGCATAAGATGCTGCCCCAGAGAGTAACCCCCCCCCCAGACCCCCACCCCCGTCCTCTCTAAGAACAGGTTGTGTCCTGTGCGAGGAGCCAGTCCTCAGGGGCTTCCTGGGGAGGTCGGGCTGGAGGGAGTGAGGAGACTGGAGTTTCTCCTCCTCAAACACCTGTTGGAATAAAGAGCCCTGGAGGCAAGTAAGTGGAATTTTTGGATTTGGACACAAAAAAGAAGGCTCGGCACATTTTGAAGGGGAAGCAGAGTAAATTAAAGGTTGTTTTATTGCTGGGCCAGATGGCTCAGTGGTTGAGCATCGACCTATGGACCAAGAGGCATGCGATTCCTGGTCAGGGCACATGTCGGGGGTTGCGGGCTCCAAACCCAGTGTGGGGCATGCAGGAGGCAGCCGATCAATGATTCTCTCTCCCTCTCCCTTCCTCTCTGAAATATATATATATTGTTTTGTTTCCATAGGCACATGTTTTCATGTTTTAAAAAGGCGGTGTATGACAAATTAGAGGAGAGGGTGAAATGGAAGCTATTAAAAGGGGAGGGAATATGAGGAATATATCTGCTAGAAAGTAGAAAATGTTGTAGTCCAAAGCAGGTAAGGACAAGTTAGGAGAGGGGACGGTTATATTTGAGACCGTGAGAAGAGAGCCAGCAAGAGCCGCTGGGTCACTAACAGGTGTGGTCGGTCGGTAAGAGACTTCTCCAGGAGCCAGTGTAGGTCGGTGGTGATTGAGTACCTGAGAGGCTGGCACAAGGCCCATTCTCGGGGTCCAAGAAAAAGCAGAAGTCAGAAGCCTCAGGAGAGTTCTCAGGATTTAAGACTCTGAAAATAGTTCTGATTCCAAGGGGCCTGCCAGCTCTGGGAGAGGTGCTGGGAAGTAGGTGAAAGTTTGCCTCAGGTTGGAGAGAACAGTAGGGGAGAGGGTGGTGTCCCCAAAGGGTCAGACTTCTGCTCTTCTGGCACAAAGAAGGGAGGAGGTAAAGAATAGGTCAGTGTGGGAAAGAGTAGCGGGTCTTCCATGACATAGCTAAGGAAGGGCAGCAAGTTCTTAATGCACTAAATTCCTATTTTCCTCTTTTAAAATTGAGAACATTTACAACTGTCCTTGTTCCAACTGTGATCGATCAGGAATGATGAACAAATGTCTTCATAGCAAATCAAAAAGATAACAATGCTGCACATTTGAATCATGTTCTATATGCTTCCATAATTCTCTCAGCCAGCAGTAGGAAATAATCAAGTTGTAATTTTACATATAAATGTACAAATGGCAGAAAAGACAATTTGTAAAAGAAGAAATACAAACTCTACAAATAGGGGGGGGATATATTTCATATCAATAATAAATGTACCTCTTTTACCTTATAAATCAATCCCTTGTCCCTTCCAAAATTATAATTATTAAAACATTTGCATATACATTTTAAATTAAATACTATAAATATAAGTAAATAATGAATGTTAGAATTATAGGTTATGAATATTAAAATAGAATTATAATACTCATGCTGTATTAAGGATGGCATTTGACATTCACATGATTCTTTTAGAAAACAATTTGGCATTGAGCCAAGAAAATTGCCCATAACGTTTGATCCAATAATTCCACATCTGAATATCTACTCTAAAATAATTAGCCAGAATATGAAAAAGTCGTATATAGGATGATTCTTATTACAGCTTAATATTTAAAACAGCAATTAGTGGGAATGGCAGCCTCAGTTGGGATCTAGATGGGAGCTAGATGGGTTTGTCTGAAAGCCGTGCATATGAGCGGTGCACAGGTGCCTACATATACACATTGCTGTGTAAGTGGGCAGGCAGGCTGCCCTCGGGAATAGGGAGACCGTGGGGAGAGGGCAGAATGGGGTCTTCTTGGCCCGGCCCAGCCAATAGAATAAGACCGGACTGATGCCCAAAGAGAGAGACTAGCAAGTTCTATGTTAAGGAGAAAACATTTGTTTCCATTCTGATTAAGGGGCTCTTGTGTAGTGATCAGGGAACTAGCTGTGTGAGTATGAACACATTAACTTTTCTGAACCTCAAATTCTTCACTTTCCCAATGAATATTCTACATCTTTTGGTTATTCTTAATAATAGGTCACGCTTGTGCTTAGCACTGATGAATGAAATCCTCATGACCCTATGAAAGATGTATCTGCTGCATGCATTTAATACTTACACAGTGTTTAACAAGTGCTAGACTCTGCTCTAAGCACTTGGCAAAATTTCACACACTTCATCCTGATTGCAGCCCCCTGAGGTTTGTACTCTGGTTATCTCACGTCACGGATGAGGAAACTCCGAGGCCCAGAGGAGTTAAGTAACTTCTTCTGGGTCCCGTAACCACCGAGTGGTGCTCTTAGGACCTGTCTGACCCCATACTCTCAATCACCATAGGGCACCCAGAAATTTATGACACGATACTTCCCAGTGCTTTGAAGGTGTACAATGGCTAGATAGACTCATATATTTTTTTTCTGTAGGTCACATCAAAAGTTATCAAAAAATCACATGAAATGTATGTCCTTCACTTGGTTTATATTCATGACTAGGGGACTTACAAAGAGAAGATTAAACATTACTACACATTTACTTTAAAAAGTACTTTATTTCATTTCATCCTCAGTAGAACCTGGTGGCAGAGGTGAGGAAGGTAGTACAGGAGATCTAGGGAAAGGAGATTGAGAGGGATTAAGGCCCAGTGGGGACCAACGAATGAAGAGGAAGAGATGGCTTAGCAGGACATCTCTGTCCGCAGACACTGGAAGTCAGAGCCAGTGCACAGGTTAGATTCCTTCTGTACACAGTTAAGGACAAGAACTAGTGCTGAGGGGTGCAATGTGTAAGCTGACAATTTTAGATAAGGGTAAGAAATGTTCTCCTAGTCACTGTGATCTGAGAGGAAATGTGATGCTATTTGGGTAATGAGTTCTCTATCTCTATAGTATTACATTTCAGGTATTTGGTGTAATAGTAATTCAGAGCAGCAGATTTAATGTCACAAGGACCTGGGTTTGAATGTGTCCTTTGCCACCTATGTGACCTAAGGCAACGTATTTAATCTCTTTACATTTTCCTTCCTGTCTGTAAAATGGGGACATAATCAGAATTATAGTGCTGTTGTCAGGATCTAAATAAATACCACTAGTAAATATCTTAGCACAGTCACAACAGCAGGGCACGTAGGAAGGGCATAGGAAGTGATTACTGCAATTGCATGCTTTACTAATGAAGTTTGAATGACCACGCTGCAGGTTGTTGTAGGGAACCAAAAGCATTGACCTTTATAAAGGTTTTACTGAAAGATGTGGGGGGACCCTTACACTCTGGCATCCTGAGCCCCTGATTTAGTGGCCCCCCCCTGGGACACAGTTATCACATGGGAGAAGCAGGACTGGATCCCAGGTCTCTTTATTTGGAGCAGCCAGGAGGGCACAGGGGTGAAAGGGAGACATTCCGGCTGAGAAAAAGCCTCGAGGCTCCTGGTTCTCAGGCGCTGCTGAGCCTCCGTTTGGATGAAGATAGAGTTGCCGGGTCAGAGGTCAGAGGTCAGAGCCCAAGTCCAGGACCCTCTCCTTCCATCATCCCTCCTCTCCCAATCTCCCAGACAAATGGACATTTCAGAGTCGTGCGCCGTGCCTGGCAGAGAGGCTTTGGCTGAAGGTCCAGGATTGCAGCGTCAATGTGAATGTGACCCGGACACCGGGGGAAGGAGCAAAGGCTAACTGAGGTCGGCCTGGAGCGGTCTTGTCTGCGATCATTGCTGCAAACACTGTTGGCCTGTGTCCAACGGGACGTGGAAGGTGGGATGCGCCGCACGGCCTTCTCAGAGTGCGCTGGCTGCGGTAGCCCCTGTGGGACCAACTGTTGGTCCTGGGCCTGGGAAAGACGAAACCCTGACATTAACAATAAGAGGGATTCACTCCTATGTGGGACATTAAACTGAAAGCGACAAAGGAACACACGAGGCAACAAAAATGGAAAGGAGGGGGAAGAGAAACACCTGGGCTATGCGCACCCCTTTTAAAAATATGTGTATATTTTTACTGATTTCAAAGAGGAAGGGAGAGGGAAAGATAGAAACATCAGTGATGAGAGAGAATCATTGATGGGCTGCTGCTTGCACGCCTCCTACTGGGGACTGAGCTGCAACCCAGGGACCCTTCCATCGGCAGGCCGATGCTCTATCCACTGAGCCAAACCAGCTAGGGCTATGCACGCTTTGTAATGTGCAAACATGTCTGTGTGCTTAAAGTGCCATAAAAGCTCTCTCTTTTACATTTTACTTGTGTGGTTAATATGATTGTTGCAAACACATACGTGACAGATTTTAAAATGCCCGAGTCTCACACAAGAGATGAAGCTTTCTCTCCACTAGTTCCCTCTGACCTGCAGGATGACCTGTTGCTCACGCTCCTGGAGGGTTTGCCCAGCTGAGTTTCACAATGAAGCAGCTCTGGGGAGTCTGGTTTGCTTCAAGCTGCCCTGTGGCGCTGCGCTCTGCTCCAGGTTCCTGGGCCTTGACCTTGTGAGGTGTACCCCCTCCTTGGCTAAACTGCCTTGTTCAGTATTTCTTGGTAGGGTATGAAAGGGCGTTTGTGGTGGAGCTGTTCTAACATTCTTAGAGTAATGGTTGATTCAATGAATGCTTGATTCCACATGCCTTTATTGAGCACCCACTGCATACACTGTGCGAAGGTCTGAGGAGACGGACACATGAAGAGATTGTGATACAGTATGCTAAAGGCAGTGTTAGCGATGTACCCAGGTGATTGGGGAGCAGGGGAGGAGGCCACCTCACTCTGGGCATTTGGGAGCTTCCTGGAAAAGGTGCACACATATCCAAGTCTTGAAGAGCGAGTAGGAGTTACCCAGGCAAGGGACCGGGGCAGGGAAGTGACAAAGATAATTCTGTTTTAAATAGATTTATGCAGGTCTGGGGAGGGAATCTTGAGGGCAATGAGGGGGGATCTGTTCCATGGCTCTCCCCTGGTTTCTGGTGGTTTTGGGTAATCATTGGTGTTAGAGCATCACCCTGATGATCTCTGCCTTTTTTCACAGGGTGTGTGTGTGTGTATGATTTGATATTCACATACATAGTGAAATGATTATAATACAGTCAAGCCGACTGACATGTTCATCTTTTCACAGCTACCATTCTCTTTTATGTATTTATTTTGTAGTTAGAGCACCCGAAATCTAGTCTCTTAGCAAATTTCCTGTATTCAGCACAGTATTATAAACTATAGTCATCATTGGCACCAGTTGAGCAATTTTTACTGTCACTTAAAGACAAAGGGGATTCTTTTTACTGTAAACAGTGAGAAGCGGCAGAGAAGTTTAAATTTCCACGGTAACATGATTCTGATGTTTCCTGGGGTGGGGTGGCCTGTGGGCACAGAGGGAGTATAAGGGGCACCAGCCCCCATCTGTCCAGCTCATACTAAGACCCAGAGGGCGCAGACACCCTGAGGGAAGACTGCCTGAGGCCAGGCTCCCCCAGGGCAGTGGAGAAAAGCATTGTGAAATGCTAGCAATTCTCAAAGAGAGAACTTGAACGTTAATATTTGTGCCTAACAAAGGCTCCGAGGAATTCCAGCACCCAACACTCTGTTTCTTTAGATGTCTGGAAATGAGATACGTTTGAAACTGAAGAGTTGCCAGATTCACTTTTATTCCATCAAATGGAGTGCAACATTCCGAGGCACCGTTTCCTCCTCTGCCAGATTGAGGCACTTGGACTGAGATCTTTGAGATTCTTTTCTGCAGTAAAATCTTACTCCGTAAATACGGGTTTTGCCATACTGTGGGTAGAACGTTTGGCTGCTGCTACAACCAGACTTTATAGAGCTCTCGCTGTAGCTAATTGGGCTGAAGTCAGTCAGCTTGGAATTAGGAAGTTCATTGGTGTCCACCAATACTCCTCGAGTGCCTGAGGCTTATACAGGCAAAAGGACACGATTG
Organism: Myotis nattereri; assembly: GCF_964212035.1. Taxonomy (NCBI): domain Eukaryota; kingdom Metazoa; phylum Chordata; class Mammalia; order Chiroptera; family Vespertilionidae; genus Myotis; species Myotis nattereri. The sequence continues at coordinate 61,122,428 of NC_138080.1, read as the reverse complement.
CAGCTTTTAAAAGAGCAACTGAGGTTGCCTCCATCGCAGAGAAAAGGAAAAGTGTGCCATAGGATAACATGACCTTGGGGAGGCGGATCTTTCTCAGGCTGAAGGGCGACCTGACTTAGGTCATACTTTTAGACATCCTGTAGAGGGAGCTGAGGAAGCTGGCCTCCGTGGGAGGTGCCGGGTGTGCATTAAGCCATGGAGGATGGCGTTCTGTGCCCCTGGAAACTGGCTGGTGGAAATGTGTTATTGGAGGACTGGGGAGGGAAATGTTGCCACCTTAAGGTCATGGACCCAGGGGAAATTACATGTTAAGCAGAAAGAAATCCTGGGGAAATATTTAATGGTAGGTAATGTTTGCATCATGAAGGACACCATCTCCCTTCCATTTAATCTTTTCTTCCTTGATCCTTGGCTTTCGGTGTTGGCGATGGAATCAAGTGCAGTTTCAGCTGAGGGCTGCCTGGACAGAGGTTTTGTTAAGCTCTGCATTTCAGTGGCCCTTGAATTCAAAGCTCTGCCTGTGCCTTTCTGCTCTAGTTGTCCGGGGCATTATGGAGGAATTTATTTTTTCAGTTTTGAATGAAGAAACAAAACTTTGCCAGGAATCTATTGAATGTCACAGGGAAGGGTCTTTAGCTCAACATCACCCCCTAGTGGGACACAATAGATTAGCTATTAATTCAAATGCAACTTACAGGTGGAACTGGAGGCTTTGCAGCAGGTCTGCTCTGTGGCAACTACAAATGGCTATTAAGAATCACTTAAGCCCTAACTGGTTTGGCTCAGTGGATAGAGCATCAGCCTGCGGACTCAAGGGTCCCAGGTTCGATTCCGGTCAAGGGCATGTACCTTGGTTGTGGGCACATCCCTAGTGGGGAGTGTGCAGGAGGCAGCTGATCGGTGCTTCTCTCTCATCGATGTTTCTGACTCTCTATCTCTCTCCCTTCCTCTCTGTAAAAAATCAATTATATATATATATGTGTATATATATATATATATATATATGTGTGTGTGTGTGTGTGTGTATATATATATATATATATATATATATATATATATGTATATGTATATATGTATGTATATATATAGAATCACTTAAACATGCCCTAACCAGTTTGGCTCAGTGGATAGAGTGTCGGCCTGGGGACTAAAGGGTCCCAGATTCGATTCTGGTCAAGGGCATGTACCTTGGTTGCGGGCACATTCCCAGTGGGGTATGTGCAACTGATCGATGTTTCTCTCTCATCTGATGTTTCCAGCTCTCTATCCCTCTACTTTCCTCTCTGTAAAAAAATCAATATTAAGAATCACTTAAACATTTGAAAAGTCACTGATCTTCAGTGAGGGTGGAGCAACTTATTATGCTTCATAAACCTCCTCATCCTCTTTCATGTTATTCTCTCATTGTTGCCACAGAGAATGGCATTGAAGAAGTAGGAAAACAAACAAAAAACAGAAGCCACATCTACCTGAAAAGATCTCATGAAAACTGCACACTATTGTAGAACACAAGACAGCAAAGTCAGAAGACAAATCCCAACGAAATCCAAAGGACCAGGAAACACTTCAAAAATCACTCAGCCTCACTGCTGTGAGGGAAGCTCAAAGGAAAACAAATGTCTTTCGTCGATCAGATTAGTAACGATGAAGAGTGCTGACTTCACATGTCAGAGGAGAGAGCACTGGTGTTGATGGGAGTGTGGCCAGCAGCCCAGATGTGACTGAAGAAGGTAGATTGCCCGACTGGCGTGGTTGTGTGTTGACCTGTGAACCAAGAGGTCAAGGGCACATGCCCGGGTTGCGGGCTCGATTCCCAGTGGGGGCTGTGCAGGAGGCAGCCCATCAATGATTCTCTTTTAGCATTGATGGTTCTATCTCTCTCTCCCTCTCTGAAATCAATAAAAACATATTTAAAAAAAATAAAAAGACCAAGCAGCTCTAGGTTTAGGCAAAGCTGTAGTCAGCGACTCCAGCCGTGGGCAAACTACGGCCCGCGGGCCGGATCCAGCCCGTTTGAAATGAATAAAACTATTGAAAAAAAAGACCGTACCCTTTTATGTAATGATGTTTACTTTGAATTTATATTAGTTCACACAAACACTCCATCCATGCTTTTGTTCCGGCCCTCCGGTCCAGTTTAAGAACCCATTGTGGCCCTCGAGTCAAAAAGTTTGCCCACCCCTGGACTAGGCCCAGGCCAGCCCGAGACTGGGAGGCTGCTACATCTCTGGGGACAGGAAAGGGAGGAGAAACCTAGCCTGCTCCCTACTTGCTGTGACGAGATTGGACTGTGGGAGCTGCCCTCTGCCCCCTGCCGGGGTTCCCCACCTGTGTATCCATGTGGGACACGAGCCTTCTCACTGCCTGTGGCTGCCTAGCGGTACTTCCTGTGGCGTATGGCCCTTCTGCCCAGACCAGACCAGAGTCATGCTGGATGGGAGGGTGTGGTGGGTCTGCAGTTTCTCTGGCACACTCACTGTTCCTGCCACACTCACTGTTCCTGTCACACTCACTGTTCCTGCCACACTCACTGTTCCTGCCACACTCACTGTTCCTGCACACTCACTGCTCCTGCCACACTCACTGTTCCTGCCACACTCACTGTTCCTGCACACTCACTGCTCCTGCCACACTCACTGTTCCTGCCACACTCACTGTTCCTGCCACACTCACTGTTCCTGCCACACTCACTGTCCCTGCACATTCACTGTCCCTGCACACTCACTGTTCTGCACACTCACTGTTCCTGCACACTCACTGTTCCTGCACACTCACTGTTCTGCACACTCACTGTTCCTGCACACTCACTGTTCCTGGCGCACTCACTGTTCCTGCACACTCACTGTTCCTGGCGCACTCACTGTTCCTGCACACTCACTGTTCTGCACACTCACTGTTCCTGCACACTCACTGTTCTGCACACTCACTGTTCCTGCACACTCACTGTTCCTGGCGCACTCACTGTTCCTGCACACTCACTGTTCTGCACACTCACTGTTCCTGCACACTCACTGTTCTGCACACTCACTGTTCCTGCACACTCACTGTTCCTGCACACTCACTGTTCCTGCCACACTCACTGTCCCTGCACATTCACTGTCCCTGCACACTCACTGTCCTGCACACTCACTGTTCCTGCACACTCACTGTTCCTGCACACTCACTGTTCTGCACACTCACTGTTCCTGCACACTCACTGTTCCTGGCGCACTCACTGTTCCTGCACACTCACTGTTCCTGGCGCACTCACTGTTCCTGCACACTCACTGTTCCTGCACACTCACTGTTCTGCACACTCACTGTTCTGCACACTCACTGTTCCTGCACACTCACTGTTCTGCACACTCACTGTTCCTGCACACTCACTGTTCCTGCACACTCACTGTTCCTGGCGCACTCACTGTTCTGCACACTCACTGTTCTGCACACTCACTGTTCCTGCACACTCACTGTTCCTGGCGCACTCACTGTTCTGCACACTCACTGTTCCTGCACACTCACTGTTCTGCACACTCACTGTTCCTGCACACTCACTGTTCTGCACACTCACTGTTCCTGCACACTCACTGTTCCTGGCGCACTCACTGTTCCTGCACACTCACTGTTCCTGCACACTCACTGAACACTCCCTGTTCCTGGCGCACTCACTGTTCTGCACTCACTGTTCCTGGCACACTCACTGTTCTGCACACTCACTGTTCCTGGTACACTCACTGTTCCTGCCACACTCACTGTTCCTGCCACACTCACTGTTCTGCACTCACTGTTCCTGCCACATTCACGGTTCCTACACACTCACTGTTCCTGCACACTCACTGAACACTCCCTGTTCCTGGCGCACTCACTTGCCCAGCACTCTGGCTCCGGTTTCCTCCTTTCCCCGGGGAGTGTTCTCTTTCACGGTTTCCTCTCTGAAAGCTGCTCTGCTGAGGCTGGGCCGTGCTCTGCAGCGGGAGCTGACCAGGACGCCAGGTCCAGTCTCTCCGGACAGTGACATGGAGCCCACCGGCCGTGGGGGTGGAGCGATCATGAGCACGGGAAACAAATCATCAGAGCTAGACGGAAGTGACCACTCGCAGAAGGTGAATCACAAGGCATTGGAATCGAAGAGAATAACCCACGGAGATACGAAAAAGACATGACCCAACCGTGAAAAGCTAGACAGGAACTTTATTGCCGGGAGCCGGTCCATCCTTGCTGTTTCAAGGGACCTGGCATATATGGCATACTGTTCTTAATATGTTTGCTCACCTTCTTGGCACTATGTGTTTTAACCATCCACACCTTTGGGAACTCCTGGAACAGGATTCCCCTAGGTAAGCCCCCCACCCCCATTGAGAACCCCACACTCGGGACGGATAGGACTCCACCAGGGTACTGCAGACCCCCCTACAGAGGATAAGTAGGGTAAGAAGGTGGATAGTACAGAACTTAGATTGAGAAGATGTGCCATACCGAGTCCAAAGAAAGAAGACTCTGTATTGATTCTTAGATTGAGAAGATGTGCCATACTGAGTCCAAAGAAAGAAGACTCTGTATTGATTCTTAGATTAAGAAGATGTGCCATACTGAGTCTAAAGAAATAAGACTTCGTATTGATCTTTTAACACATATGCTTGCTAGCAGAGGAATTAAGGTTACTCCCAGTCAGATGGAACATTTTATACAAGAAATACGTCCATGCTTTTGTGAGGAAGGAAAGGTGCCGGAAAGGTAAATGTAAAGGCATGGGAGAAGGTAGGCCCAAGGAGCCTTATCCTTAACCCCACTGCAGCTTTTCCACCCCGGGAAAGTGCAGGATTGGCAAGCTCTCCCTGGGGTGATAGATCAGGACTCAGGTAATAGCGGAAAGCGCCAATCCTACTCTTAAAATGGATACAAGAGAGCATTTCGGGTTTTTCTTTTTAATGCCTGCTTTTAAAAAATAAAAAAGGGGGAATTTGCCGGGAGCCGGTCCATCCTTGCTGTTTCAAGGGACCTGGCATATATGGCATACTGTTCTTAATATGTTTGCTCACCTTCTTGGCACTATGTGTTTTAACCAAGGTCACCTCTCTGAGAAAGGTTGTTTCCCCAGGTAGGGATTTTCCCCTGAAGTTAGGGAGGGAATAAAACCTCTTAACTAAGTGCCAGGTGGGAAATTAATCACTTTAACTAGGAACAATCATGCTTAAGCTACATAATCTTTACTCCCTGGAATGGAGATAAGAAACGCCCTAACCTTTGAAATAGAGATTGATAGGATTGGAATCAACTGGTATAAATACAGATGTAATAAGACAGAACAAGAGAGACAGAACCTAGGCACAGAACCTACACAGAACGTTCTCTAGAGACAGAAGAACTTCGCTGGAGAGAACATGGCAAAAGATCCTGGACAGAAACTGGCATCAGAACCTAGAGACAGAACCTAGCGAGAGAACATGGCAAAAGATCCTGGACTGAACCTGACTACAGAAATTGGCAAGAGAACCTGACTAGAACCTGGTGACTGAACCTGGCTGGAGAACCTGGACAGAACCTGGCTGGAGAACCTAGCGAGGGAACATGGCTACAGAACCTGGCTGGAGAACCTGGAGAACCTAGCAAGAGAACATGGACACAGAACCTGGCTGGAGATCCTAAACAGAACCTCTCTGGAGATCCAGACCAGAACTTGGCTGGAGATCCTGGCTAGGCTGCTGATCAACTGAACACTGTCTCCGTGTCATTCCTTCTTCGCCGACTCCGTCTACGCCTTTGGGAACCCCTGGACCTGCTGGGGTTGGACCCCGGCACTTTATCATCTTTTTTCTTTTTAGAAAATGCTCATTTAGAAAATGAGCTGGCAAGCCTAGTTGTCTCAGAGACCAAGCTGGACTGTCACGTCTGAAGCTCTAGGCCCCTCCATTCGCATCTTTAAAGCAAACAGACTAACTCGAGCCCCGAGAGCATAAGCCGCTGCCACGCTGGAAGCACCGTGACGCGCTGGCACAAATGACCTTCCCACAGCATCAGGAGACACGTGCTTTCAGGGTTAGCGCGCCTTTGTCCGTGACAACGGGCGCTCCGGCTCCTCTCATTCAGAGGGCTACCCATTTATCACTGTTTTCTGTTCATCCTCACCCGAGAATACCCCCCTCTCTCCCCCCACCCCCGCTTGCTTTTCAGAGCGTGGGAGGGAGCGAGGTAGAGAGGGAGGAGGAGAGGAACGATGTGGAGACACATCGATTGGTTGCCTCCCACACATGCCCCAACGGGGCCTCGGGCAGGGGGTCAAACCTGCAACCCAGGTGTGTGCCCTTGACGGGTGGGCCGTGGCTCTGACCACTGAGCAACACCAGCCAGGACAGGGCGACAGATTTAAACACATGCTTATCCCCCACCCTCAACCTGAATCAGATTTTCAAGAGTTATTTCCTGAGGTAGCTTTTAAGTGACTTTAAAGATAGAAACACATGATGGAAGAATGTGTAACAATCTTAGAGTCAAGTCAAACAAATGGCTGGCTAGTCACTCGCTTAAAATACATAACAAATGGTATTACCGGGTACTAGTAACAACGAAACAAGGTGGCATTACAGTGTGCTAATGAAACAAGGGCGGTGAAGGCCTGGGGCAGGAGGCGAGGGAGGGCTACAAGGGGTCAATGGGGGGGAGGGAGGGAGGGGACATATGAAATACTCTCAATAATGAAGATTTAAAACACTGAAAAAAAAAAAAAAAAGAATGGGACAGGAATTTTCACCCTTTACTCACTTATGCAGGATGAGTTCAGTAACCAGATAACTAAAAAAATTCCTTTCCTTGTTTTAAATGCATGCCTTCATAGGCACATCACTACACGCTGTATTTATCTCAAAACACTTGCCTGTAAAAATGTTTATTTAGTCAAAATGGTTGCCTAATATAATTTCCCCTGCAATGTTGTTAAAAGAAGAATGTTATTGCCGTAAGCAGGAACTCAAAAGCCCATAAAAGCCACATCTGAGTATCTGATGTATTTTATTTGTTCACATTGATCTTACTTGAGGGTAACACTACTTCATTGGACAGTTTAAAAGTCATTCTGTAAACAAAATTGAAAACAAAACGGCGACAGCTAAAATAAGGACACAACGTACAGTAACATAAAGGAATGTGTTCACAGGACTATCCTGAAGAAGCAAAGGAAACGTGACCATGGTGACGAATTCCACAGGAAGGGGAAAACCTCCAGCATCTGAAGTGAGGACAGTAATAAAAAAGAAGCATGACTCCAAAGTGCAGGTGTGCTAGTTTCATTTCCACATCCATTCAGGAAACAGACAGAGCATACTATGCTTTATATAAAGTGACAAATTCTGCTTTAAAACATTCAGTTACATTATCTTGCAGGTTTTTTTCCCCCCCGTTTACGTGATCTCTACATTGATTTAATCAGAAAGATGATCGTATGTGATACATGGTATAAATTTCTGGAATCTACAGAGAGTATGGAAATGGTAAAGTTTATTTATTTATTTTTTGCTTTATTTGTAATGAGTAACAAGAAGCTGAAAATCCAGGATCAGAAGCATCAGTACTTTTATTCTATTTCCCCTCACGTTGCAAAAAAAAAAAAAAATCCTGAGCCCTCAGTCACCTTCATCGCCACTTTGATTCTCTGTAATAAAAGACTGTTCCTTCTCTCTGAGTTCTGGCAGCTGACACAAATAATAGCTGGCTTTTTGAATGCAAAATGTGTCCGAATTGACCAAATAGAACCGTTAATCTGGCACCATATAAAAATCACACGTTCGTAACTGTTTAGAACCTCAAATGTTTTCCCCTTGTGGGGAATATCTGCGGAATATAATTTTTGAATAGAGGACTTTTTATGAAATATATTTCAAATCTTAAAAAATAGTTTTAATGCTCCCCAAAGTGGTCTAGGATTTACCCCAGCTGACAATGGCCATTCCATTTAAGAACATCTCCTTTTCCTTACAGCTCTGATTTTATTTAAAAAGCCCAAATACACAAATGGCTGCTGCCTTATTTAGCATTAAGCAGCACTATTTTCTTTTTTTAAACCATGTCTACAGCTTCACAGCAAGACTAAGAAGTTATAATACACACATATCACAGACAGATTCATATTTTTTTTGGAATTCACTGAATATACTGTGTTCTGGTAAATCCCCCTTCCCCCAACAAGAGAGTCCTATACCTACAGCAAGGTGTTAAATATTTCTCCCACAGTTTGCATTGTATTATATTATGAAAACACGAGGTTTCGAGCTGGGTACTAATAAATATTTAATTTAAAAGGAAGAAAGAAACCTCAAGACAGAAGAACATAAAAAAGACCCTTTCCTGGCCCCTCCTCTCCCGCCCCCTCCCAGGGAAGGCGGGTCAGCCAGACAAGGCCGAGATCTCGTAGTCACTGGCCGAGGGGAGGGCCTTGCCCATCATCCTGATGTTCTTCGCACTGGTGATCCTGGCCATCATGCACACGGGCTTGTCAAAGTACTTCACCAGGGCGGGCTCCGTGAGGAGGGAGGCCAGGAACTGCTCGAAGGTGATGGCCCAGTCGCGGTCCAGGCAGGTGCTGCCGGGCAGCGCCGCGGAGCCCTGGCCGCTGCGCACCAGCACCGTGTCCTCCCCGATGTCCTCGCAGTGCAGCTTGTCCTCCTCGTGGGAGCCGGCACTCAGCACCGAGTACGAGGACATGGAGCTGTCGTCCTTGGTGTCGTCGTCGGAGATGAGCATGGAGGAGGAGGCCCCGTGGTCCCGGGGCGAGGAGTCCTCCAGCTTGATGTCCTCCATCTGCCCTCCCAGGGAGTGCTCCTCGCTGTCGCCCGCCAAGCTGGCCGGGTGGGACTCGGCGGACTCCGCCCCGTAAGGCTGGCCCGGCCCTTTCCTGGAGAAGGGCACCCCCAGGATGCCCTGGGTGCAGGCCCCGCCGCCCGCCTCCTTCGCCGGCTGGGTGATGAAGAGCTTGCCCACCTCCCCGATCTCCAGCAGGAGGCTGGTCACCGCCGCCGTGGCGTGGTACAGCTCCTGCTCGTTGGGGTCCTCGCTGAACATGTTGTACATCGTCTTACACAGCTCGATGAACTGCCCCTGGGAGGGATGTGGAGAAGCACAAAGAATGTCACCATCCCTGGGGGAGCAGGGACAGGAGGGAAGCGGCCTGCAAAGCATCTGGCATTAGGGCTCCTGAAAGATCACCGGAAAGTCCTGTGCATGGGGGGGGTTGACGCGGTCTCTAAAGGGCACCATTTTTTAGTTTTAAAAACTTGCAACATCAGCGACAGCGGGAAGAATGAAATGATGAACCTTCACATACCCGTCCTTAGAGTTAGACTGTGCTACCCAGTTGCTTCGTTACGTTTTCATCCTTTGTTGAAGTATCTCAGGGAAATCCCAGATCTCATGTCATTTAACACCTACACCCTTGGGTAGGCATGGCAGTTTCTCCAAGGTTAGCTCAGGTCCTCTCCCCCAGGACACCTTGCTGGGGCCCCTGGACAGAGAAATATGCCTTCCCGCCCCACCCACATGGCTTATCTGTTTTCCGTTAGGAAAGTCGACACGTCCATACTGTGTTCTAATTACCTGTGTTGTTTCATCTCCCTCATTACACATCAGCTTTTGAAGAAAAAAATGTCAGACATCGTCATAGCTGAGCAGAGATCTGGAAACAGCTCAGCCTGGTCTTTTGAGTATCTGAGGGTGCTTTTAATGACTGGGATGAGGTGTGGACTCTCAAAATTTGGATATTTTGCCCTAACCGGTTTGGCTCAGTGGATAGAGCGTCGGCCTGTGGACTGAAGGATCCCAGGTTCGATTCTGGTCAAGGGCATGTACCTTGGTTGCAGGCACAATCCCAATAGGGGGTGTGCAGGAGGCAGCTGATCAATGTTTCTCTCTAATCGATGTTTCTAACTCTCTATCCCTCTCACTTCCTCTCTGTAAAAAAAAATCAATAAAATACATTTTAAAAAAATTTTGGATATTTTGTGATTCACATTTTCTCTGGGAGGTCATTTTCTCACAACTGAGCATATTTTTGATGCACAGAATAGGTGTAAACAGATACTACCTAAGTGCCCAAGCTACCATTGCTTTTGAGGGGTATTTATTCTGTATTTATCTATGACCAGGAAACAGAGTCGTCAGGTTTAATATGAATGAATTGAACTGTTGAGAGCTTACCTGATTCAATTTGGGTAAATCCTTTGCATTCTTTGATTTTGACTTGTTTTCTGTAGTCCAGAGCCTCAGATAAATACGATTTTCTTGAGAATTTGCCCTCTTCCCTAAAACCCAGATATGAAAAAGTGTTCAAACACCAAGAAACAGTGTCCAACCCGCAGGAAGGTAAACATATAGAAGAGAGTCTGTACCTCTGTCTGGCTTCAGACTCACGGTAACGAAGCCATCGTCTGCGCTGTGCTTGCTTCTGCTATCCAAGCCAACCACTGCCAAGGAATATTCAGAAGAAAAAGTAGACTGTTACGTAATGAACCTATCCATTTAGCATTTGTAGTAGGAAACAGAGAGACCACTAGGTAGGGTTGTCTGACTTAGCAAAAACAAAACAAAACAAAAACCCAGCACACTCAGTTAAATTTGAATTTAAGATCAACAACAAATCATGTTCTAGTGTGTGTCCATGCTAAACAAACTGCTGACTGCTTATTTGAAATAAAATTTTACGGGCTGTCCTGTAATTTATCTGATAACCCTATTTCTAGGTGAAGAAATACCCCCCTCAGGATGCTTTATCACAACCGGGGTTTAGTGTACAACCAGGAAATAAAGGGATGACATCACGGCATCTTCAGGGCAGAAAAAGGGGTGGCACTTGCTCTGGTGAATCTTGATTTCCCTCCCCCCCCGTTACACTGCCATCCTAGCTTTGCAACCAGATTTTTTGTCAGGCCCTGCAAAAGACCAAAAACTCACTTTCTAAAAACAAACGGAAATCCAAGTTGATAAAGGAAACAAATGTTATATGTTCCAAAACTCCTTTAGACTTATAATCTGGCATTTCGAAAATATGACTTTCCGGGAAACCACTTTTAACTTTTTTTTTCCCTTCTTGAAACGGGAGGTTACAAAGCACACAGGCACTTCGAAAGAGAGAGGCCAGCACCAGCTTCCGTCAGTGTCAGCGGTGGGAGGGCCTGGAGCGCTTCTTCAACCAACCACAAGGGGACTGTCTGCCTGGTATCTGACCTTGACTGCATTTAGTGTTGAAGCAATCCCAGTGGCTTTGAAGACAGAGTGAGGACAATGGACTATATGTCATTGAGAAAGTCCTCTCCTCTTCCCGTTGAAATGATTTAGCCAACAAGTATAGATATTCAAAACTCATGTATGGTAAGCCCATGCAATGGAGAGTATACAACCATTTAAAACCATGTTTTTAGAGAATGTTTAATGATGTGGTAGCATGCTTACTGGATTTGAAGTGAAAAAAACAACAAAAAACAACAAGATATAAAACTGCAGAGGCAGTTTGATCCCAATTTTATTTATTTATGTATACACACACACACACACACACACACACACACACTAGAAGCCCGGTGCACGAAATTCGTGCACAGGGGGATGGGGAGGGTATGTCCCTCAGCCCAGCCTGCACCCTCTCCAATCTGGGACCCCTTGAGGGATGTCCGACTGCCCGGTGTGGGATCGGGCCTAAATGGGCAGTCAGACATCCCTCTCACAATCCAGGACTGCTGGCTCCCAACCACTCACCTGCCTGCCTGATTGCCCCTAACTGCTTCTGTCTGCCAGCCTGATCACCCCCTAACCACTCCCCTGCCAGCCTGATCGACACCTAACTGCTCCCCTGCTGGCCTGGTCCCCCCCAAGCCCTCCCCTGCTGGCCTGGTCCTCTCTTGCTGCCCTCCCCTGCTGGCCTGGTTCCTCCCCCAACTGCCCTCCCCTGCTGGCCTGGTTCCCCCCCAACTGCCCTCCCCTGCTGGCCTAGTTCCCCCACAACTGCCCTCCCCTGCTGGCCTGGTTCCCCCCCAAACTGCCCTCCCCTGCAGGCCTGATCTTCCCCAACTGCCCTCCCCTGCCGGCCATCTTGTGTGTTGGAGTGACGGCCAATTTGCATATTACTTTCTTATTAGATAGGCTATATATATGACTATAATTACATATATGAATAAAAAGTACTGAAAAGAAATATTTCAAGATATTATTAGTTACCTTTGTATTACAAGCTTTAAAGATATCTTTAGCTTATTTTATATGTTATATCTGTTTTTAAAATTTCAACAAAAGCAATAGTACCTTTGGAGTTGGCTGCCCGGGGTCACCTAGGTAATAGCATACAGATTCTGTCCAAAGCGCTGACCCTCAATTTCTAGTGCCAACAATAGTGAGTCTGGGTTTGGCTCACTCCTCTACTCAGTGACTTAGGGCTCACAGTTAAAAGCAGGTCTCAGCTGTGCTTATTCTGGGATGGCAGGATTTAAGAGGCAAAAGGACTCAGGAGCAACCCATGTTTACTGTCAGACTTGGGCAAGCCATGAAGCTGCCCGCAGAATGAATTAGAAGGCAGATAACCCACTGCAGTGGCAAGCTGAGAGACGCTGCTTAATTATGCAAGACCAAGCAGTAGGGGACTTAATGTAATAAGTTGGGGATATACACAATGAGATGGATCATGTCTCTGTGGACCTACCAACCACAGAGGCAGCACTAAGCTTTTTCTGTAAAGGGCCAGACACTAAATGCAGGGTGAGGTAGTTGTTCGTATGAAAAACAGTACAATAATTAACAACTAATAATACAAAGATAAACTCTGTGTTTCGAGTACTCAGAAGTATAAATCTACCTTCGCCCACCCTCTATCTTAGGCCCTGCAGGCAGTGTGTCTCTGCCCCAGCTCCCAAGTCCACCTCTGAGGCATAAAAGCAGCCATGGACATCATACAAAGGAGTAATAGCTTGGCTGTGTTCCAAAAAAACTTTATTTATAGGCACTAAAGTTTAAATTTGATATAATTTTCCCATGTCATGAAAGATTACTTGTGATTTTTTAAAAACCATTTAAAAATGTCAGAAGCATTCTGAGTGCACAGGCTGTACAAACAGGCCGTGGGCCAGATCTGGCCCCACGGGCTGGAATTTTCAGACATCTATCACAGAGCAAAAGCGTATCTGAGAGAACGCTTTCTGATATGATGCTTGTCCAGATTGTGGACAGCAGCATGACAAGCTTACTGAGCCTGACCCGACAGGGAGAGGGGAGCAGAGTGTACAGCCTGGCGGACGTGTCTTCTCTAAGCTAGTGGACATGAGGCCCATGATCCCTTCAGTGGGCTGAAGTACCTGCCCCCCAAAAATTGCCCAAATTTAAATATCTTATCAAGTAACATATCAAGCAAGCATAGCCATATACTAGGTGTACCAGTTAATAATGCAGATTTTTTTCACTAGACGGAGTTACACATATGTTGATATATACGTGATTTGATATGTATGCATGTATGCTATTTTGCTGTATTGACAACAAACTTCAAAACTTCATATGTCGCCCTAACCAGTTTGGCTCAGTGGATAGAGCGTCGGCCTGCGGACTGAAAGGTCCCAGGTTCAATTCCGGTCAAGGGCATGTACCTTGGTTGCGGGCACATGCCCAGTAGGGGGTGTGCAAGAGGTAGCTGATTGATGTTTCTCTCTCTCTCATCAATGTTTCTAATTCTCTATCCCTCTCCCTTCCTCTCTGTAAAAAAAATCAATAAAATATATTTAAAAAAAAACAAACTTCATATGTCAAATTTGCTGAAGGTGTTAAATCATAGATATTTTTCCGCTTAAAAATGTTCAATTTTGTGCCCAAAAAAGAGCATTTGCGGGAAGTTTTAATTCATTACTTTGTTTTGACGAAAAGTGCTGCTGAACGCTTCAGGAAGCTTATGGTGAACATGCTCCATCTCAAGATACTTGTGAACGCCGGTTTAAAAGTGATGATTTCGATGTGAAAGTCAAAGATCGTCCAGGTCAACCGAAAAAGTTTGAAGACCAACTATTACAAGCATTATTGGATGAAGATGTGTGTCAAACTCAAAAACAACCTGCAGAAAGACTAAACGTTGTCAGCAAACAATTCCCGATCGTTTACAAGCAATGGGAAAGATTTTAAAGGAAGGAAAATGGGTGCCACATCAACTGAATGAAAGACAAGTGGAAAACCGAAAAGTTATCAGTAAAATAACTTTACTGATGGCACATGCACTTTCTGAGCAGCATTTCAAAACGTACGAAGAAGTGGAAAATTGGGTGTCTGAATGGTTTGCCTCAAAACAAGAAAAGTTCTATTGGGATGGTATCCACAAATTACCTGAAAGATGGGGGAAATGTGTAGCTAGTGATGGACATTACTTTGAATAAAGCACTTTTGATGTTTCTCTTGAAATTGTGTTTTCTTTGATTACAAAATCTGCCATTATTAACCCGTACACATAGTTACTTCTTTGACTGACTAGCTTTGGAGGTAACTTTTTCCAGTGGCAGAGGGCTCTGTGGAAGAGAAATATAGTACCCTGGTGAAAAAAAGCCACTTACCATGTGTGCATTCTGGGGTGATATCTTCAAAGAAATACTGAGTTGCTTCAAAAGCAGAATCTGGCTCGTCTTGATCAGAGGATGGCTCTGGAGAGGGCGGGAAAGGTCATTCTCACACAGGCAGGGCCACGACTGCTGACCCTGTGCTGTACTCGTTAAAGAAGTGACCCAGGACAGGATGAGGCACTAATGGTACCCAGGTGGGGGAGGGTCACAACCTAAAGTTTTACCCTGTCTCTATCCTAGCGCCAACTCTTTCTCTAATTGTTTTGTTAGATAGATCCCAGCTGGAGGCCAATGTTGTTTAAAACTTACATTCTCATCCATCTTTCCTACTTGTTTCTGTCAGGGCTAGAACTACTGCTCCTAGCTTCAGCATCTCAGAGTCCCTGGAATCCCATGTGCTGCCAAATGCTAGTTATTCTTTCTCTAGCAGAGACTGCTCTTTGCTGTCAACACAACTCACACTCTGACAGGTAAATGACTGCAGACTCAAGGAGCCGACTCAGGAAGTTACGTAGAGCGTCATTATTCAGTTCATTCTTAGTGACCAGTGAGTGATTTTGTGTATCGAAAAGAGGCAAACAGGTCATGGTTACGTGCATGTGCCGCTGTGTGTGGCTCACTTACCAGGCAAGACATGCATTTTGTACAGGAGTTTGAGTTTCTCTGTGAGATCCCCATGGCAGGCAGCACCTAGAATTCCAAAACACCAACATGAAATGCACTGTGTGTTAGAAACTCCTCCAGTCTTAGCATTCCCTGGAAAAGTCTACTTTTTACAAATTGAAACCAAGACTCGAGGTCACAGAAGGTCTGGCCAGGGCATGCTTGGGTCAAGAGCTCTGGAACCAGGATTCCTGGTTTCAAACCCTTTGTACTTAGTCTGTGACCTTGGGAGACTCAGGTAGGAAACAATCAGAGGTTCACACCGAGCCCAAAGTACTAGAGAACGCTCAGTTGAAACTGACTCATTCAACATTGCACTTTGGGGCCAGTGTTCAGTCACGCAATCACCGACTTCCAGATGCTTCCACCTTCTCCATTCACAATGAGGTATCTTTCCAATGACCAGCTGTGTCATGGCATCTGTGATGTGTTTAGCGACTCTTGCCTCTCGGCAACACAACTGGAGAAGGAGATACACCTAATTCATGGCTGCTGATAGCAATTCTTTATTTCTAATTTCATTATAGGCCATTTATTTGTTCAGATTTCTAGAGGAATCTTTCTGGGGATTGATATTAAAATTACAGATCCATCTTCAGCAACTTTTTTTTTTTTTTTACAAAATCATTTAAAAAATATATATATATATTATTGATTTTTTACAGAGAGGAAGGGAGAGAGAGAGTTAGAAACATCGATGAGAAAGAAACATCAATCAGCCGCCTCCTGCACATCCCCCACTGGGGAAGTGCCCGCAACCCAGGTACATGGCCTTGACCGGAATCGAACCTGGGACCTTTCAGTCCGCAGGCCAACGCTCTATCCACTGAGCCAAACCGGTTTCGGCCTCAGCAACTTTCATGTTTTAATTTTTAAAAACCTGAACAGAATTTCACTTTTCTGGCCAACTTGTCTGTCTCCATCACTGTACCTGACCCATGTGCCCAACAACAGCTCAGAATTCTCTCAGTCATCTGGGCGGTGGCTTGCTCTGCTCAAGAACTCCCTGCATTTTAAGAGGCTTTTGTATTCTTTTTCCACGTTTTCTCTCTTTTGGACTCTCCTTTATTGAAGATTTTGGAAAGTATTTTTCTTATTGGAGTTGACTACACTAAGTAAATTAAATATTTCTATTTATCTCTATCACATTCTATATGCAGAACCTCTCTTTTTCCTCTTCCTTGTTCTTGTTCAAAGATAATTTTAAAAAAGAACAACCCTTTTTCATAGACACCAATATAATAGTAAGTTAGGGTAGGGTCAAAGGGGTCCTTAGCCTTGTCTGGATTGTCTTACTTTTTTAAAAAGCCGAACACCTAAGTGTATTCTATGTGTACTTAAAAATTAATAACTCCTTCTTCGCTAAAAAAACAAAACAAAAACAAACAAAAAACACATCGTGTTTGCTGTCTTTCGCATGGAGTAATTAGGAAAAAATGAGCTTTTGAGAGAGCACTCATACGAACCCTGGGCCCAGCGTGTGCTAACTGTGCGTCCAGTTCAGTTCAATAACAGATAAATGTCCCAGCAAGTTACTTAACTTCTCTGAGCTTCCATTTCTTTAACTGAAAATGAGAAATCTAATAATAAGCACATGGTAGTAATAGTAACAGCACACACTGTGCCTCCAGGAGGCCTGGGTTTGAACTACAGCTTTGCCGTGTCCTTTAGGCACAGGGAATGCACACGAAGCATGAGGGCAATGCCTGGCTCAGAGTCAATGCTGTGTAAATGTTAGACATCATACTGCTATGACCTCAAAGGGCTGCTGTCTGGATGCAGTGATTAAGGACAAAGTCCACAGCATCAGAACAGTGCCTGCCCTTAACCAAGGCCAGTTCCTCCACGTCCCCATATTTTTGAGTAACTTTACACAAGTAATTTTTTCTTACCTAAGAGGACCTCATCTACACCTCTTCACCTTTTTAAAGACCGTCAGCTTTCTCTGGCCTTCCAATCACTGTTCTGAAAGATTCAGGGCACTTTTTGGAACCATGATTGGCTCTGTGCCTGCCACCTTCATCCTTCCTGGGCATGTCCTTTTAAAGTATGTGGCCCAAGGTCACCAAGTGGCACAATTAGGAAAAGAACATTTTTCCTTCTTATCTCATTCTGGCAGCCTGACAATGCCTGCTACACCCACAACTCCTATCTGTCGGCCAAGCTCAACTACGAGGTGGCCTTTCCCCTCAATGCCCAGTGAAGGAGAGTCCACTAGGATAGAGGGCAGCGAGCAGGTCAGACAGCAAGGCTGCCAGGCAGAAACCACACGCTGCTGGTGAGGGGTGGGTGTGCCTGCTTGAGCCGTGGTCCTTCCTCCCCGCTAACTCCTGGCGAACAAGAGAAAGGGCTGCCCTGCAGACTGCGGAGCTGTGTGCTTCTCTCAGGCCTTTATTAAAGACACCATGAAATGCTTCTTTGAAATTTAATGAAACATTTTATATGTAATAAAAATATATATTTTTTTGGTCAAAGAAAAGCAATCTGCCCAAACACTTCTTTTTCTCCTGTAAAGTTATCACGGTCTGTGGTTTCAGTGTTGAGGTTGGCATTTTATTGTCTTGTGAATTCTCTGATTTTTTTTAACTAGTGATGGGGCCTATCTAATGTCGAAAACAATGATTTAATAATATAGTATATCCGTGAGCTCAAAATGAGTTTTACAATCGGTTTGCAAGCCCTAACATGTGCCGCTCTGCCCTCTAACCCCAATCTTCTGAGGCAGTGAGGGCTGTGGCCCTGGGGCCAGCCAGCACTGCGCACCACGGGCGTGACTACCCGCCCTGCCCTCCCAGATCATGCAGCCACATCACATCCTTACTCAGCCCAGAGACAAACTCTCGGAAGTTAATCAGAGAGTCTCCGTTTTCGTCCAGTAACTGGAACAGGCGGGAGGCCAGCACGTCGGAGTGAGCTCCACAGGCCCAGGGAAAGAGAAGAGCAAACATCCCCTTGAACTGCTCGAAGTCAATGCGGTACTGCTCCAGGTAAGGCAGGCTGGGGTCGTGCCGGTCCAGCGCGTTGCTGCTCCCGCCCCAGTAGCAGCTGGTGAGATGTTCTGCCTGAAAACACAAAGGACAGGACGGTTCGGAGGACTCCACCTCAGAGCAGGTGCCAGGGGAAACAGGCTTCTGGTCAACCCGTGGGCACCTCCTGGGGCACCGCTCTGGTCTCAGGGCTCCTCTGTCTCCTCCTCCTGTTCTATCTCCACCTGAACCCCTCTCAACCGCCCCAGCTCCATGGCAACCATCTCTGCAGTTAACATCGGGCAGGAAAGATCCGGTTCAGTTACTGGAGTAGGTGAAGAAAGAAAGGGAACCCCCACCCCAGTCTTCTTCCTCTTATGCACACCCTCCACGCACTTTAAGAAATAACTCCCATGAAGATGAACTCTTTTTTTTTTTATTTAAAAGAAATCAAGAGGCCAAAACCGATTTGGCTCAGTGGATAGAGCGTTGGCCTGTGGACTGAAGGGTCCCAGGTTCGATTCTGGTCAAGGGTATGTACCTTGGTTGCGGGCACATCCCCAGTAGGAGGTGTGCAGGAGGCAGCTGGTTGATGTTTCTCTCTCATCGATGTTTCTCTCTATTCCTCTCCCTTCCTCTCTGTAAAAAATCAATAAAAATATAAAATAAAATAAAAAAATTAAATAAATAAATAAATAAATAAAAGAAATAAAGAGAATGTTAACCTGAAAAGCATCCGTCATTTAGGCCATGTGACCACTTTGTTCTCTGGGTGAGAATGACAAAGTCCAGGGCTCAAGTGGCCCACACAGGTCATCCAACCCAGCAGCCAAAGCCGACCACAATGACATTCTGTGTCCCAGTTCATAATTTACTGTCCCATAAACCCTGGCCACCAAAATCACACAAACATCATCCTAGCCATGCAGCATTCAAGCTGCGAGCGGGTGGCCCTCCTCTCTCACTCATCTGAAGTAGCTTAGAGCAGGTAGGGGGAGGAGCCACTGTGGGAGGAGAGGAGAGAGCTTCCTGTTTCCGTCCTTGGAAGAGAGGCAGCCTCTCTCCTCCTGAGGTCATACTGATTGTGGAGGAAACAGATGCCTGCTCGAGGAAGACCGCAAAGATCACACATATAGAAAGGACCAGAAGAATCTGCTCCCCCCCGCACCTCCCCCCCACCCCCCCACACACACACACATTAGTGCTGGGTGGTAGGTGGGGGAGGAGATGGCCATGAAAACAGGGCTGCATTGTTATTGGATTCCCTGTCTTACCATTTCACTATAAGCATGTATAAATATTACCACAGAACAAAGCACTTTCAGAACAGTTCTTTCCCCCTCGCCCAGGGTTCTGAATAGGTGGGGAGGGAGTCCGTTGTGAGTGTGAAGCAATTCCATTTTGCTCTCACTTACAAAGGAGCAAAGACCAATGTCTTTATCGCAGTGGTGTACTGGGAATTGCAGTTAACAACCTAGAAAAGAGGGGAGGAGGAGTAGGGATGAGAGGAGGAAGAGGAGGTGGAAAAAAGAGGCAAAACCAGGTTTTCTGCAATGTAGTCCCTGGGAGAATACTGGGAGGCTGTGCTTGGGGACGCATTCCAGGCTACGGGCGGAGGCAGGGGTGATGTCAGAGGAAGGAGGTGGAGGCTGAAGTCCCAGGGGCTGTACTGTACTCTGATCTATCATCAGTGATACCCGTCTCTGGGTGGCACATGTTGGTGACACATCCCTGGGAGGGGTCCCCTTTACCTGAATGATGTCAGTGGATAAAGGTTACCCAGGGCATCCTATATAATAAAAGGCTAATATGCAAATTGTCCCCTCCACCAGGAGTTCAACCAGGGGGTGGGGTCGGCCAGCCAACCTCCCACATCCCCTCCCCCGTGCAGGCCCCGCCCCTGATAGGCCCCAATCAGGGCAGGCTGGCTGGAGCCCACCTGTGCATGAATTCGTGCATCGGGCCTCTGGTTTCCTCCTAACTAAGGCACCCACGGGACTTTGAAACCAGCCTGAATGTGGTAGAGACACTTTCATGGCGCTCATAACCCTCAGGAAAGACAAGCCATGAAGATCATCATCGCCCTGCTCTGGGCTGAATCCCACAGCCCATCATCTGGGGATGGGGCGCAGAGATTGAAAAAGAACCGAAGTGATTAACTGGAAAGAGTTCAAAAGAAACTAGGGCAAAGGGGTTCTGGGCCACATTTTCCACCAAATCTGTGTCAAGGTGGCAGCCTTTCACCTTTCCTACCAAGTTTTTAGCCCAAAGCCCAAAAGTATGTGCCTTGGAGAGGATGGCATCTTACCTTTGCAGCTGTACGGACCCCCCAGAAGAGCTGAAAGGTCTGGTAGGGTGGGTGTCTGACACATAGTCATGTCTGCATAGCGTTTAATAAGTTAAAGACTCAAGACAGAGTCCATAACTGAGGTTTTTATCTTGGTTGCACAGAGATTCCTTCCCATCCCTGCCACCAATGAGGGTCTCGGATTCTTTCTCAGGGTGGGGAACTCCTGTTTGTCAACACACCCTGAGGGCAGGGTTATTGAGCGTAAGAAACGCTGGCTTTCTTCACTCACAACCTAAAGGCACGGAGGACACATCTTGCACCTGCAGGCGCACGGACGAGAGTGAAGGGTGCTCAGGTAAGAAGTGGCTCAACTCATCTCTGGAGCTGGGACTTCTCACCGCCAGCCCTGTCCCTCCTTTTCCAGGTGTCCCCCTATGTCGGCCTCCTCTTTCTAATGCATATCCCGTTCCATTATCTGTCCATGGTCTTGCTGCCTCCAGCTGCTACTCCCAATTCTGTTTCGTTATCCCAAATCCTGGCCCTCTCTCCCCACTCCCCTGTGAGTCAGAGCTCTTCCCGGTCCTCAGAATCCCTTCAAAATTGGATCTCAACTGGATCATTATATTTTTTTGTTTTGCTTCGACTTGGATCATTATCTTTGTCCTTTAAGAAACAGAGAACCTACACAGAACCTAGAGACAGAAGAACTTCGCTGGAGAGAACATGGCAAAAGATCCTGGACAGAAACTGGCAACAGAACCTAGAGACAGAACCTAGCGAGAGAACATGGCAAAAGATCCTGGACTAAACCTGACTACAGAAATTGGCAAGAGAACCTGACTAGAACCTGGTGACTAAACCTGGCTGGAGAACCTGGACAGAACCTGGCTGCAGAACCTAGCGAGGGAACATGGCTACAGAACCTGGCTGGAGAACCTGGAGAACCTGGCTGGAGAACCTAGCAAGAGAACATGGACACAGAACCTGGCTGGAGATCCTAGCCAGAACTTCGCTGGAGATCCAGACCAGAACTTGGCTAGAGATCCTGGCTAGAGATCCTGGCTAGGCTGCTGATCAACTGAACGCTGTCTCCGTGTCATTCCTTCTTCACCGACTCCGTCTACACCTTTGGGAACCCCTGGACCTGCTGGGGCTGGACCCCAGCAAATGGCGCCCGAACAGGGACCCCTAGGTAAGCGCCCCACACTCGGGACGGATAGGACTCCACCGTAGGAAGAGGGTGGATAGTCTTCGCCAACTCCTTCCACACCTTTGGGAACCCCTGGAACAGGATTCCCCTAGGTAAGCCCCCCCGCCTCCCATTGAGAACCCCACACTCGGGACGGATAGGACTCCACCAGGGTACTGCAGACCCCCCTATAGAGGATAAGTAGGGTAAGAAGGTGGATAGTACAGAACTTAGATTGAGAAGATGTGCCATACTGAGTCCAAAGAAAGAAAACTCTGTATTGATCTTTAGATTAAGAAGATGTGCCATACTGAGTCTAAAGAAATAAGACTCTGTATTGATCTTTTAACACATATGCTTGCTAGCAGAGGAATTAAGGTTACTCCCAGTCAGACAGAACGTTTTATACAAGAAGCATGTCCATGCTTTTCTGAGGAAGGAAAGGTAAATGTAAAGGCATGGGAGGAGGTATGCCCAAGGAGCCTTATCCTTAACCCCACTGCAGCCTTTCCACCCCAGGAAAGTGCAGGATTGGCAAGCTCTCCCTGGGGTGATAGATCAGGACTCAGGTAATAGCGGAAAGCGCCAATCCTACTCTTAAAATGGATACAAGAGAGCATTTCGGGTTTTTCTTTTTAATGCCTGCTTTTAAAAAATAAAAAAGGGGGAATTTGCTGGGAGCCGGTCCATCCTTGCTGTTTCAAGGGACCTGGCATATATGGCATACTGTTCTTAATATGTTTGCTCACCTTCTTGGCACTATGTGTTTTAACCAAGGTCTCTGAGAAAGGTTGTTTCCCCAGGTAGGGATTTTCCCCTGAAGTTAGGGAGGGAATAAAACCTCTTAACTAAGTGCCAGGCGGGTAATTAATCACTTTAACTACGAACAATCATGCTTAAGCTACATAATCTTTACTCCCTGGAATGGAGATAAGAAACGCCCTAACCTTTGGAATAGAGATTGATAGGATTGGAATCAACTGGTATAAATACAGATGTAAGAAGACAGAACTTAGAAAACAGAACCTACACAGAACCTAGAGACAGAAGAACTTCGCTGGAGAGAACATGGCAAAAGATCCTGGACAGAAACTGGCAACAGAACCTAGAGACAGAACCTAGCGAGAGAACCTGGCTGAAGAACCTAGAGACAGAACCTGGCTACAAAACCTGGATAGAACATGGCAAGAGAACCTGACTAGAACCTGGTGACTGAACCTGGCCGGAGAACCTAGCGAGGGAACATGGCTACAGAACCTGGCTGGAGAACCTAGCAAGAGAACATGGACACAGAACCTGGCTGGAGATCCTAGCCAGAACTTCGCTGGAGATCCAGACCAGAACTTGGCTAGAGATCCTGGCTAGGCTGCTGATCAACTGAACGCTGTCTCCGTGTCATTCCTTCTTCACCGACTCCATCTACACCTTTGGGAACCCCTGGACCTGCTGGAGCTGGACCCCAGCAATTGCTCTATATTAGTTTTGAAAATTCACCAAAGACAAACCATTGCAAAAAACTTGGAACACTGGGGAGAATATAGGGTAAGGACTACCAGCCAAAATATAGGATGCTAAAATAGAAATATATTTTTTAATATTAGTACTAAAAATATACGAATAGTATACATCATCAATAAAGCTTTCCATGAAATTTAAAAAAAAAAAAAAAGAAAAGAAACAAAGAGGTACTCTTTTCTCATGGATAACCACTTACACCAAGCGATTAGCTGCAGGGCTTTAGTGATATGGGTAAATGACACACTATGGAGACTTCACTTTCAAGTGCTAAATGGAGGCTGGTGGGGCGCTGTTGTCCACTCTGTAGGTCACAGGGCTGGGTGGACAAAGCACATCACTACCCAGCTATGAAACCTCAGTCTCTCTGTGCCCACATCCAAAGCATGTAGTGTGTGTACCAGATTGATAATCACAATTTACTTCTGTTCTCAACATACATGTTTGGAGCACCTACCAGGGTCAGACAGTATGCCTGACATCAGTGAAACTAAAATAAATAGAACATCCCAATACAGCTATCACATTCTGATTCTAAATTCTATTCGTATACAACTCGGATCTTTATGTTTGTGCCTTTATGGTTTGTTCTCATACTCACTTTGGGCCGGGGATCAAACCTGTAACCCAGGTACTTGCCCTTGACTGGGAATTGAACCTGCAACCCCTTGGTGGGCGGGCCAACATTCCAACCACTGAATCACACTGGCCAGGGCTGTTCCTGTACTAACTTCACAGTCCTCAATACAGCCAAGTTTATTTCTGGCAGTAAAAGACACCGTATACAAGCTACCCAGTTAGAGATCGTGATAAAATTGGTACCTGAATAAAAGGCATCTTTTAAATTTTTTCCCCCTGTCAATTGCACATTTTCACCTAAAATGTTGATAATGATGGCTATGACTAAACTATTTTTTTTCTAAAGAAAAAAAAATATCTGCATTGCTTTACTTCAATAACAGTATTTTCTGGTATGGGCTGAGTTACAAAATGGAAATCACAAAAATGTAGGTTCGAATGGAAAAAGACATGCAGGTTATGATTAGAACAATACATGAAGAAACTGTTTTGTGTACTTACAGCTGTAAACCTACTTTTGTGCACCCCTATAAAGTAGTAAGTCCAAGGAAATTGATAAAATATTATATGGACTAGAAGAAAGCTAACACATCCACTTTGAGTTAGAAGAATATGTTTATTTTTCATATTAGTATTCCATTTTTATGCTCTCTGCTCTATCTTCCTATTTATGCACACTGTAACTCACGCTTTCCCTTAAAAATGTAACAGAAAAATCTAGAATTCAATTATTAAAGTGAATTTTTTAATCCCCTGAATGTACACAAATTTACTTTGAAACTCACCTTGAAAAGAGCATAAAGTTCTTCTAGTTCGTCGATGGTAAAGGACGTTTCTGTCACAATGGTTCGCACCTATTAAAAGAACACATACAACGCGTTTCATAAACTCCAAAATGTCAGGTTGGGTAAGTTCCTGACTTTCTTCTAAGCCACCGCCCGTGTGTCAGCAGGGATTTCTGAGCCGGCAGGCGTGCGAGGAAGGGGGGGCGGGGGGAGGCCACAGGCTGGTTCTCCTGGGACTCACCACATTCCGTTTGGTGGTGTCCTCCAGCGTCTGGATCACCTTCAGTCTCTGTTTGAATCTCATCTGCTCAATCAAGTCTGCCCGGATCGTTCCAAATTTCTGGAAGAGAGCAAGACTGGCGTTTCGGAGAAACCTGCTAAAGCACCCAGTGTGGTGTCTGCAGGACCGATGGAGACACAATCCCGGTGCATATGAGCCGTCTGGAACATTAGGAAGCTCTGTTTTTTCAACGTCATATAAATGAAATGGCACAGAATGTTCTCTTTTGGCCCTGGTTCATTTCACTCAGCATGAGGATTGTGAGATTTATCCAAATTGTTCATGTTCATGGCTGCTGAGTAATTTACTGTGTCCTGGGACCTCCAGAAAGGTCACCTCGGTGTCTGAGTCCACCTGAGGCTGGGACTTCATCTTTTCCTTCTGGATAACTCTACAGAACCGCAGAGCATCACCCACAGGTCCCACTCAGAGGAAAACGGTCCGTCTAATCGTCACTATAATCCCTCCCAGTGTGGACTGGGGAGGGCACACCATGAGTGAGATTCTTCCCCTCGAGGCATTTATGAATAAAGCTATCATCTCTCCTCACCAGAAATTGATGAGAAATTAGATCAACATATCAGAACAACCTCCCGACAACGGGGGGGGGGGGGGGGGGGGGGGGTGTGCTTGACCAGGTCTCAGAGCTGAATGTGCTCCAGTATCTCCCCTACTTTTCTATTCTCCAGGCTGATTATCCGGGAGCACAGAAAGAAACGTCTGGCGAGCCTCTGGTGTCATGCGTCCATCCAAACCAGGTTATCATCAGCTCTGTGATGAGTGGCCCCATTCTGCAACTAGGGCAGTGACTCTCAGCCCTCCCTGGGCACTGGAATCAGCTGGGGAACTTTTAAAAAATGCTTATTCTGCCTAACTGGTTTGGCTCAGTGGATAGAGCGTCAGCCTGCAGACCCAAGGGTCCCAGGTTCGATTCCGGTCAAAGGCATGTACCTTGGTTTTGGGCATATCCCCAGTAGGGGGTGTGCAGGAGGCAGCTGATCGATGTTTCTCTCTCATCAATGTTTCTAACTCTCTATCCCTCTCCCTTCCTCTCTGTAAAAAAATCAATAATATATATATATTTTTTAAAAAATGCTTATTCTTGGCCTTATGCCAGAGATTCAGATAGAATTGGTCTGCAATGGAGCCTGTGAATTTATATTTTTAAAAAATTGGCTTACAAATTTTTTAAAGTGATTTGAAAGGATTAAAAGCCACCAAGTCTAAGGTTAAGTAGGGGAAAAAAGATAAACCATGAGGAGTTAATGGGCACTGAGTGCTTGGAGATCCACAAACCACCAGATGCTATGAGATGCATGACACTGTGGTTCCTTCACCCTGAGCAGCTCCACTTTGTGATTCAAGACCAGATCGAGGGTCACGGGGGGCCAGAACCACCTAGTGGGGAAGCAGCTTCCCAACTAGGCCCAGCGATTCTAGAGGATTCACAGGGCTGGTTCTTCTTCAGGATGGTGCAGGGTGTTCTATGTGCCCTGGATTGAAGAGGATTGGCTTAGCTACTTCAGAGAAGACCTGGCACTTGGCATGAGAATAGGAAGTGAACTGGTGTGTGCAGGTCAACCTCCCCAGGTCTGCTCTCAACAGCCCCACCTCAGTCCACCCCGAGTTGAATCTGAGCTGCCACTCAACCAAGTTTCAGGGTGGGCATAAGAACTGGAGGGTGAGAACCTGTCATGCCATATGCTCCATGGTATTACAGCCAGCAGAAGTCACGGACCCCATTCAGTGTCCATCTCTGCAGCTCAAAGCTGTTAGCTGGGAGGTAGCTACTTGCTCCAGCAACTAGTTCTCGGCAGGTAAAAGGAAGCAGGTACCCCCAGGGGTCAGCAACGGAAGTGACACTCTCAGAGCGCTGTGACACTGAGCCAGGAAGCAAGTCTTACCTCATAGGAGGTTCGGATGAGTCTGAAGATGTCCACCTCGGGGTAAGGCTCTACGTCATCACTAAGCAGGGAGTGGAGGTGAGGAATGGGAGGCAGTGTGCTGTCTTTATTGGTCACACTGTCTAAGTACCTGGAAGAAGAAACGAATCAGGAGGCTAAGTCCCTAGGAGGCTAAGCTGGAATGCTCCCATCACAGTTCACACATTTTCTGCAAACTCTGCACTTGGAAACAAAAGACTAGAATTTCCTTAATGAAGTCAAATTCCCTTAACTTCTAAAACAAAGCATAAGAAAATGAATACTCAGCCACCAAGAGAAGTGGGCATGCTGATTACCACCCAGCCAATTAAGATTCATGAAACCCAGGGGGAAACAAAAGGAACAGGGAAGATCCAGATGTGATTTTCAAGGAGCCTTAGTACCCTACCTTCCCAACACGGTCATGGCCTCCCCGTCGTCCTTACAGTTCAACAGTTTGTCCACATTCGCATCCAGCACCGCCAGGGCCAGCTGGAATATCACCTTGATGCCTTCGTAGAAGAAACAGTCAACCACCACAACGGCACTCTCAAAGGGCATCACGCTGAGAAACAGGGTGAGGAACCAAGACAGGGAGATGGTGGAAATGACGCCCAGGTCCTGCATGCAGTCGTAGAGCTGGGGGACGTAGTCTCGCGCCAGTTCCTCGAAGACGCCCTGGTCCACCAGGGCACCTGCAGCAGAGGGCACAAGGGCACCTTCTTACTAACGCACCCCAGCAAATGGCTCACAATTGATGCTGAGACGGACTCTGTCTGACTGTATACAATCTCTATCGAATTCAGCCCTCTTGTTCCCATTGTGGAAAACTGGGGTCGCCTGAAACTTTCCTGCCTAATTGGTGGCTGGAAATTGTGTTGTAGCCGGCATGAGAGCTGCAGAAACAAACACCTTCTTGATGAGATGTGGAGGAAAAGGTAAGTACGTCCCCACCTACCACCTACCAACAACTCTGGTGTTGTAGTAGTCGGGAAGCATGCGCTCGCACAGAGCTACCAGGAGCCAGAAAGCCTCCTCCTCTTTGGCATAAAGCAGCAGCACTGAGGTGACGATATTCATGGCCTACAAGAACGAAAAGATGTCACCAAACACATTTTAACAAATAAGCAAATTGTTAACCTAAACAATGACTGAATTAGTCTCACAAGGCCCAGCAAACTTCTGGAAAAGGCCAGATGAAATATTAAAAGGCTTTGCAAGCTACACACACATATTCTTTGGAGTTTTATTTTGTCTACAATCCTTAAAAAATATAAAACCACCCAGCCAGAGTAGCTCAGTCATTGAGTGTCGACCTATGAACCAGGAGGTCACAATTGGATTTCTGGTCAGGACACATGCCTGGATTGCTTGCTTGATTCCCAGTGTAGGACACGCAGTCGATCAATGACTCTCTCTTATCATTGACTAGTGGCCCAGTGCATAAAATTGGTGCATTGTGGGGGGAGGGTTGTTCCTCAGCCCGGCCTGCGCCCTCTCCAATCTGGGACCCCTGCCGGTCAGACATCCCTCTCACATCCGCTGGCTCCTAACCGCTCACCTGCCTGCTTGTCCAATCGCCCCTAACCACTCTGCCTGCCGTCCTGCTCGCCCCCAATTGCCTGCGCCCCCCTTGCCGGCCTTCTCACCCCCAACTGCCCCCCCCTTGCCGGCCTGCTTGCCCCCAACTGCTCCCCCCCACCGCCGACCTGCTCGCCCCCAACTGCCCTCCCCTGCCAACCTGATCGCTCCCAACTACCCCCTCTGTAGGCCTGCTCTCCCCCAACTGCCCCCCCCCACTCCCCGCCAGCCTGTTCGCTCCCAACTGGCCCCCACTGCTGGTCTGCTCTCCCCCAACTGCCCTCCCCTCCTGGCCTGATTGCACCTAACCACCTCTGCCTCGATTCGGCCACCATGGCTTTGTCCAGAAGGATGTCTGGAAGGTCTCCTGGTCTAATTAGCATATTATCCTTTTATTAGTATAGATATTTCTCTCCCTCTCTCCCCACCCCTCTCTCTCCCTTCTTCCCTGAAATCAATAAAAATGTATATTTTTTTAAAAATGTAAAACCACTTAAGTCATTTGCCTGTAAGTATTAAGGGTCTTCAGGAACACCAATATTCACTGAGAGAGACAAGCAAACCCTCAATCAAACACTTTGCCCAGAGGCTATTTGACAAAGCGTCTTAATCTATCCTAATGGTTTGCAGAACCAGGTACACATGGCTTAAGGCTCTCCTCTGAGAACAATGAAACCCTTTAAACTTAACAGTCCTGGCCTATTATTTCCATCTGGATAAGGAAGGTCCTGATAAGTACCAGTGACATACATTCTAGAGTGACCTGCTTTATTAAAAGATATTATCAGATAGCTCTTAGGGAGACAGTCTCAACTATTTTAATAGTCCTCTTAATTAAAAAGAGAACGATCAAAAGACAGATATGAACTCCATTCTATCAGAAGCCAACTAATTCCTGTACTTCTTTTGATCTTCTAGAAACCAGTAATTGTCCATCAGATTTCTATAATATAAATGCCAAAAAAGGTCTAATAGGCTCTTTCTTGTAGTAAGTCTTACTCAATATTTTCCCAAGTGAAATCATTACTAAAATTCCACTTGAGAATTAACCAGATGATTCTAGGTCATGACATGACTGGCCTGGCCAGTTATCAAGTCAAGGTAAGTTTTTTTAAGGGTGTACTTTGTAGCAGGCTCTTGACTAGGTATTGGGAGATGAAGGATGAGAGTTGATGGGGGGACACAGTGGTAACAAGTTACACAGGGCTTAAGTGTTGGTGTCAGAGAGACAGAATAAAGATGTGAAGGTTAATCAATTTGGGGGGTATATTTAAATTGTGCTATCAAATAAATAAAATGTGGTACAAGGAGACCTGCATTGTGTGTGTGTGAATTAAGCCTTCAGCTTTTAGGTGGATAGCCAGAGAAGACCTCTCTAAATATGTGGCCTTTAAAACTTAAAGGTCACATTATCTTGGACCTTTCTCAGTTGTCGTTTGTGTACTAGTATCAGAGATCATTTTAGTTGGTATGTGGAGCAACACTTTTTCAATCACATTTAGCATTTATTGTAATGTGTGCTGTATTAACTATAACCATAGCATATAAGTTATATTCTCAAGGCCATGATTGCTTAGGAGGATGCAGAGTAGGAGCACTGTGGGACCCAGAATGCAGGAGCAGAGGCCTGGTGCTCAGGCACGCTCTCTGCTCCCCCAGGATGAGGGTGCATCAGAGTGGCCACAGGGACTTTCTGAGGTCACCCGCTACGTGGTGGGGACTAGTCAGGGCATTCTTGTCTCCTGGCTCCTCTGCGCAGTGCAGTGGTCCTCAACCAGGGAGCTTTTGCTCTGCAGGGGAAATCTGGCAAAGTCTAGAGACATTTCGATCGCCGCACCTGGGAGGTTCTACTGGCGCTTAGTAGCTAGATGCTGTCAAACATGCCATTAAGCAGGAGTGTTATGGAACATCCTACAAAGCACAGGGCAGCCCCACAAAAAGAAGTATCCAGTCCACCATGCCAACACTGCCAAGGCCAAGAAACCCCGGTGCAGTGCAGTGATAGCGCTGATGACCATAGTCTTCTTTCTTCTTACTTACTAGCTAGTAACACAATTAGTACAAAGCATCTGTGACATTTACCTGGCAGTACCCTATGTTAGGGTTTCGAAAAGCATAAGCGGTTAAGACTCTCCTCAGAGCAGCAATGCCCATCTCATTCTGGAAGGCTGGATGCTCCGGGAGGGAGCGGTGCAAATCTCTCTCGATCTCCTCCGTGGCGAGATTGTACTTCCCCATGGACTTCTCCACGAGGTCTTCGTAGTACCCAGGGTGCGTGGCCTTCTCATTGATGGCACCTGGGAAATACCAACAGCTTCCACGTCAAAAAGTGGGAGTCCTGTCCTTGGTCTGCAGCCTCAACTCACCCACCGAACCTCTTCACTTCCCCAGCCATTCAAAGGGCGCCTGTGAAATAACAGTAAGTCCCTGGAGGTAGAGTGGTGTGCTGCCATCATGGCTGATCCCAGGACATTGAGAGGGGTCGCCTGCCTAAGCTGCAACAGTAAGCTGGCTACTTACAAGCCCCATCACGTGCAGGGAGGTCTATAAGCCTAAAAACTGTGTTCTGAGCAGCCTCCACAAACCACCTGGAGGGGTCGCTAACGAGCAGAGGAGGGAGATAGTCAGAGTAAGCCAGGCTGGGGCCTCGGCCCACCCTTCAAACACAGCAGCTCTGCTTTTACTTGATTGGGTTTTTCCTGAAGATTGCACTTGAAAAAGGAGATTTTTGCCTCTCAAAACAAGTTGAAAAAACTTTACTGAAATGGAAGCTCTGAGGGGCTTAAATAGCCATATTGAAGAGTATAAAGCCATTTGGAGAGGAGGTAACAGAATATGTGGAGGGATTTTTTAAATTGCTGGGGTGGTGAGGGTGTTCCCAGCAGTGGGGAATGGCGGCTATGGTTGGGAGCCCTCAGAGGCTGGGCAGGGGGTGCAGAGGTGGGCTGAGAGACTTCCATGTAAATTTTTTTTTACTTTATTTTTTTTTATTGCTTAAAATATTACAAAGAGTAGTACATTTGTCTCCTTTTTTTCTCCCCTTGACCTTCCCCCAGCCTCCCCTACCCCCCAGTGTCTGTGTCCATTGGTTATGCTTATCTGCATGCATACAAGTCCTTCGGTTGATCTCTTACCTCTCCCCCAACCCTCCCCAAACTTCCTGTTGTAGTTTGATAGTCTAAAATTTTTTGAAGACAGAAAAACCCTGTATTCAAATATCTAAACCTAAACATAATTATATGTACTTTATATAAGTATAAACTATACTTTCCTATACGTTACATAAATATAATTTATATATAAGTATAAAGTATATATATACTAGTACATATGATATATATACAAACTATGTACACACATATACATTATGTAACGTGTATATGTGTATGCGTGTATATATGAATACATATATATGTGTGTGTGTGTGTGTGTGTATATATATATATATATATATAAATGTATGTATGTATATTCATTTGTATTTTACTATTTAGAAATTAGAGCCCTGTACTGACCCAGTCCGTCCCTGAAGGTCACCCAGAGAGCCCAGCCTTACCCTCACACTTGCCCTGGAAAAGTCTGTGGGACAGCTACCTAACATTGGCTTTAGCTCTGTCCTCCAGGGTGATCTGCAAGCCTGACTTGCCATTTGACCTGCACTTCCCTTCACAGTGGGGTCAGAGCCAGGTCCCTGTGCAGAGTCCCTAAGGGTCACGGGAAGCAGGTGGGGCTCCCCTGCTAGGAGCTGGGCTCTCTCCCAATGGGCAAGCTGGCTTCCACATGAACCCCACCCCCGATGGACAGGCTGAAAATGGGGGCTGTTTTATACCCAATCGAGGTGGCCTGTAGGCCACTCACCCTCTGGCCTCCTGTGGCTCATCACAGTTAGAGAAAATACTGTGCCTAAATGTCTCTGCAACAGAGTGCTGTGCGCACTGCTTCCTGGTGCTCCTCTCCAGTTTCATTTTCATCTGAGCCGTGCTATAAATAACTCCCAATCTGAGTAAGGAAGATGAAAATGGAATTTTTTGATTACTCTGCCAGCGATTTGAATCAGGTTGTCAGGGAGACTAGTTCGCCAAACCCTAGGAAGGCGGAAGACTGGACAGTCAGGGTCCTTGTGGGCTGGGTTTGTGATTAGAGAGAAGTTGACTCAAATTTGAGTTTCTAAATGAGGAGCTCTGGCTGGTCTACTTAAGGACGAGAAAAACAAGACCTGTAAATGAGGATAGAACAAGCAACTTTTACATAAAACAGGTAAAGCCAATTATTTTCCAAGATCCTATCTGTCCTTCTTCTGACATCTCATTATGGGCAATCACCATTTACATCTGCTTTTAGAAAGAGATATGAGGTTTGTGGGTTTTTTTTTCAGACTTTGCTGTAAGCCTGGAAACTCTTAATTTTATGTTATTTTTTAAATGAAAGGCTTTCATAATAGCACTAGAGTAGGACCATCGTGGGTTCAAATAAAAATATTCACATCCACCTATTTAGAATGATCACATTTCAGGCCTCCACCCAAGCACAGCACCTGACCTATATAGTCAAGGCCTTGATGTTGTGAGGGACGAGGGTGGGAGGATGGGGCTGGGAGGACCTCTGGGCTCAGGGCTCCCAGGTTTGACCTGACCGGGTTACGTTTGGGCAAGAGCATGGCTTGGATCAGGAAAGGTGGATACTTCGGTCCCACGGGTGCATGACCTGTCCCCTTCTGACCTTCCCAACATCTCCATCTTGGAGGAGAAGTGTGATCTGTGCAGACTCTGGTCTCTGCCCTGTCTCCAGGGATAACCAGTGAATTCAGTCGGTGGCAAAATCAAGGACAAGGCTTCCTTACTCCTCCTACCCCCTCCCTCTCCACACCAATGACTGTTCTGCCCACAGGCTGTCACACTTCAACATAATCAATGACGCAGCTGGGGAAGGAAAAGGACTCCCAAAACCACAGAGGATGATACTCAAGTCCTTTGAGTTCTTTTTCCCCCTAAATAATGTCAGTTAACAATACATGAGGTTATCAGGACTCAAAAGGGGTGGCTTCCACAGTTGGGTCACTGAATACGTGTCCTGTATTTTTATTAAGGGACTTCAAGGCTCTGGCCAGGAAAGATTTAGCTCTGCATTGGGGTTTGCATCTTTGAAAGAACTCTGATGCATGACAGAGGGCGACGGGGAGGCCCAGGGTCCCGCCCAGCCCTCGTACCTGAGAGCAGCAGCCAGAGCTCGCCCCGCATGCTCTCCGGGATGCCCTTCAGCACCAGCTCCCGAGTTTTTTCTGTGCGGTACATGCAGATCCCTTGCCCATACTCAGCAAAGTGAATCTTCCAGGCTTGCTCTTTCAAAAACTCCTTGGCCTGAAAGGGATAATGACACATGATGACATCCCAAAGGAATTTGAGGATGGTGAGAGGTCCCATGGAAAGTGTGAACATTGCCCCTTGCAAGCGGAGCTAAGTTCTGGACAGAACTCATGAGAAGGCAGGACTCAGACATTCTGGCTTCCTTCCTAATTGGGCCCATCTATCACGTCCTGCGGTCCTGTCACGGCACCTTCTGGCCCCGAGTCAGAATTCTTCTTCCCTGAGACAGGCCAGCAGAATGCAGATGACAGTAATGGCTTTACGCCCATGCCTCCAAGTTCAAGTAAGTTTTTTTTTTTTTTTAAATATATTTTATTGATTTTTTACAGAGAGGAAGGGAGAGAGATAGAGAGTTAGAAACATCGATGAGAGAGAAACATCGACCAGCTGCCTCCTGCACATCCCCCACTGGGGATATGCCCGCAACCCAGGTACATGCCCCCGACCGGAATCGAACCCGGGACCTTTCAGTCCACAGTCCGACGCTCTATCCACTGAGCCAAACCAGTCTCGGCTCAAGTAAGTTTTTTAAATGTGCACTAAGAACTTATATGATGGGTTGACTTAAACAGTAGTGAGATCAAGACAAAAAAAAAAAGTCACCTATACCCTCTAGAACTCATCGTCATCCATGAAAAACCACTCTGAAACCTAATGACACATTTAGACAAGATCTGCTTTACTTACAAGAAAATATCTATTTACATAGATATGAGTTCACTTTTATTTAAAAAACTAGAGGCCCAGTACACGAAATTCATACACAGGTAGGGTCCATAGCAGCTGCTGGCTGCCGGCCAGGGGCCTCCCTTCCCTGGCTGCTGGCTGCTGGCCAGGGACTCCCTTCGCTCCATGTCGGCCCCTGGTGGTCAGTGCACATCATAGTGAGTGATCGAACTCTTGGTTGGTCGAACTCCCAAGGGGACACTTTGCACATTAGGCTTTTATATATCTATAGACTAGAGGCCCAATACACAAAATTCGTGCAAGGGACTCGGCTCCTGCCACTGCAGCAGCGGCCACCTCTGCCTCGGCCCTCGCAGCCCTGGCTTCGTCTGGAAGGTCATCCGGTCTAATTAGCATATTATGCTTTTATTATTATAGATATTTTTAAATGGTAATTATCTATTATAGAAAGTTTCGGGGAAGAGCAGGAGGGACCCACCAATTTTGGATTGAATTCCTCGGGAGACCGCCGCCGATACATGGTCATCAGGGTCTGTGTGGCCGTGGGGACACTGTTGCCATTTAGGTTAAACTGGCGCTCTCCCTCAGAGTCCGAGCTGGAGTTTTTCTGGGGGCTGGCGGAAACGAGGCTGCTCGGCCGAGAGTACACCTGCAGTTGCAGAGAGGAACGAGACACTTAAGGTTTGGGCAGCAGCCCTTCAGCGTCCTCTACAGATAACAAAAGCCATGCCACGGTTCAAGAAGTTTCTTGCTTTGTGAAGAAAGAGAAGAAAGGCAGCAAGCCAGCATTTCGGTGCATGGGCTATAGGCTTTAGAACGTCAATCCTCAAAATAGGTTTTCCCTGTATTTCGGCTGTATTTTTGCAACAAACTGATTGGCCATTTATCTCTCGGATTAGCATGTGTGCAAAGCGTGCTGTGGCTGCATCATCTGCTTATGGGATGGCCCCCCTCCGCTCCTCTCCAGTTTCTGGTGTCTCCAAAATTCCCACAAAAGCTTGGGGCAGGTGACAGGGGCAGAGATGTTACTTGTGAGCTCATCACCTTTACAGTATGTTTTAGCTGCCAGTAACTCGCACTGTTACTTGAGCGAGTGACATATTTTTATGGGCTCCAGATTCCCTGGATATTGGTCCAGGTGTAATTCAAGAAAGACACGATATATATCTAATCATAATAAAATAAAATCATCATAAAGATGTTGTATTTCAGGTTTGAGACTTCATTTAGTGACCTCTGTACCATTCCCACCAATGTCACTACATGGACCAGAGTCACTTGCTGTGTAACCAGCACAAACGACTTCATCATTCTTCAACCGTAAAATAAGAGGATGAGGTGAGCTATCTATAAGGTTCTGCCCAGCATTATGGTCCCAAATACAAACGCCATGAGATTTAAATGAGATAATGCTCTGGGCATCAGGGGAAGTGGTGTGTCTTAGCACAGCTGCCAAGCTCAAAGGCCAATCAAAACAGGCAAGCAGGTGAACACGCCAGACAAACAGGACAAACCAAAACACCCCTGGTGTCTTCCACCGACCTCATCGTCCGAGCTGTTGCAGCTCCCTGCAGACTCTTTGTCTGAGTACGTTCTGGAGGCCGTCTGCTGCAGGAAGTCAGAGAGCCTCTGCACCAGGAAGTCTCTGTCTCTCAAGTTGGCAAACAGGAAGGTCATCCTGTTCCTGGTGCTGATGGACAGAGGACTGGGGAGGACGCTGGAGCTGTCCGCCTTTTCTACAATCGTCACCTGAACAGAAACAGGAGACAGAGCATGACTTCGCAGGGAGTCCCCAACGGCAGCCCCTGAGCGGCACTAAAGAAGGGTCACGGCACTCTTACGTCCTAGAGCAGTGATGGCGGACCTATGACACACGTGTCAGAGGTGACATGCAAACTCATTTTTTTGGTTTATTTTTCTTTGTTAAATGGCATTTAAATATATAAAATAAATATCAAAAATATAAGTCTTCATTTTACTATGGTTGCCAATATCAAAAAATGTCTATATGTGACACGGCACCAGAGTTAAGTTAGGGTTTTTCAAAATGCTGACACGCCGAGCTCAAAAGGTTCGCCATCACTGTCCTATAGGAACCATGCTTGTTTTATTGAGGCAAATTCAGATTCTTTGACTCTGTTCCAACCAAATCAAACAGCAAATCAGGCTGGAGCTCATACCAGAAGTTAGAACCATCTTGCTGTTTTTTTTCTAAACCGTTTCTTCTCAGCTGAGGGTGAATTTACGCCCCAGGAGACACTGGGCAACCTCTGGAGGCATTTCTGGTTGTCACAGTGGAGGGTCCGGCTGGCATCTGGTAGGTAGAGGCCATCTGTCTCTCGGATTAGCACATGCAGAGCATGTATGCTGCCAGACATGCTACAGTGCACAGGACGGCCTGCCCCCAACACAGCCCAGCCCACGGCGCTCACAGTGCCAAGGCGGAGAAACCCTGCGAAGGAATTCTCTGATTTTCATTAAAATTTCATGGAGCCATCAAGGAGAGACCTCCTAGCGGCCGCATTATGCATCTGAGACAGAAAACAGTCCCGCTGCCGGTTCCTTTCACCACGCTCCCTGTTGGGGTGGTTTTCAGAACACAGGCAATCCTTCAGCCGGCTCCCTCGGCCTCCGGCTTTGCAGGCTTCACTCAACTCTGAACAGACATGACGTAAACGGCTTAACTGCAGCCCCATCTGCACTAGGGGACGGTGTGATGGGGGGGCGGGGGGGGGGGAGGACAGAAGGGAGACATCTGTTTTAGCTCTGAGCTGAAGACATACATTTGGTGGTTTATAATAGGATTTTCATCAACTGGAAATTAGAATAAGCACATTAGAACGTTTTCTCTTTAGCATGTTAGGAAAAAAAACCTCAAGGCAAGCCCTAGACCAGTGGTTCTCAACCTTGGCTGCACATTAGAATCACCTGGGAATCTTTTTAAAATTCTGATTTCTGGGCCTCATCCTCCGGAAATTCTGTTTGTTACTAATGTTGTGGCCCCACCCCATAACAAAGAAACAGAATTTCCGGAGGATGAGGCCCAGAAATCAGAATTTTAAAAAGATTCCCAGGTGATTCTAATGTGCAGCCAAGGTTGAGAACCACTGCCCTAATGGCTTAATTGCAGTGATGCTGACTATATAATTAAAGCTCCCCTACCCCTCTTCATTCTACTTGCAAGCAGTTTAGACAGGTCCAACTTTAACCTCTTCATCAGCTTTTTCATGTGAAATACACTTTCCTTCGAAGCAGCACTTTAAACTTTTCTCTTCCTTTCAAGGCTAAAAAACCTATTGGCGCTGCCTAAAAAGTTCACAGCCCAAGTGCAAAGTGGCCATGACCAGACGGGAATCCGTCAAGGGACCAACTGCAGGACCCGACGTCTACGTCAGGTTCCATAAGCACACGGTAAGGTATACGTATTCCAAAGGAATCCTCTGTGGTTCCTGGAGCTGCACATAAAAACGTTCTCTTTTCCTGAAAGCAAAGAGGCTAGAGAAGCAGGAAAAACCCTCCTCATCATGAACAGGATTCTCCCAAGGCACTTAGGGAAAAAGTTAAAGAATGCCTGTTTTTAAAAGACCTATAAAAGCTCACAACAAATTTATTTCTGGGCACCAGGTGTCAGAATTAAGTGACAGACGCCAAGGGAATTAAAGGTTCAAGCTCTGTACCTAACACCCAGAGAGCCATGTGGATCTTGATCAAGTCCAAGAGGAAAGTCCTTTATCTGGCTTGGATGATGAATACAGAAGCAACCAGCAGCCCCCACATAAAACCTATGAATGCTCGCGCAACGTGGGTTACAAAATACTGTCATCAAATGAATTCTAATAGGTTTTATCCTGTGAGCTTTGTGCCTCCAGGAAAGGGTACTGGCTACCTTCGAGTTTTCTACAATTTACTGAAACGCATTTTCATTACCTTGGGTTATAAAGTAGACTGGAACTTAATCAAATCTCAGAGTTCAATATGGAACATTCACAGGAAAATTTATGACTAAAAGGAGGGGGGGCCTTCATCTGGAATCTCTATCTAATGAGGAATCTGATCAGTTCACTTTATCCTCTGGCTCTGCTGCCTCAGAAGTTTCTTCAAAATCTACAGCAACGTGCCCTAACCAGTTTTGCTCGGTGGTTACAGCATCAGCCTACGGATTGAAGTGTCATGGGTTCGATTCTGATCAAGGGCACGTACCTTTGCTGCAGGCTCCATTCCTGGCCCCATGCATGTGGGAGGCAACCAATCGATGTGTCTCTCTCACATTGATTTTCTCTCTGTGTGTCTCTCCCTCCCTTCCATTCTGAAATTCAATGGAGAAAATATCCTTGGGTGAGGATTAACAACAAAAAATCTACAGCAACCTAATTCTGTGTAATCACTGACCATCTGTTGCTCAGGTGTACCTTAAGTCTAGATGTGGAATAT
Organism: Myotis nattereri; assembly: GCF_964212035.1. NCBI lineage: Eukaryota > Metazoa > Chordata > Mammalia > Chiroptera > Vespertilionidae > Myotis > Myotis nattereri. The sequence continues at coordinate 61,083,634 of NC_138080.1, read as the reverse complement.
ACGTTAATAATCTCCAGTCAATTCCTAGTCTAGCTAATGCTAATATGTCCATTCCAAACAAGACTGAACGTTCCCATGGAGGCCCTTGCTAATCCGTCAGCTTAACTCAGTTCCTAAAGGTACACAGTCCACGGAGAGACCACTCTCTACTCAGACAGATTCCGGAAAGAGGGTGGGGAGGGGGGGCCCCCCTCAGCTTTGTCATTATCGTTACCAGAAGGTAATAAAAATTACATTAAGTCCTTTGCTTCTTCCATTAGTGAGGGTTAGGGCTCCACTGTTAATATCTCTCCGAGTTTCCCCGAGTTAAGGGAAGGGCACTGCCATTTCACTGAGCTGCATTCCTCCAACCCAAAGAGGCTTTATTTCTACATGCTGCCTCCACTGCTGTCCCTGCTCCGATTCACCCCGAAATACGGCTGAGCTACCTCTGCCCTACGCCCTGTTCGGAAACGAGCGAGGGGAAGACGGGCTGAGAATATCAGTCTCCATTCTCCCAACTCCCCTGGCTCTCATTATTGTATTGTAATCGCACTAACATGTAAACAGAGCTGGCTGGACCCAAAGCCTTGGCAGATTCTGAACAGGAGAGAGTAGATGCCCCAGCAGCGCCTCAGCCCTTCTCTGCTCACTTCCCTCTGGTTCAGAGAATGGTGCCTCGCTCAGATTCACAAACGGCACTGCCATGGTACACTCTTAATCCCAAAATGGCTTGCCCTGGCCATTTCAGGTCGCTCTGCTTTCCTACACTCAGGCAGTACTTGATGAAGAAAATCAGTTAGGAACAGTTTATTGGCAAAGAAGGTAAATTGGCTGGGAAAGCTTTAAAATCCATTTCAGAACTCACCACCAACAAAGTATCTTGGCCTCAGAAGGTATCATGATACCGGTTAGCTCATCCTATAAGAACTAGATGTGCCAATTGCCTGACATTTTCCATTCTTTAGTCCACCAATTCAGCTTCCAGGACTTTATAATTTAGAGAAAATGATACATATGATTGGGAGAAAACTAAAAAATAATGCAAAGGTCCAATCATAGGTAACTGAATATATAGACTATATATCCACTGAACGAAATAATATGCAATCATTAAAAATTATATCGCAAAAGAATATTTAGTGATACAGGGAAAAGTTTAAGAAAAATACTCGCTGTTAAAAGAAATAAGCAAAAAATAAAAATTCTCTTTGTTTTTTAACTGAATGACATCACTGATATATACACAACAAAGTAGAGAAGAAACCTGGAGAACAGTACAGTGGAATGTTCACAGTGATTGTCTTTGAATGGTGGGATGAATTTTGTTTTTTTCCTATTTGTCTATACTTCTACATATTTTCTGTAATGGCGGTGCATTATTCTCAAGAAACGAAGGCAGAGGGAAACGAATCCTCGACTACAGGGTATCTTAACAAAGGGCTCATTTTAATAACCAACGCTTCTAACCACCTTCACTTCTAGAACAGGGCCAGGGGAGGTTGCAAGTTTCCAGGTTAGAAACTGCAGGACTGCCAACCCTTGATGCCCTAACCTGGAGCTCCTTGTCAAGCCCAAACCTCAAGCCAGGCTTCCACAGGAGCACCCTGTGCAGACACAACAGAACCCGCCTACACCCACATACAATACGACTGCTTCTTCGTCTTGATTGTACATGAGAACCAGCCTGGGGCTTGATTACAATGCAGATTCTAGAACTCGCAGAGATTCAGACTGGGCAGATCTGGGCTGGGCTCAGCCCTGGTGCTTCCAGTGCAGGGAATCCGAGGTCAGATCTGAACACTTGGCTTTTGGATTCACAACCGAGGCCGTGCCCTTCGGACGAAGCTGCCCTCAGGCTGTGAGCTAGGTGGAATAACTACATTTTCCAGTTTCTGATTCTGATGCTTTGATATCTTGGGGCCTTGCAGACCCTGGTAGGACCACCCTTCCAGAGTTCCAGAGACTCACCTGGAACAGGCCTTGCCTCTGCAAGCCAACCCATCCAGAGCCCACAGCCCAACCACCTCCTCTATCCAGCTCTCACTCAGGCTCGCTGTTCACCTGCCCTCATTGCCCTGGGGCCAGATACCAGATAACTAGGCTCAGCGCCTACACCCCAGAATCCATTGAGATTATTCAAAACAACCTGCTTACCCTGCCTCTTCTGTTCCTTCCCTTGGAGACCACAATAAAGACTCTGACCCACAGTTTCCCCTGCTCCCTTTGCCTGCCTGGTGCTTAGCCAAGTGGCCCCCATGGTCCCTCCCAGTGGGATCTGTGAGTCTAAATCTACCTTTCTTTTTTTTATTTTTATTGCACTTTTATTTATTTATTTATTCATTGTTATTGACTATATTGGGGTAACACTGGTTAATAAAATCATATAGGTTTCAGGTATACCCTTCTATAATATATCATCTGCATACTGTTGTGTGTGTTCACCACTCCAAAGATACAATCTATCTTTTAATGGCAGTCACCTCCTGACCCGTGGGCCTCACCAAACCTGAATAAGAACGAGATCTCCATGTAAAACACTAGGCTGCCATTGGAAGAACTCTCTCAGGTCCCACCGTTACTCAGATCAATGGCAACACATGAAAGGGTGGCAGGTGCCACTAAAGAATTACGAACATTCACTTACGGTTAAAAGCCAGCCAACTTCTGGTAAATATATTCCTGGTTCACACAGAAAAGTATCACAACTGGAACTTAGAAATCCATTTCAACTGAGGCTTACCTCCCGCAGTGGGATAATGAGGCTACACAAGTTTTCCTCCTTGCTGGTAAAGCAGATGTAATTTGTGGACACAAACATTTGCCCCAAAATGTGCATTTTGTTAAATGGGGTCCAGAGGGTGCAGTCTGTGTGGCCGTCTAATTTCTCATCTTTGGGCAGCCGGAAAAGTGCACGGTACCTCTCACTCTTGGCCCTGGCGTCAAGATCGCTGGAAAGCAATAATAATAACTCACATCACACAAAAGAAGTGTTTCAATACCTTCTAAATCAGTGGTTCTCAATCTGTGGGTCGCGACCCCTTTGGGGGTCGAACGACCCTTTCACAGGGGTCGCCTAAGACCATCGGAAAACACATACATAATTACATATTGGTTTTGTGACTAATTACTATGCTTTAATTATGTTCAATTTGTAACAATGAAATTGGGGGTCACCACAACATGAGGAACTGTGTTAAAGGGTCGCGGCATTAGGAAGGTTGCGAACCACTGTTCTAAATGATGCAGCCACGGAGGGTGCCCAGCCCACCTGTCCCCTCCTCGATCTTGCTGGGCTTATCCCTACCTTCTTGGCTTACTACTGGCACTAATGCCAACCTATGACCCAAAGCCATAATAAATTTATCTTAATATAGTTAGATCCCTTCTGTAGTCATTTTATAATCAATATCTGAAAATGTTCAAGAGTCTTAGGAAACTAGGCCTGCACAGGAAATACAATAATTTCTAAAGAGACTGTTACATTTACACGTATCCAGAGCCACTTGAGGGGGAGGGAGGTATCTTTTAAGAAAGACCTAATAAGGATGCAAACGAACCTCTTACTATTAAGTCTGCTGATCTCACTGCCACCCTCCATAGGCAATAAAATGGCCTTAAATACAGGAATAACCCACCTCATGGACAACTAGTTTCCACAGCCTCAGCTGGGTCCTCTGACTACAATCTTTTCCCCTGACTTTCTTCTTCCTGTTCTTCATATAGCTTGTTGAAACCTCTCCCCTCAAGCTCTACCCGACCTTAGCCTCTTGAAGTTAGGTAGGAGCGCCCTCCCTCCATCTCCAAAATTACCTCCATCCCCACTAGTCTTACTTCCTTTCCCTGTCACAAAAGGAGAGGTCTCAGCACACATATTAAAGTCATTGTTTTCTTATACATTTATCTCTGTTCCTCCTGTTCCTGCACCTACAATCCTACACCCCTGCCTGCACCTACCTTCATCCAAACACTCTTCCCTACTTAACCTGTATTCAAATCTTCTACATGCTAAAGAGAGCAATGCCCCTCTTTTACCAATGATTTTTTTTTTAAAGCAATATACTCTTGCCTAATTCCCTTTCCTTCCTTTCATTTGCTCTTTAAACCACTGCAGTAACCCCATTCATCCTCCACCACTCTGTCGAAACATGACTCAAGTCACCAAAGACACTCATTGTGGTGACATCTGTCAGGTTCCAACTACCAGCTGTAATCCAGCTACTTCCAATTCCATATGTTACAGGTCCAATCCCCAACTAGATGTCCTGCAGGCAACTTGCTGGACAGGATTGGAACTGAGCTCTCACATCCCTGCACATCTCACCCCTCTCATTCCCCACCTCAGTGTAGGGCCGTTCCATGCCTACAGTCACACTACAGAGCGTCGTTTCCCTCACTCTCTCTCTAGCTCTGCTCCCATATCCAGACGTCCAGGCTTCTCAGCAGCCTCTCCTCCCCTGTGCCCTGCCACCTTCCAGACATGGGACAGACTTCCTCCTCTCTGCGCTTTTCCCTCTGCTGGGAACAGCCACCCGACTGAATCTGCAGGGGCAGCTTCCACTACCACCGAGACCCCAGCTCCTCGCAGTCTCCACTGAGAGGCCTTTCCTACCCTCTGCCCATGTTCCCACGTGTGTGCCCACGGGCCAGGAGAGCTCCGCCAGGCTGTGCTGGAGCTGGCCACCTCTGCCTCACTTCCCGCACTGGGCGTGCCGCAGGAAGCCTTTTCCACTTCGGTATCTCCACCCAGAAAAGCGTCCGGAGCCCTTGAGTTGTTCAGAAAATATCACATTTCATGAACAAATGGATGGGTTTCTTGGTTCCAAAGTCTGTAAGACTCCGTCTCTGGCACCTACCGTTTGAGAGCGGACACTTTTTTAGGAGACTTCTTTTTCAGCTTGGGCAGGGATTGATCTTGCTCGAATCCCTCGTTGTCTAAGAGCTGCCTCATGGCTATGTTGGCGAGCTGCACCATTAACTTGAAGGTCTCGTTGATGTTGAGAAACACGGAGAAAAAATGCTCACTGGACCGTGTGCTCACTTTGATCACGTCGGGCAGAAACAGCGTGGCGCGCTTCTCCAGCTGAGTGATGTCCACCCAGCGGATCACCAGCTTGGCTGAGCACAGGGAGCAAGGCTGGGTCAGCACCCGCTCCTTAAACCCCTGAGACGCTGCACCCTCACACCCCAACTCCCGGTGCCCTGAATTCCTTTGCATCTGTGTGTCCACATCTATTATTGTCTGGTTTGTTAGTTGTAAGAGACAAATGCAAACCACATAAATTCCGAGTTCATAATTATTGTCAATTTAAGTCCATGTCTACTAAATTAATTATGCCTTTGGTGGATCTTTATTACTTAACAGACACATTTTTTTTTAACAAATATTGAACTGAAAATAATTCACTTTTTAAATAGTTAAAAGGCAATGCCGACCCAGTCATAACTATAGATTTATTTTTGGTATTTATTTTGGTATGTGGTTTATGAGTTCAGGGCAAACCTCAGTAGAATTTCCTAAGCTTCCCTCTGAAATCCTAGACAACTTACCTTCCCTTCCCATAAGAAAAGAATAAAAGCAAAGGTGGTTAATACTGAGGTACATCCAACCCTGACGGGGGACCTTCCCCTTCCAGTAGCTGCAGGAGTAATAGTTGACGAGTTTCTCTTCCTCGGGCATCCCAAACAGCCTGTGGAATTTCACAATGGCCTCTTTAAACTTCTCTGTGTCATCGTCTTCCTTCACATCATTGATTTTGTTATACTCTGCAATGATGCCCTAGGTAGGGATGAAACCAAAGCACACAGCGGTATTACCATGAATAGAGCTGCTGTTTTCTGTACGCTGTACATATTGGAAAGGAAAAAAACAACAATTTCTAAGACTACATTTTTTAATTGATAAATTTTTTTCAAAGGCAACCCCAAAATTCTAAGCCAATTAACAAGTAGTATTTGTGTACAAAAATACCTTCAAAATAACAATATAGATTGTATTATCTGTTTATTTCTGCTAATCGTTTTTCTTAATTTCTTTCAGGTGTATTTATTTTTGGTGCTAATCATTTTGTTAATAAGTTTACTTAGAATAAAACCCATAATTTTATTTTATAAAAGAGGAAATGTAAAGATTTTGATAGTTCTACTGATCTTCCTAGCTGATCATGATAGTTATACCAAAGGTCAATTTCTGCCTTTCTCAAAAATCAACAAAAATTCATCATGATTGGACAAGGAAGGAAAGATAGACCAGAAGGCATGTCACTAACTGACACGTGGCCACAAACCCACTGTCTCAGGGCCATGAGTAGTATTAGGGAACTTAGAGAAAAGGAGCAAGCAGCCATTTAAACAGAAAAGGGGTGAATATAAGAATAAAAATTAGGTCAGTTGGACAGAAAATGAAATATTTGCATAGCAAGTGACTGGCTAAATCAGCCGTGGGCAAACTACGGCCCGTTTGAAATGAATAAAACTAAAAAAAGAAACAAAAACAGACCATACCCTTTTATGTAATGATGTTTACTTTGAATTTATATTAGTTCACACAAATACTCCATCCATGCTTTTGTTCCGGCCCTCCGGTCCAGTTTAAGAACCCATTGTGGCCCTCGAGTCAAAAAGTTTGCCCACCCCTGGGCTAAATCTACTGTCTAATCATTTTAGTAGCTTGAGAGGCCATTTTATTGTTATCCAATTCCTCCATAATTCCCTGTAAACTGGCTTCTACATATATCTGTTGGTAAAAAAAAATAATGCTTCCTCGAATTCCACTTTGTAACATCAAATCCCTCTAACCTCATCTTCATCTTTTCTGATCAAGGTACCACTGGATAGCATGAGCTTTCAAGCATGAAAGTTCTGGGTTCAGATCCCAACAATATCTGTGTGAAGTCGGGCAACCTCTTGGGTTCTCCTTGATGTGACTGAACCCTCCATATTCGAAGAACAGAAAATTGCAAATGACTCATACATGGAATTCCTGCCTTTGGGCTCTTATGCTTCCAGTACAGCCTAGATGCTCTCTACAAATTTATCTTCCTAACACTTATTTTGACTACAGAATTCTTAGTATAAGAATCCTGACTGGTTCCCAACTGCTACCAGCCTGAAATCCAAAATTCTAGACCATTCACATTTTCGATCCACTATTGGGCTCTTACCTAAAGTGAGAATAAGGAAGAGAGTGAGGTATAACAAACCAAATGATACCCATATGTTTTGAGTGGAAAAGATTAAGTTCAGACCCTGCTATCCAAAGATCTACTACCAATCCCCAACTAGATGTCCTGCAGTCTCCACTGAGGAAAGAGAATACTCATTTAAAGTTTAAAAAAGAAAATGTTTTCAAATGAGAAGATTTATGCGGCTATAGCACTGAGGGACATCACTCTGACACGTTCTGGGTCTAATACACTCATACAAACAGACCGTGCCTTGCCAACTAGTTTCAACTAGTGAGGATAATACTCCCCATGAAGCTACATTCCCAAATCTCCCACCTTTAGGAACAGAGAGGGTCTACAATGCAGAATCTCTTCCTCGTTTGCTGTAGTTTTTCAGCCAGGTTGACCAGATGATGGAACAAAAGGATAGAATATTTCCTTCCTGTATATTCTACAGTTTCTACGTAATATGAAATAGGTCACCTGGCTCTAGGCAACAGCTCCACATAACTTTGGAAAATTACTATAATCCAAATGAACAAGGGACATTGATGGGTATTTCACACAAAAAAGAAAATGAGCTAAGCAAACATGAAAAAGTGTTCAACCTCCTAATCAAAGATAGAAAATTAAAACAGTAAAACACCAACTTTGACCTGTTCAGTTTGAAAAACTATTTAAACAACTATTATAATACTGAAAGTAAGCAGTGGTGTAATCATATAGGTATTCTAATATACTGACAATATCTACTAAGGTCCATTAAAAATGTTAAACTGCTTACCCCATTAACCAACGTTTTGTAGTCCATCCCAAAGGAAAAAGCAAAAGCTATTGGAAAAATTATATGAACAAAAGTGTTCAGGGTATTACTGTTTGTGCCAGCCCCCCACTAATCTAGAAGCCAAGGAGACATCTAAAGAGAGAGATGATAAAGTGAATTAAGGAATAATATTAGTTATTAAAATAACAACTAAAATTTATATAATAATATGTGGTTTATAGTACTAGTCAAAGAAAAAAGACATGATACAAAATTAAATGTATAGTAAGACTACTATTATGATAAAATGCTTATTAGAAATCTAGAAAGAAATACACAAAATATTTCCTATGGTGTTTGACTTATGTTTGGCTCTATAGTTAATTATTACATTCAGAACTTATAAAAGTTAATTAAATCTCAAACAAATAAATTTGTTGGTTCTCTTAATTATTAGACAATTTGTGAAAGCTTAAACATTCATTTACACATGAATGACGTTCTTTCACACATAATTGCAGTAATAGCAATTCCTTCCTCATAATTGGTTTCAGGGATATTAAATCCTACATTTTTGATGTAACGAAAATTGTGAAAAGCATAACTACTGGACATAATTAGCCTTTATTTTGTTTTGTTTCTCCTGGCTACCGTCACTTCTAATCTTCTGTGTCTTGCTACAGCTCTTTATCTGTACCTATTTCCCAACGACAATAACATGAAAAGGTAACTGAGCACCTCAGTGGCTCCTGGAGAGAAGATGGCTCTGTCCCTGGGTTTCCCACATGAGTAGGCTGCCCCTTCCACCCTGCCCCTCCTGCATGATCAAATTAGGGATCCTCAGACTCTCCCCACTTCCATTACTTCCCAGAAATTCAGATACATGACTTAGAAACAAAATAAAGATGTTATAAAATCTGGTTGTTGGCCATGGTTTGGCCCAGTGGATAGAGCGTCGGCCTGCGGACTGAAGGGTTCTGGGTTCGATTCTGATCAAGGGCACATTCCTGGGTTGCAGGCTCTATCCCCAGTAGGAGGCATGCAGAAAGCAGCCAATCGATGATTCTCTCTCATCCCTGATGTTTCTATCTCTCCCTTCCTCTCTGAAATCAATAAAAATATATTTTAAAAAAAAAGAAAAAAAATCTGATTGTTTTTTAATCAATAAAAACTCTCAATTAATCTAGAATAACTTCTTTTTCTAGTCTGGAGTCTGCCATCTCCTCCTAGCTTCACACGGACCATCTGCAGTGTCTCCCCTTCTCTCACTTTTATTTTCTTCCCTACTCTTCCGATCTCTTTAATAAGGACGGAGAAGAGACACATTATCAATCTCGAGCAGTGATGAAGTGCTCACTTTGAGGGGTGGGCGGGGAGCAAGGAAGAGGTTGATATTATTATATGTGCTTTTGTTCTCCTTGGTCCTCACTAATTTTTTTGTGGTGCAATTCAATTTTAGTTCTCTCTTCAAAAACATTAGATTCTAAAGAACTTTCTAATAATTAAGAGAACCATTTGTATGTTTATCCTTCTTTTCCAGAGTATAAAATCACTATGTGTTCGTGTAAAGAAGAAGACACAAAATAAAAATAGGCCATTCTGTGGAAATTTAATGAGAAACACAGTCAAATCAGTTCCTGGAATTCCTCCTTAACCTGGGTACAAAGAAAGCGGTTTTAATTGTGATTAAAACTCCAGAAGTTGCAACAGAAAAAACTGCTAATTTTGACTAAATAAAGGTTAAACTTTGCCTGGCAAAAACTATCATGAGCAAAGTCAAAAGATAAATGACAAACAGAGAAAAATATATACAACATACAACATTGATAAAAGGCTAATAACCTTTATGTAAAAAGGATTTTTAAAAATTAAAGAAAAATAAGACCAAAAGCCTCATAGAGAAATAGGTCAAAGACAGAAGAAGCAGACAGTCTACAAACAGTGATATAAAAATGGCCCTTCAACATATGAAGATATTCAATTTCACTCATAAATGAGGTAAGTACAAATTAAAACAACACTAAAATATTTCTCTCCCATCAGACTGGCAAACACTGAGCAGCCTGAGAGTCCACCCTGTTGGCGAAACTGCATGGAAACAGACACTCCCATTGTTACCGGTGGGAACGAAAGATGGAGTGGGATTTAGCAACACTCAGCAAAGACACATACACCATGTGACCTGGCAATCCCACTTCTACTAGTTTATCTTAAAGATACATCCACAACAATATGAAAATATATATATGTACATAGGTGTGTAGCATTGTTTATAATTGCAAAATATTAGAAAATGCTTAAATGTCCAAGCATAGGAGTGTGGCAGAATTATCCATAGTGCGCACACACACAATATGCAGCTTCAAAAAAACAATTAAATGCAACATGGGATCCTGGATTGGGCTGTAAAAGAAAAAAGGACATGAATGGAAAGACTGTAAAATCCAAATAAAATCTGTAGATCAGTTAACAACATCATGTTGATGCTAATTTCAGTATTGGTAAATGTATCATGGTTACAGATGATGTTAACGCTTGGGGAAGCTGAGCATAGGGGTCTATGGGAATTCTCTGCTCTATCTTTGCAGCTCTTCTGTAAGTCGAAAAATAATTTCAGCCCAACCGATGTGGCTTAATGGTTGAGTGTCAACCATGAACCCGGCCACAGTTTGATTCCCGGCAAGGAAACATGCCTGGGTTTCGGGCTCCATCCCCAATATAGGGCGTGCAGGAGGCAGTTGATCAATGATTCTCTCTCATCACTGATGTGTCTATCTCTTGCTCCCTCTCCCTTCCTCTCTCTGAAATCAATAAAAACATTAAAAAAAATTTCAAAAGAGAACTATTAAAATTAAAAACAACAACATGTGGACAACTTCTATGTTACGCAGGAGCTGAGTGGAAAAGGGAGATGCAAAGGAACATGTCCATGGAGCCTCATGTGTGAAATTAAAGAGAAGGAGGAAAAATACATATTCCTGCCTATTTTTACAACTTTCGGTTTTACATAGTTTCCAATTTAAAAGTTTAACAACAAAACAAAACATCCCCTACCTGTACTTTTCCTCTCACAAAAGTGGTGATGTCATTCTCATTTTCAAAGATGGACAGTGTCTGCAGCAGATTCTGCTCTAGCCATTCCCAATGTTCAGTGATTTCCTTCCTGGAACCACCTGTATGAATGTAAAAATTATAACAATAGTAAGTGCCAGAATTCCAAAGATACCTAAAAGCCAGGATCATGTCTTCAATATTTGATGCCACTGAAGGAGACTATTGTGCCAACAACTCTGTCTTGAAATGATTTCTCTCCTCCAGAGAAACACAGAAGCACGTGAAAACCCATGAGTAATTAATGTTGGCAATAGGTTCTGCGACTTTAAGTGAAATGACATACAATGAAACCAGTTTTATCATAGGCTAATTGACATAAACAATTGAGTTCCTACACATTCCCATCAGTGTTATAACAATACTAGAGGCCTGGTGCACGAATCCGAGTACAGGTGGGGTCCCTCTGGGTGGCCTGCAGAGATTGGGCTGAAACCCACAGTCGAATGCTGCCTGCAGCTCCTACCTGCCATTCCCACTCATCCTGGCCCCACTGTGCCTGCCGCAGGTTCCCAGCCAATCACTCCCGATAGGGAGAGGCTCACACTGCTCCAGCAGTGCTCACCAGCCATGAGCCCTGCATGTGGCACCCTCCCAAGGGGAGTGGCCTGCGGGATCGGGCTGAAACTGGCTCTCCAACATCCCCTGAGGGGTCCTGGATTGCAAGAGGGCACAGGCCAGGCTAAGGGACCCCACCAGTGCACAATCGGGCCTGGGAGGGACAGAGGGAGGGCTCCAGGGCGTGTCCGGCCCTGTCTTGCTCAGTCCTGATGAGCCAGATCCCAGCAGAAAGCTAACCTACCAGTTGGAACACCTGCCCCCTGGTGGTCAGTGCACATCATAGTGACTGGTTGACTGTCTGCCCTCTGGTGGTCAGTACACGTCATAGCGAGCGGTTGAGCAGCCTTAGCATATCATTAGCATATTATGCTTTGATTGGTTGTTTGGTTGTTCTGCTGTTTGTTCTATTTGCAAATTACCCTTTTATTACATAGGATTACTCAAGGAGTGACTGTATTGTGTTCTGGTCAAGTCTGATGGGGTGAGCCCAGAAACTTTCAGGTGACCTTCAGCTCGGAAGGCAGCAACACACCCCACATTCACTTTTGCGGATGGGGAGTTTAGCCCTTCCCTCCGCTGTTCTTCCTCCTAGAACCTGCACCTCACAGGGTAACACTGATCTTGTTAAGATACTAGGTTGCAATAGTTAAGTCGCAGCAGTGTGAGGGCTTTGGTATGATGCCAGGGAGATCTGATGTAACCACCTCCTACAATGGGCAAAAAATGATCCTCACTTCAATACTGAATGAGATGTAAAAATGGACTATCGCTAGGGAATAGCAGCCTGGATCTCATGAGCTCACGTGCACCCTTGCCTTGTAATGTAATGGATGAGGTCATCCTCACAGCTGCCGACCAAGTCACTGCAATAAGAAACATTAAGGCAACCCCCAGACTGAAACAACCCTAGCCTTGTAGCATTTGTCACCAGCACTGCTCTCTGCTCACAACTGCTGGCATCATCATAAGCAACAGAACACGAAGATCTCATCTTGAAATGTCAGGACACAAAGAAGTCCTAGCTGTTTAACCGTTGCCCGACTAACACACATTCAGCAGGAATCGCCCTGGACCCAGCACCACTGTGTCTGGATTGCAAGTGTACATGTAACTGAAGAAGGCATGCCTAGAACAACTCTTGTGTAACTATAACAAGCTTATTACATAACTCTGCTTATAACCTCTGATGGGTCATAACACTATGCTTACAATACTGTTATTAACTCACCCTAATGCCTTGGCAGGACCAGACCAAAATGGCTTTACAGCCACTTTGAGAAAGTAAAGGCCCAGGTAACTGATCCAACTGTGGCAGTAAGAATCAGCGGGTGGTGTCCTTATTTTACTTAAGTGCCAACGTCCTCCCCTAGCCTGAAGGAGAGAATGCGAATGGCTTTCTTTCTGCTGGGCAATCGGACTAGAAACACTAAAAGCCATATCTATCTATCTATCTACCTATCTATCTATCTATGCTTTGACTCCGCATACCTTCTTTTATAAATGGATCCTGAGGTGATAATTAAGGAAATGGGAAAGATTTTTTTCAGAGGATGTTCATTAAAGCTGTTCAAAATGCAGTTAACATTAGTGGAAAACCCCTACATTTCCAACAATAGCATATCATTTAGTTAAATTATGTTAGATACACAATAAAATATTATATACCTATTGAAATTGACATTATAGAAATATATTATTGGCATGGAAAATTTATACACATATATGGATCCACATATACCCATATATATGTTCAGGGTGGGGCAAAAGTAGACTTATAGTGGTTTATATGGAAAATAATAGAATAATTGATAAGTAATAATATAAGAATAAACTGTTCCATGTACTCACAACTGTAAACCTACTTTTGCCCCAGACTGTATGTATAGACACATTTTATGTAATACTAGCGGCCCGGTACACAAAATTCATGCAAGGGCGGCAGGGGGGGGTGGGGGGAGGACGGTGTCCCTCAGCCCAGCCGGCACCCTCTGCAATCTGGGACATCCTTCTCACAATCCAGGACTGCTGGCTCCCAACCGCTCACCTGCCTGCCTGCCCCTAATTGCTTCTGCCTGCCAGCCTGATCACCCCCTAACCACTCCCCTGCCAGCCTGATTGACACCTAACTGCTCCCCTGCCGGCCCAATTGCCGCTAACTGCACTACCCTGCCGGCCTGGTCGCCCCTAACTGTCCTCCCCTGAAGGCCTGGTCGCTCCCAACTGCCCTCTCCTGCTGGCCCGGTCAGCCCTAAATTCCCTCCCTTGCCAGCCCGGTCAGCCCTAACTGTCCTCCCCTGCCTGCCCGATTGCCCCTAACTTCCCTCCCCTGTCGGCCAGGTTCCCCCAACTGCCCTCCCCTGCAGGCCTGGTCCTCCCCAACTACCCTACCCTGCAGGCCATCTTGTGTTGGAGTGATGGTCAATTTGCATATTACCCTTTTATCAGATAGGACTAGAGGCCTGGTGCGCGAATTCATACACTAGTGGGGTCCCTCGGCCTGGCTTGCGGGATCAGGCCAAAACCAGCTCTCTGACATCTCCCCTGGGGTCCCAGATTGCGAGAGGGCACAGGCCAGGCCAAGCGACCCCACTGGTGCACAATCGGGGCCGGAGAGGGACACAGGAGGTTGGCCAGCCAGGGAGGGACTGCGGGAGGGCTCCAGGGCAGTCCAACGCCGCCTGCAGCTCCTACCTGCTGCTCCCACTCATCCCGGCCCCACTGTGCCTGCCGCAGGCTCCCGCCCAATCACTCACTCAGTCCCAATTGGCCGAACCCCAGCAGCAAGCTAACCTACTGATTGGAGCGTCTGCCCCCTTGTGGTCAGTGCACATCACAGCAAGCAGTTGAGCGGCCTTAGCATATCATTAGAATATTATGCTTTGATTGGTTGAATGGACGACTGGACACTTAGCATATTAGGCTTTTATTATATAGGATAAAGTCTGGAATGTGATTTGTGATGTGGTATTATTGTTTCTTAATTTTTTTTTCTTTTTTGCTTATCTATATTTTCTAAAACCTTTTTTTAAGCTGCTCTTTAGAGGATCCAAGACTAGTTCTTGAGTTCCACGGACCAAGAAAGGATTATCCAATACTGACCAACATGGAATGTGTCTCATGTGGAAGGCAACTAAATTACCTGACATTTTCTCTAGCTACTGTAGAGGAATAGCAGGAGCAGAACCAATTAGCAATCCTTAATTAAACTCTGGACCTGACCAGCTGCTGAGTAAAAAAGAATGCTTAATCCTAAAAACCAGCATGGTGCTGCTTAAAAAGGACTGGCTGGAAGTGGGGTAATCCGAGGACTCAGTCAAAGCTCTGCACTACCTGGCTATGACTGGCAATATGAACTTGAGCGATTCACTTTGCTCTGGATCCTATTAAATTATGAGTGTTGAACAAGGTGGTGGCTAATGTCTTACAGTTCTGAAACAAATGACCATCTAGGCCAGCCGTGGGCAAAAACTATGGCCCGCGGGCCGGATCCAGCCCGTTTGAAATGAATAAAACTAAAAATAAAAAAAAAATAAAAAAAGACCATACCCTTTTATGTAATGATGTTTACTTTGAATTTATATTAGTTCACACAAACACTCCATCCATGCTTTTGTTCCGGCCCTCCGGTCCAGTTTAAGATCCCATTGTGGCCCTCGAGTCAAAAAGTTTGCCCACCCCTGATCTAGGCCCAGAGGAGGTCCTGGGATGGTAAAGAAGAGGGAAACTAAATTAATGGGCAGCCAAGTCAAGGCACTGTTCAGGGTGGTGTTATCTATCAGTGAGGTGTCCATCAAACACCCTCATCCCATTTCCTATCAGGCCTGTTGGAAGGTCAGATGTATCCAGAGGGAACTGTCAACAGCTCCTTCTGTCCTTCTGTTTAGAACTCTCTTCCCCACCTTTCCCAGAGCACCTCTTTAGACAATGTCCTTGGAATGACCTGCATTTCTACATGTCCACATTTTCACTGAGGCTGTATAACACATCTTATTGTTAGAACCTCCTAGTCCTTCTAATGGGGACAGCCAAATGGGTTGCCTTTTACTTAGGTCCACTGAAGGCCAAAGAGGACAAAGGACTGGGCTCTCTCCTGTCTATGAGGCATCAATTCCAAAATACCAGCTACTGGGGCAAGACCAGCTGTGTGGCTCCCTGGTGAACCTAGTAGCCCAGGTGCAAAATCATCAGTCCACTGACTCTTGAGCAAGAGGCAGAATTGCCAGAGTATAACCAGCTCAACAAAGCAAGCTGGAAAAATTCCTATGGTACAGCTTCCTTTACATGCTTTATGGTGAAAAGTACCATTTACTGCACAAACCACTGAGCGAGAGTTGATGCCCATTGTCTTATCAACCAAAGACAATGTGGCTCCATTTGAGGTAGTAGTGAAAAGAAAGTCACTACACAGGAAGGATTTGGGCTCCCCTTCCCAATTAAAGGTCTCAATGCCAAGGAAATATTTTTTTAAAAAATCAATTTCTTCAAACTGACCTAGATACAGACTGTTAGAAGATGATAAAAAGAATAGGAAAATAATGTCTCACCAAATAATGTCTTGCACACACACCCCTCACTGCCACCCCCTTTCTGTGTGGTTCTCATTGCCAAGGGCCAAGACCTTATTCTATTGCAGTAAGTTAGACTAGGTCCTCCTCCCGCCCAGTCCCATGGGCTCAGGCCTAAGGAAAATCACATGACTAGGATTTACCACTAGACTGCTGCTCTTGCATAGAAGGTGCTCTAGGTGAAGACAATGGTTCTAGATGCTCCTTTAACCCAACTGACACCACTGGAAGGTTCACAAGCCGTGGCATAGAACAAGGTTTTGGAATCTTCTGTATTCTGCATCTACAGGGCAGTGAATTAGACTCACCCACTTCTTTGCTGAAGCTTCTCTTACAACAATGATTCATGAAATTCAAGAAAATAAAGCTCCCAAGAGACTGTCGCACCAACATTAAAATTACAACCCGAAAGGTCAGCACATCAAAGAGATCTTTAAGATACAGCTTCTGCTCTTAAAATCTTCTCATGAAAGGGAGCCAGCGATCTGGGCGGGAACAGAAATCGATAAGAAAGAACAACTAATGCGTGAATGGGACTTTCACAATGGCTGTCGCTGCCGCGGAGTCTGCCCAGGAAATTCTGGAGCTGTGTCTACGGGCGATCAACAGACACAGAAGCTAAACCTGTTCTACTCTGCGCTCATGCAGTTGTGACAGACAGTACTTACTGGGAAACACGAAAGTACATCTCTGTGGCATAAATTATGCCATCAGCATCTACTGCCTGGCAGTGCTCCTTAGCCTCGGCTTGGCAAATCATTCAGGAATAACTCTGGCTCTTCCCCCACATGGGCATTCAGAGGGTCGGCTTCATGGAACGGCAAAGTCCCAGAAACAGACTGAGGAGTAGTAATGCCAGGTGTCAGAGGGAACATGGTCAGGGCTGAGGGGACAGGAGAAGAGAAGTCACAGTCCATGTCTATTATCTAGGAAGGCCAGAGCTGAGAATACCTGGGAGAGATGAGAGGAGATCCAGGCTCCAGAGGACCTCAAAGCCTCCGGGCACAAGTGGAAGGCGTGTGAGAATGTGTCAAAGTGTCCTTTCCACACCCTCCATGAGTTGAGTGTGTTCGTGGCTCTGCCTGGTTTTTAATTTCCTTTATTTTTACTTTTTCACTTGCTGGCTACACTGTCTATGTTAACAGTATTCTAGATGGTTTGCCAAGTAAATGTGATCCTTTCCCAACCAACTAGCACAGGTCACTTCCCCTTCTACAGTAGCTACTGAGGGTTTCACTTCGTACTGAATGAACCACCTCTGCCTGGGCTACAGGGTCTGTCTTCTTTGGGGTCCCAGCATCCCTCTGCCTGTACCCTTTATTCTCTCCCTCTCACTCCAATCCCAATCCTTCACTCCTAGATGGTTTTCTCTATGCCCTGAACCCTGATACCATCCCTTCATTCACCAGAATGCACAATGACTGACATTCCACTGTTCTCAGGGGGCTGTTTGCATCTTAACCAGAGTGACTTTACAGGGATACAACTGTAATTTCAGGTACTGTGAAATCCTTGAGGGAGCATTACTAGGGCACTGGAGGCCTCCAGCAGCCTGACACCACACCCAGATAACTCCCCCTACCTATGGAGAAGGTCAGCCAAGATTCCTGGATTTAGCTGGGAGCCTCACAATCAAATGGCACTAAATGGTACTTGTTCCCACTGGACTATAATTGAGTACTTACTCTTGTTCTCAAGAGCAGAGACCGGATCTAATTATCTTTATATCTTTACTAGAGGCCGGATGCATGAAATTCATGCAAGAGTAGGCCTTTCTTCCCCCAGCTGCTGGCACTGGCTTCCCTCTGGCACCTGGGACCCCGGCTTCCCTCTGGCCGCCAGCAGGTGCTCAGGAACCGGGCTTCCCCTTGCAGCCCCGGCTTCGTCTGGAAGGTCGTCTGGTTTAATTAGCATATTATGCTTTTATTATTATAGATATCCCAGCATAGCACTTCTTATCAAGCAGAGATCAATTTATTCATTTTTATTTTTATTTAATTATAATTAAATCTTTATTACTGAACGTATTACATATGCCCCTCCTTTTCCCCCACTGACCCCTACTAGCCTGCTCCCACCCCCACCCCAGGCCTTCACCACCCTATTGTCTGTGCCCATAAGCAGAAATCAATTTAAAAACTGAATAAAGCCAACTAAAAGAGCTCCCAATGGCCAAAGCAGAAATGATTGGAGCAACAAAATAAAGTAATATTAGAATCCCCCAAAGAATAGACTCTCCATGATTCCATGTTGATAAAAATAGTTGCATAAATTAATATTCCTCACTCTTTAAGTGTGGGCTGTGCACAGTGACTTCCTTCCAAAGAGGACAGAATGGAAGAAAAAAACTAACCTGAAAGTGGGGAAACCTAAGAAAACACTACTTCAGTCATAAATCAAGTCTATAGTTTGTACCTTGCTTAGCATAAAGTGATGAAAATATCACTGTATCTGTGATTGTATTCACGAAAATCCATCCCCCCAGCATAAGCATAGAAAACCATCAAATTCCATTGAAGTAACGTTCTACAATATACAGTATCCTTCAAAACTGGCAGGATTATAAAAAAATAAGGAAAGTCTAAAAAAACTTCCTCAGCCAAGGGGAGCCTAAAGAGATATGACAACTAAATATAAAGTAGTACACTGATGGGCTCCTGGAACAGAAAAGGATATTAGGTGAAAACTAAGGAAATCTAAATAAACTATGGACTTTATTTGTCATAGTGAATCGATATTGGTTCATTAATTGGAACAAATGTTCCATAGTCAGATGTTAATAATAGGGGAAGCTATGTATGTGGGAGTTCTCCAAACTATCTGTTGGACTTTTCTAAAATCTAAAACTGTTCTAAAAAAATACAATCCATTAATAAGTTTTTAAAATGAAGTAAAGACAAAAGAAAGAAAAGGAGTGTTCAGTACCCTTCTTTTCCTATGGTTATTTGAAAAGCCACATGCAAACAAAGAATTAAAACAAGCTTGGCCACTTTGGATTGGATGTTCTTGTGAGAGATCCAATAGCATAATTGTTTATCGACATTTTAAGCATAGCACATTATTGCAGATTATCAACAGGAGAAATAAAGAATCCTTACTCAGTAGGAAATCCTGTGCTAGGATATATAAGCACTAGAGGCCTGGCGCACGACATTCGTGCACTGGGAGTAGGGAGGGGGTCCCTCAGCCTGGCCTGCACCCTCTCGCAGCCCAGGAGCCCTCGCTCCTTACCACTCGACTCACTGCTCCTTAGCACTACAGCGCAGGCAGGAGAGACTCCCGCTACTGCTGTGCTCGCCAGCCATGAACCAGCTTCTGCACTCCCCCTGTGGGAGCGCACTGACCACCAGGGGGCAGCTCCTGCACTGAGCGTCTGCCCCCCGGTGGTCAGTGCACATCATAACAATCAGACCTTCTGCCCTTTGGTCGATTTGCATATTAGGCTTTTATTATATAGGACCACTGTGCCCCCGCAAATATTCTTTCATTTCCCAGCTTCCACGGAAGTTAGATTGGGGCCATGTGACTGGTTCTAGCCCAGCCGTGGGCAAACTACAGCCCGCGGGCCGGATCCGGCCGTTTGAAATGAATAAAACTAAAAAAAAAAAAAGACCGTACCCTTTTATGTAATGATGTTTACTTTGAATTTATATTAGTTCACACAAACACTCCATCCATGCTTTTGTTCCGGCCCTCCCGTCTAGTTTAAGAACCCATTGTGGCCCTCGAGTCAAAAAGTTTGCCCACCACTGTTCTAGCCAATGGAGTTACAAAGCAGTGACACTTCTGGGCCAAGGAAGTTAAATGCAGATGTGTCTCCACCTACTTGAGCCTTGTAGGTTGACATTGGAGGCTTTGTGCCCCAGAGGGTGTCATTACAGATGGTGGAAGCCTCAGGATCCAAACAAGATTTCACGAGAGTGAGAAGGAAACCTTTCTGGGGTTAAGCCATTGAGATTTGGGGGCTCATCTGTTGAAATGGCTACGGTTACCTACCCTAAAACACCAAGTGATTGCATTCCACAAATTAAAGTTCCTTCCCTCCTGACAGGACATTGTTAATCATAATGTTTCTTCATATTTCCAAATACTGCTACTTACCACAGGCGATGGTCCAATAGACCAAAGAGTCTGGGGTCTGATACAGGATTCGGTAGGGAGCCACCCGGGCACTGGAGTCCAACACGACATCAAGGGTACCCACCAGGAGGCCTAAGGGCAGGAAAGAGGGAGAGATGTGTAAGGGTGTCCTCGGTGCATTCCAATTCCAGGGGCAATTGTGGGATTTTAATTTGACTGTTAACTGAGGCTGCATGATCACTAAGGGTGCCTTTGGGATGGAACTGCTGGTGCTCGAGGTTGGCAGGGTGAGGCTGAAGGCCCCGCCTCCCTGGGTAGGCCACCGTGGGAAATGAGCAGCACAGTGGAGAGCACCAAGCTCAGGGCCCGCCCCAGAAGGCTTTTCATGAAGTTCTGCTGAACCTGAGCCACACGCTTTTCTGAAATTGTCACCACCAGTGTCCTCTTGAGGGTTGGTTCTGACCACAGAATTAACACCTTGACATACATAATACCATTGCAATTCACTTCCTTCTGCTGGCAGTCTGGGGCCATGGAAAGAGGGTTGGATGAGTCAACTAGTGTTCAGAAGAGCTCAGTTCCGGCTCTGACTCCATTACCACCAGTTCTGTGGTGTGGACGGGCCTTTTAGCTTCTCGCTGCTTTGACTGCCTCAGTTGTAAAGTGACCGCAATAGCACTTGCCTTCCTGAACCAGGGTTATTAATCAAGAAGCCTAACAGAGGTTAACATGGGGAAGTCCTACAGTTGTCCTTGGTCTTTGTCCAAGGACAGGAATCCATTTAGGTTTACTCCAAACCACAGTGACCAGTAGCTGACCGGAACACACCAGGAAAAACAAACTTTGCCTGAAGTGGAAGCTAATTCACTGGTTTGCTCTGGACTGTATGAAGTACATTAAAAATAAAATCCTTAGAGCCTGCGGAAGTTTCCAAGATTTCCACGTAATGCCACATATACATGCATTTCTGTTTCTCTACTGTGACTCAGATTTGCTGCAAAGACCTCTAATTACTTTTCAATTATCTGCAAGTGGGAAAGTATATTAATAGGAAAAGCAGGAGAGTGCCAGCTAAACTGAACTCCCTACTGTGTTGATTAGAAATAGTCCTAGCCGCTTTGGCTCACTGAGTAGAGCATCAGCCTGTGGACTGAAGGGTCCCAGGTTCAATTCTGGCCAAGGGCACATGCCCGGGTAGCGGGCTCAATCCCCAGTGTGGAGCGTGCAGGAGGCAGCTAATCAATGATTCTCTCTCATCATTGCTGTTTCTATCTCTCTCTTCCTCTCCCTTCCTCTCTGAAATCAATAAAAATATATTTAAAAAAAAATAGAAGTGCATCACCGATGATAACTGAATGTTTGTAATCCTTCCCTCTTCCTCAATCAAAAGAAGAAATAAAATGTCCCCAATAGAACTGTCACGTATGTCAGTTCTAAGAAGCACAAACATCAGTCTGGCATCTGAGAGCTGCAGTGCTACAGTTGAGGAGCAGCTTACATGAGTCAATGAGCCTCTGACAGAGTGTCCTGGGAGATAAAGATTGTCCGAGGGCAAGTGTAGCTCTCCGGGCAGAGCACTGACAGAGGCAGACCTGATTCTGGAATTCTCCACTCAAGACTCTGCCACTTCCAGCTTTCAACCCCAGCTTCCCTAAGCCTTGGTTTCTCCAGCCTTAATGTCTCACCAGACCTCTGTACTTCCAGGGAAGGAAGACCTCTGAAAAAGTCCCAACAACACACACATCTTGATCACAATAAATGTCCCCAATTAATATCCATCTCCAGAGGCTTCTGGCCAAGATGGTGGTGTAGATAAACAGGTACTCACATCCTCCCACAACCACAACAAACTGCAGAACAACCAGCATTGAGAACCACCTGAAATGTAGCTGAACAGAAGTCCTATAACTAAGGATACAATGAAGAAGCCACATCAAGACTGGTAGGAGGGGCAGAGAAACAGAACAGACTGGTCCCACACCCACGTGTGGTGGATAAAAATCTGGAGGGATATATTGGCTGCAGAGGATCCCCCTTGGGGAAGGAGGGGTTGTAGCCCCACATCAGGCCCCCCAACCCAGAGTTCCATGCCAGGAAGAGAAGTCCCCATAACTTCTAGCTGTAAAAACCAGCAAGGATTGTGGTTGAGTGAGATGGAGAGCTGCTAGAGTCCCAGGCATTCCTCTTAAAGGGCCTGTGCATGGTCTTACTCAGACCCACTCACTCTGAGCCATAGCACTGGGGCAGCAGGGACATATGGGGAAGAACTGAGTTGTCTGGCATGAAGGTGAGGCCTGGAGGGGCAGCTTTTTCCCAGACAGAAGTGTTGGCAGAGGCCACTGTTCCTTTGCTGAACCCTCCCCTCACAGAGCTGACAGGTGGCCGCCATTTCTGAGTCTCCACTAACCTGGCTAACTGCCATGGTGATTTCCTGAGACCCTGCCACACCCAACTTGCCGGCCCACCCAAGCCATTTCCAGTGGCTTTTCCTTACAAACAGCCTGTCTTGGCTCACCCTTTAGGCTTTTCTAAAATCCCTCAAACAAGTAGCATCTAGTCTAGGTGTATCCATCCCTTACCTTTCACTAAGAGACCCCAGGCCTGGCACTATCGGCAGCTGGCCTTAGTTCACAACTTGGCCTCTCCTGGGGACCTCTAAGCCCAGCACGAGTGATCTACAAATCACTTTATAGCTCATGCTAGGTAGCCCCAGGCAGAACACAGGGAGCTGACCTTAGCCTGCACCTCCCAGGATTTTCAAGATTTCCACATATGTGCACTTGTGTTTCTCTACTGTGACCCAGAAATGAGGCCCCAGAGCCAGAGCCCCCAATGGACAGCTTCAGGCCATGTCAAAGCACCACCCAACCTCCTCCACAAGTGACTCACTCAAGGGGCAAAATAAGTGGGCACCAGAGCTCTGCTGAAGCAAGTCCTGCTCTGTGGGGTCAATCCCTGCACAGCAGATCCTCCATGGTGGTGGTCATGGCCAGTCCTCACACTGGCCTGGGGATAAATACCTCCTATTGACTGCTAACAGCAATTAAGGCTCAACTACAACAGGAGGGTATACACCGCCACTGGGTAAGGGGAGCAGCTCATGTGACCAGGGAGGCTACACCACTGGGCTCTACAGGACACCTACTATGTAAGACCACTCTACCACGCCTGGGAGGTGTAGCAGCTCTACTTAATACATAGAAACAAACACAGGGAGGCAGCCAAAATGAGGAGACAATGAAACAGTCCCAAATGAAAGAATAAAACAAAACTCCAGAAAATAAACTAAACAAAATGGAGACAAGCAAGCAAAACACTGATTATAAGGATGCTCAATGAACTCAGGGGAAGAGTAGATGAACTTAGTGAGAACTTCAACAAAGGAAACAAAAACAGAAATAGAAAACATAAAAAAGAACCAGTCAGAAATAAAGAATATAATAACTGAAGTGAAGAATACATTACAGGGGCCTGGCCAGCGTGGCTCAGTGGTTGAGCGTCAACCTATGAACCAGGGAGGTCACCGTTCAATTCCTGGTCAGGGCACATGCCCAGGTTGTGGGCTTGATCCCTAGTAAGGGATGTGCAGGAGGTAGCTGATCAATGATTCTCTCTCATCATTGATGTTTCTCTCTCTCTCCCTTCCTCTCTAAAATCAATAAAAATATGTATTTTTAAAAATTTAACATTAAGCCCTAACCGGTTTGGCTCAGTGGATAGAGCTTCGGCCTGCGGACTGAAGGGTCCCAGTTTCGATTCCGGTCAAGGGCATGTACCTTGGTTGCGGGCACATCCCCAGCAGGAGGTGTGCAGGAGGCAGCTGATCGATGTTTCTCTCTCGTTGATGTTTCTAACTCTCTATCCCTCTCCCTTCTTCTCTGTAAAAAATCAATAAAATATATATTTTTAAAAAAATTTAACATTAAAAAAAGAAGTTACAGACAGCTACTCACATTAGATGCACATTCAAG
The DNA here is from genome assembly GCF_964212035.1 of Myotis nattereri. Lineage (NCBI taxonomy): Eukaryota > Metazoa > Chordata > Mammalia > Chiroptera > Vespertilionidae > Myotis > Myotis nattereri. The sequence continues at coordinate 61,059,438 of NC_138080.1, read as the reverse complement.
TAGGACACTTTTGTGAAAATTATTTGAAAACTGGATATCCAAATAAAAGTAATATTGTGAACTGAGGTAGCAGTTGGCCAGTCAAATCAATAAACACACTCTTCCACATTAACCCAGATGTTCCCTATCACTTTGACACTGACAGTCTTTTCCCTCCACTTGGAATGTTGTGCATGCCCATCAGCTCCCACTTCCCACGGCCTCAGATGACAAACTCCTCATTATCTAATGCCACCTCTTTCTAACCTGATCTCCCTCCAAGTCCTGCTTCTGTAGTAGCTATTGCATTTCTTTAAAACCACTTGCACATTTTGCCTTTTTCTATTTCTTCTCCTTCCTCAGACTATGAGCTCCTTGATGGCAGAGTTGAATTAATTCTTTCAGAATCCCAAGCCCTGCGCTTTGCTTGGAGCACAGTAAGTTCTGAACATATGTTTGATGAATGGAGAAGTTAGCTATTTTTTTTTTAATTATAGTTGGAAGTCAATATTTATTTTATTAGTTTAGATGGTAAGACATATAATTTACAAAGTCCCCCTGATAAGTCCAGTACCCACCTGGCACTGTATGTTGTTATTACAATATTATTGACGCTATTCCCTATGCTGTACTTTACATCCCTGGGAATATTCTGTAACTACCAATTTGTAGAAGTTAGGTATGTTTTTTAAAATATATTTCAGAGAAGAAGGGAGAGGGAGAGAGAGGGAGATAGAAACATCAATGAGAAGAGAGAATCATTGACTGGTTGCCTACTGCCCCCTACTGGGGATCGAGCCCACAACCCGAGCATGTGCCCTGCACCAGAATTGAACCTGGGATCCTTCAGTCTGCAGGCCAACGCTCTATCCACTGAGCCAAACCAGCTAGGGCAAAGTTAGGTATTTTTTTGAAAACCAAAATAAATAAGTTATCGCCATGCTAGCTAAACTTTATGCATACAAGCACACAAGACTTTGGGAAATTTTGTAATACTTTAAGCAATAAAATAATAATAATAATAATAATAATAATAATAATAATAAAAGACTTTGGGAAAGAGAAAACACTCCCCCAAGTCTTCTGTATGTACACAACACCAGACTATGGGTAATCTGGTTGAGAGAATCCAAAAAATGCAGCAATCAGGATTTTCTTAGAAGTTTATTAGTCATACCTCTGAGACGGCTGTCAAAATACTGAACTGTTCATCACTTCCCACACAAAGTGTTGTTTCAGCAGCTGTTCTAGTCAGCTGTTTCAGGTATTAAATAGTCTTTTGATTGTCAGAGATAGACTAATTCAAATGATGTTCCCCCAAAGAACTCGTCTCTGCATCTACCTGTTACATTAGTTCGAGGGCATTTGGCAACACAGAAATGCTGTTTTGAAGATTCAGAAAACATTCTGCAAAATTGGCACAGTCCGGCTTCCCGGCTGGCTGTAGTCATGTCTCCACTCCTGGGCAGCACTTCCCCAGAGAGGCAGGGATGTGTCAGGAGAGTGCTGGACACACAGGAATGTGCCCAGGACAAAGACCAATTCATCTACTGATGATCCTGGAATAATTTAACTTAAAGTAGACAGAATCCTACAGACCTCTTGACCTCCCTCTGTTCCCTCAGCCTTGTAACCAGCAGGAGATGAGTCCAGATCCACAAAGACCAAGCCAGGGTGATCCAGGGAGTGGGCTTGGCCTGGAAACAATAATAGTACCCACTCAGAGACTGCCAGGTATATGTTAGCACTATTGTTTAATGAAATAAACAAAACCAGAGAAAAGAATAGGAAATTACAAAATACATTTACCACCACTGTGACTTTGACACTTGGCCTTAGCCCTTCAGATCTGTTTTTTGGGTTGTGTTTTTTTTTTTTAAAGGGGAAAAAAACAACACATAGCAAAGGTCCCCTTGTGCCTCCTCAATCCAATTTCCCTCTCTCTATTCACCATTCTCAAATTGTTTTGTATCCTTCCCATCCAGGTCCTTATCCTCCTATTGGCTTGTGTGTATGTACATAAATATCTTACCTAATAATAGACAAACATGTAAATTGACCATCCCTCCGCTACACTCACCAGCCAATCAGGCCAGTATGCAAATTAACCCAACAAATATGACGGTTAATTTGCATATGTAGGCGCAAAGTGACGGAGCGGAGACTGAAGGCAGGCTCTGGCTGGAGCAGCAAAGACTGAAGGCTCTGCTCGGAGCGAAGGCCTGGGTCCCGGGTGCCAGAGGAAAACCGGTGCTGGCAGCCAGAGGAAGTGAAGGCCTATTGCATGAATCTCTTCGTGCAACGGGCCTCTGGTAGATATGCATTTTAAAATTTACATTAAATGATAAAGAGTAGATATTGTTCTGCAACCTATTTTTATTACCCAATAACAAGTTTGTAAAATTTACCCAGGCTGTACTTATAAATCTGAGGTATTCATTTTAAATGTTGTATAATATTTCACTGTACCATAACATCCATTTTTCGTACAAAGGACATCTGGGTTTATCTTCAATTATGTTCTTTTTACCTGATCCTTAAGCGAGTGAACACATTTCTTTAGAGTGGAATGGGTGGATCAGAGGGTAGATGCATTTTTAAACCTTATCCTATCTAATAGAGGGAGCATGCTAGTTGACCATCACATCCTCACAAAATGGTGGCACCTACAGCCAATAAAAAGGGAATATGCTAATTGACTGTCATGCTCTCACAAGATGGCAGCACCCAGTCCCCTCAGCCCCACCGGGGAAGGCAGCTGGGGTCAGGGGAGGGCAGTTGTGAACGATCATGCTAGCAGGGGAGCAGTTAGGGGGCTATCAGGCTGGCAGGCAGAGTGGTTAGGGGCAATCAGGCAGGCAAGTGGTTAGGAGCCAGCAGTCCCAGATTGTGAAAGGGATCCCAGACTGGAAAGGGTGCGGGCTGGGCTGAGGGGCCCGTGCACAAATTTTATGCACCAGGCCTCTGGTTAGATATGACATAACTGCTCTTCAAAGTGACTGCCAGTTTACATTGTTGCCAGGCAAGTGAGGGAACAGCTGTTTCTCGAAGTCTCCAACACTTAGTAGTACCCAATTTTGTTATTTTTGCCAGTCTCAAGGGTGGGAAATGTTATCTATTTGTTGTTTAGATTTGCATTTCTCTGATTACCCATGAATCTGAGTATCTATTTCCTGCTCACTAACCGATCCAGTAACCGATCCAGTATCCTGTTCTGTGAGTTATTTTTCCTATTGTCTTGAGGAAATGTCCTTGCTTTTTTCTCTCTGGCAAATATCTATTTCCCTCAATATCCAGGTCAAGATCACCTTTGAGATCCTTGAGGGCAGACAGGGCCTTTTTTTTTATGTTGGAATTCCCGAAGCCTACTCTCAGGTTCAGCACATTATGCTGAATATTTACATGAGCCACAAAGCTTTCAACTTGATCGACACTGGGAGAAACCAAGAATTATTATACAGAGCTTACTTATTCATCTTTATACCACATTACCGAATATATTAAGTTCTAGGTAACTGGCCTTAAATAATTAAAATTGTCTACGAACTTACAATGAATAGCGACCAAGATATGAGAAGGCTGGAAAACCCCATCTTAGAGACTCTGACCAAATTCACATCTGAAACTTCACACTGTGGGAAATCAACTTCTCTAGTTTCAGAAGCAACTTGTCACTTTTTAATGAATATTGAGATTTGCAGTAAGTTAGATCAAAAGCAGAGATATTTAGGGAAAGCCCAAGTCTTTCTATTCTACTTTTTGGAAGCAGTCCAGCGATTAGCAATTGTCAAAAGAAAATCCAAAGATGAAATGAACCAATTTAAAGTCCTTCATCCAACACACAGATCGATAAACACTAGATTGTACACTATCCTGGCCAGGGACCAGGTGAGGGATGAGGGAAGCTTCCTGTGTGCACAGCCGTGAAGGGGACACTGGCATTGCCAGGTGAGGGTCAGCTCCATCCCCATGAATGCACCTGAGTTCTAGTGATGAATAATGGTGATGAACAATGTGAAGGTACGCATGGGCTCCTGTAGGTGATGGCTGCTCTCTGAGTAAGGAGTAAGGAGGTGAGGACATAGGAGGTTTTGTGGGAGAGGTGCTGGGAGAGGAGATGGAGGCAATGTGTTTTTCTCAGTTTCTCAATCAGAGTGCATCAGGCATTTTCCAGAATGGGCACCACTGGTTACAATGAGACTGATTCCACAGTGGGATTCCACCTTCAGTGCAGAATAGATTTGGAGTTTTTTTATTTTCCTAAGGATTGCATAGTCTCCAACCCCTCTAACATATTTCTGTAAAAATCTCAACCGTTATTCAAACCACTGTTGTTGGTTTGAACAGATCATCCATAACACTTCCTCTCCACTCAAATGCTTTCATGACACCACCTCAGGGAGAAGTAGATCATGGCTGCCTTGAAATAGGACAAGCCTCTCTCTCTCTCTCTCTCTCTCTCTCTCTCTCTCTCTCTCTCTCTCTCTCTCTCTCACACACACACACACACACACAGAGAGAGACTTACCTGTCTTTGTGGAAAGATGAATGAATGAGAAGTCTAATAGCAAAGAAAATACATTGCTGGCAAGAATCAGTTTATGTTGGTTTGTTTTTTAGTTTCCAATCTGTGGCAGACATACTTTTGTAAAATAAGGTGCATATGAAACACACACAAAAATATTTATAGGCCCTAGCCAGGTGGCTCTGTTGGTTGGAGCGTTGTCCCACATATCAAAAGGTTGTGGGTTGGATCCCCAGTCAAGGTGCATACACAAGGCAACCGATTGGTGTCTCTCTCCCCCCCGCCCCCCTCTCTTCCTTTCTCCCTCTCTAAAATCAATAAAACATATGCTCGAGTGAGGATTTAAAAATATCTATTTATTTCCTAGGGACAGTGTTTATTAGGGTCGTGTGTATAGTTTTAAAGAGAACACTCAATTCCATAATATTTGGGAAGTGAAATTTTTATTTGGGAAGTAAAAAAAAATTATTTTCCCAGTACAAATTAAAATAAAACTCAACAAAATCAGTTCTCACTTGAAAGCAAGACATGAACAGGGGAGGCATGAGGTTTTCATTGTCTATCCCAAGGGGCACTAGTTTAAATTGTGGAGAATGTGGACGAGAGGAGTGGGTTACCAAGAGGGGGGCAGACTCAAGGGCGCTGGAGAGGGTGGGGGGCAGAATGACAGCTCAGGGAGGCAGAGCTCCCCTTCTGTAGCATTTCAAACTACTTGATCACAGGGTCTTTGACATTCACCCATCTTCTATAAGACCCAGAAAGTCAGGGCTCAAAAGGAGAGCAAGAAGCCATGGCATTCCTATTTTCTATCCCAAAAGATAAAGCACAGGCTGGGTTATCAGGAAGCAAACAGAAGGCTGAAATCTGAAGAGCATCTTGTCTGCCAGGCCTCTGTCATGCAGCCGATTAGTTAGTATGTGCTGCTCAAATCTCCCAGGCACCCGAGAAGGCCAGGGCGGGAGCTGCTCCCTTTCACCCCGCGGCCAGCCTCTTAAAGCCACAGGCACCTCCTCCTGCAAAAAGGGAGGGCAGCTGGAATGGATTCTTCCTTCCTTGGGGGCGGTGTCAGAGGAGGAGTCATTAAAATATTTTCTTTCCGCCTTACTTTAGAGCCCAGTTTGGACCAGCTCCATCATTTGCAAGGCCCTGTGCAAAATGAAAATGCAGGTCTTCCTGCTCAAAAATGCTTAAGCATTTCAAGAGCCACGGAACATTAAACTAAGTCTGAGGCCTTCTCGGTGCAGGTGCCTGTGTAACGGGACAGGCCGCATACCCAGCAGGCTGACCTTGACCCCAGTGGTGCCACGGGGACGTCATCCCCACAGACAAGCTCCTTGTTCTCAGACCTTTGTCAGGGGCTTCAGAAACAGACCAATGAGGACAATGGGGTGAATTTATTAAAAAAACACTCCAAGCACCTGTGTGATCCACCTCCTCCAACAAGTCCTCCTCCAGAAGAGGGAGGTAGACGCGCTTTTGCTACATTCACTGCTGTTGCCGTTTTTGCGACAGGAAGGTGTATGGCTCAGATCTCGTCTGTACAGGCAGGTCTGAAAACCGGAAACTGACAGCCAGGGCGGGCCAAGGGCAGCCTTGCCAGCAAGGATGGAGGAGCCCTTCCAGCGCTGGTGGGGGCAGCGAAGCCCACCACACTGCCGCAGGGGAACCTGGACGCCCTCGGGCCCCTTCGGTCAGATAGAATTTATAGGAGCCGCTCACTGCCCACAGCTGACTGCCAGCCCTTCTCATTCACAGAACCTTCTCCACAATGAAATAATATTGTGAAATAGAAATAATTAAGAACTCCAAATTACATTTAGGAAAGACCTGGAAAGTTTAAGTAAATTATAGGACATCTCTATAATGATACTTAGACATTTAAAATCATGTCCCCAAATAACTGTTTAATGACATGGCAAAATGCAACTAGTACATTATGTGGGGGGGGGGGGGGGGGGCAAAAAAACTATAATTTTTGTTTTATATGATCCCAATCTGTCAAAATGTAAGTATAATATATCTATATTATAACCTATGTATTATTTTTAAAGATTAAAAAAATTAACATATCCACAACGATTGGTGTATCCCAAAACCCAAAATATTAATTTTACTTTCTTCTGTGTTTCTAAAATTTTTTCAAATGAACATTCAATACCTTTATGATGTAAGCAAACGTTTTTTCCTTGTTTTCTCAATTACTTCCAATCCTCTGTTTTGGGCTTTCTTTACTCAGAGAGCGATCATGCCATCCAGTAAACAGATGGCTACTGTGTTTACAATAAAGCTGCTACTTCATTTCAGATGACCGCAGGTTAGTAATCTTCTGCTAGGACACAGCATGCCAGCTAGGAGGCAGTATCTAAAGAACTGTTATCCTCAAAAACACATCTCAATGGAGAGGGACCGGGCCTTTGCCTTTTAGACATTTTTTTAGGTTCATTTTTCCCCTCTGGTATATGAAGTGCATCAATACTACAAATTGATACATATTCAGACACTCAGTCTTATATTATCTAACCCAGGTATAGGAACAGGGTACTAAACAACTAGCTTATCTTGAGTCAGGAAGTTTATAGCCCCCGAATAAACACAACAAATGTGAAATGAATGAAATTAGTTTCACTGCTTCCATCACTGAGGTTTGCTACTTTCATCATAAATATTCATTACTTTCACCCCTGGTGTTGCTGTTGGATATACTAGTATATAAGCAAGGCTCTATGTGCTTACATCTATGTAAGAAATGTCTGCAAGGACACACATTTAGTTGTGTTCATAATGGTTAGCTCTGGGGAAGGACATCGATATGGGAGATAGCCCTAAGGAAGAGATCAGAGACTCTTGTGACTATTAGCACTGTATTTTTAAAAGTAATTGTTATGCTGTTGGAACTGTATTTTATAAAACTTTGTGCTCTTATAATTATTTATAACAGGCCATGTATTATAAAGAAACAATAAAAAACTAATAAAGGAATAACAAAATATCACAATGAAGATCCTGATATAAGATTTTATAAAAGATGAAACTACGGGATGAATTAGCTCTCGTTATTCTGTAACGAGCACTGGCTACCCTAAGAACTGGTCACCCTTAGCACGCTGTTTGGGGGTGGCCAGGAGGAAAGTCATACTGTGCAAAATAAGGCTGCCTTTCACCAGGGGCTATAGTCAGAGCAAACGCACAGGGCTCGCATGTGGCCAGTGTGGAGGATGAGGCAGGTCCCACACCCTCTCAAAGGAATCGGAGCTGAGAAATGCTAAGACAAAAGCCAAGAAGCTAGAGAAGCAGACGCTGAAAGGATTCCATGCAAAGGGATGTAGCAAGCAAGCCAGATTATGCAGAAGCAGCAACACCGAGGTAAAGAATAAAGCAGAGGGTGAGAAAGCCAGTTATGAGCAAGAAGAGAAGTGGGCAGAAATCTGGAAGGTGGACAAGCGACCACATGACCCCTGGGAGCTGAGAGGGGAGGGGAGGAGTCACTTCCCTGGGCTGTCTTGCTTTGCAGGCCTAGTTCTGATTCCTATGGACCTTGGACACAATACCAAATAGTTGAGGTAACCTGAGTCTCTGTTCCTTGCAACCAAAAGCACCCAGTTAGCATCCTAACTAACCCCCTTCACTGCATCTAAGAGGGACTCTGAGTAACACCCTCTTCTGTAGGAAGGACATTGAGAAGTGTTACATAACAAAGTATCGAGGCATTAACAACAATTTAATAAGATGCTTTCTACTGCATCTGAATATTCCAGAATAGATATAGTGACTACAGAACTGTAATTAAAACAATCATGCTACTTACAGGGGAGAGATACTGTGGCAGCCAGGCTGGCTTACTAGGAGTCTTGTCTGACCTTGTACCACTTTGAGAGCTTGAAACGCCCCTTATATTCTCTCCAGAAGAATTACAGTTCTAGCTCAGCCCTAACCGCCCGGATCAGATGAAGGGGTATTTCAGAGAGACCTTTCAGTTTGCAATAGATCACTGAAGGTCCAGATGAAGCCTTTCAAGAGAAAACTGAGCTGGGAGGACCTGAAAATAAAGAGAACTCATGGCACCATCCAATGGGGGACACCAAACAAGAAGCCAAAGATGGTTTGACTGCAAAACGAGGTGCTCGGTGGCGGGTAAGGCCCTTATGTCCTTATTTTGTCAAGTCGTCTATGATACCGTTACGGTTCTCAATATATGTAAATAACCTGCAAATGTAGATGAGTCCCTTATGGAATACATTAGATGCCATTGAGATTTCCTAAGAAATAGTTCAGCTTGGCTGGTGTGGCTCAGTGGTTGAGCATCGGCCTATGAACCAGGAGATCACGGTTTGATTCTAGGTCAGGGCACATGACCGAGTTGTGGGCTTGATCCTCAGTAGGGGGCATGGAGGAGGCAGCCAATCAATGATTCTCTCTCATCACTGATGTTTCTATCTCTCCCTTCCTCTCTGAAATCAATAAAATATATTTGTTTAAAAAAAGAAATAGTTCAGGGATGGCCTAGAAATAGCTTGTAAACTATTCTGAAAAATATCAAGGATGGGTGGGGAAAAAAAGGACACTGGCAATAACAAAAGCAGTATACTGGGTTAGGGCCATTTCTTTGCAAGGGACTTCAAAATCATTTCCAAGAAACTGTTCTTTTTTTTTCATGGTAAGAGCGATGCTGTGCACAACAGACACAGAGCAGGATGACTACCAACCCTGACAGTAGCAACATCACTGATTCAGACCCTCAAGTAGAGACTCATGAACAAAGATGAAATATGGGGCAAATTATTCTTGTGTTATTGTTTTATTAACAAATGGAAGCCATTAAAATAATGAAGGTCTTATTATAATTCTTGCACCTTGAATTACATCTTCTATACCTCACTCCTTAATCTCTAAGGAGAGTAACATGTACACAAACATGTATATACACACATAGGCACAGATCCATATAACAACACACCATGCTCATTTACACTGAGGGTACAGTAGTGGGGGCTCTAAAAAACAAACAAACCTCATATTTTGGTTTCTTTCTTTGAATTTAATGAAACACAATGCTGAAACAACAACAACAAATAGATTACACCAAAATAAATACCTTTAAACTTTTTAAAAAGATAATCACATGCAAGAATTCCCTTTCTGCCAATGTTTCTCAACCAATATTCCCTTTGAATAAACATCAAAGTTTCGCTCTCTCCCTCAGATTCTACCAGGCCACCCAAACAATGTATGCGTTGTCTGGCTCCAGAAAACAGACAGTTGCCCCAACTTTCCTTTCTGTAAATTGTATTAAGGATGGGGGGAGGGGTGAAGAAAAAAGCCCAAGTTGTTTTTAATTTTCCAGTTACAAATGAACAATATTTAAGATGCCTCTTCAAACCTCACAGGCCATCCTGTTCCACAGCTACGACATAAAGGATCCAAGAGAGACGATGGTTTTTCCTTCATGGCTAATTCACCCTCCTTATCGGCTTACACAGGACTCCCCTTTTCCCGTCGTGACAATGTCTCATTAACGGCTATCAAATCAGTTTCCCGGCAGCACGTCAGCTGTCAAGGAAGATGCTGGGCACAGAGGTGGAGGCAGCCACTCCCTTCCCAACAGGCTTGGGCAGTGCCAGGCACCTCACCTAGCACCTGCTGGCTCCAGAGCCAGGGAACTGTGAAATCTAGAAGGTGGATCAGGAAAACAGATCCTTCCCACAGCTCAGCAGGGCGTGAAGGATAGGCGATTGAGAGGTGCGTGCTGCAGACACTCAGGGTTTCCACTGGGTGCCACACCGTGCTGTCCAGGAGAGAGACAAGAAAGCGGGGCTCCGGAGGTTCCCAGGGGCCCACCCCTTCTTCTCTGCATCTACTGGCCACCACTTCCCAGGAGAAGCCCCCAGGTGTGGCTTCATCCAGATCCCTCAGCCCTTGAGGCAGCTGAGCGGGGCCTTACCCTGTGGGTCCTGTAAATGCTACATTTTCAAAGTGTGCTGATGTGAAAATGGGCGGAAAGCTCCGCATTAGACTAAACTAAGTGCAAAGAGCTTTTCAAATAGTAGCACATTACAAAGTTTCTATACATTTCACTTCAATGCAGACTCACATCATTCAGATGACAGTATGCTGTTTTCCCAGGTGACATATAAATGTTTTATTTTATGTACATCAGTGATTCCCAAAGTGGGCGCTACCGCCCCCTGGTGGGCGCTGCAGCAATCCAGGGGGGCGGTGATGGCCACAGGTGCATTTGTTTTAACTTTTTTTTGTATTACCTTTCTATTCTGAGTTCAATAGTTTCATAATTTCAAACTTCAATGTTTCTAATTTACACCTTTCTTTACTATATTTTACGAAAAAGGTAGAAACATTAATACATATATCTTTCTGTTTAATTGCTATTAAAATTTTAAAAAAATTAATTTCTAGGGGGCGCTGAGTAGTATTTTTTCTGGAAAGGGGGCGGTAGGCCAAATAAGTTTGGGAACCACTGATGTACATGAAACATAGATATGTTTTTTCTTATAAGAAAACAATACAACTGAATATGTGCATCGGGAGGTGACTCGTGTGGCATGTGCCCCACCTTTGCCTGTCTGTGCTAGTTCTCAGAAAATTTGCATTAGGATCGCAAAACCCCCTCTTTGAAAAAGTCTGAGGGTCTCTGATCCTTATTCCTCACTCCCCTGAAAGGACCCCAAGGAAAGTGGGTCGGGACCACCCCATATAAACTATGCCCAGGGCCTCAGGCCCTCTGACCCTCCCCAGAGAGTCCAACGGATAAACAACCACAAAGGCCAAACACTTTCACAATGAGCGAGCCCAAACATTAGGGAATTAACAACATGTATATTTCAAAGCATTTCCCAAAAAATCATCAGGGAAACCCCTAGAAAAACTAACCTTTAACTTAAATTCGGGCAAGTGCCCAGCAAGGCAAGGCAACCATTTAGATGTGTGCATTGGTCTAGGAACGTCTGGCGGAAAATAGGAGCGTTTCTAACGTGCCGGGGCCCAGTCAGGGTTGTGCAAAGAAGTCAGAGGCGGCCGTTCAAGTCCCCGCTGCCTCACTCAGAAGCTGGGTCACTTTAGACACCAAGTCAGGCGCAGAGCTCACATTTCCACCTGTTCCACTGAAGGCCTCGTCCACAACTGGGTTAGAGACATGAAAAGAAATGCGCTATATATGCCAACCACACATATATTATTCCAATTGACACTTAAAACAATAACCAGTCTCACCGACAGCGGTGAACAGCAGTGACCACAGCTTTCCTACTCAGTCTGTATGCACTTTTTCCTTAATCCTCACACCATCCTATGACATATACACAACTATTCCCCGCTGGACGGATGAGGACACGGGGGCTCAGAGAAGTGAAGTAACTGGCCCAGCGGGCACACGGCTACGCAAGTGTCAGCACTGGACCTAGGGCAGCAGGACACTGACGCTGTGGTATTTTGATTACACTGGCTTCTAGAACAATGCCTTCTTTTAAAATATGTATTTTTTATTGACTTCAGAGAGGAAGGGAGAGGGAGAGAGATAGAAACATCAATGATGAGGGAGAATCACTGATCAGCTGCCTCCTGCATGCCCCACACTGGGGATCCAGCCCGCAACCCAGGCATCTGCCCTGACTGGGAATCGAACCCTGACCTCCTGGTTCATAGATTGATGCTCAACCACTGAGCCAGGCCAGCCAGGTTAGAATAATGTCTTTAAGGGTGTTGAGGATGCTGAGGGAAACAGTACAGATAAAAAGAGTAATAATCAAGACTTTCTTTAGCTTCCTGAAAATGCAACCTTATTTCCATCCTTATCTACTTTAGATCCCGCAGCGTACAGCCTCCTTCCAGTTCCTTTCTTGTATTTCACCAACAACCTATAAAGATGGCAGTATTCTCTTTAACCCTTACTTGTGCTAAGAAATTTTCATAAATAAAGATGCTTCCCCCTTAAAATGAATTATTCACAATAGGCATTGCCTTGGAAGTCCGGTTAGCCCGCTTCTGACCGATGCAGCCGCCCAGCCTGTGAGCCTGCAGTGGTGGTCCCAATAAACTCCTTCATCCTCTCTCTTTCTTCACCTTCCTAAGTCCCAGAGTGGGGGGAACATGAAATCCTGGCACATGGCTACAGGCTCTGTTTTGTGTCAAAGGGTATCTGAGGAACCTCCAACTTGCTTGTTGGTCTTGTTAATAATGGATCATTTTGATCCCATGTGTGGAATCATTCTCCAGTGGCTGGCTGACTGTCTTGCCCAACATCCCAATTCCCTCAGCACACCATCTCCCTTCTTGCTAATACGCGCTCATCTCTGCCTAGGCCTTACCTGACTGCCTTCTGCGGACACTTCCTCAGATACCATGCCTAGCCTCAGTGGGTCCAAGTTCCTAGCTCCATCCTCCCAAGGTCTGGCCTGTCCATCATCAACCGAGCACTGACACCCTCTCCTATCCTGGATTCCCACAGGCCTGATGCCTGCTTTTCAATCAATGGAAGTAATAACTAATGTCCAATCCATTGCAGCAGGGGACCTGTGGTGGATAAGAGGTTTACTCAGGCCAACCTTCAACAATCAGCATAGTTCCAGTGGCCAGAAGGCAAGGAGAGGAACAGAGTATCACCTGGGCATATGAACCAGTTATTGTTCTACTAGAGTGACCACCATAGATGCCATGACTAAAAAAGGTGTCTGGCCATTTGAGAAGTTCCATGGACCACTGATCATTTTTCAATTCATTCATTCACTCCCCATCAACAGAAAAAAAAAAAAAAGGCTCAGAAATATATAGAAGAACAGCGTCAGTGTATACTGAGCCCAAGTGTGGTTGTTGAAAATCCTTTTCTTTAACCTTTCCATCTGGTTCTACAAACAGTTAGGTGAGTCACTATTATAATAAAGCCAAGACCCTAAGTATCTTTATTCAGTCTGAACTTATGCCAGAGGTCTAAATATGCCCCAATCAGATCATTCACTCATCCATCCACCCAGCAAACATCTGCACAGTGACTTCCCATATATCTGGTGTCCAGCAGTGACAATGTTATGCTGATCTTAAGAAACCTTTGGTTTAGTGGGGAATCACTAGTCTGGGAAATAACATGAGGATAACACTATGATTCTGGCCTAATGACAATCCTTAAAATATGATATCATTCTAAACCTTTCGTTCTTCAACTATTATTAAAACAAGCCATTATTTTCTGCTCCCTGCTGCTATTCATTTACATTTTAGTTTGAAAAGACTCTCAGCACCACTTGTCTGAAATGTCACTCGCCCCTTCCTGGGTGTGCCTCCCATCCTCCTCTCTTCTTCCCTTCTCAGAACATTGGATTCTGCCTGTAACTCTCCTCCCTGGTCACTGAATTATGGCTGATTACTCCTGGGGGCTCTCTCTCAGCATTTCTCATTCCCTCTCTTGCCCCTTGCCTCCTTTCCTCCCTCTTCTTAATTTCTTTCAACCTCCTTTCGGAGATGGGTGAGCTTTCATTTTTTCTTAGACTATCAAATTACACTGGATGATGGAAATCATAGTACCTACTCATTAGAGTCCTTTCAAATGAGAAAGGCCGTACTGTGTCTGAGTGATTACGGCATCTTGAGTTACAAACTCTAATAACTCCTAGTAATTACCCCTCATATGCTATACACTCGCAGCTTCTCTTCTCAAGACCCTGAGTGACTGATAAGTAAGAAGGATGTCCACAGACCACAACTTCATCATTACGGCCTTCCCTGAAGGGTTTACCGTGAGAGGCATCACTAACAGACCTGGCCTCAAACGAACTGATTTACCTCATCACTTCCCAGTCAGGACAGCTTCCTTCCAATCTGGACAAGCTCTCAGAATTACCAAAGTAAGAAAATGTTAATATAGGCTCCATAACAGCGTCAAGTTCGATGATCAAAATGGTACCTTTCAACTATACAGGTAGCACTGTTGTCTGAATAAATTTAAGATAATAAAAGTGATAAAAATCACAAGTGGTAAGATAGGGTGTAATGAATGGCCTGATTAATGCAAAGTCACTGCACAGTTTCCAGGGTCAGCTGGTCGCTTCTGCTCTACCTTTCTCTTTCCACCCTCTCAAAATATGCCAAGAAGAGGAAACAAGATGCAGACTAAGAACAGAGCGGGTCTGTTACTGGTTCAATGGGCAACTGAAAATACCCTCGTCCAGCTTCAGCTCCCTGAAGCCATGCTAGACAAGAATGACGTAGGATGAGCCACAGCGAGTTCCATGCCACGTGGCTGGGATACCGCCCAGGACAGCGACCTATTCAGCCTTGTTTTTGCATGGCTTTTTCAAAGTTCCCTTTGATCCGAGAGTGGAAAGGCTTTGTAACTATGATCCACAGTCAAGAAACCACTTATAAAAAAGGGTATATTCTTCTACTCAAAACCCCCATATTTCTACAGGACAAAAACACGCTAGACAAACTAGGGCCTTAGCTGGTTTGGCTCAGTGGATAGAGCATCAGCCTGTGGACGGAAGGGTCCCAAGTTTGATCCCAGTCAAGGGCACGTACCTTGGTTGCAGGCTTGATCCCCAGTCCTGGTCGGGGTGCATGTGGGAGGCAACCAGTCAATGTATCTCTCTCACATCAATGTTTCTCTCTCTGTCTCTCCCCTTCCCTTCCACTCTCTCTAAATATCAATGAAAAAATATTCTCGGGTGAGGACTAACAACAACAACAATAAAAGAATCTAGGAAAAAAAGATGCAGTTCAAATCACAGGCAAGGGCTCATGTCCCTAATATATAAATAGTTCCTAAATGCTAGTAAGAAAAAAGAGCAGCCGCCCACTATCAGACAGTTTACAGAAGAAACAGAAATGACTGGTAAACATATGAAAAATGTCCAACATCACTTATAAAAGAAATGTACATTAAAAATAAGCTAAGCTGCTCTTTTCTCGTATCAGAATGACAAGAACCCCAAGTTTGACAACGCATGCTCTTTATCAGCACTGGGGAACTGGCCCTCTGCACACACCCACACCGCTGTGAGACTGTAACTTGCTAAGACCCCGAGGGATGGTGACTTGGCAACAATATCAACCAAAATTCCAAATGCATGTACCCAATGGCCCTGCAATTCCACTTCCTGGTGTTTATCCTTTAGCCAGGTTTCACTTGGCTAAAGGACATGCACAAGGTTATTGATTGCAGCATCAATTTTATAGTAAATGTACGGACATAACCTAAGTGTCTATTAATAGGGAAGTGGTTAAATATATGGCATTGCCATATAATGGGATAATAGCAGCTATAAAAAAGAAAAAGAATGACGACATCTATGTCCTGATACGGGAAGACATACTGCTCACGGAAAAGTGCAGAAAAACCTTTCTGTCCAAGGGGCTGGGGGAAGGCCGGGATAAAGCCACACCTGCTATTCGCCTGTGCATGCAAAAAGGATCTGGGAAAGACACGCAAAGCGTGAATACCGTGCTCACTACAAGTGGGTAACAGGGCTGAGAGGTTTTCCACCGTCTACCTTTTAATATCATTGGCTCTTTGAACCATATAAATAAACGTATTGTTATTAAAAATATTTACATTTTTCAAAGCGTCTTCGTGACTGTGTCAAAGGCATTCTTTGCTGAGAACATTAATCATTAATTTCAAGAATGTAGGGGAGGTTTGAGGGGGAGCTAAGAATCATCTTTTCTAGTCTCTTCTCTCTTTCAGTTTCCCAAATGTGAACTACAAACCTTAAAGACAGAAACACTCTCACAACCCCACCTTTTCTTTTTTCTTCAAATGGTGTTATTTAAATACATACAAACATAAATCCAAGTAAAAACTTCTTATGCACAAAGCTCATTTATAATTAGAAAACCAAAATATATTTTCAAATTAAATGCAGCAAAATTATAAAACTAACAAAAGCCTGCAAAGACCTCATTAATTACAGTGAACAATGAGGTTGCTTTGTTGACAGTAAACTGTCACTTGCATCGGGAACACTGCACATGTTCCTGGAACTCAGCTTCTGCATTACCTTTCGCTATGCAATGTGGTGACTCTCATTTTCCTCTGTTCAAATTCAGAAAACCTTGTGTAGTGTGTTGTGCATTAATGGACCTTCCTTTGGCCAAATGCATCTTTTTTGTATTCAAGCTGCTCTCAGTCATAAATGCAAGTGCTGACCTGAGCACAAGCACCAGGTGTTAGCCCTACAGCAGTCATTCCAATAACCCAAAATAACTTGTATTAAGATTACGTTATGTCCGGCTGTGTGGCTCAGTGGTTGAGTGTTCACCTATGAGCCAGGAGGTCACGGTTCAATTCCCAGTCAGGTCACATGCCCGGGTTTCAGGTTCAATCCCTGGTAGGGGGTGTGTAGGAGGCCGCTGATCAATGATTCTCTCTCATCACTGATGTTTCTATCTTCTCACTCTCTCTCCCTCTCTGAAATCAATAAAAAACATATTTTTAAAACATTATTTTATTTTCATATTATTATTAACATAAAAATGAAATGTCAAATTTAAAAATTATCGAGAACTCAGCCTGAGGATGTACGCACAGACCCCCGGCAGGTAGACCCCCTAGTACACAGAACACAGCTGGAACTAGTTAATATCTTTGAGAGGAGCTGCCTCTGTTCACTGCCCCAGATGAAGACTGCCTTGACCCTGATTTTCCAGTCTCTGAGGGGGTCAGACTCTTTGACCCCTGAGTCTTGCTTCTTGGACTCTCACTTTGTGTCACTGCCCACAGCTGGGGAGCAGCCTGACCCCATTCCTGTGTTCACTTCCAGGCTCTCAAACCCCAGCCTGGGGCAGTCTCAAACCACCTATGGCCTAGGATGAGAGGGTGGACAATCCATGATGGCATATCCTCATTACCGCACAAATAACAATTCTCCATAGAGGGCACACACAATCCAATCTGCATTTCACAGCCTCTCTCATTAAGTCCCAACAAAAACCAAGAAACTAATTTCAGTCTTAAACATCTGTGCAGATTCTGTCATATATTTCTGCATTTTTGGTTTAAAAAAATGTAGCAAACACCTAATATCTGTTTCATGGATGAATGAGTGAACAGATGAATAAATAAATGAATTAGTGAGTGATGAATTAGCCAGAGAGTAAAAATACAGAAAAGGCAAAATAAAAGAGAGCTCATCCATCCACTGCATGCTGTAGACTCCACCTGAGACATCAGCTGGCCTCTCTTTACACCTCCAGCACCTCTCTTCCATTACCCAATGGCCCTGCAGAAGCAGTATTACCCTTCTAATGAAACTCTTTCTCCACATATAATGTTCTTTAAAAAACCAGAGTCTAACAAATACTATATAATAAAAGGGTAATATGCAAATCGACCAAACGGAGGAACGACCGGTAGCTATGACGTGCACTGACCACCAGGGGGCAGACGCTCAACGCAGGAGCTGCCCCCTGGTGGTCAGTGCGCTTCCACAGGGGGAGCGCTATTCAGCTAAAAGCAGGGCTCAAGGCTGGCGAGTGCAGTGGCGATGGTGGAGCCTCTCCTACCTCTGTGGCAGTGCTAGGGATGTCCGACTGCCGCTTAGGCCCGCTCCCCTCCTAAGCCGTCAGTCGGACATCCCCCAAGGGCTCCCGGACTGCGAGAGGGCACAGGCTGGGCTGAGGGACAACCCCCGCCCCCCCCCCCCCCCGTTCCCTCTAGTGAATGAATTTCATGCATCAGGACTCTAGTATATATATGGGGATTCTCATGTGTATTTATTTTTAAAATATTTGCAAGGGCAGTACAGGACGTCATTGTGCTATTTTGCCTGTTGCCAAGGCTAAAGCTAAAAACAAGTAGATTTTACTGCACTTAAGTTAAAGAAAGTATTGTGGTAAATACTTTCCCATCAAAAGTATACAGTGATTGTAAAGGTCACTGACTACAGACTTCAGGCACATTCTTTTGATACCATGTTCAATAACAGTCAGGAATGTTGGCCTCTCTCCAATATAAGGGGAAAGGAAACAATTTTCTCAAGTTCAAGCAGCTTCTGGTTTCTGGTTTCTCTCCCTCCCCCCCATGCCCCCTTTTCAGGTTTCATAGGCCAATACGCTGAAAACACCTCATTGGGTCTGAGAATGTGAAGCTCTCATAAAAGTCATGACGGTCAAGGTGTACATCAGTTATTTTGTTTCTTTTAAGATGTTCGAGATATGCATAATTTGAACAAATCCCCATAGTTTTAATGAACTCAACTAATGCTAGGAGATTCTGTGATGTGAAAATGGAATTGCATTCAACTACATTCCCTAAGTTCAACTTGTCCATCACAACAGCAAAGAACCCAATGGAGGCACTTAGGGAGGTGAAGACTCCACTTTCATAGAACAGGCAAAAAATGAACCACCAATCAGAAAGAATGTATGCGCCCCTATGTTCATAGCAGCATAATTTATAATGGCAAAGATCTGGAAACAGCTCAAGTGCCCATCAGTAGATGAGTGGGTAAAAAAGCTGTGGTACATTTACACCATGGAATACTAGGCAACAGTAAAAAAGAAGGATCTCTTACCTTTTGACACAGCATGGAGGGATCTGGAGAGTATTATGCTAAGTGAAATAAGCCAGTCAGAGAAGACAAGTATCACATGATCACACTCATATGTGTAATCTAACGAACAAAATAAACTCATGAACAAAATAGATCCAGCCTGGCCAGTGTAGCTAAGTGGTTGAGCGTAGACCTATGAACCAGGAGGTCACAGTTCAATTCCCGGTTGGGGCACAAGCCCCGGTTTCGGGCTCAATACCCAGCAGGGGGCGTGCAGGAGGTTTGCTAATCAATGATTCTCTCTCATCATTGATGTTTCTATCTCTCTCTCCCTCTCTGAAATCAATAAAAATATATATTTTTAAAAACAGATCAAGAGACCTGGAAGCATGGAACAGACTGATGAATCTCAGAGGAAAGGTGGAGGTGGGTGGGTGGGGACAGATTAGCCAAAGAACTTCATGTATATATGCATAACCCATGGACACAGACAATGGTGTGGTGAAGGCCTGGGAGGGTGAGAGGAGAACAGGTCCATGGTAGAGAGGGTTAATGGGGGAAAAAGGGAGACATATCTGTAATACTTTCCACAATAAAGATAAATTTTTAAAAATAATTACTTGGGTTTAAAATGCCAGGAGTTATTAAATATCCAAGTACTAATCCCTCCTTTATTTAGTTGGTATCAGGACCAGACTTGCCCAGGAAAACAAGAGTCATTCCAGAGACATTTCTCTTCCTGAGAGCTGTTTTTCTAGATCCTTCAGGGTTTGGGGGGGACTAAGTTTGATACTTGATACTTCTTAATGCCTGGATCTTCATTCTCCCTGTTAATTCCAGCAAACCACCCTGCAACTTTACACTAAACAACATTTAAATGCTTATAACATGCATTTACACACTCAATTCTATAAATCCAGGTGCTTCCGGATTGTACTTAGGCAACCTGGACAAAAGCTGCTGCCCTCCCCGCTTCCCCCACCCCCATCCCAGAACAGTTAAGCAGGCTTTCTCTCCGCTTCCTACTTTGTGCCAGAAACAAAGTACACAGAATCTAAAGGTGTATAAAGTCTCACGGTACATAGGACTGTTTAACTGTGTGTGTGATATTAAACTAATGCATTATTCTACTTACAAAGAAATAAGAATAGTTTCACCTGGATTTAAGAAACAAGTAGCCTGCCCTAACCAGTTTAGCTCAGTGGATAGAGCATCGGCCTGCGGACTGAAGGGTCCCAGGTTCAACTCCGGTCAAGGGCATGTACCTTGGTTGCGGGCACATCCCCAGTAGGGAGTGTGCAGGAGGCAGCTGAGGGATGTTTCTAACTCACTACGCCTCTCCCTTCCTCTCTGTAAAAAAAAAATCAATAAAATATATTAAAAAAATAAAAAGAAGTAGCCTGACAATGTACCATCCCAGTTACTAAACCAAACATCTTTCCTTTCTTTTCCCTTCTCTCCTCTTCTTTTCCCTTTTCTTCCTTCTTCCTTCCCCCACCACTTCGTCCTTCCTTTCCTTCTTTCTAATGACTATCAGCTCCTTGTGGGCGAGGCCGTTTTATGTACACACTATTTTGACCTAGTCCTCGCAAAGCACCGGACTGAGGGCTGCTCAGAAGATTTCTGATACTGCCGCTGCAGTAGATGGATGATACTTTGTTAAGAGAGGACTTCGTTTGGAAACACAGCATCCTCATAACATATTAAACCTGACATGCCTTTGGCTGTCAAAGGACTTCCAGTATGTCATTGGACCCCCACAGAAAACATGTGATATGGGGAGGGGGAACCATCCCCATTTTCAGATGAAAAATACCCTCAAAGAAGTTAAGCACCATGGTCACACATTTAGGAGAGGATATTGCTGGGTCTCCTTCCATTCCAGAAAGTCCTTTTGCTAGCAACCACCAAAAAGGTTTAAACTCCTTCACAGCCAATACAAGTTACAATGAAAGATAAATATACTTGCCATAAACAATCTTAAAACACACAGATATTCTCTTTGACATTTACACTTTATTGGAAGGACATTTCCAAGGCCCTTTCAAAAATGATTATCCCCATTTACTAAGCTTTTTGAAAATGCTCTCCTATTCTGTGTAAGCATTATGGATCCTTTAAGACAAAGACCTAGCTCAGTGGTTCTCAACCTTCTGGCCCTTTCAATACAGTTCCTCATGTTGTGACCCAACCATAAAATTATTTTCGTTGCTACTTCATAACTGTAATGTTGCTACTGTTATGAATCGTAATGTAAATATCTGATATGCAGGATGGTCTTAGGCGACCCCTGTGAAAGGGTCGTTCGACCGCCAAAGGGGTCGCGACCCACAGGTTGAGAACCGCTGATGAGTTACAGCAAGGGGGGAATAAGTTATTTAGGACTTCATAAAATCTTTGTGCTCATCTAAACCTTAAAAAAGTGGGTTATAAGCACAACAGAAATCTGTAAGTGGCCTTTAAAAGTACACATGCTAGAGTTTAATACAACTATACCATCCCATTATAGGCAGTCCCTGTGACACACTGAAATGGCCACACACACGAAAAAGAGGAAGATGTGTCTGTCCTCTGCTAGCTGAAGTTATTATATCCTCATAGATATTTCTATCAAGGGTACAACTTAAGTTATTTAAGTTGTGAAAAAGTCATGGAGAGCTTGCTTGGTCAAACACACCCTCATTATATAGCCATGGTGAACAGAGCCCTGGAAAAAAAAAAAAAACAGCCCATAAATTTACGAATCTTTAAAAAAAAACAAAAACTGCATGATGCCTTTATGAAGACTCCATGGGATTTGCCATCAGGATGGAGGTTTTCAGAAGAGGGGAAAACTAGCTTTTATGAGGGGGGGGGGGGGGTGGAGGGGACAGGGGCAGTGAGCTCAGATAAACAGGTGACAGCAAATAAATGGTTAGTCCAAGGGCATATGGCACCCTCTTTCTAAAGATCACAGGTTACACTCAGGCAGGGCCATATTTAAGAGATCAGAAGTGATCCAACTGAGAAATAGAGAACAGGAAGAAAGGGGGTTTGCGGTTCTTATCCTGAGGATTAGCGTCCTGGGAGGAGCTCAGGTAAAACACAGTGCATGGTCTACACCAGCCGTGGGCAAACTACGGCCCGCGGGCCAGATCCGGCCCATTTGAAATGAATAAAACAAACAAAAAAAAGGACTATACCCTTTTATGTAATGATGTTTACTTTGAATTTATATTAGTTCACACAAACACTCCATCCATGCTTTTGTTCCGGCCCTCCTTCCAGTTTAAGAACCCATTGTGGCCCTCCAGTCAAAAAGTTTGCCCACCCCTGGGCTACACTGATCAGTCAAAGCCATCCAATCAGAACTGCACAGAGACCAGGCTGAGAGCTGAATGTTAGAGTGCAAAAAGGAAATGCCAACTCACTGTTCTGTAATACTCAGACCCCAATTTTCTCTCCATTGCCTGTCAGAGCTGGGTGCTCTACTTTAAAGAGCATGGGGGTCCCCAGGGCTCCCTGAGAGGGCCATCTGCCCAGAAGGGAGCAGCCAGGACAACATCAGGCCTGAGACTGAGGCTATACCCTTCGCTGGTTCACTCCATGCCCTCTGCTCCCTCACTAGCTGCATCCTCCCAACTCACACATATGCACTCACGTATGTACCTCGTAGCATACATGCGCTGTGTGCATGGACTCACACCTCTAGGATCTTACAGGAACTGTAGTTAAAGGGCCCACATCTGGGTACCAGGATAACAGTAGAAAAGAAGCACTAACACTTTATAATTTTATTAAAAGACAGTTATATATTCCTATTGTTTAAATACTATAGCGCAAACATTTTTAACTAGTTGGAAGAATAATCAAATTACCTGGAAATGGTACAAGACGTCTTACAATTTATAGTAATCCTGTTGCAAGCACCCAGAAATTCCTAAAAATCACTTTGGTGGAAAATTCCGAGTTTGATTCACAATCTACGTTAAGGAACCGATGAAAGTGGTGGAGCCTCAGCTCCAAAAAATTTACATTCCTAATTAATTCCATAAATCTTGTACAGTGGGGCCTTGACTTACAAGTGTCCCGACTAACGAGTTTTTTGAGATACCAGCTGTCTCTCAGCCGATTTTTTGCATTGAGTTGACAGAGTAATTTGAGTTAACCAGCGCCTTAAGGAGCTCAGCCTCGGAAAGATTTAAACTCGTAAGTCAATGCCCCACTGTATGTGATTTCATGTCATCCAAGGACCTCCTGATATTCTCACCCATTTAATATCTTTAAAAGAAAAAAAAGTTTTGGGGAGCCAAACTATTGCAATAATGATCCCAGGAAAAGCACAATAATATTTTTATATCCACAAAGAGAAAAAAAAGCAGATACTAAAGAAAATCCTTATGACATTTGACACAAATTACATTAAATAACAATCAAGATTGTAGGTCAAATTTGCATTTTCCTCCTTTGGTAGCTGCTGGAGGCAAAGACCAACAAGTAGTTTGCATAATAAATGCGAGAGGTCTTTCAGAAGGCTGATGGACCTTGGGGCTTTAGCAAGGGCTAATAGCAATGGTGGCTGAAGGCAATCTCCTAACCTGATAATCTTTTACAGTTTACCAAACTTTACCTTTGATATGCTTGTTTGCTTTGCTAAAGGGCAAACGTGTATTCCAGTAAATAAAAAGCCATGGGTCCGGAGATGGGGAGCCACTCCACTAGGGGGTAAGGCCTCTGCCTGGCTTTCCCCCATGCCTTCTAAATTCATATTTCTTATCTAGTATATCTATTTGCGCGTGGCCCCTTCTCCAGATTCTGAATCCTTGCTGCAAAAGGTTGTGGCAGGTAGCGGTAACTTTTTGAGATTGACCTCCCTCACTATAAACATGGATACTTGTTTTCTTTGTGGGAAGCCCATACAAACAAGCCTTTCCCTTGTCTGGTCCTAAATCCAAAGGTTCAGTGCCTCTTAATTATATAACTTGGAATAGCTCCATATTTGGTCCCAAAGACAGTTTAACTAGAAGCCTGCAAATGGGGAAAGTTTGGGAATCTTTTTAAGAAAAATCTAGAGTTAGTTTCCAGACTTCCTCGCTGGTATAGAGGCATGTTACTGAACCCATAAAGCACTGGACCGAGACATCACAACAATGACATCACAACATGGGAGAAGGTGCAGCCTTGCTCTGCTTGTTCCCTTCATTTCCTTTTTTTAAATATATATATATTTATATTTATATTGACTTCAGAGAAAAAGGGAGAGGGAGAGATAGAAACATCAATGATAAGAGAGAATCACTGATTGGCTATCTCTTGCATGCCCACCACCGGGCATGTGCCCCAACCAGGAATCGAACTTTCACCTCCTGGTTCATAGGTAGACACTCAACCACTTAGCCACTGGGCTTGTTCTCTTCATTTCCACACTCAAGACTACATTTCTAAGACTGGGGTCAATTTCCTTTAGCTCCCCAAAGGATGCATGCCAATTTCATCTTCCTCTCTTATTTTTATCTTGTTTTTTATCCTTCTCTTTCTATAGTCAGACAAAATTAAGTACAAATCCAAGCTCTGCCTGTTAACACCAGCATGGTCTCAAGTTAAGACTCAACGTCTCCAGCACTCAGTTTCCTCATTTATAGCAGAGGTGTCTAACCTACGGTTGTTATAAAAATCAAGTTACTGATGTTGGAAAGTTCTCCGCACGTGCCTAAATCACAGACAGATTTCAGCAAATGTTAGCTCCTTTGCCTGCATATGCTGTCTATGCTAATTGTAAAGTTAATGAAAAAGATATAACCAAGCATTAATAAAATAATATTGTTAGCCCTAACCGGTTTGGCTCAGTGGATAGAGCGTCAGCCTGAGGACTCAAGGGTCCCAGGTTCGATTCCGGTCAAGGGCACGTACCTTGGTTGCTGGCACATCCCCAGTAGGGAGTGTGCAGGAGGCAGCTGATCTATGTTTCTCTCTCATCGATGTTTCTAACTCTCTATCCCTCTCCCTTCCTCTCTGTAAAAAATCAATAAAATATATTTTAAAAAAATAAATAATAATATGGTCATACTAACAATGACTTTTTGAAATTTAGCTTTAGACCCTAGGGATTTAAAAATTTATTATGAAGATGCTTTTAGAAATAATGTATTTTACATTATTCATTATAGTAATAGATACATAAATAATATTAAATGCCAATGGAGTAAAAAAGAGTAAATAAATTAAGGAGTCCAAATGTAAATTTCTTAAGTCCTACTTATTTTTATTAGACTACCTTGGTTCCTAGGCTAAGAAGATTCTAAAAATTCATTTGTACTACTGAAATGTAAATAATTTTCCTTATTAAGAAGTATTAAACACAATCTAAAAAATAACTAATAAACAGGGTTCACTTTTTTTTGTTTAGAGTGTAAACAGAGCTCAAGTCCTCAATGTTCTACTTGACCTTCCTCCAGCAAATACCTGCCCAGCAAGTCTTAGAATACCTGAGCTGAAAGGTTAGAGGTGCATTTCACAGACCTCATCTCATGAACTGGATAGTTATTCACCAAGCTTTGTGCAACTTGGACCAAACGGAAGGTAGAAGAGTTGATTCATCCCAATGAAAATTTCTAATCCAGATCTCCCATGGAGAGTTAGAACCCTAATGGATCCCACCGAATAGGAAACCTAGCTCCCTAGGGATGTGGAAATCAAAACTATGAGATGCCCTCTGAAGCAAACCAGAAGCCATTTGACAATTTCCAAGCACCTTAAAAAAACAAAAACTAGCCTATCCTTTGAGCTTTCTAGAACACACATCTAATAGGAAAGCAACAACAACAACAAAAACACACAAAGAAATGGGGAAAAGGGTTAATGACTTCTTCACGGCTCTCTCGTTTAACTATAGCGGCTCCCCCTTATCCATGGGGAATAGTTCAAGAACCCCCCCTCCACCCCAGGGAATACCTAAAATTATGGATAGTACTGAACCCTGTATCTGGTTTTTCCTATACACACATACCTCTGATAAAGTTAAATCTATATATTAGGCACAGTAGATTAACAACCATAGCTAATAAAAACAGAACAATTAAAAAAATAGAACAATTACAACAATAGACTGTGATAAAAGTTACACGAATGTCTTCAGGGCCATTAAGTAAAATAAGGGCCACTTGGACGCTATCAAAACATTGTGATAGCGGACAGGAGACAGGGACAGGAGATCTGATAACTACGACAGCTACTAAGTGCCTTTCGAATGGGTAGCACATACAGCGTGGGTTTGCTGGACAAAGGGATAATTCACACCCCAAGCAGGATAACTCAAGATTTCATCACCCTACTCAGAATGGTGCACAATTTAAAACTTATGAACTGGTTATTTCTGGAATTGTCCATTTAATATTTTTTACTGCGATTGGCAAAGGGTAACTAAAACCGTGGGGGGAAAAACTGCAAAGAAGGGGTGACTACTGTACTGGAACCAACACTTCTAAGTTACAAAGTCCCAATTAACTAATTAACCATCTATCTATAGCTGCATCTCTCTATCAAAATCAACATCTGCATCTATACAGAGAGAAGGTGGCCCCTCCCTGTCTTCTACCCCAGTCCTCCCTCTGGTAGTCCCATCTGCCACTAATAGTCATTTGTGCAAGGAGAGAGAGGGAGAAGAAAGAGGAGAAAGAATAGAGGAAGGGAGTGAGGGAGAAAGCGTACAGAGGATCGCTGACTTAAGATGGTTCAACTTATGATTTTTTGACTATACAATGCTCAGAAAGTGATATGCATAAAATATTACATGAGATATTCAACACTTTAATATAAAAAGGCTTTGTGTTAGATGATTTTACTCAACTACAGGTTAATGGTAAGTGCTTGTGCACGTTTAATGTTGGCTAACTACAATGTTCAGTAGGCTAAGTGTATTAAATGCATTTTCAAGGTAGGATATGTTCAACCTATGATGGTTTTCTCAGGGTGTAACCCATGGTAAGTCGAGGAGCATCTGTACTGTGTTTACTGGCAGGGCTTTCAAAATGCGCATGTCCAGGTAGGGAAGGAGGGGGGAAGAAAGAAGGTATATAGACACAATTTAAAGTTGCTGATTAAAAACTACCTTTTACAAAAAAAGCCTGAATATTTGACTTAACTTTTTAAGTTACCTAAACATCAGAGAGATACTATTTGTTTTCACAGCGCCCTTTTAAAAATGCCATGTCTCTGTAACTGCAGAACTCTTGAATTGCTCACACTCGGGTGTGAATTGCTTAGAGGAGTTGCCTCCTAACACCTACATGAGATCTTCAGCAAGGGGAGGAAAATGATGGGATGTCAACTATGAATGGCTCTTTATAGTTCCTGTATTTGACATCACTTATCTCCCAAAATCCTCACATTGACTGCTGAGAGGTTATTAAACCATCTTATACATATATAAAAAAAAATCAAGCTCAGAAAGGAAGAAACTTCCCAAATCACATCCCTTGGTCTAGGGCAGTGGTTCTCAACCTTTCTAATGCTGCGACCCTTTAATACGGTTCCTCATGTTGTGGTGACCCCCAATTTCATTGTTACAAATTGAACATAATTAAAGCATAGTGATTAATCACAAAAACAATATGTAATTATGTATGTGTTTTCCGATGGTCTTAGGCGACCCCTGTGAAAGGGTCGTTCGACCCCCAAAGGGGTCGCGACCCACAGGTTGAGAACTGCTGGTCTAGGGCTTGACTCCAGCTGGCTGCTTACTAAGGGAAGGACTGAAAAAGATGAGAGCCCTTGAGGGGTAGGGAACACACAGCTCTGAGAAGGGCAACTTTCCAATTCCCCTGTGGCACTGCCTGTATCCACTGGCCGTGAAGCACACCTGGGGGCCCCACACCTCAAGGTGGTACCTGCCACAGCTGTTAGTATTGCAAACTGCCTGGTCTCAAAGACAAATTCCTGATTTGCACACGACAACTGCAGTGTCTCCTGGTTGAACCTTGCCTGTTCCTTCTGGTGACTTTATCATTGTAAAAATTATTCAATTCTGTTCATTCTAACCAACATGGAGAGCAAAGGTCCACTTTCTCTAGTATGCAATCTAAGATTACTTAAAACCTGTCGCCAAGCAAGCTTGTTAGCTGATAAAGGAAGACCTTTCTGAAATGGCGCCACGTGGGATATGGGTCTGATTTTATAATCCTGAGTGGTATGACATGGTTTTTGTAATAGTTATAATATTAATACCTTGTGAGAGGGTGCGGGGAGAAGTGAGTGAGTTAAAATAGTTACAGTGCAGTCAGACTGCTAATTCCTTTTACAACCACATAACTTGTTTTTCTATGTCTAATTCGGTGCAACAACAAAAAAAATCCTTTTTCGTTATTCATTCCCTTCGGTCATAACTACTGTAGGAAATGACCGCACCAGCGCCTCCTGATTGCTGCCCTGCAAACAATAGAGCATTTTATACCTGATCCTGCCATTACCACGAAAGGGCATAAAGTAAAAATGAATCGTCCTCCACCTCTCGTGCCCCCATGTAAAGCGACTGCTTTTTTAAAGGGGGGGGGGGATGCAGTACCGCATTCAGTTCGTAAGAGCTGATACTACCCCCACTCCAGACTAGCTCGTCTCCATTCCCATCATCATCACCCACTTACGGGGCGTCCAGTACACGAAGCGCCCACAGCCTGACAGAGTCAGAAAAGAAGCATCTCTTTCAACAGTTTGAAAATCACGACTCCCGAGGCCTATCCACCATCAGAGTGGGACGGGTGGCTCAGCCCCAGGGCACCGGGCGGTGTTTCGGGTGCCGCAGCCCAGGGCCAAGGCCGGCGCCGCAGCGCTCGCCCGCCCCCACCCCCCCCCCCGCCCCCCGCAGGGACCCGCCGCGGAGACTTACCCGCCAGCCCGCCGCCGCCGCCTCCATCCCCCGCATGCCCCTTCCTCCGCTGCAGGATGAAGTAGGGGTTGGCCCTCTCGGTGATCCACAGCGCGTTGGCCAGCAGCACCTCCTCGGGGTTCACCCACATGTTCCCGGGCGCCGCGGGCGCACGCACAATGGGGCGGCGGGGCGGCTGCTGCACACACCGGCGCGCAGGGGCGCGCACTCCCGGACACGCTCGCCCGCCCGTCCGTCCGCGCCCAGGCGGAAAGCGACTTCAGCAGCCGGCGGCCCGCGGCGCCCCGGCCACAACAAAGCCCCCGCGGGCGGCCGGGGAGGACGGCGAGGACGCGGGCACCGTGAGCAGCATCCTCCCCGCGCGCCGCCGCCTCCCGCGAGCCCGCGGCCGCAGACGCCCAGGCCTGCCGCCCGCAGCCCGGCCGCGGCCCAGGGCGGCGGGAGGGGCGGGAGGAGGAGGAGGAGGAGGAAGTGGTGTCGCTCAGTCTCGGGATCCGGCTCGGCGGTGCGCAAGGCTGCGGGCTACCCGAGCTGCTTCGGCCCCGCGGTGTGGGCCGAGCTGGCCTGGGGCGCGGCTGCTCCCGCGGCGCCGACCAAAACTCCGGGCCGCCTCGGTCTCGAGCAGCTCAGGGCCCTGGAGGCCCCCGCGCGCTAACAATCCGCGTCGGGATCACTCGCACCCGCGGCGAAGCCCAGCTCCCGGCGGGAAGGACGCCCCGGACGCCGCGAATGAATGACGGCAGCGCGGCTCACGCGGAGCGAGCCCAGGTGGCCCCAGTTCCCTCGCGCGCGGGTCCTCCGTGGGCTCTGGGCGCCGCGACCTGCCTCTGCGGCTGGCTTTGGAGGAACCTTCTGGGGACCGTGTGGTAAGCCCTCGGCCCCACGCCCATCTCAGCCGAGAGGACGCTGCCAGCCTCCGTAGGGTGGTGTGTGTTTATGGTTGACGCTCCGTAGGCTAGCGCCACCCCTCTTCCCAGGAAATTAGTGTTTCAAGGCTCCAGACTGGGAGCTGGATACCCGGTCGGAAGTGGACGCAGCCAATGGCTGTCGGTGTTTTTGTTTCCTGCATCCCTGGGGCAAGTCATGCGCTAAACTTGTCACCGCCTGTGAGCCCTCCTCCTCTCCATTCCATTGTAAAGTGGCCCAGCTAAGTGCATTACATCACTTCTTTCCTTGACCTGCAGGGCATGAGCATTAGCGAAGTTGGAAGCAGCCCAAAAGCCTTAGACCAACTAACTCACACCACAGCTGTTCCTATCTCAGGCTTTTGGAGCTTTGGGGGCTAGGCATGGCAGAATTCTGGGATTTATCCACATTTAATAAGTGAATTAAAAAAAAATTTTTTTAAATAATTGAAATCAGAGACACACAAACCAGGCCAGCTTGATCCCTAGACAGTTTTGCTTTCTCCCCTATACTTCCATTCTCCTGTGGCGACCACAGCTCATCTGCCTAAGTATCTGATGACCCCTTCAGCTCTTCTTACACCCAGGAGACCCGCAGATAGCTCAGCACAAAGGGGCGCCTCTTCCCAGGTGATGAGAATTCGCCAAGCTCTGCTTTGGCGTGGAAGCTGGACAATCCTAGGGGCTTCTCCCTTTCCCAATGCGCAGAGCATTCAATGACCCTTTCTTGGGTGGATTCACATTTTTCATTTAGGCAGCTCCCACGGTTGGATTGCTGAACTCCTTCAAGTGGCCCCGTGAGCGCACCCAGCCATTTTCATGAGGCTGCCGCTGCGTCTGTGGGTGTCCTACCCAGTGGGCTCTCAAGGATTGAAAGTTTCCCTTGTCGTTACCACATTGACAGCTCTTCTGCCTCTTTACAAAACAGTTCAGACCTCCAGACATTTATGGGAATTTCACAGACTCAAAAATGCCATTTAGTACCTTCATTCAGCGTACAGGGCTTCAGTCACACGGTCACATAAAAAACAATACACAGTATGATTGCAAAATACACATATGTAAAAATGGTATTAATATATTTATAACTTAGCGGGAAGGCCGGGGAGGGTTGGGGGGCAGGAGGGAGGTGGGTAAGAGATCAACCAAAGGACTTGTATGCATGCATATAAGCATAACCAATGGACATAAGACACTGGGGGGTGGGGGAGGCCAGGGGATTGTCAAGGGCGGGGGGAAAAAAAGAGGACACATGTAATACCCTTTGTAATACTTTAAGCAATAAGATATATATATATATATATATATATATATATATATTTATAACTTAATATTTTTAATTGCTTCCATAGATGTTCTTTCATGTTATGTAACTGATTGTTTTATAAACTCTACTGAGTGCCTTCCTACTATCTTTTGGAGTGTCCTTATTATTCTGCTCAATGTTGTGGCTTGACATTTCTACTCTAGCCCTAAAGTGTGAAATTAGATTAGCATTTTTATCTATTGGTGCCATAATGCTGCTTATTTACGTAATTCTTTCATGTAATTGTTGAATGTCTGCTATACACGAGACCCTGGGAGAGCAAGTGAACAAAACCTACAAAATCTCTGTCTTCATGAATATTTAAATGTAAAATTAATAATCAAGATCCAAGTCAATTTTACAAAGACCTGCTTTGAACACAAGATTGGACACCAAGAGGAAAGAAAATTTTTTTTAATTGTTAGCTGCTTTCTACTTTCTTGAAAGAATTAGAGATCATTCTCTCCAGAAAATCAGGGCTTCCATTATAATAATAAATTGTGATAACCTGTAGTAGAAGGATATTGCAAAAAATCATAGAAATTATAAGGAGGTGCCCAGATGGCATGGCTCAGTGGTTGAACTTCAACCTAGGAACCAGAAGGTCACAGTTTGATTCTTCTTGGTCAGGGCACATGCCCAGGTTGCAGGCTTAATTCCCAATATGGGGCATACAGGAGGCAACTGGTCAATGATTCTCTCACATCATTGATGTTTCTATCTCTCTTTTCCTCTTCCTTCCTCTCTGAAATCAATAAAAATATTTTTTTAAAAAAAGGAACTATAAAGAGGTTATGGCAGCTTGCTGGTCCGTACTGCTAACTGCTCACTTATTAAAATGTGGCTTTGTGGGGATTTTTTGTTTGTTTGTTTTTTACAGAGAGGAAGGGAGAGGGATAGAGAGTTAGAAACATCGATGAGAGAGAAACATCAATCAGCTGCCTCCTGCACACTCCCTACTGGGGATGTGCCCAAAACCAAGGTACATGCCCTTGCCCGGAATCAAACCTGGGACCCTTGGGTCTGCAGGCCGACGCTCTCTCCACTGAGCCAAACCAGTTCTCAACCTGTGGGTCGCCTAAGACCATCGGAAAACACATATATAATTACATATTGTTTTTGTGATTAATCACTATGCTTTAATTATGTTCAATTTGTAACAATGAAAATACATCCTGCATATCAGATATTTACATTACGATTCATAACAGTAGCAAAATTACAGTTATGAAGTAGCAACGAAAATAATGTTATGGTTGGGGGTCACCACAACATGAGGAACTGTATTAAAGGGTCGAGGCATTAGGAAGGTTGAGAACCACTGGGTTAGGGCATGTTTGTTTTTTTTTAATCAAATATACCTGAACTAGAAATAATTCAGAGAACTTAACTAATCCAACCAGTTTCTCAGTGAAATGAGTATTTTTAGCTTTCAATTCATTCTTATTGTTATTAAGTCCAAGGATTATCTCAAACCATTTAAGAGGAAAAGCACTGAACAGATGCCGAGATAAGATAGGGGTGAACGACGTAGTCTTTGTGGCTTGCTGAGATCTCTCCCTCTTCCCTACCCCAAAGGGAAAGTATCAAGGCTGATAGAGTTCTGATGGCCCCACCCTGGAGCAATCAATAGGTTTTCTACCTAATAGGCAGGTCTGCCTAAAGCAATACTGTGTCGGTAGTAAATTTGCCTTTGGCACTTTTCACCCTCATGTGTATCATTTTTCCACCTCTTCTGCTTTTTCGCCTTCACAGTGATGTATTTTCCTCTCTATCTTCACCCTTCTCCCAGGAAGTCTTCTACTTTACCCCCTAGGGACTTGCCCACCCCTGGAAATACCATGGAGTTCAGGGTACTTGATTTCTGCCCACACCCCTTACCTCCCACTGCTGTGCCCTCCCTTCATGGCCCAGAAGTAGGGCTAAAAGCTGCAAAATTTTAGTTTTACCAAGCATTCCATTGCCCAGTACTCCCAGGTGTGATCAGGCCAGTAGAAAATTCAGTTATAGTTCCCACAGTGAGAATTCACCCAGAAGAATAATAAAACGCTAATGCTTCCCTGGGAGAAGGCAACACCTCCCCTAGCCTTCTAGCTAAAGGTAACATGTTAACATGGACTAAAAAAAAAAAAAAAAAAAAAAAGCAAAAGCCCAGACCTTCCCTGACTAGCCTGGAAGGGCAGTAGCTCCAGGAGGGTATTTGGAATGTCTAGTGTCCAGTGAGGTAGAAGGAGAAGAATGGCCTGTCCGGGCAGGCAAGAGTAATATTGTTTCCAAGATCCAAGACTTTGCAGTAGCTTTGATATCTGATAGAGTGACCTATACCATGCATGTGAGTTGCTTGCTAATCCAGCAGGAAAAACTAGATCAGCCAGTCATTAAAATGTCTACTCTGCAAGTAATAGAGCTAATTGATGATACAGAAGCCCTAGTTTGGTTCTTTCCATTTTAAGTGGCTGCACGGGTCTGCAGACAGGACCATCCCTCCATACGGTGTGATTGGAGGGAAAGGGCCCTTCAATATAGTGGTGATCTGTTGAAGTACGGTAGCAATCATTTCAGGTAGAAACTATAGTTTAACTTTAACCCTGCTGTTTGGTTTCTGTACTTGTTTGCTTGCTTAAATAATAGAAAAGTTATTTTAATTTTCTGAATTATATAAATTACCCCATTCGATTAAATACCCTATTGATTGTAATGTGACTATCCCATTGGTGGTGGTCATTCTGGTCTCAGAAAGCACATTTTCCTTTACCTGGGAAGGACAGCACCGTTACCCCGAGGTCAGAGGCTCCAGTTAACGTGTCCCCCGTTGACTCCGTGTTCCAGAGACCCCCAAAACTGTGATTTAGATCACATGCTTAAGCCTGACCAGGTTCCTCATTCCAGACCCGAGGGCTCTAGATAATATAATTTAGATAACATGCTGCTTCTGCTTCTGTAAACTGCTTTTTTGCAAATCAGGTTCCTCATTCCAAACCTTGGGATGTAATCAATACCTTTGTGATCTTTGCCTATATAAACCCGGTGTTGCGGACATCTTATCACTATGAGATTTGGGAGAGCCGAAATGCCCCCTCATAGCCCCGGATTGCAATAAATGTGACTCTTTAATTCGACTTCTTGATTCATCCTTCTGTGATTCGAGGGGTACGTTACAACACTAATAGTATTACCTTGCCTTCATTTAATGGATCACTCCACCTTTTGAATCCTGAGATGTTCTGGAAGAACATAAAACTTTATTTCTTTCCATGTTGGAGATACTGTGGCCAGGTGACCTGTGTAAATGCATCAGAGTTCCTAGAATGAAGGAAGGAAAGAAGACAGCAACCTCTTCAGAAGGAAAAAAAAATGAAGCAAGGTATTAGCAGAGATTCGTTTGCTGCTTAACTCTCTGTCACGGCAAGTGTTAATGGGTGGGGAAGAGTGATAAGGTAAAGAGCTTAAACCACAAGGAAGGTTGGGAGACACTTGCCTACTTCAAAGTTATGTACTGTGAGTTCCAGAAGGCCAAGGCTGTGAGAAGACAGTGTTAATCCCAGGCTTAGCACAGGGCCTCTGAGCATGCCCAGCAACGAGGTGCTTCCAATCCTTTCCAGGAGCCGCATGGAGCAGTGCCTATTTCTCCACAACCTCATCTAACATGTTTGTAGGAAAGTGTCTTGCACTGGTTTTTATTTGGGGTGGAACATAGTTATGTGACTGCATTTTACTGCAGTTTCCATTACATATATAGGGCCTTCAACGGACAAAATAATGCTTTTTTTTCCCCCCAAGATGAAAATAGTTCCCTTTTTTCAGGTTATAAAAAGAATAGATGGTTATTATAAAAATGATCATGATAGAAAAGTATAAGAGAGAAAATAAAATTTTCCCCAAATACCATTTAGAGGTAACCATTAGAGATTGTTTTTTTAAAAAAATATTTTTAAATGTCTTTTTATTGATTTCAGAGAGGAAGGAAGAGGGAGAGAGAGATTGAAACATCAATGATGAGAATCACTGTTCAGCTGCCTCCCGCATGCCCCTCACTGGGGATCGATCCCATAACCCAAGCATGTGCCCTTGACCAGAATCAAACCCAGGACCTTTCAATCCCCAGGCCAGCACTCTATCCACTGAGCCAAACTGGCGAGAGATTGTTAGCAAGATTATTAGAGATCTCACCATTTGCAGATAACAATTGGCTTTTTGGTAAACATCTTTGCAAATATCGGCCTGTGCATATAAACACGTGTGGACAAAGACCCCTCCTTTATTCCCATGGCTAAGTGCTATTTTGAGATAATGTGATTCTGCCTCTGGATCCAAAATTTCTTTGATGCTTCCTCCCCATGTGGAGTTACACCGCAGAGCAGACTGCAGCTCTGGCCTCCTCCTCTCACCCCGTACAAGGGCTGGTCCGGGTGCAGGGAGATCCGATTATGTTCCCCTTTCTTCCAGATGTGTAGACTAGGCACTGAAAAGAATCGTCATTGTGTATAAACAGGTCAGTGATTACCCCAGCATCTTGCTCACAGATGAAAGGAAACAAATGGGGCAATGTCAAGGACTGTAATTTCCCCTTAAAAAGACATGCAGGGTTCCTATGTAAAGTTCGTGGTAAACTTCCCTGGGCTCCTGCCAAGGCGAAGACAATGTTTCCTAAACGGGGCAGGCCCAGGCTCACGCAGCAGAGGGTCCCCTACAGGCACAGCTGCTTCAGAGTTTTCATGAATCTAACATGATTTGAAAACTGAAGTCTCATGGAACTATTTTTTAAGTTCATGAGATAGATATTTAATTTTTAAAACGATATGTTAACAGTTTTCTGCCTAAACTATTTGTTCTGATAGGTTTTGCCGGCCATGGTACTTTTATGGGAATGGCTGTACATGATAGTTAAGTTTTGAATGAACGTCTTATCCATCTTGGGTCTTAGTGGGATTAAGTCCATTGTTAAGCACAAAGTTTGAATGTGCATCTTCCATGTGCTTGTCCTTGGTTTTATCAGATCATTCTAGCCCAGGGGTGGGCAAACTTTTTGACTCGAGAGCCACAATGGGTTCTTAAACTGGACTGGAG
Organism: Myotis nattereri; assembly: GCF_964212035.1. Lineage (NCBI taxonomy): Eukaryota > Metazoa > Chordata > Mammalia > Chiroptera > Vespertilionidae > Myotis > Myotis nattereri. Next base: position 61,023,305 of record NC_138080.1, on the reverse strand, counting down.
GGCCGGAACAAAAGCATGGATGGAGTGTTTGTGTGAACTAATATAAATTCAAAGTAAACATCATTACATAAAAGGGTACAGTCTTTTTTTTTTTTTAGTTTTATTCATTTCAAATGGGCCGGATCCGGCCCGCGGGCCGTAGTTTGCCCATGGCTGTTCTAGCCTGTGAACCATAATGCACTGGGAGTGATCTTGTCCCATGTGCTAATTTACGAAGTGTCTCGGGGAGAAGGCTTGATTGTCTACGCTGGTCATGTTTTTGCTTCCAGCGCTTTCCAAAGCATGGAAAGCACACCCGGCATGCATGAGAAATACCCAGAGGTGAAGGATGAGGAAAATGAGAGGTCAACGGGGGAGTCAGAGGTCACGTGGCAACTCAGAAGGGTGCCACACACCCCACTTGAAATCCTGTAGTGGTTCCCCACGGGTTTCCAAATCAAGTCTCAGCTTGGTCTGTAAGGACCTCACCCTGAGGACTCCCTCATCCTAGTCTGTGCCCTGGCAACACAGCTGCTCTGGATGCCGACGTCCACCCCCTTCACGCTGTCTCTAGACGCTTTCTCTTCACTCTACTGAATCCCGAGCCTGACTTTTCCTTTCTCCTTGTATTTGCTTTGATAACTCTATCAGCATCCAGTGCCGGAGTCATCACCTCTGGGAACCTCTATTCCGACTAGAGTCTACATACTCTTCTTTTGTGCCTCCTCACTTCTGGTCTCTCCCTCTCTCTCTCTCTCTCTCTCTCTCTCTCTCTCTCTCTCTCTCTCTCTTACTTTTGTATCCTAAACAGCTACATAGTGTCTGGTACACAATAGGTATTTTTTTTAAAAAAAAAATCTTTATTTTCTTAAAATATATTTTTATTGAATTCAGAGAGTAAGGGAGAGGGAGAGATAGAAATAGCAATGATGAGAGAGAACCATTGATCAACTGCCTCCTGCACACCCCCCACTGGGGATGGAGCCCACAACCCAGGCATGTGCCCTTACAGGGAATTGAAACCTGACCTCCTGATTCTTTAATGGAACAGTTCAAATTTAATAAATTCGGAATGATCAGAATATTCTCCTAGTTAAACTGGAGCTTGGGGAAGACTAGACTTGGGACTACAGGTGGAATTGCTACATACGACATTATCACTCTCAAGGAGTTCAGTGCAGAGGTGCCTGCCGGCTTGCCTACCTGGTTGCTTGCTTTCTGGAAGTCAAACCAGAAAAACGCTTCTTCACAATGTGAGGGTTAAGAGAGCAGCTGCAAAGCCACGTGCTCTTTACCCTGGAAGATGGGTAAACACTGGCGCATTCATTCATTTATTGCAGCCTTACTTCAAGGCAGGCCCAGTACTACGGGCAGGAGTCAAGACACAGCCTCCCTCCGCTCTCCTGGGATTCACAATCTTGTTTGGCTAACAGATGTGTAAACAGACCAAGCCAATCCTTCTCCTGAAGCATTTAAAATGTGCTGTTTTGACCTGAAGGTACATGATAAGTGGTGATTTGTCTTTCTGCTGAGATCCCAGTGTCAGAGAAAACTTAGTGAGCGAGCAGAGCCAACAACCCAACACCTAAGTCTAAATTGGCTGTGCTCTTCTTTATCATTCTCTCCTCAAAACTGAGATTGCAGTAGCTTGATATGTTCCTGAGGGGGGTAGATTAAAATTGTCACTATGCTGCGTTTTATAAGGAAAATAAGTTCTATCGCACTTTTTGAGCATTTGGGCATGTGCAGAGCCAATTTGGAACATCTCCTGTAATTACTATGCACTGTGAAAAGTACATGTGTAGTATCTTATGGCTGTTTCCCTAGGGAAGGGGTAGACAAATAGTAGAGGCTTTTGTGAGGAAAATAAAGCAAAGATCCCATTTTCAGCATGAAAAGCATATCCTCTGTTCTCTCCCAAAGCCCAGACTCTGAACAAGACCCAGAAATGCAAATATGGGCTCCTAGAGAGGAGCTAGCTTTCTCCTGGAAGGATGCAGCTGCTGAGTTGTTCTCTGTGTATATATCTAAGGTTTGCTTTGCAATCTAGATAAGCCAAGATGGCCAGACGGATCTCCTCGTGAGAAAATCAGAGGACAAAGTCAGGTGATTGTCTCCCATAATATGTAGACCACGAGATTTCTTAAGGAGGAAAAACCCAGAAGTGCACCATTAGATTACTAAAGACAGATCAGATGATTGCCAACTTCCTTCACAACTGAAGCTTGAATGCTCATGCTGACGGCAGACGCTGTCCTTGCACAATTCAGTGAGCGAAGTGCCCAGCACAGAACTGTGAGTGTGTGAGTAACCCAGGCATCCTCTTTGGCACCGGGCGCATGACACAGCGTGACTAAGGAGGAATGCCTCCCATCCTGCTGGTCTTCATACAGTGGGGCCAGAGGATAATGGGGAAGGAAGGGGATGCCAAATCCATGATATGTTTTTAAAAACTGTGTCTTCTGTTTCACATACTTGACTTTTTGTCTCGTGTGTCAGCATGAGAAAGTTAAGTATGACGTGGAATTTGGATCACACTTCTCTTTTCAAAGTTGCTCACTATCTTATTAAATCAGTGTTTCTGTGATTTGGTTCATCCCTCGGCGAAGAGGAGGAGGGAGATGTGGGAATAGGATACCACTGACATTTCCTGAGTGCGGGTTTTGTTCCCGGGAGGGCACAGGGCACGGCACCTGACGTCAGCGACTCAGCGGCAGGACTGGCGGGGTTAAGAATGGACTCCAGGAGCAGGCTCTCAGGTTGGTGTCCTGGTTCAGCCACTTACCCCTGTGGCTTTGGGCAGGTTATCTGGCAACAAACACTCACTGAGATTTGACTCTGTACTGGGCAGCATGCTAAGGGTTTTCATTTTTTTCTCATCCTCATAACATCCTATACTAAGGTACTATTATTATTACTGGAAGACACTGAGGAAGAGAGAAGGGAGGGAGAATGATGTAAAGATGAAAAGCACCTGGTTCGGGAGTAATACTGCTGGTGTTTCAGTCTCAGCTAGACTACCTCTAACTGTGTCAGTTTAGCAAATTATTGATCCTCTTTTGAGACACGTAAAAGCATACGTAGAACAGTGCTTGGCACATAGGAAAAGCTTGGTAAATGCCAGCTATTATTGTGAGTCAGTGAAATGGCAGGCGTCCCGTCTGTGTAGTACACTTGCTTGGTCTTGAGTAACCTAGAGAGGGCATCTAGGTTTAGGACACCTTGTCACATGAGGCTGGTCACTGGAGGACACCCTCAGGCATGTGTATGTGGGGATTTAGAACTGTGCATATGCTTCTGGTCTGTCTCCAGCCCATTGGGTCTGTGCTTCTCTCTCTCTAGAGAGGATGAGTGGGAAGGGGGGTTGCCATGCCCCTGTGACGTCGGTGAAGAGCACATCAGGCTGCAGGAATGGGTGCTATGGAGTGCTGTGGCTTGCCCAAGTCAAAGACCACCAGCATCCTGCAAGGGTTGTGTGTCTGTGACGTGGAGCACACCCAACAGAAAAAAACCTCATTAACTCAGAACTGTGTTTGGGGGACTTTTTATTTGTGCTCCAGAACTTTATTTTATGATACTTAGAAGTTTCTTTGACTCAAGATTTGTGAACATAGCAAAAAGACTAGTCTAAAAAGAAGAAACTCTCTCTTGCAATAAAAAATTCATGAATTCTTTATTGATCTCAATAGAGTAATGAATTGGATTTGTGCTTAGCTTATTTTCAAAACTAGTACTTCGATGTTAAAAAATTACCTTTAATTATCAAACCACTGAAGACTCATAAGTGAAGACAGCCAGTATAAGGGCAGTTATCTATTTTTTAAAAATAGAACGTACAGAAATTCACTACTGCTCCTCCTTTATGAATTGCTACTCTAAGACTCTTTAATTTTGAAGGCGCTGTCAGCTATGATAGCTACAGATGCCATAGACTTCCTCCAGGACCAGCCACCTTTTCTGTGCTCCGATAACTCGAAGAGGGCCTGGGCTCGGCAACCCCAGATGCAAATAAGCTGTCATCAGGCGCGCACTTCCTGTTTCTGCTTTGGTCTTGCCACTTCTCTTTTCCTTGGCCCACCTCCTTCTCCAGGTCTGACCTCCAGCCTATTAGGATGGAGATTTGGCCTGAAGTACTTAGAACAATCTCCAGACAGAGATGGAATCATCTTGGGAACTAAATGATCCCATCGTTTCAATAGTTTCCACGAATTTCCTTTGGGGATGTTGGATGGAGTGTCTCCCTCAGCTCCCCTGATGGTTCAAAATGCAGCATTCCGGCTTTCCCATCTGACTATAGTTAGGTCTTCTTTGAGATCACCATGGGAACCTGCTCAGGAGTACAAAAGTGCCTGTTTAAATCCCACTAGTATAGAGAAGACATCTCTATCCCCAGGTTTGGAGTGTTGACCGGTATCTGTTCCTTTCTAAAGACATTTTCCAAGGTGAACACAGATAAATGAAGACTTAAAATGAGCTGGTAAAGAAAATCAAATAATATATGCAAAAGCTAAAGAATGACAATTACCCAATAAGTTAAACCATAAATAATTCTTAAGATTACCTTAATAATGTTTTCTGACATAAAAAAATCAGCTCAAAAAATCTTACAAATATAGTAAAATAAAATTATGTAAAATAGGTTGAGATTGTTCCCTAAAGATCAGAAAAAATATAAACAAAAGATTAAGCTAAATGGCTCTGGACACTGCTGGTGATGGCTAGTTTGTTTCTATATTGGGTGCCGGGGATGGGGCATAAGGGGAGGGGTCTAGAACTGGCTCTTCTCTCACCTTGGTGTTCCTGCCCTGCCTCCCCACCTCACCCTCTGTAACTGATGGGAGGGGTCTGAGGAGTGTCACCTTGAGTTGAGTTGACACTGTGTATGTTTAGTATGAGGATGAAAACTGGAATCTGTACCCAGAGGGGGGGGAAATCTATTCAGCCCTAAGTAGTGTTACTCACAGGGCTTGTTGGGTAATATTCTGCTTTGCCTTTTAATGGCTCCGTGGGATGACTTTAGGATCTGCTAAGCGCCTTGGAAGCTTCCTTCCCAGCCTGCGGCTCTATTGTCAGGTGTCTCCTTCTCCAACACCGTAGCTCCACGGGGATCTTCCCCACTTTCTGAGCTGCCTGTTCCTTCTTCCTGGCTCTTTTAGCCCAGGGTTTGTTTTGAATGAGGCTGTCGTTCACGCCTTCCTTTCATGTAGTCTTGGCTCAGGCCAGCACCAGTCCACGGATGCACTCCGAGGGTATCAGGTGCCTAGGCCTGGGCAGTGCCATCATCTTGGAGCTCATGGAGGGAGCGTGTTTGATAGTCACTGAGTTCTCTTCGCTGGGAGGAGACAGAAGCAGCAGAGGAACTAAGCCATCTAGGAGCTACACTACTGAACACCCATCCAGGTAGGCCCACCAGGGCCTTGGGTCCATGTTTGGCTCAGGTTGAGGGCCCTGGAGCCACCCTCTGTGCCTGGACTACACACTGTACTCTCATAGAACAGAAGATGGAAGTAACTTTCTACCTGAGACTACCGGGGAGTCTCGGACCTGGGAAGTCTGCAAAGAGGAGTCGCAGACCCTCAGCTTAGGCAGAACTGAATTCACCTTCACCACGGAGCCAGCCAGGTATCGGAGGGCCCTCTTGCTGGTCCCTCTTCTTCCCGCTTCTCATTTTCGCTTTTGGATGAATCTCTTCCTCTGCTTCATGTCTTCCTCACAAAGCCAATGAATAAAATTGTGGCTGTAAGGAGATAAACTTGGCCTATAAACCTTCAAACCGCGCCCCTCCCCAGGTACTAAGAGACTTGAGTAAACACTGGCATGGTTTCTAACAGCCCAAGGCCACATCCCCAGTGAAACAGAAATTTTTCGGGGTGAAAAAGGCAGGTTTAGGGAATTTTAAGATTAAGGGGGTCCATGGAAGAAACACAGGGCTACAGAGCTACGAAGGTTACATCCATAAGACAAGGGAGAGGCAGCAGTTACACTTCCATAAGATAAGGGAACTGGGAGTAGCAAAAGGTCTATATTTACAAAACAAAGAAGGAGGGCCCCACATGTCCCATGTGAGTTTTTGACCTTTGAGCTCAGAAGTTACTATAGTGACCAAATCAAAGGGGAATAGTGGCCAATCAGAGGGGATATTGAGGCACAGGAACTGCAGCCTTTATAAAGGGGGGGGAGGGGTTCCCTCCCCACGTGGGAGTCTGTGCTGTGGGACTCTTTCCCCCTCCCCACGTGAGAGTCTGTACTTGTTCTTCAATAAATTTCCACCTTTGCTATACCATCTTCCGTCCGTGGATTCATTCTTTGACTCCGACGGACAAAGAGCCCGGGAACCATCCTGCCCCCAAATCCTGTATCACCAGGATGACTCCAGCCCCCCTCAAAGGGCCCACGCGAGACAGCTCAGTGCTGCCAGGAGCATTTACAGTGTGTTCCAGCCCAAACTGGAAATTGACAGAAAGGCTGCTGAACCGCCTCCCAGGGCAGTGACTCTAGGTAGCTTGCAATTACAGATCCGGTCTCTGCCCTTTGAGACATGCATCGTCTACTACCCAGAACTGTCTTTCCAAGGACCTGGGAGCTGTTTCTCAGAGATGCAAACATTCAAGGCTGGCAGTGTCACTCTCGCCCCCCCCCCCCCCCCGGGCACCATGCTGTAATTTATGTCCTGGCTTCCTGTCCTAAACCCCCAGAGGTGTTTGCCCTCTGCATGAGCACCAATGAGTAAACAGCGGTCGCCTGGGCACACGGACCCACGCTCTGCTCTTCCTGGCCCTCGGTGCCTTTCCGTGGTCCACCCCACCTCTGAAAGGCCTCCTGCCCTAGGCAGCCAAGAGGAGTTCAGTTCACGTGGACTTTCCCCATTGCACTGGCTATTACTGCGCCAAACCCACCCTTACCACTCTCACTGGAGCCCAGCTTTGTTTATCCTGGACCGTCAGTGCTGCTTTCATTCAGCTTTTCCCCATCTCCACATGCCCTTGACCTGTTCTCATTCCCCCCAGGATTTCATCTTTCGTTTTCACTGAATCTGGGAAGTGCTGAGGAGGAAACTGGTCTTGTAAGACTGTCAGGCCATAAAATTGTGAAAAATGCACTGCCGGAGGGCGGGGGGGGGGGGGTCGTTATCGCTGGCCCCAAGACAGATCATCAGATGTGGCCTGGGGAACCCCAACACCTGGGGGCCTTCCTGTAAGCCCAGGAAAGGGGGCGGAACCATAGCTGCAAGACAAGACCCCAGAAGGTTATACAAAGTGAAGCCTCTGGGTGTTACCTCGCTGTGATTTGGAACTTGTTCCCGGAGTCCACTATGTTAATAAACGGGGTCCCCCTTTCTCCAGGAAGTGTGCTTGGTATTTCTTTGGTCTTCTGCAACAGTGCAACCGCCAAACTCTCCTGATGAAGGACAAACCGGGGTCACACTGAGGCACGGGGCCGGGGGGGGGGGGGGGGGGCACTTTGGCCAGGGGATGGTTATTAGCATATTATCTGCTTTTTTTTTTTTTTCCTGAATGACGGACCCCAATGTTGGGTAAGGCTTAATAAAATGTCACTTTCTCTGGGCCCTTTTCTTCCTCCTGCCCTCAACCTTTTCTGGCCTTCCTGCCTATCCTGTTTGTCTCAGGGCGTTCTCAGAATAATACGTGGGGGGTCTTCAGGTAGATTTGGTGTGTGAAACGAAGTGCATTTTCCCAATGTGACTTGGCTTACCTAGAGCAAACCTTCTGGGTCTAACTAACTACCCCTTTCCTTTTAGGAGACGGAAGGGGGTTTGGGGTGGGAACTTCCCGGGACACTGCCCTCCTGAACCTGCCTGTCACTACTTGAGCCAATTCAGCAGAGACAGGGTTGAGTCATGTATGAGTGTTTATTCCAATACTGCCAGCAATGTGGGAGAGCAGCAGGTCAGTCGCGAAAATCTGCTTGGCACTCCCCGCCCCCCCCCACCCCCCCCCCCCCACACACCAGCTGCTTAGGGTGGTTGGAAAAGGGTTACATGTGGAAATAGCAAAAGGAATAAGAATGGGTGTGCAAAATGGGTGTTACAGGCAATGCTGGCTGGGGTGGGACTCCATTGTTTCGGCCGGCCGCAAGGTTATTCATCTTTCTTTTTAAATGGAACCGCATTCCAAGGTTGACTCCCAGTTCCTGGGGATGTACAACTCCCAGCCAGGCTAGAATGTGCTTTCTTTAATCAGAACGAAAAAATCACAGTTAACAGAGCATGATTAACATTTTTTATAACTGCTAGCTAGTCTCCAATATTCTATTTCTGCCCCTAACAAGTTCAGCTTTAAGCTAGGTGCGGAGTGGGGAGGCGGGGCCCAGGGCAGCCTGGCTCTTTGGCTAGCTAATCATTTCCGCTGTGTTTTAAGCCTGCTCTGTTGGCTTCCCCTCATTTGCACCAACCTTCAGAATGTGGAAGTGAAAATCTGAGTCCTGCCCCCGTGTATCCCTCATGCCCTTCTACTTCCTTCCTCTTCACTGTGAGGACCAGGCCGTGCATTGCTGGGGCACGCCTTCCTTGAGGATTTCAGCCACACTCCCTGCTAGCTCGGTCATGCAAGGCACATCTCTTTAGTCCTTTGGGTAAAAATGGATCCCTCATCTGTAGAATGGGTATATTATTTGCTGTCTAGTGTTGCGAACCCAGGGCCCATCCCAGGTCTGCTGACTTACCCTTTAGGGGTGCTTCTGATGCCCTTCAATTAGAATGTTGTGTCTAGGACAGGAAGGACTGAGCACCTGAACAGGGCTGTTCAGAGACTCCCAATGTGGGAATTAATAAGAAGGTATAATTTCCAGGACTTGGCAGCCAATAGATGTGACTGAAAGAAGGAGCTGCACCGATAAAGTTATCTGCCATGGTCCTGCGGGCCTTTTACCACCAGCAGTGCTTTTGTGAGACCTGGATAAAGTCACCTCTCTGGGTACAGGCTGGATTTCAGCTTCCCATTGGCCCCTCTGCCAGGTGCTACCGTCCAGTCATCCGTCACAGATGGCCGTCCTGGTGTCCCACCTGGAAACTAGGGTCCTAGGTGGCATAGGAGGTGGTCTGCCTAGCAGAGAGGCTGGCGAGTTATGTTTGAGTCAGGGAGTGTTTGATGCCTAGGAGAATGTTCGTCTATCTGCAGGTATTAGAACAGGTATGTGGAAATGGGAGGGGGTGTTGGTGGTGGTGGCTACTGCTTGTTTACGACCAAAGGTGGAGCTGAGAGCTGTTATCACAGTGGCAAGAGCCAAAGGCCAGACCTTGTTTGATGTTAGCCAAAGGGAAGATTAGAAATAGAAAACAGAGTTCCCTGTTTCTCAAGTGTAACTGGTGGCTGCTAAATTAAACTCACTGGGAATAAACAATCACTTAGATAGTAGCCAACAGTAGAACAGAATTCCCTCCCCCAAACTTTTCCCCTGAAACTTAGCCTAAAAATAGTAAGAAAGTCTATAAATGGGTAACTAAAGGCATTCGGAGAAAATAGGTCAGAGACTGACCTTGTGGGAACCTACAGATGCTATCACATTTTCTAAACTCATATGATGGAGGGCACACTACCAGGGGTCCTCAAACTACGGCCCGCGGGTCACATGCAAATACAAATATTGTATTTGTTCCCGTTTTTTTTTTTTTTTTTAAATATTTTATTGATTTTTTTTACAGAGAGGAAGGGAGAGGGATAGAGTGTTAGAAACATCGATGAGAGAGAAACATCGATCAGCTGCCTCCTGCACACTCCCCACTGGGTATGTGCCCGCAACCAAGGCACATGCCCTTGACCGGAATCGAACCCGGGACCCTTGAGTCCACAGGCCGACGCTCTATCCACTGAGCCAAACCGGTTAAGGCCCCGTTTTGTTTTTTTACTTCAAAATAAGATATGTGCAGTGTGCATAGGAATTTGTTCATAGTTTTTTTTTTTTAAACTATAGTCCGGCCCTCCAAGGGTCTGAGGGACAGTGAACTGGCCTCCTGTTTAAAAAGTTAGAGGACCCCTGCTACTAGACCATGGGTGACATTAAACATGGCCTCAGTTAAAGGGCACTGAGAAATTCATGGCCATGCACCATCTCCTGCTTGCTAGACACTTGTCAGGATTTCTCCCCTATTTCATTGAGATGGTGATAAGGTCATTTTGCATTATTTTTAAGGAAAAAATTTAAAAAATATATTTTTACTGATTTCAGAGAGGAAGGGAGAGAAAGGGAGAGAGAGAGAGAAACAACAATGAGAAATATTCATTGATCAGCTGCCTCCTGCATGCCCCATACTGGGGAGTTGAGCCCGCAAGCTAGGCACCTGCCCTGACCAGGAACTGAACCTGACCTCCTGGCTCATAGGTCAATGCTCAACCACTGAGCCATGCTGGCCAGACCATTTTTCATTATTGCAGATAATGTTTATTTGCAATTTAAGATATGTTTCCTTGCCTGGCCGGCATGACTCAGTGGTTGAGCGCTGACCTCTGAGCCAGGAGGTCACGGTTTGATTCCCGGTCAGGGCACAAGCCTGGGTTGTGGACTCCATCTCCAGTGTGGGGCGTGCAGGAGGCAGCCGATCAATGATTCTCTCTCATCATTGATGCTTCTCTCTCTCTCCTTCTCCCTTCCTCTCTGAAATCAATAAAAGTATATTTAAAAGAAAAAATATATATATGTGTTGTTTTTTTCTGGGTCTGGTTTCCTGCTCAAGTGTCCAGTCCTTTCTGATTTGCAGATGTCTTCTCTGCTTCCTAGAATAACATGATGTTTGTGAAGGACGTTTGCGTAGGTGAGGAGGGTAGGTCTCAGCTCCTCTACTTATTTCACAAGGTTGTGGACGCTCTATCAGAAGAGAACCGAGCATCGCAACCTGGCTCCGTGGGTTCCTCCTCGAGGTTTCAGGTCTCTTCTTTGGGCACACAATGTCCAGTAGTGTTATCAACATTTGCTAACATTTCTATGCACCAAATATTGGGCTCAGTGTTTTATGTCCATGGTGCTACTTACCTTTACAGCAACATTGCGAGGCAGGTATTATCACCACCATTTACGGAAGGGGAAACTAGCCCTTCACCTAAACAGTTTGGTCAAGGTAATCTTGCCGGTCAGTGTGACCAGTGAGGTCAGCAGACCAGAAATAGCACAGGGCAGATTGTATATTAGGAGACAGAGTATGAAGCCCAGAGATGGAGGAACTTTGTGGGGAAGGTCCCAGATACTGGGAACCTGAGCTGTGATCTGCCCTGTGGCCCCAGAGCTGTGGCTGAGGGTCAAGGACAGAGCCCCGAAGGTTACTCACAGGGCAGGTGGGAGACACTACAGGGACCTGCCTGCCTGCAGGTCTCCCCTGTGGTAGTTTCCACCTGCCTTTGAAGCCTGCATTGGCTGTGAAGAGAAAAGCCATCTCAGGAGGGTGGGTATTTTTGCTTCAGTCACTTTGTGAGAATTTCTACCGTGATCCAACTTCATGTATTGATGCATTAAGGAAATGCATGTTTTGGTATTAAGATCAACATTCTCTCTGAGGTTTATAGGCTGCAGGTGGAATACCTTCTTATGTAATTCACAGAAGAAGATACTGGAATCCATGTGAATAGATATTAATTTTGAAATCAAATCTAAAAGTAAGCTTACCTAGCACTTTGGCTGTCTGGTTGGTAGTCGGCATTTTAAAATCTCTTGCCATCATCTCACCTCCTTCCTCCCTGACCAAGCAAAGGTCCTCTCCTGGCTCTTCTCCACCCATTCTAGCCCGACCCATCAGTCCAGACGCAGTCCGATGCCAGCCCTTCTGAGAAAGCAGCCTCTGCTGCCCCCACCCCTGCATGACGTGTGGTAGGTCCCACATGCACACTCTCATAACTCGTCTTAGACCCATCCGACACCACACCCGGAGAGGGGTCCTTGCTTCCCGTGCTCTTCAGGCATTTCAAGGGGGGAGTCTCGGCCCTTGAGAAGACTTGAGTGGTGGGTTCCTTATATTGTGAGCTCCAGGTAGGTCCAGCTGAGGGCTGGGCCCAGAACTGGTTCTCAGAATGGCTTGTTGACTTGGGGGCGGGGGTGGGAGGGGTGGGCATGCACCAGGAAACCATGCCTCAGTGCCAGTGCGGAGCCGTGCAGGGCGAGGACCTGCCCTGGCTCAGCAGGCCTTGTCTCATGCTTCCAGTTCGGCCTCTGAGTGTGATTCTCTAAACCTCACAACCAGAGGGGAGCAGTCAACAGTCAGAACAGAGGAACAGGGGCTATTCGTCAGGCTTTTACAGAGAAACAGAACCAAGAGGATACATCATATACGGTATATTCTGTGTGTATCTGTATCTATATCTATGCTTATCTATCTAGACATTTATTTTTAGGAATTGTCTCACACAATTCTGGAGGCTTGGTAAGACCAAAACTTACAGGTTGGAAACTCGGGGGAGAGCTGCAGTGCAAAGTCAAAGACAGTCTACTAGCAGGACTCCTTTTTGCTCAGGGAAGGTCAGTCTTTGTTCTAAAGCAGCGGTTCTCAGCCTGTGGGTCACGACCCCTTTGGTGGTCGAACGACCCTTTCACAGGGGTCGGTCGCCTAAGACCATCCTGCATATCAGGTATTTACATTATGATTCATAACAGTAGCAACATTACAGTTATGAAGTAGCAACGAAAATAATTTTATGGTTGGGTCACAACATGAGGAACTGTATTTAAAGGGCCAGAAGGTTGAGAACCACTGAATCTAAAGGACTTCACCTGGTCTGATGAGGCCCATCCACAGAATAGAAGTTAATTTACCTAACTCAGGGTCCACAGGTTTCAATTTTAATTCCAAAGAAACACCCGCACAGCCGCGTTAACACATAAAATTAACCACACGGTGGGGAAACGGGGGGGGGGGGGGGGGGGGAGGTAAGACATTCCCTTTCAAACAGGGGAGCCGCACCACCTGCTGGATTGACTAACAAATACAGAGGCTTTAGGGGACAAGCCTCATAGAAATAGTTCCTAATGAGACCAGAAAACAAATAAAGCAAGTTCTTTAAATGGAAAAGGTCAAAGGGAGAGGTGCCATGCAGGGCTAGACTGTCGATTTTCCCAGGAAGACGAACAGATGGCCAAACCTCCTGGTGAGACAGACGGCACCTCTCCCAGAGGCACCTCTCCCAGAGGCAGCTGCCGAGGGAGCCTCAGAGTCCCTGGCTCCCCCAGACCCAGCTGGGGGCTCCTCTGCCGGCCTGCTGCTGCCCCTGCAGGGCCCTTTGCCTCTGGCACGCAGCCAGAGAGGCCCGCGGGGGCAGAGAGCGCCTGGCACCCCGCAGAGCCTCAGCTGTCCCTTCTGCAGCTGAGGGACAGTCTCCCCCACCTTCCTCCCCCACCAGGCACCTCCCTTGAAGGCGCTGCTCTGATGGGGGATGCTAAACGGACAGCAACACAACACAAAAACCAACAAGACCCTCCTCCCTGCCACACAGGAGCTTAAGTTCCTGGATCGCCTTGGAAGCCAAGGGGACTAGTGCTGAGCACACCGATGGCTACAAGCAAGGGGTGGGGCGAGAGTGGAAACCAGGGGAGCCCTGGGCCGCTCCTTCCCAGTGAAGGCCTCCCGTCCTCTCCACAGTGGCAAGTTCTGCGAGCAGCGGAGTCAGCATTTCCCCGCAGCAGATGGCTCCCACAGAGCCTTACTGGTGGCGAAGAGCAGCTTGGGGACATGATGATGGAGCACTTGGCATACATCCAGAGGATGATGACAGCAGCTTCTGTTACACACACTGCAATGTCCTGTGGATACCTGGATACCACAGAATGGAGATGTCTCCCCACTCATCTCATCTCCCTAACGCTTACTTTATCTTTGGGAAGAATTTGCTCACATGTTCAGAGCATTATGCTCATACCAGGGCCATTTGAAGGGCCTGGGCATTTTGCTTTGCAGAACTTAATACCTTGATTAGGGAAAGAGATGGACCTGGAATTCACTCTGGCCAAGTGCATGCAAAGAACGGTTTTCAGGACATCAGTGCACTGTGGCTCATGGGCAGGGTTCAGATTTTAGCACTAGGAGAAGGAAATCCTATAAATGATGGAAATCTTACATCTATCCTGGAATTGTTCCAGCCTTATTAGACTCTAGGCTAGCACTTCCTCTCCTGCTTGGCCCTCCTTCTGGCCACCCAGCCTCTGCCACCAGGCTGCCCCCTGGGTGTACCAGACGTGGGGTGCTAGTGATGAACGAGTGACAAAAGAGTTCCAACTATCACTTAGTGAAAGCTTCATGGTGAAACACAGAGCTTCCTCACAGCAAACTCTTAGGGAGTAATGGTAGCCAGAAGGGGTGAGGAAGCATCAGGATAGAAGCAAGGGGATGAGAATATGGGGGGCAGTATAGGCTCTACCTGAGAGTTTCATCTCCTGCTAATACTATGGACTTGTGCTTGAGTCTCGGTAGAAGGGCGATGAGCAGCAACGCGAAGGATGGTTTTCACACAGAGGTCACTGTAGGGCACTGGGAAACCAGGACGCGTCTCTGGGATCACGGCGGCAGGGGCTGGCAGAGGGAGGCATGCTCCCCACTTCCGCAGGGCTGTTTTAAAGCAGGTCTGTGCAGGCTCAGTGTCACATCGATGTCCAACCTGGTGGTAGAGGACAGGCATCCTCATTGGACTTGGCCTCTCATTGAAAGAGAGCCAGCGTAGAGGAAAGGAAGGAACAAACGTCCAAGAGCTGTAAATAGGGGTTGTCTGGGGGATGCTCCTCCTGCCCAGGAAGTTCCACGGAAGAGAGCAGGCTACCCAAGTGGATGGGATGAACCAGATACATGTGTTCTATCAAATCAGCAAAATAAGGTGCCTTAAATACCCATCAACTTATGCCCAATCTTAAGTAATGACACCACTGAATAGACTGTTGTTCTTTTTCCAATTTAGTTTGAAGGCTTGGAGGTTTCATTTGATTCAATCCAGTTAGCTATCAACAAAGCTTGCACATGCCACTGTAAATTAGCTCTTCCAAGAGAAGACTGCAAAGATGCATCATGTTTTTCTCCCTGAAGTTCCTCCAAAGATAACGCTGTTGAAAAATGAACTTCATATTTTTAGGATTCCACTCTATGTATGTATCTGAATTTGGTTTTATTAGGAAGGATGTCTTCACACCTGGAGATCAGCTAGGTGTATTAATTTGTGTATCTGCTATTATGAGACTTCTTGGGGATCATTGTCAGCATTTTCTAAGCATCCTTTCTTGCTATTACTAATAACTGTACATTTTTGTAATGCTCTTAAACTCACAGAGCACACTGACCTAACCCCTTCATGTTTATTCTTCTTGCAAGAAGGCATGGACCATGTTTTATGGATGAGGAAACTAAGACTTGAGTATCTTCTTCAAGCCACTAATGAGACAGAGGCTGCCTAAACCCAGGCCTGGTGTTACACCTGTATTCCCTCCCGTACCCACAGGGATAGTGTGCTACCAGTGTTATTCATGAATCATTTCTAAAATGTAATTTTATCCATACCTTATCAACCAAATTTAGAGCTGGAAAAACTGAGTTTCCTCTCTTTGATGTAATTCAGAAAATAGACCAAAATGTAGCCAGTGGGATGATGAAGCATTGTGAGAAATCTTAGGCTGTGATTGTGGTGTATGTTTCTCAGAAGTTGGCCAATCCCCTGCATACCGTTGGCTGTGTCAGTATTGCTCCATCTTAGAGCACTGGTATCCCCATCCATGAACTAGCTGCCTCCTCCTGGGACTACCCTCCTCGTCTGGTGCAGGTAAGTCCAGCTTCCCCGTCATTAAAGCAATAGCCCACCTGAAGCTGTTAAATCTTCTGTAAAACACCACAAGGCAAAGTGGGTGTGGCCCAACCCCCTCTCTTGGTCACTCTCAACACCGCCTCTTCTGATTTCTTTTCCCTTCAGCACCATCTGTGGTGGTCACTTTAGCTAGATGGCTCTCCTTTGACAATGTCATTGGTAGCCCCATTATTTCACTGGCCCTGTTCGGGCACAAAACAACTACCTCTTCTCTTGCTGGATGACAGATTTTGCATGTCCCTCCTAGAACTGTCTTCCAAAAACCCACTTGTTTCCCATGTTGTCTTCAGGTGAAAAGCTCATATGATTGATGTGGGTAAATGTGTGAAACCATTGGGCCTGCTCACTGGTGACATCGGGACCTCGGTAGTGAACTCCCTCCTTGCTGTTGTTGGCGCAATGGCTCACTGTCAGTTCAGTAATACAGGAGAACAGCCAGGCATAGGGCCAGGCAGGAGAATTTCCTACCAGTTGGGTGGTTACCAAGAATAATTCAAGGCATTCACTAAGCAAGGAGCGGTGCGATCTTTCTGCACACATTGTTTCAGCATCAAGTGTGCTGTTTCCATTTCAAACATACAAAAGCAGGGGCCGTGTATGAAAAGAAGACATTTGTTTATGAGTCAGAGCACCTTTTGTTTTTCTGACTGTGGTTGGCTTGGTTCCCTTCATTTGGTTCTGGTTTGTGCACAGCATATGTCATCATGAGCTGGAGGCCCGGACCTTGCAGGGGACTCCCCATGGCTTTGGCCTCACAGGTGAGATCTGAACTTTACTTCGCACTGGTGCGACTGTGAGAGGGGCTGGTCCCTTCGCATGAGGTTGGAGCGGAGGAGAGCCACATTCAGATGCAGGAAACGGATCCCAGGAGCTTCCTAATCACTTGTCTTATATTAATAATGTCCTTCTTTACATTTGTACCTGAAATATATGTTGCAGGGAACTTTCAAGTTTCTTATGAGGGCTGTGAGAAAAGAAAGGCCTGTTCCAGGCTCTGTTCACGCAAGGGAAGAGCACGGAGGAAGCCATGGAGTGATGGGGCAGCCTGGTGTGCTTGAGAAGTAGCCAGCGGTCCAGTGCAGTTGGAGTACAGAGCATGTTGACCAACGGCTCCTTCTCCAGGACTTTGTCGTGGCTCATGACAGTTCCAGTCTTGTTTATGCTGGATCTATATCTACAGTTTATTGGATCATTATCTAGAGTCTAGATTCTAGACTGCTCTATTTCTTCATTTCATATAGTTATTGATCCTCATACATGAGTGGCCCGAGAATTCTCTGGTTCTAGGGAGAAGAAGAGAATTTAAAAAGAGGAACACAGAAAAATGAGGAGCTTTGTTCAGGTTTAATTCCCTCTGATGTCTAAGTTTGAATGTCACAGGGTTACCTTGAAATTTTGTTGTGCATTGTAGTAATTATTTGCCTCTTAAGATTGAAATGGTTTCTCTATTAGTTTTGGGGAAAAGAAGCCAGACTTCATTACAGACTTTATTCCTTGTTATGTCATGAAGGCCCTGGGGGAAATATCTGAAAAGATATTCACTCATGGCAGGAGGGCTGCTACTTTCCTAACTCTCACCTTCTCCAAGTCCTTGCTCACCTATTCAACAAGGCTTAGCCTCACCATCCCATTTCACAATGCAAAGATGCCTCAACACCCACACCCACCTCCCCTTCCCCTGTCCCTGTCCTATGCTTTTTATTCTTCATATTACTTATTACCTCCCAAATTACTATCTTTATTGTCAATTATCTATCTTCCCTCTGCTTCAGTATGAGTTGCACAAGGGTGTGGATCTTTATTTTTTCTCTGCTCTTTATTTACCCAAAGCCTAGAGCAGTGCCAGGCACATAGTCGGTGCTCAATAAATTTTGTTGAATGAATGAATGGAGTCCACTAAGGCCAGGCTTCTGTTTCAGGCCAGACTTTGCAGCCTGGGGAACATTTTCATGAAGGATGAGAGATACAGAGAAAACCAGTGATGCTCTTCGCTGTGGCTATTGGTTCTCCAAAAGGGAATTAGATTTAATTTTTCATAAGGTCAAGAAATGAGATGTGATTAGTAAATGCCAAATTGGTCAGTGATGGATGTGTGGGCCTCATTATCTCCTGCTCGCTGTTTCTGCCATGTCGCCCACCCCACAGCCATCTGGTTTTCACCCTGTCTCACAGCATCTTTGCCCACAGAGGCTGAGTAGGGGGGTGGGAGTCTGGGGGATGTGGAGAGGCTTGTGTGTAACTGGAACCGCATCAGTAGCCCTTACCCCTCATCCCCCAAAGAATGAGGAGATGCTGGGAAGCAACAATTGGGTTCCCCAAGAAGTTCAGGAAGTTCAATGCCACACATTTTCCAGGCCTTGCAGAGACTAGGAAGTGATTAGGGGAAGTGAAGCTACTTTGGCTGACCTCCCCTTTCTGGTTTAACTTTGTTCTCACTTGTGTCTGACTTGCTTTGCGCACCCATGCTTGATGGTTTTGAATTCAGCTTAATCCTTTAGCTAAGCCTTTACCATTTTGATGGGTGGGGGGCCGTGACAAGGTTTTTCTTCATAATTGAACGAAGTTCACACATCCAGTGGGTGATTCAAAACAGAAGTCGGTTTTGCTCCTGTGGCAGCTTCATTCCACAGAGCTCACTTCCTGAGCTTCTTGGGGAACCCAATTGTTGCTTCCCAGCATCTCCGTCCTCTCTCTTCTCTGTCTGCCCCCACACTCTCACTTCTGCTTCTCCCCGGCCGAGGTTGTCCTCCATTTATTTGAATTGACCTGGTCTTCCCTTGGAAGTGGCTCCACGTCACATGCAGATAATTAAAGGAATGAAGGAACAGGTGAATCTCCTATTTAGACTTCAAAAAGAAGCTTCTGTTTGCTTGTTGCACACAAGAAAGTAAGGGTTTATTAGTTGAGGAAGTGATGCCAATACCGGAGTATCAAAGGTAAGCTAGTGCTCAAGGACCTGGCTCCCTGCTGGCTCCCAGGGGTGGGTTACATACGGGAAAAATCACCAACCATGGTGACTAAAGGAGTTCGAGTCCTGGGCTCTACTGAATTGATTTGGGCCAGGGCAGGGAGGAGTTGATCATTGTATCAGGTCCTCACGTCAGCCATGGCCTTGGCCTTGTTCTGTCTGGTTTTGTGCGGGTGTGGTCCGCGGGTTGGGTCATTTCATTTCATGGGCCTGGGGCTAAAGATAGCAACTGAAGTCAAAATGCTATCGTTAGCTTGACCGAAACTCTGTTTTTGTGTCAACAGATCTGAGGCTTTGTTCTTAAGACAGCTTGATACTGACCAGAATCTGATGTCTTAAGGACTTAATGATTAAAGAAGGGAGTGGATAGAAAGGAGAAAGGGTCATGTTAAAGAAACTGAGTTCCTGATTGGTTACAATTCCCTCCTTTCTTGTGATCATCCCTCAGTCTTGAGGAATATCAGGCAGCTGGGTTCTGGTCAATCAAGAAGGAAGATGAGCTTGTAAGATGGAGTTAGATTTGTGTGCCCATCGTGCCCCTCTTATCTGGCTTTTACAATCTCACATGCCCACTTCTTCTGCAATGGTTCCTGAGCCTTCGAGGGGGCATTCTAGGTATTTAATGTACAAGCAGAAACCACAGCGATGGTAGAAGATGCAGGAGGCCAGGATACCTCTATCCTAAGTGATAATCAGAGCAAACCATAGGCTAGTCCCTAAGTCTTTAGGGCTTGCAGT
Source organism: Myotis nattereri (assembly GCF_964212035.1). Classification (NCBI taxonomy): domain Eukaryota; kingdom Metazoa; phylum Chordata; class Mammalia; order Chiroptera; family Vespertilionidae; genus Myotis; species Myotis nattereri. The sequence continues at coordinate 61,003,844 of NC_138080.1, read as the reverse complement.
CGAGAAGACCTCCAGGTGAAGGATCAGAGTAGAGTTTTTTTATTTTTTTATTAAGTATATCTTTATTGATTTCAGAGAGAAAGGAGAGGGAGAAAGATATGGAAACATCAATGATGAGAGAGAATCATTGACCACTGCCTCCTGCAAGCCCCCTACTGGGGATGGAGCCCACAACCCGGGCCCGTGTCCTTGACTGGAATCGAACCTGGGACCCTTCAGTCCGTAGGCCGTCGCTCTATCCACTGAGCCAAACCGGCTAGGGCAAGGCTTTGTTTTTATTAGCACCTCTGGGATCCTGATTTCCCTTCACTGTGGACCTAGTAATTCCTTCCTATTTTGTCAGTTCTTTGATTGTCTTGAGATATATTCTATATATTGTCTATATTTACTTATATTTTTTCTCGTTTTATTTATTTATTCCCCCCCACCCTTTTTAAAAAATATATTTTATTGATTTCTTACAGAGAGGAAGGGAGTAGGATAGAGAGTTAGAAACATCGATGAGAGAGAAGCAGCGATCAGCTGCCTCCTGCACACTCCCTACTGGGGATGTGCCTGCAACCAAGATACATGCCCTTGACCGGAATAGAACCTGGGACTCTTCAGTCCGCAGGCCAACGCTCTATCCAGTGAGCCAAACCGACCAGGGCTTTTTCTCGTTTTAAAAGTAAATGTTTTTGTTTTGTTTTGTTTTGTTTACCAGAAGCATTGGTCTGAATAACTTAACTCAGCATTTCCTAGAACAGAATGGGCTTTGTTAAGTGACTAAATGTCATAGAACCTACTCATTGTGGCAAAGATACTCTCTTTTATTGTTAGTCTCTCTGGCTTCACTTCCTCTGAGGTCAGCAGGAATGGGCTTCTCATCAGAAGTAAATTCTGAAATCTAAGTGTTGTTTTTCTGAGACTGTTATGTATGTAGTGTGGGATAAATGAATATTTAGTAGATATTGTCATTCTATCATTACCGGTATCCTTGAGATTCAGAATTCTCATCATGGAATTAAGGAAATGCATACATATGTAATAGAGAAGTGGTTTATTAGAAAACTTAGTAACACTAAACTTGAATTGGAAATGTCAGTATAAACTCAAGAGATATTTTTTCTTTTAAAACATGTATCTACCACTGAAGAGGCATAGAAACAATAACCAAGCTGGTAGCAATGAGCATAGTCAGTGCCTAGATTGTTTCTTGACGTATTATTTCTTAGAAGTATGGTTGATTCCGTGTTTGGGGCAGGAAGTATATTTGATAATTCTGGGAAATTTGATATACTTGACAGTGAGGAAGCTCTCAAAGGCCAGTGAATATACTTGACAGTGAGGAAGCTCTCGAAGGCCGGGAATGATACCATGCAAGAAGGACTTAGGAGCCAACTCCAAGAAGCTCCCATGGGCCAAAGATAGGACACATTTGAGGTCACAGTGAAACCTAAGCAAAGAGTATTCTAATTGGCCCAGGGCAGCGCAATATAATCTTGCATTGAACATTGCTTTCCCTGGCATCCATATGTTTCTCTCTCTATGGCCTTGCTTTGCTAAGTAGAGGCTGAGCTGGGTTTTCCAGGTTCCCTGGTTTAATAATAGCACCAGCCTCACCGGAACAAACATGTAGAGGTGCTAACCTGCTCCCTATCAGCACAGGCCTCCTGGGAGATGTTTCTCTATAAAATATACCCTTCTGGTGACCTGGGTCAAATAGAACAACATGTTTGTCATCTTATCAACCATCTTATCTCTTATTCATATCTCTTATTTTTCCTCCATATTTTGTAGCTATCATTTAAGTGCTTTGCTGATATTGGTTTCCCTAAATCTCCCAAACAGCCTGGTACATAAAACCCAAATAATGCTAGTTCTAATTTCTGGGTGAAAAGTTGTTTCTTTTTAGGTGAAAAGAGTAAAAACAGGTAGGAGAGAGCCGGGCAGCTGGTGGGTACTTGGTTGTTCCATCAATCATTTATTTTACAATTACATATGGAAAACCTGCTCTAAAGCAGGCCCTGTGCTGGGCACTGGGACATGTGGAGAAAAAAAAAAACAACTGCACCCTAATCCCAAGGAATGTGTGATCTAGAGAGGAGAATTGATACCAGTCCAACCATGGCTTCCATGAATTATTAACGCTGAGCACTGTTTAGTGCTGTGTTTACCACATGGAGCAGGCCTAGCGGTAGGGCTCCAAAGGCGAAGCACAAGGTGCTCTGTAAGCCTTTCATGGGGCTACCTAACCTAGGCCTGGGGTGAAGGTCTCTCCAAGGGAAGGCTGCTGAGCTGAGACCCACAGGATGAACAGGCAGTGATTAGAGGAAGGGGCGGGTACAGGGATGGAGGCGAGCAGCATACGATCATTCTGCAGGTGGTGTCAGGGGCCAGATCATGCGGGACCAAGATCATGTTAAGGCTTCTGTGCTGTACTTGGGCTTAATAGAAATGGGCGGCCATGAAAGGCTCTTAATTGTGTGTGTGTGGGTATGTGTGTGTGTGTGCGTGTGTAGGCTTCTCATGCTGCTGCGTTTAAGAATCAAGTGCATGAACTACCCTGGGAAATGCTATGTGGAACAAAACACTGATGGGCAATCAATGAGCAGACGATACTCAGAACATCGCTCTCACATTTTTTTTTTTTTTTTTTTTTTTAAGGAACACAGGCCTGGCTTAATATAAAATATTTCTAGTTTTGTCATTTCTAACCTGCTTTTCACTGAGTGGCAGATACCTGGCTTCAGTAATGTGTAGGCCCAAGGGGCTGTTATCTGGTACAGTCCAACGAATTCTTCCTTCTGTGAAGCACACCCTTCCCCAGCTCTGTTGGTTGGTATTGCCTAACTCCCCCTTTCTTACTGTGCAGGTATTACTGGAGAAGATTTCGGAATGGTTGTTCTCCCTCAAAGTTCTCCTGTCAACTTCAAAGTGGAAGCCTTGCACCTCTGCCCACCTCTGCCAGGGCATTGTTTCTATTTGATAGTCAATGGCGCCCCCTACTGGGAGAAACAGCTCAACTGCAATAAATACCGACACAAAGGGTAAGTGTTCTGTAACATTTGGTGTATTTGGTGTCTTTGTGGCTTTCCCACCCTATGTTAAATGTAATAGCTGTGCACCAGCTAAGAAATTTATTTATTACCTTTGCAGTAAGTTTGACGTAATTACAAACGATTAGCTTTTCATTTGGCACATTTTCCAATTACTATGGATTAAAGAGTCATTGTAACAATGAATACAAGTCACAAATTTAAAGTCTTGCTGAGGGTATAAGGCAGTGGTTCTCAACCTTCTTAATGCCGCAACCCTTTAATACAGTTCCTCATGTTGTGGTGACCCCCAACCATAAAATTATTTTTGTTGCTACTTTATAACTGTAATTTTGCTACTGTTATAAATCGTAATGTAAATATCTGATATGCAGGATGTATTTTCATTGTTACAACTTGAACATAATTAAAGCATAGTGATTAATCACAAAACAATATGTAATTATATATGTGTTTTCCGATGGCCTTAGGTGACCCCTGTGAAAAGGTCGTTTGACCCCCAAAGGGGTCGCGAGCCACAGGTTGAGAACCTCTAGTATAGGGGGTTAAAATATGGTGATGAAAGGGGACTAGACTTTGGGAGGTGAGCACACAATGGAGTATACAATTGTATTATAAAGTTGTACACCTGCTATTTATATGATATTATTAACCAATGTTACCCTAATACATTTAAATTAAAAATAAAATAACTAAAAGAAGAAGAACGAGGGAGAAATAAAAATATTCACAGAAAAAAAATAACTAAAAAAAGCTGGATTTGATGTTGAGAAATAATCCAGTTTCTCCTACTTCAAAAAGAAAATATAACCTTTTCAAGATACTGAGTTCTCTCTACTATTTCTATAATTTCCAGGGAAGAAAATTCCACAATATGATCAAAAGCCAATTTTCATGCCTCTAGTAATCCAATGGGTTCTCCTATTTGATGAAAGCATCTCCTTTTCTTTCCAAATGAAGTTATTTTAGGGTAGTTTTAGTTTTTCAGAAAAGTTACAAAGATAGCACAACACCTGGTTCCCCCCATTGTTAACATCTGACATCACTGCGGTACATTTGCCACAGTCAAGGACCCGGCATTGGTACATGACTAGTAACCAAACTTCAGGCTTTATTTGCATTTCACTAACTTTCTCCTAATGTCCTTTTTCTGTTCCAGGATCACATTCCAGATAGTAGGTTACATTTCCTCGCCATACCCTCCTTGGGCTTCTCTGATCTCAGACAGCTTCTGTGACTTTGTTTCTGATGATCTTGACAGTTTGAGACTACAGGTCATGCATTTAGAATGCCCCCTCCCCATGTGGATGCATCTGATGTTTTTGGGAAGAAGAGCACATTCATCCCATCATGTCTGGGAACACACTATTGACATGACTTACAGCTTAGAGGTGAGCTCTGATCACCTGGCTGGTTGGGGGGGGGGGGTGCGGGGTGGACTGAGGCGGGTAGTGCTTGTTGGATTTCTCCACTGCAAAGTTCCTTTGTGGCCCTGACCGGTTTGGCTCAGTGGATAGAGCGTCTGCCTGTGGACTGAAGGGTCCCAGGTTCGATTCCGGTCAAGGGCATGTGCCTTGGTTGTGGGCACATCCCCAGTGGGGGGTGTGTAGGAGGCAGCTGATCGATGTTTCTCTCTCATCGATGTTTCTAACTCTCTATACCTCTCCTGTCCTCTCTGTAAAAAATCAATAAAATATATTAAAAAAAAGTTCCTTTGTGGTTGTTCTTGCTTCTTTTAATTTAAATATCTTTCTTCTTATGTTATAGAGATAGAGAAACTCGACAGCTTAATTTCCTTTCCAAAGACAGAAGGAAATGTAATATGATGGTGAAGGGTAGCTTTTAGGAGACAGAAAGGCTTGAGTTTGTGAGCAGTTTTGCCACTTACTAGCTGTGTGATCTTGGGCAAGTTAACTTCCTCAGCTTTACTAACTGAATTATAAAATGGGGATAATACCAGTACTTTCCTCAGCTGGTATGGTGAAGGCCAAAGGACATGAAGCATAACAAGCACTTACTGAGTGCCTGGTGCACAAACGTGCCTAAACCAACTCTAACACTCAACCGTTTGCTAGTATCCCTAACGTTAACAGGAGAGGAGTACTCACGAGCACTGCGTATTTATTTTAAAGTCACTACGGACTTTACTCTTCAGAGCCAGCAATCCCCAAACACGCAATTCTTTCCATTGCTATGCCGGCCTGGGCTTGGGGCCTTTGGGCTCAGAGGCTGCACACTGTGGGAGCGGCGCCCCCTAGTTGTGCAGCGTGGTCTCCCTGCTGTGGGCCTTTCCCTGGGGAGAGATGGTTCCAGACCTGCCATTAGTTTGACAATCCTCACCGGGGACCCAGTGTTGAGCCAGCAGCTCCAGGGTGAGGGCAGCCTTGGCAGCCGGGGAGAACGTTCAGATAGAGGGAGGTGGGAGATGCGGGCAGGACTAGATCACATGGGACCCTGCGGGATAACCCAGATCATTCCTTCTCTGTAGGCAAGGTGAGCAGTACAAAGCAATAAAACATTTTTTTGATGAAATCCAGTCTCCTCCAAATCCACCATCATAGGATCAAAGCAGCCCAACCAAAGTGATGATGCCACCTGCTCTCCAGTCCAGCTTTGCTTCTGGGGCCCTGCTGTTGGGTCTGAAATGACTACAGCGGTAGTTTGTAAACTTTATAGTGCATTGGAGTCACCGGGAGGGCTCCTTTCAACATGGATTTTCTTTGCTTTTTTTAAAAAAATATTTTTATTGATTTCAGAGAGGAAGGGAGAGGGAGAGAGAGATAGAAACATCAATGATGAGAGAGAATCATGGATTAGCTGCTGCCTGCATGCCCCCTGCTGGGGATTGAGCCTGTAACCAGGGCATGTGCCCTTGACCGGAATCAATCCCGGGACCCTTCAGTCCACAGACCGACACACTATCCACTGAGCCAAACTGGCTAGGGCTCAACATGGATTTTCTATCTTGCACAGATAATTCCCATGTTGTCAAGCTTTATGAGTAGGACTCTGGACTCTCTTTCTCCTAGTGGCTCATTTCCTCTATGTGTTGTGTTGAGATTTTTTTTTTTAATGTACCATGTTAACAATTTCTTTTTATTTATTGATTGATTTGCAAGAGAGAGAGGAAGAGAGAGAGAGAGAGAGAGAGAGAGAGAGAGAGAGAGAGAGAAACATCAATTTATTGTTCCACTTATTTATGCATTCACAGGTTGCTTCTTGTATGTGCCCTGATCGCGGATTGAACTCACAACCTTGGCATATGGAGAGGATGCTCCAACCAACTGAGATACCCGGCCAGGCCTTTGTTGAGGTTTTTGATTGAGTTTATATTCCTGAAGCTTGGTGTGTGAGAAGCTTTGAGATCTGGGTTTAGGAAGCATAGCTTTAGTGAGATATGAGTTTGATTCTACCAAACACTTAGTGTAGCTGCCAATCTGGGACCTCCTTAACCTAAACCGGTGCCTCACTTACCCGCCATAGTGGGTGCTGGCTTTGTGCCGAGGTCTGTGACTCTGATCCTGGACTTTGTCCCTGTCCCTGAAAACCCTTCCTCTGGCCTGTTTTTGTATGACCTTTGAGTGAAGGACAGTCTGTCCAATTTAAAAGGATTGTTGAACACTACAATGAAAGACAGTTATAGGAATCATATGTGATCCACAGAGCCTGGAATAGTGATTATCAGGCCCTTCACAGAAAAAAAAAATGTAGCTCCCTGGACCATGGGGATCAGCACATGCGCCCAGGGCAAACTCCCTTTCTTGGGTCATTTTCTCCTCCAGATGGTCCTTCCTTCCAGCTTCTGGCTTCCAGGCTTTTCTCCCACTTTCCACCAGTGGAGCTAGGCATCTTAGGAGATTTAAGGTATTTTATCCCCACGTTTTCAAGTGTCCTGTTAGTTGTGGGGTTTCTCTCACATATAGGCTGCCCCCCCCCCCCCCCGCCATAATATAAGAGAAAGAAGTCCTCCCTCTGCACTTCTCAGCAAGCACGTCTCAGCACCAGAGCAGGGGCCAGAAGAAGGAGAGCATGAAACATAACCCTCTTGGGACCTTCATGTGACGAGCTTTCTTGCAAAGCTAAAAGGAGACAGCATTCGCTGGGAACTCCCTGCGGGGTTGTGGTTGTGATGGTATGTGGGGTTGTGTTGGCGGTAGTAATGGTGGCGATGGTGTGTGTGGTTGTGTTGGCGGTAGTAATGGTGGCGGTGGTGTGTGTGGTTGTGTTGGCGGTAGTAATGGTGGTGGTGGTGTGTGTGGTTGTGTTGGCGGTAGTAATGGTGGCGGTGGTGTGTGTGGTTGTGTTGGCGGTAGTAATGGTGGTGGTGGTGTGTGTGGTTGTGTTGGTGGTAGTAATGGTGGTGGTGGTGTGTGTGGTGGTGGTGGTGTGTGTGGTTGTGTTGGTGGTAGTAATGGTGGTGGTGGTGTGTGTGGTGGTGGTGGTGTGTGTGGTTGTGTTGGCGGTAGTAATGGTGGTGGTGGTGTGTGTGGTGACGGTGGTATGTGTGGTTGTGTTGGCGGTAGTAATGGTGGTGGTGGTATGTGTGGTGGTGGTGGTGTGTGTGGTTGTGTTGGCGGTAGTAATGGTGGTGGTGGTGTGTGTGGTTGTGTTGGCGGTAGTAATGGTGGTGGTGGTGGTGTGTGTGGTGGTGGTGGTGTGTGTGGTTGTGTTGGCGGTAGTAATGGTGGTGGTGGTGTGTGTGTGGTGGTGGTGGTGTGTGTGGTTGTGTTGGCGGTAGTAATGGTGGTGGTGGTGTGTGTGGTGACGGTGGTATGTGTGGTTGTGTTGGCGGTAGTAATGGTGGTGGTGGTGTGTGTGGTGACGGTGGTATGTGTGGTTGTGTTGGCGGTAGTAATGGTGGTGGTGGTGTGTGTGGTGGTGGTGGTGTGTGTGGTTGTGTTGGTGGTAGTAATGGTGGTGGTGGTGTGTGGTGGTGGTGGTGGTATGTGTGGTTGTGTTGGCGGTAGTAATGGTGGTGGTGGTGTGTGTGGTGGTGGTGGTGTGTGTGGTTGTGTTGGCGGTAGTAATGGTGGTGGTGGTGTGTGTGGTTGTGTTGGCGGTAGTAATGGTGGTGGTGGTGTGTGAGAGTGAATGAGTGTGGGAGTGTGTGAATATGTATGTTTGTACCTTCTCACATACCGTACCTCCCTCCATCCCATTCTGCTCGCAGATTAGAACTGTTGCTGTTCAGGGAGTATTTCCTGACTGCACAAGAATTTCCCGTTGCTGGAACAAAGTCCAGCTCTCGGTGTTGCTTGCTTCCCCTCCTGAGAGCTCTGAGCAGCCTGGAGCTGCCTGTGTTGGTGGAAGGATTGTGGTGCAGCCGGGAGAGCTCTGGCTCTGGGCCAGGAAGCCCGCTCCAGCTCTAACCCTGGCCTTAGCTAACACCCTCCCTCCCCCTCCTCCTCCATTCAAACAAAGGGAATGGAAAAAAGGAAATGGGAACGTGACAAGAGGCAGGGTCCACTTTTAATATCCCACGTTGTAAAGGAGAGGCTCTGTGTGACTGGACTCGCTGGGAATTTTGCGGGTATAACATCAGACCCGGGCCCAGCGTATCTTCAGGCCTGACTCCGTTGCATCCTTACATTCGCTAATCAACTCCGCTGCTCTCACATTTATTTATAGATACTGGTGCCAATTCCAAAGCTCGGAATTGTGTGTGTGTTTCGGAGGGACTGCAGCGCCTGGGCTCCCGCTAGATCTATAATAGCGGCGGCAGCTGTGTTGTGTATACAGCTCTCATAGCAACCAAAGGCAGCTGCCCGCCCGCCAGCGAGCGCTGCTCTGGCTTCTCGCCTGTTCAGTCAACGACCCTGGAGAACAAAGAGGGCAGGAATGTTAGCGGGAGGCGCGGAGGGGGTGCTGAGGTTAGGGGCTCTGACCAGACCTTCGGGATGTCCCCACGGGGGCAGGGCGGGCCTGTCTTCTAAAGCAGAGAGGTCGGAGGAGCTCGGGAGTGGAGTTTCTGCCTCCAGGGTGCCAGCGAGTACAGGCCCCACTGCCTGGACTCCGGGTGGCATCCCACCTGGGCCAGGGCGCTGGGACGCGAAGAAGCGAGGGGAGAACTCACCTGTGTGAGCGGAGGGTTCCCTGGTGTTAGGTGGCACCACGGAGAGCTCACAGCCCCTAATCCTTCTCACCGCCAAGGACAGACAGTCACGGTGAGATCTGAGGGAGACTCCATACCAACGGGTGTGATGAAATACGAGGTAAATTAACTTTCTGTGCTTGGATCACTATGGGCGAAGGAGCAATTGCCCTAAAGTAGCTCCTAAATTGTCACTTGAATTTCTCAGGAGCTGGTACTCTCACTCTTCTGTAATCATCACTGAGCAAAACAAAACAAAACACACACACAAAAACCCCAAACAAAACAAAACAAAAACACAAAAAACCCGTGTTCTCCCCTCAGCAGCCCATTCCCCAACCTGGCGCATGTATTTCTCGGCCAAGGCAAGGAGAGGAGTAGGGAAGCTAACGTGGGCTTAGGAGGACTGATGAGACTTAGAAAAGACCAAACACATTTTTTGCTCCCTGAGTAGTGGTTTAGCTCCTAGTACCCCTGAGGTGTTAACAGACTAAGAATAGGGTGCAAAGCTGGCCTGGCTGGCTTGTTACACAACTCTGGGCACTTTTCCATTTTCCATCCTCAAAAGGATAAAGATGCTGCAAAACAAAGGCCCAGAGTGGGCAGGGCCCCTACTTCCCCGAGAAAGTGTGACTGTAAGCTCCGCAGCCACCGGTGCTCCCTGGCACACGCACGTCCCGAGCAGCGCCCATCCCGTGTTTCCTGGGGCGTCTCCAATCCAGGGGAAGCGGCTCCAGGCTGACCTCCCGCTGCCAGACGGGGCGCAGGGACCAGAGAGAGACCAGACGGCCTGTGGGGCATGTGAGACGGGGAGGTGGGGAACCAGGTCTAGTAGCTTCTTTCTAGTTTGAGCATCAACACGTTCCACACATGGTCTTGTCCAATGCAGCGCTGGGAAATATAACCCTTCAAAAAGGGCTTCTGTCTCCAATCAGCTTTAGAAAAGCCGAGTAATGCAAAGTTACATCGGTGACTTCATAAAAGCCTTCTTGAAAGTTCTTAATAGCTCCTATGTCTTGTATGAAGCGTCCCCCCCCCCCCCCCCCAGTGAATTGACCTTGGGACTCTGTGTGCAACCAGCATCAGGGCCCCAGACGTCAGCTTCATCCCAGACAGTAGGCGTTGGGGCAGAGAAAGATGGCGCTGTTGTAAGCGTAAACAAAGCTTAAAGTCCCTTGTCATGTGTCCTGATCCTTATTGTTACTAACAATCCCTCCAGAGCATCTCCCTCCCTTTGAGCTAGGTGCGGACTAGCCCCGAGAGCACAGCCCTGAGCACTGATGTTTTCCACTGTGGGCACAGCAGCTCCCGGGTGGGGAGCGGAGAGCTCAGGAGGCTGCCACCCTCCATGCAGTTTGAGTGGCTGCCAGCAGGTTGTGTGCAGCCCACAGCAGGGAGGGGAACCCGGCCAGGTGGAAGGCAGGCTTGGCCAGGCTGCACTGCACTTGGCATGTCCACCCCCCTGCGCCTCCAGGGGCTGTGCCGCAACCTTGGACGGGCCACCGAGGGGCCTGGCAGTTTCAACTGAGTGAACAGCAAATAGGGGCCTGTCCTTTCCTTCCTCCCCAGGCTGTGGCTCCGTCTTTCTTATTTCCTTAGCATTTCCTTTTATTGCTAATTCAAAAGGACTGCTGTTTTAAAATCCTTTAGATATGTACAAGTGAATATAAAAAAAAGGGGCCGGCCACCCAGCGCAACTGGTGGGCCTTGGGTGTAACCCTGCATAGGGCTGTCTGCCCCAGACGGATCAGACAATAGGGCTCAGTCCCGGCATGACACACAGCAAGCTAAGTTAGCCCCCACGCTTCTGAATTGTTCAAAATATTTTCATCACTTCACCGAGATGCAAAGAGCTACGAGGAGGTCAGGTGCCTAGTGCTTGACTTACAGGAGAGAAATAATGAAGTGATTGAAATTTCTCCTTCTATGATCATCATCAAGATTTTTATAAATATCAGGGCTTTTAAATCCATAGGACAGCCCTAGCTGGTTCGGCTCAGTGGAGAGAGTGTTGGCCTGTGGACAGAAGGGTCCCAGGTTCAATTCAGGTCAAGGACATGTACCTCGGTTGCAGGCTCCTCCCTGGCCAGGGCCCTGGTCGGGCATGTGTAGGAGGCAACCAACTGATGTTTTTTTTTCACATCGATATTTCTCTCTGTCTTTTCCTTTCTCTCCCACTCTCTCTAAAAATCAATGGAAAAATATCTTCGGGTGAGGATTAAAAATAAATAAATAAATAAATAAATAAAGATAAAAAACCAAAATCCACAGGACCTCCTCTGGAACTCAAGAAGAGGCAACACTGTGAGGAAATACAGATGACACAAACACCAGCATCTAGTTCCATTTTATTAAAAAACAAAACCAAACAAAATTTTGCAATGAAATTTCCTGGAATCCACAATCCTTTTCCAATCATTAGAGTTGCACTTTTTAAAAAACCAGTACATAAGAACACGATGGCACTTATTTACACGATAGTCTTCTATATAACAAAAATAGCTGTGTTGTACGCTTGAATGTTTCCGACTCTCGTCCTTAACATTTCACCACTCCCAGTAGGGGACAAAAGGTTTATGCTCTCCAAGCACACAGAGAATAGAATCAAGGGAAAGAAAAGTCCATGTCTCCTAACAGAAGACAAATCCCTTTAAAGACCGTTTTTTAAAACTTCTTTGTATTTCGAGATATAAAGTGCTTTGGAAGGAATAGGGTAGGGGCCCGAGGTGGGGAAGAAGAAATGAGATTTATACAGGAAATAAACAACAACTACACTGCCTTAACTAATCATTTAAATATGCCCGTGACTTTGTACAGAAGATGATGTTTGGGTAAAATAGATACACAATCCATTACTCAAATTTTCAGCTTTGAAGAGAAAACCAAAGTCCAAATTAAAAGTGACCCATGAAAACACCATCAGGAATCACTGTGGGTTTGAGTCACGTGGCAGATCATCCAGGGAGCTTGGTCTCAGGATCTGAATAGGGAGAGGGTGGGGACTGTCGGCCGGGACCACCACGGGCATGATCTGCAGACGGGCCAGAGAGACCTCCTGGGGAAGTGAAGTCAAATTCTATCTGTGATGTCATTCATTTTACAATAAAAACACAATTCATGTTTAGAAAGAAAAAATAAAGCCATTGGATTCTTTCTTTCTTGCTAGTAGGGAGCTACTAGAGATGGATTTATGATGCCATGTTGGACTATTTCATAATGGTAAGTGCATTCTTTGTAGCAGATGTCTTTTTTGGTGGGAATAATGTGCTATATACAGAGGGGTTAAAATAAGTTTTTTTTCCCCCCTTTTCACATTGAACTGGCAATTGCAGGTCATGGTCTGCAGTCTACAGAATTGGGTGTCATACAAGTTTCTTGGAAGGCTCCTCTGGAAACTAGGATCATCATTCTCCCAGCTCATGAATACTTTAAAGAACAAGACCCATTATTATTTTTTTTTTTCAGGAATTGAATGGAATGTAACTTTTCACAAATACAAAATTACTTCAAGTTTTCTAAATATAAGCAACATCCCACTATAAAAATAGCCCTTCCACCTTCCCCTACCCCTACATTTCTTTCTAGTTATAAAATGGTACAACCATTTCAGATTACTAATGTGAAAGCAGGAAGTCAATATATTATTATGTACACATACAAAAACACATATTTCATACCATCTACATTCATATGAAAGAAGTCTGTTTATTGAGCTTCCTTTGCAATTGGACAAGAATCAAGTTAAGTTACAAAACCATCAGGCCCTTGCCTTATAACTCTGCACCAACATTCCAGCCAGAGGCCTCTTGTTACAAACAGAGCCCCGTACTTGTCAACATATTGCAGAAGGAAGGGCTACTGACAGTGAGGTCTTCAGTGGGGTTCGCTTTCAACCTTTCAGGGTTTGTGACAGTCCTTTCTCTTTTAATAAACCAAATTCTCAACTACTGAGGGAACTGGATAATAAAAGGCAAACAACTAGCTAGGTGTTGATGAAATGATGACTCTAGTCAAATCAATCGGCTGAAAGAATGGTGATTTTGCAGCAGAGGGCGCTCTGCCCCCTCACAATAACATCCCACTGAACAGTAAGTGCCGTAGATACCAACACAAATGCAGACAGCAGAGTTCCTGTTAATCATCCTTCTTAACAGCAATCGTTTGGTATTTTCTTCAAAAGAGTGGGATACTAATTAACTAGCTCTTGTACATGGAAATTCTTTGGCTATGTAAAATCGTCACATTCTTCAAGAGAACAATATTCTGGGGTGAATAAAGCACTCGGTTTCTCTAAAACTTCTGAGGGAAGAGGGGACTGTCCACTAGACTTTAAAGATGTTGTGGTACTAAGGCCACAGACATTGTTTTTATGTTTCTGGAATTAGAAAGGTCACGGTCCATTGCCAGCGTGCAAAAGAAACCCCCTGAAGATTTCACGGTTTCCTTTGATGAGGTGACACACCTTCCCTTTTCTTCATGAGAACATTAGGAGACAATGCAGCTGATAAATGGGAGAAGCATGTGTCCATTTGGATGGTGAGCCGTCTTTGGTTTTAGAGCACACATGGTCCCCACATTTTCCCTGCTTCTCTAAGCCCTCCGCTTCCTTCAGGATGACAAGACCAGGCAGCGACCATGGATAACTCAGGTTGAGCTACCTTCTCCGCAGATCTTTCTCCTGTGCTCTGTTCAGACTTGCAGCCTTTTGAGAAATGCAATTACTTGCCTTATCATGTCATCAACAAACATTGATCGGGTGGCCACAGAGCGAAGGACTCTGTAGGAAGTGCAAACGTCAATAGTGACAAGGATGAGAAGGTCTTTGATCGCTGAGACTCCTGCAGAAAGCCACGGATGAAGCACGGGAGCAGGCATAGCTCAGAGGGAGGAACGCAGAGACGTGAACGACATCAGCAGGTTCTTTGCAGAACAAGCTGGTTGTGCAGTTCAGGGGATGGATAGTGAAAGGTCCACATCTGGGACATGGAATCACTTCTTTAGTTTTGGGGGGACACTTCAGTGCTGTCAGAGGACTCAAGATGGAAAAGTGTGGCTACTGATCTAAGGGTCTTTACAAATGATCATTCCTATTACAAAGGGCCTGGGGTTGTGAGATGGGGAGCAAAGTGGGAAAAGGGAAGAGGTAAGTGATGAGAAACTCATACCTACTTCTCAGAATTAATTTAGTTTTTAGGTAATCCAAACCTCTGCAATCATGAGTGTTTAACTCCTTCACACACGCGCGCACACATGCACACACATATATATGCACACACATACACATGAGCCAGGTTGGCTCTAAACCCAGGAGATGAGCATTTATTGGGAAGAACACCCTTATTCATATCCTGCCACCCTCTGTTCCCACTCCCTGCGGGTGGTATCCACACCGCCTTGGCCTGCCATCACCAGATGCACTCTTTGTCCTGGCTCTGCAATGGCATGGATGAGGGACTTCTGGGACACAGAGCAGTGCCCAAGGAACCCCGTGTCCCTCCCGTTAGGAAGCTGGTTTCTTTGTGTCTCTTTTTCAGTCTTAAGGAAGAGGTGGCCTCTCAGATCACTTACAAAGAGCAAGCTCTTGTGCTACAATGTTAGGAAGCAGAGTGACCATCGGATACGGTATGGCCCCCACAGTTTTCTAAGAAACCCTAGCTCCTGGGGTCTGGGGTGAGCCAGGAAGGTCACAGATGCTGGAGGTGGGAGATACTAAACCTAGACAGCATTCTGGAGTTGTTTCCTTGCCATTACTTGCCTGGGAGACTTTTCTAGCAAGGAAGCCTGAGAGAAAAAGGCAATAGCTATAGATGGTCTGTGATAAAATTAGACACGAAAGTGAAATGGGGCTAGCTCCTTTAAGGAGGAAGTTAATTTGCCTTTAGAGTAAACTGGGTATTGTCGTTTGAAGTGCAGCTGTAGATGCTGTCATGAATAAGAAGAAAACACCAACACTAATGATGGTGATCACATTAGTGACTCTGCAGGTCTGGAGCCGCCAAGGTTTTTTCTGAAAGAGGAGAGAAGAATGTGTGTAGGTGTGCACACACAGACAGACAGGCAGTCAGAGAAAGATGGACACACAGACAGAAAAGGGAAAGAAACCCAAGTCAGCGCACATAACACATGCTACCGGACATTGCCTCTGGGACCCTGAGACCAGAAAGCTGGGTCCTCGCCCCATAGAGGATGTGACTCTACATCTCAGATTTCCTGAAAGAGTTTGATTTCATGGGGTTTCTTTGTGTGCAGTCAAGGTGAAGCACTCAATGGTTAACTAAATGCCATTTATTCTGCATGCTCGGCGAGAAGTTTCACCTAAAGAAAACTAAATAAATGAGGAAGAATCCTATGCTAGGCTCCCTGTCAGCATTTTTCGGTCCTGAAAGCATGGCGGCTGCAGGGAGGTCAGAGCACTAATGGAAATAGCCACAGGCACCATGGATTTCCATACAAGCAAACCCAGAGCCAAGAACGTCTGGAGACATTTCCACCAGAATGAGGGAAATGCTGAAAACAAGACACAATAAACAAACCTCTTTGGATGGAGACTTGCCTCCGTGGGCATGATGCCCACTATGTGATGTCAGAATAGGTAGGTGCCTTTGCCATTAGTAACTTTCTACCATCTCAAACTCTCCCCTCGCCCTGCCTAGATGGTGCAGTTGACATTTCAGGGGTGACAAGCCCTGGAGACTCCATCAACATGCAGGTGCTGTCTTCAGGATCCAGGCTAAGTTCCTCCCAAAGGGACCAGCCAACAGGAGGTAGCAACTCCTAGAGGAAGAAGGACAGCTAGGGGTTGAGGTCAAGTTGGATGACTCCAGTCTGGGATTCTCTTTGGCTCAAGTCTAAGGGCTTGCCATGGAAGTGAGTGAGGGATATCCTTTTGTTTCAGCACCAAATCAACATGGCTTGTGTGACTTCCTACAAAACAACTGGTCAGAGAAATCACAGCAAATGGTAATGGACATCAGTGGTGTGGTGAGAAAGTCCAAGCAGATATTTCAGAAAGGGCGGCCTGAACGTTTATCCATTACAAAACAAACGGATCTCGGGGCCTCTGATCAGGCAACTTGGGTGGAGTCTAGTTCTCTGAGGAGGTAATTAGGTTTTCACCTTTTTTCTTTGTAAGGGTCGGGGAACCTTGTGAGATTATTGTGGAAGCCGGAGACCTGTGCTGTCCAATCGTTAGCTCATCCAAATTGAGATGCGCCACGAGTGTAAACTATGCAACGGCTTTAGAGGACTAAGTATGGACAAGGAGGTAAGGTGTTTCATGAATTCTTTTTACACGAATTGCATGTCGAGACAATGATATTGGATTCAAAAAATATATTATTAAATTATTATTATGTGTTTACTTTTTCTAACGTGGCCAGTAGAAAACTTAAAATCACTCGTGTGACTGGCATTACATTTCTATTGGACAGTGCTGGTCTAGACACGTACGACAGAAAAATGCAAATCAGCAAATATGCAATTTGCACATACTTGCAGAGGGTTCTCCAACCTTTTGACACCCTCCATGAACCATGGAATCCCCAGGTCTTTGGTGGGAGGTGGCGAGGAACACTGTGGGGGAAGGGCTGTTTCCATTTCTTCTGCATCCTTCTATGCTGGTTAAAAAAATTGTTTAAAAAGCTACAGGAGGAGTCTCCAGAGACAGACCTTTGGTAACTGGAGAACCTCGCAGACTCAGGGGGTTTGCGGCAGAGCCTCCATGGGGTCAGGCCCACAGGCCTCCAGTGAGCCTCCTGGCCCTCAGCATCTACACAGCGCCCTTTAGGGGTTGCTGCAGCCACATGCAATCGATTCCTCTGCACCTGGTCATGGCAGGAAGAGAGAGCCATGGTCAGAGGACCATGCACTCTACAGGCATTTTCTCTCTGGGTAAACAATACAATGCATTCTTCTGTTCAATTACCCTTCTAAGTCCACTTGACTAAAGTTATCACTGAAGTTTGTTTGGGGCCAAGCTGACAGAAGGAGGAGTAGGTATTGCAGGCCCTTTCTGGCTGAGAAAGGAAACACCTGGAGATGAAGAATTGCACACTGAGAACCAGGCTTTGAGGAGTCCAGAGAAGGCAAACTCTGTGTCTAACGGCAGATTGAGAACAAGGTGAAACCAAACAACTCCTCTTTTGGCTGGAAACTTCAATCATTGAGATGTTCATTCCTAGCAACCCAGGAGTGCAAATCCCCAAAGCTGTTCCTCTGTGTTACACACCCAGCGTCTCTGCCTCTCCAAGGCGGAAAGTGGGCTACCTGCCATCGCTACCTGCAACAAATAGATCCCCTGGCCAACTGCTCACTGGCGGTCCTAAGGCCACAGGGGCCTTGGGCACCACCTTGTTCAGTTCCTCCACTTTACAGAGGAAGAGGTTGGGGCCCAGCGAGCACGCGGCTCACCTGGGCCTCCCGCCTCCTGCCTCAGCGCCGCCCTCATGTCTCCCTGAATTTCAGTACAGGAGGGGCTGGACTCCCAGACAGATGGGTTATCTCTGAAGGTGGCAATCATTTCCCTTGGCCTTGCTACCTAAGTAGAAAGCATCAAGTAGGAAAGGTCAAAGGTGGTGGCAAAGAGCGCCCAGCAGTGTCCCTTGACCTACACCCTACGCTTCAGCAGGCAGCAAGGCCGCACGCAGACCAAACTCTGTTTTTGGACGAGTGCTAGTGTGAGGAGAGGGAAAAGCCTCCTCGATGCACAGAGAACTCAGGGAGGGCAGCTTCCTGTCCCGGTCAGCCTCCTGCAGAGGACAAGGTGACCGTGGCTGTCTAGGGAGACTGCTCACCACCTTAGTCATCTGCGTGGGGAGAGTCTACATGGATTACAAAATTGCCCACGGGAAAAAATAGCACATTTCTGTCATAGTTACAAAGAAAGATACAAACATAACCGTTTCAAAATGCAGATGCCTCTTTTTCTTTCTCTGTCTCTCTCAGTCAGGAGAAACTTGGACTTAGCCAACTCCCGAGCTGGACTTTTTAGACCAGATGGTTCATGGACTCCTGCCTCCCTCCTCACTTGGTGTCTACACACCCTCAGGGAGACCTGTGAAACAATCTGTAAAGGATTCACCGACATCCCTCGAGCTGGGGAGGTGTAACAGATGTGTTGGAATGAAGGTGAGAACCCCACGGTGGTGGACACCAGGTTCAAAGCTGACGTTCCTAAAGCCTCCATCTCCCGCAGAAGCCAGTGAGGTAACAAAGCCTGTCCTAGCCTTGGGGGAGCCAGCACAACAGGCAGTTCGCTTTCAGGAAGAATGGGTGGTAGCTGGTTTTTAAACTAGCCCCGTAGTTCCAGCTACGAGTTCTACAGCCAATGAGAGTGGCCTTAATGCTGGGAGGGGACTTCCGAGCTCAGAATTTCAGCCACACACTGTAAGATCCAGACAAATTAAACTGCCTCCCTCCAGCTTCCTTCTCATGTCACATGGCCCTTGGCAGAGCCTGGCAGGCGGGAGCCAGTGTGATGTTGCTGAGCAGAATGAGCAGCGGCCTCAGCACATTCAGGGCTCCGTGTTGGGGTCTCTGGCAGCTGGGAGTGTTAAGATCCATTGAAAAGAATTTAGATTCCTAATGAGAGCTGGCCTTCGCCTGTTTCAGGTGCCCAGGCCCTTCCCAAAGCCGTGCACACTCATGCTGAGAGGTCAAAGTCCTTAGTCTCAGAGACCGACATGGACTGATCACAGCAGGGATGGTGCTTGGAAACACAGCGCCGTGTAAAAGCTGGAGTGGATCGAAGGAAACACAGAGGAGTGGACCTACAGGGAACTGTACACAGTCTTTACAAAGAAACTGCCAAGGAAATCAAACAACAATTCCAAAACAAGAAAACAACACTGGGGGAAACGGAAATGAACACCGGGAAGCCCCGAAAATGTCCCTTCCGTCTGTTAGGGGCCCCAGTGCCTGCAAGGGCCCGGGAGGGAACACCAGCTTTCCACTTCCAAGCTGCCAAGGCCGCGGGCTGTTGTAGAGACGGAGAAACTGCATCCTGATCAGCTGGGCTTTGGATATTGCTTTTCATGACCGTTCTTGAGCAGAGCGCCCTGCCGGTGCCGAGGTGTTCTGAGGTGTGTGTGCCTGGTCCAAGTCTCGGGCACGCCTCCCCCCGTTCCCCAAGGGTCCTACCATCCCTTTCTTCTGTGGTCGCCATTTCACGATTTCACCTCTTCGCAGTCCTGGTCGGTGGAAAGTTCTACATCAGATAGTCCAACCTCCATCGCCATAATCAGCGAGATATCAGAGTCGCTGCTGACAGCTGGCTCCTGCTCACCTGGGAGAAGAGAGCAAAGTGCATGGTGAACACTGAGCTACGTCTTCAGATGATGCTTTTTATTTAGTACAATTATCTTTAATAGCATTTCTTTGGAGGTCAAGAGAAGATATTAGAAAAGTTGATTATTTTGTGTAAAACAACATTTAGTTAGAGTCATACTGTCACCCAAAATAAATTCTAAATGGGGCAAAAAGTTACATGTAAACAAAAGTAATAAAGCTAGAAGAAAATATATCAAAGTAGGAAAATATCTATCTAAACAGGGCAAGAAGTTCTATAAGAAAAAACAATTGAGCAATTCACAGAAGAAAAGATTGATAAGTGTGCATAAAAATTAAAAAACACAGAAAAAGATCAAAAGGCCTATATCACACTTGGAAATATTTGTAAAAATTTTATAAACAACTGCATTTTAAACATATTGAGAGCTTTTAAATCAATAAGAAAACTAACAGAATAACAGAAAAATGGGCAGATTACTATGGTACAATTCACAGAGGAGTATAATAAAAATGATCAATAAATAAAAGGTAAAAATGAGCTACTCTTTTTGTTTCTGAAATCTTGACTTTTTAAAAAAGATAGCCTTATAGTTAGTTAAGGGTACATTGAGGTAGGCACTTTGATAGATTACATGTAGAACTGTGAAATTTTCACCCAGTAACTTCATTTCCAGAATGTATTATAGAGAAATGATCAGATGCAAAAACATTCATTTAATCATTATTTATAGCAGCAAAAACATTCCATGTAACCAAGTCCAACAACAGAGAATATCCGAATGAACTACGTTACTTCTAAAGGACATCTTGTTACAACCATTTAAGTGACATTTCCAGAGAATTTGCTGTTACATTAGAATATGCTCACAGTATACTGAGAAGTAAAGACAATGTATTCAAAGCTTTTTATGCGGTGAGCTTGACATAGAAAGTTAATTAGAAGCGAGGAAACAAAAAAAATGCTACTAAGTGTTGTCTCAAGTTTTAAGACATATTCAGTCGTTTTTTTTTTTTTCTTTCCAGTTTTACTCCCAAACATTCTGCAAAGCACAAATATCATTCACTCACTCAAGGCATAATGAGTCCCCACTCTGTACTAAGGATTGTGCTAGGTGCTAAGGATGTAGTTGAGAGTGAGATGATTTCTGTCCAGTAGGCAGGCCGACCAGTAGCTGCTAGTCAATTATAAGACAATGGGATAAGCGTTGTGCTGGTGTCATAGCAGCAGGAAAGAGGGCTACATAACCATTTGCTGAATCAAAGCAGGCTTTCTGTAGGGTGCAATGACTAAACTGGATTCGACGGGGTAACTCGTATTTTAGCCAGAAGCATGAGAAGGAAGACTCTTTTAAGCACAGCAATAGCACATCGAGATGTCTGGAGGTGATAGGGAGCCCTTAGCTGGACATCAGATCATAGTTAAGTATGACTGGAATGCAGAGTCAAGCTAGGGAGTATGAACGGGGGAGTCAGGGGAGCTCAGCTGCAGAAAAGGCAGCTTTACAGCCAAAAGTTCTTGTACGTTCAATTATCCTGCAAGATAAATAGGCAATTAAAAGACCAAACAAAATGTCTAAGTACTGAAGATGGCTGATGGTTATTAAACTTTTGCACTGATATAATTTATTTCATGTTGAAGTACAGGTAAGAGCTCATCACAGTGGTATTGTGACTTTCATATAAATCTAGGGAAAAAAGGCAGCCGACTTAGAGTTCTGTAGAGATAGCTCACTGCACCTGCTCAGAGAGCTTCTCACCTTCACTTCTGGCTCCTTAGCCACCAGCCTCAGTAGATTTCTCACATTCATTCTCACCGTAGCGTTTTCTAAACTGGAATGTGTGAATTAAAAGCAAAAGGGGCCATGGGAACTGCGAAAACTATGGGCCGCTGAAGTCATGATGCTATTTTGGAAAGGGAACGTCCTGCACAGCTCAAGGCAAAGGTAAATTTAAATCAATAAAAATAGAGATTTGCAAAAAAAGGGTTCACTTTCCATGATATGACATTTGCATCAACCACATTATCTAATCATTTTTCATTTCAAAACATTAAAAAATTATCTGAAGACATTTGAAATTATTCCTTACTGTGCCCTATGTTTTCAACTGAACTTGGTCTGCTCCATACTTTTTAAAAGCAGTTTTTTATCCTTTAATCAAGGCAGATGTTTTTCTTTGAGACCGCGATCATACAAAGGAAAATGCTGTCACTAAGACATTTAGAAGGTTCTCTGCAGGTGAGTGTGAAGTAGCTATTAGCAATGTAATTTTTACCTTCTTTCCTGCAAAGGCCAATATAAAAATAATGCGGAAATAACAGTGGCCTTTATTAAATTCTCACAACAACCTTTCCATGTAGGTATTATTAGTACTGCTTTACAGGTAAAAAAAAAAAAAATCCTCTCAGTCCATTTTACACAATAGTACATTATCTACTTGACACACTTCCTTCTCTTGGGTTTCATGCATTGTAGAGACACAGAGAGCATTTAACCAGGGAGTGATGTGATCCACTTAATATTTTAAAAGATCACTCTGGCAGTTAAGTGAAGAATAGACCGGTGGGACAAAGGACAGGGATAAGCCAGAGGACACTATTGTGGAAAACAGATGAAACGCAATGGTGGTTTGTTGTGGCAATAGGACTGGAGATAAGAGGATAAATTAAAAAAGGGTTTGAGAAAAAGGATATACAGAAAAGCGATGGACTGGACAAGCAAAAGAAGAGAAACAGTGGCTCCTACATTTCTTGAGCAACACAGGTACTTTTACTGAACTGGAGAAACTGGAAGCCAAACAGGTGGGGATAGATAAAGAGTTGAGTTTTGCATGTGCGATGCTTCAGGTGCCCACACGAAAGCCAGTGTTGATGTGGAATTAATGGGCAGCTAGATGTAGAGTCTGGAGTGTAGAGGAGAGGCTGTGACTGTCAGTAAACTGGGAGGCTTCAGTGTAGAGAAGATACTTTAAACCATGGGAGCAGACGAGGTTTTCTAGAAAAAGACTGTAGAATGAAAAGATAACTCAGGGGTAGAGTTCTACAGGGATAGGAACATCAAAACCTATGGGCAAAAACTCAAACTGGTGCCTCCGAGATAATCTGTTTGGCCCATACAGTGCTCCTTTGAAAGTGTGAATTAGTTACCAGTATTTAAGTCAGGTTATTTCACATACAAATTTATATTTGAATTTTATCTTGAAAAAAAAAAATAGAATGTGGCAACACGTGCTCAGTTCCCAGATGGAAATCACTAGGGTGAACTGGGTAAGGGCTGTCCCCCTTAGCTCAAGGCAAAGAGGCTCGAGGGCACCGTGGTTGGCCAACAGTCTGCACACTGGATCATGTTACTTGCTTGGCCTGTGTAGACATTTGAGTTTCAAATATCAGGGAGAAGGCAGAGCACAGCAGAGGGTAAGCTCCCGAAGAGCCTGAAAATAGAGAACATTGTTTCACTGATTTGTTTCTGTTTTTTCTTTTAAATATATATATATTGATTTCAAAGAGGAAGGGCGAGGGAGAAAGAGAGAGAAATATCAATGATAGAGAGAATCATTGATTGACTACCTCCTACTCTGGGGATCGAGCCCACAACCAGGCATGTGCCCTGACCAGGAATCGAACAGTGAACTCCTGGTTCATAGGTCGATGCTCAACCACTGAGCATGCTGGTTGGGCCTTTTAAATATATTTTTGCTTCTTTACCTCTTATAGGTAATGACTCACTGTTACAGTCTATACCCAAGGAAATGAGATACAGTGGGTATCTCATTGGTTAGGGTGGATTTAAAGACTGATCCCAAGTCATCTAATTCTCAGCTTTGAACCTCTTTATCACAGCATTAAAGAGAATCTGATTAGCTGGTAAGCAGAAAATACTGCTCTCAATGGAGCCTTGTAACCTACTTTGTTGACCCATAACAATGCTTTCGTATATTTCTACATTTAATTCTAAGTAAATTTAATCAATAGCTTAACTGTGGCTAACAAAAAAATTCTGAGTGGTGGGATTTGTTTTATTAATTTCATAAATTATTATTTAATTTTTATTGGACTTACTGGAGTGACATTGGTTAATAAAGTGATATAGGCTTCAGGTGTACAGTACTAGAATACATCATCTGTATATTGTGTTGTATTCAGCACCCCAAGTCTCCTTCCATCACCATTTATTCCCCCATATCCCCTTTACCTCTCTCATCCCCATTTAATTTCACAAATTGTTAATACATTTGGTTTATCTCCATCCTCTTTAATAGATAAAATGTTACTGAAGGACTCAGAGGTCACCCTTTGTGAAATGGGCATTGCAATCAACTGTGGGTTGTATGTCACTGTCTACAGCAGAGGGTGTGGTTGAAGTTTCTTCCAACCTGAGACTGTAGGACCCTGAGGTCTGTCCTGTCTGGCCTGGGGCACACCTGGCCTGTCTCTATCACTTCTCTGGCTCAGGCCCATGCCATGGTCCACATTCTCATTTTAGAATTCTGCCATTGGCAAATGTTTGTAGCAGTGAAAATGAATTGAAGTTCCTCTCTGGCTTTGAGAGGCTCAAGTTTTGTATTTACTAACTAATAACAATATTAGTGCTTATCGAGTACTTAGTACATGATATCATTTCCATAGTTAGGTGATAAAACTAAAGCTTGAAAAAGTTAAAAATGCAGGGCGGGTTAAATCCTAGCCTTGTCTGATTCCAGAGTCCATGAACTTGACCATATCTACAGTACAGAGCTGAGATTCTTAACCAAAAGATTACTGGGCTTTCAGGGGAGTCCAGGTACCTAGAATGACAATCACACTTTTATGGGTATGTGCATATATGCATTTTTCTGGTGACAGGGTTTCCTTTACCAGATTCTCACAGAAACCAGACAAGGCTAAGAAGCATTCACTAAGAGTTTTTGCATCCTGGGTGAACTGAAGAGCACATTTTTGTCTGCAACAGAGTGGCTTGTTTTTAAAGCACATTTTGGTTCCATGTCACTGATGGTGTTCTATTTACTTCACATGAAGTCAGTGTTTTCCTCCTTAACTGTTTCTTTATGTTGGTTATTCAAAGCTAAAGCAGAAAGTTATCCTTCCCAGAATGAGGTTTGACACTTGCTCTGCTTCCTGTCTTATGAAAGAAGGCATAGGCGGTAGCAGGCCGGAATAAGCCCTCCTCTGTTAGGAAGTAACAAACACTGCCCTCGGAACAGTGCTCTCTGTGTTGAGGCGAAATACTTGGTGATGAGTATAATCCCCCAGGTGTCCTGATTCTCCAGCAGGTTTGGTGTTCACATGCTGGTCACTGCCCTGCATCACACAGAAGCCCATCTCCCCCCACCCCAATGCACTTGAAAAATAAGGTACCAAAGAAGAATAGCATCTCTCTGTCCACTGCTACCCATGCTGATCTCCTTGAAAATAGGACATCATTTCCATTCCCCGCTGTGTTACACAAGAACACCATTGGGAAGACGCTCAAGCCGACGGGATGACTGACAAGGCTACTGTCTTTGCATCTCGTCTCAGAATTGCGGTTTATTAGGGCTGGGGCACTGCCTATTATTCTCTGTCATCATCTCCGTAGGCAAGTTCATTAAGGAAAGTTCATTCTTCAATAAGGAAATGTACTCCTTCGAATTATTTTGTTAACAAGAATTTCGGAGGAGATAAACTTCCAATTTGGTTTACATTTTCCCTCTCGTGAGTGGCTTCTGCTGTGAGAATGGCAGGGCTCTGGGTCACTCTGGGTTGTGCGATCATGACAATGACAGCTGATTCCTCCCTACGGGTCAGGCATTGTGCTAAGTGATCACATATGCTCTGTGGTTATCCCAACAGCGACACTGTGAAGTAGGCATGTGGTTCCCCCAGTGACTGCTTCACATTTTACAGGGGAAGTCAACATGTCCAAAGTCAAGTCCATAGCAAGGGGCAGAAATGGAATCCTCTCCACGCGAACAAGTGCTGCTGACGGCTATGCTACTCCCAAGTGGCAGAGCTGTCAGATTTCTATTTGGCTGCCAAGCTGTTCTCACAGACAAGGCTTGGCCACCTCTGGGAACCAAGCGTTCCCAGCTGATGATGCAAACTCATCCATTCGGACAAGTGACTCCCGAAATCATTTGGATGTCACTGGTATTTTTGCCTCTTCAAATTCTTGCTCATAGTTATAAAAATAAACTTCATGAGCTCAAATCAGGAAAATTCTTCCTCACCTTTTAGATGGGGAGGTCTAAAGCATTGTTTTTATGCTGACTTGGAAAAAGGAGAATTCCCTGGAAGTCTGTATATTAAATTAGGTCACAATTGTCTGAATTCACTTGGCTTTTCTCTCTTCATCATTGTTTTTCTTCCTCTGTGACACTTCATCAAGCAAGAGAAATGTTTTCTTCAATGGCTCAAACTCCTTACTGATTTCCTTAACAGTTCATTCAGTGAGTAATTCCTTCCTAAGTGCCAAGAGAAGAAACACTGTGATATTTGCATTAGCTTTACATAGTTTTTGCAGCAAAAGGGACAAAATCTAGTGGACATTTATGCTGTTAGTAGCTTTTTTACAATCCCAATTACAAAACCCTACAGAAAACCTTAAGCAGTAAGCCTAGTATTTGGTGTATGGAAGGCTCTTGTAAATGTGAATATGATTGGGGAAAAAAAAGAGAAAGAGGAAGCTGCCAGATGGAATTAGAGGGACAGGCAGAGATCATGCAGACTCACCCATTTTTGCACTTGTATAAAATTATCCAGAGACTTCATTTATTTATTCACTTATTGATCACCTACTAGGTACTGGCACTTCTGATGAGCTTTGCAGGAGATAAAAGATTACCTTAAAATAGGCTCCGCCTCTAAGTTGAATTTGATCTAGTAAAATATATCAGACTTGTAGCTGCACATTTAATACAAGGTGATATGTGCTAAAAAGCAGGAATAAATAAAATGGCAAGAAATAAGGGGTGGGGAAATTTCACCTCTGATTGGGTCGCCAAAAGGGTTCATAAAGTAGGTGACATGTAAACCAGTGGGGAGAGATCTGATTAGTATTTTTAAGTATAAAGATGAGGAGAAATGACATTCCTTTCAGGAGAACCAGCATGACTAGGTATCAACAGAGCAAATGTCAGGCATGTGGATGGTTTGGTTTTGGTGTAGCTTAGGTTATGGAGAATGATAAGCTATGTGCCAGATGTAGCTGGTAGGTACTCTGCCCTCTTCCTGTTTCATAGGGAGGCTAGAAGGCTGGGAACTACATTTCCCAGACTCCCTTGCCAGCTGGATTTCTCCTAGGTCCTGCCAAGGAGATTGGAAGGCAGGAGGAAGAGGGAAGCTATTGTACTTCTGGGTCAGGCAGGTCACTGTGGGCTCCAGAAGTGCTTGCAATGCTTTCAACAGCATTGGAGGGAGGAAGATCCTGAGTCCCCAGTTTGCAGAAGTGCCTGTGGTTTCCCCAGCAGAAGCAAAAGCGCTCCAATGGCAGGACAGGGGTGTGTGCTCAGTTGCTCTGGGTAATGCTCTCTTGCTTCTCCAGTCTTCCGAACTCTTCCTCCCTCCCTCCCTCCTTCCTCCCTCCCTCCCTGCCTCCCTCCCTCCCTCCTTTCCTTCCTTCCTTCCTTCTTTCCTTCCTTCCTTCCTTCCTTCCTCCCTCCCTCCTTCCCTCCCTCCCTCCTTCCCTTCCTTCCTTCCTTCCTTCCTTCCTTCTTTCCTTCCTTTCTTCCTTCCTCCCTCCCTCCCTCCCTCCCTCCCTCCCTCTTCTTTCTTTCCCTTTCTTTCTTTCTTTCTTTCTTTCTTTCTTTCTTTCTTTCTTCTTTCTTTCTTCTTTCTGTACATCAACTTTATTGAAGCATAATTTACCTATAATAAATTGCATCTATTTAAAGTGTATGATTTGATGAGCTTTGATGGATGTGTAGTAAATCCCCCTACTTATAAATACCTAGAGTGATTTCCATTTTCCCTGCTGGTCTCATGGAATACAGGCAATAGGTTTGGAGAGAGAGGCTATACTAAAACCGAAGCGGGATTTGAATGCAGGCTTAAGTGTCCTGACTTTAACATACATGGATTATATTATGTTTGTGCATAAGAAGTACTGGCTTAGATAAACTGCTGCAAAAGGAGCAATGTCAGCTTCCTTATCCATAAATAGTAATAATTATAATACACTGCTTCATTTCCTGGTGTGTCTGGCACATGCTATGCCAGATAATGCCCACTTATTTCATATATTTACTGAAGACTTTCCCACAAGCCTCTTGGCTTCCTCCTTTGTCAATTAATGTGCTGGTAGACAAGGGGTATCCTCTCTTTCCCTGGCCACTACCCCACTGTTTCTGTAATGTTCGGTTTCTTCAGTGTTATTGGATGTAGTTGATGCATCAACATTTCATAAAGAGCTCATTTGCCATGTGACAGCCTCATCCTTGCTGCTTGTACAAATGCCATCCTGTTACAAGATAGTCCAGCGTGAGCGCCAGAAGAAACTAGAGAACAGAGCTCTGATGGAAACAGGTCTAGTTGAAAGGTCAAACCATAGGACATAGCACAGTGGGAAGCTTTCACCTCTCCCTGGAAGGGGGTGGGGAGGGGAGAACAGGAGTAGACACACTTTCTTACATATAAATTTTGAAAAGGAAAGAAGTATTTTAAATATAAGCTGCTAACATATCAGTCCTCAAGAAGAGCATCAGCAAATGATAAGGTAAATGAATAGCTCAATGCTAAACTGCAGATGGTGCATTGCTATGAGCACATTTGGGTCTCAAATGGCAGGCTTCATTTTATATCATCCTGCTCTATGACCACAATCGTATTTAAGGTCTTTAATATAGTGGCCATTTATGACCGCTCTGACCATCGGTTTTCCCAGAAAGCACGCGAGAAACCTGTTCGTAAAGCCTCCAGACTGAAAGTCGTTGGTTTAGAAGAACCCTTGGTTGCGGGCACCTCTGCCATAAAGGCTGCTTCATTTGCCTCCGGCAGGTTTGAGAACTGGTCACAGCTTGGTGTTTTGGGGGATGGTCAAGGAGGACAGGGCTACAAGTTGAGGCACAAATACGCCTTGAAAAACTGAGCACCTCACTCTTAGCTAAAGAAAGGAGGCCTGATGCTTTGACCCAGAGTATGGTTTATGATATCCCACCATATGTTTCTGAAATTCCTATAATTGTATGTGTTTACATGCCTTCTACAAAAGCCTAATGGATTCTCTCTAAAGCATATAACAGCAAGAGCAGTGGTCCAGTCACACATGTCATAAAATCATAACTGCATGCATTCGTCTGGCTCCCAGAATACAATTTCCAGCTCTTTGTGTTTAGAACAAAACCAGAATTTGTAACCAATATTTGGGCAGGCAATGGGGATACTGTGCCATGGGTTTAGGGTGAGAATAAAGTAGATACAAATGAGGTAAGCTGTTCAACAAGGCGAGGGCACAGGAAATATGGGGGACATTAAGCTCCCATATGGGGGACATTAAGCTCCCATATGGCTTTGCCTTCCATACTGCCCCTCAAAGACAGAAACCTCTGCTCTTCTGGTCTCTTGCGTCTTCTGTCACTTTGTTTCATAAGCAAGCGGATAAAGCTGGAAGTTTCCTTAATCCATCACTCACTCTCGGTCAATCAAATAAGCTAATGGCTATAAAGCACGGAGCCCAGTTTCTGGCTTAGAGAAACACTTACTAAAACAGCCTGTGATAGTGATCCTGTTAAAGCTGCTCTTCGATTGGCGGTCACAGCTGGATGAACCCATTCCACCAACTTAATCAGTGAGGAGGCAGATACGATAGTGTGTCTGGAAAAACATCCCATACAGTATCGATTTCATTTCATATCTGGACAATGCCAAAATGTAAATAATCTTTTAAAAATACTGACTCTAAAGTTCAACAGAATCTTCCCGACAGGTGGGGTCCAGTAGCAGTGACTCTCAAGGGCAAGGTTGGGGGAGGATGTGGGTTCAAAACCCTCAAGAGAAGGGATAAGGTGTTTATGCTTATCAGAGGAGAGTATGGCATTTTACAAAACGTTTGAGGGTGTGTTCACAAAGGGGAAATAAGAGAGTTGGGAAGAGCCGTTTTAGGAGCTAGAAGACCTAATCTCACACTGACATGATAAGCATTGTTCAATTTCACTAGCAGGTGCTGTGGGCTCCTTATCTGCTCTCAGAGGCTGGGCACTTTTGCATAGACTGTACTGAAGCTCCATCCCCAATGCTTTACAAATGGAACCAATATCACCCTAATAAATTCAATAAAAAAGAAATGTAATGGTTATCACTGGAATGAATAAATGAGTGGGAACATGTGAAGATATCGTGTTGATATTTTAAAGGCTAAAAATATTGACATCAATGCTACATAGCATACATTACACCAAGACTGCAAGGCCAGCCCTTAGAATAGGCAAAGAAAAGCTAGGTCTCGACCACACAGCAAGAAAACGGTTTCATTTATTTGCACGGGCCAGCAATCTTATTCCTGCCTCCCAGCCCCTCCACCTTAGGAGGGATCTTGTAAGGTCAGTTTATGGATTCTTGTTGCTCTTTCATGGTTTCAGTTAGGCTCAGCTCCTCCCTGTGGGAAGCCTGTTGCTATGGCAGCACAGGTGGGTGTGGCTAAACTGACTGTTGTGCCAACAGCTTGTTAAATATAAACATGGAGTGGTGAGAATTGAAAAGGTACCCTTTATGGTTGGACCATAGTGACTGGGTGAGCATATCAATGATAAACACAGACTTATGAAAAGGACTTAAAAACCAGCAATTTTCCAGTAGTAACAATGGAAATCTAAGACAGATGCATTTCATCTTAATAACCTTGAATCTGTGTTCAAAAGGCCAAATTCCCTGAACAAATCCCAGTGGGAGTTTCTGGAATTTAAGGAGGGGTGTTAAGGTCTTACTATTTCCTGCATGAGCCCCAGAGTGACCATTTCTCTCTCTCTCTCTCTCTCCCTCTCTCTCTCCTCTCTGATAAACTAATACAAACTCCACAAATCCCTTATGTAGACAGAGACTTTAGCAGATTGGCAAATGAGACCTATTTAAAGAAAATAGCACTTGCCAAAATCACTTCTACTTTGCACACATCTGTTAGAATCTAACTTTCTCCAAAGGTAGTTTCATCCCACCTCAGTATAGGCATTAATAAATATTAGACTACTCGCATATCCCTGATACTGTTGGTAAAATGGCTTTAATGAAATAGACTTCTAGATTAATTTCTGTGGAGGTCTTACAGATATTTTCAGAGTACTTTACAATGTCTTTTTTCGCTAGTTACAGTATTCTTTTTTAAAATAAACTTTAGTATAAAAAAGAAGTGCTGGGGACAGGAAGGGCCCTGAGAGGTTTCCATAACTTAATACTTTTCAAAAGCACACACACCAGCAGGGGAAATGGGGTTTGGGGCCAGGCGGGGCAGGCCGCCCCTGCCCTGCCCACAGACTGAGGGGCACACTGGGAGCTGGGCTCTTGTGGGTGGGGAGCTTCTCCCTCCCCCGCCCCACGACCAGTCACCTGCTGGGGACAAGGATGAGGCTAACACTAGTTACAGTATTCTTACTGTGTTTTGTGAGCTTTGCACAACATAAAGTCATTTCAACATATGGCCCACGTAGAGTCTGGATTTTGATTGTTTCTAAGGACCACGCTGCTGCTACTTAAAATGATCACTGATGTTGATGATGACTGCCTCCCGCCCCCCGCCCTGCCCTTAACTCCATAGTTGGCTTAAATATTTGTCCAGGACAGAGTTCCTGCCTCACCATGACCCGTTATGGCAGCAGACTGCATTGATCATTTTGATAGTATTTCTCAGTAGCCCACAACCTGTGGCTACTGTGGGACCTGTATTGTTGAAGGCTCTGCAGCCACAAGCGTAGCCTGCGTCCCAATAGGAAGGGGGTGCTCTATTGCTGGACAGGTCTTGCCATGTGGTCGTCAATGTTTACTTCTTTCTCTCTTGCAAATATTTTATCTTACGTTTCCACAGAACAACAGCTGCCCACACTATTTCTAAAGTGCCCTGTAAAGTGGGATGCTTTGTCAATGATGATAAATATGGCGCAGAGCGGTTAAAATCCAAAAATGCTCAAATCACACATAACCTGCTGCTCATCTGGTATGCAGCTGAGTCTCCATGGTTCCCAAGGGATCATCCTCAATTCCCAGAAACCCCCAGGGAGAGCAGACACCTTCACCCTGGGGGTCTGCAAGGCTGGCAAAAAGCAGCCAGGGTCCCGAGAACTTTACCTTTGCAGAGCCCGTTAGTGAACCCAGTAAATCCCAGGAGGCCTCTGTTTCCTCCACTCCCCCAAGAGAAAGTCTCCTGGGCAGGGGCAGAGGGTGTGGACAGCATGAGAGCTGGGTGAGATTTCTCTGAGACTATTTGAAGATTTTTTTCCTTCAAAACTTTGTAATTCCAGCCACATGGGTGAGTATATTTTTCTGTTTTATGGATGCATTTTTAGACATAGGGTTTCTCTAAGAGAGGAGGCATATGTAGGCACAAGGGAACCCTGGAAGTAAAAGACGAGGATGTCATAGCATAGACATGCATCAAAGTAAAGGCAAATTCCCAGCAATGTGCCTGGGAGGAGAAAACATTTGACTCTAAGCAATGAGCGGTATTATCTTATGAGAGTTAAGCCATGGTCCTGTGTTCCATAACTGTAATTGTTCTTCAAGATAGAAAAACAATAACACAGACCAGGCATCCTCAAACTACGGCCCGCCGAAAACATTTATCTGGCCTGCCGGGTGTTTTTGCCACTGCTGCCTGTTCTGCTTAGCAGTCGACTCGTCCCGGGCCCGCAGTGCACATGTGTGGAATGTCTGAGGGACAGTGAACTGGCCCCCTGTTCAAAAAGTTTGAGGACCTCTGACACAGACAGACTTCCTACCATTATTACCACCTTTCAAGTATTAAGCTCTCCAAATATATTATCTACCCTGTACCTTTGGTGGGAGATAAAATGCTGCTTAGCTGTGCCCAACTAATTAATTAGTAGAGCTTAGCTGCCACGAGTCCTAAGGAACTATAAAATGTAGTAACCTTGTTGCCTTATCTTTTTTTTGCTCAGCAGTTAATTTTATGACACTAAAGGCCTCTTTCCTTGGTAAAATTATATATCTGGAAAAACCAATTGCAATTCTTTCCAAAGCATCTTCTGTTCTGCTGGATCAAAGACTTAACTCTAGAACAGCCGTGGGCAAACTACGGCCCGCGGGCCGGATCCGGCCGTTTGAAATGAATAAAACTAAAAAAAAAAAAAAAAAAAGACCGTACCCTTTTATGTAATGATGTTTACTTTGAATTTATATTAGTTCACACAAACACTCCATCCATGCTTTTGTTCCGGCCCTCTGGTCCAGTTTAAGAACCCATTGTGGCCCTCGAGTCAAAAAGTTTGCCCACCCCTGCTCTAGAATCTCCAGAGAAAGCACCTCCTTTTACCAGTAGGTGATGCTGGCGCCAATGCTTATGCTCCAAGTGTCAGTGAATGCTTGAACCACAGGTCAGGTCCACACCGTTTCATGTGCAAAGGAGCAATTATTATAACAGCGCAGAGGAGTGCCCTTCTGCCCTATACAGCAATGTTGGCTGCCAGGATTAAACCTCCATGAAGGCCACAAACAAGGCAGGGCTGAATAAAAATGTATGTGTGTATATATATATATATATATATATATATATATATATATATATATACAAACATACACACATATATATACTAGAAGCTCGAGGCACTAAATTCGTGCAAGAGTAGGCCTTCCTTCCCCCGGCTGCCAGCGCCGGCTTCCCTCTGGCACCTGGAACCTGGGCTTCCCTTGCAGCCCCAGCTTCATCCAGAAGGACGTCCGGTCTAATTAGCATATTATGCTATACACACACACACACACACACACACACACATTGATTTCAGAGAGGAAGGGAGAGGGAGATAGAAACATCAATGATGAGATAGAATCATTGATTGACTGCCTCCTGCACGCCCCCTACTGGGGATCAAGCCCACAACCCGGGACTGTGCCCTTGACCAGAATTGAACCTGGGACCCTTCAGTCCACAGGCTGATGCTCTATCCACTGACCCAAACCAGCTAGGGCTATACTTGTATTTTCTATGGCTTTTCTTCTGGGACTTGGGTCCTCCCCACAGGGACCAGTGGTTGTCCATATTGCATACATGGGTAGATCCCACAAAAGGGTTCAGCTGGGGACTCCCCAAAACTGGGACAACAAAACTAGGTGAAGTTGGTCGGGTTGAAGAGAACGTTCCAGTTCCAATGCCCCTGAATAGGACGAGCATAGGATAGACACAGACAGAGTGTACACGGACCGCAGTGGTAAGACCACACTTAGGATGTGCGTGCGCCCAGGTCTGTCCTCTTTGGGTAGGCTTTCTGGGGCAGTGGCATGCGTTTTCCAAGTCTGGTTTTAGAAAGACTCGTGGAGGGAGCTGGCTAAGAATGAATGTTCTCAGCTCGCCTCTGAAAATTGAGATTTAGCAATCTGGGGTGAGGTCAGAGGTCTACACTGCAATTCCAGCCAGGTAGGTGTTCAGGCCACACCCGAGAAGCTCCACTGTGTTGAAACGAACCTGGGCTTTGGAGAGTGACCAGAGCTCTCATCCCTGCCTGCCAGTTACTCAAGGTGTGTGACTTTTGATGAGTTTCCTGGACTGTTCTTCACTTCAAATCCTTGTATGTAAAAGAGTAATAATGATTGCAAAAGTGAAATAAAACACAGAAAGCAAGCTCTCTGCAAGATCCTTGGCACAACGTATGTGCTTAATAATGTCTGACTTCCCTCTACTGTTTCCTCTGTAAATAACTAGGTCCGAATGCTTATTATGAGCCAGGCACTTTTCTAAGGAGTTTTATTACATTTAAACACCTGAGGTGTTATTACTTCCATTTTACAGATGAGGAAATGGAGGCTCAGAGAGGTTGAGCAATTTACCCAGGGTTGCACAGGCAGCAGGTGGCAGGGCTGGGCCTTGACTTAGCTCTACTGCCGAGGACTTGAATTATTTTCAGGGGTATAAGTTAGGACGAGGATTTCAAGACCTCTCTCTGCTGTCCAGTAAAGTCCTAGTGCCCTTGCCATTTGGTCATGTCCTCTGATGCCTCACCAGCTGACGTTGTCCTCCACTGTGGACACAGACACATACAAGTGTGCTTTGGCCAGAGAGTGTGTGAGTCTATTGTAGGGCACAGGTGCTAGGAACACACTGAACCTAAAATGAAGGGCTGCCTTACCTGTAGGGGCACATTTACTCTTTCTAGATATTAGACAGCCTTGAAGTCCAATAATGAAAAAGAATAATCTATAGGTTTGTTTTGGGAGCTGTCCCCTCTCCGATGAGCTCAGTTGGAACTACAGTTCCATTTGTAGGACTAATTGAGTCATGATCAGAAACTTCAAGTCTTCCTGCTGAGACATGTTAACGCCTTGACACCGAGTTGATGGTGCTGAGTCATGTGTCTGTGTGCAGGCATGCATATAGACCACACAAACGTGCAGATGTGTGTGTAAAGTACTGTCTGAGGCACGCACAGAGGCTTCACTTGGTTTGCAGACATGAATGTATATACATGCTTCTGTATGTAACTAGGTGCATGTGTGTTCTTGACACACACATGTGCATGTACATGCATGCTTAAACATAGGCATTTATGTGTGTTTGTGTGTGCCCATGCACACAAGTGTTTATCCCATTGCACGAATTTTCCCTAATTTCATAACAGGGAAGACATGCCTTCTAATCCATTGTGTTTCTGCTCAAACATTGCTTTCCAATTTTCTAATCAACTCCATATTTAAGTAACAGTTGCAGTGTTATTATAATGTGTTTTTTTTCCTTAAAAAATTCTTTCTACTGTTCTTGTTGCACAGCAGGAGTTTAAGTGCCGCCAATCCTTTCTAGCACCGACAGCTCTGATTAAGGCATAAGTTTTTATATAAATGAATGATTTGTTTGACAAAAGAATTTCGATGGAGCTTAAGTCTATAAATCTACTAATTGTTCCTCCCTGCTGTGAACATTAGTTACTAGTGAGCTTATTAACTGTGCATGCTGTTGCTTAATAAGCACACGTACAGTGTGCTGCATGATTTTACTATTGGTCTCATTTTAATGAGACCTAGTAGGACAATTCACAACAATGGTTGTCCCTTAGACATCAGTGCATATGAAAGAAGGACTGTTGCCCTGAAACTGTCCCTCAATTTCGGTCGCAAAGCTGTGGTAAAAGGCAGAGGACACCTTGTCTCCAGGGGGCTGTCTGACTCAGGCGCAGCCAACTGTTATCATAAGAGAATGAGGCCCATGATGCTGCTGCTTCCAACCTTTTCAAGCTGGTGGTATGTGTGCACACGTGTGCATGCATGTGCAGGGAGCTTGGCTTGCTTCTCACCCGGTGTCTTAGTCTGTGCTCCCCAGGAAGTCTCCAGAGTGAGGAGGAGGGACAGTCTACCTCTCATCCTGGCAGTCTCAGAATTATCCAGACCAAGTTCAGTGTGACCTAACTGATCATCACCACAGCTGTGTCCTGCATGGAGATGGGGAGGGGAGTTGGGCTGAAACACTTAACCACAATCTATTTTATTTTCTCCAGAAATTTCCCTGCAGATTTTTTTGCTAAAAAGGGGAAGGAAGTGCAGTGAAGATCACTCTATAAGAAGCTGTTGACTCAATTAATATTTGACAAAGGAGGTAAGAACATACAATGGAGCCAAGATAGTCTCTTCAATAAATGGTGTTGGGAAAATTGGACGGATATATGCAAGAAAATGAAACTAGACCACCAACTTACACCATACATAAAAATAAACTCAAAATGGATAAAGGACTTAAATGTACGACAGGAAACCATAAAAATTCTAGAAGAATCCAAAGGCAACAAAATCTCAGACATATGCCGAAGCAATTTCTTCACTGATACAGCTCCTAGGGCACTTGAAACTAAGGAGAAAATGAACAAATGGGACTACATCAAAATAAAAAGCTTCTGCACAGCAAAAGAAACCATCAACAAAACAATGAGAAAACCCACTGTGTGGGAAAATATATTTGCCAATGTCATATCTGATAAGGGACTAATCTCCAAAATTTATAGGGAACTCATACAACTTAACAAAAGGAAGATAAACAATCCAATCAAAAAATGGGCAAAGGACCTAAATAGACACCTTTCAAAAGAGGACATTCAGAAAGCCAAGAGACATATGAAAACATGCTCAAAGTCACTAATCATCCGAGAGATGCAAATCAAAACAACAATGAGGTACCATCTCACACCTGTCAGACTGGCTATCATCAACAAATCAACAAAGGACAAGTGCTGGAGAGGATGTGGAGAAAAAGGAACACTTGTGCACTGCTGGTGGGAATGCAGACTGGTGCAGCCACTATGGAAGACAGTATGGAGTTTCCTTAAAAAACTGAAAATGGAACTCCCATTTGACCCTGTGATCCCACTCCTAGGAATATATCCCAAGAAACCAGAAACACCAATCAGAAAGGATATATGCACCCCTATGTTCATAGCAGCACAATTCACCATAGCTAAGATCTGGAAACAGCCTAAGTGCCCATCAGTAGATGAATGGATTAGAAAACTGTGGTACATCTACACGATGGAATACTATGCTGCTCTAAAATGGAAGGAACTCTTACCATTTGCAACGTCATGGATGGAACTGGAGAGCATTATGCTAAGTG
Source organism: Myotis nattereri (assembly GCF_964212035.1). NCBI lineage: Eukaryota > Metazoa > Chordata > Mammalia > Chiroptera > Vespertilionidae > Myotis > Myotis nattereri. The sequence goes on along the minus strand of NC_138080.1, from coordinate 60,966,708 downwards.
AAATAAGCCAGTCAATGGAGGAAAAATACCATATGATCTCACTCATTCATGGATAATAGAGACCATTATAAACTTTTGAACAATAATAGATACAGAGGCAGAGCTGCCTCAAACAGATTGTCAAACGGCAGCGGGAAGGCCGGGGAGGGTTGGGGGACAGGAGGTAGAGGGGTAAGAGATCAACCAAAGGACTTGTATGCATGCATATAAGCATAACCAATGGACATAAGACACTGGGGGATACGGGAGGCTAGGGGACTGTCTAGGGCGGGGGGGGGGGGGGAAATGGACACATATGTAATACCCTTTGTAATACTTTAAGCAATAATAAAAAAAAAAAAGTAAAAAAAAAAAGCTGTTGAGTTAGATACTTCACATTTAAAATGTTTCCTTGTGGATTTTCTATGTGGGGTATGGGGCTCCATTGCTGCAAACTTGAAGGTTTATATCAATGAGTACTTGCAAAATTTTTGCTCCAAACTGTCCCCTAAGGCTACAGTTATAAACACAAAAAGAACATCAAGACTTAGACAACCTGAAATTATTAGTTTCTCAACAGATCATTTGTCTGAGGTCTTCATGCTCAAAACACTAAGATTATAAGTAGGGTGGCTGCCTTTGGAATACAACCAATAGAGAGCCGTGTAGAGGAAGACCTAATTATGACTTTCTAGGAATGGACACTAATGGGCTGTTGATTGACTGATGGGCTGCCTCATGATGCTCACAGGTTTCTCTGTAAATGGTGTTGTAAGGACGTCATCATTTTATATGAGATCATGGTAATAAAAGACTACAGCTTATAACTCAGTAGGACTCAAATGATCAATCAATGAAAAAGATAATGACAAGCAGGCTATGCAGTTCTGGCTCAGGATGTAAAGTAATTGTGATAATCGAAGTCAAGCAAGGTAATGTCATTTTTCATCCCCACAGACAAATGGTTGAGGATACAACCTAGAGCTCCCAGGCTTTGGAATCCATTTGAGAAAGGTGCTGCAGAGATACTTTTATATAAAGACATTTCAGTTGCACTGATGGGAACTTGGGATGTGTGTGTTCACAAGGGGGAGAGATGTGCACAGTGGGATCAGGGGCACATTTATGATTTATTGAGTGCTAGACACTGAGCCAGCAGCTGTATCTACATTGATACATTTCAACTGTGAGGTGGGTTTTATTTGGAGAATTTTTAAAAAGGGGAGATTGAGGACCCAGGGAGGTTAAGTGAGTTGGCTACTAATTCAGTGGCCAGCTAGGATTTGAGCCCAGATCCATTCAATGTCCAAGTCATCTGGCTTTCCCAAGGCCATATTATCTCTTAGTAGGGTCATTTTGATTCAATATGGGTTAATGTTACAAATAGCACCAATGGTATAAAACAAAAATGAAGAGCTTCATTTAAGCTACACTGGTTTCTGGGCACTTGGTTTTATGATATTTCCAGGGCATTTGCAGAAATTGATGCACAGTCAGGCGTGAGAGCCTTTTTCTACCACATTTTGCTTTGTTGCTATTTCTGCCACTTCATCTTTCTCCACCACTTTTAATTCCCTGTTTCTACTGTGTAGTCCAATATCAATGGTGATAAATAAATCATCAATCCATTCCTACAAGCCATTAGTCTCCCACCTTCCTCATGGTGGGGGGTACAGTTTGGCATCTGTGTTCCTGTGACATGGGGGTAGGGAGGCTGTGCCGTCCCATAGGAACTGGCTCTAGGGAGGCTGGTCTGCTGGGGCCTTGGAAGAATTTATCTATATGTATATATGTATAGATATTTTATTTTCAATAGCACACAAAATGAAAACATATATTGCAATGTAGTCTTTTCCATTTCTAATTATTGCTACTGTTAGTTTCCTTTAAAATTCAAAATATTCACTCATTCATTCATTCAGCTATTTATTGAGTCTAACTGGATGCCATAAACTAGCACAGATTATGGCATCCAGTTAGAGCATGAAGGTGAAAAGCCAGGGTTCAAATTCTATGAAGACCTATACATTCTGTGGGGTAACACATGCTTTCTCAAGGAATAATAACAGAGCTAACTATCTGAAAGGAGATAATTGTAGGAGGAGCACCAGATCCTACTTGCAATAGCAGAGAAGACGTCTCAGAGAACACAGCAGAAGGGTATGTACAGCTTGGTGGGTGGAGGGAAATGTGTCAGGGACAGTGTATCTGGAACCAGTGGCTTAGAAAGACTCCTGTGTGATGTGCCAGGTGGAAGTGGGGGAAAGACAGAGAGAGATGCAGAGGCCAAATGCTTACTGATTTGTTTCCACTAGCCAGCTTGAGATAAGTGATAAAAATGTTTTGAGAAAAAAACAGTGAACTAAGATCAGATTTCTATAGATGATTATCAAGGAAGCAGACTGGGAATGGCAAGACTAGAAACAGGGGAATGAAATGGCAGTCATGGCAAAAATCCAGGTAAGAGATGACAAGGTCTTAAAGGGTGGCAGTGGCAGAGGGAAATGGCACATGAAGAGAGGCTTATAGGAATAATGAACATGGCTTGGTGATTGTTTTACTATCCAGAGCCATAGCGTAGAAAGAATATAGGGTAATTGCATGTTATTGGCTTGAGCACTAGGAAGTAATTTCACTATAAAAACTGAAGTCACTAACTTATAAAATAAATCTATACACCAGTGCATTGCAAATATAACACAAATGTAGCATGCAACAAGGAAACTCTCTGAAAAGTTTGGTACCATACACAATTTCTGAAGCCAAGTATGTCATACAAGGTCATAATTTTCACTACGAGACAAAGCACATATTGAGGGCGGGGTGTGAGATGCTAATACAAAATGTGTGTTGAATTAGTGGATTAATTCTTCAATGGCAAGTCAATTGACTCTGTTTTTCCTTATTTTTAAATTTATTTTTAAAATAAGATTCATTAAAAAATTTATTTCACACCACAAGCATAGTTTAACAAGACAAATAGTATTTTATCTTTGAATTTTCACTCTTCAATATGTTTTAATTTCCAAGACCTCTTCCTCATTCTCTGAAAATTCCCATCATCTGTTTCTTTCCCATGGATGCACTATTACTTCATATCTCTAAGGATACAAATGATGGTTTATAGAATTCTGTGCTCTGAATTATTTTGGTTTCCTTGAAATTTATTTTTATTCATTATGTTCTCTCTTTTAGATTTAGTGTTTTGTTTTTTTTTCAACTCTCTAGCCATCCTTGCATTCCATTTCTATTTACAAACGAGGCATTGTGATTAAGTGGACATGGGTGGGGCTTGCCAACTGGGGAAGGGACCTCAATATGGGCCTAGGCCAGTGATTGGCAAACTGCGGCTCGCGAGCCACATGCGGCTCTTTGGCCCCTTGAGTGTGGCTCTTCCACAAAATACTGACTTCTGCGCATGGGCCATGAAGTTTCAATCGCACTGTATGTGCGCGCCCGCACGTGGTATTTTGTGGAAGAGCCACACTCAAGGGGCCAAAGGGCTGCATGTGGCTCGCGAGCCGCAGTTTGCTGACCACTGGCCTAGGGCAACTAGCAGAAGGCTCTGGATGGGGAGGGAACCTGGGGGGCATAAATGCTCTACAAAGTCTTTCAAACGATCTTCTTCTGAGCACCACTCTTTATTGCAGCCTTCCTGGGGACCTGACACTCTGAGGGCAAACCCACCTGCTTCTTACTGGTTTCTCCTTAGGAAGCACTGAGATTTCAGCTTTTCCTATTTCACGAAGAGAATTACCACGCACTTGCCATCCAAAATGTGTTGACATTTGTATTGTCTACTGTAATCTTTTCTCTTTTTTAGGTCCTTGTAGGTTTATACCTTTTACAAGGTTGGCAGGACTTGGTGAGATAGCAGAGATAAGCCTGCGGGTTCAATCGGCTTTGTGTTGCCAGAAGTCTTCAGTCGATTCTAGATGGTTCCTTTACCAAGATGACCAATCCTGATGCCCTTGAGTCTTAAATCACCTCAAAGGGACATCTTTTAATTCCATTTTTAACTCTGTGCTCTTAGTCTGGAGTAAGTGAGCTTCTCAGGCATTTCTTTGCAGGGACCATGTTTAACGATGTGGTCCAGTATTGGAGAGACAGTTGAGCCAGGGCAGAAACTCGATGTACCTCCTCTGCTTCGGTTTTTCCTTTGGGGATAGATATTGTTTGTTTCTACTGTACCAGAATGCTATGCAGGCCGAACAAGATACTGTGGGCGAATTATTCTTTGAGATCTTAGGAAGAACAATCAATCGACAAATTAAAGGTATTTTTTTCTGCTAGTAAAAGTGACCCAAGTGAAGAAATGAAAGTGCAGACAGGGTAATCAATTTGCCCAAGGGCCCACTGGTAATTGGAGGACAAATCAGGACTAAGGGCCAAACTTCCTGCCTCTGGCTAGTGGTGTTTCCATGATATTATCTTATCTCAAGTAGCCCCAGTAATGTTCTGATAGTTACACCCCCCACATCCCCCGGGACATTGAATTTCATTTCTGAAATACTTAGACTTACAGAATCCCGAGACTCTGAATTTTCAGGGCCAATCCTTATGTCATCCAAAAGGCATTTCAGCTGTTTCTGCTTTCTCAATCTCTGAATAATGAAACTCCCCATGATTTGTTATAGAATTGAAACGGAAAGAGAAATTTTATGTTATTTACACTTCATGCTGCTCAAACACTGAAAAAGTGCTGACCGGCCAACTGTGATTCCTGCCATTAGCTGCCACCTCCCTGCTGAGCCCCATGCTCAGTGTGACAGTGTCTGGTAAAATGCAGGTCTGCTCAACAGCCCTTTCCCCAGCTCATCTCAGGACAGCCGCTGAGCCACGGCACGTACCAAAGCAAGACAGCCTTGGGAGATGGTGCTATCAGTGAGTAACTCAGAACACGAGACAATCTCCCAGAAAGGGATGAGCTTAGTCCACTGGCTAAGTTACTTCGTTTCAGGAAGACATGTTTTTTCCGAGAGGATAGCGTGTGTCATGTCCGAGCAGAGTGTTCCAAGTGGTGATATATCTGTGGTCTAAAGGGATGAACTTTCTCCTAGGCTGTCTGAGAGTCTGCAGATCCTCAATCCTCCCTGTCAGAGGCACCAGACACATAAGACAGGAAAACCCTGGGAGGCTGGCCCTGTGGGCTTTCTTCGACTGACAAGTGTTTTTAATCCAGGAGGAATGTTATTATGGAAAACCCAGTGGCTTGTCGATTGGAGAGTTGCCATCTGGGTCACTTGATGATCAAGACATGTGCTTATTGCGATGATCTTTGCTCTTCAGAACAGCTGTCCCTCCGTGGAAGCTGTCATTTGAGCTGGAGGGCCCAGAAAGAAGGAGGTGATGTTGCTTCGGGACCTGGCACGTTACGAGACATGGGGAGCAGTGTCACAATCTGCAAATGCTTCGTTTTGTAAAGTCATCCACCGTGGCTTAGCTATTTCCTGAAGGGGAGATGATAGTGAGGTCTGCAATCTTGAAGGGTTGGCCGATTCTGTTGGCTGACACAATGGAATATGCTCACAGATCACAGCAGTCAATCTTGTCGGGGCTAATGTGAGTTTTATGGGCACCAAGGGAGACCATTCTCATAGCTGGATCCAGCCACTATATTATCCCCGGTCAGGAATAGCCACTTCGCCATTTCAGCTTTTTTGCCATTTCAGTCAAAAAAGCTAACGTGGCTACTCACTCTTGTTCTCCCTTGTAAACAGTGGAATGCTTTCTTGAGGTGTGTTTATTTCTGGATGCAACAGTATATTTAACAGTCACATAAAACCTGGAAATTGCTGCTTTGCAAATGCAGCAAAGTGTAGCTGCGCCTTTGAAGCAGAAATGTGATGCAGGAACATCACCAACCTTCCCCTTTCCTCTCAGTTGTCTGGACTCAGAGGCTCAGAATGGAGTTTCCTGGAAGAGTCCTGGAGACACACGCTTTCTTTTATTTTCACGTTCAGGCTGCGGTCAGAGCAAGCCAGGGCACTGACAAGTTTTGAACACAGATGTTCTGAAGGCTTCGTGAATTGTTCCTTAAACAATAAACACAGAACTTTAAAAATGCAAAGTGGATGGCATTCCTGGCCCGATTTTAAGAGAAAGTGTCTTTAGCAATGAAGAATCCCCAGAGAGGTTTATAGTGAGTCCCTCAAATGAGAGAGAGTGGCTCGTTCCAGAGACTCTGATGAAGTCTTTGGGAGTCTTTTCAAGATCGGCATGGACTCCTGGTGACTGCAGTGACAGTCGTTAATGACTTTTTTTCTGGGCTTTAGTTTCAGCTGTGCTGAGATAATTACTTCTGTCCTCGTGACTGCATTTTGAAGAGTATGAACCTCCCTCCCCCACCCCCCCCCAAAAAAGGCTGACCCATCTCCAGGTTCTCTGCAAAGGGATGGTGGTTTAGTAGCTGACTGTCCTCTGGTGAAGATTATTAAGACATTCAGGAACTCACCCTTTTGCACACTCAAGGGATGCTTCCTGCCTCTATTTCTACTGAAGAGATGTGGACAGCAAAGGAGGCAGCCTCTCCAACCTCCCACCTTTGCTGCCTGCCCACTGCCCAATGCACAAGGGATCTGAAGGGAAGCAGGTCTGTGATTCTTGACCCCATCACCCATTTTGAGACAATAAAAAGGAGTGTGTGTGTGTGGGGGGGGGGGGGGAGGAAGGTGAGGAATTGGTAAAGAGATCATGGAGAGAGAATTGTCTTGCTGAATCCACTGCTCTAGCCAGAGGGGTGGGAAAGGCTCCTTCCCAACCCACACCCAGTGTGGGAACCCCAGGGATGCTGAACTATGTCCCCTGTAGGTGGGGCTCAGGGAGAAGTGACTCGGTCTTAGAAAAGCTAAAGCAGGCAGACATAGACTCAGGTCTCTTTCCTGACTGGCGTCTGGGAGAGGAGGTGATGGCCAGGTGGCGCCAGGGGCCAGGGAATGGCACTGTACTGGAGAAGGCTGTCGGAGCAGGTGATGTGTGACTGCCCTAGAGCAGGCCACGTGGGACAGCGAGCAGGATTGGGCTCCACTTGGGCCTCTCCCTAAGGACCTCCTGATGGGTCAGGCACTTCAGCAGACAGAGGCTGCAAGCAGACTGCTGGATGCCCAGGGGTTGCAAGAGGCCTCCTGAGTAAGCAATAGAGAACCTTCTGTCTGGAGTCATGGGAATTGTTACAAGGGAAAGGGCCCTGCAGGAAAAATAATTCTTTTGTCTGAGTTTGAGATCTAAAGGGTCTCTTAGAACTGTCCATTACCTAAGAGTGAGCAGAAAATTCTTGCTGGAATTTTCACCCAGGGGCTGGGGAATATTGCAGCCACTCAACACAGTTGTGGCCGTGCAGCCAACAAAGAGGTATCTGAATACATCACAAATGACATTTGCCCAACATATTAGATACACTTTACACCCCCAAGGATCGGGGTTGATAGAAAGTTAGCAAAGGGAGTTTCTCAGAGGAATCCCATACCACATTTCATTTAAACAGGCTGAGTTTTAGCAGTAACTCACGTGTACTGCTTCCTTCCGTAAAACTAGAAGACCAGGTTTTACACATTATGCCATGTGCTCCTCAGAGTATTGAGGCAGATTTACAGCATCCTGATTCTGTCATCCCCAAGTCTCTTTCTGCCCCAGCTCCCTCCGCCCTCCACTCTCCACCCATGGGCTGACAGGGGGGTCCTTCTAGTTTGAGGTGAAGGAAGGGCGAATGGGTAACGATCTAGAGGCACAATTAGATGGTTGTGGAGATTCAGTACAGGAAACGGGTGGTGGCATCCACAACTTCCTTGAGAAACAAAGGGAAGGCTTCCGGCCCCCTGAGAAGACGTGGAGCACACTGAGTGTCTTGGGAAGGGGTTGATAAGTCTTCCTCTTCGTGTCTTTTTCTAGCTCCTCCCTGGAATCTCCCAACACCCAGGGCTGTTTGTTTAGCTGCGTTTTCCTTTGAGGCTAAGGGACTTTTCCCCTTCTGAAGCAAGTCCAACAACTGCAGCCTGGGCTTGGGGAATCGGAGGGGAAAGTAAGCTTTGGTGCCATCAGACAGGCAGATAGACAGCGGTGAGTGAGCTCAGGACATTCGTACAAATGGCCACTTGCACTCACCAAGGTGCAGGAGAAACACTGCGAGTTGGCACTGCCACGTGAGATTATACAAAGTGGAATGTCAGAAACATTAAAGATATGTGTAAAGAATGTCTTTCTCTCAAATGTCAGACTTGCAACAAGTTGAGATTTCCTTTGCTGTGTCAATGCTTTTTCTTGTTACTTTTCCCTGGGAGCTAAAGATGATCCTTTAGCACCAGATTTTCCCATCTTCCGCTAAAGGCAATCTGTTAGACCCCCCTTCCTGCCTCCAAGTGCTGAGATGACTTTTACCTGTATTTGACTGACCCATGAAGAGTCTTTGCCAGGAAAGGAAGAACAGAGAGAGGGATGAATGAGGATTCAAATAGGAGCTACACACATTATTGAGCTCTAAGAAGTTTAGAAAAATGGAGGAAAAGAATAAATAAAATGAGAAGGGAGTGAGCATCTGTATCCATTTTCTCCCCTAGTGCACCTTTGAGCATCGAGTAGTTAGCATGGGGTTCTGGCCAGAGGCTTCTCTGAATTCCAGCTCCCCCTGCTACTATGACCGTGGGCCAGTCACTTCAATCTCTCTGTGCCTTTGTTGTTGCATCAGTAAAATGCTAAAAATATTTCCCGTAGAGTTGTTGTGAGTTAATTTCATAAGTGGTTTTAAAGGGTGCCTGTTGCATAGTTGGTGTTATATATTTATTAGCTACTGTTATTTCCTCATTTTCTAGTAATTTCTTGGGTCTGTAGAGATGTGAGGTGGGAAAAGATGATGTGAAGAAAAATCAGGTCCAACCCCCAATGGGTTGTGACATGTAGCAATACTGAATCACAACTACATTTATTTTTCCATCCAAATTTTTTTTTTGGATAGCATTAGAGAGTTGGTTACAATAATGTTGATGAGAACTTGAATTTTTTCACCCACTTATTCATGCATCTGTGATTGTTTATTTATTTGAGTTAGGGCACAAGGCAATCAATTTACAAACCTGTAGAGAGCAGAGAATTTTCCCCTTAAGGAATCTACAGTCATTTGGTTAATAGTACAAACCATTAACATCTAATCAGAATTATTATATTTGAACTATTCTGTTAAATCCCCATAAATCAAAGCAATCATAAATAAATGGTCTAGGAAAAATATTTCGTGAAAAAATTCAGTTTCTATACTATAAGATTGATATCTCTGAGTCTCTACCAATACCTTCCTTTGAAATTACCTGTCATTTTTCCTTCTGTGTGAATAGGGGCTCCTTGTTTCAAGCTTAGACTGAACACTTTCACCTCAGGTCATTCAATCAACATCTACTGAACGCCTGCTATGACCTGAACACTTGGAGTCTATGTTGGGCAAAAACAGTTTACAGATTATAAATTATATGGATACTGATCACAATTTTCAATTTCATTTTTGATGTTTTTTTAAACCCACATGTTATGCCTCTTCATTTGCCATCTGGGATTTACTGAGATGTATGAAGCATGTAGTCACTTTTCAAAATAAGGAATCTACTAGAGGACACATTTTCTTCTGAATATTTAAAAAATCATTTCACTGCAAGGACAATAATGCATATTGGACTTGGTTCTTCTCATGGGCTCAAAAAAGGCTCATGTGTTCAAGGTTGTTGAGCTGCTAGCAACATTCTATCAGGCCTCCCTGTATACTGCACAGAGGCCACTGATGGATGTACCTGATGGTAACTGAAGATGTCCAATGACTGGAAACGTATAGGATAATCTTGTGCTGTGAAAAGAGAACTTATTCTTTGATCTGAATCAGCCACTTACTCCTCTGGGCCACAATTTTCTCATGGTAAAAATTGGAAGTTTATCATGGCAAAAATAAATGAAATGACCTTCAAGGTTCTCCCATCCCTAAATTACTAGGATTCTAAATGAGTCCCCCCCCCTTTGGGGCCACTTGCCACACGTGGCTCCCGAACACTTGATTCATGGCTGGTAGAACTGAGATGTGCTGTAAGTAACAAATACTCACCAGATTCTCAGTTAGTACCAAAAAACATAAAATATGTTGGATATATTGGGCTAAAAATATGATTAAAATGAGCTTCACCCATTTTTGTAGTGTGGTTATAGAAAACGTATAACTGCATTTGCATTATTAACATTGGGCAGCACCACTCTACACCTACAAAACAAAGGGATCAAAACCTATCTTTAAGGACTTTAAATGTTTAATGGCGAGTGTTTCAATATTGTGGTCCTTATGCCTCTCAAAGTCAAGTTAAAATACTTATCTACCCAAAATGAATAAACCTTGCATGCACAGATATTTATCACCAAGTTCCTCTTGAGGTTGCTTTCTCTCCAGGTCCTGTGCGAGTCCTATGATTACAACACTCAACGGTCAGCCCCTATGGTTTTGCCTCAAGTAGATCATAACAGATGATCAGGAAATACACCAAAATGTTAAGAATGATTATTTCTGGGTAATGGGGTACTGAGTGATTTTTGAATTTTTTAAATTCTTTTCTTCATCTTTCAATCTTTTAACAATGAAGACTATTATGCTTCTTCATTAGAAAAGTGCATACCTTTGAATTTCAGCATGAATGGTTTATAAATTGTATAAACATGGCAAATGTGTAAAAAAGAGGACATTTAAAAGGAAATACCCTAAAATACTTTAATCTGCTTTTCTATATTTCCAAACTTTCTATAGTGAATTGGTTATTTCTATCCAGGGAGGAAATACACCTTATTTAAAACTTACACTATCCATCCCCCCTTTTAACCTTTAACCTATGTAAATCTGCAGGCTGGCTTTCTCAGAACGCCTGAAGCTATCTCTACTGTATTAAAGTGATGAGTAAATACTTCAGATTTTTTGCTTCAATCTTCAATATTTTTACAACTATCATCAAACAGAACAGTACTGAGTTAAGAGTTTATGCAGGAGTTGGGAAAGAAACCCCCAACGGTATTTTAATATGCCACATGCACAGGGGCTTAGGTTGTACTGGGAAAATGCCCTTCTAATTGGGTGTCATTTACATCTGAGTCCTGTGGCAGCAAGGGAGAGCACTTTCCTGTGTGCAGTCCAGACCAGTACACACACACACACACACACACACACACACACACACACACACATACACGCACGCACAGGCGTGAGGGGGGTTGTGCCCTATCTCAGTCCCACTGAGCATCCCCAACAGCTGCTTTTCTCACCTGCCCTCCCTTCTTGAGGCCAGACCCACCGCCCTACCTGCTGCAGAGCTGGCATCAGTGTGCGGGCAGGCAGGACAGAGCCAGGTGTGCTGTCTGCCCTGCTGGATCTGCAAGAGCCGGGCTTCTAAAGGCCTGTCAGGTATAATTGTTTAACCTGGCAATTTTTTTGGTCTTCCTGAGGGAATGTTTTTTTTCCAGCTCCTACAAGGCAACAGCCCTCTTGAATATGGCACTACTGAGCACAGAACTTACTGTTAGTAGAAAAGATAACTTCTCCCTCCTGCGGGGTGGGGTCTGTATCCTGGACCACCTGCAAGGCTCCCACAGTCCGAACAGCAGGGTCCAAAGTGACTGAACTTTCATTTACAGTCGTGTCGCTTGCACCTGTGATCTGGTTGGTTGGTGGGCCTCCCAGAGATCCCTCGTAGTCGGTGGGCAAGTCGTCCATGCAGTCGGCATTGGGCTGACAGGAGCAGAAAAGAATCTGTTCTCAGTGTGTGTCATCAAGTTAGAGGCAAAATGTCTGCAGCCTAGATATTTTGTCCTGATGGAAAACCAAGTTCTTTACTGCTTTCTTCCTGAACCATTTTATTTTAAAAATGTCCACATGTAATGAACAGAAAAACATTTTCCAAAATTTCCTTTCCAAAGATTCCATTTTGATCTACATACAAGGTTTTAATCCCAGGAGTAGCAATATAATTACATAAGACCTATGCATTATTTGCAAATACAGATGACATGAGAGGGGGATATAGAATTGTGAATTATTCAACACACACACACACACAGACACACACACAGGCACACACACAGACACACACACACACACACACACTACAAGGTGAGGCTATTTTTTGTTGTTAGACATAATCCAAAAACCTGCTATTGAAAAAAAGCTCTATTTATTTAACATGCAATTGAGCTAAATGAAAATCTTAGAATCATGACACTAGGGTAAGACCATGGAGTGTAACTACCCATCATTGCAGGACTCTTCCCCCAGTATCCACTTGTACAACATAGAAACGGGAGCTCTCTGCTTTGCAAGGCAGCCTGCGTTGCTCAGCTTTGCTAGACTATTCCACTATTGGGGAACGTGGCAAGTTTTACTCGTTGGTTTTAGTTCTGCTGTTTAAAGTGATATTGAATATATTTATATCTCTTTCACAAGCAGCTTTTAAAATGACTTTCAATTGCTATACATTCACCCAAACTCATAAGAAAGGTGGTATTGGAATAAGATGGGCTTGAGAAATACTAAGATAGCTATTAATTATTATTACTTTTTCTCTGTTCTGAACATCAATATTGTCTTGAATGATGATAATTAAGTGGTTTTGCACCCCTAATGGATAAAGAACAAGGTGTGCAGGTGGGAATTCTGGGTTGACAATGATTATGTTGTGTTAAAAGTTCATTAAAAGAGAAAATCTATAGCTCAAGGACTCATTGGGAGCAAAAAGCAAAAAACTCAAAGTACTGGACTCTTGCCCTAAGTTTCTGCTATTAAACCAGTCTTCTGACCACCAACCTGTGTTTCCAGCAGCTGGAAATCTCCACCACTCCACAAAACCCTCAAATTCAGCTCTTTCCCTTTTTTTCTGTATTCTCTCTCTCTTTTTTTGCTTCTTTGTCTCTGTTGGAAGTGAATCAAGTCATTGAAACTCAAGTTGTTGAAGGTCAATTCACTGAATGACTGAACTGCCAAACGCACTGATTGAGACGCTGATCATGAGCAATTATGCTATGAACATTTCTCATCCGATTACTGGTCTCCTAATCTCCCTATAGTTTCCTCCCAGTACATCTCATTCTCCACTTTCTCAACAGAGCACTCTTTTTAAAAAACACAGATATGGCCCTAACCGGTTTGGCTCAGTGGATAGAGCATCGGCCTGTGGACTGAAAGGTCCCAGGTTTGATTCCTGTCAAGGGCATGTACCTTGGTTGTAGACAAGATCTCCAGTAGGGGGTGTGCAGGAGGCAGCTGATCGATGTTACTCTCTCATTGATGTTTCTAACTCTCTATCCCTCTCCCTTCCTTTTTGTAAAAAAATCAATAAAATACATTTAAAAAACCAAAAATAAAACACAGATATGATTCTTCTTTTCTCCTAAAGAATTAATTACAATCTTAGTGTGGCAACACAGGCACCCTATAGCCTCGGCTAGCCTACTCTTCTGGCCTCACCTCCAGCCTTTGGAAACACACCGAACACCATATATTCCCTATCTCAGAGCTTGAGCTAATGCTGTTCCTCCGCTCAGGGTGACATCTGCCCCAATCATCCAGCTCCCCTTTCCCACCCTAAGATCTCAAATTAACCCACCTGGGGAACTCCTAATCACCCCTCAATTCCAAGTCCAAATGTCACCTTTTCTAAGTAGCGTTCCCTCCCAGGTAGCCATCCTCAGTAGTATAACACCTTATTCTTAATTCTCCCACACTGTTATGGGTCACTGCACTTTCTCATTCTACTAGTCTGCCTTCTTAAAATTCCAGTTTTATTAAGATATAGTTAACATGTAATACTGCATTGTAATACTGTATTAATTTAAGGTGTACACGTAATGATTTGGTATATGTATATATTGCCAAATGAGCACCACAATCAGTTTCATTAACATCCATCACCTCACCTAGTTACATTTTTTCTTGTGATGAGAACTTTTAAGAGCTACTGTCTTAGCAACTTTCAAATATACAAAACAGTATTGTTAACTAAAGTCACCATGTTGTACACCCTCAGAACTTATTTATCTTATAATTGGATGTTTGTACCTTTTAACCACCTTCACACATTTTGTCCACCTTCCACCACCTGCCTCTGGCAACCACCTGTCTGTTTTCTGTTTCTATGAGTTCAGTTTTGTGGATTCCACATATAAGTGATACACAAGCCTTTTAAAATAACTCAATTACATTATATTGCTCTTGAATCATCTAGTGCCTGACAATTAGTAAGTGGTCAGAAAATGTTGATTTGAAAATTTCATCCGAGTCTCAGTTTACTGCTGTGAAAACTTGGGGACATTAGAATCTGCCCTACATTAAGAGAGGATTTGAAAAAATATTTTAAAAACTGACAAGTTCTGTTCAAAGGTAAGGTGCACTATTGAAGGGTAGCAGAAAATACCACCCCTCCATATATTGGCATAAGGATTATTTTGAACTGAAATAATTGAGAAGGACATAAAGACATGCTCTCTGTCCTTCTTCTATGTGCATAAAAGCAGGATATGCATTTGTAAGTGTGTGCCCCCTCTGTATCAGGAAGGTGAGAACATTCTTATCACCAGTGTTTGGGAATTGACTCTGAAATGGATCTGCACAAACGAACCTTACGAACATGACCTTATCTGCCCTTAGTTTCCCCAAGACATTTACCTCCTCACAATCTGCTGTTCTAGAAACCCAGAGTTCTTTTCCTTTGTCTTGTTGCTTCTCTAAAATTTCATTGCTCTTTTTTTGAAGATGCTATATAAGCTCAACTTCTAAGCACCTTTTTGAGTTACTCATCACTCAGCATTCCCATGTGTAGGTGTGGTGCATGTGTTAATAAATGTTGGCTTGATTTTCTCTTGTTAATCTTTTATGAGTCTAATTTACAGAGCCCCAGCAGGAGAACCTAGATAGGTAGGAGGAAAAATAATTTCTTCCCCTCCCTAATACCATGTAAAGATGCTTCTAAGCAAAACCCATTGTGTGGGGTATTGGGGAGGAAAAGGTTTCCTAGTGAGGATAGTGTGCCATAAGCATCTGAATGCAATCATATATGTGATAACAACTGACATGTTTTTCAAAATGTTGTGTTTGCTTGTCGATATTGTTCCTTTATTTCTTTTCTTTATTTAAAAACATATTTTATCAATTTTGATGTAGGGTGTTTGCCTTTACTTTGTGGACTAGTAAGAACAGTGTTACATCTTTAATGGAGGAAGGAGAGGAAAGAGAAGGACGGAATTAGCTCACTGAGACTGAGTTAGCAGGCATAAATAATTTGGGTTAGATATAATATTGAATACATCAGCCTTACTAACTCTCACATAGATTATATCTGCTCTAAATGGTTCATCAAATAGCAGGTTTTGAAAAGAAACCCAATTTATAATCGCCTAGAGGAATTATCATCGTAATGTTTAGTAAAAGATGTCAAATATCATCTGAAAGCGAACAAGGTATAGGTATTCAAATTCAGGTTAGCATGGGGAAACTCCTCAAGACAACCAACTGCCAAAGAGTCAAGGATTCGTGAATATACCAGCTACACTGTCTTTGCCATCAAACAGTCATCCTATTCACACCTGGATAACAAGTGACGGGAGAAGGTGCTGGGATATGAAAAGCCCAGTTTATATGGTACATTATAGGCGTATTCTCTGAAACCTGCGTTCTCTCATCTTACAGGACACCTAGACCTGACTGAAGAGAAAGGAGGCTGAAGCACCATGATGTAGATAAAGAGATAAAAACACTTCTGACAATAAAGGACCCCCCCTCCTCTCACCTTTCAGTTCAGTATTCTGTTTCTCCTGATAAAATATAATGAAAAAATATGCCCATCGTAATGGGAATTTCATGAGCCCTGAGCTGTGCTTTTATTCTTTAGTTCACTTTAGAGAAATCCACTTACAAAATAAAAATGTTTCCAGCTCTTAGCTTTCAACTTATATTTACAGTAGGTCCTCGGGTTACATCGGAGATCCGTTCCTACGGCGCGACGTAATGTGATTTTTGCCCTAAGTCGGAACCCCCCTACATAAGCACCTAGGTCACTCACATGAAGCACATACACAGCAGAAATGAAGTGAAACATTAAAAAAATTTAAAAGAAAAATAACAATTCCTGACCTTTACTTGTGGTAAATAAATAATAAGAAACATAAAGCACATATGTACATACGTCGAAATGACGAAACTTTTTTTTTTTTAATAAATAAATGGGAGATGGCGACGTAACCACGAAACGACATACGTCAAGTCTGACGTAACCCAAGGACTGTCTGTATTTGCCTGCTTTAGCACAGGAAGCCACAAGGATACTCAGTTAAAACAACAGAAACAAAAAACCCCCCAAAATCCTGCCACCTGTATTTGGACTAGCTAGTTGATCAAGATTACAACCAAGTCCTTGGTGAGTGGACATTGATCAAAGAGGGATCAGGGTGAATTTCATAAATTATGATTCTGTGACTGGCAGCCTTCAGACTCAGAAGGGCTATGTGCCACAGACATTTACTGAACAATTAGCATACATAAGGGATACAGAGATGGAGGACCAACAAGCACCAATTACCAGAGAGTGACAGGCGCTTTTTAATTTTCCTTGATTGAGAGGAAATGGAGTATAGGAGTTTAGGAAGATCGTAAAGCTATTCCATAAGTTGTATAAAAAGGATTTTCAGTTAGCTATAGGAAGTGTTTTCTAACTAAGAAGGTTATGAGTTTGGCCAATGACATGGAAAGTTCTAAGAATGGAGTAAAAATTTCATCTCTTTGGCATAATTTAGGCATGGTGCTACTCAGAGATGGAGGATAGAGTGGAAACAACAACCAAAATTTCCCCCAGATCCAGACTTCAGTATCAACCACCAGGACAAAAACAGAGAAGCCTCAGGGAGGCACGAGGCAGGGCGAGGGGGGAGTCATATGCCTCGGTGCTGCTGAGAAGTAGCGTAATCCAAGTGTCTTCCTCATGGAGGATGTTCTGTTCTCTGGGGCGAGCTCGGATGGGTGTCACGTTCCTGTTCGCCTGGCCTTTAAGAATCCTTGGCAAAACCCAAAAGATGCTACCAATGTTTATTTTTCTAGAAGCCAAGCATGCTAAGTAAAATCCTACCCGCGTATAAACCCTGGCCAGAAGGCCCACCTGCTAAAAGTCACAATGCTAAACGTTTTGTTAATAAGCCAAATGGCCACCCAATACTTCTCTTTTAAAAACAATGAATAGCTGTATTCTCAACTCATTTACAAGTAGCTTCTGGAGAAGTTGAACCCCCCCAGGAAAAGTCTGGAGTCAAAGTTATTTAGTACAAAATTTGGCTTCATGGTTCTGAAGAAGGAGTATTGGAATGGACCCTTAGGAGCTTTGAAAGTACCCTGAGCAATAGGAGTGAGGTCAGGTGGTGTGACGCTCTCTAATTGTGAGTATGTATTCTAAAGGTGTCAGAGACCAAGACACATGTACATACATGCAAGCACACATATACATACATTCCCCCCTCCCTTGTAAGAACCAGTTACGGCCAGGAGTGTGAAAAGTGCAAGCATTGAGATGAATTTCTAAGTCACCAGCATCTGGTAGAGATGCTGGGTGTTAACTAATGTTTCATGTTCACAGTAATTGATTTTCACCTTGACTACATTATGCATTTACAACCCTGGTCTGAGAATTTAATGCATTGCCTTTCAAAATCTAATTCAAAGATACAGTCACACCAGCTGATTTGTTTCTGGTGCATCAACCGTGAAAACCAGCACTCAGCTGGCACAGAGGAAGCTGGTCCAGGGGAGAAACTTCAGCCAATGCACAGCCCCCTAAGGCCTCAGGTGTGCCCTCTCCAGCAGAGTCCCTCTGATAGTCCTAGAATAATGAGCCCCTCGGCATTAAAGAAAACCTTTGATATCTGACCTGCTCCTTCCTCCTCCAGTGACATCTTGGGACCATTAACATTCTCTTTGTTCTCTGCCATTAGTGAGAAGTGACAACAGGGAGGTTGCAAGTACCTTGCAGGGGAGGGGGAGTGCAGGGGAGGGGGAGTGCAGGGGAGGGGGAGTGCAGGGGAGGGGGAGTGCAGGGGAGGGGGAGGCCGGTTTCTGCAGCCTGCCTGTCTAGCTCCTTCTAGCCAGTGCCTGTGTTTTTCTGACATCGCTCTGTGCAGCCCTCGGATTGGGTGGCCTGGCTGGCTTCCTGCCCTCACATGGCAGCTGCTGTCTCACCAACCACCAGTCCGTGGGCTTCACTTGCCATGGGCCTGGGAAAGTCTTTCCCTGGAGTGTCAAGCCAGCCAGCTGGTGGGATTCTCTTTGCACTGGCAGAGAGATTTGATTTTATACAACCTATAATGGAGGCACCAGCTGGAGGGTCACACTAGAATGAAGTGGTTCTGGCTCTGGTGTCCTGCTCGCTCAAGGTCCCCACCGATCTGAGTTCAGCTGTGGCTCTGAGCCAGGGTCCCAGCAGCTGTTCTCCCCGCCCAGTGTGGGGAAGAGCTCGTTTCCTCTGAAAGCTAGGGGTCTGGGGCACCATCAGACAATGTGGCCTGCAGACCTCTGTGATGACAGCGCAGGGGCCACGACACAAGAGGAAATCAATGCACAACTGGCCCATGGGGCGTCTGCTGGGGTCCCGCCTGCATCTACTCACTGCAGCCTGGAGGAGAAGCTGCACAAGCAGCACCTGGACTCGCAGACACAGACAATGGACCCGGGGAGAAGGCCAAGTGTTTTCAGACATGGGCATTCCCTTTGGGCCTCATCGGATGACGCCCAGGCTATGGGGTTGAGGGGACAGAGGAAAGCCAGGTGTGACATGTTCTCCCTGCTCCGGGGGTAATGCAGAAAGACAGACATGACGAGGCTGTAGGCTGTGCTGTGCTTACCGGGATCCCTAGGGCTTTAAGAATGTTCATCTTGCACATGGGGCAGGTGCGATGGTCTAGGAGCCAGGGGTCAACACAGGACTTGTGGAAAAGATGCCTGCAATGAGAACCATACAGCTTAGAGCGGCGGCAACTGCAGAGACTCCCTAGTCCAGTAGGGCCCAGATGCTTCTCCAAAGTCACTCAGCTGCTCAGTGGCAGAGCCAGGACTCGAACCTCCGTCTCCTAACACCTGGACCAATGTGCGTCCTGTCATCCCCTACGGCGGTACAGTCAAACTCTGTCTGGATCCCAGGAGTGTCCTACAGGCCTCCAAGTTTCAGAAAGTGTAGAAACAGAGAGAAGCTTCTCTTTCTTAATAGGAAGCATGTTTACTGGAAAGAACACAAGGGGAGAAACTTGAACAGGCCTTTCAGGGTAACCTGATAGATACTACGTTTGCAGAATTCCAGAATTTCTTTTCCCACAGTCGGGCTCCTTTCCATTAATATTTGGGGGTCTGACATAAAGGGCAGAGGAGATCCTGGAAGCATTTAACAACACAAATGACCTTTTTAGTTGTTAAGGCTGCCGGTTGTCAAGTCAGAAGCCAGAGTGAAAGGGGCGGTAACCTTTCCTGTTTGGATAGCTGACATCTGTGCTCAACTCCACTCCATCCCTGGGTGCCAGGTTCTCTGAGCTTTCATCTGGGGGCAGGCTGAGGGGGCATTTGGTAGATGTGGGAGGGCGCCCAACTGAACTGCCTCTCCACTTGGCTCTCAGAGTCACTCTGTCAGACACTGTTGGAGTCAGAGCTTGCTTTCTCACTCACAAGATCCAGATCACGGGCAGAAGCCAGCTGTCAGAAGTGCCTGCCTGGGGCAAGAAGAGAGAGAACTGTCTGTCTTAAGGGTGAGGGCTTCCTTAGGACAGTGCCTCCATGCCTGACCCTCTCTCCTCAGGGGTGCTCTAACCCTGGAGTACTCCCACTCTCCCTTCTCATCTCTCATTCTAACAGTTCTCACAACATTCTTTGTGTTGGACGGCTTTAGGCCAAGGGCTTAAAACATCCTCCCTGCCTCAAATTAGAGAATTGTGCAGGAAGGGCCTTCCTTTTAAATTGAACTTGGGAAGTAGCCATGTGCCAAGGATGGGATTAGCTGTATAGAGGATGTCTTCAGATTGGTGATTAGAAAAAAGGAGAGTGACAACTTGGATGTGTCCTTGTGTTTGCAGATTACTGTTTAGAATGCCCTGCAGATTCACTGCTTGGGAGGCATGTGTCTCATTCATTCATTCTCTCACCCACGCCTTCGTCCAACAAGTAGTGTCTGCCAAGAACTGTGCTCATCACTGGGAGTCGGCATGATAGAGATTTGGCCCCTTCCCTTAGGGCAGTGATGGCGAACCTATGACACGTGTGTCAGAGGTGACACGCGAACTCATTTTTTGGTTGATTTTTCTTTGTTAAATGGCATTTAAATATATAAAATAAATATCAAAAATATAAATCTTTGTTTTACTATGGTTGCAAATATCAAAAAATTTCTATATGTGACACGGCACCAGAGTTAAGTTAGGGTTTTTCAAAATGCTGACACGCCGAGCTCAAAAGGTTCGCCATCACTGCCTTAGGGAATATAACAGGAGAGGCAGACATTAATAAAATAATAATATAAAATAAACTGCTAATGACACCAGTGCTAAGTACCACATTAGAAGAACAGGAGTGGGGAAGGATTTATAA
Source organism: Myotis nattereri (assembly GCF_964212035.1). NCBI lineage: Eukaryota > Metazoa > Chordata > Mammalia > Chiroptera > Vespertilionidae > Myotis > Myotis nattereri. The sequence continues at coordinate 60,946,127 of NC_138080.1, read as the reverse complement.
CAAGGAGAGTTTCCCGATGAAGTGCCAAAGCTAAGACTGGAGGGCTGCATAGACATCCACGTGAAGGGGAGGGGAGAGGAAGGAGGACATTTAAGCAGAACCACTGGCTGGACAAAAGCCCTGAGCTGGGCACTGGAAGAAGTGGTCCCAGCACAGTGAGGGAGGGGCTGAGGCTGGATAGAGTCCTGCCTGCACAACCACCCCTCTCCCCAAGATATACCTCTCTCCCCACGTTCAGGCTCTACCTTCAGGAAACAAGTTCCTAATCTGACTTTGCTCACCACCTGGTGTTCCTCCTGGGAACCGAGTCAAACATTCTGGCCCCTTTGACCGGCCCTGGGAGGCAGGCTCTGCTGTGTCTCCTGAACACAGACTGGAGTGGGAACGAGGGCAGGCCCCCTCATTAGCTGTTGTAGCTTAAAGAAGTCACTTGATATCTCCAAGTCTCATCTGCCTCATCTGTAAGATGAAGATCTAATACTCACATAGAGAAGCCTTCCCTGAGTATCCAGTTCACCGAAGTGAGTACTTCCTCCCTAGCACCCTGAGTGATTTCTTTCCATGCACTGGTCTTACAGCTTCTGTGATGGTTAGGGTTAGTGCTCTGTGTCAACTGGGCCAGGTTATTCAACCAAACACTAATCTAGGATATTCTGTAACTATGATTAGTATGTATAATCAGTTGACTTTAAATAAAGGAGATTATCCCAAACAATCTAGGTGGGCCTGTTCTAATCTGTTGAAAAGTTTTAAGAGCAAACCCTTTTTGAGAGAAGACATTCTGGCTCAAGGAGGCATAATTAATGGCCGCTCAGTTTTCAGCCTGTAGGCCTGCGCTGCAGATTTCAGACTTGCCAGCCCCTACAATCACGTAAGCCAACTCCTTGAAAATATATAGTGGGATATAATGTTTGGCATCCCGACTGATGCATCCCCCAATGAGAAGATGACCTCCATGAGAGCAAACCCCCCCTTCGCCTGATGGACTGTTGTATCCCAGCATTGAGAATAGTTCCTGGCACACAGAGAAGAAATACTTGCCGCATTAGTGGGTATTTATCCAAGGCCCGGCATCCTCACTGCCTGCACATGGTCAGGTCACCCAGTCCCATGGACCCACTCTTCCTAAAAATCTTTCACATTCATTGCTTTGCTCTTGTCGGTGCTGCTCCCTCTTTCACCATCTCATGACCTTTTTTCTGTATTATCCCACTAACATCCAAACTGGTCTCCATGCCACCAGTCTTTCCCTGCTCTCTTCAGCCCACTCTTCCTTGCCAGATTTATCTTTTTAAAATAAAGTATGAGTTACGTCACCCCCTTGTTTCAGTCTGCTCTGTGCCAGGAGCTGGGTGTGAATTTGAATAAGACACGGTCCCTCCTTCAAGGCAGTGCTACAGCCCTTCAGTGGCTCCCTGGGAACTAAAATGTCAAGGCCACTGAGAGGTCACTCCTGGATTCATTTTCTGGCTGTTTGATCTTAGGCACATCTTAGTTCTCCAAGACTCAGACCCCCATTGGTGAAATTTTTTTTTTTTTCTGAAATGGTTAAGATTTTATTTTATTTATTTTTTTTTAAATTAAATCTTTATTGTTCAGATTATTACATTTGTTCCTCTTTTTCCCCCCCATAACTCCCCTCCTCCCAGTTCCCGACCCACCCTCCGCCCTCACTCCCCACCCACTGTCCTCATCCATAGGTGCACGATATTTGTCCAGTCTCTTCCCGCATCTCCCACACCCCTTTCCCCCTCAAGAATAGTCAGTCCATTCCCTTTCTATGTCCCTGATTCTATTATAATCACCAGTTCATTCTGTTCATCGGATTATTTATTCACTTGATTCTTAGATTCACTTGTTGATAGATGCATATTTGTTGTTCATAATTTGTATCTTTACCTTTTTCTTCTTCTTCCTCTTCTTAAAGGATACCTTTCAGCATTTCATATAATACTGGTTTGGTGGTGATGAACTCCTTTAGCTTTTCCTTATCTGTGAAGCTCTTTATCTGACCTTCCATTCTGAATGATAGCTTTGCTGGATAAAGTAATCTTGGTTGTAGGTTCTTGGTATTCATCACTTTGAATATTTCTTGCCACTCCCTTCTGGCCTGCAAAGTTTCTGTTGAGAAATCAGCTGACAGTCGTATGGGTATTCCCTTGTAGGTAACTGAGTTTCTTTCTCTTGCTGTTTTTAAGATTCTCTCTTTATCTTTTGCTCTTGGCATTTTAATTATGATGTGTCTTGGTGTGGTCCTCTTTGGATTCCTTTTGTTTGGGGTTCTCCGTGCTTCTTGGACCTGTAAGTCCATTTCTTTCACCAGGTGGGGGAAGTTTTCTGTCATTATTTCTTCAAATAGGTTTTCAATATCTTGCTCTCTCTCATCTTCTGGCACCCCTATAATTCTGATGTTGGTACGCTTGAAGCTGTCCCAGAGGCTCCTTACACTATCCTCGCATTTTTGGATTCTTTTTTCATTTTGCTTTTCCGTTTGGGTGTTTTTTGCTTCTTCGCATTTCAAATCATTGACTTGATTCTTGCGCTCCTCTGTTCTGCTGTCGGGAGTCTGTATAATATTCGTTATTTCAGTCCGTGTATGCTTAATTTCTAGTTGGTTCCCCAATATAAGATCGAGGGTCTCATTAGTTTTCTTGTAGATCTCATTAAGTTTATCGGCGGCTTCTAAACAGTTCTTGAGAGACCTTAAAAGTGTGGTTCTGAACTCTATATCTTCCATTGACAATTTTGTCCTGTTTCTTTGTCTCCGCATTTTGTTATGCTTCCTTGGTGCACCCCCTAGTGGTCTTTGTTCCCAGTCTTATAGTTAAATCTTTGTTGTAGCTAATTCCAGGGAGGGTTTGACCTCCAGGCCAAGTGGCTATGAGAATCAGCTGTGTCAGCAGTGAGAGAACTTCTGTCCTCTAGGGAGGTGCTAATCTGGCGTTTGCCTGAGGCTATCCGGCAAATGCCTCTGTGCAGGGCTTGGGCGGGGCGGGTCGCACAGGATCAACAGGGTGGGCCGGAGAGAGCAGTTATGGCAGCTCTCAGTCCTGTCCCCAGGGGCTCTGCCTCTCTGAGTCCCAGCAATGGCTGCAAACCTCAGAGAGAAAGCTGCACTCGCTCTGACCGAAGCCAGGCAGTCCTGCTTCTCCCGTTTGAGTCTGGGTCCCTAAAGACTCGCCTGGATCTGGAGCTCAGAGTCTGCGACTCCCTCCCGATTGAAAACGCCAACCGCGCCCTCCGCCGCCAGCCCGCTCCGCGCACTCCGCACCTCAGAATTTGACTTCAGCACTGCGCCTCCTCTGAGTGTCCGTATGCGTTTCTCTTTCCTCCTAGTTGTAGGACTTCCACTCAGCCAGCGTTCCAGTGGTTCTGGGTGATGTCCGTTCCGTCTTTTAGTTTCACTTTTGAAGTAGTTGTTCAAAGCAGCAAACTCTGGCGTTAACCTATGCCGCCATCTTGGTTCTCCCTGAAATTTTATCTTATAGGTATGGAGTTTACAAGTGAATACGTGTGAGTGTGTGTGTAAGTGAGTGTGTGTGTGTGTGTGTGTGTGTGTGTGTTAGAGAGAGAAAGAGACAGAGGGAGAGAGAGAGAAGGAGAGGGAATAAATAATGCTCAGAAAGCTTAAATCATAAGTCTTGGCCCTCCTTAATTGTAAACTACCGTTAATCTTATCAATACTACTACTGCATCTTGTTTTTCTTTATTTACTAGAGGCCTGATGCATGAAATTCATGCAATGGCTTCGGGCCTCGGCCGGCCCTCACAGCCCGGCTTTGCCCAGAAAGTTGTCTGGATAGTCGTTCTGCTGTTCAGTCTAATTAGCATATTAGCTCTCTCTCTCTCTCTCTCTCTCTCTCTCTCTCTCTCTCTCTATATATATATATATATATATATATATATATATATATATATATTTAAATTCTCACCTGAGAATATTTTTCCATTGATTTTTAGAGAGAGTGGAAGAGAGAGGGAGAGACAGAGAGAAACACTGATGTGAGAGAAACACATCGATTGGTTGCCTCCTGCACATGCCCTGACCAGGGCCGGGGCTGGCAAGGACCCTGCAACTGGGGTATGTGCCCTTGACTGGAATCAAACCCAGGACTGTTCAGTCTGCAGGCCAATGCTCTATTCACTGAGCCAAACCGGCTAGGGCTGCATCTTGTTTTTAGATGTTATTACTCTGTATTCTACTCTTTAGAATGAACTTTCTAAGGTTGAATGCAAGTAACTCAAAATTTTAAAAAAATCACAGGAGGAACTAAGGACAAAAAAAGTGCTGAAATGACTCATAGGGTGATCATGCTGATCATTAACTAATATTTCTAGCATATTTTTTGTTACCCATCAAATATGAAGACTATATCCTTATAATTGTATTGCAACCCCCTACCCCTAAATGGAAAGAAAAATAGAAGTCACTTGACTAAATAAATAAACAAAAGAATAGGGGAAGACTCTGGAATTTAGTGCAATGCACACCCAGTTTAGTAAACATCTGTAAGGCAAAGTCAATCTCAACTCTTCCTATTTGTGCAATTCTCAGTAGAGCACTGTTCCTTCCCATGTTTTAACAAAAGCTGGTTGAGGAAATACATCAGAGGAACAAAAGGACAAGATATTCTATCTCTTAACAATCCTAACAAATTGGAAGTACAACAGGGGGTTGATCAAACTCTTTTCCTTCCTAATTCACTGAAGGGAAGCAAACGTTTAGAAAGTGTTCTTTAAACACCTCACAAAACATGATGTCTACAGCTGCATAATGATGCAGAGAGGATGATGAATAATAAAATCAGGTCTTACAGTTTTAGCAGCACTGAAAATCCAGTTTAACCCATTTCCCCATCTATTGATTCTTTTTCTTAAAAATATATTTTTACTGATCTCAGAGAGGAAGGGAGAGGGAGAAAGAGAAACATCAAAGATGAGAATCATTGATCGGCTGCCTCCTGCATGCCCCCCACTGGGGATCAAGCCCGCAACCTGGCCATATGCCCTTGACTGGAATCGAACCCGGGGCCCTTCAGTCTGCAGGTCGACGCTCTATCCACTGAGCCAAACCAGCCAGGGCCCATCTATTGATTCTTGTTTTCTCTTGTCCTTTCGCCTTTATGTGTAAATCCCACCCCAACTGAATGACAATTTTTTTTCTCCATGTGGAGGAGGAAGGGCTGTTCTGGCCGTTCCATCTCATTCCCTTCTGCAGGCTATGAGACCCTGCCCCCTGCCATTGAGATCAGGGTCCCCTGGCTTTCCCTTTGGCATCAATGAAAGCTGTTTCATTCCCCTTGGGGAAATGGCCATCAAAGAACGTGATGATGAACTTTGTGTCGCTAAGTGGTTCCCTTCCATACTGTCTCCTCTCTCTCTGTCCCCTCCGCAGACAGTCCTTACAGTGATCACCGTGTTGTGTTCTGGGCTCGGTGTGAATCAGGCCAGTTAAGCAGGCACAGCCCCTCCTGCCATAAACTCCTTCCAACTCCTTCCGCTGTGGGGGCGACTCTGCCATTGGGTTTGGTCTGAAATGTTTGGACCAATTATGAGACACTGCATTTCCCGGATTCCCTCTTTTGAGGTTACATAAACATTGTTTAAAAGAAAAAGAAGAAGAAGAAAAGGAACGGGGAAAAGGAGCTGTCACACAGAACCAGTAGCGACCATATTCTGGCTGTTGCTGTAAACATAATTACTTTGTTTAGGCAAGCGAAGAGCTATGCGAGCAGGTGCACCTCCTGGAGAGGGGAAAAGAATGCCCCACAGTAAATCACTGCTCACCTCTAGCACAAGCACCGCCTCTGTGAGGAAGGAGGGTGTTTTCAGGCCCATAATAACAAGCTTGGACTCTATGGAGAAAGTGAAATCCTTAAGGCTGGGCTAGAGTGAAGTTGATGTGCATGGGGTCCTTAGACGTTTGGCTTTGAGGGAGATGGGAGTTTCTGAGGCAGAGTTTTAGCCCAAACCATATTTCCAGAGAGTTGAGAGCACAGCAGAGCACTCTTATGGGGCAGGGGGAGGGTGGGGCCAAGGTGTCAGAGCCACAGCCAGTGGTACAGTGGAAAGATCAGCTCAGAAGTCAGAAAACATGGCTTTGCTTTGGGCCCTGTGACCAATCTCTCTGAATTAAGTTTTTTTTTTTAATTAAAATAATGAGGCATTAATGATACCTACTCTATCTATCTATCTATCTATCTATATATATATATAAACATATATATAAAATTATATATAATTGTGATACCAATTAGCTATTATATGCAAAAGAGCTTTGTAAACAGTAGAGTGCTTTTCAAAGTTAAAAATCTATCTATCTATATAAACGCCTAATATGCAAATTGTCCCCTCAGAAGTTCCACTGGGGGACCAAGAATTCGATCACTCGCTATGATGTGTGCTGACCACCAGGGGGCGGCACGGAACAAAGGAAGGCCCCAGCTGGCAGCCAGGAAAGGAAGGCCCTGGCTGGCAGCCAGAAGGCTCCGATTGGCCCTGATCACCAGCCAGGCCTAGGGACCCTACCTGTGCACGAATTTCATGCACCAGGCCTCTAGTATTTTAATAAAGAGCCACTTCTTTCACCCAGTTACCTATAGTATTGGATTTAAATAGCAGTAAGGAAAAACCAACATAACGTAAAAAACTAAGACAATGCATCAGATCCTCCTGCTACTAAACTGTGTTTCTTTTTTTAGCTATAGTGGACGAAATCGATCCTTGGGGAATGCAAGTTCCGAGGGCACTGCTGAACCCTCCTTTCATAGCCAGTGTCACTCGCGCCTCTGGTTTCTGGCGGAGGGAGGCTCCGTGCTGAAAACTTGACCCTGGTCTAATTATATCACTTGGCTGGGGCAGCAAAGCTGGTTGGCACGCCTCCCGTCTGTCTAGTTGATGAATATAACCAGGGATCAGGACATTTGAAGTCAGAATGCCATATTTAACAAGGTTATTACAGTTCGAGACTTCTTCCCTAGGGCGGCATTTGCTCTGTTGCAGACGACAGAAAGTAACACATCAGACATCATTTATCAGCCCTGCCATCTCCGTTTATGTTTCCTTCTTTCATCTCTGACATTCAGTGATGTGCCTAATGTTTGGCTGGGTACACATACAAATCCAAAGTAATCAAAGAAAAATTATTAGAAAATACCATCAGCACACTTTGAACTTAAAATTTATGTAATTTTGACTAAGACACAATGCGAACTATCTTTTTTTTAAAGTTCAAAGTACTTAAAAATTTTTCCCCATTATTTTAAATGTAGGTATAAAAATTGCTTAAATCTTAAGAAAGCTCCATGACTATAGTGTACATACTATTCAGATGAAGATATAGTTTCCCCAGAGACCTCTCCTCCCCCTCACCAGTCAGTACCCACACTCTGCCATGTACCCACCATTATGACTTCTGTGAGCACAGATGAGCTTTGTTTGTGATTGAGTTTCATATAAATGGGATCATAAAGTATATTCTTTTTTTTTTTTCGGCCTGGGTTTCTTTTGCTCAACATAATGTTTTCAGGTTCATATGTGCTTTAATGTATACTTATTAATATACATTGTTTTTTTAATGCTGAGTGATATTCCATTGCATATATGTACCCCAATTTGTTTATACATTTTTCTGTTAGACATTTGGGTTGTTTTCCTTTTTGGCTATTATGAATAAATGTACTATGACAACTCTTGTACAAGTCTTTCTGTGAACGTAGCATTCATTTTTCCTGGGTACATATCCAAGAGTGGAACTGCTAGGATAGATGGGTAGTATGTGTTTAACTTTAGTAGAAACTGTCAAATTTCCAAAGCAATTGTGCCATTTTAAACTCCCACCACATTATATAACTTTTAACTTGGCAGAGTATGTTAAGTTATGTTCCTGAAAGTATGAGTCTTATAAATAATGGTTTTTATAAACAATGACTATTGAGTGGAATGCTTTACACCAATATAAATTTCAGATACATTTAAAAAAATGTAGTTAACCAATTTTTTAAAAAATTTCTTGATAGGGAAGCATAGAGAGGAAAAAATAAAAATGAACAAAGATAAAATTCATATATTTTATCTTTTTTACTATTAATCAAAGAGCATTATCAAAACAAAGTAAAATATTTAAAAGAGAAAAAGCACTATTTACTGAAAATATCAAAATTTTAAAGTGGTTAATATCACATTTTATCAATTCTAGGCCATCCCATTCTCCATCCCCATTTTAACATCTCTAAAATTGGCAAGCATCTCTTTTTTTTTTTTTATTATTGATTAAGGTATTACAAGCATCTTATAGACAATGAAAATTTAGATTAGCTATATGAAGAGCTTGTTAGTCAACAGGAATATCTCAAAGAAATAAAAAACATGGGAATTAAAACTAGTGCTACTTTGCCTGGCTGGTGTGGCTCAGTGGTTGAGCATTGGTTCATTACGCAGGAGATCATGGTTTGATTCCAGATCAGGGCACAAGCCCGGGTTTCAGGCTCCATCCTCAGTAGGGGTCGTGTAGAAGGCAGCCAATAGATGTTTCTCTCTCATGGAGGTTTCTCTCTATCCCTCTCCCTCTCTCTAGAATATATATATGTATATATACTAGAATATACATAGGTACATATACTAGAATATATATATGTACATATACTAGAATATATATATGTATATATACTAGAATATATATGATTGCCCCCTAACCACTCCCCTGCCAGCTTGATCGACGCCTAACTTCTCCCCTGCCAACCCGATCACCCCCAACTGCCCTCCCCTGAAGGCCTGGTTCCCCCAACTGCCCTCCCTGCAGGCCTGGTCCCCCCACTGCTAGCCATCTGTGGTGGCCATCTTGTGAGCACATGGGGGTGGCCATCCTGTCTGTGCGAGGGTGTGATGGTCAATTTGCATATTACCTCTTTATTATATAGGATATGCCTTTGGTTCGAATATCCATGGAAGTTCCTTAAAATAAAAAGAAAAAGAACTAGTGCTACCTTCATATTTGCCTACCAAATGAGAAGGATGTTTAAAATGGTTCTAGTTCAAGGTTCTAGTGACACTAATATAAGCATACTCACACCCACTCAGTGGAATGTAAACTGATACTATCTTTCAGGAAAGCAGTTGGACAAAACTTATGAAGGTTCTTTAAAATCATTTTTGACCCAGTAAGTTCACTTTTAGCAATGTAGCGTAAGGGATATATACATAGGAAAATATATAAAAACAATTAAGGTAATGATTTTATAATGATGAAAACTGGAAGTAATTTAAATGCTGAACAACAGGAAGGCAGTTAACTGAACTCTAATAATGGGCTACTCTGCAATCACTAAGATATTTTAAAATAATTTCTAATTATAGAAAATGCTTACTTTTTAAAAAATATATTTTTATTGATTTCAGAGAGGAATGGAGAGAGAGAGAGAGAGAGAGAGAGAGAGAGAGAGAGAGAGAGAGAGAGAGGAACATCAATGATGAGAGAGAATCATTGATTGGCTGCCTTCTGCACACCCCTGGACTGAGGACTGAGCTGGCAACCCCAGGCATGTGCCCTGCCCTGGAATTGAACTGTGACCTCCTGGTTCATAGGTCTTGATGCTCAACCACTAAGCCATGCCAGCTGGGTGAAAATGCTTACTTTTTTTTTTAATGCTTACTTTTTAATGTTAAATAAGAAAGTAGAATAAAAATTGTGTTAATGTTCTGACTCTACAATGTTTAACAAATACACGGTATATATTTAACAATATACAATGTATAACAACATATATGGTATTTACATATATGCATTATAAAAAATGAAATAGACCAATATGAATAATAATTTCTTTCTCAGTGGTGAGATTATTTTATTTCTTGTTTACATCTTTATACTTTTCTCTATGTTCAAAATGTATGAGCCATGAAACCCTGAAAGTTATTTCAAAAATCACCTCTCTATATAAACAGAACGCCCAATAATCTAACTTGCATAACATGGGCTTGAAAGCCTGAGTCAAACCTTATGAAAACCAGCCAACATTTATCACTGTTTTCAAAAAAAGGAACTTGGAAAAAAACCTGTTCCTAATCAAGATATGTCACAGGCACACAGGGTGAAGTCAGGACAGACCATTTCTGTCCGGCTAGAAAGCGCCCCTTTATTTTCCACTTCACGAGTTACAGGACTCATCGTCGGCATCCTGATCACATTTCAGCATTTTGTAAATTTCTTTTACTCATAAAGAGGTTGGAATTTTCTCCCCACAAAGACATTCAGTTCATTTGACTCATCTAAAAATCAGACTGGTCCCTGGGGAAAACAGCTTCAGGGGCTAATGTTTATTTTTAGTGCTTTCAGTAAAACTTGATTGTGATGCTTTGAGTTGTCAAATGTTAAAGTGATGCCCATTTTTACATCAGATTATAATCCTTCTTTATGTTATGTTCTTTATAATCAGAGGTTCTCAACCTGTGGGTCGCGACCCCTTTGGAAGTTGAACGACCCTTTCACAGGGGTCGCCTAAGACCATCGGAAAACACATATATAATTACATATTGTTTTTGTGATGAATCACTATGCTTTAATTATGTTCAATTTGTAACAATGAAAATACATCCTGCATATCAGATATTTACATTATGATTCATAACTGTAGCAAAATTACAGTTATGAAGTAGCAACGAAAATAATTTTATGGTTGGGGGTCACCACAACATGAGGAACTGTATTGAAGGGTTGCAGCATTAGGAAGGTTGAGAACCACTGTTTATAATGATCGTGCCATGTCTGGCAAGGAGAGTCTCTTGTCCCCCGCCCCCAAAAAGGGAAGTTCCCAGATAAATATCAGATCCAACTGAGAAGTCACCTTGGTTTATCATGAAAGGATCCAAGACATGGATCCCGCTTCAGAGTTTCAGGCGAGGCAGGTGAGGCTACGGACTGCCCAGGTGGGTTTGTTGGAAGCACCCCTGAGAACAAGGAAATGCTCTGGGACGCATTGAACAAACAGCCTGTCAGGGCGGCCCATCGGACGCCAGCCACTCACTGGTGGACTGCTGTGCGCTCACCTGCATTAGCTCAGCACATCTCATTAACTTGATTTTAACGAGGCTGGGCCTTGGCAGGCAAGCCTGGAAGTCTTAGCGTACCTGCTTGTTCAGAAAGTTCTACAAATGGATTCCTGTACTGCTTGCCATGTCCTCTCTACTAGAGGTCTCCCAGAGCTGCTTCTCTGGTGGAAGAAAATGCCATCTGTGTTTGGGGACAGGAGTTAATGGGTGCTTGCATTTGAGGAGTCAAATAATAATCAGGTTCATGTGAAAAATATATGTCAGTCACATCAACTGAAAAAGAAAAGTAGCTGGCTGTCTGATTGGTTGGACAGGGATGATTTATGAATGTCTTTGCCAATTGTAGACACATGGTAGCTAACAGACCTTCAAAGAAACTAGAAGACGAAAACTGGGCTTTGTCCTCAAACAATTCCTTTTCCAAGTCTTCAGGCCTATCACTCTTAGGTGCTATCTGACTCAGACATTGAAATGTCATTAGGAAATCCTATGCCAGTTAGGGTATCTATGACCCCAATTGGCACCTACAAGCTTCATTTGTCCTTTCACGGTTAATTTATACTGCAATTTAACGGTAACCACTTATTCTGTTTTTGGTTTTTAGTCTGGCATATTACTGTGTCTAAATCTCTATTTCATCTCTTACAGCAGGAATCCTGTTTAGATCTTTGTAAAATGTAGGCTTAAGTTTCAAAGAAAAAAACCAACGGTATTATATCTTGCATGTCCTGAATGACTAGGAGAGCTCTTAAACGGATACAACTGAAATTAAGCCTCATTCCTAAAATGGAGAGAAGAGAAAGAGGAAGGGCAGCACAGAATCCAACAATTATCTATCCAAAATGGAAGTGTGCCTCAATGACCCAGGTGTGGGATTGTTCCGGGGCTGGATAACTCAGAAGAAAGTCGCCAAAAGATAAGCCAGAGTTGGTCCTCACGTGTTTTAAGTGATAAAGGAAATCTGTTTTAGTGCTTAAAACCTGTTTTTCTGTTATGGTTTTGAAGCAATAGTGTGCCAGCTGCTGGATTTCTTCTATTGTTTAGAATTGGAATGAAAAAAGATAGGAGCAGGTTTGTTTTTTTTAAATGTAAGTAACATTGTCTATTTATTTATTTAATCCTCACCTGAGGATATGTATTTTTTTAATTTTTATTTTCTTTATTGGTTTTCTTTATTGATTACATATGTGTCCTTATCTCCCCATTGCCCTTCCTGACCCCCTCCCCCTCAGGCCCTTCTCCCCCTCCCCCCGTGTCTGTGTCCATTGGTTATGCTCATATGCATGCCTACAAGTCCTTTGGTTGATCTCTCTGAGCATGTTTTAAACACAAACAGATGCATCTACCAGTCACCGACCGATAGAGGCAGCCATTTCCAACGATTCCAAAAGCGGACTCATGCTGGGTTTCCCTGAGTCTCTCCTGACTAGTCTCTCTACATTCCCAGTGCCAACGGTCCTACTCAGGCCTCCAGCACCTCCTGCTGCAGTGGTACAATAGTCTTAAGGGAAGCGTGAAGACAGGGAATAAAGTGGAGTCACTTTAACCGAGCTGCTAAGATTATTAACATTATGAAAGTTGTGGTATGAAGAAAGACTCAATTCCTGTTCTCACTATCCTGGGAACTTAATACTTGTTTGAACTTTCCAGTCCTTTGCTGATGCCCCGGATATACACTTGGACCTGCAGATAAGTTAACACTCTAATTGCCCCCTGCAGGGCTCCCATATCCAGGCCACCTGATTACCCCCTGCAGGGCTCACCTAGACATCCGCCTGACATCCATTTTCCAGACCACTGGATGAGGCCAGACCCCCTGGTTCCCAAGTTCCGGACCACCTGGTATCCATCATCCAGACCATCTGACATCTGACTAATAACCATCCTGGACCAATCCTATAGCACTAAGAATGCAGGACTGATAATTCTCAAGAATGTGCTTTTTACTCTAAGAGCACTTAACTTTTCTTTCTTCTTTGGGACACTATTTGGGTTTCTGCCTAAATCAGTGTTTCCAGAATAATTATTCTTTTAATCGCAAATAAATGATTCTTGCCTTTCACTTTGGCCTTTTATTTTTAGATTAACGGTCTCTTAACTGGTCTCCGTACTCCAGTCACATTCCTTCAAGCCACGTTGCACATGGTGTCAGCGTGCTGTGCACGTGGCATAAGCTGAACCCCTCAGAGGGCCCCCAGCACCTGCCTACAGTCCAGGCTCCTTGGCTGGGCAATCAGGTCCTAAGTGATCTGAACCAGCCTGCTCCTCCGCCATCCTGACGGGCAGTATAAGCTAACAATTCCTGGTTACCACGAGTTGTCTTCGCTTGGAATATGCTTCTTAGCTCTGACTGGCTGGAAAACTCTTTCAGCACAACTTTATGAAAAACAATTAAGTTATTTGAATACCTAACCTTAGAAAAAAAGAAATGCCAAAATGTGAACTAAGGTCTAAACACATAGCTATTTATGACAGCCTATTTATAACAGCAAAAAAGTGTGTGTGTGTGTGTGTGTGTGGGGGGGGGGGGGCAACTGAAATGTCCAAAAATAATCAAATAAATTATGCTATATGAGATATTATAAACAATTAAAAACAATGTTGATAAAGTTTAAAGACATGGAAAATGTTTATCCTAGAAAGGACTTAAGAAGGCTTAGGAGATACAGATATCCCAGAAGAGGTCATAAAAGCAAAAGAAGAAAGAAAACTAAGAATGCAGGCATAAAGCAGAGTCAGGGATGAGGCCGCAAAGATAGCTTTTGGCTATGTGTGTGGGCCACAAACTGGGCTTTTAGCTTCCCATGAGTAAGCATAGAAAGAAATCGGGACAGTATCACCGTTCAGTACCCACAATATGAAAACATTCCCTTGCTTGGGAGAAATGTACTTATCCCATACATGAACTGCTGTGGCGAGTCCCCATGGAGAAGAGTATAAAACACTAAGGCACACATGGCAGGTTTCCCAAGGGTGATTCATACAGAAATCCGGGATGAAGGCAATGGCCACTGCACCAGCCAACTCAACTCTCCTTGTAAGGAGCCAACAGGTAATAATGCATGTTTTTAGTTTTCTGTGAATCTCCTTTGTTGCAGAAGTAGAATGTAAAGAAATGGAAAGACTGAAGTATATTTCAATTAATCTTCGCTCAACTAATTTTTTGGTCATAATTCTGATACACTTAAATGAATTTAAAGTTGTACTTGCTGAAGAGTACTTGGAGTCAATCTAGTCTATAGCCAGATAGTTAAAAATAGACTTATCCGAATGAATGATTAAGGGGCAGGAGTAGAAGCAGAGAGCTTAGTGAGAAGACTACTGCAGAAAGACAGGAAAGAATCGAAGGTCATAATGATGTAGCCATGGTACTAGAAACAGTAATAGTTCCAATAATGATGATAAGAGTAATGTCACCTTACACTGTTAGCAAGAGCAATAATAATAACAGTAGAAATACGTACCATTATCATTATTTGTCAGGTTTTGAATTGAATATGTACAAACCAATCGTTTGTTAGATAAATTAGATTTTTGCATCAAAATCTAAATCCCTTCATTGACATTTTCTCCCGTTAACAAAAGTAAAGGCTAATTTAAAAGCACAGCACACACAACATTGGCACCCTCTCCTAGATTCCCAAAGTTTTGGTGGTGCTGTCACATTCTATTCCTGTACGGAAGAAGATCAAGGGAAATGGAGTCTGCCTTTGACTTCCTTCTCATTCCTGATCATATTTTGGCTATCGATCCTTTCATGATAATTCATAAAGTATTTTAAAAGAGTTTATTAACTTAATTAAAATAGTACTTGTAAAAGCAAGAATAGATTCTGAATAGCATAGGTCTGTTTGTTAAAACTCTTCTTGGGGCTGGTAGGTATGTCTGTGCATGACTTTAATCATTACCATGACAACAAATAGGAGGGAAATCATTATTAGTTCCTTACTCATGCAAGGGTCTCCGAAAGAGACAAAGGAAAGAAACAAACAAGAGAATGAGTTTGAAAATATGGTGGTACAAGAGCATCCATTCCTGAGTGATACAGAAAGACACTCCACCCAGCAACAACAAAGCAGAGATATACCCAGCGTGTCAGGGGCAAGGAGGCCACAGAAAAGAGTGTCAGAGAAGGAAGACAATAAACTGGAACATTTTGGAAACACTTTTTACTTCAAGGATGCAAAGAATTCTGTGTATGAGTCAGCCTGGAAATAATGGGAGAGTCTATGAAGTTCATAGGAACAAAGGCTTAATAATACCCCAGAGGAAATTACCTACCAAAAAGCAAATGCCAGTGCCTTTGTTGGATAACATCCATTACTGCACACTGTCTGGCAGAACCCAGCAACAGGCATTCAAATATCTTGATTTTAAAGTCAGCATAGAAAAAAATGTATGAGCTCTTCAAAGAGTGAATACATGTGGTGAGTCTAAGATCAAAGAGCCATAAGTATAATCTGTGTTTGGGAATGCCCAATGCAGTTCACTATTTAAAGGAGGGCCTACAATAAGGAAATAAAAGCAGATGAACAGTAAGGAGCTTGAAGCAAAAAGAATCAAGGAATAAGCTGAGAACCAAATAATGATGTAAAAGGGGAAAGCTTGAGGCCAAACTGAACCAGCCTAGGGCAAGGGCTAGTATACGTAAAATGAAAGTCCCTGCCCCCCACCACCCCCCAAAAAATGAAAGTTCCTAAAGTTTTATTTTTTTGTGTGTGATAAATTTTTTTTCTTGGTTAATATTTCCGAAATATTTTAGAGTAAAAGGAGATCCGGCTTGATATACCATGACAATCTAAATACTGCTAAAGCCATGCAATTCGTCATAATTACAAATTGCAATCAGCCAGGTGTTACACACAGGGGCAGGGTGAAGTGAACTGTGGTACGTCTATGACTAGGCTATCATGCAGCCTCTAGTAACTGTATGTAGTAACATGGAATATACTTATGCCAGAACTGTAAATGAACAAGGTATTTTACACTGTATGAATTACAGAGCTAAAGTAATGCTGTACCTAGTTTTTAAAACAGATTTTCTTTTTTAATTCTTTATTGTTTAAAGTATTACATATGTCTCCTCCCCCCCCCCCCTCCTTACCCCCACCCTCGCGCGCTTGACCTCTTCCCAGCCACTCCCAGCCCCCAGCACATGCCCTCACCCCCCTAACATATTTTCTTAATTACATTTGTAAAGTTCTTTGGGGGTCTCGGGAAAAAGTTGCTATTTAATTTGCTTTAGACATTAAAAAATATATATTTTTACTGATTTCAGAGAGGAAGGGAGAGGGAGAGAGAGATACACCAAGGATGAGAGAGAATCATTGATCGGCTGCCTCTTGTGTGCCCTACACTGGGGATTGAGCCTGAAACCTGGGCATGTGCCCTGACCGGGAATTGAACCGTGACCTCCTGGTTCATAGGTTGATGCTCAATCACTGAGCACACTGACCGGGCTGCTTTGAATATTTTTTTTATTAGGAGTAGCCTGACAAGGTTCTCAACAGTCTCCAAGAAATAAAATAAAGAAAAGCACTTTCCTTACTTATAACTATCAGGATATATAAAACCCTGAGTAAAATCTGCAGAGATGAAAAGATGCTACACTGAGAGGCTCTCTGAGGTTCACATACTGCTACTCTTTGCCGTGTTTCTAGAAGTCACCTAGTAAACGCCACATATAATGTTTAGAGAGCCTTATGTTTAGTACCCTCATATGAAGGAAACTACCAAGTCTTTATGTGCCCCCCTTACGATTTCATCTTAGAGACAGTCAGGCATCTATAAACCCAGGAGAGGAATCCCACTCAAAGGCCTTGGCTGGGGCCACCAGGGTGCACTTCCTCAGGCCCGGTTTCCTAATGATCAATTGGCCTAAAAGCATTCAAGTACAACCCATTCATTCCCCTTGGGGGTTTCTGCATCTATTTGAGTATCCTGGGTGTGATTTTTTTCTCTGTAACTTCTTTGTCATTTTGAGATTATTAAACCTATTCCTCCAAAGGCATACTTTATTTCTTTTGTATTTCTAATGAATAGTTTTATAAGATGCATTGTTTTATGATGAAATGGATTGTGTTGTATCTTTGGGTGTTTTCTATCTTTGTGTACTTTTCTACTTTATTTACCTGAGTATTTTAAGATTCTTTAAAGCCAGTCTTTTCAAGTGAAGACCATTTCTTCAAGGCAGAATTTAATTTTATTTTTAGGACACTTGAGCAGATGCAGAAAGGTTTTTAATTATAGGAGGACAGCTTTTAAGGCAACTTTAAAATAATTTAATTAAGTTATTTAAATGTGTTTAATTTTAACAGTATAAAAGGAATTCAGACACCTTAACAGTAAATATCAATTAGCGAGAGGAATGAGGATTGCGTGAGAATCACCTGGGGAGCTTTTCCAGCTACACTTGCGGGCACTCTCTCCTATAGATTCTAGAAGTTTTGGCAGGGGACTGTCACATTCTGTTCCTGTTAGTAAAACAAAAAAAACCCCAGCCCCCCTAAAAACAACACCCCCCCCTCCCCAAACCAAACAAATAAAGAGAAATGGAATCTGCCTTTGGCTTCCTACTTAATCCTGACCATTTCCTGGCTGCTGATCATTCATAAAATATTTGAAAGATTTTACTCATTTAATTAAAGTAGCACTGTAAAATCAAGACTGGACTCTATCACAAATCTTCTGTTAAAGAAAACTAGTACTGGGATCCATGCTATCAAACTGTATCATGAGGTCCTACTTCCTAGAGGTATACCTCCTTTGGTGCAAAGAGGATCAGGAGAAAAGTTACACAGAAAGAATGAGCTTTCCGGTTGTTTGGTAGTGACACATGGAAACGTTTGGGCAGATGGGCCTAGCAGGTCTGAGCCAGAGGCCAGCAGGCACTCGCCACACTCGCCCCAGCCACACCAGGCATCCTGGTGACTCACCGGCAGGGCAAGATCCGGACCACGTCGCTGGGCTTGTACCCTTCAATACAGACTGCACAGTTGTCAAAGTCGGGCTCTGTTTCCTGCAACACAGAAAGCACACGTGAGCCTACTTTTGTAGTTTCAACTCACTCTTGTAAAGATACCCAAATAACACACCAAAGGACCATGCCTCAGGGCCAGGCTTCAATGGTCTTGGGGTCAGTTTTCTTAATCAATAATTTACTATTTACTGGCTTAGTTTCCATTCATTCTAATCTCCACTTTTTGTCTCTGTGTTCCACTGCAAGTGGAACAATTTTTAAATTGCACCATTACTAATAATGCTACTTATTATAATTAGAGGTGACACAGCAAAAACTCGAAGATGAGAAATACCATTTATGGAGAAGTATCTGAATAATATTTAATCTTTCCATTCCTCAGGAATCTAATGTACACAATGCTAAAATAGTGTTTCTGACTTCCCCATCTCTTCCCCAAGTATATAAATCTCCTTAATACCCCATAAAATATTACTTATATAATAGCTCTTATTCTTTTATTATTCTCTGTCACAGGGGAAAAAGTAATGGAAAAATACTTTCAATTCAGTAGTGATTTTAAATGAATGTTATCATAATAAACTCAACAGAATTTTTATATAGTTGAAAAACAGCAGCACATAATTAGGGAGACAAATCAATTATTCAGACCAGAGACAACCACCTGGAACACATGTTGAGTCATGAATCCCTTACAAGCTCCCAAGAGCTCCAAATCCATGTCCGCAATCCACTGCTCTAAAATTTCTCCTGGGCGAAGAGAGGCCCTCAGAGGCCGCAGGTATGGACTGACTGCTCTGTTGTCCGTCCTCTAGACATGCATTTGCTTTAGGCTTTATGTCATCCTGCTACAGGGAGGGAGGCCGCTGCAACGACTTTGGGGCTCTAGACACTA
The DNA here is from genome assembly GCF_964212035.1 of Myotis nattereri. Taxonomy (NCBI): domain Eukaryota; kingdom Metazoa; phylum Chordata; class Mammalia; order Chiroptera; family Vespertilionidae; genus Myotis; species Myotis nattereri. Next base: position 60,927,207 of record NC_138080.1, on the reverse strand, counting down.
GATTTCAGAGGCACTAAATATGCTTCCTGCACTTACTGTAGTGGAGGACATCCTTCAGCACAGAACATTGTCTTCTTTGCAAAGAGTCAAGTCCTAATACAGAAACCATCTTTAAAAAAAAAAATCTTGTGGGACACTGGAATAAGATAATTAGCTACTGCTTGAAAATGGAACATGATTTCCTTCTTTGCATTGGCTTCTAGAAAGCCCCTACCTAAATTTGGGGCCCATTTCTGTTAGGCATTTTAGGTAATGCATTTGTCTACTAATTTCATCCTGGCTTCATCTGCTCTTCCTACATTAATTTTAAATTTCTCATATTTTCTATCCCAACTACTTTGCTGTCCTATTGTATACATTTTATAAAGGGCTCTAAGTTATCCTATATAATAAAAGCCTAATATGCAAATCGACTGAACAGCAGAACCACTGGTCGCTATGATGTGCACTGACCACCAGGAGGCAAATGCTTAATGCAGGAGCTGCCCCAAACCTGCAGGCCCCAGGCCAGCCAAGGCAGGTGCAAGTGCCCCCCGCCCCGCCTCCCCCAACCAGATTGCCCGGCCAGTGGCTCCACAGATTGGCTCTGATCGCTGGCCAGGCCTAGGAACCCTACCCGTGCACGAGTGCACTGGGCCTCTAGTATTTATTTAATAAAGATGGGTAAAATAACAGATGCCTATGGGAGAACTATTAGCATACATCCCTCCTTTCCCATCCTTCTCTCTCTTCCACCTCGGTGGCCAGTAAAGCCAGGAGCTGGTTTGAATAGCCCCTCACGCAAAGAAAAGAGGCTGTTACCTTGTCGCCCTTCTTGATGGTCCTGACCTGGAGCTTGCTGATTGCTTTCTTCGCTGCATCCCCCAGTCGGCGCTGAAATAGCAAATGCTGCTGGTTAGTAATAAAGGCCTGTAATTCTTGACTTTGCTTCTAATAACATTTAATAAACCAGGGCAGCTATATCTGAAATCATGCACGAGTGGCATGAATGTTAATGATGTCTGAAAGAGATGGGGTGGTGATATCTGAACAAAGTGGCTCTGGTAATTGAGGTCTAGTAGAGAGAAGGTCTTCATGTCCCATGTTAAGCAAGTGGCATATGATATGGAAAGATCCTGTCCAGTGACATTAGTGCAGGTTACATTTACACAGATTACCAAAAATATAAATTGAGGCCCTAGCCGTGTGGCTCAGTGGATAGAGCATTGGCTTATGGACAGAAGGGTCCCAGAGTTCGATTCCAGTCAAGGGCACGTAACTCGGTTGGAATTTTAAGAATATCCTTTACTTATGTAGACTCAAACTAGGTTTATATTTAGTTTGTATTATCCTATTACATCGCATTCTTACATGCCAATTTTGCCTCCTTTGTGTATGTTTAAGTGTGGGTATGGGTATAGGGAAATACATAAAAATATGTTTAGTTTAACAAATAATTATACAGCAAACCCCTATGCAACCACCATAACCCACATCAAGAAATACTATATTCAACCTGGTTCACAGGTCAACACTCAACCACTGAGCAACACCAGCTGGGCTATACATACAGTGGTTACAGTAAATAAGTAGAAAAGGAGATATTCTCCACGCTAATTTACTTTCATTTTTGATATTTCATTTTTAGTTTTTAAAATAATCACCAGAATTTTTAACAGGAGAGTAAACTTTGGCTGTTTCCTAAAGGGACACCCATATACACTTGAGATTTATGCAGAAGTCCAGGAGTAGACAGCAAACTAAACTGGCAAGAAAAATAGGAAGAGTCTAATGATAAATATCAATGGGGGACATAGAGTAAGAGAAAAAAAGAACTGAGGTAAAACTAAACAGAATGCAACTCTCTTCCCTCCTCTTTTCCTCTAGTTATTGACTAATTGTCCTTGGGTCTCAAATCACGTCATTTTGGGGGAGCCCTTCCCAGATGTCTTCCAGGAGAAAAGACCCCTCTGGTCTACATCCTCACAGCACCTTGTCCCACTGCTTCATAGCCCTGTGACAACATATACTATTTTAAAGATCAACCCCAGTTACTTTTCTCTCATGTAAGCTCCCGGAGGACAGGGCTGTATTTATGTTTGCTTCCCATTAATATGAATAGAGCTGCCTTCAGTAATTGACAGTGGGTCATTCAATACATATTTTAGATCACATACTTGGTCCCAGTTTCAAAAGCTCTGGGTTTTGAAAAAAAAAATGGTAGTGAAAACACACAAATTTCTGCTCTCTGTAGTTTACTATCTAGTGGAATCTTCCTTAATGGTCGATGAGTGAATAAAATCTTAAACCAAGAGACCGACTTTTTAAAATTATTTTTTATTTTTATTTTTTAGCAGGGAAAACAACCTGAGAAATTTACCAGTTAATGTGAAAATACATGGACAAACTATGATACATATGGTTAAGTAAGCAAAGCTATGGTCCTGACCTTGTCAAAGCCAGCCTGTCGCAACTAAGAGCTGCTTTTCATTGAAGAAGACAGGAGCAAGAATTGAAAGACATGGAGAAGGCGCTACTTGCTACAGGGAGTAAATGCAGAAAACCTATAGAATATTATATTTAGAATAAGAGATCTGGGCCCACAGTCAAGTATTGATTGTTTTAATTTTAAGTTATGAATTCAGATATTTCTGTAATTGTGTTTAATTTGTATTATATAATATCTGGCCCCAATTTCATCACTTACATTGTTTTTTATTTTTAAAGCAGAGCAGTAAGGCAGCAAAAATTATTTTCAAACAATGTACTGGATTATACTCAAAGAAAGACCATCTTTTTTTAAGGAGGTGAACCAGAAATAATGTTTTCAAAATTTATTTAAAATCATTTTTTAAGCAAATGAAATACGTCCTTTTTAAATGTGAACATGTAAGGTAAATTCAAAGACTACTTTCTATCTTGTCCATGTATTTTATTTTGCTTTTGGTTATATCTGAATAAAAAGGGGGTATTTTTTTTTTTTAAAAAAATCCCCTTCTCTCTTCCAGAAAAATAAAAAGCTGTTTCCATACCCTTTTGAGGGAAAATGAAAGCTGCCTTTATAAAAAACAAAAAGAAAATGGTTTGTCTGTCCAGGAAATGTAAGCTGACATTAGGGTATCCGGGATTATGGCTAATAGCAGAGTTAATGGTTAGGGGATTAGAAAGAGGAATTCCATTACTGGCATTTGGTGACTGAGGGCTGGGAGGTTAAAGGAGTTCAGTGGAGGATAAAGTCATTTGGGAGATGGGCTTCTCACATGAGCAGAACTAGCAGATGGAGAAATTCGAGTATAAGAGAAAATGATAAAGTCCTCTCAACACCAAGTCTAAGAGGTCTTCCTCCCTGGAAGTCCTGAGAAATCAAATGACTCACAAAGGAAGGAAGACATGTTTTCCTCATCATTCTGGAAAAATGGTGTGAGGGTATTCCTTTCCCTTGGAGTGCCTTGAGACCAACCTCATTTCAGATGGTAATTCACATACACCTCCTTTCAGGAGGAAAACGGTAACGTTTTGTGAGTGGCTGACAAAGGACAAGTAAGTCCAACGTGCTGGGGGCAGAGATGTTCTAGATACCTTGGGGAATACAGAAAAGTCCGCTTCTGAGATATAGATAATAGTTATAAAACTGTGGATTGCTATTTTCAATAGGAGCCTAGATTAACCAAAAAAGGGGAAAGCACCATAAAGTTTTGTAATGTAGTCAAATTGTGTAAGTATGCACGTGTTTGTATTTCTCTTTAAGTGACACAAAAATGACCCAGGAATATTGACTTCTAAATAAAAACGCTGACTCACTTGAAACAATTTTCTAACCAGTATTACTGGATTTCCAAAATGCAAACTAAAGAGATAATGAGTGAAAACCTAAACATTCTTAATGAAATGGTCCACCTAAAGCAGTTGTAGCTTTTGCAGTTGGTCTCTTCCATCTTTGGGTTCTTAACTGCACCAAGAATAAACGAGAGAAAAACCACAGGCCCTGCTCAAACTGAGCCTGGTGTGGAGCCTGAATAGAGAATCTAGGGGTTGGAACCAGAAGTCTGTCACAAAAAGCATCCTTACCTTTGTGGTTGGTTCTCAGAAATGCAGACTAATGGGACAGGCTGCTAATGGGAGACTTAGCGACCAAAATTATCCAATCAGATGACATGGAACATAAACTCGATTTTGAAGCTGTATCGGTGTCCTTATGTTCCTAGTTTGTTTTTAATCATGATCACTGCACGTCTGTACATTTAGGGGCCACCTCATACATTTAGGGATCACCTCAAGTTTCTAGAGGCCTTTTGTTTCAGAGAGTGATTCCTCTCCCTTGTCTAGGGGCTCCTACAGATTTTCTCTAACCCACTAGATCCAAATCATGCTTTTTCACTAAAGATGACCAGGAGTTGGGCCATCTTAATAATTACATTTATCCGTCAATTGAATCTAAATGAGTATAAGAAAGCATTTACCAAGGTTATTGGTTCCTTGACAGTAGTGAAGACAAATGGCTTCATGAAAAATAAAAAAGAACCATTTATTAAAAGAAGAAAGTCCTATATAAATGCCAACAAGGACAGTAAACAATGGCAGACTCCAGTTCAACCCAAGACACATAAGCTAGTGACCTTACGAGATGGAGAAAATGAAGACACTTTCCTCTTGTCCCCTTCTGTGTTATAAACAGACGTGCAGTGAACATGATTAAAAACAAACTGGGAACATAAGGACACCAATACAGCATCAAAATCGAGTTTATGTTCCATCTCATCTGATTGGATAATTTTGTATCATATTTGCCCCTTTTTACTGACAGCTGTATTTGATCATCATGATTCTCATCACCACCACCAAGTGGAAAAACAACAAAGTGTTCTTATGTCCTAAGGTGAAGAGAGGACACTGTAAACATAAACAGAGTTGGTCCCAGTCATCTGGAACCTCATGTGGCCACGGGTGACTCAGACACTTCCCTCACTTGCTCTAATACACAACAATGAATTTTCCAGGCCTGGCTGATGCAACAGAAATCACTGCACACCAGTTCAGCTGATTTCTATGATGTAGGTCACCACTCCGTAAATGTAGTAAAGTGGGTAAGAGAATCAGCCTGGCTGCCCTGACAGCCTGGTGACCTCACAGAGTGATGACTTAAAGCTGTGCACACATGACATGAGGCAGAAACATCAGGGTTATCTTTTGTGGGAGGTATTGTAGAAGAGAAGGCAATGGCTTGGATGTTAGAAGATCCAGCTTTCAGTCCTATTTCTGTCACTAACTGTGAGACTTTGGCTAAGTCACTTCAACATTCTGGACCCCAGTTGCCCGCATTAGTAAAACCAGGTATGTGGAGTCATGTCATTTCCAGTTTTACCAGGTCAGGATTTTCTCCCACATAGAACAGGACTGGGAGGCAAAGATCCTTGGGACCTGAATGATCTAAACATGGCAAGTCAATGGCTAATTATCTCATTGAATAGGTCACAGATATAAGATACATTTTGCCTTTCCATCCTCCCGAGGGCTCTGCACTTTCTGCAGGGACACATCAGGGACCGAGTTGGTTGTCACTTTTTAGGAGACAGAAGCATCTGGGACACTTGGCATACTCCTTTCCCTTCCCTCTCTCTTCCCTTGTGGTGTTCAAATTTGTCTTAAATACCATTGCTTCTCTTGTTCCAGCATAACTTTAGGACTAAATGTGCAAATGAAATCAAGGGGCCATGGGCCATGTACACGCAAATACTAGGAAAAGTGTTCACACAGAGGAGTACCTCTTTCAAGAAAGCTTGGTTGAATGTCATTACCAGGCCTCACATAAAACAACACAAACCAGGTCTGGTTTCCTTGGATTAGCCTCAAAGGCAACATTGTTTATGAAAAACAAAAAAGAGCCTTACATCATTTATCTGATCTGCCCATGTTTGAAATTGCCGCCGTCTCCTGAGAGTCCTGTGGTTTTCAGGACACAGACCCCGTCTTTGTGTTGGAGATGGGATATCCTAGGAGACAGAGGGACAATGTCCCCGAGCATCACCAGCCGGCAGGCTCACCTGCCACAGCTGTGGCAGGAATGCTGTTCGCTGCATCTGCAGGCTGAGCAGCTGCCAAAGTGGCACATCTGGAGAGTGAGGGACACATGGCTCCTTCACCTCCTGGAGGGGAAGGGAGGCTGCCCATAGTGGACATTGGCATTCAGATCAAGAATCTCGCCCTGACCAGTTTGGCTCAGCGGATAGAGCATTGGCCTGCAGACTCAGGGGTCCCAGGTTCGATTCCGGTCAAGGGCATGTACCTTGGTTGCGGGCACATCCCCAGTGGGGAGTGTGCAGGAGGCAGCGGATCGATGTTCCTCTCTCATCGATGTTTCTAACTCTCTATCCCTCTCCTTTCCTCTCTGTAAAAAATCAATAAAATATATATATATATATATATATTTTTTTTTTTTTTTTTTTTTTGGTCAACAATCGACTTTTTATTTTTTTATTTTTTTTTTTTTAAATTTTTTTATTGCTTAAAGTATTACAAAGGGTATTACATATGTGTCCATTTTATCCCCCCGCCCTAGACAGTCCCCCAGCCTCCCCTATCCCCCAGTGTCTTATGTCCATTGGTTATGCTTATACGCATGCATACAAGTCCTTTAGTTGATCTCTTACCCCCCTACCTCCTGCCCCCCAACCCTCCCCGGCCTTCCCACTGCAGTTTGACAATCTGTTTGAGGCAGCTCTGCCTCTGAATCTATTATTGTTCAAAAGTTTACAATGGTCTCTATTATCCATGAATGAGTGAGATCATGTGGTATTTTTCCTTCATTGACTGGCTTATTTCACTTAGCATAATGCTCTCCAGTTCCATCCATGACGTTGCAAATGGTAAGAGTTCCTTCCTTTTTTGAGCAGCATAGTATTCCATCGTGTAGATGTACCACAGTTTTCTAATCCATTCATCTACTGATGGGCACTTAGGCTGTTTCCAGATCTTAGCTATGGTGAATTGTGCTGCTATGAACATAGGGGTGCATATATCTTTTCTGATTGGTGTTTCTGGTTTCTTGGGATATATTCCTAGAAGTGGGATCACAGGGTCAAATGGGAGTTCCATTTTCAGTTTAATAAAATATATTTAAAAAAAAAAAAGAATCTGTCATGTCCCTGGCCTACCAGGTAGCTGCGTTGATTAGAGCATCATCTGGATACACCAAGGTTGCCAGTTTGATCCCTGGTTAGGATACACACAAGAATCAACCAACAAGTGCATGAATGGGTGGAACAACAAATCGATGTTTCTCTCTCCCTCTCCCTCTCTCCCTTCTTCCTCTCTCTCAAAATCAATCAACAAAACAAAATTAAAAAGGATCTGTCATGACCCTGGCTCTCCATCTCAGAGTTTAAGAAGGGAGGTGTTTGGTTGAGTAGAAGAACCCTGAGCCTCCTCTGTGGAGCCCCCGGAGTCAGGGGGTCTTAGACTAGATACTAGGAAGGACTTAACAACCAATCTTAACTTCTAAGGCCAAAAAGGAACAAATTCAATCAGTAGGATGTGCTTAGTGTCACTTGTACACTTTTTTTAAAAAGAGAAAACGTGTCCATCAATAGGAGCTGGTTTAATACATACAGCATACACAGAAAATGAAATGTAATCCAGGCATTAGAAATGAGAAGGCAGCTTGGATTGAGTGTTGATATAAATTAATCTCTAAGATATAGTGAGAAATAAGGGTACAGAATTAAGAGTACTATTATTTGTTCACACACACACACACACGAATGTACATGCATTTTCAAGCACATGAAATATCTCTAGAAGAGAAGAAATTCCAGGCAGAGGACCTGGGTAACTAAGGGGTACACATGGGAAGGCAATTACTTTGCATTTACACCATTTTATATCTTTTGCAATTTATACCATGTGTATATATTATCTGTTCAAAAATTAATTGCTTTTTAAAATAGCTTTTATTTACCTCCTTTTCTTCTATCCACAGGGAGGAAATCTGGGCTCTTCCTAAACCATTTTGCCACTATTAGCATAATCTCAGCTCACGTGCCCTTTCTCCTTTTATTATGCGCCTAAATGAAGATAAGCACTAGGCATATAGGACAAAGCCCCTCCATTTTATAGAATAAATAAATAAAACATCAAAATATGTGTATTTGGCAAAGATCTGAAAAACTATGCAGCAAATATTAAGTGCTTATCTTGAGTGTCGGAGATGGGATATCCTACGGTAATTTTGGTCTTGTCTTAGTAGTTTGTGTGATTTTCTAAGTTTATACAATAACATGTCTTATTTTTATAATAATTTTTAAGTTTAGAAAAACTTTTTGCAACTCACCTGGTTCCTGTCCCTGGCATTTGCATATCGAAACCTCTGGATATAATAAAAGACCAGCCATGCGAGGGAAATGATCATCAGGACGATGAAGGAGATGGAGACAAACACAACCGACGTGCGGCTCACGTATTTCTGCAAGTTCCGGGTACCGATGGTGATGTACATCGTCACGGTGATGTTTCTTTCCAGCAGGCTGACTATCTCCTTCCCTTTGGGCTCAGGAATCATTATCGCCACGATGTCTTCTACACCTGTTGTGAGAGGGACCAGGGTAAGGGGATGAGAGAGAGCAGGAAAGTAAAAGTGAAATGTCTGGATAAAGTAACATACACCCACATAATGACATTATTTTTGATGATTCTTTGCCAGATTTAATAGCCATGTGCAATTCTAAGATCAAACAGCCAGAAACTGAAGCAAGTTGTCTTTTTTCAGCTACTTTCAGATGCTGCTGTCTTGACTATGAGAAAAGAACCTAAAATGAACTCATAATTTTGGTAGCAGCGAGGTCATGATCAACCTACCCTTCAACTGTCCAAGGTGTTGCTGACCCTGCTAAATAAAGGTGGCCGCTTTTCAATCAGCCCAAGTTTACAGCCCTAAATTGCATTTCACAACCCTCCCGCCCCCTGAAGAGAGGAAAAGGCACTCTGACCCCATGGCACAAAGGTCAAATGCAGTTTTTTGCCATCTGTCTTCGACCTTTTTCTCTTTCCATCACTCAGACACTCTGAATACTTGATCACAGATCTATACTTACCATTTTCAGGTCAATCTTCTTCTGCAGTGAGTACCCAAAGCAACCCCAAATAGAGTTTCTTATTTTTATTTATTTATTTTTTTTATTGCTTAAAGTATTACAAAGAGTATTACATATGTCTCATTCCCCGTCCCCCCTCCCCACCCCTTGACAATCCCTCGGCCTCCCCTATCCCCCAGTGTCTTATGTCCATTGGTTATGCTTATATGCATGCATACAAGTCCTTCGATTGATCTCTTACCCCACCTCACGCCCCTCAACCCTTCCCAGCCTTCCGGCTGTAGTTTGACAGTCTGTTCGAGGCTGCTTTGCCTCTGTATCTATTTTTGTTCACCAGTTTATAATGGTCTTTATTATCATAAATGAGTGAGATCATGTGGTATTTTTCTTTCATTGACTGGCTTATTTCACTTAGCATAATGCTCTCCAGTTCCATCCATGCTGTTGCAAATGGTAAGAATTCCTTCCTTTTTACAGCAGCATAGTATTCCATTTTGTAGACGTACCACAGTTTTCTAATCCATTCATCTGCTGATGGGCACTTAGGCTGTTTCCAGATCTTCGCTATGGTGAATTGTGCTGCTATGAATATAGGGATGCATATATCCTTTCTAATTGGTGTTTCCAGTTTCTTGATATATTCCTAGAAGTGGGATCACTGGGTCCAAATAGAGTTTCTTAACAAGCTCTAACATGATCTGTTAACATAAAACAAATGGCCTCAGAAATATTTTCTGCTTATTTTACCTAGTCCAATGTAAATCACTTGTGCGTCTCCATACCAAACCAGGGAAGATGGAGACTGAATAGATAACTCCAGGATTATTTCATCTCCACTCCCAAATACTCCCCCACAACCACAACACCCCTATTACTGGATAGTTTGAAGCAAGAGAGGCAAGTTCTTTGGATCAGAGTTATCTGGGTCATTGTCCCTATTCTTTGTGACACGATGTGAGGCTCAGCCTCTCGGTGAAGAGTTCTGGGGCCTCTACAAAGGGGTCTTTAGTAAGGAGTGAGACCAGCTCCAAATGAACCAACTTGGCACATCACTGTGAATATCAGTTTCACTAGGATAGGTTCGCAGGGATCACCCCGTTCAAATTTAGGCCCACAAAGCTCTTCCTGGGCCCCATTTCCAACGGAGATATCCTATTCCCTGAGGTCACTACAAATTAAAGAGAGCAAATTTACAATGAGGATGTTTCAGTTTAGGGACAAAATTAAACACCGCCATAGCTGCTTAAAGCTGGCCTTATTCACAGGCTGCGGCCAGTCAGACGAAACTGCCATGTTACCATGGCTCAGGATGGTGCAAGTCTCTTAGAAGCTACTTAGGGCCTTCACTTGACTTTGATCTCTACGCAGATTTTCAATCCTACATTCCTTGATTCCTTTATTCACGGGGGCTAAATAAATACTTTAAAAGCTAACTACGTACAAAGGTGTCTGTGTATGCTACATCAATTATATTCTTCTTCTTCTTTTTTTTTTTAATTCCAGAAACCTTTGCATGGGCCCAGCTGTAAAATCGCAAAGCCACACAGTGTTTAGATTTAGCTGTCAACTTCTGGGAATTACTGAAACTGATGGCTTGAATTTCAACTCTGCAGAATTTACTGACAATTCCAATGCTCCTCTTTCCATGTTTACTTTGGTTAATGGCTGCATGTGGTCTGAGGTTTTGGGAGGGATTAAGGCTGCCAGCAGGTTTTGTCTCTACAGAAATAACTTCTTTGTGTTGCGGACTAATCTGGTGAGGCTCATCCTGGTGCTGTGGCCATCTTAGAGAGATTTCAGTGGTGGGTAGATTCATAACTTTTCACTTAATCGATCCCTTTGCTTACATTTTTAAAGCTTATCTATTCAAAGCTCTAGAATAAGATATTTTTTGAGAAGAGGATCTGGGGTTATTTATAAGACTTTGTATGCTCAGACTTGCACAAGTTTAAAATTCTGACTAGTCAAATCTTACCATTCTATTCCTTATGGCTTTTAGTTTCAACACTCTGCGTAGGAAGCTTCTCCACCAAAGATGACAGAAATACTCATTTAAAACTGCTTTTCGAAACATTTCAGTTTTACTTTTTATGTTTAAATCTTGAACAACCTAAATGTGATTTGACAACAACACAACATGTACTGAGCTCTTATAATGAGATGGCAGAGGGGAGACAGCTAGGATGAAATTTACTTTCACCCTAAATTCTGAGATAGATTCGGATCTACCTTTGGATTTTACTTCACGGAAAGGCTGACCTACTTTTTGCTGAACCCACATCAGGCTACTATAGTTGTCCAGGCTTTTAGCAAATTTACTATCTGGTAGCCTAACTCTTCTTCCACTAATTTTCCCCTTACATTTTTCCTCTTATCTACTCATATGAAGAGACCATAGGGCCTAATGGTACTGAGTTGGGCTCTGGAACTGAACAGCTTGTTTCAAACCCCAGCTCAGCATTTTAAAAATAGGCAACCAAAGTTTGGACATCCAAGAAGTTCTAAACTACTCATCATCCATTTTCAGGAACCCGAGAAAACATTTTTCCTTCCTGTAGGGTAAAGTATAATTAACTATTTTTAACTGAGGTGCTTAGTTACACTACCTGCGTAGCTCATACCACTGTTGTGTCTTCGTGACACATGACATCCGCTCGGAAAGACGGAAAATGGTAGTTGGGAGGTTCTAGTCACCTGGATTTTCACTGTATTCATCATCCATATTCATAATGAACTTCTAGGGCTGGTGATGGTAAGTAATAGATGGGTCTCTGGGGTATTTCTCCATGCACTTTTGGTTATGTGTTGTACATGGTGTGCATTTATCCCAGAAGAAATAGTCATTAAGAACTTAGGCACATAGGCTTTCCCCAAACAGCACAAAGGAAAGTAGATTTGGATGACTTATCTGACCAGTTAGATCAATGCACAAAGTCCAGGGCAAAAAGCTACTGTGGGATCGAATTGTTCCAATGGGACATGTGCACCGATGTGACTTATCAGACAATTCCCTGATCTTTGCTTCGTTTTGGAATGTGCAGCCAGCCTCAGGAGAAGCCAGCAGATTCTTCCCAGGTACACTGTGGTGTCACTGCTTCTGAGGGTGCATGTGAGGGAGAAAGGGAGAGAGAGAAGGAGGGAGGGAGGGAGGATGGGAGAAAGAGAGGGAAGAAGGGAGGGAGGGCTGAGGAGGGGCAGAGAGGGCTGAAAGCTCTGCTGAGTGATCTTAGAGTACCTAACCTATGACACACCAGAGACTCTGAGTCTCAGGCAAGAGCAGCGAACAAACGGTATATTTTGTATGTGTCAGCTCTACAAACAGGCCTTGCTATTTGGGCAATTCTATGTTTACTGTGATGCCTAATCTGTTATCAATTGCCTCTTTTTGCAAAATTATGTCAGCCGGCCATGTATTTTCCTCCCAAAGGCACTTTATACTCCTGGGTGATCACTGTTATGTAATTGTTGTGTATTCTGGAAAAGCTCCTTAACCCTGCGGAGACTGTGTGACCAGGGCATGTATGCGACCTGGCCGCCAGACAGGCAGCAGGAGCACCCTGTGTATTTAGTGCTTCCTTTTCCCAGGAGAGAGCTCAGTTGTCACGACCTAATTTAGTCTGTGCAGATAAGAAATCAAAACAAAAGTTAAAGAAAGAATGTTTAATAACCAGGAAATCCTTTACTTATAAATTCAAAACCAGGTTGTTTAAACATTACATTGATAGAATGTCTAGAACACCAGCACAGGGCTAGACATTTAAAGGGCCAGCAGCCCCATTCCTCCCTGTGCTTTCTGGGGGTGGGGTGGGGGGTGGGGTTGGTAACTCCCTCCTAGGTTCCTGTGAGCAAAAACCCTTTTTCAGTCCTCTGCATCCTCTTCTCTCCTAATCTTTACTTTAGTCTCACTGACAGCCCTTTAGAGTTTAGGTAATAATAAGAAAAGGCAGTTTCCATTTATAGATGTTTTCTATTTACACATTTATTATATACTGCTTTTTTAATAGCTCCTGATAACCATCAATTCTCATGATGATAACATATGTGAAATGATTTCAGGAACTGCAAAGTACCATATACATGTAAAGTATTACAATTTTCTACATTAGTTTAAAAATACTTTAGTAAACATAGGTGCCAAAATCCTAAATAAAGCACTCACAAATCAACTTCAACAATCCAGTGAAAAGAATCTTCCTGACCAATGTGGGATTTATCCTAGGAAGGTGAGGGTGATTTAACATTAGAAAATATATTAATGCTTTGTAGCGCATCAACAAATTAAAGGAACAAAGCATATGATTATCTTGTGTAGTTAGCTGTCCTCCAATCTCTTATACTTCAACAGTGTTTGTGTTTTAGCCGGGGAACACGCTGTTCAGTGAGGTGCTAATCCTCACCCTCCCTTGCAGCTAGCTGTGGCTCTGTGGTTAATATTCGGTCGTTGAGATGTGAGTGGAGATGATGTTAGCTACTCCAGGGTCCCACCCATACAGGACTGAGTATGTGCACCCCAGGCCCTATCTCCCCTTTTCTCTGACTTTAGATAGAGAGATGTGGGAACAACCAGCTTCTTAGAGAAGGAAACTGTATGTTGAGGATGGTACCCATTCCTGATTCTTATTAAGGGTAATATAAAGAAATTTCCTTACTGTGATAAAGAGTATCTTAAAGAATTAGTACATTAAGTGGAGGGGAAAACATTAGATGTGCATGCCCTTTCCCATCCATATTCTCAGCTAGTGATCTTACTGCCAGAGTCACTGAGAAAAATGCCTGTCAGAGGGAACTTTTCTGTCCTATTGGTAAATGAGGCAATTTACAGTGAAGCACTTAGCATATGGCCTGCCACATGAAAACCAGGTTATAGATGTTAAGTTTTATTAGTATCATTACTGTCAAATAGACAAATGGGAATGCCTCTGCCCCACCCTTCTCATGGTACAAGGAATCCGCAACTACAAAGGCCTAATCCTGTCAGTGCACAGTGCCCTACTGGGCATAGTCCCTGGCTGTATATGATCAGGGCACACAGGGCTTTTATTTGAATTAAGAGAAAAGCAAAGGCCCTCTTTCTCTGCTGGTCTTAAACAGGATTATCTGTCAGGCTAAGTTGTGGCAGTTATCTTAGCAATACAAGGGGAAAAGACTGGGAAAAGGGCTGGTACAGGAGGAGAGCCAAAAAATCAGGACAAAAATAATCTGATGACATGACTTGAGCCTTGATCAAGCCATACCTGAAATCAGAACCTTCAGACTTTGCAGTTATTTTGCTAAAGGCAGTCTGGGCTGAGTTTTCTGCCCTTTGCTCCCACATTATGTAAACAGGTAGTCCCAAACCAGAGTCATTAAATTTCATTACACTGCCATGCAATTTTTCAAGTGATCTATAATTTAATTTTATTTATTTGAGTTCATTGTAAAATTCACCCTTAGTGTTTCCATCTGTGTACACTTCAGTAAAGAATGTCCATGTCAAGCAAAATTATTGTTGCTTGCTTTGCATGTGTGGTTACAAAGCCATCCTTTGGCCATAAATAAGCAATCATGCTAGATAGCTCTTACGTGTGTTCTGTTAGCTTTTCTATTCCAGGGAGAGGTTAGTGCTATCCTGAACCATGTGCCTTTCCTAAAACCCATTTACTACTATACTTGTTGGGAATGGGAAGGATGTTATCTGGAACATAGCCTTATTCTGTAAAAAAATATTTTTTTTTCAGGGATAAAAATGAATTCAGAGTCGGTCTAGCTTAGGAGTGTAAACATTTATTATTTGGGAACCAAACTAATAATTTGTAGTGCAAGCTAACTGACATGATTTCTCCAGATCTCTAAGCTCAATATATTAAAGGCTCACCTGGTTGTTGGGTAAAAGCCGGTTAATCTGAGCTCCCCCAAAGCTTTGCTGAAAACTTGAAATATGTCAAACACTGGGTGTGACTGAAGTGCATTTCAATTATGCACTGGACCCCTTAAGTGAAGATTCGTCATACAGCCAGAGGTAGACAATCAATAACAACTAACTTTTATGCGCTAAAAAAATCAGGAGGTGCTAAATATAGTCAATTTTATTTTCCTTGATGGTTCTAGTAACTTAATTACTTCACCAATATTGGCTCCTCAGCTATATCTGAGATGATCAATGACTCACACTTTTAAAAAAATTCATTTTTCCTGGTTTACACATGTGTAGAATTTTCTATGAATTTATGATAGCTGTAGGAGAAGTAATAAATATAAAATAAGGTATCTTATTTATAGCCTCACCGTGGCATTTTCTTAGAACATAGTCAGTAAATCAGACTTAAAATAAAACTTACTTCTAGTCTTCGTGAGAATTTTAAATGGTTAAAAATGATATCATAGAGTTCAGGCTGAAATAAAACAAATCATTGAATACCAAATTGATTTTTTACAATAATTCAGTTTTGTTGTTTTGATCCTCACCCAAGGATATGTTTATTATTTTTAGAGAGGAGGGGAGAGAGAGAGAGAGAGAGAGAGAGAGAGAGAGAGAGAGAGAGAGACATCAATGTGAGAAACATTGATGTGAAAAACATCTATGGGATGCCTCCTGTATATGCCCCCTACTAGGGATCAAACCCTGCAACCTAGGTATGTGCCCTGATGGGGGATCAAATTTGCAATCTTTTGGTGTATGGGACAATGCTCCAACCAACTGAGCCACCCAGCCACGGCCAATTCAGTTTTTATTAAAGCAAATAATCATGTTTAAAGCACCATCTGCTTGCATATAAAATATTTTAAATTCTCATTTTAGTTTGAACAAAAACCAATATACATGTAAATCTCATTAAGGAGGAGACCAGTGGAATCACAGGATAGGAAACTCTGAGAGACCAAAATACCTCAGCATTATTCTTGTACTAATATTCTAATAAATGAAATTAAAAAGCAGAATCATTTAGCATAACTTCTAGCTGGGTGACCTAGGAATATTTCCTAATTTTAAAAAATTCAGGTTCATTATCTTCAAAAACTCTAATAGTAAATGTACTGACTAATCCAAAGGATTGAGTGAGGATTAAATGAGATAATGCATATAAAGAACCCAGGACATAGTTAAGTGCTCAATAAATATTAAGTTATTATTATCATCAACGTCATCTACCAAACAATTATTTAAAAGGTCCCAGGCAGTGTAAACCTTGCATTTTGACCAAGAGAGGTAGTGTGGGGGCAGGAAGGAGCACACCAACCTTGGCTTCCCCTGGAGCCCAGAAACAAAGATTGAGCTTCTGGACAACCGAGAGCAACCGATACTACACAGACCCCTCCAAATAGCTGAGGACCAAGAGGCCCAGGCTGAGCAAGTTGTCATTTCTGCAACATGAAAGGGTTAACTTTCCGCTGCACATTAGTCAATGAAAGGAATCTCTGAGGCAGATAAATAGAACATTAATCTTCAAAGGAAAAAATGATCATTAACTAGGGGTTAGCAACTAATGGTCCAACTCATTTTATTCTCTTAAGGGGGTATAAAATAAAAACTGTTTAATTTTTCATTTGAACTAGATAATCAAAGCAAACCTGGATTAGTGTTTTGTTTTGCTTTGAATTACCGGGAACTATCACATCAATTATTCTCCATTAGACTATTTTAATAATATATGGCAAGAACTTAAAATTACAATTAACAATCACAATATCTTAGATGTAATGAACTTACAGATATTTATGGCATACTATTATGTACCATTGTATAGAACAGGGAAATATACATGAAGCATCTCTTCTCACAATTTTTGCTTATTTGTTTGGCAGAAGTGACCTGGAATTGCCAACTTACTGAATCAAAATTTATGAGAGAGGCCTCGCCAACATGGCTCAGTGACTGAGCGTCGACCTATGAACCAGGAGGCCACTGATTTCCAGTCAGAGCACATGCCTTGCTTGTGGGCTCGAGCCCCAGTAGGGGGCATGCAGGAGGCAGCCAATCAATGTTTCTCTCTCATCCATGTTTCTATCTTCCTCTCCCTTCCTCTCTCTCTCTCTCTCTCTCTCTCTCTCTCTCTCTATCTCAAAAATAAAAACGTATTTTAAAGAAGTTATGACAGAGATCTTAACCTAAACAGGAATCAGGAGGGCCTGTGGGAGGAGCTCTCACACTCTATGTCACTGCCAGGGCCCTACAGGAAGAACCCTATGCTAAACATAGCTCTAGGGTTGGAACCACCCCTCCCCTTGACTTCCTCTTCCCCTCTATAAGGTACTTCCTCTTGTTTCAGGCAGAACTTGCACAGGGGTCACCATGTCTGCACTTTCCAGACTGCAATCCTTTCTTTTTCCCAAATAAATCTTTCTTGTGTGTGTGATAAAGTTTCTAGTCAACCTTTGTTTTATGGTCAACAACTGGACAACTATTAAATGCACATTACTTCACTGGACTCATCTCTACGTTTCCTTTCAATATTCTCCAAAGTCGTCTTCAGTAGTCTTTGACAACTAGAAGATCTCCCTCTACTACAGATCCAGATTGGAAAATCCCTTTCTTAAAAGCAATTAAAGTTTACTATTTTAGTTTCCAGAGCTAGGAAACTCCACACAGCCTCACTGCTGCCCAAACCTGGCTGCTTCCAAGCAATCCTGACCTCCGGAGGATCAGGCCTGGTGTCAGCAACATTCCCAGAATCACCCCCTTTTGTTTAACCCCTAACTTTCAAGCTCATCATCATTGGAAAAGAGGACTGAGAGGAATGCTCAGGTACTGTGGACCCAACAGGAATGTGAGGACAGGGGTGTGCTATCATGGTGAGGCCGGTGCTGAGGGCTTCCTGGCTCCTGCTCACCTGATCTGTTCACCCAAAGAAAACACCAGTTTTCAGCCGACCACTGGAGGAGGTTCCAGATGTGGACAGAGCCATGAAAAGCTGCTGCAGAACCACAGAGTTCTACTGGGTGCCACCCAGCGACGCTCTGTCAAGTCCAATCTCCATATTTTTCAAAAGAGAAACCTGAGGCCCAGAGACTTACCCAAGACCAAAAGGGGGTTGTGGCAGCTTGGAAGCAAGCTTTTAAAAATACTTAGAAAGATGAATGTAACCCATTGCTAACAGAGAAATTATGATCTTACAGATGAATTGTTGTTATTTTGCATAAGCTAAGCTTCCTGGAAGAAGTAAAATCATTTAAATATTCGTATCAACAAAAAGAAAATTTTGAAATGTCCTCAATTAAATTATAGCAGACTGGAGGGTGGACAGAAGAAACAAGAGAGGTTAATCAGGTAACAGCTGCAGGCTGAAACCAACAAAAGGCCGATAACATTCCTAAATACACTAGTACCTCCAAGCTTTGGTTTAACTTCCATCCAGGTGGCTATTTCTGCAGTTATCTAGACAGAATAGCCAAGAAGCCAACCACCAGGTGCCACTGCATCTTGCTTATGCGTGCTATTTCTGGACTGTTGCCCAAAGCAACCCCCCAAAAGCAAACACAGTTCCCTTACAGACTCTGCACCTGTCCTAGAACTAGCCCCCTTCACCTTCTCCCATCGTTTTATCTAGAGCCGATGTAAATTCTTTCAAAGCAACTTGTATCTTTCTTCTCCAAACAGTTTGTATAAAAGAGCCCCAATCAGCCCAGCTGATATTGCTCAGTGGCTGAGCGTCGACCTATGAACCAGGAGGTCACAGTTCGATTCCAGGTCAGGGCATATGCCTGGGTTGTGGGCTAAATCCCCAGTGTGGGGTGTGCAGGAGGCAGCTGATAAATGATTCTCTCATCATTGATGCTTCTCTCTCTCTCTCTCTCTCTCTCTCTCTCTCTCTCTCTCTCTCTGTCCCATCTTCTCTGAAATAAATAAAAATATAATTAAAAAATAAAAATAAATAAAACAACCCCGATAATCTCAGAATATTGGACATGTCTTCTCCATCCAGCCCTGCTGCTGCTGGTGGTCCTTTCTCACGTGCATATAGCTCAATATACCTGCCTTTCAGAAAAGCTTTTGGCTTGGAAAGTTTTGCTTAATGATATAGATAATTCTCTCTTGGGCTTTGATCCTGTAATACCATTAACGATATATATTGTAAGGAAATGTGTAAATTGAAGCAGCAAATCATCATCTTTCTACCTCCTTTTTAGTTTTTTACCACATGAAACACAAATCTTGAATGCTTCTTAATTATTGAGCATCTGGCCTTGGAGATGATAGTACTTGAAGCAAAGGATATGTGAATGCTGATGGGCTGGTTCTAGAAAGACCCAGCCACTTCTGGGTCGCTGCTGAATACAAAAGGTAAGAGCATTTTTGCATCCAGAGAGAGAGAGAGTCCTTAGACATGGGACTGATGTCACTACTAATTTATGTAAAGAGACTGTGGCTACTAAACAAAAAACAACAACAACAAAAAGTCAAGAACTAATGAGAAAGAATTGTTGTTTTCTTCTTTTGGACCTGTTTTTCAGCATTTATTTGAATTTCCCAAATTCTAGATAGGTTACTTGAAGAAACCCTGCTCATGTGCAGTCATCTTATAATTTATATCCATTGTGTAACATGTGTACAATCTGCATCCACCACGGAGCTGAAGGCCTGTGCCGACACCCTTGCAGGCTGTCCATATGCTGTCTTCACAGTCTACACAGAGTGTCCGTTATTTGGTGCTAATCGTTTCCCTTGGCTTATTCTGGAACTTATTACTTGTTCTCTCTTTTATAAACAACTCCAAAGTGAAACAAAATGATGGCTTTCACATTAATAACTTTGATTTGGAAAATCATTTGCAAATATTAGTTTTGGAGCCTCACAACCATTCCAACAGATTCCAACCATAAAACTCTGTTTCCTCACTAGAAACATTCCACTCTGAATGTCAAGACTTCAGCCTTGAATAAGATTCTAGTGAAGGCAAAAGGCAAAATGCAGTTGCATATTTGGGTTGCTTAGCAACTGATAAAACAGCTTTCCAAATCTGAAGCAAATCAATAAATTCTAACTGAAATGTGAGAACAATTTATATGGGAATCATAGTAACTAAACGATAAATTCAGAGAGTCAAGAAAAGCATGGTTGATTGTTCCAAGCACAGTGGTAGAATAAATTATTCCAAGTGTGGAAAGACTAGAATCATGGGAATGCTCTTAATGTCAGTGCAAATCTTAAAGGGGTCATCCAAGAACCAAAATTCTTAAAATAATGCCAAACGCCATCTGAAAATACATACAACATAGTCAATCTGTCTGGTTCCTAGGTGGGAGGGATTTTATTAATATGAAAAATTCTCCAAGTTCTCAGATTCCCTGTCACAAAAGAACGTGCAGTAATGATTCCAACCTCAGTTCCATTTATTTAAAATGTTAGTATACTTAAGTATATTTTTAAGTGTCTTATTCTTAGCCTTCAGAATTTCCATCTGAGTACATAGGCATTTTCAGATAAACTGGATAGGGTTAATGAGATAAAGAGTTAACCAAGGATTGGGAAGAAAAAAGGAAGATATAGCAGAAGGCTGCACAGTTGAGCTGTATCTCGGGGCAGGTGTGGGAGACATAAAGGGGGCTGTAGCACCTCAGATGAGTGTTGGCCTTGGCCTTGCTCCCGAGGCTGGTAGCAGGACAGGAGCTTGGTCATTGCCAAAGCAGCTGAGAGAAAAGTACAGTGTACTTCACCTTTAACGCTGTGAGTGATGCTTTTCTCAGCGTGACAAGGCTCTCTGATGCTGGTCCTCCCTGGTTGTGGGGGAGGCACGCAGACATAGCTATTTCAAAGGGTAAGCCGGTATGGGAATGAGAAATCCTTCTCCTGTCTCTGACCCACCGACAGCCATGGCAGATGGTGTCAGTTCTGCATGGTGAGGGGCTCTTCTTCTTGTCAAGGGAGAAGAGCTGGGATTTGGTAGTCAGTCTCCTCCACCACAAGAATCAAGGGACATCCTTTGATTCACAGTAGCAAGGGACCCAGTGGAGAAGATGAGAGATCATGCTCTGGGAGTGATGCATCTTCCCTCAGGGTGTCAAATCACCTTTATGAGTATACTAGAGGTCTGGTGCAACAATTTGTGCATGGGTTGGGGCTGGGCCAGCCGGGGGGAGGGGCCACGGGCAGTTGGCCTGCCAGCCCCAACCCCTGGTCCAACTCCCAGTTGAAGGGACAATTTGCATATTAGCCTTTTATTCTATAGGATGAGTTTCCCATTGCCGTGACAAATTATCATAAACTTAGTGGCTCAAACAATACTAATTTATTATCTCACAGTTTTAGAGATCAGAAGTCTGAAAAGGGTATCACTGGCTAACATCAAAGTGTCAGCAGGGCTGTGCTCTTTCTGGAGGCTCTTGGGCAGAAACTCTTTTCCTTGGCTTTTCCAGCTTGCATTCCTTGGCTTGTGGACACATAACTCCACCCCCTGCTTCCTTTGTTACATTTCCTCCTCTCTCTCTGACTCTCATGCCTAAGGATCCTTATAATTACATTGGCTAATCCAGGATAATTTCCCTATCTCAAGACCCTTAACTTAATCATACCTGCAAAGTGCCTTAT
This sequence comes from Myotis nattereri, assembly GCF_964212035.1. Lineage (NCBI taxonomy): Eukaryota > Metazoa > Chordata > Mammalia > Chiroptera > Vespertilionidae > Myotis > Myotis nattereri. The sequence continues at coordinate 60,905,640 of NC_138080.1, read as the reverse complement.
GTCATATAAGGCAACATAGTCACAGGTTCTGGAGATGGGGTGGGGGAGCATTATTCTGCTTACCAGACTGAAGGTGGAAGTCAGACATATTTCTAGAGGAGGCCCCCCAGAGGCATGCAACTGGAACCTGATCTTTTCAGATTATAGTGAAGGCCCCGGTGTTTCCCAGGTATTTACATGGTTGGGGAAGATGATTTATGGTTTCCCTAAGGCCTTCAATCTGCTGGAATAGACTGACTTCAGCCAGAGGCTAATTTCAATAAATGTTAAAGCTATTCTTTTTCAAAGTTGAGAAGCATAGTTAATCCCTGTCTCTCTCTCCTCCCTGCCCCCACTAGCTGCTATCCCACAGCCAATACTCCAAACCTAAATCCTAGCACATGAGCAAGATCCTGGGGACAGAATTCTAACTAAGGCTGTGACACTCACTCAATGTAAAACGCTGGCTAGGAAGGATGACAGGCCTGGTCCGTTTTGGCATGAAAAAGGTTGCATGTGTGGGGGGTTTGTTGGCATAACAATGATAATTTGCTCCTAGGGCCTAAAAATAGCTGCCACCAGCCTCTGAGAATGTAAGAGCTTTCCAAATAATTATTCGCTCCATCTCAACTCCCTAAACCTTCGCATGCAGCATGGAGGCATGCATGCATGCCTCCAGACTCTGAGAGACCTGCTCACAGAAAGGATAAAAAAAGGAGCCAGCCAATTAACCACATGGAGTGGAGATCCAAGGATCAAGTGTGGTAAACTGAAGGCAGATTAACATCTCCCCACACGAGGAGTTACTGGGATGTCTGGAAGGCAAGGGCCCAAAGAATCTGGGAGGAGAGACAAGTCTGGGACTGGGCTGATCTGTGTGTGTATCGGGCCAAGGATGCAAGCTGAAGGCGAGAATACAACTCATCAGGAGGTCAATTCTTAATAAATGTTGGTGGCAGAGCTGCTGCTTCAACACACACACACACACACACACACACACACACACATGAAAGGGCGAGTCATCGCGGGGCCTACGTGGGCCGCACCGGGCCTCATGAGGCACAGCCTGACCACACTGCTGGTGGCCTTGGGCACCGACTCCCCAGCCCACGGCGGGAGCCCGGCGCAGGCCACCCACCCGCTGCCCCCAGACCGGACCCACGCGGCAGCGGCGGCGGCGGGGCGGGGCGTGTGCCCTCGCCCGAGGAGATGGAGGAGGAGGCGATCGCCAGCGTCCCCGGGGATGAGACGGAGGATGTGGACTTCCTGTCTGGGCTAGGACTGGTCGGTCTGCTGGACCGCCGGCAACCGGACTGGCCCCTGGAGCCCGGGCTCAGCTCGCCCTTGGGGGGGGGGGGGCGAGGACTGCGCCCTCCATCTTGCCCTGGATCCTCCATTTTTGGGCAGAGCCATGTGCTCGGCGGGGGCTTCTTCCTGGAGGCCCAGGCCTCTGCTGGCCACGCCCAGGATTTCTCTGGACTAACCAATGATAATCAAGGGAAGTGCACGCCATCAATATGACCACATCCTGTGTAACAAGACCCGACTTGCGCCTGGCCAATAGGCGGGGCCCACAGTCCCCTCCCCTGCCCTTACTATAAAACCCACAATCCCATCAGGCCTTGCTCTCTTTTCGGCCACTGGGCTTACCGTTGTTGTATCGGTGAGTGTGGTCGGGGAGCCGAACTAGTTCGAAATGAAGGACTCTTTGCTTTTGCATCGGACTCGCTGGCTCCCTGATGGGCTTTTTGGGAACCTTGAAATCTGGGCACAACAACACACACACACACCCTCCCTCCACTGCCTATTTAATCAGCCCTAACAAACCGAAGCTGGAAGCTACTGGCTAATATTGAACAGTGAGTGACCTGATTGTGGTGGCCGGCCACACAACAAAAGCCACATTTAGAAGGCATCAAGTCCAAAAAAAGTAAGGACTGCGATTGAGGAAATCTAGGCTATGAAAAATGAAAAAGGTTTCTAAGTATTCCCTGAAGGTAGCCCTGGAGGGCAAAATGATTCATTGTCAGGCTCGCAGAGCAGAGAGCGGGGTGGATTTTTCACTCAAGGCTGTCACCCATCTGGTTTTCACCTGGATTATCTGGATGGAAGCTTATGTTGAATCAACCTACCACTCTTTATTGAGTGCTCAGCACTACTCAGTGTTAACAGATAGCATGAGATAGTGGAAAATAAATTTGATCTGGAATACTTAAAATTAAAGTCCTGCTGTTATTCATGGCTGTGTGACACACGCATTTAATTTCATTGCATCTCAGTTTTTTTATCTCTATGATGAAATAATAATATTGTATCTTAAGTATGAATTAGTTATATATTATAATTATACATTATTAATAATAATTTACATACACTTGATAATTTATTATTATTACTAGAGGTCCAGTGCATGAAAATTTGTGCACTAGGATGGGGGGGTCCCTCAGCCCCCCAGTCCGGGACCCCTCAGGGGATGTCTGCCTGCTGGTGGGCTAAGCCAGCAGGCACACATCCCTCTCACAGTCTGGGACCCGTGCCCGCCTGCTCACTGCTCCTTACCACTCGGCTCACTGCTCTTTAGCGCTGGGAGGCCCCAGTGGTGGCAGGAAGCCAGGGGAAGGGAAGGAGGCCCTGGCCAGCAGCTGGCAGCCACTAGGGACCCTATCAGTGCCCTGGCCTCTAGTATGACTATAAACGTTCTTAACATGCCCTGATCGGTTTGGCTTAGTGGATGGAGCATCAGCCTGCGGACTGAGGGGTCCCGGGTTCGATTCCGGTCAGGGGCATGTACCTTGGTTGCGGGCACATCCCCAGTGGGAGGTGTGCGGGAGGCAGCTGAATCGATGTTTCTAACTCTCTATCCCTCTCCCTTCCTCTCTGTAAAAAATCAATAAAATATATTTAAAAAAAAAGTTCTTAATATACTGAATGTTATAAAATATATATTGCTATTATAGAAGCAAGGTAAACTTTGGGTTCTACTTAGGGAATTTAGGGAAATTATATATGCACAAGAAATACAGTTAAAGAGAAAAATTGCATTTAGATCAGTGTGAGCAGATCTACTTAGATCTCTAAGCCTCAAAAAGATGCGGCTGCAGACACAATCTTTCTAATTCCGACTTCTGCTAGCCTTCTCAAGGCAGAACATGCTCGACCTTGAGAATTTACTACTCTGAAACCCCACCTTTCAGAAACCTTGACACTCCCAAACAGGGCAGTACAGAGGCACTCCATCTCACACACAGACAACTATGACAACTCCTGTTGCTATCAAAGCAAGAGAGGCGTTGTTAAACCAATCACTAAAACACACATTGCTCAGGTGTTATTGATACCAAAGAGGAAAGTGACTCTGCTGGTGGACAATCCAACACTTGGAAGAGAAGGCTCCAGGAATGCTCTTCTGGCGAAAGGGCAATATTGAAAAGCCTACTGAAGCACTGATGCTTTTTTTAAAATTTTAGTCTAAGATTTGAATTCTTATTATCAAGGGTATATATGACATAGCAACACCTAGGAACAGATATCCTTATGGTTTGGGCATGGAATAATTTTCTTAATGCCAAGGAGGCTAAAAGAATGGCACTTTGGTTTGCTACCAAGATTTGGGGGATGTGGCTACAAGAGAAAATATGGCCCAGGATTGAGGGTGACAATTTCATAACATTGAACTCATCCTGAACCTTGGACAGACCCATTCCCATTGTATTCATTCCTAGCAAAGCTGACGAAAAAGCTTTATCAGAGTAGGAGTTGAAATGAACGTGGAAACCAGTTTTTGAAGACAAGCAAGGCTCTTCAAGGAACTGGTTTAGAAAATTCTGTCTCTGAATCTCTCCTAGTAAATAGTTCTGAACACAGGGCAATCTTTTATCTACTTAAGTAGCTCAAAAACAGGAAAGAGAAGATATTTAAGCACAAATTTCATAAATACATTCTAGATTCCTTCGGTCAGTACATGTAGGGAGACTCCTGGTTATAGCTTTAAACCTGGAAAGTCCCTCGAACTTTGGATGCAAGAGTGGGTTATCCCTTGAGTCCTTGTTGAATACCGTAAGCACACAGACATATTGGTTTACCAACAAATACATTTCAACTTGAGCAACATCAAATTGCCATGCAGCTGGCAGACTAATTTAACTCTTTAAGAATATTAAAAGTAAATGCAATAATATTTTCATGCACAAGTCAGAAGATCTTGAAAAGTATGTCAGTTTCAAGATAAATATAAGTGCCTACACTGACTTAAAATTTTTATCTTTGTTCTCGCCACATGCTTAGGTAAAGACAGAGGTAATGGGATTAGTTAAAAATTTGCCTCCCCACACCTTAAATGAGGAAATTTTTTTTACAATTATTAAAAAAAAATGAATCAAACATCCAAATGAGTAGTTGCTTAAAATGTTGTATTTCAAACATGATTTTGTTTGGGAGGTTTCATAAGTGTCAATTCCTGGCCATAGGCATCCTTATTCAAAAGTTATTTCAGCTGGTTAGAATTACAAATGGCAACAAATATAAATAAGTTTAACAAGTCTTAAGCTATAATAACTATCAGAATGACTCATTCAGTACTAATTTATCTGTGACCTTTTGAAAATTGCTACACAGAAAAGAAATTAAATAAATTAACCTGACCTAACTTACAATTGAATAATTATGTTGGAAAAATGTTTGCAGTGCACAGATTTAACCCACTAAGACACAGGCCAGGTATTTCCCATATCTATATGCTTATGGAAAACTTTTAAGAGATTGTATTCCCATTATGCTTACGGTTGTAAAATGCAACCCATCTTGGAAATCCCTCAAAAATGAATTGAGTTCTGTGTTACTCCATCAAAGCCTAGTTCTCTGAGTAATTTTTCTTTCTTTTCTTTAGATATGCTTTATATATACTTCTCTCTTTGACTATTTTCTATCTTATATTTCCAAGTTCTTTCTCATTCTTGGAATATTCCCTCCTCATTTATCCTCACCACTCCTTTCTCTCCTGTCTTTTCCGTTTCAGTAATTTTACAACAGAGATTTTTCCCAATTGTAAAAGGCAATGAAAGCAACAGTTTATATAATCTTCTAAGAGAATTAAAAATATAACAAAATTTTATGAAACTAACTTTCATAGTAATAAATAACATCTGTGAAATAAATTAGATGTGAATGATATATGTGTGTTTATACCTATATGTGTATATGTTTCTATCTACAATATTGATTAAACAGGGGTCCTCAAACTTTTTAAACAGGGGGCCAGTTAACTGTCCCTCAGACCGTTGGAGGGCCGGACTATAGTTTTAAAAAAAAAAAACTATGAACAAATTCCTATGCACACTGCACATATCTTATTTTGAAGTAAAAAAACAAAACGGGAACAAATAGAATATTTGTATTTGCATGTGGCCCGCGGGCCGTAGTTTGAGGACCCCTGGGTTAAGACATCACCTGAAATCATTCTGTGTATGAGTCCCCACTTTAGTTTGGAAAAATACAACATCTCAGCTCTGCTTAAAGAAAGCAAATAATTTTATCACAGATTATTATACATTGAAAGCAGCATTAATTGAAGTTACAATTTTGAGTGTTAGAAATGCTTTTCACCAGGGAATTCCTCGAATTTGCTTATTGTCCAAGCCGCATGCATAACAGTCTTTACTGTATTCGATTGAGCTCACACCAGGACAGGTTATCTGACTCCTCCCTGGTTCTATCAACACCCTCTCATTCTAAGAACAGATCTATGATGTCAGCCCTTTTTTAATTTTTAATTTAAATTCTTTATTGTTTAAAGTATTACACAAGTCTCCTCCTCCCGCCTCCCCCCCGCCCCACTGACCTCTCCCGGCCACCCCCAACCTCCAGCACGTGTCCTCACCCCCACCCCCTTGTCTGTGTCCATTGGTTATGCTCATATGCATGCATACAAGTCCTTTGGTTGATCTCTTACCCCCTAACCCCCTGCCTCCCCTCATAGGTTGGACAGTCTGTTTGATGCTTCTATGACTCTGGTTCTATTTTGGTTCCTCAGTTTATGTTGTTCATTATATTCCACAAATGAGTGAGATCATGTGATATTTATCTTTCTCTGATTGGCTTGTTTTGCTTAGTATAATGCTCTCCAGGTCCATCCATGTTGCAAATAGTAAGAATTCCTTCTTTTTTACAGCAGCATAGTATTCCATTGTGTAGATGTACCACAGTTTTCTAGTCCACTCCTCTGCTGATAGGCACTTAGGCTGTTTCCAAATCTTAGCTATTACAAATTGTACTGCTATGAACATAGGGGTGCATATATCCTTTCTGATTGCTGTTTCTGGTTTCTTGGGATATATTCCTAGAAGTGGGATCACTGGGTCAAATGGGAGTTCCATTTTTAATTTTTTGAGGAAATGCCATACTGTTTTTCCATAGTGGCTGCACCAGTCTGCATTCCCACCAGCAGTGCACAAGGGTTCCCTTTTCTCTGCCTCCTCTCCAGCAGTTGTCGTTTGTTGATTTTTTGATGATAGCCATTCTGACAGGTGTGAGATGGTACCTCATTGTTTTGATTTGCATATGATGTCAGCCCTTAATCCATCTCCCTCCCCCACCTCCTTCCTCTCCTCACTATCTTAAACTGTGCCACACTGAATGATTAAGAGCGTGGGTCAAAATGATGTGGTTACATAAACACCCACAATTTCTGTCTTATAGAAATGCTTCCCTTGTGAGTTACTCAATGCATCTCAGGTCAGAGAATGCATCTCCTCTCTGGGCTTGCATCGAAAAGAATATCGTTTGGCCTAATCTCACCAAGAAATTGCTAAACCTTTTAAGCAGGACTGCTGCATGCACTAAGGGGCATAACTGCAAACAGGGCTAGCAGCCTATAAGCAAGTCAGATGTAGTGCAGAGGTGAAGGACTGCAGAGGGAAAGAAAACTGGGCACCTTCCCACATGGAGCCACCATGTTCTCAATGAGGAGGTACGTCGGCTTTGATTATTTCACAGGGCTGTTTTAGTTATGTCCTTTAAGCTCTTCAAGGGGAGCTCTCAAAATTCCAAAAGGGAAAAACATTATCTGTAGTATTCATCACCGTATACCTCATGCCTACAGCACTACAGCACTGCCTGACACATAGCAGGTGCTTAAAAGACATTTGCTGAAAGAATGAACCAACTGGCAGGATCCCCACCACCACTCTACAGTGACTGTCATTCATTTAGGAGACTCAGTTTCTCTTTCTGCCCTGATAGACATATTTTTCTTGAGGAGACACAAAATTACTTATTATTTAGTGGGTCAAATATGAGAGATAAAAAGAAAAAATTAGGGAACTACTGAATTTTGAGAAGCAAGAAGAGAAAGGACCATGGGAATGATTTTAGGGTGTAGCACACCATACAAAACAGGGCTACAACAGGTGCTAGCTTTCAGGATTAATTTATATCACAGAAAAGGACATGCACCATACGGTGTAACTCTCTCAGGGACCTAGGCAGTGTCCCCTACTTCAAACACACAGATTGATATTGGACTGAATTACAAACTTGGCAGACTACCAGGACAAACAGTTCACTGAAGTCTGCTGAGGAGATTGGTGGCTGAGGAGGTAAATGGCTAATCCTCTCTTGTACCCTCACCTTTCCCATTGCCTTTTTCTATGTCCGTAACACTGACCACATTCCAATCGTCCACAGTCAGGCACACCATTCTGTTCTCCCCACAGCTCCCTAAATCCAAGTGAAGGAAGGAAGGCCTTGGGTGCCTTTGGTGACCCAACGTGGGGAAACAAAAGATGCTGCAAGATTGAATTGTCTTCCATTTAACAGAGACGGGTCTCTGAAGGGGCAGTTCAACCACCAGAGCCTTTGGAGGGAAGGGAAGCCATCCTACAAGGTTCTCTGTGCAACGATGCTACCTTCACAGCTAAGGATTTTAGCCCCACTCTTGTCCAGCGCTCTATTTCCATTATGTTGCCTTTCTAGGTCTTTCCTCGCTTTTACCTTTCTGCTTCCCCAGCCATAGCTCTGGTAAGTCATAATTCAGGCCATCAGAATACTACCAGCTGTGTAGATCTCAGAAGTGCCTGCAGATAGCGGAGGCCCACCAAGGTCAGGGAGGAAGGATGGTTCTTCTAGAGCAGGGGTGGGCAAACTTTTTGACTCGAAGGCCACAATGGGCTCTTAAACTGGACCGGAGGGCCGGAACAAAAGCATGGATGGAGTGTTTGTGTGAACTAATATAAATTCAAAGTAAACATCATTACATAAAAGGGTACGGTCTTTTTTTTTCAATAGTTTTATTCATTTCAAACGGGCTGGATCCGGCCTGTGGGCCGTAGTTTGCCCACGGCTGTTCTAGAGAGTGGAAGGTGTGGGGTTGTGTACCAGAAACTAATTAGGATTCTGAATGCAGTTTCTCAAAGAGATGTTCTATCTGCCACCGTGGTTCTGTTTATTCATTCAACAGCACTCAACACATGTCTACTGAGCATTTACAACGTGCCGTGCTGGGCTCTGGGACTGTAATGATGGTGAACACAAAAAATACACATTCCCTACATCCAGGGGGCTTAAATTTTAGTGGAAGAGACATATATTAATAAAAAGGTATCCACCAATATTCGTACAATTATAAACTCAGATAACTATCAAGAAGGAAAGGAATGAGATTCTCTGGGGATGTTTTACGAAGGAGCCTGGGACAGGGCCAGGAGTCAGGAAAGGCTTTCTGAGGCTTGACACTGAAGCTGAACTCTGAAGAATGACTAGGTTTCTCAGCAGAGGTGGGGGTGGGAGCAGAAGGAAAATGAGGAGGCAGGAAATTCTAAGTCCTTGAACTTTTTAAAGTTATATCTATCGTTTTCTACATTATGTTATTCAGAGGTGGCTAATAGAATGATGAAAACTTACCTCCAGTAAGGTAAGAGGTTACAGACCCAGGTGGGTCTGGGGACAGGAATCTGATCAGTGACCCTTGTGTCATTGATTCTATAATAACTTAGAGTCTTATAGTAACTTTTTTGGGAGTATTTTGTAACTACAAAATTGTCCTTGCTAGATTTTTTTTTTTTTAGAAGTTGTCACCATATGTGAGCCACATGGGCTTCAACTTATTGCCTTTCTAATACAACCATTCATCCTGGTTGTCACAGGAAATTGCTATCTACCTGGTATTCAAAAGGAAAACTTCAAAACTCTACTTTCTATTCTTCTCTCTTTAGACTTGAATCAATCAATAAATCATTGACTACAGCAGTTGACTTTCTTTTAAAATAAAAATAAAGCTCAAGTGAGGGATTTTTTGTTTTAACAAACTGCATGAGCAATGGCTCCATGGCAGGAAAGAGCACAGAATGTTCAGAGTATTGGAGAGAAATGGGGAGATTAGAAGTTACAATGGGCAGCGCTTATAGGGGCCTGAGGGATGAGAAGGGAATGGTGGCAAGAATGACCCACCCACCTGGACAGATGGTGGAGCCATTTTTAAGTTGGTCGGGGGGAGAAGACATGTTTTTGGACATGCTGAGTTTGAGGTGACTTTGAGAAATCATACAGATACTGTGGATGATCTGTGGAGAAGTTCAGGAGGGGAGATCTACATTTAGCAGCTGTCAGAATGGAGATGGTACTTGAAGCCCGGACGTGGACAAAGTTGATCAGGTAGATGGCACAGAGGGAGGAAGAGGAAGCCTGGGTTCAAGTGTAGAGGAACTCCACATGCACTGCTGAGCAAAGGAGAAGGAGCCTGTCAGAGTCAGAGAAACAGCACCCATGAGGCAGGAGGCAACGCAGGTATGACCAGTGCCGCACTCATGCCTGGTAAGAGAGGACGTATTTATTTACCAAGCACTTAGACTTCTAGGAGCAGTAGGCTTCTCTAAGGTGGGATGAGAGCTCAAGCACTGTACAACATACTTACACTGGGAAATGTTTCTTGAATTGAATGTTTCCTGAAGATGAAACCTGCAAGAAATGTGCCTACATTAACATGGGTGTTAACAAATTAATTTTTGGAACACAACCCATTCATAACTTGAGTACATCACGTACTTATGATAGAGGCACACATTTGACTCTGGTAACATCTTAAATATTATGAGCAAAAAGAATTATTTCTTTTGTTGTTTTTTCTAATAGCACTTCATTCCTAGAATTTGCTAAAATTTTGGCTTCTATTTTTAAGAACCAGAATGAAGAGTAAGGAGGAATGAGACGAACACACACTGCCCTACTTTTGGTGCATTTTCCTTTGGTCTCTCACTGGTTAGCTTAGTTGTCAGGTTTGTAGTCTCCTGTAAACTTGTGTGTGGCAACAGTAAGAATTGACCAAGATGATCCCTGGCAGAATGACATCTGGCAACAAGAAGCTGGGGGAGGGAACACAGTTAAAACCAGAGACAAATGTCAAGTTCCTTCATACTGAATCCTCTCAGTAACACGTGATTGAACCGGACAGGGTTGATTAGGCAATACATGCTTGTTTGTTTTACTTGACATTTGGAAATTTGAGGCTGTGGCTCTACTCAAATCTTATCTCTGCCTCAGGGACAAGGAGGTGCACTGAGAAAGCACAGGTCCTAAATTTCCAGCTGTGATGCTCATTCGCACCCAACGGTCTAGTTAAATAGCAAATTTCTAAATAGGAAGAAGTGCTTTGAAGATTAATAAATCTTTCTCTTTTGAGATTTTCTTAACTCCGTATGTTTAAGTTTCAGAATTGCACTTGAGATTGCAAAACATAGGAGAACAAATCAGATTTACGTATTTATTCCTTTAAAGCAAAAGGTATGCATACTTGAATTTATACTGTATTAAGAATAGCGTTGGCCTAAAATATAGACGTTTGTAAGGAAACAACAGATATCTGAGATAGTCAATTTTTTTTGTTAATCCTCACCAGAGGATACTTTTCCTTTGATTCTTAGAGAGAGTGGAAGAGAGGGGGAGAGACACAGAGAGAGGAACATCAACGTAAGAAAGACACATTGACTGGTTGACTCCCACACGTGCCCTGACCAGGGTCAGGGATTGAGCCTGCAACCGAGTAGGTGCCCTTGAATGGACTCGAACCTGGGACACTTCAGTCTGTAGGCCCAAAGTCATAAAGGTATTTCCCACCAGAAGACCTCTTCCTGGCAACTGAACTGAGTGGTCTACCCCCACTCCAGATTCTGCTTCTCCCACAATCCACCCTTCTCTCAAAAACACAGCTGACAGATCATCTGATTTCTTTCCTTACTCATTCTGAGAAAAACAAAAATCTGTAATATACTCCCTGTCTAGACAACATGACGCAATAACTCAAAAATAAGCTTTGAAGTCAAATAGATATGATTTCCATTTTAGTTCTGTCATTATGTGACATGGGCTTGGTTAATACCACAAAGCCTACAAATTGTAAGAATTAAATAGAATAATTTCTATAAAAGCACCTGGCACAGTGCCAAGATAGCCAATAAATGTTCATTGTCTTCTCCTGTCCTCTATATTTCTCTTCACTGCAGTCAACTCGAAATTTTCAATTATCACAAAAGTAAGTCCATAATGATAAATTAGAATCTAAGTGACTCTCATTCACTCAGTGATTATAAATTCTGACTTAGGGCATACAAAATCACACTTCAGGTTCACATGCACAAAAAATCTTCTTAGAGTGAAAGGAATTTCTATAAGCTTATCAAGGGATGTACCTGGTGATTTGGAGAACAAAGAACATTCTTGCTATTAAATAGAACTCCAAGGCTTCCTAATCTAAGGCCACAGCTGCATACTGGTTAACCTCATTCTTTTTTGAGCACAGCTACTCTTTTTAGATATTACTTTTTCACTAATCACTGCCAATCACATTGAAGTTACTGTGAAAGAAAGGATCTTTTCTTTCAAAAGCCACAATTCAAATCATAACAAGGAGCCCTACAAAGAGCTATTAAAGCTCCCCAGGGAGGCAGCTTGTCCTGGAGGAACACTGGGAAGCTGTCTGCAAACAGTTCAGGGCTTCTTGTCCTGGATGGCCAGCAGGGATGGGGGGGGGGTGTGTGGCTGGTGGTGGTGGTGGTGGTGGGGGTGCTGCCCTCCAGACCTGGCTGTGAAGCCACAGGAATTCAATTTCCCTATCCCTTCAATGTAACAGCTGGGTACTGATGGGCAAGGAAATTGGCTTTTCCCTTCTCTCCTCCTGCATTATAGCATTACAATTTTTTTGAGTTTGAGTTTGAGTTTGAGAGAGAAAGAGAGAGAGAGAGAGAGAGAGAGAGAGAGAGAGAGAGAGAGAGAGAGAGAACAACAAAATGCAAAGATTCACATGAAAAATGGAGACTGTGTGTACATATGTACAAGAAAGTGTTGTGGGTTTTTCTTTTTGTATGTAAAAGATGCACTAACTTCTTTATTCAAGAATACAACCAACACAAAGCTGCCTGTCACAGACACACCGATGTTAGAAACTGGAGGGATATGTAAGTTTCTGTTTTGTCTGCAAACAATTCACAGCAACATCTAATTGAGACACTACTCCCCGCTAAGCACTGGAGTCGAAGCTCCAGGGGAAAACCAGTTTTTTGTTTTTGTTTTTTTAAAAGGAGAAATTTTTGCTGTAAGGAGCTTACTTACAAAGTTAGATTTAAAACATTTCTAAGAGCTTATGAAAAAATATCACAATTAGTCAGAGTTTCTGGGTTCTTTTTCATTCAAAGTGAACCCAGGGAGTCTGAGCTACTTGAGAGCAAATGTGAATCCATAGCTGTCTTTTACACAGATGCGTACACCACATATAGAAGCAAATGACCAGCACAATTAAAAACCCAGGTGGGGCCCTGGCCCACATGGCTCAGTTGGTTGAAGCGTCATCCTGTGCAATGAAGAGTCATGGGTTCCCACCAAAGGGTTATGAGTTCGATTCCCAGTCAGGGCACATACCTAAGCAATCTCTCTTTCTCTCTCTCTCTCTCTCTCTCTCTCTCTCTCTCTCTCTCTCTCTCTCTCCCTCAAACCCCCATTCCTCTCTCTCTAAAAAAAAATCAATAAAAACATATCCTTGCCAGGTGGTTCTTCCAATTGGGAGAAATGTTTATTTTTTATCAATAAATTTAAGGATGTTAAGATGTGAGAGGCTCTGATAGTGTCAATGCTTTAGTGACATAAACCACAACAACCATATTGTAAAGAAATGATATAATTTTAGAAGGAGAATACTTGGATCTTCAAAGGCAAACCTAGTGAAAATTGCTATTAGAGCAAGAATGAGGTGGCAGAGAGAAAAGGAATTGACTGCCTTCGTTTAGTCTCTGCTTCTCTTCACCCTAAAGAAATCTTCCGGAAATGCTCCCTGTTCTGCACCTTCTCGCTTAATTAGACCAGTCCTCTCCCTATGCAGCAGGACCTCCCGCTTATTCCAGGGACACTCTTGGCTCCGTCCACCTGTGTCCCTTTAAATGCTGCTGGCCCCGCCCACAGATCCCAGAGCTGCCCTTCTATTCCCTTACATTTCCTGTATCAGAAACAGTCAAAGCCAAACCGGTTTGGCTCAGTGGAAAGAGCATGGGCCTGTGGACTGAAGAGTCCCAGGTTCAATTCCGGTCAAGGGCATGTACCTTGGTTGCGGGCACATCCCCAGTAGGGGGTGTGCAGGAGGCAGCTGGTCAATGTTTCTCGCTCATCAATGTTTCTAACTCTCTATCCTTCTCCTTCCCTCTCTGTAAAAAATCAGTAAAATATATTAAAAAAGAAAAGAAAAGAAACAGTCAAAGTAACACTCCTGGCCTTACATGCCTTCCTCTGAGCTTCCCCTCTGTCATCTTCACCAAGGGTCCAGGGACAGGTAGCCAAGAGACAGGATGCCCAGAAAGGTTCCCAGCTGTCCACTGCCTGCCAGAGCAATCACAAAGGATTTGGGGGAAGAGAAGATGCCACCTGCCACCCCCTCAGCATGGTGCCATTGCATTCATGCACACTTTTTTTTTTAAAGAAAGGAAAGTGAAATTGCCACTAAAACTACTGATCCCATATTTTTGACTCAAAGAAATAAAGTGGGGAAGGTAATATATTCACTGAAATATTGCACAGGTCTCTTTCCTAGGGGCTGTCTCAGTTATACAGCATTGCTGGGGGTTTCCTTCTATACATGTAGAGAGTGACAAACACATCCTTTGAAGGCAACCTTGCAACAAAGAAATATATTAAAAAAAGAACTTTACTCAAAGAATGTTAGAAGAAATGCACTTCAATGAATAAAATGAATCCAGGGATCCCTGAAACATAATTCTGGTTCTGTGTAGACCACATTAACGTTTCAATCTTGTCTACAAAGAGAAACCAATTCATGGATTTCAAAATGTAAATTAAAACAATGGTCTATAACAGGGGTTCCCAACCTTTTTTTTGGCCATGCCCCACCTAAGCCTCTCTAAAATCCTGATACCCCCTCTCTGCCCATGACAAATAATTCTTATTATTCAAAAAGTGAGCTCCTATTCACATGGAGGAAGCCTAAAAGGCCATTAACTTGGTCTAAACAAGCTTCCAAAGAATATGGCATCCATGAAAGCGAAAAATAAAAGAATGAAAGGACTGTTGAAATACTGAGGAAGAAATCACTAAGAAATTGTTAAAAAAAATAATAATATGAAGGGATATGAAAAAATAGCAAATAAAGTTTCAAATCATAATAGAGAACTGAAATGCATAAATATGTCATAGTATATATTTATATACTGTATATGAGGCCCCTAGAACCATAAGAAATGCAAATAATTCATTCACTGTTAATAACTCATTCTCAAATTGCCCCCCTTAAAAATCAAATTGCCCCTCTGTGGGGTGTGTGCCCCACATTGGGAACCAATGGTCTATAATGAAAAGATCCATGTCAGAAGTGAAATACCTTATGATCATCAAGAAAATAATTTCAGCCCTAACTGGTTTGGCTCAGCGGATAGAGCATCGGCTTTCAGACTGAAGGATCCCAGGTTCAATTCTGGTCAAGGACATATACCTTGGTTGCGGGCACATTCCCAGTAGGGGGTGTGCAGGAGGCAGCTGATCGATGTTTCTCTCTCATCGATGTTTCTAACTATTTCTCTCCCTTCCTTTCTATAAAAAAATCAATAAAATATATAAAAAAATGAAAATAATTTTAGGTATTGGCATCTAGTTCTATGTAATTGATTTAAAACAATTTCCCCCAGATATAAAAACCCAAAGAATTATGTTTCAGGGAATCCTAAATTCATTTTATTCATGGAAATGCATTTCTTCTAACATTCTTTGGGCAAGTTATTTTTAAAAGTGTCACTATCGTGCTTTTTAAGAGCCTGGATGATTACATTTAGTTCTTCTTAGATGAAGAAAATCAACAATTGGATCACTTTCATTTGAGTGTAAATTTTACTTTAAGAAAATCTGAGAACAAGTCATAGTGTTTTAAAGTGACTTCTCAAGTGAGCTGTGCACTGGAATAGAAATATGTGCTACATTTTCATAATCATTACCATTACTCTCCCAACCCCCACCACCGCATTCCACAGCATATGTTTAAGAACTAAATTGCAATTCAGATAATCTGCCATCTGGAACATGCATGTGAAAATCTTTCTACATTCCCAAGTCTGGGAAGAGCAAATGTTTCTCATGTGCCTTTAATGCTAACCAATTCAAATGGTTTTTCTGAACAACAGGTATTTATATTATAGGAGGTTTCAGGAGCAAGGTTTTTGCTTTTGTCCTTTGATGGAGCCTGTCAAGTTGATAGCTTTAAATACATACACTGAATAGTTCAGCATCTTAGGGTTAGGTTCCAAATTCAGCTTGTAAGGCAAAATTAGCCTCGCAAACTCCCTGAATCAACCATAGGGACAATGTAAGCGGTTGGTTGGTGTCGACTGGACCACTTGCTTGGCAAGTTTATCACCACCTTCAACTCAGACAGCCAGCGCTTCTCTAGGCTCTTCATTGTGCAGCTTATTCATCCACAGAGCTCCCTCTCCTCCATGGCCACCGGAGATTTTCTTTTGGGCTTGTTGCTTTATTCTCATTTTATTTTGTTTTATTGGACAATGGCAAGAAAAGCCCTTCAAATCTTTCATGCGTGCTTTCTGTGGGTTTCTGTGTTCGGCCCGCCTGCTCCATTGCCTGTGGCGTGTACTGGCACCGACTCTGTGGTCTGTGGGAATATTTTTCTCTCTTCCTCCCCCTCTCCCCGTCCCCAGTAATGAAGGGTTTCACTTGGATCAGTGATATGCACTCGTGGTACAACCGCATTCTAAGGTAAAGCCACTGCTAAAGGCTGTACATGCTGAGGCTGTGGGTCTCTAAACCCCAACCTTTCTAAACAAGCAGGACAATGTGGCAAACCCTATGAACCACGGCCAACCGTACATTCATTCCTCTTTACTCAGCTCAGCCGGCCCACGACAGTCAGGCGAAAGCTAGTACACATCATTCCATGCTATGGTGGTGGTTTTCTCCCCCCAGCAGCTCTTCATGATCTAAGCTGTTACATTTAATTAGATTATCGGGTAAGATCCAGGGGGGGTTGAGGATGAGAGCCGGGCTAGACTAGACCCTTCACATTGGCCATGAACATAAACACGCACTGTGGTTAAGCTGCTCTGAACAGGTAAAACACGTTTTCGTCCTCCCCGGCTCGGCTGCTCCACTCCCGCGGAGATAATTTAGCTATCGTGCTCACAAACACTGGTGAGCGGCATCGGAAGTCTAGGGGTCAAGAGGTAATGGAAGAAAAGAGGCGGAATCACTAAATCTGGCTCTCCATTCGGCTTTAGGGGCCTTTTGTTCCTCTGGGCAACAATGGAGGTAGCAAGTGGACAATTTCTTGCCTGCGAACTGAACACTAAGCATATGGATGGAATCAGGATGGCATCTGATAAAAGTTACAGATAATTCCACTCCAAAGACGGCTGTACTTTCCATTTCCAAATGCTTTCATCATTTGCTCCGTATGCCTGTCTCAGGCCCTTGGGGAACAGATGTGTCCCACTGTTATAGGTAAAGGCCCACCAGGTGGGAATCCGGTTATCAGTGACACCCCGGGACAAAGCCCATCTGTCCCTGGTGCCCACACCAGTACTCCACGCAAGAAGAAACTGTACATGAAACTTTTGTGGCGGTTGGACTCAAAGGGAAAACATGATACCTTAGCTGAGACACACAGCTTGCTAACTCCGCCTGAAGTGAGTGGACAAAGGAGAATTTGCTTTGCAACTCATGGTGCATTCCGCATCTGCACAGACTCCTGGGATGGCAGCTACAGTGACTACAACTGGAGGCCCAGCCTCTGTGCTAAGGCACCGGTGCCAATTTAAGAGAATAAGGGACAATGAGAAAGGAAGGCCTCTTTGCACAGGCACAAGTGGTCTCTGGAGACAGTCAGCTGAAACGCAACTTGGAACCAAGGCTTGTACCGGGGTTGTTCTGCAGGCTGGTGGAATACCAGCTCTCTGGAAGCCTCAGATCTGTTAGCTTATGATCCTCTTTCATAATTTTACTCCCCTCGACCCGACCACTTAGGAAAAACACATGGACTTTGTTAGAAGGGCTAGTGTGAAATGTACAGAGCGACAAAGACAAAATATGGCAAAACACCCTTAAAATGTCACATTACTGGCTTAATGACTAGCCACAGATGGGAGTGCGATGATGCCTTTGGAAATTTTTTGTTTGGTTGTCTGACTTTACAGTTATAGCTCATTTCTCAACCTAAAGGCAGAATACCATTCAATCACTGAGCAAGTTTAATGAACCCGGAATGAAACACATATTTTAAGTGTATGGTGTTTCCCACGTGCTAGCACTCTCTTTTTCATTTTGTACACCCACATGATAAATGAATGAATACTGATTTAGGGAAGCAGATTGGCTAAAATGGTTGAGAAAAAAATACTATCAAATTGAGAAAGTTTATTTTATTTTATTTTTTCAGATTCCTTTTCTTATGTGCTTTTCATTCATTATATATTGTGTCAAAACTTTTTTATATCATCTAAACAAAATGTGACAAAAACACGGAACACTTGCCCTAACTGGTTTGGCTCAGTGGATAGAGCGTCAGCCTGCGGACTGAAGGGTCACAGGTTTGATTCCCGTCAGGGCACAGGACCAGGTTGCAGGCCTGATCCCCAGTTGGGGCGTGCAGGAGGCAGCCAGTCAATGATTCTCTCTCATCACTGATGTTTCTGTCTCTCTCTCTCTCACTCTTCCTTCCTCTCTGAAATCAAAATATATATATATATATATGGAAGACTATTACCAAAGAAAGAAAGGTGTGTTGTTCTAATCAAATGATTGTCAAAAGCATTTACTAAACTCATTTCCTCCAACTGCTCTCCACCTAAATTTGCTACATTGCAGTGAACTAAATTCTATTCTCTCACCTCACACTCTTCTCTTTGCTATAAGAATTGGGTCCATGGTAGAGCAAGGGTGGGAAGTATTTGTAGGTACTGTGGGTCTCATCATATACCATGTTCAGGAACAGTGAGAGACAATTTGAATGTACCTTTCTTTTATTCAATCAGTACTTATTGTGTACCTACAATGTACTCCAAATAGAAATAGGGGAGCCACAAATTAAATTTAAAAATTTCTAGTAGCCACATTAAAAAATGCTGAAATTAATTTTAATGTTTTATTTTATCCAATATATAAAAACAGCATTTCAATACATTATCAACATAAAAATTGAGATAGTTTACATTCTTTTTTGTACCACGTCTTCAAAATCTAGCTTGTATTTTATACCTTTAGCGTGTCTCAATTCACCATCCACATTTCAAGGGTTCAACAGCCAGAGAGAACTAGTGGTTACCAAGTTAGACAGCATCTGTCTAGACAAACTGAATGATAACAAACCACTCCTGTGTTTTCCTGCCTCCCTTATCTGTTTGCTCTGGTGTCTCTTACAGAGTGTTCTTATGCTTCATCCACAGACCACGACTCACTTAACATGCGTTAACAGTTTATGGCAATATGGCAGAATAATTACCCTGTAAATCCACCTCTTATAAAACCCTAAGGAATGCTTACTAAAACACATTCTTTGAAATGCATAGTTACAATTGTGGGAACATAAAAATTTCTAGAACCAAAAAGTAGATGGAGGTGTAGGTGGTGGTACTTGAGCTGCCAATGGGTTGGTCCCAGGCAACTGAGAAGTTTGGCTTTCACACAAAAAAATGGAGGCTTGGCAGACGCTCAAGACATGAGTTGGAGTTGAAATCCATCTCTAACAATGGGACCACAGAATGTGTTTCCCACAGTAGAACACTGAACCAGGGGAAATAATCTCCTTTAACCACAGGGGAAGACAATAAGGATAAATGGGGAAAGATGTCTCCTGTTAAAGTTCATATGGGTCTCTTCCCACTTAGGCTTGGATTCAAACTTAAACTAACATGTATGTTTCAGTAACTCCCAGAAATACTACCAGGTGCTTGGAGAAGCAAACACAAGATATCTCATGGGGGCTATACCTTCATCCCAGGGCACATGAGACTATAACTGGTTAAGCTCCACCAAACACGAGCTCACAATTCCAAATTATAAACCAAATGAGAAAACAATGCATGCCGGGCAAGAGTTAGCTGACAGAACCAACAGCTGGATTAGACCTCCTCAAGCAATTCTGATCAAAGAAATAACAAAGAGAGCTTATAAAATAAATGCACCAAAAACATTAAAGTCATAAAACGAGTCAGCTAAAACAGTAAAAAGAATAAAGTTCACACAAAAAAGACCAGGTAGATGAAAACAAATAATTCAAAATTGTACTACAAATGATGAATAAAGTCACTTAATAAAAACATCAATGATTGGGTTAAATATTCATTTAGATACAGTTTAAAAAGAGGATTAGTGAGCAGGAAGAAGATGACCTACAATTCCATAACTAGATAAACTACCATTTAAGAAATATGTTAAAATAAGGACATATTTAGACAAAGATTCAAAGTTTACCACTAAAAGACCCTTGCTAAAAAAAGTACTAAAACATATTGATAAAAATGGGTTTACATACAAACAAGCATCAATTGTTTAAAATGGATACAATTGTAATAGAATTCAGCGAAGAAGTCACAAGAAATCTTGGAGTAGTGCTGTCCAATAGAAATAAAGTATGAGGCCCGGGTCAAGTGCTCCATAGTTCCATGTGTCTAGTGCGATCCCACTTGATGCTCCGTGCATCATTGTGCCCAAGGACCCCTAGGTAGGGTGCACAGTGCATTTCCTATGTTCCACTGAGTATGTAAGTTCCAGGATGAACAAAATTAAAGCAGCATCTAAGCTGCAGACCTTCTCAGCAGTTCAGTGCATATGTACCTCCAAGAGGAAATGCAGAATGCAGAATAATGTTTCCCAAATGTACTTTCTGAACTAATGTAGTACATCTTGTCTACAGCACACCTGATAAAGCCTCCCAGAAAAACCTGCTGTGTAATATCAGTGTGAGAAACTTGTTTCAGGCACAGGGAAAACTAAAAAGAAATAAAATGGCAAGATGTAAAGCTGGCAACAGGCAAATGTCAGATCGAAATCTTATCAGATAGTCTAAAAAGTGTGGATCCTGCGATGAGGAGCAATATGAAACTCCGAAGAAATTCGAGCAGTGGGAATGAGGAGTAAGGCTTCTGGGTTGCAAATGTGACCCATAAGGCTGCCTCTCCCTGAGGAGATCTGAGAGTAGGGTCTGCAGGATGGGTGTGGTTGGAAGCTTTCCCCAGTAAACCACAGCCAAGGCGAACTTCCTTCTTGTCTGGTTATCATACAACCATTCCTCTTCAGTTGGCCTATCAACCGAGATGAGAGGAGGGGAAAAATATCCCCCAAATGCAGTGACCCAGGTCACGGAGAAGTTCACCCTGAGTCCAGAACCAGCTTGGTTAAAAAGGAATTAGAGCATGCTCAGAAGCTATGATAAATAAGAACATTGTCTGGAGTACATGGTTTATAATTAGGTAAGGAGCTCTAAGTGTTATTTAGACAATGATTTTGTGTTTTTTTTTCTTCTGAAAAATGTATTTCATTTTTTGAATAGGTCATATATTTACATTGTTTAAATATCACACACACACACACACACACACACTCATAGGAATTTAATGAAATGCTCTTTTTTTACCTAGCTTCCACCACCTCTGTAGCAGAGGTTGGGTAGTTGGTATCTAAACTTGCTTCTTCTTTGTCTTGGCACATAGACTACAATTCCCAGCCTTCCTTGCAATTAAATATGGCCATGTGATTACATCTTAGTCAAGGGAATATGTATCACTTACCTGGCTATCCCACAACAACCTTCCACATTTATCCTCCCTCTCTTTTCCCTTCTGCTGGCTGAATGTCCACACAGACAGCAACCTTGGAAGTCATGTAATGAGGAAGGTGAGGCCTCTATCAACCTTGGCCCTGAATGGCTGAATGGAGCAGAGCACCCCTCTCTGCCCCCATTGCATGGAATATATGGATATATTCCAATTGCTTTAAACCACTCTCATTCATGGACATTTGGATTAGAAATTGATTTTTAATCTCTCTGCTAGCATTCTTAAAGATCCTTAGTTAATGAGCTTAGAATATTTTTGTCTAATCCTGTTTCATAAAGATATATACACACACACATACATATATACATACACACACACACAGGAATTGAAAGCTAGAATCTAACAGATGATGGATTGCAAAAGATTGAGAACACTCTGCTACTGATGGATACACTGTTGAAATCTCACTTTGCATACTGAGTACACAGTGTTAGGACAAGCTGGAACCCCCAAACCCCTCTTTAAAATTAATCATATTAGTCCATAGAGCGCTAGACAACTACTCCATTCAAATGTTTCTGATGTCATATGAAAAAAGCTGATGGGTTCACATCTGGCATCCATTAAGAGGTAGTGGCTGGAATTAGTCAGAATCCTTGATGATTAATCTTTGATATGCATGGCCACAAATGGAGTTTAGTCACTTAGCCAGATGTTTCTTATGGATCTTTCTGAAGGACTGGGGCATGTCTCAGAAACCATTTGCTTAGTCATTTAACTAGAGTGCTTGCTTTTGCCAACAGCTTGACAGTTTAAAAAAGAATAAAAGCCTGTTTCCCACTGGAAAATGTTGGAATTTTGCCATAATCATTATATACAGTGCTCTTAGGAAATTCCAGCTTTATGACTCTTTAGACAAATGGAGTATGAATTTTACTGTCAGTAGAGAACATTAAAAAAAATGACAAAGTAATAAAAGGAATCAACAACACAGCCCCATGCCCTTTAATATCCTTCTTGAAAATTAAATATTGATTATGATTTTGCAATTTATTTTCAAGCAAGAACTGCTGAGTATTTAAGGCTCTGGACTTTAGTATTAGTGCTAGAATTACAATGAAAATGAAGTGCTTTTTAAATTTAAAACACTATAAAATTCCTAAGAATAATCTTGAAACTTCACTTAATTTCATGTTTTCCAATATTAAAAATACCATTTCACATTAAAAATAAACTTTGTCAGTAAAGCTCATATCCTAAAAAATAACCATTTACTTACTGGGCTTTCTCTGATACAATGACATTAATTTAAGAAAGATTCAGAAATTGGCAATAAAAATTATCATTAATGTTCACCTAAATCCACATTATTTATTAAAATACACCATGATCATGAATGATTACTTGCTTTCTCTGTGGCTACTTAGGGAGCATATGATTCTAAGAATGGGTGGCCTAGATACTTTCACAGCTGTTCTTGCAATCACCTAATAGCTAGCTGCATTTTAATGGAGAGGTTGACTATATATAACTTGTGAACACATTGATATTCCCTGAGATAAAAAGGAAAGGTTCTGCAGAAACCATAGATTGTATACATTTCCTTAAAAAAAAAAAGAAGGCAAATACTGTCCCTAGATTCTATCCTGGTTACTTAGTATATATCATTTCCTTGATGATATATAGAAACAGGTTCTGAATTCCCATGCAACTCCAAGTAACTTTCAGATTGTCCCTACTGGCATAGCTCATAATTTCTCAAGTTCCATGAAAGCGGCCACACAATATAAACCAGGCATCCTCCTCCACAAACTCAGGATCAGTCACACCAGACTTATGGAAAACAGCCTACCTGCACCTCCCACTTCAATCCTTGACCCATTTATGGAGAACTTAAACCAGAGTACCATTTAATACTTTACATGCTAGTGCAGTTACAAGAAGGAAAATGCTAAGGTTTTCATTACAGCTTTAGTGCACAGAAAAGTTTTACAGCATTGCCCTTACTAGTGTGATTAATTTTATGGAAGTTGGAGAACCTTAACAGAGAACTGGACTTCATGGTCAGATATACTTATTTGGGCAGAAGAGATTACTGGTTACATGTCAGCAGACCAGCCAAAGACAATTTCTATACAAATTATAGTATCAAATGTTAATGTCAGTTCTATTAATCAACAGAATGAAAAGGCAAACTACAAAATAGGAGAAAATATTTGCAATCATATGTCTGATAAGGAGTTAATACCCAGAATATTTAAAGAGCTACACCTCAGTAACAAAAAACCAAATAACCCAATTAAAGATGGGCACAGAACTTGAATAGATATTTTATTTTCTAAAAGATGGTACAGAAATGGCCAACAAGCATAATGAAAAGATGCTTATCATCACTAATCATGAGAGAAATGCAAATCAAAACCATGAGGTATCACCTCAACATCCACTAGGGTGGCTATTATTAAGACCAAACTAGAAAAGTATCACCAAATATGTGAAGAAATCGGGACCCTTGTGCACTCTTGGTGGTAAGTTAAAATGGTGCAGCCTCTATGGAAAACAGTATGGCAGATTCTCAAAAAGTTACAAGTAGAATTACCATATGACCCAACAATCCCACTTCTAGGTATATAACCCCAAATATTGAAAGCAGGATCTCCAAGAGATCTTTGCACATCCATGTTCATATCAGTATTATTCACAATAGCTAAGAGGTAGAAGCAACCCATGTATCTATCCCCAGATGAAGAGATGATTATAATATGGCATATACATACAATGGAACCCTGTTACATGCTATAGCATGGATGGGCCTTGGGGACATTATGCTAAGTGAAATAAGCCAGTGTCAAAAACACAAGTATTAGCCCAACTGGTATGGCTGAGTGGTATGAGCATCGACCTATGAACCAGGAGGTCACGGTTTGATTCCCGATTAGGGCACATGCCCAGGTAGCAGGCTCGATCCCCAGTGTGGGGCTTGCAGGAGGCAGCTGATCAATGATTCTCTCTCATCATTGATATTTCTACCTCTCTCTCCCTCTCCATTTCTCTCTGACACACA
This sequence comes from Myotis nattereri, assembly GCF_964212035.1. Classification (NCBI taxonomy): domain Eukaryota; kingdom Metazoa; phylum Chordata; class Mammalia; order Chiroptera; family Vespertilionidae; genus Myotis; species Myotis nattereri. Next base: position 60,881,340 of record NC_138080.1, on the reverse strand, counting down.
CACACACACACACACACACACACACACACACACACACACACTCTCTCTCTCTCACTCACACACACACACACAAAACACACAAGTATTATATGATTCCACTTATGTAAAGTATTTAAAGTAGTCAGGTTTATAGATTCAGAAAATAGAATCTTGGTTGCTAGGGCCTGGGGAAAGGGGAGAAGGGAGTTACTGTTTAATGGGTGTAGAGTTTCAGTTTTGCAAGATGAAAACTTTGAGAGTTCTGTTGCACAACAATGTAAACATACTTAATGCTACTCAAGTGTACACTTCAAAACGGTAAATTTTATGTTGTTTACCACAATGAAAACTTTAAAAATTTACAAAACAAAACATAGTCCTGGCTAGTCAAAGAAACCACAGTTGATCCGATGACTCCCAAAGGCAGTGCTGGTTGCTCTTCAGCTGATCAATGCAATGTGTGAGGTGATGAAAGGATCTTTTACTTTAACCAGCTCTCTATAATTTGACTCAAAAAGCCACAGATCCAACATGTTTTAATAACTCTGAGGTGGTTAGGCACTCTTCCTTCCAAAGCTGAGAGAAAAATAAAGGAACGAAACTTAAATTTACCAAGAGAGTATAACATAAATATTCTCATGAAAAAAAATAAAGAAGATAAACATGTGGTGACAGATGTGGGAATCCTTTCACAATGTATAGGTATATCAAATCATGATGTACACTTTAAATACCTTACAATTTTATATGTCAATTGCACCTCAATAAAGCTGAAATTAAAAAAGGAATAATTGACAATGTTTACTTAAAATTAGATGTTCACTCTGGCTCTGGGGAATGCAGAAACTGGCACATGCCCATATGCTAGTCCTCTTGGTGTGAGCCAGAAAGCAAGAGGCTTCAAATCTGAGCCCCCCTCTGCTGCAGCTCACAGTTGACCTTCACATCCTTCAATGTCATGAACATGGGAGCCCTTCCTATAATTTATGCTAAGAAGAATGCTATGGGATGCTTAGTGGATAAAGGAAGAAGAGGACACAACAGAAGTTAATTATACATTTAATAACAATGGGGAAATGTACATGTATTCCTAAGCCTTAAGTAGTAAAATAGATCTAAATCCCACAAAATGGCACTATTGCTTCATAAATGGCATTCTAAAGCAGTGAGCCTCATTAATTACTCTACTCAAGGCCATGTCCCTGAACTGATTCAGCTCCTTCACAAGAGAGAGAATTTAAGTACACATGATAAGCGTAATGAAGCATATAGGCATTTAGTGGTATGCAACTGAACCTCAGATCCAAAAAAATAAAGATGACTACAATAAATAAATAAATGTTAAATATAAGTTTATGTAAATTATTTTAATTACAAATTAAATATAAATAAATATTTAGACAATGAAAACAATGTATTTGGTATGTATTAAGAAGAGAATTTAAGATAGTTTAATATGCCACTTCATGGAGCAAACCTGCTTCTGTGTCTAGTACATGCACAACACTGCACCAATCACTGGGCCAGGCCTGGAAGACAAGGGGAGCTACATAACACAACACAACATGGCTGCCAAAGAAAGAGCGTTATCTTCGAGTCATTTTTAATGGATTCTTTAAAAAAGAACTGTCAATTGGTAAGAATAAGCATTGAGGTGTGTGGAAAGCAGGACGGCAGCTAGGACTAAGACACTATGATAAGCAAAGCTGTAGAAGTACTCAAATGTGAAGTGTACATGCAAAGTATTAAAGCTCTATGGCAAAAGCATAAGGAACAAGAACATAGAAGTCCTTTCCACTCTAGCAATATTTTATTTTAATTTTTGCATGTGGGGCTGGATCTTTTCCATTGCTGTGCTTTGTATGCTTCTGAAGCATAACAGGTGCTTGCAAAGTTTTGTTGAATGAATGAACAAAGGATGATGCAAGAAAGACAGTTGAGAGGCCAGATCATGACTGCCTTTAATATGTAAATATTAAATTTAATATTTCAATTTTTACTGTGGAAAAAACACATAAAACACATAACATTTATGTCTTAACCATTTTTAAAAAAATATATTTTATTGATTTTTTACAGAGAGGAAGGGAGAGAGATAGAGAGTTAGAAACATCGATCAGCTGCCTCCTGCACACCCCCTACTGGGGATGTGCCCACAACCAAGGTACATGCCCTTGACTGGAATCAAACCTGGGACCGTTCAGTCCACAGGCTGACTCTCTATCCATTGAGCCAAATGGTTAGGGCTGTCTTAACCATTTTTAACTGTATAGTTCAGTAGTGTTAAGTATATTCATGTTGTTAACATCTTTAGAACTTTTTCATTTTGCAAATTGAAACTCTATACCCACTGAACAACTCAATATTTTTGTTCTGTGAGCAATAATATGACTCAAAGTTTTTGAGAACAACTCCTGCACTTTGGGAAGTAACTTGTAAGCAATCCTAGGGGGTGTTAGAGAACCAATGGGTCACACCCGGGGAAAACCCTTAGCTGGTTGGTGAATCTCTATAGCAAAATGGCCACATTTTCTATTTCTGTTTTGTTAAGGAAAATCCCAATTGCAACATATTTGTTAGAATTGTTGATATATAAATTTATCTGAAAAATACTGATAATGCTGATGTCACATTTAATTTAAAAAAGTATTCAAAACCAATATCCTAATATCAAGCAGCACAGCAAGCTCAAGATAAGCATATTCTTAGAATATTGTAACCTATTTATCTTACCTAAAAGGTACATGTTTTTGGTTTTGCTTTGTTTTTAGTAGGTAAGATAGCTCTTGCTTATTGTCTTTCTACTAAATCATCCCTTCGCTTTTTTAGAAAGCATAAATGTATCTATCACCCACAAGTTTATTGCACATCACTTAAACAGCCAGTGTACGCTAAATTAACCTACTTTAAGTCAATACATCATCATTTAGAAAGATTTTAAGAAGCCAATGAAGAACAGTGTGCTGATTGTGGGGTGGGGGTGGGCGTGGGGAGGAGGTGGAAGGAGGGTTGGGGGAATGCATGATGATGTGGAAAAAGCCATTGAATAATGTTAAGGAAATATGTTAATGTGAGGATAAGCTGATAACAATAAGAGAAATCAATTTCATTATGAGAATTTGGGAGAAGACAGAAAACACAAACATAATCTGATGAGAATATTAGATCTGCATTTTCTCCTGAAGGAAATGAAATAGTTCAACAAGATTTGGAATTTCCAAATTACTTTGAATTACATTTAATCCCAGTTTTCCAATAAAATAATATAATTCATTTTATTTTTTCATCATGTAAACAGAAGCCAGAACCATATTTTTACAATAAACTGTTAGATCAAAAAGGCATTTTTCCCGAGAGAGAAAGTTAAGGCGCTCAATGCCAAGGACTGAATTACTTCCAGCTGTAAAAGTTGATTTCATTTTTCCTGGGAAAGTGGTAGAGCCAAATTCAATATAATTTGTATAATATTTCAGAAAAGACATTCGGTGGAAGATTAACCATGCAAATCAGTTAGTGGGCACCATGTACACAGCCTTGTAGAATTAACCAGAGTCTCACAAAAAAATATTTAAGTTTCCACCTAGATGTATCTCCGTTAGAGAAATTTACATTTTAAAACAACCAACATGTAAACAATCATATATACTAATATGCTGAAATAGAAATAACTGGTGTTTTGGTTTTTTTTTTGCTGAGTTCAAATATTTATAGTTTACTGAATTTAAATTATGTGTTAAATAATTGTAACATGCAAATAAGGCAGACTTTATTTTCTACCGCCATCCTGAGAAATTCAGGACATCGGGTTAGTCACACCTGATTCTATTTACACGTGTACCCCTAGTGCTCCAGGTGAAGAGGAGGTCTGGCTGATGGTCTAGTTTCAGAAAGTAAAACTCTCAAACAAACAGGGAAGACAAGACTCCCCTCAATCTCTGGGGAAAGTGATGGAGACAGTTGGTGTCCATGTTATACTCTGAGCCATGCCTCAGAACATGACCTTCGGTGGTACCACTTAAATATCTTCTACTCTGTCCAGAGGATTTAGTCCCAGAAATCAAGAAAGAAGTCTGAAGAGTGAATGGAGCTGGCAACTTCTTTTGATGCTATGGTCTGAATGTTTGTGTCTCCTCAAAGTTTACATGCTGGAATATTAACACCTAGTGTGATGGTCTTAGAAGCTGGAACCTCTGGGAGGTGAATAGGTCACAAGGGTGAAGCCCTCATGAATGGGATTAGTGCCTTAACAGAGACCCCACAGAACTCCCTAGCCTAGCCCCTTCCACCAAGTGAGGATACAAGAAGTCTGCAACCTGGAAAAGGGCTCTCACCAGACATGCCGGCAGTCTTTCAGCCTCCAGACTGTGAGAATTAAATTTCTGCTGTTTGTAAGTTATCCACTCTGCAGTAGTTAGTTATAGCAGCCTGAACAGACTGACATTTGATAACCTAATAATAGCTTTAAAAAAATAACTTCTTCCCCATTTTGATGGCAAAAAGAACAGAGAAATGACTTGGAATAGTAGGAGATGGTAAGAGACACAAGGAGAAGCAGAGACGTTGGTCATAGAGCAGAAAGAATTGATAAGAGTGGAGATCACATTTACTCCCTAAAGGCAGAGGGCCGTAAGTGAGCCCTCCTGCCCCAACAATAGAGGAGGGAGAACAGGACCAGAAGCAAGACAGGGGCAACTGCTTCATGGAAGACATCCAGGCCATTGGAAAAGGGAGGTGACTCTGGGTGGTGACTCAAAGTTCTAATGTGGATGCCAGATTCAGAGTTCAGGGGTGAGGCCCCATAACTGGTACTCAAGAACACCCAAGACACAGTTAACCCTCAGAAAGGATGCAAATAGCTGAGTTGTGTCTACGTGGTGACTGGGGAGTAAAGTGTGTATTATAAAATGAATGTGTTTTGTGAATCTTTTGTAAGAGTTCAGGGAACCTTTTCTCTTCCAAGGACCATTTGGGTATTTATAACATCATTCTCAGGGCATACAAAATTATCAACTTAAAAATTAGCCTGCTTTTTTTGTCAAACATTTAACTCACCCCTAATGCCTTGGCAGGGCCAGACCAAATGAGTTTGCAGGCCTAGCCAAGCTGGTGTGGCTCAGTGGTTGAGTGTTGACCTATGAACCAGGAGGTCATGGTTCAATTCCCAGTCAGGGCACATGCCCAGGTTGCAGGCTCCATCCCCAGTAGGGGGTGTGCAGGAGGCAGCCAATCAATGATTATCTCCCATCATTGATGTTTCTATTTCTCTCTCTCTCTTCCTCTTTGATATCAATAAAAATATTTTTAAAAAATGATTTTGCAGGCCTTATATGGCCCCAGGGGTGGATGTTCCCCACCCTTGTAATAGTTCTTAAAATTTTCGCGCGCATGTGCGCACGCGCGCGTGTACACACACACACACACACACACACACACACACACACACACACTCCAACTGCACACATGTGACCTGTGTAGAACTGAATTAGGCAACCAGTGAGATTTGTTGACCATCAGGTCACTCCAGAAAATGAGGAAGAAAGGACTAACTAAATATGATCTGAGAGTAGTTATTTTCTAACTTACTATAATAATGCAACACACAAAGAAACACATATACATTTGATCAAAGGCTAGAAATGAAAATGCAAAGTATATTCTACTTTGAGCTCAACAAGGAAGAAAATGTAAATCAGACTAACAATATTAGTGGAGAAAATGCCCTTGGAGATGGAAATAATAGGCTTCCAACTTTCTCTTTTATGTGTAATTTTTCTGGCTTAAGATAAAACAAATGTAATACAAATATCTGCCTATAGGTAGAGTGGTCACATAATTTACTGCCCCAATCAAGGCACACACCAGAGCAATGGGCATGAACTGGGACAGTCCTAGGCAAACCATCAGTCTGTCCTGTATGGAGAGATGTTAAAAAACACATATCAATGGTTTTCTGCCTGTATAAGTACACAAATTGAAATGCCCAATAAAGACTGTCAGTAGGTGAACTCACAATATACACATTTATACACATAACATTGATTTCAAATGACTACATAGTATCCTACAAAATTCAAGTACATTTCAATATTACAAAACGTGTGATAGATTTTGATCATTATGTATTTTCAATCAATGGCTCCTAAAAATACCATTGGCCTTATGTGCCTGGCTGAGAAAACTTTTAACTTGTGTGTGTGTGTGTATGTGTGTGTGTGTGTTTTGTTAATCCTCACCCAAGGATATTTCTTCCACTGATTTTTAGAGAGAGTGGAAGAGAGAGGGAAAGAACAGAGAGAAATATCGATGTGAGAGAAACACATCGATTGGTTGCCTCCTGCACATGCCCTTGACTAGAATCGAAACTGGGACTCTTTGATCCGCAGGCCAACACTCTATCACTGAGCCAAACTGGCTAGGGCAAAACTTTTAACTTTTAAAAGTGTTGTCACTCATTTTTGGGGTCACTATTCTCCAAAACATTTACCAAACTGTTTAGTGAATGTCGGCTATTGTTTCAACAATAAACAAACACCCAACTAATTGAGCACTACTATGTAATATTAAGCCTGAAGATCTGAAAGTGATTTCTATCCTTGAGCAGCTCAGAGCCCAGGTAGTGAGAGAGATAACTAATGAACTACAGCCTCTTGTGTTAAGTGTTGTAATACAAATACAACCGAGTCTTATGAATGTCTTACCTAAACAGCTAAATCACAACATACCATGGCAAAGGCCATACCAAGGTATAAATAAAGTGCTCTGACATCAGAGACGGGGGAATGATCACCCGGGTAAGGAAAGGCAAGAGGGCAAAGAGGAGGACACCAGATGAGGAAGAATAAAAGTACATTATGAGAAAAGATGACAGTGGAATAGCATAAAGAAATGCATGTAGAAATAATATCCTACTTAAACCCAAATTACAAAAATCATACTTCTTGCACAAATACAGAACTGCACCTGGCCAAAAGTTTCTTAACCTCTCAAAGCTGCCAGTTTTCTTATCTATACAATGGGAATTCTGTTGGAATGTAATCATAGAGAGTCATGGCGAGAATTAAAAGAGAGAATGAATGCTCATAAAATACGTATCCTAGTGTTCCGGTGCATAGGAAGTGCTTCATAAACAATAGTTAAAAATAAATAGATTGATATGTTACCAGATTACTCTTATTCTCAAACCCAAACAAATATTGACACTAACTGATGTGCCAATAAGATGTTTTTCAGAATTTTGAAGTCCAGTCCAGGCCTTCCCAGGCTCATGTGAGCACATTGTTTGTGTGTGTGTGTGTGTGTGTGTGTGTGTGTGTGTTTCTGCTTCAACATTTCGTAACTTGTTTTTATCAAATAAAAGTCCCCAAACATGTGCAGGATTATCTATAAATGCTAGTTTTTGGATGTGCTAACTTTGAACTAGTAGAAGGAGGTTTCTTATCTGTCTAAATGGTTTTTAATGTTCTTTGATTACATCTAGATGCAAAAAAATAATATTTTCCAGTCCAAGATTTTTTTCTGTAGTTTTCTTTTTCTGCTATTACTAATCATAATATATAAAAAGTTGGGAGGCTCAGAGAGTGAGAATGGCCATTGAAATTTTATGTACCCATTTTTCATGTATTACTGCTTAGATTACATGAAATTGGTACTTTCGTCTCCATTGCCAGGATTTGGATATAGACCCAGAGTTCCTTTAAAAATACCAACATTTTGAACTTTTAGTTAGTGCTTATGTATAGAATTTGCTGCTAGGAAGTGTCAGTAAATGAATCTGCTTTATGGGCTATTAAATGGTCAAGATTTAGATTATACATGTTTCTTGAAGGATATAATTTTATTAAAATAAAAAGTGTTGGCTCCAGGAATGCAAGCCATGTTCTGAATCATTACACTCTACTCAGTTCCCAACACTGATGCACTAGTGTAGAATGCAACAATTTAAGACAAAATAGGAGAATTCACAGAACCCTAAACAGAAGGTCATACCAGCCCGTTCATTCTCCAATGTGTACAGGTGCATGCCACAGAAGTTTGATAAGCATTGCTAAAATCAATGTTTTGAATTCAACAAACTCTACATTAAACTCAGTAAACACTTATTAGGGTCCTACTCCATTCAAAGCACTATAACTTGGATTCTGGGTTTTAAACATTTATGTAAGTCAGGTCCCTGCTTTCAAGCAATTATGCTGATGTTGTAACCTAAAAGCTGTTGACCCTTCTTTTCTTTTTATTTATGAAAACATACTTATCCACTATTATAACCACTTTTAGATAAATAATCACCCCAAAGAGTTCTTCTCTTCCTTAAGTACCAAATTTTTGCAATATATTTCAAACTGAAATAACTTATAAAAATGTAAAGGGGCAGTGCCCTCGGCGGTCCCAGATCTGTCTGTTGCTTCCACAGTGTTTGGACAGAACAGACCCAGGGGCGCCCCTTCTTCCAGTCTCGGGCCACTCTCCTGCATCTTATCCAGTCACCACCTTCAGAACCACCTCTGGGACCAGCCAGCACACCAGGTTTTTTCCTACCTTAGCTCCTTATTGCCGGACAGCCATGAGCTCCCAAATTCCTCAGAATTATTCCACCGAGGTGGAGGCTGCGGTCACCCGCCTGGCCAGCCTGCATTGCGGGCCTCCCACAGCTCCCTCTCTCGGGGCTTCTATTTCGACCTGGACGATGTGGCTCTCAAGGGCATGGGCCACTTCTGAGGAGAAGAAGCCTGAAGGCGCTGAGCATCTCTTAAGTTGCAAAACAAGCGCAGTGGCCACAGGACGTGCTGAAGCCTTTCCAGGATGAGTGGGCAAAACTCAGGACGCCATGGAAGCCGCCTGGCCTTGGAGAGGAACCGGGACCAGGCCCCTTTGGAGCTGCAGACCCTGGGTTCTACCCGCACGGACCCTGAGCTCTGTGACCTCCTGGAGAACCACTTCCGGGGTGAGGAGGTGAAACTCATCAAGAAGCTGGGCTGACTCACATCCACAGGCTGCTGGGCCCCGAGGCGGGGCTGAGCCTTCGAAAGGCTCTCCCTCAAGCAGGACTAGGAGCCTTTGGAGCCCAGAGGCCTTTGAGGGGCCCCTCTGCATCCCCCTGGCGTCTGGCTTTTACCTGAGCCTCTTCCCGAAACTACTAGCCATTCTTTTAACCACCCTGAAGCCCTCTCCCATGCACTGGACCAAATGAAACAAAGCGTTTTGCAGGAAAAAAATATAGAGGAAAAAAGACAACAAGAAGGCCAAAGAGAAGGACTGAATTATGCAGGGAGACAATCAGGAGATGCATAGAAATGTTTAGAGTTATGAAAATACTGGAATTAATTATGATCCTAAGATGGGCTTTTGTGCAGCAGGTAAAACGCTGTCAAACATCAGCTTGGCCTGAGCAATTGCTGATAAGGTTTTGTCTCTCCTTCTTACAACCTTGGGTAGGGGCTGGAGGAACTATATTTCTATGAAGCTTTCAAATTTTGTCTCCTACCGAAATAGACACCAACACTCCTCTTTAAATAGAAGGCATTCTTTTCTGTTACATTCATGACCAGACTAGAGTTCACTCTTCGGTTGCCAAGGCCTGGGACATATATAAACTTGTTATTGGAGCATTCTAGGAAATGCACAACCACAAGTCTGGGAGGGAGTTGCAGAGTAGATGCTACTTTCATACAACTGTTATTTACTGACACCCACCAAGGCCAAAATTGAAGTTTATACTTCAGTGAGTCATTGGTTCCATATCTTTGGAAGCACGGTGCATGGAGAATTCTTTGCAAACTGCTGACTGCTTCCTTAGCTTCTGAACATCTGTGTTGCTCTGTTCCCATGACCGTTTTTATTACTTTTTGGGCCAGCTGGAGAGGAATTCAAACCAAAAGGCAATTCATTGTGTTCAGTTTTCGCCACATTCATTCCACTGGTGAGGGAATGACTGCCAGATAAGCCGTCACGTGGCCTCACAATTACTGGGCCCCAGTAAGAGAATGTGTATTTGTCATTCTTTAGACACATGTGAGGATAAAAGGACAGATCTTGCTTATTTCACCTTGTCTGCAATACATTTTTTGGATCATTTTCTTTGCCTTTTTAATATTAATATTTGCCCAAGACAACAATGAAACAACTAAACTCCCCCCCCAACCCCCGCAAAAAAAAATACTCAAACTCAGTTTTGAAGCCCAATCCAGACCTTCCCAGGCTCATGGGAGCAGTGTGTGGAGTGTGTGTGTGTGTGTGTGTGTGTGTGTATTTCCCCGCTTTAATATTTCACAGCTTGCCTACATCTCAAAAAGTTCAAAAAACATGTGCGAGGATTGGCTTTTAAAAGCTGCTTGTTTTTACATATGTTACATTGCTGTGACAGTACTCTGAACATATCAAATGCCTTCCATCTTTCCCACTGAAGGAATTTTGACCCCTTTCTGCACGCCTGCAGCTCTCCGCTGTCAACGGGATTTCCATCTGTAGCAGCAAAAGGCACAGGCTAGACCCGGTCAAGGATCTTGGCGTGTGCGACTAAGCACATTCCCAGAACGGATCACAGATAGACGCACACATAGATGATGACTCACAGGATAAACGTTTCATCAAAAATAAGTACTTTCAAGTAGTGTATCAATGGGTATTGTTAGAAGTCATTTAACCTTGAAAAACAGAAAATGGGGGCCAAATATTTTTTTAAATGCCCAAATGCAACCCCAAAACACAAGAAATTCTATCAAATTAATTTAAAATGGACACCAGAGTATTGACTTTCTTTAGAGTCTTTAGAGACCAAGATTTACTCTGTACCCTTGTCTTCGCTTTCATGGGCACCTTCATCCATGTCACATAAAGTCACAGTTTAGATTCCACAAAAAACAGTGTTGAATGGAACCAGTGAACTACTACTTGCTGAAACAGTATCAGGGGGCTGAGAATATGTGGGGAGGAGGAGGCATGGTGATTCACAGCAACTGTTGCGCAGTAAGCTAGAGGAAGCTAAAAGAAGCTAAAAAAAAGCTGCTGTAAGTATAATGAAGCACAAGGTCTCCAGTTAGCCATGTTCTAAAGGAATGTTACAAACGGAACATGACCCAGCAATGGACTGCTGGGCAACAAAGCCCACAAGAAGACCACCTTGGCATGCAGCCCTCAGGATGGGTCAGAACTACATGAGAAACAATTGGCTGCAGCAATTATATGATGAAGAAGTGGGTTTCCCCACCCAGCTGGTGTGGCCCAGTAGTTGAGCATCAACCTATGAACCAGGAGATCATGGTTCGAATCCAGGTCAGGGCATATGCCCCAGTTGGGCTTGATCCCCAGTGCGGGGCGTGTAGGAGGCAGCTGATCAATGATTCTCTCTCATCATTGATGTTCCTATCTCTCTCTCTCTCTCTCCCTTCCTCTCTGAAATCAATAAATATATATTTAATTTTAAAAAAAGAAAGGGGGTATCTTTCCTAGTTGCTTCTTTGCCTACATAGTTTTGTAGAAGCTACCTCAATATACCAAGCTGGCTGAAAATCAACATAATTCTTCTCTCACTTTTCACACTCCGTTTTGATAAAGATCTAAGAACAAGGGGTGCAGTAGCAGACTTTCCAAACAAGAGCAGTGGTCAGGCCAGATACCCAGCCACCGGCAGGGCCAGCCAGCTGTTCAAGGTCGGCACCTATTCCGAGTGACAGGTATTATGAAATGTTGTTAATTAGTTGTGCCTCAACTAAGGGATGAAAAATATCTTAAAAATATGAAGCAAAAGGAAGAATAAGGAGGATCTAGGTATTTCAAGGGTTTGTATTTTGCTAATAGTGAAAAAGAAATTACAGTCTATCAATAGGTACTAGAGTTAACAAATGAAAAGTGTAGCCAACATAATTAAGGATACGAATGTAAGCCTAAAGAAATCTTCGGATATGGGGTCTAGAGAAAAAATAAAGTGGCATACCTGAGAGGAACATGGTAAAAATAAGAGCTAAGAGGACAACAAAATTAAGATTAAAAAAGCTTAAAGAAAGAGAAAATTTTTTTACAGCAGTTATAATTAGTAAAGGGTTGATTTCTAGTAAAATAAACCACATTTTAAAAATAAACAAAATCATCATCAAAATCCCAGTGGATAAAGGTGGGTGAGAGATTCAGAAATTTAACTAAAGAAGAAATACACTGTTAATAATTATAGTTTACAAATGAAGAGAATTACACCAGCAAATATTTCAGCAAAAAAAAATTTTTTTTAATCATAAAGGTCGTTAGTATTGGACTAGAGTAAAAAAGTTAAATTCATCTATTGCTGATGACATATCTGGGGAGATATTTGCCAATGAGAAAACAACACTCGTAAATATGTTCAGTGATTCCATTGTTGTTTTAAATGTATAAATATTGAATATCATGCTGCAATTAAAAAGACAAGCATAATTAATAAATGTGAAGAAACACTTATAAAATATTAAGGAAAAAGTAGAAAAAACATACACATATGCATATGTATATTATAATTGTAAGAAACTACTTATATGTTTGAAACAAATATCAGACAAAGAAATGAAACTGGTTGTGGAATTTGGGGTTTTTATTATGGGTAAATATTTTTCTAATTACAATTTAATGTTCCTTCTTTTTTATTATATAAATATACGTAAGAGAAACAGCTCTTAAACCTGGAGAAAAGCATTTCCAGCCAATGTATTCTAGATAATAACCCTCCCCACCCTCTAAAAAAATAATACCTACAACACCTGCCCAGGCCCTCGAAATAGAAGAGTGTGGGCTGGTGAGAGGATGTGACTGACTAGTCAGCACTGACAGCCTTTGCTACATCTTCTCATGAAGAGTCTTTGGTTGCTGCTCCCCTCCTCTCTCCTCTGCCTGAGGCCTTTGTGGCACATTTTTAAAACATGCAACAGAAGGAAGAACACATAATCGAGATCTAAACCTTTCAGAGAGAGTTTATAACTTATTCATATAGCCTTGCATTACTTTGACTATCACAGTACATAGGGCCCAGGGTGTGAAGAAAGAAGAAAATCTACCTATATAAAATGCACAACAAAAAATATTTTGTTTGCCAACATGAAAATCTGTGGTTAAATTCTATACATGAAATAAACCAACATATCACAACCACTGAGGTAGTTGTCAAGATTAAGCAGGGCTGAAGGGAATACATTGTCCAATTGGTGGCTCTGAGAGCCAAATTGGGTTATTTAATTTGAAATTAATATGGGATTAGGTATCTCAACCATTCAGATTTGGGTGTTTCGAGCTACTGATGTAACGATGGTGGCAGAAGCAACTAATTATAGTTGCCAATCAAGAATAACAAGAGGACGGGTGATTGAAAACAGATCACTGAAAAATCATCTGTTTGGTTTTAGAATAAAGTTGTGATCCATTTGGTAAATTCATTGTCATAATTCTGGGAGTAAGACGTTCAGTGATATGCAGAGAAAACAAAAGAAGTTGGTCAATATTTCTCTTTTGAAATCCACAAAGCGAATAATTCATATTAAGGTAATTAAGAGCACGGTGCTCTATTTGCTTTCTATGAATGAGCTTTAACATTAAAAAAAGAACCTGGAGAAACAGTCTGCTTGATGAGTATGTGTCTGGGTTTTTAAAACACAGTAGGTGTTCATAAAGGCTCTGCAGGAGAGTCACTGAGGGCTGTCTCTGCCAGCCCTCCACCTCCACTCTTTCCTGCCGCGCCACCCCACTGGCCTCCACTGGACTCCCCTGTGTCCTGATAACCTCTCACCTCTACTCCAGGAATCAACAGTCACTTGACAGAGCCCCTGTATTCCAGTATCTGCCCTCTCAGCAACACACACAGCAACCCTGGGCAAGACCCCACGCCCCAACATCCTGCCCCGCAACAGGGCCAAACCCTCTGCTCTGAGAGTGGTGGCATGAAGACTAAACTTCACTACCTTGGCCATAACTCCATAAGATCTTCTTCTAATTAAACAAGCATCACTTACCCTTAAATAAAACGGAAATAATTATGCAATAATAGGAAGCCACTAGGGCTGTGGTCCATGAGCTACTGGATGAAACAAATCTGTGCACGAAGTAAAAAGTATGTATTACCAATTAAATGTGTACATCCAATTTATATTCTGATCTTGATATGCCAAACAGATGCCTTGCTATTAAGATGAGTGAGCATCTATTTTTATTTCATATATAGGGGATATGTTCTTGCTGGAAACCTTTGATAACAGGTTTCTTGTAAAATTACTACATTTGTTGTAAATGTTTGGAAAACACAAAAAGGAAGAAGAAAGGGAGAAAAGAGAGAAGTAGAGGGAGGAGAAGGTGGGGGTGGGAGAGGAGGAGGAGAAAGGGAAAAACCTTTATCCTTAATCTCACCTTCTAGGGACAATACTGTGAATATTTTGGTGGCTTTTAAAAATTGAGTATATGATATACCCTCTGATTCTTTAGTCCGCTTTTTCCCCCCACAAAATATAATGCGAATATATTGTGGTCAATACATAATCATTATCATGAGGTTTAACAGCTACATAGAATTCCATCCTGCTAACTCCACGTAGTGGTAGGAAGAGCATGGGTCTGGAACCAGACTTCCGCGCATCACAATCCAGTCTCCACTGGTTACTAGCAATGTCAGTGAACTGCCCTACGCCTCAACTTCCTCATCTTTAAAGTGGAAAAAACCAGCAGCTAACTCAAAGGATTGTTGTGAAGATTAAATAAAATGTAGTAGGCATTGTATGTAGCACAGAGACCGGTGTACAGGAACATACTTAATAAATGTTAACCATTGGGTTTCCCCTGTGCCTTAGTCACTCCTACTGATGGACGGTGTGAGCTTCTTGAAGGCACCGACGGTGTCCTTATGGGATTTGAGGTCATAGAGTTGACAGATGATAAAAGTATGTTGGATGACTGAATGCATGGCTGCAGGCTGGATGACTGTGTTAACTGGCAGGAGCCCAGGTAGGTTTAAGACAACAGAAAAACGTCATTAAACATTTGGAGAGGACTGTAATCTCATCCCCTTCAGAACTCAGTGAGCCTGGTGGCATTAGATTTCTTTGAAGAGCTTGGAGAGCAATAGGGGACAACATTTGGCTCCTACCTTGGATCATGTGATTTGTTCTCCTACTTTAAACCCATGAAACTTCCTTTGGCTCCAAAGTCTGTCCTGCCCTGCAGTTCCCATTCCTTCTGAGCAGTCCCCTGTCTCACTGGGATTTTCTTGGCCACCAACAATATATCCAGGGGGCCATACATGTAGCCAAATAACTTATTCCTTAGCCGCCTCACCTTTATTCTATGATCCTTTGATTGCTTCCAGATACAAATTTCAATTAATTGGGTTTTGCATCATTTTCACAAAGTTTAGAAATATATATTGTTGACTGACCAATCAATCATCAAATGGAAAGTTCTCTGCTGATTTGTTTTCAGCCTCAGACTCATATATTTTTTTAATCTAACAAAATGTGTGTTTTCATCAGGAGCTTAACTGTGTTACTCCAGGGCCCAATTTTTTGCATTTCTCTTTAGAATTCATCCCAGTTACAGTTCCATATTTTTTCCAGTAACCTTTCCCCACCATTGTAAACATTTCTGTTGAATACCATCAATTATTCATTAAGAATTCTGGTTGCAATGTGAGCTTTAGCTATGTAGGCAAAGTAAGATGGGAAGCTGAGGTGATTCACCTAAAAATCTAAGATTTAAAAGAATCTGGCTATTTTGGAGAAGTTCACAAGATAATAAAAAACATATTTTTTATATGATGTTTTATAAACATAAAAATATGAGAATAAAAGAGACAACTTCGGCTTGACCTGCCTGGGGTGTGGGGTGGGGGTGGCATGGGGGCAGGCTAGAAGGGGTCAATGGGGGAGAAAAAGGGACATATGTAATACTTTAAACAATAAAGATTTTTTTTAAAAGGACAACTTTAACACTCCTTAGTGTTCATATTTCTGACTTCTCAGCCAATTCTTTTAGTTTTTAGAGAATAAAAGTATTTGGTTAAATTTCATAACAACACATAATTTTTATTTAATATTATAAAACTCTGGATATATATTTTGCCTTGTGAAGAGGTAGCTTTATCTCCAAATGAGTTATTTGATCATAATATGAAGAAGGAAATTATGTGTACTTACAAAAGAATTTTATTGAAGCTTCCACAGCCATCCTACATTACTTCTAAATAGATTTCAATTCAAATAATTCTATGTTTTATTGCAAACACATTCACCCTCATGACCGAGAAAGCTGGCATAAAGCACTATAAAATTAAATCCATTTTAATTTAGAAGATTTTGTGTAATTAGGGTTACTTAACTGTCAAATATGTGATAAATAGCAACCACATCTAAAATTAAACATAGGTATCGAGAATAATCTATAACTAGGAAGGACATGCTTGTTTTTGGCCTTGCATTTGTAAATGTAAATTATGTCAAAATATGAGAAATATAAAGGGAAAAAATGGTGTTTTCCACCTCCCCTCATGTGTTGCTATAGCATGGATGTGCATTCATGTAAGATCCCATGGATATTGGACTAAAATCCCATCTTTTTATGACTGCATGGAGGTTTAATTATTATTTCTCTACCATTTCAGAAAATTAAATTTGAGCTATTGAGCTATTTGCTCATATCCTGGGGATAAATAAAATATACTCAAAGAAAAGGATGCTTGGAAAAAGGAACTCAGTAACTAACAGCAAATGTTACCTAATTATTACATGGCAGCAACAGAAATGATTATTGAAAATAATCAGACTAGGCCCTGGCCAGTGTTTCTCAGTGGTTAGTGTGATGGCTCCAGCACAGAAGGGTGGTGGATTTGAATCCCAATAAAGGGCATGTAGCTGGGAAGTTTATCTGGCAAGTGTTAGCACTGAGATTGAGCCAACAAAAAAATTCCCCAAGTTATTACTAATGAATGCTGTCTTTTTTTAAAAATAGAATAAGAAAGTTGGGAAGCATTTCCAGTTTAATTCTTAAGAGAGACTTTTGCATATTGACAACAAAAGGGAGAAATAAATAAAGAAGGAGAAGTAAAAAGAAAGAAAGCAAGTAAAGGGAGGCAATAAGGGGAAGAAGGGAGGAGGGAGGAAGGAAATTTATTGCCAGAAAAAGCATGAAACATTTAGGCCTAGAGTTTAATTAATGTACTAAAATATGGTACAAATCTAAATATGAGGTTTCTGAGTGTGATAACCTTTCATTCTCCCATGAAAACACGACATCCTACGGCTCTTGAAAGGTCATGTGTTAAGAGGGAGATGTTTGCAGGCAGCAGAGCCACCTACACATTTCTAGGAAGTACAGACATTGCAATTGAAAGAAATCATGATGGGAGCTTTTGTTCTTTCAGGATAAAGGCCATCCACCACTTCTGAAGTCTGGACAACACTGCATTTGTGCAGTCCCAAAGAGCGAAAGCCAGAATGTCAGGGCTGGCTCTTGGTGACTCTTATTTGGTTTCTTTGTGAGAGAGAAAAAAAGTTTAAAAAAAGAGAGAGATTCTGCCATAATTCAAGCAACTTCTAGGGCAGTGGTATCCAAACCAACGTGCTTATGAACCACCCAGGGATCTTGTTAGGATGCAGATTCTGACCCAGTGGGTCTGGGGCCTGGGATTCTGTATGACCTGCAGTTTCTACTAAGATTCCAGGGCATTCGCACTGAGCACCTGTCCACCCACAGCCATGCAGCAGCATCACAGGAACTATTGCAACAGGTATAGTGCTTTACATTTTGAAATACAGTCTCCTATGAGCTTTGTTAGTGCAACTCAATCTCTCTGAATGAAAATCAAGATCTTGGAAGAAAATGGTGAAGGGATTAGGAAGTACAAATTGGTAGCTACAAGACAGTCCCAGGGATGTAGGGTGCAGCATAGGAAATGTAGTCAATAATATTGTAATGACTCTGTATGATGCCACACAGGTACTGGAAATATCTGGAGGAACACTGTTGACTGTCTAACCACTATGCTGTACACATGAAGCCAACGTAAAATAATATTACATGTAAACTGTAATTGAAAAAAATTTTAAGTTATAAAATAAAAAAATAAATACAAACTAAAACTTACCAAACTTATTAAAAAAAAATCTTGGTCCCAGGAATTGAATCTAGACCAAAGTCACCCAACTAAGGGAAGTCCTAGTTAGAGGAAGGGGGGGCAGACTTTTTCTGGAGAGTGAGAAGGTAAATATTTTAGGCGTCGTGGGCCATATAATCTGTCATAACTACTCAATTTTGCACTACAGTGAGGCAAATGGGTGTGGCTGTGTTCCAATAAACCTTTATTCACAAAAATGGGCGCTAGGCTGTATTTGGCCTCAGAAAGGGCCATGGTCTGCCAACCCAGATCTAAACCCATGCCAGCCAAGTAAAGAAAGCCCATCTTGAAGTAACCCTCAAAACAAAACATTAAATAATAGCTAAAAACTTGAGGTCAGAACCAATGTCTATTGTTGTTTACTAGCTATAATTATCCCCTTTAATCTCATTCTAATAATCAAAGGTTCAAAATGTTATTATATTTTCCCCTAACCTGCGCCTTTATATTAAATCACTTAAAAAATCTCTTTAGTTTTATTTTGCCTCTGATGTAGTTTTTTTATTTTAATTTTTTGTTAATCCTTGCCAGAGGATATTTTCCCCATTGATTTTTAGGGAGAGTGGAAGTGAGAGGGAAAGAGAGAGAGAAACATAGATGTGAGAGAAACACATCAATTGGTTGCCTCCTGCACGCGCCCCAACCAGGGCCTGGGCCGGGGAAGAGCCCGCGACTGAGGTACATGCCCTTGACACCAGAACTGAACCTGGGCCCACAGGCTGACACTCTAGCCACTGAGCCAAACTGGCTGGGGCTCTAATGTAGTTTTTAATTCATTACTTTTGACTGAGAGCTTTTCTGTACAACTTGAGTTGCATCTAATCCAAATAGGACTTTAAAGAATTTTCCATTGGGCTTTCCTAAGAAGTTTCATTCCTCGTACTTAAAACAATCTTTTGTCATTCCTTCTTACTTTTTCTTATGTGAGGTTTGGTGGGAAAATCTCTAGCATAAGAACATTTCCTTTTAAAAATATTTTTCAAGATCTAATCGAAAAATGATGACACTATCTAGTCAGTTGTTTTCATAAAAATGTATGAGGAAATGCTACCCTTTCAAAGATTACATATCTTTTAGAAGATATGTTTTCCACCTCCCTTCATGTGTTGCTATACACATAAGAACATTTCCTTTTAAAAATAGGAACTATTTTTAAAATTACAAATAGGAACTATTCTTTTACGATTTCTTTGAAGTTTTCTAACTTTGCACAAAATAAGCTGACAGGCATAGGTCAAACAATCTCCAGGCCTTCCCAGGCCTTGCAAGCTTTGCTCCAATGCCTTTTGCTCTTTGCTCCGAATTAATTTCTCCTGTCCACTAGCCTTTAGTTAGACCTTCTTCCCATTTCTACACTAAAGCTGCTTTTTTAAAAATAGCACAAAATCGTATCATTCATATTCAATTTTTCTTTTCTCTTAAGTCAGATGCTTATTACTAATATCTCTTCCTTGACCTAGAGCTTAAGACCAGACCATGGATTCTAAAACACAAGCAAATCTGATTGGATTTAACCAGTCTCTCAGGGTTGGGTTCCCCACCTCGACAGTATGTGTTTTTCTTTCAAGGCTTCAAACTGTGCGTTTTATTCTTCCTTTATTCCTCATTCTGCCAAGTTTAGCGTCTTTGTGTGGGTGAACGCTGACTCGCCCTTCCTGACTTCCCTCCCCTACACCATCAGCTTTGAGACTTTTAGCGAATTGCCATGCTGGGCCTCTTGAGATCTTTACTTGTAAGTCTCTGATTAAAAAGAAAAACACATTGCCTATAAAACACAAATATAATTCACAAAAATATTTCATATAATAAGCACTAAATAAGATTTTTTTATTTTTGGCTTTAAGTTTTATTTACATTTAGGTATTGAATTCATTCATATGCCAGTGAATGGCATTTCCTTCCCTTGGTCAAAATGATCCTGTTTGAAAGAAGACAGCTCGGTCTAATTCACCACTTCAGTCACCTGATATCAATGGAATTACTATTCTTGCCTCTCAAACCCCCAAATGTTAGTCTATTGGGTACAGCTTGAGAAGCAGCAGCCAAGGACCTGGAAACATTGCCTGCACTAGAGCTGTGGTGCTCTCTATGCTCACCACACTTCTTTTTCCCTTTATTGGGAAAGAAAAGGGAAAAGGACAGACAAGTCAAACAAGTAAAAACTCCTAGGTGCAGACAACAGTATGGCGGTTACCAAAAGGGAAGGGGGTCAGGGAAGTGGTAAAAAGTAAGAAGGGTCAAATATATGGTGATGGGAGGGGATCTGACTTTGGGTGGTGAAAACACAATGCAATATACAGATGATGAATCATAGAATTGTACACTTCAAACGTATATAATTTTACTAACCAATGTCACCTCAATAAATTTAATTTTTAAAAAGGGGAGATAAAAATTAATGAGTTAGGCCTGTTCAAAGGCGAGAGGGGACCTAAGAGATGTGAAAAAATATGTCCACACAAAAACCTGAACATGAAAGTTTATAGCAGCCTTATTTATTTATAACCACCCAAACCCAAATGTCCTCAGTGTATAAATGACTACCCAAGCTCTGGTACATCCACAAAAAGGAATACTGCTCAAGAACAAACTTTTAAAATACATATATATATATATATATATTTTAATTGATTTTTTACAGAGAGGAAGGGAGAGGGATAGAGAGTTAGAAACATCAATGAGAGAAAAACATTGATCAGCTGCCTCCTGCACACCTCCTACTGGGGACGTGCCCGCAACCAAGGTACATACCCTTGACCAGAACCCGGGACCCTTCAGTCTGCAGGCTGATGCTCTATCCACTGAGCCAAACCGGTTAGGACAAGAACAAACTCTTGATACACAGGACACCAGGGATGAATCTCAAATGCAGTGTGCTCACTAGAAGAGGCCAGATGCAAAAAGCTATATACTGTATGATCCCATTAGTATGACATTAGTAGGAAAAACAACATGGTGGAGAGCAGAGCCATGGTTGCCAGGGGTTGGGAGTGGGGCAGAATTTGACCACAAAAGGGCAACACAGATAATTTTGACAGGTGATGGAACTGTTCTGTATCTTGACTGTGATGACTCTTGTCAAAACTCATAGGACTGTACAAGAAAAGTAAATTTCACTGCATATGCATTTTAAAATGTTTAAAATCAAAGGCAAAATAAAGAGCTTCCCAGACAAGAAAAAACTAAAGGACTTCATCACCATCAAACCAATATTATGAGAAATGTTAAAGGGTCTTATTTAAGAAGAAAAAAAAAGAAAATATGAATAATAAAATGACAAATACATATCTATCAACAATTGAATCTAAAAATCAAAATAAAAGAGCAAGAAGAACAGAAACAGACTCATAGATACAGAGAACATTTAGATGGTTGCCAGATGGGAAGGGGGGTTGGGAGGATAGGTGAAAAAGGTGAAGGGATTAATAAGTACAAATTAGTATTTACCGAATAGTCATAAAGGAAGTAAAGTACAGCATGGGGACTTTGTCAATAATATTCTAATAACTATGTATGGTGTCAGATGGGTATGAGAATTCTTGGAATGATCACTTAGTAAGTTTTATAATACCCAATCACTGGGGTGTACACCTGAAACAAATATAATATTATATGCCAACTGTAACTGAAAAATAAAAGATTTAAAAGAAAAAATAAAAGTGCTTAAAATTCTTTTTTTAGTTTGTTATTAAATTTATTGGGGAGAGATTGGTTAATAAAATTATATAGGTTTCAAGTGTACAATTCTATAATATATTATCTGTGTATTGCATTGTGTGTTTACTACTCAAAGTCAAATCTCCTTTGGCCACCATATATTAGATCCTCTTCCCCTCACCTCCCCTTTCTCTCTGGGTACCACCAACCATACTATTGTCTGTGTGTATGAATTTTTGTTATTTGTAGAGAGAGAGAGAGAGAGAGAGAGAGAGAGAGAGAGAGAGAGAGAGGAGTTTCCTGACTGTGGAAAGAAGAACAGAGGCCATGAAGACTAAATCCCACCACCGTTTAGTTAACAACCTGGGGAAGATTCTAGCCTTCTTTTCCTTAGTTCCCCTCCCCGGTTAAGCAGGACCAGCCAGGCTGGTGCTCTCACCATGTGTCAGGGGTCAGCACCTGCAGAGATGCTGCTTGTCCTGGCCTTGCACGCTGCTGAAGACCCACTGGCGACTGGCCCTCCGAGGCTGCAGACCTGGCCACGGACGGGCTGCACTTGGGGCTTGGTCCTGCTCCCTGACCATGAGGTTAAGTTGTTTCTCTGACCTAAATTACAAAGTCTTTGATTTTTCTTGAAACAATTTTAAAACAGCACAAAGAAAAACCAGCAGTTGTAGCCTGCATCAATCTCTGAGATTTTAGCCAGGAAAAAAAAAGAATCTTTCTCCCCCTTGAAACCAAAGCATCCCAAGGGAAGCACAACAGACTGCTCTCAATTTTTAATAAAATGTGGTCATGCTTGGAAACTGTGAGGGCAGCACAAAGAGCATAAATCAGTTCTCTGAGAGTTTATCCTGGTCCTATATGAGACCCGATGCAACTGTAGATCCCTGTACTTGACCATGCCCTGGGTCAGTGGGCAATGTGAAGTGTGACAGGGTTACCCGAGGCCAACATGGACCTCAGTGAATGAAAGGAAAAGGCATCCGTCTTCTCCTCTTTAGAAACTCAAGTTCAAATCTCAGAAGACCTTGTGGGATTTTTTTTTAAAGGGATGTTGGAGGGGAGGGCCTACATTTTACATGCTTTGCTGTTTCACAAGGGAAATGATTTCACTCTATCCCATATTAAACTATTACCAGGCCTGCTTTCAAAATCAGAGCAGATTATGTCTATAAATAGTTTTAAAAGGAGTTTAAGATGAAAGAGAGGTTCATAACAAGTCTCTTTCATT
Organism: Myotis nattereri; assembly: GCF_964212035.1. Classification (NCBI taxonomy): domain Eukaryota; kingdom Metazoa; phylum Chordata; class Mammalia; order Chiroptera; family Vespertilionidae; genus Myotis; species Myotis nattereri. Next base: position 60,858,361 of record NC_138080.1, on the reverse strand, counting down.
TCAAATGCAAAATATCTCAGCCCACCTCCCAGTGACAGCATGGGGTTAGATAGTGCCATTTAATGAAGTGGTGTTTCGCATCATCTTTCTCAGTTTCACCAGGTTCTAATAGAGGCAATTTGCTGATAGACTTGCCTAATTTGTTGTAAAGGATATAAGGCGGATATCGCTGCTGTGATGCATTCTTTGTGTGGAGACTGCTTGGAGAGGTCAATTCTGCTAAAAATGTTAACTTGTGCCCTGTCATTGTGGCTCAGTGATTGAGCAGCCATCTGTGCACTGGGAGATCCCAGGTTCAATCCCGGGTCAGGGCACATGTCTAGGTTTCGAGCCCAATCCCCAGCAGGGGGCGTGCGGGAGGCAGCTGATTGATGATGTTTCTCTCTCATGGATGTTTCTATCACTCTCTCTGTTCCTCTCTCTAAAAATCAATAAAAACATATATATGTGTGTGTACATATATATATACATATATATATACATATATATATACATATATATATACATATATATATACATATATATATATATATATTTTTAAAGGTTGACTTTCTGCTCTCCCCAACTGCAGCACTTGCATCCCACACATCCTATCCTATTTTCAATCAGCAAATGAAGCCTTGCTTTATTCTGAAAAAACTTTAGGCCACTAAAACTCCCAAGAAAGCCAAAAGGTGGCTTTGATTTTTCTTTTCTTATTTTCATTTTCCTTCTTTGAGGAGTGTGTATAAAGTTGTCAATTGCTAGAGTTTGACTGCTTGGGCCCAAATTCCAGTTTTACATCTTAATAGTTGTGTGACCTTGGGCAAGTTATTTAACCTTCCCATCTTCAATTTCCTCATTTGAAGAAACGGGATGGTAAGTGAGAGTACTTATCACTCAGGATCATTTTTTAAAAGGAGTTAATATATGTAAAGTGCTTAGAACTGTGCCTGGCACACAGTAGAGTCTATAAAAGAACAAGCATACCTCGTTTTATTGGGCTCTGCTTTGTTGCATGTAGCAAATACTGCATTTTCATCAACATAAAGGCAACACACTCCACAGCAAAAAGACTGATTCATGGAAAGCCTGGATGATGGTTAGCATTTTTTAGCAATAAAGGTTTGTTTATTTTTAAATCAAGGCATGCACATTTTTAAAAGACATAATGCTACTATACAATTAATAATATATAGTATAAAACATAACTTTTATGTGCACTGGAAAACCAAAAAATTCATATGACTTGCTATATGGAGTTTAGTTTGCTTTATTGCAGTGGTGTGGAACCCACGACGTCTCTGAGGTATGCCTGTACAAGTAGCTGCTGTTATTAGGCCAACATCTGCTGAACACCACAAACATCATTAGGAAGAGAATGATTTAGAGGGAGAGACAGACACAATTTAAAAATCCTACTATGCATTCCTGTCTTGAGCCTCTCTTCCCTCATCTGTACAATGGGGTGAATAGTACCTCCTGACAGGTCTATTACATACAGATCTAATGCCTGGCATTTAGCTGCTCTTCTGCTCCTGAGTAGTAGTGGTCAGAACTGTAAGCTCTGGACCAGAAAGCCTGTGACACTTTGAGTGAATTGCTAACCTCTCTGAGGTTCAGCCCCTTACAGGTAAATGGCAAGGAAAGCCATACTGAGTACAGAGCATTGCTGCGATGATTGTATGTGATAAGGAGAGCAACGTATAGTCAGGACTCCCGCATACATTGTTTAAAATTTTAAGACAAATGCTGCTCTCAAAGTGTCTATTATACAAAAAACTGGAAAAAAAGATTCTTACTTCAAAAAAAAAGACCTATGTAAGTAAACACTTTAAATAAACAAAAATTGAAAAAGTACTTCTCCCTTGAAAAACAGCTCTTCCCAGGGAGGCGGGATTAGTGGGCTGTAGCAGGAAGATTAATCTGTAAATCATTCCATAATCTGTCAGGAAGTCCCTGCCTCTTCTCTCAGGCACCTCCGAAATCTGTCCTCTCCCCTCCCCTCTACTAGGATGCCTCAGCCACAGTCTGCTACTGCTGGTTTCGCTTTTGCTGCAAAGGACAAATACAAAACAAAACCTGTGGTTCACCATCAATTTTGAAATTGCCTGTCCTCATTCTGGCCACTTTGCTCTCTTCACCCAATCCAGTTCCAGCTGCTAGTATCAATTTAAATTTTCCTTTCTCTTGTCACAATGTGGCACTATGACAGCTTAAAACATGTCTAATTTCTTCATTAGCTTCACTTTATATTCCTGACTCATCTCAAATGTGTTCTCTTCTCACAACAACTCCAAAGAAAGGTTCTATTCTGTGAAATAGCAACTACTTACCAAAAATTGCACTTTTTTTCTTTTCTGCCTCTGAAAGAATTATATTTGTGTTAGAAAGAGCAAGGGGACAGGTGTCAGCGGTGACAATTCAGGCTCAGCTCTGAGGAGGGCTGTAGAGAGAGACTTCCAGACAGGCTGACCGTGATGGAGAGACTAGGATACCAGAACTGCACGCCCCGCTGGGAAAGTCGGACAGAAGGCGAAGGGACAGCGAGACGGTGACAGGAAGTCAATAAGAATCTCTCCGAAGCCAGGGAGCACCGCCACAAGGATGGAAAGTTTTCGGGCCACATGCAAGAAGTCCGATGACCAAACATGATCTGCTCATATGGCTCTCGGTCAAGTGACCTATTTGCTGGAACCTGAATCCCATGTGGTTGTTGCCATGAAGGTTGTCAGCAGGATTTCCTAAATATTCCCCTTGGATAAGTGGCCCCCTACGACACAGCACCTCTAACACAACACCAAAGTCACAGCCACTGGAGGGCCTGCTGCTCTGTCTACAGCCTTCAGTACTGTCATCCCTGAAGGTCCGGACCCTGTCAGATGCAAGCAGCCATTACTGCTCAAATTGTGGAAAGAAAGGCCAAGGCCAAGGATGTGTCAGCATTCGGGGAGCTCTATTTTATTTCACAAACAGCCCTATCAGTCATTAGGATACATGATAGTTAGGTGTTCGTTGAGCTGTTATTTTGAGCTAGGGGAGATTTCCTCAGCCTTCTTTCTGTATCTTCTCTGAGCTCCCTCTGTAACTCCATCTGCCACACAGCTCACTCTAAGCAGAGAGAGTTCTAGGAGAGGCCTTCTCCTGTCTACTGAGGGAGAGCAGGACGCACATGAGACAAAAAAGAACCCACACCGCTCCACATGGAAGCACCTAGGACCACTGCTTCGATTGCACAGAGACAAGAAAACACCATTGTCAACCAAATCTTAGCCCAGGAGGGATTTTGTGTGTTCCATATTTAGCAACTTTAGACATGTGAAACTTCCCTACTACAGGAGTGAAATTTTACCTTCCAAAGTTTATTGGATACTATTTAAAAGCATAATGTAGAAATACAAGCAAAGAGGTCTGTGAGATTGAAGACCTTTAGAAAAAAGTAAAAATAATTGAACTATTGGTGTGTGTGTGTGTGTGTGTGTGTGTGTGTGTGTGTGTGATAGAGACAGAGGGTGGTGGTGGGGGGGGGGGGAAGTTACAAGTTACCTATCTATACTTAGAGCAAGAAATAGATTGATAATGTTTTCCAAAAACCAATTATTCCTTTAGAGATAGGCAATTTTCATGTGTATTAAAAAAACAACCCTTAAACGGATCCCTTCAATAATGTTTGTGTATGCCCCCATTTAATATCAGGAGAATAGAAGAGCTTTTAGTTTTCTTTCCAATTTTTACTCCCTGTGGGGATTTCTGCTTAATTTTCAAAACCATAAACTGTTCCACTTGTGCCCTAGGGTTCTCAGAACTTTATGGTCACTCGGCATTCAATACTGTTTCACTGTTGAAGTATAATTATGTGTTTGTACCAAAGAAACCAAATGCAGTTTGCTCCCCCAACGCGTGTGTCATGGTTATCTGCCGTTCAGGTTATCTGCTCAGTCCCCCACGTGGCCCGATGGCGCCACACCATCATTTGAGCTTCACATTCCTCTGCTGTTCGAACTGTTCAGAGAAAAGGGACTAAAATGATCCAGAGTAGTCAGACATATTATTGACCATGTTCCCTGAAAGTTCTTTAAAAATGCCTGAAAGTGATGTGCATGGTAACTGAGGGATTAGATAGTGATTTCCTCCGTCACTGCTGCTCTGCTGTATACGGTATGAGCCGAGCTTCGGGGAAACAACAGAACTTGGAAACCAATGACCGTGGTAATTGAGGGATTTGATTCAATTCTTGTTCAACAGCCATATGCACCATGAATGGTTTTTCTAGCATTTTCTGACTGTTCTGGTCTTCCTGTCCTGAAATGAATAATTTTGGGGCAGATCTCCTGCTCCTGACTTTCTACCTCCTTGCCTCTGCCTTTCTAACTCAATGCGAGGGGGAATATGTGCCTATTAGAGCAGGCTGTCTGCCAAGTCAAAGAACATTGGGCAAACTTATCTTTCAGTAGCATGTTAGCTACAATTGCAAATATGATGCTCAGTATGGTTTTCCTTCAGTTGCAGGTGAAGGGTTTCTATATTAAAGCAATGGGTACAATAATTAATCTGAAAAAAAGACAGTAATACACCATTTTTCTTATGTTCCCAACCTCTTTTAAGCCCTCTGTAGACATTTATCATAAAGACTAAGAATACTCCTGTATTCTGTACTCTTGTGTTCTGACTTTTTAAAGGCCCTCTGCAGTAAAAGGCATATTCCTAATGAACCGTCAGAATAGTTCGTGAAAGAAGGTGAATCCACTAACAGTACCATAAAGCTCCCCCCTCATACCATAGTGAGATTTATCAAGAAGCCAGAAAGCACAGGAAAATAACCAGATCTTCTGAATTTGTATAATTAGGAATTGAGAGCCTTAAATACTGACTTTTTTCTTTACCACAAACAGGAAAATCATCAATAACCACACTAAACACACACACACACACACACACACACACACACACACACTGAATCAAATGGCTCTGTGAGAATGCTTTATGCTAAAGGCCACTCTCTCAGTCCTAAATTAAGCCTTTTCTTTCTTGCCCTCCTCCTCTTCCTCTTCTATTGTTAGAAAGAACTATGAACAGGTTTGGTTTACATGTTGGTGGTAATGGTTTTAGTGAGTTTTGGCCCTGCCTTTCTGGAAGTTACAAAGCTGAAGTTATGGGAGATATTGAAACCATCGAAGACCCAGAATCGTAAAAGACACATGAGTGTATGAAGGGCACAGGGAGGACCCTGGGCAGTAGGAAGCCCATGTCCCAGGAGGAGTACATCTCCACTGTTCCTTCCTTTTTTCCCAAGTGCATAGGGACCCCGAGGATGGGCACAGAGTTGGTTGTGGAGTTCTTTCTGCTAGTGTGACAGAATGTGGACACACAATTCACATGTATGTGCACGAATTGCATAGCCCAAATCCCTCACACGATCCTGCTATCTTTCCAGACATTTATGAAAGCTACAAAGGCAACTGACTAAAGCTTTACTAAAATATGCATACATGAAGACTGAGCAAAAATTTAAAATATGCTCTTTGGCAATAAACATATTTTATAAGTGCCCCATTCCCTTCTCTGCCATATATACCTAATTTCCACCTCTTAATAAGTAGTATAATGTGGTATGAGTAAGAGTGCACCTAACTTGAATCATATTTAAATTTAAGGAGAATGTATATTCAAATGGAATGAGTCCATTTCATCCCTAGGCATGAATCGGAAACACAGGACAAAAAACGACAGCTTAGTAGTCCTGTATGTTTACCATTCAATGACTTCGGCTTACGAAATAACTCTGTCCATGACCTGAAGTACCATCACTGTCTCCTAAATAATTGAGACGAATATTATCTTCTCATTCCTCTGCGTTTGTAGCAATGCTACATATTCTCAAATATCCCTTCAAGCTATTTATCTAGAAGATAATATCCAGGTTAGAGTTTTTCTCCAGGAAGCAAAACCAAAGATAGAGTTTTACCCTTTAAAAGAGGGAACCTGCAGAGCAAATAGAGTAATTCAACACAGAGACAAAATTATTCCATTTAAGTAAAATAGCTGGTTTTATAAAGTTGTATACAATTTGTATATATATATATATATATATGTATATGTATATTTTTTAGGGCTGCATATGAAAGGATTAAACAACAAAGCTAGGGCATGATTTAAGAACTTCAGAATAGCCCTGGCTGGGTAGCTCAGTTGGTTAGAGCATTGTCCCGATATCCCAAGGTTGCAAGTTCAGTCTCCAGCAAGAGCACATACAATAATAAACCAACAGATATATAAATAAGTGGAACAACAAATCAATGTATTGTTTGTCTCTCTCTCTCTCTCTCTCTCTCTCTCTCTCTCTCTCTCTCCCTTTGTCTAAAATCAATAAACCCTTGGACACAGACAATAGGGTGGTGAAGGCTTGGGGCAGGGGCCGGCTAGAAAGGGTCAATGGGGAAAACAGGGAACATATGTAATACTTTCAACAATAAAGATTTAAAAAATAAAAATAAAATCAGTTTTAAGCAAATATAAAAATAAATAAAATCAATGAAAACAAAATAATAATAGAAAAAAATTTTCAGGATAATGGCTGCCTCTGGGAAGAAGACACATGTGATCCCGGAGAGGCACCAGGGGCTTCTAATGAGCTACTTATGAATAATCCAGTTAGTATACAGAGTGCTGGGAATAGATTTATTTGTAGTTCTTTATCATTACCCTTTAACCTTACATGCATGTTACACGCACTCATGCATACATGGTACATATTGTAATTGAAGTAAGAGTTCTGTGCAGACGGGCATGTAACAGTTGGCAGTAGTTTCCTCTGAAGTGGGGAGGGCAGGAAGAGGCTTAGTGGCCACGTTCACTGCTTGCTCATGTGCTTCTGTTTCTGGGTTTGGGTTTTGTTTTTGTTGTTGTTGTTTTGTAACACAAGGAGTAGTGTGCATTCATACTTTAAGAAAAACCACTAAAGATAAGTTTTAGCTTGTAAAACAATCAATTACACTCATCTTAGGGAGTTATTTTCCTGCTATAAAGCAAAAGTGCCTCGAAAGGATGAACAAAAGGTTTGTACAGCTTTCATTTTCCTACACTGCAAAAAGTCATATAATAAGCTTAAAAATAAAGATACCATATTTAATGGTACTTTAAAGTCTTTCTAGCGATACTTGCCCACTTTTTTTTTTTTAAATGGCATTTACGTGTACTGTGATCAAAGAATCCTTTCATTTTTATTCTGGGCAAGGTAACACGGTGACTTACAAGACTGCATACTCCTTTACACAGGCAAGAGATGCGGAGGTCCCGATTAGCCTCCAATTAGGCTGGAATTCCAAGGAACTCCAAGAATCATCAGTGTTGTATTTCTTTTATCCCTAAGTGACTTCCAAATTCCTTTGTTGGAGTAACAGTGGCCGACAACCACAGCGAGCTCTTTCTGTGGGACTTAATGCTCTCTAATGCTCTTTCCAGCTCTGAAAATCTTTCGGGCTTCATTGAAATGCAGCCATCCCCTCAGCAAGTGGAAAATGTGATGCAATTACTCTTTTCATGTGTCTTTATCGGAGACAGCAGCCTGAATAGAAAAGCATTATTTACCAGAGCAGACCACGATATGCAGGACCGTGTTGCTGGGGAGTCTTTCACTTCTCCCCAAATAGAATGTGAGCTCCGTAGAACAAGGGACCTGGGTGAGCACCTGGTGCAGTGCCAGGCACCCTGCCTACCGATAACTGCTCGCTGAGTGCATTTGCTTGCTTTTTGGCTCAGAAAATTAATTTGTTTCAGGCGGCCACCCGTATATTTCACAAGCCTTTACTCAGTGCCAAGTCTAAGCCAATATGACGGCAGATATTGCGATTACAAATACGATTCCGGCACTTTCATGCCTTCAGGAGGTTAAGTCTACGCCTGAGTAGAGTTTGCTATTACATCTACCCAGCGACAACATGGGTAAAACTGACCACGCAATATTGAGAGAAAGATGCTAGACACAAAAGAGCACATTCTGTGTACTTCTCTTTATGTACATTTAAAAACAGGCAAAACTAACCTTTGGAATTTGAAGCAGGGACAGTGGTTACCCTTGAGAAGATTAATGACTGGAAGGGGCATAAGGATGCGAATGGGTTAGTGTTTTGTTTCTTAATCAGGGCTTGATCGCTTGTTGAAAATCCATCAAGCAGTGTGCTTATGATTTGGGCACTTTGATATATACATGTTGTACTTTAATAAGAAATTCACCTTGAAAAAAATAACACTTTTAAAAAGCCTCATTCTTGCATAAGTGGATTTCTGTTATTTTTCATACGGTTCAACACATTCTCAACACACTCCCAATCTCGCTATAAGTCAAATGCCACTTCCTACAGAAAGTCTCCTATGAGCCCCAAACTTGAATGAATTTTTTCCTCCTTGGAAATGCATAGCATTTTGTATATGCACCTCCCTTACTTTAAGCATTCTTTAACTCAGACCACCTATCACAGTGCTTTGGATGTTGCAGGTACTCAAAAATCCTTAAACAAATAAACATTAAACCTTCTATTACCTGCACTGCTCCACATGGCCCCTTCCTGGGCTTCTGGCTATTCCGTAGTCTGTCCCTTTACTCAGCATCACATACACTACATAATCTGTGGGAACCTACTCTGAATGTGATGTCAATAAACTTGAAACCCTTTCTGCTGATGGCTGGGACCTATTAAAAAGAAAAGAGCACTGTTCTTTTATTCCAATGATAGATATTGTATAAAAACTTCAAACAAAGAAAAGAAAAGTTACCAGTAATTTATTATACACTTTATTCTTAGAACACCACATACATGTTTTTGTGCCCACACATGCAGCTCTCACCGAAGGCCATCACATTTTGGAGCGTCCGTGTCCTGCTTTGCTTCACCAACTCCCCCATCTATGGACATGTGCGCAATTTCAACTTTCACTTTCCGAAACAATAATCATCTTTATAAAACTGTCCATGCACAATAACTACATAAGGGTAAATCCCTTAGAGGTTTATTTTCTGTGCTATTAGCATAAACATTACAAGGGATTTTCTTAGGATACATAGATTTTTTTCTATGATAGCAAATTCCACATTTCATTGATTCACTGTTTTTAACCTTTTAACATCTATGAAATCAAAATGCCCCTTAGAGTGGATGGCATGTTAAAATTACTGTCAGCCAGGTGGCAGCTGGGACATGGTTCACACCACTATTCCACCCTGCAACACCTTGGAGGCATTTTCAGAAAACCGCTGAAAGTTCACCTCAGGAAGGAATGTAAGTGCTGAATATCGTCTGAAAACATTTTGATACCCTCTTTAAGATTAAGAAAGCGCCAGCACTGACTCTCACAGAAAGGGGGGAAAAACCCCAGAGGACTAAGCAGAGCTCTCTTTTATAAAATCCTGCATCCTCAAAGTTCTGATGGCACAGATGATAACAGTGTGAGCAAACAGGGATGCTGATGCTCTGAGTTGAAAAGTGATTTGGAGGTATTGCACTCATTGTGAAAAAGTTTTATAAAATAACCAGCTCAACCAATTGATTTTGCTTATATTTTCCCCATAATGTATGCATATGAGTGATTTAGGATTATGATCTATCTCTATATATAAAAGCCTAAGTGACCAAAAGACCAGTCGAACGGTTGCTATGATGTGCACTGATCACCAGGGGGCAGATGCTCAACACAGGAGCTGCCCCCTTGTGGTCAGTGCGCTCCACAGCCAACTTTCCATAGTCCCTCCCCCTGGCAGGCTGGCCCTGATGGGCCCCGATCACCAGTCAGGTTGAGGGACCCTACCCATGCACAAATTCGTGCACTGGGCCTCTAGTACCTAAGTAAGTATAAAAATATCTGACAATAATTACAAAACAAAATTGTAAAGAAGATAGCGTCATATCATAGTTTACTTGGTGGCTCTCCCCATCATCTTCTCCTCTCTGGCATTAGGGACCTGGACTTCAGTTCAGGGAGGGGTGTCCTGCCCCCTCAAGATGAAGACTGGTTTGAAGTCTGTCAGTGTTGTGACCTATGGAGGCTTCAGGGCAGTGGCAGTAACTTCCATAAAGAATTAGACACATAATTTTCTACTGGAAGAATTGGGTAAGAGTTTTCACCTTCAATTGGAGAAAATATTCTGGAATGGATTCTGGAATTTTTTGCACTAATGGAAGGAGTAATAATTTTCTCCTATCTTGTCTAAAGTGAAAATCACAAATACTGGATATCAGCTATTAAATAAGTAACGGCATCAGGGATGTTCAAACCTTCACATTACAAACTGATCAATACAATGCAAGTTGACACAGAGACACAACCTTACCCCCTTTCCCCCTGCTGACATTTAGCAGCCTCAGTGATATCTAACCTGGGAGTCACTGACTGAGGGCACTGCCACGGAAACAGATATATTTGGATAAGCTTTCAAGTATACCCACAGAAGATGTATGACAAAACCACATGTTATTCTTTTCGAGCCATTTCTCTGCTAAAACTATAGCAATACTGTCAGCAAGTAGAAAAAAATATCGATTAGGATTTCACTGCTTAGTTCACCCATCTAGGAAACAAGAAGGAAAAGCAACAGTGCATACATTAAGCCACTGCTCCCCAATCCTTTCCGTTCCTAAGGGCCATGAACGTTTCAGCCCGCCTGTCAGCACACATACTCTGCCATTATCCACCTTCTACCTTCCCTCCCACACCAGGGAGCAGTTGGAGGGTTGCTCTTTTCACATTAAAAGAGAAGTAGATAATGTCACATCCACCCCATAGCTGGGAAATTCCTATGTAAGTGGCAGTGTCCACAAACAAAAATAACCCTGTCTGGAAACCACTCTACTTTCCCAGCTCAGCTGGACGCCCACACAGTGATTGTGACCACAGGGGTACCTGTCACAGCTGCTGAGCTGATAATTGAATAGGAGGGCCTTTGACTTCCAAACTTATCACACCAGGCTTGAAAAAATGCATCTCATACAATGGGCGAACTCTAGACTGCTTGCTAAACAGGGCCTTTAAGCAAAATAAATAACTGAATAATAAAAACAGTAGATAGTTCGAGTGTGGTTCTGGTGTTACTACGGTGCTTCCTCACGAGGTATTGGCTAAAACATAGCCTGGGGAGAGGAGAGGGGTTGTGGCTTCCAGCCCATAGCTTGGCCTTTTTGTCCCCCTGATTCTCTGTCATACGCTCACTCACCTCCATTCCTCAGACACTTTGAAAACGAAGAGACCAACTTTAGGACCCTCACCTCGCCGTCCTCCGTGGTTGGGAGGTTACAGCACAGAGCCTTGCTCCTGGATGGGCCGCCTGCACCAACTGGACTCACAGGGTTCTAGAGGATCTGGATCCTATTTGCTGATTCACAGGAGACAACACTGCCGGAGACCCTACCCCCACGTGAACACAAGACCCTCTGTCTCCGCTAAAAACTACAAATGCCTCTGCACAATCCAGGGAGGGTGTTTGGTTTGGGAAAGTCCATCCCTGAGGTTGTGAATACCCCTTCCTCAGAAGCCCCTGTGTGTGAGCTTGTATTAACAAACGTCTTGGCAACAGGGGGAATCGGGGGACAGGGGAGATGACCTAGGATCATAATGCTGAACGTTGGGGGCATTTTTTTTAGAGCAGAGCAAAAAACCCATCATGAATCACTAGGATATTCTCGAAGACCTTAGCTTTTAAATCCATTATGACCTCTCACACACATATGTGGGTACGTAATAAACGTTTTGCAAAACAATAGCTACCCCTATGCAGTAAATTGTAATATTTTTCTTTTCTGATTCATTTGTAAGAGTGTTGCCCAACCTTCTAAATTTATTATTTGAATTGCAGTCAGAAAAACAACTAATATAAAAGGTTACTGAGACAGGTGGGAATGTAATTAAATTGCCCTATTTACAGGAAGTCTTAGGAACACTGGTATGGGAGGTTAAGATGTCAAGTTCCATTCCCTCAGATACTAGGATGATGCCATTTACACAATACGACAAACACAAAGGTCTCAGACATCCGTTTAGTCTTTACGAAAGAACATGCAGTAAGATTACAGGGGGGAAGTAGTGTTTTACCTCAATTCTGAATAAACACATAAACATTTAACAAGGTTACACCTCAATAAGGAAATACTTAATGGAGACAGCATGTTCTGATCAGGGCTTGTAAAAAGAAGCAGGAGGTGATGAGGTCTGGGGGCACAAGAAGAAAAGAATGAAGGCCAAGTTCTCTTGGTTTGTGCACATCTAACTGGCTCAGCCCCGAACCCGGTGGAGAATGTTAGGTGGCTGCTGCTCACAGCACCGAGAGAACAGTGGCTCCTGCGACTCAGGACAGAGGTCACTCATAAGGATCAAGAAAGTATCTGTGCATCCTTATTACATGGGCTCCAAGCACAACCACAAGAGCCGTCATCCCAACCGCGACAACATCATCGCAGAAGCCTCCGTCTTCTGTTTTGAATCACCTCCAATAGAGCTAATGGCAGTTGGAGCTGAGTAGCAACTTGGCAGCTGAAGAGCTATGACATGTTTATATTCTTTAAGGGGGAAAAGAGTTAATTATGAAAGATTGCGAGGTTCCAATGACTAGATGTTGCCCTTAGATCTCTTTATACACTAACCGTACATATTCAAGCTTGTGCAAAACACTGCTTTCCTCTCTCGGAAGCCTTCATTCAACACATGATGCTGTGTATAACAGTAACAACAACAGCTTGATGATTCCATTCAATGTCCCAAATCCAAATTGGCTGCAGAAATAAGAGGAGCGCAAATTGTTAGCCTCTTTTGCAAATAAAAGGTAATGGTTGCTGAAATGCCAGCATTTACAATGATCATTCATATACAGCACCATCACGGTGATCTCTCTCTCTCTCTCTCTCTCTCTCTCTCTCTCACACACACACACACACACACACGTACCTTTATACATCAACTACAGCCCCCAGACATTAGTTATCCCAACTATGACTTGGCATCCAAATATTAATATGTTGACTATGCTTTGCCCTCTTTTTAAAAATGTTTTTATTGATTTTAGAGAGAGAGGACAGGAGAGGGAGATAAAGAGAAACATCAAGGAGAGAGAAACATCAATATCAATCAGCTGCCTCCTGCATGCCCCCTGATAGGGATCAAGCCTGCAATCAAACCAGGAACCTATGGGTGCGTGGGTTGATGTTCAACCACTGAGCCACATTGGCCAGTCATGCACTCATTTTTATAATCCCTACCATGTATGCCTATTGTTTAGAAGGTTAAATTAATATAGTTATCTGAATTCTATACAACCCAACCATTAACAAATTTGTTTCTGGAGATTTAAATGCCAGGATTAGCAATGATAGTATCAAATTCATGCCCATAGATAAACAAGAATAGGCCTCTAGTAATGGTTTCATAAATTAGAGATTTTCTCCAGAAATTGTTCTAATATTATTATTTGCTCTTGGGAGAATCTAGAGGAAGCTCAAAGAGCCAATATGTTAATTGAATGGTACTTTTGATATCATTTGGTTCAAGTGCATCATTGCACATCAAATCCAATACCATCAGCCTCTTGATCTCTTAGCAGCATCTGGCATTGTTATGTACCTACTTACTAAAATTCTCTCATTCCTAGGTTTCCAAAATGTTAGTTGTTTAGGCTTTCATCTAACCAAAAAGTTGCTTTCTATTCCCAATCCCCATAATTGTTCTCTCTAGCCTAACCCCACCCCAGGTGTCTATCCTTACCTATACCTCTTCCAGAGTTGCTCCCATCCAGTCTCACAGTTTCAACTATCTGTCCTATGTTAGTGGTGCCAACATCTGTGTCCAGCCTCAGCAATCTCAAATGCAACACGCCCAACACTGAATCCACATTTTTCCTTCCAAGTCTCTTCTTTTTCTTATATTCAATTTTTATAATATCATAAATCATTCACCCATTACAAATATATCACTTTTACTCCACCCTTATATTCACACACCAGTTTCTAGAACTTATTTCTGAACTCTCCAGACTATTGTTAACAGCCTCATAATTAACATTTTCGAAAACCAATGTCTCTTTCTCTGACTGGCTTATTTTGCTTAGCATAATGCTCTCCAGTTCCATCCATGCTGCTGCAAATGGTAAGAATTCCTTCTTTTTTACAGCAGCATAGTATTGTATTGTGTAGATGTAGCACAGTTTTCTAATCCACTCATCTGCTAATGGGCACTTGGGCTGTTTCCAGATCTTAACTATGGTGAAGTGTGCTGGTATGAACATAAGGGTGCATATATCCTTTCTGATTGGTGTTTCTAGTTTCTTGGGATATATTCCTAGAAGTGGGATCACTGGGTCAAATGGAAGTTCCATTTTTAGTTTTTTGAGGAAACTCCATACTGTTCTCCACCAGTCTGCATTCCCACCAGCAGTCCACGAGGGTTCCCTTTTCTCCACCTCCTCTCCAGCACTTGTCATTTGTTGATTTGTTGATGATAGCCATTCTGACAGGTGTTACATGGTACCGCTTTGTCATTTTGATTTGCATCTCTCGGATGATTAGTGACTTTGAGCATGTTTTCATTTGTCTCTTGGCCTTCCTTATGTTCTCTTTTGAAAAGTATATCACATGATATCACTCATTTGTGGAATATAATGAACAACATAAACTGATGAACAAAAACAGATCCAGAGACAGAGAAGCATCAATCAGACCATCAAACAAACCTCAGAGGGAAGGTAGGGGAGGATGGGGGTAAAAGGGAGAGATCAACCAAAGGACTTGTATGCATACATATAAGCCTAACCAATGGACACAGACACCAGGGGGGCGAGGGCATGAGTGGAGGGGGTGGGGGTGGGTCAATGGGGGAATAAGGACACATATGTCATACCTTAATCAATTAAAAACAAAAACAAAAAACCTTGAGGTGGGATGTTACCAAATCCCAGTCCAACAGCTACGCTCTGCAGATAAGTATCTGAATATTGTTTTTGTGGTTTTGTCCTCTCAGCAAAACTCTCTGCCTTAATTTCCTTCTTAAGGTTTGATATTTTCGTGAAGCCTTCTCTGACCAAGAGCCAAAGACAATTCCAGTGTTTAATGGCTTCTTTATCTATTAAAATAAAGTCTTTCTTCCCTCTAAAAAAAAATAAAAAATAAAACCAATGTCTCTTATACACACACGTCAGTACGCTAGCACAATTATTTTCTAAAACAGAACTCTGACAATGTTTGTCTAAAAACCTTTCATGATTTCCTATCACTTATAGGAAATGTCCAACTTCCTCAGCACCCTTCCCGTCTCAAACTGTGTCTGAGTCTCACCTCACCATATGACCCCTTGGCTTGTCACTTTGGGCCGCTCACCTTACTTCATCAATCAAATAAATGGTTTCCTCTACATAAAGTGCTCTCATCTTCTGCCTTTCACACAACTCTACTTATTTTAAAATGTTACCTCCTCTGCATAGCCTCCCTCAAATCTCGAGGCTATTTCTGGATGTCCCTATAGCACTCTGTTCACACTAATAATATCACACATCCACTGTACCCTTCTTGTCTGCTAAATGGTAACCTGTATTGAAAAAGGTGGTATCTCATCTTTGTATAGCTGGGGTTTAATACACCTATGCATGTTAAGTGCTCAACTCACAACTGCTAAGGAAGTTTGTGAACACAGTGACAAACACTGGACTTAAGAGTGAAAAGATATGAATTTGAGTCCTACTTTGGCTAGAACCTAACCTCTGTAAGCTTCAACTCCTTCATCTGTAGGCTGGGATACTAGAATCTTTTTCACCTGGGAAATGCTATTTTATAAGAATAAATAAGATTCTTGGAGAACCAAGATGGCGGCATAGGTTAACGCCGGAGTTTGCTGCTTTGAACAACTACTTCAAAAGTGAAACTAAAAGACGGAACGGACATCACCCAGAACCACTGGAACGCTGGCTGAGTGGAAGTCCTACAACTAGGAGGAAAGAGAAACGCATACGGACACTCAGAGGAGGCGCAGTGCTGAAGTCAAATTCTGAGGTTCGGAGTGCGCGGAACGGGCTGGCGGCGGAGGGCGCGGTTGGCGTTTTCAATCGGGAGGGAATCTCAGACTCTGAGCTCCAGATACAGGCGAGTCTTTAGGGACCCAGACTCAAACGGGAGAAGCAGGACTGCCTGGCTTCGGTCAGAGCGAGTGCAGCTTTCTCTCCGAGCTTTGCAGCGGGTGCTGGGACTCAGAGAGGCAGAGCCCCTGGGGACAGGACTGAGAGCCGCCATAACTGCTCTCTCCGGCCCACCTGTTGATCCTGTGGGACCCGCCCCGCCCAAGCCCTGCACAGAGGCATTTGCCGGATAGCCTCAGGCAAACGCCAGATTAGCACCTCCCTAGAGGACAGAAGTTCTCTCACTGCTGACACAGCTGATTCTCATAGCCACTTGGCCTGGAGGTCAAACCCTCCCTGGAATTAGCTACAACAATCAAGATTTAACTATAAGACCACGAACAAAGACCACTAGGGGGTGCACCAAGGAAGCATAACAAAATGCGGAGACAAAGAAACAGGACAAAATTGTCAATGGAAGATATAGAGTTCAGAACCACACTTTTAAGGTCTCTCAAGAACTGTCTAGAAGCCGTCGATAAACTTAATGAGATCTACAAGAAAACTAATGAGACCCTCGATGTTATATTGGGGAACCAACTAGAAATTAAGCATACATGGACTGAAATAACGAATATTATACAGACTCCCGACAGCAGAACAGAGGAGCGCAAGAATCAAGTCAAAGATTCGAAATGCGAAGAAGCAAAAAACACCCAACTGGAAAAGCAAAATGAAAAAAGAATCCGAAAATACGAAGATAGTGTAAGGAGCCTCTGGGACAGCTTCAAGCGTACCAACATCAGAATTATAGGGGTGCCAGAAGATGAGAGAGACCAAGATATTGAAAACCTATTTGAAGAAATAATGACAGAAAACTTCCCTCACCTGGTGAAAGAAATAGACTTACAGGTCCAAGAAGTGCAGAGAACCCCAAACAAAAGGAATCCAAAGAGGACCACACCAAGACACATCATAATTAAAATGCCAAGAGCAAAAGATAAAGAGAGAATCTTAAAAACAGCAAGAGAAAGAAACTCAGTTACCTACAAGGGAATACCCATACGACTGTCAGCTGATTTCTCAACAGAAACTTTGCAGGCCAGAAGGGAGTGGCAAGAAATATTCAAAGTGATGAATACCAAGAACCTACAACCAAGATTACTTTATCCAGCAAAGCTATCATTCAGAATTGAAGGCCAGATAAAGAGCTTCACAGATAAGGAAAAGCTAAAGGAGTTCATCACCACCAAACCAGGATTATATGAAATGCTGAAAGGTATCCTTTAAGAAGAGTAAGAGGAAGAAAAAGGTAAAGATACAAATTATGAACAACAAATATGCATCTATCAACAAGTGAATCTAAGAATCAAGTGAATAAATAATCCGATGAACAGAATGAACTGGTGATTATAATAGAATCAGGGACATAGAAAGGGAATGGACTGACTATTCTTGGGGGGGAAAGGGGAGTGGGAGATGCGGGAAGAGGCTGGACAAAAATCGTGCACCTATGGATGATGACAGTGGGTGGGGAGTGAGGGCGGAGGGTGGGGCGGGAACTGGGAGGAGGGGAGTTATGGTGGGAAAAAAGAGGAACAAATGTAATAATCTGAACAATAAAGATTTAATTTAAAAAAAAAAGAATAAATAAAATCTCCCTGGCTGCTATGATTCCATTGTTAGAGCAACAGTCCATGCACCCAAGGGTCTCGGGTTCGATTCCTGGTCAAGGGCATGTACCTGGGTTGCAGGTTGATCCCCAGCCCCAGGTGCATGCAGGAGGCAACCAATCAATGTATCTCTCTCACATTGATGTTTCTCTCTCTCTCCCCCCACTCCACCACTTCCACTCTCTCTAAAAAAAAATCAGTGGGAAACAATATCCTCAGGTGAGGATTAAAAAAAACCCCACCAGAATAAATGAAATCAAGTAGAGAAAAGTACTATGTCAAAGAGAGACAAATATATTAAGTATGACCCAAGAATATAATATTTTAATGTTTAGTCTTTCAGACTAAAATATATCAAAGGTTAAAATATGCTACAGCCAATGCCCAAATGGGAAAAAAATATAAATGCAACAAAAAGAGATATTTTCTCTATCTTAGCATTCACTGTTCTTAGAAATCAAAGGTGACATCAATTTAAGGTGATCTTTACAGGGTAATGATATTAGTTAGCATGTAGAAGCACTAGATTATAGGGGAAAAAAGCATAGGCTTTTTATTGAAATAGACATGAATCCTAGTACCATCTGTTACTCTGCTTTCTTATTAGCAAACGCTTTTTTAGTGCTTACTATGTAGATAAGTGCTTTATGCATATTAACCCATTTAATTCTCACAAGAACCCCCTGAAATAGGTCCTATTATTGTTATTATTGCCTTTTTACATACAAGGACACTGAAGCAGGGAGGTTGGTTAATTATTATAATGAGGCAGAGCTAGGATCTGTGTCTGCTGGGCCTGGGTCTAGCCTGGCTCTAACTACTGAACAATGTCGCCTGTACAAATAGTGATGTGATGGGCTAGCACAATGCCTGACCCCTGGTGAATTCTGGAGAAATGTTAGTTTCCTTTTGAACATAATGATGCTCCGGTGATGAGGCCATATGCCGGTGAGCATGAGGTCTGCTACATCATCTGACAATAACCCGTGCCACTTCGACTCCAGGAAAGGGGGATTTTATCTGTATAGCGTATTGCCATCCTTTCCATATGAGTGGGATTGCCAAGAAAACTAGAAAAGATCAAACCATTTTAACATCCATTCAAATCTCACACACACACACAGTCACACACATTTTTCTTCTGATGAATCATTAAAATGCCATTACACTGGGGTGAGACAAGGTAGACAGTGGCCAGCTAATTCTTTCATTCAGATCTCCTGGGTGTCCTCTGACACATCCCAGCACACCAGTCACATTTTCTGTCACAGCCAGCGTGGTTCACCCGGTATTAACTTGTTCCAGTTCTTCGTCCCCTCCGATAATCTTGGAAGCACTCCTCGCTCAGTGACGTTGTTGCACTTCCTTCTCTAGCATATCATTCAGGGAGGAATGGTGTGAAATGCTCTCCAAAATAGCTCACATCTCTGTGGTGCTCTTGGCTTGCGCCTGCTTCAGACCCGGAGAGGACATCTGGTTACAACTATTGGGGTAGCTCATACTTCTCCATAGCTCTTCCAACTGCCTTCATTCTTACATAACCTACTTGCTATTATCCTGCTTTTGTTTTCTTCATTTTTTTTTCTAGTTCAACAAATACCATGTCCATTGTCAGTGACACAGGGGTTCTTAGATCATGAATTGGTGCAACATCAATAATAGGGTGAACCTAGGAACAAAATTGCATGGGCAGAAATAAACAGGGTGATTTCTTCTTCTACCTATGCTGGAGCAGAGTGTAACAAAATAGCCCTCCCATTAACAACAACAATAAAAGGTGGGTTAAGAAAAAAATCAAACAAATAGCTATTTAAAGATCATGATAGTAATCAATGCAATAGGGCATGAGAGGCCAGCATCCTCGAAAGGAGAAAAATACACTTAAGTGAGCCCTACATTTGCTGCTTTTCTTTTTTGCCTCAGGTAATTTGCCAATTTAGGTCTCAACCCATAGTGACCAAAGAGAAAGCAACAGCCTTTCTGTTGCAGTCTTACTGGGTTGGGAAGGGGAAACAATGGAGTTCAAGGCTACCAGAACTGCCAGAACTTGAGACCAAGGACCAGGATTAAAAGGCACCGCAGAGTAGTGAGAACATTCTGCAAGTTCCTCCTCGGGTCTTTGATGACTCCTCAGCTGCTTATTACCAGGGCAGGATGCTTTGAAACCCACCGGAAAGCGACTGGTTCAGAGGCTAAAAGGCAACTCGGATATTTCGGCAATCCCCGCGTACTTACCGGAGGACAAAACCTGCGCTCATGTTCCATCAGGAAGGAGGTTATCTGGGAGTCAGGACAGACCAGGAACCCAGGGTCATCGAAAACTTTTTGTGTTCAATTTCCCAGGTCACCGGAGTTCAAATGCAAATGGTGCGACATAACCCTCTCCATCTCCCAGGGCCTTCCTTGTTGTCTAGCAACTCAGGGATGGACAAAGTCGAACTGTGCCTTGGTGTTCATGAGCTTCAGGCTGCACAGCAGTTGGACACCAGTTCCCCTGGGACCAGGGCCTGAGCATCCCCGCGGAAGAACTTCAAGTGGCATGCGTAGATGACAGCTGGGGAGCCTGTCAGCAGCCACCATGTGAGGGTTCATTCGCCATTCTAAAGAGCCACTGAGCTGTTCCTCACTTACCTTCTCTTCCCCTGGGGGAGGACTGAGGGAAAGCCTCTCCCTTTTTGCATAAGCTAAGACATCCTTTCTGAAAACCACCTCTTGGTTCCAGGCATATGTATTAAATTCATCACCCTACTCACTAGAGGAGCCCAGCAGTCCAGGCAGAGGTCAGGGTAGCTGGGACTCGGCTGGTGACAATATAGGTGTTAAGATGTAGTGCAATTGCAAATATATTTCCTTTTTAAAATATATTTTCATTGATTTCAGAGAGGAAGGGAAAGAGAGAGAGAGAGAGAGAGAGAGAGAGAGAGAGAGAGAGAGAGAGAGAGATACAAACATCATTGAGGGGAGAGAATGATTGATCGGCTGCCTCCTGCACACGGGGATTGAGCCCAAAATCCGGGCACGTGCCCTGACCTGGAATCAAACCATGACCTCCTGATTCATAGCTCGATGCTCAACCACTGAGCCACGCTGGCTGGGAGCAAATATATTTCTTTTGACAGCCCAGGGAGGTGATTCTCTCCAGGTGCAGACCCAGATCAGCTGTGTACTAGAATCATCCTTTTCACCATCATCCTATACTGCCTCCCAAACTGGGTTGATGACAACCCAGGTAAGTGGAATGGGGTACTTCCTACCTGGTAAAAATACCAGGGTATCTCTACCTCCTATGTCCAGAGCCTACAATCAGGATAATGAACATAGCAATAAAATGCCATTGAACTTAATTTAAATGGCTAATCATTTATTAACTGCTCAGAGTTTCCCCTTTGCTGCATTGTTTAGTGCAAGTGTCCACAACAGCTCTGATGGATAACGTGTGAGGCTCATTTCACAGGTGGAGACTCAAAGGCTTAGGTGAATCACTTGCTTCTTGAGATTCCCTGGTCCTCTCTGCCCAGCAAAACCCCCCAGTTCTGGGCAGCCCCTTGCCCACTCTGCTCACATCCCAGAATGGGTGGCATCTCACTCTCACCAACCAAATGACTTCAAACATCTATCTTTGTTGGGTGGGATAAATATTAGAAGGAAGGGAATCGATGCTAATCATTTCTGACATATTGTTGTACTCTTTTTGACCGTTTTACACAAGTGTATGCTTCCCTGTACTTGCTGCATTTGCCATTTGCCTTCTTGCTGGTCTCAAAACCTGGTTATTATTAGCGAATCACTAATTCGTGTCTTGAGGTAATAGTTAACTGAACATACCACCATAGTTTTAACCACTAGAGTTAAGATATTAAAATTTTTTCATGTAGGATTTTGATATCAAAGGAATAGTTTGAAGTATTTCTTTAAGTACTTAAAGAATCATGGAATCTAAGAGGCTGAGGAAGACTTTAGATTCATTCAGCGTGGTGGCTATCAACTCTGGCTGAACATTAGGATCATCTGAAGTGTCCCCTCCCAACACTAGACCAATTCCATCAGAATCTCTGGGCATCTGTAAGTTTTAAGCTCCCTGGTTCTAATGTGAAGCAAGGGTGGACGTCACAGATCTAAACCAAGATCAGTGGGGGAAGTGACTTGCCAACGGTAAGGCCAATTTGTGGTAGAACCACAACCAAGACCCAGGTTTCCTAGCTCCCTGTTCAATTGCATTTAACATCCCTGAGACATAAACCACAGACGACTCGGTGCAAGGGAAAGGCGGGGGTTTCACTGGTTGTAATTCTGATGCTTCAATCACTGAGGCTTCATTTCTTCTGATTCTCCAAGTTCTGCCTCAGCTGCAGACTAGTTTACCTTGGAGCAAAGGGATGTAGCAAAGCTGTGCTCAGGCTGCAGCAGCACCATCGGCAGTACCCCGAACTGCCGGCTGTCCTCTCTCCTCCAAAGGAGAGCCACACTAGTGAGTGAGCAGAGTTAAGACCTAACTAAACGGGCTACGCTAACACCTGCTCTGCAGCCACGCTCGAGGAGCCTTTGACTAACTGGGGCACTATTCTGGAACTTGACTTAAGACGCACCCATTTTTAGGTACCTAAGGATGTAGGTGCAGCAGCAGTGTTTATGTAGAGGAAAAGTGGAAACATCCTAGAAATGTCAAGGAAGCATCAAGAAAATGTCAAAAATATAGCCTTACATTTTAAAAAGCTATTAAACATATATGTAACATTCCCAATTTGATAAAAGTAAATATGTAGCCACAAAATGAAAAATAATAATATAGGATAGTTATTGATGGTCATTATCGTCCTCTTTTTAAGTGTTTCTATATTTTCTGAGGTATATGTCTTTCATTTAAAAAGGCACACATATATAGATACATCTCTATATAGATCTATCTATCCAGCTATCTAAGCAGCAGGACCCTAAACACATGCACAGAATTGTATTTGTTTATAACTTTTGACACCCTGGATCCTTCTGCTTGTTACTTAATACAGCTTTTTTCCTCTTAGACCATGAACATGGACCAGGTCCCCACTTCATGCCACATTCTACAAGAGGACTAAACATTTTAATGGGAGACTCAAATTAGAATTTCCCTGTCAAAAGCTAAGAAAAAATTTTTGTTAATGTCATAGAATATTTTTTTCATGAAATTAGAGACTAACATTAACAGAGTCCATCGTTCCAATCTCCAGATTATTTAACAGATCGTAACAATAAATATTTACTGAGCACATTCCATGCACCAGGGACTTGTCTAGGCTTTGGGAACTTTACCATGAACAACAATAAAAATAATGTCGAAAAGCTTTGCTGCTTGTGGAGCTTACATTCTGATGGGATAAACACGTTATATGAAGCAGGGAGAGGGCAGGGAGAGGGGTAGGGTGCACTGGGGATGGGATGTGGGGGAGGGACGCTGCTGTTGTCAATAGAGTAGCCAGGGAGTGCCTGAGTGATGAGGTCATATAGAGAAGGGGACCTGAGAGAAGCAGAGGCAGCCAGTCCTGTGGGTATCTGGGAGGAAGAATATTCCAAGCATCTCCTTGATAAATATAGGGGGAAACATCTTTTCTCTCCCACTATTCTTTGGATCATTTGAATTACATTCCTGATGAGGGTGTAGTCAGTTTGTGGCTATAGAATGGCCAGACAATATCTTCTGTAGACAATGACGACCACAGAAAAGACATATTTTAAGGGGGAAAAGAGTACTGCGTATGCATACTGTCAACACCTCTGAAAAACCTCAATTCTCTGACTTTTCAATAGTGCTTGAGTGGGACTGTATGTGTAGAACACCATCTACGATGGAGAGATATCAGGCTGACTGGTTAAGAAACAAAACATTTCCTGGATTTTACCTAATTTATGTACTCATTGTATATCTTTGCCTGGAAAGGACATGGATAAGCCATATATTGCATCCAAAAATACAACTAATTCTTTTTTTTAAATCTCTATTATGAAATGTTCAGACAATCCAAAACATAAGCTTCAATTTTTTGATAAACGATGCTTCTTTCTACTAAAAAAGATTTTCTAACTCTCACAATATTATAGAATATACAAGATATTTAAAAATAAACCTTATAGGAATAATTTTATAACTAATGCTTTTGAAGCAGTAAAAATATTTAATTTTCATCTCTTATATAGAAAAAAGACTTAGATCTAATCCTCATCATTAATATTTTGACTTCAATCTATGAAGCACACTTAGTCTACCATATGTTAAACTGCCAAGTGATTAATCCCTGAAATTTTAAAATAAAAAAATTATACTTACAGACAACGTGTTCATCTACTAGAACTACCAGAATTTCTCTGGGTTTTATATTACCAATAAAAACGTTAAGAGCTGTGATAACCTGAATAGGATTTGAGGTTCATTTTAATTCAAATTTAGCCTCTCTGAATTTACATGATCATATACACAGAATTTCAGCACCACTTCAGTCAGTATTCAGCTAAGATCCTCCTTAGAGTACATGCAAGATCAAGTATCTCTTTGTGGGGATACACTGAAGACTTTCAGGGACTAGCAAAATAGCAAATTCTTTATATACTGAGTTTCATGTCCAGAAGTGAAGCAATAATGGTTAGGCTCCTTCTTTTACAAAGTTGAGACTGGTTTCTAAACAAAGTAATCTGGCACCAGAGGCATACTCATTCCTTCTGAAAAACTAAAAAGATGAGTTACAAAGTCCCAGGTACCTTTCCAGTTTTCATGGTCCTGAAATTCCTTCTTTTTTGAGGCCTCAGGGGAGTCTTAAGAATAGAGGCATCAAGAGAGATGAGGATGGAATCCGTACTAAAGATTGGAAGGTAGGAGACAGGATGTCTTTCAAATCCCCCAGACACGTGTTTCTATGACCTGCAAGGAGCAAACAAGGCACACAGGTCCTTGGAATGCCCAGGCCATATTCAGTTGCACTGCCAATAATGTTATTGCACACTGACACTGAAGTATGGCTTTCAATAACAGCGTCTGGAGTTCCTGGCTGTTGGCTGTCTGGCTGCCAGCAGGCAGACAGGTGAAGAGGTACCGCTTAGCGCCAAACAAACACACAAAAACAAAGGGGAGCGGGAGAGAGTGTGGTGGCCTGGGGGATTAAGACCAAACAGAAATGGTAGCTTTCTGTATGCATCTTAAGGGAAAAATGAAGTGGACCCGGAGGCTCTTCAGGTTTGGAAAGGCCCTTCAGAATCACCCATCAGAACCTGTTGCACGAATCCTGCATCAAGCAAGCATGCACCATTCACGTCTGATTTCCACTTGAATGCAAGAGAAAGCTTCCCCTCCCAGGGAAACCTCTTCAATTTCTAAACAGTTTTCGAGCCTTATGAACTTCTCCCTTCACCAGGCCAAGTCTGCTTTCTGCAAACTTTCCTCACTAACCCTTGTTCGACTCCATATAGCTGAGGCCGCAAATGGCCTTGGGGTTGAGGCAAGGGGATCAATGAGCAGCGCAGGCCAAGAGCCAGACCATAGGAAGTGATGGGGACCTGGGCCAACTAATGGGCACGCTGACCATCTACAGGGCCGGCCAGAGCTCTGCTCCGGCTGCCTACGGCCACGTAGGCATATAAGTCCCTGCCATCGGATTTTCTGATGCGACACCAGAAATCTGAATTTCAGTAAAAAATATCCTAATTTTGGAATATACAAGGAGTTCAAACAGCGCTTAGAAAACAACTAACCAAACCTCTCACTTTTGAAGTGAGAAAAATGAGACCCGGGAGAGAAAAAGTGGCTGATCCAGAGCCAAATGGTTCATCAGAGGGAAGGTCCCGCTTCTCCCAGCATAGAACTGCAGTCTGCAAGGTGGTGCACTTGGCCTGTAGACTCGTGCAAGAATTCTGAAAAAGGAATCGGCTTCAGATCATCCCCCACATCCATGCTTAAGTCACCACTGGCCTCGTCTAATTTTTAGAGCATCCGTTCAAGTTGAGAGGACGTATGGGGCAGTAGTTACAAGCCCAGACTGCTGGGGTTTGCACATCCAGCTCTGCCACCTACTACCTCCCCTGGCGAGGCCTCAGTTTCCTTGTCTGTGAAACAGGGATAATGACAGTGCCTATCTCAGCAGAGTTGTGAGGATTGAATGAACGAACACTCATCAAGTGCATAATACATGCCCGACGCAAAGTAAGTACTACATGAGCAATTGTATTCCTACCCAAAGAGAGGGCTGAAAACAGAGTTAATGCAAACATATTACTTAAAGGAAAATATAAAAAAACACACACATTTATAAAAACCCTGAAAATATTCTAGAAAAATGAGTCCTGGGGGGGAAAAATTAATTATAGCAGCTAGTTCCTTTGTAGAAGTTAAGGCAAAGGCGGACTTTAGCATTTAAAGTAATGGCCATAAATGTAGCATGAACCAGGGAATTAAACTCTTAGCACCCACCTACGCAGGAAAGAGCCTCAGTAAATATCCCACATTTTCTCCCCGAACCTTGGAGAAAGTCCTAGAATACATGGGATACACTTCATCCTGGGAGCTTCCTTGCCAAGGGCTGGGCTTATTTTCTAGACCAGCGGTTCTCAACCTGTGGGTCGCGACCCCTTTGGGGGTCAAATGACCTTTTTATAGGGGTCGCCTAAGACCATCGGAAAATACATACATAATTACATATTGTTTTTTGTGATTAATCACTATGCTTTAATTATGTTCAATTTGTAACAAAGAAAATACATCATGCATATCAGATATTTACATTATGATTCATAACAGCAGCAAAATTACAGTTATGAAGTAGCAACGAAAATAATTTTATGGTTGGGGGTCACCACAACATGACAAACTGTATTAAAGGGTCGTGGCATTAGGAAGGTTGAGAACCACTTCAGTGGTTGGCAAACTGTGGCTCGCGAGCCACATGCAGCTCTTTGGCCCCTTGAGTATGGCTCTTCCACAAAATACCAACTTCTGCGCATGGGCCACGAAGTTTCAATCGCACTGTACATGCATGCCCGCATGTGATATTCTGTGGAAGAGCCACACTCAAGGGGCCAAAGAGCCGCATGTGGCTCGCGAGCCGCAGTTTGCCGACCACTGGCCTAGACAGTTACTGCAGCCATCTCCTCCCTCCATCCCTAAGTTACTATTAGGGACCCAGTCTCTCAACAGGTCTTCCTAGAAGGCCAGATGTTTAGTTTCCTCCTTTCCCTTTAACTATGTATGAACAATAGACAAAAAGGTGGCAAACACACTCTAAAAGGGGGGGAGGTGGAAACACACCATTTCTTCCATATCACAACTCAGTCAGACACTGCATCCGCACACCTGCAGATCCACTATGTTTATCATGTAGGTCCTGCCAATGATGAGATTTCAGTTTACACCAAGAGAAAGCGCAAATGCAACAGGAGAATCCTAAAAAGCTCACCAACCATCCGAAAGGGCTGGAACATTTGTCTCAAATCACATGAACCACAAAGACTGGCGTAACTGCTCTGGCCTCTAATGCATGAAAGGGTCAATAAAGAGCTTTCCTGAGGCTGCCAGGGCCCCCTGAGCCCTGGGGTTGGATGCTCCAGTTTGTGGCTCCCGGTGACACTGTGTACGGTGCTTATGAGGGATAATATTTATGACGGCTACGTCCCAGCTACAGATGTAAGCATTGCGCTAACTCATTTATTTCACAAAACAACCAACCGAGGTAGATAGTATTATCTCCCACTTACCAGTTGAGGAAACGGAAGCCCCAGGAGGTTGAGTAACTTTCTCAAAGATGCACAGTGAGAGGAAGTAGCAGAGCCAAGCCACAAACTCAAGTGGTCGGCTCTCGAGGCTACACTTCTTAACTTGGGTCTCATGGCTTTTGCCTGCACCTGCAAGTTCGCTCCCGGGGCTCTCACTAGGTGGAGACTGCATTCTTATATGTATAGCCTTTTGCTCCACGCCCCTGTCACTTTCACAAGGCAAACCGTGCCAGAAGCTCCATAAAGCAATGAAGACACGTTTCTCTCATCCTTTTATAGGGGACCTATAAAATCCCTGGTCCATGGGCTTTTTTTTTTTAATTGAAAGAGATGGATCTCTTTTCTCTACCAATGTCATTCTCTCTCTCTTCCCTAGGACAACAAGTGTATGGGTTGAAAGAACAAATAAATGACTAACAAGGGGAACGGAGCAAAATAAAAAGCAGAGAAAGAATTAAGATTATGTTGAAAGTAACTACAGTCATCAGGGAATTGCAAATTGAAACCACAATGGAGACACCACTTCACAACCACAGGATGATCAAAATAAAAAATACAGATAACAACACATGCTGATGAGGATGTGGAGAAACTGGAATCCTCATACATTGCAGGTGGGGGTGTGAAATGGTGCAGTTACTTTGGAAAATGATCCGGCAGTTCCTCAAGAAGTTAAACCATACAGTTGCCATGTGACTCAGAAATTTCACTCCTCGGTATGTACCCAAGAGAAATGTCCACACACAATTTGTATATGGATGTTCATAGGAACATTATTCTTAATAACCAAAAAGTGGAAAGAAACTAAACGTCTATTAATTGATGAATAAACAAAAGGTGGTGTGTACATACAAAAAAATGTCATTTTGCAAAGAGGAATATAATACTGATACATTCTACAGTATTGCTAGACCTTGAAAATATTATGCTAAGTGAAAGAAGACAGTTATACAAAAAAATATATTACATGACTTCATTGATATGAAATGTTCAGAATAGGCAAATTATATATAGAGGCATAACGTGGATTACTGATTAACTAGAACTTGGAGATTGGTTAGTAATGACAAGTAACTGCTAATGGACATAGGGTTTATTTTTGGAATTAGTGGTGAGGGTTGTACAACTCTGTCAGTATGGTAAAGGCCATTAAATTGTTTACTTTAAATGAGTGACTTGTATGGCATGTGAATTGTATGGCAATAAAGCTGTCATACTTTAAATAAGATTTAAAAACTGGTTACAAAATAAAACTATTAGTCTATCCCAGGAGAATCTGTGTCTTTGTGAATGAGAAACCATAATTGTAGAAGTGACAGAAACCCCAAATCATTTAAGCAGGAAAGGGAATACATTGTAAAAGAACTGCTATATGGAAATGTGAAGGGGAAATGATTTCCTTTTCATGGAATTCCGAGATAGTGGGTGTGTGGGAGTCATATCACTATAATGCATAAGTGTTACATGATGGGTTGCATAACTCTAAATTCAGACCTTTTCCTCACCTGAAAGCCATCAGTTCCAAAAATAAAGGATCTAGAGGAGGTGAGATATTTTTTTTTGGAAAATGCGAAGGCTGATGTTAACTCTTTTGTGACTAACTTAAAAAGTTCACAAATGTAAGGCTTCTCTGCATTTTTGAACTTTTTAATACTGAATCCCATGTTCACAAAAGAAGATCTGATTAGCACCCAAAATGAATTTAAAAATCAGACTCAAATTTAACTAGAAAAATGGAAGCCTTGGGGAGCTAAGAGGGAGACACTGACAGCAGACCAGTGCTGGCTCTGTTTGAGATTCAGGCAGAAGAATTTAAGAGTGAAGTGAAGGGTTTGCCAAACTGCTGGGTCATGTATCTACTTATAATGAGACTTTAGCAGAAATCAATGCAATTTCTGAGTAAAGTGAATACGGAGTCTCCTGGTGTGGCAATACATCAAACGGCACTAGGGAAGTTTCATGGCTATTAGCAGACGCAGCATTAACACATTTTTTCAAAAACAGAATAATTAGAAAGAAGATAATTTCCTTCGCATTGTTTAGTCTTTAACTTTCAAACTATTACTAAGTCCTTTACTCCCACGAGGTCTTAATCAAGCATCGTTTGTGTAGAAAATCAGCTTACTGCTTTCTTTAAAAACAGGCGAGCTATTAGTTGATCCAATGTGTTGGCAGTTCTGGCAGAACTTTTTAGACAGGAACAAATAATGCCTCTTAGTCTGTGTTCCAAGAAGCCAAGTTTAAGATTTCATGCATATGCACAAAGAAACATTGAAAGAATCCTGCAAAGTCAGCCAAGAATCTTGGCATTTAAAGGACAAAATAAATAAATAAATAAATAAATAATCTCCTTTCCACTACCCTGCCAGTTGAAGTTAAGATATTAAATATGTTTACTTAAAGATACTTTACATGACTTAGAGTGCTCTCCCAAAGTCCTCCAACTCCTTGAATATCATACTTTAAGTAATGTTCCTATGACTCAAGGTCAGAATGCAGTCTTTTCCCCTATAATACTGTGAGCTCGAGAAAGCACATCATGTATGTCACTTCTCTAAGTTTACTGCCTCTCCGCCCCTTCAGTAACTACCGCACTGCATTTTCCTGGCCCAGGTGTTAGGAGCATTGCTGTCCACACCTGCTTGAGTGAGGGTTGACCATTTCCTCTTCTAAAAACGGCTAGTGATGATGACTCTCTGGTAATAAAAAAAAACCAATTGAATATTTCACTAATACGTGACATGAGCTCTTGGAATGAAAACTTGTCCCCAAAGAATGCACCCCCCCCCCTCACCCCAATGTAGCCAAAGCTTGGTGTTCCATTTCAATAGTATAACTGCTTATTCATATCTGGCTTTTAAGGAAAACAATAGTAGTTGTTTTTTTGTTTTTGGGGTTTTTTTTTTTTTTGCTTAAGTGACTCCAGTCAGAAAATGCATCTGTCATTTCTATTCCCTTCTCCCTATGGCTGTCACAGCCTCCGCCCAGGAACTCCTCCGTGGAAGGAGGGTGCGCTTGTGGGCACATAGGAACAAGTAGCGCCCTGGACTCCGGGAATCTGCTAAACGGAGCTGCTGATGCTGACAAGCCCGGAGAGGACTTCTTGTTCTTCTACCAGGGAAGCACTGCTGTGTCAGTCAGGGTAAAGCGCCAGTTTTAGGGCAGTAACCCCTTTCTAGCCCTGGCCCCCTGCGATCACTAAGAAAAGCTTAGCCTTTCGGTCCTGAAATCCTCTTATTGGCACAAACATATTTAACCTCCCAATCAAGCAAAGGACAAGGCAATCCTGAAAAAAGTAGACGTAACTTTATGGCCACCATGTCTTTCTTGGCTTGGTGAGGATTGCTATTATTTACCATCGTGCCCGCCTGTCAGCTTCTCCGGATGGCAGCCTGGCAGAGCGCACGGCTGTTAACATTGTGTATGATGTGCGGCAAGCCAGCGGGAGGGGGGTGGTGCCCAGTCTCCCCGGAAGCACTGAAACCTGACTTGAGAAGCTAGTTCTCAGAGGAGGCGAGCTGCTCGAGCCAGTAACCCTACCCACCTCCTGATACACGCACGGGAGGCGTATACCTGATGCACCCAGCGAGGGCAGAGCTCAGTTATCAGATCTACCCGGTCCACACAGGTGCGGGGCGTCCCTCGCCAGGCACAATACCTGGGTTCTGCCCCTGAACCGCACCTTTCAGGTCCTCCTCCGAGAAGTTAGGCCACCTCAGCGACCCTAGTCCCAGCGGCTATAGCCTATCTAAACTGAATACCCTCCCTCGGTCCCCCAATTCAGGGAACCCTTGTTCTTTGTAACCCCCACAAAGTGACGCCCAGCGAAACTTAGTAGGTCCAGGGAACGGAGACGCGTCTTGGCCAAAGCGCAGACTCCCCAGATCGGCGCCAGGAGGCAGGCGCAGGCCCACCGCCTCCATCCCTGGGGCTCCCCTCCCCCGCGCCCCCGGGACGCTCACCTGCGTGGGACATGGTGATGGTCTCGTTGGTGTGGGAGCCCACGTTGAAGATGACCACGGCGGAGGCGTTCTGCAGGAACGCGTTCCGGATCTTATCCCTGTCCGTGCAATTGCCCTTGGGGATGAGGGCTATCCAGTTCTTGCCGTGGGCCGGGACGGCGAACTTGGTGTTGGGGTCGCAGGCCAGGCGGTCGTGGGCCGAGCTGGCCATGACCACCTCCCCGCGGGCGTCCTGCTTGGGCGAGTGCTCCCCGTAGCGCCCGCACTCGGTCTTCTCGGTGTGCAGCTCGGCGCCGCCGCCCGCCGCCCCGGGGTCCTGCGGGGGCTCGGCGTAGGTGATGTTCACGAAGGCGGTGTACCATTCCTCCTTCTCGGCCACGGTGAAGTCCAGGCAGAGCAGATGCACGAAACAAAAGGAAAGCAGCCATGTTGAGAGAGCCAGACTGCGGCAGGCTTGGACGAGAGACATTGCCATCTTCATCCGCCGCGGCCCCCTCCCCGCCCCCCGCGCCCTCCTCCGGCCCCGTCCCTCCTCCCCCGCCCCGGCCAACCCTGGGCCGGCTGCCTCCTCCTCCGGCTCGGGCTCCTGCTCACTCCCAAGCCCGGGGGGCCGCGGCCGGGACGCGCAGCCGCCGCGGGGACCGGATTCCGAGCGGGTGGGAGGCGCCGGCCCCTTCCCCTTTCAGCCCAAGCGCGGCGGTAGCATTTCGCTTCCCGGGCGCCGGAGGGGAGCAGGGGAAGGGGGCGCTCGAGGCTTGCGGAGGAGTCCAGCTGCCGAGCGTCCTGCGCCTTCGCCGGGCTTCTCCTCTCATAGGGGTGGCAGGGGGCCGAGAGCGAGCGGGGCGGCGGCTCTGCGCCCTTCAGCCCCGGCGCGGGCGGGCGCGGCCGCTGGGAGCGCGGGGTGCTGCCCAGGGAGTCCCGGCCGCTGCTCCTCTGCGCGCCGCTCGGCCGCGCTGCGGGCGCTTCGCTCCTGCTCCTCGCTTCGCTGGCAGCCACGCCGGACACACTTGCCGAGGGAGAGGCCGGCTCCCGGTAGCGGGTGCGAGCGGGCAGAGAGAAGTACTCGTTCTCTGTGTGTGTCTGTATATTGTGTATGTGTGTGTGTGTGTGTGTGTGTGTGTGTGTGTGTGTGTGTGTGTGATGTGTGCGTGCAAGGAGGAGCTTAGTGTGATGTCAAAGATTCGGGGCTTCGCTTGCCAAGCTCCCTGGGTCTCTCTTTATGGGCAGCAGCGACCCCTGCTGGGTCTCAAATTCAACTCCATATGCGATTTGCATCGGGAGAGGCAAAAAGGGACGCGCCCCCTTGACCTATGCTTAAGAGAACGACTTTCTGCACCTTACATACAGCGAAGTGTGTGTGTGTGTGTGTGTGTGTACACGTACCTATTGTAATCAGCCTTCCCATTCGCAGGAGCAACTGTCCGTAGTTACCCATCCGAGGGCCACAGGGTAAGGCCAGCTGGGGCGGGGGTTTCTTCCCAGCCAGGCCTGGAGGATCTAGGGCAGGGACGATCGAATGTAATTGTGCATCGGCATCACCTAGGGGTTGTTACAACTCAGACTGATGGGTCCTGCCACAGACTTTCTGATTCAGCACATCTAGGGCAGGGCTCCAGACAGCGTGTGCCTTTCTGACAAATTCCCAGGTGGTGCTGCTGGTCTGGGGACCACTCTATTCAGGTGAGTACAGGAATGGGCTTCTTTCCTCCCTTCTGGACGCAAATGTGTGACATTTGTTTTCTGTAGAATGAGTGTTCCCAACTCTACAAGAAGAGAAGCTGGGTGAGATGTTTCTTTGTTGTGTTTATTCTGGTTGTCAGGACTGGTAACAGAGGCCTCACAGCCGCAATAGGCAAGGGAGGTCTGCTTGGGTTAGTATTGTTTATAGCGTGTTCTCCAGTTGTGAAGAGAGATCACAACTAGTCAGCAGAGAGTACATCCCCTCTAGAGGAGTGTTCTTAAAACTGACACAGCACAATTCCCTCCCAATTAAATGTTTGGTTATTTTCCTTTCGCACCAACAGTTTCCTTGACTTGAGATACGTGCTGTATAAAGTATCTAAACCAATTTGCAAGAGGGTTCTCAATGGTTCCCATGGTACTTCCCACCTGGCACTTTTTCAGACAAACCAGGACCCAATTTACGATGCAGACAAAAGTGTCCCTTTCCCCCAGGACCTTAGTCGTTTACAGGTTTCTGTTAAAGACCTTTCACCAGCAACTTCTCTTTATCCAGCAGCCATGCAAATAGCTGGTGGCTATATCCAAATTAGAAGCAGGCACAAAAAGAACTACTAGGAAGAATTTGTCTCTGTGGCATTTGATGTGCTGGATTTGTGTGCTTTCATTTTAGAAAATAGGCTTCTAGGCAACTGGGATGGTGCTTTTTATAGTGCCTGACGCTGCCGCAGGCAAACGTGGAGACTGCCTGATTCCCTGATTTCCGAGCCACCAAGATGAGGGAGGTCCACTGGCTCCCCCTGCTCTCCCCACGCCCAGCTAGGTTCTGTACAGATACCATAGCAAACCAAGGCGGTTCCCCAAACCTCCCTATGTCTTAACAATTCTCCAGCCACAACACTGGAGGAGTCTGTGTCATTAAGAATGCACAGCTACTCTTTACCCTTTCTTTCCGGAAGCCGGAGAAGTTGCAGGATCAAGGAGACAGCATCCTGGCTCAGAGATTGATTAAGTACAGGGGTGTTAGACAGATAAGTGAAATATTGACTATACTGGGAGCCAGGTTTCTTAGTGTTGAAGATGGAGTTTACAAATATGGAAAGAAATAAAACTATAAAGAACCCCAAGGTGTTGGATTGGATTAAAAATGAATGTAAAATCATTTTATATGGATATATATATATATGTACACACACACACACGTATACATATCTATATTAGTACATACATATATACACCATAGCTATCTTCTCTCAGAGGCTAGAAGTAATAGATACATCCAGTGGCCAGAGGATCTTGGCTTCTAAGTGCCATATGCTTTTAAAAGGAACCAGGGCCAATTCCAGGGCTTGGGCTGGGAAAGTGCAAAGTAAGCTTGGAGGGAAGTGCTCAGAGCATGGCGAGAGCATGCCAAAAGGATGCGTAAGCCGGCTGGATGGGGCTCCCACTGGCCAAATCTGGGACAATTTGAGCATCAAAATAAATAATGGGACTCTCATAGCCAGTTAGCCTGGAGGTCAAATCACCCCCACTATTGCCGACAACAATCAAGGCTTAACTACAACAAGACTTCGCACAAAGACCACTAGGGGGTGCACCAAGAAAAGATAAAAAAAATGCGGAGACAAAGAAACAGGACGCAAATGTCAGAAATGGAAGATATAGAGCTCAAAACCACACTTTTAAGGTCTCTCAAGAACTGTCTTGAAGCTGGTGAGACCTCTGATAAATGTAGTGAGATCCTCAAGAAATCTAATGAGACCCTCGATATTGTGATAAAGAACCAACTAGAAATTAAGCATACACTGACTGAAATAAAGAATATTGTACAGACACCCAACAGCAGACCAGAGGACCGCAAGAATCAAGTCAAAGATTCGAAATGCGAAGAAGCAAAAAACACCCAACTGGAAAAGCAAAATGAAAAAAGAATCCGAAAATACGAAGATAGTGTAAGGAGCCTCTGGGACAGCTTCAAGCGTACCAACATCAGAATTATAGGGGTGCCAGAAGATGAGAGAGACCAAGATATTGAAAACCTATTTGAAGAAATAATGACAGAAAACTTCCCCCACCTGGTGAAAGAAATAGACTTACAGGTCCAGGAAGCGCAGAGAACCCCAAACAAAAGGAATCCAAAGAGGACCACACCAAGACACATCATCATTAAAATGCCAAGAGCAAAAGACAAAGAGAAAATCCTAAAAGCAGCAAGAGAAAGAAACTCAGTTACCTACAAGGGAATACCCATACGACTGTCAGCTGATTTCTCAACAGAAACTTTGCAGGCCAGAAGGGAATGGCAAGAAATATTTAAAGTGATGAATACCAAGAACCTACAACCAAGATTACTTTATCCAGCAAAGCTATCATTCAGAACTGAAGGTCAGATAAAGAGCTTCACAGATAAGGAAAAGCTAAAGGAGTTCATCACCACCAAACCAGTATTATATGAAATGCTGAAAGGTATCCTTTAAGAAGAGGAAGAAGAAGAAAAAGGTAAAGATACAAATTATGAACAACAAACATGCATCTATCAACAAGTGAATCTAAGAATCAAGTGAACAAATAATCTGGTGATCATAATAGAATCAGGGACATAGAAAGGGAATGGACTGACTATTCTTGGGGGGGAAAGGGGTGTCGGAGATGCGGGAAGAGACTGGACAAAAATCGTGCACCTATGGATGAGGACAGTGGGTGGGGAGTGAGGGCGGAGGGTGGGGTGGGAACTGGGAGGAGGGGAGTTATGGAGGGAAAAAAGAGGAACAAATGTAATAATCTGAACAATAAAGATTTAATTTAAAAAAAACACACAAATAAATAATGATAGTAACTGA
Source organism: Myotis nattereri (assembly GCF_964212035.1). Classification (NCBI taxonomy): domain Eukaryota; kingdom Metazoa; phylum Chordata; class Mammalia; order Chiroptera; family Vespertilionidae; genus Myotis; species Myotis nattereri. Next base: position 60,822,420 of record NC_138080.1, on the reverse strand, counting down.
TTCTAACTGATTTAACCCAGAGGTTAAAACAAGAATCCATGAATCCATGCTAATATGAAGGGATAAGTAAATAATGATAGAATCTATAATAATAAAACCCCATAATTAGGCCCCACAGCCTAAAGACCTTCCAGACATCCTTCCAGTTGTCCTTCTGGACGACCTTCTGGACAAAGCTGGGACTGTGAGGGCCGAGACAAGCCACTGTGGCCGTGAGGGCCGAGCCCCTTGCATGAATTTTGTGCATTGGGCCTCTAGTAAATAAATAAATGGGGAAGGAAGGATATCTCTTCCTTGTGGAAGAATGTCAACTAAGATGGATGGAAATAGAAAGTCACCCTTTGGCAATGCTGTTTGGCTCAGGCAGAAGTCCTTAGTGGGTGCTAAGGTGTGCAGGTAGGTGTGTGGATGCTTGATGTGAAGCAGGATGTGGCCTAGTCTTAAAGTAGCTTCTGAAAAGTACTTATTGACAAGATGGGAAATGTTTGATTTATCGAAGAGAACCCTGGGAGACACCAACTTGACCAAATGATCAGGATGAGCAGCGCCAGCAGGAAAACTGGTCACATCATGTCCTTCCTGTTATGATGTGCAGAGAAGAGCACAGCATCTTTTCTGTCACATTCCTGAGAAGAATGCGTAGCCTGGATCTGGGCCTTTTGGTGGGCCCAGAATGAAAGGCGTCCTACGAAATGAAGGGTCTGTATTCTTCAAAACTCTTACAGCTTATGAGAGTCAGAGAAAGATGGAAGAACCAATTGATCCAAATTAAAAGAGACTTAAGAGATGTGACAACTAAGAGCAACAAATGATGCTGTACTGGCCCCTGGACCAGGCAGGAAAAATAAACAGTTGGCAAAAATTGAGTTCAGTTTGTGAATTGGATGATAGCACTTTATCACTGCTGAATACCTGACCTGGATGTTCACCTATGTAGACTGTCCTTGTGTGGGAATATTACCCTTAAGCAAGGATGGGGAACATCCACCTGAGGGCCAAACAAGGCCCACAAAATCGTTTGGTCTGGACCTGCCAAGGCATTAGGGGTGAGTTAATTAAATGTTTGACCAAATATAGCAGGCTGATTTTTAAGTGAATAATTTTGTATGGCCCATGAATGGTGTTATAAATATCCAAATGGCCCTTGGCAGAAAAATGGTTCCCCACCCCTGCCCTAAAGTATTTAGTAGTGATGAGGCATTCTGTCTGTACCTTGTTTTCAAGTGGTTCAGGAAAAAATAATGATAATCTGTAAGATCTTGGTTTCTACTACCCATTACTTCAGTGAAGCTGAAATCCAATTCATAATAAAATAGAAAGTCAAAAGCCTATTATTTGGCGGGGGGTGGGGGGACAGGTGGGGGATATTAATCTGTTGCCACCTTTGTGCTAATGATTCTCTTCCAGCACAACTGCTCCTTTGCTCCAGTAGCTTCACTCGAACCACCGAGCTGGGCATACCAGAGGGAATAAAATGGATAAGGTTCTCCTTTTCATGGAGTTTAAATTCTGAGGTGGGAGAAGTAAAAAAAAAAAATGAAGTTTTAGATTATGTCAGAAAGTGCTATTAAGACCAAGGCATCAGACTGAGGGAGGGTGACATATGTTATATAAGGTGCTATTGTACATCAGGATCAGCTGCTCTGATGAGGTGACTGCAGAACAGAATCCTGAAAGAAGGGAGGGGATCCATGTGTATGTTTGGGGGCCTGGTTGTACCAGGAAGAGGGAACCATAAATGCGGCGGCCTTGAGGTAAGTTTGTGCTTAACGTGTTTGAAGAACAGCAAAGAAACATGGAGGATGGAGAGGTGTCAGAGAAAGAGTGAAGGAGATGAGATTGGGGGTGGGGTGGGGCAGGGGCAGAGAGCCCATGGGGCCTTATAGTCCAGGGTAAGAACACTTCGGCTTTTAGTCTGGGGTGGATGGAAAAACCTTTGGAGAGGATTTTCCCTTAAGGAGCGAAGTGACACAGTCTGACCTGTTTTAAATGTTTATTCTGATGGTATTGGAGCAGGTTCGGAAGCAAGGAGAACAACCAGGAGCTATAACCATAATTTGGAAAACAGGGGATAGTGTTGTGCCAGGACAGTGGCAATGAACATGGTAAGAAGTGATTGGATCCTCAGTATATTTTGAAGATGGAACAAACAGAATTCTCTGGGGCGTCTGGAATGGGGTATGAAAGAAAAGATTCCAGAAGGACTCTACAGTTTGGAGCCTGAGCAACTGGTGGGATGGTGTTGTCATTATCTGAGAAGAGGAAAATTGTGGGAGGAGTTGTTTAGGGTAAGAATCAGGTAATTCGTCTCAGCGAAGTGTCTGGGAAGGAAGGTTACCAGATCAAAGCACATGAATGGTTTTCAGGTTCTTGACACGTCCAGGATGCAAATTGCTTTTCCAAAGATTGGCCTCCCGTAATCTGCCATGCCTCAAAGTGAGGGGAGCTCCCTAAAGCCATGTTTGAAATATCATCAGACGACAACTTAGTGGTGAGTCTGGGCCTAAGGAGGGACTTTCTCCCCCAGCCAAGCAGCACCGGCCACATCGAATTAGTGGGTGTCCCCAGGGCTCTTTGGTGCGGGAAACATAATATAAATGCAGACACTTTAAAATGGAGTCAGAGCTGCCATCCCAGATGAACCGCCTTGTACATCTCACTTCTCAAGCCTTTGGAATGTTAAAACTGGGCACAGTAACCTTCGGGATAGGCCTAAAGCAGCACTGAATCCCACAAAACTGGAAACATAGCAAGGAAGCAGACATTATGACTGCAGGGTTAAAAATTAAAGACACTTTTTAGAATTAACATCCCCGTGTCAGCTTATCTGCATCTATAGAAATTCCTGCCATTGATGTAACTTGTTGCCCTTTTCTTTCTCATAAATAATACCCATCGCCTTTGCCTCCGCCTTTGCCTCCGAATCAGCACACTGTTTGGGTTTCTGCCTAAATCAGTGCTTCCTAAAGAGCTATTCTTTTGGATGTCAACTAAATGCTATTGCCCCTCACTTTGGCTTTTATCTTTAGGCTGACAGGTGTAGGGAGGTGCTCTTGTGTTCTTAAGGGGTGGAGGCAGATTTGCTTTGAATGCCTGCAATGTGTGAGCTTCCCAGTCTGAAATGAAGAGCAGCCCCAGCAGAGAACTGCAGTGTCCCACTTCTCTGAATGTCAGCAAACTGGACTTTCCCCATGATACGCGCATCCCTGGCACTGCTTTGTCACCTTGCCATTCATGGGCATTGCATGTTCAAAGGGAATTCTGCCGGAGACCAATTCCAGCATGACAGCAGGGCTGCATCTGGGAATGGTTTGAAGGCATTTCCCCAAACCTGAATAGGATACATTAAATTGATTGTGGCTGCCAGACAGTTAAAAGGCATCTTAATCTACATGTTATTGCCTCCTACTGGCCAAACACCTGAACAGCCGTAGGCTAATTCCCCCATTCTGACAGTGGACTCTACCAAACCCTGGCCCTTTGAAGTGTATATCTCTGCCTCGCCTCAGGACAAGTTGTGTTAATAAAAAGCATGGGGTCCTGGGGACGAAGAGAGAACCTAAGACCTTAGACTTAAAATCTTGGCTCTTAGCTCCTTTAGCTAAGTTCCTCTGACCCTCAATGCCTTTCTAAATTATATCTCGTCTCCGGACTCTTTATTAGTCTCTGGATTCCTATTAAATCTACGCACAGCCTTCTCCAGATTCCTGAACACTTCTTGATGCTGGGACAAGAACCCCGGAAGAATTCTACGGTAGAAAATGAAATGTTAGAAAATGAATAGAAACACTTGGAAATATAATTCCCCTTCCATATACATATTTTAATGGCTTAATAAAAGTTTAATGTGAATAAATTTCAATATGCAAGGCTTGATCCATATGGTATTTTTCAAAGCTGACATTGATTGATAGCAATGTTTAAAAATTGATGCTTGTTCAGTTCTTCACACTAAGCTCCTAAATAACTATCCCCATGACTGAAAATGGGAGAACTCTTCAAAAATACATTCCTCATGTCTGAGAAGGAGGAAGAATCCTCACATATAACAGGAGTTCGCATTACCTTGGTGGAAGGGCTGGCATTACTATTTTAAAAATCAGTTTCCTGTGGCGTAGCAGCCTGTGGTAGCACACGGCCTGTCCTGCAGATACTTTCCTCTTCCCCGTCTTCCGTATGTGCTCAGAGGGGATGTACAGCGTGCTGGGTTGGAGGGGTTGAGGGGCTTGGCCGCAGATGAATCAGGATCAGAATCTCAGCGCTGCCAAGGGGGCTGTTTAACAGTGCTGAGCCACGATGCTCTCTGAGTGTGACACCTCCTCCCAGAAATGCTGGGAGAGTCTACAGGGCAGCTTATCTTGGGAACATAGAAGAGTGAGAGAGACACCAAGGAGAGGTCAGGACAAGGGGTCAGGAGGGAACAGAGCCTAGAAACTTTCATGTCTAAAGCGTTTAAAGAAAGTCAGTTTTGCCATTTATGTGTATGTGGTTGTCTGATTTGGGTTAGGCTCTCGCTGGGTGCTGAGGAATACACAGAGCTCTCCCCTCAAGGAGTTTAGAATCGAGTTTTAGAGAGACATAACCATACAAAGGAATTGTGAAACTAGAGTATGATCATGTTTAAAACAAACATATAAGAAGAATTCAGAGAGAGCAAATACTACATAGAAATGACACAATCAGGGGATGACCTAACCAGGTTATTTTACATCACAATTAGCACAGCTCGCTCTACACCAAGCTTGTCAAACTGAAAGGCTATCACGGGCCAAATAAACCAGGTTTAAGTTTATGTGGGCCGCAAAAAAACAAAAGCTTCAATTTTTGTAGAAACGTAGGTTTATCTTGATAGAGACGTGCGGAAGATAAAGGGCTGAAATAAAGGAGTAACCATTAACATGAAATAATAGAACATTTTGATAAAAATTAATATTTTTTCTTGAACATTAACTTACCAGACACTGAATAACTGCACAAATTAATAAGCGTAACGCAAATAAACCTATTTTTCTTGTTCTCCGAAAGCAAAATATTTCCTGTTGCACACACCAGACAAGTCAGCCCAAGACTAATGACGTGGCAATCGGCTGCTAAAATATTCGCTGCTAGTATTAGTGGAGAGAAATAGTGCGCCTGCGTGTAAGGCGCGTAAGGGAAATGAATGCAACACGATTATAGTAATCAGTCATTAGCAAAAATTGTAGTTCGTTATTAATAATTATGTATAACAGGATATTGTAAAAATTAAGTTACGAAATTTTTATTAAAATGTTTCTTTTTTTTTTTTAAATGTTTCCTACTTATCGTCATTTGGCTGGGCTGCAAAAATATTCGTTGCGGGCCCCTTGAGTTTGACATGCTTGCTCTACAAGGACTTGGCCTGCTGAGCTCCTCCAGGTAGAATGTCCTACTCCCACTTGTATTTCAAGTATCTACTACAATGCCTGTTCCACAGTGAGCATCAATAAACATGTTGAGTAATAAAAAGTGATGAAGAGCTGTCATTTTTGCGCCCTTAATATATAACAGGCACTATTTGTTCTAAACCCTTTACACAGAACAGATTATCTTATTTGGTTCTCAGGATGACTTTATGAGACAGGTATCACTGGTCCCATTACACAAATGAGGAAACAGAAATTTGAAGAAGTGCCTAAGGTCATGCAAGTAGCAAGTGTAGGAGCTGGGACTTGTTTTACCAGCAGTCTGACTCCAGTCCCTGGTCTTAAGGATTGTATTCTTTCACGGGTCTTCTCTTTGTCCTGGATATTCACCATCCTGTTCATGAACTTGACTCTGACTTGTAACTTCACTTCTTTGGCCTCTAGCTAATTCCTTTGATCACCTCAGCTCAGATGCTGTTTCTTCAGCCTCATTTTAGCAGGATCGCTTCTCTGAAACCATGAACTTGCAGAGTCCAACCATTCCTGTAGCTTCTGCTGCAAGTATTGCAGGTGGAAATGGAAGGTTATGGGAAAGTTAGCGGGGGGAGAAGGAGAGTGTGAATGAAACTAATAATATTCATTTCTTTGCTTATATTCCCTGATTAAGTTATCAAATTTCAGAACAATAAGTTGCTAAAAATAATCTTTCTTCTTTTTTCACTCCTTCAAATGATCAAATGAGTTTTTACTTAGTTCAGTCTTCGATACAACTTTGACGTTTAATTTGGGCTTCTTTGTCCTTCTCACTAACCAGAACCCTTCCAAACAAGTGTGTCATGAAATTCTTTGAGAGACTAGACGTGGAGAGTCAGCATATACAAACTCTTGGGATGTGAGCCAAAACCAACAGAAAACTTTCCTATCACAACACAACTCCTTTTTTCCTAATGATATTCAGATTTTGTTCTAATTTATTACTTTATGTTTAAAAACTGGCTTTTTGGGGGGTCCTTTTTGATATAATCTTTTCCTCTTTCACCAGAAAGTCAGGACGGGGGAGGATGTATCTACAACCCAAGACACTCAGGAAATTGCATGCTGACAACCCATAACAGCTGTTAGACATGAGCAGCTTTAAACTACACTTTGTCAAATGCCAGAGGGGAGAGAATCCAGGCCCTCCTCCGGCCCTTTCCAGCCAGCTGTTTAGAAGGACACTTTTATAAATATTTTCCTGTGTCGAAGTGCATTCCCACAGGGCTGGTGAACAGCCATCAGCACAATTGAGGGAGACAGCCAGCCAGACAGCCTTAGGCTTGAACAGCACAGGTGTCAGGGTTGTAATCCACGCTTTGTGCTTCATTTTCTTTTTAGGTCTAGACTGCAGGATGAGTAATCTCTCATTTTGGCGTATTTTACTTTGGATACTAATTCCTAAACATCCATTGAGCTTGAGTCCCACAGAGCCATCGCAAGAGTTCGGCATTACTCTATTTCCATTGACAGATTCTCTTGCCACATAGTAAAATCTCTGGGGAAGGAATAAGGGGGAGAAAATATATTTTTTTTCTCATAAGCCAGTCCCTGTGTCAGTTTTCATATAAGTTATCTGGTCTGAATTCTCCCCTCTTTGCACACATAACTAATGTGAGGGGCCAGGCCAGCCCCTTCTAGTCCATTTTCTCTTCTGTAAAATGAGTGTCGGACTGATGATGTCTCCAGATCTCTCCAGCTCTAAGGTGCTGTGGTTCGGATGATTCTCTTACTCAGATTGAGTACAATTATACAATCCCTCTTCTGTTCTTCTGCTGTGAGGCTGGACTCTGTTGGGGCCTCCAAACGGATCTGTAGAACTTGGAATTCCTATAATACATACTCAGAAGTATTTGTGGTGATGGCTGTGGGAGAGAGAACTGTCAATTCACTTCAAGTCCAGATCCAAACTTTGGAATAAATCAAAACCCTGGCTATACGTTAGAATCACCCAGGAAAGTCTTTTGTTGTTGTTGTTGTTTTATTTTTATTTTTTATTTTTTGCACAAACCTGCACACATTTGAATTAACTTGACCAGGGGTGGGGCTCTCACAATGGCAATTTTAAAAGCAACTCAGATACTTGTAATGTGTGGCCAGGTTGAGAATCATAGATAATTTAGATAACTGGGGTGGGGGGAAGGGAGAATGAGGATTAAAATAATTAATGAATAACAACAGTTATATCTCAGTTCCTCAATTCCTACACTAGTCAGTGTTTATAATTAGCTAACTAATTTTCTGAACTTTACCCAAATTAGTTGTATAATATAATTTTTAATAGCAAAGAAGCCTGTATAGAATTTAAATAGTTTCTGAAATATTAAGGTGACAAAAACAAAATAAACACAGGCCTATGCAGAAATAAATACAAATTGAGATAGAAATAAATACAAATTGATAAGATGAAACTAATAAAAATATGCAAAAAAAAATGCAGAATATTATAAAACCTAGCTTAATATGAGGCAGGCCATAAGGAAATATAAAGCTATTAAGGCAAATTAAAAATAAAGCAGCTTAAAAGGCTATATGGCTAAAATATGCATGGATTATTTTCAATTAGCAGGAGAAAGAGAGCAAGCACACAAACATGTGTGTGTTCTTGTGAATAGTCTAGTTTCAATTTATCGCAGTGTAACTTCTGTGGGCTAGCCAATGGTTGATAGCCTATTTAGCTCTTGCTATATTTGCCATAGTAAATTGAATAATCTTTAAGACCAGATATTACAAAAAGGACATGAAATTCACATTTTCTGGTGTATAGACAAAAAAAGAGAAAACATAAATCATATCAACTGGACAGCCCATTTATTCACCCAGGATAGAAGCTTCTCACTGGCAGGGCCTACTTGGATGACTGGATCTTACGGAAGATCCACAATGCTTGGGTTCTGCCATGGTTCAGGTCCCCATGTTTTCCATCTTGAGGAGATCTTGAGGAATTAAGGTGTGTCTCAGGGTATATCTCTATCAGGATGGATGTAACATCAACCGTACAGGCCTCAGTATATACTGGGGTTCAGGCATTTTTAGCATCTTACTGCTCATTGGGAGGAGGAGATAAGGGGGTGGTCCCCGTGGACACCTTGGAGGGAACAGCCAACGCAGAGGCCTTGACATGAGAGCAAATGTGGCGCATCCAGGGAACAGCAAGGAGATCCATGTGGCTGTAGTGCAGTGAGCAAAGATGACGTCGAAGAGGCAGTGAGGGCAAGGACATAAGGATGTTGAGTGGGGGAGTTAGTTCAGGAAGGGCCGTGGAGGCCATTCTAAGAAACTTTGCCTTTTACCCTGAGTGAGATGGAGGCATTGTGCAAAGAAGTGATACCATTTGACTTGTGTTCGACAGGATTACTCAGGCAGCTGGGTCGAGGAGGCTGGAGAAGGAAAAAGAATCATATTTGTGAGTGGACGATTTTCCTAGAGTAGCACTCCTGGAGTCTCTCTTCCCCCGTCCTCTGATTGATGAGATTGAAAGCATTAGTAGAGCTCAATCAATCACCCTTTTCTCCACTTTCTCTGGGATTTCGCCCACAGAGAGGGTGCACTCTGAGCCTCTGTCTCAGCCATGCTATAAGCTCAGTGAGGTGGTTCAAACCTGCAAGGGATGTTCTGTTGTTTCTCAGGAGTAAGTCTGCTTAATTCAGGAAGGGAATATTAGCATGCCATGACTGCTGTGTTTTCACCAAAATGCATTTTCTCTTCCTTTAGTCATAGAGCTAGACTCAATTTTCCCGCCTTCCCAGTCTTCCTCGGAGTTGGGTGAAGCCATGAGTTCTGGGAAAGAGAGTGTGAGTTGAACTTATATGCACCACATCTGGCACTGGCACATGCAGCCCTCTGTTAAAAATGAGTGGACACAGAAAATGAGGCGGTGAGGGCCTGGGGTGGCAGTGGGGATGGGCTGGAGGGGGTCAATGAGGGGGAAAAAGGAGACATATGTAATACTTTAAACAATAAAGAATTATTTTAAAAAAATGAACACTTCTCATATTACCCACTTCCTTTCCTACTTTTTGTCCCCAAATCATCTCCATTTAACATTGTACGTAGTTGATGTTTTAAAAAATTGTCTTTCTCTGTCTCTCTTCCACTAGAATATAAATTCCAAGAGGGAAGAGATTTTTGTCTGTGGTCTTTCCTGCCGTGACTCCAGCACCTGGGTTAGTTCCTGACATATAGTACATACTCAATAACCAATTCTGAAAAGAATGGATCGGGTATATTAAATTAAACTTTTGTTGTTTGATTATAAATAAGTTTTCCTGCTTTACAGTTGCATAAGAATGATAAGAATGTCCCTAGTTTGGTGTTTGAACCTACATAAGTAATTTATAATAATAAAAGCATAATATGCTAATTAGACCAGACGACCTTCCAGATGAAGCTGGGGCTGTGAGCAAAGCCCAGTCCCGGGTGCCTGCCGGTAGCCAGAGGGAAGCCAGTGCCGGCAGCTGGGGGAAGGAAGACCTACTCTTGCACGAATTTCATGCATCGGGCCTCTAGTATTATTATAAAAGTAACTTAAGTCAACATTGGGAACTAAAGACAGGTTTTTCTTTAAAAGAAGTTTTTACTCTTTATTTTTAGAAAGAATGCACTATTCTAGCTAGGTTGATAGTAATCTGGAAGAATCAGAAAATTGCAAGAATATTAGAAACAGAAGGAAACTTACAAGTTATCTAATCTAACATTTTACCTTGGAATAGAAAAGTGCTAGGATTATGGAAGGTTCTGTTTGCAAAGTTTCCTGGATTTTATGAGTAAGAAAATGATGTTTCAAATCTTTATAACATTTGTATTGATAAGCAATGAAAAAATCCTGGAGGAAGGCGATGTGCTGCCATGATAACATAAAATTCTTCACAAGAATTTTTTTAATATACTAACTTCAAATTTTATCCAGAAATGAAAAGCTGTTCCGATGGACTTAACAGATGGCAATTGTTGGGAAATATTTAATTCTCGGAAAAATTCATGATGTAAACCTACCTTGTGTTCTTTTATAAACCTTTCATTTATGTTCAAAGAAAGCAGTTTAGTAACATGATAAAATTGTCGTTTACTCAATTTTTAACAATGGCTTTTATGCAATGTATTAATCCCTCTCCAGCAATTTGGGGAATGTTGCTATGAATCATTAGAAATAAATGAAGCTTTGAAATTTTATTAGAGGATTATATTAGGCCACAGGGATTCTTCAGTGGGTAAGACAACACCAGGATGAAATTCAGGTAGGAATTCAGTTATATTGCCTATGTCCCTGGAGGGTGGAGTAAACCCCTACACTACGGAATTCTGTCCAGTTACATAAAAAAGAAATTCCTTTTCAAAGTTACTTGGTTTTGAGATGATCATAGCTGAATAATGAGTGCTGGGAGGGGATAGACTACCATCTTGAAGAAATGAATGTGGAATATCTGAATATTGCTTCAGCCTGTGACATGACTGTGTTACTTCGATACAGCACATTCCAAATCACAAAGTACCATCCACTTCTTAATTTGTTTTTTTATTACTTATTTGTATAGAAAGGTAATTTTTTGAATTTTTTATTTGTTAGTTACAGTTGATGTCCAATATTATTTTATATTAGTTTCAGGTATACAGCATAGTGGTTAGACACATATAATTTATGAAGCAATCCCTCAATAAACCTAATACCCACCTGACACCATATATAGTTATTACAGTATTATTGACTTTATTCCTTATGTTGTAATTTACATCCCGTGACTACTTAAAAAGGTAAAATTTATTCCCAGGAAGCACTGCCTTCAGTTTCACTGAAGTGAGTAATGGGCCTCACTATAACTTATGTATTAAGGTCTTCCCAACCCTTCTATTTCCTTCATCCTCATTCTTAGGGGCAACTCTTCATTTTATTCTTCCCCAGAAGGTGTTTGAGATATGCTAACCCCTTAAGGGGACAGGAAAGGGGACTTCAACCTACCTTTTATCTTTAGGATAAACTTCACTTCATATGTAATACACATATGTAATATATGTAATATCTTGCAATGAGAAGAATATTAAATCAGCCTATGAAAACAATTCAGGCAGTGTTTTTTGAATAAATGAAAGCATGTCCCTAGGACTCATTCACAACATCTTAATTATACACATAGTTTGCTATATGCATAATTATGTTCTTCTTTCCCTGCCTTGAACTGAGAAAGGTTTTTAATTCTTCCAGTGCTGGGGGTTTAAAGTCATTAAAGTTGTCAAAGCACTTTTTGGAGAAGTTGATGAGGAGGAGGAGTTAATGCACTATAATGGGCTGAGTTGTGCCCCCCCCCCAAAAAAAATTCATATATTAGAGTCCTAACCCCCAGTAACTAAGAATATGACTGTATTTGGAGAGAGGGGCTTTTGAAGAAGTAATTAAGTTAAAATGAAGTCCTTAGTTTGGAACCTAGCCCAATCTGACTGTTGCCTTTATTAGAAGAAATTTCGGAACGGACAGGTGTACAGGGAAGACCTTGTAAAGACCCAAGGAGAAGATGGACATCTACAAGCCAAGGAAAGAGGCCTCAGATGGAACCAATCTTGCTGATACCTTGATTTGGGACTTCTAGCCCCCAGAAATGTGAGAAAATAAACTTTGTTTCAAACCAGAGAGTCTCTGCTATGGCAGCCCTAGTAAATTAATATACACAGTAAAGTAGTCATGACTAAAAAGCACACATCAGTTGAGCATTAATCTATTAAAGTAGAAAGAAAGCACTGAATGGATGATGACATAGTAGGAAGAGAACGTCCAGAGGGATTTTGGGTCCTCAATCCGATTCCTATTTTTCTATTTGTTTCCCAACTGGATTGTGGTGCTGCTTCGAGCAGAGATGATGTCTAACTTGTCTAACTTTCTAGTCTTGGCACACAGTAGGTGCTTATATGTCTCATGAATAGATCAATAGTTAATTAGGAGAGGGGTGCAGCAAGGAACACACACTACGATGTAATGTATGATTAAGAAAGCAGGCTATGCAGTGAGATTAGGTTGAATCCCAGATCTGCCAGTTGGGCAAGTTTCTTCATTCCTCTCTGCCTCTGTTTCCTTATGAGTAAAACAGAGATCATCATTATGCCTTCCTCATCAGTTTGCTGTGAGTATTAAATGAGTACACATATGGAAATGCTCTTAGAATGATCCCAGGCACATAAAAGGCACTCATTAAGTCTCTGCCATTAGTTATTTCAAGAATGTCCAGAGTTGAAAGGAAATTCTGCCTTAATAACTGACATAAAGCAGGACTCTGAGTCTGGGTGATAGTGCTATCTGTTCTTTGGCCAAATTCCAACTTATTTCCTTCCCACATAAGTAGCCAAATTCTCCCCACTCACGGAGAGGGACTAGTTTTTATAAAACTAAAAAGGAACTTTGCAGGCTGCATAATAAAGAGCAAGGTCATTCTGACCTTCATTAGCCCATCTGTACAGCTCCACACCATTATGATAGTAGGGCTGCTAAGGCGGGCAGTTCTCACCACTTCCTGGTAATGTCTGTGTTTAGATCCAAGGCTGAATATTGGAGGATTAGGGAAGAATTGAGAAGAGTTAGAGAACATACGTACTTGCAAACAAGTGGAGGCCAAAATCTCTCCTTGCTTGAGCTCCTTGTTCAAGCAGGTGTGTATCTAGAGAGACAGAATATGCTGGTATGCAGCTGAAAACTTAAGCAGTTGTACCTAATGCAGCCATAGTCTTGAGTGCAAAGGGGACATAAATTAACAGGTGCATTTAATTTGGGGAAAGCTTATGTGAGAAGGTGAGCTCTCAGTAAGATATGATGGATGAAAGGTTATATGTTGGTAGACACTAGGAAGAGAGGAAAACCATTATTCAATGAGAACTTATGTTTCAGAATGAGAATCTTACTTAACCCTTTGTATGCCATAAGCGTCTATAGATGCAATTAAATTCAAAATATCGTGGTGTGTGGGAATGGCTTCCGTTTTGGATGCGTGGCAGTTAACTGGCTAATCCTATCAGTAATCCTACCTCTGTGCCTGGCACACAGTGAAAGGGGATAAGAACTGTGTGCCTGTTCATAAAAGTAAAGCTGGTGATGCCATCCTTCATCAAACAGATATTTTACCAACATAGGTTCCTCTTTTGTCTGACCTCCTGTTGTTTCACTAATATAAAAATTGTAGTACACATTACATTGAATTATAACTCTGAGCGAATGCTATAGATGATTAAAAGAAAGAAACCCAAGGCCAGGCATTTCCAAGCCTAGAGGCCTCAGAGGAAGATGTAAGAATGCCTTCCACTGCAAGTAACAGAGTCCCCAGCTGAAGACGGCTTAAAAGTAATGGGCTCGGCATCACAAGGGGGAGGCAGACAGCTCTAAGGTTGGCTAAGCCCACCATGCAACATTGTCATTCAGGGCTCAGGTCGTCAGTGTCGCCGGCCTCCCTGCTCTGTCACCTCCAGGGTGTCATCCGTGTCTCCCCTCACAGTCAGCGATAGTTGCAGGAGTTTCAGGTGCCACATGCAGACATGACAACATCTTCTCTAAAATGGGGGTGGGGCTTTTTCTAAACCCCTTTGAAATAGCCAGAAAAAAAGTATTTCCGAGCATGGCCATGCGTGCTGCTGCCCCCAAGGAGAATTCCGACCCCACGGACTTGGAAGGGGTCACATAGACATGGCCAAATCCATTCACTGAGGAATAAGAGTATGATTGACTCACCCACACTGCGTCGGAGGGCAAGCCCCAAAACAAAACTAGGTGCTGACAGGAGGGGAGAGCAGGGAAGGAGGAGGCAACCAATGCTGCCCAGCTCAGTGAATTCATCAGACTTCACGTTTCTTTTTTCCAGTCCATTTAGAGTTGACGTCACATTTTAGCTTTCAGAAAGCAATCTATTTTCTCCTCTTCTTGGGCCCCAACTGCTCTGATCCCATGTATCTCAAATTTCTTGGCAGTTGGGGACAACCAGGCCTGCAAGGGAGGACAATTAGGGGTGACCAGGCCTGCAGGGGAGGGCAGTTAGGGGTATCAGGCCAGCAGGGGAGCAGTTAGGGGTCGATCAGGCTGGCAGGGGAGTGGTTAGAGGGTGTCAGGCTGGCAGGCAGAAGCGGTTAGGGGAAATCAGGCAAACAGTCAGGCAAGTGGTTGGGAGCCAGCAGTCCTGGATTGTGAGAGGGATGTCTGACTGCTCATTTAAGCTGGATCACTGCTCATTTAGGCCCAATCACACTGGGATCGGGCCTAAACAGGCAGTCGGACATCCCTTAAGGGATCCAAGATTGGAGAGGGTGCAGGCTGGGCTGAGGGACACACCCCCATGCATGAATTTTGTGCACCAGGCCTCTAGTCATATGTGATAATAACATATTAGCATTTCTTATTTGCAATATACATTATAATATAGAGTGCTTCTGCCTATAGTTTCACTGTTACTCAAAACCATGCTGTGAGAAGACCAAGGCTCAGGGATGTCAAAAGGTGTCAGTCTAGAGGCAAAGAGCTTTTAAAATATATTTTTATTAATTTCAGAGGGGACGGGAGAAGGTGATAGAAACATCAGTGATGAGAGAGAATCATTTATCGGCTGACTCCAGCCCCTGCATCACCACTAGGGATGGTGCCCACAACCTGGGCATGTGGCCCTGACTGGAATCGAACCTGGGACTTTTCAGTCCGCAAGCCGACATAGAGTCAGAGCTTTTAGTTATAATATTTGTCTTGCGGCTCAGATGTGGGCTCAGGTCTCTGAGTCCGCCCAGGGATCCTTCTGCTCTCCCCTCCTGATTCTCAGAACACTGCAGACAACATCATAATCACTCAACACATCGTTGTTAAATAAGTGGACTCACATTTAAAATCTGGAAAAATGGGAAATTCTATTTCTATAATTTTTTAGGAGAGTTTGAAGAAATATAAAGCATTATAACAAGACAGCCACTGGAGGTAGCTATTGTTCCACAAAAGGAGAATATGTTTGTTTTTCTTTTTTCCAGAAAGAACAGCCTGATCCTGTTATAAAATCCCAAGTGAAGTGATGGGAACCGTTGTTGCCTAATATTTACGGACTTCCTGTGCTTGAGGAGCTACAACTAAAGAAAACTCATGCTTTGTGCATTTAGCAGGAACATTTACCAAACATTCTCCTGAAATGACTGACTGACAGCCACTTTTTTCTGTGACATTTCCCCTTATTTAGAATGGTCATTTCTTTTTCTTTTTACAATGCATAGATAGTGGGATTATTTGTTAATAAAAAAGATTATTTTCTCAATTTTTTTTTATCCCGGTTGTTATATTCCCAAGTAGGAGCCATCCATTCTGTGGGTATAATTTGAGAGACACTTAGAATTCAAATTCTCTTTTCATCTGGGCCATTCTTGCTAATTCGTTCACAGATATTTCAGCTTTAGCTCTTCATCCCTTCTTGTTCCCTTTGTGCCCCCACTTTGAGGGCCTGTGCTCCAGAATGACATTGCCCGAATTGGTGTTTCTCAAAATATGAACGGCATGAAACATGCTATGAAAAGAAGGGCTCCTCAGCTGTCAGATTAGGAAATGCTGCAGAAACTAGCCTCCATTTGGAGCTGCAAAACCACATTAGCGCTTTAAAAGGGGAGAAGCTCAACAGCAAAGAACAGTTGGTGTTACTTTGTTTAACAGGCTGTTTCCAAATCTTTTCACCACAAGTCAGCAAACTTCTGTGAAGGGACAGATAAGGAAATATTCTGGGCTTTTGGGTCACCCTGGGTCTCTCTTGGAACTTCTCAAATCTGCCATTGTGACACAAAAGATCACAAAAGTGCATAGAAAAGGCCATGGACGATGTGTGGACGAATGTGCGTGGCTGTGCGCCCAGGAAACTTTGTTTATAGACCCTGACATTTGAACTGCAGATAATTTTCATATGCCATAAATATTCCTGACATAGTTTCTCCCAACCTTTAAACATCTAAAAACTCTCCTCTGTATGAATTTTGTACGGCGCTTGTAATGTGCACCAAGACAGGCAGCAGACCAGGTCTGGGCGATGGGCCCCGGATTGCCAACCCCTGCCTCAGGCCACATGCCCTTTCTCATCGCCCTTTTCATGTTTCAGGTGACGTCTATTAAGATTGAGGGGGAATATAAGGATATGATTTGGAAAAGGGTGGTATCTCACGTTTGTGAATTGGTTTCTCAACCTACCCGCCTGCTTGCTGACTTCTGATATTTATAGGGGGGAAGAGAAACCCGAGAGACCAAAGTCTCTCTGGGGGGGTGGGGGGTGTCGTAAGAGAGGACAAACGGCAATCCTCTCTCTAACAGTCCGCGCTGCCGGCTCGCTTAGTGCTGGTCCTAGTGCCGTGGTAGGTAGAGAAGCTTCATTAAGTTGTGTCACCTCTCAGCTGGGCCCGAGAGCCGGCGTGTCTTCTCCATCTTCATCTTCCCCTGCAAGGCCAGCCCACACCGCACTGTGACATCATGGAGCCCCCAGAGAAAGCCACTTTGATAAGCATTTTGCTTGTTTTTGGTTTTTAATGTTGTACACAATGCTGGAATCCATTGGCTGTATGCCTAGATCTCTTTTTAGATATATTGTTTCCTTAAATAAATGATCCAGGACTTATATGGAGACATTCAGGTACCCATGCCTAACCTGAGGAAACCTATGATTTTGCCTCTAGTTCTGGACGGATGACTTCCTACCCTCTGTTTGCTAAGGTAATATTGAATAGTGACTTGGGCACTGGCATTCGAGATGAATAGGGAAGATAAAATTATCCAGACTTTCGCCTTTCCGTTTACTTATCTATTCCCGAGGCTTCGAGTAGGGAGGAAGAAGGCAAGGGCAGGAAACTCACAGGATTCGACCACAGATTACTGCAGGAAAGCTGCACCACAGTGGGGAAAACAGCATTCATTCCTGGAACAGACTTTCAGTTTTTGTAACTACACCTTGGAAATTAAAAGGTAAACAAACACGTCTAGGAAGAGAACGTGACCTTCAGAATGACACCCTAAAAAGGTCAAGTCAACGCAGAGCAGGATAATTTTGAAAAGCGCATAGAAAAAAGGTAGATATCCTGTATTTGGGGTGCCAAGGTGGCAGACACTGGGAGGGGAGAGCAGCTCCAGGCATCCTAAGGCCTCTCAATGTTTGCGAATCTTCAGCCTTTGAAAATGCTTCCAGCTCTGTCTTTTTTTTTTTTTTTTTCTGATTCCTTTTCATTTCAGACACAGCAAACACCAATTGTTTTTTAACTCCCAAATTACTTTCGGCAACAACTGTGAAAAATCTGCGACAACCTGTTGTTGTGCAGCTCCCTGGTTTCCCAACGCTCTGCAGCTGAGATTCGGGATCTGGGTTCCCGATCAGCCAGCAGCATGGGCATCGCCTAGTTAGAAATGCAGAGTTTTCAGGCCCCCGCCCGAGAGTTATGGAGCTGGTCCAGCAATCTGTGTTTTCATAGCCCTCCACATTACCCTAATGTCTGCTAAAATCTGAAAACACACTGCTCCATAGCCACTAGTCCGAATGTCCTATAAAATAAGGAAAAGGGAAGTCGGAGCGCTGTCAGGGACTATTTGGCGAAGGCCAATCAGCTGTGACAAGAAGAAGCACAGAGAGGAAGCCTCCTAGGAGGAAATGGCTGGAGAAATTAGAAGTCGGCATTACAGGAGAATGCTGCTTGGTATCCTGATGAATCATATCTCAAGTGTCAGATAATTGTATGAATCTGAAGCGATATAACTTTGTACTAGATGTCTTTGCCATGAAGAATAAGGAGAATTGTACAAGCGTTACCAATAATGTAAAGATGTACCGCCTCATGGGAAAACCTAAGGTAAGATTAACTTCTCAATAAGTATTTCTTGGGTAATTTTTAATGGTTATAGTTTGGTAAAGAATAAAGTAATTCATTAGGAAGGAGAAGCAAAACATTCTCACGTTGAGTAGTAGGAATATGTCAAAAAATCACAATAAAAAGATTCATGTTCTGTTTTAAAGGGGAAAGCTTGGCATGCGACTCCTGAGGGCTGGAGTGAGCATGCACACATCTGGAAGTAAATTTCTCCCTATACTCAGCAATATGCTCAGCTTCCTTTGAGTTACCTATTCAAGTTTTAATGAATCTGCTTTAAGTTACTAAATTCAAGTCTCTAATAATTTACTTATGTATTTCAGCTTTTAGCTCTAACCTTTTTGTTGTAACACTTGCCATGCATTCCTTTTTGGCATTTATAAATGTAACTATAATTCTGGTACCTTGACAAGAACTATTTATCAAGACTATTTGCTGTTTCATGAGTCATTTAATACATTCTTCTCATCTCTGTGATCACCAAGGTCCTCACTCCTAAAATTCCATGATTCTACAATTTCTAATTGTGCTGTATTCTAGAAATCCCAAGAAAAATAAAGGAGATGAATGAATTTGTTCAGAAAAGCATTTCAAAAATAAGAATCCCAACATTAATATTTATTTTGCACCAAACTAAACATGAATCTAGGGTTAGGGATGGTTCACTGCTCACATAATTAAGCTAGTGTTATAGAACTATGGAATCATGGTTCTGCAAATGAAAAGAAATGGAGATACTGAATCAAATTTAGAGTTAATGAGCCCATTCAGACTTCATCATGTTAAACAATATATTCCATTATTATAAATGTTTGTAACAGTTCTAAGCCAGATAATATACAATACATTGATGGATGTGCTTGGATCAAGTAGCCTGTAATGCCAGGTATCTCAATTATTTTAAGGAACTTGATCGTATAGATGACTTTTATTCCATGTCTTGGGACACTTGTGATGCTTTTTAATTATAACATGAATCACCATATAATACTTGAATGGCTGAAGAGTACCTCTAGATCAGCGGTTCTCAACCTTGGCTGCACATTAGAATCACCTGGGAATCTTTCTAAAATCCTGATTTCTGGGCCTCCTCGTCCAGAAACTCTGTTTCTTTGTTACTAATGTTGTGGCCTCACCCCATAACAAAGAAACAGAATTTCCGGAGGAGGAGGCCCAGAAATCGGGATTTTAAAAAGATCCCCAGGTGATTCTAATGTGCAGCCAAGGTTGAGAACCACTGCTCTAGATTATTAGAGCTGTCAAAACCCATTTTTACACAACATTTTGAAAATATGGTTAAAAGAAACTCCCTTCATTTAAACTTGTTATGCTGAGGTTCAAGGTAGTGCAACTCTGTTCCCCACTTGCACTCAGAACCAACTGAGAGGTAGAGCAAAGGCGCCAAGGCCGAGTCCAGTCAGCGTGCCACATCTATTACTGAGTAAAGTTAAATTTGAGTACATTGTTTCATCCATTGCAAAGGTGGACTTCGGAATATTGAATTTCAGAATTCATCTAACTTTCCCATCCACTCACTGACAATACTGCTTTGTTTACTTATAAACAAACTATAATTTAAACACTCACCGTAAAGCATAAAACAGTTAAAAATCTGATGAGCCTTGGCCGGCATAGCTCAAAGGATTAGACTGTTGGCCCACGCATGGAAGCATCACAGGTTCCATTCCCAGTCAAGGGGCATGTACCTGGGTTGCAGATTCAATCCCTGGCTCCAGTTTGGGCACGTGGGGGAGGCAACTAATGGATGTGTCTCTCTCACATTGATGTTTCTCTCTGTGTCTCTCTCTCTCCAGCCTCTCTCCCTTTCACTCTCTCTAAAAATCAATGGAAAAATATCTTTGGGTGAGGATTAACAACAATAGCAACAACAAAAAAATCTGCTGAAAAAAACTTTCATGTGCAAGATAATGGATTATGTTTTTTAGTGTCACCAAGGAATCTAACAAATATTTCCTCATCTTTTATCTTAACAAGCAAAATATTCATTCAGTGCCTTTCATTCTCAACATTTTATGTCACCAGCTCAAAGCTTTTACATCTTTTAAATGTTCTCTACGAAAAATGCTCATGTGTGTTGGTTTTAAGTTAAGGATTAGTAAAACATTCAGGCTATGAAAAGTTTAATTTTACAATATCACCAGTAGCAATCTATAGTTACATATGGAACCAGGAACATTACAAAAGAGCTAGCATCCTGGGCTTGCATTGTACACAATTCTATGAAAAGGAAGATTCCAATGTTCACTTCAAAATGTGTTTCTAATTCCCTCCAGGGGACCCATGATTGAGGTGAGGAAGTCCAGTCTTGGCTCTTTGCGGCTCCATTCTGATACGTTTCAAACCCAAGTCCATGTTTCACTAAGGATAGTAGGGCCTGGCAGCATGCCAGACTTATAGATGAGGTGCACTGGTGTGGTCTCTCTCTCCTCCACCCCCCCCCCCCCCCAATCCGCTTCCCCTTTCCTCTCATGAAACTAGATCAGGGCAGAAACTACGATACCGGGCATTTCATTGTCCAGGAATGTCAAACTTTCCTAGGAAGCCAATTTTTCTTGAAGAGCCTTTCTGCAATCTAGATGCATGTGCTAACGTTCCCTTTCCTGAATATGTGATTTCTCACACTCACTTCTTGTTCTGCTTTCTCTGACATTATAGAAGAAAATTAATGGAACGAAATAAATTAAGAGCCCTGGTGCTTTATCATGACTGTTCAGCAAATCTAATTGATACCTTGGGGAGATCAGGAGGTGCTTGCTGATAACTCCTTTAGAGCAAAGGGCTTATTGTTTGCTTTTTTGTTTGTTTGCTTGTTTTCTCTTATGTCCTATTTACCATAGAGAATCTTATACTGTTATGGTGCACTACAAATAATAAATACAATAGCAAATATGACAAATGTTTGGGGGGAAATGGGAATGATAACTTACACTTTTCAAATTAAATGGCAATATTTCATCCCCAAATATATATAGAACTGAAAAATATGGTCATTTGATTAAAACCAAGTAAACTAAAAATGTATATGTTTCATTAAAAATTCGGGGATATTTATAATATTGAGAAGAAGTACTTTGGAAGGTTGTAGAAATCCTCTTTTTGGAGGTAACTAAAATAGCATTTCTTTACGTGGGGAAGATTAGGGCTGAGCCTTAGAATATTTTCTCAAAGTGTATTGCAACCTCTGTGTGTATGTGAGTGAGTGTGTGTGTGTGTGTGAGAGAGAGAGAGGGAGAGAAAGAGAGAGAGATAACATTCACATGCTATTTTCTCTGGAGTTGAATTCACAATGCTAGTATACTGGAGATCTATCTAATTAGAGATCTATCAAGGTTAAAAATGTGTAGAAGAGTCATCTTTGTGTTTCAGATTCAAAGACATTAATTTCTCTTACATTCTCTCCTTTTCTTTTCTTTTCCTTTTTTTCATGTGAAAGATGTGTCAGAAAGAACAACTCCTGGAGAAAAGTTACGGTAATTAGTAGGGGCCACTTCTCAACTGCTCAGAATGATCAGTTGAGAGGCCACTTGTCATTTATTTACTGTCTTTAGCTTAAAGATGATGAGTTCCTTGGGGGCTGAGAGGGGGTGAGGGAGGGTGCAAATGGCCAAAGAATGGTGGTACAGCCAAAGCTTTGAACTTGTACTGACAAGGGCCAGGGTATATAAAATTCATGTGGATGATAGTTTGGGTTGTCCAGCTGCTTTCAAATGTCAAGTTTAATGAATATATTACAGGTTCAATTATATATTTTTGCAGTCTAAGTATTCCTGTAAAGTTGAGTATTCCCACCTGGAATGCTTGCCTTGCTTCTCCTCTAACACCTAGTCATATTTCAGGTTTATGTTCCATGCCACTTTCTCCAGAAACCTTATTTGATGTCTAAATTAGGATCCTCTTTTCTCTTTTAGAACCCTGTTCCTTTCTTTCAGAGGACTGTTGTATATATTAAAGTCTCCCGCTGGTTAAAAGTTTCTCTCCTATGTTCAACTGCATGCTCTAGCAGGGCAGGGACCATGTCCTGACAGCTCAGCAAAAAGATGGAAGACAGTCAATATTTCCCAAGTGAATAAGTCTGTCAATATTGCCTCACTCTCTCATATTGCAATTTAGGAGTTTCTTTGTCTTTATTTCCAATTAGCCTTCGATTGGCATTGTTCCTTACCAGTTTAGGTTGAGAATGTCAAAGTTCTTCCTTCATCATCAAGGGGATTTAATATTTAAAGGAGTTCAATAGCAATTTGTTTTGTAAAGAAAAAAGTCATTTGATTGTATAAGTATTCCATATTCTTTTAAAGGTTACATTCACTTTCTTACAAATACTTCCTTGTTTATAGGGTTTTCACTGCTGGGGCCATATCCTTTCACAGTGGCGTAAACCCACTCATATTTCAGTAGAGGACACTCACCTTCCACAACCCCTACCACACAGTTTAGTGGGATTTGGGGAGATTTCTTCCTTTTCACGTGGATGGCCCCCAGCAGTAACCCTGTCCTCCTAACTTCTAGATGCACCAGAGCTGCCAGGCCAGAGCCCGTTGGCTGCTTCTCAGTCCTTATGCCACAGGAAGCCCAGGGAGAGATGAAGCAGATTAATTAGTGCTAATTACTCTTCAGGCGAAGGTCTCCTCCGAGAATGACAACATATAATGCAATCCACCTGGTCAGAAAAGTGGGGTTCCACAGTCCAGACCAGTGGTTCTCAACCTTGGCTGCACATTAGAATCACCTGGGAATCTTTTTAAAATCCTGATTTCTGGGCCTCTTCCTCCGGAAATTCTGTTTCTTTGTTACTAATGTAGTGGCCTCGCCCCATAACAAAGAAACAGAATTTCTGGACAACGAGGCCCAGAAATCAGGATTTTAGAAAGATTCCCAGGTGATTCTAATGTGCAGCCAAGGTTGAGAACCACTGGTCCAGACAGAGGCACTGACACTTTCTCCTGGGAAACAAAACACGGCTGAGTAAACGAAGCCAAAACCTGGGCTCTGCTGCCATCTCCAACGACCATCCAATTTGTCCTTTTTCTCCTATTCGTTAAGTGCCTCCATTCAGCATCCATTTAGAATGAATGGCGCTCTGAACGACAGGCTGTCTGACTGGCACTTGCCTCAACAGGACATGATTTTTCTCACACGACAAGAAACCTGGATGCTGGGGCGTGTTGATGTTCATTCCGTGGCTCATGAGGTCAGGACTCTGGGTTGGAGTCTCTGTGACTCTCATGGCTGTCAGAGGGCTGAGCAGCTCCCAGCAGCCTCTGCTCACACGTTCAGGTTCGAGGACAGGCAGCAGGGGCAGCTAGCAGCAAAGTCTTACTCCTCTTCCCCCCACTTCTCTTAGCTGGGAGAGAAACCTTCATAAGCTTCCCAGCTTCCTTTACTTGCCCTTACATTTCGTTGGCCAGAACTAGGTAACATGGCTGCTCCCGCTGGAAAATAAATGAGCCATAGATTGTCCAATCCCTACAGGAGGTCATGGGAAATGGAGAAGGTCATTGGAAATGGTTTTTGACATTAGTTACATAGGAGTCAGTAATAGATCCTAACTGGGGCCTCGGCTCAACCCTTTGCAATGCCATATTACAGGACCAGAGCTGCATTCTTGGGGGTGACATTCCCCTCATACCATAAGATGCTCCTCCGTTTTTGTTTGGTGCCATACCTCATCTAAATTCTTCTTAAAAACACATCTGGCACAGCCCAGTTAGTGTGGCTCCGTGGTTGAGCATTGATTTATGAACCAGGTGGCCAAGGGTCCATTCAGGGTCAGGGCAAGGGTTGTGGGCTCAGTACCCAGTAGGGGGCGTGCAGGAGGCAGCGGATTGATGGATTGATGATTCTCTCTCATTCTATCTCTCTCTTCCTCTCCCTTCCTCTCTGAAATCAATAAAAAATATATATTTAAAGAATATTTAGCACAAAACCAGCTAATCACACATTTATGTGGTATATTAAGCATATCAGTAGAACATGTACTATTTTTAAAAGATTGTTTTTCTTTTCAAAAGTCTATCCCACCCTCACTTCCTGCTTCCCTCCCTCCCCACAACCCTCCCAAGAAGGGACTGTGCAGTCCCTGGAAGGCTGGGGGAGGGAAGGGTGGTAAGGCAGGGGTGTTGACTAGGAAGCAGGATCCCCTTGGGGCAAGTTCCGTGCAGGCACACCCACCATCACCTCACACTCCTGGGAGGAACACCTGCGGCCCATTGTACAGGTGAGGTTCCTGCAGCACAAAGAGGGCAAGCGACTTCCTCAAGGGCACACAGCACTTAATGGGCAGAGCTAAAAATAGAACCCTGGGCTGCCCACAGACTGTGCCTCCTTTACCTGTGACCTCTGGGTAGGCGGCCCTTTACTTTGTGGCCATTTGCTTTAATGGGCTTGCCCCTTCCACCCACACCCCCCCTCCAGCCCCAGAAGACAGGGGTCCCGTCATTGCCCCAGTGCCTCTGGGCGGCTGCTCACCTTGTCCCAGGGTCCCTCCCACCTGGTAACCTTGGGGGAGCCCCCAGCACTGGGGCCAGGGCCATGTGTGGAGAACACCCAGCATCCCCTCACCTTCTGTGGCTCAGATCGCACAGCGCGGTTTTTATTCTTCGCCTTCCGCTGCCTGCCTCCTTGGCAGATTTTGTTTTGCCTGGAAAAGAAATTGGTCTGGGGTCTTCAAACCAGCTGGCTTCACAACGACCTGCTGGCCCTGCCCCCTGTTCACATGCCTACCTCCGGACCATCAGAAGTCCCCACCCTGTTCACCTGCGCCCCTCTGGGTTGACACATGGCACTGCCCCCTTGAATACGTGCCCAGGTCCGGGACCCTTCAGTTGGCCCTGACCACCTGTTCACGTAACCACTTCAGGCTATTCACGTGGCCCCACCCCCATTTTTACATGCCCATTTTCTGCTGTCCACGTGGCCCCACCCCCCTGTTCACCTACCCACCTCTAGCTGTGCCACCTCTGACTGATCACAAGACCTGCCGCCCGTTAACCGGCCCACCTCCAGTTGTGACCACTTCCCACTGTTCACTTTGCTCATGATGGCCTTCCCCTCCGCACCCTTGGCAGCCTGTGGAGCCCCATGTCAGCTTCTGGGGGCTCCTGGCCACATCCCTCCAATCTTCAGGTGGGCCCTCCTCCAGCCTTGAGGAACATCTCTCACATAATCACATGCCCAGCCCCCCTGTTCCCCTGCCCAGTCCTCGCTGATCAGGAGACCAGGCCCCTCTGTTCAGGAGCCCAATTCCAGCTGGTCACATGCCCCTGCCCCCTGTTCAGGTAGCCACTTCAGGCTGTGCCCACTTCCAGCTGATCACATGCCCTTCCCACCTGTTCAGGTGCCTACTTCTGGCTGTGCCCACTTCCCGCTGCTCACAAGCCCCAGCACCCTGTTCAGGTGCCCATTACCAGCTGTAACCACTTCTGACTGATCACAAGCCCCAACCCATGTTCATGTGCTAACTCACCTCTGCCCGCTTGTTCAGGTGCCCACTCCCACCTAATCATGTGGGCCCGCATTCTGGGCAGTTGGTGGAGCTGCCTGTCTTCTGGGCTGAGTTGACTAGGAGGTGGGCCAAGGCTAGGGACCTCTGCTACCCGTCTCTGAGCCTCTGTTTTGGCATCTAGAACCTGGGCATGAAAACCCAGCTACTGGCTCCTGTCAGCCCATGTGCTTAGAAAGGGGAGCCCTAGGCTGGACTCCTTAGGGCAGTGGTTCTCAACCTTCCTAGTGCCGCGACCCTTTAATACAGCTCCTCATGTTGTGGTGAAATTTCCTGAGGCAGCTGCTCCGACGAATACAGACCGGCTTAAACAAACAGGAACACAAGTTCTCCCCGATCTGGGCCCAGAATCTGGCATCAGGGTGTGTGGGGCTGTGCTCCCTCCAAGGGCTTCAGGGGAGGGTCCTTCGTACCTCTTCAGCTTCCGGGGGCTCCTGGCCACATCCCTTCAGTCTTCATGCTGGCCCTCCTCCATCCTCCATGTGGGAACATCCCTGGCATAATCACCTGTCCCTGCCCCACTGTTCACCTGCCCACTTCCTGGTGATCAGGAGCCCCCGTCCCTCTGTTCCGGTGCCAACTTTGTGCTGATCACATGCCGCTGCCCCCTGTTCAACTGCCAACTTCTGGCAGTGCCCACTTCTGGCTGCTCACCTGCCATGCCCCCTTGTTCAGATGCCCACTTCCGGCTGTGCCCACTTCTGGCTGTGCCCACTTCCAGCTGCTCACATGGCCCCATCCTCTGATAACATGCCCACTTCTGGCTGCCCTTGTGGCCCTGCCCCCTGTTCACGTGCCCATGGTGCAGGTGAGGCTACTGCAGCACAGAGAGTGACTTCTTCCTTCCAGAGTACACAGCAGTAAAAGAACAGCTGAAAATGGAACCCTCAGCTGCCCAGAGCCTCCATCTCCTTGACCTGTGGCCTCTGGGTAAGCTGCCCTTCACCCTGTGGCCATTTGCTCTGGTGGCCTTCACCCCTCCCCTCACTCCCCTCCCACACCCCAACGTACAGGGGTCCGCAAACCAGAAGACGTCCCGCATTCGCTCTGTGAGATGTGGCTCTGCCCGGCTCCTCTTGGTCCAAGTCCCCCTTGTCACCCCACCTCCATGGCAGCATCTCATCCCCCGGGCCCCCATTCAGCACACGGCACCCTCAGCGCTCCCCTGCAGCTCCAGGGACCTGCTGAGCTCAGGCCCCAGCTGGTCACTAGCTCCCCAGGTCCTGCCTGCAGCCCCAGGGTTTTCAAACCAGTCTGGCAGGGGTGGGGAGGTTGACCCCTTCCTGGGGTGGGCAAACTTTTTGACTCGAGGGCCACAATGGGTTCTTAAACTGGACCGGAGGGCCGGAACAAAAGCATGGATGGAGTGTTTGTGTGAACTAATATAAATTCAAAGTAAACATCATTACATAAAAGGGTACGGTCTTTTTTTTTTTTAGTTTTATTCATTTGCCTTAGGCAGAAGGGTGCAGACACCAGGTGGTCACTCCACCCCTCCTCTCTCCTCTCTTCCAAACCCCCCCCCCCCCCTCCCTGGAGGAAATGCTGAGAGCACCGAGTCTGTGCTGACATGTCCAGCTCCTGGAGGGCTCAGCCTGCACAGTGCAGCCACCAGGGGCGACCCGTCTGCAGAGTGGTAGGCAGAACAGGCCTCCCAGGGAAGCTGGATGCCCACCTGGCCCCAAAGCCATCCTTCAGCTTCCCCTTACCCCTTCTGAAGGGGAACCAGGTGTGGTTTCCACCCAGCCCAGCTGTCTGCCTTGGGAGGCGGCAGAGGATGTTGCCCTCTGCTGGCCGGTTCCTGCAAGAAAGCAAGAGTCACCCTGACACCCAGCCCTTGCCCACTGGGAGCCAGCCCGGTACATCATTCTATTTCTCAGGTCAGAACCAGACCTCAGCTCTTCCCTCAGCTGGGATGGAGCAGAGCTGATTGGGAATCAGGATGGTCTCTGCAGCTGATGTGTGTGGTCCCCATTTTCATGAACCCAGGAGGCTCCAGGGCCCTCTGTGCATTTGTAACTATGGCTATGTCACTGTATTACCAGAGACCCCTTCAGGGCACAGGCTGGGATGTGGTGGCCAGGACTTGTATGCAGCCTCTGGGATTGGAGCCCTCTGCTCTTTCCTCCACATGCTGCAGCGACATCCTGCCAGGCGCTCCACTCAGAAATGAGGGTACCTTGCCTCCAAATGGGCAACAGACTCAGGCCTGTGGGCATGGAGACGGCCTCTGAGCCGGCTCCAAATGGGATGAGGCAGCAGGTGCTGGAGCCCAGGCTCAAGTGGAGGCAGCAGGGAGTGGGCTTTGCTCTGTGCCCAGGCCTGTGCCAGGTGCTCAAGGTCCAGATCCTCTCCAAATCCTGGGAGAGGTGTTCCTTTGCTCCCTTCCCTCTCTCCTTCCCTTCCTTCAGGCTCTACTGAGCACCTGTCTGTGCCAGGCGCTGGGGTACAAAGGCAAAGCTAGCATCCCCAAGACCTCACCGCCCAGTGAGAGCATCATCAAGAAAATGGCTGTGACCACGGTGGGTGCAGGATTCAGGGGGAGCCCCAAGGGACTCAGGGGAGGTTCTCCAGTGGAGTTAAAGCCTCCTCCTCCCCCGTGGCAGCCAGGAGGCAGCTGGGGAAGCCATCTATGAGCTGGGCTGAGTTGAGGGAAAGGTGGGCTGGGGGTAGGGACCTCTGCTTCCCCTCTCTGAGCCTCAGTCTTGGCATCTAGAATATGGGCACAGCAACCCAGTTGTGGGTTCCTGTCAACCTAGGTGTTCCAGGAAGCCCAGTCCCAGGCCAGACTCCTTACCAGTGATGGCGAACCTATGACACGTGTGTCAGAGGTGACACGCGAACTCATTTTTTTGGTTGATTTTTCTTTGTTAAATGGCATTTAAATATATAAAATAAATATCAAAAATATAAATCTTTGTTTTACTATGGTTGCAAATATCAAAAAATTTCTATATGTGACACGGCACCAGAGTTAAGTTAGGGTTTTTCAAAATGCTGACACGCGGAGCTCAAAAGGTTCGCCATCACTGCCTTAGGTGAGGGCCCCGGAGGTAAGGGTGGGGCTGGAGTGCCCTGCATCATCCTGCAGCTGGGGGCTGGGCAAGGCAGTGGGGAGTCCCTGAGCCACCTGGCCTGCACTTCCCACCAAGGGGCTTCCCACCAAGCAGCCTGCCTGGTGTGCCCACTGCACTGTCACTGCAGAGGAGCCCCAGGAGCAGGAGACAGGGCGGAGGCACAGACACAGGGATGGATCTCCCTGTGCGCCCTGCAGTGAGAGGTCTAGGGGGCGGGGGGAGGGTCATCTCCCCAACCGTGGAGCACAGGGCGTAGCTGTTCCCTGAACCCAGTCAAAGCCCCAAATGGAGGGGTCTATTTCCTGAGGCTGCTATTTCCCGATAACTACAGACTGGCCTAAACAAACAGGAACAAGTGCTCTCCCCATCTGAGTGCCAGAATCTGAAATGAGGGTGTCTAGGGCTGTGCTCCTGGGAGGGCTCCAGGGCAGGGTCCTTCCTGCCTGGTCGGCTTCTGGGGGCTCCTGCTGCTCCTGGCCCCATCCCTTCAATCTCCCCTAGTCTTCACGTGGCCTCTCCTCCATCCTCACGTGACTGCTCCTCCATCTTCAGGTGCCCCCTCCTCGTCCTAACATAACCCCACACCGTGTTCAGGTGCGCACTTCCACCTGATCATGTGGCCCTGCAACCTGGGCAGCTGGTGGAGCCACCTGTCTTCTGGGCTGAGTTGACTGGGATGTGGGCCAAGGCTAGGGACCTCTGCTACCCCTCTCTGAGCCTTAGGTTTGGCATCTAGAATCGGGGCACGAAAGCCCAGTTTGCTGGCTGTTTCTGTCGTGCCACCTCCCTGGTTGGTCTTCTGGCTCTGCTCTCCCACTTGTCAACAGTCCCATTGCCAAAGTCCTTCCAGAAAATGGTGTGTGCCTAACGACTTGGCAGATTTTGTTTTGCCTGGAAAAGAAATTTTTTTTTGGGGGGGGGGGGTCTTCAAACCAGCTTGCTTCAGGATGATCTCCTGGCCCTGCCCCCTGTTCACATGCCCACCTCCGGACCATCAGGATTTCCCCTCCCTTGTTCACCTGCTGCCTGGGTGCTGACACATGGCCCTACTTCCTTGATCATGTGCACTGGTCCGGGGCCCTTAGGTGGCCCGCCCCCTTGTTCATGTGCCCACTTCTGGCTGTTCAAATGACCCCACCTCCCTTTCCAGACACACACACACACACACACACACACACACACACACACCTGCCCATAAGCATAAACCCCTCAACAAAATGAAAAGAGAAGAGGTTGCTTTACAGGCTACCAGGAAAAATACTTCATTCTTTCTAGGGTTCCTGATGTAGTGTCTATGTGCCTTAAATGAACTTGGACTGCCCTTGCAACTCTGAGCTGGAATTATGTAAATGGCCCCTGCAAGGCTTGCATACTCTGTCCTTGGCGTGATTCCAGGTGATTTCCATCTGCCAGTAGTGCTAATCCTTGAACTTGGCATGACTAGTCTTTGTAGATATTAACTTATGTGGCTTTCTCCTGCATCTTCTCTTTTTCAGCCCCTTGACAACCTCTCCTGCCCCGATTCGAGTGGACTCTGGACTTGGATTATCAGCTTTTTGGCACCTCGCAGGGGTCTTTCTACCAGACAGTCCTAGATGGACGTCTCTCTGGAATCTTGTCATTCTACACCACAATAAGACAATCCTGGCTTCCTATTGTTTTTAGACAAAAAGACAAAATTTATCTATCCACCTTCACAACTCTGTTACTTTATAGTAGACATTCAATAAGTACAAATATTCTCTATCCCATCTCCTCCCTCTTCTATGAATTTGTGCCACTGGTATATTTTTCTCCTAAGGGTGGAGAGAGATTTTAAAGGAGATACAGTGAGGATACTACTGTCAGTGGCAGAGCTGAAAATAGCTCTTAGGGTCACAGTGACAACTTTGACACACATCTTGTCAAAAAAAATAGAGTAAAATTATCAATAAACATAATTGTAATACAAATATAAAGATTATGATTATACTTGCTGAGTAGGTCCTCAGTCTTTGGTAGAATATTAATGTTTTTAGGGTCAGAGATATTAATGTTCTAATCTCAGCAAGACTGCAAGCTAAGGCTATTTATTATTTTAAAAAACCTTTCTCATATAAGCAAAACCCAGGGGTAAAATTTTGGCAAGGTCATCTGATATATGTCTATAAATGCATGCCTTGAGGTCTTTTTCTAAACATAGTTTACCCATTTGGGATAAACATTCTTAAAGTAAAATGGCTAGTAAAGGTATATAAGCTATTCTCAAAGAATGCTTATAAAATGTTTTTCATATTCTATTTTTTCTACAATGTTCAAAAACCAAAGGAGCGGAGATGATAAAACAAGATTTTTAAAGCTATTAGTTATCTTTGCATATTTCATTTTTTCCTTTCTAGACTATGCTCTGTAGGCAATAAAGGAAACAATAAGGATGGGAATTGGGTCTCGGAGGACAAAATTAGAGAGGAAAAATAGTCTCTATTATTGAGATAGATGATGGATTTATTAGAGGCAGGACCAAAGGTTCAGTCATTCTTCTGATGAATATTTTTGTTCCACATCAAAGCACAAATATGGTTTGAGGGGGTATCTATTATGATGAGAAATATTTCTTCTTGGGAGCCAAGTAGCAGGGAATATATCTCATCTTAGTATGAAGCTAGACACATAATTTGTTTATTTGACAAGAGAATTGGTAATATCACCATATCCCACAGAGAAACCTCTTAATTTCTAGGTCCTAAGAAGCAATTCCAAATTCCCCATCCATATCAGAGCAGGCTTTTGGCAGAGACTGATTTTAAGAAATTACTGTTTCTCAATTGTGCATGTGTGTGTGTGTGTGTGTGTGTGTGTGTGTGTGTTGTGTGCGTGCACGTGCGTGTGGGTTGTGCATTTTAATTTTTAAAAATGAAATCATTAAGGTGATATCTTTATAAGATGATGTACTCTATATTTCCAGGTCATCCATGAGCACTCCTGGAGTACTCTCTCTAAAATCACCTTGGGGTCTGTGTTATAATTACTCTCCTTGCATTGGCTGTTCTTTTCCATCTCTCCCTCTCTTCCTCCTAAAGGAGTGCCTCCAAACCCAAATACCAAGTTAAAGAAGATTGCGATAGTCATAAGGTTTCAAGAGAGGATGTCATATAAAGAAGATATAACAAATAATATTCAAATTTTTAGATGTGACCAGGCCCTAATCCTGGAAAGCTGCCCTATGTTATGTGACTTGACAAAAGGGACTCTGCTGACAAAACTAAAGAGAAACTGAGCAAAGTAGTTTAATTCTGGATGATTTGAGTGGGCACAGCAGAGAACCTCTCCTCGATGGTTTCACAGAGATGCCGCAGAAGAATCCAGAAATGTGAGAGACTCAGCCCCATGAGTATATTGCTGGAGGGATCACAGAAAAAGTAAGAGAATGAATCAAGGAAGCCTCTAAGAGCAAATGCCAGCCCCTGATGATGGCTCACACAGACAGGAGGACCTCAGTTTTACAACCATCTAATCTAATAATAGACAAACAGGATAGTTGACCGTACCTTCGCTATGCCTCCCATTGGCTAATCAGCGAGATATGCGAATTAACTGCCAACAAACTTGGCGGTTAATTTGCATACGTAGGCGCGAAGCGGAGCAGCGAAGGCGCTGAAGGCGGCTCCGGCTGGAGCGAAGGCCTGGGTCCCGGGTGCCGGAGGAAAACTGGTGCCGGCAGCCAGGGGAAGGGAAGGCCTATTGCACGAATCTTTTCATGCAACGGGCCTCTAGTCCTATATAATAAAAGAGAAACATGCAAATTAACCGTCCCTCCACAATGCCCACCAGCCACGCCCACCAGGCAGTGAGGAGTGAGTATGCAAATTAACCCAACAAAGATGGTGGGTTAATTTGCATACACAGGCACTGGGCAGCCGGGGGCGGGGCCGGTACTTCCCCCACATTGCCATGGCAACACTGGGGAAGTTCCAGCCCCGCGGCCGCTTGCACACACAGGCACCAAGGAGCCAGGGTCGGGTCGGCGCAGGGGAAGCTCCCGCCCCACTGGAGTGCGTGCACGGGTGCCGGTGGAGGTTCTTGCTCCGCAGCCACTTACGCCCACACTGGCACCAAAAGGCCTGTGTCCCCGGGACAGGAGTCCTCAGGTTCCAGGCCACCCCGAGCCTGTAGACCCGCTCCTAGGCCCAAAGTGGCTGGGGTCCCAGAACGTGACAGAGGGTGCACATAGGGCTATGTGCACGAATTTCATGCACCAGATCCCTAGTAAGAAAATGAAGTGAACCAACAAGCTGAATAAGATTGGAAAAGGATTCTTCCGCACAGCCCCCACCAAGGAATGCAGTCTCACCGACACCCCAATTTTTGCCTTGTGAAATCCTATATAGAGGACACATTCAAGCCCACCTAGACTTCTGACTACAGAGGTGAAAGACTTAAAAAATTGTGGTTTTAAAAAAAATTGTGTTGTTTTCCTAAGTTTTTGGGTGGTTTGTTATGGCAGCAATGTAAAACTAACCTATATGGATACAGATTCTAATAGAAGCTTTTGTTTTTACTGTTAAAGTTTTTGACAGTATAATAATTTGAAAATAAACCAAATTGGAGTAGCTTTTCCTCAACATTTACCTTCTTTTATTAGGCAGGGTTCAGTTAGGTCAAGAGAAACCACTGCAGGTATTTCAGGTAGGAAGGATTTAACATGAGGTTTTAAGTACTTTAAAAACAAACAAAGGAAGAGCTGAGGAAGCAAAAGTGAAGACAATCACTTCTCATGAAATGTGGAAAATGAAGGAACTGCAGGAAACCACCAATCATCTCAGTAATCGACAGAGCCAAAATGAATTATGCTCAGAAAATGACTGGAAGTGGCTGGCAAAACTCCATTTCTACTGTCAGTGAGAGCGAGCGCCTGCATTGCTCTGTAGGAGAAATAATCATGGCTTCTGCCTCTCTTCTGATTCCCAAGTCACTTGCCTCTCCCTGGTGGAATCGAACCCAGAACCCTGCAATACAGAGACACAGCACAGGAGGAAAACGACTGAGTGGCTGGCAAGTTTCTCTCTCTCATTGTTTCCATAGCATCATTGCCCACAGGTAGAAAAATAAAGAAAACAGACGGCAGGAAGAAGAAAGGACCTCCACCCACCAAAGCACTTAGCGATGTCAGATTCAGACACAAAGTGAAATTACAAAAGAGCTTCAGTTCCTTCTTGCGAGCTCCATATTATCTGGTTGAGTGCCTTCACCCTAGATCTCAGGACACGCTTCTATACCCACACAATATAGAATCACAAAGTATTAGAGACTATCTACTTCAATGATCTCCTTTTACATAAAAAGAACAAAATTTCTGTAGACAGTACTGAGTAGGCCAACTCAACATAGCTTGTTAGTGACTAAACAGGGTCAAGGTCTTTTGAAATCTTTCTAGTCTCCCAGCTTACTGTCGAGGTCTAAGAAGTGTCTGGGATTTTACCTAACTTGCAGACTGTTACTGTTTATGGGTGCTGGCAGATAGATATAAGACTCTTGGATCAGGGACAAAAGACTTTAGTCTCATGGCAAAGCAGTGGCTGGAGTATCATGATCATATTGATTTCCCTTGATTCTCAAGTCTTATGGAAATAATACAGTGGGGCCAGGCAGATGCTATGCACACACTAGATTTGCATCATCACCAAAGAACACTGAGCTTGAGGAATTTACTACGTTTTTTTTTTCTTTTTTTAGCAAGTGGAAGCAGGTCTGATCTTTGTGCAGCGAGTCATGTTACGTCATGTGAGAGGGCCTTATATTCTTGGCACACCCACAAGAATGTGCAGATGAGGGTCGATGGCAAATTACCTCTCCCAACACCCACCAACATAGGGAGTACTGAGAGGACACACAGGTGATTCACATGTATAACTTAAAATATTTAATATTTGCTACATGCAAAATAACATATATAGTATATATAACACATATGTAAACATTCTGTTTCTGAAAAGCATCCACAGTTCTGCATATTGTTGTAGTTTGTTCATTTTCACCACCATGTAACATTGCATTGGGTGAACGTGTAACGATTAATCCATACTTCGGTTGATGAACATTTCAGTTGGCTTGCAGCATTTTTCTATAAAGCTACTATTCTTGCATACATTTCCTGATAGTTTCTTTACAGTATTTGACTAAGGAGTGAAATTACCAGATTATTAAAGAAGCTAAAAATAACTGCATGTATTTATTCACAATTTGTGTTTCTTGGGTGTGGATTGCGTGTTCATATATTTTACCCACTTTTCTACTGGGCTGCTTCTCTTTTAAATTTTATTTTTAAGAGTTCATGCTTTTATCTCTGATTCATAGTTAAAATAAAATCTCTCAGTAATAGAAAGGAACATTCTTAATCCACCCTCTGCTACCAAAAGGGGGTATCTATTAAAATCTATTAATTTCAAACATCATTTTAATGGCAATATGATAAAAGCATTTAAAAAAATCAGAAGCCTGTGATCCTGGGAAGAAGAGGCTTAGTAAATGCAGACCAGCCATGCCAAACTTTAGGAATGTTCTGGAGGCCCTTCAGGTTTCTTCTATTCCTTATGCTTATTTCACTGTAGAATAGTGGAGAGAGCCTTAAAATCAAACAAATGCTTAAAGGTGGGTTTACAGTTAGGGATTCTCTTGTGGTGCTATTAATTTTTACTATTTACCACTCCACTTAGAAACAAAGGTGATGCAGGCAATTAACCATCTTTCTCTGGGTTGCAAGATTTTCCCTTCACCTTGTTTTTGCACTGAGGGTGTTGTCCTTTGTGAGTCCCAGCTTTATGCGAGAGTTTCAACCCCAACATCCTATCTTTTTTTGGCTATAGGGCCCCTATCTCCAGTGTGCATGTTATTCACTAGAATCCAAATTCTAGGTCAGAGGGGGTTTTCAGATGCACCCAGCCAAATGCAAGTTGTACCTCTGACTCAGTATGCTCCCAGAGAAGCTAATCTAAGATAGTTGATGTCAAACATGAGTCAAGAAAGGAGAAGCTAATATGGAATTTTTGACTTGAGTCACTGGCCAGCTGACTGTCAATGAGACCTTCTCATTGGTGACAGGTGTAGGACAGACAGACCTTGACACAAGGTAACAGTTTCATTAGTAGTAAACTGGGATGTATTCTAATGGAAGGTAATACATGTTTCCCCTGCTATCTGAGAGTGTTCTACGAAACCTTTCATACTGATGGTAGAAAGCAAAAAGCAATTACCATTAAATTATATGGAAAAATGTTTGCTCATTCCCATACCCCCAAAATAACCTAGCTAATCAGACCAAATAACACATAAACCTAAAATAACGATTATGTCCAGTTCTATGCTAAACATAATACCCTTCTGAGCTCTCAGGCTTTTCTGATACCGCAGGAAACATCTTGCTAATGAAGCACAAACTAAATCGAGATACAATACAGATGCTCAGAGACAGTTCACAACTATGGGGCTTGATGTGGAGATGCTGAGTGTAGTTCCCAGGGAGGGAGCTTGGCAGGGCCACTTTGACTGCTTATAAGGGCTCCCTGCAAAACAAACGCAAAAGGCTATTTTTACTTTTTTTTGGTAAATGCAAAAATCCTCTTTGGATTTCTTTTGGTTAGTAAAAATGGGTACATATGTAGGTCTTTTGTAAAAGTGAACTGGTGTAATGTGAACATTTGAATAGTGAGGGTTACCTGTACACTAGAGTGGGTGTGATGCATTAGGCATCTATATATATATAAAGCCATGGCCCTACTGCCATAACGCCGTGATGACCAAACAAGCAGTGGCTCTTGCGGTGGGTGGGGCGGGGCTCGAGCTACTTGTGGTGGAGAGCTATGAGCAGTGGAGGGCTATCAGCGGCGGTGGAGGGTGAGGCAGCCAGCTGAGGCAAGTGGAAACCAGCTACTCGCACATGATTTCGTGCACGCTGGGCCTCTAGTTTAAGAAATATGAGGGAGATAATTTTAAAAACAGGGGAATTGGCTGTTGCTAAGCAAAGTTCATTCTTTGCAAAACACAAAAAGCTGAGAAAGGTTAATGGCTATTAAATATATGAGTAAAATTCAAAGGCCTCTTTGGTAGCAAATTAAGAAGCTTTTATCTCCTGCAGTGGGAGGGCAGAAAGCTGAGCAATAGGCCCAGCACTGGAAAAGTTGTGGCAGAGCTCCAACGGAGATGAACAGCCTTGCAGCCCAGTTAGGCTGGCCATGCCAAGGTCCCAATGCTGACTGGGAAAGAAACCCCGATGCAATGAACTGGGTTGAGACACCCGAAATACGTGAAGCCTAGGTTTTCCTGAACTCTGTGAGTCTGAGCACGGTCCATAGTCCTGACTAACGACTAGTGCCCCCAACTTGGCTGAAAACAAAGTGGAGGCCTCCTCCTCACCCCACCACCTGCGTTCCTTTCAGGATCTGCCCTCCGTTTTCCTCCTGGCTTTTTTCAATGTAATTTTATTTTAACCAGTGGCAAGGGAGGCGTGGCAATGAAGGGGAGGGCCTGCTCCTGAGACGATTAGGGAGATGGACAACAGAATACAGTGTCCCTAGGACCATAATGGATGGGCACCAAACAAGGAGCCTGCTCAGCCTGTATAATCAAAAGAAACCAAGGAGTGCAAGACCAGGAGCCTGAGAACAACACTCCAGTAACTAGTCACAATTCTTTGCCGGGTTTTAAAGTCTGAGTCAGTTTTTGGATCTGGAAACCATCAGCAGAGAATGGCTAGATCCCCAGGAGGAAGCCTGGAATATCGTAAAAGATGTACACTGTAATAATTTCCCCCGTCCTTCCCCGAGGGCCCTTTGCAATTACTCTGGCTAACCATACGTTGGGAAAATGAGAACATCAACACATTTTTCAACAGCATGGCAGATATAAGAATTCACCTGCCTTCTATTAGGCTTTCCATTAAAGAGATTTGCAGAACTGTAAAAGAATACCAATCTTCTGTTTATTGTTTGGAAAAATATAGCTATTTTTCCCATATAAATATGTCCTTTATACTAACATGTAATATACTTATGAGTATTATTTTTGCTGAATTAGTATTTAAATTTGTCTTAATATTTGTATATGGTAAATATTAATAGCCATAACCCACATAAACAAAAGCTCATTAGAGTCTTCAGTTTTTAAGAGTTTTTAAGAGTCTTAAAAGGGTCCCGAGAGAAAAACATTCAAGAACGGGGTGCCTGCAGGTGATGGCTATTGCAGATGAAGAGAGCAAGGACCCAAGAGAATGGGTCTTCCATTTGGATGTGAATGGGTGATGGCAGAAGTTGGAAGTCGAGTTCCAAAGTTTTCCATTCCTAAGTTGTGGGTAAAAACAGTACCGATGACGGGTGAAAAGTGGCATGGCTACCCAGAAAGGAGGAATAATGACCTGCGCGAGGTCCGGGGAGCAAGGGGAGTGACCCCGCCTCCGAACCAGGGAGGACGCGTGGGGAAATGCGTCAAGGCACAGCTCAAACGTGAGCAGTGGGATGTGAGGAACCGGTGGTGGGAGGTTCCCAGAGAATCAGGCCAGCACTTCCTGTCGGAGTCAGCTGAAACAGTGCCAAGTCTGTGAGTTCATGTACCTCTTCCTTTTAGAGTTTTCTCTTCCTTTAGATTCCTCCTTCTCTGGGAAAATAAAATAGACGGGCCTTCCCATCTCCTTAAAGCTTTGCTTCCCCCTTTTTCCTCTTCTCTCCGGCCTCCTCCTTTCCACCAGGTCTTCTCCCCGCAAGACCGAGAGCCCACTGCTCGCGCCCGCTCCCCTGCAGGAGTGGGAGGGACGGGGCGTGGCGAACAGAAGTGGGCGGGCCCTTCCCTGTCTACGCGCCGCCGTCAGGACGCGCTGACGTCAGAGGACATCCGGTCCGGCTCCCGGAGTCGGAAAGGGTCTGCCCGCCGTGCCCGCGTCTCAGTAGCCCCTAACCGCGGGTCGTGGTCCGCGAGCCGGATTTGCTGTCGCCGCGGGCCGGCGTCACCCCGCCTCTCCCTGCCCCTCTGGCCCCCGGAGTGAGCCCGGCCTCCCCGCCAGGGTGAGCGAGGTCGGCCCGGAGCGCGCGCGAGGGAGGGTGTCCCGCGGGCGGTGGCGGGCGGCGGGTCCCCGAGCCGCGTGGCGCCCCCGGCGAGTCTGCGGCCGCCCGCCCGCCCCTTCACCGCGCGCGTCCTCTGGCGGCCGGCTTCCCCTCCCCGACCTTGGCGACCCCGCGCCCGTTTCCTCGTTTGGCGGCACGGGCCACGTTCTGGAGGAGCCGGAGCGCTGCGGAGAGGGGCTTAACCGCTCTGAGGCTGAGAAAAAGAATTTGCTCTTCACATTCCCAAAACGAGGGGGCAAAAATGAGGCCCAGCGTTCTCAGCGGGTCACCCCCGGGGACGTAGAGAATTCCTCCGTGCGGTCGATCACCCCGTGGCTATTTCCCGTGCTCTGTCGGCCGTATCGGTACACGTTTTTTTCACGTGTAGACTTTGTCATGTTAAATACTGCAAGGGTGACCCGGGGGGCTTGGGCAGTACTTGAGTAACCACCTACCAAACGTCCTGGCTGGATTTGTCCATTGTTTTTTTAAAGTCGCAACTTCCCATCACTTGGCGTTTGATGGGATAGCGATAGTCTACCTAAGAGTGGAAACCCAAAGTAGGAGAAGCTCCGGAGTGACCTTCGCGTTGTGTCCAGCACAGGCTGGCGCGTGGCCTTGCTGTATTGCAATGGGCCCTGTGGAAGGGGAAATGGAAGTTCCCCAGAGGCCCGCTCACCCCTGGCGCTGTCCACGTGACCCGGGCACGCGTCTCGGGCACGCGTCCGATTCTTGGAATCAGAGCGTTTGTGTCTCCAGGGAGGTTGCCGGTCCCAGTCCCCGGTGAAACCCGAGCCTGTCCTTGGAGGCTTGGAGTTCCTGGATCCTGAGCAGGGCCCTGAAGTCTCAATCTGTACTTTTAGGAATTTCTGCAGTTGATTTTTGAGAGTCACTCTTAGAAAAAAGACTTTAAAAATATGTATTTTGAAGAATATTAAGAAATTTGAGTTTGAGATTTCGAAGCAAGCACGTAGGTTCTTTCATGAGTGTATCTCTTCATTTGTTGAGTGATTAATATGTGCCAGGCAGAGCTGGGAGGCAAACATCCTCACGGAAGATGGGGCTTGAACCCTCAGGAAACGTCTAGCGTTGGGACTGCTGAAAAGCCAAATAAAAGTGTTATTTAGTAAAAATCTTGTTCTACTAAATGTGGTAGTTCTTTCAACTAAATGATGAAAGCCAGTTTTAAAGTCATTATCTTCTATAATAATAAAAGCGTAATATGCTAATTAGACCGGACATCCTTCCAGACAACCTTCCAGACAAAGCCAGGGCTGCCAGGGAAGCCGGGGTCCCGGGTGCCAGTGGGAAGCTGGTGCCGGCAGCCGGGGGAAGGAAGGCCTACTCTTGCATGAATTTTGTGCATCAGGCCTCTAGTTTTAAGATATGTGGTAAATACTCTTAAACATAACTTTGAACCCTGTTAAAATTACAGCAGGTTGTAGAATAACATTTTGTGCAAATCCTTTACTTAAAACCTTGAGATAGCTAGGAACTTAAGTCCCCTTTTTGTGAATTAGCCAGTGGTAAAATTGGTTTTGCTATAGGTCACTTCACTTAAAAGTCGCAGAACCTGTGCACAAGGTTAAAGGAGGACTTAATGTACAGGGGTGGGCAAAAGTAGGTTTACAGTGTTGAGTTTGTGAAACAGTTTATTCTCATATTATTTATTACTTACTGTATTATTTATTTGTTTTACTACTGCAAACCTACTTTTGCCCACGTCATATATGCTCATTGCATGTAGACAGAAGGGCAGCTGCTTTCAGAGTCAGCAAAACTATCATACCTTTAACATCTTTTCAGAGAGAATAGTTTGACTTTGTTGTTAATGTCCTTTGACTTGCCTAGCAGATGTTTTATTTAGATATTACATAGGAGAACCACGACTTGTTAATCTTTGGGTTTTGTCAGTATCAGGTCATCTATATATATATAAAAGCCTAAGCGACCGTTCGACCGGTAGCTATGATGTGCACTGATCACCAGGGGGCAGACACTCCGACTGGTAGGTTAGCTTGCTGCTGGGGTTTGGCCAATGGGGACTGGGCGAAATGGACTGGACACACCCTGGATTCCTCCCATGGTCCCTCCCTGGCCAGCTAGCCCCGATTGGCCCCAATCAGGACTGGGCAACATGGGCTGGACATGCCATGGAGCCCTCCCACGATCCCTCCCCGGCCCCGATTGTGTACCGGTGGGGTCCCTCGGCCTGGCCTGACCCCTCGTGCAATCTGGGACCCCTCGGGATGTCTGCAGGCCAGGCTGACCGGTAGCTGTGATGTGCAATGACCGCCAGGGGGCAGACGCTCAACACAGGAGCTGCCAAGCTGTGGTGACTTGGCAGCTGCGGTTCTTGGGTGATGCACCTGGAACCAGAGAGGAGGGAGCCGATTCCAGGGTGTGTCACCCAAGAACCATCCTCTCGCAATCCGGGACCCCTCGGGTGATGTCGGAGAGCCGGTTTTGGCCAGATCCCCGCAGGCCAGGCCGAGGGACCCCTCCCCGGGGCACGAATCCATGCACTGGGCCTCTAGTTTGAATATGAAGTTTAAAACAGTGATGTAAACTGGGTAAATAACATACTTTTTAATGATTTCTTGTTAATGATATCTGCCTAATCATTTTATTTTTTACCTTGGTACAGACAACCTCAGAAAGAATACTTAATATCAGGGAAACTTTTTGTCCTCAATGGGAAAGAAAACTTGGCTTTTAAGATGATTTGGGGTGTGTGTGTGTATATATTTACATTTGTTAGAATTGTTTGGTAGTGCAAGTAAGTGCATTATTTTAAAAGGCATCTATTTTATTTGGGATAATGTGTGCTTAATGTTTCATAAAGGCTTAAAATTGCTTACCCGTCAAAATGACAGATTTGAGTTTAAAATTTAATGAGAATAAATTTCTTAGTTATTAGCAAATGCAACCTGGCACTTATACCTTCTCTGCTTGTTCTCTTG
The DNA here is from genome assembly GCF_964212035.1 of Myotis nattereri. Taxonomy (NCBI): domain Eukaryota; kingdom Metazoa; phylum Chordata; class Mammalia; order Chiroptera; family Vespertilionidae; genus Myotis; species Myotis nattereri. Next base: position 60,780,552 of record NC_138080.1, on the reverse strand, counting down.
TGTTGAAAGAGAGAAAAAATGCCTAAAAAAAAGACTGGTGCGAGGAAGAAGGCAGAGAACCGCCGAGAACGTGAAAAACAGCTGCGAGCATCGAGAAGCACCATAGATTTAGCTAAACACCCATGCAATGCTTCAATGGTAACAGCTTTTTATGATATCAGTTGATAGTTGAAAAACTGTATCAGTTATCAGAAAAACACCTGAAAAAATTTTAGTGAATACAGTGTTGCTGTATGTATTTTATTGATTTTGAAATCTGTGTTAGAGGCATGTCCATTGTTTTCATTAACACTTGAGTAGCAATGATTTTTGTTTGATTTTATGTTATTTATAAAACCTATCATATTACCTTGGCTATTCTTGGTGATGAATAGTTATTGACCAAGAATACATACTAGGATTGCTGTGAAAAATTTTCCAGCTTCTCTGAGCTTATGTGCCTTAATTCAGTTTATCTTATTAGTTGGAATCTTTTTATCATTTTCTCTTAGCAGTTCTTTATAACTCATTTGATTTTTCATTTCTAAACTTTCTACTGTTCTTGACATCTCTTTTGGTTTCCTGTTCTACTACCTTATTTCCCTGTGCCAAATGGGTTAGTTCTGATCACTTGTGGGCTTCTTTGGTCAGAGTTGTGAAAAGCAAGTGATATTTGTCAGCATTAGTCCTTTTCTTTCTTTGACCATGTTTCTCTGAGTTGTCCCACATTTCCCAATTTCTGTTTCTTTCTACTTTTTCTATTCCCACTACTCCTCTTTTTTCTTCTTCTGTTTCATCAGACACACATAAAGTGTTTACATGACTTAATTCCACACACTGTTGTGCATCTACCCTGTGCCGTAGATGCTGTTTTAGGCGCTGTGGGGGATACATAGGTGAATGACACAGTCCTGTTTCCACACGCTTATGGATCAGTTGTTTTGTGCAGTACTTAAGAACTGTTTGTTTATAAATGGCAAATCCAACCTAAGTAACCAGGAGAAAATAGTGGACTAACTTGTATAGTTGGGCAGGGCAAGGATGTAGCTGGAACACAGGGACAACTGGAATCTGGAACCATCTTTCCATCTTTTGCTTTTGTTCCTTTTTGCTTATTAGTTCCATTTTCTGAGGTTGTCTTACTCCATGTGTTTGGGTTCATAGGCATGGGTAACTCACATATCTCACATCACTTATCCTTACCCTCAGAGAGGGAAAGAACTCTGATACTTTGGACTTCATGGTGCCATTTCTAGGACTAACATTTATGGCTGGAATGGGGGAGCAGGATTACATAGCACAGATAGGACAGTGGGGACCCCCTTCTGTGTGTCAGGGTCCTTTCTAGAGTCTAGGGGTAGAGGGAAAGATGAAAGAAGAAGTAATTCACATTCCTAAATATATACACTGACAGCCAGACTTGGTGAGTGTTGCAGTGGAGGCACAATGAGGACTAAAGAGGTGATAAAGTTGAACGTGTGGATGGGCTGCAGTTTACAGAAGAGGTGGGATCATCACCAGAACTTCCAACAAGGAAAGACTGAGGAAGGACTTTTCAGGGCAAGGTGTTAGAATAAGTAAGGCATAGAAAAAGAGAGTACAAGGCATATTTTGAAATTGGCTGACAAATAGTGACTTGAATCTAAAGAGAATAGGCCAGCAATTTGAAAAGTAGTTAGAGATCAGATTGTTGAGAATTTTTAATACCATGCTTTAAGATTCTGGATTTTCTGTAAGCTTTATCATATTGTGTTCTCCACTGTTTCTTGTGTCCTTTATTATTTGTGTGATTCATTAAAAAAACAAACTATATTTACCTCTTTTGTGAAAATGCCACTTCTTTGTCTAGGGCATTATGCCTTTGTTATGTGTAGATTCCTGTATACTGGGGGCAGTTGGAGTATTTGGGCAAGTGTCATTTAAATTTTAACATGAAGAGCAGGATGTTCTTTATAATGCAAGTAAATTTGTAATTTTCAGCCAGTAGGAAATTAATATCATGTTTATATTTTACAGGAATGTGACAAGTGTCAGAGGTAAATTTTTATTTCTTTTTCTATCTATATATAATAATTAGATCCTCTGATCTTTTATCTGATATTGACTATATTTTAAAATTTATTTTACATGACAAGGCGGCAGAAGAATAGAGCATTTTGCTATTTTTGTAATTCTGTACAGAAGTTACCAATTTGTGCACAATGTGGTAAGTATGATAACTAAAGGCACCTGCCTTTTATCAAATATTTGGTGACAGTTAATCAGTTTGAAATGGTGGGTTTATCACTGTTTATAATGTTATGCCTTACCATTGATAAAATATCATTAAATGTTATTTCACCTACAAGTTGGAAATAACACTATCAAGTGCCTAATCAACACTATCAAGTCTTGATTTTGACTCTGTAATGTAATGCTGGAAAATGGTTAACATACAGGTTAGATATAGGTTACCAACATGTTTTTATTGTGTTTTTAAGATTTTTAAATTGATTTTTAGAGAGAGACACAGAGAGAGAGAAACATATTTGCTGCCTCGTGCATGCTCCCTACCAAGGATGGAGCCCACAACCTGGGCAGGTATCCTGACTGGGAATGGAACCAACAGCCTTTCAGTGTATGGACTGATGCCCAACCAACTGAGCCACACCGGCCAGGGCTACCAACATGTTGTTTTACACATTAAAAGATCAGATTTCAAACTAATAGTACTTGGTGGTCCTGGATTTTTAATTATACTACCTTAGTCTTGTCCATAGCCATTTGTTTACATTTCTAAAATTTGATTCCTGCTAGTATTGCCTGCAGTATTTTAGACCATTGGGAATAGTTTTATTCTACATTTATGTGGTGCCAGTTTTTTGTGATCATTTGTTTTCTGTTTGGCATTTAGCATATGATTCTTGAATTTCTTCACATGGATTCCCAAGTGATTAGAATAGAGTTCTTAAAGCCACATACTCATTTCCTAGGTAGAAGTGGAAACTAAAAGTAGATGATCATTCAGAGTAAAACTAAATGTAGTGCACAGAACACGATTGGTGTTTGTCAAATAGTCTTTCTTAGAATACTTGTGATATGTTAATAAGTATTTTTTAGCACAATGTATACATTTGAGAAATGCTGTGTGTTTCATCCCCTTCCCATCTGGGAGATTTCTATTATATCCTGTGTAATAAAGAACTAATATGCTAATTAGACCGAACAGCAGAATGACTGTCCGCACGACCTTCCAGACGAAGCCAGGGCTGTGAGGGCCCAGGCAGCCGGGACTGTGAGGGCTGAGCCCCTTGCACAAATTTTGTGCATCGGGCCTCTAGTATTTATATGTTAAAGTTTCTGAAGACGTCCAGTAAAGAAATACAGATTTTCCCCCCAAACTTTTACTTGAACAAATATCCCTTTTGGTTTTGGTATAATAATTTCAGGTGTAACACATTTTGGGATATGCTCATTTTAATGTGTTTACGTATGATAACATTGCAGAAAGTTAGGAATGTTTAGGGCTACATCCCTGAATATTCTAGTGTTGTTCTAGCTTTCAAAGAAGACATCATTGAGGTTTATAATTAATGAAAAAGAGAATACTGGCTTAGGTAGACCGCTTATCTGCCAGTTGTTAGACCCTTATTTTATAAAAGAAATGAATGTAGAGTGAGAAAATAATTTATGGAAAAGATTAAATTCTTGCTAGGACCTTCCTATAATTTCAGTGTTTTTGAGCTTAAATTTTGTTAACATGGATGCATTTCTCACTTATTTTGTACTTGATGTTAGACAGTGGAACAGTGGGTAGCTGTTGCCTTTCATTTCCAATTTCTCTTTCTTCCCATTTCCTGTTGTCTAGCTTTGTTCCTCAGGTAATCAAGATAATGGAAAATTGAATATCTTCTGTTTCTTTCATGTTCCACTTTGTGGAGTATGAAATTGATGATTACTGTGTCATTATTAATCTTCCCAAAGTATATGAATTTCCTGACAGTGTTTTGGATTGGTAATTAGCTGTTACATCAGAGTTTTTGTGGCTATATGGTAATTTTTAGCTCTGTCACCATATTGCTGGTTTTTGTGCTCACTTGGGGACTATTTGAAATTTTTTTTGAAAAATATTTAATTGGAGGTTATGGCTGTAAATGTGTACATATGAATAAACTTAAAAAGTGAACCAGATAAGATGCATAACTTCTGTTATATCCCTTTTCTATTTTTGGTTATGTAAGCAGTACACTGCTTATTTCTATCCATTTAAAATTATTTCTACAGCCTAGATAAAGATAATTAATGAATTACTTGCATGTGCTCCTTTTGTCAGGCTAATTGTGCAAATTTGTTTCTTTACTAGGGAAAACAAAGTGCATGATGAAGTCTTCAGACTGTGTCATAAAGCATGCTGGTGTATACAGTACTGGCCTTGCAATGGTGGTAAGCTTCTCGTCATCATCTCTTAGACCAGTCACTGATTTTCAACCAGTGTGCTGCAAGAATTTTTAAAATACGCACTATCTGAGTCTTTCATCAGGGGCACTGACCCCCTTTTTGATTGTGAATTTTAAAAAATGACAACAGCCAGCACAATAATAGCCATCCAATATGAATTAAAATTATACTTATTTTAAAAAAATGTTTTCATTGATTTTCCAGAAAGAGGAAGGGAGAGGGAGAGAGAGATAGAAACAACATTGATGAAAGAGAATTATCCGCTGCCTCCTTCACTCCTTACTGGGGATTGAGCCAAGAAATGGCATGTGCCCTGACCGGGAATCCTACTGTGAGTCCCTGGTCATTGGTTGATGCTCACTCACTGAGCCACACTAGCCAGACTATATCTTTTTTTTTTTGGTCAGATGGGCAAATATATTTTTTTGCTAAGCCGGCAGAATTTTAGTAATAAATTTATGTGTCATGGAATGAAAAAGGTTGAAAATTGCTGTCTTAAGACTAGTTGTGTCCAAGGATAAGAAAACATCATTCTGACCAATGGTTATTTTTTTATAACCACTGTATTTTATACACATACTAAAGCCTGGTGTGCACGGGTAGGGTCCCTTGGTCTGGCTGGCAATTGGGGCTGGTCGGGACCATCTCTCCCAATCCTGATCAGAGTCAGTGGGGGTGGCTGGCCAGGGAGGGGTCCAGGGTGTGTCCGGCCCTCTTGCCAAGTCCCAATTGGCTGGACCCCAGCAGCAAGCTAACCTACTGTTTGGAGCGTCTGCCCCCTGGTGATCAGTGCGCGTCATAGTGACTGGTCAACTGTGACCGAATTGTTGACCACTTACCTTATTGCACTTTTATTATATAGGATTATTATCCTCCTATATAATAAAAGAGAAACATGTAAATTGACCATCCCTCTGCTACGCTCACCAGCCAATCAGGAGTGAGTATGCAAATTAACCCAACAAAGATGGTGGGTTAATTTGCATACACAGGCACAGGAGGAGAGCAGAGCAGGAGAGCCGGCAGAGAGTGGAACGGCTTGGGGAACTTGGATCCCCACGCCGCCAGATGGAGAGCAGAGAGGGAGAGCTGGCGGCTTGGAGGACTTGGCAGAGTGGGAGGCCATGGGACTGAGACCAAGCAGGAAGGGAAAACCAAGAGCAGGGAGCACCAGGAATTCTGGGAATAGCAGTTCTGGTGGCAGCCTCAGGACTGGAAGCGGAAGCGCAGAGTGCGGGGAGCACCAAGCATGCTGGGAATTGTAGTTCTGGTGGCAGATGGATCTCCTAGACCAGTGGTCGGCAAACTCATTAGTCAACAGAGTCAAGTATCAACAGTACAACGATTGAAATTTCTTTTGAGAGCCAAATTTTTTAAACTTAAACTATATAGGTAGGTACATTGTTATTAACTTAATTAGGGTACTCCCAAGGCTTAGGAAGAGCCACACTCAAGGGGCCAAAAAGCCGCATGCGGCTCGCAAGCCGCAGTTTGGCAACCACAGTCCTAGACACTAGAGCAAAGTGAGCTTGAAGCAAGTTACTGTTGCGGTGGGGGATGGAGGGAAAGCAAAGGTGAGAGACAGAAGTAAAATCAGAGTGTCTAGGAAAAATTAAAGGGAAGATATCCTAAAACTTCCAGGAAATCTCCACCAAGGAAGCAAAGAAAAAAAAAAGCCTCTATTATTCTGTGAGCAACAAACCAAACTGAGTTAGGGTCTCAGACAATTCGCTTATATGATTGCAAAGACAGAAACTCTCGGATTGGAGAGGGCTCCCCTGAGGGCTCCCAGATTGGAGAGGGTGCAGGTTGGGGTGAGGGACCCCCACACCCCCTAGTGCACAAATGTCGTGCACCGGGCCTCTAGTATAGGATAATCACACTCTTTTGTCCCTTGGCTTCATTAATCTGGAGTTATCTGGATTATCTGTGGCATGTTTTTGTATGAATTTCCTTTATTACCTACTTGTTTTTAACTGCTTCCTATTTTTCTTATTCAGAAACATACAGGGAATGGAAACATTTAATTTTAACTTAAACAAAATTCATTTGTCAGTGGTACCTTTCTAATGTGTCTTACTTAGACTTCATTTACTACGAAAGCCCTGCTTAACCAAGGTTCATGCTTTTGATTAACTAAGCAACCTCATTCCAAAAGAACATAGGATTAATAGTTTTATTTTAAAGCTTTTTATTTCCAAAAAAGTACATACTTAATACAGGTTATACATAATTTTTCATTATATGTAGACTTTTCTAAGGAAATTCATTGTTTTAAGTAATAAAAACATGTTTGTATGATGCATTTTGCTCTCTTTTTCACTAAAAAGTTATTCTTTTAACCAATTTTACTGTATTCCATTGTGTGATTTTATGTTCTGGTTTGAATTTCAGTGCATGATTAAAATAATACTATTTTACATCAAGCAGAATATTTTATTTTTAGTAACTCTACAAGAACATATAATTACCTATTAGGAGGCAGATCTTTATATGACATATTTCATGTGTGCTTATCTTACAGATGCAAGGAGCTAGAATTATTCATGGTTATCTTGTGAATTCTCTATTTTAAATATAAGATAGTCAGTATTATCTTTCAAAAATCAATCGAAGATTCAAAAACCATGTCACCTTCCTTGGTAGCTTGCTTATGTCTAAATTTATCAAACACTTTAATTAACTGAGTTGTATGAGTCTGTATGATCTTTTCTTGTATAAAGGAAATATTTAAGTAGAATCATGAATCATTAGTTACAAGTTCTAGAAATTCCCTCTTCACCCTGCTTTGTCCTAGGAGCCTGACTGGATCATAGCTTTCTTATGGGAGACCCTGGCAGGATACCTTAGGATAATAGGAGAACACCATCTGGGTCTTTATTCTCCCAGCTCCTTCCCTACCAGGTTGCTCTGGATTGGATGTGAATTGGGCAGAGTATCTCTCCATATGGGTCTCGCTTGGGGTTCTGGTAACTCCCTCCCTTTCCTGTCCCTTGATGTTTTTTCTGAGCCTATCCCTGTCCTTTGTAAAGTATCTCTTTTAAACTCTCCTGTCTTACACAGTTTAGTGTGCCATCTCTTTGTTGTTAGAACCTTGAGTAATCCAAGAGACATTTGAGGATTTGCTAGCTACACTGATAATCCATTTTTATAAGTCATAAAACATTTTTCCTATTTGCTCTATGCTGTTTTTGTTACAGGGCCTTGAATGGTATAATGCTGAACTGAGATTCAGAAGAACTGGATTTAAATCTCAGCTCCTTTATAATGTAGCTCTGGGATTTGGACTTAGTCTCAGGCCCCTGTTCCTCATCTGTAAAGGAAAGACCAATCAGTCCATTAAGATTCTTTCTAGCTCTTAACTCTTGACCTCATGTTATTGAAAGGTATAGTCTTACCATCCTATCTTAATACAGAAATGGAAAATCTTACCCTGTCATTTAGTTCTATATATTTTACTTTAATTTTTTTCCCACAAAGAAATAGGATAATTGCTTTGAAGCATAAGATGCCTTAAAAGAAAAAAAGATGCTGATAGATGCTTCATATGTTCTCTAGGTTATCCTAGAAAAGCTATGTGATTATTTTATAAATTACACAGATAAGGAATTTTCTTAAGTTAGAAATATTTGTATTTGGAAGCATTCAATTCAGTTACTGGAATTGCTATACACAAGCATGCCTGAACTGTGGACTCCAGATTTCATTTGAATTAGAATTCAGTTTAAAGGCCACACTTCCAGCTCCTGACTTACTTCAGTGATTAATATTAGGGTAAGTGTATAGTTTTCCCCTTGCTTCTTTTTCTTTTGATATATAGCTAAGGTTTGTATATTATAAATAGCTATTGGTATAGTTTCCACTCTAATTTTGGCTGAGTAAACAGTAAAATTTTTTCTTCAGTGAAGCCACCCACTGTCACTGAAGGTTGATAAATTACTAAATGTATACAACTTGGATGGTAGCTACTGGGTAGGACAGAGACTTTCAAACTTTTTCACCTCATGTCACAAAGTACTAAAATTCTGCAGCACACCAAAACATATATTTTTTTTGCCAATCTGACCAAAAAAAAAAAAAAAAAAAAAGGTGTAACTTTGATTGATTTTTAAAATAAATAATAATAGTAATTATCTACCCTTTTTGCTCCAAAGTGACTTTTAAAAAAATCAGGTGCTTATACTTGTATATAAGGATTTCTGGTACCAAGAATTAATCAATCAGACATAACCTTATTATGCAGTGTGACCAACAAGATGAAACTCTATTAAATGGCCTATGTATTTATGGTTCAAGACAGCACATCACACTGGATGACTCTTGTTATGTTGGCTGTTGTCATTTTTTTTAGTTTACAGTCTAAGGTAAAAGAGATCAGTGCTCCTGACTAGGTATTATACATTGAAAAATTGTTGTGGCACACTGAAAATCGCTGTGTTAGACAATGGCTGCAGCTGGTCAAGTGACGAAGATTAATTTTTGTGCTCCTTGGTTCAGGGTGCAATATGTGACTTCTGTGAAGCTTGGGTTTGTCATGGTCGGAAGTGTCTCAGCACACATGCCTGTGCCTGCCCTCTTACCGATGCGGAGTGTGTGGAATGTGAACGAGGTGTCTGGGACCATGGTGAGTGATTACATATAGGCAGCGAACTTGGCTGTAAGTGAAGGCTGACTTTGAAACATCCTGGATACTCTTTTTTAACATATTTTTCAGGATGCTATCAATCCTAAATACGGACACTGTTTTGCTTATCAGTTTAGTTGAAAAAGGGATTTATACTTTTGGATTGTTTACCAAAACAAGTAGGGAGGGTATTTATGGGAGAGAAGTGTCTCGGAGCATTGTATTACATATGTGTAGCCAGGGGTTAGTGCGAGTCCATTTCTTTATGGTTCATTTTAGCAGTTTTCATTGTAGCCTTTACCAGAACAGAAACTCCTGTGTCATTATCGTGTAAATCTGAAATAACTTGCTATCCTTTTTGAGCAGGTTTATAGATATGAGTTTTTTAAATTAAAGCTTATCATATTTACATTTTTGTGTTTTGTTTTTTAATCTAATAGGAGGCAGAATATTCAGTTGTTCTTTTTGCCAAAACTTTCTCTGTGAAGATGATCAATTTGAACATCAAGCCAGCTGCCAGGTTTTAGAAGCAGAAACATTTAAATGTAAGTTTATATATATTAAATGTTTATATATATATATATATCCAAGTTTCTTAATAGTCTGAGAGTTAAACAATGAAAAAGGAATCCAGTTTTTCATGTAGCCTCTTATGGACTGTAATTTAGCTCAAATCTATTTTTTGGTTGTTGAAAAAATTCATAACACATCCATTTTCTTTTTTCAACAGAGGTGCCTATGGTATTTTAATTGGGCCAATTCTTTATTTTGTGGGAATGAGCAGGAATTATTGGTCCTGAATTCAAAATGTCATTTTCACCTCTAAGTTACTAAAATAATCCCCTTCGTCTCCACACACTTCCAGATGCCTCCAAGTAAGGGCTACCACCCCTGGTTTCTTTCCAGTGATTCTTAGACAGGAGTATGCATAGAAGACACCTGTGGAGGATTTTAAGAAATACAGGTATTCAGGCCTCATCCCTGAGATTCTGTATTTACGTTTGTGGTGGGTGCCAGGCCCATGCATTTAACCTGCACACATAATTCTCAGGGATCTTCCTATTTGAGAACCAGTGTTACTGACAGGGTGAATGGTATCATCTTCACAGATAGATTGTATTTTATTTCTACTCTGATTCTCAAAAGCTCAAGTTTTGGAGTTACACTACCTGATTTCTACTTGTTGGTCATAGGATTTTGGACAAATCACTAAATCTTTCTAAACCCGAATCTCCTTAAAAGGAAGATGTGAATTTCTTTTTCAAAGAGTTAATTGAAATGAGAGTCCAGATAAAGAAAAGCATTACTATAGTACCTGGCACTTAGAAAACCTTCCTATATAATAAAAGCCTAATATGCTAAGTGTCCAGTCGTCCGTTCAACCAATCAAAGCGTAATATGTTAATGATATGCTAAGGCTACTCAACCACTTGCTATGATGATCACTGACCACCAGGTGGCAGACAGTTGATCAGTTGACCAGTCACTATGACATGCACTGACCACCAGGGGCAGATGCTCTGACCGGTAGGTTAGCTTGCTGCAGGGGTCCGGCAGATCGGGACTGAGTAAGATGGGCCAGACATGCCCTGGAGTCCTCCTGCGGTTCCTCCCTGGCTGGCCAACCTCCTGCATCCCTCCCCGGCCCCGATCGTGCACCATTGGGGTCCCTTGGCCTGGCCTGCGCCGTCTCGCAATCTGGGACCCCTTGGGGGATGTTGGGAGCAGGTTTCGGCCTGATCCCACAGGCCAGGCCAGGGGACCCCACTGAGCACGAATTCGTGCACCAGGTCTCTAGTTATTATATAATAGACTAGAGGCCTGGTGCACAAAAATTTGTGCCCTGGGGGGGTACCTCAGCCCGGCCTGTGCCCTCTTGCAGTCTGGGACCCCTCGGGGGATGTCCACCTGCTGGCTTAGGCCCGCTCCCCAGGGGATCAGGCCTAAGATGGCAGTCAGACATCCCTCTGGCAACCCATGAGCCCTCGGGGGATGTCCATTTGCCAGCGGGGAGCAGGCCTAAGCTGCAGTCAGACATCCTTAGCACTGCCGAGTAGGCGGGAGAGGCTCCTGCCACCACTGCTGTGTTGGCAGCTGTCAGCCTGGCTTGTGGCTGAGGAGAGCTCCCCCTGTGGGAGCACACTGACCACCAGGGGGCAGCTCCTGCATTGAGCATCTGCCCCCTGGTGGTCAGTGTGTATCATAGTGACCAGTCATTCCCAGTCGTTCTGCTGTTAGGGTCAATTTACATATTACCCTTTTATTATATAGGATAGAGGCGTGGTGCATGGATGGGGGCCGGCTGGTTTGCCCTGAAAGGTGTCCCAAATCAGGGTGGGGGTCCCACTGGGGTGCCTGGCCTATCTGGGTGAGGGGCAGAGGGCCGCTTTCAGGCTGTCCACACCCCCCGGTGACCCAATTTTCAGCAGGTATCTGGGATTTATTTATCTTCTATAGTTGAAACTTTGTAGCCTTGAGTGGAGCCCAGTGCGAAGCTTGGCTTCCTCCATTGCCGGGGGGCAACCCAAGCCTCCTGCTCGCTCCAGCTTTGTGGCTGCCACCATCTTTGTGATGGAGCGATGGAGTGATGGTTAATTTGCATATTACTCTTTTATTAGATAGGATGCCATCATAGGAAAGACTGATATTCCTCAGATATTCACTTCCTTTAATTTGGTTCTTGTTCTGGTAGTTCTGGTATCAGTTGTTAATCTTTATATTCACATAAATTTAAAGTTGAGATATATGTGTGTGTATGTGTGTGTATGTGTATACATATATATATGTCATTATTAGATATATCTATATCTGAGACATATATATCAATTTTATATATACTAGTATAATATTTACAATATTTTTATAGAACGTTTCAAAGATTAAAGGAACATCTTAAAGTATACAATTGTTGATTTCCTTTCTTGTGATTTGGAATTCAATCTCATATTTATGTATCCTCTAAGTTATTTATTCTATGAGACAGAAAAGCAAACTTAGTAATTGACCTAAGGTAGTACTTCAAGTACAAATCTGTGGGAAATAGTGTTTAGATACCAAGTTTAATCTGGGCATTATGTATTTTCCCCCCCAGGTGTTTCATGCAATCGGCTCGGTCAGCATTCTTGTCTCCGTTGTAAGGTATACTTGAGTAGTTTTTATTTTTTGTTTTTAATTCCCATACTCCACACCAGTCCTTGGATTACTTACAGCTATGATTAATCTGGAAGGATCCTTAAACATTATTTAGTTTTGTTCTTTCATTTCGGAGATTGTGGGATTGAGAAATCTTTATGACTTTGCAAAGGCTATTGGTTGGCTTGTCTTAGAGTTGACTCTAGTGCACATGTCTCCTGACTCTTGGCTCAGTGTTTTCACACCTTACGTTTATGGAAAAAATTCTGACCAAAATGACGGAGTGTATTTTAATTAATGTCAGAATGCACTTGCTTAGGACAGTGAAGATTTCCATAATGTTTTAATTCCTTGGAACTTATCTCTAGCATTTCTGTTTGTCAAAAATAACTAAATAGATGCAGCCAATTCACTTGCTCTCAGAAACATTCTGTTTTTTTTCTTATATTCTTAATCCTATCTTATTTCTCTTCCCACTCTTTTCTAATTTTGTCTAAGCTGTTTCTTTTGCCTTAGATCCCTCTTCCATCTTTACTGTACCCCCATTCCCCTTCAGATTCCAGATAAGACTTCATGTTCTTTCCTGAATCCTGCACCGGGTTTAGTGCTCCTCCTCTACTCTTCTCTTTCAACGCATAGTGTCTTATAGTAGCCTCTCCACTTGTTGGTGTCCCCAGTTAGACTGCATATAAGGTGAGGGTAAGATAGGCCCTTCACCACATGTCATCAGGGTCTTTGTGAATACTCATATATTCATGAGTGAATATATAAGTCTACATATCATACCCTGTATAGTTTCTGCCTTGTGTTAGGTCATAGTTCTGAAGAGTCCTGACAGAGAGCATTTCTCTTAAGAAATTAAAGTCAGGAGTGTGACCAGTCCCAAGCTCTTCTGCCCTAATGAACCATATCTTTAAATTTCCTTGAAATAGTGAATATCTTTGCATATTTCAAATTTATTTATTGTTGCCCTAGCTGGTTTGGCACAGTGGATAGAGCATTGGCCTGGGGACTGAGGTGTCCCAGGTTCAATTCCAGTCAAGGGCACATGCCTGGGTTGCGGGTTCCATCCCCAGTGGGGGGTGTGCAGGAGGCAGCCAATCAATGATTGTCTCTCATCATTGATGTTTCTATCTCTCTCTCCCTCTCCCTTCCTCTCTGAAATAAATAAAAATATATTTAAAAAATTAAATGAAATACAAATAAGTCCTGCTTGAAGGACTTCCTTTAAATTTATTTATTGTTTATTTTTACTTCTCCATATAGGCCTGTTTCTGTGATGATCATTCAAGGAGCAAGGTGTTTAAACAAGAAAAAGGAAAACAGCCTCCTTGCCCTAAATGTGGACATGAAACTCAGGAAACTAAGGATCTTAGCATGTCAAGTAAGGCTCTTCTTAAAATGACAGTGGGTTGGTTTTGTTTTCATGCTTAGACAAGATTTATCTTTTTTTCCCTCTCTATTTTTGTTTTTGCCTCTTTTCTATTTGAAAAGATAAATGTGTTCTCTTAAGGAAGTGGAATTTTACAGCCTTGGAAAATATATGGGTAAAATTTCTCAATTTAACTTAAGAAATATACCATCATTCACTTTGATATTTGGCATTTGCCTCAGTTAATGACATAGTGAATACTGAAATTTAAGACCAAAAAAGGGATTTTTCTTTTTTTTTTTTTGCTGAGGCTTCCTTGTTCAATAATTGAGTAGCTATAAATCCTTAATATTTAAGTGCTGGTAATCTTTAGTACTGGAAAGTTGGAATTCATTCTTAAGCAATTCTTAGGTATGTAGTATTTGAGCAGCTGTACTTATGTACTACATCACTACTGTAGGAAATTGCTTTCTGCTTTTTATATAACTTTTCTATGAAGGAATAAGACTGCCATAAACATTCATAGTAATGCAGTTCACAATTTGACTCTTTACCAAACATATCAGAATGGAACCATAATTCTAAATGACTTTGCTTAATCAAATGAGGAAAGACTGATGATTTTGCTGATTTTTTTTTTGCACTAAAGTTTGTCTTGCTAGAAGAAATTAAAGGCTTTGTCTTTTAGGACGTCCGACTTATAAAATTGCTCTAAAAAGTGTAATGACATGAAATCAGCCCTTCTATGATTTAAAATAAACGTTTAATTGATCAAACAAAAGGGCATTTTATTTTAATTTTTAACATGCCTTATTATGTTTAGAGAGTGCTGTTTTGTTTCCCAACTTTTTCTAGATTTAATGAAATAACACTGTAATCTTTATCATTTGTTACATGTGTCTAGACCAGGGGGGGGGCAAACTTTTTGACTGAGGGCCACAATGGGTTCTTAAACTGGACCGGAGGGCCGGAACAAAAGCATGGATGGAGTGTTTGTGTGAACTAATATAAATTCAAAGTAAACATCATTACATAAAAGGGTACGGTCTTTTTTTTCAATAGTTTTATTCATTTCAAACGGGCCGGATCCTGCCCGCGGGCCGTAGTTTGCCCACGGCTGGTCTAGACCCTCATGTTGGATAGAATTGATTGTTTTTTAAGGTCTTCTTTTTATCCAATTAAATATTAAGTTAGGAAAGTAGGAAAAATGTGGCTTACTTTTTTGTTAGGGAGTAAGAAGTAGCCAATCGAGTTCATGTAATGTTATGTATTGTAGAGGAAAATGAGGATGTAGAGAACGGGAACTAATAAGGCGCCATGTACATATCCGTGTTTTGTAGCACGCTCCCTGAAATTTGGCAGGCAGACTGGAAGTGAAGAGGGAGATGGAGCTTCTGGGTATGATGCTTATTGGAAGAACCTTTCATCTGATAAGTATGGTGATACCAGCTACCACGACGATGAAGATGAGTCTGAAGCAGAGGATGATGAAGAAGAAGATGACGAAGGCGGAAAGGATTCAGATGTTGAGTCATCAGAATTGTTTACTAATTTAAATTTAGGAAGGACCTATGCCAGTGGCTATGCTCACTATGAAGAACAAGAGGACTAGGGGAACTGCTTGCCCATTGGTGACCTTGTCTGAGAGGAGCAGGAAAGTGTGTGCTTGAAGTGCGTGTGGGTGTTCAGAAGTACTGTCACTTAGCCTTGTGCAAAAGACTAGTCACATACTGGGCAAGGGGTAGGGCATAGCATTTCTCTAGGAACTGAGAAGCAAGCTTATGGCATAAGAAAAATGATTTTCAAATGTAAGATGTTCATTGATACAAGGAATTAAGCATCATGGATTGGATTTTTACTGATTTCAGTAACCTGGTAGGTTTTGCCAATTAGATACATATATAGTATAAAGGAATAATTGGAGGGTAATATATTTGAAATTAAATTGCTGTTTTTATGAATAACACTGCTTATAATACATTCTGTCTGATTTTTTAAAATGTAATGGGTAAATAGAGTTATTGTATTTTTCCTTGTATGTCCATAGGATACAAGTCAGATGTTCTATACTAAATTTTCATTAAATCTTCATGTCATCTTACATAGTCACGATATGTGTACTTTAGCAACTGATTTTTCACAATGTACATCCTGAATAGTACCTATTAATGCCTAAGTGTATAGACAAAGGTGACTACAAAGCCATTTTTCAGACACAGAATCAGAAATAGTATTACACAGATGCTTTATCCAGGAAGTTTAATTTCTGTTTGAATAAATCTAGTATTACAGTTACATACTTTTGATATTTTATTTAATTTCTTGTTCTTAATTTTGTAAACCTTGGAAAGTATTCTAATGTTTTTGTGTAATCTTCATTTTTTTTGGTCTAATATGCGAAATAAGTAACAGAGATTAATATTGTGGTAGACACAAAGTTTTGCAGCCAGACCCCGTCATTCATGGTGGAGGTGGAGAACAGACAGTTGCTGGCACAAATTCCAGTTGTTAACTACTTATGCTGGCAAAGAATTGGGATGGAGTGGTAGAAAGAAAGGCTATGGGACTGACTGGCATTTGAGAAGTACAGAGAAAACTAGTTTTGACGACAAAAGGGTTGGATGGCTTATTCTATGGAAACATAATGAACAGCTGAGGGCAATAATGGGCTATGGAAACCAGGTGTGAGCGCCAGAGGGCCTCTGGATGCATGCAGAAAAAGCTTTCATCTCTTACAGCAGCAGGGCTGAGAAACTGAGGACCAAGCCCAGGATTTAACAGTCATAATGGATGAACTTCAGAGACAGCTGCCAATTAAGGCAAGTCCATATGCAAAGATCAGGGCACTGTTTGGGAAAATCCAGAACCCTGACAAGTGAGATGGAGACATCTGGATGGATGCTGCTGTAGGTTTTTACTCCCCAGACTCCTGAACTTTCTGAGCCTTTCAGTCAGCTCACTCCTCTCTGTTAAGGACGAGCATCCCCCATCCCATTCCCAAGCTGAACAGAAGTCTCCTTCCCTAGGCAATATGTGTCCCCTCAGGACTTGTCCTATCTCCAGGCTACTAGGCCTAGAATTAGGGTTAACTAACTAGAATTAAAATTAAGCAAAGCTCAGCTGGGCCAGCAGAGAGGAGAAACCACTATTCCCCAAAGGAGCTCCAAGAATTTGGCCAGCATGTGCTGGGAGGAGCAGGAGTATGCTTGAGACTAGAATCCGAGGATGTTGATAATAGGGGTCAAAACAAAATGAGGGGAAGTTTGATAGCACCACATTGGGTTCTTAGGTTACAGGACTTGACTTAATAGGACTTAACACCCTGGCTCCTGGGAGATGGTGAATAACCTCTAGAAACATGGAAAAAGCTATGGCCAATTCTGAGCAAAGCTGAAATGCCTGTATTACTGTGGCCGATGGTGGAGAGAAGAATTAGAAGGGTGAGGAAAATGGGCATGCTGTAATGGATAGATTATCTTTGGCTGGAAGATCATCAGATGATTACGGAAAAACTGGAAGGCCCAGGGACAAACCATTTAATAAGGCCGTAAAGACAAGAATTGATGGGGATGGAAAGGGGTCAAGGGTCACTAAAACTTTAGCGGTAACTCTAGGCTACTGCTCACAAGAGAAACAAACTATTACAAAGTTTAGTTCGCTGATAGTAATGGGTGATAAGACCCTAAAAAAAATAGTGGCCAAGTGGCAATGCCTAATTGCCAAAGTCAGATGGGGTCACAAGTATCAAAATGACACTCAAACTGGGAGTGATTATCCAAGGGGGCCTGGCCTGCAGAGAGTTATGAAGAAGGCTAATAGGATATACACAACCCCCTTAGGGGTAAAATAATTAACTGGGGGACATTTTTCTTTCCATCTCTGACACTGGGCTTTCCATGATTAGAAGTCTGTGTCCTCAAAGGGGGCATCTTTCTTCATGGTACCCAAAAAGCACTCGACTGAATTATAAACTCTGCTTATTGACTTGGCATTTTTAGCTTTTTATGTCCAGGGATCTGCATACAAGAAGAGAAATCACTGTCTTGGCATAGAAAGTGATTGCATCAAGAGGAGATAGGGCTGCCTTTATGTATTGGGCAGGGAAGAATATCAGTGGAGTTCAGGTGATCCACTTGAGTTTCTTTGGTCGCTTGTCCATAAATGGACATGGCACTCTACTCCAGCCTATGGTGACTAGATCCCAGGGGATGAGGGTCTGGGTTATACCACCAGGTAATCCACTGAGACCAGCACAGGTAGTGGCAGGCAGGAGGTGACAATAATTGGGAAATATTTTTCCTCTTCATTCTGGTCATGGTTGGTAAACTGCTAGAATATTGTAATGATGTATGTGAGGGTGACTTTTACACGTCACCTACAAGCTTCTGCTCATGTTGAATGTATTAGTCCATTTCAGAGGTGTCCTTAGTGTTGCCATGGAGTCAGAAGAGGCTCCTGTTGAGCTCGCCAGCCATGAGACTGGCTTCTGGCTGAGCGGTGCTCCCTCTGTGGGAGCGCACTGACCACCAGGGGGCAGCTCCGGTGTTGAGTGTCTGCCCCCTGGTGGTCAGTGCACATCATACCGACCGGTCATTCTGCCATTCAGTCGATTTGCATATTAGGGTTTTATTATATAGGATAGAAGATATTTCACGCTACCCCCTTTTATTCAAGTGGAAGAGTAGATTTGGTCCCTGCCACTTCATTCTGGTTGCAGTTCAGTCACAATCTTGACATATTTTACTGCAAAGAAACTAGTCCTTTGAAGCTGACTCTGACATATTATTTTCCATCCACACTTATAAGGGTTTTATTAGTATGGATGACAAAAATCTACTTGTAATACTGTGTGTATCTATTTCTAACTCTGTTAACTTAGTTATACATACATCTTGCCTTAAAAAATCCTGTCAGTAGTTTTCCATCAGTATAAGAAGAATTCTTACTACCAACTTTACATTTAGGCAATATAAGCTTTAAAAATTATATTTATGCAGGTTTAATGTAAGTACATTCTTTTACTTGTCAGGAGAAATCATGGCAACCAATGATCCTTGATTTAAAATTTTTTTTTAAATAGTTACATACTCATATTCAGAGAAGAAAAGTCCTAGGGTGAACTTGGTGAGAATCCTGAAGTTCTGATGGATCTCTTGGGGAGGAGTTGATTATTGTTATTTCTTTTTAAAATACATATTTTTTCATTGATTTCAGAGAGGAAGGGAGAGGGGGAGAGAGAAACATCAATGATGAGAGAGAATCACTGATCAGCTGCCTCCTGCATGCCCCCCCTACTGGAGATCAAGCCTGCAACTCAGACATGTGCCCTGACTGAGAATCAAACAGGCGACCTCTTGGTTCCTGGGTAGAAGCTCAGTTGGTGAGCCACACCAGCTGAGCATTATTAATTTCTATATCTTAAAAAATTAAGCATGGATTGCTCCTTGATGACTGAGAGGAAGGCACAAATGGAAGAGCAGAACTCTGCAGATCCTCATCAGATTTACAAAGTTAGAAAGAACCCTGCATCATCTAGGTTAGTTCCCCACCCTACTCAGAAGTCATCCATAGATCACTAAGTTTATCTAAACTATTTAAATACTGTGCTTCTTTTTTTAAGAACTATAACTAGTTGTGTCTATATCTTAATAGGAAATGAATATTATGATATAGAATAAAGTTAGCCATATGCACCTGAGGCTTAAATAGATAGGCTCATGAGATCCTGACTCTTGGATAGATTTTTAGAGTTTTGGCAACATTAAAAATCTATTTTAGTGTGGTAGGCAGAATAATGGCTTTCCAAAGATATCCATGTCTTAATCCCAGGAAACGGTATGTTATGTTACATTGCAGAGGAATTAAAGTAGCAGATGGAATTAAGTTTGCTAACTAAATACTCTTAAAACAAGATTATTTGGGATTATCTGGATGGGCCTAATGTAATAAAAAAGGTGGAAGAAGGAGGCAGAAGAAAAAATCCAAAGTGATAATGATGTGCAAATGGCTCAAGTCTCCCTTGCTGGTTTTGACTATGGAGGAAGGGGACTGTGGGCCAAGGAATAAGGGTTAACTTCGAGAGAGGAAAAAAAAAAAAAGGCAAGGAATGAATTCTCCCCTGGAGCCTTCAGAAAGGAACACAGCCCGGCCAACACCTTGTTCATAGTGCAGTGAAACCTGTGTCAGACTTCTAACCTACAGAACTATATATATAAAAGGCTAATATGCTAAGTGTCTGACCGTTTGACCGTTAGCTATGATATGCACTAACCATCGGGGGCAGATGCTCAACCCACAGGCATGGAAACATGGAACAGACTGATGAATCTCAGAGAGAAAGGGGGAGAGTGGGAAGAGATTAACCAAAGATCTTATATGCATACTAGAGACCCCTCAGGGGATGTCGGACTGCCGGGTTTCAGCCCAGTCCTCGAAGGCCAGGCCGAGAGACCCCACCGGTGCACAAATCCTCTGGTAAGATAAGTTTGCATTGTTTTAAACCACTAAATGTGTGGTAACTTGTTACAGCAGCAATAGGCAACTAACATACTTAGTTATCTCCTAAATCTTAAATGCAAATATTAACTCTTTGGTCTGTGACTAGAAGATCAAATGTTTTCATAGAGCATAATTATTATTTCCAAACAAAATTTAAATGCTCCCAGAGTTAATGGTGAAGTAATTATTAGTTAAACCATAACTTAGGTGCAGACACTGCAATAGAATTTCTCAAAAAGTGGAAATAGAAGATGGGAGAAACAAAGTTTTCCATAACATTAGCACATTGTCTGACAGTGTTTATGTTAATGAAGCAATTTAAAATGGACTCATGAAACCCTATACTCTTTGGGATACTGTCACCAGGCTGCAATGAAAACAAAAGATGCTAAATTATTGATACTGGCAGTCATTATGTTATATTTTTTTAGAGTTCTTTATTCAATACCACCTATGAGTCTTTTGTAGACCACTGAGATTTTAATGAAATCCCAAAGCAAACCCACACTAAACACTGGAGAAGTAAGAGTTCATTACAGTATAACTTCCCTGGGCTAGATGTATGTTGAGAATTATAAACTTGAGTTAATGTAAGAGAATGTGCAAAGAAGAAATGCTCTGTGATTGCTTTTCATATTTGATAACTTGCATAGTCCTGAGAATGCAATTGTGGACCCCTCAAGTTAATGGGATGTACCTGTTAAGAGGGCATAGTTCTTTTTGTGCAAAGCCTATAAGCTGAACACAGCTATAATAGGCAGAGTAAAAATAGTAAGAGACTTTGTAAATAGCTCATGCAGCTGTAAAGTAGAAACTAATTTTTACATGGTTAATGCTAGGAAATGACTCCTATATCGTATAATCACAATTGTAATATGCAGGGTGCATGCGCTTGCTCACACACACACTTATACATTGCTATCTTAAAGTTTGAGACTTACATATTACCTGTGTAATATGTTTATATATTCCTTATTATATAAAATAAATACAAAATCTCATTATTTACTTGATTCTAATCCTAGATATCAAGTTTTTCTTGGTCTCCAAGAAGAAAAGGTTTAAAAAACAATGAAAGCACGGTTGAGTGGATCCACTCTACCAAGTTGGCATTCCAAAAATATTGCTCATTAAAACCTTAATCTTCCTTTAGTGGTTTAGAAATGGTAGCAGGAGTTGTTGGATTTAGCTTCTTCACTTAGAGCAGTGGTTCTCAACCTTCTGGCCCTTTCAATACAGTTCCTCATGTTGTGACCCAACCATAAAATTATTTTTGTTGCTACTTCATAACTGTAATGTTGCTACTGTTATGAATCGTAATGTAAATATCTGATATGCAGGATGGTCTTAGGCAACCCCTGTGAAAGGGTCATTCGACTGCCAAAGGGGTCGCGACCCACAGGTTGAGAACCGCTGACTTAGAGGGTTAAAAAAATAAAAACACTTAATGGGAACATTACATCCCATTCACCAGATATTCCTCGAGGCTCTTCTGTACAGCAGTAATGAATATTCACTGGGAGATTAGCTGACATAGCCACTATGATCAAGTTCTGCAGTTGATACATAAGAAATGTAATAGGGATTCATGGATTCAAAAAATGTATGCTCTTATTGAAATAAAATAGAAGTAAAATAGAAATTGATTTTAGATCAGACAAAACTTAGTCCATCAGTTTCTGCTTTGAGAGCCCATTTCAACTGAAAACTCACCATTAGGAAGAATGTATTAGCTACTAAAATGGCCACTGATAAGAATATAATCATGTATAATTAAAATAAATGTATTTGTATAAGACTACATCTCAAATAATAAAGCACTCATGATAAAATCAGATGTATTTCCCCCCCTGGCATTTGTCACTTTTCCTTTCAAAAGGCATTTATTTTGGCTGGCCTTCCGAGAATTCCTGATTTCTCATCATGTTGCTGTCCTCTGTACTAGTGTGTAAGACCACCGTGACCTTCATTTATATTTAAACCATGAGCTAACTCTAGAAATAGATGTCATATCGCCCACTGAGAAAACTGCTAGGTTAGCAATCTGTATTACAGAAACACTATTTTTAAGAATAACTAAAAAGAGAATAGTTTTTTAACAGATATGGCAAAATAAGAAAGACCAACATGAGTGTGGCAAAGAGTGAGAAGGGCCTGCCACCCACAGGAAAGTAACTGCATCCCAGAAGGTTCCATGGTCCAGCAGGAGGGCTGCTGGGTGAATGCTGAAACCCAATGCAGGAACAGTTGGTGGGACCACAGCCACACATGCAGCTTTTGGTAGCAGGAGAAAATACAGTAGGCCCCCTCTTATCCATAGAGGACAACCAGTGGATAGTACCAAATTCTATATATACACCATTTTTTCCTACCTTTCACTTAAAGGAGGCACTTTATGGCCTGTCTTTGGCATATCCAAATTGCCAGCTTCACTATTCTTGCACTTTAGGGCTGTTATGAAGTAAAATAAGGGTGAGTGGGACACAAGCACTGCCATAGGGCGATGATCAATCTGAGAACATGAGACGTCTACTCAGTGACCAATGGGGAGGGAGCGTCTACAGTGTGGAGACACTGGACAAAGGAAAGATTCACATGCTGGGTGGGACAGAGCGGGAAGGTGCGGGATTTCATCATGCTACTCAGATGGTGCACAATTTAAAAGTTATGAATTGTTTATTTCTAGAATTCTCCATTTTATATTTTTGGATCTTGGTTGCCTGAGGGTAACTGAAACCATGGAAAAACAAAATCATGGATAAGGGAGGTCTACTATACTTGAAAGAGGATTTTAGGGTCCATGATGTCACCCTTCATCCATTTGTAATGCCAATGTGGTTTCTACCCAGTCCACCTCCCACTTCTCAGAGACTGTTTCATTAAGTCTACCAGTGATCCCCATGCTCTACACATCCAAAGATCAGCTTCCTATTCCCTTACCTAGCCTATCCTCAGTATTTTACATCAGTGGCTACTATCTTTCCCCTCAAACATTTTTCCTTTGGTTTCCACTATATCACACTTTCCCATTTTTCCTCCTACCTTGTTGGCCATTCCTTGTTAGTCTCCTTTACTGGCTTTGCCTCCTTTCTCCACTTTAAATACTATATCATATTTAACTGCTGTAACTCAACATGTCACTGTACATATCCAACCTACATGATCTTAACTAGTGCCAAGGCTTTAATTCTATCTTCCAAACGTAAGGTACTGCTGCTGGAGACATACGATACTGGGGTGTGGGAGAGCATGGTAGCACAGGGAGGCTGAAAGGGAAGAGGGCGCCTTCTTGTCTTCCTTGTTCCAAGAAAAGAGACCACAGAGTTGTTGGAACAGGAAGGCCCTGAAGTAGGACAGATGGGGTCTGAAAGGCGGAGAAGGTAATGATAATCATCCAATTAAAGATACACCCTGGTGTCAGAGCCCTCATTTCCCACAGTACTAACCATTCTTACGTCTCAGTTGTGCTGTGTCTCTCTTGACCAGGGCCATGAGCCCCAAGTAGATGACAGGGCTGTGTATGCTGCCTCTCAGATCATAGGGATGATTGCAAAGCGTGGTGCACCATGCTGAGCCTCCAATGACTGTTATCATCCTGGTTAAATCTGGACAGAGATAGAGGAAAACAGGCATTTAAATGTTGCTCATTGAAAAGGAAGTGTGTGTGGTGGTGGTGGTGGTGGGGGGGGGGCAGAAGATGTACAGAAGACAGATGACAAGCTGAGAGTAGGGGGAAGTGAGGTTTGTTTAGAATTTTCTGGGGTGAGGAACATATTTGTGAGGTTCACCTGTGTTTTTCTGCGTCTAGTCTTTCCAGGCACATAAGGTTGGGGCATCGAAGTGGGAAAGAAATTGTATTTCCATGCCCCCATGAGGTTTGGTGTGACGTGACTCTCTTTAGCCAATGAAATGTGAGTAGAGGTGCCATGTGATGCTTTGGTCAAAGTACTTAATTCCCACATGAAGCTGCCCTGTGAGCTCCTGCCGGCTTTGTGATCACAGGTGCCCTGAGTGTTGCTTTGCAAACTGACTCCTGTAGGTGGAGGGTGAGGAGAGCCCAGGGAAAGACGCAGAACACTCCGGTTGGGTAGGTGGCAGTTTAACAAGCCAGGGAACTTACCCACAAGGCTTGTGCTGAGCAGTTGCGAGACGAGTAGATCTCAGCACCTCAGGCAGAATCTGAAGTTTCTATAGATTTGTTGTGGTCAGTCATGTGTACCATCCAGATGGTGCTAACTGCACATTGCTCTCCCCAGGCTGTGTTCTCAGCTCCCACTATGGGAATGGTGGACAGAACCTACATTCCAAAAGCAGGGGAGGGGTGAGGAGCCTCTGATTGCTTGGGCCCAGTTCCCAGGTCAAAGGGCAGTGATATCGTCATGGTAACTTCCCCCACAACAGGATCAAGCCAAGACCATGCCTCCAGGACAGATAGCAGATCTGGGTGAGTAAGAAGCACTTCTGTTCTGTTAAGCCCTCGATATTTTGGTGTTTTCTGTTACCACAGCATGAAACAGCCAGTCCTGACCTGCACACATAGATGTTTTTGTGTTTAGCTTGTTCCTTAACTGGAACTCCCTCCAATTTTCTGCACCTTCGTCTCTTCCACTGATGGTTGATAACCAATTGTCTGCTTTTCGAAGGAGTCTGAAGCTTTGGAGCCTTTCTGCCTTTTCACTTGTACCTTCTTGAATAAAATGTGCTTAGATGTAGCATCTGAATTAAACACTTCCCAATCCATTTATGCTGGCTCCAACAAGAGAATTTTTTGAAACATGGGGAGGAAATTTTCTCATTTCTTTGATTTTATGGGTGAACACAGTATACCATAGAAACAGTGAATGGGATGCCAACCAGATAGCAGAAAAGGACTTTGGAACTGCCGGACAAAAAAAAAAAAAAAAAGAAGAAGAAAGCCAGTAGGAAATAGTATGCTTGTGTAACTTTGATAGAAACTACCGAGGATTTGACATTCTTTCTTCTCTAGAAATCCTGGTTCTTGAATAAATGAAGGAAGAAGTACTCGTTTTGGTGTGGGGACTTCCTTAAAATTCTCTTTCTCTTGGCTCTTATTTCATGCCATTATAATCTTTGTACTCAAGCGGCCTCTGAAAGAAGGATCCAAGATCCTTAATGAAGGAGGAGGGGACACAGTGGTTCATCTAACTTGAATTCTTATCAGGTCTTCGGAAATCTTAGTCTGGTATTCCCCAGCCAAAGAAAGAATAATTTCTGATGGAAACCAGGGACACTTGAGAATTCTGACAAAAAAATCCATTTCTAAAATACATTTAATTCATTTATAAAATACACACAATCTAGAGTACATTCATTTACCATCTAAATGAGGCTTCAATGGATCCAGCCGAGTGTAGTTGCAGTGCTAGGTCTCAAGGCAGAGCTCTGGGCACTACTTTAACCTGTGGGCGGCGTCATTATACATGGCAATCAGCACGATGGCACCTGCTCATTAGGAATTCATTGCGTGCTCACGCGGCTATAATGCACTTCCATTTGTATTCCACAACAATTTAGCACTGGGGACTTACAAGGCATTTGATCAATCTTGTGTGGCGCTCTTGTTGTTACTCCAGGCAAATTAATGTGAAGACGAGTGCAACATATTAAGCAGATTTAATTGTTCATTGATCAAGCAGTACCTCTGAAATGCATGCACTTGAAGATGTAATATTTCCTCAGATTTTGAAGGTGTGAAAATATATCGGTTATCCTGTTAGATTGAGTGATGGAAGATGAACATTGAAATATATGCAAAACTTATTAACTCCTTTTTTTTTGACATGAGGTGTTTTTTGACATGAGGTTATATTACGTATGTATGGTCTCATAAAATCATAGTTTTTTGTCATTAATTAAAACAGTACTGAATTTACAGATTAGTTTTTTTTTGCTTTTCCTTATTTTAATGGGTTTAAAATGATTATGAAAGGTGTGACAGCTGTTGAACTTTGAAATTTAGTACCTCCTCACATTTTACCAAGCTGGGTGAAGCCATCACAACTTGAGAATATACAACATCTTCAAAGTAATAGTAAGACATAGGCTATAATGCCGGGAACTGGGATTTTGTAAACGTTACCATGTTACTCAAAGAAAGCACTTATCAGAAAAGAGGTTGCAGGAGAAAAAAAAAGGCGAAATCCCTCTTCTCTCAAACTTAACTGCATGTAAATGTTGCCATGTGGAGCTTTTCTAAACAGCCTTGTTTTATGAATGGTTGTTATCAATGGATTCTGCTTCATCATCTTAGTATTTTAAGTAATTCCAAAATTCAGAGGTTTGCTCCGATTAAGAAAAGCCTGTCTACTCTTTCTTTCTTGCTTTTATATATTTAAAAATATAAACTTAGAATTTCTTATTTTGTAGAAGGATCCAGAGACAATGAGATTATGAATTAAAGGCAGTTTATAGAAAAACAGGCCAGTCGATACATTATGTGAGGGGCTAGGACTGGCAATATTTCTGACTTTGATATTGGAGCAAACACCTGAAAATTGTAAGTGTGGAATTGCAACCGTTTGGAAGAGATCATTATGATGATTTAGTGCAATCTTCTCAGCTTACAGGTGAGGACATGGAAATCTAGTTATAAAATTAAAAGCCATTTTTTTTTTTTTTTTTACCATCAAGAGAACTTATATGCATAACCCATAGACACAGATAATAGTATGGTGAAGGCCTGGAGAAGGGATGGGGGAAGTAGAAAGGGTCAATGTGGGAAAAAGGGGGACATCTGTAATACTTTCAACAATAAAGGTAAATTTAAAAACAAAACAAAAATTAAAAGAAAGAAGAGCGTTTAGAAATGGCACTAGTAGGCACCGCATAACAATTAACAAAGAGTAAAAGGCCGTTTGTGACATTTTGCTTCGGGTACTGGATTAGAAAGTATGAGATTTAAGTTTGGTACATTTAATTAGATTTAGAGTTTGAGCTTGTAAGGAATTTCTATTTATTTTAGTTGGTTCAGATGATATTAGATCATTAAACAGTCCATGAGAGATTATTGTTGACACTATGATAAAAAGTTTAACAGGATGAAGCCTCTTTGTTATCAAATTTTTTATTCTTCTTTGATGTATTGTTCATTTGGTGAAGTTTTAATCTCATGTTTTAGTGGTTTCCTGGCTTTGTAGTTTATGACTCAGATAATGCTATTTAATCAGTGGGTCAGACTAATAAACCCAACCTTGTGCTCACTAAAATTTCAGAACAAACAGAGTTGAATGACTGTGCTATCTTGTCAGCACATGGCTTTTTTTAATGTGCAATTGCTCACGGAGTTATTGCCCAGTTTATGTTGTAAGCTTTGGAGCAACGAGAAGCATGTCTGTGTAACTTGATCTGAATAATTTTTAATAACATATGAAGTTACGTTAGAGTAAATTATGGCAATAGCAATAACTTATAATATTAACAATTAAATTTAAAATTCATTTATTCATAACTACTCTATGCATGGCACTGTGCTAAGAATTAGATATGAATTATCTCTGCAAGATAGGTATTATTATTTCCATTTTACACATGAGTTAATTGAGGCTCCAGAAGGTTAAATAATTTGCTGAAGATTCAGTTATTACATGTTACAAATAAAAAGCAGCCTGCTTTAATCCAAAGATCACAATGTTCCATTGGATATGTTCAGTGGTCGGCAAACTCATTAGTCAACAGAGCCAAATATCAACAGTATGATTGAAATTTCTTTTGAGAACCAAATTTTTTAAACTTAAACTATATAGGTAGGTACATTGTTATTAACTTAATTAGGGTACTCCTAAGGCTTAGGAAGAGCCACACTCAAGGGGCCAAAGAGCTGCATGTGGCTCGTGAGCCGCAGTTTGCCAACCATGGTTCTTGAATGACATCTGTCCCTTAGGTGTGCTGTGTTTTACTGTATTCCTATCACGACAGAGTAGTGCTTCTCAGATTTGAATGTGAGGATCTAGTTAAAATGCAGATTGTGATTCAGTGGGTCTTGGGTGGAGGCCTGAGAACCTGAATTCCCAACAACCTCCCAGGTGATGCCAGCGATGCTGGCCTGTGGACCACCACTTTGGGTATCGATCTCTAGAGCAGAGATGCCCTACTTGGTGGGGAAGGAATGTTGGGAAACACGCTCATCAGATCTTCATGGGAAGCATTTAGAATAACTTTCAACCTATTGTGTTTTCCTGTTCCTGGAAGAATCTCACCTGCTCTTCTCCACCCCCTAAGGTGAGGCTGAAGAGAGCCTTGGATACTGATCAGAGGCCTGCTACTGGGATAGAAAAGGATTGAAAAGGACTGATCCAGCCGGTTCAGAATAGAATATCAAAAAATCAGTTTGAGGCCTGGGTGAAAGCATCCATGCTAAGGCAAAGGGGAGAGAAAACATAAAGGGAGGGAACTGAGGTAGGGAAAGAAGGGATGCGAAGGAAGGAGAAAGATGAGAAAACGTGAAGGAAAATAACTAATCAAGGAGAGCCTCTCTTTAAGGTGACAATGATGTGAAAATATAAGCATGAAGGTATTTGGTGGAAGAGCATTCCAGTCAAAGGGATCAGCAAGTGCAAAGGCAGTCACTGTGGCTGGAGTAGAGAGGGAAAGGGAAGAGCAGTGAGGTTAGGGAGATAGCTAGAAACAAAGTTCGATGGGACTTTGTAGATCAAGGTCAGGAACTGAGAGGAGGCTGAGCAGAGGGGTAATATGATCTGACTTGGGCTTCAAGAGGGCCCCTCTCATTGCTGTGTAGGAGCAGGGAGACCAATAAGGAGGCCAGTACAAGGGTCCAGGTGAGAGACAGTGGAAGCTTAGAGTAGGGTTTTGGTAACTGGGAATGTTAAAAGTTGGTTGGATTCTGTGTTCCTTAACTTAGTGTCTGAAGTCCAGCTGAAGGAATCAAGCTGGTTAATTCAAGGAGCCCTACTGTCTACTACAGTAGTATGGCTGCCTTGTGGGCCAGCTGCACCAGAATCCGCTGTGGCTTTTGTTAAAATAAAGATTCCCTGGACATGCTCAGTCTCCATGGAATATCTGGCCAACGAGGCCCAGGAATGAGAGATTAATAGCTCCTGCTGTAATTCCCTCGCTGGATACATTTTGAACCACTGCCTGGTCCTTACAAAAGAGAGAGAGAGAGTTGAGTCCTTGCAAAGATTTGTGTCTTGTTAGCCATTTCAAGCCCATACTTTAAGTCCCTGCAGGCCAGAATTGAGAACATATTGTGAGCTTAATAATGAGAACTGGAACAGCTCACTGTTTTGGCCTAAACTCTCAATATGGGATGCCTCCAGCAGGCTGTTCCATTTCAGCCTTATCAGGGGCTTCATCAAACTTTCTGGCATTTTTACATTGATTTTCATATTATGGAACCTTTTGGGTAGACTTGATTTTTAGCTTTAGAGATTATAAATATTGCCAGTCCAGTGTGGCTCAGTGGCCGAGCGTCATCTCAGGAGCTAAGAGATCATGGTTAGATTCCTGATCAGGGCACATGTTCGGGCTGTGGGCTCAGTCACCAGTAGGGGACATGCAGGGGACAGCCAATCAATGGTTTTCTCTTATCATTGATGTTTCTATCTTTTTCCCTCTTCCTTCCTTGCTGAAATCAATGAAAATATTTTTTAAAAAGAGATTATAAATACTAACAACTGGACCTAGAGTTTTCTTAAGCTTGTGTCTATATGATCCCCAAAGTGTGAAGCTATGTGTTTAAGACATGAGAAAGGAGATTTGGCATAACTTTCTAAGGCTATTCTGCTTTCTTGTATATTCATAAATGAATACTCTCTATTAACAAACTATTTTTTGTTTTGTTTTTTTTTTCTTCTTTTATTTTAATAACAAACTATTAATGTAATAAAATAGATTTCCTTGGCTTCCCAAACAGCAAATGATGCTTTGAGATGAGGTAGTGAGGATTAAAGCATTAAATAATAGCTAATAGTTTTGTTCTGCCTTGGTTTCATTCCCTCTACTACCTTCTTTATTGCCTCATCCTTAATCTTTTCCGTAGCTAAGAGTGAATACTAAGCTGTTTCTCTAAAATCTTTTGCCATGGTATGCACTTCCACTGGAACCAGGGTATTACGTGTGTTATGTGTGTCCCTGAACTAAAATTCTTCATGGCTTTATGGCAAAGCATTGTGATACCATGCTGTATGTCATATAACAATTTCTTTCCTGCTTGCCTATTGTATGTGAGTTTTCCCAGTTTTACACTATAAAATAATGAAATATGACACTGCTCTAAACATTTTGATATAACTTACTTCATTTTATCTGGGGCTATTTTTTTTTTAAGGAAAGGTTCCCAAATGTAAAATCACTGGACTAATTTATAAGAGATTTAAAAAAATTATAACTTATTACCAGATTGTTTCTCAGAAAACTTGAACTGATATTCCATGCCATGCCATGGGTAATATTTCCTCTTAATTCATCAGAGCAGTATAAAATTGAAGCCCTTAATATATATATTGCCGTTTAATAGTTGGCACTTAGCCTATTACTTAAATCTTTTTATCATCTTTCCTGTGGTTACAATAGGGTACTTGTAAAATTGGGACATGAATTTAGGGCAGAGTCAAAGTGACAGCTTTCCTGCAAATGGCTCTCTGGCTCAGAACTGTTGATTTTCGGTCTCTTTGGCCCATTTTGTAAGACACATCCTGACCAAATGGAAGTTCCAGGTACTCCACCCGTCTGTTGCTTTGCAGAGAAGTTCTGCTGCTGGGCAGAAGAGGGCACTGCTTGTTTGTACCAAGTAGGGACAAACGTGTCTGACCCATTTAGGGAGAGTAATTGGTGCCAGAGACAACGCTTCACTTTGGGGTCCGAGGACTACTGTGGGGAAGGCCTCAGCTCCACCCATGCCTGACGAAATCTGTTAAGCATTCAGTTTGCTGTTACTCACTGAGCTTAGAGTTCCAGGTTGTAGAGGTTACATCGCTGACACCAAGGTCTTGGCATCCAGGCAGGCACCTGCCTCAAGTGGGAGTGCTGGCTTCCCCCAGGAGACAGCAGCCCAAGCCCAATACTGGCAAGACTCTGGGAAACCAGGAGGTCAATTAGCATTTGATGAGTGGTGAAGGCCAGGAATTTAGAGAGGCTGGGATAGCAAGCAGACTGGGAAGGTAAGGACATTTTTGTTAAAAGTGCGAAGTGCTACTGAAGATTTTCAGGCCAATCATATTTCTTCTTTTTTTTTCTTCCCTTTAAAAAGCCACAAAGGACATGTACAAACGCATTATTAGTGCAAAAGGTTAAATCTTAACACAGAAGGCTGAATAATCCTTAAAGTCCCTTTCTTACCTTCTTGTTTCACTCATACTCCCTTCCTCAAAGACCACCACTGATAGATAAAGTTAGATGATTTTGTGGACATACTAGTATATAGGTCACATATATCTTTTTTCTACAAAAGTGGGCTCTTACAATACATACTACCCCCAAACTAGTTATTTTTTCACTTAATCATAAGACTTATCACTGTTTCCCTAAGAGTTCACATAGGTCTACCCTATCCTGTATATGACTTGTGATACGAATGATCATGAGCTAATTAACCATTATGCTGATGAGAGACATTTAGCTTGTTTTCAGTTTTCATTATTACAAATAATGCGAAGTGAATGTCCTTGTGTGTATGACTTTGTGCACAGAATTGCTTCTGTAGGATGAATGCTAGATGTAAAATTGCAGGGTCAACTTTTATGTGCATTTAAACATTTAATAGATATGGTCAAATTACCCTCACAAAGGGAGACTGTAACTTCTTAAAGCCATTGATATGAGTCAGATGTCACCACAGGCAGCTAGCTCTACAAACACAGTCCACAGCCACTAATACTTCTTTTTAACGAGTGGTAGTTTGTTCCCTAACTGAGGACTCATCTCTCTGCTGCACATTGCAGGCTGTTTCCTGTCCAGCTGTGGGCTGGAGGGGAGAGATTTCATCTTAAGGCCTATGTGGTAGTGAGAAAACCGCCAACAAAATAGGCTGGTGTGACTGCAGGGTTCAGAGTAACCTTGGAGGGAGTTCAAAACCAGGAAAACTTCCTGGGGGAGGTGTCTCCACATGGAAATCTCGGATACCATGGAAGAGCCTCATTTAGGAACGAGACAGCTCAATATCTGCTGACTCAGGGAGAGTCAACAGGGACTTCACTTTTAACCATTTCCAGGCCCCAAAGTCCAAAGAAACGTTTCTGCCACATCAGAACTGTGTTAGCTCCTCATCCCTTCTCACCCTACACCTCCTTCTCCCATCCCCACATTCTGGAAGCAGAATCAAGTGTGGAGCAGAGAGCAGGAGGAGGGACCACCGCCACTCTCCACTGCCCCCAGCCATGGGAGCTGGGGAAGGGAGATCAATGCTGAGTTAATAGAGGACTTCAGGGCTTGCTACTTATAGGGTTTGGAGAATCAAATTCCTGAATTGAGATTGTGTTTTACATAAAATTGAACAAAAGGCCCTATTATTTCAGAGTTGCCAGGAAATCTGGGACTTGCTCAAATCAGGAACCTTCATTCAGACATAAAGCCTAGTTCTCAATCTTAGCTGCACTTCTGTGCCACGGGGGAAACTTTCAGAAATCCCAAGGCCCAGGCCATGCCCCAGACCAAATACATTAGAATATTGGCAGGTGGGGCCTAGGCGTCAGAATCATTGCAGCTCCCCACGTGATTTTAATGTGCGAACAGCGCGGGGCAAAAAAACGAAGTTGCATTTTATAACAATCAAGAGACTGTTCCCTGTGCTGGAAACACTTTGGTTTGTGCTAACCCCAGGGTCTTTATCATTGAACTTCTTCCAGAACTGATGGACAAATTACAGATTTAAAAGTAAATTTTAAACTTTAAATATAGTTTTCCATGTTACCTAACTCTGTAAAAGACACTCTAATATATATATATATATATATATATATATATATATATATATATATATATATATATAATGTAAACCATGTTTGGCATTGATAATTGAGAAGTCTGTCTATAACCCAAGCTGCTAAGTTGAAAAATGGCTGTGGATTTTATAAGTAGGCCATCGTGGGATGAGCTTTCGATTAAGTTTGTAGAGGGACATACTCTAATTTACCGTGACATACAGATTTGACCACACGATGCTTTGGGAGCACTGCAGAGAGTTTTGGTTGGTTTGGCTGAATTGCTTCAATACCAAGAAGAAGAAACTTGGAGAAAGCTGCAGCTTGGCAGAAAAGGCAAGGAATTCACTTGTGATTTTTTTTCTCATACTAACCTCTTCCTCCGTGTATTTATTGATTCCCAAATGTGGAGTGTTTGCATTGACTGCATCAGAATCCCTTTGGGAGCTTCTCAAAGTATTGATTTCCTGGCCCAGCCCCAGACCTCCAGAACCAGCCTTTCTCTGGGTAGGAGACGGGGGAAGCTGGGCAACAGTATTTTAACAAGGGCTCTCACGTGGTTTTGAAGCCCAGCCACAGGTGAGCAGTCCTGGCAAATGCCAACTGGTGATGAGACCTTGGAGTAAGTATAAAACCTGCTGTGGGGAGAGATAAGCCATCAATTAGGGATCAAACTGCTAGCTGTTTAAAACACTTATTATGGACTGTGGGCTGTGTTCTTGCAGAGCTAGCTTCCTAGGGTGCCATCTGAAAGGTTCCTCAGTGAATGTTTTAAGCCATTTGAGGAGCCTTTGAGAGGGTTGCCTCTCTCTTTTAATCGGGATTCTTTCTTCTTTCATTTTACTCAAATATGCATTGAATAAAATAGTAGTTTGAAGAAGCACTAGCAGGCCCATGGCTTTGGCTAGCCCAGGTGGGACTACATATACTTACTGCCTCAAAGATAAGATGGGAGAGTCATTTACCAGGAAGAGAAATGAGCTAAAGCACCAGGAAGTCCAGACTTTAGTCTTCATCACCATCTCTGACTCCTTTTCTCAGTCACTTCTAGCTGTTGTCGTTATTAGGCTCCTGCTAACTTCTGGTTACCGATACGCTGGCAATGAGATCACCGCACTTAATAATTGGGTTTAAAATAAAAGTAAGTCCTGAGTGGTTACTCAAGCGATTCTTCTGCGAGTTACATCTTCAGACACCTTTTAACTGCGTTACTCCTTTTATTATTTGAAGAATTTCCCACTGGAAAATTCCTTTTGGGTTAAGTGTGGAGTAGCTCTATTAAGGTGTGGCTGAAGTTTAAAGTGACACTATGCTCTGCGAGAGGACCAGGGCCATGGACGTGTGGCCTCTCCTTTTTTCTACCTATGCTCAGTCCCTTGATAACCTCTTCTGGTGTCATGCACTTCATGTCGTCTCCATGTGGATGATGCCTAAAGTTAGCCCCTTGCATCAGCCTCTTTCCCAAATCCTAGATTTGCCTATACAGATGCACATTTGACATTTCCTCTTTGGTGTCTAACAGGGGCACTCAGTATGTCCCATATCAAACTCTTAATTTTCCTCCAAATCTATTCTTCCTGAAGTCTTCTCCATCTCATTACCTGGAAATACCATACTTCTGGTTGCACAGGCAAAAACATCGGAGTCATCTTTGACTTCTCCCTCTCACTCATACAACATGATCAAATTCTAGCTGCTCTGCCTTTAAATATGTCCACAATTCAATGGCTCTGTGTCATCTGCATTGCTGCTACTTTGTTGTAAACCAGGTTCGTGTCTTGCCTAAATTATTTCAGTAGTTTTCTAATGGGGACTCTTTCTTCTTTCAATTTTTTGTTTCCTTTTCCCTCTTGATCTTCTTATATGAGAGAAATCCTATGAACTATAACTCAGATCTTGTACCCTCCCCCCACCCCCACTTAATTAAAGTCCTTCAGTGGTTTCACAATTCCCAGAGGGTAAAAGCCAGAGGCCTTATAATGACCTAAAAGACTCTACATGGCCCATCCTCATACCCTCTCTGCCTGCACAGTCCACCACTGCTAGCTACATTGCCTCCTTGCTGTCCAGAGAACATAACACTGCACTTCCACAAGCTGACTCCCACCAGGCCAGCTTCCACCCTGTCACTGACCTTGCTCTTTCCTCTGGAGTGCTTTACTTTGGGATGTCCACTGACTCATTTCCCTTACCTCCTTCATGTTCTTACTCAGATTGTTTCTTCGCAGTGAGGTGCTGGCTTCATCTCAAGCTGTATGCACTCCTCTCACTCCTCTTTCCTTTCCTTGCTTTTTGTTTCACTCAGCACTGATCATTATTTGACATACTTTATGTTTTACTGAATATCTATCTATCTATCTATATATATATATCTGTGTTCCTCAATTTGAATGTAAGCTTTGAGGACAGTGATTTCTTTCTTCTTCATCATCTGTTTGGAACTACTAACAGTGATCCAATATGGACAGCTATCTGACACTTAGTTGTTCCTCCAATATATTTGTTGAAGACATGAATGAAATGAATGAGTCCTTTTGACATCACCTGAGACTTAGTGAGCAAGACAAATAGCGGGACTTAGTGACAAACTTTATGACTGATATATTTTTCAGTTAACCTTTTTCCCCCCTACTTAGAATCATATTAAATTAAAGTATCTTCAAGGGTTCTCCTGCTGGCTAGGCCAACTTTTTATTTTTGGGTGAGCTCAGGGCCCTTTCTAGTACAGTATTATTAATATACACATTGTTCATGTTTTGGTATGAGAAGTGGCAGGGAGGTAATTTGAAAAGAAACTTCATGTGTCTGTGTGTGTGTGTGTGTGCGCATGCGCACACACACACAAACTTTGATCTGCTGCTTTCGGTCAGCAGAGACTGTAAGTCCCTTGGAGCACTGCCATAGTCTGTACTGACCCTCTTTGGCATGCTGACATGAGGTGGGTTGGTACTGTGCCTTGGGCAAAGGGTGTAACCCTCCTTTCCCCATGATCATGCCTAACAAAATCTCTGTCTCTTCTAGGTTTGCAGAACTCTCAGAAAGATGTGACAGACTAGTTTGGATAAGGGGCCCAGGGCCTTTTGAAAGGGAACTGTGTTCTAACCTAGAGGTCAGCTCATACCTGTAAAGGGACATATGGTAAATGTTTAGGACTCGCTGGACAAGTGGTCTCTGTCACAATAACTCAAGAAACAACTTTGCTGTCATAATGCCCAAGTAGCTATAAACAACACTTCAGGAAATAAGCATGACCGGACTCCAGTAAGACTTTATTTACAGACACTGAAACTTGACATTCATTTAATTTTCCTGTGTTGTGAAATAGTCTTCTTTTGGTAGATATATTTTAACCATTTAAAAATGTAAAAATAATTTTTAGCTCGTGGGTCATATGAAAGAAGACAGTAGCACCTGTGACTTGGGAAACATTGCTCTAATCCTTGATTTCCAAGATAGAAAATAGTCCAGGAGCCCCTTGTTGAGGGAGGAACTTATCCCAGCACACAGGAAGTGGTGTTGTGCTTTGAGAAACACTGGACAGTGTTCACATATGAGAGGGAACTGTAACCCGGGGTCTAGGTATGGGGCAACCTTATGGGCTATGCAGGGTTTGGCAGTACTGGAATGATCACGGTGTTAGATGCCCATCCTCAGGGTTGGCAGAGCCAGTAATAAGTAGGGCCAGTGGTCTGATCAGGCATCCCAGTGTCTCTCTCTGCTGAACATTTGGAAGATGACCAACCCCTTGTGAAATCGTTGTACAATTTGGCATAGTGCTTGGGAGAGTTCTCCAGAGGAAGTTACTGGGCTTCCTGTGAATGTAGTTTTATAGGTTCAATCTAACCCTATTTGTAACCTAGGCTAGTGAAAACGTTCATATCTGTTATTCTTTTTGTTTGTTTGACTAGAGATAAGCAATCAGGAAAAATGGATGTTTTGCTATATCTGTTATTCTTAAATGATTTCTCTTTAGGCCCCAGAGTCTCATAGCATGGCAGCTCCTGGGAGCTCAATAAGTAATTAGTGATTGAAGTGTAAGAAACATAAAGCACTGCCCATTCCTTGGTCAATGTTTTTTTCTTCAAGAATTTCTGCGATTAAAAGGAAAAGGGTAAATGTGTATTGAACGTGCCTCCACAATTATTAATTATCTGCTTTCATCCTCCCCAGAAGGTAGACATTCTTGTTTACAGGTGATAAGTAACCTGTCCAATGGCTTGTCGCTAAAAAGAGGTGGAGTCCATTTTTGAACACAGGCCTCTCTGGCTCTGTACACCTCCATTGTGTTTCAATAGATGGATGTCACCCATTCTCTGTATAACACAGGAGGAAAAGTGAATTTGATGTGTTGGTGAAGATCATTTTCAAGCTCCTTCACTGTCACTAAAACCCAAATAATCTCTCTTCCACCTGGCTATTTTTCTGCTCATACCAATTAGTTTGTAGTCTTTGACAAGATACTTTAAAATATAATATACATGGGTGGGAAGAAGTAGGTTTACTATTTTTTATTTGGAGAAAGACATGCAGGTTACGATTATTACAATAGATTTATTAACTATCTCTGTTTCACATACATCTGTAAACCTACTTTTGCCCACCCTGTATAATCTATAATAATGAAAGCATAATATGCAAATGAACCGAACAGCCAAACAAGGGGGATGACCTTCCAGACACAGCTGGGGCTGCAAGAGCCAAGGCACGAGGCCTGACTCTTGCACGAATTTCGTGTATTGGGCCTCTAGTCTTTTATAAGGATGAATTCTGTCTTGCTAGTCAGCCTAAAATTTCTCTGAGAGCATTATAAACTCAGCTTTGGAATATACTTGAAAGACCCCTTCACCCCTCCCCACCAGAGTCACTCAATCCCCTTTCCTTAAATTCAAACACTTGAAAGCATATGATGCCCCTCATCTCCTTTTTCATAAATGAATCACTCTCATCATCTTCAACTGTTGCTCACAGACCAGACTGCTCACCTTTAGGTCCCTTCTGGTTTCCCTCTCTCATTCTCTCCCTTCTTCACTGTCCCATCTCACCACAGTGTCTCGGCCAGGCGGTGGGGAGGACACAGAATGGTGAGGTGACTATGCAGTTACAGATGTGCTGATGTGTCCTCCCTAAGGGACTAGAGAGAAGCCACTTCCTGGACAGTGGCCTGGCTATACCCTTGATTTCCTGGAGTACAGCAGCATGGTATATAGCTTACCTAGACAGTTTGCAGCCTGCTGACCTGAGCACTTGATGTTATGTCTTCTACTCAGATAAGATATTGAGGTAAGACCCATCAATACCAAGTATCTGTAGAGAACAATACTAGAGGGATATTTCATAATGGACTTCATGAGGACCACTAAAGGGCTTATCGAGACCATTGGAATTGTACTCTTTCAAGAGAACTATGAATATTTGGGGGCACTTATATGTGAGAAGCTACAAAGAAACACACTAGGTTGTGATGTCAGTTTCTGACTCCACCTCACTAAGAAAGTGGCGATAACACCTCTTTCAACAGTATGGCTAAGGACCTGCTTTTTAATGGTGTGAATCTTTGCAATATTTCACACTGTTCTTGTCGCACATGATATGGTTTTACTTCAGGGACCTTATAACTGAACATGGGGAGTTTTAAGTTTCTGATCATTCACTCCATCCTTTCTTTCCTCTCTTTTCACTTTCCAGGTATCTTTTGAACTAGAGTATCTTTTGATCTTTTGTGTTCCAAGGATAGGAGAGGTTTCAAAGCCAGGAGTAGACATGGAAAATAGACCTCATATTTGGGCAGCTACATCATGCTTCCAATGAGTTGCCCCTCTAGTTCCCCTGGCTGTCATGGCTTAGAACTCTGCTGCTTGACTTCCCCTTTCCATTTATGGTGGGGGCAATGGCAACCATGGAAATGCAAGCAGAGGGCCTGACTCTGGGTTAGGGGTCAGCAAGTGCTAGTTGACCTTCCCAGTTCTTCCACAGAACCCTGGGAAAGCACAATGTGCGACAGCCTGCCTGCGGGGACTCTGCCTGTGCATGCAAGAGGGGCATTAACTTTGGACCTGGCAGGGCCTTGCTGCCATTGCTACCCATACATGTTCAGGCGGCCAGTCCTCCCCACCTACCCGAGGTCATTTTAAGGAAACAAAGAGACAAAACCAGAATATATATCAAGAAATGGTAGGGTTCCGATGAAAAACTAATTAAAGGAGACAGATGGCCGACACACACTTCGTTGTCTGGATTATTTTGAAGAGTTATTTTTATAGCGTGTGAGGCAATGCTTGACAGCAGGTGCTAGTCTCCAGCATTTAGAGTGTGTCTAATAGAGCCTTAGGTAGGGGAGCAGGAATACTGACATTTTATTTTGTCATTTTCCTATTAAGATGTCAAACATACGTTTTAACAGCATTTTTAATGATTTCAGGGGACAATTTATCAGCTCTCATCTCTGAGCTACTAACACATTCACTCAGATTAGAACATCCTCTCCCTGTCTTTTCAAAGCCAAGTGTTTCATGGAAAGAATGTCAGGTATGCTATTCTTTTCAAATTAGAAAATTTAAGTGAAATATGGGCCTTACGTGCTGTTTCTTAGGATAGTACTGAGATGAAATCACTTAATTGCAAATCAGAGCTCCAGGGACCTCATCCCAGCAGTGCAACCGAAATAGCAGAGGGAGCCAGGTGAAGTCGGGTTAGGTTTCTGGCAACATCATTTTCCCATTGTGAAAGAGCGCTTAAACAGAGAGGGAGGGAAGAGCGCTCAGTGGAAGCAAGTGTTGGAAGAACTTTTAAAATTCTGACAGTTTTATCAGTTCATTCTATGACCCTTTATGCTGCTCTGGAAATCTGCAGAAAGTGTATGTAAAGAATAAAGAATCAAATGGAATGAAGAGTAGGAGAGGGAAACATGAAAGCAGAAAAGTAGTTAGAGATCTCTTTGAAGGGCTTTAAAAATATGTATTTTTTTTATTGATTTCAGAGAAGAAGGGAGAGGGAGAGATAGAAACATCAATGATGAGAGAGAATCATTGATCAGCTGCCTCCTGCAGACCCCACACTAGGGGTTGAGGCCACAACCCAGGCATGCGCCCTGACTGGGAATTGAACCTTAACCGCCTCGTTCATAGGTCAACACTCAATCATTGATCTACACCAGTCAGGCCACTGAAGGGGTTTTCAAGAAAGATTTTTTCCCCCACAAAACACTTAAGTTTAAACAACTCAGGAAAGTAGGTGATTGGACTTACTGAGGAAAAGAGGAAAAGTTCACAGTGTTAATTCAGGAACATATGCTCCCACGGATAAACAGCAAGTATCGACTTGAGATTTATGGGGTTGGAGAACTGATTGCAAAATGTGTTGGATGACTCAAAAACTATTTTTCTACCCATTAAGGAGCATTAGGAATAGAGAGTGGTTTTGAAATAAATAATTGAAAGGAAATACAAGGCTCTTCCTGGCTTAATTTTTGCTAGCAGCCCCAAGCAACTCAATACATTCCTATGTGGATAATAATTATTGAGAAATGAAATTATTACTGAAAAAATATAATCCCTACTTAGGGATACATTGCAAATTTCTTAGTTAAACATTGGTGAAAAATAAAATAACTAGCAAGCTTTTTCAAATTATATGCATAAATACAAAATCAAGTATTTCTGATAAAATATTGGCAGTAATCTTCAATTGAATATGTACTTGTGAGAACTAATTTGAGCTCTAAGAACAGGACTCTAAATCTTTACTGAAACAAGGCACTGAAAATTGTGGAAATATGTGCAGAAATGTGTCCCATCTCATATTAAGGTACATCATAGTTATTCTTTTATAGCTTAAGATGTCCTTAAGGGGACTACTTTTGCAATCAAGTGACTTTCCTCCTTTATCATCTTGTGTTCATGTCTCCATTTGCATATTTTGGTCTTTCTTTTCTTTATACATCTCCTTGAGTAATATTTGCACAATTCATTTATGTATTTTTACATGGGAGAGATAACAAAAATATAGAGTTAAAGATTGGAATATGAAATTCATCTTTAGCAATGGTGACCTCTTCATTATGATCAGACTACAATTATTGGATAATATTTGTGGACAATGAAGACAGTAGTAATCAGAGAATGTTAGAGTTGAAAGGAACTATGGAGTTCATCTATCTTAAATTTATTATTTTCAGACTCGACTCCACTCAGAAGGAACCTCATGTAGGGTTGAAGATGCTCTGACATATCAAAGGTCACATGTTATGTTGGATACCTTCTCTTTGATCCACTTTCCACATTCTCAACTCTCCTCTAAATCTTAGATGCTGATTGTTAGGGACATTATATGAATAAGATTTCTAGTGTTCTGGCTTCTAGTTGAGATTAGCTGAGGATATTGCCTAGAGACCAGAGAGTAGGGAGGAGAGTGAGGTCAAGGTATTTATCCTCCTGGTTCCTTTACTTTAGGGTTGCTATCAGCTGGCTGCATCCTTA
The DNA here is from genome assembly GCF_964212035.1 of Myotis nattereri. Taxonomy (NCBI): domain Eukaryota; kingdom Metazoa; phylum Chordata; class Mammalia; order Chiroptera; family Vespertilionidae; genus Myotis; species Myotis nattereri. The sequence continues at coordinate 60,739,140 of NC_138080.1, read as the reverse complement.
AAGTGACAGGAAGCCCTCTGCACAAAATTCTCCCTCTCTGGGCTCTGACAAGTGTTCCCTATCCTTGCTCCTCAGATTATAAATGTAGAGGCCCTACACAGTTACTAACCCCGGGTTCTACATCATTTCTGTGCTTCCCTATACTCTGCCCACATCTTTGTAAACAGTTCTTTAATTAAACTCCCCTTAAATGGCCCAATTTTAGCATGCCATCTGTTTTCTGTTGGGACCATGAGGGATATATAACCTATAGAATGACTTTCAGTTTACTTAATTTGTAATGCCCCTTGAGTTTTCTGTAAACTAATTTTTATTTAAGGTTTCACAAAGTTCTGACCGTTGACAGAACTTAGCCATTTTTAATCCTTCGATAGATGAGGGAATTGCAGTCGGGACCAGAAGGCAGAGTCAAGACGGGGGTGGCACTGGAAGTTTACATTCCATTTGCTTACATTGGCATCATAATAATTGGTGGCTCAGTTGCATTCTTTGATTCTGAATTCTATCAAGTGGATTTCTACTTGGTGACAGATCCATTTTCTGTCTTTCTACTATAAACTTTACAGTAAAGAGCAAGTCATTGTCATTTGACTGGATTATCAAGTTTGATTGACAAAGCAACAAAATGAACAGTGTTGGTTTAGACCTGTGAGATAAAGGGTGCTTTCAGAGGACTGAGGAGACCTTGATGTCTGCCATCTCTACCCTTGCCCTCTAAAATTCTGTTAACCACTAGCTTATGGTTAATAATCACTTCAACAGTAGAGCCCATTCTTGAGTTTAAGACATTGGTTTTTGTTCAAACTGTACTCTTGGTTGATCATAATAACACTTTAAACTATTGGTGATTGAAAATGACCTCAGGCAAACATGTTTGAGCTCTTTCTGAGAAAGTTTTGATTTGGGAACAGAGGGAGATCTGAAGGGTTTGAATCCTTGAATTGGTGTATAAGTGAGAGGAGGGAAGTGGAAGCAAAGAGAAGACATCTTCATGTGAGGAAAATGCATATTATAATTTTTCCAGTCTGGAGAATAAGATTCGGTTTAGAAAAAAGTTGAAAAAACTCTCAATTACAGAACCGGGTGTAAGGGATGCCAATAAAGAAAAACAGTGAGACACAGTTTGAGAGAAATGCCCATTTTACTGGTCCCAGCCTTTGGCATTATATATGAATATACATTACAGTGAATAGGGCTCAGTGAAGAATACTAATATTTTTTGACTACTTACTGCATGCTAGGGGCAGTGTTCTAAATGTTTATATTTATTAACTCATTTGATCCTCATAACAATTCCATGAGGAAAGTTGGTTATTGGTCCCTGTATTAGGTTTTTAGGGCTCTCATAACAGAGTATCACCAACTGGGTGGATTAAACAACAGAAATGTGTTGTCTCACAGCACAGTAGCTAGAAGTCTAAAATTAAGGTGTTAGCAGGGTTGGTTCCTCCTGAGGGACATACAGAAGACTCTCTTCTGGGACTCTCTCCAAGCTTCTGGCAGCATTAGGCATTTCTGGACTTGGAGATGGCCTTCTCCCTATGTCATACTGTCTCCCCTCTGTATGTGTCTAACTCTATGGCAGATTTCCCATTTTTATAAGGACATGAGTCGTATTGAACCAGGATCCACCTCATCTTAAACTGACCATCTATGAAGACCCTATTTCACAAGTACTGGAGCTTAGGACTTCAACATCTATTTGGGAGACACACTTCAACTCGTAACAATACCCATTTAAAGATGAAGAAATGGGGGCACAGAGAAGTCAGCCAAGTTGCCCACTATCACTGAGAAAATGTGGTGCTGGCTCCCAAACATCATGCTATATCCTCTCTCATAGAGGAAATGTAGGTACAGAGAGGCTGGATAACTACAGCAAAATGACTGGTAGGGTGTTTGATTGAAAGTCTTTGCCGTCTCTTGTTCTAAAGCAGAGGTGGGCATGATCCAAGTCTTATAAAATTATTTTAAATTAAGGTTTACCTTAACACTATCTAAAGATATGTCTGTTTGAGATTAGTTAACTGGCACTGGAGAAGAACAATTCATTTGACTCTTTAAGTTGAAACTCTAGAAGAAGTAAAAAAGAATGACAATCACTTTGTTCATGCCTACTCGTTTTTTATTGAAATATACTTTTTATGTAGTAAAATGTATAATTATAAGTATATAATTTGATGCATGTTGATAAATATCTGTATCTGTATGTTAACTATGGGATTGAGGTCTGAACATTATTTTGCATCCTAACTAGCAGTAGAAGTCCTCAACTAGAGAGAATTTTGAGCACCTGTCTAATTATATTATTTCACAGAAGTAATGAGAAGAAATGGTGCATAGACCAGGCCTAATTTTATTTTTCTTTGTTTTCATGATCCAAAGGTGTTTCTTTCCTTTTTTCCTGCTTTTTTAGTTCACTCTTATCAACCATCTTAATCTTTTTACTTCTTTTTATTGGAGTTTGTCCCTAATTGGAAATGGCCCCTTAGGAACTTGCCTTGGTACATTCAATCCAGCCTGATAAGGGTGTTTGAAGGATTATTATGACCATTTTTCCCCCAAGGATATAAAAGCAGCAGGGTTTGGAAAATTAGAGAGAAGCTTAAAGCAAGACGGGGAAAGGAAGATCTAAGAGTGGCAGCTTGTGTGTAGAGAATATGGCATCACCTGCTGCTTGCCAACTCTTTGCCTGGCACCTTTCTCCTCTCTCCGTCACAGCTTAGTACAGAGGCTGAGACACATGCCGCTGATTTTGACAGCATCCTCCTGACCTCTGAGGACAGCTGGAAGTGGTCCCTACAGATGTGATATCAGCACTAGTGGTTGCTCACGAGTTATCCTTCAACTTTCTTGTTCTTCCCTGCATTCCTACAAGAATAATGGAATTCCAGAAAGCTGTAGTTGAGAGAAAACTTTGAAATCATGTAGAAAACCTCTGGAAGACAATTGGGCTAATTGCCCCTCAGTTTGCTTCCAATGCTGTGATTTTTAGAATTCATTTTTCCAATAAAAAAGTTGAGACACTGGAGAAGTAAATGGCTTGAAAAATAACATACCAATAATTAATGCAGAGGTAGGACTGCATGGCATGTGATGCAAACTTTGGCACATCCATTATCAGTTTCATAAGCCCTCATGCCAGTCCTCAGTAAGAAGCTGCATTCTTTCTACCTCACTTTTAGACTTTTGTTTCCTACTCAGACTCTGCAGTCTTTCAAACTCTTGTTAAAGGGCCCACTCACCACCTGAGGGTTCAATATGCCACCGAGAAAGGTGGAGGTGAGTGTGTCAACACAGCACACTAGTCCTCTTCCATTGCCATGACTACTGCAATCCCAATGATATAATAGCTCACAAGACCAGATCTCACACATATCACCTCCTGACTCATCCCAAATTGCTCATGTAGGAAACAACTTCCCAGCTGATAAGTTTGCTCTTGTAACTATAAACTTGGGAACAAGAAGAGAAATTGCATTATTTTTTTAAATTTCTTTATTGATTAAGGTATTACATATGTGTCCTTATCACCCCATTACCCCTCCCCCTCCCCCTTCATGCCCTCACCCCCCTGTTGTCTGTGTAAATTGCATTAACTTAAAATGAATATTTGCTTTGGATACCAAGCCAAGCACTGTGATATTTCAGATTTTCCAAGTGCTCTGTCAATCACAGAGAGACATGTGGAATTTGAAGTACTTTCTACTGAGGAGCAGATTGTAATCTAAGAGGCTCAGACCCTTCCCCATTTCTGTTTCCTCCATCAGAGCTCAGCATAGAGCTCTGAAATGATGCATGTCTAGTCAGTGTGCAGACAGAACGTACATTTACCAAAAGAAGAGAATACCCTGCAGTAAGAGGAAGTCTCAGGAACAATAGGGCAGGGAGAGCAAAAGTGCACCACGAAGTAAGCCCGGGGCAGCACGGGATACACTGAGAGGCAGCCTAACTGCCAACAGCCAGTCCTTGAGGTCAGTACCCCTTTATGGCCCAGGCCTTTTCTTCCTTCCCACAGCATTTCACATAAAGCTCTGCACCCCCAGTTCTTCCTGGTCCCTCTGTGAGCACTGCCGCCAGCTGCCGCCTTCGTAGCCAGCTCCTGCTCTGTCACGAGATTGCATCTGCAAGAGAAGGGACATCCTCCTCTCAGGTCCCTGCCCAGTTCTCAGAAGCTTTTGGTCCGGGTGCTGCCACAGAAGGATCAGGGAAGAGACAGTGCACTTAATCAGTTCTGATTTTTATCCTCTAAGTACACATAAGTGTATGGTAATGCGTAATGATTTATCCTAACACATCTTCATCTGAACTCCAGAACGTTTCTAAGTAATGCTCCATCAATCCTCCAAGCAGCTTTTAACACGGATAGGAAAATGAACATCTTTTCTATGACTCATAAACAATATGGATGCACTTAATAAAGCTAATTTTATGGAGATTGTGATGACGGTTCCTCAGCCTCAGTCCCAGAAGTGGGTTCTCGCTGGGGCAAACATTCGCTGAGTCAAAACTTGTACGTAGATGCAGCAATGCCAATGGATCTGCTTTATACTTGGATCTGCTTTAAACATTAGCTGGGTATTGACTAATGTATGGCTCCATAGAAATTTCCTTCCTACCCTTGCCAGTTTAACTCAGTGGTTAGAGCATCAGCCTGTGGACAGAAGGGTCCGGTTTGATTCCAGTCAAGGGCGCATTCCTCGTGGCAGGTTCCATCCCTAGCCCTGGTCCAGGAGTGTGTGTGAGGCAACCAATCGATGTTTCTGTCTCTCCTCCTACCTTCCACGCTCTCGAAAAATCAATGGAAAAATATCCTGGAGTGATGATTAACAAAAAAAAAAAAAAAAAAAAAAAAGAAAAGAAAGAAAAGAAAGAGAAAAGAAAAAATTTTCCTTATATTTTAAAAGTCTTATTTTTAAAAGGACAAAACCATTACATAAAATTATAAATTTAAAATATGGAAGTCACTCTTATCACCCCTTTCTGACTCTCTGGTAGTAATAACTTAATTTGTGTAAATGGGATAAAATGTAAAGGGCTATATATCACTGTGCATCTCATTTTTGTCACTTAGTAATACATGTTGTGGTGTTATAAAACATAAATCTAAGTCATGCTTTTTAATTGCTGCATGCTTTTTTTTCTAGCCTAAAAGATTTGATTATCCTATTGATTATCCTTTATGTATTTTCCAAGTATTTTTCATACTGCAAACATTGCTATGATAAATATTTTTGTGAGCAGAATTGCTATAGTGAATATTCTTGTGACATCGTTTGCCACAAGAAAATAAACGTTATAATTTTTCTTGGAGAAGGTATGGGTGTCTTCAATATAAATTTCCAAAGGAAGAATTGCTTTCGGGAGAGCGCAGGAGGCGGGGGAGAGCGGCGGGCCCCTGCGCTCGTTTTCTGTGTAGCTGTGACCGGTTGAGGCGGGCGGCAGCATAGGGACTATGACCTCCCGCGATTGGTGTGTCCATATAATCCAAGAAAATGGAAACTGAACAGCCAGAGGAAACCTTCCCCAACACTGAAACCAACGGTGAATTTGGTAAACGCCCTGCAGAAGATATGGAAGAGGAACAAGCTTTTCAGAGATCTAGGAACACTGATGAGATGGTTGAATTACACATTCTGCTTCGGAGCAAGAATGCTGGGGCAGTGATTGGAAAAGGAGGCAAGAATATTAAGGCTCTGCGTACAGGCTACAATGTCAGTGTTTCAGGCCCAGACAGCAGTGGCCCCGAGCGCGTATTGAGTATCAGTGCTGATATTGAAACGATTGGAGAAATTCCGAAGAAAATCATCCCTACCTTGGAAGAGGGCCTGCAGCTGCCATCACCCACAGCAACCAGCCAGCTCCCGCTCGAATCTGATGCCGTGAAATGCTTACATGACCAACACTATGAAGGAAGTGACTTTGACTGCTAATTGAGACTGTTGATTCATCGGAGTCTGGCAGGAGGGATTACTGGGGTCAAAGGTGCTAAAATCAAAGAACTTCGAGAGGACACGCAGACAACAATCAAGCTTTCCCAGGAATGCTGTCCTCATTCCACTGACAGAGTCGTTCCTATTGGAGGAAACCCTGATAGGGTTATAGAGTGCATAAAGCTCATCCTTGATCTTATATCAGAGTCGCCCATCAAAGGACGTGCACAGCCTTATGATCCCAAATTTTATGATGAAACTTATGATAATGGTGGCTTTACAATGATGTTTGATGACCGCCGTGGCCATCCTGTGGGATTTCCCATTAGGGGAAGAGGTGGTTTTGACAGAATGCCTCCTGGTCGGGGTGGGCGCCCCATGCCTCCATCTAGAAGAGATTGTGATGATATGAGCCCTCACGAGGACCTCCTCCTCTTCCTCCTGGACGAGGTGGCCGGGGTGGTAGCAGAGCTCACAGTCCTCTTCCTCCACCACCAGCACCTAGAGGAGGGGATCTAATGGCCTATGACAGGAGAGGAAGACCTGGAGATCGTTATGATGGCATGGTTGGTTTCAGTGCCGATGAAGCTTGGGACTCTGCAATAGATACATGGAGCCCTTCAGAATGGCAGATGGCTTATGAACCACAGGGTGGCTCTGGATATGACTATTCCTATGCAGGGGGTCGTGGCTCATATGGTGATCCTGGTGGACCTATTATTACAACACAAGTAACTATTCCCAAAGATTTGGCTGGATCTATAATTGGCAAAGGTGGTCAGAGGCTTAAACAAATTCGTCCTGAGTAAGGAGCTTCGATTAAAATTGATGAGCCTTTAGAAGGGTCCGAAGATCGGATCATTACCATTACAGGAACACAGGACCAGATACAGAATGCACAGTATTTGCTGCAGAACAATGTGAAGCAGTATGCAGATGTTGAAGGATTCTAATGCAAGATATTTTTTCTTTTTTATAGTGTGAAGCAGTATCCTGGAAAGTTTTTCTAAGACTACTGAAGAACTGAAGGAGTCCTGCATCTTTTTTTTTTTTTATCTGCTTCTGTTTAAAAAGCCAACATTCCTCTGCTTCATAGGTGTTCTGCATTTGAGGTGTAGTGAAATCTTTGCTGTTCACCAGATGTGATGTTTTAGTTCCTTACAAACGGGGGTGGGGGTGGGGGGGAGGATGTGCAAAAACTAACATTGAAATTTGAAACAGCAGCAGAGTGAGTGAATTTTAATTTTTGTTCATTGTTGGTGGTTAGAAAATTCCCCTATGTAATTATTGTGAACACTTTGCTTTGTGGTCACTGTAACATTTGGAGGGTGGGATGGGATAGGGAAGAAAAGTAAGACTAGTCCATATGTCCCTGGCATCTATTCAGAGCAGTGTGCAGAACGTAATGCTCTCTTGTAAGAAACGTTTTATGATTTTAAAAATACATATAGTAAACCTATTTTTGGTAGTCATTTTTTTTTAAGATGGTCATTTTTCAAATGGCTGAATTCCCCAACTTACCCTCAATTAAACACTAAGTTTGATTTTCAGCTCCTCTGTTGGACTTGGATTTGGGCAAAAAAAATAATCTTTGCAAATTCAGTTCTGGTGATTTCTGGATGGTTTGAATGTCCATTGCTCGGGAAGAAATTCCATCATACCCCACTCATGTTTACAATAAGCTGGGGGTTTTGTTTTTGTAAATGCTTGCCCCTACTTTGCAACAGTTTCCTATGTTAGTAATTGTGAAGAGCCAAGGTGGGGAGCAGTACCCAAAATTAAGTAATGGTATAAATGTATACCAGAAGCCTGATAGCAAGTTTTATTAATTCGGAGTAATATTTGGTTATGGAAGTGACTGATGCTAAATAAATTCTGGTTATTTTTCATTAGATAATTTCTTTCTTTTTTTAAATTTTGTTTTATGGCTTAAAGTATTACGAAGAGTATTACATATATCTCCTTCACCCCCCCCCCCCACTGCTTTGACATTCCCCCGGTCTCCCCTACCCCCCAGTATTAGATAATTTCTTATCAACAAATTTAAACTGTCAGCCTGCTTAGTGTCTATTAGTTAAACTTTGTAAAATATATATACTTGTTTTTCCATTGTATGCAAAATAAAAGAAAAAGATGTACCATTTCTTTGTTGTATGTTGGATTTTGTAGGAAATGTTTGTGAACAAGTCAAAAAAAAGGGGGGGGGGAGGAGTTCCTGTGGATGTTTTGTGTAGTATCTTGACATTTGTATTAATAATAGTTAAGTTCACTTCCGAATAAAATTCCCATAATGCTAAAAAAAAAAAAAGAATTGCTTTCAAAGAGTAATTCCATGCATTAGTTAGTTTTGTACAGCAGTTTAAGACCATCATTCATTATTATTCACCAGGTGACACCCTGGCTTAGTGGTAGATGACACCCTAGGCAGTCCTGTTGGTCTTGGTGGTCTTGGTGGGGCTCTCCCACATGAATGAGAGTTAACTAATTCTTGGCTGGTCTACATAACCTCAGCATTTCTCCTAGAATATTCTCCTGGGTGTGTTCTCATGGCAAGACAGAGCTCAATGAGAGGAAGCGGAAACACGCAAGCATTTCTTCATGTCTCTTGTGTCAAATTTGCTACTATCCCATTGGCCAAAGCAAGCTATGTGGCCAAGTCCAGATGCGTGGGAGCATTAGCAGAGCTGTGAAAAATTAGGATCATTTGTGCAAGCAATTTCCACACATATTTAGGTTGCCAAATTGCCTTCCTAGAGGACTTAACTATTTTTTTTATGCCACTACAAACGGTTTATAAGAGGATTTTGGCAACAAAATTCAGTCTCCCCGTGTGAAAGATTAGCAGCAGAGCACCACTTACTTCCATGACTCTTGTCTCTTTTGACTTCTGCTCTTATCTTCTAGGACTACAGACTAAGTAAGTTTATTATGTTCATTGCTTTTCCTTTTGTATCGTTTTTCTTAAGGAGTTATAACATTTACATTCTTTTTTATAACTTTAATTTTAACTTTAATTAAAGCAACTTTAATAGTCCCTTTTTTGCCTTGGCCAGAATTAAAAAGGAATTATTGTTTACTTCATCCGTCTTTTCATAAAGCAGACTCCCCATTCCTAAGCATGCATGTTTTGAACTACATTTTAGTTGGATAAAATTTTGCTATTAAGTTTGCAAAACATGGTCATGGGTGCTGCGTTTTCTGAGATCAGACAGGATCTATCCATCCTGTTGTCTTCTTGCTTTTATACATGAATGAGCTGAGAATAAATTATTGGGTCACATGTTTCCTCTTATTTATTTAATATCTTTTGGAATTGAATGATCCTATAGAGAGCTTTGTAAATGATGATTTTCCCCTCATTTATCCAACATTTATATTTATGGAGCTTCTACCATGTGACCGCACTATGCCAGGTACTAAGAGTATAGAAAGAAGCAACATCTAGGCAAATACCTCTGCTTCCCTGGAGCTTAAATTCTAGTGGGAAGACATCGACAATAAACAAAGTGAATAAGTAATAATTATCTACATAGTACAGATAAATAAGTAAGTATCAGTAAACCAGAAAAGGGGGTATATGGAGTACCAGAGGGAGGGTTATCTTTAAAAGGGGGTAGCCAGGAAATGAGTCCATGAGAAGGCGACATTTGAAGGAGCTGAGTAAATACGACTTACACATACTTGCGTCAAGAGCATTCTAAGCAAGGTAAGCAACAAGTGCAAAGGTCCTGAGGTGAGTTGTGTCTGGTATATTTGAGGGAGAGCAAAGAGGCCTGTTTAACTGGAGGTGAAGAATAGAGGACTGAGGTCAGAACATTGTGGTTAAGATCAGGTTGGGCCTTGCAGCTTATTTCAGGAGTTTGGTCTACATCAGAATGAGATGTACAGAGAGCAGCTGGGTTTGAACAGAGAAGAGACAAGGTCTGACTTATTTATATTAGGATCATTTATTTATTTATTTTTAGTTGTCTGTGGTCTTCACCCTTTTTTTGTACCCCTTCCTTTGACATTTTTATTCTATTATTTGATCTCCTCTCTGACATCTTATTTCATAGATAATTTTCTTAATTTTTTTTGTCATAGTGCAGAGTCTAAACCAGCCGTGGGCAAACTACAGCCCACGGGCTGGATCCAGCCCGTTTGAAATGAATAAAACTAAAAAAAAACCCCAAAGACTGTACCCTTTTATGTAATGATGTTTACTTTGAATTTATATTAGTTCATACAAACACTCCATCCATGCTTTTGTTGCGGCCCTCCGGTCCAGTTTAAGGACCCATTGTGGCCCTCCAGCCAAAAAGTTTGCCCACCCCTGGTCTAAACTCTCTAATTTCTTGGAGTGTGTATCATTCTAGTGTTTGTTGTTTTAACAGTCTGCATTCTTTTACCCCCCATTTTCCCCTGCTCTGGCGTTTTTTGCATTATTGATGAGCCTTTTGTTTTCAGGCTTTTCATTTTTGAAAGGGGACAGTGGTGTCTGGGTCTTCTCACTGCTCACATAGCCTGTGTATATTCTATTTTGCACCTTTCTGTATTTTCATCAAGCTCTGATCTGGCAACAGATTAGGCAAGAATTGTTAGAGGACATTCCAAGTTTGTAAAACACTGAGATGAAACAATGGAATAAAAAGCCTTCAGGCAGCATTAGAAAAGCTTTTGTTAATGTTTACCTGGCCTCTGATTTAGTCCAGAGTACATGTGAGACGTGCTCAGTAGGTAGTTAATTCAATGATAAAATGGCTCTGAGTCTTACACTGGAGAAGGTCGTTAGGAATGAATGGTCGTTAAGAGAGGAGGTAAAATTAAAAGAAGAATGAAAATAATTCAAATGAAAAATGGGGTCTGGGCTTTAGTTGAATTTATATGGAAATTCTTGTACAAAGCCTTAAAAAATGCTGTGACATTTTCAAATGCTCAAGACTCCTGATTACTTTTATGGACATGAATGGCTGCAACGTTTGTCACCCTATTGATCATCAGGATTCATTTGGTTGATTTCGCTGGATAGTCTCTTTCCCCCTCGTTGATCTAAATATCTTCTGGAAGCTGGTTTCACAGATGAAAAATGTGTCTTTATCAGACAGGAAGGGTCCCTCTCAGGATCATTCAGTGCCCCTGAGGACTCTAAGGGTACAGGTATGGAGACCGCAGAAACAGTGACTGGGAAAATTTGGGGCTTGGATTGGTCCAGTCTGCATCAGCTTCTTACATTGTTTTATTTCCCCACTCTTCGCTGCTTTCCTAAAACTGTCAGTTTCCTGGATGACCCAGAGACCATCTCAGTACAGTGGGGCCTTGACTTAGGAGTTTAATTCATTCCGAGACCGAGCTCCTTACGGAGCTCATTAAGGAGCTCGTTAACTCAAATTACTCTGTCAACTCAATGCAAAAAATCGGCTGAGAGACAGCTGGTATCCCAAAAAACTCGTTAGTCGGGACACTTGTACGTCAAGGCCCCACTGTATTTCCTAGTTCTCATTAAATGTTTCAAACAAATGCTTGGCTATCAATCTACACTAATACTGAGTTGCAATCCAAGGAAAACCTGGGTTCTCCTGGTTTATAATGTCATTGTTGACAGGACTATGAATATGTACATTGAAGACAGATGTGACCCTTTCCCTAGTATCTGTGAGTGCTCATTATGGGGAATGTAAGGCATTTGCTTGGAAGTGGAAAGGGAAACCTGTATGCTGCCGAATTAAGCTGGAGAATCGGTGGTAATTATAACCCTGTTTGTTTTTTGTCTTCTGAAATGTCAAAATGTATTAACAGTTTAGCTAATGTGCTATAAAACACATTTAGATAATGTATTTTACTTTGTCTAAAATATAAAAGAGGGCTGGAGGAACCTTGTGGTGAAATGAATGGCTGGTATGTGAATGAGAGAATTGTGCTGAGGTTGTTGGCTGGGCGCTGGGAGAGTGCAGAGAGCTAACATTTACCTAGCACTTCTCCAGTGCAGGCTCCGTGCAGGTGCTTTAAGTAGAGTATAGTATTTAATACATAGAATGACTCTGTTAAGTTTTTTTTTTAAATTTAACATTTTAGAAGGTAGAGCCAAATGAAATGGCCATTTTTGTGGGTAAAAAATGACTGCATCTTGGCAATTTCAAATGGTTCAACCTAATATTTTCTTTTTATGGAGTGAAAAAGCTGGTATGTAGAGATATGAAGTAATTTTCCCAAATCATGCAGTTTCAAACTCAGATTTTATGACTCTCAAATCCATTCTTTTACTGTACTGGGCTCCCTTCCAAAGAGGCTGTGTCATTACTTCTCTGTTAATGGTAGAGAAACCATTTAATACATCTGCATCATGGTTTCCATACCCCAGTGATCTATTAATACCACCCAACTACTTGGTAGAACTGTAATTAGGATCATATGTAAAACTATTTGGGGAATATGTCCTAGAAACTAATTACCATATTCCTGTTTTTTAGTCCAGGAATTTGGTCAAAAGATATAACATCAACCAAAATGAAAGGCATATAACTTTCTTTGATATAAACTGTATCTTTAGAGTCACCCCCTAAAATCTCTTAAATTTCTTATAATAGAAAAATTACCTTTTTCTGTAGAAAACTAATTTTTATGACTTAGGAATATTTAGCAGTTGAAAAGATTAAAACCATGTAAACATTATTGACTGACTTCTTAGGGGTAGTTTAATGCATTTGCTCAAAGGAAAGAGAGAAACTTTACTGGTATGTTTGGGAAATTCACTAACCTTAGGCATCCACAGCCTCTAGTACAGCTTTTCTTACAAATTATAAATACTCAATAAATATTAAATGAATAACAGAGTATGGAAAATAAAGGAGAGAGAGAATAAAAAACCTTTTACTATAAATTCTGCAGAATTGATAATATCAGAATCGACTTCTGAATCTTTGAAGATTATCTGAAGAGCATAATAAGCGTTAACTATTAGAATTAATATGGTAATTTGTTTTACTTGAATGTATGTGTGTAGGGTCCAAATGTATATTTCTTCACTTGAGTGTTCCTGGAGCACATATGTGCCATGAACTGTATTAAATGGTAGTGAAACAGTGACAACAAAACAGACACGTTCTCATCCTTACCCAACTCAGTGTCCTCTGGTACTCGAGTCTCTGTATGGTGAATTGATTTCATGGCAATTTGAGGAGGGTCTTTGAGCGCAGCTGAAAGGGGATGAAAGGACAGTTGTCATTGGGTTATAGTTCAGGAACATATACAGGAACAGGAAATTGTTTGGATGCTTTGGGAACATGCAGTCAGTGCTTACCTGATGAAAATTATGATGGTTACATGCCCAGCTTCTTTTGCCTGGGAGTGAGGATGTCAGATGATAGAAGGGAGGCGCTTGCAGCACAGTGGATCTGAATTAGGGATGTGAAATATTGGCTTTAGATATGGATCACCAACCATGAGTTCTCTGTTCCCAACTCTGTCCCAATCCTAGGAGTTTCTGCATACCTACATTTCCCCAGATTTTCAGCAGAATATTCTGTAGTGAACTGAAAAGCTTACCACAAGTGGTAAGTGCTACTTGTTATTAAATCATAGTAATATTTTTGAAAGGCTTCTCGTGGCGTAAAAGACTTGTACTCATAAAGTCTTGGGACTACGAGTCTGAGTACTTTTCCCAATTTGTGACAGGTACCTAAGAACACATGGAGGTGATGAGTTAGTGGAATGGGCTGGAGATGACGTTATGTTCTGCCATTAGAATCAGAGCATCCATCAAGGCAAAGGCCAGCGTCTGGGACGTGATCCAAGATGATCCTGAGTAATGGCAGGCAGCAAGTCAACGCTGCTCACACGCTGTCTGTGTTCTAGAAGAATTCACGTCCTGATTTTGCCACTTTATAAAGATACCCATTGAGTAAGGCATGGTATGAAAGTCCCCATTCGAGTGACACCTGAAGATCTGGCTTTAGGGTTGCAATGATCAGTAACAGCAGTGATGTGTTAGTGTGGGTGTGACACATGTGCCTTCACACAAAAACAGAGTAGCATAAAGTTGCATTATTTAAGTTAAAATTTCAAATACTGTAACTATTAATACTTTATCTTAGCTATTTCTTCATGAGGTTTCACATCCTTCAAAATGGTATTTTTGTGTGTGTGTGTGTGTGTGTGAATTTTTGTGAGTTTATTTGAGTCAAACAGTCGACAATTGCCGGGAAGCAGTATCTCAATGGATTGGGTTAATGCCCCAAAGAATGGCGGTTTCTCATCTATTTTTTATACATTGCAATCGAAGGAGGGAACGTAGGTGGGTTACATGAAATCCACTGGTGATAGATTAGAGAAGTGGGAGAAAGCATAGCCGGGAAACCTCTGGGATTGGATAAAAAGTAAAATGATAGACACATACTTAAGTGGGTGCAGGAACAATCAACATGATAACAATGAAGGAATTTGTGGTATCTGTCCTGGCGCCCAGGCACATTAGGTTGTGCCCCAAGGAGTCCAGAAAAAGGGAAGTTACAAGTTACCCAGACATTTCAAGGGTGTGTTATCATAGATGCAAAAAGACAGATAGGCTCAGTTACAGTAAAGGTTGACCTTGTCAGTGAAGATACCAGCCTAAGAGGTGACTACCCACCATAACTGCTTTTAGTTAAAGTTTAATTTCAGACCATCCTTTGTGGTTACTTTAGGTCTCTGAGTTTGCAAGACGGCCATGCAGGCTTTCCCTGAACCTGTCAGGTCAGCATGTGAACTCTTTCATCCACACATCCCCCTTTTGGTCATAAATCAATCCAAAGGATGCATTGATGACCAACCTTTTGGTTGGATAATGGGGTCCAGAGTGCCATGATGCTAGGAAGACTCTTTCCTAGGATGTCTCACTGTCAGCATTTGTCTTGATGAACAGGGTGGACCACTGGGGATGGGGCAAGACCATAACCTTAGATGGCATAAAATTCTTAAAAATTTATAACTGAGGTTTATGAAATATGACTAGATTCATTTAGCCTGCATTTTCTTTTTCTTTTTATCTTTGTGTTTTTGCCTAGGTAGAGATTGGCACTAGGTTGGTAAATGTAGTAATTCTTCAATAGAGGCTGTCCCACAGTGAGGAGGATTTCAATGGGAAGTTACTGTGGGCAAGCCAAGGGTAGAAGTCAGGGTGGGGATTGCATGAATTTGGGGGGCGGGGGGTTGCTGATTCATCCACGCAGAACTCTCTAAGTGATACTCCCTGTTTTTTTTCACCATATGGTCCTGTTCATTTTCTTCATAACAAAAGTCTGCCTACAGCAATCCAGAGCCAGAGTGGGACATTTCTGCTATGAGTTTGAGCTTGTTTAGATTCCAGTTCTACTCCTCCTCTGGGGTGTGACAGACCAAGGTGATCTGGTGGAGATGGGAAATGTATACGGCTGTAGAGATGTTAGTTTGTTTATGGTTCCCAGATTTAGTAAATAAAAATACGGAACACCAAGTTCTGTTTGAATTTCAGAGAAACAAGAGATACTCTGTTTAGAATGAGTATGTCCCAAAATACTGCGCTAAAAATTTTAGCTATTTATCTGCATGTCAACTTTAACTGGGTTCCTGTATTTTTCCTGGCAACCCATTCTTTAGTTAGAACTTTAGTGGAGGGAGCTACCACCTAAAGTCTGCTGGAATTTTGCTATTAACGTTTGTTGATGCTGGTTTTTTGCACAGTGGTATTGGGTGGACCACCTTCGGATAATCAAATGTGAAGGAAAAAGGGAACATGAACTCAGCACCCTGGGCTCAGAGTCTCATGGGAACTTTTTGCGTCTTGTCAAAGGTCACCCCCTCAGGGCCTCCTGTGTGTCAGGGAAGGCAGCGGGCTACAAGTGGCCAAGTTTGCATTGACCTAGGAGTCTCCTGAGAGGATAAGAATTAAGATTCTCCAAAGCTTTTTATTGGAAGTTTCCACATCATTAAAGCCTGGACAACGTGTTAAAATGGTCCAAACGACACCTTTTTGCAAATAAAGATACTTGGAAGGGAACTTTCCTAAGGTCAGGGGAGACCGAGCTGGTGTCCTAGCGCAGTGGCAGCAATGCCGCCCAGTATGTGCCACGGCCTGAAAAGCCCCTCATGCCGTTTTCCTGGCAAAGGGTGTGCTCTGGCAGTGATGCCAAACGTGTGAGGAGTAATCTCATGAGGCCAAGGTGTTTGATCCTTTGTGAATGCCACGCCAGAGAGAGTCAAGCCATTTCTGCTTCGAGTACTCCTGTGGCGGGGGCACACGTGTGGGTGGGCAGTGCTCGAGCCTCACAAGAATGGACACAAATGCAGGGTTAGGAAAGCCGTGTCGCAGGTCGGTGAGCTCAGGTTTGAAGCACGCACCATGTAGTATCCCACTCAACTCCTTCTTTCCACACCCACTCCCCGCGTGGAGGCCTACTTATTCGCCTGATTCCTTTCCTCCCCAAGTGTTAATTCTTTTGGAAGCCCACCTCCCCTTCCAATTGGGTTGTTCTGTCTCTCTTTGTCTCTGTTGCACTTCAAACACATTGGACTGCTTTACTAATTCTTTTTATTGGAGGCTGCTTGGCCCTAGTATATCAATGAAAATTAGAGAGGGATAAATGGGGGGAAAATGTGTGATGGTGGAGAGGTACCCCGATCTTGGCCTCACCCATATATGTTTAAGGTGACTAGTGCCTGGCACATAGACACAGTCAATAAATATTAGTTTCCTTTCACCTCTTTATTAGCAGCTGCCCTGGAACTGGCCAGCTAGGTTTATACCCAGACAGAGAGGAGAGGTGAGGAAGGAAGGTAACAGATTTTTTCTTTCTTTGCTTCCAAGGATTTATCAGTGGAAGGGTAAGAGTCATATGAGTGTGAACTGCTAACTACCTGGAGACTGTCAGATTTTAAAAATTCTGAGGGCCTTGCTTTTTACTTCAATTAGATAAGAAAGTTGAAGTAAATCCATGATCTGTAATCCTGGGTGCACAGTAAGATGACCTGCAAGAATCCAGAAAAATACAGCTCACACCAGGATGGCCATATAATTTGCCATCTAAACTAGGATCATGAAAGCATAAAATGGGACTAATCTATAATAATAAAAGCATAATATGCTAATTAGACTGCACGTCCTTCCGGATGGATGACCTTCTGGACGAAGCTGGGGCTGCAGCCCCAGGATCCAGGCAGCTGCCATGGTTGCAAAGACCTACTCTTGCACGAATTTCGTGCATCGGGCTTCTAGTTGTTCCATAAAAGGTGTCAAATGGGACCTTTCCTAGGGAATTAGCAATGTGTTTTCTCTCTACACATTTCTGGGCATTCTGACTTAATTGGTCTGGGGTTGGGGGGTCTGGGGGCGATGCAGAGGCTCACAGTGACTCTCATGAGCAGCTTGCTTGCTAATCACTGGAATCTTCCTGAAGTCCTTTGCACTGTCTCATGTCTTTTATGCCTTGGAGCCAATAGTTTACTGTGAGTATCTAAATTCTGGGTATTTGTGTTTTGTCCAAAGTAGGCATAATTCATTGCTTTTTCTGAGCCCTCTGGCTACCCTTTCTCTTTCCTTTCTATACAAACTAGAAGGGGGCAGGAGTAAGAGTAAAATTCTTGAGGGCTGGTTTTGCTTATTTTTCCCTTAAGAGAAACTTAATTCTAAAACAGCCTCTTTGGTATGTGGAATCTAATGAACAAAATAAAACTGATGATCTAAAATAGACCCAGAGTCATAAACGCATGGACAGACTATTGAACCTCAGAGGGAAGACAGGGGAGGATGGGTGGGGAGAGGTCAACCAAAGAACTTGTATGCATATATGCATAACCTGTGGACACAGACAATGGGGTGGTGAGGACCTGGGGGTAGGGGGAGGGGGGGATGGGAGTGGGCTGGAAGAGGTTAATGAAGGAAAAAGAGAGGACCTATGTAATACTTTCAACAATAAAGATTTAAAAAATAAATAAATAAAACAGCCTCTTTGAAACCATGATCTACCACCAAGAGTAGATTAAAAATTTATTGTGCCCTCTGGGAAGAACAGGTTTACTCATTCCTGAATTTAGGTCATATTAGTGAACTAAGATTAATGGCACATCTAATTAAGATGAGTGCTAGGAATTTCGTGTGAAGCATTGCTCTGACAATTACTGACCACGGCATCTCAGCGTCTCCAGCTTGCCCAGGGAAGGCACTCAACAGTCAGCTCTACCAAATGAGCAGAAATCACATTTATTACTTAACTAGGACTCAGTCTGGAAATGCAGATAATTTATATTACTCTTTATTGCCCTCTTATAACAAACAGAACTAATTAAAAAAACTCTGGAAGTGATGAGCCGATCAGAGTATTTATACCGTAACTGTAGTCTCCAAAGGGTGCTCCTGAGTCATCCATGTGTCATACAATGAATGGCAACTGTCCACTCAGAGACTATTGGATAAAAGTAGGCAAGGGGACCCAGAACAGCCATTGGCACAGCAGGAAAGCTGACACAGGGTGATACAATTTCCTTTCTGTAGAACATCAACTGAGAGAGAGGGGGCAGTTAACAAGAGGGGAGGAGCATAATGTAGAAGTTGGAATGTAAGAAAGGGTGGGGAGAGCATGGTGGGCCACTTGGAATCCAACAATATGAGGGGTCAGAAACTAAGGGAAAGCAGATACAGTGCTGCTGAAAGTGTGGTGTGAGCGTCAGTGCTTGTCTGCCTACTGTTATCACTGCTCTGTGATAAGTGAAGAGAAAGAGAGGAAACTGAGCTTTTAGACTGTAAAACAATTTAACATTGCTTAGACATCCAAATGTGTGATTTTGTGTTTTATAAAATTATTGGTCTATGATGGACTTGGGAGTAGAAGGAGGAGGGGAATGTTCCTTGACCATCGTAGTTTGAGAACCACTAGACCAGTGGTAGGCAAACTCATTAGTCAACAGAGCCAAATATCAACAGTACAATGATTGAAATTTCTTTTGAGAGCCAAATTTTTTAAACTTAAACTATAAAGGTAGGTACATTGTTATTAACTTAATTAGGGTACTCCTAAGGCTTAGGAAGAGCCACACTCAAGGGGCCAAAAAGCTGCATGTGGCTGGTGAGACGCAGTTTGCTGACCACAGCACTAGACTAAAGTGGTGGGTCATGGTATAGGAAGAAGAAATCGCCTGGCATATTAATGGCTGAATTTTCATGAAGATTCATGAGTAGCTATTGCTAATGCTCTTTTGAGCCACCTTGAGTACGGAACCACCCCACCATCCTATCGTATTCTTCCTGAGGTCTAGTTTTTTGACATTTGAGCAAGTTTCTTTCTTGTAACTAAGGCCATAAATGAAAGCAAAGCAAAGCAAACATCTACAGAATTGTGTTGGGACTTCTAATTTATTGTATAATAGAACTGAGGAATGTCTTTAGATTTTTCCATTTTGCTTATTGAGTTGTTATACCATTTTAAATTAGAAATGTAGAATTTAGCAATTTATTAATTTAATGACAAAAGTATTGCATGGACTGATGGACTCAAGAGGAAGCCAGCCAAACAGGAGGGAGGGATTGTATGGCTCATGAGAGAAAGTCATCATAGCAAAGGAGCCCGGCAAGTCATTCAGGCCATAACTTGAGTTTGTACTTGATCCTACTCTGATACTCATTCCTATGTTCCTGTATTCCCTGGATAGCACTGTAAAACTGAACAAAATGCACCATCTAACAATTCTGCTGGGAATTCTCTCCTCTTTGCTTGCCAGTGAAAGGGTGGGATGTATGGAGGGCGAGGAGCTTTTCTCCTGATCAGAGACACATATGCAGAGACACTGAGAAGCTCTAGGGCAGTGGTTCTCAACCTTCTGGCCCTTTAAATACAGTTCCTCATGTTGTGACCCAACCATAAAATTATTTTCGTTGCTACTTCATAACTGTAATGTTGCTACTGTTATGAATCATTATGTAAATATCTGATATGCAGGATGGTCTTAGGCGACCCCTGTGAAAGGGTCATTCGACCGCCAAAGGGGTCGCGACCCACAGGTTGAGAACCGCTGCTCTAGGGAGATGTAGTGGAGATACCTGATGCCACAGTGTTATTGGTGGCCAAGAGCAGGTTAATCTCAAATGTGGGGTGCCTGCATAGAAAGTGGGCTGTGGGTTTAGCTGGCAACATGGTGGGGTAGTTTGGAAAGTTTCAACATGTAGGAGGTGAGTGACTGTCGAGTACAATCTAGAAAGCTAATGAATGTAACATCTGAACCACGAAGATACCAGGTATGCAGGTAGGAGCACAAATTACATGTGGGTCAATTCTACTCACCTGTGCTCCACCACCTTTGAACCAAAAAATCTGGATCATTCATAAGACGAGAGTAGGAAGGAGGGCTGACATGTTGTTTTTGCAGGTGGTGCTCTTGATCTATTTGATCCACAATGTGTTTAGCCTGGAAGCAACTGAGTCACTTCTGTGATTTGTTTGGGGGACAGTGGAAAATCCAGACTCAGGAACAGGGGAATTAGGGAAGTCTTAACTGTGGGTGTGAGAATAGGTAGGACAGTAGATTGGGGTATCAATAATTGAGGACTGCAAATGGCAGACTCAAGAGCCTGAATTTATCCTGTAGGCCATAAGGAGCCAGGGAAGATTACTATAAAGTGGAATAATATAGAGAAAGTTAATTTTACAACATAGATTTATGCTGATCCTAGAATGATGTGCAGGATGGCTTAGGGTTCATGCAAAGGGATCTGGCACTAAGTCTGGTAGGACTAATGGGAGCCTCGGTTAGGGGTGTAAAGGAGGGAATGCCAAGGAATGGACAGGAGAGACATTAGACAACAAAGACTGGGGATTGATTACATATATATTTGGGTAACTTAACTTAGTCACTTTAATCTTGGTACTCACTTTAATTGTTATCCACAACATATATTAAGCTACAATTCGATTAGTCGATATAAAGAGTAAGTTAAATAGACCTCAAGATATCCTTCAAGTGTTCCTAATGGAAATAGGCAATCACAGAAAAATATGCACTGAACAAATGCTATAAAACCTCATTGATTAAAAAAAAATGATGGGGAAAGAATCAGATTAAAACAGAAGACACTGTGAGTTACAAAATGTTTTAAAAGAAATGCAGTTTTCTTACTTTCTTAGAAATAGGTGCTCTAGATAAACATTACACAGAATAGGTTTTGTTTTAGTTGACAGATAAACTTTTTATAATTAATATTATTCTTCATATGCAATGTGCTTCTAAATAATCATCTTTAATCATAATTTGGTAAGCATCACATTTGTTGAACCCATTGAAAACAGTTTTGGCCCTCAAAAACATGCAGTTATGTTTTATGAAATTGTAAGATAGAACTGGCTGGTGTGGCTCAGTTGTTGAAATGTTGTCCTGTACCCCAAAGAATTACCCAAAGAACATCTTATCTTTGGATGCTTGAGTTAGACTGGCAAGAGAATTAGTAGGAAGTTGGATTATTTTCTCCTTGCTCCCTGAATTCTCCTAAGATCACAACTATACAAGCCCAGGCTTTTGGTTCCAAAGTATCAGCCACCTGAACTAAAACAACAACAACAACAACACACACACACACACACACACACACACACACACACACACCCCAAACAGGCAAATAAACAAAACCCTAACCGGTTAAGATGTAAAATGATTGTTGGGTCCCTGATCTCCAAGGTGGAAATATGCTGAAAAAATGTGCTTACACTCTAAGGAGGGCATTTCCCCAACGATCTCTTCAGATGTGATCAAGGAAGATATAGAAAATGAAAGGAGATTTCAGAGTGAAGCCAACCAAGAGCCATGAAGAATAATGGACAATGGACTTATGAGCAATCGACTTATCAGCTATTTATGATGAACTGGCACCCAATCAAGGAAAATCTACCAGTTGCAGAATATGCCCAGAAGGATGTCAGAGTTGCTATGGACCAGTCTACTGCCTTCTTTTCATTAGTCTTCTTTTCAAATAAGAACTTAATGGCTATTATTCTGGCTGAATTTTACGCATTGCATATTGACCATGTGTGGGTCAGGTAATTAAAATGTAGTTCCTCCAAATGAAAAGGAGCCACATTTGTTCACGTGGACATGTTCACAAGATTCTGGACTTTGACCTTGATGCCATGTTGGTTTGTCTCTCCCGAGAGAAGAGATGAATGTGTTTTTCATATGGAAGGAGGGAAATATACACTTAGGACCAAAAGGGAGAAATATGATAGATTGTATTATTGTTCTCAAATATTCATTGCTTCCCTATGGCAGGATTACACTTCTTTGCTTCATTATATCAGATTTGGCCACCTTCCTTGCTTTGTAAAAGAACATATGAGTAGAAATGAAAAGCTACTCATTCAAGGGGAGTCCCTACCCTCCTTCCCCACTGTACTCCTTCCATCTTAGAAAATGGTTTCTCCACTAGCCTATGTCTCAGAACAAAAGAAAGACCTGTAGTAGATTGGATCATGAGCTTTCAAGAATATATAACATGATCAAGAAATAAACTTTTGTTGTCATGTGCTCCTAAGACAAAAGACTCATTTGCTATTGCTGCATAACTTAGCTAAGCTTATTGATTCTTTAATATTTTGACTTCTCAAAGCAAAATTTTGATGACATTGCATAGGTAGCTTTCTTTCCTGCACTTTCTTCCTAACTTTATTTTGAAACATTTAAAAACATTCAGTAGTGTTCATCAAAACATAAGGACAAATTGCTTTTATATTCTTAAAATCAACTGAAAAGTCAGATGCATTAGAATGTTCAGACAGAGGTGACCTGAACAGGATATTGGCAGTCATCTGTGTGTTTTCTCCTCACTTTTGCTACAGACTTTTGCCAGGTTGTGGTTGAATTTATATCATAGTTTATGAATTAAGTAGAGGCCCAGTGCACAAAATTTGTGCACTTGGAGGGAGGGATCCCTCAGCCCGGCCTGCACCTTCTTGCAGTCTGAGACCCCTTGGGGGATGTCCACCTGCCTGCTTAGGCCTGCTTCCTGGGAGTGGGCCTAAGCTGGCAGTCAGACATCCCTCTGGCAGCCCAGGAGCCTTCTGGGGATATCTGACTGATGGCTTAGGCCGCAGTTGGACATCCTTAGCACTGCTGAGGAGGTGGGAGAGGCTTCCACCACAGCCACTGCGCTTGCAGCCATTGGCCTTGCTTGTGGCTGAGCGGAGCTTCTCCTGTGGGCGTGCACTGACTACCAGGGTGAAGCTCCTGCGTTGAGCATCTGCCCCCTGATGGTCAGTGTGTGTCATAGTGACTGGTCATTCCCAGTTGTTCTGCTGTTAGGGACAATTTGCATATTACCCTTTTATTATATAGGATTGGACTTAGTCTAATTTAAAAGAATAATAAAAACTCTGGCTGGTGTTCAAAGAACCTCTGATCTCTGAGATGTTCTTTTATCACTTGTGTTCTAATAATTTAGATTTTGCTACCAAGATAGTGGACAACACAGAGAGCTTGAACATTCCTTCTTCCATTCTTGTTGTTTTCCTATTTATTTTCTCTCTTTTTTAAAAAAAAAATTAGAGAGAATCTACTTATTAACTTAAAGGGAGAATAAGGAAAAAAATGCATTCACAGAAATAGATGAATCTATATTTTTAAAAATCTGCCATGTGGTTTGCAATTGTTCTATATATATATGTTTTTATCATTGAAGAAGCTGACTTTCCCATGGCCTTGGAACAAGGCCATGGATTTCCAGGAAAAGTAATTTAAATAGAGATATTTTATGACAATTAGATGGCAGAGAGAAGAGCTTTTAACAACTCAGAGCCTGTCAAACAAGAAGACATTATCTAAATATCTTTGAAAGAAGATTTTAATTTCATTCAGTTGCAAAAATAAAGCTCATGGAAGTAATGGCATTTTTGTGTGTATTAACATTTTCAATATGCACAAATAATTCTGTCATACCTTTTCTAATTCTTATCAAGTCAACGGCTAAGAACTAAAAATTATTACTTAAAAAAGAATCATCAGGGAGAAACCAAGATGGCAGCATAGATAAACACCTGAAATTGCTGTCTCGCACAACCACTTCAAAAATACAACTAAAAGACAAAACGGACATCATCCAGAACCACAGGAAGGCTGGCTGAGGGGAAATTCTACAACTAGAAGGAAAGAGAAAAGCACACTGAGACTCAGAGGAGGTACGGAAATAAAGTGCAGAGGTACAGAGGTGCACGTGGAAAGGGCAACTGAGGACGCAGTTGTCTTTTTCAATCGGAAGGGAGTCTCAAGCTCATGACTGCTCTGAACTCCAGTTCCTGGTGAGTCTCTAAGGACCCAGACTCATACAGGGAGAAACTGGACTGTCTGGCATCGGTTGGAACTTGAGGTCGGCTTTCTCTCACAGGTGCTTGCAGCGATTACCAGGACACTGAGACCCGGGGCCTCTTAGGGTAGGACTGAGGATCGGCCATAGCTGTTTGCTCCACTCTGTTGATTCCCTGAGGACTACCCCCCCCCCCACCCAAGCTGTGCACAGAGGCTTTTGCATATGAAAGGCCTGGCCCTTTGCAATCTGAAAATTACCTAACAAACTGCAGCTGGGTCAGAGAGACCCAGAACTTCCAAAAGAAGGCCCAAGGCCTCACAGCAGCTTGCATTTCTTCACAGCTGGGCCTCATCTAGGCACCTCCAAACCCCAAACAAAGAAGAGGAATCTGCAGATCTCTCCATAGCTCCTGCTGGGTAGCCTCAGGCAGAGGCTAAATTAGCTCCTCCTTAGAGATCCAAGAGCCAGTGTACCCAGTGGTCAGAGTGGGACCATCCAGATTACAACTCCTCAGATCCATAAGGGACACATTCAGGGGGCAGACTCAGTGAGCAGCAAAGCCCCACTGAAGCAAGTCTTTCCCCAGCGGGGTGTCTCCAGCACAGAAGTTCTCCCACTGCAGACACAGCAGATTCTCACAGCCAATTGGCCTCAAGGTCAATTCCTCTCAGTGATACCTACAACAATCAAGGCTTAACTACAACAAGACTGTGTACACAGCACACAAAGGGGTGCACCAAGAGTGTCCTCCTCAGGTAATTGGGGAGGCTGAGCCACTGGGCCCTATAGGACACCTAACACACAAAGCCACTCTACCAACACAGGGAAGCATAACAAATGCGGAGACAAAGAAACAGGTCACAAATGACAGAAATGGAGGAAAGCAAACTATTGGATATAGAGTTCAAAACCACACTTTTAAGGTTTTTCAAGAATTCTCTAGAAACTGCCGATAAACTTAGTGAGACCCTCAAGAAATCTAGTGAGACCCTCGAGGATATGAAAAAGGACCAACTAGAAATTAAGCATACACTGACTGAAATAAAGAATATTATACAGATTTCCAACAGCAGACTAGAAGATTGCAAGAATCAAGTCAAAGATTTGAAATACGAAGAAGCAAAAAACACCCAACCGGAAAAACAAAAAGAAAAAAGAATCCAAAAATATGAAGATAGTGGAAGGAGCCTCTGGGACAACTTCAAGCATATCACCATCCGAATTATGGGGGTGCCAGAAGAAGAGAGCGAGCAAGATATTGAAAACCTATTTGAAGAAATAATGACAGAAAACTTCCCCTACCTGGTGAAAGAAATAGACTTACAAGTCCAGGAAGCGCAGAGAACCCCAAACAAAAGGAATCCAAAGAGGACCACACCAAGACACATCATAATTAAAATGCCAAGAGCAAAAGACAAAGAGAAAATCTTAAAAGCAGCAAGAGAAAGAAAGTCAGTTACCTACAAGAGAGTACTCATACAATTGTCAGCTGATTTCTCAACAGCAACTATGCAGGCTAGAAGGGAGTGGCAAGAAATATTCAAATGATGAATAGCAAGAACCTACCACCAAGATTACTTTACCCAGCAAAGCTATCATTCAGAATTGAAGGTCAGATAAAGAGCTTCACAGATAAGGAAAAGCTAAAGGAGTTCATCACCACCAAACCAGTATTATATGAAATGCTGAAAGGTATCCTTTAAGAAGAGGAAGAAGAAGAAAAAGGTAAAGATACAAATTATGAACAACAAATACACATCTATCAACAAGTGAATCTAAAAATCAAGTGAATAAATAATCTGATGAACAGAATAAACTGGTGATTATAATAGAATCTGGGGCATAGAAAGGGAGTGGACTGACTATTCTCAGGGGGGAAAGGGGTGTGGGGGGTGCGGAAAGAGACTGGACAAAAATTGTACACCTATGGATGAGTACAGTGTGTGTGGGGGTTAAGGGCAGAGGGTGGGATGGGAACTGGGTGGAGGGGAGCTATGGGGGGAAAAAAGAGGAACAACTGTAATAATCTGAACAATAAAGATTTAATTTAAAAAAACACACACACAAACGAAAAACGAATCAGAAAAATACATGAGTTATATTTATTTGGGATATTAGTCAATCAATTAATTGCTTATTCAATAATTTAGCTATTTTCTTTTTAGGCACTTATACCTAGCACTAAGGACAAATACAATGAAAACCAAAATATAATCTCTGTGTAAGTCAACTTCCTTCTAATAATTTTAGGGTAAATAAGTGAATTTTAAAAATTTTGGTACAGTAACTTTATTCTGAACTGTTGGTGAATGTAGCTTTCTCTTGACTTGCTCCAAAAGGCATATTGCTTTGGCTTTAGATTTAATTTTACAAAGTAATGTTTCCTAGCTTTATAATAAGCCAAATACTTCATTTCTGAGGGAGTTAATGAAAACAGATAGTAGATATTTATGTTTCAGTTCCTAAAAATTCCTTTAGATGTCTCTGTTTCATATCTCAAGAGAATTAGGCAATTGGGAAAGACGCTGCCTGGAGCTGGCTTTCTAACAAGTTGAGTTTGTCCTTTAAGCATAAACAAGGCTTTTCAAAAACAGAATTTGACAAAGTTAATGAAAGAAAAATGTGGATGACAGTATGCAGATATATCATTACTACTTTATAGTGTTTATAAGCCCCCAAATCACTTAGATTTGGGGAAATGTCCTTTTCTACTTAGTTTGCAAGAAATTCTGTTGCATAATACAATTTTATTACTGTTTGGTTTTATAGTATAACTCGTGTTTTTATTAGAAGATATCCATTCAAACTCAAGTGACAAAAATGATGTCTATATATTCTTTATCCTGTGACTAGCCTTTTTAAAGTATATGAAATATTAAAATGACTCTGCTTTATTATATGCATGCGCATATCTCTTAGAAATATAAACATGCTAGGATACAGTGATCTGTTTGCAAGGAAAAAAGACATCTGAAAATGTTATTGGACTTGTAGTTAAGTGAGGTGGATTCAATACACACACTTTACCTTCCTTCTCTACCAAATCCTAACTAAATTGATAGTAAAGTGTAAACGTGCATAATCCAAAGGACAAAGAGAACATGGGAAGATATTATTTAAAAAGTCACCAAAATTTTGGCAGATGGAAGAGCAGAGTGAAAAAAGCTAAAAAGTACAGATGGGGATGATAGAAAGTAGGCCACAGAACTCTATAAGGCACCAAGTCCCTCTGAAGGAAAAAGGTAGGAGTGAGGATAAAATTATCAGGCTTTGCTCCTCAAAATATTGCCCACCATACCTTCGGTTGGCCCCACTAAGTCAAAGGTTGAGAACTGGAGAGCCTATCAACCACCCCTTCTCCCAACCCCTGTAGCAGACAGAAAGTTTACATCTTCAATTTACAACCAAAGAAAGTTTGGGTTTGGAAGCCTCTGAAATAGTAGAATGAAAGATGAGATAATATACTGATGAAAGAGGACTTAAGTGCTTAAGTGAACATCTAAATAATATCTATATATATAAAAAGCCAGCAACTGGAACACCATAATGACCAGAATGACCGGTCACTATGATGCCCACTGCTGCTAGCGAACTGGCCCGATTGGGGGGTGGGGCTGGAGGCCAACCCCCCCACAGCTCTTCCCCCAGGCCGACCTCCCCACCGATTGGCCGGCCCTGCCCATGATCACCTCCACACCCCAATAGGGAGCAGGGCCAGCCAACCTCCTACAGCTCTTCACCCTGGCTGGCCCCACCCCTAATGGGCCGGCACCACCCCAATCAGCCTGCAGCCCCTCCCCACGGCCAGCCCTGCTCCTGATTGCCCCTCCTACCCCAATAGGGGGCGGGGCTGGCCGGCCAACCTCCTGCAGGCCCTCCCTCCGGCTAGCCCTGCCACCATTGGGCCCCCCACTCTGATCAGGGGCAGGGCCAGCCAGCCAACCACCCATGGCCCCTCCTCCAGGCTGCTGACTCCTGATTGGCCCCCCTACCCCATTTGAGGGTGAGACTGACCAGCCCATAGCCCACAGCCCCTCCCCATGGCTGGCCCCACCCCAATCATCCCCCCCACCCCAATCAGGGGTGGGGCCCATCGGCCAATCACCCACGGTTCCTCCCCCCAACTGTCCTGGCCCTGATCGGCCTGATTGGCCCAACTGGGGCAAGCCAGCTGGCCAACCTCTCGCTGTCTCCTCCTCCTGACAAGCCTGGCCCAGATCTGCTGATTGGGGCTGGGCTGGCCAGACCCCACTTGTGCACAAATTTGTGCACTGGGCCTCTAGTGTATTGATAACCCCTTAGTCTTCTCCCCTTTTCAACATGTGTAAGGTGGGCAGTGATGCCTTAAAACCAACAGGTAGTTCATTGGCAGATTTCCTTCTGGAGTACCTGATTGACTCAAGAAACATAATCTATAGTTTCTGACATTTATGGGTTCTGACTACCCTTCAACGAAGCCCACCAATAGAAATATTCTTCCACCCAAGCAGAATTATCAATATGATCACTTGATATATGAAGGAAGCATCTCATATGAGTTAGAGATGAGAACAATGTAAAAGGAACTCAGAAGAGAGAAGGCAGTGCAGAAGCAGAAGGAAAAAAGATAAAAGAATCATTATTTATAGGGACTCAAGGAATATATTTTACTCTTGAAGAGATAATAAGTTTAAAAATTCATAGAATACAAGTGTCATAAGTAAAAATTTTTAGCAGAAGTAAAACATTTAATACATATATTAAATATAAAGTAAGAACTCTTAAAAATATTAGAACAAAAAAAGATAAAACAAATAGGAAAGAAAATATTTTTAAAAATTAGTGGACCAATCAAGGACAAAATATTCAACTAGTATATCTTTGAGAAAGAGAAGAAAAAGCAAAGAAATGGAGGAAAAAAGATTTAAAAAATAATGTGAGAAAACTTCCAAGTATTGAAAGCTCTGAATTTCAAGGCTGAAAGAGTTCTCTCAGTCCTCAGAAATAATTGGGGGTGGGGGGTGGGAGCGTGAAGACATCATCAACACATAACATCATGACGTTTTAAAATCCCAAGGATCCAAAGAAGATCCTGAAAGTGGCCAGACAAAAATAACAGGTCATATTCTAAAGATGATAATCAACAAAGCAGTCCCCTCAAAATCCTGAAGAAAAAGGAAGTGCAACATAGAATCCTATCTCAACCAAGTTATCCATCAACTGTGAATGTAGGATAGTATTTTCAGGTATGAGGGATCTTAAAAAAATGAATCATCTGTGTACTTTCTCAAGATGCTACTGAGGACCTGCTTCACTAAAAACAAGGACCAAGCAGAAAGGAAGGAAGGCCATGGCTCTGGCCAGGTAAAACGGGCTATGAAACAGGAGCGAGATGTAGGGTCCATCTAGGTCAGTGGTTCTCAACCTGTGGGTCGCGACCCCTTTGGCGGTCAAATGACCCTTTCACAGGGGTCGCCTAAGACCATCCTGCATATCAGATATTTACATTATGGTTCATAACAGTAGCAACATTACAGTTATGAAGTAGCAACGAAAATAATTTTGTGGTTGGGTCACAACATAAGGAACTGTATTTAAAGGGCCAGAAGGTTGAGAACCACTGATCTAGGTGATAGTGAAGGGAAGTCCCAGCATGAGAGCTGTGTAATAGATTGTAGAACAATTAATTCAAATGAGAAATTAGCCCAGAGGACATCAGGAGGTATGCTTCCGAAGTAAAAATGGAACTGGTATCGTGCATTTGCCTGCTGAAAATTATATATGAGTCCAATAAGCCCAAATCAGGGATGTAATCAAAACACTATTTTTTTTTGTCTTCCACGTTGCTTTATAGCTTTTTAGTAACCCAATACATAATGCACGTCCCTACCCCACCCCACTGTGAACAATCTTTCTTCTTTTTCCTTTGAACAAAATAGATTGCATTTTCCAGCCTCTCTTGCTGTTAGTTACATGTGGCCATGTGACTGACTGTGTTCTGGCCAATGGAACTTTGGGACCTACCTCATAAAAATTCCCGCTTCATATTCTTTTTCCTTCTAGCAGACTTCATGCAGAAATGACCCAGGATGATGGTGAAGCCATACAGTAGAAAGAGACGAGATCTCTGAATCATTGGCACAGCCACCTGTGCCAAGAACAAGACATTTCATGTGGTCCCAAAATAAACAGCTATTGTCATATCATGCAAAACATTTAGCAAAACTGTTCTCTGGGGACTTGCAAGGGAGACCATGCCTCTACCCAGCCTCTAGCTTTAGGGAAGGGTTTGGAAAAAATCATAGTGCTAGACATTGCCATGTGATTTCAGCAAAGTCTTACTGAAAAGGAGGTGAACTCAGAAAAGAATTGGCAAGTTGAAAGCAGAAATGAAAGCAAATAGAGAAAGACTAGAAGTTTGAGCCCTTGAATTTGAGACCTTCAATCTCAAATATATTCTCAACAAGTAAATTAGAATATCCTGTCCCAGACTATAACTAAAATTATGCATTTGGTTTAACACTCAGGCTCCACCCCCCCACCTGAGGCAGACCAGCTGCTTTCTGTGGGAGAAGGGCAGGTATTTTTGCTATCCTTCATGCCCACATATTTGCCACTTGCAAGCTGTTATTACTGATGCTATGGGTTATGGGAATAGAGCTCAGTGGGAGGAAGGGAATAGGGGGAAAATAATTTCATACTAGCCCTGCTTCTGTTGTAAAAGAGGCAAATGTTTGAAGCTGATTTTCTTCTTTGGGCTGCTTTGGAAATAACATGACTCCATTGTCCAAGTTAACCAACTGTGTGGCACTCCTTTGCTCTAAATCTGTCAGTCCTCTCATTTCTTATTCCAGGAATATTTTGAGTCCTCCAAGTTGTCCCAGTGAAGGCCTTTTTGTAAAGGGTAGCCCACCCCTCTTTCTCCTAGGAAAAGGTGAAACAGCCTGGCAAATCATATCTTCACAAATCATATCTTCCTCTCCAATTGCTTGATCCTTTTTATATCTGGGTTTTGGATCCATATGATTGGTTCTTTGATATCTCCTTTTAAAATCTGAATTATTGCTCAATACTTCTCTGTGGAATTTCATATTGCTGTGACTTAGCTGGAATTTCCAATTTAACATACCATTACACTGTATTAGAAAAGGTTTTACTCTTCCCTCTCTTGGAAGAGTAGGGGAGAGAATTAATTATAAGCACCAAGAAACCAATTGCATAATAGGAATGTTGAAAATTATGCAATGTTGAGTTCTATATGAAACAGAAAATTTTATAAGAAAGGAAACGAACTGCCTTCTCTCCCATGCTATTGAGGGAAGGCTAGTAATGGGGATGGGCCATCATAGTCCTAACTATTCATAGCAAATCAATTTCATCTGCCAAAAAGAAGAATGGAGATTACGGATTTTAAAGGTGTTTTCCCCACAACAAATTGCCCATTCCAAAATATTAAAAAGTAGCTAAACAAATTGCATTTCTTTGGGTAATTTGGTACCTTTAAAAGAAAAGTTTAGGTATGGTTATTGAGCTCATTGTCCAATCCAATTTCTAAAATTAGAACCCTCTACTTTGATCTTTCTCTCTGGTCCATTCTTCCTGACTGCTCACTATTCTCCAAGTACAGTACCTCCTCAGTTGGTCCATGGTGGGTATCCTAGATCACTGAAAGTAGGAATATTGTGGCCAGATTGTCACCTCACTCCTCAAATATATTATAAACCAAATGTAGGAGGGAAATGAGCTCATTCACAAATAACAAATGCTATGTCTCTAAAGGTTCCTGGCCTTTTAGCCTGCACCATATCCTTATTTTGCAGGTTAGGGTTTTCTGTTAGTCAGAGTAAAGGATCACTGTTACCCCTTTCTCAGCTCACATGGGCAGTCACTTTCCCATTTTCTGTGACTGTGCTACTGTTAATAGCACATCCCATACTACATTAGACTGAGTGTGTGAATGGTATATTCCTTACTGTGA
Organism: Myotis nattereri; assembly: GCF_964212035.1. Taxonomy (NCBI): domain Eukaryota; kingdom Metazoa; phylum Chordata; class Mammalia; order Chiroptera; family Vespertilionidae; genus Myotis; species Myotis nattereri. The sequence goes on along the minus strand of NC_138080.1, from coordinate 60,706,985 downwards.
GAGAACTCCTTAAGGTTATGGATTTTATTCAATTTTGTGTGCCCAGGTGTAAGAACAGTGCCTGGAACAAAGGGCTCGGTAAATGTTGAGTGAATGAAAGAAATTGAATATGATTCTTACTGTAATTATTTATGTTTATATGTCCCTTCCTCTCGACTGTGAGTCCTACAAGGTACGAATTCTATCATACCTACTCCAATGGCCTTAGCATTTAGCATTGTGCCTAGTGCTTAACCTGTAGCAGTTGCTCAAGACAATGTGTGTAAAATGAAGAAATGAATGCATTAATTTATGAGATGTGCAAGAGCAAGCACTCTGTAGTCTGTGTCATCTGTGCTTTTGTTATACCAACTCTTGTCCTTATCTTTAGGGGCTCAAGACTAGTTGAAATAAAAGAAAATAGCTTTGGGAGTCTGTTGCCATCCTCACAACCTTTTAAAATACACTGTACCAGTTTTGTTTATTTCAGATAATAAATGTTTGCTTTTTCTTTTCTTTCTGTTTTCTCTTCTTCTTTACTTTTCTTTCTTTTTTTCCCGAGTTAGCCAGGTATTGAATGAAGACCAAGGTTATAAGTGCAGTTAGGATAAGCCTTTTATAGAACTGTTGCTTTGGTTTATAAGCCCAACTTCTTGGACCAGTCAATGCTGCTGGTATTGGATGTCTTAATGCAATGCCTGAGGCTTACAAATAAAAACACTAAAGAGCAAGGTGAACATATGGGCTTCCTTCCTGAATAATACTTATTGCAGAATGTCCCTGGCAGTGCATAAAAATAGATGAAATATTAGCATTTTCAAAGCCCTAATCTCACACCCACACAAGCGTCCGCTCTTGTTTTAACCCCTAGCTTGGCACTGTTCCACCTCAGAAGTATACCTACCTCTACTTGGGGGCAAAATGAACAAATTGCTCTTCCTTGTTCACAAGACAGATTGAGTCTCTGAAGATCACCTCTCTGTTGCAAACTCCAAAATCACTCTCAGGCCTAAGGTCGGCTTCTCGGTACAAAAGACAAAAACCACCAGGAGGATGAATTTTTAAAATCAGGTTGTTACGGGTAGTTGAGAGTTCAGTTTGCCCCTCGCTGGGGAAAAAGAAAATTTAACCTGCAAAGCAGGAGTAAAGGAATATTTTTAACAAATCGAAACTGGCAAAATCTGTCACGCTCAATTGTGTAGCCTAGCAAAATGAGATGAGTGTAGTAGTGGCAGTTGAGAAAAATGGCTTTTCAAATTCAGTTTTTTTATGAGAGTAATTTAGGAAGTGCAGTATGGGAGTCATTAAGTACAAAACACCATAAATGTCAGTGTGAGTTGTATTCTGCTTTTGTTTGGCTCAGCGAGTGGCACAGCGTACCTTAAGTCTGATGAAGAGGTTCTCTCGGAGGATATAAAGCAGAAGCATCAAGGCAGACCCTCTGAACAGCACCACATCCCCCAGGAAAGGGGTCCCTCAAACAGCGTTTGCCTATCTTGTTGAGGAGACCAGGAGAGATCAGAGGAAGCTGTAGCGTCCGTGCCGTGAATGATGTAACACCCAGAACTTCTCAGTGGGCCAGCCTCAGACTTTCCATCGGAAAATCAAGAGGTGAGCAGAAGCAGCGAGCTTGTGGGAAAAGACTTCACACAGGGAGGCAGGAGGGAGACACAAAGCTTGAACCATCAGGCTGTGACAGAAGTAAATGGGAGCCCCAACCCAGCTGTGGCTCAGACTCCTGTTTCCATCAGGCACTGTTTTGGGGAGGCGATGGAAGGGGGAAAGTCTCTCCCACCCCCTCGCCTCTGTGAGCCTGAAAAGTAAGGGAGTGTGAAGTGTGACCCTTTGTAAATATTCATTTTATGGTCTCACCAACTCTAGAGTTTAAAAACCAAGGAAATTTACTATAAATCTAAGATCTCAAGGAGAAAACTATTTTTATGAGTCTGTCTTTATTGAATAATTCTTGAGTCCAGTACAGCATGGCCGACCTAACCTCTATCTAGATACTGAGATGGGAGTGGCACTTAATAGAAATAGAATCACAGTTATTTAATAGCTACTCACTATAAAGAAGAGATTTTTTTACAGTCCCCGAGAAACTAAAGAGCGGGTTACAAGAACAGGCCCTGGAGATAAGGCAGCGGATTCCGCATCGAGGGCAGGACCTAACTGAAGGGAGACAGTGTTCTGGGGGCTAATCTTTGCACTGAGGTTTAGATGAAGTATATTCAAGTTGGTCAGACCTCCAGGATTACCCATCAGAAGAAACTGACCAGACTCTGTAGTGGGAGCAATTATGTTGATCAAGTAAAGAGGAAGGCAGGATATGCAGTAGTCACTCTAAAAGAGACTGTTGAGGCAAAGGCCTTACCCCCGGGAACATCTGGGCGGAAGGCTGAATTCATTGCCCTCACCAGAGCACTAGCATTATCTAAAGGAAAGCAAGTAAACATCTATACTGACTCTAAATATGCTTTCCTACTACACGTGCATGGTTCTATCTGGAAAGAAAGAGTACTATTAACAACCAATATAAAGGACGTTAAACATAAGCCAGAAATTCTGGACTTGCTCCAGGCCATCCTGAGCCCTACTCAAGTAACTGGGATACACTGTCCTGAACACCTGAGAGAAAACACAACCACAGCAAAAGGAAAGGGAATGGCTGATAAAATAACAAAAGAGGCAGCAAAAAGAAAACAACTGATGTCCCTAACACCAGCAGTAGACCTATCTCAGGTTCACCCAGAACATTCTGCCTCTGACCAGAAGAGGGTGGAGAAATGGTGATTCAAGGAGACCAACAATAATTGGAAAATCAATAAACAAGGAATTATCCTCTTTCCTGAACAGCTGATACAGTAGTTCTCAACCTTCTGGCCCTTTAAATACAGTTCCTCATGTTGTGACCCAGCCATAAAATTATTTTCATTGCTACTTCATAACTGTAATGTTGCTACTGTTATGAATCATAATATAAATATCTGATATGCAGGATAGTCTTAGGCGACCCCTGTGAAAGGGTTGTTCGACTGCCAAAGGGGTCGCGACCCACAGGTTGAGAACCACTGAAATAGAACCCATACTAAAATACATTCATGAAGCAACAAATTATGGGAGAGACTCTACTAACATCAAACCTTGGGTTATGGGCCAAGGAATAGCTCAGGCAGTTTGCAGAGTGACAGCTAAGCACTTTTTATGCCAAAGGAACAATCCAGAAATGACTCCCACCTGAGGAAGGGAGGGAGACAGTTCCCTTTTGAAGATTGGCAAATAGATTTACCCAGATGCCAAAATCTGGGGGCTGGAAATATTCACTTGTATTTGTTTTTTTGAAAACACATTTTTATTAATTTCAGAGAGTAATGGAGAGAGATAGAAACATTAGTGATGATTGAGAGAATCATTGATTGGCTGCCTCTTGCACCCCCCACACTGGGGATTGAGGCCACTATCCAGGCATGTGCCCTGACCAGGAATCAAACTATGACCTCCAGTTTCATAGGTTGAAGTTCAACCACTGAGCCATGCTGGCTGGGCTCTACCTGTATTTATTTACACTTTTTCTGGATGGATAAGAGGCCTGCCCCACAAGTAACCAAGCCCTTTTGAAGGACATAATCCCCTGGTTTGGACTTTTTAACAGTTTACAAAGTGCTAATTGGCCTGCTTTCATTTCTGAAATCAGTCAATTCCTTAATATTACATGAAAGTTACTTATTGCCTGGAGAACACAAGCCTCCAGAAAAGTTAAAAAGATGAATCACACCTTGAAGAAAAATATAGCAAAGCTTTGTCAGGAGACTCCTCTCCATTGGGATCAAGTTTTGTTAATTGCTCTGATCAGAATAAGAACAGCTCCCTGAAGTGGGATTTGTTTAAGTTTCTATGAAATAATATATGGGGGGCCCTTTCAGGCCACTAAAGGAGGATATATACGTAGATCATGGTATCAAAATTAAAAACGATACTCAACATCTTAACCAGACATTAGCCATAATAGAGATCTTTCTGTTTCAGGTCCATTGCATCCTTCTGAAGCCAGAGACACAGTCCTACTCAAGACATGGAAAGCCAGATCCCCAGAGGATCAATGAGAAGAAAAATGGACTCAACCATGGGACAAGCTCCTAACCACCCCATCTGCCTTAAAACTAGCAGGGGTGAAGCCTGGGTTCATCACATCAGAGTAAAAAGAGCACTGGAAGGAGAATGGACAGCCCAATCCAAGAAACATTGAAAGCCGTCCTCTGAATAAAACAACTGCCTTAGTCTTAACCTTTTACCTGTTCCTCCAGATATTAGGAGAACTCTATCCCTTTAAACAGAATGAAAACACTAGGGTATATTTATAAAGCCAAAAATGTCCTGAATATTTCTGACTTTTGCCTTTCAGGAGGGACTTAGGTAGAACAAACTTTCACCTCTTGTCTTGTAGGGGTAGGTGCCCCTCCCTATAAGAAACATCAGGAACTATACCCACTTCATCACCATCGATAAGACTATAACCTACAATGACATTTATTCTTTAGGACCCAGCACCTACCAAAAGGACAAGGACATGTTTTCACTGAAAGTGGTGGCTGTTGCCCTGGTAAGGGAACGTGTTTATGTTTCTGACTGCTCTGAAAGTTGTGTCAGGTTACCTGTGGACCATGCCATGAACTGTGCCAGTAATTTTTCAATAGTTTGTGCTTATGGACAAGTCAAGTTACCAGGTGGGTGGCTTCTTACGTGTGGACTATCTGTTTAATCATATATACCAGCCAACAGCACAGGGGGACCAAGCTCCCCAGGAAGACTCACCATCTTCATGCCTCAGAGATATCTCAGCATCCAGACCAGGCGTGATCTCTCCACTTACTTTCTCCAGATGGCAATGACAATGTACATATGGAGTCCGGCTAAGTATATTTCCCTGACCATCTTTGTAATTTGGGCAATGGTTATCTCCCAAATGTAGACATGAGCAGACAAGCTTGCAGTATGGTAAAGGCCTTAAATGCCACTTCTAGGGCCATAAGTGCCTTAAACCAAGAAGAGTTAGGACAAATAAGAGAAGCGATTCTAGAAAACCGAGCTGCCTTTGACTATATACTCCCAAGGTATTATAATGGCTGTGAAGAATTTAAAGACTCTGTTGTTTTAATTTTACTGACAATTACCAGCGTATAGAAAACAAACATCAGGTTAATGATACGATTTCTAAGGTTAAGCAATAAGAAGGATTTTTGATGGCTATCATCAACAAATCAACAAATGACAAATATTGGCAAGGATATGGAGAAAAAGGAACCCTCATGCACTGCTGGTGGGAATGCAGACTGGTGCAGCCACGGTGGAGAACTGTATGCAGATTCCCCAGAAAACTAAAAATGGAACTGCTATTTGACCCAGTGACCCCACTTCTAGGAATATATCTCAGGAAATCAAAAACACCAATCAGAAAGGATATATGCACCCCTATGTTCATAGCAGCACAATTCACCATAGCTAAGATTTGGAAAGAGCCTAAGTGCCCATCAGCAGATGAGTGGATTAGAAAACTGTGGTACATCTACACGATGGAATACTACACTGCTATAAAAAAGAAGGAATTCTTACCATTTGCAACAACATGGACGGAACTGGAGAGCATTATGCTAAGTGAAATAAGCCAGTCAGAGAAAGATAAATGTCACATGATCTCACTCATTTGTGGAATATAATGAACAACATAAACTGATGAAGAAAAGTAGAACCAGAAACATAGAAGCATCAGACAGATTGTCCAACCTATGAAGAGAGGTGGGGGGTGAGGGAGTAAGAGATCAACCAAAGGACTTGTATGCATATATATGAGCATAACGAATGGCCACAGACACTAGGCGGGGTGAGGGCATGTGCTGGAGGGTGGGGGAGGCTGGGGAGAGGTCAATGGGGGGAAAAGGAGACATATGTAATACTTTAAACAATTAAGAATTGAAAACAAATAAACAACAAATGAACAAATGAACAAAAAAGAAGAGATTTGTTACAGACCCAGGAAAACTGAAGGAAGTATTCCAAGGAGGAGAACAGGCCCTGAGGATAAGGCAGCCAGAGCCCAGATCAAGGACAGCACCTGCCTGAAGGGAGGCAGTGTTCCAGGGCTAATCTTTGTGAGGACAATGAAAGAAGGCAGATTCTGGAAACTCACCAACATTAGATTTTTTCCCCACCCACTAAACCTGTATAAGAGCTTGTTTGAAATGAAATGAAATATCAGAGCGGTATTTTCAGAGTTTTACACCTGCCGTTTTTTCAGATTGCCAGCTATCTGATTAATAAATGCGCCATACATTTTCAACTTTGTCTCTACTTATTTGACTCCGGTAGTGGCAGGGAGCCAGGACCCTTTCGTGTCCAGTATTAATACTTTGGGTTTTTGACTAGCTTAAGTTCATCCCACGCCTGGTTTTCAGAATAAAGCCTCCACCCTTCATATTTGTACATCAGCCTCTTCCTTTTTAAAAAACCAATCTTTATCCAACCCTGCACAAAAAGGGAGGGCTGCACCATCTCACCTAATCTTATCCCAATTCGTTTTCTTTTCTTTTGTAGACACTTAGTTCCTCTGAAAATTGGCCATGATTGTCTCACTTTAAGCCTTTTCTTTTTGAAGTGTTTTTATGTGAACTTCAAATTGTACATCATGGCTTAGTCACATTGAACTAAGTTTCTAAAGTTCAGGTCAAGTCAACCTACTCTAATCTTCCTCGGCTCGCATGAATGACCCCTCTCTGTAAATCTGTGGTCTCCATACCACCTTCTGTGACAGCCATATTAACTCTCCCCTCTTCCCAGAAGTTTTCTCTATTATATTCTGGTCTCCTTGGCAGCAGATTCCATTGTACCCATCACAGAGTTTTGTTTGAGCTTGTTTTTCTTTGGAAGTTTTTACGTGCTGTGTGGCAGTGTATGTGTGCACGTGCACATACATGCGCATCTTAGGGGAAAAAAAGAGACGCTTCCTTTTTCCTTTATCTCATCCAAAGCACACTTGTTTATTCACTCTTTCTTCCACTCTTGACCCAATTATCAGCGAACAACCACCACTACCCCCTTGCCACATCAGGGAGTATAAAGGGCAGACACCATCCAGTCTTACATCATTCCCCTGTGCTGCTCCTCTGCTTGCATAACCTCAGTTCAGAGATGGTGTGGGTACAGTTGGCTCAGCGGTTTCATGAGGTCAGCAGAATGGCCTACATACTCAGTCTGTGTCAGCCTTGTAAGATGGGCTGGAGCAGAGGACGCGTTTCCAGTTAGGAAAATATAAGGTGATAATTCACCATTCTTTTGTATTTAGTGAGACAGAATCCATTTAAACATTATATCATTCAGTTAATGGGATCATATTCACTCATTCATTCATTTCTGAAATTATCCATTCACTAACTCATCTGTCATATATTGAGATCTGTTCTGGGCGAGTAATTTTAGTAGGGAGGTATAGCCGTTATCTATTGCCATAATAATGCTGAATAGCAAATAACCAGAAAACCTCAGTATCATACAACAATGTTTATTTAATTCATGAGTTTGTTCATCAGTGATTTCTGTTTTGTGATTTTGGCTGAGCCAGGCTTGGCTGATCTCAGCTGAGTTCACTCATTTATCTGTCATCAGCTGGCAGTTAGGGGACTGGCAAGGAGCCCCCTGGCTAGGAGAGGTGAGAAAACTATCTTTTTCATGTGGTTTCTCACCTCCAGCAGGCTAGCCTGGCTTAAGTACATGATGGTGAGGATCCAAGACAATGACAGAAATGAACAAAACTTGAGACACAGCCTCACAATGGTACTAAGTCACTTCCGTCCTATTCAATTGGCCAAAAGTGAGTCTAAAGGAGAGCCCAGTTTCAAGTTATGGGTGGAGAGGATGAGGAATAAACCCCAACACTTTCAGGGAGAATCTGCAAAGACACATTGCAAAGAGCATGGGTTCAGGAAAGCCATTTGAGACACCAATACAATTGTCCTACCACAGGGAGACAGACTGGCAGACCCCAATTTAGACAATAATATGATAAGGACTATGAGAGCAATATGTACACAGTGGTAAGAGAGAAATATATTTATTTACAATGTTCTACCTTTCTAAAGGAACAAGAGGAAGAAAGAAGCCAGTAAACAATTTATGCTCTTTTTTCTCTCTCCTTTCCCACCAATACATACAAGTCGGGTGTTCAAGACTTGCCTGGGGCAGCCACTTTAAAGAAGTGGGACTGAGCAGTTTGGAAGTTGGCTCCTGTCTGCAGAGGTCATATGAATGCATTATTGTTTCTCTGGTGAAGACTAAGAAACTATGTATTTGGAAACAAAGCTCTTATTGACAACTTCAGATGTGTTCCTTGGTCTTCAGGGAAGACTTTTCTGTGTTATTTTTTGCTTTTGAAGTAAGTAATGGGCACTAAACTTCATTTCACTTTCTCATCCTGCATTTGTCACTTGGTCTCATTAGATTTCGGAGTCTCACTTGTCTGTGTGATTTAGACTCCCAAGAACTCCCAAGGCAGAAATGGCTGCCTGCTATATTTTACAGAACTTAATCAATGCTAGGTATAGGTTTAAATCAATGAGTCTTACACTTTCTTTTTTTTTTTTTAATATATTTTATTGATTTTTTACAGAGAGGAAGGGAGAGAGGTAGAGAGTTAGAAACATTGATGAGAGAGAAACATCGATCAGCTGCCTCCTGCACATCTCCTACTGGGGATATGCCCGCAACCCAGGTACATGCCCTTGACCGGAATCAAACCTGGGACCTTTCAGTCCGCAGGCCGACGCTCTATCCACTGAGCCAAACCGGTTTCAACGAGTCTTACACTTTCTGATCATCCTGAAATTCAGCATCATACTAGTAACCTCTCAAAGAGTCAGTTGCTCTTTACCTTTGGAGGTTGGTATGGAAAAAGAGCCAATTAGAGCTTCTCAACTGTGGTCCCCTTGGACATAGCCATAGTCTCAGCAACGGACAGTGAAGAAGTGAAGGGACGTGATTGAGTGGTTGAGAGAAATACCTTACCTTGAAGAATTGTTCTAAACTCTCAAGTTAAAGTCTGCCTGTTCCTTTTTGAATTCCCAACAGTATCCTATTCTCATAAGAAATAACAAATTGACTTTTTGTATCTCCCACTATATTTTTTCCCAGCATCCTATAGTTTTCCGAGTATAGGTCTTTTACCTCCTTGGTTAAATTTATTCCCAAGTATCTTAATTTTTTGTTGTTGCCATGATAAATGGGATTGTTTTTTAGTTTCTTTTTCTAAGAATTCATTATTGGTGTGTAAAAATGGCATCAAATTCTGGGCGTTAATTTTGTATCCTGCTACTTTGCCGAATTCATTTATTAAATCTAGTAGTTATTTTGGTGGAGACTTTAGGGTTTTCTATGTATAATATCATGTCATCTGCGAATAATGATAGTATGTGCTACCTACATGACTTAATTTAGACCATAAGCAGCTCCTTCCAGTCCTAAAATATCCCACTATTACTTGAGTGCCCATACTTGCCAGTTTTCCTGGGATAGTTGTTTTATCCCTGTTGTCCTGGCACGACTAACTTTCACTTTAAAAGTGTTCCTGTTTTGATAATACATTATTTAGTCCCCTACCTATTAATATAGGGTTTCATTACATTATATAGGGTTTTCAGTTTCCAAAATCCTTTACACTTACTTGCTCTAAATATTATTTAGAAATCTAAAATCTCAAAAAACTTTATAATCTATTGAAAACAATTAGCAAGTCAGGATTTGATGAGTGTGAGGGAGGTAATGAAAGAGAGTTTTGAAAGTGAAATCACAAGACCACCAAAGGCAAACTCTCACTTTCCACTGGTGCCAGTTGTCCACTGTGGAGACTGGTCACCTGACAGGTGGTATGTGGCCAACAGAATGTTTATTGCTCAACTGCTTTAATAGGCAAATATTTCCTCATTCTCTAAACTGAAAAAGCCAATGTAAGGTTAAAAGTACTACCAAGGCCTCAGGACATTTTTTCTGTTAAAAAGATTCCATCAATGCTTTAATTGATTATGTAATAGTTGCCCTTTTAAAATAATTGTATATGTATTCAAAATTTTAGTTTACTCGTCAGCTTCTTTCTTCCATATTTATTTTTTTCTTATAATTTTTGTTGAGGAACATGTGTGGTTTGACCTGTAGAGTTTCTCACATTCAACCTGTTTAGCATGTCCCTTTGCCCTGTGTATTTCTTGTAAATTGTCATCTGGGTTTAAAAGCTTGTGTTTTTTCATCAGTAGGCAAATAATGACTGTCATTTTGTGAAGTTAGCAGCCATTTATCTTAACTGCCTGATTCAGGGGTCAAAAAACCCCTGTGAACCAAATATGGCCCATTCCTGTTTTTGTAAATAACAGAACACAGCTAGGCACATTTGTTTATATACTGTCTATGACTGGGTCTGCTCTGAAAACAGAACTGAGTAGTTGAATCGTGCCATGTGCCCTGCCAAACCTACAATATTTACTGTCTACCACTTTACAAAACAGTTTGCTGATCCCTGGCCTAATTCATTCATTGCTATTCGAAATGGCAATAATCCAGATATATATATCTTTTAAAATACAAAATTCTCTTAGAAATCATACTGATATCTCCAATTTTAACATAGGATCACAGAATTCTTACTTAAACTCTTTTATAATTTTATAGTCTTTCTTAAACATCAAGAATCCTGGTTCTCAGAAAACAGGAATGATGGAATTTCACTTTGCATAATTACTCACCTGCTTAATCCCATTAGGAATAACAGCTTAGTAATAATAAATTATAATTACTAATGATTTATCAATTTAATAAATTTGTACATTACATAAAGCATATTATATTAAAGTTATATTATATAAATTATGAAATTTAATTTGTAATTTATAGTTTATAAATATATAATATAAACCAATATAAAATATGTAAATATTAAAAATAAATGATCCTATCTAATAAAGAGGTAATATGCAAATTGACCATCACTCTAACACACAAAGATGGCCACCTCCATGTGGTCAAATATGGCCGCCCCATGTGGCCACAAGATGGCTGGCTGGGGAGGGCAGTTGGGAGGAACAAGGCCTGCAGGGGAGGACAGTTGGAGGGGACTCAGGCCTGCAGGGGAGGGCAGTTGGCGGGGAACCAGGCCTGCAGAAGAGGGCAGTTGGTGGTGAACAGGCCAGCAGGGGAGGAGAGTTAGGGGTGACCAGGCCTATAGGAGAGGGCAGTTGGGGATGACCAGGCTTGCAGGGAGGGCAGTTAGGGGCAATCAGGCCTGCAGGGGAGGGCAGTTGGGGGCAATCAGGCTGGCAGGGGAGTGGTTAGGGGGTGATCAGGCTGGCAGGCAGAAGTGGTTAGGGGCAATCAGGCAGGCAGGCAGGCGAGTGGTTGGGAGCCAGCAGTCCTGGATTGTGAGAGGGATGTCTGACTGCCTGTTTAGGCCCCGATCCCGGTAGGACATCCCTCGAGGGGTCCCAGATTGGAGAGGGTGCAGGCTGGGCTGAGGGACACCCCCTCCCCCATGCACGAATTTTGTGCACCAGATCTCTAGTAATTAATAATGGTTTATTAATAATAAATGTATCACCACCAAATATTACAAAAACACAATTAAACATTTCTTCATTCCCTAGCTGATTTGACTCAGTGGATAGAGCAGTGTCCTGTGTACTGAAGGGTCCTAGGTTCGATTCCAGTCAAGGGCACATGCCTGGGTTGCAGGCTCTATTCCCAGTAGGAGGCAATCAATCAATGATTCTCTCATATCGATGTTTCTAACTGTCCCTCCCTCGCCCTTCCTCTCTGAAATCAATAAAAACATATTTTAAAAAAATAAAGGATAAACATTAATTTTTTTTCATGTGGTATCTTTATTTTTTGTAACATACTTTATTCTCTACCTTTTTTTTTTTTTAAATATATTTTTATTGATTTTTTACAGAGAGGAAGGGAGAGAGATAGAGAGTCAGAAACATCGATGAGAGAGAAACATCAATCAGCCGCCACCGGGGATGTGCCCGCAACCCAGGTACATGCCCTTGACCAGAATCGAACCTGGGATCTTTCAGTCCGCAGGCCAACGCTCTATCCACTGAGGCAAACTGGTTTCGGCTATTCTCTACCTTTTGAATTAAACTGTTGTCTTACTAATTTTCTGTTCAGTAGATCTGTCCATTTTTGAGAGATAAGGTGTTGAAGTCTCCAACTATAACAATGGATTCACCTATTTCTGCTTGCTGTTTATTCAGTTTTTGCTTCATGTATTTAGACATTGTTTTTTGGTGCATATGAAGGATTATTATGTCTTCTTAGAGAATTGATCTATTTCTTATTATGTAATGCCTCTCTATATCCTTGATACCTTTGCTTTCTCTGAATTCTGTACTCTCTGGAATTAATACAGCTACTTACACTTTCTTTTGATTAGTGTTAGCATGGTATATCTTTCTCCACCCATTTACTTTTGTCTACTAAAGTCCTGAGTCTAGCATTTATGAAGCTAGAAGTGAGGAAACTTGAAATGATCAATTGGGCAAAGGAGATAAAATGTAGAGGCTCAGTAAGAATCTAAGCAGAGCCGAAACCGGTTTGGCTCAGTGGATAGAGCTTCGGCCTGCGGACTGAAAGGTCCCAGGTTCGATTCTGGTCAAGGGCATGTACCTGGGTTGCGGGCACATCCCCAGTGGGGGATGTGCAGGAGGCGGCTGGTCGATGTTTCTCTCTCATCGATGTTTCTGACTCTCTACCTCTCTCCCTTCCTCTCTGTAAAAAATCAATAAAATATATATTTTTTAAAAAAAGAATCTAAGCAGAGAGGCAGAGAGAAGGAGAAAGATGCAAGCTTGCCCCATTCAGGCATCTCCCTCTCAGGTTCTCCTATAATCAAGTCTCTATTCCAATACCCACTAACTAAATAGCATTGTAGTGCAGATGAAAGTTGATGTTAGGTACTCACTCTCCTAAAAAGGAAGATAAAATAGAAGAGACCTAAAACTTTACTTTTGATTTAGTGGCTTAAGGAAGATGAACTAGAGAGAAATGTCTGCAAAAGAATACTTTTACTCCCATAGCCATTATTTGTGTGGAATCTTTGATGGAAATTGCCTGCCTCCTCTAAGCCCAATTTCCAGAAGTTTGACAGAGATGAATTGGATATTACTTGAAATGCTTTTATAAAGACAAAATGAAATCTGGCCAACTAAAACTAAAGGAAACAGTGCTTGAGGAAAATTGTCCCTCTTCAACAAAAATCCAACAACACATCTCTAGTCTCATTAATCACTACAGAAATCAATACTTTATTTTGTTTTTAAGTTTGCATCTTTTCAAAGTCCCAGCAGTGCCTAGATTATTTAAAATAATTTTATTTAATTGAAGCTGCTTTTTCATGTTTTCTAAGTATTTATGAGAGACTCCTGAATCACTCAGTGATTTTATAAAATTTTATTGTTAAATTTGATAAAGATTGATTTATTGATGCCACTAATGACAATACTTTTTGCTAAATCAAACATTTTAAAAGTGAGCTTCATTTCCATCTGCCAATATCAGCATTTATGTGTCTGAGGTCTTTTGCCACCATGGAAGCCATCTCTCTACCATGTACATATAGACAAATGGTACCATTGCTGGATAATTGACATCTCCCAGCTCTAGAAGGCGACCTCAACCAATGACTCTTGAGAGTTTCTTTGTAAACATCCCAGTTCCTGTGTCTCAAGGGTGGAATCATTTTGTTTTACATCATTTTCCAGAGTTAAGCTCCAGTTACAGTGGTAGTGGAGTTAAAACAGCCAATCAGGGTTGCCTTCCCTTCAGTTAGATGCCACTGTAAAGCCCCTTTAGGAATGAAAGACCTATCACTATAGCTGCAAGAAACCCTGCTAGCAGATAGTTCTTAGCTATCAGCTCCACTTCAGGATTTTCCAACCCCCTTCAGCTGGAAAAACAAAACAAAACATCTTCCCCGAGAACATTACCCCTGTCACAGGGCAACTTGCATCCAAAGATTGATTTACACAAGGATAGAAAGGCCTGACTCTCTCGAGCCCAATTTGGGACAGTTATGAAAGGGCAATCCAGATCCAGTGTCACCTGAAAGCTTGGTTGAGGCTTCTTTGCCTTGAGACTTTGTGGCAGCCCAATGTCTCCCTCTGCCCAATCCTGCCCCCTTCATTTGCTTTCTATAGGTGTAGGTCCCAAGGGTACTCCTTAATAAACCTTTAGCATATTACTCTCCATCTCCATTGGTTTACTGTGGATCCCAGCCAATGAAAACTTTTTTGTTTCATGGCTCCACTCTCCTGTTGGTATTCTCTCTGTGTCCAAAATTAATTGTCTGCACTAAAATTATTGTTTCACTTCTGCTTCTAAAGGCATTAGTAGTGAATGTGGTCCTCTGGATCAGACTCTCAGAATAGGATCCTGGAACAGAATTATTGGATTATTTTTCCAGCAAGAAGGCAATTAGTGGTGGTGGTGAATGGAACCATGACCCCCCTGGCATGCTGTAGCATCATGATGGCCAAGGCTGTCACCTGCGTGTTTCTCCAGTGGCTCTTGCAGGGTAGTGCAGGGGGGATGGAATGCATTTGCTCATGTGATGTATCTAACATTATAACACATGGTTGTCATGAGATGACAGAGCCGTGGAACTGATATTAAGCACAATCCATGTGCTGAGGGAAGAAAATGACAGACTCAAGTCAATCTACCAATAATTTAGGGCATGCTGTGAAAGCTATAAGGCCTGTAGAGAGCATTGAAGGGACTCTGACCTTTTGCATTAAGAGAATAAAATTGGACACAAAACTAGATTCATGGCCTAATTATAAAAACAGCAGAAATGCAGATAAGGTTTCTTTCTTGCCTAGAGCCAGGGCCTGTGATAGAGGAAGGAGTGAGATACTGAGATCTGGAATCAGATCATAAGTGGATGTGCCTGATGGAAAGCCTTGGTTCCCACATCCCCTTCAAAGTTTTGGGCCTGCATAAGGCCCTCCCTTGATACAGGCAAACAGATTATTTTGCCTAGAGAAGAGGCAGAAGCCTTATCTGCCTCAGATGCCTCTCAATGAAGTGTTTCTCTTCAATATTTACCTCCTCTCCTTTCCCCTTATGGTTTGTAGACCAATAACTTGGGTCAGGTCTTAGCATAGCCTGACTGGGGATGAACTCTTTCTTCCTCTTGTCAAACAAAGTGATTAATTGCCAAGAGAGTGACAAGATCTGGCTAGTATGTATCCATGGAAACTTAGAAATAATCAAGATACTAGTTGGGGGTGATAGTGGTGTAGATTATAAGGCTTACAGGGCAATGTTTATTAAAGTGGCATCATCTCCCTACCCTGCAATTGAAAGTCTGACAAGGACACTTGGGTCTGGTCCTAACACAGCTGTTGGAATTGCTTCTGGAAATTTGAAGAAGAATGATGGCCCATGCATCTTGAGTGAATTTATTCTGACACATGAATTTTTACCCGCTTCCTTGAAGAATTAAGCTCCAGGAACCACTGTAGTTGTTGGCTTAAAATGTACTTTTACTTCCTTCTTTCCCTTTGTATTTCTTTCCCATTCGTTATTGGTGCTCCCTGCACCTCCAGGATAAATACTCAAACCCTATCTGAGGATCTGTTTCTCTGGAATGCCAACAAGATCCAAATACATTCTCTTAAGTTTTCTGTTAACTGTGAGCCCAGGCAGACTGTGTGTACTTTCGTTAGTGACTTATTCCCTCTGGGTTTCAATTTTCTTCATCTAATATATGCAGACACTAATAGTATCTTCCTCATCGAGACACTGTCAGTATTAAATAAGTCAACATTTGTAAAGCCTTTAGGACATTTCCTGACACGTAAGTTATTTGTTAAAATAATATTGAAAGTTTTCTTTTCTTTTCTTTCTTTTTTTTTTGAGGAAGTAATGGGAAGATTTATCTTTAAAACTGCTTTTGTTTTCCTGAACATTTTAGGGAGTAATATTTTCTGGCTATGTTAAAATAATTAGCTCTTCTTAACCATGCAGACTTTTGTTAGAAGTAACATGTAGTAACTAAAATTAATGCAGATACATTTTGTTTTGCTGAGCAGCAAAAAAATACATAATGTGTTGGCTTCCATTTCATGTGCAAATTATTGAATAAATGAGTGAATTATAGAACTTAAGATTCATCAGGCATTGTTGGATAAACCTTAAATTCACTATTGGGGATCCAAGTAACTCAGAACTTCACAGCAAGTTTAAATATGCTGTGAACATTAGCAGGTGCTTTTATTGCTTTATCTCTGCAGGTCCAAGATAGAAATGGCCCTCAAGGGATAAAAATGGGTTTTCATGTTGCAGGCATAAGAAGCTTTCAAACGTATTTTGGAAACCTTTCCCTAACAGGTTTCCAAAATACATTTTCCAGTAATCTTAGAGGGCTTGAGTAAGAGGTTTTAATTAGAACTCTCCCTTTTCTAGAGCAAACAGATACTAGATTGCATTCCATGATTTAGCTGGTTGTAGGGTCATGGGAGCCATCAGGAACATTGTTCAGGGAAATCTCTGTTCTCCTTTATACACAGCTCCAGAGGTAACAATCTGCCTGTTTTAAATTCAGGTTTCAACCCTGTCACGTCAGCTGGTGGTTGATAAAGAGGTTGACGTCAGTGTGACAGCTCGGGTTCACTTCGATTTATTGTGTGATCCAGGTTGCTGGGACAGAGGAAGTTTGACGTGTTTTGGTTGCCTCCTAACAAGTTTTTCCTGACTTCATTCCTAGCCAAGCATCTCAGCCATTTTCTTCCCCTGGTTGTTTTCAAGAGTTCTATACTGACAGCTCATCAACACGCCTTTTTCCTCTTTTCTAGAGCTCCTGTACTGCATTCCAGGACTGAATGAAGACTTTCTCCTGTCTCCACTGGGCTTTTCCCTCTGCACTAGGTCTCCTGAGACCTCACCAAGGATCCCAGAGACTTAGATTTGAATGTAGATGGTAAGAGCTTGCCAAGCTTCAATGAATTATTTTCTGATTTCAAAAGGAACATAGACTCTTTAAAAAGCTCTAAAAAAGTATGAAAAATGGGACGTAAATGTGGAAACTCATTCATTGTCCCATGTGTATATTATTATAGATTTTTCCCCCAAATCAAAATACTTTGAAAGGGATACTAGTATATATTCTCTTTTGCTATTTGAATTGTCTATATGTCCATCATGGTTCTATAAAATATGTACAAAGTTATTAAATTTATAACTTCCTGAGAGGGTGTGGGTTAGTTTAGTTTTTCTTTACTAGAACTCATTTGGAATGCTCATTCACCTTCCAAGTATATTTGCTAATTTTTAGTTATGAGAGGACACCCGGTTTTACTAAGGGTGTATTTTCATGAAATTTTAGATTAAGAAATAATGTTAAAACACACGCACAATAAGTATTTAAATATTTAATATTAGTTTCAGCATAGGCAATAACTAATCAAAACAGATTTAAGACATAGGAAATCTGTCTTCTACAGTGACTAAAATATATTAACTGATGCACAAACATAAGAGAAACAAACTTATCACAACAAACACAACTTACACGAAAGTTAACTACCCAAAGGGAATATCTGCTTCATTAACTTTCTGACCTTTTTACGTGACAACTTATCCCAATCCTATCACTCTCTCTTTATAGACTAGGTAGACATGTAACTCTTGTATTTATCTCCAGTCTCATGCTTAATTTGGTTCCCAAACCAAAACTCTTTAAACTCCAGTCAACTGAGTGTTCTTTTTGAGAATTTTGTCATTTTCCCCTTACATGGTGGTTCTCAACAGCTTGCTGTTTTGCCTTCCAGAGGAAATTGGAGATGTCTAGAGATATTGTTGATTGTCACAATGGAGGGAGGAGATGGTGCTACTGGCATCCATTAGGTAAAGACTAGAATGTTGTTAAAAATCATACACTACACAAGACAGCTTCCCCAAAGAAGAGCTATCTGACCCTAATTTACCCAGTAGCACAAATATTGGAACACCACTCACCATTTCCATACCACAGTCACGGAAGATACTTTCCTCATCTCAGAGTCATCAACCTTAGTAACCTATGCACAATCCTTTTTGCAATATAGTTACAGGCTCTGGAGATTAGGATGTGGATTTGTGGGGGATAGAAATTATTTCTCTCCCTGCTCCATTTCTTCCATTCTCTCTTCTTGAGATCTTAATAGGTGGCTATTGTTTATTTATATCCCTTGGTTTTTCTGTCACATTTCCTTCTCTTTGACCCCTTGATTATTTTATGCCTTGTCCATTTATTTTTAAATTAAATTCTTAAAAAATATTACGCCAGCATTGTTAAGAAGTTAATACCCTGCACCCAGTTTCTCCTGACATTTTGCATTTGTATGGCACATTTGTCACAATTAATGAACCACTATCAATGCATTATTGTTAACTAAAGCCCATACTTCATTTGGATTTCCATCATTTTTTTTTCCTGATGTCCCTTTATTGTTATTTATTCATGTCCCAGGATTCCATCCAGGACACCAAATTCCATTTAGTTATCATGCCTTCTTAAAATCCTCTTGGCTGTGACAGTTTGTCAGACTTTCCTTGTTTTTGATGACCTTGAGAGTTTTAAGGCCTCATAGGCAGATATTTTGTAGAAATCCCCTCAATTGAGATTTGCCTGATGTTTTTCTCATGATTAGACTGGGGTTATAGGTTTTTAGGAGGAAGGCCTATGGAGATAAAGTGCCATTTTCCTCACATCCTATCAAGAATATGTACTACCAGCATGACATTACTGTTGATGTTAACCTTGTTCACCCGGCGGAGGTGGTTTTTGTAGGGTTTCTCCCCTATGAAGTTCCTCTTTACCCCCTCTTTCCTTCCTTGTCCTCTTTTACGTGCTCAGCTCACACTCAAGGAGTGGGGAGTTCAGCTCTGCCTCCTTGAGGGTAAAGTATCTACATGAATTCTTGGGAATTCTTCTGAAAGGGAGATTTGTTTGTTTCTACCCATTTAATTATTTGTACCATCATTTTGTTGTAGGCGGCAGGAATGGCCCCAGGTGTTAGACCAGTGAGGTCGGACGGAACCTGGGTTCAGCAACCTCAGTACTTGACTCTGGCTAGGAAAGAATTCAGAGCCAAGACCCAAACTGTAAGAGAACATTTATTTATAAAATCAGAGGTAGAGGAAATATTTCATAGAGAAATGGGCTTAGGAAACAAGTTATAGAGGTAAAGGAAGGGCCCTTGGAGCTTGGGAATGAGGAAGCTAATGGCAACATGCCTGGAGGGAGGGGAAAGAGGAGGGAGAAGGGAAAGGGAAAGGTGCAGGCATCTCCTAGGAAGACGAGTTCCCTGGGTCCTCTGTCTTAAAGGTATTAAGGGTGGAGATTTTAGGGGAGGTCCCAGGGGAAGAAGGCCTTAATAGAATATTCAGCAGCTTTCAGGTGTGTTCTTTCAGGGTCTAGGTCTCAACTGATTGATTGGTGGGCACCAGGGCAGGGGGTCATTATCCAATGCAGTTCAGCCTTGGGGTCACTGGTCTGATTTTGCTCTTGGAGCAAAAATACAACAGAGATCTAGATGTTATCTCTAGGGAGGAAGGGTCAGGAGGTCCAAATTGCATGACCAGCTATATGTTAGGGGAGGAAAGGTCACCCTGGGGTGAGGTCCCACCCTACAATTGTCCTTCGCTAGGACTCCAGGGCTTTCTGCCCTGGTGACTTCTGTACCTGGCCCGTTGTCCTTGCTCTGCTAATGTCTGTCTACTTGCCTACCACAATTTTTCATATTTTTATGGATTCATGGATATTTATTTTATACTTTGTGTTATAATCCAATATTACTTTATTTTTTTATGCAACATTTTCTACCTTTGATTATTGGGAAACTCTTTTAGTCAGCTCCTGTGTCCCTGTAGCATATCCCCATCATTGTGGGGTTGTTTGTTGGTCTGTATGCTGGTTTTGGAGCATGTCCTTAGTTTCTATCAATTCATGATCCTATAGGTTTGTTTATCTTGTACTAGAGGCCTGGTGCACAGATTTGTGTACTGGTGGGGTCCCTTGGACTGGCCTGTGGGGATTGGGCCGAAACTGGCTCTCTGACATCCTCCGAGGGGTCCCAGGTTGCGAGAGGACACAGGCCAGGCTGAGGGACCCCACCTATACAAGACTGGGGATGGGGAGGGACCATGAGAGGGCTCCAGGGCGTGTCCAGCTCATTTCACCCAGTCCTGACAGGCCAGACCCCAGCAGCAAGCTAACCTACTGGTTGGAGCATCTTCCCCCTGGTGGTCAGTGCATGTCCTAGCAACTGGTCAAATGGTTGAACGAACAGTGGGACACTTAGCATATTAGGTTTCTATATATATAGATACCTTCTGCCCTAATCCTAGTATTAGCCATTTCTACAAAGAGCCTGTATCCTTTAATTGGAAAATGATATGAACAACCCAGATCTTTGCATTAAGTGTGCTTGTCACTACTGGTGTGTTTTTGCTTCTAGGTCCTCTCAGCTGACAGAACAAGGAAATATTTGATATATACTAATGTCTGTATAAACATATACCTGTACATATTTTATGTACAGATGTCCCCAACTCTATTCCATCACTACATGGATTATTCTAACTTACTACTGTTTCTTTTTTTAAAATATTTTTATTGATTTCAGAGAGGGAGGGAGAGGGACAGAGAAATAGAAACATCAATGATGAGGGAGAATCACTGATCAGCTGCCTCCTGCCTGCCCCACACCGGGGATCAAGCCCACAACCCTGATTATGTGCCCTGACCAGGGATTGAACCATGACCTCCTGATTCATAGGTCGATCCTCAACCACTGAGCTACACCATTGTTTCTTATCTGTAACTTCCCACTCCAACAGTGAAAAACCTGACTCCCACCAAGACCATTTTCTTTGACCACTCAGCATCTAAACTTCTTTTGCTTGATAATTGTACCCATATTTTCCTCTGGAAAGCACCCTTCTTGCATTCCAGTCCATATAATTTAGTGAAGTGGGTCCTACTCATTGGAGTAACAGTTGCATTCATTTACGTGTCTCTCCCTAATTAGCGCAACCATTCTCCTTGGCTATGGGTATTGATTCTGTGAGAGACACATGGCTCAGGTTAGTCCAAATTTCAGGGCTTTTGCTGGAGTAACTGGGAAGAGAGATTTTCTTTCTGCCAACCTTAAAGCTGTGATGAGGCAAATCTAGTCACAGGGGAAAGCCTGCTGGAGGAAGGTGCAACAGAAAGTAAAGGCCGAATAGCGATAGCTTCCCCGTGATATCATCGGAGACCTGGATCCAGTCACACCTCTCCATGAACATTTCCTTTGTGAACCAGAAACGTCCTTATTTTGCTTAAGACTGTGATTTGGGTTTTTTCCATCTGTAGCCAGAGTCTCTGTGTCCTGTACCCACCCAGGCTTAAGTAGCTTTTATTAAATTTATGATTCTCAGGCACTGGAATGCAACACACTCAGTATGGATAATATCCTTTCAAGCCATGCATTTCAGTAAACCCAAGGTTAACTCTTAAGCCCTAACATTAGCATTTCTTTTGTGTGAAAACTAAGCAGAAATTTTATGCTTACAGTTAGGACAATATTTAATTCAGGTCACTAGAAAATAAAGGGCCATGTTTGTCTTTAGTAATAAATTGGAGCAAACTGAAAATCATTGAGCTTTGGCTTCCCCCTCCCTTATGCACATATTCTGTCATCTTCTTTTTTCAAATTACCATTTGTCTGCAAACATGTAGATGCATCATTTCCTTCTCATTATATTGTTTTTCAATCTGATGTCATTTTTAAATTCTGCACTTACAGAGAAAAAGTGGCATTTAGCCTGAGTTCTTGGTATTGTTTGTAACGTTTAGCTACACATTAACATTGGAATATTTAGAATAATAAAAAAAAAACCAACACAAACCTCTAGGGTAATTAGAGTTTTCATTATCTCATTGACCTCTATGCCATGTGTGGAATTTTTGCCATCATTTAAAATTTTTGTTTGTTTCCTGATTTGAATGTTTGAGCTAATGCTCAACTAGAGGCAATGTCTGAAATAATTCTCAAACTTTAGGATGCTAACAACAGGTTGAGGGAATTGACCTGTTATTTGTTTCTTTTGACCAAATAGTTAGGAAACGTCAGTGTTAGGAGGTTACATTTATTCATGTCCCTGCCGTTTCCCTCCAGGTGGAAAGAGATCCTTCGCTAGATCCAACAAGCCTAGCCTCTCTGTGCCTCACCCACTCAGGCCCCTAAGATTCTCCGGATGATGAGTTTGGGAGGTGGCGGTGCCCATGCATTGCGTGCCTTGCTCTTCCTTTTCTGCTGCTCTTTTCTCCTACGTGCCCTTTATTATCTCAGCCAATCAGGATACAAGCGGCAAAGTCTCTCTCCCAGACAGTCTTGCCTGAACTATGCCTGTTATTGTTACCTCTCTTTATAAGCTTCAGGTGACTATTCTAGTCCTCCAACTACTTAAAACTGCTTCTGATCTCACTAAGAGTGCCCTTATAAGCTGTCAGATCTTTTAAAACAAATACACTTCTTTTTCTGACATTGTCTATAATTCTAGGTAACACCTAAAACAGCAGCAATAGCAAACCTCTGTGCCCCAGTCAGTGGCAATAAGGTCTAGTGAAACCTTGCTTCTAACTTCTTTCACCCCATGTATTCCCTGTTCAAAGATGTATCTGGACATGCACGGTGACAGCGTTTGCTTTAGACCAGGTGCTCTGACTCCTGGGTGTGAGAACATCTTACAGATCCTCTCTTTAAGGAAAAGGAGCTGATGATGCTCACTGTACATGATCAAGACATAAGTGAAGTATAGAAGGAAGTCATTTTATGAGCTGAGTCAGCCTGGATGCTGCGGAGAAGGAAGGAAACTTTGCATTAATGAAAGACAGAGCCAAAAGGATGGGAATTGATAGACTCACTCACTCAAGGAATCATGAGTAAATGAGGTGAATTATTTAGAGATGATAGGAGAAGAAATGTTGCAACACACTTGCATTTTTTGTGTTGATATATACTTTAAAGTACGTTTGGGATGAGGAGGCTCACTCTAAAACTGTGTTTGAGACTCAGTCTATAAATTAAATTAGAATTAAAGACAGACAGTTGACACTGCGTTTTTTCCCTATGTTTATTCTATTGCCTTTGCAATGTAATTATGTAAGATGTTTTGGGCCCAAAATAGAGTTGTGTATATAAAGCAGCCAATTTAGTCAAGTGAATATCACATTTCCATTTTACCAGTCAATGGAGAAAGGGCAATTATGCATGTCTATAATCACTGCCCCCATTTTCTAAGTGGGTATGGGGAATAGAATATATGAAAACACCTCAGAATCAAATCCAGATATTCCGTGGAATATTAAAGAGGGGGATGGTTACCATCCATCCCCTATGCCGCTGATGTGGTCCATTTAGCATTGTCCAGAGATTTTTGAAAAGAGAAAATAATTGGATCTCTGAGCAGCTCTTACCCTCAGGCGAATTGGATGTGTAAACCTTTGGAATACCCAGCAAATGCTCTACCCATTTTTGAGTGAAACTCTCCTGCCTATCAACCCTGATGGAAGGACAGCCCGGTGACTTTAATGATTCTTATCCCTGTTCTAAAGGGATGGAGCTCATTAGATTTAGATGACTAGATTTAGGGAGAGTAACTGACCCCAGGTCAGGCTAAGACTGGCCAGACCGCTGTTATCTCTGTGGTTTACTTTAAGGAAACCATAAGCCGATAATTCCCTGTTTTAGGAAATTGAACTAAGTTTTCGTTGGCAGAGTTGTTTGAGGTTGAAAGTTGGGCCATGTGGCCATAATGGACAGTAATAATGAATACTCAGAGAAGCATATTGGCAGAGATTGAATGGATATGCAGAGAATCAGAGGAAGACATCAAGTTTTGACACCTGGAGAAAGGCACCATGAGAAATAGGGGAGACGGAAGGATTGTCCAGTCCCTGGAGTCCCCTCAGTTGCAGGTGGTACCCTATTAAAGTATGTGCCCATTCCTGTCCATGGGTCTCCTATTAAGGCCCTCTTTTCCTGAAGTTAATTGAGCAGATCTCAGTCTCTTGAATCCAGGTACCAGATTATATTTTCAACACAAAATGTTTATTGTTAAATGTTCCCTCAGACTTGCCCAGTTTAGCTCTAATGGAAAATTTGTACTTCCTTTTCATGCATAAATTAGCAAGGCCACAAATTATGTTCTTATTCAACAACTTTTTTTTGGTATTTTAAAATAGAAATATCTCTGCTATTTCAGGCTGTTAGGGAAGTTTCTATTGGAACCTTCAGTTAGGGAAAGTTATATGTATTTCCTTTGGCCACAAAACCTTGTGTGATAAGTGCATATTTTTCAAAATTTTCCATAATTGAATTTAACATAAACTTTCACTATCCCTCATGTCAGAACACTGAATCTGGTCAAGTGTGTAGTAAACTCACGCACGTTGGTGTTTTCTAAGTAATTTCTGGCGCCCCTCCCTCTGTGGTATTTATGGCTTAAGAGGCACTGGGCTACTGCTGCTGTGTGGGTTCCCTGCCATATGACATGTCCTGTTTGGGCTGTTCCCATTGATATTCATTCTTGCACCATTCAGATGTCCCAAGACATGTTGTAGTCCCCTTATGTATAGCATAGGTCACTGCTTCTTAAAATGTAGTGAAGGATGATTCCTCCTCCCCACCTCCCCATGCCCCCGCCACCCCTGCCAGGCATTCCGGATTTTTTTTTTTTGTTAATCAGTCCTAGTATGTAGCTCATATGATGTGCAACTCAGCACACAAATTTGAAACTTCCAATTGGTTTATGCCTTTTTCAAAAGGGGAATTGCTACACTACCCCTCCCCCTTCTCTGCTTTTGGAGGTCCAACCTCATCTTGGTGCTTATCATGCCAAATACCCACCTGGTTTGAGTTCTGGGATGGGTGGGAACACCAGGCTTTTCTCAAGGATTTACCAACATCTAAACTCTCTTCTTCTCCTCCTTTAAAAAAACTCTTCCTATTTTATATTAGGCAAAATTTACTTAGTATTGGGAGTGGAGGTAGGGAATACACTGGCTCATAATCTCTTTTATTTTCAGTCTTTCACTTATAGAATACTAGTAGGCTGGTGCACAAAATTCATGCACATTAAAAGGTGGCAGGGCCAGCCTGACAGGGTTGAGCCAGGCTGAGGCAGGGAGGTGGGAACTGAGAAAAGAAAGAAAGACAGGAAAGCGGGGTCGGGAGGACCCCAGTTCTCTCGATGAACTGAAGCGAGTTTATTAGCTATGCAATCCTATTTATACACAACACACTGAATCGGAGGTCTGTCAAGAGGAATGTATTCTTTGTTTCTCTTAATCTCTAAGGGAGAGACAGA
The DNA here is from genome assembly GCF_964212035.1 of Myotis nattereri. Classification (NCBI taxonomy): domain Eukaryota; kingdom Metazoa; phylum Chordata; class Mammalia; order Chiroptera; family Vespertilionidae; genus Myotis; species Myotis nattereri. The sequence continues at coordinate 60,681,575 of NC_138080.1, read as the reverse complement.
GCAGAAGGACAAGTTCTCAGTACAGCATATCTCAGTAAATAGTTACAGACTTCTTGGCAAGCTATGAAAGGCTGTTCTCATTCTACAAATGTTGCTCTCATTCTACTGATAATCGCCATCCAAACAAGTCTGGGAAAACTGTGGGTAAGGGTCCCAGCCTTGCTAGCCCCTTCAGGTGCAAGGACCTTGCCAGCTTACATCTGGCCCCCAACAAAAAGGGAATTAATTGCCCTAACTGGTTTGGAACAGTGGATAGAGCATCGGCCTTCGAACTCATGAGTTCTGGGTTCGATTCTGGTCAAGGGCATGTACCTTGGTTGTGGGCACATCCCCAGTGGGAAGTGTACAGGAGGCAGTTGATCAATGTTTCTCTCTCATTGATGTTTCTAACTCTCTATCCCTCTCCCTTCCTCTCTGTAAAAAATCAACAAAATATATATATTTTTAAAAAGGGGAATTAATTAGCGGAGATATTCTAATATTGCTATTTGCCCTTTCTCTATAATAGAAGTGTGAGAGATGAAAGGAAATTAGTAAAATGTATATGAAAATAACATATAAATGTGTTAATAAATAAACAGTAACAAAAGGATATAACAACAACAGAGGCATGATATAAAAACGACAAAAACATGATATGAAAACAACAAAAACATGATATGAAAACAAAAATATGATATAAAAACAACAGTGATGCAAACAATGACTGATAAAGTGATTAAACTTATTCTAATATCTCCCTGTACACCACATTAAGAGTGAAAACACTTTCAGAGTGCTTGACTAATTTCCCTTGTGACAAAGTACTTAGAACTTTAACTGTAACTTCACATGCTCTTCAAACTCGAGAGAAAGCAACATATAACTGACCATGTGCAAAAACGGGTTCGGGTAGGAATATGCCTACTTTGTCTAGAGTTTGTCCTGTGATTTATCAATAGTCATCACAAATGCTGGCATTGCGGGAAACCATTGTCGAATCAATTTAAATGAGTGGCCAGTGTCAGATGGGGACAAATTAATTCTTGGAATCAGAACAGGCTCTCCCTCTGCAGATCCTGTTAATACTTCAGCTTCGATAATGTTAGGTCGTAATCGCTTGATAATAAATCTGGTACCATTACAAACACTCCATTTACTACTGAGATTTCTCAATAGCATGATGATTGCACCCACTTTCAATTTTCATTTATGACATGGCATTCCTGAAGGAGTAATACTATTAAGAAATTCAATGGGAAAATTTTCATTTTCAGCATCATCTGTGGAATCAATGGAATCATCACTCAAATATGTGTGAAAATCTCCATCGAGCATATCCAAATTTTCTTTTCTTTCTTTTTTTTTTTTATTGTTAAACTAAAATTTCCTGGGTCATACTTTATTTATTTATTTTTATTATTAATTAAAGTTTTATTGTTCAGATTATTACATTTGTTCCTCTTTCCCCCCCCCCCCCATAACTCTCCTCCACCCAGTTCCCACCTCACCCTCCTCCCTCAGTCCCCACCCACTGTCCTCATCCATAGGTGCACAATTTTTGTCCAGTCTCTTCCCGCATCCCCCTCACCCCTTACCCCCGCAAGAATAGCCAGTCCACTCCCTTTCTATGCCCCTGATTCTATTATAATCACCAGTTCATTCTGTTCACCAGATTATTAACTTGAGTTTCAGGTTCACTTGTTGATAGATGTGTATTTGTTGTTCATAATTTGTATCTTTACCTTCTTCTTCTTCTTTCTCTTCTTAAAGGATACCTTTCAGCATTTCATATAATACTGGTTTGGTGGTGATGAACTCCTTTAGCTTTTTCTTATCTGTGAAGCTCTTTATCTGACCTTCAATTCTGAATGATAGCTTTGCTGGATAAAGTAATCTTGGTTGTAGGTTCTTGGCATTCATCACTTTGAATATTTTTTGCCACTCCCTTCTGGCCTATAAAGTTTCTGTTGAAAAATCAGCTGACAGTTGTATGGGTGCTCCCTTGTAGGTAACTGACTTTCTTTCTCTTGCTGCTTTTAAGAGTCTCTCTTTGTCTTTTGCTCTTGGCATTTTAATGATGATGTGTCTTGGTGTGGTCCTCTTTGGATTCCTTTTGTTTGGGGTTCTCTGCGCTTCCTGGACTTGTAAGTCTATTTCTTTCACCAGGTAGGGGAAGTTTTCTGTCATTATTTCTTCAAATGAATTTTGTGCACCAGGCCTCTAGTTGTCTGAATGTTCTCTTTGCCTACTGTTGCACTTCTCCCTTCATCCTCCACTGGTGCTTCCATAAATGCATCTCTAGTGCTTATAAATCATGTCTTGATGTATATTCCTCAGTGGACACAAACTCACACATGTTGGTAACTTTTACAGCCCTTAAATCCACTGGGTTAGGACACAGAGCCTTGGTCTTCAATAAGAGATCATGGGAAAGGTCAAGAAGTAAACCAAGGTATATATTTCACTTTCCTGATGGAAGTGAGTATGGGTTTCTTGGACCTGGGTCAGTTCTGAGGGTGTGCCATAGGGCTTCTAGGATCTGGGAGAGTCAGAAATGTTGGAGCTTACTACTTTTGGTACAGGTGGAACTGGTGCATGAAGAAAATGTGAAAGGAATCCATGCACTGTTTCTAACCCATCTGAGGCTGTAATATGTTTTACTGTACTCTGAAGGAATAATTGGTTAGAGTCCTGATTGTTCTAATAAACTCATTATTGGGGGCCTTTTGGACAGACATATATGCCTTAGAATGATCCTGATATATTGCTTTCTGATAATATTTATATTATCAGTTATCCCAGACTAAAATTAGACACTGGCTCTTTTGGGTCTCTAGCTTCCAGATTGCAGATCTTGGCATCTCTCAGTCCCTGTAATTGTGTGAGCCAATTCATTATAATAAATCCGTTTATACGCCTAGCACAATGTTGGGCAAATGGGTATATTTCTGAGTAATGTAATATATAGGATAATAGAAGCCCAGTGCATGAATTAGTGCATGGGTGGGTCCAGCTGGCCTGGCCCAATCAGGGTAGATTGGGGCCAGGCCTGTTGGGAGGAGACAGTGGGAGTTTGGCCTGCCTGCCTGCCCCAATTGGGGCTCTATCAGGGCTGGGTGGGCTGCGGGGAGGGGCTGCGGGCAATTGGGGTAGGAGGGGCTGATTGGGGGTGGGTCCAGCCATGGGGAGGGGCTGTGGGTGGTGGGGCCAGCTGGCCCCACTCCCAGATGGGGTGAGGGGGCTTGTTGGGGATCAGCAGCTTGGGGAGGGACCATGGGAGGTTGGCTGGCCAGCCCCACCCCTGATTGGTGTAGGGGGGTTGATAGGGTGTAGAGCTGGCTTGGGGGAGAAGCCACATACTGATTGGGGTGTTGGGGGCCCACTGTGGGTGGGCCAGCCGGGGGGAGGGGCCACAGGCAGTTGGCCTGCCGGCCCTGCCCCTGATCATGGTTGGGGGGCTGATCTGAGGTGGGGCTGGGTTGGGGGAGGAGGGCTTCAGGAGGTTGGCCAGCCAGCCTCGTCCCCTACTGGGGTAGGGGAGGCAATAAGGAGCAGAGCTGGCCAAGGGGAGGGGCCGTGGGAGGTTGGTCAACCAGCCCCACCCCCTGATCAGGCCTGTTTGCTGACTCCAGTGGGCATCATAGCAACCAGTCGTTTTGGCATTCTGGTCACTGGCTTTTCATATATATATATATATATATATATATATATATATATATATATATATAATTTAAATGATCTATATATCTGATATATATCTGATATATTTACCTACCTATATTAAATAAATGGAAATAAGTCATTGGTAAATATTTGAAAGGTGAAGTAGGCCCTTGGATTTTCCTTCTTTTGTATTTTAACTTATTAAGATCCAGCAGGGAAGTAATCCAGCAAGAGATGCAATGTTTATCTGTGAAGCAGGGAGAAGTGAAAGGGGCAAAAAACATACAACACAAAAAACACACACCAGAAGTAGGCAGATAGAACATATATGTAGGGAATAAAGATTATGAGAATTATGTAATAAGTTACAAGTTTGATAACATCTGGGTTCCCAAGTAACAAAAGAAAATGATGAAACTGAAGATCATCATTCAAGATGAACCTTAGGCATTTAAAAATCTAATTGATGATTAAGATGTTCACCTAGTGGCTTGGTGATTTTTAAGAATCCCACTACATTGTTTAGGATAAAAATGGATGTACTTAGATCTTCATAAGGAATGGTTTCTGTGATCTTGGGCCAGCACAGTAGATCAATAATGGAAGATTGAAGCTCCTATTTAGCCTGCACCCTATTTTATACTGCAACTTAGCAGCATAAAAAAGAGCATTGAATAATCAGTATGTTTAAACAAGTAAGCAAACACTCATTCTTTTTCATGATAGAAGAAATACACAAAAATGGTATTAACTATCTGGCTAAAATAAATTATAATGAATGCAAACTCATTACTGTTGAAATCAATGAATGCATAGCAGAAGGTACATTTATTGAAGTCAACATACTTAATTACATTTGGAGTAATAAAGAGAGTAGGCATGAAGTCCAACGTCTCTTGAGCCTAAACATTAATTTTAACCTAATTTTCTTTTCCTTGATGTTGAGAAAATGAAAAGGCAAATAAAATTAAGAGACCAACCTTAACTTAATTAGCTTTGTTAACAGGGGATTGTAAGCTATTTGTACCATGTGTACTCCACATTGTGATCCAAGGAAAGGTCACTTGATTTTAAAGCCAGCAATGTTGTTATAATAATAAAAATAGCCATATGGCCTTTCCAATTCTACAAGAATACAGGAGACATATATAAAGCTATAAGAGTCACAGTGACAAGGATGGAAAATACACAGAATTTTGACACTGTGAAAGGAAAGTGTCTCAACAGGGACTGCTATAACGGAATATCATAGATTGGGTACCTTAAATAATAAACATTGATTTCTTACAGTTCTGGGGACTGGAATGTCCCAAATCAAGGTATCAGTACATTTGGTTCTTGTGAAGGACTCATTCCTGGTTTGTAGACAGCTACCTTCTTGATGTGTGCTCATATGGCCTTTACTTAGTGCTTGTATGGAAAGAGAGAGAGAGAAAGAGAGAAAGAGAGAGAGATAGAGAGATAGATTTATCTTCTAAGTACACTAATCCCATCATGATGGTCCCTAATGTAAACCTATTATCTCCTGTTAACGTAAAAAAACCATTGAAACCTGTAAAGAATTTTTGTGAGTTTATTTGAGCCAAACTGTTGACATATGCCGGGAAGCAGAACCTCAACGAATTGAGATAGTGCTCCGGAGAATGGCGGGGTTACATCCGTATTTATACATGAAATTCATTGGTGACACATTTAAGAAGGTGAGATTAAGCGAAGTGGGGGAAACCTCTGTGATAGGATAAAAAGTAAAATGATGGACATATACTTAGGTGGGTGCAGGAACAATTAACATGATAAATGAAAGAATCTGCTGCATCTGTCCTGGGCTCAGCACACCTGGTTGTGCCCCAGGGGCTCCAGATACAGGGAAATCACAAGTTACCCAGACATTTCAAGGGTATGTTATCATAGATGCAAAAAGACAGACAGGCTCAGTTACAGTAAAGGTTGACCTTGTCAGTGAAGATAATCGGCTTAGGACGTAACTGCCCACCATCACTGCTTTTAGTTAAGGTTTAATTTCAGACCATCCTTTGTGGTTACTTTAGGTCTCCGAGTCTGCAAAACTGCCACGCAGGCCTCTTCTGAGCTTGTCAGGTCAGCATGTGGCCCCTTTCGTCCACACTCCCAATGTCCCCCTCCCAATATCATTACATTAGAGGTTAGGGCTTCAACACATGGATTTGGGGTGATACAAACATTCAGACCATAATAAAGAGTCTATATTTTAATGACACAGGTTGATGTTCAAGGCCTTTCCTCTTTTTATTTTAAAAAAAATCTCTCTCTCTTACCCAAATTATGTGCAGACTTTTATTTGTGTGTTTGTTCACGCTCCTAGATACTGCTATCACACTGGGGTATTGAGATGTTGCTTAGCCTTCTAGGTGAAGTTTACCAACTAAAATGTGAAAACTCCCACTGAGACTTCTTCATGGCACCAGTACAATGTTGGGCAAATAAGTGTATTTTTTTGCTAAATAACTGTTGGATGAATAAATGAAGAGTAAAACCCCTGGTATCCATTACAAAAGATGACTCTGCTGGAAATGGTATATTCCCCTTGAGAAGGAAGAAACAGCCTGAGCAGATAAATGGCTGCTACTTGTTCTCTTCCTATTGCTGGGCTGTTGAAGATTTGGGCTCTGATCCAGATGAGACTATTGGTTTAGAAGGCACCACCTGATATGTCTTGGAAGTTACAGGACTACTAGTATAGTATCTATGAATTGCTGTATCTGGTTAGCATTTCCCATACAGCTTCATCCTTGGTACATGACGTTTAGCTTCAGAAAGAAAATAATTTCTGTTGCTTTTCTTAAGAAGAAATATTTGGTCTTCTAAAATTGTGTTAACTATCATAGTTCCTTAATGGGAATCCCCGGGCTAGGGAAAGAGGGGCACTAGTAATCATTTTAGTATGCCAGCCAATTTTTAATGCTTCCAGTTGGTGAAAGAAGAATGGATAGGTAATCATGAGGAAAACAAATAAGGAATATAATCTCTGATGGAGCAAAAGCAAAGTGTTACATTGAAAAATATCAAAAGTAAAGCTAAAATTGGTATATTTATCCTAAGCAAATACACTGGAAGGGGGCATTTGAAAAAGTCCTAGTGGAAGTCTAGCTGAGCCAGATGATCTGCTGTGAGCATATTTTGGCCTGATAGGCGCTGTCAAAAAGAGACTGATCCTTCTTCATATGTAAAATGAAAAAGTTGAACAGTAAACTCCTCAAGGTCTGACGTTGTATGTATTAAGAAGAAATGAACACATTGGGTGATATTAGAGGTTTTTCTCCTCCATCTTTCTTTCATTATTACATGATTTCTGGAAAAGTTGGTAGTTTCCTGGTAGTTTTACAGCAGAGGCCTAAAGGCATTTAAGTGGAGCCCAGGTAATATCTCTTCCAGTTGGGTTAGTCCAGTGGTTTTGAACTGAAGACTATTTTGCCCTCATGGCCTCAACTGTCAAGAGACATTTGATGATGTCTGTAGATATTTCTGGAGCCATGTGAAAGCAAGTTGACCGACTAATGTCCCATCAATTTCAAATACTTTGATAGGTATTTCCTCAAAACAAGGACTTTCTCCCATATAGCCATGCAATAATGATCAAAATCAGGACATTTACATCAGTACATTACCATTCTAATTTGCAGACCCCATTCAAATTTTGCCAATTGGTCAATACTTTTCTCTGTAACAAAGGGATCCAGGTTAGGATTTGTTGCATTTAGTTGTCACGTCTCTTCACTCTCCTTCAGTCTAAGACAGTTTCTCAGTCTTTCCTTGATTTTATCACTTGGCACTTGCGAAGATTACAGGCCAGTTTATGTTTTAGAATGTCTCTCAGGTCAGGCTCATTTGATATTTCCTCACGATTAGGTTAAGAGTTAAGCATCTTTGGCTGGAACTCCACAGAAATGGTGCTGTATTCTCTTTCCTGGCATCCTTTCAGGTAGTGCTTGTTTCCATTTGTCCTATCACTGATGACATTAGTTTGATACTTTGTCCCATCAATAAATTAAATTAATTAATAAAGATGATGCCTCCACAGTCAAATCACTCACCTTCAAGAATTTTATGGGGAAGTACTTTGAAACTGTGACTATCTCATTGTTTGTCAAACTTTCAAAGAATTCATTTAAGTATTTGTGGGCTTGTGGTATCTTACTTTATTAATTGGGCTATAATTCATAATTATCACTATTTATTTTTTATGTTCAACTTATCCCTGATTGGCTAGTGGGTGTCCAGTCAAGTTGTCTTTTGGATTCTTTTGACATGTCCCTGTCCTTCATTGAGTATTTCCTTGCTTTCTGGGACATATGTTAAAGCCCTACCCCCAATGTGATGGTATTTAGATGTTAGGCCTTTAGGAGGTAATGAAGCTTAGATGAGGTCATGAGGGTGGGGTCCTCCTTGGTGGTATTAGTGCCCTTATAGGCAGAGACCAGAGCTCAAGTCTCTCTCTCTCTTTCTCTCTATCTCTATCTCTATCTCTCTTTCTCTGCCATGTGAACTCCAGCCCCTCTCTTTCCCACTATCTGCCATGTGAGAAAACAACAACAACAACAACAACAAACAGCTGTCTGAAAGCCAGGATGAGGGCTCTCAGATCATGGAATATCCCAGCCTGCAGAACTGAGAAATAAAATTCTGTTGTTTAAGCCACCCAGTGTATGGTATAGTGGCCTAAACAGACTAAGACACAGGCCCATGTTAAATGTTTCCCTGTCCCAGCTCAAGAACCCAGTGACTGTCCCCTAAGCTATTCAGAACTCTAGACAACAGTGCTCTTGTTGCTCGCCTGGAATTCATGTCATGCTTTGGGCTTTTTGCCCAAAATGTGAAAACCTATCAGATATCTACAGACTTCAACCTCTGTATTCTAAATTAATGTGAACAGAAATCCACAGGAACCCAATTAATGGCTTGTAATGCTTTAACAATGTGCTCACATTGTCATGTAAATTTCCATCCTCAAGGCTCCATGATGCAACCATGAGTTTTGGCTCGAAGCTCTTGGTGGTGTGCTTGTGCGGCAGCCTGGCAGGTACAGGCCTCAAGCTAGACTGCTCCCCTGGCCGCACACGGTACTGTGGAGCTATGCAGCCTGGCTGGGTACAGCGCCGGCCTTCGCTTTGCCACTGAAGGAGAACAACAGGTGCCAAAATCTGCGTCTAGTTTCTCCTTTGCTCACTGCTGTCCCTAATGAGCTATTTCATCTGGACTCCAAGGTGAAATACCTCGGGGTGGCTGGTGGTGAGGAGGCTGGAAGCACGCGCTCCTTCGGCGTTCTTCCATGTCATTTTTCTCCTGTGTTTCCTCTGGATCTGCCTAGCCGCTTACTGTAATACTGGTCTGTGTTAAAAATAGTAGGAATTCTTTCAGACAGGAAGGGGGATGCCAAACACTGTAAGTAATTTTACCAGTTAGGAATGTATTGACCTTCACAGTGTACTTGTTTATTTTCTTTGTTTTTGTTACAATAAATAGGTATTTAAAAATATGCTTTAAGAAATCAAGGAAAACCACATGAGAGTAATGTTGGCTTTTGGGATGTTAATGAAAATAGTTACTGAAAGCAATCTCCAGATTCACTGGAGATTTCTCTGGCAGATTATATTCGTTACGATCAAGTGGAAGTCACACCGAAGAACATTTTACCTGGCAGGATTTGTCACCGGTTGTTCCCCAGGGCAGCTTTTCTTCACCCGGATTTCCTTGCTAACTTTAATCTCAGAATTGAGAGTGACAGTGGCAAAGTGACCCTAGAACAAAATGTGAGGCATCCAAGGATGGAGTGCCCAGGCCTTCCCGCCACGAGCCTGCCTGAGCCTCCAGCTTCCCAACCCGAATGCCTGCTTTCCTGAAAACATGTTTTATTATAAGGTATCCTAACAGGTGAACTGTCTTCATTTCAGTGATGGGCTAGGAATTGGTGCTGGGGGGACGGGGGCGTGGGCTAGTGAAGGGGACAGAGGAGGAAATGTGACCCACAGGGTGGTGTCCTGCTTAGGTGAAGATAAGTTTGCCAGGTGCCTGAGCGGGGCATTCTGAGTAGCATGAAGTCACTAGGCACCTATGGAGAAGGAGGGACATAGGATGGATTGGAACACAGAGCCAAGGATCAAACAGCCTTGCAGAGAAAGGAGAGCTTTGATGTGGCTGCCAATAAAGTGTGATCTTCCCTAAGAGCCAAGGATATTAGCAGTTTCCAGGGAGCACAGGCTAGATCTTGTAGCTGTGTTGCCTACAAAGGGGCCTTATAACATACATCATCTCTCCTCTTGGCTGTTCACTTTTGTTATATTTCTGTGATGGTGTAGCTATAATTTAATTATTTGTTATTTACCAGACACCATCTAAACAGATGGTGTCTACTATCTCATTTAATCTGCTTAACACTCTTATGAGACAGGTATCATCATCCTCAAAGCAGCATTTTTTAGGTGAAGAATCTGACCTTAGAGGGTGAAATGAAATAATTAGCTCAAATTAGTATAGCAGAGCCAGAATTTGACCCAGATCTGACTATTTCAAAGGCCATACTTTATTTCCTAGATGTGGTATTCTACAGTGCTTCCAACTATGACCTTAACTATTGTTGTTTTTGTTGTTTTTTTAAGGTCACAAACCATGGTTATTAAAGACTTTGACACTTTAGAAATTCTGGACTTAGACCCTAGCCTTATAAGCACTATGTTCTAAGTAACTGAGCCAACCAATTACTTATATCAGTTAACTTTTGCTACGTACACACCCTGAAACGTAGTGGCTAAAGAAAACCCCCCATGTAGCTAGTTCATGATTCTGTGTGTGCACAATTTGTTTGGGCTTGCTGGGCAGTCCTTGTGATGAAGACTAGGTTAAACTCCTCTTGGCTGAACACTGTCACATGCCTAGGACCTCAACTTCAACTCTAGGGATGTTATCTTCATGTCTGTCATCGCTCAGAAGGCTAGCCCGAGCCTGCTCACGTGGGGCGGAAGGGTTTCAAGAGCACTAAGAGGCGCTTCAATGTACAAGTACCTTTTAAGTGTCTCTTTGTGTCAATGTTCACTAATGTCCAATTGTTCAAAGCTAGTCACATGGACAGCCCAGATTCAAAGAGTGGAGAAATAGCCTTCTCTGTCCGGAAGGATTTTCAAATTTATTTTGCAAGGGCATCACAATGCACAGGTGTTACATGACAAAGCTGTGGATGCAGGAGGGGAAGGATTTGCAATCATGTAAAAAACTTACCTCATTCTGCCCAGTTCTTTTAAAATGTTTGGTACTTTCCATGAAGGAAAATCAGACAAAAACTGAGGGTATGCCATAGAAAACATTCATCATCACTGGCTATTGACTCACAAATATGAAGTCCTGTCTGGTTGGTCAAATTGTAAAACAATGCTCCTCAGCCTTAAGTGAATGACAAAGGTTAGAATTCCACAGTCATTACTCCTGCTTCTTAACAAATTTCATGTTTTTAATTGGCAGGGGAATTCTAAACATTGTTTATAAGTCACATATACATTTTCACAAATGACTGTAGAAAGACATCTGGAGAATAAAATACCCTTTGTTCCAACATGCTCTAAAACCCTAAGAAACCTGCCAATTGGAACTTTGGATTTTCCCCATGAAGATTCAAAAGCAAGTGATTATATAATTTAGAGAAGCCAACTCTTAACAGAAAATAACAATGACATGTCCCTTCAGGAATAAAAGCTATCATGAAGTGCCATGGGATAAACAAATTACTATGAGAAGAAAGATAACCTCTACCACATGAAAAAAGGGACTTCCCTCAAGATTTGGCACCTCTGACATTGGCTTGGTGGTTACATGGCAGAAATGTTTTAGTGAAGTTCCCTTTCCTTCATAATCTTGATTTCTACTGGGTCTGATTCTCTCTGCCTGAAAGTGCTGAACTATTTTATCTTCCCTGGGAACTGAGGATCCATTCACATTTTGGCAGGAGAGTTGAAGCAGAAGCTCCCTCATCTCTTCTGCACAGATTGAGGGTAATGAACTCCCTCACAGTCAATCCTGGTCAATGGGAGAGATTTTATTATGTGAAATAAAAGCCCATACTGGTTGTATAGATAGTTTGAGGTATGGATGTGTTCCTGCATGGATGTCTATGGAAAGCCACCAAAAGGATGGCAGACAGTGAAGCAGAACCTTTTTATGGCCTCAGCTCAGAAATGTGCCCCCATGAAATGTTAAATACACACACCATCACAGTCTCAAACTTGGCTTTTCCAATTGTTTCAACAACTGAATATGTATATTCTCCCCTCCTCCCCCTACCCCCTGCCTCCATCCCCTCCATGGTAAAAGATAGGCAAATTGTTTTAGGTTAAGCTCTAGGAATTGCTCTTTTGGCAAATATTGGCTTTGAAATGCAAGGCTCTTAAGTCAAATAGATTCAGTGGTCATGGCTTGAGATGATGTTGAATAATGCATTTGATACTATCTTGTGGCTTTTGTGGTTCACCTATTATTGGCCGTGGGTTCATTTGCTAAATACCAGTTATCAAAGGCAAGTTGCCAGAAGCTAATTTACCAAATTGTAGTCTCTAAATGGCAAATTTGCAGTGTGGTCAGTTTCTGAATTGAGTGGAATCCATGTTGCTGAGCTCATGGATTCCTTGGCTCATAACCTCCATTCCTACTATTGTGGCTGTTTTGTTTATGAGCCTAAGAGCAGAGGGAGCTAGGGAAGGAAGCTAACCAATACCCACAGAAAGCTGTCATCCAATCCACATAATTTTTGAGATTCTCCTCACTTGAGGTCATCCTTTGGAGAGCATCACATGAGACACTAATATCTTCACATTCTGTTTCCATTTGTAGATATCCACATACCTCTTACTCAGACCTCCCTGTCACCAATTTTCCAATTGTGTTTCTTCCCAGTCCCTGACTTTTTAGCCAAACCATTTGCCTACTTCTAGATCACCAGATTCACTGCTCAAAATTCTGCCCACTGGGGGCAGTTTCCCCTTCTCCACAGTCCTGCAGAGCTGTCTGAGATGGGCTTGAAAGACAGCTACGGTTGTTCTCTTTAATGTGATGTCTGTAATTGGGTAGGGCCATCTATCTGTAAAGCAAGTCTGGACTGTTTTCTTCTTTATTTAGCTGGCCACAGAAAGCTTCATATGAGCCATGAGTACAGGTTGAGAGAAAGAAGGAAAATAGTAAGAATAGGTTTTTATAACATAGGCCTTTTGTGCCTGCTCTAGTTCAGTTTCATCTTCCATTTTATGATGGAGTATATGCTTAATTTTGTGTCTTGGTGGGCTAGACCACAATTGGCAGTTTAGGTCACATGGTATCTTGGTGGCCCATGGTCATGTGACTAGTCTCCGTTAAAGGCCAATTATAAGCCAAAAATATATTTGTCAAAAAAAATTTAGTAATTTGAAAAGAATGGCATGTTTTTGTTTTAATCCCTAAAGGTTTGTGCTGTATTTCCTTTTAAGAGTCTGTCAAAGGTTTTGTATAGCATCCTGTCTGCCACTGATATTTCAAGCACCATCAAATCTGTTGGGTCATGTAACTGAATTGGTAGAACAACTTTTATGAAAGTGAAACTGTTGTAGGTCCTTCCTTTATTCAGGGCCCCAGTCAAAAGCGGGCGTTTTCAGGCTCCTCAGTAAATGGATCAGAGTGGTTTGCCTAAGTGAAGCGTATGTGGCCTCCAAAACAAAAAACTGTACCTTTTTCTTGGTGTTGGGAAGGGTCAGATGCAGTGCTTTTCATCCTGGAAGGGATTTCGCTGATGTGGCTGGCTCTTGAGATCTTCTGGGATTTACTTCCTGAACTTCCTGGCATGCAATTGTCTTGCTAATATGTGCAGAGTGGCCACAATATAGGCTAAGCAGGCCCACTCAGCACAATTTTACCAATGTAAAGGACTACCGTGATTCCATTGGAATAAAAAGGCAATCAGGTCCCAGCAGACTACATTATGACATAGTGCTGAGAGCTGATAGAGCCCTCAGATACGACAGTGAAAATATTGTGCTGGCCATGCTAGATGAAAACTAATGACTTCTGATGCTCTTTACTAGCAGGTATGCAAAAATATAACATTTTCCAGATCAATAGTTACATAGCAGGTACCAAGGAATGAGCTGAACAGCAGCTGCAATTGCTTGATAGTGTTTACGATAATTTACTACAGGCCAACTAAGTGAATATGGAATTTTGCTTAGTGAGCTTATATTAATCAATTCTACCTTGTCCAACTTTATATTCCACCTTGATTCTACACCTATAATATATATTATCATACATATTCCCCAAACTTCTATAATATAAATTGAGAAAGTCATGCAATTCTTTTGATGTGTATTGCATCTCTACATGAATCATACTTGAGTCTCATTCTTTGGGACACGTTGAGATGTGAGTGTATTTATAGCTCTAGAAGCCCAGGGAGGTAGTAGGAGGATCAGCAGGTCTGTGAAAGACAGCTACTCAGGGGAGGCCATTACACTTTCTTCAATCAATGAGAGACTTTCTTAGGTAGGGATGGAAAGAATGCTTCTAATAGCAAAGAAGGCTCAGCAAAATTTAGAACTTTAAGGTGCAAGATATGCAACTTTATTGCAATCTGTTCCATCCCAATTTTCATTGTCCATTTCCTTCCCAATTAATGCTCTAATTTTAACAAAAGAGACAGTGTGCCATCAGAAGTTCAGTTTGTGTTGTGAGTTAGCCATGTATAGATTTCACTTTGGGTTTGATGTTTAGAAAACTTTAAACTAAGATTTTTATAGGGGTTAGGATATAGAATGTAGAAGTTTCTTTTAGGGCAAACATAGATGTTTTCAGCTCCCCTATGTGAATCATGAATTTAAAGCCCTAGTTTCTCATTTTCTTTCTTAAAGTTTTAAACTTATTTGGAAACAACCTATGAATCCCTATGATACTCCTTATTTTTATTGAAATGTATGGCAGCAAATAGTGGGTCATCCACAATCTTGCCTCTTTAGGCTCTTGACTACATGTACTTTCAGATGATAATTTGTGTTTGTGGTGATTCTGGTGTAAACACACCTTCTGTACTGCCAGTTGTATAAAAGTATAACACATATACTAGTAATCATGTCCAGTCCGTGATACTTGATAATGAAAATAAATGACTATGTTACTGGTTTATGTATGTACTATACTGTACTTTTTATCATTATTTTATAGTGTATTCTTTCTACTTATAAAAAAGTTTGCTGTAAAATTGTCTGCCGTGTTACACTGGCAGCAGCCTCGTCCATCTCGGGTTCACCGTGTCTCTTGAGTGCATCATTTTTCCTTGTGCTTGATTTAATCGTGTTGTTTTATAAACGTAGTGCAGCCTAAGTGCCCAGTGTTTATAAAGTGTACGGAGTGTACAGTCATGCCCCAGGCCTTCAGATTCACCCACCACACACTCGCTGTCTCACCCAGAGCAACGTCCCGTTCTGCACACTCCAGTCATAGTGAGTGCCCTATACCGGTGCGCCATTTGTAATCTTTTATACTGTAATTTTACTGTGTGTTTTCTATACGTAGATGCACAATAGGTACGATGATATTAGAATTGCCTACAGTATTCAGTATAGTAGCATGCTGTTTCTCCATTTTAAAATCTTTATTATCGTTGTGTGACCTAATAGATTACTTACGGTGAAGTACTTTAAAATTCTTCTTTGTTTGACTGAATTTGGTTAGGTATTAATTGGGCTGAGTAAGGGGAAGTCTCAGGTTTAGAGCCTTCAAGAAAGGTGTGTAGTGTTGCAGTAAATGTGCAGGGAGATCTTAACAGTGATAAAGTGCACTGGTCATTGTGCGCTAGCCCCTTGATGGCCTCAGGTGTAACTTTGCCTCTAAGATGCAGAGAACAAAATGTCACATCTGTAATTTACAAGTTGATCTGAACATTTGTAAAACAGTTTAGTTAATTACTATTATTACAGCATGACCCTTTTAACTCTTTGTGATTTATGCATAAATTTTAATTTATTATAGAATGTTTTGGCAGAAACTTGATACTCTAATTCTTATAAAAATAAAAAATGCACTGTTTTTCTATCTGAGCCACCACTTTTTAATTCATTATGTCCAAAATTTAAATAGTGTGGAAGGCTGAACCAACTTTATAATTAAAAATAAGAAAAATTAAATAAAGTTTAAAATCTGGAATATTATTTTATATTCAGATTTCAAAGAATGCCTTGGGTCTATATTTTAAGAAAATTCTGAATTCTAATTTTGATTTCAATTTAATTCAGGCAGGCAAATTTAAAAGAAAAAAGGATGGAGCACTAATTTTTCACTTCCTGTGAAGGAAGGAAAATAATGAGGGGAGCGGGCCATTGATTTGATGATAACAGGCTAAGAGATCATAGAGAAAAATTAACTTCATAAAGAGAGAGAGAGAGAGAGAGAGAGAGAGAGAGAGAGAGAGAGAAATCCTGCCAGTTCTTATTTCGCAATCTCCCTTTCATCTGTCCTTTCTCTCCAATTGCTCTGTTTTCACCCATGCTGAAATGCCTACTGCTTCTATCTTGCATCACAATAAGAAATTTAGAGCTTTGCTCCCTCTAATTCTTTCTGAAAAACCTACCATTAATGTAATTCCAGCATGAAAAACTCCCAGTAGCTCCTTTTTGCTCATAAAGCAAATTCAAATTTGATATGACCAGTTCTGTCCAATTTTATCTCTCATGATCCCCAATGTTAAACTATTTCTCCAGCCAGGCGTGGGCGCCCCCATCCCTTTGAATATGCTATTATACTCCTGGCCTTCTTCACATGGAAAGATTGTCCAAATCTGTCCCTATCTTGATCTCCCTCCTCTCTCAGCAATTTGGCATGTGATTGTATATAATCTTATGCTGGAATCAGAACTAGTGGTTAGTTTTGTTATTTTTTGTTTTGATTTTCTACTCCAGGGAAGGTGTCATGTTTTACGTATCTCATTGTCACAGTGCTCAGCACAGCATATTTACCCTGTGTCTGGGGTAGAGAACCGGACTGAGCTCTGGGGTGTCCTTGTGGCTGCCTGGAAGCACTCCCAGGAGGCTTAGCAAGGAAGGATGTTTACGAAACACGGGCTCCCTGGGACTTATGCTCAAGGTTGAATGAATCCCAAGGGCAGAGTTTTATGAACTGGGGAAAATGAACAGATGGAGATTTCAAGAGATACCTCTCAGACTTCACTAGTTCTAGTTTAGAACTGCCATACATATTTTGGGAAGAAGTTGATAGAAATAAAGAAATGAAGGAACTCGGAAGGAAGGAACTTGGAAGGAAGGAACTAGGAAGGAAGGAAGGAAGGAAGGAAGGAAGGAAGGAAGGAAGGAAGGAAGACAGGATGGAAGGAAGACAGGATGGAAGGAAGCAAGGAAGGAAGGTCCTATTTTGTATGTTGTATGTTTGGCTAAGGAAGCCCTGGGAGTTCTGTGAAAGTTGTCTTTTTAAAAAGAAAAACAAAAACAGGATTCCTTTAGATAAATTTACACGGAATTCAAACTATGAATCTATCAAGGAACTGTGGTCAAGCAGGCATCACCCCTGCTTACACTGAACACCCATTAAAAAGATCATTCTGACATTTACATTAGGCCCGAGAAGTTGAATTAATTATTGAATTAATTTATGTCCTGTCCTAAAGCATTTAAGGTATCTTTAAAAAATTTATTAAGTATCGCAAATTAACATATTGTAATCAATTAGAAAAATAAAGTAAGGAGGAAAAAAAGAGGTAAAGACCTCTCTGTAAACTACCAAAGAGGTTTTCTGTGTCTCCCTCTTATCCTTTAACTGTGTGAATAGCCCTTGTTTCTTATTACCCCCCTGCAAGGCGTCAGTGAAGCCTAGTTATCTTTCAAATGGTTGGAAAAGCATGCCTACTTCAGGTCTTATTTTGTTAGTCAATACATTCTGTTCATTAGATTCCACAAATAAGTGAGATCATGTTATATTTGTCTTTCTCAGATTGGCTTATTTCACTTAGCATAATATCTTCCGAGTCCATCCATGCTGTCCCAAAGGGTAGGAGATCCCTCTTTTTTATAGCTGCATAGTATTCCATTGTGTAAATGTCCCACAGCTTTTTTATCCACTCATCTACTGGGCACTTAGGCTGTTTCCAACTCTTAGCTATTGTAATGGAACAGACTGACATACCTGATGTGGGGTTGGGAGTATGAGAAGAGATAAACCAAACAACTTATATACTTACTAGAGTCCTGGGCACGAAATACATGTGCAGTTCCGTTCCCTAGGCCTGGCCTGCGATCAGGACCATCTTCCCCGGCTGCCTACAGCCAGCCCCACTCCCTGCTGCCACCCACCCCTGGTTCACTGTTCGCCATCAGGTAATCAGAGCCTGCTGGCCAGGGACCGAGAGGTGGTCAGTGTGCCTCATGGTGATCGGTTCAGCAGTCATTCTGGTCATTCCGCCATTAGGGTCAATTTGCATATTACCCTTTTCTTATATAGGATAGTCATAGCCCATGGATAGTGAAGACAGGGGGTGGGGGGTAGGGGCTGGAAAGAGGGCGGTTAAGGGGGGAAAAGGGGAGATATCTGTAATACTATAAACAATAAAAAGTATATTAAAAAAAAGAAAAACAATCCTGCAAGGGCATTTCCCTTCAATGGCATGTTTTTCTAGGTTATGATCAGTGTAACCTTCAGCAGTTGGGCCGCCTGCCGTCTTGTATCAGTAGCCATCAATGCCCTAAATACTACTCAGGAGAGTCTTTGTCAGGCCAGCCCTACAGCTCCAATTCCAACTGTTTCAGTTTCATCTTCTGAGAAGCACCCAAGACAGGATTAGAATTCCAAGATTTACTGAGGTAGTGCCTGCAGAGGGTAAGGAGGAGGCCGCAGGCATAGGCAGGGAGAACCTTCAGACTCTCACGCAGGGTCTGACACCTGTGGGAGAGAGGAGGAAGAAAGGCAGGTTTGATAGGAAGAGTCTCCGGCCATGGCACTGTTTTAAGAAAGTTTGTCCAAGCTAAAGGGGAGGCCAGGAGCCAAAGCCGGCCATTAGAGGAGTCTCCCATCTGCTGTAACCTGGGCCTCTCTTTGTACCGTCACCATGCAGACTGGGGGCAGGAATGCAGTGCTGGATCCAGAGGAGTGGCAGTGGGGAATGTCAGTCAATGTCGCCTCCCCCAGCTGCGTATTGATTTCCAAGGCCCCCACAGGTGGTAAGGTCTGTCTTATAGGGTATGTCATCCCTGGCCTAAAGTCTTCTGCATTTGAATCTTTGGTGACCATTGAACAGTCAGGATAATGAAAGTTTGTGTGTTGTTATAAATAGGTTAATGTTACCTTTTATAACCTGGCTAATTATGACATTAAATGATAATGTCAAGTATGTCTGTGTTTTGCCAACAAGTTATTTTGGATGAGACATGAGCCTTTTTAGATCTCAACACATCTCCAAGATCTGGAGCTTGGTGAGTAGCAGGATGGGCCATATACAAAATCAAGACCTGGGGGTGGGGATGTTAGGCACTGATGAGGGAAAGTGAACAGTGAAGGTCAGAGAACATTGGTAGAAATATAGTATACAGGGTGAGGCCAAAGTAAGGTTACAGTTGTGAGTATGGGAAGCACAGAGTTTATTCTTGTATTATTATTTATTAATTATTGTATTCTTTCCCATGTGAGCAACTGTAACCCTATGTTTGCCCTACCCTGTATATATGAAACTGACTATTAAAACAGGAAATTATAGAAATGCAGTGAACATATCAGATACCATTACATTTGTAAAACAATTTCCTTGTCTGTTTGGCTCTGTAAGAAGTCATAATCAGGTTTCTGTGACATTACTAGGTAGCCTAACTTTTCTGCCTTTGAAGCTCCTTCATTATAATTACATTATTCTTCATTATAATTGCATTCACTCCAATTTTAAGTAAATTGACAAATTAAAAATGTACTTGAGGAATGTTAATAACGTAGTGTCCTCCCCCAAATAGTTACATATTTCTGAGTCCTGCTGTTAGAAACAGTATTTTCCCAGAAATAAAAATTTTCTGTGAATGAAGATTTTTGTGTCACACAGTGCGAACTCCCACTGGAGATTCAGGATCAGCAATGAGGATGCTCATGGTTCAGTTGTTACTTTATTCTTGTGTCGATGTGATGTTGCAAGGACATTTAGAGGGTTTAAAGACAGAAGTGAGAAAAGTAAATTAATGGTAAATCCTCTGAAGTTGTGAATAAAAAGCACTGTGCATTATGTGGTAGAAAAATAGCAAGTTTATTTAATTTTAAAACACAGCTTTGAAGCTTGAAGAAGTTAAAGACTGGAAAATGGAAGGATAGCTCCCTTTCATTTTAAAATGAGTTAAGAAATGAATTCTAGAGAATTAAAAAGAGAAGCAAGGTTATCATAAACTTTGGAAATAAGGGAGGTGAAATTAAAACTTCAGGCAAACTCTGCAGCTGAATAGTAAGGAATAGGAAAGCTGCCCCCACCGGAAAGTCAGTGCTGAACTTAGAGAACTGGACACAGAAACAGGATGCCCTTCAGTGAACCTGGTCCAATACGAGAATCGAGCAATGTAAAGGCTATTGATTACTCAACCTGGGGTCAATGTCATCTGGAGCAAGTTATATGTCAGAAGTGTTGTGATCTCTATTTTACAAAGAAATCAAAGATGCTGAATAGTGGGATAAGAGCACTGCTTTTCTTTCCTGGTAATGGTGATTACAGGAAGGGACTTATGCCCACATTCACATCTGCTGTTAACTTATGGGATGGCTGTATGGTCAGTGAGAGCTCTGAGGCTCTGGGACACAACTTCTTTCTTTTATGGGAAGAGGACTGACCATAGATGGAATTTAGCTTCCGTGATGATGTACCTACCAGGGTACAAATCCTTTGGGAAAGAGGCATGCATATTCATCTTTCTCTTTCCCTCTTCTGACTCCTAAGTCAGTACTATGTACTTTTGGGAAAAAGTTGGAGAAATCATACAGAAAAATCTAGTCTAATCTTGTGTTGCAAATGAGGAAATGAGTGGTTTGTTGTTGAGTAACTTGCCCACCATCACATGGTCAGCCCTAGAAGCTTTAGCGAAGAGTAGGTTTCATTTATAAAATAAATGAAGGTGGGAGCTTCGGTTGAACTAAGAAGGAGACTTTTTATTATTGTGTGGTATGTATATTAAATATTTCTATGCCTACAGGACCTTTAATAAGCAAATAAAGTAGGTGTTGGCATGAAAGTCTTATATTTAAAGCCAAGAAGAGCTTTCATACCATTTTAACAATCTCTAGTAGAAAAATTTATTACCGAAGGGAAATATCACTGAATCAATAATGAGAAACACAAATAAAAGATATACTTTCTAATAATTTATTTTATTAAAATCAATTCAAGATATGAAAACTTTATTGGAGCTTATATTGTCTCCTTCAACTTGCCTAGAATTAGATTTGATATCCAAGTGCATTAATTTATGTTTGTTAATTAATAGAACTTAATGAAATTCTTCTGAAATAATATTAGAGTTTCTCATTTTGAAGTATGGCTTTTCCAGGCTTGCTTTATTTTTTTTTAATCTTTCTTTATTAAACAAGGAGTGAACTAATCCTTTAAATCATTTTTTTTCTGTCTATGGATATACACTTATTTCTAATAAAAGTTATTTTTTTTCTAGACAATGTGTCCAAACTTTATATATATATAATGATAATTACAAAGTCATATTAAATAGCAGGTGAATATAAGTGAACATGGAAGGGGAGCCATCATTTATGTCTACTAAGGATGTATATGTTTACATTTATACATACTATGTTCCATTCTCTGTCCTAGGTTCTTTATATACATAATTTAATTTACTCTTTATGGCAATCATTTTTGTTTGTGTGATTATCTCCATTTTATAGATGAAGAAATCGGGGCCGAGATAAGTTAAATACATGGCTTAAAACCACATGTCTAGGGAGTGACAGAGCCCTTATTAAAAAGCCTTTCTGTTTCTTTCATTCATATACCTTTCACTAGGCCAGAAAATATAGATGAGAACTGAAAAGAGGCATAAGGAGATAAAAATGAGGACTCTAAAAAGCAGGTCCTGATAACAAGCTTATTCCCTTTAAAACATCTGACTTTTGACTTCTTATGCTCTACAATAACTTTTTCTTCTTTTCCTATTTATTTTCCCTTCTCTCCAGTGATCTTATTATCATTTTCCTGTCACTATGGGTTCATTAGAACAGCTGACATAGACAAGACCAGAAAAAACAAAAAAACAGGATCTAAGGGTAATTAGGTCCTCATTCATCAAAGACAAGTTCAGAGAAAAATAGACATGATGAAAATGAGTATCACACATTATGGAGAAAGCTTAGCAGCTGTCATCATGGTAAAAGGGATGGTTGAGTGGAGGTGGGGGGTTGGAAAATTATATTTATGTGCATAGCCACACATAGCAAATGATTTACATTTTTGTTTTCATTGGATGGGCCATTGAAAAAAACAAAGAAATTGGTTGTGCTCTATCAATTTTGTTGCCAGATCAGATTAGATGGTATCACTAACAGGAAGATAAAGCCCCTTCAAGGTCTACAAGCTCCTTGTCAGTAACGTACTGATTTTTAATATGTTCTCTTACCAGTAAATTTTCATGTTTCAAACATGGGAGAAATTGAATGACATCCTGTTCGAGTCTGAAAGGTGAAGGATGAAGTTGAATAGAAGATATGAGGATATAGAGGATGATATGCTATAGTTTGCAAGGACGTCAATGAAATCTAAATGTGGATGGGAGGGAGTGTTGTACAATGGCTGAGGGGTCTCTGCAGTCACACTGCCACTTATACTCTTGCCATTGTGTTGGGAATGACCTTGGGAATGTTGCTTAACTGCTCTGGCGGCAATTCCTCATATTAAAGGGGGGTAAATCATAATTATTGTGATAATCAAATGAGTGAACTCATTTTAAGCCTTAAGACAATGCCAGGTACATAATACATGCTTGATAAATATTAGCCATTTTTTTATTGAGATCAGGAGGAAGCAGCCCAGGAAAAAAACACACACACAAAAACAGGCCCTAGCCATTCCCTGAGAAGTTAATAAGCAGGGAGAAGGCTTTCACTAGAGCTGCTGAATTTGCTGTCCTGTTTTATTTTCCCCCTCCAGAGTCACTGCACAGATTGAAAATGGAGGGATCTAAACAGCTGGGGGCTCAGTATGTTAAGCCTACTGGTCCTTCTGAATGTGTCTACTTCAGTGATTTATTTGGAAAAATGAATTACTACAATTGACTGAAGGTAAATTGCTTTTCAAAGTAGTATCTGCTTACTGTGATAGTCAAAACAAACCTTGTCACTTTGGGAGTATTTTTAGTACTTAGGGATGGTTATTAAAGGACATACAATACCCCCCCCCCCATTTGCTCCTTTTATAATGCCCTGTAGAGGGGTAATTGGATTCAACTGTAATTGTAAATTCTTCTCAAGGGAGATGTTGACACTGGTCAAACCTTCTAATAAAATTAAAATTTTATTTGTATTCCTGTGGTCATTATTTATGGGACTTTTGGCACTATTGCATTGATCAATCACTGTTCAAAGACCCACTTTGTCATTAGCAGCTGCCATCCATATATACTGCTCTTGGCTGCATGCTGAGAAGGGAGAAAAATCTGGTAAAGACAATTAAAAGGAATACTACTTGGGCTTTTGCAGGCGGAAAACAACCTAAATATGATTTTTAAGACATTGTTTGATCTTTGAGGATTGTTGCCTGGTTTTGCCCCTGTCTGCTCCAGGACAGCAACAGCTGGATACTCTATGGGTAACTTAGTTTACTGGCCCATTTTTCATTGAGTGTTGCTTATGGCACATATTTTGACGTACATCTTTTGTGTGTCTGACAATATTTTGTGCATTTGTAATGAAAACTTATGCATAGGAAGAGAAGGAAGAAAGAGAATTTGATTGAAATTAAGAACCCAGCCACTTCCACCACACCTCCTGCTGCCTCCCATCCCAGCCATCACCATCCTCGGCTAGGATTACTATGATAGTTGGACGCTTGGCCCCTTCTTACGCTGCTGCTATTTCCAATGCAGCTCCCTTTAAAGGTAGGTCACATCACTCCTCTGCTCTAAACCTCCCATGTACCTCACAGTACAACTCAAGCATCATATCAATTGGGCCCCTGCAGGCTCTAACGGTTCCTCTTCTTCAACCTCTAACCCCTCATTCTCCACTTCCAGCTACACTGGCTCTGTTGCTATTTCTGTTCTCTGCAGCACCATTCCCACCAACGTCCACATGTTTACTCTCTCACATCCTTCACGTCTTTATCTGAGTGCCACCTGAGCAAAAATACCTTTCCTGTCCACCCTGTATACAATACCAAGCCCGAATTCCAGCATGCTTTACCTCCTTAAGTGAGGGCTATATTTCTCCATAGCAACTGTTACCATATGTCTCAGTCTAGGAACGTTCATTTATTTCTTGACTCTTCCCAACTAGAATGTAAATGCCCTGCTGGCAAGGACTGTGTTTTATTCGCTGTCTTGTTCTTAATAATTAGAATAGTGCTTGGTCAACAGTAGGCACTAAATAATTTTTTAAAAAATGAATAATTGAAGCCTACTTGGCTAATCCTAGAAGATAGAAGGATTTCCTCCTGACTTAATTTCTCCTAATGAGACGGAGATAATTGTGATATATTCTCCATCACTTAGAAGGGTAATAAGGTCTAGAGCACAGGTGTGCAATGCTTAATCTTTCTTCTTCCCTCCCTCCCTCCCTCCCTCCCTCCCTCCCTCCCTCCCTCCCTCCCTTTCTTCCTTCCTTCCAAGTTGGATTTGTCCTGAGTAAGTGCTGGAGGCAAAGACCAACAAGTAGTCAGCATAATAAATGGTCCTTGGGGCTTTAGCAAGGGCTAAAAGCTATGCACCGATTGTTCTGTCCAGACAATGGTGGCTGAAGGCAATCTCCTAACCTGATAATTTTTTACTATTTACCAAACCTTACCTTTGATATGTCTGTTTGGTTTGCTCAAGGGCAAATGTATATTCTAGTAAATAAAAAACAGTGAGTCTGGAGATTCAGGGAGCCACTCCACTAGAGGGTGAGGCCTCTGCCTAGCTTTCCCCCATGCCTTCTAAATTTATATTTCTTGTCTAGTATATCCATTTGTGCATAGCCTCTTCTCCAGATTCTGAATCTTTGATGCAAAAGGTAGTGGCAAATAAGTGCTTTTCAATGATCATTCCAGTAGGGGTCCTGACAGTGAAGGGCAATATCAGAGTATATACTAAAAAATTTTAAATTGCATATATTCTGTGACTCCATATCTCACAGTCTTGGAAACTTCTATGGAAAATGCTAGGAGGCAGGCAAGAGGATTTTCATTGTAATATTGTTTGTCACTCGATGACTAAAGAAATAGTAGAATTAAAACACTGTGAAGATTAATTTTATATTTCATTTTTCCCTTTACATTGTTATATTTTATTTATATATTTTATTTGTGTTTATTTTAGTTATGCATTTTATTTTTTTATTGATATACTTCTTCATGTAACATTTTTACTTATTAAATATTTATTTTTATTTATACTTTATATTATTTTTCAAAATAATATTTTATATTATATTATTTACACTTTGTATTATTATATTATTTTCTATTTATACTAGAGGCCCGGTGCATGAGTGCACTGGTGGGGTCCCTCGGCCTGGCCTGCAGGGATCATCAGGCTGAATCCGGCTCTCCAACATCCCCTGAGGGGTCCAGGATTGCAAGACGATAATTCTCAGGTGATGCACCCCGGAATCTGGCTCCCTCCTCTCTGGGTCCGGGTGCGTCACCCGAGAGCCGCAGCTGCCAAGTTACTGCAGCTTGGCAGCTCCTGTGTTGAGTGTCTGCCCCCCTGTTGGTCAGTGCACATCATAGCTACTGGTTGGAAGGTCAGATGGTCAGATGGTTGCTTAGGCTTTTATATATATAATTTTTATTTATTTTTTAAATATTTCTACATATATATAAAGTAGTAGAAATAGTTTTCTGTATGTATATGTGTATTAATTTGTCTTCCTCCAGTCCTGGCCAGTGTGGCTCAGTTGATTGGAATGTTTGACTCCAGTCAGGGCCCATACCTAGGTTGGAGGTGTGATCCCTGGTTGGGCACATTGTGAAGGCGACCAATCGATGTTCTCTCTCACATCAATATCTCTCACTCCTTCCTTCCCCCTCTCTCTAAAATCAATAAGCACCTCCTTGGGTGAGGATTAGACATTAAATAAAATAAAAAAGAAATTTGCCTTCCTTCAAAATCATTGTTTTCTTACATAATCCAAATATATTCCTCCTCCCCTCTCTCATTTTCCTACATTTCTTTTAATATTTTTTCTTTTCTTCTATGTTTAAATTTGGACCCCCTAAAATAGTCATACAATGCACTGAAGCTAACATATAATTTATTACATTTACTAAAAAACAGCTTAAAGTTTCTGTACTTAATTTCCAAAGACAGAATGTCACAGTCTATATTTCTATATCTAGACAAAGAAAAGAAAAATAATAACAAAATCTTCTTATTTGCACGAAATCCCAATTTTCTTGCTCCTGTGGGCTTTGATTGAAAGAAAAAAAATCCTATAACTAATTTGCTTCCTTTTCTTCTTTTTTATTTATACTACCTTAATACATAAGGTAGTATACTAGTTAGACAAAAATTTAGAATGAGAAATTAAACAGTAGGCATTTTAACAAAGAGTACATATGAATTGATCTAAATCAGTTTATTTCAAGGTAATAATCTCAATTATATGTTGCCAGAGACTTCAAGAGTATCTATAAAGTTCTAATTTTCCAAGCTCTCCTATTTCTGTTCATATAAATATTAATTTATTCAACAATTATTATTTATTGAGCATAATTTATGTATCTTAAGGTGTTTTAGTTGCTAGGGAAACAAAACAGAAAAAAACCCCCAAACCAAACAAAACCAAAACAAAACAACAACAAAACCTTCCCTTCCCTACAGAAGAGCAAAAACAGTGAATATTAAAACTAGTATGTATTACATTATAAGAAGGCAATCTATTCTATGGGGAAATTATAAAGTATCATTTATTTGTTAACTCTACACCAGAGGTCTGGAAACATCTATATAATAAAAACTCAGTGGTTGTAATGCCATAACGACCAAAGACTGGTCACCAGGAGGTGCTTTGACACTGTGTCCCACGGCACTGGCGGGACTTGATGCTGGGTCCCACAGTGCACCGGGTCTGGGTCTTGCGCGATTTCGCATGCTGGGCCCCTAGTCTATAATAATAAAAGCGTAATATGCTAATTAGACCAGGTGTCCTTCCGGGTGTCCTTCCAGATGACCTTCCAGACGAAGCCTGGGCTGCAAGGGAAGCCTGGGTCCCAGGTGCGTGCCAGTGGCCAAAGGGAAGGAAGGCCTACTCTTGCACAAATTTTGTGCATCGGGCCTCTAGTCATTTATAAATAATATGACAGCATCCCTCCCACCTCTCCATCAAGTCTTAAGGTAAATTGCTTTAATCAGAAACTCTTCCTCTCCTCCACTGAGCATACCAGAGCTTTCTACAGCAGTCCTCCCTATGGTTAATAATCTCTTATTGTGCCTAATTATAAGTTAAACTTGATCATAGGAATATTGCATAGGAAAAAACATGGTATATAAAGGGTTTGGTACTAGGCTCAGTTTCATGCATCTACTGGGGGTCTTCGAATGTATCCTCAGCACATTAGGGGGACTAGTATCTTCAAAGGCATCTTAATGAAAGGTGCAGAATTAAGTTTATGGAATTAAGTGTCTTAAAATATTATTTGTGCTCAAACCATCTTTAATTACATTTGTCACACCTCTTTTTCAGAAATATTGGCTTGAAAGTCTCAAACAATACATACATATACATACACACCACATCACACCATGCACACACCACACACACACATACACACTCTCTCAATCTACAGAAACCATAGACTAAGTATAAATTATATCTAGAGATTTTAAAAAAAATCTATACTGAGGATATTTTTTCATTGATTTTTTTTTTTTTTTTTTTTTTTTTTTTTAGAGAGAGTGGGTGGAAAGGAAGAAGGGAGGAAGAAAAAGAGAGAAAGAGAGAGACATTGATGTGAGCTCTCTCACATTGATCAGTTACCTCCTGCACATACTCTGACCAGGATCAAACCTGCAACCCAGGTACATGTTCTTGACCAGGAATTGAACCTGAGACCTTTTAGTTCTTGGGCCTATGATCCCATCACTGAGCAACACTGGCCAGGGCATATCTAGAGATTTTTAAATATTAAGTTACTAGAGGCCTGGTGCACGAAGTTGTGTACGGGTGGGGTCCCTTGGCGTGGTCTGTGAGGATTGAGCCCAAACCGGCAGTGCAAAGCTGCCTGCCACTCGTGTCTGCCGCTCCCACTCATCCTGGCCCTGCTGCACCTGCTGCGGGCTCATGCCCAGGTAGTCCTGACTGGGAGAGGCTCGTGCCACTGTAGTGGTGCTTGCCACCATGAACCCTGTGTCTGGTGCCCATCCCAAGGGGGTTTTGGGGTCAGGATGTGATTGGCCCTCCAGGCAGGCGATGGGACACCCTTGCTGGCCCAGGATCCAGATCCATCCTGCTGATGTTCACACCAGTTGTTGGGAGCTACCTGGCAGCCACTTTTATATTGTTTCTTCCTTGCAGAGCATCTAGGGAGGGAAAGCGGCTGTGGTGCCCAAGGCTGACTTCCAGGAGGCCGGCAGCGATGTCGGGATCGTGCCAGTGGCACCGGTCCATCAGTGTCTGGTCCATTCTCTGGAGATTGGACCTGCAGGACTACTGAGGGAGTGAGTGGCTGCCACCAGGTTGGTGGGCTGCCTGGACAGGTCAGTCAGCTGAGCGGCACTCCCGCTGTGGGAGTGCTCCTGCGTTGAGAGTCTGCCCCCTGGTGGTGATTGTGCATTATCGCGACCAGTTGTTTGGTTGTTCAGTCTTTCAGTTGCTTAGGCCTTTATATATAGACTAGAGGCCCGGTGCACAAAAATTTGTGCACTCAGGGGGAAGGGGGGCCCTCTCAGCCTGGCCTGTGCACTCTCGCAGTCTGGGACCCCTCGGGAGATAACGCCCTGCTGGCTTAGGCCTGTTCCCGGGTGGCAGAGGGCAGGCCCAATCCCTAGGTGCAGCCCCTGGTCGGGCTCAGAGCAGGGCCGATTGGGGAGTTGGGGCGCCGCCCCCTGTCATGCACAGAGCAGGGCAATCAGGAGGTTGTGATGCCACCCTCAGTCATGCTTAGGGTAGGGCCGATTGGGGGGTTGGGGCACCACCCCCTGTCACACTCAAGGCAGGGTCGATGGGGAGGTTGCGGTGCCACCTCCTGACACGCACAGAGGAGGGCCTATCCAGGGGTTGGGGCGCTGCCCCCTGTCACACACAGAGCAGGGCCCATCAGGGGGTTGAGGAGCTCCCCCCTGTCACTCAGAGAGTAGGGCCGATAGGGGAGTTGGGGCACCGCCCCCTGTCACACACAGAGCAGGGCGGATCAGGGGGTTGGGGCGCCGCCCTCTATCACCCAAAGAGCAGGGCCGATCAGGGGGTTGGGATGCTACCACTCTCACACTCAGGGGAGGGCCAATGGGGAGGTTATGGCTCTACCCCATCACACACAGAGCAGGGCCCGTGGGAGGGGTGGGGGTTGTGGCGCCACCCTCTATCACCCACAGAGCAGGGCCGATCAGGGGGTTGGGGTGCCGCCACTCTCACCCTCAGGGCAGGGCCGATGGGGAGGTTATGGCTCTACCCTGTCACACACAGAGCAGGGCCGATCAGGGGTTTGGGGCGCCTCACCCTGTCACACACAGAGCAGGGCCAATCACGGGGTTGGGGCGCCGCACCCTGTCACACACAGATCAGAGGTTGGGGAGCTCCCCCGTATCAGGCACAGAGCAGGGCTGATCAGGAGGTTGGGGTGCCTTCCCCTGTCACGAACAGAGCAGGGCGGATAGGGAAGTTGTGGTCCCGCCCCCTGTCACACACAGAGCCACAGGGCGATCAGGGGGTTTGGGCGCTGCCCCCTGTCACGCTGATCCCGGTGCTGGGAGGCATATTACCCTTTTACTATATAGGATAGAGGCCTGGTGCATGGGTGGGGCTGGCTGGTTTGCCCTGAAGGATGTTCTGGATCAGGGTGGGGGTCCCCACTTGGGTGCCTGGCCAGCCTGGGTGAGGGGCTGAGGGTTGTTTTCAGGCTGGCGGTGACAGAAGCTCCCAACCGCTCCTTTTTTTCTTTCTTTTTTTTTTTAATTCTGGGCCAGCTTTAGCTCTGAGGCTCCAGCTCTTAGGCCTCTGCTGCTGAAAGTAGGTAATCGAAACAATGTATAACTCCAGCTCTGACTCTAGCTCTGAGATCCCAGCTCGCTGAAAGCTGGTTTCTGGTTTTTTTTTTAGCTTCTATATTTATTAAAATGTTTCAAACTGCAGGCTCAGAGGCCGGAAAGGCAGGCGGGGAACGTTGGAATCCTCCGTCACTGAAGCAAGCAAGCCTCATTTAGTTTCAAGCTGCCTGGCTGCCGGACACCATCTTGGCTGACAGTTAATTTGCATATCGCCCTTATTAGCCAATGGGAAGGGTAGCGGTCGTACGCCAATTACCATGTTTCTCTTTTATTAGATTAGATTAGGTTCTGGTTACATGGTAACATTTAATAAGTTATATGATATGATAAATTCATGTGTTATTGTATTTGATACAAATTTAAATTTTAGCATATTTATTTGCAGCTGGATTTCAGTGTTTTTTGGCTGGCAGTTTAGTTACATAATAAAGTATAGTGGCCTTAATCAAACACATCTGTAATGTTTTCTTTGTAAATATTTTTTATTTTCTTGAGAATCCAGATGTGCACTTTTCTCTCTGTCAACTCTGCCAAATTAACTCATCCATTCAATGCAATACCAAAGTGAAATTTTATAAATGTTAGTTTTTACTCCTATTACTGCTATGAATTTATTATTACCATCACATTGTTAACATAATTATAATCTTTCTGGCATTCTGAGTCCTTTTTGCTGGTTAATTTCTTCTCCTCAAACTGAGAAGTTTGCATCTGACATAAAGGCTGGCCTTCCTGCCACCCTGGAGATTTTACATGTAAGTAAAGGAGTGATCTTGGTTTAAAAATTGTGCTTTTGAAATTAATTATATTTGTAACTCTACTAGCTTGTCTTTTTAATGTTCTGGTTTTATTCTAAAGACTAAAACTACTATCCTCTCAGTGGCATAAAAACTCAAAACAAAACAAGTCTTTAGGACCAGGTAGATTAAAATCTGTTTGGCCATCTTGTAGTATCTTGTTAAAACTCCTTGAAGGTACTGTGATTTTTTTTTTTTTTTACGAATTTTAATTGTAGCCACATATATTTGAAAAATAGCATGTGCATGAGACAGGTTGTTTATTTAAAAACAATGCTTCTTTTGAAGATTCCTTGTAAAACTCTATGCTCAAAACTCCCCTCTCCTATCCACCCACATAGAATTTATGAACCACAAATTGCAAATCAATGACCCAGGCTCAGGGTGGGAGTGGGGGGGTCAGAAAACTACATCTAGCAGGTGCAAAACAGCTTGATTTTTATAGCTCACAGGATAGGAAATTTTTTATTTTGTTTTAAAATGGTTGAAAAAAATCAACAGAAGAATAATATTTTGTGGCATGTGAAAATTGTGTGACATTCAAATGTCAGTGTCCATATATCAAGTTTTATTGGAACACAGCCACGTCTGTTCATTGATGTGGTGTCTATGGCTGCCTTCCCCATAATAGCAAAGCTGAATAGCTACAACACAGAAGCAGGGGCCACAGAGCCAGAATATTTGCTATCTGGTCCTTTACAAAAGGAGTTGACAATGCGTCCTCTAAGCTTCATTGTAGCATAAACCCCCACAACATCTGAAAACTGGAAGTGCTTCTTAGTGATAGCGAGAATTCACTATCTCTAAGAGCTGGAGTTACTTGCAGAACATTGCGTGGGCTTGTAAAA
The DNA here is from genome assembly GCF_964212035.1 of Myotis nattereri. Taxonomy (NCBI): domain Eukaryota; kingdom Metazoa; phylum Chordata; class Mammalia; order Chiroptera; family Vespertilionidae; genus Myotis; species Myotis nattereri. The sequence continues at coordinate 60,649,874 of NC_138080.1, read as the reverse complement.
AATATATAGAAAATTCATATTGGAATAGAAAAAAAACAAAGCACTTCTGCATTTGTGCATGGCATGACCTTCAGAAGCATCCAGAGGACTGCATAAGACCTCTTAGCCGGGCTCGGGGCTTCTGTTCTCTTGAAGGGCCTTTGGCACATGCCTGCAGGGCTGGCTGACAGCCTAGGAAGCTACCTCACAGTCTCTTCCTTTCCACCGAAGGCGTTGGGACTTAGAACATAAGGGCAGCATACCTTTTATTCCATTTTCTTTTCCTTATTTCTTCATTTTCCCTTTCAAAATTGTTAATTATTTCCTCATGTTTGTATTCATAGATTTTTTTCCCCTTTCTTTCCTTTTTTTTCCCCCATTACCCCCTATGCCCTCTTCCACCTCACCCACCCTCTTCCCCCACTGTATTCATAGATTCTTAACATTTCCAATCATGAATGTTAGGAAGTTTTTTGTTTATTTTGGTTCTCACTTCCTTTCAGTTCTTATTGTAAAAATATTAGGAAAATGATTACAACTTCATTCCCTGGAGGAACTTAAAACTTATGGCTGAACCAGCAAATGGAAGCCAAATGATTTTTAAAAAGCCAAGTGTATTTTCCTCTTTATAAAATGATATAGCATATTATTCTGACATGCACACATGCATACAGATTTTATATGTTCATATCAACTATCATGGAAAGTAAGTGTACCTGCACAGTAGCGGGAAGGAAAAAGTTATTTTTTTATGGAAGCAACAATCAACTAACAAGTAATTATGGAATACCCACAGGGAAGGCGCTAATGAAATATTTAGTTGGCCAAAATTGCTTCTAGCAAGGAGATACAGTGACTGACTTTATGAGGCTGTAAATTTTTGGAAACTGTTTGCAAGCCAACAGTTCTGCCAGAAAGATCCAGATTAGCAGGATTTTGTTTAAGGGAAATTTTATTGAATGTAATCAGATATGAGAAGCTGAAATCAACATGATGAGATTGTTCCATGCTCCCTAGATTCAATCATGAGATTCCCTTTTCAGGGAAAGAAAACGATAATGTTTATGTGATTCACTAGGGAAAACCAAGGGCAGTTTAAACCTTAGAGCAGGCTGCTCCTAGCCAGCTACTGCCTTGCAGACTATGCCAGTGCCCAGCTACCCTGGGGGATAGGGCATCAATATCTGCTTGGCACGCTGGTCGGGGACTCTGGGCTAGAGAAGTGACATTTAATGGAATGTATTTCATCCTTTTATGAAGCTTTCTCTTTTAATTCTTTATATTGAACCCACCTTTTTCTGAATATCTATAATAGATACAGTATGTATCATACATAAAAATGATAAATAGCCTTAACGTAGTCCCTAGTTGTTGAACAAGTATATTTCTCACCTCACAATTGATATTGAAATCTTCTGGAGAGCAGAGATTACAGTTTTTCATCTCCTCCAAATTACATAGCACATGGTGGGCCAAGAGAAGAGGTTTATTTATTTCACTTATTTATTATTTATACTCTGCTTTCCAAAAAGATTTAACTGGCCTGTAATAATAGACATGCTAGGATCATTAAAGTAATGATTTTTTCAAAAGCTAAAACAAGAATCATAAGACATATTGAAATGATGACATCATAAAGCCCTGGAGAATTTCACCACAGAATTAGCCGAGATTCCTAGTAAAAGGGCTTAAGAGAGAAAACAGCGTCACTGAGTGATGGCTGTAACTCATGGGCAGAAGGGACAGCAGGTCCCCTGTGGTCTCTGAATCCTGGGGGTTGGCACATGTGGACTGTTTACCCCAGGGAGCTTTGCTCCAGGCAAGAGATCTGTCTCATTATTGTGCTCTCTCTTTATGAGTGAATACAAGAGCAGCTTTGTAGGTTGGAAAAATCAATTTGCCAGTAGCCTCAGGTCCACCTAGCTCACTGCTTCCAAGCCATTCATCCTTCTGTTTCTCCCTAGGCCTGAATTCAACAGGGAAGTATGAAGAATAACATAGTCCTCATGGCACTAAAAGTGAAAGTATGAGTTTTTACCAGGAAAACTAAGTTGTCTCTAATATTGAGTGCAAATCCACTTTATTACAAGTGGAAATCCAATCCATACTTTCCTGAGGTGCTAACATGGTCTTGTTGTCATAGTGGAGGTAGAGTTGATTAAAAGCCCTTAAATTTGTTTAAAAAAATTGATTTCACGGAGGAAGGGAGAGGGAGAGAGATAGAAACATCAATGATGAGACAGAATCATTGATCAGCTGCCTTCTGTATGCCCCTGCTGGAGACTGAGCCCACAGCCTGGGTCTGTGCCCTGATCAGGAACCAAATAGTGACCCTCTGGTTCATAATTCGATGCTCAACCACTGAGCCATGCCTGCTGGGCTAAAATCTCCTTTTAACATAGATTCCCCAAAGAATTTTCCACAACATAATGGACAAGTACTTAACATGAGTTCTATTTAAGATACAGAATTGCTTTTCATGAGACCAAAGTCAACTTTTCAAATTATAGTTATGTAAGGAATTGCCTTGATGAAATGAAGTAATCAGGGATGTAACTTTCTCATCTCTATCTTCTTATATACTAGGAACTGGGGAACCTGAGGAATATCACACCCTTGAGATTACTCATTTCAAGTACTAACTGTGGTATCCAAGAGAATATAAACTCTAAATTAATTCAGTAAGCTTTTATCTACCTTTTAGCCCAATATTCTTGCTAAAATTAAATAGGAAGCAATTCAGAATTTTAGGTACTGGATGAATGAAAATACTGGGTGTTATTGATTTAGATTGGGGTCAACAAACATTTTTTTCATAAAGGGCCAGATAGTAAATATGTTAGGCTTTGCAGCCGTATGTCTCTGTTGCAACTATTCAATTCTGGCACTTTAGGAGAAGAGAAGTATCTTGGGGCAACAGAGGAGTCTTCTGTTTACAAATTATTTATTTTAACTCTGATGGCAATCTTAGGAAATGTATATGATGATATGGCATTTTATATATGAGGAAACTGAGCAATAGGAAGCTCTAAAACAATCAATGAATTTAAACGCTCCTATAGAATGTGCTATAGTTTGATCTAGCTTAACCAACTGTTTCATTTGGCGAATATTTTTCCACATTTATTTTGAGATTAAGAATTGTACCCCTTAGTCTAATAGGAGTCTGGTCAACAGTCGTCTTCTCTTAGAAAACATTGTATTCCCTTAAGGAAAGCTAATTGCTTGATTTCTTTTCTGTTATGAATTGCTTAAGATTTGCCTAACATATTTGAGATTATAAAGTTCAATGAATTTTATGTATGAGATCAAGGGCCAGTTATTAGCTTAATTCCATAAGTGTTTCTGCCTTTGCAGGGTGAGAAGAGTTATATGTTTCACCTTTCCATCCCTGTTCCAGTCCTGCCTGGCATGCTCATGTATTCATTCATCCAACAGGTATTTTCAAAACATCATGATGAATCATGTGTTAACTTTTCACCCATGATCAATTCCTAGCCTGTCCTGTCTGCAATTCTCTCCAGAATAATCTGGCAGCTTTCTCTAAGACTGCTTAATGGATCGAGCACACTTGACTACTTCCTTCTCCTTGGTTAGCAGACTCCTTCTCTTTCTCTATATAGCCACAAACAGGTTTGGTCAAGGATTTGTGCATCCGCATTCCACCATTGTAACTTCCTCATGGTAACAGATTTGAGCCATAAAAATAATTGCTAAAGAAAATCTTATTAATTTGTAAGCAGAAGTAAAACACAATGTCTTTCCAACACACCCAAAGCTAAGAAAAGTTTGTAAGGTGTAGCCATGATAATAAAAGCAGATCTGCCATGTTGGAAAAAGGGAGGAATAAACTTGCCACATGCAATGCTCTTCAGAGCCAACATTCAACACTCTGACAGAAAGTCTTCCTGACATAGTGTGTAGATGATGTCTTAGAAATAAGGAGAAAGGACTCAGACACTTGATCTGTAAAGTGAGATATTGGCTTATCACCTCCAAGGTTATTTTAATATTCTATTATTTAATAATTATCCTTCATATCCTTAAATATTAAGTATATGGTTAATGGGGATATCCAATAAAAAATATTTTTATTATCTGTGAATCCAATTTGGCCAGGCAATAGTTGGAGCTCTAGACTCATAACCAAAATTGTGGGGATGTGACACACAAAATCCTTAAAAAATTGGTCATCATGAATGATAGTGAGTATAGTCACTCCTATTTCCACCTCTTTGATTCCTGGACTTAGTAGCCTAACTACCGCAGACATAGTGTCATATAATGGCCATTAATTGGAGATGAACCTTGCCTTAAAGTATTGAACTCTCACAGGGTATTTTCTCTAAGCTGGAGGCTCAGCTATGCCTTCAAAAAGTCATTCGACTGGTTAATCAGGCTAGCAGCTTCTGGAAGTGTCATGTGATGTAGGCCATAGTGGAACTCATAGTTGTTATCCACAACTGCCTATTTTTGGATGGAAATCGGGTGTTTTGTCTAAGGATTATTTGGCAGAACCTCATGTCAGTAGCTCAGACATGCTATAAGTCTTCAAGTGGCTGAGAAATTATGGGAAGCAAAGGCAAAATCATACCCAGAGCATCTTTCAATTTTAGCCAGAATGAATTTTGTATTTCTAGGGAGGAAGGGGTTGAATCTAGTCAACTTGCCAGCAAGTGGCTGAGATTTATTGACTGACTTCTTCAAGGGATAATATGCTATCAAGGGGCTTTGGCATTAGTCTTTGTTTTGGCAAGCTGTTCATTTCATTATTTGAGATAAGAGGGAAACAATTTATTTGGAAACTGGATAAATAAATGAAAGAAATTGACTATTTATGAAACTTTTACTAATAAAACTCTTGCCTTGGCATCGTTGGTAAGGGCAAATGTCTATTTCTAAAAGCATTCCAATTAGCAAGTAGTGGATAGTAAAATTAGCGTATCATCATTTTTGAACCCTTAAGGAATTAATTAATTGATCCCGGCAATGTTCATCATTGGCTGCTAACATAATGAAAAGATAACCAGACAGTAAGTCAGTATCCACTTTAGGATAACACCACCTATGAAACAGTTTTGACACCAACCCCCCACCACCAAAAAAAGGTCACCTGAAACATTTAAGAGCTGAGATCTGTTAAATAGTGGAAACAGAAGGCTGTTAAACGACACACAGGGAATGAAATGGGTACAATGCACTGTGCATTATAGGATACATGCAAATTACTGAAAGGAAAGAATTTCAAGGCAAAATAAACCATCACCAAAAAGATCTAGGAACCTATACATTAATATAAGTGACATATTAATCAACCAAATGTATGGGCCTTGTTTTGATTTTCATCTAAATATCCCAAATGTTAAAAATCATAACACAATTTGGAAAATGTGAGCATTGGCTATTTGACGGCATTAAGGAAATGTTTTTGTGTGTGTATGGGTGTGTTTAACAAAAATGTTTCATTTTTGTAAGGAAAGTATCAGTATTTAGAGATACATACTGAAATATATATTTAAAATTATAAAATGTCAAGAATTTGCTTAGAAACAATCTGGGTGAAGAGAACTGGGAGGTCGAGATGGAATGACTATGAGTTGGTGACTGCAAACTGTGTGAGGGGCCCGTGTGGTTTGTTTTATTTTCCTCCCCCTTTTTTTGGTATATGTTTGACATTTTCCATAACGATAGGTTACAAATACAGAAGAAATATCATGCTTTTTAAAATAAAATATCTCATTCTATCTTTTGACCTTTTCTTTAAATTGCAATTAGCAGAGTAAAGATGGATAGAGAAATTGAAAGCATTTTCGTGTCTGCTTTTAGCTTTTCCTTCAACAACCTGCAGATCTACCAGCCAATGTTTTACACACTTAATAGGGACCTGACCTTATTTTCTTCAGTTTAACGGGCTCTCTGTGGCATTATGTGTCTTCAGGAAATCACGGTTAAGTGGTTTCACTTCACATATCACCTGACCTCCCTGGAGAAAAAAACCCAAAACACAACCACCTCTTGACTTAGATGGAATAAATTTTGAGGAAGTGGGCATAGAAATTGTCTTTTTTCATTACTTTTCTCTTTATCATTTTTGAAATTTCACTTTCTCCTTATACTATAAGCTACTTCTTACCATTTTCTTAATCACTTACTTTTACCAAGATTCCTAAACAACAAGAAATGCCTGATTCTAACTAAGTGACCAAGTTTACCTTTGGTTTGATGATACATGGCTTGATTGAATTACTCAGTAAATACATATGATTCAAAGCACTGAAGGGATCCCAGAAAGTATATTACATACTTCTACCTATCAAGAAATGTATCATTAAATTGAAGAGAGATAATAAATATGCTCACATATGCAAAGAAAGGAAAAAGCAAAACGTTTTTTTTCTAAACTGACTGGCAGTGACTTTTAAATAGAGCATGATGACAAAAATGGAGAAAACAGTGCAAGTGAATGTAATCGTAAAATACTTAAGACTTTAGCTGAATTCTCTCTCTTTTTTTTTAAACATATTTTATTGATTTTTTACAGAGAGGAAGGGAGAGAGATAGAGAGTTAGAAACATTGATGAGAGAGAAACATCGATCAGCTGCCTCCCGCACATCTCCCACTGGGGATGTGCCTGCAACCCAGGTACATGCCCTTGACCAGAATTGAACCTGGGACCTTCCAGTCCCCAGGCCGATGCTCTATCCACTGAGCCAAACTGGTTTCGGCTGAATTCTCTTTAAATGGATGCAATTCATATAGTTGGAATTGAAAAAGAAAGGGAGAAAAATTTGAACAAAGATACCTGAAATGATCATGTAAGCGATGGTTAGAACTTACTTAACTGGGAAGGAAGTGAAGTGAAGAACAGAGAGAAATTGGGCTGTAGAGATTGTAGAGGTCAGATTATGCTGGGTCAAGAAAAGCAGGTAAGAAGACATAGTGGTAGTGATACATAGAAGTGAGATATGAAGTCAAATTTGAAAGTGATCCATTCCTCTGGGGATGAACACTTGGGTTGTTTCTACATTTTAGCTATTGTGAATACTACTGCAATAACTTGGGGGTGCAATTATTTCTTTGGATCCTGTTTTCAATTCTTTTGGATATACATATAGTCAGAAATAAGATTTCTAGATCATAAGGTAGTTCTATTTTTAATTTTTGAGGCTGCATCATTCTACATTCCCACAAGCAGTGTGTAAGGGTTCCATTTTCCCACATCTTTGCCAATACTTCTCATCTTTGCATTTTTGATCATACTCATTCTAACAGGTGTGAGGTGATATCTCACTGTGGTTTTGATTTGCATTTCCCTGGGCATTAGTGATGTTGAGCATCTTTTTATATACTTGGCCATTTGTATATCTTCTTTGGATAAAAGCAATGAAAAGAGACACAAATAAATGGAAAGACATCCCGTGTTCATAGATTGGAACACAATATTGCTAAACTGCCAATTTTAAAGAAGAATAAATAGAATTTCAATTTGATAATAGATTTCTAAAGATGGAAAAGAGGCTAAGAATCAAAGAGTACTTCAAGGCATCTATGCTTAAAGACTGGACAATTGTGTTAAGGTAGAAATAACTACTCATAGCAGAGAAGAAAGACCAATTTGTAATTACAGATATGTGTTGGGATATGTGGTGAATTCTCAGGAGTAAAGGTCAGTTATGAAACTCTCCAAATATCCAAGAAAAACATTAGTGTCTTCTTTCTCATATGAAAGGACACTGGAATCTATGTACCTTGTGACAAAAATTTCATACATGGTATGAGAATTTGAGACTTCAAATTCCATTTCTTCCCTTTGGGCAAATTATTTAACATTGCCCAACCTTGGCTTTATTCCATATGAGTAGAATAAATGATATTTCCTTCATAATACTATTTCGGGACTCATAAGTGATAACATATGTGAAACTGCCCAGCAGAGCGTCCAGAACAGTCAGACTCAACAAATGTTTGTTCCAGTGAAATTAAATGAAACCCTCTAAGGTCAAATTGCTTTGTGGTTCTACCAATCAGATAACCCCATCCTCTTGTCACGCCGTGACAGCGGCTCATCTATCACAGTGCTCCTTTAGGCCTGGGACCCAGGGCTCTGACCATTTGCTTTAGGTCGGCAGGATGAAATTTTTTTATAACTGGACAGTGAAAAATTGAAGGTGTTCACAGCCTCAGTAAGCACACACTTGCACTTTGGAAGTCTGCGTCTGATTCTGCTCGAGATGCAGGCACCACTAATACCGCATTTGTAATGTACGGCGGGGGGATGTCCTCTTCAAAATCTAAATTAAAGCATTCAGTGAGCCTTTGGAAAAAGGTGATGGGAGTCAAGACAGAATTTAAAATGTAATGATACCTCAGTGATTTATTGGTTTAACAGTGTCTTGGCAACATGTTAGGGGAGGGTTGGGAACACAACCTCTTCCTCTGTGCCTGCCTGTTTTGATGGTCATTGTTTAACATGATTAAGTACCTGATCTGTGCTCAGAGGCACCCCAAGGCCTTCGTTTCTCCCGGTGCCCCAGCCCTTCTGTGCCTGTAGTTTGAGTTTTGGGGAAAGGAGTTCGGACTCATTGGCCCCTAGGGAAGCAGTGGTGGCTGTGTAGCAGTTCTGCACTCCGTGAACCTACTGGCGAGGGCACAGTGGCCTTGGGCCTCGTAGGATTGGCTCTGTGTTTTTAATAGGAAAGCGGTTTCACTTACTCTGTCTCTGAGGTAGATTGGAAATGCTTTGTCCTTCAAGCAGGAGGAAAAGATGCTCATGGCGACTTACTACTCAAGGGTAATTTATGAAATTTAAAACGTGATTGGAAAAGGTCCTTGGAGAATTTACTTGTAGTAGCTTGAGGTTTGCTTAAAGCTGAGGAGAACGGGGTGCATTTTGTCATGATGAAGAGGCAAGATGTAATGCAATTACAGTAGAGATGGTCGGAGTAGTGCAGGCCAGGCTGGGGGCCAGGAGCCAGAGGCCAGGAGCCAGGAGCCAGGAGCCAGGAGCCAGGAGCCAGGAGCCAGGAGCCAGGAGCCAGGGCTGGGTCTCCAGCAGGTCTGCACTCTGATGTGATTATGAGACTCCAAGTGGAAGTAGGTGATCATTCCAGAAAGTATACTGAACCGATTCAGTGACTTCTTCTCTATCTTTCCCCAGACTTAGAAGAAGATACACATAGAATTCTGGGGTCTGCCAGAGGATTGATAGCTTTAGTGTTTATCATTGTTGTTTATTTTCCACGAATGTTGAGACCATTAAGACTCATGTTTACCCATTAGCCTTGCAATCTCACTTTAGTTTTCTTTTTTTCACTCTCAATAAAACGGAACCCATTCTTGCAACAGTCTGTGCGCACACAGACTTTTATAAAAAATTCATTGTATGTTCTTGCTTTCTTCTCGCTTCTCTTTGTATGACCCACACTTTTCCAAAAGGCAATATGCATAGTCATCTTACATCCACAGATTCACTTGGATTTGAATTCCAGCTTGTCCACTTACTGCCTGTGAGCCATACAACCATCTGTGTGTCCTCTCCCATCCTCAGCCTTCTCAACTTCTCGGAATGGCTCTAAGGATTAAATGAGATTTGTTTATTCAATCAGCAATGCTTATTGGGAAGGCAGCGGGGAGCTAGTCCTAATACCTTCTATGTGACATGATAAATGGTGGCAGGGGCTGGGGTCACCATGGCTAGAACAACAGCGGCAACAACGACATGTCTCTTCTGATGGAGCTAACACCTGATCTAGTGAGAGAGGCAATAACTAAATATATAAATACAAAAACAGGTTTTGGAGTAGTATTAAGTGTTATATAGAGAAAAAAGAATCAGGGACAACGGGGAAGGAGGAGCACAGAGTGCTGATTTAGACTGAGCTGGCGATGTGCAAGTCTCTTAGGGAAGCAGAGGTCTCCATCAAGTGCTGGAACAGTCTCTGTAAACATCTCAAGAGAGCATGCCAGGAACAGAGCAGACTCTGGGCTGAAACATGCTGCTCTCTCACGCTGAGGAGCAGTAGGAAATGATAGTAGGGCAGAAATCAGCTAAGTGCCTGGTACATAATAATTGATTAGAAAACTGTAACTATTTTTAATATCATAAACAAAGAGACCAGATTTTTCTATTCACGGAAATGATCCTGCACACAGCTCTTCCTCTTCTCAGCTCCTCTTAGCTTGTTATATTTGCCTGACTCTTGTGATAGCTGTTTCCCTTTTGATTTTTATTATCTTCTGTAGAGTGGGAATATAAGCCTGAAGCCTGGGCTCCACGTCCAGTTTGCATATCATTGAATTTAGGACTGAGTGAGAATGGCCTTCAGTGTGCTACCAGCTGACTCGGGCATGTTCTCATAAGACCCCTTAATATATGACTGTGTAGATTTTTTGTATCTCATATTAGCCTGTCTTTTCTGTTTACTTTTATTTCTCACAAGCCATCAGCTTCTTGAAAGGAGGGACTGTTTCGTGTTTCCACCAGATTCCCAAAATGAGGCACAGGGCTTTGCACATAGCAAGCACATGCTACATTTATTGAGTGTTTAAGAGCCTGGGGAGAAAACTCAGGCAGGAGTAAAGCCTTTAAAGGCTTTCATGTCCAACAGAGAGATTTGCACTCTGGTAGACAAGAGATTGATGTCTATTGACTTACTGAGTAAATGTGTGTAGGGAAGGTGTGGCCTGCAGCCACCCAGTCTCTGGCTGTGGCAGTGGCTCCAGTCCAGAGGTGGGGTGTGTGCATGAGTGTGAGTTCCTGTGTCTGTCTTTGTCTGTGCATTATCCAGAGGGATTTTCTCTTGGAACAGGCCCAACTTCCCATTTGCATTTACTGTACAGACCCTGGCTGAGGAAGGCAGAGGGGAGCTAGTCCTAATTCCATATCTGTGACTTATTTAGAATGCCTGCCCACAGTATCTAGATTGCTCTTTTCTTAATATAGACCAAAGATACAGCCATGTTTCTGGAGCACAGTCTTTTTTATACAGGTGATGTTATCTTTATTTGGTTAAGACTTTGAGGACATGGCATATTTTAGAAATTATCATAATAATAATTGAGATAATTAAAATAAGTTATTTCCATTATGCAAGTTGTACATACAATACTTTTCTAAAATGAATTTATCATCCTTTGGCATTCAAATACACTATAAAAAAGGAAGAGAAGCTTCTAGTCAATTAAGCAAATAAGCTCAGTGTATAGTTTTTTCTGGCACCTTTTTCTGACTGTGATTACAAAGTTATAGTTCAAGGAAGTTTAAATCTAATCAGAAAAAATAAAAACTTTACAAGGGAAGTCAGAGTAGAATGCTCATATCTTTTGGTTAAATTTTTTTTAAATGTTCAAGTTAGCAAATGAATACATCTGTGTTTTTAATCATCACCACTATTATTTGTATTATTGATGGCCAAGAATGAGAGGTTGAATCAGACAACCAACCACATATTGGAACAACTTTACCAAGTACAGAACACAAATATTGAACACCTAATGATGTTGTAAGGTACTGCCTCTTACTGGAAACAAAATGTTTGAAATCATAGGCATGGGTCAAGCAGTGTAGTAAGGGCACAGTCTAAGAGAGAGAGAGAGAGCAATGATAAAATCGTACAAATGAACTTTGATGCCACCTTGTACTGTTTGGTATATTGTCAGAGCATGGTAAATAGGCATTTCCACAACATGTCCATCTGGTTTACCTGAAATCTATCCAGTTTCTGGGACAGTTGGCACTCTCTGATGAATCTCCATTTCAGCATTTGCCTTGGATCCTCTGCAAGGACCACATACATGTTTGTTTGTCTTGGGCTGGTTTTTGCAACATTTTTACAGAGTGGGATGGCTGGCTCCACAGAGTGTTCAGATGCCAGCCAGGATTTCTTGGCCTGGGATCATGGCATCACTTCAGTCCACCTTGGTAAGGCCCATTTCATCAAGATTCACCCACATAGTACTATGCTAATTCTTCTATTAATCAACATGGAACAGGAAATTGCTTGTCTGCAGCCTCGGCTACACATTTTTGCCTCTTGGTTAAATGAACAACAGTCAAAGAGATAAACACTAGAATTGTCTACCAAAAGGATGCTCTAGACATGCAAATTGTTTTCCTGGATATATTATGGTATATTAATGTGTCATCAAGCAAGTTTTCCTTTAATAGTTACATAAAATAAGGATTGCAGCAATAGCTTGCTTTGCTATATCTAAATCAAAACATGATTTTATCTACATTGTCTTAGAATGATATTTATGGAGTTTGTAGAAGACGTTTTGGACAGATCACTCACTTATCTTATGTCTCTTTCAGATCTTTCTTGAAGTAACTATAATAAAAACATATACAGCTCTAGCTAATTTGATTCAGTGGATAGAACATCAGCCTGTGGACCGAAGGGTCCCAGGTTCGATTCCAGTCAAGGGCATGTATCTCGGTTGCAGGCTCCTCCCAGGCCCAGGCTCTGGTTGGGTCTAATGCAGGAGGCAACCAATCAATGTGTTTCTATCATGTTGACATTTCTCTCTGTTTTTCCCTCTCTCTTCCACTCTCTCCAAAAAACAATGGAAAAATATCCTCAGGTGAGGATTAAAATAAAAAAGCATATACATTTCTATGGATTAGCTTGTAAAGACTGTTACTGAATTTGCTGAAGAAATTTTTGCATTTTTAAGCTATTGCAAAATACATTTCAATTTGGTGGTTTTTACTATTGCACTTCCACTCTCTTTATGCAGTGCGCTATACAGTTATTTATAAGTTTTAAGCAAGAAAAATATTTCAAGTGATGCTACATAATTCAAGTAATATTTTGAATTATGTAGCAAAAACTCATGTTTACAGGCATAGCAGTTAGTATTACAGGTTCTACTGACTACCTAAACAAATTCAAATGATCATGATGAACTTATAGTGGGATATCATCATGGAGTCAACAGTTAGCTATTAGTTCCTTACCATTCTGGCTTGCACTGAATTTTTTCCATGTAGAAATTCTCTAGCTGGAAGGAGACTGCAAACATCCACTCTGAAACATCAGCTTTACACAGACAGATTTGAGATCTAAACGGGATTTGGGAAATTATTCAAGGTCACCCAGCTTGGCAGGCAGAGACTAAAAACCAAAACTCTGGCTCTGGTTAATAAGATTCACGGGCTGCTGGGTCAGCCAACCCCAGATTTGATTTTTTATTTTTACCTAGAATTACTTCATTTCTTCATTCATAAAATAGGGATAAATGACATGCTCTACGGGGTACCATATGAGAAGGTATATAGGAAGTGCCTAGTATATTGCCTGGAGCACTCAGCAAGCCTGGTTTCCCTTCTCTCCAAGGCTCTTTGCAGGATAACATTGAGGAGCAAATGTTCCCCTCAGCTCTTCTTTCACTTCCCACTGGTTAATCTTTTGTAAGATAGGATTTCCAGCTATATTTATAGGTTTCTTTAAGCACCAGGACTATAAGAATTTGATCTTACCAAGCATTATAAATCACTCTATTACCATTTGTATTGACTTGGATTTATCTATTCCAAGCTCTAAAATACAACTTCACAGACATTTTCAAGAGCTTGTGAAGTTTAATTTTAGATTTGGTGCTGAAGTTTAAATTACCTGAGGTGATAACATACTCTTCACAGTCTAGTTTAAAAGTCCTGACCAGTGTTATTTATTCTGTGGCTGAAAGTTCAGGGATCACCAAGATGAAATAAACTAAAAGGGTTTCTAAGTGCCCTGGTTGTAGTTTTTGTTATTAAGTAAATAGAGATTTTTCAGACCAGTTAAAAGTAACTTTTGTCATGTAAATCGTTGGCAGGATGGGTATGGGGTATAGCAAGCCCCTGCTAGATATAAGTGCCTTAGTATCCAAAAAAGGAAAAGCTTTATTAAATACCAGATGAACTTTGAGGAGTATTGCCTATGTGCCAAGTTCTCTGCTAGAGAAAACCAACTCTTCTGAGGATTAAACTGATAGCTAAAGTCCTATCCCAAAAACAAGGCTAAGCTAAGGTTTAAAAAAATTAACAGGCCCACAAACCAATGCTCATTTCTCTTTACCAGTTAACTTTCCAAACCAACCCTTTCTTTGACTCCCTTCGCAACATATAAAATCATAATTCAATCTGAAATACTTAATAGAATCAGAACTAAGAAGCTATTGTATAGTAGAATTAAAACAGCAATATTGATTTCTTTTTATTACCCTGGGCTTATGAGTTTGCAAGCTATAAATCTGTTTCCTCTTGTTCTAAAAAAATTTAGGTTTTCAACCAAATTTGTTTGAGCTGCTAGTTGCTCAAATGTTGGCATAATAAAGCAGTCAGAATGTGGCTTAGTGACAAAGGGCTGAGGAAATTCCAGCCTTTTAAAGATTGAGCTGTTAACATTCATGTCCAGGAGAAGGAAGTATGACAATATGAATACATTTTTCAAAAACTGAAAAATAAAATAATGGTTTCGAGTCTAACATTTAAGTCTTTAATCCATTTTGAGTTTGTTCTTGTGTATGGTGTAAGAGGACTTAAATGTTAGACTCAAAACCATAAAAATTCTATAAGAACACATAGGCAGTAAAATCTTGGACATTTCTCATAGCAATATTTTTTTCTGATATGTCTCCTCAGGCAAGGGAAGCAAAAGAAAAAATAAACAAATGGGACTACATCAATCTAAAAAGCTTTGCACAGCAAAGGAAACCATCAACAAAATGAAAATATAACCTACTGAATGGGAGAACATATTTACCAATGATATATCTGATAAGGGCTTAATATCCAAAATTTATAAAGAACTTATAAAAATCAACACCAAAAACAAGCAATCCAATTAAAAATTGGGCAAAGGACCTGAATAGACACTTCTCCAAAGAGGACTTACAGATGGTCAATAGACATATGAAAAGATGCTCAACATCACTGATCATCAGAAAGATGCAAATTAAAATCACAATGAGATGTTACTTTACACCTGTCAGAATGGCTATCATCAAGAATTCAACAAACAAATGTTGGCTAGGATGTGGAGAAAGGAAACCTTTGTGCTCTGTTGGTGGCAATGTAGACTGATGCAGCTACTGTGGCAAGCGGTATAGACTTACCTCAAAAAATTAAAAATGGAACTGCCTTATGACCTATGCTTCCACTTCTGGGAATATATCAAAGCAAACCCGAAACACTAACTTGAAAGAATATATGCACCCCTATGTTCATTGTAGTATTATTTATAATGACCAAGATTCGGAAACAGCCCAAGTGCCCATCAATAAGTGAATAGATTTTTTAAAAAAAGCTGTGGTACACTTACATAATAATAAAATACTGCTCAGCCATAAAAAAGAAGGAAATCTTACCTTTTGCAACAGCATGCATGGACTTGAAGAATATTATGCTCAGTGAAATAAGTCAGTCAGAGAAAGACTGATTTCACTTATATGTAGAATCTAATGAATAAAATAAACAAACAATACAGAACAGACTCATAGATATAGTAAACAGATTGACAGCTAGCATAGGGGAAGTGGTTTGGGGGCTGGGTGAAAAAGGTGAAGGAATTAAGCAAAACAAAACAAAACAAAACAAAACAAAACAAAACAAAACAAAACACACAGACTTATACAACAGCATGGTGATTACCAAAAGGAAAGGGGTGTGTGTGGACAGGTAGAAGAGGGTAAAGGGGGGATAAATGGTGATGGAAGGAGAATTGACTTGGGGTGGTGAACACACAATATAATGTACAAATTATGTATTATAGAGTTGAACACCTGAAACCTATATAATTTTATTAACCAATGTTGCCCCCAATAAATTTAAAAAATAAAAAGATAAAATAAAATTATGATTCAGGTCTGTATTTGCTAGGACCGTGGCAACAAAGTACCACAAACTTTGTGGGAGGCTTAGGACAACAGAAATGTATTGTTTCCCAGTTCTGGAGGCTAGAAGTTAAAAATCAAGGTGTCCATGGTTAGTTCCTTCTGGGACTGTGAGCAAGGATCTGCTTCACGCCTCTTCCTTAGCTTCTGAGAGTTTTCTGGCGATCTTTGACTTTCCTAGGTTTGTGGCAACATAACTCCAGTCTCTGCTTGGGAAGCAGGGCATTCTCCTTGTGTCTCCACTTAGTCTTTGCTCTGTGTGTGCGCTTGCCTCTTCAGAGAGCATTCTTGCCATAACTAGTTACATCCACAGTGACCCTGCTCTCAAATTCAGCCACATTCTGAGGTACTGGGGATTATGACTTCAACTAATCTTTTTTTAAGGGAACACAATTCAACCATAACAAGGTCTAAAAAGCCGAAGGGAAATGGTGTGGCACAATTAGCTGATGAATTTAGGTCAGATTAAGAAGAAGACACTGACAATTTAGAACAAAACAAAGAGCATAATTAGGACTGCAAGAGTCTGGATGATCAATTTGGATAATGCAGGGCAAGAAGGAGAAAGGGGCAACAATACGGAAACCTGGAGAGCATTATGCTAAGCGAAATAAGCCAGTCAGAGAAAGATAAGTATCACATGATCTCACTCATTTGTGGAATATAATGAACAACATAATTTGATGAACAAAAATAGATCCAGAGACAGAGAAGCATTGAACAGACCATCAAACCTCAGAGGGAAGGCAGGGGAGGATGGGTGAGGGGGCCGGGAGAGTGTGTGCTGGTAAGAGATCGACCAAAGAACTTGTATGCATATAAGCATAACCAATGGACACAGACAATAGGGCGGTGAAGGCCTGAGCTGGGGGGGCAGAGGGGGCTGGCAGAGGGCAATGGGGGTAAAGGGGATATATGTAATACTTTCAAAAACAAGAATTTTTTTTAAAAAAGATGTACAAATTGGCAGGTACAGACTAGTCATAGGGATGTGAAGTGCTGCATAGGGAATGTGGTCACTAATATTGTGATAACTACGTATGGTGTTAGATCAGTGGTTCTCAACCTGTGGGTCGCGACCTCTTTGGCAGTCGAACGACCCTTTCACAGGGGTCGCCTAAGACCATCCTGCATATCAGATATTTACATTATGATTCATAACAGTAGCAACATTACAGTTATGAAGTAGCAACGAAAATGATTTTCTGATTGGGTCACAACATGAGGAACTGTATTTAAAGGGCCAGAAGGTTGAGAACCACTGTGTTAGATGGTACTGAATTTATTGGGATGATCACTTTGTAACTTATATAAATGTCCCATCACTAAGTTGTGCACCTGAAACTATACTGTACCTCAACTCCAATTAAAATAAACAAACAAACAAATAAAAGACAGAGAAAGGGAAGTAAAGGAAGGAAAATGAGGCAAAAGGAGGAAGGAGGAGAAAGGAGTATAATTGGGGGAAGGGAGGCAAAGAGGACCAGGAGAAAGATCACATTAAGCAACGCTCCCATTTTTAGACTGGCTCAAATACTCTCTGTTCTAACTGAGCTTGAGTACAGAGCTCTACTCTCTTGAATAACCTTCCAAATCATAGCTAGTTTATGAGTTTAATAATTACATCTTGTGTCCACTCACTGAAGAGAAATATGTCTTTAGAGTCCTTTTGAAATTAGATTGCTTCTGTGGGTTTAAACCTACAGGAGCTTGTAATTTGGACCATTTGTTTCCTAATAAAGAGGATTAGTTGTGTTTTGTTTTTTTGTGTGTTTTTTTTTAATATATTTTATTGATTTTTTACAGAGAGGAAGGGAGAGGGATAGAGAGGTAGAAACATCGATGAGAGAGATCGATCAGCTGCCTTCTGCACACCCCCCAGTGGGGATGTGCCTGCAACCATGGTACATGCCCTTGACCGGAATCGAAACTGGGACCCTTCAGTCCACAGGCAGACGCTCTATCCACTGAGCCAAACCAGTTCGGCAAGTTGTGTTTTTTTTTTTCATACGTAGAACCCATAGAAGAAGTCACAATGTGCTCACTCCTGATGTGAAGGATCTCAGTACGACATTCAGGGCATAGGAGAGCTGGGTGCTAGGATGCTATTGTTTCTACTGCCTCAAAAAGTAGAGCTGAAAAGGTCCTATTTCTTCATCCAATACATCTTCCTGCCACAGTCAAATTACCGTCAGCACTCTTCTTTCCAGGATCTTGTATAATTCATGTTTTAAAGCATCAAGAGCATATAATTCCTGGAAAACCTGGCCTGTCAATATACTTTATGGTGATGTGATTAGAGGACAGGTATATTATGATTCATCAAGGACCAATATAATGAGAATAATAAAGATTAATCAGTTTTTGGACTCTTAAGATTACTATACAGTATTTGTATTGCTTTTTGTTTACCAAAGTACTTTTTTTTTTTTTTTTAACATATCAAGATTTTATTGTCATACTAGAGGCCTGGTGCATGAAAATTCATGCACTGGAGGGGGGGTCCCTCAGCCCAGCCTGCCCTCTCTCGCAGTCCAGGAGCCCTCAGGGACAGGAGACGATGCGGTGATCAGGGGAAGGCAACGCCCCCATCACACCTTTGCTGCTGCCACAGCTGGCAGAGCAAGCCTTGGCCGGTCCTGGTTACCTGCACCTCGGGCCGGCCCTAGGCGGCTGAGGGGCTGGGGAGACCGGGGGACTCCAGAGGCAGGCATGTGGAGCCGCCGGGCCCGCCTGCCATCCCAGCAGGGCTGAGGGGACCGGACACCACTATCTTGTGACTGTGGGCACCACCATATTTGAGGGTGGGTCAGTCAATTAGCATATTCCCTCTTTATTAGATAGGATAACAAAACAAAATACAAAGCTTAGAACTGGATCACTCGACCCTTTCTTTTCTTATCTCCTCCCAGTTCAAAATGCTTGCATCTCTTAATAGTCAACATTCTCTTAGGTCCGCAGTTAAGCTCAACACATTCAAGCCTCAGCACAATCCTCTTTGTAGTTTTAGCCTTTTTTTTTGTTGTTCCAGAAAACCAGCTTAGTCTGCCCACCATAGCCACTCTGCTTCCTGTCATAACGCCGCTTTCCCTGTGCATACAGAGAAGCCTTGCCCTTCTTGTACTGTGTTGCTTGGTGGGGCTGATGCTTGCCACACTTCCTACAGAAAGTTTGGCGGGTTGTAGGAATGTTTACCATGTTTGTGAGCGCTATTGGCAGGGAAAGGAAGATGATCTACCAAGGTACTTTTTACATATATTTTCTCAGTCAGTTCTTACAGCATTCCTATAAGATAGGTGAACTGTTGTTCTTATGTCCCTTTCACAAATAAATAAATTGTGGTGGAATCAAGGCTAAAGCTCCTCATCTGTCTTCTCAACCTGTCCCTTTGCCCATTCACCTCATTAACTCAGCAGAGTATCAAGTCTTCCCAGGCTTATTCCTGAATGCTCAATAGTTGCTTTGAATATAAATGACATAAACATTATATGAGAAAGTAATTACACAAAGTCATAGTATGTGAGAAAAAGGAATTTGTCTATGGTGATGAAGAGGGGACATCATGAAGGGGGTTCTACAGTGGAAAGGCTACTACCTATGCACAGTACTGTGTAGGACTAAAAGGTGTATGTTCCAGCCAGACTTCCCGGGAAGATGGGAAACTAGGATCTGCTTCCAGCCACAAGCCTTATTCTGTTCCAATTACTCTCTTCTCATTTTGTTTGCTGTATATTTGTCATGTTACAGTATTTCCATGGTGATAAGCTAGGACATTGCAAACACTAATCAAATCAGTCTGTAGAAAGAAGACGACCAGGGAACAAAAGGACTTCCTGGTTACACAAAAATAACCTGTTAATAACCAGTTCTGAGGCAGTTTAAAGGAAAATGAAAGGATATCGTAAAACAGAAGGAAATTATGATTATTCAACTTACCAAAAGGTTTTAGATGCAGTAAACATGCCAGCTCTCACACTCAGTAAATTTAACAATTGATTCTCGGCACACTAAACATCATCTTTTTAATGCATTGGCACAATTCGAGACATCATAAATTCAGTGTTATTTTTAAGTGGATAAGAAGTAGAAAATATTTTAAACATGTTAAAACCATATGAGAAAAAAATGTAAATCATCACCAATAACCACAGAATACCCCAAAGTCCCTGTCCTTTCTTAGGAGCTAACACGCAGCCCTGCTTCCTTCAATGGGGAAAACATAGTTCAGCCAGGGGTGTATCTGTTCACAAGGCAGGTAATCACCTGTTTGGATCTTTCAGAAAAATGATGGAGTTTTTCGCCACCCTAAACAGATGATCACATATAAAAAAAAAAAAATCAAATGTTATTTATCTATATGTCAGGTGATGTATGCCACTTATTTCTTTTTTTCTTCTTTGAAGAATGGAATGGTGTTCTGGATCAAGCAAGCCTGCTGCTATGGAAGGAGTAGGGTTGTCCAACCACACGTACCACTGAATTTCCAAAACAACAACAAAAACCTCAAAGTCCATTAATGCATCTGCTCATCGACTTACTCACTCAGTTGACACCTTTACTCAGTGCCTATTATATGTCAGGCCCTGGAGTAGCTGTTGAGATCTCACATATCATCAAAGCCAGCAAGGACAGATCATGATGAAAGCTCTATGTTTAGTCTTCCAAAGACAGTTCACTGCAAATGTGCCTGCACCCCATAGGCATAAGCACATTTACACACCAACACACTGTCATACTTAGTCACCCCAGAGGCATGAACTAGACCGTGAACCCATTTAGAAAGCAATATGTGCTCCACAATGACATGTACTTAAACTCTAGATATGAGTTTAAGATTCCATAGATAAGAAGAAAAAAGGACGGATATTGAAATGCCAGCCATTTATGTTGTCAAGGAAGGATATTAAATACTTCTCAAACAAAACTACAATTTACTATCACTTTCAATTCTTTAACAAAAGGATATGACAACACCTTCTTTTCCTCTAAAAGGAAGGGCTGGTTCTCAGAATAAAGTTAGTCATGTAAACTGAATATACTTAGCTGAGTGAAAAACTCACCATATTGTTTTCTTTCTTCTTGGTTCCCTTGATGAACACTTGTCTCATTTTTCCTTGTACACACTCCTCAGGTGCTGGCATCAGTCTATAAACCACATTTTTGAAACAATAGCAGAAAACACCACAGCTGCAGCTCTGTGATCAACCAAGAGGCTCATATCTCAGTCTAGTCTCAGGCACTAATTAATGTCAGACCTTGGTCAAGTGGCTTCCTGTTGTTCAGCTGTTAAAAGGGAATTCTAATGGAATTTGTAAGGATTAAATTATATAACCCATGAAAAAATTTTGCAGTGCCTTATAAGGGCCACCAAGCTGAAAGCTATTGTGGCAACATATCTAAAGTAGCTCTATATGATCCAAATGCCCATTCTATGCCCTTCCTGTCAAAAGCTGTGATGGGCCCTACCTGGTTTGGCTCAGTGGATACAGCGTCAGCCGGTGGACTCAAGGGTCCCAGGTTCGATGCCAGTCAAAGGCATGTACCTTGGTTGTGGGCACATCCCCAGTAGTGGGTGTGCAGGAGGCAGCTGATCAATGTTTCTCTCTCATCGATGTTTCTAACTCTATCCCTCTCCTTTCCTCTCTGTAAAAAATCAATAAAATATATTTTTTAAAAAAGCTGTGATGGTCTCAGAGTTTATACTTCCAGACTGGCAAATTAATCTGTTGCCTTTTTATGGATGCCAGCAGAAAACACCACTCTTGGTTCAGACACAAAGACAGTTCATTACTCAGCAAGAGGAGTAGCCACAGTTGTCAGCATTTGTGCCCATTCCTGAGCCCCAGTTTCCACAGTGATGCTCGGAAGGCCAGGAGATTCTTGAAAAGTGCAGTGGGCTACATTGAAAAGAGGAACCCTGGCTTGAGAGAACCAGGATTTTATATAATGGGAAGTAAGCCTGTCTGGCTTTTGCCCTGGAGAGAAATATTATATTTATTACATTGGGAAGTAAGCAAACTTGCCCTTGTTAGAGAGGGTGACATTATCTCCACCTTTCAAGGCTATTTCCTATTCAACATCTTTGAAAAGATAGTCCAGAAAAAGGTAGTGTGTCTGCCCCAAGAACAGGTGCACTAAAGGTCCATGGAAAATGGTCGCCTAACACTCCCTACTTAAAAAATAATGTCTTTTGAAAATTTATTTTTACATCAATTTTAGATTTACAGCAAAATTAAGAGGAAGGTACAGAGATTTCTCATATGTTCTCTGCTCCCACACATGAACAGCCTCCCCCATTATCAACATCCTTCACCAGAGTGGTATATTTGCTACAGTGAATGAAAACGTTATGATACATCATAATTATTCAAAATCCATAGTTTAAATTAGGTTCACTTTTGGTGGTGTACATTCCATGGTTTGGACAAATATATAAAGGCGTGTGTTTATCATTATGGTAAGGTACCAAATAATACTCCCTACTTTTTAGAAATTGTACTCAATTGATTGTACCTCTTCTCCTCTATAAATCTGAATTATCCTTTTAACTGGATATTTCCCATAAATATTGAGAAATTCTTGACTGTCTACATCCCTAAAAAGGAAAAAAGCATGTGAATATCCAATTTTTCAATACTCTTTATTAAAGAGACTATCCTTTACTCCATTTAGTGTTCTTGGCTCCCCTGTCAAATATCTGTTGATCACATGTGTGTGGGTGTATTTCTGGGCTTTTGATTATATTCCATTGGTCTATGTATCTTTTTGTGCTGGTACCATATGTTTTGCTTATAGCTTTGTAATATAGTTCGAAGTCAGGAAGTGTACAGCTTTGTTCTTTCTCAGGATTGCTTTATCTATTTGGGGTCTTCAGTGATTCCACATAAATTTTAGGAGTGTGTTTTCCATTCCACTGAAAAATACTATTTGGAATTTTGATAGGGACTACATTTAATTTATAGATAGGTTTGGGTAGTTTGGACATTTTAACAATATTAGTTCTTTCAATTCATGAACACAGTACAGTGGGGCCTTGACTTACGAGTGTCACGACTAGTGAGTTTTTTGAGATACCAGCTGCCTCTCGGCCGATTTTTTGCATTGAGTTGATAGAGTAATTTGAGTTAATGAGCTCCTTAACGAGCTCGGTCTCGGAACGAATTAAACTCGTAAGTCAAGGCCGCACTGTATATACGTCCATTTATTTTGTCATCTTTAATTTCTGTCATCAGTGTCTTATAGTTTTCAGTGTACATATATTTCTCCTACTTGGTTAAATTTATTCCTAGGTATTTTATTGTTTCTGATGCTATTATAAATGAGATTTAAAAATATCTTTTTCAGATAGTTCATTGCTAGTGTAGAGAAATACAACTTATTTCTGTATGTTGACTTTGTATCTTGCAACTTTACTGAATATATTAGTTAGTTCTAACCCTGTTTTAGTGGAGTTTCTAGTATTTTTTATATACAAGATTATGTCATCTGTAGACAAAGACAATTTTACTTCATTTCTCTCTCTCTTGCATGCGCCATATATATATATATATATATATATATATATATATGATATTTTTCAGCTATAAAAAGAAGAAAATCCTGCCATTTGTGAGAATGTGGATGAAATTTGAGGGCATTATGCTAAGTAAAATAAGTCAGAGAAAGACAAATACCATATCATCTCATTTATATGTGGAATCTTGAAACCCAAACTCATAGAAACAGTAGATTGGTGGTTGCCAGAGACTAGTGGGAGGAGGAAATGGGGAGATGGTCAAAGGCTGTGAACTTCCAGTTACAAGATGAGTAAGAGAGTAGATCTTAAATATTTTCACCACAAAAAACAACTGACAAGACAAAACAACTCAGTAACTCTGTGAAGTTGACTGACCTTATGTTGGTAATCATTGCATAATACACATATACATATATCAAATCATCATGTTGTATACCTTAAACTTACTTTATATTATATGTCAATTATATCAATAAAACAGAGGATAAAGAAAACCAACTCCTCCCTACTTCTCATCTTCCCCTAGTCACTACTATATTCTCTTCTTTACATCCCATTTTTTAAAGATGTTTTATGCTTGATTTCCCATTTAATCACAATCCATTTTCTATTTTTATTATTAAATAGGAAATAATTACAGAGGTACACAAATCATATGTGTATAGTTTAATGATTACCTGTACTCAGGTCTAGAGACAGAGCTATATGAATACCATTATAATACAGTAGCTTTAGTCCTAGATATGTAACATAGGGTATATAAACTAGGACACATGTACAAGAATGTCTATTGCAACATTATTCAATCTTGTAGAAGTGAAATAACCATCTGCAGAACAGGTATAATCTTCCCCTTATTATATACTTACTAGAGGCCCGATGCACAAAATTTCTGCAAGGGTCTCAGCCCTCAAAGCCACGGCGGCTTGCCTCGGCCCTCGCAGCCCTGGCTTCATCCAGAAGGTCATCCGGAAGGACATCTGGAAGGATGTCTGGAAGGTTGTTCAGCTGTCCAGTCTAATTAGCATATTACACTTTTATTATTGTAGATAATTCTCCCCAACAAAATTTACCTCTTCTCTTATAGCCACTGTCCTTGCATATATGATAATAATGCTGTTACTATTCTCTAAATTTTACCAATATACTTTAGTCTTTCCTGGTCTTTGAATTTTATGAAAATAGAGTTATAATTTGTATTCTTTTGTGTCAGCTTCTTTCACTCAACAGAATAAGTCAGAGATTTATCCATATTCTTGCGTATACCTGAAGTTTACTGCTGTAGCTTATTCCTTTTCATTCTGTTTAGTATTTTATTGTATGTGTCTTCTAAAATTTATTTACCTATTCTTTTGTAGATGATTATTTCTATTTCTGTAATACTAAGGAATGTCACTGTAAACATTCTTATAAAAGTGCCCTATTGTATGTATTCTAGATTATATACTAGAAGCAGAATTGATGTATTACAGGTTCTATGTATATTTAATGATAATAGATCATTGCCAACTGTTTTCCAAATCTTCACTCCTACCAGCAGAGTATTAGGGTTTCTATTTTACCACATTTTATTTGATTAAAAAGTAAACACTTCAGTAATATATGTCAGGCAATATTCTCAGCACACTGATTTAAGCTTTATAGTATTATAAAGATGAGGTAGTATTGTTCTTCCCACTTCCAGATAATGACATCGAGGCACAGAGAGGCGAAGTGACTGGCTTCAATTCACACATTTGAAAGTGGTAGAGAATTCAGTCAAAGAGATTAGATTCATAATCATTCTGATATGTGCCTCTCTTTTCTATGCCCACATTTATTTTCATACTTCAAAATTTTTGACAACCCTGTACATCTGTAATGACAACTTTACTTGTGATTTTAATTTGCATTTTCCTCAATATAAGTGGATTGAACAGCTTTTTAGATCTTTGTTAAGTATTTGGTTATTCTCTTTTGGGGATTTCAGGGGCAAGTCTCTCTGACCTAAGTTTATATTGAATACTTTTCTTTATCTTATTGATTTGTAGACATTCTTTTCATAATCCGAGTCCTGGATATTCTGTATATCTCTATATAATTTTTTCCTACTCAGAGACTTTCATAATTGGTATCTCTTTATGAACAAAAGTCATCAATTTTAATGTAGTTGAATGTATAAATTATTTTTCTACAGTGATACTTTTTTTGTTCTACATTATAAATTACTAGGGGCCCGGTGCACGAAATTCGTGCACTGGGTGTGTGTGTGTGGGGGGGGGCGGGGGGGGAGAGTGTCCCTCAGCCCAGCCTGCCCCCTCTCACATACTGGGAGCCCTCAGGCGTTGACCCCCATCACCCTCCGATCGCCTGATCGGCCCCTTGCCCAGGCCTGACGCCTCCGCCAGAGGTGTCAGGCTTGGACAGGAGACCCCCATCTCCCCCCGATCACTGGCTCTGGCCCCCGCCCAGGCCTGAGGCCTCTGGCCCAGGAATCATGCCTGGGCAGGGGACCCCCATCTCCCTCTGATCGCTTGCTCCACCCCCCGCCCAAGCCTGACGCCTCTGACCCAGGCTTCAGGCCTGGGCAAGGGGACCATCATATCCCCCCAATCCCCGGCTCCGCCCCCCACCCAGGCCTGATGCCTCAGCCAGAGGAGTTGACCCTCATCACCCTCCGATCACCAATCACCGGATCGGCACCTTGACCAGGCCTGAGGCCTCCGGCAGAGGTGTCAGGCCTGGGCAGGGGACCCCCAGCTCCCCGCGGTTGCAGGCTCCGCCCCTGCCCAGGCCTAACGCCTCTGGCCTAGGCGTCTGGCCCGGGCAGCAGGGACCTGCAGTGGCAGCGGGGGGCGCCGCGATCATGGGCTTCGCTTTAGGCCCAGGCAAGGGACCCCTAGCTCCTGGGACTGCCAGCTTCGACCGTGCCCAGCTCCCATCGCTGGCTCCACCCCTACTTCCTGCTATCACTGGCCAGGGCGGCAAAGGCGCCTGATTCTCCCATCATGGCTGGGGGGCAGGGCAAAGGCGGCCCCAGGGCCGCCTTTGCCCTGCCCCCCAGCTCTTAGCTCCCCCCTGGGTTTCAGATCACTGTCAGTGGCAGGGGACTTCTTCCTGCTTTCCCTTTCGCCTCCCTGCATTGTGCCTACATATGCAAATTAGCCGCCATCTTGTTGGCAGTTAACTGGCAGTTAATTTGCTTATATCCCCGATTAGCCAATGAAAAGGGTATCGTCGTACGCCAATTACCATTTTTCTCTCTTATAAGTGTAGATACCCACCAATAGATACAGGAATAGATTATATTATTGCCCATATTATCCTCTATACATTTCATTTTTGATGAGATCTCTAATACATCATGAATTCATATTGTATATGTTATGATAATTTTATGTGTCAACTTGTCTAGGCTATGGTGCACTTGTCTAGATGTTGTTGTGAAGGTATTTTGTAGATGTGATTAACATTTAAGGTCAAATGACTGTAAGTAAAGGATATTACCTTTAATAATGTAGATTAGTCTCATTCAATCATTATTAGGCCCTAAGAACACGAACAACAACAACAACAAAAAAAAAACTGAGGTTACCCAGAGATGAAGGAATTCTTCCTCAAGTTTGTAACGTAGAAGTCCTGTCTGAGTTTCAGCCCCCAGCATATCCTATGGATTTCAGACTCAAGACAGCAGCTATTCCCTGTGTGTCCAGACTTCTGGCCTGCTCTACAGATCTCACATTTGCCAGGCCCCACAATCACATGAGTCAGTTGCTTAAAAGTCTCTTTATTTACAATATATTCCATTGGTCTGTTTGTCTGGAAAACCCGGACTGATACAGATTTTGGTACCCAGAATAGTTCTAGAGGAACAGAATGTTAGGGGTGAGTTTTCTGAGTTGGTTCTGCAGTTTTTGGGATCCATTCTCTAATACAATTAGATTCAAAGACACTAATGACTCTGTTGTCATTAGTAAAGAGGACTCTGATACTCCACGGCGTGATACGGCAATGGAGATATCATCATTGGGTTGCTACTACTAGTGAGTGTACTTCACTCAGTAGGGGAAGAAAAGGATGAGCTCAAGTGCTCATTAATTCCAAGCTCAAGTGCTGCGTAAATGACCTAAAAGTTCCAGAGTCTGTCCTGAAAGAAAGCTTCATCTATATCTGCAAAGCTGATATTTCTGAATATTAAACCCAGACTGATCTTGTGATTGGCTGAATTATAACACAGGTTGAATTTCCATGCTCACAAGATATCTGTTATTAAAGTGAGGTTATTGATTATGAAGGAATGGGTTCCCAAAAATTGCAGTGGGAACATATTGGCAGTTCTTAAATTCTGGTGCATCATCTTTGCCAATGGAAGCAGTCACTCTATCCCCATCTGAGATTAATTGTGCTTTGCCTGAGGAACCTGTAAAGGCCTTTTCTGAAATAGTTGGCTTGCAAAACACTATTGAGTCTCTTCAGGACGCCACCCCCTGTTTTTGCTTCTTCACCTATAAGTAGATGCAAGTCCCAGCAGATTTCTGCCCTCTTGATTCACAAGTTCATCAAAATCATAGCTCAGCCCAGCCGGCGTGGCTCGGTGGTTGAGCATCGACCTACGAACCAGGTTACATTTTAATTCCTGATCAGGGCACATGCCCGAGTTGTGGGCCCTGTCCCTGGTGTGGAGCATGCAGGAGGCATCAATCAATGATTCTCTCTCATCATTGGTGTTTCTACCTCTCTCTTCCTCTCTAAAATCAATACAAAAATCATAGCTCAGTTTTATAGTTCATTTTATCTTGGATGGATTAAAGTCTCTGGGCCAAAGCAAGCTTTGAGTACCCTCGTTACCTGGTTAGCTGGGTTCTTGTTTTCTCATAAGTTTTGAGTTGATAATTCTTTATTATATTGTAAATTCTTCAATAGTGAGAAACTATTTTATTCAGCCTTTCCCCCCCTTATTTTTAGGGTGGTATGAGTGTGTGTGTGTGTGTATGTGTATGTGTAAGAGGCCTAGTCTGCCATGACTAA
Organism: Myotis nattereri; assembly: GCF_964212035.1. Taxonomy (NCBI): domain Eukaryota; kingdom Metazoa; phylum Chordata; class Mammalia; order Chiroptera; family Vespertilionidae; genus Myotis; species Myotis nattereri. The sequence continues at coordinate 60,621,495 of NC_138080.1, read as the reverse complement.
ACAGTGGAAGCATGTTAAACTTGGGTTTGGGGAAAGATGAAACCTTTCATGTAGCCATGAGGATTGGAAACCATATATTCCTAACCTTTCATTCTATATTGTAAAATGATGGTCCACTTTCTGTTTATTTTTCCCTAAGATGACTGTTTTTAAGGGGGAGGGTGCATTTTTAATGATAATCATAGTGAAAAAGAAGAGAGTCTGAAAAATTCAAGGTGAGACTAGAAATAAAATAAGATCAATCATTTTTAAAAATATTCTAGTATGGCATTGAATTAATTAATTAATTAATAAGGGTGTAAATGTGTCATTAGCCCTTTGGGACCAGAAGCCATTGTCCACTTTACCTTACATTGAATATATAGGTTTGAAATCCAAGTGATTACTGAGTTCTACCATTCTCATTGAAAGGTTATTGCCATGACCTCAGAATAGAAAAAGGGCTTGCCTTAAATTATGATTGCACAGAAATCTGCAGCATTCAATTCTTTTTCTATATACTATATGGAATATATGTATCTATGATACATGGTTATAACAATAGTATCTATATATCTATATATATATATATATATATATATATATATATATATATTGCTTATAACTATCAGAAATAAGGTTTTAGTTATATACTGAACACATTTGACCCCTATGGTTTTGCACTTGATTCATTTCTACATATAAAGAAGGATTTGGCAAACTCCACAAGAGTAGTAAAATAATTAAAGTAAACATTTACAACTCTGGGGAAAAGGTTAAAGGCACTCGGGGGTTATTGGGAGGAAGAGGTGGCTGAAGACAAGACAGCATTCATCTGAGAAGAGACACAGGCAGTAGATCGTTTCTTCTTCTAATTATTATTAAAATTATGTAAAGTATTCTCTCACTTGGCCTCACACTATAATCACCAAAGAACCTTAAAAATATACTGATGTCTTAGTCCCATCATCAGGCTTTCCAACTTCATTGGTCTGGGATATAAGTCTGGGATATAACCTGGACATCAGGGATTTTACAAAAACTCTCCATGTGACTCTATGGTGCAGGGAATTCTTCACTATAAAATGAATTTAAGGCAAATTTCTGAAGTGCAATGGCTCAGCGTGTAAAATGTAAGTACAGCGGTACTCAAATTTACCATGAGGTAGAGAATACTAGAAGATAGGATTTCTATATATCCACTATAAACAGAACAAAAGATACAGTGCTTCAACTGTAGCAGAAGGAATGCTGATTGAAGAAGAAAAAAAAATACATCCTTACAATTTGATATGCAAAATTCTGCAATAGCTAATAAAGGCGTGTTGTGGCATCTTGTAATTTATTCACATTAATTTAAGGCGGTTTTGCCTCAGGCTGTGAACTCAGACAGAGCTGGGCTTGAATTCCTATTCCTGGACTACTTAGGTGCACAACCCTTGGCAAAATTAAACTCTCCATGCCTTAGTTTCATATTCATTCAATCAGGAAATAAATATTTATCAAAATACTGCCAGGCAGGCACTGCACCTGGTACTGGAGATACATCAGTGTCAAAAGCTAAATGAATGATACACCGACTTTATCAGGCTATTTGCAAAGATTACATGAAAATATATGTAAAGTGCTTAGTACAGTACCTGGTTATTCTTATAAAAAGAATGTAAAGTATTGTCTAAAAGGGATGGGTAACATTGGATTCAAGGTGAAATGAGTGGAATTTTTTATTAATGGTTTTTGACAATGGTTATAACTTTTGCTACCCTCTGTATTTAAAGTAGAGCTTAAACCAAAAAACAAAGTAAAAAGAAAGGCACACCCTCTCTGAAACAATCAATCACCACCACCACTACCAACAACTACAACAACAAAAATCCCAAAGCATATGCTATTTCCTGGGACACTGAGTAATCCAAATGGCTCAGAACCACACTTTGGAAACCATCCATATTACGTTCAACACAGGATGTAATGAATCACTGCTCTCCTCAATCTCCTTTCACTTCTTAGGAAAGAGGATATTACTGATAACAAGAAATAAAATCCATTTCTGTGAACTGGACATCCCCAGAGCATTTCCACAAAGTGTGGAGTTGAATAACTGACGTAGGGTCTGTCTGTCTACCTCATTAAACTCCCCTTTCAAACAGATGTCCTTGGAAGAGAGTAAAAATTGAAAGCCAAAAAATGTTTAGGAATGTCTAATTTGCTCCATAAGATGTTGGCAACATACTTATAATGGAATAGAAATCTAGAGTAGAAATCTTCTATGTAAAGCCAGCAAGTATCTATAGAGCTCTTCATTAGCCACCATCACTGGGAGGTATAAACCATTTATCCCATTTACAGATATGGAAATTCACCACATAGTTAGACACTTAAATTTTCATGTAAAATTTATTCCAGAGCTAATAGAGTGAAAACATTTGAATTTTCTTCAGAGTTTTACAGCTCCTGGCATACAATACATTCTTAAGTGTTATTTTCTCCCCCGCCCTTCCCTCCACTGTCTGTACACACTCTCTTCTGTGCAATAAAAGATCCCATACTTATGTTTATAAATAGAGACAGAGAAGCATTGAACAGACCATCAAACTTCAGAGGGAAGGCAGGGGAGGGGGTAGGGAAAGAGATCAACCCAAGGACTTGTATGCATGCATAAAAGCATAACCAATGGACAGAGACACTAGGGGCGGTGAGGGCATGTGCAGGGGGGTGTAGGTGGCCGGGGATAGGTCAATGGGGGAAAAAGGAGACATATACAATACTATATGTAATCCTTTAAACAATGAATAATTTAAAAAAAGACCCCAGCAAGGATGTGTAAATGAATACTGCACTTAACTTTGAATCAATCTCAAGGGTTCCTATGCCTGTACGATGAACAGCAAAAAGGGCCAACAGGTATCATACCTACTCTCCTAATTACTTTCCCAAAGGCTTGCCTTGTGTACAGTCAACCAAATAAGTCTTAATCTATTTTGGTTGTTAAGGTGTGGAAAGTTTGTGAGTCTGCTTCTGTTTTCTTTGTTCATTTATATAGTTCTTTAGATTCCACATATAAGTGAAATCAAAAGGTATTTGTCTTTCTCTGGCTTGTTTTATTTTCTTTGAACAAAACATAAATGGAAACATTTTGACTCTAAAGGGCTATAAATAAAAATTTGTGCTTCCTTATGGTTTAATGATACTGAAAGTGGAAAAAAAGAAGAATTGAATTGTTTGGGGCTTGGGCTTTTTCCCTTCATTTCCCATAATAATCACTCATGCCACCAAAATCAACCAACCCTCCTTGACAGTAGTGAGAAGGAGTGAGAAAAGTGGAAATGGTGGGAATAGATCCAATGGAAAGTGATAGGAAAAATGTACCACTTCAATTTAAATGACTGTCTTCTTACCTCATTTGACCTCCAGAAGCAGTTTAACAGCTGGTGTTCAATACTTGCTCAGTAATTAAGATAGACTTTCAGAGATTCCAGTCTAAGAAACTTGACTAGTGTAGCTGATTTAAGGAAGATAGCATTTTGAGCAAAAGTTTGGGGGGAAAATGTCAAGAATAGCATAGTCATGATCTAACATCTGTTAGGTTACATTGTGCCTGTCATTGGGTCAGTAAAATGTGAACAGAGATGAGTGCTTTCTAAATTCCTTTCTAATTCTAAGCGACAGACAAATCTCAGCGGTGGGAGATATAGGTAAATGTTTGTGGAGCAGTATAGCATTTTCTATGAAAATAGTCTAACACATTTTTTTAAAAATATATTTTATTGATTTTTTACAGAGAGGAAGGGAGAGAGATAGAGAGTTAGAAACATCGATGAGAGAGAAACATCGATCAGCTGCCTCCTGCACATCTCCCACTGGGGATGTGCCCGCAACCCAGGTACATGCCCTTGACCGGAATTGAACCTGAGACCCCTCAGTCCGCAGGCCGACGCTCTATCCACTGAGCCAAACCGGTTTTGGCAACACATTTTTTTTTCTTGAAATAAAGTTACTAAAAATCAAAGCATAAGAGCAGAAAGCCTTAAAGTAGTAACAGTGGCTTTTCTCTGGCAAGAAAATGTACTTACTTGAAATTTACAGTAGCTGTAGAATAAAAACAATGCTCAACTCAAAATTGACTTAGTGCTTTCAGAAACACAAGAATGAAATCTATTAACAGTTCAACCAAATTGAATTGAATACTATGAGTAATAGAAGAGAGGTGCAAGGCTGAGAACACCATGGTGACTCTGAATTGAAATATTTAACTTTCCATGAGGGTGAAGAGACGAGTTCCTATGGTGTTTGTGCTGAGTTGATTAAAGAAGCTATATTATCATGGACATGGTCATACAAATATCGTACTTCAGAGATATTGTGGGTTTAGTTCCAGACCACCACAATAAAGTGAATATCATAATAAAGCAAGTTACAGGAACCTTATAAAAATCATGTTCTCACTATGCTGTAGTCTGTTCAATGAGTAATAGTATGTCTAAAAAAAACAATGTACATGCCTTAATTAAAAATATTTTATTGCAAAAAATTCTAATCATCGTTTGAGTCTGTTGGAAAAATGTTGCCAATGGACTTGCTCAATGCAGGGTTGCCACAAACCTTCAATTTATTTATATTTTTAAGCAATATCTGTGAATCCCCATAAAGCAAAGTGCTATAAAATTAAGTATCCCCGTACCTGAAACAGCCTGTCACTGGCTGGAGAAGGACAGAAAAAACTCCTACCCAGCACTTGGCTCCCAGAGAACCCTCCCTACCCAGAGCTTCTGAGCTTCTGATTGGACACCACTGCCTCCATCTGGCGCTATGACAGCCAGTGCATGGAAGGCAGGAGGAGAGCAGAAAGCACATTTGGTGTCAGGTAGACTTGAGGTTTTGAATTCTGACTTATATCACTGACTTGATTCGCTTGACATTAATTCTGTTTGACACTGACACCAACAAAGACTTTAATCCTGCTAAAATAATTTTAAACCTAACCCTAGCCTTGGCCCTAGTCCTAACACTAACCCTAACCCTAACTCTATCCCTAAGCCTAACCCTGACCATAACTCTCCAGGTGATTATAATGTGCATGCAAAGACCTAGATGCTAAACTTAACCCTAATCCTAGCCCAAACTCTACTCTTAACATTAAAATTAAGCTTTACCTAAGACCTAGCCCTAAATATGAACCTAATACTAGCCCTAAATATAACCATAACCCTAGCCCTAGCCTTAAAGCTAAACCTAACACTAACCCTAACCCTAAATCTAGCTATAGCCCTAAGCCTAACCCTAACTCTAACCATAGCCATAACCCTAACAATAAACCTAGCCCTAGCCCTAACCCTAACCCTAACATTAGCTCAAGCCCTAAACCTAACCCTAACTCTAACCCTAGCCCTAGCCCTAGCCCTAGCCCTAATCTAGACCTCAATCATAACCCTAACCCTAACCGTAAACCTAACAATAAACCTATCCCTAGCCCTAAACCTAACCCTAACCACAAACCTAGCCCTAAAACTAACCCTAACCTTGCCCTAGTTCTAAGTATAACAATAACCCTAACACTAACACTAATCTTAACACTGGCCCTAGCCCTAAACCTAACCCTAACCCTAGTGCTAGCTCGAGTCCTAAACCTAGCCCTAACTCTAATCCTAGCCCTAGTTCTAATCTGGACCACAATCCTAACCATAAACCTAACAATAAACCTGGCCCTAGCCCAAACCTTAACCATAAACCTAGCTAAACCTAATCCTAACCTTGCCCTAGCCCTAATTATAACAAAAACTCTAACCCTAACACTAGCCCTAAACGTAAACCTACCCCTAACCCTAATCCTAACCCAACCCTAAAACCTAACACTAACCATAGCCCTAGCACTAGCTCTAACCCCAACACTAACCCAAACGGAAACCTAATCCTAGCCCTAGCCCTAACCCTAAACCTAACCCTAAACCTAACTCTCCAGGTGATTCCAATGTACAGCTAAGAACTCAGACACTAATACTAACTACAACCTTAATCCTAGCACTAACCCTAAACCTAACCTTGTTCCCTAACACTAGGCCTAAACCTAATCCTATCCTAACCCTAACCCTAACCCTAACCCTAACCCTAACCCTAACCCTAGCCCTCGCCCTAACCCTATCCCTAACACTAAGCCTAACCCTAAAATTGACCCTAACCTTGTGCCCTAACCCTAACCCTAAACCAAACCCTTATTGGCCATGGCGGGCAGACAAGCCAGGAGGGCTGGGAGGCTGCAGGTGCTCTTCTTGTCCTTATATTTTAAGCTATTGTTAATTATGGCCTTCCTTTAGGGTTCTGCCTGTAATTTATGTGCAAGTTGGATGATGGCCTATCAAGATATTAACCCAGAAGTCAGGGTCTTCCGGTGTAATTAACAGCTTAATGAATGTCCTTGTCATTTCACTATTTACCAGTACATGGAAACAATGAACAAATGCAAGTTGAAGCAATGTTATTGAGTGTAAAGAATACCACTGTCAGAAAATTTACAGTCAAGTTTTTACCCCCATGAATCTTTTTTTTTTTTCATAAAGTGACAATAATCACACTTGTTCTAAGGACCTCACATGGGTGTCCTGAGGACCAAGTGGGCCAATACTTGTCAAACCTCTTTGTAGTCATTAACATTCTAGACCAGGGGTCCTCAAACTACGGCCCACGGGCCACATGCGGCCCGCCGAAAACATTTATCCGGCCCGCCGGGTGTTTTTGCCGCCGCTGCCTGTCCTGCTTAGCAGCCGACTCGTCCCGGGCCCGCAGTGCACATGTGTGGAATGTCTGAGGGACAGTGAACTGGCCCCATGTTTAAAAAGTTTGAGGACCTCTGTTCTAGACCCAATTATGTCCCATGATGTTGGCATCGAAAGTGGCACATTAAAAAAGATGAGCTAACTGAGCTTCCAGGTCACAGAGTGATGCATTAATATTAACTTCTGATTTTTTTTAGCCATTACTGAATGTAGGTTTTGGACATGAAAAATAAATGGCAATTGTAAGTACTCTACCCTCTGTCATTAAAAAAAAAAAAAAAAAGGAAAAATAGATTTTTATTTTTTGGTCAAGTAGTTCAATTTACATGAATTTTACCTGACACCTCCTAGAGTTTTACAAATAGAAGCTTTCTTTCATAAACTTTTTTCCTCTTTATCCATAAGAATATGTGAATTTTCCAGCTAACTGTACTGCCTCCTAACAGCATAAAAGATGGACTGAATGAGACTGAAGAGTCACAGTTAAACTTATTGTTATTGTTATTAAAATTGATTAGAAGAAAAGAGTAGGCAGTAAAAATTGGAAAGCATTGTGTAGAAAAGGTAGCAATGACAAATTGGTCTTTAATTGTCTTTAAAGCTAATTGAACACAGGGACTTCTAAATAGAGTTATAATTTACAGGCTAATAAATGTCAGCAACATCTTGTTATTAACATGAAAATCAGCAAACATACAAGGAGAGACTAGTTTGGAATATGACAACTCTATGGACAGGGAAATAAAACACACATCAATTATACATTCTATTTTTAATTTGTGTATAGTGCTCTTCTCTAAATGGAAAGAATAATAAAAACTTCTAGTGTTTCTACCCTGGTTGCAAATTCCATAGAATAAAATGGCTTGCCTTCATGACATAGCAAAACACTAATTTTAAGAAACAAGGTTCTTTGTTGGAATATGGCAAAAACCTTCTCTCTCTTTTTTCTTTAGCCTTAAGCTATGAAAAGAAGTCTGTAAAACTATCTTTATTTTCTATGTAATATGACTTTCCTCTTCATTTGCAGATAGGAAAACTGAGATAAAGAGAAATGGAAGAATATCAATGTTTTCTCATTTTCCACTTTGTGTTATTGGGCATGTCTTTTCTTCCTAACAAACTAATCATGCCTTGAGGAAAGACCATGTCTTATCCACCGCAGACCGCAGCGGCCTTGGTTGGGGTTACCCAATCCTGTGCACTGTCACAGAGCTCCAGCCCGCTAATGCCTGTTGCTATGTGTAGAAGGGAACAGCTAACAGTAGGCCTGTAGTCTTTCCTCTAGCCTCTGGGATTCCTTGAAAGTCTCTTAGGAAATTTATAGGAGGATATTGCAAGTTTGGGAGGTTCCCAAGATAACCTTCTGCCGGAGTCCATTCATTGTCTTCACTAGCTGAGCTTAGACAGAGACCCCCTAAAGCTAGTAACCTTTGAAGTCCTAGCAAAGGTGAGGACTGTGCACCACCCAGTTAATGTAGGAACCACCCAGTTAATTTAGGTAATAATAGTTGCAGCATCCCCACCTTAGTTCACTTAATTCCTTAGATACTTATGTAGATCCTTGTTGATTATTGTTAATCAGATACTCTGCCTATTCCTGGAAATTGTCTGCTGATCTGTGTGTCTTTGAAACCTCCTTACCCTAAGGGCTACTCCAGATCAATAAAAGATTGGAGCGGCCTGAGCATGGGTGGAAGTCCTTCGGGACTTGCCCATCTGGTCCCCCAATATTGCAAAATTATCTCGTGTCTTTTTCTCTCATTTGTTGTGCGGCTCCTCTTTCAGATACCGAACCCTACTCCATGCAGAACATGGAGGGAGTCTTACTCGACAACCTTCACATTCAAGGATTTGCTAAAAAGCCTGATAGAACTAAGAAGGACTGTTATACTCATAGTTACAGTTTATTATAGCAAAATCGGCACAGGGAAAGGGCATTTAGTGAAGGTTCTAGGAGAGTTCCAGCGGCGTCTTGACAGTGCTCACTTCTACCGGTAATGACGTGTGACAGTACACATGAAGGATTGCCAGGGAAGCCCACTCAAGCCTCAGGGTTCAGATTTGTTTCCAGCTTTATTGAGGAATAATTAACAAATAAAACTGCAAGATGTTTAAAGTGTACATCATAACTAATTGATATATGCATACATTGTGAAAGGATTCTTCCCAGGTAGTTAATCAACACATCCATCACTTTATTTATTTATTTAGAACATTTAAATTCTACTTTCCTAGAAATTTCAATTATTCAATTCAGTATTATAGAGAGGTTGGTAAAAGAATACAAACTTTGAGAAATAAGCTGAATAAGGTCTGGGGATCTGATGTATAACATGGTGGCTATAGTTGATAACATTATATAGTGTAACTGGAGTTTCCTAAGGGCTTTAGAAATTCTTATTGGAGATCAACCATATAGACAGGGCCACCTACCCTGGCTGACCTTAGTCCCAAGTCCTTGCAGAGATTAAGCTGCGACTGCCTGGCCCAAGGCTCTCTCCATAATTCATATTGTCAGTATAGACAACCCACAGTAGCCTCAGACCTCCAGTTAAACAAAGATATTTCTATGAGGCATACCATTCCAAGAACTGAAGAGTTCTCATCCCAGGAGCCAAGGACAACGGGCAGGATAAATCCTTTATTGCATATACACACTGCATCTGCGATTTACATGATCTTTACTATATCAAGACTACTTACATTGCATTCAAAATAAATAAGCATTGGTTAAAGTTGCTAAGTACCTCACTGTGAAGATTCTACATGAGGTAATTGTAGCTGCTAATGATGAGATGCAGCTGCACTGGAGCTAGAACTAAAAGCTCAGGAGATCCCAGGATTGATGGCTTCTCCAAGCTGAAGTGGTCCATGTCTAGTCAGCCTCTCCTCTTGTGACCACAGGGCCCCAAATGAGGAGAATGTTGGAAATGTATCTAGTGGGAGTAACAAGACCTCTCCCTTGCTGTTGCCAGTTAGGCAGGTTTTAAGTTTTGTTTTGATCCCGTATCCTTTATTCCAGGGAAGCAAACGTGGTGCTAGGGAAAGTCTACTGTGTCTCATGGATTTTATTATCAATCCACACATGCTGATGGCTGAGCAGAGTGGATATTGGGTTATATAACTAATGTTTTTAATGCCTACAATATGATTGACCTCTTTAATTTTTTCAATTACTTGCTTTAGTTTCAACCAAACTTTATTAGCAGTAAATTTAGTAACTCTCTTTTGAGATCTTCCGCATTGCTATTCCCTTCTCTGGCCTGGTGAATTGCACAGGAAATCTATAGGCTAACCCAGTCGGTGCCACTATGTTCATACTAATCCACCATAAATTGGGAGAGATTCCTATGCATAGATGAGCCTTGAAGACATTTGTGTGAAGTGAAATAAACCAGGAACACGCAAAAAACAACAACAACTACACACACAAAAACCCCAAACCACAAACAAACAAAAACAAACCTGTCTTAACTCACTTACAGAGATATGGTACATGAAGTAGTCAAAAATCACAGAGACTGAGAGTAGAATGGTGGTTGCCAGGGGATGGGGAAGTGGAGATGCAGAGTTATTGTTTAATGAGCATAATTTTAGTTTTACAAGATGAAAAAAGGTATGGAGATGAATGGTGGTGGCAGTTGTACATTATGAATGTATTTAGTACCAATGAACTGTACAATTAAAAATGGTTAAGCCTGGCCAGCATGGTTCAGTGGTTGAGCATCGACCTATGAACCAGTTAGGGCACATGCCCCGGTTGTGGGTTCGATGATCTCCAGTGGGGCATGCAGGAGGCAGCTGTTAATGATTCTCTCTCATCATTGATGTTTCTATACCTCTCTCCTCCCTTCTTCTCTGAAAGCGATAAAATATATTTTAAAACATGGTTAAAATGATAAATTTTATTTTGTGTGTATTTTGCCACAATAGAAAAAAGTGGGGGGAAAACCCTACGGTGATAAGTCAAGAGTGATACCACAAAATAAAAGAAAAAAGTTATATTTTAGTATCTATAATGACACTTTGTTTCTGCTTTTTATCAAGTGGCCCTGAATTTTTATTTTGCAATGGACCTTGCAACTTATGTAGCCCACTCTGCAATAAAAATTTCACTCAGGCATTAAAAAATATATATATATTATCTGACTGGATCAGAGAAGATAGAGTTGAATTAGCTGACAGACTTCTTCAACAAGTGCAGAAAAATAGAAGCAATGTTACAAACACACAATGCAATTGAATTTGCCAGAGTCTTAAACCTGCATCCGATAAGTATGGTGGGACCTGGGCAGCCTTTCTAGCTAACAACATATCTTACACGCTACTCATTACGGTCATTTTAAGTGACCTCAATCACATATTTCAGGCTAATTTAAAAACCCTCTGGCACAGATTTTAAAAACAGTATTTTGAAAGCAACAACAGCTGGAGTGTGAATTTCTGATTAGGGCACTTGGAAAGTTAACCAGCCAGCCTTAGAGTAGAGATTAACATTCAGTTGCATGTACACATGCATTCAGCCGACTCAACTGAAGTGTTGCTCTGATGATGTAAAACCCAGCCAGTCCCTCGTGGGAGCTCTACATTGATTTTCTGCATTACTTTTTAAAGATGTTTAAGTCCAACCCATTTTTTAAAACAAAAATAATCCCCGTCCTTATCTGACCTCTCCCCACCACACACACACACAAAACACAAACCAGCTGCCTTGACTCTAAGGTCTCACTCCTACTGGCCCCAAACCGTTTAACCTCTCCATGCCTTAATTTCCTTCACTATAAAATTAGGACACTAATTTTTACACTTTGAGAATTTTATATTCATCATTCCCCTTTCAGTTTAAATATTACTTCCCCTGGGAAGCCCTCCCTGGTTTAGTTATTCTTGCTATTTCTCTTATAATACTCTACCTCTTTCATATCATTCATTATGTTCCGATATTCCTGGACTTGTTTATGTACCTAACATACCATAAGTTTGAGACTAGAAAATTAGCATGTATTACTCATATCTGTCTTTCTAGTGCCTGGTAGAATGTCTGCCTAATATGTATTAATTTAATATATTTTTATTCATTTAGAAATTTCTATACGGCTTGCAGTAGAATCTATTGCTATATAAAAGAAAAGTTTCTTATTCAGTCTGCCAGTCATCTTTTTTTAAAGATGCAGAAGTTTCTTGTAGCAATTCTCCTCTCTAAATGTTAAGGGCTTATAAGGTTTAGGGATGCCTTCTGGCTAACTTTGTAAAGGACGTTTGCAATATTATATCTATATATCTTCTTTCCATCCATATTCTACCCTCTACTTCCCCCTCCCAATGATATACATCAGTTTGTTTTTTCTGGGCATCTATGATTGATAGCTACAGCCAGACACTCTCTACAGGCTTGGCCATAGCTGCCAGTGTGTCATTCAACCAAGACTGGTGAAAGGCTGAATATCGCTGTGTATTGAGTTTAATTGTCCCTGTAAAACCTTTAAAATGTTCCCTATAGAAAGACACACATTTTGAAGAGTTTAAAGCTGCTGTATTCTTGGAGTTTGAGTTTCTTTTTCTTTGAAAACTGAAATGTAGGTTATAACATACAATAATTAAAAATTCTGAACTATTTGATAACATGTTGAGGTTGTCACCATTTCTATCAACAAGCAGGAAACACACGTAAGAGAAAAATCATACAAAAGTAAAACACTATACCCAGGCCGGGTGGCTCAGTTGGTTGGAGCATCATCCTGCGCATTGAATAGGTTGTAGGTTCATTCAGGGCACTTGCCTAGGTTGCGGGTTTGATCCCTGGTCGGAGTGCATGTGGGAGGCAGCAGATTAATGTTTCTCTCTTGAATTGTTTAGTTCTCTCTGTCTCTCTCTCTCTCTAAAAATCAATAAATGTATCCTTGGGTGAAGATAAAAAAAAAAAAAAAACCCACTATAGAAAATAACACAGCCCAGTAGAAACCAAGATGGCGGCATAGGTAAACACCTGAAATTGTTGCCTCGGACAACCACTTCAAAAATACAACTAAAAGACAAAACTGACATCATCCAGAACCACAGGAAGACTGGCTGAGTGGAAATTCTACAACTAGAAGGAAAGAGAAAAGCATACTGAGACTCAAAGGAGGTGCGGTACGGAAGTTAAGTGCAGAGGTACAGAGGCGCGTGCAGAAAGGCCTGGCAACTGAGAACGTGGCTGTCTTTTTCAATCGGGAGGGAGACATAAGCTCCCGACTGCTCTGAACTCCAGTTCAGGGAGAGTCTCTTGGGACCCAGACTCATACAGGGAGAAACTGGCAGCAGGCGGAACTCAAGGGCGGATTTCTCTTAGAGGTGCTTGCAGTGATTGCCTCAGGACACTGAGACCCAGGCCTCTTAGGGTAGGAATGAGGATCAGCCATAGCTGTTTCCTCCACCCTGTTGATTCCCTGACACGCCGCCCCACCCAAGCTGTGTTCAGAGGCTTTTTCATATGAACGTCCTGGACCTTTGTAATCTAAAATTACCTAACGAACTGCAGCTGGGTCAGAGAGACCCAGAACTTCCAACAGAAGGCCCAAAGCCCCACAGCAGGTGGCATTGCTTCACAGCTGGGCCTCATTTGGGCAGCTCCAAACCCCAAACAAAAAAGAGGAATCTGAAGATCTCTCCATAGCTCCTGCTGGGTAGCCTCAGGCAGAGGCTAAATTAGCACCTCCTCAGAGATCCAAGAGCCAGTGTACCCAGTGGTCAGAGTGGGACCATCCAGATTACAACTCTTCAGTTCCATAAGGGACACACTCAGGGGGCAGACTCAGTGAGCACCAAAGCCCTACTAAAGCAAGTCTTGCCCCATAAGGGTGTCTCCAGAACAGAAGTTCTCCCACCGTAGACACAGCTGATTCTCACAGCCAATTGGCCTGGAGGTCAATTCCTCCCAGTGATACCAACAACAATCAAGGCTTAACTACAATAAGACTGTGCACACAGCCCACAAAGGGGTGTACCAAGAGTGTCCAACTCAGGTAATTGGGGAGGCTGAGCCACTGGGCCCTATAAGACACCTAGCACACAAAACCACTCTATCAACACAGGGAAGCATAAAAAATGTGGAGACAAAGAAACAGGTCACAAATGACAGAAATGAAGGAAAGCAAACGACTGGATATAGAGTTCAAAACCACAGTTATAAAGTTTTTCAAGAATTTTCTAGAAAACGCTGATAAATTTAGTGAGACCCTCGAGGATATGAAAAAGGACCAACTAGAAATTAAGCATACACTGACTGAAATAAAGAATATTATACAGAGATCCAACAGCAGACTAGAGGATCGCAAGAATCAAGTCAAAGATTTGAAATGCGAAGAAGCAAAAAACACCCAACCGGGAAAAGAAAAAAGAAAAAAGAAAAAAAGAATCCAAAAACATGAAGATAGTGAAGGCGCCTCTGGGACAACTTCAAGCGTACCAACATCAGAATTATAGGGGTGCCTGAAGAAGAGAGAGAGCAAGATATTGAAAACCTATTTGAAGAAATAATGACAGAAAACTTCCCCTACCTGGTGAAAGAAATAGACTTACAAGTCCAGGAAGCGCAGAGAACCCCAAACAAAAGGAATCCAAAGAGGACCACACCAAGACACATCATAATTAAAATGCCAAGAGCAAAAGACAAAGAGAGAATCTTAAAAGCAGCAAGAGAAAAACAGTCAGTTACCTACAAGGGAGTACCCACATGACTGTCAGCTGATTTTTCAACAGAAACTATGCAGGCCAGAAGGGAGTGGCACGAAATATTCAAAGTGATGAATGCCAAGAACCTACAACCAAGATTACTTTATCCAGCAAAGCTATCATTCAGAATTAAAGGTCAGATAAAGAGCTTCACAGGTAAGAAAAAGCTAAAAGAGTTCATGACCACCAAACCAGTATTATATGAAATGCTGAAAGGTATTCTTTAAGGAGAGGAAGAAGAAGAAAAAGGTAAAGATAAAAATTATGAACAACAAATACACATCTATCAACAAGTGAATCTGAAAATCAAGTGAATAAAAAATCTGATGAACAGAGTAAGCTGGTGAATATAATAAAATTGTATTTTATTATATAATTTTAATAAAATAAAGAGGCATAGAAAGGGAGTGGACTGACAATTCTCAGAGGGAAAGAGGTGTGGGGGGTGCAGGAAGAGACTGGACAAAAATCGTACACCAATGGATGAGGACAGTGGGGGTGGTAAGGGCAGAGGGTGGGGTGGGAACAGGGTGGAGGGAGGGGAGCTATGGGGGAAAAAAGAGGAATAACTGTAATAATATGAACAATAAATATTTATTTAAAAAAAAGTTTAAAAAAATAAATATAACAGCCAGCCAGCATGGTTCAGTGTTTGAATGTTGACCTATGAACCAGGAGGTCACAGTTCCATTCCCAGTTACGGCATATACCTACATTGCGGGCTCCATCCCCCTTAGGGGTTGTGCAGGAGGCAGCAAATCAATGGTTCTCATCACTGATTTTTCTATCTCTCTCTCCCTCTCCCTTCTTCTCTGAAGTCAATAAAAATATTTTTTTTAAAGAAAAGAACAAAGATTCCTCAAAAATTTTTAAATGAAATACCATATGGTCCAGCAATTCCACTTCTGGGTATCTATCCAAAGAAAATGAAAACATTAACTCAAAAAGATATGCACCCCCACATTCATTGCATCATTATTTACAATAGCCAAAACATAGGAATAATCTAAGTGACCATCCATGAATGAATGGGCGAATAGAATATTATTCAGCCAAAATAAAAGAAAATCCTTTCATTTGTGGCAACATGGATGGACTTGAGGGTATAACCTAAGTAAAGTAAGTCAGAAAGAAAGACAAATACCATATGATCTTTGTTATATATGGAATATATATTAAAAAAACCCCACAACACACAGAAAACAAGCTCATGGATACAAAGAACAAATTGCCAGAGGTGGGGCATGGAGAATGGGAGGCTGGCAAAATGGGTGAAGGAGGTGAAAAGGTGTAAACGTCTAGTTATAAAATGAATTAAGTCCTGGTGATGTAATGTATACCGCATGGTGACTATAGTTAATAATACTGTATTGCATATTTCACAGTTGCTAAGAGAAAAGTTCTCATCATAAGAGAAGAATTTTTTATAACTATGTGTAGTGATGGATGTTTGCTAGACTTATTGCGATCATTTCACAATATATACAAACATCAAGTCATGTTGTATACCTAAGACTAATATAATGTTATATGCCAATTATGCCTCATTAAATATTTATGATAAATTATTGAAAATAATGAAATTATGCCCATGGACAAAAATGAATTCAGACAATGTCATACAAAGTCATGTTATTCAGGGAATTGCAAACAAAATCTCAAATAACCCACTAAAACTAGTATTTTTTTCACAGTGAAAAAAATGATGCAATAATGTAACCCTTTGGTATTGAGTTAAATTGAATAGGAAGCATGTTCATAGAGTTAATTTATCTAATCACAATTTCTCCATTGTAAGAATTCTTTTACACTTTATTATATGAAAGATGTGTTCCTTCAAATCTTTAATCAAGCTCCATAATTCATTTCATCAACATAGTGAAACATATATCATCAAAACACAATGTGCCATAGATCATTCTACTGACAGAGCTCCATAAACCAAGGAGCCCTGGAAAATAAATCACATTGTCTTCTTTGTTGTCTTGAAAGTAAACATGAATACACATAGAAAGGAAATACAAAAGGAAAACCACAATTGGTGAATAAAATGTAAAATATCAATGAAGACTTTATTAACATTCATGCACTTTGTGTGAAAATAGAATCTTTTATCATTTTTTTATTCCCCTTTAAAGACTTACAGGCCTAATTCATAATTATTACACATTTCAATTTTGCAACAATATTCAACTGCCTTGATTCTATGGTGATGATGGAGGATAATGCAGAATAACTGAATCCCTGGCGATCCAGACACTGCTGCAAACCGAACCTGCTTCCACGAGCCAGTTCCATAAAGTCTCAGTGGAGTTGTTCTCTCTTACCCTATGCTCTAGTCCAGTGGTGGGCAAACTCATTAGTCAACAGAGCCAAATATCAACAGTACCACGATTGAAACTTCTTTTGAGAGCCAAATTTTTTAAACTTAAACTATATAGGTAAGTACATTGTTATTAACTTAATTAGGGTACTCCTAAGGCTTAGGAAGAGCCACACTCAAGGGGCCAAAGAGCTGCATGTGGCTCACGAGCCGCAGTTTGCCGACCACGGCTCTAGTCAAACTTCTTTATTCCCTTACCCTCCCCTTCCGTGCCTTTTCCACATGGCTCGCTCTGCCAACAATTTCTTTCCCAATGCCAGCTTTCTTATGAATCTTTCTCTCCAGACAAAGTTCTTTCAGACCCCTGCCTATAATAAATACTTTCTATCCTCAATTATTATTTTTTTTCATACTGGCCTTAACTTTTTTACAAAACCACAAGCTTTGTGAAAGCAGGATCCATAAGAGATTGATTTTAGAATGTCTGAGAATGTACTCAATGGAATATTTGCTAACTGAAATTAAATTAAATTAAATCAATTTAAATTAAATTGATTCTCATTTCAGTATTTCTCTCTTTTCATGCATACTTGGACTGGTGCTTTTAAGACCTGAGAGATGGGGTAAAGAAGGAAATCATCAAAAGCAGTGAGTTCTCGCTGAGTTTTGTTTTTTTAGAGGTAGAAAAATGACCCAGCTTTCTGCCTTTGATCCAACAGTTACCTGACTACTTACCCACATGTCAGACTTTGAACTGGCCACTTAACTCAGAAATAAGTGAGTTTAAGCAAAGCAAATATCAAACAATTGTCAGAAGCAATAAGAAATTATTCCTTTAAGTGCAAGGAAATATAAAATGGAAATGGGGCAGAGTCAAATAAATTCTCACAGTTCCTATGAAAAAGCCCTATGTTCTTCAATGATGAAAAGTTATAAGAACATTTAAAAAGATTACAAATGTATAAAATTGAAGAAGACATGATATTTATCTCTGCCAGTAAAATTCATACCAAAATAAAAACTGGAAACAGGAATTATATAGCTCCACATGTTGGAGGGAGGTCACATTTTAGAGTCCAGAATAAAGGTAAATCCCACACTCCCTAAGCAGACATATTTTTTTTTCTAATTTCCCAAACCATTTGTCAACCTGTTTGAAACATCAGCTACAATGGATTACAACACAGATAAATCACACTCAGATTGGAAGCAAAGTGAGATTAACCTGGTAGGTCATATCTTATTCTCAAGCACTCACCTCCAGCATCAAATTTAAAAATAAGATTTTTATTACCTTGACTTTGGTGAAAACAGAATTTGATCTGAGTTTTCCTTCTCTTTCAATCTTTTTTTATTTTATTTCATTTTATTTTATTTTTTAATTTATTGCTTAAAGTATTACAAAGGGTATTACATATGTGTCCATTTTATCCCCCCGCCCTAGACAGTCCCCTCTCTTTCAATCTTTTGGGAGAAAATTTTCAATTATTTTAAGCCAGCAGAATAACAAAATCCCAAAACTTTTACTATGAAACTCTTCCCAGAGCACTGTTAAGTTTATATGAGGAAGCTTAGAAAATGTAAGGGTCCTGTCTTTGAATTGAATGATTATGAAATTTGGGTCTTCTCTGGCACATCAGATGCCCAAGGATATCTGTTTGACTCTCATTTTAATAATAACTTTCATGTGATCTAAACTCTTAAGTTCATGCGCTATGTAATATATAATATCTTGAGAAGAACTTTTAATAAATTTCACTCATGAAAGTGGTGATAGTATGTCCTAAATTTTCAAAGCTTGGGGATTCAAATTATATTCTTTCTTTGTGCTTGGGACTACATGGCATGTTTAGTATCAATCCAACCAAATGTAGCCTTTGACTCTGTTTTGCAGTCTTATCACACATTGCTTGTATTCTTCCGTATATATTTCCATTAACGCATCTATTCTCTACATTAATATTCCATAGCCTCTGAACCCATTTTAACTTGGTTCCCATTTCAAATGAAATTTCTCCTTCAAGTGTTACTGATGATGTATGTCTTCAATCCATTCTCCTGGGCCTCTCCACAACACTTGGAACTTCTAGATCTTGAAACGTTCTCTTCCTCAATGAATCTGATTACTCCTATGTATCTTCCATGATTCTTCTCCTATGAATCAGATTGCTCTTTCTCATTTCACTTTACCACGTTCACTGCTCCCTAAATGTTGGCATATCTCTGGGTTTAGTCTTGGTACTTTTCCTTTTATACCTTACCTCCTTGAGTGATAGTAAAGAAAATTCAGAATTTAACAGTAGTTAAAGCAGTAAAAACAAATTTTATTAGGAACTACAGTCATGCACTGCATAATATTTTGGTTAAAGTCGAACTACATATATGATGGTGGTCCCATAAGATTACTAGTATAATGGAGCTGAAAAATTCCTATCACCTAGTGACACCATAGCCATCGTAATGTCATAGCACAATGTATTACTCATGTGTTTGTGGTGATGCTGGTTTAAACAAAGTACTTTTCTCAACCATATTTGCAGTAATTCTATTTCTACACAATATTGCAATGCATGATAGCTATCCACTTTATAAAAGAGTAATTTAAAATAAGCCTTTCAGTAATGGCAAAATAAAAAATACACAAAATTATAGATGTTTAATTTCTTGTTAAAAATAAATTTTTAAGTGACATTTTGTAGTGTACATTTTACTAGAATCTGGCATTCTGCAAGGAAGTTTCAAAGAGGTAACACTTGGGCAGAAATAGACTGACACAAACACAGTTAACTGTTCTTTGACAAAGAAGCAAAGACAATACAACGAAAAGAAGTCTTTTTGACAAATAGTAATGAATGTGAGACTTGACGTGGGGTGAACCCACAATACAATGTACAGATGATGTGTTATAGAATTGTGCACCTGAAACCTGTATAATTTTTTTAACCAGTGTCATAAATTCAATAAAAAGCAAAAAGAAAAACAACAAAAACAAATGGTGCTGAAACATCTAGACATCCACAGGCAAAAAAGAAAGAAGAAAAATCTTGACACAGAAATTACATCCTTCACGAAAAGTAACTTAAAAGGAATCATAGAGCTAAAGCTAAAATGCAAAATTATAAAACTCCTAGAAGATAACATAGGAGAAAATCTAGATTACTTTGAATTTGGCAGTGACTGTGCAGCTTCAACATCAAATTAAAAAGGTTTCTTATGAGAAAGACATTGTAAAGAGAATGGGAGACAAGCCACAGACCGGGAGAAAATATTTGTCAAAGACGTATCTGTAAAGAAATGGTATTCAAAATATACAAAAACTCTTGAAGCTCAACAATAATAAAATAAACAACCCAATTAGGTAATGAGCAAAAGACCTTAACAGATACCTCACTGAAGATATACAGATGGCAAATAAGTAAATGAAAAGATGCTACATATTATATGTCACCAGGGAAATGCAAATTAAAACAGCAAAATACCACTGCACACCTATTAGGATGGTCAAAATCCAAATGCTCACAAGGATGTGCAGCAGAAGCTCTCATTCATTGTTGATGGGGATGCAAAATGGCACAGCCAGCTTGGAAGACAGTTTGTTGGTTTCCTATAAAACTAAACACACTCTTCATACCATCCATTAACAATGCTCCTTGATATTTACCCAAAGAAGTTGAAAACTTAGAATCACACAAAAATCTGCTAACAGATGTTTATAACAGCTTATTTATAATTGAGAAGTGCCAAACTTTGGAAACAATCGAGATGCTCTTCAGTAAGTGAGTGGCCAAGTAAACTGGGGCACATCCAAAAGGATTATTATTGGGCACTAAAGGGAAATGACCCATAAAAAGACATGGGGTGAGGGAGTGGTACCTTAAATGCCTATTACTAAGTGAAAGAAGCCAACCTGAAAAAAGCTGCATACTGTATAATTCCAAGTATATAACATTTTGGAAAAAGCAAAATTATTGAGTTGGTAAAATGATTAGTGGTCAGAAGGGATTGTCACTATTGTGTTATTAATGTCATCATAATAACATACTTAATGACCTATTTTTCTATTACCCCCTCACAACCAAACTTTTTGACTTGTTGTTTTTTTTCCCCCACCATAAACTCTATTTTGGTCATTCCCTCTGTAAAAGCCTTTTATGACTAACCTTGACACATGTTTATGAACCAAGAAAATGAAATACTTCAAGGACCACATCATAAATCTCTAGTGTTCTCTCCTAGTCCAAGCTCTGGAGTTGCATCCTCAATTCGATTCCTCCTTGAGCCTTAGCTGAGCTACAGCTAGACTTGACCTTTTAACAAATCATTCTTAAAATACTCCTTTCTGCCTCAGAAATCATAGTTTACAAATCCTCGAATTTTATTTTATTCTGCAATATTCTTTTTTCTCTAAATGCCACACAATTTAAGCACAATACAAGTTATTTTGGAACTTAAGGAAACACAATTATCTTGATACTAGAGAAGTTTTTGGAAAATAAACCATTCTTAGCACAAAATCTAAACCCAAATCCTGCTATTCCACCACATTGAATACAATCCACTTATACAGTCACCTGTTAAATGTGCTTGCATGCAGAGAGAAGATGATATCTCAAACTTATAGCTGGATATTTAAATTTTATGGAAAATTTCAAGGAGGCCCCAAGACTCCTGACAAGCATATTAAAATTTCTGAGAATTTTTCAAGAGCTGATTTTTTAAGAAAGTGTGAGATGAATCGGTTGACTTTAAACAGTGACTGTTTTCTTTAACTCCTTTACTCCCTGAAACCAGCACGAATTAGGCAGGTTGTAGCAGCAAGTCTCCTTCAGCCCTGGCTATGACACATCCTGGTGACCACCATGCACATGAATTCCTGAACTTCATCTGGAGCTTTTAAAAATGACATTTCTAAATATATTGCATCCAAGTTTCATGGAGAAGAGTTCAGGCATCACTCCTTACAAGTTTTCTTGTGATTCTGACACAATGGAGACACCAAAGCTGGAGGAGGATAAAGAAACTTGCAGGTTGTTGAGAATCTGTGAGCTGGGTCCTAGAGGTGGCTTGCTCTGTTTCTCAGCTAGGACTTAGTTATGATAGAATAGGCATCAAGACCTGTGTTTTTCTTAATTCTTTAAAAAAGATATAGAATCCCCTGCATTACAAATTCATGTAGTTTACTTTATCCAGCCCTTTTAAAATTTATTTTTGAAATAACTTTGGATCTTGGATTGCTTTGAATATATTGTTTTCCTAATGATGTTTCCCAATTTTATTCAGAAATGAGATGTCTGAGTGCATAGAGTCTTATTACTGAGTGCTTATGAGTGCATCGTTGAAAGGGAAGTTGAGAGCTTTTTACTTTATCAAATAGAAGTTGACATCTAATAATTAAGTGTTGGGACATTAAGACAATATCTTGGGCCTGCATTCTGACTTTCTAAGCGTCAGTTTCCCCTTCTGTAAAAGGGAGATGTCTTACTTTGACTTTTCATGGAAGCCGACTTTAAAACAAGAATTTGAGTGCAAGTACTTGATTGGAAAAGTAGAGAGAAAAACAATTGGAATGACTAAAAATTAGGCAGGGTGGAGAAGGTAGGCAACACAATGTGTGCTTTAGGGAAGTTATTATGTGAGCCTCAGAGCTGAGTCTCACTAGGGAAATTTTGGGAGTCAGTGAGCTACCCCACAGGGGTGTTCGGTGTTGGGTGGGGAGGAGCAAGACACCAACTCTTGTCAGTCTTGGAAGAAGGATGCTCCTAGGAAGATGCTAACTGATTATCAAACTAGCCAACCACACGAGCTAGCACTGTGGGTTTTGACAGCCAGAGAAAACCCTGGGGTAAAGGTTTAGATTGCTGCAGATAGACTGTTGGGCAGTTTGTACGAAACAGTTAGGGGGAGGGAATATGGCCCTTATTTAATAGGGGTTTTGGGAAAATTGAATGAAGCAGCACATATCAAACACATAAAACATACTGGATATTCAGTATCTGTTCCCCAACCTTAGACTGCTTGTAAAGCTTCATCTATAAATTTTCTTAAATTGCTATTGGCCACTTTTTTAATAATTTAAATATTAACTTCATGTTAAGTATTTTTTTTTTTGTAATAATGCAACAAATGGATGATTATTTAAAAGACTAGAGGCCTGGTGCACAAAATTCGAGTATGGGCGTGGTCCTTAGGCCTGGCCAGCGATCAAAGCACAAGCGTCTGGCGTGGAAGGGCAGGTCCCAGCTGACTCCTGGGCCCTGGGCAGCACCTGGGCCCCCGGGCCCTCATGTGTCCCCCTCCACCTGAGTCATGGTGCCTGAGTCCCCACACGGAGATGCGGTGAGCATGGCCAGACGCTGCGGGCTGGGGCGCAGTGTGGGCCTCTGGGCTGCCTAGCATCACTGCACTAAAGCCAGGCAGGCAGTGCGCTCTCTCCTGGCCGGCCTTGCAGACCAGCTCCTGTGCAAACCCACGGGGAGCCCAACCAGCCCCTGTGGTCCTAGCGGCTGCAGCCTGGCTCACCCAGAAGAGGTTTCAGGGTGCTGGGCGGGCTCCTCGCAAGTGCCTGGCACCTGAGCACGGGGCGGGGGGGGCTTCCCTGGTGCACGAGCCCTGGAGGGTAGCAGGGGGGTTGAGGGCAAGCTTGAGGGACACCTGGCATTCTCATCGCACCTTTGTCCCCATCACCCTTGCCCCCAGGTAGCCGGCGAGAGGTCACAGGGCATTGCCAATGTCCGCCATGTTCCACGCCACCCCCTGGTGGTCAGCACACTTCATAGTGAGTGGTTGAACTCTTGGTCTCCCAGTCAAATTCTTGGTCGAATGACTGCCTGAGGGGACAATTTGAATATCAGACTTTTATTATATAGGATAACCTTCAAGAATTAAACAATAAAACTATTTCCATAATTATACTCTATTCCTGGTGGTATATTAAAGTGCCATTATAGTCAAGAAAATGGCTACATTTTCCTTGTTTTGTGTTCTTTTCTAGACCTGGCTATTTAAGAAAATTAAAAAACGTTGTGTTCTTATTACTGTCATAGAGCAAAGTCAGTATAGCAGCGAAAGAATAAACAGTGTTCCGTTGCCTCATGTATCAACAAAATTACCCCCTGAGTTCAGACCTGCTGTGGTTTCAGGTAGTTGATGACATATAGGCCTATAGAATATAACTGCATTCCCAGGTTACAGTTTAGTTGATGGCCAAACGTACTTTGATTTCTAAGGAGAAGTATAATGATAGGAAAGGTATTGCCAGGGAATACATAATAGCAAGACAGTATTTTAACTGTTCATATTAGGCTATCAAGACTTTATCCGATCTGTTATTGTTGGACAAAGCTATAAAAGTGAAGAATGACATCTTTCTTCCCATCCATTGATACAATATATATATAACCACCTGAAGGCCAAACCTTTAGAGAGAGAGGGTGAATTTTGTAGCATGGCCATCTCCATTATTGGCAGGAGTGTAGCAAGTAGAAATCCAAAACATAGAAGTGTAGCTCTTGCTAATTTTGCTCAGTGGATAGAGCGTAGGTCTGTGGATTGAAGGATCCCAGGTTCAGTCATGGTCAAGAGCACAGCCTTGGTTGCAGGCTTGATCCCAGCACAGAGCCGAGTGAGGGAGGCAACCAATGCACATTGATGTTTCTCTCTGTGTGTCTCTCCCCCTCCCTTCTACTCTCTCTAAATCAATGGAAAAATATCCTCGGATAAGGATTAACAAAACAAAACAAAACAAAAATATGGTCTGTGCACAAGCTGAAAAATCTACTATCATCATCTATCCCCTGGATCTAAGTAAACAATGGTAATGACGGAAAGCTTTCCGATCTGTTTCATCTTTCCCTAGGAGCAAAGTTTCCTAATGCTCACTGGTAGAAATGCAACTAATTCCTCTAGCCCTGGTGAGAAGTTCCACTCTTCCTATTGCGACCCGCCTTGCCTCCCCAGTAAGCCGTTTCAAAAGAAAATTAGCAATTGTGTTAGAGATCTGTTTGGCATGAGTGGATATCAGTTCACGTTTTCAGGAACAAGGAAGAACAGAATATATGGAATTAGCCCCGTTGGGAAGTCAACTAAAGGCACCAAAATGGAAGTAGACTGTTCCAAACCATAGCCAAATCCATGTGATAGTCTGGAAAAAAATTTCATTGTCAAGGCAGGTAGCTGTTGGTTTAAAGGTTGGTTTAAAATGCTTAGAAGCTTTGTAAAGTTGATAGATGTTACATTTCATTTCATTAATTATGAATGGTATTAAGATGTTTAAGGAAGCCAGAAAAGAGTTTAGTGAATTATCTTCTGTGTTCCTGAAATGATATAGGGCAAGAAAATGTGTTTTATTAACAAAGGTAACATGTACAAAGTTGATGATAATCTGAGGAAAATACCTCTTGATTATAGATCATTAAACAAATATTTTATAGAAGATGTTGTTTTGCCATTTAAAAGAGACATAAATGTAAAAAAATAAATATGCAGTTTATTTTTTTTTATGAAAATACCCACTAAGATCAGATTTGAACATCCAAAGACAAATCTCCTGAATAATCCTTTAGCCTCTGGCGAATGCACCTGTCCACTTGTCCTCATCCATATTAGATCCAGAGCCTCATCTTCTTTCTCCTCATCCCATTCCCTTGTACAAGACACACCTGAGTGCTTCTCTGATGTGTGTTAGGGCTTGTAGGTTGCAGAGCATAAACGAACACAGTTGTGCTCCTTAATCGGTAGTTCCTTTGAGAAGTTTCACTCTTCCTATTGCAACCCTCCTTGCCTCTTCAGTAAGCCTTTTTAAAAAGATATAGCAAATAATGAAATTTGTTTCACAGCTGCAATGCTCATGGCCACGTAGGCTGTGGCTGGTGGCTGGGAGTGAATGGGAGTGCGAAAAGGCTCCCGAAGTCCAGGGGAGAGATTGTCGGCTCGAATTTGGATAACGTAGATGAAACAGAGCAGCACGGGCAGATCTCAGCATTGTTTTTGTGCTATGTCAGTGGGTTTTGGTGAGTGATTTTACATGGACAATGAGAAAGAAAAGCCATTTTTGCTTGCATTTATCTAGCATAACAGGAAATCTGCGTAACAGAGAGGATTACATTTCCTTTTGTAGAACTCAGAGGAAAAAGAATAGAATGCCATATTCCTACCTTAGTGCTTCTTGAGTCATGCTGGGATTAAGTAACATATTATTCATGAGATCAATATATAACTCATAGAACACATAAACTTATAGTTATCATTGTTATCCTTACAAATAACTTTGCCAGTAATTATTAATATAGCTTAGTGCTTTATGTTTTATAGAATGTTAGTATATATTATCTCATCTGATATCTTTTTTGTATCCACATAAATATGCCAACTTCTTTCCCATACAGTCTGTACGGTCAAGCTGTTCCTTTTACTGGGAAAGGCTCAACTGTACTCTTTGTATGGCTACTCTAATTATGCTTAAAGTCTTGGCTTAACTGTCACTGTTTCATGGACACCTTCCATGTTCCTCCTTTCTCAATGATGTCTTTCTCAATTCCCTATCATAATATCTGAAAATATACTTTTCCTTCAGAACACTTATCACCCCTTGTAACTGTATTTATATGTGTGATTCTATTGTTAATGGCTTTCTTCTTCACTCCATAACATTCATGAGGTAAATTTTTTGTTCTCTACTATATCTCTAGGCCTGACAACAATGCCTGACTCAGGAAAAGATAAATATTCTTTTTTTAAAAGAATGAAGGTAAACAATAAAAAAAAAAGAATGAAGGAAAATAATTTTTAAAATTCCCATTTATATATAGAAGACATATGGCACATTTTTCATTGTGTTTGACTTGAGATACTCCCAGGACTGTGTTACCATCATTATTATTAACACCATTCTGTATTGTAAGTTTTCTGGGGCCACTAGAGCATGAATCCCTGGAGAGAACTTATTCATATTCTATTCATCTTCGCACTCCTTCCTTAGTTGAAGGCAAAAAATAGAGTAGGTACACAATTTGCTGACTGAATGAGTCGTTGAGACCATAAGGATATTTTCCAATAATTCAAGAGGTTATCATGACTTGCACTATGGTTGTAAATTGTATAAGTTGAGATAAAATAGAAATAGAGATTCTGTAGATGTAGAAGCAATAGACTTGGACAACTTATCAATAATTTTATATAGCCAATGAAATAGTTAAAGAATGAAATTTCAAATACAAGGACTTAAGTTTGAGCAGGAAGATGTTACATTTTTATTAGATTGAACCATGTGAAATTCCTGGTAAAAGCAGACAGCTAGTATTGTCGATTTCACATGGATCAACAGATACATTTGATTTTTATGATGTTGAGTTTGAGATATTATAGCATTTTCACATTCATTCCGTATTCAAATGGAAAATTCTCCCAGGTTTTGGAAATATTTAGAATTTGGGCTAGATTTATCAGTTTGGTAGTCAATTGAAATGCAGTTATAGGCATGTAGGAAGGAAAAAGAAAATAATATAGAAAAAAACTTGAAGAACACATATACTGATGGATACTTAAGCCATTTCTACATTTTTCTGATTACGAACAATGTCCTACATTTATATGTATGTTTGAACAAACATCTTATGTTTTTTGCATATGTCCTTTTTGTATATACTAAAATGTCAACAATGCCAATATTTTAAGGTAATTGAAGCTAATTCAATTTTATAAATATGTATTTGTCTACTACCATGTGCAAGGTAGTGGGAATACAGTAGTAAACAAAAGAGATATGGTGGCTGTCCATAAGAAATAGTGATATTTGTAATACCTGAATCTTATGTAATGAGTCCTTTATTAATTAGTAAAAATTATAGTTGTAATAAGTAAAGAGAAGAGAGAGGTGAACCTTAAAAATACACTCTCTCTTTGGTTTTTTAATTCTACTCATTGGAATTCTTTAATGGAATAATAAGAAATTTGTGCAAAGATTTATGTACAATATTGTTTAATGAGTGTTATGTATAATAGTGGAAATTTGGAAACAAATGTGAAAAAGAAAGTATGAACATTCAGTTGATGGACTACTATGAAGCTTTTAAAATTCATATTTTTGAAAAATATTGTCATGAAAAATGTTCATTATGTAAAGTTAAATGAAAAAAAAGCCACAAATCTCTGAATACTGCATGATCTTAATTTTTAAACACACATGGGGGAAAAACTTGCAGAAATGGGCCAAAATGAGTAATTAGCGGTTCTTTCAATGGTGTTGTGTTATGAGCAATTTTAATTTTTTTCTTTCCAGTCCAGGTACTTTCTCAATCATGTAAAATGAACATACATAATTTTTATAATTAGTTAAAAAGATGTACCATATGATTATTACATGCAATGCCTTATATTAGTATAGAACAGCAATGTTCAACCTTTTTCATTTCATTGCACACATAAACTGATTACTAAAGTTCTATAAGCACACCGAAATATAGCATTCATTTTTTGCCCATCTGACTTTTCTGGCCATTCTCCTTAGTTTTGTTTCATTCACACCAGATGGCTATTGTGTTGGCTATTGTCATAATTTTATTTGGCAATCTAAGAGAAAAGAGGTCAGTGCCTCAGACTAAATAGTCAGGTATTACATGTTTTAAAAATTATTGTTGCACACCAATGTGCCATAGCACACTTGTTGAAAATTGCTGACATAGAAGGAAAAAGAGATATGATTGTTCTACCCTTGAGGAAGTTGCAATAAAGTTAAAGAGATGAGTTATACATACATGGGAAGTATATGATTAATTATAATAAATACAACAATAAAAAAAGATTAAAAGAAACTTAATTTGAGTACCTGCTAGTCTGGTACTTTGCTAGTACATTCACCAACATTATCACATTTCATTGTTTCGACAGTCTTGTGAGGATTAATTTAGTGATGAGGAAATTAAAGCTCATTGAAATTAAGTCTCTTGTCCCAGGTCACCCAGAGATATGAAGTGGTAAAGTGAGGATTCAACCCCAGGACTGGGTCATTTTTGTAAAAATTGATCGTTTCCACTGTGTGTGCTTGTCCAGTAAGGAGGCACAAGAAGAGATGAACATAATCATTAACCTAAGCATTTCAGTAGAATCCATGAAAACTCACTCATTTTTTCTCAAGAGATTTAGGGATTGTCACCAACTCTAAAAGCTGGGAAGTATTTTTAATCCCTTCAAGGACTAGTCCAGTGAATGTCTTATATACTCAGTGTGTGATGAGTAGAGAATTTTTATATTTCTGTTAGTCAGTTGCTTTAAAAGATATAACATGAATCTCTGTATAGTCATCAATTGCTTCCACAAAAGGGAAGTTCTTAAACACCACAGATAAAGCAGAGATGTATGATTAATGGCTGCAAGCCGGATTACTTTCCTGGCCATTCTCCTTATCTAGAAGTGATATAAGTTGGCAGAAAGTCAGAAAATGGATGTTTCAATCAATCCTGCTTTCGTCTGTGACAGATCTCTGCCTGAAAGGAGTGGGCAGCCCTATGTCTTTCCTCTCCTTTGTCTCTATTACAGGGTCTTGGGCTGCATTTTCTCGGACACTCGAGAAGAATTTATTCAAAATAATGGTTCTCATTTAGATAAGGGAATTAGATCTATCACTATGCCCAAACAGCACAACCAGACCTAATTCTCCCTCTCTATTAAACAAATAAAACATCACCCTGTGTCTGCTACTGAGAAATGTCTTTACCAGCGCAAGATTTATTAGTTTGCCCAAGCCCCCATTATATTTCTTCTGTTGTTTGATTCAGAACTTTAACCATGTAAAAGGGTTTGGGAGTAGAGAAAAGGGAGAAATGTGGGATATGTTTATTTAATAAAAAAAGACATTAAATCTTTTATTTCACTTTAACTATTATACATTAAAATGCAAGTTTATAATCATTAGTTTTATTGTTTTAAGAGCTATCTTCTTTTTTATTTCTCCCTTAATGTGATGTTAAATGATTTGAGGAAGTAGTGAGTTTCTTCACCATCAGAAAAACTGGAATCTCATGTGGAATTTTGCCAGTATGTCTAGTGTCTTGAAATGAAACTATTTTCTGTTACAATATTATGAATAATAACCATTATTTGTGCATATTTTAAACTCTGAAAAACAAGTATTTTTTCCTTCACTTTCTAAATGAGGACTGAGACTCAAAGCATTTGAATATGTATTCTAGGCAGTAATTATTTGACTTGGAATACTAACCAATTCTATGCTTCTTGCTCTTTTCCGTAGGCAATGCTCTCTTTTATGTAAAATGTAATTGTTGAAACACATGTAATATGCTCTTTTCTAGTCATTATGGAAATGCAAATTAAAACCACAATGAGACCACTTCACACCCATGAAGATGGCTATTATAAAAAACAAACAAATAACAAATGTTGGGAAAGATGTGGAGACATTGGAACTCATAAGAATTGCTAGTGGAAATGTGAAATGGTATTGTCACTGTGGAAAACAGTAAAGCAGTTCCTAAAAAGTTAAACATAGAATTACCACGTGATCCAGCAATTCTACTTCTGAGTATATACCCCAACTAATTGAAAGTGGAGCCTCAAAAAGATACTTGTCCACCAATGCTCAGAGCAGCATTACTCACAATAGCCAAAAGATAGAAACAACCCAAATGTCCATCAACAGATACATGGATAAATAAAATGTGCTATATACATACAATGGAATATTATGTAGCCTTAAAAATTAATGAACTTATGCCCTAGCCAGTTTGGCTCGGTGGATAGAGTGCTGGCCTGCGGACTCAAGGGTCCCGGGTTCAATTCTGGTCAAGGGCATGTACCTTGGTTGCAGGCACATCCCCAGTAGGGGGTGTGCAGGAGGCAGCTGATGGATGTTTCTCTCTCATCGATGTTTCTAACTCTCTATCTCTCTTCCTTCCTCTCTTTAAAAAATCAATAAAATATATTTTTTAATAAAATTAATGAACTTATGATATGTAATACAACATGGGTGAACATTGGAGACATTATATTAAGTGAAATAAACCAGATATAAAATGATAAATATTGTATGATTCCACTTATATGAATACCTAGAATAGATAAATTGATAGAGACAGGAAGTAGAATAGAAGTTACCAGGTGGGGAGGGGAAAATAAGAATAATTATTTAAGGAGTATAGAGTTTCCCTTTTAAGTAATGAAAAAGTTCTGGAATTGGATAGTGGTGATAGTTGCAAAATATTGTTCATGTACTTAAAACCATAGAATTGTACACTTAAAATGGTTAAAAATGATGAATTTTATGTTATGTATCTTTTATCACAGAAATTATACTTGTTGAAAAATGATAAAATTTGAGTTTATAAAGGCATCTCTTTGATATATATTAGAAGTTGAGCTTCTGTATTTGCATGACAGTAAGATTGTATCCAAAATATCAGACCAAGTTGTGAGGGATGCTACTGACTATATGGAATATGAAGATGTCTGGACAGAGAAAGACAAACACATCAGTATAACTATATCTCTCTAGTCACACATATTCCCCAAATTTGAAAGATCAGAGAATTCAATACAGCAGTAATAAGATTAATTGAAGGAAGTTACATAAAGCTTCTCTGAGGAAACAAAGTTTAGTCTATGCAAATGAGGTCAAAGAATTGGATCTGAGTGTGGATTTAAAGCCCCTGATCACATGGTGACTCTAAGGAAGGACTGATAATGTCAGTTTGAAGTTCAGATGATCACTGTGTATATATGTGGGTCTTACGTTTTGTTCCTGAGCTCCCACCCTTAAGTAATCATATGATTATCAGAATTGTCGATCTTACTTCTCTGAAATGCTAAATGTGGTTTTCTTGATGATTCTGTAGTGTATCAACCACAGAAAGTTTTACATTAAATAGAGATATTATGGAGTGTATTAACCCAAAATCATTTATACTTTGAGTCCAAGGTCTAGATTAAGCTTTTAACTGCTGTGGCAATTTTATATATTTGGCATCTAAATAATTTATAATGTTTAATGGAATCTGGTAAGTGAAATAATTTAAATATAAATTAAAATGTGTAATAGATTTTGGAATTGTGCTTTTAAGCTAAAACTATACCCAATATTTTGACTAAGTTTGCAAAAACTGGAGATGCATTCTATTTATAATCATAATTTATTATATTTACAAGAATTTAAGATGTATATACAAGTTTTTCTTATTACAGTTTTGATTGAGCTGTCAGGAACTTATTAAAATGCTGTAAAATTGAAACAAATTTATAAGTATAATCTAAAATATTTTAGAGAATGTAATTTACTAAGTTTGTCAATGGAATTAATTATTTAAAGTAGTTTAGTCTATCCCATTTGAATTAATAGAACAATCATCAAAGAAAATGTAAAAATAATTGCTCTTTGCTTATTAGTGTTATGAAGTAGAATAAGATTTGTTAGTTAAATTAAGAGCTTAAGATAAGCTAGTTTCCTTTATAATTACAACTTTAATAAAAGTTATAGTAATATAAAAACGAAGTAATCAAGCATAGTTTTTGCCATGCACAAAGACCCTTTCAAGACATTTAAGAACTAACATGAAAACTACACTAAAATTCCCAACTATCTATTCCCCATTCCCACATCCACATACATTAGCAAGATACAGCCTGTGTTCTTCATAGGAGAGCTCACCATTACAGGAGTGAATCAGAAATTTTTGCTGTGAGAGCTCCTTGGGTACAGAATAAGTCAATGTTTCAGACCAGAAATATACATCGTCTTCTCCTCTTCTTCCTTCTTTTCTTTCCCCTCCTTTTTATTCTTTTCCTCTTCATTTTCCTTCTCTTTCTCCTTCCCTCCTTCTCCCCTTCTCTTCTGCTCACAAAGACAAATTTTCTCACCATAAAAGATTTACACCATTCCCAAACTCTTTGCTCACCCAATTTTCTGTTGGCAATTCCACAAAACAAGGCCTGCAGGTTGAATTGATTTTAAGTGCAAGGAAGGGCCATTCTGGAAAGTGTCAATTTTATGATTTTTCCTGTTAGATTGATTATACTTTTAAAAGCCAGAAATAATTTGAATGGTGGGAATAATGCCAAGAAGGCTTGGCATATGAAAAATAGTTTTTAAAAAAAGTAAATAAAAATTTGAATTTTAGCATACACTTATAACCCTGTTTTCCTTTCTCATTGACCAGAAGAGCATTATATTTAATAAACGAACCTGATGATCTTGAGTAAAAGCTATAGGATTCATTTTCTCAAATGACTTCATTTCTTTCAGAGGCTGGTTTGACGTAAAGACTCTGGAAATTCCAAGCTCTTTTGAAAGACTTTTCACTGTTATTGGCCAAGCTCCCTAGACTGTATAGCTAATGCCATGTGCACCTGGATGGGTCTGGCTTGCTGAAGCACCTGCTGGTTTGCAAGTGCCAGACTTAAAGGCTCTTCTACTTCTCCTTGCCATGTCACTTGGGCACATCTCAGTCTTTGCATGTCAGGGAATAAGGAACCTGGAGTACTAAATCAGCTTTGTCTATGTCACTGTGTCCAGCCGCTGCCATTGCCTCAAACCATGTTGGATGAGCTTTTGGCTAACAATCTCTCCCTACTTCTCCTGGGGAAGCATACCACTACCTTTGCCATACCTATTTTAATGTTTTAAAAACACCACACCAGTTCATTTTTGCTAAAATAAAGTTGCATAACAAATAACCAACAAATCCTAGAGGCATACAAAGTTATATGTTTATTGCTCACATGTCTGAAGTTAGCTAGGGATCTGGTACCAAGATGTGGAAAATTACATCATTTAACTGTATTAGTTCATCTCTCCCTGTATCTCAATCCTTTTGCCATGTAAATTTGCAGCACCCATCCCTATAGACAGAATGACCTGCCCTGCTAAGACAGCTAGGGATCAGTTAGGCAGTTTGCTGATCTTGGCTGGGCTCACTCACGTGTGGGGGTTAGCTGGGTGTTCATTGCTCTAAGCTGCTTTGACAGGTGCAAGGCAATTCATTGTGTTCCATGCATTGCTCCCCCTCCAGCAGGCTGGCCTGGGCATGTTCTCATGGTAATAGCAGAGGCATAAGATAACAAGCAGAGACAGGAAGACTTTTTAAAATTTAGCGTAGAACTGCCTCACTGCCACTTTGGGTTTAATCTACGGCCAAAGCAAGTCCAGAATCAAGTAGCAGGGCAGAACATTTTGTCTACGGAACAGGTGATTCTGTCTGGAAAGTTACATGGCAAAAGGATTGAGATATGGGAGAGAGATGAAGTAATACAGTCAAATGATGCAATCATCTTGGCCACAGACACATTTGGAGTTCAGTGAGGGCAAAGCAGAGCCTTACTGTTGGACTTTTCTAGTCTCCTTCCACTGCCTCAATTTTGTACATTCACCAGGACCTGAAGGAGCTGGCTTCCTCCTCATCTTCTTATCATAGGGATAGGATCTCCCTTACACATCATTGTATGACCCCTTACACCACGCAAGCCTCTCCCGTTATGAATGAGTGAAATAAAATAACT
This sequence comes from Myotis nattereri, assembly GCF_964212035.1. Classification (NCBI taxonomy): domain Eukaryota; kingdom Metazoa; phylum Chordata; class Mammalia; order Chiroptera; family Vespertilionidae; genus Myotis; species Myotis nattereri. The sequence goes on along the minus strand of NC_138080.1, from coordinate 60,587,208 downwards.
TAGGAATTTTTTTTCTATTTTGACATCTGGCTCCCATGACTAAATTGTTACTAGGGAAACTAAGAAATTTAGGTTTGAATCTCAGAGTTGACTGTTGGCCTCTTTGCTTAAGGCAGTACCCTTTTGCTTCTTCCCTTGAGAAATAAGCCTTAAGATTAGCTTTGAAAATTTAAGGCTGCTAGTAAACACGATTTAATGGAGAAATAAAAATGCATCAGGTTAGTATTTACAAAATATACTCCCATTACATTTTATTTTTAACTTCAGGTACAGATTTTACTTCAGGCAGTGGGTTTTATTGCTTTATTTAATAGTTTATTTCAAAGATATTTACATTTTGATACAGGACCTAAGCTATTTCACATCTCTGGGTTTCCATTTCCTTATCTATAAAAGTAAAGGTATTGGAATTGAAATGTTGGAGCTTGAGAAAGTTACTTAACTTTTCTAGGCTTTAGTTTTCTCATCTGTAAAATACAGACTACCAGAAATCTCTTACAAGCCAATACCTTGTTATACGTAAAATTCCAAACACCCTCAAGACCTAAACTAAATACGCAAACAGTAACAGTGGAATAATTTTAAGACTGGTCATATGGGAAGCTGGCTGTTTGGAGACAAAGGCTTTCTTCAATACAGTTCAAATCCAACAAAGGAACTATAATACAAGTTCTAAGGCCAGTTCTGCTGGAGACTGGAACACTGCCTGTGCAAAGAAATGGAGAATGTTGACTTTCTGAGGAAGTGAGTCAGACGCAACCTACTTGAACTGAAAGCAGCTAAGTGATTAAGATAAGATTGACAGTCCATTTAGGTAGAAGTAAAGTCAACTGAAAGCATATGAAATAGCCATAGAGGCAACAAAAACAAAGTTTATTTATCAATAGTGCTGTAATTTATTACACTTCAGTATTTCAGGCTCTATACTTTCAGTTCTCCACTAATTTTCACAAATACTCTGCTGTCTGTCACTTGCAGTAGGATCATCCTATTGACACACTCAGAGAGCTATTAAGAGGATTACTAATAATGTGATCAAGATATTTATGATGCAAATAAAATTACTAATATGAGCAATCTGCAGGCATTTTGATGAGAGACATGACTCCTGTAACTATTAGTAGATATAAATGTAATTAATATTGCTTTCACCTAAGTCAGTTTCTTTAGAGGGGTAACACTGACCACAGTAAAGGAACTTTATATTTTGACTAGAGGCCCAGCGCACGAAATTCATGCACGGGTACGGTCCCTAGACCTGCCCCCCCCCCCCCCCCGCCAACACCCACCCCCACTTCCCCATTCCCCATTGAGTGATCAGAGCTTGCCAGCTGGGGGGGAAGAACCGAGAGGTTGGCCGTTCTGCCTGTTCACCAGCCCCACCCCTACCACAGGTTGCCCTCTGTGTGTGGGGTGACTGGTGGGGTGGGGTTCTTGGCCTGGAGCCACCAGCATCCCCCACCACCCACCCCTGGTTTCTCATTCACCACTGGGCGATCGGAGCCTGCAGGCTGGGGAAAGGGATCCAGAGGTTGTCAGTGCACCTCATAGTGACTGGTCGAGCAGTCGTTCTGGTCATTCTGCCTTTAAGGTCAATTTGCATATTACCCTTTTATTATATAGGATAGAGGCCCAGTGCACAGTTGGGGGCCTGCCCTGATGGGGGCCCCAGATCAGGGTGGGGGGTCCCTACTGGGGGGGGGGGCGGGGCCAGCCTGGGCGAGAGGCCACGGGTGGTTTGCAGGCTGGCCACGACCCTGATCAGGATGGAGGTCCCTGCTGAGGGTGAGGCCGGCCTGGGCGAGGGGCCACTGGGCTGTTTGCAGGCTGGCCACGCCACTGATCAAGATGGAGGTCCCTGCTGAGGGTGAGGCCGGCCTGGGCAAGGGGCCACTGGGCTCTTTGCAGGCTGGCCACACCCCTGATCAAGATGGAGGTCCCTGCTGAGGGCGAGGCCGGCCTGGGCGAGGGGCCACTGGGTTGTTTGCAGGCTGGCCACACCCCCAATCAGGGTGAGGGTGCCCGCTGGGGAGCAGGGCAAGCTGGGGCAAGGGGCTGCTGGGTGGTTTGCAGGCTGGCGACGTCCCTAATCAGGGTTAGGGTCTCTGCTGGGGGGCGGGGCCAGCTGGGGTGAGTGGTTTGCAGGCTGGCCACAACCCTGATTGGGGTGGTAGTCCCTGTTGGGGGGCAAGACTGGCCAGGGCAAGGGGCTTGTAGGCTATCCATGCTCTCAATCAGGATGGGGGTCCCTGCTTGGGGACGGGGCTGGCTGGGGTGAGGTGCCGTGGGAGGTTTGCAGGCTGGCCACGCCTCCTATCAGGGTGGGGGGTCCCCTCTAGGGGTCAGGGCAAGCCGGGGCAAGCGGCGGCAGTCATTCTGGTCTCTGGTTGTTCTGGTCATTCTGCCATTTCGGTTGCTGGGCTTTTATTATATAGGATATTACATACTTTTATTTCATTAACAAACATGGTTAAAAACACCTAAATAAAAAATTAGCTAATTAATTCCAACCATATGTTTTTTTCATCATTATTAAGTACAGTTACTTTTAAGGCATAATAAATTACCCCCAAATGTCCTGGTATAAAAAAAAAAACAAAAACAAGCATTTTAAAAACAAGTGAACTTCAGCTTGGCCATGTGTTAAAAAGAATTGGGATAATTTAAAATGGTTTCTTTACAATCTGATAAGAGACTTTAAAGACTATTGTCTTGTATGGGTCTCAAAAATCCTATTTACCTATCAAAGCTGAGAAATGACTTTATTGTTCTAGCTTCTAGCTGTCTTTCCACCAGAAAAAAAGTTGGGAACCACAGAGCAACATAGTCTACAATTTAACCTGATATGAAAATGCTAAAATAAAAGCAAATAGAGATTAGCTTGGAAAATTCCTTGATTGCTTAGTCATACAAGCAAAGCTTAATTCAGATTACTTTGCAATACTAACTTTTTTAAAATTATTGATTTCAAAGAAGAAGGGAGAGGGAGAGATAGGAATATCAATGATGAGAGAGAATCATTGATCAGCTGCCCCCTACTGGGGATCAAGCCTACAATGCAGGTATGTGCCCTTGATAGGAATCAAACCCAGGATCCTTCAGTCCACAGGCCAATGCTCTATCCACTCAGCCAAACCAGCTAGGGCTGCAATACTAACTTAACTTGAGTCATTTCTTGCTATGTCTCTGGACCTAATAAGCAAAACTACTTTCTCACTAGCTAAGCTGCTTCATCCCAATATCGCAGTCCATGCTTTGGTCTGAGTACTCCTGGTTTTCAAGCTATCTTTTTGACGTGTACACAATAAATATTTAGCAATTACCACTTCAGTGATTAATTGATTTACTTTGGCTATTTTTGGACTTCCACAGAATTTCACACCTATTTTTTTATTTACTACCAATTGTACCAACTACATTCTAAGTGCCTTTGTTACAATCTTAGCTATAGAGATGAATACGATAATATTTCTGCCCTTGAATAAGATAATAGTTCCTAGCCTCAGGGCATAAACAGATGTGTAAAGAGCTAATGGCCATTTTACATAAGTAGTCCTATGATGATGGCATGAGCAAAGCATCATGAGAACACAAAGAAAGCTCGGCTAATAGTACTCAGGAAATTGCTGCACTTTAAGCCTCAAGATAATACTCCTGCTAAAATAGGACCATTTCACTGCAAAAAATAACATAATTTAGAAAAAGTAATGTGGTCTATTATAACCACAGGACAGAAACTGTCAACATCCTTTACCTGAAAGGAAAATAATTTCTTGCCAATTCAAGATGTTTGACCTAGTGTCACATAAGGAAAACCAAACATCTTTTGGTATTCTTTTCTGTTCGCTTGTTACTTTTTTTATGGTTTGGTTTTATTAATTAAAAGATTACTTTATAAAATTCCATTGTCCTTGCAAATCAAAACTGCAATAAAATATCAAAACCACACCTGTTAGAATGGCTGTTATCAACAGACAGGTGAAAACAAGTATTGGAGAGGTTGTGGTGAAAAAGCAACCCTCATACAATGTTGGTGGGACTATAAACTGGTATAGCCAAGAGGGAAAACAGCATGGAGGCTCTTCAAAAAATTAAGAAAAGAGTTACCATATAACCCAACAATCCCTCTTCTGGATATCTATCTGAAAAATTTTAAAACATTTATTTATAAAGATACATGTACCCCTATGCTTATTGCAGCATTATTCACAGTAGCTAAGGCATGAAAACAACCTAAGTATCCTATTTGGATAAAGAAGATGTGGTACAAATACTAGTATACAATGGAATACCACTCAACCGTAAGAAGGGATGTTGTCCCATTTGCAACAACATGGACGGATCTTGAGAGTCTCATGCGAAACAAAATAAGTCAAACAGAAAGGGCAAAAACCATATGATTTTACTAATATGTGGTATATAAAACTGAAAGCAAAAAACAAACAAACAAATACTCATAGACTCAGACAATAGTATGAAGGTTATCAGAGGGGCGGGGAGGTTGGAGAAAAATGAATGAAAATGGTAAAGAGGTCAAACATATAGGGATACAGGGAGACTAAATTATGGGTGGTAAACACACAGTGCAATATAGAATTGTGCCCTTGAATTTATGTAATGCTATTAATAAATGTCACCCCAATAATTTAATTTAAAAATACATCATTTTTCTAAGATGATTTAGTTAAATATACGTATAATTTTGTCTTCAAAAATTAAATGTATCACTTTTAAAAAAAAATTTATTTATTTTTTAAAAAAATATATTTTATTGATTTTTTACAGAGAGGAAGGGAGAGAGATAGAGAGCTAGAAACATCGATGAGAGAGAAACATCGATCAGCTGCCTCCTGCACATCTCCCACTGGGGATGTGCCCGCAACCCAGGTACATGCCCTTGACCAGAATCGAACCTGGGACCTTTCAGTCCACAGGCCGACGCTCTATCCACTGAGCCAAACCGGTTTCGGCCACTTTTTAAAATGTAAAATCCTCTTTGATTATTATTTATGATTGCCTATTATTTCTAAGATATTGATGAAATGCTGTGGAACACATCAAGATAGAAAAATAATCAGTTTCTGGCCTTATGAGGCTTCTATTCTAGTGCAAGAAAAGTGGTGCAAAAATAATATTAGGTAAAATAAAACAAATGCTATCAAAATGTTATGGAAAATGAGGTGAATGTGCTTTGAGTTTTGATCTTCATGTTTATTGTTTTTTGTCCCTGCCAGTCACCTCAACAACATACTGTAACTTCCGGTTTAGATTTTTAGTATTTTTATAACTTCATCCTTAGAATAGAATGTTATAGCTGGAAGTAACTCTAGCTGAGGACACTGAGTGTCAGAGAAGTTTAGTTATGTCTGTGGTCACATGGGTAAGCCACAAGGTTCTGACACAATGTCTTACAGTGCTTACTCTGTAAGCAGGGACAGCAAGTTCATGGCCTGTTGCTAAATCTGCCCAACAGCTATGTCTTAATGTTATTATTTTAGGTACTTCAGTATTTCAGAATAATTTATTTGATTTACTCCTGGCGGGACATGCTGTACATTTATGAATGATTTGAGCATTTTACAATGGTGAGCTCCAAGGGCATCTGAGTCTGAAATGCCTGGGCAATCTAGGCTCTACAGCACGTGCCATATTCCACATGACATGTACTACTTGCAGTTCCCAGAGTCTGCTAGGTTTCACTTAGCTGCTGGGTATTTAAATTTATAGCACCCACTTCTTGGGACAAACATTCCCATCTTATCTTTTCTTCAACTAAGTATTATTTATATCAAGACTCTGCTAAGGAGCCACTGCCCTAGGAAGTTGGATCTGTCAGGCTTTGCCATGTCTTCTACTCAGAAGCATTGCATCCTGAAATTATCTCTTACAAAGCATGTCAACTCCACATAATCATCTATTTACTTCCAAACAAATTGAGGACAGGTATTATCTGCTCATCCTGGAATCTCAGCTTCTCTGGCACATTGAAATATTTCAATAATTGTTTGCTGACAAATGTTATTTATTTATTTATTTATTTATTTATTTACTATATTTTGTTGATTTTTTTACAGAGAGGAAGGGAGAGAGATAGAGAATTAGAAACATCGATGAGAGAGAAACATCAATCAGCTGCCTCCTGCACACTTTCTACTGGGGATGTTCCCGCAACCAAGGTACATGCCCTTGACCAGAATCGAACCTGGGACCTTTCAGTCCACAGGCTGACACTCTATTCACTGAGACAAACCTGTTGGGGCTGACAAATGCTATTTTATCAAATAGTGTAAAGATGGTAAAAATGGCATGAGAGTTCCATATTTACATGTATTCTCTTAGAAAAGGACTCTAGCTCTTAGAAAAATACTCTAATATAACTACTTTCTTTGGATTTGTGATTTAACATTGTGTGCTTTTTAGTGTTGAATAGTACGTTAAAATATCCTAGGGAAAATAATTATAAATCTTAAGTTACACAGTCAACATGATATTGAGAAAGGGGGAAGAAGCAAAGAAATTTTGCTACCTGAAAAAGAAACATTTTTTAAAGTATCCTATATAATAAAACCCTAATATGCAAATTGACTGAAAGGCAGAACAAGCAGTCACTATGACGTGCACTGACCACCAGGGGGCAGATCCTTAACACAGGACCTGCCCCCTGGTGGTCAGTGCGCTCCCACAGGGGGAGCACCGCTCAGCCAGAAGCTGGGCTCATGGCTGGCGAGCGCAGCGGTGGTGGTGGGAGCCTCTACCGCCTCCGCTGCAGGTGGGTGGTAAGGAGTGAGGGGTCCTGGACTGAGAGAACCCCGGACTGTGAGAGGGATGTCTGACTGCCGTCTTAGGCCCGATCCCCAAGGGGATCGGGCCTAAGCCGGCAGGTGGACATCCCCCAAGGGATTCCAGACTGTGAGAGGGCGCAGGCCAGGCTGAGGCCCCCCCACCCGCCCCCCAGTGCACAGATTTCGTGCACTGAGCCTCTAGTGGCTTAATAAAGTTGGATCTAGGTCAAAGGGAAAGGAAATATACAAGAGTGTAGAAGAAGAAAATAACATTTAGAGTGAAGGCTCCCACGGTAGAGGCTCCATTGAGCTGTAAGTCTCTCTGGCTGAAGATTTGCCCAACTGAAGACTCTGCAAAGGGAGGCAGCTCCCACTGGGAGGTACACCTTGGGTTTTGGGTTCATCATTCCAATCACGTCTAGCTTTGGGGGTTCTTCTCAGTAATGAACTCCCAACTCAGGGAACTCTTGTGTCTTTCTGGCCTATTTCCCTTTAGAGGTGGCTCAACTCAGACTCCATTACTGAAATGTGGGAAGGGTACTTATCACATGGAAATGGTATATTCAAGAATGCAACTTGTCTGGCTCCAGTGGCTTTTTGACATATTTTTTAAAAAAGGCAGCTATTTCATTGGGAGAAACATTATCCCCAACTTCACTGCTTAAAGCAAAGCTACTAGATTTTCTCAATTTAATGAGATTTCTTTAAATGCCTAGGACTTATAACTTGACCAACCTGAAACCTGATGGTGTCTACAGGATTGCAGCCATATTTCAGCCATAGTCCCAGCTATGCAGAATAAAAAATGGACATGGTTACTTTACTCTGTTGTAGGATTCAAGACATTTTTCACAGCTCTGTCCAATACTTCCCTCTGTGAACTTTGTTATACTTTTTATTCACTCTTGACTTTTATCAATGGCCTGGCTATATGGTCTGGCACTTCCAAAACTATACAATGGCATATTAAAGATAATTCTCTTTGGGGTCATGAACTTTAGAAATAAAATCATGATTAATGATGATACTTGTCTGAGTCACACATGGAGGCTTCTCCACTCAGATGCCACCATTGCTCTCTGATTCACATACATATCAGACAAGGCAATACATCCACCCTCAGAGACTTGGCTGAATTTAAAGGGTTCTTGTTTTTTTATTCAGAGAGTACCACTATCAGACTTGTGACTTCTACCAAAGTTGACCCATTTGTCTTGCAGTAAGGGAAATTGTCACATAGGACATTGTACCTGCTGTTCCTAGATGACTGACTATATTAGACCTTTGAATGCTTCAAGGCTATCAGTAATACCTCACTGCTGTTGACATGTTTTTAAGTAACAATGTTATTTTTCCAGTCCAATCACCCAACTCTAGTCAGTTTATCGTATCCCTTGAAATGAATCTATATCACACGTTTAGCTTTCTGGACCATTTTCTTTTGAGAAATGATGCACCTTTTATTATAGAGGCCATTCAACAATGAGGAATGATCACAGCATTCAGAGGACTTTCCACACTTCCCACCATCCACAGAGACCTGGTGTTTATGAGTGTTGCAATAATTCCTCAAAAATAATCTCAAAATGATTTCAGAATCTCTCATATCTCCTCCTTGTCCACAAATCTTAGTAGATGGTTTGGTCACCAGATGTAACTCTTCCCTCTCAGCCACTTCCTGAGTAATGATCAGGACAAAAGGGAAGTGAGAATATATAGACTTATTATGTATGTATATATGTATGTATGTATGTATGTATTTTTAAAATTTTCTTTACTGTTGAAAGTATTACAGATGTTCCCTTTTTTGGTTCATTGATCACCCCCCTCCACCCCACACCACTCTATTGTCCATGGGTTATGCATATATGCATATAAATTCCCTGGTTAATCTATCCCCACCTACCCCCATTCTTGCTTTCCTTCTGAGATTCATTGGTCTGTTCCATGCTTCTGTGTCTCTGGATCTATTTTGTTCATTTGTTTATTTTGTTCATTAGATTTGAACAAATGAGTGAGATTGTGTGACTTATCTTTCTCTGACTGGCTTATTTCGTTTTCTTATTTTGAATATGGAAAATGTTGGTGAAAGTAAGGCATCCCTAGACCACAAGAAGTACCTTTTGTAAGTTGTTAGGTCTAAAAAAAAACAACACCCTCAAACTTAGGGTCCATTGCAAAAAAAAATAATAATAATACAAATCATTTAAAACCATTTTAAAAATTTTAATCTTAAATAAGCACAATTAATCATCAATAGGATGTGTGCACTCATTAAGCACTGAAATCTTGAAACCAGACTGGATATCACCACCCTCATCTCCTGTTTCACATTAATGCATTGCAGTACTTTGTTTTTATCATTTCAATCCAGGAAACTCAGCAGTTTTGGAAGTTATGTGTCACTCAAAGGAATTTAGCAATCTAAAGTCAAAACTGAAATTCCTTGAGCTAGTAGTTCAAACAGTATCTGACAGATCTCAGAAATTATTGTGCTTCCACTGAAAAATCTAAACATCCTCCCTGATACCCATGTGAGTTTGCAGCAGTGGCCTGGGTCATGGTGACCCACAGCACCTCATGGTTTGCAGGGATCCTTCAATGCTAAGATGCTATAATTCTATGTTGAGAGAAGATTCTTACACAAGAGGATATTCTGTATTATAGCAAGTAGATTTGAGGACAGCATTACATAGAGGAGTCAATAATTTGAAGCCAGGCACCTATGGATTTGTATCCTGCGTCTACTTCTTCCTACCTGGAAGCCAGCGAGTCATTTAAATTCTCTCAGCTTCTTCAAGTGAAAATTAAGATAATGTTATGCATACCTCACTGCAGCACTGTGATGATTAAATAATGTAAAGCTCTCAACCAAATGCCTAGTACACTATATAAGTGCTCAATAAATGTTAACTTTTAAAATGAAAATTTAGCCACTGGTTGAGAAATTTTTTTAGTATGTTGAGTTTTTCATAAGTAAATAAAGTACATCACTAAATTAAATTAGAGAATTGAGACTGAAAAATAAAGATTTATGAACTTATTTAAGTAAACATTAATCATTTTCTGAGTACATTCTATCTTGTTTAAGAGCATACCAACTTTTAAAAATATAAGTATGCATAATGTCTACTTATTTCATGAAACTATAACCCTCCAAACAAATTCTGTTTTCTAGATTGTCCAGAGAATTACAAGATGACACAATCCTAGGAAATTATTAACAACATTGATCACTTGTGTTTTTTTTAATACTTAAAAAACCCTATTTAAATTAATTGTGTGATTTACATAAAAGTTTTGTTTAGTAAAATTTATATTAATATAGCATTCCATTCATCAACATAAAGAGTAAAAGATTGAATCTTTCTTTTTCCCCATTTAATCTTATTGCCAGTTTCTGAAGCTTTCCACTCTGCGCCTGTCAAACATTATTTTTTCAATATGAGCAAAATAGATCTTGAAAACTATGGCATGTTTCCTTTTCCTTCTGAAAGAAGAGTAAAACTTGGAGAGAAGGAGGGAGAGAAGAAGGAAGGAGTGAGGGATGGTGAAAACCAACCTATACCTGTATTGAAGATACATATTCAGGGGTAAAAGAGAAAACTTGTTGTACTGGCTTTTCACATTCTTATCAGTTTGCATATCATTTGTGACAGTTGTGCTTGGTTGAAGAGTTATTTAAATATCCTTGAGTCATATCCTAATTTCGAGATAAGCTTCAGATCTGATGGGAGAACAGTTAATATCAGGTTTGACAGTCTTTGCAGCTGTGAGACATGATGAGTTTACCACAGGACCCAAGCTTGCGATTTTTATTGAGCAGTATTGTCCCTATAAACTCTGACTTCATGGAATAGTAAAGGGTAACAATCAAGGGCTGGAACAGAGCCAGTCAGCAGTGCAATAACATTATTAGGCAGTAGCACCCCGGATGATTTGGTGGGGCAGGGATTGCACCGCTCTAGTGAAGCAATCACCTCTGATACAGTAGGTACAAGATGATCTGTAGGACTGAATCTGCACGCTGAAGCACAAGAAACTGGAGAACAATAGCAATGGACCAGAATCAACTAATATTCTTGGCACAAAAACATGTATGAGATCCAAGAGAGAGAGAAAAAAAAAAAAACTACTTACCCACCCATAGGGAAAGCAACAGTATCCCAAGAGGAATTGAAAAACCTTTCTCTAAAATCTTGAAAAATTTATCTACATATTTTCTCCGCATTTTTCTCTATCTATGCTCTCTCAATGTTACTCTAAAGAAAGATTTTCCTCCTCCGTCTCTGCAATGGGAGAACATGGAAGCAAAATAATGACCCAGAGGAGCCACTGGCACAGAAAGATGACCATGTACCTTTGCAGATTTTTTTGTGTGTAGAAACTAAATTTGAGCGGGAATAGGGTGCAGAGAAGACAGAACTGAAAGGAAGGGCCTGGCTAAGAGGTAAGAGATAAGCAGTATCAGGAGATAGAGACTCAACATTGAGCAGCCTATCTAGGTACTAGTAGACCCTCTGGAATCTAATGTCTGTGTCCTGTTCCCTTTGCAAAATCCTAGACTTTTGTATGCCCATCTGCGAGTGGAAGTATCTTAGGTGGAGATGACGGCGTGAAAGGAAAATTCTATTCCTGACCAAAGTGAAAATAAACAAAACCATTTGGGCATCTCTCTTTGAGCCTGAGCAATAGTGAATACACTGCCAACGTTAAAATCTTCTTAAGAGGCTACTGGTTTCAAACAACATTATGAGTTCTAGGAAATTCTGAAAAGTTCTGCAACAAATGTCAAAAAATATTTCAAATGTTGAATAAAATTTTTAATAATAGGAATCACAGAAATAAATGGGTTCTAATGAAATCGATGGAAATTGTCTGGAGCCAGGAATGAAGCAAGAACAGAAGTAAAGGAGGTAACTGAATCCTGAAGCAGCCCAATGACCCAGGGAAATATACCTCTGGTCGCTTAGAACTTTGGTTTTTAATGATTGAAGACAGGCAAGACAAAGATTAGAGATATTATATAGTGAGGAATTAGGTTGAAGACCCTTGTGTAAAACCCAGAGTTGTAAATACCTAAATCATGGAAGGGATGAAATAGGAGACATCTCTGACTAGAAGAACTGACTTTGGCTAAAGGGAGAAGGAATGGTTTTTCCAAAATATTTTTGTCCATAGACCTGCTCTTTAGTGGGCTGGTAGCTTTCTGGGATATAGAGGAAGTAGGCGCATTCTTTCTTAGTGAAACATTCTCATGTTAAACCTCAACAAATTCCTACAGAATTTTACCAAACGTATGCTCAGAATCAAAGATCATGAAACACAGAAGTAAAACAAGGACTTGTGAGTAAGAGATGCAGTACTAACAGATACCAGAAAGAGACAAAAATTGGAGTTATTAGAAATATAAAATGAGTATGACTAATGCTTTTATATAAATAAAAGATGGAATAAAAACCATGGTTAAGGATCAAGCACCTATCAAAGATGAGCAGACGTAGTTGAAGAAAAGCAAAATTGAACTTTCAGAAATGAAAAATGTAGTCAGTGAAATTAAAACTCAGTTAACAAAATAACAGTTTAAGAGATAATACAAGCTAGAAGATATAAGTTGAGAAGTTATACAATTATTACAGAGACAAAGTGATGGAACAGTGTAAAAGTTTGAGAAACATGAGCTAGTCCAACACATATGTAATCAAAGTTCTGGAAAAAAATAATACACTGAATAAGCAATATCTTAATGGACAATGGCTGAGAATTTCATGAGACCTAATGAACTAATTCTGATGAGCAACAACAAATCCAAAATAAGATAAGTTATCATATGTAGGTACTAAATTATTCTTCACTGCACAGATGTAATTTTCTGCATTAGATTTTCAGCAGGGGCATTCTATTATTGCCATTATGTTGACCAATAGTCCTTCCACCTGCCTCCCTTTAATTCCTAGCTTATTATTTTTACACAACATCCAATTGTCTCCTTAGCCTATTCTATACATATGAAAAGAAAAACTGCAGAGCACCAAATAAAACAACAGGTATTTATAAAATAGCAGAGAGAAAGATAGATTATAGGCAAAGGAATGGAAACTCCCTAACATGTGACTTCTCAACAAACTTCTCAACAGAAACCAGAAGACATTAGAATCTTCAATATGCTAAATGTTTCTTTCAACCTAGAATTATACTCAGTAAAGGCATCTGTCAAAGAAAGCCAAATTAAATACATTTTCGTGTAATAAGTCGTCTACTACAACAGATTGTCCCTGAAGAAACATTTGAAAAATATACTTTAGAAGAAGTAAAAGATATTAGGAAGAAGGTCTGAGCTGTATAGAAACATGGGACATAAAGAGAGATAATTGGAGAGGGCTTACAGGAGACTTCAATAGCCTACGCAATGTTCTATTTCATTCTACTTATTGTACTTATTATATGTTCTTTATGTACCAAGTGCTTTACAATTCTATTTTATTTTTTTATCCAGAAGAGGACACTTTTTATATACAATACTTTTTAAAAATGGCAATGTATTTTGTGAAAAATCAATGGGAAAAGCTAATGTAATAAATAGTGTTGGCAAAACTATACACCCATTTGGAAAAACATAACATGAAATATCAATATGACATGATACAACCATACATGAAATTCCAAATAGATTTAAAGTAAAAAGTTCTTAAAGAAGATAAGGAGAGTGTTTGTGTAATTTTGATGTGAAACAGAAAGGTAGACTTGACTATGTACTACAACTTTATAACAAGAGACACCATGAGCAAAATTAAAAGATACATATCAAAACAGACAAATATTGCATATAAAATTATTTATTGCTACATAAAGAGCTTTTATAGCTTATTAGGGAAAAGGGGCAAAATAAACAAGCAAGCAATTCACAAGTAAAATAAATAGAAAGGGCAAATATATTAGTCAACCATATTAGTAATTAAAAAATACAAAGTAAATTCCCTAACTGGTTTGGCTGCCCTAACTGGTGTGGCTCAGTGGATAGAGCGTCAGCCTGTGGACTAAAAGGTCCCAGGTTCGATTCCGGTCAAGGGCATGTACCTTGGTTGCGGGCACATCCCCAGTAGGAGGTGGGCAGGAGGCAGCTGATTAATGTTTCTTTCTCATCAATGTTTCTAACCTTCTATCCCTCTCCCTTTCTCTCTGTAAAAAATCAATAAAATATATTAAAAAAATACAAAGTAAAGATTGTTTAATCAGCTGTCAGATTAGCAGAAGTTAAAAATTATCTTTAGTGACCAATGCTGTTATGAGAAAATAGGTAGCTCTTAAAATATTATTTAGATTACAAATTTAAAAATACTTTTGGAGGTTAATTTGTCAATATGTGTCAAAATTTTAAATGTATATATACCTTGTTACAGCAACTTGACATCTTTCAATTTATTATAAGGAAGTAGTGATTTGATATATATGAAAAGATGCATTTTCATTGTAATATTTATAATAAAGAAGAAATTATAAAGAGCCTAAATTTCCATCAAACAGGGGACACTTTATTTTTTAATTTAATTTAATTTAATTTTTATTGAATTTATTGGGGTCACATTGGTTAATAAAATTATATAGGTTTCAGTTGTACAGTTCTATAATAGGACATCTGTAAATTACATTGTGTGCTCACCACCCCAAGTCAAGTCCCCTTCCATCATCATTTATCCCCTCTTTGCCCTTTTTAACCTCCCCCTCCCCCCTTTCCCTCTGGTAATTACCACACTGTTGTCTGCGTCTATGAGTTTTTTTGTTTTGTTTTATTTTGCTTAATCCCTTTACCTTTTTAACCAAGTCCTCCACCCCTTTCCCTCTAAGTACATTAAAAATAGCTGAAACTCACTATATGGTTCCTCTAGAAAAAAAAAAATACTGTAGCATAAGAAAAAGAGCAGCATGTTATTGTGACAATGCAGTGAAAATGAAATCATTGTAAAAAGTCTATATATATAAAAAGCCAGTGACCAGAACTCTGTAATGGAATGACCAGTCGCTATGACTCCCACTGCGGCTAGCGAACAGGCCCAATCAGGGAGTGGGGCTGGCCAGCCAACCTCCCACAGCCCCTCCCACCAGCTTGCCCCACCCCTGATTGGTCCCCAATCAGGGCAGGCCAACCTCCCGCATTCTCCTCCTTCCAACAGGCCTGGCCCGATCCGCTGATTGGGGCCAGGCTGGTGGGACCCCACCCATGCATGAATTCATGCATTGAGCCTCTAATAATTTTTAAGAGGATGGAAAAAACTTTTAGACAACTGTCTGGATTATGAAAATGGATTCGTGCAGTTGTTGTTCCTGAGAAATAAGAGCACCAGTCAAATCTATAGAACAGGCTGAGAAGGAGATAATTTCATGTTGTATAAAAATAAGAAGCTAGGAATTAAAGGACTACTGGTCAACACAATGGCAGTAACACGATGAGCCGTGCTGAAAATCTGATGCAGAAAATCCGTGCATTGAAGAAAAATGTCAGAGTTCTCTTAAAATAAGGAACAAAATAATAAGGTGAAGGAGATGATAAAAGGACAATACACACAAAAAACAGAGAATAGAGATACCATTTTAAAAGTGTAGATAGTGCCGAGGAAGGACAAAAACAGTAGGAATATCTACAACATATTTATTGAGAGCCTCCTGTTTCTAGGGCCTGAGCTGATATACACATGTACGTCACTAACAGGTGAGGTCAGCATTAGTTCCCCAGTTACATAAGAGGAGATTAAGCCTCAGAGAAGCGTTTACTAAAGATCAATTAGTTGGAATTTGAACCCAGATTTTTCTGATTTAAATGTTTGAACTGTTATCTTTCCCAATAACATCAACAAAATTAAAATTCAAGTTACTTTGGATAAGGGAAGAGTCATTTTGTATGCAGAACAGATAAAATCAATGAAAAAAGTATTAAAATTTCATATTCCAAGTAATATATCATGGAAATATTATATGTGTGTGTGTTTGTATCACATAGATCAAAGGAGAAAATAAAGACACCAATATAATTTATGAGTGTGCACGCAGAGCTCTAAAATAAAATAAACAACTACTGAATTTAATAGTTAAGTTGCAAAAGAATAAAGATCACATGCATTGTTTAATCTTAAAATTTATATACTATTTGATTTAGATATGTCATGGGAGAAAATGTATTATAACATATCATTTATATAAACCAAAGAAGTTCAATTACAAGGTAATCTCAGTTGTACCCTAAAGGCTTTTAATAACCTTAAAACTCCTCTATAATAAAATGACTTAATAAATGAGAATATACTTACTTCTTATGATGAAGAATATAGGGTGTCCCAAAAATGCATACACACACTTTGAATAATTATAAAGTTTATTAAAATACATTTTGTTTTCAAAATTGAGCTATCAGCTATTAAAGTGTGTATACATTTTTTTGGGACACCCTGTATTTTTCTAACCAACAGCCAAAATTACATTTAAAGGTTAAAATATCAGAACAATTTCCAATTAAATCAAGAAACAAGGAGGTGTGAGCTGCTCCTTCATGCACTCTCCAGGGAAAAGAGTATCTTGATAAAATAACAGTTACTTGATTGGATTTGATAGGACAAGGGTCTCAAGGTCAGGGCACTTCTTACTAAATGCCATTTTTGCCAAATGTTAAAATGTATCACAGTATTTTGCAGATGCAGCTGTAAACAAGATGAGCTTGAGAGGAGCCCAACAAGATAAGTGTAGCCAACTGCAAAGAAGAAATTAACATGTAACTAACCAACTAGTATATATAAGCAATGGCTAAGCCTTCCTTTCCGGAGACAGAACTTTGGATATGAATCCCCTTTCCTTTACTTGTTGCAAGTAAGTGAAGCTACCTAAGGACAACCACGTCTCTTTCTTGAGTAGAACACTCCAAATGGTGAACCCCATTGAGTTTGGTAACAATTGGGCTACTGAGAAGCAGGACAAGTGATATTATACTATTAAGTACTCAAATATATAGCAGAGCCTGAACCATATTAAAATTGCTGAATTTAATATGGCCTCCCGACAACCAAATAGCTGACCTTTGCTGGTAACAGCCTAGCCTCAACCTGTTCACCCTAATGAAAACTTGATCATGTAAATTATCTCTTTCTTACTGATTGATTTGAGAGAGAGAGAGAGAACATTGATGTATTGTTCCACTTATTTATGCATTCATTGGTTGCTTCTTGTATGTGCCCTGACATGGGATCGAACCCACAACCTTAACGTATTGGGACAATGCTCTAGACTAGAGTCTAGCCAACTGAGCTATCTGGCCAGGGCCTCATGTAAATTATCTTAAATTAAATCTCACATTACTTTGAAAATATGTTATGCTTGCCAACATTTTACATGTGGAAACTGCAGTATCACACAGAAATTAAATGGTGAATCAATATTTGAGCCTAGGTCTCCCTCTTACTCGCCAAAGCCCCATGTTCCTAGTATGTACTTACTGCCAACCGTGTGCCAGGAACTCAGCTCTAATCTCAAAAATAACATCACAAACAAGGGATTATTAAGCAAAAAAAACGAGCACCCTGTTTTTTTTTTCAATCTGTCATAGCTCAAATACATTTACTTATCTGGTTTCTGAGAAGCTAATCATTGCCAAGCTTGTACCACCATCTCAGTGAGGAAACAGATACACATCCAAAACAGCTTGAGAACAAATACGTGCCAGTACGAACAAGAGCAAAGGAATTATTCTAAAGGAATAAGAGCATGAAGTTAACATGGAAAGTCTCTTTGAAGGGGAAATCTCTTGAGATGGCTTTTGAAAGAGGATTTGGCTTAATGTGTCAAATAAATATTAACCAGAAAAAAAAAAGCGAGCCAGAGAGGCACATTTAAAGAGACAGAAAAATAGGAGGTAGCAAAATGATGTGTTCTTCAGGGTAAATATAATTATACACATTTATAAAGAAAGATTATAAAGAGAGATGAAACTCAGTGGTTCAGCTAATGAAAAGCTAACCCTAAGGAGCTAGTGTCTGATTTTGTAGGCAATTACCTTCAGGTTCAGCTGTGACTGCCACACAGTATGTAAGTTGGTGTTTGATCTTTTCCTATGCAAATCAAAACAGCACGTTATCTCCTGTTTCTCTTATTAAAAAAGCTGGTTTACTGCTTATTCTGAGACTTTTTTGTTAAGATTTTAGGCGCAGACATGCTCTTTTTCCTACCTATGAAAGATTATTTTTACTACACAAACAATCTGGTGACTCAGTTATAAAGCTGAATGATTTATAGGTTCCCAGAAAAAATGTTCATTTCAAAATTACATTGAAGTACTATCACAAGATCATTTTAATTGGCTGTGTTTTTTTTTCCCTATTGTTGTTTATTGATTTAGTCTCCAAGAAAGTATATGTAAATTTGTGTGTTTTATTGAAACACAGGTGGAATTATGAAAATATTACTTTATGTTATTTATTTAGCTAAATGTCCTTTGGCACATTATTTATTGGAGTTTTGCCATATGTAAATTGAAAATAATAACTCCGACCTTGTTGAGTTTAGTTTTAGGATTAACGATGATGCATATTAAGCCACAAGGGTATATACAACTGCTGTATTTAGGCAGTGAGTAATATAACCATCGTTAATCATATATGGGCTGATGTTCAGTGAGCTTACAAAACATTAAGGAAGATGTGGCTTTGCTAATCGAGATGGGTTCAAATATTGGATTCAACACTTAATTTCTGCATGATACTGGACAAGTTTATCTTAGATCTATAATTTCCAAAAGAAGCCAAATAGATTTAAAACTAGACTCACCTTAGAGTATTTCCCAATTGTACCATGCTAATTTCACACAAAAAAAATATTTTCTCAGTGGATCCTCATCTGCGAGTTAAATTTGTATGGTTAACGGTACTTGCTTACGTAGGTCAGAGTCTTTGAGCCTTTAATCCAGGACTCCTTTCTCTTGATTTTTGAGTACAAAAGAATAAGTATGTATCTGGTATGAAAATTCTCATTAAACAATCCTAGCAGAAAAGCTAGCTAATTCAGCCCTGGCCGGTTTGGCTCAGTGGATAGAGCTTCCATTGGCTTATGGACTGAAGTGGCCTAGGTTAGATTCCATTCAAGGGCACATGCCTGGCTTGCAGATCAATCATTATCTCTCATAAATGATGTTTTTACCTCTCTCTTCCTCTCTAAAGTCAATAAAAATATATTTAAAAAGCTAATTTAGATGATATTGTGATATTACCTCAAAGTAATTGTGATAGAAAATTCTAGCAAAGATTTTTTGTATAGGGTTAGCTGCAAACCACTATTTGTAGTCATAGTAACCACAAAAATCAACCACAACACATTGTAAACTTAATGTGGCAATTATGTCACATATTTTCCCTTTGGGCAGGAGGGATTAAACCTTTTACTGTACTACTTCATAAAACCTGTGGCATGTAGTAAATTTTGAATGCAGAGTTAGCAATCAGTAAATGCTAGAGAAAGGATGATTTGACAGCATTAGTTTTAGGCCTGTCAAAGCCTATTTTGAATCTACAAATCTTAGATTTCCCAAACTATGCATTTTGTAAATGCAAGCAAATGTAGGTTTTAGGAGAAACCAAGATGGTGGCATAGGTAAACACCGGAGATTGCTGCCTCGCACAACCACTTCGAAAATACAACTAAAAGACGGAATGGACATCACCCAGAACCACAGGAAGGCTGGCTGAGTGGAAATTCTACAACTAGAAGGAAAGAGAAAAGCACACTGAGACTCAGAGGAGGTGCTGTGTGGAAGTAAAATACTAAGGTGCGGAGGTGCATGTGGAGCGGGCTGGCGGCTGAGGGTACGGTTGTCGTTTTCAATTGGGAGGGAGTCTCAGGCTCTGAGCTCCAGTTCCAGGCGAGTCTCTAGGAACCCAGACTCATACGGGAGAAGCAGGACTGTCTGGCAGCGGTCGGAACTCGAGGGCAGCTTTCTCTCCGAGGGGCTTGCAGCAATTACTGGGACACTGAAAAGCAGAGCCTCTGAGGGCAAGACTGAGAGCAGCCATAACTGCTAGCCCCGCCCTGTTGATCCCGTGGGACCCACCCCGCCCAAGCCCTGCAGGGAGGCTTTTGCTGGATAGCCTCAGGCAAAGGCTAGATTAGCACCTCCCTAGAGATCCAGGAGCCAGGAAGCCCAGAGGTCAGAGTGGGACCATCCAGTTTGCAGCTCCATGGAAACATAAAGGACACACTCAGGGGGCAGACTCAGTGAGCACCAAAGCCCCATTGAAGCAAGTCTTGCCCCAGAGGGGTGTCTCCAGAACAGAAGTTCTCCCATTGTAGACACAGCTGATTCTCACAGCCAATTGGCCTGGAGGCCAATTCCTCCCAGTGATACCTACAACAATCAAGGCTTAACTACAACAAGACTGTGCACGAAGACCACAAGGGGGTGCACCAAGAATGTCCTCCTCAGGTAATTGGGGAGGCTGAACCACTGGGCACTAGAGGACACTTAGCACAGAAAACCACTTTATCAACACAGGGAAGCATAAAAAATGCGGAGACAAAGAAAAAGGACACAAATGACAGAAATGGAGGAAAGCAAACTACTGGATATAGAGTTCAAAACCACACTTTTAAGGTCTTTCAATAATTTTCTAGAAACTGCTGATAAACTTAATGAGATCTACAAGAAATCTAATGAGAACCTCGATGTTGTGATAAAGAACCAACTAGAAATTAAGCATACACTGACTGAAATACAGAGTTCCAACAGCAGACTAGAGGATCGCAAGAATCAAGTCAATGATTTGAAATACGAAGAAGCAAAAAACACCCAACCAGAAAAGCAAAATGAAAAAAGAATCCAAAAATATGAAGATAGCGTAAGGAGCCTCTGGGACAGCTTCAAGCGCACCAATATCCGAATAATAGGGGTGCCAGAAGAAGAGAGAGAGCAAGATATTGAAAACCTATTTGAAGAAATAATGACAGAAAACTTCCCCTACCTGGTGAAAGAAATAGACTTACAAGTCCAGGAAGCACAGAGAACCCCAAACAAAAGGAATCAAAGAGGACCACACCAAGACACATCATAATTAAAATGCCAAGAGCAAAAGACAAAGAGAGAATCTTAAAAGCAGCAAGAGAAAGAAACTCAGTTACCTACAAGGGAGTACCCATATGATTGTCAGCTGATTTCTCAACAGAAACTTTGCAGGCCAGAAGGGAGTGGCAAGAAATATTCAAAGTGATGAATGCCAAGAACCTACAACCAAGATTACTTTATCCAGCAAAGCTATCATTCAGAATTGAAGACCAGATAAAGAGCTGCACAGATAAGAAAAAGCTAAAGGAGTTCATCACCACCAAACCAGTATTATATGAAATGCTGAAAGGTATCCTTTAAGAAGAGGAAGAAGAAGAAAAACGTAAAGATACAAATTTTGAACAACAAATACACATTTATCAACAAGTGAATCTGAAAATCAAGTGAATAATCTGATGAACAGAATGAACTGGTGATTATAATAGAATCAGGGGCATAGAAAGGGAGTGGACTGACTATTCTTGCGGGGGGAAAGGGGTGTGTGGGGATGTGGGAAGAGACTGGACAAAAATCGTGCACCTATGGATGATGACAGTGGGTGGGGAGTGAGGGAGGAGGTTGGGGTGGGAACTGGGTGGAGGGGAGTTATGGGGGGAAAAAAGAGGAACAACTGTAATAATCTGAACAATAAATATTTAATAAAAAAATGTAGGTTTTAAATGGAGGATCTGTATTTTTAGGGGCTAGACAAGCAAAAGTAGGAGAAAGGCTTCCAACACAATTCATGTATCGGTAGCAAGCTCTTCATGTATGGATGAAAGTACCTTCAAATACCATTCATAACGATTTCCAACACTTCTTTTATTTTCACTATGTGTGAACATAAAAGTAAGCTTTGCAAAAGTAAGATTTTCCTTTGCCTGCACTATAAATTCATTTCTTGCTTATGTTTTGAATAGAACAGTATTGCCAACCCTCCTGTTTGAAAGTCATTTTTTTTTTGGGGGGGGGGGGAATGGCCATTCAATGTTTTTTGAGGATTTCTGGCTTTATGCAAGCAATAGTAAATTTTGAATTGCTTTCTTGGAACACAGCACCATTTTCTATGTGCAGTGTTAGGCAAGAATCCAAATAGGCATGATATCACATCTACCTAAAATTTTGCTTTGCAGTTTCAACTGCATGGGGGTGGTAATTTCTGTGGTTTGTTTAATCAACACAGTGTTTATTGACAACTGTTTCTTGGCTGGGATCAATGCTGCCTTTGGCTGAGTACTTAAAGGGAATATTTTGAAATGTAATCATTATTGTCCCTTTTAATTTAAGATCTACAGCTGAGCAATTTTGGTGATATCCTTGTCACTTCTTAAGGCATCAATCCTGAGGTGTGCTATTACTTAGATATTTCATTAGATAAAAAGTACCTAGTTTCTCTATGCCCCAGTTTCTTTCAAAATAAAGTAGAAATATAGGCTGAGTTTCTTTGTAAGACTAATGCCTCTTCTTGGCAATGTCTTCCAGATTCCTTTAAATAGAGTTTAAATTTGAGATTCTCCAGCAAATATTTACATGACTTTTTCCTCATTTTAATAAATCAAGCTGTAAATGACTATTAGTAGGTGAATAGTTAAGTTGTACAGCTATTATAAAATACTAGAGGCCTGGTGCATGGATTCATGTACCAGTGGGGTCCCTTGGCCTGGCCTGTGGGGATCAGGCTGAAACCAGCTGACATCCTCTAAGGGGTTCCAGATTACTAGATGGCGCAGAGGGACCCCACCACTGCATGATCAGAGACAGGGAGGGACCACAGCAGGGCTCCAGGGCGTGTCTGGCCCGTCTCGCCCAGTCCCAATGGGCCAGACCCCAGCAGCAAGCTAACCTACCAGTTGGAGCATCTGCCCCCTGGTGGTCAGTCCATGTCACAGCGACTGGTCGAACTGTCAGACACTTAGCATATTAGGCTTTTATTATATAGGATGTATGTAGGTGAATCAAACACAGAGCATGCACCATGACAAAAATAATTACTTGATGATTGTGGCTCTTCTCCCTCAGTTAGTATTGATAATTTATTCCAGAAGCAAGTAATGTATCTTTAATAACACTTTGCAAGTGTGTTTTCTAGAATACAAGTTCTACATAAAATTAATTGGTTTTCTACTGTAAAATGGTTCTTAGACCAATATATTTGAGAAATAAGTCAAACAATATCAAACAGGATTTTTAATTGCAAGATTCCCTGGAATATTTAGTATGCCGGTAGTCATTTTGGACTTTCTAAAAAGAGTTTGTATTTTGATGAAATCCAAATATCCTTTTTTTTTTCCCTTAGTACTTTTTTGTGTTCTAAGATATTTTCATTTACCTAAAGATTGCAAAGTTTTTCTTCTATGCTTTCTTCTAAAAGATTTATATTTTTAGTTTTTACACTCAGGTCTCTGAACTACTTTTGTGTCAATTTTTAGGAGTGATATGAGTTTAAGAATTGAAAATAATATTTTAACTAAAAATCCAGTTATTTCTATATTTTTTGTTGAAAGATTATGATTTCATACTTATCCTGCCACAACTGCCAAAACCAAATGACTATGTGTCTGGATTTTTTTTTTTTTGAACTCTTTATTCTGTTCCGTTGATTTTTGTGTGTATTTTTATGCCAGTATTACACTACTCAGGCCTTTTGTAGCTTTATATTAAGTCTTGATATCTGGTAGTATAAATCCTCCCACTTTTTAAAAAGTGTTTTGCCTCTTCTAGCTCCTCTGTATTTGCATATCAGTTTCAGAATCACCTAATCAAGTTGTACAGGAAAGCTTGCTGGATTACATTGAACCTATGGATAGGTTGGAGGAAAAGTGGCATCTTAACCTTGAATCTTCTAATTCATGAATATGGTATTTCTCCAAACATTTAGATAATAGGCTGGCAAATGTCTTCCATAAAGTGTAATGTAGTAAATATTGTTTACGCTTTGCTAAATTATATAGTCTCTGTTGAAATTTCTCAACCGCAAAAGCTGCCATACCCAAATGACACAAATGGGTGTGGCTGAATTCTAAAAACAAATTAGGCTAAAAGCTGTAGGCCATAGTTTATCAACCTTTGATTTAGGTCACCTTGTTTCTCCCAGCAGTGTTTTGTAGTTTTCAGTGTACATGTTATTAAATTTATGCTTAAATATTTTATGTTGGATACTTTTGGAAATTAGTTTCTTAAAACTTTTAACTTCTAATTATTGATTGATGTATAAAACATATAATTTATGTTTATATACTTATCTTGCATTCTGCTAAATTCATGTATAGTACTAAGAATTTTACTGGTAGGTTCCTCAGGAACCTATTCTCTGGAAATAAAGACACTTTACCTATTTCTTTCCATTCTTTATGACTTTTTTTTTTTTTATCTTATTGCACTGTCTAGGTTCTCTAGTACTAGTTGAACAGGAGTGATAAAAGCAGACATCTTTGGTTGTAGTTGATTTTAGGGGTAAAGCATTCCTCTTTCACTATCAAGTAAAATGTTAGCTTTATACTTTTTTGTAGTTACCCTTTATCAGGTAGAGAGTTTTCCTCCATTTCTAGTGTCCTGAGAGGTTTCATCATGGCTGAATGTTGAATTTTGTCAAATGCTTTTTTCTTCTTTATTCAATTACTACTGAGCTTTTCATTGATTGGCTTTGAAATGTTAAGTCAGCTTTGCATTCATTACATGAATAACTCCCACTTGTTTCTAATGTATTATCCTTTTTATACATTAGGTTAGAGTTTTAATATTTTGTTAAGAAATTTTGTGCCATATTCAAAAATATTCTGCTGTAGATTTCTTTTCATATAATACTTTTGCTGGTTTTGACAGAGTAATTAATGGCCTCATAAAATAAGTTGATAAGTATTTCTTCCCCCTATATTTTCTTAGAGTTTGTATAAGATTGGCATTATTTTTCCCTTAATTCTTTAGTGGGATTTTTCAATGAATCCATTCAGGTCTAGAGTTCTATTTGTGGGAAGGATTTTAATTATGAATTACATTGCTATAATGGATGTAGATTAATTTAAACATTTTGTGTGTGTGTGCGTGTGCGTGTGCGTGTGCATATGCGCGCGCGTGTGTGTGTGTGTGTGTGTTATCAGCTTGTGGCTTTCAAGGTACTTGTCTCTTTAAGGTATCAAATTTATTGCCACAAAGTTGTTTTTTACTTTCTTTATTTTTTTTTGTCTATTGTGTATAGTGATGTCTTCTTTTTCAATGTTGATATTGATAATTGTGCATTTTCCCTCTTTTTTCTTGATCAATTTGGCTAGAGATTTATCAATTTTATTGATCTTTTCAAATAACTTTTTTTCATTGATTTTCTATTCCATTTTAGCTTTTATCTGTTGTTTCCTTCTTTCTCTTTGTGTATATTGTCTTCTTTTTTTCCTACTTTCTTAAGAATGGAAGCTTATTCTATTAATTTTAACCTTTTTTATTTGTAATATAAGTATTGACAACTATACATTCTTCCCTAAGACCTATGTTAGTTGCATCCCTTAAATATCGATATACTTTGTTTTCATTTTCACTCAGTTAAAAGTATTTCATAATCTCCTCTGTGATTTCTTCTTTGACACATGGTTAATTTGAAAGCTTTTTGTTTAAGTTGGAAAATTGTCAGAATACACTTTTAGAAAACTATTAAACACAATTCTTGTTTAAATATAGGACATAGGGCATAAGTAGAAGGCCTCAGGAGTGGCTTAATAATTCACTCTCATATGATCTTTTTGTATTTATATAGATTAGATAGATATTGATATAAATATATACATTTTCATGTTATATATTTAAGTAAGGGAATTTGAACTAGATTTTGATTGATAAGGTCAGCCTTAAAAGACTGTTCAGAATAGTATTAGCACATCATCTCTTCATTTTATTTAAACCCCTTCTCTCCATTACTAAGTACCAAAACATTAAAGATTCCATTTACTTTTAAATATATTAAAATTAAGTATGTTATTATATAACTATTTTTAATTGCTCTCGATCTTGAAACTAAGTGTCCTTTCCCCCCTTCCATGGGTACACTTTTACTCTTCAGTTCAAACAAAATCAACCATCTCTAATAGGACCCAGCCAGAGTGTGAAGGCTGCTAGCTCTGCTGTTTCTAACTCTGCTAGCCTTTGTTAGTCACTTTATTAAAATAGCCTATTTGTAGTGGCACTGTAACAGTCAGACCAGCTTCCTTACAGAAACACAATGAGATCAGGAAGCGTAAATTCAAGGGAACTGATGAGTTTCCTCCCTGGTGGTGGCTAAAACTACCCTCAGGAACTTTTTGTGCAGGAAGCCATGGTGGGTAGGTGTCCATTTAGAGGCTGCAGAGGGGATGCATACTCAAGCCAGACCTGAGTTCAAATTTTTGCTGGGCCACTCAATTGCATGTGACCTTAGGCAAGTCGTGTAATTTCTCTGGGTCTTGGTTTCTCCATCTGTAAGATGGACATAATAATAGCTCATATCTCACAGCATTGCCAGGAGGGTTTAATGAATTAGTATTTGTGCTTAGCAAGTACCTGGGGACACACCACAGAGACTACAGATGTATTCACTGGTACTGCTACAGCTCCGAAAAAGCGGTAGCTTAAGAAGCTCTTGAAAACTTACGTTATCTTTAAGAGGAGGAGTATTCCTCTATTGTCAGGACCACTGAAAAATCAGAGGTGGGAGCAACCTTGCGGTAAGGCTGCATTTCAGGTATGCTTTGACCAAAATGAAACTGGGGGTATCCTGGGTCGTGTTTTTCAAAGACCAGAGACCAACTTGTTCCTGGCCTGTGACTTATTCTTAGAAGAATCATAAATAAAGTCATAGTTATGGACTTTGAACACCAAACCAGAGGAGCTGACTGTCAACTTCTTCCACATAGCCTTGGAATCTATAGAAAATATTTACTAGTGACTTATTGTATACACAACTGCCAAACTGTCAAACATTGTCTTTGGAATGAAAAAACAGACACTAAAATTTGTTAAACTATCATTTTATTTTTAATTCTTTAAATTCAAAGAAATATTAAGTCAATTCTGTGAGTTAGTTAATTTTCGCTGCTTCCCACATTATAATTGTACTAGTTATTTATCTTCAGGCAGTTTCAAATTATTTCATCAATCTTGGTCTTTGCTTTTAACTTATACAGTGGAATATACTTGTTCACTGGTGTGAGTAGTTTTCAATATCTTGCCAAACAGCCTGTGGCAACTGAAAAGCAAGTTGCATATATTAGACTTTTCTGTTTGTGCTCAATGCAGCAAAAACAATTTATGCTGAAAACCCAACTTTATAGAGTTGCAGGCACTTATATAACTAATCCAAAAATACTTCTCTTTCTGTAATTAAGAAAACAA
The DNA here is from genome assembly GCF_964212035.1 of Myotis nattereri. Classification (NCBI taxonomy): domain Eukaryota; kingdom Metazoa; phylum Chordata; class Mammalia; order Chiroptera; family Vespertilionidae; genus Myotis; species Myotis nattereri. The sequence continues at coordinate 60,560,004 of NC_138080.1, read as the reverse complement.
TATTGACCTATATAGTTGGCAGGCAAGTGGTAGAGCAAAGCATGTTTTATGGCTATAATCATTTTCCATTTCACTTTATTGTTATTTATGCTATTTTATCTCCCCAATCTGACTACGTGTATTCTATTTCATCCCGCCCGTTTTGTAAGCTCGATCAATATTTGAGACCAATCTTATTAATCTATGTACTCAGCTGGTGCTTTAAAGCTCAGCTCTAGGAAGAAAATTCCCATCAGTTTCAGTGTTGTCCAAAATTTTCAGTAGCTTAGAACATTCAAGATGGCCCTATACGCAGAGTGCACTGTCAGCCATTGATTCCCCTCAGCACTGGGTTCTGGAGCCCCTGAGCCAGTGAGCCCAGCGAAGAGCAGAGTCTAGTTCTCCCAGGCAGCCCAAACGCAGCCGGAGTTAGGATGTGAAAGAACCTCCTCTGGCAGCAGCCCTCTCTGGCTCTGCTACTTGGTACTGAGGGTTGGATAGCCAGTGAGGGGCCTTACTGTCTGCACATCTACTCCTGCCACCCGCTGCAGAGCACTCAACAGCATTGATCACAAGGGGTGCGGCACGGAATTCACTTTGCAGGGAGCTCATGGAGCTCTGCTGGCTTCCAAGTTGAGGCTCGGGACACAGATCCATCTCTCCATCCCTCATCTCTATGTTCACATAGACACACTCTTTAGTCCTTTGGAGGCTGCCATATCTTTTGCAACGGACTCCAAACCAGATGCAGGCTTTCACAGAGCGTGCTCATGCTGCCAATCCAAATCGGAACTTCAGCATTTTGCTATGAAAAAGTCTCATCAGATTTGAAATCATTAGCATCATCACGAGAAAATGGAACATTACCTTGTCTTGGACAGAAAAGAATGATTGTTTCATTTCCAACTATGGTGAAATTTTGAATGAGTGTAAAAAAAAACCTTTTTTTACATTTTGACATTTCACTTATTTTGTTGATAGTGATTATCTAGAGGTCAACTTTTTTCATAAAGATATGAAATGATTTTATGTAGACCTTTACGCCACCTCATATTTAAACCACTTCTAATATTTTTCCATTTTATTTTTAACAGGCAGGATGATATGGAAGACATTGAGTCAGACACATAGTTTACTAAGCTCCAGGGAGCCTTGTCATTTTTTCTATGACGTAACCCTGGAAACTTTGGTGGAGGACCTTCCATGAGGGATTTTCGGTGGCTCACAAGTGAGAAAGGTTCCCTGCAAAGGGCTTCCAAAACTGGGCGCCAGGCCTTTCCTCCGGACCCTGGCCCGCAGCTCCCTTAGCCTCAACAATGAAATACCACCATCATAAAATTGCACAGGATCCCATGAAATGGGGCCACGTGCAACGTCTATCCTCGACTTCGCACTCCATCAGCATCAGCAGACAGACTCGTTCCCTTCAAGTTCAGCCTCGGTGCCAACTGCCTCGGACATAGTAGTTACCCAACATTTCCTCTTTAAGACCTGAGAGCCTTCCTTCTACCTTGCGCGGCCAGGGAGCCAAGGTGGCTGGTCTGCAGAAGCCGCTCCTTGCGATCCACACATTCCCCCTTTCCTTGGGCGGCTTGGGCGCGCACCACGCCCGGGTCTCCAGGCTTCTGTGGGGCCCGGCCTGGCTCCGCAGACGCGGCAGGTGAGCTCCGGGCCCTCGCCTCACGCTTTATCTGCAGGTGCCCAAGGGGGTACCGGCCGAAGCCCGAAGCCGGAGACCAGAGCTCTCCGACCACCTCCCAAGACCCCTCCAGGTTCTGCGCCCCTGCGCGCGGTCGTGCCAGAAACCTGACCGGCGCACCAACCCGAGGGAAAGGGCAGCCGCAACGTCTTGGGCTGTTATCCAGGAACTGCCATCTCACCCTTCCCCCATCGCCCTGCGTGTTTATCTTCGCTTCTGCTCCCCACCCGTTTCTCTTTCACTTTTGTATTCGCTGGGGGGTTGGTACTCCTGGAGTTCAGAGCGCTCACCCGGTTCACTCTCTCTCCAGCGGCGCCGTAGCTTGAAAGGAAAGGCAGTCGGGTGGCCGTGCCTGGCTGCGCCACCTGCAGCCCCTCACCCAGCAGCCCGGACTCGATGGAGGTACAGAGTTCAGCCTCTCCGCTTTGGGAAGGGAGGTGTGGGTGGTTGAAAGGCCGTTAGAATTTCCCCCGAACAGTCTCCGCCTTGGACCCCTCCCACCTCCAGCTGGACCCACCCGGCTCCCCGACGGGCTGCCCCGCCCTCTTCTAGGGAGCACTAGACTGTGACTTCAGTTTTCACTTGCACTTCGTGCAGAGATTTTTCACCTTCTGGCCCTTTATTTCTCTGGGGGCCTCTTCTCGCCATCCTCCGCTTCCAGAGGAGCGCAGATTGCTGGTCACTTGGCCGTCGCGCGGGTTCCCTAGTGCGCTCCTCTCTTTGCGTGTCGCCAGCTGCAGGTGAGACGCCAGGGTGGGTTGGCGGAGAGCAGTGACGTGCGCCTGACCGCCCTCGCCAAGCCGCAGGTTCAAAGAGAAGACGGCGTCTGGCTGCACCAAGCGCTGAGTTTCTCACCCCATTGAGCTCAGAAAGTTCAAGAAAGGTACTGCATCTTCCCGCTTCTTCCCTGATCCCTCCCAAACCCCCTGCAAGCCTGCGTGCGCGAACACACAGGACTGTCTGTACCTTTGCTGGCAAAATCAAATTCCCCTCCTTTTCTTTGATCGGGAACCTTGCCTTCCAGGGAGAGGAATTTGCAGGAATGGTCACTTTTGGCAGTCAGACCTGGGCCTGTGTTTTCAGTTCCAACCCTGGACAAGACATCTGTCTCTCAGAAAAGCAGTATGAGAAACTTGGAAGAAATGCAGGGGATTTGCATTTCATTCAAATCCTTGTTCAAGGTGGTTTTAAATTAAATTCCAATTATTTTTTTTTCAAGTGTTATGGAGACTGCATTTGCAAGTGTATACAATTTATTTGAATTTAACTATGTAATCCCATGCACTTAAGGGTTTGTTAACACTAGATTGCCCAAGGAAGTCATTTTGACTGCTTTTTAATTTCAATTAGAAAAACAATTATGTATATGAGGACACAATGTCTTAGAATTTTGTGACTTTTTGTACAACATATAAATGCGTTTATTAATAATTGTAGTTACCTCCCCCTCCTCCATTTCCGGTATATATATATGTGTTATACCTATATTGCCCAAAAGCAGTCATTTTGACTGCTGGGGGGGGGGGAATTATGACTCTTATTATTGAATTGAGTAAATTTCTTATATGACCAGTTCGGCTCTGTATTGAAATAACAGTTTTCATTTTTTTTCGATTACCGTCACATGATAACATACACGTACATGATAAATTGTCGATACTTGATAAGTTGCAGTTGCTCAATAAGCTAAACTAGTACTTGTTATTCGAATCTTTATGCAGTGATACTTGTTCTAATAAGTTGTTTATTTTATTTCTTTTGCGCCCTAAATTCATGAAAGAAATGTCGAATAGAAGTGAGTTATTGGAAAAGCTAAGGAACATAAGTGAAGAGTGCCCCGATATTATTCTTTCACAATGCAGTCATTTTGACTGCTTTTGGGCAATATAGGTATATACTAAATTTCAGTCTTACTAGTGTTAACTTCCGTGCATGTATAAGGTAAGGTTACTCTTCAATGATGCTTATAACAGATTCTTAAATAGTGAGTCAGACGTTTTGAAACTAGGAGTGAAGTGGTTGTCATTAGCTATTATTTTCCACTGTGTGTTTTTTTTTTTTAAAGCTACTTTCTTTTTTATTGAATGCACTGGGGGTGACATTGGTTAATAAAATTATATAGGCTTCAGGGGTACAATTCTATAATACAGCTTCTTCCTCATGCCATGACACTGGTGATGGTGTCAATTTGTAGCTGATAAGCATCTTCATCTTGTCCATGTGCCCACAGAGGCTTTATTCAGTCTGGATGTTACAGCACCCTGCTGGGTGAACTGGGCAATACAGATGCAATTTCAAACTCCCGCCCTTTCTTTTAAAAGCCTGGTCAGGACCTAACTGGTTTGGCTCAGTGGATAGAGTGTCAGGCTGTGGACTCAAGGGTCCCAGGTTTGATTCCCGTTAAGGGCATGTACCTGGGTTGCGGGCACATCCCCAGTAGGGAGTGTGCAGGAGGCAGCTGATCGATGTTTCTCTCTCATTGATATTTCTAACTAACTATCCCTCTCCCTTCCTCTCTGTAAAAAAAAAATCAATAAAATATATTTCAAAAAAAAAAAAAAAGCCGGGTTAGTAGGTATGGTAGACAGAAGGAGGAAGTACTAAAGAAAGAATGTAATATATATATATATATATATATATATATATATATATATATATATATATATATATATGAAAGACAAAGTAGTAGTCACTTTAGATTTTAAAAGTGATGAAAAATTTAAAAATTTCCTTCCTATAGTTAAGAAGTGTCAGAAAGTTCTGAAGTTTTTTATGGTATTGTTTTAATGTCATATTCTTATAGTTCTTCCTCTGTTTTGTGTTCTCAAAGTTTTAGTCGTACTCAGAAAGACCTTCCCTGCAGCCCTCTGCTCTGGGACAAAGGGGCAGAAAGGAGTTGGGCTGGCCACTGGTCCAGAAGCTGTAATAGGCCATGTGTTCGCAGGATTCTCCTCAGCTGTATAAATGGGTCTCAGACCCAAAACAGTTTTTTAACATTTGAATTCACTGCTCTGCTGATGTGGAGGGGGAACTCCAGAACCTGATTTGAAGCTGTAGTTCTGGAATTTGGAATTTTCCTACAGATTACCGGTGGGCTTAAGAAAAACAATGTGATGCTTTTTGTTTTAATCCATGAGATTCAGATGTAAATGTGAACAGCTGTATCACAAAACATGTTTGTCAATGAATTGCATGTTTATAAACTTCTTTGGAGGATGGGAGGAATAGCAGTTTAAAGTTTATTGAAATAGTTTGATAACTGGCGGGTTTTAAGCCCTAGGAGGTCCTCAGGTTTGCTGGCTCTGAGTAAACTTCAGGAAGACTGTGAAGGAAGTCCTGAAATTTGTGTATAAGTGGATTTTTCCAAGGGAAATGCCCATAATTCTAATCAGCTTTTTAAATGGGTCTTGGACCCAAAACACTTTTTAAAACATTTTAAAATTTAGAAGACTCTCCTTTTTTCTTCTCCTTACTGTTAAGTTTTGCTCATTCTGTAACTATTCGTTTGAAGGTTAGGTAATGATAATACAGAATACTGTCTTTGGGCCCACAACTTGAATTATGGGAAATAATACTAATCCTAGGTAATTTTTTGAGTTCTTATTATGTATCAGATGTTGTTCCAAGAATGGATATATTTTTTTAAATTGTCATAATAAACTTATGTGGTGGTAAGGATTGTATTTTGTAGCTCAGGAAATGGAAGCATAGCATAATTTAATAACTTCCCCCAAGTTACAGCTAAAAGGTGGTGGAGCTGGGATTTGAACCCAGATAGATTTGGTCACTGGTATTTATGAAGGATGACATTATTTCCATAGAAATACTTCCCACAATTTGACAGTGACAGTCAACCCCTATTGCATTTGGATGCAGGGTTGTGATAGAATGTTGGGTTTAAAGCCATGCTTACATGTTTCTTACATGATTGACATTATTAATGATATATTTAAGGATGGCCTTTATGACCAGATAATATTCATAGGAGTGTCTATATGTGTTTGGTTATTTGGAGACATTTCCTTTATGGTTCCTGAATGAAAACATTTGTCTAATTTTTACAAGTTTTTGCTGACAGAGCTTGACAAGTAGTGGGCAAATGTGGATTGATCTATATGTTTCTATCTATTGATCTACCTGTCTATTCATCCATCCAAACAGAAGCCTGGGATTCATGGGGAGATCAGGACAGAAGACTTTCCAATTCTATCACAACTGAGGCAGTAGAGTCAGCCGTCTGGGAAGTCTGCTTTCAGAAAGATTTAAGGTATGATGCTTGGCAAAAAGCCAGCTTTTTTCTTCAGCTCAGTATTAGCTCTTGGATTAATTTACCTAGTAATTACAGATTACTGCATGAGACTGTTGAGACTGAACATTGCCTAAGTGCTTGCTGCTACCCTATTTGATGGGTTGGATGGGAAAATCCCATAGGAGAGTTGAGAGAACATCTGGGGTTGTAGCTAGTACTGGAATGTGTTATAACTATTACAACTATTACATTCATTACTTTGCTCTATGTCAAGGAATGGTTTCCTTTTTTTTTTTTTTTTTCAAAAAAAGAAGTTATTTAGTGCTGGAATCAGAAACAGAAAATAAGAGGCTCTTTGGTCTCACTTGTACATATTTTATATCAGGAGGCGGGTATTTGTATGCATATATTTTCCAGTGTTTTTTTCCACTTTGAGTCTATTGGTGTCTTGCCAGTCGTTTTCAGAAGAGCAGAGGACTGTATGTAGACCACAAAAAAATGGACCAAGAACTCTGAGTCCCTATTAGCTGATCATGTTCAAATAATACACAATTACTTCTTCCTCCAATGCTGACAAGATGCAGGGACGATCAGGAGAATGACAGAAAGTGTTTACTCAGATAAAGGAATTGAAACTGAAAATGATCCTAGAAGAAGAATATATGATGCTTGTAAGGTGGGGGAGGGGGGAAGCTCTACTTATCACAGGGACATGGAGAGAGACCAGTGACACATTCAAGGACCTCTTGTGTCATTTCTCCCCTTGCACATGGTTAGCATGGACTTCTGAAACTTTCAAATAATTATTCTTTAATTAAACATGTTATAGTTAGAAATCTTATGATATAGCTTTCCAATTTCTTTGACTTCCTTCATCCTCTGCAGCAACAAAAATAAATATTGAAATGTAGTCATTTAAGAATTTTATTGTTGAAAACTATTATTTATGTTACTTTAAATATTATTAGTTTGCAGTTAACCAAAACAACTCATTAACTTTGATAAGAAATTATTAGGCATAAAACTAAACTATATTGGAAGTGTATATGTGTATAGATGTAGATATGGGTGGTGTTGTGATCAAGGCTTTGATTGGAAAGGGTTTTCCTAACATCCATCCCTTTTTCAGATTTCCCCTCCATTTGGCAAGAGGCAGGGTGAGATTCTGGATGTGGGGGGAGATGCCTCTCTTTTCATAAAATGGGAAGAGGGTGATTATGAAAGGGGAAGAGGGAAAGGAGAACTTGCTAGAAATGTGCTTGCCTCAGGCATATTTCAGGCATATCACTCATAAAATAGTGAGTCTGGAAATAGGTTTCTATAGAGCTCTCTATGCCCATAAGAGCTTGAAAAGCTGCCAGCTTCCCCAGGAGTGCCTGCACTTCGCTTTGAAGGTCTCTAATCATACTTATTGCCCACCCCCCCACCTGCTTAGAGGGTGGGGGTGAGAATAGGTACCAGCCAGGTTTGGGGGCTTGGATAGCTTTTGCAACCTATTCTCTTCCAATCCTCAGCTCTGGTCACACTTTCTCTGGGCTCTAGACACACTTGCTATTTGTTAGCTTTCCTGCATCCTATTCAAAATGCCCACCCTCTATAGCTTTTGCTGTCCCTTCTACTGCCCAGGCTGAATGATTTTCTCCCTTATATGAATGTATTTGGTGCTGTCTGCATTCCCCTATAATAGCTTTTGTCTCTGTAAATTCATCTTATTATGTGTTTGTCTCTGTAGTTATGTTTTAAATAAAGATAGGACAATGTGGCCTGTATGCCCAGCCAAGGGCAGGTCACATAGTTGACTTTTATTGACTTCAGTGAGAGTAAGTCAGGTCATCCAACAGCTTGACAGCTAAGCAGATGAATGTAAAACATGTAGCAAACATAAGTAATATAGCAAAACCAATGTTACAATCCTATATAATAAAAGAGAAACATGTAAATTGACCTTCCCTCTGCTACGCTCACCAGCCAATCAGGAATGAGGATGCAAATTAACCCGCCAAAGATGGCAGGTTAATTTGCATACACAGGTGCCAGGCAGAGAGAGTGGGAGAGCCAGCAGAGAGTGGAGCAGCTTGGGGAATTTGGCTCCCCAAGCTGCCAGACGGAGAGTAGAGAGGGAGAGCTGGCGGTTTGGAGGACTTGGCAGAGTGGGAGGCCGTGGGACTGAGACAGAGGAAGAAGGGAAAACCAAGAGTGCAGGGAGCACCAGGAATTCTGGGAATAGTAGTTCTGGTGGCAGCCCCAGGACTTGAAGTGGAAGCCCAGAGCATGGGGAGCACCAGGAATGCTGGGATCATAGTTCTGGTGGCAGATGGATCTCCTAGACACTAGAGCAAAGTGATCCTGGAGCAAGTTACTGTTGCGGGGGGGAATGGCGGGAAAGCAAAGGTGAGAGACATAAGTAAAATCAGAGTGTCTAGGAAAAATTAAAGGGAAGATATCCTAAAACTTCCAGGAAATCTTCACCAATGAAGCAAAGAAAAAAAAAAGCCTCTATTATTCTGTGAGCAACAAACCAAACTGGGTTGGGGGTCTCAGACAATTCGCTTATATGATTGCAAAGACAGAAACTCTCGGATTGGAGAGGGCTCCCCTGAGGGCTCCCAGATTGGAGAGGGTGCAGGTCGGGCTGAGGCACCCACCCCCAGTGCACCAATCTTTGCACACCGGGCCCCTAGTATTATAATAAAAGCAGTATTTTAGGAAATTTGGTCTGGGGTAACATTTATTGAGGAAAAAACACATTAGAAGTAAGGGAACTAGCCATAAATTCATGGCAGTCTTCCAGGTGTGTAGTCTCCTTCCTATCACTTGCTCAAGGGCATAGCTCTAATAATTCATCCTTTCTCTCCACCATCACTACTTTTCTCTTTGTAGTGGGTCTTTCCAATCACTATATAGCCATGCTATGTTTTTTTCCATTAAAACAAAACAAAACAAAAAAAACCCTCATGCTTTTCTCCAGCCACCACCTAGTTTTTCTGTCCCCATTTTATGGAAAATTTTCAAAGTCAATTCAGTTCTCTGTCACCAATTTCTCTCTTCTTAGTCTCTCTTGAACCAGCCAGGTTGTGGTCCCCACTGCTCCACTAAAAATGTACTTGTCAGAGGTTCTAAGAACCCCCCATGCTCAATGCAGTGGTCAGTGCTTGGCTCCCACCTGTGCACACCCCTAGAGTTCTGGATTGGCTTAGAATACCTTCTTACTTCCTTTTACCTCACCAGCACCTATCTGTCTCCTTTACTGGTTCTTTGTCCCCCTACCCTTTTAAATAGAGAAGTTCAAGGGCCCAGTGCTTAGGCCTTTTCTCTGTCTATACTCACTCCCTTCGTGACCTTACTCAGTTTCTTGGCTGTTAATATCTTCATACAGGGATACTTGCTATATTTTTATCTCCAATCATGACTTCTCTCTGAACTCCAGACCCAACAGTCTTTCAACATCCCTTATTAGATATCTAGTACTCAGCAGATTCCTGACTTAACCCAAAACTGCTCCTCCCACTGTCTTCCCGATCTCAGTTGATGGTAATTCCATATTTTTAGGTGCAGAGACAGTTAATCAATGAATCTTGGATTTGCCCTTGACGTCTCTTTTTCTCACACCTCACATTAATCTTCCACTAACCCATTTACCTGTGCCTTCCAACTGTTTCCCACATCTGACCTTGTCAGCACCTTCACTGTGCCACCTCGTTCCAGCCATTGATATCATATCTCATGGAATTATTGCAAGAGTGGGTCTCCCTGTTGCTACATTTCACCCTCCACCCAACCTTCTTCTCAATACAACACAAGAGCCAGAATGTTTAACCTATTTCTGCTCTGCCTTCATTAAATAATAAAAACCAACACAAACCCACCTGACAAATAAAACAAAAAAAACATCCCTGAGAACGATAACTTAAAAAAAACAACCCACAATAATTTGTCATTATTGTGCAACTGGGCTACCTTCAGCTGGTTGGTTCTTCTTAGGTTGCTGGGGAGAAACATTCAAGTTTTCTTCAGTTCATCTATCTGGCAACTCAGCTGGGCTGGCTGGAAAGTTAAAGGCTTTTCTCTTCTTTGTCCATGAGAGATAGCTCTTGTCAGCACTTGAGAAGGCTGCTTCATGTTCATAGAGAGTTAGGAATCTAGAGACCTTTTGTGTTCTCCCTTGTGTTTAGCTGGTGGTAATTAAAATTATAGGAAAATTTTCTTATAAATATTGGGAGCTTCCTGTACATTTTTTCATTCCTTGAGAAAAAGACATACCCACAAAACTCTTAACACAGGCTCCTCTTGACTTTGGCTGCAAGTCAGAATGCTGAAGGACGAGCCCTTGGGGTTTTAGAGGCGCTTCTGTCTCCCTGACAGAGCCTACGAGGCACTACATTTTAAATGTTTCTGAGGTCTTCATGAAGAGATGTTCCCCAACCACATATTTGATTTGATCTTTAACCTGAGAGCACATGGTGCTAGTAGACCCCTGGATGTGATTTTTGCCCTAAAACGACTTCTTTCTTTAAGAATCTTTTGCTGACTAGAGAAGCAAGCAGGACAATAAATTTTCGTTTCCAACCTAGCAAGTCCCGATTTCCTCTAAATTCTGCTGAACATTTCAGTTCATCTTTCTCTTCCTGTAATTAATCCTAGGCAGCTAAACGAAGTCAGTTTTCACATTTAGAAATCTTAAGCATGTCCATAGTTCATGAGTACATTTCCTTAATTCTGTAGTGTTGCTGGTGACAGTGTTGCCAAACCTCTTACTATTATTTAACACTAGAAGCCCCTTCTGGCTTCCAGCTGGGGCCTTCCTTCATTCCGTGCCGCACCCTGGTGGTCAGTGCACATCATAGCGAGTGATCGAACTCCCAGTCTCCTGGCTGAACTCCCGAGGGGACAATTTGCATATAAGGCTTTTATTTATATAGGTGAGTAGCCCTCTCTCTGATAATAATTTCATCAGTGCCCTTGCTTCTCTTCAGGTGTTTCTCCACCACTTGGTCTCATATTAATTTTAGTGCCAGTTCTTAATTGCTATGTAATAAACTACCCCCAAATTTGTTCAAGGTTTCCAGCTTAGAAATTTGGACAGAAAATAAAAAAGGCAACGACTTGTCTTCACTCCACAATGTCTATGGTCTCAGCTGGTATGACTCCAAAGCTCAAGAACTGTCTGAGATGGCTTAAGACATTGGGTAATATATATGGGTTCTCAGTTGTGGCTGTTATCTGATTCCTTCTCCACTTGGTGTTTCCACCAGGCTAAATTGGGCTTTCTTACAGCATGATGTTCTCACGGTTGTCAGACTCCTTACATAATATCCAGCTTCTATCAAATAGGAAATAGGAGCTTCAGATGCTCTTAAGAAGCCTGGGTATGGAATTCCCAGGCTGTCACATTTGTCTCATTCTATTGGAAAAGCAAGTCAGAAGGTCCTCCCAGATTCAAGGGGTGAAGACATTAATCTCTCTCTCTCTCTCTCTCTCTCTCTCTCTCTCTCTCTCTCTCTCGATGGGTAATGTTGCCATGCTTGTTCACGGAAGGAAGGCATTGATTGGTGGCAGCTATCTTTTGGAAATCTGACACACATTGTGATCCTGTTTAAACCATAATTCATTCATGCCATTCCTCTATTCAAAACTCTCTACTGCTTTCTCATTTCACTTCATTAAAAACCAAATTGCATTGCAATGATCAGTGAAGGGCTAAGTGGTTTGTATCTCCATGATCTCATCCACTACTTCTCCCTTAGCTCACCAATTCAGTCACATTGGCAACCTTTCTATTCCTCCGCCACACTGTTCCATCCTTATCTAAGGGTCTTTGAACTTGGTGGCCCCCTGCCTAGAATGCTGTTCTCTCAGCTATGATCCACTCCCTTAACTCCTTCAGGGCTTGGCTCAAATACCCCTTTTGAGGGAGGGTTTCCCTGACTGGTATACTTCAAACTGTACTGCCACCAGCACTCTGGGCTTAAACTCTTCTCCACACACCTATTACTGTTTGACATACTACCAGGTTTTTAGAGTACCATAGCCAAAACTCTTAGAGTCAGATATGTTTAGAATTCAGAGTCTTTTCCAGATTTTGAAAAAGTAATTGTTATAGACTGAATTGTGTCATGCCCTTCCCTCCTCCTCCCAATTCATATCTTGAAGCCCTAACCCCAATGGGACTGTATTGGAATAAAGGGTTTCAGGAGGTAATTAAGGTTAAACTAGGTTATTATAAGGGTAGGCCCTTAATCTGATAATGCTGGTGTCTTTATAAGATTCGGAAGAGATACCAAGAGTGGACATGCAACAAAAGGCCGTTTACAGACATATTGAGAAAGTGGCTCTCTGCAAGGCAAGAAGAGAGAACTCACCAGAAACCAGCCCTTCCAGCACTTTGATCTTGGAGTTCCAGCCTCCAGAATTGTGAGAAAAAAAAAAACAAAAAAAAACCAAAACATTTTCTATAGCTTAAACCATCCAGTCTGTGGTATTCTGTGATGGAAGCCCTAGCAGAGCAGACTGAGAGTGATACAAATGCCTTTAATATATACCATGCAGCAATCAAGCTGATTCAGGTACCTCCCCAAAAGTGAAATAAGTGCAGAACATAGTCTTATGTCAGTTCCATTTATGTTTGGTTAACCTATGAATTAAGTAAAAACTTTCAGTTTTTAGAGCCTTTTTGATTTACGTTTTCAGATAAGGGATTTAAATATGTTGTATTTGATTCTTTAATACATGCCTTTCTCTATTTGAATGTGAGCTACAGGAGAGCTTGTACTTTTGTTATTTTGTTCGTTGCAATAACTCCATCGTTTGTCATGGCGTATGGTAGACACTAATAAATATTTACAGAATGTGTGTCAAAGAGTAGGGTATGTTAAAAGTAAAGGGGAGCCCTGACCGGTTTGGCTCAGTGGATAGAGTGTCGGCCTGCGGACTCAAAGGTCCTGGGTTCGATTCCGGTCAAGGGCATGTACCTTGGTTGCAGGTACATCCCCAGTGGGGAGTGTGCAGGGGGCAGCTGATCGATGTTTCTTTCTCATCGATGTTTCTAACTCCCTATCCCTCTCCCTTCCTCTCTGTAAAAAATCAATAAAATATATTAAAAAATAAATAAATAAAAGTAAAGGGGAATAGAAAGAAGAGTTATTTCAAAGAAGATCAAGTTTATTTCTTCATTGATCTGTTTCCTTTGGCAACATACTTTTCAATTCCAAGTATGGGCAAGAGGCTCTTCTAAGTACTTGACAGGCTTTGATTCAGTCGGAGGGGCAAAGTGCAAAGAGAGTCCTGGTGACATCATCAAGATTTTAATCTTGGGAGACAGGAAAAATAAACACTGGAGGAACAGACATTGGTTACAACTGGGAAATGGATGAACTTGATTTTGCAAACATTAAGACTGAGATAAAAGTGGAACATGCAGTTGCATATGTCCTATAATTTATTAGAAATACTGGACTGAAGATTGGGTGAGCTATTTGTATAAGATATTTTGTTTTGTGACTTAATAGTAAAGAATGATTGACTGAAGCACTGTCAGAATATTTCCTCAGGAGGCCAATGCACGTATAAAAGGTTTTGGGAAGAAGACCAGAGGGATCTTTACGTCACTGTGCTGGGCTCTGACCAAAGGAATGTTCAGAAAATGTCTTCAAGAAGGTGTTAGCCAGTTTTTAGGTCTTCAGAGAGAATGTCAGACTTCACACCTTCCCGCCTAGCTTCCCTGTCATACTTACTCTGTCTGATGCTCTCACAATGGATTTTATATCCCCATATGACTAGTCTTATGTACTCATCTTTTCTCTTTTAATCACAGTATAATTGACATAAAACATTATATTCGTTTCAGGTGTATAACCTACTGATTCAATATTTGTATAAATGGCAAAATGATCATCACAATAAGTTTAATTAACATTCATCACCACGCATAGTTACTGCATTTTTTCCCATGTAATGAGAACTTTTAGAAACTTACTCTCTTAGGAACTTTCAAATATACAGCACAGTATTGTTAACTATAGTCACTATAGTGTACATTACATCCCCATGCCTTCTTTATTTACCTGGAAGTTTTGTACCTTTTAACACCCTTCAGTCATTTCACCCACCCCCAACCCTGCCTCCAGCAACCACCAATATGTTCTCTCTATCTATTAGCTCATTACTTTAAAAACATATCCACTATAAAGAATCACTTCCTTATGAAGTTCTCATGGCAAAACCCCAACTTTGCCACCTCTCTGGCCCCCTGAAAAATATCGCCCACATCCCTCCTTTATGTTCTCTCCACGGATACTTTTCTAATACTGTGTGCAGTATTTTACAATATTGACTTGTGTTCACGTTGCCTCTCTGTGGTAATTGTTGAAGGTGGTCCTAAGGATGGCAAGAATGTGATGGTGGAGTTGGAAGGGCTGCAGTTTGGGAAACATTGCGTCCTTGTGTGACTAGCACCTTGCCCAGCACATAGTAGATCTTTAATTATGTTCTTTTTGTTGTCAGTAATTATCACATATTGCTGAGGGGTCAAGTAGTATAAGGTTCTGAGGAAAGGAGCTTGACTAGATTTATTTGGAAATAACGCATCAGTGATCACATAACTTTTGGGAAACCATTCCCATCATATTCAAAAAAAGGCAAATACAATTTCTTGAGGGTTGAGGGCCTAATTGGGGCCAGGCTACAGATAGAATCCTTACATTCATTATTTGGATGATACTTATGAGCTCTTTGGAATAGTATGACCTTCATAGACCTAAAAAAAAAAGGACTGTTTAACATTGTGTGCCAGTTTGTTCACTGAAGGGATACTTTTACAAATTGCAATAAATTCTTTAATAAGTGCAGGGGAAAAAACAAAGCACACTCTATTGTCTAACTTGCTTCAAATAAAAAACCTTTCCTTTTCCTAATTCCAGTTACCAAATGTTTTGAAAAAAAATTTTCTATAGACAAAAACAGTGAGAGAATTTTATAAAAATAGTAGTATCCTATATAATGAAAGCTTAACATGCTAAGTGTCCAGTGATCCAATCAACCAATCAAAGCGTAATATGCTAATGATATGCTAAGGCCACTCAACTGCTCACTATGACATGCACTGACCACCAGGAGGCAGACAGTCGACCAGTCACTATGATGTACACTGACCAACAGGGGGCAGATGCTCCGACTGGTAGGTTAGCTTGCTATTGGGGTCCAGCTGATGGGGACTGAGCGAGATGGGCCGGACATGCCCTGAAGCCCTCCTGCAGTCCCTTCCAGGCTGGCCAACCTGATCATGAATTGGTGGGGTCCCTCAGCCTGGCCTGTGCCCTCTCTCAATCCAGGACACCTTGGGAGATGTTGGAGAGCAGGTTTTGGCCTGATCCCACAGGCCAGGCCAAGGGAGCTTACTGGTGCATGAATGTGTGCACCGGGCTCCTAGTAGTTGATAATTATTTAGTGTCTCTTCTCTTGAGAATGCAAGAGAACAAATACACAGTCATAACAACATTACTCTATCACTTTAAAATTTGTAATAATCCCAAATGTCAGATTTTAAAATTCCATAGTTTATATCTTTAGAGTCTACCCCTAAGAAGCAAGATTCTAGTTCTCGTTGTTTTGTGAAGGACCTTTAAAACTTCAGACATGTGACGTGATGATGATTTTAGGTTTGATATTGAGGTATTTCTCTTCTAAAACCTCAACCTCTCTTAATTCAAGGCACATTCGAAGTTTATAAAGCATTTGCTTCCAGGCTATGGGTTTGAATCCAGATAGGCTAGCAACAGACCAGATTGAAGAGCCTATACTATTGTATTCTGGATTTAACAACCCCATGACTCTCTACTCCTCCAATACCTCGTTCCCCAAGGTTCCTTCCCAGACTTTTGCTCTAGGTATCCCTCTGTCTGGTGGTAGTGATGGGATGAGCAATTGCTTAGATCTAAGGTATAGACATATGCAGTTGTGTTGCCAACTGCATAAGTTCTGTGTGCCCCATAGTCCAGGCCCAGACTGCAAGTACCAGTCAAGGTTAACACATGCAGTGAAGCAGGCTTCTCCCAGGTCCTACCTTTCAGGGAAAATGAGGGTGAGAACAAGATACTGCCATTTAGAAACCACTTCTCCATTTCCCCCTCCACTTCTGGGTCCTGACTGTCCAGCTCTGTGCTGCCAAACAATTCTCTTCTCCACCCATGGGATTTTCACAGATGTGGCATCAGTTCCTGAGCATTCCACAAACCACCGTATTTCTCTGGAACCTACAGGGCGGATTTTCAAAGAAGGAGCCAGCTGCCCTTGCTGATTCTTCATCTAACTGATCCATACAAGAAACAGTAGCTATATAAATATCTGATGCTCTATATCAACCCACACTGGGCAAAGATCCCAAAGATCTGAGTGTGAAAGCAAGAGTGGTAGCTTAGCCACAGTGAGGAGCTTTCCATCTTCTCATTCATCCAAGGCGGAAAGGTGGTAATTGCTCTGCGGTGAGTTATGAGGCAGCAGAGCTGTCTCAGCAGTTGTGGATGGCATGTTTACTTTAGTTGTTCTGACCCAGAAAGTAGTGGTATGAAAATAAGTGGAATGAAGTAGATTGCATGGTAGAAGTATTTTGCTGGTGGTACTAGTGTTGTTGCAGGATAGTTACATCTAAGATCCAAAATGAAAACAAACCAAAATCTACAGCCCTTCAGTTATTGTCAATACATATGGGGTTACGCACCCCTTCCCAGCCTATTGTGACCCTAGGTTTGGGGATAAGTTGGCCTCTTTTGAGATTGAAGCTAACATGGAGAGACAACACAATGGATCGTGCGTGCCTTGAGCTTTCTGTTCCCTGGATGAGCTACTAGTGAAGAACTGAACTGGGAGCCCAAGACACAAGGTCAGCCCCAATCTTACCTCTTTGTGTAAAACTGCAAAAATACATTTAGTTTCTCTGCACTTTGGTTCTCTTCTGGAAAACTAGGATGATTAGACTGGAGGCATTACCTCAGGTGTCAAATCTGATGGTTTTGAGGCTTAGCACAAGGTAGATGAATTTGATCATATGCTGCTAACCATCTGTGACTGTCACAGATGAACGTAGGCACTGGAAGGGTCTTCAGACATGGACCAACCTGGCCTCCTTATTTTAAAGATAAAAAAAACAAACAAACCTGAGGCTAAGAGACATGAAGTACCCTGCTAAGGCCACTTAGCTATCTAAAGACAAAACCAGGAGCAGTCAAGTCTCTGGCTTCCAGTCCACTCCATGGTTTTGGTACATTTGGAAGGCTCCCATTGTCATCAAAGAGCCTTCAGTCTCAATATTGCATGAACTATGGTTTTGGAAATTATGCTAATGATGCATAGACTAGAAAGATGGCAGTCTGCATGAAGTCTAGTAAATGACAGGATGGTGAACATCTCTGCCGTGTTTACACAAGCCCAAAGAGGTGATTCTATGTCTGTAGAAATGAATGTTTGTGGTCCAAGCACATGACAGCAACACATTTAATGTTAGTTGCCTGGGAGGCTATGTTCTATAACTGAGTGGAGATAATTTTCTATTTTGCATTCTAACCTAGATGATATAGTCTACAAGACTTTCCGGTTTCCTTTGTTCTCACTCCGCCATTTGTCAAGGAATCTTTTTGTTAGTAATTTGATCATTTAGGTTAATAGAGCAGTCTCAGTTATTTAAGGATGGCACTGGTTCAAGAAGTGGCCACCCACTTTTAGCCATTTACCACTCCACACCCAGTAGAAAGGGTCAAAATCTTCAAGACTGCAACAAATGTGAAATCTTATAGAATGAATGGAGCACGTTGGGTGTTTGAAAATGTCTATCAGCCCATCTTCTTTGCACAAAGCTAAGGACCATGAAAGAGAAACAGGAAAAACAAAGACTAGAAAGAAGAAAGACATGGTAATCTACTTATAGTCGTAGTTTTAGGAACTACTATTTAAATAAGAACATGTAATGAGACCCATGAAAGAGGAGGTAATGCACATAAACCGTCAGTCTCCTAATGTAAGGGCAGGCATTCTGGTAGCTGTGTCCCAGACACAGCGCTCGGCGAGAAGAAAGAACCAGCAGTGCCATGAAAGGCAGACAAGTCCTGCTGTCCAGTCCAAGGAAAAGAAGGCCAGCAACCACATGGACCACACTGCAACTCTAGAGTCCAAGCACTCAACCAGTTGCCAAATAAACTGCACTAATACAGAGTCTGCCTCTTAGCAGTTGTATAAGCACTGTTGCTTTGCTCTATAGACTGGAGAAGTTTAGTTTACTTGTCACAAGCAGCCTGTCAAACCGTGCTTTAGAAACAAAACCTATGGGACTCCTACTGCAAATTTGTGGCCACTGTGTTGATTCAGAAATACAAAGTTCAGGGCACATTTTATAAAAAAAAAAAAAGCCAAGTATTTGGAGTGGGAGACAACAGAGGCCTCGTCGGTAGGAATAATTAAACCCTGGAAGAGTGACAACCAGCTCTAGTGAAACAGTCTGGAGACGGGACTGAGGGATTTTGTGGTCTAAAGTGCGTCTATGTTTAATAAAAGATCAGCTTCACCTTAGACACTTTAACTTAATTATGTTATTTCTGAGGGTTGTGGCAATGGTACCCCTTTGCTTCTCTAGGGGCTGGGTGAGAAGCAATGGAAATGTGAGAATCCAGCGGGAGATGTGCGGTGTAATTAAGCTGTTGCTTTCACTGACAAGCTATTGTCAGCAGGTAATAAGAAATGTGCATTATTTCAAATTGTCATATGGCATCGAGTGCTGCAACAGATGAGGTATGTCTTCTGTGGCAGCAGCAAGCAATCATATAGAGATGGGTACCATTATGGCTGCTATAAATCATAACATACACTTTAATAGTTGAACAATTATCTATAGTGGCAGTACTGGAAAATTGTTTGGTAATGATTGGCTGATTTTTATGTTGAAGAATAATTTTTATATGAATCTTTTTATATAAATACCCGAACAATTCAAAAGAAGGAAATCCTTTTTAAACATATACTTGGGAACTTTTTATTGGTTGGCTCCTTTATCTTTAACTAGAAATATTTGAAGGATCAGAAAGGCACCAAAATAGTTTTATATATTTATATATATATATATGTGTATATATATATATATATATATATATGTATATATATATATACATATATATATAGTGTCCAAAAAAATGTATACACATGTTTTGAATAATTATAAAGGCACTATCTATTAAAATACATTTCATTTTTAAAATTGAGCTATTAGCTGTTAAGGTGTGTATACATTTTTTGGGGAAACCCTGTATGTATAATATTTTATACATATATATTTAGTATTCCTATTATATGAAGATGTTGCATAGTAGGACCAAAGAAGTAAAAACCGGCCACTAGATTTAGACCTCTCTAGTTTTCTGTTGTTGAAAGCCACAAGTTAACAAGGGATAAAAGGAAATTCTTTCTTCTTGAAGGGCTAAAACTACCAGGCTTCTCTCTTTTCTCTCTCTTACTTTCTCTTGGTATTGTTTCTTTGTCCACTTATCTCTCTTTCCTCATCATGTTTTTCATGTTCTTCACATCTTAGCTCAAAATTACCAGCAGTAAAAACCTGACCTTGACCCACCTGGCTGTCTTCTTCCACTTTGATTCCGCTGTACCAGCTGCACCTTTCCATGACCGTTTGACAGCCTTTTTTGTGTGTGAGAATTTTAAAATGATATCAAGGGGTATGTCTTGCCAAATGTTCATTTCAAGAAAAAGCTGGCACCGGGGAGTCAGTCACGTCGCTAACGCATGTTTAATTTGCCAACATTTTTTCATAGCAAGGCTTCCCTGAAGAAGGAATTAGTGCGAGTTTCATTCACTGTAAAGTGGCACTTTAATAACTCCAAACTAGGTGGTAAGGGTGTTAATGGCCATTTTCCTCTTGCCAGTCCTCTGGGAGGGTGGAACAGCCTGATGTGAGGGATCCGATGACTGGTTCATGGTGAGGTGTTATCTTCACAGAGTGATAATCACTAATAAGAGGTGAGACTTTTGAGTGTTCACTCTATGTCAAGGCCTGTTCTATGTAGTTTGCATGAATGAGCTCACTTGAACCTTACAATGACCAGTGAGGTGGGTACTCACATTGTCCCCATTCTGCAGAGGGAGAAACAGAGGCCCTAAGACAGGGGTGGGCAACCTTTTTGTGAGTGCGTGCCCAAACCAGCAAAATCTCTGACATCTCTGACTCGAAATTCTTCTGCGTGCCAACCCTAATTTTTTGAGAACGTGTTACGCCTACTTGATATCTCTTAAGGTGTACGTATGTGAAGAACCTTGAAGAAATAATAAAATTCATTCGAGCGACAAAAACACAGTATATGATGATGAAAAATACATTTATTTTTTAATGTGTACATGTACACTGATAGTCCGACAGAAAACTTTATGACTCTGTTTGATATTATCTGTGGGACTTTTGCTGCTGCATCACTGATGACAGAGATTTTACATCAGGTTTCTATTTCGTGACCTTCAGAGATATGCACGAGCTACTACTTTCATCCGTCAGGCTATTCCTATTACGAGATTTAACAAAATTCATCACTGAGAACAAAGATTTACAAGCGTATGTGGATGAAACCAAAACACTGGTCGGATCTAGGAAGGCAGGGAGAGTTAAGGCAGAGGCATAGAAATTGCTCTTCCCCTCTCCTGTCAATCCATGTCTATGGTCTTTAAGATAACTTGTTATGTAAAATTATTTATCTAAGATGCACCTACACTGAATTTATCTGAAAAATAAAAAAGTCTATATTAAGGAAAAAATTGTAAATGGAAGATTATAAGAGAGGGTTTCGCGTGCCAGCAAAAGTTACTGGTGTGTCATGTTTGGCACGCGTGCCAGGGGTTGCCCACCCCTGCCCTAAGAAATTCATTAACTTTCCCCAAACCTTAATGTTAGTAAGTGGCTATGTCAGAATTCAAATCCAAATCTGTTTGACACCAAAGTCGTGCTATAGCTAGATCACAGTTGTACAACAGAAACTTTTGCAGTGATGAAAATGTTCTGTGTCTGGCCGATGTGGCTCAGGGGTTGAGCATCAGCCCACACACCAGGAGGTCACCAGTTCTATTCCCAGTCATGGCATATGCAAGGATTGTGGGCTTGATCCCACGCAGGGGGCATGCAGGAGCAGCCAATCGATGTTATTATTTCTCATTGATGTTTCTATCTCTCCCACGCCCTCCCTCTCTCTCTCTAAATATCAATAAAAACATTTTTCAAAAGTGTTTTGTATATGCTGTGTGCAGTAGGGTAGCCATAACTGCATGAGTACTTGAAATGTGGCCAGCTCAACTGAGGAAGTGAATTTCCAGTTTCATTTTATTTTAATTAACTTATGATTATATTAAAGTAGCCATATGTGACTAGTGGCTACTAAATTGGACAGCACAACTCTGGATACTTTTTGTATGTTGTAGACTATAAGCTAATGGGAAAACCAAGTCAGGAAAATACATTAATAGAATATGCTATTCTTTCTCCATTTCTAGAGTTTCCCTAGATCCCACATTAAAGAAAAAAGGCTGATCTGTTGCCATATGGAAGATTCAATTTAAAAATGAATTAGTGACTGCCTCCTCTGGTTCAGGCACTGTACTAGGCTTTGGGCATTCTAAATTACCAAGCTACAATTCCTGTCTTCAAGGAGCTCATAATCTCAGTAACTCTGAAGAATATTTTAAACATTTTTTCCCAGAGTTTCTTCATAGATGATAACACAGAAATTTAAATCTCTCCTCTCTAATTCTTCGCAGTGTTTTGCCTTCATTTTTAATATTTTCTTAACAAACATAGACTATTCTTTTTTTACTGCAAAACAGATTTATTGATGCCAACTCTGAAATGTTGCTGGAACCACTCTCCTCATAATCCATTTACAATTATCCATTTTCAGAAGTGTCAGTCCTATAGTGTTCTGGTCACTTCCAATTATTTGTCTAGTCCAGCGGTTCTCAACCTGTGGGTCGCGACCCCTTTGGCGGTCGAACGACCCTTTCACAGGGGTCTCCTAAGACCATCCTGCATATCAGATATTTACATTACGATTCATAACAGTAGCAACATTACAGTTATGAAGTAGCAACGAGAATAATTTTATGGTTGGGTCACAACATGAGGAACTGTATTTAAAGGGCCAGAACGTTGAGAACCACTGGACTCTAGTCTATTTAAAATCCCAACCACATCTCCATATGTTCCTCCAGTTCAAGCAATAACTGGGACTAGTAGGGGGAAAGAGGTGCCTTCTAGCTTCTCTTTCTAGCTCTAATTGTTGGAAGTTAGAGACTGAGAGAGTGGCATAGGACCAAAGGGCCAGCTGTCTCCTGCTTAACTAGGCCATCCTCTGTCGGTTGTTGCTTCTTTTCCTGGCTAACAG
Source organism: Myotis nattereri (assembly GCF_964212035.1). Classification (NCBI taxonomy): domain Eukaryota; kingdom Metazoa; phylum Chordata; class Mammalia; order Chiroptera; family Vespertilionidae; genus Myotis; species Myotis nattereri. The sequence continues at coordinate 60,537,668 of NC_138080.1, read as the reverse complement.
TAGCTAATCTTTGATACCTTCTGTATGAGAGGGTTCTAAAGTTGGGCTCTCTTATAGGATATGTGTGTGAGTTCTTCCACATTCCATATAGTGGCCTCCCCACTGGCCTTCTGTGGGTGATCAGGCTTAACCTCCCCTGGTGGTACAGCTCAACAGCTCTCACTATCTGAGTCCCATTGGAGGCCAGGCCTGATCACAGCTTTGCTGGATCAAACACTGGAAACAAAATATGATACTTTTCTCCATTATTTTTTTTCTTTTGCCAGGTAAGTTTAAGAGCAAGTCAATAATACCATTAGCTGATATGATATCCAGCCAAGGGATAAAATGCCAGTCTGTATTAATCATCTCTGGCTGCCATAAAAATACCATACCTGGACTTCTGGAAGCTGGGAAGTCCAAGATCAAGATCAAGATACTGGCTGGTTCAGTTCTCTGATGAGGACTCTCTTCCTGGATTGCAGATGGCTGCCTTCTCACTATGTCCGTCCTCACGTGATGGGGAGGAGAGAGGAAGCAAGCTCTCTAGCGTCTCTTCTTATAAAGGCACTAATTTTATTATGAGGGCCCCACCTTTATGCATTCACTTAACCTGATTACCTCCCAAAAGCCCCATCTCCAAATACCATAACATTAGAGGGTAGGGTTTCAATGTGAGAATTTGGGTTCAAAACACAATCTCTCTGTGTATAGCCACATAACAATTTTCATCCTGTCCTCAGCTTGTGATTTCAATCTTTGTCTTTCCCTGACTGGTATTTCAGTCTCCTGTATATGGACTGGGGTTGGGCTCTTGAAGTGGAGTTAGTGATTTGTAAGTCATAGACATATTAAGAGTTTGCCTACCTCTGTGTTAGTCCTGGAGCAGGTACCTGATGTAGCTACGAAACTCCTTTAGATTGTGGGCCAACCTAAAGCTTCTTTATTCCCAACATTGGGTTTTAGTCACCAGTTCCAGGGAAAATGTCAAGCTACATTTAAAATCCTATTAAAATATCATTCTTCACCCACCCTCTTGAATTCTCAGCCTCCACAAGAAACATTCCCTTTGAGTAACACTACTTCAAGGCCAGCTCAAATGTACCTACTCACTGAAGTCTTTCCAAGTTCCTTATCTTCCTAATCTCTATAGAATTAATTGCCTTACTCTATTTTTACACGGGTTTTTCTTCATTCTTCTATTGAAACACTAACAGCTTTATTTAGTTTTTTGAAGTTTTCCCCATGCACAGGTTGGTGAGTTCCTTAAGTATTAAAACCAGTTATTAGAGCATCTAGTATAGGTCCTTATATACAATCTTGAGTAAATATTTTTCAATAAATAACTCAAGAAAGTACCAGTATGCAAACATATATATTGAAAGTCTAAACTTTTGGACTTAACATTATATTAACTTTTAACTATATTAGTAACAGTCAGAAATAAGATTATACATACAATTTTATTATTAGTATAGATATTCTTTATATCATGAACCATTCTGATCTTTGGTTAAAGTGTTTCTTAATTTATTTTACAAAATAGGATTTATAATGCTTAACTCTTTTAAATGCTGTAATTAAGTTACACTACCTTTTAAGTAGGAAACATACTACTTTATGGTTTCCTAATGGTATAATCTGTTGGCATAGTTAAACTCCTTCAAAATGACATATTCCTTGAAAACATGATGTATTTTACTACTGAGTGTCTGCAGGGAGAGTTTGTCACTTCACTCTTAGAATAAATGTTTGCAACTTAGAGATGGTCAGTAATGACACTGAGTCCACAAACACATTTGACACCACATTTGCTTTGTGGGTTTTTTTTGTGTGTGTGTGTGTGTGTGAGAAAATAAAAAAAAAAAACATTTCACTGGAGAACTGTATGAAATGTTATAGTTTCTTTTAAATGATGTATGATTATTTGTCTTCCAAATGAAATAGTCAACATGGATTTGAGTTAAGTTATGGGGAATTCTGAAGGTTTTAGGAAAAATTAACCCCCCAAATTCCTATTGACTTCTGAAGCTTTCTCCATATGAGTCTTCCTGTTTTTCTAGCCTGATCTGTGTGGTGGTAACTAAATGTGAGGATGGGAGAATCGTTCTGTACGTACTTTTAAATCATTTTACTCCTCTCCTTGACTTCTACAGAATTCATTTCCACGTACGGCCATCTGGTTCTTTGAAGCAGTATCCCATCATGTGCCATGCTGGTGTTGGCACAGGACGCAGAGAAGTCAATGTTAGCATATAGCCAGCCAACAGGAAGTCATGTAAGTAAGGTTTTAAGAATTATATCAGGCAGTATAGATTTTTTAATGTAAGCATGTAACAAATAATAATGAAGATGTGGCAAACCCGGTGAAGTTATATATAGGGTGTCCCAAAAATGCATATATACACTTTTAATATTTATAAAAGTAGTGTTTATTAAATTACATTTCGTTTTCAAAATTGAGCTATCAGCTGTTGAAGTGTGCATACATTTTTTGAGCACCTGTATATACTCAGAAATTTTTAAATGAGCATTTTGGCTATAAAGGAAAATGCCATTTGTCATAGAATATTTAAGGCATTTTCTGAGGACAGAGAACATTGCATATATCAGAGGTGGGCAATATATATTTTTTCTGAAAAGAGCCAGGTGGTAAATACAGTAGGCTTTGTAAGCCAACTGATCTTAGTCATAAGTGCTCAGCTGGGCCTTATTGTTGTTTGGCAGCCATAGACAGAATGGGCGTGGCTTTCTTCCAACAAAGTCTTATTTACAAAACAGGTGAAAGGTTTGGCCTGTGGGTCATAGTTTGTCCACTGTTGGCATGCAAGATGAAGACATTCTACATCTCATTTTCTGTAATTATTTATGTTAATTTGAAAGGAACTGGAGAGCTTAAAATTAAATAATGAATGCAATTCAACTACTCAATTTCTGAGAGATTTTGCCACTGTCAAGAAAGTAGAGAATAATGTAGATTAGGTTTTTTGAATGGCATATTGAAACTTTTGAAAAATATTTGGGAATAATGTAAGTTGAAGTTCAGCCTCAAGAACTAAACAAAATAAAGTTACTGACATGGAAACCCAAGAAACTGACCTTCTCTTGATAAAGTGAATACACTTTTATTTTATTTTTACTTTCAGTAATATTAGCTCTTTCAGAAAAAATCCTGGAGCATGTGTATAGATCAGGAAAAAATATGAAATAAAGCGTTTATGGAAAATGAAACTCTTTACAAGAATCTTAGGAGGAAAAGGTAAATTCCTGTCTTGGGCAATCATTTCTGGCATCAGAAAATAATAAGTAAATAAACATTGAAAGGAAAAGTATGAAGAACATGCTTTTTTCCTATAATTACCTACAAAATAAAACTTATCCTCTAACTTCATATCCTTCCTTGAAACTGCTCTATTTCCTAGAATTTTAATTAAGAATTCCCCAAACTCAAGAAACGTACTAACAGTCTTAGGGAAAAACACATATTAGGTATTGCTACCACTGAGGAACCCAGCAATCATTAAGAAGTAATATGTCAGGATAAAGAAGGGTTCATACTAGGAATTAAATATGATTTCTATTAGAGTAATTCATCATATTCATTGATCTAAGGGAGAAGAGGCATGTGTAGCATATGTTAATCTCTATAGATGCTGAATAGTCATTTGACAAAATGCAACAGTCATTCTGCATGTTAAGAAAAACAAAAGATGACTCAATAGAGTAAGAGTTAAACATATTATGACCATGACAAGCTGACAGGCTGTTTATGCACTAACATGCACATACACAAACATCTGAGCCCGGACACAGCCTTATAAGCAATGTCAAAATGCTGTAGGCTTTCTGCTGTGTCTGCTGTAAGTACAAATGAAATGAAAAGGGTGCATAGTTCTCACCATTAGCGAAGCTCTGCCTGAGTTATTAGTCAGCAAAGCTAGACAGGAGAAAGGAATGTGAGGATAACATTTAGGAAGGTGAAAGTAAAACTGTTATTTGTGGGTGACTTAATACTTAGAAAACCCAAAGAAGCTAAAATGTTTCAATTCCAACATCTAAAAGAGAAAAAAGATAAGTCTGACACATAAGAAAATTTTTTTGGTTGGCAAAAACAAATCAAAACAAAAAACCCCAGCTACTCTGGGGAAATTCTAAAGGAGAATGATAAACTGAGAAAAAATATCTGCCTCTCAAATAACCAAGCATTTTCTCGCTGATATGTTAAATTGTGGGGGTGTGGGGAAGTGCAAAGCAATAGAACGATGGGCAAAGATTATGAAGGGATAGTTTACATAAAAAGAAATACAAATTCCATTTCAACTTATAACAATATTCAACCTCCTATAAAATGCTTGGTTTTTACATTTTATTTAAGAACTATGGGAATGTAAGTATATACTTCTAAGTTTGCTTGCGTTTCATAGGGGCAGTTTCAAGAACCCACAGGAACTAATAAAAATGGTTTTCTGAATAAAGACAAGAGGGTGGAGGGAAAACAGGGTGGCCAGGGGCAGGAATCAGGGCACGATTTCTAAATGGATACCTCTCATATTGTTTTGTTTTTCAACCATGTGGATAGATTACCTTTATAGAAAAAAAATATTATAAAATGTATTTTTTTTCCAATTTTGTAAAACGAGGAATTGCATCTCATTTTATTTTGTATTCTTGATTATTATAGACATCGAATGTCTTTGTTTTCATTTATTATTCATATTTTCATTTTTTGAAATTATCTCTTCAGTTCCCTACATTTAGAGATATTTTCATTTTTGTAAACCAAATTTTCTAATTCCCTACAAAAGTGGTCGGCAAACTGTGGCCCCTTGAGTGTGGCTCTTCCACAAAATACCACTTGTGGGTGCGCACGTCCAGTGCGATTGAAACTTTGTGGCCACACTCAAAGGGCCAAAGAGCCACATGTGGCTCACAAGCTGCAGTTTGCCGACCACTGCCCTACAATATAAGCAACCAGTACATTTTAACATACCTATTTCACTTAAAAAAATCTGTTTATCTTATCATTTTGTTTACTATACATTAACTTACAGGACTTCATGATTTTTATTTTGTCAAATCTATCAATCTTATTTTCTTAAGTATTTAAAAAATTGTTTTAAAGCCTATCCAGAATGATATACTTATATATTTTTTAATAGAATGTCTTTTTTTTTTTTTAATTCTCACCTGAGGATATTTTTTCCATTGATTTTGTTTTTTAGAGAGAGTGGAAGGGAGGGTGGAGGGGGAGAGAGAGAAAAAAACATCGACATAAGAGAGACATATGGAGTAGTTGCCTCCTGCTGGAGGGTTCTTTTTTTTTCTTTATTGACCCCCCTGGTGTCTGTGTCCATTGGTTATGCTTATATGCATGCATACACATCCTTTGGTTAATCTCTCCCCCTTGCTGGAGGGTCCTTGACCAGGAATTGAAACTGGTCAAGACTGAGGGCTGATGCTCTAACCACTGAGCAATCTGGCAGGGCTAGAATGCCTTTTTTTTTTTTAAAAGCTGGAATTTGTCATATGATGTGAGATGAGAATATTATTCTTCTCCTAAATAGCTAACCAATGGCTTCTGAGAATGTTTGTTAAATAATGTTCCCTTACCTGCTGTGTCATGATTCAGTGTTTCATGAAGTCATCTATTCATACTTCAGTGACAAATTTATTTTTTTGTGTGGTCAATTTTAACATCTACTAGGTCTAATTCCTCTTTATCACTTCTCTATCTCAAAATAATTTTGACCAGTGGATTTTTCCCTATCAACTTTAAGATCATAGTGTCAGTTTAACTGTCTATATCCACTTATATGTCAAGTTCACTTCCAATTTTATTTCTTCTGAGATAATTTGGAAAAATAATAACTTTGTAGAGTATAGTGTTCCCATCCAGGAATAAAGTATACTTCCCAAATTATTTTGAAGATGGTCTTAGGCGACTTCTGTGAAAGGGTCGTTCGACCACCAAAGAGGTCACGACCTACAGGTTGAGAACCGCTGTTCTATTGTCTGATTTTATTGACTTTTATTCAAATTCAATACATTCCTTATCATGTTAATTCTTAAGAATATAATTTTGTCATTAATATGAACTAAGTAATTTTTCTAAGTAGTATTGCTAAGATGTAGAATGATGAGTATGAAAATTTTTATTTAATTTTTATTTATGATTTATTTTGTTCTAAACCATCCCATATAACTTGCTGTTTTAGTTCTTATGATGCCTCATGTAATTTGCTTAGCTTTGTTAATTAAATAATTGTAGAAGAATATACCAGTAGTGATTTTATTATTTTGAATAATGATAACTATAGTTTCTATTTTTCTGCCATTAATCAGAAATTCCAGAAAAATGCCAAATAATATCACCAGAGTATCTTATTCTGATTCCTGAATACAATGGGAATGAATACCTGTAGTGATTTGCTAGTAAGCTTGACATTGGTATTAAATTGAAGGAGATTTTTATTATCTTAAGAAATTATTATTCTATTCCTTTGATTAAGAATATTATTTTTTTTAAAAAAAATGAACAAGTGCTGACTTTTGTCAAATGCATTTTTAGGGCACAGTTGGTACAGTGTTTGGAGACCGGCTCACTCGAATCTGAAGCCCTCTCTGCCACTCTGTAGCATTGCTATCAGTTTTATCATTTGCCAGATGGACGCAGCAATGGTTCCTGCCTCATAGAGGTTCTATAAACAGCACATGAGCGAAGCCTTTAACCTGTTATGCGTGGCCTTTGGATTATAGTAGGCACTTAATAAGCAATAGCTATTACTATCATCTATTCAGATGATGACACATTTTTTTCTATGGAACAACTTAAAATGAAAGAATGTGAGCAAAGCAAGTCTGACACGAATCAGAAGACAGTGACTTACCTTATTAAGAGCATATATCTGTCTACCCTGTGTTGGAGCACCTATGGTTCAATTCACACCCTATTGTCTTCCTTCTCAGTATGTCACTTACCTTTAAAAAAATGGGTTTGCTTTGCCTAGTCAGCAAGATTAAGAAACAAGTTTGTGTTCTGCTTTTCAGAACTCTATTTATTCACTTATGGGGAGGAAGGATGGAGTTAAATCAAATACTAATTTTTGAAACTCTGGATTTTTTAGTTATAATGGGGGATAATGTGAGATGTGTTTATTTTTTGTCATGTAGCAGTGTATATTTTATCACATATTTTTGTTTGTCTTGTTTTGTTTCGTTTTTATTTTGAAAGGCCAGGGAAGAGAGAAAGGCGGAGGAGTGTAATGAGTTTGGAGAAGTAGGCAGGAACTAGAACATGTATTACGTTAAAGGTTATTCCAAGTATTATTTTGGACTAAATCCTAAGGTCAACAAGGAACTTCTAGAGGATTTGAATCAGGGGAGAGACATGATACAATCTATGTTTTACCAGGATCTCTAGTCCAAGAAGAACACACTTGGGGGCGGGCGAGCTATTCTTGGGTAGTGAAGAGAGCGTTAGGAAGTAGTCCAAGTGAAATGATATGGTGGTTTGGACTCCGATTCAAGGAAGAATGCGACAGGTTGAGAATAATCAGCGGAAGACAGAATAAAATGCTTGAAGTGTCCCCTAACCGGTTTGGCTCAGTGGATAGAGCGTCGGCCTGCAGACTCAAGGGTCCCAGGTTCGATTCCAGTCAAGGGCATGTACCTTGGTTGCAGGCACATCCCCAGTGGGGGGCGTGCAGGAGGCAGCTGATCGATGTTTCTCTCTCATCGATGTTTCTAACTCTCTATCCCTCTCCCCTCCTCTCTGTAAAAAATGAATAAAAAATATATTTAAAAAAATGCTCGAAGTGACATATCATTGAAGTTAATAGGCCCAAGAACTATGGGTTCTCTGCGTCACTGACGTGGCTCACGACAGGTCAATGGCCTTTGCTTTAGATAATAGCTGCTGTCCAGAAGCACCGGCTTAAAGTCTTTTTTCTACGGAGTGCTCCTAATTAACCATTGACCTCATGTACAAAGTTTGAAATGCAGTTCCACTGTGACTGAGGATGGATGAAAACTGTGATATGGGAGAATCACACTGCGTTAACTGTGCTTTGGGCCCTGGTGGGTACATATTACCAGGCCCTAGCGTGCCATGATTTTAGCTAGTAATTTATGATGGTGAAGGAACCAGCTAACTAAACTTGTTAGAAAGGTATATAATATAAAATTAAGGACTTTTTGTGCATGGATTTTGTGATATCTTTTTTATTTTTATTTGTTATATATATATATATATATATATATATATACATATATATATATATATATATATATATATATATATTTATCTTTTGACCCCCTCACCCACCTCTTTGCCCTACCCTCTGCCTCTGACAATCACCATTCTGCTCTCTGCAGCCACAAGCACCTATCCCACTCTGCCCAACTCACCCGCTCAACACAGTGCCCCCGAGTGTGGTGTGCATATTTTGTCTCTACATAATATTTAGGAAATTGTGAAGAGTATGAGGATTAGTCACTTACAGATAAAAGCAAGAAACCCACCGTCACCATCTACCATTAGTAAGGTTATTTACGTAATCCTCAATTTTAAGATACAATAGGTTATCTAAATATTCTGTGGAACCCTAACTTGATATTGTTACCATTTTTTATGGGACATTAAACTCTGTCTACTGCTACTGTTAGTAAAGTTCACTTTACAGAAATGTAATTTGTGCACTAAAAAAGTATACAAGTTGTGTGACTACTTTTTATTCATACACATTTTATAATTGTGGTTACATTGCTTTATAATTTTATTAAAATTATTCATTTTATTGTAAATTGATTTTGTGATAGAGGTAACATTTAGTGCCACATATGCTGGAACATCCTTGTTAAGTGATATTCTCTTTAGAATGGAGGGCCTTTTGAAAGATAGATGCTGTAGATCCTCCATCTACCTTACCAGGTCATGCTGTATTGGGTTCAGCTTCCTTTCCATCGCCTCACCACGCCTCGCCCATGCAAGCCTCTGGCTCTCTCTTCAGCCGTCTTCTATACTCCCTATGGGCTTGACAGAAACTTCTGGATTCCTTTCAAAGAGGAAGCTTGGGTGTGTTAACGCAATCCTCTTCGCTTAACTAATTCTCAGCTTTGTTTTTCAGTCACATTTGGCTGCCTCTTGATTGTGGCTTCCCTTCGTGTTGGTATTTATCCACGATCCCAGAGTGGGTGGGGATGGAGGGGGCACAGCTAAGCCTGCCACCCAATATGCTCTCAACCTGCTCCGGAAGAGAGGATCAACCCTTGCTGGGAGGATTTATCACACACACGTCTTCTACCTCTGTTTCCCTTCGCCTTCCCACTCTCCTGGCTGAAACATCTGCTTATGACATCTTTCTTATCCTCGGGGCAACCTGTCTCCTAGCCTTCTTAGACAGAAGGTGTTTTCACTCTCACCTCTGCAAGAAACCCTATAGACCAAGTTTCATTTTCAAGGGAGGGGCCTCTGGAAAGCTGGGCAGTAGGGATTTTCCAAGCAGAAGGTGACTTTGCTTTAATTTCTGAGGAGCACAGTCGAGGGGTAGACACTTGGGTGCAAGCTGGGCTCTCTGGTTCCTGCTCTGAGGCTGCCAGTTACCCGCTGTGTAAGTTTGGGCAAGTTATATAATTTCTCTGTTCCTCAGATTTCTCATCTTTAAAATGATGATACTGGCAGAACCTTTGTTATACAGTGGTTGTGATGGCAAAAAAATAGTTAATGTGGAAGTAGCTCAGAACAGTGACTGATAAGTAGTATTTGATATTTGTTAGCAGTTATTCTTTTATTATTATTATTATGAATAATAAAAATTATCTTTCTTCTATATATTTGGAGACATAATATCAATAGAATATGGTAAAGTGATAAATGTAAATATTTTCCTATATAGAATAGCTGTTGTATATTTTTGTATTTCCGTAACCATTACTAGCTACTAATAATATGAAATATGGTATAGTTGAAGGCCTTCTATCTGGTTCAGAGTCATTTTAAATCTGTAGTTGTTTATAATTAAAGAAAGATGGCAACAACTTCTAACCACTGTACTGCATCAAGGGTCTGTCTGTATATGAGAAAATGTACTAGTTTGAGAGCGTTAAAGTCTCATTATTGGTCATTACACTGTTTCCAGTGGTTTAGCAATAGGAAGTAAATGGTCTCGTAATACCTGTCACTTTTATTTCTTCATGACACGAAGATAAGTATATTTTAATTTTGTTTTCCTTTTATCTCAGTGCTTAACGGAGAGCGTAGCATTGGGATTGGGGGTGACTTTGTTTTCTTTCTTGTTTCAGTCTAGTAGTTTCAATGCCATTTCTACTGATTGGTCTCCTTTCTTTTCACATGACCTCACAACAAAATATTATTTTGTGTCATTAATCTATCTTTGATTTATAATCTCAGTGACTTTATCATTTATAAAATCTTAACGGTGTGTATAACAAAACAGAAACACAAACTTTTCCATTTTTCTCAAAATAAGGGATTTCAAACATTTGTGAGTAGCAAGAATTTTCCATTGACAAATATTCACAGGATCTAGATTGAACAGTAGACTTAATACATTATAACGAGGAACACTTCTAACCACTTAAAGTTTGGGGTTGCCTGATTTAAAAAAACAAAAACAAAACATAGAGCAGTGACAACAAAGGAAAAATAATTCTGTTTGTAGATCATTATATATGTTGACTGTAGTCTCTAGCTATAGGGAACGGCTTTGATTTTCTTGAAAATACAGTGCAGTTCCTAATCTTCTGGCCTTCAGCTACACAGCCTCTCAACTTAGAACATATCCACTCCTTCTCCCCTCAGGCATGTCTGCTTGCCCTGTAGGTCCCAGCTTCCTTGTTATTTCCTCCTGAAAGTGTCATCTCTGTGCATGTTTTTATAGCACCTCCTCGAATATGTCCACTATTATATAATTGCTGTGGGTGTATCTGTCTTCCTCATTGGACTGTGAGCTCAGTGAGGACAGGCATGACATTGGCCTTGATCACATAGTAGCTTTACTTCAGAGCACAGCACTTAGAGCATTTCAATGGGCGATCGATATTTGTTGAACAAATTAATTTGGAGTAGACTGGAATAAGTTTTGTTTTTACCTTTGTGTATCCTTTATCTAATTACTAATACAATAGAAGCCCCCTTTCTGGATCAGGACCCATAGCTGTTTGTCATTCATTGAGTAAGAGAAAACATACAATGATCTGTGTTTTCGCTGTGTGCAACAAATCAGACAATCAGATCAAGTATTCAAATGGTCTCTCCTTAAGTGGTTGCTGTATAAGATCAAGGAGGTGATGTGATTTGACTGACTTTGTATTTTGGGCAGTTCCCTTAGCATATTGCTATGGGGATTATGGTCCCCTAAATCAGATACCTCAATTTTGCCTTACCTCTTCACCATACTTCCTGCTTTGATGATATCTTTCTGCTTCCTATAGCTTTTCTACAGCTTCCTTGGGCCTCTGCAATGGTACTAATCTCAGGGTCCCACTGTCCTCAAATATTCTGCTTCATACAAGTCCATGTGGTCTCTAGTTAATGGCAGCTTTATATGATCAAGAATGGGATTTTTCTTGATGGACTTTATAGCTTTAGCAGGTCCCTTAGCACATTGCTATAGGAATTAAAGTCAATTATCTGCGATGAAGCCAGACTGTGTTGGTACCACAGAGTGCTATTAAAAATATTGTCTTAAAGGGTTCCAGCACAAGTTTTACATGCACACTGGTCCTGTAAAATATGAGATCCACACCCTATTCCGCAAAAACAGTAATTGACAAGAATCACATCAGTTAGATTTTATTGTGCACTAAACATTTCTGTGAATTGTACTTATGTCAGTTCGGTTTGCCCTCTTTCATTTCAGATTTTCATTTGTACTTTGCGCTCTGTCTCTCACCTTTGCTTACTTTATGAATACACTTTTAATACTTAGTCAACTAAGAGTCATGTTCATATCTGTATCTTTTGAAAATTTGAAGTCAATCATAGTTTTTTTCCTTATTTAAATATTTTTCAGATAATTGACTTTAATTCCTATAGCAATGTGAAGCAGAATATTTGATCTAGAGCACACAATGACTAAAACACAGCTAAATGTCATTTTGTTGATTTTAAATAACTCAAGCACGTATATGGCATATATTTCTTCAGCTATCGAGTATATAATTTTGTTTTTGAAAGAACCATTGATTTTTTTTGTTGGCAGCTTTTGAATCTCCTTTTTTTCTTTGTTAAGATAAGGGTAGGAATCTTCTTTTCCCCATGATTCACCAGGTTAGGCAGAACATCACAGACCCTCAACAGCTCAGTTGTATTAGGAACAGTGTAGATTGTGTGTGAAACAAAAACCAGTCCTGGGTTACTCAATCACTAAGTCATTTGGGACAAGTCACTACACTGCCAGTCTGGGCTCTTAGCTTGAGGCTCTGGACAGAATTCACCGCCATCTCTGAAGTTCATTGTCTCCAATTTATAAAATGAGCAGTTCTAAAATTCTATTCTTTTCCACACATGTTTGACCTACTTTGGTCAGTGTCCAAGTCTCTGGAAATATTTAATTTATTGCAGCTTCACTGCTTTGAAATTTGTTTATTGGATCTCATAAAGACACATGAGAAAATGTTACATTGTGTGTGAATATTATAGTAAAATTGATTGGAATGTGCTGGGCTTATCATACTTAATCAGCTATGGGATTGTTTTTCTATTTTTACAAAGTAAAACTCCTTCTTGGGTTCCAATGTTTTATACACTCTGCTCTTCTCAAATAAATAAGTTCTCCATTTTTTTCCTTTTCCTCTTATTTCACCAGAAATATCTTTCACAGTATTTGACTATTCTTTGGTCACAATTTATGCATGATTGTTCTTACTTTAATGGGGTATTACTATTTCTGCTGTCTAGGGTAAATTACCAAAACACTTAAACATGGACATCATGAGGGTTGACTGTGGCCAGAATGTTTAGCAAAGTTGTCTTTTTTTCTTTCTTTCTTTGTGAAATAGGTTGCATGAGACACTGGTGTTGTCATTCTAATGGGTTCTCTTTGAAATTGATGGCCCAGTTGTGACAAGTCAAAGTATCCATATGATGTTATAAAGTGCTAAAGAAAATTAAATGAACAGTTAATTTAGAAATGGGGTCTGAGCTATAACTCCTCTCCCTGGAAAGGGAGGATATTATGGGCAACATGCACATGGGAAATGATTTTTTTCTGGTAATAAAGTTAGGAAAATAGCAACCAGAACAGAACAAAACTATTCATGATGCCGTTCAGTATGTAAAGAACAAAAAAGAATTTTCACTGTGCAAGAACCTCTACTACTATATGTTTGCAATGATGCCTCCATGCAAGGGGAAACAGATGTTTATCTGTTTTTCTTTTGGTTTTATTTTCTCTTAACACTGCCATTTTGTCAGTACGTGGTTTCATAAAGCTGTAGGATTCTCATAGGAAAACGACCGAGGCCGTGTGCTTTGGAAGCTGATGTGTTGATTTTCTGGCTGGATAGCAATATTTTATTGTAGCTGGGGGCAGTGTGTGACTAGGAGTGTTAGAGGCAGGAAGTCTAACACCACCAATACCATGTCTAGAACTGAGCCATCGCCTGTGTGTTATGTGCTTCATGCCATTGAATGAATATTGTGTTACTGGGGGTTGTTTTTATTATTTTGTTGTTTGAATATCAGAGGTTTGTCAGATGGCTCTGTTTCTTTGGAACACGAGATGGAAAGTTTTGTTGCAAAGCTTCTTTCATGGAGATAACTTTATGTCTTGGCGATTATGTCCCATAAAACTTGATCGGAAATCATCTTTGTGAGTTGCCGCCCTGTGTGCTATTAAAAGGTCGGAAGTGGAGCATTAGTTTTAACTCAGAGCTATGTTTGCCCGGCGTGTCTTTTGGCCACGTTCTTCATCTTACCACGTTCTGCCTACAGAACATCACTCCCACCAGCCTTTCTTCAGGGACTCAATAGCCTTGTACAACCCATCCCTGCTGTACATCACAACCAAGCTTTGTGGGCATCTTCCTTGGCTACTTGCATTGCTAATACTATATACCATTGAGGTTCAGTCATTCACCTCTCCTGTCATGGAGTCCTCAGTGAGTATTAATTGAACATTTGGGGCAGATTTTTTTTGACTGAAATGAGTATGCTTTAATGCCAATTCTTCCTTACTAAAACTTCTTTGTTTCCACTTGCATTTTGCACTTGCATTTTGTAGCCATGTCACCCTGGTTTTATGTCTTTACTGGTTGGCATCTTAAGATATTCATTTCAGCTGTTACACACCTATATGCTCCCTGTAATTTTGTGCCTGATTAATTTCTATTGTATGTTAGTTAAGCAGAACCTGAGAGAGTGCCTGTCTTCCAGTATTGTACACCGTTTATCTTCTTTCCCAAGAACACCTTTTTTGAAAATCTTCACCCAAGGATATGTTTCTATTGTTTTTGTTTGTTTGTTTTTTGAGAGAGAGGGAGAGAGAGAGAGAGAGAGAGAGAGAGAGAGAGAGAGAGAGAGAGAGAGATATTGGCTGCCTTGTTGGGGAGCACAAGAGACTTGTGGACAGTCTGAGAAAAGGGAAGTGTGTGGAAGGCTGCCTGCCCCGTTTATTGGAATTCCGACATAGGGGAGACTTAGCGGAGTATCGAAGGCGGCTCCCCTAATTATTCCTTGATCTTTCCAAACAAGTCTGTGCACGTGCAGACCCCCGGGTGTTTACTGGAATCCTTATGCTTAGTCCCTGGATGCCCCTGCCTAGAGGACAATGTAAACACATGTGTCCTCCCAAGATTACTCACCTACTGATTGTATCTAAGGATAAAAATGCCAATAAAAGGCAGGAAATCAAGGCTGCCTAACTTCTTCAGCGGGGCCGTCCCTTAGCCCTCTCCCCCACAGTGAAACTGTCAGAGTAATCTTTCATCCATTGTTCAGGGGCTGCTGGTCAGCCCCAGCACTGCTTCCCATATGCACCCTGACCGGGGATGAAACTGTAGCCTAGGAATGTGTCCTGACCAGGAATTGAACCCGCCACCTTTGGTGCAAGGGGCGATGGCTCCAATCAACTGAGCCACTTGGCCAGGGCCCCCCAGAACACCTTTTGATTGTTACTCCAAACTCTTCTATGAGATGCACTGTATGAAACACGATTTCTTTCCTTCCTCCCCCCCCCCCCTTGAGTTGCATGTTTAATGAACCTGAGTGAAAAGAAGGGGGAGAAGACATTTTTTAAGGGGAATAGAAGTCAGAGTCATCTTTTGCTTTCCCTGGAAACAGGTTGCTCAGCATCCAAGGTGGAGTCTAAACTATACAGATATTTCTTCATCTTTTCCTTTAAAGATAAATAAAGGACAAGTGTCAGTCCGGTGTGGACAGGCTGTTTCTTTGTGCCTTAATGGCCACGGTCGCCCAGATGTTGAAATCCTCTAAGTGGGAAAAGAATTTTCTTTCAGCTTCTTTTCTGCTAATGGTGTTTATTTGATGTAAATATTCAGTTCTTAGCTTGATAATGGGTGTCCCAGGGAATCAAAGAGATATAAGAGGATTCTTAGCATATGTTTATTCCCATTTAAATTATGTTTTATATCTCTCCACTGGAAACTGAAAAAAAAGTGTTTTCCTCCCAAAAGTCAATTACTCTGCGTGGCCTTATTACCCCAAGGTTGGGCTTTCTTTCTTTTCAGGTGATAACCCACAGAATTGGCTTGATATAAGGGGTTAGTGCTGAAAGTTCATCCTCTCCTTTGGTTATACGTAACTCCAGGCATGAAGTGACCCATTTCGTTGTTTCTGAGGCCAATAATCATTCTTTTCTTTTGGCATCTGGCAGGCTAGGGATTTTTATTTAATTCACAAACTTACAGCTCATGTTGAAGTAATTTATGCTGGGAAGTGATTTTTCTAGCCAGTTGTTCAAATTTTTCAGTTAACGGTCGACATTCGATAGAACGTTTGAACAGGTGTACTGGGCTATAGATTGTCAGTGTAAGACTTTTCTCTTTTAATCTACCTTTCCTCCTTCAGAACCATAGGATTTTCTGAACATTTGTTCAGTGTTAACTAAGACAAGTTTAACTGTTACCTTCCCATGTCAGTGACTAATGCCCTAATACCCATCTTTGGTTCTCCTTATTCATACCTCCCTCTTCTTAAACTGAGACCTATATCTGTTTAAAAAAATGTGAACACTAGGAAGACTTTACTCAGTGATGACTGACTGGATTTTCTTTGCTGAGTCTAACCTTGAAAAGCATTGATAATTAAATTCCACAAACAAAATTAATTGTATCTACTAGTAGTTACAGATTTTTCCTCATCAAACTTTTGAACAAAACTACTTAAAGTATAAGGTACTAGCTAGAAATCCAATCAGAAAGTTAGTGCTAGTTCACCTCTGCATGTTCATAACCCATACAAGTAATCTATAATCACATTTAAAGATATATAAGCTCTATGAGAGCAGAGATGTTTTTCTCTCATTTTCTGCAGCAGCGAACATGCACACACACACACGCACACGCACACATACACGTACATACACTGGAAAGTCAAGATTGGAAAGTTCCCTGAACAGTTAGGGAAAGGAGAGAGACATTGTGGTGTCCTAGAAACAACCTGGGCTTGGTATCTGCTCGGGGTTGTTCTACTAACTGTGGGAATCTGGAACAAGTTATTAACAGCTTCTGGCTCACTTTTATCTTGTCTTTATATTAAGACAACATTTGGCGTTTACTTTTACATCAGTTATTAGTGTAATATGTGTTCGAAGGTGGAGAAGATGATGCTGAAGGGGAAGAATAAAGCTTTAGGCTGGAGAGAGGGTGGTCCAGATTTTCGGGGGAGGGGGCATTTCTCACTTTTCACTCTCACCTGTAGTTAGAGTTCTTTAGGGGGCTATAACCCAAACATACTGTGAATGAATTTGTACAGAGATTGAATAATGACCAGCATTAATAGGCAGGTAAAAATGCAGAAACAATATGAATACTTGTAAAAGCAAATTTTTTTTGAAAATATAGCAAAGGAAGCAACAATAAAAAAGAGTGTCATCATACAGATGGAAGTTCCTATCAGGCATATGTGCTGGGGAGGTCAGGAAATTTCATGTAGGACCTCAACCAACAGTGACCCAATCCTGAACCTATGCAGCTAATAATTAACACATGGGCTCATCATGCAATCAACTGTAAATTCTCACTCTTGAAGAATTGGCAGTCTTTCCTTTCCCGTAAAAGGATGAGTGCTGATGACTAGGAATCATAAATTAAGTTATAAAAGCAGGATTATTTAATGGATTAGGGTCATAGTTTGTTTAATAAGTAAACGGTTGGTCTGAGTGTTTATACTAGCTGAAGTTAAAAAATGATTTGTGATTTTTTTCTCTTTGGTTACGCATTTGATTACTAACTATTGTCAAGTACAATTGTTAGGTTACATCACTAAGAATCTAAAATTGTATTCCATTGCCCAGAAAATTAAATCAGATTCCTTAGCTTGACTCTGAATGTCACATGCAATCCAAATGCCTATTCAAGTGCATTTTCTTTCAGTACTTTCCAGTCAATGGTGCCTCAGGTTTTCTCACAATCAGATGGTATTATTTATGCTGGGTCTATATTAGCTGGAATATGCTCCTACTTTGGATTCAAATTTTATTCAGTCTTTAGTATTAACCTCAATTGCCACCCCATCCAAAGTCTTCTCTGTTTGCAGCAGCATTTATTCATTCTTATTTATTATTCATTTATTCATGTATTCACAACCACTCCACAAATATTTATTGAGCACTTTCTATGGTACAGGTTGTCCTTTCCTAAACATGAGTTTTATTGTAGGTAGAGTCATATCCAAGTAATTATACTGAGATTGTATTTTAATGTTTATTTTCCCACCTCTGTAAAAGTGATCTCATAATGGCAATGATTATGGGTTGTTTGTTTGTTTTTTTTTAAGGAGAGATTATGATAGTGTAAAGCATGACTGGGCAGGGAGTTAGGAGGCTGGTTCTGTGTCTCCTATTGGCTGCAACTTAATTTGGGGCTAATTCAAACAAGACATTTATTAAGCTTCTCTCAAGTTTTTTGCAGTGTTAGGCACTATAGGTGATACACAAATAAATGTATTTTATATATGTTTGTTACTGACATGCATTAAAAAATTATTTTATAGAGCCAACAATCTAGAAGAAAGACCCTTAACCTGAGACCAGAGGAATGAATGTTTTAGCTCCAGATGATTTTAACCTAATTTTTGTATATGCATTTATATGCATTTTTATGAAGAGATGGTGAATAGCTTTTAGATGTTAAAAGTGTCACTGAGCCCTAGCTGGGTGGCTCAGTTGGTTGGAGCATCATCCTGTGAGCCAAAAGGTTTCTGGTTTGATTCTCAGTCAGGACAGTTACAGAAGGCAACTGACTGATCCGATGTCTGTCTGTCTGTCTGTCTGTCTGTCTCTCTCTCTCTCTCTCTCTCTCTCTCTCTCTCTTTCTCTCAGAATCAATAGAAACATATCCTTGGGTGAGGATTAAAAAAAGAAAAAGGTGCCATTAATCATTAAAAAAATGAAGTTAAAAAGCTCATTATCTCAAAGACCAGCTAAAGAACAAGAGCCATAGAAGAATAACAATATGCTAAGCTGGGTTTGGAAAATGGTAAAATGGTACCTGCCTGTGGTCATTTAAGGAAAGGCTTTCTGAAAAAAATAACTCTTGGAGTATTTGCCAGCTATCTTCTGGCTTCAGCTTCCTCATGGAGAAAGAAGATGAACTATAGGATCTCAGTTATTCTTCCCAGTTATAAAATTTGTTTTTTCCTTGATTAGATTATGAAATGCCTATCAAAATGCCGGCCACATCATGGGGATTCAGAAAACATCTGTTCATTATTCCTGAAATGAAACTTTTAAAATGTGTTGTCCCAAACATATCCACTATCTTGAGTTAAAATTGCAGAATATTATAGCATTAGCTTCCCAGTGTTTCATGAATGAAAGGAAACTTAACAGATGTTTATGTCATTGCTCACACTCTTTCACTTGGCAGATCAGAATGTTTAATTCATTAGTCTCCTTTATTGATTCATAGCACTTTTAATACCTTTATATTTTTAGTATGCTTTCCATTACAGCATTTTGGGTCTCCTCATCAGTCTTTATGCTTTGTGAGGGTAGGAACTATCTCAAATCCACCCAGTATTATCCAACACCTAACACATTTCACCAAAAGGGAGTTTAATAAATGGTGAATGACAAGTGAAATACAGTGGAACCTCATTTCTCGACCTTAGTTAGTTCTGGAAGGCTGTTCCAAAACTGACTCATTTATTCCCATTAGAAATAATGTAAATTGAATTAATCCGTTACAGACCCCCAAATGATTCCCTGTTTTAACCTTTTTCATATACAGTACATGTCTATTGTACTGTTTAATCTATAAATATTTTAAAAACAAAAAGTACATGAAATGAAAATTTAACAAAAATGAAAGGTACAATAAAAAAACAAAATTTAAAAATAATTATAAGCAGTGATGAAAGCAAAAAAAAAAAAAAAAGCAAAACGCACACACCCACACACACACAAAAACACAAAAATATTCACAGCACAACATCCTGAGATTTTAACAGTGGTAAACTGACTCATATTCGCGCATTCTCTTTTTTGTCTGTCACCTGAGTGGTGCATGACTGATCATACAGATATCAGCATGAAAGGGTTGTCAGGTTGGGAAGTGAGTTGTTCGGGATGGGAGGTGTTCCAGAAATGAAGTTCCACTGTAATCTGTAAATTGCCTACTTCAGTATAGCACAGACGGCAGGTTCAAGGCCCACACTACCTTGTCCTGTGTGACTTACTATAGGCAAGTTTCTTAAACTCTCTGCCCTCAACTTCTTCATCTATAAAGTAGAATAATGACAGCATCTACCTCATAAATTTACCGGATTAGAATTAATTCAATGCTTGGGAGGATGTCATAAGTGAGGAGAATCCAGGTTTGTGGGGACCTCAAGCTTGTATAGTGCCTCATCCTCTTTAAGAATGAGTGTCAATGGTGAAAACAAAATTTGTCAACTAGGACATTTTTAAGGCTTTATTTAAATTAGGAGAAGAAATCATAAATTACAGAAACAAAAACATTGAAAAATACCAAAACAGTCCAAAATATTACCATCATGATTAGTAAACATCCGGATTCATCTTTATATACTTTATTTCTTACAAATTTTTGTCTGCATGCACTCATACTTCCTCTTTTATATGATAATGATTTTTAATATTTTCTATAGAGAGAATACAAAGAAATGTTGTT
Organism: Myotis nattereri; assembly: GCF_964212035.1. Classification (NCBI taxonomy): domain Eukaryota; kingdom Metazoa; phylum Chordata; class Mammalia; order Chiroptera; family Vespertilionidae; genus Myotis; species Myotis nattereri. Next base: position 60,517,355 of record NC_138080.1, on the reverse strand, counting down.
CTTTTCTCTACCAAAGTAAATTGAAATTCGTTTTTTTATTATTGATGGTTTAGGAAGTATTTTCATTTACCTTTATAATGCATTACCGGCTTCACCCTCAGGCAGTTCTTGTTTGGAGGGAAGCTTGGGAGAAGTCCAGCTTCGGGGTTTCACTTGGCATGATCTCAGAGAGGCACGTGCTTCTGCAGTGGCTCCAGCTTGGCTAGGTCTTCACTGCTCCCTCTTGGCTCCCCATCCCCACCCTTGTGGGAATGTCTTGTGCGAGTTGAGGGAAACTTGGCTGAGAGCCTAGGACACAGTGACCCAGATGGGTTGTATTTACATCCTTAGAGTCACCGATAAGGTCTAGATACCCCTTGAGGTCTATTGGGGTTCGATTGTCTTTGAAGTCCAAGTAGATTGGAGGAAATGCTGGCAGCCTGCTGGCTGATTACACTTGCTGGTAGTACCTGCTGCAAACCCTGGGTGACTTCTAGGAGGTAGAAGGTGACCACCCTCTGGGGCCACCCTCCTTGTGCCCTGAGCCCCCTGAGCTATGGCAGTTGCTTCCTCACTACAGGCAACGCCAAATGCAGGCATTGGAGCCCCAGTGACTTTGTGTTAAATCTGCCTCTCATTCCAATTACCCCACAAATTAGAACTTGCCATTGTTATCTTACACTTTCATTGCCAAATGGTTTTTTGGTAAATGCCTAGGACTTGTGCAGTGAATGTCCTTTGTGATCTCATATACTTTTTTTAATTTTTAGGAATAATTATTTTTCTCCACTTTACCCCAAACAGGGTAGAATTTCAGATGACCTGAACTTTTAATATAATGGATTTTTAAATGGGTTGCACCAGACAAAATTTGTGTTTAATACTTCATGAGTATATTAATATAAATCTTATTGAAATAAAAATGCTTTATTTCCTTCATTTTTTAAAAAATATCTTGTTTATTGATTTCAGAGAGGAAGGGAGAGATAGAAAGATCAATGATGAGAATCATTGATCGGCTTCCTCCTCCATGCCCCACACTGGGGATTGACCCCACAACCCAGGCAGAATTGAACTGTGACCTCCTGGTTCAAAGGTCAACGCACTCAACCACTGAGCCATGCCAGCCGGGCTATTTCCTTCATTCTTAAATATCATTTGTAGTGGATGTCATTCAGTGACCATATTCTCTTTCAGGAATAAAGAACTTGTTATCTCACCTAGTGGGAGTGCTACTTGCTAGAGTTCTCAGCGGACAGTCTTCTCTGGGAGAAACTTTCCTTTCAGAGAGCACACCCACTCCCCAGGGCAACCAGTGTTCTTTGAGGGGAGGGGAGGGCCGTAAAGGCCATTGTTTCCCCAATTTGTACAACTGCAGAGGGCCACCCCGCTGCCCAGCTCCACAGACCCCAGTCACTGAGTGCCGAGTGGCCTCCCTTCTTCCTCTGCCCATGTCTGCTTTCTTGCCTTCCCCTACAGGTAGTGATTCTGCAAACCTCCCCCAATCTACCTCCTGCATGTGAATTAGTCAGAATCTCCTCCCAGAGAACCTGCTCTGAAATAAATTTTTTAAGCACAACCTTTTTAATAGCAGCTTTTCTGGGGATGAGGATAGAGATTATTTATATGATGTGACCCAATTTCAGAAACGTTCAAATTGAAAAAAAATAAGTGCTTCTTACAGTCAAGGAAGGGCGCTCCACACACGTGCTATAATTGCTTGCTACGTGAACACGCTGGCTGCCACCAATAACCTGAAGCACTTAGAAGCCTTTCATGGAAGCCATTATCTGAAGAAAGGTTAAAGATTGTTGTTCTTTCCTTTCCTCACTGCCCTTTTCTCTTTACATGCTCTCCTAGCTTGATCTCCTCTGAATTCAACGTTTTAAGCCAATTATTTCTCCAGTACTGCCATCTCTTGAGCTTCTAATTTGCATATTTGTCTATCTGCCAGAGCATTTCTTTGATATCCCACCAACCTCCCAGACTTAACATATCCAACACTGGATGAGTCATCTTCCCTCACACCAGACCTATCTCTGTCCAATCTCAATCACCACTGCCCTGACCTTCCAAACCATAAAACCTGTTAGTTATCTTAGACTCTTCCTCCTCCCTCATCCTAAAATTTTGACAGCCAACAAAACTTGCCAATTTTGCTGGGACATAGTACTCCAATAAGCAATACTTTTCAGTTCCTATTGCTGCTTCCTCAATTTAGCTCCTTAGCTGGACTGCTATAATAACAATTGACTCATTTTCCTACCTTCAGTCTTGATTCCTTTAAATACATCTTTTGCACAATGGTCAAGATGATCTATATCACACACTCTGTATTTATTGCTCTTGACACCATCAGCCATACTTTCTAATTACTTGTTTGTTTCCTGACATTCTGAGGTTTTTTCCAGTGCTGTGTCCTTAGAAGAAGAGTGACTGGTGCATAGTAGGGGCTCAATAAATATTTGATGAATGTGTAAGTGATTGAAGGAACCAGGACTAAATTTCAGTTGTCTTCCTTCTTCGCATGTATAATGAGCAAATTACTTACTTTCTCTGAGTTTTGCTTTATTTGTAAAATGAGGCTGATATTAATGATGCCTCCCATATTTTTCTCAAAGGTTCTTGATGAGATAGCAATGTAATATTAATAGATGGTGTTTTAAGTCCTTATTCGTCTTGCACAATCTCAAGTGCTATACATGTAAAATTTAATCTGCACAATAATCATAGGAGGTATGTTCATTGAGCATCTCCACTTTGCTGATTTTGGGTGGAGGAAACGAATCAAGGTATATACATGTCTTGAAGTCACCTAGAGAGTAAAGAATATCAGGACTTACAGGCACATAGCTGGGACCACTGTCAGCCTTGCCTGTGCGCTTCCTCATTTTGTGCCTATACTTAGTGAAAGTGATCCTGGATAGGAATCCTATGGCTTTATCAGCTGGAAAATATTTCCACATTTTTTTGTTTTAAGAACCTATGCTAACATTTGTCAAATATTCTCCCCATCTGCAAAGGCAACCATATGACCTGTCTTTTGATCTATTAATGTAGTAAATACATTAATAAACTTCCTGATTGTCACCATCCTTTCATTTCAATAATAAAATCTATTTTTGTAGTCATTTAATTTTATTCTGTTAACACACTGCTTGGTGAAATTTGTTGATATTTTATTTTAAAAGGTTGCATCTTTCATATAAGAAATTGCTATGTAATTTTTTTTAAAGATATCATTACATAATTTTGCTATCAGATTTTTGTGCCCTTGAATTAAACTAATCTTATATTATCAGAAGGATTTATAAGTTCCCTGAGTGTTTGGTAAAACCTGCATGAAGAAATCAGTCTTTTTATTACATATATTTAGACTAATCCTCAATCCAGTTTTTTCCATCTTCTTGAGTCTAGTTTGATAACATATATTTTCTTAGAAAGTCAGTGCTCAAATTGATTTGTATGAATGTGTAATCTATAAAAATTATAGTAATAATTGCCCTTTTACACTTTTAACGTATATAATTTGAGACTTTCCATTTTGGTTTTGATCAGATTTGTTTTAAAAAGAACTATATATATATTAAATTAATATATATATATATTAAATTAATTTCAGAGAGGAAGGGAGAGAGAGAGATAGAAACATTAATGATGAGAGAAAATCATTGATTGGCTGCCTCCTGCATATCCACTACTGGGGATTGAGTCAGCAACCCGGGCATGTGCCCTGACCAGGAATTGAACCCTGGCCCCCTGGTTCGTAGGTCAATGCTCAACCACTGAGCATGCTGGCTGGGCAAAAAAAAGAACCATTTCTTGATTTTACTAATTATTTTTCCTACTTCATTAACTTCTGTTTTTTTAGTAATATTTTATTCTATTTTCTTTGTAATTTTATTATTTTCATAGATTTTTGAGATTAATGCACAAAAATCATTTCAATCTAATTATTTTATATGAGAGACTATAGAATTTTCAATCACTATGCTTTTGCCATGTTTAACAGATACTTCTTATATAATTTTCAGGTTGGTTTTCTCCTTTATATTATCACTAGAGGCCCAATGCATTAAATTAGTGCAAGAGTAGGACTTCTTTCCCCCAGCTGCTGGCACCAGCTTCCCTCTGGCACCCGAGACTCGGGCTTCCCTGGCAGCCCCAGTTTCATCCAGAAGGTCGTCCAGAAGGATATCCAGTCTAATTAGCATATTACACTTATATCATTATAGATTATTTAAAAGGATAAATTTTCATATAAGTGAATATATTTTTAAAACCTTTTCTAGGCTTTTATTGACTAGAGGCCTGGTGCATGAAAATTCGTGCACTGGAGGAGGTCCCTCAGCCCGGCTTGCCCCCTCTCACAGTCCAGGAGCCCTCAGGAGATGTCCTACTGACGGCTTAGGCCTACTCCCCACTATTCAATTCAATAGTCCAATATACCAATACTGATTTGTGATCACAAAATGTGTCAGGTGTAATTTCAGATTTTTATAATTTTTTGAAACTTTATTTTAGGTCTAGTAGATAGACATTTTTTTGTCTAGGTCATTGATAACACGTTATGAATGTTTGATGTGTTCATTTTTTTATGTACTATTTCTGTAAGGTAGAATGTTTTCCTCTATCCCTATATATTTACCTAATATACATATTTACTACATACAACATTGTTTATTGTTCTAAAATTTGCCACAGGCATTGGTTAAGTGGAGCCAGCTCTAAGTGGTATGTGGGAGCCAATGGTTCAGTATTCAGGCATTTTGTGAACAAATTGTTAAACCACTGGCTGGAAATCAGTGTGGTGTAGGATATTTACATAATATAAATTGGCAAATGTTACAAATCAATGTGGTTTTTATTTTTATTTCTGAGAGCCAGCTTACTTGCATACCACAGACCATAGCCCTTTCATTTTTGTTTAGTATAAGTTTCTAAAAAAATTTAGAAATAAATTTCTAAAAATCTTTAATAACTTCTTATTTTCCCTCTATATAATTTTAAGCTATATTGTTAGGTGCATGAAGGTTCATGATTAATATATCTTATTATAGGTTGTAACTTTTATACATGTGCATTATCCTAGTACTTATTTGAATTCTGTTATTCTAGTATTAGTATTACTGCACTTTTTCATTATTTGCATTTTCAAGTTTTTTGTACCATTTAAATTTTTTTTTTAAATTATTGGGGTAACATTGGCTAATAACATTATATAGATTTTAAATGTACAATTCTATGATACATCATCTGTATATTTCACTGAGTTTCTACGACCTAAAGTCAGATCTTCCATCACCATATATTGGACCCCCTTTATTCTTTACTAACTTCCTCCCCTCCCTTTCCCTTTGGTAACCACCATACTGTTGTCTGTACCATTTTATTTTTGTTCCATTTCTTATAAATGACATATTTTAAAATTTATCTCTCTGTATTTCTCATTTTTAAAAACACAATCTAAGTGTCTGCCATTTAGTAAGCAGATACAGATTTTATCCCATCTTTGCATGTGTGGGTGGATATACTTGTATGTTTAGACTAACTACTTCCACATTATGTTGTATGTATATTTTTTACTGTGCTTCCTTTGCTTAAATTTTCTTTTTTGCCTACCATGGCCTTCCATCAGATAGGTTTAGTGTTATTTCCTTTTGGTTTGGAAATTATAGTGATATATCTAGGGTTTTCTTTTTCTGCAGTAAACTTTTCTTTCGATTTTTGCAATTAATCATCATGAATGTATTTCACTTTCTTCAAATAATCTTAACATGAGTTTACTTCTCCCACATTATTTCCCATATGGAGATTACTTAAGATTTGTCTTCCACCTTGTTAGTTGGAAAAGTGCATGTTGGGTCAGGGGTTGCCCCTGGTGGTGGGTATTGGGAATGCAGTGACTGCAAGTTGGCATATGAGAAATTTGATTATAGATGTTTTATAATCATGTTGGTGATGGTGATTTCACGGATGTATACAAAATTCTGCATACCATATACCTAAAATGTGAAATTATACCTCAATAAAGTTGATATTAAATGTGTGGTGGGGAATGTCTGCAAGAGCAAAGCTGTAGGATATAGAAAAGGCCCATTGCCAGTTGCATCTCAGGGAATTCTAATGGCACATACTTTCCAGCAATACTTTGTAGCTTGGAATTTGAAATTGGCAAAATAGATGTAGCAGAAAGATGAAATGTGGAGGAAATTCAGGGTGCTACTTAGGATATGACAGTGACTAACTGAGCCATCTGCTGGATAGGGAGGCAAGTGCAGCTAAGAGGTTAATAGTTGTGACAATGGGGACAATGTAGTTATAAATAAATTAAAAATAAAATCCAACAAACGTGATATGCACGTATTATGTATCATGGATGCTTTTATGTGTTGGAGGTACAGGACTAAACAAGATAAACAAGGTTTCTGACCACAAGAATGTCACATTTTTGCAAAATAAATAAATGAATGAGGTTTTAAAAAAGTACTTAGACCCAAATATACTAAATGTTAACTTGCTTTATGCCCCAAACTTCCTTAAATATCACATTATATCTGCCTTAAAGAGAAGTGTACGAGCTAGCATTTTTCAAAAACCCACAAACCCTTTTCAAGAATGTTTGCGCCTAATGATAAAAAATTTTAAGAAAAGCACATGGCCCTGGCCAGTCTGGCTTGGTTGGTTGAGTGTCATCCTGTGCATCAAAAGGTTGCTGGTGTCATCCCTGAGCAGGGCATGTGCCAGGTTGTGGGTTTGAATCCCCAGTCCAGGTGCATGTGGGAGGCAACCAATTGATGTTTCTCTCACACATTGATGTGTTTTTTTCCCCTCTCTCTCCCTTCCTCTCTCTAAAATCAATAAAAAATGTAAAAAAAAAATTTTAAAAGCACATGAACATATTGCTACATAGAACTATACTAAGAAATATGCCCTCTAACTATATATATGCATCATCATTGTCTATCTTATATGATAAACTTCCTGAGGTGTTTTTTATTCACCTTTTATGATACCATCTATTTAAGGAATGTTTTTTTGAATAGTCATGATAACCTAGCTATCCGAATTTTATCCCTGCCTTTGTCCTTGGCATTATAGATATTTAAATGTGTACAGTTTGCTTTGGAGACTTTCCAGTATAATTTAGCAAGTTGTATTGTTTTAAGTATTCCCAAGAAAAACGTTTTATTTAAAATTTATATTTAAAATACATATATTTTATAAACTTTGTATGAAATTGTATTTTTAAAAGAAGAAACGTCCTACCTAATCATTTACTTTTGTTGTTTTGATAAGCTGAGATTTATGGGCTCTACTATCATGTGTGTGGCTTTATGAGAGCATTAAATACCAACTTCAAATCTTATCTTTGCATGGATTACTTTTTCAAAATCACAGTAGTAACCATGGTAACGTGGTTGATATATATTTTTTAACTTACTAGTGAACACAGATTGTATCACAAAATTTTATGTTTGACATTTTCATAATATTCGTGTCAATTAAAAGTAGTGTGAAAGCAGTTACTGAAAAATGCTAGTTCCCTTAATGATAGACAGGAAAATCTGAGACATTTGAAGATATCAGTTTCTCAGCTGTATTCCAATGGGACTGATTAAGAGATCCACAGGAGTCATAGGTCTGCAAACTATAAACTGTGGGTCAAATTCACCAATCGTCTGTTTTGATAAATGAAGTTGTATTGGAACACAGCCATACCCATTCATTCATGCATGGTCTATGGCTGTTTTCACAATGGACTAGCAGAGTGACATCCTCAAGACAGACCCTACCAGGCCTATTATTACAAATCCTGATGTACTGTCTGGCCCTTTAGGGAAAATGTTTACCAATTCCTGCTTTATACAGGGGCAACAGATTTGTCCACTCTTACCTGCCACTACTTTCAGACTGTTATCAAATGACTCACTTTCCTCTGAATACACACTGCACTGGTTTGTGTATGTTCTTGCTCAGCTCTTTCTTCCAACTAAAATGTTGTTTCCTTTTAAAAACTCATGTCTAAAATCTGCCCATCCTTTACAGTGTGATTCCAATAACACTTCCTCCAAGAAGTTTTACAATAAAAAGAAAATAAAATTCCGTGGATGTAGCTCCCTTACATCCCCTAACATACTTGCTACAACCCCTGCCTCTTTCTTGCGCTTGTCTGACATACACAGCTATGATTCAGTCCAGTTTTCTACCTATTCCAGGCCTAACTGTTCCTTGCAGCTTAATGTGGCTGGAGAAAACACACACTAATCTTACCTCCATTCATGACCATGAACTTCCAATAGGCATGGCTCTCATCCCATACTTATTTTAGTTTATTCTCTTTCTTACCTTGATGGTGACTTCTTTCATTCTCCTCTGTCTTCAGCCCCTAACACCTCTTCCCCATCATCACTCCCTGCTGATGACTGTTAATCCTAAGTAACTGGGAAAATCAAAGCCATAGTTGGGAAGTTACACCTCCACATCGACCCACCTTCCAATAAAGGACAGCTACACTCCCTTACATTCTTTATATTGCACATTCAGTCTTGGTTTGCCTTCACTTTTAGTGTGTTTTAGTGAATAGATAAATGTCTTTACCGTATAAACTAATATTTACAACTCTTCTTTTGATGTTAAGTCTATGAAAATTTATTTCACATGTGCAACTAGGCAAGTAAACAAAGAGAATAAAATAAAGCAAACAGTCATGTGTTAGATATATTTTTCTCAGTGGGATAAATTACAATATTCGTATAGACAGGGGTGGGCAAACTTTTTGACTTGAGGGCCACAATGGGTTCTTAAACTGGACTCAGAAGAAGGAGCTGCGACCGTGTTTCCCGACGTTGCCATGTTAACACTGCTGCTGGTGAAGGTGTGGAGGGGAGAGCAAGAGAACCCTCCGCTCTTTCGGCTCTGCGGGCCGGATAGAACAGCCGAACGGGCCGGATCCGGCCCGCGGGCCGTAGTTTGCCCACGGCTGGTATAGAATGTAACATATTTACAGCTCTTTTCACAAGTTACTCCAGAATTAAAGCTCTTAGAACTGGCCAGATGTGTTGATATGCCTGTCCACTCTTCCTGTGTTTACCCTGGGCAGTGACATCCTGCTAGGCTAGCAGTGCCGGCCATCAGGTCAACAAGCACTGTGCAGGGAGACCAAGTCACAGGACTGCCAAAACTTCCTGTTTAAACCCTGTGAGCTCTCTGAGGGTCAGGCTAGGACTTAGGCTTCTTTTAATTCCCAGAAGCAGGCACCCAGGTGAATGAAGGACAAACAAAAGATGCTGATTAAAAGGACATTTTATGACCACATGCAATTTGTATGCCAGGCTTAACGACTCTTCTGTAGTTCTCCAAAAATATGGCAGCAAAGGAAGTGGACAGTGTATTTCATCCCTGTGTTTGCCTCTCATAAAGTAGTGAACCTGGTTTCAGCCACTTCTCTCTGACAGGTTTTTGTTGAGAGTCAAATGAGATAATGTTTGTGGGAGAACTTGAGTTCTACTTTGGAAGACCTGCTTTTATGCTAGCAGAGACGGTGGCTTTTTATTTATTATTAGCTTGGAGTGGGTCAGGTTCTTCCTACAGTAAGGAGCCTACACTTCCCAACCACAGAATTTGTGAAATTCCTTGCATGCCTCCTCCTCCTGACCAACCTGGAATGTGAGGTCATATTTTATGGCCACATGTATGACATTTAACTGAAGCAAACTACTTAATCTCTCAGAGCCTCAATTTCTTCACTGTTAAATAAAAATAATATCTTCCACATAACAATATTGCCAGGATTGAATTTGATAATGTACATGAAAATAATTTTGTAAATCTGAGAGCACTAGGTAAGCAATATGTAGCCTAATTAATATTACTATCATTGATAATAATTATACTAGAGGCCCGGTGCACAAAATTTGTGCAAGGGGGGGGGGTGTTCCCTCAGCCTGTCCCGCAACGATGCAAGTGTGCCTCCCCCCATCCCCGGCTGCTCCATGCCCACTGCCCAGAGGCCCTTCATTGCTGCGGTGACAAAGCAAGCATTCTGCCAGGCCGCTCATGCTGCCTGCTCTCAGCGGCCGCCCCGCTGGGACTGGGGAACTCCGGCAGGGCTGACAGGACTGGATGCTGCCATCTTGTGGCTATGGGCGCCGCCATCTTTGTGACAAAGTGATGGTTAATTTGCATATTACCCTTTTATTAGGTAGGATATTAATAGTACACATTGAGTCCTGACCAGAGAAAGGAATAGAATACTTTACCTTTTCAGGTGTTTTTTTGACCAACATGGATCACACACGCGCGCGCGCGCACACACACACACACACACACACACTTCTTTTTTTCTGAGAGAGAGAGAGAGAGAGAGGTGAGAGAGAACCATCTATTGGTTGGTCTCTAATCTTGGCTGTCTTAGACTTGCTGTGGGGCCCAGACAACTTGCCAAATGCTGATAACCCTACCCCATAGGATTGTGAAAGGACAGAACAGGACTGATAGCTGTGTCCCTAACCCCTCCTCCAAGAAAAAGCCACAGAATGTATCAGTTACTCAGCCTGCCCTTATCTCAGCCAATAAGAATGCAAGGGAAAACAAACTCAAGGCCAAAAGTATGCTGACCACCCCGCTGTCTTTGTGTAACCAGACCCTAGCTGTACCCTGCCCTTGCGTCACTAGCCCCCAGCCCTCACTCAACCAACCGGAATCGGCCAATCAGTAGTCTGAGTGGGCCATCACCCTCCCGACCCCAAGCCCTATAAAGTCTTTGTTCTTTCAAAACTTGGGGCTCTCTCGCATCCTGCCACTGTGCCGGTAAAGGAGGCAGAGGGACCAAGCCTGGGCTTGAATAAAGGCTGTTTGCTTTTGCATCGGACTCGGCTCCCTAGTGGTCTGTCTTTGGGGGTCTTGAAATCTGGGCATAACAATTGTTGTGAGGATTAAATGTGTTACATATATTCAGTGACTAATAGAGGGCCTGTGAGAAAAAATAGGTGCTCAATAATTTTTATTTTATTTTATTTTATTTACTTTGGGGAAAATTGAGATTTAAAAAATATTTAATCTTTTCATGGCATATTTTGGTTCTTTACCTATTTTGGTTCTTCCAGAGATATTTTGTAGTTTTCAGAGATCTTGTATACATTATTTAGCAGAATTTATTCTTAATTCATGTTTTTGGATGATTCTTTTTTTTTTTTAGTTGGGAAATAATATTGTTCATCTCTATCCTTTCTTTTTTATTTAATTTTGTTTTATTGCTTAAAGTATTACAAAGAGTAGTACATATGTCTCCTTTTTCCCCCCTTGACCTTCCCTGTGCTCAATAAATATTAATGTCCTTACTTTCTTTCCCCCACCCCCTATAGTTTATTTGTGTTTTTAATGGATAATTATTTCCCCTGAATTTTATTATAGGAAGTATTCTGGATGGATGGATGCTGGAAACCCATTGCCATAGCCAGCTCTTCTTCAATATTTAAGGCTGTATCTGGGCGTTGAGTAATGAGAATTTTGGTAAGAATGATTCGATGAAGGTAGTCTGCGGACTTTCCTAAAAGGCCACTTAAATTTCAGATATTTCAGGATGTGACTCTTCGTTAGAGGTCTGGGGGTGCGACAGATGCTTGTTCTCACGTGGATTGTTCTTATTTTGAAAGTAAATATAATAGGATTTTTAACTCTGTTAACCTTGATATACTCTCCATGTCTTGCTTGTGAATGTATTATTTCACTTACCTCACTCTGTTGTTCTTTAAATATATATCTCCTCAGTGAATTGTGCAGTACGGGTTTTTGTTACTCATGCCTTCAGCATAGACTAAATGAATCACAGAGTCTTAGTGGTTAAGGTGACAGTCAACGCTGCCATCTGCAATTCTAAAGCTTTGACAACACGAAAGAGGCAGACAAAAGTATCAAAATTCTGGGAGGTCCCAAGAGAAGTGATATTCCTAAATCACCAAGAAAGATTATTATACAGGGGCTCTCATGATGGCATGAGTGTCTTCAGTGACTTCCATTTCTATCCAATTCGTTCTCCAAGTGATATTCATTTGTAATTAATTTTCATACAGTTGCATGAAGTTAATCTAGAGCTATAAACCCAGGTTAGTATTTTGTGTTATTAATCTATGCTGCATAAAATATGTTGAACTATTTAAAATGAAAGAAGGATGAGAAGGAGATTAAGGATAATAAAAAAATTGGTGGTGATATTATTAGATTTGTACATTTTCTTAAAATTGGTGTGTATTAAAAACATATTAAAGAATTTTGCCCACAAGAAACAAAGCTGGAGGGCAGGCAACAAAGCAGATACATTCTAGTTTTATTAATTCTGAAAAAAGAACATTTATTCTTAAATTTGATTTAAAGATATGATAAACTACTAATTTAAATATCACCTTTTAGCTTAGATATTTAATCATTTTCTCTATGATTTTATTTTCCAGAAACCATATTTGAGGAGTACGTCCATCCAGTGCTATTTGTGTTTACTTCTGAACAGTCATTTCTTAACTGAGGCTGGCGTTCATGTCTTCATTTGGAGGTAATTTTATCTTTAGGCATAAATATCATCATGCTAAGTGCCATTCTTCTTCAATATCTTCCCTATGAAATGATGTATGTTCAGTTGCCTTACACCTTAGGTAGTCAGTATTTGGGGTATGAGAGAGGGCTGACGCAGAAGGTTTGGTAAACACTGAACATTTCTATATCCTAATAGGATTACGAAGAGTATTAACATCCTGCAGATAAAATGGACCTTTGGTATATAACTGCACTTGAAAGTACCTTCCTTATTAATATCCTGCATGATTTTCATGGCAGTAACAAAATAGATATTTAGGATTCAATCGCGTTACTTTTTTTTTTTTAATCTATTTCCTGACCCTGGCTTCTCCTATCCTTTGAGCCCTATCCTAGTTCATTTGGAAGCATTTCTTTCTTTCTCTAGTCTAGACCTTTTGTTTTTTTCTCCTAAAACATTCATATTTTCCATGCCGATTAACTTTTTTCTTCTTTCTTAGATGCAACTAGTAAACCGCGCCGCTTGACCTAAGCACCCAACCTCTAGCTCTGTAATCTGACTCAGGTCAGCCTTTATCTCACAGTATGGGGAGCCAGTAGATTTGCACAGGTAAACCTTCCTCGAAAGAAGGATTAGTGTTGGGTCCGTGCTTCTATGAAAATCCATCAGGGCGCAGCTATTTTTCATGAAGTTTTCAGAATCATCCCATAGTCATTTGGTCAGTGTATGTGTCTTTTGTCCAGATTCAAAATTTCTGTTTTACCAAAATGAGTAAGTATATGATCACTCAGCCTAGATTGGGCTTAACGTCTGTCATGTTTATGGAAAAGGCTGCTGCAAGCATAGCAATGATGTGCACAGCATACCAGGGGCATGTCTAATGTACTATAGAGAACATTTCAATTCAAAATCATTATATGATGGTGATTATTGCTCATTTTAAAAATTTTACTTATTTATTAGACTTAAAAGTCTGATGGGACCTCTACTTAAAGAAAAATAGTCGTTCAAAAACATTTACTGAGCCATACCACGCATTAGGTACTGTTTTTATTCATTGTAATCAATTGCACCCGGTTTTTATATGTTATGTCTTCATAACTTTGTCAGTCCCCAAATTAGCTTTAAATTCACACGAGGTTGTCCTACGTGTTTGGTGTTTCTGTTCCTCTAGGGATGTTGATGTATGAAGGCAAGACTAACACTCATCTTTTCACTCATCAGGACAAAACATTCTTGCTTGCTCTTTTGCCTTTAGTATTTATCAAGACGGTATTATGTTCATTCAAAATGCTTTACTTTTTGGTTTTGCTTTCAGCTGTATCAGTGCAAGCCTTCCAAAAACAGAGGCAAACTGGCAGGATGTAATAAGTGATTTGAAAAAATTTGAAAATCTTATTCAAGTAAGTCCTGGTATTTCCATAAACTATCTGATGTAACTGTTGTGGCGTAGCCCTGTCCCTGTGTTTTGCTGTCAGTCTTAATGCATCTCACTTGAAGCAAAAATATTTTTGTAGAAATTAGTGGGCCTTGTAGAACCTCAATTGAAATTTTTTACTTACAATTTTTGGATCCTAATTATCTTTAAATTCAATTAATAAATGGCCCAGCATGAAGAGCTCTCTGTCGCAACAGCCCAGAGATTTGCTGCTTCTACTAGAGCCATGGTTGGCAAACCACGGCTCGTGAGCCACATGCGGCTCTTTGGCCCCTTGAGTGTGGCTCTTCCACAAAATACTACATGCGGGCGCTCACGTACAGTGCGATTGAAACTTCATGGCCCATGCGCAGAAGTTGGTATTTTGTGGAAGAGCCACACTCAAGGGGCCAAAGAGCCGCATGTGGCTCGTGAGCCGCAGTTTGCCGAGCCGCAGTTTGCTAACCACTGTAGAGAAACCAGACATCTTTGGGGCAATTGCAAGGGGAATAGCCTGACCCTGGGGGAGGCTCTCTGCCTGTGGGCTAGAGAACCCCTCTCCAACCTAACGTCACCCACTGGGCTGAGAGAGCCTACAGGGTGGAGGGGCAGAGAAGAGGAGCCCACTGACAACTGTGTTTAATGACGTGTCTTCTGCCCCCCTGGGTGACACAGCAGGGACCAGCGGCGTCCCAGGGGCATGAAGTGAGCCACCCTTCCAAATCAGCACAACAAAAATTCTGAAAACGGAACTTCATTGGAATCTAAGCACACAAACATAGGTCAGACCCTGCATGCTGAACCTAATCAGGGTGACTGCAGGCTAAATGAGAACATTTAAATAAGATCAAGGTCTCCTGATGTAATGGCCAAAGTACCTGAATACCATTGAAACTCACTGATCATATTGAGAAGCAGAAAAAATTACAACTTGAGTGAAAAAAGATAATCAACACATTCTGAAACTGACATGGATTAGATGTCAGAATTATTACACAAGGATTTTCAAGCAACATCATAAAATTGCACCCACAGGCAATTACAGATATTCTTGAAACAACTGAAAAGATCAGAAAGTCTTTGCAGAGTGATACGCTATATAAAAGGAACCAAATAAGAAATTATAGAAATGAAAATATAATAACTGAAATACAAGCCATTGATACAATTACATAGAACAACACACACACGCACACTTTATTGCACATAAATATGGTGAGATCTGAACAAGGTGGGTGGATTGTATCAATGTAATTTTCTGGTTGTAATCTTGTACTGTGGTTATGCAGGATATTACCATTGGGGGGCAATGGTGAAGGATACACAGGGTCTCACTGTAATTTCTCTTATAATTATATACAAGTCTACAATTATCTCAAAGAATTTAATTTAAAAAGCTTAATTTAATGTTGTCAGTAGATTGTTCTCATATCTAAAGCAGTGCATAATTTTTTATATTACCTAATTTTCTTCCCTTTCAGTCTATACATATTGATGCCACTTTATATACTGAAAGTGATGCTCATGTGAGTATAGTTTTTGTTTTAAAATGACTGTATTTTCCAGTTCTCAAAGTCTAAGAAGTACATTTTTTATAAATTTACTAAAATATGTAGTTTTAAAATCTAAATTTTGGTGTTTTCTTATACAATCAATGAATTTTTATAAGTAATTGTTGAGATTGTGGGGCTTTGGAACAAAGAGCTACATAGATGCTTTTTTGATACAATATATAAAAGCCTTTTCCAACAATGTCAAACAAAATATATCATATAATTTTGTGATGCGATTAAATGCAAGAATCAGGTTACCTGATTTAATTTAAGGGTACCCAACATATCAGTTGTTTCCAGTGCTGTAGTATATTACCATCTTTAATCATATTTCCTACAAATTGCTTAAATGCATTTATGGATCACATTTTGCATGAATCTCTACAATAGTCAGAAAAGGATCCTGGCTGGTTTCTCTGTGAGAAAAGAAACAAACGCAACCCAGAAAACCTATCAGAATTAAATAATAGTATTGAACTTGTTAATGAATACCTTGGCATTGCCCAAGGCATGTATGGCTTCAGGCATGTTGCTAGTCCTTTTCTTGATTGGTTACTAAAAATCAAGAAACAATTCCTTGACTTCTTCACCTCATGGAAAACAAACTATGCCATGTATTGCTCAGAATAGGGAGTCCTCTCTGTTATTTCTCAATTAGAACTTCCCTGAAATAGAAGGGTTTGCCCCCACCAGGACTTTCGAAGTACTCTTGGAAAGAAGCCATAGCCAGAAACTAGGAAAAATAGATATTCATCGACCACTTAGTGCAGTGCACACAGAAATCGTCTCCCTCCTTTGGCTTCAGCATGCTTTCCATTTTTCTTTGCATTTATCCAAAGTAGACAGTAGTCAATTAACCACCAATTCTCAGCATCCTGAGATTGCTTTTTTAACCTTGCAATTCTTGGGTTGTAGAAAGAAATTGAGACTGACATTGAGATTTAAATCCTGACTCAGTCACTTTCTAGCTGTGTTACCTGGGTGCTTTTCTGAACCGTGGTTTTATTTTTTATTATTCTGCTAGAGGCCTGGTGCATGAAATTCATGCATGGGTAGGGTCCCTAGGGGCTGCTGGCTGCTGGCCAGGGCCTTCCTTCATTCCGCACTGCCCCCTGGTGGTCAGTGCATGTCATAGCAAGCGATCAAATTCCCGGTCGGTCCAACTCCTGAGGGGACACTTTGTGTATTAGGCTTTATATATATAGATTTTATTATCTATTTTACTACCAACTTGGTGATAGTATTTGCCCTTTTGATCCTGAGCAGCTGTTTTGGGGGAAAGGGAATGCATTAGTCTCCCTTTATCCATGAGGGATATGATACATTCTATGAACCCCAGTGGATGCTGAAACCACGGATAGTGCCGAACTCTATATATACAATGTTTGAGAGAAAGTGTGAGAGAGAGAGACCATATTTATATAACTTTTTTTGCAGTACATTATTGTAATTGTTCTAGTTTGTTATTATTTCCTGTACCTACTTAAATACATATGCTAAAGTTATTTTATAAATTAGGCACAGTAAGAAATTAGCAGCAATAAATAACAACAAACGACAACAATTATAACAACATACTGTAAAAAAGTTGTATGAAGTGGTCTCTCTCTCAAAATATCTTAATTTTCCTTTATTCACCCTTCTTATGATGATGTGAGATGATATGATGCCTCTGTGATCAGATGAAGTGAAGTGATGGAGTGTTATGAAGCTACTATTTACCTTCTGACGACATGTCAGGAGGATCATAGAGCCATGCCCTATGAATTGTTTTTTCCTGGAATTTTCCATTTAATATTTTCAGACTGTGGTTGGCTACGGGTAACTGGATGACTACTGTGTTGCCAGTGCCAGGCACATGAGTGTGTTTCTGCTTTCATTCACCTGTGCAGTAAGCATTGTTCAGGGCCTGCAGGGTCCCAGCACTGTGCAGCGTATGGAGTCAAGCATCGCATGGGCAAATCCCGAGGTGTTCATTAAATGCCTCTTTTCTTTTCAGTTTACGTTTTTGTTAAGGTAACCCTTGTGGGAAACACATTTTTGTGGTACCAATAAGGTACCTTTCTGATTCGGCCAACCAGGTACTACCCCTGCTTTGATTTTTCTAATAAATTTCCTGGAATCCCATCTGCCTCTGAAACTTTGGATCTTGCAGGAATAGCATGATTGACAGCTACCACTGTTTCAAATGTTAACAGTACCACCTGATCCTAAAAGTTCTTTCACTACAGATATCAGTGTTTTCAGAGTCTCAGACAGTATCCTCACCCTTCTATACAGAGGAACTGTGCTCAGTGAGTAAAGGTGGCCTAGGATTTCCACGTTTTCCAGTTTCATTCTTTCTTCTGTACATTATCACCATCCTCCTTGATTGCTTTGTTAGCAGTTTGCTTTGGTTTCAATTTCACTGCTAAAAAAACATCAAGCTGCTTCCTTTGTAAAAAATTTTAGGGGTATTGTGTTTCTTTACAAAATATTTGGATTGACTTGTTAAAAAAAACAAAGTTGCATCTATGTGAAAATGAAAAGTGGGAAAATAACGTGTTTCTCAAAGTGGTTCTTTGTAACTTTATTTTCAGCCCAATTGCAAAGTCACAGCGATGAAGTGCTTTCTCCTGGAGTTACACGTTATTTGGCAGGAGTCGAATAATATGGATATTAGAGAGGTGATAGAAAACCTTATCATCCTAACAAACTCCAGCTTATCATCTAATGGGGTGAGTTACGGCAGATGTTTCTGGCTTGACTGGGGGAAGTCATGAGCTGGATAGAATGGACAAGCAGACGCTCGGAAGGGAGGGGGACTTAATTCCAGTGGAGTGGCATCCAGAATGGAAGCATCACTAGTGTGCACAGAATCCTAAACTGCTCATTGACTTACTCATTCAGCACACGTGTACTGCATGGTGCCAGGCAGTGTGCTTCCGTGCTAGGGTGACAGTGGTGAACCAGTCAGGTCCCTGACCTGAAGGTGTTTATCAGCAGGTGCAGTGGGTAGACATTACTCTGCATAATTAAGGGTTTGGCATGAATACTAGTAATCCATTGGGTTATTACTCCGCCAGACACGATCTTTAAGGGTTAATTGGTAATTCGCTGGGTCCTTACAATAAATCTGCGAGATGGTTGTCCTTGTTTGTTTCAGTGTTGAAGAAATTGGAGCACTGAGAGCTTGACTTACTTCCTCCAATTCATGTAGCTAAGAAAATGGGGAGCCAGGATTCAGATCTGAGCAGTTTCACGTCAGAGTCCGTCTTCTTATACATGCTGTAAAAGGATAACAAAAAATATGAATAATTTGAGTATCAAATATTAATAATTTAGACTATCTCAGGCAACATAAACAATATGGGGTTCCAGGAAGGCAAACACTGGGAGCTCCTCTTGTAGGCTGGGAGATCAGCTATGTGAAGGTACAACAAATTATGGCTCTCATGGCAAAACGTTAGTGGCTAAAGCAAAGTGCATAGAAAGAAGTTTTATGAATGAAGAAGATATAATAATTAATTAATTTAGCAAATAATTTTTGAGCCCCCTTGTAGGGCCTCGGGAAAATAGGAGTGAAAAACAAATATGCTCCCTGATCTTAAGGAGGGAGGAAGCATAAGTAAACTGATCAATAAGCAAATGAATAATACATCAATTACTCACTAAATCTAATGGCCAAAAAGAAGGCAGATAAAGGCACTGGGACTCTACTTTAGAGAAGGCTTACCTACTAAGCTAACATTTGGCAAAGATGTGAGGGAACGAGCATTAAGGATACTTGGGGAGTATGTTCAGATGGAGGGAACTCAAAGTGCAAAGAGCCTAAAGCTTGTGTGGCTGGACACCTTGGATTTTCCCCTAAGAATTCCAGGCTGCTTTAAGTCTTTACTTAAATGTCACCTTCTCAGTGATGTCACCACTTTACAGTTCGCAGTCCATGTCCATGTCAGCATGCTATATCCCCTTCTCTGCATGTCCTACTCTCTGACATACTATGCATTTTACTTAATGAATATTGTCTGCTTTTCCCCACTCAAATGTCAACTTCAAAGGGGCAGGTTTTGTGTTTTTTTGTTTTGTTTTTTCCAGTGCTGGATCCCAACTCCCAGAACAACGCCTGGCATATACTACTTACTCATTGTATTAATGAAAAGAACCTGTTAATATTTAAAATACTCTTTATGATGTGTTGTTTCTATCTTATTGATAGAAAGACTGAATCATGCAACAAATAATTCATAACAGTATCAATGGTCAGCTCTTTTATGCAATTCTGGCATAGTGTGACACATGTAGTGGAAAGAGTCGGGGGGACTGCACAATCAAAAGACTTGGACATGGAGAATTTCATTTATTATGTCAACTGAGCTGTGTCATTTAATACCTCTGCCTTCCTATCTGACATGATTATTTTCGGTATTAAATCGGACAGCGTTATATGGAATATGACAGTGCTTAGCATAGAATCTGTGCTTGATGAATACTGGTGAATCTGAATTTCAAGTGCTCAATGGATATTGAATCTAATTTTGTTTTTTGCTGGTAGAGGTTTCATGGTTCAGCTGATCTCAAAAAATGTATTTATGATTCCTACATTTGAAATATTCTAGTTATCAGTGAAACTCGGTTTGAATTACAAGGATTTGTGGTATTCACATAAATAGTTCAATTCAACCAGCAATGATCGAATGAATACTATGTGTACAGCCCTATGCTAAATGCTAGGGAAACAAAATGTCATGGCCATGCTCTCCTGGAAGCATTTAAGAATAGTGGTATAAAAAGCATAAAAGTCCATAACATCAGTGTAATATGCGATGTGCTGTAAGGGAGAATCCACACCAGGGATTCTGAAAATGTAGCAATGGGACATTTAGGCTAATCACTGGGGCTCACAGGTTCAGGAAAAACTTCCTAGTCCAGACAGCAGCTGAGTAATCTTAGCTGAAACAGGAAGTGCTGAACAGACAGAGAGAGAAGTAAAGGCAGTGAGGCATCTAAAAGCATGGCCTGCATGGGGATAAAGGTGTGAACTCAGTGTTCCTAGGGCAGAATGTTTGAGACAGTGAGGAAATGTGCAAGAAATAGGTAAGCAGGGCCTATGTGCCATGCTGGGAGGCCTGGACTTCATTTGAGGGTAGATGAACAGACACTATTGAAGGCTCTAAGTAGGGAATCCATAGTCTGATAGACATGGCTTACTTTTGTCCATGTCCTTAATCCTATATAATAAAGAGGTAATGTGCAAATTAACCCTCATGCCCTCACAAGATGGCTGCCTACGACCAGGCCGGCAGGGAGGTTAGTGAGGGACTACCAAACAACTGAACAAGCAGGCTGCATGGGGTGACCAGGCTGGTGGGGGGTGGGGAGGAGCTGTGAGAGGCAACCAGGCCAGCAGTGGGGGTAGTTGGGGGCGAGCATGCCATCAGGGGGCAGTTGGGGGCGACCTGGCCAGCAGCAGGGGGCAGTAGGGGCGACCAGGCTGGAAGGGGGGCAGTTAGGGGTGATCAGGCTGGCGGGGGGGGGGGGGCATTTAGGGGCAACCAGGCAGGCAGGCAGGTGAGCAATTAGGAGCTAGCGGTCTAGGATTGTGAGAAGGATGTCCAACTGCCGGATTAAACCCGATCCCTGTGATCCTTAGCAGTCAGACATCCCCTGAGGGGTCCTGGATTGGAGAGAGTGCAGGCTGGGCTGAGGGGACCCCCTGTGCATGAATTTCATGCACCGGGCCTCTAGTCCATTATAAAAATAAGCCCACATCAAATTTCCCAGTTCTTCCTAATATGATATTAACTTGCCCAAGTTTTCATGTCTCAAGACCTCACTGTATGATTCAAAATATACCAGACTTTCCATTCTAATCCTTTCTTTTTATTTTGCAGAATATAACTGAATCTGGATGCAAAGAATGTGAGGAATTGGAGGAAAAAAATGTTAAAGAATTTTTGCGAAGTTTTGTAAATATTGTACAAATGTTCATCGGCACTTCCTGATTGCAGTGATCCTCTTCAGCATTTCTGTTATTTACAAACACATTTCCATTGCTCAAAGGCAGTGAAACACTTTGCATTTCCAGTGTGCTGCCAAAGAAGTTTTTCTAGCAAGAAGATGATCAGGATCTTGCGTCGGATGAACTCTTAGAAATGAAGGCAGAAAAATGTCATTGAGTAACATGATGTATACGAACATTTATTTTTAATTTATTATTGAAATTGTACATATTTGTAACATAATATAAATTTTTGAATAAAATTATGTACATATTTTATCCTTTGAAAATGCACTGATGTTTTACTTCTTATAAGAAAATAAGGGACATTTGTTAAGGTTGATAGTCAAATTATTTAACAACTGCTGGGTCTGGGACCACTGACTACCCGCCTTCATTTACTTCTCAGCTAGGTGTGGCACCCAGAGGGAGAACTGACTGACTGTCAACAAGATAGGAGAAACTAGGTGTTAAATCAGGGAGTTCCTCTGTAATTTGGTTATTGACATATAAAGAACTGTTATGAAAGAAAGAAATTACAACTTCCTGGCATGTACGTAATGTGGTAATAAAACCTTCACTGATAAGTAGAATTGTATGTAGAAAACAAATGGTTACAATGATACTTTATTTCATGCTTTCCCAAGCACAGGTACTTTATTTTCAGGGGTTTTTTTGTGTGTGTGTGTGTGCTGTATTTGTATAATTAACTGATTTTATGACTTTCTGTCATAAAATAATTATTTATACAGCTTTGCAACATACTAAGATTTGTAAGCTCTCTTTTAGTGAACTATGACTTAAATGAAATGTACTTGTCTCACCACAAATTTCTTTCACCCAAGTCCCCTCTGACTCTTTACTGAGAGACCATAGGGTAGGAATTGATCTTCTATAGATTTGCTTTCTCTCCATTACACAGTAGAAACTGGTTCTCTATTGCAACATTCTTTTGTCACCCAGTGCACCATCCATGCTCATGTATCTCATTAATATACACTTTAAATTTTCTTTCAAGATAGTTTTGAAGAAATCTGTATCCTATTTGACCTTCAGAGTCATGTGTTGGCTCTCAGTTGCTCCTTGACCTCAGTCCAGACAAATAGTACTTGGAAGCCACACTTTAAAGTTTAGAGATTAGGATGGTGGCAGTTCTTTCTTGCTTGTTTTTGTTTTTTTGTTTGTTTTAATTCATCTGAAATTAAATTTTTAAAATTTATCTTTTTTTGTCCCCCCTAGATTTCTATTGATAAAAGGTAGGGAAAATGCACCAATTAAACTGTTAAGTTTCCAATTCAATCCTTAAAGTTAACCTCCCTTCAGTGTTTGCTGGGATGGGGGAAGGAAAATCATAGCAGCAGTCACATCACCAATAATGGCAATGAATATTACAGTGACCAAATATCCATCCTGGTATATAAGCAGGCAAGTGGGTTTAAAATTTGGCACTTTTGACGAGAAACCATGATGGCGGCATAGGTAAACACTGGAGATTGCTGCCTCGCACAACCACTTCAAAAATGCAACTAAAAGATGGAATAGACATCATCCAGAATCACAGGAAGGCTGGCTGAGTGGAAATTCTACAACTAGAAGTAAAGAGAAAAGCATATTGAGACTCAGAGGAGGTGAGGTGCGGAAGTAAAATACAGAGGTACAGAGGCGCATGCAGAGAGGGTTGGTGGCTGAGGACACGGTTGTCTTTTTCAATCGGGAGGGAGTCTCAAGCTCTGAGCTCCAGTACCGGATGAGTCTCTGGGGACCCAGACTCATACGGGAGAAACTGGACTGTCTGGCATCGGTCGGAACTCGAGGGCAACTTTCTCTCGGGGGTGCTTGCAGCGATTGCCGGGACACTGAGAAACAGGGCCTCTGAGGGCAGGACTGAGAGCAGCCATAACTGCTCACTCCACCCTGTTGATCCCCTGGGACCCCGCCCTGCCCAAGCCATGGAGGCTTTTGCATATGAAAGGCCTGGCCCTTTGCAATCTGATAATTACCTAACAAACCAGCTGGCCCAAGGCCCCATTGCAACTTGCATTGCATCACAGCTGGCTCCTGCTGGATAGCCTCAGGCAGAGGCTAGATTAGCAGCTCCTTAGAGATCCAGGAGCCAGTGTGCCCGGTGGTCAGAGTAGGACCATCCAGATTGCAGCTCCTCGGATTCATAAAGGACACACTCAGGGGGCAGACTCAGGGAGCACCAAAGCCCCTTTAAAGCAAGGCTTGCCCCGGAGGGGTGTCTCCAGCACAGAAGTTCTCCCACTGCAGACACAGCTGATTCTCACAGCCAATTGGCCTGGAGGTCAATTCCTCCCAGTGTTACCTACAACAATCAAGGCTTAACTACAATAAGACTGTGCACAAAGCCCACAGGGGGGTGCACCAAGAGTGTCTACCTCAAGTAATTGGGGAGGCTGAGCCACTGGGCCATATAGGACACCTAGTAGAGAAAGCCACTCTATCGACACAGCGAAGCATAAAAAATTGCGGAGACAAAGAAACAGGACACAAATGAAAGAAATGGAGGAAAGCAAACTACTGGATATAGAGTTCAAAACCACACTTTTAAGGTTTTTCAAGAATTTTCTAGAAACAGCCGATAAACTTAATGAGACCCTCAAGAAATCTAATGAGACCCTCGAGGTTGTGATAAAGGACCAACTAGAAATTAAGCATTCACTGGCTGAAATAAAGAATATTATACAGAGTTCCAACAGCAGACTAGAGGATTGCAAGAATCAAGGCGAAGATTTGAAATACGAAGAAGCAAAAAACACCCAACCAGAAAAGCAAAATGAAAAAAGAATCCAAAAATATGAAGATAGCGTAAGGAGCCTCTGGGACAGCTTCAAGCGTACCAACATCAGAATTATAGGGGTGCCTGAAGAAGAGAGAGAGCAAGATATTGAAAACCTATTTGAAGAAATAATGACAGAAAACTTCCCCTACCTGGTGAAAGAAATAGACTTACAAGTCCAGGAAGCACAGAGAACCCCAAACAAAAGGAATCCAAAGAGGACCACACCAAGACACATCATCATTAAAATGCCAAGAGCAAAAGACAAAGAGAGAATCTTAAAAGCAGCAAGAGAAAGACAGTCAGTTACCTACAAGGGAATACCCATACGACTGCCAGCTGATTTCTCAACAGAAACTTTGCAGGCCAGAAGGGAGTGGCAAGAAATATTCAAAGTGATGAATACCAAGAACCTACAACCAAGATTACTTTATCCAGCAAAGCTATCATTCAGAATTGAAGGTCAGATAAAGAGCTTCACAGATAAGAAAAAGCTAAAGGAGTTCATCACCACTAAACCAGTATTACATGAAATGCTGAAAGGTATCCTTTAAGAAGAGGAAGAAGAAGAAAATGGTAAGGATACAAACTATGAACAACAAATACACATCTATCAACAAGTAAATCTAAAAATCAAGTGACTAAATAATCTGATGAACAGAATAAACTGGTGATTATAATAGAATCAGGGGCATAGAAAGGGAGTGGACTGACTATTCTTGGGGGGGAAAAGGGTGTGGGAGATGCAGGAAGAGACTGAATAAAAATTGTGCACCTATGGATGAGGACAGTGGTGGGTGGTGAGGGTGGAGGGTGGGGAGGGAAACAGGTGGAGGGGAGCTATGGGGGGAAAAAGAGGAACAACTGTAATAATCTGAACAATAAAGATTTAATTTAAAAAAAAATAAAAAAATAAAATTTGTCACTTTTCAGTCCTCAAAAGTAGGATTCCTCCCCATTAGTAGCTTAATTTAACATGGATCTTAAGAAACCCAAAGCAGCCCAGGCCTTGGCCAGAGTGAGGGCAGGAGGCAACCAATCAATGTGTTTCTCTCACATTGATGTTTCTGTTTTTCCCTGTCTCTTCACTCTTCCTAAAAATCAATGGAAAAATATCCTCGGGTGAGGAGTAACAAATAAAATAAATAAATAAAATAAAATAGAGAGAGAGAGAAACCGAAAGCATAGATATACAACTTCTTAAAACACCCTTAGCTAACTTAAGAAAAAAATAACAATGTAAAACATTACCTTTTATTTTTCATTTCTATATTCTTAACAAAATCAGTCTTTCATTTTATTTCAAAGTTTTTCCTTCTTGAGTTGTCCTCCGTAATTAACCAGCCCAATGTCATTTTCCTGGACAAAGACACTGCGCTCCTGTCTCACCTACTGCCCTAATTGCTGAAAGTGTTTGTGAATACCATATAATAAAGCACACATTTGTAGGCTTAGAACCTCACATAGTAAAGGGAAAGCTAATAAAAGTCAGGTTTACAGTCCAAAGCCCTATTGATGACTTATAATCTCATCTTTTCTTCATTGCAGAGACAGAAAAAGATGTATGAGAAAATATTATTTCTAACCTCTCCCAGAATAAGCAAAAAGGACTAGAAGGCAGAGGACATGGAAGTGCAAACAGGAACAAGACAGAATTGGTGAGCACAGGGATTTTTAAAACCCAGTCACAGGTCTAGTTTTATATACTCTCATTCTTTACCCTAGAACAGAGAGTCAATGGAATTACTTTGTTATGCTGCTGTTGTGAGAGTAGCTTATATTTTGATGTGTAAGTTACTGTTTATGGCCATCAAATTTAATGGCTCATAGATGAAACTGACGTACACAATAATAAAATCAAGCAGTAATTTTAAAATCAAGTAATAGTTTCCTCCCCAACACACAGAAATACTAGCAAATGTATTTTTGTTCCTTCATCTGTGTTATATCAGGCTTTGTGTAAGCTTTCTGCATTCATGTGTGAGTCACAGTTAGCAGATGCATACCATGTATAAACATTTTGCCCAGGGGAAATCCCATTTCCATAGAGATTTGGTTCCATGCTTCTGAGTGTGTCTGATAGCTGAATTTTTGTTTTGACTAAGGAATTTACTGTGCAAGGTAAATTTTAGCTTCACTGAAAAGTCCCCAATTGTATAATCTATCTGATGCGACACAGAAGAAAAATTAATGAATCATTAATGACGAGTCGTGATATTTTACTTCTTCAATCCGAGACTTCAAAATAAGCTTGAGAGGAATTGCAGAGGAACTCGTTACACAGAAGCAGAACTGAGAATTGCTCATTCAGTTTTTAGAAATGTTGTCAACACTTCCTGAATGTCATCATTGTCACTGTTTTCTTTCAGTAAGGAATTCACTCCTTCAGATATATTGTAATCCAATTTGTTGAAAACCTACTGTGTGAACATAATGCTGGGTGCTGCAGTTACAGCTGCGAATACGGCAGTGGTAGTCTCAGACTTCATGGAGTTTATTTCTAGCATCAGAAAGTCATATGACCCAATTAATCATGTGAGTGCTCGTTCATGTATACCAATTCTGTGAAGGGCTCCAGCAGAGCATATACAGGATTGGTTCAAGATATCAGAGAGAACTTCTTTAAGACAGTGGAATCTGAGTTCAACTATACATTATAATTAGGAATTATTTGGAGCAGGGGAGGAGTGGGAAGAAGCAATTGGAGAAACAGCCTGTGAGGAAGGATTATGGCATATCCAAAGAGTGGCAGGAAGGCCAGAGTGGCCAGGCTCAGAGAAAGCACTGAAATAAACTGGGAAACCAAGTATCATCTGATGGGATAGGCTCTGGTAAGGATTTTGCTTTATACTCCAAAAGAAAGGGACTTTTATTCTGACATGTATAAAAAAATACATGTGTCTAGTGTCCCGAGAAGAGTTGAAGTCAAAATCTCCCGACCACTGAATCCCAGGGTAAAAATATATTTCTGATAACATCATCTTACACTTTATTATTGCAGTCATTTAATGAATTCCTTGCAACACTTACTGGAGATCAACTTCCGCAAGCAATTATTCATTCACTGTCAACTACAACAAACCTGTTTACTATTCATAGAATGTGAGAGACAAAAGGTCATGAGGATCAACATGTAAATTCGGTGTTGAGTTCTGCAATAGTCAGAATTGAGCTGTGGTCTACATCTTAACACAGGGAAGGCTTCTTGCAAGAAGGACTTTCTAAATCACATTTAAATTTTTTTTTTAATATATTTTATTGATTTTTTACAGAGAGGAAGGAAGAGGGATAGAGAGTTAGAAACATCACTCAGCTGCCTCCTGCACACCACCTTCTGGGGATATGCCCGCAACCAAGGTACATGCCCTTGACTGGAATCAAATCTGGGACCCTTCAGTCCTTAGGCTGATGCTCTATCCATTGAGCCAAACCAGTCAGGGCTAAATCACATTTTAATGAGAACCATGTGATATGATGAAGGCAGGTCCTTCTCATCCAGGAAAATGGGGTAGAGGAAGGCTCCAGGATATGTGTAATGATACATTCTGCTGACTGGTGATGGGCACATTTAAAACCAGACACGGAAAGAGGCAAAACAGATGTGGTGGGATGGAGAGAAAGCGCAGTCATACTCCATGAAATCAGGGACTCATGGGGTCAGGGTGTGGAGTGGCTTACAAGAAACAAAGGCTGGTGTGTTGAAGGAGAGGATGAGAAAGGAGCAATATTTCTGAATAAGTGACAGCGAGGAGCTTAAAGGTGAGGCTAGAAAGTTGGTGCAGTGATGGTCCCACTTGGTAAGTACTCTCTTTTCAAGGGTATTAAAGATCATGATCATCAGCCACATTTGACTTCCTGAATTGAGTTAATAACATCAGAGCTCCCAGGGTGGCTCTCTGAGGACACACCAGGCTGATGGAAATAATAACCCTCTTACGCTTTTATGATTCTTTAATGTTCACAAAGCACTTCCACCTGTATTATTATTTTATTTTATAAGAGGTTCTGTCCCTCATGGGTATTGAGAAGAAGAGATGCAGAGCCTGTGAAACATTTTGCTTAACTTACTGATGTGGAAAAAAAAAAAAAAAGGAGAGAAATCACCTGAAACTTTTGTCCATGTTCAGCTGGGTATTTATTCTATGCCCTGTTGCCTTTTATATTTTCTTTCAAATAAAGCATGAGCATAATACTTGGGGTGGAAAATTGTTTGTAGTTAAAGAAATCAAAATACAGTTTAAGCACATATTTTTATCCCATATTTTGATTATTTTACTTCACACAATTCTATTCTGGTGTTTTGTTTGCTTTGCCCAGATGGCAAACGCACCATTAAGTTTATCCAGCCTGAATTAATTATCTTTTTATAGGAAAAGAAAATCCTTTCCTTTTGACAAGTAAGATGTTTGTGCTGTATTTATGAACAAATAAAAGCCGTTGTTATACATGGCATTATTAATAGCCTGGCTTTAAAGACCGCTGCAAACAGAAAGTTACCATGCAGCCACAGGCAAACTTTATCTCAAAGGCCACAATGATGCTATTACCTGCTTTTCAGTTGGGTGGCTTTTTGATAGGTGACATGGGCATTGGAAAGGGGATTTTTCTTTTAGTGAAGGAGAGTAGGATTGCAAAACAGAGGAACTTTTTGCCCCCCCCTCCCGCCCATTCCCGCCCCCCCCCCCCGAGATCTTTTGAACTCTGAACCAGAAAAGGGAAGACAAAGTATAACTAACCCTTGTCACCACCAAGGGATCTTTTCTTTTAAAGACACTTGTTTGGGCTTCAGACTTTCCCTGGTTGAAGGAACCTGGTTTCCTATGAAGTCACATGGTTTTTTTTTTCAGCAGAGCTGACTTGTCCCTAAGGATCCATTTCATTCCTCGGTCATCTTTATTTTATTTCCAAAATCAAACATAAAATGTGCCCAAAGGAATGAGTATTTGTGAACAGTGTACTGAAGGCTGGCTGTGGGAGCCCTGAGTGCAGGCTTCAGGGGGGTGCATTGTCTATAGAGAATTGAAAAACAATAGTAGAATTGTACACTGGAAACCTATATAATTTTATTAATCAATGTCACTCCATTACATTATAAAATTTAATAAAAATTTTAAAAACCTGACTGAAAGTCTGTCTGCCTTTATGGATTTTAAATTATGTCCGTGGTAAAATACAGACAGCCCTGATTGCCTGATTTACAATGGTTCAACTTAATCACTTTTTTTGTCTTTATGATGGTGTGAAAGTGATAAGCATTCAAGTAGAAGCCACACTTCAAATTCTGAATTCCAATCCTTTGCCAGGTTAGCGGTACACACCACAATATTCCCATGATGTTGGACAGGGGCGTATTTTTGGCCTTTCAAACTCTTTATACTGCTTTGATTTCTCTGTCACCTTGATCACCTCTCAACAACATTTTTAACCTGGGGTCTACAGATAGATAGGTTGTCCATGCATAGGTTTCAGGAAATCCCTAACCCTCAGGAAGAAAATGTAAGCATTATGACAGTGTGTATATATTATTTTTCAGGAGAGAGCCCATAGTTTCCATCAGATTCTTAGATTGTTCCATGAATCAAAATGATTTAAAAATGCCACTCTAAGAATCCCTTTTTCTCCCCATTAAATTGAAAGGTCAGTCGGTATTATATCTTGTGAAACTTGCATCATTGCTGGGGTCCAGCCCCAGCGGTTCCAGGGGTTCCCAAAGGTGTGGACGCCCCCGGCGAAGAATGTTTTACACGGAGACAGGTTCAAAACTCTCTAGCTTTCCTTAGTCTCCGTGGATCTTCCCTGTGCCTGGCTGAGGCCTCAGAGAGAGATCCCAAGGCAAGCTGAGCCTTTATTTTATAGTGAGAGGTAAACAAGGTAGTGGTTTCCAAAGTTACACTGTTCTTGTGAGTTTCACTTGTTTACACTGTTCTTGTGAGTTTCACTTGTTTTTGTTCTTGTGAGTTTCACTTGTTTACAGCATGGTTATACTTTCTGCACTTCCTCAGCCCATTAGCTTCCCAGATAAGATCTAGGGAGCGTCATAAGGTCAAGCCTAATTATGCTAAGAGGACTGTGCCCTCTAAGCTGGGAATTGTTTGTGACTTTGCCCACAGGTCAGTCCGAGGCTTAACCCTATATCAGCTCCCTACACATATTTTACTGCACATCTCAGGGTCTTATTAAAATGCAGCTTCTGAGTCATTAGCTCCCAGAAAATCTGTTGCTATTGGTCCATGGGTCACACATTGAGCCACAAGGATATAGAACTCATAATGTTTGCCATCAGACAGCTCTTGCCTCTGAGCTATTCCCGGAAGCCACAACCATGACTGAATAGACACCACAGAGATGTGAAACCAGATGTGGTCTCCGCCATCTGATCTTGGGCAACGTTCTTGGTACAGAACAGTACTACATAGCTTTCTCCCCTCCCCCGCCCCCTGGGCACATTTTTGGCTTCCTTTTACTCTAGTGACTGTTTCAGAGTTACAATCAGCAAAACTGAGTGCCGTATTTTATATGCCCCAATCTTTCTTGGAAAAGTTCTTTCTATTTTAATGCCTCAAGAGGAATAGCACTCCAGCCTTTCTGCCCATCACATCTCACCAGTCAACTGCCTGTTAGTCTATTTGCTGTGCTTTTCGGCTTAGCAGCTGGTTGCCCTTGGAAATGCTGCCTTTAAGCCAATTTGACCAGTGCCTTCTCTCACCTTTGTTCCAACTTCAGCACTTAGTTGCACCAGTTATATTGGTTAACTCTCACCTAGTGCAGCGAATCCTACAATATTACCAAGTTCTTATCCGCTCTCCCAATCCATTTTCAAGCTATCCCACCTGCTAGATTTCACCTATCTCACTATAGCAACGACTGCAATTTTACCTTATTACTGCCCTGAATGTAATAGCTTGCTGACATTATTGACATTAATTATTGATGTTTGGCCTTGGTTACTCATCTTCTTAATTTTTGTCCTTAGATTGTCAAGAATCAAATATGTCTAGGTTGCATTGTTGTGCCCAGATTCCAAGGTTCCCAAAAAGCCCATCAGGGAGCAGCGAGTCCGATGCAAAAGCAAAGAGTCCTCCATTTCAAACCTAGGTTTGGCTCCCCTGCCTCCCCCCTTACTGGCACAGCAGCAGGTGGCAGAGAGAGAGCGAGGCCTGATGGGATTGTGGGTTTTATAGTAAGGGCAGGGGAGGGGACTGTGGGCCTCACCAATTGGCCAGGCGCGAGTTGAGTCTTGTTACACAGGATGTGGTCATCTCTCTGGCGCGCACGTCCCTTGATTGTCATTGGTTAGTTTAAAGAAATCCTGGGTGTGGCCAGCAGGGGCCTGGGCTTCCGGGAAGAAGGCACTCTCCTGAGCACATGGCGGCCGCCCCAAAACTGGAGGACCCAGGGCAAGATGGAGGGCGCAGTCCTAGCCCCCCCCCCAGGGCGAGCTGAGCCCGGGCTCCAGGGGCCAGTCCGGTTGCTGGGGGTCCAGCAGATCGACCAGTTCCAGCCCAGACAGGAAGTCCATGTCCTCCATCTCGTTCCTGGGGGGCGCCGGTGATTGCCTCCTCCTCCATCTCCTCGGGCGAGGGCACACGCCCCGCCCTGCTGCCGCTGCTGCCGCCGGGGGCGGCGGGCAGGTGGCAGCCTGCGCCGGGCTCCCGCCGTGGGCTGGGGAGTCGGTGCCCGAGGCCACCAGCAGCGTGGTCAGGCCCCGCGACGACTCGCCCTTTCAGCATTGCATCCCAACTCCCATGTCAGCTGAAGCTGGGGGCTTACATGCTTTGGAATAGGTCATGGTTATTCCTTCTTGTACTTTAGATCATTGCCCTTGCTGATGAAGGATTTCATGCTCCCATTATTAAGCCAGAAAGGCAGGACGATTTGGTCACCACTTTTTTCTTGGCAAAGCCTCAAGGTCGTGATTAACATGGAACTTAGATTAAACTGACCTACTACAAATTCTCATATTGACAAAGTCTCCCAGCAGATAGTAGTGAACAATAGTGGTAGAAAACAGAGGTCCTAATCTATAACTTTTCCGTCTTTGAACTTGTCACTTGTATAAAGAGACTATAGTGTGGGGAAAAACTGAGGGAAAGGAAGACTGTTGTGTTTTTCTTGAAGACTATTAGGCTCAAGGTTAGCAGCCAAGCATAATTCCTGTTTAATTGTCCCGTTACCACCTAGACCTGTTTATGTCAGCAACACCTTTAATAGAATGTCACTTCAAATCACTGCACTACAAAGACAGGCACTTTAACTTACATTAGCTACAAAATGAGTACCCTTTCTGAAGGAACCCCTGAGCTATCAAGTACATTAGTGACGATGCATATTGCCTCTGAGATCTCTCTAGAAGCCACAGCCACTAATGTAATGGATACCACCCTCCTGGGACATAGGTCAGAGTGCTTTCCTCTCCCTTTCTAAAGGAGATGTTGGGTGCCAATCCAAGATTTGTGTTTTCTAACACCATTGCTTCGTTTTAGAGTCTCTGTCTAAAAAAGGGAGGGTTTCTTTCCTGGTGTTAGTTCTGCAGTCCTGAGTGTTTTGATGCTGCCAAGGGCCTCTGACTATCTTCTTTGAGCAGTGTGACCTCATGAGAAGAACTCCCTAATCTTGACTATTCAGATGTAATTGAAATCTGTGCTAATATCATTAACATTGCACTGGTCCATATATATATATATATATACACAAAATATATATATAAAAAATATATATATATAAAATATATATATATAATATATATAAAATATAAAATATATATATAAAATATAAAATATATATATAAAATATAAAAATATATATAAAATATAAAATATATATATAATATATATATAGAGAGAGAGAGAGACCATGTATGTAGTTGTCATTGAAAGCTAGAGACAAGAAAATACAACAGTAAAATTCATTCAGAGAACATCAAAGAGACCATTTCAATAACAAGTCTCTAGGAATGAAACCCCTTGTGGATATATCATCTGATTTCATCAATAAAGCTAGGACTATGCCATTTGGTGACAAAAACAAACCTAATGATTGTTGTCAGCCATAAATTCAGGCAGTAGAATATTCTTTAATTCTAGAAGTAATTGAAGTGTATGGAAATCATTGTTAGGATGGCTAATAGAATTTGCTGCATGACTAACAAATTCCCACAACAAATTTACCATCTTATAGGTAACTTACCATTGGACGTACTTTGTGAATGCAAAGCCACAGCATTTCCCGCTTGCCTCTATAATGGGTATTGCAGAACTTTGGGAACCATAACTCTGAGTTTTCTTGCTGAGCTAAATTGCCCAGCGCTCAGGGAAGACGAGTCGGGGCAAAAGGAGGCAGAGGCACGCTTCTGTCTACAGTGGGGCCTTGACTTACGAGTGTCCCGACTAACGAGTTTTTTGAGATACCAGCTGTCTCTCGGCTGATTTTTTGCATTGAGTTGATAAATTTGAGTTAACGAGCTCCTTAACGAGGAGCTCGGTCTCGGAACGAATTAAACGCGTAAGTCAAAGCCCAACTGTATCTCTAACTCAACAGAGACTACATGGAAGCCTAGTATTAGATATATTCTTGGGATTGTTATGGGAACTCGGGAGTCTGGAAAGGAGCCTGGTGGAGGTTCCTCAAAGCAGCTAACATCAAACATTTAATGGATGAGTAGAAAGTTTACATAAAAGGTGGTTAGAGAAGTCCATTCCAATATCTTTGCCCTGACCTCAGGATTTTTGCTGTTGCCACTTTACCCTCATCACTTTCACCTGTTTTGAACTCTCTCTCTGTCTCTGCTACTTTCAATCCTCCTCCTTCTTACAGCAATGCATATATCTCTCATTCCAGGCTGATTTTGGAGTAAAGTTTCTACAATCTTTTGACCCTAAGTGCCTCTCAGATTGTTCTCTGTCAGAACAAGGACAATATTACATTTTATTTTCAAACCACCACACTTTCCCCAAGGACTAAGAATTTGATCTTTTCCATACAGCTATTTCCTCACATAACTTAACAAAATTGTTACTCTGGAGCGGCGATTTTCACCTTTTTTATCCCATGGCACACATAAATTAATTGCTAAAATTCTGCAGCATACCAAAAAATACATTATATATTTTTTGCCAATCTGACAAAAAAAGATATAATTTTGATTCATTCACACCAGATGGCTATTGTGTTGACTGTTCTCATGTTTTTTTAATTGACAATCTAAGGGAAAAGAGATGAATGCCCCTGACTAAATACAGTGGGGCCTTGACTTACGAGTGTCCCAACTAATGAGTTTTTTGAGATACCAGCTGTCTCTTGGCCGATTTTTTGCATTGAGTTGATAGAGTAATTTGAGTTAACGAGCTCCTTAACGAGTTCGGTCTCGGAACGAATTAAACTCGTAAGTCAAGGCCCCACTGTAGTCACTTATTGCATGTGTTAAAGATTCTTACGGCACACCGATTGAAAATTGCTGCTCTGGAGGATCCTGCTTGAATGCTCTAGCCATCACACACAGAAAAATTAATCCAAAATGCTGATTGGTGTTTGAAAAAGAAGGCAGGGTCCACAGAGGCACTAGGCCTAAATAATCCTCCAAGGAATTCTGGTGGCTTATTCCACATGGAGGCTGTTATATTTGGGAAGAATGATTGAGTACATGACCCCTGGCTTTTCTAATAATCTTAGACTTTTTTGTGTTGTTGGAATTTCAGACTTCTCTGAGCAATTCTGGTGACTTTTCTGAGTTCACTTTGTGGATTTTTGTACTACTCAGCTTAGTCCTATGTCTCTTCCATCGGTGGCATAGGCACTCCGTAGTCTCAGGTCCCGCCACACCTGCTTGGCTTTGACATCTGTACGACTCTGTGGTCTCTGCTGCCATTTGATTATACAATTACTGAAAGACCTTCACATTTAGGTTTTTACATTAAGGTCTTATCTTAGAAACACTTGGAGTACAAATTCAGGCTGCCAGCCACCTTTTCCACAGAGGTTTCTGGGGAAGATATACGTGCAAAGCAAAGAAGGCAGACAGCAACTTGTAGCAGCAGCTATCACTACCTTGGCTTTTGGTACCTCCCAGTTGCAGTGTGAAATCTTTGCCAGTGTGCTGGATGATGGCACTAGTCTCTCTTGACTTTGACACTGTAAGCCCATCCCCTGAGTCTCAATGCTCAGCACCAAAATCAAGAGGGTTTAAAAAAAATCAGTGAGGAAAAACAAAGAATGGAAAATTTTCTTAATCCTTAGATGGAGGAAAGTTCGCCTACATAGCCCCAGAATTCTTAGGGTTGCTTACGTTGCCAGCTCCAAGAGAAGAAGAGAGTCCCTAGAGTAGAGTGAACCCCGCTCCCCCCCCACACACACACACACACTGACTCAGACCTTTAATCCTTCCCTATCACATGAGCTTTGCAGCATTTTTAGTACATGGTCCAATAGAACATCTTTGAGGTTAACTATACCATGTCCTCCAGTTATGAGGATGTTTCTATGCGGCTGAAGAGAGGTGTTCACCTTGCACAGAGGTCCTGGAGAGGATCTTGTTGGTTGGGGGTGATATTGCCTGGGAATGGTAAAATGGAAAAGTAGCAGCCTTGAACCCTCTTAAAGCACCCAACAATGGGCTTTATAGGAAAGTTGCGGGGGGGGGGGGGGTATGGAGAATTGAATTATTGAGACCAGTTCAAAAATTTCTCTTAATTTTTTTAAGTTCAATACAAATTCCTCAATCTGGATTCGGAAGTTTTCCATCAAATGAGCCCCCTTTACCTTTCCAAACTCATCTCTCTATTTCCCTAAAAATTTCCCCTCCCTTAACCTCATCAGTTGTGCCATCCTGAAATAATTAAGTTCTTCCTTTCTTTGGGTCTAAATCCCATGTACTCTGAGGTTCAGGGTAAGCAGCACCTTCTTCATTCTTTTTTACCACGACACCCTGGGACGTTCTGATCTGTCCCACTCTTCGTAATGCTTGGTAAAAACCTATGCATCATGCCACATTATCATATTATCTTGTGAGTGCAATCAAGTTCTTTTCAAGCAGGTATGATTTGTTTCTCAAAATAAGCATCGAGTTGGCAGCAAGTTTCTCTTGGGAGAAATCTTTTTCTTTTTTGCATTCCTAGGGCACTAGTAAATCATGCATTCATTCTGCTTGCAAATGTGTGTGACCAGATGGATAGATGAGCACATCTACATATCTCCAAAATTAGTTCACCTGCCAGTGATAGTGAATAATCTAGGGTCAAAAAAGAAAAAGATAAAGCCAGATGACAGTCAGTACTTTAGCAGAAACCCGTTTCAGAGAGTCGGATAACTATTTTTAATAGGAGGCCCAAATTAAGGTTTTTTGAGTCAATTACTGCATAGTTGGGAAGTGGTTCCTGCATAAACTAGATACTTATATTGTTCCTTAATTCCTGACACAGCTATGCCTTTCATTATGATTGATCTAATCAACTGTTTTTTAATTAATTTTTTAAAAATATGTTTTAATTGATTTCAGAGCGAGGAAGAGAGAGGGAGGAGAGACAGAAATATCAATGAGAGAGAAACATCAATTGGCTGCCTCCTGTACAACCTCTACTGGGGATCAAGCCCGAAACCCAGTTATGTGCCCTGACTGGAAATTGAACCTGTGACCTCCCGGTACATAGGATGATGCTCAACCAACCGAGCCACACTGGCTGGGCTTCTTTCATTAATTTTTTTAAATTATATGAGTTACACATGTTTGTTATGGGAAGATTAGATAGTTCAGATTATAGTAGAGAAAAAAATAAAATTGAAATCCTCCCTACTACTACCATTTAGAAATCATCATTGTGAACAATTCTTTTTTTAAAAAAATAATTTGACCCTCTACTTTCAGTTAATTATTTTCCCCAAAAGTTAACCAATTTCATTTTATTAAATGATTATTCTTCCACATATATGCTTAAATCCTTTTCTAGATGCTAATGTTTTTCTTCATTTGCCTGTTTATCTTAATATTTGAGCAGACCAAAACATTCTGAGGGTATTGGTGATAATAACAAGTAAAAATGTACACAATAACACAAAAGGTTAGATTTGGAAGAAAATGTAAAGGAAAAGTTTTACCTTGCACAGAATGAATGTAAAGTTTTGCGAAGTCTTTTAAAAGAGGCACAGAGTGGACTATAACTGTAGGGGTAGAGTTAATAAAACTAAAAAAGGGGTGAGTCTGTGGTAAGAAGTTTTGGTCATAAAAGGAACAAAGATAAAGGAGTGTCACAGAGGCAAACAAATGCAGGGGAAGTTCTACGTTTGCTCCCTGGAAAAGGGGTTCTTTGGTTCAAGATTTGAATTATTCATTGCCAGAGAGAGCTGTATTCCTCTCACAGTGACATGTGTACCAACCTCTCAGAGCCTGACCTTCACTAAATGTTTGAATTTTACTTGTTCCCTTTTCTCTGACTTGCTGCTTAATGAGCTAATCTCTGAGTGAAAGCTGGCTTCCTATTGGCTTGTTACAGGGAGAGAAGGTGCTGGCCTGAGGATGCATGTGTCTGGTGCCTGGGCATTTATTTTATCTCATTAAAAATGCTTAAGTTACCATCCTCTTCTGAGTTAGTTTATGTTGGTGTCACTGAGATTTGAGTCTGCACATATAGAGGCAGCACAATGACTTTAAAAACAGCTTTTCTCTGAGCAGAACTAACAAGACGTGTAATAAATAGATATTCAACCTTGGTTTCAACTGAACCAAACAATTTAGATACCCAAAAGGACACTTTCTGTATTTCCATAAATTAATGTTCACCCCACCTGTTTTCTATTTTAAATAGGAAGAAAAGAGGGTCTCTAGGACCCTCACTTTAATGCCAAATAACTTTAAGGAAGATTTAAGAACTTACAGATACTAATTATTTACTCAAAAAAAAAAAAAAAGCATACTCATGTTAAAAATAGATGAGCTCCTCTTAGAAAGAGGATCGGCTGCCTTAAGAGTTTGGAAACCCTGAGTGTCCTGCACACAGGGCAATCTACACGCCCTGCCAAGCTCTCAGCACGGGACTCCCCGGAGTGCTCACCAGAGAGCCTGGTGACAAGGCAGAACTGAGAGACCCTTCCCAGGTGCAAGTGTCCCGACCTATCGTAGCCTGAGGGCAGAGCATCAGAACTGAGAACCCTCCACACTCAGGCTTTCTACTGAATATGAGATAGCAGCAGCCTATGAGGGGTGGGGCAGGACAGCTGAGAAAGACCCTCTGAGGCACACACTTATGGCTCCGGTCTAATTATGACCTGACATAAACTTCACAAGGACTCCTAACCTTCTACCTAGTGCTATGTAATGGCAGTCAATCATTGGAGAAAGACTAAAAGCTGAAAGGACCTCCCCGCCCCAACACACACACACACACACAGGTGCAAAGGCACCGTGGTTGAGGAGTAGAACCAAGGGGAACCCCTAGCACTCTAGGTCTTATTTGCAAACAGACCTGTATGTTCAAATGTTTTCAAACAAGGATACCAAAGCAACTCGATGGAGAAACCAAAATCTTTCAACAAACAGTGCTTGAAGAAGTGGATCTCCATATAGAAGAAAAGAACATCTGACACCATGCATGAAAAATAATTTGAAATGAATTATAGTCTTAGACCTAAAACTGAAAGTTTAAAGCTCCTATAAGATAACAGAAAAATTAGAACTTGTGCTCATGAAAATTCACCACTAAGAAAACAAGTTAGCCAGCCTCAGACTGGAGAAAAGATTCTTTCAAACTAGCCTCTTTCCTGGCTCTTCCCAGGCTCTGCTGGTGCCTCCCCCTACCCAATCCCTTTCCTGGATCTTGAACGGAGGGACTTCCTGCCCTTATTCTATTGGCCCTTTCCCCAGTTTTTCTCAGGTCAGACTCCACCCTTTGATGGTTGCCATTCTGGTTCCCACTGCACACACCTTAGTTTTGCTTCATCATCTGGCTTCTGCTGTGCATGATTCAGCAGAGGAATTTTCCTCTGGCTGTTTATCCTTCCCCAGGTAATCCAATAATCTGCTAATCCCGGGGAACAGCCGGTTGTTTCCCAGGGAGATTGGAAAGCTGGTGTTTCCTGCCTGCTCGGTTAATGACCCTTTGGTGAAGGATGCGGCTGTAACCTCAGGTGTCTGTGAAGCCATAGCTTCCAGACTTAATCAGGCTTAGCCCGTTTAGCTCCCTTTGCTTTTGTTAATACCTAACTAGCTACCTAGCTAATGCTAACACCTTGATGGAGGTGTGGATTATCAAATGTATGAATTTGTCAAAACCCTGGACATGCACACTGAAGATTTCATAGATATATTTTTATTGATTTTAGAGAGAAAGTAAGTGAGAAGGAGAGAGAAACATTGATGTGAGAAACATCAGTTGGCTGCCTACTGCAAGCCCCCTACTGGGGATGGAACCCATTGTGATGGGCATGCACACTTAGCGTCATATAGTGAAATGGGTATAGATATGTAACCTTTAACTGACGTAAAGAAAATTTTGTAACTTCTTTGTACTCTATGTATCTTGATGTTAATCTGTACTTCTTGGAGGCCCGGACACACTCCAGCCAGGTGTGACACCGATTTCCATTGAGCTTGTAAAGGAATAGGTTGTGGTTAAATGCTCCAGCCAGGTGTGACACCACACCGGTTTCCACTAATGGTTAACACCCTTAAATAGGCTCTGAGAGAAAGGCTTGGGGCTGCAGCAGGGTGGGCTTCCTATGGAGGCACCTGTTGCAGATGCTGGCCAGCTTTCAATAAATCCTCGCTTGCTGCTAAGACCTGATTGGAGTCGGTGGTCTTATTCTCGCAAATGTTGGTCCATAACATTTGGAGGCCCCAGCGAGATCCCCGCCAGGGGTGAGAGGGATCCCTTATTTAGGGCAGGAGGCTCTCCCCCATTTATCGCCGGGCACGCAGCGAGATACCCGGCAGTGGTGAGAGGTACCCCCCGAGGGGCAGGAGGCTCTCCCACCCATTTGGGCCGGGAAGGCAGTGAGGATCTATTGAAAGATCTGCAGGAGGTAAGAGGAAAAGGCACCTACGGGTGAGATCTCAAAGAGGGGAATCAAGGGGAGGGCTGGACGCAGCATTACTCCTGACTCCAGCCAGTGGCCACAACGGTGGCCACCGTGGCATCTGGCAAGTGTGACTTTCGGTTGCACTGGGTTTGTCCGTCTGGTATTTGTTGTCTGGTATTTGTTATCTTGGTATTTGTTGTCAAAAAGTCATCTGCTTCTGTGTGCACCCTGCTGCAGTGTCTTTTGAAAAATTTTCAGGACTTCAAGGAGCGAGCTGCAGGTTCTGGGCAACCTTAGGTTGCATTTGTCTGGTTTGTTTTGTCTTTGTTCTTTGTTGTCTTTGTCTTTATCAAAATGGGTCAGGGTCAGTCATCTTTGTCGAACCCTTATCAGTCATTCCCACTCCGGGTGAGTGGAAGGGGAGCTTGATCACCTCCCGGGAAGGTATAGAGCTCCCTCAGGAATTGGGAATTAGTTAGGAATTGGGTGGATTGTTTAAACTCTGAGTGAATGTCTGGTTAAAGTGTGTGAGTGTGGAGGGAGGGGGCCTGCCCTCTCCTCTCCTTTATGTGGCTCCATGACTTCGGTTACGGAGCCCAAGTGGGCCCCAACCTGCGGTTCCACGATTCATCATATGGCATAACGGTGACTCACCCCCACATGTAGGTGACCAGGCCCGGGGTTTATACGGGTGCACCTTAGCTAAGACGAATCTAAGCTCACAAGGGATGCGGCCAGGCAGGCATCTGAGTGCGGATCTGTGAAAACAGGTCACCCCCTTCCTTGTCTGTCTCTCGCCACTGATCATCATGGGGTCGGGACAAAGTTTGTTTGTGTAGGACTAGCCAAATTACTACAGAGAAGGGGGACTGGATACAGCTCCAGTCTGGGCTAGTTTACTAAGAAAGTGTAAATCATTACTGGTCTGTGTCAAGTAAAAGCTACTTTGATTTATTCTGCTTTCTGTTGACACGCTTGGCTGAACGTTTGGCCTGGACCCGGGATAGTCTGCAAAAGTCTCTTGGCAGCTGCGAGAATTATTTTTCTCAGAGTCTTTTGCTCACTGTTAAAGGAGAATCAGCCTACTTAGTTAATAAAGATTTCTGTCTATCAGTTGCCCTTACCTTGGTTGTAAATTTACTGTATTAAATTAAAGTTCTAGGGTAGATTTAAAGGTTATGATATTAATGCTTTTGATTCACAGCGATTCTGTGAACTGGAGTGGCCCACTTTCCAGGTGGGATGGCCGGACGTAGGGACTTACGATTTAACCACTGCTTATCGGGTTCACCATGTTGTCTACAGCCGGCCAGGTCACCCCGACCAAATTCCCTATATTCAAGTGTGGGTCGATATTTTGACTGAAAAACCAAAGTGGTTACAGAGTTGTCAAAATGAGGAAAAGAAATTGGGACAGAGAGAGACAGTCCTCTTGGCTTCGGCCCAGAAGGGCAAAACTGCCCCTGTTCTCCAAGGTCCAAGTGAGGAGGCACTCCCCGGGGTCAGGCTCCCCAGTAAAGACCCTGACCCGGAGCCCCTGCCTCCTTCACAGCCGGTTTCCTTTCCTCCGGAAACACCAGTCCAGGACCCGGCTCCATTCTCTCCTCCTCATACTAGGCAAGGGACAGCCTATGGAGACAGAGAGAGAGAGAGAGGGGGTCAGGACAGAGGGGAGGAAACTTGTTCTGGGTCTGGATGGACAGCCTACATCTGACCAAGACAGATTAGAGGCTGTGTTTCCCTCCAGGCGACCCGACTGGAACCCCTATAGTGACAGGGGAAAGGAGGCTCTAGATTGGTATCGCCAGACTCTATTGGGGGGCATCCAAGCTGCTGCTCAGAGACCCACAAACGTCTCTAAGATGACAGAGACAGCCCAGGGGCCTAACCCTAATGCCCCAGAAAGTCGGAGGGCTGTCATTGTTGCATTTGTTTCCCAGTCGGCCTCAGCTACTAGGAAAAAAAAAATTGCAGAAGTTAGAGGGCTTTGAGGAGAATTCAATCCCTGAGTTGGTTGAGGTGGCCCAGAAGGTTTTTAACAATCAGGGAGCACCCGATGGCAGGTTTAAACACCCGGATGGCGAAGGTCCTCCTGGCCATAAGCGAGCAAAAAGGCCCAAGGGACTGAAGAGACAAGAAGGGCAAAGAAAAGCCTCATGGGAGAAAAGGAGTCCGACGCTGGGCTTGGGAAAAATCAGTGTACATTTTGCAGAAAGGGAGGACATTGGAAAAAGGGAGTGCCCTGAACGAGCGGAGGAACTGAC
This sequence comes from Myotis nattereri, assembly GCF_964212035.1. NCBI lineage: Eukaryota > Metazoa > Chordata > Mammalia > Chiroptera > Vespertilionidae > Myotis > Myotis nattereri. Next base: position 60,474,828 of record NC_138080.1, on the reverse strand, counting down.
TCCTGTGCTGATGGAGGAGGTAGATTAGGGTTGTCAGGGCTCAGCTGGCCCCCAAGAGTCCAGGATAACCCTGACAGTGGGGGGCCAAAAGGTGGACTTCCTTTTGGAACTCAGCACTCACTCAGGCCCTCTGGTGGGAAAGGGAAAAAGAGTGAACATTTCAGCTTCCTGAAAACAGCTGCCTTGTACCCTGCCACACTCCTCCCTGACGAGGAGGCAGAAGCCCCTTTGCATGACTGCGAGGAGACACTGACTACCCTCACTTCCCTCCGCGAGGATCTTGTGGACCAGCCCCTGCAGAATCCGGATGAGACCCTCTACAGGGACGGACGGGAGTAGCTTCGTAGAGGAAGGTACCCGGTATGCGGGGGCGGCAGTAGTGACATGAGGAGGAGCCAGGGGAGATCTACAATCTGCCAGGATTAGAAAGAAGCCCTGATGAGCTGGTGAGCGCCCCGGCACTGGCCCTGCCAGACCTACCCAGGGACTGCAAGGATATATCTCCTCACACTGCCCTTACAGGAGGCCAAGGAAGTGGCTAAAAGACCAGTAGGGCCCCTAGAAGTTCTTGTAGCCCTACCAGCCTACTCATCTGCCAGAGGAGCAGAGGCTAGCTGAGAAACTAAGGGCCCGGGAAGGAGAAGCTGGATGGCTAATTCTGCCAGATGGGAGGCCTATAGTGCCAGAAGCCCTGGGGCAGACCATTGCTTCCCAGACCCACCAGAGTATCCACCTGGGGGGAACGAAGCTATCAGAACTACTAGGAAAAGAATTCTACATCCCAGGGCTCTAGAAAATATCTCAAGAGTTGGCTAGAAGGTGCCAAGTGTGTGCCCGGGTGAACCAAGGGCCCCTTGTTGTGGCCGCGCCGGGGCAGCGATTCTGAGGTCAGAACCCCGGAGAACACTGGGAAGTGGACTTCACTGAGATACCAGGAGGACAAGGAGGATATAAGTACCTGCTGGTTTTCATTGACACCTTCTCTGGCTGGCCTGAGGCATACCCAACCAAGGCAGAGACAGCACAGGCAGTAGTTAGGAAACTCCTCACTGAAATTGTCCCCGGGTTTGGCCCACCACTATACATGGGGTCTGACAATAACCCAGCGTTTATCGCCAAAGTTACACAATCCATAGTTAAGGCCCTAAGGGTTACTTGGAAATTGTATTGTGTTTATAGACCACAGAGTTCTGGACAGGTAGAGAGGCTGAATCGGACCTTAAAGGAAATATTAACTAAGTTAAAATTAGAGACTGGCAAAAACTGGGTAAGTCTCCTTCCTTTTGCTTTCCTCGGAGCTAGGTGCACCCCTACATCCAAGGGCTAACTCCTTTTGAGATAATGTTTGGGCGACCGTCGCCATTGGTAGAGGAGGAGGTCGCCCGTCTCTCTACCCATAATTTGCTTAAGTCTTTGCAGCAAGCTGCTGCAACAGCCCAAAGGATTGTGAAAGAGACTGAACAGCAGAAGGAGCCCAGGGGACATCAGTTTTCGCTGGGAGACCTCGTCTGGGTCAAGTGGCACCAGCCCGGAGGACTTGAACCGCGGTGGGATGGTCCTTACCCTGTAGCCCTCAGCACCCCGAGCCGCCCTATTATGTGGGCATAGGAGTGAGTGCAGACTTTGGGGACTCTAACCGAAACGTCTGGAATGTCTCCACGGACCGAGAGACACCAGGACTTTACCCATAGGGACACAGAAGGAGGGGACTCACTCTAGGGGACATCTCTGGCATGGGACTGTGTGTAGCCTCAGCCAACTACTCACTAAAAGACTCCCCTTATCAGCACAATTGTAACCAGACCCTAAGATTAAGAGGAGAGCCGGGAGCAGGGGTCCTCTGGTACCTGGTTGCCCCAAATGGGACTTAGTGGGCATGTACCACAGGAATCACCCCATGTGTTCTCTCTTTGACCATGCAAGTGGGGGAGGGGAGCCCATCTCTATGTATACTGACCCATATTTTACCCCAGGTATATTATTACTCTGGAGAAAGGGGGCGGGAGCATCTCCTGATACAGCCAAGGCGGGTCAAGAGGGCCCCAATACTTGTTCCCCTCCTGGTAGGGCTGGGTGTAGCAGGATCCACAGCTGTGGGAACAGCAGCCCTCATCAAGGGGGACCAGAACTACCAAGAGCTGGGCCGCCAGGTCAACCAGGACCTGAGCAACTTGGAAAAGTCCATAGGGAAACTAGAGGAATCAGTAGGGTCACTGGCTGAAGTGGTTTTACAGAACAGGAGGGGCTTAGATTTATTATTCCTGAAGCAAGGGGGACTCTGCCTAGCCCTGGGAGAAGCTTGCTGTTTTTACACCAACCACTCGGGAGTGATCCGAGAAAGTTTAAGCCAACTAAGAAAGAGGTTGGCTGACAGAGCGGAGGCTCGCAAGGCAGCAGGGAACTGGTATGAGAATCTCTTCTCCTGGTCCCCCTGGCTGACGACCCTCCTGTCAGTGGTGGCCGGACCCTTATTTTTACTTATAGTAGGATTAATATTTTAGGCCCTATTTCCTAGTAGATACTAGCGATGAATTCAGAGTCTGATTCATCCTAAAGACCAGTAGGGAATGTGATGGGCATACACGCTTAGGGTCATATAGTGAAATGGGTATAGATATGTAACCTTTAACTGACGTAAAGAAAATTTTGTAACTTCTTTGTACTCTATGTATCTTGATGTTAATCTGTACTTCTTGGAGGCCTGGACACGCTCCAGCCAGGTGTGACATCGATTTCCATTGAGCTTGTAAAGGAATAGGTTGTGGTTAAATGCTCCAGCCAGGTGTGACACCACACCGGTTTCCATGAATGGTTAACACCCTTAAATAGGCTCCGAGAGAAAGGCTCAGGGCTGCAGCAGGGTGGGGCTTCCTATGGAGGCACCTGTTGCAGATGCTGGCCAGCTTTCAATAAATCCTCGCTTGCTGCTAAGACCTGAATGGAGTCAGTGGTCTTATTCTTGCAAATGTTGGTCCATAACACCCATTACCCCAGGCATGTACCCTGACTGGAAATAGAACCCGTGACCTTTTGGTGCATGGGAGGATGCTCAACCAACAGAGCCACACCGGCCAGGGCAACACTGAAGATTTCTGTAGTTCACTGTATGCGAATTATATCCAACAAAAAGATATTTGAAAAGTTTTTCCAATCTTACTTTATATCAAATACACATGACTTGAGACACTTTCCCCTCTGTGGAGTTAATATAGTCAGATTTTATCTATCTTTAAAGTAACTTATAAAGAATGTCTTTTTCCTCCTAAGACTTTGGGAATATAAATAATTCATGTTCACAGCTAAGAACCCAACCTTAAATTGAACTAAGCACGCTTAGTGAGTGAAGTTCATTCACTAGCAGGTGTAAGGCAGGTGCTCTGTGGGGAACTGTCTGAGGGTTACAAGCAGCCTGACTAATGGATTCATCATCATATGGAGCATGACTTTACAGTGCGGCAATTGTGTTAAAAATTTTAAGCCAGCCCTAACCGGTTTGGCTCAGTGGATAGAATGTTGGCCTGCAGACTGAAAGGTCCCAGGTTTGATTCCGGTCAAGGGCATGTACCTTGGTTGTGGGCACATCCCCAGTAGGGGGTGTGCAGGAGGCAGCTGATCAATGTTTCTCTCTCATCGATGTTTCTAACTTTCTATCCCTCCCTCTCCCTTCCTCTCTGTAAAAAAATCAATAAAATATATATTTAAACTAAAAAAAAATTTTCAAGCCAGAGGATTGCTCCCTATTTTGCTGTGATGTCTTAAACAATGGGTATCTCAAAATATGTGGTCAACATATATTTACTAAGAACTCACAGAAGACAGAGTCCCACTCAGAGCTGCCAGTGGAACACTAAAACTAATTTGTGAACAAGCATATCAATTTCATTTACCTAAGTCAGTGTTGTCCTTGAAAGTCTTTGGATCTAGGTCCTCATTTAAATGATAATCTTTTTGCTTAAAATCTTAAGAGCTAATTTTTTAAATTACAGGAAAAAATGTTTATTAAGATTTCTTAAAATTGGCTTAATCATATTCTTTATTCAAATATAGTTCCAAATTACACTTGATTATTATTTTTTAAAATTCTACCCTGAAAAGATGGTGATTTGCTACCATTAAGAACATTTAAGAGCCCCATTTGTAGATCCTGGTATTATTTCTAAAAATTGTCTCTATAATTTAGTTGAAAAATATTAAAGGAGTACTTTCAAGGTAATTGGCATGATGATGGGTGGTAGGAAGATGATATGAAAAATATACAACTTCTACCTACTCTTGCTCCAACCCTCAAAGAACTCAGAAATACCTTGAAGGGACCAAAATTCTGCCACCCTCAGAAAGAACCTTGGATCCTCCTCCCATTCTTGCCCACGAGATTCAAACAGAGAAACCTACTTCAGGAAGGAGGTCTTAAGATGCTGCCTTTCCCTAATTTAAATTAAGTATGGTAAACAAGAGGGCTTCAGGCAGGTGCCTTTTAGCTGTACCCTATGTCCTATGTTTCTGAGTTACCTAGCAAGGATTTTTCTGTCATGTGTGTGTTCCACCTTTCCTCAACTACCTGTAAATCGCCCACGCTCACTTTTGAAATTTAATGCCCCATTCCCCTGTTTTATCCTTTGTCCAAAATGTCTTATATATATATCCAATGTTGCCGCACTGTCTTTGGAATTTTCATGGATATATCATGTCTATGTGAATTCCCCATGCACATGTATTACATTTTTTATTTTCTTCTGTTAATATATCTCTATTAATTTGGTTATTAGCCCCAGCCAGAAGAACTTAGAAGCTGGGAGGGAAAGTATTAATATTTTTAGCCCCCACAACCTCATGATAGTACAATTAGAATCATGTCCATACTAGAATCATGTAAAAGTTGCTATGTGATCAGTGAAGTAGTAAATAACTTCATCTGAGTTAGGCTCCACAGAGGCAATAACAAAGAAGAAATAGGAGTGCAGTAGGCAAACAAGGCAGGAAAACATATCCCCAATAGAAAGGTCAGCTTGTGTGATGGTGTGAAGGCACAGAGCCAAGGAAGATATGCTATGTTTAGAGATTTGCAAAAAATCCAAAAGCACAGAAAAGTCATTAGAGCTGCATGATAAGAAAGGCCTTGTAGGACATTTTAGAAATTTCGGTTTTATCCTACGTAAGTGCAAAAACCAAAGATCCTTAAGCAGGGAACTAATATATTCATATTCGTATTTCAGAAAGATTCCTTTTACTGCTGGTGACCAAGGCCTTATAGTTTCTCTCAACTTGACTTAAACATTAGATTTCTTGAAATATGTTGTTAGAGGAGAGCTCTATGGATTCCCTGGATCACCAGAAAGATGAGCAAGAGGGTCCTCAAGCAAACTAAGCCTTCAACATTGCTGGAGGGGGAAATTGGCAAAATGGAAGGTGTCCTACTTTGGGCACATCATGAGAAGGCAGCGTTCTTTTGAAAAGACAATGATGTGAGGAAAAATAGAAGACGGCAAGCAAAGAAGACCAAATATGAAATTGACTGACTCCGTAAAAGAAGCGCTAGTCATCAGTCTACAGGAGCTGAGCAGGCTGTTGAGGACAAGACATTGTGGACATCACTTATTCATAGGGTCACCAGGAGTTAGAGACAACTCAATAGCATAGCATGTAGCACATGTAGGTTTTTGACCTCCCTTTTCTTGGAGCATTTACTTTAGAAAACTTATAATTACAAATTATTTTTCTGTCCCTGTGAAATGTATATAAATCTCATTAAGAACCTCGTGCCAATGCCCTGATCGGTTTGGCTCAGTGGATAGAGCATTGGCCTGGGGACTTAAGGGTCCCTGGTTCAATTCCGGTCAAGGGCATGTACCTTGGTTGCGGGCACATCCCCAGTAGGGGGTGTGCAGGAGGCAGCTGATCAATGTTTCTCTCTCATCGATGCTTCTGACTCTCTGTCCCTCTCCCTTCCCCTCTGTAAAAAATCAATAAAATATATTTTTTTAAAAAAGAACCTCTTGCCAATTTTACAACCCAGGGAATATCTTTTTCAAAAACCTAGGACCCAACCCTTTGAAATATAAGCATTAAGAAAGATAGCTCCCGTATCTCCCAGTCTCTGTGGGAGGTAAGAACCTAGCTACCTTGGGCTACTTGTTTCAAATTATAAAACTACTCTCTGTCATGTAAATAAGAGAGAGTTTACTTTTCAATTGGGTAAGGTCAATTGGCAAACATAGGTGGCATACAATTACTCGAACCCAAGCTCAAAAATTGTCCAGCCTTTTGTGTTAGCAGAGTTCAGTCTCTCTTCCCTATTGCAATGGTCTGGAATAAAGTCTTCCTGTCTGTTTAACTGTGTCCAGTGCAATTTTTTACTTTGACAACAGTGTGGACAAATATTTTATAGATAAGAGGGAGGGAGCACTGAGTGCAGGTGATTAATTATGAATATTTACCATATGCAGGCAGAGCTATTGAGATTCCACTAAAAAATTAGCAGAGTAAGAGACAGAAATAAAATAAAAAAATATTTAGAGCCCTAGCTGGTTTGGCTTGAGGGATAGAACGTCAGCCTTCAGACTGAAGGGTCCTGTACTCGATTCCAGTCAAGGGCACATGCCCTAGTTGTGGGCCGGATCCCCAATGGGAGGGGTGTGCAGGAGGCAGCTGATCAATGATTCTCTCTCATCATTGATGTTTCTATCGCTCTCCCTCTCCTACCTCTCTGAAATGAATAAAAAATATATTTAAAAAAAGAAATATTTAGAGAGCAGAATCTATAGGATTTGATGACTATAGATTTTTAGATATGAATGGAGAATGATTCTCAAGGTTGTTTTTTGTTATTATTTTTACAAGAATCAAACCTTTAAGACTCATTGATGAAGAGTATTAGAATGTATGAAAATGGGTAAGTACATTTTCCTCAACCCAACTTTCTGAGTTGATATTTGGAGGTCTGCACAAACTATATACCTCAGAAAACGTTCACCTACGTCTGTTGAAGGCACAGTCCTCAGAGAAAAATAATGTGGTAGCAGGTGAGACTGACAGACCTCCTCTTGAAAAAGTGGAATTTCTCTCATAGTTCTTCCTTTCAGTGCCCACCATGAGCTCTTGTAAACACATTGCTGGTTGTGAGTATTAGGAGATAAACATCTTGTATCTGACCTCTATATTCATCAAGACAATCTCATCACTTCTATTTGATTAGATTTAGTGCTAGAAAGAAGAGTCCATTTGAGAGAGATTGGCTAATAATAGCATCAAACAGACTTAGTTTTCTGCATATTTTCAACCAGAACATAAAACTCTGTCTCCAGGGCCATTCTCTACATTTCATCAACAGACGGTGTCACAGTCGATTGCTGTGCTCTTGTACCAGCATATAAAATCTAAAGCAGCTATCCAAGGGAGCATTAAATATAAAACGCCTGAGTCATTCTGTCTTACAAGGAAGCATATGGGGACCTTTGCTTCCTAATAAAAAAAACAATGGGGGTGGAGACAGTAGCCACAGGATTCATCTGAATCACAAAGCTTTCACACTCAGCAAACAGCTTGAAATGTGCAACAGTTTTAGGCTGTTAAGTTTCAAGTATAATGGAATTTTGGAGGGGGGGTATTCATTTTTCAAAATTTCTGATAAACTCAATCTATCATTGGGCCCCAAAGGCCCCAATGAGTTCTTAATATTCAGCCTCCTTAGTCAATGCTTTATTAATCATGTTTAGTGCACACTTTATTTCCCCCAATAAACCCCCAGCTCACTTCCAAATTTTAGCCATCCTCCCAACAAGAAAAATCCAGAAGAAAGGTGCTTAATCTCATCTTTCCATGCTATGTTTAGAGATTTGCAAAAATCTCTCTAAAAACTCAGCAATACCTTGATGGGACCAAAATTCTGCCATCCTCAGAAAGAACCTTAGACCCTCTTCCCACTCCTGCCCAAGAGATTCAGAGAAACCTAATTCAGAAAGGAGGTTTTAGGATGCTGCTTTACCCTAATTTCAATTACTTATGGTAAGCAAGAGGGCTTGACTAAACATTAGATTTCCTGAAGAGTCAGCCTGATGTGGGAGAAGCCATTTGGCTCTATCACTGAACTAAATTGTGCTTGGAATGGAAACAGAAATGCAAGAGCAAAGAGCAGGAGCTTTGAAACAGGGATGATGCTAAATTCCAGAGGTTTTGTCTCTACCTTAGGGACCACTTAACTGGTGGCATCATATTCCATGGACCTGAAATTGAACAGCGGCATGATGAACTATGCTGCTCATACTTGGAAAAGTGCAGAGAAGAGAAAAAACAACTTTTGCCTTGCCAGATGTAAACCTATGGAAGTGTATCCTCCCTGCTAATTCTGTGAATTTATGCACGTTCAAGATTAGCCCATAGGTTAGAGAATGGAGCTGCTTTGTATATGCGGACTCCCCCTTTCCCTTTCTTTCTCCTGTCCTTTCATCTGTCCTTCTTCTCTCCTTCCTCCCGGAGTAGATAGAGACTTGTCATCCTCCTGTTGCTTAATGCTGTTGGCCAATCATGGAGATCTTTAAAACAATTCCAACTTAATGGCTAAAAATTTCATTTCTCACTAAAATCAAGATAACACTTTAAGGCTTCTTGTAGATATCCCCTCTCTTTGAAGGTCCAGACATAAATCATATGGATAATATCATTTAGTATGTTCTAGTTCTAATGTATTAATAAACAGTTTATTTTCATGCCAGTAGTCATAGAACCAGTGCACTCTACTGATAAAGAAAATTCGTATTCTTTCCTCCACAGTTCGGTATCATAACTCAAAATCACAAAACCCCAAACAGTTGGGTCTCAAGAATGTATTTAGGTAGGAAGAATGTGCAATTCTAAGTTGGAGTATAGAAAATGTTGGCTAATCTATATATCTATCTATCTATCTATCTATCTATCTATCTATCTATCTATCTATCTATATGCCTAAGTGACCAGCCAACCGGCTGACCAACTGTCGGGTACCTATGATGCACACTGACCACCAAGGGGCAGACGCCCAATGCAAGAGCAGAAACCACAGGCATGGAAACATGGAACAGACTGATGAATCTCAGAAGGAAGGGGGATGGGGGCTGGGAAAAGATTAACCAAAGATCTTATATGCCTACCAGAGGCCCAGTGCACAGATTCATGCACTGGTGGGGTCCCTCAGCCTGGCCTGTGGGGATCGGGCTGAAACAGGCTCTCTGACATCCCCCGAGGAGTCTTGGATTGCCAGAGGGCACAGGCCAGGTTGAGGGACCCCACAGGTGCACAAATCCATGCATAGGGCCTCTAGTTTTTAAATAAAAATTTTAAAACTATTTTGAACAATTAAAACTAATAACATAATAATTAAGTGAGAATTTTCCTTTCACACAATCTTCCTGCCCGTTCTCCCCTCATTCCACTTTCTGAAGGGCCCCTCACTTTTTCTGTCCACTTTCCCTCTAGCATCGCCTAGCAAGGAGGTCAGCCTCCCTCCTAACTGAGCCTCTGGAGATAAATCCAAACAAGCATCCCTGCATCTTTCAGAGTCTTTGTGCTCTGTGGGTCAGGGGTCCAGAGCTTCCAGTCTGTGATGGTCCTTGATCTTCTTCCAGCAAACCTCTGGGCATGACATTTATAGAAAGCACAGGTTAGCAAAGTGCTTCATGCATTTTTCCTCAGGAAATAATAAAGAATATTTCAGCTGTTCAGCAAATGGAAAAGACATGGTTTGCTTATTCAAAATTTTTATATTTTCTCCAATAAATGTATTTTCAGTCAGTTCCCTATTAACTACTACTGGCTTTGAATCTGACTTTTCTCTGTTTTTAAGATTATATTTTTACTTTCTTTAATAAAAAAACTATATAAATATTCCTAAGCTGAACTAGTTATTAATTTTGTGATTTATTAAATATTACTAATTGTATTACCTCCTTTTAGAATTATTTTAATGTGAATTCCACCCCCCACCCCCTAAAATCTACTTTTTCAAACCCAGGGTTTATTTCTTTTCTGAGTGAAATCATATGGTGACTATAATTTGAGTTAATTCCAGTAAGCAATAAAAAGATTACTAGATACCCAAATCAGCAATCTGGTCTTCTTTTACAGCCTCTCTTTCCAAAATGCCTCCCTTTCCAGCCCTCTGCCTCTGGGCATGGTATTCTGATTTCACTATCACCTCTGCAGCATTGGGCTCCAGGGCCACGAACGCGTTTTCCCAAATGACTTCCAAACTCAATCCATCCTTCAGTAATTACATCTGTAGATAATGGAAAAGGAACCATTAACCGTGGAGGGCTTTTAAATCATAATTAATTGCACATGCAAATGCACTGCTAAATTTGGATGCTCAATTAGACAGCTAATTGCATCGAAAATGAAAGCGCCGCCTTAAATTGATGACATGGGCCCTGGCCCACCGTGTGCATCCTCACACTTAAACAAACAACAATCTCCCTTCTTGATGCAGTTATAGGTGTGGAAAGGAGGGAAAATGCCACCTGCAGAAGGTAGAAGATGTGGCCCATCATAGCTGTCCCACAATTTGTATCTGTAATACAGATGGTCTATAATCTATTTTAAACCAGATCCTCTGAAGATGAGGCACCCTGGAGATTACAAGGTTTTAGGGCTCTCTATAAACATTTACTCATGAAGGAAATGCTGTACTTAGTCAGTATCTTATTCTTTAAAAATGCAGGAGACATTTTCCTATGGGCCTTTAGCTAACTCCTATAATGTATCTTGAAGCTCTATGATAAGGAACTAGGAGTTAAATTAGAAGATTTAAATTATTATAACCAACATCATTGCTCATAGATACATTGTCTCATATTTGTAGAGCAATGACAATTCATGTTTGAATATATATTTGCTCATCTCATCATAGCTCCATGTGATTGATGAGCAGGATACATGAAATTTTTCACATGTGATGAGCAGGAAACTACCATTCAGAGAAGTGATGTGATTCGCCCCAGAAAGTCAGTGGTGTTGTCTCTATTTTAAAACTCAGTCTGGTGGTCTTTCCTGAAACCAGCAGTGATATGCTTTGTGAAATAAATGAGCCTAAAATCTCTAGCACCCTAAGAGAAATCTCAGATGATTTTGTAATTTAAAAAGTAAACCATCTTAAGAGCAAAAGTAGTATCTTAGACAGAACAATGGCCGCCAAAGATGCCTATGTGCTAGTCCCTGAACCTGTGAATATGTTAGGTTACATCACAAAGGGGAATTAAAGTTAGTAACCAGCTGATCTTAAAATAGGACCTTAAAATAGGTCCTGGATTATATGGGTGGGCTCAGTGTAGTCATAGGAGTCCTTAGACATGACAGAGGGAGATGGAAGAGAGACTGAGGGAGCTGTGACTACAGTAGAAAGGCGCAGACAGATGCAACGTTGCTGGTTTTGAGGATGGAGAAAGGAAGCCGGGAGCCATAGAATGTAGGTGACCGCTAGAAACCGGTAAATAAAGGCAATGACATCCGTTCTCCTCTAGAGTCACCAGAAAGGAACACAGCTCTGCTGACACCTTGATGTTGGCCCAATGAGATCTGTGTCAGACTATTGACCTCCAATGTTGCAAGATAAAAATTTGTGTTGTTTCAAACCACTTAGCTTGTGGTAATCAGTTCTGGCAGCCATGGGGAAACTAATACAAATTATGTCTAAAAGGGACTCAGCTGAACTGTAAACAATTGCTTGCAAAATAAATGAAAAATGTGTCCTCAATGTTGTGTCTGTATCGGTATGACCTAACGACACATGGCATTTGCCTCTCAGCCCATGTCACCCCATTAGAGCTCAAAAACCATTCCTGATCTTTTCCTGAGAGTTTACCCACACTTATTAAAATTGCTGGTTACAAGAGATTCATGAGCCCTTGATCTGCAAAGACAGTTGCTTTTATTTTCTATTTTACTTAAATAAGGCTTGTCGGGCTCTGTCAATGTCTATGTAAACTGCTTTGATGGCTGACTCTCAACTCTCTTTTGCACATCAGACTTAGTATTTTGAATTGATTTTTTACTTCTTGAGAAATCCTAAACATAGTGTAACAGAAAAGTTGCTTGAGGGTATAACAAGTGAGGTAAAAGAGGCCTGATTTGGATTTAGCTAGATTGAATTGAAATTAACCAAGTTGTGTCCCAGATAACCACTGTTAGAGTAAAACTTGGCCAGTAATAGAATTTCATTGATTCCAAGACAGTTAGCTTTTCCTATTTTGACACATAGAAATCAACATTCATTATAGAACCGAAAACATTTTACCACCACTTCCAGCCAGATGGGTATGTACAACTTGGTTCTACTGTTCTTAATTTCTTCACTTCAATTAACTTACTAAAATGTGCATTGTTCTGAATCAAGTGTGCAGATCAAGTCTAATTAGCATTGAATGAAAAGCTGTTATGTAAGCAAAAAGGTGAAGAAACTGTATTGCCAAGCAGTTGCTCTTAGTGAAACCAATATTCATTGCTGATGGAATAACTAAAATTATACATTTCTTTTTTGTTGTTGTTGGCAAAGCAAAGGATTAAAGAAGTAAAATACTGACAAATAAATAATGAAGCTATATTATGTTGCCCTAATGGGGTATATGCAAAAAGATTGCCTTTTAGACTCCAAGCAATACAACTGAAGGCAGGGGAAATTGACAAGTTCCTCAGGAGAGATGAAAAAAAAATCAAGGCAATGAGAGGCTGCTATGACTAATTCATGAATTGTGCAGGACATTCATTAAAGCATTGATTCATAATTTCATCAGCAGCATTCTTTCCTACAAGGACAGTCATTGATGTCTCTGATTAGGTAAACAATAATGAGAAGTAGAGAAATGGAGGAACAGGATGGGTGCTTTAGTGTATACACTGAGTGGCCAGATTATTATGACCAGCCAGATTACTATGACCACCCCATCAGTACAATGAAGTGAATTAGTTATGCAAATAATAGTAATAAAACCTTGAGAGTATTAGCTTAGGAAGTTTTCAATATTCAGTATTTTTGGAAGTGTCAATGAAGTACTGATGGGGTGGTCATAATAATCTGGCCGCTTATAATAATCTGGCCACTCAGTGTATATTGCTCCTATAGCATGATACAGAGGCCATCTGTACTTATAATAGGGCAATATGCAAATTGGTTGGGACACCATCACATAACAACCAATCAGCAGGCTGAACATGCTTCAGGCGCAGGTGGGCGGGGACTTGCAGCATTGGGGATGGGGGGTGGGGACTTGCACCGCCGGGGACATGAGGCTGCCTCCCAGCCTGGTGCCCAGCTGGGGACATGAGGCTGCCTCGTTAGCTCCTCATGTGAAAGGTGAGCTCAGATCCTCATTCTTATTCAGTGTAGTGGAGCGTGGGAATTGGTTTATAGGGTCCAGTCCCACTTGGGGAAATGTTACTACAGTCTGAGAGTAGATGCAAAATGGGGATCACATTTATTCACCCACAGGCTTGCTGTAGAACAGACAGAATCACCATCCTCACAGAATTCAGGATGCCCACGTGCAAACCTAGAATGAAAAGTCAGCAACACTCCACATGTCCAAGAACTAGAAACTGCCCTTAAAAGGAGCGTATGGAACAGAACCGTGAGTCTTGGGAGGGCGAAAAGGAAAGCTGTCCTTGCAGTTAATTTAAGAATTTAAGGTGCAAAACTGGCATCAGAAAGTAGTGGCATAACACCAAGGCCATGCAGTAATGTGGCAATGCTGAGACCATGGGACCCTTGGGACGAGCAGTTTCTGACACCGTGGGAACCCCCTGCCCTCATCCCAGCCTCTGGGTGCCGGTTACAGATGACGACATGTGCAAGGATGAGGGCTCCAGGCCTGCGGTGGCAGGGTTAGGGGACAGAAAGTCCCATAAAGACTCCCCCAGCCCGCGCAGCATCAGGCTGTGTGGCGCGTGCCCGCTGATGGCATCACCAGGTGACATCACCTAGAGGGGCCGCTCAGGAGGTTTCCCTGGAGTGGGGTGTGCACCTAGCTCAGAGACAAGGAGGTACAGGCTTGGGGGTCACGCCACTCCCTGCATCCCCTGCAGTGTGGCCGGAGCTGAAGCTGCAGGTCCGTCTGGCTGTTGTGGGGCCTGGATAGTGTGGTGGCCCCGACGCTGGTGGAGAGTGCTGGGCACCTGAATCTGGGGAGCCTCCCAGACCTACGGGCCTTTCCAGCTAGACTGCTCCCCTCCTGCATCCCTTACCAAACCCGGGTCTGACCCTCATCCTCCCCACCAGACCCCAGGGGCACAACCTCCCAAATGGTGACCTTTGACTGCATGTCCTCACTCTAACATTTCAGTCTCAGAACCTAACACCTCCCTTAACCCCCTCACCTCTGATCTAACTTTTAACAGGAGCCATTGCCAACCACATCTGGTTCAGCACCACTCTCACCCCTCTAGCCCCCCACCTTCCTCCATGGAAGCTGCTATTGCTTCCCGTGAACTTAAACAATATAGGATTAATCAAAGAAGAATATGTCTAAGCAAAGACCTTGAACTAAAGAAGAAATAAAGTAACTAATATACATGAGAAAAGTTAACTTCAAAGGTAATCAAGTAATTGCAAAGGAAAGATACCTGGAACATTTAAAAAATCACAATATTCGGTACTGAAGAGGGTGTGATGAAACAGACACCTGAAAGCACTGCACCAGAGTATAGGGGACAGCATTTCTGGAGACAGTTTGATAGGATGTAGCAAATATTCAGGCTCCTGGGCTGGATGATTACATTTCCAGGAATTTATCACACATAATAATCAAAAAGCTGGGCCAGATAGCATCATCATAATAAAAGGCTAATATGCAAATGGTCACCACATCATAACACCATAATGACCGAACAGCAGGAGGCTGTGTGCGAGGCAGGCTCAGGTGGGTGGGGACTTGCAGTGTTGGTGGGAGGGGACTTGTGCTGGCCTGGGACGTGAGGCTGCCTCCCTGCCCAGCACCGGGCCGGGAGACGTGAATATCACTATTCAAATATTTCCTCTAATTAATTCCCTTTTAATGTGCATGAATTTCATACACCAGGCCACTAGTTTAGAATAACAGAATATGGAGACATTTGAAATCACCATAAATTAGGTTTTACTCCTAAGCCTTTTTACATAACCAGAGCAAGGTAACTTCTCTGAACCTTTATTCTGAAATATCAAATAAGGTAATATTTACTTAGGGCTGTAATGCAAGACTTGAATAAGCTTTTCATCTGCTTCTCTTTCCTATAACCAAAGGAATGTTTATGGGTCTGTTGTGGAGAATTTTTAAGGACTTTGAAATCAGAGATAGGAATTCAATTCCTGGCTCCGCCTTTCATAGAGTGACCTTATCCTTGTTAGCCAGCTCCTCAGTTGTGGTGACAGTCAGCCTCCAAGGTAGCCTTCCATGACCCCTTATGTAATCCATTCCCTCATTGGACAAGGTTTCATCTGTGTGATCAACAGCAGAAATAATGTTAGTTCACCTCTGAGTTTGTTATAGGAACTGCAGCTTCTATCTTAGCCAGTATGTGTTTTGTAGGAAGACAACTGCCTTGTCTTGAACCTACTCAGGCAACCCTG
This sequence comes from Myotis nattereri, assembly GCF_964212035.1. NCBI lineage: Eukaryota > Metazoa > Chordata > Mammalia > Chiroptera > Vespertilionidae > Myotis > Myotis nattereri. Next base: position 60,459,263 of record NC_138080.1, on the reverse strand, counting down.
TGGAGAGACCCACATGGCAAGACACAGAGACTTCCATACAGAAGCCAGCAGGGAACTGAATAAAAATGAATACAATCTCTCATCTAGAAATAAAAAGACAATAATATTCACTTCATAGAGTTTTGGAAGGATCAAACGAGAGCATACGGTAAAATATCAATACAAATGCTAATTGCTATGATTTTACAGGTCTATTTATCACACCTCAGGTGACCTTGGTGTCCTTAGACTTCCCCTTAATTCTGAATAAGCCACTAGGAGGCATTGTGTCAGGGTTTCCAAGCCAAGACCATCCTCAGGTTTAATGATTTGCTAGAAGGATTCACAGAACCCTGATAAGCTGTTCTACTTATGGTTATGGTTTATTACAGTGAAAACAGATTAAAATCAACAAAGTTAGAAGGTACATAAGGCAGGGTCCAGGAGAAATCAGACACAAACCTCTGGTTTTTCTCTCCAGTGGAGTTGTACAGACAGCACTTAGCTCACTCATTAACAATGGATAATAAGACATGTAGAATATGGTCAACCAGGAATGCTCACCACAATCTTGTTGTTTGGGGTTTTAACCAAAGATCAGTCACCTCTGCATAGAGCACCCATGTGGCTGACCTTAGTTACTCTTCAGTTTCCTCAGAGATCAAACTGATACAGTATGGCTCAAGGCCCTCACCATATGACCTTGTTAGCATGAACCCTCCAGTGTGTCCCAAGGCCCATACAAAGACACTCATCAGGGAGGATATTCCAACAGCTTTAAGGTTATCTCTCAGGAGCTGGCAAAGGCCAGTCTTTATTTGGAATGTGCAGGATTTGAGCTCCTTAAACCTGCTGAGTTAATCTTTTACTGCAAAGGTGTGGTCCTATAGATTTATAGGTTTGCATTTATTCCTTCATCTATTAAACATCCTGACCATGCACTCTGCTCTACCTCTTATTTCCAACTAGTGACCCAGTGCACAGATTCATGCACATTGAAAGGAAATTAATTAGAAGGTGGTTGGTGGGGCAGGACTGGGTGAGATGGAATGAACAGGCCCTGGAGCCAACCTCTCATGGTCCCTCCCTGGCCAGTGAACCTGGGGTGGTGCTGTGGCTTGAAGGGCATCTATGGAGTGAGAGGGGTCCCTTTGGCAGGTGGGGTCCTTCAGCCTGGCCTGCGGGGATTGGGCTGAAACTGGCTCTCTGACATCCCCATAGGGGTCCCAGAGTGTGAGAGGGAACTCTGAAAAGTTGCTGTCCTACAAGGTGTAGAACACAAATGCAAGTCTGCAGTAAACCAGATTCAGGGTGGCAGTGCTTCAGCAACAACATAACCCATGGCCGAAGGTGGAATCGCTGGTTTCAGCGTGTGTCACCTAAGAACCTCCACTGCCAAGTCACTGCAGCTTGGCAGCTCCTCTGTTGAGTATCTGCTCCCTGGTGGTCAGTGCGCATCATAGCAACTGGTCAGATGGGTGGAGGGACACTTAGCATATTAGCCTTTTATATATATATATGTTATGACAGGGCTTTCTTAGAATTATGCTACTCTCATTTGATTGGCTCTAGTATGCACTACAAAGAATTCCCTCTTTCTCCAGAGAACCAATAGGAAGAGCCTCAGATGTCCTTAATGTGACTGGGCCTCAGTGATACTGGGCCTCAGTGATACTGGGTGGGGAGCTAGCATCAGTAGCCCTACAGAAGAAAGGAGCATACTGTAGGGAGGAAGCTGCAAGCATCAGTGTCAGGGCGTGGCATTCTTGTCTTTTTTTCTCCCCTGACTAGTCAGGAGACTTTCTTTGTGTCTTTGTTTGAAAAGTAATCATGGTTGCAAATTAAAAAAATAAAAATTTTCTGGTTTTCCCATTGAAGGTCAGCAAATCTCCTAATGCTAGGTTGACTAAAGGTTCTGGAGTCTGTATCTTTTGAAACTAGTTCCTAGAATTCCTTTTTTTATTTTTTATTTCTTTATTGGTTAAGGTTAGTTCCTAGAATTCTTATACAAACATGCTGTTTACCTACAAGTTAGATATTAGTCAGAGTCAGCATTTACAGAAACAATACTGAAAGACAAATGAGCTGGGTTACAATTCTCCACTGTTAGAATTAGGGTAGAGTTTTAGTGTCCTGGTTTAGGAAACCCCAAGCAGAATTCAGAGGCTCCACACTTAATCATTTCCACATGGCATATTTAAATTATTAGACATTTTTCAGGAAATACACATTGATCTCCATATAAAGGAGGACCTCTCCACCCCCCCGATTTTCCCCTTTAGCCTGGACTATTCTTCTAAACTCAGTCTTTTCATCTGACTGTGTTTTGCTTCCAATCTGTCTTGTCACCTTTTAACCTTGCTGCTTTTTCTGTCCATTTTTATCCTCATCTTCCTACTTGGGCTTTATATTCAACATTTTCTTTTGCCCTGGCTCTTCTCGACAGTTGTTCCATGATTTTACACTGTCTAAATATGTCCACTGAAGCTTCTGTCATCCCAGACCCCTCTTCCTTGGTCTGCTGACAAATCCATGTGCCTGATGCCTGTGAGATTCTCATTACCAATGAGTAAATGAGAACTTTGATTTATACCAAACTATAGAGGGGCATAGCCTTAAATCTTGAGACAATTAACTTTGTACTTGAAGCTGTTTATTTTCTCCTTCCCCATTGAGTAACCTCTCCTGCCTGCAGGTGGGTCTCTATGGAAGACTTTATTATGTAGAGGAAACTGGCCTGTGGTTAGAGGCACTACATGGCCTCCACATACGACTTACGTGTAGAGCGAATCAGTTTCCACCTTCTGGATTCCTGTTCCACCAACTTAGCCTTCATATCACATAGTTCAGCCTCTAGTCACTAAAATCTCTTTTGTAAGCTGCACAAGAACACAGGTGATACCCATAAGCCAGACTTACATATGGATGTAAGAAGGGATGAAGCTAAGACTGATTGGTGCAGCCCAGGTCCAGCCTGAATGATGTGTCAGGAGCAGGTCGGGCGGGGGGGTGGGAGGGGTGTTTGAGCTAACTGCCTTTCTGCCAGTGGAGTCCAATGTCTACAGCGCTGTAGGCCCATCAGAGGTCCACCTTTCATTATTTATACCACCAGTACATATCTCTTTGTCTGGGCAGAGTGTGAATCCCTTCCTGTGTTATGGTTCAAGAAAATGTAAAACAACTGTGGTGGTTTTCACAGATGAGGGGTCACAATATCAGGATCTTTGGATGGCTTAAAACTAAACATAATATCATCTGTTGCAAAGATGTGGTCATTTTGAACTTCTGGAGCTCCTTGAGTATCCACCGTTAAGAAGTCAGCTTATCTTCTCGGGCCACATGCTTTGTCATAAGTTGTCCCCTTAGATCAGCGGTTCTCAACCTGTGGGTCGCGACCCCTTTGGCGGTAAAACAACCCTTTCACAGGGGTCACCTAAGACCATCCTGCACATCAGATATTTACATTACGATTCATAACAGTAGCAACATTACAGTTATGAAGTAGCAACGAAAATAAGTTTATGGTTGGGTCACAACATGAGGAACTGTATTTAAAGGGCCAGAAGGTTGAGAGCCACTGCCTTAGATACTGGGTCACTGTTTCAGACATGGACATGTCTGATAATATACCCTCTCTGATACCCATAAAAGTTATTAGTACAACAATCCTTAAAATTCCAAGTGATTTAATGCTTCCTTCGAGGTATAGCAAAGAAATGGGATACTGAGGTGAATAAACTCTACTCCTCACCTCATCTTTGAAGAGAGCAATGCCAAGAAATAAATGGCAAAGCAAAATTACCAAAGCTATAAAGGAAAGCTCCGGACACTTGCGAAGGAAGAAAACAGGTGACCAAAAGACAGTGAAGGGGCTTGATTAGAGTGAGCATATGTTCTGGTTTGCTTGGGGCAGAGTTTGTTTATAACTATTGCTCTGGAATGATTATTATGAACACCAGTCTTGCTCTAAAAACTATCCTGGTTTAGGTGATAGGTTGTATGGTGACCCTAAAATTAACTGGCAAACGGCCCACATGTTCACACGTAGAGAACTGAAAGGCAGGTGGAGCATTCTGAGGAGAAGCAAAGGTGTGTGATCCAGAAGCGCCTGAATGCCCCAGGATGGCGAGAAAGAGCAAGAATTCTGACTTAGAAGACACGATTAATGGGGTAATTAGGAGGTCACTGGTGACTTCTAGGGAGAAGCTTCTGAGCATTTTTGAGGCAGAGGTTGCAATTTCAATGGAAAGGGAAGTGAGTTAGAGGGTCTGCACTCAACACCGACTCTAGAAAAATGTGATAGAGGAAGGAAAAGTGGTGCAAGTCTATAAATGAATTGATCTTAAAAAAGAAATTGAAATGCAAAAGGCTCTTGAACATATGGAAAAGTGCTTAGCATAAAAAGGTAATTGAAATTAGAATTGTGCTGCAATATCATTTTTTAACTGTCACATTGGCAGTGGTGAGAGGAAAGAGGCACTCTCATATCACTGTTGGTAGAGAATAAATTATTGTAATCTGAATGGAGAGTGGCTTGGCAATATGTATGAAAATATAAAATGCATGTTCCGTTTGACCTAGAAATTTCTACTTTCAGAAATTATCCTCCAGATATACTTGCCTAAGTACAGAATTACTTTATGTGAGGATATTTATTATTGAATTATGTGTAACATCAAAATATTGGAAACCTAATGCCTTACTATAGGGAACTGTATAAATAATTACAGAAAAGTGTGGAGTGCTCAGTACGTGTCAGGTGTTATTTTAAGTGTTTTATTGGTAGTGTCTATTTTATTTTCTCTAAACCTGTGATAACAGATGACAATCACCATCCTTTTATAGATTTGGAACTGAGGCACAGAAAGGTAAGTATCTTGCCCAGAGTAAAATGGTAGTAAATGGTAGATCTGGGATTTAAACTCAGAGCCTAGTCTCATAACCACTGATATAGACATGCCTGTTCTATAAAACCATGAGTTCTTTTGTTGTTTTTGTATTTTTAAAAAATGAGGTAGACCTATAGGTACTTATATGGAATGATCTCCAAGGCATAATTTTAAGTGAAAAGCACTGTATATTATATATTATAATTTGCTGAAAATAATATTAATGCCTGTCTATACAGACTCCTTCTAGAAGACCACACAATAAGTAGGGGTTGTCTCTGAGAATACAGTTGGTGGCTGTGAGATAGCAGTAAGCGGTAGAAGACCTGTTTTACTGTATTTTCGTTGGTATAGTTTAGATTTATATCATGTGTTTCTATTATTTTTTAAAATAATTTTTTAAAATTAAAGTACACTTGGCATACAATATTCTATTGGTTTCAGGTGTACAACACAGTGACTCAACATTTATGTACTTTATGAAGTGGTCACCATGTTAAGTCTAAGAACCATCCGTTACCATACAAAGGGACTGCAATGTTATTGACTATATTCCCTATGCTGTGCCTTATACCAGGGTGACTTCTTTATTTTATAACCGGATATTTATGTCTCTTAATTCTCCTCATCTTTTTCACCTATGGTCCCACTTCCCTCCACTCTGGTAACTGCCAGTTTGTTCTCTGTATCTATAAGTCTATTTCTGTTTTGTTGTGTTTGTTCATTTGTTTTGTTTTCAATAAAATTAAATTTTAAAAGTAAAAATAAAATAAAGGGTGATACAAAACAATAAAAATAAAATATAGGTAATAGTAACAAAATGTGGGTGGTAATTGAAAACCCTGATGCATGCAGGAATAGGACAGGGGCTGACAGGAACACACTGGGGCAACCTGAGGCTTTACAAAAACACCCCTGCATATTTTTTTATTGGATAAAATACGTACACAATGAGATCAACCCTCTTTACAAAATTTAAGTATACTGTATAATATTGTTAACTACATGCGTACTTCTGTACAGCAGATTTCTAGAACTTATTCCTCCTTCAAGACTGAAACTCGACACTCATTTGTATTATTCAGCTCAAGTTTCTGTAACAAACTGCATTAGACAGGGCCGCTTAAATAACATTTATTTTCTCACTGTTGTGGAGGCTGCAGGTCTGAGATCAGGAAGCAGGCATCGTGAGTTTCCTGTGAGGTCTCTCTTCTTGGCTTATAGGTGGCTGCCATCTTGCTCTGTGCTCATGTGGCTTCTTGGGGGTGGGGAGAGAAGAGAGAGAGAGAGAGAGAGAGAGAGAGAGAGAGAAAGGGCATTAATCCCATCAGACTGTGACTCTGTTCTAATGACCCAATTTGGCCATAATCACCTCAGAGGCCCTGCCTGTCTCCAGGATAGTCACGTAGGGGTTAGGGTTTCAACATGTGAGTTTGAGGGGGACACAATTCAGTCCATAACACCATGGAAAAACAGCTCTGCACTTCCCTTTCCTCTCAACCCCTGGCAATCAATCCCATTCTACTTTCTGCCTCTATGACTTTGGCTACTTTAGATAATCCATAGAAGTGGAATCATTCTGTGACTGGCTTATCTTACTTAGTATAATGTCCTCAAGGTTCAAACACATTGTAGCATATGACGGTATTTCTTTCTTTTTGAAGGCTGAATAATATTCCAGTGTTTGTTTATACCATGTTTATGTATCCATTTAGCTGTCTATGGACATTTAAGTTGTCTATATATTTACCTTTAATGCAGATTTTCTGGAGCTACTGCAAGCCCTCCAGGTCTTTTGCTCTCAGTAATGCCAAGCTTCTAGACTCTAGAGCAGTGGTCGGCAAACTGCGGCTCACGAGCCACATGCGGCTCTTTGGCCCCTTGAGTGTGGCCACGAAGTTTCAATCCCACTGTATGTGCATGCCCGCACGTGGTATTTTGTGGAAGAGCCACACTCAAGGGGCCAAAGTTTGCCGACCACTGTTCTAGAGTATGCTGGTCCCATCAGCTCTTTTAGTTGGGAGAGCCAGGTATGTATGACTTTTTCTACATGTTAGGTTACTTCTCTAGGGCAGTATCTCAAACGTAGTTTATTGTATTTAAAAAGTATAAACATAATGTTATTTTCAAATGTTTATTAGTGATTTTGCTAAACACTTTAAGCACATTTAAAAAAATACTATCTGTAGGGAGTGGCTTTAGGGTCAAGCTTCAGACTGAACTGTGGCAGAGCCACATACAAGTCTCAGCTTGGAGGGCAGAACCCTCTTAGCACAATTAAGCTTGACCTTATAGTCCTCCCTTGTTTCCAGGTAGCTAATGGGCTGTGGGAGGTGCAGCAAGTGCTGCCAAAACAGGGCTTGAGTAACAAAATAGATTTGAAACTGGCAAGAACATTCTAAATATGTTGACCACACCCCTTGTTTTGCTTTGTGTGCTCTGACTATAAAATAAAGCTTTGGTTTACAGGCTGTGTTCACTGGTTCCTCATCCAGGCAGTGATCCACTTGGATCCAACTGTATTCTCTTGTCTGTCTTCCTTAATCCTTCACCACCACTCCTCAGGTTCACCCCTGGCCATGCTGGATGCAGTTCAACTATCTCTATATCCAAGGTTGGTGTTTTAACCCTATATTTGGCTAGGTTATCTTAAGCTTAGAGAGGTGGACTGGCTTACTCCAGATCACACAGCTGGCAGATGGGTGAAACTGGATATGAACCCAAAGTAGAGAACCAGAAATTAGAAGTTAAAACATTGTACAAGTTGCAATTCAGTAAAGAAGGTGGATGTGGAGTTTGCTGTTGATATCTGCTATTTCAGTGCTCTGTAAAGGGAAAAATCAGCCTTTTGACTTAAGTACCATTTTGTTCTGTATAAGGAACCTAATAGGCTCCATATGCCTAGCAACTAAAGAATAGGATCAAAGCATTCTCTTTATCATTCATTCCTTTGAACTAAGAGGAGATTGTATATAATGTTGACAGCTGAAATAGACACATTAGGCATTAAGGAGGCTTTAATTATTGGTTTAATGAGAAACCCTATATGTCAAACCAAAAGCTTTAAGACCTGCATTTCCAACTCACTCAATTCATTGATACCCCTTTTAATCATAGATATCTTAGAGATATAATTCCCTCTAGAATTAAACTTCTGTCAATAAACTGAACTAAGTAATAACTATTGATTTCAACAATGGATCCCAACCAGTATAAACATTAAAGTGCCATGGTTAAAATTAAGTAAAAATGTTCAGTGATATGGTCTTAGAAATGATCTGTCTATTTTTAAATGGGGGCCTCAACAAATGACTATGGACAGTTCAATCAAAATCCCAGAAGTGTATTATGGATAGCAAATAAATAAATACCCAGGGTTTTAAACTAGAAACTATTATCTGTTCTTTAGTTACAAAGCTGAGTCAACTCTTGCCCAAGACTGTTTGGTCCTTTTTAATATCTCATCAGTATTCTGTACATTATTGATGAGTCAAAATATATGATCTGAACCCAAGCCTATAGACTTTTTTTTCTGCTTTCTCAGAGAGATTCATCAGAAGCAAAATGAAATTCAAACCTATGAAAAGAACTTTAGAAGCATCTGCAGTGAACTGAAATAATATGGGAGGAATGGAAAAAAAATAAATTATTCACCAGAAAAAGAAGAATAAGCTTTTAAAATCCTAACAGGAAAATATGCTACTGCTACCTAAGAAATGGATCACTAAGTTGTGTCCCATGATGTGGGGAAGTTATTCCTTCATCTTTTTATAGCACATTCCTAAGGTAGACTTTATTTTTCTTTATCTAACCTAATGTAATTTTGTTCAAGTCTGGAAGAGACTAAGCTTTTTCTCTCAATATTCTTTGCTAGTTTCTTTCTCAAGGTGCCTCTACTTCAGTTTCCTGACTTGAGGTTTTATAAGATTGTAAATGTAAACATTACGGAACAAAATTTAAAGAGAGGGAATCCATAATGCTCATGAATATTTAAATAAAATATATATCCTGCACCAAATACAGCAAAAAGCCTTTGCTATTTAAGTGGATACACAGCAAATGTCCCTTCATAAAATACCTGTGTTCTTCAAAATGCTTTTCCAATACCTTAAACTCATATTTATCAGAACTGACTGAACGTTATGCGTTTGACTCTGTTATTTCACAGCCATACTTGGAAGTATGGAAATATAGCTGGTGATGAAATTAGAACAGATCATATAGGTTTATATCCTTCAAGTGACTGAGTGACTGAGTGGCAAGGCCTAGAAACTCTTGAAGGCACATCACAGTGGGAAAAGTAATCCAAGTGAGAAGTCCGCTCCCATCTTTAACCAGCCTAATGTACAAGGCCTGCGGGGAGCCAGTCCATCCTTGCTGTTTCAAGGGACCTGGCATATATGGCATACTGTTCTTAATATATTTGCTCACCTTCTTGGCACTATGTGTTTTAACCAAGGTCACCTCTCTGAGAAAGGTTGTTTCCCCAGGTAGGGATTTTCCCCTGAAGTTAGGGAGGGAATAAAATCCCTTAACTAAGTGCCAGGTGGGTAATTAATCACTTTAACTATGAACAATCATGCTTAAGCTACATAATCTTTACTCCCTGGAATGGAGATAAGAAACGCCCTAACCTTTGGAATAGAGATTGATAGGATTGGAATCAACTGGTATAAATACAGATGTAACAAGACAACAGGACACAGAACCTAGACACAGAGCCTACACAGAACCTAGAGACAGAAGAACTTTGCTGGAGAGAACATGGCAAAAGATCCTGGACAGAGCCTAGACACAGAACCTAGTGAGAGAACCTAGCGAGAGAACCTGGCTGAAGAACCTAGAGACAGAACCTGGCTACAGAACCTGGATAGAACATGGCAAGAGAACCTGATTAGAACCTGGTGACTGAACCTGGCAAAAGAACCTGGACAGAACCTGGCTGGAGAACCTACAGAACCTGGCAATAGAACCAGGCAAGAGAACCCAACCATGCTGATCAACTGAACGCTGCCTCTGTGTCATTCCTTCTTCGCAGACTCCGTCCACACCTTTGAGGACCCCTGGACCTGCTGGGGCTGGACCCCAGCAAAGGCCGGGACTGGAGAGGCATGGCCATCGGAAATAAAGGAGGAATGAAGGCTCCGTGCCACCCACTCAGTCTATGTTAAATTGCTTGTGAGGTTGATTTTACTTGTTGCAATGTCTTGATTTTTAGTGATTACATGAACTAGGTTCATTTGATATATATCCAGGTAGAAACTATGCTAAAAAAAATGCAGATCCTTTGTCAGATTCAAAACCAAATCCCTCTGAGACAACAATAACAGATACAGAAATCATTTCTGCCATAGTAAATGTAGGTAAAATTCAAAGCTTAATGTCAGGAATACAGTCCATAATCCCAAAGTCATCCTCGCCCACTGGACTATTGGTGGATACCAATGATGTGTTTGTTATTACTTGCACACATACTAGTAGCTTTGTTCATTTCTATGAAAATTTTCTGTAGGGAAGCTTCTGCATTAAGCTATGTATCAATTAATATTGATATTACATAAATTTTATTAAAATGGGGAAGAGAGGCAGGGATAAGCTTTATTTTATTAAGATATTCTGCTAAATGTAGTGTTAATTTTTATCCCATGCATCAATCCTTGGTTTCCAGGAATAAGATGCTGTAGACAGAATTAGATTTTGATTGGGAAAATATCTATGAAGCTTAGAGGAGAGAGAGAGAGGAGAGAGAGAGAACAGAAGTAGGCAGAGAGAGCATTCAGACTGTTGTAGATGGTGGGAACAGCACCCAGTGGGATCAGACTGGACCCGGGTTCAGCAATCTTGGTACTTGAGTTCTGGCTAGGAAGGAATTCAGAGCCAAGACCCAACCTATAAAAGAACATTTATTTATGAAATCACAGAGGTAGAAGAAGTAATTCCTAGAAGAAGTAGGCTTAGGAAACAAGTCATAGAGGCAAAGGAAGGCCCTCGGAGCTTGGAAGTGGGTAAGGCAATGGTAATGCTCCTAGGAGAGGGGAGGAGGGAAGGAAAGGCTTGTGTGTGCTCTCAGGAGGGAGAGGTTGCTGAGTACTCTGTACTAAGTGTTTGTTTTTTTTGAAAATATGTTTTTATTGATTTTTTTAGAGAGAGAGGAAGGGAGAGGGATAGAGAGATAGAAACATCAATGAGAGAGAAATATCAATTGGCTGCCTCCTGCACGTCCTCTACTGGGGATCTAGCCCACAACCTGGGCATGTGCCTTGACCTAGAATTGGACCTGTGACCTCTTGGTTCATGAGTTGAATCTCAACCACTGAGCCACACTGGCCAAGCTGTAGCAGGCTTTTAAGGGTGGAGATTTTAGGGGACCTCCCAAAGAAAGATCTCAATAGAATAGTCAGCAGCTCTCCAGGTTTATCCTTTCAGGGTCTAGGTCTCCACTGATTGGTTGGTTGGTGCCAGGGCAGGGGGTCATTATTCAATTCAGCAAGTCCTGAGGTCAGTCTTGGCACAATGTTGCTTATCTGGGACTGCTGCTTTTCTGGGCCTGGAGCTGAAATACAACAGAAGCCTGCATGTTATTTCTAGGGAGGAACGGTCAGGGGGTCTAATCCTCATGAACAGCTGTATGCTAGGGGAGGAAAGGTCTTCTGGGGACGAGATCCCACCATGTAATTGTCTATTGCTAGGCATCCAGGGCTTTCACCCTGGTGAACTTCCTTACGTGGCCCATCGTCCTTGCTCTACTCACACTCTGGCTGCCTACCACATATCTATTTCCAAAACCTTGGCTAAGTCCAGACCAGAGATGAAACATTCAGAGTAAAGTGTGCCATGAAAGACATCACTAATCAATCAGTGTAATCGTTCCTGCTGATCTCAGATATAGACACAAGACTCTTCTTAACACAGCTCTCTAGGAAACTACTATTATAGATTTGACATGTGAGATAAAACCCAACTGCCACTTCTGGTTAGATCTCCGAACTTTTTTTATATGGATAGGAGCAGCAATAGGTCAGCGTAAGATGGTACAAAAGTAAAATCTGGGCTTTCATTAATGGATGCTCTGCTGGACCTCAACACATTTTCAGGGTCTCAATACACGACTTGTCTCAAAAGATATATACACTATGCTAAAGATACATGTATATATATGTGTGGATACATTTAAATATATGATATGTATATGTATCTATATTTCTATTTATCTATTTGAGATACTTTTTTTAAATCAAGGAAGCCAAATTTGTAATCATTTCATACTTTAAATGTACCCATACCCATTTGGTAGACAAATTCTTCAACCTCCAAACAACAGTTGTTTTTTTCATACATACATACATACTTGATTTCTGTATTTTTGGGGTAGGACTCCACTACCTATTTCTTCAAGCTGCCAGCCCCAAAGACTTTGCTGACACTGCACTTCTCGGCATATCTTTGTGTGTGTGTCATTTCAAGCACAGCTGGAAGCAAGTCAGAGCTGATTGCCTCAAGGTTTGTGTCCTTTTATAGAGCACTTGGCATAATCTTCACATTATGGATATTATTCTTTAATGTAAAAATGAGATAATACCATTACAGTGAAGATCAAATTGGGTTTTGCCTATCCACTTCTAACATCTCTTTGAAAATTTTCATTTCTTCAAGTTTCCTTGGTTGGGGGAAAAAAAAATCCCTGGAGTATGAGCTCTCTAAGGAGTTATGCTTATGTATTAAATTCTTGCCACTGGGCAAATCTTCTGACCCAGAAAGATTTATTCTAAAACTTTTATAAATAATCCCATCCCTTTTCATGTGCTTCTCCCTGCATTTTAATTATGTTTTTGAGAAAAGTGAGAACAAATTTGATTGCTACTATTCTTATAAGAGTGATGCTGGTTTAGCTTGAGTACAGCCCCATTGCCCTTCTCAATATTTTCCCCCCAAATCTTTATCAATGTGTCAAGCATAATTTATTTGACCTGATTTGATTGGATTTTTGAAAGGAAAAGGATTTAGAAATGCTGAATTACTCATTCATGATTCAGTGTGGGGTTATTCTGAAACTAGACACTGTGATTCAAGCGAATCCAGGGATGTGGGCTGAACACCAATTTCAATTGGGTTGTCTGAGAAGTGAATTTGGCCCCTGGGTCACCACAATTGGTGGTACTTAAAATTTCCATGTGACTATGTGCTTAAATCTTAACAAAATAAGGCCAGACCAAGTAATTAGGGAGAAAAGAGAGAGTGAAAATGCTGGGCTGAAGCACATCTCCTTGACATGAGGACACTGAGAAAAACAAAATCAGTGCATTATTTGCTTGATTCATTGCATCTAAACTTATTGAATTGCTGTGTCTCACATGCAAATTTACTGTATAGATGCCATCTATGTGTCAAGGCTTCCTGTAGAGCATGTCTCAGAAAGTGCAAGGGGGGTTAGTAGAGGTAATTGTATTGAAAAGAATTAGTGCCTCTCACTTTCCAGTATATTCTGTTAGGTCTTCAAAGTCCTCTTCTGTGGTCAGCCCAGTGACCCTCATATTCACTTGCGTCCATGGATTACACAGAAACCGGAGAGGCTCCCACAATTGGAAAAAAATAAATCAAAGATCTGGATTTTGTTTTAAAATAGGCTTTAAACATACAAACACCTTAAATGTTTGGTTAAGTTACATCCTATCCACTTGCAGAAGGTGCCTTCGAGTGAGACGCAGGGATTAGGGCACAGGCCGAAGGAACGCCAGATGGCCAGAAGGAACATCAGATAAGCTGACTGCAAGAATTCAACTATACCTCCACTTCCTAGAAAAAAGGTAACAGTAGTTATTTTTATCTCCCTTCTAACACTTACCTCCCTGTGTGGTAGGCAGACTTGAGCAGAGCCAGGAAGATGGACCAGGAACAGAAGGCCACCAGGGTAAAAAGCCCTGGATGCCTAGCAACAGACAATTATAGGGTGGGACCTCATCCTCAGGGTGACCATTCCTCCCTTAGCATATGGCTGGCCATGCGGCTTGGGCCCCCTGGCCTTTCCTCCCTAGAGATAACATTCAGGCCTCGATTGTATTTCAGCTTCAGGCCCAGAACAGCAGCAGAACCAGATCAGCAACATTGTGCCAAGACTGACCTCTGGACCAGCTGCATTGAATAATGACCCTCTGCCCTGGTACTGGCTAATCAATTAATTAGTGGAGACCTAATGTGCCTGGGCGCCAGGACAGATACCACAAATTCCTTCATTGTTATCATGTTAATTGTTGATTGTTATGTGTCTATCATTTTACTCTTTATCCAATCCCAGAAGTTTGCCCGCTCTGCTTTCTCCCACCTCTCTAATCTATCACCAGTGGATTTCATGTAACCCATCTACCCCCCCTCCCCCTCCTTTGATTGCAATGCATAAACATAGATGAAAAACTGCCGTTCTCTGGAGCATTATCCCTATCCATTGAAATACTGCTTCCCGGCAGTTGTCAACAGTTTGGCTCAAATCAACTCACAAAAATTCTTCACAGGTTTGAATGTTTTTACGTTAACAGGACCTTCCCTTACCCTGTGCTGCCTCACTTGTGCTCCAGCATAAGCTTAATAACATTTGTTTGGAAATTTCTCTGGTGGTTTTTCTTGATTTCTATCTTGGGGACCCCAGTGCCAATAACAAGAAGACCCTGAGAAAGAGACCCCAAGAGGATAACAAGTTTTACAGGCAGAGCCAGCTCCCGTCACTGGCCCTAAGCTAGGTTAGGAAGATTGGTGCCACATGTGTAGCTGATGCTGGAACCCAGTCAGCCTCGAGGGTTGGTAGTCTGTGCGGTCACACAGGGCCCCATGCATGGCCGGAGGAGCCCCGCACTTCACTCAGTGCTCTCCTGTCACTGCATTAAATTTTTAGCAAGAGACTCTGCATTTTCATTTTCCACTGAGCCCCGCAAATTATATAGTCAATTCTAGCAGCAATCTCCCCCTCTAGTTCTCCCCAGTCTCTATCTATTTTAAGTAGGCCGGCACTTACCCGGTTCCTCCCCTAGAGGAAATACTGCATGGTGGGGTAGGGTTAAAACTGGACCCTAACTGGCTTATTACTTCCTAAAACTCCATCAGTAAAAGGAAAATTGCTCAGGGGTTGGGGAAAGAAGTGACGGAATTACTATTGGATTACCTTCTTGATCTTTCATAAGAAAAAATGACACATTTAAAAATCATAACAATTTTCTCACTAGTTTGCATTGATCAGTGGTAAAGAACCATTTTTCATTTTAAATTAAGGAACACAATTAAATTCTCTGAAATACCTTCTCTAGCACAGGAATGCCTCACTTCTTATGCTTAGCCTAAGTTGTCAGTATGTCCTTTTGACATCAATTTCCAAGAGAAGGAAAATGTAATAATCTGCCAATATAGAATAAGAAAGTAGATTAGAGACTTCTGAGTTGGGCCTAAGTTTGGACAGAGTATGAAATGAAATATAATCTTAGGTCCTCGGTAGGAGGCAAGACAGATAAAAGAAGGTTTTAAGCAAATGTCTAGATACCCGGTACCTCACAAACATTATGAACCTGGAGTTTTAGTTTCGATAAATATGTAGGTTCCCCCCAGTTTTCAAAAGTTTGCATTATGCCACTTCGCTTTTATGAAAGACCTACATTAGAACCTGTTTTTGCTAACCCAAAGAAATCCAAGGATGATTTTCACTTTCAGGAAAAAAGGTGAAAAACAAAATTAGGGCTCACCCTTTGTTTTGCAGGGAGCATTATAGAGGCAGCAGCACCCTGAGCAGCAAGAGTGGCCCCACCGAGCTCCTTCCCAGAAGCTACACTCAGCATCTCCGCATCAAGCCCCGGGCCTGGGAACTGTGTCTGTGAGCATGTGTGCTGTATCTCGGCTTAGTTTTTGCATCTGTGAGCAAGATGTGTCCTAGGGTATCAGAAAAGCCTAAGAGAGCTCATTAGGGTGTTATGCTTAACATAAAACTAGACATAATTAAGCATATGTAGTATCATTTGTTAGGTTATTTTTTTGGGGGGGAGGTTGTCTTGAAATGCTAAACAATTTGTCAAATAAATTAATGGCCATTGATTCTTTATTTTACGTGGTTTCAGCTTAGGAAAGGGTTCATAGGAATGCTGTACTTTCAGGAAACCTATAGACTTGACCCAAGCTTTGTTCACGTCTGGTCATAGTCTGTACATTCTGCTTCATTTGCATTGTCACTCAGCTGTCTCTCTTGGTTCTTCAATATTCTTTGTTTAGCTTTTCCAAGGCAAGGGCTGTCTGAATCACTTAGTTTTGTGCACATGTTCCAACACCACAGATTAATCCGAAGTGATGTGAAGCCATCTTCCTCCTCACTTCAGGCTTTCCTTCTAACATTTACAGGGATAGTTACAAAAAGAATAAATACAAATCTTTAATCAAATGGAAAACACTGTTTTAGTATGTCTTTGTAAAATTTAAGCCAGATGAATATTTTTCTCAAAGCTTTCAGTGGAAGAATTTCACACATGAAGGGTGTCTAGTGCAATAGCCAGAAATGAAATATTTCTTTTGAAGGAAGGACGTTGTCAAGAGCATGGGAGTAAGTGTAAGGGATACCACCGACAGTAGTGTCAGGCTCTGAAGGGAAATTGCACCCACCTGATCAGCCACATGGATAATGATCCTCTGCAGGAATTCCATCACAAAATAATGTAAGCATTAAGTTTTTCTCACATTTTTAATGGACAAGTTCTCCTTTCACATTTTAGGATTTGGATGAATACATGAACATGTGAAAATTTGACATTGTGGGAGAGCTATGTAAAATGTTGTGTTTCTTCCTTTATTGTTGGAGACAAGAGACAAAGAAAGCAAGAGACTGACTATAAATCAGAACCTTATTTAAAACAGCAAGGTTAAAGTCTCAACCTGTGGGTCGCGAACAATGAAAATACATCCTGCATATCAGATTTTTACCTTACGATTCATAACAGTGAAATTACAGTTATGAAGTAGCAACAAAAATAATTTTATGGTTGGGGGTCAGCACAACATGAGGAACTGTATCAAAGGGTCGCGGCATTAGGAAGGTTGAGAAACACTGCAAGTCTAAAGTATAAAGTATCTACAGAGGCATGTTTAAAGGTGATGGACAGAGACTTGACTTGGGGTGGTGAACACACAATACAATATTCAGATAATGTATTATAGAATTGTATAACTGGAACTAGTATAAGATTGTTAACTAGTGTCACCTCAATTAAGTCAATAAAAAGGAAAACAAAAACAAACCAGAATAAAGTTCCCCCCCAATTATCTTCTGCTTTTTCAAAGCCTATATGCAGGAATGGAGATTATCAGAACAATTGCAGAAACTCCTACTTAAATCCTTTCTCCTGGCTTCTTTGCTCCCCAGGGAGAAATTCTTGTGTTGGAGAGGGTATTTCAGAGAATTTAATTGTGTTCCTTATCATAAAATCAGACCTGTCTGCAATAGTTTGGAACAATTAGCAAATTGTTATCCATTTTGTTCTTCTTAAGCACTGGCCCCCAGGGGAAATGGCAAACTGTCACAGAGGTAATTGCAGGCATTCTTTTTTGCTTTACCTTTTCCTGCTGACTCCTAATCCAAGCCTCTTGCAAATACAGTTTTAGGGTTTATAGAGGAAAAGCAAAATTTAGCCTTCAAGAGCCAAACTTATTTTCCGGTTTCATGGTTTCCTCCCTGTCAGTATTTCATGAGGGGGCTGATTTCCATTTCATATCCCCGGGAAGGAGCATTATCACATCGTCATGAAGAAGTAAATTAGCCCCCATTATCCCTGAGGTTGGCCAATTGGAATTTACTCTTGCTGATGGTGGAGCTGGAGCTGCTGGGGAACAGTGAAGCCAGGCAGGGAACCAAGAGGTGCCTGGTATTTCCCCAAAGAACTGAAAAAATGGCTATCCTTTGTGTCACTATAAGGGGAAGTAATTTCATGCCAAATAACATTAGCAATGTGATCGGAATCTTTTATAATTAATTATTCTTTCTGTGAGCAAATGTGCTTGAGAATGTTCAGTACCCCTCACTTTTCAGCTCTCATCATTAGGTGTAGGTCTAGACCAGTGGTTCGCAACCTTGGCTGCACATTAGAATCACCTGGGAATCTTTTTAAAATCCTGATTTCTGGGCCTCATCCTCCAGAAATTCTGTTTCTTTGTTACTAATGTTGTGGCCCCACCCCATAACAAAGAAACAGAATTTCTAGAGGATGAGGCCCAGAAATCAGGATTTTAAAAAGATTCCCAGGTGATTCTAATGTGCAGCCAAGGTTGCGAACCACTGCTCTAGACTCAATGGCCTTGGGAAAATTGCTCAGTAATCATCGCCTCCAGGTGTTACTTTGCTGTGTCTCTTCTCTCTTTCCCGAGAAATTTTAATTTTTCTGTCTAGGTTCTGTTTGCGCCAGTGTCAGGCACAGGGGCTGGAAGTGGTGTTATTTGCAAGCTAGCAAGGTGCGCAGAGCTAACGTAGCAGGTCTGAGCCTGCTACCCCTCGGAGAGCAAGTTAAACCTGCTTGCAAGGTTGGCCCTTGGCTGACGTCTGGGACCTTGGAATTCAGGAGGGTTCCCACCATTCCGAGAACTGATAAAACTGACTCATTGTGCCTCATTAATAACTCATAAATGTTATTTATGTTGAACACCTGTTTTCCTTCTGGGTGTCTGGAATTTTGTCATGCACTAGGCAGAGGGTGCATATGTGGCAAGACCTCAAGAAAAGCCTTGGGTACTGAGTCTAATGAGCTTCACTGGTAGACAATACCAGTAAATTAATATGTATTGCTAAAGGAATTTAGTGCATCCTATGTTAACCTGCTGGGAAAGGACTCTTGGAAGCTCGTGTCTGGGTGCCCTACAGACCTCACCTTATCCTTTGGTGACTTTGCTTTGAATCTTTCACTGCAATAGGTGACAGCCATGAGTACAATTATCTGCTGGGTCTTGTAAGTCCTCCTCACCAATCATCAAACCGGGGCTGGTCTTGTGGACCTATCGACACACAAGATATAACAAAGAGAATGCATGCTCCATTTTTCACCTAGACTTTTAAAATTAAAGTCTTATGATGCATCTTTTTATTATTTTCCATCACTTTAGAGAACCTCTAGAAGAACTCAAACAGCAGTATGATTATACAAGCTATAATCTTGGAAATAAGGCATTAATTGTTGATTCTACATTTAAATTCATTATTTTCATAACAGTGTAGTGTACTCTATCCAAATTGAATATTGGGGCAGCTTTTATTTTTACTAGTAAAGAAGTTATCATGTAAAAGGTTATTTCCTCAGTAACACCGCTTGTTTCGAGAATGCTGGCTTAAAAATTCTAGGGTTTTTGACTGAATTAGTATCACTGGAGAAATTTGAGTTGAATTTTCTGAGAAATAGAAATAAAAATATGATATCTGAGACAACATATTAGACACCAGAAGCTATAACACTCCCAGGATATTTTTTGTGTTGTCTGATATAAAAACTATTGCTTTTGGTGGTTGTATTAAATGTTACATTAGATTTTGTCAAAATCCTTCAGAAATTCTTTAGATGGCCACGGATATTACTTAAAGTTTTGATAAAATGTAAGTTTGATAGGATGGGTGAGAGTCTATTAGATGAAGCTGGTTACACAGCAAGTGAGCGGCAAAAGTGGGAAAATGAGACTTCTCCTTAGCCACTACCCAACTCTTCTCCACTTCTGAGCATCTTGTACTGAATTTCAATGGACTTTTTGGAGGCAGACCTCTTGTGTGTATAAATGCAAACTTAGAGCATTTTGTTAACTCAGTGCAAGATTCAAAGTCCTGCTTCCACAAAACTGACTTCCAGAGTCAAAATGGATTATTCCTACCAAGTAGAAACAATAATATGCTTCAGCCTTCCTCTAAACAGAACTCCATCTAGATTATTTTAAGCTTGGGATTTGAAGCCAGATGTCAAATCTGCTTACTAACCACAGGATAGGACTTAGGTCACATTATTAATTTTTCAAATCTTCCTTTTATAATCTATAAAATGTGAATAACACCACTGAATGTGAAGGACTATAGTAATCACCAGATGAAAGACCAGCATGTAAGTACAAGACCTACAGACTGTGCGAGGAATATTGGGGTAGGCATTCAATAAATGGTAGAAATTCTGGTTTATCACCTTGTTTGGGAGAGCCCTTACCTTTGACAGACAGATGGTAAAAGCAGCACAAATAAGTAAAATACATTTCTACACAACTCACTCCAGAACAATTAGTTAGGGTTTCCCATGTAAGAAGTGGTTTGATTGAAAAATCAGGTTGGATTTCAAAGCATTTGCTCTTTTGATTTATGATTTGAAGCCCGCTTCTCTCCATATTTTAACACCATGGTATGTTTCTCCTGATTAATAATCACATGGACCTCCACTAAACCTTATTTCAATGAGAAGAGGAAAACCTACTTCTTCATGATTCCTCCCACCCCTGAGAGATATCTTAACACCTTATATTCCATACTTTAGGTCAGGCCAAATTTGATGAAAACCCATCCAGTCACTTCCTAGGAATGTAGTAACAGATAAATAGGTGAACTTCATTTCATTTTTATTGGAGATGATGATGGTAGACACTGATGCTTGTTCTTCTCCCTGTCTCTAACTAACATTGACAATGCTACTGTCTGCTTGGTCCAGAACAATATGGTCCAGAACATGGATTTAAAAATTTCTTCTGAAACTTCATGTAATATAAAAATGTTTGGAGAAATTTACCAAACAAGGCAAGCCTTAGATAATGGAATTAAACCCCAAGTAAGGGTTAAGAAGTGAAGGAGAAAATTTGTAGGCAAGATGGAGAGTTACATAAGACACTGGGGGATAGGGGAGGCTAGGGGACTGTCTAGGGCGGGGGGATAAAATGGACACATATGTAATACCCTTTGTAATACTTTAAGCAATAATAAAAAAAAAAGATGGAGAGTTAATGGAAAGTCAGAGGAAAAAATTCATAGCACTAACATGGGACTATGAAAAAAAAAAGGGTAGGGGGGCCTGCAACCAAAGAGAAAGGCAAATTGCTTTTGGAAGTGATGCCAAGAAGTGCATCAGACACTGTATAATCTAGACCTACTACTGCCTGTCATAGGCCTCCTGCACCCTTGCCATATCAAATGATATGTGGTGTCCTTGATATACATGTTGACATTGCCAAACTATTGACCATGGTGCTGCCTTTACCTATTGGCCTGCTTACCAAACATGTTCAGCATTGAAGACTCAACTCACGCATCACTCTCTCTCTCTATGAAGACTTTCAGAAAGCAATCCAAATAAAACTGATCAGTTATGCCTTTGGATCTCCACTGTACTGGCTGTACTAATAATTACTTAGAACAGAGTACCCATAACATACTCTTGAATTGGTGCCTGTGGCTTTGTTCACCTTGTACATTGTTATCTTCTTATGGGCTAAGAATTTAATTTATCTTTGTATGTGCCTGACACAAAAATATATTTTAAATACGTGGCCATTTGCATGAATAAACACAACAAGAAAGAGAAAAAAAAATCAAGAAATGAAATAAGGAATGAAAAAGATCTCATAAATTTAATAAAATTGTAGAGAAAGTATTTTTCTTACCTAGGTTTACCTAAGCTATAAAAGTTGCTCCTCTCAGGCCAGTGTTTAAAGATGACCATTTACAAAAAGGTTCAAAAAATTAAATATATATATACATAAAAGTTTGCTTACTAAAGTGTTTACAGAGAAACTATAACCCAAGGGGCTGAGTAACACCATGAATGTACAGACAAACAAAAAACAAACAAACAGAAAATAAACTAAAATCCAAATCCTGGCACTCACATTTTTTCTAATAGCAAACACTTTTGAAAATGAAGATAGTTCTCAGACATTTCAGTTGAAAAGTTCAAAAACCAGGTAGACACATACACTGAGGAGGTTTGGCAAGCGGTCAGGAAACACTCTGCTTTCCTCAAGACCATAATTAGCTCCCAGAATTTTACCTTACTGTTTACCCCTTTCACCTATTTTTTGACTCTGAACTTACATTTTAGTACCAGTGATTTTCCACGCTGTTAAAGAATGGGTTTGGCAATCATGGGTCCTAAGGCCATCAGAGCTCTTCATTCCAGCATCAATCACACGAGAAGTTTATTGGCACCAAGACACTTTTTCACTATGAAACACCCAAGAGAAAATGCTTCTTAATGAATCAGAGCTGGCAGTGTTAGTCTTGAAGCAAACGACAAACTTTCAGCAGTCTCATTATATGTAATTATCAACTTTGAAGTTATGGTATTAAGGTCTACCACTGGGCATAACCAAACATATGGATTTGCTAGCTGCTGAGACTATGGAGGTTTTGATATCCAGTCATCATCACCTGTTCTTATTCGATAGTCCTCATGATCAATTATTTAGCTCTTTAATAATAAACCTATCAACCTCTGGTTTTGTAAAGTAAAACTTGAACAAATATTTTATGTTTATAGCCAATCTATTTCTTAGTTTACCACTCCAAATATACATTATCTATAACTTAACTAGAAAAGGGAGGTTACATGTATATTTATTCAATTCAAATACACCTATATTAAATAACTATTAAGTATCAGAAAGTACACTAAGAACTTAACGAGATATAAAAATGACTGTTACCCTGTTTCTGCTCTTAAGAGCGTGCAAATAGTGGCTGAGAAGAGAATGATAACAGTGAAATGTATAACTAAAGCAAGAAGGAAAATGATAACGGTAGAGCTATAACTATTTTTATAGGGGGTTCAAAGAAACAGAAATTCTCATCAATCTGGGGATGAAGGTGAGGGGATGGGAAATAGGATTTAGTCCATGGAAAAAGGGGGATGGATGTTGAGGATAAAAAAAGATTTTAAAAACCAAAGAAGACCTTCAAAAATAGCATGTGAGTGTTGGGAGGGCTAATGAGCTAATACAGGAGCGTACTTAGAATGTTGTTGGGCAGAGACAATTCATTATCATCATTGCCATCAAATAGGTTATAAAATGCAAACTTGAACATGTGATTATGACATACACAACCTTCCCTGATGTCTTTTAAAGTGAGAAATGGTTTTCCTAACCTCTCAGGCTTCTAGTGGGCATCTTTCACAGCCAAGGATTGTGTATGTAAGCTGAGGCCTGAGCAAAAATGTGGGTCAAGTTGTGGTCGCCCACATCCCTCTGTGCAGTCACTACCCTGTTTTTCTTCTGTTGTTGCTTTGGGACCTGTTATATCTAAGAGAAAAAAGAAAAACATGTACAATAGAAAAAGCTTCAGGTTGGGTTAATGTATCAAGGGACGAAAGTATTCTTCCAACCGTAATATGAGGAGATGGGAATTTTTGCTTGCATTTTCTCTCTCTTCTCTCAGACAGGGACAGAGCTTAAAAGGACATCTTTTATCCAGGGCATGATAGCTGTTTTCCAAAGATGAGCTATTAGTGTCACATCCTTTTCTAGTTGTCACTTTTCTTTGTGTCAGCTCTGCATAAGCTGATAGAATCACTTAAACCATTCAATTCAAACACTCAAACACCAAATTAGGGAACTTTAAAGTGTCTTCCAATTTGAGATTCTATGATTTCAGCCTATAAAGGTAATGTTGGGAACGCGTTTATTAAATTTTATATCTCTATGATAGTGACTGGGTCATTTTTCAGACAATGATAATTAATGTTTTTCCTAATTAATTAGGAAAACAAATCCTTATATACATTAATGATAGGGTCTAATATTCTGAGGTATCATTTGGCCTTGTCTTTTTGTATTAATAACTTTTCTAAATGTAAGAGCAATATTTGATGCTTGGAGAAAAAAATCTGCAGTCCTCCCCACAGCTATATCAAAGCTACAGTTCTCAGTATATTGTAGTATAGAATTGTACATCTGAAACCTACATAATTTTATTAACCAATGTTACCCCCGATGAATGCAATAAAAAACTATAGTTCTCTCCATTTCCAGCAACAATGCTGTCTTCTCCCCATGTTGTCGGCCTCTACATGCTCAATCATACTGTATGCTCAATCATTCCCTTTGAGGTTCCTTAACTCTGCCCCCACCTTTGGAAATAATGGCCTACTTTAATCTGTCTCCCTTTTCTATGTAAAGGAATAACTGACTTGCTAAAATATTATTAAGATACCATATAATTCACTCATTTTAATTATATAATTCAATAATTTGTCATGTTTTCACAGACTTGTGCAACCATTACCACAATCAATTTTAGAATATTTTCATCACCATCCCCCAAAAAACCTTGTACCATTTAACAATCATCTCATTTCCTCCACTTGCCCAGGCCCAAGCAACCACTCATCTATTTTCTCTCTGTGTGGATGTGCTTAATGTGGACATTTTCTATAAATGAAATCATATAATATGTGGTCTTTTGTGACCAGCTTCTTTCACTTAACGTAATGCTTTCAAGTTTCATTCATGTTGTAGCATTTATCTGTCTCTTTTTGTTGTTTTAATAATTTCCAAATAATATTTTATTTAAGACTAGAGGCCCGGTGCACAAAAATTTGTGCACTCGGGGTGGGAGGGGGAGTCCCTCAGCCTGGCCTGTGCCCTCTCACAGTCTGGGACCCCTCGGGAGATAACGACCTGCTGGCTTAGGCCTGCTCCCGGGTGGCAGAGGGCAGGCCCAATCCCTAGGTGCAGCCCCTGGTCGGGCTCAGAGCAGGGCCGATTGGGGAGTTGGGGCGCCGCCCTGTCATGCACAGAGCAGGGCAGATTGGGAGGTTTGATGCCACCCTCAGTCACGCTCAGGGTAGGGCCAATTGGGGGGTTGGGGCACTGTCCCCTGTCACACTCAAGGCAGGGTCGATGGGGAGGTTGTGGCGCCACCCCCTGTCACGCACAGAGCAGGGCCAATCAGGGGGTTGGGGCGCTGCCACTCTCACACTCAGGGCAGGGCTGATGGGGAGGTTATGGCTCTACCCCATCACAGAGCAGGGCCAGTGGGAGGGGGGGGGGTTGGGGAGTTCCCCCCTATAAGGCACAGAGCAGGGCTGCTCAGGGGGTTGGGGCCCTGCCCCCTGTCACACACAGAGCCGCAGGGCAATCAGGGGGTTTGGGCGCTGCCCCCTGTCACGCTGATCCCGGTGCCGGGAGGCATATTACCCTTTTACTATATAGGATAGAGGCCTGGTGCATGGGTGGGGCCGGCTGGTTTGCCCTGAAGGGTGTCCTGGATCAGGGTGGGGGTCCCCACTGGGGTGCCTGGCCAGTCTGGGTGAGGGGCTGAGGGCTGTTTTCAGGCTGGGAGTGACTGAAGTTCCCAACCGCTCCTTTTTTTCTTTTCTTTTTTTTTTTTTTTATTCTGGGCCAGCTTTACCTTGAGGCTTGGCTCCAGCTCTTAGGCCTCAGCTGAAAGTAGGTTTCTGGCCTTTGCTTACAATGTTGCGAATCTGCTGGCTGAAGTCCTCGGTATTTGTTACAATGTTTCTTAAACTGCCCGCTCAGAGGCCTGCAGCCCCAGGCGGGGAACGTTGGTTTCCTCCATCACTGAGGCAACCAAGCCTCATGTTAGTTTCAAGCTGCCTGGCTGCCGGCCGCCATCTTGGCTGACAGTTAATTTGCATATCTCGCTGATTAGCCAATGAAAA
Source organism: Myotis nattereri (assembly GCF_964212035.1). Classification (NCBI taxonomy): domain Eukaryota; kingdom Metazoa; phylum Chordata; class Mammalia; order Chiroptera; family Vespertilionidae; genus Myotis; species Myotis nattereri. The sequence goes on along the minus strand of NC_138080.1, from coordinate 60,433,756 downwards.
GGGTAGCGGTCATACGCCAATTACCATGTTTCTCTTTTATTAGTGTAGATATACCACATTTTATTTATCCATTTATCAGTTCATGGATTTTTGGGTTGTTTCCCTCTATTTTTGGCTATTATAAATAATATTGCTGCAAATATCTATGTACAAGTATTTCCATAGACCTATATACTAGTACCTATTACTCAGAGTGCATATCCAGGATTTTAATTGTTGGGTTATATGACTACTCTATGTTTAACCCTTTGTGGAACTGCCAGATAGTTTTCTAAAATGACTATACCATTTTATCTTCCCACCAGAAATATACAAGGGTTCCCATTTTCCATATACTTGCTTACACTTATCTGTTCCTTTTTATTATAGTCATCTTAATGTACGTGAAGTAATATCTTATTGAGGATTTGATTTGCATTTTGGTGATGGATAATGATGTTGAGCATCTTTTAATGTACTTCGGAACAATTTGTCTATCTTTTTTGGAGGAATATCTACTTAGATCTTTGGCCATTTAAAACTTCCAATCTCTTAAATACTTCATTTGTTTTTGCCTGGATTCTTGCTAGGACCCCAACTGATATTTATAGCAGGACCATCAGATTTATAGAACAGGCCCTACTTCAATTTCATGAAGAACGTAGGGCAAGCTCCTTTTGCAAACATAAGGAAGGAAATCATTTCCATATTACCACACTGACCTCAGCAATTTCTTTTAAATTAAAGCTGTATCTCAATATGGTCTCTTAATCATCTACTTTTCATTTGAATCATTTATTGCTACACTATCCTAAAAAATGGGAGACTAGGTACCTCTCAGAACAAGTCATAGAAAGTGGAATTTTAGGGCTCTGATTTTCCCAGCATGCTTTAAAAAGCCTTGGTGTTTGAAACACCTTAATAAGAAAAGCTCTAGGTTAGAGTGAATATGGCCTCTTCTTATGAAAATAATTCAGACTTCTGTGAAACCCAGCAGTTTCAATAAAGTTGTTGTTCGGAGTCACACAGAACTGGGTTTGAATATCTACTCTACTATTTATTGGCTGTTTGCGTTTGGGCCAGTTACTGAAGCATTTCAGCCTCAGTTTCCTTATCTGTATATTGTATATAAAATATTTTTGAAATGTAAGTAAAATAATACAAATGAAACAACTAGAAAGAATAATGATAAACAATTATTTCTTTACCTACTGTCCATGCCCTGTCATTTCATGTTAGTCTGGTTCTAGTCCTGAAAAGTATCTTTTTCCTTTATAAGGCTAAGTGTGTGACCAGAATTAATGCAGTTATGTCACAAAAGACACATTTTATCTATGGGATATGTGAATACATTTAATTATATAGCTTATAATAAAATTTTAAGATACATTAAATATTATTTTCTTTTTAAAAACAACAACAGTAAATAAGACAAAGTGATAGACTTCATGGAGTTTACATTCTTTTTTTTTTATTTATTGATTTTTTACAGAGCAGAAGGGAGAGGGATAGAGAGCTAGAAACAACGATGAGAGAGAAACATCGATCAGCTGCCTCCTGCACACCCCCCACTGGGGATGTGCCTGCAACCAAGCTACATGCCCTTGACTGGAATCGAACCTGGGACCCTTCAGTCCGCAGGCCAACGCTCTATCCACTGAGCCAGATCGGTTAGGGCTAGAGTTTACATTCTTGTGAAGACAGACAATATATCTATAATCATAAAAGGGTAATATGCTAATTAGACCGGACATCTTCCGGATGTCATTCCGGATGTCCTTCCTGATGAAGCCTGGGCCTGAGGGAAGCCAGCCCGGGTCCTGGGTGCCTGGGGGCAGCTGGAAGGAAGCACACCAGTTCCAGGTGCCTGCCGGTGGCCCGAGAAGGGAAACCTGGGTCCTGGGCCAGCAGTCGGGGGAAGGAAGGCCTACTCTTGCACGAATTTTCGTGCATTGGGCCTCTAGTATATTTATAAAAGTGTAGAACAAAAAATAAAATTGTGCTTAGGGGTCTCTCTACAAATCTATAAGCTTCAGAAATAGCCTTGTCATTTATCTAAAACATGAATTTGATGACATGGCTGGGAAAAGTAACATCATAACCTCTATTTATAATTGTGAGCATGTTAATATTTTGTATTGACAACACACCAAGTGAAACAGAGCAGTTCTCTTTTCAATTCATTTCTCTGAGCTGATGAATTATGAATATGAAGTGAGAAGCCTGTCTTAGGATATTAATGTTATATCTCAAAGAAGCAAGAGAAAAAGCTCTGACCTTTAGGAGCACAATGAATTCATAGAAAACCAGTCCTCCAGGCATCCATCCTGAAAAGTGCACTCTTATCTACAAACCACACAGATGAGGTACCCTCTTAACTCAAATAATAGCCATGTCTCCCTCCTGAAAATTGTGGAACTCTGCTTGGACTATAAAAGAGTCTAACTGTGCGAAGAGCTATGAATGAAGCTACACAGGCATTTGGATCCCGCAAGTGGAGATATTTTTTTTCCTGAGTACAAATGGAACATCAAACAAGCACATTTTAAGTACATAGAATATTGGAAGTTGCAGAATCTGGTTCTGGATGCTCTTGTCCTTAAATTATATGTAATCTATTTATTTTTTTTAATATATGTTTTTCTTGATTTCAAAGAGAGGAAGGGAGAGGGAGAGATAGAAACATCAATGATGGCAGAGAATCATCAATAAATAGGCTGCCTCCTGCACACAACCTGGACATGTGCCCTGACCAGGAATTGAACTGTGACCTCCTGGTTCATAGGTTGACCTTCAACTGCTGAACCTCACTGGCGGGGCTATCTAATCACTTTATTTAAAGTGAGTCAGTTTGTACTGACTTTATTTTTTTCTTGCCAGTCCCTACTAAATTCACTCTATGGAATGTCTTTCTTACCCCTGGATTAAAATTCATGTAAATTCCACAGTGTTCCCAATCATTCAGATGATAAAATCTCTCTGTTTTTTTAGGTACTAGAAAGTCCTGTCAGGTTAATTATTACATCCATCAAGTTTTTGCTCAAATGCTATCTTCCTTGACCATCTTATTTAAAATTTCAGAGCTCACTTTCTCCCCAGCATTTCATAAATAATTTACTGGTTTTATTTTCTATCTTCACTAGTAAATTCCTGGAGTTCAGTGACTCTTCCCACCCTCCCCCACCTCACATGTGTGGATGGTGTTTACTGATTGAGTCCTTGAACCAAAAACAGTGGGGGGCACATTGTAGGCATTCACTCAATAAATATTTGTTCAAAGGGAGAGTGCACCAGAAATCCAAATTCTCACTTAGTTTAAATCTTTTCTCCTTTCCCAGCGTGGACTCACCTCAAGAGGGACACTGTGATGAGCAAGGAGGTTGCAGGCAGCTTCCCCCCACTAATCAGCTGCTGCTTGTGGCTGCAAGAAGCAGGGTGGGAGAATACAAACTTACCTGTGGTAGTAATTTGCATTCAGGCACAATTTCATCACAGTTGTGACAGACGCACAATTTGCCAATACTTTTCTTTGTTGGGTGGTTTGTGGGTTCTGAGGAGATGTCACATTGCTGAAGCTCTCTCACCTCTGTGACAAAGGTGATGCCTTGACCAGTAGGTAGGCTGCTTGTGACATTACATAAAATCTAAATGTTTTCTTTTCTGTACTTTATATTAAAATAATATGAGCTTATTATAACAAGTAAAATAATTATATAACATAGAAGTTTATAAAGGCAAGACAAAAATCCCCCCTTTGTTCCCCAAATAAACCAAATCAATGCTAATAATCTTTCTCCATAACTTGCTTCTTATTTGCAAACACACCATGCAAATATGGAATGTTTTTGTATATTTATTTTTATTTAATTAAACCATGCTCTGCTTATTACATTGATAAATTGTTCATGCTATTGTTCTACAACTTCTTCTAATGTCTTATTCAGATAAAACCTGCATACTGAACAAACATGATAAATGACATAGTTGAACAAACTTTGTTTTTTGTTCTCTTGTCTCTTGTTTCTCAGTCTTCTTTATCAATTATTTAGGGTATTTAATCTTTCCTTGCCCCTGGATGAAAACTCAGGTCCCTTTAAATGCAGACTCAATTAGATAAATATAATGTTCATTCCTAGATATTAATCAGATATTCAGAGTTGATTTAACAGTAAAATCTTCTTCCCGTTCCCCGTTTGGGTCCAATTTATTACTTTATTTTCATTTAAGATTTGAATCTAGATGAAATGATTGTATATCATTTGAGAAGGCTACCAAGCAGGATCACACATGGGGTGGTACTTGGGGACAGGTGGCAGCAAGCTGGAACCTTAGGAGTGGGCTTTTACTTAGCAAACGGGAGGAAATCTAGGCTTCCTAGGCTTCCTAAGGATTGGCTCATTTGAATAATCACACAGTCTCTGAGCATAGAAGCTGTCCCTAGCTGTTTGGTACCTGGTCCAGGGTATAATTGGTGTGCCTCATAGTATGGGAGCCTGGTAGGGGAAGTGGTTGTGGTAGGGGCTTAGCAAACTGCCCACAAAGGGGAATTGAGAGTTTTAGCAACAATTTCAATGCTGAGTCATGACAGCACTTCCAACAGTGCAAGTGGAAGATTTCCGGTTCAGACTTGGGTGTTCCTGCCCCTTGGCAGAGTGAGCAGGGTTTTTGCTGAAGGACCCCAGTGGTGTAATATTGGAGTCAGACTGTGTGTCCCCTAAACCTGATTCTCTGGGCCTCCTAGAGATTCTCAGAGACATCCTGTGTTAGTCAGGTTTCTCCCTATGTACGGAGAGGGTTACAATAAACCAAGGTTCATACATATAAAGCTCTCACTGGTACCAATCACACATGTGTGTTTCCATCTGTCATTGTTGATCATGAATTTGGTTGACACTTCTATTATAGAGAAAGGGCGAATAGCGATATTAAAATATTTCTTCTAATTAATTTCTTTTCAATGTGCACAAATTTAATCACTGGGCCACTAATATTATATAAAAAAGAATAAAACTATTAACTCCACACAGGATACTTTCAGTTTCCCATCTCCTCCCTGTTCTGTCTCTTCACTCTCCTTTTTCTGTCCAATATCCCCTAGTTTCAAAGTTTTGCTGAGCAAGCTTTGTACTTTGAGGTTCAGGTTTTTGTTTTTTAATTCTCTGGAAGTGTCTCACATGTATTTTTAAAATTCCTATTTGAACTATTTATACTTTGCACTTTACTTTGGTGACATTTAAACCAAAATATTTTATTATATTTTTGCAAAGGCAAAGGCCAGAGAAGTTAGTGAAGAAGTCAGAGAAGTGGATAAAGAGATCAAAAGCTTGGAATTCCTGTAGAATTCGGGGACTTTGTGCAGACCAGAACATCAAGGTAGGGCAAAGAGAAGCCTCCAAGTGAAAAGATACAGCAGGGTGAGTTGCTGTAGTTGCCCTTAAGCCGTCCACTTCTTGCACGTTTCAACCCTGCTTCTTGAGGGGAAATACATAGAATTCCTGATAGATCCTGGCCATTGATATATATAAAAGCCCAGCGAACAAACAGCGGAATGACTGGAGAGACAGGTTGCTATGATGCACACTGCAGTGGCCAACTGGCCCGATCCAAACCCTGACCGGCACCCCCCCAGTCACCCATGGCCCCTCCCCCCAGCCAGCCCCGCCCCCGATTGGCCCCCTCACCCCGATCAGGGGGAGGGCCACTGGCCAACCACCCACAGCCCCTCCCCCTCACTGCCCCTGCCCCTGATCGGCCCCCATCAGGGCAGGCCAGCCGGACCCCACTCGTGCACGAATTAGTCTATAATAATAAAAGCATAATGTGCTAATTATGCTGAACAGCCAAACAACCTTCCAGAAGACCTTCCAGACAGCCTTCTGGATAAAGCTGGGGCCGAGCCCCTTGCATGAATTTTGTGCATTGAGCCTCTAGTGGATTATAAAGGCAGGAGCATGGGATTTATAGCCACATCAATTTGGTATTAAATAACTCCTGTACCGCTACTTAGGTGATATCAGGCAGCCTCAGTTTCCTATCTGTTGAAAAGAAATAACAACCACCACCTCACAAATTGCTATGGAAATATATACGTCCACAGCCCTGTGAACTGGGTACTATTAGGCACTCAAGTAACATTGGATCTCTCTTTCCCTTGGGCACAGCTGATATTTGCCTCAAGATAATAAAACTAATTTGGAATTCAAGCCACACATCTCCTGCTGAGAAGAGGAGCAACTGGAAAAACAACACCTTTCCCCCCCCAGCCAAGCATGTCAATTTCCATTTCTGTGATCACTTTCTGTGTTTGTCCTGACACCCACATAGAGTGGAAAGTACCTTGAACTGGCAGATTTGTGTCCTGCAAAAATGTTATTTTGGCTTTGATAGGCAGATACTTTTTGGCTTATCTCTTCCTAGTAAGAGGTATTTGTAAATCACTAGAGTTTTCTATGTGAACCCAAGATCTAGTCAACTACAAAGTAAAACAAAACCTCAAGATAGCTGAAGGACAACATTAAATTTTGATTAATCTGGTATCTTAGAGTGTCTCTAGGCAGCACAAACCTCCTTACACAATGATTTATTGCCTGACATGTTAGCTTGGGAAATACACAAGTTTTCCCTGAAAGGGACTTTTATGAGGTAACAGGCCCACATTCTGCCTCCAGGCACAGAGGTTTCTAACATTGTCACTCTACTTTGTCCCTTCGTTCTTAGATCTGGGATTTTAAAAAACTATTTTTTTTTCTCCCCTGGAAGTATATTAAATAAAAGTTTGTTTCTCAAATAATTTATCAAGGAGCCCTTGGTTAACCTCATCTAACCAGTTATTATTCTGCATTATGGTTAACTATATGGCACCTGCATTGTAGATAAATATAAAATTCTTTGATTGACTTTAAGCTTTGCAGCACACATGGCCATGTTAGAATCACCTCCTCCAGTTGTTAGCCGTGAGATTTTGTGCCAGGTTTGTAATTTGGTACCTCCACAGAGGGAAATAGTGATCTTCAAATTATGGTCCCCAGACAAACATTATCAGCATCACCTGAAGCCTATTAGAAATGAACATCTTCAGGTCTGGCCAGGTGGCTGATTTGAAGTGTTGTCTCGTACACCAAAAAAGTTGCAGGTTCAATTCCCAGTTGGGACCCATACCTGGGTTGCAGTCTGATTTCCTTTGGGGCTCTTATGGGAGGCAGACAATCAATGTTTTTTCTCTCACATGGATCTCTCGATCTCTCTCTCTCTCTCTCTCTCTCTCTCTCTCTCTCTCTCTCTCACACACACACACACACACACACAAACACAAAATCTATAAAAACATATCCTTGGGTGAGGATTTAAAAATTTATAGATATAATGTAATACAATATTACATATGCTTTTTAAAACCTCTATACATTAGTACTACTCCCAACATATTCTGTTATACTTTTTATGTTAGATATCTTTTATCTAACTTTAGATTTCCTGCCCCCCCCCACCCCCCCTCCCCCCCAATTACACATCTCCTGCCAATTGGGATATATGCAAAATAATTTACATGCTTCCTTCTTAGCCAAATTTCTGGCTGTATTCATCCAGAATTTGCAGTATTATGTGTTTTGTAAACCAAAACCCTAGCGAAAGCTGAACTTGACATCCCACTGCAATTTGGTTTTACTAGGCCATTTGTAAATAATAAAAGACTTACAATGAATAAGCTTGCCATATAGCTGTTATTCAGGTAACTAGGTCTAGTGCAGTCAATGAGCAGGTAAATCAAAGTATCTGATGCCATGAGATGTACACCTGAGAAGGTTGCAGTGAGTGTGAAGAAGGGGAAAGAATAGTGGACTGAAAGTAGTACATTAGTTGGATGATTAAAATCTTAAAATATCTCAGATGAGCAACAAGAGTGAAGTCAGTTGGTCAGGGAGCTGCTATACATGCCATGGTTTTCCAGCTTTGCTATCTTCAAAAGACCCATTGTTCCAACTACATCCTAGAAAATGATATCAGAACTCCAGGGACCCAGGCATTAATGTAATTTTTAAACTCCTCAGACGGTTCCAAGATATAGCAAAGGTTTGAACCCAATGCTATCATTGAAACTGACATAAATGCAAAACCATGAACTTGGAGAAAAGCATATGTTGGTGGTGAGCAGCCCAGCATATGAGAATGGCTTTGATATCATGCCTCCAGAGGCGAAACTCTCTCTTATAGTCCTTCTGTGGGTTATGACAGAAGCCACATTTTACACCCTATTCCTGGTAAGTGTTTATATTAGAGAGTTTATCTGGTTTAGGATGAAAAATATGACCTGGGTTAGGATGAAAGAAGGAGAGCATGGAAGCTGAGGCAGATATCTCAAAGGGCACGAAGGTCCCCTTCCCCTGTTGCTGGGAACAGGGAGACTTCCTCCCAGATGCCCAGGAAGGAGGGGAAGCACAGCAGATGTGGTTTGCATTGAATAAAGATCACAGATTCTTCTTAATCACCACCTTTCCTTTTTATGGAGTAAGTGTAAATTATTGTCAGTTTCGTCATTTGTAGTCAGAGCCTGAACAGATGCTGAAGGTTTAGTTTAAAATGATATGTGTCTCTTATAACAACCTGCAATATGCTCCCCAAGGACTACTTACCTTCCACATCCCATAAACTGAGCACAGGGGAGCTTATTCTGAAAAGCATTTGAGGTAAATTAAGCACAATGAATGCAGCTTTCTTTAGAGATAACATTTAATGGAGTTATTGTAGGGCTTCCTATGTGGGTTTTGAGTGGGCATTTGCCTTAATGACTTTGTTTAACAAGCTTTGGTCGCCTGGCTTGTGTGATTGGAAGTTCTATTACAACTATTCGTTCTTAAGAGTTTCGCCACCAACATGTGGCAACCACAGTTTGACTTTCCCGATATTTAAACCTATTGACAGATTATTAGCTATAATCACTTAAAATCAAATAGTAAGTCATAATAAAATGTCAATAAACTTTTAAATATTTAGAATCAACCATTATATGAACCATATGGCACAAAAGAAAAAAAAAACACTGAAATTTTATTGAGTACATACAGAGCAACACATATTTTTTTTGTGTGTGTGTGTGTGTGTTAATTCTAACCTGAGAGTATTTTTCCATTGATCTTTTAGAGAGAATGGAGAGAGAGGGAAAGACAGAGAGAAACATCAATGTGAGAGAAACACATTGATTGGTTGCACGCACCCTGACCAGGGCCCCTGGCCAGGGAGGAGCCTGCAACCTTGACTGGAATTGAACCCAGGACCCTTTGGTCTGCAGGCTGATGCTCTAGCCAGTGAGTCAAACCAGCCATGGCCACATACCTTATTTCTTGATGGCAAAACAATATTCCAAAGAAATAAATTAATATCTAATTAATGTTTTGGTTTAATGTAATTTTAATTAAATACTAGCTCGATTTATTAGACTTTAACACAATAACCATTTGAAAGAATAAATAAGCAAGAACTGCTAAGAAAAAAGAAAGCCTAGTATTAGAAAGATTTAAAATACAAACTGTGGCCGAAACCGGTTTGGCTCAGTGGATGGAGCGTCGGCCTGCGGACTGAAGGGTCCCAGGTTCGATTCCGGTCAAGGGCATGTACCTGGGTTGCGGGCACATCCCCAGTGGGGGATGTGCAGGAGGCGGCTGATTGATGTTTCTCTCTCATTGATGTTTCTGACTCTCTGTCTCTCTCCCTTCCTCTCTGTAAAAAATCAATAAAATATATTTAAAAAAAAATACAAACTGTGAATACTAGTAAAAAATCAACAGATCAATAAAACAAAGTAGATAACCCCATCATTCATAATTCTTTTGTTTGTGATAAAGGAAACAACTGTTAGAAGATGGAGAACTATTCATTAAATGGTTGCAGGCAATAGATGATCATCTAGAAAATTATAATATTTGATTTTTAGTTCACACTATATATCAAAATAAATTCTAGCTATACTAAACATTTTATATAAAAAGTAATATTATAAAATGACATACATACTTTATATGAACATTCTTCTGATGTTTGATTGGATGACTTCAAAAACATACAAGACTAATTTTTTAAAATTATAAAGAAAAATCCCTATATTTTTCTACATAAAAATAAAACATTTTTGTTCATAATAACATTGATGAAAATGAAAAGACATTTTAAGCACAATACTTACTATAAACATGATTTTTATCTTTTTAAAAAATATATATATTTTATTGATTTTTTACAGAGAGGAAGTGAGAGGGATAGAGAGTTAGAAACATCGATGAGAGAAACATCAATTAGCTGCCTCCTGCACGCCCCCTACTGGGGATGTGCCCACAACCAAGGTACATGCCCTTGACCAGAATCAAACCTGGGACACTTCAGTCCACAGGCCAACGCTCTATACACTGAGCCAAACCGGTTAGGGCTTTATCTTTAATTATGAAATAGAGATGTTACTTTTGCCCTTGTTAAGTCATTTCTGATTGGTGGCACTTCACCTAAATATTCAGCCAGAAATATTAAACTCCTAGAGAGTAAATGGGAAATATTTGTAGAGAAAGGGTATGTGCACTCCTATTAGTCCAAGGAATTGTGGGTATGGCAAAGAACATACAAGAAGTAAAGGTAGACTTGTAAATTATCAATCACTATCTCCTACGCTATCTCCACATCCCTTGAGTCTACTTCTTGAGGAACAGATTTAAAACATCCAAAAAGTTGTGGAGTAGACCAGGGGTGAGTGGCTTGCAATATACTGGGAGAAGAATTACACATGGCTGCTTCCCTCATGGTACTGGAGTGATGGCACAGAAGTGACATTAGATGGTGAGAGAAACACTCAGGAAGTGTTTCTGGTTCCCACCAGCTCATGCGTGTCCAGCAAAGGACACAGAGGTGCCATGTGCCTATGGAGGAAACAGAAAGGTACTTGGATCGGGTGACGAGGCCACAGGGGGTAAGGGTTTATAAACCAGTGGCAAATGGCAAGAATCAGGGACTCCCATGAAGGGTGCCAGCACATTAAGCTCAAACTACTAAGTGGGACCCTCAGCAATCACTAGTCCAAGGAACACCCAACCCAACCACTCCTCAGTGGAGACTGGGGAGGATCCTGAAAAGTTAGGATCAATATGAAGACTCAGCACCTCTGAGGTTTGAGATCATAGAAGATAGAGATGGCAGAAAGCACAAAAGGAAAACGACTTGTGAAGATGAGAGTATTTGTAGGTAAAATAAGGGATTTACGATCGCTTCCTATATCTGTAACATGAGTAAATTTCTGGTCTAATTACATGTGTTGCCTATCTGTATATTTCTAAAGACAATAGCATTACTCTCTGGGAGGTGAATCACTGAGGGCCTGGAGTAAGAATAGACCTCTTAGGACCATCTTCTTCCTCCTTCCCAGCTCTATCCTTCCTTTCTATACTAGTATACCTCTTGTTCTGGGAGGGAAGCTTCTTCCATACTTCTTGTTATATCCTCTAATTCTATGGCAATAAGCCTCCTGGGTTAGCTCTCATATGGAGAGTGAAGGTGGGAATTCTCTCCAAAGTCCATAGTATAAGTACCTATGAGTTTCTACATCCTCTAGGTGCACTCTAACTGGGAGTTCTGGAGTACAAGGAAGTAGGGATCTTTGAGAATAAAAATTATTTGATTTACTAGCTTTTAAATATTATCTCCATTAAAAATAGCCTTAAAGAACCCATGCCAAGTGATAAGAATTCCCCAAAGAAACAACAGAAAAAGCTGAGCAAGAAATTCTCAAAAGAAGAAATGGACATATTAAATCACATTTAAATTCACAAGTAATCAAAACTAGACATTTAAAATTATAAAACCTGATTAAATTGAAAATTAAAAGAAGGTAGTTCCCAATGTTGGAGGGAATACTCTGAGAAAGAATTTTTATATAATGCTTCTGGCAATGTTAATTTGTTTATAATAGCTTCAAAGCAAATTGATGATACATTTTTGTATTCTCAAAATTATCTCCTAAGATCATATTTTTATTATTGGAAAATAAAATAAATATGCCTTTAAACAAAGCTAAGTAACTTTCCCTGGTCTCAACCACTGTCAACCATAGTTAGTGACAGTGGGGTTAGTGAGTCTTCTACCTGACATTTCATATAGTCCTCATCTATGTCCACCAGGCATTTATATCAGTAACTGATCCAAGGAAGCCAGGTATAGGGATGTTTTACTACGAGTTTTAAGTAGCTTTAGTTTTTGTGCTTCAACTGAAATTCTATGTCAAATTTTTTCAAACATGTGTAAATAGTCAAAACATAAAGCAAAGCAAAGTACTAAGTTAAAAATAGGAATATTAAATTATTTCTCAAAGAATATTTAAGCTTAGCAAGTCAATGAACGGTAACAAATGGTCAAAATCTTTTCCTTAAAGATCTGGCAATATGTTGTCCATATAACAGTTCATAAAGCAGATTTTGTAAAAGAACCTAACAATAATAGTGACATGAAAAATGATCAAAAATGAAGATGGAATCCCAGATGAAGGTGGCAAATGTTCAAGTGAATCACTGTCTCCTCTGACAGGTGACTTCCCAGGGACAGCATTAGCAACTCAGAGAAGCAACCAGACATCTCTTCTTTCTTGAATTTCATAATGTTTTCTTCATGAGGGAATTAGTACAAAGTTATCATACACACATTGAATGAAGGATTCAGAAAGATTGAACAGACCCAGAAAAATACTACCTTTATACCTTTAACTTTTCCCCAGGAAACTTGATCTCTCTCTCTCTCTCTCTCTCTCTCTCTCTCTCTCTCTCTCTCTCATCGACTTTTTAAAAATTGAAATTGTAAAAAGAGATACTTACCTAGCTAGGGAGATACCATGATCACGAAGTTGGTTTTCCCAGGGTGGGACTCGATTTCCCTAAATGTTGGAAACTTGACTACATAATTTGTGGTAGTGAGGGACTGCATCTGTGCTCTCCCCTAAAAAATATTGTAAAGAGATGTTTTCCCTGGGCTCTTATATGAAGTTAATGAAAGGGGTCCTATACAAAGAAGTGTATATTTATCTGTTTTATAAAATGTGGCCAAGAGAACTCCTGTTTCAAAGCTGGATTCCTTTAAGCTAAATGAAGAAGTATTCTTTCTCTTAATGCTATCATCCTATATAATAAAACCCTAATATGCAAATTGACCAAACTGTGAAACGACCAGCAGAACGACTGGTTGCTATGATGCGCACTGACCACCAGGGCGCATACGCTCAATGCAGGAGCTGCCCGCAACCCGCAGGCCCTGACCATTGGCGGCTGCAGTGGGGCCAGGGCTGGCAAGTGGGCGGCGCCAGGCCAGCCAAGGTGGGTGTGAGTGGGGGTCCCAATAACCTCACTGGTCACCCCACAGATCGACCCTGATCACTGGCCAGGCCTAGGCACCCAACCTGTGCACACATTTTGTGTACCAGGCCTCTAGTTTTCTATAAAACATTAAAATATTTGATTCTCTAATGTAAGATTTTATAGAAATAGAGAGTAAGACTAAACAATATTTTGTGGTCAAATTTACAAAATATTTATTATAAAACTTATGTTCAGGGTTAGCAGCACAGAGAGCTAGAGAGCCTGCTGATGCCTTTATTTTATGAGGGAGAGCCCAGAGGCTCAGAAAGCACAAGCCACATTTTGGAGGTTATACAACTAGTCAGCACCAAGGCAAGACCTTACCAGGGCTTGTGACTGTGGTTCATTCCATTGCATCTCTAGCCTAGGAATATCTACTATGCAGCAAGAATTATGTCTTCCTTTTTCAGTTTGCCAGGCAATGATGTACATGTGGTGCATGATTTCAAGATGGGTCTGATCTAATGAAAGGGAGGTACAAAGTGCATGTTTAGTGTTTCAGGCCATTATCCCCTCTCCCACTTCCTCTGACCTAAGACCACTGACTTGTGATAGTGTCTGTTACTTAAAGAATCTGATCCTGGTTGTAACTTTATTTGATACAAGCTTGTTGTGTAATATCATGGAACTAGATTTTTTATTTTTGGGGGGGGGCATAAAAATCACTTCAAATGAACTCAAACCTTTCTGTGACTTTTTCTCAGCACTCATCACTCAATATCTATTATTATATGAGATAATTCATTTGAAAGGGCTTAACTGAGTGCCTGTTGAACAGATATAAACCAAGCGGGCTGGTGATAAGAAGCATTTATTTTATAACTCTGATTCTTCTGCTAGTAGTCCTGGGACTTGGTGATGTTCCATGGCGTTTATGATCCAGACCAGGAGGTTCTCACAATATAACTCTTGACATTCCAGAAGGGTGGAGAGATTATTTTCTTTTTTATTTTAATTTATTTTATTGTATAACCTTTTAAATCCTCACACAAGAATTTTAAAAAAAATTGATTTTAGAGGGTGAAGGGAGAGAGAAACATTGATTGGCTGCCTCCCATACAGACCCTTGGTGTGAGGGACGATGCTCCAACTGTGTACAGCACAGGGGCCTACTGGAGTAGGTCTGCCTCAGGCTGGCCGGCAGTGTGCGGATCCTTGACTTCCTGTAAGAAAGATTTCAAAACATGAGTCCAGGTGGGTTTGAGAGTATGTTTATTAATGTTTGGGACAATGAAACAAAGGAAGGAATTAGGGTAGAAGAAAAATAGGGGAGAGCAGGCTGTGCTTTGGCCTCTAGAAATGTTATGAGCAAAGGTGGGGCTGTTGACTGTTCACTGGGAAGTGAAGGTCGCAGTGATAGAAGTGAGCCAAGGTGAGGCTGCTTTAGCTTACTGGGAAGTCAGAGAAAAGGGGGCCTTGGAAACAGGATTAGGGAGTGAGTCAGGGTCAAGCTGCCACTGCCCACTGCTCCCCTGGCTGTAAGTCTCGTGGGAACCCTAAGAAATAAAAAGTTAATGCCCGGGAAGGGGCCTGGGCATACTCTAGAGCAGCCATGGGCAAACTACGGCCCGTGGGCTGGATCCGGCCCGTTTGAAATGAATAAAACTAAAAAAAAAGACCGTACCCTTTTATGTAATGATGTTTACTTTGAATTTATATTAGTTCACACAAACACTCCATCCATGCTTTTGTTCTGGCCCTCCGGTCCAGTTTAAGAGCCCATTGTGTGCGTAGAGTCAAAAAGTTTGCCCACCCCTGCTCTAGAGTGAGTCCACACTGAGTCTTTGTCCAGGGGTCTTTTTATCAATTTGATCTTTTCTGTAGGTGAGAGTCTTAGGGGAGGGTTTCAGTAGAACGTTCATCAGTTTTCCAGGTGTATTTTTAATATGCCTATGCATCAAAATGAGCACATAGGGGAGTTTGGGATTATTCTTTGGTCTGTTTTACTTTTATCTTAGGTCTGTCTGGCTTTAATGTGGTTTTTGTCATTTGTTCCCCAACTTCATCCATTCTTGAATTCAGCTGGCACAAATGGCATTAGTTGGGCTTTTGTTCTCTATTTTCCCAGGCCAGGGTGAATTAAACTGTGTATTTTCTGGTTGGGGAGGGCAGGTCTAAACCATTTGCTTCCCTTGGCTCGGGAAGACAAGGTCTTGCAATTCACAAGCTGGCTGGAAGCTGCCCATACTGTTTGGCCTTGTTTAACTTTCTTGTCTCAGTTTCCCCATTCTACTTGCCCAGGCGATTTCCTAGCTTCTTGTTGTCCTGCTACACAACCAGCTAAGCCACCCGGTCATTTTATTTTTTACTGATACATCCGAAGCACCTACAGCAGGACCAGGCACAGTGTAGACTCTCAAAAACCATTCCCAGTGAACAATAGATGAGTGTGGGCAGAGGAACCATTCTATAACATAAATCTGGAGTCCAGCTCTGACGCCCGAAGCCCAAGCTCACAGAAAAAGCAGCTGCCCAGGTTGGGGATGGAATTTATTATTTAGGGCAAGAAATCTGACTAAGAAACAGCTTGTGAGAGGTGTTTCATTTCACAACGTTAAAGGAATGTAAAAAGATGAGATGTCCGTAAGGATTTCTATGGCATTGCTTCAGTTGTGAGAATTTTTCAGTCAAGGTGACTTGTTTTATATTTTGGGCTGAATTTTTCCATTGATATTATTTTTAAAAAGAATTGAATAATACTGGCCTCAAACTCAGCAACAGATTTGGTACAATTTCATTAACTTGAACCTCATGGATCTTGGATAATTGCTCCATTAGCCAGCACAATTTTAACTTTCTTTTTCTTTTTTAAATATTTTTAGAGAAAGTCCTCAAAGAACAAATATATTTTTAAAAGAGACTATTTAATGCCCCAATGTGATTCAGATTATTTAGACATGAACTTTAATGAGGAATAGTTCTAGAAACTTGCCCTTAAGATAATTTAAAAAGTAATGACTAGAGCAGCCGGGGAGAGGTCAATAGAGGGGAAAAAGGAGACTTATGTAATACTTTAAACAATAACTAATTTAAATTAAAAAGCCCTAGCCAGTTTTGCTCAGTGGATAGAGTGTCTGCCTATGGACTGAAAGGTCCTTGGTTCGATTCCAGTCAAGGACAAATGCCTGGGTTGTGGGCTCAATCCCTAGTAGGGTACATGCAAGAGGCTGCTGATCAATGATTCTTTCTCTTCATTTATGTTTCCATCTCTCTCTCTCCCTTTCCCTTCCTCTCTGAAATCAATAAAAATATATATAAAAAAGTAATGACTAGATTTACTTAGTTAATTTGAATTCCTTGAGGTAATTTAAAGCCTATTATTAATAGCTATTATTAGGAAGATGTTTTTAATTTAAATAAATGTTTTTAGGCACTAATTTTGGTTTTGGCCCAAACCTATGAGATTATAATGGTGAAGATATCATCTGTGTTATGAATCTTTATAGAAGATAATGTTGTATAGAGCAATGCTGCCCATAGAAATATAATGTGAGCTACAAAAACCATTATTTAACTTTAAATTTTCTAGTAGCTACATTAACAAAGATGAAATTAACTTTAATACTGTATTTAACCCAAATAGGTATTATATATATTTTTAAAATATATTTTTATTGATTTTTTTTTTTACAGAGAGGAAGGGAGAGGAATAGAGAGTTAGAAACATCGATGAGAGAGAAACATCGATCAGCTGCCTCCTGCACACCCTCTACTGGGGATGTGCCCGCAACCAAGGCACATGCCCTTGACCGGAATCGAACCTGGGACCCTTCAGTCCATAGGTCGATGTTCTATCCACTGAGCCAAACCGGTTAGGGCAGGTATTATATTTTTATCAGGTAATCAATATAAACATACTATTTAACTTAGTCTGTTCAGGCTGCTGTAACAAAACAGCTTTTAAACAATAGAAATTGATACCTCACAGTTCTAGAGGCTGGAAGTCCAAGATCAGGTTGCCAGCATGGTCAGGTGAAGGCCCTCTTCCAGGCTGCAGACTTCTGGTTGCACCTCCCATGGCAGAAGGAGTATGGAAGCTCTGCTGTACTACAGTGTTGGGAACTCAGGAGCCGCTTGAAATGGGGTCTGTCCACAGAGACGCATGAAAAGCTTTTCTGGGACCCCCACATGGAAGATAAGGTATAGTGGCAACATGGATTGGAATAGAAATAAAAGACTGCTCCCGGTTCTGGAGTCTAATCTCTGTCATTTCGCTGTGAAGAGGTCCAGCCTTGTCTTCAAGACCAGAAAAGCGGCCAGAGTCCAGTGATTCTGTGCCAATGGGTGGGTCCATGCCAAGGCTTAGTCCAGTTTGGTCTCTGTCCCCATCCGGGTAGCTTAGTCTCTGCTCCTGGCTGAGCTCTAGCCAGTGCTGAGTGGCTGTAGTCAGGCTTGTGCCCTGAGCCACACTTGGAGCCCGCATGGCTGCCAGGAAGAGAGAACATGCAAGTGCACAGAGAATGAATTTGTGTTACCAAGTGAGAGGCCTTTGTTACATTCTGATTATATTATCTCCAGCTTGGGAAGGATCAGGCACTCTTTCAAACTAACCAACCAATTTCCTAATTCTTCCAGGATTTGTGCTGGGTCCCCCCATTAACCAACCCATTTTCTGGACCTTCTGGGGGGAAGCTGGGGGGGTTTCCATATTCCTTATCCAATCTGATCCTTTTCCCAGGCTAGAGGCCTCATGATTGCCATCTTGGCTCCTACTAAGCATGCCTCAGCAGAATGACCTCCCCCTGAGCCATTTTGGCTTCTACTGGGCATGCACACAGCAGGGTTGAGTAAGAATTCTCCCTGCATGTTATCCCTCCTTGGTGATCCCAGCTAATGACCCTTAACATCCTCTCTGCCCTCTTTGGGGATTAGGTCCTGAAGGGCAAGGATGCAGTGGTCCCCTGGGGAGCCTATGAATGCTGCAACTTCCTAGTGAAACAGGCTTATTTCCTGACTTGGCTCCCTATTTTATTATGTTTAATGTCTGATTTGATTTGCTCCCTTCCTTTATTTATAACTAACTAGCTACCTATGCTAACACTTCGGAGCGTTGCCTGTAAAAGGACAAAAGAGAATTATAGAATCGTAGAAGTAGTTGGAAGTCCTAGTGATTATCCCATCTTTCTCACTTTATAGCTGAGATCCTTAGAAATTGAGTGACTTATTTATAAGCAAAGTGATAGCTAGGGACGAGGGACAGTGTGAACCCAAGTAGTCTGATTCTTAAACCAGGACTCCTTTCTCGGCAGGAATTGCCACTGAGGAAAATGATGCACAGGCTGGGGTAGGAGATAGTTGAGCAGAGAAAATGGGATATTTTTGGATATTTCACCCCTAGGCTGAATGTGTTCACACGTGGAGTAAAGAAAAAAATTAAAATGATACTTTATTCTCAAACATTAGAAAGCTTCAAGCTGAGCAATGGAAATTATGGGGATTTTTTGGGGGGCTAGGGGGAAGAGGTGTGATTCATTCCCGTAATTATTGCAATGCCATGCTTTATTTTGAATGGAGATGTTATTGTAATATTTTCAGTCTCACTTTCATTTTCAATTGTTTTGTCATTCATGGATCATAGGCAGAGGAAGACAAGTTGTTACTACTGAAGCATCTCTAGGAAATTCTTCTGGGCTATTAAGCAACCATTTCCATTTCCTCCCTCCCTCATGAATTGCTGCAAAGCCACAATGTTTAGGAAATGGATAAGATGAATGCTGCTTAAGAAAATAACCCGCTGGCCTTCCGATGCCTTATACTAGTAAGGAAAGTGTCCTCTCTATATTATTACTTCACAGATCCATGTGTGCCTTGTGAAGGGGATGCAAAAGCAAGTTCTCACACCTTACTCTCAAATGTAAGGATTCTGTTTGGTCTGGATATAGGGACCTCTCACTATCTGAGGTCCCATTGTGCTTCCTGTACACAGGAGTCACCAAAATTGATAGGAATTTTATTTTTCCCAGGCAAATGATGTAAGTTAATATAGAAAAAGTTAAATGCCTTTAAGCTAAGAAGTAGAGTAAATTTGAAACAAAGATAAAAATGCATATGTGCTTAAAAGTACAAAAGGGAAAAGTTATAGATAACTTATTTAACTCTTGAGGCTGATAGAATGAAATGGAAGATTAAGTCTGATTTCAGTGGCAGCTTTTTAGTCTGCTGATAGCAAAATCAAGTCCGATGTGGGTAGTCAAAGTAAAATAAATGCCCATCAGTCAACCAGCATTATACATCTTCACTAGGAAAATTAATAAAGTGGAAATTTCTAGGTTTAAGAAGTAATTTCTTCTTAGTTTCCATAAGAGAAGCGGCACTGACCAAATTTCAATTTTCCTATATAATGGCACTGTTTCTATGAGCAGCTTTTTCTTTTATTATTATTGTATCTTTTATTGTTTTTTTTTTGTTACTGACATTTCTCAGCCTGTATTTTCTATTATACACTTTTTCAACAAAGCTTATTTGATCCCTCTATATCCACTGTCATTCATATTCTTTTGATTTGTAGAATTAATGTTGGTCAAAGTTAAATTTATATATACAATATCCTTCGATGGCATTCTTTTGTCTTTTTCATCTATTAGACTAGGACATTAAACCTCCTTGTTGGTTTAGCCCTTCCCAAGATTCTGGGACTCTTCTTGCCTGAGGAGAAAGAGGAAACATAAGAATACCATTAGAGTCAGTTTAAGCCTTTCTAATTCTGTCTCTATTCTAGTTCCGCAGTGTGGTAAATACCAGCTAAGTACTCACCAAAGGCCTGTTTTCCTGCTCCTGGGCACACAGCTAATCACATCCCCCATCACCTCTGTCATGGCTAAGGTTCCATTTCCCAGTTAGCTTTGGACATGCCACTGAGGTCTGTGATCAAAGTTAGTGTATCACCTCCATTCTTGGCCCATGAAAATCTCTTAGTCATGATTCCTTTATCCCGTTCCCCGTCTCTTGCCTGCTGTGTGCAGATGGGCATGACAACCTTGAAATCCTCATGATAAAACGGACAGTCGTAAGAGGGAAAGTGTATGGTTTCTGAAACATTGCTTGAAGGAGAGATACTTATCAATCAGAAACATCCATTTAAAACTTAAGTGGAAAATAAAGTCCCCTTATAAAAAAAAAAACACCCACTCATAAAAAACCCACTGATTAAAAACCCACTGATAAATAAAGTCCCCTTATAAAAAACCTACTGTGTTTTATATATTACAGTGGCTGTAATTCCCTTATTAAAATGGAGACACATGCTTCTGCAATAAATTACAGTCCTAATAACTTGGTCCCTGTTTACTGGCCCTAAATCTTAGTTGCCTGTGTGGTACTTTGCCTTCTCTCTCAGTCCTTCAGGAAACTGAGCTCTGCTCTGGAAGCCTGATCCACGGAGCAGGCACTGGATAGGCCGTCTGTGAGGATCAGACTAGAACTAAGTGCTCTCTTGTTACCCAAACACAGGCTCAGAAGCACCACCTGGTCTTTCGGGATTCTACCACACTGCTCTCTGGTTTTCCTTCCCCACAAGCCTGACTCTGGGGAGTGTAGCATCCCCAGCTCTGGTACTACCATCTCGTTGTGGTCATATGAGCATTTCACATTTTTAAAGTTTTCCTGCTGTAGAAAAAATGGATTCTATTTTGTGCTTTAAAAATAAATTGGCAGAATTACTTATTTATTTAAATGGAAAAAAAAATAACACATACAAGGAAGAAAGTCTTTCATATGTCTTTCAAAATGAAAAAAATACAATCTTTAAACTTATTGAATAAATTGTGGTACTTTGAATGAAATCATAATCAGCATTTAATTATCATAAGATGGGTGAGGAGATTTCAGTTTCCTTTGACAAGCAATTAGACATTTTTTTAAAAAATATAATTTATTGATTTTTTACAGAGAGGAAGAGAGAGGGAGAGAGAGCCAGAACATCGATGATGAGAGGAACATTGATCAGCTGGCTCCTGCACACCTCCCACCAGGGATGTGCCCACAACCAAGGTACATGCCCTTGACCGGAATTGAACCTGGGACCCTTCAGTCTGTAGGCCGATGTTCTATCCACTGAGCCAAACCAGTTAGGGCAGCAATTAGACATTTTGGTGGACAATTACATTGCTCTCTAATAAACATCCTAATAAAAAAGAAGTTTCCTATAACAAACATGCAATGTTTTCAAGATTACAGGTGTGGTTAATCCCTCCCCGCCAATGCCCAGGGTACCTAGACTCCTGGAATCAGTGTTCTCCTACATTGAGTCTTGACTGGTCCCACCTACTTTGTAGAATGCAGCAGAAATGATGCTTCATGACTTCCAAATCTAGGTCAGAAAATGCCTTATGGTGCCTACCTAGTTCTCTTGAAACACATATGAAAGGAGAAGCCAATCACCAAGTAAAATGTCTACCTACCAGGAGATCGCCATTTCCTCTTTGTGAGGAAGTCCTTGGTGGGTGGCCATGTGGAAGGACCCCACGGAAAAAGAAAGCTGATCTTTCCATCCCAGCAGAGGTGCCAGGCTTCTGAGTCATTTCACATGCAGCCCCAGCCACCCTGTGACTATAGCCATTTGAGAAATGCTAGGTAAGACATGCCCAACTGAGCCCAGTCAATGCAAAGATTTAAGACTAATAGTAATAAGTCATTTTAAGCCACTTAGTTTTGAGGTGGTTTGTTATATCAAAGTAGACAACTGGATAATAGTCTAACAATTCTTTTAAAATATAAAAGGTTCTTGCCATCTTAGATTTGTTTTGTAACTTCAGTGTACTTAATCTCTATATCATAAATGCAACTTCAGGAAGTTCAAGGGATTGGGGAAAATGGGAGAATCTGAGGGTCTATTTAGGCTAGAACAGATAATATACCTTAGTGGTGCCAGGAGTAGAATATAAGATAGTAAAAACAATTTTTTTTGGAAAATGAATTTTCCTAGGGCTAATGAGAATGTACAATGTAAGTAGGTGGTCATTAGAACTGCATGAATAGAAATGATTTACTGGAGTCATTTAAGAAATTGAGACTTGGTGTATAGCTATTCCAAAGTTGTAAGCTTTAAAAAAATACATGAAAATAAGAATTGTGTGTCATTAACCATTGATCCAGATGCAAATATACATTATTCAACAGTACCCGTCATCTTTGTGGAGGAAGGAAGATAAGAATGATAAGAGGTGTTGCTAGGATGTCCATGGCTTGTGAAGATAAACCTAGGATAATTTTCATTTTACAGTTGTCCATAGTCAACATGCATTTAAAGGAAGGGTGCTGTCTTTGTTCTCAATTCTTTCATACTTAAATTTTATCCTTGATTTTCCTCAGCATTACAGATTTGATCAGCTCTTTACATTAACAAGAAAGCCTCTTTCAAGCTGTAGATTTATTTAACACACTGTAGGTTTATTTAACTTCCCATAGCTGTATTTTACTCAACAATATACTTATATTTCATCACATAAATGACTGCTCTGAGAATTCTCTGACTCCCTCATGACCAACAGGAAATGTAATGTGGTTTGTAGTTAGAAAGGATTGTTAAGGACCAACTACTTATAGCTTGAGTATTGTTTTTACTGCTCCCAAGGCAAGCATAAAAACTGAGCAGTGAGAGCTTATTCAGTAGTATTTAAGAAGAAAGAAAGAAAGAAAGAAAGAAAGAAAGAAAGAAAGAAAGAAAGAAAGAAAGAAAGAAAAGGAGAGAGAGAGAGAAAGAAAAGGAGAGAGAGAGAGAAAGAAAAGGAGAGAGAGAGAGAAAGAAAAGGAGAGAGAGAGAGAAAGAAAAGGAGAGAGAGAGAGAAAGAAAAGGAGAGAGAGAGAGAGAGAGAGAGAGAGAGAGAGAGAGAGAAAGGAAGGAAGGAAGGAAGGAAGGAAGAAAGGAAGGAAGGAGCCAAAACCGGTTTGGCTCAGTGGATAGAGCGTCGGCCTGCGGACTGAGGGGTCCCGGGTTCGATTCCGGTCAAGGGCATGTACCTGGGTTGCGGGCATATCCCCAGTGGGGAATGTGCAGGAGGCAGCTGATCGATGTTTCTCTCTCATCGATGTTTCTGACTCTCTATCTCTCTCTCCCTTCCTCTCTGTAAAAAATCAATAAAATATATTTAAAAAAAAAAAAAAAGAAAGGAAGGAAGGAAGGAAGGAAGGAAGGAAGGAAGGAAAGAAGGAAGAAAGAAAGAAAGAAAGAAAGAAAGAAAGAAAGAAAGAAAGAAAGAGAAAGAAAGAAGAAAGAAACTGAGCCATGATGCCTGGATAGCTTTGGGATTTGGGACCTGGAATGAGGATAACATTCTGGACCTTGAGACCACCAGGGACCAGATAATATGACAGTAAATATCTTAGAAGTGGCAAAATGGACAAATTAAACTATCACCATATGCAATTTACTGCCATAGAACAATAGAATTCTGGAGGAATCTATTTGAACAATGAATCCTGGAGGAGACACAGAGTTATAATGCTGAGTTTGTGAATTCATATGTGTACTAAACATTTTCTGCATGCTAAATAATCAGAATGAGAAAGACATGCATTCATTCCACTGCCTCCCCTCAAAAAAAAAGTAGATCTTACTGGGATTAATTACATTTGTAATTTTTAACAGCTTTTAAAATTTATTATAGTACTTTTATATATTTTTTTTGAATCAAGGCATTCTAAAATCTAGCCATGACAAATGAGAGTCTGAAACTGTTTAATGTAAGACAGGAAAAACAGTCTTCATAGTCAAATCTATTTATATTTTTTCTTCCTAACTTATAGCACACTGTTCATCCCCAGCTCTTTTACATCAGCAGAACAGGCTAACACTCTATGCCAGCCGTGGGCAAACTACGGCCCGCGGGCCGGATCCGGCCCGTTTGAAATGAATAAAACTAAAAAAAAAAAAAAGACTGTACCCTTTTATGTAATGATGTTTACTTTGAATTTATATTAGTTCACACAAACACTCCATCCATGCTTTTGTTCCGTCCCTCCTGTCCAGTTTAAGAACCCACTGTGGCCCTCGAGTCAAAAAGTTTGCCCACCCCTGCTATGCAATGGAAGAACATTTTTCTTGAGGGAGAATGGGGATTCAAGGAGAGCACCATTAAGCTGGAAATGAAGCCCTAAGGTGAAAAAAAAAGTTATCTTTGCAATTCCAGGCCAACCATGAACCAACCTGCATGATTTCACTTGAATCTGCAGAAAGTAGGTGTGTCTAGGACAACCTATAGACAGAAAAAATGCATTAAGACGTCCAAGAGACCCTCAAGGAGTGATTGTCTCTCTTGGTTGCATATTAGAATTACCTGGGGTGGTTTTAAAACTCTGGATGCTCAGGATGCCCATTAGGTCAATTAAATCAGGAGGTGGGGTTTTTCGGGGAGGTAGGCTGGAAACCAAACATCAATCATTCTTACAGCTTCCACGTGATTTCAGTGTGCTCCCAAGCCTGGATTTGGCTGCTCTGAGGCCTTATAGGTGGGGGAGTCATCACATTATGCGCCGCCTGATGAGCTTCTCAATGGGAAAACAAGCTTAAAGACTTCACATCTGCAGCCTGTTACTCAATCATCTAGTCTCACAAGAGATGGGATTACAGGATTTGTTGATTTGGCAAGAGGATTTGTTATGGCCTCTGAGGAAATATTAAGCACATCTCACAATGTTTCCATAATTATTTAGCCTAGGCTTGATTCCAAACACACTCCCATTATTTTACTTCACAGCAGATATGGTACACCGGAGTCTGATCGAAATCTGCTGCTTCATGGAATATAGTTTTATTTTTAAATTTTCCATAACAACTTATTGGACCATGGCATGACCCTTATGTGGAATTACCTCATTGCATGTATTTAGCATGTTGTTTTTCTCCTATTTTCTAGAATTATTTCATTGGCATTCAACTCAATTACTGGGAAAACGTTTTCATCTGATATAATCTTAATATCAATAAATATTTAATGTGCTCACTTTATGCAAAGCATGCTGTTATGTGCATGTGATAAAAACTAGAATTAAGACATGACTCTTCCTCTTAAGTAGGTCAATCTTTAATGGGGATGACCAAAGAGAAAAACATGTAAGTCAAATAAAATACATTGGAACAAGTTCTCATTAGTTTTATGAAGACATTCTGGAAAAAGAAGAGAGCAATTTGTGCAGAAAGGAGAAAGAAACAGGACAAGTTATGGTGACAACTGAACTTAGTATTTTTAAAACTGTAACTTTTTTCTGATTAGTGAATTTACATAGAAAAGAATTGGGAATATAAAATGTACAAAGAAGATAAATAAATTATTACTAGCAATCCCACATATACATATATGAGACATTGATAAATATATATGTACATCTATAATATATTTGAATACACAGTTGTTTAAATATTATATACATTTATGCCTATTTATATATGTGGATAACAATTAATACATTACACATGCACATAACACTACTGCAATATCTGAGAGGAACTAAATAAGACATCCCTATTCATAGCCCAAGTTCTTAATCAATTGAGAAATAAAGAGTAGAAGAGGAAGGTTATAATAATGTTTTCATTATTGATAAAGACTAAGTTGGCGCACATAGCTTTGCGTGAAAAACCAAACCACCCGCTAACTGAAGCCCAAAGTTTTGCCCTAAACCCTCCAACCATAGGCAATTCTGGATGCTGGGAGATGAAGCTCCATTAAGGGATGGCTTGGCCCTGGAGGAGCAGAGTAGAATTTAAGCTCTCCATAAAGTAGGATGGTTCCCAAAGAGGAGAAAAGTACGAGCCGAGTTTAGTCTAGGAATTTACAAATATATGTAATTATTATACAATATGTATGTAATGACATTACATATACTATATATAACATATATGTAATTGTAAGTATATATGATGTAGAAATTCAACATAGTATTACTATTATTACAACCTTCAAACCAAAGTATTTTCTAGCCAGGCTGCTTTATATAGGATATCAGAAGTTTTGCAATGAAATTAGATGGCAACGGTATGCTTCCCCAATCATAAAATGCATAAAGACTTTTTATTCATAAAATTAAAGCAATGAAAATGTCCCAATCTTACCTTTAAGCCCTCTGACAATATTAAATTTCTAGGGACAAATTAAAGTTCAAAGAATATCCACTCTTGCAAGTTAAAGCCAAATGATGCAAATTCCAAATCAAATTCCTTTGACTTTTAAAAATAAATTCCAGCCCAGCCAGCATGGGTCAGTGGCTGAGTGCCGACCTATGAACCAGGAGGTCATGGTTCGATTCCCAGTCAGGGCACATGTCTAGGTTGCAGGCTCAGTCCCAGGTAGGGGGGCATGCAGGAGGCACCTGATCAATGATTCTCTCTCATCATTGATGTTTCTATCTTTCTCTCCCTCTCTGAAATCAATAAAAATATATTTAAAAAATAAATTCCGAAAGTAATCCTTCCCTATTTATAATTTTGTTCAGTTCAGTCAGAGGGGTTCACTACCCCTGGGGAGAGTTGTATTTTTTCAGTAGCTGCAGCCTGGGAAGCATAAGGATCTCTTAGGGCCTCAGAAATTCTTAAATCAATATCAAGACATCATTCTCACTTCATTTGGACTCTAAAATAGAACTCAGAAAGTAACCCTAACCCCACACTCACCAAATTTAGAATATGAGCCAAAGGCTACCCTTAGAGCAATGATCCAGGGTAACTATCCTGTTCCCTTACACCCCGTATAAGTGTTGTCAAAGGACATTCTATTGGTGTCTGAAAAACAGATGGTAGATGGTAACTATATTTACTTCTTTTTGGGCTGCCAGCCAGTCTACTTTTCTGCAGTCCACATCCTTTGAATTTAATTGATAGGAACCACTCAGCAAATGATCAATTTTGTCACTACGAATTTGTTAATATCCAGGGAAAGGAGGACCCACATATTTTTCCTTCTCACCCAACCTATTAGAAATTTTCTAACTTCCAGGTCCCTTTAAGTACTTCCCTCCTGAAATGAGCTTTATTGTTAGTACTGACTCCTAGGTATTCCATGAGGTATTGTGTGCCTGTGTATAACGACACATTTCCTTTGCTTCTTGGAATGGTACTAATTCGGCCTAAAAAAACAAAAACCCTGCCTTCTAGAAAAAGATGTCACCTTAGGGTCATATTTGTTGCTGCTGAAAAAGCACCCTCAGAATGTCTGAACAGAAGTTGCTATTGAGGCTGCTGGAGCGGGTGCCCCTGAGGTCCTAGTGACAGCTGGTGCCTCAGCCTCTTGGTTTTCTAAAATCTAGACGCTCTTCTGCTTCTTTTCCCTCCTACAAATCCCTTGGGCACTGTGATCTCCACATGCCCAGCTACAATAATTATCATTCTGAAACTCGCCCAAACATTTTTCCCCTACTATTTTCATTTTATATGATTGAGCCTTTGGACCAGACACAAATGTAAGGTCAGAGCTTCACAGTTCAACCTGTGCCCTGAATGCACAACGGCATGCCATTTACTGCCACCGGAGGCAAAAGACCTTAAGCCTTAGCCGCAAGATATCTTAACACCTAAAGGCTAGACACTTCCTAGTGTTCTGTGGCTCCTGTGTAACCTTGCTGACTTGCCTATCCTTGCAAGTACTAATCTCGCTTTAGCCTAGCCGCGATACCAGGCCAAGCTATGCCCCATCTTAATAAACTACAGCAGTCTGCAGCCTAAGGCCTCAGCATCTACCAAATGCACTTCTTTGCTCAAGCCCTTGCCTTGCACTGTAAGTTCAAAGTCAAAATGCTGCAATTTGCACTGTTGGGCCATCTGTGCTGGCTAAAGGCCCATGCCTTTGGCCCCATTTCCACAAAAAGGCTTTTAGGATCAGAGCCATACTGAGTTGCAATCACTTGACAAAATCAAAAACACCTAGTGACTAATGCTTAAGAACTCTTAGCTAAAAGCTAACTATGCTGGTTGAAAAGCTACCTGGCCTCATATAGACTCTATAGACCACAAAATCTTCCTGCCTCGATACTAAATACTAAGGTTGCTCAATCCACATGAAATTGGCTTTCCAAATTCTTCTTGTCTCTTTTTCCAGTGTTGTCAGCCACCATAAATGGCTTTAACTATACATATTTCAATTTAGTAAAATACATGTATAAACGTCAAATTTAGTAAAAATAAATAATACACATACATATTCAATTTAATAAATTTTAATAAATAAAATAAATTACCTGAAATATGAAAGAAAAACATATCAAGTATTTATTTATTTTACTAAATTTAGATCATACCATATAGAATAACATGTATTTGGTGTTCATATATCAACAGTATTTAAAATCTTTCCTAATATTACATACTAGGGGCCCGGTGCACGAAGATTCATGCACGGGGGTGGTGGGGGTCCCTCAGCCCGACCTGCACCCCCTCCAATGTGGGAGCCCCCAGGGGAGCCCTCTCCAATCTGGGTGTTTCTGTCTGTCTTTGCAATCATATGAACAAATTGCTTGAGACCCCCAACCCAGTTTGGTTTGTTGCTCACAGAATAATAGAGGCATTTATTTTTTTCTTTGCTTAATTGGTGGAGATTTCCTGGAAGTTTTAGGATATCTTCCCTTTAATTTTTCCTAGACACTCTGATTTTACTTATGTCTCTCACCTTTGCTTTCCCGCCATCCCCCACCGCAACAGTACCTTGTTCCAGGCTCACTTTGCTAGTGTCTAGGACAGGGGTCCTCAAACTATGGCCTGCGGGCCACATGCAAATACAAATACCGTGTTTGTTCCTGTTTTGTTTTTTACTTAAAAATAAGATCTAGAGGCAACCCCTTTTAATTCTTTCAGCTGATTCTTTTATTTTTTGAATTGAAATAAAATTGAGATATATTATATTAGTTTAGGTGTATGACATTTGTGTATATTGAACATAACAACAAGTCTAGATAAAAATACATCAAACACACAAAATTATGTTTCTTTCTTATGAGAACTTCTAAGATCTACTCTCTTAGCAACGATTAAATATGCAATTCAGTATTAAGTATAGTCACCATGCTGTATTTTACATCCCCATGACTTATTATTTTATAATTGGAAGTTTGTGCCTTTTGATAATAATTTCTAAGGATTCTTAACTGATTCTTTTTGTTGCTCTTTTCATCATCCCTAAAAATACTACCTTGTACTACGGTGCTTCAATTACTCAATTTTAGGAGTTATTTATTTATTCCTTTGTCTCTTACTACACAACCTCTTACTATAGTTAAGTCTCTATTTTTAATTAAATCAACACACTAAGTGTAGTTTACTTGAAAACTTATTCTTTTGGAGCTTTTTCATAAACAAGAGTTTCTAATTTTTTCTTAACCACTATGTCCCTTTATTTTAAGATTACATTTCAATAATTGATTTGAGCAGACATTTTATGGAGTATTCATATGTTTGTTTTACTGTTTCTCCTGGAACATTCTGTCCCTCACTTGTCATCTAGACATTCAGAGTGCTAATCCTGGGACTTCTTCTTGGGTAGGAGGCCTCCTTTCCTAAAAATGTGTCTTTGTCTACCTTGGATTAGATTATTGCTCCAGCTTAACATGTGTGGAAAGTGATATTTCTAAAAACTTGTATGTCTGAAACTGTGTTTATTCCAAACATTTGGCTGAAAAACTGGACATAGAATTTTAGTCCAAAACCTATTTCTTTCAGATCTCTGAAAGCTTTGCTCCATGACTATCGAACATCAGTTTTATTGACCAGAAGGCTGGTACCAATCTGATCATTCCTCTGTGGATGACCTATCTATTTCTCTCTGGAATTTATTAGAAACTTGTCTTTATTCCTTTGGTTCTAAATTTACACAAATACTCGTCTAAGAATGGAACTTTTTCAATTTGGAGGCTTATGTCCTTCAAGAGTCAACTCTGGCAAATTCTCTTTAATTGATTATTTGATATATTACAGCCTTCTGTTTTCTATGCCCTCTCATTATAAAACTGGAGGTCAACCGAGTCCAGGGCTCATACTGCCTGTCACCACCCAGCCTAAAGCAGAGACAGGAATTGGGGTATAAGTGTGTGTTTAATAATATCAGATGCTGGAAATCTGGGAAGGTGACTGATAAAACTCTAAATGTACCTTCCCTTAAGCTTGTTAGGAGAAAGCTTATAACAGGGGAATCAGGGAAAAAGGATGTGGGTAGGTAGTAAAAGGGGGTTTCTGGTGACTTGTAGTTCTGGAATTTGACCCCCCGTAGGGGTCTTGGGTCTTGATAAATGTCTTCATTACAGATCCCTGGAACAGAATGGTCAGTGTTCTGAAATAGGTCAAGCAGTGATTGTGTCATTCTGGTTTTTTGAGACCTAATCGATCAGCCTCTGCATTCCTGATGGCCACGGGTGTAAGTTCAGGGCTGGATTATAAGTCTTTTTGTTCTTGCCTGGTCAGTTGAAATCTGCAGCAAATCTTAGCCAGAACATAACATTAAACATATACAGTTGATTAATTAATTACACATTTGGTTAGTAAAAGGGTGGAAAGGAAAGAGAAAGGAGGAGGAAAGGATAAAAATAATATTTTTATTCTACCCTTGTGCCCCTATCAATTAGGAATTACTATTAACATATCAATGTTTATTATTTGCTATTCAATAAACAATTTCAAAAACAAGGTGCAAGTGCTTGGTTTAGATTGATTATCTTGCGTGTGATAGAAATAAACTCCTAACAGGTCCTTGAATGTTGACTCTTCAGACCTTCTCTTAGGAAAGGTCACAGAACCAGTAGCTGAACTTGTCCCAGAGGTCATAGGGAGACCAACCCCTATTGTGTAGGTGTAGACACCTGGATAATTTAGGTACATTTGTCAAGGTTTTACAGCCAGTTAGTGGCAGAGCTGGGATCAGACTGAAGGATTCTCATTTTCTAGCTAGGTTCCTTTTCCATCGCATGTTTCCCTAGTTCTGTCACAGCTCAGCGGGACTGAAGAACAAATTCACACATTATAGCTCAAACATGATGGATATGGTTTCCAAAGGAAATTCTAGGGGCTTTTATAAAAAAAACCCAAACACAAAGTGGAGAAGGGCTACTGAGATGGCAGACACTGAAGATACCCTTCAGAGGTGTGGATTTTACCCCCCCCCCCCCCCCAGTCACCGTTAACTCCTTCTACAACTGCTTATGGAGCCATTTGCTAAGATACACAGTGGTCATTAAATATTTCATATTTAAATATAACATTGCTTCCTTAGAAATGATTATCAAAGAATTGTTTAAACTATATAAAGTTTAAAATGCATATGGAAATTTTTTGTAGTAGAATAGGGCCCTTAGAATAAGCATTAAGAATGAATTGTGGTGTTAAAGAAAACCCCAAATGGAACCCACAGTTTGAATATATTGCTAATCCCATAGCCACAAAACCAAAACTTAAACTGTCAAGATTTCCTGCTGACAAATGAAATTCTGGTTTGGAGCCTGAGAGCAAAGTAATAATTGATTCAGGAATGGTCATGATCCAGACACTTGCAGTAAGAGTTGCAGCAAGGCCTGGACTGACAGTCAGTTGGTCAGTATATTTTGTCTTCTAATAAATTTTTGTATGCAGCTATTATCCTGCAGGAAATAGCCCAAGTCTGAGGCTTCTGGAAGGAGACATAAATGAATTTGCATAACTAGGTGAATTACATGGGATAGGGAGGAAGGGAAGAAGGAGAGAAGAAAATGTTTAAAGTGTTTTCATACTGATATTCATTGGCTCCTCCCAAAATATTTTTTTAATTAAATCTTTATTGTTCAGATTATTACAGATGTTCCTCTTTTTCCCCCCCATATCTCCCCTCCACCTGGTTCCCACCCCACCCTCTTCCCTTAACACCCCCCCCCCCTCACTGTCCTCATCCATAGGTGTACGATTTTTGTCCAGTCTCTTCCTGCACCCCCCACATCCCTTCCCCCCCCCCCCCCGAGAATTGTCAGTCCACTCCCTTTCTATGGCCCCGATTCTATTATATTCACCAGTTTACTCTGTTCATCAGATTTTTTATTCACTTGATTTTTAGGTTCACTTGTTGATAGATATGTACTTGTTGTTCATAATTTTTATCTTTACCTTTTTCTTCTTCTTCCTCTTCTTAAAGAATACCTTTCAGCATTTCATATAATACTGGTTTGGTGGTGATGAACTCCTTTAGCTTTTTTTTTTTACCTGTGAAGCTCTTTATCTGACCTTCAATTCTGAATGATAGCTTTGCTGGATAAAGTAATCTTGGTTGTAGGTTCTTGGCATTCATCACTTTGAATATTTCTTGCCACTCCCTTCTGGCCTGCATAGTTTCTGTTGAGAAATCAGCTGCCAATCTTTTGGGTACTCCCTTGTAGGTAACTAACTGTTTTTCTCTTGCTGCTTTTAAGATTCTCTCTTTGTCTTTTGTTCTTAGATGTCCATTTTGTCTTTTAGTTGTATTTTTGAAGTGGTTGTGTGAGGCAGCAATTTCAGATGTTTACCTATGCCTCCATCTTGGCTTCTGGAGAGACCCAAAATATTTTTTAAAACTTCATAATATAAATATAGAATGCCCAACTCCTTTTCCATTGTTTACCAAAGATAATAAGCGTAACCAAAGCACGGACAATTTTTGCAACCTAAGTATATTTTAATGATAAGCACAAAAGAGTGTAAAATGAAGAGAATATTAGTCCAATTAATTCTGATAAAATATAATTAAGCCATTGGATACAAAGCTTATAAGAAAGTGTTGTAATAGCACATATTTTATATTTATTTTGTTTTACAGACATCAATATTCTTCAAATGCAATTTTGCAAAATGTTTTCACATTTGGAGAGTACACATGTCTTTTGGTAAGACTGATCCAAGAATATTCTATTTCTGCCACAACTCAGCCCTTTATTGCAAAATCAAATGCACTAAATTTATTGGTTTAATTGTTAGCATGAGATAATTCAAAGAAGGCAGAAATGGAAAATTCCATCTCAATCGTTGGAGCAAAATGAGCTGTGCACTATTCACTTTTTTTTTCATATTAATGTAATTATATACTTTTTCTGGGTTTTTTTCTTCTAATATCTTAGAATTTTAACATTTTTTTTCCATTTCTAAAGGTAGATATTTATTCTAAGTCTTGGTATTTCCTTACTTGAAATATTTATGCCAACGCATCCATAATTTCTTCATTTCTTTTATAAATGTCAGTTCATTTAGTTTTTAGATAATTGAAGTGGATATAATAATGTCTATTGAAATAGGCTTAGGCGGAGATAAGTAACTTGTCTGAAATAGTAGATAGGAATTTTAGGATTTGAATACACATCTACCTAACCCAAAGCTGTCCACTTTCTATTATATGACAGTAAGTGTACATCCATTGCAACTGCTACTGCCAAGGTCTTAGACATACTCTTTATGAAAGATTATTTGGAGATCCCTGTCACCCTACTACAACAGAGGTGAGAAGAGTATGGGAATATTTGAGTTTTACCTTCAACTAAGATACTGGTTTTATTTCTTACACCTTGATTATTGAAAAACAAACAAAAACAAAACCCCACAACTTCAGTGTTTCTTTTGGAGGAGGCAATGGCATTATAACTATATATATTTGTGCCCTTAGCTTCTTACAATAAATGAGGTTTAGAAGAGAATATTTGTTTATTGAAGAAATTTACTTATACCTCAAATATTTCAAAAGTCCTGAATCTATTCTACAATTACATTTCATGGGCCTGATAGTCTTGTAAAGGGCCTGTTCAACACTTTACCATTTCATCTAGACAATGGGAATTGAAAATAGCCATAACATTGAAAAAAAGTATTTAAACTGTGATAAGAATGAATGATACTTTCATCCTTTTGTAACTTTCATTAAGTCGGAAATTGGAAATGTTTGCATATGGCTTTCTACTGAAGCCAATTTTCTTGCCTTTTAAAATAAGTTATGACAATTTCAATGCTTAAGACATTTTCAAAAGTATCATTATTTGTTCATTTGTTTTCTTTTTTAGTTGTCTATAAATTGTGATAGGCTGCCTTCTCAGCTCTTTCAATGTAAGTGTTCATTAACTCATGTAGGAAAATAAGGAAGCCAGCTCATTAAGTAAAGAATGCTATACTAGTATTGTTTTTGATATTCCACAAAAAATGGGACAACCAATTAAAACTTAACATTTTTCTGCTGTGGCCTTAAGATAAGAGAGTTATTTACTGTCAAACCATAGTTCCTTAGTTCCTACAGGAATTCAGTCTTCTACCCTAAATTTGCCTCTATAATTGTTTAAATAATTATTTTTATTTTTAGAGAGAGGAAGGGAGAGGTAGAGAGAAAGAGAAAAATCAATGTGAGAGTGGAATATTGATCAGATGCCTCTGCACTCTCCCTACTTGGGATTGAGCCCACAATCCAGGATGTACCCTGACTGGGAAGGGAACCAGCAACCTTTTGGTGCATGGAACGATGCCCAACCAACTGAGCCACATGGGCTAGGGCTGTCTCCATGATTTAATATTTTTGCCTTCTTAGAAATATGTTGGAACAAATAGCAGAAAAGGTATTTTTTGTTAAGATACGTTCATGAAAACAATTAAGCATAATTTGAAAAGAAAGTGGTCTGGACTGCTAAAAAGGCTGAGATTGCTTTTGTTTGATTATACAGTCTTAGCAGCTAATTATAATTTGAGAGAACATTTGTCAAAAAGTCACCACTCACACCCTGGCTGGTTTTGCTCAGTGGATAGAGCATTGACCTATGGACTGAAGAGTCCCAGGTTGGATTCCGGTCAAGTGTATATGCAAGGGCTGTGGGCTCAATCCCCAGTAGGGGGCGTGCAGGAGGCAGCCAATCAATGGTTCTCTCTCATTATTGATGTTTCTATCTCTCTCCCCCTCTCCCTTCCTCCCTAAAATCAATAAAAAAATATTTTTTAAAAAAAGTCACCACTCAACATGCTTAAACATTTCTGTTAATTCTGGTTAACCCTATTAACTACTTCAATGAAAATAAAACAACCTATGCTTACATGAAACAAAAATAAATAAGGCTTATTCTACATAGACATTCTTTTGAATGCATTGGTACCTTAAAACATTTGTAAAAAAATGTAAATAATTAAATCTGCATAAAAAGTCATTGTCATAATAGAAATTTGTCTGAAAACTAATGAAATAAGCTGTGCCTTGTAATAATTGAAATAAGCTGTGAAACTTAATATACTTTTATTTGGTTAGTTGACTAATCAAATGAATTAGAGAGATAATAAAATTGGCCTTAAAATTTTACATTAACCTATGATCTAAGGTCTTTCTTAAAAATCCATTATGGTATAAAGTGTAGCCATTGAAAGAAAAGCTATTAAGTAGGCAACTTACCCTTTAAAATAGGTGTTGTCTGATTCCTTAGAACAAAAATCTGTGGCCTAGAAAGCACAGATCCAGAGAGATTACTGAGTGGGAGACAATTCCAAATTTAAAGACTTCTCAAAACAAGCCACAGCATATATTTTAGCAAGTAAATTATCTTACACACTGAATGGCCACCCCACTTAAGGTGCTAAAGAAGAGGACAAAGTTCTCTGTAACATGAGCCCTGGTGTTGTCTAATCAAAGCAATCAATGAATTGAAATGATACCTATTATAATATACTAGAGGCCCATTGCAGGAAGATTCCTGCAAGAATAGAGCTTCCTAAGGCCGGAGTGAAGCTGCTGCCTCGCTCCCTCTTGTCTCCACCGGCTTGCTCCCTCCCATCTCCACTGCCTCGCTCCCTCCCTTCTCCACCACTTCGCTCCCTCCTGTCTGCGCTGCCTCGGGTCTGTTCCCTTCTCCGCCGCTTTGCTCCCTTCTGCAACACTTGGCTTCTTCTACACTGTCTTCAGTCTTTGCTCCGCGCCTGTGTATGCAAACTAACTGCCATCTTTGTTGAGTTAATTTGCATATCACTCTGATTGGCTGGTGGGTGTAGTGGAGGGACAGTCAATTTGCATGTTTCTCTTTTATTAGTGTAGGTGTTCTTTGATTAAATTGGGCTGCAGTATGTGCATTGGCAGGGATGCTGTTTCATTTTATTTCATTTTATTTATTTTTTAAAATATATTTTATTGACTTTCCACAGAAAGGAAGGGAGAGGGATAGAGAGTTAGAAACCTCAATAAGAGAGAAACATCGATCAGCTGCCTCCTGCACACCTCCCACTGGGGATGTGCCCGCAACCCAGGTACATGCCCTTGACCGGAATCGAACCTGGGCCCCTTCAGTCCGCAGGCCAATGCTCTATCCACTGAGCCAAACCAGTTAGGGTCATTTTATTTTTTTTATTAATCCTCACCTGAGGATAGTTTTTCCATTGATATTTAGAGAGAGTGGAAGAGAGAGAGAGAAGAATGGTTACTTGCTGCACGTGCCCCAAACAGGGCTGGGATTGGATGTTGCTCAGGGCAATGATGCTGTTTTAAAAGCAAGCAAAGTGGTAGGATGGATATAGTAGTACAGCCCACAGGAAATTTATCAGGCTTGTCAAGGAGTAATATTGGAGGAAGGCCAGATAATAATGTAGATGAAATTATAGGGTGACATAATTATAATATTGGAACCTCTCATGATATTACTGATCCAGGTAAAAATGATCACCTAAAACAATTAGGTGATTGTTTGATGGGGAACATGAAAAGCCACAATGCAACACCTTTCTATGTATTTCTGGCTTGCAAAGGGGGAAAATAACTTTACAAGGAAACAACCAGTTTGTCACCTCCTTAATCAAATGTTTAATCTCCACAACACCAATGACTGATGAACCAGAAAATAAGTTTTCTTATGTGGTGGCATGTAGTATCCAACATTACATATTATGCATACTCCCCCCAAAAGTAGTTCTAATTTCTGGTTTGCAGAAACCACAGGGAATAAAGGAAGAAGCCAGACAAACAGAGAGTTCAGAAAATGCTGATTGTAAAAGTCTGGGCAGAATATGGCAATGCTTTCACATTTGCTTTTGGAAAACTTAGGCCAGTGAGGTTTTCAAGAGATTGACATGACAGGACAATTTCCGCTGAAGTAGAGTTTCTTCATGACCTAATTTAGCTCAACTCCCTCATTTTATAGAAAAGTTGAGTTCCAAGGCCATCTGAGATAGTAAGAATGAATCAGCATTGTTTCCCAGATCCTAAATCTATAGCTTTTTGCATGGCCTCATGTTATTCCCAGGGGTGTGGTGGGACTTCATTGTTCAGTATGTTCCCCAACACTACAGACGTTACAGAGGAGTCTGGAGGATAATTTAAATAATGATACAGAGAACGTTAAACATCAAATGTGAGCCTGGACCAGGTGAACATCTTTAAGGTCTTCTCTAAGAGTACATGGTTTTATGCGTAAGTCACAACTAATCTAGCAGATTTAAGCTGGGTTAACTTTGGAATCCTACCCCCTTCTCTACTCCTGTCTTTGCATGTAGTTTTTGCCTCCGGGGTAATTTTAAGAAAAGCCTGACAGCCAGGGACAATTTCATAAAACAGATAAATTTTTTAGCTTCCAAGGAATGAGTAAAGAAAGTATTATTGTTGCTTGTTTTTCATTACCTTCAGATAATATTCACATAGAAAAATGCACTCCCATCCTGCTGTCAAATTCAATTAAGTAATCACTTCATTTGCACTCCCTTTATAAAGAAAAAAATCACATTTAAAATATTTGCAAGCTATCTATAACATAGCAGCTACATATTCTGTTTCTGTGAAAGATTTGTTTGTAAACTGTAAATTGCAACATGGATAATTTTTGCATCCACTTCTACAATGACCTTCATGACTATTTGTACTAAAGCATGCTGGGTAGCACTAGCTTCCAACGGGTTAAAACAAAGAAAAGTCCTGAGGTCAACATTTTCCTCATGGGGTAATGAGAACCAGTAGCAAAGATAGGCCATGTGTGAAGATACAAAAAATGGTTTTAACAGATTAGGTCATGAGTTTCCTCATGAGATTATTATAGCCATGTAAAGCAAACTGTTGTTGGACATGGCTTTTTAAACCGTGCTGGTAAATCACTAGCTTAACAACTTTATTCTCTTTTACTCCAAGTATATTGAAGATCTGTCCTCAAGAAAGGATCCTCAGAGAGGTGGTTTTTATACCCACAGAATAGAGGAGCATGGTATTGATCTGTTTTTCATGAAAAGAATAGTGCCTAAAAACTTGGGATATAAGGCCTACATCCCATTTTCTGCACCCAGCAAAATGGAAGAAAATAAGTTTAAAAAAATCACAAACCACAACCACAAGGACAAAATTCTTATTTTCTATATTAACTATCTATAATGTCTCCTTTTTTTGTTGTAACTATAATTATAGTTCTGACAGGCAAAATGCTAATAAAGAGTTAAAACATTTTTTCTAAAGAAGGCAACAGGGCAGGGAGAATAAAAACGCAACGAAGAAAAAAGAAAAAGAAAGAAGCCCAAGAACATGGATATTCAGATATTTTATATATCTGAATAGCTTTTCTACCCCACTTCCCTTTATAAACCCCAAACAATAATGCTCCACATTCAAAATAAATAAGCGTGTTAGACTGTTCAATCTTTTGAATTGTAGATCTTACTTTGCTACTTATTTAAAATAATAATACTAACAAACTTATTTTTATTTTCAAAATCATCCTGATAATAAATATAACTATATTTCCTATTGAATCAGTATTGTTAAGGGTCAAGAACATGTTGTTTGTTATTCTATTTAATCTTCATTATTATTCCATGACGTAGACATCATTGTCCTCATTTCATAGATGAGGAAACAGATTTTGTTTTTGCAAGGTGTCCACGTTCATACAGCAAGGAAGTGGAAAACTGGGATTTGATTGACTCAAAAGTTACATTCTTTTTTCTTCCTCTTTTCATAGTCTTATTTCATTAAGAAACTAGGTCAAATGTAGTGAACAAATGGGCTAGAATATTCTTACTCTATTATAACTCTTAAAAAGTATTAATACTATTTAATTTGGGCTTTAAGTTCTTGGAATTATATAAATTAATTCCTTAGACTAAGACACAACTATGAAACTTACTAAATATGTGGAATTTTAAATAAAAAAGTCTCCTCCAAACTTTGACCTTATGCTATAAAAATATATTCCCATCATAGTGATGTTAGTTTAATATTAAACTCTAGATGCTTAGAGCTGAATCTCAATTCATGTGCAGATTAAAGGTTTGTAAAATGTTGATTAAATGAAAAAGATCTGTAACTTTTTTGTTTCCCACTCACATAAGCACCTGTGAGGATCCCTCACTTCCAAGGTTGCTTGTGATTGTGACTTGCAATATGTGGGGGAGTTTGGGAGGACGCTGCAGAGTAGTTGGGAGCCAAACAGGTTTTGGATTCACTTTTGAGGGCACTTTTCCTCTCACTGGTATACTAGTCTACCTCATGCAATTATTTTGAAGATTCAATGAGAGAATCACCATAAAGCATTTAGCACAAGGCCTGGCACTTGTAATGATCCTTACTTGTTGACAATAAATACATATTCAAATGTCCTATTCAAATTCCTTTAAAATACAACTATCTCCTACTTTGTCTATCTCATAAACTTGGATTTTCACTAATTTTACTTGCTTGTGTGTGCAGCTAAACCGTATTATCATCATTTACTCTTTACATGAGGGGAATTGCTCAAAGGGACGGCGAGGCAGCCATTGTACAGAGAGCATTGGTCATGGACTCAGAAATCTCCTCTGTGTGACGGACAGTAAACTGCTTTCTCTTTCTGAGCCTTATTTTCTCACCTTCCAGTGTTCTGAAAAAAATGAGGTCAAGTTATCAACATGCCTATCATTGAGTCAGCATATAATAGATGCTCAGCAAATAATAGTCGATTCTCCTCATCTAAAGTATTCCAGTATGTTTCTGGAGTAGGAAGTATGATTTTGGCTTTCTCCTTATCCCTCTGTAGCTCATTCATCGGCACACCCTGGGTGTCTTCCTAACAATTACATACTCCCAGACTTCATGAGTAGAATGTATTTTCAACTTAATTTGACCACGTGACCAAACAGCTGAGTATGTGAATTTATTGGATTGTTTTTTCACTGAAATGGTTGAAATGCTCTTCTGCATCTTATAAACTCCAGGGTGCTATTTTCTTTGTTAACGATGTCCAAACAAACACAATGTTAAGAATAAATGGCAGGAAACACAGTGGGAAATGAAATTTACCAGGTGGAAGATCAAGAAGAATTAAGTGCCAAAGCTCTAGCTCACATGTCTGTAAAATTGATCTGACTTAATAAGTTTAATGCAAATAGAGTTGTATTATTTGGGACATACCCATCTTTAACTGTGTGAGCACATCTTGAGGTTATCCATTTAGAATTCTCATGAATAAATAAATATAAATAGCTTGGTTTCACTTTTAAAGATTAGCTTTTTATCTGACATTTAAAACTGAGCATATACTAGCATATGAACAGACTTTAAAAACCACGGTCAGTTGGGGCATGCCTGAAGACAGCTCAGGATTGCCGTATTCTTCCCAGTAAAAGAAGTACTTTATCTCTTGTCTCATCATCTTGATTAAATCTGTTTGTTTTTTACCTTCCTATAGATCATTTTGTTGCAACCACTACGAGACTTAAAACATAGAGCTGCTAGTAATCACACCAATTTTTCACTCCATGGCTTTGCTAGGTGATTTGGTGCAAAATATTTCCATCTTTTCTCCTAGATAACCCTGTATATCTTTCAGGATTTAACTGTGGTGTCCTCCGGCCATCTTTCCTTCATCCCTTCTTCTTATCCAGGACTAGCATAATGCTCTTCCTCCATATTCTTAAATCCCTCTGCATAATATTAAAATTGTGACTTTCCTATCTGTCTGGTTTACTATGCTGTGAAAACCCTGTTTACTCTTGAATCCTGCACACAGTTCCCAGTGCATTGGACACGGTCAGTAGGTAGTTGCTGAACTAATCGGAATCTATTCTTGGACTCCCTTGTGTATCCAAGTTTATACCAAAGTGACCCCCAAGTTTCTACAAGTCTAAGAAGAATGTTTCTTCACATACAACTCACACGAAGGAGGCATTGATAGGCACTATTATGAAAGCAAATTCTGATTTGTGTGCAGTGGTCGGTTTCCATCTTCTCACTGCTATCTGAGAGAGTCATAGACACTCAACTCATTAAAGCTGTAACATGCAATTTGCAATGGAATGAGTTAAGAGATGTGAGCTCTTTATAAATCTGGTAAGTTCCACTCTGTGGTTTTGGTTTACTGCTTTGCAAAATAAAAATAATGACTGATTTTTTTCCTATCTCATGTAGGGATCCAGACACTTGCCCTGCCCAATCAGACAAATAAAAGATGATTATTTTAATTGATTACACCTCATCTTCTCTGAGACAAAATTCACCAAAAGAAACATTATCTTTACTGACATAGGAATACAAGTAAGCCAATAGGAAAATTAACCCATATTACATTTTTACTACATATACATCTGGGATTCACTTCTCTAATACAATTATTTTTAAATTACACTCAGAACAAATAATAGTTAGAGCAAAATGAAATCCATTTTGGTGGACCATTATCTTTTTCAGATAAAACAATAACTGCATCATTTTAGGCAGATGACTGTCCAAGATAAAACAAACAAACAAAATAACTAACTAGTTAATTAAGTTATAAACAAAACCAAGAAAAACAAAATCTAGGAAAAATATTTTACAAGCCCCTATATTGAAAATAACCTTAAAAAGATTTGCTATACAATAAGCAGTACTCAACAGAAAAGAGTATAGTGGTGTTAACAATAAGACACCAGGCCCAAAATGGATTTGCTTATGCTAAGCCCCACATTACCAAACCAAGACCTAGTTTAATTATGGATTTGGCTCTCCCAGAAATGGAATCTTAAACCAGCCCATCGGGAATCAGCTGATCAGCACTAGTTAGGTTCCCTACCTGACAGATTCCAGCCATCCCCTGCCTACAGGAAAGTGACCTTGCAATAAACAACCTGCTTTTTTGTCTAGTATAAATCCCTTGTTCCCATTCACTTCTGCATATAAAAGTCTTTCATTTTTACTGCTCCTCAGAGCTCCTTTCTATTAGGTTGGATGCTGCCTGATTCATGAATCATTGAATAAAGCCTATAAGATCTTCAAAATTTACTCAGTTGAATTTTGTTGCTTTTAAAAATAAGTTTCTTTATTGTCCTTTTCCCATGAAAAAATAAATATATTTTATTCTATACCTTAGCACTAACACCGTCTTTTCTGAAGAAAGGTAAATTCAGCAGTTCTTGAATATCTATGATGTATTAAAATTTACATCAAAGTCCACGTTGAACCTTCTAGATAGTTAAAATTGTATTATGTAAGGAAGTAATCTCTCTTTGCTCATCTCCCTGCCTCTAGATTTAATGAAAGCAGAATCACCACGGAACAGCAGCAGGTGCCTTTTAGCTTCCTTGGTGATCGACTCTATCTCCTTCAAATGTTTTTCTAGGGCAGCATCTGCAAGCAAAATCAATTGCACATTTCCGGCAGGCTGTTTTTTTCTCCTCTCAAAAATTCACTATGCATCTTAATATAGTGAAAAAAGTGTGTGTGTTTTTATAGCATCTTATTGGTTTCAGGTTCCAAGGTATTTAGAGTCAGATAATACGCTCACTTGCTTACATTTGTCTAAGTGCTTCCCCCCTCCCTTGTCCAGAACATTTTTTTAGCATTTATTCTACGTTGATCTAAAGATTTAAAGCCATTATATAGGCACTGTTCATGAAATTTGAATTAATTTACATGGAAAACCCTTTTCTAATCCTCTCAATTGTAAATGTTGCATGATCATATTCTTTAAATGGGAAAAATCCATGCTAGAACAGATATTAGTATAGAACACTATAAAGGCAGAAAAAACAAATGTAAGTGTTTATCTTAAACACACAGTTAAAAAGTAATTTCTACTGTTACCTTTCAGGTATAGAACACAATCAGTTTTCTTCCTCAGGAAAATAGTCCAAGAACTATTAATTTCAAGAAATGCCTCAAAAATATAATTTTTCTCACAGGACATAGTCATACTTCAAGAATTTAAAA
Organism: Myotis nattereri; assembly: GCF_964212035.1. Taxonomy (NCBI): domain Eukaryota; kingdom Metazoa; phylum Chordata; class Mammalia; order Chiroptera; family Vespertilionidae; genus Myotis; species Myotis nattereri. The sequence continues at coordinate 60,390,354 of NC_138080.1, read as the reverse complement.
ATCACATTTGAACCATTACTTTCTCACAAGTCTTTATATATTATCTCTTGCTCCAGCCTTTGCCTAAAGCAGTACATTTAGAAAAGATATTTACTTAAAAATTTTTAGAAAGAGAGAAACACAAATAAAATTATCAGATACAATCTTCTTAGGTATCCTGACAATTTTTAAAAAGATGACTGATAAAGGCTGTGCTAAAAAAAATCACTGAATCTTATTACATTATATAGTTATAATCTAATAAATCCCACAGAAGTTGTTCATTAAGAGAAAGTTTAAAGAATTTACATATAAAAAAAGAATTTACATATAGTATGTCTTTTTCCTGTCCATATCTTGAACAAATGAGCAGGTAGACACAGTGGAAGGCTGTTAAAGATGAAGATATAACATTTTTACAATTTTTTGAGATACTTTTAGGCTTACAGAATTGTAAGGATGGTACAGAGACTTCCTGTACAACTTTCCCCTGGCTTCATACATACCATTGGTACAATACCATTAACTAAACCAGACGCATTATTTAGAGTTCCCACTAATGTCTGTTTTCTGTTCAGGATTCAGTCCATAATCCCACATTTCATTTAGTTGTCATGTCTTCTTTGTTTCCTCCAACCTGTCACAGTTCTTCAGTATTTCTTTATAACTCATGAAATTTGCAATTTTGAAAAGTACTTGTCAGGTATTTTGTGATTGTCCTTCAACTTGGATTTTCCTAATAGCTTTTCATTAATAGACTGAGCTTATGGATTTTGGGGAATGCCAGAGAGGTGATGTGCTCATCTTATTTCATTACTAGAGGCCCGGTGCACAAATTCGTGCACAGGTGGGGTCCCTTTGGGTGGTCTGCAGGGATTGGGCTCCAGCTCGTGCCCCCAGCCTCACAGCCCCACAGCCCAGCCTGGCACCCCGCCGTGGCCTGGTGCTGCCCCCTCACATGCTCCACCATCCCTCCTGCAGGGCAATGGGTCGGGGCTGGGGCCCCACCTGGCTCCCTCAGTGCCTGGGAGCCGGGCAGCGGCCCTTTCCCCGCCGCCACTGCTAGTCATGTCTGCGGGATGATCGGGCCCCGCTTGCACCTGCTTTGGCCTGGCACTGCCCGCTCACCTGCTCCATCACCCCACTCTTGTCAGGGCTCATCTGGGCTGGCAGCACCTCCACTGCCACCCGCTGCCAGTGCTGTGCTGCTAACGCCACCCATGTTCCATGTTGCCCCCTGGTGGTTAGCGCACATCATAGCAAGCAGTCAAAGTCCTGGTCGAACAGTTTGCATATTAGGCTTTTATTATATAGGATAACAGAGGATAGCGATATTTTATTATTAGTGACCATCAGAGTAATTTCATAATGGTGATTTTCTATATTAATTAATTAGAATTTCTCTGTAAGTATAAGTTGTTTCTTCTCTATCATTTATTGATTTATGCAAACATTTATTTTTATCACAGATGGTTATTTTATTCTTTGGTTAATAATTCAATACTATAATAATTTTGTGACACTAGTTGTCCAACTGTGGACATTGGGATTCTTTCAAGTTGGCCCTTTTATTCTTTGATCATGTTCCTCTCTATTTTATTTTATTTTATTTTATTTTATTATTTTATTTCATTTCATTTTATTTTATTTTATTATTTTATTTGTCTTTACTTTCTGGCATATCAAGATGATCCAGATTCATTCCCATTCATAAAGACACTGAGGACAGAGAGCCCAATGTTTGTTGCTATGAAGGACTATAGAATCATGTCCACATAGTTTACGTGGCTTAGGATAAGTGCTGGCTTGACATGCTCCAACTATACTCACCCACTCTCTTGATTCCACTCTCTGGAGATATCAAAATATAGCCCTGGAATAAATTTTCTTGACTTTAAGTGGGAGTGTCAGTCTTTTGCAACACTCAAGGAACCGTTGCATGGATGTTTAAGATAACAAAGTACTACTTCCCCCAAGGTTACTCTTCTACTTTTACAGCAGGTAGCATTTTGTTATAATTCATTAGCTTGCTTCACTACAGGGCTACCTACAGCATTGTTCTTGCTCAGATGTATAAAGACATGTCAGTATGAACATATAGTGATGATGATAAATACAGAAGGGGAATGTTTCTTGCTGTAGGATATGTTCTTGAAATTCTCCAGATGGACAAACTTTCTTCCTTTAAATGCAAGCAGGGGCCTCATTTCATTAATTCTTTTGCAACAAGACCTAACTGCAACTCCTTGGGATTTGCCTTCTACTACCAACTGTTACTATGAATTATAAATAATCAGATTCAAATAGCTATATGGAAAAGTTATCACCTGTGCTCAAAATGACTCCACATATATTCTTGACTACAAAGATCAGTGACTTGCCCAGTGTTGAAGCATTGGCATCTGGTTCTTGGAACTTTTTAGAAATTGTGACTAATCTTGCTCCCACAGAATAGCAACCCTGAAAGGTGCATTCTGCTAGTGTCTATGAGATTAACCTTGTAGCAATGCAAAATTTACATTGTAATTGTGGTCCAACATAAAACTATTCTCTTTGAAATATTGTAGTCTACTCTTCTAATACTTTCATTAATTTTTGGACATTGCTATTTGATGAAAAAAAATGTATAATAGGGAGAAAAAGACAGAAACATAAAAAATAAAAATCACATTTATTTAAACAAAAAATACACACAGTGTACAATGAATATGGTTTCCACAGAACAATAAAACAAAATAATACTTCTCCAAATGCAAATATAAAATAATCTAACCTATTTTTGCCTCATTTCCTAGCAATACACATTGTTGGTTCATCTAGAATATATACTTAACATAAGAAAACACATGCCAACTTTTCACATAAGTACCACAAGAATCTGAAAATTAGATGTTAGATTAAATAAAATAATGAAATATTCACATGAGAAGTATATGTGTGCAAAGGATTGAACGTGTGCAGTGACATGGGTGTCTTACATAATTATAGACACATGGGGTGTGCCTTTTAAAAGTTTGAAAGTTCTTTGATGTGAACTGTTTTTAAAAATTGAAAGTGATATAAAAGCATCACAGAACTATATAGATAATATAGCAATCTTGCCAATAGTTGGGTCAATATTGCTTGCTACTTAATAGTACTGCACCGAGTCATCATTAAAGATAGACTGTTGGATTGGGTCCTTTGGAATAATTTAGATGGTTTTAAGAAAATTGTGAATGTATTCATACTATGAGTGTGAAAATGCAACATCTTAAATAAGTCCGTTTACTTACATAAATACGGTTTATCAGGCAACATCACTTGAATTAGGTCTTCTCTCCCTTAATATTCATTTTCTCTGGGTACTCTATTTAATTGTGAGTCTTATTTCTGTTTTTAATTTAAAATTCTAAATATTCATGTAATCTATAAAAGTTCAAGCTCAGGAGAACTTATTGCATGTATTTTTTGGGGATTATTATTACCTTACAATGTTTTCCTACTTCCTTGTTATAGCAGCCAGATATGATTTGCTTCTTTGACATCAGAAATGCTTTAGGCTTTCTCTTACTTGGCTAGAAATAAAATCCAAAGTTCCATATCTTAACTCTGTACCTAATTGGTTTGCAAAATCTAAAACATTAATTTTATTTTCCTGTTCTGAAAGACAGTTTTTGCTAAAGGGAGTATCTGCTTGGAAAGTTCTGACTTAAAACAGCCAAAAAGAAAAAAGTTATATGTTGGAGCTTTCTTTATATAGCAATGAAACATAAATATGGGGCGGGGCGGGGGGTGAAGAAGCATAGACTTTGAAGATTACGGGTGGCTAAATGAATGTGCATTCACACTAAAATATTCAGTCAGTGACACCATTCTGAGCAAATCATTCTCTTCAGTAATGCATAATTTGTAAAGCCTTCAGCTCTTAAGGACAACTTGAGTTCAAAAAGTTTGCTTCCCTTGGTAATTGCTGATTAAAGCTTGTCTCAGATCAGTTTCTTAAATCTGTGATATAAGTTAATAGATTTCCTACAAGATTACCCAGGGCGCCCTGAATATGAAACTTAACAACTGATACATCATCCTATTTGGAAACCAAACACCTAAAACATCTGTGGTGACTTAGCATCATGCCAGAGTTAAATTAACAGTTTGGGTTTCAGTTGAGCTGTATTTATTAGAATCTGGGCACAGTAATGTGCCACTATTTTTTCCTGCTTTTCGCAAATGCTAAAATTATAAACTAAAAAATTGGTGCTGAAGCACATTTTCACTGATCCTCTAATTAGGCTAACATTTCCCTGAATTTAGCCTGGAGTTCTTATTGCTCACACTGAGGCTGCATCGCCAAGATTTCCCTTGCCAAACACCATAGAGAGATATGTTTTTAACACATCTCCCTGATGAAACAATTTAATTATGAATAAAATATAAATATCAAATGTTACTGAGACCCTAATCAGAATCTTCAGAGAGGTTAAAAACTAAAACAAAATTGCAGCCATCTGAAGATGAATGACTGCATATAATATCATTTTAATAATGTTATCCTGTTTCCAATTATTCATTTTCCAGAGAAAAAGTGATGGTGGCATTCAATTGTGTGCCAGTAAATACTTAACAATGGGATTTCCAGGAATCAAAGGCCATGATTTGTAGCATTTGGATATTTCTTTGGGGTAAATACTCCCACTGTGGTCGATTTCAAGCTACCGATGTGATGTTACTGAACATGGAGCCAGGAGGAGGTGCACAGTAGATCTCTATAATACTGTATAGCATTTCAACTGCAGGCACAATTGACATATCCTCAAGAGTAGAGATACATTGAACACTGTAGTAAAATAATTAGGAAGTGGTAGTTTTGACTATTACCTTTGTTTATAATAACATTTATTCCATTTTGTTTTATAATTTAATATTTAATGATGGTTGTTTTTAACAACTAACATAAAATTCCTGAAAATATAATGATCCACTGTCATGAGTTAGCACGAGCCAGTTCCAGCACAACCACTGGACAGCCTCTTCTGGGCACATATCAAACTCTACATGGGGAGGGGTTTGACTTGCTGGGGAAGAAAATCATCAGTCTAGACAAATTTTTTTCTTTTCCATCTTGAGTCTTATTTTATACAAAATGCCATTTTCGTTGAGGGAAAGAAAGGAAGTATCCTCCATGCAGATGCTAGCTTTTCAAGACCGCTCAGTTACTCTGATAAGTAAGCACTGGCAGTTAGGTACGTGGCATAGTGCTGTAACTGGGCATTTGGTCATTTCAGTATAATTTGTCAGCTGCATCAAAGGAGCAAGTGTTCTGACTCACCAGATAACCAGACTGACCAAAATATTCACATCAAAGGATTTGGCAGACTCTTGAAACACTCATGGCAATATTTACAAGAAGCAAAGAACCACATGAGAAACAAATGAATGGGTTCCCTTAAGGGTGGGCCTGCTTCAAAACATTATTTCAAACTTTTATGATCAACTGCTCGGTGGAACACTTCCGGGCCCTGGATCTTTTGTCACTGGATCAAACATAATCAGGATGTCACCTTCCCTTGTTTTTAACTATGCTTTCTGTAGGACTCTGTCAATAGTGAATATGGAATTGATATCTAAATTTGATTATATTAGAGGGGAAATATTTCTGAGCAAAAACTTATCTTGTTTGAAAATTTCATTTTCTTGGTTCATTTTCTGGCTTAACATGATTTCCTAAAATCAGCCTGCTAGTGCATGTATCTTTAAGTGAAAATGTAGATAGAAAAGAATGACTGACACTGTGTCTGTACAAAGGAGATTTTAAAACTTTCTGTTTAACCTTGGCTCTTTGATTTAGAAAACCTTAATAATTTAAGAAATAATGAAGTGGTTTTCCAAGGATACTTGGAATATATCTTAGAAAAGGGGCAATACTGTTGTTGGTATGAAACATGAATTTCCTTGATGAAATCCATGTTTAAAAGTATGTATAAATATTGGCTTCCTGTAGGGAAATTCAGATGACTATGTTCATAATAAACAAAAACTCATCTGCATTTGTAGTACAGTAACTTTTACCTTTTGAAGCATCTATATCATTATGTATTATAAAAGAAGAAAATACTTGAAATGTCTCCCCCTCCAAAAAACAACAACAACTATTATTGGCTTTCTAGTTACATATGTTTTCCGCACTTGAGTTAAGAGTTTTCATTTTTACAAATGCAAATAAAAATTCTTGTTATAAGAGTATTTATAGGATGATAAGTCAGTCTCTGAGACTACCACTTGCTTTACTGAAGGAGGACTCAAGGAAACCTCTCTCTTCTAAACCTTTTTACCTTAAATCCAATGGGACAATGAAAACCACAAATCCTATCATTTTCAAATGAAATTTGAAACAAGTCAAAGATTTTGAACTAGTCAAAGATTATATGTAATTCCTGAAATGGAGAGTGAGGTATAAAAAAAATAACACTAAGATAAATTTATCCATGAATGGATCCACAACACACAGCCTCTTTTATTAAAAAGGCTGTAAGTAGTTTGGCAATCACCTCATATATAACACCCATAGCCATTAGTTAAAATAGTAGATTGATAATTCTAGTATTAAAAAGCCCCAAAGAATTATGCAAAAATTTTTATTAATTTGAACCTATGAACCTAGAGATCTGTTTGGAATCCTTTTTTCAACTAGTGTCTTAGTCAAAGAGCTATCACATTAGCTATGGAAACCCCCACAATATCATCCACTGAATGTGGTCTTAGCTAAGAGATGTCTATGTAACAAGCCTGTGGAATTTCTGAAGGTAATTTATGCTATCAATGTCATGCTCCTCTGATGAGAAAGGAAAAATAATAAATTCTTAAAATTTAGAGAAAATAGGTTTCATTTATTCAGTGTTGTAATCTAAGTTTTAATTCCGGTAATAGATGTCAATTTCTATTTAACTAACTAGAACTCACCTATAATTTTCATGGGTATTTGGCATGGCAATTTGGAGAAGAGATAAGCCATAGGGAAGGGCGGTAGGAAAAGATTGTAATCATGGTTCTAAAATTATCTACCTGGGTAATTGGGGGTATAACTTTTCTGTGCTTTCATTTACCCATTTATGAAGGTGTTACACAAAATGATCTCTAAGGCAGATTCTAATTTAAAATTTTAGACAATTTATGGTGTTATTTTACTGAGTTAAGGACAAATTTGAAATTCAGGTTAACAGAAATAATTGCTTTGGTTTATCATTAGTTATGGTTGCATACATGTTAGAAGGTTTATTCACATATACTATTCTATGCCAGGTAATGCATACTGACACCATCTATATTCTGCACCAAGATTATTGCTGGAAAACATCTCAGAGACATTTTCTTGAGTGTCATGAACTTGACCACATAAAGTTCAGGCCAATGGAGATTTTCACTTAGGACATCAACAGGCTGACCATCTTTAGTTTCCTTGCAGTTTCTATTCCTCGTGGTATTTTGCCCATTATCAAATTCAACTTTCTCTCCTGCTACTTTTACAACAGGGCCATATATCCCATGCCAGAGCTTTGAAAAGACACCATGTTTTTGGAAAGTATTTTCACTGCTTTACTAACACTGTCTATCCACCTGTTTGAGGAATAGTCACATCTTTACTGGGTGACAAAGTACAGGCATACCTGTAAATTGTTCTGTAACCAGGTTCATGAGTTAACTCTACCTAATTTTAAATCACTAGAAAAATATGTTTTAAACCTCAAAATGGGCTCTAAGAGTATGTGTGAGAAAATCTGGGACATTTCACAAAGTCCCTCTCCCTGTCACACTCTCCTAGCTTCATTGTGGAGGGACAGCACTGCTCTCTGAGTCACTGCTAGTCCCCCATGGCACCTGTTACCTCAGAATGTCTTTCGTTAAATACCCCATGAATGAAAGTTACATGTTCCGAGCTGATTTCAATCAGCAGGAGTCAACACGTAGAAACTTAGAACTGGAAAGGACAATATTATGTAAGATTTTTTAAAAATGAATCTTTCAGAGTAAGATGCTGATAACCGTAATTCAAGTAATTCCTAGATTTGGGCAAACATCCCTGATGATCGCCCTCCACAAATTCATGACAATAAAAGAAAAATGAAAAAGTAGAGAGTATCCAACTGAAGCGTATTTGTGTTCCTGTTTATTTACATGTTGGAAAACTTAGGTGTCAGCTTTTCCATAAGTCCCCTCTGGAGGTCTGTAGTACTTGGGGAAAGCCATCAGCTGTAGCATGTTGAAAGCATACTTTCTGCATTTGATATTCTTCAGTACATTCTCTATGCGGCATCCTTCTCTGGTAAAAGGGGAAAAAGTACAACTTCATGAAACAGAATAAATAAATATGCTTTATTTGTTCAATGCAGAGTTGCAGCAACAGTCCGAGTAAAAATAACAAAGATTCAACTCTACATTTGTTTTTTGTTTGTTTTTCACAAATGATGATACATCTTACAAAATTAAATCCTAGGCCAGGCCCAATACCATTATTGCCCTCGGAAAAGAGATGATTAAAGTCTCTTTGCTCTTAACAGGTATTTAAGGTTTAATAAACTCTTTAAATATAATTTGCTCCACAATACAGCTTCGCTTTAATCTCATAAATATATCTGCCTTTTTAATAACTCTTCCACAAATTAATTTCTTTAAAACACATTAAAATCTATATGTAGCCCTAAGGATACAGGTTCTAGGAATAAGGCATTTAATTGATTAAGTCTGGCCCTATAGATTTTTAAAGGAAAGTTCAATCTCTATTTTACTTCATTATTTTAACTGTGCAACGACGAGAAAAATGGCTTCTGGAACAGCCTGGTCCGAGTCTCCACTTTATAGAGGAGAAGTGCTATGCACAGACAGTACAAAGTCACAGGTGCGGAAACGGGGCATCAAGACACAGACAAGACCTCGTTAAAAAGAATAGAAAAGTACTGTCCAAACCACATCAACTTAAACCATAGTTACAAACAGGTTAATTTAATTACAAAACAGAAACAGCCATTTTCTTCATAGAGTTACTTGACAGAAGGGGGTTAATCGCAGCAAAGAAATGACAAAACAAACAGGTTAAGAAATCAAACAGAAGGTTCTGCCAGCTGATGGCAACGATTTTAGCACAGTGGAAATCAAGTCCGGAACCTCCCACATGTCTAGGCCTTGTCTCAGAGTTTCAGTGTGTTGTGCAAACTCAGTCTTAATTTCTTTGATAAATTTAACGGGAAGAGGAACAGGAAGTGTAGACCTTCAAGCTTTCAGGATTCTGTTCTGTGTCTTATTCCAAAGATAGTAATTTTAAAATTCTTCTTGAGCTAGTGAACAGGGGGAAACACTTCTCCATGAACAAAAGAACAGAACAATTCACTTAATGCATAGTACTTCTTCTTTAGATTTTAGGAAAAAACAAAGAAAACACAATTCAAACATCTGTTTTAAATTCTCTGGATCTTAAAATGTAGAAATATTACAGCATTGTCCCCATAATTTAAAGTCCATTATCATTTGTAGAAAAGAAAGGAATACAACAGTAAAACTTATTGGTATTTGGCTAATAGTAAAGCAAGACTTAAAATGAGCCACACGACTAGCAGGTGTGAGCTGACAAGCAGCAAGGCGACAGGATAGAAGTGTCGAGAAGTTGGCTTGTTATCAGATAGACAGCCTGTTTCAGGATCATCGGATTCATTCAGGGCTCCCTGGGTTTGTCTGCTGTTAAACAGGGTGGGGGTGTAGGGGGAGGAAAGAAAATAGAAGAGCATTCACACAGTAAAGAAACTCAACCTTAAACATCCTGAAGTAGAGCACATTATCTTATACAATAAAGCTGCTTCAGATGGAAGTTGTATGCTAAATAGCCCTAAATACACCCTGTGTATTTTTTTCTCACTGACAAATGTATTTCTCATTGACAAATGTTGTTACGAAAAGAGATTCCTTTTTCTTTTGGTGCAAGAGAGAAGGGAGAGACACTCGGATGATATTTCACATGGTTTGAATCTGAATGTGCAAGGAAGAAGCAAATAAGTATAATAGCAGCAATAAACAAAACTCCATGAATAAAACTAAAACGTGGATCAGCCCATAAAAGTAATCGGATAAATACATCTTTGGCAAATGAAAGAGAAACGGTATGTAGTGAAGCAAAAGAATGTGTCTGACACATTTAGGCTCACTCTCTACTGGTCTCGTACCTGTATAATGTATTACATTAGAAAAATGATTTATAGAAATGGGTTGGTATTTAAAATGAAAGAAATATCTGACATGCCATCCTCGGCAGCCATAAGATTAGTTTAACAAAACCCGACTCAGTGTCCTTCTTACTCCTTCAGCTCGTAATTACATTGTCTCCTGCTCATCTTACTTAAATATCTATCTCCTATGGACTCCGGAGCTTAAAAGAGATCCATCTTTGCAGAGTGACACCTTAAACAATAAAAGATTCTACATTTCCAGGTTGTGTATTTTCTGTGTAAGTAACAATGGGTACTTATAATTGGCTTAAAAGCAGCTACAATTATGGCAAATAAAAAATATGCCATACTGTCCTAGCCGGTGTAGTGCAGTGGTTGGAGCATAAGCATGGGCACCAAAGGGTTGTGGGTTTGATTCCCGGTCAAGGGTGTTTACCTGGGTTGCAGATTCAATTCCCATCCCTGACCCTGGCCCCTGTCTGCTTCCTTCCCTTCCACTCTCTCTCTAAAAAAAAAAAATATGCCATACTGATATATGTTGAAAATTAAAATTCTTCTCTATGGTGTATTTCATCAGTACTCAGAGTATTCAGAATTTCAATCATGCTCAGTTGTCAAGGTGTTGTTTGATCTCCATCAGCTCCTCCATGTTTGGAGGCAGAAAATGAGTGGTGGGTCAGTCTTATGGAAAGTGCACCCAAAGCTAAGTTCTCAACAAGCCCCAGAGCTGCCAGTGCTCCCTTTCAATCAGGTGCAGCCCCTGCAAACCCCCTACACAGACATTTCTGAGCAGGTGTCGACCACCTTAATGAGCACACTTGGATAAACAGTCAGTAGTGATCATCTTCAAACCGTAGTTTAACACACCAAGTCAATCACCCAGTGTGTGCTCTAGTGTTTCCCATTGTTTGGTAAGATTTAAGGACCCTGAAGCCAGTGACCAGGAAAAGTGGAAGCTTATCTGGAAGACAAATGATTTATGGAGCAAAAGGGAGGGTTATTTTGGACTTGCATAATTTCTATTGTCAATGGTACAAAGCACTTGGTTACTTGTAGAACTTCCCGCTCCTCATTAGGTAGGAAACCTGCAGTGGATTTTAAGGTATGTTTACCTTCGAATGTGACTAAGAAAAGCTTCCTTGTCCTATATTATTTTTTCTGTGGGCTTGCCCGGGGGCTTGGAATCCCTACATTGTTCATCCCAGAGAAATACTTCATTCATTTGTTCAGTAAATTATTACCAATGTGTATCTCATTCTTTTACAACTTCTAGTTTTCATTTCTCTCATAAAGAATATAATGTATTAGTAGAGTAACACATAGAGGCGGCTGTGATATCCATAGTCTGTGAGACCACCTGGCTTCAAGCTTGAACCAGTCACCTGCTAGTTACATTTTTTAACTAGGGCAAATTTTTAAACATTTAATGTCTCCATTTCCTCATCTTTCAATAGTGTTAATAATAACAATACCTACTTTACAGAACTGCTATGAAGTGTTGTAAGTCACACTTACACACTTCTTAGAATAGAGCCTGGCATATAGTAAGCTTTCAATAGTGCTTATAATTATTAAATAATTTGTAAATTGAGAAATACACACACCTTGGTAGTGTAGCTAGTACCTTTCTAGCTAGTAGGGAAATGTAATCAAACGAGGTTGCGAGTCACTGTTGCAGCCCACTGGTGTTCAACTGCAGACGTGCCATGGGGGTGGTGTTGGAGGTGCAGAGGGCCAATCAGAGCAGGTAACTTTTACTGATATTACTTGATTGTGCCTCTGCAAAAGAATTTGTGTGTGTGCTACCGCAGTGGCCACATCTGGGCAAACAATAATCATAGTTATTTCAAACATACCACAGAGCAATCTGAATTAGTTTAAGATCCCTAGTCAACCATGCTGTGGTCTGGTTGAAAAGAACAGTTGGAAATAAGTGGTCTAATTCATGTTTGAACAATTCTGGGAACTAGAAAAAAACACTTTTCAAGAAGTCTATTCCATACACTGGGACTTGTGGAGGGTGTTGGGTCATAAAACATGCTTTGGCCATTGGGGAAGATGGGATAAAGGGCCAAGGGAGGCTGGATAGGTGACTTTCAGGTCCCCTTGCACATTTCCAGATGCGCAAAGTAAACAGAAAGGCTCTGAACTAATGCTTGCCCTTTTTCTACCCGCAGTTCCAGCACATACAGCTACAAAACTTGAGCAAATACTTAATCTTTTCCCATACAATTTCTCGTTATGCACAGGAACAATGAGATTGTTAAAAGAATTAAGTAAGGTGATACATTCAAAAACCTTAGCACGGGAGACTATTATGCAAATTGAAATAAGCCAGTCAGAGAAAGACAGGTATCACATAATCTCTCTTATATGTGGAATCTAATGAACAAAATAAACTGACAAACAAAAGAGATACAGAAACATAAAGCATGGAGCAGAATAAGGAATCTCAGAGGGAAGGGAGGGAGTGGGAGGAGATTAAACAAAGAACATATGCATAACCCATGGCCCAGACAATAGTGTGGTGAAGCCTGGGGGGGAGGGTTGGGAGCTAGGTGGAGGGGGTGAACGGGGTGAAAAAGAGAAACATCTGTAATGCTTTCGACAATAAAGATAAACTTTAAAAAAGCACAGTACAAGGTATAAAACAAGGCCTGGATAAATATTAGTTATTGTCATTACTGTTATCACCAATATCATCCTCACTCACACTCCCTCCTGGCCCGTTTTAAGATGAAGTTGATCTGTAGTTAATCTTAACAACCTGTTGAAACCTTGGTTCCTCTCCAATGTTCCCTGTTAGAAGAGAAGTACTAACTCCTATCATCTATCTATCTATCTATCTATCTATCTATCTATCTATCTATCATCTATCATCTACCTACCTACTATTATGTATGTATGCATGTATGTATCCAATTATGTATCTATCAACTATTTGTCATGGTGCAAATGTTAGATTCTGATTACAAATGTAGGTTAAATATTAACCACAACCTATCAATATAGTACTGCAGAAATGATCTCTCTTTCTAATAATCACACATAGATAGGCAGAGTGGATACAAGTGGTCTTGTGGCTGTCTCCTTGCTTCCTGCTAAGAATAGCACAAATGATCATTTCTTTGTGGGAACAAATGAATTTTTCTAATTTATTGAATTTATTGAGATATAGGTTTCAAGTGTCCAACTCAATAAAACACCAGCTGCACACTGCATGGTGTGCCCATTCCCCCAAGCAAAGTCTCCATTCCCATCCCCCGCCCCCTTTTGCCTATCTCCAACTACTCTCCATCCTCTTTTCTCTCTGGCTATCACCACACTGTTATTTATTTATATATATATATTCTTGCTTAACCCTTTTACCTTTTCATTCAGCCTCCCATCTCCCCTCCTCCCTGACAATTTTGAAGCACTCTGCAAGTGCAAACTGCAAAGGATGTGTTAAGTGGTAACATCTGTAATTTCCTCACTGGGAAATGATGCCCAATGAGTCATCAGTGGTACCCTGCAAGGTTCCGTGACAATCATGTCACTAGTTGCAGCCATCACTGACTGGCTCTCCATGGAAGCAAACCACAGTGTGTCTACACTGAAAATGTGACATAATCAGACATTCAAGGGCAGTTTCTGAATCTGCAGGAGAGAAAATGATTTTTTTTTAATCAAATGACCTGTCAAAGCAATCACTTAAAATAGAAACAAGGAAAAGGACATGTCTCACTTTTAAACACATCACTGCCTACACGAGGAGACATTTCCTTAAATAAAACCCAATGTGCGTGACTTGGTATTTGCTTATTCCCTCTCTCTTCTGTCAGTGATGGCTGCTATATCCTAGAGAGCACAAGTCCCCACTGTGGGTATCCTCTCAAATCTTTCTGACCATTGCAAACAAAAGTCAGAATCCTCCTATCTCCCCATGTTGGTTAATTCATTAACAGTTTTGTTATCTGTTATTTTATTCTTTAAACCACTATCACGCGTCAAGCTCCCCCAAAGGAAAATTACCAGTTAAAATCGAATAGACAATGGAACACTACTCAGCCATATGAAAAGATGAACTACTGCCATTTGAGACAACGTGGATGGATCTTGAGAGTATCATGCTAAGTAAAATAAGTCAGATGGAGAAAGGGCAAGAACCATATGATTTCACTCATAGGTGAAACAGAAAGCAACAAACAAACAAGAAACCTCATTGATACAGGCAACAGAAGGGTGGTTACCAGAAGGGAAAGGGGGGTGAAGTAGATTAAAGAGGACAGAGGTGGTCAAATATATGATGACAGAAGAATACTAGACTTTGGGTGTTGAGCACACAATGGAATACACTGATGATGTACTATAGAATTGTGCACCTGAAATACATATAATCTTATTAACCAAGTCACCCCAATCAATTTAATTATATAAACTGAATAGAAAATTTTTTCTTTTGACCAAAAAGCTCATTTCCTCCCATGTTAAAATGAGACCAGTTCACATTTAATTACACCAAGTTTAAAGCTATGGACATACCATCTTGAAATTATGAGCCAAGATTTTAGAATTAATATCTTACAGAGCTTTATTGGGCCCTACATTCATCTGCTGAATTGACCTTAATAGAGTATCATTTTCAGGCCATGGACTGCTGGACTGTGTCAATTTTTAAACTGGCAGATATGTGTAAAAATGCATATAATATACCTCTGTATCACTAAGAGCTTTGAGAGTGGTACAGAAATCACAGAAACATAGATTCTCAGATTTAAAAGTGACTTTAAAAAATCTTCACGTTGAATTATACCTTTTCATGTAATTTCAGATAAGAAAATAAATCAAAAGGCCTTGCCTATGCTTCTGCCACAGCAAACTGTAAGGAAAGGATGCTGAGAAGGTTGTTTCCCTGTTCACAGTCTGATTATATCATAGTCTGGTGAGATAAAGGGAGAAGGACCATTTGTTTTCAGTTTAGACTAAGGTCCGTGAAATTCAATGACTGAAACTACTCATAGATGACAAACTATCTACCAAATCTTTAAAAATTTTTGATTTGTAATTAAAATATTAAAAGTAGACTTTTAGAACTTTAAAAAACCTGAGCAACTATTTAAATACAGGGGAAATTTTCATAAAAGCATAAAAAGTGTGGCATAATTTCCAGTAGCTGAGAAGCAAGATTGGCCTTTGTGGCCACTGGATCACTAGACACATTTAAAATGCCTTCTTTATTCTAACTGGAGTACAGAATCTGAATTCAAAATATCTTGTGTCAACCACAGAAAAGTCCCCTAAATTAAGAAATTACTTGAAACGCATGTGACCATGTCACTGCTTTGAGTGTCCAGGTAACGGGATGTTTCTAATAATCCTGTACAAGTTGGCTATTTAAGAAAGAACAGCATTAAGCAGAACATGCACTCAGAGGAAGGGTGGGTCCGCCCCACAGGACACTGCACACATGTAATTCTAAGGGGAGGACTCCTGTGAACTAGAGGGTACCAGAGCATGGTAACCAGGAAGATGGTAGTGGACTTGGGAACTTGGCATAGCCAAAAAGACTGATGACAATGAGAATGAGAAGAATCCCATTGGCTTGCAGAAGAGGAAAATTATGGTTAGATGGTTGTTGGTTTCAATAGTCAAAGGTTCTGTAGTTTAAAGTCTGGGCTACTTTGAAAGGCAATATTTGAAGTAAAGAAAGAGACCTACTGTGTGGCTTGAACTATTGATTTGATAGATACTTTATAGACAGTACTAGGTGTATCAGCTAATAATACGGATTTTTTTCAATAGGTGGAGTTACACATATGTTAATAGATGTGCGATTTGATTTGTATGCTGTTTTGTTGAATTGACAGCAAGCTTTAAAACTTCATAAGTCAAATTTGCTGAAGGTGTTAACATCATAGATATTTTTACACTTAAAAATGTCTAATTTCATGCCAAAAAAAGAGCTTTGAGGGAAGTTTTAATTCATTACTTTATTTTGAAGAAAAAGTTATCGTATACTTCGGGAAGCTTATGGTGAACATGCTCCATCTCAAGATACTTGTGAACACTGGTTTAAACGCTTTAAAAATGATGATTTCGATGTGAAAGACAAAAAATGTCCAGGTCAACCGAAAAAGTTTTAAGACCAACAATTAAAAGCATTATTGGATGAAGATGCATGTCAAACTCAAAAACAACTTACAGAAAGATTAAACGTTGCTCAGCAAACAATTTCCGATTGCTTACAAGCAATGGGGAAGATTTTAAAGGAAGGAAAATGGGTGCCACATCAACTGAACGAAAGACAAATGGAAAACCAAAAAGTCATCAGTCAAATGTTGCTTCAACGGCACAAAAGAAAGTCCTTTATTGCATTGAATTGTGACTTGCAATGAAAAGTGGATTTATTTTGAGAATCCCAAAGGTAGAAAATCATGGGTTGATCCAGGTCAACCATCAACATCGACTGCAAGGCCAAATCGCTTCAGAAAGAAGACAATGCTCTGTGTTTGGTGGGATCAGAAAGGTGTGGTGTATTATGAGCTTCTAAAATCAGGCGAAACCGTTCATACTGATTGCTATGGACAACAAGTAGTCAATTTGAACCACGCTTTGATTGTGAAATGACCAGAATGGGCCAGAAGACACGGCGAAGTAATTTTGCTTCATGATAACACACCATCACACACTTCAAAACCTGTTAAAGACACGTTAAAAGATCTTGCCTGGGAAGTATTAACCCACCCGCTGTATTCAACAGACCTTGCTCCTTCAGATTCCCACTTGTTCCAATTGATGGCACATGCACTTTCTGAGCAGCATTTCAAAACATATGAAGAAGTGGAAAATTGGATGTCTGAATGGTTTGCCTCAAAACAAGAAAAGTTCTATTGGGACAGTATCCACAAATTACCTGAAAGATGGGGGAAATGTGTAGCTAGTGATGGACATTACTTTTGAAGAAAGCACTTTTGATGTTTCTCTTGAAATTATCATGTTTTCTTTTATTACAAAATCCGCCATTATTAACCGGTACACCTAATGTCTAATTCATTCCTTACAAAGGGTCAAACTGGTTGGTGGTATTATCTCCTCAGGCTCAAAAGGGTTGCAAAACTTGCTCAAAGGGAAGATAAGATATTTTTATCACTGGTTGTCTAATGGAAAAACTTATTCCTTTCACTTTACTGATTTGGGATCCTCTAATCACAGGTTTCACGCTAGGACTCAGAAACAGCCAGGTGTGATTTCTTGCCAGTTGTTCGATTAGACTAAGAGCCCTCTAAAGCTACTCTTATCTCTACCTTCCTGTGGTCCTTTGATTCTATCACAACATAAGTGCAGTACTCTGGAGATGCATATATTTACTACTAATGGAACAGGTGACATTTCAGTAAGAAATAACTGGGGAAGAGTGCCAAAATCAAAGAATGCAAAGCATGTTGACATTGCTTTGGGACTCTCAAGTTGTTATTGCTCATTCTTATCTATTTCATATTTTAGTTTAGAATTAAAAACCAAACACCTGACCTATTTGATGTTTCAATTTAATTTCTCCTTGGTATCATGTTTTGTCCTCTTCTTCCCATCTCACTCTTTTAGTTTTATTAAGTACCTGAAAAATGGACATTTTTTTTTTAATCAGGAAAAGCAAGGCTCCAGGAGTAATATTCTCAGATATAGCACACTTTACTTTGAAGAGGAAAAAAACTCCAGAAAAGATAGGAAAGTGTCTTGGTCTCAAATCTAGATGTGTTTTATAAAATTTTTTAAAAAAGGAGAGAGAGACATATGAGATGAAAGCCTAATTGCTTTATTCAGGTGATTATCATAGAACGGATTCCAGTTTTGATCTCTGAGTTTTAGAAAGGAGAATATTTGGATAAAGTCCAGAAAGAAATATCATAAATGATTCAAGAACTGAAGAAGAAAGCTTATGAGAAAGTGTTTAAGGTTAATTTTGTCTGGATACAGGAAGGCTAATATGTGATCACTACATTTAAGTGTAGGTAAGACAGTGGTAAAATAATTTTTGAGAAATTAATTTGTGTTTTGCTCTCGTTTATTTTAGGCTGTAGTATAAAGCATGTGCCTCAATGGTTTTAGCAAGGCTGAAAGCAAGAGCTGCCTGAAACTAAATAGATTTGTCCTTCTTTAATCTAATGAGTAAGAACATGTGAGGTATCTATTAAGGGGGAATGGATCTTTGAGGGCTGAGAGGGAGAGGGAAAAGGAAGGAAAGGATGAAGAAGTTCTGTGTGGTGCCTCATGAGGGAGGACCACCAGATGGGAGTAAGGGCTATGAGATGCATCCCAGGAAACCAGCCCTAAATCACTGATCAGCTTCCCCAAAGATTCCCTTGTCTTGGATACAATGAAATGAATGGGCTTAAAGGTACCATAATGAATAGGAAATGGGCACATCAGTGGCCGGTGACTGATATAGATAAGAAGCCTTCTAGAAGTTACAGTGCAAGATAAGGCCTGTGGCAAGAGGGGAGCTCAGAACACTAGACTGACTTGCCATCAGCCCGGCTGGATGGGAGCTGAAATGTGGACTAAAAATTGTTTAAAGAAAAATGTCAAAAAGAATCAAACCCAAAACCAAAAATATTACATCTTACACACTAGTAGACAGGTAAATAGGCCAATTCTACCAAAAGGTAAGTATATAGATACAGAAATACACCTGCAACTCTTTTTCTATTTCCCACACAATGTGATTAGCTTTTCTTTGTACAGGATCTCCCAGATGACTTCATTTTAATTGCTTCAAAGTGGCGGTCAGAGAGGAGAAAGGAAACTAGGCAGGAAAACATTCTGTATCTGTCGCTAAAGTACTTAAAATATAAACAGCCATTGTCCCAGTGCTCTTGCTGTCACACTCAGGAGTTTGGGATCCTTTACCCCCCAGTTAAGAGGAAATTAATATGCAGAAATAAGACTTCTGATTCTGTTCTTGATACAGAGGACAAGAACGAAGAGGCACGTCCATGGCCAGCGGGCTCCCTGGATAAGCAAGGAACTGGCAGAGCCTGGCTGACTCCGGGGCCAGCTCTTAAGCTCTCCAATAAAAACAGAAGTCCACATGGACCCATGGATTATAGCCTGTGCTATTCTGAAAGTAGCCTGGGGATCGAGGCTAAAACTCGATCAGAAACAAGGCTAAAATTCTGGATTCATGTAACAGGAAGGAAAATCAGCTCACCTACCTATTATTCAGTTAAGTCTCAACTTCTTCCCTTTAAAAGGGGAGAATGTCAACATCCATTTAACAGGATTATTGTGAAATTATGTAAAGGCACCTACCACCTTCAATAAAGAACCCCTTTCCCGCTTCCCCTTGTCAGTCTCAGTTCTATTGCGGACAGTGGTACCTTGACCCCAGTGCAGCTGCTCAGCTCTAGCTCTTTCTCCTCTCGCTCTCTCTAATGTTCAAGTGCCCAAAGTTTAGGACAGCACCCTTTACCCTCCTCTAGTACCTATACTTTCTCTGGGCAATTCCAACCAGTTCCGAGACTTTCCCATCATTTTATGCTGATGCATCTTAAGTTTCTCTCTCTAGTTGAGGCTGCTTCTCTGAATTACAGACACATACGTTGCATCTTCACTGGGATGCCTTACAGACAGACTCTGAGATCGTGAAGGGTGGACAAACATGCCACGGCACAATATGCCACGTTGAAATAAGGGTTATTTTGAGATAAAGGCACTTGAAAGGCAGCAGATACAAGAGGGTGCTCTGACCTCCGCTTTCCTCCCTGAGAGCAAGAGATTAAAATCCTTGTAAAAGATGCCCTTCCTATACCAGGAGGGAGGAGACATTCTTATCACAAGGGACAGGGAGTCAATGCCAAGAGAATTCTACACACAGACTTTGTTAAAATAATTCATCTTCCTTTAGCTCCCTTCCTCTTCCCATACATATTTTAGTTCCTTTTTCATAATTGCCTCTTTGTTCAGCCTAGTATAAAAGCCTTTAGGTTTTTGAGACTTTTGGAGTCTTCATTATCCTATGAATTTGTCCATGTACATGTAAAACCTGTATGCCTTTTTCCTGTTACTCTTGTCTTAGGCCGATTTAATTCTCAGGCCCAGCTGGAGACCCTAACAGGGTCGAGGAAAAGTTTGGCCTCCCATACAGTTTCAAGGTCAGGTCTTAACCTGAGTCCACTGCCTCTGCCACCTTTCCTCCCTTCTGTCTCATCACAGGAAAGGGCGCCCACTCTCACACAGTCATGTTAAACACTTCCCTTCTCCTCTTTTGCATTTTTGCACCCCACATCCATCCAGCAGCCAGTCAGACCACTTGGCAGCATCTCCACTGCTACCACCTGACTGTGACCCGCCTTCATCTTGCTCTGGAACTAAGAGAAGCAGTGTTCCTGCCCTCACCACTCCTGCCCCTCTGTTGAGTTTCATTAAATCCTAAGACATCCATTCAGCCACATGGCAATGCAGCCAAGACACATTCTAAAACCATTCCCCCAAGAGCTTTTATGGAATGCAAATCCAGCTGCGCCCAGCTGCCCACAGGGAGCCACGCTGTCAAGATAGCAGTGGTGCTTCTCCATCTGCAGGGAGGTGGAACTATCTTCCACTGCACAACAGCCAAAGCTCCTGAACCTCAAGGAGGAACTTCAGCTACATCCTCTTGCTCCACAATCCCCCAGGTTTTCAATGCCCTCCCACCACTGCCATTTCTGTGACATCACAGGAAGCTAGATAAATCCTGCCAACCTTTACAGAGATGGAATCCTGCTTTGGGCCTTTTGTTGTTGTTGCTGAGTCTGAAGTGGATGGAGTTGAGTATGAAGCAGCTCAACAACAGACACCAGCATTCCCGGTGTTGTATATTTTTAAACATTCAGTCCAACCCACTCCGTCAACAGGACCCTCCGAATGAAGCAATTTAGAGTTTTTGCCCTTGAAGCTTTAGAGTATTCATCATTTGCTTAACAAGGATAAGGACTCTTTCTTTTCTCCACTTTCCAATCTCTTCCCATTCCCGTTTCCCAATTCTCTTTTTACTTCCACCATCCCAGGCAAACAGCATGATGTTACAATTTCTGTTGTCTACTTCTGGAAGGAAAGGGTTCTGAAAGTCCTAGGAAACAGATGCATTCGTGGATATTAGAGCTTAGATTTGGATACAAGTGCATGGCTAAAAACAACAATAGTTACACAACTATGAAACAGACTGACTCTACAGTATGAAATATACCAAGGAGGAATAACTCCAGGGTGTCACTCAAAGTGCTTTACATGTATTATCACTAATCTCTGCTACCGGAAAGGTGTCTTAGAAAAACAGATTTTGTGATGGTCAGTGAAGACTAAATAGAATTTAAATGGCCAGAAATGGGGTGGGATTAGGGGATGGGATGTAAATAACATGGAAAGGATGAAACATGAAAGTACCAGATGCATTTGGAAATGACCCAGTCTGCTTTGGTTATGATAATGGGGCAGCAAGGAGATCAACGAAGGCGGGAAATTAAATGTTAGGATACTTTCTTTTTTGTTGCTTATATATATTAGATATTTTCTAAAATGAACATATATTTTGCAATAAGAAATTCAACTACATTGTTTAAAAATGAGACAGGGCTATGTTGCTAATGTTCATGTTTGATGGTACAAAAACTATTCCAAAAAACTATCGCAAAAGTGTGATTAGCTATGTGTTGTAGCATAGCACCCAAATGCAAGAGGTAGGATGGCTTGAGCCAGGACTGCAACAGGAATGGAATAAACTAGAGACAGAGACCAATTTGGAGGTTATTATAATAATCAAGGGGGGAAAGCGATGAAGGATTGAACTTGGAGTGAAGGGGAGGGTGAGGAATTTACAGATTTTAAAGCAGAAGTACTCTGAAAAATAGAGTATATGTTAAGAGTTTAGATAGGAGAAGATCAGGGAGATAAAACAGTAAAAAATGATGTTCAGGTTTTAGGGGAAATGCATCCTATTTACGTATGCTATGTCTGCTGCAAGACTTTAGTTAGAGATGCATAATAAAAGATAGGTCTAGACCAGGGGTGGGCAAACTTTTTGACTTGAGGGCCACAATGGGTTCTTGAACTGGACCGGAGGGCTGGAACAAAAGCATGGATGGAGTGTATGTGTGAACTAATATAAATTCAAAGTAAATATCATTACATAAAAGGGTACGGTCTTTTTTTTTTTTTTTTTTTTTAGTTTTATTAATTTCAAACGGGCCAGATCTGGCCCGCGGGCTGTAGTTTGCCCATGGCTGGTCTAGACAGACTCTATACCACAATTCTATACTCTAAATTTGTAAGTTTCCTATCAAATGTGGGCTAATCAGATGAAGTCATCCATGCAGAGAGAATATGATGAGCAGAGATGAGGGGGAGGGCAAACTAGGGAATACCGCTTCTGTAAGGCCAGTGAGGAAGGAAGCGGACATAGACAATGATAGCAAACAGTCACAGATTCAAAGAGAGAAGGTGTTAACTAAAGTGACAAATGCTGCAGTAGCAGTAAGGAGGCTGCAAAGTAAATAAATGTCACTGGATTTGATTAGGTGACTTGCAGCCTCTGACTTTCAGGAGAATTTTGGAAACAGAAATTAGTTTACAATCAACTGATGAATGAGTGATGATGCCTGGGAGGCAGCATCCTGTTCTATTTTAATTACTATGCCCAGAGACTAGACCGGGAAGGGAAGAAGAAAGAGCACAGAGCCTCAAAGATTCAGCAGGACTGATGAAACTGCTTTAGGATAGTAAGGTAAGCTCGCTTGGAGGCACAGAGGACAGAGAAATGAGGGGAATTCAAGAATATGGGTTGGTTGGCATTCTTAACCTTTTTCAGGGGGAAAATTTGTTTATGGATTGAAGACTAGCTACAAAAACAGGGAGCTTTTACTGTTTGTCAAAAAGTCCTGACGAAGTGGGAATCCACTAACCTCAAAGCATCCCCTGACACATCTGAACATTGAACTAAAGATAAAGGAGTTTAGCTGCTGGGATGTAGGAATGTAGGAAAGTAAACTAACGAAAAGTTTAATCTCTTTGCATTTTGTGACACAATAATAACTTTTTGCAATATATCCTCAGTGGTTCAATAAGAAAATAAAGCCAAGATTGAACTTCTGATCACCTAACCACTAATGTCACAATAAATTAGGACATCTATGTTGCTGCTACTGAGTTTGGAGTAGCATCTTTGCATATGAGTTTGAAGCCCAAGAGTTTATACTTTACATTTAATACAGATTTCAAAATAGCATATATTTCTCCTGAACGGATTCCTTTTTCATAGTTTGGATTGAAGCCTTCCAATGATCATATTAACATAAATATTACTAATTAGAAGCACTTTATCAACACAAATGACTATGCTAGAATTGATTTTTTTTGCTTCCTTTTAAGTTTCTAATACAGCTAATGGCCTTAATTATCTGACACTAGATTTTGTGTCCAACATACTATTCCTGATCATAGTCACTGGGAACGCTTTACAACTGGCTTCCCAGAAGTAACTACTTGGGGGTGAATCAATGATCTTATAAGATGCCCAGCTGACGAGATAGATACTTCCTCTTATTTTTCTGTTTAATGCTGAGTATTTTCTTTCCTTTGTAAAAATTGGTACTGTCTTAATATAAGTTATATGTCAATTGACTATGGGTCTTGACTAATTTTCCTTTTCACACTATACCTCTCAGCCCCTCTAAGGATATAAACTACAACTCCCTGAAAATAATAATTCCCAAGATATCTGCGATGAAGTAAGTTGGGAAAATACTAGGTTAAAAAATCAAACAGGATTATTTATTTACTTATTTATTCAAGAAATATTTTTAGCTACTTTGTGTCTTGAATAGTCCAATTTAACTATAGTCTAAGAGTGATAGGAAAGAAGAGGGACAATGACATAGGAAAAATTGATTGATCCTGAAATGACAGAGGCCCCCAAATTTTAAGCTAAAGAATTTTAGCATTACTCTCCATGTGGTGGAAAGTGGCATGATCACTGTTGAACTTTAGGAAAAAAACACCTTGGGAGGAATGAAGAAAGTAGATTGCAAGGTAATGTACCAGAGAAAAGAGAACTATTAAGAGGCTATAGCAGTGGGCCAGGTGGAAAGTAATAAAGGTCTGGAATAAAGCAACAGAAAACAGCAATGAATGAGAGATCATATATGAAAGGTGAGGAATGAGAGTGAATCGACAACTTGGAGAAAATTTAAGAATTAAAGACATGTAGATATTATAAATTGTAAGAGGAAAGAGTATTTTATGTTAAATTCATTCTATCCTCTGTCCCCTTTTGTCATTACACCTATGCAGATAATCAGACTGAGTCTAACAGAGCCATCATTTCTGACACTTGCAACAACTTTCTGCAATAATTCTTGAAATGGCTGCATTGTTTGCCAAACAGATGGCTATCAAAGTAAATACGAAATGTTACTCAGAGCCAATTTTGGTACTTGCTTGGAGTTCACTTTTTTGATTTAAAAAAAAAAATGTGTCAGTAGTTTCATCCTAGTAGAACCAAGAGAATTCTAAGGGTGCCACCATTTCTTTTTCTGTCCATTTGGTTTGAGCTTTGTTGCACATCAGTCAGAAGTCACATTCTGTCCAATCGACTCTTTAGTGCTACATAAAGACACTGGCCTTACTTTTCTTTCATTTTGGCTACTTTTAAATTGCTTAAAGCTTTTCTTCAATTCAGACGGTTGGAGCTAGAAGGGAACCCCTAGAGATCACCAGGGCCAACTCCTTCATTTTTCAGATGAAAAAGCTGAGGCCTCCAGAGGAGGACCAGGATCTCATTAGTAGCCCAGCAGTGTAGAGCTGGGACTGTGTGCAGAACAATTAGATTAATGATATTCTTCTGCTCCCACACAATGAAACAATCTCCCTCAGCCCCATCCCTAACAGAGAGGAAGGAATCACTTCCTCACTCCTCAGCATCCTGTATCCTCTCATTATACACCGTGAGGATAATTCTTGTGGGAAAATGCTCCTGGGGACTTAGGAGGGAGTGAGCTGGAGACCACACACATATGACTCATTATGATCTCTTTGTTTCCTATGGCGTTGGTTCTTTTTTTTCCTAGACAATTAGGTTGTGAAATTGGCCTTTCTGAACCTTCCACTGTGGCTGCTGCTGCTCCACTTATAAACCACAGATAATTCCAGGAAGACAAAAAAATAATGGATGAGTTCATATGACATTCATAAAGCATCAACCAGGCTCACGGCAAGTTCATGATAACAGTTACCACTACTGAGTACGATTTGTTTGAATCGCTCTTGTATATTGATAGTGGAAATTGCAAGGCACCACCCAGTGGAGAATATGCACATACATTATAAACTCCATTTGCTTTCATTATTTCATCTAGCAATCAGATATCTGAGAATATACCTGAACATACATACACCTCCAACAATAAAAAATTCAGAAAGCCAGTCATTACAGCATTATCTGCAATTGCAAAATACTGGCAAATATATCAAGTGTCCAAATCCTGGTGATTAGTTGATTTCACAATTGCTGATCACTTCACCCTCACGATCTTTAATTTTCATACCATAACTGGGAGGTAGGTACAAGGATCCACTTTGCAAATGGGAAAGCTCAGAGATATTAGGTTGAATCTCCAAACTCACCCTGGTAATAAGATACGAGATACAACTTGAATCTGCTTCCTTCTGAATCCTAAGTCTGTGCTCTTAACCTCGGTGTTATACTTCCATTTTCTACATTCTGCATTGTGCAAGAAACTCTGTAGATGCAGTATTTGCACATGTACATAGAGGACAGCTCAACATACTCAGGATACTTAGAGAAAAACATGTAGCATCACCATAAGTAAAATGAATCTAAGGAGTTCTCAGTGTGGGTTTCGGCTTAGAGTTTCCACACACCCCAATCTATGCTTATTGCCCCAGCAGGATTTAGGTGGAATGTTAAAAGGGTTTAATATAATAACGGAAATACAAAGAAATAAGACAGAGGCATGGATTTGTGGTGTTTGTTCTATAGGTGTGTATTTATGTGACAGAGTGGTGAAGAGATGAGGGGGAGATTAAAACAGAGAATGCATGGTGGGACAAAGAGGTGAGGAGGCAATGAAATGACATTATACGATCATAGGATTCCACGTGATATACTGAGTTTTAGAAAAATTAGTTTGAAAATACTATACAGGGTAGGTTGAAATAGAGAGATTAGAAACAGCAAAGGCAGTGGGGAGAATATTGAAGTAATCAATGTGTGAAGAAAATACCAAGGATGGCAAAGACAAATTGTTAAAATCAAGGGGAAGAAAAGGCAGAATTTCAGTCTACAGACAAGTAATTGAGACCTGCATGATTATTTATGATCATATTGGCCCCAACTTTTAGATGCCATCGTTGTGGGCAGTGAGAGAACAACAGAAGTTGGCTTAGTGCACTCAGGAAGCTTTGCAGCTAAGGGATTGGACCCAAAAGTTTTTATGCTCGTTAAACAAAAGTGATGGGAAAATTGGATCATATAGCACAGAAAACACAATACAGGCAAACTGAACTGTTGTCACATCAGCAAAACAATATCATGTCACGGTAAATAACTCAAATTTTGTTGGTTTTGTTCTATGTCATTTGTACATAGGGTTTGGCTTTATAGTTTTACTAGAGGCCTGGTGCACAGATTCATGCACTGGTGGGGTCCCTCGGCCTGGCCTGTGGGGATCAGGCTGAAACTGGCAGTCTGACATTCCTCCAGGGGTCCTAGATTTCGAGAGAGAGCACAATCCCTCCCCCCTTCCCTCTGAGATTCATCAGTCTGTTCCATGTTTCCATGCCTGTAAGTTGAGTGTCTGCCCCCTGGTGGTCAGTGTGCCTCATAGCTACCAGTCGAACGGTTGGACACAACGTATTAGCCTTTTATATATACAGTGGGGCCTTGACTTACGAGTTTAATTCGTTCGGAGACCGAGCTCATTAAGGAGCTTGTTAACTCAAATTACTCTGTCAACTCAATGCAAAAAATCGGCCAAGAGACAGCTAGTATCTCAAAAATCTTGTTAGTCGGGACACTCGTAAGTCAAGGCCCCACTGTATATAGATAAGAGCTAGAGGCATAGAAGTTTATGCCTGGTTTTATGTTTGGGCATATATAAGTAGCATCATACTAAAAATAGTTTATGTCAGAAAGTAAGGTATGCAATGATCATTTCTCTTAAAGAAGTCAACCATGACTTAAGTTTGAGAAACAGTCATCTATACAAATAATATTGCTTTTTACATCCTGGCTTTGACAAAGAGGTAGTTATTGGTCATGTGCAACTTAACAGTTTAAGTGGACTGGTGTACTGGAAATCAAATGGCAAAGGGATAGGAAGAAAATATGCATTAAAATGTAACAGCAGCAGTTGAGACCACATCAAGAAGTATACACCTTGTATGGCCAGTTATAGAGAAAGACCATAGAATGAAGAAATACAAGTAATAAAACTAACCATACAGGCTTTGATTGATACTCATTACTTAGTACTAATAGCTGCACTTGGCTAAAATATGTGCTTGTAGTTATGTAGTGAACTTTAAATATATATTTCTTTCCAGAAAGGTGAATATAGCAATAGGCAGGAATTTATTTTCTGGCCAGATTAATAAATGGCAACTTTCAAGATACATTAAAAGAAAAAGTATTAAGAAATATTAAAGACAATCTAGATGCCATCTCTAACTATCCCAAACCACAAATTAATGAACAAATGGTCCAAGGGTTGCATCCATGGATGTAAGGAGTTGGTTTTAGACTTTTAGTCAGGTGGTGTTGTTGAGCTCCAAAACTTCATGGCTCCAATATTTACTTTCCTTCCCTTTTCTAAAAAAATATAAATAATTCATTGAAAATCAGCTGCCAAGAAGTTTGTTAGGGCATCACAAAGAACTGACTTTGTATAAAGAAGCTTCCAAAGTTAATCTAATAGTACTCTAAGACATTCTTATATACATGTATGAAGCTAAAATAGATCAGGGTGCTTATCCTTTTGTTTCAGGGAATTGTATCCTAATGGATTTCAATTTAGTACAAAAAAAATTAGCTGTCACTCATATTATCTTAAAATACTTGCTATTGAAGAAAAATTAATAAAAAGTCAACAGCCAGTTAAATACCAAAATATGAATTATTAACCTATAGTTTCCTATAATTCTATAAATTAGTAGGGATTTTTTTTTAAAAAAAACCTCCAACTAGATCACATCATGAATCATATAAAGAGAACCTGTATCTATCTTTATAGAACACAGAGCCTATGTACTAGAGGGTCAGGCAATCCTAGATTTGAATGTGGCTTTGCCTCTTGCTACCTGTGCTACTTGGGCAAGCTACATCATTTTGCTAAATAATCACTTTTGTTATTTTTAAAATGAGGATGATAATAGTATTGTTACACATAGGTTGATAGGAAAGTTAAATACACAGAAACAAGCATGCACCATATAGTATGTTTAGCATCCCAGCCCTATATTAAGTACTCAATAAGTGGTTACTATAATTATTAGTGTCATTACAAATGTCATTACATTTATTTATTGAATAAATGACAATGAAATAATCTACAAGATTTCTGTACCAATGGCTAATTAATTTTGAAAAACATACAATGTAACATAGAATTATCTCTATAAAAGTCATAGTCAACAATAATAATTTCAAAAAAATATATTTGGTTATTTCTAATAATACTTTGTTCTTATAATTTATATATATGAAATGCATATTACATTACTCCCTCTATACTTTACAAATCCAAATTTTATGGGCAGTAGAACAAAGTTTGATTCTTTTTAACCAAAAGGTGTTTAACTTATAGAATACTGCTTTCTTGCTTTTATAATTACACATTATGGAATTTATTTCTCTTATATTTCTATTCCATGTCTAATTTAATAATATGTATAATAAAAGAACTCAGTCACTGAACCTTATAATTTATCTTAGTCTACCTGAAATAATCATTTAACTTTGATAATGTTTTGCTGTAATACTCTTAATCAAAAATTATTATGATATATTGGAATTTTTGTTCAAATATTTACACTATGAATAAATATAAGTATTTAATTTCTTATAATTGAGATAATGATAATTAGGGAGGTTGATGCAGCCTGAATTATTAAAATGCTTAATAATTTCTAAAGAGAAATGATGTTGCTTTTTCATTATTAAACTAGATTATTTATTCTCTAGCTATTAGCTAAAATTTATTTTTCCAGAGATTGCTACGTGCACTTAAGCATAACCCATGTTCTTCTGATAATAGTTTATAAACTAGAGCAATTGCACAAGGTATAAATTAAAACAAATACATGGGTTTCTTTCTCTTTCTTCCACTACTTCATAAACAGGCATATAGTCATAAAATACCATTACTTCTCTGAAAAATTCTAGTTAAAAATACATTGAATACTTTCATTAAAACCTTCTTTAGAACATACCACCTTTATTTTATCTACTGGCCAAAATTTTCCATGCTAAAATGATCTAGTTTCCTATAAGACACACTTTCCCAAATGGGATTCCATGAGGTATTGATGAATGTGTGGTGCTGGGTCAACAAAAGTCCAGCTTCTTTTTGATGGAATTTTCCTAAGACTTTAGTCTATAAAGGTGTTGGAGGCTTTTGGGAGCTGGTAACACACAATGTCTTGTACTTGGATGGTTTCTCAGGTATTTACTTTATAATTATTTGTTGAAATGTACAGTTATATTTTGTTCACTCTAATATTACTATTCATATTCTAATATTATGCATTGAGATATTCGGAGGGAATCTGGTGAGAAAAGGTAATGCTTAATCTAAGGCAGACACTGTGTGGATGCTGACATTCTGTGTTATTAACAGAAAGGACAGCTGTGTGCCGCTGGATGCTACTGATGTTGGTGTCAGTGCTGGTATTTTGTTAGGAAATATGAGAGATTCTGTCTCCTGTTCTTTGTCTCATTGGCAGGCCACCACATCTTTACATAAAGAAAGTTAAAATTGTACCGTAGTCATGGTCAAGCTTATCAAAAAATGCTTTAGATATGCTTTGAGTGTTTAATTCAGAATTTATATGAGTCCCTCAAGTTCTCTCTAAGAAATCATGGAAGTGACAACCTAGACCTAGAAAATGGTGGAAGGACAGTGAGTTACTAATGGCCAACCTCTCTACCAGAGAGCAAGAATGTTACAATAAGAACCCAAGTTCAGGTATTTCTTGTGTTGATTCTTACCAGTGACATAGCCTCCAGCAACCATTCTCTCATTCCCTTGAGGCTTAACTTATTGCTACTTGAATGCTGGGCTTAAAAAATGTAGAAGTGGGCACCATCATTTATTCATGTCCATGGAGTGCAAGTTGGTACTTTAATAGTGAGATACTAAATGATGTCTCGGATAAAATGAATGTGTCTTCCCAAAAGCCTAATGGTTTTAGGGAGTTATATGGACACTGGAGAGATCTGTTCTCAGAAATATTTTATCATTCTAATCAACTTATCACTTAGTGTATTTAGTTATATATTAGTACACATTATCAATCTTTGCCTTTATTTCCTTCAGATAACACTGCTGACCTTCTATGTACTGATTTAGGAACTTCTTGTGGAAATGTTGTTATATGGGTCATTTTAAAAAATCCTTTGATCATCCTGTATGCTGCTTGTCATCCTCTATTATGCATAAAGTACAATAAAACCTGGCTGACTTCCCTGTGTTCAAGGTAACCGTATGCTGAGTTATAATATTCTGTTGTCTATGTTTCTGTAGAAGTGAATGCCTTCCGAGTAGCAGCTGGGAACACTACTATTGCATCTGAATGCATGTATGAAATAATCACTGCTGCAAGTTCAAGTTCATTACAGCCTCATTTCAAGTTCCAGCTGGGAGTTAAACTCAAATGCAGACTAAAATGGGTTTTGTTATCCCTATTGTGCTGCTTAGAGGAAGATGGTGCATGATGTGAGAAAGAGTGATTGCTGCTGGGGCTCAGAGCCCAATTTGAAATAGTTCACCAAATACACACAATAATGTAGAAATCAGGTAATTCCAAAGAGAGTCCTTATTTTTCTTTTATTAGGAACTGAGTTAATCATGGATATCTGCTTGACTGGATTAGGATCTGCAACATTTATTTTAATATCTTCTGATCCATTATTAGTGCTGTGATTATAGGAGGCTTGACAGTCACAACAGATTCCTAACACATGCTTAAATATAGTCACAGACAGGAGGGAACATTTTTGGGCATCAAGAATTTAGGAGATGGCTATAATGATGTACATAAGGGACACAATCTTTATTATGTACTGTCTATAAAAGGGGATAGATGAAGGTATTTATCACTACGGCACCGTATTCAGAATAATCTGTTGTACTGACCTGGTAAGGATGCTTCAAATCAGTGAACTTAAAACCATAATCGTTAGCTGGAGATTGCCTACTAAGGCATGTTAAGACATAAGACTGATCGTGTGTGTGTGTGTGTGTGTGTGTGTGTGTGTGTGTGTGTCCCCATTCACTAGCTTGAACCTTCTAGATTCTTGTCTTTGCCTCATTAATGCAATAAATATTTTTGGTGGAACCACTCCACGCATTTATAATTCCAAAGTCATAGTAACCATGATGCTATTAGGCATCCGTTTTCAATAACATAGTGAATTAAAGTTGGCTTGACAGTTAAATAGAACACTATTAATACTGACAATCACTAATTTGTAAGAAGCCCTGAAAAGGAGATTCAGACTCCTCTTTCCTTCTTTGCACTTGTGATGACACACAGGACTCAGAGGTGCAGATGGACTCGGGGCTGCTCACTCGTACAGAAGAGGCCATGACATATACAACCATCCACCCAAATTCACAAAGTAAAGCAGGTCTCTGTCATATAGCAAAGGTCTTTTCTATCCTTTATGTGATTCTCACATTCTCATTAAGACTAGATGAGATAATGTTCATTAAGTTCTTTAAAATAGCACGAAAAGGGAATTACCTTTTTATTTGAGTTCACTCAAGAGACTTAGCTATACACATCCTATCCTGGGTCAACAGAATTTTTAATCATAATGTCATCATTTTAAACCATAAGTGTTGTTAATAGCATTTATGCAATGTTATAAAAACCTTGTTTAATTTTCTACAAAAATGTCTTTTTCTTACAGAAAGTTTTGTCCTTTGGAAGGTAACATGAATACACAAGAACAACTACAAAAACAATTAGCATTTGAATAGTTTATGAGTTGGAAATGCTTTCTTTTAAATGAGAGAGGCTTAAACTATAAACACTGCTACTGTAAGTACATTTAATTTAAAATTTCTAGCGACAGAAGATAAATAATGGTATCTCCCTTTTTCAAAATATCAATCTTTCACAGAAACTTTGATTAGTAAATCAAATGCAGTGGTTTATAACACAGATGATGTGAAACCTGTGAAAGTTTAATTCAACCAAGGAAGTGATAGGAAGATGAAGAAAGGGAGAAAGAATGACTTTTGATCCCCGAGAAACCCAAGCTCCCGGCCCCAGAAAGAAGCTACTATTGGATGTTTTGGTCGGTAACAAAATTCCAATATGATTGGAAGCAACTTAGCCTAAAGACACACAGATATTTTACAAGAAAATGGACAGCCTCAAGTATTAAACTGGCAAATATAAATCTGCAAAGGGTTGGTAACATTAATATTTTATGTCCATGGTTGTAATAGGATAGGTACACTGATTAAGCTGGAAGTCTACTGTCCTCTAGTCGCCTCTGGAAATCTGAATACTAGTGAAAAGGGAAAAAAAAGGGGACACATCAACTTCGAGCTCAATTTTGCAACTCAAATGCACCTTTGGTCTTGTCCTAGTTACGTAGGAACCCTGAAGGTTCAAATCGGAGAAATTTCTCGCCCCTTACTTCTCAACCACACAAATGATCAAGAGGTAAAAAAAAAAAAAAAATGCTAAAAGGAGGCAAGTTTTTCTCTTAAAACTTATTATCCCTGTTATGTGAGGGTATCTGTATTCCAAAGTGACAGGCGCCATGGAAATAACTAATTACAGATGGGGACCTATGAATACATCATTACATAACAAACCCACAGTTAGGAAATGTAGCACATTTCATAGCAATGTTTATAATGATAAAAATATTCCATTTTAATTTGAGGATGTTAAAAATCAATCATAAGCTTTTTCTATCTGCACCATTTTTATCTGTTTATTTCATTCTAAAGCTACAGAAACTTAATTCTATAATTAAATTCTTCATTCCCTTATGCCTGTGCAATTTTATTATTCTTTCTCTCCAGTACTGGTTAATAATTGAAGGTGAGAACTAAAGCAAGTAGCTGAGTTGATCTATTTCCACTCACAATTCAAAAAAGTAAAGTCTCAGAAGCTATTCCACATGTAAAAGGCATCTTGACACATACACTCCCAGTGTTGTACTTGAAATTAAGAGGTCTGTCAGTACTGACATGAACATTAACAAAGACTCCTAGGCCGCCAGAAATAAATCTGCCTGGGCATAAAGAGTACAGAGTTCTTACATACCCACAGGCAAAAGATTGAGTCATAAAATCCAGAATTGGTAATATTCTATTTCCTTGAGCTACTGATGCTTGAAATTATATCCAAACTTTCTTTCTTATTCCCCAACTTTCTGCAAATCCATTTTCTGTTTATACAGTGCTCGTTTTGCTTCTTATTAGACATTTCAAGAATCTACAGTGCCTAAGATATAGTAAAAATAAAATATATACATATAGAATGTGTCCACTATTCCTCAGGACGCAACTCGAAGGCTCCAGATGAAGAGCACATCAGAGGATCTCACCCTCCTGGAAGCACTCATGTACTTGTGCATTTGGGTTTGTCTTTGTCTTGTCTCTCTTACCAGATTGGAGTTATTTTAGGGCAAGGAACATATTTTATCTACCTACTGTGCCTTATACTGATGAATAGGTTATAAAAATACTACTTGAGTCAAGCCCCCCTAGAGAGCCTAGCGCTGTTCTCTCTGATAAGTACGCTGCATTTGGGCCATGTTCGTGCAAGTTAATAAATAAATGTGTTTGATTAAAAATTGATTATGCTTTAGCCTTAGTACACACCAGCAGCTCA
This sequence comes from Myotis nattereri, assembly GCF_964212035.1. Lineage (NCBI taxonomy): Eukaryota > Metazoa > Chordata > Mammalia > Chiroptera > Vespertilionidae > Myotis > Myotis nattereri. Next base: position 60,356,074 of record NC_138080.1, on the reverse strand, counting down.
TTAGCACAATACAGAGAATTAGAGTAGCAGTTATTTGTATACCGATTTGATATTTTTATTCGTTATCACTATCAAAACGATTTTGAAAATGAGGCCTAATTCTGATATCATGGATTCCCTCAAATAAAATCAATACCTCATTTTCACAAATGGTGTTAAAATAAACATCACTCTATCACTGGGCTGTTATTTCTCAGATCGCGACTTTTTTTCTTTTGCTCAGAGTGTCCTCGAGGAAACTATTTTAGGTCCAATCTGTTCTGCATTCCACCAGCATGCCCTAGTCCAAGAGGCTAGGCACTCTAGATACTCTCCAGTTCAATATTTTGTTTAAAGCACTGCAGACAGAATTCACACGCCTAACAATTATGAATGACACACTCAAAACGAAGGGTTTGAGATTTTACAAAACCAAATAGAAAAACTAAAACTTGGCCGAAGTACTATTTTTACTCTGAGAAATTTCACTCCCGTATTAGAACAAAGGGGGAGGGTTCTCAGACAAATTCAGCTTCTGATGATCTATAGTCAGATGTCTGCCACCAACACAGCTTTCTGTCGGTCTGGGAATAAAGGATGTAGGTTATTTTGGGTTGAATCATAATCATGTTTATAAGTATTAAGAGGAAGTCAACTAAAATGGAAAGTAACAGCAGAGATCAGATTTTTATTTGTATCACAGGTACCTAGCCCATATACTAGTACTGTCTCACCTGCCTGATGAAGACTGTTATAACGGGGGAAATTGCAGGCAGATTAGAAATCACCTAGGAAACCAATGTTTTGTGCAAGGATAAGGGCTTCTAAACCTGGATACTCATAAAAGTAACTTTCTAGTTTTTCTCAAGGTCATTACTTTTAGTAATTATTGTCAATATGTCCTACACTTATGCCTCTAGCAAAACATGCTGAAATTTCTAGATTAATCAATGGCTTTTCTCTTTTTAACTTAAGAAGCATCAAAGCCTCTTATGGGTGGAATATGTCCTTTCTTAATTTACCCGTCTTGTAATAATATAAACTGAAAGGTCACCTTCTCTCTGTAGCCCTGACAGTGCCCCACATTCATCTCACCACACCTGACAAATTCATTGTACCCTTATCTATGTTTCCCAAATCACTTTACACATAATATCATAAAAACTTAAACCATCACTATTTTTTTGTGTGTGTCTTCGGTATGAAGCATGATTCTTGATAAGTAATACGCACTCAAAAATTGCTTCTTTGAGTATTCAGAGCCATCTACTCCTTATAGTAAATGGCTTCCACCATAGTGGAAAAACAATCCTATCTAAAAAAAGAGAAACATGGTAATTAGCGTACAACCGCTACCCTTCCCATTGGCTAATCAGGGCGATATGCAAATTAACTGCCAGCCAAGATGGCGGCCGGCAGCCAGGCAGCTGGAAGCGAACATGAGGCTTGCTTGCTTCAGTGACAGAGGACTCCAATGTTCCCCGCCTGCCTTGCCGGCCTCTGAGCTTGCAGTTTGAAACATTGTTACAAATATAGAAGCTAAACAAAACCCCAGAAACCAGCTTTCAGCGAGCCGGGATCTCAGAGCTGGAGTTGATACAGAGTTTCAATTATAGAACACAAACAAACCAGATACCTGCTCTGTGTGTGACAGGGGACGGGGCCACAACCTCCCTATCTGCCTGCTCTGCTCCTGACAGGGGAAGGCGCCCCAACCCCCTGATCAGCCCTGTTCTGTGCCTGATGGGGGGAGCTCCCAAACCCCCTGATCGCCCTGCGGCTCTGTGTGTGACAGGCTGCGGTGCCCCAACCCCCTGATCGGCCCTGCTGTGTGTGACAGGGTGCGGCACCCCAACCCCCCCACCCCACGGGCCCTGCTCTGTGTGTGACAGGGTAGAGCCATAACCTCCCCATAGGCCCTGCCCTGAGTGTGAGAGTGGCGGCGCCCCAACCCCCTGATCGGCCTTGCTCTGTGGGTGATAGAGGGCGGCGCCCCAAACCCCCCCACGGGCCCTGCTATGTATGTGATGGGGTAGAGCCATAACCTCCCCGTTGGCCTTGCCCTGAGTGTGACAGGGGGCGGTGCCCCAACTCCCCTATCGGCCCTACTCTGTGCGTGACAGGGGGGAGCTCCCCAACCCCCTGATGGGCTCTGCTCTGTGCGTGACAGGGGGCAGCGCCCCAACCCCCTGATCGGCCCTGCTCTGTGCATGACAGGGGATGGCGCTGCAACCTCCCCATCGACCCTGCCTTGAATATGACAGGGGGCGGTGCCCCAACCCCCCAATCGGCCCTATCCTGAGCGTGACTGAGGGTGGCATCGCAACCTCCCAATCCGCCCTGCTCTGAGCCCGACCAGGGGCTGCACCTAGGGATTGGGCCTGCCCTCTGCCACCCAGGAGCAGGCCTAAGCCAGCAGGTCATTATCTCCCGAGGGATCCCAGACTGCGAGAGGGCACAGGCCGGGCTGAGGGGACCCCCCCCCCCCCTTCCCCTAGAGTGCACAAATTTTTATGCACAGGGCCTCTAGTCCTATATAATAAAGAGCTAATATGCTAATTAGACCAGATGGTGAACCGACCTGTGGGGGGGGGGGGGGGGCAGGGCCACAGGGCCTCGAGATAGCCAGGGCTGCGAGGGCCAAGCCCCTTGCATGAATTTCGTGCATCGGGCTTCTAGTCCAGAATAAAATTAAGTAGTTTTTGTAGAAACAATTAATAGGGTTATGATTAACCAAGATCAACATACTGATCTGTGTTGTAGGAAGAAACAGAGCACAGAGGTAGGTCATCATCGTGCTGTAAATTGTCTTTGTGGTGGTAAGTAGACCCTTCAGGGAGACATGGCTCCCCCCTGCACCCAAGGCAAAAAATAGAGCTAGCTAAGGAACTTGATATTTCACCCCATTTTCCCACCCTGGCACTAGCGTGGGCCCACAAAGGAAAAAGCAGATCCTAGGTAACTGCCGCTCTTCACTCATACCCTGTTCTCTGACTGATCATCCAATGGGGAACTGTAGTGAACTTGAACCAAACCAAATTGTCTGTTTCAACAATCTGTAAACTTTATCAAGACTTTGGGTTCTGGTTTAGTTAAGAATCAACCACAAATTGTTTCCAGAGCAGCTATATGCTATGTACATATGACTAATGCTTAATTTTGCACCTTCTATGATTTATCAATGAAAACATTTCACCATATCCCAAGAAACTGCCCCATAATATTTCTCTCTTAAATATTCATTTCTTTACTTATTTATATAAATCTTTGGTTGAAGAGAACTTAAATTATCTATTAATCAGATGTCATTATGTAGAAGTATGTTTTATTATAAAACCCAGCCCCATTTCTTTAAAAATTTTAAGTAACTGCTCTATTTATATATTAACACTTTAATTAATCAATTTATTTATTTTTGACACTATTACAGATGTCCCCTATTACACCCTTCGCCCTTCCCCCACCTCAAGCATAGAGAAGATATAATGTGGACCTCACACTTATTTAGGCCACCATACTTATCTCAGGGGTTAGGGTGACAAGAATAAAAATATATACATTTCTATTTCAATGCAAAATATCAATTACCCCACTAGACCCTGGGAGAAACCTTTGCTAGACAGCAGTGTATATGACAAAGGACTACATGTTTCAATTTATCATGCAGTGAGACAAAGTCCCAGGAACAAAGAGAAATATAGATCAAGAGAGGCAGCCTAGGTTCCTAGAAGCATGGAGGTGGAGTAAGGGCCTCACACCACTTCCCAGCTGTGAGGTCTTGAAGCAAGTCATTTAACCCCTTTGTGGCTGCTTCCTCTTTTTAGGATGAAATCCTATGATTATAGTAAATTTAGGGGAGATAATATTTGTCAAGTGCTTAGGAAAGTACGTGGCACATAGTAAGCATTACATAGTGGAAGGGAAGAAGGGAAGGACAAGTACACTTTGCCCTACTTTGCTTTTTATTCTGCATATTACATTTAGAACATGGTATCCAACTTTATTTGTAACTGGAGGCCCGATGCATGAAATTCATGCATGGGGAGGCTCCCTAGGCCTGGCTGACAATCAGGGCTGATCGGGGCCCTCCGGCTGCTGGCCGGGGCCTTCCCTTGTTCCACACCATCCCCTGGTGGTCAGTGCACATCATAGCAAGCAATCAAACTCCCGGTCTCTTGGTCAAACTCCCAGGGGACACTTTGCATATTAGCATTTTATATATTTCACATCTTAAAGGGATTAAAACAAGCAGTACTTAGGCTGTGTAGCTCAGATGATTAGAGAATCATCTGATAATGCCAAGGTTTTGGGTTCAATCCCCATCAATAAGTGGAACAACAAAACTTGATGTTTCTGTCTTTCTCTCTCTCCTTCATCTCTTTCTCTAAAAATCAATCTCTCTATATAAAAGCCTAAGTGAACATTATGACCTGCCGACTGATCACTATCACATGCACTAACCACCAGGGGACAGATGCTCAACAGAGGTGGTCAGTGTGCTCCCACAGCCAACCTCCCATGGCCAGCCAACCTCCTGCAGTCCCTCCCCCTGGACTGGGCGAGACAGCCCCGATTCGCCCCGATTGCTGGCTAAGCTGAGGGACCCCACTCGTGCATGAATTCATGCACCGGGCCTCCAGTTAATAAATAAAATAAAATAAAAATAAAGCAATTAAGCAGAACACAGAAACCACCTTTAAACACTGGCAGGCTGACTTAAGGAAGGAGATGCTGACTTCCACTATTTTGATCCACACACTTGAGTGCATTAATGACTGGAAGTTATAGGGTGACAGATTTCAGCTTAACATGAAGGTGAGTTTTATAAAATGCATAGCTGTCCAACCACAGAATGGGTTGATATGCAAGCTCCCTGCTATTGGACATGTGCAAGTAAAGGTTACCTGACAATCTGTCAGGGATATTGTATAAAGAATCCCTGCCTTGTTTGGCAGGGTCACTAGATAATCTCTAAGGTCCTTTCCAAATCTTGTGGCCTTAAAATATCATTAATATGAAAAGTCACAAGTGTGTAGAAATAGAAGTAGCTTGAAAACTGACTTTCAGGAGGATAACAATCAGGGCTCGAAAAACATTTTATTCTGTACCAAAAGCTTGTGGTCCTTTACAAACTCACAGAAAATAATGAGCAAAGCAATCAGTCTGGCATAGCTGGGGAAGCTGATATGTCAACTTAGAGTTATTTTCTGTTTGTCTTATTTTAATGAGATAACACGAAGTTGGAATTTTCTTTCTTAATATTAAACTTACTGGCTGAAACAATAGTGTAAGAATAAGCATATTTCTCACATGCCCCAACAATGGGATCATGTTAATAAAGAGCAATTTATAAACATGATCAGGTTAGGTCTAAGAAAAACAAACATTAAAATTATATCTATAAGACACATACATTTTATATATAAAGAAACATATATAGTTACATATGCATATACAAATACATGTATATGTCATTTTGTTTTGCTTAGCAGCTATAACTTTGGCCTCCAAAGTAAGACAAAAACAATGTTAAAAAGGTTCATCAGAATTCACTTTTCCATTTAAGTTTATTTGAATGCTAAGTCTTGCAACGATGCCAAAGTCATTTTGTTAAAAAAAAAAAAGGGGGGAGGGCAGGGGTGGGAGAGGGCAATGAGGGGGGGAAGGGGGACTTATGTAATACTTCCAACAATAAAGATTTGTTTTTAAAAAAGGTGGCTTTAGGTTACTTCTTCAAACCCCAAGATCTAGCCCCGCTCTAGTAGTCGTGTATAAATTCTCATGACGCTCAGAGAAGCGTGTCTGCTCACAGCAGAACTGTTTCTGACTGAAGAAGGAAATATCTGATTGCCCACGGCTTGTCGGCTCCTTACCACCATCACGTTAGATTCAAGGAACAGAATCTTCAGTTGAAATGCTTTCCACAAACACTAACTGAAGGGCTGTTACAAACTTAGGAGCAATATCTAGATTTAAAAAGAATTACTGTATTAGACATACCTTCATTAACATAAGATTCTGTGAGGTATTGGGCCAGAAGATATCTGGCATCCCTTTCAACACTCACTCAACAGGAAAACATATTTATAAACCACAGATCTATATCCTAATCGAAATGGGGACAACAATGTTAACTACACTTGTTTAGATTCTTTGATAAAACATTTGTCCTCGGTTGAGATACTATATTTTGCCCTTAGGTCTCTTGGTACCAGTGGAGGTATTAGAACACAAAATGATAATGATGCAAAAGGTTTCTTTTATATGTGAATAAGAACTCCGTTTTAACACGGCCATGGCAAGAATGTCAGGTTGCCGTTTTCCTTAGTGGAGAAAATCAGTATCTATGGGGACTGCACACTACCTTCCTTGTAGCAACTTTCTCTCTTGTCTGCTGGAGGAATATTCAGTGCAGATTATCTGTACAAGCAGAAGGCTTGCCTCTGCTGGGGAGAGAGCCCTGCAGGCCAGGAAGGCCGTCACCATCACCCTGGCCTGGAGAGCGGTCTTAAGGGACCATGAGTGTCAGGGATGAAAGTTGACACAGGCCTTTACCTCGTCAAACCCCATATTATTCAGAGAGCTGGTTTTCCCTTCCTTCCCTCCATACACAGGTCCAGATTTTTCCAAAATTATTTTAGTTCTGCTCTTTTTTATGGACTGTGCCAAAATTAGTGAAGTCAAAATTTTGCTTCCATTACTAATCAACTCCAGGAGGAAATTAGTGGAGTTCAACAACATATTGGCAAAATGTGCTGATACTATTTAACATTTAGATGGAGGTGAGAATATTCAAAAGGTAGTTACTAACTTTCAAATCAAGCCTAAAATTGTTGAAACACACACACACATAAATTCACTTTCATTAGTGCTAATATTTCAGCATCTCAAAATTCTTAAGGCTTTTTAAAATATCAAATATTCTTTTTCATCCCAGAATCCATACCAAGATTGTTAGTGTATCCTACTTTTGTTACTCAAGAAATGTGGGCAAAGGTGGCAAAATAAATAGAAACACATTTGTTATAAAACTATATGAAGCAGACTGTGAAGAAACATGGCTTTCTTTTACCTCATCACAAATGGAAATGGGACACAGGTTCCAGTTTCCATTATGGTCTGAAATCATAACCTTGGTAATAGAAAGTTTAAGTTATAGAAGAACTTTAAGGATTGCATTTTGGGGAGGTTATAACTGACTACATGAATATCAAATCATATTATTTTCTAAAAATAGATGCATCAACCTCCTAAATACAGCCCAGTGATTTAGAGTTAATTTCTAATCATATACAATATCTATAATCTATACAGGAACTACGCAACTCATTAACAACTTTAAAATTATTAAGACACACAATAAAATTATATTTATATAGTCAAACCAGAGAGGATAAGAAAATAAACTAGCCAATGCCTTGGCTGCCTTTTGTCGTTATGACCATGATTTTATATATAATTGATTATCTTTTGAGAGAGAGAAATATTGATGTGAGACAGAAACATCCATTAACTGCCTCTTGCAAGTGCCCTGAATGAGGATGGAACCCAAAACCTGGGTATGTGCCCTGACCGGGAATTGAACCAGTCATCTTTTGGTGTATGGGACCTCACTCCAACCAACTTAGCCACCCAGCCCGGCAACCATGCAATATTTAATAATACATACTTTGCATATAAGCAGTGAGATTTTCATGTTATAGAAAAAAATTATGTTTTTGTGTGACTAGAAGTTGTAGGAGTTTTCAATAAATGTATCTATTTCAAGAGTAGCTGCTGTAAAATCGGTTCAGTCTTGTGAAGAGGAAGGCATTTCTCCCTCTTTCTCTGGCAAAAATAATGTATTTTGACAGCTCTAATATGCTTTTCTCTCATTGTTGTTCTAGTCTACCCAAGAGAAAAAAATCTTTATCACAAAAATCAAATAAAACTATCTGTGCTATACAAATTCCATCTCTGAATTTATGTTATGAAATTAAATTATGAAACAGAAACTGAATAGAAGATGCTATCTATTGTATTTCTATTTTATGGAATGAACGAGCGGTCAAGGTGATTTGCAAACTCTGAAGCATGAAAAATATGCCATTATTTTCTCAAATAGTTGAGAAGATGGGCATCATTTGAAAATACATAAATTAAGATGTAGAGACTAGATTTTGTTTTCATTTTATAAAAATGATAAATCGGTATTACCTAACTTGGTTTGATGAATGCTAAGAGCAAATTTAGGAAGGGCCTTGAGCTAAGGACAGAGGGATGCTTTATGTAACTTAATTTTTAGTACTTAAATCTTGCTTTGTTTTAAAGAAGAATTTAAGTCAGTTTAAATGGATATATAATATTCAGTAAGATATCAAGAATGAAAAGTAAGAAACAATAAATGCAAGGGTTATGTTGTAAAACAGGACTAAAAATGAGGTTACTATATATAGATACATCTTTTAAAGACCCATTAAAGAATGCTGTACATTTGAAGTAGATGGATCACAATATTGGCCCTAAGCTTTTTAATAGTCTCTATAAGAGGGAAACTGCACAAAGAAAACACACAATCACACACAGACAATCCCCCCTGACTTATCCCCACTTCCACACACATGCACCAGAGCTGTTCTGAAGAATTATAAGCAAGCCTAGTATTACTGCTATGAAAATGAATACAAAGAATCTTCACAAAGAGGGAACTTTACAAGGTAATGAAAATTGTCTGACAACATAGATCAGTGGTTCTCAACCTTCCTAATGCCGCGACCCTTTAATACAGCTCCTCATGTTGTGGTGACCCACAATTTCATTGTTACAAATTGAACATAATTAAAGCATAGTGGTTAATGACAAAAACAATATGTAATTATATATGTGTTTTCCGATGGTCTTAGGCAACCCCTGTGAAAGGGTCGTTTGACCCCCAAAGGGGTCGCGACCCACAGGTTGAGAACCGCTGACATAGATGAACCCTGAAAATATTATCCTACATGAAAAAAGTCATTCACTGTGTTTGATTCTGTTTCCATGAAATGTCCAGAATAGGCAAAAGTAAGCAGTTGCCTGTGCTGGGGGACGGAGGTTGGAGAGAGACTGCGAAGGGATATAGGGCTTCTTTTCCAGGTTCTTTTCGAACAGGTTCTTACTCCATTGTGTCAATATTTGCACAACTCCATGAGTAAACTAAAAACTACTGAACTGTATACTTTAAATGTGTGAATTGTATGATATGGTATGTGTAAGTAAATTATATCTCAATAAAACCGTTACAGTGTGCATCACTGTCATCTGGAGGGCTCATTAGAGGACTGATCGGGGGCGCACTCCTCAGTTTCCACTCCAGGAGGTCTGCGATGAGGCCTGCGAACCCACATTTCTAGCCAGTCCTTAGGTGAGGCTGACGCTGCTGGGCTGAGAGCTAGTGCACAGATACTAGCAATAACTGAAAGGGCTGTTTCTCTTACTTTCTTCATAGAGTCTGAGGATATCACAACAAGCCACAGTTTAGTAAAAACAATTGAATGAGAGAAGCCATTATGACAAAGGAGGTGGCAGCAATAATCGCACTAAGAATAATGAGAATCCCCGCCACAATAACATCAATAGCAGCCATAGCGGCATTTAATATTGACTGATGTAACAAGTTAAGGGCTTCCATGATCATTATTGAATCCCCACCACAATAAGTCTATGAGACGAGGATGTGATGCTGGTGAAATTAGCACAATGTTTATCAAGTAACTGTCACACTTGATCATACTATATTCTGTTTCCAACCTCCTTTCAGGTATTTTCCATTGTATAGACAAAAAAGCTAAGGCCTCTTAGAATTTCATTCCCACTGCTAAGAAGTGGAGAATCAAATGGTCTACTTCCAGCATCCTTGCTCTTAACCATCACCCTGTACTCAGCTTACTATCCACTGAGCTAGATTAATTGTTAGATTTTATAGAATTCAAATCACTGCTTCCATACAAAACAATGCTGTGATACCTGAGAAGTTATTTGTTGCTACTAATAAACTACTAATTTTACAAATGACATGTTTTAGAAATGAAACTCTCAATGCCTGGAGTGATGTCATTCACAATTACATGAATTCTGAGAGGCTCAGTGAATGGAAGTGAATGGCTTATAATTGTGCATAATATATTTTTTCCTTGGGACTTGAAACCATAATCCTTTGGGCATGAACTTACTACTAGTAGTATTCCGGGCATTCGAACTTTTCTGTCATCTGTGATCTTCCAACCAGGAGAAAAGACTGCAATAGTTTAGCTGCTTTTCCATAAAAACTATTGCCTTCCAGGCAAGTTTTCATTAAAGAGTGTCCTGTGAAGGTTCTAGTTTGTTCTCCTAGGCGAGAGATTGAAGCACTATAACTAAAACTTAGGTAGAAGGAGGGCTGAAACACTCCTCTCACAGTGTTTGTCAGAGGATCATAAGCACTCTGAGGAAGGCAAAACAGCACCGACAGTACATTGATTTTAATAGTTTTGGATTTACTTTCAGTGCGTTAGGACAAACATAACAGAGCCATCAAGTGCCTGAGTCCATGGTGGCTAACATAAATGGCTGTCCACGTGGCACTTATAAAAGAATCTTTAGGTGGGTAAATGAATGACTGAGATGTGGGAAGCATTCTTATATGGAAACTGAATGCCCTAACACACTTGTAAACTCTAAAAGTAAACAAGACTTGAGATAGAACGTTGCTATTTGTTCCACATGCACATTTACTCCAAAAGCTTTTCTCTTTGAACACGGTGTGGTGTTCAGGTTCGCCTTGGTTGCTGTGTCAACGCCTTCCAGGGACGTAAAGAAACCTTCTGGGTTTTGGCATAACTGCTCTGTGCAGATCATTCAAGCCTGGGCTGCCTTACATCTCAGGCTTCTTGAATGAGAACAAGTCCTTTCTAGGACTAGTTCCTGCTACACCTCATTTTCCAAGTGCAGAGGCATCAATCACCTTCCTAATCGCCAATAGGTTTGTGTTTGTGTCTCAAGAGGAGGTTTACTTTCTATGTCTAAATGGAGCTCTGCCCCCGTCTCTGCTACAAAGGCTCATATGTCAGCAGCTCCTGTCAAAACACAGTGAATTTCTCTGTCCAAACTCAAGACACCCCTATGTCCCATTCCACCGTACTTCCACTTTAAAAACCAACACACAAAACAAATAAAAATATGCTTAGAAAACAATCACTCCTGAAACCCTCCTTTCTAAAACTTGACTTAAACACAGTAACCCGATGCTTTGTAAAGGCTGAAATCCTCTCTTAACCTGCATTTATGTGCAAACTCCCAAAGTATAAAACGTTAAAAATGAGATGCTGGAAGTGAAAACCCAGATGGCTGATCAATGTTTAGAAAGATGTTAAATATCGCTTACCATTGGGAAAACACAAACTTAACCAAGATATCACTTTTTAACCCATCAGATTGGTAAACACTCTTATAGTGTAAATATTGGGGCATGTGGAAAAACTGGAACACATGTTTGCCTTGTGGGATATAAATTAGTATAGCTATTTTGAAGAGCAATTTGGTAGCGTACAGTAAAATTGAAAATATAAATAGTCTACCACCCATTCCATGTGTAGGCTTATAAAGAAACTCCCATACTTGTGTTCATGTGTATACATCTGAGAATGTCTATTACCCTATTGCTTTTAATAGCAAAGGATCAGAAACAACCTAAAGTTCAATAGAAAAATTACATTCCATTCACCTAAGGGAATACTATACAGCTGTTAAAAGGAGAGGGCTAGAGTCTAGGAACATAGGTATCAAAAAACATGATATCAGCTGACTATGTTGTATGATGTGACTCACATTCTGACACCACTTATGTAAACAAAAACATGTAACAAATGTGATGAATCAATAAACACTATTCTTAACCATAACTGCTCAGATATTCCTCGTCAAGAACCCCTAACTCTTCCTTGACACTTACCTATATCATGCTCAGTTAATATCTCACCTACCCCAGAACCACCCCAGGCCACAGTGATTCCCTTTCTCCTCTGAACCACTCTAATAATTAGTACTTCCTACGAATGCAGCCTCATCTGTTTCATACTAGCACTGTGGGGATTAATAGAGGTTCTTCATACATGCTGTTTACTGTAATTTTAGTGCATAGCAAGAACTCATTGATGGTTAGCTGCTACTACTGTTACAAAGTTATTTCCCCCTTTGTTTAGCATGGTACTATACTGCCATAGTAGATACTCAGTAAATGTTTACTTTTAACTATGAATATGACGTTGACATAATTCTGCTAATGATATATTTGCCCATTGAGGTGGGGTTCCTGACTCGTTATGTAGTGGATATCCTAGATTGCCAACGAAGTCTGTGGGCACTCAAGAGCTGGACACCCACAAGTTCCACTGCATGAGTGGGACGGCCCTGTTATCTGTGGACCACAGATAACCCCATGTTTCAAGCTCACTTTACTTCTTGATTCCCAGACCTTCTCTCACATAGTCATGGATAGTTTAAGCCTTTTAGAAACCAAGTATGTATCCTGGGACTTCTAAGACCTTGAAGACCAGGGAAATGCCTCCATTTTAGGGGTTTCAGAAGAGGTACTTCCAGGGAAGCATGGGATAGGGAAGAATGCTCAGGGTAGACAAAGATGGGGACAGCATGGGGAGCACGGGGAACAGATTAAGCAGAGCACCTGAGCACAGAACCTTTAAATAAGTGACCTCATTGGACAACACCTACAGAACAGAAAGATATTGTTATCCTAGTGAACAGATTGTAAAACTGAGGCCTAGAGATTAATTAACTTGTCCAAAGGTGCAGAGATAATAAGTGTTTCAATATGGATTTTTAACCCCAGGTTTTCCCGATGTTGAAAGCCTGTGTTTGTGGCAGAAGTTAAATCTATTTATTTTAACTAGGTGCATTTTTATTTATATTTTATTTCATTGAATTGAATAAAAAGCATATACTCCATACACTTATATGGCGAGGTCTTCAGTTCATAATTTCAGGAATGGAAAGAAATGACTTATTTGGAATGCTGCATATAAAGTTGGCAGCTCCTCTGGATGACATGCTTGATACTGGGTCTTACTAATACTTAGAAAACAAATATTCTACACCAAATGACTTAGGGACAAGAAATCAACCTCAAAACCACTACTTTTTAAATAACATTTTATTGATTTCTTAGGAAGCGGGGAAGGGACAGAGAGAAAAACATCAATGTGAGAGTGAAACATGAATTGGCTGCCTTCTGCATGCCCCTTCTGGGGATCTAGCCTGCAACCCAGGCATGTGCCCTGACCAGGAATCAAACTGGCAACCTTTTGGTGCACAGAACGATGCCCAACTGACTGATCCATACCGGCCATGGCTAAACCAGTTTTTTGGTTGTAAAATAATATGACAAACATAAATGTATGCAGAAGATAACCTAAACTTAGCACATCCATTTAGTTCTGGAAGTTGAAAGTTTGTTGCACGTTATTTTAATCACTCCTGTAAGATCAGTTATCTGTTGGTGGTTCATCTGTGGATCTCTTGTTAAGAGTTACTTGCTCCAATACGATTTCTAAAGAAGTGTATTCTTTGCAGTATCTTTTGCCTTAGTGTTAGCTGAAGCAAAAATATCCTAAATGGGGTCATTTTTTATGTAATTATTAGCTACCCTAAGATGACAGTGACTCCATTTGGACTTATTACTGTTATTTGTCACAGATATGAACTAAAGCAACGCGGCAACCACACCACTGGAATTCTCAAGGGGAGAGATAACACTTAGTGATAATGGAAAAACTGTTCCTGCTGATGCTGTTCTACGCAAGCACCTCCCTTTCAAGTAGTCAGGAAATAACTGAAAGCTTCAATTACCTGTGTCTACAATGCTTATTATTCACTTTAATATTTGAAATAGGGGGTAATGTGAAAAAATAGCAGGTCTTTTCTGTCTAGTTCAATCAAACAAAAGCAAATAAAAATAAGCTGGAGTGGAAATAAGACTAAGGAAAGAAGAAATACATTTTTCTATTTCAACACAAAAGTGATACCGACAAAGAAGACATGAGAAATAAAAACATAAAACCTTTACTGATATCAACTGATGAAGGGTCACTCATTTATAAAGCAGAACATTAAATAAATTATGCTGCCCCAACATAAAAATGTCAGGTGCAACATGTTGAGAACATGAATTTCAACAAGATAATAAAATTCAATAGGGCTGATGGGCCTTTCAGTCTCTCTCCTATGACTTAACTGTTTACTAAAATAGAATGATTAAAGCCCTGTATCTTAAGGGTGATAAATACGCTGTAGGCTGTAATGTTCCCTGATTAATTTTACTAATGACATATCAGCTATCTTAATTTTAAGCAGCCATTATAAAATGACAGATTGCAGCGTAATGTAGCTTGAGGAAAATAAAAGTTACAGACAGACAACTAAGGAATATGGTATCACATGTTACACTGTGTAAACACATAATGCCAGACATCCTACAAGAGAAATAACTATACACCGGCATGTTCATTTTAATTTACTTTTTAGTGCCAATTACATTTCCCAACACAATTATTTTGGGATAAAACATGACATTTTACACTCCATTCAAATTTTGTATTTTAATTCCAATTCTAATCATTTATTAATCAAATATATTTAAAAATTCCTACGAAAATGTTTTCTGCTAATGTACTGGGACAAGATGGCATTCACTGGAGAGTTCATAACTGAAAACTGAATGCTGGTACTGCATTCTCCCTTTCTTTAAGAAAAATATCTGCTGATTATGCAGCCACCATGTTATAAATTTCTGCTGTAGATGATTAAGGGAGAATTTGACAATATACATATTCCTCACAACTCAAAGAAAGGGAATGGAGACTAAGATTATAGTTTTACCACAAAGCCATTAAAAGCAGTTACTGAAAGGCATTAGGTTTCAGTGAGGCTGGCTTTAGTCAGGTGGTTTCCACCCTGGCTCCATCCCAGAGGCTCACCTCCAGCCCCAGGGGTTTCAAATGGGTAATGAGGGTTGAGAATCATTGTTTCGGTCTGGCAATATAGGCAACTCCTAGGAGCTCCTTACAGAGTCAGATCTAGCCAGGCACCTTGCTAACTTTCTAATCTGAAGAAGACCGTCTTCTTCCATTTCAGTCAAACAGATTGTAACTAGAGGCTGATGGCGGGAGTGTGCAGCTGCAAGGAAGTACTGGATGTGTAGGAAAATAGAGAGTGAACATTTGAACGCTGTACAAAGGGCGGATCCAGACTTCGACTTAAGGTAGGCCATTTGTAGCCTGTTTTGCTTTTGTATCATAACTTCTCCAAACTCTCACTTTCATCTGATGGAACTTTTGCTTATTAAATATGTCATAATTGAAAGATAACTTGATGTGTTTAATTCCGAATGTCTATGTGTGAACAAAACTTCCTAGTATATAGAACCTAAACTTCGTTCATTCATTTGTTCACTCATTCATAGTATACTTATTGAGAAGCCACTATCACTAGGCATTGTTCTAGGTACGGCCTTACTGCAGAGAGCAAGAGAAAACAGAAATATCGTTCCTCATGGAGCTTATTCTGGCATGGGGTTTCTGAATAAGCAGGTAGACAAAGCTTCATTTCTTTTTATCAACAACATTTTGCTCATCTACATAGAATAACTTGAAACTTTTATAGCGATAAACACAATAAAATGAGAAAAGATAAGATGAGGAAAAAATGAAAGTAAGAAAGCAGTGATATTATAACCTTGGTAAACTCTAAATGAATACAGACAAAATAGCCTGAAGGGTGGTTAGAATAATCAAAGGTAAAATAAATTGCAACAGATATAAAATAAAATAAAAAACTTCAATCCATTCAAAACCATGAAAATTAAACTCCTTTAAAACAGTGATCCTGGTGTGCATTTTAAAGTCACTGGAGGTGGGGCTCCCCACATGACAGAGAAGCTTTGCAAATCCTCTCCCTTCCCAACATCCTGGACACTGGGAAATATTGTTGGAAATAACCATTACTGCCCCCTTAAATAAATAACAGTTTCCGCTTCAAGATAATTTATGTTGGTTGGATCACTTGAGTCCTTTGTTGTCTCTGGTCTATAAATATCCTGTGTTTCTGCTCTCCCCTCCAGCCCTTTTGCTCATCCACAGTGACACGTTTACTCTTTTTATGCACCTAAGATGGTTTCATACCATGATTCTGAATTTCCCCCATTAGCACTGGTAGATTATTTTTGAAAAGAGAGATTATTTTTGAAAGAAGTTTTTTTTTTTTTTTGTCAACCCAATGTGCTTCATATGGCTCAGATGTTCATGTCAGGCCTCAAAGACATCCTCCTACATCTATAAAAAAATTATGATAGAAACTCCACCTAACAATGGAAATGCCCAGAGACATGGAATGGGGTAAAATCGAGGACTTCCGAAACCTCTCATTAGTGGGGAAAACACATAGGCACAGAAAGCGGCAAAGTCTGCACTAGAAGACTACAGCAGTTAAAAGAAAAGGGGAAGCTAACGACATGGCAGATCTGAAGCAGCCCTGTCCAGAGGATCACATGGCATTCCTTCCTGGGAACCAGGAGCCTGTCCCACGCTTCCTGGTGTGCTTCTGAATCAGGGTCTGCAGCAAAGAGACTATTTCGTTTAACTTTTTAATTAACGTGTGTCCTTGCTGACAGACATTGTGAATGGGGTACTTTTCCCTTCCCATTATGGCTTAGACTTTAGATTTAATTACTGTGGAAATGAATCAAGAAACATGACTTCAGGCACTGCATTTTAAATGCCAGCAGAGTAACAATGTGACTTCTCTATTTTAAAGTATCAGTGTCATCCCGTCTTAATGATAAGTGATATCAAAATAATTTTAGGAAGGAGCTACCAACCTGGAGACCCTGCAACTCACGGGAAGATCACCTGTTAGTTGCAATTTGGAAAGGTTTTCTTTGGATAATGACTTAGTTTTATTTTGTGTGTATTCATAACTACTCAGATATAAAGAAACTGTCCTCTTCAAGTGCTATATAGGATAAAAACAACAGTCTGTTCACTTAGATTTAAATGAGTTGATGAGATAGAACCTCCATGTATATTGTAAAAATGTAGCCAGAATCTCTTCTACTGCCTAAAATGAGTCTGGGGAATATTTAAAAGTATATTATCTTTCATGTCATGAGTGAAAAGCCATGGAAATGCAGTGAAGTTATTAAGTGGTTAGTTCTCCAGTAAAATATGCATTTGCAAAACAAACCAACCAACAAACAAAAGAACAACAAAAACCTTAAAATGATTTTAAAAGAAAGGAAGTGAAAGACAAGTGGATACCTTCTCATGCAGTCCAGTGCTCGGATGAAGAAGTCCTTGTGCAGCTGGTGCTCGTCTCTCAGGATGGAGCACTGTTCAAGCGTCACTGACATTGACGTCCTGTCTTTGGCACTTTTACAACAGGTGAAACGAATACCATTTAGTTTGCGACAAATCTGTAACACAGATGGACAAGCCGTTTATTGTTCTTTGGCTGGTTACTCTAGGGTGGAACTCCTAAACTCTTCTTGTCTCAACACACTAAATTTATGTTAATATGTGATAGTTACGGTTGGTTCGATCTGCCCTATTGAATGTAAAACCACAGCTGGTCGTTTCAAAAGCCAGTGTAACAGATTTTATGTAGTTTGTATGGTGTGAGGCGTGGGACTGTTGAAACCACATGGGTGGTCAATATCCAGCAGAGGCAGCAATGCTCCCTGGAAGGGGCCCAGCTGCAGTGGATAACCCTAATGATCACAGCTTAGGAACAACACCTTAATTGTGAAGGGGCTCAGACACTTGATTTGAATCCTAAATAACTAATGTTGTCTTACTTTTAAGCAACCTTTGCTAGTCTTGGTATTAATGTTAGAAAATTTCAAACATCTACATGGTACCAGCAGAGCAGATGAAGGAACTTCTAACCACTTATCAATACAACTAATAAGAATAAGGACACCTCCCCTTCCCCCCCCAAAAGATAGCCACTGCTAATTGCACATCTACTGTGTACCGGTGCCCTGCTAATACATTTCATATAGGTTTGAAATTTAATTAACTGCACATGAACCCTGGAGGAAGGTATAATTATTCTCATTTTACAGGCAAGGACATCGAGGTTTGGAGAGGTTAAGTAACTTGTGTACAACACTGTCCAGCCAGGATGTTAATGTAAGTCCACCTAACTCTAAGAATCAAGTCGTTAGCTTCCATTCTATTCTGTGTTTATCTGTAATTCCTTCTTTTTGCTATTCTGCCATAAATCAGGAGAAGCATTAATCTCTTTTCTCATCACCTCATGGTTAACAGGTGAATCATTCCATTCTTTTCTCTTCCATATCCCTTGGTAGAGCCCTGATACCAGATACCAACAATCAACTTTAGCATCAACATGTAGTTAACATAAATCTGACATAATACAGGCCTGCTTTATTATCTGCCATCAAGGAGGCCTTCACAGTTGCCTTAACTGTTTTGAGAAGAGGATATAATAATACAGTTTATCAAGGTTTTATACCATATTTTAATGGTGATTCTTAGCCTAGGATTTACCAGTCCTTATTATTTACCAGTACCTTATTTGGTACTTTCTCATTATTTCCAGTAGAAGTGACTAGAGAACTGTGAAAGCATGATTTCACCATACAATAAATTTCCATTTAGAGAATTCCAATCCATTCAAATAAATAGTATTTCAAAAAATTTAATATAAAATAACAAAGGTTGGGCTATATTCATGGTAATAAAATATAAATCTTGCTATCTACTTATCAGATATGATTTTTTAAAAGAATGAATTTTCAAATACTATATTATCACTATTATTTGTGACATCCTACTAAGAATACTGAGTGTTCTAAATTTAAAATTGAAAGGAAGCAGGGCCATTTCATCAGAGTAGACAGGCTGCATTTTTACAACACTTTTTAATTATATGAGGTTAATTTAACATATCTGATTGGCATTTGATCTTCAGAGTCTCATTTTTATTTTTTAAAATGTAGTTAAGATAAAACCAAAAGCTTTATCTTTTTCAATTAGAATGTTAAAGCTTATCAAAAGCAGTATTTTCATCAATAGATTTATAGAAGGGGAAAGGAAATAGAAGCAGAAGTAAAAGCTTTTTTGAAAATGTCAAAAGGGATTTCTATATTTCTTCATTTTAAGAGTATTATCATGGGCCTTGGTTTACAGGATATTGAAACTGAGGTATCAGCCTACAGATATGCTATTAATAATAAAGTTAATATTCCCACAGAATGCCAAATTTCCATGCTGTGCATATGTGTATTCATCAAGACAGGTACTTTCACACAAAGGGAAGTTGTGAGTAAGCCACATTTGGCCGGTATATGAATTTTAGAACAGTATTTCGGAAATGAATGGAATTAATGGGAAAACTTTTTTATATATTCAAATGGGAAAGTACATATTCTAAGAAAAAATATACATTTGTGTTTGCATGTGTGCATCCTTCACTTTCCTATTTACATAATTGCATGGTATGTATATAATGACATGTATCTGTCCCCAAGTTGCCAGATAGCCTTGGTAAATGATCAGACTTCCTTCAAGCTACCATGTTATTAGGGAAAGAGCAAAAATAACTTACAATCTGCCTTTGTGAAATTTTTGTGAGAATTAACAAGCATAGTAGTGTTTGAAGATATAAAGAGCAGTCACACTGGGGAAAAAACTATTAAAACAACCTTCCTGTAATGCACTATGGTGCTAAATGGGACCAGTGTAAATGAGCTGCCTGAAAGCCATGTTTCATATTGTTACCTTTGATGTTCTTCCCTGGGGCTCTAAGGGGGCATGAAGGGAAACTAAAGCTGCTTTCCTCTGCCTTGCTCTTGGTAAGTTATTTTATCTTTCAACTTATGGTAAATTATCCATTCCTTTTCCACAGAAGAGAGGAAATAATATAGGATTATAAAGTAAGCACTGACAGTAGGGGGAAAGGCTCTGTCTGAAACACTATTGATAGCGAATGAATAGAGTATGCTAGCTGTTGGGTTAACCTAACTCCAAATTACAAGAGTAATGCTGAGAATAACTACACACATGGAATTCATCATCGAGAGCTCCAAGGTTTGCCTTTCCTAATGAAAAGATCCATTCCTTAGGGTCTGAATGTTTAGCAAAACTTGTAAGATTATCTGAGCTATGCCTGAAATGGTTGTCAGATAAGAGCTTGCAAACCACAGGCAAGATGCTCTTGCTCACTCTTGTAGAAATCTGGGGTGGGAAAGCAGGAAGATCTTCTACCCTGAGGGTGTCATTAACTGAGAAAGAACCATACCATATATAGCTCATTACCCTGAGAGCAATCTGCCAGTAATACATTCTATGCCAATATCTAAATTAGCAAACACATTTACAAACTCATTAATTGAACAATATGTCCAGAAGCCTTACTGAGGCTTTAAGTCAGAGATCTGATAACTACATTCTGTTGAAATCATAAGTCTCTAGAGCATGAGATGGGCTGAAACATGCAACATCAAGAAAATTGAAGACACTTCCTTCTAACCTCCAAGTGTCAAACATATCCAAGATTTGTGAGAAAAGCCAATGAGAAGGATTCTTTCTCATTGAGTTTATCTTGTTCCAATTTGTGTTCTAGTCTACTGATAGCACTATGACAGTGCTTTATTGCCGGGGTCCAACCCCAGCAGGTCCAGGGGTTCCCAAAGGCGTAGATGGAGTCGGCGAAGAAGGAAGGACACGGAGACAGTGTTCAGTTGATCAGCAGCCTAGCCAGCATCTCCAGCCAAGTTCTGGTCTGGATCTCCAGAGAGGTTCTGCCGTTTATTGTCTTGTTACATCCGTATTTATCCCAGTTGACTTTAATCCTGTCAATTTCTATTACAAAGGTTAGGGCGTTTCTTATCTCCATTCCAGGGAGTAAAGATTATGTAGCTTAAGCATGATTGTTTGTAGTGATTAACTACCCGCCTGGCACTTAGTTAAGGAGTTTCATCCCCTCCCTGACTTCAGGGAAAAATTCCTACCTGGGAAAACAACCTTTCTCGGAGAGGTGACCTTGGTTAAAACACACAGTGCTAAGGGGAGCAAACATATTAAGAACAGTATGCTATATACGCCATTGAAACATATGCTGTGCAGATGTTTCTTTCCTGCAGCGACTGTGTCAAGCAGCAAGGATGGACCGGCTTCCGGCACTTTATCTCCTAGACAATGGAAGATGACATCTGGTAACTCAGAGTGCAAATGCTGGGCCCTATCGAGTAGACACCCAATATTGATTGCTGGTCCTCACGGTGACAGTGAGTAAGGTCTAACAGGACAGTGCTTACCGTTGCAGCTAGCCACATGATTTCTACATTCTTCCTCTTTTTGGCTTGGATATTTTGATGGAGATTTTCTAATAATCCTTTTAAATCATTTTGTTCATGAAAATGTGAAATGTCTGAAAAAAGGACAAGAAAAAGAAACAGTATTAAGCTGCTCACAAAATTTTCCTCAATATATTTGCAAATGCAATCGATGACAACAAGTGGTGTTATTTGGAGCAGACTATGTAAGGATAATCATACTTATTAATCCTCTAGTTTTATTCTTTATTTCGACACATGACTCGGTTTCCCTATTCTGTGTAATTGTGGTAATGTCAACTAGTCTCATATAATACCAGTGGTTCTTCCTAATGCTGCGACACTTTAAGACAGTTCCTCATGTTGTGTTGACCCCCAACCATAAAATTATTTTTGTTGCTACTTCATAACTGTAATTTTTCTACTGTTATGAATCATAATGTAAATATCTGATATGCAGGATATATTTTCATTGTTCATGACCCACAGGTTGAGAACCATTGCATACTAACAAGAAAAACATTCTTTTTTAAAAAATTGATTTGAGAGAAAGAATAAGGGAGAGGGAGAGAGAAACACCAATCAGGAATCAAACCCACCACCTCTTAGTGTATGGGATGAAGCACCAACCAACTGAGCCACACCGACCAGGGCAAGAAAAACATTCTTAATGATGATGACTGCTTCAATCATAGCATGGCATAGATGGATATAACCTTCCATTTTTTATTACTGAATAGCTAGTCTGAATCAAGAGACTATATGGGGTAAATATAAAAATCCTGCAAAACACTGATTTAAGGCAACCTCATGTCAAGATTCTTAGGAGATTTTTTTCACAACGTTCACAGTCAGAGGCAGAGTCAAATAAAAAACCTAGTCTCCCAACTCCTATGCCAGTAATTAATTTTCCCCAAATCTGTGCTAGTATCTTCACAATTAACTATGGGTATTAAAAGCAATCATCTTAACACAATGGACCAGCTTCTTCAGAATTCTGAGACTCCAGAATAAAGCATAATGATTTTTCAAAATAATTTAGTTTCATTGTTGACATGGAGATATTTTTAATCAGTCATTTTAAACCACCTACACAGCTCCTAAATATAAAACAAATGGCTATCCTTTTCCCATAAGGATAGTGCTCTAGCATAGACAGACATGCTATTCCTTGTAATTTCACCCCCTCTCCCCATTGCATGCTTTTTAGAAGGGATCATTTTGATGTGCTTACAGTTTTCAAGTCACTATTTCCATGTCTGTCATGACAAAACTTGCCTTATTCAGAGCACATCCCTATCAATCCAACACTTTACTTGCTGCCAAGTTTTTTTCAACATGACAAAAATCTTGCAGGCCACAGAAACTCAGATCTGGTTCTTGAAAGAAGTATCATAAGTAATGACTAGTTTGTAGATTAATAGATGAGCTTTCAAGATATAATGATAGAGCCTTACATAGCCACTGAAAATCATGGTACCAATAGAACATAGATTGGTTTTAGTCTGAAAATCAGTCTCCTAAAATGTAAATATAGCCAATAAGTTTTGCTTTTTGCTCCTCACTCCTGCATTCCTCTAACAACAAACTTAGAGCAACTAATCTCTATGCCTATCTCCATAGGAATATTATTTATTCAAATGGGGTTGAATAATGTAATAAAAAAGGTGAAAATACAAAAATGTTCATCGCTTTGTTTAATATTTTTTAAAAATTTAAATTTCAAAGAGAGAACAGTAAACTGTTACATCGTGCTGCAATGTAATATATAAGTAAAATAAATAAATGCTGTATGTAACATCATAAATATATACAAAACATGTTGAGTAAACATTGCAAATTATAGCAGGATTCATATAAGATAACAGCAATAATATAAAGTTAAATGTGCAAAGCTGTACCATATTTTCTATGGTTGCATACATTTGGAGTAAGAAAGTGTATGAGAATGCAAAACACCAAATTCAGGGTATTGATTTGCTCAGAGGCAGGAGGGTTAGAGATGGAAACCAGACAGGGCTTCCCCTTTAACTGAAAATATTTCTTTTCTACAAAATCTGTGAGGCTGAAGGACAAGTTCCCTAGTGTTTGTTATTTGATGATCTGTTTTTTGTTTGTTTGATTGAAACTTTCATAATTGTTTTTAAAGAAAGCACCCAGCCAAAATTCTAGAAAAGTGATTTCTAGTGCCAAATCTTGCTCCAACTTTGATGTGTGGTCTTGGGCAAGTTGCTTAACCCTCTGTCCCTATTTTCTCAACTGCAAAATAAGGACAAGAACCCTGTCAAGTTTAATTGACTTGCAGTGGAAAACAATTAATAAAAGTCTTGGCAGAAGAGGCTACATCATTAAATTCTGTGTCAACTCTGAAAAACAGAGGAAGACATTCATAGCTCTTAAGAGAGTTCATAGCCTCGGATAGGATGCCAAGCTTCTCAAAATTTATCCAAAGTAGAAAACATTCTCTTACACATACACAGGTGCACAGAGACCACGATCAAGAACATTCACAAAACCAGAGACTGACTCCCATCGCCTCCCAGTGGAACAGAACAGCCAAGTACACATGCACTTTGGAGTACACCCTTTCTCCTTGTTTTGTCAAATGGGGCTTCTTCAACAAGAGTTCTGAATCGGACATTGACCTGAATCAATGACAGGGTGTTGAGTGATGAACAGGAATAGGACTGTGAACTCTCAGCTGATCGAACTGTAACACTAATGAGGCCAAGGCAATAGCCTCATCCATCCACTCATTGTCAATTATTTTAAGTTGTCAGAGTCTCAGATGAAATGGAAATGAATCCCAGCACCTGTTCCACTCACTTCCCACTGCATAGCAGGCATAAAATCTACTTGGGATCAATCACGTTCTCACTCTGAAGTCAATCGATACAATTCCATCACCCTTGAAATCAGGACTAGTTCAGGGATGTGCATCTAAATCTAAGCCAGTCAGAACTTGACTCTGACCTGGGCAATTGTTGCAGGGGTATGGATGCAAGTGATCTGTGATGTTCCAGGTGAGGGAGGCTCAGGACTCTGTAAAACGCAAAGGGGAAGAAAAGCTCTTTGGTTGAGGATGGGAATAGTTCACGGCAGCCATCCTTGAGTCACAAAGGGACAGTGTCAACACTAGGAGTAGCAGAGCAATGAAATGGGGTGGGGGAAATCATTTTAATATTGCAGAGCCACTAAACCCATTATATATTGGACAGGGATATGAAATATTGTAAAGATAGTTTACAATATTCAGCTCACAAAAGGCCCTGGGTGTTTTTCCTTCTTAGCTCACAGGGCCAGGCAGCCCTCCCTTATAGGGCTGACACAGGACTCAACTAGTGGAAGCATTCCAATAGACCTGGATGACAATACCCTTCTCCTTTGTTTGGGAAAAGTGCAAGAAATGGACATTATCAAGAGACAAGAGAGAGGTCTGAGATGATAAACTAATACTTGCTTACTCCTCATTTAAAGGATAGAGAAAGAAGCATTTCGTCCAACCAAATCACTATCACATTTGCTCCAAATCATATAGCAAATGTGATGGTGACTCTAAAACATGGAATTGTTTGTGCTAGTGATTTATAGAAGTGCTTTATTTTATTTTATTATTTGCTAACCCCAAATTTAGGTGTCTCAGTGATCTAGGTGAGCATGAAAGGGGCCTTGAAAGGTTTCTGAGGTCATGCAACCCAATGGGAAGATCAGAGCAAGAAGAGAGAGAAGCGTCATATCTGCCCCACCAGAGTCTCTGCAGTTGGTCAAAGAGGCCAGGTAGGATGTGAAGGGAAGTACATCCTGATGGTTTAGTGTGCCTTAGCGTCAAGGCAGAGAGAACAACCGTCTGAGAGCTACATCACTATTCAAAGATGTGGAAGGAGAAATCCACAGCACATAGTACCCAGATAGAGCCAACAGACCTCCCGGCTGTCAACAGTTCCGGCACCAATTTCAGATATTTACTTCTCGATTCAGATGAAGACAGCAAAGATTTACAGGACGTGGCTTTTCCATTCTTAGGATCTCCATACTCGGCTCAAATAAAGCCCTTTCCCATTAATTACTAATGCAAAATAGTTTTTATATCATTAAGTTTTCAAGTAATTAACAAATTTGAACTTTATCAGTATGCTGGCTACCAAAGAATTTCCCTGTACTAAATTTCATTTTGGCATTAAAATATTTTATGTGAAATAAAATAAACCTGCAGGTGAAATTTTCTAACTACACATTCACACATGGGTATACATATGCCATTATGATATTTTAAGGCAAGAGTCACTGTGTTCTGAAAAGATATAATCACTCCGCCACCTAAGATGGTTCAAACTAAGTGTCAGAATAGAGATCAGTGAACAGTGAGTGATTCAGTGACCGGTAGACTTTTATTACAGCTTTTGGTTAAAAATATAAAAATATTTCTTACTTTATTAAAACCTGGTATCTTATCATTGTGAATACCTCAATATCCCAACATATTTATAGTACTTATGGATGAACTCCAAAGACATTCTTGATTCTCTGACTTTGGACTGCTCAAATGCTATGTGCTTAATTTTATGGGAAAAAAGAACTGTGGAACTGAACAATGGAAAAGAAAGAAAGAAAGAAAGAAAGAAAGAAAGAAAGAAAGAAAGGAAGGAAGGAAGGAAGGAAGAAAGAAAGGGAGAGAAGAAGGAAGGAAGGGAGGGAGGGAAAATAAAAGAAGAACCACAGGTGTAAAACATATTTCTATAGGCTTAGATGCCTTAATAGTTTTTCACATAAATATTGCAATAAGTATATGTGATAAACTGGTTCCTTATTTTATATCACTTTATATCCCCTATTGAAGTTGTATTCTATCTGATTTTCTCCTTGGATATGCATGATGCATCTGATGTAGCTTACAAATAAAAAACCTAAAACTTTACTAAAGTCTTTTACATGGTCAAGAATGACACAAAATTTCTATTGGACTCAACTGAGATTTCTAATGATAAGTTCCTTATTTTTACTTTTGGTATTGTCCAGTGGCACTGACAATGTCCTAGCACAGTGATGGCAAACCTATGACATGCGTGTCAGAGGTGACATGCAAACTCATTTTTTTGGTTGATTTTTCTTTGTTAAATGGCATTTAAATATATAAGATAAATATCAAAAATATGTCTTTGTTTTATTATGGTTGCAAATATCAAAAAATTTCTATATGTGACAGGGCACCAGAGTAAAGTTAGGGTTTTTCAAAATGCTGACACGCCAAACTCAAAAGGTTCACCATCACTGTCCTGGCATGACCAGCCGGACACATTCAAGAGAGCAACCAGGGTAACGAGGCAGGTGTGGACCATGCCACCTTGCCAATCAGCTATGTTGGTTCAGAGAATCTCAAAATTGCTCTCACATCACCAGCACGTGCTCCTTTCTTCCATTGACCTCTATATCCGACCTCTCCTGAAGATTTATAATCAAGCAATTATTATTGTTTTCTATAACTCTCAGACTTACAATCAGGAGGCATCTTTTCCATAAATATCGTGTAATATTCTTTTAGAAGTTCAAAATTTTCCTGATTAATACTTTCTTGCAAAGAAACATCTCCAAACCTAAAAAGAGAAAAAAGAAAACAGTAATAAGTCATAAAATAGCACCTGAAAGGAACACATTTCATCTTTCCTTTTAAAATAGATGGCTAAAGTTGCCTAAGGACTCTCCTTTATTTTATCTTATTTTTTTTAGAGAGAGGAAGGGCGAAAAGAGAGAAATATTGATGTGAGAGCTTCACATTGATCAAGGCCTCCTGCATGACCCCTACTGGGGATGGAACCCACAGCATGGGCATGGAATCCAACCAGCAATGTCATGGTACACAGGACAATGTTCAACCAACTGAGCCACACTGGCCAGGGCAGGAGTCTCCTTTTTTTTTTTCTTTTTTCTTTTTTTTTTTCAGAAAATGTTGCACAATAGTGATTTCAAACACATCCCAGTCACCACTGGCCCTGAGTCATTCCACCAATCCCCTTGACACACCAAAATATTTTCATAATCACCAAATATAAACTTGAATGAAACATCAAGTCTAAAACACCAGCCCCTGTACTTGTACATAACTGATATTCACTTAATGTTGGTCTTCCCACCTCTGCAGGACTATATCTCTGAGATATAGATAACTTTCTTCTCTCTTTTTATCCCTCCAATCTTCCTCTTCACCCATGAGACTTGAGGAGAGGTCCAGGACTGGACTCTAGGCTGCATATAGACTTACTAGAGGCCCGGTACACAAAAATTGGTGCACTCAGTGGGGGGGGGGGGGGGTCCCTCAGCCTGGCCTGTGCTCTCTCACAGTCTAGGACCCCTTGGGGGAGGACCACCTGCTGGCTTAGGCCTGCTTCCCAGGGGATTGGGCCTAAGATGGCAATCAGACATCCATCCCTCTGGCAGCCCGACAGCCCTCGGGGGATGTCCACTTGCCAGCGGGGAGCAGACCTAAGCTGCAGTCAGACATCCTTAGCACTGCTGAGGAGGCAGGAGAGGCTCCCACTACCTCCTCTGTACTGGCAGCCTTCAGCCTGGCTTGTGGCTGAGCAGAGCTCCCCCATGTGAGAGCGCACTGACCACCAGAGGGCAGCTCCTGCATTGAGCGTCTGCCCCCTGGTGGTCAGTGTGTGTCATAGTGACCAGTCATTCCCAGTCGTTCTGCTGTTAGGGTCAGTTTGCATATTACCCTTTTACTATATAGAATGGAGGCCTGGTGCACGGGTGGGGTCTGGCTGGTTTGCCTTGAAGGGTGTCCTGGATCAGCGTGGGGGTCCCGCTTGGGTGCCTGGCCAGTCTGGGTGAGGGGCTGAGGGCCGTTTTCAGGCTGGCCGGGACTGAAGCTCCCAGCCTCTCCTTTTTTTCTTTTTTTTTTTTTTATTCTGGGATTTATTTACCTTCTATAATTGAAACATTGTTGCCATCACTGGCGCTCCCAGCTCTGATGCCACGGCCAGCTGAAAGCAGGTATCGGTGGTTTGTTTAGCTTCTATAATTGAAACATTGTTGCTTTCGGGCTCAGAGCCGGGTCGCAGCAGGCGGGGAACCTTGGCTTCCTCCATCACTGGAGCAAGCAAGCCTCCTGTTCGCTTCAGCTGCGTGGCTGCCGGCTGCCATCTTTGTTGGCAGTTAATTTGCATATCGCCCTGATTAGCCAATGGGAAGTGTAGCGAAGGTACGGTTAATTACCCTTTTTGTCTTTTATTAGATAGGATACACACTGACAAGGGCACATGCACAGCCCTCCAACCTCTCAGGGAGTAGTTCCGCCAGTATTTTTTTCTGTCCATACCATGAAGGCCTATACCCTCTGCACTGGTGCTCTTCTGCCTTTTTCTCAAGATAAAACTTTCTACATGTATATTACATATCTTATGTTTTCAATAAGCATTTCCTAGGTTTAAATTAGGGGTTGGGAACCTGTTTTCTGCCAAAGGCCATTTAGATATTTATAACATCATTCGAGAGTCATACCACAATCTCAACTTAAAAATTAGCCCGCTATATTTGGTCGAACATTTAATTAATTCACCCCTAATGCCTTGGCAGGGTCCAACCAAATGATTTTACAGGCCTTCTATGGCCCATGGGCCAGAGATTCCCCACCCCTAGTTTAAACTAAAAACCTACTTCTCTCTCTCTAACAGAAACAGACTCATACAGAGAACATACTGAGCGTTGCCAGTGGGAAGGGGGTTGGGAGACTGAGTGAAAAAGGTGAAAGGATTGAGAAGTACAGATTGGTAGTTACAAAATAATCATGGGGATGTAAAGTACAGCATAGGGAATATAGTTAGTAATATTGTAACAACTTAGCATGGTGCCAGGTAGGTACTAGAAATATCAGGGCAAACACTAGTTCTAAAATATCTGATTGTCTAACCGCTATTCTAGTACACTTGAAACTAATACCAAATAATATTTAATATAAACTGTAATTAAAAAGAAATTAAAAAATAAATAGAAAGAAAACCTGAATATCAATCTTATACCTGATGCTTACCTCTCAGCAAGAGTTTGCTGTTCATTGATTCCAACGTTAAAAAGTACGGGATGTACGTGAAGTAACTGCCCTTCTTTGATCTGCAGAGGTAGAGTCTCAAACATCCTTGCTGGAAGCTTCACCTCCACCACGTAATGTTCACTGAAGCAAGTGAAGGACAAAGAGAGAAAGTATTGCTTATTTCATTCGTTTTTATGTTATTTTAGATTCATTGGAAACAAACAATAAAACAGTTGGAATATAGCACTGATTTAGGTTTGTGGCTGCTATCTGCTTATTTTCTGTTATTAATTCATTCAATACTCATTTCATTCACTTCTGTACTAAATTACTTGGCATAAAGGATTGTTTACATGTTTGATTTCTCTCCATTGTTCCGAGTTCCGGTAGGAAAGAAAGAGAGTTTCAGTTCATTGTTGTGTATCAGTGGTATGTGCATAAGAACCTCAATATTTGTTTTATTGATTTAGTTATTTTAAAAAACCAACGGATATCAAGAACAACAAAGTAATTCATGATACATTTCTTAATATAGTGAATCTAAGAAGCCGAATAATTTATAACATTTTTAATAATTATGGCCTGATATTATTGATGAACCTCCCTCTTTGTGATGGCCTGATGCAAATGCAATAGTTTCATTATTTAAGGCAAACCGTTGGGAGTTCCTTATCATTTTGCAACATTAGCATATCACAGGTGGATATTTTTGGAAATTGGAAATTTCCATTAAAAAATACTCCTAACAGACTGTCGAATCTCCGAAGGTGGGTAGGAAGAAATCAACCAAAAACTTGTATGCATATATGCATAATCCATGGATACAGACAATAGTCCCCTGGGGCAGGGGCAGGGCAGGCTAGAAGGGGTCAGTGGGGATAAAAAGCAGACATATGTAATACTTTCAACAATAAACATTAAAAAAACAAAAAACCCCACAAAAACACTACTCGTAGTGTTTAGTGTTGAAAATTTAAATTAGGATTAATAAAATATGGTCACCATGAATATCTACTTGTATGTTTTGAAACTTGACATCTTCTGATGCAGTGTGAATTGAATATAGAAATATAGTTTTACCCAGAATTTAGAAAAATCCATATGATTCCAGAACTATATAGACTGCTGGGATTGTAATACATGTATTTGAAAAACAAGCACAGGACAATCAAAGGATCTCTTTATGAAATCTCTATAGTTTCTCCTATGCATGTGGCTAACCAATTATCGCAGCAACATTTTTGGAAAAGATTCTCCATTGATTTGTTTTGGCACCTTTGTTGAAATTGACTGACCCTAAAGGTAATACTTTATTTCTAGACTCTACATTCTGTTCCACTGATCTATACGTATATACTTATGCCAGTACCACATGGTCTTGATTATTGTAGCTTTATAGTTAGTTTTGAAAACAGAAAGTATAAGTCCTCCAGGTTTGTTCTTCTTTTATAAAAGTTATAAAAGTGTTCTTGGTTTTACGGGTTCTTTGTATTTTCATGTAAACTTTAGAATTAGATTGCCAATTTCTACAAAAAAATACAACCGAGATTTCAAGCTGTGGAGAATTGCCATCTAAACAATATTGAGAATTCTAATTTGTGAACATGGACTGTCTTTCCACTTATTGAATCTTATTAATTTCTCTAAGCAATGTTTTGTGTGTTCTGTGTACAGTTCTTGGAGTACTTGGTTGAATTGAGTCCCATGTAATTATTCCTTTTTCATGCTGTTGTGAATAAAATGATCTAAATCACCACTGTTTCTGACAACTTTTCAGGAGTGTACTTTTTTCTGCTTTCCAATCCGAATTGTTAGCCCCCTCCTCTGGTAATGAAACTGCTGGTTTTCATGGGCTATCTTCCTCTGGTAATGTTGTGCAAATAGAGCTGAGGTTGCAGGAAGCAACCTGCCAACAAGGTCACAGACTCCAACTGTCTTATCCCAATGCTCACAAGTTTTCCATCAATGAATGCTTCTAAATTTGTGTGTGCATTATTCCCTTAGTCCTAAGAGGACCATCTTAGACAATTCAGTCCATTTGAAATGTTGCTTTCTGAAGAGAGGATCTGCCAAGCTGTGCACTTAGCCATTCTAGAAGTCCACATCTGTATGATGACTTCTGAATTTAGATACAGCCTGAAGAATCCCCTCAGAAACAGCATCCTGTACTCTGTCTATATACAATGGCCTGGTAAGCTCCCCTCATACATTGTGATAAAAATATCTGTTTCTCCCTTTTGATAATAATCTTTAAAGTATTATACAGTGGTACTATTTTCCAGGTATATGCATGAGCAATTTTACTCCTCTTTCTTCCAATGAATGGTAAATTAAGCATTAGTTGGCACATGAAATATTTAGTTTTATGAGAATGTGCTGTTTCTTTATGTATAAGTAGCCACCTTTCATTCAACCACCTCAAGTCATCCATCACGCAAAATTATCAGACGTTTACTAAAGTCAAGAAAACAAGATTAGCTTGAACTTACTTAGTCTCCTCTTCATCTCTCTCTAACATGAGCAGGACTTTCTCTATTATAGTATTCTCATATTTATTCACTGTGCTCAGAAAATGTTTTCAAATTTCAAATACCATCAGGAAGCATAGAAAAGCGCTAACAGCAGAATGGTTAAAACTTGGAGGACTTCTGATTGAAATGATTTACCATAGGATATAATTTTTCTGTTGGAGCTCTATACTACACAGCATCATCTTCTTAATTATTTCTGATATTCTGCCTATCATATGCTGACCTTCGAAGCTATTTATTTAAAGCCATTCTCAGAAATCTCAGTCTGGGAGTGAATTGTCAAAAATAATTAAGAAAAATGGTGGCATATGCCCCTGATATAGAAATACATCTTTTCTAAAATGTTGCTGCCTTTAACAGAATTTAATATGAAGTCATCTCAAGAATTATGATGCTATTAACCAAATGATTCTAGCAAACGTAAAAATATCCAGAGCTTTATACTGGATAGTAATAAAGAGGAAAATATTCTCTTCATGCAAGCTGGTATTTTGAAGTCCTCATATTTCACAGAGAAGCAATGCCATACTCACCTCACTACAGTACAATTTACAGTCAGGAGACTTCTAGGAGTTTTTAAAGATATTCCCCTATCATGTCACCTACATTTATTTCTCACCAACAAGGAAAAGAGAAAAAAAAATTCCAGAGCAAACCTTACTTCTCCTCAGCTCCTTCATCAATAGCCAATTCAAATATCTAACAAAGCTTGGTCTTTGGGAAATGGGCACCACTTACCGTCTCCCTGTTATAACTGGCAAGACATCATTGGATTTGGCTTCAATTATTTTAAATGCAACTTTCTTCAAGTCTGAAATGCCAACAGCCATGTCCTCCAGCATTCCGATTTCATCACCTAAATGAGAGAAAGGAGCCTGGTTACAAGTATAATATATTTTTAAAAAATATATTTTTATTGATTTCAGAGAGGAAGGGAGAGGGAAAGCGAAATAGAAACATCAATGATGAGAGAGAATCATTGATTGGCTGCCTTCTGCACACCCACTACTAGGGATTGAGCCTGTAACCCAGGCTTGTGCCCTGACTGGGAATTGAACCGTGACCTCCTGGTTCATTGGTTGATGCTCAACCACTGAACCACACCAGCCAGGCACAAGCACTCTATTTGAAGAAAGTGTCCCTGGGTAGTCTACCTCACTGCTGGGATTTGTTCTAGCATTTTAGTAAAGGAGTTTCTGAATGAAACGAATCCATTCTCAATGCTTTTCCTCAGAGGCTGAAAGTTTTCATCAGTGAAATAAGAGCCATGTCAACGGACTCCAGCAGTTCACGGGCCCTTTGAGGGAAGAAAGAATGCGCTCATTTGCTCGGAGGCAGCAGCGATGTTTTGACTGTTCTATGAAACAAAGTGTCCTGCAGTTTCTTTCCATTGGCAGGACTGATCTTTGATTTCTAGAAATAATAGAAATGGCTGAATTGAAGATCATACCTAGGCTCATGCTAGTTTTATATCTCAATACACTGGCAAATAAAGCCTAAGGAGGAGGTAATCAAGTACCATTCTAATCAGCACTGCCCAATAGAAATAGAATGTGAGCCACATATGTAATTTTCCATTTTCTGAGAGTCAGAAATCTTTTTATTTATTAATTTCAGAGAGAGAGGAAAAGAAAGAGAGAAAGAGAGACAGAAAAACATCAATTTGTCATTCCACTTATTTATGCATTCGTTGTTTGATTCTTGTATGTGCTCTGACTGGGGAATCAAACCACAACCTTGGCATATTAGGAGGATGCTCTAATCAACTGAGCTGCCCAGCCAGGGCTCAGTAGTCATATTTTAAAAGATTAAAATAAAAAGGTTAAATTCATTTTAATAATATATTTTATTTTAACTCAATATCTCTAAAATATAATTCCATTGATAAATCGATATAATCAAAATAAATAATTAGTTATTAATATAAAACTCTTTTTTTAAACTAGTTGTTAAATCTGGTATACGTGTCTTATACATACTGATTTGAACTAGATAAATTTCAAGTGCTCAATAGCCATACCAGGCTACGAATTGAACAGTGCAGTTCTAGGTATTAGAGGGTTGGACTTTAAAAATCCAGTTCTTGAAACTATGTTGGCAAAGAGCCTTTTCTATTAAAAAGCCAGATAGCTGCTTAGGTCTCCACCATGAAATAATTTATAATTCTATTTTCATAACATAATGGAGGGGAGTACAGTTACAAAGTGAATGCAAGGAATGAAAAGTTAGATTACTTCTGGAATGCTTTAATGCAATAAAGTTTTACTTTCATTTTTATGTTTAACTGAGGAATCCAAGGACCAAATATCCTATGAATAGGAGTATGACTTTCACATGTACCAACCATCCATACTCACTGTATGTACTTAACAGTCCTTCATATTGTACTATCAATCCCACCGTGTGAAGCTGCTGTAGGAAGCCAGGGTCATGCAAACTTGTGTGTAATTTGATGATAAAACCACAGACCAATCCAGCAAGCTAAAAAAAAATCATTGAAGAAATTGATGGGGGTCAGCGAACTTTAATTTAAAAATATTGAAGACTTCTGAGGCATCAGAGATTTAATTAAAAAATCTCAAGTACATTTAACAAAACTCTATTTATATATCTATGTTGAAACCAGTTGGCAGTCTTTGATCAAGTAAGGCTGGGGCAGGCAGCATTGTGAAAGAGGAAAGAGCATGGGCTCTGAGTCAGGTTGACATGACTACAAATCCTGTCTCTACCATTTCCAGCAGTAAGACAATTAGAAGTTATTTAAAATGTACACATATTATTATTTTAAAAAATACTTTTTGCACATACAGAATAGAAGACTACTCATTTCATAGAATCATTGAAAATACTCAATGAGGAAATGTGTATCACTCAGAGCACATAGCTCCATTTGTCACTGGAGCATCCATGACAGGGGCAGTTTGGTTAAAATACTCCATTGGTCTTAAATGTTTAGAAAGAGAGGCCTTCTGTCTCTCTCCCTTCCTGTGGCTGTCTATAAAACTCATGGGGCGGAGGGAGGAGGGGGAGAAGAAGGCCCCTGCATAGCCACTGTGATGGAAGCCGGTCTTGGTGTCATGGAATCTGGTTGGGTGTAGGCAAAGGAGGTGTTCCTGTCAAACCTCCTGTTCAAGCCTTCCTGCTGGCAAATTTATTTTCTAAACTAAACAAGAGACCATAATGAGGCCCCATCCTGGAATCCATGAAGGAACTGTATAAATAGTGGGTTGCAAATAGGCCCCTTTGCCAGTCCTAGCTGGCCACCTGCAGTGCAAGGCAACTATCCCTTTCCTTCCACTGTGCTCTGTACAGAGACCCCAAGGTATGATACAATGACAGCATGGGTGACCCTTTCCTTCACAGACTCTCTGTTCTGAAATTTCTACATCTACCTTTCAGAGACGTGGCCACCTCTGAAGAAATAAACACTAAGATCTTATAAACTGTTTTGTTCATATCTATATCTATATCTATCTATCTATCTATCTATCTATCTATCTATCTATCTATCTATCTATCTATCTATCTAAAAGCCTAAGTGACCGGCCAACTGGCCAGTAGCTATGATGCGCAATGACCATGAGTGGGCTCAATGCCCAGGCATGGAAACATGGAACAGACTGATGAATCTCAGAGGGAAGAGGGGAGGGAGGAGGGCAGTAAGAGATTAACCAAAGATCTTATATGCATACTAGAGGCCTGGTGCACGGATTGATGTACTAGTTGGGTCCCTTGACCTGGCCTGCAGGGATCAGGCTGAAACCACCTCTCCGACATCCCCTGAGGGGTCCCGGATTGCAAGAGGGTGCATGCAGGTCAGGCCAAGGGACCGCACCGGTGCACAGATTCATGCACCAGGTCTCTAGTTATGAATAAGAAAAACTGGGTACCAAAACTATCAGGAAAGAATCCCTTTAAAAATAAAACTGCCCAGGGGAGACCCCTGTCTTCACCAATGATAGCAGTGAACAACCCAGCATGGTGCTGTGCTCACAACACAAGGGGCACCTACTGCTTGGCTGAAGACGATGTCCCGTCTCAGAGTCAGCATCAGACACTGGGGCAAGCTGTAGGCCAGTTCCTGAAGGAGTACGAAGGTCAGGGATTGCTTGGCTCGGTTCACCACTTCCCCCATGCAGTCCTTCAGGGTAAGGATGAGGGGGTACAACTGTTCATACCAGTCCTCTGGGAGGGGAAAAAGGGGTATAAAAACAGTGGGATAAGTGATGGAAGGTCTTGCAAGATAGAGCCCATTTGTTGTTTTTCTCAGTCAAGTTATGCATATTACTAAAGATTCACAAAGCTTAGATCTGAAGATCTCCAATTGAAATATCTCCTCTGAACGCCGGATGAACAGTCTTAGTGAACTGAACAACACATGTCCTAATACTTGTCCTCTCTCATCTCAGTGTCTCTGCAAATCTTGTCTCTACCTGGAACACCCTTCCTCTCCTTCCTTTCCTGACAAACACTTTAGTTTACCTGTAGGCTCAATTCAGGATTTCCCCCTAACTAGCATAAGTCACATAATCCACTTACCAAAGTTTGAGTTGAGTTCCACTTCTTTTCCTGCCCATAGCAACTTTCGGTCACTGTTCTAGAACTATCTATGCACTATTGCTCAGCAAGAAAGGGAGCTCACTGAGGACAAGGGATTGATTTCTTAATTACCAAACCTCCAGAACTTACTATAGTGTCTAACATATGACAGGTATTCAATCAGTTTTCATTGAATGTTAAAAAACATGTAACAAAAGCCTTTCAAGATAAGGACAAGCATGAGAAAATCACGTTTTTGACAGTTTTTGGAATTTGAGCAGATTGCTCTTCAAACCAAGATACAAAATTGGAACCCTCTGTACTTTTCGTGTGCCTAGATTTTGAATGTGTTTCAATTATAAAATTATGACTTTGGCATGTGACATAGATATGATTTTCAATGTGTTAGAAAATCAAAGCCCTAACAAATATCAAAAAGGACAAATTCTGGGTTGTGTGACATCCTATTAAAATATAAATAAATTGCCCTAGCCGGTTTTGCTCAGTGGATAGAGCGTTGACCTGGGGACTAAAGGGTCCCAGGTTTGATTCCGGCCAAGGGCACATGCCCAGGTTTTGGGCTAAATCCCCCGCAGTAGGGGATGTGCAGGAGGCAGCCAATCAATGATTCTCTCTCATCATTGATGTTTTTATCTTTCTATCTCTTTCCCTTCCTCTCTGAAATAAATTATATATAAAGTATGACAGATTTAAAGAAATGATTGTATGTTGAAAATTAATTATGAATCAGGATCTGAAATGATACAGATTCTCAGCATGGAAGTGTAAGTTTCACCATAATTAAAGTCAGTGGTCAGTAGCAGTTAAGATCTTGGGAGAGTTATAGGGAATGAGAAAAAAATCATAATCACTATTTAACAAAATCACTATTGTTCCACGTCTACTGTCACTTATTTATGTTGTGGTGTAATACACTAAATGAAATAAACCAAAATGGTTGGAAGGGTAATTAATGACCTCAACTTAATAAAAAGATATGCTCTTGTAAATGCTTACGTGATGCTATGACAAAAATACATTAGGAACATTGGGAGTTATTTAAAATATTGTACAATTAAGTGTTATGCTCTGAATAAAAACACTAGAGAAAGGGGAACTCAATGAAAACCTAATAAATCTGTAATCATTTAATAAAGGACTCACTTTTGGGCAGACTAGGATAAAATATGAAAAATGGTTCAATTTAAACAAGCTTGGTTATCTATTGATTCTTATATGATTACTACACATAAAAAAGCAAATCGACAACATCACTTAGTTTCAGAATAAAAGACACCAAGAAGGAATACTGTATATTCATTCCCATTTTTTTCATATTTATATTCTTTTCTCTCCTATTCTCTCTCCCATTCTTTTATTTAGTAATTGTTCTCAATATGAATGTATACACTAAAACATGCACACACACACACATAAAAAAAACAAATATTTCAATAAATTGACTCCAATGTAAATCTTAAAAGATAACAATAGACGAACATTTTGTGTTTAGGTCTGTAAAGATCAGTTTCTATTAAAGAATGCTCAACCATAAACTAAAGCTCAAGCAGCAGGTGGCGCTGTTTCCTCAGGCTGAAGCAGGACCACTTTGTCACTCCATTCAAGCAACTGATTTAAACTTCTTTATACACATGCATGGTTCCCAAGCGGAACCATGTATATTGTGTAGGCACCTTGAATCATGCTATCCTGTGTTAAGTGGTCACAATCTTAGCCATGGAATTTGAGCAGATTTCTCTTTCTAGTGAGATAATCTAAAATTTACTTTTCTACCTTTTCCCCTTGTTAGATACCAAGTGACAGCTCAAGGTAAACATGGCTGTGGGGTTTTCTTTTTTGAAGTTCTTTAAAAGAGGAATCATCACAGATGTCTCCATTAGCATCAGGATAATTTTTAAATTCATTTCTAAATCTATTCTCACACATATTTGATCAGTTGATTCTTAATTGCAATCAGATATTTAAAAAGAAAGTCTGATTTCTAGTCCTACTAGAATAAAAGTGAAAACCTGGAATACAGAAAGAGAAATATGCTCTTATTCTACACCTAAGAGCATTGTTAAACACTTGTCTGGTACACAATATTCTAGTATCTCCATTTACTATAATTATATGCACTTTTTTGGCTAAAATTTAAGGGAAATGACAGTATAGGAAAACATTAATTATGAATGAGAAAATTACAAGCTTTTCAGCAAGGTAGAATGTCTTAAGGATAGTAGTCAGTTTCTTTTGGAGAAGCACATGAGAGCTAAAAATAGGTGTGTTTTTTCCCTAGAAAAGAAACAAAGTTCAGCAGCTGGAGAAAAACTGCACTAGCAGATGCAAATTGCAATGACTCTGGGTTTGTTTCCTGTTGCTATCCACTCAGTGTGACTCTCCAGCTCTGAAATAAACACAACATGGTATGTCAGGCCAAAGAAAGGCCCGGTCAGGTCATAAATGGCCTTTTTGCTCCAATGAGCAGCCAAATCACCCTCACAAAGAAACAGCAAACGCTTTACTTCTCTCCTGAAAGTTATTTTTTTGGGAAAAGAGAATCGCTGCAGCTGCCGATAGTCCTGACACTGTTGTCACTTCCCCCTTACCTTCCTGTCTCTCCATACATCACAGCTGGCATGGTGTTTACATTGTCCTCATGGTAAAGCCATTTCCTAATAGGGATGAAGATGGTGTTCATTCTGTCCTATTTAGTCAAAGTAGGAAATCCTGAAATGCACACGTCCACGCTTCTGAGCTTAGTTTCGTCAGGTTTCAGGTAAGATTTTACACGCACGTGTGCACGTGCACACACACACACGCCCCACAATTTTGTCACTGCACCAACACCTCTCCAGGAGCTTATTGGTCCATTTGGCATCTAAGTGCCCCATCCTTTCTGATTCTATCACTGGGCTCTTTTCAGTGACAGAGGAAAATACAAAAAAGCACGTTTTATTGTCTGTATATAAACTTGCTGAAACTCCTTAACCCTGACAGCAACAAGCAGAGTCTTTGCTCAGGAAAACAAAATGTGCGAGGCTTCACTGAGCTTTTCCTGAGCTTTGTGGAGTGTGCTGTCAGCTGGCCAAGTGGAGCTTGTTTTCCAGCCTTTGTTTCTATAATGTAGCCAAGTGAAGCTTACTGAAGGATTCAGAGAACAAGGGCGGGCGCCCCTCACCTCCTCCACACACCATCTATTTCCCGCACAGGATGCTCAGTCCTCTGAGCTCAACGGCACTTACGGTACTCAGGAGAAAAATAAAAGAGCCAAATACCAACCAACTGGAGCAGGGCATACTGCTTTCCTTCCAATTCCTGAGCCATTTTCTTCTCAGGTGCTTGGTCTTCTTTGCTCATTTAAAATAATTAACTTCAAACAAGCCTGTAGCCACTGTTGTTTTTGTTATCACAAGTTTCCAGACATAGAAAAAAAAAAAGAGAAGCTAAAAAATTGCACGCCCATTAATCTTTACGAAGAGAGATCAGAAATGAGTCCAGCTTTGAGCTTTCGCCTGAGTTAAGGAGATGATGAACTTTGATGCCTGGCGATTAGAACGGCCTTTAAGGAGGGTGATAACATTTCCAAGGTTGTGAGAAGAAGAGACCAAACCCACAGCCAACAGGGCTTTTCTATAATGCCCAGAACTCAATGCCGGTGGGTTCACGAAGGGCCTGTGTCCTATGCCACACCTGATATGGCAGCCTGTGGGCCCCTCTCAGAGAAGGCCCTGTCTTTCAGGTATGATTTTATAACATGAACATCATAACTAGAGGGGTCAGTTAATGCTAAGGCTTCCTCTCCTGATACCGTACCGCTAAACTTCTTCATATTGGTATAATATAATGTGGCCAACTTTGGTCATGGAACCTGCTCATACAAGGCCTCCAGTGTCTGAACATATCCCGGGGTTATGGAGCACAGAAACGAGGTTAACCCAGACACTAGACCAGGGGTCCTCAAACTTTTTAAACGGGGCCAGTTCACTGTCCCTCAGACCGTTGGAGGGCCGGACTATAGTTTTTTTTAAAAAAACTATGAACAAATTCATATGCACACGGCACATATCTTATTTTGAAGTAAAAAAACAAAACGGGAACAAATACAATATTTATATTTGCATGTGGCCCGCAGGCCGTAGTTTGAGGACCCCTGCAATAGGGGAAGGAAAGCACCTGCTGAGGCTTAATGCCTAGAATATCCTCCCTGGTCACTCAGAATATCCTCCGCCAAGTCTCCCTACCCCTTGCCCATCTTCATCATCCATCTCCTGGCGTTGGTCCAGGATAATTAAAAACTCAATCTGGGTATTTCTTTTGTTAACAAATGCTAACCTATCTTCCTTATGTCACTTTTTCTCCCTTTTTTCACTGCCACCACAAGAAATACACTCATTTGTTAGGCAAATAGAACCTCCCAGCTATGAGGTCCTATAGGTGATACTAGTACTTATAATTCATGGCCTCTGCCCTCAAGGAGGTTAAAATGTAGAATGGAAGGTAAGAGGCATGAAATCATACCTACGATATCAGCAAGTTTGGTTAGTGCTATAAAAGATGGGACAGTGACAAAACACATTGAGAAGAGTGAAGAGAGAAGAGAAAAGAGAATACACCTCTGGTGAGAAGATTATGTTTTCCTGGGTGTGTCTTTTGCTGAACACTTTAAGAATGTTCTCAGTGAAGGGAGTTCAGGGAAGCTGATGGCCTGCAGGCAGTGAGCACCTGAAAGTGAGGCTTTGTAGGAACAGAGTCTGGAGGGGCACCTGGTTTGATAATGCCAAATGCCATAAACAAGTGCCTTAAAACGACTGGAGGGCCCGTAAGGGGGGATAGCAGGGGGCAGGAAGGGGCTGAAATGACTCAAGAACTTGGAAAAGGATGAATAAAGTGAAAGTAAATGTTGAGTCTGAAGCTCTGAGAAAAGATAACAAACAAACAAAAAAAAACAATGGAAAGCTAGGTGGGCAGTCACCATAGCAGGGATAGGGGATGAGGTAAGTAGGGGTGGGAGAGAAGGAGGAAGGTGCAGAGTATATATGAGCAGATGAGCCAAAAGCTAAGATGCAAGACCAAATCTGCAAATAATGGGTCTCCTGTAGGGAGACAAGCTTTATTGTAACCCTGGAGTTATGCTGTGCCTCCCTTTACCTCTACCTCAGGGCAGTCTTGAAGGTGCCAAGGGTAGTCACACAAAGGACACACATGTATCTAAAATGTACTCCTCATTGTGTCCACTGAACTAGGATCCAAGGTAAATGACTGAGCTGGGCACCTTCTGGATGTATGAAAGTATGAGTGTACTATTCAACTGGAGACAAGCTTCTATGAGAAGAACAAAGGCAACCTTTCCTCATGTCAAAGAAACCTTGTTTGTTTAAACCCTGCCAGCCTGAGAAAACAGTGTCATAAAACTTTCCAGTCTTCCTCTTAGAAAAATAGCAAAGGAAATGCATCAACTGATATCCTGGCTAAATTTCTCATTTCGAAGCACAAAGTTGAAAGCTTTAAGTAAATTCTGCTAAGACAGTTTCCAGGAACTAAATCCATTAATCAAACAAGCTCTGTATTTGGTATAGCACCACGGTGGAATGGGGGGTTATGCTGGACCTGGAAGAGTCACCCACTCGCATGCATTGGGCTTATTTTGCCTTTCAGCCTTAATAAAAGCTGTAACCTCAGGACTCTGCCACTAGAGTGGGCATGACAGGACACAGGTGACTGCAACTCTACTTCTTCGCCCATTAAATGTGTACAATTACTCCTATAAGTGTTGAAAGAATTAAATAATACAGGTAATATTTTTATTTTTATAATATATTTTTATTGATTTCAGAGAGGAAAGGAGAGGGAGAGATAGAAACATCAATGATGGAATCACTGACCTACTGCCTCCTGCACGTCCCCTACTGGGGATCGAGCCCGCAACCCAGGCATGTGACCTTGACCAGAATTGAACCCAGGACCCTTCAGTCCACAGGCCAACGCTCTATCCACTGAGCCAAACCGGCTAGGGCCAGGCAATATTTTTAAAGCAACCCCCAAAATATTAGCTATATCTTCAAAAAAACAACAACAACAACAAAGAAAACAATCATAAAGTAATTTACATATCATGCACTGTCTCCCAACCTATCTTGCATTTGTTTCTTATGCTCATCCTTCTCTCCTATTTTTTTTTGGTTTGAGAAGAACTTATTATTATTATTATTATTATTATTATTATTAATCATTATTATGGAAAGTATTACATATGTCCCTCTTTTTCCCCCCATGAACCTCTTCTAGCCTGCCTCTTCTCTCCTATTTCTGAGAGAAATCCCAAAAACTCCTGTAGCTAGGAACTTCAATTTGTGTACCAGATCTCAT
This sequence comes from Myotis nattereri, assembly GCF_964212035.1. Lineage (NCBI taxonomy): Eukaryota > Metazoa > Chordata > Mammalia > Chiroptera > Vespertilionidae > Myotis > Myotis nattereri. Next base: position 60,313,263 of record NC_138080.1, on the reverse strand, counting down.
TTCCTCTCCTCTACTTAAGAGTGTCACTCAAGCAATTCTCTCCCCTTTCTCCTACATTGTCAATATTTCCTTTGTTACTGGATCATTCCCATTACTACACAAACATGCTGTTACCTCCTCATCTTTAAAAAATAACCCTCTCTTGATTCTCATCTCCTCTACAGCGCCATTCTATTTCTCTGCTTCCTTTCACAGTGAACCTCATCAAGAGTTGTCTACACATGCTGTCTGCACTTCCTTTTCTTCTTCTTGCTCAACCCACTCTACTTGGGTGTAAACTCTTTCTGCTCTAATAAAGTTACTCTTGCCACTGTCCCCAGTGACCTCCACACTGCTCGATCCAAAGTCATTTCTCAGTCTTTGTTTCACTTGATCTATCAGCAGCATTAGGCATGTCAATCGTTCCCTTCTTTCTAATCCTGGATTTCAGAATGTCATACTCTCCTGGTATCCGCCTACCTTACTCACCATGCCTTATCCAACTTTGTTGCTGGTTCCTCCACTTCTTTTTGCACTAATAAAATTGGGATGTTTCCCATTGTGATCTGTAGAACATTTCCCATTCTCTGAAAAATTCAATCCTTTGTTGATATTATTCAGTTTCATGGCTTTAAGCACGATGACAATTTCCAAATTTATATCTTTAACCCGAACCTCTCCCCTCAATTCCAGATCCTTACCTCTAACAGTATACTTGATATTTCCATGTAAATATAACATGTTCCAAATGAGTTCCTATTCCTGGCCACAAAACCTGTTTCTTCCTAATGAGTACATAGCCACCCCACTCCTCCAGTTCTGCTGATGCCGAAAATTGTTAAATCATTCTTGAGTCCTCCTTTCCTCTCATTCTCCCATTCAAACTATCAGAAAATTCTGTTAGCATTACTTTCAAAATATGTACAGAATCCAAATACTTTTCATCACCTCCACTGCCATCTTCTTAGTCTAAGCCACCCTGATAACTCCCATAGATAATTACATTTGCTCTCTAACTGGTCTATACTTGGTTCTACCTTTCCATCTATAGTCCAATATCAACATAACAGCTTAGGTGTTAAAATTATATCAAATAAGGTTAATTCTATACTCAAAATTCTCCACTTGCTTCTTTTTTTCTCAGAGAAAAGGCAAAGGGCCTACATGATCTTTTCCCCCAAGTTATCTCTTCGAATTCATCTTCTCCTCTCCTTCACTTTATTAAAATCAAACAGGCTTCCTTATTACTTCATGATCATGGTAGGCAAATATCTGCCTTAGGACTTGTGTACTAACTGTCTTCTATACCCAGTATAGCTTTCCCTCTATATACACATGGCTCACTTCCTTATCCCCTGTGTCTTTGCTCAGAAAGGAACTTCTCAATGAAGCTTACATTAACTAGCCCACTAAACCTTAACCCCTGCCCTGCAACAATAGTCTAGAGCCTTCTTACTTCACTCTATATTTTTTCCACAGCATTTGTTATCACTAACATATTATGTAATGTCCTTATTTCTTATGTTATTTTTTTTAAATGTCTCTCTGCTGCAAGGAGATATACTTTAGGAGGGCAGATGTTGTATCTGTCTTGTTCATTGCTGTATCCCTAGTGTCTGGAATAGTGTCTGACTCATATTAGGTGTTCAATTAAAATATGAGAAGCATCAATCAGACCATCAAACCTCAGAGGGAAGGTAGGGGAGGGTGGGGGTAAGGGGGAGAGATCAACCAAAGGACTTATATGCAAGCATATAGGCCTAACCAATGGACACAGACAACAGGGAGGTGAGGGCATGAGTGGGGGGGGTGGGGGGTAATATGGGGATAAGGACACATATGTAATAACTTAATCAATAAAGAAATTAAAAATAAAATAAAATATGTTAAATGCCTGAAAGGAAAGAAAAAAGTAACTTTAAATAATGTGGCATCTTTATTATCATAAAACTTTAGAACTAGAAACAATTTTAAAATTTTGTAGGTGATATTTATTTTACCAACAAAGGAAGGTCCAGAGAATTTAAGTGATCTGCCAAAGGTCATGTAGCCAAATAAGTTAACTGTGAACTCACCAAGTATCTTGGCTCTGAGTCAAGTGTTGTTTTGTTACATCATAGTTCATTGAACAATTTTAAGAGAAACATTATTTTTCTGATAAGAGTATACATTCAAAAATGTAATCATATAAATCATCATTGGAATTTTAAGTTTACAATAAAGATATCCATGGTTACTTTTGCTTACTTTTTACCAAGGTTTTTTTAAAACTTGTAAATGTACTTTAAAAGTTGTTTTACCTGCTGATCTATGGGTTCTAAAGGACCTGATTCATTCATGTTTCTTTCATCATGCAATAAGATGAATGGATACACAGATGGTTGAACACAGATTCCCAAAGAGCAGTGATTAATCAGTGTATTTCAATGCATACAGTTTTCCTAGTGATGTACGTCAAAGAGCTGTTTTTATCTCTGTTTTCCCATCATTTTTATCTATTACTTCTGTGAATGGACAGAAAATATTTATAAAATGTGAATAAAATAAACCTAGATAGGACAGTAGATATGATGGATGAAAGAAATAGGTATTTATTAGAGTGTACTGAAAAGTGTATTATGCTGCAGTCATGGGTTTAGAGATCAATCTTTTCAGAAGAATTGAGATAGACTGTGTCTTGATCTTCTTGTGCCCCTAATACTTCACAATTTCTAATACACAGGGTGCTTAAATATTACTTGAATCTGGAGAAGCCTGAGAGATAGGTCAAATTTAGCAAGATTTATGGATATAAGTGGACTTCATAGTAAAATGTGGTGGTCAAACTAGCTAATGTAAGTTAAGATATCATTGATAGAATTGTATCCCAAAGGAAGGAGGTGGTGTTCCTGTGTCACTCTGTGTTCCATGCTATTGCTTTATAAAATGACCCCCAAAAGTGGCAATTTAAAAATGGACATGAAGATCCCTTTATGACATGTTATGTGATAATGTGGAAAAAGGGGAGTAAATTTGTCCTGTTTGGGGCAGAGGATTAGATCTGGGCCAGTGGGTAAAGTGAAAGGAAACACATTTCAATCATCTGGAATCTGCCACTCAAAAACAATAAAAATGGTTTTCTACCAGTGGAGATGTGTATCACAGGTTAGGTGAGAATTGGCAGAGACACTGTAGGTAAGCTTCTTAGCATAATTTAGGAGGTTTAATTACAGCATCTTTTTAAAAAATATATTTTTATTGATTTATGAGAGGAAAGAAGAGGGATAGAGATAGAAACATCATTGATGAAAGAGAATTATTGCCCTAACCAGTTTGGCTCAGTGGAGAGAGCATTGGCCTGCGGACTCAAGGGTCCCAGGTTCAATTCCGGTCAAGGGCATGTACCTTGGTTGCGGGCACATCCCCAGTAGGGAGTGTGCAGGAGGCAGCTGATCGATGTTTCTCTCTCATCGATGTTTCTAACTCTCTATCCCTCTCCCTTCCTCTCTGTAAAAAATCAATAAAATATATTTAATAAAAAAGAAAGAGAATTATTGATTGGCTGCTTCCTGTATAGCCCCTACTGGGGATAGAGCCCAAAGCCGGGCATGTGCCCTGTCTGGGAATAGAACTGTGACCTGCTGGTTCATAGGTCAATGGTCAACCACAAAGCCTCACTGGCAGAGCTAATTACAGACTCTTTAAGGGCACACCGTAGTCTAAGATTCTAATATTTTCTGATTTTATCCTTGAGTCCTTACTTTATTATGAAATTGAAGTCATGTGGTATTATGCATACAATAGATGCTTATAAGAATGTTTAAGTGTATAAAAACTAAAAGGACCATCTTGTTCATAAAGAAAACATGTAAATACATATGACCATGAATGTTGGGACCAGTTGCTCTATTATTTGTGTTGAGAACAAGAGAGAAGCTTTTACTTCTTTCAGCACTATTGGCATTAATCCTTAAAAGAAGTGTATGAAGTGAGTAAGACATATGGCAAAATCCTGGACCTAAAACAAATGAAAACCCTTCAAAACCACATATTTAAAACACTATTAAGTACACTGTAAAAGGAAAATCTGAAACTTTAAAAGAAAATTGCAGGTTAAAGAGGAACATAAAACATGGATAAAGGTAGTAACAATTCAGAATACTGTCGGTTTGACCATGTTAGCTATACACTAGCAAAACCAACACAAATTATAGCTAAAATGTAAAAATAAAGGCTGGTGATGAAGAAAGAAAAACTGACTGTCAAAGGGGTGACTTACCCTATGAGATTTCAAAATGTATCCCAAATCAAACATAAATTTACAGAAGAAAAATTCCAGAAACTGAGTAAAAACGTTTACTTAACTTCATATATAAAGAAAAAAACAAAACAAAACCTACATGAGGAAACAAATCACTAATAAATGATGTAACAAATGCCCACCAGTATGTACCATATCATACATTCCAATAAATTCTAGATCATTCACTGACTCTAGATCAATTAATTGTAAGAAAAAATGAATTAAATGACTTTCCTACTCCAGATATGAGCTGGGTATAAATTTTGGGCTATTTGAGAAATTAATCTTATGCCTTGAAAACCCATCAAGGGGCAGAACAAGTCACTAAAATGGATTCTGCTTCCTTACCTCATTTTCTAGAGCACAGTGTCTGGCTCATAGTTAATAGTCAAGAAATGTTCAATTAAAGAAAATAGAAATATATGATTTTCTTTATCATATGAATTATGACAAGCTTTCATTCTGATTCATGTAAAGTTGTAGAACTGGACTAGATGTATTAGCTAATGAAACTGATATTATTAAAAAAAGAAAATCCCCATTACAGTTAAACCAGGGAGGTCTGAACATAAAGAACATTAGTGTAAACTATCCACCTATGTCAATATACATAGCAGATGAGGATCATCTACAATAAAAAAAAAAAATTGAAAGACTGATGTTTCACATAATTAAACCCCTGATGAAAACGGGACTAATGAAAAATCAGGAAAACAAATTGGAAAAACAAATGCAATATTGTAAGCACCCATATTTTCTTATAGCTCATTTTTTTAAAGTGAGAGGAAAAGCAGATTGCAGAAGAAGAGGGTAGGGCAACATTGTTTATTCTCTCCAAACACTTAACACATCTAGGAAAAGGGCTGGTGCAACTCTCACAGCAGTTCTTATTACCATAACCCCCCCCCCCCGCCCCCCACAGATGTTTGTCTTGTTTTTTGTTGTCAAAATTAATCAAATTACCTAAAATATTTAAATAAAAAAGCCATTTATAGGGACAAAACTACAGTTGAAACTTTCATTATTATATTTGCTAGTCAACCTACTAATAAGCCATAGATTTCAAATTATTTATCTATATACCTGTCTATCTATAGACACACACATTACATACCCACATGTGTATGCATATATATGTATGTGTGTGTATGCGTGTGTACATGTATCCATAAAAATCTAGACTTACTAATATGTCTTTGGAATAATGCACAAACATATTATTCTTATATGGAATCAGACCTTCTTATATCTTTCTGAAATTATTCACAAAAAATATCCCTCAGAATGAGGCAAAAAGCATTTCATCTATCATATTGCATTCTTTTCAGGAACAATTATGAGATACTGTGTCCTGATATCCCTCAAAGTTTCTAAGAGTTTTAGGATCAGATGCTTGTTTTTCTTCCTAATAAAATTTTGTAGGAATGCATAAAAGTAGATTAAACTATGTCGGATTCTTTAAAAGAAAACACTGTTCTTCTTTGACAAGGTTGTTACGTAGCCAAAAAAATAAAAATAAAAATTGAGCATTGCAAGCAGTTCTGAAAACGCAACTGAGATGCAATTTGATAAGTAGCCTTCCATCATCCAAGCCAGAGAGGTGGAAAAGCATGCTATCAGCACTTTCATCAAAGGCACTATTGACTCTTCTCTTTCTGTCTCATTTTATCATGACTTTCTCATTTTGTTTACTCAGTCAATAATTGGAGAAAAAAGATTCCTTACCCCTTGGATGAGTTTTAATGGAGTCCACGACAGAAAGGTCCTGCTCTCCATCTCTGCTGCCACCGCTGTCTTCACTACCACCATCACTTTCAATCAGTTTGTCCACCATAGCAATAATGCAGTTCAGGCTCTTCCCCACGTTGGCCCACACCCTATCCTGGAAAGAGCATGAGTATCAATACACATTTTTATTACAAAAACAAGATAAGACAAAATCTGATGCATCCATTTTAGAGAAGCAAGAAGAGAAACCATCATGACCATGCAGACTGAGTGACTAGCTCTAATACCCTCATTAATTTGGCCAGACCATGGATACACAAGAAATACATTTTCTCTTAATAAAGCAAAATTTTAAGTGTTATAAATATTTTTATTTAGTTGATTCTTTTTATCTGTCATAAAGCAATGATAAATTACCATACAATGTTAATCCATAATTGAGCTCAAAGTATGAAATTTTAAACTGGATATATATTATCATTTTCTTATAATTTTCCTTATCAATACTTAGTAAGAAAGCAAAGACACAGCAATATTTTTAAAGAATGCTCACCACTTACATTAGAAATTCCCGTTTTTCTTTTTATATTTTTATAATACACACACAAAGTTTACCATTTTTACAATTTAAAGTGTACAGTTCAGTGGCATTAAGTACATTGTTGTGTGACTATCACCACCATCCATCTCCAGAACTTTTGCATCTTGCCCAATTAAAACTCTGTACCCTTTAAACATGAACTCTTTCCTCCTTCAGTCCCTTGCAGCCATCATTGTACTTTCTGTCTCTATTAATGTGACTTCTCCAGGAAATGGAAGTTCTTAAAGTGTGGTCTCCAGCTAATGGGAATGAACTCTGCTATTGAAGAAAAAGGGAGGAGAGGATTGCTCTTCATTTTCCAGATTGGCTTTGTATGTGAGATACATTTTCAGCTCTCTTCTTCTTCTTTTTATTTGTAATCCTCAGCCAAGGATATTTTTCCATTGCTTTTTAGAGAGAGTGGGAGAGAGAGGGAAAGATAGAGAGAAATAGCGATGTGAGAGAAACGCATTGATTGGCTGCTTCCTACAGGAGCCCTTGACTGGAATTGAACGGGGGACTCTTCAGTCTGCAGGCTGACACTCTATCCACTGAGATAAACTACCTAGGGGTCAGCTCTCTTCTTGTTGTCCATGTTGGGAGAAACTGCATTTTAATTAAAAAGCAAGCAATATTGCATGCTGCTCCCCTTCCTCCCTCCCTCCCTCCCTCCCTTCCTTCCTTCCTTCCTTCCTTCCTTCCTTCCTTCCTTCCTTCCTTCCTTTTGATCTTTATCTGAGGATATGTTTTCTTGATTTTAAAGAAAGAGGAAGGGAATGGGAATGAGAGAGAGAAACATCGTATTTGCCCCACCTAGGGATGGAACCTGCAAACTAGGTATGTACCCCGACTGGGAATCAAACCCACAACCTTTTGATGTATGGGATGATGCTCCAACCAGTTGAGCCACCTGTCCAGGGCTGAATGCTGCCTTTCTTCCTCTTTTTTTTTTTTAAATTTATCTTTATTGTTGAAAGTATTACAGATGTTTATGTAAAGTAATGCAAGGGATGGGTCAATTTATCTTAATCACATCTCTGAAAAGCCTGAACAGAAGATGATTTAAAAGGATAATTTTACATTTTATACCTATATGCTACTATTCTTCCTTTACTTATATCTCCCATGATAGGATTCCATTGATAGGAAAAGTAGCCTTTGCAGTCATTAGAGAGATCTTTATTGGCACGAGGAACAGAGTGAAGCAAGTTCATCAATCAAGACCAACAACAATATACGTAGTAAGGGGTTATATGGCAAACAGTAGGAAAAACATTTAAGTCATGCTCTCACATGAGCTGGGAGAGTGTTTGTTGCGGGTGAGAAATGGAGCAGTTTCTTATGCACAGTTCATGCATAATCAGATAATCTATTGAAGATACACTCAGCAGTAGACCCTGAGTAGACTCATTCTATTCTTTTCCCTTTGGGGAGAATATCCTACCTAGCTCATAGTGAGAGAACTCTGAACTTTGCAGGTCATGATTCCTTCTCTTTTATGGCATCTAAATAGTATATTAAAGTTTTTGATTTGGTATGCACTTCTGTCTCTAATACCAGATCATGGCTTATTTGGGACCTGTGTCTTCAATATATTTATTGCACAGGGCCTGGAAGAAAGGCAGAGAGAGAGGGAGGGAGGAAGGGAGGGAGGAAGGGAGGAAGGAAGGGAGGGAGGGAGGAAGGAAGGGAGGGAGGGAGGGAGGGAGGAAGGAAGGGAGGAAGGGAGGGAGGGAGGGAGGGAGGAAGAAAGGGAGGAAGGGAGGGAGGGAGGGAGGGAGGGAGGGAGGGAGGGAGGGAGGGAGGAAGGGAGGGAGAAGTTCAGCATTGCTTAAGTGATGAACTTTTCTAGATCTATTTTTTTTATCAGCAAGAATGTGAAAACTAAACCAGAGCTGGCATGGGGAGTCCAAAGCAGCCCTGGCATATCTATATCTCCATGTACAATTTCCCACTTGTCATTACCAATTTCTAAGGACTTTGATTAGAACAAGCATATAGATTAACAGGGCCAATATCCTTCTTTAAAAAGAAGCTTCAGTGTATCCTTGATTGAATGCAATTTGCACTATACTGGCCTAGCTCAACATTGCCAACTTGTCTTATTTTAATAGCTTGATAGTTCTCTCCTCTGATCCTAAGTTTATAGAGACTGCTGGATGAAAGGAGTTCTACTTAAAATACTCCATGGCACAAACTGGCACATGTATGCCTCAAGCTATGTAATACGCACACATACACACACACCATGTCCACTAAAAAGGGGCATACATTTGCCATCTATCAGAATTAAGTGAGATTTCCTGATGTTTGCTTCCTATGGATCTTCCTGCTTAACTTCACTTATTTACTTATGTAAACATCCTTGACCTTCCTTTCCAATAACCACACTGCTGGTCTTATCCCCAAATGCAGCCCCCAGTCACAGTGGACTCAGATAAGCAGCCAGTTTCTCCGGTATTGATCTCTCCACATTCCCGTGGTTTGGACCCAGACCTATATATCAGCTATCACCCAAACAGGTCTACACAGGAGTGCCACATTTATCTTCATTGATCAGCATGCTCAAGTCATCAGTCCTCTGGTCAAAAGCAGGCTAAGCACTACAGTGAATCTTCATTCTTCTCTCAGCCAAGTGTCACCTCTCTGGTGAGTCAACCTAGAAAATTCTCCTTATTTCTTGTTACTCTTCACAATGAAAACTTTACCGGTCAGTCGTCTTGCTCTCCTAGCAGCATCCTATTAAATAGCTTAACATATATTTTCTGGGCACCTGCTCCTTGCCTGTTCAGTGCTGATCATTGGAGACATGAAGGAAACCTTGGAGGAACTTATATTTCTACCTGGACACATGCTGCTTTTTATGCTTCGAATACCTTCTTCCTTCTCTTCCATCCACCCAAATACTAACCTTTTCAAGTCTCACTACGTCCAAGAACTATTCATGCTACCCTCCTCTGCATTTTTGCTGTCTGATAGACAGAGGGCTCTATGAGGGAAATGACTATTATTCATTAATCCTTTTATTCTCAGGTTCGTAGGTGATAAATAAAAGAAAGAATGAATGAATGAATGGATAAAGGAAGGAAGGGTTGTATATTTTCCATCTCTAATTTTCATATAATTTCTTTCTGAATGTTTTCAACATTTTTTAAAAATTGATTTCAGAGAGAGGAAGGGAGACAGAGAAAGAGAGCAGCATCTGTGTGAGAGAGAAACACTGACCAGTTGCTTCCCACATGAGCCTCTGACAGGGACAGAACCATGGAGGATAGAACTGGCAACCTGGGTACGTGCCCTGACGGAGGTGAACCTGCCGCCTTTTGGTGCACAGGAAGACACTCCAACCAACTGAGCCACACTGGCCAGGGATCTTTCCAACATTTCTTATGTGTATCACTCAACCACCTCTATTCTGGGAATCTCAGTATCTCTGCTTGTTTTATGAGTGCTGGCCATTCACTTGAATTAGGTGATATGGTTGTTGAGGTCAGAATCCATATTTTATACTTAATTTGTTTTCCCCCAAGTACCTATAGCATTGCTACACACCACTGGTGCTTAATTAACATCTGTTGATTGACTGAATAACTAGCTACTTAGGAATAGAAAGAAATTAAGATACAACTTTAAGAAGTATTACCACATTTTCAAATTAAAGTTTGGCAAACTCATAGGCTGAGTTCACTCTAATTAATGCTACATCATGCTAAAGCTTTCAATTCAGTAAAAAATTAAATAAAACAATTGTTTAATAAAAAAAATTTCTACCTATAGGCTAAGGCTTTTAATTTTAAGTTGGTAATTAGATGTTGTCTATATATAATTAGATAGTTGTACAACTAGTTGAGTCATATGACAATATCAGTCGGTATGCTGCGTACCACCAATTTCCAGGATTGATTTTTAAAAAAATGAATGTACCCCAATATATTAACATTCTGCCTGTATATACCTCAGCATCTCTTTCAACAATTCATTAAATTTGGGGTATTCAAAGATTTCTATTTAGTAAATAATGTCTGACTATTCACATTAAAATATATTAAAGTTTAAGGACACTTGGTTTAATGTAATCATACATTTTTAAAGTGTGTATGTAAGTTTGCATATTTATTATTCACAGGCACTTCAAAATATTTGACATTGAACCAGGCATTATAAGAGTCAGGAAAATATCCAAGGGAGAGGATGATATCCAATGGGTGATATCCAGGAAAATCATCCATTAAGAAAAATAAAATATCTCTGTTAAAATCATTGGTTTGAGCTTGAGGATGAACTGCTGATTCTGCAAATCCCTCCATTCACTCTGAAAAAAAATACATTGAACGCGAATGGAGGAAACACTGCATTAGGTGCTATAAAACAGGGGACTGAAGGTGAATGTAATAATCGCATGTGGGAAAATCTAGAATTGGGCAGCATTTCATGAATATGCATGCCCATAAAGATCTCATTTGGGGCTTCTCTTCTTTAATAGAACATTTGTGCATTTTAATGGACAGTCATGAACTTTGCTTAATCACCTTTTGTGGACTTTAATATAAAATAAATATTCCAAGCTCATTTCTCCTGGGTGAAATGGACTGGAGAAGTTCAGGAATGTTCCCATCCATCAAAAAAACAGATGATAGAACCCATTCAGTTGCCATGTCAGAGACTGGCCTCATTCTCCCTGTCTTTTCCTGCCATTTCTGATGGGTAGAGTGGATGCTTTGCTTTCAATGTCCCTTCTTCATTACAAGGTTAACAACACCCGACAATCCTATTATGTGTGACTTAGGGAATAAAAATAAAAAGGCTGGGATAAGGGCAAAATAGCTGCTTCCATTCATATATTTGGGGAGAAATAGAACTTATTTCTGGGTAAGTAGGACTTTGTAATTGCCATGTGATAATCAAAAGAAATTAAAATGGTCACCACTGGGTTTCTGGAAGCTTTTGGAGGCCCTAACTCACCATGTTCTTAGCTTTGGTCATCCCTGATATTCTGTGTCCATCCTGAATTTTACCACTTTCCATGTTTGGTGGTAATTTAAAGATAACTTGAATAGTCACCTCAAAGTTGATTCTGAAATGAAAATATGCACCAACGAGAGAGGATATAACTAGGTATTTTGACTGGAACAGAGAAACAAAATCCTTAAAACAATTTATGAATTCCAGTGTGTGTCTGTGTGTGTGTGTGTGTGGGGGGGGTGCCTGACATAGTGCAGTTATCTTAAATAGAAATACTCTGTGTTTCAAAATAAAAAGGTAAACAAGAACAGTATTTTGAGGGCAAATTTCAGTCATTAATTTACTCTACAAATGAGTATCCAGCACCTTTTTATGTGCAGATGTTCTGCTAACTGCAGCGATACAACAGTGAACATGACACTGTCTTTGTCCTTTAGGAGCTTATAAAGTTCAAGAACACAAGGAAGAAACAGACTGGTTATAATTCATTGTTAATGAGGCTGAGTGATCATGGGATAAGAATAATGCTTTATTATACAAAGTGTTTTGGAGTTGAATGCATACACACACACATACTATATATCTGTCTGTCTACCTATTACATAAAATTTGGAAATAATTGGCCATATTTTAGTGAATATTTTACTCATTTTGATTACTAAACTATAAGGTGTCGCTTGAGAAAAGTTAAATCACAGGTTGGTATCTAGTTGTCCATAAAAATTAATTACCTCTAAAAATTGAGAATGATAGATTTCCTTCTTATTAAGATAAGGTCAATGGTTTCACAAAGCATAATTCTAGCTAGTCAGAAAACTGAACAGATTCTCTTTTGAAAATCAGTTTGCGTAGGTATCTCTGTGTTATGCATGGCCTGAATGATTTTCCCTAGAGGTAAAGTCTAAGATGAAGACAGAAGCCTGCAAGAGATGCTGAGAATACACATCACTGAAGATTGCTTATAGGGTTATCTGGCAAAAATATGTTTGTCCTCAACAGTTAGTAATATTTTGAAACTATCTGTCATCATGGCTACCAATTATGGTAATATAAACTGCTCTATTAATACTTCTGTTAAGATTAGGCATTCATGTTTGTTCTAGACATCATTAGAGAAAGGTGCAATACCAAATAAGCTGTGAGATGTTGATAATATATTAGAAACTGGTTTGTGTAAATCTTATTCCAAAATGCAATCTTTGCGAATATTGAGTTACAGAGAAATCACTTTTTTTTTCAGGATATAAATGGACTTTATTATCAGGATGACTGACATAAATATTACTGTGCATCTGTGCTATTGTTTCTATGATCTATAAAATTCTTGAAAAGTTATTAACGGATTAATGTGGATCATCTATGGTGTTCATGTGACATAAACACATTTTACCTTAATAAGGCATAGCAAATGTTCTCTTAACTTAAGAATGTAACTAAAATCTAAAATTTGATTTACATTTACAACATGAAGAGGGAATTAATTAGGTAATTTGAATGCTGAAATGTCTGATACAGAAAAGTAGTTCAGCTAAAAAGTAGGTTTGGGATAAATAATAATAGTTTCCCTATTCTTCTCTTTGATAAAATGTATCAGAATATAAAGGTTCAGAAGGTCACCTTTTTTTAAAACAATTTTTTAAATGAAGGTAGGCAGACTTCAGCCCAAATCCATCAGTGTACTAATGTTAACATTAAATCACAGTGTTAAAGAGAATAGCGTAATTACTGAAAACTACAAAACTGGGTCAACTTAATCCTTTGGTTGGATGACATGCTTTCATATTTTGGACAAACTAATCTTGGAATCCCAGCTGTTGGAAGCATCTGTTGTAGAAATGTAGAGGAAGACAAGCAGTATATCATCTTTACCAGCTAAAAGATGAAGAATGCTATATTAGCCTATTTGCACAGATTATCATAAAATCTCAATATTCCTTTGGAATTTAATTGTTTACCAACTTTTCAAGAATTCAACCTCCAAAGCACTCAATCATTAATAAGTAAAATTATGCAAATAACAGACTTTTTTTGGTCAGTGATCATTTTAGTTTCAATCTCTTCCATATTGATTAGATAATTATTATATAGATTCATGTCATCAATTTTGCTAACAAAACAAGTTGAAAAGAGGCAGGCTCACTCTCATTTAGAATTAATAAAGATTCTTTCTCACGACCTCAAAAAGAAAGATTCTGCATGTGTCAGCAGAGTATTCAGAAGTTATTTACTAACATGCTTTCACTTTCAAAATATTTATTGTAAGAAGCTCCATGCAGTTGTTCATGTTAGGCAACTGTGAAAACTACAGTCACTATAGGAAATTAAATAGAACAAACAGATTTTTAAAAATTGAGCTACTGTGATCTTATGTCTAAACCTAAACCAATGTAAGTGATCAGAGAATATTTTCATATGATAACACAGAAAACCAATTAAACTTATTTAAAACATTGAATTAATTCAGAAAGTTGACTAGACTTGTAATCAGTGCTGAAACTTTTCTAATACCTAATTAGCTAGAAAAGTGGTACACAGACTTGTTTCCAATTCATTTACTAGCACAATCTGTAAAGGCATTTTCAATTAGCTATATTTTCTTTGAATTTATAAAACTTTTCAAAGTTAGTTAAAGCTTTGGAAATAATGGTAAATGGTTATAGCTTTGGTGAATTTTTTTCTGTTTCTTTTTTTTTTTTTAAAGAATTTTCATGTCTTGAAAAAGAATTTTTTTTTAAAAGAAAGTGGTTAACAATAATAATCTATCTAACAATCAAATTCTGTTATTGCTGGCAAATAGAGTAAAATTATTTTGGGAGGAGAGAGTTAGAAGTAACTTCTCCGAGTGGGAAATATTTCCCTTGTAATTATGGTAAATTTAGACAACATTTTATATACTTTCCAGTAACAATGGGATCCAGAGATGAAGAGTCCTTATGAAAAGGGGAATTTGGAGACAGAGTAGCACCCCAGAAGAACATCATGAGAACATGAAGATGGCCACCGACAAGCCAAGGAGAAGGCCTGGAAGCTCCTTTTTTCACTGCCCTCAGAAGGAATGCACCAGGCAGAACAGCTGCTCTGTGACCCCACTGAACTGAATGGTTCGCTGGACACCTCCTCACCTCACTGTATGCGTCCCACTCTCTTCCATCTTTGCCTGTCATAAGAAGGTTCTGTATATCAAATGTTGAGTTGAAGTCACATTAATGAAGCCCACCTTCTACCATCTGTCTCTCTCCAACCTTTTGTCATAACCTTTTGCCACTATTTGTTAACATATTTCTAACTACCACTAGACTCTGAGGACCTAATACTTACCTTCTAATTTGGAACAGCTACGATTTAGAAAGTCCCCAAAGTTATGTAAAGTAAAGGAAATAAGGAGGGAGGCAGAAGAGGGACATTTTTGTGTAGCAGGAGGAAGGTGAGATATGAGGGAGGATTAGCATAACACAGTGAGGTGAAAATGATAAAAACCAACGATACCCCAAATTCCAAAATTCTCACTTGAGTTTATATAAAATGGTAATTATTTATGAAAAGCTTAAGTTCTTTTCTGTATCTACCCAAACTCTTAAAATTCATTATATGCATTTTTGATAGAGCTGTTTATAATATGCAGTTTTCTCTTTTATCACAAGGAATAGCACTGACCCTCATAATCAGATTATTTAATTTACATATGCTATAAAAGAAAACATAGAAAAAATTCTAAAGTCATCCAATGCCTTGGCCTTTCCAGGTAATGGAGCGCTATCACACAGGTAAATCGTTTATCTCATGACCACCCTAAGCCAACCAGGTACTTGCAGTTGAGAAAATTGAACTTCAGAGAGGTTAAGAGGGGCAAGTGCCTTGGAGCTCTCAATAAATTGAAGGAAAAGGTGAGGTAAAAGGCAGAAATACTAGATTTGCTCTTTTGAAAATGCTTCCGTGGGAGGAATGCAATCTTAATCAGCAACAACAAATACTTATTCAGCATTTACCTCTTGGAACCCAGCTCTGTTTTTCCTGTGATAGAAATTTTATCAGAAGAAAGAGCAGCCATCACTTCACAGCACTTGAGACAGCAATTTTTTGAGAGATCTGGGCCTTTCCAATAATTTACTCCCTGAACACTTTTAAATTTGGGGTAGCAGGAATAGTAATTATTAACTGTTTAACATCTAATACAGCTAGCATACTCTTTTCTTGGTTAAACATATGCTACAGTAAAGAGTTTCCTTCCATGTGGGCATATAATTTGGAGGGGTCTTAGAAAATGAATAGGTATTAATTCAGGAACAACACACACTGGTCTCCCTCACCCAGCACCTTCATGTTTCTCCTGTCTTATCTGCCAACTAGAGTTTCCATCCACACTGGCTTCTTTTGTCTACTTGGCTTTACCTTTTTAAAAAAATAATATGTTTTTATTGATTTCTTTTAGAGAGAGAGAGAGGTAGGAAGTGGGGGGAAAGAGAAACATCACTGCAAGAGAGAAACATTGTTCAACTGCCTCCTCCATGTTCCCTACTGGAGATAGAGCCAGAAACCAGGGTATGTGCCCTGCCCAGGAATCGAACCAGCGACCTTCTGGTGCATGGGATGATGCTCAACCAACTGAGCCACACTGGCCAGGGCACTTGGCTTTACTTTTTTCAGATGCTTCATGTGGCCATCCTTCTGCTAATTTTAGGACACCTAGAGGAACATCTTCTTAATCATAGAACCACGAGGAGAGGGATTTAAGAGATCTTTATATCCACTGCCATTTGGATTACAACAATGAAAATACTTGTTGCATCCGAATAGTGCATTATAGATAATTTCAGACTCTTTTTCTAAAGCACAATTCTAATGGTTTATATTACCTTGGCAATAAATAAGGAAAGGTATTATAGAATCTAGCAATTGTGGCATCTTTGCTTTGATGACATATTCTTGGTTGTATATATATGATTTATTTGATAGCAAATTCATTTTTATGTCAAATAAATGTGATCTAGGAATAAAACTTCCATTCATAATTTGCCCTGAAGTAAAAATGAGACTGATTCACCCACAATATGTATCGTGACTGCTTTCTGCCTTGTTTGGATAAAAAGCAGAGATTTCTTCTTATGCTGACTTAATGTCTCAGGACTGAACACTGGGAAGAAAGTGATGTGCAAGAGACTTACCCACTCTTCCTCATCGTAGTCTGAATGATGGGGAATGGAGTCCTGCCTTCTCATTGGTGGGGGTAGATCCTGGGGACTGCTCTCCTCGGTGCTGCTCTGAGGCGAGGGTGGCTTTTTAAGGATGCCTCCTGGCCTGGCAGTGTAAAGTGCTAACAGAGCGCTTCTGACCAGCTGATCCTTAAAAGCATGAACAAAAAGCTCTGTCTGGAAAGAAATTGACAAGGATTAGAAATGCCATGGTAGGCATCTCAGCATAGAGCTATGAAAAGGTCAACTGCAGATTTGTTGGCACTTCAGAGAAAATGCTTCATACCAATCAGTGGAACATAGTTGGGTTTGGGGATGGTGCCAAGGCCTGAGTCCTCCTGCTCTAAAAGCCAACGCCGAGGTTCCATGTGCACCATCAGCACCATCTGTCGCCTCAGCCCCTCACTTTTAGTCCCACAGTCTATCTTTGGAGATGGATTTCACTGGGAATAATCATTCGGAAACCATCTACCTTTCAAGTAATTCCGAATAGAGCTTAATGGAAAATATCATCAGATTATAGATAATCTACATTTTAAACAGTGTTAAAGGCTAAAGAAAGACATGTCTTTTAGAGGCAGGAGACTTGGTTTTTACTAATTTCAACAGTAGAGATGAATAAGCAGTCTTCCCATGAAAACATGTGGCTTTTATTCCTTATTATCATCCCCTAATTGTCTCCTCCACCAAATGGTTTCGGCAGTGCTCGAGGTTAGCGAGGTGACTATAAAACCTACCATGGAGGGTTTTACAGGCTGATGGTAAATAACCTAGTGAGCACTCGAATAATGACAGCTTCCCAGCGATAAAGAACTTCACAGCTGTACTTTTCAATTTCCCAGTGAAATGTTTAATAGCTTCACCCCGTAATATACCGGAGGGGCAGTGATTGATTTTCTGTGTCATAGTACACTTAGCATGCACATGGGCTCACAATCTGTTCAAAGAGTGGAGAAGTCACTCACGCACTGACCCATATTGTTATCATATTTATCCTTTGTAATCTCTTAGGAAGGGGTCCTTTAAGTCATAGCATTATTTTCAATAACAGTTGATATAATTACCATTTAATGTGACTCTTGACTACAATGCTGACTGCACTAGAGCTGTAAGTCTGGGTACCTGTTTATTGTGCCTTCTCATGGTGCAGTCAACACTGCCATGTCTAACTGGTGGTTACTACATTTTCTCTGTCTCCTGTTGTGTCCATGCAATTAAAGAAAATCAGGGACCTAGTAAGATGACGTCATATCTGTATAGCTCTTCTTTACAATAGATCATGAAATTCTAGAACTGAAATGGACTTGAAAGTGGACCTCTTCATTAACCAGATGAGGAAACTAAGAAACCAGCGTGGTGACCTGCCCAAGGCAGACTGTGTATTAGCAGCACAGATGGAACAGATCCCGTTTTCTGACAAATTCAGTAGCTTTTCCCCTTACTCCACACCACCGCCCAGTCACTGCAGCTGGAGGTTTCTGTCCTTCCCCTTCTTCCCAAACTCCAACTCCCAAAGTGTCTGAACAGCTACCAGCTCTCAGAATTAATTGTGTCCACAATTGCCCATGTAACTATCTTTACTGCTGAACTTTATTGGATGTTTTAAACACTCTTTTAATCTAGAGGCACTTTAAAAGGAATTAGATAAGAAATATGGAGAAAGATTATGAAAGAATAAGAGATTGGAAAATATTTTTATAATAAGCTAGGAAATCAAAATAAAAAGCACCTTTTTTAATTAAAAAATAACACTTGAAAAAAATTGGCTTGACAGTATTCAAACCAGTATAGTTATAGCAAAATGGGGAAATATGTTGTTTACATAATTTTCCATATAGAAAAAATATGTCTATCAATGTTAATTTAAGTATTAAAAATTTGAATTTATTTCCATTCAACTTAACTAGACTACTTCTCTGTTGATAATTTCAATAGCAACTTTTGATTTATTTTTAGAGCAAAACAGCTTGCCTTCTTTGAATTCCTGCTACTACATCTCTAGTCTTATACCACTCACATAATTACCATGTAGCTAAATATCTATTCACATGCAATGAAATTTTATATGGTTCTTATCATTGCAATCATTTTCTTCCCATAGCATGCACACACTTCATTTATTCAAATCTCATTTGGTATGATTTATCACCAAGTCCTGGGAGATTATACAGTAGATTCTTATAGTTTTACAACTCAGAAATTTTGGGTTGTAATATAATATAATACACAAAATATTAAGAGAACACAATAATAGCTGATCTTTTACTTTGTGTTTATATGAAAAACTTATCTGACTCCTTGGAAACTCTCAAAATCCTATATGTAGAATCGCATTCTGTTAGAAAATAGAAAATAATCTATTCACATGACCTGGAAACAAATCTTAATTTTCTTGAGCAGCATTACTTAGTATAGACCAATGAAGATCCTGATATTTTACAGTCAAATAAATAAGCTTATAGATATTAATATAGTCCACAGAATTCCAACATGCCTGTATTTTGTTGTTCTTGCAACTGAGAAGATACTAGGGAAGCTAAAAGTCATGGCTAGAGTGTGATCATGTCTCTGAGTTGCCTGTTGCCTTGGAGTTCTGATAAGCTATTTTCTTTTCTGACTCAGCTCACATTACATTAAGTTAAAAAAGAAAGGTTGTCGAAATGTTACCATAAGGGTAGGCAAAACAATTCTCTTAAAGTATCAGTTCAATAATATACTAAAAAGCATAAACTTAAGCAAAGACAACCCATTTCATTTGTTTGATATTTTAAAGAGAGAAATGTTACCTGAAAAATGTAATGTTTTTCTGCCTTACTGACATTTCTCCAATTCATATTCTCATATATATTTTCAAAGTAACTTGAATTATCAGCAAGTATAAAAGTACTAAAAAATATTTCTCCTGGGAATAAATTTCCTAGTTTCCTGACTATCAGTGGCAGAGAAATAGTTAGGATATGTTCATTTAAAATGACTCTTTTTAGCTAGAAATTTCAACAAATTAATCAAAGTCCCCTTCTATTTGGAATGACCTTATTGTCACTGAAAAAATTCCATCTGCAATACGGAATTAGCCAAAGGAATAAACAAGTGACCATAATTTTAGTTGTCATGTACATGGCAAGAAAGAATCCTGTTTGTTTTTAAATTTGATATGCTTTAATTATTCTATAGGGCATTGGAAAATAGGCAGCATAGAGAGATAAACTATATGATCCTTCTAACTATCTAGCTTACTTCCAGAGGCAGTTTCCAGGCTATGGCACAAGGAGGAAGAAGCCACAGATGAACTTCTCAAACTGAGGAAACAGAGATTAGAGCTTGGAAAAGCCGAAGGGGTTAGTGAGAATTCACAGAAAAGAGTACCAGAAAGGTGGGAACTGCACACAGAAAGAGCCCTGATGATCTGTAAATGGTGCTTTTAAATCTTTACCTGAGTACTGATCTGCATGTGAGAGGATTCGGGGTCATAGGGCTTAGAATAGCTCATCTTCCCACCAGCAGAGTGGGCTTTGTAATACACAGGGCACTGTGTAGAGCCCTCAGAAATGTATGGCCCAAACAGTGGGGCTAAATTAGTCCTAGGTTAAAGGCTGCTCTGGATCCTGCTCTAACTGGGGGTAAAAATAAGGCTTGAAAGGATCTTACTGATTGCTAATAACTTAACTTCACACTAGCACAAAATCCAACATTATTTAAAGGAATACAATAAAATCCAGCAACCAAGAATGTAAAATACAAAATTCCTGTTATTCCATAGAATATACCAAGCATACAATGAAGCAGAAAATTTTGACCCATAATTAGAAAAAACACACAGAGATTTTATCTTCCTTCCAACTGCCTGCTTCCTTGCTGATGCTGAAACTACTGACCCACACGGGCAGCTGATCAAGGTTTGACTGCTACAGGACCTTCCTAGAGTGGCAGAAATAAGAGTCTGCCATCTTGCCCCCATACCACAGGCACAGCAGGAAAGAGGAAGTCACCCTGAAATGGAAAGTTCTGCAAGCCTGCTTTAAAAAACAAAAATCAAACAAAAAAACAAACCCTTTTCGCTCAAACTTGCAAAAGTGTCCATTAAGTCATTAGTAGCAAATTCAATCAATTAATTAAAAAATAGAAGACCATTCCTGGGACATGGAGTCTGAACCACCAGCAGCATGGCTAGGTAGAAATTAATCATACTTTATTTTAAATCATAAGTTACACATTGTCTTCAGAGACTATGCAAAACTCTGTTAACTGGGATAATTATTTGAACTTCCAGTAACACATTCTTAAAATGAAAATGCAAGGCTTGCAAACCTAAAAAGATCCTCCTGGCTTCAAGGGCTGACAGATTTATTAGTAGACGAAGCATGTCTACTCAGTTAAAAATAAAAATATAGGGGAAAAAGTTGGAGCGATGCTGAATTAAAGGAGGAGAAAATACGTGCCCTGTCCCCCCACTCAAGTCACTACAGCAAGTTGTAAATGATGTGTGAAATGACAAGTCCCTGTCCAATGCACAGGAAGAACATAAATACTGCTCTGTGATCACTGCAGTGATGTGCTACCTACTAACATTTCTGCTTAGGTGAATCCAAGAAGCCTCACCTCCATCCAGAAATTCCAAAAAGAACTGAACCAAAATAAAATTACCTTATTTTACTGTGTATAACACTTTCCTCTCCCCTGCTTCCCTTTTCCCTGGCCATAATATATTTATTGATAATTAGATATATTTATTGACTATCAGAATAGTTAAGCATTGCTGATGAGTTTGTCTAAAATTTTCTTTGTAATTTTAAAAATGTAAAAATCAAAATGCATATATTACATAGAGGATACCGGAAAGTTTCCTCCCTCCCTGATTTTTCCCTTTTTGTGCTATGGTCTGGAAACTGCCTCTGGAATTGAGCTAGACAATCAGTATGTACCCACCATTTCAAGGTAAAGTAAAATAACACCAGTCACGAAGCCCCTGGCACAAGATTTGGCGAAGTCGGTACTTGTAAAATTTGGGTCAGTTTTCCCCTCCCTTGTCATGATGGATGCACCTGATCTGACATAGAAGGAATGCTGCAGTGCGAACTGGAAGTCTTAGGCTTTGACTTTTTAACTTTTTAATTAATTAGACAATTCACTTGACCTTTCTGAACAGGTATTAGCTAATTTTTAATACAAATAGATATTGTTTATCTCCTATGAGAAAATCATAATAATGTACTCTTTAAACTAAAATGTTAAATAAGTAAAAAGTATTATTATTATTATTATTATTAATTAGCATATCTGAATAAAAAATATACACCTATCATATCCAGGTTTCTATGAATCTATTCTTTAGGGCTGCAAAAAACTACACTGTTATTTTATTCTAAAACTAGAGGTCCAATGCAAAGATTCATGCACATTGAAAGGAAATTAATTAGAAGAAATATTTTAGAGGCCAGGGAGGAACTTGAGAGATTATCCAGCTAGGGAGAGAGGAGGGACCAAGGAGGGCTCCAGGGCATGTCCAGCCTGTCTCGCCCGTCCTGATTGGCTAGACCCCAGCAGCAAGCTAACCTACCAATTGGAGCATCTGCCCCCTGGTGGTCAGTGCATGTCATAGCAACTGGTCAAACGGTTGAACGAATGGTCCGGCACTTAGCATATTAGGTTTTTATTATATAGGATAACACCATGAGAACTTTCTTTGGTCAGTTTCTTCAAGGACATATTTACTGAAAGGATCCCATAATAAATTGCAAGGTGTCCTCAGAATGCAGAGGTTAAGGATAATTGTATTGGAATTGGACACCAGGACACCTGGTTTTATATTTAAAATCAAACTGCAATTTGTCTTTTTCTACCTTGGTTCTCTCTGTGTCATTTAGTTGCCCTAATTATTATGGAATTGATGTAGTACCTACCTTTGCCAGGCTACCTGTCCTCTCTGCATATAAGGTTCAAGTCACCCTTAGAAAAATGAAGGCATAGGTCCCACTAACATTTCAAACAATAACTAATATTTTGGGGAAATTTTAGAACCTTTTCCCAGTAGATAATGTTGAAAGTGAATCAGGCAGAGAAATTACCCCATGTCACTGATAAGAGTACACATCCAAGTCCTGTTTTCAAATGAAGTGAATTCCCATTTAAATGTATAGCTTCATATGCATATAATTTAGGTGTTCACCAGAGGAAATAACTTTCAAAATCTAATTTATTTGACAAGGCCACGAGCCAAAGAAAATGAAGGATGTCAAGGAAAAGAAAAAAATATATAACAACCAATAACAGGTTTCATTTCCTACAAGGAAAAAAAAATCAGTGCTCAGTTAAGATTTGAAAAGAGAATGAGGCCAATTCAGTTTGATCCTGTGGCAATACTCTGAAGCTTACTTTTTAACTTAGTCTATTTTACATTTCCAGGTGCTAGGAAAGGCAATGCATGCATAAAGCAACACCCATGTGGATTGGGGTATTTCATTTTCCTCACTGTAGGAATGATTTGGGTCTTACTTTTTCTGAAAGCATCTTTAAAGAATTCTTCAAGCTGTCTGGAGAATGCTGGCTTGCAGAATTAAGCAGTAGGTCTGCATGGGTTGCTATCAGAGGTTGTAGTTGATTGATGTTGCTGAGAACTTCCTTTGCTTTGGCTGTGTTTTCAGGTGAATAGTAAATAAACTGGTAGCCAGTACTACAACAACAAAGAGAAAGGCAAGTTACACACAAAGCAGAAAGAATTTGCAGCCCTTAATATTAGATGGCAAATCATAAACATAAGTCCATATGTCATTACTTCCTATTGAACAGATAAGAACTATTCTAAGAGATTTTTACAATGTCCTAAGAAGAGTTGTTGTTGTTTTTTTTAAGTAAAATGAACAAGGTATTTTTTAAGACTAGGTAAAATAAATCTAGTTCTTACTCATATACTAGGAACATTCTTTATGTTTACATATATCAAGTATTAACAATCAAAACAAATTAGTGTATTAATTATTAATAAACTTGAGGTCACACAGCACAGAGGGAAAAGACTGAATATAAATCCTGGCTCTGGTACTTACTAGCTGGGTGGCCTTGAGCAGCCTCTGCTTCCTCATGAGGGAGGTGGGCATAATTATCTGAACAATTATTTATAATAGGGGGGTTAGGTTGGTGATCATTCGTGGCAAGTGCCTAATAGAGTGCTTGACACAGAGCAAGCAGCCAATAACTACTACCTATATCTTCCCCCATGATACTTGGGACAAAGGGAGTAAATTTTAATGGCTGAGAAAAGAATTTAATGCCAAGTGGGCATATGGAGAATTTTATTGTAGAGAAAAAGGGCATTTCCAGCAAAAAATTACATTATGCTATTTTATCATCACCCTTTTTGTTCCTGTGGTTTTTCATTTGTTATAAAAAATCTAAAATTGATTTCTGCCTTTTATAACCATCATCTAGGAATTGGTCAAGCAGGTTATGTTATGGGGGTAGGAATTCCATGGAGGGAAGAAATCTTTGGCCAGTTTTATTAGGAAAGATAAAGGAGGCATTCCAGCAGGGAAAGGAAGAAATAGCAAAGCATTAGGCAAAGGGGAAAAAGAGAGAAGTCATGGTTGTTGCATTCACAGGGTTGGTGCAAAGCATGCTTACATCCCTTTGTATCCAACTGTCAAAGCATTTCTCACAATACCTTGCTACTATGTTGGGTACTTATTGAATATTTTCTCTATATTTACCAGTTACATTATTAAAATTCCCATCATTCCATTTCTTATTTTGAAATATTAGAACCCAATAAGAAAAATTCACATCTAGGAATCACTGTCCCCTTCCCTTTAAACACTAATGATTTTCAGGAGGAAGTATCCATTTCTTCAGGGATATATTATTATTTTGTAAACATATAATGGTTATCAAGCTAGTTATTTAATTTTTTTCTTGCATGCTAATGAAGAGGAATGTCCTTGGTTGCTTGGACTATTCTTACGACAGGACAAGAAGTCAATGAAGGGCATAGTTTTATGAAGAAAACACAGTGCTAATCTGTGACACTTAGGGGAATTTGCTCTCAACTTTGCATGTGACTGAAATTTCAGAAGCAGAATATTAAAAATAAAACATACCTTACTTACTTATCATATATATTTTAATGTCAATTAAAGCCCTAGACAAATAGCAATGGTGAGGAGGAGAAAGGAAATGATGTTCCTGTCAATTATTTGTCTCTTTCTGGCTCCCCCAATCTTGGGCAGGAGTGTGCTAAGGCCCTTAACAAAAATCATCTGTACTCAGATTTGGTACGAAGTTCAATCTACTGCGCTCTTTAGTAAATCAAACAACTGGGTGTTATTTTTGTAAAGATAATGATTATCTAAAGATATTGATGGGGCGCCAGGGTGGAGCTGCTGTTTGATGCCCAGCAGCTCTGACAGCAGAGAGTAAGACTTACTACCCACCCAACACAGAAGGCAGTGTGTAGTGGCTGCTCCGCGACCCCTTTCCACTGATCTGCTCCTCTGGCATTACACTTTGCTGTCTGGTGTCATCTTATGGGTACTGACAGGCCTCCCATGACCTAGCTCTTGCTTGGAACGCTAGCCTTCTCAAGGTCATGTGCGAGCTTCCATTCTTCTCTTCACATAACTGTCCTCTTGTTGAGGATGGCATTCCTGGCCTCTCATACAGTCACTCCCGTACATTTTTTTTTTCTGTGTATTTTTTACTCTGCAAATTCCCTTAGTGTCTCCTCTCCATTTGAATCAAACATGCACATTTACAAGATTTATTTCTCAAGTGTTCATTTCTTCTATCCTAGTTCAGCTGTGCTCAGATTTTACCGGGCATAAGATTGACTAGGGGATGAGGACAGGGTCTGGGTGTTAGAAGTGCGGATTTCCTGGCAATGCCAGGCGGTTCTGCGCCAGTAGTTGGTAACATTTGTAACAGAGGGAAATCCCAATGCAGGTGGAGAGTAGAGCACTGGCAGGGACACCTGCTGTCACTGTTTTGACCCTTATCCCCTCTGAACCCTTGATCTTCTACACAATAATTCTGATAAAAGTTCAGTAATCTTACCTTAAGTTCCTTATCCCGAACTAATTTTAATTTTCACAAACCTTTTACGAAGCTACTTTTGCACTCCATTTTTACATTTAGCACAAGATGCTTCAGTTCCTTTTCCATTACCAGTGTTGCCTCCCCTAACTTTTTGCACCATCCCTTCATCGTTTCCCTCCCAATATACCTCCCACCCACTTCCTTTCCTCCCCTCCAATACATTCCTCAGTCACCGTCCTGGGACATTAATCAGTATAACCCTGCCCCTGCTTCTAAGTTGGTCTGTCGGAGTGTAGTTAGGCAGCAGGCATCGCTTCTCCCACTTTGGCCCCATAATGATGAGCACCTTACCTAGTGAGGCTGAAAGATTCATTTGCCACAATAAAAGCCAATGTTGGTGTCCAGGGTGAAATAGTATGGTATGGAAAAAAATATCACCACCACAAAATAAGTTTAAGTAAACATAAATTTCATCTACCTATTCAGTGCCTGACTCTTAAACATGTCATATATTTTCACAGTTATAGCTTCTTAAATGGAAAGGTATGAGTACAATTTAATTAGCAAGATAAAAAGAATATAGCAAAACTCTGCTTTATAGTGGTCTGAAATTTAAACTGAATCCAAACACTTGAATTAAGTATCAATCAGACAAAACCAGCAAAACTACAACATATCTGCTTGGACAAAAAATATTTTATAGGGTGTAAATAATATAGCAAATCATAGATCAGGAAAATTGAAATGGGCTTCATAATAGTTTTCCACTAGTAAAACAATTAAAGTGTATATATGTGAATATGTACATTTTAGTTTCTATTTATTTAAATTCTTTAATATCATTTCATTAGAACACACACATATTCACATGTAGGTGTGTGCATGTTGTTATGGGGGTGTCATATTTTGGAGATATAAAGAAAAATAAAGCAGGTAGTGAATTAATATTCGTATTCATATACTCTAATTAGTACCAGGATACAGTTTAGACAAGGACTGTATGTCCTGAGCGAACATCCCACTTGGGTTGCTTTTCACTGGTCCTCCTGCATCCCCATCCTCTAGCATTGACTTGCTTCAGGGCTCAGTCCTTGGAACTCCTCCTTTTTGAAAAATCTTCATGTCCTTCCTAAATAACCTTTTAATCTGGTGGTTTAAACACCTCAGTTGTGCTAATGACCCCCAAATTCACATGTCTAACCCAAATCTATTTTCCTGAACTCCAATTAAAAACAAAAGCCCTCTACTCGGAAGGCCCTGTGTTAGCGAGAGGCCAGTTGAGTCGCCAACGTGGCGTACCTGGTCCCACACTTGCACAAGGTGGATGAGACCGTCCTTTCCGAAGAAGACCTAGCAGTCAACATTTGGTTCGGGCACGATTGGAACACGAGTGCATGAAAGTGGATGAGGTTCTGGACAGCATAGCAGAGGCGCTTAAACATCTGGCAGTTACTCATCTTGTGGAAACTACATTAGTACTTGACTTTAACAAAATGTATGAGTTATACGATCCGTGGACTGTGTTCTTTTATTTCAGTGACAAGCACATCAGGATTGGCCTGGGTACTGGCAACAACCAGATGAACCGGGCCAAGGAAGACAAGCAGGAGATGACCAACTTCATGGAGATTGTGTACCTACTGAGGCGCCCGGAAAGGCTGGCCTGCTCGTGTCCCTGAAGGACTGACTTCTCCACAAAGTACAGATACTGAACGCTTGTCCCAGGTTTGATGTGCTGTGCTGTGGACTCATGTTCACGTGGAGATGTCTGGAACTCTCGAAACCCTTTGAGGAAGTGTTTGGAGTCGGCCTGGCACTATACTTTTATGTTTGCAAATGTCGGTAAGTCTCTAGCTGAAGTAAATACATGGTGATGGGAACAGTCAAAACAATCAAACAAACAAACAAAAGCTCTCTTCTTGACATCTCCAACTCCCGATGTCCCCAACTGGGCTCATCAGCTCCCCATTCTTAACCACCAGCTCCTACACTCTTCCCAAAGTAGCTCACAGCAAGCCCATCTGCTGTGGTCTATGTCTCTTCTCTTTCTCTCCTACCCTTTCTCCAATTTTTCAGAAAATTCTGCCTTTTCCTTCAAAACACATACAAAACCCAACCACTTATTTTCATATTCACTGCAACCACCCTGGTGCAAGACACCATCACCTTCTACCCTCAGGATCATTACAATAGCCTAGAATCTTCAGTCCTTACTCTAAGACAGTGATGGCGAACCTATGACATGCGTGTCAGAGGTGACAGGCAAACTTTATTTTGGTTGATTTTTCTTTGTTAAATGGCATTTAAATATATAAAATAAATATCAAAAATATAAATCTTTGTTTAATATGGTTGCAAATATCAAAAAATTTCTATATGTGACACGGCACCAGAGTTAAGTTAGGGTTTTTCAAAATGCTGACACGTCGAGCTCAAAAGGTTCGCCATCACTGCTCTAAGACATTAAAATCCTTGACTTATGCTTAGGTTTGAAGGAGGCCTGAGGCAGGCAAGGAGAGAGAAATACAGCAATTCTTTCTTAGTCCCCTGCCCACGCCCCAAATTCTGGGAATCGAATCGTTCCGCCACTCATCTTTCCGCCCCTACAGGCACTGCTCCCTCCACCCCTGAACCCATTTGCTCAGCCAAGCTAGTCCTGTAGTAAATGGAGGCTTGGACAAATACAGATGAGAGATGATGAGCAGGCAAGGATGAAAGGGAAGGAAATGATAGAAGAGGAGGCGCCTGGGCAGGAGACCAGCATAGAAAAAGTGCCATACAGTGATGTGCTTCTGTTCCGGTGCCAGAATGAAATCTCCAGAGAAACATCTAAGGGACAAACTCCACTTTTTCCCAACTTAAGCACTACTTGTAAAACAAACAAACAAACAAAAAATAACAACATAACAAAACAAACAAAGAATGATCCCTTGAAATCAAGAGGGAAGGATAGACAGGCTCTCAGCTTTAACTGAGAAGAAAACCATGTGGATAATAAATGGAAATGTACCCCTTAGTGTATTTGAATATACCCTTCTCGCTTCACAGGGTTTAACAATGTGCTCCAGGAAACTGTAGAAGGCAAAAAACAAACAAACCCAGACTTTGCTTTTCACCAGGCAGCCTTTCCTTTTTTTTTTTTTTTTTGTTTTTCTCCCTAGAAGTATGGTTTAGAAAAAAGAACTAGAGGAATACAGTATTTGTTTTGTTTACTGCCTATGGATTTCACTCATATAATTAAATGAGTTACATGATCTAAGCTTAAATTGATGTTTGTCTTTGAAACTACTCATTTTAAAAAAATATTGGTTTCATGTTAATTTTAGAACCAGCAATTTTGAACAAGGCTGATTCTGCCATTTATTAGCTCTGTGACAGGTTATACCAATTAAGAGGAATAAACCTAGAATCCATTTTGATTTATTTTGCCCTCAAAGGAAATTTGCCTGTTGGCTCTGATCACAGTAGCTCCTACTATCCCATTTTTTAAGTTGCGAGCTCTTATCTGTAGTTTCTTGACCAATAAGACCTCTTTTCTATGTACATCCTTTCCTTAGTCCTATCCCTGACCTAAAAATTTTTTCTCAGGCACAATTATATGATCTTCAAATAAACAGAGTCTAATATGTTTTCACTTCCTGCATTGCCTATTTCCATTTATCTTTAAATTTAATTGCCCTTATTTTCTTTGTCGACTTCCAAGGGGCTGTCCAGTTCTACTTCTCATAGTTTGTCTACTGGTATTTTCATGCTCACTGCTCTAGGAAGGCGTGACGGAGGAACATCCAAACCAGCTCTCCCAATTGCTCCCATCTAAAATATTTCTCAACTCCAACCTGGACCGTATCCATTCATGTGCCTAATCAAAGTATAGAGTAAGATAAGGTACAATAATAGAAACTATTCAAAAAATACACTGCAAAAACAAATGCTTCCTTGACTGCAAATGTGTATAAGAGACCTTTCTGGAGTGATGGATATGTCATAAAATTGAATTGTGATGATGACTGCACAATTTTACAATTTAAAAAATCATTGACTTGTACACTTTAAATAGATCAGTTGTATTGCATGCAAATTAGCATACCACAAAAGCAGAGAATGGAAAGGTGGTTGCCAAGAGACTAGCAAGAAAAAAAATGGAGAGATGTTGGTTAAGTGGTACAAAGTTTGTTGTGTAGGATGTGTAAGTTCTGGGGATCTAATGCAGGCATGGTGACTATAGTTAACAATACGGTATTGTACGCTTGAAATTTGCTACAAGTGTAGATCTTAAGTGTTCCCACACAAAAACAAAGAAAAGAAAATGATAACGATGTGATATGATAGATAACTTAATTAGCTTGATTATTTCACAATGCATACATATATCAAAGCATCCAGTTATACACCTTGAGTATATAAAATTTTCATTTGTCAATTATACCTCAATAAATCTGGATAAAAACAAAAATGAATGTTCCCAGCACAGATACTATTACAGTGCTGGTGATTATGATCCCGAGATAGGAACACAGGAGAAACAACAGGTATATTTAGGAGTCATTTTCTTTTTTTCTGTGTTAAAGCTGATATTTGTTGGAGGGTATCTAGTAAAACCAACAATTTACACTGTAGATTTAAGAGTAATAATTCAAATCTCTCCCTCCTCCTCCTTCTTCTGTCTCACATTTTAATAGCTAATACTTATTGGGTCTATACTAAAGGCCTAGCATTATGCTAAATTCTTTTCAGGGATTATTGTATCTAATCTTGACAACAATTCTCAGAAGAACAAATATTATTCCATAATACAGATATGGAAGTTGAAGTCTGGTGTGTTAAGTAACTTGGCTTGGGTCACACAACTAGAATAGATGTTAAAACCAGGGTTCAAAACCAGGTTCTTATTATTACACAGTTTGAATTCTTATGTTTTACAATCTCATGAACATGATATACAAACAATTTAAATTTGTAAAAGTTATAATATGAAAACTAACACAGGAAACATCTTTTATTTAGTAATGTAATGGTAGGTACAGCCAATAAATATTAAAATATAATTTTCAAAGTTCTCATTTGCTTATTAAGACAAAGCTTATTAGAAAAGATACATGATTCTATTTTATAATACAGCTTATACTAAAGAAAGAATTTGATGATTATCTAGCAGTAAATTGCTCTCAACAAATATTTTATGACTGCTACGTGGCCAATGCAATGAGGAACACAAAAGGCCAGGGGTAGCCAGCAAGATAGTCAGTGGATGAGAGTGATGATGCCTGTCCTCTAAATGCCACAGCCAGGGGCTGGTAGCAGAGAAGGAGAAAAAGGAAATAACTTTTTTGCCTCCTCATCTTCCCATAAGACCTTGCAAACCAAAGGCTCTGTATTCTTGCTGTGTACATGTATCCTTCAGGGTAGCCATAGATTCAGGACTTGATTACTAACTTCAGTTCTATAGCTCCTTATATTTCCAGCTCAGACAGTCATTTAAAAATAATGTGTAAGGATAACACATTGCAGCCACTTTTTTAGATGTTTGTAGTTGGTTTCCTGTTACCTAGTTTCCCATATGTGCTGGAAGTGGCAAAAGGCTTTTACAAAAACGTTTCTCTTATTCTACAACTAGATAAAAAGGAGTTAGAAAACAAAACCATCCAAAAAATATAGAACTCTGTCTGCATCTATCTGTCACATTCAAAATAAATATGTTATCCTTTCAGAAACATTCACCAATATGTTCAGATTGATGTCTTCTGTGTACATTTAATTTCATGTATTCTTTTGGGCACATTTTCTATATTCATCCCTACATGCCTCATAATCCACATACTAATTAAAATAACTACATTGTGTTCTACTCTAGTGATGCAGAGTAGTTTGCTTATCCATCCACTCAAGTTGTTTCTAATATTTTATTATTATGGATAGAATCAATAAATATCTTTTAACATTTTTTTTTCTTTTATAACTTTTATTCTAGGTATACCCCTAAATAAGTGATTTCCCTGAGATATATTTGGGATAATTATAGAGAATCAGTCAGATAATATTCCAGAAATATTTTTACTGACTACTGTACACAGCAATTTTAGGCAGATTAAACTAGTAACTGATCTGAGTGCAAATCACCACTTTGATTCATGTTTTTAATAGTAAAGATACAGTAATTTACTTTTAAACTTATCTATATATATAAAAGGCTAATATACTGTATTTGACCATCTGACTGGTTTCTATGACACACATTGACCACCATGGGGCAGACGCTCAACACAGGAGTTGCCATGATGAGCACTGCCATTTACAGAAATGGCACGGAAGGCCTGGCACCCACAAAGAAACACTTGGCTTCCCCCAGGTGGGACACAGGCCCCACCACCACTCTGGAGTGATAGCCCACTAAATCACAGCTGACATTGCTGAGACCCCATGGCGCAAAATGTGGCCCACAGCCCAGCCCAGTCCAGAAACAGTCTCTGTGGGCACCGGGTAATGATGTCACATAGCAATGCCTGGCTTCCTCTCCCTAGTAACTAGTCTCCTTGCAGTTTCTTCAGCCCAGGAACAAGACTTGCTTTGTAGCCAGGTGGAAACATTTTACACTTTAACCAAATGTCTGTGAAGCATTTTCCCATGCCTCATCTCATTTGAGCCTCACAGAAGTCCTGGAGTAGGAAGATAGGAGACTCTGTTGAATCTTATTTTCTTTTCATTAGCTGGAAAATGGAGATTTAGAAAGCTTAGATACCTGACCTGACTGAAAAGAAGAAATGGTGTAACTTGAAAAATGACTTTAGGTTTTCTCACTGCACAGAATGTAGTCAAACACTGCTTTAGTTAAATATTTTACCCTTTGTTCTCCCTGTGTGATCTACAATAATAATCTGCTTCATGTTGACATTTACTGCTGTGTTACTGACAATTACCTGAAAGAGAAGTTAGGGTGCTTCACTGGGCTAGAAAAAGTTTAGCTAAATCAGAAAGGAGGTCTAATTAAGTTTATCTATATATCTATATCTATATCTATATCTATATCTATATCTATATCTATATCTATATCTATATCTATCTATATCATCTATCTCTATCTCTATCTCTGTATAAAGCTCTTGCTGGCACCAATTGCACATGTTTGTTTCCATCTGTCATTGTCGATCGTGAATTTGGTTGACACTTCTATTATAGAGAAAGGGCAAATAGCGATATAAAAATATTTCTTTTAATTAATTTCCTTTCAATGTGCACAAATTCGTACACTGGGCCTCTAGTCCTATCTAATAAAAGAGAAACATGGTAATTAGCGTACGACCGCTACCCTTCCCATTGGCTAATCAGGGCGATATGCAAATTAACTGCCAGCCAAGATGGCGGCCGGCAGCCAGGCAGCTTAAACTGAACATGAGGCTTGCTTGCTTCAGTGATGGAGGACTGCAACATTCCCCGCCTGCCGCTGCCGGCCTCTGAGCCTGCAGTTTGAAACATTGTAACAAATATAAAAGCTAAACAAAACCCCAGAAACCTCGCTTTCAGCAGCCGGGATCTCAGAGCTGGAGTTGATACACTGTTTCGAGATTATAGAACCCAAACAAACCAGATACCTGCTTTCAGCAGCAGAGGCTTTAGAACTGGAGCCAAGCCTCAGAGCTAAAGCTGGCCCAGAATAAAAAAAGAAAAAAGAAAAAAAGGAGCAGTTGGGAGCGTCAGTCACCCGCCAGCCTGAAAACAGCCCTCAGCCCCTCACCCAGAATGGCCAGGCACCCCAGTGGGGATCCCCACCCTGAAGGGTGTGTGACCAGCTGCAAACAGCCATCATCCCCTCATCCAGGCTGGCCAGGCACCCCAGTGGGGACCCCACCCTGATCCAGGACACCCTTCAGGGCAAACCAGCCGGCCCCCACCCGTGCACCAGGCCTCATCCTATATAGTAAAGGTTAATATGCCTCCCAGCACCGGGATCAGCAGAGCCGCGAGGCCTCCCGGCACCGGGATCAGCGGAGTCATGAGGCCTCCCAGCACTGGGATCAGCGGAGCCGAGAGGCCTCCAGGCACTGGGATCAGCGTGACAGGGGGCAGTGCCCAAACCCCCTGATCGCCCTGAGGCTCTGTGTGTGACAGGGGGCGGGACCACAACCTCCCTATCCGCCCTGCTCTGTTCCTGACAGGGGAAGGCGCCCCAACCCCCTGATCAGCCCTGCTCTGTGTGTGACAGGGTAAAGCCATAACCTCCCCATCGGCCCTGCCCTGAGTGTGACAGTGGCGGCGCCCCAACCCCATGATCGGCCCTGCTCTGTGGGTGATAGGGGGTGGCGCCCCAACCCCCTGATCTGCCCTGCTCTGTGTGTGACAGGGGGCGGTGCCCCAACTCCCCTATCGGCCCTACTCTGTGAGTGACAGGGGGGAGCTCCTCAACCCCCTGATGGGCCCTGCTCTGTGCATGACAGGGGGGAGCTCCCCAAGCCCCTGATTGGCCCTGCTCTGTGCGTGACAGGGTACGGAGCCCCAACACCCCTGATGGGCCCTGCTCTGTGTGTGATGGGGCAGTGCCCCAACCCCCTGATTGGCCCTGCTCTGTGCGTGACAGGCGGTCGCGCCGCAACCTCCCCATCGACCCTGCCTTGAGTGTGACAGGGGGCGGCGCCCCAACCCCCCCAATCGGCCCTACCCTGAGCGTGACTGAGGGTGGCATTGCAACCTCCCGATCTGCCCTGCTCTGTGCATGACAGGGGCTGGCGCCCCAACTCCCCAATCGGCCCTGCTCTGAGCCGACCAGGTGCTGCACCTAGGGATTGGGCCTGCCCTCTGCCACCCGGTAACAGGTCTAAGCCAGCAGGGTGTTATCTCCCGAGGGGTCCCAGACTGCAAGAGGGCACAGGCCGGGCTGAGGCACCCCCCCCCCCCCCACCGCACAAATTTTTGTGCACCGGGCCTCTAGTATTTTAATAAAAGCCTCAGAAAAATTGAATGGAGCAACTTTTAAAATTTCTGTCTGGTGGGTTGCAAGATTAATTCCTAGAAAGGTCATCTGTAACTAATATTATTGGTTAGAACTGCTATTGTTTATTTATTAAGAGCATGTGCTTGGGGTTGCATATATTGATTATATCAGGGTGAATTGGCATGGAAGAACTTAGGGGAGGAGAAGTCTAATTTTCTATCTCTGGCTCTGTCATTATCTGTATGGGTGATTCAATTTTTGGACCTCAGTATTCTGATCGATAACATAAATAGGGGAGTTTGTGATCTCTGAGATTCTCTGTTACTCCTAACATTTAAAACATTCTTTACTGAGAACAAAGCACTGACTCAACAAAATGATTTTCTTATTTCCAAGGACTTCTTATTATATTGAATACAGACAACTGACTTTATTAATTAAGCAATGAAAATAAATGGTTTATGTCCTGTACTCCTTTTCCCAGTGGCCTTGGCATCTACCCAGTTATAGAAAGCAGAAACCTAAGACTCCTTCAGCCCTGCCCAGTCTCTCTCAAGCCCTCATCCAGTTGGATTTAAATCCTATAAAATTTCCTAAAAATCTCCTTTAACTTAGTAGTCACCATTTCCTCTCACCATCACTGTTATGATGTTATAATAGTCTAATTGTTTACCTTTCTTAAATTCTCTCCACACTGTCACTATAAATGCAAGTCTGATTATGTTAATCCTCAGACAAAAACTCTGTCCATGAGTTCCCATAGACTATGGATAAGCTGCCAGGACTTGGTATCCCAGCCTTAGATATTCTCTCTCTCTCTCTCTCTCTCTCTCTCTCTCTCTCTCTCTCTCTCTCTCTCCCCCTCCCCCCTCCCCTTCTTTCCCTTTCTAAAAATCAGGTGAGGATGAAAAATTAAATAAATAAACTCCAAAAACCAATAGTACTTTTAAATTTTCTGAACACTTATTTGTATATGACTTTTCCCCTGCTGTTTGCTGCCTTTGCAATGCTGGATATTAAATATCTAAGCTAATAGAGAGCTTTAAAAATATGCTAAGAGTCACTCAGTGTCTAACCTGAGTACAACATTCTTCC
Source organism: Myotis nattereri (assembly GCF_964212035.1). NCBI lineage: Eukaryota > Metazoa > Chordata > Mammalia > Chiroptera > Vespertilionidae > Myotis > Myotis nattereri. Next base: position 60,277,501 of record NC_138080.1, on the reverse strand, counting down.
TAGGATTAAACGCATACTGGTTGAGATGACATAACTGTGTCAGGGTTTAAAATATTTTCTAGTTTAAGGCACAGGAGAAAGGCAATTCCTGACTTACAGAAAGTAAGTTCATAAACCATTTTACTTATTCATAGTTAGTTTTTTAATGAAGCAGAAAAAAAGGTTTCTTTCTATAATTTGCTTATTAGATTTCACATTCTGTCTTTTAAGTTCTAGCCTTCCTGTTGATTAACTTTTTTTTTTTTCAGAGATAAAACCACAGTCACATTTGATTCACTCTGTGAAATTAAGACATTTATTTGTAAAGTCAAATTATCCAAATTATGTTCCTGAAAAATTGTGATGATACACTTAATAAGTCTTTCCTCAAAATCTCAAGATTTTTAACTCCTCTTTCTAAAATGTAATTATTTCAAGAGAAATCAGCTACAATCTATAGTGCAAATAAAGTAAACTGAAGGGTGAGAAGTTCAGTGGCTTCTGAAATCCCACAATTAAGATTGATTATGTGCTTTAGTTTCATACATTTTTCTTGTCACCAAATTTATCATCACTATAAATTCTAGATATTTTAGCAAACTTCTATTTATTTATATTTAAAGTCATTTTCTTAAAAGGAAAGATTTCATTTCTAAGGATTCTGAATAGTCACACTATACGCAATGTTTCTTGCCTCAGCTCAGATCATAACTTGCTTCACAAGATTTTGGGTAGGTTATGGAAGACTGTCATCAATTTTTAGATGTGAAAGTCACCATTGCATTACTAATATTGAATTGGATTTTAGGTTGGCTATGTTTTTTTTATTGATTTGAGAGAGAGAGAGAGAGAGAGAGAGAGAGAGAGAGAACGAGAACAGCAATCTCATTGGTTGCTTCTTGTATGCAGATCGAAACCTGCAACCTTGGCATATTGGGAAGACATTTTGACCAACTGAGCTGTCCGGTCAGGGCCTTAGGCTGTCTATATTTATAAAAATTATCACCTTTCTCGTTTCAGAACATATAAAAGTATATTTCCCCTTCCTCCTGAGGTGCAAGCAAACACGAACATTTGAGTACCTGACAAATAGCTGTTTTAAAGCCCTACAAAACATTTTCCACAAACACCTCTATGCTTCTATTTTCTAATTCTACAGTCATTCCCTGAATTTCTATCACCTAATTCAGTCACACTGAGCTCTTCGGGCAAAAAAGATATTCCTATAACAGGTGATCCTTACACTTCTTTCATTCACTCCCTCATATTTGTTCAACATACACTTATCAAGTTAGTTCCTGGGGATACTAGACAAATTCAATCACTCCCCTCACAGTACACACAATCTACAGGAGAAGACAGATGATTAGAAAGCAGACATGGTCTAGCCAAGGAGCCAGGGGGAGCTCGCAGGCAGAACTGAAACTAAGAAAGTTCAGTTTGGTTCACTAGAGAGGGTGGTGTGAGAGGCAGCTGGAAAAGAAAGCAGGGCCAGGGTACATGAATATAATAGGCACCTTGGACTTCATCCTCCAGGCAATAGGCAGCTAAGAAATGTTTAAAATTATGAAGTCACTAGGTTGTATTTGTCTTTTAAAAATGTTACACCAACTAGGTGAGAAAAATGGATTGGATGAGAGCTGACCTGATTAAGGGATTTACAAGATGGTGATTCTATGATTAGGTTTATCCTAAGCCATCATTCATTATTGAAGTGAATGACTTCCTGAGAAATAAGAAACTAGAATTGACAAATCTGATTTTTCCCTTTATTTGAAAGTGGAAGTGGAAGCAAGGGAAGAAGAGTAATCAAGAATTTCTAGTGTCTAAGTTGAACATCCAGATGAATGGTGGTAACTTTTGTAAATAAAAGGAACCCTTGAGAGAAATTTGAGGGTAACAGGGTGAATGATAACTTCATATGTTGACTTTAAAGTGTTTGGATGATACCATTAATGGGGAATTGTCTGGACTTCTTCATGAGCCATGCCTGAGCTTAACACAGAGATGCTGCCAAAAATCCTGTTCTCAAGAATATGTGACAGTTATGCATCTTATGCCCATTGATACCACTTTTTTTGGAGGATAATATGGCAGCATCTTAACATTTAACAATCTCAACTAAGAAATTCCACTTTTAAGAATTTATCCAAAAGAAAAAAAATTTTCAGAGACATAATAGTAAGAGTGTACATTGCAAACACAGTTGGTTATAGCAAAAATTAGAAAGTGTAAATGATCATCAATATTGTTTTTATTGGTTAGATGATTATGTTACAGTCAATAAATAAAATCCTACTTTGCTTTTAGAAAAAAATGAAATCTATATGTATTGAAATGGGAATTTGTTAACACATCTTTTAGTGAAAATATACTTGTTTATGTATTTTACATACACACTAGCTAATATTATTAAGTCCTCATTATGTGCCAGGTAGCATTATAAAATGTTTGGTGTGTATGAAGCATCACATTTTCAGAACAACCCTATAAGCTAAGAAATATTATTTACATTTTACAGTGAGGAATCTAAGGCACAGAGAGGGGAGGTAATTTGACTAAGGTCACAAAGCCAGTAAGTGCTCAAGCCAGAATTTAATTCATATAGAGAGTGGAATCTGTTAATTGTCTGAGATGAAAGTTTCTGCCTTGCCCCAGAATGGGGGCCAGAAAAATTAAACTGAATTATAGAAAAGTTAAAAACATCACATTCCCATGACCCGAGTTTGTAGACTAAGAGTCATAATCACTGAAAACTGGTGTAGCTCAGTTGGTTGGATGTCATCTAATGTACTGCAAGGTTGCCTGTTCAATTCCCAGTCAAGGCACATGCCTGAGTTGTGGGCTTGAGTCCTTGTAGGGGATGTGCAGGAGGCAGCTGATTGGCATTTCACTCTCACATCGATGTTTCTCTCTCTCCCTCTCCCTTTATCTCTCTCTAAACATCAACTTTAAAATCTTAAAAATAAAGAGTCATAACTACTGAAAACTCAAATAGTTGGATGCCTAGAAGAAATTTCACAGAGAAAGACATTAAGCTGTTCCAATTGGCTTATTCTGGGGAGAGAAAATGAAAAGGCTTTCCACTTTATATGCTTCTTTATTCTTTGAATTTGTGCATTACAAGCACATTTTACTTGTATAGTTAAAATGAGAATGAAGGAGAAAAGCTGCATTACAAATTCATTTAGGATCATATGCAACTCAGCAAAAATCCTTCCATTTCTTTGTATCACATTTAGTTCAGTGCATTGAAAGCCTCATCATTTAGTTTGTACAGTAAGCTTGTCTCAACATGACTATTTCATTAAAAAAATTTATTCTCTCCATACTCCAAGTTTTAGATGTACGAGAGACAACCCACTTATTCTCAAAGACTGATGTGTATAGGGAGCTGCAGGCAGGGAAGTACACCTGGAGAATACCAGCCTAGTACACAGTATTTTCAGACCTAGGAGTGCATTTGCTCCAATAGGAACGAAACTGAGAGCTAAGAGTGGCTGAGGAGGAATTGGCTCCCAGAAAGAAAAGAATAAACCCCCAGGAGTCAAATTGTAATTTACACACAGATTTAAATTTCCATCTCTGTAAAAATGACATATTGTCTGCCCCTGGACACAGTTCAAAAGAAAAAAGGATTGGCTAGGATTTTATTCACACTTATTCTTATTTCCATGGGGCCTGTGAAACACTTATTTTTGGTGATATAAAGTGTTGTTGTTTTTTAAAGGAAGGAAAATTTATTTGAAAGTGAATGGGACATGAACTGTAGCTATAATCTAATATTTTTATGGACAAGTTTTGGTGTACACAACCCACAAACACAGATGTTTTTAAAGGGAGAGCATTTATACAGAGTGGGGCAAAGGTAGTTTATATTTGTGAATACGCAAAACACAGAGTTTATTCTTATGTTATTATTTATTAATTACTGTATTATTTTCCATAGGAACAACTGTAAACAAATTTTTGCCCAACCCTGTATATTTTGAAGACTTAGTCATTTTAAGCCATTTGGAAATTTTGAATTTACAACATAAAAAAGTAAAACATAGGTCATAGGTGGAAAAACAAACTAGAAGAGACCGCTCACACCCAGACACCCCCAGTAACTGCATTGTTAAAGATTATGGGTGATTGTAATCTCTTTTTTTGGACTTTTCTACATTTTCCAATAAACATATTAGCAAAATTGGAAAATTTTCAAAAGAAAGTATTAATAAAAAGTACATAATTTAAAAATAAAATATTTCTACTTAAAACATATGACATGATCTCAGAATAAATACTCTGCCAGGTTTCTAAGAAAAGATCAGACTAGAATCAGAGAAAGTTTCAAAGGGCGAAAAAATTATTGGCTTCCTAAAGCAAATTATGGATTCCGTTTTATTGCTTTTATTAAATTGATTTGAATCACTCATTCCCTTTCATAAAAGCAAAGAACTTTCAGTCTTAAGCATGAAAGTGAAGAGTTTTCAAAGAAATGTTTTTGTAACTGCTCATGTTGCTGGAGAGAGTACAAAAAGGGAAGCGTTGCAAAACTCTTCAATAGCTTAGATGTCTCAGCTCTATACTACTAACAAAAAAAAAGTTCATTTGTTTTCTTGCCTCCAAATTGAGCAGTGGTTAGTGATTCTATCAGAAGAATATATTCTAAAAGCTTTGCATCCAGTTCTCTCATTTCTGATTTACTGAATGCTGGCTGCACCTTAAGCAACAGAGGGCTCCCTGGTGCAGTATTTCCCCTTTTATTGAAGAGTGTCCTATCCTATATAATAAAAGCCTAGGGGGCGTCACACCCTTGCGCAATGTTGTCACAAGATGGCTGTCACAAGATGGCCACCACAAAATGGCCAGCAGGGGAGGGCAGTTGTGGGTGATCAGGCCGGCAGGGGAGGGCAGTTGGAGGCGAACAGGCCAGGAGGGGAGGGCAGTTGGGGGCCATCAGGTCAGCAAGGGAGCGGTTAAGCATCAATCAGCCTAGCAGGGGAGTGGTTAGGGGCAATGAGGCAGGCAGGCAGGTGAGCAGTTAGGAGCCAGCAGTCCCCTATTGTGAGAGGGATGTCCAACTGCCTGTGGGATCAGGCCTAAACCAGCAGTCAGACATCCCCCAAGGGGTCCCAGATTGGAGAGGGTGCAGCAGGCTGGGCTGAGGGACACCTCCCCCCGCACCCCCCATGAACGAATTTCATACACTGGACCTCTAGTCTATAATAGAGAATGAGGAAACATCTATTTATTTCTCCTTACAATAGTAAGGAAAATGTTCCTCAGAATTTTTGCCATGCGATTAGGTCCCCATTGTTCTCATACAAGGTAAGGTTGATTTGCTTAACTCTTTGTATCACTGTTTCACTTTCCTTCAGAAATTTCCCCCAAATTCTAGTACAGACTCTAATACTAATTTCTATTAGTGAAATTTTAGTTTGTTTTCCTTATGACTTTTCCAAACGATTATTTTTTCCTCTTCCATTTGAAATTGTGGGGTAGTTAATGTTGATTATGGTCATCTGGAACAGATGGGGATAGGCAGACAAACCAGGATAAATATTCAAGTCAGGCATGTGACGGACATTGGGATCCTTTGCAGGGAGTTAGTTCTGAGTCCATTCCAAATGAACTGGCAGATCACAGGGAATTAATCATCTCAAGAAGAAGTTAACACTGTCCTTCACTGGCTTTCCCCCCCTTTTTTTCTTTACAAAGGCTCTTGGTTTTCATGAAGAGTCTTTTAATTTTAATGAAAGAGCTATGCTTTCAGGTCATGAACCTGCGCTGTGAAAATTCTGGCTGAATTGAAGTTCTTGCTGAAATTAGAAATGATCAAAACAGGCAACACAAGTGTTGTAATTTTTACCTTTCTCTAAAATAATACTGGAGGTAAAGAATTCATTCATATTTTGAAGAGAAACTCCACAAGCTTTCAAATAGTGTCATAGGTAAATCACTGCCTCCAGGAACACATAGATATTTGATGTGATTGTTGAAGACATAGGTTACAAGCATCTGGTCTTTAAATAAAATATACTGAGAATTAGCATTTTGATTGTCCAGGAAAAATCTCATGTTTATATCATGAAAATCTCTAACACATACTAGATTTTTTATTTGTTTGGATGCTACTGAGGTCCAAATTTTCCAAGATCAAAATTCTTATAGCTTTACTCCCATCTTTCATTCTGTTTTGCAACTTTTTAATGAGTTTGGGATTTTTTAAACAAAAACTTCTAGTAAACAAATTGTAATACTTTTATTCATTTCAGCAAATATTCCCTTGTGTAGATTTTCTTTGTTCCTGATACATACCAATTGAGTATTCATATATTTTTCAAGTTCAACTCATCTGTGTCACTATTCCTCTTTCTATTCTCCATGTCCTTCATATGTCCTCTCCCAGAACTATTCACTTACATCTATAACAGTGGTTCTCAACCATGGCTATACATTAGACCCACCTGGGAAGCTTTTAAAACATACCAATGCCTGGGCTCCATTCCCAGGACTTGCACTTCATTTGTCTCGGGCAACATCCTGGCATACATAAAATGTTGTTAAATCTCCAAAGGTGATTCTAATGTTCAGCCAAGGTTGAGAATCCCTGCTGTCTCTATTTATCATATTGTATCATGAATATTTGTGAAATTTTATTACTCACGGGAGTTTTCAGCACTTTATTTCTTTAATCCTCACTGGGGGAGAGAGGATTTTTTCCATTGATTTTTTTAGAGAGAGTGGAAGGGAGGCAAGGGAGAGAGAGAAAGGAGAGAGAAACATTGAGGTGAGAGACACATCGACTGATTGCCTCCCACTCATGGCCTGAATGGGGCAAAGGATTCAACCTGCAACCGAGGTACTTGCTCTTGACTGGGAATAGAACCTGAGATCCTTTGGTCGGAGGGTCCATGCTCTAACTACTAAGCAAAACTGACCAGGGCTGGAGTTTTCAGCACTTAAATCAGAGACTATATCTCATTTATAAGGTGAATTCCAATGCCCATTGCATTTGATCTACGGAATGCTTGTCTGCTAAGTACTCTGTGGAGCACTCCAGAAGACCCATAGTTCAAGAGAACATCATCTCTTACCCAAACATCTCCCAAAGTGTTATGGGAAATATCAAACAAGGGCAAACCTGATATCCCATAACTGTGACCTAGTAAGGTTATAAGATAAATAAAATATGAGGACAGAGAGTCAAATCAACTTGAGAAATCAGGAGGACATAATAAAGAAGGTAAAAATCTTAGGATCAACCATGTGTAGAATTTTGAATAGGGTTATTTGTATGATTTTGACAGAAAGCAATGTAAACAGTGTGGAGATGAGAACAGAAGAATTTCTAGTGAAAGAGAACAGAATGAGGAAAAGGGAAGAGGTGGGCAAGTGTGAATTCCATTAAGGAAATTGTTTCATAGCATTTAAGAAGCAATTAGAGGGAGAAGAGGGTGATGAAGGTAGGAAGCCAGTGGGGTGAGTTCACAGAGGCTTTTTGAATGCCCAGTGGATGCAACTGGATTCCATGAAGGGTTCTGAGCTGGGGAGTATGTAATTTTATCTTTGTGCTTTAAAAAAAGATCGATCTGCCTAATTATCTTAAAGCCTTTAAAATACATTGTTATATGATCTGAATTACATTATATGATTACTACAAGCAAGTAAGGCTTCCTGATTCTAAAATCCTTTTCATTATGTGGTCAATGAATTCATCAAACAATCGATCACTAAGGACCAGAAATTTCTGTGCTCAGGAGACAATATTTCATTGGCTTAGCAGAGAAGACAATAGATAAAGGTGAAGACATACAATGGCTGTGGTAGTCCCCCTAAAAAACTGGCCTAAAAGACTTGGCTATTATTTTTTTTTGGGGGGGGGTAGCAAAAGGAAAATGAGGTAAAGAAAATGTCCTTCACTTAATGTGATTTTCTTCACTTCTACATGTATAGGTCCAAGTTACTAATTTCATAGTCACGTTGATGTCTCCATTATTGCTTTTGATGAACAGATGCAATATTGTGGGTGAGAAAACCCTCAGAAAAATAATTTTCATAATGTGATATCACTTTAGGCATAACATCTTTGCTCAGACCAGCTCTTACCATGATGGTCAGGCTGATACTGGACTCATTTATATATTGCCTTAGCAAGCCACATTTGTCCCTTACTACTGCTCAAATGAGAGTACTTTTAAGATCTACACCATGTTATTTATTTATTTTTTTAAAAATTTCACTGTATTTATCAATAAAGTTATCAATGAAGCAATAGGACATATAACACATATTTAAACACCCTAAAGCAAGTCAATGTTTAAAGTATTAGATATACTTATATCTTTTATCTTAAGTTTAATCCTACAGCTGCATGTGAGTTTGTATGTATATAAATATCCCAGTGAGAAGCAAAGAATACTGAAGAATTCAGATATCCATGAGGATATTTAAAACAAGATATATTATTCAGAATCTAACCACACAACTCAACATTTGCCTTTGCCAGTAGCACACAGTGGTATTACATGAAACTCTATGGTGAAGTTCCATGCTTCACATACTGATGCTCTATTCATTCAGCTAGAGCAGTGGTTCTCAACCTTCTGGCCCTTTAAATACAGTTCCTCATGTTGTGACCCAACCATAAAATTATTTTCGTTGCTACTTCATAACTGTAATGTTGCTACTGTTATGAATCGTAATGTAATTATCTGATATGCAGGATGGTCTTAGGCGACCCCTGTGAAAGGGTCCTTCGACCGCCAAAGGGGTCGCGACCCACAGGTTGAGAACCGCTGAGCTAGAGTCTTTGTGCCCTGGGGACAGTTTTCTGTTTTTTAATTGTGTCAGGCACTTTAAAATTGGATTGAGAAAAACAAATAAATTAAGTGAATTCTCAAGATAGAACTGCCCAGTTCCAGACAAGATGGAGTACACACAATCTATTTTCCTTCTCCTGCTAATCACAAAACATACTCGAGTCACAACACGTAAGTTATTTATCAGAAGACTCTAAGAGCAAAGAAGGAAGATTGGCTGGGAGCTCCAGGATCTAGGGAATGATATGACAATGACAGTAAATTCTATGGGTTTTTTTTCTTGCCTACTATATATCCCAACTTGGGTGTTAGACAAGCCCTCAATGAAGCACAATGCCAACTAAAAAATAGAAACCAAGAAAAACCAAAGGACTAGTAAAAGGGTAGCCCAACAAAAATAAAACTTTTAAATACACTTGCCTATTCGAGGGATGAATAGCACATAATAAAAATAGCAGTGTCTCTCCCTATTTGAAGATGGTACAGCACAGGGAGAAGGTCAGTGAGAAACCATGGGCAGAAACCTATATTCTACTCCCATTCCCTTTTTAGCAAAGAGACAGCATCCCTTTCCCCATGGATTCTGTGAATGAACCAACTTCCAACCCCCATGAATTAAACGGGAGGAGCCTCTTCCCTCAGAGCCCCTGGTTGGAACTCTGACTTCCCTTCTGTTACAATCATGAGGCAACAGGACTATTTTTTTTTTTTGCAGCAGCAGCAGCAGAAGGGATACCAGAAGGAGTTTCTTTGTGGTCATGGAACAGTTCTTTGTGATGACTACTCTAATCTTTACCTGTGATACAGTTTCATAGAACTATATACTCTTTTCACCAAAAACAAAAAAAACTGGTGAAATCTCAGTAAGGGCTATAGCTGAGTTAATAGTACTAGTATTGAATCAAAATCAATTTCTTTAAAACAAGAAAGAAAAATATATGTGCCTCATTAGCTTATATATTTATATAGCAGTATATCAGTTATTCAATTCAAAGTTATTTTTAATGCGTCTGTCCTGAACATTGGACACCTAATAATACATGTGTTATGTATGTTATAAATGTGATAAAACTTTAAAATTTAAAGAGGGTGATTTTGTCACTCAGGTAGATTTTCTAATACTACTACTAAACCAACTATGACAACAGAATACTATTTCCCCCTAACTTTCAAAATTCGGGTTCTTAATCTAAGAAGAGTAACTACTTAAAAAGAAAAGTTTCCATACACATCTGGATAAAACTTCTTATGGTTTACTTAAGTGCAAGCATAATCACAGGATATTATAAGATAAACTCTGGGACCCCTCGGGGGATGTCAGAGATCTGGTTTTGGCCTGGTCCCCACAGGCCAGGCCGAGGGACCCCACCAGTGCATGAATCCATGCGTGGGGCCTTTAGTTATAAATAATAGAAATTAGAAATAATACTTTAGGTTTTGTGTCATGCTTTTTCTCTAAGAAATGAACGTTTTCTCTTTCAATCTCATCATGCAACTGATAAGTTCTGAACCATGTCTCTTTTTCAAATGGCATAATTAAATGGCAGGGCAGTTCATATGCCTTGCCTCGGACCACAGTGGAAATCACCAATAGGGTAAGAGTCATAAATTAGGCCTCATGATCTCCTTTAAATGTCTGGCTTTTCAATTACATAAGACGATGCTTTTAGCTAAATCTCTACCTGAACATCATTCCACTGAATGAGCAATAGTTGATACCAGAATACTCTCTTGTTTTAGTAGCTTTGTTTCCACCAAAATTTTCTGCCAGCACAGCACTACTCAATAAGCAACACACTCAGGCACTTAATTTATTCTAATTTCATTTCTGTTCGAGTATTTTTTAGAAGTTCAACATCTTTAAGTTATTAAATACATTGCAATACAAGAACTATTCATTGTGATGGACCAAGTTTCTTTATTATAAATGTGTATATAAACTTCTCCAAAGGGAAGATAACCATTAATGCATCTTGTCATCACTTACTTTCTTCTTTCCGTTTCAAATCTGTGGAGTAGTTTCCGAAGACCACCATTCTTAAATCCCTGAAAATGGGCAGCTGGGGCTCCCACGGTGATAACATCATAGAGAGCATCTGGAACGGGAATGGACAAGGAGATCAACACTTTGCAAACATTTCTCGCCAGCATGCTGTTTGCACTGAAGCATACACAATGTCGGAAGTCTGAGACATTATTCTGTTTAATTTTGCAGGAATCACTATGAACTTGCATCTCAAGGGGGCAAGAGGAGCTAATTTATCTTTCTAAAAGCCACCTGTGCACCTATACAAGTTATAATATATCCTTGATTTATGACTACATCTTAATTATACGCTACTGTGTAGAACAGTATGTTCTCCCATTCGTCTGTATACTTACTGAGATAACATGCTAATTGGTCTTTTGTGTATTTTATTTTATTGAGTTTTGCATCATTTAATTAGCAATCATATTGAAATTCAACAATAATGAATCTTTCCACCGAAATTTACAGAGAAAAGAAGCATTTTGGTTCAAAGCCAGAACAGTACCAGTGCATTTTTTAAAAATCTATATAGAGTAGTTTCTGCCTGTGTATACAAAATCTTATACAATTTTAATGCAAGCTTTTGCAATTTCCTCAGATGAAAGAAGAATACACAAAATGTCTCCTGATCTATTTTCCAGCAAAATATTTTGTGGGGTTTTTTTTGTTTGTTTTTTGTTTTTTGGGGTTTTTTTTGCAAAATAACCATACATTTAAATTGAAACTCAATCCCTTGATCTTGAAAGCCATCAGGTTTCATACATATTAAGTTTATGACCTTTAAACATGCCATATATTATAATGAAAAGTATCCCCATCAGAAAGAAGACAGAGTGAATGCCCTCTTGTTAAACTAAATTTTATCTGAGAAACCTAATTTCATAGTAGATCCTTTTCATGTTGGTTTTGGTATTGACACATTGACTGTTTTTCAGATCTCATTTACAGGGAAAACATACATTATTTTATTAGCTTCAGGTAAACACCATAACTTTTCCAAAGGGGTTCAATCTAAATGCACCAGTAATATCTTTCTTAACAATAAATGTCTTCAAAACTCAAGGTCATGAAAGAACTGAATACAAAGTAACCCATCAATAAAGCAAATATTGAACAATCATTTAACAGGTTGCTGGAGTGATCATCTGTTGCCTTTTTAAAAAGTCGCCAATAAAGTAGAAGTCAGCTCATCTTAAGGTAATAGAATATTAGACTTCTGTGTAATTAAAAAAAATTGCCTAGGGGACTTTAACCCAGGCCTAAGAAAAAGGTTCCAGGTATCCGTGACCATATATACAGTTTTGTAAGTGCATCTGTTCTACTTCCTGGAAAGGGGTTACAGCTTTCTTAAATGGTCATGAGCTTAAATGGTCATAGGATTAAATAATCCTATTCCTACCGGCCTTAGAAACATCTCTGAATGTCAGCCAGCTATTAATCTTAACTTGTTCTAACTCTTTCAATCTGCCCTTTCTCCCTGGTTTCCAAAACAAGTATAGACAACACATTCCTTTAAACATTCCAAACTAAAATTCTCAAGCTCTCAAGATCAGTTGCTTTCTTTCCCTCAACATTTTATCTGATCAGTTTCAACAACTCTGCTCCCCAAATTTTATTCTCTTTTATCACTGTGAACTCTCTTTATTTTAAATCTAGCCTTCCTCAGTTCATGTCAGGATTATTACTGCCTCTTCAATCTTAGCCTCCTTGCATCCACAGTGCAGATCGCTTCTCCTGTGTTGGTGGCCATTCAGTCACTCTGCCCAAAACACAGGCTTCAGTTCTTCTCATATATTTCAAAGATTAGGAGAACATTCAAATGTGTGCATGTTGTAGATGCTGAATAATTGTCAATAAACAAACAAATATTTTGAGGATGAATTGTTTATCTAATTTGTCTTTAGATTACACAGGGAATTACTATTCTTAATCGAAGAATAAGAGGTTTAAATACACTATCCAGAAAAAAAAAATTGAAATCTGGAACATACATATCTCCAGGGGAAGAAGATAACCATATCCCTCCCTGAAACACATTCAATAATAAAAGAACAAGGGGAGTTTAAGATTACCTACATGGAAAAGATTGAAATTAGACCCTTCATGCACACAAATCAACTCAAAGGCTTTAAATACTTAAACATAAGAACTAAAATTATAACATTACTAGAAAAAAACTTAGGGACATTTCATAATATTGGTCTGTAAAATTATTTCATAGATATTACACTAAAAGCACAAGTAACAAAAACAAAACTAAACAAGTGGGACTACATCAAACTGAAAAGCCTCTGCTGGCCCTGACCAGGCTGCTCAGTTGGTTGGAGTGTCATCGAGTACACCAAGAGGTTGAGTGTTCAGATCTGAGTCAGAGCACATATCTAGGTTATGGGTTTGATCATCAGCAGAGGTATGTATGGAAGGCAACAGATCAATGTTTCTCTTTCAAATCGATATTCTCTCTCCTCTCTCTCTCTCTCTCTCTCTCTCTCTCTCTCTCTCTCTCATAAAAACAAAAAATATATCCTTGGGTGAGGGTTAAAAAAATTTCTAAGGAAACAATAATGTAAAAAAGCAACATACAGAACAGGAGAACAAGATAAAATATTTGCAAATCATTTATCTGATGAGGGGTCAATCTCCAAAATATGTAAGGTACTTCTATAAGTCAATACAAGGCTCCAGGAAGTCTTAATATTTTGCAATTGTTATTTGATAACAATCAGTTATCACTGTATTGAAACAGTTATCTATTTTGGCTCCTTCATCCTTGAATTTCACTTGCCATTCATTACTACAAAATTAGTAGACAGATCTAAGTACACCATGGGATTTACTTCCTGGTCTCATCTCAGTTTAGTTAAAGTACCATGTTCATTCTTGGCCAGAGCAGATGCACTCCTTTGAATGTAGTTAGAATTAACTTCAATTGATTGATTTCCTTTAAGGGAGAACAGATATAAAAAAAGGCAATAAAAATAAAATTATAAGATAACAATCTGATCAGTAATATTTGTCTCATTTTAAAAATTTACCCATTTTATCCTGCTCTTTAAATTAAGTAATTTTGTGACATAAATAGCCATTAACTGTGCATAATAAAAGCTTTCTGATTTTTTGTACTAAGAGACAACTATAAAAATGTAGGTGGGCATTTTATTTTACAGAAAATTTAAGCAAAAAAGTTGAAGGTCCTTTTTCCTTTCTTATAAAATATAATCTGGATTTCATCTACTGATATTTTTATACCTCAAAAATGGTCCCTGGCTTTGTGAAAATGGTATAGTATACATTATAATAGAAAAGTGAAATTCAAGTTGCATCTCATCAAGCTAAAGACACTAGGTTGACTTGAAATTTAATAATAGGGCTGCTTCATAGCCTTTTAAACGCCATTTAATAATAGAAATGAGATAATAAGTCTATTTTCCCCAGAAGATCTCTTTAAAATTCCTGCAACTATAAAAATAGTGCTAATAAAAAAATGTAGACATGCTGATCTCATTTCAAGAAACAATTTAAGCATAATCCCTGACTTCAAAATGGCCCACAAATGACTTTGACATGATTCACAAAACCACAGGGATTTTTGAGGATAATCTGTTTCAAAGTAGTCCATGAAATTTGGCATCATCATGAAACATGTCTAAAGGTAATTATGCTTCATTGATGAGGTGATACACCCAAACTCCTGAAATGCAGAAATCAGGGAGCTCTGACAGCTCCTCTTATTTGTTCCAGCTTCAGTGTAGAGATTGGAAGTTTAAGAGGCAAAGGGGTCAACTGATTCATCCATAGTTACACAGAAATGCGAGTGACATTGTACCTAACTCCAGCTTTATGATATCATATAGTGAGTTCTTTCTTTTACTATTTTTCCCTTTCCTCTTTCTTTCTTCCACCCTTCCTTTTCTCTCATCCTTCTTTTTTTTTCTTTCTTTCTTCCTTCCCTTCCTTCCTTCCTTCCTTCCTTCCTTCCTTCCTTCCTTCCTTCCTTCCTTCCTTCTTTTCTCTCTCTCTCTTTCTCTCTCTCTCTCTTTCTCTTTCCTATGTACTATAATATGATCTATATACATAAAAGGCTAATGTGCTAGATGTTTGACTGTTCAGTCAACCATTCAACCAGTCTCTATGATGCGCACTGACCACCAGGGAGCAGATGCTTTTACTGGTAGGTTAGCTTGCTGCTGGGTTCCGGCCAATCGGGACTGGGTGAGATGGTTGGATATGCCCTGGCGCCCTCCTGTGGTTCCTCCCTGGCCGGCCAACCTACCATAGTTCGCCCCTGGCTAGCCAGCCCCAATTGGCCCCAATCAGGAATGGGCAAGACAAGCTGGACACACCCTGGAGCCAACCTCCTGCAGTCCTTCCCTGGCCTCTAAAATATTTCTTCTAATTAATTTCCTTTCAATGTGTACGAATTCATGTACCGGGCATATATATCTATATCTATATATCTATATATCTATATATCTATATATCTATATATCTATATATCTATATATCTATATCTACTAGAGGCCCAGTGCACGGATTCGTGCATCAGTGGGGTCCCTCAACCTGGCCTGCACCCTCTCATAATCAGGGACTCCTGGGGGATGTCAGACTGCCGGTTTCAGGGCCTGCGGAGATTGGGCCGAAACCAGCAGCCCAACATCCCCCAAGGAATGTAGTAGTGTGCAAAGCGGCAGGCGGCCAGGGAGCACAAAGCGGCAGGCGGGCACCACGCTTCTCTGGCTCATCCTGGCCCTGCTGGGCCTGCTGTCATTGCCGCACGGTAGCGCACTGCCATGGAGGGGGGAGAGGCTCATGCCACCACAGCTGTGCTTGCCAGCTGTGAGCCCAGCGTCTGGTGCCCGTCAGTCAGCTGAGTGGCCCTCCCACTGTGGGATCACACTGACCACCAGGGGGTAGCTTCTGCATTAAGTGTCTGCCCCCCTGGTGGTCAGTGCACATCACAGTGACCTGCCAAACAGTCATTTGGTCGCTTAGTCTTTTATATATATAGATAATAGATAAAATAACTTAAACATATAATATTATAATATCACAAGAATCCAGATGTTATACTATTCACAACTGATTTTCCAATAAGATAAAATTTACTGAGATATATCAGAGTGGAAAATGGTATTCTTAATTTCGGGGTACTGTTTTTGTTATTATTGTCACTGCTCTAAAAGATCTCTATTATGGTGGGTACTCTCTTGCATTTAATTTCAATAATGAATAAGGATGAAAATTTAACTTAATGGATCTGGGGGCACCAGAAGTTAAATGGAGGTTATTTCACTTGTCAGTATGAGACATGACATCATTAGTTCTGCTCAGTTACTTGTTTCAAGAGCTAGACATTAGCCTCAGATTTGGTAAATCTGCCTGCTATTGTTTGTAAAGCTGCCTCTCCAAATATAGCAGGCATATTAATCAAAGGTGAATCGATGCAATTTACTAATGGTAAGAAGGAAAATGAATGTAGTCTACATTCAATAACTCACCAGTGAAATACCAAGGCTTGGCCAATCTTACTTGCATCATTACCTTACAAAATGTTGTCTGTAATTCAGCCAAACATTTAAATCAGTAACCATGGATCTTAAATAAATTTAACTGCAATTCAAAATCTGCTAAATACATGTTACATAAGTAAATAGGAAATTTGATTGACTACCATCTACACCTTTTAATTTTTATTTTGCAAGTAAATAAAGCAAAGCTCAGAGTGGTTATTAACTTGATTACAGCCAAAGAAATTGTAAGTCCCTAAAAATTCAGTCATTTTCAATTTCTACTATAACATATAGTTGGTGATCTAGTCTCTAAAGCACCTACTTTATTTGAAGTCCAACCTCAAATAACTTTTAAACTTATAAAAAATAAATATTTTAAAACAAATATTTAATGTTATACATATTTTATACATGCAATATACATCTATACTAATAAAAGTGTAATATGCTAATTAGACTGGACGTCTTCCAGACATCCTTCCTGACAAAGCCAGGCTGGGTGGAGCCTCCCGCCCGCAGTCCTGGGTGCCAGTGCTTGCAGCTGCAGCCTGGGAGAAGAGAAGCTGAAGCCGGCCACCCGCCCGCGGTCCTGAGCACCAGTTCCTGAGGCTGCGGCCTGGGCAAAGCAGCCCACCCCGGTCCTGAGTACCTACAGTTGGCCAGAGGGAGGGAAGCCCAGGT
Organism: Myotis nattereri; assembly: GCF_964212035.1. Classification (NCBI taxonomy): domain Eukaryota; kingdom Metazoa; phylum Chordata; class Mammalia; order Chiroptera; family Vespertilionidae; genus Myotis; species Myotis nattereri. Next base: position 60,260,492 of record NC_138080.1, on the reverse strand, counting down.
GACTGCAGCTGGCCAGAGAAGGGAAGCCTGGGTCCTGGGTGCAGGGCCAAGGCAGAGGTGGTTAGGTGTGATCAGGCCAGCAGGAGAGCAGTTAGGGGTGATTGGACAGGCAGGTAGAGGAGATTAGGGGCAATCAGGCAGGCAGTTAGGGAAGATCAGGCAGGCAGGCAGAGGGGTTAGGGGTGATCAGGCAGGCAGGCAGGCAGGCGGTTAGGAACCAGTGGTCCTGGATTGCAAGAGGCAGTCGGACATCCCCCGAGGGGTCCCGGATTAGAGAAGGTGCAGGCCGGGCTGAGGGACCCCCTCCCTCCCCCCCCCCCCCCGCATGAAGTTCATGCACCAGGCCTCTAGTACTAATATAATATAATACATTATGCAATAGATTTCAGTACCTTCACATTAATTCTTGGCTGTAGGAAATCTTGTTCTTTCCTACATTTTCTCCTTAAGTTCTTTAAAGGGAGGAACCAGTCTTTCTGAAGACTACTATGACAAAAATCCTCTAGTTTATGAGTTGTATCCTAGTTCTAACAGCAAAATCTTGCTTTTCTCTCCACTGCTTGATTTTTTAATCACATATAAAAAATCCCTCCATATATCCTGTTATGGGTAAATCGTGCCCCACAAGAAAGATATCTTAGAATCCAACCTTATTTGGAAATAGGGTCTTTACAGATTAATCAAGTGGAAATCAGGTTCTTAGGATGAGCCCTAACCTAATATGACTGGAATCCTTACAGGGGAAATCTGGACACAGAGAAGGACATAGAGGAGAACACCATGTGAAGATGGAGGATCAGTGTGATGCATCAGCAAACCAAAGGAAACCAGATTGCCAGGGAAAAAAAAGGAGTTAGGATGAGGCAAGAAAGGATTCCCCTCAGGTTCCAGAGGGGGCTTGGCTCTGCCAGCACCTTGATTTTGGATTTCTGGCTTCAAGACAGTGAGACAATAAAATTCTGCTGTTTAAGCCAACCAGTTTCTGGTGCTCTGCTATGGCAGATCTAGGACACTGGTACATTTCCCAAACCAAACTAATTAAAAGAAATTTTATTTGCTTTTCTAAATTTCTCTCGTTTAGTTTCTAGTTTCTTCGTGTTAAGTTGGAGAAACAGAAACTAGAGGCATTGCATTCATCCTAGCTCACTCTAGTCTATTTTTCAGATAGTATCTTGGCAAAAGACAGCATCATGTAAATGATTCTGTCATTCTCAATAAAGAAAGATGATGTGAAAGGCCACTTAGATAATAATTTCTCTTTGGCGGAAGTATTTTAAGGATCATCACCAAATATTTGAATGCATATTTAAATACAAGCTTCGTTCGATTTTGCCCCAACAAACTACCTGGTTTGGTGATACTTCTATCATCCACCCAAGGCTGTACCCCAGATCATCCTTCTCTCCCATTTCATCATCCTATCAGTCATCAAGTCTTGCATTTGATGATGTTTCCAAAATGCCTCTGCCTCTCTAAATCATCTTTCCTCTACATCTGGCTACCTCCTTATATTTTATTGTCTCTTTACTGATCACTTTAACAGCCATGATAAAGCTGACAGATCCACTTTGTCCCACTGATGGCAAAGGCCACAGATATCATGGAAACTCTTATCGTTCATTCTAGGTGTTTTACATACTCTAATTCACTTCATTTGGAAGAGAAAAACACAGATTAGAAAGATTAGAAATAACAAATTTAATAGAAACTAGTGAAGCTGCAATTCTATTCCATTCCACAAAATACATAAACTTTTTACTATATCATAAAGGCCTCTTCATATCGGCCATTAGAAAAAAAATCATGTTGGTTATCACACAGCATTTAAGTACTTTAGCTTCTTTATTATTTGTTGATATTCTGGTTTTGATGATTTTTAAAACCATTATATGTTATGTTCAAACTGCTGACAGACACTCAGTAATCAAAAGTTCCTAAAAGCCTTGGGCCAATCCATCTAATTTTTATTTCAGTTCTTTCATTTGACAAATTCTTGGTTAAAATGACGGTCACCGCCAAGACAGAGAAACAGCTTGAGTCCAACTTTGGGCTTTGGTTTCTCAAGATAAATAGTATACAATGAACAAGTCTTGCTTTGCCTTTTTCTTTTCTTTTTTTTTTTTTTTTAAATCCAAACAGTAGCACAATTGGAAGCTATTAGGAGTCATTGACACTACTTAAAGAAGCTAATATTCATTTTGCATATTCACCTGCAACTCAGTTCAGGTGCTACATTGATAAAGTAGTCCTCAGAAACAGCAACAACAACAAAAAATAATAGTGCCTTTTATAATATTCAGGGTTATTATCAACTTCAACTGTTTCATCTTTATCTTTATATAAATGCTTAAATTGTAAAGTCTGCCAATGGTGGAGATTTTTAAAGAAACACCCTGACACAGTTGCCTATTTTGAAAAGAATACTATACACTACCTTTCAGGTGAGGGCTGTGTACGTGCATCCTCTGCAGGTGTAGATTTATTGGAACAAATTCTAATGTTTTCTCTCCTTTGCTGCTGCTTGATTTGAAAGAGGACCCTAGGTGGAAAGAAACTTAATATTACTAGTAAGTAAATAATGAGGACATGTGTGTGTACATTTGCTGAAAAATAAATTTGACATAAAGAACTGTTACAAAAACTTTAGGAAGAAAATATAACTGTATGATTTGCTTTTCTTCTCAGATATTTAAATTTTTTAACTCTCAATTATCTTTAGAATAATATCGTGAGGTAAAATAGGGCATTTTTTCTTTGTCATTTTTCACGCCAATTTGGAAGCATTAGAATTATAAGATGCTTTAAAAAATATTGGCTGTTCTATGTCCATAATAATGTTTATTATTGTTTTCACATGACATATATGAAATGCAGCACAGGTTGACTATGTAGAGTTATTACTTTCACACCTGTCTCCTTGCTGAGTTCTGTCAGAATGTCTTGGTACATATTCACCATTTGATCACAGTGAGTAAGGACATTTTTCCGCAGATTGTCCCAGTGAGGAGAGAGTTCACCAAGTTCTTTTAGCTCCTGGTTCCTGTTAAGAATGGGAAATGGGACAACATTTTTATGTAAGTCCATAGACACAAACTGCTTAATTAGGGTTTTTAAACCCATAAAAAATTGATTCACCACTCTTTTTGAGAAAGCTCTATGTGTTTTTTTGGGGGAAATAATCATTTTAATACAAAGAAAGATATGAATAATTTAGGTCACACAAACATTAACCATATCAAAGAGAAAAAAGTGCAGGTTAATTTACTGATAAAAATTTCACAAAGCCTGGCCAGTTGAGTGTCGACCTATGAAACAGAAAATCATGGTTCAATTCCCTGCCAGGACACATGCTCCAGTTGTGGGCTCAGTCCCCTGTGCTAAGAGTGTGAGGGGGGTTGCAAGAGGCAGCCGATCAATGATTCTCTTTTATCATTGATGTTTCTAACTCCCTCTCCCTTCCTCTCTGAAATGAATAAAAATATATATTTTAAAAATTTTTTCACAAAGATGGCAAAGACTATCTAATATACATAGAGGCCATTCAGTTAAAAAACCTCAACAGAAAAATGCTAAGTTCTAGGCTTTGACCATCCAAAATGAAATAAAGTGAGAAGGATAATCAGACTATGTTCGAAGGAAACATAAGCTATTCGGGTAATCTAATTTATATATAATAGAGATATAATTTTTTAAAGCCAATGAATAGTATGATCAGGTATGATTTTATTGGTCTCAGTTTCTCCCATGAGGCCAATTTAAGTAAATGTTGCATATGTTTTGCCCCTTCTTTATCAAAAGAAAAAACTAATCATGCCATTTAGGTTTTAATTATTAACTTTTATCTAATTCTCTACCCTTTATCCAAGTTAATTTAAATAATCAGAATGCCTTTGCAAATTATAATGATAAATGGTTTTAATATGCTGCTTGGTTAAATCTCTTATTCATTTCTGTAACCTTTTACCAACAACATTTTCATGAGGCTAATTTAACCAGCAATAATGAACCTTCTTTGCTATTTTGGCTGTGCAACATGCTAAATACCAAGCTAATAAATTCAGAAGATGTAGAATCTTTAACATCCTGTTAAATGCAAGAGTAATGGATGGTGTGCAAAAATGTGACTTGGTTCCAAATGTTTGTAGCTGCCTTTGTTTTGTTTCAATGGGATGCAATGTAGTTTTGCTATATCTTTCATTTGAGATATTTATAACTTTTTGAACAATCATCTCATTCTCAACTGTCCCACAGATTAGCTGTCATCACACAACATTTTGTGGGAGAAGAAGTAATTAATCAATAGACAGTGAGAGTAAAGAAAGTTCATGACCAAAGATGGGGTAAGAGGGAAGGTTGAAGAATTGGGGAGTCAAGTTCTCTGTGTACACACAAATACCAGGCTATTTAAATTCAAGACAAGCAACAACCACCACCAAAGCAAACAAATAATCCCCCAAACTGGAGATATCCAAGTTTAGAAAACCTTGGGCAATTAGGTCAAATCAAAGGATGATAGCTAGTATAATATATCAATTTAATTTGTAAGCTTTTAGGCTGTAGTTCCAATATACACTTATGATAGAAATATTAGTTAGGTATGTCTGCTTAATAATAATAGATGTTTAATACTAGTAGGTTTAAAATTTATGTTGCCTCTAAATAATTATCAGAAATAGTAATTAAAAGGAGCTGATTAGGGAGTAAAGAGAGGGAGATAGCAAAGACCCTTACTATGGTGTGGGATCCTAACATGGCATACATCTCCTTGCCTAAGAGAAGTCTGGAAGTATAGTCAGAAAAGTTTAGTGATTTGTGGGGAATGACTTAAAATATGCTGGGATTAGTCCATAAAGTTTTGTTTAAATTTTACTACACTCTTCCACTATGTCAAAGTTTAAACACAGGAATACATAGAGAAATCTGGCATTCACAACTTTTTTGTTCTAAGAAATGGCATTGCAATGGCACACATTCTGAAAAAGACATATAACCAACATAAGGTACCTTTGCATTAAAAACAGTCAAAAATAAGGGAACTACAGAATAATGGTATCATAAACAGAGTGGAGTAATGAACAAGTTGTAAAATAAAGTGAGGCAGAGAAAGAAAGTAGCTATAAGTTTAAAAAAATAAATTCATTAGATTAATACATTAATATACATAAAAATAGAAGATAATTAGGTGTACCAAAATCAGAAAATTTTTCAATCAGGAAGGATAGAATTTATATTATATTTTAATTTGTTACTTGGTGAACAGAAACTTTGGAGTTTAATAGTGAGATCCAACCCCAGGGAAGCATGAGGGAGGTAAGAAGAAAAGTGTTGCAGGAAAAAAGCAGCAGCAGACATAAGGTGGTATGTTCCTGAGCTGGGCAGAACTTCACAAGAAAACAAGGCTGGTTGCTAGATCATGTGCAACAACTCTAGAGAAGTCACATTGCACCTTCGCACCTTGGAACAGCTTCTTAGGTGGGGGAAGAGACATTTATATGCCACTTCCTTACCTTCTATATTTCACTGGTAAAGATTCAGCCTGTGGGATATTAACTCCTTTGCACGCCGGTTGTGTAATCTATCTCCTTTGGGTAGCCACTGGGGAAGCAATATCCCAGTGGAGACAGAACTTTCCTGGTTCTGGTCTGATATGACACAGGTGCCAGAGCCACTCTGGATCTCTCCATGTAGATGCCATGGGAGGCATGCTAATGTCTGGTCGTAATCTTCTGAGAGGCTGATACAGCTGATGGAGTTAGGAAATTAAGTGACAACAGTAACTATATATGGGGATCTCCACTGAATGAGTGGTCAAAAGTGAAGACATGTTAGGGTTGAACCACTATAGGAAAGCACTTAAACTGGGCCCAGGACAGGCATCACCTTGCACAACTCCATGCACTTGCATCGTTTTCTGATACCCAGAGAGCATATAACACAGCATTCCCCATACCTCCCGAAAGAGAAGTTCAAGTACAATTCTTCAAGGTCATACTACTTGCTATTCCCAAGATTTAAGGAGAGGCAAAGAACCAAGCTACAATATCTAATACTCCAGCTGATCCTTGGGGCCTAATTAATAATATTAATCACCAATCTCCTCTACCATTCATTCCGGATTTTCTTCATATGTCACTGGCACTTCAGCTGGTCTGGGTTGCTGCCTTGTGAGGTCTCTCAGACTGTAATCAAAAGGGATTAGGCCCTTAGTTGTCTTGCTCATATGGAATCCCGGTTGCTGCAATTGCCCACTCATATCTGAGCATGGGGCACCTCTGAGTTCCAGACTTTTTTTCTCAGGTTGTGAAACAGCAGCCTTCTTTCCTTATGACGGTAAGAATAGTATCTCTTACTGTCTTTGCTGGACCATTGTAATGAGGAATGTGTGGTAACCAGATCACATGTGGAATCAATCATAACTTCTAGTTAAGTGGGACTATGAATTGTTCCCCTGACAGAACCTCCAAAACCCATAGCCCAAGAATCACAATTCTAACTGGAAAAGTCCAAGGTTGTAGGGAAAGGCACATTTTATATAGATGGTTTGGTCTGTCTTACCTTGTTTAAATATTTCAAAATATATGCTTCTCCCCTTCAGCAAAATAGTAAGTTATATATATAATGTTTTAAACACATACAATTGAATAACATAAAGGAAAAATGAAATTAAAAAACAACCCTATGAAGAATAAGGAGACATAATTGAACACAAAATGAGGCATAGGGAAACTGGAAAATAAATAGCCAAAGCTTCTGTAAAGTTTTTTTTATATATATATAATGCATAAAGCGTGGCAAGAATATTAAATAGATAAATGGTTTAAAACTTTGTTTTTTATAGCCCTGGGAGTGTTATGGCAGAGGGCCAAAGGGAGGATGTTGAACAAAAGAGATGCCAAGTAAGTGGACAGGCGTCAGGCCTGTTTCCTCACTCAACCCCCACTAGAACAATCAGCTCCAATGAATCTCTTTGATTTATATGGGAATTTTGTGCACAGTTTGTTTAGGGGGTGGGGGAAAGGGCTCTGTTGCTAAAAAAATAAATTACAAAATTAAATTACAAAATTAAAACATAAAAAATAAAAGAAAGTTTAGACTCTAGTTAAAGCTTCTGTTTAAAATAACATTCGAAGCCTACTGATGACATATACAAGGAGGGAATTTCAACACGGGGGAACATGCTCTGAGCCTGCGATTGGCAGAGACTTGTCTCCCTCGTCTTTTTGTCCTACCACCGTTCTGTTTGACTGAGGTTTGTTGACTGAGTAAATGAAAGGTTTGCTTGCAGGTTATTATTCTTAGTTTTCCCTGAATTTGACAAAAGTCAAAATATAAAGTAGGATGCTGAGTTCTCCCCTAGTTAAAATGGAGAGATCTGAAAAATAAAGGAGGTACTACTGAATCCTCGAACCTTGTATGATCTAGATCTGTAACCTTGGATTGGTCGAGTCTTCCTTAAGAATACACAAAGATTAGAAAATACATTTTCATATGGAATTTCTTCCTATGACAACAACTTGACTGGGTCACAAGGTGTCCAGATATTGGGTCAAATGTTATTGTAGGTGTCTAGGAGGAAGTTTCCAGATCAGATTAATATTTGAATTGTTAGGCTGAGTAAAGCAGATGGGTCTTCCTACTTTGGGTGGGCCTCATCCAATCACCTGAAAGCCTGAGTAGAGCAAAAAGGGCTGACCCTCCTGGGGTAAGAGAGAATTCCTCCTGCCATACTGACTTTGAACTTGGATACTGGTGGTGGTGTTGTTTTTTCAGCCTTTGGACATGAATTGAAACACTGGCTTTTCCTGCTGGCCTTTGAACTAGGAATACAGTATACCCTCTCTTGAGATCCCAGCTTGACAACTCACCTCCAAGATCTTAGAACTTGTCAGCTACCATACTTCACACACACGCACAAACACACACACTTTATGGTTGTGTTTCTGTGGAGAACCTTTACCAACATACTAACTATACAGGGATTCTATCACAAAGATTTCTCTCTGCTTGGTGCAAAGGAAGTTAGAAGGTAGGTTGAGATAAAAACATCTGGAAGATAGTTTGAGCTCTTTCATGGCTTTTTATCCCTCCCACCACATTTTACAAAAACTCTGTTAACTTCTTCGGATGAAAATTGCGTATAGAGATGTTTAGCTTTTCTAAGAGACTTGCACAAGAAATCTCTCTAGTTCTGAGGTCAAAGCTCCATATGCGAGCCCCCTATTTTATTAGAAGTCTGAGTCCAGAATGATAAATGTTAAAAACTTGGGCATGTAAATTCAAAATTATGAAAAGTAGTTACTTTAATAAAGAGTGCCTGGGAATAATAATTAAATCATTTATAAGGATTTTAAGACCAAATAAAAATTTATATACCAAAGGATATGACCCAGTAAAAAAGACATTAAAATGTCATTTGAAATTATTACCTAGGTAAATAGAAATACTTTCCCCCAATAAACTGTACAATAGCATTTTTAGAATAAAAATGGAACCTTTTAAAACTATCAGAGTCTAAAACTACATGTGGGTATAGATGGATGGAAAGTTTAATGGTCAACTGCTTTCATTCATTATGCAAAATTAGACCTTAACTCAAACCCAAAAGAAGTCATAAAAAATGTACCCATTAGGAAAAAGAATTAAATACTAAAATTTCCAGTGAAGAAGAGACTACATAAATGACCAGTGGTGACTTCAATTTCATAAAGTAGTTGGGTGACACCATAAAACCAAACAAAGTTCAACTCGATGTCAGGTTTCACAGTATTTTCAACCCACAATTCAAACTGTGCTTTAACCCAGACAAGAATAAAAACGGCATCTATAAATCACAGCCTTCCTTCCTTCCTTCCTTTCTTTCTTTCTTTCTTTCTTTCTTTCTTTCTTTCTTTCTTTCTTTCTTTCTTTCTTTCTTCTTCCTTCCTTCCTTCCTTCCTTCCTTCCTTCCTTCCTTCCTTCCTTCCTTCCTTTCAAGAAAAAGCCTTTTTGTAAATGACAATGTTGTTCATGTTGCAATCCATAAGCCACTAATTCACTGAAAATTGACTAGAATGGTCATTTACTGATTTTCACTTGACATTAAAGTAAGTGGATGTTGTACTATGTAAGTGGACGTTGTAGACTCAAGGAGCTTTCAAATTATCAGCAAAGACTAAGAATTGGAGCACAATAACTACAGGATTCAGTTGTAATCTGTTAGAGTAAGAAGTTTAGTTAGTATAAGTTAGCATAAGCAAACTCCATTTTGTATGAGAGTGAATTTTAACTTTACTTAGAAGTGAAACTAAACTTGTGTGTGTGTGGCCCTGATAAGAATTTTGTAGCTCCCTGTGTGTGCACTCCTGATAAGTACTTTGTAACCCCCTGCGTGTGTACCCTGATAAGTCCAGAAGGCACCACCGGAGCACACTGAATTAAAAAATTCAGCTGCCCTCAGCACATTTCAAGTGCTCAACACCCTCACAGCTATCATATGAAACAGTGAAGTTTAGAACACTTCCATCATGGGAAGTTCCATTGAACAACCTTGCTTTAGGCAAATGAGAAGAATGTAACTGAGAAGTGAAGTGACCCGTTTAACCTATATTGCTACAAAGTGGCCGAATGAAGACTTATACTCAGGGCTTGTGATTGCAAATCTTGTTCTCTTTTCCATTTTAATTCCTGGTGAGTATGGTTTCTTCTAAGATAGTAATCCTATCTTAGGAGGACAAGACTGGAATCTTCCACCTGAGGGACTCATCTGAATGTAACTTCCACCCAGGTCAACAGAGAGCTGGTTCAAATATTTGGCTCAAGTGGGCACTTACAACCTTGGCTACCATAACTATTGGAAGATCAAACAACAGAACAAAATTCTTGTTTATTTTCTATTCATTTAACAACAACAAAACTGACAAGTTCTTTTTTTTCTGTGGCCCAGAAGGCTCTAACTAATCAGAAGCCTTTCATTCCAAAACATCTGCCCCAGATACAAGCATCAGCTTTGTGGGAAAAGATACACCCCGTCTGCTTTTCTGCCCATTTGGAGTTTGTGGCATTGTATAGTGAACATACTTATGAGGTGTGCTCGGTTAGTAAGCTAAAGGAGAGTGAAATAAGTTACAGACCTTTTTGTATGAAACACTATTAACTGTCAGCTAAGATGAAGAACAACAACAGTTTTGATATATTGAGTGTCTGCTGTGTACATGATTCTTCACAAAAATGGTATGAGTGGTTTCCACATATAAAAGGCCTATGTATGTATGTATGCACCACGGGTTTTCATCCATAGTTCACAATAACTGTGTGTGTTTATTATTTAACCCCTTCTTTACAATAGAGAAAATTGAAAATTAAAGCGGTCAGATAAGTTTGCCCTGTCACATAGCTGTGAAGTGGAGTTGGGGAGCCAAGTTCCAAACCCAGAGCTGCACTTACAGACACAGACACACACACACACACACACACACACACACACACACACACACACCTAGACTAAAACTCTATAGTTTTAAGTGTTAGAGTCTTCCGATTGCTCATTTAATTACTACAGTAGTCCGATAGGACAAATAATAATGTTATTACCTAAGAAGTAAAAAAAAAAATCTAGAAATGGAGAGATTATATAATTTAAAATATATATTATCAGTATATATCAAATGGCAGATGTAGGTTTTGAACTCAGATCAATGATGATTCCAATCTTGTGCTTTCATCATTACAACACACTCTCTCCTACTCATTTAATTTGAAATAAAGATCTTGGCACAATAGACAAAAATGTTTCTGCATGAGTTTTGCCTTATATGTTCTGTGGGGATACTGTAATAGCCAAACAGCAAAATCAAACACATATTACTATCGCCAGCTTGGTGATGCTAAGATAGTAATCCTATCTCTACAGGACCTCTCATTAAATGATCCCAAGAATCCATAACAACAAACCTAATGGCACACATCTGCCTTTAATACTAGGAGTTGGGAGGGCAAAGGCACTTCCCATGATAAATAATATACCATACAGTATGCCAACTGAGCATCAACATTCTGTTCATGGAAAAAATGAACAGAAGAAATAATACTATTCAGTTGTGAATCAACAGTGGAGTCCCAACGGGATATGTTTATGCATCCTTTTTGGATCTGTAGGATTTGAGATTGTTCTCAAAGAGAACATGCAAGAGAACAGAGAAAGGAACACAAAGAGAAACAAATTGGAAGAGATGCAACACTATAAAAACACCCATGAGTCCTGGCTGGTGTGGCTAAATGGTTAGAATGTTGGACATGCACTGGAGGGTCTCTCTCACATATCTCTCTTGATTATGCTCATCTTCTAACATTGATTTCATCCTCCTTTAGTTCTCAGACTATCCAAGTGCCAGACAAAATAAATAAAAAATACTCCCATCAAGAAACATCACAAAAATTCTGATTATTGAAGATGGAAGGAAGTTTTTTAAACAACCGAAGGAGAAAAAAAATAGCTATAAATGATCAAGTATCAGAATGGTAAAAAAAAAAAAATCATCAAAGAAATAGAAGCTAATGAAAATGAAAATATAAAATTATATAAAATACATATTAAATATATAATATTTTTATTCATTAAACACATCAAAATACAAATCATAAATAACTCAGAGATTCTTCTCTGCTGAGGAAAGATAAATATTCCAATTATAACCAAAATAATTTTCATATAACATTGGCCGATGGGTTAGATCTATGGGGCATTGAATTTAAAAATGTCATAATGAAAATGTTTTTATTAATCCTATTACACATGAGATAAATACAGAAAGATACAAAAATACTTTTAGATTTTTGTAAAGCTTGTGCCTAGAAGACTAAAGTGGTCCAGGTCTGTATTGGGTGATAATATCTATTCTCAGCCCATTTTCATGTACTTCCTAGTTAGGGAAAGTAGAAGAATCTTTTAAGGTTCAATAAAAGACTAATTCCACAAATATCATTATCTGGGATGAGGATAGAGGTGGGAAGGCTGACAGCTCGAGCATCCATTTTCAATATGGGCAAAACCATGCTCACTAACAGAAATGAAACATGAACTGTTTCAAAACAAATGTCCAATAAAAATGCATCTCTATGTAAAAAATAAACAAACAAAAAAAGATTTCAGTGCGCCTTTATTTCTTCCAAGTATGCAAATGCTGGTAGACATCGTAAAAGGCATTGGTTTCAGCCATGCCAAGATGCACAGTGCAGAAGATGAGGCGAGATAAGTAGAGAAAAAGGAGGTGCCGCTTGCCTTATAGCCCATGGGAAGGGGAAATCTTGCCTAGTGATAAATAAATTTTGGAAAAAACAACAACATAAATTATATTTTGGAATGCCAAATCATGTTGTATGAACCGGCCACTATGTTGCAAAATCTTACTGTATATCTTTTTGTACAGTGAGGATGTTTTTGAAATAGGATTTATCTGGGTATATTCTAGTTGTAGTTTATAATTCCTAATATATACTTTTATCATTTTTTAAAAAGGCATTTATATAGTGTTATCAGTTTGAAATAAAATGAACCCATTTTAATGATGGTCACAGAATACTTTAATGTAAGGTATAAAACCAGACAATTAAATATATTTTGTATTTCTCTAAAACTAGATATAGTGCTTAGAAAACCAAGTTAATGGCATATGATACCATTTAAGTAAACATGTAGAACATATCTCTGAAACCTATATTTCTTTTTTAAAAAAATATATATATTTTATTGATTTTTTACAGAGAGGAAGGGAGAGAGATAGAGAGTTAGAAACATTGATGAGAGAGAAACATCAATCAGCTGCCTCCTGCACATCTCCCACTGGGGATGTGCCCGCAACCCAGGTACATGCCCCTGACTGGAATCGAACCTGGGACCCTTCAGTCTGCAGGCCTATGCTCTATCCACTGAGCCAAACCGGTTTCGGCCCTATATTTCTATATAGCAACAAGGTTTTCAATCCGGGATTTTAAAATATCTTATTGACTGACTTTTCTTTGATAAGAATACACTATGTTCAAGAAATAGATGGATGTATAACTATGTAGACACACTTTACCAGAATTCTAAAATATAACTCTGAAAATGTAAAATACAGAAATATTCACAGTGCCTCGCGAATCTTCAGAATCTATATTTTATAAAACATAAAATATAGTGTTCACCAAAAAAGTGTTTGCCTTCATTAAAATAAAATATTTATCTCCATGAATTTAATATATGTTCAACACTTACAAACACAAATATCTAAGACAAAGCATGTACGTTTTCTCAAAGAAGTAGTAATAAGACTTTGAAAGTTTATATATCCCCAAATCTATCACATTTTCCCTATTTAAATATTTTGCTTCAGATTTTTCATATTTAATTTACAAGATTGTTTTTCTACATGATACACGTAATTATTTACATGCTTTATATAAAACCAAAGAAAGTATTTAATTGTTATAAAATATTATTATCCTTTCTGCTAAACTTGTAACACTATATAGCAGAAAGTTTCTTTCTTTCTCCACCTCTGGGATCATGAAGAAAATATATATATAGGAAAGAAATGAAGAAGGAAAAAAGAGGAAAAATACATGATATACATCAAACTAATATTTTCCTGGGGAGTTTTATGGGTCATGAGGATCATTTTTTCCTGAAATACTGCATTTTTTAAAAAATAACTTTGTTCCATTATAGGTTTTCAAATATCATTTTCTAGTGTAGAAATATATACCTTTTAGATAAAGCCAATCACTGCACAGCGACCAGAGCCTCCCACATAGACATGTACGTGTGCACACCATGTTTTCATATTACATTCGTAGCTGTTACGGAGCATCAGTTCTATGGGTACAATCACTTTACCTAGTAACTGTCATATTTCAATGGAGATTGAGCACAGGAAAACTCTGAAGTAGTACAAAAGCTGAAGAAAATACTCAAAATAAACAAAATATGTGGCAACACTAAAACAAGCAGTAAAAACTTTATAGGTGGTAGTCTGGCAAAACTTATGTAACTTGTCTGCAAGCAACCCAAGTTGAAGGACTGTAAAGCTTGAAGCATTATAAACACCGGCAACACACACACACACACACACACACACACACGCACGCACGCACACACACACACACACACGCACACACACACGCACGCGCGCGCGCCCCTTCTATGTATTTAGGATTTCTGAGTTGTCTTCAATACATCACTCTCCTTTACCTTCCGTTATAATAACCCGCCATGACCCCAACTGTCAAGTATGCTTGATCAAGACCTGGTCTGCTTTTTAATGTCAAATCCCTGATGTATCCTGGTTGTAGAGCAATTCAGTAAACTTTTCAGAAGCAAGGTCTTATACTGAGCACTTTGCAAGCAGAACCTCCCCTCTTCCCTTCCAAACACACAAGTACAGTTTTTCAAGACTGACTCCAGGAAGCGCCTTCTGGAAATCTGCATTTTATAACATTTTCAATCAGATTGTGTGACTCTGTAACCTAAGCCACGGATTCCAAGCAGGTTAGGCCATTGGCAGAAAAGTCATGAGTGGACAGTTGTATTATCACAGGCTGGAAAGCATGGGATTAGAGTAAATGAAATGAAAATGCAAAAAAATAAATGGGTTTGCGAGAAAGTGGGGGTGGGGGTGGGAAGGGGGTTGAGGCAAGTAAAATGATTTTAGGGATCTGAACAGACTAGGGTTAAAAGAGGCTGAGAAAAGAACTTCAGAGTAAAGCTCTGTCCAGACTGGAGGTTCCACCCAACCAAGAAAAATGTTGCAAAGTCCTTTTGCAAGGCAATGTCCCAGTCTCACATTCTTAATTTAATTTATTATATTATGCCACATCATGTTAATTTTATATTATTTATTTTTCTATTATAGTCACTTATATTCATTATAAGTATAATTTTTAAATTACTTTTTCAGTTGGATGGCATATAGCTGCAAGTAGATTTTCAAGAAAGTTTTGTGGGTGACATTCTCTGACCTCCTGCATATTTAAGTATGCCATTTCCGTTGCCTTCATTCATAAAAAATTCATAACCTGACCCTATATAATAAAGTGGGGTCACGGCCTTTTTCTCTAAAATATCAGTGGATGTTATTCCATGGGCTTCCACAGAGAAGCGTAAGATTATCCTGATTTTAGAGTGTCAAAGAGAAAAAAACAAAACTGCATAAATTTTCATTGTTTCGTTTTGTTTTGTTTTTCAAGCTTTTGCACTAATTGTTCTTCCCAAAGAACACTTAAAATTATTTGGTAGTTTGCTGCTTTGTGCCCTGAATATCTAACACCTTTCTCACCATCTAAACTTTTTTTTTTCACCTTTGTTTAGCCTTTGAGAGGAGCTTATCATGTTTGTCTTCCACATTACTGATTTCTCAGTGTCAAATCTTCTCTGCGGGCTCTGTGGATTTAATTTGGCTGCTGCAATTTAAAACTTCATCATTCCCTACATTATCCTTTCCTTCTCAGCGTGCTCCCTAAAGGATGATGGTTCTTTTCTTATGGCTTCTCATCCTGTTTCACAACAACCACACCTTCTCATACTCTACTGAGATGACTAGTCAATTTTCCCACGTTTTTTTTTTTTTTTTTTTTGTATTTCCTTTTTGAGTGCAGAATGATTGTTTTCTCCTTTTCTTTATAAAAATTATAAGATGCATTATTAAAATTTTAAACGCATTCTAATAATGGGAGATTTACACAGCAAAAAGGTTGGAGAAACCAAAATGTATTTGGAATAGGCTGGTCTTCACAGTGCCTAGCGAATCTTCAGAATCTATCAAGTTTTTATAGTTTTAGTTTCATAGGATTGAAATGGAATTTTCTTTTCTGAGCTACCCCCAGTGTACACTGACAGTCCCTAATTCTGCCCCTTGAAAGGGAACTTTATAATTTGGAAGCATTGTTCCTTTGTCTCCACCAAAACTGCTCATTATCCCCTTCTATGTGTTTGCAATTTTTGTTTTTGCTACAAATGCATAGCAAGAAAGAGATTCAGAGAAAGGCAAGAGAACAGAATGGGTAGATGACACTTGTGGTATACTAAAAAGTAATACTTATAGAGGCTATGCATACACAAATTCCATGACTTAGTGGCTGCTTTCTCCTTATTTTCTACTCCTCATCCCCCCTGGAATTTACTGTCAGTGACTGGACAGACAGAGAGGTATGAATGGGGGCAGGGTGCAGGGAGGAGTTAGAGAGAGCACTGGGGAAGCCTCAGAACTAGTAGAAGGTCCGCTGCTCAGCCTTTATGGGGTTTCCAAACTGATGACAAAAGACAGATTGGGGCAGCAGTAGGGGTCCGGCTCTTAGCTTTCTGTCTCACTAGCTTGCTGTATTTTTAGGTGAAATGTACTAGTAGCCCATCAATTATGTTATATATAGTATTATGTTAATCATAGATTCCAGTGTTTTGTGAAAGCTCATCATTTTCCATTCTGTGTCTTTATAGATATCTTATTGGGAATTTAGGACTGGCTAAGTTAGACGCAGTATTAAGTCCATTTTATAGGGTAAGGCTTGGCCCTGACTTCTTTGACTCTGCTTTACCTGAGAGTCTTGTTACAGATGAGCAGTTCCTGTGTGGTTCTCAGCTGAAATAAAGGTGCTGGGTTCTGCCTGACACCTCTAACTCAGCTTGCCTCTGGTGAGTCCTTCCTCATTCTATAACCCCTGTGAGGGACAATTATTCTCTCCATCCCTTCTCTATCAAATGTGACCTTTACATGACTCTGGTTGGAGTGGCTCTTAGTGTCCAATAGTCTGATTCTTTTATGACTTCAAAGATCCAAACTCATGCTTCTTTAACATGTAATCTTGATTATTCTTCCTGGGATTTGCATTGCCCACCAACTACTCTTAGTACTATCTCTAGGAGGATAAGGATGGAATCATGTGGCTTGTATTAATTCATTCTTGCAGCTGGCTCCAATAAGTAGTTTGTTTAACTTTCTGTACATCTTACAGGTACTCTTGGCCTCAGTCAATAGCTCTTGCCAGGTTTCTCTGGTTTATTATCTGCACTTGGCTACTCTCAAATATCACCTTCTTATCTCTCTTTCTATCGTTATTTCCCTAGAATCATGAAGTTTTCTTATAATCCAGGTTCCTGTCTCACTCTCCCTAAAATTCAGGTTCTGTTTTCTTTTTCTTTTCTACTCGCTTGGATACTCACTTGGATATATAGTATTTGTGCAGCCATTCCTACCTACCCTAGTAAATACAATTACGTACCACTTAACAACAGGGATGCATTCTGAGAAATGTGTCCGGAGGTGTTTTGGTCATTGTGTGAAAATTATAGAGTGCACTTACACAAACATATGGAATGGTTGCTACACACCTGAGTTATGTGATCTAGCCCATTGCTCCTAGGCCACAAACCTGTATAGCATGTTATTGTTCAAAACAACAGAAGGTTAAATCAAGCACAAGAGAATATGATGCAACCAAGAGACACAGAAAAGAAGAGATGTATGAGGTTGCTTTAGAGGTTGCTTTCAGCATAATGTGGCATGTTGTTTTACAGCATTTTTAAAAAGAAGTAGAAAGAGTGGACTCTAAAGCAACAATCTATATATATAAAAGCCCAATATGCAAAGTGTCCCCTCAAGAGTTCGACAGACTGGGAGTTCGATCACTTGCTATGACGTGCACTGATCACCAGGGGACGGAACGAAGGGAGGCCCTGGCTGGCAGCCAGCAGCCACTAGGGACCCTATCAGGCATGAATTTCATGCATTGGGCCTCTACTAAAAAGTATAATATCATAAATACATAAATCAGTAGCCTAATTATTTATTACATTATCAAGTCTTACAGACTGTAGTGCTGTACTTTCCTAGGACTGCCAAAACAGTGTACTTGTTTACATCAGTGTCATCACAAACACATGAGTAATGCCTTGTGCTGGTATGATGTTCTGACTGCTGTGACATCACTAAGCGGGCAATAGGAATTTTTCAGCTCCGTTATAATCTTACTAGAGGCCCGATGCATGATGATTCGTGCAAGAATGGGCCTTCCCACCCCTGGCTGCCGGCACCGCCTTCACTCTGGCTGGAGCAGCCTTTCTGCCTTCCCACACTGCCCAGAGGCCCGGAGCAGCTGGGGCGGTGCGGGATGCCTGTATCGTTATCATGGCGACATCGCAAGTGTCCCACCTGGCTCCCGGCTGCTTGGCGCCTGCATATGCAAATTAACCCGCCATCTTTGTTGGGTTAATTTGCATACTCACTCCTGATTGGCTGGTGGGCATTGTGAAGGTACGGTTGATTTGCATCTTTCTCTTTTATTCGTGTAGATGGGACCACAGTTGTATATGCAGTCCATCATTGACTGAAATGTTATGAGGCTCATGATGATACTGTCAATATTGCCAAGTTTAACCAGTCTTGTCCATGGTGTGCTCACTGGTTTATGTCAATATGGCATCCCTGGAAACTGTAAAGTCTACCAATACTCTTAAGTAACTTGATGTACTAATGTGCACATAAGGCAGAAATGCAAATTTTGAACATTTCACACCCTGCTGTGTATTACAGCAATTTGAAAAATGTTAACTATTAAAAATATTTGCTAATTTTCTGAGATTTGGGGCCTTAGCAGTGTTTAGTATAATATAGTATTCAGCATTTTTAAAGTCACTAGAGGCATATAAGGCAGGAAACAAATTGATTAGTCACGGCTCAGAGAAATTCTCATCAACTACCCACTCTCACATCCTTTTGTTTCATTATAGCAATGGATTTAATTTTGTTGTACAACAATACTGTCCATTCACATAGCATATTTTATCAATCATCTTGAGTTTTTGGACTAACAAATATCTGAGAGTCTTGTTGCAGGTGAGTAGTTCAAAGAAAATCAAGGGGGAATTTTTTTACAGAACTGTAACCAAAAGCAGATGAGGTGAAGACACAGGGATTATTAGCAAGGTCAAAGCTCAGGTTATTGGCTGGACTTCAAGCTATTTAATAGAAATATAATGCACACCACAAAGGAGAGTCACATATGTTATTAAAAATTTTCTAGTAGTCATATTCAAAAAATAATTTACAGCAAGTGAAATTAATAATATTTTTATTTAATCCTTATTATGAAATCAGCCTTTTATTTGTGTACTAAAAACTCAAAATCTGCTGTGTATTTTACATTTATATAAGATCTCACTTGGACTAGTTACACTTTAAGGGATTAAGAGCCACACAGGGCTAATGGCCGCCACACTAAACAGGTCTAGAATTTCATGTTATCATCATACTTTGAGAAAAAATATTTTATAGAAAAAAATTATTAATGCAAAAGACAAAATTATTTTCTCTTACCTACACAAATCTTCTTTTATGTGAAGAGAGATCAATTCCTTAGGAACATGAAAAGAAAGTATGCTCTCTGACATCTGCTCCCGGATTCGCATCCACTTATTGTCAGATGTGGGAAATCTATATAATTTACACACCGGGTTCTTTAACACTGAGTAGAAGAAAGAAACAAAAGCTTGAGGGTTAAATTATAAAGATATGCACACTAGATGAAGATGAATTAACAAAATCATTAATCAAAGTATTTTCTAATTATTTATTCAATCAAAATTTGTTTTTAAATAAATAATAATCCATTAGTGTTTTTGAACTTCTAAGAATTTTGTTCTTCCATCTTATTTTTTTCAGTAGCTTCTTGAACATATAGTCTTTTAAAAAGAAAACATATTTTATTGATTTTTTTACAGAGAGGAAAGGAGAGGGATAGAGAGTTAGAAGCATTGATGAGAGAGGAACATGTATCAGCTGCCTCCTGCACACCTGCTCCTGGAGATGTGCTCTCAACCAAGGTACATGCCCTTGACCAGAATGGAACCTGGGACCCTTTAGTCCTCAGGCCGACGTTCTAACCACTGAGCAAAACTGGTCAGGGTGAACATATATTTATCAAATTAAAAAATAACACATCAAATGCTAATTCATAAATATGACTACTGTGGTGCTCCAATTTATCACTTATTAATTTCTTTTTCTTCTAAAGATTTCCTTAATACATATGTATTTATAGATACAGATGAAAATACATGTATTTATACATAATACACACTTTGCAAAAATATATTTCTGAATTTCTTCTGATCACTCTTAGTCAACTTTACCTATTTACATAGTAGATGACAACTGGTAAGTTTTTTTCCAGAGGTTTTAAATGACCCCACTCCTAAAATCTATCGATTTCTTAAATGTCAGAAAACTTATTCCATGGTTTACCATCTATTAAAATTCAAATATCATACACAGTTTAGTGCCAATGAATTAATAACACACTTTCCTGGAACTACATTTTATCAGGAGCAAGACAGGGAGACTATGAACAAACTGTATATTCAGAGTAGTGGGCAGTGATTAGGGGAGAAGTGACAAGATCGTGCCATCAAGGGCTTTAAAGATTTAAAGAAAATGTATAGGGCCAGATATGAAGATAATACTTGGTTCTGTTTGTGCGTGAGGCTAGCTCTCCTCCCATATTCCTGAGCCAGGTATTTCAGGGTAGAATTTTATTTCTCTCCCCTCTGGCAGCTACCAGTCATTTCTTGTCTTTTTTTTATAATAGTCATGCTAATAAGTGTGAGGTGATATTTTTTTGTAATTTTGATTTACATTTACCTGATGTTTAGTGATATTTAGAATGTTTCCATGTACCTGTTGGCCATCTGCATGATTTATTTATAAAAATATCTTCAGATCATCTACCCACTTTTTTTTTTAATATATTTTATTGATTTTTTACAGAGAGGAAGGGAGAGAGATAGAGAGTCAGAAACATCGATGAGAGAGAAACATCGATCAGCCGCCTCCTGCACATCCCCCACTGGGGATGTGCCCGCAACCCAGGTACATGCCCTTGACCGGAATCGAACCTGGGACCTTTCAGTCCACAGGCCGACGCTCTATCCACTGAGCCAAACCGGTTTTGGCAACCCCACTTTTTAATTGGAATGTTTGTTTCTTTTGTTATTGATTTGCATGAGTTCTTTATATATTTTGGATATTAGCCTTTACCAGATATATTTTCTTTTATCTGAAATATTAAAACTTACATTAAAACTTACGTCACTGAAAAAAACTATGATATTTCATTCATTTTTAATGTGACAATGTTTCAAAGATATAAGAATTTTACTACAATATCTATTGTCATATCTCTAGAGTTGGAGAAGAAAAAAAATGTATTGAATTCAATATAGTGTCAGTCAGGTTAAACCACTCCTGGGATCTCATGAATTCTAATAGAGTTAATATGATCAGGAATATAAATGTATATTTTTATAGTAAGACAAAAACTCAATCTCCAAATGTCCAATTTTTTCCTTACTAACCTAAGTAAATATTCAGCTATTTGGTTTATCTATACTCAGTATATGTGCAGCTTTTTAATCTCCTTTTTTGTTAAGAGTATACAGAATCACTGCATCCTGCAAACCATAATTAAACTCCTTGTATTTTCTTGCCTTTTATAAAATACTAATTATATTTAGAAAATTTATATTTTATATTAATTCACAAATGAATTAATTTCCTGTCATCACAAAGCTAGTCCTTCAACTTTTGATTTTATTGTTTTTGTTTTAATGCTCTTCATTGCATTCTAAATATAAACCTTTGTTGACATGACTTCAGCAGAAATCAAGGGCAGTTTGATTAAAGAACTCCAGTGCTGTCCTCTGACCATCTGGTGCATGACATGCAAGGATTCTATGGGAACCTGCTGTTTATAAGGAAAACACATGGGGCAAATAATTTAAAATATCAGACAACTTGATCATCCAAAAAAAAATCCTAATACTGTCTGCTGTCTAACTCTTATGGTATGATTCTGAACTTTTGAAACTCAGAGGTCTCCAAATACTAGTAATAAATTTTATATATTATCAGGATCTCAATGTAAACATAGTATAATATTTTTTAAAGCCAATTTCATCCATCAGGATTCCTTATCAAACATCTACTATGTATAAAGCAAGAACACACCTACTCTGTATCCTGAAACAGCATAAAATGGTCCATGACTTAAAAAAATAATAATGGCTTGACTTTTAACTTCCATGCAAATTTGTTTCATTGGTTACAAAAATGACCAGATAAGATGTTCTCAACTCAAATTTCTTATTGGGTGGATAGTGAGGAGATTTTGACATCCTTACATAAAAGAAAGGCATGGTATTCATGCATCAAATATTGAACAATGGGCCATAAATGATGAATGTTTTTGTCATTTTTTTAAATGCTTCTCCCCTATCGCAGAGATAAAATTCCGACAGTTCTGCACATACACTCTGGCTGTGTAAATGAGTCTGTCATGTTCAGCTCTGGCTTTCCACAGATGCCACGACTTATCTCCAGATCACCACCAAACGAGTATTACATTAAATGTTAAAAGGTCTTCTTAAAGAAGAAGAAGAAAAAAAAGATAAAAATATGAATAATTAAATGGCAATAAAGTACATATTTATTGACAACTGAATCTAAAAAACAAAATAAACAAACAAGCAGAACAGAAATAGATTCATAGATACAGAGAACATTTTGACAGTTACCAGATGGGAGTGGACTTGGGGGAATGGATGAAAAAGATGAAGGGATTAAGAGGTGCAAATTGGTTGTTACAGAATAGTCTTGGGTATGTAGAGTACAGCATAGAGAATATAATCAATAATATTCCTATAATTATGTATGGTGTCAGATGGGTATGAGATTTATCTGGAAGATCACTTAGAAAGTTATAGAATGTCTAATCACCAGGGTGTACACCTGAAACTAATATAATATGTCAACTGTAATTGAAAAATAAAAAAAAATGATTTTTAAAAATGATGCATTTCTGATCATACAATAAGCTCAACCCAGCAATAATATCTATCTAACATCTATTATAGGTTTTTTAAAAAGGCATCCCTGTGTGTATTCTCCTCACGTTTTAAACTGCTTTACCCAAAACAATTACTAAAAATGTCATGTGACATATTCTACCAAGAGAAGAGTGGTGGAGACATTCTGGACCATATCTTGGTCTTGTGACCAAGGGTCAAGTTCTAAGCTGGTCCAGATAGTGATACATTCCCCTTCAGGCCTACCCTATAAGCTGAACAAACATAGGGACAGAAAGTAAATGGCAGATTTTCCCCACAAATTGAAGCACAACTCATTTTCTGTATTGTCTCTTCCAGACACTAGAACAGGGCCTATTTAACAAGATAATGCGCCACCTGTTTTTACATGGAATTCAGAAATTGTGAAAGCCCAGCTGCTCCAATTCTGAATTATCAAAGTAAAGATGTCAAGAAAATGGTCATGCTACCACATTGACAACGTACATAAAAAATATGGCTGCCCAAGCAATCTGCTTTAGGAAAAAAAGGTAATCCAGAGAGCTATCACGGGTGTGATTTTCTCTTTTTTGTGTCTCTCTTAGAGCTGTCAGTGGATTGGACAAAAAAATTTTGGAAATCTGGATTCCGGGTCAAGAGGATCATCAAAAAGCCTTATTTCATCAGGTTGTCTTTAACATATTTCTCCAGAGGAAGCTCATCTGTGATTATCTTCACATAATTTTTTGCTTTTGGGAGGTGGTTGGAGTCACATATTTAAATGGAATCTGACTTTATTGGCTTTAAGCCTTACAAAACCATTATTTTAATGTACTACAGATTCTTGTAGAAAATCTATTCACTCTGTAGCTCTTAATTATGCAGTTGTTTAATAGTTCAGTTATTCAGCTGAATGTACATGCATTGCCTATTCTCCAAATGCTGCATTATACTTACTACAGACAAGTCTGAATAATCCAATTAGACTCTGACACTCCGCATTTGTACTTGAACATATCTTAGATTTATATACATCTTAAATGTCGGTTGTGTCTTTTTAAGAGTGGGTGAGAATTGAAAAACCTAACAGAAATCACTAAAACACTATCCTAAGCATGGCTAATAGAAAAGAAAAGGTAAGAAAAGACCTTGACAGGAGCTCTGAAAATACATCAAAGAAACATTTCTTTAAGAATACTAAAGATGAGGAAGGAGGCTTCGGGGGGTTGGGTGAGATGGGTGAAGGGATTAGGCAAAAACAATCAATCTGGCTTCTTGACTCAGTGGTCCCAACCTATGAACCATTTCAATTCCAGGTCAGGGCACATGCCCAGGTTGTGGACTCAATGCCAAGTGTGGGGTGTGCAGGAGGCAGCCGATCAATGATTCTCTCTCATCATCGATGTTTCTCTCCCTTTCCCTTTCTCTATGAAATCAATAAAAATATATTTAAAAACAAACAAAAAATCTTAAAGACAAGAGTATGGTGATTATCAGAGGAAAAGTGCGAAGTGTAAGGATGTAGAAGAAGGGAAAGGGGGCATAAAATGGTGATGGAAGGAGACTTGACTTTGGGTGGTGAACACACAATACAATACATAGATGAGGTATAATGGAATTGTATACCTGAATATAATTTTATTAAGCAGTGTGACTCCAATAAATTCAATAAATTAAAAAAATAAAGATGAAATTGTTAAGAAAAAAAGGTACTCCAAAGAAAATTTTAGTTACTATTCTCTAGGTTTGTCATAAAATCTAAATTGTTATTGTAAGGTGTTGTGTTTAAAACACACACACACACACACACATACAGTAGAAATAGGATATAAATAAGCTGAGTTGGACAAAGTACTAGTCTAGCGAAACCCATAAACTCTTGACCCCTCCATCTTCAATTCAAGGCCAAGAATAAGAAAAACTATATCAAATATTAGAATAAAACATGAAAATAATAGTTGTGGAGCTTAGTCTCCAACTGGAGATCACAGGTGAGTTTAGTGTGCAGAATTTAGATGTTAGATTTTTGGTGGTCAAGAAAATAATTTGTCTCACTCCTTCTAGTTTGATTTGTTCTGTTTAATTGTAGTTCAGGCATTAAATCAGGGACAAAACTAGAGCAGGTAGAAGTTGTCTCATATTTTATGCTGGGCAACCTGGAACAACCTGTAGTGTAACGAACTCACACTGGTTCTTGCCAATTTGCCTCTGTTTAAGGCATTCCCTGCAACTCAAAGAAGCATCCCTCTTTCATGGTCACCTTCCTATATGCTCAGCTCAGCTAACATCTCCCCCAAGGAGCCTCCCTTGGCTTCTAGCCCCTGCCTCTCACAGGTGACTCTCCTTTGTACTCACCATCCCCATCTCTGTCGTGTTTCTTACCAGTTGTGCTCCAATTATCTGTTTACATTTTTGTGTCCCCCATTAGAATGTGAACTTTGTAAAGGCCAGGCCTGTGCTATTTTCTTCGTACAGTAAATGCAAACATTCCACAGAAATGAGCTTAAACCTTGCAACTCAGATGTTTCCCAGCATTGCTGTCCCCAAGAACAGTGAGAGTACCAACTGTGCATTAAGAGGGGAAAATGCAAGAGGGAAGGACATAAGTAAAACCTCACTTCAAGGGAGAGCACAGGCATCACAATGAAGAAAGGAAAAACCTCCTGGCCGGCATGGCTCAGTGGTTGAGCGTCAACCTATGAACCAGGAGGTCATGGTTTGATTTCCAGTCAGGGCACATGCTTGGGTTGTGGACTCGATCCCCAGTGTGGGGCCTGCAGGAGGCAGCTGATCAGTTATTCGTTCTCATCATTGATGTTTCTATCTCTCTCTCTTTTCCTCTCCCTTCTCTGAAATGAATAGAGTATTTAAAAAAGGAAAAACCATAGTTAAAAGAAAGGCCTCCTCACATTTTAGCCACAAAAACTTTTTGACTACATCATCTTCTTGCCTTTATTTTTCTTCTAGTTTATCTAAAGTGGGCAATGGAGGAAATAATGTACTTAGAAACATAGTGGAAGCATTTAAAGGTGTGTAAGAGATCACTCCATTGATTATTAATTAGATGGTGAAATTCACTCTTCCATTGAAGCTACTTAACATCCTAAATATATTAGCACATAGTAATGAATATATATGGGAATTCCAAAAGAGCAAAGTTAATGGACTCCATCGCATTTGTTAAAACAGCAAAGGGCAAAGAAATCTGTTGAGTAAGCATAAAGGATCAAGGGCCAATGTTATATGCCAAAATGACTCCAAATTTTACATATTAGATAGTTATAAATACAAGGGCAAAATCTATTTAAACTAATATGGATGAAATACAAGAGATATTTTTGTTAATACAAAATGATATCATCTAAAATTTGACAAGGTAGTAAATTTAGTGCCCAACGAATTAAAAGAAAAAAAGAAGAAAACTGGGAATTTGCTTTTGCCGGGAATTCATCAGGGTGTAAATAAGTATAGAAGGAAATTTCTAACAATCTCTTAAAATATTCTGAGTCATGCATTGCTTTTGATGAGGGTATAGTGAGGAGAATGTGACCCCAGTATTTAGCTCAGTTGTGTGATATTGTGAAAGGCAATTAAAATCTGTGCTGTGATATGAGGCAGAAAACATTTCATAAATGAAACTTTGGTAGTGATCTGTAAGAAAAGCAATAAACTATTTTATTTGAAACCTAAATAATTTTATTTGAACATGTTTCTCATGGAGGGAATAACAGTGCAGCTTTTTATTACCTGAAGAAAATATTCAGAAATATGCTTGTTATCAGCCATTCGATAAGCATTTATTGAGTTCCTATTGTATTCTGGCCCTCGAGATACAGAAATAAGTGATGTTCCTTCTTCTTAATAGTTAATAATCTAGCATCTGCTGCAAAGCAGCAGCAGTAGATGGTTTAACATTATTTTGGGGGGAAAGATTATCAAAGATACAGTGGCCTATTTTGAGAAAAAGGTGTAATTCATTTGTGAAGCAAGAAGTAAAAATACCACAAAATTCTCCAAATCAGGAGCATGGCATGGATTTAGGACTGAGGGCGGGGCAGTACCCTCACCTTTGCTCAGATCACAGCTTACACAGTCTTGAAAATCATCCCTGTCAGACACGCCCTTTGAGAATGTGAAGGACAGGATCCACGTTGATACTCAGCATGAAAGTGGTCTTTAGAGAATAGAAACGATAATTTCATGATTCAAGAAGTAGAGAATTCAACCGAGGAAGATGCTGTATCAGATATAACGCTTGCTGACAGGGGGAAATGCACTCAAAATGGGAAGGTATCAGGAAACTTTGGGATGGGGGCCATTAGCTCCCCAGATCTGGCATAGTAACATAAGGGTCCACGGAAATACTTTTACAGGGAAAATTGGGAAAATGGAATACAGAGAGAATTATCATCCAGACAACAATGTAAAAAGATATAGCTGTCTGTGGTAAGGCTTATTAACTATAAATAACTCCTGAGAAAGACAACTGTCAACGACAAAGAAGTGATATATGCCTCCATGTGCAACTGATTACAGTGAATACCTGTATGAGATATTTATCAAAAGAAGAAAGTCATAGCAAAAATGAAACTAAGCTGTATCTGTTCCAAACATTTGTGAGCCAAAAAGGAAGTTACAGCCTGTCCAAGTTGATCTGGTCGTTTTTAAAAAACGGATGTGCAGAGAGGCTGACCTTCCTGCCGGGGTCATACTGATGGTTGGCAAATCCTGGCTTCGACACCAACTCTCACAGCCGGTCCATGGTTCTCACACTGTAACCACCGGAGCCCACTGGTTCCTGTTTTTGCTGGAGACAAGGTGTCTCCGTGGATGTGATTTAACGGGACAGATGAGAGACCTAACTGTTTTGTGCTTCTCTATGTTCAAAATTATCTACCCCTATGTCCCCACCCCAGCAACAAATAGATTTAAGTGTTCTTACTACCATTTTGCTTAAGGGAATGAGCCAATCATTAAAGAGGTAAAACTAGTGTTTTAACAACTTTATGAGTTCTATAATTAGAAAGTCAAACTAAATAAGAGCTTTACATTTCTAATACTTATTGTCTTGCAGTGTGTCTTGTTTCAGAGAATATAAAACCCAGCTGCTAAAAGGAATTTGGTTTCACAGGTAGTTAAGGTACAGCTATATCTTTCTTACTGAATTGTCGATTCCACCCACTCCTCCTCCCCATCTTTTCTCTCCTTCTGCCCTCAATTCCCCAGACTCCCAACGTACACATTCAACTTGCAAGACAAAACAGGGCACGAAAGAAGTGAGACCTCAGGGGGAAGAGTTTTTTCTCTTTAGTCTTACAATAGATAAGTGAATTTCCTGAATTATACATGAAGCCTCTGGAGATATAAATAGAATAGGGAAGAGCTGCTGAGAGATATGACATTCTCTTCTTCTCACTCTATAAGTGCTTCGTAACTCACTGGAGGCTGGCAAGTTCCACACAATACATGAAGGCACAGGCTGAGAAGGATGTCAATAGTTCCCTTTGCCTACAGATTTTTAAAAATGCCATATGGGAATATAATGGATTCATTCCAAAATTGCCGAGTGTAGATAGATAAATAAATAGAACAAAAGACAAAGGTACACGCAGGCCAAATTCATACATATTCTATACCTGCACAATGCATTTTTATATTCTGAGCAGAAACATTTTATGGTTGTACATAGTTGTTTTTTTCATACTTTTAAAAATCTAGTACACAGTGAATTCAATGGTTGATGTATCATAAAATTGTACACTTGCAGCCTATATAACTTTATTAACTGATCTATCCTAATAAATTTAATTTAAAAAAAATTTTAAAAATAAGTGAGATCATGTGATATTTGTCTTTCTCTGATTGCTTTATTTCACTTAGCATAATAGTCTCCAGGCCTATCCATGCTGTCTCAAAGGGTAAAAGATGCTTATTTTTTTACAACTGCATAGTATTCCATTGTGCAAATGTACCAGTTATTTAACCCGTTCATCTACTGATGGGCACTTAGGCTATTTCCAAATCTTAGCTATTATAAATAACTAGAGGCCTGATGCACAAATTTGTGCAAGAGTAGGCCTTCCTTCCCCTGGCTGCTGGCATTGCCTTCCCTCTGGCACCTAGACTTGGGCTTCCCTCTGGCCGCCAGCAGGCAGCCAGGACCCAGGCTTCCCTCACAGTCCCTGCTTCATCCAGAAGGTCGTCCAGAAGGACGCCAGGAAGGACGTCTGATCTAATTAGCATATTATGCTTTTATTATTATAGATGATGCTGCTACTAGCATAGGGGTGCATATATTCTTTATGACTGGTGTTTTGGGTTTTTAGGATATATTCCCAGAAGTGGGATTGCTGGGTCAAATGGCAGTTCCATTTTTAATTTTTTGAGGAAATTCCATACTGCATTCCCACCAGCAATAGTGTTCCCTTTTCTCCATATACTAGCCAGCACTTGTTGTTTGTTGGTGTGTGTGTGGGTGGGGGGATGAGAAGAGATAAACCAAAGAACTTATATACTTACTGGTGGGGTCCCTCAGCCTGGCCTGTGCCCTCTCACAATCCAGGACCCCTTGGGGGATATAGTAGTGCTCGAAGTGGCAGGCAACTGGGAAGGAGCCTGAGCCAGGGCCTGGCACCATACCACTCCTGCTCATCCTGACCCCACTGCACCTGCTGCGGGCTCGCGCCCAGTCAGTACCTATAGGGAGAGGTTTGCGCCACCATAGTGGCACTCACCAGCCATGAGCCTGGTGTCTGGCACCCGTCAGTTAGCTGAGCAGTGCTCCTGCTGTGGAAGCACACTGACCACCAAGGGGCAGCTCCTGCGTTGAGTGTCTGCCCTGGTGGTCTGTGCACATCATAGCAACCAGTCGACCAGTTGCTTAGGCTTTTATATATATAGATATCCATAGCCCATTGACAGAGATAATAGGGTGGTGAAGGCCTGGAGGGGCTGAATGGAGGTTGATGGAGGGAAGGGAGAGACCTGTAATACTGTTATCAATAAAAAAATAGATAGTTTTTAAAAACACAAAAGCATCTATCTTTTATAACATTTGACTGTCATTTAGTCTTATCTCTGCCTAATAAAAGAAGGCTAAGAGAACATGTGTGTGGCAAATATCCTAGGTTCTGAGTGTTCCTCTGGTTGACTAGACTAAGGAGGTTGAAAAGTGTCATTGGGACTAAGTGGAGTATCACCACCAAAACTGTCACTGCCATGAAAGGAGAAAAGCAGTAATCAATCATCTCTCACCCCTCTAAGGGAGCATATTTGAATTGCAGAATGCAGCTGCTCCCATCAATTCCATGGCAGCTGTCTTTGTCATATCGCAATTTACACATTAGGAATAGTACCCTCATAATTTGGAAGAGTTACTGCAATTCCTAGATTCATGCCTTACAGATTTTACCGCCCAAGTGATAGGAGGTGCTGATTTATTTTTCACTACGTTCCCTCTGCCTCTGCTTCCTCAGATAATATATTCCCTTACTTAAGACATTTTTCTCTTTCTCTTTGAAATTTATATTAAATCAATCACTATTTCAAAATGGCATTTCTTTTTGTGTGCATAAAAAATTACAAGGTTTGAATGAGTAAGTCATTTAAAAATTATCGTATAGTGTACACGATTTTGGTGATAACTTGATTCATTCAAATTGTATTGAAAATGAACTTAACATCTCCCACACTAAGTTTTGTTTCTCAAAACTGACATTTAGTAAATGAAATAGATTATCTGGATATCCTATATAATAAAAGAGAAACATGCAAATTAGCCGTCCCTCTTCTATGCTCAAGCCACGCCCACCAGCCAATGAGGAGTGTGTATGCAAATTAACCTGACAAAGATGGCAGGTAATGTGCATACCCAGAGCAGTGTGGGAGAGCAGGCAGCTTTGGGGGATGTGACTCCCTCGGTTGCTCCCTTGGGGGGACGTGGCTCCCTCAGTCACCAGACAGAGAACAGAGCAGGAGCGCCAGAGGCTTCCTGGGACATGGCTCCCTTGGTTGGGGAAAACCCAGAGCATGGGGAGCACCAGGAATTCTGGGAATAGTAGTTTTGGTAGCAGCCACAGGACCGGAAGTGGAAGCCCAGAGCGCAGGGAGTACCAGGAATGCTGGGATTCATAGTTCTCCTAGACACTAGCAAAGTGAGCCTGGAACAAGTTACTGTTGCAGTGGGGATGGAGGGAAAGCAAAGGTGAGAGACATAAGTAAAATCAGAGTGTCTAGGAATAAAGGGAAGATGTCCTAAAACTTCCAGAAAATCTCAACCAATGGAGCAAAGAAAAAAAAATGCCTCTATTATTCTGTGAACAACAAACCCAACTGGGTTGGAGGTCTCAGATAATTCACTCATATGATTGCCAAGACAGACAGAAACTCCCGGATTGGAGAGGGCTCCCCTGAGGGCTCCCATATTGGAGAGGGTGCAGGTCAGGCTGAGGGACCCCCTCTCCACTCCCCCACCCCCACCCAGTGCACAAATCTTCATGCATAGGGACCCTAGTATTACAATAAAGGACTAAAGGTTTATTTAACCTTCAGGTAGAGAAATAAATGTGAGGAGGACCCTTTAAGGATACATTAGATATTTTAACCACACAAATAATGTATCAAGTACTTTTATGGTCCAGGGCTGATCTAACTGTTGGGTAGACCCTTCACTTTTTAATGAATATCCCTCTAATATTACATCCTAAGTAAAATAAATTTTTTTTTAAAGAATGTCATTTGGTCATAAGTTGAGGCGGAGCTGATCTTTGGTATAATCCCTCATTCTACATAAGTGTAGTTAATGTTTTGTTGTTATTGTTAAATTTTATTTTGAGTTCTCTGTACATATAAACCCAGTCAAATGGTCGCCTTCCCTTTTTCCATTTCCATTCTCTATTATTAGTGTCTTCCTTCAGGGAACAACTCTTAATAGTTTGGGGTTATGTACTAGTAAGCCTTTGAAGTACGGTATCATTCATTCAGCTGATTATAATGCTATGTATGTCTTTGTTTAAATGTACATCAAGACAGGACTAGAAAAACATTAAAGCTTCTTCTGTTGTTATAGCAACATATTAATTAGTGTTTTTTTAGTAATAGCACAGCCTAGTAATTATGAGCAAAGGCCTTAGGATTGAAACTGTATTTAAATTCTGAACCTGATATTTGCTAAGTAGGTGAACTTGACCAATTGCCTCAGCTGTCACATGGGGATAATGATAGTACCTACTTCATAGCACATGTCAGATGTCAGAAATCAAGGTAAGACAGGCATACAAGGCATTGAGCACAGTGCCTGTCATTGTAAAAGTCATTATTTACTATTATTAGTGGTATAATAATTTATATTATTATTTAAATATTAGTTTCATAATTTACATATACATTTTATGACACATTTTTAACTGTACCATATATCAGTTTTATTCATAAGCTCATAATTTAACACATTGTTTAGTACCTTGTTGAAATTCAAATATATTACTACTAGATGCCTGGCGCACAAAATTCTTGCACGAGTACAGTCCCTAGGCCTGGCCTGCGATCAGGGCCATCTTCCCTGGCTGCAGGCAGCCAGCCCCGCCCCTTCTCACCACCCACCCTGGTTCCTGGCTCCCCATTCGCCATCAGGTGATCAGAGACTTCCTGCTGGGGGATGGGACCGAGAGATTGGCCAGCAGGCCCTGATTGGGAGATCAGGGCCTGTGGGCTGGGGCAGCTATGTTGAGCGCCTGCCCCCCTGGTGGTCAGCGCGTGTCATAGAGACCAGTTGTTTCACCATTTGTTCGACTTGCATATTACCCTTTTATTATATAGGATAAGTAAAACAGTACATACATACACGCCCAAGAATGTGCAGATATGTGTATGAATTTTTCTTGCTGAATCCATATATCTACTGTTCTAGCAACTTCATTTTGAGTTCTATAATTAGAAAATCAAAATAAATAAGAACTTCACATTTCTAATATTTACTCTGTTTTCCAGTGTGTCTTGTTTCAGAGAACATAAAATTAAGCAGCTAGCAGGAATTTGTCATTTAGCCAAGGTATTTATGCATCATTCTTGTGGAATTGTCAAGTCTCCCCCCACTCTCCTGGCTGATCACAATTACTGATTCAATGATTAAGTGTTCACAAACGATTCTATGAGAATGCTGCCCAGGCTTAGCGTTGACTCCACAGGAAATTAAAATGTATGCTCATATGAAATTAATGCAAGTTTTCAGAACAGAGGTACATACCTGCATTCAGAAAAGGTAAGTTGTCTTTTCCGCTCACATTCTCTGGTGCTGAACATTCACATACAAGTGCACACTAGGGAAGAACACAAAAAAAGGAAAAGAAAACAGTTGAAAGTAATCAAAATAAGAAAATTATTTTGTTTGCAGAACAAGAGGCAGTGCACATAGTATCAAAAAATTCTGAACAAGACATTTTGTAACACTATTTTCAGTGTTATCTCTATCATGAAGCTTGCTTAACTTGTGATTATTTATTTATAATATGATTGTATTATATGGTCATAGAGTACATTTTGGTTTTATTTAATGGCCACTTAGGAATGAAAGTAAAATCTGGGAAAGGACTATCCACAAAAGTTCCTAATACAGCAAATTAGATTTGACAAGCTGAAGGATTTTGTTTTTCTGACAGCTGGAATGATTTTGAATCAATAAAAAGCAAATTATTTTCTAGATTTTAAGCAAAGGCAACTTTAAATCATATATATATATATATATATATATATATATATATATATATATATATGATCTCTCAATCAGGGCCTGCGGGCCAACCTCTCGGTCCCTTCCCCCAGCAGGAAGTCTCTGATCGCCTGATGGCGAATGGGGAACCTGGAACTGGGGGTGTGGTGAGAAGGGGCAGGGCTGGCTGCCTGCAGCCAGGGAAGATGGCCCTGATTGCAGGCCAGGCCTAGGGATCGTACCTGTGCAAGAATTTCGTGCACCAGGCATCTAGTATATATATTATACTTTACTTCATTTTATATATATATGTTGTAGTATTTAATTACATAAAGGAAAAGGAGAGTTTTGTCTCTAGCAAAACAGTGCAAACACCTGCTCATAAAGTATGAGGACAATTTACAAATAAGCTGATCCAGAGATGGGCAAGGCCATGAGCCCTTACAAAGCCCACACTTGTCTCCACAGAAGAGAAGAGGCCTAGAGGAGCACAATGCCATGTTCCTGGTGAGCCAACCTCAAGTGGGAGACAGTATCCCAGACAATCTATTAGTAAGTGTGGGACTGTCCTTCAGCTTCCCATGAAGCTGTAACTAACAGAGGAAGCAAAACTCTTCTGACCCCAGGAGGTTGACAAGAGACCTATTTTCACACAAACACCAGGATTTGTTTCTTCACATGAGTTTCCTTCTATCTCTAGCCAAAAAAAACAACAAAAGGAAAACAATAAATTTTCAGAGCAAATATTTCAAACTGAACAAATAAATGCTGATAAAAAGAAAACAAACAAAAAACCAGCAATTTCTTCTGGTGATGAGTTCTGTGGGAAACAGCCACCATTCTGGAATGCTCGGCCTTCCTCAGAAGGTTCCTCAGACTCAGACCGCTCCCCCCAAAATGGGGAATCAGAATTGCTTGGGCTATTTCCTAACTGTCCAGTCTGTCTCCCTCCACCCTTCCTTCCCCAGGCACTGCCCACTTTGAGAATCATAACCACTGACGTCACAGGTAATGATGGATTATAGATATATATATAGATAGATTTAGAGATAGAAATAGATGATATAGATATAGATGACATATAGATATAGATATAGTTATATAGTTATAGATATAGATGATATAGCTATATAGATATAGATCTATCTGTATATACATATAGATAGATAGATATAGATATAGATGTAGATATAGATATAGATACACTAGAGGCCCGTTGCACGAAGATTCACGCAATAGGCCTTCCTTCCCCTGGCTGCTGGTACTGGTTTTCCTCCGGCACCCAGGACCCAGGCCTTTGGTCTGGCCACAGCGAGGCTTGGCTTCTCCTCTGTGGCCGCAGCGGAGAAGCCAAGCCTCTTTTGTCTTCAGTCTTCAGTCATCTTCAGTCTTCACTCTGCGCCTGCATATGCAAATTAACTGCCATCTTTGTTGGGTTAATTTGCATACTCAACCTGATTAGCTGGTGTGCATAGTGGAGTGATGACCAATTTACATATTTCTCTTTTATTAGTGTATACACACACACACACACACACACACACATATATATACACACACACACACATATATATATGTATGTATACACACACACGACACTCATGAATTTTGAGATATAGGACTTCAAGTCAGGTCACTGGAAGGCTTTGGATTCATACTTTCAGGGAGCTAAGGATCCAGGAGGAATGGCACATTCTGTGTTACATTTTAGTAAGTGCTCTGCTGAAAATAGACTATGGTGGGGGTCAGTGCCGGGAGGAGGAAGGGGGGAAACATTTAAGAGACTACTGTAAAAATGTAGGTGACAGTCAATGTTGGTAGCAGGGAAAGGGTCATGAGTCCTTGGATTCTGGATCCATTTAGAAGTCACAATCAACAGGATTTATTGACATATGGACTGTGAATATGAGACAAAGAAATGAGTAAACAATGACTTCAATTTTTTTTTTTAAAGTTTGGATACCTAATGCAACATTTCACCTAATATATTGGTTTTGTAAAAGGACAGTATTCGTATTTCTTTCGTGAATTTCCTTTCTACTGCTATGTGAGAGTAACACGTTGTCTTCTAGTTCTATGTATACATATATCAACTAAAAGTTTGAACCAGGGTAATATGGTGAATGACCCTCTGCTCTATCTTCCCTGGGTGAGAAACATAAATATAATAATAAAAATATGATCTGAGGAAACAAGTAAGTAAATGTATGTGAGAGGAGAGAGTTGGATTTTTTTATATATATTTTACTTCATGCTCTGAAGGCTATGTAAAATTCAAAATTAAAATGCAGTATTTTATATCAGAGGTATTATTATGAACTGAACTGTGTTCCTTAAAATTAATATGTTGAAGCCCAAACACCCAATGTGACTGTATTTGGAGATAGGACCTTTGTGGAGGTACTTAAGGTTAAAAGAGGTCATAGGGATGGGGCCCTAATCTGATGGGGCTGTGTCCTGAAAGAAGAGGAAGACACCAGAGCTCACCCTCTCTGTCTGTGCACCTGCACCGAGGAAAGATCATGTGAGGACACAGCAAGAAGCCTGCAAGACAGAAGAGAGCTATTGCTAAGAACTGAATCATCTGGCATTTTAATCTGGAACTTTAATCTGAAAACTGTGAGATAATCAATTTCTGTTTAAGCTACCCAGTCTATGATATTTTATTATGGCAGCTGAGCTGATTAATATGGGTATTAATAGTTTATCTGCTTCAATATACATGAGAGATGATGTGTCATGTACTCACATGACTATGGGTCTAAGTGTAGTTTCTTGTCTTTCTCTGCCATAAATGCAAACCAGTGAAAAGGATGCTATTATCAGGATATCCTTTCTTTCAGTGACTTTGTCCTTTCATTTGTTTCAGTCATTCACTAACTTGGGACTTAAATCTCCATCAGTAACAGACTGTGTTAATACACCTCACTGACTTTGATTTCGTGCATCTGCAAAAGTGTGTTTGCACCCAAAGATGATCCTGACCACGCTTTGAAAACACTGAGATAAAGTTATTTCCACACGACTCTCCTAAATGTCATGCAGAGTGGACTTACTCCATGTTCTCTGTTCAATCACCAATATTCCCCGGGACTGCCAACAGAGTCTATAGCAAATTTTATAAAGGAAATTTGCCAAAGGTCAAGGTTTACTAAGAATCAGGCAGGACGAAGGTACTGCCGACAAAGCTCGCTGTGTTTACCACTTCTGTCACCTGTGACTCGTACAGGGTTTGTGCTGACACCGTCACCTCCTATTTCTAGAAGAGCTCGGTTAAGTCTCTTTTTTAAGTTCGCATGACTAAGTCAGAAACATAAAGCAGGACTTGGGTGGGGCATATGCCTGCGTATCGAGTTCTCCGGTTATGAAAAGATCAGGATTCAGCTTGCGCTACCTCAGAATAGAAACGCAATAAAGAAATGAAGGGGGTAGACAAACTTTGAGAACAGAGAGGCAGCTAGTGATAGAGTCAGAGGCAGGGAAAGTAGCCTGACTTAGAAATGGGACATGTGTCGGCTCCTGGCCTGGCTCATACCCACAGGTCCAGGCACCATCATCTGCCTATTTCTGATCTCAGACCCTGCTTACCCTCAAAATCCTCCCTCCTTAATTTTGATACAAACATCCACGTGGTGCTAAGATGGGTCTTATATAGAACTCCAAAGGACACGAGGACCAAATAAAGGGACTAACCCCAAACGGGTCTTGTTTACACAAACCCTAAGAGGATCTGCTACGAAACTTCAGCATAGCCCTGACGTTTGGAGGCAACCTGATTCAAACTCCAGGCCTCCCTGTAATCTTTTCATGATCTGGGATATGCTCTGAGGGAGAGCAGGGGAACAGAGGGAAACAAGTGTTGCCTTTCTTAGGGCTAGAACTATGTATATTTGAAAAGGAGTCTTATATTGTGTAAAGTTAATGATTCATTAAGTGTTACATAAACACCATCTTCCATGTAGATGTTTCCTTACCAACAAAATCCAAATGTTCCCAGATAAGAGTCTCTAAGCTAGAAGTTAAGTCAGAATGAGCCTTGTCATTAAAAAAATGTTCATTTATAACGAGGCAGGAATTACAGTGTGTACACAAGCTCATGTTCCTGAAAAGAACGATTAGCCGTTTTGAAGCCTGTCCCCTATGTCTCAATAAAATAGGCAATTGCATTCCGAAGACAGGAATTTGGGCTAATACTCAATATCAAGTTTTCATCTCCTGCAGAAAAGGGAGTAGAAAGCAAGTAAAACTCCCGGCCACATCTTGAGAGGCACTGGAGCCTTTATCCTGGGCTTCAAGGAAGCCCTTTGGCCTCCAGCGGGCATCGCCCCTCCTCCAGAGCCGCCCCTCCACTGTGGGCAATTCCCTGCTTCTCTCTCTGCAGTTTCATAAGGCACAATGTTATGAAGTCTGCCCTCCGTCACATAATAATGAAATCTAAGTTCAAACTGCATCTTTTTCCAAAGAGGGTTTTGAGAGTAGGGAAGTGGTTACTTGTGGTAATAGTCCTCCAAGAATTTCCTGGGCATCTCCTGAAGGATTAATTATGGCAGAATGCAACCGTGATCAACTGAGAAGAGGCAGCGTGGACACAGGAGCAGGTGGAGAAGAGGAAGATGTTTCTGAGTGGCACCTGCCTTTGCCTAGTTCCATGCAAACAGCCTCAGCTTCAGAGGCTGAAACACACTTCTGGTACTCAGATTGCAGAGCTGATTTCTCATTTAGCTCTTGAAGAATGAGATTTCATACCCCATAGAGGTGTTGGTGATTCAGACATCCGGTGAAGATGATCCTTTCTAATTTAATTTGTGCAATGAGCTGGCGGAGACCCTACCTTTTGTCCCTGCACATCTGCCGTGATGTGGTCGGCTTCCCCATCCTCAATCTCCCCCATCTTCACGACACTGACTTCTATGGTGCCAACAACTTTACCACCATCTGAAGTTCTGCAACCAAACATAAATGACATGGAAAGGTAAGAATCTTCTCTCTCCTTAAATTGCAGTAATCCCCCCTTACCTGTGGTTTCTCTTGTTGCGGCTTCAGTTACCCTGCTATCAACTGTGGTCCAAAAATATTAAATAGAAAAGTCCCAGAAATAAACAATTCATAAGTTTGAAAAATGCACGCTGTTCTGAGTAGCAAGACGAAATCTTGCTGAGTCCTGCTCCGTCCTGCCCAGGACCTGAGTCATCCCTCTGTCCAGCCTCCCCATGCAGTACATGCAATATAATAAGGTATTTTGAAAGAGAAAGACCACATTCATGTAACTTTTACTACAATATACTGCTATAATTGTTCTATTGTATTAACAGTGTTATTCATCTCTCACTGCGACTACTTATAAGTTAAACTATATCATAGCTATGTATGTAGAAGAAAAAACAGGAGTACAGTATACATAGGGTGCGGTACTATCCACAGTTTCAGGCATCCATGGGGGATCTTGAAATGCATCCCCCTTGGATAAGGGTGGGCTATGCCCATACATATCTGTTTCTGGAAACCACGAACATTGCTATTTACTTCAATGGTTTTAATTAAACAAATCTGCTTAAACCACAGCAACGCATATTAATGTTGGTGTTGTTTTTAATTTCAAAAGAAAATGAACCATGAACTTGAAAGGTAAGTACATGGATTATCAAAACTGACTGTATGAAGGCGAAAGCCCCTCTAGGCTGGCAGGAGTGGCCTCAGCATCACGGGTCAGGGCCCTGTTTGGCAGCCTCCACACCTCTGTAACAGCAGAAGCCACAGCCCCTCTGCACTAATTACATGGGATATTGTGTACATCTATTACAGAAAACACAGCTGAGTACAATGGAAAAGACAATACACATCCCTATATTCCTCTATGACTGAGCCATTGGCTACAAAATTTGATTTTGTATCATTTTTCTTTCTAAGAGATCAGGTAAAGAAGATTCTCTGCTAGCAAACATAAGAAAGTTAAGAAACATGCAGAGCAGAATTTAATCATAGAGATTGGTTAGTACAACTTATTATTTTTTCAGCTAAAAAACCTGAGACTCAAAAAGATGGAAAGACTCGCCCAAGGTAACGAAGCGGCAAAACTGAAAACCCAGGTTTCTTTTTCAAATGTTGGTCACTGAGCAACTAACTCTTCTCTATTTAATGATGGTGATATTAAGATTTCCATCATCATTACTGTCTCAAACATGCACATGCTATGGTTGACAATAATAATGAAAGCTAAAAATAAAATGAACAACCACCATCTTTTAAGATTCTCTAATTTCTTTCTCTGAACAAGAAAATATCCAGAATAAATGATGCCATCATACCATGGAAATACTGCCACAAGTAATGGATATTTCTCCCTTTAACCTTCTTGCAAAATAGGTAACAAATCACCCCATAGTTATGATGTGTTGCTATAACTTCTAAGACTAACAAATAGTAATCACATGAGACTTGGTTTTCTTTATATAGTCATGTTCTTTTCATACTGTCTTTCTTTCAACCAATTCCTTCTACATGTCACTACTTTATTGTGAGAGGTGTCAGAGAAGAGAAAATTAGTAAAAGGAATTTACCAAAATGCTAATTAAAATAATGACTAAGTTAATTAACAATTATGTTATTAGATAATTAATTATGCTTTTAAGAAAACTGAAATAGAAAATTCTGGTAAGCATATATAGCTAGTTTTACAATGCAATAAAATAAAGATTATGTACATAAAAAGTTATTTACTTGTTAAATAGCATATTAAGATTTCATATTAAAATATAAAAATGCAATTTTTAAGTCACTGTAAATCATAACATTGACTCAATTATTTAAAATTAATATATAAAACTTAATCATTCATCATAAAGAAGATGTGTATGTGGAAGATAGTATAATCTTTTTAGTAAAAAACTATATTAACTTCAATTCTGGGATGGTTATAAATAATTCATTATACCATTTCCAGTTGAAAATGACATAATAACTTGTCATAAGTTATGATATGACATAGCTCTGTACAATTTTTCAGTACCTGATAGTAAAACAGTTTATTAACAAGAACCTTCATTGGCACTATCCGTAATTAATTTTCTAAAAGATCTGCATACTTTCTTCCCCTAATCTGATGATTAATAGCAATTAAACATACCTGTTTCTTCATATGAGAATTGTTTAAAAATTTGTGCATGAACAAAATTTATATATAACATTCTAATTTTTTCCTTGAACTAAACCAAGGGATGCACATAATGCTTTGAAACAGAAGGCAGATGTTCCACAGCCTATCCCAAGACTGTAGAATAAAGCAATATATACCATAATGGTTAAAAGTGTGAGCTCAGGAATTTGAGCTAGCTGCTAGCTGCACGACTGTGGGCAAGGGGCTTAGCTATACAACACTTCCTTGTAAAATGGAGACAATGATAACGTTGTTATAAGGATTATATTGACATGATTTGTGTAAAGTGCTCATCACAAGGCCTTATACAAGATACGTGCTTCTTCCTTCTCCGCCCCCCACCCCCCCTTGTCCTGGTAGTACAAGTGGCAGCAGCTACATAATTATTATTGCCAGTAATGTATTATATGATATTTAATTTTATTATCTCCAGAAATATTTTATTAAAATTGGCATTAAAGATTATAGAAAAAGATTATAGGATCTTATGCCATATGAATTTCAACAGTGATTATGCACTCACTAGAGCTAGAAAGCCTTAGTAATAAAAGATGTTCTAAAGCTTACATTCCTAACAGTGGAAAAAGCACAAGTTTATAAATAATTACAATGACAGCAAGCATTTCAAAGAGCCAAAGCAGATGACTGAGCAATGTCCTGTGGGAGTAAGCTTCTGAACGATATTTCTATCTGTTTCCTTTGAAAAAGTATCTGGCTATTTTTGCAATAATTTTTATGCCTCTGGGTTTCCTATTTCTATTTATCTACCAAGGCTTCCACTTATTCCCAGAGCAAACGTAAAGCAAGGGGCTTGGTGAATCTAGCGACACTAGGGGGATTGTAGAATCAACCTCCCCCTGAACCACTTTGTTTAGAACACTCTAAATATCCTAAAGGATGCCTCTTCATCTGAGATTTGTGGGAGACAGAATGGGGAATCCAGGTTATAAACTAAAGAATTGAAGCCAATGAACAGGCAGTTAAAATGCAGAACAGTTCATTATTCATTCTGTATCAAT
Organism: Myotis nattereri; assembly: GCF_964212035.1. Classification (NCBI taxonomy): domain Eukaryota; kingdom Metazoa; phylum Chordata; class Mammalia; order Chiroptera; family Vespertilionidae; genus Myotis; species Myotis nattereri. The sequence continues at coordinate 60,218,769 of NC_138080.1, read as the reverse complement.
TTCCCAGACCCAGCATATGGATATTCAACACTTCCCTCCAATCAGGAGAATCACGATTGGAATATCTATTCCCTTTCTCCAAAGGCTGTTTCAAAGATCATTTAGTAGAAATTTAGGAAAAATTTATATTCTTAAACTCTCAATTATGCTTTCAACCCATCAGGTTGGGGAGGCTAGTGATAATTGCTTAGCCATTATTCATCACAAAAACTCTACTGAGTTGTCTGTAATGGAAATTCATCATATCTGTATGAAAGACAAACAGAAGAGAGTTCTGGATTGGAAGCGAGAAACCCAAGCACTATTTCCCGCTCAACTGCTAACTAGCTGTGTGATGAAGGACATATCACTTAAATTACCTGGATTTTAGTTTCCTTTGAGGCCAAACAAAGAGTCAGTTTCTAATAGCTGTTCTATAATACCAGCAATAATCGCTAATTATCCACTATTCACTCCTGTGGCTTCATAATATTATTCTATCATAGGTACCATAGGCCATCATAGGTTGGTGCAACCTTGAGGAAAATCTGAGACACATTCTAACCTATCGTGCTCACTCCCACCTTCCTGTCCAAACTTTCCCCAAAACAAAGGACATGATAAACCTGGGAAGAAACTCAAAACTTATAGTCCAATAAAATAGCTATTTTTTCTTATTTTATCCAGTTATACGTATTTTTTTTCTGGCATTATGTTATTTTTACAAGGATACAAATTTGACTGAGCCAAGAAACACTTTTCGAAAAACTTATATGGCAATAAAAACAGGCTGTAGTAAGAAATAACTATCTCAATCTATGTGAAGGGGGAAAAAAAAACACTATGCCATTTCAAACAGTCTACTGCCAGGTCATTACCACTAGTTAATGCAGAGAGCTGTACGAGAAATAAAAGATGGGGTAGTCCACGGCTGCTAAAGTATCCCCATCACAGCGCTGCGTTCCTATTTGTTTCAGCAGATACACTTAAATATTTAATCACGCCAACAAGATGAAAGACAACAAAGAGGAAAATTTCAGCAACACAAATCTATACTCCCTTCTCACTTAGGTTTTCGGCATGCATAAAACATACGTGATTAAGGCTCTTTAAAAGCTGCCTTTAAAATAACTTCCCTAATGCTTCCTAATAACACATTCTATTTCCTATGCGGAAACACACAAACATTTTTACAAGATTGAAAAAAGGGTGATGGGGACAGTCTTCTAACAAAGGACAATTTCATGACATTCTTCCTCTAACCTTCTTCACCACCTACGTTATACCTTTCCTAGTAGAGCAAAAAGAAAAAAAACAAACCTACCACTGGAAATGTGGAACAGTAACATGTAAATAATTCCTCTACTATGGAAATGCCACAGAGATACAAACCAACAAAGTGACTTTGTAAATATCCAGGGAAAACCCATCATTAGCCACTGTCAGTCTTTGTGAATAGAAAGTAAGCCTGGTGCTATGCACGGACTCTTTAGCTGTAAGGTGTGCCTTGCATTTAAACCACCTAGACAAGTAACTGGAAAACGAAGGTCTCACCTGGACAGGAAAATAAACAACGGCCATAAGTAAACAAAGTGAGTGAGTACCCCCGGATGATCTTCCTGGTGAATTTATTTACCTGGTAACGCTAGATTTACTTAGGGCTCACGGAAGTGAGAGTTCTATTTAAGTATGTATAACTAAACATACCTCTATCCTGGCTGAAATTCAGAAATGTAAGAAGCCATATAATCCTTTCAAACTAGAACTCAAATAAAATGTTTTAGTAGTTCTAACTATTAGAACTTACACACTAAGGTTTAGTCCTTAGTCCCCCCGCCCCCCTTGCTTTTTTTTTCTTTCCTCTCTTTTCTCATTACAAGCTGGCCTTCAGAAATTCCATCCATTATTATGGGATTCAACTCTCTCTTCTATAAGACTCTACCACAATTCTATATTCCCTATTCTGTCCTGATTTCCTGATTTAGAACTCCAGTTTCCTTTTGTCCTGACATCGTTATTTCACACTCTGTAAGTTTGAAATCTATCATTTCCTTTCCTTAAGCCCAACTCACATCGACAGCCATAGCATTCTCCAAAGACCAAAAACTACAGACTACTCCACCTCTACTTTTGCTTTGCCCTGCCCCTACCTTCCAAGAAGTCACCCCATCCTGTCCATAAAGTTTCTTCCGCGTGGTCCTCTCCAATGGCAACATCCCAATTAGATTCATCACCTCTGATATGTTACACCTGGAGAACCTACCTCCCATCTGCCGGTATCTTTCCCTTCTATTCCATTCATGTCAGGTTTTATTCTTAAAGCCTTGCTGTCACTATTTTATTTCCTTTCCTGTGTTAAAAGTTCTTAGATATTGCTCAATGCCAATCCAGAGAATCTGAAGTATAGCCTATCTTCTAAGACCTTATATCAGGACTTGTCAAGAGGTATGGATATCTCAGTATCTTTGGTTCAAATTGGTTCATATCATCACACACCATGAAATAGCAGAGTGTGCTTTAGTGGAAACTGCAGTCAGCATTAACAAAGTTCTCACTCGTGGTGTTGGCTCTTTGCAGTAAAGAGGTATGTGATCATGAGCAGGCAACTCGGACTCCATAAAATTTTCCAAATTATACATATGAAGATCATAAACATCCTACTTATCTCAGATTTATGTTACCAAAAATAAAATCTTAAATTTAAATATAAAAATGCGTTAGAAGTCCTATGGTTACACAGTGTGGGCCATGAAGCTTCAAGAACAACAACATGGGTAGGTTGATGATGTTTTTTAGACTAATTGGCTTGTAGAGTTCTCTTCACTGCTAAATACTGCTAAATTCCCCCTATAAAACTAGCTACAGCAAATATTTCCCTCCTTGTGACTCTATTTGGAAACTTCTTGTTTCAATGTTAATGTGAAATACAAACCATCTCCTTGAATGTAAGAAATATATTGCTACATAACAAACGACCACGAAATTCAGTAACTGAAAGCCACACCATTTGTTATCTCACAGTTTCTACAGATCAGATGTCTAGGCCAGGTCCTTTACTCAGGGTCTCACACGCCTAAAATTTATGTCAGCTAAGCTGCATTCTCATATGTTAGATCTAGAAAATAATCCTCTTCCCAGCTCTTTCAAATGTTGTGGGTAGAATTCATTTCCTTATGGCTGAGGTATGTCTCTTTATTCCCCCTAGTTATCAGCTGGGATGACACTCAGCCCTGGAGGCCACCCTCAGGTCCTTACCATGTGGCCCTCTCCATAGGCAGCTCACCAGATGGCAGTTTGCTTTTTCAAGGTCAGCAGGAGAATGTCTCTCTCTAGTCTGCTAAGAGGGTGTCAGTCTGATATCTCAGATACCCAGTGAAGAATGTGGTTTAAGGAGGGAGTGATCCACTGGGCAGATATGCTAAGAAAGAGGAGCATGGGTAATTTTCCACTGGATTCAGCAATATGGAAGCCATTCATTCCTGATCATGACAAGAGCTATTTAGGTGAAGTACTAGGGATGAAAGCCTGATGAGAATGGGTTCAAAAGACAATCCTACTGGAGAGCATTATGCTAAGCGAAATAAGCAGTCAGAGAAAGATAAATATTACATCATCTCACTCATTTGTGGAATATAATGAACAACATAAACTGATGAACAAAAACAGATCCAGAGACAGAGAAGCATCGATTAGACCGTCAAACTTCAGAGGGAAGGTAGAGGAGGGTAGAGGTAAGGGGGAGGGATCGACCAGAAAACTTGTATGCATGCATATAGGCTTAACCAATGGACACAGACACCAGGGGGGTAAGGGCATGAGTTGGGGGGTGGGGGGCAATGGGGGATAAAGACACATATGTAATACCTTAATCAATAAAAAAAAAGCCTTTTAAAGAAAAAAAAAGATAATCATAGGAGTCACTGTAGAGACAGCTCATAAAATGATTCTTCTATGAAGAAGAGCAGGGAAATGGAGTATAAGTTAGAAGGCAATGTGAAAGATTTGGCAGCATTTTTTAATGCTACTAGACATGATCTAATACAGAGGAAATAATTATAATACAAAAGTAAAAGGGGATAATTGTTGGAATAATGTCTTGGATAGGTGAGAAAGGATGCAATCTAAAAGATGAGTAGAGGGGTTGACTTTAGACATGCAGCAGAGTTCATCAACAGTAACAGAAGAAAGGCAAAGTAGATGCTGGTAAGGTGGTAAATAAAGCGTGAGAAATTGTCAAATTCCTCTTCTCAGTGAAACAGGAACCAGATAAATCCACTGAGAATGAGGAAGAGGGGAGATATCTGGAGGTTCTTGGAACAAGGTGTGAAATAATGGTTTAAAGGTTGGGAGGGCAAATGGACCAGGGGAATCTAGTGGGACTATAGACTAGTAGTAAAATCACCCAGGAAGTTAGGGGTCGTGATTCCTAATGGAACCTAGAAGCATGGAAATTGGGCTACCCTAGCCCACTTGAACAAAATGTTGGATTTAAGCACAGTTTTTGTTGTTGGAGCTTTTATTTTTATTTTATCCATCCATCCATCCATCCATCCATCCATCCATCCATCCATCCATCCATCTTTTGCTTAGAAAGTATAGTAATAGAAGAGGGGCACAGCAGTTGAGGGTGTGTGCAAGGAAATTGTTTTGTTATTTCTCAGTGATGGACCATGCAACCTCAACTATGTAAGAAGAATTCTGGATATGGGGGAGGAATCTGTGAAGAGTGAAGACATGACTTTAGATCAATGACTTGATGCAGTCAAGGAGCAACTCGGAAGATACTGGAAAGATCTGAGATGGAAATCAGAAAATAGAATACAGCACTTAAATTAAGACTCTGGAGGGGTGGAATTAATGGCAAAATCTAGGGAATGACCATGGAGTGGGTTGTGAAGGAGGGTAGAGAAAATCCGGAAAGCCTAATGAACTGAAAAGATCACCTACATGGCTATGGAATCGCATGTGTAAGAGGAGCAGTGCTGAAGAGGGACACGGTGAATTGCAAGTTAAAATCCTCATCAAATGGTGACATCTTTAGGTCATATCCGAAATGAGAGAAGCCAATGGTATATTGGAGGCTGTGAGCCTCAATCCTGGAGAGTTTTCAGAGGATGCTCATCCTACACCAGGTAGCCACTTAGCAGAGCTGTCAGGGAGAGAGAGCCAGCTCCCAGTTAAATAAAGAATAATGACCAAGGAGAGGGGAAGGGGCTGAGGAGGCATCTCAGGTATCAGAATAGAGTTGGGAAGCAGAGGCCACCAGGAACAGAGTAAGAACTAGACAAACAGGGAAAATGATGGGTAGATGAAGGATATCTGCACAGGGACCCAAGAATGAGTAAAGGTTATTGACACAAGAAGGAAATTCAGTTTAACAAGGCAAAATAAGCAAGGGCAGACAGGGTAGCACTAATTTTAAAATATTACAAAACCTGAAATTTCCCGTTCTTTGATTTTAACTTGTTTTGTAACATCGTCTTGACACTGCATTACCAAATCCTCTGGTAATTATTTCAGAGTTCAAAATGTGACTGATTCACAGTTAAAGCAGTGCAGGTAGAACAACAAAGGTCCCTACAGAAATTTTTGTTCTAAGGAAGGAAAATAAGTAAAGCAAAGTGCAAGAAACACTGTTACATAGAAATTATATACTGTTCTTATTCATGCTAAACAGAATCTGAAGGTCAACAGGAATAAGTCAAATGCCCTGTGCCAGGTTTTCAATATAAAGTATATGGGAAAGCAATACTTTTTATGCAAAAATCTCCCTTTTAAAGCATTATTTTTAAACTTTTTATTATAAGAGAGCATATCTATTAATAATTAAAAGATGTTTATCACATCTCTAAAAAAAATCCATGTAAGAAAAATAATGGGTTTGGGTATTCAGTATGCTGAGGTTCTCAAAGAAAATAGAAAGAGTAAAAATGAAGTCACAGGATTAAAATTTTCAATGCAACAGAGATTTCTCTATATCCTTTTATAAATTTTTAAGAACTGAATTGAAGTTAGTATTCCAAATGAAAGTTTGACTAACTTGAAACAACTCTGGATGTAGCTATTTTCTCCTTCATTCTAAGATAAACTCCTGAGAACTCAGTATCAAAATTGGATAAAATCTGAGAATGCTTGAGCAGAAAGTAATCTTAAGTATCATCCAATTCATTTTGTACAAACTGAGGCCCTGAGAGGTTAAGTGAAAGGTTCAAAGCCACCTCTCAAGTCATTAGCAGTGATGGAATTTGTCCAAGAACATTAACAATCAGAAGGCTATGTCTGATTTTTTTAAAATTTACTTCTGAAAATCAAAATATGAAATGGTAATTTATTTATCTATTTATCTATTTATCTATTTATTTTTAGCTTCTTGGTCAATAAGTAGTAAGGTTGCCCACAGCTTCTGTCCGAATTGGCTACAAATCAGGTTCTCATGATCTTCTTGGATTTGGAGTTGATCATTTGCTAGAACACTTCACAGAACTAAGAAAAGTACTTATTTCACCAGTTTATTACGTTATAAAGGATATCATAAAGGGTATAACCAGAGAAAAGACTCATAAGTTCCTGAGTGAAGGATCTTCTGTGCCGTGGAGCTGACATGTACCACCCTGCCAGAACATGAAGGTGTTCACCAACCCAGAAGCTACTGGAACTCACTACATTTGACATTTTTCTGGAGGGTTGCTCACATAGGCATGATCGATCATTCACTCAATTTCCAGCCCCTCTACACTTCAGGGAGGTGAGGTGTGGAGCTGAAAGTTCCAAGCTTCTAATTATGACTTGGTCTTTCTGGTGACCAACTGGCATCCAGGAGCCCAACTGTCTCTTACTCAGAAGATAAGGTAGCTCAGAAAGCAGTTTCTTAAGAGTTTTGGAGTGGGTTGTTGGGAGCTGAACTAAATCAACACACGTCGATGAAATTTTTTTCAGAATAGGACAATAAACATATTGACCAATATTGAAGAACAACATAAAGATCTCCTTCCTGGAATCATATGTCTAGTTAATGCTAGAATTTGGACCACAATCCTAAGCAGTCATGTGACTTGGTTTCCAGTCCTAGTTAATGCAATAGGCAATCTACATGGCCATCTTACAACCTGCACTTAAACTTCATGAATCAGCGTTATGTACTGATTATTAATATGCATGGCTCAAACAGAAGGAGAAACTCTTGCCCAGAATGGGTAATCATGAGCACTTTGAAACGATACTTGTTCCATTGTCGGCCTCTCCTCTAGCCTAAGAGTTGCCCAGCATTCTATTTTCAGATTAGTTCCAGAAGAAAACTCTCCTGATACTTGGAAATTCACTAGCCTTTCTTTTTGACTCCATCTCTCTGTATCTGTAGGAAAGACATTAGGTGGAACGTTTGAAACACTTTCACTGAGGGATGAACCTGTAGGTGTAAGAAAGGAAAAACCACTGTCCAGGAAATATATATATTCCTATTATTTATTTACCTTAGCTCTGAAACTCAACGAATACTGGACTGCTTCATTTTATGTCCGTGACTAGCATTTTTGAACTCAAAGAATTTATAAAAAAATATTTGAGGAAGAGAAGCAATTTCATAATAAATATTATAAAACCAGTCACACATATTTTTATTCTTTTCCCCTCACTGGAGCTTCATATAGCCTTTATTATCTCAATATATTTTTCAAATGAACTTGGCAGGAAAGATAGTGTCACTCAGTCCTTCAAGGACAGGAGGGTTTTGAGGAAAGCAGAGATGGCATGAAAGACAAAATGGGGAGTAAACTATTGTCTATTAAAGTATGAAGGGACCCGTTCCTTAAAAGCTGTGATATGATCCCATAATTTAAGTTCACCTCAGTGACATTAATTTCATTAGTAGGCAGATGGGAAATTTTAAGCAAAGTAATTAACTCCTGGTGACAGTTATGAAACTTCGCTTCCTCCAATGTCACAATCACAGGTTTATCCTTAAAGTACTTTAAAGGCTCTGTCATTTGGCCTTAGAAGCAGTTCATTTCTACTAGTCTTAGAAATGAGGCTTGACAGCTAGGAGATTTAGTGCTAGTTGGCAGAACAAACAAACAAACCCAAGGATCCTTAGAAACTGTCTTTCTTAATATTGTGTAAATCCCTGGAAAAACTTCAATTTCATTCTAGATAAGAGAAACATAATTCCCACTATACATCATTTCTAAATTGAAGATTGAAACTTTTAATCTTGCTTTGAATTGGAGAAACTGCATCAATATTGGGGAGGATAAAAATAAAATAAAATTTACATTATCTGCCATGTCTTCAATGGAGGGATGAGTATTAAACCAAGTTTATCATGGCACTTTAAATTTGGTTTTAACAATAGTAAGTTTTAATGGAATGTGTTTGTTTATTTTCCAATTTATATATGTGAACATCAGAAAGATGTAACATTTAAAATATATATATATATATATATATTAGAGGCCTGGTACACAGGATTCATGCACTGGTGGGGGGCATGGCCTGCGGGGATCAGCCCGCTGTGGGAGCACCACTCATCCTGGTCAGCCCAGCGGCAATCCCACTGTGGGAGCACACTGACTGACCACCAAGGGGCAGCTCCTGCATTGAGTGCATGTCATAGTGCACATCATAGCGACTGGTTGGTCGTTCTGGTTGTTCCGCTGTTCAGTCACTGGGCTTTTATTATATAGGATATATGCAAATTTAGTCATTTCATTTGCTATTGTAATAAGTAACGTAATATAGGCTCAGTAGCACTTAGGTCAGGTCCAATTTAACCTGCCTTCAATCATTTCAGTTAATTTTAAAAGCTTTTTATGCAAGATAGTAAAATTGGCCCATAATATAACAAAGTCATCAGTGCCATACAATGTTATAAAGAAGAATCCTTAGTTACCTAGTTATCTATTGAATTCTAATAAGCTTAAGTATTTTCATCAAGGGACCCAATGGATCACCCATAATAAAGCTGGGCCCATTGCTAGAAACAACCCCTCCCTGCCTTGTAACACAGCCTTGAGAAAAACAGTTTGTTTATATTAATGCAAAATGTAATAATGTGAAGTAAAATAAACTTGCCTATTCCTATTTATCTCTATTATTTTATCTTTGATTCCATCCTTCTCTTCTGCCTTGTTAAAATCGTTTATCATATTATTTTGGTCATAGAAGCAAAATATGACCTTATTTTCTATTTCCTTATCTCCCATTCACAAGGTAGTCTTCTTCCTTTTCCTGACTCCATTCCTTATCTTAATGAAGTCCTATCGCAAAGAATCTCTTTCAACCACACTTTTACCATGAGACAGCCATGCTGTGATGCGGAACCAGAGACATCAGTGCATTTCATTTAATGGTTAGGGTAGAAAATCCTGGGGTAGAGAATCCCTATAGAGCAGCGGTTCTCAACCTGTGGGTCGCGACCCCTTTGGGGGTTGAACTAAGACCATCGGAAAACACATATATAATTACATATTGTTTACAGTAGCAAAATTACAGTTATGAAGAAGCAACGAAAATAATTTTATGGTTGGGGGTCACCACAACATGAGGAACTGTATTAAAGGGTCGCGGCATTAGGAAGGTGGAGAACCACTGCTGTGGAGGAAATGCATCGTCAAGGGGCAGGTCACTTTCTATATATTCTGAGGCATGACGTCTCCAGCACAGCTCACTCATACATATTAAGAACTGACAATGTGTCAATGGAAAAGCAAAGTCAAACCTCACTGGAAACACAGTTAAAAAATTATGGCCTTCTAGGGATCATTAGCCTCTGTTAGCTGGAGCAGGAATGATTAGCTCTGACCTGCTTCTTCTGGCACCCACTCCCAAGCCTGATGACAGAGGCATGGTCCTTTGGTGACTGAGGAGCTGACGTAAGCCATCGTGGGGGATGGCGACCCGGCCTTGTCACTGACATGCTTGGAGAGACTGGTCTCTCAGTTTTTAATGATAGTTCATTTGGAGAACACCAGGGTCTTCTGGGTGTGCTTATTCCCTGGCAAGGGGTATCACAAATGGAGGAAAAATAATCGGAAGGCAGCGTGGGCAAGAAGCGAAGTGGCAACACTGACACACAGACAAACATTGCTGTGCTCTCTTGCTGCCCCAAGTTGAAACTGGGCTCAGAGAAACACAGGGACTCTGACTGCACATTTAGGAAATGCAAAGTGCAGGGAAGTCACTATAAATCAGGGAGGAAGTGGGAGGAAGTGGTGATTAGTGTCCAGAGCAATGTGTGTGGCTTAGATGAGGCTGAAAAGCAGAGGTGCTGTTTTGTATATCTCGGCCAAGGTTTTTGCATATGTTCATGTTCACAGTCTTGCTTATTTGGGGGTGAGGGGAAAGTAGGAAGGGATATAACGTTTAAAATAGGAGAAGAACATGATCAGATAAGGATCTCCTATTATTAAAATTATTAACATCAGCCCGGCTGGCGTGGCTCAGTGGTTGAGCGTCAAACTATGAACCAGGAGGTCACGGTTCGATTCTCTGTCAGGGCACATGCCCGGGTTGTGAGCTCGATCCCCAGTGGGGGGCGTGTAGGAAGCAGCAGATCAGTGATTCTCTCTCATCATTAATGTTTCTATCTCTCTCTTCCTCTCCCTTCCTTTCTGAAATCACTAAAAAATATATTTTTTTAACAAAATTATTAACATCAAAGGATGAGTTTAAAATGATGATTCTTAGTTTAACCCAGAAAGAAAAAGCACCAAAAGGCAGAGCTTTCAGGGGAAGAGCTAAGCTCCATTTGGGAAAGTTACATTATTAGGTGATTTGTGAAAATAAGTGTGTTTCCACTTATGGAAGCTTAAAAAATCTGTCAATGGACATAAAAGATTGAGCATGTCTTTTGTCCCTCTTTTTCCATATGTTTTGTACAAAGTTCACAAGATGATGTCTATATAAAACATGGCACGAATGGAATGTAAAATGCCACACTGTTGGCAACGCCTGTGGATTTGTGACGGGGAGTGAGAGAAACAGTTGAGTTACAGCATGTGGATATGGGCATGGTGTGTGGGAGCGAAAGCAGCGTGCGCAAGAGCGAGTACTCATTTGGGTGAAGGCTACAGGTTCTTGTTTTAAACCAGCATTTTCTAAATTACGTAGCTGTGTTTCCTGGGATACCGTGTCTGCTAAGCTGTGAACAAAGAAAGCTTCTTATGTTCAGATTAGTTTTGGAAAAGCTGCAGGTGACACCTGCCCTCTGAGAGTCCCAATGGGCCAACAGGATTCATTAAGGCTCTGAGAAGTCCTGCAGCAAGGAAACCCACCTCACTTTTCTAAAATATAGCATTTTCAAAATTATTTGACCATAAAACTTCTTCATTCAATAAACATATACATATAACTGAAGGATACCAGTGTTCCAAAAAAACCTGTTTGTTTAGAAAAGCTGCTATAAATGTGTCCAGAGCAGCAGAAACACAGGGTGATAATAATGAAAGTGACTTTGGTAAATGTGGGCGAATCCAATACAAAAGTTTCTGGTCAAACATAATTCCTTGCAGGCCTAATCATTCCTGAAAATTATCTTCAAAGCTAAATTAGCTCTCAAACTTCCTAGGCAGGTAGATATTTGTATACAGCTATTAACTGGATGTGATTTGCATTTTAAAAGAGGGAAGATTTCAGGCTTTGCTATTCAAATGGAGTTGCTCTTGAAGTACTCCAGTATGTGCTATCCCTCCAGTGACTGAAAACTCTACTTTGCAATCTGACAAATACCATGTCTTTTGAATAATGCAAACTAAGAAAGTGCTCTTTGGTTTCTGTGGTCAGACCTACATAAAAATGGATTAGGAACATAAAGACAAATGCAGACTACTTAATTGTAGAACCCTATAAATGATAAATGAAAGACAGTCTAGTTGAATGAAATAAAAATAATAACACTGGTGATAACAATTTTAACAACAGGAAATGACCATGATGAACGCCTTGCTTTGCATCAGATACCATTTCAGGTACACAACATTGGTTGTGTACAATCCATCTAACCCTCACCTGAACACACACACACACAGCCTGAGGCTAGAGAACTAATCAATCAAAGAAAGGAACATAAAAAATTATAGCTAGCATTTATTGGGCACTGACTATGTGTTGGGCACAACTGTAAACATTTTACATTAATAATTCATGTGAGCCTAACAACAATTCTGTGAGGTGAGCACCACCGTTGCCTGCATTTCACAGATGGGAACACAGTCTCAGAGCAATCAGCCATCCTGCTGGGCAACAAACCTGGGGTTTGGTCTCTGGGCTGTTTCCAAATAATGTGCTCTTCCCACTTTTCTACCGTCTTAATCTGAAAATATCTATGCACTTTGCATTCTCTGATTTTATGACAAATCAATGTAATTGGAACAGTTATGACAAAGTGCTCATGTAGAGACTTTTGATCATTTTAAGCAATTGTGTCCCTAAAGGACATTATCACAGTCGCTTTAATAAATGAATAAAATCAGTTTTAGAAGCCAGTGCCCCAACTTCTGTGTTCCCTTCATTCTCCTAGTCCACTCCTGAGAGGTGTTACTTGAATTGACTTCTGTCGGCTGCTTTTGATGTATTCAGCAATAAAATGCATCAGTAAACTCTAAAAGCAGCTGACACTCTGTGATGCATTTATGAATTTCTGTCCTGAGTTCAGTGCTATATTGCTAACATACAAAACAAATTTGATTTTTTCCCAACTCTAGTGGGATTCTGCCTGTTTCAGTCAAACAAACTGATCTCCGTAGGCCTCTTGCTGGCATCTGCACCTAAGAAGTCAAGTCTCATGTCACAGCGATTGAAGCCAGAATTCAGGTTTCAGGTAAGTATCCATTCCTCAGGGAATAGAAATGGTATGTCCAGACCGAAGGTTAAACCAACTCCTTGGCCACTGACCAATTTGGAGAATTGTAGATTCTCAAACTATACAAGAAACAAGGAAAACAACCTCTGCCAGCACCTGGATAGAGCATTTTTCACTAGTGCAAGGAAGTGCATAGCTCATGATTACATTTATTAATTGCCCAGAATCACCCCGGGAGGGAGGTCATTACCACGTCTATTAGCAGACGTTAAAGAGTAGATAAGCCCGGAGAGACACAGTTGTTGACAAAGCTGGGACTTGAACCAAAGTCTGGTATGAAAATCTGTTGTCCTGTTAATTACATTCTTTCCTGAGAATAAAAAGGATGAAAGATTTATTGTTGGACAAAATAGCTGCTTTCAAATGTGGTCACAAAGAAGAAGCTGGAGACTTGTTTTACTTAACACCATGAAAGAGAGCTGGGGCCACGGCAGGGCAATCAAACTCAGGAAAAAATAAGAATACTTTTCTAACAAGGACCTGTTTGAAAATGGAAAAGATGCGTGGCTTCCCGAGTTTGAGTCCCCGCCACTAAATGTGTCCGAGAAGAACCTGCTGTGCCAAGGTCTCTTCTGGGCTCTACAATCACTGAATCCTAAGATTCTAAGCAAAATGTCTCTTCTCTAGGAAATCCTTGCTATGAGAATCCTTCTCTCCCCTCTCCATGTTTCCATACCATCCCAGCTGAGTGACCTTAGCAAATCCAACTGCTATTCCTCAGCGTGCTTAGGAGTGAAACAGAAATAATACCACCTTCCAGGCAAGGTTATTAAAAGATCAAATTTGACAAGATGTTGGAAATGCTAACCCCTCATAAAGCTCAAATAGTGTTAGTTACCTCTTCCCACACGTCTATGAGGTCAAAGTCAGTGTCAGAATCAGAGGATCCATTCTGGGAGAGCTTCAATTGCACCAAAAACACAGGGAAGGAAGCGCTCCAGGATGCGAGGTTTCCCCTTAGACATGTCTGGATCAATCATGAGTGTGCATTTGCTACTGACTTGTCTGTGTTTCTGCTTGTTCATGCCCAAGAAAATAATGCAGTGTTCTTATGCATACTTTCAGGCTTTCTGATGTGCATTTCTTAATAAATTCTACATAAAAGCATCAATTAACTTAGGTTTTATATGCCATTCACATCCTCTAACTTTTCCATTGATGCATTTAATAAAGTATAATACTATTCTGTTTTATAATTAATCATGAATATTCTCTCTCAACGAGGGTTTATTGGCCACCAGTCAATCTCTACTGCCCTTATCCTATACTAGAGGCCCGTTGCACAAAGAGATTCATGCAATAGGCCTTCCTTCCCTTGGCTGCCAACACTGGTTTTCCACCGACATCTGGGACCCAGACCTTCACTCCAGCTGCAGCAGAGAAGCCAAGCCTCTTCAGTCTTCAGTCTTTGCTCCGTGCCTGCATATGCAAATTAGCCATCTTTGTTGAGTTAATTTGCATGCTCAGCTGATTGGCTAGTGAGCATAGCAGAGTGACACCAATTTGCATGTTTCTCTTTTATTAGTGTAGATAATAAAAGACTAATATGCAAATTATCCCCAAGGGCAGGAGTTCGACTGACCAGGAGTTAGATGTTCATTGGTCACCAGTGGGTGGCGCAGCACATGGCGGGTGTCAGTGGTGCTGGCAGCAGGCTGCATTGGAGGCACTGCCGGCCCCGATAGGCCCCAAGAAGAGCAGGACTGCGGCAGGATGGTGGAGCAGGTAAGCGGGCAGCGCCAGCCAAGGCAGGTGCGAGCGGGGGCCCTGAATGCCCTCCCAGTTGCCCCACCAATTGGCCCTGATCACCAGCCAGGCCGAGGGACCCTACTCGTGCATGAATTTCATGCACCGAGCCTATAGTTTAATAGAGAAAATGTTTTAGACATACAGAAAAAGTAGTGTTGCCAAATCATCAGAACTTTTGGCTGCACTCCTGCGTTTTAGTACCTAGGAAAGCTAACTGGAAGACTTTCAAAAGAGAGTAGAATGTATTCAAAATAGATATAACAATTAAGACACATGGATGTGGTTTTTAAAATTCATCTCTGAGGTTCAAGTAGCTATTGATAAGAAAAGGTGCTGTTACAGAAGCATTCCATCATACAAAGAACTTTAAAGAATATATCTGGTGTTTAAAGTAAGATGATGTGTATAGTCTTTATCTCTGTGTAGGAAAAGCATAGTAGTAGTAGTAAGAGATTAAAACTCTAAACAAGTTTAATTTCATTTGAATAGAAAATAATTTATCATTTAAAACTGTATTGTCAGGCTACGGCCAAGGTGCGTCTCAGGTTACTGCGGAGGTTCAGAGGCACTTAGAGGATTCTAAGAACAAACTTATTCTGATTCACTGCCCTGGAGTGTCTAGGACACCCGTGGGCTCACAACATGTGAGATGATGGTGGCAATTTCGTGTCTTTATCACGCTGAGTGCACTTGTGGAGAAAACCATATGTCATAGTTTAAGGAGCCTTTCCTTATTATTTCCAGCTCTGGAGTGAAGAACAAGCCTTTGTGGGATTACATTTCAAATATGTAGGGTTTATCTGTTGTTCTTTTATTTTTACAAACAACAAAAATGAAGTGTGTATGTGTGTTTATGAAGGTTAAATAAAACATAAAAATGTAAAGATATCATGATTTGTATCTTAACTTCTCTAAGCACAAATATTTGATCGTAGAAAATAAGTATTTATGGTTTGTGGGAAAGCAAAATAGTCCTAAAAATCACATAAACAAATACATATGCAACAACACACTCTATGATACATATGTATATGCATCAATATGTACACCTATAAATGTTATATAAAATAGGGAAATCTTAAAAATAAACAGAAGATGAATGTTTATTTCTTTAATAGCCTTTCCCATACATCTCTATATTTTAAAACATAACAACCTGAGAATTGTATTGTGTTAAAATGTCTGGACTATAATTGGGATAAAAGTCAGATATAATCAGTACAAGGAAATATTTAAAACAAAACAAACAACCCAAAACAAGCTTTTTGTTCCTGACCTAATGTTCGCAGCTCTGTACCTCAGAGACTCTCTAGTCAGTAGAGAGAAGATGAATTACATCAGAAGGAAAAAAACATGAAGCACCAGAAATCACAGGCTATGATAAGTCTACTCTGTCTGGTTCATAGGGAGTGAAATCGAAAAACTTGGCAAAGCACTAAAGGGGGAAAAAAAATAACCTAGCCATTTCAGAAATGATTTTCAACAATTATTTATTTTAGAAAATGTAACTCATTGTTTTTCAATTTGTTTTCCTTAAACACAATGAAACTCAACTGAACAGGAATTAGGGGTATTAAATTAAAAGTGGAAATTTGTTTTGATAGCCTCTAAATCTGAAATTATTATATTCCTATCTCCTTCCAAGGGTCGTACTCTCAACTTGACCGTTCTGTTCCTACCCTCCCTCAAAGGCATCGTATGTAGTCACTAATTTCCATTTTACCAACAATTTCCAGTGCCCTGATTTCGGTTTCCCAGGAAGTGTCTGCTGTGTAGCACGCCGCTGTTAGTGACAGTAATGATAAAATCACAACTGCTGCTTGTGAGTCAGCAAAAGGAGGAATAAAGTGCTCAGCATCTTATCTAGAAAACGCATGACCTGCTGTTAGTTCTAAGTTAGCTCCGAGTTTTAACCCAGCAGCACTCTGGTCAGATCTAACCACCATGCTTGGCTGGTAACAGGTTTTTCCAGGGCCCCAGTGCCTTTGAAAAACTAGACTTTTCAGCCGGCCCGTACACCCTTCAGACTGAAAATAAATGCAACAAAATTTTATTGGGAATAAAACCCCCTACACTATCAATATTTTAAATGTCTTCCCAAATAAAATACAACAACAACAACAAAATAACAGATGTTTACGAGACAGCCTAAGGGAAGCCAGAGAGAAGATAGTGGCTTCCACGCTTACTTTTAGGCATGAATATGAATTACTTTAAATCGTGTACTACCTATTAAGTCAAAATGCAAAACCGTACGAGTCAGTACTAATCAGAAAAGGAGACAGCCAGCAGTACAAATTCCAACAGATGTCACAGCATTTTTACTAAAATAAATTCTTGGTAATAAGTGGTCCTTGGGGGCTGGGTCAGACAGCAAACAAACTTAAGATACTATCTTCTCCCTGCGAGTCATCTTTATATTTCATCAAAAGAAGGGCATCTTCAGTTTACAACCAGGATTCTATATAAATATCGCAAGGCAGTATTCTCCCCTCCATGTACACATAATTGTAAAAGAATACAGTTATATAGCAACATGCTATGGTTTCAAATTTATTATAAACTTAAAAATAAAAATTTATTTTTAACATTCTTTTTATTATTAAAACACTATAGAACTTTCTGAAGATTATTTCATCTTCTCTATCAAAAGAAATTGTCCTTATACTATAAATCAGCTCTATCTATTGTCTGTTTCAATATGACTCCATTTTAACATATGTTTATACTTAAGATAGCAACAAAATAAGCTTTAAAAAAGGAAATAATCATTTTACCCTCTAGCATCAAAAAATCTGCAATGCCTCTGGCCAATATATTTCAATCCGAGAAATGCACTTGATTTTAAAAGTAATATTTTGATAAGTAACACAAATTATTTAATAACATTGCTCATCACTTCTAATGCTTTCTCACTTTCAAACAAATGTCATCCCTTTAATGATAATGCAATTCCCCTCCCCACCCCCCACCCTCCACCACAAGGGCTAATAAACTTTGACAATCTGAAACGTGAACTTGAATGTGAGCTTGAATAATTGCTGTTTCAATTCAACCTGTTGCAATGGAGAATGTAAGCCCTTTGAGAGCTGACATCTAAACATATGCGAGAACTATGACTGTCAAACCCAGTCAGCCCTCAGTAAATATTGCGGGCTAGTCACTGTAACGGTATTATTGCAGACCGAGAGACCCACCTCAGGCTCAGGGCTAGCAGTTGCTCCTTTGACCTCAGTAGCTCCCCCACTTTAAAACTGGCATAGCCCAGGAAGCTCCGCTGAAAATGAGAGAAAGAACAGTTTTCATTAACTTCTGAGGTTCCTAATATATCTGCTGTCATAGCGATCACACAAAATTAGTCTCTAGAAGAATAAGATGTTAAATCTCTTAGCCTGATAAACATTTCACGGACAGAAATACAATCATTACTGATATATCCACCTCATGGGGTAAGTCTCAGGGGTGCAAATGCATCCTTTTCATTAAAAACAAAGACAAATAGCCTGGAAAATAACAAAATGTGTGACACAGAAGCCAGGACTGTTCCACTAGCTAATTTTCTCCCCATATGAAAGCTGGGGTAAAAGAAAGATGCTAACTTTCAATATTTACCAATGCCACTGTCGCTCTTATTAGAATTCTTCGTCACTGGCAGCAACAACGCTGTATTCCAGATATGAGCAAATCTGGTTGTTGGAGCTATTTTTATGTGGGACTCTGGACAAGTTATAAATAGAAATGCTCTATTTCCCCCATCACGGCAATGCTTAAAAGCGTTTGTTTCCTTTGTTATTTCTATCCTAGCATGGGACAATTTCATCCTGACACACAAAAAATAATGGGACTTGTTCAGTTACATTTTCTAAAATTGCTTTTTTAACCTATCATACCGGGTGTTGACTATCTATGAATATCTACTTTCTCCACTCTTTGACTCATAATGTAAAGAATAAAACTCTAAATTGGTTGTGCTTTTCCCAAATAAAAAAATATTTCATCTCTTTTTAACATTCCTGGCTTCTACTGATTTAAAAGTCACAGTATTGTGGTATACCATAAATAGGATTTCTCATTCTCCCCTCAAGGTCAAGAAGTAAAGAAGAAAATATCAAACCCATATTACTGTCTGTGCCATTGCTGCCTAACACATTGTAATATGCTACAAGAGCAGCACTACATCTTCCAGAACGTTCTGTCTTCATAAGTCTGCTATCAGGCTTCCCTAGAATGAGAGACCGGAGGCCAGTTGGGTCTTTTCAGAGGAAAGTGTGCAATTATTCCGTGCATAAAAGGCTGTGTCCATGCTGAGTAATTGTTGATAACAAGAAAGGAAAGCTTCTGGTCCACATTTTTCTCCCTCTTTTCCAAGTTCTAACATAGAAGAACTGTTCCAAAAGGCTTCAAGGCAAACATTTGAAATAAACTCAGTTTTTAAATTAGAGATGCTTATATGTTAGTGGTGATAAACCCAATTCATTAACTTGAAACTCAAAGAGATGGTTTAGACACTGAGTCACCAAAGCCAGAAGCATATAATGTTAAATTGTTAGGTGGGGACTGTTAGGTGAAAATAGAGGGTTTGTGAAAATACTGGCTCACGGAGGGATGAAATGAGAGTGAACTGAGGCACAGAAGGATGCCCAAGAGCTGTGTGAACAAAGCCTGAAGAAACACAGGGCAGAGCAAGCCCACGAGAGATCAGCTGAACAGAAGCAGTACGCAACTTCATCAGAGATACTAACTACAGCATCCTTGTATACAAGAGCACGGAGACTCTGCTATTTCTGGTTCCCTGTCCTGTTGGGTTTTTCTTTATTAGCACTTATCACAACACACACACATACGCGCGCAGACACACACACACACACACGCGCGCGCGCGCGCAGACACACACACACACACACATCTGCTTATTCTGTACCCCCAAATAAGTGATATTTGAGGCTCCTCAAGGAGCTTTATTCTGATTTCTGATACCCTCCCCCCCACAGTCTAGCATAAAGCAGGCATGTGATAAATATTTACTGACAATGAATGAATGAATGAATGGGATAGTCATAGCTTCAAGTAAGTTATTCTATTAGATCGAGGAGAAATGCTCTTTCTGCAGATATTTCTAAACTACTATAATTCACTGAAATGTGAGAAATCAAAACAATGGTAGTATGTAGATTGTATGCTGTTGTAGTAAGTTTCATTTAACATTTTGTATTTTAAAGAGGTTTCACTTTCTCTTTCACTGATAATCAGCGTTTTTCATTTACATTCCATTTCTCACTTATTATCCATTCTCAAAGAAAACTTTTAACTGATCAGAAACTCCATAATTCCTCAGCATTTGCCTTTTGAGATTCTGAAGGTACAAAGGGTTTTGGAATAAATTAAAAACTACACATGTCATGAATGTTATTGTGGTCTCTTCAGCAAGAAAACGTGCAAATGCCCCAGACTGGAATGCAGCAAGGAAACAGGTGGAGTGGCTATTTCCAGACATGGGCAACAGACACGCCATGAGGCACAGCTGCAAGTACCGACTGTGACCAGAAGTTACTGACTGTCTCTCCTGCCCACCAGACCAGGAGCTGCTGTGGAAGCAGGACCTTGGCTTGACCATCTTTGAGTCAGGCCCAGCACCTGGAACAGAGGGGCTGCACTGAGAATGCCTGCAATGTGCCAAGAATGCCCGTTGGTCCGTCTTGTCCATCACAACTGTCAGCCACATGCCTAATCTCAAAGGATAATAAGAGATCTTACAGAAATAACACAACATGTTAAAAATCAATCTGGGGAAAAGGCGCCCTAGCATTACATTATAAAAATGTATCAAACTAGAGGAGGTGTTATGTAGGTATAAACGCTACCATATTTATTTAAAAAAAAAAACTATCCTGGGACTACATGTTGCATAAAATGCATGAATGAAACCGCAAAATTTCATGATAATGTATAATTGTTTCACATTGCAACACCAACAATGGCATTGCCTGCCTATACATTTATTTTCTAGAAGGTTTTTATGTATTAGTTTTACTTCAAAATAAATAAAACTAGGTCCCTCTGCACCTGCCCCGCCCCCCCCCCCCAAAAAAAAATTGGAAAACACATCATTCATTCCCATGAATATTCATTCACTGGTCTCCGGTAAAAGAATGAATTAGAGGGAAAACAGTCTTTATTTTTGAAACCTGAATTCCTATGAGGGGAAATAGCCAACAAGAATGTAAAATAAATAATTTTGTTTCACCTAATGTAAAAAGATAAAAATATAAAACTATTTCGTCTTTGCTGTTACTGTAATAATAATCATATATTTTTTTTAAGTTTTATAAATATTTCAAGTAGAACTCAAGGAACAATGCTTTCCATCTCTCCTTTGGTTCCTGTTTCTAAAATTCTCACCTTAAAGGCTTTATACTGGAAGCTCCAATATCAGGGGGAAAATAAACAAGACAAAGCATGTCAGCCTCCCTAGAGCTGGAGCTCAGGGGTCTGAAGTGTAGTCGTAAACCAATCATTCTGTTTCAGATGGAAACCAGGCAATTCCATCATCCCCCCAGGCCTCGGGCGGGGTCCGCTGATGGCACTGCCAGGCCTTGTTTCTCTGTCTTCTCCTTCACAAACCCGCGTTCTTGGATAAGCTACTCCACCACTCTAGGCCTTACTAGTAGTTTCTGTATGAAAAAGGTGCCTATGATCACGGTATATCTGTCTCAGAGTCGTTGTCATTGGAGCCGAAGCTATCCAGGAAAAGCACTTACTGCGTTGCTCAGAAAAAAGGAGGCATTCCATGGAATTAGCTGTCACAGTGATTAAGATGATACACTCAAGCCCTGGCCGGGTTGCTCAATTGGTTGAAGCATGATCCTGTGCACCCAAAGGTTGGAGACTCGATCCCCAGTTGAGGTGCATTTGGAGGCAATCAATTGATGTTTCCCTCTCCTATCAATGTTTTGTATTTCTCTCTCTCTCTCTCTCTTTATTTTTTGAGAGGCAGAATAAAAATAAAATCAATAAACCTATCCTCAGGTGAGGATTTAAAATAATAATAAAAATCAATAAACATATCCTCAGGTGAGGATTTAAAATAATAATAATAATACACTCAAAAGTCAGATGACTTAAAAGTGTTATAAGTCTACTTTAAGTACTTTTTGGAAAAGTCAGAGTATTTAAAAATATACACACATATTTTCTCATATAGTCTATGAGAAATTCCCGCAATACACACACACACACACACACACACACACACACACATATTAAACAATAGGTTCAGAAAAAATATAAATTAAAAGAAATACTAGATTACAAGTGCAAAAAAAAACAAGGATTCAAAGTTTGCATGGTCCTATCAGTTACTGTTGTTGCATGTTACTTATGATTCCCTATAGCTCATATTTTTGTCAGATCACATGGAATGTTCAGCAGTGCCCAAGAAATGTCCATCTGGAATCAGAGAATGGCAGGGCTTGTTAAGGCACTGCCATTCTGCAGGGGAAGAAACGGGCCCAGAGGAGTGAACTGCTTACACCTGGTCACAGGCCAATTCCAGTCCAGGCTTCTTGCTTTTCGGTCCAGCATTCTTCCAACCCCATCACACTAGCCTCATTTCCAAGGCAGGTGGCAATGCCTTTCCTTCTGACAGCGCTCTGCCTGCACTGCACATGGCTCTGACCTCTCTAGTCTGCTCATGACAGGCAGCACTTACCACGATCGTTCTGGTCCAAGCACCCAAAGCAGGTGATTATTAAATGGCTTCATGCACGATTTCAATCACTCACTTGGCTGGAGTGTGTGATGTCAAGCAGAGGAAGAAAGGAAGGCACCTGTCTCAATCCCTGGCTGCTCTCCACAGGGACTGTACAAGTAAGCAGTTTATCTCACCAGCCTTCACAGGGACTCTGAGCAAGTCACAGATATCCCGGATGCTCAGCGGGGTTGTACACCCCCCTGGAGCAGGTCCTCAATGGTCCCCTGGTCGAGCACTACTGCATAAGGAGCCAGAGTATGTACATCCTCACACACATGGCCATGAGCTGGGCAAACCTCTATCAGGTACATTCATCTAACTAAGCCTTTATCAAGAGTACATGTCTCCTTTACAATGAAATTTGCATGGAAACTCCCAAGATTTTCCAAATACTGTCTAGAGCTGCACTATCCAATGTGTAGCCACCAGCTTGAGCCCTACCTTGAGCTGTAGCTCTCAATTAAGATGTGCTCTAAGGGTGAAATGCACATCAAATGTATAAGATGTGGCATGAGAAAAGAAGTGTGATAAATAATTTATTGATAATTAATTATATTGATTATATTTTGAAGTGGTAATATTTTGCAGATAGTATAGGGTTAAATGAAATATTAAAATTAATCTCACCTGTTTCTTTTTTACTCTTTTAAAAGCCTGGGCTCCTAGGAAGTTTAAAATTACATTTGTGGTACACACTGTATTTCTACTGAATGGTGCTGGCTTAGAGGTTATCCTGTCTAATAAAAAAGAAACATGGTAATTGGCATATGACCGCTACCCTTCCCATTGGCTAATCAGGGCAATATGCAAATTAACTGTCAGCCAAGATGGCGGCCAGCAGCCAGGCAGCTTGAAACTAACATGAGGCTTGCTTGCTTCAGTGACGGAGGACTCCAACGTTCCCCACTTGCCGCTGCAGGCCTCTGAGCTGCAAGCAACTATGTAACAAACATAGAAGCTAAACAAAACCCAGAAACCTGCCCGGCTTCAGCCAGCAGGATCGCAACATTGTAAGCAAAGGCCAGAAACCTACTTTCAGCAGCGGAGGCCTAAGAGCTGGAGCCAAGCCTCAAAGCTAAAGCTGGCCCAGAATAAAAAAAAGAAAAAGAAAAAAAGGGGTGGTTGGGAGCTTCAGTCACCCCCAGCCTGAAAACAGCCCTCAGTCCCTCACCCAGACTGGCCAGGCACCCCAATGGGGACTCCCACCCTGAAGGGTGTGTGACCAGCTGCAAACAGCCATCATCCCCTCACCAAGGCTGGCCAGGCACCCCAGTGGGGACCCCCACCCTGATCCAGGATACCCTTCAGGGCAAACCAGCCGGCACCCACCCATGCACCAGGCCTCTACCCTATATAGTAAAAGGGTAATATGCCACCCGGCACCGGGATCAGCGTGACAGGGGGCAGCACCCAAACCCCCTGATCGCCCTGCGGCTCTGTGTGTGACAGGGTGTGGCGCCCCAACCCCCTGATTGGCCCTGCTCTGTGCGTGACAGGGTACAGAGCCCCAACGCCCCTGATGGGCCCTGCTCTGTGAGTGACAGGGGGAAATGCCCCAACCCCCTGATTGGCCCTGCTCTGTGCATGACAGGGGGTGGCGCCGCAACCTCCCCATCGACCCTGCCTTGAGTGTGACAGGGGATGGTGCCCCAACCCCCCAATCGGCCCTACCCTTAGCGTGACTGAGGGTGGAATCACAACCTCCCGATCGCCCTGCTCTGTGTATGACAGGGGGCGGCGCCCCAACTCCCCAATCGGCCCTGCTCTGAGCCCAACCAGGGGCTGCACCTAGGGATTGGGCCTGCTCTCTGCCACCTGGGAGCAGGCCTAAGCCAGCAGGTCGTTATCTCCCGAGGGGTCTCAGACTGCGAGAGGGCACAGGCCGGGCTGAGGGACCCCCCCTCACCCCCGAGTGCACAAATTTTTGTGCACTGAGCCTCTAGTATGGGTATAACAATAATACTTTGACCTATTCTTATAAAACTACATACAGGAACTGTGGTGTACGTTTTCAAAGATCTCTGAAGAGCTGATGGTGATATCATGAGGGTGATACACAACATCTTCCCTCACATAATCTACAAGGCAGGTCCTTTTTCAGAGCCTGTGTATTTTTTTTTTTTTAACTGTCAAGCCTAATAGTTACGGTTACATGGTTTCCCACCCCACAGGAATGGAAAGTGGATACATGCACTATCCACACTGAATAAAAGCATCGTACCTATGTTTGTGCTCACGAGAGAGCCAGCATTTCAATCATCTGCCACGCAGAGGACTCTGTTAGACAGCGTTGACCTGAGAAACATCAGAGCCAGCAGAAAGGGACCCTCACCCTCACCGTGGACAAGCAGCGAGGAGCCTGTCCCCTTGCCTCTCCCCTCACCACAGCATGAGCAGCAAGAGCAGGAAAGGGTAGGACATGCGTGAGAACCAGACTATGCTCGCCCCCCACCACAGGCTGCTAGAGGCACAGAGATGGCCAGCCTCCAGTGGAAAACGGTGTCAGGAGAGGATGGAAGAAAATACTTTAAAATCAGAGATTCAAGTCTTATAATGAATAAGATATATTCCAAGAACCTGAATGAGAAAAAAAATAGCAAGGAAATTCATACAATTAGGTCAAGATAGCAATAAAGCTTCAAGCAAGGGGGATTTAACACAGAACAGCTGGGGCGGGAGGTGGACAGTAAGAAGGGAAAAATTAAACCATCTCATCCTCAGCCTCAGAAATAAATGGACTTCCTTATAAAATAATTATTAACTTTTTTAAAAAAATATATTTTATTGGTTTTTTTACAGAGAGGAAGGGAGAGGGATAGAGAGTAAGAAACATCGATTAGAGAGAAACATCCATCAGCTGCCTCCTGCACTCCTCCCACTGGGGATGTGCCTGCAACCAAGGTACATGCCCTTGCCCGGAATTGAACCTGGGACCCTTCAGTCCGCAGGCCGACGCTCCATCCATTGAGCCAAACCAGTCAGGGCTATTAACTTTTTAATAGTTACAGATTTCAAAAGGCCTTACACTTGATGAAGGATGGGTACAGGGTGTGATGACAGTGTGCAGTGGAGGACCTAGCTTGAAGGAGGGCGCATGGGGTGGACAGAAACAAAAGGTGTCTGATCTCAACCCAGATCAGGGAGGGAGACAAGTGCTTGAGCAATGAAGGCCTGAGGCTGGGAAGAACTTGCTAGGCCCGCTGGAGAAATTAAAACGAAGCCCCTGTAGTCTAGGCACAGAGACTGGTAGTGAAAGTGAGAGCAGCCCAAGAGGTGAAGGCAGAAAACAAATCACAGAGATTCTCCTGAGTCAGAGGTATTCAACCAGTCCCCAAGAAGAAACAAGAAGCTTGCGTCAGGCATGAGCGAGCACCAATACCCTTTCCCTTCTACCCTACCAGATTCAGAGATGGCTGGCATTCTTCTCGGGCATATATTTGAAGAGCTGCCTTGCCAGGTTCAGGTGGCATGTTCTGACAGGTTTAAGCAGCAAGAAACAGAAAGCATCACAGTCCTGTGGCTGGTTGGTTCTCTGCCTCCTTCTGGAAGAGGTAGAACTCACGGCTACAATTTCCCCAGCCTCCTGGTGGTCCAGGAGTGTTAGGTGGGAATTGCATCTCAGCTACCTGCAGGGCAACTTCTAGACGCCTCGCTAGCCAGCCGGCCTAAATCCCGATTCACTGGAGGATTATTTTCAGGAGATAAGAAATGTATTCCATGCAACTCAGCAAATACGTGACAGAGCTTCCTCATATACTCACACTCTGTCAATGTAACTCCGTTTCATTTGTTAGCTACTAGGCAGGAAGCCAAGGAAAACCCAAATAATTAACTTCGAAGTGATGAGCGCGCCTTTTGGACACAAAAGAAGCACTTACCCCAATCTCCGGCAGGGTATCCTTGTGTTCAGGCAGGACGCTGGTTCGAACCTATGAAGAAAAACAAGCATTTTCCAGGTGAATCTGGAGTAGAAACCAGTGCAGAAGCTTCACAGGTGCTGGCTTTACTTTGCTTCATCTGACGTCAGTGCAGACTCCCTGGTTAATCATTGCTGAAGTACCTGTGTACAACCCCCACTGCAGAGCAAGGAAGCTGTCCTTTTATAGCTCCCAGCTTTTCTAATGTTTCTGAGTACACAGGACTGCCTGGATCCTCACACACCAGCACTTGTCAGAGATATCTGGCCTGTAAGTGAATCAGCTTTAATTTCCATAAAAAGCAACCCTCATTCAATATTCCCGGGAAATGATAGAACTGGTGTAGAGGAAGTTATTCATATATACTCAATAGATATTTATTCTCTGAATGAGCACCCAAACCCACAGTTCTTATAAGTTCTCCCTCCCACTCGAGAACTCTGGGCCTAATTGTCAGATACCATTATCTAGATTCACTTGCAAATTAATTCTCAATTGGGGGAGAGGGAAACAGTGTAAAATAATTAATCATCTGGGTAGGCTTTTCAGAAGTTTGAAAAGCATTCCAAGTGAAATATCAACACCTTGGATAATAAGTGTGAAAAGTGTTCCATGTGAACTATCAACGTCTTAGATAATAAGTTTACACGAGTCTTCTGAGCAGTCCTGCTTAACCTGGCTGGGCATTAGAATTACTGGGGACCTTTTCAAACTTTGGTGATCTATCCCGCCCTCAGACATGGATCCTTTTTTGAAAAATAAGTACAGAGGTCTTCTATTTTTTTTACACTTGTCATGCCATGAATTCATAGGGAATGGGCTCCTGCAGCTCAGGCTCCTTTCCATTGGTTCTCACATGGTGTGTTTCTCTGGGTGGAACAGGCCGGCACTTCAGTTGAACCCAGGTACCTTTCTCTTTGACTTCCTTCTTTTTCTGATCATGTTCCTTCACATGTTTCGGGAAGCGATCTCAGCTCTTAGAGTGCTTACTGTGCTGAATCCATACATTAATTCTCTTGGCAAGAATCTTGCCCTTGTTTGTTCACAGCAATGTCCACTGCATGCTGGGTGACACTGTAGACTCCACCAGTGTTGCCACAGGAACAGTTGTGGGGCATCCCTTGATGTCCACAATATTACCTTTCTTACAGATCCGCACGCACGCGGCCAAAGGAGCAACTCTAAAAGGCCTAGAGAACACAGAGCATGTGCCTCTCCTCTTTCCCTTGGTGCTAGTCATTTTGGCAAATTAATGGAAGATAGTGGTTCCGGCCGAAAAGCCAGATGTGGATTCCAATGTTCAGTGGCCAAGTCTATGGTTCTCTATGTCGGCGAAAGAATGTTCAGCCTAAGAAAAGGTCTTATAAGAGTGCATCTGATCCAGACTGATGACAACTGCCGGGAAGCAAAATCTCAACGGACTGAGAAACCGCTCCAGAGAACGGCAGTTTTGCAGTTTATTTTATACATTAGAATCAAAGGAGGAGACATAAGGAGGGTTACATGAAATCCATTGGTGGTAGATTAAGGGGGCAGGAGAAAGCAAAGCAAGAACTCTCTGGGATTGGATAAAAAGCAAGGTGTAGAGACACTTCTTTGATACTGCTGAGTGCAGGATAGTTAATGTTTACAGTGCACAGAGAGGATATGTAGGGGACAAGATAGCAATGTGGTGTCCTGCCGTGCTGCCTGGTTGTACCTTTGATGGGGCTAGAAAAGAAAATGACTCAGACATTTCAAAGGTACATTATCTTAGATTCTCAAAAACAAAGACAATGTCAAAGGTAAAGGTTGACCCATGACAGGGAAGTTAAAGGCCCAGGAAGTGGCTACCACTGTGACCTACTTTGAGGCAGGAATTTCTACCTGCGGGCTTCCCTGCATGGTCACGTTAGGACTCTGGGTTTGAAAAGCCACCGTGCAGGACTTGCAGGCTTAGTACGTGGCCTCTTTTTCATCCACATCTACTTAAGACAAAAATATTTGAAATGAAAAGAAACCATGACTATCTTTCTCACTTAAGAAAAAGCTAGTAAAAAGCAGGAGGAAACATAAAGCCTAAATTTAACATTATTTCAGTTGAAGTAAGAATGAGATAACAAGGTAATTTTGTGAGCCAATGCCAGCCCAATAAATTCCATTAAGTAAATAGAAATAAATAAATGCAGATCTACTAGTACATATTAGCACACTCTGCTAAACTGGAGAGCAGAGGGTTGGGAGGGCTGATGGAACAGAGGGACCCAGGACACCTGGACCAATGCTGTAGAGGTCATTTTAACAAAATTCCTCCAGAGGGACAGTACTGTCGATCACATTGCTTTTAAAATCCTTTCACCCCTGACATGCCTGACCCTGCCAGGTCAATGTTCCCTGGTTGAAGGGATGTGTAAAATGACCCTCCTAATGTCCAAGCACGTGAACCAGCTCCTAATGGCCTACTCATCCTTACCATGGTTTCTAGTTCCTGGGAAAAAGCCTCAGGCCGTGGTGAAACAGTCCATTTTAACTTCCAGCTTAGCACTCTTTCTCTGCTTCTTTATGACATATCCAGCTCTATCGTGGGCACAATTTGTCAGTCATTATGACACAAAATTGTTCACCAGAGCACAAAATAAATGACAAGAGAGATGGACCAGAGTAAACAACACAATTTGCAGAACACACTCGATTTCATGAGGATTTCATGATGCAGCGCTCACTGGAGAAGAGCATTAGCAGTTTGGTAGCTGCATCAGTGTTGTTTAGTCCACAATGTTCAGCTGCACTATTCAGCCTCATTAAAGGGAAATCATTGGCTGGCCTCAAAGGATGAGGAAACTACATATTGATAGTGGCCTGTAGTGGATCATACAGTGTGTATGTGCATATGGTATCTTTCTCTCACTCTCCTCCACCTTCTTTCTCTCTCTCTCCATATATATAGTATGTTTATATGGACTATATACATATATATATATATATATATATATATATATATATATATATTAGAATGGACTATATAGACAGTGGATAAGTATTCACACACATGCAACACATAAACACATACATATATGTGTATATTTATACATAATTTAAAAAATATTTTAACACTCAAATATCATTATCTAAAGGGATATGCTTGAATTTAGAAATAAAGTGAAAAAGTCAGAAGCTGGTGAGGGTCAACATATGCAGAAATGCATAAACTACATGATATATAATGTTGGACAAGTTGGAATTAATAGTAAAAATTCCTGCAACATGGTCATTAAACTCCAAAATTTATATTGATTTTATCAGTAGAACACTTATTCCTTATAAATATAAATAAACTAGAGAAATAAGATTCTCAATCCAAATTTGTGCACAATTTAAAGAAATCTAAAGATATCTACAGACAAGATTGCCACATCCAACATGTGTGTGAAACTGTGTTACTTCACTTAATAGAAGCACTTTTGAAAAGTACACATAGGTCACATTTTCCTAAATCGAGTTATGTTTACCAGTAAATCACTGATTTAGAGTTTCTGACTTTGAGAAACTGAAAGACAAAACTTTTGTAAACCAATTTTAAATTCTATAAAGTCAGATTTTCATATGAAACATTTGTTTATATTAGTATGCATGTATATTTCTAAAACATTTATATTTAAGGTCAATGCTACTGATATCATGACATGTAGGTTACACATCAATGATGCACTTATTTTTTAAATATATTTTTATTGATTTCAGAGAGGAAGAGAGAGACAGAAACATCAATGATGACAGAGAATCACTGATCAGCTGCCTCCTGCATGACTCACACTGGGGATAGAACCCGACACCCAGGCATATGGCCTGATCAGGAACCGAACCCATAACCTCCTGGCTCCTAGGTCGATGCTCAACTACTGAGCCACACCAACCAGGCCAATGATGCATTTCTTAGGTTATATATAACGCTCATTGCAGTGAACTCAAACTAGGTGGCCAGCACTGGGTTTGCTAGTGAATAAGGTCCCATTGCTTCCATTTGGGACTTTAGAGTCCAGTGGGTGAGGCAAATGTATGAATAATCCAGTACAATGTAATAAAGGCTGTACTGGAAATGTGAGCATTTTCCTGTGGGCATCCAGAGTGAGTAGTAACTAATTCAGGCTGTGAGTGTCAGGAGAGGTTTCACAGAAGAGGTGGTGTGAGTTCTGAAGGATGAGTAAAAGTTTTAGGCAATGAAGGATATGACAAAGCAAGCCGGTGCTGTATAGAAGGCATGCATCAAAGAGTTATAAAAGCCCATTTGTGGTTGAGAAAGAGTGGGTGTTCCTTGATGCTATAACATGGGGACCTTCATGAAAGGAGCAAGAGGTAAAAATACTTGAAGAGACAGGTTGGGATCATTTGCTGTAAAGGGCCGTCTATTAAGGAGCTTTATGCAATTTATAGGCACCAAGAAATCGGGGAAGACATTTGGATAGAGGAGTGAGATGATCAGAGCCTTGAATTATCCCAACTCCACTCCCAGTCATGCTGGGAGAAGTATTTAACATCTTTATGCCAGCTGTCTTTTACCTGGATGTCAGTTATCTTTACACTTGATCTTAGCCAAAAGGCCGAGAAGCGATGGATGTCAGTTATCTTTAACATGGAGTCAGTTGACTTTTACATCTTTACAGGACCTAGGAGAATACCTGATACAGAGGAAGAGAAGAAGTAGTGAGGGAGATAGGAGATGAGGAAGGAAGGGAGAAAAATAAAGGAGAAGAGAAGAGGAAAGAAGGGAGGAAGACTGAGAGACAGAGAGATAGATAGGGAGGGAGAAATATTTCACTAGGGAAAAAATGTAAGCAAAGGACAGATTTAGAAGAGACCTCTTGATGAGGAAGAGATGAAGCAATGGTTGTCACTGTAGCATTTGGAATATTTCAGTTCATGGGTAACATCAAGCCTCCTGAGATTTACTGGCCTTCCTCAAGAACTAATTTTCCCTTTTTTGGTCTCGTTACCAGTTCTTGTTCATGTTTGTCTTCACTATACCCCTCCCTGGCCCTCCCCAGAACATAAGAATGTTTGTCTGACTACACATTTAAAAATTGTATAACTTCTTTTGGTCTAGAATTTTATGATATCAAATAAAGCAAGACAGAATAATTAATAGGAATGATCATGTAGAAGATTATATATTCCATCTTGAATATGTCACCAGGTTCATGTAAAACACATTCATTTCTTTCTCTATCAACTTCTTAAGCAAAATTCTACACACTAAGTTTACCTTGAAAAAGAAAAGTCAAAAGGTAGCATATAGTGAATTAATACTCACTGTTTCATCAAATCCCTACAGAATGGGTCATAAACTTTCATTGTTCCCAAGCAGGAGGCTGCTTGGACTACCACGGCAGTGGCTGAATACAGCACTACTCCCGTACTCAAATCCATGGAGAATTCCCTAAACTAGTCAACCTTGTTACACACAGCATGGGCACTACTCCCCTGAGGGTGGGAGGAGGGTGAGGATTGCAGTGCTTTTCACAGTAACTATGAATGAGGCAGTGCCACTGCCTCAACTGCCAGGACATCACTGGGTCCCTAGATCAAGAGAGGGAAGGCCATGCTGCCCTGGTCTCATGCAAATACATCTTCCCATTGGTCAGTGAGGAAGAAACCTTCCCCTGTTCATTCAGCTGGAGGGCAGAGCATATTGGCAATAGTAGAGGAATACCCTTGGGACACAGAGAGCCTAGATGCTATTCTTAGACTGTTGTCACATCTGGTAAGGTCTCTGATAATGAATATGTCATTGAAACACATCATTTTTTTACCAATT
Organism: Myotis nattereri; assembly: GCF_964212035.1. Lineage (NCBI taxonomy): Eukaryota > Metazoa > Chordata > Mammalia > Chiroptera > Vespertilionidae > Myotis > Myotis nattereri. Next base: position 60,186,730 of record NC_138080.1, on the reverse strand, counting down.
AAAATTTTACTCTAATGATCTATATGTATCTCAAATTAGAATGCATAATAATATCACATTTACTGGGTATGAACACATAACTGCTTTAATACTCAAACACATAAAAACCTGAAATGTTTAGCCCCCTTTCACAGTAGGAATAAGTTGCTCAGTCAATATTTTATTTCCTTGTACTGAGAGATAGCCAAAACTATATTTTTAAAAAGATTAACAGAATCTCAAAGCTGGTAGAGGTCTTGGACATTATCAGACAATGTTTCTTAAATGCCCCTGTGTTTACTCAACACCTACTGGTCTGCAGTTGGTTAGAAACTTATAAAAATACAGAATATCGGGCTTACTCCAAATCTACTGATCAGACTCTTCATTTTAACGAGGTTCCCAAGTGAATCACATGCACATTAAAGTTTGAGAAAGAATGACATAGAAGCGAGTTTATGAATGAGAATGATACGCATTCAGATGAGAATGTTGATACTCATTTTCACATAAACATGACTGGGATAAGGAATGGGGTTTTGTCTTCTGGTTATGAAGGTGTTTAGTAATTTTTTTCAATGTCAGGCATCTGTAAAAGCTCCAGATAATATTTTCAATCAGTAATGCCCTTTAGTTTGTTATACAAATGAAAGGGATTGCTCTGGTCATCAAATCAGTTATTGATTTGGGTCAGAGCTAGGCTGGAATTTTGGTAAGACCCTGTGTTAAAGGCTAATTCTCCACCTCCATAGACCCTCCACATCCCAAATTCATATGTTGAAGCCCTAAACACCAATATCTCAGAATGTGACTGCATTTGGAGATAGCGTGATTAAGTTAAAATGAGGCATTAAAGTGGGACCCTAATGTAATAGGGTAAGACAAAGAGACACCAGTGATGCAAACACAAAAGAATGACTACATGAAGTAACTCATGAAGGTGGCCATCTGCAAGCAAAGGAAAGAGGCCTCAGAAGAACTCATCCCTGCCATTTGATCTTGGACTTCCAGACTCCAGAAGTGTGACAAAATAAATTTCTATTGCTCACACCACCCAGTCTGTGGCATTTTGTGACAGTAATCCCAGCAAACTTATACATTCAGCCTATCGTTGTTATAGGGGAATGGCTTTCTGTGACTTTCAACTGAGAGCACAGCTCGTCTTTGCTCTTCAACCCTGAAAGAGTGCCGGATATTCTCAGACATCTCAGAGCACTCTTCCGCACTGTACCCCAGAAGGCTTGAAAATCTGGCAAATGTTTTTATAGGCAGATGAGCTGTGAGTTGGAGCTTCAGTCTCCATATTTATCACTTCAAGTTCACATGAAAACCAAAATCTCTGATGGGTTCTCTGTGTTTAGCTGCCATCTTGTGTTTATAAGGTCCTGATGCTCTGACTTCAGCTGAAGGGAGAATTTGTAAATGCCCTCAGGTGAGAAATGGACTTTGTCTCTCACTTGTTTTTTGTCTTCCCTGGTTTCCTAAGCACTGTGAAACAGTGGGAGGTTTCCCTCAGCTTTCTATAGGCGTCTGGCCTGGTTCTTTAGCATCCTGCAAAGCTCTGAGTTCAGTAAGCGTCTTCTGAGAACAAATGGACATTGACCTGAGACACCTGAAGTCATGATTTCTCATTTAATTCAACTAACTGCTTGAAAATTGCCGATTCTCTTTCTCTGAGAAGCAACAGCCCTTCTTCAGCCCATGCAAAGGCTCTTCTTCAGCCCATTCTTATTATCAGCAAATGCCACCGAGGAAAATCCGCAGGCTCCTGATCTTCAACTCCCAAAAGCCCTCCTTTCTCTGGAATTTTAGTTCATCTCATAATTATTTTCACAGCTTGATGACGTTTTCAAACGTGATTTCTGTAACATATCTGGATTGTTTATAGCTTATTGTCAGAGGGCTCATGGCTTGTCCCACCCCCCACATTGAGTAAATTTTTTAATAAATGAAAGATATTGAACGATAAGAAATCTTCCAAATGTGCTTGAGAGATGAAAAGTAATAATTAACAGCGCATACTGAGAAATGATTAGAGAAGGAGAAAGTCCCATTATATGTTGGTCTGCCAATTGAGGTAAGTCTTCAATAAACCAGTTACAAATGCATAACTGCAGGTAGTTTTCTTAGTCAAAACAGGGTTTCCCCTAAAGCCTGAGCACTATCCAGAAATAATCCAATAATTATTTAGTATGGCATGCTGTCTTGGTCTTTACTAAGTAAGTGTGATTATCTTTCACATGTCAAAACATATCATACAAAATTATGTACACAAGAACATTCTATAGACTTCCAGCCACAAAGAGATGACAGGAAGACAAATATAAGCACTGTTTTATGTTGGATGCATCCAATCTTAGAGGTTTTCCCATTTCTCTAAGGAAGTGATGTTCACATCGCGGCTCTCTGATCACATGGGTCCCTTTACGCTTAATTAGCTGCTCTTTAAGACTTCTAATTTTGCGATATGAATGCGCCATTATACTCAATTCCACCAATCATACAGGAATCATGTGGTCCTTTAGGTTAATGGTGACTGCAAATGCAGCTCCAGAGGCACATAACTCTGAGTATCCCTGCCATTACCCACATTTTATTCCTTTTCCCTTTCCAACTATTACAGAGATCTATTACAGGCAGTTGAAAAATGACCGAAACAGCAAAAATACCTTTAGACATTCCCTTCCATTGTCAGAACATCTCTGAAAGGTAGAGGCTCTGCTAAAACACTGAGGTCTGGTTTTCGTGGAAGTCGAAGAGGTCTCCTGCCACTGCACTGAGAGTTTAGTTTGTGCCCTGCCTTTCCAACACGTGAGTTCTGCACCTTCCTGAAAGGGACACTGGGCTGAGAAAGGTACCCTGGTTCAGACCCCATCAGGTTTCTTGTTCTACGTGTACAAGCCACGGCCTGTCCTGGACACTTACTTAAAGCCAAAAGGACGAACCTCTAGAGCAGTGGTTCTCAACCTTCTGGCCCTTTAAATACAGTTCCTCATGTTGTGACCCAACCATACAATTAATTTCGTTGCTACTTCATAACTGTAATGTTGCTACTGTTAGGAATCGTAATGTAAATATCTGATATGCAGTATGGTCTTAGGTGACCCCTGTGAAAGGGTCGTTCAACTGCCAAAGGGGTCGCGACCCACAGGTTGAGAACCGCTGCAAAGAGCTGCACAATTTAAGACCACAGACTTAAGTGTTAAGAGACGTTTAGGTATTTTAACAACGAAAATAAAGAACAAAGGAGCTCTTTGCACTGCAAAAGCTCTTTGAACTGATACTTCGCTAAACTGTTCATTATAAGTTGAGTGCTCCATTTCTGTTGACTTCCAAAGCCCCACCTGAGGAAATTATTAACATGTGACATATATACAGGGTTCAATTCAAATGTGGTACATGTGTATTAACAGTTTTTTGTCAGGTCAAATCTCCATTACTGCCTCCATCTCCCTTCCTCCCCTTCTCCACTATCCCAGTACACAAGCATAATTGGGTCATTATTCAGAAAAGTGGAAAGAGAGTCACTGAAACGGATCCCTTGATCCTAACACTAGATCTAGACTAAGTATGTACTAGCTCAGAAGAAAATACTATAAAGTTTATAATTAACAAATAAGGATGATGGAGTCAAATATCCATGATCTATGGGTTATTTCATAAGTACACATATTTATTTTTTCACTTGTTACTGAGTGTGGTATTAATGTTTCGCCCATTTTACAGGTGAGAAAACTCAGTTTCAGAAAACTGGAGTCACTTGCTTGGACCACTTCAACAGCAGGCTATTGATCAGACATTACAGGGTCTGCTTCCAAAGTCTATGCCTGTCCACAGCAGTGTCGCTCCTGAGCCCAGACTGATGGCGACTTTAATTGTCTTCCTTTAGGCAGCTTCATGAGAGTTTTAAAAAACAAAAATCTAATAGCCTCAAGGAATAGAAGCACACATGATTTATCACATTGCCAGACTAAAAACACCATCCTTAGGTAGTATCAGCCCTCAATTAAGACCACAGTCATGAGTTAATGAACAAGCTAATAGACAGAGAACAGTAATATCAACACACACACACACACACACACACACACATGCACACACACACACGTCTATTAATGTGATGCTCCATGAAAGTCATTAGTCCCAACACTATAAGGCTAAATAATTCTATGTAGCTATAAAACAAAACAAAATTGTTGTGATATTACTCAGTATTTTAAGAGATCATTTACAACCCAGCGTTTTGTAACCCCAGTCAAAAAAAGATTGATCACCAAGACCTGGGTAAAGATCAATTGACTTATACAATCAACCCACAAAGTATATTTTTTTTATAAACTGAGGGAAAATAGTGTGTATAGGTAGGCATAGAGGAGCAGAGCTTTCAATGTAGCTGTCCAATGAAGTATTTGTCACCAGGCCAAGATGGGGCAACTGCAATAGCTCTATTCTCCTATCACACAAGTTTCTTTCTCTATGGAATTCTACCAATGTATCTTATAACTTGAACAATGGGTCTCAATATTGGCTGCATATGAGCATCGCCTGGAGAATCTTTAAAAATGCTGATGCCAGGGCCGCACTTGTTTATGTTCCTTTAAATTGTTGTGTTTCTAATCACTCAAAAAGACTGCATACAGAAGCAGACCTGACAAGGCAGTCCCTCCCATTAATCAGACAATAAAGAGATCTGCAAAAATATTAAACAGTGCCACTCTCTCAGTATATAGTATATAAATTTCCTATATGCGTTTTTAGTTTTCCAAAATACACCAATTTTAAAAACATGTATTACTTCTGTTAATGTATAATGGGTTTAGTATTAGCTATTTTAAGTGAATTATCAGATACTTTAAAATTCTCTTAGTTTTAATTTCTATCGGGTAATGTGGTAAACATCATAGTTCTTAAACTCCACAAAAACAAAAGCCCTTTGGGATTCCAGGTGATTGTTAAGAATGTAAAAGGATCCTGAGACCAAAAGTTTGAGAAGCACTGCTATCGGTGATCCTCACATTTAGGATTTGTCTTTCATGACTACTAGGTCAATCCTGCCATTTAAAAGAAGATTGCAGAGTCTTAAAAATGGATGTCATGTTTACTCTATGCACCCACTAATCCCGCCTCTCTAAATCACGTGGTTCACTGAACATGCCTTGTTCTCATCTCTCTCCATGCCTTTGCATATGTTGATGTGTCATTGTAAGCGCTAAGGTTATGGGTTGAGGAAGGAATAGTCACTTCAGGGACTTATGGTCTAGCTGGCATCAGGAAGAGATGGTAAATAGCAAAATGAAAGTAAAATAGGGTAACTGAATAAAGTGTTAACAGGGGTATTTTGCCTGTATGGGTGAGAATGGGTTTTTCTGAGCAGGTGATTTGATTAAGACCTTCATAAAGAAAAGGAACCAGCTCTGAGAAAAAAAAAAAAAAAAAAGAGGGAATAGTATTATAGGCCAAGACAATATCAAGTGCAAAGGCCCTGAGGTCAAAATGGCTGAAAACAGTGATTGAATTAAAGAGAAAGAAGTGGAAGATAGAGTCAAAGAGAGGCAGGGCTCTAGCAACATAGGCCCTATATTGTAATCGCAGTGGGAACTCTAGCAGGGTCTTGAGCCAAGAAGTGATGTGATCTTTTTCGTGCTTTAAAAATATTACTCTCATTCTATATGGAGAACAGACTACAGAAGGTCAACAGTAGAAAGAATGAACAATTTGAGACATTTGCAAATTATTTTTATTACTTTTTCTATAATCAAGGTCAAGCTAAATGTTTAGGTATTAAAGAGATAATTATTGAGTAGCTTTGAGTCATTTAATGTTTCTGAATATTTATAGAAAACACTTCAATAGTAACAGAGAAATAAAGTCATTATATAAATTTCTTATATGTACAACTACATTAATCTATAAGGATAATAATGCTCAACTGGTCACAGGAATATTTGTAGATAAATAATTATCTAAATGCATTTAGTGATAAATAAGAAATGTTGTACTATTTATACCCTATTTATCTTATGGATATTAAGAAATAGCACAACTTTTTAAATACAAAAATCTTAAAAAGAAGCATGGTATCTTAGAGCATGAGGGAACTCAATTTCCTGAGAAAAAAAATCAGCAACAAACTAAGTGATGATAATCTATAATAATAAAAGCATAATATGCTAAATAGACCAGACATCCTTCCTTCCTGACAAAGCCGCAGCAGGTGGGGGCTGAGGCTGAGGTGGCAGAGGCCCATGACCACCGTGGGGGGCGGGGGGTGGGGCAGCAAGGCCCTTGCACGAATTTCGTGCATTGGGCCTCTAGTAGAATTATAATTACTAAAGAAAGCCCTATGAATAATATTGTTTAAGGATGATTGAGCACTTCTGGCAGGCACATATGACAGCAGTATTTTGAAAATATCTTCATTCTTACATCTTTGCATCTGAATCATGTCAGCAAGCAATGATCTGAAAACTCATGAATAGCAAATAGTGATGCATGTTTGAACGAATATAAAAGGGAAAAGCAGCACCTTTAATTGTCCAACCAAACCCTTTCTTTCCAGCACAAGAGACCAATTAACAGGGCTTCTGAACAGCATCTTTCCACTGGGCACAATTTTGCACGTCATTGGGCCCGACTTAAAATACACTTTGGAAATCCAACTCTGGGCTTTTTAAGTTAAGATTGCGGAACATTCTACATCTGCACTGGACCACTAGCTGCCTGTGAGATGGCTCTTTTCTTTTCTATTTAAAATTTTTCTGTCTGTTTCACAATGTAAACTGGCAGTCAGAACCAAGTACACACACACACACACTCACAAATGCATAGAAGTATTTGGCAAAACAATTTAAGTCCATTAAACTATAACCAACAAATGCCAAAATATCCTTAGTTTCTCAAACCACTCAAAGCTTTTAAAATATATCTTCTTGATGTCTGAACTCTTTACTTCTCAAGGAAACATATGAAACCTAGAATCTTAATGAATTTCTTAAGAGTTGGAATATCTCTGTCATTAATAATGCATGTCTTATACTTAGAGTTTCTGCTTGGTATTTTGGCTGTCTTGGTGCCTAAAGTGGCAGGCACAATTGGAGCTACTGGGTTCAGACATCTGAGAGGAAACTATTTAAAACCAGGTGCTCTAAGCAAAGTTCACTGGAAGATATAAGAGAAACAAGGGGCATTTTCATGTACTCTCCTTATTCAAAGTTGTACTTTTACCTTTTGCACTTCTTTCTTTGATGCTGCCAGGAAGAAACTTTCAAACATTCTCAGATAGGAGTGCTCAGTATTGCACAGACAAGATGAGACCGCCATCAGGAAATGCAGAGACTTTAATCATGCGGAGTGGGATTCTGCCTTCAAGGAATGTGGTGTGCAGGTTAATGTTTAACAACTGAGGATGGCGATGGTTCATAGAGTGGGCCAATTTCTGTGGTGTAAATACTCCCACTCTTGCCCATTTAACTTGAGACAACTGACAGTAGAGTTGGGAGAAGCACAACTGGGGCTAGTGGAAGCAGACTGCAGCACACCACCACGGGGCCAGGGTGTGGAAGCCAGTACAGCAGAGGGTCTTCAGACCCAGACATGCTGATATCCTAGTGTATTGTGAGCCTGGCTGGGGCTAACTCAGGCATCTAGTTCAGGAAGAACTTAGGATAACACAATTCTATTCCCAACAGTAATTTTAAAGTAAAACCATCTTTAGTCTCACATCTCAGGGTATAAGGCCATCTCTCAAAAACCAATGATTTCTATTAATTTAATCTCAGCAGAATTCAAATGTGTGTCCAAGAGGTGACCAGCACTATCTATTCCATCCGATTCCCAGTAGCTGCTGAGGAATTCTTTTCAAATCAATGGAAACTTTGACCATGGGAAAGATGCAGAAACACACTAAGAATCTGGCTCGCCAGAGTTGGTCTCATGACATCTCTGGGCTCCCGGGTCAGGTTTAAGTGCCCTGGCAGTGAGTACTGGATGCTTCAAAATGTCCTCTATCTTCAGAGTTTGTGATTATGGTCTTGATCGTGTGATGCATCAATGTTTAGAAAAGTATTTTCACTCAATGAGCCACAAAGCTGGAAAAAAACTGAAGTTGTCAGCATATCCCCTGGTCCATAAATAAACTTGCTCAGAACCAGAACTTCTAAATTGTTGTCTAAACTCTTAGGAAGTCTTCTACTGAGGAATTTTAAAATTTTATTCAAACAAATTTCTTTAAAGGGAATTAACTATGCTAATAATTTCACCTGATTAAGAAAGCTCATTTTTAGAACAGCTGTTTTGTACAAGATTTATTTCACAGTTTATTTCAAACTAAGCTACATGATATGATAGTCTGTGCTTATATGACCATGTTTGAGACTTCAGACACTATTACATTAAAAAAATAAATTTATGACACTATAATTAGACTTTATTCTTGTTTATTTTCCTTCTTTTCTTCAAATTAAGCATCAAGGTAAGTAAACATAGCTGGACCTTACAGGTTTTGTAATAATAGGTTACTAGCCTTCATAGACACATCCATATTCATAAAAAGAACAATGGAAGAGAAGAGTATTAAATGCTATTCTTAAAAAAAGAAGGAAATATTTCTCAGTGACATTGGGAAATGGATATTTAAAGTTATTATTAAGAGGGGAAAAAATAAAAACATATATAGTAAGGAAGTAAAAAAAAAAAAAAAACAGGTAGGAAAAAAGACAGGTTCACATTCATCATCATGAAAACCCATACTGAGTGCTCTATCCTTTATGAGTTAAGGAGTGCTGTGCCAAAGGAGACATTAGAAATAATTTAATCTAACACCTTAAAAATTTGCAAAATATAATTTTTCCAGCTTTACTGAGGTATAATTGACAAAATTCTATATGTTTCGGGTGTACAAAGTGATGATTTGATATACATATACATTGTGAAATGATTACCACAATCCAGCTAATTAACACTCCCATCCCCTCACATTAGCTACCATTTTCAGTGTGATGAGAGCACTTAAGATGTACTCTCGCCGGACCGGTTTGGCTCAGTGGATAGAGCATCTGCCTGCGGACTGAAGATGCACTATCTTGGTACCATTCAAGTACACAGCGCAGTACTGTTAACTATAGTCACCATGTTTACTAGTCCATTAGATCCCCGGAACCTCATCCTATAACTGGAAGTAGGGATACCTTGACAAACATTTCGCTGGTCTCACAATTAGCTCAGAAGAATAAGGCCTAGACTCAATGCTCTATTGTTTTCCTTTAAAAACGTACACATGCATGTACCTCTAAGAAAACCTTGAAACACAAGACAGAATACCATTTCAGGTACATCCTGATCACAGCTGTGAGGAGGGCACGTCGGCTTGTCTGATTGAATTAGGGACCTTTCATTTGATCTCTGTGCTCTTTTCCCTAAAAGTCAGGCCCTTGGATCAGCAGCTTTGGGATCTCATGGGTACTTGTTAGCAATGCAGACGCCTAGGTCCTGCCCCAGATTGCGGAGTGAGACTCTCAGGTGATCCTGAGGCAAGTGCATTAGGTTTGAGAAGCCTTGAAACAAAGGGCACATTCTTTCAAAATGAAGGATAGTTTGCTAAATGACCAAATCTTTCCTTTATATCCTTTGCCTTTTTCAAATTCTATTTTGCAGAAATCAGGAGGATTGAAAAATAATAATATATTTTGTACAATTAGTTAAAATAGATAAAGATATATTTTATAATAGAGTTCTCATATATGAGAAGAAAGGAAGACTTGTTCATAAACACCATATAATTCAACAGCATAGCTTCATTGTATGATCTTGTACTAAATCCATGTGGTTTTTGTTTGCTTTGTTTTGTTTCTAATAGATATCTCATTAGGCAGTGCGTGAACTGCCTCTAAGTACTGAATGGATGAATTATTTATGGTGCAACCACACCTGTGACAAACACTCCTCTGAAACCCCTCTAGAATTCTGGTCTCTCAAGATCTCCCAAGGATGATGCCTATAACTCAAGCAGGCTCACTAATGCCCTGTCGTCTAATTCCTGGGAAAAATGCCGAAAAAAAAGTAAGTCTCTGTAGGGATCCAAGAATTTCCAAAGCCGCTGGAAGAGTTATAAAAAGAAAGGCATTTGTCCATTTCCATGAGAGCTTCTTCGCTTCTCCCACTTTCTTTATTAATAGTAACTCAGATTTAACCTTTCAACAACAAAAACACAAGCTTGAGTGGACGGCTTCCTGCCGTTTGCTTGGGGCCCAGGTTGCTTCTCTTCCCGAGCTTCAGCTTCCAGCTTCGGGCCTGTTCTTTTTCTAGTCCTAACTACCTTGTGTTCACTTCTCACCATATCTTATCTCGACCATCTTACTCTTTAGAATTAAGTCATTAATAATAGAATTGATTTTCTTCCTCAGAACCCCAAGTTTCCCAAGAATGCCTTAAGGATGTCTTTGCTTTCCATATGCCAGAAGGAGAGAAATACGGATGCAAATCTAATGGATATTTACTGTAGAATCACACTTCCTGTTACGCTATTCATGTTTAAATTTTCAACCATGAAATACAATCTGAAATTTAAAAACAGTGGCTTTCAACACCCTTGGGAGACATGCAGAGTCAAACAAAACTGCAGAACATGAAGAATAGAGTCAATTGACTTTTAAAAAGTCGTTAATCTATTTTTATCAGAAAGAAAACTGCATGATTATATACGCATACAGTTTAATAAGTACAAATTATCACCAGTGTAACCACCACCTGTGGAAGAAATAACTCAGCCAGCAACCTAGAAAACCTCCTTTTTGAGCCTTCCCCCAATACAACCCAACTTTCACCACAGTAACCATTGTCCTTTTGTAATGATTTCCTTTCTTTTCCTTATAGTTTTACGACCCCAGACTGCACCTGTACACAGAGTGTGGGTTTTCTTTTTGTCTATCTTTTCACTTAACATAAAATACAGAAATATTGTATGTACTCCTTTGTCTTGCTTTGTTTACTCAACACATTTTTGAGATTTATCCAAGTTGTTGCATGGAGCTAAGGTTCATTTATTTTCATTGCCAGATAGTAATTTCTTGTAGGACTATACCACAATTTATTTATCCCTCTTACTACTGATGAATATTTGGATTATTTCCACATATTGGCTGGAATGAACTAGAATGAGCTGCTGCTTTGAGATTCTTATACATATTTCTGGAGCACAAGTACAAATCACTTTCTAGGGGAACTGCCCAGGAGAGGAACTGTAGGGTCTTTAGAGTCACATCTTCTTCAACTGGACCAGAATGCAAAACAGTGCTTCAAAATGGTTATATCATTTACTGTCAACCATATGAAAATCACACATATATTTTTATACTTGAAACTATTCAAATTTTTAATGTTTTTCAACTGTTGATATGCAATTATATCTCATTTAACATTTCTCTGCCTACTATTAATGAGAATGATTCTCAAATGTGTACCAGTCACTTGAATGTTCTTTTTGGTGAAGTGCTAGTTTAAGTAGTTTGTTCTTTTTTTTATAGTTGTCTTATTTTTGCTGATGTAGGGGTGGCTTTCTTCTTTGTTTGTCTGTTAATCCTCACCTGAGGATATTTTTCCATTGATTTTTAGAGAAAGTGGAAGTGGGGGAAGTAGCGGGAGAGAGGAGACAGAAACATCTATGTTAGAGAGACACATTGATTGGTTGCCTCCTGCACTCACCAAACTGAGGCTGTGAATCGAACCTGCAACCCAGGCAGGTGTCCTTGACCAGGAATTGAACCCTCAACTCTTTGGTGTGAGGGCTGTTGCCCCAACCACTGAGAAACACCAGCCAGGGCTATAGGGGTGGCTTTATACTTTTTTAAAAAAAATTGATTTTGAAAGCGAGAAAGAGGAAGGGAGAGAGAAACACTGATTTGTTGTTCTACTTTTTAATTCATTCAATGGTTGATTCTTGCATTCTTCCCTGAGTGGGAGCCAACCTAAAACCTTGGTGTATCCGGACTAATCTCCAACTAACTGAGCTACCAGGCCAGGGCTAGATATTTTACATATTTTATAGATACAATGGGTCTTAGTCCTTTGTAATTTATATGTGTGGCAGATATTTTCCCACAACTTGTCTTTTCACTCTTTCTATGGTTCCTTTTTCACCTGACTCTCTTAAACGTTCACATTTGAAAACATATGACAACGTGAGGGAAAAGAACTATATAATCATATACCTTTAAAAGACGATGTCTCAAGAATGTATCCAATATCATTATCCCCAGTTTTGCATCCTAGAAGTGATCTGTCAGCACTTGCTGTATCATCCTAAAATTGCCTATGTGTTACTTTGCAAATGCTTTCAAGTCTCTCCATGTGTCTGAAACATTCCCTTTCACAGAACCCTAACATCTAGGCACTGACCTATATATCTAACAAATACTCTAATAAAACCCCAGTTGATTAAGTGCCACTGGAGAGAATAGCCATCTGACTGTCCTAGTAGATTAGAATTGCAGAAAACTTCGAAAGAAAATAACATATCCTGCTTGGAGAAATCTCCTCATTTGCCTTGACATAGGCCCAACAAATGAGGGACTTCTTTTTGTTTTGTTTTGTCCTGCCTTTCTCATTCAACAAAACAAGGCTCTCAAAGCCTTTTAAAATGCCTCATAAGTATTAAATATTTGTTATTAATCAATTCTGCTTATCCCAACCCAGAGAAAAACTTGCATTTCAAATATTCTAATTTCCATACATTGCAATTTGTGCCAAATCCTACTTGCTCCTCCAGATCCTACGTTGCCTTCCGCCTCTGAGCTCTGTGTACTGCATCAAGCGGCGTCCTTGTCCTGTGACTGTCAGTTGGGGTTGGCAGAGGGACCCTGGCAGCAGTTCGGGGGGCCCGGGGGGGACGGGAGGTGGGGATATGCATGCCTTTTATTCCTTTCCTGCCGGGTAGCTTCTGGTTGGCCATGTCCTTTCACCAAACCGGCCTTCTCCACGCAAGGCCATCTGTTTTCTGAAAGCTGCTCCCCCTTCTCTCTCTTGGGCCCAGGAGTGATAATAGCTCTATCATTATTAAACCAGGTTACTGTGCTACCCTTTGCAAACAGGCCCTTTGTAAATAAACCCTCCTGGAATTATCCGCATTTGCAAGTGCCATCTGTTTCCTATTGGGACCGTGGCTGATACAGGTTTAATAGCCATGCTTGTGAGCAAAAGAGAGAAGCAACACAAAGCACTGAGGCAGATTACCGAAAGGCTGCCTTCCTGGGCTCCTACGGGCAGCACACAGAAGCAAAGTCCTCTTTTCTGTGGAGCTAATGGCGTAATCAGGGCACACAGAAACTATGTTGGGCCCTGGGAATGTAATAAACAATGAAGAACAAAATTATTCTTCCCTTGGAAGGACAGGTTCTTGATACCAGGGCTAAGTTGTAGACCCTAATCGTTACCTGCAGCTGCAGCCTGGAAGCACCGAGTAAAGCGCTCCCCTCACACAACAACACTTCGCACCCTCTTCTCGAGCTTATTCATTCTCACTGCCGCGTTTTGAAACATTATTTAGTGCAGGAAAGTGAATTATGTTTCCATGACCCCATGAATCCTGGATCTGAATGTCATTCAGTGTGGGTTTTTTTTCCCCCTTTTCTTACTGTGTTTTTTTCTCTTTCCCTCAAGTAAAAAAGGCAGTTCAGCTGGTGCTTATGTATCTATTAGAGGCCCCGTGCACGAAATTCATGCACGGGTTCGGTCTCTAGGCCTGGCCGGCGATTGAAGCACTAGCATCTGACGTCTGGGCCCTGGGCAGCACCTGTGACCCTGCTCACACCCACCTCGGCCTGGCGCCGCCCATTCACATGCTCCACAATCCTGCCGTGGCCCCGCTCTTGTTGGGGCCCATCAGGGCTGGCAGCGCCTCCACTGCTGCCTGTTATCAGTGCCAAGTTGCTGATTCCCACCATGTTCCATGCTGCCCCCTGGTGGTCAGCGCATGTCATTGCGAGCGGTCAAACTCACGGTCTGCTGGTAGAACAACCGCCCGAGGGGACAATTTGCGTATTAGGCTTTTATTATGTAAGACTCCCCATTGTACAGCTCTCTTATTTTCTCATGCTTTGTGATAGTATTCAATAACAAAAATTTCTCTTATTCGTAGTTCATGCAAAACTAAAAAAGCAATGATTAAACTGGAAAAAAATGGAACAACAAATTATAACTAGTTACACAAATACATGCCTCAGAATGCTACAAAGAAATGTTTTTGTTTCTCAGCTACAAGACTGTTTTTAAGGAAAAGCCTTATTACTTATATACTATGGAAATGAAAGTCGCTCCAAACTAGGGTAATTTAATACCACAAAAAGCACATCAAATGGAGAGATTTTATTAACTGAAATTACTAAGTGGAAATGCATATGGTGTATCTGATGAAGGACATATGGTGGGCGCCGCTGAGGCAGCCTCATTTCCAATATTTCCATAGAAAAAGATCAGAAAGCCTTAGTTGCAGGATCTCTTGAAAGACCTCAGGGTGGCTCTCATGGCCCCTGCCCCCTGGTATTCCTGCCGTGTATAATCCCCTTGCCTTGGGTGTGGACAACACCTGTGACTTACCTCTAACCTAGAATATGGCATAGTAATGATAGAATATTACTCTTGAGATTGTTATATTGCATGGCAAAGGTGCTAAGATGCTGGCCTGTGATTACATTATGTTACATAAGACGTTTTTAACAGATTGCAGCCAGAGACCCTTCTTGTATGGAGTAAATGGCCGTGTTGGAGAAGCTCCCAGGCAAGAATCTGAAGTCAAGAAACTTCAAGTCAAATGCTGGCAAATATCAAAGGCCCACAGTCATACAGCCAGAAGGAACCAGATTCCGCCAAGAACTGGAATCAATAAGGATCGACTCTGTCCACTTGGCAGCCTAGCCAAGACCTTGTTTGCAGACTCTGGGTACTCAGCTAAGCCCAAATCCTAACCCAGAGAATTATGTATTGCTTTAAGGTGCTAAATTTGCGATGATCTGATATACACTTCTCTAGCCCTCAGATTCCTTGCATGTAAAATAGAAACGATACAACTTCCAGAGTGGTTGCAAACTTTAAATGCAATACTGTGTCCAATGCACACTTCCTAGGACCAAGCTCTCAGAAAGCTCCCCAAAATTGGTAGCAACAAAGATTACTACTGGTACAGCAGAAAGTTAAATCTCAGAATAGTGAATATAAGATGAGGTCCCAGAAAGAGGTGAGTTCTACTAATGTTAATAGCGAAGATGCAATCAAGTAGAGTAATGATTAACCAAAAACTTAACAAATTTGGGACTAGCACTAAACAAAATCGAGAAATGGAAGACATTGGTCTTGCGCGCCCTCTTATCCTTTCAAGTCCTCCCCACCCTCTTCCTACACTCTCTCGGCTCTCAGGTTTCTCCTAGCAGTGGAGATTGTTGAGGATTGGGAAATCTATTTTTTTTAAATATATTTTATTGATTTTTTTACAGAGTGGAAGGGAGAGGGATAGAGAGTTAGAAACATCGATGAGAGAGAAACATCCATCAGCTGCCTCCTGCACACTCCCTACTGGGGATGTGCCCACAACCAAGGTATATGCCCTTGACTGGAATCGAACCCAGGACCCTTCAGTCCGCAGGCCAATGCTCTATCCATTGAGCAAAACAGGTTAGGGCTGGGAAATCTATTTTTAAGGTAGGTATTCTCATAATTACTTATGCCGCACCAGAAACACAACTGCCTCTTCTGCCCGAATATAAAAATTGTTGCGTCTTTTTTGCACATGTTCAATTAAAACTACAGAGAAATGTTTTTAAGAATGTGAACATTTTTATAATATATAACAATTCAGAAACAGAATTCATACATTGCCGAAAGAGCATTCATGTTACTTAATAGCAGTCTGAACTACTTTTCTTATTGCCTGGATCTCTGAAACTGAGCTTTATTTATGATTCTCATTTTGATTTCAGATCATTTTAATTACCCATAAAGAGCAAGTACCAACACTGAATGGGTTACTACTTATGTTGATGCTTTTAAAGCTAGAATAGCTAGTAGCCTCATTACAAAGGTTCTATAAACCATGTCTATATGTGCATGCTATCATAAAATAAATTGGATAGAAAACCTATTATTAGTGGAGAAATGCAAAGAATAACTAGTACTTTAAGAGTGTCGAGTACAAATCAACATCACTAACTTAAAAGTATAAAATTTCATCCACCCCTCAGTTTCATTAGAAGAAAAATCATCAGTGAGGAGATGAAGGATTTCATTTCTATCCTGTCCATTCAACCATCTGAATGAGAAGAAATTTGAATATTAACAGCATGGTAACCGGAGTGAAACATTTTTGTGGTTTCAATTTATTCCTATAAGGCAAACAGGATGTTTTCCAACATAACCACTCAAACAGGAACCCTGAAATTGATAACCTAACTGGTCAATTAACCAGACATCTCACGAACTGAATAGACTACATGGCCCATTCTAAAGGGTATAGTTCATATTTTGTAGTGACAAAGATATTGATATTCTGGAGATGGAGGAATTGACGAATATAGGACATTTATTTAATGGATGTAAGTACATCCTTTGCTTCTGAGTTCACATATATTCCTATACCTGTGAAGGCTTTAAAAACACCTGCAAATTTGTAATAAATCAAACTAATATAAATTGGCCTTTCACTAAACTGAGGAATTGGAGTTTTGCCTGTTTTTTCAAAAAATATGAATTCCATAATCAGAGTTCCTAGCTGACTGAACAGAATAATGACTAACAGCTCCAAAACCACTCCAGTTACCTTTTATGCCAACTTTTATTTACCCTGTAGTCTGATTTATTTACCACCTCAACAACTAGAATACTAAGTTCAAACAGTTATCAGCGATAGCTTATATAACTGATTAATTGTAAATTTCGCCAAAGCACCTCATCTCTTTGACCCTTTGTTTGTCTCTAGTAAAAGAGAGAAACTATTCTTTACTCTTTTCCTTTGTTTAGAGACTGAGATGCGAGACTACATGTGAAAACACATTGAGAACAGGAAGGCACTATACAAACTTAATATAAGGTTATTATAAAGGTTAATACTACATTTCTGGCTCACAGGTAGCTCACTGAGTATCACTTTGCTAAGTAATTAAGCTGCAACTTAATAACATAAACAATGAGATTTCCTGCGCTTTCAAGATCTCATCATTTAGCTGTTTTTAATATTGAATGTGCTTTGATTATCTTTCTAATAATCGCTAGAGATTAATTTTAATCCATTTACATTATATAAAACTAGAGGCCCGGTGCATGAAATTCATGCACTGGGGGGGGGGGGGGTGTCCCTCAGCTCGGCCTGTGCCCTCTCGCAGTCCGGGATCCCTCAGGGGATGTCACAGTAATTCATATTTAATTTAGTAATGATCAAAAGAACCAGAATCGCCCTGTGGGGAGCAGGCATAAACTGGCAGTCGGACATCCCCCTCGCAGTCCAGGACCCCTCACTCCTTACTGTGCACCTGCTCACTGCTCCTTAGTGCTGCTGCGAGGTAGGAGAGGCCCCCGCCACTGCCACTGCACTTGCCAGCGTGAGCCCGGCTTCTGGCTGAAGAATGCTCCCCCTGTGGGAATGCACTGACCACCAGGGGGCAGCTCCTGCGTTGGACATCTGCCCCCTGGTGGTCAGTGAGCATCAGAGCAACCAGTTGTTCTGGTCATTCCACCATAGCTGTCGCTTAGGCTTTTATTATATAGATTATATAGATAGCCCCACCTCTCTTGTGAAGGGTATCATGCATTTAAAGAGAAATAAACACAGAAAGAAGAACAATCTTTGCAGATGGGAAAGAGAGCATTAGTCTCCTTATCAGAAATATAATATAGCCCAATACAGTCTGTAAAACAGGGAACCCAAAGGGGAGGTTAAAAAATATTTTTAAATAAAGTGTTGTATAGACCCTCTACTCAAACTACAAGGTTTAGCAACCCAAAAGATGGCACTCTAGTGGGGAAAATAGGTGTGGCAAATTTCCTATTTCCATCATGCCTGTCCCCAGGTAGCTGGCAACAATATTGCTTCTACAAGGTGTAAATTTGCAAGAATGGAAAAGATATCAGCTAGAGCAAGAAAAATCAACTCTTTTACAGCACTACACTCATCAGTCACCCAAGAAACAAGGATATAACTTTTTTGACAAGATGATAAACACTCATATCACTCACTGAAGATGTTGATAGTTTTTCTTTAAAACATAAAGATGTAAAATAATCCTTAATTTCCACATTTTTTGCCATTGTGTGTCATTCAGTTAGCACACAACACTATTTTCTCTAGGTGGAGTCCTTTAAAATAAAACATTGTTCTCTTGGTGTCGATCATCTCATTTGATTTGTATGGAAGTGCTTTATAAGCTCTCCTTAAATTATTCTAAGCTAACTTTGCTTGGCTCTACTTATTTCTATGCAGTCTTAAATTCACAATTTAATAACACTGAAGTGCACCTAAATCATTTATATTTAGGAAATATGCACAATAATAAATTCTTTATGGCGATATCTATGCATTGCAAAATCATAATGTCATTCTTTAGTAGAAAAAGAAACATTATATATCCACAGACATACTTATAACTAATTAAATTATATTACAAGACACACTAAAGGTGACAAATCTCTTGAATAAAGAAGGCATTTCTTGGTTAAAAGGATCTGTATTCACTATCACATAACTCTTTCCTCATTTTTTAAAATGCCAGAGTGTTTTTCTGTGGGGGAATAATAGTTGGAAAATCAAGTGTTTGAAAAAAAAGTGATAAAAATGTGCAGAGAAATATATGCCATACATTCATTCATAGAGGTGTGACAGTAGACAGCTATGGGTAAAGGAATGTGGTTACATACTCAATGCACATAGACATTTGGATCAGAAATAGTATACATGCATACAAATAGTGAACCATGAATCACAGCCACATTAATTAGAAAGGGTAGAATCTGAGCAGAGGTAGATAATGCAGTGAATTCAAGTCAAATTTAAAAAGCCCAGTTCCAGTGGTCTTCACAGGAAAACAGTCACAGTAATTCATATTTTAATTTAGCAATGATCAAAAGAACCAGAATGGTCAAAGAAAATAGAGGGTATATGCTTACATAGATTTAGGGCTTACAACTGTCCATTTTCTCTATATATACTTCGCCTTCCTTAGTGTATACATAGCCTAGTGAGTGAACTTTGGGGTAAATGGCTTCTAGATTTTTCATTTTCTATTATGTGATTGTGGAAGTCTGGGAAACTGTTTTTCATCTAAGCTGTCTACCTAAGTTTGCTGATGTAAAAATACAGTAGCAACTCATTTAAGTCATGCATATATAGTCAGGACAACAAGGAAATGGAATTGTAGAAAGCAACAACAGTAGAAATAGCTCTCATTTATCAGACAGCATTATCATCATCTTATGGTGCTGAGCTGGGCACTTAATTTAAATAGGCATGATCTCTGCAGCCTAGGAATTTATGAACTAAAACATAAATAACACACTCTTGTTCCTTTGCAAGAGAAGAACAGAGATCTGCCCTGTGGGCTTGCTAATTAAATCCACACATTTAAACTCTAGGATAAACTGGTCATTAGCTTTACTTCACTTTTTTTTTTCTCCTTTTTAACTCTTGCCCTCTGTCACCCCATAATTTAAAAAGATTTGGGGAACAAAAAACTTATAGAAGGAATAATAAAAAAAAGGCAAATAATCTCAATCATTAAATAACATGAACAACAGACGCTGACATGAGACTAAAAAAAAGTGACATATTGATGATGTGGGAAAGGATAAAAGTCTCTTTCCTTAACCAAACTGGTATCCAAATAAACAAAGATTGTAAGAGAGATGATCTGGATGAACAAAGATAATAAATAATGGTACATTAAAGTGAAGAACAAAAGAGGAATAAAAATTTTTAAAAAAAGTTGAAAGAGAGGGTTTGGGAGCTGTTTGGCAAAATAAATTGTTCTACATGGAATTATGGCTCTAGCAACTCAGCAAAACAAACAAACATTAATTTAAGCTTACACTGTCTAAATAATTGAAATATTTGGTTTAAATTGGATCTTTGAACATTTTTTAAAAATACATTCTTATTGATTTTTATAGAGAGAGAGGGAGGGAGAGGGAGAAAGAAGAGAGAAACATGGATCAGCTGCATCCTGCACAACCTCTACTGAGGACAGAGCCCACAATCTCAGCATGTGCTTTGACCAAGCATCAAATCTCTGATCTCTCAGTGCATGGGAAGACGCTCAACCAACTGAGACACAATAGCCAGGGACGTTTTAGCATCTATAATAATAAAAACGTAATATACTAATTAGACTGGACGTCCTTCAGAACAAAGCCAGCGCTACAAGGGAAGCCCCGGTTCTGGGTACCACAGGGAAGCCAGTGCTGGCAGCCAGGCGAAAGGAAGGCCTACTCTTAAATGAATTTCGTGCATTGGGCATCTAGTTTTTATATAAAGGTACAATGTTAAGTAGCAGTAGCATAAAAGTGCTAAATGACAGGCAGAGCAAATCCCCAAATGAAGGTTCCCAATTAGAAGTGACACAAAAGGTAGGCCCTGGTACCTCTGACATCCACAGCATTGCCCAGGTTTAGTTTCATGACTGATCAAGATGGAACAAGTAAAGATAACAGGCTCGACTAAATTATATGGTTACTTTAATTGTTCATTTCACTCTATGTAGATACAGTCAGTCCTCTCTTACTAAGAACACTGAAGCAATCTTTCTGTTAATAAATGTGTGGTCATAAAATGCCTAGATAAGCAACAATGTTTTCAAAATGTGAAGACTGAATTTTGATGATTTCATCACACTGAATGCCATTCCCTTGTATGGTAAATAATCTATTTTCAAATTAACCAAGTGAGTGCTTAAATAAAAGATTGATATCATTTTAATTCAACTTTTAAAAGATATTCAACATATCCGAAGCCCAGCCTTACCTTCAAACAGGGAGACCTCGGAAACCTCCCGGGACCCTACAACCACATCACCAAGGGACTAGCTGCTTCATCTGCAAACCCATGATACACCAAGACTCCAGCTTCCCCAGCCGCAGGCACCTAAAATGTTTGTCCAGGGGGAGACAAAGCGACGCCGAATAGGTGGCTGGGTCCTGCACCTTCTCACAGAGCAGATAGAAGAAACAGCTGGATCGAACAACATCCACCCGGAATTGGTGTATTAAACACAGCTGGTGAGGCAATCTGTGGTCAGAAAGGTCAGAGATCATGTAGAGAGAGCTCTGCCTCTTCAGATTCAGCTGGGTGTTTGTTGTTTGCATATTTTGGATTAGTTGTTGTTTGCATTCATCGCAGAGTGTTTGTTGTTTGCATTTTTTTGGATTAGCTGTTGGTTTTTTGGAGTTTTCTCCCTATATACATATATTTTTCCCCTTCTTTTTTCTTCTCTTTTTTTTCTCTCTTACATTTTTTCCTTTTCTCAATATCATTTTTGCACTCTTCTTTCTTCCCTAATTCTCTTTTCTCTGGTGGTCACCTTTATTTGGGGTTATTGGTATAGTGAATACATTTGTGTTTGGTGCCCTGTGCGTTGTGTCTTGTCATGTTGTATTTTGTGCCTTTAAGTCAACACAGGAGAGAGAGAGCTACATAACCAAACAACCTGAAAGGAGTGAACATGGGGAGACAAAGAAAGAGCCCCCACATGAACGAAAAGGAGGAATCACCGGAAAAGGAAGTAAACAAAATGTAGGCAAGTAATATGTCAGAGAAAGAATTTAGAGCAATGGTCATAAGGATGCTAAAAAGGATGGAAGACAAATTCAACAATATGTGTAAGAACCAAGAGGAAATGAAGAAGAACCAAGAAGAAATTAAAAATCACATCGCTGAAATAAAGAACACAATAGAAAGCATCAACAGGAGACTAGAAGAAGCAGAGGACCGCATCAGTGAGCTAGAAGACAAGGTAAAAAAAAAATACCCAAGCACAGCAGCAACTGGAAAAGAAAACTTAAAAAACAGGAGGAGACCCTAAAGTTTTGGGACAACACAAAACAAAACAACATCCACATAATAGGGGTCCCAGAAGGAGAGGAAACTGAGCAAGGAATAGAAAACCTGTTTGAAGAAATAATGATAGAAAACTTCCCTGATATTGGGAGGAAGAAAAAACTCACACAAGTCCAAGAAGCTCACAGAGTCCCAAACAGGATGAACCCCAAAAGACACATTATAATTAAATTGGCAAACACTAATGACAAAGTAAGAATCTTAAAGGCTGCCAGAGAGAGACAGAAAGTTACCTTGAAGGGATCTCCCATCAGACTATTGACTGGTTTCTCAACAGAAACACATCAGGCCAGAAGGAAATGAAATGAAATATACAAAGTCATGCAAAGCAAGGGCCTGAATCCAAGAATACTGTACCCAACAAGGCTATCAATCAAAGTTGAGGGTGAAATCAGGAGCTTCACAGACATCAACATCATTAAAATGTCCATAATACCCAAAGCAATCTATAGATTCAATGCAATCCCCATTAAAATACAAACAGCATACTTCACATACTTCAAAGATCTAGAACAAACTCTCCAAAAATTCATTTAGAATAAAAAAAGACCCTGAATAGCCACAGCAATCCTGAGAAAGAAGAACAAAGTTGGAGGGATCACAATACCAGATATCAAGCTATATTACCAAACCACGGTTCTCAAAACTGCCTGTTACTGGTATAAGAATAGACATATAGACCAATGGAACATATAGAGACATACAGAGAACCCAGAAATGGACAAGACTCCATAGGCAGCACAATAGCAGACATATGTCATAGCAATATCTTTACAGATATAGCTCTTGGGGCAATGGAGACTAAGGAGAAAATAAACAAATGGGACTACATCAAAATAAAAAGCTTCTGCATAGCAAAAGAAACCATCAACAAAACGACAAGAAAGTCCACTGCATGGGAGAATATATTTGCCAATGCTATTTCAGATAAGGTTTTAATCTACAAAATTTACAGAGAACACATACAACTTAACAAAAGGAAGATAAACAACCTAATCAAAAAATGGGGAAAGGATCTAAATAGACACTTTGAAAGAGGACATACAGAAGGCTGAGAGCATATGAAAACATGCTCAAAGTCACTAATCATCTGAGAGATGCAAATCAAAACAACAATGAGGTACCATCTCACACCTGTCAGAATGGCTATCACCAACAAATCAAAAAACGACAAGTGCTGGTGAGGATCTAGAGAAAAAGGAACCCTGGTGCACTGCTGGTGGGAATGCAGACTGGTGCAACCACTGTGGAAGACAGTATGGACTTTCCTCAAAAAGTTAAAAATGGAACTCCCATTTGACCCAGTAATCCCATTCCTGGGACTATGTAGGGAGCAGCTATAGGGTTAAGCCTCGGACTGACCTGTTGGCAAAGCCACAAACAAGTCCCAGCTTAGAGGGCAGCCCTCTTAGCATAATTAAGCTTGAACTTATGATGTTCCCTAGATCTTATCTGGGTAGCTAATGGGCTGTGGGAGGTGCAGCAAGTGCTGCCAAAACAAGTGAAACTCACAAGAACATTGTAACTATGGTGACCACTACCTTGTTTACCTCTAGCTATAAAATAAAGGCTCAGCTTGCTGTCTGGGTCTCCTCTGTGGCCTTAGCCAGGCACAGGAAGATCCACCTAGACCAGCCGTGGGCAAACTATGGCCCGCAGGCTGGATCCGGCCCGTTTGAAATGAATAAAACTATTGAAAAAAAAGACCGTACCCTTTTATGTAATGATGTTTACTTTGAATTTATATTAGTTCACACAAACACTCCATCCATGCTTTTGTTCCGGCCCTCTGGTCCAGTTTAAGAACCCATTGTGGCCCTCGAGTCAAAAAGTTTGCCCACCCCTGACCTAGACCCAGCTTATTCTCTTTGTCTGTCTTTTCTACATCCTTCGCTGCCCCCACTCAGGCTCGCCGAACCCTTGGCTGAGCTGGCCTGCCACAGGACTATATCCCAAGAAACCAGAAACACCAATCAGAAAGGATATATGCACCCCTATGTTTATAGCAGCACAATTTACAATAGCTAAGATTTGGAAACAACCTAAGTGCCCATCAGCAGATGAGTGGATTAAAAAACTGTGGTACATCTACACAATGGATACTATGCTGCTATAAAAAGAAGAAACTTTTACCATTTGCAACAGCATGGATGGAACTGAGAGAGCATTATGCTAAGTGAAATAAGCCAGTTGGAGAAAGATAGATATCACATGATCTCACTCATATGTGGGATATAATGATCAACATAATTTGATGAACAAGAATAGATCCAGAGACAAATGGCAGGAGAGGTGTGGAAGGGGGTGAGGGGCAGTTAGAGAGCAACCAACGCACTTGTATGCATGTGTATTAGCATAACCAATGGACACAGACACTGGGGTGGGAGGGGCTTTCCTGGGGTGGGAATGGCTTGGGTGGGGAGGGGAGTTCAAGAGGGGAAAAAGGAGACATATGTAAAACTTTAGACAATAAAGAAAAAAAAAAAGACCAAAAAAAAAAAAGATATTCAACAAATAGCTATTGAATTCTTACTATGTGCAAGCCACGGGGACCAAAATTTTTCACCCAACTGCTTAATAGGATAACACAGAGAGTGTTAAAGAGCCAGGGCTAGTAGGCATTAGTTTTCAGATGAAAATGCCATCTGAAAAATGCCATATATTCCAATTACCTGATTATTATTTGGCCAGTGCTCTCAGGGGGAAGTGGGGCCTTCTCATTGGGAATCATCCACAGTGTTACATCCTGGCTGACCATATGAAGATTAGAGTAAGCCAAGTCAATATTGGTTTGATCACCTCCCACAGGGGTCAAAAAACTCACAATAAACTTAATATCTGTACCTTTTGCTGAATTAGCAAAGATACTATTGTGTTTGTTTAATTTCCAAATTGGAAATATCAAAATAAAAATATTAAAAATCAATAAAAACATTATTACAAATAACCCACTAATTAAAATACCTGAGTGAATACTTTCAATGTGGACTTTTCTCCTGAGGTCTCTCTGATACCACAATATAGAAGACTGAAAATGAAATATGAAAGAATTTATGAGACGAGAGGGGGTCCACTCGGTAATTGTTTTTTCTAGATTTAGGTGCATGTATAACAGCAGTGGTGGTTCAGAAAAGTGGGACAATCTTCCATAAAGAGAAAGAAGGGTCTCAGCACACACACCCCACCTCGAGGTTAAGTATTTACACCCTAAATCACAATAATTTCATGATACCCCGAGGGAAAGAGAGAGGATTCAGGGAACTATAACTTTCAGAAACATGAGAGAACATCTGAATGGGACAATCTGTAAACTCTGCTACATAAATTATAAGACAAAATCAGAGCTCCATTATGTGACCTATCTCCAAAATATACATCAATAACAGAGATAAACTATGAGCTCCAACTTGTGAATGATAACATTCTTCCATCCTGAAGCCTTTGCTTATGCTATGGCGGTGCAGGAGGTAGAGAAAGGGCATTAATATGAGGAGGGGCCATTGAAAAAAGACCTATGTGAACTCTAGAGGTCACCAAGGAAGAGCCTTTGTTTCCATTGGCCTCTACATTAATTGTCCCATTATTAATTCTCTTGGATTAATAAGAGGATAAGAAATGGGTTGACTTTTGCCATTTTAATGAAGTTAAAATAATCACCACCTAGTCACTTCAGCATTTGGTCTCATTTAGAAAAATATTTTCTTCTGGTATATTTTACCTTAGAGGAAGAAGCATTAACCAGTCAACTTTTGAACCCAGATTGTGGACCCAAATTGGGTGGAACCTGGAGCCCCAGTCCCAGCCATTCGCCTTGCCTTCTGATTCTTCCTCCACATAGATGGTGAAGGAGACACTAGAAATCGCTAGCATGTGGGCAGCTCATTCCCTATGTTCTTTTTTTGCATCCTCACAATTGACAAGTGCAAACCGGGGATATGAGGAAATGAAAGAACATCTCTCTCAATGTGAGTCCGGTGACACACTAAAGGAACATGGCTCCAGGCCAGCAAACTGCAAAGAGCTCAACCCAAGGCAACGATTGTCTAAAACATCCCTAGCGAACAACTGGAAGTAAGAGTCCTTCCCTCTGTAGCCCCAGAAGATTAGCAGAGCAAAGCCTTGCTGTGTAAGAATCCCCCATGTCCACTTCAGTGAGTGCCTGTTCCAGGAGCTGTTCTGCCGAAGGGAAGACTGACTGCACAAACTTCACAGCCAGCTCAGCGCAGGGAGCCTGAGGCTGCTGCTCTGGGAAGCTGGTGTTTGCAGCTCAGCCTTGCCAGCACCACTGAGGAACACAGATCTATTTTCCTCACGTGTTTACCCTTCTTTGGGAAGAAAGGTTCCTGTCCTTCCAAATGTCTACCTTATTTGGCTCTTTATTAGCTATCGCTACATGCTCTGTGTCTAGTAGCCAAGACTGCTGTAGCAATAGCCTTTTATTGACAATCTGAGTGAAAATAAATTAAGTTGGGTCCATTATCAGCAATAGATCCTCATTTAGATACAAACTTTGATGTCACAGAAGATAGCCCATTCTCAGCATACCTCTTTTTAGTTCTCAAAAAAGAAAAACAACTGATAAAAGAGATGAAAGAAACATTTGAGAACCACTTTCTAAATGAGGATTACAAAGAAAGATGACATAAAGGGGAAGCTATTTTTTATGCTGTCTGTTGGCTCTCTTTGTAAGTTAGATTCTGGGGAAGAAAGATTGACTTTCTCATAGCTTAGCACTAAATGGTCCTCCAAGAGAATGAAAGTCAAACTACTCTCTCAGCAAATATGTAGCTTAAGACCAGAGACCGATTTAGACACAGGGAGGATTTCATGGATCAGGTTTTCCATTTTCTTACAGAGGCATGAGAATATTATTTTCCTTAAAAATATAGAATATGGACCTTCTTTCAACATCAATAATTTATTAAAATAAAACATTTTCTAAACATTACGTATCAACGCAATACTCTTTGAAGTAGACAATTTTGTAAGAAAAAATAGTAATCACTCTATCTGAATGTAATAGCAAGAATTGTCTTCCATAAAAATCACATCATTAGATCCTCCACCCATCCCCACCAGCAAGGGGTCAAGAAATCATACATCACACCTTTATTATTCAGGTATACTTTAAACACAGACAAACCAAGAATTTTATGCTCAAATAATTCCAGGTCTTTCTGAAATGAATATTGCCAAAGAAGTTTTTAAAAAAAGGTATCATCATCACTATCTGACTGGAGCATCTGCTGCTTTTTAGAGAGAGAGGAAGGGAAGAGAGCGAAAAGAAACATAGCCCTAGCTGGTTTGGCTCAATGGATAGAGCATTGGCCTGTGGACTGAAGGGTCCCAGGTTCGATTCCGCCCAAGGGCAAATGCCTGGGTTGCGGGCTTGATCTCCATGCAGGAGGCAGCTGATCAATGATTCTCTCTCATCATTGATGTTTCTATCTCTCTCTCCCTCGCCCTGCCTCTCTAAAATCAATAAAATATATTTTTAAAAAAATAAGAAAAGAAACATAGATGTGGGAGAGAAAAACAGATCACTGCCTTCCATATGCATCTTGACCAAGGATCGAACCTGCAACATTTGGGCATACAGGATGACAGCCAGCCAGGGCTATCTACTTATTCTTTTCAATGTAAACAGAAATAAGAGTTGTTGGGGGTTTTTAAGATCCTTAATGCACTCTAAAAATAATCATGCTCTAGGACACACACCGTTATCATCACAATCAAAGCCATTTCTTATGCTCTTAGATTCAACAAGCCATGGAAAGAAAATTAGCAGGAGATGTGATGCTGTCTGTTGCTTAGCCTTTCTCTGAGCATCCAGGGAGGTGTTACACCAAGAACATATGGTACGCCCTTGCTTTATTTAAGCAAAATAATAAAAGTGGAATAATTGTTACATTCTCTGTTCAATAATTGGTGTCCACATTTCAACTCTAAGATAACATAAATCAGAGTGCATAATGCATAATATTCAATATAACCCTTCTTGGTGACTATTCTTCCGAGTATTTTCTTTAGGAAAACAAACAAAAAACTAAAACCTAAATCACCAATACTAATATCATTCATTTCCACTTACCCTGGATTTGCCTCATTCTGCACTAATATTCTAATTCTTTGTTACAACAAAATAAGTATATTACTCAGAAACAATGGAGTATCAACCCTTAGAGGGCCTCGTGTGGTGTAAAGATTCAGTGCTCTGCTATTGGTAAGATATGTGACGATATAGAAGTTGTTTAATGATATCTAAGCCACTATTATTTTTTCAAAATTTAAAAGAGCAAAATGTTAATGATTACAGCATAAATAATAAATCCTACTTTTACACTGCAGAACTATACATCTGCATCTCAATTTTCAAAGCAGTTTTACATACAGCCGTGCCGGGGATGATCTGTCAGCCCCTAAGCCACTGCCTCCACTCTGCCTTGTGAAGTTGAGGCTGAGCCTCTGGAAACCACGTTTTTGCTTTCCCAGCTTGGCTCCGGGTTAGGCTATTCTAACAAGGAGTACTGGCTGGACGCTGAGAAGTCTGGAGGAGGAAGAAGAAACACATTCCTTCCGGGGGGCTAGCTGTCAGTCTTCTTGCTGTTCCTAAGAGCTTTGCCCTAGCTATTCTTCTTTACCCCGGGAGCAGGTTTTGTGTGGTTTTTCTTGTAGCAGGAGCCCAAACAGCCTGCAATACCCCCACCACTTGCAACCCTGTCCCACCTTCTCAGAGACACAAGCCCTAGCCTCGCCTTCAGACAGCAGAGTAGGTCTCAGGTCTATGGGGCTTTTTTTTTTTTTAATCTCTATTGTTGAAAGTACTATATAGGTCCTCCTTTCTCCCCTATTAGCCTCATCCCACCCTCTCCGGTCCCCTCCTCCCCCCAGGCCTTCACCTATGGGGGAGTGGGGGAGGGGGCAGGAGCTGCCATCTTTGTGATAGTTTTACTTAGTTAAACATGGTAAGCCTACTTGATTCCTTATACACAATATCTATGTCCAAATACCTGGTGTGGTTTCTATCTCCCAACTGAGTCCTGGTTGATTCACTAACCCTATGGGAGGCAGACGGGCAAGCATTATTGTAACCAATTCACAAATGTTCACAAAGTTGATTCTAACCCTGGGAAAGGAAAACCTGGGAGTTGAACTCATTCTTCAATCTCCCATCTTGGCACTCTTCCCATAGAAACTGCTTCCATGGGCAACCTGCAAAAAGTATTTCTCCAAGACTCTCTCTATGTGCAATCAAGACCCATAGGTCAAAAGTATGTAACATGACTCAGATAAGCATGGTTATTTAACATCGGTTCTCTCCTACAAAGCCCCAGGTGAATTTCTACATAAAAGTTCTTTCATTTCAGTCCATTCTAATAGTTTTCAGAATTTGAGTTAAGATATATTCTTATTCCTGTAGTATATATAACAGTCATGATCCATTAAAATCAAGCCCATTAAAGAATGTCAAAACCATACTTATGAGCTGATTATTTCCTGCGGAGTTATAAGAGTGAAATTTAAAAAGCAAAAGCAAAATACCAAATAAAAGGTAGTTCTTGGTACTGCATTTGCTTACTGCCAGATAGTCTATAAATATGAAAACTGATCTTGGGAGCTGCTGCTTAAGATGAAAGTAATAAACGCTTCCTGATGGGGTGCTCAGCGAGATTTTCCAGACACGGGCTTCCTCACTCTTGTGGGCCAAATAGTATGTTTTTCCTCCTGTCTGCTCAGTGAATGTGTTTCCAAAGACTGCTTTGTGTTCCTGTAAATCACAGGAATTCCTTCACAGTACAACCAGAGGACCAGGCAGCACAGCCTGATCAAGTTGGAGAAAGCCACAAATAGTTCCCAAATGGCCTCCTTCCACTACTGGCCGCCTCATGACTACAACAAAAAGTGAAAACAGAAACAGCACAAGCAAATACATCAACTTTTGTTCTTCCCTCATTTCTTTCTAGGTCACCAGGACTGAAACACAGGAAAAACAGGTTACAGGGACAATATCTTTAGTGCCTGTGCTATATAATATATTAACATATACATTCTGTATGACATCAATATAAATGTATAAATGCATATCCTATATAATAAAAACCTAATATGCTAAGTGTCTGGTCGTCCATTCAACCAATCAAAGCATAATATGCTAATGATATGCTAAGGCCGCTCAACCACTTGCTATGATGTGCACTGACCACCAGGGGGCAGATGCTCTGACCGGCAGGTTAGCTTGCTGCTGGGGTCCGGCTGTGCACCGGTGGGGTCCCTCGGCCTGGCCTGTGCCCTCTTACAATCTGGGCTGAGGGCCCCCCCACCTCCCGCCGACCCTGAGTGCACAAATTTTGTGCACCCAGGCCTCTAGTATGTATATATGTATACACATATAGCAAGAGCAAGAAAGAGAAAACTATAGATATAATTTTTCTACACTAACCAGTATTCTCAAACCATATGTTCATATGTCTCATTAGGAATTAAAGTTACCTGCTAATTTAATAGGATCAGATTTCAATTCCCTTTTGAGGCTTATCACTCACAGAACAAAGTAAGAAATGCAAAAACAAAAGGAACCCTCCCACCTCTCTTAATTACCATTATTTAAGCGCCTGTGAAAGAGCAACCTTTACTTTATAGCTCCAGCATCACAGGATTTGCCACTGAGAAACTCATGCTAAATGACCGCATCTGAGTTCTTTGTGGCTGAATCCAGCCTGCTGTGTGCGGGGCAATGTTTTATTGTAGCAACGTGCCAGATTATCCATGGAGCTTGAGCTGATGACAAGTGGCCTATTCATTACCCATAGACTAGCTTCAAGTACAGGTGGTGTCTTCCCAACTCACTACTCACATGACTAATCCCTTGCACACTTGACTTTGGAGATTATCTGATACTTTGATTCACAGAACTTAAATGTGCTGTCATAGAGCACAGGTTAAAAGGTGAAAAGTCACTAACTGTATTTTTTTAAATGTCCATCATAAAAGAAACAATATCTATGTCTTCAATCTTTAACTGATGAGATATATCTGTGAATATTCTCCCTTCATTCTGTTCAAAATGGTAACAGCAGTAACTGGGGATCATGCTAATAAAGTCAGTAGGGAATTGTCAAGACTTTGAAAACACTAAGATCCTTATATTGCAGGGTGTTTTTTTTTTTACATTGTGTGTATAAATATTAGCCTCTAGGGGGAACTCTAGGCTCTTCACCTTAATTTCTCTAAAGGCTATGTCAGGAAAAGAGGAGAAATCTCCAATTCTCTAAGGGGAATGATCTCACTGGTCAGATTCCAGGACATTGATTGGAGCATGCTTTATAGGACTGGAGCTTTCGGGGGGGGGGGGGGGAGGGGGGGGGCTAAAAGTCAGCCTAAGTGGAAAAGACTGACAGAAGTCAGAAGGGAGGGAGACTGGCGGGGGGGGGGGGGGGCAGTTACTAGAGAGAGATGGGATAGGGCTGAGTGGAGGTGGGTAAAGGGGCCTATAAGGGACATTTGAAATAATGTCAACAATACATTTTCTAAAATAACAAATACATAAATAGATAGATAAAAATCAGCATAAAAAATTACGTTTTTCTTCATCCTCTATTCCTTTCACAGAGCAAGCTGACTGAGTCACTGTGCTGGCAATCTCCTCTCTTTCTCTTTCTGTATATCTATATACATATACATATATAAATATGTGTGTATACACATATATGAATATAGCAATATTCACAAATACCTGAGGTTATCTGATGACTGCCTTTGCTGAGCCATCCATGTCCAGGTTTTTGAGGGCAAATATTATGCAAAGGAATATTTGGCATTCCTGATGCACTTACCATGTCACAGCACTCTAGATCTCTCTTCAGCTGCTAGAAGTATGCAGGAATATTCTAGAGTGTTTATTTTTAAACTGCACAGAATAGCATTAAGTACTTTTGTGACTTTGGGCATCTCACCTTGTTCTATGAGTTTAGAAATGTAAATGGTTTCTGAAGTGCTTTCTGGCTCCAAAATGTTATGCATTTTATCTCCATCAGTTTCTTTCCAATGCTAAGTGAAATTTAGTTCAACAACTCTTGGCAGTCTGAGTAATTTGCCTACTGGGTGATTTCAATGGCATAATGCCATTCAAGGTCATGGAGCAAAACCCCAAACATCTAGCAAAGCACATAAGAAAGAACTCAGGTCAGATGCATATGACCAGTTGGTTGCAGAGACTGGGAACACAACAGCCATAAACAACTTAAACAGGCAAAGCTCAAGAGAAAAGCTGCCATGTACCTTTAATCCAGCATACTGGATAACATGGGCGACGAGCTTCTTAGAGTCCTGGGACTTGGGCTCAGCAACTGTGTCTGCTGACTCTTACATCTACACATTCGGTGGAATGCACCGACACTCGGCATAAATCATCTTCCTGCCTGTGCTAGCAGCTTTTCATCCTCCAACCATGCAGCGATCCAGAACAGGGCTGGATGAGCACAACTCATCTAAGTGTAGGAGGAACAAGATTTTCACGGAAAAAGCAGAGTAAGAGAATTCTTGTCTCCTCCCCTCACCACCCCCCGACATGGAGCTCTCACCATTTCCATTTTGTACATTTTATGTATCTGGACACTCAAGGAATAAACTGGCTAGAATAATTCAGGCAAAGGACAGAGGAAAAAAATAGAATCATGAATTCCTGTTTTCCCTAACTATCAAAATGAATTGTCATTATGGAAAGTAGACCAAAGAAAGATCTTAAATGCATTTAATCTGATGTCTTCACTTTACAAACTAGGAAACTATCACTCAAAGAGGTCCAAGCCTTCACTGGAATGCTTTTTATTTTGGGCTTACTGTAGATGCTATTATGCAAATGGAAAATCCTGCTTGTGCAACTCCAGAGTTTAGAGAAGAAAGTGAAAGTACACCTAGCATTAGCCTACTGTAGCAGCTATCTATTTCTGCAGAGCAAAACATCTGGCTATTTAGTGGATTAAAATAATAGCAATGCATTATTCTTCATGATTCTGAGTTGATGGTGCAGTTCTGTTCATTTCACCTGGGCTCACTCAGGGGGCCGGTCAGCTCGAGGCATGGCTGGTGGCAGATGCTCTACAATGGCCTCGCTCCCATACCTGGGGCCTCCTCTAGGATGGCTAGAACAGCTGTAACTTCTTGGACTCTCTCCATGCCATCTTTTCTCTGGGCTTTTTACATGATGCTAGACATACTCCATGAGGACAAAAGTAGGAGTTGTAAGTCCCTTTATGTCACTTCTGCTGCATTCTACAGGTCAAGGTAAGTCACAAGGACAGACCAGACTCTAGAGGTGGGAAAGTAGACTCCACCTCTTTTTTAAAAAATATATTTTATTGATATTTTACAGAGAGAGGATGGGAGAGGGATAAAGAGTTAGAAACATCGGTGGGAGAGAAACATCGATCAGCTGCCTCCTGCACACCGCCCACTGGGGATGTGCCTGCAACCAAGGTACATGCCCTTGACCGGAATCAAACCCAGGACCCCTCAGTCTGCAGGCCAACGCTCTATCCACTGAGCCAAACTGGTTAGGGCAAGACTCCACCTTTTTACAGGAGGAGCTGCAAAGAATCCAGACATGTGATATGGAAGCAACCTAGGTCTCCATCCATAAATGACTGGATAAAGAAGATGTAGTCTATATCAACAAAATAATATTAGTCATCCATAGAAAAGAATGAAATTATGCCACATATAACAACATGGATGGACTTAGAGGGTATTATACTAAGTGAAATAAGTCAAAGAAAGACAAATACTGTATCATTTCACTTAAATTTGGAATCTAAAAAAAAAGTAAACAAATAAACAAAACAAAACAGGTATGCCCATCTATCTATGCAGTTGTTATTTTATATAGTTTTTTTGCATGTGCTATTTTCTATGGATATTCTTTGGGTGTCATCCTGGTTGCTTGCTCTTTACCTCAGCTACTTTATCCTATGGCTCACTAAGTCTAGTTGGTTTTTTCTCCTGAGTTTAGCTACAATTCAACCACTTCTCTCCATTCTGCTGCCAGGATGCTGATTCAGCCACCATCATCTATTCTACTTGCTCAGCCCAATCCCCTTTTGTCCATATTCCACAAAGTAGCTGGAGTGATCATTTAAAAATACAAATAGGATTATACTTCTTAACTACTTAAAGCATTTCAGTGGTTTCCTAAATCAGATAAAATTAAATTATCCTAAAATAAAATTGAATTAAAATACCTTCAACTGATACCTAAAGACCCTACAGGTATCCCCAGACTAATCCCTAACAAAGGTCATGAATAGTTTGAGTAGGTGGGATGGGCACTGCCAGTTGTCCAACTCTTTCATTTTGCCACTTCTTCCTTACTGCCAGACCCCCAACTTTGTTAGGGTTGGCAATTTCCCCAGCTTTCCTTGTAGTTAGAGTTGACTGCCAGATTTCAGTCAATAAGATGAAAATGGATGTATATGCTGAGGGACTTCCTTCAGGTTTCCAATTGAATATCTTCTCAAAGATGCTTTCCTAATTACCATTTATAGGATTAAATTCTCTCCTATTAATTTCTGTCTCAGAGTCCTATTTTGCCATAGCATTGATTGCAATGTGTAATTAGATAATGAATGTGTTGGCTGGTTTGCATCTGACTCCTCTGCAGGTTCTGTGAGAGTAATGAACACTTACGCCTGATTTACAGCTGTGTGTTGTCACCTCTCACAGTAGTCAGATTTAGTGGACAAGAGAATAAATAAAATAATAGGTTCTGTAAGTTTTTATCAACATTACGAACTATATTATAAGTCCATTATGTCAGCAGACATTTGTCTCACTATATTTTGTTAAGGTATCATGCTTGGTGATGTGAGAAATATAACAGTAAACACGGCAGGCCCTTAAATGCATACACTGATGTAAAAATAACCATAAAGGGCAGCAGGTGACATCAATATGGCAGAGATGCTGTGTGAGCTCAGGGAGAGGGAAACCCCTAATGATTGTAGTGTTAGGAACATATCCTGGGAGGTTATCTAAGTTGACCATGAAGCTGAGCATCATTGCAATGGAGGTAGAAGATGAGGGTGATTGGGGGGGGGGGGGGAGCGGAGAGCAGCCCAGACAGAGAAAAACTCCAAAAGCACTTCCCAAAAGTGCAGGTTGGTGTGAGGATAATAAGTACCTCATAGAAAAAAAAAAAGGAAAAGAAAGAAAAAAAAGAAAGAAAAAGGAAAACATATGCCAAGTAAGTATATCTTTCCTAGTTGTATGCTTCTTATAACACTTTACTTGAGGCAGCAGCTGGTAAGGACCCAGATTGGTCTTAGGAGTAAGGAAAACCGCGCTTGAATAAGGCTAATTTAAGAAAACACACTATAGAGATGGAAGAGAGAAACTGGAAACAGGATATGCAGTTCTGCACAAATTCTATCAAAATCTTCACTGGGGGGTGGTGGTATGTAAGAGGTGGGAGTAGTTAATACAAAAATCACATATGTCCAAATTGGGAATCAGTAAAGACAGAAAAGAAATCAGTTAGTTATAAAGGTAAGAACATTGATTAGACATTTAACAGAAAGGTAAAACAAGAAAAATGAAGCAAATATAGTTTTAGAATCAATTTTAGTTACCTGTGAGAGAGTTTAGTATTACGCACACATGGACATGTACACACACACACACACACATGCACATACATACATTCATGGCAGATTTTAAAATTATTATAAATATGTGTTGCAGTGAACTATGTAATTCCAATTGTGCATGTGGTTGACATAAGTGGAAAGGATTATGTGGCATGTATGTGAGCATATGGGAAGTCATAAAGTATCCTATCTAATAATAGACAAACATGGTAATTGACCATACCTTCACTACGCCCCCATTGACTAATCAGCGTGATATGCAAATTAACCAACAAAGATGGAAGCTAATTTGCATATACTGGCTGGGAGCAAAGACTGAAGAGACCGTAGAAGGAAGGCAAGCAATGGAGCCGAGGTTGCGGAGACGGGTGGGAGAGAAGCGGCAGAGAAGGGTGGGGTAGGAGCAGCAGAGATGGGCGGGGTAGCAGCGGCAGAGACGGACAGGGTAGCAGCAGCAGAGACGGGAGCGAAGCCCTATTTTTGCAGGAATCTTCCTGCAATGGGCGTCTAGTATTATATATAATTACATAGAACTATATTATTTTCTATGTATATATTCATACATAGATACTCATATATCTCAAAATACATTATATGTATCACAGACTACTCTTAACCCTTGTGTCATGGACCCTCACAATGCCTCTGAGGGTAAATCATATTATTATTCTGCTGAACATTTTATAAATATGGAAGTAAACCAGCAGTTCTCAACCTGTGGGTCGCGACCCCTTTGGTGGTCAAACGACCCTTTCACAGGGGTCGCCTAAATGCATCCTGCATATCAGATATTTACATTACAATTCATAACAGTAGCACAATTATAGTTATGAAGTAGCAACGAAAATAATTTTATGGTTGGGGGTCACCACATGAGAAACTGTATTAAAGGGTTGTGGCATTAGGAAGGTTGAGAACCACTGAAGTAAACGGATAGAGATGATATAACTTGCCTAAAGAAATAGGGTCAGCTAATGCTCAACGTCAAACAGAACCAGGATTTCAAAACTCACTGAGTCCAGGGGACTTCCCATTACATTTAGGACAGCTCGAAGACATCTTGCCTTGTAGCAGGTAGAAGAATGAGTAAGGTGGTGTCTCATATATAATATCGCCCTAGATTTATACACCACATTTCTTCCAGAGGCTTTTCAGATACGGTCTCATTTGTCTTCCAACAGCACTGAAAGGTAAGTCAGAGCAGGTAGGTTCATCTGCATTCTCTGAGACAGATTATCTGAGGGAGGAAAGCGCGAAGTCACAGTGAACCGCTAGCTCTGCATTCTTCAGACTGGAATCCGAGTGGCTGTTTGCCTCCCAGGGCTCTGTCGACTAATCTGGGTCACAGGTTGGGGAGATGCCAGAAAAGGAATATAATTCTGTTATTTCATTGTTACTCTTTCTCATATCTCTCTCTCTTGTGCCTCTGCCTATAGATATGAAAGGACAGGTAACAGGAGCTTAAATGAGATTTTTTCTGTTGCTCCAAATTGATGATTAACATTTGCTTAATGCTAATAAGTATCCCATGTTCTAAAGATAACTGCAGACAATAAGGGCTTATTCTCATCTTCAGAGCTTCCTAAGGTGGCTGAAGTAGTCCTACTACCCCCATACATTTACTCTGCTGACGTTTTTTACCTGTCCTTTAAAAAGAAATTGAGTAAGGAGAGAGCAAAGAAGTTATCAAGTGCCATAGATTCTTGGCCTAATGCAGCGGTTCTCAGCCTGTGGGTCGCGACTCCTTTGGCAGCCGAACAACCCTTTCACAGGGGTCGCCTAAGACCATCCTGCATATCAGATATTTACATTACGAATCATAACAGTAGCAACATTACAGTAATGAAGTAGCAACGAAAATAATTTTATGGTTGGGTCACAACATGAGGAACTGTATTTAAAGGGCCAGAAGGTTGAGAACCACTGGCCTAATGGGAAGTAAAATCTCCTCCTGTCAAACAAGCTAAATAAGGGGAATCTGAGAGAATTACTTAATAGAGATGGGGATTCTAGTACCTCATTGATTTCCCTTAGTACTGAGTATTCCTGATCTTCCCTGTATTATCTAAGAAGAAGGAAAGGGAACTGACAAAAGACAAGAGAGAAGGAGGTGATTTCAGTATTTCAGCTTATACTTTCAGTATTTGGTTTTCACTGTCAAGAGGATACCTTCCTTGGAAGAGAGCGGAACTGGAACCATCCTATCAGCACCTCAGAGAAAAGGACTGCTCGCCAGGTGAAGGGCCTCAGGTCGCAAGAGATACATGAACAGGATCAGGTTCACGAGACTGTGCAGAAGGGAAGCCCCCACCGAGCTCTCCAACAAACTCATGCATGCCCCCCCCCCCCACCCCTCCCCGAGACAGCCAACAGTGCAGTAACAAGAGAGGGATGGACAGCCTGGGAAACGGCAGTTGTCAACAAAGAGGAAACTCACAAGAGCTCCAATCAGGAACAACCATTCTTTTTTCTTTTTCTTCCTATCTCAGCACACAAAACAGAGTGAGAGGAAGAATGTCCAAAGGCTGACCAGTCAATCCTCCTCTGGCTCCCAGGTAAGGAACTGGCAGGCAGAGTAGACAAGAATGTCACACTCCCCTCCCCATGAGGTTGGAGGGGATGTTTTGTAAACAATAACATTGGACTTTCCAACTGGCCAAAATTTGAGGAATGA
The DNA here is from genome assembly GCF_964212035.1 of Myotis nattereri. Taxonomy (NCBI): domain Eukaryota; kingdom Metazoa; phylum Chordata; class Mammalia; order Chiroptera; family Vespertilionidae; genus Myotis; species Myotis nattereri. The sequence continues at coordinate 60,148,359 of NC_138080.1, read as the reverse complement.
GAGATAACTTGAGAGTCATGGTATCTGCCTAGGATGTCTTAAGGGATCTGCTACCCACCTGGGAAGAGAAATCTGACGTAACACAACAGGGGAGCAAAGACTGGTGAAAAATAAAACCATTTCATGTTTGTTCCCTACTGAGTATACACAGATGTAAAAATCAACTGAGACCAGGAAGGGTTTAGCAGTGAAAAAAGAATATTATTTATGCTTCTCTATGGAGATGATTTACTACAATAAAAACAACCCATAAGCAACAGGCAGAAGAAGAAATACAATGAAGGGGATGTTCACAGTCCATGGTTTCAGCAGAACCTGCAGTTTTCAGATTCCTGCCTTTACACTCAGATGTGAACAGTGTACAGCAAAGAATCTGAAAAGGTTTACACTTAACACTACGAAGAACATTTACTTCAGACATGCAGCTACATCAATTAAATGCGATGAGTATTCACAACATTATTCATTTCACCCAGCAGCTCATTATAATGCATGCGCAAAAGCAGCCAAGATTCAGTGAGGCAACAAACCACAACGCATCCTTATAAATCACCCATCACTATTTTTAAAAAATATTAAATCTTTACAATGTTCTTCTCCAAATTACTAATAATGGTCAAAATAATCAATTATTTTCCCACTTACTCAGAGAAATTTCCATTTGATCTAGCATCCTGATTATACAAATTGATCCCACAATTACCTTCATTCAAAAATAATTTTAAAAGATGCTTTCCAACTTTAGAAAGTGACAATCATAATTTTTGCATACTTATTAAAGAATAAATGGTTCTAATACAAGCAGCTATTTTTTTAATTTAAGAGATCGTTAATTAAGTTGCTGCATGACAATAAGGTAAACCACAGAAATTAAAAAGAAGAAATAAAATGCAACATGATTATAAAATGACTATTTAGTGTTATGTAAGCAAATTGTCACTCAATAATCCATGTGCAGCTTAGAATATTGCTCATGGTGGCTGATGCAATACAAGTAAGAATTCAATTCAGTTCAACTGAATAAATATTTCCTTAATACAGCCTGTGAGGGATACAATGTGTTTAGGGTTGATGTTGACTCAGAAATGCCAAGATAAATAAGACATAGTCAATAAGGAGAAAAGAGTGGAACAAATATAAATGTCCTAAAGCTTGAAAGTATCACCATCAGCAAAATGCTAGGTAACAAACAATGCATTTCCTGACTAAAGCAAGTCATATATGCTGTATCAGTCAGGGCCTAGTAAGAAACAGATGGCAAACACAAAATGTTTTAACTGAAGAGGATTAAAGAAAGGAACTGCTTAGACAGGCATGGGAGGGTCAAATGATTCAAGAAGATCCAGGAGCCCTAGCCGGTTTGGCTCTGTGGATAGAGCGTCGGCCTGCGAACTGAAAGGTCCCAGGTTCAATTCTGGTCAAGGGCACATGCCCAGGTTGTGGGCTCGATCCCCAGTGGGGGACTTGCAGGAGGCAGCCGATCTATGATTCTCTCTTATCATAGATGTTTCTATCTCTCTCTCATTCTTCCTTTCTCTCTAAAATCAATAAAAATATATATTTTTTAAAAAACACAACAACACAACACAAATGTATAAAAAAAGAAGAAAAACAAGAAGAAGATCCAGAAAAGCATCTGGGTATCATGGACCCTGAGGAAAAAGATACCAAGATACCTACTAAGAAGGGCTCCCAGGAGCTAACTGGGCTCAAATTTAAAAAACAGAGCTTAGCAGTCATTTCTACACCGTGGCTCTCACACAAACTGCATTTTAGAGAGAATCCTCTACTGAATTATGTACTTCTGCACTAAACTGCTGGCCTGCACTATGTTTCTCCATCTGAGCCTGCCCTCATGAAGAGTTCCTGGAATCCTATTTCAACCAATAGGACTGAGGCTTTCCCCATCCAATCAGAGCTGCAGAGCTATATCCCCCCCCCCCCCCCAGCAGCATCTTCACCAACCAACCAGAGCACTCCATTCTGACCAATCAGAATAGAGCCTTTTGGACCAATCAAACTGTGAGGATTTAAAGTCCTCATTTGCATGAGAATGGACCAATCAGGGATGAGGGACTGGAACTTCTGTCTATATGTCAGTTTCCCTCTGGTTCTGAGAGCGCACTTTCTGTTTCTACCAAAGACTAAAAGGTGCATTTCCAGGGCTGGAGCTGAAACACTGGAACTGAAACACAGAAGATGTCTCACTGGAGCAGAGCAGACCCGCACAGAGAACAGTAGGTGAGCTGAGCAGACCCACACAGAGAACAGTAGGTGAGCTGAGCAGACCCGCACAGTGAACAGTAGGTGAGCTGAGCAGACCCGCACAGAGAACAGTAGGTGAGCAGAGCAGACCCACACAGAGAACAGTAGGTGAGCTGAGCAGACCCACACAGAGAACAGTAGGTGAGCTGAGCAGACCCGCACAGAGAACAGTAGGTGAGCTGAGCAGACCCGCACAGAGAACAGTAGGTGAGCTGAGCAGACCCGCACAGAGAACAGTAGGTGAGCTGAGCAGACCCGCACAGAGAACAGTAGGTGAGCTGAGCAGACCAGCGCAGAGAACAGTAGGTGAGCTGAGCAGACCCGCACAGAAAACAGTAGGTGAGCTGAGCAGACCCGCACAGTGAACAGTAGGTGAGCTGAGCAGACCCGCACAGAGAACAGTAGGTGAGCAGAGCAGACCCGCACAGAGAACAGTAGGTGAGCTGAGCAGACCCGCACAGAGAACAGTAGGTGAGCTGAGCAGACCCGCACAGAGAACAGTAGGTGAGCTGAGCAGACCCGCACAGAGAACAGTAGGTGAGCTGAGCAGACCCGCACAGAGAACAGTAGGTGAGCTGAGCAGACCCGCACAGAGAACAGTAGGTGAGCTGAGCAGACCCGCACAGAGAACAGTAGGTGAGCTGAGCAGACCCGCACAGAGAACAGTAGGTGAGCTGAGCAGACCCGCACAGAGAACAGTAGGTGAGCTGAGCAGACCCGCACAGTGAACAGTAGGTGAGCTGAGCAGACCCACACAGAGAACAGTAGGTGAGCTGAGCAGACCCACACAGAGAACCGTAGGTGAGCTGAGCAGACCCGCACAGAGAACAGTAGGTGAGCTGAGCAGACCCGCGCAGTGAACAGTAGGTGAGCTGAGCAGACCCGCACAGAGAACAGTAGGTGAGCTGAGCAGACCCGCGCAGAGAACAGTAGGTGAGCTGAGCAGACCCGCGCAGAGAACAGTAGGTGAGCTGAGCAGACCCACTCAGAGAACAGTAGGTGAGCTGAGCAGACCCGCACAGAGAACAGTAGGTGAGCTGAGCAGACCCGCACAGAGAACAGTAGGTGAGCTGAGCAGACCCGCGCAGTGAACAGTAGGTGAGCTGAGCAGACCCGCACAGAGAACAGTAGGTGAGCTGAGCAGACCCGCACAGAGAACAGTAGGTGAGCTGAGCAGACCCGCACAGAGAACAGTAGGTGAGCAGAGCAGACCCGCGCAGAGAACAGTAGGTGAGCTGAGCAGACCCGCGCAGAGAACAGTAGGTGAGCTGAGCAGACCCGCACAGAGAACAGTAGGTGAGCTGAGCAGACCCGCACAGTGAACAGTAGGTGAGCTGAGCAGACCCGCACAGAGAACAGTAGGTGAGCTGAGCAGACCCGCACAGAGAACAGTAGGTGAGCTGAGCAGACCGGCGCAGGCGGAACAGAGCTATCTAGCCAGAGAGGGCCTGGCCCCAGGACCACCTCACCCCAGGGCCTCCTAACAACCATGCTGTTGTGCTGTACCACAGTTGTGCTGTTTGCTCTGAACAAAGACCCCTTCTTCACAGCACCCCAAACTGGGCATTCCTGTTGGTGCTGAATTCTCACTGATGACCTTCAGTTGACATCCTGTAGCCACAGTAATTGGTCTTCCTCACCCCTAGGGGGAAGGGATAAGGGAAGGACCGTGTTTACTAGGGACCTGCTGAGAGATGGGCCAGAAGTAGTGCTGCAGGACTGAACAGGAACTGTGGAAAGAGGAAAATAGCCAATTCCAAACAGAGCTAGGCTTAGGAGTGGGAATGGAGGCTGGACATGTCAGATTTCTCTCTCCTCCCATACTCTGATCGCCAGCAGGGCTGCACCTTGGCTAGGCCCCATTGAAAGCTGAAAGCAAGGGAGCTCAAGGTCCTGAGATTAGAGAGGCCTGAGCAGGAAGGAGACAGATGGAGAATAATGGCTGTGGTGGGGCAGGCACAGTCAGGGCAAACAAAATAGCCAGCTTATGTGTGTTAATGTGGAATTTAAGATACAGTAAACCGGACTTGCCTTAATTGATACTTTGAGGTTTCAAAAACCTGTTTTCACAATGAATGAGGTGCAACATGGAATATAGAAAACTTAGAGATTAAAAAAATAGGTATTAAAATGCTGCAGTCCCCAAATATATCCAACATTCGACATGCAGAGTCCATATCACAAATCATACATTTGAAAAACAAGTGCCATATTGCATGAGCTTCCTTATTCCTAGTGCTGCTTGGAAAGGGCTATATAGATCAAAGCTTCTTTGGTAAAAGAGGCATCTTCTCATCCTTAGTTCCACACTGACATCCTTAACTCCACCTTTCCTTGTTTTTAGACAATGAATCTGTCACACAGTATTCACTTAAGTGACAATTTATCCTATATACTTTTGTTGATTCAGGAAACATAGAAAATATAGAGTGCTAGAAAATGTAATATATAATTCTGATTAAATGAAATATTGATATTAAGGACAAGAGATGGTTAGTGTATTTAGGATAAGAAAAAAGAGAGTCAATCTTGAGAGCTGCATATTTGACTCAAGGAGGGCTTTAGCCCAATATTTACATCATCATAGCTTCCTGTTAAAGAAGTTTTGGTGGAGAGACTAAGATGTTTGAAAGCTTGGGAGATTTTTTTTTTATTGTTGACCCTTGACTACGAACAGACCCTTCTCAGTAATGATTGGCTTTTGAGATAACCATTAAATTCCTTAGAATGTTGATAGCCATAGTTCCTATCATCAGTCAACTTCTTGCTCTTCTCATTTCTTATATCTCAAAAACTGTGAAGCTTTTGCCAGTGGGAAAGGAACAAGGCCATGGTCCTTATCACGAATGAGTAGTGATAATAAAGAGGCATGTTACAGACTTTCCTTGGAATGTACTAGCTACACCTCTAGGTCATAGGAACAAGGAACACAGAGATTCTGCCAGCAATCTTGGGAGGATTCTGGTCATGCTGGCTGGTTGATGGCATCGATTTCTGTCAGGAGATTATTTCTGGGGGATAATGACACAGAACATAAAAGAGAGATACAGAAAAATAATTACTCTGATATCTTAGTCTTAGGTGCAAATGTTAGCTCTTAATTATAATCTAGGTACATAAAAATAAGATGAAGTTCTATCTGGTAGGTGATTTGATCTAAACAGAAATCATCATAGAAAACACAAAAATCAAATATTAACTGGCCAATTATATTAGAGGTCGTCATAATTAATAAGGCCCAATAATTAGTGTGGCACGATTTCATAAAGCTCTATAAATAAGCCAATAATTTATAGTGGTAATAGGTACTATATAAGCACATTTAGAAAAAAAAGAATATTCACTGAGATTATTTAAAAGGTTGGGGGTAAACACCTCTTTTGTTGATTTTTCATTTATGAATAGATAATATCAATCTCTGTGCTCTGGCAGGCTGTCATTCAAAACCATGTTATCTGAAAAGTATTGATGGACTACTTACAGTTTCTAATTCCAAGAAGTACAAGGTTATGAATACAGTAAATGTTAATGCAGTTTTAAAAAATACTTTGGACCAATCCTTAAACCAACAACATTTATTAACACAAGGATTTACATTTTTAGGTTTTCTCTCATGGAAAATGCTGATTAGACAGCTAATAACCTTCCTCAACCAACTTTTTTTTTTTAATCCCTGTGAGAATATTCACTTTACGCCATGCCAAGGTCCCTGGTCTTGGCTTCACTAAATGCCATAATTTCTTCTTAAACCACATGAGAACCCAAGAGGAGATATGATGATTTATATCATAAAACAGAAGTATCTGCGTTTGGAATGTTTCTAATTTGCTTCTCTAGGATGAATGTCCTATATCTATTTATTAATTAACATTTTAGATTAGTTAGTTCATCTATGTGAATATATATATATATATATATATATATATATATATATATATATATGCAGTTATTAGGGGATGTCTAATTTAACTCCATTAACTCCTTTTCCTCCTAGTTATTTTCATATCCATCTAGACATAGAGCTCAATAGCTCTTATATAGTTAACTACTGCATGATTTTTCCTACCTTGGTTCAAGCAGATTAAAGATGGAAAAGTAAAATTTCTTTAGAACACAATTTCCTGGAACTTCCTCTAATTCTCAAACTCAAACTTTATGTATAATTTCTAACAGATATTGTCCAGCAGTAGTAAAAAAAATTATATGGATGGAACTTTGTGTGCCAGGAACTGCTAAAGGCTGGGTATGACTAATACCCTAAACTTATGAGGAGGATTCTATTCCTGTCTCCATTTTACAGAAGAGAGAAATGAAGCTTTATTGATGTTATTGAACTTGCTCAAGGTCACATGGTTAGAAACTAGTAGTGTCAGGACTCAAACTCAGATCTCCTTGTCACCAAGGTTTGTATTCTTTACCTTACATTCTACTGCCCCCAATTAATGCATGAATTATAAACCCCACTGAGTCACACTAGAGATGTTCGGCTGAAAGTTTCAGAATTTGTGCCAGTTCCTGGCTCTGTCACTATAATGGGATTAGAGATCTACCCTTGCTATGCATTGTATGTAGATTATGTATTTTGCTAGAACCCTATGTGTTCTCAGGGCTGGGGGAATTATGGTTTGGTCATCCCATATGAGTTTAATACTGAACTAACAACAGTGAAGCATGGTGTACTGCCATGCCATGTACATCAAATGAATGAATGAATAAGGAGCAGCCTACCACCCAGTATATGTGCTGTCCTTCTCTATTAAGATACCCAAACAAACAAAAGGCCGACCATTGTCTGAAGCAACCCTTCTACTGAGCCATGCTGCCTCTGCAACCACACGAGCTTTCTAAGACTGAACAACAGAAGTCATTTACAAATACAAAATACCCCATTACAACACAGATCACTGCTTCCGGAATTGAAACAGCCTATTCCTCCCTCATACATCTTCCAAAGAACATTATAAAACAAAGTCATAATTATAATAAGAAAGGATTTGTATCTCTAATTCCAAACATTGAGTTAAATTTTGGTATTTTCATAGTACCATTATCAACTTAAATTCACTGTCTTCAAACCCCCAAAATAATTTTTTTTCTAATATTCAACATTTTGGACAATGGCATCTCCATTCCTTCAGCCATGAAATATTAGTAATTAATGTATTTTTCTTTCATGTTCAGTATAATAACTGATGCCTATATAGCATATAACCATTTACAAAACCAAAATTGTGCATATCCATTTATTTATTTGTTCAGAAACCACATAATCTGAAAGACAGTAAGGCTACAAAGTGGTCAAGATACTACCTTTAATTCAAAAGGCGTATCATCTAGTTAAGGAGGCATGCAAGGAGACAAGGTGTTCAAACTATTAAGTGAATACTGGAGTGTATGTCTGTACAAACTCTTATGGGATCAGAGAAAATGATGACCTAAGTGAATAAAAACGGACATCAAGGAGTGCTTCCCAAATAAATTGCATAGGACACAATAGGAAGATGAATGTAAGAAGAGAACTGGTGAAAGGGAAAAGACTGACAGCAAAGGAAGAGAGACACGACGGATGTTCAATCGCTCAGAAAAACAAGCCCTTTGGGGAAATGTGCGACTCCACATGAGTGCAGGGAGTAAAAGATGGCATTTGCTGGACAACAAGCCTGGGTCATGTCAAGAAAAGTCCTGTATGCCAACCTAAGGAGCTTGGACATTTCTCCATAGGTGTGACAGGAGGAAGGGAAAGAGGTGGGAGGAGGAAGAGGAGGAAATAAAAGGAAGGAAGGAAGGAAGGTGGTAGGGAAGTAAAAAAGAAAAGGAGGGAGAAAAATGAGGGGATCTTGGAATTTTTCAGCTCACCCAGAGTATCCAGGGGTTACTTTCGCTCTGGAGCACCTGATCTAAAGTAGCACATGAACTCTTGTGCATGTTCTGATACTTCCAAGAGACACCGAAGCTGTTGAGAATCACACCTCATATCCTAAGGAGGGCTTCTTCCTCCCATGCTTCCAGGAAAAACAAAATCCTGGTATATCAGACAATGTTTCATTGGCCTGGCTTAGGTCACATGCCTAGGAAATTTATGATAGAACATACTGAGATACCACTAGTAACAGATACAGTGGTTAATTAATTAATTAGACAATACCAAAGTTTCCATTCATGCTCACATCTATATCTCCATCTATTAATGAGAAAACTTGACACCCAAGACTAAATGCTCAAGGTCGCTGATAACCAACACTCAAACCCAAGTTTGTTCATCTACAATGTCCATGTTCTAGATAGTTATAAAAATGCCTTCATTCTAGTCAATTACCAGCTTGGGACAATGTCCAAATACATGCTCTAAAAATTACCCATTTTCACCTGGCCAGCATGGCTCAGTGGTTGAGCGTCAACCTATGAACCAGGATGTCATGGGTTTGATTCTCATGTCTGGGTTGTGGGCTCGATCCCCAATGTGGGGCGTGCAGGAGGCATCCGATCAATAATTCTTTCTCATCATTAATGTTTCTATCTCTTTCTCCTCCCTGCCTCTCTGAAATCAATAAAAATATATATTTTTTTAAATTACCCACTTTCATGAAGCTCACCAACTACTACACAATGAGTCCCTGTGGAATTTGTCCAGAGTTCTAAACTCTTTTAGATGTTCCTTAAAAACAAGTCACATTGATAAAACTAGTTCAGACTAAACAGATTCCAAGTCTTATATCTACATAATATAATGCTGTGCATTAAAAGGAAATTTAAAAAAATATAATAAAGGCATCAAATATCACTTGGATTTGGTTCTGTAAGTGTAGAGAGGTTTGGAAGGCATTTCAGTGGTGGGCAAATTTCCCTCCCCAAGTCGCTCCTTCATTTCCAGTCTGGCTTCTGACAGTCAGTGAGAATGTGTGCCTCTGATTGAGCAACTTGAGACATTCCCAAGGACAATAAATAAGGCAGATGACATCCTTTCATTCCTAGAGCCGTTTTCTAGCACTGGAAGTGAACACAGTTACTGTATTCCACTCATTCCTGCCGCCGAGACGTCACCACAGAGTGTGTCACATGATGGCTGAAGAGATTCTCCATCTCAGCCCTGAACCAGATGCTAGCCTCTGTATCTGCCTATAGATAAATAAAATACAGGGACATGCAGTGCACTTCTCTTCTGAACTTGAAATATAGGGGGTTTTATGTAAAATAAATCATTTCTCCACCCCCTTTCACCCCCCTCACCCCCGAAAACAGGATCCTCTCAAACAGCCACAGGCTCTAACAATTCCCATTTGGAAAATATGACTGTATGTTATGCAACTTAGAAGAAAGAACTCTGATGGAAGAGGCAAGACCTACATGTGTCATAAATTCTATTTTTGCATCTATATTGAATGGATTGGTGCCCTTTCATAAAGTGGAAAGTGTTGGAGAAGATGAATAGAGTAACAACGTTTGACCTTTTCAGGTGCTGAAAACCTAAGATCATAAATCTCAAATACTTAGAGAAAAGATACATCTTACTAAAATCGTTAGAATCGCTCCCTTTGAGACCTAAAGATTTACAAGTAAAAACACCCTTGTGGTAAAATGTAATAGGCAGTAAATATTATTTACCGTGTTATTTACGGTCATTTAAAATGCAGCGTTTAAGAAGAGTGCCACCTCTCTGGAGCGAAGCATACTGGTTCATGTCCAAGCACTTCTACTTAGGACTTTCTTACCCATCTGTGCCTCGGTTTTCTCATCTGGAAAATGGACATGATACTAATAGTACCTGTCTCTTCGTATTTTGTGAAGATTAAATGAGCAAATATGTAAAGCCTAGAGAACAATGTGTGATACAGATTAGTGCTATTAAGTAAGGGATTGCTGTTTTTATAATAAGGCTGATGATGATTTCTTATTAAAAATATAAATAAAACATATTTAAATATAAATATGTAAGGTAAAGATTCATTTAGAAAATACTATCTTTTATCATATACCCAATGGGAGTCTTTCTGCAGTTATTGTTAAAGCAAACAAAAAATAAAATAAAACTTTTTTCCAAAGTTAATTATGATATTAAAATATAAATATGATGATCATCATCATAATATTAAGAGCAGCAGGAATAGCTAAGTAAGAGAAATAAAAACTAATTATTTAAGCTACTGTTTGACAGTGGTTTCTAGACAATATAAATCTTGTCACTTTCCCTTAATTCCATGCACCTATCTCCAAATGATTGCTAGATATTTCCACATAGATATCCCACCTACATGTTAAATTTATCATATCAAAAATCAAATTGGCATAAAGGCTGTGTATTTCTCATCTATTTATGTTTTGTTAATACATGCAACATTTATAGAATAAGTATACAGACATTTAAGTGAATTAATAACTTGTGACATGACTAAACATGGTATAGCAAATAATTTCTAGGAACTTCCAATTCGAAGAAATAGCATTAAAAAACATAGTTCTTCTCCTCCCTTAAATATTTTTATCTTGATCAGCATTCTGGGATATCACGATGACTTGACCACATAGCTCCTGAAGGTCAGTACATTGATACTGAAGTCTCATATGCTGTATATAACTCAGCTAACCTGAGACAGGTACCAAACAATCTTATCTAATAAAGAGGGAATATGCAAATTGACCCTCATGCTGTCGCAAAGATGGTGGCGCCCACAGCCAATAAGGAGGGAATATGCTAACTGACTGGCCCGCCCTCAAAGATGGAGGTGCCCACAGCCAATAAGGAGGGAATATGCTAATTGACTGCCATGCCCTCAAAGATGGTGGCGCCCACAGCCATAAGATGGCAGCACCCAGTCCCCTCAGCCCAGCTGCAGCAGGCATGGGGCAAGGCCAGGCAAGCCCTGCATGCCTGCCTCTGGAGTCCCCCAATCCCCTCAGCTCCCCAGATGCCCAGGGCCGCCCGAGGTGCAGGTAACCAGGGCTGGCTGAGGCTTGCACTGCCAGCAGTGGCTGCAACAGAGGTGTGATGGCGGCGTCACCTTCCCCTGATCGCCGGATCACCTCCTGCCCCTGAGGGCTCCCAGACTGTGTGATAGGGGGCAGGCCAGGCTGAGGAACCCCCCTCCAGTGCATGAATTTTCATGCACTGGGCCTCTAGTACACCATATAATTGTCACAGCTATTACACAGCAAGCTAAGGTAGGCTTATCCAAATCAAAAGGCTGTCAGGGCATTTTAGCTCCTATACACAGATACTCTGACCCCAGAAGCAAGATGCACTAAGGAAGTTAGTTACTCCTAAGTATTCACAGAGCCTTCAAAAAGTAAACTCCTCCTCTTTTCCTTACTGAAGGCCAAGAGGAAGTTCTTGACTATATTTACAAGTGTGGTTATCTTCAACATTGGTTTGATTGAAAGTCATAAAAAAACTGAAATTATTAATAAAGTTAGGAACCAAAATACTGCCCCGGAGAGACTTGTGCAGTGGGATTCAATATCAGAAGAATTAGATTCTGGTCAATATTTCAATATGACCTATAGCAAATTATTTAAATTTACTTTCCAGCTCTGTGACACAACAGGCACCCTATGAAGATCAAATGTGGTCTTGTATATACAAATTCTTTTAATTACTGAAGTTTTATGTTATTTATTTGTTCTTTGTTTCCTGTGATATCCCAAATACAATTAGCACTTCTGTAAAGGGTGATGTATACAACTATAAGGTAAGGTAATTCTCTTACTCATTTAAAGATACTTTGCCATCCAGTAACAACACTTGTACACTGGTTTGATGTTTTTCTTGAAACACGTAAGGGCTTTATTTTGTTCTAATTTAGCTTGGTGTTTCTGAAAGTCTAAATGGTTAAATCATTTTCTGCATAGAAAAATATAAATGTGTTGTGGAGTTTTTTTTGACAAGTTTTAGTTGCCTGTGATCTTAAAAGTTCCTTCAAACAAGCTCAAATAGCTGGGCATTCAGGAATTCCTTAAGGTCGGGCTAGAGAAGACACAGTCTGCTCATCTCCTGTCTAACAAGTGTCCTTAGAAAGAAAGTGAAGACAGTAAGAAGGGTGGACAAGAATTCTTTATTCACTGGTTTTGCTTTCTGCTATAAGCAAGGCCAAAGAACCCTACAAAAGCCTTTCACTTACAGCAGTTTGAATGACATCTCAGAAATCAAACTGGATGATGACTCAGAATTGGAAGAATTTGGCAGAAGGACAGGGTAATTTGCTGATCAGCCCATCAGGAAAAAGTGCTATCTGAAAAGTGAATCTTAAAAGAGAGGGTTATTTACCTCTCTTATTCTCTGTCATGTGTGGCTTCAGAAGACAGGCCTGCTATCTGAACCCAAGTCAGAAGATGAAAATCAGGCAGTGAAATGACTAGTACAATGGAAACTGTGGCCAGGCCTTTGCAGTCATCATCTTTTTCAGTTCTTTTTCTCTCCATTAAGAAAGAAATACTCAGGAAATGAATGCTGGAGTATCAGAACACAAAGGATCAAATTAACAAAATATTAAAATAAAAACAGAGAAAATAGCTTCTTATTCATTGCTGTTCATATGTTTCAATCAGTAACATCTCTGGCGCACTAGTATAGGCCCTGCAGCCAGCCACAAACCACCTGACAAGAACAAAGATGAGATATCCGGACTGATCAATTCGCTGGAAATATGGTCAACCTTGTGGAATCTGATACCATGAAATCAATAATCCTTCTCTTGGAAACACAGCAGTACCACCCAGCAAAGAAAGTCCTGAGTCCAAGAATAAAATCTGCAGGAAATAATGCAGACACCTGCATTTCTAGTTTCCAAAGCACTGTTACAGGTGTTAGCCTGCTGTCCTTCCTCCAGTAGTAGGCAGCAGGTATTAGGGTCTCTATTTTAGAGCTGTGGAAACAGAGACCCAAAAAGGGGTCACACACCTAAGTAACAGATCTGAGAGTCAAGCTTTTGGCTATGTTCTTATTTCTCAGTGTGGCATCGCGGTTGAGAAGGAACCCTTGTAGGGGCAAAGAGTTGTATCCTTGATTCAGAGTTTGGAAATGTCCTTGCTGTTTCCATCACTATATGTACCTGATTTTCCCACAATGGCATTCAGAAGCCCTGTTCTTACATCTGCTGGAGGGGTTTTCAAACGCCTCATATGGTCTATTGTAACAGTTGATCTCCAGTTTTGTAGTGTCTTTTCTCAGATTCATAGTCAGGTTGCAAGTTCAAAGTCAAAGAAACTAGGACCAAAGGAAAGCCACTTATTTATTCCAGATGCGTGCTGAGGAACGCAGAATGGGAAAGGCAAGAAAACAGAATCTGAAGGAAGTGCTTCTGCCTTTAAGCCCACACTTCACAGAGAAGAAAATGTCTGTGAAGGTTAACACTGCCCGGAGGATATTCTTTGGCTTTGGGGCGCAACAATGAAGCTGATCCTGGCATTTAAAGTTTAAAGCCTTACTTAATGTACATATATACACACATTTGTAAATATTGCTCAGTGCGCATACTCATAGGTAAAGCTGTGCGCCTATGTGAATACGTAAGCCCATGAGTTCAGCTTCTAATAAGTGGCCACAGGCCCTTTGTTGCTCTGAGGCCACAGCAAGCTGCCCTGCACAGGTCACTGCGCCTCAACTTCAATTCAGGAATGCCAAGCCAGTGCGGAAGCTGCACCATATGCCTCGCATTCACTGAACGGGGTGGGCTGGGTTTGAGGAGGTGGGTGAGCTCTTGTTTATATTGGAGTCCTAGCCAATTAAGATCGTCTTGAGAAACTGCTTTCACACCTCCCAAAACACTATTATGACTCTCAGTGCCCTTTTCAAAAAACCCAAATAGCAGTTTAAAAAGTATTAGCATCTTCTTTAAAATTGTAAACATCCTTATGACCCCATATCTGATTAAACGGAATCTCTCTATAGTGTTTCTCTCTATAGAAGCTGCTTTCTCTCCCGCCGTTAAAAACCATTCCCTGAGTTTGAGTGAAAGAACAATGTGTTTGTGACTTCACACACTCAGCTCCTAAGGACAGCCGCCACCTCAGCACTTAGCTCATCCTCAGAGATTACCTCCTAAAAGACAGCTTGACCTAATGCCAGGGGACCTAAGTAACCTGGCTCTGGCAACATGCGAAGAAAATCTTGGCCGTGTGGAAACAGACGTCCCTTAACATTTTCAGTGTGACATCATTCTCTGCCTTGGCACACACGACTTTTCTCAGGGAGTTTAAAAATAATTTTCATGTACATTTAAATACCAGCCCGAACCTAGCTGTGGTTATCAAACGACTCTAAGGGAAGTCTATGTTTCTGTAAAAGCTCCCATTGCTCCCGCTGTGCAGAAGCGTATATAAACTTAGGGTAATTAAAAGCTATTCCGAGCTGCAGCAGACTAACCTCTTAAATCACTGGTTTCTGCTCCTTTTTAATCAGAAGAGACGTTTTGGCAACACCTGACATGTCAGCTGTGCAAAACCGCGAGGGAATGGGAAGCCAACGCAAGGCACGTGTCCTCGGTGCCCACGCGGGTCTGCTTCAGATTACCCCGCCGGACAGCATGGCGCCCACTACCCTCCGCCTGCACTTGCCGCTGTGCCAAGAACACGGCTGCGGAACCAGGCAGAGCTGGTCAGTCAGGCGCTATCGGCCTAAGCCACTGGACAACTGGTAACCACGTGGGAAATGCTGGAAAACTCTGAGAATGAGGTAAATATCCCAGGGTGGAGAGAAGTAAGGTCAAGCAGAAATCCCTCTCAGTTCAGGGTCCAAGTTAGACATCACAAATCTCAGCGGTCAGTTCTCAGATCACTTGATTGGTGTTAGCAGGTAAAGAGACGGATGCTTCCACATGGACTGTGAATCATGATTTTATTACCCAGCTTCCTGACACGGACACCCCTGACACGAACACCCACAAGAAGCTCCCACTGCACTTGAGACTGCAGATCCTAGAGTTCCCTGAGAGTCCCCCTCGTTATTTTGGGGAGTTCCCATGGGTTTCATCAAGTTTTGCAAATGATTGCCATTTTCTTCCTCTTCTGCTCTGGGTGATGTTTTCAGCAGCTGCCTTCACTCCCTCCAGATGATCCCTGACAGCAGGTCCCTCACATTTCCCTAGGCTCTGAAGCCCCTCCCTACCCCACCCCCTCCAGGCTGTCAGTTGTTCCTGGCTGTTCCCTTCCTTCCAGGACTGCTGACAGCAGCCCCCTGTATAACATCAGTACTTCCATTAAAACACTTAGATTCCAATACTTTGCTCAATTTTCCACCCTTCTTCTGAACTCGGAAGAACTCTTTAGATATTGTAGAAATTAATCCACAGCCTCCAACTTGCATATTATTTTTCACATCTACCTTTCCTCTTTTGTTTAGGCCATGTATGCTCACCTAAAATGTGTGAATTTCACCTGGAGAGCATTATGCTAAGCAAAATAAGCCAGTTGGAGAAAGATAAATATCACATGATCTCACTCATTTGTGGAATATAATGCACAAAAATAGATCCAGAGACAGAGAAGCATCGAACAGACCTTCAAACCTCAGAGGGAAGGCAAGGGAGGGCTGCGGGGTAAGGGGTGGGTGTGTGTGTAAGAGATCAACCAAAGGACTTGTATGCATATTAGCATAACCAATGGACACGAACCCTGGGGCGGTGGAGGCTTGTCCTGGGGAGGTGGGAGTGGCCGGGGAGGGGTCCAAGGGGGAAAAAGGAGACATTAAACAATAAAAAAGAAAAATATCTATTAGTTAACAATATAAGGAAGATCTGCAATTTAATTGCATCCACAATTTTTTTTTGCTTTGTTTATACTTTAGATAATATTTTTAGATGTCTGCAATACATATCATAATAAACTTGGACAATTAAAATAAATAAATAAATTGTGTAGATTTCCATATAATCAAATGCCAGCCTTCCCCTATCAGTGGTTCTCAACCTTCCTAATGCCGCAACTCTTTAATACAGTTCCTCATGTTGTGGTGACCCCCAACCATAAAATTATTTTCGTTGCTACTTCATAACTGTAATTTTGCTACTGTTATGAATCGTAATGTAAATATCTGATATGCAGGATGTATTTTCAGGGATCGCGACCCACAGGTTGAGAACCCCTGTGATGGTATAGTCTTCCATTTTTTTACAAGAGCTTTAATGTAATTTAGTCTATACACTTAATTAATCCACTTGAAATTTATTTTTATAAGTGAAATGAAATGAGACTGTAATATTATTTTCTTCCAGATCGATAGTCATTTAACCATCACTTTTTTTATGTTAAATAATCAATTCTATACCCGCTGAGTTAAAATCATCTAAATCATAGAGTTAATTATAGTGTATTCTGTGGCATCTGCTTCTGGATTTGATATTCGACCTTACTTCTATTTGTCCATTCCTATGATCAAACCATGTAGATTTGATTACAGTTGGCTTTATGTTATATTTTGATATTTTTATGCCTGAGATTCTTAATCGTTAGTTTTTAAAATGTCCTTTCCTATTCTTAGATTTGACTTTTAAAAATAAACTTTAAGATCACTTTTATCCAATACCCAATAAAAATACCTTTGCCATTTTATTTGGAATTATATTAAAGTTATAAATTTAATTTGGGATAATTTCTATTTTATGATAGTCTTTTCTTCCAACACAAGTATGTTTTCCCATTTGTAAAGATATTATTTTATATTTTCCAATAAGATTTTATACTTTTCTATGTAATTTTTGCTATAAAAGAGAGAAGTTATTGATTTTTAACTATATTTATCTTGTAACCAACCAACTTACCAAATTATCTTATTTGGTCTCTTAGGCTTTCTAGATATTTTAGAGAAATAGTTTTGTTTCTTGCCTTTCAAATTTTATATAAGTAATATAATTTTCCCACTGTATTTTCTATAGCCTCCAAGAAAATGTTGAATAATAATAATGATAGTGATTAGTTTGGTGGTTAGTTGAAATGATTTTAGAATGTCATTGTTCAGAACATTTATATTATCTTATTACGACAAATTTTTATTATATTCCTATAATACTATCTATTTTATATTAGATACATGGCAACTAGATTTATTAAATGCCTCTTTGGCATGTAGTGACATAATAAAATGAGTTTTCTCCTCCAGTTATTAATAAAATGGATTATGTTGATACATGTACTTATATGAACCATATTACTTTCCTGAAATGAACTCTACATGGTCAGAGCATGTTTTGCTTTTTCCACATAGATGAATTCTGAATACTATATGTAATTTTTGTACCTAGGTTTTAATTGAAATTTGGGTATATATTTTTTAAAACCCTTATCAGAATTTGGTATTAAACTTACCTAGCCTTCAGAAAATGAATTGGGGAAGCTTTCTATTTCTCCCCCTACTATTTCAGGGTATATTGTTTATGTACCAATGATTCATATAGATTTCTAGCACAATGCCCACAAAAGTTCCCTGACAGCATAACTGCTCCCCACCTAGGCTGTATTTCTGGGTCAAACCTAACTTCCTAAATGTCTGCTCCTTTATGATGAGGGTTCAGAGAGCTTCTAAAACTTCTGGACAGACACCCATCAAATTAGATTAATGCTGATATCGCTAAATTTCAATCTGTGGACTCAACAGGCTCAAACTAGAATCGCCCTGCAGCTCCACCAACCACTCTTCTTAATGATCTCTCATGATGCTTCAAAATAAAAGGGCTCATTGCTCAAAAACTTAGAGAGCAAAAAATTAACAGTCATCCTGTGTGTTTGCTGGAGTTAGGACTGAGAGGAATAAGAAGAGCCCAGCATTCCATTAGGAAACACAGTCTGATTAGGCGTCTCTATGTTTGTGATTAACATTAATAAAGTTGTCAGCCTGGGAACGAGAATGGGAAATGGCCTTCCCTAATTGTTTCTACTTTAATTGGAGAAAAGAAAATTAATTGTAGACATTATTGTCTTTTTTAAACTAGGTGAAACAATGTTTCTATAGCTCACACATCTGTAGACACTGAAAGGTGACTATACTAAACTACACTTCTGCTGATCTCCAGGAATGAAAGACGTGGCCACTTCACAGTCAAGCAGCTGTTCTGCTATTGGCAAAAATTTTTTTTGTAGGAAACTTGTTTTGCTTCTACAAGTAAATTCACCTTGTTATTTCACTGTGAAAGAGCCAGTCTTTCTCCATGCAAACAGCATCATTTTCTTGGGGGAAGTGCGGAGGTATCCATGACTACCCTTCCCTCTACTGTGGGAGCCCAAACAAAAAGAAGAAACTAACAAAAGCCCTGAATAGATGATACAGAACAGGAACTGTGTGAGTGCCCATGACAGTAGCACAAAGAGACAACAGGAGGAACACACTAGAAAAGGAAAAAATTATGTCAAGAGCAGCATAGAGTGTAATGCACTTGATATGCAAACTACAGACAAGGGGAACTAAAAGAGATAGAAATGCAAATTTATAGAGAGCAGCATAAATGCTAGAGGAATGAACTTAAATATGTAGCAGCATTTTTGCCCATTGTAATACTGAGAAGAAGTCAGATACACTACCAACACTTTCGTTAAACCCTTCAGAAAACTGAGGGTGCCAATAAACCAAAATGAAATAAAGTCCAGGGAGTGACAGACTCGTCCTAGAGGAAGAAGTGCCTATGGCTGGTATTCCTGGCTGAGCTGCAGGAAGAAGAGGGTTTCTCCATAGAAACCAGCTGGACTTGGAATGACCTTCACATGAGTACATGTGACCTGGCATGAGAGGTCTGAATCCTGAGGAGCCTCAGCCACAGCATGAGTCTCATCCATCCACCTACTCTTTCTCACCAGACTTCAACATCATGGAGGAGGGTATTTCGATGTGCGGGAGAGCTGAGAGTCACCACTCAGTTGCACAGGGCTTTCTCCAGTGTTAGGGCAGGAGAGCAGAGCTTGGTTTGCCCATGCACTAAACTGGAGCTCGGAAGAGAGAAGGAAGCAAACTGTGAGTTGAAAACATTGCCCCAGGAATCTAAGTTTGGTTTAACATATAAAAATGAGTTAATATAATTCACTATATTAATAGAATAAATAGTAGAAACATTTAAGCATCTCAATACATACACAAAATTGACTAAGTTAAAAATCATTCATGATAAAAACTCACAGAAAATCAGGAATTGAAGGAAATTTCTCAAGCTGATAAAAGGCATCCATGAAAAACCTAGAGTTAAGGTCACACTTTAAGGTGAAATATTAAACACTTTTCTCTTAAGTTTGGGAACAAAACCAGGATTTCTTCCACTGTTCCCACTTCTATGAATATTGCCCTGAAAGTTCTATTGCACTGAGCCAGTGCAATAAGGAAAGATAAAATGCACAATGGCTGGAAAAGGAAACATAAATCTTTCATTATTCACAGATAACACGCTTGTATGTTTACAAAATCCTATGTAATCCAACAAGATCCTTTAGGACATGATACAGCAGGATACAAGGTAAATATTAAAAATTGTATTTCTACCTATTAGTAAACAAGTATTGAAAAACATGTTTTAAAAATTATCTTGCATGATAGCATAAAAGACTAAAATACATCTAGAAATAAGTCACAGAGGTTGGCAAACTGCCGCTCGCAAGCCACATGAGGCTCTTTGGCCCCTTGTGTGTGGCTCTTCCACAAAATACCGACTTCTGCGCATGGGCCACGAAGTTTCAATCGCACTGTACATGAGCACCTGCACGTGGTATTTTGTGGAAGAGCCACACTCAAGGGGCCAAAGAGCCGCATGTGGCTCGCAAGCGGCAGTTTGCCGACCACTGGTCTAGAAAAATATTATGACCACACACAAATGATCTGAACAGAAATATATTGCTGGTAAAATTTAAAGACCTAAATAAATAAAATTTTATATTGCTACCATATTTACAGATCAACAAATTACATATTGTTAATATGTCCATTCTTTCCAAATTGATCTATAGATTCAACATAATTCTAATAAAAAATTCCAACTGGCTTTTTGAAGAAACTGACAATTCAAAAATTTATAAGCAAAGACAAAGCGTCTAGAATAGGCAAAACAAAAACAAACAAAAAACCCAAAAACCTTGATGAAAAGAACAAAGCTGGCAAAGATAGAGGACTTACGTTATCTGATTTTGGGACTTATTATAAAACAAAAATAATCATGGTATTGTCACAAAGTTAGACAAACAGATCAATGGGACAGAACAGAACATCCAGAAATAGACCTACATGTATCAGTAGACAATTGACTTTCCAATCAAGGTAGCAATTAAATTCAGTGGAAGCAAAAGTATTTTTAACAAGTAGTGTTATAATAACTAGTTATCTACATAGGGAAAAATAACTTTGATCCCTACTTCATTCCTATCACAAAAACTAATTTGAGATGGATCTTATATCTAACTAGAGGCCCGATGCACGAAATTTGTGCAAGAGTAGGCCTTTGCAGCCATGGCAACTGCCTGGGTCCCTCCCTCACAACCACGGGGGCTGCCTCGATCCCACAGCTGCAGTCCTGGCTTCATTTGGAAGGACATCCAGTCTAATTAGCATATTATGCTTTTATTATTATAGACTAGAGGCCCGGTGCATGAAATTCATGCACTGGGCGGGGGTGGGGAGGTGCTCAGTCCAGCCTGCACCCTCTCACAGTCTGGGACCCCTTGCTCCTTACAGCCCAC
Organism: Myotis nattereri; assembly: GCF_964212035.1. Classification (NCBI taxonomy): domain Eukaryota; kingdom Metazoa; phylum Chordata; class Mammalia; order Chiroptera; family Vespertilionidae; genus Myotis; species Myotis nattereri. The sequence continues at coordinate 60,127,461 of NC_138080.1, read as the reverse complement.
CTGCTTACGGCTCCTTACCGCTCAGCTCGCTGCTCCTTAGTTCTGCTGTAGAGGTGGGAGAGGCTCCCGCCACCACCACTGTGCTCACCAGCTGTGAGCCTGGCTTTTGGCTGAATAGCACTCCCCCTGTGGGAGCACATTGACCACCCGGGGCAGCTCCTGTGTTGAGAGCATCACAGCAACCAGTCGTTCTGGTCATTCCACCGTAACAGTCACTTAGGCTTTCATTATATAGATTAAAAATGTTAGAACTACAAAATACTTTGAAGGAAGACAGTGGAGAATATTCTAATGGCCAGAAGTAGAAAGGTTTCTTAGGGCACATAAAGCACTAAGTATGAATGAAAAAATTTATAAGCTGAATTAATTACAATTAAAAAAAATCTAATCAATAAAATATATCATTAAGGAAATAATAAGGCAAGGCTAAAACTAAAAACAACCTTCAAAACATATATGCAACAAAAGCACTTATATCCACATATATAAATTCTTAGAAATCAACAATAAAAAGAAAACTTTAAGAAAATAAACCAAAAGACTTGGACACTTTATTTAAAAAAGATAGATGAATAGCCAAAGGTACAAAAAAAAAGATGCTCAACATAATCAGTCCTGATGAAAATGCAAATTGAGACCATGATGAGATCCCACTTTACAACCACTAGAATACTAAATAAAAATGACTAACAATATCATTATTGGTGGAGGAACTGGAGAATAAAGTCATACAATAACTATGAAAAACAGCTTGACAGTTTCTAGAAACGTTTAACATGTATCTGCCCTATAACGTATCAATTATAACTCTTCGATGTTTACCTCCAAAATAAAACAAAATATCCACACAAATGCTTGTACTCAAATGTTCATCAACACTTTACTCATTGTTGTAAAAAACTGGAAGCAATTAAATGTCTATAACAAAGAGAATGAATATTACTGTGGTGTATCACTACAACCAAATACAGTGCAGAAATTTTAAAAAAAATGTAAAAAGCACACTACTGAGTTACTCAGCAACATGAATGTATTTCAAACATAATGTATCACGTTGAGCAAAAGACACCAGATACAAGAAAGCACATAATATGATCCCATTCACATACATTTAAACAAGCAAAACAAATCTATGTTGGTATTTATGAGAAAAGTGGTTGCCCCTGGGTGTGTGGGGTGGCAAATGACTGGGAAGAGTTACAAGGGAACTTTCTGGAATGATGGCAATGTTCTAGACCTTGACAAGAGCTGTCTGTTTTAGCGTAGGTAAATTATACCTCAATAAAATATAAATATGCTCTCAGTAAATATATACTACTTGTCAACTACTTGTCACTTAGTTCTCAAAGTGAAGTTATTTAGGAAGGGCCGCAACGTTTTAGAACCCTGAACCACTTCTAAATGAAATCGTAACTCCCCTTGCAGACTGGGTCACCATACGGACAGGAGCACTCGAACAGGCAAAGGCGGAGTGAATGAATAGGTTGAGAGGACCACGAAGTACACATAAAAGAAAAGGAAGAAACCAGGTCAGGGGGCGCAAAAACAAAAGTTTAAGACCTCAACTTAGCCATTTCATAACAGGTGACAACAGCTATTTTTCATGAACAGTCGATGTCCACTTCATTATAAAATTTATTCAGATATCAGCATTTAGTTACATGCTTAATAACAGTGCTTCAGAATTTTGGACATGAGTGTTTTTCCTATAGTTGAACACTGACTTTTTTTCACTTAATCAGTTTTTGAGCTATAAATCAAGAATGCTTTAAAAGTGTCAGTTGAAATGAAAATCCCATACTGTTGGAGTGAAAATGGGGGAAATCCTATAAACAATATATGCCTCACAGCACAGCCTGGAAAAAATAAAGGTCTTTGACTTGCCTACTGAAGTTTCAGAATCCCAATTTCTTCTCTTTAAAGGGCAACATGATACTTCCCTCAAAGAATTTTTATGGAGACTAAAGAAGAAAGTATACATAACCTATTAAATAGAGTCCTTTGTATGTACCTATTAATTGCTAATCTCAACTTCATTTTCCTTACCCAATGCATCATGTATTCTAGGTAGAGAAGAAGGCCAGCCAGCTCACAGAATCTGCATTTCAGCAGTCTTAAAGTTGTAAGAAGTCAATGTAGAAAATCAAGCCAAGTCAAAGTGTACTAAATGTAAATGATTTTATTTTCCATAAAAGTGAACTGGACACTTCTGTGTAGAGACTTGTACTAGAATTGCTTTGGGCATAGAACACACAATGCAATAAATTTACATCCAATCTTGATGAGTGACCAGATTTGGGGGGGGCGGGGGGGGGCGGTATGCTAGTAAATGATAGTAAAAAGTGTCTTAGGACACATATCCTCCCCTGAGAAATGTTCCATGTCTACTGGACATGGAACTCTGTCCTATAAGCTGAACATCTAACAAGTTGGAGATAGATTCACCCCAACAGCAAAAGAAATGGAGCAATGTGCACTCCTGCAGAATACATGAGAAATTCCCATTTCTACCATAGGCAAAACGAGTCTGTAACCTAATCATGCTTTGCAGATCGATGGCTGTGCTAACCTGGGTGTTGTAACAGCCCTGCTCACTACCTTCCAAAATATCACTGCAGGGCAAGAAGGGGAAAAGAGACAAACTTTGATGGTGATGTTCTTTTCCTCTAAGAACTTCTCCTTCCTCTGAGATTTTTTCTGTAACTTATGAAAGACCCACTTGAGTCCCTAGTGCTGAGCACTGTAAATGATGTGCTGAAAACACTCCTGCCTGTGCTGTTTCAGTTTCCAGGAGCTTTAAAATAGAGCATACAACCGGCATACATCCAGCAGGCATTGACTTCACCATGAGAACGGGGGCTCTCATATTCCATCACCAGGCTGTAGTGTAATGTCAAGCTTTAAAGTCCCCACCAAACAGCTGGAAGCTTGATTAGCCCATTTTTAGAAAACAGATAATTTCCTCCTGGTGAGGGAAATAATAAGCCACTCTAATTCTCATAATGGCCCTAGCACCCCCGTATTTCACCTCCCCATACTGCAATGAATGGGAAGGCTGAAAGATGGAGTAGGAGGAAACAATAGCCATTCTGATTCAACAGTTAGACCCATCTCATTTGTTACAATGATTAATTGCATTTCTACTAACCTTAGTAAAATAATCAATCTCAGGTCCAGTTGTGTAGAGGAGTACAAGAACAACAACTAGTTTGATAATGGCTGCATTGAAGGCACAGATGACAACTTATCATTTTTCTTTAAGAAGATATATGAATACTTCTGTAAATGAATATGAAATGACAAAGTAACAAATTTATTTGACTGCTTAACTCCAAATAACCATAAACTCAAGAGGGAAATAAAAGCAACTCAATCACCAGACTCAACTAACTAGAACTCAGCCAATAAATAGACTTCATTGTCCTGGGTTAGCCCAATATGATCAATGGTTACTAGAAGCAAATATTAAAGCTACTTTTAAATACATGCACACAACTCATTAATTTCCCAAAACACATAAATATGCATAATCTCACTTCTTAAGCCTTAAGAGTATTATGATCTTAAAATACTTAGGTTATTAAGTGTTCATAATCATAAACTGTACTTTAAACACACTTCCTGCCTCCTCCTTCCCCACCCCATTCGCACCTCTAAGAAAAACTTCAGAAATGAAAGAAAAAGGCCAGGATGAAAAGTCTATGTCCATGGGGACTATTAGCAAATTCATGAACTGTGTTCCTATTTACACTTCCATCACCAGAGCTAATTGTTAGTTATTTTAAGGAAGAGGCTATGCCTTAATTAACAGCACTTGGTAAGTGAAAGCTGGCTGCATTTCTCAAGCATGTTCAAGTTTCACAAGTCTTATTTCCCAGCAGGGATTCCAGTTCATCCACTACTCTTATGTGATAATACTTCTGATCAAGGAAGAAAGTCTCTAAAAGACCCTAAAGAATTAGTTTCCAGAAATAGAAGGCAATTCAGAACATAATTAATGAGTAAGCTAATTATTTATCCCTAAAGCAGTAACATACTGCACACTGTAAATGAGGGAGATTGAAGGAGATAGAAACACCTTTGGTGTTTAATATTTCTAAAGCTGATATTTCTGAAAACTTATCAAGCCCAAGAGTTTAGGAGCAACATTTTCATTCCTGTAGCAGAGCGTTTCTATACCCCTGTCCCTTCCATAGCTTCAATCCTGTCTGCGCCTCCGGTCTGTAGGGAAGGTTGAATCTGATCATGTGCTTGGAAGAACATAAAACCGCATGGTTACTGCTTTGCTTTCCCTCTCATCCTGATCATTTCTCTGCCTATTACTCCTCTGCTCAGTGATATCACCTCCTCCTGCCACCCATGTGAACCATCTCTCTCTCCTTACCAACTTTGTGATTTTTCCCCAGTCCCTTCATTTCTCTGTTCTCTGGCAGAAGGCAAAAATAAAAAAGGGACAGCCATCGATCTGCACATGGCCTTGTGCAGTCTATCAAACCTGGTCTAGATCAGTCCTTTCCTTTTCCACAGGTGGCCTCAAAAGTCAAAAAAAAAAAAAATAGAAAGAAAAAAATAAAATGCCAAAGAAAACATTTTTAATTGCCAGTTTTAACCCTAATTTTGTGTTGCAGAGTACTTTTGTCTTTCCCCTCTTATTTAAGGAAGTCAGAAATAATATAATGCCACTAAAGAAAAAAAAATACTATAAAAACAGATGTTAGATAATATTCCTTTATTTGAGTTTTACTATTTATGAGGGATTATGAGGCAGCAGCCAGAACATTAACAGTGATAAAAGCAGCAACTTAAACTTATTAATTAACCTGTAACAGTCTTCTAAATAATTTACCTATATGAACCTATTTAACCCTTACAACAACCTCACAAGGTAAATATTATAAATGAACAAACAGAGGCACTGAGAACGAACTCTCCCAGCGTCACAAACCTGGTAAACATAACAGGAGCCAGATAGTCAGCCTTCATAGTAGACGTACCAGACCACCACAACTATTTCTATTCCACATACATGCTGTGCATTTAATTGGACATTTTTGCTGCAACTTTAAAGAAATGAACTTTTCTGGGACTAACATAAGTAGAAATTGCTTCAGTGTAGAATTTTGTCTCTATTAAATACCCCCACCATCCATCTATGCTATATATTTTATGGTAAAGAATGGAAAGAAAAGAGGAGCAAGACAGAAATGCCTAAGTGAAGGCAGAGTTTAAAGTTCTTTCCCCTGGACCAGGAGCTGTGTGGTTCCCCAGGTCCAGCAGCATCCCTGGACTTCATCCAGAATCCCATGGAACCCACTGACCCACCTTTCAAAGTGTCTCCTGGTTTGTGCTTCACTGTTGAAAACAGACTAAAATGCATGCTAAAGGGAGAGACTTAAAGGAAAAGGCCCATATTTTAAATTTCCCCTTATCAATCAATGCCTACAATAGCATTCTCTCCTGTCCAGAAATTTTAAGAAAGGCCTCTAGAAATATTGCCTGGGCACTTCACTGTCTATCCAGGAGGTCTGGTTCAAGTGGAGGAAAAGTCAGACCAGGTAGGAACACTGACGAAATCTAGGACAAAATAATCATTGGGACTTTATATGACTTTCATGGAAAGAGGACAATTAAAGCTTCTGTCTAGTGCTTGCCTTGCTTTCTCTATTTGCTTCGGTGCCAGAAATAACTTCAGGAACTACAGAGAGAATGTCTTTCTATACATTATGTACAAGAATAAATTGCAAAAGTAGAACACTTTGTCAATCCGTTTTAGAGTAATTACAATATCAAGACAGTTTTAAGCCATTATTTCATTTCTTCCACTAGCATTCTACCCACAGTATTATACCTTCAGCAACTTCTTAAAACAACAACAACAAAATTATAAACCAAGAGATCAAGCCAGCCTCCCTGAAAAAGAGAAAAATCTGTTCTGGAAGCTTTTGCTCTTACCCAATTACCAATTTGGTGTTAAGCCAAATGAATTTGGAGAAAAAAAAAAGTCCTAGCAAACTATAAACATAAAACAAGCATCAACACAATACAAACACCATATTTGAAAAAAAATGCCAATTACATTAAAAAAGGAAAACCACACACACACACACACACACACACACACACACACACACAAAACTAATAGTTTCAAAAAACACAACTCCCTTTCCCAAAGAAAGAAAGCAGTACAAGTACTTACGGTATCATGAGACTTATCCTTGACATCATAGACTGTGAGTTTTATTTTGGTCTCCTCATAGATGGGATACTCAGATGGGAAAGTGACACCCGTCAAAAACAGTGGGTCTCTTGTTCCCTGTAACAGCACAGGCAGACAACTTTAATTCAACAAAGCAGCAACTGCAGTGGGCAGCATGCAGTGACACATGAGAATACAGAAAGTGTGTCTGAGTGTTTGTTTTTCTAGGAAATAGTTCTATAAAGATCTGAATTACAAAATAATGCTCAGAGGCAACAATATGGCCCAAGGCCCCAAAGAACTAATATAGATGTTGATAGTAAATGGCCCTGCCTCCTTGTCAGAGCTGCTAATACTTTGAAAACCAATGTTATTTTCATTATTTGCAGAACCCTTCTTTGGGGTCAGCTTTTCAGTTCATTTAGAACACATTCAATGGGTATAACCTGTAATTTAGGCATATAAGCTAAGATATTGACTGATCAAATTAAGATGAAGCCATTTTCTCATGAAGAACCATTTGGGAAGCGTATGCTGCCCATCTATTTCCTTTCTGAAATGATTCAATGGAAAGCCATGCCCTGATAATGCCCATTTGTTTTTAGATGTGCTGCTGGGTGTGTTCTCAGACTAGAAAACTAACGACAGGAACTAAATATGATGGATTTGACCTATGAAATCTCTAGCTCAGAATACAGTGCTCAGGATATCTCAGTGTCTCAGAACTTATATTGAGAGAGCTGATATCCAACATTAAATTTTATATCTAATTTAAATATCTATACAAGGTGGGGCACACATAGGTTCACAGTTGTTAATATGAAAAGTCACACAATAATTAATAAATAATAATACAAAAATAAACTATGTTTTGTGTACTCACAACTGTAAACCTACTTTTCGCCCCACCCTGTATTGCTGAATATTATTGAGATGTTTGCTAGAGTTTCTGAAAGCCCAAGCAATTCATTTACTCATTCATTCTTTCTTCTCTTTATTCAGTAAGTACTACTTTTGTTCCTCACTGTGTCAGACACTTTAGAACAGGAAGTGAATAAAACAGCCCCAAGCAACTATAAAATCAAATACAAAAATTTGAAGTATGTCAAAATAAATAATTTCTTTTATATTTTGGCAATATTTTAAAAAGAATGAAGTTGAAGTAATGCTTGACATTTTTTTTTTCATATAAATGAACCATTTTACAATTGCAGTACAGTTTTCTTTAAAAGAATAGGTTATATTTTGTTTGTTCAATTACAGTATTCACCACAAATTATACCAGCATATAGGAAGCCAAAGTTTCCACAGGGCAGACTCCGGGCTGTGTGCAAGCCCTGGGTCATGGCCATTAGAGAAAGGAGAGGAGTTCATTCTGAATCATCTATTCCACCAACTGCACCAAGACTGCAGGTCAACACTGAGCCAGCCGGGCCTGAGGTCACTTCTTACAGAGAAACTCATTCTAAACAGTCAGGGCTCACTAGGCCAAGAAAGGCAGGCAAAGCTGAAGGAGTTCAAAACGCACGCTTTTAGTCCCAGATATTCAAATAAGTTCTCTCGCATCCACCAACGTTGTGAAATATGTGTGATAAGGACAAAATAATCAAAAGGGAAACACTTCCTCGTTTGAGTCTGATCCAACACAATAACAAGTTTCCTCTGGACACATATTGAATGTTATATTAGTAACAATAAATGTAAATAGGAAGTCTCTCATCTGATGAGTAATATTTGCACCTTTTGCCTGGAAACATTACAGTTTTTAAAAATCATTATGGACCTTTCTTTGAAAAATACTGTCCTTTCAAAAGACAGTCACAAACAGCTGAGAATATAGTTTCCACAGATAGACTGAGGAATACAGGAAAAATGAAAAGGGCAAAAAAAAAAAAATTAACAGGTTTAAAATTTCTCTGAGTACTTTCATTTCATTTAAATTTACATATATAACACTAAAAATAAGATCTTTTATGAAAAATGCAAATTCTTCCCTCATTTGTTTATTCTGGGAAGTTACCAGGGCATGCTGAATGACCTCAAGAATGCTTTCCTAAATGACAGGGGATAGTAACACAGCATAGCTACAGGCCACTGATTTCAGCTGCTTGCTCAAATCCAGAGAGAGATTGAGAGAGGGAGACACACACAGAGAGAGGAATGCAGGCGAGGAATGCAGGCGCACAGCATGCTCACCTCCACAATTTCCGTGCTGGAGTATCTTGTCAGTCCCTGCTCCGAGGGGTGGATTACAGAGATCTGCACCAGGGTATTCAGCTTCCGATCGCGGACAGGAGCCACCAGATCCTTGCAAGCTGGCAGAGGCAGGGCGAAGAGAAAGAAAAGAAACTGAAGTCTCAGGGAAAACTTCTGTCCCGAGTTGGAAGTAAAAACTTAGCTGCGGCACTGAATGAAATCTCCGGGGACTTGGGCTGATTTTACAGAGGAAGTCCCTTGGAAGTACCTTACAGAAATAGGAAGTCACGTGCTGCGGAGCTCAATTGAGAGTTCATTTCCACTGACCACATTTGCAGCTCTTGCAAGTCTCTGCCCTGGGATCCCAGCTCTACTGTGTGACTGCACACGCAGCTCAGGGACTTGAGTGCCTATAGTCATTAACACCCGGGCCTTAATTCACACTCTTAGGCTAAGTAAACGGAGCCAGGCGCTATCCAGGAAACTAGCTGTCTGGTATTGACACTGGCTGTTCAAAGGTTGGAAGGCACACTTGCTCCTTACCTAGCTATTGCCTAGAGCTAGCTAGCTTCCTAGAGTCCTGCACCAGGACAGAGACTGGGCAGAGAAGCTAGCCTGACAGCAACACTAGCCACAAGAGAAAGGCAGAGGAGGGGTTAAAAAAAAGATAACCACAAAAAAACCCGCCCTCTGTCTGGGATTCCAGCCAAGTCTGGGAGGGAGAAATGTGGAGTAAAGATGGGTTAAATTTCTGCCCAGGGGCCACAAATGTAAGAACTTTCCTTTGAAACACCAGGCTCATATTACAGACTCTCATCGCTATACCATATTTACTGGAATATTTTCTCCTCCCACATATCATTCTTATAATTTGATCAAGAAAAATAAAAAGATTCCTTTGCAGCAAGCCCAACACCTTCTCTCACTGTGTTTCCTGCCTTGGCTTTGAAACAGTAATTTTACTACACACTGTTGCATCTTGAAGTATGATGCCTTTCCTCACCAGAAGGGGTTCAGTTAAGCTCAGGTGATGGCGTGATGCAGGCTGCCGCAGTGATGGGGAAATGGAAAAGCAGTCCTGGTCCTGGGTTTTCATGGGGGGGGGGGGGGCGCAAGAGCGGGCCTGCCTACCCCATGCCTCTGACCAGCACAGGAAGAGAAGGAGGGATGGGTGTATTTAAACTACTGGAACAGAGGAACTAAGGCTTAACTCTGAAACTTGAAAGCAAAGGTTATCACCTTTCAATGGCTTACAGATCATCTCATTTTGTAGAAGCAGAATGGGAGTAGCAGGCGCTTTGGAAGAAAACAGGCCTGGTTTTGCTCTAGGCATCCCAGCTAAGCCATGCTGGGCAGATTTCACTTCACTCCTTCCTGACAGACTTGGAGATCTTTTTACTCCTGTACGGTATTCTGTCATCATTTCCCTTATTTAAACCATGCTCTTGGTTAGGGAAGCATGTGTGGAACGAATAATAGCTACAGTTCATTTAACCCTCACTATTTTTGAGGCATTTTGGTAGTGATCTCCTTATTCCTCAAAATGGTGCCTTGAATTACTTCAGTTTTGCACATGAAGAACGAGTAGCGTGGAAATATTACATGCTCACGTTTACCTTACCAGGCTCTCATCACTTGCTTACATCATGGACCCTTAGCTTCCTTTCCTTTCCTGACATCCTGCATTCATCACCCACACAACAGCACTGCTCTTTGGAAGGCCCTTTACCAGGATTCTTTATTGCCCAACCCAAGAGATCTACAGTTTTATAAAGTACTGATGTGAGGTTTTTCAACAATGTCAACACATCGCCGGAAGGGGAAAAAAAGTTAGATTTAGACTTTACTGTTGTTTGGTGGTTATTTTGATCATTTCCTCCACTTACCTTATGTGTTTAATTTATCACTCTCTTTCTTTTCTGCTCACAGCATACATCTCTCAAACTCTCTCTCTCTCTTCACTTACTGATACCAACATATATCCGTCCTTGGATTTTAAAGCTGGGGTCAATTTGTTTCAAACGCATGCATCTCACACACTTCTTGCTCTTAGCCTTGTCGCTACCTTATGACACTTTTGCTCAAAGTAAGTTACTACTCTGGTAATTTCTTATCAGGCGTGAGTGTGGGCTGTGGTTATTTCCCAGAAGTGAGCAGCCGTTCTCCATGTTATCAGAGAAGCTCTCAGACTCACTCCTAATAAAAACAGAGAAAAGCTCCACTCAACTGAAAGTTCTGTCCAAATGAATTTGCAGATCCCCCCAATACTGATGAAGTAAAAGCAATAATGGCACTTTGTGTGTCTTTATATTCTATACCTAAAAACAAGTATAGAAAACAACAACTCAAGTCATATCTTGGGGTACACATATCTCTTTTCTTCTCAACAGCCCAAAGAATTTATTGTTCCCTAATGCGTATGCAGCAAGATGTCATGCAAGGACCCTCAGATGGGTCAGAATTCCTGAGCTGTATCCCAGATTCCCTGTTTCCTAGTTATGTGCCACTAAGTCCCAAACTCTTAGACACTCAATCTCCTCAAATGTCTATCTATTTCTCAGGGTGGAGGAGAGAAAGAAATTATGCCCTTCTTATGAATGGATTTTCTTTTCCATGCAAAATAAAGTCCACTAATATCATTATACTAATACTTATTAGCATTAATACCAACATTTATCAATATTTATTGTTGTGTTATACTGCAAAATAGTTTTTTATTGACTCATTCATATTCAGACAGCCCCATAAAAGCTATCACCAGACCCAATATTTCTTTGTAAATATCAAACCCATTACATGAGTCATTACATTTCATAAAGTGAAACCCACACCCACCATGGATCTATTAGTGCACATATACTGAAACTATATGTATTGAGAGGTGAGGGGTGATAAATGCTGAGTGACTGCATTGCTTCATGAAGAGATAACTCACTGGGGCACAGTAAAGTCTAACCTGTACAGGAATTACTCAGTAGCCAATAAGAAGCCTGAAAAATCTATTTCAGAAATCAAACAATGTTCTATTGGTCTGCCAGCCATACTTACCACCCAAATTCCATTACCCAACCAAAATTCCACTCTCAGAGTGACCCGCATAAATGGCCTGCTTCTGCTGTTTTGTTTTGTTTATTTAAGTATTCTTGAATCAAATGGGTAGTGACGAATCAATGCAATCGATTGTTCATCAGTACATTTTTACTTTTCTTTAGGCCTTTTTACTGGCTTTGTTTTAAACTAAGCTATTTAAAAGTATTCTCAGAGCCCAGACGAGTGAAAATACACAAGATGTTCACAGGTTGGGATTCCAATGTGCTTGTGTCCACTGAATTGACTTTTTTAAAAATTTGTTTTTACTGAAAAGGGAAAAAATAACAATATAGAAGTAATGAGTAATTTTTTTAAGTATAATTTGAAACATTTCTTTAGGAAAAATAAAAAAGCTACAAGAGATTGTTTTTCCTGTTAACTGCTATAATTACTAGCAATGTGAGGGTCCACTTTCTATTTATGAGATTATGAGATACCTATAGGAGTCTCTAGCTCAGACCTGTACAGGAGCCAGGAGGCTCCCACTCTCCTAGAAAGGAATTCTCAGTAGATGTGCAACGATAAAAACAAATGGAGCTTCAACATCTCAAGGAAGGGCCAAGCATTCAGCCAAGTGGAAAGTGGAAAGCGTAGGCTGTGACAGAAGAGGGGACCGCTATCTACTCAAAGTCACTGCCTGAAGGAATGAAAGGCCATTGTGGCTTGATTTCAGTATTTGTCCAAAGCTTGAAATCCCAGTCACTGTAAGAGCTAAAACTCTCAGAGCCACACAAAATACATCTGTGACTAAATTTGGTCAAAGAACCATGAGTTGCCAACCTCTGTTCTGGGTGCTTAAAGCTACTCCCTGAATTCTTAGGAATAGAGTATGGATCATCTTTTGCCCAGTAGTACAAATATTTGAGAGTCCAGAAGTTAAAGGGCAGGGTCTTCCAGGTTCATATAGAGTTACTATTCTGTCTACATAAAAATACTGTTTTTATAAATGAGCAGTTTGTTTCATTCAGCCATCATTTCTAAATCATGCCAAGAGCTCAGTCCCAGCAATAATCAATTTGAAGTGGAGCACATGTTCTTTCAGGTGCCTTCGAACCCAGCAGCACTGGCCAAATCCTAGGAGTTCTAAGACCTGCTGGATGTGGAATGCACAAATAAGCAGAGGTACCTGCCACATGCTTGCACAACAGCAGTGCTGTGACCCGCTAGGCCAGCGTGAGTTCCCTTCAGCACCAACCAACTGTCTCTTTCCCCTTAAGAACTCTGTCTTCGGTGAAGTCAGCTCATTTTTCTTGCCTCACTCCATTTCATCTCTCTTCTTTCTATTCAGTGTTAGTGGCATCTAACAAAGTTTCTCCAGAACAAAGCAGTGGTCACAAGCAGAGGAGATGAGAGAGCAGCACTTTAGTGAGAGTCTCCACATCTCAATAATTCTGTTCTTCAGTTATCCAAAGGAAAGTTAGGCTTAGAGGAGAAACCACACAGTATGACATATATAAAATAAAGGATTTTTTTTCTACTTGAGATAATATTGTATTTGAGAGCTGGATTTAGCTTAAATAGCTATATACCTTTGGATAAATGACTCTATTTGAGCCTCTGTATTCTTATCGATTAAATGAAGTTTTTTAAAAAGCAACAAATTTCATAGATTTGTTATAAATATTATATGAAGTCAAGTATGTAGAATGTAGGTACATAATAGGCACTCTAAATTAATATGATTATAGTTGTACATTGACACAAAATGGATTTTATTACCCAATAAAATTAATTTTTTTAAAGAGAAAGGAGGGAAGAGGGAGAAACATCGACGATTGGCTGTCTCCTGCATGCCCCCGCAACCCTGGAAACTTCCCTGACCAGGAATTGAACCAGTGGCCTCTTAGTGCATGGGGAGATGCCTGACCAACTGAGGTGCACTGGCCAGGGCTCTATCCAATATTCTTATAAAAATTATATACTCAAGGTATTCCTGGTTGGTCCGGATTTTGTGTTACTTACTTTTTTTCAATAAAAGCATTTTATTACTATTGTGTGTGTGTATATATATATATATATATATATATATATATATATGTATATATATATACAGGTATATATGTATATACATATATATGCATGTGTGTGTGTGTGTGTGTATCTCCTATATAATAAAAGCCCAGCTACCGAAACGGCAGAATGACCAGAACGACCAGAGACCAGAATGACTGCAGCCCCTTGCCCGGGCCGGCCCCACCCCCCAGTGGGGACCCCCACCCTGATCCAGGGCCCCCATCAGGGTAGGCCGGCCGGCCCCCACTGGTGCACTTATTATATGAGCCTCTATCCTATATAATAAAAGGGTAATATGCAAATTAACCCTAATGGCGGAACGACCAGAACAACCACTTGACCAGTCGCTATGAGATGCACTGAGATGCACTGACCACCCCTTGGTCTTTTTCCCTGGCCAGCAGGCTCTGATTGCCCAATGGCGAACGGAGAACCAGGGCTGGGTGGTAGGGGGCATGGGTGGTGCCAGCCAAGGCCCCCGCCCCACCAGTCACCCCACATAGGGGGTAACCAGCAGCAGAGTCAGGGCTGGTGAGCAGGCAGAAATGGCTGACCTCTCAGTCCCTTCCCCTGGCCATCAGGCTCCGATCGTCCAATGGCAAACAGGGACCCAGGATGGGTGGCAGCAGGGGGAGGGGCTGGCTATGGGCAGCTGGGGAAGATGGCCCTAATCACAGGCCAGGCCTAGTGACCACACCCATTCACGAATTTCATGTGCCGGACCTCTAGTATATCTCTATCATAAAAACCCTGGGGTCATAACACCGTCACAGCAGAACGACCAAAGACTCATAGCCAGAAGGCTGCATGTGCAGTGAGGTGTGCATGGGTGGGCGGGGACTTGACCCTGGGACCCATATCCTGCCCCCGTGGCGGAAGTTAGTCTGGGTCCCGCCAGCGCAGTGGGTCTGGGTCTCCCGCGTATTGCACATTGGTTCTCCAGAGTGTGAGTGAGTGAGTGTGTGTGTGTGTGACATTTTTGTACCTTCTTGTTTTCATATCAATAAGTAAGGGAAATAGAAAAACCCTTTTTTGGATTATTTGTTGAATTCAGCAATCATAGGTATCATGAATATACCATCTTCTGTGCAACCAGATGGGCACACTCACACTGGTTAATTTCACTTCTGACTAGGCACTTCCAAAGGAGAAGCCACGAATAGCAGAAAGCTTTGTTTTCTGTCTGCCTCAGATGTGCTACATGTAAATGGTCAGCTCCCCCTCTAAGCACAGGTTTAGCTAGGAAGTAAGTTACTTGACTCTGTAGATAATAGTTTACAGGGAGGTATTATCTTAAAACTAAAGTATCCCAAGGAATCATGGAAAGACTTGCTCCTCTGCTCTATATACTCCCTTCATCAAAGGGGAAGACTATTAATTCTAGTAAAGCTTCTTTTTCTTATAATTAAAAAGAAATGTTACAGGTTGATCCCAATATAGCATAATGAAAGCACACCTTTTATACCCTTTAAAGACTATTCATGGGGAAAAAGAAAGACATGAATCCATGTCCCTCAAGGGCAATGAAGGCCAAGGGACAGAGGATGGAAGACATACTGAATAGAAAAGCAGCCTGATACAAACAGGGCTTGAGGGAAACAGACATCTGGTTTTCAGACTCCCTCAACTCGGCAGTCTTCTCCTCCCACCACTAAGAGAAGCAGCCACTTCCCTAAGCCTGTGGTGTGGGTAAGCCCCTTGCAGCCTAGAAAACAGTTTTTTCTTTACTTTTCAAATTCTTAACATTTAGTCAGGTTGCTAAAAGAAATGTCACATATATATATCCTGTTCCTTGTGCTTCAGAAAATTAGATGCCACTGATCAACTGATACACCAATTTGGGTTATATTTCCAATCCAATAAATTACTGGACTTCATTATATGGTTTCCCAGTTACCATTGTATACCAGTGATTACATCTAGATTAAATCAATTTTACGCCATACATTAAAAGATATATGTAGCCCTTAAAAAGCCTGATAACCCTTCTCTCAACTTACTTTGCCATTATAAAATGTCTTCCTTTTAAAACATTTCTTCTGCCTTTCTGGGTTTTTTGCTCTTCCATTTTCTCAGGAATTTTAATCTTCTGAAGACTAGGATCTCAACCTTGACAATTCAGATCCCCTGAGTGGATTCAATCCCAGGGCACTGCAATGTCTGATAATTCATTTGTGTGTAGTAAAACGACTGAATACACAGTGTCCCTGCCTCATACTAACATCCACACAATGAGAATTTCATGAGTAGTTAGGAACACTATTCCCTCTTGAATATTTTCTTAAGGCTGTTTCTTAGAAATATGTGGCTATAGAGCATGCTTAGCTAACTTATAGCCATTCATATATATCCTTCTATTTCATTCTGTATTCTCTGCAGAATCTGTACATCTCTAATTGACTGAGCTGAGTGTGATATTTTGCCCTCCCTGTTCATTTTAGCTTAATTTCAACTGATCAAGCCTATTTTGTACAATTTTTCTGATTTGGTATTATTTCTTCGTGTTCTCTGCTATTTCAAACATCCTGTCTTACATATTTTTCTCATCAGTATGAAAGGTGAGGTTATCAAAGTCATCACTTGCATATTCATAAGACTTGACTGCTGAGGTCAGGAATACATCTTTCTTAACAAACCACAACTTCTTCCTTCAGTTAAGTAACCATTTTTTAAGCCTTTATAGAAATTAACAAAAATGTGTTATTTTTCTCCTTAACTGTTGTGTGGGAGATTTTAATTAAGACACACTTCCCTAAATAATTTGTGAACACTGCATAGCTGCCAACATAAGCAGTAGTTTTTGGAAAAAAGAAAAAAATGTATAAAAGTTGTGTGGAAGAAATAACTTAAAATTTGGAATTTTTTTGTTTTTAACATATTTTATTAATTTTTACAGAGAGGAAGGGAGAGGGATAGAGAGTTAGAAACATCGAACAGCTGGCTCCTGCACACCCCTTACCGGGGATTGAGCCTGCAACCAAGGTACACGCCCTTGACAGGACTTGTCCCCAGGACCCTTCACTCTGTAGAGTGATGCTCTATCCACTCTATCCACTGAGCCAAACCAGTTAGGGCTTTTTCTTTTCTTTCTTTTTTTTTTTTTTTTGCACTGAATTCAAAATGTTAATATTCCAAATTCAAAATTAGGGTAAAATAAATTTACTCACATAACTTGAACAAACACCATTAATTTTAGGTTTCCAGGAAGTCAGGGGATAAAAAGTAATTCAGTATTTAATGTTCAAATATAAGAAATCAACCCAAGGAATCAATACACACATATACAAACTCACACATACACACACACACACACAGCACACACATACTAAATAAACAAAAAATAAAGCCATCCTGATGAAAGAATTCCTTACACATATTAAAATAATGCTAGATTTTTTTTGCTTCTCTATGACCACGATAAAATGCTAATTATCATATAACTTTTTTTCTTAATTTTTAAAAGAACTCTGCTGTAAAGAAAAGGCAAAGTTTCTCCTATGCAAGTTATTTTATTTTTTTAGATTTTATTTTAAAGAGAGAGAGAGACAGAGAGAGGGCAAAACATCAATGTCAGAAAGACACATCAATTCCCCCGACACACTCCATCCAGAACCGAACCTGCAATCTGGGCATGTGCTCTGACTGGGAATGGAACCCAACCTGAGACCCTCTGATGCACAGGACAACACTCAACCTACTGAGCCACACTGGCCAAGGCAATATGATACAAATGTTAAGGTTTCTCTCATTTAAGATTACACATGAAGCTTGCAAAGAATATGGGGGTGTGGAGCAGGAAGCACAATTTACAGCACACTTACTATGTCCCACGTGGCATTAGGCTTACACTTTGCTTGTGTTAGCTCATGTCCAGAACAAAAATGTGCCTATTGCTGCCTCGTGGTTCCATTAGTTCCATATCCATATTTTTAACTAAACAGTCAGTCACATTTGTAGATCACAACATATGGCTAAAGATGAAGACTATTATTTATGTGTTTATTTATTTTTTACCAAAAGTTCAGTATTCAGCAGCCTGCGTTAATATTTTGTCAGTAACATCATTCTAATCCATCTGGTCCCATGCATGGTCAGTGGTGATTTCACTATGTAACAAGAATTTTAAGACTGCCAATACTCTGATAACAGAATTCAAGTAAATCTTGAGGAAAGGATGAGAATAATGCCATAGAGAGAAACCAGATGACAGAGTTATTGAGGAATATCGGTAATAATTTGCAAGAAGGAATTGAAGAGATTTTGTTACAGAAATACTGCTTTCAAATTCTTGCTACATTGAGATTTGAGCACCACCGCTCCTAAATTTCATTTCAATGGATTCACTTGTAAATTAAACTGATTTCTTTGACGTAGACAGCTGGATTTAAGAAAAGAGAAATAGGACCTGAAATAAAATGTGCTACTTTGCCCCCAACCCCATAACAAGACAATATGAAAATATGCCACCATATTTTATATGGATCTGTGTGCGTTAAATGAAAACATGTTGGCCTTTTACATAAAGTGGCTGAGAAGATGACACTCACTTCTATAGTTGGGACATTATACATACTAAAGTAAACTACCTCCTTAGTATTGTTTGCCAGTTTTTGCATCATTGAAGAATCTAGAGGGAGAGAAAAAAGGAACCTGGGCCTGGAACAGTGGTGCTCTGGGGAATTGCTCTTTTCAGGAGCAATGAAGATGCCAGCTGTACAGAAGACTGCATATTTGCATGGGAAAGAACAAATTTGGTCTAAATCACTATTGTCAGTACCAAAGACTCCCTTCTCCAGCTTGCCCAGGCTCCCTCAGCTTCTCTCATGTCAAGCCTCAGAAATTTCTATTTTGTCTTATTTTCATGAGTGTTACCTAGGTAGCTGAGACTCCATCCTCAAGCCACTGAATTCAAAACAAGCCTATGCTTGCGTGTCTTCTGGTTCTGATATCCCATGCTAAATGCGGTAAACCTCACAGTGGTCTGGCACCATCGCCTAGCGCTGTGTACAGACTTGGCTCTTTGTGTGCGTGCTCCAAATCCACGCTCCACTTCAGAAACAAGTGCTTGCAGCTTTCTGCTGTTCTTTTCAACAGGAACATATGTGCTGCTTAAGAAAGAATGAAAATGTTATTCCAAGAGTGGAAGCTGGTCCCTCTGAATACTAAAAGAAATAGCTCGTGAGTCTGTAACTGGAAATCTGTAGTGTCTGAAGTAGGATTGCAGAAGAGGAAGAAACACAGGAAACAACCTTAAGCCTTTTATCTGCTCAAAGGCCAAGAGGACATTTTTCCAGAACTACCAGTTCAACATGAGAGATAATAGGATTCCCATTCAGGATTCCTGTTCAGGACAAGCACAGAGCCCATCAGTGGATCCAGCAGGGCGCATGGGTGAGTGGGAAGTGGCTGCTTCCCAGATGTACTTCCAAACCTAAAGATGAGGCCAGTGCAGTGGGTGGAGACAGTTAGTTACAGGAGGGGCGGAAGGAAAGTCAGGACCCAAGTCGCCAAAGGTAGATGGCTAAGAGATGTGTGCTCAAAGTTGTTGAACTCCAACTGAGGACACAAAATGATGTCCAGAAAGTGTTTGGGAGTTTGAGAAAGAATAAAGGAAATAGGATCCTGGAATATTGCCTTCAGGAGTTGATTCTCTAATAAAGGAAGCTAAGGTCCATCTGTCTGGGCAGGAAGTAGTAAGCAATTCAGAAAGCAGTTATTTAATCTGGATGACTTCACGAATAACACACAGACTCATGGTCTGCGTTCCACACAATCCTGACTAAAGCAATTTTTAGACATGCTTTCCCAAACTAAAATGTTTTAGATGAATTTCGTGTGTGTGTGTGTGTGTGTGTGTGTGAACACATTGCACATAGGAGCTTAAATGTTAGAAGGTGGTTCTTAAATTAAGGTAATTTTTAAAATTTTATTATTTTTCCTCCTATAAATGTATTGGGCTTAGTAATTATATGTGGAATTATTAAATGTTTCTATAAAATTGCTGTCCCTCTAATGCCAAATATTTTACAAGTCAATTGGAAGTATTAAATCAAAGCCATACATAGAAAGAGTAGGAAATAAGGGGGGAAGGAAAGAATAGGAGAATGGATGGTTCTGAGAGGATAATTAGCTTCTCATTTTATTGTCTCCCTTTGGGGGCAGACAAATTCTGAAGAGCCCAAAAAAAGATAACTCCTGTTTTTCTTGAGTCTTTTGAGTCAATCATGTATGTGACTTTCCTGCAGAAAAGAGAAAATTTCTATACTCATGTCCAACATAGGGCTTTAGGACAGTCATTTCTTCCATCATAAGAGTGTTGACTCACAGGAAATGAAATAAGGTTGGTACAGATAAGCTAAGGCTAGATATGACTAGTGATCTAGGAGACCTGAGACAAGAAGGGGAAGACCAGTGAGTCTGAAGGTGAGAAGACAAATGTGGTTAGCTGGAGGGCACAAAGGGTCTAATAGAGCAACAGCTACGAGATTAACACTATGTCAAAACAGTGTAGATCAGATAACTTGAAAGTGAGAGAAAGTGGTTCTATGAGAATCAGAGTTTGAAGGGAACAAAGAGCATGTCTTAGAATATTTGGGATCTCCAAGGAGAGCAGTTCAAAACTAAAGCTCACCAGAGCACCTGCTGGGTGAATGAAAAATGCTTCAGAGCCCTGGCTCTACAGGAAGTTTCAGATAGAAGGAGAAGTAGACTATACTACCCAAATGACATGAAAGAACCATCTTCTCAGCTCTTTCAGGACATGGGGTAAACTGGATAAGCTAAGAATATGAGACATCTTCTATTTGAAGGTCCCCATGGCAGTTCTTACTTGCTCTGTGTAGTAAATACCTGAAAGATCAGAGTCAGAGACTACAGTCCTGACTGGGTGACTTTAAATTTGTGTTGGAGTCTCAGTATCCTCCACTGGAAACGGGAACAATAATTGTAGTTATTCCCGCTGAGTGCTTGTGAAGATCCAATTGAATATGTGAAAAAAGATCTATTAAATTCCTAATAATCCTATATGATAAAAGACTAATATGCAAATTGTCCCCTCAGGAGTAGACCAGGAGACCAGGAGTTCGATTACTCACTATGACGTGTGCTGACACCAGGGGGCGGTGCGGAACATGGCAGGGCACTGAGGAAGGAGGAGGAAGGGAAGCCGGGAGGCGGAGAACCTGATCGGCCTTGATTGCTAGCCAGGCCTAGGGACCCTACCTGTGCATGAATTCCGTGCACCGGAACTCTAGTATATTAATAAAGTACTTCTCATTTTCATATATATTAGTTCAAATGCCTTATGAAATAGCAATTATTATCCAAACTTACTGATGAGGAATAAGACTTTCTGAGAGAGTAAGTGGTTAATCCAAGATAGCAATTAGAATAATAGCATTAAGAGGTCACATATACATCTAGCACTATTCTTAGTGCTTTAAGTGCACTACCTCATTTAACCCACAAAACAACCCAGTTAAGATAAATTGTTCAGAGTTGCATAGGTAGCCAGTAGCAGAATCAGGATTCATACACTCTTAGCAGCCCACGCTCTCAAACACTGCCCTTGTACTGCCTTCTCTCAGGGTTACATGTATAGGCTGAAATGTATAGGCCAAATCTCTGGACCCAGTTCATTTCTACTGTTTTAGTTATCTGCTATGCTTCTTAATATGTTCATAAGAACATCTCCATAACAAGATTGCTGCTTCCTGATGCTGTCATAATTCAGACATCTTAAAGTTACTTTGTGAAGGATTTTAGGTGTAGACTTCTACACAGGTAAGCAATTGTCAGCTATCCAGTCTAGTTACAGAACTCATTTGTTCAGCTCTGCCTATGACTGACTCATCCTATCAGTTCTCTCTATAAGAACCCTAAGGGCAGTAAAGCTCTATCTTTCTGAATATAATTTACTAACAACAAAATATCAATAGTTAAACAATTGTATTTCTTGAGAAATTTAAAATTAATTGCTTTTTACAAACCACTGTGTTAGTAATAATTATGAAATGTTCAAAGGTACATCTACATATATAAACTTATTTAATGAAGAAACATGAGCGGAACAAAGCCAAGGCACCCACCCATGCATCCAGTTCATGGATATTTATGGGCTGTCTAAATGCCCAACATGATTCTAGGTGACAGTTTCATAGCGGTGAACAAGGACACAAGTTCCCTGTTTTAAGGAGCTCATAATCTAGTGAGACATAAAATTTAAGAAAATAATTTAGTGAGAATTTTAAACAGGATGATTTAATTGAGAATTTTAGAAGACCATGGACCAGGGAAACCTCTCTGATGAGGTGACTTTCAGCTTGGAAGGCAGAGGCAGCAATGCCAAGACTCAAAGGTTTGGCCTATTTGACAGGCAAAAAGAAGACGAGTGGGGTTGCTGAGCCAAAAGATTAGCACAGACAAGGTGAGAATGGATGCTCAAGATCCGTGTGGAATGTGGTAAGGCATTTCAATTTTATTCTAAGTGAAATGGAAGCCAATGGAGGATTTTATCTAGGGCAGTGAAGTAATCACATTTACATTTCTGGTAAGAGCTGATAGAGGCTTAGAATTGAAGGATAGTGGTGGCAATGGAGAGAGATGTTCAACTTCAGGATGTTTTTTCAACATGGAAATTATAGGACATGATGGGCTTGATGTAAATTTTGGGGAAAAGAAGAATTTAGAAAGACTTATAGTTTGGGGATTTGTGTAACTGAATGGATGGTGATGTATTTTACAGATGGGCATCAAGGGGGCATAAAATGCTTTAAAGGGCAGGAATGAGAATCAACAAATCAGATTTAACTATCTTAAGCATAAAATACCGCCTACGTGAGCTGGTGGAGATATCTACTAGCCAGTTGAAAATGGGAGCAGAGAGCTCCATGGGAAAATGAGGGCAAGTCACCAATTTTGGAGACAAAGACTCATAACTGTTATTTAACATTTATGTTTGGAATTGTTTAGAGTGAGATCATGTTTAAGTTTTTTGTAGTATGGGGATAAAACTTACATTCTGAATGGCACAAGTTTTGACCTGGGATATTTTTTTTCTCCTCAAACTGACTTCTGCCCCCTCAGCACTGCAGATAATGGCCGAGAGCAATCTGTGTCATTGGTAAAGTAGAGGTCATGCAGGAGTAAGGGGCACAGCACTTGGAAAGTTTGGGGCTTTCTCCTACCAGGCAAAGCATTCAACTGCTGGCAGGTCACTTAACCCCTTCGAGAGTCAGTATCTTTGTTGTGAAATGGAGGCAGCACCACCTCTGCCAGCTGCAAAAGGTCAAAGCCCAAGACAGAAGCCTTTGGGAAAAAACTGTTTTGTACAATGGAAACGAGAAGGGTCATTTTTGGAATTCTGAGCCCCAGTCCACATGGCCGCTTCTCTTCCCCATGGCATGGCTCCCGATAGGATACATTCGGGTACCATCTGCTCGACAAGAAGGCCGACTGACAAATTTCAGCCCCACAGACAGCAGCATCATAACCTCAGCGGCTTTTGACTTTACACAAAGCAAAGCCACCTAATGAACAAAGCCCCTAGGTAGTCCTGATCCCTCAATTACTCATACATGGCAACAGATGCTGCAAAGGTAGAGCTGATCCAGCGACCAGCCGCTCTCAGTAATTAGACAGTGGAGGGAAGAGTGTAATTAGGTGAATCACACAGAAAGAGAAAGAACCTGGATGGAGCATGTTGATCATGGATCAAAGACACAAATAAAGACGTAAGAAGGTGAATATAAAAAAAATAAACCCTAACAAATAATTTGTTAAACCTATGTGGAAGGATCAATTCAGGCCTATGAAGTTAAACCTGGTCCAAGATCCCCTTTAATTAAAAGCTTCTATGATATATATTACTCAGAAAGAAATTTGACAAGAAGAGTAAATATAATTTATCACAGCAAAATTCAGTTAAATGATACAGTAGTGGCAAAAAGAAGAAGAGGAGTTTGCTATCTCACGCACTTCTCATTTATTACTGATGTCTGGTATCTGAACCTCCTGAAGAGGGCCAAGCTGGAATTTAGATCAATGTCAATAAGAACATTCCCACCGTGGCACACACTACATCTTCAGTCCCCAGAAGCCACAACCCACATGATGGATCTGTTAAGAAACTCTAATTGGTTCCTTTTTCTCTTCTTTCAATAAAATCTCTAATTATTTCAGGATTACGAAAACATTATGCAGGTCTTAGATAACTTTTTATTGTCTTCCCTTTCCCGTTCCTGTACTTTTAATAACCAGCCACAAAGAACATGGCCTTTGGAATTAACATCTATATTCCTCCACTTCCTGGCCTTATGCCCTTGGGCAAATGACTGAATTCATCGGTGAACATGAATAGCTGGAAGTCTGTTTAAGGAGCAAAGATGAAAAGTGAAAAGGGTACAGCCTAATACCTCTCCCTAAGTTATAGCAATTATTATGCACAAAAATGCAACGTCAAGACCCCCTGCTTCAGGAAGTATTCACTATGATGAAGTGATCCAACCAACATTATATTCAGAACAATAAAGGTCAACCAATCATTAATTGCATGTTAAATACCAGTTTAAGTGCTTTATGTATATTAACTCATTTAATACTAACAAGAACTTTACAGTTAGATACTGATATCCTCCCCATTTTACAGATAAGAAAGCCAAGAGTCAGAAACATTGTGTAATATTTCTAAGGCCACAAAGCTAGGTAGTAACAAAGACAAAATTCAAATCCTAGCAATGGGCTTTGCACCCCCTCTTTAGCTGGTGAGCTATAGTGCCCCCCACTCAGATTATAAACTGAAATCTGAGCCTGAAATGCAAATACATTTCTATTAGTTGTCTATTATTTTTATTGTTGTGTTGTCGATAAATGGTTGTTTTGGAAAATATCTCCTAAGAAGTACAGTCTGCCCTTCATATAAGGAAGTTTTGCATCTTTAGATTCAACCAACTTCAGATGGAAAACAGCATTTCCCATTTCAGGGCCGGGAATTTGCAGAGATCCAATTGTATGCACTGTTCTGCACCATTTCACATAAGGGATTTGAGCATTCATGGTTTTTTGTATCCAAGAGGGTCCTAGAACCAAAAGCCCACAGGTACCAACAGACATCAATATTACTTGCTTGTTATCTGATGCTGTAAAGACTGAGATAGCTCAAAGACAGACACACTGGGATGATTCTTGTGTGTGCAAATTCTGCAGAGGTATGCAATTTTCAGGAGCACAGCATGGCTGCAAATTCTGTTGTGGACAGCTCAGCATAGCCAGAGCTTTCTCTGAGTTTCACATCCCCAGTGCCAGTAAGACTCAATTAGTTCTTTCTGATACCTAAATACAATTTGCTAGCAGTAAGACAATGTTTAAAAGACTGCGTTCATTTAAAATTTTAAAACAAATTCCTAATATGTATGTAACGATTATAAAATATTGCAAGAGGATTTCTAGAGACTTAATTTATTTTTAGAGTGGGATTAGAAGTAATAAAGAGGGAAATGTAAATGACCATTAAACACATCAAGTTGGAAAATGAGCTCTAGGATTTTGTTTCATGTATTTAGCTACTCCCTTTGCCTCAACTGTCCCTATGCTCCTTCTCAAATCAAATGAAACCCTGTTCATCCTTCCAGACCTGGTCCAAAAGCCACTTCCTCTGAGATATTATTTCCAATGCCTCAGTTAACATTTAATCACTGCTTGTGCAGTCCTTCTATCGTTCTTGGCTTATACTGTTATTTTGCTCTGATTGCAATCTGCCTGGCCTTACAGTTGTTTGTCTTACCAGCTCCTGGAAATCCTTGGGAGCGGGAATCGATAAGGAGGGGATACAGGATGATGGTTAAAAGCAGGAGCTTTCGAATCAGAAACAACTCAACTTGGATCCTGACTGTCACTCAACTCCCATAAGATCTCTGGAAAGTCGACCATTAGGAATCTTAGATTTTTTTTATCTTTTGAGTACAGATAACATGGGAGAGCATGCCCTGTACTGAGGTTTCCTGGTTCAAATCTGGGGCTCATTACTTTACCTATTTATGTCTAAGTTTCTTTTCCTGTAAAACAAGGATGATAATAGAGCAATTATTTCATAATGAAAATTAAAGTAGTTAACTTATGCAAATTATTTAGAACAATGTATGGTGAGCAAATAAGCTCTCAATAAATGTTTCTTATTTTTAATGTTATTATCCTGCAGA
This sequence comes from Myotis nattereri, assembly GCF_964212035.1. Classification (NCBI taxonomy): domain Eukaryota; kingdom Metazoa; phylum Chordata; class Mammalia; order Chiroptera; family Vespertilionidae; genus Myotis; species Myotis nattereri. The sequence goes on along the minus strand of NC_138080.1, from coordinate 60,101,772 downwards.
ATTGTGGTGAGAAAAAAAAATCACTTCCTGTTTGTAAGGAGGTAAGCATATACTTGGCACAAAACTATTGTTCAGTGGAATGCAATTTTTTCTAAGGAAAGTATCATACTCTAAGAATCAAGAACATGACAATAAATTTATAATAGACAATAAAATAGGGCCAGCCCAGGCCTTGTCTAATTCTTGGCAGTTGTTTCCCTTGTCTCTTGAAGATTATCTAGCAGCTTGTATGAAGCAATATTTTTTATCAATAAATTAAATATAAAAATATATTTCTGTGCTTGGTATTCCCTTTAGCTGGCTCTGCATACCATGTAAAAGACAAAAATACTAAAGGAGATAAACTAAAATCTTCCGCTCTCCCTCTGGAGTTTTAAACAAGTCAGAGCTTTATAATCATTTATAGAACAAAGACCAACAGAAGTAGAAGTATGGACATGGGAAAATCGGTAAGTTTGGCCTCTTAAGATTTTCTCTTTCAGAGAAACATATAAAACTATGACTGATTTACAGCAATTCATAAAGTATAAATGGACCTGACATGTAGGTTAATGAAGGCACTAGCGAGCTATAAAAGCTGTGTCTATAAAGAGATGAGACTGTTCGGTGGTGTTTATCAATTCAGGCATATTTTTATACACATTTTCAAATTCTGAAGACAGAAAACTGATCACATGATTGACATGATTTTGTTTCTAACTGGGCTTTTAGAAATAAAAAGGTTCTATGTCCAAAATCCAAAATTAGTACACATAATCTAATATGTGATCCAAGAGGAGAATAGAGCATTTGGAATCAGTGTTTTCCTGGACAAAGCCTTAACAACCACAGAGGATAACCTCTCCTTACTAAAGCCACTCTACTATCTGAAGTAACCTACCTAAGGACATCTTGTCATTGGCATGCTGTGATAAAACTGAATTTTAACCATTCAACACATTAGACTTATTGTTTTGAATTTATGGCATATATGATGTCCATATAAAATATGAAACACATTTTTATAAGCTTTCTATTGACTCTGGGATGAACTTATAAAATAGTTCATAGAAATTTATTTTATCTCATTGTCAATATTAGTCTTCTCTATACATTTTCAACAATGGATTCAAGAGAATAAATGTACCCAGATTTTAAGAAATGATCACTCTTCTTAAATGCCAGCTTTGTTGAAATGAAAACAATTTTATTAAACCATAAACAAAATAAGCATTCTTCAGGGTTTTTAATTATTTCTCCCTTTGTGAAAATAAAAATGGTTTCAATACACTCAAATGAAACAATGAAAGAAATGTGGAAGCAGATTTGCAGTTGTAAGAGTGAATTATTTAATTTAAAGGCAGCCAACCATGAGATATACAGTTAACAATGGACATGAGATACTCATTTTTTCAGCACATGCTTATTTTATGATAGCAAGATATTTTTAGTCAATTAGCTTGCTCAATTGACTAAGCATCTCCTACCTCATTTAGCTGAATAAAGATGTAGCAGGAGAACTTCAGCAAGATATCGTGATTTTATAGTGGCATACAGACAAGGAAGAAACAAATCCTCCACAGAAAATAACTTATTCAAAGCAATAGACACCTAACAAAATCAGTGTAGCTGTTTTCTAAATGCAAAAATGCAAAGCCATTGGAATTCTCAATTTATTTGAATACTCAAGAATCAAATATCAAAAATTTAGTTGAAAAATTAAGTGGAAAAAGCTCCCTACCTTGTTTATCCTATTTTTTGTTAAAATTTTTTATTTTTGTTTTCAGACACTATGCTTTCTAATTAAATAAATATGCACATTCTTCAACAATGATAAAAATATTTAAGAAATTATTACGCTCATTATTCCTTATGAAGTTAACTATGTAACAAGTGAAGTGTTGAAGAATTTGTGGGATTAAGAAAACAGAAAAAAGTGATAAAAATATACACTAAAAAATATAGTATCCTTGAAAGAGTAGTTTAAGTATCTTTTTTATAGAAATAAAAAGGTTGAGGATCTTAACTACCATGCTAAGAGACATAACAAAGAATTTGGGGAATTTATCTTTCAAGATCAACAACTCATTTCCCTGAAGACTCTAAATATCTTTCTTTTGTTTAATCGTCGGGCACTTCTTGCCCTGTGATAAGATAAATCATGTATTGTTAAGAAATCTAGTGTACTTTTCAAATAAACATTAAAAAAGATACTTGAATTTTTTTAAATGGGAGGTCTATCATTATGAATCATTTCCTGCAGCTACTCTTCTTTTAGATCTATGATCCAAAGCCAGAAATTTAAGTGACAACAGCATTGCTACTGAACTTGACTGGACTTTCAAAAAAACAGCATAGTTAGGTCTCTGAACAAGACAGATCACTTAAATTCAAACAGAAAACAGGTATTGGCCCAGACATGCTGTCTCTTGAAAGTTGGCCACTAGGTTTACTGAACCTCCTCTACCCCAACTGCTTCTGCCTGCTTCAGATTACCCCTGTTCTCCAAGATGCAAATAAGAAGGCTTATATCTGTGATTTAAAATACACTGAATAATTCAAACAAATTTTTACTTTTCAGAAGTCCTGTCAAAAATGTAAAATAATTATTTTTTCATTCAAAATAAAGTATGGCTAGATGAAGGCTCAAGTAGTAAGAGCTATTGTCAGTGAGTCAAGAGGTGCCTAGGCCTATTTTGCTTCTCAGCTCCCTTTCTGAAAATGAATTGGTTCTACATCTGGGAACTCTAGGAAAAACAAAACAAAACAACAACACGTATAACTTCATTGGTATTACCACAGATGTTTCTTGAGTTTTCACATTTCTGTTTCTCAATACTTGAGAAAGAAAAAATCTAGAATCCTTAACTTACAGAACGTTTTAGCTATATATGTAATAAAAATGAAATGTTAAAAAAATAAATTATACCAAAATCAGAAATGCTGATAACAATAAATTCAGGTGAGGCTGTGGAGCAACAGGAACTCTTACACATCACTGGGAATGCAAAATGGTACAGCCACTTTGGAAGATAGCTTGACAATTTCTTACAAAACTTGAATATATTCTTACCATTTGATCCACTAAATGAGCTACTTGGTATTTGCACAAAGGTGTTAAAAAGTTATGTCTACACAGAAACTTGCACAAGATATTTATAGAACTTTTATTCATAGTTGCCAAAACTGGGAAGAAACCAAGATGTCCTTCGGTAGGTAAATGGATAAATATATCGTGGTACATCCAGAAAATGGACTATTATTCAGTTCTAAAAGAAATAAGCTACCAAGCCATCCTATACAATAAAAGGATAATATGCAAATTGGCCCTAATGGCAGAATGACCAGAACGACTACTGGACCAGTCACTATGAGGCGCACTGACCACCTCTTGGTCTCTTTCCCCAGCTGGCAGGCTCCAATTGCCTGATGGCCACCCACGGCAGGGGCGGGGCCGGCGAGTGGGTAGGAACAGCTGACCTTTCGGTCCCTTCCCCTGGCCATCTGGCACTGATCACCTGATGGTGAACAGGAAACAGGGGGTGGGGGCTGGGGGGTGAGGCTTGCTGCAGGCAGCTGGGGAAGATGGCCCTAATCGCAGGCCAAGCCTAGAGACCGTACCCGAGCACGAATTTCATGCACCTGGCCTCTAGTGAGAATATACAGAGAAAACTTAACAGCAATTTAATTCAGTGAAAGAAGGCAATCTGAAAGGGCGATATACTTTATGATTCCAACTATCTGACCTTCTGAAAAAGGCAAAACTATGAAGACAGTAAAAAGATTAGTGGTTGCCAGGGTTTAGGGGAGGGATGGATGAATAGGTGGAGCACAGAGGATTTTTAGGGCAGTGAAAATCCTCTATATCCGTGGTCGGCAAACTGCGGCTCACAAGCCACATGCGGCTCTTTGGCCCCTTGAGTGTGGCTCTTCCTAAACCTTAGGAGTACCCTAATTAAGTTAATAACAATGTACCTACCTATATAGTTTCAGTTTAAAAAATTCGGCTCTCAAAAGAAATTTCAATCGTTGTACTGTTGATATTTGACTCTGCTGACTAATGAGTTTGCCGACCACTGCTCTCTATGATACTATAATAATGGAAACCCATAGAATGTGCAATACCAAAAGAGAATCCTAATGTAACCTATGGACTTTGGGTGATGATGTTGCATCATAGTAGGTGCATCAACCATACAAACGTCCCACTCTGGCAAGGGATATTGAAAATGAGGGAGGCTATGCATTTGTGGAGGTAGGGAGTACATGAGAAATCTCTACACCTTCTACTAAATTTTGCAGTGAACCCAAAACTGCTCTAAAAATGAAGCCTATTAGAAAGGACAAACAAACTATTAAAATAAAAACTATAAATAGTTATTTTCTCAATAAATTGTGCCTCAAAATAAAAACATCATCCCATTTTCAAGATCAGAAGAATAAGGAGGCATTTTTGGGGAAGTGAGACTGAAAGGGGCACAAAGGAAAACAAAGAAAAACTCCACCTTAGGTCGGTTTCCAGCCAATGGAGTAAAGAAGTAGACACACAGATTTCCAGACATGCTGATTAGCAACAAAACCCAGACACTGCATGAGAGTGAGTTCTGGGCACCATATCTGTGGTTGGCAGACTTGGTTGAAAGGCCCAACTTTGTCATCACTGAACCCTATGTTCTTGGGGGAGTGAAGTGACCTAGTCCTCAGCTCAGATTCTTTATGTAAGAAGAGAGAAAATAGCATTTACCTTATAGAACATTGTTCATAAAAGATTATAAAATATATAAGGATATAAGTAATATACCTAAAACTTGCAAACTTTATGTACAAATTATTATATTTATCGACAAAAATAAGATGGAGTTTCTTACCAAGGATAAATTCCAACTGCGGTTCATTTGGCGTCTTCTGAATACCTATAAATAATAGGTAAGAATTCAGATTAAAGATATTTAAGTCATTATCAAAAATATGTCATTGAATGTTACTATGTTTCACCATGCCCGGAATATATTAGTATATTATTTGGCAGAATAAAGAAAGTCAATTGATCAGGTTTATAAGCAGTGGGTTTTCAGGGGAAGACATAATATTTGTAACAGAACTAGATATAACTAAAAATTTGACTGAGCTACTTAGCTCCATAGCCATTAAGAATCTCAAATATTATAAGCTGTGACAAATATAAAACATTTCCCACTGTGTCTGTTTCTTTTAAATGCATGGAGATAGAGATGGAACTTTCAAAAAAGGACAACCTCTCCAAAGCACTCTTCCATATAGAGTTTTCTTTCAAACCACTCCAACCTGCTATACACAGTGAATTACTAATTAAAAGGCTATCTCTAGATAGGTTATGAAGGATATTATGCTGGTGGTTATACTGCTAGCTTTTTGATAGCTCAAATCAACATTCCATTAAATGCCTCTATTTCTCTTGTTGGAGTTTTTTTTATAAAAAATCTAATAACATGGCTCAATGATTTAAGATGCAGTAGAAGGGGAAGTAAGTCTGAGGACAAAGATAAGGAAATGGGAACATCTAATGACTAAAGGTAGAAAGACCAGGCTGTGATAAGTGAGAATGGCAGGTGAATGCCTAAAGACCGCACACAGTACAAGAGTGGATGAGGCCTGGGATGCCATTTGTTAGCTCTCATGGTGGCCAAAGAGGCAAAACTAAATTATGGACAAGTAAACCATTTGGCAGTAATGTAAGAATATTATGCAAATCCTTTCCTTCTTTATTTTTACTGGTGGACTCATCAGATACTATTTAAATTTAATAGCATCTGGTCACTAATATATTGTTAGAACCACCTCTCTGTATAAAAATCATCCATTTTTTATTTATAGAGTTCACAGGTTTTGCATGGTAACCATTTTATTTTTCTTCCTGCTGACATTTAACAATGCTATGGTTAACAATTTTAGACTTTCCAAGAGAGGTTAAAGTGACAATCATTAGGTAGGCCTTTGTGCATTTTGAATAGTGTAGATTTTTAAAAAGGTTATTAACAATTAACTCTGCTATAAGCTCTGACAACCAAATTTCTCAAAAAATGCATCCAACTAATACCATTTTCTAAGGTTTATTTTTATAATGTAAATTAAATGAGAGGTTAGGCATATGTTTGCCAATGTTAACTGGGCAACAAGAACCTTCTGAAAAGTAAAGAAAGGACACAATTCATGCTAAACAATAAAACCTGAACCCTAGAATTTTGAACATGGGAGAAAAACATATAATTCTTCCAACGATTTTAATTATGCGAGTAGCACAAATCCCGATTGCAATGTTCCTATGTAAATCTTGCCCAAGTCTCCAAGCTTGCTCTCTATGGGACTTGGTGCTCTCAGGTAGGGCAGTGACAGCAGTGCAGCCATTTCACCCTAAAGCTTTCCATTTAGTCCTTGGTGTTAAAGGGAAAAATGTCTATGTTCCAAAAAATAAATCCACATGAGATTATACAAATGCTAAATAGAAGGGGTACTTAAGAAGTATTAGTGTCTTAATACACATTCAGCAACTTTGATTCTACCATTTGATATTTAACAGTTTCATGGACTATCATCTATCTCATAAAAGATGATAAGAGATAAGAAGCATTTCATAGACTCACAACAAAAGAAGCAGTGCAAAGGGAAAACATGTTGTTAATCTTATGCCATTTGTTAGAACCCCAGTTTCTGTGTGTTTGTCAGAGTTCCAAGAAGGGTCACACACATACTTACTTGTCAAGTGAAAGTCCCCACTCTCATTTGCCTGGGGTGTGGGAAGGAAGTGCTGGCCTTCTTCTGATGTGCCTTCCTCTTTGATTTCCATGATCAACCTTCACAGTTGCTTACTTTTTAGTTTTCTAATATTTTGTGTCCAAATGTCAGTCACTGCCAATGATTCCTGTTTTAGTATGGACGTATCTTCACACTGAAGACCTGATATCCCACTCTGAAATTCTGCATTGAGGAAACATCAACAGCAAAAATATCAGTTACTCTAGAGTGCAGTCGAAAGCTAAGAATTAAAGGTGGGCAGAGACTATAGCTACCTGCCTGCCTATACCACTTTTACATTCAAGACCAATACACCCGGCTAATATAAAGAACTCTGGGTTAAATGAGTATTTTTCCTGCAATTATGTTATGGTCATATGAGGGAGTTCTAAATCCTGAAAGGTATATTCTTTCTCTTTTAGTTCATTCTGCAAAATAGCAGATAGCTACAGGGGATGCTAACTTAAATGCACCTAATTTAGCAGCAAGGACAGACAGCATCTTGTCGAGGCGTTATAATGTTGCCAAAGTGAATATTACTTTCATTCTTTCCATTAGAACTGCCCTTTATACTCATCTCTCCAACCATCCTTGTTAGGACATTATTCATGAACACATAAAGATAATTTGGCATGACATTCTTCTTCCAAGATGAGCCAACAGGTTGTGCAGGGGAGCTTCCAACCTCATCATTATCCACAGAGTCTCTTGCTGCTCTGCCTGATAAAGGTGTAATTGTTTAATGATCGAGGTAGATGTTGAAAAGAATGAATAATAATCCTTAAAAGCTAAAGCTCAAGGGGAAATGAAAGCAATAGCAAAGTGATAAAAATTAGCATGGGGAAAGGAACCTTTCCAAGAACTTAATACCCTGTTAATACAGACAGCCTCCAAGTTTCAAATTCATTTTGATATCTAGCATGATATACATGACCAAAAATTAAATAGAAAAAAATCAATGCAGTTTTAAACCAAGTGACCAGTTGAATTAAAATGTATAAAATCTTTAAATGTCTACCCAATGCTGTTTAATGAGATTGCAGCAACAGAGTTTGGGTTTGGAATACTAATTTAGTCTCCAACTACACAAATCCGCAGCCTTACTCTTTGTTGTTCTTAACAAAGCAACTTAATTTATAATTCAGTTCTAGTTTTTAAGATCATCTGGCAAAAATTAAATCCAGAAAGCATCTTGAATCTTTAGAAAATAATACAATAAAGTTGCAGATAAATACAGATTCGCTGCTAAAGATATAACGAGGAATACTTGCTGGGGTAAAGGGCCATTGCACCATATTCTGTCAATTTGAAGATTGTATTTTGAATTAATACAATGCTTTCTAATTTATTTTTGACTATTTAAACTTAATAGTCTTTCTGATAAGGGCATGTAGTCACTGATCCACATTCTCTCCAGTACCTATGACAAATGCATGAGCATTAGTGGGGGTGATATCTGTGGAAGACTGCTATGTATAGGACTTAGATACAGGAGTTGGTTAACTTTACTATACTATTTCTTGACCAAAGACTCAACCCTCAATTCTGATCAATCACTTTAAAAATTGAAAAGGAGACCTAAATAAGGTAATATGAATGAATCCTAACAAAATCCCAACTCTGTACACTAATGGTGAAAAATTAATAAAATAATATAAACTCTATGTGTGGGTGTGTGTAATTTGGAGGTGAGTGGAGAGGATTAAAGTGAGATGCCTAAAAGGACTTGTTAACATGGTCCAATTTTAAGCATAACATAATCCATTCAAAGCTATTCACTATCTGAAAAATAACTTCAATTTTAGAGAGAATGGAGCCACACCTACAAATCTGAAAGGAGAAATCAAATCCACAATGTTATGCATTTTCTCTCAGTAATGGAGAAAAAAAGTAGGCAGAAAAACAGTGAGGATATAGAAGACTAAACAATACTGCCAACAACTTGACCTAACTGACATTTTAACACAATTCATCCCACAACAAAATACTGATTTTTTTTGAAATATATATGAACAATTCATTAAGATTATATCTTAACTCTAAAATAAACCTTAACAAATTTAAAAGAATTAAAATAAAAACAAGTATATTTTCTGACCATAATAAAATTAAACTAGAAATCAAAAAATATCTGGAAAATCCCCAAATATTTGAAAATTAAACAATACAGTTCTAAATAATTTTACATATTCAGAGTTATTCATAAAATATATACATATATGCACATATTTGAATCAGAATGAAATCCCTGCCCTACAAATTAAAAGATACCTGGAGGAAAGTTTATATTAATGCTTATATTAGAAAAGATCTCAAATCAATGATCTAAGCTTTCATCATATAACTAGAAAAAGAGCAAATTAAACCTAAAATAAGTAGAAAAAGGAAATAATGTGTGTAAAGCATAACTGATAAAGATTTAGACTCCAGAATATATTTAAAATGTTAGCAAAACAACCCAATGGAAAAAAAAAACCCATCAAAATATATAAATAGGTACTTCAAAAATATCAAACACAGATTGCCAAGAAACAATTGAAGAGAGCCTCAACTTCACTAGTTATCATGGAAATACAAATTAAAACCAAATGAGATGTGTTTAACCATCAATAAGTAAAAATTTTGAAGTCTCAAAACCTCAAATATTGATGAGGATTTAGAGCAACATAAACTTTTATGCGCTGTGGTGTTCCAACCATAATGGAAAATAATTTTGTAATACTGAGTAAAGTTGAACAGCAATTCCACTTCTAAGCTATATTCTAGAGAAATTCTTGCAAACACATACCAAGACACAGAAGGAGGTTCACAGCAACTCAACTTCTAATAATAAAATATTGAAAACAGGCTAAATGCTCAGCAATAAGAAAGTAGATAAATATATTGCTGTCTATTCATTCTATATAAAATGGATTGTCATCTCACATATCAACATGGATTAACTCCACAAACCAAGTATAGAGAAAAAGAGGAGAAAGAGTGAGGAGGAGCTGAAGGATGGCGGGGAGGGGATGATGGTACTTATAGAAAGCTTTGAAACATGTAACATAGTACTCTAATTTTATATTATGTAGGGGTGCAATCACAGAGAAATGCATGAAGAGTTATGATGCCTGGGAGATGTGCTCAGGGAGGGGGGAACACAGGAGCCTTAAAACCAGGGCTATGACCCACATGGGGATTCACCTCTGTCTACACTGCTCATTTCCCCTCCTGGGGAATGTCAGGGTACTTGGGAGGCTATTGCCACTATAGAATAATTGTATTCAAAGGTTTGCAACTAGGCCCCTATTCTTAGGAACAGGGATCTACCCTTATTTTATATCATTCAAAAACAATAGCAGAATAAAAACAAAGGTTTCAGGAAAAGGTTCCCTTTGAGAGAAATGGACATAAATTGACAAATTTGATATTTTACCTGAAAAAAACCAACAACTATCGGGAATTTTTTAAGGTCAAGGCCCTCCTGGCTTCTCACGAGGCCCCTGACCAGGCAGAGGATAGCTCCTGTCAGAGCAATGGATTAGCATTCAGGGGCAACATTTCTACCCAGGAAAACCAATTGCATCAGAGACAATTGAATTGTCCAGGCCTTCAGTATGGTTTTGTTACCAATATTAAATTCAGTGAGGATCTGCTTTGTCACAGAAGAAAAAAGATGAGAGCTGTCAGGACTCCAGTTTTATCAAAAGTCCAGCTACGGGGGCTCAGTTCTGGACCAGCTGGCAATGTTCTTCTCAGCTTTGCCCTGAGGAAGTAGCCTTGACATGAAACAAAACAGAAGACCCGTGGATTTAGCAAGACCAAACAGCAACAGTCTTTTAAAGCTTTGCCACTTAAAATGTGGTCCCTGGGCCTGCAGTGTCTGTATTCCCTGGAAGGGTGTTAGAAATGCAGACCGTTGAGCCAGACCCTGATCTGCTGAATTAGAATCTGCCTCGTAGCATAGGTGATTCCTGTGCACATTCAAGATTGAGAGGCACCACTTTGAGGCACAGAGGACCACCAGATTCCAGATCTGTACACTGGGAGAGGAGAAGAAGGAGTTCTAGCAGATAAAAAAAAAGTTGATATGGACTAAAGGGCCATGTCACTTAGCCAGACTTTCTAGACGGATGGCAGGAGCTTTCATGGATCCTGGCCTGGACTTCAGTCTCTTCAGCCACTGACTCACACCGAACCTCCAGCGCTCCTTTCTTCCCAGGTTCTCCTAATCTCAGCATCTGCCTGGGCCCCCTGATACCTACCTATTCTCTCACTTACTACCTGGCCTCTTGGCGATGGACTCTTGCCAGTGACCAGTCTTACCCCGGCCTAGATTCCATCCCCACTCTTACTTCATTTTATCTTTGCTCTCTCCAGCCTCAACTCCGCTGCCTGGCTCTTGGCAGTCTACTCAGCTCTTGGCAGGTTAGACCCAGGTACCTCCGGGGCTAAACAGAGCCAGGTCATGGCATGCCACACTTCGATAAGTGTTGGAGCAGCTCACAATAAGAACTGGTGACTTATTGTTTATCCATGCAGGAGCATTGTCCAGAAATTTGCTGAAAATGTACTGTGGGTTTTAGGGCACAAAGCAGTTCAAACTACTGTGACACAATGAAATAGGGAGAAGGGGATGGGATGGTGACAAGAGAACCAATTCAATAAAATATAATTGACCAGCATCATACACTTCCCTTTGCTCCCTATAAATATCAACTCCAAGGGGCTCTACTGATACCCATCCAGTCTTCACAAAGATTCTCTTTACCACCACTTCTGAAGTTCATTTTAGCCAAATTTTCTAAGGACTTATATGCCTTTTCTGAGTACACATTATGTGCCATGCTCTATGTCATCACTCTATAAGCATTAAATTAATATTCATAACAAATTTAAGTTATTAACTCCAGACTTACCAGTGAAAAACTGAAGGTTAAAAAGTAATTCATTTCAGGACCCATGTCGTAATTACAGAACCACGGATGTGAACTTGAGTGTCTGATTTCAGAGCATTTTCTCTGTTCTTTTTACCATGTCTTTTAATTTTATCCTCCCAAAATTTATACACTTTTATTATCCCTTAAGAAAGAAATTAGGGCAATGGGCAGAGAGAAAGAAGGGAGGTCTAGGAGACATTTATTTATGCTTTCATTTATGTTACTTTTTTTTCTTAAAAGGAAAACCTCTGGAAAACCTATAGTTTCTCAATATAGCATTTAATGCCTAAGTACCAGAACCAGGGAAAAGAAAATCAGGTCATGATAGACGTTTTTATAATTCCATTTATAATGTCATTTCTGATGGAGATATACTCATCCCTTGTTCTTTTACTTGGTCTTGATATGAATATAATTTCAATGGACAGCCAGCATGAAAAAAAAAAATCAAGAATAAAAATTCTAAATAATTGAAGTTTGAAAATGGAAACTAATGATTGAATGCATCCAATTCTCCAGGTCCAGCATTCTGGATACTTAACAAAGGAAAACTATTTTCTTCCTTCGCTTCTTTGAGTCATAGGGCTCCCTTTTGGAGATCACAGTCCAGTAAAGTAATAACCTCAAATTGTGATGAGTATTAAATGATCATTGAAAGTAGCAAAATCTTGATGTTCAAAAGGACAGAACACAAAGCACAATGGAGAGAACTCTGCTCAGCAAGCAGAGGGACTATGCCTTTGGTTCATTATAAATCAGAGATCAGCCTGTCGCTCAACTGTTTCAAATTAGGATAAGAACAATGTTGGTCTCCACTGTACTAGTATAAAAAGTAAAATCGAGTCTCTCTGGATCCCTGTGACAAGGCAACCCATAATCCTGAGAACTCAGAGGGCTCTGCCTCAACGCCGCATCAGATCTGAGCCAGAATTTACATTGTTTCCCACAGTGACCTGATGTCCTGGGGGGTGGGGCGCACCTGGACCAACTTTGGGAATACAGCTAGTCAGCCATCTGATGTGTGAGCAAGTAATTCTGTGTTGGTCATAAAGATGGAAGCATCCTGAAGAATTACAAAGTGAGGGTGGGAAGCATGCTTGATTTGATCTCAAGAATCCCTTTGCAACAGGTTGGTTACATATGTCTACCTTTAAATTACTAGGATGATATATTTCAAGAGAAAACAGCATTGAAGAGACTTTAAGGAATCGGGGTCATCCCATTTAGGGTATGAGAACACACAGGCCCAGAAATGGGACGGAAGAGCTCCTTGTAGGCAGCTTGCTAATGGCCCCACGGGGACTGAAGAGAAGGTCTGTGTCCTGAGGTGGGCTTTGTGCCCTTCTCTTCAGCGTGACACTCTTGAGTGCTTCTCCTATGTCACCTAAAGGATTAATGAAAATGGGATGTTTCAGAAAAGACCGATGTCTCATGGAATCTTTTTCTTCTATAAATACTTCATGTGATACATGGGTTTTGTTTACTTAAGAAAAACTGATAAAACCTGATCTCAAGCCCCAAATCTACTTTAAAAAAGAAAAATTGCTATTGCACAGCAAAGGTTTTAAAAGCTAGTACAGCCTTAACCGGTTTAGCTCAGTGGATAGAGCGTCGGCCTGCGGACTGAAGGGTCCCAGGTTCGATTCCGGTCAAGGGCATGTACCTGGGTTGCGGGCACATCCGCAGTAGAGGATGTGCAGGAGGCAGCTGATCTGTGTTTCTCTTTCATCGATGTTTCTAACTCTCTATCCCTCTCCCTTCCTCTCTGTAAAAAAATCAATAAAATATATTTTTAAATTTTTTTTTAAAAAAAGCTAGTACAAGGGGGTTATATAGCAATTCACTAGAAGATTGGGCATTTTTTAAATGGCCTTTACTGTCATCTGAAAAAAAAAGTTAAAGACAGGAATTTATTGTCTACACTTAAGACAACAGGGTTGTTTTTCTGATAATTTCATTTAGCAGTGGCGTATTCCATACACAATGACTCCAAGCAGCCTGTCTCAAGCCTAGCTTGAGAAGCAGGGACATATAGAGAGTGTTTTAATTTGGTGGAAGGTTGATTTTTTTCACTTTTATTAAATAAGAGTGCTCTGAGGAAGTGCTGCCTCAGCAACGTCAAAGATTCAAAAACCTTAAGAACACTGTCACCCACATATCCAAGGCCTGTTAAATACCATGTGCTCAAGCAAAACTGAAACTGAAGCTGATTATATCCTCGGGGCATTTCTAATACAGACATCATCTATTAATTCGCAGACTGATTGAATTCCTTATGATGATACATTTCAGGTTCAATTAGTAGGAACTAAATTATCTATAGTTTCTGATGATTAATTGCTCATTTTCTTTTGAAATTTGAAATTTCAAAGGAAGACAGATAATGAATTTAATTAAAATTTTATCTTCTGCCTTTTATTATGACAGGCAAGAATAAATGTATATATGTGATTATTCTAATTTCACTTTAGCTCTCCAGAGAAGTTCACAGAGTGCCTGAGGTTATCTGCAAGGAATATAATATGCCATAGCTAAGTTTTCTCAGTCATACGGTCTATGAGTTTTATTTTTCACTACCAGAAGTTTCCTTACACTCCTCTAATATGTACCCACTTACACATTCTACCTTAAAATATTATCCAATAACATTGCACTACAGTGTAAGAACAAACAATAAGTAATAAAAAAATTCAATTCCTAAATTTGAATTGGGCACAATATCTACAAAAAGAATAAGGCTGAGCAGTGAAGTTCCAAGCCATTGTTCCATCTGCAAACTCATCTAGCATTTCTCTGTGCCTCTCATGGAACTAGAGGAAAGCATGGATTTTTGTTTGTTTGTTTATTTTGTTGTGTTTTTTAAAAATATATTTTTATTGATTTCAGAGAGGAAGGGAAAGGGAGAGAGAGATAGAAACATCAATGATGAGAGAGAATTAAGCATGGATTGTTTTAACAAATATTCTCTGTAAACCTGAGCTGACATTCTGTGATCATGGGGAGTATAAGAAGGATTGCCATTGAGGCAGTATGATATTCAACTCAGCTTTTATGTGAAAAGTATGTTATTAATTTATGCCTAAATACTGAATAAAACAACCCAGGTGGACTTTCTTTCTTTGTTTCCCATTTTCTCAATCTCAGGCTGAGGCTCTCCAACGTTTAGGATTGTTTTGATCCCAGGTATAAGGAGAAGTAAGAAAAGGAAATACCGTAACCATCAATTCATGGGACATGTATCTACTGAGCATCTACTATAGGGGATGTACTATTGTAAATGAAAATGTTTCCATATATATCCTGTCATTGTCAAACTACTCATTTTCAATCATTAAATAGCACCACCAAGGTAACACACACACACCCACACCCTTCTCTCCCGCCTGCCTCCCACCCTTAACACCCACCTCTCACCACCCCACCAAGTTTAGCACTTAACACTCCCTGGCTCTTTTCCTTTTAGTGAACTACTTTGAGAATTTCTCTACCAGGTTTTGTTCCCTTTTCTGGAAACTTAATAAATGTGAATTTGTTTGACAATCTCTTATTGCCGTTATGGGTCTTTCTTTTATCATTTAACTCTGCGTTAGTCTAGTATGCACATCTGAGTCCCTCTCACAAGCACTTATTATTACAGTAATTTAGCATGAGAGAGGTTGTATAGCAAAGTGGCTAAGAGGCCTATTATGAATCCAGGCAGCCGAGGCTCTTCTACTTATGCTGGAACATTGGGCAATTTACTTAACCATACTGCCCCTTGGTTTCCTCATCACACATGGAGACGATGCTAATATCTGTCTAATTAATTGTGAAGAGAAATGAATGGGTATATGAGAAGTTTTTAGGTGTTCTATTTTTTAGCAGACATGGACCAAAGCAACTAAATGCTGTATCCACATTGATTAAGAGTAAACACACACACACACACACACACACACACACACACACACACACACACGCTACCTGGGGATTTTGAAAAATAAGCAAAAGCAGAAGAATCATGAGGAGCTAAAACGTGGAGAAATTTTAAACCACATGAGAGTGAGTTTTTCATTTTCCTTTCCGTTTTTCTTGTGGTTTTGACCTGAAAGCAGACCTTAATTTTTCATTTTTATTTTATTTTTGTTTTGTTTTTTCACATACACCATAAAATTCTGACAGATGTAAAAGGGTTAAAATCATGCAAGTATTTTCAGAACGTAATGTGAACCTTCAGCATACGAGGGTAGGCAAAGAAGCCAGACTCAAAGGGTATATCCTGTGTGATCCAATCACATGGCATTCCGGAGAAGGTGAATTACAGAAACAGAGGGCAGATCAGTGGTCTCTGGTGGTTGGAGAAGCACAGCAGACATTGCCCATAAGGGGGTAGAACATCGAAGAATTTGGGAGGATGAACTGTCCTGGACTTTGATTGTGATAGTGAATATATGACTGTTTACCTTTGTCAAAAATTCTAGAACTGTACATCAAAATGTGTGAATTTCACAGTGTAGGTTTTAAATAGTAAACATAAAACAAAAATATTAGAAGATATAGCACGTTGTTAATAGATATAACTAGCATTATTAATATTAATATTTACTATTATTAGACATGTCTAGACTAATGGAGAAGTACCCTAAAAGAGGTACAATTGGTCTGCTTTGATAACGACTAATGTGAATTAATCAAGAGGAATGCAGAGACATAAAAGGAAGCAAAAAGAAATCTGCTCCATGAAAGACTAAGAAAAATAAATTGGGAAAGAAATATTAATTTATAGGAGCTAAGAATACAAATTACTAAAATTTTTTAAATCTTCACCCAAGGATATGTTTCCATTGAATTTTAGAGAGAGGAAGGGAGAGAGAAAAGCATCAATGTGAGAGAGAAACATTGATTGGCTGCCTACTGAATGTGCCGCAACTGGGGATTGAACCCACAAGCAAGGCAGGTGCCCCGACCAGGAATGAAATCTGCATCCTTTTTGGTGTATGGGATGATGCGCTGAGAAACTAAGCCACCTGGCCAGGATCCAAATTACTACGATTTCATTGATAAATTCAAGTTTGAGCCTAAAGGCATTGATAAATAGGGGCTCCCTTGGGCTTGGGGTTTGGAATAAGGAAGCAGTGGAACAGGCTCTGTGGAGAGACAGTGCCCAGCATCACCTGTGCATCCACATCATAAATCAGGGGGTGTACCTAAGGTTATAGGGAAAGGGATGCAGTGTGTTCTGGGAATTGAGCACCCTACACCATTGGTACAGAGCCAGGCTTCTGGCTCTGAGAGACAGAGCAGCCAGAACCAAGGATACATTCAGAAAGCCAACCGGGCTCGGACAGCTGATGTGACTGCAGCCTGGTGCTCATGCCACCAATAACCCAGACACCAGTGTGGAAGCAAGCAGCACACTGTGCCAGATGTCCACTTCCGGGGTGTTTTTGTTTTTGTTTTAAATAAAGGTAACAAGATGGAGTAGAGGATAGAGGATAGAGGATAGAAGGAAATAGCCATTAATATAGGTGGCTGGGCTTTCACTGGCTCAGTGTCAGGATCACAGATGGAGAACAGGAATAGTACCTGAAAACAAAACAGAAAACAAAACAAAAAAATCAAAGGGGGTAAGATAATAATCTCAGGAGATACCTCAGTCTGCTTCATGGAGGAGATATCTGATCAGACTTTAAGAGATATGTACTTCAAAAATGTGGGGATCGATTAAGGGAAGGGAGAGAAGAGAGGGAAAAGAAAGAGGGATGAAAAAAAAAAAACAGGGGAAAAAATACTGAAAATGGAGGCAATGCAGGCCACGACAAAAAGCCACCCTGTAGAATAGGCATAAATAACAGGAAATGAACTAATGTGATGGGAGCAGAGTGCGCTGGAGAGGCAGCAGGATGTGGGCGCACTATCGCCACGTGGAATCATTCCTGCTTCAGATGTTAGAAGGGAGTTTGTAAACCACGGAACAGAACAAGCTGGGAGATCCAACTTCCTGGCGCTATTAGTTCACAGCTCCATTCAATTAAACAAATATAGTACTAATTGAGCAACTATCATGCCTAACAGCATATGAAGTGTTGTAATTCATTAATATGTCGCTATGCCCTTAAGTGGGGTTGACAATCTAGAGAGAGAATCCAAAATATCTACGAGAAAAAAATAGCTTGAGTACCAGGATTTGAGGTTTTGCCTCCAGGGTACAGAATCAATAAGCACAGACTGTTGCAAATACTAAACTCTAAAAGTTTACTATTTGCAACAGTCTGTGCTAAATATTATAATATATATCCTCAAATTTAGCTTTGTTTCCTTTTTACTTTCTTCTTTTCTTCCTTTCTAGAACTTAATATATCTAGATCTGCTACTACATAACAGTCAGTGTGTCTTGTCAAAAGACAAATAAGAGAGAAACCACATTGCAAATGGGATCTAGAAATTCTGTTTTAGAGATGGGTTTATTGATATGGAGAACGATGAGAAAATTTGGACAGATAGGGAACAAGTTAAGGGGCTGGGACTTTACTCAGCCCTCAAAACTTTAAAACCACTGTTTTTACACAGAGCAAAATATGACCCCTGAAAATTACAATGTATAGAGATTAAAAAGACTTGTCATTTGGTTGAGAAAATTCCTCTGAAAGAGGAAACAGTAAAAGTTTAACTTCATGCCCATTGGCCCCAGGGGCCAGCTCATTTGAACATAGGTGATTATCCAATGTGGCTGGAATATTACCATTTCTATTTATCTCCTTACTTCTATGTTCCATGTTGGTCTTCTTTTTCTTTTTTCCTTGTTTTTCTTTTTTAATCTATTTTCAGTTAAGATGTCTAATTAGATTCCAAATTTGAAACACATCTCTAACAGAAAGCAAATGGCAAGAGCAGTAATTAAGGGACAGCTGTCTTTTGTCTTTCTGGGGATGAAACAGGCTTTTTTCCCCCCTAAGTTATGAAATCCTACTGAATTTTTCATGATTTTTTTTCTTATGTTTGAATAATAGTTAACTGAATTGAAAGATACTGAATTGATCTTAAATAGTCAATGCCCTTTCCATCACAGATGCTAAGCACCTTTCTTCTGAAATAAGTATAGGTTAACTCTCAGACTCTGGGCCTTGAAACGTTTATTGCTGCAAATACAAAATCTTCGAATTATATATCAAATCAAATCATTCTCAGGTGCCACATAGGCATTATTCCAAGTCATTTTGCTCACTTTAACTATTTTTTAACTTATGAGAATTTTACAAATCAAGAAGAATCTGCCTTCTCAGTGGAAAGGAATGATTCAGAGCAGCTGAGATGCAAACAGTGTTTTTTTGTGTGGTTTTCCTTTGTTTAAGAGAACAAATATTACTAATATTGATATTGAAAATTACTTAGTAAGCTCTTACTCTAGTGCTCCCTGTTGGTACTTAAGGCTCTATTGTCACATGTAAAGTATAATTAGACTTTGAAGCAATTCACCATATAATTCACATCATGAAAAATCTTCTGCCTGAAAAAGCTAAACCATTGAAGCAAACAGACTTTTTTTCTGGCTTGAATTATCTAGATTCTAGAAAATTATCTATTATAATTTAATGGGCAGAACCATAAAATAAGTCAATTACTTTAAAGCAGGCCAGCCTCAGGATTATAAGGAACTTCTTAAAATACATAGTTCCAAGAAAGAAACTTTTTAAATATTTCCTAATGTTAACCTTGGCAATAACTTTGCAAATTCTCAAGTAAAATTATGGTTCACACACATACATATACACATATGTATACCTATATCATATACGTATTTATTTTAGAACTTCTCAGAACCTTTAATATGTTAATGTGCATCTAAAGCTCCTGAGACTGTTAAAGTATTCAGATATTTTCAAACTTTCTTGACCCCAAACCATTTTATGCAGAACACATAATGAAACCAGTGTCCAGAGGAATGAACACATTTGAGAACCTCTTTGCAGAATAATAACACATCTACACCATGCTTTAGCAGGAGATGAAAGAGGGTGGGGTTGGGTGATAGATTTAAAAGCATCTATATTCTGGGGACCAGTAGAGAAGACCAGAGAACACTGCACTGAAATGCCAAGAGCAGAAAGAGGCCAGGCAGAGCTCGTCCCTTACCATGGCCATTAAGACCCTATGGCCTAGGCCAGTTCCCATATTCATTCTCATCCTATTTTCCACCCAGCTTCCTCCTATGTCTCACTCTACCTCTGAGACTTTGCTACAGCTACTTTCCCCCTTTTTCAATCATTTTATTTATTCAATGCTGTTTCATATGTCAGGGACTCTCTTCCTCATACTTCAACTCTTAGATCAATCAATGTCATCTTCCAGAAAAATACTCTGTGTGTAGCCAGTCCACAGTAGACTCCTCCCTTGCCACCCAATATGTTCTCCCACAGAACTCTGCTATTTCTCCTTCCAGCATTAATCACAGTTTTCACTCATACACTGATACCTGCTTGTTTATTTCATGTCACCTCCACTGTAAGCACCAGAGGACAGGACAGGATGAGGCCCATCAGATTGGTCAGTTCTGTAAAATCACCAAATACCTCACAGAGGACTGTTTGCCATATAACAAGCCTTTAATCAATATGTGCTGATTTAATAATAAATACTAATAATTACATTTATGTCTAGGCCTAGCCTAATGAAAACCCTTGACATACATTGATTAATGCAGCGGTTCTCAACCTGTGGGTCGTGAACAATGAAAATACATCCTGCATATCAGATATTTACATTACGATTCATAACAGTAGCAAAATTACAGTTATGAAGTAGAAACGAAAATAATTTTATGGTTGGGGGTCACCACAACATGAGGAACTGTATTAAAGGGTCGTGCATTAGGAAGGTTGAGAACCACTGGATTAATGTATTCATAGAAATCAATCCATCTTTAGAATATGGTCAGCCATTCATAACACACAATCACACATATTGTAAGACAACAAACTTGCAAAATATATTTTTAAGTAACAGGGGCTATAGATTGAATTATTCATCCATCTGAATATTATGTTTCAGTTACTAAGATTAGTACCTGCTCTCTTGTTGTATTCCTCAAACTGCTCTGCTCTTCGGTTTTGCTTTGCTGATTTCAGAGCTCTGTGAAGGACAGAAGGGCACAATGTTAGGGCCAGTGTTTTACTGGGAAGTTCTCTTACAAAAGCATCCCTAGCTAACATAACATGTTGGTTATGCCCATCGTTCCAAACTTGAGGACTTACATCATCGGCGTAAGATCCATGGAACAGGGCTACTTCTTTGCATGCCACATGAACCCGCTTCATTTGCTCACAGAACACCACCGGAAGGAGCTATAGCTGACCCTTATTTATTTGCTTACATGAGCCAGCACTGTTCTAAGTTACATGGATTAACTCACTTATTCCTCATAACCACTGGAAAGTCCAAGGTTACCTCAGCAGTTCCAAGTTAGGCAAACCCTGCACATTCCAAAGAAAGGCCTGTCATCAGCTCCTGGAAGATAAACTCTGGAATAGTCTGCCTGGTAGAGGTTTTGTATGCCTGGGGCTGTGGCCTATGCTGTCCCACTTTGACCAGATATGTTTATGGTGAGCACCTGTGTTTTGCTTGGGGGAGCTGGAGTCTGAAGTCGGAATAGCTGAGGTCAACCGTCCAGTCCTGCAAGCTTATGTGACTGACCCCTAACAAAACTACAAGTGACCCCCAATAAAACTCTAGAGACCAACGCTCAGTTCAGCTTCCCTGGATGACCACACTTCATTCATCTTCGCAGTTATTGTTGCTGGGAGAATTAAGTACATCCCCATGTAACTCCACTGGGAAAGGACACCTACGAGTTTGCAGCTGGATTTTTACTTCATGTGTGTTTCTATTTGCTGATTTGAATCTGTTTCCTTTAGCTGCAATTTACAACTATGGCTATAAATATAACAGCTTTTCCGAATCCTGGGAGCTCTTCCAGGAAATCACCCAACCTGAAGGGATCATGGGGTGTCACCAGAGGAAGAAGGTTCTTTGAGGTGTCACAGGAAAGAATTCAGAGACACACACAGGAAGAGTTCAAGCATTGATGGTAAGATTAATTAAAGTGAAAGTACACTCCTGGAGAAAGAGAGCACGGGCAGGCTCAAAGAGCAGCTGCACTGACCCCTGGGGTTATGCTCCTTTTATTCTCAGATGTATTATGGAATTAAATACAAATAAAATACAACACAAAAAATAAAGAAACCTGTAACTATTTGTGTGTTTTATGGAGAGGTCAAGTGTACTTCTGAAGCTTAAAATTTCTAAAAAAATTTTAGAAAGAAAATGCCTGGCAGATTAGACTATGTTAAAAAAAAAAAAAAAAAACTTACCTAATAAAAAATAAAAAAAAAGTTTAAACCAAAGCAGATTACAATTATTTACTACAAATGCAATACACCAAAAATCTACCCTATATAAATAATAAGTACCAAAATAACAAAGGATACTTCACAACTTATTAATGAAGAAACAACTTATTAATGGACATATGGAAAAATGTCCAACTTCATTAGTACTCAAGGAAGTGACCATTAAACAATGACTAAAAATATCTCATCTAACAGATTGGTCAAGAAGAAAAAATGTTCATGTTTGATGCCATTTTGATATTGCTCTGAGTGTCACTCTCCTACAACTCCTAAGAGCTCTAAAAGTATTCCTACCCTTTCCCAGAAAAATCTTGGAAACATTCTCACCACATATAATTTACACAAGGTGCTCATTTCAGGCACAGCTCAGTTTAACAGCCTCTAAACCATAATAACCTTTAGGAAAGTGACTCAAATATTCATAATGGCATCACAGGTACCATACCTAGGACATAGGAGGAATGCAATAAATGTGTTAAATATATCAATGAATTAATGGGCTTATTTCTTCATTATAAAAGTAAAAATATGGTAGTCTTCTCAAAAAATGTTTTCATACCCTTTGATCTAAGATTACTATGCCAAATTCTGAGATTATATTCTAGGGAAGTAATGCTAAATGTATTTTTTAAAGTTCTATACATAAAGAATTAATACAATATATTACTTAAAATAGAAAAATATAGAAATAGACTAAATATAATAGAGAAATGTTTGAAAATATTGTTATAACAATTTGGTGAAATATTACGTCAGCATTAAAAAGAAGAGTTTAAATTTCAGATTTTTAAAGGCTTATTCCAAAATGTTAAATGTGAAAAGCAGGACTTAAAGTTGTGTATTTGATCTATAACAGGCATAGTATGGTGGTTAAGACTCAGCATAAAATCTCACCTTCACTAATACTTAACTATATCTCCATGAACAAGTTACTTAGTCTTCTTAAGCCTCAGTTTCCTCATTTATAAAATGGATAGTGACAATATTACCTATATTAAAATGCTATTTTCATTAAAAATCAAATTAGATGATTCAAAGTGTTAATAGTACCTGTCATATAATAAGCATTCAGGAATTACAGCTATAGCTGATATTTAAACTATTAAACAGAAACAAAACCTATTCAATTCAGATAGTCTCTAGAGTCTCTAGCTACTAATATATCAATGCGTAGGCAGTAGTTTTTGTGTGGTAGATTTTTAGCTTTTTGGAGTCTTTGGGACATATCCCCTACGTTTGGAAAATATCCCACCTTACAAGTTTACACATCACTAGGATGGATGCCAGAAATTGACTTCTCAGTCTTCATTACACATAAAGAGCCTAAGTTGTCCTAAAGGGGTATGTGTTGAGAATGTTTGGGTGGACGTGTAAGACCTGGACTTTTCTGATAAGATAATGTTGTACAAGGCTTCAATTCAAAAGCACGTGCTTCTCAGAATCTCTCTGACAATCCATTCCAAAATCTGACATCTTTGCTAGCTCCCAGAGGCATTGGAGGCACAGTATGGACCATCAGGCCCGCATCAGCAGTGTGGGCGGTGGCACCTGTGCCAGCATCAGTAACTGGGTGTGCATCCTGGAGTGGTGCTCACATGCGTGTGGTTACACTTGGAGCTCCTGAGCCAGTGGGTGGGTTGCCTCCAAGTCTGAGCTTCTGGTCATTAAGACTTTAACGGATTCTATGCACTTTTGCCTTTAGCAGCCCTTTTCTCCATCACACACACACACACACACACACACACACACACACACACGTGCATATAATTAGAGTTTATAACTGAATTTATATAAAGATAGATATAATAATACTATGTAATAAAATTTTTCAACCCAATATTTTTTTCTTCAGATCTTAAAAGAAATGAAAATATTTTCATGGGCCCATAAAAGCATCGCAGGTCATTGGCATTTTGTCTACTGTGCCTGATAGAAAAGTTGGCCCAACTTAATGTTTTTAGATTAATTCCTTTTCTCTTTCAACCAGCTTGAGTCTATTCTGTTTGTAGCTATGAACACTGATGATACAGATGGCGAAACTACAGTGAAATTTTTATTTTTAAAACTTTTTCAAATTTCTCCAATACTTTAAAAAAAGCAAGTATTACTTACCAAAGGGAAGATGAGACGTTAAGAAAATCTGACTGGTGAATGTCACCACCAATTTATAGCATTAAATGACAGTTTACATACATATCTCAGAATCTCAAGCCAGAAGGGGACTGCAAAGATCATTGTGATCAATTACCTATCTGTCATTTGAATCATCTATACCTCATATCCTGACCAAATTGTCACATTCAGCAATACTGAGCTCAGTAGCTCACTATCTTAGGAAGAAAATGAGATATTCTATCTCTTCATAGCTTTGACTGCTAGAAAGTTATTCTTTAATACTAAGTCCAATTACCTATTTCTGAAACTTTCTTTCCCCCCCCTGTATTTGCAACATCTGAGTATTCTTCATGCTCCCATTTTAGATATCCCATATCAGTGCCTTGGAATCATTGCATAGCAACCCAATTCAAAATATCTTTATATCTATTCCACACACTTGTTACTTTGATTCTGCATCCGTCTGTTATTTCCCTGGGTAACCTGTTGCTCCAACGCAGAAATGTGAATTGCTAAATCAGAGGCACTGTATCTTCTTTCTCTTCAGATCACAAACTCATCATTTCTTTGACTCCCATCAAAGGAAAACAAAATTGCACTGGTCCATAGTTTTAAATGAAATTTGGATCTCAATGCAAAATGTAAATGTTAATGTGTTAGAAGGAAAACTCTCCTACTTCTTTGTTTTTCCTGAAGAAGCTAGCCAAAATGGAACAGTGGACATTGTACAAAACTGGGAATATAGAAATACTGATTCTAAGTATTCTAAGTCTTGATTCTGCTATTAAATTCCATGTAATCTATAATATTCAGATCCCTCTATCCCTTTAGGAATAATATAGACTCAACATTTTTGATGACTTGATTTCTAATAAAGAATTCAATCCCTATGTCAATAGGTATACAAAGAAAGTAAAATTAAAATAAAACTATTGAGCAATATCATGTCACTTGTATATAAGATTTGGCTTTAACCAATGAACAAGAGAAATATTAAGTGTGATTCAAATCAAAAGTACACCATCATTAGTTAGCCCTTGATTGCCATGAAGTCTGCATTTTTTCTGTTCTTAGAAACCAATAGACCTATATGTTCTACACTCACAGATAAGAGTTCTGATCATCCAAAAAAAAAATACAGAAATATTCCATAGACATAAGTGATGACAAAACCTGTGTCTACATTAACTGAAAGTCCTTTCCTCTGATTTCAAAACATACTAGGTTCTTGTATAAGTTGTGGTAATAATAGCTTTTGCAATAATTATGAAATCTCAGTCACTTAATTAATTAATTAATTAATTGATCCAATTTTTGACTGAAGGGGGAGAGAAGGAGTTCTACATTATGAAATCATCCAGGAACCCAGGCTGAGAGAGACCCCACTATCTTGAGGGCAACCTAAATATGGACATCCAGCAAGGAGATTGAAAGAGAAGAGAATGAGAATCATATGGGAGCACTTTATGGAGCAGGTCTGAATGTGTCACATGATCTTCACCTTGGAAAGGAGCCAGGATCTCTGATAGACAGCTGGCCATCTCCATCACAGTCCTCTATAGATAAAGATTGTGGCCCGGTGGTTGAGCATCAATAGATGAACCAGGAGGTCACAGTTCCATTCCCGGTCAGAGCACATGCCGGGGTTGTGGGCTTCATCCCCAATGGGGGATGTGGACAGGAGGCAGCCAATCAATGATTCTCTCTCAACATTGATGTTTCTATCTCTCTCTCCCTCTCCCTTCCTCTCTGAAATCAATAAACATCTACATTATTTTTATTTTATTTTTATTATTTTGTATTGTCTAAAGTTTTAAATATGTCTTCTTTTCCCCCTCTTGAAGCCCTCTAGCCACTCCCACCACTGAGGGCAAGCCCCCACCACCCAGTGTCTGTGTCCATTGGTTATACTAATGTGCATGCATGCAAGTCCTTTGGTTGATCTCTAACACCCCACCCCACGACCCCATCCCCTGCCATTTGTCTCTGGATCAATTTTTGTTCATCAGTTTATGTTGATCATTATATCCCACATGAGTGAGATCATGTGATACTTTCTTTCTTTATTCTTTCTCAACTGGCTTATTTCGCTTAGCGTAATGCACTCAGTTCCATCCATGCTATTGCAAATAGTAAAAGGTCCTTCTTTTTTATAGTGGTGTATTATTCCATGTGTAGATGTACCACAGTTCTTTAATCCACTCATCTGCTGATGGGTACTTGGGCTGTTTCCAAATCTTAGCTATTGTAAATTGTGCTGCTATGAACATAGGGGTGCATATATCCTTTCTAATTGGTGTTTCTGGTTTCTTGGGATATAGTCCTAGAAGTGGGATTACTGGGTCAAATGGGAGTTCCATTTTTAACTTTTAGAGGAAAGTCCATACTGTCTTCCACTGTGGCTGCACCAGTCTGCATTCCCACCAGCAGTGCAGGAGGGTACCTTTTTCTCCACATCCTCACCAGCACTTGTCATTTGTTGATTTGTTGATGATAGACATTCTGACAGGTGTGAGATGGTACCTCATTGTCCTTTTGATTTGCATCTCTCGGATGATTAGCCACTTTGAGCATGTTTTCATATGTCTCTTGGCCTTCTGTATGTCCTCTTTCAGAAAGTGTCTATTTAAGTTGTTTGCCCATTTTTGATTGGATCATTTATCTTCTTTTTGTTAAGCTGTATGAGCTCTCTGTAAATTTTGGAGATTAAACCCTTATCTGAAATAGTATTGGAAAATATATTCTCAATTCAGTGGGCTTTCTTATTGTTTTGTTGATGGTTTCTTTTGCTGTGCAGAAGCTTTTTATTTTGATGTAGTCCCATTTGTTTATTTTTCTCCTTAGTCTCCATTGCCCTAAGAGCTGTGTCTGTAAAGATTTTGCTACGATGTATGTCTGCTATTGTGCTGCCTATAGAGTCTTGTAGAATTTTTATGGTTTCCTGTCTTACATTTAAGTCCTTTAGCCATTTTGAGTTTGTTTTGGTGTATGGTGTAAGTTGGTGATCTAGTTTCATTTTTTCCATGTATCTGACCAAATTTCCCAACACCATTTATTAAAGACTGTCTTGATTCCATTGTATGCTCTTGCCTCCTTTGTCAAATATTAATTGAGCATAATGGCTTGGGTCCATTTCTGGGTTCTCTATATGTTCCATTGGCCTATATGTCTGTTCTTATACCAGTACCAGGCAGTTTTAAGAACTGTCGCTTGGTAATATAGCTTGATATCTGGTATTGTGATCCCTCCAACTTTGTTCTTCTTTCTCAGGTTGCTGTGGCTATTTGGGGTTCTTTTTTTATTCTAGATGGATTTTTGGAGAGTTTATTCTAGATCTTTGAAGTATGCCATTGGTATTTTAATGGGGATTGTGTTGAATCTATAGATTGCTTTGGGTAGTATGGACATTTTAATGATGCTGATTCTACCAATCCATGAACATGGTATGTTCTTCCATCTGTTTATGTCTTCCTCTATCTCTTTTTTCAATGTCTTATAGTTTTCCAAGTACAAGTCTTTTACCTCCTTAGTTAAGTTTATTCCTAGGTATCTTACTTTTTTGGTGCAATGGTAAATGGAATTTTTTTTTTTTTCATTTCTCTTTCTGTAGGTTCATTATTGGTGTATATAAAGGCCATAGATTTCTGGGTGTTAATTTTGTATCCTGCTTCATTGTTGAATTCATTTATTAGGAATAGTAGTTTTTTGATGGAGTTTTTGGGGGATTTCTATGTATAGTATCATGTCATCTGCAAATAAGGCCAGTTTTACTTCTTCTTTTCCAATTTGGATGCCTTTTATTTCTTCATCTTGTCTGATCACTATGGCTAGCACTTCCAGTACTATATTCTCTCTCACGATAGATGTTTCTATCTCTCTCTCCCTCTCCCTTCCTCTCTGAAATCAATAAAACTATTTCTTTAAAAAAGATTGTGAGAGTTACTGAGTACGAGGCAGAGTATATACATTTGTCTATACAAATCCCAGATGCCTAAAGAATGAAGTAGGTAAAATGATTTGGAATTAAGGGTTTTGGTAAAGCTGGCAGCAGAAATAGGTGAAGACAAGAGGATCATCAGAAGAATGTGGTGATTACAAGCTGCAAGTACTTCAGGGAGGACAGCCAACAGGGGTCCAGGAAAAATGTAATCCTGGATCAGAAGCATCAGAAATATCTTTAGGGTCAAAGTAGTAAAAGAAAGGGAATTTCTAGGGGTGTTATTTTTACACTCATAATAAAAGATCAAAATACTCCTCAGGCTGACCTTCAGGACATTTTATGATCTGCCCCTTTTCAGTCTCCTTTGATAGTTCTCTACATACATTTGCCTCAGTGATTCCGAAATGACTCTTGTTCTGAGCTTCTGAAAATTTCTTCTACATGCCAGGAAGAATATTGTTTCACCTTGGCATTCCCATATTATTTATGTTATTGTGGCTTGTTATATAGTTATTTATTGTATATCACTACATGAATCTATTGGTGTGTTTTTTGTTTTTATACTACCATACATCTTTTTCTATAGTAAAAGGTAAAATGTTATTGAGTAAATGTCTGAAAAAGTAACCATAGTTGTTTTTAAACATTCTGCATACTAGAATTCCTTGGGGACTCAAGAGTCTCAGTCAGTATAACTGGGGTCTTCTGCATTTTGTAAAAGCTCCTATTGAGTTGGTTTCATTAGCTTTTGGAAAAACGCAAGACTAAATCTGCTGACTCTCAGGTAAAACTATTAAAAACTACATTTCAGACAACACAATGAGCTCAGTAGTTTTAATTACCCGCACATAAACTGACAGGCATATGATATAGCACTGGAAGTTTTTGAAAGAACTGAGATCCATTTCTTAGAACAAGTAGTTAAAACTGCTCAAGAAGGGAACATCTATTCCATTCGGTGTGGTCATGAAAGAGATGACTGCGAGGAGCCGCAAAGTCATAATCTTCACAATAGCATTACCTTTAGTACCCTCATGAGGGTGAGGAAACACAAGAAATCGTTAAATATTACAGAAAGAGACATATGGCAGCAATGTGTAGGTACTAGTTGGGAAATCTTGTTAAATTAAAGTAGAGAAAGTCAATAGCCTACAAGAATTCTGGTGATTGCTTACCAAACCCCTCCTACGAGCCCAGGAAAAATGCATGCTGTGGATGAGAACCATAGGCATGGCTAATACAGGGAAATAACGATGTTATTGTCAGGGAAAAGTACACAGTGTTCCTTGTTCAAACTTCAACCAGCTCTATCAATTTTGAGCTAATATAGCTGTGAAATTTTGCTCTTTCAAATGGTTTCATGAACAAGCAGTAAACTGTACCAGTCAAATGCCACACACTGTCGCGTGTTACAAATCATCTTTCAAAACCTGGAAAGACAGGCAGAGTGAGGATGACAAGGAAACCTTCAACATAGCCTCCAGATCAACCTTATCTAGGAAACAAAGTGGTGGTTTTTTTTGTTTTGTTTTTTACCAAAACAACTTATAAGACTATCTTTCAAGGAATGTCAAAGCAGATAAAAGCACTTTTTTTTTTTTCAATATATCAAAGGAAAGGAGACTCAGTGAACTGGTGATTATGGCCCTTCAAAGAGAATGCTTAGGAGTTAGAGTTCTGGAAAAAAGGAGAGACTACATCTGACAGGCTGCTTTTTCAAAATAAAAGATTTTAGGAGACACCACATATTCACCCCAAGATGGTAGATTAGACGTGCAGAATAAAGTAAGTATATAATAATCTAACCACAAAAGTTAGCATTTTTGATAATGTATTATGATCAAGGCCTATGCCTAAAAACACTGTCTCATTATCATTCTTGCTTTAATTGTTTCTAGATTAGAAAGGCTGATTGAGGCCCTAAGCACTGAGGCCAAAAGAAGAAGGTCAAGAACTAAGAATAGATTTTAAAATTAATAATAAAAACTGTGGTAAAATATAAAAAAATAAAATAAAATAAAAAGAACAGACCAGAATAACTTCCCCTAATGGAGATAGATCTAGGCAGGTTTTGAGATATAAGCCTTTGTAGAGTTCATAATGTGAGCAACAGGGAAACCACACCTTGAATATCTAGATGGCTCTAGAAAGAAATTTCAGAAACTGGAGTTATATTTGAGCAACAATGACACAAAAATCGGTGTCAAGAACTAAGAATGCCATTGTGTCTGTTTCAATGTGGCTCCATCATTGTAGGTGACAGGAAGTCTGGTGTTGCAGTCCCGGGACCCGTGTTTTATGCTGGAGAAGCTCATCCAGCCCATGAGACCCCCGTCTCTGCCAAATCTGCACGGTGTGACATCCGTTAGTAGCATGAAATCAGCCGCAGTGAGAGTATTTACACCTGAAAAATGGGCAAACTTGAAAAATCAGGACCTCTTGTTTTCTTTTCTTTTCCTTTTTCTTTTCCCCTCGAGAGATCCAGTTTGCCAGCACACCAGCACCCTAATGGAACACGTCAAGAGCTTTGTGAACTATGACTCCAAAGAAGGAAAAATTTAGAGGAGACACACTAAAGAAAATCCAAGCAGGAGGATGATACAGCTCATCTGGGCCTGCGTTAGATTTCTCTAATCAGATGACAAAATACCGCTGAGATAATGCTATCCCATTCTGAGAGGTGATGATAAATAACATTTGTATGACTACTAGATGCTTTCGGTATATCCAGAAATAGATGACTTAATATGTCTCACTCTAAGAGCCACTCAGAAGAGTGTGTTAGAAAATCACATGCCTGGACCAAAATCAAAAAGCAAGAAGATACTCAGATGCAGCAAACTGTACCTGTGCTACGTGAAGCAGAGAACAAAAAGAGCCAATTTAAGAAGCAGTTAAATGATTTAATCTTCATCTGAGCCTTCCTCCAAAATGCGAGGGATCAGTATGGGGAATGAACATTAGAGTTGGATCATTCTCCTTTAGAAAACATGATGCAAAAGAAAATATTTCTATTTTCCCTAAAGAGATGGAAAATACTTAAGGCCTGAAAAATTGAAAAAGGAAACCAGAAAAATAATTGTTAGAACATATGGTCATCACTAGACTGACTGCCACAACCACTAAGGAAGCCAATTCTACCCAAGCTTCTGAGTGGACCCTCCGAGCTGAGACTGAACAGAATGAGAAATGGAAGGAAGAGAAATTTCAAAGTTTAACTTATTTGGGTTTAACTTCATATATTATTTCTCCTTTGTTAGTGGTTTTATAGCATTTAAAAAAAACTAATTACATATTATTAGAGCATCTTTAAGTTGTCATATGTTACAATTTCACAACTTTGATAAAATATATTGAACATGTAGCTAGGCATGAAAAAATAAAAAAACTGAGTATATTTTTAGCTTAGGGCACAGTAAGGTTCTGGAATCCATTAATACACTATTCTAACCTAATTCAATGTCCTTTTAGAGTACTGCTGTCCAATAGATGGTTCTGGAAGGTGCAGATATGTTCTAATCTGTTCTTTCCTAGGGTACATCTACCAGTTACATCAAGCTATGAGCACTTGAAATGTGCCTAGTGTTACTCAGGAACTGGATTTTATTAATTTGACTTTAGTTAATTTGAACTTAAATAGCCACTTGTGGCTAATGGCTACTATATTGGACAATGCAGCTTTACAAGTAAAATTAAATTCCCCACCAGCTTAACAAAGGAGCAGTATCTTTCTTAACTTTGTAAGTAAAGAGCAGGACTTCCTATACCCCAACAGTGTCTTCTTTCATAGGGGCCAGGCTCAACTCTGGTGAGCCACAGGCTGGTTGTTAAAGATTACGAGTATTAAAAAGAACATGGCTGAGGTGCAAGGGGCTTCCATCCCTCAGGGCTCTTATTTCTAATAGAATCACACTAGAATGGCACTCCTGCCTTTCTCCTCCCTCCCCACTCACTTGAGCTTCTCACTCTGTTTTAAATTAGAAGACATTGTGCATTCTTTTCTGCTTCCCACCTTGTGGTAAGCCTATAATAGTGGGCTCTGTCCCATGCAGGAAGCCTGCATTTGTCCAGCTCTATCTGATTGGGTGGCCAAGTTTAATTCCATAGTGAAATATTGAAAGCTCAATCTGACATCAAGTATGCCATATAACAATCAATATTTTATCAGTAATACAGCTGTTATTTAGAGCTCCATGTGTTGGATTTCGGTGCCTACTAATCACTTCCTTCCAAAACATGGAGGGGAAAAAAAATAATAATTTATTGACCACCCCCTCCTTCCTCAGAATGTTAACACCAATATTTCTGATCATTTAATGGCATCAGAAGTAAAAGGTAGAATCTGTCTTTGTGGTGAACTCTATTTGTTCTGAGAGAGACTACTTGAGTGATACTTTTAGGCATATAGACAAGCTATGTGTGTATTAGTTGTATGAAGGCCAGAGGCATAAGTCATATAAAAGTGCTTTGTACTGAGATGAAAGCCTTTCCTGACCTTCTTACATTGGTCCAATCTTGCATTATTTGCTTTCACAGCATCTATATCTTCTCCTTTGTGAAACAGCATATCTTAATTTGTGCTATTCATTAATGAATAAAGTACAATTCCCACTAGATTGCAAATTCTATGCTTCATAAGGGAAGAGACTACACTCATCTTTTGATCTTCATTTCATTTCCAGCACTTGGTAAAATGACTGGCACAGAGATAATATGCTCAATAAATGAATAAAGTAACATTTTATTTGAGGACATAAAAGATTACTTTAGTATGAGCAGAAATTATGATGTAAATTTAATTTTTGCCTTCTTTTCTACATTGTCCCCAGAAATGAGGGTCCTGTAAAAGGAGAACTCTTGTTTGGAGGAGTATAATAACCTCTAAGAAGAGAAAACTAAAAATGGTCATAATGACAGGAACCAATAATAACGACTGAACTCATGCTATGCTTTTGCTTCCATTCCACAGGTCAATGACAATAGAGGTAGCTAGATTATTCAAAGCACCTAATCACAGTGCGCAGGCCAGGAAAGCAGCCTCCATTTGTTGGGTGTCATTATGGTCAGACACCATGCTGAACACTCCAGAAAATGTGAGAGGGTAAGAATGGTTTTGTGAGCCAGATTAATCTCTACCACTTTGCAGAATACCTCCTTCTCATGGCCATTCTTTAGGTTCCTAGAGCAAAGGTCAATAAGAACTCTCTGTGAGTGGATATTACTAATGACTCACTTTTAGATTTTCCCTTTTGCGTCATAGTTTCCAGAGGTCCCAGCCAGGTTTGTGAAATCGAGATCATGTCCTTTTATGGACTAATGTAGAGGCTGTGGATATATTTTGCATCGAACTGGAAAGCAAGAAGCTAAAACAGGGTTGATACAATTATATGATTAGAGGCAGTGGGAGAGACACCTGGTCTAAAGTGATAGATGAGCAGCAACCAGAACAGATCTGAGGGATTCAAGAGCACTCACTAGAGAATCTAAAAAAGTATTGGGTTTCTTATCATCATATAGAATAAGGCCTCGAGATTATTGCCACTTGGAGATTAAAGGAAAATGTGATATGGAAAAGGCAACCTACCCAAATAATCTGGGGTTGTAAATTAGTTAGAAAGGACTAGGATGGGGTCTGAAAATGAACTGAGACTGCTGCTTGGGAACAAGGAACAGTTTATTAGAACGAGAAAATGTGGTGCATCATGAGAGGGTTACTGTACAAATATCAGAAAATGTTTCCTGCCCTAGAACATCATTGCTGTTCTTAACACTGTAACTTAAGAAGATGCAGAGAACAGCGCCTAAAGCCATCAGGGGAATGGCGTATGAAGGCTGTCATATGCAGTCAAATTAAAAACGAAAATTCTGCTAACTTAAAAACAGAAGCTGAAGAATAGCATCAACATAAAAATGAGCAACTTAAAAATCGATATAACTTACAAACTTAATATAGATTTGCTCAACAAATTTCAATGTATTAAGGCAAAGAAATACGCTTTAAGGAAATGCGATCGCCAGCATTTTATTAACACCAATTAGAAATACATTCCGGAAATATACATACATCTGACAAGAATTGGTCAAATTTATTGAAAACTAAGCCATAGGCAGTTATTAATGGAAACCTCAGATATAGCCTCTCTTTAGGGTTAAAAGCTACAAATTCCAATAACCATACCTTAAGGAATCCAATGCCAATCAAACATTAGAATTAGAAGGGTCTGAACACATCAGCAATTAAATTCCAGAATATTTAGGGGAGAAAAAACAATTTAAACAAGAGCTGATATCTAATTTCTTTAACACATTAAGCACCCTGTCAGTCACCAGTGATTGACACTATACTTTCCCTCCAGAAGACAAAACAGGTTGGGCGCTTAAGGTGTTAAAAAGAAAACATCTGTAGATTAAGGAATTCCTCAGGGAAAAAAAAAAGGTCTTTATTCAGACATAAAAACAGTTGCAATTGGGAGTCTTTTATTTAATTGTTAATTAATAATGATTTCTCTTTTTAAAATATCTATGCCATCAATGTAGATGTGTCACTTGAGGCATAAAGCAGAGATACGGGACTACTCATCTGAGAGCCCTGGCTCTGCATGGGATTTCAGGAGATTAGTGTGCTCCTTTCTGGGGCTGGAAATAGCTTTCAGAGAAGGCATGCATGGATATGTTTTTTAACTTGACACTAGGGAGATATCAAGTTACTTTGGTAGAAGAGACTTTGATCTCGGGCCAAAAGGCTGAGAGAAGAGAACAAAGCAATCAGAGTCCAGGCCTAGTCCCAATCTTCATTTAAATGTTTTTAGGAACACATCACTGGAGTGGAAATTTTCTCATTAAAAAAAGAAAAGAAAAGAAAAACACATGTATTTACATTTCAGACTGTAGTCTATCTCTGAGTTACAAAAAAAAAGTAAATAATAATATTCAAAAAGGGCTCTGTGCTATGTTTAATGTAAACATCATACAGATCAATACTCCCTTGTTGGCTAAGGAAGAAAATAATTTCTTTTTCATAGCATCGTTGAGAGATAACATCTCATTTGACCTTCAGAACAATGCTAGAGTGCATAAAAGCAGGTGTCATGATTTCTATTTTACAAAAGTGAAGACAATCTCTAAGAACGAGTAAATGTATCAATAGCTGCCTATTTCATAATGTCCACTGTGTGAACTGGTTCAATTAGAAGCTCAACTAGGCTGAGAAATTGGGATTTGAATAAATCCATCTAATTCTAAATCCATGCTCTTAATCCCTGTATTTTAAATTTCTTGTCTAAAGTAACACGCTTTTACTACTGGAACAAACAATTAAACTCTTAAACTAGTGTTATACAAATTGCCTCCTATATCCTTTCACAACTAAATAGCCATGTGAATATGGCTAAATATTAGACATTCACCAAACCCTTTACCCTTTGCCCTTTGCTCCTAGGCAAGTGATGGCGAACCTATGACACCCGTGTCAGAGGTGACAAGCGAACTCATTTTTTTGGTTGATTTTTCTTTGTTAAATGGCATTTAAATATATGAAATAAATATCAAAAATATAAATCTTTGTTTTACTATGGTTGCAAATATAAAAAAATTTCCATATGTGACACGGCACCAGAGTTAAGTTAGGGTTTTTCAAAATGCTGACACGCCGCGCTCAAAAGGTTCGCCATCACTGTCCGAGGCCCACACCTAGACTAGCAGGAATCCCAAGCCTTTGGTGTAATTAAGTGCAGCCACATGACTGAGATCTGGTTGATGGAGTGTAGATACAGGCTTCATGGACATATTGCAGACCTGGATTCTGATATCTCTCATGTTCTCCCTCCCTCCCCACTAGCTGCCTGAGGAAGACACCAAGGAGTGCAGAGCCACCAGGGCAAGGCTCCTGGCTCCTACATGACCACACAGAGGGTAATTTCCGACTCACACCAGCAAAGCCTGAGAATCCCATTGGCTTCACATTCTCACCAACATTTGGGGTTATACGTCTTAATAGAGTTAGTCCACATGTACTGACAATTGTGGCTTTAATTTGCCTTCTCCTGAAAACTTATAAACTTTATCATTCATTTTTGACATGTTCCTTTGAGACTATTCTAATTCTTTTCCCAATTTTAATTGGGAAGTTTACCTTTTCCTTATTGTGTGATAGCAGTGTTTATAATCTGGATACATTCTTTTGTTAAATATATTTTTTGGAATACATTTTGTTAGGAATATTTTCTTCCTGTGTGTGGCTTGCTCTTTTGTTTCCCTAATGCTATTTTTCAAATAGAAGTTTTACATATTTATAAACTTTAATTATCAGTCTTCCTTTTTATGGTTTGTGCTTTCTTACCATATATTAGAAATCATTTCCTACACAAGTTCATAAGAATAGTCTACTTTGTTGGCTTTTAGAAGGTTTATATTTTAGCACTTACAACCTGGAATATAGTTCATCTAGTGAGAGCAAGAGCTGATGTTCATTTTGTGACACAGATTTATACAGTTTCAGCAACATTTATTGCAAAGAATTTCCTCAAGGGATGCCTCGGTGCCCATATCAAAAACCAAATGACCATTATACGTAGGTCTATTTCTGGACAGTATTTTGGTCCATTAACCCATTCATCTTTATGTATGCCACTACCACACTGTATGGATTGGAATAGCATAACAGTAACTTTGGTGCATTTTCATATAATTTTAGTATTAGCTTGTCAATTTCTACTCCCATCCAAAATATAGTTTGCTGGGATTTTGATTGGACTGCATTAAATTTTTAAATCAATTTTGGGATAATTGACATTTTTAAATTAATTTCAGAGAGGAAGGGAGAGGGATAGAGAGATAGAAACATCAATGATGAGAGAGAATCATTGATAAGCTGCCTCAGCATGCCCCCCACTGGGGATGGAGCCCACAATCCTGGCATGTGCCCTGACCGGAAATTGAACCATGACCTCCTGGCTCATAGGTCAAAGCTCAATCACTGAGCTATGCCGGATGGGCAAGAATTGACATCTTAATAAAACTGAGTTATTGAAGCCATTAACATGGATTAAAAACCTTCTTTAAAGTCTCTAAGCAAAATCTTATAATTTTCATTGTAGAAGTCTTGCACAGAATTTGTTAAATCTCCTGTAGTATTTTCTGTCTGGGGGTGCTCTTACAAATAATGTATATAAAATGAATTTTCTAATTGTTTCTGCATGTATATATAAACATATTTGTGTAAAATTGGTCTTGTGTACTATGACCTTTCCATATTCACTTATTTCTAGTAGTTGCATTTTAGATTTGTCAAGATTTCCTACATACGTATGTCTTCTGTGAACTAAGACAGTTTTAATTATTCCTTTGAATTGTTATGACTTTTATATATTTTTCTTGTGTTTTTGGTTTGACTAGGACCTCCAGTACAATGTTGAATAATTTGTTTGTTCCATGTCTTAGCTGGAAAATAGTCAGAATTTTGCCATTAAAAATGATGTTTGCTGTAGAGTTTTTATCATGAATATTTAATAAGCATTTGAATTGATCATATAGTATCTTCCTTTCTTCTACTAATTTGGTATAATATAAAATTAATTCTTGAATCTTACAATCTTGTATTCCTGGGATAAACTCCAAATTCTCATAATAAATTATCCTTTTTATATATAATGGAATTGTTTTGCCAATATTTTATTAAGGTTTCTCATCTCCGTTCATGGGGAATAATGGAATTTATTTTCTTCTAATGTCTTTAATTTTAAAATCATGATGTCTTTGTTAAGTTGATTGAAAGTGTTCAGTCTCCTTATATTTTATGAAAGTCTGCATAAGAATTGGAATTTTTTGCTCTTTAAATTTATAATAGTACTTATCAGTGATGCCACATTGGCCTGGAGTTTTTACTATGGGAAGATTTTTAATTACAAACTTAATTTGTCTACTATATACAAGACTGTGCATATCTTTTATTTTGTGATTTTAAAGGAAATGTTCCATTTCATCTAAATTGCAGAATTTATTGATCTAAAAGTGGTTAATTTTTCATAATATTCACTTATATTTCTCTTAATAACTTTGGGATATATACTATCATCCTCTCTTTCAAATCCAATATTGGTCATTTATACTTCCCCTTTTCTTGATCAGCTGTGCTAGGGGTTTATTTATTTGATTAATTATTGTTTTTAAATCCTCACCCAAGTATATATTCATTGATTTGAGAGGGGGGGGGGGGTGTCCCAAAAAATGTATACACACACTTTGAATAATTATAAAGGAATTGTTTATTAAAATACATTTAATTTTCAAAATTGAGCTATCAGCTGTTAAAGTATACATACATTTTTTGGGACACCCTAGATATTCTTTATTTTTGTCTGGCTAACCTTGCACAATATTTTTCTTTTTAGATATTCATCCACATCCTTGCATGTTTTCTCTTGCTGTAGAGATTCCATCGCATGATCACACCAAAATGTATTTACGCTTTCTACTGTTAAGGAGTATTTGAGGAATTTCTCCTTTCCAGCCATAATGAATAGTGCCGCTTTGAAAAGTTTGAAGACTTTTTGTAAAAAAACAAAAAACAAAACTTTTCATGAATGTATAAATATATGTTCATTAGAGGTACATGGTAGCACTGGGTCATGGGTTACATATGTGTTTATCTGTAGTAGCTATTGCCAAATAGATTTTCCAAAGTGGTAGTTCCCACTTATATTTCCACTATTAGCATATGAGAGTTTCCATTTTTATTTTTCTTAATATAAAGTTCTCTCTATTTTTTTTATCCTCACCTGAGGATATGTTTATTGATTTTAGAGAGAGATGAAAGGATATATAGAGAGAGACAGAGACAGAGAGAGAAGAAACATTGATCAATTGCCTCCTGTATGTGCCTTACTGGGGATGGAACCTGAAACTTAGGCCTATGTCCTGACTGGAAATCAAACCCACAACCTTTTGGTTTATGGGATGATGTTGCAATCCACTGAACAACCCGGCCAGGGCATATTCTCTATATTTTTTTATGTAAAATATTAAAAGTATATTATGAAAAGTATATTTTAATGTATTGTATTTTCTTCTAAGACCCATTGTCACATCTTTATCAGAATATTGTATTTTCTATTGTTTTATATAAATCTTTTATGTAATAAAGATATCAACTGTTAAATTTACAGTAAATATATTCCCACAGATTCTGTGACTTATGTTTTAATTCAACTATGCCAAACATAGTGTGTGACTGGATTGATCATCCTTTTGAGTTATTCACATACCTGCTTCAGTCCATTAGGTATATGATGTAATGATGTGAAATATTTATTGTGATGATGTGAAATATCACTTTAAGATTGATATTTATAACAAAAATTGTAACAATGTAGACTCATGGCTACTCTTTGGAGAGACAGAAGTACAAACGTAAACAGCAAACAAAAAGAGGACGAACAAAGGGTATCTGTATTAAAGAATATTTAAAGGCATATAATTAGAGTAAAATTAATCTATAATGAATAAGATGAGACCTTCGTTTGTTTTAGTATTTTTTGCCTTTCTTTGGCCTTTCATGAAATACTGTATATGAATGTAGTCACCATGTTTCTCTCGCTTACCCAGCTAAAACAGGCCTTTTTAACTGATTAGTTATATCACATTTGTCACTAAAGTTGTGACTCATGCCAGGTGATAAACAATGTTGAGTCCCAGTTCTCTGAGTCTACTATTAATTGTTAGACTCACAAAATGCCAAACCAACAAACTATGCAATATGCTCAAATTATATTCATCTTGACATTTAGTCAAACCAGTTTCTAGTCTAATATGTTTTCATAAGATTATCTTCTGAAGAATTTACATTTAAAATTAGAGAATTAAAGTGACATCTGTTAATGATAAAAGCCTCAAATTTATACAGAAAAGACTAATAAGCTACAAGACTTCCAAATAGGCTTTTAAAACCACAAAATGTGTCATAGTATTTAATCTCTGCCTCACCTAAAGTATATTTTAAGCAAATGCTTTATTGGCTAAACACAGGATAAATAAACCAAAAACCAAAGTTGTATATAGAAATAAAACCAATTCTAAATTCTAAATTCATGGTTTATAGAAGTAAAACCATTTCTAAATTCTAAATTCATGGTTTGCTATCAATGTGATTGACTTTTCTAACATTATCCTGAAGCAACAATATTTTCCAATAGGAGACTTCATCATTTCCTACCAGTATATTTTCACTGGCTTCAGCCTTTGCACTGAAAGCCTATAACATTCTTGGCACATTGTCAAACAGAAGGAGGCCAAGACTTATCTCTAATATGTGTCCACCCACTATCCACCTGAAACAAGTAGAGAAAATGAGAAAAAAAAATCACTTCAAAATAAGCTTAAGTAGATAACTGTTTACAGTGATGAGATCTGCCTTGACTCTTCAAGGGTAAAGAAAAATATATATATTCCATAAAAAACATTCAACCCATCTAGGGAACTGGAATTGAGGTTTTAATACCACTCAGAAAAGCTCTGGTACCTTACTTGACTTATCAAGAAGCAAACAACTCAGCAATCTGAGGGTGGAGGGTGTAATTAATAAAGACCTCAACTATGCAAAATCGTAGAAAGCAAATACTTGAGATCAGGGAGTTATTTTTAGCATATACCACTTGATTTAAAGGAGGTTTAATCAAGAAACACAATGAGTTAAAGTAATGCAAAATAAAATTTAGAATAGGTTATAATTTTGTTGATCTAAATGTATATATATAACCTAAATAGTGTGCTTTATTGGAAAAATTCATGAAGGAAAACTAAGTTTTGATTAT
This sequence comes from Myotis nattereri, assembly GCF_964212035.1. Lineage (NCBI taxonomy): Eukaryota > Metazoa > Chordata > Mammalia > Chiroptera > Vespertilionidae > Myotis > Myotis nattereri. The sequence goes on along the minus strand of NC_138080.1, from coordinate 60,060,854 downwards.
GTCTCCCGGGTTATGAGTTAATTTTGTGGGGTTTTTTTCCTAGTGATTTTATTTGCAAGCTATCTTTTGCCTAAGATATACTGCATAGAAAACAAATTGCTTTTACTAGGATACTGAATATGTGACTGTTCAGGCATCTCATGGAATTAGTTACCCTGAGAATGTTGTTACCATCACTCCACATGGGTCACTATTGCTGAAAGGTACCAATTATATTCAACAATCCTCTAAGCATCCTTCTCTCTAAAAAAAGGTCAAACATGCAGGCTGTTAAGAAATTACTTAAGTTTTACTATATCTTGAATGACTAATCTATACACTCCTGACCTTTATTTTTTTCTCCCCCCACCCCAACCCTGCAATTTGACCAAAACCCAATTACTCCATGGAATGACTTTCACTGAGATCACTAATGAGAGCCTGAAGGCCAAATCCCCTGCCTGGACCCAGGTTTCCAGAACATGCTTCTCTGTAGCCTTAGAAAATGTTATTCTTTTTGAGAAGTAGACTGGATTCTGGAGACATAGCAAAATAAACTCAGGAACAATCTTTTCCTACACAATAAGCTCTAAGATTCCTGCCAATTCTGAGTCAAACCAATAGCTAGCACTCTAGAAGCTAGGGAGGCCAAGCATGGGGGAATAATGCATGAGCTTTCTTCCCTAAAGGGTGGGGCTTGGCATGACTATGAGGAACTTCATTGAAGTCCAAGGGCAAAATGTAATAAACTGTACTTTTGAGGACAAACTTGGTACTCAAAAGCCTATGTATTTCTGATAAGGGTGACTGAACTCTGGTTTCTCCTGGACACTATGGAGTAGAGAAAATACATCAGGGGGTGAATCTCTCTGCTCTTAAGGTCAGGAGATTACAGAGAGACTTGAGAACTGAGTGGGTTTTTAATAAGCAATTGAAATAGTTAATTCTTAAAGTTGTAAATTCATTTGGTACTTCTTTAATATATAAACCTTCACCCAGTCTCTGGCCAATTTTATAACCCAAGAATGTCTTTCTAAAGGACCTGGAAGCCATCCTTTTGAAATGAAATAAAATTATTGAGGGAAGGTGGGGGTTGCAGGGCTGGGTGAAAAAAGGTGAAGGGATGAGAAGAGAAGAGAAGAGAAGAGAAGAGAAGAGAAGAGAAGAGAAGAGAAGAGAAGAGAAGAGAAGAGAAAAGAGAAGAGAAAAGGAAAGAAAAGAAAAGAAAACCTCATGGATACAGACAACAGTATGGTGATTACCAGAGGGAAAGGGGAGTTGGTGGAGGTAGAAGAGGCTATAGTGAGAATAAATGGTAATGGGAGGAGATTTGACTTGGGATGATAAACACACAACACAATATACAGATGATATATTATAGAATTGTACACCTGAACTCTATATTATTTTATTAACCAATATCACCCCAATAAATTCAATGTAAAGGGGGAAAAAAGAAAGTTCTATCTCCCAGTCTCTGTGGGAAGGTAGAAGCCTAACTACCAGAAACATCCATTAGCAAACAGATAGCCTAAACATATTGCATATGGACCCACCTCCCCACTAATGCCCTCCAGGACTTTTCCAAGAGCTCACCACAGTTAAAAACTCTTCTTCCTTTTGTTTCAGTTGAGTTGAATGCACTCTCTCACCCATTGCAATAGACTTCATTAAAGTCTGCCTTGCCTATTAACTTTGCCCAGTACAATTTTTCTTTGACAACCACTGTAAAGCACTTCAACCATAATGTAGTGGTAGTAACAGCTGTGATTAGTAAAATATTCATTAAAGTTTATTGACCCTATAAGCCAGCAATTCTCAATCAAGGGGAATTTCGTACATCGGGGACATTTGGAAAAATCTAGAGACATTCTTGGTTGTCACAGCTGGGTTTGCTCTTGGCACCCAGAGGGTAGAGGTCAGGGATGCTGCTCAGCATTTACAGTGTACAAGGCAGCCCCTGAATAATGTGGTGCAAATGCTAATAATGCATGCTTGAGAAACCCTGCCTTAACAATCAGATCCTAAGAGCACTCTTTCCTAAGTCCCACCTGTCATTGGCCGGCAAACTCATTAGTCAACAGAGCCAAATATCAACAGTACTTCAAAATAGACTGGCCCAGGCCGAAAACCGACTTTTGTGCATGGGCCATGAAGTTTCAATCGCACTGTACGTGTGCCCGCACGTGGTATTTTGTGGAAGAGCCACACTCAAGGGGCCAAAGAGCCACATGTGGCTCGTGAGCTGCAGTTTGCCCACCATGGGACTAGGTTATGCCAAAAAAGCATGCACCATAATAAGTTAGATTATAGTTCCTACAACAGGAGCAGGCAACTGAAAAGAACTATTAACAACCTTTGAAGAGCATATCATTGGGAAAAATGCATAGAACCAATGACATTTACAGAATATTGAATTATTTTCACACCAAATGAGCCCATATTTCACACGAGTATATGGCTGATGATAAGCAGGTTCTACCACTTCCTAACTGTGGCAACACAGGCCAGTCACATCTCAGGCTCAGTTTTCTCGTGGGTAAAAGAGGAATAAGAGCCGCTGCCTCACAGTGCCATTGTAAAAACTTGCCAAATATGATGCATGTTCGCTGCTCAGCCTGGTGTAAGCTCTCAGTATATGATGATGATTTTAAAACTGCAATAAGAAAGGAAAATAGGAATCCCAGAATTGACTCCTTAATTAACAAATGAGGAAATAAGTGACAGCTAATTAAGTCCTAAGCTTATCATTTAATATATTTTGAGACTAAACTAACTCTTCAAACACCATTATTTTTATGAAAATGTAAGATCTAGATAATCCAATCTGTGGGCTCACTGAGTCACTTTGGACTCATAATCACTTAAAGGTATTTCTTAATAAGAATGTAATTAGATGTTTAATTAGCCTGCATAGGCTGATGAACTGCCACTCAGCCATTACCTCCTTTAGAGGTTCATCTCAATCAATTTCTGTATACAATAGCAATTATGATTAATCCAATATAGATTAATATATAGATTGCCACCACCTATCACTATCTCACAGACAAGAGAATGACACTTCAGCCCCCTTAGAAGAAATACTAAGTTTGCAGATGCTCTCAGCAAGTTAACTTGTTACTGTTAACAGATTACTGCTCTCTACAAGATAAACAGATTACCTGATTTCCTTTTCATTTTCTCAAAAAGCATTTTTGTAGCAATTATAAAGAACAAGCATAGATATAATTAACTTGTGACACATTGATCTCATTTTATTTGGCAAGCTCACAATAACAAAAAATTTAAACACTTTCCCTCCTCCGCTTTTGCATACAGCTAGAAAATTCATATCAGGACAAACTGACTTAAAATAGTTATATGACGCTCAGATGTAAATGAATTTGCCTTACTTTGTAATGTAAGGCTCTAGTGCATTCTCAACTACACATTGAGTAATAGACCTTAGATATTACATCTTATTTTTATTTATCCTGCATTAAGAACTTTTATTATTAATATTTATCTTATACCTTCTTGGCAATGTGCTAAGGATTATCTGAGTTTCCTCAGAGCTATATTTTAAATTTAGAAATGCATTAGTATGTGAGAAGTAAAAGCATGAAATCCCTTGTCTCCACTCAATAATTCACTAGCAAATCAATATATAAAGAATATTTTAAAACCATCAAACTAAAGGAAGCACAGTTCAAAAACAATGGGTGTCTTTCCCTGAAGTTTTCTAAATCAATTTTTCTTTCAGATAGACTTGTCAGCTCCAAACTGAACAGGACTTGGATTCCTAAGATCCTGGGAAATGAAGAATATCTTGCTTCATTTTCTATTCTATATAAAGTAGAGCAGTATTAAAATTTTTACATTTTTCTCATATTTATGAGTTCCAAAGGGCATATTTTGGTGACTTCAATATGCTATTCCTTCTTCAACTTTATCATAAGCTCATTTTCCAATTTTATCCTAAAATTGTGAGTCAAAGAACAAAATCCTAAAAGTGCTAGTCCTCTCTAATGTACTTTCGAAAAGGGGAATATTAAGTGTAACTTCAGAACATAATGCTAAGAAAAACTTTTAAGAAATAAGTTTTAAGAGTGGCAAAGCTATAGAATTACCCTTTACAATGACCCTAATATGAAGACAAATCTGTTTGGCATTCCATCTACTAGTAAAAGGGAAAACTTTATCATCTAGAAATCTTCCATGGACATTTTTTGGAAGAACATTTTTCTGTAAGACATTTAGTACCAGTGTAGATGCTGACCTAACTAAAGCCAGCATGTTAGTTTGTTTGGAGAACGAGACCACTAAAGTAGATAAGTGTGTTCAGAATTTAATCAGTTGCTCTCATCTTTGGTTGTGAATCATTTCTGAAGCTTTTAAATACTAGGATGCCCAGACTTCCTGCAGATCAGTTAGATCAGAACATCTAGGCTGGGAACTCGGCATCAGTATTTTATAATGCTCCTCCCAGAGATTTCAATATGCAGTCCAAGTTGAGAATCAATGTTTTAAATAAATAAAAGATTGCATTACGATTGTCATGATAGCAGAGAGTTAAAAGAAATACTTAGATATACTTTCATAATTGAAAGTATAATTGACTAGAGTAGAATTACCTCTCCACCCCCTGAAATAACATTTATAATGAGGTTTAAAGTCACTACTGAAACAGGTTTTTAAATTTTTGTACTTTTCCTTATAATAATCCAGCATAACACTGAGATCATTTCTATATGTGTATATTTAAGTTGATACAATTTTATTGGCATAGCCCTTTATAAGACTGCTAGAGGCCCGAAATTCATGCACGGGGCCGGGGGGTGGGGGAGAGGGTCCCCTCAGCCCAGCCTGCACCCTCTCCAATCAGGGACCCCTTTGGGGATATCCAACTGCCATCAGGCCTAAACTGGCAGTCGGACATCCCTCTCACAATTTGGGACCACTAGCTCTTGCTAACCTGCCTGCTAGCCTGATCGCCCCTAACTGCCCCCCATGCTGGCCTGGTCACCCCCAACTGCGCCCCTGCCAGCCTAGTCGCCCCCAACTACCCCACCCCATTGGCCTGGTCACCCCTCACTGCCCCCCTCAGCCGGCCTGGTTGCCCCTCACTGCCACCCACCGCCAGCCTGGACACTCCTAAATGCCCCCCCCCCCCATGAGCCTGGTTACCCCATGCAGCCTGCTGCTTGGTCATTTGGTCGTGCCTCACTAACTCACCTGCCAGCCTGGACACCCCATGCAGCCTGTTTGCCCCACGTGATGGTCACTTAGGCTTTTATATATATATAGATAACATATGAAGGTTAATATTGTCAACCCATTCAATTCACTCTAGGTGAAATAGAAGATTCAGTCACTGGTTAGGCAACCTTTTCCCTCCAAAAAAGAACGGTAATATGAAGTCTGGCATAAGAATATCAGAATAAAACAGAAGAAATAACTTTTACTAAATCTTGTTTAAAAGTACCATGACAAGTAAACTTATGAAAAAATTGGGGACACAGGTATCTGAGAAAGTGCTGCACCTGTCCTCACTGACTACTGCCCCACTGGCTGACTTGTTAAGTCAGGCCAAAGACTTTGATCCCATTTACACATCCACAAAAAGTCCAAGATATTATTCAACATTAGCCATAGATCAAGTTCCAAATGAATTGCCATTTTTCCATATGGTAACATTTTCAGAGCATCTTGGTTGATATTTTTTGTCTTTCTTTATACCTCATTTTCTAAAAGATCAAGAAAAGACAATATAAACATTTCTAGTTGAGTTGGTGTAGGTTTATGCAAAAAATTTAAATGATAAACAATTCTTATATTTCCACTTCCCCCAAGTTTTCTGTTTCTTTCTTGCTTTCTCGGTGTCTCTTCTTTTCATCACCATCATCATCGTCGTCATCATCATAAATATCTAGACAGAGTCGCTAAAGTGTAATTTTAAAATGCCTGAGGGTCCTTTTAGTTTTCTTGTTTCCTTTTGTTCTCAAAGCCCCCCTTAGGTGACTTTCTCCACAGTAACACAAATATTTTTAGAGGAGTCTGTCTGGAGGCCCAGAACTCTGCATTTGGAATAGAACTCTAATGAGATGACTGAGTCTCGCCCCCCCAAAAAGGAAGGGAATTCTGAAAGAAACAACTAAATGACTAGCTTTCACACTGTCCTCAGAAATCCAGCACCCCTCCATCAGAGTTACCTCAGAGTAGGGACAAGAGAGGGCTGACCAGGTGGCCTTGACCCAAAAAGTGGGTCAAGAACACGATGTCCATTTTCATATGATATATAAGGACATGATGTTCCCAGCATTGCATGGCTAAAACAAAAGCTTAACAACCCGAGCCAGTAAGTGGGAAGGCCCTTTGTAAACAGTACTGTGATTTATAAGCGCTAGTTAGTAATATTACTACTGTTGTTTCTTGGTTCCTGTGAAAATTTAAATGCTTGTTTTATTAGGAAAATGCTTAATTAGGTAATAAATCTCAAGAAAAGGCACTGTTCCAAGTCAGATTCATTTTTATCTCTACCATTCTGTGCAATAAGCACATTTAAAAAAATTCCTAAAGGGATTCAGCCAGTGGAGGAAGCAAGAGCAGCTGACTAAACCATTCTGTCACAGCTTTAATTCACACAAGGTCAACCCAGTCGGCCATCGTCTGCAATAAGGAAACTCACCACACTTCCTGGTTGTTATGAGGGTACTCAGGGAAGTGTCCCCTGCCTCCTTTGGTTGGAAGGGAGCTCTCTAAGGATCTCAATTCAATGATTGCAACTTGGATATTTAATCCCAGGTGATAGCCAAACACTAAAGAAATATTGAAAAATAATAACAACAGCAATCCAATTTAACTCAATGTACATTATCTGTCCTAAAAAGGAGCAACACAAACATGATACTGTATGGGACTTAAGTATAATCCTTACTATGTGCCAGGGATTGGCCTAAGTGCTCTAAATATATCAGCTCATTCATTCCTCACAACAACCTATGGACTCAGCACTATGATTACCTTCTTTGACAGCCCAGAGAGAATACGTCACCTGCCCAAGGTCAATGCTGGAGCTAGTATTCAAACCTAGGCAATAGGTTCTAAAGATCACTGCAATGTTTTAGTTTTCAGTGAAGTTAGGGGAAAGACTGTATATTTTTATCGGAATTCTGCCAATTGTAAGTATGCCTTTGTGTTTGATATCTTATCTTCCTTTTGCTCCTCCAGATCCACACCCCATGCTTTTCTCCCGTGCTCTATGCACCAGAACCTGGCCAATACGGAAAGCACCCAATGGGCTTCTGGTTGGGTTGGCAGTAGCTGGAGATAAGAGGTCAAAGGGAGAGTAAGGTCAGGTATTTATTTTCCTGGTTCCCTCAGTCTGGTCACTACTAGTCAGTTACAACCTTCTCTGGAATTGGCAGCTCCCGTCAAATGACTCATTTCTCCACCTCTCCCTTCCTCTGCCCCTAAACCCTTAGACATAACTATACAATTGCTGTTACAATTGCTGTTACAATTGCTGGGGCACCAAGCTATATGTGTTATTTTCCCTAAGACTTGACTACATCTTTGTAAACAGAACTTTATTAAACTTTATTCAAATCACCATTCCAAGAATCTGAGTAAAGAATTGATTTCTCCATCTAGGTTACATATAACTGGACAAAATAATCATTGCATAACCCTCACTATCCCCACTTTCTAGTCTCTGCACAGCAGGTCCAGGAAATAAATTCTACAGCTGCCCCAAAAGAAACACATTATACCTACTATAAGCATATGTGAAAGTTATTTTTATTTTTTCTTAGTTTTTTTTTGTAAGAAACCAGGAGTTGAGGTCTACAAATAGAGCGGCATTTTTATTCTAATAATAGTCAGAGATTCTATTAAAAGCATCCTGAGTGTCAAACAGCAGGACAGTAACAGACCTATCCCCGTTGGGTGTTGGTCTCTTTGAGTGGAATAAGCTTATGGAAGCCTTAACTTAAGTGTCATAAATCAGACACTTAGCCTAATTAAATACAGAAATATCCCATGCCGTGCAGCTGATAACACTAGCTAGACAGTTGGCTTCCTAGAACCAGGTAGTAAAATATATCCAGGAAATGGGATTCCATGGGGCAGAAAGAGACCAGGTGCATCCTTGTTTTTTCTTTCAATCCAATTAGCCATTTATCAGACACAAAGCACATTTATAACTACGTCTCAAACAAAAGCATCGAGCATCTGAACTGACCTTAACATCTCTTCTTCAAAACATCTGATCTTAGCAATTACTGTAACAGCCCACCTTGTGTTAAGAATGTAAGTTACTTCTATTGAAGGGATGTGAGAATAACACACTGAGCCATAATTCAAAAAATTATATATCTGGTTACCCACTCAGTCCTCTTCCCTAATCCACTTTAAAAGTGTTGACAACTCTTTTCTGTTCCACTCCTGGTTTCCATGCGGAAAATCTAGCTTTTTGCTACATTTCTGTTGGCTTGGTTAGAAGGATGCATTTCCTTTTACTGTGACTTGATGTTTGCAAAGTTAAATTGTGTGTGTGGGGGGGGGGAGGGGTGCGGGGGCAGGGTGGTAATTACTCACTGTCTTTGCTTACAAACATTATTGGAGCTGAGACCTCCTACTGAGAGCTCCATCATCAGAATGTGACACACAGGTCTTAAAGCTTATGAATATGCACAACTACCAGTGGGACGTGTGTTACGTGCATAGAGTCAGCTCTGACTCCTGGTGACTCTATGAATGAGTGGTGTCCCTGATGTCATGTCCTCAACAGCCTTGCTCAGATCTTGCAGACTCATGCCTACAGCTTCTTTTATGGAGTCAATCCATCCTGTATTTGGTCCTCCTCTTTTTCTGCTGCTTTCTGTTTCTCTCAGCATTACTGTCTTTTCCAAAAACCCTGCCATCTCATGATGTGCCTGAAATAGGACAGCATCAGTTTTGTCATTTTTTTTGCCTCCAGCAATGTTTCAGGTTTAATTTACTGTAGAACCCACTTGTTCATATTTCTAGTGGTCCAGGACCAGTGGGATAGATACAACAAACTGACATTTCTCTGAATTAGCGTTTCATAGAACAATGGATGGATGCATAATACATTAACCCATCATAGCAATAAGTATTTAGGGACTCTCTTGGGGTACTTTTGGACTGGAAGGAAACAATGACCATGACCTTAGATTAAAAGATAGGAATCCTATATCTTTCTTCTCTAATTCTAATTCTAACACCAGTTAATGTGTGACAACAGCTCCCCGACTATACTAAAATGACAACTCTCTATATGACCTGGCTCACATAATTCTCTCCCACAATGATTAGGGCTAAGCTGTGGATCCAAAAAGATATTATAGAAATGATATGTGTGACTTCCAAGGTTAATTCATAAAAGCCATTTGGTTTCTGACTTTCTCTTGTGTCACTCAATCTGGGAGAAACCAGTTGATTCAGGGAACAGCCCAGGTAGTGAGGAACTGAGGACTCTTACTGAGAGCCAGTACCAACTGCCAGTCACATGATTAAGTTGTCTTGGAAGCACATCTCCACATCCCAGTCAAGCCTTCAGATGAATGGTACTCCAGCTGACATCATGACTGTAACGTTATGAGAGATTCCAAGCTAGTATCATTCAGCTAAGCTACTCCTAAATTCTGGGTCTATAGAGACTGTATGAGATAATAAATGTTTGCTGCCATATCCTTAAAGATTTGGGGGTAAATTGCTACATAACAATAGGTAACTAAAATGCTCTTTGTTCTGATTTTCTACTCTATATAAGGTTTATCCTATATGTGTATATTTCCTTTTCCCAACCCTAACACACACATATCTGTAGTCCAAACAAGCCCTCCACACAGGAGTATAGCAAAATATCTAGGTTATGCACACTCTGATAATGACACAATTTTAAATAATTAATGCTATAAGATATACATGTCCATAGTTGCCTAGTTCATAGTACAAACAATAAAGGTTTATCTGTAAAAGTCCTTACCCAAGAAATTGTTTACAAAAATAAATAATGCATGTTTGATCTTTATAATTATATAAATCTAATTTATTTGCAACTCAGTAGATCATGCCATTGTGTGGTAGCATAAAAAAACTTGTGATATCATTTTATTACACAGAGAGTTATAAGTATTGAGTTATATCCTGACATTAACTCCTTTGTTAACTGCCAGAATTGAGTCATATTATCTCAGCTGATATTGAAATGAGTAAGACGGTTAAGAGGAACATCTGGCTGAAATATTGCAAAGGTCTAGTTAGTGCATTTAAACCAAGTATGGGTGTCTTCAGCTGTAGTAAAATTCCAAGCAATTATTCATTGTCACTTTTCCTATGAGTCATCATGACTTTATACAAAGAGTGTGAAAATATTAACAATGCCAGAAGCACCCAAAGCAGATAAATATATCATTCTCTCCCACCTGTCTTCTTCTCTATATAAAATCAATCTATCATTCTCAGATCAGATCAATTTTAAAACACAGTAAAATTAAAGAAACATATTTACTGTTCATATCACTATATTTCTAAGACTGAAATAACAAAACAGATGAAAAATTACATTTCTAAAATCTTTTGGATACCTGTAGAACATTTTTAGTAAAATCACTTAAAAACTATTCTCTGTATGAGAGCCCAACATAAAAATAGGCCTGAAAACACAGGTTACTTCCTTAGGTTTGATGTGAATTTCTCATAGGGAAATTAGGATTCTAAAAAACCTAAGTAATATTAAAAGTATTGAATTGTACTTCAAATGAAATTGTACTCTATACAAATTTAGCTTCTGCAAAGGGCAGGAATTTTCTTTCATATGAGCTCATAAAATAAATTTTTTAGAGTTGTAAGAACTAGAGAAAAATAAAAAATGCAAAAAGAATGATATTCCTTAAACAAACACAGCAGAATTTGACTAAATATAGGGTGGTATAAAGGTAATGGTTATGGAATGAGAAAGACAATGTGCTTTTATGAAATGCTCAAATGATCAAGGGTTAACTCATTAATTCTTGGCACTAGATATTACATATCTAATTTTAAAATTTTGTTTGATATTTACACTTAATACCTGTATTTTATACATTTATAAATTATCAAAAGGGTAGAAATGAGGGACATTCACTTCTGTTATTAAGTTGGCTGACAGCATCTTAGGTATGGGTCAATAAAAAATAAAGAATAAGTCAAACAATTTTTGTTTAATCAATTTTATTTATTGTTGTATCAAAATTATACCCTGGTGAACCAAGGAACTTAAGATATACCTAGTAATTACAAATCTATAAATCAATTTATTCTTTAATCAAAATTGTGGCTGGACATATGCTTAATATAATTTCAAAGGGGTTATTTTACTCTGAGAAATCATTGATTTAATTCTGAGAAACTTTATGCATTGGATTGTATTTACTTCTGATATAATACAAAGCTATTATTTCTCTTCAGATATCTCAGAATATCTGTTAAAATGAATGAATAAATGAATGAATGAATGAATGAAAGAAGTTTTCAGCAATTAATTCTGGCAATGTTTTAGCATGAATATACTCCATTTGTTTGAAAACTACTGATATCCTGTTGGTCTCTGTGTTTTTTATTTGGCTTCTTACTTACATAGAATATTGTATGCAAAAGCTACTTTTACTACTTCCTCCCCCTCAAAATCTACATTGAATATAATATCTGCAGAATAATTTCTCAGAAAATCAAACTATTACTTGTATATAATTTGCATGCCTAGCTAAAAGGAATAAGACTTAGGTCCTGACATCAAGGAGATGGAAAATATAACCAGAGAGATCAAGTTAAATTATATGAAACAATTAAGGAGAATTAAGTTCTATGATGTATAACAGCATTTCCCAAAAGATCCAGATGTTAATAGATGTTTCATTTTTTTAAAAAAGTCTCCCATGGTCAAGTAAGTTTGGGAAATAGTTCTTAAGACATTACTCTCTTGGCAATTCACAGTGTCCATTAGCATATTAATGACTGAAAAGTTTTTCAGCAAAGAATATGGTTGCACTTTGATTAACCCGGAATATTCAAAATTTCTTTAACCACTGAAGCCTTAGTTAAAATGTTCTGTTTGATCATGAAAGTTTCACAAATAAAAAGAAAAAAATAACATAAGCATTTTTTCACATTATTTTGACAAGCATTAGCATTTTGCCATATTTGGTTCAGATATTTTAATCTAAATAATAATAAAAGATTACTTATAAAATTAAGGCCATCCCACCTCCTTTTCTTTCCTCCTTCCCCAGAGGTTATTATCATTCTAAAACTGGTGTATATTCTTTTTGTTCATATATTTACTTTGACTCATATATTTGTATCCATAGATTATATTTAGGATTTGTATGTTTTAAATTTACAAAAATAATATCATTTTGTACATGCTATAATTTATTAATTTTGTTGAACATTATGTTAGAGATAGATCAGCATAAATAAACAAATGGGACTACATCAAAGTAAAAAGCTTCTGCATAGAAAAAGAAACCATCAATAAAATGAAAAGGAAGCCCACTATATGGGAGGACATGTTTGGCAATGATAATCTGACAAGGGGTTAATTTCTAAAATATATAAAGAACTCATACAACTTAACAAAAGAAAGACAAACAATTCAATTAAAAAATGGGCAAAGGACCTAAACAGATACTTCTCTAAAGAGGACATACAGATGGCCAAGAGACATATGAAAAATGCTCAAAGTCACTAATCATCAGAGATGCACATTAAAATGACAATGAGGTTAAAGAGAGCAAACCTACTGGGAAAAAAAAATAAATAAATAAAATGACAATGAGGTATCACCTAACACCTGTCAGAATGGCTACCATCAACAAATAAACAAACAAGTGCTGGCAAGGGTGTGGAGAAAAGGGAACCCTAGTACACTGTTGGTGGGAATGCAGGCTGGTGCAGCCATTATGGAAAACAGTATGGAGTATCCTCAAAAAAATTAAATATGGTACTGCCATTTGACCCAGCGATCCCACTTCTAGGAATATATTCTAAGAAGCCTGAAACACCAATCAGAAAGTATTAATATATGCACCCTTATGTTCATAGCAGCACAATTTACAATAGCTAAAATCTAGAAATAGCCAAGTGCCCATCAGTAGATGGCTGGATAAAAAAGCTATAGTATACTTATACAATGGAATATTATGCAGCTATAAATATGGATCTCTTACCCTTTGAGACAGCATGGAAGGACCTAGAGAGTATTATACTAATAGGAATAAGCCAGGCAGTGAAAGACAAGTATCACATGATCTCACTCTTATGTGGAATCTACTGAATAAAATACACTGATGAATAAAATAGGTCCGGACATATGTAGAGCATGGAATAGACTGACCAGTCTCAGAGGGAAGTGGAGGGAAGAGGGGAATAATTAGGGAGGTAGGTGGAGAGGAGGAAGAGATTAACCAAAGAACTTATAGTCATGTATGCATAACCCATGGACACAAACAATAGTGCTGTGAAGGTCTGGGGGAGGGAGGGAGGTGGGGTAAAAATGTTCAATGGGGAAAAATGGGGGGCATCTGTAATACTTTCAACAATAAAGATAAATTTTTAAAAAAAATAAAAACAAATTTTTTAAAGAGAGAGATCCACAATAATGCTATAGATTTAGTTCATTTGTTTTAAATGAGAATTGTGTTCTTTGTAAAAATACACCACAAAAATTAATTATTCAACAACCTATTTAAAACATGTGGCTTGTTCCCAATATTTTTCTATTACAAACATGTGGTGAACATCCTTATACCTAAATCCTTGGATGTATGTTGAAGAGACGTTCTAACGTATATGGCTAAAAGTGGAATTAGTAAGTTATAGGTATCCATATTATTAACATTAGTAGAGATTTCAAACTACTCTCCAAAGTAACTGAACTCAGTTACACCCCAACCATCACACTGCAGGAATTTCCAGGCACTCACATCTTTGCAGATACTCAGACATGACTTTATACTAATCTGACGTGAATGCATTTATATTGTGTTGATGCACAATGTTAATTCTCCTTATTTTTTTTTAAAGATTCTTAGAGATTTTTAGAGAGAGTGGAAGCGAGAGGGAGAGAGAGAGAAATATTGATGTGAGAGGGAAACACTGACCTGCCGCTTCTTGCACTGCCCTTACCAAGGATCAAGCACACAACTCTTGCATGTGCCCTGACCAGAAATTGAACTGGCAACCTTTCGGTGCATGGCACAACACCCTCCCAACCAACTGAACCACACAGGCCAGGGCTCCCTTATTATTCTTGAGACCTGAACATATTTTCATAAATGTATTGGCCATTTAGCTTACCTCTTTTGTGAATTGTGAAGATTTTACAGTGTTGATTATATATTTCCTAAACTATTCCTTCATTGTTCAAATTCAATGCAAATGCTTCCCCTGGTTTACGGCTTAATTTTCATTTTGTTTACAATTTCTTGTGGTATATTTTGAGAAGTTTTTATGCTAATCAATTTTACAAAGTCTACCCTTTGGTGTCTTTTGTCCTAAATTTTTCAAAGTTTATTTTTCATATTGAGGATTTTATTCCATTTGGTATTTATTGTGTCATACAGGCATTTAATATTCTCAGTGACATTTCTTGATTAATCTATTCCTTCCATATTGATTTCCAGTGCCCCAGCATTAGAAACTAAGTCTTTGCAATATAGAGGATATCATTAGCAGTTGAGACAAGGGAGACGATTCACTATTGCACAGACATAACCATACACGAGGGGCTACATGACAGAAGTGGTCTTCAGATAGGGTCTGAATACCACATGGGCATGAAACATAGGTTTTGGTATCAGACAGAACTTCATTTATATCCCTTCTGTAATACTTATTGCAAGGGAATTTATCTTGCTAGAAATGAATGTCTTCTTTTGTAAATGGAGACAATATGGATTATCTAATAGAATTATTTAATGAGATACTATATTTAAAAAGTGGACAGGAAACCATAAAAATATTAGAAGAATCCAGAGGCAGCAAAATCGCAGACATATGCCGAAGCAATTTCTTCACTGCTCCTAGGGCAATGGAAACTAAAGAGAAAATAAACAAATGGGACTACGTCAAAATAAAAAGCTTTTGCACAGCAAAGGAAACCATCAACAAAACAACAAGAAAGCCCACTGCATGGGAGAACATATTTGCCAATGTTATCACTGATAAGGGTTTAATCTCCAACATTTACAGGAAACTCATAGAACTTAACAAAAGGAAGATAAACAACCCAATCAAAAAAATGGGCAATGGACCTAAATAGATACTTTTCGAAAGAGGACAGAAGAAAGGCCAAAAGACATATGAAAACATGCTCAAGGTCAATAATCATCCGAGAGATGCAAATCAAAACGACAATGCGGCACCATCTCACACCTGTCAGAATGGTTATCATCAACAAATCAACAAATGGCAAGTGCTGGAGAGGAGGCAGAGAAAAGGGAACCCTCGTGCACTGCTGGTGGGAATGCAGACTGGTGCAGCCACTGTGGAAAAACAGTATGGCGTTTCCTCAAAAAATTAAAAATGGAACTTCCATTTGACCCAGTAATACCACTTCTAGGAATATATCCCAAGAAAACAGAAACAGCAATCAGAAAGGCTATATGCACCCCTATGTTCATAGCAGAACAATTCACCATAGCTAAGATTTGGAAACAGCCTAAGTGTCCCAGAGTAGATGAGTGGGTTAAAAAACTGTGGTACATCTACACAATGGAATACTACACTGCTGTAAAAAATAAGTTCTTACCATTTGCAACAGCATGGATGGAACTGGAGAACATTATGCTAAGTGAAATAAGCCAGTCACAGAAAGATAAATATCACAGGATCTTACTCATTTATGGAATATAATGAACAACATAACAGATCCAGAGACAGAGAAGCATTGATCAGACCATCAAACCTCAGAGGGAAGGTAGGGGAGGGTGGGGGTGAGGGGGAGAGATCAACCAAAGGACTTATATGCAAGCATATAGGCCTAACCAATGGACACAGACAACAGGGGGTGAGGGAATGGGGGGGGATGGTGGGTAATGTGGGGATAAGGACACATATGTAATAAGTTAATCAATAAAAAAAATTTAAAAAGTGAAATAAAAAATAATATGAAAAAAAGTGGTTACTATAATGTGTGTATAGTAGGTGTTCAAAGTTTCTAGTTGTAATTGTAGTTTTGCTGTTGTTAGTAATACTAGTAAGAGTGGTAGTGGTGCCACTCTTAACAGTTGTTAATTTGAAAATATGAAACCAATCTGAAAGAAATTCCTAGGAAAAGAAAGATGGAACTAGAGTACTGTCTGACTATACTAGTAAAGGTGAGTCCAAGCTGGGGTTTGGAGGACACGATGAAAGAGGAATTGAAGATACCATTTTAGGGCAAAAGTCCTCAGAGTGTGGCTCCAGCAACAGCAATTCTTGAGAACTTACTTGCTAGATAGGTAAAATCAGGACTCCAGACCTACTCAGACACTGACTGACAGGAGACCCAATAACCTGTGTTTTAACAACCTCTCCAGCCCCCTCCTTGCCAGGTTATTGTGATGCAGGCTCAAGTTTGAGACCCACTGGTTTGGAACAGGATGAGTAAATGGGGATGCTGAGAAACCAGGTGAACCAGGTACATGAGAAAATGTCAGAGCTAATGATGTAGATTTCTCAGTTAAAGAGCTAAAATTCTCTCCCGATGTCTTTACGTGCTTCCAGTTATGGGTTGTATTTTACTGAATGGCTTCCCGATCTCAGAGTCATTACTCAGCTTTCAAGTTCTCCTTGCAGCCCACCTACTCAGCAAAGCAATGCCAAGTTTGCAACCCTCAATCACTCCCCGTTCTGCCCACAACCTCCCTCCTACACTGTTCTCCTGCTTTAAGCTTGGAGGCTCCTCAGGGAAGGCAATTTGTCTGGCACAATTTCATCTAACATGAAATGTCATGTACACTTACAGAGCTTTATAAATAATAAATGAGGATAGTAATGGCCTAGAACCCAACTTTAATAGTAGGAATCCCTGGCCATTAAATATAAAACAGTTACCAACAGTATATATATATATATATATATATATATATATATATATATATATATATGTCTAGTGGCCCTTCCCTGGTCCCTAAAAGGCAGAAGTCTGCAAAGAACATGCTGTTGTCTGTATTATTTAAGAGCACTTTTCTTTCAAAAACCAATTTCCTCTTAAATCCAATAGGTGTAAGTACAAAAAGAGAGAGAGGGAGAGGGAGAGAGAAGCAGTAGCCAGCCACAGGAAACATTTACCTCTTTTCAGATTTTTCCATGGTATCTTGGAGGGAGTTTTATTGATTCTTAGGTAGAAATGAAGGTGGAGCAATAATGAGAGATCTTATTATAATAGCCTACCAGAGACCTGAGCAGTGTATTAATTTTGGCCATAATATGTCAGTTCCAACTGCACAAGAATCAGCTCCAGCATGGTGACAAGAATCAATTGTGTAGGCCTCTCACATAAGCAGATGTACTGTGGCCCGTTCCGGAGCAGGACGCCTATGAGAGCACCACCAGCATTTCACAGTAGTGCCGACTGCCTTATAACATCTGGGAGTCCATGTCTAATAAAAATGTAAAATCAATATTCAGGGACTTGAAACAGGGCACTCCTATTATTTATAAAAACAAGATAATTCTGATGTGTTTCTTATTGTGGTTTTCCTTTTGCTTTACAATTTGTATATTGCATGTATGCACACATGTTAACTTAAAATCTGTAAAATCTATAGGATAGCATGTAAAAAGTAGGCCAGTAAAATGTATCTTTTATCTTCACTTTAGGGAGGGAAAGAAGGAAACAAGTATTCAGGAAGAAGTCTCTGCTCAACTTTTCAGTTGAAAGATATTTGCATCAGAATGAATAGGTTTCCTGGAAAATTAATTCTGTGACTTAGGAAAGTCCTTGGATATCAGTCAGAAGAATGATGAATCTTATATAATCAAAACATGCTTATCTAGCATCGAAAATGTGAAATGGTGTTAGGCAAATCCGCTGCATGCGGCTGCTTGTGTACAGTTGTGTAGTCTATGAGAAGCAATTTCTTTTTATGAGTCCAAGTTGATGATGTAGCTTTGGGCATTATTACAGCATGATTTATTGTTATCTAACACACCCCTGAGAAAAATGGCACTGTCATCTGAACAGAATAAAATTTCTTTTGAGTAGATTTTTTAACAAGCCTGTATGAAGGTCACAATTTCACCATCGCAGTCAAAGGGGAAAGACCACACGAAATAAACCAAGACACTAGTCAGAGGTGGGCTGTTTCTCCATAAAGGAGCCAGAATTTTCTAGTGACATCTACCAAAGTCAGTTCTCAGTTTCTTTTCAAAATATTGATATTAAAGCATGGTTGATTCAGCTGAATAGGACTAATACGCACATAGAGGATTCATTCACTTATTAATGCATGAGAGCATTTTTAATAAATGCTAATTTTGTTTTAATTTACTTTTATGTCAATCCCAGACATTAAAAATCCTAACTCAGGCTGCACTAAGAACAGACATCAGAAAAATTTATGAATATCCAATTTCTATTTTCAATATATCACCATATTAATTTTATTTTCTAATTATTATTAAGATATATCCACTTGTTCCCATTGCCCCCACCACCACCCTGGTCCTAGCTAGAGTCCTCTGTTGCCCAGGAGTAACAATATCCTCCCACCTGGCCTCTGCATCCATCTTGCCAAGCTCTTATCTTTCTCCGCAGAGGAATCAGATGACCTTCTTCAAAACTCAAATCACATAATATTTTCCTTCAGCTTAAAAACTTGCAGAGGCCTCTAATGGTTCATAGGATAATGAAAAACAACTGAGGAACTGCAGATGGCTGCCGTTGCCCTCTCCATCCTCTGCAGTAGAACTCTCCAGCTCTTATTGCTCTTGGCTCTGCCTCTTCCAAGACTAGTTCTGTACTCCCCCTCTCCCGCCCCCCCCCCCACCTTCCCCCTCCCCGCCCCAGGACACTTAGTTATCATTCTCTCTTAGTTCACCTTGATCCATCAGGTCTCTGGCCATTCTGCTTTACTTTTTCAGGGAACATTTCCCTGACCATCCCACTCCATCCCAAACAAACCAGATCCCCCTATTACATGCTCGAATCATCCCATGTTCCTAGCTCCTAGCTCTGCAGGAGGTAGCTACTTTGAACTAATCTGTGCAATTATTTAATTAATGGCTGTCTTCCTCACCAGTTAACAAACTTCAAGAGGGAGCAGCCCATGTTAATTAAAGCGCACCAGCCTGCCACAAAGAAGATAGTCATTCACTAACGATTTGTTAAATACCAGATGTACATATACATTATTTACAAGACAAAATAAAAGAAACATTTCCTAAAAGTTAGAAGAATAACAGTGAAAATGAAACACATCAAAGTACTTGAGTAAAACTGAAATGTACTTAGACATCTAGAAATTTAAATAATTAACTGTCATTGTGAAATGGATAATTGAAGGAAAAGAGGTTTGATAAGTTCAGCTCTTTTATTTTACTCAAAGGCCATTCATCTGTTGACCTGCTGCCTCTTGGGCTTTCAGAACACCTCACCATTTTGATTTGCTGTATGTGAGCAGTTGTGAATCATAATGGTAAGCATTAGATTTTTTATATTTGTACTAAGAAAGAGATCGGAATGCCAATAACTAATGCACTTAGAAAGCAAATGAAACGCATGTCAAAAACAGCCACACGAAATAAGTGAATCAGAAAATTATTTCAGTGCAATGGTGCCCCAAATTATAGCTCTAAGAGTGATTGTGCCCTTCACCCTTTTATCTTTGGAGGCCAATGTTCAAAATGTATTATAAAATATCATCCCTCTCACAATCGGGATCAGCCGCTTCTGTTGTATGAACATATATATACACAAGACAAATGCTCTCACTGTTCCATAGCAAGGCTCTACAGAAAAGACAGTCTACTTTCAGAACAGCATGGGACAGATTTGTGTATCCTTCTAGAACAGTGGTTCTCAACCTGTGAGTGGTGACCCCTTTGGGGGTCGAACGACCCTTTCACAGGGGTTGCCTAAGACCATCGGAAAACACATATATAATTACATATTGTTTTTGTGATTAATCACTATGCTTTAATTATGTTCAATTTGTAACAATGAAATTGGGGGTCACCACAACATGAGGAACTGTATTAAAGGGTCGCGGCATTACGCTTTTTAACCTGAGAGAGGAAAACTGTATGTATTTTTATAATCATCTAAGAGAAAATACAGCACTTGTATGTTGTTCCAAGGGAACAGCACAATTTCCTGGTCACTGAAAACAGCTCCCTTTGTTCTTAAAATACATTCCTTGGGGGAAGTAAAGGTTCATTCTCTAGTGTTTTCCAATCTAATGCCTTTGTTCATTTAAGCTTTTAAAAGTTGAAGTTGTTTGTTTCTCTAGCATAACCTAGCCCATCCTAAATGGTATATATTTAAAATATCTAAAAGAACATCTGTCTTCATACATTGTCTAAAAGAGTACATATCATCCTGAAGGCTTGTACAAATGACTACACTGATGCATAAATTGTGTAGCAACGCCAAACATTAGGAGCATCGTGACTCAGTTCATGATTCAACAGAAGGCTGAGCACCTGGAAGCGCATCTTTTGTTTGCTGTCTGACGATGTCCCTTGAGTTAAGTAACAACTCAGACACAGAGAAAAGCTGAGGGAGAGTTTAGTTCATCTACCTACACAGAGTGAGATATACCTTTTTCTTGCTTCCAGATAAATGTCAATATCTTTCACATTTTAGCAAAAACAAAATTCCAAGCAGGACTTCAAGCTCTTCAGGCCATCTACTATCTGTGCCTGTGCCCATGGCAGATCTCCAGACTTTTCCTAGGAGGGTCTGTATGTGAGAGCCAGCTATATGGCAGGGCAGCAAAAGTGAGCAGGGTGCCTTGCCAGGACCACTATTCTTGGTTTATTAAAAAGAAAAACGAAGTACTCTTGGGCTAATAATATTGCTTACTTCAAGGGATTGTAAGGATAACATGAGTTAATCCATACAAATTGCCTGATGCACAGTAGTAGCTCCATAAATTGTAAAATTGTTATATGGTAATAATAATAATGATAGTTTTCAGGATTATTGATATTATTAAAATCAATACATTATATGTGCGTACTTCCCAAGTACAATTCTCAATCATCATCTTTTTCCCACTCCATAATTTCCTTCCATGGAAATCTCATTTACTCTATGGCTTCCATTATCAACTTTAAAATAAGATTCCTAAATGTACATACTCACCCATGATGTCCAGGCTGACTGTCCAATTCCCTCTAGAACATTTTCAACTGGATGTCCCATTGTTTTCTCAAACTCCTCATGCCTACATCATGCATCATAGCTTCAACCCAGGACTGGCCTTACACCTGGTGAGGATGAGCCTTGTCTTAGGGCCTGATATTGAGGGTTTTCTCTATCCCCTCTCTGACTGCACCCCTCTCCCCCAGAGCAAGAAATCTGCAAAACCATCACTATACAGTTATATCATAAATGCCCTATTTTTCCCAAGGGCAAGTAAAATTACTGACAGATTAATTGCATAAAACTAAATTTCCCAATTATCTGTCCAAAAATTAAAATAAACATTCAATACTGGATTCATGAAATCTAACAAAGCCTTATATTTAATATTCCTATAAACAATGCAGGCTGATTTTCTAAGTCTTATTTCTGTGCCTTGATAATTAGCTGCCCTCCTTCTCTCCATTTTCCACTTCCGAAATCATTTCTGATTTAACTTCTAAAAACTGGAATTGAACTATTTCTGAAGCAGGGAAAAGATAAATGACCATTAATTCAACTGATAATTAAAACACCTGAAAATCACAAAAGGCTGTATTATCATCATTTTCTGCCTTTCTACAGTTAAGAATTTTATTTCCCTCTAAGTGGAAAAATTATTTTCTCAAATCAAAAGAAGTGGCAGCTGTACACAGAGTAGTGTGCCCTGGCATTTCGAGAGGTGAAGTCGCCTCTCTCTGCACTTCACCAAACAGCTCTTATCAGGGCTTACTCAATCTAGGCAACACCAAGTATGATGGGAAGGGGCTACGTCAGAATCCTCTGTCATCAATGACCTTGACTCTAAGCAGGCAAAAGAATCAAGGTTCGGGGAGCTGCCACTGACAGGGATCTGCCAGGTCAGTTAGGCAGGTTGCTTAAACATTTTTAGACTTCACTTTCCTCCTTTCTCAAATGCATTGACCTCTCACATCTGAAACTCTGCTCCTATGTAAGGGAGCTCTCTCACTTTGTGGGAACTTTAAACACATTATGAACCGGGTTTTAAAAATGAGAGTTCAATATGCTTCTCTCCATTGTCATGTGTGTTATGATTCATGGGATCACCTGATTTTGGAAAACAAATGGATGGATCTTGAGAATATCATGCTAAGTGAAATAAGTCAGATGGAAAAAGTCAAGAACCATATGATTTCACTCATGTGTGGGATATAATACTTAGAGTAACAAATGAACAAATAAGACAAACAAACAAACAAAAACTCATAGACATAGACAACAGTAAGATGGTTATTAGAGGGAGATGGGGACGGGAGGGAGGTAATAAAGGGAAAGGGGATCAAATATATGGTGACGGGAAGAGATGTGACTTTGAGTGGTATATAATAGATGATGTATTATAGAGCTGTACACTTAAAATCAATATAATTTTATTAATCAATGTCACCCCAATAAGTTTATGTTTAAAATGAAAAATAACAAGTGTATATATTTTTTTAAAAGACAGCAGCTAACCAAGTAAAATCACTTGAGGATAAAACAAAAGCTGCGGTACCTCTGACCCACTGGTCATGAGATAGGTCTAATCAAGGAGGGAGAGCAACAGCACACCGGGCCTTAGCAATCTCCAATTACATTCTGTGAAAGCCTCCATTTCAGCTTATATGTGTGCACTTTCCAGGATATCTCATGCTCTTTCTCATCCACAATTTTCTAAATAGTAGGCTGGCTACATAAGCTGAAGTCCAAGATGACCACAGCATGTGTGGGAGAAATAGGCTATTTCACTTCTTCAGAGTTGCCCCAAAATCCCTATACCTACCTGCAAATGCAGTTCACCTCCTTTGAGGAGCACACTCTGATCACTCCCAGGAAGGAGACAATATATGATAAGGTGTATGTTTTGGTAATTATTCATATGCCTGCCTCTCCTGCTGCACTATAAGAATCTCTGTTTTTCCAGACCTGACAGCGTTGGGCGTAGAGACAGAACTTAATACAATTCAATAAATGATATAAAATTACTCTTAGTGAAAACATTTTTAAAGCCTCTGATTTTTTTCCTGGTAGTTTGACATATCGTTGCTATTCCATGAAATTTCTAAAGGTTAACTTGTTATCTCTTGTCTGTCATATGACTTTAAAACAGTTGCTGCCACAAAAAGTAAATGGCTGAGCATTATCTCTATTTAATATATTTGAAATGAGCTATTGTTTTACTTGATGTTTTCTGTATTGGCCCAACTAACCAGTATGAGGTGTAGCCACACTTGATATTGTACACAAAGTCTGCATCTTCCCTTGAATCTTCTGTTCATGTCAAAAAACAAATTATGGTACCAAACATAACTCTTAGGAATTGAAGCTGATGTTTATAAATCATAGTAGTCAATAATAAACACCTATAAGGCAAATTCTGCAGATAAAGTTGAAAGTACTTGAAAAATTTATAGTCTACAAAATATACTGTGTTATTTGTAAGTGATTAATTTTTGAAGCTTAATGAATACAACCATGTTGTAAATGTCAATAATCATTATCAGCTACCTAAAAATAAATTTTCATTAAAACTAAACATATATCTATAATAATAAAAGCATAATATGCAAACTGACTAAACTGCTGAACAGCGGTACAACCATCCAGACTACCATGCTATGACACCCACTGGCGTCAGGCCAGCCAAGGCAGATGCAATGGGATTGATCGGGGGCCCAGGCCACCAGCCAGTGGGATGATCAATTGGAGGACTCCACAATCACCCCAAAGAGGGAGGCCCAGGCTACCCAGTGGCAGTGCTGTGGTGGGTGAGCAGGGCCTCCCTCTGTGGGGCTATCCATCATGGGGCTCCCGGACTGGGAGAGGGTGCAGGCCGAACTGATGACACCGTCCAGTGCATGAATTTCATGCACGGGGGCTCTAATATAAAATTTAAGGTAAAGGCCATGAGCCTCAACACTGAAATGAATCTTTAAAAATACTCCATCAGGCCCTAGCTGGTGTTGCTACATGGTAGAGTGCTGGCCCAAGCACCCAAGGGTATGGGGTTTGATTCCTGGTCAAGGGCACATACCTCAGTTGCAGGTTCCCTCTCTGCCCCGAGTTGGGGCATGTGCAGGATCCAACTAGTCAATGTGTCTGTGTCTCTTTCACACCAATTTTTTTTTCTCTCTCTCTCTTTCTCTCTCCCCTTCCCTCCCTTCCATTCTCTCTGAAAAGCAATGAAAAAAAATATCCTCAGGTGAGGATTAACAAAACAAAAAAACTAACAATAAAATACTACATTGGAATTCCTCTATCGCTCTTGAACTTGGTTATGCTGAACTCCAGAGAAAGGAGAGAGAAGTAGTGAAATAGCCTGTTTCTCCCACACATCCTGTGGCCATCTTGGACTTCAGCTTGTGTAGCCAGCTTCCAACTGAGGTTTGAATGGAACTGTCCCGGGATGTTCGTGGCTATGGAAATTTGGCCCTCTCTTAATGAAACTTTCTACTTCTGCTTCCCACTCTCCATCCAAAACCACTCCAATAAGTCCCATGTAATTTTCCAGTTTACTAGGCATACGTTCCAGGAAATAGGAGATAATTATGGTAATTGTACTTAACAGGGCAATAAATGTGACTCATGGGTAGTAAGGGAAAACTTTCAAACGAAGCACATGATGTATATTCAAACGGAAAGCTCTTGAGTCTTTGGATGATCAGCAGATACAGATTTTCAGAGATGGGAATGGAGAGTGGGAGAAATAGGACCCAGTTAGGGAAAGAGAGTGGCCAATCAGGTTCTTAAAGGGAAATCAAGGTCTATGCCTATGTGGCCTCAGTTCTCCTGACAAGAACTGGATCTTCATGGACGCCAGGCATTAGACGGAGAAGATAATATGAGTAGTCATAGGCATATAGGAGAGGCTTTATTGCAGACCAAGTAGCCACTGCTTGAAGACAAAGCAATTCTTCAAAATAGCCTTACAAAGTAGCCGCACAAATCAGTCCTGGCTAATACAGTAGCAATCACAGGAGTCATACCAAGCAGCCACCGAGGCTGGTCAGTAACACATCTTTATACTAACTTAGACAAAAGAGGCTTTTTGCCAAACAGTGACATCAATATATGGGTGACAGGAAGGCAGCCTGTGCAATGTAGACAGTACAATCGCTGTGTCCTTGCTTTTGCCCTGCGTATGACAAATTGGCCTTGAACATCTGGTATACTTTGATTAGGGCCCCCACATTCAAAGTAGCCTTGAACATCTGGCGTACTTTGATTAGGGTTCCCACAATGCCTTAGTTGGAGGCTGAGTTACATATGTCTAAGATGTTTCCTAAGTGGACAAAACAGAAGAAAAACCAGTTCTTAGAGAGACAGAGACAGACAGGGAAGACGAAAAATACCTTACCCCATGAACCCTAGAAATATTTCACAATTACTCCAAAATATACCTAGAATTTTTCAAATCCTACTTTCAAAGGAGACATAAAGGAAAACTGAATTAAGGAAGTGTGAATTCTTCAAGGAATTTATCACTCCCCATCTTTTTTGAAAACTTGTACCTTAAAAAACAACAACAAAACCCTCACCTAAACTTGGAGATTCTGGGAAATGATGATCATGAATGACTTTTATGGGACAGGAACCAAAAAGCACAGCACAGTTATGATTGCCAATCATCCACCATATCCTTATGTAAGTGATTTCCCATACTCCTTTGTAAGCATGTTTTTTGTAAGCATTATTTTTTAAACACAAACATATTCAACACCAACTGCTAAACTGGTTAGTTCCACATGGCAAGGGGGGCAGCCAACAATCTGATGTGTATTAAAATGGTAATACATTAAAAATAATTTCTTGCAAACATTGTGACATGGAAGAAATTTATAAAAACAACATTGACATTCTAATTATGATCTAGTCAACTCAGGCTTCTTTGTATGTGAGTATATATACTTTTTTTTTTCTTTCTCCCCCTTTACCTCCCTCCTCCCAAGCCCTTCCCACTCTCCCAAGTCTTCATGGGCTACAGTATTTAAAAACAAATATAACATGAATTTACATAACCATGAAGCTAAATATGTGAACTATAATCTTTCAAGCAAGCTCACATTTATTTTTCAAGCAAGCTCACATTTATTTTGCCTAAACATCTGTAACACTGGGTATGTATTATAATTCTTTGTGATATCATAAAAGGATACCTTGAATAAATATGCCAGTGAAAGAAAATATGACTCATGCTAAGCCTCACCTTAAAAAATTTGAAGGATCCTCTTATTATAAACACTGACAAGCATATAAACAGCATCTTGGTGAACAAGCCACTTTGAAATTCTAACTATTTCCAAGATGAGTGTCTATTTACATATCCATATTGCAGGCACGGGCACGCAGGTTAAGGAAGGTAAAAATATACTTTCCCCAGAATCCTTTTAGCAAAATAATTTCCTTATAGGAAATAGGAATAGGAATAAGACCTCCTTCAACTTAGTTATTGCAGAAAGACACTTAGAGTTATGAGCCACATATTCTTTTACCAATGAACAGAGAAAAAAATCAGTTTAAAAAAAAGGGGGGGGGGTAGGGAGAGAGAACACTGAAGTTAGAAATTATACAAACTTGATCATAAATTATATGAACTTAATCCTGGCCCCTGTTCAAGTCTCTTTGTGTAAATGAAAAAAATAAGCTACAAATCCCTCCATCTCACACACACACACACACACACACACACACACACACACACACCACCCTGAGGAGACATCTCACGGCTCTAAAACAGCAGCTGTAGACCAGAACTGTTCCTTCATTCATTTCAAACCAGAGGTTTGGATGATCTCCAGGTTGAGTAACCGAGACCTGCTTCAGCTTGCTCACACCACCTGCGAGATGTTTGCTGTGCTTGTCACCCAGATACCTGAGTGTCTAAGGAAGTCATAAGACAGCCAGGTGACATTTATTTTGCATATCTATATGCCAATATAACAACAAAAAACTTGCACTACTAAAGCAGGCCATGTTTGAAAGTATGTTTGAAAGAAGAATTTTACCAGGCAGGCAGTGTGCTTTTGCTTTTAAAGAGCTATCTGTATTAATTCAATAAACCTGTCAATGAGGTAAATTCTAACAACTGAGAAACGCACTGGAAGGTGCAGTAGTTGATGAGCTCAATTGCATTGTCTGTCAGTTCAATCAAAATATTTGATCAGTAGCCTGATAAAGAACACAATTTAAATTACTGCTTCCTTCTTTCTCATGACTTAATTTATTCTTTCTCACACCATGTTCTGTTGACCTGAGGATAAAACCTGTGTTATTTTATAGAAACCAGGAAGACTCAAGGTTTACCCTGGAAGGTAGTCTGTGAGAGTCTGGTGAGTAGGAGATGCATCAAATTGAATAAACTACATCATTCCACAGCGCTGATTTTAAAATTTCCCTTTTCAATTTGTTTTATATTTTGTGCTTTGTTTAGGATATTTGGTTAAAGAATTCTTTGGAAACTGATAGGGAGAGGTGGGCTATATATATGTATATATGTTTGTTGAATTAATACAGATTGTATATATATATATATATATATATATATATATATATATATATATATACTTTTGGAAGAACTTTTCCTGGTTGCTCTTTGAAATGATGAGTTGTTATAGAAGCACCTGTCATTTCTACAGCCTACCTTTTTTTAATTCTTTACTGTTTAAAGTATTACATATGTCTCCTTTTTCGGTGAGCTATATATTTATGATAAAATGAATTAGTACCTTTTAACTGATTTTCAGAAATACTCACATAATATGTAATAGGAAAAAATTTACTAAGTTTTTCATGAAATCACCAATCTAAAAAAAAAAAAAAAGCATTGAGTACGAAAATAAAATGTCTATGGTAGCTATCGGATCCACTTCCATGCCCTTCTTCTGTTCTGCTCCTTGTCAGAATTGGTGAACATAGAAGGCAAAAGTCTAACTTTCTCAACTTCTGTGCTGTAATGTTTTGGATGCAGTTTAGTTTCTGCCAAGGAGATGCCTCATGGAAAATGCAAGGGCGACAGTGACACCGAGGGGGCAGATGGGCACCTGCACACATGGGCCTTGGTGGCAGCTGGAGCCATATTTTCTCCTTGGTTGGTGTGTGTGGGAGGTTGTAACTTTGGCTGGGGTAGCAGCAGTTCCTGACCTGTGGGGTGGTGTCAAACCTTTGATGCAAGAAGTCACATGATGGCCTCCTGACTTTGGCTCCTCTAGTCTGTTGAAGATTTTGTGCTTAAACCCATTTTTTTTTTGCTTAAAGTTTCTGTTTCTTGCACTGAACCATAACTGAAAAAAAAAATGCCATTACATAGGGAAATGAAATAGTGTGTTTTGTGTAAGCATTTTAGATGATATTGGAGTGTTTACAGAGTGTATCCCTGATATTGATGCTCTGTTCCCTTGCTTTTCTCTTGTATCAGCTCTATTTTTATCTTGTCCCAAAAACAGATCTAAAAATTGCTTCAAATTCTTAAAAAAGACTCTCTCTCTCTCTCTCTCTCTCTCTCTCTCTCTCTCTCTCTCTCTCTCCCCTCTCCCTCTCCCTCATTTCCTTCTCTTCCCTCCTGTACCTCCCACTCCAATAGCCCACTCTTTGGGTATTCCTCTTAGATCTTTCTAATTTTCAAAAGCTTCTTGTAGTCATGCCCTCAGCTGGTACTTTTCTTCCTTGTTCTACCTTCAATCTTTATCTGTCCTCCTCATATCTCTGAGTTTCAATTTTCTCTCTTCTCTATCATTCAGAACAATTCCGCTGTCCCAGCTTCTACCCACAATTGGAATAATCAAGTTCATCTAGATAATCAGCAAAACAAAGGACATCCTTAGAACTTTGAATGTGTTTATGTTTACTTCTTTATTTGATGTTTTTGTTTATTAGTGTGTGCCTGAAATCTTATTCTTTGCCCTACACAGCTTTTTCATTTTTTTCTTGTGAGTATAATTCTCTTCCTAGTCAGAGTGTTATTACAAAAACAGCAACAGAAATCTCTTCTTCTACAGTAGAAATAACTGACTGACTAGCCAAGATTTGTCCTTCGCTTTCATAATGGACAGTTTTTGATGGGAAGTAGGTCCCAGACAGGAGTTACATTTCCTGGTCCACTTTTATTTAGGTTGACATTATAACAAGTTTTGGCCAATGGGATGCAGGACTGCAGTGCTCTGTGAGCTAAAATGATTATGTACTAGTGTGTATTCCCTTTGTTCCCTTCTCCTTCTGAAATGACCTTGAAGGCCATGTGTTGAAGATGAATGCATTCAAAATTAAAGGTGGCAGTAATCCCTGAATGACTATGTGGAGCAGAGTTCTCACCTACTGCTTTAGACAGTGACATGAACAAGCAATACAGTTTTTATGGTGCAAGAATTTGGGGGATTATATGCTAAAACAATGAGCCTTACCATAACTAATTCAAGAACAACTTTTAATTTTAGCACCTACTGAATATGAGTATGTGCTTCTAAACTTGACTATAAAGTCTAAGTCAACACTAATCAAAATGATGTTACTAAAACACTGTTGAGAGGAAGAGATTATTGAATAAGTGGATGTACTGAAGAAAATATCATCCCTTATCAAAATAAGCTTGTTTTCTTTATAAATAAATTTTTTAAAATATTTATTTTTTCTATTAAATGCCTCAAAGTTTAAAATGCTAACATGTCATATGAATCTAAATAAAAAATGATCTTGAAATTCTTACTTCCCAGAGCAAGAATAGGATCTTTTGAATTAGAACATGGCTTGGGAAATACTGGCATTTTAGCATTGGGGCTCTCTGGTTAACAGGATTGAAGGAAGGAAACCATGAATTGTGCAGATCTCTACAAAATGGGGAGGGGGGTGACAGAAGCACATGATCTCACTCATATGTGGAATATAATGAACAAAATAAACTGACGAACAAAATAGATCCAGAGACAGAACAGCCTGATGAGTTTCAGAGAGAAGGTAAGGGTGGGGGAACTGAGGGGAGATATTAACTGGGGAACTTATACGCATATATGTATAGCCCATGGAGACAGTCAACAGTGTGGTGAAGGCATGGGAGGGGCAGATACGGGGAGGAGGAGGTCAATGGGGAAAGGGGGGGTGCACATCTGTAATACTTTCAACAATAAAGATACTTTTTTTAAACACTAGTGAGTATAAGCATTAAAGAATAATGTGGATATTCTTATAGGACAGGTTTTCTCAACAGAAAACCTGTTGATATTTTAGGCTGGATAGTTTTCAGCTGTGGGCACTGTCCTGTGCATTAAAGGATGTTTAGCAGTATAAGTGGCCCCTGCCCACTAGATGCCAGTGAAGCCCTCCACAAGTGTGATAATCCAAAACACCTGCAGGCTCAGCTAACAATCCCCCGGGGAGTAGGGTACAGAATGGAATCATCCCCAGTTGAGAATCACTGTTACAGAAGATGATGAGCATTGTTTTAAAACAAACAACGAACAAGAAAAGTTGGCATTTGTCTCACTTTATCTCTCTTGATAACAGTTCTTGATAATATAGCTTATTCTTGATAGATTCCATTAAAATGCCTCAGTCACCATACCCAATTCTGTTTATAACTTAAGTTATGCAACACCTGTCCTAGTCCTTTTAAAATATTAATTAACGAACTGAATACAAGCATAGATGGAAAGTTTCTTACATTTACAGAAAACACCAAGTCCTATGAAACAGAAAATGTATAAAATGACTGAGTTATGTTTTCCAAAGATTTCCAAAGATAGAATGGTGGGAAACTTAATTAATATTCTGATCCATGCTTTGGTTTTAATACTCAATAGCATATGTATGAGTAGGAGAGCAATTTATAAAGAAAAATATATAGGTGTTAGTTCTGCAAAATTTTAATGAGCCAATATTTGAGGCATCTGCTAACATTAGTGCAGTACTAGTCTACATTAATAAGCATGTACTCTTCAAATCGTAGACTGTTAGTCTCATTTGATTCTCCCCAACGATGTCTGGAGTATTTGGTTTGCTTCTGTGGAGCAGATCCTAATGCTGAAAAATCAGAATTTGTGATCAAGGAGAATCATTAACAGTGAGAGGAATACAGGAATTATAATATATTTAATAGGTTGCCTCAGGGAGAAGTTGCCAGGACAAAACCAAAAGCTATAAAATGCTTGAATTTATGTTTCAAAAAAAAATTACTAACCTGAGCATAAACAGAAAGGGAGGTGGTGGGGGGAGTAAGAGAATTTTTTTGGGTTTTTTTTAAACCTTTTACCCAACCTTTCAATCCAGGTATGTTGGGAAAACTAAAAACAGAGATCTGAGCTAAGTACTGTATCTGGACTCCTTGGAGGTACATGGGGATACCCACACTATATTGGGATAGGCATCACAGGGTGGAGGAGATTGTGAAGAATATCAGGAACCATATTGTCTGGGGTTGCCACAAACCAAAAGCTTCCTATAGCAGAGATTGGTGGGAGCATAGGCAAATATTTCTGTGTACCAGAATTATGTAAATCTTAGAGGGAGGGTGAGGAGAAGGAAGGGAGGAGAGAGAGAGAATATGAATATGAATATGACAATGAACTTAAAAGGGGGTTTTGGATCATGGCAACTGATGTTGCAACAGAAAGAGACATTGGCCATATGATGAGGACCTGGCAGAAAAATAATCTGAAGATGCCATAAATAAGGCTTAGGACCTACAGCCAGATGATTTAGTACACTGTAAGGTCGAAGGCTAAATAAGGATCGAATCACCATGTCCCCACTCTATTCCAGAATGTGACATAAATCCTCCCTGGATTAAGTGCCCTGGAGAGTAGAGAAGATGTGAATGATTCTGAACTGATTGAGTTCAAACTAAAAGAGAGTTTATGTGGAACTGGCAATGATAATGTTTACTTCTATAAGGCAGAATAGCAGCTTGAAAAAGATTAGTATAGAAAGACAAAGTCAATTTTTGTATCCCTAAATTTTGTGACCTGTAAAATTTAGGCCCTCCATTGAAAGCAAAGAGCCTTGCCCTTTACCTTCAACCGGTCCCTTGCACTTATACCCATTTACTGGCTGAGAACAGAATTTTGAGCATATGTGGGACCAAAGCACATCTACTTGGGTTTTAACATTTTCCAGACTATCCCTGGGTAAATTGGGTAGATTTTTAAATATTAAAGTAAATTATAACCTGGTGCATGTGCCAGACAGCCTATAAAAACTGCAATTATTAATAGAGTTAACATTTTTATCACCTTTTCCTTTCAACATTTACCAGTTTTAGGATTCTTGTTCTCTATCCATCTTAACTTCAAATCACTTTTTTAGGAAGACAAACTTTTTCCCAGAGTTCCCCTGTCTATCAGGATTACCGGACAAGCTGCAGTTATTATCTTAATACAAGTGGGATGGAATGAAAGGAACTCCGGGATCATTTTATCAGTTCAGGATCACAAAAATTACTCTATCACCTTTTTTCTCAGGCAGACACTCTGAAAAATAAAAAGCAGACCCAGAGAAGAGATTTTCTTTCCATTTACTGAGTCAAGCTTATTTAATTTCCAAAGAGTAGGGTCAGATTTGTGGGTAAAGGTGCAGTGTGATTGGTTACCCAGACTCAGTGCAGCTTCTGTGAGGAGCCCGGAGAGGGTGACACTGAGAAGCAATACCTCTCGGTGGCTACCGCATCACAGGTGGGAAGACTCTGAACTGGAGTTGCAAAACCCAGCCATCCTGCTTCTAGACTTCCTGTTTCCAAACCAGGGCCCCTGCTCCTTTGTCTGCCTTTCCCACTGTCCTGCAGTTCAACAGCAGCCCAGGCAGAGAGCTAGAAGCAGTCTGTCAGGCTGCAGGGAGCTTTACTTTATAATAAACATAACCAACATGTGCTGTTTTGCTAGGAATGATGTTTAGTGCTATATATACATCATTTTATTTAATGCACTATTTAATGCACACACACACACACACAATGTATGTCTCTTCTTTATACACATCTATAAACTAGAGGCCCGGTGCATGAAAATTCATGCACTGGAGGGGGGTTGGGGGGGTGGAAATCCCTCAGCCCAGCCTGCCCCTTCTCACAGTCCAGAGCCTCAGGGGCGGGAGGCGACCTGGTGATCAGGGGAAGGCAATGTCCCCATCACACCTCTGCTGCTGCCACTACCAGCAGCACAAGCCTCAGGCAGCCATGGTTACCTGAGCCTCAGGCTGGCCCTGGGCAGCTGGGCAGCCACCATCTTGTGATGGCATGATGGTAATTTTGCATATTACCTCTTTATTATATAGGATAATTTATTACATATACATTAATTATGCATACTTTATATATATTATATGTAACATATACATTCACTTTATGGAGGAGAAACTGGAGTTTAAGTAATTTGACGAAGGTCAATCACACAGGTAATAATTTAAGAAGCCCAATTTGGAAGCCACAAAGCCATTATTTTTCCATTATGCTCTTTCCACTTCTTCTCAAATACTTCATTTAAATTAGGAAGGATGATTTACCACTGGATCAGATGGTGAGACATGGCAGCCAGAGTTTGATGCTGCTAACCATCTACACCCTCTAGAGCAGTGGTTCTCAACCTTCCTAATGCTGTGACCCTTTAAAGTTCCTCATGTTGTGGATTTAAGTTTAGAAGTTAATGAAAAGAGAAAAGAAACATCTCCCCAAAAGGCGATGTGAGGTAGTCCCCGAGTTTCTTTGTGGATTCTGGTTGGCCCAACCATAAAATTATTTTCGTTGCTACTTCATAACTGTAATTTTGCTACTGTTATGAATCGTAATGTAAATATCTGATCTGTAGGATGTATTTTCATTGTTACAAATTGAACATAATTAAAGCATAGTGATTAATCACAAAAACAATATGTAATTATATATGTGTTTTCCAATGGTTTTAGGCAACCCCTGTGAAAGGGTTGTTCGACCCCCAAAGGGGTCACAACCCACAGGTTGAGAACCGCTGCTCTAGAGCTCCTGGGAGAGACTTCCTAAAGTCAGCATCTCTTCAGGCCAGGAGCAACAACAAGAATCATTAATATTAATAATTAACATTGATATCACTATGAAAACTAATATTTATAGTTTTCACTATGATTCACTATGAAAACAAACATTTACTTGACAAACGCAGGGTGATAAATACTTAGCTTGAATTAATTAGCTCATGCAAACCTCAGAACAGCACAAACAATGAGGTGGGTGCCAATATTATTGCCATTTGTAAATAAGGAATTTGAGGCGGAGCGGAATCATCACCTAACTGAAAGTCGGATTTAAGCTTAGAAGTTAATGAAAGAGAAAAGAAACATCTCCCCAAAAGGGGATGTTAGGTAGTCCCCGAGTTTCTTTGTCGATTCTGGTTGGCCAATACTCCTGGCTAAATTCCCCAATATACTTTGAATACAGAGGCAAGAGCGCAGATAAGACAAGGGGCCAGGGCAACAGGTCTGCCAAAGGACTCAGCCCGAGCGAGAGACTAGCAGAGCCAATCTAAATCAAAGCCACTAGACTACAGGCCCTCTTTTCTTGTAATTTTATTTGTGCCAGTTATCAATGCACTGCCTCCAGGCTCCAAATCCAGTTCACAATGGCTGCTCAGGGAAAAGCGAGGTGGGCTCTTCACATGCGCATTTCTGTTGGGCAGTGTGGGAGATGCTAAGCTGTGTGCGTTTCCGTTGGGCGGTGTGGGAGATGCTGGGCGGTGTGGGAGATGCTAAGCTGTGTGCGTTTCCGTTGGGCGGTGTGGGAGATGCTAAGGTGTGTGCGTTTCCGTTGGGCGGTGTGGGAGATGCTAAGCTGTGTGAGTCGAAGGCCCTGCAGAGGCTGCAGGAGAAAAGGGCTTTCCTTCCCAGTTTCTCTGAGCTTGCTTAGCTGCCTGCTACAGCATGAAGAGCTTTTCAGGCCCCAGCTCCTAATAGCAGGCGTGGCTACCCAAGCACCCTGTCCCTGCTGCACACGATGTCCCCAGCCTCCAGATTCTGCATTACATGTGGCATCCTGGTGTCTGGTTCCTGTAACACAGGTGGTTTCTGTGCCGAGAACTGCATAACTGCCTGCTGCTCCAGTGCCCAACGCCTGAAGGTCACAGTGGCCAACACCACTCACCACCGGTAGCTTCCCCTGGCATACCTCTCAGAGAGGTGGTTTGGAGGCAGCAGGCCTCTGGGGATATACTGCCCAGTAAATAGAAGGTGACTTTCCCACAAGCTCCAGAAGACACATTTCCAGCAAGTTCTGCCGGGGTGGCACCATGGCAACTTGTCTGCCATCCTGTGACCATGGCTTTGCCTGTTCCAACATGATCTGGATTCCAGGCTTGGAGGCAGGGGAAGGAAACCCCCCATGAGAGCTCTGCCTTAGCCCTAGAGAGAAGACTGCTCCTCATGGCTCCTATTTGTATATTAGCAACTCCAATCCCCTGGTATAGGTGATACTTCTTTCCATGAAACTTGCTCTGTCCAAATTAGAGTGTGGTTTTTCAATGCCTGATTAGACCTTCACTGAAAGAATAATCAAAACCTTTCTTCCCCATTGCAAGAAAATATAGCATTCTTTATCAGAAAAGGAGGTGATTTCATCTCATTTTTCATGTAAATAATCTTTCTTGCCTTTACTTAATACTCATGAAGCAATTGTTTAGGCTGGTATCTGAAACTTAATTCAGGACTTTGGAGTCAAATATTAAAGAGTTCAATTTTATGAAATGCTTTTCCCTCCTTGGGTTACAAATTATCTTGACCTCCAGGGTCACAGCTCTTTGATTACTTGTGGGGTTTTTTCAAATAACCCATTTCATATGAAGTTCATTTTCCTCTCATATTAGGAATACTATAAACCAGTAAAGCCATTTTTCCAGATCAGTAATAACTAGATTGTTTTCTTCTAATACACATAACTCTGATGAAATAAGATGCTATATATACCAACAAAAACTCAGTGAATGAATTCATCTTTTGCACAGTGTAAACACTGTAAATTTTCCTTGTTCAAACTGAGCATCAACTGGTTTGACTATGTAATAAAAAAAGGTAGCAGACGTTCAGAGAAAGGGGGAAAATGTATATTAACATGCTCAAAACAGAATCTCTCTTTATCATGGGTGAGAAAAACCCTCTGGAAATAGCATACTTCTTGGGTCTAAAAATTATATCACTGGGGCGTGGAAGCCCATTTCTCAAAGTACCGATTTGTGGCACAATTCAAAGTGAATTTCGTTTACTCTTACAAGCTAATGTATAATATTCCTACATTTAAATGTATTAACCCCAACAGAAAACCTTACATTACTGTTTTTCACACGTTCAGTCTTTCTATTTCAATCCCTACATAATCGCTGTTTTCAATTAGGTTCAATGGTGCACTTTGTTCTCTGGTTTAACTACCCCCTTACCATTCCCACTTCTTAGCTAACTGCAAATTTGGTACATATGAGCGCTTCTATTTTCAAGCAAATGAATTTTATGCAAACTCATTTCCACTGTCACATGATTAATTCCCCTTTAGCATTATAATCTGTTATATTTGTGGATGATAGGCAGAAATGAAATGGAACTTTTCTTTCTGATGGAGCTGAATCCATTAGTGATACTTTAAATGATGTAGTTAAAAGGTCATTTTTACTTCATTGTACTATAAGTGGGTTTTTTTCTTAATCTTAGAATTCAATTGTAGAGTCAGCATTAAAAAAAGAAAAAAGAAACCTCTATCTTAGTAACATTTGCTCTCCTTCACTGGATGGCTTTTTTTCCTCCTTAAATCTTCAACTATCCCCTAAAGTTTAAATTGCATTAGTTTTTAGGTGGCCCTAGTTATTTTTAACTTGAACTCTTGACAGATTATATGCTGTATAAATTTTAGAAACATTTCTGATATATTTGTAAACTCTACAAAAAAGTCCTATCTGTTCCATAAAATAGATTTTAAACTTGATTGCAAATGAGATACCAAGATACTAAAGATACTAAGCGTCAAAATGAAGTGTGGAAGTGTCCACCAGAAGGAATCTCAGAAAAGACCACAGAAGCCTGCAACGTAGCTACTGGGGTGGCTACTGCATGGGAAGGTCAACAGCAAGAAAGAAGTGAATGTGGTGGAGAAAAGTCTGTGAGGAAGTTTTATTTGAGAAAGGTGTGGCCCATAACTGAAACCTAGTGAGGGGCTCTCAGGGGTTCTGCTCAGAATGTGTATGTGTGACTGGTGCAGGTTGTGCGTGTGTGTGTGTGTGTGTGAGAGTGTGTGTGTGTGTGTGTGTGTGTGTGTGTGTGTGTACATAGTGGACTGAGGGCAGACCTTGTCCTACGGAGTATACAGAGAAAGATAGCATGACTAACCAATCTGGCAGCATAACCAGAGTGTTACTAATGTGTTGAAATCAACCTGGCTCTCAGAGTTCATCAGAACAAATTTATGAGTGTTTTCTGTGGGTCACATGCAGAATCCCATGGGGGAAGACGGGAGAAAGAGAATGGACAGAGGCCATGTGCGGGGGCCCACCACAGAAGCACAGGTGGAGTGGGTTGCCACAGTGGGATGGAAGAGCTTAGGAGCTTTTCCCCAAGACATGGACATTGCCATCAGAGGAGACCTTCCAAAGAACCTATGGAAGCATCCATGGGAGAAAAAAATCTTTTAAATATCCTTTCTGGGATAAGAAAGAACAAAGCAGATTGTATTATCACTCAAGAGAGAACAATCTTCATGCCCTTCTCTTCCTCTTCCCCACACTAGTTTGACTCAGAGAGAGGAGGAGGGAGGGAGAGGCCAGGGTGAAGAGAGAAGAGAGTGATCAGACTTGATTCCTGCAGGCAAGTGGCTCTCTGCAACTGTGCCTCAGCTGGCAGAGGGGGCCAAATGGAGATTGAGTGTTAACTAATATATTGGAGTAGACAGCCTATTTTCTGAATCAAGACTGTATTTTGTGAATAATGTGACCTTAGGACTTTCTATTACCCAAAAGTAATGAACTTGTTGAAGTTTTCATCCAGTAATGGAGGAAAAATTTCTCCTATTGAATAGATTCCACATAGACACTGGAAAATATAACCAAATAGATTTTATAGTTATGTTCCAGGATTTGTGCTTTCCAAGAATATGTATTATTTATACTAATCTATATTTAAATCTCAGGGATCCTGATTATAGGTGTGTATAAATATATATCTGTATGAATGCCCAAAGTATATGGGTATACAATATTAGAATCCAAATGTGTCAAGGAAACAGCATCTATGTTAATCCAAAACATAATGAGGTAAAGACTCAATGTACTTATAGTGTAGCAGTTTTATACTTAATGATAATAATAATAATGATAATGATAATGGCTAATGTGAGCTAAGCACTTATTTTGTGCCAAATAGCATCCTGAGCATTTTATAGTGGAAACTTGTGTAATGTTCTCATCAATCCTAGGAGGTAGGTATCTCCAATGTAAGGAGAAGGAAACTGAGGCACAAATAAGGTAACTAAGTAACTCATCAAGGTCACTGAGTAAGTAGAGAATAAACTTAACTAATCTCTATAACAACCAAGGCGAAACAGTTCACGAAGACACTGTAAGTCTACTACAGAACAACTCTGACTGAAAGGTAAGTTTGTAAAGGGACAATTAGTTATTCATCCTTTAGTTCTCAGAAAGCCCCCTTTACCCTCAATTACATTCATTTCCACATACTATTATATCTTGCCTGTGCAAAGAACAAGATATATTAAATCTAAGAGAGATACACAAAATGGTCTGAAGGTTTAAATAATTGGGGATGTAAATTTCAGGAAAAATGACCAAGACATTCACTTTTCAGAATCAGTTTTCTCCATTATATCTACTGTTTATCTGATAGAATAATGGGGTCCCTTTGATCAGTGTAAACATCACAAACTGAGACACCTAGGAGTCTGAGGTGACACAATAATAGGTGTCAGCTAATGTGCTATTTGTGAGTTAGAGAAATTGTAATGTTGTGTTGTCACAGTGATGTTCAAAGAGTCCTAAGCTGGATAGTAAAGGTGGAATTCCTAAAAGCTGTTCAGTAATATATGTGTAACCTATATTGTTAGCAGAAATATGGGAATTCTCAAACAATAGTTTAAAGTTTTTATATTCTTTGTTAATTCAAAAAGCAAGGCCACACCATTGGACAGTCATGCACCTTGGACAACATACACCCCTGAGGGCAGAGAAGAATCAGTCCAAGGGAATGCTGAACTCCCAATACATTTCCCTTTCCAGTTTATAAAAGACATATATACTTTGTGAATAATATTAAGATACTACAGATAAATAAAGAATATAGAAGTTACCTTAATTTTATCATCTAGATGCAAACATCATTAATATTTTATGCTCTTTTCAAAAATGAAGATCATATTATACATCATTTTGGTCTACTTTATATTTTGAGCATGTGTTTGTTTCATTCAAGATTCTTCAAAATCATAATTTTAGTTCTCTGTATATTATTCCCATTGTATAGCAATACATATGTTCTTTACTCTCCACTTCCTGATTCTGCAGCTTTTTTGTACTATTTTTTTTTTTAACCAAGCCCACCAGGATAGTGCATAAAGCTCAAATAGCTGAGCAGGTACTTCCTGAAAATTCAAGAACTTAGCCCCAAATCATATTGTTCAAATAGTATTTCTGGAGTCTCAGAAGTCTGAGAATGCTAGCCAGACCCTTTTTATTGTTTTATTGTAAAACTATGTAATTTTTGTTTTATTTTATTTTTTCCATCACCATTTATCCCCTCTATATCCTCTTCCACTTCCATCCACCCACCTCCACACACACACACCCACAATCACCACACTGTTTTCTATGTCCATGAGTTCTCTATCTTTTTTTTCCTCTTGTGTTCAATCCCTCCATCACCCCCAACATCCACTTCTCCCTGTCCCATACCAGAGCTGTCTGCAGGCAGACTCTTTTAAGTAAAAAACATCTGTCTAAATAGGGAGTATGCCCTAACCCTGCAAGATCTGGGGATCTCTCAGATGTATCAAAGAACTCTTCAGCTGCCAGACCCCCACTTCCTTACAGGATTGCCTGGGCAACAGTTAAGCATTGACTACTTACAAGTGGCTCCAACATTCTGCACTAATTATCTACAACCCAATTAGCAACATTTGGCAAAAGCAAAGAGACCTTAATCTTGTGGATCACTAGTGAATCAGAGCGAAAGAGCCAAATGGGCCATTGGTGGTCACCGATTTTAACCCCCTTTTATATCTCAGGAAAACTAAAGACCATGACGATTACGTCACTTGGCTGAAGTGACACAGTGTGCAAAGTGAAGCTGGCAGATAAAGACTGCTTTTGCCTTTCCTGAAAAAAAAAAATACTATTTCTAATTATTTACACTGAAATACTGACTCCTCACTTTCTATCGTATTTCCATATTTGTGCAGGACAAATTTTGGGCTCAATTTAGGATGTGATATACTAGTATTCATATCTGGTCTCTTTTTGAGACTAAAATATTCAGGGAACCCATAAGAAATCATTGGTTGTGCAAAACTCAGAGAAGAACAGCCCAACTTTATGCCTTTATCACCACTATGTTCTATTTGAAAGCCTGATTACTTAAAGCAGTGGTCGGCAAACTCATTAGTCAACAGAGCCAAATTTCAACAGTACTTCTTCAAAATAGACTCGCCCAGGCCAAAAACCGACTTGTGCACATGGGCCATGAAGTTTCAATCGCACTGTACCGGCGCCCGCACGTGGTATTTTGTGGAAGAGCCACACTTAAGGGGCCAAAGAGCCACATATGGCTTGCGAGCCACAGTTTGCCGACCACAGACTTAAAGGCTGAGAAAAAGGCTAAAATCCTTCAATGTTCTTAGGGACAGATATAAGCTAAGGATTGTTATGAACATAGGTCACATTTGAGCAGGGAAATAGGTTCTGACTCTGATCAATGGTAACCTTGGAGAGAGGCCCAAAGGAACAGCTTTAAAAGGCAAGCACATCTCTCAAACTCCTGTCACTACAGAGCAATGAGTCCTTCATGGGTGAACCCTGACAGGGTCAGGGGCTTGATAGCAGATGAGTGGAACCTGTAAATAGTAATCTGAGTGTTTTAAGTTTTTCTGTCAGTAATGGAACAATAGCAAAAACATTTCAAAGAGTATAAATATCCAAACAGAACCAAAAGAAGTCATCAAAGAAAAAGACTACTTCCTGAAATATAATTGACTAGAGGCTGATGCACGAAATTCCTACAAGAGTAAGCTTTTGTAGCTGCAGCAGCTGCCTTGATCCCTCCCTCGCAGCCACAGTGGCTGCCTTGATCCCACGGCCACAGCCACAGCTTCGTCTGGAAGGTCGTCTGGAAGGACGTCCAGAAGGACACCCAGTCTAATTAGCATATTACACTTTTATTATTATAGATAAGATCAATATATAAATTAGAAGAGACTAACTCAGAGGGTCCTATCTTACAGAGAAAAAAACCCAATATGACATGAGATTATCGTATTAAAATTTTAAATGCATATTAATGAAGACAAACCTAATTGCCTCCATAACAACCCATCTGAATTGTTTAACTGGGGAAATTTTTCTGGTATTGGCAAATGCTTTGATATGAAGCAGTTATTTTTATCAAATGCTTTATAGATACACTATAGTTTCACTTTACAGAATCCTTGAAACTTCAGTCATTCTAGATGCCATATTTTCAGCATCACAGAGGGGTACCCTTCCTAAGTACCACGTATAGTATATACTTTTTTCATTTAACATTTTGACAGAAAATAATTCTAAAATGTATTAAACATTATGAGACCTTCCTTAAAAGTACATTGGGCATAATGTGCTTTTCTGTGATGACCCATCACTGTAAATATTAATTATTATGTTGTGTTATAATAAAATTATGCCTGGAAGGTCCTCAGAAATGCATACTCTTGATTGCCCTTAAAACTATGGAATGTCAGAATTAAACAGGATGCAAGATCTGGTCCAGCTTTCTCAATTACAGATGAGGACACTAATGTCAAGAGAGGAGTGATGTAATTTAATAAAGGGGACATAAACAGTGACCCAAGGCCTCCCATCTTCTTAGCCAGAATCCTTTCAATCACCTCAAATTGCACACCACAATCTATGCCTGTCATTAGTTCCTCTGCCTGTTTTTTTTATGATTCTTCTCTCTGCTGCTTATTATATTCTAGGCTCACCATCCTCACCGTGCTGGTGATTCAAACTCCCCCATCCTGTAACTGTGCCCCCGACGATGAGCCCTGCAGTCCTGGCACAGTGGGTTTGGAATGGGAGCCCACGCTCACCAGAGGGTGAGGGCTGGAAGTCAGGCTCCGGGGAGTGCCAGGTCCAATGCAGGAGAGCAACCTAACATATACAGAGTAAACTAGCCTGGACCTCAATCAACGGGTCTAACCAAATGCTGGAGTGGAAGATGCACACGGAGCCAATGTGGGGAGGAGGCACAGAAGGAGTAAGCCCTGGGAGGCCGTCCCTGACAAAGGTGACTTCTTTTAGCCCCACCCCAGGGTGATTCTATTTTGAAAATACATTCAGTGGGAGAGAGGTTGGGTGCCGGCCCCTCAACCAATCCTAATTTGAATGTGGCTTAGAAAAGAACTCAGGCCCAGATGGCTAGACATGGGAGTCATGAAGATCTGAGTAACCTGGTGGACTAAACAAGGGATAATAGGCACCGGATATAGGACCTGGGGCCTGGCTGAGTCAGAGGTCTCACTAGTTCCCTTCCTGGCAACAGCTTTTCCTGGCTTTTTCCCAGAGCCCCTGAGGGTTCAGAATGGTTAAATTCCAGGTAGGAGAGGTGTTATTGATGCCATGGTTTCCATATCAATAAACAGATAAGGCAATGGCCCAATGCAGCAGGGAGAAGGGAAAGAGGTATTTTTAAAGCCAGCCAACTACGGATGAGCCTGTCCTAGCAGGATGGTGAATTCTCACTTTCTGAAAAAATTGCCCTTTCGTCTAAAATGAGGTGACTGAGGTTCTCAGGGAGTAGAGGACTTGTCCAGGGTGACACAATGGCAAGGCCATTGCCTGTGATTAAAAGCACCCAGGATTAGAGCCCGTCTCCAAGTGGTGGTCATAGGTCAGGCTGTTACCATATCAGAGAGAAAGCCCTCGCCACACAGTGCTTCCTCCTCACTTCTCTCTGCAGTGGCAGAAGGAAGGCTTGCTTTGTTGCACAGTCTGGAAGACAAATTGGTATTCTCTGTAGAAACGGACAGGATGATTCATGCGATGTGGTACATAATTAAGGTCTGTGAACTCACAATGAGCAAACCAGAATGTTAGTAATCTTGGGTGAGGTTTGGCTCAAGAGGGCAGCCATACCTCATTCTTTATTTTAATGCCTTTGAGGTAGGAGAGTTAAAAATTCTCTGAGGTAAGAAAACTTCCCCAGAACAAGAAGTTCTTTTTAAGTTTTTTCTCCCCAACCTCTTGATCTCTCACTTCTATCATGAAAAAAAAAAAAAAAAACAACAAAAAAACATACATCTATATGAATCTTTTATTTCATTGCCAAGAAGCTGTTTTCCTCTCATCCCTTATGCTTTGAAGTGTTCACTTAATTCAATTATTGGGGCTTACAAGTGTCAAAGCCTCAGATTAAGACAATGTGGTTCTTACTTTCACAGTCGTGCACAGGGTAGCTGGAGAGATGGAGATGTAAATAAATTACTTGGTGATTAAACCCTTATCGGAGATAACACTGGCAAATATGTTCTCCCATGCAGTGGGCTTTCTTGTTGTTTTGATTGTGGTTTCTATTGCTGTGCAGAAGCTTTTTATTTTGATGTAGTTCCATTTGTTTATTTTTCTCCTTAGTTTCCATTGCCCTAGGAGCTGTA
This sequence comes from Myotis nattereri, assembly GCF_964212035.1. NCBI lineage: Eukaryota > Metazoa > Chordata > Mammalia > Chiroptera > Vespertilionidae > Myotis > Myotis nattereri. Next base: position 60,016,662 of record NC_138080.1, on the reverse strand, counting down.
TAGGTAAAGATATTGCTACAACATATGTCTGATATATTGCTGCCTATGGATTCTGCTAAGATTTTTATGGTTTCCCATCTTATGTTTAAGTCCTTTAGCCATTTTGAGTTTGTTTTTGTGTATGGTGTAAGTTGGTGATCTAGTTTCATTTGTTTGCATGTATCTGTCCAATTTTCCCAACACCATTTATTAAAGAAGCTGCATTGACTCCATTGTATGCTCTTGCCTCCTTTGTCAAATATTAATTGAGCATAATGGCTTGGGTTGACTTCTGGGTTCTCTGTTCAGTTCCATTGTCTACATCTCTGTTCTTGTGCCAGTACTAGGCAGTTTTGAGAACAGTGGCTTTGTAATATAGCTTGATATCTGGTATTGTGATCCCTCCAACTTTCTTCTTCTTTCTCAGCATTGCTGTCACTAATCATCTGAGAGATTCAAATCAAAACAACAATTAGGTACCATCTCACACCTGTCAGAATGGCTATCATTGACAAATCAACAAATGATAAGTGCTGGCGAGGATGTGGAGAAAAAGGAACCCTCATGCACTGCAGACTGGTGCAGCTACTGTGGAAAACAGTATGGTGTTTCCTCAAAAAGTTAAAAATGGAACTTCCATTTGACCCAGTAATCCCACTTCTAGGAATACATCCCAAGAAATCAGAAACACCAATCAGAAAGGGCATATGCACTCCTATGTTCAAGCAGCACAATTTGCCATAGCTAAGATTTGGAAATAGCCTAAGTGCCCATCAGCAGATGAATGGATTAGAAAACTGTGGTACATCCACACAATGGAATAGTACGCTGCTATAAAAAAGAAGGGAGCCTGATGCTAAATTATGGTGCCTTCCAAAGTGAAAAGAATTTTGTGTTTTCCTCACTGAGACGGCACAGAAGTGAGGAGTGAGAGCAAGGAAAGAGGGGAGGATGGAAAGACAAGGAGGAAGCTGGGTCTCAAGTTATAAAAATGTCTAAAGGCCATTTCATAGCAGGGACTGGCTAATTCTCTACCATTTTGTCATTTGAATTTAAGTCCTTTCTATCTCCTCAAACCTGTTATAATTTCTCCTAGAAACAAAGTTGTTGGGTGAGTGTTTCTGTGTCTTTCTGGAAAGAGTAGTGCCCATTTTCTGTGTTGATAGGAGGGGAAGGGTAGCATGCAAAGACTGGAAGGGTAGCATGGAAAGACTGGCATTGTGATCCTCAAACTAAGCCAACTCAGTTGAAGCAGAAGCTCAGAGTGGCATACAGCCTGGAGAACATCACTTACATGGAGCAAACTTCATAAAGTGGGATAGCAGAGGACTTTCGTAGGGCACAGAATAGTGACTCAGGCTAATTTTATTTTCTTTTGAGGGATGGGATACCCTAGCTAATCCTAGAGTTTTATTTTAAGTCCTGTTCAAGGTCCTTTGAATGCTGACACAACAGACAGTTTAAGTCCCTTGCTTAAATCCTGGCCCTGGTTCTGAACCAGGAGCAGATGATAACACACGGTGGGGTGCCTATTTCAGAGGTGGAGCAATTGACTCAGCATCAACCAATGAGGTCATGGGATTTCTACCACAAAGTCAACGTGAAGTTGTGGAAAGTACTTGAAATCACTCTGATAGAATTTGGGTAAGGAAGCTAACTGGGGTTGTATGCTTGTGGCAAAAATAAAAACAAAACAAAACATAGACTATGCCAAATGGATGGACTCCCGAGAGCATGCTGCTGGAGCTTTAGTATGCACGTGCACCACCCAGAAATCTGTTTCATTGCAGATTCTGAGAGTAGGTCTGGGACAGAACCTGGGTTCTGCATTTCTAACCAATGCCCAGATGATGCTGGGCTGTTTGTCTGCGGTCCACACTTGGCACAGCAAGACTAAACTGCTTCGTGAAATAGCAAATAGAAGAGTCTGACATTTATTAAATTAACATCTATCAGTGGGAGGATTTTTCCTTTTGTGTTCTGCCTTGATACTTGGAGTCTTTGGGGAAGAAAAAAGAAAGTATTTACTGGAAAAGCACACCAACTATCAGAGAACAGTGTCAGAGAAACTGGATTCCTACAGGAGGCTGGTGATTAGACCAGCTTTTGAGCCTTTGGTGGGGTCCCTGATTACCAAACACTAGGAATTGTCTTGGGACATTTAATAGCAAGAGCTAGAGAGGATTTGCAGAAGGGGCCACATTGATTCTCAGAGAAATAAACAGAATATAACAACTAAAACAATTGCTGCCATTTGTTTAATGTTTCCCACCTGTCAGGCACTGTTTTAAGTATTTTTTCACTTAATGATTAATATCTCAGTAATCACATGAGGTAGGAACAATTGCTATCTCTACTTTAGAGATGAAGAAACTTAGACTTAGAGAGAGAAAGTTACTTGCCCCAGGTCACACAGCTACTCATTAGCTGGACAGGTGTTTGAACACAGGCCGTCTGGCTCTGCAGTCCATACTCATAACCACTATGCTGTCTCCACCTTCTATCTCCATTGCTCCATCAAAACAGTATTTGCTATAGAGACCAATAATCTCCAGGATGCAATGGACATTTTGGCTCCTCTAAGTAACAGTGGGTAACACAGACCTCCTTCCTTCTCTGAGTATAACTTCCCCTAGTTTGCAGGGCTTAGACTCTCCTCGTTTTGTTCTATTTTTCTATAATTCTTCTGTTTTCAGTATCCTTCTGCCTTATCAGGACATTAAACCTTGGGTGTCCTCAGGGCTGAGACAGAGTATCTCCTGCCTTTCCACCCTGTAGTTTCTTCAAAAACACAATGTCACGCACTCCTTTATCACCTCTACTTCAATGACTGCAGGTCTCCACTCTCTTCAGAAGCCTAGACCCAAATATCTACTTGATGTCTCTATTTGTATGTCTGAAAAGTTAGGCCAAATGCAATAGATCTACAACTAAGTTAGGATGGCTGCCTCCATCTTCCCCACCACATACCACCTCATAGCAGAGGGTATGTGTGTGCCATACCCATAATCTCCTTGGCTTTATTATTTCCATTCATACCCCAACTTCCACCTTCCAGTGCCTTCCTGGCCTCTGGAGTCTGCTCTGTGTGACAAGCAGGAAATGCTGGGAGTCGACGCCCACAACTCAGCTAATGACAAACAGGAGAGGAGCTGGGCATAAACATCTCAGCTCCTTTTCCTTCAACTGGGGTAACCCTGAGGTGCATGTTCCATACTGGCTTCTAGAGTTTCCCAACAGTTATAAGGTCATAGATGCCATAGTAAATTCCTCTAAAATACACCTTTCATGGCTCACCTTCCTTTCTCCATCTCGCTTCCTCACTTCCCATCAGTGTTCCCTGGAATCAAGTCCCAAATAAAGCACATGCCCTTAAACCTGTCTTGGGGTCTGCTTCTGGAGAAGACCACACCAAGATACACCCTCCACCCGATTTTCTTCACGTCTCCCCATCCCCGTGAGTGGATGCACCGTCAGCCTAATTCCACTGGCTAAATAAATAAATAACTCCACTGGCTAGAAACCCACTTGGCCTCGACCTGGCCTGCCCGCTTAACACTCCAGATCCACTATCAGTAATCCTACAAACTCTCCATTCAATAGCTTCAAAGTGTCGCCTCCTCCAGCTCCTTCACTACCTTCTCGTCCAATCATTTCTCCCCTGCCATAGTAAAAACAATAAAAAACAGCAATAAAGAACCTTTACTTGATTTTCTTCACCCACTCTTGTCTCTATCAAATCAGTATGCAGCAAGAATACTATGCAAACCTGCTCATGTCACACTCCCCAAGCAGCCCCCCTCTTTGGAGCCATGGGTGGCTTCCTCTGGCTTTTAGGCTAAGGAAAGACAAGCTCAACCAGAGGAAAGGGCGCAGCGGAGTTTTGCCTTTCTTTTCGGCTTCATCTTGCATCACACTATTCCTCACACCCTGCGCTCCACCCAGTCTGGACCTTGAGCCAGCGCCGTTGTACTTCCAGCCTCACTAATGGATTTTAGTGAAGTGAGAAAACAATTTAGTTGGTTGAGATCAGGATTTTATTTTAATGAAATGGCAGAAGAGAAACACATCAGACTGTTATTTGTCAGAACTTTTTTTTCAATGATGTGTGTACTGCATTGTGATGAAAGAACTATTTATAACCAAATATCACAGTCAAAAGGAGTTTGCAAAATGATGCCTTAAACCAGGGGTCCTCAAACTACGGCCCGCGGGCCACATGCAACAACTACAAATATTGTATTTGTTCCCGTTTAGTTTTTTTACTTCAAAATAATATATGTGCAGTGTGCATAGGAATTTGTTCATAGTTGTTTTTTAAACTATAGTCTGGCCCTCCAACGGTCTGAGGGACAGTGAACTGGCCCCTGTTTAAAAAGTTTGAGGACCCCTGCCTTAAACATACCATGTTCTCGCCTACCACTGAGCCTCAGCAGATGCTGTTCCCTCTGCCTGGAAAGCCCTGCCCTGACTTTGCCTAGGGATAGGGATTCCAGGGCAACCTCCTGATAGCACCTGTATCCATACTGGGTCCTGATGGGAGTGTCAGGGTCTGAAAGACTGCCATGCCCATCCCCAGGCAGCACCATGTGTAGCTGAGGAGAATTCAATACCTCCCCCCCACCCCCAACTGAGGAAGATTATAAGTAAAGCCATGTAGAGTCCCAATATTAAGCTGCAGGGTGGCTACCAACCATATCAACCCAAAAGGTGCCTGTGGGAGAGAGGGTGGGAGGTGGAGCCTGCAGCGGTCCCCCAGCCCTCGGAGTGTGGCCGGTGGGACTTTCTGGCACAATGTAAAGGACAAATCGAAGGTTGACAAAATATGGCCATGATATCATATTTAGAAAGCTAGTTCAGCAGGCCAAGAGAGAGTTGATAAGCATATTTGTAAAGACAGCAGCTGTGGGGTGGAGAGGGAGGGGCAGGCAAGCCTGACAGATAAGGAGGGTGACTCTCTGCGTGACTGGCTTACAATGCAGTCTATCTCCTGGATCTCTGCGATCCTAACTGACTGTAAATCAGCATTTTAAAGTTGATGTCGATAGTCTCGGGAGCCAACTTTAATAGGGTGAGGACCCTGAGGCTGGTTAAAAAAAAAAAAAGTTTAAAACATTCCTGTTTCCACCTACTGGCAGAAAATGAATATATTTATTTTTTCCTATTCGGTGGAGAGTTCTTAGCTGTGGGTGACCTGTGGGGACACACAGGCAGGATTGTGGAGATGGAATGAATTCAAACCTCTCAATTGACAGGTAAGGAAAGTGAGGCTCAATCAGAACCCAGGACCTGGGCTAGCCACAGGAAGGTTCTGTCTGCACTACCACAGGTGGTCAAGGTGCAACTCCTGAACAAGACCCGTGTGCGTCTCCTCTTTCTACACCAGCAAGACTTCTCGGCCCCCTGTGGGATGGAGAGGACGGGCAAGCTCTGTGTAGGGGCAGCAACATACAGTGCCCCTCTGTCACTATGGCAGGCCATGGCTGGGGCCCTGACTCCAGACAGGAGTGCAATATGTATGTAAGCGGAGAAACAGCTATTGGTTTTTCAGTGAGGATGTGGTTTAGGGTTATGGTAACTGAAATAAAAAAAAAGGGGGGGAGGGCAAATGGAGATAATTTTGGGGCAAAATTATCCTTTGTTTGACTAGGTATAAGGGATAAAGAGGGGAAAATACTAAGGAAGAAGCTAAGACTTGGAGCCTGGGAAGAAAGTTGGGACCACTGCCCAAAACAGGTCACGTGGGAAGGAGAGGCATCCCAGGTCCCAGAGAGAAAGACCAAGAGCTCAGTCGGGGACAGCTTAACTTTGAGAAGAAGACGGGATATGCATGTGGACATTTCCTGCTGACGTGTTATCTAGGGGAAATGTTTTATATCACCTGAGGCAGATTCATTTCCACTTTGAGTCAGAAAGACAAACTTAGCAGTTACAGTGAGAAGCATAAGGGCCTGAGGAGGTGCACAGACTGCTGGGGAAAGCATGGGCGGGGGTTTTGATCATCTTCTAAGCAGATACCTGGGAAACGTGCACTGTCCCCAGAGATTCGGGCAGGAGAATAGAAGACAGAGGCTGAAAGGAGCTCTTTCTTCCCTTTTTCTGAAGTCTCAAAACCGCCCTGCTGTGGGGAGCCTTCAGCCAGCCTCCAATATCACACCCAAGTCGGCCTGGGAGAGCTTTCAAAGAGGCTGCCTGGAGAAGCCTGTGGTGCTGGGATAGACGCAGGGCTGGGGGGCGGGGGGTGGGGGTCCATCTTCAGAAGGCGGCGGGAGGCTGGCCATTAGCAGGGTGAGGCTGCTGACAGGAAACTGGGAGAAAGAGATGTAGGCAGGAGAAAATAAAGTATGGATAAAAGTTGGAGCTGAATTTAGGTTCAAATGTCAAGATAAACACAGGTAAGAAGCAAAGAGGATTGTGTAAAACTCCCTTAGTTCCCAGAAATAGAACTTCTGTGAAAGTCAGGCTCACCACAGAGAATCACTTCAGAGAACTGAAGAGACAACAAAGGCCTTGAAGCTCATCAAGGCCACCACCCCCACCTCCCACAGACACAGAAACACGGCCTCCACCCAGGAAGAAACTGAGCCAGAGAGGTCACATGACCTGCTGGTGGCCACACAGGCAGCTGTCAGTGGCAGAATCCCGGTGTAGGCACAGGGTTGTGCACACACGCCAGGGGTCCTTCTCACCGTCCCACGCTGCGTCACAAAGCCAGTTAAAGATGTGGTCGTGGTATGCCCAAACCATGCAGAGTCATAATGCGTATCTGATAAACAGTAGAATAAACTGTACAGATAGTAATAGGGAATATCTGCGATGAAACATAAGATGGAATTGAGATAACATATGCCATATAAAAGATCAAAGGGAATTGAGATCCCCAAGCAGGTGCATCAGATATGGTAAGGTTGCCCATGACAATGATGTCTAACGTCTACTATTGCAGAGCTTCTGGTCTCACCTAGGAGTTCAGGCTCTGCTTCCCCCTCTAGATCTGGTCCTGCCTCCAGAGGCACAAGAAACTCCAAACAAGCAGTTCAGTGACAGTGAAGCCTGTTTCTAAGCTCTGTGTTTGAAGCACAGCTGCTCAGGGCTGGGCTTAACCTCATTGCCCAGTTGCTCCACATCTGAGACCCATTCCTGATTCCAACCAAGACAGCCATACTTGCCCTTGTCAACCCTAAAACCCTAGTCGCAGTCTTCCCATCTGAATCTAAAGCCCAGCTTGTCATCTCAGCTCTAGTCTGGCATCATTCCCCTGTCTGGCCCTCTTTCCTTGACCCCAAATTCCAAGTCCAGCCTTGTATTCAGGTCACTTGTTGCCCATTTTTGTCTGTTGCGGCTGAATGTCCAGACTGACTCTACTCTGCCATCTGGGTTCCTGGCATTGATTTGTCCTGCACCCCATTTCTTACACCTGCACTATTTTTCAAATGCCATCATCCTGGCCCAAATAAGACACTGACCACAATCTGATTTTGGCAGCAGAAAATAAGAAGAAAGATGAAAACTAAGAGTTGAGGGGGAAATAGGGTTTCTTTTAGAAACAGTGATTACTAAGATGCTAAATAAGAAACTTATAAATGAGATAATTCTACGATCCATAGAAGTTATTCAAAGCCAGCTATGTCATGCTGCTGTTAACCAATTCAACTTGGAAATCTCAATGGATTACCATGAGAAAGGGTTATTTCTCCATCCCAATATATTCCCAGTTTGTGATGATTGGCCGGGGAGAACTTGCTCTATGTAGGAGCTAGGCCAGTGGTCGGCAAACTCATTAGTCAACAGAGCCAAATATCAACAGTACAACGATTGAAATTTCTTTTGAGAGCCAAATTTTTTAAACTTAAACTATATAGGTAGGTACATTGTTATTAACTTAATTAGGGTACTCCTAAGGCTTAGGAAGAGCCACACTGAAGGGGCCAAAGAGCCGCATGTGGCTCGCAAGCCACAGTTTGCCAACCACGGAGCTAGACTAATGAAGTCTCGGCTTCTGGAAGCTTCTTGATCAGGAACAAGTCTCCTTGATTTCCTGCAGTTGAAGAGAGACTGGAATTCCCTGAGAGTGTTTTCACAGCCTCTGCCTGGAAGTAGCACAGATCACTTCCTCTCACAGCCCATTAGCTAGAGGTGGGTGAGGGGTCCCTCCTTTTGCAAGAGGCTGAGAAGCCCAACTTCTCCATGTGGCCCAAAGGAGACAAGTCCTGGAGGCCAGGAATGCTAGAAACATTACACAGAGATTCCAGTTGAAGCAGCTCCAAAATTCTTGCACTTGTTGCATTAGCAAAAGGGATAATTCACTGGCAATTTTGAAAACACTTCTTGTTTTAAGTTGACAATAAACAAAGCAGTTTGCAGTAAGTCTGATAAAAAGGAAATGATAGCGTGCGTGTTAAAAGCTGAGAGAACCGAAGGTACGAGGGAGTGGTTGTGCTGCTACAATAGTATTGCACTGTTTTGTTTGTGTTTGTCTTATTTTTGTGGCTTGAGAAGAAAAAAATTTTAATGTCATTTTTAATGTGTGCCTTGTATGTAATGAACCAAGATTTAAAATGGAGCATTTCCTCTCATTTTTATGGGTAATCACATATAATATTCCAGAACATAAAATAGCAAGGATGTCTTGCTAAAAGCAATTTTTAGTGGGTCAATGTGGCAGCTGGATTGCAAATAGTAAAATCACATGCATCAATTTTATCAATATTGTGATTTAATTCTACAGTGTCACATTTCTACACATCTTTTAACTTGTAATCATAAGTCATATTAATTATGGCACTAGTTTACCTAGGCCTGGCATTAAAATACTTTCAATTCTCAGTGCATAAATTGAACCTGCTGGCAAGAGTATGCTAAAAATAATGAGGAAAATAAGCTGCTCAATTGCCCTCTAATATTGCTCGCTCTTCTTCCCATGTTCTATGTTAAAAAGCTTTTGAGTCGTTTATTTCCATTTAACCCATGGCCATGGTCTGATACACTTTAAAAGCCTACAATAGGATTAAGGCAGCTGTAGTTCTGTCCATCCGATTTGCCTGGAGCCACTGAAGGGTGGGCTGGGACTCTCTTGAACCTCATCACATCTCCAGACATCACATCAGATGAGCAGCAGAAAATACAAATAAGCAAATATGTCACCTCTCATTTCACAAAATGGGGCTCGTGAGTTCACCACAGAAGTGAACTGTTCTGGTGCGACCTCACCCTCAACCCCAGAGGCCTTTGGCTAGGACACCTTCTGAAAGCCCCATTTGCCACCACCCTTGCTAACCAAGACGGGCCCTCATGAGAATGACAGGTTTGCCCTGGTCCTCGCTTCTGCAGCTGTGAGGGAGCATGGATGCAAGGCAACCAGCCCTGTCTGTGGAATTTAAGGTACTTTTTTAATCCTGAAAGCTCAAAGGTCCTACTATTGATTTTTCAAAATCAGCCTCACACAGGATAAGACCTTTACTGTCTTTTTGGTGAAAACTGAAGTGACCCTGTGAATATCACCTGTTAATAGTTGTTAAGCCAGCATTATAAATTCCCCCCAAAAATAAATATTTAATTAGACCACACTTCAATTTAACAGAAAATATATGTTAGAGCTAAACTCACTAATGACATGACATAAATTTGCACGAGACTAGAACTTAGTTTTTTTTTCCATCAGATCTGCTGGAAGACCAAAAGGTAAAAATTTAAAAGTTCTCTATTCACCGGTTTTTCTAGATATATCCCTGGGTGGGAAAGAATAAAATACCCTACTGCTTAAAAAAAGAGACTTGTGATCAGATGAAAATATACTTTTGAAGCAGAAATTATTTCACATGAATAGATACCCATTTTATAAATTAAAAAAATGGAAGGAGCCTGGGCAGGTGGCTCAGTTGGGTGGAACACTTTCTTGTGTACCAAAAGGTTAAGAATTCAATTCCAGGTCAGGGCACATACCCAGGTTGTGGGTTCAATCTCTGGTCAGGGTGCACATGGGAAACAACTGTTCCATGTTTTTCTCTCCCTCTCCCCCTTCCTCTCTCTCTAAAAAAAGCAATAAAAAATTTATCCTCAGGTGCGGAATAAAAAAAAGAAAAACAAAAGAAAAAAGATTCTATGACTTGCTCAAGTTTCTAAAGGTGATTATAAATGGAGCAAGAAAGAGAATGTTTTCCTCCTAACTTTAATTCAAATATCTGATTTGAGAATTTGGGGTGCTTCTAAAGATCTGTAAAGACTGAAATGTGTATTTGTGCATATATTGTAAGAAAGATTCTAACTGAAGTTTAAATAACATGTTTTTCTCCATAAAGTTTCTATGTATGTTTCAAGTGTCCAGCATCATGTCTAGATTTCTTTTTTGTTTCTTTATCTCCTTCTATTTTCTGTTTTTTTCTTGAGATCCTAACAGGGGGAGAAATGAGATTTTATCAAACAGTTCTGACCTAGAAAGAGAAAAAGAAGACCTTTAACAAAGAAAAAATAATAATAAACCAGATTTTTAAAGAGGGGGGGGTGTGGGGAGATGCACCTACATTATTTTACTTTATATGGATAGAAAGAAAAAGTTACCTAGTTTTCTATTGCTTGAACAAGGACAGGGATTCTCTTATGAGGCTCTGAAAGGTTTTACAGTTGAAAAGTAATGTGAAAAACAATCACTTCTGCCACTGAATGATTGTTATAAGGCTCAGCACCTTCAATAAAAGGATGCTTCTGTTCAATTTCCAGTCACATCAAATTCTCATTACGAGCAGCTCAACCCCATCTCTCCATGAGCCAGACTGTATCAAAAGCAGCAGCTTTCTGCATTAAGTTTTGTAACACGCACTTACATCCCATATATCCCAGGTAACAAAGCAAATTCTAGGACTTTCCCCCTCGGTGACTGACTGACAGGCTTGGATGCTAAACTTCAATGAGACCTGGTGCCGGAGAGCACTGGCGACTGAGGGGCCTCGAAAATAAGAAAGAAATCTGCTGCTTTTTGTAAAATCCACTGTCCATTTCCCAAATGTTTGCAGAAAATCCACTTTGTGTGAAAGAAAAAAAATAAGGATTGCTGAGAGTTTAATTCAGAATCCATGAGGAGGAAAATTAGAGAGGCAATAAGCTCCTCCCTCCCCACCCCCCAACCCCCCAAAAAAGTCCTAGGGCAGAAATCTCCAAAGCCTACTTAATTCCCAGGCCATTCTCTCTTCCCACGTTATTTGCAAATAGCAGATATTGCTAGATTTCCTTGTAAGGTCTGGTAAGGAAATGAAATTAAATGCCACTGAGGTTAGAGCTCCAACACTAACCATGGAAATGAGACTAGGGAGGTGCAGAGTGTAATGACGAATGCTAGGCTCAGAGGGGGAGCACAGAGTCAAAACATAACTCACCTCACCAGCAAAGAGGACAGCGGACTTGACCTCAGACAGCTTTGCCCTTTAAAGAAAGCTCTTTTTGAGCAGTGAAGAGCCACTCAAGTCAGCAGAAAGATGAATATCGCTTTCAAAACAGAAAATAGGTCAACTGACATGACAGAATGAAAGCTGGAGACTGTCAATTTTCTGTAAGGCAGTAAAGTTGAAACTGAAAGGTAAAATTCAAGGATCCAAGATTGGTAGGTTTTCTTACTGGCAACGTGTCCAGTCTCCTGCTGAGAGTCTGTGGCTTGCTGTGCCTGGGAATGTTGGCTTCAGTTTAAGATTTAACCAAACTGGAGTGATTAAATGGTGCATGCTTACGGACACGGCTCATGGGCACTTCAGAATAGGCTAATTGGAGAGGAGTTAGGTGACAGAGCTAAAAAAGAAACAGCAACATTTGGCAATGGAATAGTTTGAAGATGAAATGAAATAACGGTGTTCATAAGGCAAGAACAGTGATAGTCATATTAAAAATTAGAATCCAGTTTACAGTTACATTATACATGACAATTATGAGGTCGCATACATTAGACCCATGGAGCAGATTCCAAAAATGGCCATAATGCTTTGTAGTGCCTCCGATCAAAACAGTGGAGTCTGTTTGCTCGTCCTCGAATTGGGGCTCATGCTGTAACTGGCTTGGGCTAATAGAAAGTGGCAGAAATGATATTGTGCCAGTTCTGAGAATAAGCCTCCCCAGAACATGCAGCTTTTCCTCCCACCTTCTCCCTGCCTTACTCTGCCTATCAGAATCTGCCACCTCCATCTGCAGGAGCCCCAGGCCCCTATGGGAGGAGGGAGTCACTGCATAGCGATCACCACTGCCCTGATGCCAGTTCCGGAAGCAGAGCCACCTCGCCGACCAGCAGCTGACAACAAACCCAGGAGCAGCCCCGGCTGCAGCAGCAGCAAAACTGGCTGACTGACCGCGGACCAAACTGCCAACCTGTTGAATTATGAGCTAAATAAGAAGTAGTTATTTTAAGCCACAAAGTTTGGTGGTGATATTTTTAATGCAACAAAAGATAATGGACAGAATCTATATATTATTCTAAAAAAGCTTCACATGCCAATTATCAGCTCAATTTGACAAGCCTTTATTGAGTATTCACTATGCACCAGACATGCTGACCTAGCTCAGTAATAGTTCCTTGGGGATACAGAACCCCCTGGTGCGCAGTGCATCCTGGGGGTGCCAGGAAGGTCTGCATATGAGGACCGCTGAGTGAAGACTTGAGATATACTTATCAGTGCGTCAGGTGAAGTAAGGGAGGACAGGGATTTCAGAGGAAATGGTAAAGGTGAACAGAAGTTAAACAGCACGGGATAAGCAGGAAGATGCAGGAATTTATATCAGTAGAAGGTAAAGTGTGTGACATATTCAAGAAATGGCAATAAACAAGACTGGAGGAGTTAGTAAGAGCCAGGCCAGGCCAGGCAAGGCTTTGGATGCTCTCATAAATAGCTCAGAACAAAGCATCTCTATTGATAGACACCCAGGCTAGTAGCTCTCAAACACTGGGGCGCCTGAAAACAATCTGACGGTGGTAAGAATAGAAATGTCGAGGGTCTGTCCATAAATTCTGATCCAGGAAGTGTAATGGAGGCCAGACTTTGGACTTCAGATGTTTTAATTTTGCATTTTTTTATATGTAACCTATGGTGTCTGGTGCAGACTGTTCATGGACCACATTCTCAAAAGCATCACTAGTCCTGGTAGACATAAACTAGCACTGACAGAAGAGATTTTAAACAGAGGGTGGCTCGGGACTACCTATATTATTTTCAGGTTAGCATTTAAGGCTGATGTTTCTGGCTGCAGTCTGATAGGTAAACTGACAAAGCTGAGTGAAAGAGGCAAGAATGAGAGAATCTGAATTAGGACTGTGGTATTAAGGATGGGAAAAAAATGTGTAACATGTTTGGGAGGTTAACTTGCCAGGGATTTTTCTTACCCAAGGATATTTTTTCCATTGATTTCTAGAGAGAGTAGAAGGGAGGGAGAAAGAGGAGGAGGATGAGCGAGACGGGTGGGGAGAGAGAAACATTGATGTGAGAGAGACACAACAACTGGTTGCCTCCTGCATGCACCCCTACCAGGGCTGGGGAACCTGCAACCAAGGTGCATACCCTTGATGGGGAATCAAACCCATGAACCTTCCCTTCACGGAATAATGCTCTAACCACTGAAAAAACTGGCCAGGACTTGCCAGGGATTTTTGATGACTGGAAGGAAGGAGAGGGAGGGAAAGAGAAGTATCAAGGATGGAACCCAGATGAAATTAGATTTTAGGTATCTTAAAAATGTCCAGAAAGCACTGGTTTGGAAGTTAGAGGTACGGATTTAGGAGTCATCAGTATACAGATATAAACTAAACCATGGCAGTTGGGGAGAGGTCTTGGAAGAGTAAATAGAGGGGCAGGTCAAGAACAGGACCCAAAGATACATCGACACATAAAGGATGTCTAAAAGATGAATAGCAGCTTAGGAAGCTGAGAAGAACTACCATAGAGTTACGAGAAAATCAAGGTGATGGTGACCTTATAGTCCCAGTAGCCGTAAACTAGCACTGACTGCTCCAGGCTAACCATGGTACCCACTCACCCTACTTAACAATTAAACACGTCCCTCAAAGTCTCCTATGATCACTGCCAGGCTCGATTCACTAGAGTGTTGCGTGCAGGAAACTGAATAGAGTGGTTTGAGTAGACACCTTGAGATAAACATGTGAAATGGAATTTATACAACCCTTTTAAGAAATTATAAAGGATGCAGAAAATTATAAATAAAAATATAAAAAATATATACATGTAACTACTTAAGCACTTTGGTGAACAATCTTACAGAATCTCTTTGTTCATATATAATCTTAAGTAAATAGGATCTTTGATTTTATATATGAATATCCATATATATTATAGTATCCTATATAATAAAATACTAATATGCAAATTGACCAGACACCGGAATGACTGGTGGAATGACTGGTCACTATGATGCACACTGACCACCAGTGGGCAGACACTCAACACAGGAGCTGCCCCAGTTGGGGCCATCGAGTGGGTGGCGCCAGGCTGCCAGCCAAGGTGGGTGCCAGCAGGGGCCCCACTGATTGCCCCGCCTGCTGGTTGCCCCACAGATCAGCCCTGATCACCAGCCAGGCCTAGGGACCCTACCCATGCACAAATTTCGTGCACCAGGCCTCTAGTATGTAATAAAATTTGTCGTATTTACACAAAAATATTGTCACCTGCATGCTAGAGATCTATATTAGGGCTGGAAAACTTTTTCCTTAAAGGGCCTGATAGTAAATATTTTAGGCTGTCTGACCCCCATGGCCCATGTGCAGTGTAACACACAGCATCCTTAGACAATATGTCAATGAGTGGTCATCAATGATATGACCCATAGGCTGTGTTTGCCAAATGCTGATCTATATCATAATCTTTAATGACTTCACACTGCTTACAGCTATACCATAAATTATTTAACCAACCTCACTTCAAGAAATGTATCCCAAGGAGATTTTCAAATGTTTGAAAATGCAAGATCAAATAATATGTTTTAATACAGAGTTATATATCATTCTGGAAAAACAGAGATAATGAAAATGCTCATCAGAAAGAGATTAATGACATAATTTTTGGTAATTCATTTTAAAGTTAGAACACCAAGTACACGTTTATTTCTTTTCTGAACTATCTGTCCCCTAACTCAGATCAGTTTCTTCAGTTGCAGAGATCTGAAAAAAAAATTTTCCCTATCAGTTATAATGTGGCTAATCATTGTTTATCCTACATGACCACGACAGGGAGAAATATGGATAAAATTATATACAATATATAATGTATAAAATTATATGTAATATATAATGTATAAAATTATAGTACAATTTATAATGCTATTTAACCTACTCAGATTTCCCATTCTTATTCTTTTTGGTCCAGGATCCAACCCAAAATCACACTTTTTATTTACTTGTTGTGTTTCCTTAGTCTCCTTTAATAGAAGCAGGTTCTCAGTCCTTTGTTTTTCATGACCTTGACAATTTTCAAGAGTACTAGACAGGCACTGTGATACCCCAGGATCAATGAACCCACCTAGCACCCAGATCGTGGTTTCTAATACCAGGCTCCAATAAAAGAAAGCTATAAGTGCTTAGAGAAACAGCTAGGGAAAGTACAAGATGAGCCTGAAACATCTTGTGGTGCCCAGAAATATGGAAGTGCTTAAAAAGGGGTGGGAACATATTCCAAAAAGATACAGAAGCCAACTAGAAGGTGAGTCACAAAGGTCAAATCTGAGAAAACTGAACAACAAAATAAATGACTGGGATAGATTATAACCCAGGACACAAAATAAGAATTCACTTGTTCATACTAACATAAACAATGAATGCACAAGTGACTGGATGAATAAGTAAATAAAGAACAGTAAACTTTTCCTTATTATAAATTTCCAACTAGTATCTGTAGATTAGGAAATGGGTGAAATTTTAAAAAGTCACCATTTAGCAAACACCACAGTATTGCTTCCAGCAAGAATCGTCAATGGGTGCTAAAATCAGTGGGAAAAGTGTAATAAATAACTAGCTACTTAAATGCTCTCAGATTATTTCCCCATAAGATCCCTTGTTATATACAAGGAAATACAGTAACTTTTCAATGGAGAAACCCATCACTTGTTGCGTTCACCAAATGATCAGTTACCGTTTTTTGTAATCGAACAAATCAACATCAAAAGCCTTCGAATGTGATGTACTGAGAAGGTCAGAACCTCACTTTCTAGTATCTTTGCCGAAATGCAAAACCTGAATTCAAATATGAGAAAACTGTATTGATTGTCAGGGCCCAGCTGACCTAGTATTAGACACACTAGGACACACCATTTATTAGATGCATTTTCAGCGTGGCCTTTATTCAGTTCACAGAGAGATCCATTTAAAAGACTCTTAAGAAGAAAAATTATAGGATACGAGCTGAGCCTCAAGAAGATTAAATTGGCAGCGAGGATAAGATACAAATTGAGGGGAGTGAAATGAAAGCTACAGAAGGAGTCCATGCCTGTGAGGGATCTGCTGCATTATTTCAGGCACATTGTCATAACAATCTCGACTCGGGTAATGGCTGTAGAAATGAAGAAGAGAGAGTAGATGGAGAAATAATGTGAAGAAGAATCAAAATGATTTTCTACTCATGGAAGGCGAAGGGGCTGGAGAGTGTGAAAGGATGGTCCCTATTTATTAGATGGAGCAGGCAGTGGGAAAAGTCAGTCTGCAGCCTGGGAGAGAGAGATAACTCCTAGGAATGTCTGCATGTCCCATTAAGAAGCTGAGTTTGAAGAGAACATTTAGCCTGTGCAGTTATAATGACGGTAAGGGGCAGAACCAGTGCATAAACACGAACCTAAGCTCAGGAGTTTCTACAGCCTATATGAAGTTCAGTGTCTACTGAGACTCTCCAAGGGGTTAAAAAAACAACCCTGCAAATGTCTGCAACTGTCAGTTTGGAAATGCACAAACTATCGGACTTATGTGAAAAATTATAAGCAACTCATAAAAAATGTAAAAGAATAGTGAAGCTCCCTTTCTGTCTGTGAGTTGCATTGGGCTTTCTGTACCCAGAAGGACCGTGTTTCACAGGCTCCCAGGGCTTTCACCAGTCACCTGTTTGACTGTCAGAGCCTGGACAACCTCAGAGATCACTCACCCCAGGGTCATCCCTTTAAAGGTCAAGTATCTGATCCCGCACATTCAAATATTTGGAATACAGCTGAATCCACAGACAGCAGCATAACCGAGGGCAGCTCTCAGGGTGGGCAGAAGACCCATCGCTCAGCCCACGTGGTTCTAGGCATTAACAGCCTTGACAGGAAATGAGGGTGGGCAGAATATGCTGATCACAAACCATAACTAGACACCTTCCAGCAATCCACTCCTGGTGATGAGAGCTGTTGTTGAGACTATAGTCCCTCCCCCGCCCCAGTCTTTCCCTAAAGGGAGATGATGAGGCTGAGAGAAGCAGAGGGCTCATCCTCCCTGAAGAAAGTGTAGGATGAATGAGAAAAATCTCTTCATTTTCAAAGGTTGAATGAATGAAGATAAGCTGAAATAAGTAAGTTTATTCTCAGTATTTTTTTCTTATTTCTGATAGCTGTAATAACAGTAAAATAAATGCATCCACATTGGGAAAAGTACCCATAAAAAGGCAGTGCTTCTCTTAAATTGCCACAGCCAAAGTCAACACATTTTTAATCCTTCTCTAACCACAGTTCATTACAGACTCTAAGGAAGGTTTTTCATCATGGCCATTCATTTGTGTATGCTTCTGAAAAGAAATGAAAAAACATTTCTAATTCGGGTACTCTACCTTCTCGCAATTAAAACATTAATTTACTTGAGACACTGCTTCTCTAAAACAACCATGTTTTCAAAATTGACACTCCATGGAATTTGCTAGGAACAGCTGAAGGCATAGGGAGAGACACAGCTTCAGTGAAAAGATTACAGTTCCGGAGCTAACGTGGGAGAACCAGTAAGCTCAGGGTTGAGCCTTTCTCCTCCGCATCCACACCTCTGATTTTAGTTTGGCCCTGAATACTCCTTCCCCCTTCCCCTTCCCTTTTTTCTTTTTCTATTTGCTGTTGGGTAGAATATTAAGTCATAGGGAGAGAGAGCAGTCTGATCTTACCAAGGAAGTTGTTTTTCTCAAGTCCTTTCCTTCTCAAGTGGGTTCCCAGCCCAACCTTAGTGTGATCTAAAGCTTCTCACTTCTGGTGACTCACCAAGGTCCAAAGTCTGCCACAGCACTACCTGAATGCTTGACTCACCCAGAAATCCACTTGTTATTGGAACTCTTTTCTTCTTCCGCTCATATAAAAAATGGGATTTAGAAATGCTGAAGCAATAACTACATGAAGAAATAAAGGACTTGTACCTGGGACTTCATTGCTATCATCACTTCCTTTCTCTCTCTCCTTCATTTACATAAAATTTCAAGCGTCCCAAAGAAGCTAATGAAAACTTGGCACATAAGTGTTTTTCTAAAAATACCCAAAAGTGACAACTTTCAAAAAACAATGATCTCTTTCCCATCATTGATATATTAAGAACAGAAGGAATGCATTCATAATCTTGTTAGATAATCACAGATATACAGTAAGTAATAGCTACTAAAGACGATATTTTTTTATGGGATGTGCTTCAATACACAATTCAGAACTACTTAGGATTGAGGCAGGATTGCTTCTCAGTTGGAAAAAAAATTCGGAAAGGTATTTTTGAACTTTTTAGTAGGTGATAATCCAGTAATTCTGAGAAACATTTTACAGGCATATAGAACAATTTACTATGGTACTTGCAAATGGATTATTAATACTCATAAGTCAGTAGTCTTGACCTTTCCAAATGTCACTGTTTTGCTGAAACTAGAACTTAAAAATAAAATATTATGAGATTTACCTTAAAATTTTTAGGTGAATGAGATAGCAAATTAATGAATTATTTAAATATAAGACATATTTATTCTGATTATGGGCATGAATGAGAAGGAATTTGTTGTTTCATTGCCAGGGACTTGGACTGCACACACACACACAAATTCTGCCCCTGTGTCTTATAAATTCTAGATGGCAACAGGATGGCAAGAAGGAAAGAAAAAACTACAGAGTCTTCCTTTATTTATCTTAACTCTTGACCTTACATGTTGGAAAGGTGAAGGATAATTGTGGCCAGTGTTTCTTCAATTCTATAGCCTTCTGGAACAGACAACATCAATTTCATAGCAATGTCATCACCGTTTATTCCCATCACAGTGGGCTGCTTGCCTGATGAAAACATAATTGGAAAAAAGTTCTTCTTATGTGCATTGTAAACCATCTGCCATATTCAGGTTTTACAATATGTAGCAAACTCAAAAAGAAAAGAAAAAAAATAGAAACAGAAGTGTTAGGGACAGTATCAGCATCTAAGAGCTACAAAGAGATGATATTATTAGGGAAAGAAAGATACGCAAAAACTGACAGCCTATGAATATGCAAAAATACATATCACTGCAAAGACACATGAATTTTCATTGCTTTCCACATCTTCCTCTGTGTGCTTTAATATATTCCCAATCTAGCAAGGAATGATTTACTTACATTAATTTATTAACAACCCCATAGTGTTATGTGCCAAATCTGTCCTAAGTGCTTTATAAATATTAAATCACCAAGTTCGCATAACAACCAATTTTCTGCAGTGAGCACTGTTATCATGCCCATTTCACAGATGAGAGAAACTGAGAGGAAGAGAGGATTGAAACTGAGGCAGTCTGTAGATGGGTCTCCACTCCTACCGTGACATGGTTGGTGCTGGTGACTGCTTGTCGCCTCTGCCAAAATAATCATAAAAATTTCTCTAAAATGTAAGTAACTAAAAAAATGAGGATTATATTCTACGATTAATTTCAAAGTTAGCACTGACATCCAAATTCACATTCTCATATTGGTAGCTCATGGAATATGTGTTTTCTTTCCTGAAAAGCTTTCCTATAAAACATAGGTCAATGTTTCCTACAAAACATTGTCTTTCCTATACAAGACAAAAGATGCTTTCATTTCACTGCTGATGAATACAGTGATTCAATCCACTAAAAATATATACATATGTGTTTTATTTATATATACTTAACAAGTGCCACCTCTCATACATAAATTTTCTATATGTAGGAAATACAAAGGTAGGAAAATAAAATCACTATAATTTTTCCCTTCCCCTCCAAAAGATGATTGATTATTTTGGGTGAGGAGCTAGGTATAAGAATCAATAACACCCTCCCCTCACACACAAAAAAAGTAGGAGAAAGTAGGGAATAAATAAAACTGAGACAAAGAAATTAGTTGGTATCTCCCACAGGGAACTACAATATGTACTAAAGAAGTCATATCATTTTTCAGTGTCTGTGAAAGAATGGAAAGAAACCAAAATTGCTTCCTTATGTATTTTGTTTCATACCAAATAATGAATTGATGTTCAATGACTTTGATATGTTCCCTCGTTAAACAACCACATTCCAGGAGCTCCACACTTCTTACTCTCTCTCTTTTTTTAATCCCTGAATATTCATTTGAAAATTAAGTTAGAGCCCTCATTATACTTGCTTCTTTATCCACTGAAAATTTTTAACACATTATGAAAATTAATTAATATTTTACTGCAATTTTTTTTCATTACAAAGTCAGAGTATTAACATTTATTAAAGTGTCATGATTTTGTGGGGAGGGATAAAATACAAACTGGACATTTGGGAAAAATAATTTTGAGCTAATTTGACTTGGGGAGGAGGAAAGACTCAGTACCCTACAGGAGACGATAAGCTCCAGGAAGGCAGAATCTGCACTGATTCGGAACTTGGTAGGAAATGGAACACCCAGAAGATTTAAACCCTACTTAAAAGAAGAAGGAAAATGTATATTAGCAATTTTTTGTTGTTGCTAGTCCTCACCTGAGAATATTTTTTCCATTAATTTTTTTTAAAGAGAGAGAGTGAAAGGAAGGGAGAAGACACACAGAGAGAAACATCGGTGTGAGAGAGACATATCCATTGGTTGCCTCCTCCATGCACCCCAACCAGGGTGGGGATTAAGCCTACAATGACGTATATGCCCTTGACCAGAATCAAATCTGCAACCCTTCAGTCACAGGGCAACGCTCTAACCATAGAGCACCGGTAAGGGCAAGCAATTTTTAAACAGTATGTCATTCCAATATTTCTGCATGTGAATAAATGCTTTTGCAGACCTCAGATGAACTGCTAATCATAGATTACACTACCTGCCACCCACACATAGCACGCACACCTAATTATTCATGAATTACACTTCCTTCTCCTTTCATTTCAGACCTCATTTCTCTTTTCTACATCTCATTACACATACACCCACCCCTGAAGAAAGACATATCCTTTTCCAATCTATAATAATACCAAGTTTCTCATAAGATCTTCTCTCTTATTCTAAAGTTGTACCCGAGAATTACCCTCCTGTTTCCTACCTGGCTCCCATTAAAATTTATTCTGTTCACTAGTCCAGCCCCACCTGCCCAAAGATTCCTGGGGTCCTCACTCAGTCCTCTGCTGTCTTCTAGAAATAGAAGAAAGCACAGTGGGGCAGCAGGTGGGGAGGAAAAGATAAGGAGGCCTGGGCACCCCCAGATGGAAACCTATTATGCATTCAGAAACATTTCAAATCCACCCAGTGCCTACCCATCTGTTTCATT
Organism: Myotis nattereri; assembly: GCF_964212035.1. Classification (NCBI taxonomy): domain Eukaryota; kingdom Metazoa; phylum Chordata; class Mammalia; order Chiroptera; family Vespertilionidae; genus Myotis; species Myotis nattereri. The sequence continues at coordinate 59,995,025 of NC_138080.1, read as the reverse complement.
TTTTTCCCTTTTCTCCCCCCTTGATTTTTCATTTTGACCCTACACCTTGACTTCTCACCCCACCAACCCGGTTAACCTCAGTAAGTTTTGATTTGGTCATGTAGAGGAAAATAGCTAACCATTATTCACATATACTGATTAACATTTATGTTTAAAGTAGGCCGACAATAATTATACATAATCATAAAATGCCTAAGAATCTTTGTTGTGAGTTTTATTTAATAACAATACTCTATTCTTATCACATGCGCTCAGTCTTTATATATTCTTACATAAGTAGCAAAATCAATTCCTCTCAATAAAGAAAAAGTCATCAACAAAACAACAAGAAAGCCCACTACATGGGAGAACATATTTGCCAATGCTATCACTGATAAGGGTTTAACCTCCAACATTTATAAGGAACTCATACAACTCAACAAAAGGAAGATAAACAATCCAATCAAAAAATGGGCAAAGGACCTAAATAGACACCTTTCAAAAGAGGACATTCAGAAAGCCAAGAGACATATGAAAACATGCTCAAAGTGGCTAATCATCCGAGAGATGCAAATCAAAATAACAATGAGGTACCATCTCACACCTGTCAGAATGGCTATCATCAACAAATCAACAAAGGACAAGTGCTGGAGAGGATGTGGAGAAAAAGGAATACTCTTGCACTGCTGGTGGGAATGCAGACTGGTGCAGCCACTATGGAAGACAGTATGCAGTTTCCTCAAAAAACTAAAAATGGAACTCCCATTTGACCCTGTGATCCCACTTCTAGGAATATATCCCAAGAAACCAGAAACACCAATCAGAAAGGATATATGCACCCCTATGTTCATAGCAGCACAATTCACCATAGCTAAGATCTGGAAACAGCCTAAGTGCCCATCTGTAGATGAATGGATTAGAAAACTGTGGTACATCTACACGATGGAATACTATGCTGCTGTAAAAAAGAAGGAACTCTTACCATTTGCAACAGCATGGATGGAACTGGAGAGCATTATGCTAAGTGAAAGAAGCCAGTCAATGAAGGAAAAATACCACATGATGTCACTCATTTCTGGATAATAAAGACCATTTTAAATTTATGAACAAAAATAGATACAGAGGCAGAGCTGCCTCGAACAGACTGTCAAACTACAGCAGGAAGGCCGGGGAGGGTCGGGGGATGGGGGGGTGGGGTAAGAGATCAACCGAAGGACTTGTTTGCATGCATATAAGCATAACCAATGGACACAAGACACTGGGGGGTAGGGGAGGCCAGAGGATTGTCAAGGGTGGGGGGGAAAAAAAGGCCACATATGTAATACTCTTTGTAATACTTTAAGCAATAAAAAAAAAAGAAAGAAAAAAGAATAAAGAAAAAGTCAAAGATGTATTGTTTCACACCTTTCTAGAGATTGCAAACACAAGTCTGTGGAAAGGGAAGTTTTATTAACAGCCATGGGATTAAATAAAATAATAATTTGATGGTTTTGGCAAAGAGTATGGCAAAAAGGTAATTCAAATCAGATTTTCCCAAAAGTAAAGGAAACACTAGAAAGCTAAAGGAAACATAGACCTATATTTTAGCCAAATGATACATTTAAAGGCAATGTTGATCAATAGTGCTTAATTGTGCCTGATATATGGAAAGCATGCAGGAAATATTAATTGAATAAATGAGTGAATGAATTGCTTTTCAGGTTTATACCAGGCTGTTAAAATAAACTTGAAAATAATTAGCCATTTTCTACATTCTTCAGTTGCTTATCACTGCTTTGCAGTCAGTCAACACTAAAGGTTTACTTTTCTTGGATTGTCAGTAGTAGGTCCCATTTAATTTTATCTTCTGTTTCCAAAGCCCTTTCGGTCTTTGAAGATTGCCTGTCATACTTCCCTGTTGTGGAATTTAATTAGGTCTATAAAACTCCATATCACTGGCACATAGAGTGATGGAATTCCACTCAATAGCTGGAGTGGTAAGGGAAGGAGGCTGCCTTGTCTCCGGAGTGGTCTGGGCATTGGAAGGCCTGAGAGCAAGATGTACCTAACAGACAAGCTCTGAGCTATCTCCACTCCTTAGGGTTTCTCCAGTAATAAGTGAGAAGTTACACTGATGCTCGTATAGCAATGGGGTATTCAACCTCTTAGCGATACTAAGGAGTTGATGGGAAGTTGGAAAGACATCAAAATAGAACATTGTTTCTCACAATTAAAACACTGTATTCCAGCAAAAGCACAAATAGTGAGAAATGTGCATGTGGTTATTATTTACACAGGAATGTCTGCTCCTCTACTTGTAGGATTAGAATGGATACAGAGAAAGAAGCAAGCATTTAAGTGATTTGAGATTTTTTTAAAGTATGACATTTTTTATCTGGATGAGTGTTCCAGCTCCTCCTCTTATTAACTCTCTCGGACTAGATTCTTACACTTCCTGTACCTGTGCCTCTCTTTTCTCCATTGTAAAATGTGAGGAAATAATGCTTACCCTCCAGGTTTGTAAGTCCCACGGTTGGCACTTAGAAAATATTCAGTGAATGGCTGGCAAGCATTGAACAGGTACTCAATAAAAGCACATATATATATGTATACATACATACACATTTGTATATATTATATAGTTACATATCATATATAATATGCTACATAATATGATATACACTATTATTATATTGTATTACATATTATGTATTATATAATTACTATATGAGATAATACATTATAATGATATAGTATATATTATATATGTGTGTTATATTATACTAGAGGCCCAGTGCACAAATATTTGTGCACTCGGGGGAGGTCCCTCAGCCCAGCCTGTGCCCTCTTGCAGTCTGGGACCCCTTGGGGGATGACCACCTTCTGGCTTAGGCCTGCTCCCTAGGGGATTGGGCCTAAGCTGACAGTCAGACATCCCTCTGGCAGCCCAGGAGCCCTCAGGGGATGTCCACTTGCAAGCAGGGAGCAGGCCTAAGCTGCAGTCAGACATCCTTAGCGCTGCTGAGGAGGCAGGAGAGGCTCCCACCACCACCGCTGTACTGGCAGCTGTCAGCTTGGCTTGTGGCTGAGCAGAGCTCCCCCTGTGGGAGCACACTGACCACCAGGGGGCAGCTCCTGCATTGAGCGCCAGTTCCGTGGAGGTCAGTGTGTGTCATAGTAACCATTCATTCCCAGTCATTCTGCTGTTGGGGTCAATTTGCATATTACCCTTTTATTACATAGGATAGAGGCCTGGTGCATGGGTGGGGTCTGGCTGGTTTTCCCTGAAGGGTGTCCTGGATCAGGGTGGGGGTCCCGCTGGGGTGCCTGGACAGCCTGGGTGAGGGGCTGAGGGCCGTTTGCAGGCTGGCCATACCCCCTTCAGGGAGGGGGATCCTGCTGGGGTACCTGGCCAGCCTGGGTGAGTGGCTGATGGCTGTTTGCAGGCTGGCCACAGCCCCTTCAGGGTGGGGGTCCCCCTGGGGTGCCTGGCCAGCCTGGGTGAGGGGCTGATGGCTGTTTGTAGGCTGGCCACTGCCCCCAGCCACCCAAGATCCCAGTGGAGGCTGGCTAGAAGCAGGTATCTGGGATTTATTTATCTTCTATAATTGAAAATTTATTGCCTTGAGCGGAGGCCACAGCCAGCCAGGGCAGGCGGGAAGCTTGGCTTCCTCCATCGCCAGGGCAGCCAAGCCTCCTGCTTGCTCCAGCTCTGTGGCTGCATATAGTCACTCTGATTGGCTGGTGGGCGTGGCTTGGGGCATAGCAGAGGTGCGCTCAATTTGCATGATTCTTGTTTATTAGATTAGATATTTATAGATTATATATAATGTATATATGCTTATATATACAGTTGATTCTTGAATAATGTCAGGGTTGGGACACTATCACCCCACACAGTAGAAAACCCATGCATAACTTTTGGATCCCCAAAAACATAACTACTATTAGCCTACTGTTGACCAGAAGCCTTACTGAGAGCATAAACAGGCAATGAACACATACTGTGTATATTATATGTATTATATACTGTATTCTTACAATAAAGTAAGCTGGAGAAAAGAGAATGTCATTAAGGAAATCATAAGAGTAAAATGCATTTACAGTGTTTATTGAAAAAAAATTGATGTTTAAGTGGACCCACATAGCTCTAAGTCAATTCCAGGGCCGACTGTATTTTAAAGAATTACAGTGTCAGGGAGGGCAGGTTGGTTTGGGTGGGGTAGACAGTTATGACGCCACATCCCCCACAACAGTCTCCACCTGCTGTAATCCTCACCCAAAGACTCCGACTGCTGCAGGAAGAAGGGAAATAGAAATACCAACCCCGGTACCAACCTCCTTATCACAGAAATGATGGCCAATAGTAAAGCCATTCTTCTGTCAGCTGGATCACGTGTCCCTTTTACTGCTCTCTGTATCCTCCTGCCGATGCCAGCGGAGGATTGCATATTTATGGGCTGGTGACTAGAAGTGGGGAGATGGCTCCACGGGATGGCCGGCCAAGCACATACGTGGAAACTTGAAGAACAATTAACTGTTATATCTGGAGAACGTGATAAAAGTCCACCCACAGAGAGCCCACAGGGAATGGGGATTCAGAAATGGCTTCTTCAGTCTGGCTGGAACAAACTTTCCCACACAGCCACAGCCTCCCGTGGCCCTTCCTCCTTCAGAGTCCTGGGCATTATTTTCTCCTGCATGTGGACCTACTGAGCAGGCGTTCCTGACATTAAATCCTGCCTCTACAGTGACTCTCAACCCTACCCTGGCTGGAGAAAGTGACTTAAAGCACAGAAAGGAGAGTAGCACCGAGATACCATGTTCTCATGTCATCTTCTGTTGTGCTGTCACTGGGGACAGAAAATCGCCAATGTATCAACAGAGTGCTTCTCAAACTTGTCAGGATTCAGCTTAAATAGCCTCTCCTTGATAAAGGCTTCCCTAACTCTTTGAATCAGAATTTAGTGAGCTTCCTCATACCCTCAAATAACCAGCACAGGCTGCTTATATAGCACTTACTGCAACATGCTGGGAAACGTTTTGTATGTTCATTTGTACAGCAGTCCCCTGCCTTCAGTTGTGTAGCTCCCTGGACATTAGGGAAATGACACTCATTGTGATCCCTGATGGCACTGGCTCCAGACAGGCAGGATCCATTAAGTGTCAGGTTGCTCGATGAATGAATGAATAAATGAATGAATGAATAACTAGAAATGCAGATTTGGTGGAAACCAGAACACAGTTTCCCTATGTGACATCTGACTAGCCCTGAGAGCTTCAAGCTCTTCAACAAAAGCCTGTTAATCCTTAATTTGGCTGAAAAAAACTTTAAACTCTGATAAGGGTCAAAAGAAGAGAAATTTGCTGTGAAATACCGTTTCCCTTAGGAAGTGTTAGCCTCATTATTTTGGCTCTCGGTTCAGCCCCAGATCCCACTTGACCCACAGTATAGCAGAATCATTATGAGAGGCCAAACGAAAGGGAACAGTATAAAAAGAAAAAGAGAGAAGAGAAAACAAGGAAAATTTTTATTGGACAGAAAGAATAGGTGGATTTACTCAAGGAGAAAATCAAAATGAGAATTATAGTAACTTTAAAAAAAGCTGCAGAGGATTTTGAAAACCTACTTGAAAGTAACAGATGAGATGACGAAGGCCCAGAGTGGACTGGGAACCGACCAAGATTAATGAACTGAATCAGGGTTTTCTATCAACCATCTATTTTCTCCACTGTATCGCACTGCCTTTCTAATACATTTCTATTGCTGCTACGTTATGAATTTAAAAGTTCTACAGTAAAAAATAATAACATAAACATATAATCTATAATAACAAAAGCATAATATGCTAATTAGAACAGATGTCCTTCTGGATGAAGCCGGGGTTGCGAGGGAAGCCCAGGTCCTGGGTGTCTGCCAGTGGCCAGAGGGAAGCCCAGGTCCCGGGTGGCAGAGGGAAACCAGTTCCGGCAGCCGGGGGAAGGAAGGCCTACTCTTGCACGAATTTCGTGCATCAGGCCTCTAGTAATAATATAAACACCTCTGAGTCCCTAGTTCCTCATCAAAAATGTGAAATGGTCACAATAGCTGATTCATAGAGTCTTTGTCAGTATTACATAAAATGAGTGTAAAGTGCTTAGGGCAGAGATGGCATATGAAAGCACTCCATAAATATTACTGGTATTAGCAACTATCATCTGCTTCAAACTCATGTCCATTTCAGTGCAGTTCTTCCAGGAAAAGCTGGCATGAAAAAAGAACTAGTACAAGCATGACATAGTGGATGCCATGTCACGAAACTGAAGCCAATGATAATTTGACCATTACACCCTTGACCCTGTGGTTGCTATTATGCATAACTGACCTAGTTGCTCCAATAATTCAAGGTGCTGTATGCAAAAGTACATATTGTGTGTGTCCAGGTTACATTTAAGAAACTGAATCTCTGCCTGTGCCATTTCGTTGCTGTTACAAATGCACTCAGTTGCAGAGTAAGAGCTCAAATGCTTTTTAACTGGCCTGGACACCATTTATGACTCCCTAGTGGTCCACAGGTAACAGCTACATTTCCACTCAATGACCAGCTGGGGCAAATTTGTTTATTTAACAAATATTTATTGAGCTTCTGCCCTGGCCAGTGTGGCTCAGTTAGTTGAGCGTCATCCCATACACCAAGTGGTCCAGGTTCCATTCCTGGTCGGGGCACATGCCTGGGTTTCGGGCTCAATCCCCACTAGGGATCATACAGGAGGCAGCCAATAGATATTTCTATCATTGATGTTTCTCTCTCTTCCTCTCTCTGTCTCTCTCTAAAATCAATAAAAACATATTATATATATATATATATATATATATATATATATATATATATATATATATAGCGCTTCTAATATGTGCCAGGCATTTGCTTGGTGTTAGGATACAGCAGTGAACAAAGCAGGCTAAAATCCCTGACATATTAGAACTTCATTGTAGCAGAAGAATGACCCAGAATGTAAAGGGCAGAAATAAACATGTTTAACCTTTGGAATTGCCATCTATGAAGCTCAAAGGTAAGCTGCCCTTATATTGGAAATAAAGGGATTTTTAATAAAAATTTTACTTTTGTCTGGCCGGTGTTCTCAGTGGTTGAGCATTGACCTATGAACCAAGAGGTCACTGGTTCAAATTCTGGTTAGGGCACATGCCCGGGTTGCAGGCCTGATCCCCAATAAGGGGCGTGCAGGAGACAGCGGATCCATGATTCTCTCTCATCAGTGATGTTTCTACCTCTCTCTTCCTCTCTGAAATAATAACAACATATATTTTTTTAGATTTTCTTTTACCTTGACGCTGTGCACACTATCTAGTAAGATCTTAGGCTTCTCCATTATGACCAATTATGTTACCTGAGATGCCTTTAACTTTATTTGCATAAGGAATACCAGATGAGAATAATACATCAAAAGAAATAATATGAGAAAAGTCTGCTGGGAATGAGGATAATAATTATAGATTAACTTAAATCAGAAATACCAAAGCTTTAAAAGGAATGTATAAATCATGTCACCAAGGGAAAGCAAAAGGCACAAAAGTCACTTCTAGGGCCAACTCACCTAATCTCCAACATGCCCACCTTCCTCTCTGACTTGGCTGTCTCCACTTTTAAACCTAAGCAGCACTTGTAGTTTGGGATCACACTCAAGGCTTGGCAATGCAAAATGTCACCTCCTCCCTCCACACCTGTTGCCACGGAAATAGCAAATCCAAATCCAGACTCTAAACATAAGGAACAATTCAAACATAACATGCTTTCTTTTTTAATCTGGCTGTATGGAATTTAATAAAACACTGCCTATTTTATTATTTATAAAATTTTGTGCCACCTTTATATCCTGTAAGCTTTATAATAAATGCACGCATCTGTATCTATTTATGCATACATGTGCATACACAACATATACTATATATACACACATGTATGTGTGTGGGAGGCTGAGCAGCCATTAGGTGCTGTTTGAACAGAACACTGCTGTTTGGAATGGCAAGATGGATGCCAGCACAGGAACAGAGAGAAAAAAAAAGACAGGAAAACTGCAATAGAGCATCCTAAGTGGTATGGCAAGGTTTGCCATCCTTGGTGATGAAGGGCATGGAATTGGATACCTAATCCAGCCTTAGACAAAAGAATGGTCGGGGAAGGCATCCCAGAAAAAGTACCACCTGGACCAGTTTTGATTGATAGAAGCTAGCCAAAAGAATGTCTGGGGTGGGGGGACATGCAAAGGCAGATGATATAAGAGAATGTGTGATACTGTGAAAAACTAAGAAGTTGTTCAGAACACCCTGAGGGGAGCATGTATTTGAGGCAGAAATAAGCAACTGTCCCTTTCTATTTCTATTCATTGTGACCATGGGCCACACCACTATGTAGTTTGCATGCCCCAGAGTACATGACAGGGTGCCTTATGCATCATAAATATTCAATAAATGCTCTAAGAATTAAATAGCTGGTATTCAGTAACACTTGGCCAAGTAAGAGTAAAACCCAATAATAAAAATTCCATTTAATACTTAGTTTTTATATATTCTCACCCTCTATTTTAATTTCTCACTGGAAAGAAAACAGAGAATGTAGGAAGAGCATGTTGCATATTTCTTAGCCCTGTTTATCATTAACTAGAAAGTCCTGCTAGATCTTGAAAGTCCAATTAGTAACTTTACAAAACTATCTCATTACAGGCATGCGTGGGTCACCTCCTAGTACTGCTCTTGGTGATTTTAGTTCAACTGCCCAAATTATAGTCAAGGATAGCCACCATAAAAAATTCCCATTAAGAATTGTGTTTTCCCTGCAGGTTGGAAAAACAAGAAATATACACGCATTTAGATTTAACAGAGAAATATCAATATAAAAAAAGTCTCTCTCAGTGTTTGGTTATACAGAAAGGAGGTCCATTCAGAAGGTAGTGGCAATTTCCAAAGTAACCCCTCACAGTAGTATTTGTTATTTGGATGAAGCCGTGTTTTGTCTTTTTATGAAATGGTACATCTACCTCTTAGGAGCTGACTCAAAGCCACTAAACTCGTGAGCCTGATGAAAACCAGAATGACAATCTCGTGTGTGTGTGTGTGTGTGTGTGTGTGTGTGTGTGTGTGTTTCACTAAAATTTTACTTATAAAAATAGGTTGGCAGGCCAAATTTGGCTCATGGGCCATTGTTTGTCCAGCCCCGACAAACTTTTACATTGTATACATGGTAAAACCATGCAAAATAGAAAAATATATTGTCGATAAATTTAGTAAGTAAGGATAACTAGCATTGCTTGAGTCAAAGAACATTTAAGTTAGACAGACATGTTACAATTACACTCACTTTGTCCTTTGTAACGAAAGCATAGATAGTACAAAAATAGTATGAAGTGGACAAGAACCTGAAACTAGTTTATTCAAAACCTTCTTCAATTAACCACTATACTGCAAAGGATTTTTGAAATAATTACGTTTTTATTGATTTCAGAGAGGGAAAGAATGATAGAAACGTCAATGATGAGAATCATTGATCGACTGCCTCCTGCATGCCCTCTACTGGGGATTGAGCCCAGAACCCAGGCATGTGTCCTGACTGGGAATCAACTGTGATCTCCTGGTTCATGGGTCATCACTCAACCACTGAGCCACACTGGCTGGGTTACAAGTGATTTTTAATTCTGGTAGCTATGGGCTATGAATTTCCTTTGAGAAAAAACTTTGACTTATCACTAATATTAATATATAACATTATTTTAAAATTTCTGCAATAGAAAATTGAAATTTTAATCTTTGCGGTGACAAAAACATATATAAGAAAATTTAACATTTTACAAATTTGGGTTTTACTAAATTTTTGATGATTTTTTGTTTTATAAAACAGTGACCACAATATAATAATTGTTTAAATATATGTGTAACATAAAATACTAATGTATTTGTTTTTCATTGCAGCCTTAAAAAAATAGCATACATTTAATGGCTTAAAATAACACTCATATATCATCTCATAGTTCTATAGGTCAGAAGTGTTATTACAGCATATCTCAGTTGGTTCCACTGCTTAAAATTTCACAAGGCAGAATGATAATCTCTTAATCTATAAGGAGAACTATAATGATTTCCCCAGTAATCAAACATCCCCGTATGATCAATAATATTCAGAATGCTTACTTATTTATAATGACAAATTGCTACCATGTGGCCTAGAATCTTAACATTGGTTTAACCAGTGAATTATTTCCCTATAGAGAGGCCTATTTGTGAAACCAAGTATATTAGTTATCTATTGCTGTGTAATAACATTACCACAAATGTAGTGACTTTAAAAAACACACATTTATTACCTCACAGTTTCAATGGGTCAGGAATCCTGGAAAACTTTAGCTGTGTCCTCTGCCTAGAGTCTCACAAGATTGTAAACAGGATGTTGGCCAGAGACATGGTCTCATCTGAGGCTTGACTGGGAATGGATCCCTTCCAAGAAACTGAGGCAGAATTCAGTTTCTTGTGAAATGGAGCACTTTGGTTGAGGCATGATGGCTTTACCATCTTTTTGGTGGTTGGCCCGAGGCTGTCCTCAGCTACCAGAGGTCACCTGCAATTCCTCGCCATGTGGGGTTCAATCCAACATGCTGCCTACTTTCTCAAAGGAGACTCTAGCAGGATGGATGCTATAACCTCATGTAACATAAATACAATATTGCATAGCCTATTACTACATGTAATAGGAGTGTATATCCTGTCACCTCTGCAATGTTTATTGGTTAGAAACAAGACACAGATCCCATGCAAACTCTAAGAAAGGAGATCTCACAGGTGTATGAACACGTGGTGGAGAGTGACAAGGGCCTTCTTAAAGGTTTGTTTGCTATACCACATAGTAATGTCTGTTTTGTGAATGATACAAGAATCAAATACATCAGAGCAAGACAGACTAATGAATCCATTCGTCTCCATCACAGACAGTCTTGCCAACAAGATGAGAATATACAGCATCTATGGGCTCTTCTTCCCTGAGTGATAAACAGGTATTGACAAGGTTTATGTTAGTGACTATCCAATCTTGATCACTGGATGTCCAACTTTCCTCTGATTCTTAGATGCTACATCAATTTGCTAAGGTTACCTAATAAAATATCACAGACTGGGGAACTTAAAGAACAGAAATGTATTCTTCACAGTTCTGTAGGCTAGAAGTGCAATATATCAAGGTGTTGGCAGGTTTGGTTTCTCCTATGGCCTTCGTCCTTGGCTTGTAGATGGCCATTCTCTCCCTGCCTTCTCACATGGTCTTTCCTCTGTGCACATGCTGTCTTTTAGAAATGTGGCAACACCAATAAGCTTACAATTGGATCTCACTTGTCTGTTACCTCTTTTAAATTATTTTCCCATCTTGAACTGGGATCCATTGAGTTTTTGTGTGAAACTTTAACTCTCAGAGAGAAATTATGTTCCTCTTAAGTTCCCAAGGAATTTGTGACTGTGGACCCCTAAAACAGAAAAGTAAACATGCCTTCATTTTGTGATCTATCCCTACCAAAAAGACAAACACACACAAACAGTAAGTGCAGCTTTACTAAACCCAATGACACTGTATTGACCATCTGCCTCAATTCATCCAACACAATTTATTGAGTCCCTGAAACCAAGCTACATGCTCTCTGCATTCACAGAGCCAACATTTAAGTGGAAAACACTGGGTAGTGGAGGAGGGGGAAGGCAGATAATAAAAAAGCAAGCAGATAAACACACATCACATTTGTAATATGAATATGAAAGGGGATAAATGCTAGGAAGGGGCTATGAATGTGAATGGCAATTAAATGTGAATGCTGGCCAGTTAGGGGAGGAGAAACCCACCTTATATTGAAGGGTGAGGGATTTCACTGGAGGCCATAGGATAAGGAACAACTAACCAGGTAAAGAGGGAAGAAAAAGTGATTCCAAACCAGACACCAGCAAATGCAAAGCCCCTCAAAGCTGTGTTTGAGGCCCTGAAGAGAATACGGAAAGCAATAGGGACAGGGATGAAGAATCCAGCTCTTGCTTACGCTGTCTAGTAGATGACACGCACAAGCATCGGGGTCAAGAAAGCAAAGGGCCTGGGTGCGGATGGAATGTTTGGGGTCCAATCCCATCTCTGCTGCTTACTGGCTGTGTTAACTAAGATGCTTTCCAATCTCAAAAGCAGTAAGGGGTTGTTGCATCTGCAGGTTGCAAAGACTCCATGAGTTAATGTGACACACTTGGTGTCTGGCAAATAGTCTGTGTTGAGCAAATATCAGCTATTCTTACATGAAACAAGCCCAATATCCTACTGTCTCTCTTTATGTTACTTCCTGTATTAAACCTGCATCTGAAGAACTTCTAACAGTCACAGAGTTGCTGTGTTTTATTATTAAGGATCTCTAATTTAGAGATATAGTTAATTTGGGGAAGATTGAGACTTAAAGGCATCATCTGAGAGCTGTGGTTAAAATCCAGATGTTAATTCTGTCAAGAAAAAAGGTCCCAGTGCAGGTCACAAAGAATGTGTTTAAGTAGTCCATTATTTTGTTCAAATATTAAAAGACAAAAATATGTGTTAAGAATTCAATTTCTCCCTTTAGTTCTCCCCTGGCCCCAAAAATGACTGAAATATTTTGGTAGCTTAGAGAAAGCAGAATATGTTCCATTTTATGGGATAAAGTTAAACCACAGAGAGAGATATGTTAAACAAATTGGGTCAAAATAATTTAATCCACCCTTCACACATTTTCAACTTCTGGGCAGATTAGAAGGTACTGTTTCATAATTCAGCAGATGTGATACATTCACTGTATGTGGGATTTCTGTTATTATATGGCCCAGCTTCAGGATAATTCCGAAATCACAGTATGCATAGGACTCATCCTTAGATCAAAGAGGAATTCAGGACTCTTTTCTTTCACTTCATCACTATGAGATTTCTGGAAAAAAAAATACATCTGAAATAAGTGTAGAATGTGGGATAGAAGGGGCAGAGAGTGGCATGTCTTTTCATTATTTGGGGTACAAAGAAAAGAACCGAAGAAAAGAGAGCTGAGAAAAACCAATCACGTTTAGAAAAATATACTTTTGTTTACCCTGGAAAAAAAGCATATGAAATCTGGGAGGACAAAAATAACATTTTATATTCCTCAAAGAGCTTTAGGGACTTTTTCTCCAAGTTTTATATTGAGAAGGAAAAAAAAAGAGCACCCAAGTATTTCTACACCACAGTTATCTCTCAGATCCAGCTTCCCCAGTCCTATTGGAAATCAAGGGCAAGCAAACAAACTACCCAACTTCCTGTCAGGTTAAAAGCTTATTGATCAACATGCTATCTTCCAAATTACCAAGGTCAGCAGACGACAATTCTCCACCAACTCTGGGTTACAAAAAAAAAAAAAAAAAAAAATACTAGTTCTGTTCTTTCCATCATAAATAGTTCCCATAATTCATCTTCCTTCTGATTACCCAATGGGAAAACAGACCATGAGAATTATTCCAAAAGGGGCATCAGTGCAGGCGTATTGTTCTTTGTATGAGATGAACCCAGAGTCCTGCAACCATGTGACTCCTGCAGCAGCTGAGCCTGGATCAACAGGGGTTGAAGAAGGTGCCGTGCAGTGGATGCTACTTGGAAATTGCTACAGGTAATGGCTGGCGTGAGAGATGCTCGCCGTCTTTTGCCATTGTGTTAAATTGAAAGAGTATTACTTATGCCAAGGAAAAAGCCTACTTTCAAAACATAAAAAGATATGCTACAGCTGTGCATTGTGGGAGCCAGCGACCGCTGTATTATCAGGCAATTTGGCACGTGCGTGTGGTACATGCTGCTCCTCTTCCCAAACACGTTAACCTGCTGCTGCCAATGTGTTCTTACGGCAGAGGCCCTGGCGGCCCTGAATGCCTTCTCCACGCATTTCCCTAATCTGCTGGAAACAGAAACATCTAAGCGTTAGGAAAATAAACCTATTCATGGATGGCTACAGGTTGTGCACAACTGATGTCAGAAAATTATAAATTTGTTGTGAAGGCCTGAGACTGGACCTGGGATTTGCACCTCACATTTATTAAAGCTGCCAAGTGAAACCACAAACATACAGGAGGAGAGAACGAAGCACAAGAACTGTCATTCGCTTTCCCTGGGTCTGCTCAAGTGGGTGGAAAGAGACCCAGGGACGCAGGGGCCTGTGCAACTGTAATGTGCTCAAACAATAGTTTGCCGTGTGTGTGGGAGAAGCTGGGCAGAAAAGAGGCCGCCTGAAATTTGTGTCATCCGGAACCAGAGACGTTCCAAAAAGAATTTTAATGACAGCGCTAGTTACTAACAGTCGCATAATCAATCCATAAAGAATATAGTCTGCCAAAGAGAAAAGGAGTTCTTTTGTAAAAAGCCTCTTTGATAATGAGCGTGGTGAGTGTGAAAACAAACCCTTTCTGAAACGGGCATGGGCTGGTTCACTTGTGGGAGGCCCGGTGCAGCTTCCCTACACGGCATCCTTTATACTCGTGGATCTGTGCCTGCTACTTACACATCGGGAAAAAGTCTACATCCCCCACAAGGTCCCTATAAAACTGAAATGAATGCTACAGTCGGCACCACCAGGCCACAACACGCCAAGGGCCTTCACTGGACATTTTGCTATTGATGTTCAGTCGATGCACATTTTCTCCCAACCAGAGATGAATTACCATTTATATTAGACGATACATATATGATGCACAGAATAAATTACCCAGATTGAGTCTCACTTTTACTAGTTTATTAGCTGTGTGCCCTTACCATGAACTTATCTAAGCCTCATTTTCTTTATCTGAGAAAACAGATATAAGAATAATATTGTACCTCTTACTTCCAAAGATCAAATTAAACACCCATGTACCCCCAGCTAGCCTCACCAACATTTTAATCTGAATGGGGTCATATTTATTTTGGGACCAAAATTACAATGATTCTGAGACCCTACCTGCCTAAACAGAAACTCTATCAGTGATTTTTGAGAGTCCCGAAAAGGGGCTTTATCAACTCAGTCATTCTCCCTCTCCTCTCCTGGTGCACTGAGCGTTCCTGCTCCCCAAATCCTGCTCAGAGAAGCGGGGAGGGGGGCTTCCCACCACACTGCAGAAGGAGCAGCTGTGGAGGATACCTTTGTTCTGGGCCCAGTGAGCTATCTACGGGTGCTTGTGAAGCTGCTGGTCCTCAACTTGCTGAAGCAAAGCTGGGTTCCCTGCAGGGCGAGGAAACGCGGTCCTGAGCTTTTCCTCTCCTTCCACAGGGCACTACCGCCTAGTCCCAGGAACTACATAGAGAAGAAGTGCTGGTCATCGTTTCCAACCATCTCTCTCCTCCATCCATCACCTCATACAAAACCTCTGTAAAGGTTCTCCAGACACAGAGCCCTGAGCAAAACCACAAATACACACAAATGCTGGTGATGACTGTAAGGTGGGCAGGATGTACAGACAGCACTGACACTCAGCTCAGCCAACTGAAAGGCCTATCTGTGTTTGGATGCATTCATTTATCCAGTAAATACTTCAGGGAGCAAGTTTCTTGGGTGAGATGGATTTATAGAGAGAAATCAAGATATAATATTATTTGTGTCATAGAGCAGCTTTCAAATCCACTCTTTTGGATAACCATTTCTTGGCTATCTTTTCTGGTTGTTTTCAGCTATTAACAATTGCATTGTTACTAGTAGATATTAAACCATTCTATTCTAGCTTTTAATCTCTTGGCTAAAGCTTCTCTTCATTACATAGTTCCATCTATTGCCTCAGCTCTCATTTCTTTGATCCTTTTCTTTATACCCAAAGTAATGAGAAGGCATGCCACTCTGGCCCTTCTGGCCCATATTCTAGACTTATTTCAGACGTATTTCTTCCAGAAAGTCTGACTTCAGAATTGAAGCCCTTAATTTTGCCTCTCACTAATGAATTACATATGTTATATCAGACATTTAGATATTATAATTCTGGCAGGCAAGAAAGGGGAGCAGTAACAGCCTAAAATACTATGTCAACATTGCTTCATTTTTATATCTTTGATGCTTAGCTGTAATGACTTTCCCATGTTTTTGTTGTTGTCATTATTTTGTCTTATTTGTAGTCTCCTTTAAGTGAAATGCCTATTTAGCTATATTTTTGCAATGATTAGTTGAAATTACATTTTAAGTCAGACTATGTGAGACTTGCCACATTACCTAATGTATGTGATGGGGAGATGAGTGTTGAGTCCTTGCTCTCCTGGTGGTATCTCCTCTCTCTGCCTAATACTTTCTAATTCTTGCTCTTAGTTAGTCCTAATGCAGTTAGTCCTTGGGCAGCTCCAACGAAGAGTCTCACTCAGCAGGCACCTTCCTGCTAACAGTTTCCACAGCTATGAATAACAGGTCAGTTACAGAAGTCCCCGAGGTGGTGAACTTTCCTAATCTGCCTTCTCCATACACACCCCTCCTTGGAAGTGTGCCCTGTGGAGAAAGGGCAGAGGTTTGTCAAAGTGCTTCTTATCATAGTATAATGGATTCTCCAGGAACAGCATGTATAGCTGAGCTACACTTAACGGGAATGCAGAACTTATGAATCAAGGTTGGATACTTTAAGAGGGGAAGGGAGAGCTATTTTTATTTTTACTCTGGGCCAGCAGACATAAACAAAGCTGTCCTGAACACACCTGGACATACAGTCATCCTAGTCATGGGAAACAATGAACTTGGCAAAGTACAGATGATTAGGCAGCCATTTGAGGGAGCTCTTTGCTTTCCCTATATTGGTCTTATACAGGTCACCTAGCAACACCCTCCCTGTTATAAATCCACCGTACTTCTTATGAAATGCCGAGCTTGATTCTTCTTCTTCTTTTTCTTTTTTTTTCAAAAATAGCCACAACAACTATCCCCATGCTTGTTGGCCATGTGATTCTGTCACTTTTTCCATTAAGAGATAGAATTTGTTTTTCCTTTTGCCCTCTCCTTGAGTTTGGGCTGGTCTGGTCACTTGCCTTGACCAACATTAGCATGTGGAGGAAGTGAGGTGATGTGATGTCTGGGGCCTAGGCCTCAAGAGATTTTGCAGCTTCCCCCTTGGCCCTCTGGGACTTGTGCCTGAGACCACCTTCCTGTGAGGAGGCTCAGAATGAACACATCAGCAGCCGAGCTGACCCGTCCAGCAGAGGCCAGCCTGCTTGACCTACCCATTGAATGACCGAGCCAGGAAAGACCAGCAGAATGCCTGCCAGGCAGCCCACTGAACTGTGAGAAGTAATGCATCACATTTTCTTTTAAGCCAGTACATCTGGGGTTGGCGTGTTATTCAACAGAGGACAACTGTAACACATACTGAAATTATTTTCCCCTCCAGAGCTTTCAGATACTTGCAGTTTAATACTTACAATAAAGCTATTTGGGATTTATCCAAGGCACCAAATTTTAAAGACCATGCAGGTTTTAAAACCACCACAATCAATAGCAAAGGCCCTCAGCTACCAGCTAAAGTAGCAAGCTCATCTAAGCCCTAACCCCAGTAAATGGTGGCACTGTCACCTCTTGGATATAAAGTAGACACCAATAAAGCAGGGGCTTAGTTTGTACCACGTCAGGGATCGCTCCCACTCATGCCTCTACAGGCTTCACAACGGCAAGGATTCAAGGGCATTATCTCTGCTTTTAGTTCTTGCCTCCGAAAATTACGACACCTCAGTTATCCTTAAACAAACAGCACATTTCCTGCCTGGGCTCCAGAGCCTCTGTTCATTCATTAAATTCTTCTATTATGATGAGCCAAGTATTGAGCTGGAGGAATTACATGATGTCATTCAAGCCTCACAACCTCAACAGGTAGGTGGCACTCGACAGAATACAGTCCTTGCTCCTGTTTCATCAAGTAGTAACTGAGAGGATCAGGGAGTTCAATTCCAGAACTACCTTATACCAAAACTTGTGGGACTTCCTGTTTCTTTGACTCTGTCTTGATGTCTAAATTAACTCGCTTCTGATTTCTTAAAAAGGCCTTTTCCTAGGCCCTACAGATTCCGAGATTCCACGCATGGGAGAACTTGTAAATCAACGGTGCCACCATTTACTGGGGTTAGGGCTGAGATGAGGCTGATGTCAGTTCTTAAACATTTCACAATAAATTTCATAAGCTTTTCATAGAACTTCAGAAGAAATAACAATTGAAGTAAATGTGCAAATTTAGATAACTGAGACTACACAGTGTTTCATGTGAATGACTCTTTGAACCCCTCAGAACTCACCTTTCCCCCAGATGATCCCCTCTGAGATAGGATTAAATTCTGGAAGGTGACTGTCAGCAGGCTTCAAAAGCAGATTTGCTGCCATAAAAATCCCTTTATCCATAAGCATCTTTCCTTTGGGGAAACTGAATGAATAGCATGATAAGTGTCATTTAAGAATCAGTGGTAACTCATTAACAATTTGTATTCCTGGTAAAATATCTACTATCTATTTCTAAGGTCACTGTGTCTTTTTCCGGAACACCAAGAGTTGTTAACAGGCAAAGCAATAAAGTACATAGGTACCACCATGCTTGAAACTCTCTTTTAGAAAAAGAATCTACAGTTTGATGAACAAATGCCCCTAACTCCACAGTAAATTTGTTCTAGATGTAAGTACAATTCTAATAAAATAAAATAAAATAAAATAAAATAAAATAAAATAAAATACCACCCTCCTACCTCAAGAAGAGCTAAACAACTTTAAAATATTAGATTGAAGCACAGCTGTTCAAATACATATTTTCAAATATTTTGGATCTTAAGAATGTTCACTCGAAGGAACTTTTCAATCTTTTCCCACGCAACATCCTGTCTGGCCTGGAAAGTGCGAAAATTCCTCAAGGAAGCTGCTGGCAATATATCTGTTTCATTAGTAAAGAGAACGCTGAAATCAGTTTACTCTGAACTCAGATCAAATTCTAAGTTGAGAAGGTCTAAAAATGACAATTTCAACTATCTAAGACATATGTATAAACCTTAAGTAAAAATCAGAGGCAAATTTTTAAAACATAAAGAAAACTGATGATTAAAATATGTTTAAATTATAGTTTTGCTTTTTATCTTATGACTAGAGGCCCAGTGCACAACATTCGTGCACTGGGGGATATGGGGGTCCCTCAGCCCAACCTGCACCCTCTCCAATCTGGGAGCCCTCAGGGGAGCCCTCTCCAATCCGGGAGTTTCTGTCTGTCTTTGCAATCATATGAGCGAATTGTCTGAGACCCCAACTCAGTTTGGTTTGTTGCTCACAGAATAGAGGCATTTTTTTCCCTTTGCTTCATTGGTGGAGATTTCCTGGAAGTTTTAGGACATCTTCCCTTTAATTTTTCCTAGACACTCTGACTTTACTTACATCTCTCACCTTTGCTTTCCCTCCACCCCCCACTGCAACAGTAACTTGCTCCAGGCTCACTTTGCTCTAGTGTCTAGGTAGGAGATCCGTCTGCCACTAGAACTACTATTCCCAGAATTCTGGGTGTTCCCTGCGCTCTTGGTTTTCCCTTCCTGCTCTGTCTCTGTCCCATGGCCTCCCACCCTGCCAAGTCCTCCAAGCCGCCAGCTCTCCCTCTCTGCTCTCCACCCAGTGGCTTACGGGGAGCGACCGAGGGAGCCACATCCCCCAAGCTGCTGGCTCTCCCACTCTGCTCTCCGCTTGGTGCCTGTGTATGCAAATTAACCCGCCATCTTTGTTGGGAAAATTTGCATACTCACTCCTGATTGGCTGGTGAGTGTAGTGGAGGGATGGTCAATTTACATGTTTCTCTTTTCTTATATAGGATAAGAGATTGTATACCCTAGGTAGAAAAGTTGGAAAATCTAAAAATATAAACAAATAAATAAATCTGAAATATAAATAAAGCTATATAATTTTATATATTATATATATTGTTAATACATGTTACATATTCAATATTCTTTTAATTTATATTTGTATAATGTGATAATGAAAACATAATATTACAACTTGATTTTTTTACTCAACATTTTGGCATGAGTAGATCCTCATGACCTTCAATAAAAATTAAAAACAAAAGGGAAAAAACACAAACTTTAATGTTGTGTAAATTCCAATTTATCAATATCCAATCATTCATTTAATCATTCCTTTTTTTGGTGGGACATTTTGGAGATATATATTAATCAGATAAGCTTTATATTTAAATATAAAACTAGCTACAAATTTGAGCATATGCGAATCTATAAATAAACTATAGTAAAGGCTATAGTAGTAGCTTATTTATTACTGCACACTCTAAGCACTGTCTGTTTCATTAATATAAAGCGTTTATAATTGTAGGGTGTGTGTTTATATGTGTGAGATGGAGCTTCACTTGCCAACCTGACACCAAGGTTGTTCTGGCCTTCAGATCTCTTGATTTCCAGAGAATGTGCATTGGAGTCTGGTCTGCCAATCTGACCCAAGGTAAAAACTAGAAAACGCTGAAGTTGTTTTTCAGATGTCTATGTACAAAACAAGTTTAAAACTAATAATATGTTAAGCCTCAGTGTACAGATTTAGTTTTATTTTTATTTTTTACACATGGCACTAGCCTTGTTCTACAAAACCATTACAGGGAAGACACACAAACTGACAGATGAGATATACTTACCAAAAAACCCATATCCCAGCTTTCAGAAGGGTTTACGTTATGTGACCTGCTGGGGATGGAAAGAAGTAACGGTCCCTCCACTATTGCCCCCAGTTGTTTGATAATCTGTGTTTCAGCTTGGATGGTTGTGTTTCCGCTTTAGGGTGCACATGGTAGCAGCCCTCTCTACAGACAAGGACCCCATGGAGCATGCCCACGGTCTCAGCATCAAACCTGGTTTTATGCTCCCCAGGAACTCCCCACCACACACTTCCCATTTCTGACTATTTACTGCTGTGCCCGCGGGGCATAAGTAGAGCATTTAAGAAGTTGTGTGTGTTGAGGGGGTGGAGGGTGGATGAATGAATAAGTCATTGAGACCCTGTTGCCTTCCAATTATGAAAGCTGCAGTGGCTGCTACACCTGCCATTAGTGCCCAGTGACTGCAACACCTGCCCTTTAGATTTCCTAAAAATAAAGGCAGAGATTTCCCTTTGAAGTTTGATGCCAGAATTGCCAGGACTTCTTCCCTTCCTTGATCTCCTTACATAAGGCCAGAGCCAACAAAGGAGCAGTGTTTCCTCTCTCACCTCCATGGAAATCTTGTGCCTTCAACATTATAATAATGAATTTGGAGAAAACAGGGACCACAAACTAAAATGATAACATAAATGGGAGGTGGCAGAGGGCATAGAGGGGATAAATGGTGAAGAAAAATAAAATAATAAATAAATACAAGCAAACAAACAAAAAAACATTAAGGCTGTGAGACTGTGTGAGAAAGG
Source organism: Myotis nattereri (assembly GCF_964212035.1). Taxonomy (NCBI): domain Eukaryota; kingdom Metazoa; phylum Chordata; class Mammalia; order Chiroptera; family Vespertilionidae; genus Myotis; species Myotis nattereri. The sequence continues at coordinate 59,973,659 of NC_138080.1, read as the reverse complement.
GTCAGAGCTCACTAAGGCTGTGTAATAATTGCTTGAGGCTAATTTTATTCACACCCAGGTCCTGTCCAATGCACAACTTTGCCATGAAAAAGTCATAGGAATGAATCTGAGCATTTCAGCTCAATCCGAACAAAGGCCTATGAGTAAATGAGTGTGTGTATAAGCAAATTTGTGCTTTTTAAAGTATGTTTCCCCAAAAAATACCTTATCTAGGGTATCATCTTTAAACATCCATTGTACTGAGGACTTCCTAAAAACTACTATCTGCTAAGTTGTGCTTATTATCCTATCTTCACAACTACTCATTTTCTTCTGAATAGGACAAATATTTTTTGGAGAGCCAACTATTTCCTAAGCCCTTTTGATACTTTCCTGCCACCCCCCGCCCCCCCGCCACCTTGCACCAGGTGAAACAAGAATGGAAGCATAATTCACCAATAAGCAAGGAATATGACAGCATTCCACCATAGTACTGTCCATAGAACTTTCTATGATGGTGGAAATGCTATATAATTTGCATTGTCAGATACAGTAGCCATGAGCCATATCTGACTATTGAGTATTTGAAGTGTGGCTAGTGAAATCAAGGAACTAAATTTTTCATTTTCATTCACTGAAATAGGCAGTAGGTACTGACTACCATATTGGACAGAGTAATTGCAATATAAGCAACACTGTTAACATGATGCATTTACTGAAATTACAAAGGATAAGTAAATAATATTCAGGATAAAATGACATTTATTTTTAACAGCAAATGCTTTTCATACTTGCAGTTGATATCTCTGTTAAATAAAAACAAATAATTGGAAAGACTATTTCCCAGGAGTCAGAAGATGTGTGTTTGTAGCTACATTCTTAACAAGTTGTGTGGTAGTGGGAAAATTTATTTCTTGGGACCTTTAATAGTATAGAATGTGGGTCAGCAACTTTGACATTACTGGATTCTATATTAGTCTCATACCATTCAAACAACCTTGAGGATATTTTGGGGGATCAAATAAGAAAAATAAATATGTTTTAGCACTTTGCAAACTGGAAAGAAAATTATGATTCAGGATCACCAATACTTAAATTTCTGTGAACTTGATGCTGAAAACTTACTTCATACGTTTTTCTGAACCACCACAGAGTATATGCTGGTGTTTGTAAAAAAAAAAAAAAAAAAAAATCTATATATTTCAGCCCTAACCAGTTTGGCTCAGTGGGTAGAGCATCAGCCTACGGACTCAAGGGTCCCAGGTTCGATTCCGGTCAAGCGCATGTACCTTAGTTGCGGGCACATCCCCAGGAGGGAGTGTGCAGGAGGCAGCTGATCAATGTTTCTCTCTCATCGATGTTTCTAACTCTCTATCCCTCTCCCTTCCTCTCTGTAAAAAATCAATAAAATATATATTTTTTTAAAAAAATCTATCAGATCTTGTTTTGTTTTGTTTGCTTCAAGGGAAAACAAGTAATGGCAAACACAAAACACACAATAACTGTGAATTAAGCACTTTATCTGGCCTGGGTATTTATGAAATAAATACCATATTTTTCCATATATAAGACGCCCCCCAATTTCCCAACCCAAAATTAAGAAATCAATATTTGAAACATAAAACAGAACATACTTTTATTTAGTAATTACCGCAGGTAATGTTCACATACTAGTACTATGATATTATGCAGCACATCATTTTATTCAGCCTCTGTTGCATCACTGCTCTCTTCTTCATGACTATAAGTTACAGACATATCAATTTCTTCAACTTCTATTGTATCACTGCTGTCTCCTGAGTCACTGTCTATATATGTGAGATCATCCTCATAAATGTGGCATTTTCTGAACTAACTTTGTTCATGTTTTCATGGCCAACCCTTTTCTCATGAAATTGAAGCACAATTTTGCCTTTCCTGTAAAATCAGCAATGTTCATTTCGCTTGCAAACATTCTTGCCTGACACTGAATAAGCTTGGTTGACACACCTAAGCCACTCTGGTGCTGCTCCATAATCCAAGTCTTCCAAGGGTGGGCAAACTCTTTGACTCGAGGGCCACAATGGGTTCTTAAACTGGACCGGAGGGCCGGAACAAAAGCATGGATGGAGTGTTTGTGTGAACTAATATAAATTCAAAGTTAACATCATTACATAAAAGGGTACAGTCTCTTTTTTCAATAGTTTTATTCATTTCAAACGCCATAGTTTGCCCACGGCTGCTTAAGCCTCTGCTCCAAGTTTGTCCATTTTGCTGCTTTTCCTCTTAAAGCCTTCTTTTTTTTTTTTTAAGGAGTTGTTTGTCCTGTTTTCTCCACTGTCTGATCATACACTCAGTGGGAGAAGATCCAAATTGCTCTCTGCTGCTCTATTTCCATGCTCTTTTGCATAGCTGATTACATTCAGTTTGAATTTTGCAGAGTAAGACAATCGCTTACTGGTATTTATCTTTTTTATTTTTTGACATCTTTATGGGCTCAGAAAGCTCTGGTCCCTGTTGCATATGCGCACTCTCCACCTCCACCTCCAGCATCAGCTGACTTCAGTAACAATAAGGCTCATGATTGGAGGAAGCCTGTTTGACAAGGTATGGGCAGCTATGGGTGAGGCTCCCACCTAGGCTGACTTCCGTGTATAAGAAGCCCCTCGATTTTCAGTCTAACGATTTTAGAAAAAAATAGCGTCTTATACACAGAAAAATACGGTACCTTTTATTTTTTCATTTGTGTGAAAAATAAATAAACTAGCTTCTCAAATGCTTCAGTTTTCCTCTGGGAGGTCTCTCTTGTGGGTCTGCTTTCTGCAGCCCACAGTAAAGCACACAGGGTTGCACACACTGTTTGCACACACAGGTGTGGTCAGTAGTTCTGCCCAACTAACCATCTTCAGGAGGAGGAGTGATGGGAGGAGGGAAATGTCTCCTGAGTGTGCTACTCACAGTGGTCTGGGAAGCAGGCTCAGCATTCCTGCTGCTTCTGCCTCTACTGAAGGGTCCACACCCTGGAAGGTGCTTAAGATGATTCATTTGTATACAGAGATGAAATTTGTATACAGAAAGAAAAAACCGTCTACTTACATTCAGGGCTTATGTAAAAACTAAGAGAAATCAAGCTTCAAAAACATTTTATATACAGAATGTATAGATTGCTAATTGCCTATCATAATATCCACTCTCCTTTTCTTACAAGGTAACAAAACCCCAACATTTAGCTCAATATGTTGCCACTTAAAATAAAAATTATCATTTCCTGAGCTTCCTTGCAGCTAAGGTTTGGGCACTTTGATGCAATCATGGTACTGCTGCTTAAAATGTAAATGTAATGGCTAGAGATCCAGCAGCTACTTTGTACCATGGGACCATGCTCACTGCCCAGAGTGTATGTCCCCTTCTCTGCAGCAAGACTGACCCAGCATCAGGGAGTCCTTCACAGCAGGGAGCCATCTCCCAGCCAGATCTTCACACAAAAGGGGATGTTAAACGGCCATCAGGGGAAATGAGTTTTAGTGACATAATGAGGGAAGGTGCTGCCACTAATTTCATAAAGTTTAGCCTGTGAAGCAATAAACAAAAAAAGCTGGTGCTATTCCAGGCACTGGGTGTCTACTTCCCAAGCACAGTGTCTCTTGGAGTTCAAAGGAAACAGCACAGATGAATGGGGGAAATGGCCCTGAAAAAAGCATCTATTAAAAGAGGCAGCCACACATAAAGCCTATGAAAACCTGGGTGGAGGACACTCACTTTCCTTCACCTTGCCTGGCCAAGGTGGATCAAATTAATGCCACTTCCAGGGAATGCAATGGAGATAGCAGCTCGAAAGTTGGTGTTTCTCGTCTCACTTGTCATTCCTCAGATTTCACCTTTAGTTGAAGATGGGCTATCCAAAAGTATTATAATTTATCAATCAAAATATCCCATGTAAGTAGAAATATGGCAAAATGTCATTACAATCATGGAACCTAATTCAAATCATACATTCTAGAGGGAACTAAAGAAAATGTGATCTTGCCCTGGACAGTGTGGCTCAGTTGGTTGGACATCATCCTGTGCTCCACCGAGAGGTCACCTGTTCTATTCCCCATCAGAGCACATGCTCAATTGTAGGCTGGATCCCCAGTAGGGAGCATTCAGGAGGCAGGCAATTGATATTTCTCTCTTTCATCAATGTTTCTCTTTCTCTCTCTCCTCTCTCTCTCTTCTCTCTCTCTCTCTCTCTCTCTCTCTCTCTCTCTCTCTCTCTCTCTCTCTCTTCTCTCTCTCTGTCTTCCTCTCTCTCTAAAATCAATAAGAAGATAGTTTTTTTTAAAAAAAAACCACTGTGATCTTATATATTTTATTAGTGGCCCAGTGCATGAATTCATGCACATTGAAAGGAAACTAATTAGAAGAAATATTTTAATATCACTATTCACTCCTTCTCTATAATAGAAGTGTCAACCAAATTCACGATTGACAATGACAAATCGAAACACACGCGTGCGGTTGGCGCTAGCAAGTCAACTTAGCCTTTTATAGATGTAGAATAAATTTGCTTAATTAGACCTGCTTTCTGAGTTAGCTCAACTTTTTCTAGCCCAGTGAAGCACCCTAACTTCTCTTTCAGGTAACTGTCAGCAACACAATAGTAAATATCAATATGAAGAACATTATTATTGTAGATCATGCAGGGAGAACAAAGTGTAAACTATTTGACTGCAGCAGTGTTTGACTGTATTCTGCACAGTGAGAAAACCTGAAGTCATTTTCAAGGTCGACCATTTCTTACTTCTTTTCAGTTAGGTCAAGTTTCTAAGCTTTCTAAATCTCTGTTTTCCAACTAATGAAAAGAAAATAGGATTCTACCAAGTCTCCTATCTACCTACTCCAGGACTTCTGTGAGAATCAAATGAGATGAGGCATGGGAAAACGCTTCACCGACATTTGGTTACAGTGTAAAGTGTTGCCACCTGGCTACAAAGCAAGTCATGTTCCTGGGCTGAAGAAACTGCAAGGAGGCTAGTTGCCAGGGAGAGGGAGCCAGGCGTTGCTACATGACATCATTACCTGGACAGACACTTAGCATATTAGCCTTTATATATATATATAGATGTGCTGTAGTAATCTTTCCAATGAATAGATTAAGTAATGGATATAAATATGAAATTAAAGACTATCTTATGGGTAGATCATAAGAAAGGGATGGAAGAAATATACTTATTTAGAAATTAAAGAAAAGATTATTTCTGAAATGTTTGGGTTCACATGATTAAATTTAGAATCATAATTCCAGAATTTGAAACCAAATAAGAATCATAGTACTCATTTAGTTAACCTCCTTATTTTAAAGATGAAGAAACTGAGCCTTTAAAAGGTTAAGAGTGTCCACAAAATTACATCGAGTCAAGAGAGGAATTCAGGTCTTCAGATTTTGTTCAAGGTTTTAATATTTTTTTCATTATTTTCACATTTCTTCCTGTGTCTGAATTTAACCTTTTTATTTCCTTTTTTCCAAAGACTCATTTAAAATATGACCTTTGAGTGAGCACTTTGGGATGATGGAATTGTTCTGTATTCTGATTATAGTGGCATTTACACTAGTCTATTCATACATTAAAACTTATACTACTATACACCACAAAAAGTAAATTAAAAACACCTACCAATAACCTTCAATGTTACTGGAGGAGCTGATTTTTTTATCTACTGTATCTGAATTTTTCATACTATAATTTCTTAGTTATTTCCAATAGAACCAAGAATAAAATGCAGGGTATTTTAATCCCTTTGTCCTTTGATTCCATTTTATTTGGTGGCCTAATATTTTATTATATGCAATTATTCTATTATCAAATGTAAATGTAAAATAAGGAAATAAGAATGAATCCACTGTTATTGACCAAATTTGCTGAGAGAGAGAGAATTTTTGTATGAGAGAGAAACTTACCATGGAGAGGTAAGCTGTTCAGATCTACTAAAGTTTTAGAAAATTATACCCATTTAGGTTAGTTCTAAGTAGCTCAAGGTGAAGTAGAAAATAATTGCAACTACCAACCATTTATGGAGTCCATGTGCATTAGACACTGTGTTAGAAAGGTGTCAATTATATCTGGTCCAGAGGGGTCATTCAGGAGAAAAATAACATTTTTATGCCAGTCATCTGTATTTAATGCAAACAGGGGATAAACTCAGAAGATCATGGCAGAGTGGAAAAGATATAATTACCAGAATCACGCATTAAGATTCAAATTAAAACGTCACTTTCTTTTTCTCACTCTGAGATATTTGACAAGTTGTGGGTTTGTTTGTTTTTTAAACATCTCTGAGTTTTAGTTTTCTCACTAATCAATGGAAAAATCTTCCCTACCTTGCTGGATAATTGTGTGGATGTAATATTATGATGTATGTAAATAATCACATTTAACATTTATTTCGTGTTTGCCATGTATAAGACATTATCCTAAGTACTTTAAGTAGTATAATTTATTGTCTGCAGATAAGTTTAGAAGCAGGTGCTGTTATCCTCAGCTTACAGAGAGGAAAACTGAGCCAGAAGGTTAAGCAACTCACTGAAGATCATATAATTAGTAAGTTGAAAACTGAGACTTGGACCCAAACATTCTGGTTCCAGAGCCCATTTGCTTAAACAACCAATCCACTACTGCCTCATGTGTACATGAACTGGCACAGAGTGGATGTTTAATTAATGATTGCTGCTGTACTGAAGCTTTGTATTTTTTATTGCAAACTAATCTCACTGGACTCCCAGAAGCTGGAAGTGGGAAAGGGCTACGAATGTTAATGATGTAAATGAAACCATTTTTCTAACACTGTGGTACTTCTCATTACATCTCGCTTCACCAATGCAGTGAAGTCAGAGATTTCTTTTAAATGTCGATGTTAATCAAAAGTGAAGGCTTACATTTTTTTAAAAAAGTCCCCAGCCCTTCTCAGTGGTGGAGCGTTGACCAATGAACCAGGAGGTCACAATTCGATTCCCAGTCAGGGCATATGCACAGGTTGTGGACTCGATCCCCAGTGGGAGTCCTGCAGGAGGTAGCTGATCAGTAATTCTCTTTCATCATTGATGTTTCTCTCTCTCTCTCCCTTTCCCTTCCTCTCTGAAATCAATACAAACATATATATATATTTAAATCCCCAGCCCTTAACCTCTCTCCTAAATTCTGGACCCAGATGTTCAATTGCTCTCATACCTGTTCACAACGGTTAGAAAAACACAGAACTGGGGTATGGATAAAGAAATGGGATGTGAAATGGAGAACAAAATGGAAATTTTTGCAGTTCAGTCCTGGTAGATGAATTGCCTTTCCATGAGAAGAGAGACCATGAGCCAGCCTGGCAGAGAAGGAGAAAGTAACTCATCTAGAAAACTCCCTGGACTAAGGGAAGAGAACACGTAAGGACAGTAAGAAGAGAAACATCCATGAAGAGCAACGGTGACCTGAAGGAAGGAACAAGATTGTCACAGCAGATCATGGCCTCTGTAGAGAATATTGGCTACCAGAGGGTATGGGCACCATCTCAGACCCTTATGTTTTTAATATAAAAATGCCTGTGCTAAAAATATAAAATACAAAAATGCCTGTATGCATCCCATGCAAATTAGTTTTCACTGAAGAGGATGTTTTGACCCACAGACCTCTATAGGCTCCTACAGATATCCCTTTAGCCCAGAAACTTTATACTTCTGACTGCCTCAGGCAACCTGTGGGAACTGCAGCCAGGGCAGAACCATCTTCATTTCTCCTTCTAATTTCCTGGTCCAAGGTCTATCACAGGGTCAGGGTGTGTATATCTCTGCATACTCCTAGTGTACTTGCTCTGATTCAGGCCAATATTTCCTAGTCCCAGGACTGCCTACCTAGATACACCCTAAAAGTTAAGGGTGCTACCTGCAGAATGCATTTGCTGCCTCTCCCCTCTCCTTTGCTCAATCATGAGAATGTTTACATCTTGGTTCTTGGTGAACCCTGAGCACCATGCTCCAGGAAGCCCCAGCACACGACTGGAGTTGGTACACAGATGACACTTATTGGCTCTATCCTCACACCTTTCCAATCTGTCCTTCCTACTTTGCCAGAGTCACCCTCCTAAAACAGAGATCCACTGTGGTGGTGGAATTCTCAGGTCTCCAATATTTCCACTGAGAAATATCTCACTCTGAGATATTTGACAAGTTGTGGGTTTTTTTTTTAAACATAATATTTAATTCATGTATACATGGCTTATGTAATTCCCACCTTTTGAATGTGGATAGAACGTGAATATGATGAGCCATAACCCCAATGATTAAGTTAATAATCAGTTGGCTTTGAATTATTCAAAAGGGAGTGACCTAATTAGGTAAATCCTTAAAAGGGACATGGCCCTTCTGAGAGTCAGAGAGAGCTAAGATGAGAGATTTGCCAGTGCTGCCTTTGAAGATGGAGAAAGTCATGTGACAAAGGTTGTGAGCAACCTCAAAGCTCAGAATAAGCCCTGGCTAATAGTCAGGACGAAATCAGGGACCTCAGTTATGCATCCACAAATAACTGCGTTCTTCCAACAACCATGAGAGCGTGGAAGAGGACCCTGGGCTCCAGGCAGGAATTCAGCCCAGCTCACACTTTGATTTCACCTCCTGAGATGCTGAGCAGAGAACCCAGGTACACCATGCTCAGACTTCTGGCCTGCCAAACTGCGAACAAATAAACTGACATTATTTAAGCCACTGAGTTTGTAAGACTTTGTTATATAATTTTAAAATATACCCTGTCTTTTTTCTATTTGAAAACTATAACTATTTCCCCCAAATGGCAGAATAAAGTTCTTAACACAATGAAATTTCCTCAATTATTATTGGCTGCTATAAAATAAATATTTCTCCCATTCTGTGGTAAACATCCCTCCGTGCATCATTCTCCCAAATGAAAACCCCACATGACTCAGGTATTTTTAAAGGAGTCTACTTGGGTAACTTTAGCAAATGGCTACGTATCCTCCTACTGAAGGTTTCCTAGTACAAGAGCCCTTCACTGTGACACTAGAGCCTAAACGACACTCTTCCGTCTTGGAGCCTCCGTGGAAGGTCGGTGCACGTCAGCCACCTGCTCCCCTCTCGATTCCAGCCCCATTTTCCTGCTGCGGTTATTTTGTGGGTGCTCAAGTTGTTTATATTTTCCTTGATTCGTCTTTTTGACAGGCATTTCAGAATAGATACGGCCCTCTCAATTCTGCAGTCCCTAATGCTTAGTTTCTGCGCAGAGAAAATATGCTCATTCTCTCTGACAGGTGGATTCTTCCCCAGGCTTCCCCCCAACAAATGACAAACACAAATGAGTGCCCAGGCTGCCTGCAAGGAAGGCACGCGGCGGAGCAACGCCAACGGGACATCAAAGAGACGACACAAAATATTGCTTTCCTAAGAAATACTCCATTACTCTACAGCCACACTATGTCTATAAAGGAAATCTACCTCTTTCCCATTTCATTTATTATTCTCTCTTTCGCCCACTTTTTTTCTTATGGAAGCAGGATCTCACCAACTCCCCTGTGATGAACAGCCCAGAACATTGAGTGTGCTAGTGCTCAGAGGACAGTGTGCTCTTCCAGGGCTCGGGGAGGGCGGGGGGTGGAACAAAGAGCATGCCCGCGGCTCTGCTCTCAGCCTCGTCTGATGCAGGAGGGAGGGATGACAGGCATCTATCAGAACTGCTTCCCAGGAGAAGACCGTCAGTCAGTACTGACTGATTATTGAGTTGAGCTCTTAACTTTGGAGGACATTGATTTTCATTTACTAGTTCAAGAAAGGCTGATGGGCTGTTTTTGATGTGGCAAAGAGTAAAAGTGGGTACGTACAAGCAAGAAATGGAAACAGAACTGAAGTTGACCAGTTTGGAATGACAGAATACGTATAACAAGACTGGTTTCAACAGGAGGAATGCTAGGAGCTGCTTCAGGAAGAAGGGATGATGTATTTACAGGTGAGTGGAAGGACACGCCAGAGTAGCCGAGTGTGTGTGTGTGTATGTGTGTGTGTGTGTGTGTGTGTGTGAGAGAGAGAGAGAGAGAGAGAGAGAGAGAGAGAGAGAGAGAGAGAGAACATGAGAAGATGCAAAGGTGATCCTGATGATATGTCTTTTAAAAGGTATAGGCAATGAATGACAAGTGCTGTGGAGGTGATAATACCCTCCACACTGGATTGATGTGGCAAATAGCATTGAACTAAAGGCCTTGCCTAAGCAGGTGCTGGTAAATGTTGCTTTCTTCCTGTCCTTCATTGTTTTATTGTTTTCCACCATTTGTAGCAAGTGATTCGTTGATTAGTAAATCCTAAATAAATATCTGCTTATTGACTGTGTGCATGCCAAGTCCCTCTCCTCTCCCTTCCCCTCCCCTCCCCTCTCCTCCCTTCCCCTCCGCTCCTCTCCTCTCTCTTCTCTTCTCTCTCTCATCCCACTTAGGTTCAACTTTGGACTTCCAACTGCCTCAAAATTTGAAACAAGGTAGAATCCATTTCTTACAAAGCAACTCACTACTGCTCTGCACCACCCTCTCTGCAAAAAGTTCGTCTGCCTAACACACTGCTAAACTGTGACACTCACCTTCCCCGGAAGGCTATGAAACTGAATTGGCTCAAATTAGCAGCAAAATACAGAAAATAAGTTCGTGAACTGAGACCATATAAGGCAATGTTCTCTTTGTTCTGTTCTACACGGTTCCTTGCAGATATGGTGATAATGAATAAATCCTAAAGGAATCCACAAACTCAAAACTATGATAGATTTGCATCATTTCAAAGGAATGTCAAAAGGCTTGCTTGATTACATTTTCTTGTTTCCTATTCCACATTCTCTTGGATTTTCTAAAGTTCTTGCTTTTAAAACCAGACTTTTCTACTTCCCTGAATAGCCTTTCCTATCTAATAGTCCAAAGGAGACAACAAAGTAAGTGGCTACAATTTTATTTTCATTTGAAACCCAATTACTCAATTAAAGTAGAAAAATAATTTTGAAGGCATTTTGGAAGAAATGTGGTCAACAATGAGGTGGGTAAAATATTGAATAAGAAAGAGACCCTTGTAAATTTATTTGATAAAGGAAAAGTAGGGAGGGAGGGAGGGGAGAGAAAGAGAAACAGAAACATGCACTTATTTATGCATTCATTGGTTGAATCTCATATGTGCCCTGACCTGGGATCAAACCTGCAACCTTGACATATTGGGCAATGCTCTAACCAACTGAGCTATGTTCCAAAGCACAAAGTGATGCAAATATCCAATCCTATATGGTAAGCTTCCCAAAGTATATAGTAATTTGCAGCAGCACATTTCTTCAAAATAAAGTAATGAATTAAAACTTCCTGCAAATGCTCTTCTTTTGGCCCAAAGTTGGACATTTTTAAGCATAAAAATACCTATGATTTTTTAACCTAATAAAATTTACTGTAATACAAAAAAAAAAAAAACCTATGATCTTAACACCTTCAGAAAATTTGACATATGACGCTTTGAAGCTTGCTGTCAATACAACAGAATAGCATACATATCAAACCGCATATATATCAACATATGTGTAACTCCATCTATTGAAAAAAATTCGCATTATTAACTGGAACACCTAAAATCCTAATATGCAAATCGACTGGAACAGCAGAATGACCAGTCACTATGACACGCACTGACCACCAGAGGGCAGATGCTCAATGCAGGAGCTGCCCCCAGCCCTCAGGCCCCAGGCCAGCCAAGGTGAGTGCCAGTGGGCCCCACCCCACCCCCACCCCCGATTGCCCTGCCAGCAGCGGCAGGTGGCGGGTGACAACAGGGCCTCCCCTGATCATCCCATTGGTCTCCCCACAGATAGGTCTCCCCATCACTCTCCTCTGATCACTGACCAGGCCTAGGGACCCTACCCGTGCACAAATTTCATGCAGCGTGCCTCTAGTTAAGTATAATTCACACCATATCAATTCCTGCAACACCATTAGAGAATATCACTCTGATAGCTTCCAAAACCAGATAACATCATTTAAAGGTTCCTGAATCTTGTACCTGCATCAGTCACTTGCAGGTACAGTATCTCATTCAATTCTCACTGCAACCACATGTAGGATGAAACATTACACATTTGGCCTAGACTTCAGGTTTTCTGTCTTCTAATCCATTGCATCTCAGCATGATTTCAGAAATTACTGCTCTTTGAAAAACAAAAACAACAATAAATTTTAGAAACCTCCTGTGAATCCTTTTATCCTGGCTGCATGGCATCAATTTTCTTGTTTAAAATGATACTTATGAAAATTATCTCGCCTGGTGGTCCAGCTCAGTAGGTAAGCTCCATCATCTCCACAGTGGTACAGTTCTTGTCATTTTATTCTCTAAACTTTCACTTACAGAAAGTAGCAATTAACATTTCCTGTCCCCAGTGAATTCTCCTTTTGTTATGGAGAAAGTATCCCGTGATTTCAATGAACCACACTTACTGAGTTGTCCCACATCTGAGGGAGAGGATCTTTCACATGCTCATTTTTAATACCTGGCTTGAAAATTATCTGACAAGTGTAGCTAATTTTGTATACCCAGTAAGTTAACTGCTTTAAGGTACCTGAGTGAATTATATTGAACAAGAAGAAGAACCTTGCCGTACATTTTCCATAATTAACTAGCATGAGGCTATGGTTAAGTAAGGAGAGCTAAAAGGATTCTGTAAAGTTAATGAGTAGCACATTCATTATATAAGTATAAAATTGGAGTCTGTGGCAACATACTATATTAAGTTTATAACAATTTAATTTGGGTTTTCTCATTTACGGGCATTAATCTTTTAAAAGTCCATGTAAAGGGCATGGGAGCTTCCCAATATGTGAGTCTATCGATATTTCCACTTGTCCTCTTACTAGCTTCCTGCATTGTTGTTAGGTGTCAAAAGCAAGACTATTGTCAGCTAGAAAGCTAATAGTATTCCTTAAATATTGACAGTGATACAAAGTATAGACTATTTGATTGACTGATTCTGAAACGCAAAAATATGGGTAAAATGGATACTGACAATGGAGGGCAACATTAAATCATAATTTTGAGGAAGATTTTAAAATTATCCATAAGAGACATATGGGCAATGATAAAATAAACCTGTAATACTTTCAACAATAAATATGACTTTTTAAAATTCACCATGCCAAACTTAACCAGCAATACTCTCCTTTCCTGGGGCACTCGCACATGAGGAAATGACTCAATCAAGTACACCAGGAAGACTCGGTCAGACACTGTGTGGATTCCTGGTAGTCAGCCCTTAAAATGGGTATCAACAAGATGTGGTGGGATTTCAAAAATAGGTTATAGTCCCAATACTAGGTATTGTTTGAAATTCTTTCCACTTGCAGTTTTATCTCTTCTGTGATAGTTAAACCACAGGGGATTCTTAATTTAGCAATTCTCTTGGAGTTGAAAAGTCCTTTAGAAACACAACTAGACCGTTCTTTCATGCTCTGTCAGATCTTAAGAATGGTTATTTAAAGCAGGAATATTTCAACCCCTTTAATGCACCAGCTACTGACTAGGAAATAGTGAGGCTGGATTTTCTCCACCTGAATTAACAGATGCTGCAAGTCTTTCTGTCAAAGCAGAAGACAGTCCAACGGAAGCGGTTAGTAGATGCATAGTTGGAGATGAGATATTGGTAGATGGGGTCCAGAAAGGGCTGTCTTCCAGATGGGCAGATGGGGATGGAAGTGAGCAGGATTCTAAAATATAACTAGTCAGAAGAGTGGACAGTGTAACACAGCTTGACCCTTTGTACACACGTGGTCACACTCTTAACTCTGAACCATCTGACACCCTCTCCTTATTGTCTCATTAAATAGCATCACATGTGTGATCTTCTGGGGAGTCATAGTTTTAATCTTCTGTGATATGGATGGCTAACTATCCACCAAAAATGAGCCCTTTTTATTTCATAGCACCTTGTTGATGCGGGAGGTCGCTGTCTAATCAGGTTTGTCCATGTGACTAGATCCCACCAAAGGACTGTGAGACAAAGGAGTTGAAAAGTTCCATCCTGAAGCTTTTAAGGAGATGGAACTGAGGTACAGAACTCAGCGGATGGTGGAATCAAAAGGTGGAAAGAGCCTGAGTTCCTTGACTAACCCCATGGAGAAAAACTAAAACTGCCCTACTGATCAGGAATAGCCACACTGGACTCTTACAGATGTGAGAAAAAAATTTTAAATGGTGCTTATTAATTGGAGCGGCTAGAGTAACCCTGTAACTCTAAATCCTCAAATGAAGTAAAATAAAAATATATAATTTTTTTAATTCCTGGCTATATAAATGTCATATAAATAATTATAATCTTAAAATAGATGGATTAGTCTCAACATTAAAAAGTTGTAATAGTTGAAAGGCATTTCATTACTCTAAAACATTTAATAAATGTTAGCAATCATCATTTTAGTAAGGACTGAAAAGTAATTGGAACAGGCTGAAGTCCCTTGTTGAGATAAATTACCAAAAGGAAGGAAACATTCCCTTTGGTAACTGAGAAATTGAAAGAGATTAAAAACATAGATGGGGTAAGAAGGGTACAAAGGACAATTAGTGTTTTTCTAGTCAAGAAATAGTCAGATAAATTATTCCATCGCAACGTTATCCTCCTTGATATGGTGAATATCTATCTTACTTTTTTGTTAAAATATCATCCTATCTAATAAAAGGGTAATATGCAAATTAACCATCACTCCGGCACAAAAGATGGCGGCGCCCTGTCCCCTCAGTCCTGCCGCTGGAGTGTCCAGTCCTGTCAGCCCCACCAGGGAGAGCAGTGGCCGAGCAGCACGACTGGATCCGCCACCTCAGGTGGATCCAGCCTTGCTGCTCGGTCACCACTGGAGGGTCCAGTCCTATCAGCCCTGCTTGCCCCTCGCTGAGAGCAGACACCAGGGCCCTGCTTGCCCCTGGCCGTGGCGGCGAGCCAGAGAGCAGACACCAGGGCCCTGCTTGCCCCTGGCCGTGGCGGCGAGCCAGAGAGCAGACAGCAGGGCCCTGCTTGCCCCTCGCCAAGAGCAGACACTAGGGCCCTGCTTAGCCCTGGCCATGGTGGCAAGCCAGAGAGTAGACAGGCAGGCAGGTTCACAGAGAGCAGAGAACCATAGGGAGCAGGCCTAAGCCATAGTAGGACATCCCCTGAGGGCTCCCAGATTGGAGAGGGTGCAGGTCGGGCTGAGGGACCCACCCCCACCCCCACCCCCTGTGCATGAATTTCATGCACCTGGCCTCTAGTCCTATATAATAAAAAGCTAATACGCAAATCGACCGAACAGCGGAATGACCAGTCAGTCACTATGATGCGCACTGACCACCAGGGAACAGACGCTCAATGCAGGAGCTGCCCCCTGGTGGTCAGTGAACTCCCCCAGGGGAGCACCACTCAACCAGAAGCCAGGCTCACGGTTGGCAAGCGCAGTGGCAGTGGCAGGAGCCTCTCCCGCCTCCGCAGCAGCACTAGGGATGTCCAACTCATGCACCGGGCCTCTAGTGTCAAATAAAACATATAACAGCACTTTAAAAATTGTCAAGTACTAAGAAAGATAAAGAAATGCCATTGTTAATAAAGTAATCAGTACAGCTTTGTAGATAGAAGGATAATGAAATTATGTTAATTTCAATTATTTTTTTTAGATTAGATTTGGAAGTTCAAGAAAATTTGGAATGACACATTTTAATGTAGGAAATAAAAGTCTAAAAGTAAAATGAGAGTGAGAATTAAGTTAGTAATATATTTAAGAGTAAACTAAGTTAACATTTTAATGCAAAGACTGTTTATTTAGAAAATAAGAATGTTTAGACGATTAGATTTTTTTTCAATACAGTAAGTAGGTCATTTTAAAACATAACCACTTAATTGTGTATTTTTAAAATATCTATCCAATTTGCTGAAATTATTACATTTAATATTTTAAAATAGACTATTATTCCATAAGCAAAAACTAATAGATTTGAAATTTATATACATTTGCAAGTTGAAAGACTATTTTAATTGTTTTGATCTGCTTCTAAGAATGCCTATAGCAACTGTCCCCAGATGTTTAGACTTTAGATAAAGCTGTTAAAAATTTTTAGAAACCTTCAGTCAGTGAAAATTTTCTCTGATAAAATTAAGAAGTCTGGCATATAGAAAGTTTAGAAAGATGAATTTTTTTAAATGTTTGCTTAGGTAAACTAATTACCTTGAGAAAATATTTTCAGATATCCCAAAAAATGACAAAGGACTAATATATGTAAGAGAAATGGCTTAATCATATGAGTGCTTTCAGGTAATTCTTGTAATTGACTTTACAAGAATAATGTCAAGCATGTAACTCTCTGGTCCCATGACTCTAACTGTCTAGCTGAGGGATCACCAGGCTCACTGAGCAACCTCAGGCTTGGCCTAAACAGGAGGTATGAGAGGCCCTGCCAGAAGACTAACTCTCATCGTGTTGATTTCACTATTCACCCCCATCCACGCCATCCATGCCACCCAGGACTTGGGTGGTAGCAGACTAGGCCATGCCCCAAAAATATTTTCATCAAGGCTCTTGGAGCCTAGCTTGTGGCTGATGGACTTAATTCCGTTGTGCACACCTTGCTGCTTAGTCCTGCCCAGGTCTCCCTACTTCCACCCCAAGTTGTCTGGGTGGCCCACTGGCCCCTGGATCTCACTGCCATCTCTGAGGCCATGGAAGCTGTCCCTTTTCAGCTTTGTGTCTAATACTTCACCAAGGTCCCACCCAATCATGGGGTCATTCTTTCTGGTCCTGGACCAGGTTGCTACCATCCAATACCTGGTACTGTAACATATGCAAACTGAGTAATACAAGGGTCCAAGGTGAGAAATGAAACCATTTCTGACACTTTGGACTGCCAAAGTCAATTTCATCCCCTTTCATGTAGAAACATGAAGATAGACAACGAATAACATTAGATTATTATAATTTTATACTTCATATTTATAATTAGAAATATTGTTTTAAGAATTTTTTATACTTCATATTTATTAGAAATATCGAGTTTTAAAAATTTCTTTAAAGGAAAGCACTAATTAATAGAAACAGGATAAAAGTATTTCACTTCACAGAGAGAAAACAAAAAATAGAGGCATAATAGTAAAAATATTTTATAGTTCTGTAGTTATTTTATGACTACAGAAAACAGAAAATATGTAATAAGATAACTGAAGTAAAAAATTTTTTTGAACCCAAATCCTCATATTTCATATATTTTTTCTCTCACAAATTTTACTTCTGGAATTTTATTCTAAAGAAATAATAATTGAAGGTTACTCACTGTACTTTGTTAATGTAAAAAATGAAAATAATGTCAACAGTCAAAGCAACCAATTTAAAAATTATGATATAGCAATACAGTGGGATATTATCTGCTGTTAAAAATATTTCTATAAACTATAAGAAATGATGTGAAAATTTGTGAATATTTTATTAATAGAGCAATAAAAATTTTCCTCATATCCAGAATATTTTGCTTGATAAATAAACACGTGTGCATATATATGAAAATTTGAAACATATACATTAAAATATTTACAGTTGGGGGGAAATTGCTGATTTATATATGAGCAATAATTTCAAATTATTCTGCAAGAAACACAGTTTTACTTTTATAATAAAAGAAGAAAAATGCTCATATAATCTCAGATTGAGTTAAAAAAATTTAAACCTATTTATAAGAGATCCACCTAAAGAAAATGATTTTTTAAAAGTTTAAAAATACAAATATGAGGGAAAGTTTAGAGGTAAGTTAAAACAAAAAGTAATCAGAAATAAAGCCATCACTTTCACAGACACACACACACACACACACACGTTAAATTAGTTTAAAAAAAAATTAATGGTATTATATAGCCATTAAATAATATTTTCATTCAATATGTTATTATATTAATGAATATCTTATGTATAATATTAAGTAAAAAGATACGTGTGTATCTTACAAACTCAATAAAATATGCAACAGAAGTATTGCATTAAACTAATATAGTAAATGCACATGTAAAAAAGTTTTATATGACTATATTATGTATAACTCATTATGACATATTGGGTAAAAATACTACAAAAAATAAAGCAAAACATTCATAATAACTTCCCTGGGTGACTCATTATAAGTTATTTTTTAAATGTTCATAGCATATCTTCATATTTATATACAAATATATTATTTTTATAATCAGACAAAATATTTTTAAATATTAAATATGTATGAGCTATTGAAACTAGTCATTTTATGCAATACCAAAGAGATAAAATTGAAAGAGTGAAATCACAAAAAGGTAACAAAAATTAGGCTTTTCTTCTGTTTCTTTAAAAAGAATTCACTAGTATCATTGCTCACAATCTAGAAACACAGAGAAAAATAACATTTTACAAAATCAATCACGTGAATTTCCTTTTTTAACATTTTTTAGACTGTCCTAGGATTCAGTCCTGGAAACAGAATTTTTAACATGAGATTGATACTGTGTATGTGCTTACTTTCCTTGCTGTTGAACACCTACAATCTATTAATGTCCAATGACATCACTAGCCTTGGAAACAAAAGGGTAAAGACAAGTGCTATCTATCAACCTTTTAATTTGCTAAAATCCCTTAATGAGGACTAATAACCCTTAATATTCATTTGCTTGATAAACAAGCCATTTTATATGAATGGAAGGTCAACACAGTCTGAGGATATTTTTATTCTGCTACGCCAGATTTTAATGGGTGCTGAGGTTCAACTGCTATAAATACACACATAAAATGCCCACCCACATTTTAAAGTATGGCTTTTATAAATAAAGGAAGTCACTGAACGTGATGTGTTTTGAAACACCTATCTTCTTGAGCCTGTATCAACCATTTTAGTTTGGCGCTGGAAAGCCTAAATTCTGGGGCAATGCTGACCTTATAATGACAGTACAATGGGCTCAAGAACTGCCACCAGATGGTGGCAACAGAAAGACTTGTTGCCTAAATGGTAAAAACAGGAGATGGCTTTCAGTGCCTGTGTGCCTGCCCAACTTAGCCCTTTTATTCAGTCCCTGCTATGCTTGTCCAATCTTTGTCTCTATGTATTTATTATTTATTGATGAGAGAGAGAGATTGATTGTTCCACTTATTTATGCATTTGATTGATTCTTGTACGTGCCTTGATTAGAAATCAAACCGAAAACCTTGGCATAGCAGGACGATGCTCTAACCAACTAAGCTACCCAGCCAGGGCCTAATCTTTGTGTTTTGACTTTTTCTTATTTCCTGATCTGTCCTCCAGTTTGTTCACGTGGCCCACTTGGCCAGGACCCTGATATCCAAATGTTGGAGGACAGGTATTAATCACAATGCTGACAGAATCTGGCTCCACTGAGTACAAATCCCCAAGCCCAATAACTATAACGCACTCTACTGGCCTTTTTGAATATGGTCCCTACCTGGACATTAGAGAGGTTAGGAGTACAGGTTCTGGAGTCGGGATCCTGGGGTCCAGTTCTGTCGTCGGGATCCTGGGGTCCAGTTCTGTCTCAGCTACTTACTAACTGCATGAACAAAAATGAGTCACTTAACTTCTCTAAGCCTATGTCTCCTGAAAAAATATCTCCAAGGGCTTGTGTGGGAATTAAATGAGATTCCACATAAGAAGCAAGCATATGGCCAGCACTTCTTCATAAGTAGATCTAGAAGCAAGTTATCTGTGAATAGTAAACAATATATAAAGCCTTCAAGGGCAAGAAGAATGACTGCCAAGAGCCTGCAGGCCCTTCTGTCCAAGAAGGAAGTCTCAGGATAGATGATTAGGTAGAGATAATTGAGCACAGGAGTCCAATTCAGGAACTAACTGCTTGTTCAAGGAGTAGAGATGAGGAAAGACACTTGCCATGTTGAGATCAATCAATGGTGACAATATAAATTTACCCTTTTAGGAGAAATATGAATATGAAGGCAGACCATCATGACATTATTTATTAGAAGACTATGGTGATGGACTGCAGAATTAAACCCACAAGGCCTGCCAACTGGCCATTAGTAATATAATAAGAAGTGAGTCACCCACAGAGGTCAACGAGATCAGACTTCCTTTAGTCCTGCAACACTTCTAGTTCCTGCCTGGTAGTAAAAACCAATCTTGTTTTGCTAAAAGAAATATGTAATTCTAAGTATCTGATAATTTTCAAACTAATAACAAAGATTTAAGTTCCTCTTGGAAGGGGAATTTTTAGATGGTATTGAGTCTATGGTTTCATGTGTTTCTCATTAGACAACTAATTTTATGTTATCTTGGGCAAATTACATTTCTAGGTTTTGTTTCCATATTTTCAAAATTTAGATGTGGGGATAGGTATTCTTTAGGTTTCTTCTGACTCTAAAAGTTATTGTTTCTATGATGTACTTCTCCAAAAACGAAGACTAAGTATAAGAGAGATCTGACACCCAACATAAGAAGATATAGAAAAGGGCCAGTGAAAGGAAAATTATATGTCACGCATCCACTCATGAGATAAAATTTTTAGCTATACTTTGAACTGGAAGAAATATTAGAAGACCTGTCCTCAAATGGTTTTATTTTAAACATTAATAACTGATCTGAACTTAGACCAGCATTTAGCGAGTTGAATATCTCATCTACTCAAACATTTGTTATTTCCTTAACTGTGCGATGATGAATTACATAAAACATCCCTGAGACCTCTTCCCATGAGACATTAATATGATTTCTCTAATCCTGAAAAATTCCTTTCAATAGTAAGGCTGAGGGAATCGTTTCATTGTTCTAATAAAAAAAGAGAGAGAGAGAAAGAGAGAGAGAGAGAGAGAGAGAGAGAGAGAGAGAGAGAGTTTAAGGCAAAAGTCATTTCCTTACTAGAATATCATATTTCCTTTCATCTACTTCAACTTATTTTTAGCTCCACAATGTCACTAAAGCACTCAGATATTCAGACCCCTGGGCCAGCGATGATGCTTCAGAGACAGCCCCTGTGGTAGACAGAGGTTGGAAAGAGCCATTACCTGCCTGATATACTATTTACATATTACACCTCTGCATTTGATTTCTTTAGAACAGCGGTTCTCAACCTGTGGGTCGCAACCCCTTTGGCAGTCAAATGACCCTTTCACAGGGGTCCCCTAAGACCATCTTGCATATCAGATATTTACATTACGATTCATAACAGTAGCAACATTACAGTTATGAAGTAGCAACGAAAATAATTTTATGGTTTGGTCACAACATGAGGAAATGTATTTAAAGGGCCAGAAGGTTGAGAGCCACTGCTTTAGAAAGTAGGGTCCTGCTGCTTTAGAAGTCAGAAAAACATCCATCTAGAAACCAATGGCTTGACAAGACACCAAATATACTTTCTTTAAAGCAGAGATCCTAATGTGATCAGCACAGTCCCCTAAGAATGTATTGGAAACACAATGGCATTAGAAACTGTGGAGCTATTTTTTGTCCTCTGGTAAAATCCTACATGAGCAGTTACCTATTGAAAGACATTATTTGGTGATAACTTACTTTTCTTTTTATTTCTTTATTTATGGCATTAAAATGATTTTTATAATTATATATATATATATATATATATATATATATATATATATATATATGTAAGTGGCATTATTTCTAAGTTTTACTTCAGGATAGTAAAGCAAGTATACCAAAATAGTTGTTATAGAAAGGTTGAAAAGGACTAATTAAAGTAAATATAATTAGGGGAGTCGTGTGTAGGGGCATGTGTTTAAGCTTAGGCAGTCTCTTCTCCAAAACCATCAGTACCTCAAACCCATGCAGATGGTTCAGTTCTAGAAGATGAAGAGTTGAAAAGCCCTCATCTAGCAGAAAACACTATTCTGTGGGAGAACCTCTCAGGTGATCTAGATAGGATTCAATCCTTGTCCAGAAAACACAAATGAACACGCTCACTATACCAGCGGTTCTCAACCTGTGGGTCGCGACCCCTTTGGGGGTCAAATGACCCTTTCACAGGGGTCGCCTAAGACCATCGGAAAACACATGTATAATTACATATTGTTTTTGTGATTAATCACTATGCTTTAATTATGTTCAATTTGTAACAATGAAATTGGGGGTCAACGCAACATGAGGAGCTGTATTAAAGGATCGCGGCATCAGGAAGGTTGAGACCACTGCACCACACCAAGAGAACATTCTTCTTAGTCAAGTGGTCAGTAAGTGCTGTACACCCTTCAACAGTATTCCCTGCGTAAATACATTTTAAAAAAATAGACACACAGTGGTCTTAGCTAGACATCAGAGACTTGATCAATTGAATTTAGGAATGGATGGCAACTCTTAGTGAAGAAGTAGCTTCTCTTCTATGCATCCCCCCCGCCCCGCCCCGCCCTTATTTTTCTTCAGGACAAGCTGGCTGGTTTCAGCTAGTTTTACACTTCATCCACTTCAAATTCCGGTTTGGAGCTAAAACATCACAACACATGAATCTAATTACAGGTCTTAGCTGGTAAATTCAAACTAGACTTGATTATCTTTAGACTAATTTTAAAATGGCATTTTAACATAATATATTAAAACCTCACATACTCCTACTAATTTGATTTCCTCAATTTGGGTCAGATAGCCCAGCCAAGAAAGCAACAGGAAAGCAAATCAAAATATTTCTTAGCTACACTGCATTCCAAAATTACCTACTCCATGCCAAATCCCATTGCTCATTCTTACCTATCACATCCCTCAAGGGAAGCTCTTCAACTAACATGATCATTTGTTTTAGGTTTGCTTCCAAATTAAAAAGGCATTTAGTTCCTCCTGCAAAATACCTACTGCTAAACAACCTGAATCTGTCTTTATTGCTGCCTATTCATCTCTATAACCATGAAAAAGAAAAAGATGGAAAATCGTAGAATCAAAGACTCTTGTTTGACATGAAGCAGCAATTTCAACCTCCTTATTTAACAGGTTACCTGCAAGCTATTTAGAAATCGAAGTCACTAAAAGGAAAGGTACCTTCTGTAGCAATTATTTTTACTAGTGATGTGCTAGTTCACCAACACAGTGCTAGAACTGGGTTGCTAATACTGGAAGTGTCCTCTCAGCCATCTCCACATTTCCATTTCCCAGGCAGCTCGTTTGGTTTCTAGGCTTTGGACTTGGGAGAGGTTCCAGACCTACCAAGGCACACTGGAGCTGACTGAGGTGGCATGGTCCTCTTCTCGCTCAGTGCCCCGGGGGCTGCCACATTTCCACATGTGCTTTGAGGTACACCCACAACACAAAGGTGAGCCACACCCTCTTCACAAACATTCACCAGAGTTAGAAACTCAGTATCATTTACTTTTTGGTAATTTTCTTTTGAACAAATCCCTCCTCAGAAGCCAAGCCTAAAGGCTACACATTTAAACGGAAAGGCTACCGGGCTGGGTTTTCCTTCAAGTCAGTATGCAATGTATAAATGAGATTGTTGTATCAGTTGCTTTCATAAAATCCTACTTTTCTGTCATTTTGCTCTGTATATATTCATATTGACTGTAACTACATGGTCCTATAAACAGTCTAAAACACACACTTCTGGCTACTTCAATAACGCTGCAGTGAACACAGGGGTGCAGATATTCTCTCAAATTGGTGTTTTGGATTCTTAGGATATATTCCAAGAAGTGGGATCACTAAGTCAAAAGATAGGTCCAATTTACTTTTTTGAGAAAACTCCATACTGTTTTCTACAGCACCTACACCAATCTACATTCCCACCAACAGCATACATTCTCCACATCCCGCCAATGCTTGTTTGTTGACTTATTGAAGATAGCCATCTGACAGGTGTGAGGTGACATCTCATTGTGATTTTAATTTGCATCTCTCTGATGATTAGTGACCTTGACCATTTTTTCATATGCCTATTGGCCATCTGTATGTCCTTTTTGGAGAACATATATACATAACATATAGATACAGATAACAGCGTGGCGATAGCCAGAGGGAAAGGGTGGTGGCTGGGTGCAGATGGGCAAACGGGTGTGGAGGGAATGGGGACAGAAAGAGACTTTGCTTGGGGCAATGGGCACAAGATGCAGTGTGCAAATGATGTTATTATTGAGTTGTACACTTGAAAGCTATATGGTTTTGCAAACCAGTGTCCCCTTAATAATATTCTATTAAAAATAAATCCTATATAATAAACCCTAATATGCAAATTGACTGAACGGCAGAACGACCAGTCACTATGATGCACACTGACCACCAGGGGGGGGCAGACGCTCAACACAGGAGCTGCCCCCTGGTGGTCAGTGCTGGGAGCGCCACTCAGCCAGAAGTAGGGCTCACAGCTGGCAAGCACAGTGGCTGTGGCAAGAGCATCTCCCACCTCCGTGGCATAGCTAAGGACCCTTCAGACCCCTCTGGGAATGTCCACATAAGCCCACAGGCAGACATCCGCCGAGGGGTCCCGGACTGTGAGAGGGTGCAGGCTGGGCTGAGGGACCTCCCCCTCACTGGCCCCAATGCATGAATGTTATGCACCAGGCCTCTAATAAATACATAAATAAGTCAACCTAAAACACTATAAAAGTAAAATTTAAAAATTAAAAACTTTGAAAGGAAGAAAAATAAATGAATAGCTTAAAAATGAAACACACTTATGTTAGTATCATTTATTCTACACTCTGCATAGTCTTTTAATGAGCCGTAGATCTGATGTTATAATCATTTCCTAGCACAGACATTATACCCCTATTGTCATGTAAAGAAGAAAAATATGCTATTCAGAGTAACAGATTCCACTTAACCTGGGATGCCAAAAACAGGTGTCTTAGCAGACATGTAAGAGCCCACTGAACCAAAGCAGACATCAAGATATTCTAAATACAATTCAATTGTGAGATAAAAGGCACTGCATCCAAGTGCAACTCTTTCTCCTCTGCTGTGCTTGCTAATTACGGGCTCTGGACTGCTGGGGAAGGCTGAAGGAAAAAGAGATTAAATAGGCAGGAAAGGTCAGGTATCTAAAGCTTAAAATGAGAGTAAATTTAAAAGTGTCAGTAATTTTGGCATTAAGCAAACATCTGGATAATAGAAGGGGGAGGGAGGGAGAGAGAGAGAAAGAGAGAGAGAGAGGAGGAGAAAGAGGGAGAAAGGGAGATGGGGGAAAGAGAGAGAGAGAGAGAGAGAGAGAGAGAGAGAGAGAGAGAGAGAGAGAGAAGAGAGAGGAGAGAGAGAGAGAGAGAGAGAGAGAGAGAGAGAGAGAGAGACAGAAGAGAGAGGAGAGAGAGAGAGAGAGAGAGAGAGAGAGAGAGAGAGAGAGAGAGAGAGAGAATAAAAGGCTTTTCAAGAAGATGGATGTCTGCAAATGCCAAAGAAATGAAGATTGTTAATAATGGGGGGGGGGGGAACAATAATGGGAAGATTTATAGCAGAAGGCAAAAACAGTCTATTTGTTCTAATATCTTTTTTTAATCTATCTTGAAAGTCTTTAAAATTCAACATAAAAAATTGTATTGTATGGCATTTTAATGCTCCATGTGCATTCAATCCTAATAAATAGGACTGGCAGATATTACTGTCTATTATTTTAAAAATTTCATCATGTATAATTATTCCAAATCCATCCAGAAACAACTCAAAAGTCCAATTATAAAGAGCACTATTTTTTCTGCTCAGTGTGCAATTTCATCTTAATGTGTGCCTTCGGAAGGCTCTGTACCCTCCATTGTTCTAGTGCTCTGTAGTTTGAGCCCCATCCTGGAAGCAATAACTGTAGTGAAATTATTTCATCTACTGCTGACATTTGAAAACAAATGTTCTAATGATGTGGAAATGATTTTACAAGAAGTTAATTTATTCTATCAATTTCCATGACTTTTCTAGTTTTTTTGACACTTTTTCCCTGTAGGAGAATATTTAATGTAATTACTTGGCAAATCTCTCTCTCCTTCTCGCTCCCTGTTATAAATATACCTACCCAATTTAACCTTGAACACAGATTGTTTTAAAAAAAAGAACATAAATTTGGTGTTATCTCCTTTTCTGAAGAATCTGTCGTTAATGTCAATAAAAAATAAATACTGGAAAAGGAGCGATATTCGTACAATACGTAGCAAAAACAATGATCCTTAAGAGTCATTGAGTTATGTCTCTGATAAAATAATTATAACATTCTATTTTTTTCATTAAAATAGCATCACTAATTCATCCATAATAATTTCTACCTAAAACAATAGTGACAATTTCACACAAAGACAGGACTGAAGTGATTTGCAGGGCAAGACTCACAGAAAGAACTTGGACACCTAGTTAATTGGGTTATTGCCCTGACACTCTCATACACATCACAGTTATAGAATAATAACCTCCTCATCTAACTAACCAGAATTCAGTGCCAGATGAAAACCAAACTTGATAAGAACTTATAGGACAAAATCAATGACTTATTTTATTGAATAAGATAAAGTTATAATGACAAAAATAAATAACACAGCTTAATTAAGAAAATGAACAAACTTTATAAGAAAAGGTCAAATCAGTATGTCTGATTCAGTATTTTTAATTATTTTATGTACAAATGTATAAAAATTATTTTCATTTATTCTCTCACAACCTTATTCAGACAAAATAACCAACTACCTTATCATGGAGTAACTATTTTGGTTATGTAGGCAAAATACCAGATTTGGGAGATCGGATGATTTATTAACGTGTAGAATTATTATGCTAATGCATACTAACATACTGTTTTCATGCAGTGCATGACATATGAGGAAGAACAAGCTAATGAAAATTTTATGGTGATTTTTAGTTGGTGAAAAAATAACCAGACGTGACATAAAAGATAGCCTCATAATTTTGTGAGCATATTAAATATTTGTTTTGGAACAAAATGTATTGCCTTGCTTGTATATGAGGACTACCTTCTTACCCAACATTCTTTTGTATATATTCATCCTATACAATGTTGATTTTCCTCCCAATAGCACTTATTTGCCATGCACAGAAATGGCAATAAGTAGTTGTTGGATGGGTTGAATTGTATGCCCAGACACTTTGTGAAGAAAATGTCAATATCCTATATTTCCTACAACTGCTCCAATCTCACCGTAATCGGTAAGGAGAGGTGCAACTCCAGCTATTCTCAGGTTTAAGGTAGAAGTTTCAAGATAAACTCAGGCTCATCAACATTGAATCAATAATTCACTAGTCAGTAAGTGCACCTTTCTCAGGAATAAGCACTGTGACTATTAATATAGTGTCTGTTTGCCCTTCCATTTCTCTAAAAATTATTTTGAAGCCAGTTTATGATTTTAAAATATTAATTTTATACTTTTACCATTATGACTAAAGATATCTGCAAAGGCCTCTAATGAAAACACTAAAAAAATTAACCATGAATTTGTGAAGTACTCAGAGGAATAATTTTTCTTTAAGACCGAATCCTGAGCATTGGGAGGTAATCTGGATGGCTTCAAGTTCAGCACAGCACAATCCAAAGGAATGACTTCTGACTAATTCATCAGTACTGCCCGACACCTGATTTAATAAAACATGGCAACGTCTATAAAACACTGGTGGCAAAAATAAACACAACAACATCGATGGCTCCCTCCCTGACCGTCTTTGGCCTCTCTGTCAGGCCACTGGCCCACATCGAGTATTAAGTCAGCACTGCAGTTCGGACAGATGTTGTACATTGAACTTCTTTCAAGAAGCCATACTGATGCTTCCCCCAGTTGGAAGAAAGCTGGCAATGCCCCTTCCTGCATGCAGAAGAGAGATTCTTTAAGAGAGGTTCCACGCTGCTGTGCAAAGCAAAATGTGTGCGGCAACACGAATACCTGCTCTCACCAACTTGCTGGATGCAGCCAAACCCTCTGTCTGCATCGGGGCCAACAAGGGAGTGGGTGGGGACGGTCATTTGCATCACAGCATGATTCAGAGCACAAGGAAGAACACAAAAGGGGACTCTCCACATCCTCACTTTAAAACGCGGTTCTTTGCTTCCTTACATGTCGACCTCCTTCAGTACCTTTTGTTCGATACTGAAACCGGGAACCACATCTGTGAAGAGGAGCGCCAGGTGCTGATCAGTATTTAAACATGTGGCACGATGATGATTTTTGCAGCATTTTTATTCCGTTACTTCATTTTGTAAAATCTTCGTTCTGTCCCTATGTTGTGCGGCACTTCACGGGTGTGAGAATTTTAAAATCATTTTAAGCTCATTAGAAGGGCTTTCAGCAGATGAGATTGGGACAGGTAGTTAGTTAGGACATTAAAAAGCCCACTTAAGGGAAGAACAAGCTGCTCTAAACATTTTATCTTAACTGAAAATACAGATATACACACATAATATTTGCCAATCTTCTGAGGTTGGAACAAGGCCTTTTCTCCAACCACACCTATGCTGATGGGTGAACTGCACTCCAAAGTGAAGTCTGCAATAAAAGGTTAACTTACCCACTGGGTGCTCAGACCCCACATTCCAAAGAAGAGCTGGTTCTTAACTGGCTCCTGGGAAGTAATCTCTAAGCCCTTAGAGCAGACTGTCTTGCCTGATAAGAACATGTGTGTATGCCTGAGAGCTTGGGTCATGGAAAATACTGTATGCAAACAGAGTGATATAATGAATGCCTGCTTTGTGTTTTTCTATCATCTGGAGCCCTGGAAAATAATGGTGATACATATAAGGTATCAACCAGTAGGATTGGGAGAAAACCCAAAAACAAAAGTATTGTAGCTTTTGGGGATGGCAAGAAAAGGTGTATTGTTAAATATACATAGCTCAATGAATATATTTTAGTAGAGGTCCAGTGCACAAAATTTGTGCACTCAGGGGGATTGGGGGGTTCCCCCTCAGCCCAGCCTGCACCCTCTCACAGTCTGGGAGCCCTCAGGGGATGTCTGACTGACAGCAGACAGCAGTTGGACATCCTTAGAGCTGCGATGGAGACAGGATAGGCTTCTGCCACCACTGCTGCGCTCAAAGCTTCTGGCTGAGCAGTGCTCCCCCGGTGGGAGCGCACTGACCACCAGGGGATTGTTCCGCCATCTGTTCGATTTGCTTCTTAGCCTTTTATTATATAGGACGTCTATATGCACACAAAGATATATGATAAATAACAAGTCTCTCTGAAGAGTTTATCTCTTAAAATTTGAGACAGATGGTTTTTCTACATAAGTGAAATTTAATTCAGCTAAATGTTTTCTCTTTCAGATTTTGGCCTGCATATTACATACACAGACTGCCTCTGATGCTTACTTGCTATGCTTTGCTTGTGTATCTGGTGGAGGAGGAGGGGCACTAGAAGAGTTATTTTATCAAAACTCTCTAATGCACTGAAAGCACAAAACAGGACTTCTTGGTGACAGTGGCATAGGCTATAGGACTAGAGGGAGTGAAAGGCACTTCCCATCAGGGAGGCTTTTGGAGGACACTGGTGCACAGAGACCATCCTCCCCATGGAGGAGAAAAAAATAAAGCAAAGTGTATTGAGCTTTGGTGACTTCTAAAGGGCATCAGCAGAACACACTATAGAAGAGAAAAATGTTACCTACACTTGGAAGCTAACAGGATTATAAGAGGTTCATAGGAGACCACCCATGACTACCAACTTTGGGGCAATGTGCCAGTCAAATGTCTTTTTGTCAGGTTATTGTGACCCTATATTTTATTCTCCAGGCTGAGAAGACCTGGGATCTATGAGTCACAATGTAGACAAACCAGCAAATCTCAATACAATCTATTAAGTATTATAACAGGTATAAACAAAGGGGGGTTTTAAGAAGGGTGTACCAAAGCCAATCTGTGCTGAGGAAAGGGATGGGAATTTGGCAAAACTTCACAGAGTAACTGGTGTTTAAACTGAGTCAAGAAAACTGAGTATACATGTACCAGGCATCAGTAGGCTTGGTGGGCATTCCAGGCAAACCCAGAGAGGCCCAAGAGAGCATCACTGCTCTGGGATGGGCCGTGATCTGGGGAAGCTACATCACAGGGTACATAAGGCGATGAAATGGCAGTAAATGAATATGGAAAGGTATATCTTGGATTTGTCCATTGCAAAACTCTTTCATTGTATATGTATAATAAAATGTTCTTTGGTATCTTTGCAGTTAGCATGCTTACAAGTGGGGGAGTAGCCACCAGCCAACAGGGCTGCCCTGCAGATAGGTTTGCCAAGATGTCAGGTGGGTTTTGTGAAACAATACAAAATGGGACATTCTTAGAAGGTAATCTGGACCTTCGTGAATGGCTCTGCCATAAAGGATTACACATATTGTCCCTTTGTGGAAACTCAACATATTAATACCAAAAAGTTTCATATAACTTGTCCAAGAGCATATGATTGGTTGGCTGCAGAACAACAAGTATGGCAATAGTCTCAGACTGGAGATCAGACTAAGTTAACAACGTGAAGATTTCTAAAAAATTCCTTCCCCTTGCCCTGATCAGTTTTTCCCAGTGGTTAGAGCATCGGCCTACAGACCTCAGTTTCAAGTTCGATCCCTGGCCCCAACTGGGGCACATGCAGGAGGCAACCAATCGATGTCTCTGTCATATCAATGTTTCTTTCTCGCCCCCTCCCGACTCCCTTCCACTCTGTCTGAAAATCAATGGAAAAGAATATCCACAGGTGAGGGTTAAAAAAGAAAAGTCCTTCCCCTGTACCTCCGTGGCTACCTAGGTACACAAGAGCTCTTCTACCAGTAATTCCAAATAGCTCGACAGCCACACAACCAAGAAAGGCCTGAGAATTTAGAAGAGTGATGGGATAGGAGTTTGATAACTTAAAAATAGAAAAGCTGATGATTTAATTACGAATTAGTATATGTCTTTAACATTTCACTGCATTTTCCCTAGTGTTCAGGGACATTATTTGTGAAGAGGTAGCCTTGATGCTCAGCCACAGCCATTTCAGATTGAAAGGAAGAGCCAACATGTATTTCATTCAATACACTTCGGTCACATTACTCCTTCAAAAGAAAAAAGACACTTCCGCATTACTAGTTATTTGGCAAAACTGTAATTGGACTAAATTGATATAAGACTACAAAAATTAGTCAGAGTGATAATCCAAACCTCAAAAGATAAGTTTGAACAACACACATTGGTTATATATTAATAAAAGGGAATAAATCAAAGAACATATGTGTGCCCTTGAACGTTTCTATAATTTAATATATTTTAAACTGCTGCCAAAAAAGTGGACATTCATTTTCTCTGACACTATTCCCTGACGCAGACTTAAGTATGTCTTCCATAATTCTGAAAGGCATAATAGTCAGCGGTATATCAAAGCAAAGCTGTGGCTTCAGATATGCTGCTTCCCTGCTTTCCAAGCCGAAGCGATATTACTTAATAAGCAGAAGCTGACTTCTGCCAACACAGTCCTCTACTTGCCTGCGACAGGGAAATATACAGTCCTTTACACGAAGAACATTTGAATATTTACCATTTTATAGATCCTTCCTGGCTGCTGGGATGATAAAAAAAAAGCCACATGCATTTTAGGACAATCCTTCCTTGGGTAGACAGACTTAAAAAATAATATTTCAAAGACTGTTCAAGGGTGAGAAAAATGTTTTATAAACAATATTTTAGTGACTTCCATGGTGAAAATTTTGTAATGAGGCTTTTTATATGGTGTAGTGTCATTCCACTGAAATTCTATCTATAATCATTTCTACAAATATAAATGGTCAAGAGTTTCCCTACCAAGCTAAAGTAATATTTAAGTTTACACACCAATTATACTTTCTCTAGAATCCAATAGGTTTCTCTGTGCAAATTTATCCATAGAATTTAAGAATATTTATCAAGATAATTGATTTAAATGTGTAAGACTAAGAATCATCTAGATAATAACAAAAGGTTAACTGCATACTATATATGAGCCATAAAAAGATATTTGATTTGAGAAACTAAATGACTGACTGAGTAACAAACAGCAGGCACAGCTTCACAAATCCCAGAAGGCTTATTTTCAACATTAAATGTGACTGAACCCCTCAGCTGTTGATCAGATTTTTCTAAACTCTAGAATCAGGTGGGAATCAAGTCTGGAACTGCTTCCAAGACACTGAGACTGTGGTTCCCACTCCCTAGATAGACCATAAGGATGTATTAAATTCTCTAGAATGCTAACGTTTAAACGCTTAAGTGGTATAAGGCTAATATGCTAGTTTTCAGTCAACAGAAGGTAACAGTTAAGGCAAATTAGGAAGGAAATGACAAAGTCACCAACTGTAAGTCAAGAACGTTGAGTAGGGAGAAAGGCTAATTATGATAACCTTGGCTGCCAAGCAATATATAGTTGTATCTTGGGTTAAGGCCAAGAAATAAAATCCAAGTTGAGAGGCAGACCCAGAGTCTAGTTGGCTCTCTGTGTGAGCTGCCCAGACACTCAGTGGTCAGGATTCATCATAAAGGCTGGAGGACAGATGAGGTCCAAATAGCAATAAAACACAGGGCATAACCTCATCACACCATTTCCATGAAAAGGGCAGATCAGGGACCCTCAAAATATTGTTCATCTTTGACAATTCTTATCAGCCATTATGAATTTTCCTGTAGCATAAAATATGTTTCAAAGATTGTGCAACATGCCCCAAAAGACAACCTCAATTATAAATGACAATCTTTGTTTATTCCTGAGTTCCATATGGGACTTAAAATTTAGAACAATAAACCTTTGTTAAGAGAAAATAACTTCACCAGAGAAAAGAGTATGTGTCCCTTTAGCTCCACTCTTTAGAAATTAGGGAGCAAGCTATCTGACCCAAGAAACACTAAGTGGCAGAAATTACCCACTCTATAGGAGGTAGGGGATGATGATCAAGACTTGGTACTAAGAAAAAAGTGGATTTAGAGAAGAAAACAAAAGGTATGTGGCAAGGTTTTCTTTCCTGTTCACTAAAAACTGATGATTTCAGGGGGGAAACATGACAGAATTCTTAAGAAAACTGGGAACAAACATAGAATTTTGCCACTAGTAAAATGGAAGATTTTTATCATTATTATTGAAAGCTATGAGTGCTGAAAGTTACTAAAAAAGAACATCAAAGAGAAGAGGTGAAATTGACCCACTGACAAGGAATCCAGAACATGCTCCAAGGCAGAGAAGCACTGAGAGGATTACATCAAAGTATGCATGAGATTAGAAAGAGTATTTGATTACTTTTCCTTATTAATTTTCCATTCATTTCAAAGGGACTTTCTAAAATAGCTACGATGCCAAAGCACAAAATTAATGAAAAAAATCGAGAGCGAGAAAATAATTATTGAAAATCCAGTGAAGCTCTGATGGCAGTTTGTACACAGAAATACACAGCATAAAGTCTTCCAGAGTTGAACTGGGAAACAAATTCAGCTTCACATTTTCCAGGATTTGAAACAAAAAGGGTTGCAAGGACAGTGAGGTTGCTAATTCTTTCTCTTATACAATCATCCTTCCTCAAGAAAACCCTTGAAGGAAAAACAGAAGCCTTGGGCTAGTCCAGATAGCAGAGCTAGGAGGGTTCTACAGGCCAAAACCAGGCAGGGAGAGGATAGCCAGAAGAGCAAGCAAGTGGGAGGCATGGAGAACACCAGAGCCTGTTGGTTGCCACATTGAAATTTGCAACCATAGGAATAGAAGATACAGTCCTGGGGACTGAACGATGTGGATGATATTTGCTGAGACACTGCAAACAGAGTGGGATGTTGTGGGACTCTCAATGACCACATGCACACCCCCGGTCCTACACGTTTTATCCCTGTCTCGATCAGGCATCACCTACACAGCTTGGATGACACTGTCCTTGCTCCCACACCAATGATGCCTTGGCCCGGCCTTGTTTCCCTGTCTGCCCAGACCTTTCCACCCTGTCCTGTGGAACCCCAATCCCATAGGACAGTCTGGACTAAACTCACTCTGTGCCTCTTTGCCTCAAAGAAACAATCTTGCCTGACAGCACTATCTGGCTTATTCATTCTCCCCTGATCACATCATCCATGAATAGACACTAAAGCTGCACTCAGCCTTCTCTTGCAGACACCTGTCCCTTCCAGACCATCATTTTTGGTTTGATTTTTCAGAAAATTTTGTCTTCAGAACATTTTCCTGATTCTTTTTTTTAAATATTTTTATTGATTTCAGAGAGGATGGGAGAGGGAGAGAGAGATATAAACATCAATGATGAGAGAGAATCATCGACAGACTACTTCCTGCATGCCCCCTACCAGGAATTGAGCTGCAACCCTGGCATGTGTCCTGACTAGGAATCCAGGAATCAAATCACAACCTCCTGGTTCATAGATCGATGCTCAACCACTGAGCAACATCGGCCAGGCTCCTGATTCATTTTATCATCAGAATGAACTGTGGGATCAATACTCAGTCATCCTCTTTAGTAGTGAACTGAAGGCCATTTCCTTATCTTGTGTATCTCACATCTGCTGCAGGAAATACAATTTGTTTTCTTTGTGAATACTAAAGTAAGACCAAGATTTTGACAGGAAATACTGCAGGGCTATGTAAAGTTCCCTGGTACACTATGATATGTCTCACCTCCACAACTCTACATGTTATTGCCTCTTTTCTAGAATGCCTTCCCATAGCACTGTCCTATGGAAGACACTCCTCCTCCTGTCACGATGAGGCACAGCTTACGCAGTGAGGATGACCCTGTCCTTGTTCCCACACCAACGATGCCGTGGCCCTGCCCTGTTTCCCTGCCTGCCCAGTCCTTTCCACCCTGTCTGTGGAACCCGTAGCCCGTAGGACAGTCTGGACTACACTTCACTCTGTGCCTCTTTGCCTCAAAGAAACAATCTTGCCTGACAAGATTTCTGCTGTCTCAGTGAGCCCGTGGTCCTCTCTCGTGTCCCTCTCACAGCAGTCAACTCACATGTCCATGCGTTACGGACTCCTCAGAAGGACTATGTGAAGTTCCTCAGCCCATTGGCAGACAATAAATATTTGTGAAATGAATACAATTTTCTGAAATTACAGTCTCTCGCTCAAAAAATATGTCGAGTGTTTTCAATAGGCATTGCCAAGCCGTCTGTTCGTAATCATCTATTTGGTTAGATTTAAACCAAAAAAAAAAAAAAAAATTATGAATCCTTCAACAGAATTACCCAGACTCTTGTTTTCAAGGTCATTCTGAAGCAAAAAGGCCGCAAAATGTTTGAAGAGCTGGTGACATTTCTCTATCCAATGCTGTTAATTCTCAAGATCTGTGATGAGAAACTTCTTAAAGCAGCAGCCCAAGCTGACGGTATAGCATGGCCCACAATACAGTTCACATCACAAAGCCTCACAGTTGTTGGAGATCAGCATCTGCGAGAAAACACATTCTGCCATACACACATGCATATGTTCATGCACAGCTGGGTCATTCTTTAGAAAACAATATTTATCCTCCTCCTTCTCTATTAAGCTAACTTCGCAAGGAAGTACTAGGTTCTGGTTTCATGCAACTTTAAAAGTCAAATAAACTTTCTTTATCTTGCAAAATGCATAAATAGATAGCTAGATATAAATAGATGGCAACTACCATTTCCATAACAGAATGAACTGACATTTATACATTTAAAAATGTTTTCCATAGTGCACTATCCTGTATATATTTGTGAAGGAAGTGACATCGTTGCTATAGTTTGCTAATAAGAGCTCTAGTCACCATTAATACCATCTGCCTCTTAATATCCTTTTAAGACATAATAAGAAGTCTTTTATTGATCTGTTACTATATGATTCAGGTGTGCTGCAAAGCACGCAGACACTGCCTGGGAGCGTGAGCCAACAAGGCATCATGTAGGTAGAAAAAGGATGAGCTGGAGAGTCTTGGCCTAAATACAACACAGAGAACAATGCTTCAAAGGTAATTTTTGTTCTTGCAGACTAGAGAAAAGTATTCATCAGATAAAACAAGTAATACAAGAGGATGTGGTGAGGAAAAGATGTATGAGCAAAGGATATATTTTAAAATAAACATAAAAACCCTTTATTTTGACTTCCCATCCCCAACATCTTCAGTGTTACCTGCTGTCTCCCCACTTCTGCATCAGCTCCCCACAGGAGATTGGGCTGCCTTGGAAATTTTCTTCACTTAAAAAGACTAGGTAGGGGCTTACTGTGCTCTTGATTTAGTGTCAATTTAACATTGAAACAATCTTGAAAGAAACCCAGCTCTCCTGCAGGGAACTGTTGGAGAGTTGGCAAAAAGGACCAGGAAAGGAATTGTAAATGTTCGTCTCCCATTCCTCCAGGAGAGCCTTTCCAGTGCTTCCAGCTTCATTAAGAAAGGCAATTTAGACTTTTAAATGGCTTCCAATACCGCCTTTCCTAGTCCAGTAAATAGTGAAGGGGTGACCTCTTTGTAAAGGCCAGCAAGTTGTCAGAAGTTGGTCTAGAGGCCCCAGCCCCTCCTCACCCACCGCCAGACCAGGACCCACAGCCGTAGGACCTTTTCCCTGGAACCTATTTTTAGAAAAGCATACCCAAAGGCTGTTTATAACCAGCTCTCTTTTCCATCGTGCTGTTTTGAGTTCTGAATAGAATTCTCAGTTATCCTAACGTGTACCATCCCGTCTGTCCTGACCAGCTGAGCTGCAGGACTCCATGGAACTAAGAACTCAGGCAAACCATCTGTTTAATGTGAAACTTCAAGTGCACCTCCCTTTCCAATGGGTCTCGTTTCCTTCTCATCTTAATGTTATCTTTAGCTGTAACTGTCATCACACTTTCTAACAAACCCTAAAACCCCACTGAAAAAAATCAGAGGGGAATGATAGCCTGCTGACACCAAGACGGGAATGTGATTTTGAAACATTTGGCAGCCTTTTGTTGTTGTTGTTATTGTTAATTTTAGTTTCTCAGGATCCACATAATACAACATATGCCACAAGGTCCATGTTTGGAAAACAGATGGTACCAGAAAAAATGTCCCTTGATTAATACTCAGGTTGTACCTTCTAAGGTCAAACCTGTATACATTTATTAGTCAGGCAGAGGTAGGAAGACCATTGAAGACAATGTCAGAGCAGGTCCCAGGTGTCTCAAAAGCATTAATAAGATCACACCTGTTTATCCATTGACAATTCAGATTTGGAAAGAAAGCAACATCACTATCCTAGTTACCTGATACAGACAACGTCAGTTCATCCCACGACTCCTGAATAATCTGCTTTTGTTCTCTCTTCTCTAGCCTTTCTCAAGGTAATTCAGAAAAAAAAGGTAGGCACTTCTCAACTACAAAGCCCCTAAACCAGTGTTTCTCAACCTGTGGGTCGCGACCCCTTTGGCGGTCGAACGACCCTTTCGCAGGGGTCGCCTAAGACCATCCTGCATATCAGATATTTACATTATGATTCATAACAGTAGCAACATTACAGTTATGAAGTAGTAACGAAAATAATTTTATCACAACATGAGGAACTGTATTTAAAGGGCCAGAAGGTTGAGAACCACTGCCCTAAACTATTGACCTTGGGGATTGATTACAAAGACCCCTTTGTTCACCCCATCCCTTCCAGAAGCAGCCAAAGGTCCACTTGAACAAATGAAGGAAAGAACCAAGAGGTGTGAGCTCCATTTCCAACTCTGTCACTTGCCAGAGGCGGGCAGGCCCTTCACTTTTCTGGGCCTCATGGGCTCCCCTGAATTAAAGGGATCCATCAGATAACTTGAGCAACCTCTTTCCACTAAAACTCAATGAAGAATTACCCAGTGTTCTCAGGACAGATTAATGCTGGGTCAACACACAGAGAAGAAATGGGCATGCGGAACAGTTTCTCTGTCCCATTAAAGACTTAATTCAGAAGCCACTGGCCAGGCTGGCTTCTCACCTGGCCTGTTGTTACTTTAAATAGATTACTAGTGACAGACAGATAAAAAAAATATTACAAGATAAATAAATATTGAAGGTAAATATTAGTAGGTGGCATCCCTCCTACGTTTCATAATTCACTTCCTTCTATTTGCCAACAAGATTTACAGTGAACCTAAAAATATTCCCAGGTTAAATTTATCAAAATGTTCTGATTAAATCATTTAATGTTCTTGAAAAATATATTTGCTTTTATTATATGCAGAGGGATACCAGCTAAAACCCTTCAGGAAAATCTGTTTCTCTACTAGAAGCAAAAACTTAAGAAACCAATTTCTTAATTAAAAACCACCTCTCACTGTTGGTCAGTTTTAACATAGGGCATTTGTGAGTAGTGAGAGGAGGAGAAATATGCAAAAATTGCAATGCAATTTATTGTACCTAGAAGATCTTCTTAATCATCTTTTTTTAAGTGTTAATATCTATGCCTGTGTGGTAAAAATAATAAAATTTATCCATAAAATATGCAAAGCATTACCTGTCAGAATAATCTTCTCTTATGGAGGTATCAAAATCACTGACCCTCCTTTCAGGACTGCACAAAGATATGATGTTCTGAAATTGAGGTCCAGCAATGAACCAAGAAATGAAAGAGTCCCAAACACAAAGCTAATTCTTAAGCAGTCCTGCCAAAGTTAAAAGCATGCCTTCCGTTAGCCAGGAAGCTCGAAGCGGATGATTCTGCTAAACTGAATAGATATTTTGTTTCCCTAAAAATAAATTTTAAAAAATTAATACATTGAAATAAATTTTAATAATGCTGAAAACCTTTCCCATGCAAAAGATCTGAATGTCTTAGTTCTTAATACATTCTTTTTTTTTTTAAGCAAAGGATCAAGTATAATGCAGCTGTCACTTTCCTCCTGCAATTATCTGTAAATAAGTACTAGTTTATTTTTAAAATAGTATGTATAGTCTATGATTGAAAACAACTGATTGAAGGAAAAATAAGATGTTGCATTATGTGATTAGCAGTATGTCTCAAAGGCGGGACCCTATCCAATACATATGATTTAATAAACTGTGCTACAGAATTTAAATCAGTTACATAATGCTTATTAAGACAACTATAGTACTGTATCCAGCAGAGCCCAAGTTACCCTCCACAGAGCCAATTGCAACCAGATCTTAATTGTCAGGCGTAGAACTCCCTGGTCACATATGTGTCATTCACTCAATAAAGGCAATGTTTCTTATCAGGATATTGGATCGCAAGGGACAGAACAAGACAAAACCTAGATACAGTCGATAAGGCCCCAGGTCAAGTTCCTGGAGAGTGGGCTGGGACTATGAGAATTAGACAAGTTCCCCAGGTCAAGCAGGAAAATGTTGACTGTCAAAGAGCCCTCAGTGGGTGAAAATGTTAGAAAGATACTAGACGTCTAGAAAGACAGTGTTTAGAACCCAGAGTGTCGGATGGTGACACTAGCATAGAAGAACTGAAGTTCACTCTGATCTTAAAATGAGTTGTTTCCTCTCTGCCCTGTACCATGTTCTCTAATAATTCAGAGAGAGCTTCTGAGTCCATGAGCCATTACTGTAGTCCTGAAGGGGTTGAAAAAGTACCCAAAAACTTCACCTGAGATTCTCCGCAACAACCAACCTCATTCCTTAACCGCGTCCACCACCTCGAGGAGGCAATTATACAATGAGGCTGCCACCCTCAACAAGTATAAAATCTAGCCAAGGGGACAAAACATATAGGTTTGCTTGATGTCAATAACTTCTGCGACTCTAAGCAAAATGACATATAATGAAACCAATTTTACTGTAGGCAAGCTGATATTAACAAGAGTTAAATTCCTATGGCCTCTCATCCACGTTATAACAAAATGACATTGTTATTCGAGGACACGCTGTATACACATATCAGTGCAAGGCAGTAATTGACCCAGTTCCTAACTTTGTGGTACAAATACTCCTTTCCCCACCTTGCCCCAAATCCACCTCCTGTACAAACTACACCACAGTGGCCACCCAACTTTCTCACTGCACTTCTTAAGCTATCTTACCATGGCATCTGCAGTGCCAACTCAACCCGTCTCCCTCTTGTCTTACCATCAGCTACTACCTACATAGTTCTCTTAACATTTCAAAACTACGAGCTACAGCCATCCCCTGCTGTGCCTCTCAATTCACCAACCCCTTTGCCAGCCAGCCAGTTGAGGGGTCTAGTCAGGGGGCAAATTGGATAACACTAAGGATATCCAAGCAAAAGTAGGCTCATAGTTCCACTCTTTTATTGTAAAATTGCTTATTATATGACTTTCCTTTACATGTTTTACTTGTTTTCATAAAAGTACTTTCCTCCAGCAAGGAAGTTGATAAAACCTCTGTGCAGCCCAGCATAGTCCATTGTGTGCATTTATTCTTAGAATGGCAGGTC
The DNA here is from genome assembly GCF_964212035.1 of Myotis nattereri. Taxonomy (NCBI): domain Eukaryota; kingdom Metazoa; phylum Chordata; class Mammalia; order Chiroptera; family Vespertilionidae; genus Myotis; species Myotis nattereri. Next base: position 59,933,454 of record NC_138080.1, on the reverse strand, counting down.
GGAGAGAGCGAAGCACAATAGGGACAATGGCAAGCTTTCACTTTCTTTTAGTTTAAAGGTATGTCAGTTATCATTTATTATACTAATAATGAATTTTTTAAAATTTCTTAGAATCACATCTTACACATGTTGATGTGAGTTGTAAGCAGCATAAGCTGTGTTGTTGTTATTTGTTGTACAATGCTTCAAAATTTCCAGGGAAAGGAGACATCTGAAGAACTGACTTCTACGAGAAGTCACCTCTAACCCCAATATTTCCCCCTCCTCTGATACTGTAAAGCTTTCCCCAACCCATACCAACGTCATTGACATTCCTCAAAAAACTGCCTAAATCTATTGAGTTGCCATTAATGAAAGAAAAAAAAAAGAATCTGGTGGTATCAACTGTAAAAGTGAATTATTATATTATTTATTTATCTTTATATTAGCATCTAAATCAAAATAATACTCTAACAAAATAGGGAAGTGATGTTTATTGTTTTTGGCAGTAGCTTTTAATCACATGATTATGTTCTGTTCGTCTTCTCTTAAAAACCTATCCAATTAGATAAAATTGTCAATCAATCTCAACTAAAAAAGGTTTGGACAACATATTCTTAGTGAGCTTTTCTATATGCTTTAATGTCAAAGTTTATTGCTTTTCATTACTTTATGCGATCAAAGCATATACTAAGAACCTACAAGAAAAACAGGAGACAGAGTTGAGAGATATGTAAGCAATGGAAGGAAATGCAGCCAACAGAACTTCCCAGGATCATGAGTTAAAACACTCAGATCCCCAAACTGTGATCTAGTATAAATGTCAGATCACTAAACATGGGTAACCATTCTTATGTAGGGACTAGAGCCCCAGTGCACGAATTTGTGCACATTGAAAGGAAATTAATTAGAAGAAATATTTTAATATCTCTGTTCGCCCTTTCTCTATAATAGAAGTGTCCACCAAATTCATAACTGACAATGACGGATCAAAACACATGTATGTGATTGGCACCAGCAAGAGATATATGTGTGTGTGTGTGTGTGTGTGTGTGTATATTAGAGGCCCAATGCACGAAATTCTTGTGCACTCAGGATTGGGGGTGGGGGGAGCAGGTCCCTCAGCCCAGCCTGCACCCTCTCGCAGTCTGGGGGATGTCCGACTGATGGCTTAAGCACTGTATTAATACCCCTTCTGTATTCTTAGCACTGCCATGGAGACAGGAAAGGCTCCCGCCACCGCCTCTGCACTCTCCAGCTGTGAGCCTGGCTTCTGGCTGAGCGGCGCTCCCCCTGTGGGAGTGCACTGACCACCAGGGGACAGCTCCTACATTGAGCGTCTGCCCCCTGGTGGTCAGTGCATGTCATAGTGACCGGTTGTTCCACCGTTTGGTAGATTTGCATATTAACCTTTTAGTATAGAGGATAAACTTGCTTAATTAGACCTGCTTTCTGATTTAGCTAAACTTTTTCCAGCCCAGTGAAGCACCCCAACTTCTTTTTCAGGTGATTGTCAGCAGCACAGCAGTAAATATCAACATGAAGCAGATTATTATTGTAGATCACTCAGGGAGAACAAAAGGTAAAATATTTAACTGCAGCAGTGTTTGACTATATGCTGATCAGTGAAAAAATTTGAAGTCATTTTCAAGGTCCGCCATTTCTTACTTCTTTCAGTCAGGTCAAGTTTTTAAGCTTTCTAAATCTCCGTTTTTCCAGCTAATGAAAAGAAAATAGGATTCTAGCAAGTCTCCTATCTACCTACTCCAGGACTTCTGTGAGGATCAAATGAGATGAGGCATGTGAAAATGCTTCACAGACATTTGGTTAAAGTGTAAAATATTTGCATCTGGCTACAAAGCAAGTCATGTTCCTGGGCTGAAGAAAGTGCAAGGAAGCTAGTTGCTAGGGAGAGGAAGCCGGGTGTTCCTACATGATGTCATTACCCAGCGCCCACAGCCACTGTTTCCCGGCTCGGCTGTGGGCCACATTTTGCACCATGGGGTCTCATCAGCATTGGCTGTGACTTGGTGGGCGGTTGCTCTGGTGTGGTGGCAGGGCCTGTGTCCTGCTTGGGGAAAGCTGAGTGTTACTTTGTGGGCGCCAGGTCCGCGGTGCCATTTCTTTGTAAATGTCCAGTGCACATCACAGCAGCTCCTGTGTTGAGCATCTGCCCCCTGGTGGATGATGTGCGCCACAGCAACCAGTTGGATGGTCAGAGGGACACTTGGCATATTAGCCCTTTATATAGAGAGATAAGACATTGCAAATCACTTTCTAGGCACTGCTTTACCCAAATCCCTTTGTCCTCCTGCATTCACAGGTAAATAGCAATAATAAGAAGAATAACAACAACCTCCTTACCAGATAAACTCAAAATTATAAAGATTCTATTTGGGAATTTCAAATTCCCAGAATACTGCATATTTAACAAAATAAGGGACTATATAATTTAAGGGTAGGTTGTTGGTCAGAATGTGACACCTGCTTAAATTTAGAAAGGATGGCGTTTGATGAAAAATTTTATTCTGTTAAAATTCTGATCTGTTTACCCCTAGCCAGTTTGGCTCAGTGGATAGAGTGTTGACCTGCAAAGTGAAGGTTCCTGGATTCAATTCTGGCCTAGGGCATGTACCTTGGCTACAGGCTCCATCCCAGGCCCTGGAAGGGGTGCTTGAGGAAGGTAACCAATCAATGTGGCTCACACTGATGTTTCTCTCTCTCTGTCTCTCCCTTGCCCTTCCACTCTCTCTAAAAAAAAAATCAATGGAAAAATATCCTCGGGTAAGGATTAACCAAAAAAAATTTTTTTGATCTATTTATAAATGCTTTATTTAACATCCACCCCCTTTCTCTCCCTCCCTATACAGTAAAACATCTCAATAGATTTGCCTATACTCTTGGTCCTCCCATTGTCTTTTCCATCCTTCCTTAAAACCATTCCAATCAAACTTTTGTTTTCATTATTCTATCAAAACTTCCGTTGTCATGTCACCAATGACATGCTGTTGCATAATCAATGGCCAGGCAACCATGATCTAATACAGTGATTTTCAACATTATTCATCTCATGGACACATAAACCAATTACTGAAATTATGCAGCATGTCAAAAAATACATTTTTGCCGAAATGACAAAAAGTAGGTATAATTTTGATTCACTCACATTGACGGCTATTATTGTGTTGGTTGTTGTCATTTTTTAATTTGACAATCTAAGGGAAAAGAGGTCAGTGTCCATGACTAAATGGTCAGGTATTGAATGTTTTAAAAATTATTGTGGCACACGGGTTGAAAATCGCTGATCTAATAGCCAAACAATTGGCAAAGTCTCCAGCAACTGAATAGTGATATCAGCATCTCTAGTTCAGATAGTAAGCAAAGGTCAGAAGGTGTCTTTAGTCTATGGTCATGGTGAAGCCACATAGTAACTTCTAAAGCCACAAAAGGCCAGGGGCAGAAGGTGTAGAGTAGACATTAGGCTCAATAAATGAAGAATCTGGTTTCAGTCCATGGGTATTTGTATATACTTTTTGCTACTTAAAATGCAGATACTGAATGCTGAGCTGCCATTTTTAACTTAAAAATGCACTAGATGAAGAAACTGCATGATCTGTCTTTCCCATAAAAACACAACTGAGTGGAATATGGTTTTAATAATTCTTCTCTGTGCTATGCCTGGTATTCCTTCAACTCAATCCATTTGGAACCAGATCTTCAAAAATGGGAGCAGTCAGTCAGATTTCTATAGAACTGTATTTCTGTATTCTTTTCCATTGTGGGATAGAGAATTTCTTTTCTTCTAAATATACGTTCTGAATTCTATTATCACCTATCATTGCTTTTTTTAAAAAAAAAAAAAAAAAGAGCATTCTTGTTAAGGAAAAATCTAACTGTTGTGTATTTATCCTATTAATCGTTTTCGTACTAGGCCAGTCCCATGGAACTAATATCTTTAATTCTTGCAGTAGGTGCTTTTCCTACCTCAGATTATAATCTGTTCTTAGAATCAGGTCACATGACCTTTCTCTGAAATTACGTGTGGTTTTGTGGTTAAGAACCAGTGAAATGTCTTGAATTTATATTTTTATGCCTCTTTTCAATATAAAAACTATCTGGGCCAAGAATACTTAGTTAACATTGTACCCAAAATATTGCAAAGTGTTGAAACACAGATGTTTTACACATTTGTTATCTCAGAAAATGTGAAGATCACATTTCAGTCAGAGTTATGAATTGAAAACACAGAAATTGGCTCCGGCTTCCTTAAATCATAAGGGAATTTACTGGGAAGATGTCAAGGTTGATGAGCGGCTAGAGGGCCAGTCTCAGAAAACTGGTGGGAAGAAGGGAGCCCCAAGAAGGCAATCAGAATCACAGAAAAAGTCACAAAGAGAGAACAATGTGGTCTGTTGTTGGTTCTACCTGGGCAGATGATAGCCAAGGTGGGTCACAGTTACCTACCTCCTGACTCCTGTAAGACAAGGGGAGAAGAAACCATACTCATTACATTACCACAGTGGTTAGTGGTCACCCCCTTCCACCCAGGGTCTGTACTGTGAAAGGTGACCTAAAAGGGTACAGTATAGCCAAAAAATCATGAAGGTCAACCACAGGCCACCCCTGAAGAAATGCCACAGAGATTCAATAGCAGTCACAGCCACTTAGGTGCAATTAGGCTGAAAAGATCATCAGAAACACCCTGAAAATGAAAAAAAAAAAAAATGGGAACAAGAATCATTGAATAGCCAGGAAAAAAGGTGAGACTCCAGGAAAGGAAAAGGGCTCTGCCTTCTAAGTCACTAAATATATACTGATGTATATGAAATCTCGGACCTTGTTTTGAACAAAAGGAGGGTGCGTCAGAAGGAGTGACTGATAGAGGAAGCTATGCTTCACACTGCAAAGGCCCTAAGTCCTCAACAGCAACACAGGATGCAACATGGTGGCAAGATAAGGAGGCCCGAATGGACACGGAAACTCAGATGAAGCAAACTTAAAAACAAATGAACCAAGGTATTATGAGTGAGGCGTACAAGTACAAGAGTGGGGGTAAGCAATGAACACACCTTGAGAGGGCTAATTTTCAGCAATATATTAGTGTAAGTCTTCTGCCATAAGGATGTGAGAATGTACTTTTTAAAAAGCTCTGAGAGAGAGAGAGAGAGAGAGAGAGAGAGAGAGAGAGAGAGAGAGAAGAAGAAGAAGAAGAAGAAGAAGAAGAAGAAGAAGAAGAAGAAGAAGAAGGAGAAGGAGGAGGAGGAGGAGGAGGAGGAGGAGGAGGAGGAGGAGGAGGAGGAGGAGGAAGGGAGGAAGGGAGGAAGGGAGGGAGGGAGGGAGGGAGGGAGGGAGGGAGGGAGGAAGGAAGGAAGGAAGGAAGGAAGGAAGGAAGGAAGGAAGGAAGGTAAAATGATGTATGAATTACATGTAATTTGATAAAACTATCCCTTGGGATGTCTGTTTCATTTAATCCTACATAAAGGCTGTTGTCTGAGCTGTGAATACTCACCATACCTTGGAATACCCAGAGCATACGCCATTGTAATTATTATATTGTCTGTCTCCCCTTTTGGGTTTTAAGCTCTATGAGAGAGGGGGGCATATGTATCCAAATATATTTTGTTTGTCTTTGTAAATCCAGAAACTAATAGACTTTTTGACTCAGGGTAGGCACTTAACAATTCTGAGAGATTGTATCAGTGCATGAATAATAACTTCAGTTGCTAAAAGGCCTTACACACAGGAAAGAGAAGACCTGCTCTGCTCCCCATCTATTCAGGTCAGGAGTATGTGTTTGTTTATAAATATGTGTCATGTTTTATTGACATGAATCAATACCCAGAGCTCAGTCACCAGCGCTGGTAACCAGACCCTAAGAATCACTAATTCACTGAGCTGCAATCACCCTTGGCTGAGGCTAAATAAATAAGCCTAACCATGATTCCCTATTTCAAAGACAAATCCCATAGATTGAAGTTTAAAGCAGAAATTTCACTACACATAGGCCCACAGGAGCCAGATAGCATCATCTATGAGGGTCATGTGCAAATGGGTATTGTGGTAAAAATGGGGACTGAAATGCAAGAACAATGCAGGCCTTTTTCTTTTTCTTTAATATATTTTACTGATTTGAGAGGAAGGGAGAGGGTGAGAGAGATAGAAACATCAATGATGAGAGAGAATCATTGATCAGCTACCTCCTGCATGCCCTCTACTGGGGATGGAGCCCACAACCCGGGCAAGTACCCCTGACCAGAATGGAACCTGGGACCCTTCAGTCCACAGGCCAATGCTCTATCCACTGAGCCAAACCAACTACAGCTATGCAGGTCTCTTCTAAAGGGAGCAGACACTGCTCGGCTCCAGTGAATTATTCCCAGATCTTCTGACTGGATTTTTCAACCTTAAATTCTAAAATTTGCTCATGAAACTATGCATTTTTCAAATCTGACTTATTAGAACAATAGAGAACAAAACAAATCTCTGGGCCATATCCAACTGTTGGGAATTATCAATTCATGATCGTGGCTTTAAGCCAATGAAGCAGAAGACAGACTTTGAGACTGCTGATTGACACATTCTATTCTGCCAGATCCATCAATGCCCTTCCCTTGGATCAGCTCCTCCTACTCAATGACAACTCCAAACCTTCAATGCTATCAAGCACCAGCTTGCATTGCTTTTGGTTTCTTCAGCTCACCCACTGCCGGAAGCCAATTCCAGCATGTCATAATTGCAAGAGTTTCATCAAAAGGTTGATGGAGCTTGGGGACTCAACAAGGGCTGAGTCACATATGTAGTCACCTGTTGGAAATGGCTGAAGACATTTCCCCAAACCTGAAAAGGGATGATTGCTGGCTGCCAGACAGCTCAGAGCATCTTAATCTATATGTTATTGCCTCCTACTGGCCAAACACCTGAACAGCCAAGGCTAATTTCCCCGATTCTGACAATGCCTCTGTATAAGAAACCCTGACCCTTTGAAGTGTATATCTCTGCCTTGCCTCAGGACAATTTGTGTTAATAAAAAGCATGGTGTCCTGAGACCAGGAGATCTTAGTTTCTCTTAAACTAGGCTCTTCTGACCCCCAATGCCTTTCAAAATTATCTTTCGTCTCTGGACTATTTATGCTACATCTCTGGACTATTTAAACTACGCACAGCCTTCTCCAGATTACCTGAAACCTTCTTAATGCAGGAACAAGAAGCCCGGCAACCCCCCTCTGGCACTTTCCTCACAGAATGACACTAATTCCTACGTAGTTACTTTTAATGGGAATGGACCCTGCTTGAAACATTTAAGTGTTTGCTTTCCCTTTTGATCAACTAAATTCCATGAACTCCATCATAAAAAACTGGAATGGAGCATAGGGTGCTTTTTATTTCAGTTTTGTGTGATTGACTACATATGAGATAAAACTGATGAAAAACTTGTTGGTCATTGATATTATTTCCCCGCTTTTATTTGTGTGGTTTTTTTCCTTTTATAGCTTGCAAGCTCAGTTGTTACAAGGAAAATCAATAAACAAGTTTTCAAGGAAACTTATACCCAGAGAGAAAAAAGGCCCTTTTGCCATGGAGTTATTCTTTTCCTTTTTTAAGGCTGTAATATCCACTCCACAGCCAGAGTTCACTTGCAAGTCAGCAGAAACCCTGCATGCTTGTGAGAACTCTGCTGGGAGAACAGGGCCCCCAAGTATTTTCAGAGGGATATCTTTTGTGAGTAGGACAGCTTCTGTGAATTGAATTGTTCGGAATGTCAGGCAAGATTGAAGAAAGCAAACTAATGTGGACAAGAAAATAAACCATTATCCGCATGTTCAGGGGCTAGAAAAAGAACATAGGGGCCTAGGAAATCAACTTCACTATAGGCCAGTTAAAGGGTGCAGGTCCTCTCGAGAAGCAGGTGACTTCAACTCACTGCATTTCAGTTTTCTCACATGTGAAATGGAGATTCTGACAGACTGGAATGAAAAAATGATTCCAGTTCTCCCTGCTCCTGGCTCCAACCAATTGCAATGTGATTTTGCAACTTTTTTTGCACCATGATGGAGTCTATTGCCCCATCCCTCAATTCCAGTCTTGCTTTGGTCAATAGAATGTGATAGAAGTGATTTGATGCCAGTTCTAAGTCCAAGCCTCAAGAAAGCTTAAGCATCTCTGCTCTTTTTCTCTCAGAACTCTGATACCACCAAAAGGACAAGCTCAGTTTAGACTGTCGGGGGAAGAGAGATCCTGTAAAACAAAGCCAAGTCAGCCCATTTGTCCCAGCCAAAGTCATGGACACAGGAGAGCTAAGACAAGATCAGCAAAGTCAACCCATAGCTAACTTTCCAGCTGGCTGCAGATACAGAGCAAACCCAGTTAAGATCAGTGTAAACTACACAATTTGCAGATTTGTGCCAATGCGTTTTGCTCATTGGGTGTTTAAATGTAACAAAACAAAAACAGAGATAACAGTGGGACCTAATTCTTAGTACTATGGTTAGAACAGTGCTGGCATCAAATAAGTAATTGATCAATATTTGCTACTATTCTGGTCCATAATTTGTCAATTCCACATAGAATGAGATTGGGGTAACTTCTTAAAGAATAAAATGTTTCCCAAACTGAACTCCGAAAACAAAGAAAATTAAACCTGAGATGTCTACCACAAGGTTTGTGAGATCTAATAATGACAGAATATTGACCTATTAAATTTATAGTAATTTTAATAAATTTATAAGAAAGAGCAAGCATCCTATATAATAACACCATAATATGCTAATTAGACCAGATAGCCGAATGAAGTTCCGGATGTCCTTCCGGTCAAAGCCGGGGTTGCGAGGAAAGTCCGGGTCCCAGGTCCCTGCCAGCGGCCAAAGGGAAGCCAGCCTGGGTCCCAGGTGCCTGCCAGAGGGAAGCCTGGGTCCCGGATGCCAGATAGAAGCTGGTGCCGGCATCCGGGGGAAAGAAGGCCTACTCTCGCATGAATTTCGTGCATAGTGCCTCTTGCATTTTCATAATGAGAAAGAAGTAACATGTCAATGCAGTAAAAGTAATCGAAATTCAAAGCCCTTCACACTTCCTGTATAAATATCTAATATCAGATCTTTGCCCAGCTATCATGTCACCAATTAGATCAAACATCAAACCTCTCCCTTGCAAAATGGACAGTAACACTTTTATTACCTGATTAATTGACCGGGTAGTTTTGGAAAATGCTGAATTTTATATCTTCCTTCTGTAGTTTTATGATGCTCATTTGAATACAAGTCTCTGAAAATCCTGCTATAAAGAAACCTCTTTAACTTTGTTTAACCCAGCATTTCTTAAAATTAGTGAGCCATGAAACCTTTTATCCTTTTGTCTATTTCTATGTAAAACTCATTGAGTTCAGTAGCACTAGGTTCCAGTGAGCACACTTGTGAAGAGACATTCGGGATGCAGCAGCAAAAAGTGGTCTTTCAACATCAGGCTGGGCGTCTGAATTCCTGGAAGAGCCCAGAGGGAACCCGGCCTTCTCTATGTTAACTTAATTGTATCAATGCACAGATAAATGAGCATGTTGAGGAGGAACTCACTGGTGCATATGGAAGTGGGAGTCAGTTTCTCAATGTGGAGCTAAAACAGTTTGCTTGAAATTGGCACCATCTCTAATACAAAATACTTCAGGAACATCTGTGGCATTTAACTATTTGTAAATGATAAGGAAAGTGACAAACTGAAGACAGATTTCTCGGTCCCATCCCAGCCCAACCCTCTAAGGGGGTTAAGTACTGGAAGCATAGGGTTACAGAGCACACAGCTGTGTGCTCCCACACCAGGTTCAATGTTGGGACTGCCTTAACTGAACATCTGGCTAACGATGGGCCTTCCATTTATGAGCAGCACTTACCCACAGCATCTGCTCCCCAAGAGGAGATTACATGGGTCAAAAAACTGCAGCATGCTTCCAATGTTTGCCTCATCACCTACAAACGTAACTCAGCAACTGTCATGAGGAAAATCTTGGTAAGTTATTTTTAGTAGTAGTTCTAAAATAGCAATACAAACAAAAAATGATGATCTTATGAACTTAAGCCAATAATTCTTGACTACAACTTCAGTATGAATGAAATTATTTCTTTAGCTTATGTCCTAGCCCACCTTCCACTTACTGCAGCAACTAAAACATTTTTTTTAACCTTAAAAGTGATAAGGGTATAACATTTACATTAGTATTTTTCCTTGGGAGAACTGTTTCAGTAAAGAACATGTTTTCATAATTCTCTTTCTTAGCTTTTCCTAATATATTTTTAAAACGCATTGAAATCAGAATTTTTCCAAGGGGGAAAAATGGGAATAAGTCAACATTTTTTAATTTTATTTTAAAACTAGAGGCCTGGTGCATGAATTTGTGCATGGGTGGGGTCTCTCAGCCTGGCAGGTGATCGAGGCCTATTAGGGGGATAGCTGGCCAGGGGGAGGGACCCTGGGAGGTTGGTCAGCTGGCCCCCTAATTAGGGCCCCAGGGGGAGGGGCCACAGGAGGTTGGCTGTGGGAGTGCACTGACCACTAGGGGGCAGCTCTTACATTGATTGTCTGGCCCCTGATGGTCAGTACACATCATAGCAACTGGTCAATCAGTTGTTCGGTTGTAACAGTCACGTAGGCTTTTATATATATAGATATGCTTGGTACTTGGTCAAATCATAGCCAATCACCTAAGATTGAATTCTATCTGATGATTAAAATCTAACAGATTAGTCTGAATCTTCCTGCTAATGTGAATCTGATTTGACTGGATATTAATGACATTATTTAAAAATAACATTACTAGTGTCTAATAAACATTGGCCAATACTATAATTTTCTTATTGATTTCTGGGGGGGGGGGGGGGGAGGGAATGAGATGCTTTTTTACCTGGTGCTTTAAGGATTAAACAATTGTGTGTATTATAATTCATGCGAAAATATCTTTTTTTTTCTTCAGTTTCTAGATTGTTTTCTTTATCAACTGGTGAGCAAATACCCATTACACTCTTTGGCATATTTCAAAATGTTCTGAGTATTTTGAAACAACAGAGCACAGATCCAGGAAAGTTTAGACAGTTCTAAGTAAACAGTGTACAGATATGGATGCTGAAAAATTTATACCACATAGTCTTCTGATAGGCCGAAGCACTGAAAATGCTTCTTCTACAAAAACAGAACGAAACAAACCCAAAGCACAAATACTCCTGCAATCATGGCATAAATTAATCATAAAGTATTGAAACAGAAGTTTAGAGCTTTGGCAACAGATATAATTTCTAACAAAGTACTCATCCTCACACATGGTTCTTCATGCCATCTCATTGGTGAACAGAATACTAGAAGGAGAAGTAATTGTTCATGTAAACAAAAACCCCAGTTTAAAAAAACAATTTCAAAATATTTTATGATGCTTATCATCCTCCTCATATTTCAAGAAATACTTCTTATACTTTTAAAATAAGTACTTACTATTCTCAGACAGTGTTCTAATAAAGTAGCAATTGTTTTTTGTTTTTACCAATGAAGGCCACAGAAACCCTGGGAGGTTGCTGCTGACATCTAGTGGTATAATTTTAAAAATACCAAATGCATTAAAAATACAGGTACCTAGAGACAGAAAGGAACAAACATACGTATATATGCACTTTCAAAGTGCAATGGACATCCCACATTACCAATTATTTGCCTCTGCCCACACCAGTCTGCCTGTAATGACTTGCTTCCCTTTCCAAAGTACTTTGAGTACCGCAAAACCGAAGAAATAGAAACTAACACGAGGGCTAAAGCATTAAAGGAACCAATTCCCTCAAAATCCTTAGTCCTCTACTGGGAATTACCAGTTCCCTGAGAGCCCCAACTCCCAAAGGCCCTGTCTCAATCCCAATGGTCCTAATTTCATCTCAACTTCCCAAATAATCCTAGTCCTTTCCCAACCTCCATACCTCGAGTGTAGACACTTCCAGGGCCCCAGCCTAAAGAGACTCTACTGTGGAGCTGGGAAGATGTTATTTCAGACTTCATATCCACAAGCATCCACACACATCCAAAATGGCCACAAAATTCCTAGGCATGAAATTCAACCACTATTGAAAACTTAAAAATAGCTATCATGGACTGCTTTAATGACTTCCAACCATCCACATGAATGATGATATACAGAAGAACATGGAAGAAATTGACATTGATGTGAAAAATGATAGGAACAAGGAGATAGCTTCTACAAGCATGTGAAAGGACTTTTTTATCCAATGATATGTTTTTATTGATTTGAGAGAGAGGAAAGAAAAGAGAGAAAAACATTGACCAGTTGACCAAGGATCAAACCTGCAACCTAGGTATGTGCCCTGACCGGGAATCAAAGCTCCAACTTTTTGGTGTATGGGGCAACGCTCCAACCAACTAATAAGCCATGCCAGCCAGGGCTAAAAGGATATATTTTGTACCCTCTGTATGCCTTTATGTATGGTGTACGTGTGTGTGTGTGTGTGTGTGTGTGTGTATTCTGTGCATGCGCGCACAGAATAAGAGACTCTCAAATTCTGCATGTACTTCCACTCTAGCTAGAACACTTGTGAAGGTAGTAGGTAAACAATGAACTGATAGATGAATGAATAAATGGATGAGGTAGCAAATTACAATACACTTTTTCTACTGATCCTGATGTTAGATAAGCAATATCCTCAAAAGGCAGTGCTGGCTTTCGGCAAAAGTGCCTTTGTTGTGTAGCTCAAGTTAGATGTTTCTCCAGTGACATGTGCAAAGTGGCACAAAACCAATGGGGAATACAATTAGGCAATCTCTCTTTGGTGAAGAGAGTGTGTTTCAATAGTTGAAAATTATTTGCTTTATATATTAGTATATTTGAATATTGATTTTATTCTCATTGAAAGAGGATAAAGGGAAAGTAGATTCTCAAGGTATTCCTAATTACAAAGCATAGCTAAATTATAACTCTCATAGTAAGGAATGTTTTAGCCTTTTAAATATTCCTTCAATGGAAATCCTCGAGATGGAAGGAGCTCATTCATTTCAATTTATCTACTTCACTTACAAGTGGGGGTAACAGTGGTGACAGATGGATCTACTTTAATCATGTTGAAGGGGACAAAAATCTCATATCTGCATGTGTACTTTTACATATAATAAAAAACTGTGTGTATATATATACATATACACACACACATACATGCACACATGAGAACCATTACATAGCATTATATGCAAATCAGCGTGACAGATACTAGGAAACCATACCAAGTGAATATAGATTAAGAGAGAGAAATTGATGTTGTATAATGAGGGATTCAAAAGATTCTGTAAAGAGAAGTTTTCTGGTTATATGTAGACTTTGGAATATAGGGGAAATAAGATCGGGTATTCAGAGTGGAGTTTTCAGCATAAGAAAAAGACAAAAATATTTAGGGTCTGTTATGGAATAGGAGATTAAAAAAATAGGGTAAGTAACACAGGTTGAGAATCGGTGGAAAAACTTAAATATTAGCAGGAGTTGATCATAGACAGTGCTATAACTTATAGTCTTGGGAGTGTTTTTTAAGTTTTAAGAAAATGAAGTATCCCACAGAATCTAATACTCAGAAGAGTAAAGGCTGATGAGTACTTTTGCAAATAACAAAAATCATGAGAACCAAAAAGGCAAATTCATAAAAATTATCATAATAACTCTCATGTAAATTCCTCTTTAAAAATTACTTTTTAATCACATCTCCATGAAAATGTTCCAATGTTTTATTTCCTGATTTTCAGTTTAAATTCTCTTTGGGAGCATGTTTGGCCTGATGTTGTAGCCATATTTCTGCAAAGTACTGTATATGTCGTACATGTAATCTAATTCAGACAATGTGACAATTACATCACTATTTTTATCGCGTGCCATAGAAATGCTTCTAATGCTCATTTAAATTCATGGTCATTAACTTATTAATCAACCTGCAAGTTTTGAGGCTTTACTTTCATTATTATGTTGCAGTATGTATGTAATAAATAATATACAATATAATTTGTGGTAAGCTCTTAAAATATCAGAAGATTTTGATCCTTTTAAGTCTCAACTAAATCTCAACAAGCATTATTACCACAATATTTTCTACAGCCAGTAATAATAAACACGATGAAACAAATCTCTAAACAAATCTCTTGTATCTTTATAACTTAGTTTTAGTGCTCTTGAACATAAATAACCCTATACACTAGCCTTATGACAGTTTGTTTCCAATTCTCAAAATTGCGTTTATGTTAAACTTAGATTTCAACCTAAAGTACATTAAAAAATTACTGCATCCTTAATATAAATTGAGGATTGATATTACAATTATAATTTCCTACAGAAAAATTCAGATATATTTAAGAATAAAATTTAACATTCCTGCATAATAAAAATAAATTTCAGGCATGACATTTTCTTAATTGAAATTCAATTTATTTTCAGTACATATAAACCTATATAAAAATGAAACAGAATAATAGTGTCTATTTTTTTTTACATAACCTCACTAGATATATAGAAGGATATTCAGTCCTGACTAGTTAAAGTGCCTCTCTCTGGATGACAAAATTAAGAATATTGTCACTAGATTACATAAATAACTTCACATAATAATATATAACATGAAGAGCTATTTATATGCCCCTTTTAAAATGGTTGAATGTAGAACTTTCAGGTATCCTTATACCCAAAAGTGCTTGCTAATCCAATAGGTTGCTCTCTGAGCTCTATTGCCAGAGTTAATCCTACACAATCGGAGTGGGTTAGTCCTCGTGTGCAACTGAGAAAACTGACCAGTCCCATTCATCTAAAAATAGCACCATCACTAATGCATCTGAATAGTCTTTTATTTAAACACTAGAGGCCTGGTGCATGAAATTCTTGTACTGGTATGGGGGAGGCGGGAGTCCCTCAGCCAAGCCTGAGACCCATCACTCCTTACCGCCTACCTGCTTGCTACTCCTTACCACTCAGCTCACTGCTCCTTAGCACTGCCACAGAGGCAGGAGAGGCCACCACTGCTGCGCTCACCAGCCATGAGCCCGGCTTCTGGCTGAGTGGTGCTCCCCCTGTGGGAGCGCACTGACCACCAGGGGGCAGCTCCTGCATTGAGCGTCTGCCCCCTGGTGGTAAGTGCACATCATAGCGACCAGTCGTTCTGGTCGTTCCGCCATAACGGTTGCTTAGGCTTTTATTATATAGAATGAAACATAAATATTCCATCTAAGATATTAGAGACACGGCATCAGCTCATTAGCATTCATTGTCTAACAGAAACTGTTTATAAGATTGCAAACACCCCTATTTCATGGAATCCAAATGACCAGTTTAGAGAGATGATAACATAAACACCATTTCTCCCATCCCAGGTCACTCCTCCACACTCTACTCCCAGCATTTGCACAAACACACATGTCCTAGAACATCGTCCCTTCGGGAGTTCTATCAGACCAAAAGCACTTGGATTCTGGCAAAATACAGAACTGTTCCTTTATTCTCATGATGGGAGGAAACACATTTTATACTCTGGGTACACAATGCTAGAAATCCTACTCATTTAATGGAAATTTCCCCTTCCCACCCAACTTTCCCTTTCCTACATTCAATTCAAAGTGTTTTCGTGTCTTAAACAAACAAAAGACTAATAAAACAACAGGTGCATATGTACATTTGTATGCACATGAACATGAACATATACATGAACATGTACATACCTCTGAAAAAATAATTTCACAGGAATGAATCCTGGATAGTCTGTGCTCCTTTTATCCTAATGGGCATGGATCCTTGACCCTCCCCACTGGCTTCAACTCATTCCATGTCTTTCTTTCTCTTACTGTGTCATCACCCATCAATTCCCCCTCAACAAGCACTTTTCTATTACTTATCTCCTATGTCTACATCACATAGCTCAGTGTCAACATCTTCCACATACAGTCTAGGTATCAGTGCTCATTGCAATGTCTCTCTGTGGGGAGTCACAGTTAATAGTGCTATGCAAAATGCAGCTCTCCATTGATGTCACTAACTATTTAAGAATATTTTATAGATTCCATTAAAATTTTAGTATAGCTAAAACTTGAATAGAGTGCCTACAATTCCAAACCGCCTTTAGGAGAGAGAAGCTGCTTCCTTAAGGAATTTACATCTCCTTTGAAGTATCAACTGAAATCAGAAATAAGTATATAAACACCCAATTTGTAATTCAACCTAACAATTTATTTTTGCTCAACTGCAAATTCAAGGTCAGAAACCAGTTTTCTGCTGATGTCCATTAAATTTAAACGCTACCTTTGTTTCAACACTCATTTGTTTCAGGAATTTGACAATTTGTCAAAAGTAAAACCCAATCAGTTTCAATTAGACCCAAATAGTCTAATATACATTTCAATAAATCTCTTATGTATATACATACGGTAACATCCTACCTTCATAGCTCTATAAATAGATAACATTCATTGAATATATGGGTATAATGCCCATCACAGTTTTAACCTTTTAGAAACCTTACTGAAAAAAAAATGCTTTTAGATAGTACATTTATTCATAAAATATGCACATGTATATCTGTTGCTTACATTTTATTTACCCATATATATCATTAGGATATTTGTATAAGTGTTCATATTTTTAAGCCAACATATGTAAATAAATCACATAGCAATTTCAAAATTTAGCAACTATATATGCAACTGTTAAGCATAATCAGGCATGCTATTCAACAACTGTATGATATAATTCAGTCTTTCCAAAGAAAATATGATTTGTATGATGGTGTCTTCATAAAACTCAAGAGTTTGAGAGGAATTTGAGCTGAAATTTTTTGCATATTCAAAAAGTAATATGTAAAACCATCTGACTAATGCTTGAATAAAAGGAAATTCTTATCAATGTTCTCTGACAAGAATCTAATTCTCTTATTGTAAATGTGAATAAACTAATTGGAGTTATTTCCAAACAAAGAGAACATATTCTCCTAGTCAAGATCCTATTCATATATTATGATAAATGTAGTGTCAGAAAATTGACCATTATCCACAATGTTTTGATACCCTAAAATATGTTTAAAATTTTACTGTTATTTCATAATATGGTATTCCTTATAAACCATTCCCTCTACTTTTCAGATAATGATTTACTATTACATATTCAATAGCTTAAACCAGTAATCAAGGAAACCAATGAGTTTAATGTATCAGAGTTAAACAGACTAAAAAAATATATCAATTCACAATAAGTATTACCTTGGTCTGATTTTTCATAAGAGAGTGCAGATCTCTTGCCAGGTAACACCATTTCTTTGGGTTCTGTGGGCAAAGAGAAAAGAGATTAATAAAAACAACCTTTCTTTTTACTCTTTAAGTGCTTCTTAAGGAAGATTCATTAGTAATAAAGGTCAGAGAAGAAAATCATTTAACAAAATATTCAGCAGCTGCCATGGGAATCACTTGTTTAAATGCCAAATAACTTCCCCAACGGTCCCCTCGCCCCTGCAGCCCAGAACAGGGGTATCTGTGGCAGATACTCAGCCCAGTCTTCTTTGCTTGTCTCTGTCTTCTCGCATGGGAAACAGATTCTCACTTGAGCAAGAAGAAACATTAGCTTCCATCATGTGAAAAGATCAGATGTAAGCCACGTTGAGACAGAACATTTACTTGGAGTACAACTGACTGAAATGGAATTTGCAATTATCTAAACTTACTTTCCTCCCTCCCCCAGTGTGTATGGGTTTTTAAATATTCATGAAAGTTTGGTTTTCTATTCTGTTTTTCCACAAAAGTGATAAAATGAGATATTGTGAGAACCTTCTGTAAATAATTGCAGATTACCCTCCTCATGAGATACAATTTTAGAGCTTTTCCATGCTGCAGTGAGGAGGAAAGTACTTTATAGAAGTCAAAAGTTATGAAAATATATCTTATTCCCTCCCTTAGCATATAGCAATCTTGAGGAGTATCCCATAAAAGATTTTATTGCATCATTATCTGGATGTGCAGATTGGAGGATAAGAAATTCAAGACTGAGCAATAGCTTTCCAGAAAGGACTGTCATGTAGATAGGTGAGACATTTAATTCACCCCTTAAGAAAGTTATTTGAAGAAATGCTAACAGTTAAAAGCAACACTGATTAATTGGCTATAACAGTCATTATAAGAATAGACATATAAATGCAATCACCATATCTTACTAGCTGTGGAACTTGTGCAAGTAAATTAAACTCTGTAAGCCTTCATTTTTCATCTGTAATACTGGAATAACAATTGTTTCTACTCCATAGAGCTGGTAGGATAAATAAATGAGATAAATATATATAAAGGACATAGAACTAATGAATGTTAGCTAATATAATTATCAACATCATTATGACTCCTTTTTATCATCATTCTCCTTTTAAAAATATGCATCATCTGTATCTTGCATTATATGTTGACCCAAAGTCAAATCTTCTTCCATTACCATAAATTTGACTCCTTTTCCCTTTACTAGCTCCCTCACTTGAAACCTAAATAATTTTATTAACCAATGTCACCCCAATAAATTTCACACTGGACAGTACCTAATTTGCCTACTGCTTAATCTGACTCTGATAGCAAAGGAAATGCAGGTCTTTGGGCAAGTGAGGCGAACAGACTGAGTAGCATTTCAGGAAGATGAGAAAGCTGCCAACCACTTCACTGCAGTGGCTCCCCTTCATTTTGCTGCGGATTTTAGTTCAAAGAAGCCCTCCAAGAAATTGTGCTAAACTTCAGGATTCACTTAAAGCAAATGACCATTTCCTACTCTTGGGTACACTCAATCCAATTCTGAAAACACCTAGTGACCCCCCCCCCCCCGACACACACACACACACACACACACACACACACACACACACACACACACTGCAAACTAGGGTTTCTAACAGACTTTAGAGAAAACATAATAAATAAAAATGACTCAAGAGAAATAGTTTAGTGGAGGAAACATCTATCAAGGAATTGCTGAAAATACCATCATGAAACAATATATAATGTGTTGAAGCAACAGGAAGTATTGAAAGAATATTCTGCAATCAGGAAAGAGGTGTTTAAAAAATAATCTTAAAAGATTAATCAGGACAGCTGAACTTGTACTCACTGGCTGACAATCGGTCCTGTTCACAAGAGGGTACTCTGAAAGACTAAATCTGACAGGTAGGTAAGTAGGGATATGTCTTTCCAAGAAGCTTGGACAATACATTAGAGAAACTGGAAGTGTACGCATTAGACAGGAACTGGAAGTGTACAAAAACATGACGAGCAGCTTATCACGGGGCTGACCTGCAGTGCCCACTGTGTTTCTCCTCAACCTTTAATAAAAGTGCCAGTTTCTGCCATGTGAGTATATAAGGAGAGTGGGCATTCTGAAGCCCAGCAGTGGGTTCTCACCAGAACCCAGACGGCATTCACACCCTGATCTTGGATTTCTAGCCTCCAGACTGAGGTCAGGAAAGCGTTGTTTCATGGAACCAAGTGAGGAGAGTTCCCATGGGAGCAGCAGCCAGCAGCATCAGACGAGGAGAGCAGTCACAAAATCAGGATTGAAGAGTGCTCGGGGTCTTGGCATTTAGACCGGTTATTGGTGTCTTCCTGTCTAACCACGTATCAAGGAAATCTTTCAAGTCTTCCTAACGATGTGCATCCCTGCACTGTTGCAGATGCATGGAGTGCCTCAAGCCTTCTCTGGATGTGCTCATGAGGACACTGGGGCTGAAGCATGGGCTTCTGATTTACCCTGCCCAGCGTGAGAGAGTGTCCCACCTACACGATGATGTCAGACTGTTGTTCACAGTTCAGTGTCAGCAATCACCACCTACATGGTCTATTGCGGAGCCAGCACGTGCTAATGAGCATTTCACATGAGCTAGCTTGTTTAATCTTTGCAATAGTCCTACCATATTGGTATACTGCTTCTCCCGTTATATGGATGGGAAAAGTGGTGCACGTTCCTATCAGACAACTGATACCTTCAGATCCAGGGTTTGGTTGATTTCTATGCACCGTGTCACATGCCCAGAGATTCCAATTAATTTCCTAGGGTGGTATTGGATATCAGTATCTTTTAAAGCTGCCTGGGTGATTCTAATGTGCATTTGGGGCTGAGAACCCCCTGGGGCCTGGTGGCTAAGCTCATATTCATAACCAAAACTTAAAAAATAAAAAATCCATACACTTCTTTATTGATGGTGCCTATGAATTCCCTAACCTAGATATTTGTTCACTAAACAAACTGGCTTTAAATAAAATTAAGTTTAAATCAGATTGCTACTAAAATTTAAAAGGAAAGTTTCTGAAGGCATTAAAGAAGAGAAACACCGGTAGCACCACTGGGAAGAAAATGGACAAGATATAAAGAGGTGTCCCCAGTAGTTGCACCCCTGATAGGGATAATTAAGAAACACTGCTTCAGACTCAAAACTCATACTGTGTATTGTGAAAGAGCGCGGCACACATAATTAGAAATAAACTAGGAAGGGACTTTGAGTCACACCAACAACGGCCTCTAACTCCAGGGTACAGCCACCAAGCAGAATTACACCTCTGTGGGTTGAACTGTTTCCCTCAACAGATATGTTCAAGTACCACCCTAGTGCCTGTGAATGGGATCTCATTTGTAAACAGTCTTTCTAGAGGTCATTAAAATGTAAGCTGACATTATATGGGGGAGGGTAAACTCTTAATCCAATATGACTGATGTCCTTATGAGACAAATATAAGCACACACACACACACACAGGAGAGTGTCCTGTGAAGACAAAGAGACAGAGGGAGCTCACCATGTGATTAGGAGGGCAGAGATCAGAGGGGTGCATCTACAAGCCAAGGAGTGCCAGGAATTGCAGCAACCCCAGAAGCTAAGAGAAAATTAATGGAACAGAGGGTCTCCTAGAATAGATTCTAGGACCGAGAGCTTTCAGAAAGAACATGTTGACATATTTTTTTTTTGGACTTGTAGCCTCCAGAACTGTGAGAAAACAAATGCCTCTTGTTCTAAGACGCCCAGTTTGTGGTCATTTGTTACAGTGGTTCCAAGATATTAATGATACAGCTTTGGAGCCAATATGAACTAGGGTCTTATCTATATACCCTGATCAATTGGAGTTTTAAAAAAATCTTGTAGTTACATTAAGTCACCAAACATATTCTCAATTTGTAAATTAAAATACCCAGCTGGGATCTGCTGCAAGTGGAAACCAACAGCCAATGACGAGCATCCTATATTTTTACCCCAGGTCTTTCTTCTCTAACCATTTAATAATCTTGGTTCCAATACCTCTGGAATATGGAAGTAGAGTGAAAGAGGAAAGGTAGGATAAGAGGAGGTAAATGGTCACTGAGGTAAGAGAACTGGCATGTATTTAAGCTGATTCTCAACCAGTGTTTGCTTCCCCTTCTCCAACCATTGGGGACTTGATAGGAGTCATACTGTCTCACTTTATCACTTACTACAGCCACAGCTCTGAGCGGCAGCTTTGGCTTCTATCTGCTGAGACCAGTTCAGTCCCTGGGCAGCCTAATGGGACAGGACCTAGACAGCCTCGTGACAGTGCTCTCACACGCATGGTCCACATCTGTTCCCCAGGGAACTCTCTAACTAACCCTGGGAAAAGAGGTGAATCCCAACACAGCACTGCTACTTTGCCCACTATAAATTGCCCACTAGCTCATTTCTTGGTCTTTAGATTCATTGCTATTTTGATGACCACCCCAAAACTTCAGAAGACACATATTACACTCTCACCAAGTCTCCTTGAAGTACCTCTTTCTAGCAATAAGAGGGGGAAAAAGAAAAAACCCACAACCTACCTCCTTGTGATATTCCCAGTGGACCCTCAGTTCATGCCCCACAAATCTGCTTTTAATCTCCAAATATCCTACCCCTGTTGGAGTGTGAATGTAAAAGTTATCTAAAAGTGCTCATGCTCCTACTGGGGAATTTCTACAAGGTGATCTATTTCATAAATCACTTTGATGTCTGGTAGCTATTCCCTTTAGGGCTCAAAATTTTCCAATTTTACAATCTATAATATTAGTTTATATAATTTGAGCTTTAAGAGACCCATGAGAGAAGCAGCTGAAAATTGTACAGTACGTCAACTGGATATACTTTTTCTTAAGTTTCCTGAACATTCCATGAATTTTACATTCTTCTCCAATATAATCTGTCCTACTCAGTTAGGCAGAGTGCTAATGGCTCCCATGTTGTCTCTCCCAGTTCCATTCTCCTTGTCTATTCCCCCTGGTTGCGGTTCAGTTCTTTTCAGCACCTTCCAAATTTACCACCCTGTCAGCGCTTTAATGCCAACTTCTGCACAAAGTGATCCCTGGGTGCGGTGGACTCTGTTGATTTATGATTCGCTGACCTCGTGTAGCAATTACAGTTAACGCCTATAATTTATATCGCCTTCTTGGATAGCCTTATACTGTCATGTCTCCCCAACTATATTTTGAGTTCCTCAAGGTCAGTTATTGTATCTTTTGCCTATCACCTAAGTCCTTCATCACTTAATTCAATGTTCAGCACAGAGGAAGGAAGTTCCCAATAAGTATGCACAAACTTGCTAGGTATTAAATACCTATCAACAAAGATAAGACAGAGCTAACTTATGTGGCATAAATTATCTTACCATGTCTGATGATAGAAATTATATAACCAGACCTTATTGCCACATAAAAGTTAAAGAATATTTGAGCAAACTAATATGTCAGGTTTAAAAAAAGGCAGCTAACAAAGGAATATGAAAGAGGTACAGACCATCATATAATAAGGATGCTGCTATTTGGGAATATATCCACATGCAAAGGTTTTTCATTTTTCTGTGTTGATAATTTTAAATCCATTTTAATAAATAATAATATACATTTAAAATTAAAATAATAGCCCTGGTCTGATAGCTCAGGCGCATTGTCCTGATACACCAAGGTTGCAGGTACAATCCCTGATCAGGGCAGATACAAGAATAAACCAATGAGTACATAAATAAGTGGAACAATAAACCAATTTCTCTCTCTCTCTCTCTCTCTCTCTCTCTCTCTCTCTCTCTCTCCCTCTCCCTCTCCCCCTCCCTCTCTCTCTTTCTCTCTCTCCCCCCATCTCCCCTACTCCCTCTCCTTCTTTCTCTAAAATAAATAAATAAATTTTTAATTAAAATAATGAGTCCACAGAAGAACTATTAGTAAATTTAGTAACGTTACTGAATTCAGGGTCATTATACAAAAATCAGTTGTGCTACTACATAACAACAAAGAAATTTAAAAATAGAAATTATACATTTAAAATTGAATTTAAAAATCTCAAATACCCTGGAATAAATCTAACAAGAAATGTTATGACCCCTACACCAAAAACCTAGAAAACATTATTTAGAGAAAATAAAGCAGACAAATGAATGGAAAGAGATACACCTTACTCATATTGTTAGATTCAATACTATAAAGATGTTAATTCTATTACAAAGATCGATTTGTGTATTTAGTATAATAACAATTGAAATTCCAGTAGTTTGTTTTTTAATTTTAAGTTAACAAGCTAACATTTCTACAGAAATGCAAAGAGTGGACATATGCACACCATATGGCTGGGAAAATTTCATTTCTAGGTTTATGTAACTACTTTAAACGCATACAATGGTTGCCAAAATTATGTACAAGAATGTTTATAGTAGTATTCCTCACAGTAGAGATAGTCCAGATATCCATTAACTATAGAACTGATGAACAAATGAAGATCTATTCAAACAATAAAATGCTATATATATTAATGAGAATGAATGAACCACAGTTATATCACCAACAATGATAATCATCAGAAACAATGTTTAGGGGAAAGATCATAAATAAAAAAATACATACTACATGACATAATTTCTATAAAATGTTGGCAAGGAGGGACCTCTTGTTTGATATAAGTGACCGGGAGAGGATATACGGGGAGCTTTTGAGGTACTAATACTATTCTTTCTTGAGCTGGCACCTGGATCTTCAGGTGTGTTCACTTTGCAAAAATGTATCGATACTCTAGCCGGTTCAGCTCAATGGATAGAGTGTCGGTCTGCAGACTGAAGGGTCCTGGGTTGGATTCCGGTCAGGGGCACTTGCCTGATTATGGGCTCAATCCCCAGTACGAGGCATGCAGGAGACAGCCTACCCATGATTCTCTCTCATCATTGATGTTTCTATCTCTCTCTCCCTCTACCTTCCTCTCTGAAATCAATAAAAATATTATTTTTTAAAATGTATCAAGCTGTACACTGTAGATTTGCTCACTTTTCCATATGAATGTTATATTTCAATAGTTTGCTTTCGTAATGGCATTAGAATCTCCACCCACCTGTATGTACCACTTGGAAAAAAAAAAAAGGCACAAATGATTTTAAAGATAATCCCTGATTTTAAAGATAATAAGGAAGAAATAAAGGAGCAGATTCCAATCTGCACATTATCTACAGGTGTGATAATTCAGAACAGCACATGGTACAGAACATTGGTGTTTTCCCTGGAACACAAGCTATTTTCCATATTTTCAACAAATAATATTCCTCCTCAAATTACTTATTCATTGTTGGCTTTGTTTAATAAAAAGGGATCTGTCACAAAATGCATGTATATTCCATGTTAAAGCACATTGGTATTTTTAACATATACAAACATATTTGTATATTTGTATATATTGAGAAAAAAAATTTTTTGAGAAATTTTTATTATTGAGCTACACTAACCAGAAAACATCTAGAGTCAGATGGTAAACATTATACCTGACCTTTGAAGGTATTTCCTTTTGCAAATACTAAAACTGCTACCAGTTGGACTCCTTTATAATTTTCCCTTGTTTATTATGTTATGAAACAATTATTTCAGAAAAGAAAAACACAAACAAAATAATGGTTTAGAATTATAGGTTTTTATAACTGTCTGCATTGAAACTTTGGAAAGGAAATATAAATTGAAAAAAGAAACACAATAAACACCTATTTATCTCTGTCTGTACGCAATAAGATAGAGAAACCTTTCTTTTCTGAATTATAATTATACCTAGATTGAGCATCAATAACGAAAAATCACAGAGGTAATCATCAAGGCTCAGGCATTTTGAAATGCAGGCTGAATCTGTGCCAGGGGAAAGGCAGATGTAAGACAACACCAAAGTCACGGCCCATGTTTATTTTGTGGGGTGTGTGTGTGTGTGTGTGTGTGTGTGTGCGCGTGTGTGTGTTTAATTAAATGTATTGGGGTGACACTGTTTAATATGAACATATAGTTTTCAGGTGTGGATTTCTATGTTACAATATCTGTAGTATTTGCATTGTGTGCCCACCACCCAAACCACAGCCCATGTTTAAAGCACACCAACAATGGGATACTAGTAATAATTCATTTCTACCCTTTAATTTTAATAATTAAGACCTTTTACTAAGTTGATAGAAATTTTTTTCTCTAAATGATACTCTAATTTCACCAGTAATATTATTTACTTAATCATGTTTCATTCTCTGCTGTTTATTCATATAATCAAAATATTTTCCCATAGACAATTTAGCAATATAATAGACTCAGGAAAACCACTTTTTGAAAACTATTTCTTAAATCTCTAAATTGAATTGTTTTAGAAGTGACTTAATTGATATTATTGCAGTAACAAAAGGAAACATTGAGAATTGCCAAATATAAATCAGGTATTGCTCTGAGTTGCTGTTTTACACATTTAATACTCATAAGAACCTTACCAGCTGGGTGCACTATTATCCCATTTCATAGATGAGGAAACCAAACCATAGTCTGGTTACCAGAAGTTACCTGAACCAAAGAGCCAGTAGCAAAGGCAGATTTGAAGGCAGATAGCTGCCACCAATCCCATTCCCTTGACTTTTCTGTGGAGCTAGTGGCCTTTGCTAGTTACAAGTGAGTACCTGTTATTATAGAACATCTTAGTATTTAATATATTATTTAATTCTTATTGTGAGGTCTCCCACTTTATTTTGAATATATGTTTTATTTAAATTTTTTTATCCTGTGTATGCTTTTGCTATTTCCTATATTTTTCATGTATTCACCAGAATGGTAAATTCTATTCTTTGAATTTAGAGGGGGTAGTATGTCCTAAGAGTTTAAAGCAAATTACATGTGTCATGCCATTTACATTTCAACACACATACTCACCCAGCACTATGCTCTGAATTGATTTTTATATAGTTTACTAGAGGCCCAGTGCATGAATTCATGCACCAGGTGGGGAGGGGGGTCCCTCGGCCTGGCCTGCAGGATCGGGCCGAAAGCAACTCTTCAACATCCCCCGAGAGGTCCCAGATTGCGAGAGGGCACAGGCCAGGCCAAGGAACTCCACAGGTACACAATCGGGGCCAAGGAGGGATGCAGGAGGTTGCCAGCCAGGTAGGGATCGATCGGCTGGACCCCAGCAGCAAGCTAACCTACAGGTCAGAGTTATGCCCTCTGGTGGTCAGTGCACATCATAGTGACTGGTTGACCGGTCAACTGTCTGCCCCCTGGTGGTCAGTGCACATCATAGCGAGCAGCTGAGTGGCCTTAGCATCATTAGCATATTATGCTTTGATTGGTTGAACGGCTAACCGATCAACCGGACACTTAGCATATTAGACTTTTATTATATAGGATTGGGCATTTTCTCATCTTCTACCTCCTGTTGCCAAAGTCGGAGTCTAGATGCTTTATTCTCAAAGGGTGGCTCATAAGCCGGTGGCGTCACCATTACCTGGAAGGCTTGTTAGAAACACAGAATTGCAGGCACCACCCTAGGCCAACAGAGTCAGCATCTTTATTTTAACAAGTACCTCAGGTGATCTGTAGGCATATTAAAGTTTAAGAAACCTGCATTAATGATACATTCCTCTAAATGAAAGGCTTTCTTAATCCTTACTTCAGCTACTTTATTTTCCCAGGTTCCCTGAAAGATATCCTTATCAATTTTACCACTAAGTGTTTTAGTCTTTTAAAATTGTTATTGAGTGTCTCACTATCTCTATCAGCTTTCCTGCCTGCAGCATTACTGAATTTTACCGAATTAACCACTGAGGACTTAAAACTGAAGATCTCCTCCAGGGCTGTGTGAAAAACTATTTGTTTGCATGTTGCTGTATCCTCCACAAGTGACTACAAATAGCATCAACTGGAAAAAGACAGAGCGGCCATGCTTTAGCTCTGGTGTGTAGGCTTGTAAATGTCTATGAGAGTTCCTAAGTTAAGAGATCAGTAGTGGAGTAGCTACTGATTTATCAAAATACTGGGAGACTTTATGCTACATTATGTCAAAATGCTGATCTCATTTCCTTTGTGAATTCTTCTCAGATTTCTTAGTTCTCAGGTATTCATTTATAAGTTGCCCTAGGGTTTTCTGGCTTTTTATATACGTTGACCTGAAAAGATTCCAGAAAAATCTTTTAGTATAATACTAAAAGATCAGGATTTTGCTTCTGACTAGAACAACCGCTATCAACAACAACAAAAACCAAACATAATAATTAATGAAACCCTCAAACAAAGATAAATATCCATGTTGAAAACCATCACAATAAGCTTCTAAAAAAAATTTTTTTTAATGAAAAAAACTGATCTGAAAAATGTAAGAGAAAATTCTGGGCTGGTAAGTAGTTTTTACTGTTTTAATGAAGTACCAGTACCAATATCTTAAATATATAGAGATAAAATTTGTTTATGCCTTATTTTTTTGCATTGGTTCTTGAATGGATATCCAACATATGAAAGAGAAATGAGGTTAACTTACTCGAGCATATAATATAAGGAATATCACTTTTAAAATTTTGCCAATAGAAAAATAAAGAATATATAAGTATGGTCTGGGTATTAGATAATAAAAAGGGATTAATTTTGTTAAAGGTTCAATAATGATACTGTGGTTATGTAAGATAAACATGCTTATCTTTTAGAAATGTATACTAAAGTAAATTAAACTAAAATGTCAAAAAAATTGCCAATAGGACATCGGTACACCACTACCACAAAAGATAAAACTGCACTAACAAAAACAGAAAGAGGGATATTAGCAATCCAGAAAACATTAATAACAGAGAAATTTTAATATCTATAAAAGGCTTAAATAAGCAATTAGACCATTGATTAGAAGTGGTGAAAGAAAAAACATGGTGTTTTTTTTAAATATTCATAATGTCACTGAGCTAACACATTATATTTGAAAAAATGATGTGTAACATTTTATGGACCCTCTTGTTCAAGCTAATTACAATGATAACTCTTTTCTATATATTATTGCTTTTCATCTTTAAAATAACTACCTAACAGAGACATGAAGAACCCTTTACCCATTTTTACAACACTTCTGGCTTGGCGCAAGAAAGAGAGGAGTTTTGTACCCTTTATAGCCTTCCTATTCTATCTTATACTTTACTCCCTCCCCGCCCCCTCCCCCCCCCACACACACACACACACCTCCATGGGATAAGGATATCTGATTAGTCAGCCAATCATATTCTATTACTAGGTGGTTTCTGTGCCTACATGTGTTAGAACAAGTAAAACTTAGTCCAAAAATTTGAAAATTAACTAACATTTTTTAACTGAATTAACTCTTCCTTTCTACCCCCATTCTAGGAACCAAGAATTTTGGTGGAGGATATAAAAAACAAAACTGACAAAGCAGAAAAATATTTTCACGACACTAAAAGTACACAAGCACAGAAAACCCACACAGTAGCTAAATGAAGAAACTTTTAAAAATCTTAGAAAATAAAAATTATAGTTGAATGACTCCATAGTTCACTACCAAAGTGTGGCAGGAAAAGGGGACAAAATAAAAACTGTACGGTGCTCAATCAGGGAATTTCTGCTTCTGATAATATAGACACTAGTGAATCTAAGAAGCCCTCGGCTTCAAAACATCTAGAAGTGCTTAATAAAATACAACAAACATACTTTAAAATGCATTGTAAAGCACTTACTAATATAAGTGGTGTTTACTAATACAGGGATCTTAGAGCCTGGAATTTTAATAGCCTAATAGTAAACAGCTATTAGTAAACCTAAAGTAAGTACTTTAGGTTTGAGAAAAATGGGAGCTTAGAAATAAGAACATACAGAAGCCAAAAGAAGTGTGCAATTTTTTTTAAATGCCTTCTATCAAGGACAAGTAACAAGGGGAAATTATCTATTACATCCTTAGCTTGGAATAGAGAAAAAGAAAATCTATCTTCTACATACATAAACCATGGTTCTACCCCATGGCTTTTGGGCTCACTCTTATCTTATGAGATACTAACTTATGTTATAAAGTGAAAATTACTGAAACCATAAAGTAACTAACAGAAAAATAAATTAATAAAATAGAAAAGCCAGTCAAGAAAATAAATCAAATTATTATAAGACCTTAATAAATGCCAAAATACAGTAACACAATAATAGATGAAAGAACTGTTATTAATAATGATAGTTATTCATGAAAATGTCAGTGTGGAAAAGAATTATATAAATCCATAATTCACAACTTCATGGTTCTACATTTCAAAAAGATAAAATAATTTAAAGCAATTTTAATGTAAAAGAGTTTTTCTTCTCATCTAAGAATGAGATAAAAACTTTTAACCATTACAAAGATGAAGAAAAATCATTAGACAAAAGAGAGATTAATTAAATACATGTTAAAATTGCATATTAAACTATAATAAAATAAATATAAAACTATAACAAATGGAATGCCAATACATAGAAAAAATATTTTGCAAAATATTTAGGGAATTTATATGTGACCAAAACTTAGATTTCGCCAGATAAGTGTCAAAGCAGTGAACTAATACTATACAGCTGAATAAATACAAAAAAAGAAGTCACATCAGACTGTATATAATGGGTACAACATGACAATTAAAAGTATTCCAAAACAGCCCTGGTCGGTGTGGCTCAGCTGATTGTACATTGTCCATGCACCATGTGGCAGGTTGGATTCCCAGTCAGGGCACATGCCCAGATTGTGGGCTGGATTCCCTGCAGGGGATGTGCAAGAGGCAGCTGGTTGATGTTTCTCTCTCATTGATGTTGCCCGCTCTCTCTCCCTCTCCTTTCCTCTCTCTCTCTCTCTCTCTTTCTAAAGTCAATAAAAACATATTAAAACAAACAAAAATAGTATTCAGAAATACCTCAACTGCCCTATGAATGAGGAATGATAAGGATGCTGTCATTTATCAAGTTGATGGTATATAATATTTTTTAAGTTCCAAGTATCAGGAACAATGCATCTTTCTCATTATTTGTCATGATGCTACAACCAAATTGTATTTGTGTGCCACCTATAAAAACATGTCTTAAAGAGTACCCTCTATCTCTTTCTCTTTTTTTAAAATATACTTTATAGATTTTTTACAGAGAGGAAGAAAGAGGGATAGAGTTAGAAACATCGATGAGAGAGAAACATCGACCAGCCGCCTCCTCCACACCTCCCACTGGGGATGTGCCCACAACCAAGGTACATGCCCCTGACCGGAATCGAACCTGGGACCTTTTAGTCTGCAGGCCGATGCTCTATCCACTGAGCCAAACCAGTTAGGGACCTCTATCTCTTCCTTGACCCAGCTTTTCTCATGTCTGTTTTTTAAAAAAATTATTTCCGTTTCCTCAAAGTAAATGTTTTTTCTTTACATGCAATTCTACAGTTTACTTCAAAATATTGTCTACTCTGCTCTAGTCCCTCTCGCTCTTCATTAATAGTGTGTATCCATTGTGACTAGGTTCCAAGGGGGGGGGGGAGGAGGATGGGGGAGAGAGAGGGAAAAGGAGAGGGAGAGGGAGAGGGAGAGGGAGAGGGAGAGGGAGAGGCAGAGGGAGAGGGAGAGGGGGAGGGAGAGGGGGAGGGAGAGGGAGATCCAGGCCTGATGACCCAGCAAGTGGTAGACTATGTATGATAGAATATCACTTTCATCATACACTAGCAGCCCAGCGTGTGAAATCACGCGAGACCCAGTCCCAGCGCCCTGTGGAACGCAGCGTCAAGTCCTTCCTGGTGACCAGTCTTTGGTCATTGCAGTGTTACGACCCCTGGGTTTTTATTATATAGATAGTGTACTAGTTGAAGCAGTCACAAGCCCCTACTCACAGATTCAAGTGGAAGTGAAAGACCCCATATACAGCATGTTAGTCACGTGAGAATGACATGGGGATAATATTGGTGTGGCCAAAATATAACCTGCTGAACCCTGAATAAAGGAATGACAAATATATCATCGTGTAATTGATATATATGAGAGGGATTACTAATGCTCTCAAAAATGTAAGAAAATAAAGTTCCTCTCCTCCCTCCCCTCCCCCCCTGATAATTAAAATGACAATAATGGTTAAGAGTTTTGGCTTTGGACTCAGACAGACTTCAGTAGGGTTGAAATAAATTACCTGACATGTATAATGGGGATAGGAATACCTACTCTATATGTTTGTTGCCACATAATAAGGACTTGGTGTTACTATTATAAAAATGCTAACTGCAGTGTTTTTGGAAAACACAAATGTATGTAGAAAAGAAAATTAGTCACTCATGATTGCACCACTCAAGAAAATTGAAACTCATTTCTATTGCCCTTGACAAAACAAGAGTCCTATTTTTATAAAAAGGATACAATTCAACATGAAAATGGAAGAGAGAAAAAAGACAGACATCCTGTTCTGCCCCATTTCATGATACTTCCCAAATGGCATGGCTCTGCAGGGCAGTTAGGGGAGGCAGGAGTCTCATACAGCACATGACAGTATATGCCTCTGAGGAGAGCCAGAGGAGGTCTCACCAAGAAGCGGGGGGCATAACGCATGGGCCGGCGTAGATCACTGGGCTGACAGCAGGTGGTGAGAGCAGCGGAGACACAGCAGCCAGGCTGAGGGATCCCTTTATGAGGGGCCCCGGGGAGATAGGTCTGAGCAGATTGATGGGGTCTTTTAGGAGAAGCAGTGAATAAGGAGAATCATTGGTCAGATGATGAGCATGGATGCCAACTTAAGGAATTTAAACAGTAGCTCTATAGGTCATAGAAAGGAAAGCATCAGAAGTGTCTGAGGGGGGTAGGTTTAAGACCTATACCATTCACATAGGTCATTTAATGTGAAACACGCAGGAGAGCCTGAAAACGGAGATAGAATGTAAAACAGATGAGAGACTTAATGAGAAAAAGTTCTTTAAAAACCAGAGTCAGGAATTCATACAGGATGCAAAGGAACTAAATACAAACATCGTAGGAAGGGCTAGAGATTCTGCAGACACGCGCCATATTGGAGTACAACTGTTACAATAACACAATGTTGAGAAATATAAAAAAGAAATGTGAGCCAAATGGGCCAGTATATGCTATATAATCAGAACTTCGTGGGGTAGTTTCATTCGTCAGTATTAAAAGTGAGATATAGGAATAATATAAGTAAGTAAAGGAGCAAAAATGGAAGTGTTTGGCTGTGGTTGTTTTTCCAAAGAGCCAAAGCAATGGGGGTATCAGAGTCAAAAATAAATAAGCCCAGTAATGACGACGGCCCTCAAGTATACAGCGGAAGCTACAGGGGAAAATGCTGATGTGCTGCAATGGAAAACGGGTGTAAGTATGAAAACAAGATGTGTTTCATAGAAGTAACAAAGCGTTTCCCAATATATACCTCCCATCCCCTCTCTCCTTTCACGCAATTCCACGAAAATCTTCACGAAGCAGTAACACTCTCAGTACTTTATAAATTCACCTTCCTCAAAGGCCTCCCTGAGATACTTCTAACCCCAGGATTCTGATTCACTCTCCTGCCTCGTTGGCAAGGCCCTCTTCTAAGCCCATGGCTTCTGCCTGCGGTGTATGCAGCTGGGAAGAAAGAGAACTCTCTTGAAGTCAGCTGGGAGGTGCGAATCAGCAGTTAAGGGTGACAGCTATTATGGTCTCAGCACTTTTTCCATATTTGACTCTGATTGTTAAAAGTCATTAACAGTATCACTCAGGGAGAATGCATAACCTCCTACAAAACTGTTCCTGAGGCCTGGAGGTCTGGTGCACTGTTCAAAGAGACAATTAGTTAGAAATTCAGACTGTCTCATTCCTGATCTGGGTGCTGCTTCATTCTGCATGTTTTCTATTCCTCGTGTTTCCACCTGAATATTTCCCCGTGTGCTTGGGAAGTTATTTATTTCACTGTCCCCAAAGTATATCATATCTTGTACACATCCTGTTATGGACACAAAGTCTGTGTCCCTCCAAAATTCATGTGTTGAAATCTAATCCCCAATGTGATGGTATTAGGAGGTGAGAACTATGGGAAGTGATTAGGTCATGATGGTGGAGTCCTAATGAATGGGATTAGTGCCCTTATAAGAAGAGACCAGAGAGCTCGCTCACGCTCCTGCCATATGAAGGCACAATGAGAAGTCGACAGTCTGACACCTGAAATAGAGTCCTCACCAGAACCCAACCACGCTGGCATCCCGATCTCAGACTTAGAGCCTACAGAACTGTGGGAAATAAATGTCTGTTGTTTATCCAGTTGATGGTATTTTGTAACAGCAGCCAGAACTAAAACAAATCTGCTTAAAAAAGAAATTCCATTTGAAACACTTGATGTTTTTAGGATGTAGAATTCTGTTTTACTCCTATCTGGGGGCCTGCCTTATAACATATAAGACTAAAACACAGACACCACAAGCCTACCGACATCTAAGTTGAGATTTCTTGTAAGACCTGCTTAGGAAAATAGACATTTTTCAGAGCTGTGGAATGAAAGCCAACCACACAAGGTAAAGATCAGTGAATCACATCAGATGTAGCTGAAAGAGAAAATTACATTGTTCTATGTGGAGAGCAGAGATTTAGGGAGCCCAAGCTGCCTTGCAGACAGGGGGGATATGGGCCTGGGCAACCACCATCTGATCCTGGAGGAGGCCGGCCTGGTAATCTCCCAAGGTCGGCATGAAATCTCACTGGCAGAGAGTCCACACGCCACGTGTGTCCTCCGTTTCCCCATCTGTAGGTCCTGTCCGGCTGCAACTTTTTTCATTCAAGGATCACAGCCAGGTTTCTGCCCACACCCTGGTCCTGAGGCTGGGACTCTCCCCTTTCAAGTGTCAGAAGTGAGCACCCTGCTGGCTGCTGGCGGCCGGGGGAGGCTTTGCCCTTCTGCAGCTTTACTGTTGGGTTTTTAAGCAACTCGCTGGGGAAATTCTGGACTTAATGAGCCCTTCTCCTGCCCTTGGAAGAGTCAAAGAATACAGCTGTCAGGCGGCAAGAGGTGCACAGGAGACCCCCAGACCCTCCTAATTCTTCAGATAACATCATACTGTAGGTTAGCAGTGACTCTACCTGCAATAAATTCCCCAACAAAGCCCCCCCTGCCCCCCACCCCCGGCGGTGTCTTCTTTATTGTCCTGCATGTGCTGAGAGGTCTGAAGAAAAGCAAGTTTTCCTTTCTCCTGATGAAGATGGGAAGGGACAGCATGTGGGATGGGTAGTTATTAGAACCCAGCCACCCAGGAAGCGCCTCCGGAGTGCCTATGCCCTTGAGCCAGGCTCTGAGCACAGGTCTACAGATGTGTTCGGAAGACAGTAAGGATTCCTGGCCCGGCCCGCCCCGCCCAAGGGCAGGGCTCTGTGCGTAAGAGACTCTGAGCCTGTATTCTGACAGACCTAGAATAAATGTCTAAATCGGGACTTTTAGTCAGATAAACATTTTACTGAGGTCTGAGGGTTACGAACCACTCTCAGCGACCACACTTAAAACAATCAGAGTTAGCCTAACATCAATGGTTTATATCTCGCTTTATAAAAATGGCATAAATTTTTACTTCAAATCCTTACTTTCTTCAAGGTTAAACTTTTAGCTGTACATTGAGGGCAACCATGATGATGCACATGTCTTTGTCATTCTCACTGTCATCAAATACGTAGGTGTATCCAGAGTTACTTGAGGTCGTCAGGTTACTTATGCTCCGGGCTTTGGCACTCACTTCAGAGTGAAGCCAAAATTGATTTGTTGTCGACCTGCAGATTATCACCCTGTCCAGCTGGTATGACAAAGAGCAGGTCAGCCCAGGAGAACCCCTCAAGACAAATTTGCATATGGATTCCTTCTCTCTCAGTCTCCTTTGACTATATTTGGCTTGCTGTGGTCTCTTGGGAGTATATGTCTTTTCAGAGAGAGAAAACCTGAAATCCTTCACAAATTTGTTTTCAGGATGAATTTTACTGTTGAAAGCTCATCTATAGCAGCATATGCCTCTCAGGGAGGAAATAAGACATTTTTTCAATAAATTGTTTCCCCCAGGGGAGAAAAGAGATGAGCTTTATGTCAATATGTCTATGACACAGAAAATATTTATGAACTTTATCGGTATTATTTTCTGTTTGTGCACATTGCTACCAAAAAAAATAAAAGACCTAGGATGCTTACTGTGCAGAATGCTAATGGAAAACTCTGAAGATGGCTTTACCACCTGCCTGAAGTCCCAAGTAATTCTCCTCTGTCCTTGTCTTTCTTCCTTTTTGTCACAAGTGCTCAGTTCAGGTTTTACTGCTTCCTAAGAAAACACTAGAAGGCATTACCTTGGGGACTGATTTCCACCTTCAGCAATTGAAATATAAGAATAATATCAGTACTATTCCAAGTAAGGTCATATTTAATGGCATACGTGAAAACTGTGCTCATTTCCAAACTAGCTGATCTGGAATGAATTTTTCATTCAGAATTGCCCTTTATACTTTTAGTAATTTCTCTGCATCTCATCTCTTCTCAAAAATAACTCCAAAATATTATTAGCTAGGGGTTTCTTTTGCCTTCGATTTCTCAAGTAAATGAGTCATGCTGTTCTCTAGGACATCTTTTACTAACGAGCTTCTTTATTTGGGCTGAAGCAATGGTGACCCTGAGTGCTGACAAGCAGTAAAAATAATTGCTTGGAACCCAAACAGTGACTTTGTATGTGAATAAGTCAAGTGCACTTTGAGGTACAGACCTGTGTTTTCTTTCCTTCTACATCCCCTTTCTGTCCACAACAATATTTATTATCAGATTGTATCTTTTTTAAGTTATTCTATATCTAGATTTAAAAATTATTGAAGTAGTATTTTAAATTCGGTTTCATGCTAATCAGCAAGATGTAACCTTTTTTAAAACCAAAAAAAAAAAAGTTTTTAACTTCAAAGCTATTGAAGTGATTCAGGGGAATTCTATTACATATTGAAGATGTACATATAACTATATTTTATCAACTTAAAAATATATGTATATCTGCAAAATGAAAGAATTCAGTCTCAAGGTGAATGGCTGCTGAATTTGATTTTGTAACTCTTTTCTGCTTTACTGAATGTATTAAATACAATGAGGCTTTGAGAACATGTATCTGATAACATTGCTTAATAATTCTCACATTGTTCAATTCTGACCCATGCGTGGGCTTTTGTACACTCACCTTAGAATTAAATGAGCCAGTATACCCAACAGTAAACTGACAAGTGTGCAAAAAAAAAAAAAAAAAAAAAAAAAAAGACTAGAAAGGTCTTCTATTTGCCTGACACATTACAATTTCAAATTATACAATTCCTCATGATTATACCTGCCTCCATTGTAACTGCCTCAAAGGGTTTGCAAATGTTAAATGAAAAAATGCAGGTAAATTCTGGACACATACGTATGTCACAATGAATAGGAACTCTTATTCTTGTTCCTGATTTCATTTTCTTCAGTGAATGACACACATTGCTATTCTATATCTTCTCATAAATCTGTTCGTCTTTTTTTTAATCTTTATTGTTGAAAGTATTACATATGTCCCCCTTTATCCTCCATTGACCTCTTGGTGCCGACCATGCCCCCCACCCCAGGCCTACACCACCCTATTGTCTGTGTCCATGGGTTATACATATCTATATACATAAAAGCCTAAGGGGCGGCTGACCAACTGGCCGATAGCTATGACGTGCACTGACCACCAGAGGGAAGATGCTCAATGCAGGAATGGAAACCACAGGCATGGAAACATGGAACAGACTGATGAATCTCAGAGAGAAGGGGGGAGGGGGAGAGTGGGAACAAATTAACCAAAGATCTAATACACATATTAGAGGCCCAGTGCATGGATTCATGCACTGCTGGGGTCCCTTGGCCTGGCCTGTGCACTTTCGCAATCTGGTACCCCTCGGGGGATGTTGGAGAGCCGGTTTCGGCCCAAACCCCGCAGGTCAGGCCGAGGGACCCCACTGGTGCATGAATCCATGCACTGGGCCTCTAGTATGCATATAAGTTCTTTGGTTGATTTCTTCCTTCCCACCCACCCTGGCCTTCCCTCTGAGATTCAACAGACTGTTCCATGCTTCTATGTCTCTACATCTATTTTGTTAATCAGTTTATTTTGTTCATTAGATTCCACGTATGAGTGAAATCATGTGGTATTTGTCTTTCTCTGACTGGCTTATTTTGCTTAGCATAATACTCTCCAGGTCCCTCCATGCAATCTGTTCCTCTTTCCTTCAAGTTAGCATTGAAATCAAGTAATAGCCACAGACTCATGTTTTCCTTCTGAAAGGCATTGAGTAATTCATGGGGTATGAATTCCTCAGACTATATTTTGCCCATACCAATTTCTCTCAGTTTCCTGACTCTAGACTTCACTGGGATCAATTAGAAATAATATTACATTGACTTTTATGAACTTTTTCAAACAAATTTTTGTGTTTAATTATCCAGCTCTTTGAAGAGTACAGTATATTTTTCTCTCCCAGATAGTTTCTTCTGTCAGTGATCTCAAGTAGTCCGTTTTTTTTGCCTATTACTTCCCAATTGTAAAGCTTTAATTTTAACTCTTTTCAAAAGAGTTGGTGTGAGACTGTCAGAGAGAAGAAAAAATAGAGGAGCTGTTGCTTCTAAGAGCTGAATATCCCTTCTCATCAAGGCTAAGCACTTGTACATAAAGCCATAAGCATGACCAGAAGATTAATCTGGAGGCATGTAAATTATATGAAAAATTAGGCTTTACTTAATTTGCTTTAGTGAGAAATGGAATGTTACCCTGTGGTCAGCAGAATAGTTTGTCCTGTCACCTTTGCCCTATAAAATGGTTCCTTGATCTTCAGCAACCAGCCACCACTCATAGCATCTCACCATTTGGATAACATTTTCAGTGGCATTATAGCAGTATCTACTCCCTGAAGAAAGAAAATACTGTTGATTTAGTAGTATAATGAACACTAGGAGTTGCCCACCCAGAAATTACTCCCTAAACCAGCCGTGGGCAAACTACGGCCCGCGGGCCGGATCCGGCCCGTTTGGCTGTTCTATCCGGCCCGCGGAGCCGAAAGAGCAGAGGGTTCTCTTGCTCTCCCCTCCGCTCCTTCACTAGCAGCAGTGTTAACATGGCAACGTCGGGAAACACAGCCGCAGCTCCTTCTTCTGAGTCCAGTTTAAGAACCCATTGTGGCCCTCGAGTCAAAAAGTTTGCCCACCCCTGCTCTAAACTCATTTTTTTCCTTGCTCACAAAATCCCAGATTTGTTCTGGTCCTGCTCATTAAGCACTAATTTTTACCAGGCATCACCCCTTCATTGGCTTCAGGGGAGATGGCCCTATTTCTGGAGCCAGCACCAGACCTGGGGATGAATCAGAATGTGTCCAGTTCTCTTTGCCAGTGATTGCTTTATGCCACAACATGTGATGTAGCTCAGGCTGATGAGAGGATTTTTTAGAGATACAGAAGAAAGCTGTATCGGCTCCTGGATGTTGTCATGTCTGCATGTGGTTATGAAACTGCAGCACTCATCTTGAGACCTTGAGGGAAGTCAGCCTGAAAGGAGATGCTGAGGCTGGCAGAGTAGAAAGATCAATGTAAAGTTTGATTTTGATGACACTGTTGTTGGATTAACTAACCTTGGAACTGCCCTAGCCCTACATCTGGAGTTTTTGCTATATAAAATAATGAATCCCCTCATTATTTAAGACATGTTAAGTTGGGGTTGCTGATACTTGCAACCAAAATCAGCCTAACTAACCTACAGCGATATTATTTTATGAGATGTTTGCAAAAAGACAGACAATGTCCATCACTTCAGTGCTGGCCGGGGGGCTCTGCTCTTGTTTTAAAGCATTTTAAGGCCTATTCTCTCTCAGCTTCCAACCTATAGGTATTATTATAACTTAGAAAGGAAAGGTGAGGCAAATCATTAGGCAAAATAACAAATATGTCAAATATGAAAAGTGAGAGCAATGCATTACAGTCATCAAAAAAGACTAGTGATAAATAAAAGACAGACCTGAATCTAACCTTTCATTATATTTATCATTTAGGAATGACTACCCTGAATGAATGAATCCTTAAAGGTTACCTGAATAAGGCATGTGAGGTTGAAAATAATATGGGATTCTATCAAATAGAATGATAGCCAGAAATGGCCAAGATGAGATGTAATAGGAATAAGTGTAGTCTTAGATTTAGGTCCTAGAAAATGCAGTGTACAAATTTAGGAAAAGGCTAAAAAGACCTAGTGGCTTCAATTGTTCCCAAATTTGGCACAAATGGTGTGTGTGGCCACTATAAACATTATGAGATCTTGAAGATAGTGTCTAGAGATAGGTAATTTTCATCCCTGGTTAGATATTAAAATCACCTGTGTTCTTTCAAGAATGCAAATATCTGAGCTTAACTGCAAATATAATATATCAGAATACTTTGGAGTTGGCCCTGGCTTTGTGCATTTTGTAAAATCCCATAGGTAAAAGCCAATGAGCTGGTCTAAACTCTAGATCAAGCAAGATCTGCTAAACCAGGGGTGGGCAAACTTTTTGACTCGAGGACCAGAATGGGTTCTTAAACTGGACCGGAGGGCCGGAACAAAAGCATGGATGGAGTGTTTGTGTGAACTAATATAAATTCAAAGTAAACATCATTACATAAAAGGGTACGGTCTTTTTTTTCAGTAGTTTTATTCATTTCAAACGGGCCGGATCCGGCCTGCGGGCCGTAGTTTGCCCACGGCTGTGCTAAACTCATCTCTAAATAGACCTAATCAATGTGACTTTATTTAGTTCTGGGAACCACAGTTCAAAATAGACATTTAAAAGTTGAAATGCATACATATGAAGCTAAGCAAGAGGGTGAGGAGTCTTGTAATTTAATTATATTATATGATTAGTAGATGAAAGACCCAAGAATATTTGATCTAGAAATGAAAGTACTCAGAAGGAACCGATAAAAGGAAATCATTTGTGCCTGTTAGATATTTAAGATTTGAGCAAAAGCAATACTATTGTTTGATAGCTTTGAAATAAAGGATTAGAGGACTAATGAATGAAGTTGGAAAACCACAGATTTCAATTAATAGAAAGAAAACTTTTCAAGCCATAGGGTTCAGCAAAGGCAAGAACTGCTTTGAAAAAATAGCAATTTTCTCATAATTGAAAGTTCTGCAAGTGGTCAAATAACTGAACACAATGAAGAAGCCTACAATGGGGACACCTGCCCTCAATGGGGAGTGAATTAGAACACCTATGAGGTTACCTTTCATGTGAAGGTTCTATAATAAGTACTCTGAGCAAATATATCAACATTAAGATCACAGAAACACAGCACAGAAAGCAAACTTGGAATTCACCAGTTGGAGGTCCTTCATTCTATCCATAACAATTGCTAACACTTAGTGAACTACTACTACATGTCAGACACTTCGTATATATTATCCCTAATTCTATTTTTTTATTATTTAAATGGAATAATTGAACATATACACAATTTGAATGAACCTACAGATAACATTTTTAAAATAATATGTTAGCTTAATAAGTTTGCAGGACTAAAGACAACTAGAATATGATGTTTTTAAAAAAGTCCATTTATAATAAAATCCACAAAGTAAAATATCTAGGAATAAATCTAACAAAAGATGTATAAAACTCTTATGCAGAACTTTATCAAAAACCATTGAGTAAAATTAAAGAAAACTTAAGTAAATGTTCATGGAGAGACTCAATTGATCTGCAGATTTGGTGCAATTCCAATAAAAATCTCAAAACAGTTGTGTGTGTGATCTGACAAATTGATTCTCACATGTATGCAAATGGAAAGAATCGATATTAAAAAGACTCTGTTAAAAAAGAAAAACAGTGAAAGAACTTACTCTGCTAGATGTCAATTGAAAGCTACCACAATTAAGACAATGAGGTGTTAGTTTAAAAACAGAACCATGGAACAGATTACAGACCATATGAACAATTTATTTATGAAAAGATTATAAAATGGCAAAGCAGTTGGAGAAATATTTAATTCTAAAAAATACTAACCTTGAAAGAAAAGATAATTAAACTATAGCAAGAGTAGAACTTTTGGTCACACAAAGACAAATTCTAATTCTTACAGCAACCCAGAAAGATCATATTGTTAGTCCTATTTTATACATGAAGAAACCAATTTTTGGGGAAGGTCTCTTAACTTACTTTAAGCATTTAAGTAGTATGTGGGAGAGATGGGACTTAAAACCAAGTCTTGCCAAAACCACTCTTTTTTTTTTTTTTTAATACAACCACCAGTGACTTCTCAAGGTCTACAAAATGAGTAAACTCCCTGTTTCATATTTAAGAACTTCTGTGATCTTTCACCAACCTCTATTTTCTTTTTTTTAAATATATATATACTAGAGGCCCGGTGCACAAAAATTTGTGCACTGGGGGTGGGGGGGGGGGAGGGGCGGGAGTCCCTCAGCCAGGCCTATGCCCTCTTGCAGTTTGGAACCCCTCGGAGGATGTCCATCTGCTGGCTTAGTCGTGCTCCCTGGAGGATCGGGCCCAAGCTGGCAGTCAGACATCCCTCTGGCAGCCCAGGAACCCTCGGGGGATGTCCACTTACCAGCAGGGAGCAGACCTAAGCTGCAGTTGAACATCCTTAGTGCTGCTGAGGAGACAGGAGAGGCTCCCGCCACCACCACTGTGCTGGCAGCCATCATCCTGGCTTGTGACTGAGCAGAGCTCCCCCTTGTGGGAGCGCACTGACCACCAGGAGACAGCTCCTGCATTG
Source organism: Myotis nattereri (assembly GCF_964212035.1). Taxonomy (NCBI): domain Eukaryota; kingdom Metazoa; phylum Chordata; class Mammalia; order Chiroptera; family Vespertilionidae; genus Myotis; species Myotis nattereri. The sequence continues at coordinate 59,891,460 of NC_138080.1, read as the reverse complement.
AGCATCTGCCCCCTGGTGGCCAGTGTGTGTCATAGTGACCAGTCATTCCCAGTCGTTCTGCTGTTAGGGTCAGTTTGCATATTACTCTTTTATTATATGGGATAGAGGTCTGGTGCACAGGTGGGAGCCAGCTGGTTTGCCCTGAAGCTTGTCCTGGATCAGGGTGGGGGTCCTGCTGGGGTGCCTGGCCAGCCTGGGTGAGGGGCTGATGGGTGTTTGCAGACTGGTCACACCCCCTTCAGGGTAGGGGTCCCGCTAGGGTGCCTGGCCAGCCTGGGTGAGGGGCTGATGGGTGTTTGCAGGCTGGTCACACCCCCTTCAGGGTGGGGGTCCCCACTGGGGTGCCTGGCCAGCCTGGGTGAGGGGCTAATGGCTGTTTGCAGGCTGGTCAAGCCATCCCCCCCAGTGGGAACCCTCACCCCATGGAGGTTTGGCCAGCCTGGGTGAGGAGCTGATGGATGTTTGCAGGCTGGCCACACCCCCTTTAGGGTGGGGAGTCCCCAGTGGGGTGCCTGGCCAGTCTGGGTGAGGGGCTGAGGGCTGTTTTCAGGCTGGCCAAGCCCCTCCAGTGACGGAAACTCCCAGCCTCTCCTTTTTTTTTTATTCTGGGATTTATTTACCTTCTCTAATTGAAACTTTGTTGCCTTGAGAGGAGGCAGCAGCCGGCCGGGAAGCTTGGCTTCCTCCATCTCCAGGGGCAACCCGCTCCTGCTCGCTCCAGCTCCGTGGCCTCGGCTGACTGAAAGCAGGTATCTGGGGTTTATTTACCTTCTATAATTGAAACTTTGTTGCTTTGAGTGGAGCTCAGAGCTCGACATGGCAAGCGGGGAAGCTTGGCTTCCTCCATCATTGGGGCAACCAAGCCTCCTCCTTGCTCCAGCTCCGTGGCTGCCAGCCGCCATCTTGGTTGGGTTAATTTGCATATACTCGCTCTGATTGGCTGGTGGGCATGGCTTAAGGTGTAGCAAAGGTACGGTCAATTTGCATGTTTGTCTTTTATTAGTGTAGATTTTATTTCAGAGAGAAATGGGGAGGGAAGGAGAGGTAAAAACATCAATGATGAGAAAAATTATTGATCAGCTGCTTCCTGCATGCCCCACACTGGGAATTGAGCCCGCATCCTTGGGTATGACATGCCCTGACCAGGAATTGGACCCTGACCTCTGGTTCATAGGTCAACACTCAACCACGGAGCCACGCTGGCCAGACCAACCTCTATTTCCAACCTTACCTTTCATCAGTACCCTTAATTCAACTTCGGATCCAATTAAACTGAACTGCTAGTTTCCTTTTGTGCCCAAGGTCTCCGAACTCTAAGCTTTATCTTAAAGCTGTTCCTCTAATTTTAACACCATTTCTTCTATTCTCCTCATCTTCCTAAACTCAAATTCTTTTCAAGGACCAGTTCAAATATTTCCTCCTCAAGTCCCCTTCCTCCTCGACTCAAAGTAAGTTTTCCATCCTGAGAAGCCCCACCATTAGTAACATTTCTTGCTTTGCTGTGTGTGTGTGTGTGTTTGTGTGTGTGTGTGTGTGTTTGCATTATAAAAATTTTTGTGTATGTCTAATTTCTTCTACTAATTTCTAAAATCCCCCCCCCACTAAAGTCCCCACAAAATTGAGTGTACCATCATGCGCGTGATGCATGGTTAATACCTTTTGATTAAATAAATGAATAATACATTTAAAAACATGCCACAAAGATTTTAATTGATTGGCCCAGGATCACATAAGTAATTTGTATCTCTCTCAGAACCTGGGCCTACATGTTATAGAGAGTTTCATCATCATCATCATCATCATCATCATCATTATTATTAAATTATATCGTAAAGTGATTCTGCTACAAAAATAAACAAAACCAAGAAAAATCATGGACTTCTGATTCAGCTTTCCAAAAGGCAGGGGAAAAAATACAAACAGAAAAAAACATTTTTGGAAAAATCTTCTGGTTTCTTAAAACCAGAAAATATATTTGTTGTCATATTTTTTGAATTAGTATTCACCTTAAATAATTAAAGTCAAGCTCAAGTACCTCAAGGTGATATGTTAGGGCAGTCACTAAATATTCAACCACCAAAGTTCATAAATACCCAAAAACCTACATTTCTAATTAATTACATAGTATCATGGAGTTGAGAACACATTGGGGTGAACAAATAAATCTGGAAAATGCTGGAAATTTTTATGTCATCACATTAAATCTGGAATATGCCATCATATAAAGAAACATCAATAAATCAATCATTTTAACAGCTTCTCTGCCATATCACATGTGAAAAAGACAAAGAAAATGTCTTTCAACTCGCAAAACAGATACACAGAAAAGAATGTAAAGTCAGAGAACTTGGTAGAAAAATATAGCAGTACATATATTATTGTGAAATGTTATTGTTTTATACAAACTGGCAGCAGTATACTTGAAGTTAGTGTCAACATTTATAAAAGCTTTCACAGTCAACTCCAGAGAGGAAAATATGCTGAAGAGCCAAGATACTCTTAAAGAGCAATAAATTATACTGAAAATTTTTTCAATGCCTGGCTCAAAAAAAAGGGAAAAGCTGTAAAGAAGCCCAATATATAAGAACTGTTCATTGTAAAAAGTAAAAGTGAATCTTATCATTTTAATTATTCCAACTGCTCTTATAATAATTTAGTATAAAACCCATTGAAAATAAGTGTTTTATGAAAGAAAATGTTCCGTGAACACACTATGCTCTCTTTTGCTTTTGGCCCAACAATGATGCTACCACTTCTAGGGACACCATTGCCAGTCAGCCCTCCCCACTCACAATTCCTCTCCCCCGCCTACACTGCATTCATTCTTCAGGTTGCAGAGGTCATTAATACCTTGGAGAATTCTTCCCTGAACAACCTCCCCACAGTTGGGTTGTCTGTCCCCCCAAAAAAGAAAAACTAGCCCTAGCACCCTATGCAGACCCCGAATACAGCATAAAGCTACTGTCTTGTCTATCTGCACTCCCCCCATCTTGCAACATGTATGTGCATATACACATACACACATTCACAGACACAGACTATAAGTTCCTTCTGGGCCAGGATATAGCATCTAGTATCTTTTGAAGAACACAGTACAAACACAACATTTTTATTGAATGAATACATGGTCATAAAAAAGTAATTTTTTTCCCATTGGCTAAATTAATATCCAAGTGTCTCAAACATTTTTCATTGTATTCTGCAATATTCCCCATTTTATCTTTTGGCCAGGGGAGCAGACATCCTCAGGCTACCCACAAATTGAAAACCTGATTGAAGTTTTGTGCATAGGTCCCTGTGGATATTTTTGCATATTGGTTTTCCACTTTGAAAACAGGAAAAAAAAAATGTATAATATCACATAACTTATTTTAATATATCTGTATTGATTTTAGAGAGAGAAGGAGTGATAGAAACATTGATGAGAGAGAAACATCAACTGGCTGCCTCTTACATGTGCCCTACTGGGGAATGAGCCTACAACCAGGGCATGTGTCCTGACCAGGAATCAAACCCTGACCTCCTGGTGGATAGAGCAATGCTCAACCACTGAGCCACACCAGCCAGGCTCATATGACTAATTTTAAATGCTTACCATGAAAGTCTCTACAAATAAAAACATCATGATGAAATATGGGCAAGATGGAGAAATGTGACATTTTAGCATTCATAACAATATTTCCAGGTTACCTTTTTTCAATTAATTTTATATTTTAAAAGATGTTCACAGTGCATCTCATAGTAATCATCGCTGTGACAGATTTTTAGAGCCCGTTCCATATTAGGAAAATTCACTTGAAAGTCATGTCAAGCTCACCAAGCACGTGTGATATTTGTTATTTTCTGTTTTTCACACACTGACAGAGGTAGAAAGATTACACAGCCTGCTTTGTCAGATATTATATTAAGCGAATTGCGTTTTGGATTCCCTGTTACGATAGAATATTGGGGTAGCTCTGACCTTTTGTCCTTTCAAATATGAATCAGTCACACTATAGGGACAGTTGAGAGATAATAAGAGTCTTAGCCAAGGGTGGAACATAAACTATTTCAAAACCATTGAGAACACAAGGCCAACTGTGTAAACCTGGAAGCTGGCCAAATCCAGCCTGCTAGCCAAAAATGACCATTTCTGATGATCAAGATTCAATATGAAACCCTGACACAAGGGAATTTTAAATAAAAATGGGTTACAAAACTTGAGCCCACAGTTCAGGGGTTAATGCCTTTATGTGTCTCATGCAGAACATGAGACATGTAACAATATGCTAAGTGCACACACACCCCCACTTTTTTCATTTGTTTGTTTTGATGCATTCTATATATCTGTGTTAGGTGCCCCAGACCTCATTCTGCATCCCCCTGTGAGCATTTTAGAGCCTGTGGGCTCCTGAAAACACTCTGGTTGCTATTAGAGTTGAGCCAAATAAATCCATGACCACACACACCTCAGTTCTCCAACTATCTCCTCCCCATCTACCCTCCCTCAAACACATACACACAGAGTTTGTTAAAGTACAGAAGAGCCTTGAGAAGGTATAGATCATCTTAGTGATTTAAAACCTCAGTGTAAGTCTGAGAGACACAATAATCCTATGAGGTGGATTTATTCAAGAATTAAAAATAGCTGACCTGCGCTAACCCTCCTCTGGTTAAAGCTGGCTTAGGGCACCTTTCCAGGAGTAAAGCAATCCTACAGAAACACTTTGCAGTGAGCCAGCCCAAATTTTTCCATCATTTTCCTTGCCTGGTTAGCCTAGATCTAATCCACTGCAGCACACTGTTCTAAGAGAGGGAGAACAAGATGTTCTCTTTAATCACTGAAGTAGAATGCAGTGTATATGGTAGCGGGTGGGGGAGGATCATACATCTGAAGAGGGTGAGCCAGAGGAAAGAACATCAGCGCGCTTGCCTCTAGATGTGTCCTCTTGGAAAAGTCATTCAAATTATCTAAGCATAAATTTCTACCTGCTTGCAACTACATTCTTAATGGAAACTTGCATAAATACTGTGAATTTTGGTTAAAAGCTTGTAACTAAACATATTCTAAGTCTCTTTCCAAATATATTAACTTGTCAGTGCTGATGAAAGTCTTTTATAATTTTATGAAACTTACTAATATATTTTACTTATGAAATAAAAATGATAGGTTTAAGAGAACTATCCCTCAATATATATTAACGAACTCCCTCTTTTTTTTATTTAACCCTCAATAACAAGATGTAACACCAAGCAACAAACAATAGAATACATTATAAAGCACCAAGGTATCGCCCTGGCCAACACAGATGGAAGAGTTGCACCAGAGAAATTGGCATATGATTGAGAAGGGAAACTGAGCTTCAGAAATGTAATGCAACATAACGTCACATTTGAAGGAGGAACTCAGAAACCATAAACAGTCAACTTGAACCGGCTGCATATTTAAAGCAGGAGTAAGGACTGTCATGAGGAAATGGGAAACTAGGAACCTGGAATCAAAGTGCTAGCTAACCACCAGAGTAAACGTGGTGCCAGGCCAGTTTTACTAGTGCTTATTCCTCTCTGCAGCCTGAAAACTTTCCAGAGACAATAATGACTTTTGTTTAATAAAAAAAAGCATTCAAAATGCAGGGAGGAGTGGGGGAAATCAGCAAGAAAAAGTAAAGTAAACAGTCAAGACAGATAAAATTATTCCAGCTCTTACAAGAAGGAAACAAATTTCTGGAGGAAATTAATGATTAAATATATTCATTGACAGCTCCTTAAAAGCTATAATCTGCTGTTTAAAATTCTTTGAGTATATCCACTTTTAAGATATTTTATTTCAAGTTCAAAAAGTTATGACAAAATGCTAATTTTGTTACTTAATTTATGAGAGCATACATTTTTCTTTCCTAAAAAAAAGAATTAGCACATTCTCAAGACATTTTCTCTTCCTTTTGAATGTCTCAGACAAAATTACGTATGTGTATGCAATACTACATATAATTTACATCCAAAATATAAACCGCATTTAATCTGTACGTTGTAAGTAAAAACTTAGAAATAAACCAAAAACAACAATAACAGCTCTTCTCTTACCAAAATCATTGTGTTTCTTTTCTGACCCTTTTAAAACGGTTGTTGAAAGGTGTATGAATGAACACATACATCAAACAGATAGTGAAACCCTCAGAGGTCATTTCTTGCTTTCCACAGTAATGAAAAATTCAAGGCAACTGTCAGAAAATAGCTGGCACAGCATCATACTGGGCTGACATCAAAGAAGCTGTTGATTTTATGGTTACTTTCAAACAAAAAAGAAATACCTTATTTGGGGCTCTGATGACACTGGACCCCACCCTGCGAACATAACCATCTTATTTTGACAAGAACAAAGAGGAACTAGCTGTTCTCCTAGGAGCATATTAGAACCCAGAGAATCATTATTCTTCAAGAAAGATTCTCAAGAGACACCCTAGATCTCTAAGGGTTTCTTTATTATGCAACACCCAGAGAGTCAGAGCTATCCTCTCTATCCCCACCCTCCCACCTCCCGCCATGGATGATGATCAGAATCTACCTAAGAACAAGAGCTCCTCAGGAAACTTAAGACACTGGAGACCTTTGGATATATACACAAAAGCACAGAGGTTGGGGCCAGAGCATGGAGGGTTTTGAATATGAAGCTAAGAAATCAGACTTGGTCAGAAAAGCCATAAGGGACTATGAACTCATTAAAGCAAGGGAAATATGTGTTCTCAGTAAAGTTGAGTAAGTCATCTACTCTTGGGGCGAGTGACTAATTAAGTACTTAAAAATAATGAAAAAGATTTGGCCCCAAAATTTTCATGGCTTTCTGCAACAAAGCTTGGTTGCCTGATAGTAAAGAAAGCTAACAATGGGGTAATAGAGATTAGCAAGAAAATGGAAATGTCGAAACAACTAACCATGGGTCCAGAGGGACAAGCAAAACGGCTGAAGTCTACAAGATGTTTATGAGTCAAGATGATATAGAAGAGGGATGAAGGCTGGATCTGTAATGCTGTGAAATATAACACAGAGTCATGGTCACCTAAGTGTGTTCTGAGTCCTCAGGCACACTGAGTGATGGATTGCACCAAAACACTCTCTCCAAATACAGCGCAGAATGCAAGACTGGACCAATCACTTTGATTGTATTTGGAGGAGGAGCATCAGTAGACAGATGGAAGGTGACCCTTGTGGTTGGAATAGATGGATCTCCTCACCATCCACTCAATCAGCCGAGAATCAGGTTAGTCCAAAACAAAATTAATAAAATTGAGTTTGTTTGGGTTAGATTTAGAATACTGTACTGGATTTTCATTGCTAATGCCATCATATTTCCTATAGTTCTTAAGAGAAACATTGGCTAAACTAGTGGGACAGCATAGTATGCCAACATTTTTTATCTATGTATCCTGGATTAAAATTGAGCATTTTTAAATCATTATTATCTGTCTTAAGCTAGGATTTCAACGCATGAAAATGTATAGGAAATTGTCAGCAGAAGGTACTGGTTTTATGAAAACATAGTAAGAATGTGATGTAAATCAAAGCTACCATTCTTGTCCAGCTAACAAGGTGCTATTTTTCTAATAAATATGTAATTCATTCAAGTTGTTCTGTTAGTTTTTTCCATCCCATTAGACTCTTAATGAGATTTTTTTCTCTAAAGGAAATAGAGATATTAAATCAATATAGCCTCCTATAAAAAAGTACAGAGCAATCTAACATCTGCAGTAACATCCTAATTATGGATCCTGGAATCAGTAATAAAAATATATGTTAATACCTACCCATTTAATTAACCATGCTCCAAATACTTTTAATTTTATTTATATTGTAGAGCAAACATTATTTACAGGGTACAGTCTATCAGTCAATCACTGACATAATCCACTGCCATGGTTTAAAAAGATATTCAAACATCTACACTAATAAAAGAGAAAAATGGTAATTGGCGTACAGCGCTACCCTTTTCATTGGCTAATCAGGGCTATATGCAAATTAACTGCCAACTGAGATGGCAGTTAACTGCCAACAAAGATGGCTGCTAATTTGCATATGTAGGCACAATGCAGGGAGGCGAAAGGGAATGCAGGAAGAAGCCCCCTGCCACTGACAGTGATCAGAAACCCAGGGGGGAACTAAGAGGTGGGGGGCAGGGCAAAGGCAGCCCTGGGGCCGCCTTTGCCCTGCCCCCCAGCCATGATTGGAGAATCAGGCGCCTTTGCCACCCTGGCCAGTGATAGCAGGAAGTAGGGGTGGAGCCAGCGATGGGAGCTGGGCACGGTCGAAGCTGGCAGTCCCGGGAGCTAGGGGTCTCTTGCCTAGGCCTAAAGTGGAGCCCACGATCGCGGGGCCGCTGCAGCTGTGGGTCCCCCCTGCCCAGGCCGGTCGCCTCGGCCAGAGGCATCAGGCCTGGGCGGGGGGCGGAGCCAGGGATTGGGGGGATATGATGGTCCCCTTGCGCAGGCCTGAAGCCTGGGTCAGAGGCGTCACGCTTGGGCGGGGGGTGGAGCAAGCGATCAGAGGGAGATGGGGGTCCCCTGCCCAGGCATGATTCCTGGGCCAGAGGCCTCAGGCCTGGGCGGGGGTCAGAGCCAGTGATCGAGGGGAGATGGGGGTCCCCTGTCCAAGCCTGACACCTCTGGCAGAGGCATCAGGCCTGGGCAAGGGGCCGATCAGGCGATCGGAGGGTGATGGGGGTCTACGCCTCTGGCCGAGGCATCAGGCCTGGGCAAGGGGCAGAGCCAGCAATCGGAGGGGTCTGGGGGTCCCCTGCCCAGGCCTGACGCCTGGGCCAGAGGCATCAGGCCTGGGCTGGGGGCAGAACCAGTGATGGGGGGAAATGAGGGTCCCCTGCCCAGGCCTGACACCTCTGCCGGAGGCCTCAGGCCTGGGCAAGGGGCCGATCCTACGATTGGAGGGTGATGGGGGTCAACGCCTGAGGGCTCCCAGTATGTGAGAGGGGGCAGGCTGGGCTGAGGGACACTCCTCCCCCCCCCCACACACACACACCCCCAGTGCACGAATTTCATGCACCAGGCCCCTACTAGGATAATAACAGCATAAGATGCAAATACAATACACACATTTGCTTTTTCTCACTAATGTCTATTTAAAAGTCACCTGGATTCTTATTAAACCATTCGTGGTGAGTCTGGTAATTAGCAAGAGGCATAAACTCTTTTCTCGTAGAAAAATCTTAAGCAAAATGAATTCAATGAGTGCTTCCTTTCCTAACACCATAGAAGGCTAGAGTTAGAATGGAATTTAGAGATCATGCTCATGGGTTCTTAAACCTAGAAGGTCCACAGATAATTCCAGATCCAGAAATCACACGGGAAATCATGAATATACTTGTGCACGTGCATTTCAAGAGGAAAGACAGTGGGGATAACATACAGAGACTTCCATCAATTCTTAAATGATTTAATGAGTCTAAAGAAAGCAGAAATATCCACTTCCCATTTATTCTACACATTAGGTTTATTCTCTACATTCTACACAGGTAGAATACACTCTATTCTACACATCAGGAAATTGAGACCCAGATTGGGGACTAGAGCTACCAAAAGTCAAAGTCATGGAACTAGTTAGTGGTTACTTAAAGGGGGAAAATTCAAAGAAGCAATATACCTTTGTACTCTAACCTAGAGGAAAATATGAATTTAAATTTGTCAAATACAAGTTTTATACACAATTAGGGTAGGTAGCTTACATCATGCAATTTGAGACCCTTATATCTCTTATAATCTTTATTTAGTAAATCTTTATTTAGTCAAGAAAATAGGCTCTGCAGTTTGACTGAGTTCAAACCCAATCTCCCTTATTTTCCAGCAGTAAGAGCCTAACAAACATTTTAGCCTTCCTGTGATTCTGTTTCTGATACAATGGGGATAATAGCAGTACTTGTCTTATTGGGTTCCCCAAAACAGAACCTGATGGGATCCTTTGTGTAAATAGTTTGTTTACTAAACTTGGAAAATGCCTCCAGAAGGAATGAGGCATGACAAGAACAAGACAGAGCTATAAGGGTGGAAAGTATTGAAGCTGCTTCTATAAGCCGTGGCAGCCTGGTTCATCTGGGACCTCTGAGAGTGTACAGAACATCTCAGATTTGTCGATCCAAAGGCGGGGAGGCTGGAGAATTAACCCACCAGCTCTTGTGCACCTTTGCCTGAGGGTTGCCCTGAGAATGTTAAATCTTCCCTGCCAAGCTCACAGGCAGCTCTAGTGATTTCCTACAGCTTTGGAGAAGGCCTGAGACAGAAGGCAGATTGACATACAATGTGTTTGAGGGAGACACTCAGCATGAGCCTGAGCTCGCACAAAATTGTCTCCACAGCAATGACTGGTCAGAGTTGAGTCAAAGGACAGTGACACAAGACACTAAAAGCACTGGCTCAATTATTTGCCTCAAAGCACTGTTGTAGGGATTTAATAAAAGTAATTCAAGTTAAAGTGGTTACAGCCGTGGGCAAACTACGGCCCGCAGGCCGGATCCGGCCCTTTTGAAATGAATAAAACTATTGAAAAAAAAAGACCGTACCCTTTTATGTAATGATGTTTACTTTGAATTTATATTAGTTCACACAAACACTCCATCCATGCTTTTGTTCCGGCCCTCCGGTCCAGTTTAAAAACCCATTGTGGCCCTCGAGTCAAAAAGTTTGCCCACCCCTGGTTAGAACCAACCTCATATATAATGAAGGACCAATTCATTTAATTGTGATTATTATTCTTTTAATATTTATTGAGTACCTACCACAGGCCAAGTACACTGTATTAGGTAATACAAAAATAATAATAATAAATAAATAGCACAGACTCTGCTCTCAATTTCTTCCCAGTCTATTAGAGAGAATAAAGACTTCAGCATTTGTCAACCAAGGAAATAAATGTTACGATAAAAGTATACATTGAGTCTAATTGCTATACAAAGTAGGGAGAAACACATTCTGCCTAGAGATCCTAGCAATCAGAAAGGTCTCACAGAGGAGCTTGTACCTGCATGGAATCTTGACAGACAAGTAGGAATGGCCTCAGGTGGGGGAAGCATTTCAATTAGTGAGAGTAACATACACAGAAGCATGTCAAAGGTGCAAGAAAACATGAGATCTTGAAGAAAAACAAGGGGCTCAAGGGGGCTGGAACATAGAAGTCCATAGGTGAATGTCAGGAGACAAAGCATGATCAAAAAGGGATGACTCATTTGCCTTAGTTTGGGATGTATCTTTTAAAAATAAAAATAAATTTTTTATTGATTTTAGAGAGGAAGAGAGAGAGAGAGAGTTAGAGACATCAATGATGAGAGAGAACTACTGATCAGCTGCCTCCCGCATGCCTCACACTAGGAACAGAGCCTACAACCCTGGCACGTGCCTTGACCGGGAACCAAACCATGACCCTCTGGCCAGGCTGCCTTAGCTTGGAATTAATTCTACAGGCAATGGGGAATGATGGGAGGATTCATGCTTTAGGAACTTGTTAGAAGTACAGAAGATGGATTGATGGAGAACAACATTGGATACTGAAAGAATCAGATGGGAGGCTATTGCATCTGATTTATCTGAGGTAAAGATGATAAAGGCCAAAACTAATCTAGAAGACTGTCAGTGAGGATAAGAGATAGAATGTGTAAGTTTTGGTGACTGGATAAATATGGAACTTGAGGAAAAATAATGTTTCTAAGGTGACCTCCTTCTGGCTTAAGTAATTGATTGTTTAGTGATGTTTCTCAACCAAGACAGGAAATAAAGAAGAGACTACATCTCAGATAAAGGGGGAAAAAAAATTAGATCATTTTCAATATACTGACTCTAAGGTATCTACACCAAGCTCATGTTTGTTTCCACTGTAGAGTCAGCCAGAGGGTTCAGCTGAAGTGAGAAAGGCACAGAGAGTTTCCCATGATGCTTTGCAGGGCACTTGGAAGTACTTTTCTGGGCCACAAACTGAAACCAGACCTTAATAAGTAAATCTGATATTTTAGTAAACTACAAGCTATATATGAGCATCTTTTAATTCCAATAATTTAGTCTAGCATCATTAGAATATACAGTAGGTGCATGATGGGTGTTTTAGAATATGATATGGATTAATGTTGTGTCTGAAATTCCACCACTAGTGATTTATTACTCTTAAGATATTGTTCTTTCCAGGAATTTTTGTTTTAAAAGTGCAAATACCTTTGGATCCACATATTGAGGTGTTATTACTCATGGCAAATCCATGTTTTTCTTCATTAATCTAGTTGAAAAAAGAGACACTGAGGGAACAGGAGCTTTGGTGTGAGGCAGAGAAATTGGGGTCATTTGCGCAGATGGGGAAGACAGGATGGAAACAGACTAATTCTTCTTTAGGATCACAAGTCATCACCAAAGGGCCCAGCCCCTGTCTAGAGGAAAGGTGGATTTGGGTTGAGGAGGGGCTCATAGGAAATGGAAAGTAACTAAAGGCCGACTTCACTATTTTAGCTCTTTGGGCTCAACTTTCAAAATCTGGTCCAGTGTGTCATGTGAGAAAACTACAGTAGACACACAGAAAACAGAGTCATGCTTACAGAATACTGATAACAGTGTTTGTCTGTTTTTACAAAATCAGATTATTTCTCAATAAATAGAATTTTCCAAGGAACCTGAAGCATCTCCTTGGTTGCTAGTGAAGCCAGCAACCTACGTCCAATACCAATGTTCAGTCTAGAAAGTTAAGTTATATAAAGTAAAATGCTATAATAAAGATAAATCTTCATGTAATCACGTTAACCTAAGTAAAGGGGCTGTGATTTTCTAAGCCTGTCGTCTCTCAGCTTATAGAGTGGATGAACTTTCTTGACAGACCATTTCTTCAGTGAAATAATAGCATTCGTTTTCCTGCCTAATAAACTGGTACTATGAGCATCAAATCTTCATCTCCTCTATTAAGGGAAACGATTCCCACTGCCCTCCTACCATATTCTTTCATTAGGCAAGTACCTTAGGTCAGAGTTTCTTTTACCAATTATAGGCCTCATCAATTCCCCAATCTCAGTTTTAAAAGACTTTAATAGGAATTTAAGTTTCCTATAAGTAACAAGCAATTCCATTAGGAAAAGAATGAGAAAGGAAAAAGTGATTACGGAATTAAAGGGACGAGACATGTGCTCATCTGTTCAGTACAACTCTGTGCCAGGTCCTCTGAGGAGTAGTGATAATACAAGCATGGAGTCTACTTCTAAGGGGCTCACAGTGAAGCATAAGAAAACAGCAGTAAGGTACACAGAAGATGGTAAATACCCTCAACTACAGAAAAAGGAACCAACTACCTAGAGTAGCAAGAGGGGTTGCCAACAAGATGGCATTAGTCTCTCAGTCAGTCAGTCAATATAAACCTATCAGGGCAGGTGCTCTGTTAGATGCTAGAGATCACAATCTAGTTGGGAAGGGGAGGAACAAAGGTGTTCTGCACTTGGGAAGGGCTTGAAATGAGATAAAATCATGAAAGAGGATGAATGAGGGTGCTCATTAGCAAAGATGGTTAGGGAAGGCTTCTTTGAGGGCTGGAAGAAAAACAGCCATGCAAAGCTATGGGCTGAAACTACAGCAAAAAACAAAATTCCTAGGCAGGAACAAACTAGCTTGCCATCTCTGAAGGCAGGAAGAGGTCAATGTCACTGTAGCAGAGTGAACTAAGGGGATAGAGAAAGAAGAAAAGTCATAGGTTACTTAGGGGTCAGAGTATGTGGGCCTCTGGATAATGTGGTTAGAAATTTAATTGTAAGTAGAAGCCATTGAAGAGCTTTAAATGGGAATGCTATAGTTTGATGTAGGTCATAGCCAGTTTTCTTTGGCAGCACGGTGAAGAACTGACTTCAGAGGAGCAGTAGTGGAGACCAGGAGACTGATTAGGAGCTTGTGGCCATAGTTCAGGTAAGAATGATGATGGCACTAATCCAGAGGAGGTATGATAGTAACTTAGACCTGGGCTATGGTAAGAAGATGGTGAAAATGAATAAGATTCAGGATATCTTTTGGTAATGGGTTAACAGAATCCTATACAATGAAAGGCTAATATGCAAATCGACCAAACAGCAGAACAACAAGTTACTATGATGCACACTGACCACCAGGGGGCAGATGCTCTACACAGGAGCTTCCCCTTGGTGGTCAGTGCATTCCCACAGGGGAAACACCGCTCAGCCAGAAGACAGGCTCACGGCTGCAGCGCTAAGGATGTCCGACTGGTGGCTTAGGCCTGCTCCCCAGGGGAAGCGGGCCTAAGCCATCAGTCGGACATCCTCCGAGGGCTCCTGGACTGTGAGAGGGCGCAGGCCGGGATATGGGACCCCCACCCCGAGTGCACAAACTTCATGCACTGGGCCTCTAGTCTATTAATAAATTTTATGTGGAATGTAAAGAAAAGGGAAACCAAGGTTTACTCTCAGGTGTGGCCTGAGCAGCACTGCAAGTGGTACTCGCTTTTACTGAGATGAAGAAGGCTTAGTGAGGAGGAAAAAATGAGTTTTCTGGCCATGTTGAGTTTGATATTCTACTTAGAAATTCAACTGGAGAGAGCAGATAATTGGGTGCATGATTAAAGAGAGATAAAGGGGAGGTTCAGGCTAGGAATAGAAATTTGTGAGCCATCACATAATAAATGGTCTGAAACTATGTTAACATGCTGAGATGTATCATTCAACTCACGTTTATGAGGCATCTTCAATGTGTAAAGCAGATACTGTTCCTTGCGCTGGGATCAATAGGATGGCTGCCTTTAAGGAGTTTAGGACAGCGTGTGTGCATGTGTATGTGTCTGGAGTGGGCGTGAGACATAAATAAGCAAAATACACAGCAGAAGGAAGTAGCTATATAACAGACCAAAGCAAAATGGAGTGGGAATACAGTGAAAGATGTGATTAATTCCAACTGAACAATCTGTTTCTCAGAGGCTGTGACATTTCAGGTGACCCTTTAATAATGTGTTGATATTCGCAGGTGGATGAAGAGGGAAAGGGTTGAAGGTCCAGTGTGGGCAACAGCAGGGAGGTGCAAAAGTAAATATAAAACACCATCCTGGAGCAGGAAGGAATGAACAAATCAGCACAACACAGTGCCCAACAGGAAAGGAGCACAAAGCCTACACACGGAGGCCTGCCTGTACACAAAGAATGAAAGTGGCTATCCAAGGAGGTCAGACAGGAGGTGGAGGAAGTATGGGAGAACATTGATACTGTGAAAGCTGATGCTGTTAAGATCTACTTCAGCAGTATAATTGCTCTTAGGGTCTGAATCCAGGAAATGGACGCTTAGAAACTGATGCAGGAGACTAACAATGAAGGGCCTCCTCCCAGACTAGAGACAAGAAAGAGATGGGCCACTGAGGCTAGGCTGTTATGCCTGCGAATTCTCAATAAAAAAAAAAGGTCTGTGCTATCTCTTGCTCTTTGTCACACACCATAACAGTAATTTGACTATAATTAACATCAGCAAAGAAATTAGAACACTCATGTGCTATGACAGTAGACATTAAATCCAAAGGTCAGGGCCTTCAACTAAAAAATGACCTTACTTACACTTACTATTGCATGCAAACCATTGCTGAGAAATACAGAACCTTCAAATGATAGATTACCTACTTAGCATGTACTTATATGCCTATTTTTCCCAATGACAGAACTCTCTAACTGAATACAAAATACATATTATTAAAAATCACATGAGCTACATACAATGTACATATGCACTATTATTCTTGCTATATTAGATATATTAAGATATTTCTTGATCTGAGCTCTACTTACTAAACTATTTTGATACTAAAGTCTTTTTTACTGGAAGAGCTGAAATTTGCCTGAGCTTTGATGCATATACACACTTGCTAGAGTGCAGACGTGATAGTATATACCTCCATTTTGTATTCATTTCTGTATTCCTGAAGTTCCATAACTTTTAGAGCCTCGCAAAGTAAAGATGTGTGAAGAGAAAATACATGAGCATAAAAACATGTGAGCAAGAAACTATTCTTTCCCAGAAGGGCAGTGACCAAACTTTCTGCTGTGCTATTTCCCCAGAAAACAAAATAGATCTGGATCTCCCGAGGGTAAGGGACATCTGGTCCGATGGGTGCAGTCATGGATGCCTGCCCTCCAAAAGTTCATCCTAATCACCGGAGTTGGCCTCAAGCATCATTATACCAGACAATATTTAAACTGCGATGATAATATCTGGTAGAAAACCTCTGTGGGGTTTTGTTTCATGTCTTCATGTTGTTTTCTTTAAATTTCTTTAGTGTTTTTTTGTTTTTTATGAGAAAAAGAAGAGTGCATGAGCAAAAATATTACCTCAGAGGCTTTTGTTAAACCCATTCCTCACAGTGCTCTATAATTACTTCTTTCTTCCTATCTGGCGTGTATAATTCCAAGATGATCAGAGAAAAACTTGCCATCTGGACGTCATAAGAAAACAGTTTCCAAAACCTGCCTGCAGCCACCTGAACCAATGCGGTGGCAGTGGAGTTGGGTAAGACCCGTCATCACTGCATGTGAAATGGAGACACCTTGGGGCTCATCCTCACCCAACTGCTCTTCACCATGACATTCTTTTAGCCTCTGCTTGCAGGTCAGTAAGAAGAAGTGCTCTTATCCCTCCAAAGGCTGATTAGTCATATTTTGGAGAGCTCTAATTATCATGAAATTCTCCTTTCAATCTGAGTTAAAATCTGCTGCAATGTAACTTGATCGATTTGTTCTTGTTCAGCCACTGGCAACTACACTGAGCATGCTGCCTTTGAACTATTGAAGGCAGCAATCATAAGTACTCCAGTTACAACCTTTTCATAAGCATCTATTCAATTATAAGTCCCTCATAAATATTCTCTAATTTTTAACCATTTCATTTATAACCTTGTTGCCAAAGTCACTCTTGATTTTGTCTTCTGCACTTTCTATTTGTCTTTGTTAAAATAAACTCTTTATCTTAAGTATTTTACACTTGCAAAAAAACTGCAAAGATAGGGGAGAGAATTTTCATATTGCATGCATACCCAATTTCCCCTACTATTAATATCTTACATTAATATGGGACATTTGCCCAGTGCAGGGGTCCTCAAACTTTTTAAACAGGGGGCCAGTTTAAACTGTCCCTCAGACCGTTGGAGGGCCGGACTATAGTTTAAAAAAAAACACTATGAACAAATTCCTATGCACACTGCACATATCTTATTTTGAAGTAAAAAAACAAAACGAGAACAAATACAATATTTGTATTTGCATGTGGCCCGCGGGCCGTAGTTTGAGGACCCCTGGCCCAGTGGTTGATTGAGCATGGACCTATGAACCAGGAGATCACTGTTCAATTCCCAGTTAGGGCACATGCCTGGGTTGCAGGCTCAATCCCCAGTAGGGGCCATGCAGGAGGCAGCCAGTCAATGATTCTCTCTCATCATTGATGTTTCTATCTCTCTCTCCCTCCCCCTTCCTCTCTCAAATCAATAAAATATAATAAAAATTTCTTTAAAAAATACAGAATATTTGTCACAATGCACTTATATTAATACACTATATATTGTATATATTACTATGTATATTGATTCATTATATATAATATATAACTAAATTCCATACTTTATTCAGATTTTCTTAATTTTTACCTAAGAGCCTGTCTAGATATAATATTACATTATGTTCCTCTTGACTCTGACAGTTTATCAGATATTCCTAGTTTTTAACTACCTTGATACTTTTGAGGAATATTGGTCAAGTACTTTGTAGAATGTTCTTCAGTCCAAATTGTCTGATGTTTCTCTCATGATTACACTGTGGTTATGGGCTTAGGGAAAGAGACCACAGAGGTAAAGAGATATTTTCATATTCAAAGTAGGTACTGGGAACATGACATCACTGTTAATGCTGACCTTGATCACCTGGTGAGGTTTGTCAGTTTCTCCACTATAAAGTTACTGACCCTCACTCTCCTTTCTATACTGTATTCTTGGGAAAAATGCAGAGCCCATATTTAGAGAATGATTAGTTAAGCTCCATTTCCTTGAGTGTGGAGTATCAACACAGATTATTTAGAATTCATTTTGCACGGGATGTTTGTCCCCCACTTACTTATTTTTAGGTAATTTATGTATTATCTGTATGGACCCTTGGATTTATTTTATACTTTGGGCTATAATCCAGTACTGTTTATTTATTTTGTTGCTGAAATTGTTTAAGCTTTAGCTACTGGAAGCTACTTCAGTTGGCTCTTGTATTTCTTTAAAATACCTCCATCATTAAGAGGTTTTGTTTGTTTGATTTACTTTATGTGTTTGTTCAAATACTTCCTTACTTTCAGTCACTACAATATTCTCTGGGCTCACCTTATATATTTTCTGCCCCATCTATAAAATAACCCATTTCTCCTAGATGCTCTGTTTTTGTTTTGTTTTTCTATTTCATAATGGCATGGGAAACCAAGAACTAAGAGTTAGGTGTGTTCATGGTTCTGAGCTAAGACTGGTCACAAGAGAAATTTAGGTGAGACTGGAAGGCAAAAGTGAAGCAGTGGCCATATTTAAGTTTGGAAGGTTGGTGTTGGCCATGCGCTTCTGCAGCGATTACAGGTAAGTCAGCTATGAACCTCTGGCTGACCTCGCTACATGCAGCAGCTGCAGGGCCACACGCTTTCCTCTTCTCCAACTCCCAGGCCAACTTCTGCCTCAGATCTCCTGCCAGATAACTGCATCAGTGGAACTGGAAACTTGGAGGCTGATGCAGGATCCAGACTATCCTCCTTGCATGGTCCAGCTTGTCCTTGCTATCCCCCTCCACATCCACCTTTTCTTCTTGATGTTCTGTGGTGCTGACTTCAGGCCCAGCAAAAGCAACAGCCCTACAGAAACACGTTAACCAGTTCCCACAGTGACATAAGGTCCAAGCTCTGTAAATAATGCCTTATTTCATGTCAATCCCAGGGGTTCCACTTTATGACTGAATCCTGATTGATATAGGGACCCACTATCAACTCCTTTCGTCTTACTAATGGTGATTCAACTCAGAAGAGATAAACATTTAACCAACCATGGATTTGGAGAAACCAAGATGGCGGCATAGGTAAACATCGTAAATTGCTGCCTCACACAACCACTTCAAAAATACAACTAAAAGACAAAACAGACCTCATCCAGAACCACAGGAAGGCTGGCTGAGTGGAAATTCTACAACTAGAAGGAAAGAGAAAAGCACAATGAGACTGAGGAGGCACAGAAGTAAAGTGCAGAGGTACAGAGGCACCCGCAGAAAGGGCTGGCAATGGAGGATGCTGGCAACAGAGGACACAGGTGTCTTTTTCAATCAGGAGAGTCTCAAGCTCCTGACGGCTCTGAACTTCAGTTCCGGGCGAGTCTCTGGGGACCCAGACTCATACGGGGAAAAACTGGACTGTCTGGCAGCAGGTGGAACTTGAGGGCAGCTTTCTCTCAGAGGTGCTTGCAGCAAGTACCGGGACACTGAGACCCTGGGCCTCTTAGGGCAGGGCTGAGGATCAGCCATAGCTGTTTGCTCCACCCTGTTGATTCCCTGAGACCCCGCCCCACCAAAGCTGTGAGCAGAGGCTTTTGCATATGAGAGGCCTGGCCCTTTGAGATCTAAAATTACCTAACAAACTGCAGCTGGGTCAGAGAGACACAGAACATCCAAAAGAAGGCTCAAGGCCCCACAGCAGCTTGCATTGCTTCAGAGCTGGGCCTCATCTGAGCACCTCCAAACCCCAAAAAAGAAAAGGGAATCTGCAGATTTCTTCGTAGCTCCTGATGGGTAGCCTCAGGCAGAGGCTAAATTAACACCTCCTTAGATCCAAGAGCCAGTGTTCCCAGTGGTCAGAGTGGGACCATCCAGATTACAACTCCTCAGATCCATAAGGGACACACTCAGGGGGCAGACTCAGTGAGCACCAAAGCCCCACTGAAGCAAGTCTTGCCCCAGAAGGGTGTCTTCAGCACAGAAGTTCTCCCACTGCAGACACAGCTGATTCTCACAGCCAATTGGCCTGGAGGTCAATTCCTTCCAGTGATACCAACTACAATCAAGGCTTAACTACAACAAGACTGTGCACACAGCCCGCAAAGGGGTGCACCAAGAGTGTCCACCTCAGGTAATTGGGGAGGCTGAGCCACTGGGCCC
Organism: Myotis nattereri; assembly: GCF_964212035.1. NCBI lineage: Eukaryota > Metazoa > Chordata > Mammalia > Chiroptera > Vespertilionidae > Myotis > Myotis nattereri. The sequence goes on along the minus strand of NC_138080.1, from coordinate 59,871,326 downwards.
TATAGGACACCTAGCACACAAAGCCACTCTACCAACACAGGGAAGCATAAAAAATGCAGAGACAAAGAAACAGGACACAAATGACAGAAATGGAGGAAAGCAAAGGACTGGATATAGAGTTCAAAACCACGGTTATAAGGTTTTCAAGAATTTTCTAGAAACCGCCAATAAATTTAGTGAGACCCTGGAGGATATGAAAAAGGACCAACTAGAAATTAAGCATACACTGGCTGAAAAAAAAGAATAATATACAGAGATCCAACAGCAAACAAGAGGATCCCAAGAATCAAGTCAAAGATTTGAAATACGAAGAAGCAAAAAATACCCAACCGAAAAAGCAAAATGAAAAAAGAATCCAAAAATATGAAGATAGTGTAAGGAGCCTCTGGAACAACTTCAAGTGTACCAACATCAGAATTATAGGGGTGCCAGAAGAAGAGAGAGAGCAAGATATTGAAAACCTATTTGAAGAAATAATGACAGAAAACTTCCCCTACCTGGTGAAAGAAATAGACTTACAAGTCCAGGAAGTGCAGAGAACCCCAAACAAAAGGAATCCAAAGAGGACCACACCAAGACACATCATAATTAAAATGCCAAGGGCAAAAGACAAAGAGAGAATCCTAAAAGCAGCAAGAGAAATAAAATCAGTTACCTACAAGGGAGTACCCATACGACTGTCAGCTGATTTCTCAACAGAAACTATGCAGGCCAGAAGGGAGTGGCAAGAAATATTCAAAGTGATGAATAGCAAGAATCTACATTACTTTATCCAGCAAAGCTATCATTCAGAATTGAAGGTCAGATAAAGAGCTTCACCGATAAGAAAAAGCTAAAGGAGTTCATCACCACCAAACCAGTATTATATGAAATGCTGAAAGGTATTCTTTAAGAAGAGAAAGAAGAAGAAAAAGGTAAAGATAAAAATTATGAACAACAAATACATATCTATCAACAAGTGAATCTAAAAATCAAGTGAATAAATAATCTGATGAACCGAATAAACTGGTGAATATAATAGAATCAGGGGCATAGAAAGGGAGTGGACTGACAATTCTCGGGGGTGGGGGGGGTGGGAAGAGACTGGACAAAAATCGTACACCTATGGATGTGGACGGGGGGCAGTCAGGGCAGAGAGTTGGGGTGGGAACTGGGTGGAGGGGAGCTATGGGGGTGGGGGGAAGAAGAGGAACAATTGTAATAATCTGAACAATAAAGATTTATTTAAAAAACAACAACAACAACAACCACAGATTCACTTGGCTGTGTTCTTATCACTACCACATTTCTGCATATGGTCTATAAGAATATCATTAGAAGATCTGCAAATACCTACCTAAAATCAAAACCATCATACATATAGTTTTGCCCAGGCTTCCCCCATCTTAGAAATAAATTATAAGAAAAACAAATGAAGTTAAGTAGGCATGATTTCTGGTGGTCACCATTTTATTTCTAAGAGCTGACAAGTTACCTGTTTAATAATTCCTTTCGGAATCTCACAGAGGAAATTGCTACCAGACTCACTAGCTGGTAATTTTCAGAATTTATCTTTTTGTTTTTTTTAAAAGAAAGGTGTCTCTCTGGTTCCCTGTGATTCCTCAGAGATTACTAACAGAGCTTCTCTAATCACAGCTATAATTTTTTTTCTGCACCCCACGGATGTAATTTGTCTGACCCTGGAGACTTGTATTAATTTAGAGCAGTTTGACATGCTCTTACTATTTCTTGTCAAGATTGCTACCAGGTGTGGTGGGCTAACGTCTATTACCCACTTGCCCTGGCCAAGAAAAAACGGATTAGGAGTAGCCCACAGAAGAAGCAATGCTGCTCAGTATGTGGTATATCGTGGTGCTTCTCAAACACTAATGTGCATATAAATTACCCAGGATCTTGCTAAAACGCAGGATAATTTTCAGAAGGTGTGGATGGGGCCTGAGATTCTGCATTTTAACATGCTCCAAGAGGTGATGCTGTTTGTCCATGAACCACTTGTTGAGCAGTGAGAATATAGTGAGAAGCGGATGCACATTTCCAGGGAAGCTAATGAAGCTCCAAGGACCATCACTTGCTCTGCCTCCGTTGGATATTGGAAGTTGCCAGGAGTTATAAGATACCGTAGGTGAATGGGAGGAAACCAGGCTGCAATTAGAAAGCATTTCTGGCAAAATACTTAGAGACCTCAGAAGAAGAAAAAAGACCTGGATCTCCAAGGTGTGACCTCTCACTCTAAATATTCAATGTGTATCTAATTTTGTAAATTATTTTCTATTTTCTTATTCAAAATGAGCCCCCCAAAACATATAAATTTCATAGCCAGAAGGCATGAATATATGCCAGTGAAGAGTAGGAAATTCAGAGCCACACAAAACCAGACCTGCCAGTTAATAATGAGCTGGGGGCAGACACATTGGTTCTGGCCTGGGTTTGAGGATGACCATGAGTAATGATCAGAACTCAGTTAAAGGCTACTTTTAATCTGATTTATTCCTTAAGTATCAAAAGGCAATGCAAAAAAATATACAAGATGGAAGTATAGATAGGAGTGAATATCTATATTGCCTTCCTTATATCTCACGGATGTGCGTCCAAAGTTTGGTGGTCTAGTAATCTGTGTGAAGAAAGATGCCCGCCTAGGCAGAGTGGACTTTGATATGTGATGGGAAGACTCTAGGGCAGTGGTTCTAAACCTTCTAGCCCTTTAAATACAGTTCCTCATGTTGTGACCCAACCATAAAATTATTTTCGTTGCTACTTCATAACTGTAATGTTGCTACTGTTATGAGTCGTAATGTAAATATCTGATATGCAGGATGGTCTTAGGCGACCCCTGTGAAAGGGTCATTCGACCGCCAAAGGGGTCGCGACCCACAGGTTGAGAACCACTGCTCTTGGGTGACACCAAGTGATCCTCACCTCCTAGTGTTAAGGTCTTTGTGTAAAATGCTCCCCTTATAACTTGCTTCTAATCAATAGAATATGGCAAAAGTAATAGAATGTCACTCTGTATTACATTGATTACATTGTAGCAGACTGGAGAGAGATGACAGACAGACAGACTCCCCACTTGCCTTGAAGAAGAAGTCATGTGTGAACTGTCTATGGAAAGAGTCACCTGTCAAGAAACTGTGGGTAGCTTCTAGGAAGCCTGCTCTAGTCTAGCCCCTAGGGGCCTCAGTTCCACAATCCCAAGGAACTGAATTCTTCCAACAACCACATGAGCTTGGAAGAGAACCTGAGGTCCAGATAGGAATGCAGCCCTGCCAACACTTTGATTACACCTTGGTGACACTGGGCAGAAGACCCAACCAAGGCTGCCCAGACTTATGACCCACAGAAACTATGGGATAATAATACTGTATGTGCTGACTTAAGCCACTAAGTCTGTAGTAATGTGTTACACAGCAACAGAAAATTCATATAAAGCATCAAGCTACAATCGTACCCAGAAACCACTTACACTATCATAAGAGGCAATGATACTTCTTCTGAGAGAGACACTAAATATTGTCCCCCAGGCCCAATACCCTGATTCCAGACACAAAGTTCTTGCCACCCATGCCCCTGGAGCTACCTACCACTCCTTCTCTTAGTCTGTCTCACTAGGCTTCGGAGTTTTCAGGGTACGTCTTTAGGGACCTCCATGGAAGATGTTGGCATAACCTATGAGAAAGACTAGCTATGTCATTCTTAAGACTTAGTACAAAATAAAAGGGTGGGGCCCCTTTCAAAATTGTTAAAGAATTACAGGATGATGACAGCAGAGCATTAAACAAAGCCTTGGGCCCATCTAAGAACAGGGCACTGTGCAACTGCCAACGACTGTACTCAATATGCCTTCAGCGCATTATTCAAACTGAGCCTCAGTGTACTCGTCTGTAGAAAATGGCATGCAATAACTGGCAGTCAGTAATAGTGTGAAATGTGTGTATGTGGAAGTTCCTGGTCTAGTTTAGGTACTCAATAAATACTCGCTTTTTAAATCTTCCTTTGGGTCTGCTTATTATTGAACCATCAGCCTCAAACACACATATCCTTCCTTATCCTTTTATTTCTCCAAACACAGATAGCATAGTAACTTCAGCTGTCCTAAGACACACTGGCACAGGTAAGACCAAAAGATGATGATTTCTTTTAAGAGCTGTTACTAATTTTCAGATCTTTCTTCCTGCTTATTTTTTTAAAATTGGTAAGTTACATAAAGATTTACAGCACAAACTTGAAAACATCTCAACATTTGCAAAAATAGATGTTTGTCATTTTATTACCCTAACCTTATCATCCAGTATTTAGGAGAGCATACTCCCATCTGGTAATCATGAGCAATATGGCGCGCTCTGCCTGGGATCCGAGATATCACAGTGGAGGGTCTCAGCTGGGTAAGTGTTGGAGTCAGAAGGAAGAGCTATAAGAATTCAAGCAGGTAGATAGACAGAAAAAGACTCTGGTGATTCTGATAAGGCAAGTATACAACTCACTACCATTACTTGGTTGGGATTTACTATTTTAGGAAAGATTTCCATACAGTTTGCCTTCTAGGGGTGGACAGGGTTATGCTTGTTCTCTGCATCATTTTTTATGCATCTATAGATTTTTACAAACTGCTACTCCCTAACCTCTCCATCATGAAAATTTTTCTTCAGGCAATATATGACTTTTAATATTGGGTGAGAGATCTGTTCATGCATACAAAAAGATGGCTGATGGTCTAAATTCAGAGCATTCATTCACACTTGCCCACTCCCATGAGTACAAGAACCAGTGCAGCCTTGGAGCAGTAAGCTGAATTGCCAACTTATTTTACGTAAACAGGATAGGTAACTTCCTATATACTTAGTACAGTTAATATGCTCCTAATTTCTAGGTGACTACTGCAAGAGCCCATTCCAACTCGGTCACTAACAGAATCACAGCCAAATGTCCCTGGAATCTTAAGATTAAATTCAGAATTTTTTTTTTTCTGAGACAGTTTTATAACTGTCAGTTATAAGTATTGAAATTATTAAAATGATAACTTAGATTTATTATAATATGTTGGATGGCATTTTGTGGGCTAACCTGGCACCCTAAACCTTGGTAACAGTGTTTTAATTATATGTTATTTATAAACAAACATTTGGAATACGAACTCCACCTTATCTGGGGGTCTTCCTGAATCTATAGCATCTAAAACCATCAATAGTACAGAGCAAAGATTATAAAAAAAAAAAAAAGAAAATGATGCTTTAGTAATATATGTTTATTATGCTAGTGGAATTTTTTCTTTCTATTCTTATAAATTTGTTTCCCAGCCATTATTATCATTATTATTATTATTACTACTATTATTTTGTACCAATAGGGCACACTGAGGTCAACATGAGTGTGTCATCCCTCCCTCTTTTCCTGTGTTTCATGTTCCTAGATTAAAAGTCATGGCAGAAACCATGAGAGGTTGGCCCATGTTCCATCCAAGAGATCAGGAGACTATATTTGACTTTCAAAGGACGGAAAAGTAGACTTTGACTATACTGAGGTAAAAATGAACAAGAAAGGAAAGAAGAAGGCAATTAGAAAGGATAAAAAGAAAGTTAGAACACCATGAAAACCACGTGTTGATGCCGGGTCCCAAGGGCAGACAGCAGGAAAGGGAGTGAAACAAAAAAATCAGACCCCGGGGAGTTGAGCTGGAAGCAACGCCTGCAGCAAGTGTCCACAGCTCGCAGTGCTCCTTAGAGAAATGAGATCCTATTTATGAAGTAAACCTCATTACTTTCACATCCACAGCAGAGAAGGAAAGAACAGGGCAACTTCTGCCAACTCAATGACAGCTTAAGTAAGTTCCAGTCCAATTCAGAGAGAACTACATCTTTTCTTTAAAGTGAACATTATTTTCACAGCTTATTAATGTCAATTCCACAAAGCTAAGTATTTGCATCTTCACATATGATGAAATCCAGCAGGCTTTCTCCTCTCTGACCTTCAACAAAATTCCAGAAGAGTGGTAATCACAGTTTCAACCAAGGTTGAATATCAGAGGGATTGAGAGACAGAGGTAGGGTCAAGTAACTGTGCAGGTTAGAATCAATAGGACATATTCAAAACACAAAATGTGATGGAGATAAGACAGAAAAGCAAAGTTACATTTGACCTGATACATGCTGAGGATAGATACATTTGGCACTAAGAATTAAGGCATTAATACGCTCTAGAAAAACAATTTTCAGTTTAAACCAAAATTCGATTCTGTCTAGACTGAATCTGATCTTAGCGTACTTCTCATAAAGGTGTCAGAAGCTGTGCGATGGTTTCTTTTTTTGGGTTGCGAATATAAAATTAATGAGAATATAGAGAGTGCCTATGAGTTCATTTATCTCAAGACCATAGAGGCTTCAGAGAAATCAATCTCATAATACTCACTGCATTTGTGAGCTAAAAAGTGTTTTAAAAAATTCACAGTAGCATGGCTGTGGTTCTTTATGTGCCTGTGAGACACTCTTAAACTTGGCAGATTTCAACAAGACAGTGGTGGGACTGGGCGTTGGTGTAAGAGGGGCTGCTAGGGGAGCAGGAGTGTGGTGAGGTTGCTCATTTAGAGGTTTATCCTATAGGGATGAGTAGGTGGGCACTTCTCCCTCCAATTAAAAAAGAAACAACTTGCATCATGGCCAGTGTGGGTCAATTGGTTGAGCATCATCTCATGCACCAAAAGATCACTGGTTCAATTCCCGGTCAGGGCACATACCCACACTGAGGGTTTGATCCCTGGTCAGGATGCATGAGGGAGACAATCAATCGGTGTTTCTCTATATCCCTCTTCCTTTCTCTCTCTCTCTCTCTCTCTCTCTCAAATCAATGAAAATATATATATATTTTTAAAAAAACAAACAAACAACTTGCACTTTGTCCCTCAGGAGTCCCCCACTGCTGATGAGTCACCTTCCTACTGTTGATCCTATTCTCACAAGTAGGGCTGACCTCCTCCCCACTAGTTGTCCTGCTATGAACAGACCCCCCACTCTGTGTAGACAGGAACAGGAGGCAACACCCTGCGGTCCTTATGTGAAGAAACCTCCTGACAGCCAGTGTTGTTCAATGTGGAATGGGTCCTCTTATAAGAAAGTGATTTTCATGCCACCAGAAACACCCAGACCAGTCACTGGCATAGATAAGATGCAAATATGAAGTGGGTGGTTGTGGTTGGATTAGATAAGCAGCTCCCATTTAGAATTTAACAAAATTTGAGAAGTACAAAGCAAAACAAAGAGAAAAAAAATCAGATTGGATGGAAGATTTTGCAAGGGAGAAAGAATCTATAGAACCAATGAGAATGAATCTTTATAAATTAGGATGTAAGTCCTCATTTAAGGTGTGGACCATTGGCATTACAATCTTAAGCATAACAAATGTAACAATAAAAGAAAACCTTGTGAAAATGAGCATCAACAATAAGAACTTAACAATTCCCCTTAAAAGAATTACTAAAGAAAGGCCATACTTTGCTTGTTAGTCAGTCGGTGTCAGCTGGAATGACGTATTTCTTCTTTTTGTCTTGTTAACCTTTTATAAAGCAATGTTATTTTAAATCAAATTGGATATCTTCCATATCAGTAATATCTGTGTTAGAGGGAAGACTAAGTGCCATGCGTAGACCGTTTTTAATGACCTGGCTTCCTTTTCCCCCTTCTCCGTTTTCAGTCCTCGGTTTCATTTTTAGGCATCCATTGTGGAAGATTAATTTTTTAAACACATTTTGCTACATTAGGATTATGATAAACAGACTTTTAGGAACCTCTGTACACTCTTTAAAACGTTAAAGTGATAGGACGTATGCATTAGAGAGAACAGAAAGTGTGAGAACGGTCCAGGAAGCATGTTCCAGGCCTTCTCCCAATCCTCCCTACCGCCGTGCCACCAGTGACTGAGGCGGACTCAGCACCTGAAAGCACGGGAGTCTGGCGGCAGCTATTCGCTGTCGAATGAGGTGAGAGGGATGGCAGGGTGGTTGAGAGATGGTAAAGGTTCATCACTGGTCTGTGAAGAATAAAAGATAAGTTGCTTTCTAATGAAAAGGATTTCAAGATTGTAAGGCTAAGAAAAATTCCAGAAACTATGGTTTTAGCTCCTGTATCTAAAGAACTTAGAAGTCATGATTCCCATGCTTACAGCAAGAAAAAAAGCTTTAAAAACTAAACATCAACAACTATTCTTAGACCAATGGGAGAAGTGAGGTTGCAGGGCAAACCGCCAACCCAAAATCTGTAAGGACAGGCAAATACAGAGAATCATAGCCAAGGACAGCGTACCTGAAGCAAAAGCTGCCGCTGGAGCATAAACTGCTAGAAACACCTTAAGTGCATATCACTGAGTGAAAGAAGCCAGCCTGAAAAGGCTGCATACTGATTGATTCCAATTATGTGATATTCTGGAAAAGGCAAAACTAGAGATACTTTTTAACATCAATGGTTGTCAGGGATTTGGAAGGGGGCAGAGTGGGATAAATAGGTAAAGCACATAAGATTGTTAGGGTGATTGAATTATTCTGTACAATAGTATAAGAGCAGATTTATGATATTATATATTTTTCCAAATCGATATAACACAAAGAGTGAACCTTAATGTACACAAAATTTTTAATAAATCATTTTGGAGACCAGGAGATCCAACGCAGCAATATGGACTGTGATAAGAGAAACTAGATGTATTGTAAGTGTATGAAACATTCACTGAATGTGGTTAGGGGCAAAGATGCTGACCTAAGTGACTCTGGAAATGAGTGCAGTCTGGAAGACTAAAGGAAAAGGAAGTGCACTGTACACTAGCTGATAGTTATTTCTCCTGTGAGCACAAGTTAACAGCCCTGACAGACACAGTATACATGCATGGGGAACTGAACAATTAAGTGGATGGGTGGCAGATGGTGGGAGCCAGATTTCTCCCTGTTGGAGTGGGCTTTTACAGATAAGCCAGAGGAGGAGGCTAGAATGATTCATATGGCAATGGATCCGAATTAGAGTCATCCGCAAGAAATCATGTTTATTTTAGTATAGGTAAACATGCTTATGTATAGAAATGTGTGTGTGTGTACATGGGTTAGTATACACACATATTTCTTTGATATGTTAACAAAGAGGGCTGGCCTAAATACCTAGCACCCATATCCTGGTTTCTAATGCCATTCTTCAATAAAAAAGACTATATCTTGGCCTGCTCTAAAGTTTAAGCACTTTGAAACATTGTATCTAAATATGGCAACATTTATACTATAATTTATGTGAAAACCAAGATTTATCTTATACGTTATCCAAAATTTATTTGACTGTGTTTGGATTCCATAGGAACTAGAGATGGTATTTTGATTTTTCAACTTTGTTATAAATACTTGAGTTACCAAGTTCCATTATCTCTCATTACCACCTAAAATCAAAGCCCTTACTGGGGCCTTGCAATTTACCCAGCAAAGGCCTGAAACTCAACTTCATGAGAACACACACACACACACACACACACACACACACATACACACATACACACACACACACACACACACACACACCAGAAAAATAAACCACCAACCTATCAACTAGATTCTTCCTTCAGGAGAGCAATAGTTTTTCTTTTCTTTTTTCTTCTATTTTCCCAAATAACAAATGCTGAAAAGAACTGCCAAATAGGGTTTCAGGAAACTTTCTAGGACTCTTGCTTGAAGGCGTTTAAACAGAAAGTAAAAATACAGAGAATTTGGAAAACTTCTAAAATTGAAAGTCTGATAAAGATATATAAGAAAAGGAATCTCTCAGGGGATTTTTAATAGACCTGTCTTAAGACTCACAGAATCACACAGTCAGGAGGAAAACATATGCAACCTTTAATTAAAAACAGAACCTAATCCCACTTTTTTTCAGTGCAACAAGACTACTCTACTTTAAATGGATAAGTAATTAATCCACATGCATAAGTAATTAATTAGACTATAAATACAGCACTTTAGAGGCTAGTAATACCAGATGACCTAGAATGTGAAGATCTTTTGGAAATAGCCTTTGAGAATGCAAACATAAACCCCTATCATTCTTTATGTTTATCCAACTAACTCATGATCAGAACACCAACAGAAATTGCCACATAATTTTTTTAATCCTCACCTGAGGATATTTTTCTATTGATTTTTAGAGAGAGTGGAAGAGAGAGGGAAAAACAGAGAGAAATATTGATGCGAAAGAAACATATCGATTGGTTGCCTCCTACAAGAGCCCCGAGCAGGGCTGGGGCAGGGAGGAGCCTGCATCTGAGGTATGTGCCCTGACCAGAATCGAACCCAGACTCTTTGGTTCACAGGCCTACGCTCTATCTGAGTCAAACCGGCTAGGGCTCCCAAACACTTTTACTGTCATCTCGATTTATAGTTGACTAGTTTGTGAGCTTTACACTCATACTATAGATATATTCATATATAAGGCTGTTATTAACATTGTCATCCCAAGGTCACTATGAAAGTTTTCCAAGACCAAACCTTGTAGTTATCATGTACTGTATATCCTTTACATATATCCGACCGCCAATCCTTCTGGCCCAAATACATTAGTTTAACATTATTTCTTCCCAATTTTACATGTCTAGACAGAAGAGGGCTCTTTTCTAACAATTTAAAAATTGAAGAAATTACATAGGTACCAGTCTACAATGCTGACATTTTCCTGCACTGGTTGTTAAAATACTAATCCAACTGTTGATGTCTACACTTACTGCCTTATCAGGAGTTACTAAGAATATTGCCATGGAGCAGTGGCAGTAGAGGCTGGGAATGGGACCAGAGGCAGTGTTGGCGAATATGTGTCCCCTATGTCCACTTACAAATCTGCCTCTTGCACTAGGGGGGCCATGGCAGTAGTCAAGAGCAATGGCTGTCACTGCCTCAAAGCAATACAACACAGATCGGGGGGAGGTGTGGATGGCAGGCCAGGCAGCACTGGGGAAGGTATTGGTGACAGAGCACCAACCCAGTGTCTCCCTGGTCCAGGCCATAATGGAATCACGGACATCCAGGTGTGTATCCTGCCCTGAGCCAGCTGCCCTCCAACTACATAGAAGTGCTGAATAGAGGAAGCGTAATGAGGAGGTCATTGGAAAAGTTCCATGTGATTCACTGTCGTGATTGAGAAAAAGGCATCAGAGCTATTAACAACTTCCTCAAACAAAATATCACACTGACACTATTGAATAATCAACCAATGATTTTGAAAATGTTGGAATGATTTGATAAATGTAAATGACTTTACAACTTATAACACTTGGTAACCTGTCTTAGGATATATGTCAGTTAAGTTAGGAAATAATTATTTTTTAATGTTTCTTGTGCATTGATTAATATATTAATTTATACAACCATCTGGTTAGTAGTATTTTTAATATTATTTTTTTCATTTTGCTCTCATCATCCCAGTCTATGAGGATGAGGGCCTATATCTAGATGTGTTTGCCAATGTATCCCCAAAGAAAAACATGCGCTGGCACATCATAAGCCTCAAAATATTATGCAATGAATGGTTAAATAATTAAATAAACACAAACTCTCCCAGCAGTTATAATTTCTCAATTCTCCCTAAATCTAATGTCAACAATTCAATTTCACAAAAATGTTATTAAAAATCTACTAAGTGTAAGGCACCATGGGAATTCTGTGGAGGTTATGAAGAGGAACCCAGTTCTTGCCCTCAAACAACTTAAAATCTAAGGCTTGCTCTAGCCAGTTTGGCTCAGTGGACAGAACATCAGCCTGCAGACTGAATGGTCCCAGGTTGGATTCTGGTCAAGACACATGCCTGGGTTGCAGGCTTGATCCCTGATAGGGGGTGTGCAGGAAGCAGCCAATCAATGATCCTCTCTAATCATAGATGTTTCTCTCTCTCTCCCTCTCCCTTCCTCCCGGAAATCAATAAAAATACTATTTTTTAAAATAAATAAAATAATATAAACCTAAGGCTCTGCAGGAAACAATATACCTAACAGCATGCACGTGGCCACACCCTGTGGTACTTTAGTTTTGACAGTGGAGAAAGGGTTTGGGATTTCAGGATTGTGCCTGTCCAACGTTGTTCCTTCACATTTGTGGTTGTCAAGTGAAGAAGATACTGCACTTTCTGGTTTTGTCAACCTAACAGCTGCTTCATCACCAACTTTGTTTTTGCTTTGCTTTTCCCCCTTTAAAGTTAGAAAATAAGCATATGCATTTTTAATAAATATTGATGCTTTATTTATTAATCCTGCTACATTGTTGAATCCCATCCTTGCACACACGTTGGCCTTCTTACCTAATGTGTGGCAACAACACTGCACACATGCTGCTCATCATGAGAAGCAAACGACATGGATGCTTAAAGGTTTAAACAATTCCTAGCCGACCACAGAGGAAAAATATAAACAATTACATTACCTCACTGGTGTCTTATTTATAATTATTCATGACAAAATAAGGTAGAAAAGACATCAGGATGCTGATTTTAGTGAAATATTTTTGAGCAATAAAGACTTCTAGTATCCACACACCATTTGTAACTTCTTCAGCTGTACAGATTTGACAGGTTGTATATGGGGAGGCATGACTATCCTTTATAAGTATTAGAAGAACACCCTTCTGGAACATCCCACCAGTCACAGATGGAGGATTCTCATCTAACTTTTAGATGGCAAAAAATAAAAGCCTTTACTATGATCGACAGCAAACACATCCATAAATAAGGTACAGGTACATCCATCTGTTTAATGCCACATGACCAGCCTCAGCTCTTCCTCAAGTGCTTGTGACCTAACGCCTAAAAATGCTGAAGTTTAAAGCCACTCTCATTGTAAAGGAAGTTTCTTCCACTCCACTCTAGTGTGACATGAACCTTTTTAACATCTCCAACAAGGGGGTGATGAGAGCAAAATTAATGCATGGCCTATTCATATACAAAGACAATAATAAAAATATTACCTTGAAACCGTATAACACTTTCATAAACTCTATGTCACTTTAGAATAGATATTAACATCTTTTTCTGAACATCCTCATAACCACCTGCTCTGTCATCACCATTCATTTGATAAAAGATAAAGTAATGACAATGAGTCTTTCGGGAAAAACCTCCTCAGAGAAGTCATCACGTGGAGCTAAAATATCTCTAGATGAACAGAGCCCAAAGTTTACTTGTAGGATTCAGCTGGGTTAATGCAGGAAATATAACACAGTGTTTCTCTAATATCAATGTCTTCATCTTTCCTTCACCCCCGTGTTACAAAGCGATTTAATGGTGTTTTGTGTTTATTCAGTTGAGTTTCGCTCTATGCCTTGTCACTGGCAATAAAAAGATAATGGAATAAATAATAACACATAAAAGAAGTTGGCAATGCTTTCTAGTTACACAGATTATAAATCCAAGCTAATAAAAAGTTTCATTTTAAAAGATGATAGTGCCAGCAACAAAATAAATGAATACTAAATCAATATTTTACAATATATCAGTGTCCTGTATGCGGTAAAAGCACAAAGTGACTAAAGAACCCCACATCTTATCTCTCACTTCTTTTTATCATGCTGCATTCTGCGTCTTTGGGCAGTATTCATATTATGAATTGAAATTCTAATACCAAATAAAACGTAGTGGTAACTGCTTTAAAAATCTGGATACCAATTTCACTTTGAATCCTAAAAAATACCCCAGACCATCACACTGTCCCCAATTTGATGTTGTCCCTGAGAGGAGGAAAAGTCAACCAAAAACAAGTCTGAACCTTTCCCCAGGTGTAACCAGATTGGACCGAGCTTTCCACTCTAGGCTGAGGGGACAATGGCTGGAGAATGGGACACAATCCTTGCCCTACGAGAGTATTTCCCATCATTGTGCAAAAGACAAAAGGGGAAGAATGATAAGAAAGCAGGTTAGAGGAATAAAGACCACACAACCTTTTCTCTACAGAAGAGATGTATTTTAAACACAGTATCTTCAAGCAAAAGCAAACTGTCAGTGGAAAACAACAGAATTGTGATGGGGGAGGAGGTTCCTTACCAACCACATGCCCAAGCTTTTTCCAACACCTAAGAGGTTGAAAAAATTACATAGAGCATGAAATTATTGGCAAACATATTAGCATAAACTGAAAAATGTAAGTCTGTTTTTCTTGAGACCATATAAATTAACCAAATGTTAAGACAAACATGAAAACAGCCTTGTTTTCACACACTGTTCATATACAGTAAAAAAGTACCTGCTGGTAAAGCTACCTACTACTACCATGGCCCAAATAATCTGTCTTCTTCACCACAATTATTTTAGCTGGTTATTGGATGAAGAGAAAAAGAAATGTCATGGACTATTAAAATTCAATATGGCCTACTAAAAACAATACCAATCAAAGCGTTTCCAATGGCCATAGCTGGGACAATCTGAGAAGCAAAATTTGTAAAGTAATATGGGATTACAATCCAAAGCATAAAATCATCATCAATCCATACTAACATAAATGAATGATTGACTAAATCACTACATAGAAGATACAACTTTCCTGTGCAGAAGGATTCCAACTGATGTGTGTGGATACTCTGCCCTCAAGGAGGAGCGGATCCTCCACCCTCAGGACTCCTAAGTGTGGTTGCACATGGTAACTGCTATCCAAGGAGTACAGCGTGGGAAAGGGTGGGAAGGAGTAACTACAGTGGAAAAATCTGACAAACACTACCTCACCTAGGGGTCAAAATTCACCTCAACGGGGATACCACATGTGGAGAGTATGCACTCCTGATAGGATCTGATGAAAATAGCCATTATACTTCTGTGCTATTCCTCCCAAGAGCCCATAAACCCAATCAAATTATGAGAAAATATCAAATTCCAACTGAGGGGCATCTTATAACATCCCCAACTAGTACTCCTCGAAGCTGTCATGGTCACCAAAAACAAGTGAAGTCTGAGAAAACTGTCACAGCCAAGAGGAGCCACAGGAGACATTACAACTAAATGTAATCCTGGGTAGGATCTTGGAACAGAAAAGAAACTTTAGACAAAAACTAAGAAAATCTGAATAAATTTGTACCTAATTAAACAATAATCAATATTGTCTCGTTAATCTTAGCAAAAGTATCATAATAATGTAACATGTTATTAATAGTGGGAACTCGGTGTGGAGGTTCATGGGAATTCTGTATTACCTCATAATTTGTCTGTAAATCCAAAACTGTTCTAAAACAGAAAGTTTATTTTAACAAAAGCTATGCAAATATAAATTTATTGTGCCACTCATAATTTTCAGTTTAACAAAACAATGATCTTTCAAGCTATCATCTATTAAATGTAAGCTGAGATGGAAAAATAAATCTGACATCCCAATCAAACTATGCCTTTGTGCAGGCATTTAGTTGTCATTAAATTTTTAACCTAATGAAGACAAATGAGATAAATAAGCTGGACAAAACATTTGCTTAATTGTCTATATATTTATATGCATTCATTGCATCCTCTATGATTTTTTCTTTATTTACAAACCAGTGTGTTGTTTGGAGACATATTTCAAAAATGTAGATGTCCTGCTTTGAAGGATAGGTGAGAACATACTGCCTAAACCCCCATAGGTAGGTATTAATTTTCTCTTCACTTGTAAATTGCTGGCTTTGTACTCAAATACGATGCTTTTTTTCCCCCTTCACTGTGGATCTCGTCCCCCTACTGTGTAAAGAGAGAAAAGTTCTACTTTCTATTGCGAAGTCATAATGCTAAATCTGTGTCACCATCCTTGTTTCTACAGCAACAGACTGATGTCAGAAAAGTGGTCAAGACCAATCCAGGACAGTGGAAAGACATCTTCTGCTTCTGTTCCGGGTGGGCCCTGTCGGGAAATACCTCCACCTCTGCACCCATGATTGCACCCTTAGCCGTAGAAGATTTTGCTACTCTCCATTCTCTAGGTTGTTAGCTTTCAGCAAAGAAGATAATCCTCAGAATAAAACAGGTTAAACTCCAAGTTCCCAATTTTCATTTCATAAGAAACTATTCCATCAAGAACGGGGCAATGATACTTTTTAAGTATTTAACTATGTGTTTGTTCATACTTTCCATACCCTTACGTTAAATATGCTATTATAGAAAAAGAGTCAATGGGAGAAAAAATAATCCACTTAGTCATTTTCTGCAGGCTTAAACTGCTTTCTATCTTGAAAGAACAAATAGTAACACTATTCCATGCTGCCTAAGTTCTTTAGAAAATCCTATATAAAAAGATACATGCATACATATGTCTGCATATTGTATATATATGAAATGTTCTTATGTACGTGAATCTTGGGTTATATTTTCCTTATAGTATAACTTGAGTGTTCAAAGTCAAACCATTTTATATAATGACCACTTATTAAGCATCTACTCTGTTTCAAGTGCCACTGTAGTTATATATAACAACAGATAAGGTATAGTCATGTCTTTTAAAAAGGTTTGTGACCTAGACAGTGGTCGGCAAACTCATTAGTCAACAGAGCCAAATATCAACAGTACTTCTTAAAATAGACTGGCCCAGGCCGAAAACCGACTTCTGCGCATGGGCCTCAAAGTTTCAATCGCACTGTACGTGTGCCCGCACGTGGTATTTTGTGGAAGAGCCACATTCAAGGGGCCAAAAAGCCGCATGTGGCTCGAGAGCTGCAGTTTGCCGACCACGGACTAGTCTAGTGGGATGGGGGAGGTACTGTGAATAGTGTTTTCAAAAGTTTCATGCCTCCCTGGGCCTCACCATGTGAACCTCATTTGGAAATAGGGTCTTTGAAGATTTAGCTACCTTAGGGTGAAAGCATGCTAGATTAGAACTAATCCATGGCTGCTGTCCTTATAAGAAGAGTAGACAGAGACTGTCCTGTGACAGCAGAAGCAGAGATTGGATGATCTATCTGTAAGCCAAGGAATGCCAAGGACTGCCAGCAACTACCAGAAGCAAGGAGAAGGGCCAGGAAGGGCCCGCCTGTGGAGCCGGCAGAGAGCACAGCCCTGCCCACACCTTGATTTCAGACTTGTGGCCTCCAGAACTGTGAGAGAATACATTCCTGTTGTTCTAAGTCACCAGGTTTGTGGTACTTTGTTGCGGCAGCCTTAGGAAACCAACGCAGGGGTGACATCGATATATATACAAACAAGAATTTTTGTAAGGATTGACTCCATTTAAATAGAATGCTTTAAAATGATGACATACACACCAGACTTCCATATGAAAATGGTTGTTCTAGATGTAACAAAAAGTACAAACAATTGGGCCCTTGCTGGGTGGCTCAGTGGGTTGCAGGTTTGATTCCTGCTCACAGCATATACCTAGGTTGTGGGTTCAATCCCCAGTCATTCTATATTTCTCTCTCACATAAATGTTCCTCTCTCCCTCTCTCTCTAAAAATCAATAAAAACATATCCTCAGGTAAGGATTAAAAAAAAAAACCACAAAGCACAAACAATTAAGATGGGGATTAGGGAAGAAATAGGATTTAATTATTTTCTTGGTGGTTAATAGGCCTGTTCCTATACCTTGCATTGTACCCATTCATTCAACAGAGTGGTTGATCCTTCCGATTATAGGATAAACGTGTTTGCATGAGGTTTCCAGCCATGGCTAACAAGCAGCATAAAACTAAAGACCTGTGAAATGAAATTATCAGTCACAGACCCGCGAGGTTTCCAAAACACAAGCAAGCTGCCTGCTACAAGCCCCTCTTTCCCCTTGATTATTCAGTGTTTTCAAAGTCAAACTGCCGATGCAATGCTTTCATCTTTGAACATGCAGCTGCCTCAGACTTCCCCAGCCCCGTTACATTTTTATGCATCCAAATCCTCTCTTTCAAGGAGCATGTCCAGGGAGGTGACAGGCCAGCTGTGATGCCTGGGCCGCGCAGGCCCTTCGTAGAAGGGTGTCTAACTGATTAAACGCTTAGCATGCAAACCCACATAAACCGTGGAACCAGGAATTAAGACACCCTCTCTCACAGCACATCACCCAGGAAGTCGGCCTTCAAGTAGAAGTAAATCCATTTTAAATAACATTAACATTTCCTGGGTCTCTCCTATTATCGTTCTTGTGCCACTTTTTATTCCGGATGTGTTTGAACTAAACAAATAAAACCATCTAACCCTACTTTATGACCGCTATATATGGACATAAAAAGGAAACCAAAATAACAACAAAAGACACCAGGAAATTGAACCTTCTTAGATAAACTTCTCGGGTGGTTTTAGGGTTTCCTTTTACCAGTACTAGAAAGAGAAAAATAAACAGCTGGCTCTTCTAAAAAGGGGAAGAGGGAGGGAGAAAGCCAAAAGCGAGGGATTAAATAACAAGAAAACACAGGATGGAGGGGGATCAAGTAGTCAAAATAATAAGAAAATGGAACTACAATGATGTTAAAGAACGAAAGATGGTAAAAAGCCCGCTGCACTTGGCATTATGTGGAAAAGCATGAGAGAAGTACCTAGAACTCCGTGGAGCCCCCGAGCCCATTCTGATTTCCGATCCCCCTCCCTTGCCAGTGTCTCAGGACCCCTCTGCTCTCACCCACATTTCAACAACTTTGCTGAGCCACTGAGCACAGCCTGCTTTCCCAGAAACACGGGGCAGCGGTGGATTCCGTTACTGACATTTTTACCAAAGTAAAATTTCCATGGCTTTTTCTCATCAGAGGCTATTCCAGGGTTTGGTTTTTCTATTAAAAAATGAACAATTTAAATATGTGTGTGTGTGTGTGTGCACGCATTTCCAATTATACCTATGTCTGTATTTCAGTAGGTTTACAATTTCTGTAGGAAAATTTGAAAAACATCAGTTGTACACTCCAAAGTCTTTACTGTAAACATGGCTTTGGCAATCTATAATAATAAAAGCGTAATATGCTAATTAGACCAGACAGCTGAACAACCTTCCAGACGAAGCTGGGGCTGCGAGGGCCGAGGCAAGCCACCATGGCTGCGAGTGCCAAGCCCCTTGCACGAATTTCGTGCACCAGCCCTCTGGTATACAAATAAAAATTAATAAATCAATACAAAAGAATTCTGTGGCTCGGTAAGTTCCTAGGCATCTTCCAGCCCCCAGCCAGGCAGCCAAGATACTCTCCAGAGGGTGCCTCCCACACTTGGGAGGGCCTGTAGATACTAGGAACCCTTCTGTCTCCCTCCCCTATGGCTCTGCTGGTCTCTGCCCAATTGTTCCTACATCAGGGAGCCCCCCCACCTCACTAGTCTAAACAGAAAAGCAACCATCCAACACTGCTCAACTCTTCATCCAGTTTTATTTCCCTCCACATGGCATCTCTCCCGCTGATATACTGTTATATTTGCTTGTGAATTTTTGGTCCTTGGGGACAGGGGCTTTGCCATTTTGGCTCATTGCCACATACCCAGCCCCCAGAAGTGCATGGCTCTTGTGCTTGCGATGAATCTGATGAGGAATGAACAACTCTCAGTTTGGCCCTGCATCCTGGGATTACCTTGAGGTATTTACTCTAGAAAAAAAAGTGAGTCAAACACTCGTTTTCCTAGTCTTCCTGGACTCAAGTGCTCTGGGGTAGAAGAAAGATCCAGGATTGAGGAGGGAGTACATGCTGGTGAAAGTAAACAGATTTAGCAATAAACAACATTTTCAAACATTAAAAGGCCTGCATCCAGGGCTCTGGTAGACATCACGTGGCCTGGGGAAATGTGCCAAGGTGTTTGATGCATTTCCTTCAAACCAACTTGTAAAGGCTTGCACCGCACTGACTGCAGAACACAGGGTCTGGTTAGCATCCGAGTCACTCTCCGAGCAACAAGGAAAGAAACCAAGAACACAAAGTGAAATGTCTTAGAATGGCAACTAGAAAATTCCAAGTGAGTCTCAAGGAGCTACAAAACTAGAATCCTAATGAAGACATTTACCCACTTTCTCTAAGTCTGCAGCTATCTTCCAATCTGGCTGAAGCACCGGTATAATTTCTAGGCCACAAATCCCATCTGCGTTCCTTCTCCCTCTAGCAAGATATATGGAGAAGGTATTACTGAAGGCCTTAAAGTTGTTAAAGTACAATTCAGAGGTACATTGGTAGAGGTTGTGTTGTTTCCCTGTCCAGATTCGCACTGACTGGGCCGGTGTAGGCAGGGGCCATCTCATCACCTGCCCCCTACCCTTGACACACCTACCCTGAACAGGCGTGTGCACACACTCACACAAACACACATGCACACTCATAGACACACACAGCCCACAGCCAATGACTGACTGACACCCTTGCGTGACCAGGTGTAGTGAGGTTTACAGTGTAGTTTATGCCTCCATAGTCCCCCCCTTTCACCCCTACAATGAATGTACATCTACCCAAGACTAGAATTTACCTGAAACCGCATCCTTGCTCAGTTCTTCTCCCCTCCATTGCCCGCATCACCTCTCCCCTCCAGCCTCACCTTGAAGAGCATCCCCTCCATAACTGATGGCACCTGAATCCCCGTCTCAGGCTCTACTCTTAAAAACTCACCATAAAACAGTCTACATCCAGGTTAGGCTATTGACTTAAATTCCAAAGTTAGGATGGCTTTAGTGAGATTAAATTAGAATAAATCCTACCTCATGTTAAGGCCACTTGAATTTAACAGGTTCTAAGTTTATAGAACTACAAAGATATTGAATGCAGGAGAACATTTCCTATTTCAGTTGACAAGTTCATTGCCATCCCTGCTGTGCCAGTACTGGGAGGAAATGCTCGATGCAAATGAATTCTGCAATGTACTATAACACCTTTTTCTTTTGCTCCTTTTCTGCACCTATAGTTGGTTGGTTTGCTTTTATTTGTGTATCTGTTTTTAATCTGTTAATGTAGAGGAGTTGACTCTGAAGCTTAAAGAAAGTATTATTCTATTTTCAATGTTTTGTTTTATGAAGTTGGTTCTGTGTAGTTTCTGGATTTTAAGAGGACTCTATCTCACGGTTTCTATTATAACTTCCTATGGGTTATCGTCAGTTAAGAATTTAATCTGTCTCCTGCATTTTATTAGCAAACTGTGTGAATTATCTTCACAATATGCAGGCTTGGTCCTGTCTGGTCAGTTATTTCTCTTAGGAATTATAACGCCTCTTGAGAACTTGGTCAATTGCTTTTTTATTTTTAGTTCTCACTTTTTAGTAATAATATTATAAAAAACTTCAATGAAGCTAGCGTATTTATTACATTCTCGTGAACCTAAATTCTCTTGAGTGCATTTATTTATTAGATTTATAAACTACTTTCTCATGGAACAGTTAGATTTATATTTCAGTCAATTTTCTATTTTCACACATTATATTAAAAATACACACTGCCTTAATTAAAATGACACCACAATGTAGCTATACATTTTTTTGGAGGATAATGTTCTTTGTTGCTTAATATAATCCAACAAGTTACTAATAAACCTGATAAGAACACACATTTCCTGCATTATAGAGATATATTCAAAAAGGAAGGAAGAATTACCTCTTGGAGTATTTATGCAAATAAAAATATATGTAATAAGTAGGAGAATTTCTATTGTATTATTAACACAAGCACAAATATATGCATACATATATATCTATGTATATAAAGGCTAAGTGTCCATCCGACCAGTAGCTATGATGCACACTGACCACCAGGGGGCAGATGCTCAACACAGGAGCTTCCATGACGCACACTGGCCATTTAAAAATAAACAGCACCATGGATGTGACGTCATTACCCCGACGCCCATGGGCTGGGCTGTGGGCCTCATTTTGCACCAGGGGTCTTGGCAGCATTGGCTGTGATTTGGTAGGGTGTCACTCTGGGGTGGTGGCAGGGCCTGTGTCCCACTTTGGGGAAGATGAGTGTTGGTTTGTTGGCACCAGGTCCATGGTGCCGTTTATTTATAAATGACCAGTGAGCATCATGGCAACTCCTGCGTTGAGCGTCTGGCCCCTGGTGGTCAGTGCACGTCATAGCTACTGGTCGGAAGGACACTTAGCCTTTTATATAGATAGATAGATAGATAGATAGATAGATAGATAGATAGATAGATAGATATTTTCCTATGGATTCAACAAATGTTGAATGATACATTTTTACTTAGTTTCTTTTTTTTTAAATTAAATCTTTATTGTTGAAAGTATTACATATGCCCCCTTTTTCCTCCATTGATCCTTTCTAGCCTGCCCCCACCCCCAGCCCCAGACCTTCTCCATCCTATTGTCTGTGTCCTTGGGGTATGCATATATGCATACAAGTTCTTTGGTTGATCTCTTCCCACCCACCCTACCCTGCCTTCCCTCTGAGATTTTCTTACTTTCTTAAATATAAAATGGGGATAATGAAAATTACCTCATAGGATTTTGAAGAGGACAGAGCCTGGCAGGTAGTGAGCAATCACTAAACACCAGCTCGACTGTCATGCAACACGGTATTACTGGTTCAGCAGTCCTGTGTTTAGGTCTGGACACTCAGTATGAATGGGTCCATGGGTCCCTGACACAAGAAGAAGAGAAGACGTCTCGAAGTCTTACCACCTAAACATTGGCTAAAGAAACTGGCACTGTCCTCTGAAAGGATGATTCGATTTTGCTCTGAGTGCCCATAAAGGCCAGGATGAGAACCAATAGGTGGAAGCTGTGGGATGATAGACTATTTCCACATATAGAAGAATTCCTGCCTGCCACAGTAGGAAGTGGGTTCCCTGTTGTGCCACACCAGCACAGCCAAGGGTGAAGGATTTAGAAAAGACAGACAAGGAATGAAAGCTGGGTCTTGGTGGGACGCTGCTTCTCTGATGGAGAGACAGCGACAGTGCCCGCAAGCCAAGTCTTTATTTTATAGCCAGATTCCATGCGGTAAAGTAAGGGCGTGGTCAAGATGTTTACACTGTTCTAATCTACTCAATTACATGCACCTGAACTCTATCAAGCCCACATCACTCAGACACGTGGGCCACGTGTTCGGACCATAGGTTCAAGCTTACGACTATAGCTGTTGGCTATAATTGTGCTGGGAGGGCTCTGCCCTCCAAGCTGGGACTTGCACGTGGCAATGAAAGGACTGTGCCCTCTCATTAGTCCAAGGCTTGAACCTGTCCAAACACTGTAGCTGCTCTCCATACCCTGTCACTGGAGACTTCAAGTCAAAGCAGGGTAACAACTCATCAGAGATATTGTAAAAGTGATCCCTCAATTGACTGGGAAGTTTGGCCAGCAGAATTCAACATTCCTAACAACTGGAATAATGGAAAACAATAAAACCTAAAGCTCACTACATGTTTCTTATGTGCCAGTGTTTGAGGCACTTTAAGTATATCCTCTTTAGTATGTCATCTCATTTAATCACCAAACTTCAGGAGTAAGTGCTGAATAATCACTCCCATTTTATAGATGAGGAAACATGGCTTAGACTCTTGCCTCAGAGGACATGACAGCCCTTAGCTGTTAGTTACAGTGTCCTTCAGGACATGATTAACCTGACTCGGGTCCCTTCAAAAAAAATACTAGCAGAGTTGGACATCCCATCTTTTTAAACATTTTGACATCAAAATGTTTTTATTGATTTTAGACAGAGGAAGGAGAGGGAGAGATAGAAACATCAATGATGTGAATCACAGATTGGCTGACTCCTATACACCCCACATTGGGGATCGAGCCTGCAATCTGGGCATGTAGTCTGGCTGGGAATCCAACCCTGGCCTCCTGGTTCATTAGTTAATGCTCAACCACTGAGCCACACTGGCAGGGCCCATCTTTTTTTTATTAAATTTATTGAGGTGACATTGGTTAATAACATTGCATGAAGTTTCAAGTGTACAATTCTATAATATATCATCTGTATATTGCATTGTGTGTTCACTACCCAAAGTCAAATCTCCTTCTATCATTTGACCCAGAAATCCTTTTTTTGGGTAGCTACCCAAAAAATGTGAAAACATCCTATATAATAAAAGGCTAATATGCAAATTGTCCCCTCGACTGGGAGTTCAACTGGGAGTTTGAACAGGGAGCAGGGCTGGCCAGCCAACCACCCGCAGGCCCCTCTTCTGCCCCCCTGTCGGCCCGATTGGGGCAGGCCGGCCGGACCCCACCGTGCACAAATTCATGCACCGGGCCTCTAGCTTATTTATAAAGATACTAGTGCCCCAGTGCGAGGATTCATGAACACTGAAAGGTAATTAGTTAGAAGGTGGCCCGTGGGACAGGACTGGGCGAGACAGGCTGCAGCCAACCTCCCACGGTCCCTCCCTGGCCGGCCACACCTGAGGCAGCATCTGTGGAGTGAGCGGGGTCCCTCTGGCAGGTGGGGTCCCTCGGCCTGGCCTGCAGGGATAGGGCTGAAATTGGCTCTCCAACATCCCCTAAAGGGTCCTGGATTGTGAGAGGGTGGTTCTCAGGTGCTACATCCCAGAATTGGGCTCCCTCCTCTCTGGTTCTGGGTGCATCACCCGAGAATCGCAGCTGCCAAGTCACCACAGCTCAGCAGCTTCTGCGTTGAACGTCTGCCCCCTGGTGGTCAGTGTGCATCATAGCTACCGGTAGGAGCTCTGCCCCCTGGTGGTCATTGCGCATCATAGCTACTGGTTGGACAGTCGCTTAGGCTTTTATATATATAGATAAGGACCCCTATGTTTATTGCAGCATTATTTACAATAGCCAACACATGGAAATAATCATCTTTTTTTTTTCTTTTTCTTTTACAGTCTGCTAACATGGTCCTGCAGTTTGGAATTCCGAAATCTTCCTGCCATCTTACAAGGGTTTCTTTCTCATTCACTCACATGTTCATCATGGTTTGGAGAACTGCTCCACATCTCTTAATACTGGATTTGGGCTGACAGAGCAGCCACATTATGAAAAGGTATCGATGAGCAGAACAAAGGAAAAAGAGGGAGCTCTGGAGGGTGCCACACTGGCAGTTTAAATGCTCAGGTAAAGAAGTGACACAAGTGCTACTTTTACTCACAAGCCACTGGTCACAATTAGTCACTTGGCCACCCAAACACCTGGAGCAGGAAGTGCAATCCTGCACTAGCACAGAAGGCATAGAGTCAGAAGTATTTGGTGGGCGGGACTAATAGCAATCACATTTTCACTACAAAATGTCAAGCCTTCTCTTATCTAAAGGTTGCTGATAGCTCACAGCTGCTCAAAATGTTTCCCCCAAGTAATGAATGAGGGAGGAAACTTTCTTTGGTAGCACACTACAGTGATGGCACTGCCCCTGTTTCTCTTCTCCTGAAAGTGTAGGGTTTCTTCTAACAAATAAAAAGTAATTAAGACGAACAATTCTACAAGATTATGATAGCATCTATCCACTCCAAAACAACCCATCAAAGGAAATAGAATGACACAATTTTAGTATGTAGGTTTTTTAAAAACATAGACTGAATTTCTTTCTATCTCCATAATCTTAACTGATAAAGATATCTTTTTCATTAAAGTGCTTTATTATAGTTTGCAGATTAGATAAATCACTAAGTATTTTCTCTTACAAATGAGCTTCACTTCCAACACTAATTCACAAAGGATTCACTGGGCGGGCTGTTGGACTAGTGGTGCGTTGTGTGAAAGCTGTTCCCCTCCCAGCATCTCCATCCAGAAAGCAAAGGCTGCACCGGGTGGAGGCAGCCAGTCCCTGCTCTTTTCCTAACTCACCCTCTTCCCTCCTCTAAACCCTCCAGCCTTTAAAACTCTAGAACAGGCCAAGAGTAGCTAGTTGCTAAGTGTTTTCTTGAACCCACACAAGTAAGAGATTACTTTGCAATTTGAAATTAACCATAACTCCAACTCCAAAAGGTATGGCTTTTCCGGTATGAATCACCCCCTTCAAAGGCACAATCCAAAAGCTTTCTCTCCGCAATGTCAGAGGAGTGCATTTCTTTGGCGTGAGCCCTCACAGCGATCTCACTCTCATTCCTTTTCCCCAGCCCAGCCCTTCATTCAGATGCAAGTCTTCAATTCCTCCCTCACAAAAAGAGTGTTTGATCACCTCAATATTTTATCCCACTTTACACAAACAAATTTTTAAATAAAGACGATCCTTTCCTTTAAATTGTAAATGATAAAATGTTCAAAATGGGAACCTTTGTCCTTGGGTTTGGATACACGTTTCTTGACTCAGTGTTGACTTTTTACGTAGTCATTTCCTTTAGCACGAGCGAGCTTAAAGCTAGGACAGCACTGGAGGGGTAAAAACGCTGGCAATGTTGGATAATAACTACAACCTTGGATCTGTATGCTAATCTCTTTGATGAGATAAATAAAGCATATGTCAGACTTTTCTAGTAGCCATGCTCTTTTTGATATATTTTAAAGGGCAAGTCATTTGCATTTTGTGAATATAATAGGTTTTTCTCTTTTAACTTCTTGAAGCCTGAGGACTTTTCCAAGAAGGGGATGCGGTTACGAGAATGACTTTAATGTGAGGACTGATGATCTAACTTGTAATCTAGAGATGTCCAAAAAAGCTACCATTCTCATGTTTTAGATTCTAAATCATGTAATTTGATTATTTTCACTAAATATATTACATAAATTTAAGATTTTTACTGTCACTTTATCTGACTAGCCTTAATCTACCAGCAAGTTGTTTCCTTTACCTAATATTCAATTCAATGTATAAACAGGAAGCGCCTGCTACGGCACTATATATTACTGGGGCTGTCACCGTAGAAGTCCTGACCTCAAGAAGCTGACAGTCCAGTAGAGATATTAAGAGTGAGCATGTAAACAAGCATAAGGCAAAGAAGCACGTGGGAAGCGCGAGAGCAGAAGCACCGTGCTCTGGAGCACTGACCCCAGCTCACAGTCAGCCAGGGACCTCGGGGAGGCTTTGCAGAAGAGTGCCATAGGACCCGGATTGGACCTTGCAGCCTGGGTAGAATTTTGAGAGACAGAACTGAAAAAGAAGCATACTCTGAAGAGAGAAAAGATGGACAAGCAGGGAGAGTTCGTGCGGGGAAAATCAAGTTGTCTTGTTTGGCTGTAGCGTAGGGCACAGCGATGAAGAAACAGGGGGAAATGTAAGCGGCAGACTCTCAGAGCCATGTAACACTCAAGTTAGAGGAATCTCAGTGACCCTTGTCCAGTTTCTTATTTTTGCAGATGTTGAAAATAAAAGCCCCTTTTCATATGTTTCATTGTTTAGGTGCCCTGTTCTAGATGCTTAACTTCTTTTTAATTTGATTATTTGACCCACTTTCCAATGGTAGGTTCAAGTATAATTTCAATGCAAGCAGTTGGAGAGAAGGTTAACAAACTCACCTGGGAAACAGACGTACACATGAGACACAACAACCACATCTCCTTTTTCCAGGTCTCAAAGCCCCAAATTTAAGGATAATAAATCCTTTCCCTAAGCTTCAGTTGGTGCAATGACATTGGTAAACATATTTGTCTGTGTGGGGGAATGAGGCTTCTATACCCTTAAATTTCATAAAACAAGGTCTTCGTTCTGAATATTCTCTTATCTCAGGACAATGCCATAGAGAGATTAATAGCATTCATTCCAGCATTTTACTGAGAAGCTGCTGTGCGTTAGGTCTGCGCCTGGAGATTCTGCCAGCTCTCCCAAACCTCCAGTCCCAGTGGGCACAGCCCTACGCCCTTGTTCATTCTTCCCAGGCTAAACTGTTTTCTTAAACTCAAACACAGACAAGCCAAACAAACAGAAAACTTCCTCCACTCTCATCACAATCTTTCTCCCCCTGCACAGGCACTGCCTCGCTGATATTTTTGTTGCAAGTGTCCTCATCTATAATACTGTTCTTTTCAACTATTGTTTCTCTGTGGACACTCGCAGACAGCTGAGCCTGTGTTCCTATTCACTTTGACAAGATCTCTCACCACTCTGGTCTTCACAAATTCAACTCTCCAGCTTCTGACGTCCAGAGAAAATGAATAACCCAGCAAGCTCCCTAAAATAGCCAAGATAAAGTACAATGACCATTTTCATCTTTAAAAGCTCTTGGGAGCTTGTCACTGTTGTGGAAATAGCTTCTCCTTTGTAGCTGCTGAAATCTGCAGTGGCATCTCTGTCCACAGGCCTGTTGGTGACTTCCTGTAGTATCTATTGCTCCCAAAGTCATCTTCCCACCATTGTTTCCACAGCTCACTCAGAAGCACAAATCAGGCCCAGCCTTACCGCTTCTAAGAGTCACCTGCGTTCAAAGCCAGTCATCTCGTGCTTGGAAAAGCCAGAAGTTCTTTATTTTGAGGGTCAGTCACTGGTTTGCCACTACACATCTGTTGCTTGTTCTCCATACTGTTCTTTGAGGAAAGAATCTTCTAGACATGAGCCAGTCCCATGCTGTTAGCATAAGAGCTGGGCAATGTTAATGAAGATGGATTTCACCCCAGCCCTCTACCCCTATGCACTTAAAGTGCTTCCCCGTACATTCAGGAGATGCATGCCCTGAATATTAGCAGAAGTTAATTTCATTTTATCTGCTCTACTTGAAGCTAAGTCTTCAAGCCCAACCATCAAATTTAATAAAGCCACACGCAAACTAGAAGGTCCTCATACTAACTGGAAAAAAACGCCAATAATAATTTGTGACTATTCACCAGGAGAGATGCAATAACATCCCCCTCAACAGACAGAAAAATCCCATTACTGACTGAAGCTGTTCAGAATTCTGCATGTTCACGTACATTACAGAAATACATATTTTTAAGGGCCGGGTAAAAAATACTTAGCACTGCCTGCAGCATGAAGTAGAGACAAATCCAAAGACATAGAAGTATTTCCTGAAGAGAAGTAAAAACTTCAAGAAACTGAAGTATTTATCCAATATGTACCATTACTGTCTCAACCTCATCCCCCTAGAGTACAACAAACTAACCATTCTCTGTTGAAACACATTAACAGTTCTTCCAAACACTCATTCATTCAACAAATATGAACTGGACACTTGCCATGTGCTAGATATTATGCTCAACACTAAGGAGATATTGGTGAAAATATCAATACAATCCCTGCCCACATGGAGATTACAATAGGTGGTGAATTAAAGTAATAATGAACTTATAAGTAGAAGATAATACAGGAAGAGGGAATTGGACAGAATTCTGCAGGACCTCAAACTTTAAAGGATAGGCAGAGAAATGACACTGAGAAGGAAGACAAGGCAAGACGCGGAGTGAAAAACAGGAGAACTAGTGTGCTGCTTTCACACCAAAGCCCTAGATTTCAGATCAGTTGCAATATGTAAGTTACAATGCTGAGTCCACAAGAAATTAAATAAAATCCCTCAATGGAAATTAAAATGAACAATAAATCAAGACAGCGTAGGATAAGTGTTAATACCGGGAAGCTAGACCTTGAGGAAACCAAGGTCCCATATGAGAGAATAGGTGTTCAAAGAAAGCCTTGGACCTGTGTCCGAGAGGAGGCTGACCCTGAGTGCACACAGAACTGCTCAAGGGCAGTACTGTTTGTCAAAGGAGAAGCTGGAATGGATGGAACTGGAGAGCATTATGCTAAGTGAAATAAGCCAGTCAGAGAAAGATAAATACCACATGATCTCACTCATTTGTGGATTATAGAGAACAACATAGACTGATGAACAGGGACAGATCCAAAGACTGAGAAACAGCGATCCGGCTACCAATCCCCAGAAGGAAAGTAGGGGAGGGCGGGGGTAAGGGGAAGAGATCAACCGAAGGACTTGTATGCATGTATATAAGCCAAACCAATGGACATGGACAACAGGGGGATGGGAGCATGAGTGTGCGGGGATGGGGAGGTTGGGGGTTAATGGGGAGGATGAGGACATATTTGTAATACTGTAACTAATAAATAAATAAATAAATAAATAAATAAATAAATAAACCCATGGGGAAAAAAAGGAGAAGCTGGAAAACTACTACACAGCAACAACTGGAACACATGAGGAAATCTGTCTGCCTCCATCATGGCTCTGAGCGAGGGGGAGAAAATGAAAGCGTTTTCTGAAAAACTGTGTGTATAGTTATTCTTTCACACGGGGTTAAATTTAAATGACACCGCTCACACAGAGAAGGGTATGTAGGTCCGTGGTATCCTGCAGAAAGAAATGCAAATCCTCTTTGAAGAAAAGGATCACCCACTCGGGTCCCTTCAGAATTGCACAGTTTGGTAATTTTAGCCAAAAAATGTTCTCACATTAACAAATGAACATAAACCCAAGAAAACAAGCCATCATGGCCAGGGTCAGCAGAAACACCAAAAACTGTAGCACCTCAAGACTTGAGATATCAGACCCAACAGATACCATAAATAACAATGCATGAATGCCTAAAGAAATAAAAAATGGGATTTTATTTGAGAAAAGACCAATAATGATCCAAAATAACCAAAACAAAGTTGAAGAAAAAAGAAAACTAAATAGAATGAGCTAAATATCTTCTGTTGACCCCTCCAGATCCAGTCTTTCCACCCTTTTCCCACCATGCTCTCGTCCCCCTATTTCTATATGACCTGTGTTTATCATCATATTAATCATATCATGACTCCTGGCTTCCGATGAGGTATGGCCAATGTGGAGCACAGGCAGGAGAAAAGAGAGAGGAGGGAAAGTGAGTCTCGGTATTGTTACCTTGGCTCCCTCTCTCTGAGGTCTTCAAGGCTGGCTGCACCTCTTATCAGAGGGTCACAGGAAGTCATTGCTCTACACAACCCTCCCTTCCTCCAGTTTCCAGTACCTGTCCCTCTCTGACAGCTCTGTTGCTGTTATTCCTGAGTTTTTGTCTTCTTCCTTGTGGTTCCCCTTTATCCTACCTAACCAGAATGAAAAGATAGATCACCACAAAGAAATGGCTATTAAACTGACAGCAAAATTCTCAATAGTAACAGTAAAAGCCAGAAACTGTGGAACAATATCTTTAAAGGGCTGAGAAACTGTCAACTTGGAATTACATAACTCTATTATTCAATAGCAAGTCCAAAACAAAGGCAGCTCGAAATAAACAGAAACCAAGAGCATTTACTAGTAATAAACTCTCAATTATAATAAGTGTACTTACAAAACAGCAAAAGCTACAGGAAGAAATTTCACAATGAGATAGTATAGTGAAGTGGCTAATTATAAGATCAATACACTCAAATCAATATTTCTATACACTATTAACAAATAGTAAGAAAATGTAGTGTTAAAAGAGATACCATTTTAAATAACTACAATAAAATTGAGGTGTCAAATAAAATTAACACAGGATGGAGAGGACATTTATAGAGCAAATGTTTAAACTGTATTGAAAGACACTTTTTCATGGATACAAAGATTATAATCAACATTTTAAGAGGTCATATCTACCCAAACTAATCTAAGGCTTTAGTGTAATTCCAATCAAAGAGAGGTATAAAGTAGGGAGACAGGGGCATAAGCATGTTCCATACATTTTTATAATATACAGACTATATAGAGATATATATATGGTGTTTCCCCCCCGCCCCCAAAAAAAGGTATACACACTTTAACAGCTGACAGCTCAATTTGGAAAATGAAATATATTTTAATAAACACTGCCTTTTATAATTATTCAAAGTGTGTGTATACTACATTCTGGGGGTCACCCTATATACACATTTTTATCCAAGCTATTTTATATTCAAAAATATTAAATTTAAGAAAAGGAGAATTCAGTATCAAGAAAAAATGAATTTTTTCAACAAAACAGTTAAATACGAGTTGATACTGCCATATGATTAGGTAAGGAAAAGATAGAGAGCTACCTGTGAAATGTGCCACAAAAGATCTTAGTGACCTTCATTGGAACTGGGGTAGAGTCCGAACTATGATGAAATGGGGAAGTATGGTAAATGCTGAATATCTCTTCTAACATGCTTGGCTCTCCCCTGGAAGCAAAATGAAGGTAGCTACAGTGGAATATGCAGTGGAGAGGGTGTTCTTCTTATTAACATGTGAAAATCTTGAGCATGGTCATTGCTCATTGGAAGGAGTCAGAGGAGAAATGAAGACGCAGGAAATAAAGAACGATAGCTATGTAGAGAGCCACCCCTGAGAATTCAGGAGGCCACACAGGAAAAAAGATAGGATGGGGACAAGATGCATGAGTGTAGTAGACTGGTGGTGGGTTATTAAAGGTAATGTTTTTGTCAGTTTCTACTTTTATGGAAAACTAAGAGTTAAGAGGGCCTAAGGATACATCCTTCCCTAACACCATTTTCCAGTGCCTAATTTTGATGCTGGTAAATTCAAATGGATGAGCTGGAAAATCTCAATACTTCACAAAGACATTTATTCCACCAGATCTAAGCCACAAATTGCTTGGTGGTCCCATGTAATAGAATCCTCAAGTGTAGAACCAAGGCTATGGCTTTGCATCAGTGGCTCTTTCTGACTCCACAAAAGGTTTTGGGAAGACGAGCTCTAAGGGGAAAATAAAGTAGTAAGACTGTGCAGCTCAGAGTGCCACTAAGAAAAGGAATTGTGAGTTGTCTGCTTTTGCATATTAAAACATTAATCTCCCCATGGGGGAGCAGCTCCAGTAATTTCTCTGCAAATGTCTTCTACAAGGATTCACAAGGGTGAAGAAAGACTTCTCACTATCCATTAATTTAAAGAACATGGTTCATACAGATCCCCTCGTGCTTTCAATGAATTATGATCAGCCTAACAACACCAATTCCTCTAGTGTTTTTCAAAAAGCATTTTTTTCCCTCTTTCCAACATTAAGCCTTATGCTGGGTGATCTGCAAATGAACCTCCCCATAGAGACCAGCCAACAAATCTGCAATGGTCACGCAATGCTGGCTCGCGACACTGTCTTCCATCATGAGGATTCTTCCAAGAATGCGATTTGATGCATGCTTATCTTAATGAAGAGTTGTCACCCAGGATGTGCTCATTTTCTTCAAATATATTGTTCTTAGCAGTGTGGGTAAAACCCCACGGTGTCTGGAGCCATGGTGCAAATAAACCTGAGCATCACTGGCACCATACTGTGTAAACAAATCTTTCCTAAAAACAAAATATATTTTGTGCTAAAGATTTATCTTCTAAGACAGCAAGAGGCAAAACAATCGAGCCCGTACAATGGCTTTTCTACATTTAGCTTCCAACTTCTACAGAAGGCTTTAACCCATGGATTTTACAGAGGTGAACATTTATTTCTGCTTGTGTGGAATGTTCTGAGTAGAAAATTTAGTGACAGGTAAAATTTGTAAGTGTGCCCAATGCATGTACAATAACCGTGTAAATGAAGTGTATCGGATTCCACAGCTCTCATGAAAAATACAGCAGATGTTTCCTTCCACCTATGGTGATTTTTTTAGGCCACAAAAAAATTTGGCTAGAATGTTCCAAGTGCATAATTAAAGGTTTCCAATTGCAAGGCAATTTTATGCTCATAATCATCATAGGGTCTCCAGCTATTTTACACATATATAATATTTTTTCAGGATATATATCTTCTTCAACAGATTGGTCCAGCCAGAGCTAAATAACCAATTTTTCCCAACTTAAAATAGAAACAAATGCAAAGGGAAGGATCCTTCCCTCATACCTGCACTGTTTTTAGCCAGCCTCCCTCCTGGACTGGAACAAGCACCTTCACCCTTCATGAGCACAACAGGGAGAGCACATGCTGCCCCTGGTCCCATGGCTGCAAACCACCCACCGGAGGCAATCATTTTCCTTTCCCTTCAATCGAAGCTCCAGTGAGGAACTCCCAACATGGGACTGGTAAGCACATAAGACTTCCTCTTACTTTTGCTGCTGATAGTCAGTGAATCAGATTGCAAGGGTAGTGTCCTGAGTAGTGGGTGCTGAAGGAATTTTCTCAGAATCCTGGATCTACCACTTCCTAAATATGGAACTGGAGCATGTTACACTTCCACTCTGTGCCTCAATTTTCTCACCTATAAAATGGAATAATATCAGTGCCTGCCTCATACTAGATACAGTTGTGGGGAGCAAAAAAGTTAATATGAGTGAAGCAATCACAGTGTGCAAGAAAGACTAGGTATCATTATTTTTATCAGAATAGATCAGGTGAGTTCCCCTGAGGATGCATTTTCCCCATGTAGCTTTTATTGCTGGTTCTGATGGATAAGACAGGGGTAATAAAGAGCTCTGCAAATTACTCAGCCTCAAGAAGACAGAAGTTGACCCCACAGTTCTACAAATAGTTTGTAACTATTTTCCATAGTTCTTCTGCCAAAGTGTGATAAACATTTCAAGGGTCATTTTTCAACAGGCTCTGATGCAGCAAAAATCCTCACTAAGGGAGAACCATATTCAAGGCAATGCGCTCAGCAAGTGCCTGACATATGGCAGGGCCTCGACAATGTTCACTCCCTTCCCATTTCTTTCACTCTGTCCCTCACAACCCTCTAACTCATGTGCATGAAGGAGCAAGCATATATGAGCACAACAGACATACAAGCATGCATGCACAAGTACACATACACACGAACACACACACACATTCACATGCACACACTTTTTAAAGACCAGATTCTTCCCAGGTTTACCAAGAATTTAACTAACAGATTAAAGTTCTTCTAGGCTTTCATCAAGAAAGGACCATTTTGGGATCGGCTATTTTATTATATCATTTTCTGTCCTTTTCAAGCTCTAACTCGTTTACATACCAACTGACCTTAAAAAACAGTGATTTTTCTCAGGTAAAATAAGAAAAATTTTGAGGTCTACCATGTCCCATACATTATACAGGACATTGGGTCCAAAAGATAAATTGAAGCTGATCCCCATCCTTGAGAAATTTGCAATCTAAGAAGAGAAAACCATATAAAACAAATAAAGACACAAAATAAAAATAAAAGTAAGCCAATATCAAATAAAGACACTAAATCAAAATATTAAGAAACTATGGAGTTGATATAATTATCAAACTGTTATCTAAAAGTCCAGACTTTACACACAGGGTTGGGCAAAAGTAGGCTTACAGTTGTTCATATGGAAAAATAATACAATAATTAATAAATAATACAAGGACAAAAACTCTGTTTTGTGTACTCTCAACTGTAGACCCACTTTTGCCCCACCCTGTATTTGTGTTCAACAAAGGCACCTTCTTGTTTTCATATTTTTTCAAATGAACTTACAAAATGCATCTATACTCAGAAAATATTTCATATCTACTTTACAAAATATTTCATTTAAAATTTATTGTCAAAAGTTTAGAAGATACTATGTCTGATAACTCAATTCCTCATTCGCTCATATAATAAAAAGTATTAATCGTAGTAATAAAATAGCTTGAAGACTTACTATTCACTGAAGACTAACCATGGCCTGACACCATGTGCTTTACATCCCTTATTATTTTTAATCCTCAGAACATCTTTGCAAGGTGGGTGCTACTGAACCAGTTTACAGATAAGGAGACTTGCCCAAAATTCATCCGAGTGGACTTACACATTTCTTGGCTTTCCCCAGATAACCCCCTTAGCCCTCCGCCATTTGGCATTAGGAAATAACTATATATTTGGATGAGAATCTGTATGAGGTTCTTAAATTTCACAAGAGTATCAAGTCTATCATTCTGTTTTACTCAGGCTTTATACCATAAGAAGCCACAGAATACATTTAAACAAAAACCCTGCCACAAAACATAGCATTGAAGTGCATGTTGCTCATCTTTTATTGGAGCTTCGTTTTATGTAATAATATACATAAAGGATAGTTTGAAAAACATGTAATCCATTTAGTTTTCTAGTTCAGAAGATAAAAACTCAAATGCCTGCAAGTAACGCGTAAGTGGGTCGGTGGGAGGAGCAGAGATTGTCACCTTCTGAATAGATATACCTTGTCTAAGGACAGGTAAAGCCAATATTTTGTTTGTTTGTTTGTTTAATCCTCACGTGAGGATATTTTTTCATCAACTTTTTAGAGAGACTGGAAGAGAGGGGAAAGACAGAGAGAAATATTGAGGGCCCGGGCCAGGGAGGAGCCTGCAACCGAGGTACATGCCCTTGACCAGAATCGAACCCGGACCCTTTGATCCGTAGGCCGACACTCTATCCACTGAACCAAACCAGCTAGGGCTCAATATTTTTAAATGTGTTTTCCTACTCTAAGACAGTTTAAATTCAATTTTTTAAACATGCCTATGTTTTTGGCATCTATTCTAAAAACTCTAGGTGAGTGCTATACAAAATATAGCAATTTCATTTTTGATACCTGGGGAGTCAATTGATTGTATTTGTAATTCAAAATTTTAACAAACCTGAATAAGTATATCTGTTAAATATATTTGGTCACCCACCCCATCCAAGATGAATCTTTATAGTTGTTTTTGTTATATTCAAAATTGTAATTGAGTCCTAAAGGAGCATTCTGAATATAAGATAAAACAGAATAATAATTGTATTAGTGGTTGTCAATATTTTTAATACTCTACTTTTATGGCATAATTTTATAAGTCATCTTTATATACAATTCCACTTCATTCTCACTATAAATCTATCAGGTAGTTATTATCTCTACTGAAGAGATGAGAAAACAGGCTCAGGTAGATTATAATGACTTTCTCAGAATCACATTAATCTATATTTGGAAAAACAAAGACTTATACCAGTTTTGTTTTGTTTTTAATGAATGCAACAGTCTTTTTAATGGAACGCAATTGTGTCTAATGCTAGACTGTGTGAACCCAGAATGAAAAGCATGCATGTGAAAGAAAGGGGCCATACCAGTTTGGAGGGGCCCAGAACACTTCTGTATTGAGCCCCAACTCATCAGCTCAACCAGACAGTCTAGTGGGAACCTTGTAATATCAAATAATTGCTCAAATAACATCTACATTTTTATCCAAAATCATGGGAAATGGGTAGTAATTTTAAATGTCCCAATATAGTTTTCTACCTAGAGCACCTCAGATCTTGCACTGGACAGTATTCATACTATTAAATTTAACATTTAAGACATACTACCTTGAGTCAGGCTACTGAACATATCTTTTATATTATCATTAAACTGCTATAGAGACTCAATACCTTTATATGTGGTCTTACTATAAGCCATTACAAATCATTTTTAGAAGTATGCAGGGAATAAATTATGAATAAATAAATATATACCTAAATAAAAAATACCTAGTTTCTGCCAGCAAAGGACAACCTTGAGTCCAAATTCTGTAACAGCTCCGAGGCAATTATTATTTGTATAATGTTCAAGTAACACTTTCATAACCCAAAACTATCTCTTTTTTCTACTGAGTACAATAGATCATTTGAAAACTTACCTATCACTCTCCCTGTACTTTCCAAATGTTTGGGGAGATAAGGTGACTAACCATCTCATTTGCCCAAGTTTCTCCCGGTTTTAGCACTGAAACTCCTCAGTCCTGAGCAAACCCAGATTTTGGTCATCGTACAAGGGAGCGTGAAACAGTTAAACTAGAGCTCTTTGAAGGTGCCTTCTAGAACTAAGACTGTGTTTTTAATGATTTTTAAATCATGTTTTATATAATTAATGTTTATGTGTTGTAATCAGAAAACGGAAAAGCAATATAAGTCTGTACAAGTTAGAATTCCAAGTTAAATGTTGTGTGATTTAGAATCCCATTGCAATTTCCTTGCTGTGCACTGTCTACACTGGTCTGTCTTTTTCTCTGTTACACACTCTTTCTCAGCATCCTATCAATAAGAGATTTTGAGAAGGAAATTTAAACAAGTGGAAGAAAAACTCTCTTAAGGCTTTGAGAGGATTTTCATCACTGCTAGTACACTGTTGCTTCAATCATTCAACTAAAAAGAAACACATAAACCTAAGCATGAAAATTAGAAAATCTTAAAATAAACAAATTCTAAGCTTTTCATTTGTTTTCATGTGTTGTTGAGCTCAATTATCTAGTCTTTGAAATGGAAAGTGGGTGTTAGTAAAATCTGACACTTGACCCAGCCATGGGTAGGCTCTTCCTGTCTTGGACAAGGATATGAAGCATGGTTCTTATGAGCACACCCCAATGCTTGTAAACTTCAAATGAAACTTATATATACTACACAAAAGAACTGCCCTTGAAAATACTACAACTGGAATTGGAGGTAGAGATGAGTAGGCCTGAAGAGCCTCACACACAATGCTTCTCCTACTTATCTATCTGTAGGGCACCAGCAGAGGTAGGGTCCATTAGCCTGAATAAGCAAGTCTCAGCTTCAAGAAAACCTAGAGGACTCCTGTTAATAAAAGCAAGGCTTTCTCTTCTGCGTGAGTCCAATAAGCAGACTGTTTTTATATACCAGGTCAATGGAAGAGAGCTAGAGTATATTGTTGTGTAGCATTTAAGAAAGACATAAACAAATTATATGTATGAAAATATTTCTGGATTTTCATTTTTAAATCTCTCTAACTGGAGTACAGACTCAAATAAATAAGCTATAGCTTCAGGCTAGTTACCCAACCCTGTCACTCCACTGTAATGGGCCAAAATTGATCATCTCCTTGGGTAATTGTGTCAGATTTGACAACTAGAAACCAAATATCAAACTGAGCTGCTTACTGCACTGTACTTTGTTGATATACAAAGTAATATATATTTTTTGACAATTTTATGATATCTCATTACTGAGCTGTTGAAGAGAATAAACCATTTTATATATATTATTTATACTGAGTATATCTTCTTAGGCTAATTTAAGGAAAATAATTTAAAATAAATGTATATTTAGAGCAAGGTTGTAGCCCAGTAATGGGAAAGAGAACCCTTCAGGTATCATGTGCACCTCCCTGTTCTGGACAATGAGATGCTATTAGGCCTAACATGTAAACATAAATGAGCAAAACAAATGTGGGCCCATGGTGCACAGGGCATGCTGCAGAATTCCTTGGTCAGTTCATAAGAGTGAATCATGAAAAAGGAAAATATTTAGGCAATAATAACTGATGTCTAACTTGGGCCTCATGCACAGCATGAACAATCCCCTAAATCAAAACTTTACTGAGACACACACCAGGCTCCTGGATAATGAGACTAAATCTTGTAAAGCTGCCAATTCTGCTCAATTCCATTTGTACACTCAATGAAATTTCAATTAAAGTACAAAAATATTTTGAGGGTAGTCTTACCAAATTTTCTAAAATGAGTCCAGAAGACATATCAGTGAGAATGTTTTAAAAGCTACATACAAACACAAAGAAAATCAACTAGAAGAAGCTACCAGTCCTACCATATATTAAGCAAATAACAACATTTAAACCTGCGTGATAGTAATAAAAGAACTGATAGAACAAGAGAATGAAATAAATATACCACAACCCAAAACCCACCCAGTGGGAAGGAGGGATGGAGACAGGGAAAAAGAGAGGAGTGGAAGTGCATGTTTACCTCTAAATAAGATAATATATTTAATGATGTGGTAGAGTCACAAATAACTGGAATTTGAATGGATTATTCAAAAACTGCTGCTGGAAAATGCTTAATATTTTTAGGAGGGAAATCAATTTAACTCTTATCTCATACCATACACTAAAACAATGTTGGGTAAACAAGAGAGAAAATAAAATCATTAAAGAATTCGATGTAAATTGTTTTCAGGGAAGAATAATTTAGGTAAACTTTAATCTTCTCTATGAATGAGAAAGTAAGCAAAAAAAAACAATGGAAGAAATATGACATTCAACTTACTTACACATACATTTTCAACCTCCATATGTGAAAAATAATTTAAAAAGCAATATAGATAACAAATGACAAAGGGGACTGTATCCCTAATATCTAAAGGACACTAACATTCATGGAAAAAACTAAGGTCCCAATATGCAACCAGGCTAAATATATGAATTAATATCTAAAAATGAAGTACAAATTAAAATAGGCATTTCAAAAATGTTCAGCCTTGCCTTATCAAATAATAGAAAACAGTACTTTAAAACCTAGATTTTAAAGTAAAATCAATCTTGATCCAAGACCCAATACTATCACTTAACAGTTGTGTGACCTTGGGAGAGTCACACACCCTCTCAAAAAATGTTTCCTAACCTTTAAAACAAGATGATGATATTGTCCTCCTCTTACAGCTGTTGCAAAGATTAAATGAGATAATAGAGATAAAGGTCTTGTATGATGGATGACCTATAGGAGGTGTTCAATAAACACTATTGTTGTTGATGATGATGATGTTATTGTGTTGTAATAAATTTTTATTATTCAAATTATTATAGTTGTTCCTCTTTTTCCCCCCCATAGCTCCCCTCCAGCCAGTTCCCAACCCACCCCATGCCCTTACCCCCCACCCCACTGTCCTCATCCAAAGGTGTACGATTTTTGTCCAGTCTCTTCCCGCACCCCCTCGAGAATTGTCAGTCCACTCCCTTCTATGCCCCTGCTTCTATTATATTCACCAGTTTACTCTGTTCATCAGATTTTTTTATTCACTTGATCTTTAGATTCACTTGTTGATAAATATGTATTTGTTGTCACTTTGTTGTTCATAATTTTTATCTTTATCTTTTTCTTCTTCTTCCTCTTCTTAAAGAATACCCTTCAGCTTTTCATAAAATACTGGTTTGGTGGTGATGAAGTCCTTTAGCTTTTTCTTATCTGTGAAGCTCTTTATCTGACCTTCAGTTCTGAACGATAGCTTTGCTGGGTAGAGTAATCTTGGTTGTAGGTTCTTGCTATTCATCACTTTGAATATTTCTTGCCACTCCCTTCTGGCCTGCATAGTTTCTGTTGAGAAATCAGCTGACATTCGTATGGGTACTCCTTTGTAGGTAACTATTTTTCTCTTGCTGCTTTTAAGATTCTTTGTGTTTTGCCCTTGGCATTTTAATTATGATGTGTCTTGGTGTGGTCCTCTTTGGATTCCTTTTGTTTGGGGTTCTCTGCGCTTCCTGGACTTGTAAGTCTATTTCTTTCACCAGGTAGGGGAAGTTTTCTGTCATTATTTCTTCAAATAGGTTTTCAATATCGTGCTCTCTCTCTTCTTCTGGCACCCCCATAATTCGATGTTGGTATGCTTAAAGTTGTCCCAGAGGCTCCTTACACTATCTTCATATTTTTCCATTCTTTTTGCTTTTCCAGTTGGATGTTGTTTCTTCGTATTTCAAATCTTTGACTTGATTCTTGGGGTCTTCTAGTCTACTGTTGGATCTCTGTATATTATTCTTTATTTCAGTCAGTGTATGCTTAATTTCTAATTGGTCTTTTTTCATATTCTCGAGGGTCTCACTAAATTTCTTGGAGGTTTCTAGAAGACTCTTGAGTAACCTTATAACCGTGATTTTGAACTCTACATCCAGTCATTTGCTTTCCTCCATTTCTTCCGTTTATGACATGTTTCTTTGTCTCCGCATTTTGGCTGCTTCCCTGTGTTGATAGAGTGGCTTTGTGTGCTAGGTGTCCTATAGGGCCCAGTGGCTCAGCCTCCCTAATTACCTGAGGTGGACACTCTTGGTGCACCCCTTTGTGGGCTGTATGCACAGTCTTGTTGTAGTTAAGTCTTGAATGCTGTTGGTATCACTGGGAGGAATTGACCACCAGGCCAATTGGCTGTGAGGACCAGCTGTGTCTACATTTGGAGAACTACTGTGCTAGAGACACCCTTATGGGTCAGGACTTGCTTCAGTGGGGCTTTGGTGCTCACTGAGTCTGCCCCCTGAGTGTGTCAATTATGGATGTGAAGATTTGTACTCTGGTATGGTCTCACCCTGACCACTGGGTACATTGGCTCTTGGATCTCCATGGAGGTGCAAAGTCAGCCACTGCCTGAGGCCACCCAGCAGGAGCTACAGAGAGATCTTCAGATTCCTCCTCTTTCTTTGGGATTTGGAAGTGACCAGATAAGGCCCAGCTGTGAAGCAATGCAGGCTGCTGTCTAGTCTTAGTCCTTCTTTTGGAAGCTTTGGTGCTCTTTGACCCAGCAGCAGTTTGTTAGGTTTTAGCTTGCAAAAGAGCAGGCCATTCATATGCAAAAGCCTCTGCTTGCAGCTTGGGTGGAGTTGTAAGTTGGGTGGGGTGGGGTCTCAGGGAATCA
Source organism: Myotis nattereri (assembly GCF_964212035.1). Taxonomy (NCBI): domain Eukaryota; kingdom Metazoa; phylum Chordata; class Mammalia; order Chiroptera; family Vespertilionidae; genus Myotis; species Myotis nattereri. Next base: position 59,829,418 of record NC_138080.1, on the reverse strand, counting down.
TCAGAACAGAGCAAACAGGTCGACCTCGTTGCGCAACGGTAGCGCCTCTGACTCCAGAACGGAGCAAACAGCAATGGTTGCCAGTCAGCCCCGTGTAGGAACAATGATCGCTGCAGCACCTCTGTGAGAAAGCTGCCCTCATGTTCCTGTCCCAATTCCAGACAGTCCAGTTTCTCCCCGTATGAGTCTGGGTCCCCAGACTCTCACCCAGAACTGGAGTTCAGAGCAACCAGGAGCGTGTATCTCCCTCCCAATTGAAAAAGACAACAGCATACCCAGTTGCCAGCCCGTTTCCGCGCATGCCTCCATACCTTCGCACTTCCATACCTTTGCACCTCCTACGAGTTTCAATGCCCTTTTCTCTTTCCTTCTAGTTGTAGAAGTTCCACTCAGCCAACCTTCTTGTGGTTCTGGATGATATCCGTTTTGTCTTTTAGTTGTAGTTTTGATGTGGTTGTATGAGGCAGCAAGTACAGGTGACTACCTATGCCACCATCTTTGTTCCTCTCTCGATGTTATTGTTTTGACATTGTTACAATTATCTTCACTTTTCCAATTAGCAAACATTTGTAAAAAATAATATCCCTCAATTTTGGTGAGGATGGAGTTATGATTTATATACTTCCAGGGAGAACAAAAATGAGTGCAATGTTTCTTGAAAAAAGGGTTCACACTCTATATTCAGAATACTACTACGAGGAATCACTCCTAAAAAAAACATGAAAAATACAGACAAAGACTATCAGAAATGGGGTCATACAAAAAACATTTATCACAGTGTACTAACAGAAACAAATGCCAAGAATATAAAAATCTAAGTTGAGAAGATGGCTAAACAAATGTAAATGGTTCATATGCCTAACTACCAGAGAGCAACAACAAAAAAGGTTAGAGAAGTGATTACATGCATGGAAAAGAAGTTTTCTTTTTTATTCATGGCTGTAAACTGGAATAGAGTTTAGCATACTACCTTTCACATAGTAGGTGCTCAATCAATATCTAAACTGAATTGAACAACAGAATTCTAAGTGAACAAAATCAGAACTCGTTTTCACACACACACACACACACACACACACACACACACACACACTATAACCTCAACTTTTGTAAAAGAATCATAGGAAATCTTAGAAGGAAATATGATAAAATGCTAACAATATTGTCTTTGGGTGATTTTTTTTCTTCCTCAGACTTTTCTCCCACTTGCCAATTTTTTTTCAATGAAGATTTATTACTTTTATAATTAGGAAAAATGAGTAGGAAAAAAAAAGAATGAAAGAAATCAACTGGAAGCCAACTGGCTCACTTATTTCTCATTACACCATTCTTAGTGTGTACCATTCTTCACTCTCACCCAAAATACAAAACGGGAAATGAGAATGTAAACATGGATAAATTGGGAGGCAGTCTCTAAACCTTAGCCCAGGAAAGAAAACATTATAGTAAGTTTGAAAAAAGTCATAAAACCATGTGTCTAATACTAGGAAAATTATACAGGGACTTTGCTCTTTGTATGATTTTTACAAATAAAAATGTAGTGTGGCATAAATCCTTTAGATACAAATTACTTGTTTTCTCTACAACTGAATTCTCTTATCACATAATTCTATAAAGATTTATACATAGTGGTTACTGTCAATTTTTTGTGAAATCTGAAAATAAAATTCTACTCATTTAAAATTTCAACTCTACACAAAATCTAAAAGGTCTGTTTTAAGAGATGTGCGACATTCTCAAAGGGAAGAACCAAACAAGTTCTCAAATTCCCAAATTCTCAAACACACTCACCAGGAACAATTAGCCCTAAAAAATGAAGTGCCATGTCACCTAGAGCATAAAATCTCCTTCAGGTGTGACAGCTGGACCACTGCCTGGGATCATGCATTGAATGGCCAGTTTTCAAGACTGTGATTTAAGTTCATACCTCAGCAAAATTATAGATTACTACACGATGTGCACCTTTAAGACAGATGGTAAAATCATGACTCACTCCAGCTAAATTCTTATATGCCAAGGGCCTATTATGCCTACAACATCTGTAGAAGTAAAGTTATTTAAGAGAATTGATGGGATCAGGTATGCATACAGTCAATACCTGTTCTAACCTTAAAAGCCTAATGTGGCAATTGGTTTAAAGTAGATACCAACTTCCTAACGTGTTCCAGGTACACTGCTGCACAATTCTGTTGATTAAAAAAATATGACATAGAATGTAAACTGAAATTCAATCCTTAATTATATAAAATCACCATATATTCCAGGAACAGATTCAAGTGCTTAATTTACCTAATGCCAAGATTTTTGACTTTTTAAATGAAATATGTAGTGTTTATACTGTAGTCATTATTTTTAAAACTGCCTTTCATATAAACCTATTTTTGTAAATAACAGCTTCATACGTGTATTTCCTTTGGTATAACTGCTAGGATTTGCTTCCAAAATTTCAGGGAGGAGAAAGTGAGTGGGATAACAAAAATGGCCATAATTTGACAACTATGGAACTGGGCGTGCATTGTACCATTCTATTTTTTTTTATTATTGTGCTTAAATTTTTACATAGTAAAAAGTTCTTGGTAAAGACGTGTATTTCTCAATTAGGCCAATTTAAGTTGGTTAACTTTTCACTTCGTCTCCATTCCCGCAGCAGCCACATTCAGTGAACATGGTTGAAATGCCTACCATACTGATCTTGAGGAAGGTTCCAATAAGGTGTCTAGACAATGCAGAGATCCCATTCTGGTGCACAGATGATGGAATACATTGATTAACTCTACCATAAACCGTAATTTAATCATCCAGCCAAAGACAAGGATGCCTACATCCAGATTAACCAAGAAAACGTAATTTAGATAAATTCAGCTGTCATAATTACCAGAAAATTATAGCGTGATATGGCTAATCCAATTTGGTCATGGTGGTGGCTAGGCCATGACTATCACAGAGCACATTAGGGGATCTGCAGAAGTGTCAGTGAGACTATCTGCACTTTTTTTTCTTTTTTTGCATTGTCCCAAGGGCAATAGAGAAAAAATGAACAATTACAGCTTTCAACTCCTAGAAAAAATTGGCTCAGCCTGTGTAATGACAGGATTAGGATTAAAATGCAAATGGTTGTCCTAACCGGTTTGGCTCAGTGGATAGAGCGTCAGCCTGCCAACTAAAATGCAAATGGTTAATACAATATCAATTGTGGAATGACCATATTTTTTTTCTATCATCTCTTAATTTTCCCTTTCCCTTTCTCTTAACCTAGTCATAATCAGACTTTTGGCACATTTAAGTCAATTTATTCCTAACAATTCCTCAAATAAACAGATCCCGCACAAAAGCAGAATACGTTAACCATTACAATCGAATCTTCAAAGTATGATGAACAACAGCTCTTCTAAATATACTACTAAGGCCGAAACTGGTTTGGCTCAGTGGATAGAGCGTCGGCCTGCGGACTGAAAGGTCCCAGGTTCGATTCCGGTCAAGGGCATGTACCTGGGTTGCGGGCACATCCCCAGTAGGAGATGTGCAGGAGGCAGCTGATCGATGTTTCTCTCTCATCGATGTTTCTAACTCTCTCTCTCTCTCTCCCTTCCTCTCTGTAAAAAATCAATAAAATATATTTAAATATATATATATATTGCTAAGGATTGAGCTGCCTGTTGATCTTAATGTCATTAGCTCACTCATCATATACATAAATTTGGTTTAAAAGAAAAGCTTTAATAATGAATATATTGCAATTAAAATGGCCCAAGGCTGCTGAGCACTGTACACTCCCACCTGGTGCAAACCACCTCTAAGTCCAAATGCACAGTGGACACCTCGTGGAAAGTAGGAATGCTCTGTTTTAAAGCGAATTTATCCAGAAAGATCGGAAACATATTTATTCATAATTGCTTCAATATAAGAAGGCTATTGGAATTACAGAAAAAAAAATTAAAGGGTGATATATTTCAATGCTGGGCATCAACTATGCAACATATTTTGTTAGGAACGTGATGTATGCCGGTGCTCTAAGTGGAATATGTGGTTATCTAGCAAGTTTGGCATATGAAGATGTTAAATAGGATATTAAATAATCACTAATGACACTTCCAAGCTTTCTTGAGAGCATAGCTATAATCTCCCCTCATCTACAGGCTATAATTTCAATTTCAGATGCCACTGGATTTTGTTTTACTTTATTTTCCCAGCAGTGAATAATTTTTGTGTTTTGGTTGTGCTAATCGCTAGAATTCATCTCTGATCTTTTGGCTTTTAGAAAAGTAAATCCCCATGAAAATGAAGTGAGAATCATTTGAAAGAATGGATTAAGGAAAGGATTGACTTTGCTATGGTTAGAAAGTACATTTTATTTGCTTCATTGTAGTCTGCAATGGTAGTTCCCAGCTTGGTCTACTTAATGCACTGTAACTACCTGCTTTAAGAACTAAGGTGAAAGGTGAAAGACTCATATGTCTGTCAATTAAGTTTTTCAAAATGAAAAGTATTAAAAGGATTCCCTTTGCATCGTTTTAAAAGTCACGCTCCCTTTTGAGAAACACAAATATCAGGTTCTCCTTTTAAAAACTTAAAATTTATAAGTAAGTGATATATTTAAAACAACTAATACATAAAAATTTTTATGAAATATATTTTTATTTTGATCTTAGATACTTTTCATTATTGTTGTTATGTCAATAATTCAAAATCAGCATGAGTATCAAGGCTGCCTATACATCCCACAAACTTTTCCATTCCTGGAAATGTGGAAAAATCAAGAACATTATTCAATAATTTCAACATTTGGCCTGTTGTACTGTTTCATTTTAATAACCAGAAGGGCAGGTAAAAATAGATGATAGGCCAAAACCGGTTTGGCTCAGTGGATGGAGCGTCGGCCTGCGGACTGAAGGGTCCCAGGTTCGATTCCGGTCAAGGGCATGGACCTGGGTTGCGGGCACATCCCCAGTTGCGGGGTGTGCAGGAGGCAGCTGATCGATGTTTCTCTTTCATCGATGTTTCTGACTCTCTATCTCTCTCCCTTCCACTCTGTAAAAAATCAATAAAATATATTAAAAAAAATAGATGATAGATAGAAAGATAGATAGAAAGATAGACTGATAGACAAATGGATGAGAAGGAAGGAGGAAAGAAGGAAGGGAGAGAGGGTGAAATGAAGAGAGGGAGGTTGGGTTTGTTTCTCATTTAAGGAAGTGTTGCCTCCATTCCCTTGAATTCATTAATTTAGAAAATTCCCAAAGGAATCTCAGATCAAAGCCATGTGATCTAGAAAACTTCTCAAGATTTCCTTTAATCAGCTTAACCAAATGACTACTGCCAAAGCTATTTCACTTAGTTCTGCTTAGGGCTAATTTGAAGCCCCCACCACACAATTAGGAAATCTAGTTGATATGGCTGCCCAATGCCGAAGACAGAACTTACTCACAATATTGCAATTTAAGAAACTCAGTTTGGAAAACATGATTTACAAACACATATGATATTGAAATCCAACTCTTCACCCTTTGTTGGGATTACATCTATCCTAACAGCTCAATGTTCGGTCAAATTACAAAGTCAGTTGTAAAAAAGTCTAAAGTTGCTACACTCCTATCTATTTCATTGGCTTTACGCTATTTACATCTATAACTAGGTACTTCTAGTAAATAAGATTACAACTGTGCCTTATATAAGAAAAATCTCACTGCAGTTTCAGATATATATATATATATATATATATATATATATATATATATATATATAGCTATAACAATAAAATTTCATAAGCATTTTTAAAATGCTCCCTTTAACATACACAGTAGTAAAAATATATAAAGTAAATGAACAGCCGGCTGGTGTAGCTCAGTGGTTGAGCCTCAACCCATGAACCAAGAGGTCGCTGGTTCAATTCTAGGTGAGGGCACATGCCCAGGTTGCAGGCTCAATCCCCAGTAGGGGGCATGCAAGAGGCAGCCAATCAATGTTTCTCTCTCATTGATGTTTCTATCTCTCTAGCCCTCTCTCTTCCTCTCTCTCTAAAATAAATCAATAAGTCTTGATTCAAATGAAATTGTGCCTGAAGCTCTACAGATTCCTTAAAATGTTCTCACATATCTTAATGTGGTTTGTAGGTACACATGGCATGGAAAGTTTTGGGAAACAAAGGCAATGTGGCTCTTGCACACCAACGTGCAATCACAGCATCACTGGATGTCTTTAAAAATAAATGCTTAGCCGAAACCGGTTTGGCTCAGTGGATAGAGCGTCAGCCTGCAGACTGAAGGGTCCCAGGTTCGATTTCAGTCAAGGGCATGTACCTGGGTTGCGGGCACATCCCCAGTAGGGAGTGTGCAGGAGGCAGCTGATCGATGTTTCTAACTCTCTATCTCTCTCCCTTCCTCTCTGTAAAAAATCAATAAAATATATTTTAAAAAATAATAAAAATAATAAAAATAAATGCTTAAACTGAAATATGTCTAACAACCGCTTTTCTTTAGCCTGAATATGAAAGTGTGTGTATTTATGAGTGTGTCCTAAGGATCTCCATAAACAAGGATTTCTAACGCAACATAAATAAGTAGTAACAAAACGGCCTATGAAGCAGGTTGCCAGGGCTGTAGAACAATGAAGGTACAGAATACAGAAGAAACAGAGAAATACAGCTTTCAACTGACATTAACATTTTAACGTGAGATTATTTAAAACAGCACATTTCTACCTATTAATATCCCCATGGTTACGAAAGACAAGAATGTATTCCATACAGATTATAAAAATCATATTTGTATATGTAATATTAGTACTGGCTGGGGATTGTGCACTGTAAAATAAAAAATGTAATAGATATTCAGTAAGCATTTTACTCACTAATTACGACTTTGTAATTTTTGTAACTTTGTATTCTCAGATGTCAGGTACTTACCTGGAAATTGACATCTATTTGGTTGCTAAGAGAGATGAGATCAGTTTGCACTTTTTTCTCTGTCTTTAGGAGAATTGCCCTCTTGGGTTTTGCTCAAAGTAGAGAAAGTTAACTGTTACCCAAGTGGGGATTGATATTACTTGTACTAAAAGAAAACCCCCAGGTTTCAGAAGAAAAATGAATTACTTTCAATTTGCACAATTTAGAACAAATATCTGGCTTTTCCCTATGCATAATGATTTTCCATCTCACACAACTAAGACATAATAGCATTATTTTATAATCAAATTTTTAACAGATGAGTCTATGTTATGCATATTATGACAAAAAATCTTATGAGAAATGAAGTCCTTCAGTCAATTTGCATCCCCAAAGTAAAGCTCAAACCCAACATTTTAAAAGTATTTTCTGGACGTGTGCTTCTTTAAACAGCGGTGGGGACTAGACTAAACTTGGTCTATCTGGATTTTCTTGTATTTTGTCAAAGCATCAAAAAAGCAAAATGCGGTTATAAATATGTACATCCTAATTGGTCATTAGTTTATCACAAATGTAAATACTGACTTGCCTAACCAAAGAGAATGTTCTCCTAAAGTAAGAGCAGCATTTCAATCAGCACATGTTTCCTAATGACACTGAGCATCCAGACTGTCTTCACATGCACATTTCATAACCTTTCAAGGACGATCTTCTAAATCACATTTTAAAGAATTACGCTGAAAAAGCATTCCATCGCAGGAGCATTGTGTTTTACTACAAGCCCAAGCGATTCCATTTTTATCCCCCAGGGACTTATTACAAAAGCCCTGGATCATTTCTTCTGAATTCATGTCAACGCCTTCCTGGAGTAGATCGCAAAGGAGCACGAGGCAATGCATTTCTTTGTCTCCTGAGACGATGACCACTTGCCCAGTCCTCTTTTTGCTCAACTTCCTGCACACCGTCAACCAGCTGGCCCGTTGGTGAATCCTGGCGCCTTACATTCTGCTTTAGCATTATGTCAAACCAGTGACCACCTCTGTCCAGAACCCATTAAGAAGACTCCTGTTACAAGCAAGGTCTCTGAAATGTAGCTGTACAACTATAACAGGGCTATCGAGTGCCCATCTTGAGGGGAGAAGATGAATTTATCCTGTTTTCTAGGCTTTTACCTATTTTCTAGAGCCACCCCTTTTCAAACAAGTTCTGCCATTCTGAGAGGAAGGAGATACGCAAAATGTAACACCTGGAGTCATAAAATGTAATGACCTCAAGTCACATCCCAGAAAGAGGGAGGAAACCTGTTCCCAGAAGGAAAACAACAGGCAAAGGAGCGAAGCTGCATCACTGAAGCAAGAGGAACTAAAACGCCTCCCGGGTGCTTCCAGTTAAGTTTTTGCAGCGGCAGCAGCAGCACAAACCTAATCAATATGCACAGCCTCACTCTTCTAAAACCTCCTGCCCCCAAACAGAAACAGCCGGTCCCTCTCCATGGGCGGGGGGGAGGGGGGCGAGGAGCGCGGGGGGTAAGGGGGGTGCGCGCAGAAAGCGGGGGGAAGGGGGGTGCGCGCAGAAAGCACACCCAAAGGAGGTGATTTCGGAGGCAAAATAGGTCTTTGTGGCTCCAGCATCCTCTTTTAAGTCCCAGCTACCAGCCCGAAAGTCCGCGCAGGCACCAACCCCTAGCTTCTAGCTAGCCCTCCTCCGGCCTGGGCCTGCCTGCCAGAGGTGCCTGGAGAGCCGGCCGCGCAGTTTTCCAACTCCACCCCGGCCGCCCGCCCCCCGCGGCCTCACTCCAAGGCCCTCGATTTCCAGCCCCTTGGTGGGAGCTCTTTGAGGAAGGGCAAGTGATGCTTGGTGGCTCAGAGCAGACGTGCCTGGCTGCTCTGCTGGAATGAGTTGCTGGGTTGGGGTGGGGGTGGTCACGGAGAGGAAGACCCTGGACTAGGGGCAGCTAAGCCCTCGGTATTAGTGACCCTCACTCCCACCCCCACCCCTGACCCTCGCCTCAATGAAGAGAGGAGGCGGGAGGGCGGGCGGCGGCAGCTTTGCGGCCGGGATGAGATTGAGAGCGAGCCTGAGGCCGCCGCAGGTGCCCCAAAGGGACCGCACAGGTGGGCGCAGCCTGGGAAGGTCAGTGAGGCCAGAGCTGAGAGTTGGCGGGGCCCGGGGTGTGAGGGGGTCGGGGTGACCACGCGCGCTGGCCCGGCCGAGGGGCGCTCGGCGAGAGGGTCATCTCGACGACAGGGTTACCAGCCTCCAAGGAAACACGCACGGCCTCCCCCTTAGGCGGCTGGGCTGGAGGGGCTACCGGGGCTGCCAGACCGAGAAACTTGATGCAAAACACACAGGCTCCCCGCGCCAGGACGTATGCCCGCGCTCGCGGCCCGGCTCCAGCGCCTCCGGGATCACCCACAGTCCTCCCCCCACCCCCCTGCACCCCGCAAAGCCCCAGCGAGCCCTCGGGTCCCCGCGGGTAATTACCTCTCCCGGAGGCGGAGTGGGGGGCGGCAGCAGCAGCAGACACTTTGAGCCCGACTTTCCGGCGTTCCCGGGGAGCGTGTGCGCGCCGAGCAGAGCCGTGACCTGCTATTTATAGAGCGGAGCCGGCTCCCGGGGCTGCGAACCCGGAGGCTGCGGGCGGCGCGGGGCGCGGGGCGCGGGCCGCGGCTTCCAGAGGCTGCGAGGCTCCCGCCACTCCCTCGGGCTCCCGCTCTCGCCGCGCTCCCCGCTCGCTCCCCGCCCGCCCCGCCGCGCGCGCCCCAGCGAAGTTGTCACCGGCGCGGCCGCCTCTCCCGCGGCTCACACGCCCCCTGGCACAGTCGCTACTTTCTCCCCTACCCCCACCCGCCCGGTTCCCTTCCTCCCCGCTGCACGTTCCTAGCGGTCAATGTCACCGGCGGCCGAGAAGAGGCAGCTCGTCCCCCGCTCCCGATGGAGTGGAGTTGGCGCCCCAGCCGCCTGGCCGAAATGACCCAAACACGCTTCCTCCGTGCGCTGACCGCACTCCCCTGGCCCTGTGCTAGGTCCTCCGCGTGCGGGGAAGGGGGCCCGGTCCCGGGTGGGAGAGCCCCGCTGCGGAGTGGCGGCGAGGGGTGACCCGAGACCCCGCTCTGCGGCCGGGGCGGGGAAAACCACGGGGTTCTGTGCCGGGCGGGAGGAGGGCACAGGCGGCGTTAGACCCGGAGGGGGTTGAGGCCGGGGTGGAGGGGAGCGATGACCCCAGTTCCTCGGTCCTCTGCCTGCCACCACCCTGGGACACGTCTCCCAGCCGCTCCTTCTCCGCGGGGATAAGTCTGGAGGGAAAGACCTGGCGCCGGCTCAGCGCAGCCCACGGCCACCCACCGCCATCCCCAGGTCCCGGCTGCTGACTGGGGCCCAGCCAATCCCAACAAGCGTGTGCGCCTTTGGCAGCCCGAGTGCGTGGGACAAATTGCACCCTGCGTGTTTAGAGTGTCAGGAAAACGGGGTACGTAATCACACAGTCTGAATGGAGGCTCAAACTCCCCCACTTCCTCGCAAACAGCCCACAGAGGAAGGCAAGCAGCCTGATTATTCCCGGCTCTAGGGTGTGGGGCAAATGAGCGTCCCCATCTGCGCCTTACAGGTGCCACCTGGCGGTTCTCTTGGAGAGGTTTTAACTGGGCGGCTCAAAGATCATGCAGGGCGCCAGTCCACACAGGCACCCTCAGCCTTTCCCTCCCTAAGGGCTTCTGGAAATTCATATTTTAAATAAAGGGGTGATCTTGCTAGTAGACACGGGCTACCTTTGCCAGGCAGAGAGATTGGAATCTCCAAATGAGGATGGTGAAGTCGATTTGGGTTAAGTCTGTATTGACAGTTACCAAAATAGGAAGCTGTAGCTGTCCCCAGCTGTCACCCCTGCTGTCACTTCCTGGATCTAGGCATCCATTCCCTCCAAACATCTAACTGCCACCAGGTTAGAAGCTTTATCAATGAGGGCAGAGACTTTGGTGTTTTTTTTGTTGTTTTCCCCTCAGTCTTCCTCAGAGATTGGAACAATGCCTAACATGCTGTAGTTGCCATAAATGTTTATAGAACGAATTAACAAACACTATGGGCCGGTGACTGTGCTTGTCCCATTTTCTCCCCTAGTTCCTGAAGCCCTTCTTTTTCCTTCTCTTCGGGCTGTTTCTGCTGTGCTCAGCCACCATCGCAGGTGAGCTACATGGAGAGAAGGAGGGTGAGTGACAAACAGTCCCTGCAGGACTGTGGGCAGATGGCTCCAACTTGAGAAGCCCCTTGGGCAGATGTCTCCTCCATGGGGCAGGGCTGATGTACCCATTTTGGAAAAACACCCATAAAACTTGGGGCTTGAAACAATGGATAAATCCTGTTTGTAGAAGTCTATCAAGATTATACAACTTTCTCATTGGGCAAGACTTTCAGAAGTTATATTTATTTTATTGATTTCAAAAAGGAAGGGAGATAGAGAAACATCAATGATGAGAGAGAATCACTGATCAGCTCCCTCCTGCACACCCCACACTGGGTATTAAGCCCTCAACCAGGCATGTGCCCTAACCAGGAATTGAACCATGACCTCCTGGTTCATAGGTTGACACTCAACCACAGAGCCACGCTGGCTGGGCTGTTTCAGCCTTTTCTTAAAAATATAAGATTGAAAGAATATTAGAACATCACAGCCCTAGCTGGTTTGGCTCAGTGGATAGAGCCTCGGCTTGAGGACTAAAGAGTTCCATTCCAGTCAAGGGCACATGCCCGGGTTTCAGGCTCGATCCCCAGTAGGGGGTGTGCGGAAGGTAGCCAATCAATGATTCTCTCTCATCATTGATGTTTCTATCTCTCTCTCCCTCTCCCTTCCTCTCTGAAATCAATAAAAGTATATTTTAAAATTAATTTTAAAAATTGTGGGGTTTTTTTAAGAGAATATCACGGTGCCAGACCTTTGTCACTATATTGAAAAGTTGTTTAGCATATCTGTCCTCTTTGTGTGAGTGTGTGTGTGTGTGTGTGTTTATAAAGACTGCCACAGTGCTGTAATAAGCCATTTCTTCTAAAAGACAGAGGTATAAAAGATACAGCTACTGTCCTAACACTCAACATGAGATACCCAGAAAACCCCCTTAAAATTAAAATCCAGACATCATGCTGATCAAGACCTTTTCTAGGGATGCTGAGGAAAATGTGATGTGCCTATGTGTATCATCTAGGAAGTTTAAATTCGGGAGGTGGTGGTGAATAAGAGGGAGGGAAGGATATGAATCAGATGCATGTACCGCATGGTATTTTAAAAATCCATCTATCACCTGGTGTTTACCTTTTTTTCCTTATTTGGCAGAGTTTTCCTCGAATAAGCCTAGAGGATTCAGATGTTTCAATGGTTTATTAAACTCATTCAGCATCCATTTTTACAAACCTTAAGCTTTTAGTCATGTGTGCCCCCAGCACATAACTCCATTTGCTAAAGAAGGACGAAATATTTTTCATTTCCTTCTGAAATATCTTTGTAGGGCCAGAAGCCAAAGGTGATGCCCACTAGTTACCTTGCTGTCTAAAGCACTAAAATCAAGCCAGGATCTGCAGCACTGGCGTTGCACCCTCCTTGTTAGTGACATAGCTCATACTTTCTCATTGTAGAGTCATTGTTCCTGGAGAGTTTTATTTCAGGTGACAGTGCTATGGCATAAGGAGGTCTCAACATTTTTATGATCCTTCACTACTAAAAATCTCTTCTAAAATATAGCACCAAGTATGACATAGGCACTTCTTTATTCCACAGTTGTTCGTTTATATTAACAGTAACTTTGTAGATCAAGTCATTGCTTTCATCCCAGTTTTTAAGAATTTAATATTGGAAAAATTAAGCTTTGATATGCATACCTTAAGATTACCACTTGCTTGTATATGTGTGTATTCATATGAATGGGAGATGTTCTTAGTAAACTGAAGAAAGAGGGAGGAATTATTGTATAGGTACCTACCTGGCTGTCCCTAGAATTCAAGAACAGGAATGCAGCTGGGTATCGGTGACAACTTGAAGACAGGGACATGCCATTGGACTTTATCTCTCCCTTTCCCCACTACAATCACTGCTCTGTCCTTTCTCTCTCCCACCTCTTGCCCTCACTCTCGCTCACTCCCATACAGACTGTCTGCTTCTCTACTGTGCATTGAGTTGCATGGTTACTAACAGCACAGCTCTTGAACTTCATAATCTATGGGCCAGTTCCAAATTTTCAAAGATACCAGAGCTGTCGAACGTCTGTCCAGACAACCAGGAAATGGAAATGAAGCTGTATTCTCATAGCAGCTCCTGTCATAAGCAGGTGGGTAGTGGTAGTACACTGAGGCAGGGGGGAAGGGATAAAAATGCCCAGAATGTGGGGAGGAGGATAGGTCATTCCTGACCACTAGTGTCTCCTAATCCTTGTTCTGTGAATACCAGTACGAAAGGCAGAGGGGAAGGGAGGAGAAACCTAAGGAGCGATGATGTCTGTGTGTGTGAGCCCAGGTGCATGTTTAAATGAGGTCTGAGGTAGAATGCCCCTGGCTGAGGGTGGTGCCCTGAGATGTCTTGTCCCAGCCCAAGTAACAAGATGATTTTCTGATCTCTCAGCATGGGACTGGATGAGCATGAAGAAGGAATCAAGTATTTCACAGTTTATTTTAGCTTCATTTTTCATGGCAAACTAAATAAGAGATTTTTTTAAGGTAAGGAAATGAGGGTGATACCATTTATATTTATTGAAGATAAACATTCTGTTCTCATTTACATAATAGTTACATGTCTAAAATGTATATAAATTATATATTTGAAAGTGAATCATTTTCTAAAATAATAGGGTTGTGAATCTTAACATTTTTGTAGTCATCAACCCTTTGAGAATTTGAAGAGAGCTATGGACTCTCCCCAGAAAAAAATATACGAGCAGATGCACATACATTTATGGTAGGATAATATATATGACATATTTACTTCAGATCTGGAACTTCAACATCATGTTTCTTTTGTCTTCTCAAATCACCCCCACTTGAGCAAGTGGAACAAGGACTATAGATTCTTGAACAAAAGATTCAAAATGCTAAGTAGGTTAAAGCCAAAACTTTGGTGGGAGCAGAGGTGCCGGAGCATATGTGAACCTGGGGAACGGGTTTCCTCCTACCACCCCTGCCCAGAATGAGACATAAATGAACTATGGGTAAGAAGACAAAGCCCTTAGAAGTACAGGAGAAAATTGCAATGTCAGGAAGGATGTTGTATTTGTTTGCTAGGACTATCAGAACAAAATACCATAGACTGGCTGGCATAAACCAGAAATGTATTCCTCACAGTTCTAGAGACTGGACGTCCTTTATCTACAACTCAAAATTTGTCCCAGAGCTATTTGTCAACACCTGTGAAAACTAACACACTTCTGAAGAATCTGGCTAACGTCTGTGCCATGGAAGAAGAAATTTTTCCAGAGAGCTTGGAATGGGAACTCTCACAAACCCACTTCCTCTAACTCCCCATTTATCTTTCCAGTTCTCTTTCCTAATCAATCTAACAAGCATTCATTGAGTACCTACTATTTACCAGGAATTGTGCTGAAATCTGGGAATAAAAAGGTGAAGGCAGCATTAACTTTATCTTCAGAGAGCACATCATTTAGAGTTGATTTTCCTAAACATATCATTTATTATTTAGTTACTACTCAATTTACTTCAACATTACATTTAATGAATGTCTAGAACACACAAGGTATAGGGGTGTGGCAACAGAGGGATACGCATGTAATTTAGTTGACGGCATTAGACAAGTATACAAACAGGTACAAAACAAAGAGAGAGATTAAGGGATAGTGCCATGAAAATTAGGAGACAGGAGAAATCAAACCTAATGTGAAGGATCAGAAAAAATCTTCATGAAGGAGGTGATATTTTATATTGAGGGATTTCAGGGGACATACTGGCACAAATTTCACATGGAGGCATTTCAGCACAGAGATGAGTGAGATCTGCCTGGTGAAAACTCATCCTTCAGGTCTGATTCAAACATCACCTACCATCTATTCAGTCCTCTTTTGTGCTTCCCCAGTATTGTGAACCTGGCTCAGTTATACCACTTACTGTATTGGATCTGTTTACTCTTGTGTCTCCTTCTTTGGGTCACAGAATCCTCCTGAGCTTTACTTAGTTTTGTGTAACAGATGTGAAGGTTCCAGAAAAGTCTGAGAGCTTGGAGCCTAGGGAATTATACATTTATTTATTTTTAAATCAAATTATATATAAGTTGTAGCTTTCATCACACTTGCTGAAAAATCTATTAGTCAGTTCTTAGGGTCCACTTTACCTCTTTTGGACCTTCTGCTTGGATGGGGGTTGACTCAGTCCTGAGGCATCTTCTGACCCTGGATTTTCTCAGCACTCCTGTATTTCCTTCAAGGTCATCAGGAACTGTGGAGCCTCACATGGAACAAGAAGTTCATGGAAGTCATGGCCCACCCATCTCGATAGAACCTTCCTCTGCCAATGTTCTCTAAGACGTACCAAACTAAATGTGGGACTTCTCTGAGACATGCCATGTTTGGGGTTCTTTGGAAGGTATCTCAGTGTATCTACTCTCTCCCCTTGAAGACTAACCTCTAAGGAGGAAGAAGGACAATCACATCTATATTCCTATTCTTTTCTCATTTCCTGCCCTTTCTCCCCTCTCCACTTTTTACTTCCCTACCTATCACCAAGACTCCTATAGCATATCCTCCTTGTTCTCTGTGGCAACTGTGCTTCCCTTTCTTGGGGAAATAATGCCAGAGAAGGTACAGGGAAAGAATTTGAGTTACCACGAGGAGAAAATTTATCTAGGTTATTTCCAAAGTACAGTGGGGCCTTGACTTACGAGTTTAATTCATTCTGAGACCGAGCTCATTAAGGAGCTCATTAAGGAGCTCGTTAACTCAAATTACTCTATCAACTCAATGCAAAAAATTGGCCGAGAGACAGCTGGTATCTCAAAAAACTCGTTAGTCAGGACACTTGTAAGTCAAGGCCCCACTGTATTATTATCCCATGTTACACAACGACTGTGTGTGTGTGTGTGTGTGTGTGTGTGTGTAATTATTAACTTTGTGAAGACTTTTGAAATTCCAGAGAAACTTCTTATAATATACACTACAGCAGTGGTCGGCAAACTGTGGCTCGCGAGCCACATGCGGCTCTTTGGCCCCTTAAGTGTGGCCGTGAAGTTTCAGTCGCACTGTTCATGAGCGCCCCACGTGGTATTTTGTGGAAAAGCCACACTCAAGGGGCCGCAGTTTGCCGACCACTGCACTAGAGTATTGATTTCTACAACATATCCAGAAAAATATAAAGTTACAGATATTATTCTTTGTAAATAGAATATAAGCGTCTCACACAGAATGCATTGCAATGTTCTCTAAAGTGAAAGCTGAGAAATCATTATAGATAGCTCAAAAAGGTTCTTCCTTTGAAACACAGCACTTACGGGCAAATAGGATCATTTTAAACCTTAGGAAAAGGTTGAGAAAATTCATCATTGTGAAAAGACAACCATTTTATTTGGTCTAAAATGAAGTAACATTTTATAGGACTGAATTTCAGTTTCATGAAAGTTATAATGAAAAAAAATGAGTGACTCAGTTTATGCTTTCTTTAATAGAAAAATAAAAACCTCCCTGTCTGAGTTACCCTTTTCTGGTTTTGTAAGCAACAGCTCTAAGAATAGACTCCAGTGCTTTTTAAAAACCTTGATGGGAAGAGTACTCAGGAAGGAGGGGGGCCAGGGGACAGGTGAATGCCACAGTTTTAAACCTGTGAACATTTTTATCAAGTTCTCCAAATGTAGGATTAACTTGAACCATGTGGTCAGATTGATTTTTATTTGGGGGGAAAAATGTACCCTGGGTGGGTTTTTGTAGTGGTAAAGTCAAAAAGAATGCTTTTCTACAATGGGTTGTTCAAAATAATGAGGAAGCAAACAGCTCTACATAATAATGAAAATGGATGTCTTTGCTGGAGGCCCTGTTCAGTCTCTGAGGAGGACAGTGTTTCCTGGAGGCAGGTTTTAAATTAGGGGTTAGAAGTGATGAATGAGAGAGAAACTGGAGCTGTCTCCTGTTGGATCTCAAAAGCCTTTGGGGCAACTGAACTTGAGGCCCGGGGCCTGTTCAAAGGCATGTCTCTTTTAAGGATGCAAAATGCTCCTTGCATCATGTTGACAGACCAAGTAGCATCCCCTCTCCACCCCATTGTGTCCTGATTCCAACATCCCAGCTACCCCACACAAATCACCTGTTTGGCTTGCTTGTTCTTCCTTCATTGTCATTCCTTTCTGTGCCCACCACTCGTTTGTGAAGTGTAGTTAGACACAATAGCAGGATCTGAGCTGAGCCGTGGTGACGTTGTTCCCTCCCAGGGTGGGTCAGGAGGAGAGGCAACAGGGTGGAGAAGCCAGCCTGTAGCTGGAACCAGAAGATGATCGATTGAGGGGATTCAAAACAAATTGGTAGAACACATAAGCATTCTTTGGATCAAGAAAATACTGGACTTCCAAAAATCAAAAGAGATACCAGCTCCAACTATTCCTAATTGTCTGTCACAAGGAAGTGTGGTCCCTGAAGGCTGAAAACACCACACACATTTGGTGGTTAGTTACAAGAAACAGAGATACAATGGGAAGACATGAAATACTAAAAATCTGTGTGGATGGCCCAGCTGGTGGGTTCCCTCTCTCGTTGCTCTCTGCCAAAGAAGCTGATGGCATTGCTGCTACCGGGGCCTGGTCACCTTATACAGGAGAGCTATGAGTGCAGGGATGAGGAAAATGGGGGGGACACTGCCTTTCAGAACCACAGTTTGGCTCTCCTCTGAATCCCTCCCTGTGATCATGAATACTTCTCAGCAACTTTCATTGTCTGTGCTTCTTTTTGGAGGTTCCCCTTTCTGCTCCTACCACTGACTGAACGATCTCCATTGTCCACAGTTCAGTTTGCAAAGGATAGCATAAAAGTGACCGAGGCAATGAATCCCTCATATTAAGAGAGCCTCTTGCAGCAGGCTAGCTCATGTGTTGCCCGTCCACACATGGTTAGGCTAGCCTCAGACCAGGTGTCCCCACTTCTCTAGTAAGTGTCAAGGATGGCCTAACAGGTTTCTAGCAGCAGAGAACTGTGAGCTGGAGAGTTCAGCTTGAGAGAGCTACTGGGCACCGGGCTAGAAAAGGTCCTCAATGAAACAAATGCACATTCTAATACAAAAGAGAGTAGCATGTGGTGAAAACATACACACATCCAGTGAAATATGTTTCCTCTAAAGGTCACGACAACAAAGACAGAGGTTCAAGTACTTGTCACCACTTCAGCCCACACTTACAGATGGGGTTAAACCAGGAAGTCAAATCTCTGACTGTTCAGGTCAAATTCCTGATGTGTGATTCATTGGTGAGCTTTGTCTTCCTACAATAAGGGATGCACTGCCCAGTTTTTGTTCTGCTTTTCATCATAAAGCATGCAGTTGTGGCTTTTATTAGTTCCCAAAGAGAAGGCATACCATGTGAAATAGGAAACCACAGCCTGATGGTCCCTTGATAATCTATAATCCAGAGCAGCCACAGTTTATTTATACAATTATTGATGAAAGGCTAAATTTTTATTATGCACAAACCAATGTAAACTGTTCTTAAAGGAATGAAGAAGAAAAGTCATCTCTTCTTGCACAAGTACACAATTACATGGTTTTCAGCAATCTCTCAATGTTTCTTTGAAATTCCCTTGGAACGTAGCTATTTTTATATTACCTACTAGAGGCCTGGTGCACAGATTCGTGCACCAGTGGGGTCCCCTTGGCCTGGCCTGTGCCCTCTCACAATCTGGGACCCCTTAGGGGATGTTGGACTGCCAGTTTCGGCCCGATCCCTGCAGGCCAGGCCAAGGGACCCCACTGGTGCACAAATCCATGCACTGGGCCTCTAATATGCATATAATATCTTTGATTAATCTCTCCCATCCTTCTCCCTCCCTGCTTCCCTCTGAGATTTATCAGTCTATTCCATGTTTCCATGCCTGTACGTTGAGTGTCTGCCCCCTGGTGGTCAGTGCGGGTCATAGCTACTGATCGAATGGTCGAACAGTTGCTTAGGCTTTTATATATAGACTAGAGGCTTGGTGAACGAAATTCGTGCACTTGCGGGGGGGGCATCCCTCAGCCTGGCCTGCACCCTTTCACAGTCCGGGAGCCCTTGGGGGGCGTGCGACTGACAGCTTAGGCCCACTCCCTGCCTAAGCCCACAGTTGGACATCCTTAGTGCTTCCACAGAGGCAGGAGAGGTTCCCGCCACCGCCACTTCACTCACCAGTCATGAGCCCAGCTTCCGGCTGAGCGGCGCTCTCCCTATGGGAGTGAACTGATCACCGGGGATACCTCCTGCGTTGAGCATCTGCCCCCTGGTGGTAAGTGCACATCATAGTGACTGGTCGTTCAGTCAATTTGCATATTAGGCTTTTATTATATAGGATAGGTAGATTCTCTCCCCCGCTAACCCCAGGAATTTGAAGAATAAAATTATAGTCAAATTCTGACTTGCTTCTATCTCATTGTCAGACAATGCCCCCTCATTAAAATGGCTCGCTGGTGCAAGAGGCAGGGACTGGCAACCAGCACACCCACATTTCCATCAAACTTTCTGAGCTACTCAAGTGAATGTGTTCCACTCAGACTCTCTGGCAATAGCACCCAAATCAACCTGATCTAAAATTATGCTTTTCTCCTTTTGGTCTGATACCCCAAGAATTCATTCCCACACATATTGCAGGTTTTTACCATCATAAATGAGTAAAATCGTGTGCTTCTTCTTGTTTAACCTTTTTCCCTCTAGCTTCAACTCTGTGTTTGCCTCCACACCAGTGTGCTGGGAACTGATTCCAGTTATGGCTCTAAAGGCCATGCTGTAGCATGGGGCACATGGAGGACTGGCACTTCCTGCTGCCTTCACTACCTCAGTGAAGCCATCACAGGGCCCCCTGGCAAGAAAGGAACAGCTTCATAGGAAATAAGCTTGCTTCTGCTTTCAAGGTAGAATTGGGGCTTTTAAGATATTCCTAGACATAGAAGTCTACCAAATTCCCTATTTCGGTTTTCCTGTTCCCTTTCTTTCCAATAAAAGATCCATTGTTCACTTAAGAGATGAAATGTCTATAGGTCCTCACTGCATTCCAATTCAGAGACGAAGAATCGGGCTCTGGTTCTGCCAACAGCTACAAGAGAGTCCTGCAGGCAGCCATGGAAGTTCCCTGATTCTCTGATCGGACCTTAAGCAAAACTTTTAAACAGCATTTGATCATTTTTCCTTGAAGTTCTCTGGATCTGATAGAAAAATCCACCCAACATCCCCATCACAGTCCTTGAATTCCTTATTGTGACCATAAGTGATAGCCTTCTTATTCTAAACAACCCAGGTGATGATTTAAGTGAATAAATCAACAGGAGCTACCTGTGTCTATTTTTTTGATACTAGCAGAACCTTAACTGTCTTCAGTTCAAACTAGTGAGCTAACCAATTGTGGAATCTCATTACTTTTAGTCTGCTACTTGTGACCAATATAGCCAATAGGTACCTTGTGAAGGTTCAGTGATAGAGAGCAAAACCTACCCCAGATTGTGTGAGCGGGAAGGAATTTGTTTTCCGGGGTATTCAATGGCTTACCATATTGTTTGTAAACTGAAGAGACTATGGTCTGATTTTCTAGGGGTGGTGGTGGGGGGAACCATAAGTCAAAACACACAAGTGCTGTTGCCCTGGCCTCAATCAGGAAGGTGCCCAATGAATCAAGGAGTCATGCTGACAACTGCTAGCTCAGGATCAAAGCACTTCCACTGCAATCCATGCCACCAAAAATCAGAGCTTTGTGCCATGTTTCCCTCCACTCTTCTTTCAATTCTGGATTTAAGTCTTACGTTAAAGTATCTAGTTGGCAGAACAAAAATCACATCCAGAAATATGAACAATATCAATGTTAGGTCACCAGCTTCTGCAGTGCAGGAAGCCACACTGGAAAGAGGAGGGAATTGATTTTGAGCCAGCCAGTCTACACTGCCATCACAGTCCTCTCCCAGGGTGGGGTAGGGTGGGCGTGTTCTGTGATGGAGCTCGGCTGCCTCCTGACATGATTTTCTTTTTTTTTTTTTTAATTTTTTTTTTTATTGCTTAAAGTATTACAAAGGGTATTACATATGTGTCCATTTTATCCCCCCGCCCTAAACAGTCCCCCAGCCTCCCCTATCCCCCAGTGTCTTATGTCCATTGGTTATGCTTATATGCATGCATACAAGTCCTTTAGTTGATCTCTTACCCCCCTACCTCCTGCCCCCCAACCCTCCCCGGCCTTCCTGCTGCAGTTTGACAATCTGTTTGAGGCAGCTCTGCCTCTGTATCTATTATTGTTCAAAAGTTTATAATGGTCTCTATTATCCATGAATGAGTGAGATCATGTGGTATGTTTCTTTCATTGACTGGCTTATTCCTGACATGATTTTCTGATGCCAACCTGCATGTATTGCCACAATTCTGTCCACTGACAACCTAGATTGTCCATCTCCATCTATTAGACAAATATTATACAGCCAGGATTTTGAATTAAAACTCCTCCTCGATGTGAAATACTTTCCTGGAGTATTGTTACCTGCTTCTTTTTGTCATACTCTTTACATGCAGTTTGTTTCCTTATTGGGCTGACCTTTTCCAATCTCCACTGCTGTCTTCTTCATAGAGTTTGCTCTATGGAAGGATCTATGAGCCATCAATATAGCCAATCACAATGCAATCAACTTGGGACACAATGCATCAAATATCAATGTACATTGATAGAGACATTTTAATGTCATCAATCTAAATAGATTTCTATTCCAAATTTTCAAAGAGATCCATACTGTCTCTTACAAACTTACTAACAATAATATTAATATTTACCAAGTTCTCATCTGCCAGAGCTAACCAGCAGCCTCTGAACGACAGATGAACAGATTACTCTGACAGTTTCACTGTGGGGAGCGGGCTAAGGGGCTTGCCTTGCTCAAGGGTCCAAGCAGCCTCAATTGCCTGCCTCATTAGGCTTTTATTGGAATTTTTATCTTTAGGTACAATCAGTAGGGTGAGTAATCTTGGGACATGTGTTTACATTGTCCTCTAGGCAAGGGCATCCAGGAACTAAGCATAAGGATTCCAGTAAACACCCAGGGGTCTGCACATGCACAGACTTGTTTGGAAAGGTCAAGGAATAATTAGGGGTGCTGTCTTTGACACTCCCCTAAATTTCCTCAAAGTCAGAATTCCAATAAACAGGGCAGGCAGCTTTCCACACACTTCCCTTTTCTCAAAATGTCCTCCTTATAAACTTTCCAACCAAGTCTCATGCTTCCCCACACACATCTAGGAACTAAATAATATCTTGATTTTTCTTTTTAACTCAGGTACACATACAAGACAGTATAATTTTTCTGATTCAAATATTTCCTCTCATTCCCAAGAGAATATTAATTATCCTATCAGTCATCCTCCGTTAATCAGATTTACTCTAATTACCTCTTCTCTTTTCTTTCAAAATCCTTGACTCTGGAGGCTTTATGTTTGAACTTAAGTTTGTTTGTTTAAAGAATGTAGTACAAAATAAGTAATGTAGCTCTTTCTGCACATAATTAGATTTCATTTTTCAATCAGTAAATCACATAAGGATCACATTTACCTCACTGCCCCATGACCTTTCTATACTTGTCATAGCAGAATCTAAAAACTCTTGATAATGGTAGCTGTGACCACCTACGTTGAATCTTCCTAATAGCTGGTCCATAACAGCGTTTTATTCCTAATATTGTACACAGTTTACATCTAATTGAATATACAATAGGGAGGAAGCTCTGTTTTACTTCTATTTGAGATTATTGTTGTATCGTTAACTTGTGCCACCAATAAATAGGTATTTTGTTCTAAAATAACCATTATATATTTTTTGAGATTAGGTATCCAGCATATAGTTCCAAGGTTTCTATCTTTGATGAGCTAGGAAATTGGTTTTGTGTAACTGTGTCTGACACGTCTGATTCTAAAAATAAATTCTGGATGGCTCCCAGGTTAGCTTTCTGAAATTACATAATTTTCACAAGTTATTAATATCATTCAGGATTTCTCTTTCCATGCTGTTTTTAAAATGAACACATTGTCTCCCCAACATTCACCATAATCCCAAGTCATTCTTTTTCTTTGAAAGAGGTCCTGACTAGGAGAGGTATTAACTGATTCTGTCTTTCTGACCAGCAGTAATAATAATAAAAAAAAAATGGGGGCTCTCACAAGCTTGACTCCCAAACCTGCCTGCCCCATGTATTTTCAAACCTTGAAAAACAGACATTTCTATTTTTTCTGAATTCCCTTTTTATGTGTTGACACACAGTCTTTTTCAATACAGAAGCAAAGGATATGGAGGACTCGATACTCCCAGTGTTTACATCCAGGTCTGCACATGGTTAACACAGCGTGCCACAGCAGGCAAAATCGATGGCTTCAGTTCTCTGCAGCCTGTCTTCCTGATCGATGGATTATTGCAGCTGGGCTAATTATGCAGCGATTTATATCGATTGTTTAAAGCAGCAGTGGTGAATCCTAGTGACTAAACTTGCCATTGTAAGATTTGCTTCTTCTTGGACTGTACAAACTCAAGATAATTCAAACACCTCGAGAATGTACATAGTAATTTGGAGAAGGCCCATAATCCCATGTGATCTAAAGAAACCAGAAAGGGAATTGAGCTTTCTAAGCACGTACATGTGGCTTTAAAATGTGACTTAGAGACTAAGGTGGAAGTGACAAAATCTTTTCTTACCAATTTTCAATTATTATCCTATCTTTTTATCCTTTTAAAATAAAAGCAAGCACAGAAAATAGGGTGGTGAAGGTCGGGGGCGGGGGGGGTGGAGGGGGCCACGGGGATGGGCTAGAAGTGGTCAATGGGGGGAAAAGGGGGACATATGTAATACTTTCAACAATAAAGATTAGAAATAAAAATAAAATAAAAGTAAGTGCAGAGATTATCCATGCACTGGATTTTATATATGAGCAAGCTGGGTCAGCCGATATCATTGTGCTTATAGAGTTGACTTAATATCAAATAAACCTTAAGCCACTTTTTTCACATTGAGAAAATGAAGACCCAAGGCTCTAATTATTTACATATAAGAGTCAGTTTTGAATGATTTCTCTGTTTTTGAAGAAGCTGTCCTTTTCATTGCAGGAGGAAAATTTTCACACATGAGGGTAGTGTGCTTTACGACTATAGTTCATAGTGACTGTACTGTGGTCATATAGTTGTGTGTGTGTGTGTGTGTGTGTGTGTGTATACAAATTGCTAACTAAAGCCAATGAAGTTTTAAGCCACCAATAGTTTTTTAGATGGAAAACATGATAAAGGACTATTGACTGGCAAGTTGTAGGTGACTGCAGTTGCTCTTGAATTATTGAAAATAGGCAATGCTCCACTTGCTCTTTACTTAAAATAAATGAAGTTCTTCTGACTCATGAAACCTGCAATAAAAAAATCAAAATCTTTTATTGCCATCTCAGGAGCAATGTCTCTCAAAAGACACTGTGCCCGATGCTTTAACTGAGCAAAACAAGGGATAGCAATTTTTTTATTATTATTATTTTAAATATATTTTTTATTGATTTCAGAGAGGAAGGGAGATAGAGAGATAGAAACATCAATAATGAGAGTATCATTGATTGGCTGCCTCCTCCACACCCCCTACTGGGGGGCGGGATCAAGCCCACAACCCAGGCATGTGCCTTTGGCTGGAATCAAACCTGAGATAGGCCAACGCTCTATCCACTGAGCCAAACTGGTTAGGGCAGGGATAGCAATTTTTAATCATAGCATACAAGGCTTTCTAAAAACATTGTGACTTTGGGACATTAACACATTAAGCGCCCAGCCTGTTTTCTCTTCCGAACAGAAAGTATAGTGTCAGTCACCGGTGACTGACTGGGCGCTTAACATGTTAAAAAGCCTGTTCACTAACACGACACTAAAACAAAAGAAACCTAAGTGAAAATGTCAATTTAAATATTTCAAAGGAATTCATTTAATGGTGTATAAATGAGAGAAAATGAGTTGCATGTCTTTTTTAAGAAAAAAATTATTTAAATATATCTATATTTCTTGTACATTCTTTATTTCTGTTATATTTACCTAAATATGTGAATGTGAAGTTTTTCTTTTTACATAATTGAAATTACTACTGGAACGAAATATGGTTTGCTTAAGTAATATAAGGTCTAAGTGCGAAATTTTGATGACAATAATAGAACAGGTATTTCATAAACAAGGAAAAATAAGGTATTTTTACTCATTGAGTCACCACTGGGACTGGGAATTTCAGGATGATCTACCAGGTAAGCGAAAGTACAGTTCACCACTGAATTATTCTGTGGTACTTTCAAAATATTTTTTCTAATTACAGAAGTATGAACACTCATTTAGAAAATTCAGGAAAGTATTTTTCAATTAAAAATGTCTATCATAACCTACCCAGAGATATTTACTATGAATATTGTCATGGATTTTATTCCAATATTAAGTGGTCAAGAGCATGGGATATAGGGTTATTTCAAATTGCTACTCTACCACTTACACACTTTGAGAATTTGCACAAGTAATTTTACTGCTTTGTGATTCAATTTCTATGATCTATATCAATAAAATGGGCATAATAATAGACATAATTCATGAAGTCATTGAAAAGTTTAATTGAGGCAATACATATAAAGTGCTTAGGAAAAGTTCTTGGTACATGGAAAGAGTATTATATGTAATAGTTTTAATTATTATAGTTAAGGTTTTCCCTTTTATATATTTTCTTTTGTATATTGATGATCTATTATGTTTTGGGGGGCTCACCAACTTAAAAACAGATTCATAAATCTTCTGGAAAATATGAACAAAAATTTTAAAATAAAATTACACATGTTACATTATCAGATATAACCACTGTTAATATTGGGGTTTAAAATTTTAAAACTATCTCTGACCATATGATAGACCCCAAATACTTGGGGCAGGACTGAGGATCAGCCATAGTTATTTGCTCCGCCCTGTTGATTCCCCGAGACCCCACTCCACCCAAGCTGTGTGCAGAGGCTTTTGCATATGAATGACCTGGCCCTTTGCAATCTAAAATTACCTAACAAACTGCAGCTGGGTCAGAGAGATCCAGAACATCCAAAAGAAGGTCCCATTGCATTGCTTCACAGCTGGGCCTTTTCTGGGCACTTCCAAACCCCAAACAAAGAAGAGGAATCTGCAGATCTCTCCGTACCTCCTGCTGGGTAGCCTCAGGCAGAGGCTAAATTAGCACCTCCTTAGAGATCCAAGAGACAGTGTACCCAGTGGTCAGAGTGGGGCCATCCAGATTACAACTCCTCAGATCCATAAGGGAAACACTCAGGGGGCAGACTCAGTGAGCACCAAAGCCCCACTGAAGCAAGTCTTGCCCCATAAGGGTGTCTTCAGCACAGAAGTTCTCCCACCATAGACACAGCTGATTCTCACAGCCTATTGGCCTGGAGGTCAATTCCTCCCAGTGATACCTACAACAATCGAGGCTTAACTACAACAAGACTATGCACAAAGCCCCCAAAGGGGTACACCAAGAGTGTCCACCTCAGGTAATTGGGGAGGCTGAGCCACTGGGCCCTATAGGGCACCTCGCACAGAAAGCCACTCTATCAACACAGGGAAGCAGCCAAAATGAGGAGACAAAAAAACAGGTCACAAATGACAGAAATGGAGGAAAGCAAACTACTGGATATAGAGTTCAAAACCACGGTTTTAAGGTTACTCAAGAATCTTCTAGAAACCACCAATAAATTTAGTGAGACCCTCCATAAATCTAGTGAGACCCTCGAGGATATGAAAAAGGACCAACTAGAAATTAAGTATACACTGACTGAAATAAAGAATATTATACAGAGATCCAACAGCAGACAAGAGGATCCCAAGAATCACCTCAAAGATTTGAAATACGAAGAAGCAAAAAACCAACCAGAAAAACAAAAAGAAAAAAGAATCCAAAATATGAAGATAGTGTAAGGAGCCTCTGGGACAACTACAAGCCTACCAACATCCAAATTATGAGAGTGCCAGAAGAAGAGAGAGAGCAAGATATTGAAAACCTATTTGAAGAAATGACAGAAAACTTCCCCTACCTGGTCAAAGAAATAGACTTACAAGTCCAGGAAGCGCAGAGAACCCCAAACAAAAGGAATCCAAAGAGGACCACACCAAGACACATCATAATTAAAATGCCAAGAGCAAAAGACAAAGAGAGAATCTTAAAAACAGCAAGAGAAAAACAGTCAGTTACCTACAAGGGAGTACCCATAAACTTGTCAGCTGATTTCTCAACAGAAACTATGCAGGCCAGAAGGGAGTGGCAAGAAATATTCAAAGTGATGAATGCCAAGAACCTACAACCAAGATTACTTTATCCAGCAAAGCTATCATTCAGAATTGAAGGTCAGATAAAGAGCTTCACAGATAAGAAAAAGCTAAAGGAGTTCATCACCACCAAACCAGTATTATATGAAATGCTGAAAGGTATCCTTTAAGAAGAGGAAGAAGAAGAAAAAGGTAAAGATAAAAATTATGAACAACAAATACATATCTATCAACAAGTGAATCTAAAAATCAAGTGAATAAATAATCTGATGAACCGAATAAACTGGTGAATATAATAGAATCAGGGGCATAGAAAGGGAGTGGACTGACAGTTCTCAGCGGGGGGGGAAAGAGGTGAAGGGGGTGCGGGAAGAGACTGGAAAAAAATCGTACACCTATGGATGAGGATGGGGGGCAGGGGGGGAGTAAGGGCAGAGGGTGTGGTGGGAACCGGGTAGAAGGGAGCTATGGGAGGAAAAAAGAGGAACAACTGTTATAATCTGAACAATAAAGATTTAATTTTTTAAAAAGTCAGACAAAAGGACCACACATTATATACATTTTTTTTAATGTTCAGAAAAGTCAAATCTATACAAACAGAAATTAGATTAGTTATTGCTGAGAGTGTGATGTGTGGATGGAAATGAAGATTAGCAGTAAATGGATATTGGAAACAAATGGAGGGCCATAAGAGAGATTATCAGGGTGATAGAAATTTATAGAACTGATTTATGGTGATGGTTGCACAACTTGGTAAATTTAATAAAAAGTCATTGGATTGTATCCTTTAAATAGGTGAATCACATGATCTTCAGCAATGTATTTCTATATCAAAAACTGTGTGGTCTACATAGTACATACACAGAACCATCTTTGGAGTTTTTCAAAGTCACTTATTTCTAAACCACTCAGTGTCAACCTTATAGGTAAAACATAAAAATCTACATTTCCAGCAAGGTCCCGTGTTAATAGTATTTAATCAATTCTTAATCACATTATATCTGAGAATCACTGTGCTCAAAGTAAATGGTATCACTGGTCAGAACAAAGTAAAGATCTAGACAGCGGAAGGTTAGTGAAACAAGTGTGCACAATCTAGAAAGTAGAACTCCTTGAGGAAGAATGGTTTGAGCTGGTATCTTAAATATAAGTAGAAGAGAAAATTAGGGGAGGAGGGTATTTCAGGTCCACCAGCAGCTGAAACATGATAATTAGCTGTATTTTAGGAAGGTTCTATTAATGTTCTAGTTGCTGAGGGTATAATCTGCCCTAGGCCCACATCTATCTTCTGCAAATAAAGAATGATTTTGGCCTTGGCCTGTTACTCAATGGTTAGAGTGCCGACCCATGGACTGAAAGGTCTTGGCTTCTATTCTATATCATTGAAAAAAGAGTATAGGAACATTTCTGGTAAACACATGAATATGAAATGTTAGGGCAGACAGATCTCAATTCAGTTATTTTGTTGTTAATTTCTGATCTTTCTCATAGCACAGAGATATTTTCCATATATTGTTGAAGATAACATTACAGAATAATAAACTGTGCAAGAAATCTTTGTCATAAGTACCAATTAATCCACCAAAACAAGTTAAAATAGCTTTGCAAACTGTTATGATTGCTAAAAAGATGCAGAAGAATCTCTTGGTAAATGTTTCATTTATGTTTGATACATTCTTTTAGAAAATATGCTAAGAAGGGAACAAAATTATGATAAAAATCGGCATGCGTTTCTTCATATGATAGATAATATTGAATGATTAGCACTTATTTATGAATATAGTATCCAATAAGTCTTTAATGACTTTTTTATCTGTGAGAAAAACAAAATGAACATAGCAATCTCAGCTGGCCAGAAATCTATAGCTACTAAGAATAAGATAGCAATTTCTGGAATTAAACCTAGCCTGATGATTCTTAGGCAGAGTCTTCTTTTTAAAAGTTGTGGACCGAATTTAGACACAATCTTATCAGTATCTTGCACTACCTATTTTAACCCAAAGCATCCTGACGTTGTAGGAAATTTTCTGGCTATTTTTTATGTAGAAAGGAAACTCCTCATACAACCCTGCACTAACATTTACAATGCTGCACGGTATTACTCACTATGAGAGATGATGGAAGATTTCCTTCTACGTGGAGCATCAAGGCAGGTCATAAAATAGGACTTTGTGTAAAATGTGTCATTTGATGGTTCCTGAAATAGAAACTTTTAAGCAACACCAAATCACACATTGACTAGATGCTGTTGGCTTCCCTTTAGTTCCTCGCTCATGTGGGAACCAGTTGTGACATGCCCCTTCTTGGCTCTGAATCATGCATCACTCCCAGTCATTCACATGAAACACAGTAACAACAGAGAATACACTTGGTGAGTTTGTTTTAAAAGGTGTTTAAGGCTTTTATCCAGGATAAAGATTACTGCCCACTCTAGGGATACACATGAAGCCCAGCTGCCTGATCTCTTTCTCAGGCAGCACAAACCTACATAAAGTCTTCCTGTAATATTAAGACAAGCTAATTTACAAAAGAAACAGCTCAACTTTACACG
This sequence comes from Myotis nattereri, assembly GCF_964212035.1. Taxonomy (NCBI): domain Eukaryota; kingdom Metazoa; phylum Chordata; class Mammalia; order Chiroptera; family Vespertilionidae; genus Myotis; species Myotis nattereri. Next base: position 59,799,525 of record NC_138080.1, on the reverse strand, counting down.
CAATAAAACCATCTGGCAAAAGCCACCTGTTACTTCCATAACTTCCTACATCCATTCTCTCGGGTGTGTTTTTTATGTTCAGTGACAAAGAAATAATAAATCTATTAACACACATTAAATTACCCGGCAAAACCTCTCACTTCCCGATCAAAGCACTTCTAAATCCATGATTCCCTCAATACTAAACATATTCTTGCTCATATTGGATCAGTTCGAAGCAAGTTGTCTTCTTCAGTAATAAATCAACCAGAATGAACAAGTTGACCAAAACCAACTTGAAGACAGGTACATCTGCTCAATCGTGGAGAGGCACATGAGCTCTGGCAACTTAAAAGGCTGCAGAACAGTGCTTCTCAGATTTTAATGTGCTTACAAATCACGTGGGGTCTTGTTAAAATGCAGATTCTGATTCAAGAAGTCTGGAGTAGCATCTGAAATTCTATGTCTAACAAGCTCCCAAGTGACAGTGAGGCTGCTAGTCTGTGGACCACACCGAGGAGCAAAGCAGTTGAGCTCCTGAGCGAGGGAAGCATAGCTGTATGCATGAAATCCTTCAGGTCTAGAATGCTTTCATTCTTTCAATAGCTTATATGTAATCAGTTTAGGAGCAACAATATCAGTAAGGAGTTGGAGACTTTAGGGGGAAAATGGTAGGGGGGATTTATAAGGCTAAATATTATTATTCCCCAGGGCAGAGCTTTGAAACCACAAGCTCATTTGTTGTAATGTACCCTGTGAATCACACAAGGACGCCTCAAGAAGTCGAATTAAGGAGTCACATTTATTGCAAATCCGGGACTATAAGGGGGCATTTCGCTTTCTCAAATCTCGCAGTGATAAGATGGCCGCAACACCAGATTTATATAGGCAAAAATCACAAAGGTATCGATTACATCTTTGGGTTTGGAATGAGAAACCTGGTTTGTACAAGTTACAGAAGCGAAATTGAGCTGATTAGTTATCTACACAGATTAATTATAGTTTTGAGTCTTCGGACCACTGAGTTGACAGAAACACATTATCTAGAGCCCTCGGGTCTTGGGACCACTGAGTCAACGGAAACATGTTATCTGGAGCCACTGAGGCAATTTAGGATAATTGTGCTGTCCTGGTGCCCAGGCACAGAAGAATGTGCTTTCTAAAACCAGTATGACCACAACCAATGGGGTATTGAAATTACAATCAATAGGGTATTCAATCGAATACAATTCAGAAAATCAAAATAACTTTTCTATTATTTTAGCAAGCAAATAATGACAGAAGCCAAATCAGCAGGGTTAAAATATTAAACAGAAATTCCCACCAAGCATGGTTGCCACCATGCTTCATTTCCTTTGTTCATATCTTGTCCACCAGCAAATCTTACCTTCAAAATATATTCCCCTAATATATATATATTATATATATATCCCTAATTTTACTACTTTTTACAACCCTATTGCCAGCACCTGGTCCAAGCCAGCATCATTTGCTCCTGAATTATTTCAGTAGCTGCCTCTTGATCTCCCAGTTTTGCCCCTACCATCTTTTCCCACACAGCAACCAGAATCACCTTGTTTGTTCAGATCATGCCACTCCTCAAAACCCTACAGCAGGGGTCCTCAAACTTTTTAAACAGGGGGCCAGTTCACTGTCCCTCAGACCGTTGGAGGGCCAGACTATAGTTAAAAAAAAAAAAAAACTATGAACAAATTCCTATGCACACTGCACATATCTTATTTTGAAGTAAAAAAACAAAATGGGAACAAATACAATATATAAAATGAAGAACAAATAAAGTTAAATCAACAAACTTACCAGTATTTCAATGGGAACTATGGGCCTGCTTTTGGCTAATGAGATGGTCAATGTCCGGTTCCATATTTGTCACTGCTAGTCATAACAAGTGATGCAATTGTGCATCAGTTAGTCTAGATCTGGTTGGAGATTTCTGATGTTTCATTCTGGAAAAAGGCTCTCCTAACTTCAAAAAAAAGGCTCTCCTAACTTCAAAAAAAAAAGGCCCTACTAACTGCAAAATAAAAAAAAATAGACCTAACTTCAAAAAAAAATAAATAAATCCTAACTTGTTCTTACCTCGGTCCTCAGGCAGCAGCAGGCTCTGCACAGGCAAGCTTGTGACTCGTCCAATTACACCCAAGACTGAGAGGAGGAGTTGAGAGAAAGAGAGAAGAAGGGGAGTCGGAGAGTGTGGTGCACATTCCACACATGCGCACTGTGGCCCCGGACGAGTTGGCTGCTAAGCAACAGGCAGTGGCCGCAAAAACACCTGGCAGGCCAGATAAATGTTTTTGGCGGGCGGCATGTGGCCTGCGGGCCGTAGTTTGAGGACCCCTGTCCTACAGTTTCTTCCTATTTCACACAGACTAAACGTCAAAATCCTTCCAATGGCCCACAACCATTTGGATAAAATGTGGTCTACCCTGGAAAGAAACCTATGATTTTAGTATTTAAAGTACTTTTCTAAAGTTTATCTCATATCAAAAGACAGAACTATTCAGCAAAAAATCAAAGATATCTTTTTTATTTATATTTTCAGAATGGCAGTATCAGAACAATTGAATAGAAATGGATTTATTCTCTTTTAGAAATACCTTTTAAAAATCCTAGTTTGGTATCCTTTAAACTTTAAAGGATATTGTGAGTCCATTTACATAGGTTCACAGAATCTCTTCCTTATTTAGGCATCATGAGAGTTGCCAGGTAATCAGCCAGAACAGAGATTTAAAGAAAGGGAAAAAGCCTATTTCAGCTGCTAGACTTCAAAAGCATTACTTAAGTCAATCTCAACAAAAATATTTTGTGTGCTATTCATTTCCTCTTATTATGTTTCAACATCAAATAACACTTTTCATCATTGCTAACCTACATGTATTCACTAATTACCTCATACTAAACAAAAATTTTTTTAATTTTTAAAGTTATCTTTACAATTGAAAGTATTACAGATGTCCCCTTTTTTTCCTCCATTGACCCCCTCCACCCTGCTCCCGCCCCCACCCCCACCCCCAGGCTTTCACTACACTATTGTCTGTGTCCTTGGGTTATGCATATAAATTCTTTGGTTAATCTCTCCACACCCCCACCCCTACCAGCCTTCTCTCTGAGATTCATTAGTCTGTTCCATGCTTCTATGTTGCTGGATTTATTTTGTTTATTAGATTCCACATATGAGTGAGAGCATGTGATATTTGTCTTTCTCTGACTGGCTTATTTTGCTTAGCATAATACTCCCCAAGTCTCTCCATGCTGTCTCAAATGGTAAGAGATCCTTCTTCACAGCTACATAGTATCCCATTGTGTAAATGTACCACAACTTTTTTACCCACTCATCTACTGATGTGCACTTGGACTGTTTCCAGATCTTAGCTATTGCTATGAACAGAGGGGTGCATATATTCTTTCTGATTGGTGTTTCAGGATTCTTAGGATATTTTCCTAGAAGTGAGAAATAATCTTATTTTCTACTCTGACCTTAGACTGGATTGAGAGTATATGTCTGAGTACATTTATGTAAGTTAGAGACAGTAATAAAGAGAAAGAGACAAAAATAATAATAATCCAGAGAAAAAGAAAGTGGTAGACTAGACTAGACTGGTCTTTGTATAGGAGAGATAGTCAGCCACGGAAAGGCCAACTGGGGGCTAAGACAGAGCTAAACAGAGGAATAATGGTATTTTTCTATCCAATACATCTAGGTTTATTATAATTCAATTATTTATAAAATAAAATATTCTATTTTTAAGATATAAAAAATCTTAGGCAAATAAAAATCAGATTCCAGGGCAGCAGATAATCAGTCTTCTATGTCAAACTTTTAGACATAAAGGCAAAAGAATCAACTAATTTTTAAGGGAGAAAATTAGGCTGGCCTTAAAATTATTCAGAGCAATGTTAATTCTAGAATATAGGAAAATTTTCAACAAAGATATTGTAGGAATAATGTGTAACACTACGGATTTTATATGGCAAACAAATTCAAACATAAAGAGTTTGAGAAATATAGTATCCATGAGCAATTTCTGAAAACACTATGATGATAAAATCCAACCAAACCAGTGATGAATGGAGAAGCCAGTGAAAAATGCCTGGATGAGAACATTGAATTCATGGAATTACATAGCATTAAACAGGCATGGTAGGCAATTTATAAAAATAAACAGTACAATAGAAAATGAACTGTCATGAATTTGTGTTATATATATCACCAAAACTAATAAGAAAAAATAGGAAACAAGGAAAACAGAAACAAACTAATTTTCCCATACCATGAGAAATCAAGGAGACAAAGTCAAATTATGAAGAATCTAAACAACAATAAATAAGTTAGCTCTAATAGATTATTCAACAGTATTTGAGAAGTCCACACTCTCTTCTCAAATGCCCAAGGAAATTTATAGAACTGCACACATAATGAACCACAGAGAAAAAACATCAGATCATGTGTTAAAATTAAGATTTGGATTAAGTAGATGGGGAGTGGAGTTGGAGATTCGGCATTACTATGCAGATTCCAGATGAGAGCAATGCTGCTGGCTAAAGGACCAACTTTGACTAGTAAAGTCTTAAACAACCCTGAGTCAGGAGAAAAATAAAACCAGTATTACAGAATATATCACAGAAGAATTATGAGCTCAAATCTATTCAAATAAATATGAATACTTGGATGTAATAGCTATTTTTCTAGGAAATATATAAGGAACAAAAAGGATTCCAAAAGGAGATAAATATAAATAGATAATTACCATGGATAAAATTATTGTTAATGGCCTTTTACAAATATGCCTTTTTAAATGAACTATTCCTTTATATCATTTTCAGATTTTATAATCTGGTTTTAGGAATTTTTCCCCTTTATTAAAAAACTTGATATATACACATGATTTCACACATCTGTGGAATATAATGAACAACATAAACTGATGAACAAAAATAGATACAGAGACATAGAAGGATCCAACAGACCGACAAACCTCAGAGGGAAGGCGGGGGGTGGGGATCTTGAGATCAATCAAAGGACTTGTATGCATGCATATAAGCATCACCAATGGACACAGACAGTAGGGGGCAAGGGCATGTACTGGGGGCAGGCATGGGTGTGGAGAGGTCAATGGGGGGAAAGGAGACACATGTAATACTTTCAACAATAAAGAATTTAAATTTTAAAAATTGATATATAATTCACAAATCATAAAATTCACCTTTTTTAAGTGTTCAGTGATTCCATTATACTTTTTAAATTGTGCAATCATCATTACATCTAATTCCAGATAGATATATAATTCCAAATTTTCATCAATCTAAGAAAGAAATTCTGTTCATTAACAGCCATTCCCCATTGTCCCCTAGTTTTAGTTCCTGGCAACACCAGCTTACTTTCTATCTCTATGGATTTCCCCATTATGAACATGAAATATTAATGGAATCATACATTGTATGGTAATTTATGTCTGCCTTATTTCACATAGAATAATGTTTTGGAGCTTTATCCATGTTGTGGCATGTATCATAAGTTCATTCCAGTGTTTCCCTTAAGATCAGGAACAATACAAGGAGATCTGCTTTCACCACTCTTACTCAACATAGTGCTGAAGTCCTAGCCACAGTGATCAGACAAGAGAAATAAAAGGCATCCAAAGTGAAAAGGAGGAAGTAAAACTGTAATTAGTCTCATATGACATAATATTATGTATATAAAACCCTAAAAACTCCACCAAAAAATTCCTAGTTCTAATAGATGAATTTGGCAAAGTAGCAGGATATAAAATTAATATCCAAAAATTGGTGGCATTTTTACACACCAATAATAAAATATTAGAAAGAGAAACTAAGAAAACAATACCATTTACTATTGCAATAAAAAAATAAGATATCTAGGAATAAATTTAACCAAGGAGGTAAAAGACCTGTACTTGGAAAACTGTAAGGCACTGAAGAAAGAAATAAAGGAAGATGCAAACAAGTAGAAGCATATACCATTTTCATGGATTGGAAGATTTAACATCATTAAAAAGTCCATACTAATCAAAGCAATCTATAGATTCAGTGCAATTCCTATTAAAATACCAATGGCACCCAGTCGGGGTGGCTCAGAGGTTGAGCTTTGACCTATGAACCAGGAGGTCAGGGCACATGCCCAGGTTTCAGGCTTACTCTCCAGTAGGGGGCATGCAGGAGGCAGCCAATCAATGGTTCTCTGTCATCATTGATGTTTCTATCTCTCCCTCTCCCTTCCTCTCTGAAATCAACAAAAACATATTTAAAAAAAATACCAATGGCACATTTCACAGATCTAGAACAAATATTCCAAAAATTCATATGGAATCAAAAAAGACCCTGAATAGCCTCAGCAATCTTGAGAAAGAAAAAGTTGGAGGGATTGCAATACCAGTTATCATTTCCTATATTTCCACATGCACTTTCTATTTGATACTTGTGGGCTATTTATATGCCAGTAATTTACTTTTTTAATTATAGAGGTTTTAGTTTTTTACATTTTAATATATGAATGGCTAGTCCCACATCTTCCATCACTTTTCAATTTGGATAGCTTAGACAACCAAATACATAGTTTCAATCAGCAGGATATTTTTTATGTTATTGTTATTATTGTTCTGTTTTTATTTGATTTGTTTCCAAAAGGAACACTCTCAATTAACTTTCAAAATCAGATTCTCTGGCTACCCAAGATAACCATTACTTAAATCATGATTGAGTAGAGATCCCTTTAGAGACACTCTTGAGATGATGCTATAGTTCACAATGCCTCATTCAGGAAGCCCACAGCACTAAGATGATTTACACATTGATAGATTATATTGTTTGTTTTAAAATACTGAACTGATATGGTATTTTAATATTAGAAGTGGAACTAATTATTTCATTCAAGTTAAATGGTCTGAATATAATACTATTACTATCCAAAATCCATCTAATTCACCCCTCTGAAATGCCTTGGCCAAAATTAAACCTGATTTTGCTTTCGAGGAAAAAAAAAAACAAACAAAAAAACAAAACTCACATGGGAGTGTATTATTTGTAGAATTTAAAAAGTTGCATAATTTAAAGTAAAAAAAAAACACAACAATTTGTCAACTTGTTTTAAGGTCATTGAATCCAACTTTTCCATCTTATAGAAACCAAGGTCCAGAATATTTTATAGCATATATAAGTTTACATGACTAAGCCAGTTTCATTTGATTCCAAATTAAGACTTCTTCCTGTTCTCTCTGGTAAAGTTTGTGCTTTATATTGCAGGCTCTTGTTCACTGTCTGAATACTAGTCTCCTAAGAATGAGAGTACACACCTAAATGTAGAGTTCAAGCCAGCACTCAATCAATTCATACTCCTATGAACCAAATGCAGCATGCCACGCCCAGCTAAGTAAAGATACTAGATGGATACTAGATTCTTCACTGTTTATTTGTAGTCATATGCATTTCTGATATGACTTTACATATCCAAAAGGTACAAATTCACATTTTTTTCTTTATATGAATCTAACTACAGCATTCTCCATTCATTGGAAGACTCAATTATTTAATAATTAACCTTGGCATCTGCTCCATAACCTTTCCTACAATGAAATGTGCAGGGATTACTGTTTAATTAGATCCTATAATTAAAACAAATAAAAAATAAGCCAAGAATCCTAGAGTCAGCAAAGCTGTGATTTGTTTGTGCTTTTTTCCTCAAAATACTCCATTGTTTTTTCAAAATACTGTTCAAGAATAGCTTTTGAAAAGCTATAATACATTTCTGAAGTATAGAAAGGTCACTCATAAAAAAAAAAAAGAACAGAAAAAATGGCACATAAACCAAAATACAAATCAGGATGACTTTCTTAGACAAGGAGCTATTATTACAGATTTGAGTATGGTGGCAAGAGCCACAAAGGAAAACAGGAACCACCCCAGTTGTCATGGGTACACTGTCCCTCACTTGGTGCCTTCATTTTTACCTTTTATACTCTGGTTATTATATAATGATCTCTTGTTCCAGTATTTTTTCTAAGACCACAGTATATTTCTTTTGCCTTTCTTTCACATAAATTATCTTCTCAAAGATGCTGCTTTCATTCTGCTCACTGCACATACTTCAGAAACCTCTTTGTTTTTTCTAACAAAGCCATTGGTTAATGTTCAACTTTTAAATGTAGCCATATATATGTATATAAGTCAAAGCACTCCAGTTTTTCATATTTCCCATACTTATCAGCTTCTTTTAGAACTGCTTAAACTCTGCTACCAATTTGCATAAGTCTTAAAAACTGCCAGTTAATCCATGAGAATTTATTTTATTTCTTTAAGAGAGTAGAGTAGCAGTCCACATTTTAATGAAATGGAAATAAAGGCTCTTTCCCTCACCATTGAGCAACAATGCTTGGCTGGTGAAGTTTCTGATTTTACTGTTATCCAGTGTAACTGCATGAATTGGCACTCACTATTTCAATATTAAAAATCAGGTAAAATGAAAAAAGTCAGCTTATGAAAGCTCCAGAAAGCGAGATAACATGAAAGCTATGTTTCTGTAGTTGATAGAAGATATGTATCTTTAAGTTTGAATCTTTTAACCCATAGAGCTTGAATATAGTAAGTACTTCTCATATTGAGTGATGAGGCAGAAGGATTATATTAAGATTTGACTATTATAACAGATCTGCAATGCTTGAGCAGAGCCTTTGTTGAGCATCTACTTTTTTTTTTTAATATATTTTATTGATTTTTTACAGAGAGGAAGGGAGAGAGATAGAGAGTTAGAAACATCGATGAGAGAGAAACATCGATCCGCTGCCTCCTGCACATCTCCCACTGGGGATATGCCCGCAACCCAGGTACATGCCCCCGACCAGAATCGAACCCGGACCCCCTAGTCCGCAGGCCGACGCTCCATCCACTGAGCCAAACCGGCCTCGGCGAGCATCTACTTTTAAAAACAACCATTAATGGGGCACAATCTTATACATTTTCTCAGTCTGAACTTCATTTCAGTCTACATCTATAATAACAAAGTCAAGTGGAATGTTGAAATAGGTAAGTACATCAAGACACAATTCCATCGTGATAGTAAAAGAACTTTTGGGAGCCTGGATTTTTCTACAGGAAGTTAAATTTTCAACAAAAACTATGTGCTTTCTTAGCCATCCATTCTACCAGTAAAGATATAAGCAGGGAAATGATCTGCTTGACTTTCAGCTGGCACATCTCTCCAAAGCCCAATCTAAGAATGCCCTCTCCTTCAGCATCCTTCTACACTAGACTCTGAATCAATATTATTCATATTGGCGCCCAGCTGGTTTGGCTGAGTGGATAGAGTGCTGGCCTTCGGACCAAAGGTTCCCAGGTTCGATTCTGGTCAAGGGCACCTACCTTGGTTGCAGGATACTCTCCAGCCTGGGCCCAGTTCAAGTTTCACGCTGGAGGCAATCAATGTGTTTCTCTCACATCGATGTTTCTCTCTGTCTTTCCCTCTCTCTTCCACTCTCCATTAAAATCAATGGAAAAATATCCCCAGGTGAGGATTTGCAAAAAATATATCTATCTATATAAAAGCATAAGTGACCGAACCACCAAACAACCGGTCAACCAATCGCTATGATGTGTACTGACCACCAGGGGATAGATGCTCAACGCATAGGATCAGGCTCCCTTCTATCTGGATCAGGCCTGCAGGTATTAGGCCAAAACTGGCTCTCCAACATCCCCTGAGGAGTCCTGGATTGCAAGAGGGCACAGGCCAGGCCAAGGGACCCCAACAGTGCACAAATCCATGCACTGGGCCTCGTGTGTGTGTGTGTGTGTGTGTGTGTGTGTGTGTGTGTATAGCTATATATATTATTTGTATTGGGGAAGACTGATATTTTCTTTACATTACTAGATAACCAACCTAAAGTCAAGGGAATCTATCCTTAGTCACTCATTAGAATATAAATTTTGAGGGCAGAGATTTTGTCTGTCTTGGTCAGCTCTCTATATTCTGCTCCTAATTTTTGGACACATAGTAGGTGCTCAATAAATATGCATTGAGTGAGTAAAAATGGATGAACAAGTAAATGAATGAACTAATGAATTCTCAGGTGTCCTAGCTGAGGTCTAGGCACCAAGCCCTTTTTGTAAATGAATTATAATCAGGGAATCTTAATATACTGCCTTGCTCTGCAATGATCCTAGTAAAAAGTGCACTGCTCCTGAATGATAGTCACTTGGTTGAGTTCTTCCCCTACCTGCTCCCTCGTTTCCCTTTGCCAAAAAACACTTGATGTTTCTCCTATTGCTTCTTTCAGACTCCAAGACACCATGCTCCACACATCTATTAGGATACTCACACATTAAAAATTTTTGTGCATCCCCAACCTAGACCTTCTCTCTGTCTCCACTCACCAAGATCTAATACTCTTCTCATGATCCTTTTTATGTAGTAAAGACAAAATAAAAACAGCTGTCAAGATTGTATTTGAGCACAAACAATTTTGTACTTGAATATTTGAAAAATCGAAGCGTTTCTTTAAAGCAATACCTACACTGCATTGAATGCTACAAATGATTAGTAGTTTTGTTTTTTCTGTTCTATAAATATCATTAAAATGCAGAAAACAGAATGACAATGGCCAATTTGTAATTAAGAAAGCTTAACAAAGGGTCAAGGGGAACAGGGTTCCCCTTGTATGAGAACAGGGTTACGTTCAGCTGATCTGTTGCAATCCTATGTTTATCTCCAGAGATGCTTTTAGTCATGGTGCTGACTCTTGGCCAAACCTGAATAAAATGTACTAACTAGTGGTGAACATAGTCCTGAGCTAGGATCTAAGAAAAACCAGGGGGCAAACTGTGCCAGCTTATCAGCATTGTTTATAGAAAACGTACAGATTGATGGTTTGCACCTGGTTTCTGTTTGTTCTTTTGTTTCTGTCATTGAGAGTTGTCATAAAAGCTGGTTTAAGTTACGTGACGAGAGGGGAATAAAAGACATTCCTCACATGGGACTCAGATTTCCCTGAAATCAAGGCAACTAGCACATAATTGGTGGCTCATAATCCAAAGACAAGGCACATCCTGCGTGACTGAGAAAGGAACCTGGGAGCTGTGCCAGAAAGTCTTGTCCCTCTCCGATATTTGTGCTTTTATTTCTCTTGCTGTACCATATCCTTTACCTTTATTTAAGCCAGCGGTTCTCAACCTGTGGGTCGCGACCCCTTTGGCGGTCCAATGACCCTTACACAGGGGTTGCCTAATACCATCCTGCATATCAGATATTTACATTATGATTCATTACAGTTATGAAGTAGCAACGAAAATAATTTTATGATTGGGTCACAACATGAGGAACTGTATCTAAAGGGCCAGAAAGTTGAGAACCACTGATTTAAGCTTGAATATACCATGGAGAATCTCATGGGTTCTTTTAATTATCCTACTCTGTGAAAATTGATGTAGCTGACATAAATCAAGTTTCCTTTTGTGTTACTCCTCCTGATGTTTATTTGTGATGATCTCCTCAATAGTAGATCACGTTGACCAAGTTTTCAGGTCAGACATGATGCATCTTGATGGAATAAATGACCTAGATATGCCAAGCTGTTCTGACTTTCTGTATGTTGATGGGTAGATTCACAAACATAGCATCAGTATCTTTCAAAAAAAGTCATAAATCTCCTTTGTTAAAATACTTGGCAAAACTTTAATGTTTTCCACCCATTAAGTTATGGCTTTGTTTATTTTAAAATAGATCTATAAAGAATGGAATGAGACCTGAGACCTTGGATTCTAAGATTTTGTTTCTTAGTAATCATGTAGCCTTCAAGCCCTAAGGACAAACATATTTTATCTGTAAAATAAAGATAATAATTTCACATTCATAAAGTTGTTTGAAGATTAAAAATAAGAGAATATGTTGAAAGTTCTTAACACTAGTTAAATACTTGATAAATGGTAGTAGCTATTACTATCTTTGAAATCATCAAAACATATTCTGCTCTTTTGCTGTGCTTCTGTCATCTATGGCCCAAGATAGGTGAGTCAAAATTCACATGCATTTGGTTTTAGGTGCTAGTGAGAAAGTTGCCAGCAAATGTTGTCCCTTAGGAATGTTCTGTCATCCAAACAAATGTGAAGCTATATTAGGATAAATAGGCTAAGCTGCTATAACAAGAAAATGTAAAATACAATGGCTTAAATAAAAGTTTGTTTCTCTTTTACATAATAGCCCATGGCAGGATGGCTCTACTATCTTCAACAAGTAATTTCCATCATTGGCTACAGGTTGGATGCTCTGCTGTTGCTGTTTATAATTCAGTGGGGAGAGGAAAGAACACAGGGAGTGCCAGTAGGCTTCCTTTCTAAGTCCATTAACTGGACGTTGCAAACATCACTTCCATTTACACCCCGTTGTCCAGACCATACTCACATACTCCACATCTTGTTGCAAGACAGGTGGAAAATGCAGTTTTTAGCTGGGTGGACCCCATGCCCAGCTAAAAATCATGCTAAGTTAGAAGGGAAGATCGGCAATTTCTAACAATCTTCTCTCCTACAATTTGCTTATGTATTGGCTAATAAGGACAGCAAACTACTTCCATGCCTAAGTATCTCCCAGCAGGCAGCAGTCCAGAGAGTGTGAGACATTCCAGGATGTCTACAAAATGATACATAATAGAGTGTGAAGAAAATATTAGTATTAATATTTTGTTTAGTTTAAGAAGAAAAAAAAGGAATCCAGCCACTGTGGTTCAGTGGTTGAGCACTGACGTAAGAACCAAGAGGTCAGGGTTCGATTCCCAGTCAGGGCACATGCCTGAGTTGTGGGCTCAATTCCCAGTAGGGTTTATTTTTTTAAAAAAAAAAAAAAAAAAAGAAAGAAACTAAGCTTCACTGATAGTTAACATGTGGCTTGACATAAATTCTGAATCACATGACCTCTTGAGATAAGAATAGAGGGAGTGTTCATGGTACTTTCATTCATACTTCCTGTGTATTCAGACGTATCACTCACTATGTATTATAACTCAAGCTGACTAGTTAAATGAATTAACAGATTACATAATTCCAACAAAGCTAACTTTCACAAAATAAGTGTCTTGAAAAAGACTCCTGCAAAAAACCATAGGTTAAATGTAATACTAATATAAAAAACACAAATAAATATCAACAAAGCAGGATTTTTTTAATACAACTTTTGTGTAATTGGCCAGTAGATCTGAGCATTTTTTATCATATTTTTAAAATATGGCCAAAGATGTACTTCCTCTTTGGGGATCTGAATATCTTTGTGAGGAATCATTTCTACAAAGTTAGAACAATCCAATAATAACAAGTATTAAAGTAAACTGAAATTAGACCAATGCTTTTCAATCAATGTATCACAACATTTTGACCATTGTTTTCAAAAATAATAAAGTATATCTAGCCTTAGCAGTTTGGCCAAGTGGAAGAGTGTTGCCCTTCGAACTGAAGGGTCCTGGTTTGATTCCAGTCCAGGGCCCATATCTTGGTTATAGGCCTGATCCCTGGCCGTGATTGGGGCATGTGCAGGAGGCAACTAATCTCTCCCTTCAAGAAAAGAAAGAAAGAAAGAAAGAAAGAAAGAAAGAAAGAAAGAAAGAAAGGAAGGAAGGAAGGAAGGAAGGAAGGAAGGAAGGAAGGAAGGAAGGAAGGAAGGAAGGAAGGAAGGAAGGGGGAGGGAGGGTGGAAGGAAGGAAAGAAAGAAGGAAGGAAGGAAGGAAGGAAGGAAGGAAGGAAGGAAGGAAGGAAGGAAGGAAGGAAGAAAATTTAATAACACAAAGCATACTAAAATAGTATTCCTATGTATAATATTAAAAAGCATGTCTGTGTCCTTAATGTAGTTATCCTTTAAATAATTTACTTTGTCTTTATTTTATCTTTTTTTCTGTTGTACATTTGTGTAGGCTTTAAACGCACATAAAATTTTGGAAGAGTCCTAACCAGTTTGGCTCAGTGGATAGAGCATCGGCCTGTGGACTCAAGGGTCCCAGGTTCGATTCCAGTCAAGGGCATGTACCTTGGTTGCAGGCACATCCCCAGTAGGGAGTGTGCAGGAGGCAGCTGATCAATGTTTCTCTCTCATCGATGTTTCTAACTCTCTATCCCTCTCCCTTCCTCTCTATAAAAAAATCAATAAAATATATTTTAAAAAATTTTTGGAAGAGAAGTAAATGGATGTAATTTATCATTAATAAATGTTTGTGGTTGCCCTAGCTGGTTTGGCTCAGTAGATAGAGCATCAGCCTATGGACTGAAGGGTCCCGGGTTAGATTCCAGTCAAGGGCACATGGTTGCAGGATTGATCCCCAGTAAGGGGAGTGCATGAGGCAGCCGATCAATGATTCTCTCTCATCATTGATGTTTCTATCTCTCTCTCTCCCTCTCCCTTCCTCTCTGAAATCAATAAAAATATATTAAAATAAATAAATAAATGTTTGTGGTCAAGATTTTACTGAAAAAGGTGTATGGTTAAAAGAATAGGGAAAGTACTGTTTTAATCCAAAGTTTCTCAATGTGTGCTTTTCAAAATGCCCTATGACTTACCTAATGATCTACAGGACTTCTGGTGGTTTCAGAGGAAAAATCATTTTCATTGGTATAAAATTCACAAAGATTAAATGCTATATTACCTATGAATTTCAAGGGAGTTCCTTTAAATTCTTACTAATCATGACATCATTAAGTATGCATATACACTATAAAGATTGTGCTGATTAGTCACCATTACTAATATCCAGTTAACAGATTGCAATTCATCTCAACTAACATGTTGTTAGCATTTGTGTGCTTATTACTTACATTTGCTATTATTGGGTTTTTATTGTTTCTATTGCACTTTATCATTACTATTGCCTAATGTCCAGTTGCTAAGCCCCAAGAATAAAGAATATGATTTAGAGCTGGTTTATTGAATCACAATAGTACTAAAGAAAATATGAACTTAAATACTGTAGCTTAGAATATCATTTCATTCCTCTGCAAAACAGAAACAATAATAATACCCTACGGATACCACATAAAAAGTATATAAGGTAGCATTAGGTACATGGTAAAGTAACCTTAAAATCTGCTGACTTTTCTGCATAATTTCTCAAATCATTACTCTACTTAGCCTAGAGAATAAGATTAAAAAAATTAATCTTCTAAAAAAGACTAACCTTTTATCTTACCCTCCAGAGTTAAAATTAAGGAAGACCAGCCTCATCAAAAATGATAATGTCAAGTAGATGTAATGCATCATTCTTACAACATTTCAAGTGTTAAAAATAATCTCTTTGGCACCATTCCTAACATCAGCCAGAAATGATAATGTCAAAATCACCACTGCACTTTTATCATGGTGCACGCTGTACTTTTAATATTGCCTTCATTTCAAATTCTTATCAAATTGTTGTAAATTACCACCAACAGCATTTAAATTTGCATGAAAAAGAGTAAATACATTTCCCCACTGTTTGATTAAAAGCAAAATGTGAGACCTTGAAAACTTTGTAATACATAATAAAGTTCTTTTCCGAGTTTGAAAATATTCCTCATGTTGAATGAAGTAAAATACACTTGTTTAGTACCATGACAGTTCTAGACTTTTTGTCCTTTCATCAATGCAGACCTTATTTGAAAAGGATAACATAAATAAGAGATAAGCTCACAAAAATAAATAATGACTGGACAAGAGCACATGTTAAGAAAAATGAATTATGAGTGTCACAGTGAGCTCCAATAACACAAAACAGCACTTATTGCATAATTGCTCTCTGATCAATAAATGTACCCCAGGTTATCAAATATTCACATCAAAATCCTAAACCAAATGAATTCATAAACCAACTTATAAGTTTACCGCAAAAAACACTAAGCATCGAGGTTTTATGGGTTTCGGGGCCATCATCTCACACTTGGATTTGTCCTTAGAAGCATTGCCTGCTGGATGTTTACCTTCGATACCTTATTGCGGCTGCGACAATAATTACCACCCAGTCTATCTCCCTTTCTTCCTCTTAGTAACAAAACCCACGACATTTCTGCTTGGTGTGTGACCACCCAGATAGTAGCTACATTTCTATCCTTCTTGAAGCAAGGTGTGACACTGGCTGATGAAAGAGGAGCAGAAATAAAATATATGCAATATCCAGGTCATCTCCTGAGAGTCAACACTGCTTGCCCGCACTTCTCTTCCCCTTTCTCATTTCGTTAGAAAATGGAGATGATGGGGTCAATGTTGGAAGTCACAGGTTGAGTCAAGTGTAAAAGGAAAACAAAACCCTCTCCCTAGCCTACTGGGTCAGGAGCAGTGGCAAGAGAAGGCACACTATCATTAAACATTAGAAAAAAATATATACAGGCATTTTGGAAACAGTTTAAAGGTCTCCAAATTTCCTTTCATCAACAGAAAAAAAAACACACTTCTGCAAACATAACAGGCCACAATTTTCTCCAAGTTCTCATTAATGTTTGACTTTCAACATACTGCCAGGTACAAACCACAATGAAATGTCATCTTCAACAACATAATGAGATTTAAAACCCTATAGAATGCCTACATGATGGATTAACCGTCATATGAAATCTCTTCTATAACAACATTCTATAGTCTATAGTATAACAGTGCATATTTTACACTCCACAAACAGTATAACACACAGGTAGAAGCAAAAATAACATGAGCAGTCAGAAAAATAGTAAAAATGTTGCCAAAATATATATTTTTCTCGTAATAATTAGCTTTCTTTATTAACAGAATTAATCCTGGAACCTCAATGGCTCTGGCTCAGAGTGGAAGAGGGTTACTTACGTAGGATGGGCAGCTGGATCAGATCCCAGTTCTGCTCTCCCTGGAATCAACTTCTTAATTCCAATGCCACTGCCATCCTGGGCTGGGGTAGAGAATATTATTGTTCCCCATTTAATTATCTTGTCCAAACCACAAGTGAAATCACATAAAAATTTTGTGAAAGTTGAGGCTCACAAAAGGAAAATCTACCCAGAAAGTAACATTAAACAAGATATATAGGTGCTGGCTATAATATTTTGAAAATAATGTAAGCATGTATTTTTAATTCCCTAGGGCTCTCTCAGGCATTGAATCAAGGGCTTTCGTTGTATTAGGGAAAGAGACCATAATACCTAGGAAAAAAGGAATTGCTCAGTAAAAAAGGAATTCCTGTGTGTTAAATCAGATTTGTTAAGTTTGTAAATAGTCTTGAGAAAATAGTCTTGAGCCCTGGTTGGAGTGGCTCAGTTGGTTGGAGCATCGTCCCATGCACAGAAGGGTCTCAGGTTCCATTCCTGGTCAGGGTACATACCCAAGTTGTGGGTTCAATTCCTAGTCAGGGCGTATACAGGAGGCAACTGATTGATATTTCTCTCTCACATCAATGTTTTTCTCTATCTCTCCCTCTCCCTTTCTCTCTCTCTCTAAATCAATAAAAAATAAAATAACATATCCTTGGGTGAGGATTGAAAAACAAAAAGAAAATCACCCTGAAAGCTGGGTTTCCTTGAGCAAGAGCACCCCCCCCGCCCCCCCACACACACACACGCACACTCACACACACACTCACACACACACACACACACACTTCTCTTTAAATATCAAGAAGCAAAATTTGGAGGATTTTTAGAGAATTCAAGGTATGTACTAAAGAAAAGTCTCACCCACCAGCTAAACCTCTTTTTGAAGAAAAGGGAAGAGAAGAGAGACAAGAAGGCAGGGTAAGTTATCCCAAAGGGGGCTTCCTGCCCATCCCCCAGCACTGCGGATAAAAACCACCCCTGCAGGAAGAGCCCTATGTGAAGGGAGGTGGCTGAAAGTGAAGACTGGTTGGGGGACCACAGAGCAGGAAGCATTTTGCATCCCCTGTTGTGTAGTCTCTCAGAGAAACCAGTGTCTTCATGGTGCACCTCCTGACATGGCTCCAAAGCCCAAGTATAGAAATGGCTGAGGGAAGTGCCTGTATAGCCCCCACAGTTACTGAGGTTGGTAGTGGATGCAGAAGTTTCCACATCCCTAAAGAAAAGAGATAATCGCTGAGGGTACTCATTGGCATGATGGCAGCAGGGAGAGTGGGTAGAGAGCGGTCTGCTTTTGAAGAATAAAGTCACCCTAGAGTAGATACCCAGGACAAACTACCAAGAGATGAAACAGTCGAGGGTCAGCCACAGTGCAGGAGAAGTCAGCAAGAGAGGAGTAAGAAGACCCCCAGGTCTCCCAGCCAGACACATTCAGCCAGAGGAATCAGTCCACTGCTTCACTGCCCTGAGGACACCCGAGCTTCCTCCCATCTTGAGAAGCAGAAGGAGAATACTTTTCACAGGATGGAAGCAAACTTTTTATTAAATACTAGTAGCCCTGTGCACAAATCCGCATGCCAGTAGCTCACCAGTAGCTGGCTGCAACCCTCCAGTAGCTCTCCGCCTGCTGCCTCACCCTCCTGTAGCTCCCCTCACCTCCCTCATAGCTTGCTGCCCTGTCCCCTCCTGTAGCTCTCCACCACCCCCTTGTAGCTCACTGCCCCACCCTCCTGCTGATCCATAATCCAGTCGTTATGTGGTGGGTCGTTACGCTCCATGGCATAACGCTATTTGCATGTTACATCTTTATTATATAGGACTAGAGGCTTGATGCATGAAATTTGTGCAAGAGTAGGCCTTCCTTCCTTCCCCCAGCTGCCAGCACCAGCTTCCCGGGACCTGGGCTTCCCTTGCAGCCCTGGCTTCGTCCAGAAGGTCATCCGGAAGGATGTCCAGTCTAATTAGCATCTTATGCTTTTATTATTATAGATATCTTTAGTGATTCCAGAGAGGAAGGGAGAGGGAGAGAGAGAATAATTGCATGCCTCCTACTGGGGATGGAGCCTGACCCAGAATCAAACCATGACCTCCTGGTTCATAGTTCATGCTCAACCACTGAGTCACACTGGCTGGGTTGGAAGCAACCTTTTATAAGAAGTTTGAACTCTGAATCAAATGAACCCAAAACTAGGCTGTTATAAAATTGAATACATTGGTTGGGTGTTTAGTTGGCAGATACAAGGTGCCTGCCATTCCCTACTATTCATAGCAATGAGGTCTGGAGAGAAGTTGAGCTCAGATACAGAAAACAAAGCTCCATTGTTTGTACACCGTTATTTGTGACTGTTGAATTTGACCCTGTGACATCAAGAACTTAGCTTTAATCATTTTCAGCTTAGGTACTGCAGAAAATGTGGTAATAATCTCAGAGTATGACTGGCAGTGCTTAGCTTCCCTGGCCTCTCTTTGACCTCTGACCTTTGGCCTCTGCCCTAGCACAGTGGTTAAGAGTATTGGTTTTAGAGCCAGGCTCAGTTGGGTCTAAGCTTGGCTATATCATTTACTAGCTGTTTGATTCTGAGTGACCTTAACTCACCCAAACCTTAGATTCTTCATCTTTAAAATGAGGATAATAATTGGGCTTACCTCCCAGAATTGTTGTAAGGAGTAAGTTATTATACATGTAAAGTGCTTAACAAAATGTGTGTCATGCAATGAGAGCTCAACATTAGTGTGTATGTGTGTGTGTGTGTGTGTGTGCACTTTCCACAAAAAAATGCCCTAAAACATTATCAAACTGTGCAAGATTTTTATAGCCTTGCACTAAAAGCTCCCATAGTTTTATGTTCTCTAGAAGGTTATCTGCTTTTAGTCTGGCAATTCCCCAAATACAAAGAAGCACTCAAGGGCTATTGCAGGTGCCCACACTCTGCACCCCAGGGCTTGTGGGCTGTGTGGTGGGTGTTCACTGTGAAGCAGTGATGTGTTCAGGCACTGTGTAAGAACATTTACTACTATAAGGACTAACAAAGGCTCAAACATACGGAGCAATTTTGCCATGTGCTTCATGCTGTCCTAAGTGCTCCACCTTATCAACTCTCATAATCCCACAACCCTCCTAGGTGGAGACTATTTTTATTACTATTTTGTAGGTGAGGAAATTGAGGAAAAGCGAGGCTAACTTCCCCAAGGTCACAAGAGCTGCAATTTAAAACCCGGCAGTCTAATTTAATATACCCACCTCTTGTCCAAGTCACTCTCTGCTTCGGAAATGTTTCTTCTCTCCACTTCGTGGCATCTTAGCTCCTGTTTATGGAATTCTCACTGCCTCTTTTAGGATTGATTTTTCCTGTTCTTTTCTTCCTTTACCTTTTCTTTCCAGGCCTTGCTACACCAAAAGCACTGCCAGCCAATGAGAACATCGCTTCTGTGAGTAAACCAACCAATCGCCTTCCATGTACTTTCATTGTCTGGTCTGGGTCTTGTCTGCAATAAAGATACATGTGCTCTGAGACTTGTTCCACTAGAGCTGAGTTCACAGCTGCCTTCAACAGCTGAGCCAGCCACATATCTCCAATCTCCTTTCCTGGTAGGGATGACACACAAACAGGTCCAGGTGTGAAGACAGATATAACTTGAACCTGAAGTTTAGGCGTGGCTCAGTTGTGGATGTGCCATAGCCAAGTGTCCTTGCTCAGGCTCCTCCCCTTGGGTGGACTCCATGAGGGTCTCTGCAGTGCTGCACAGATCGCTCCAGCCATATCAAAATCTGTTCACAAAGCCATCACTGTGATCAAGTGGCCACCTGAAGCTAAAACAGACGTGCCTCATCCATTCTGAAGAGTCAAAACAATGCTATTTTTTATATTTGCGTGACGTGTAGTGTGTCCTATTTATTGTAATTTATGGAGACACCATAGACTGTGCCTTGAATGGTTCAGTAGGTGTCATTACACAGTTTCAACAGATGGTGATGTCCAGTCAGAATAGTTTCCCTATGTCCTGCCCTTGTCCTTGACTTGTGTTCTATGCCCAGATCATCTGTAGGTAACTGAAAAAAATAAAATAAAATAAACATCAAAAATTTAAGGCCATAACCTTTGAGAAAAAGTGAAGCCCAAACTTGGATGGTTTAAATTAAGTATTCTGTATGGACACGAAAAAATTTTTTTGATGGTCTGAGCAATTACAAAGTCACTTCTCCTATGAGATCTACCTCCAGAGGGGTTAACTATTGACAGAAAATGCTGAGGGCAATAACTCATTTTATATTAAGAAAGAAAAAAATTTTGATATATCTAGAAACTAAGGAAAATCCAGTCCTCCGTTTTCCATTGGTAACTATACGAGGAATCATTTATTTTCCTTATAAGCAAAGTTTGTGCCAATATAAAAGGCTAAGTTTTGCCTATGTATAAAAGTGCTTTAAAAACTGAATATCTATAAATTCATTTTACACTTTAATTTTTGATAAAAAGTAATTTCAAGGAATAATTCTATAAATATGACTACTAAGATGTTATTAATATTTCCATATCCCCCCTAAGTGCCTTTTAATCTTTACTTGAGTATTATGATTTTTATTACCAATAAAAATGTACACATTAAATATCTAACATAATTATGATTTAAATAAACTGCAAAATTTTTATTATCATATTCTAAATACAAATAAAAAATATTTAAATAAACAGATTAACAGTATTTGTTTCCTATTAAAAGACACAATTTATAATAAAATATCTTTCGGGGAAAAGACCACATTTCCTACATCTTTTTAAGTAAAATCTCAGTAAACCCTACAGCAGGAGAGAGAACACTGGGATTTGTGGACATCCTGGCAGTAGCTGAAGCCAAAGGAGCACCTGAGAGCAGCCAGAGGTAGTGTAGACAGAGGACAGAACCTGAGACACCAGCATTTGAAAGATAGAAAGAGGAGGAAGGCAGGGGGCCCATAAAACAAACTGATGAAAAGTATTCAGACGCTTAGAGGAAACCCCAGGAGAAAATGTTGCCATCAGGGGATGAAAATGGCTGAGGAAACAAGGACAGGACACAGGGTAAGTGAGAAGAACCTCTATCGTGTTTAATAGACAAAGAGTCAACAGGTTTTGTACGCCTGCATGCAAAACCCAGGTGGGTGGCTGGGAGATAAGCTCTACTGTCCTGTGCTGTGCTGGGCTGTACTTAAGGTTGTTGTGTAATTAGCACAGTGGGAGGTGACTGGCCTAGGATAGGGCCTCTTACGTGTGTGCTAGAGGGTGCCACCTGGGGGAGGGGCAGGGTACCTACCCCACCCCTACCCCACCCTGCCCCACCCCACCCCACTCCCACCCCCGTGACACTCAGGAGATGGAATGTCCATTACTTCTCCACAGCACAGTTCAGATCAGGCTGTGTGTTCTCACAAGGCTTCGCAGAGAGTGTGGAGATGACCAAGAGTCAATACAGAGAGAAATGTAAAACTTAATTCCCCAATGTGGCTCCCCTGAGCTTCACAATATCAAAATTTCTCACTGTCTCCACGTGGCAGGGGCACCTTGTGTGTCTAGGCTGTTGAATCCAGGCCCAAATCTTACAGTGCCAGAATGAGGGAAGGGTCCTCCTACCTACTGTTCAGTCCATGGGTCACTTTCTCAGTAAAATCCCTGCAATTAGTTGCAAAGATGGCTGCCCTTCTCCAGTAATCTTTTCTAAAATGTAGGGACCTAGTCTTTTATCCAAAGCACATATGTACTCAAGGAAGAACCACAAAAGCATCCTGAAGAGTATGGGTGGCATTTCTTGCTTGCACTGTAAGGGGTGTGCACATGGGTCTTGGCAGGCAGAAATCTCTCAGCCCCCATCTCCCTGGGGACTCTCTTCACTGACCTTCCTCTGGCCCTTGGTTTGGAACCAGGATGCAGAAGTGGCATCCTCTGCCAACCCTCATTTAGGTGGCACAGGCAGAGCTAGTCCTTCACTCATCCCTTCCTTAATCACTGGCTCCTCCACCTCCTTTCCAGGGACTCATCCACTTTGATTTCCTCAAGGGGTCACTGTGAATTATCTCAATAGTCCCATGGAGTTCCCAAAACCCTCTAAGGAAATGGCCATCACCCTACAGCCAAGACAAAATTATGGACATTTTCATTTCATGAGTACCTATAAAGAACCTTAGAAATGCTTGTCTTTAGGTGTTGAGCCCTGCCCCTCCAGACTGAAATAAACACTGGGGGTCCACTCTAGCAATGCCGATATGCAATCACAGGCAAAGTTCTGCCAAGAATCTTGTGGAGCTTTACACTGTTCTACCAAGGATGGCCTCCTCTCTCCTTCTCTTTAGCTCCAGGGCATCAGAAAGATGTCTGGGCTGTTCCTTCAGATCAGCCTGTCCTGGAACACCCCACTAAAATGAGCCCCAGACAAGACCCACTTGTAAGTGCTTGCAATAAAGTCTACCTCCAGCAGGTTGGAGTTGCAGGGGAGAAACCATAAATTAAAATTAATTTTCATAAATGTGATAATAGAAGGAAGGAAGGAAGGAAGGAAATAGAACTTAAGTATAGATCCATTTTAGGATAAAGGATATTTCACTCATTTCTTCATTCATTTCACAAATGCTTCCTAAGAATGTACTGTGTTCCAGACACTGAGGGGCAATCGTGAGCAACAGCAGATGCCCCAATCCTCACATGGCTAGAGTCAGTCTAGAGTAGGGGAGAGGCAGACATTAGGTAATAACCACACAAACAAATATAACATTACAGTTATTAGAAGTGCTGAGATGTGAGGTTCAAACGTGCTAAGAGAACACATAACAATCAATCCTGACCTGGGTATTCAGAGAAAGGTCTCTAAGGAAGTGATGCTTGAACTAAGATACAAAGGTTGGATGGGGGACATGGAGGAAAGGAGAAGAAGAGAACACAAAAGCCACATATTGCCTGAAGAAAATCGTTCCCAAGTCTGGGTCTGGAGAGACATTGTATTACTGCATGTATATATGTATGTATGCTATGATGGATATAATTACCATGTGTATACCTGAAAATATACTTGCACATAGTATATAAGCAGAAATGCCTTGTTTTAAAAATCACCCATAAAGGCCTTTTTGAATAGCAGAAGAATATATTAGGACCATCAGGGTTTGTTAGGGTGAGGGCATTTAAAGTCAACGTCTGGCTTCTGGATAACCAGGTGTAGGCACTGGCTTTCCTTGAAGTGCATGGCCTTGAACAAGTCACTTGGTCCTTTAGTGTCTCATTCCTCACATCTGAACATTGAGAATATTGTAACAAGATGGTTACAATAAACAATCATGAATGTTCTTCCACATTACAAAATTCTATATTTCTGTAATTATTACCTGTTAAGATAAAGTAATTATCCAAAGAGTTCTGCGGTTTGAATAGCAATGTAACATGGCTAGGAAAACAATTAGTTTGATCCTACTTGGGGTTAAGAATAGCTTATATGTACCTTAATTTGGCATCTTTAAAAAGTAGAATGGGAATAAAATCTTCCAGTAAGCTCTTTGTTAAAAAATTTCCATTTTGGGAAAAGAGAACTCATTTTGAAAGTCTGGCAGAAATGCATGCTGACGGAGTTAAGGATTAAAGGAACTAGAAACATCTTGCAGCATTACTAGTATAGCCCATTAAAGTACTTCCTAGACCGCAGAGTACAGCATCTGAGAGGCAAACAAGGCTCTGAACATTGTTTTCTTGATGAAAATTCCCTATTCAATCCACCAAAAAATATACAGCAAAAATAAATAAAAAGAAAATTCAAAGCAGAACCATTGCTGGGAAATGCTGCTCTAAGTCCTGACTTTGGTCAACTTGTAGGGTAGTTCAAGTCACATAATCACGATGTAGTAAAAAATATAATGAGGACTTAACACTGGTAGTTTTTTAGGGTTGGAAGATTGATTTACATCCACCACTTTTTTTGTTACTTAAACTTTGTTACTGTCATCATTTTTCTAGCTATTGAGTTTAACCTCTGCACACCGTAAACTGCAGGACTGTAGAGCATGCTCACAAACAAATGAAAAACATTACTGAGCCCAGTGATCCATAGGGCATGTCATCCCACAGTGAAGTTTGCATGAAGTGAGGCCTCTTTATTGTTTATATGTTTTGAAGCCAACTTACAAACCACTGTCTATGATTTTAGTTATATGACTTCTAATAAAAAAAAAATTACTGAAAGACTGAGTCCGCACACAAAGTAGAGAATTAATTATTTGTATAACTATACTAGTAGAATCTGAGAACTGGACCAAACCTCAAGATCTTCTAGATTAAAGTTTCCCAAACATACCTGAAAATAAATATCTTATGAAATTAAAATAAAAAAATTAAAAAGTGGAAAAAAGATTATGGGGCCCCAACTCAGCAAAACTGAATTGGAATTTCTTGTGGGAAAAGCCTTGACTAAATAGTTACAAGTGCCTTCGGGTAATATCTGAGAAAGGCTGATCTTGGTCCAACTTTCTGCATGAAATTCAAATCCCAGCCTTATGTGGTTCTTACTGTACGTCCATGAGAAGCAACTGGGGAATTGTCTTCTTTTCAATATGGAGTCCAGTACTTCCACAGATGTATATCCAGAATCGGGTCTTGCTCCTGTTTTTGTTTGTATGTCTTGTGGTGGTTTTGTGTGTGTGTGTGTGTGTGTTGTTTTTTCTTGGGGGGGGAGGGGGGGCGGGAGGGACATGTGGGGAGAATAGTTGTTTGCTTGTTGATTAATGTTCCTGGATGATGCTGATGCCCAGGCTGGTTTAGGAACAGCTGCCCACTCCCCTGGGCCTTATAGGGTTCATCCTCTCTCTGCTCCAACACCCCCACGCCAAGAGCCCAAACCACTTCCGCCTAAAGCAATTATGTTTTATTTTCTCTGCCTAGGAAAACGCAGATTTTTTTCCACCTCCTTTTACGAACAGACACACCCAAACTATGAAAGGAAGTAGCTCATTTGACTCCTGTTGTTAATGTATCCACAGTGAGTTGGAAGTTTTTGTGCTGTGACAACACCCTCTCCAAGGCAGCACACACACAGAACAATTAGTTGACTGGCTAAATTGTTAGTGCTAACTGATAAATCCATCAGGAATATGGCATTATACATTGTGAGTACTGTAAAACTCAGCTATTTAGAAATTGCTTTGAAGAAAATTACTGTGCACTTAATGAGAACATTTCTTATTCTAAATTGATGTTTTGAATCTCTCTGATATTACAGGAAATCACTAGAAATACACAAGACTGAGTTTTTGCATTTTTTTCAACATATATATTAAAGGCTTACTTTGTTCTTGACATTGGAGGTAAGCAGGAAACAAGATCATTCAAAGGCCCTACCCCCCTCTAACTTCTATTTAGTAGGGACTAGGGAAGAAACAATATATAAAAAATAAAATATCTGGCAAAGATAAGGCTGTGAAGAAAATAAATCAGGATAAGCAGACAGAGCGAGACTTTTATGGAATAGAGCATTCAGCGCATCACCATTAGCCGGCATTCATTAGGATGATTTACGGATGTGTATCTTCCTTCATCTATGATTATAATGATGATGGCAATATTACTTTCCATATTTATGGATATAGCTTTGAAAAAAAAAAAAAAACAACCCTGCAAACTGCTCCAGAGAGCTTAGCTGGTCAAGCCCTGCCTTCTGACCACAGGCTCCAGTGCAGAACCTGTCACTGTTTGCTGATCTTCTTAGCTTCACAGGCTGCTCAATACCTTGAATCAAAATGAGCCACCTCTGTCACTCTGCCGTGTGCCATGTCTGCCCACAGACAATACCCCTCATTCATCATCGAGGGCAGCTCCCTTGGTGTCACATCAACATTTCTGATGGGCGTCTCAGTGAGTGCCTAGATGGATGTTTCTTTGCGCATCTTGTTATAGAGCAGCTGCTCCGGGTCCTGCGCCATCCATCCTCAGCCAGTGCGCAGCCAAGCAGAGCTGCACACACAGCTTTGTCGTTGGCAGGCTGGCTGCTCTCCAGGGCAGCTGGGGAAGGCAAGTGTGAGGCTGTGTTGCTATGTATTTATATAGCGATTATCACCCTTATGGCATGGCTACAGGCTGATCAAACAGTAGGTCCAAACTAAACCAGGACACATTCCCTACCTCTCTTGACCTTTTTTTGAAGAGGAAAACAGGAAAAAGTGAACCACAAATAGGCCATAGAAATTACTATTTTAGAAAAACAAATAATTAGCAAGCTTAAAGTATCTTTTATAATATTACTGTGGTGCTGACCAACATGGTGAGCCCAAGATTCCTGGCCAAGTTTGCTCCATATTTTCACCAAATGAATGAGGAACAGCCACCACATGTTACAAATACAAACAACATCTTTTATTTTTATGGTGAGTTTAGTTCAAAAGCTCTTTTCTATACATTATATCATTGTCTTTTCACTGGCTTTTCATTGGAAATATTTTTCAATGCACTGTACAAGTAAAATTTTAATGAAAAAACATTTTAAGATGTGTTTAGAAAATTTCATTTTACTAGTACTACCCCAACAGGCCATGTCTACAGTTAACGCCTAATTATCTATGTCCATAGGTGCAAACAATGGAATAAATTGAAGAAAATCCAAAATAACCTAAAAGCCAGTTTTACCACAGTCATACCACAGAATTCAATGAACTGCATAACTGATGTAACAAATGTTCTTTTCAACCATTTCACAATTGACTTTTGCCTTCCCACTGTTACAATTGCCCTTTCCTCATCTTGAAATTTTCTTAATCCATAACTTCCATGACACCACTCTGGGTCCTTCTACCTGCCTCTTGATTAACTCCTTTTCTTCCTCTTTCTCCCTCTATAGGTGCACAGGTACAGTGTGCCATAGTTTGTCCTTCCCTTTATCTACTCCCTTCCACCCAGGTCTCATCCACCTTTACACCTTCAACTTTCATCTCTTTGTAGATGACTCAAAAATCTTCATCTTTGAAATTTATATACATACATATGTGCATAACCCATGGACATAGACAATGAGGTAGTGCAGGCCTGGGGTGAGGGGTGGGGGTGGGCTAGAGGGGGCCAAGTGGGGCAGAGGGAGACATTATATAATACTTTCAATGATAAAGATTTTTTTAAAATCTTCATCTTTTACACTAAAAATGGGTATACATAGATTCCATATGTATTGTTCCATAAAGTGTATTAGAACAACTGACAATTCATTTGAAAAAAAAAAATGCAGATCCTATCTTCACACCATATGAAAAATTCAATTCTAGTTGGATTAAAAATATAAACATTAAAAAATGTTTTCTATAAAAATACAGAGTAGTCATTAAGTTTGTAGATATATATTTAAATATTTATCTATTAAATATATATTAATAAATGTATATATTAAATATACTAATATATTTATCATGTAATATAACATAACTTTATTTACAAATTTAATCTCTTTGATGAGTTCTTCTGAAATATGCTAAGGCTCAGATTTATCCAGTGAAAATCAGTACTAGAAATCAATGCATCACAGATCCATATGCAGGGACTTATGAAAATTTCATGTTAATGCACCACATCTGTTACAACTTTGTGATGCATTGATCTGTGAAGCACTAATGATGGACAACACATTGAACCTATCATGAATGTCACTGAACATATTTGTTGTAACACAATATCAATAAACCATGTATTATGGATATTATGTTTACAGAACTTCTGGTCCCCTGTTTAAGGAGAAAGTATATGGTTATTTTATTTAAAATCATGAGATTAAGAGAAGCCTTTCTACATATATAAATTATAAAACACTAAAAATTTAAAGTACTACTTTACTAAGCCACTAATCATCAATATATTTACTAGGTTGACATATTTCTCTGTCAACACACTTTTAAAACTGCTGATACAAATACAAAATTTAATTTGCCTCTAATGTCTTCAACTAATCAAGAATCAACATGCTGAGAAGAATAAATTTCTCTCCCTAAGTTATCCTCAAGTTTGCCAGCTCTAGAAGTCTATAGAATATGATAGAAGTAAATACAAGTGTTCTTATCAGAAATGTGAGAAACAAGGTGAAATAATTCCAAAAATCAATGGGAAAATAAATTATGAATTAAAATAGTAATTTCCCAACCTTTTTCTCTTAGAACATTAGCACTTCAGAATGTAAATGTTCTATAAGGGAAACAAACCCACTTTATCATCCGAAAAACTTGGAAGAAATCTAAGCTAAGCAAGAACATATTCTTCAACTACCCTTATTCTTGAAGCCTCATACACATGGTAAATCACTAACAGAGAGAGCTAGTAGCCAATGTATCCCATGTTGATTTAATCACAAACCCTGCTTTCCATGATAGTTATTAATAGCTCATGGTATACAAAAATGCCTACCAATATGTCAAGGCACTTGCTAAATTTAAAATAATTTGTTCTAAAACTAGAAATTACAAACTGTACCTATAATTTCATAGCTAATCAAGTAAGTCAGAGCCATAGGTAGAATGTACCATGCATTTTCTTAAACTAAAATGACAGCAGAAAGTTTTTGATATCCATGGGAAATAACAGCCTATCTATTCATCCTGCCATGTACTCCAGATATTGGAATTCACATTCTATTTACCACAGCTACATCTGGGCTTAGGGAGTACTTTCCCCATCCCTATTCATTCTCTTTTATGATCTGCAATTAAAACATATATGTTTTAAATGGTTGATGGTGTTGTCCTCTTTATGTTTAAAAGCTTCAAATCAATAGCTTTTGAGTTTAGAACTTTGTATCTTCTGGTGTAATTATACTAAAACACCGTGCGCCAAAAAGGGTATAGCAAAATTCCCATGATTTATGTATACTAATTAATAGTATCTGTAGTCACAAATAAGTCATATTAAATATAAGTGCGTTATAGGGATATATTCAAAAAGAAAGGAAAAATTAGCTCTCAGAGTATTTATGCAAATAAAATTATATGTAATAAGTAGGAGAATTTCTCTTGTATTATTAACACACGCACAAATATATGCATACATATATACTGAGTGGCCAGATTATTATGACCACCTGACATTTGTAGGCAAATTAGCCGTACACTGCATTGTATGGGATATGGAAGCCAAAGGCCTGTTCGAACACCTTTGCTGTCTGCAGTTACCAAGATAAAACATCTCCAATTTGCACTGGAACACAAGGATTGGACAGTCGAGCATTGGAAAAAAGTCATGTGTTCTGATTAATCACGTTTCCAGTTGCATCATGCAGATGGCAGAGTGAGAATTTGGCGGAAACAGCATGAAAGCATGCACCTCACATGCATGAGTACAACCCTTCAAGCTGGTGGGGGCAGTGTTATGGTTTGGGACATGTTTTCCTGGCATGATTTGGGCCCTTTAATTCGTGTGGAACAACGTCTGAATAGCACAACATACCTAAGTATCATTGCTGATCAGGTTCATCCTATCATGTTGATGGTGTATCCCAATGGAGATGGCTTCTTCCAACAAGACAATGTGCCATGCCATGGAGCTTGTATTATGCAGAAGTGCTTTCAAGAACATGAGGGAGACTTTACCTTGCTTAGGTGGCCCCCACAATCACCAGATTTCAATCCAATTGAGCATTTGTGGGACGAAATTAAGAGCCATCAGACAGCTGGTTCCACAACCATCAAATCTCACAGAACTGGACAGTGCTATTCATCAGGCATGGTGTCAGATTCCTCGCATCACCTTTCAACATCTCATGGAGTTAATGCCAAGTAGAATCGCTGCAGTATTGAAGGCAAAAGGTGGCCCAACGAAGAACTGATGGGGTGGTCATAATAATCTGGCCACTCAGTGTATATTTACATATAAATATGCATATACATTGGGGATCTTATTTTCCTTTCCCTCCTCATCAAAAAAATCTGTCAAAATCCTTAGGGAGATGTGGACAAGAAATACTCTGTTCTGCCCTGGCCGGTTTGGCTCACTGGATAGAGCATCAGCCTGGGGACTGAAGAGTCCCAGGTTCGATTCCGGTCAAGGGCATGTACCTTGGTTGCAGGCACATCCCCAGTAGGGGGTGTGCAGGAGGCAGCTGATTGATGTTTCTCTCTCATCAATGTTTCTAACTCTCTATCTCTCTCCCTTCCTCTCTGTAAAAAATCAATAAAATATATTTAAAAAAAAAAGAAATACTCTGTTCTTACTGGGATTTCTTTCTCCTTTAGACTAGCCTGCAACACGATGAGGTGAGGAACCAAATTGCCCCTAAATATTCTTCCTTGTTGCAGTGACTCAGAGGCTTACCATTTAAATATTCGACAATTACATGGACTACATGCATAAATTGCAACAATTTCTCAACAGTGCCCTCAAACAGGAGGCCAGCAAACTATAGCTCTTGGGCCAAATCCAGCCAGCACCTGTTTTGATAGTAAAATGTTATTGGAATACTGCCACATCCCATATATTTAAATATTATCTATGGTTGTTTTCATGCCATGAAAGCAGAGTTGATTGCTGTAACAAAATTTCCTTTGTGAGCAACAAAGCCTAAAACATTTACTATCTAGCCCTTTACAAAAAAGTTTAACCCCTGGTGTAGGCTTCTAAACAGGCCAATTCTCTTGTTAATGTAATCGCTACTAGATCTGGCTTGGGGATTGAGTTTGTCCATATATTTGAATATTTTTCTGAGCTTTCACAAATTTTATTAATGAAATATAATTGAAGTCTCTAACTAAAGAATTTATGGAAGTTATATCTTTTCTCAATCCTGACTCTTGGTTCAATTAATCCTTGGAGATTCATTTTTAAAAGTTCCAACTACATAGAGAATTACTGGTTCACTTCCTAGAGAAATAAACCCAATGAAAGATATGTAAGACTTCTACACAGAAATCTATAAAACAGTACTGAGATAATTTTTAAAAGACTGAGACAGAGAGCAGAGGAGAGGGGAGGAGGGGAGGGGAGGGAAGGGCAGGCTTCCATGAATTAAAAGGTTCATTTTCCCAAGTTATCAATTCCTCCCAGATAATAAACTGAATGCAATACCAAGAAAAATCCCACTAGAGATTCCTATAGACTCTAACAAGCTGATTCTATTATTTATATGGAAATACAAAATAAAAATAAAAATGACTAGCTAAGACAAACTTAAAGAACATATTTGGAGGATTTACTCTTCTACCCAGATACAAAGACATATTATAAACTTAAATAATAAAAAGTGTGTTTTGGCACAGTAGAGATAAATAGGTTAATGAACAGAAACCAGAATCTAGAAAAATAGACAAACATATATATATATTCATTGGATATATGATGAATAAATTGTACTGGGTCAGTTGTTTATTCACATAAAAAAATGAATCTTAACCTCTACTTCACATAAAAATCAATTCCAGGTAAATTATAAGACTAAATGTAAAATAGTAAAACTTCTGGAAGATAATGCTAAAATAGCCTTCTGATTATGGAACAAACCTTATGGTAGCTCTCATGACTTCTGTCCTTGGTGCTCACATCCCCTTTGAGTTGGATGGGACCTGTGACCTGCTTCTAACCAAAAGACTATGGCAAAGGTGAAAGGATTTCAAATGTGATTAAAGTCTCAAATAAATTGATTTGTAGTTACAGTAGTCCCTTGAATAAATAAGGTTTGACCTGCACAGTTCCAGTAAGTACAGTCAGCCTTCCAAATCCCTGGGTTTCACATTGGAGAACTCAACCAACTGCAGATTGAAAACAGGATTTTAGATCCACGGTTGGAAATCCACAGATGTGGAGGGCTGACATGCATTGTTCGATGCCATCTATAATAATAAAAGCATAATATGCTAATTAGACCAGATGTCTTTCCAGGCATCCTTCCGGACGACCTTCTGGATGAAGCTGCCTGGGTCCCAGGTGCCTGCCAGCGGCCAGAGGGAAACCTGGGTCCCAGATGCCAGAGGGAAGCCGGTGCCAGCATCCGGGGGAAAGGAAGGCCTACTATTGCATGAATTTTGTGCATCGGGTCTCTAGTTTTATATAAGAAACCTGAGCATCCTTGAATTTTGTGTCCGTGGGGGTTCCTGCTACCAATCCCTCACAAATGCTGAGTGCCTATCTGTAGTTAAGTTTTGGGGGAGTCAAAAGTTATAGGTGGCGCTAGCTGATTTGGCTCAGGGGGTAGCGTCAGCCTGTGCACTGCTGATTTTAGCCAAAGGCACATGCGTGGGTGGCAGGCTCAATCCCCAGTAGGGGGCATGCAGGAGGCAGCCAATCAATGATTCTCTCCCATCATTTATGTTTCTATCTCTCGCTCTTCTTCTTCTTTGAAATCAATAAAAATATATATTTTGTAAAAAGTTACAGGGGGATTTTCAACCGTATGGGGGTGGGTATCCTTAACCTCCATGTTGTTCAAGGATCAACTTTATTATCAAAAGACACATTATCCTATATGGATCTGACTTAATCAGGTGAGAGCCATTAAGAGGGACTGAGGCCCCCCCTAAAAGAGGGACTTTCCTTGAAAACCTGATGAGTTAAGAAGCCATATTGAAGTAGTCCATGTGATGAAGAACTATAAGCGGCCTCCAAAAACTCCAGTGGTTTCTATGACCTGAGGGTACCCACCAGCCAACAGCCAGCAAAAATACCTATCAGCAGTCACACAGACACAGAGAAATTAATTCTGCCAACAACCTGAATGATCTTTGAAGTAATTCTTCCTAGTTGAGTCTCCAAATGATAACACAGCCCAGCCAATACCTTAATTTCAGCCTGTGATACCCAGATCAGAGGACCAAGTGAAGCCATGCTCAGGGACTGGAATAATGCTATTTAAAATGTTAAGTTTATAGTAACTTGTCAGTAGCAATAAAAAACTAGTGTGATGACTTTAAGGTAGGCAAAGACTTCTCTAATAGGATGCAGAAATGCCAGAAGCCAGTCCATCCTTGCTGCTTGACACAGTCGCTGCAGGGAAGAAACATCTGCACAGCATATGTTTCAAGGGACCTGGCGTATATGGCATACTGTTCTTAATATGTTTGCTCCCCTACTTAGCACTGTGTGTTTTAACCAAGATCACCTCTCCGAGAAAGGTTGTTTCCCCAGGTGGAGATTTTTCTCTGGAGTTAGGGATTAATAGGACTAAGGAAGGGAATAAATCAGTAAAACCCCTTAACTAAGTGTCAGGCGGGTAGTTGATCACTTTAACTATGAACAATCACGCTTAAGCTACATAATCTTTACTTAGGATAATCTCCTTCAGTTACTTCCTTGTAGCTTAACAGAACAATAGAGTAGTGACCCTGGAATGGAGATAACAAACGCCCTAACCTTTGGAATAGAATGGGTAGGATTAAAATCAACTGGTATAAATACAGATGTAACAGGAGAATAAAGACAGAACCTGGCTGGAGAACCTGACTAGAGAACCTGGCTAGGCTGCTGATCAACTGAATGCTGTCTCCATGTCATTTCTTCTTCGGTGACTCCGTCCACACCTTTGGGAACCCCTGGACCTGCTGGGGTTGGACCCCAACACAGAAAGACACTAACTATAAAGGAAAAAGTTGATAAATCAGTCTTCATTAAAATCACCATTGAGAGTGTAAAAAGGCAAGCTGTAGAGCATGAGAATATATTTGCAACCATCTTTTCAAAGAAAGTACTCAATTTCATAATACTCTTATAAATCAAAAAGAAACAGATAGACAACTCAATTTTTTTAAATACTCACTCAAGATATTTTTCCACTGATTTTCAGAGAGAGTGGAAGAGAGAGGAAAGACAGAGAGAAATATTGATGTGAGAGAAACACATCGATTAGTTGCCTCCTGAACATGCCCCAACCAGGGCACAAGCCAGGGAAGAGCCTGTTACTGAGTTACATGCCCTTGACCAGAATCAAACCCGGAACCCTTTGGTCGGCAGGCCAACACTCAATCCACTGAGCCAAACCAGCTAGGGCTCAATTTTTAATGGGAAAAAATTTTTAAATAGGCACTTCACATAAAGGATATCAAATGGCTACAACACATGAATACATGTTTAGTATCATCATTTTTTCATGAAAATAAATATTAATATCATAAAAATCACCACATTTTCACTGGAATAGCAAGCAGTTTAAAAAAAAAAAAAAAAACGAAACCAAATAGCGATCAGGATGTGATGTGGTGCAGCTAGAACTCTCATACACTGCTAGGAGATATGTAAATTTGACAACTACTTCTGAAACTGGCTTGAAAGTATCTACCAAAGCAAGCATAAACATATTAAACATATTCTAGAATCCTTCAATTCCACTTCAGGGAAATAAAAATTTGTACACATGTACTAGAATAGTCATATCCTTAAATATTAATATTTGACTATACTTAATAGTCAAACCTGTAAATAATTCAAGTGCTAACAATTGGATGGCTGAATAAATTGTAATATATTTATACAATACAATATTCTACAATAATTATAATAAATATAAATGCTACATAGACAACAATATCAACGAACTGTTGCTACAAACGAATATCACAACAGAAAGTTGAGTGAAAGAAATCATACATAAGGATATATACAATATGAAAGCATTTATATAAAATTCAAAACAGTCAAAACTAACCCCTGTCAAAATACCGGTTACTTTGTGGTAATGAGTGGAGGCCTGGCAAAAGGAGGGCTTCTGGATACCTCTAAATCAGCAGTTCTCAACCTGTGGGTCGCGACCCCTTTGGCGGTCGAATGACCCTTTCACAAGGGTCACCTAAGACCATTGGAAAACACATATATAATTACATATTGTTTTGTGATTAATCACTATGCTTTAATTATGTTCAATTTGTAACAATGAAAATACATCCTGCATATCAGATATTTACATTATGATTCATAACAGGAGCAAAATTAGTTATGAAGTAGCAACGAAAATAATGTTATGGTTGGGGGTCACCACAACATGAGGAACTGTATTAAAGGGTCCTGGCATTAGGAAGGTTGAGAACCACTGCTCTAAAGGTTCTGTTTCTTACACAGGTGTGTTCATTTTGTGAAGATTCACAGAGCACATTTAAGATTTGTGTACTTTTCTATATGTATGCTATTCTTCAATAAAAATTAGCAAAGGCAATAAAAATAAAAGAACCAATGAGGAAGAGCCATATCAGAAGAGGATTGGAGCCAAAACCAGTTTGGCTCAGTGGATAGAGCGTCGGCCTGTGGACTGAAGGGTCCCAGGTTCGATTCCGGTCAAGGGCATGTACCTGGGTTGCGGGCACATCCCCAGTAGGGGGTGTGCAGGAGGCAGCTGATCGATGCTTCTCTCTCATTGATGTTTCTGACTCTCTATCTCTCTCCCTTCCTCTCTGTAAAAAATCAATAAAATATATTTTTTTAAAAAAGAAGAAGAAGAGGAGGATTGGAGCAGTAGGGTTGGTTCAATGTAATTTTGGCACCAGGATGGACAAAGAAAACAGAACAGAATAAACAGTCTAATAGCAGACGCACAGTGTTAGGGTCACTTGATTTATGCTGATGATTTATGACTTGCACATTTTCAGAGCCCAAAGAAATAGAATAAAAGAAGTAATGAAAGTACTATATAAAATACTTAGTAGTTGAAAGATCCAGCTAAACTAAGGGAGCAGTTTCAAAGCAAAGAGAATGTATGTTCATTCAAAAAAAAAGAAGTTTCCGTACAAAGCCTGTGGGTGTGGCAGGTGAAAGCAGCACACAGTGATGAGTACAGTCCTGGGGAAAGGACATTTCCTTGACAATAGGTCATGAAGCTCAAAATAATCTGTTACCAACTTGATTATATTGATAGGCAGTGGGATAAAATTGGAGCTAAAAGAATGTATCGCCCCACCACTGTAATGGCTATCTCTTGCTGTGTAACAAACTAAAATTCAGTGGCTTTAAACAACATGTGATTTATTACCTCTCATGATTTTGTAAGTCAGAAAATTGGGCAGTCTCAGCTGAGCATTTCTTATGCTCCATGTGGTGTCAATAGATGACAGCTTGTGAATGGGCCCACTAAAGGGTCTAAGACAGCTTCCCTTACATGTCTAATGCCTTGACTGTGACAACTGGAAGGCTGCCTGGACTCAGCCAAAACTGTTCATCAAGATGCTTACCTGTGCCCTCTCCAGAATGACAGTCTCAGAGTAGCTGAGCTTCACGTGGAAGCCTAGGGTTCCCGCACAGTGTTGCAGAAGTGAGCATTCCAAGGGGTCCAGGCAGAAGCGGTAAGATTTCCTATGGCCTAGCTTTGGAAGTTTCAGAACTTTACTACCACCTCATTCTATTAGTCAAACAAGTCAATAGGGCCAGTCTAGATTCATAATGAGGAGCGTGAAACAGCCTAATATGTAACGAGGAAAGTGTGTGGATGTACAGGTAGGAGGGAAGGGATGCCAGCCATCTCAGAATATGCTACCATACCCCATCATTTTCTTGTTATTCCAAGACATTCTACAAGTCAGTGGCATATACTGAAAGGAAATATAAAGTATACAAAGAACAAAAGACTCACCGAAACCGGTTTGGCTCAGTGGATAGAGCGTCGGCCTGCGGACTGAAAGGTCCCAGGTTCGATTCCGGTCAAGGGCATGTACCTGGGTTGCGGGCACATCCCCAGTGGGAGATGTGCAGGAGGCGGCTGATTGATGTTTCTCTCTCATCGATGTTTCTAACTCTCTATCTCTCTCCCTTCCTCTCTGTAAAAAATCAATAAAATATATATATAAAAAAAAAGAACAAAAGACTCCAATTTTAGCTTAGCATAAGGATGGATACCAACAACAGATGCCAACAAGGACAATGAATGACTGAGGAATAGAAGCCCTGCCCCTCTGGTGTATGCACTGGAGAAGGCCTCTCAGAATGTATATACACTCTCGGGGAGAATGGAAAGAAGAAAATCCCCTGATGGATTAAGAAATTTTTGAATTGACTAATGTGACAATGTTTAAATTTGTGCCAGTAGGCAGAATGGGGTGGGAGAGAAATTAATTTCAGTTGTGGAAAAATAAAATTTTATTTTTGAACTCCTAAATTTGCAGGCAATTAAATTACTACCTATATAATTACTTTAAGCTTTTGTTCCTATTGGTTTGATCATCTTAATTATTTATATACCACAATTCATGAATAGCTAGCTCTGATGAGTAATTGTTGTGTACCTATTTAATTTTTCCTGAAATCTTGATATTCTTCTTATATTCTCATAGCAAAGAATGAACTGTCTTATTATTTGCTTCAATTCCATAGTCTTGTTGACTTTAAAGTCTAATTTGTCTTAGATATAAAATATTTACTATTTTAAACACTTAGTTAATTTCTATAGACTCATGCTCTTATAAATATTTCTCTCCTGAGATTGTCGAGTCTATTACTCCTTGAGGAGCCTCTAACACAATTCCTTCTAGAGTTCATTATTTGGTTTGGGGGAAGCTTTTGTCTTTGAGCAGAGTTATAATACTTCTTCACAGACAGTTGGGTAAATATTCACTGAGGTTAGCCAACAGATATAACTAAAGCATCAAAAAATACTTTTGAAGTACAGAGAGAACTTCAAAGAGGAGAATATCAAGGGGGTAAAGTTAAATTCACAACTGTAGATTTATTCACCATAAACTAAGGCAGACACAAGCACATTGTAGTCCACAAGAAATTTTGGGTCATCTTTTTAATTGTAGTTTCCCTGTTGGTCCATTCTATTTGTACTACACCCAAAATTCTTGTGCCTTCCAGCCATAAAGAAGGTTCTACTCCTTTGACAAATTATCTCCCTACTTATATGTCTGTTCCCCTTCAGGGTATTCCCAAGAGCTAGAGTGATCCATTTAGACATGTCAAATCATGTCTCTCCTCCAACAGAAAAAATAGCTCACTGAGAATCAATTCCAAAGGCCTAACAACAGCAGACAAAGACCCCTGTAGAATCTGGATCTACGAATCAGTACTTCATTCACTTCACCTCAGTCTCATATATCACACACATGCCCCCCTGCCTGTGGCAATCTTACCTCATATTCCCATACTTCTATGTCGAAATTAGCTAGCTGGCAATTTTGGTGTCCATGGTGTTAAGGTAATAAAAAGGAGGCAAGAGTTTGGGAGCAGATTTGATTAGTCCCTATACAATTTGGCAGTGAGCTGAAGAACAATGGAAGTATACAAAGTCAAGAAGCACATAAAGCAGAGTCACTTTGGATCAAAGATTTAAGTTAGCTCTCTAGATTCTATGGTCTTTGCAATCAGGCAGTAAGTTCTGCAAGAGCATTTAGGGTGTGGGGGGAAGTGAGGGGAAGAACTTGCTCCTAAGTCTTGAAGTTCTCATGATTTGCTCCTAAGTCTTGAAGTTCCCATGCCCACCATAAGGACTAAAATTAAAAAGACTGACAACACTAAATGTTGACACGGATGTAGAGCAATTGCAGATCTCATATATTATTGAATGTAAAATAATACAAACACTTGGGGAAAAAATTTGACAGTTTCTTAAAAACTAAATAAATTCCTCCTATTCCATGACCTAGCAATTTTCCTCTTTGAGATATTTACCCAACAGAAATAAAAATACATGTTTACAAAAAACACTTGTATAAAAATATCCATGCCTTTCTCATACATAATGACCCAAAAGTTTATAAAAGTCCAGGGTCCCTAAATAGGAGAATGAATGCACAATCTTTGGTATATGAAAGGCTTGAACTTCTGATACACACACTTGGATAGGTCTCAAAAGCATTATATTATGCTAAGTACTATTCCATTTATATGATATTCAAGAATAGAAAAACTAATTTACTGTAGGAAAATCAGAAGAGTATTTGCCTCTGGAGATAGAGGTAGGGTTTGAGTATTGAGAGCCATGAGGGAATTTTTGGATAGTGGTGATGTTCTATATATTGAAATAGATTTGGTTTAAACAAGTGTATTCACTGGTTAAAACTCAGTGAAAGTGCTGATAATGTTTGCATGTTGTATTGCATGTAAATTTTATATAAAAAGAAAAACAGTAATCCAATATTGAATTCTAGTTAATGATATGCATGTTGGAATATTTGGGGAGAAGTAATCTGCTATGTACTTTGAAATGCATCAAAAAGATAAAATGGATTGCTCCACCAGCATAGTTCATTGGTTGAGTGTCGACCTATGAATTAGGAGTCAGGGCTCAATTCCTGGTCAAGGCACA
The DNA here is from genome assembly GCF_964212035.1 of Myotis nattereri. NCBI lineage: Eukaryota > Metazoa > Chordata > Mammalia > Chiroptera > Vespertilionidae > Myotis > Myotis nattereri. The sequence continues at coordinate 59,759,556 of NC_138080.1, read as the reverse complement.
TGCTCGGGTTGTGGGCTCGATCCCCAGTTGGGGACATGCAGGAGGCAGCCAATCAATAATTCTTTTTCATCATTGATGTTTCTATCTCTCTCTCCCTTTTCCTTCCTTGCTGAAATCAATAAAAAAAATTTTTTTAAAGATAAAATGGATTAAAGAGTGGATAAAGTGATATATAAATATGTGACAAAGCACATATAGGACAATATAAATAATAGAATTCAGGTTGTGCTTATATATAGTATGGTTTTTCACAGTAAAATACTCTGAACTTTATTGTATGTTTGAAAAATATCATAAACTGATTTAACACTTGCCATCTCAGCCCCTGAACCACCTGATAGGACAAGTCCGTCTAGATTAAAGATCCTTGCAATCAGTTGCATCTTCTCTGGATGAATTAGCAAGAAGAAAGACTTCAGGGCCTGAATGCTGTGGCCAGGTCCTCCAGCAGCTTCTATGCCATCTCTGATGACTTATTTAAGAGTTGCACTGGAATCTTGGCCATAGGTACCCTGGCACCCAACTAGACAAGAACAGAAATACACTTCTCCCCCCTAAAAAATGAAACATAAATAGATTTTAGATTTATTGGCATTATGATCACAAAGTTTTACACAACCTGATGTACATGAATCTACACTAATAAAATACAAAGATGCTAATTGACCGTACTTTTGCTATACCCTATGCCACGCCCACCAGTCAATCAGAGTGACTATATGCAAATTAACCCAACCAAGATGGTGGCCGGCAGCCACGGAGCTGGAGCAAGCAGGAGGCTTGGTTGCCCAGGCAATGGAGGAAGCCAAGCTTCCCGCCTGCCCTGAGCCAGCTGTGGCCTCCGCTCATGACAACAAAGTTTCAATTATAGAAGCTAAATAAATCCCACATACCTGCTTCCAGTCAGCCTCCACTGGGAGCTTGGGTGGCTGGGGGTTGTGGCCAGCCTGCAAACAGCCATCAGCCCCTCACCCAGGATGGCCACACCCTCATGCAGTAAGGGTCCCCGCTGGGGGGATTAGCCAGCCTGAAAACGGCCCTCAGCCCCTCACCCAGACTGGCCAAGAACCCCCACATGACCCCCCACCCTGAAGGTGCTGTGGCCAGCCTTCAATCAGCCCTCAGCCCCTCACCCAGGCTGGCCAGACACCCCAGCGGGAATCGCCACCCTGAAGGGGCTGTGGCCAGCCTGCAAACAGCCATCAGCCACTCACCCAGGCTGGCCACGCCCTGATGGGGTGAGGGTCCCCGTTGGGGGGCTTGGCCAGCCTGCAAACTGCCATCAGCCACTCACCCAGACTGGCCAGGCACCCCAGCAGGACCCCACCACCTTGAAGGGGGTGTGGTCAGCCTGAAAACGGCCCTCAGCCCCTCACCCAGGCTGGCCAGGCACTCCTATATAATAAAAGGGTAATATGCAAATTGACCCTAACAGCAGAAAGACTGGGAATGACTGGTCACTATGACACACACTGACCACCAGGGGGCAGATGCTCAATGCAGGAGCTGCCCCCTGGTGGTCAGTGGTCAGGGGGAGCTCTGCTCAGCCCCAAGCCAGGCTGACAGCTGCCAGTACAGTGATGGTGGTGGGAGCCTCTCCTGCCTCCTCAGCAGTGCTAAGGATGTCCGACTGCAGCTTAGGCCTGCTCCCTGCTGGCAAGTGGACATCCCCCGAGGGCTCCCGGGCTGCCAGAGGGATGTCTGACTGTCAGCATAGGCCCAGTCCCCCAGGGAGCGGGCCTAAACCAGCAGGTGGTCATCCCCCGAGGGGTCCCAGACTGCGAGAGGGCACAGGCCGGGTGGAGGGGACCCCGCCCAAGTGCACAAATTTTTGTGCGCCAGGCCTCTAGTGTTTAGATATGAGAAGAAGGAATTATTTCAGCCCCAGTACAATTTATCTTTTTGTTTTCCTTTAGAAAATAAACTGAAATTTATTGCATGAATCCTTTAAAAAGTAAGAAAATAATGTGAAATGGTCATAAAACCAATCGTATGTTTTATAGAAAATAGCAGAATAAAATCACTTTGTGAGATGTCAAATCCAAAGACGTTTATCACTTAAGAAAAGACAATGTTCTCTGTCTTTAAGCATCTAAATCTGTTAACACCTTATGCCCTTTCAAAACTAGAAAGCCATTTTGTTACTATTTTAAATGACTCTACCAATCTTTGGCCATACTGATAGAAACCTTCAGCATGGATTCTGTTAACCAAAAAACCATTTTAACAGTTGTCTTTGAAACTCATAGATACAGACAACAAAATGGTAGTTACCAGAAGGAAACTACCATTTTGAGGAGGGAAAGAAGTCGGTAAAGGGGGTCAAATATATGGAAACAGAGAGAAAATAGACTTCGGGTAGTGAGTATACAATAGAGCAGTGATGGCGAACCTATGACACGCGAACTCATTTTTTTGGTTGATTTTTCTTTGTTAAATGGCATTTAAATATATAAAATAAATATCGAAAATGTAAGTCTTTTTTTTTACTCTGGTTGCAAATATCAAAAAATTTCTATATGTGACACGGCACCAGAGTTAAGTTAGGGTTTTTCAAAATGCTGACACACCGAGCTTAAAAGGTTCACCATCACTGCAATAGAGTGTACAGATGTCAAATAATAATGTTGGACACCTGAAAATTATATAATGTTATTAACCAATGTTACCCCAATCAATTTAATTAAAAATTTTAATTGTCTTTGTGTTATCTTTTCCATTATGCTTACTCAGTCTTCGTCCCTTCAACCCAAGCAAAAAAAAATATTCAGGTTTCCTATAACCATATCCTTTACTGAAACCAGCTGTATGATGATGTACTGAGATCTACTAAATTTGGCCTTCACAAAAATGTAAACATGAGAACCACAAGCTGAATATGATCCATGAATTCAATATTCCTCTAAATAAACAAGTGCTATATAGGAATTATTAATAAAAACATAATGAGGCCTGGCCATTTTGGCTCAGGGGTTGAACATCAACCTCCAGGCCAGGACATCGGCCCAGGTTGCAGCTCAATCTATAGTAGGGGACATGCAGGAGGCAGCTGATCAATGATTTACTCTCATCATTGATAAATCTCTCTCTCTCTCTCTCTCTCTCTCTCTCTCTCTCTCTCTCTCTCTCTCCTCTCTCTTCCTCTCTGAAATCAATAAAAATATATTTTTTAAAAAAACAAAAAACATAATGAGGTCAAATGAAGCATTAGCTCAATTCAACTAGTGGGATTCTGTTGGGATAAGAATTCAATAGGAACTTTAGAGAAACAAAAAACTGGAATATATTTCTAAGAAGCCTTACAAAATAATACTTAAAAGAATAGAACTTAATGGAAATGTGAAAAAAAAAAGTGGTAGGCAAGAAAAGTGAGAAAGCTGGTTACTTTGTGCCCTCCATTGTCACTGAAATAGAATAAGATGGAACTGGAACAATCTATAACATTAAGTTAAGGAAGATAGAACACTCATCACTGGTTTCTTTTCAGTCTTCAGTCAACTTAATGTTTGTGAGGCATTGTACCCTGTCAGTTATTTCCTCCCTTATGAAGCTCCTCTCTTTCATAAAGTACTAATCCTTATTCTTATCTGACCTTGCTAGGCACTCTTTTTGTATCCAGTCTCCATGGTTTTACGGTCATAAAAGGAAGGCATGAGTTTAGAAATGGACTGGATTAGTTTCCATGTAATTTTTTACTTTTATTGTATACTTTTTATTTTACTTTTAGTGACTCTGCTCTGACTACCTGCAAAAGGCGAATATTATTTAAGATCACATCCTTTTCAGTCCCCTATTTCTTTTTATTCTCTTTCTCCTTCCTGGGTAATCTCACCCACACATGCTGGTGATTCTTAAAATTATATTCAATCTTTAATCTCTTTCCAAAGCTCCGAACTGAATTTTTCTCTTTTCAGGTGTCTTAAAGGTACATGAAACTGTTAGGGGAAGAAATAGAGTATTGGGGACTAGCTATTAATTATAAGAAATAAAATAGGAGCCCAGCCAGTGTTGCTCAGTGGTTGAACATCAACCTATAAACCAGTAGATCATGGTTCAATTCCCTGTCAGGGCAAATGCCTGGGTTGCGGCTCAGTCCCCAGTGTGGAGCATGCAGTAGGCAGCCAAACAATGTTTCTCTCTCATCACTGATATTTCTCTCTCTCCCTCTCCCTTCCTCTCTGAAATCAATAAAAATATATTTTTTAAAAGAAATAAAATTAATCATGCTCATTTAACCGTGACTGTTTTGTTCTGATTAAAGAAAGCACAGTCTCACCTGGCTGGGAGTTGTATGCCCCTGGGACCTGGGAGTAAACCTTACCCCAAAGAGTCAACCTTGGACCTGGGAGTCCAGCTTGGAATGTGGTCTATTCTCATTCAAGAACTGCCTATCATCATGGAAAGATTAACAACCTAGTTGCCCAAACAATGGAGTCCCACACCAGCCGGCATTGCCAGCTTCCCTTTGCCTGTAATACCCATTTTTGCATGACCATTCTTACTCCTTTTTGCCTACTTCCACCATGTAACCTTTGTCCTACCCAATATAAGCAGCTGGCTTATGGGGGGCAGGGGGAGAGGGAGGTGCACAGAGAAGATTTTTGTGGATGACCTGCTGCTCTCCCATATTGCTGGCAGTACTGGAATAAACGCTCAGCTACGATTCAACACCGTCTCTGCTTAATTGGCTCAAGTAGTGACAGGCAGCCTGGACTCCCTTGGTTGTCTGAGTAAAAAACTTTACCATGTTGAAAACCAAACATTATTTTTACCTAAAACTTCATTTTCCAGTATTTCCTATTAATGACATTTCTATCAAAGCAATCCTCCAAGCTAGCAACTATAAAATGACCTTTAGCTCCACCCCACATTGTGGATTTTTGCTTGGGGGGGAGAGGAAGGGAGTTCCCCTTTCTCTACTGATGCTTCTTGAAAGTAAGGATATATCTTATTCATTCTCCTTATCTCATTGCCTAGGAAAGTATCTAGTACTTATCAGTTTTATAAGGTTGGAAGGAAATAAGGAAAGAAGAGAGGAAGGGAGAGAAGAAAGACATAATTGTTAGGTACATTCTTGCACTCCATTATGCTCTGCTTGGGGCTCTCTCACCCCTCCTATCAGTCTTCCTGTTATTCTCATTATAGGTCTCATGATTAACGTCCTTCAGTTTCCAACAAACCACTTCACCCTGTTTCCAGTGGACCACATACACCTGGCCCTCACCTGCACCTGATCTGACCAGTTATCTGACTGACCTTTACAAGAGACATAAATACCCCACTCCTTCTATTCTACCCCGCTAATGCCATTTTGGTTTCAGCCCTTCTGTTAGCAGATGTAATAATAAATTTACAATTCTTTACCCCTTTTGGCCTTGTGCATTCCTCCTTCAGCAACCCTAACAATAATGAAAGGAAAATGGAAAGGAAGAAGAAATGAGAAGAGATGTGAGGAGGAAAGCAATTAGTTAACTTACTGAGCTATTACCCATCCTATCTAATAAAAGAGAAACATGGTAATTAGCCGTACCTTCGCTACCCTTCCCATCAGCTAATCAGGGCAATATGCAAATTAACTGCCAGCCAAGATGGTGGCCGGGGGCCAGGCAGCTTGAAACTAACATGAGGCTTGCTTGCTTCAGTGATGGAGGAAACCGATGTTCCCCGCCTGCCTTGCAGGCCTCTGAGCTTGCAGTTTGAAACATAGTTACAAATATAGAAGCTAAATAAAACCCCAGAAACCTGCTTTCAGCTAGCCGGGATCTCAGAGCTGGAGTTGACACAGTGTTTCGATTATAGAACCCAAACAAACCAGATACCTGCTTTCAGCATCAGAGACCTCAGAGCTGGAGTCAGAGACAAAGCTGGCCCAGAATAAAAAAGAAAAAGAAAAAAAGGAGCAGTTGGGAGCTTCAGTCACCCACCAGCCTGAAAACAGCCCTCAGCCCCTCACCCAGACTGGCCAGGCACCCCAGTGGGGACCCCCACCCTGAAGGGGGTGTGACCAGCTGCAAACAGCCATCATCCCCTCATCCAGGCTGGCCAGGCACCCCAGTGGGGACCCCCACCCTGATCCAGGACACCCTTCAGGCCAAACCAGCCGGCCCCCACCTGTGCACCAGGCCTCTATCCTATATAGTAAAAGGGTAATATGCCTCCCAGCACCAGGATCAGCGGAGCCGTGAGGCCTCCTGGCACCGGGATCAGCGTGACAGGGGGCAGCGCCCAAACCCCCTGTCGCCCTGCAGCTCTGTGTGTGACGGGGGTGGGGCCACAACCTCCCTATCCGCCCTGCTCTGTTAGTGACAGGGGAAGGCGCCCCAACCCCCTGATCGGCCCTGTCTGTGGGTGATAGAGGGCGGCGCCCCAACCCCCTGATCAGCCCTGCTCTGTGTGTGACAGGGTGCGGCGCCCCAAATCCCCCCCCACACACACACACGGGTCCTGCTCTGTGTGTGATGGGGTAGAGCCATAACCTCCCCATCGTCCCTGCCCTGAGTGTGAGAGTGGCTGCACCCCAACCCCCTGATCAGCCCTGCTCTGTGTGTGACAGGGGGCGGTGCCCCAACTCCCCTATCGGCCCTACTCTGTGAGTGACAGAGGGGAGCTCCTCAACCTCCTGATGGGCCCTGCTCTGTGCATGACAGGGGGGAGCTCCCCAACCCCCTGATGGGCCCTGCTCTGTGCGTGACAGGGGGGAGCTCCCCAACCCTCTGATGGGCCCTGCTCTGTGCGTGACAGGGGGTGGCGCTGCAACCTCCCCATCGACCCTGCCTTGAGTGTGACAGGGGGCAGTGCCCCAACCCCCCAATCAGCCCTATCCTGAGCGTGACTGAGGGTGGCATCGCAACCTCCCAATCCGCCCTGCTCTGTGCATGACAGGGGGCGGTGCCCCAACTCCCCAATCGGCCCTGCTCTGAGCCCGACCAGGGGCTGCACCTAGGGCTTGAGCCTGCCCTCTGCCACCTGGGAGCAGGCCTAAGCCAGCAGGGCATTATCTCCTGAGGGATCCCAGACTGTGAGAAGGCACAGGCCGGGCTGAGGGACCCCTCCTTCCCCCCCAAGTGCACAAATTTTTGTGCACCAGGCCTCTAGTCTATGTATAAAAGCCTAAGCAACCATTACAATGGAACGACTGGAATGACCGGAACAACCAGTTGGTATTACCTGCACTGACCACCAGGGAGAAGATGCTCACGGCTGGCAAGCACAGCCTCTTCCGTCTCTGTGGCAGCGCTAAGGAGGTAAGGAGCAAGTGGTAAGCGGTTAGGAGCGAGTGGCGAGCGGTTAGGAGCACTGAGCACCAAGCTCCTCCCCAGCTGCCTGCCGCTTTCCACACTGCTACATCCCCCGAGGGGTCCTGGATTGAGAGAGGGCGCAGTCCAGGCTGAAAGACCCCAACCGGTGCATGAATCCATGCACTGGGCCTCTGGTAATAGGATAAAGTTTATAACAGCTGACAGTTGACACTGTAATTCTTCTAAGGATGAGAACTCTTTTATCTGGATGATATTCAAAGTCCTTACAGTAAAAATTAAGTTCTTTAGGGCCTACATATCAACCAGTGAAAGCTTGGAGGGAGTGGGGAAAAGCCTTCATGATAAAGAAACAGACTCTGGAAAATTCTCTAAGGCAAAATAAGAAGAAAGGAGCAAGGAATAGAAATAGAGAAAATGAGGCAAATAGGTCCATGGCAATGCACTCACCCCTATTACTTTCAAGTTTTCAACCACTTCTAGGAAATTCATTAAAGGCTTGGCACAATTGGATATTTTGTTATTGCAATGCAGTGAATTGATTGAGTTTAGAATCTCAGTTTACATGGGGTAAAAAATGAGACAAAACTCATGGACATAAAAGGCACAGGACGAAGCACCAGGCAGATCTGGGTTTACATTCACAGTGACATGTTACAGTAAAAGTACTTAGCCTTGCCATAAAGCAATGTAGCACTGAAGCATGACCCCCGCCTCTGCCGGGGAATTTGGTACAGATGGTCATTTCAGATGGACAATGATCCTATCCAAAGCATTAAACCAAAATTACAAAATCAAGTGCTCAAGATCATGTAAGATACTAGAGGCCTGGTGCATGAAATTTGTGCACGTGAGGGAGGGGTCCCTCAGCCCAGCCTGCACCCTCTCCAATATGGGACCCCTCAGGGGATGTCCAACTGCCTAAACCAGCAGTTGCACATCCCTCTCACAATCTGGGACCGCTGGCTCCTAACTGCTTACCTGCCTGCCTGCCTGATCGCTCCTAACCACTCTGCCTGCCTGCCTGATCACTCCTAACCCCTCTGCCTGCTTGCCTAATCACCCCTAACCACCTCTGCCTGCCTGCCTGATCACCCCTAACCACCTCTGCCTCGGCCCCCGCCACCGTGGCTTTGTCCAGAAGGACGTCTGGAAGGATGGCCGAAGACATCGGTCTATCTGGTCTAATTAGAATATTACCCTTATATTAGTATAGATTGCTTTATTGAAAATTCAGCCGAAGCTAAATCAGCTTAAAGTTCTAATAGGAACTTTAGACCTTGGGCAACCTCTTCATACTCCCATTAAGTGTAAGGGTATAGTCCAGCCGTGGGCAAACTACAGCCCGCGGGCCGGATCTGGCCCGTTCGGCTGTTCTATCCGGCCCGCGGAGCCGAAAGAGCAGAGGGTTCTCTTGCTCTCCCCTCCGCTCCTTCACCAGCAGCAGTGTTAATATGGCAACGTCGGGAAACACGGCCGCAGCTCCTTCTTCTGAGTCCAGTTTAAGAACCCATTGTGGCCCTCGAGTCAAAAAGTTTCCCCACCCCTGGTATAGTCTCTAAAAAGTTTAAGTACTTGAAGCCAGCACAGCCTTGAAAATAGGCATTGGCCCATATTGCTTAAATCTAAAGAAATCTTTATAACCTAAGGGACACTTTGGCAGTAGGTGGGGGGAAGTGTACTCTCCCCCACCCCTAGGGATTCTGTGTTCATTGGGGTATACTCATGTTCTCATAGCTGAGTGAGGAGAGGAGAAAAGAAGACAGGAATATCTAGTAATTTGAAGTAGGAATATTTTTACCTGCCAATATCAAGTTCTAGAACTATAAAATTCCTTATTCCTAGGACACTACACCTTTCATAGTCATTTTGATGCTATATGGGCTAGCTTATTTCCTTTCTATGCTTCAGAACAAGTTTTATAACATAATTATATGTGTTGTTATATGAAGAATGAGTGAAACCACTCGTTGTGACAGGCTAATGAGGTACAGGAGTGCAAAATGCTAGCATTATGTGATTTCACAGAAAATTCTACTATTATGCTTACTTTGTAATAAACCAAATTGTGGACCTCAAAAATACGCTGCTGTCTTATAATAAAACCATTCACAGCAACAGATAAGAGACTTCTTATTTTCCATCAGTGATAGCCACCTCTGCTATAAGGAAAAAATGACCTGGGTTGTTTTTGCAGCAGAAGTATGAGTAAACACCCAAGAAACACTCCAAAAACTTATTTTAGTTATCAAAATAAACTAGCAAAGCCTCAAAGTCACTTGAAAATAACAATCTTGTGGAGGTTATCACAATCTTAGATACTACCTCCTCTATCATCAGCATTATAAAACATTTTTTCATTTGACTACTTTTCTCGGCCATTGGCATTGTTCCCAGCTAGTATCTTCTCACTTTAAGATACCCTATGCCAGCCCTGGCCAATGTAGCTCAGTGGATAGAGTGTCAGCCTGCATACACAAGAGTCGATGTTTCTTTCTCTCTCTTTCTCTCTGCATCTATCTCTCTCCCCCACTCCTTCACTCTCTCTAAAAATCAATGAAGAAAGATCCTTGGGTGAGGATTTTTTTAAAAAGATAGTGTATGCCACATTTATACTTTAAGTTAAAAATTGTTCAGATACTTTACATTGTATTTTTCAAATTTATATTTTCTTTCCAAGTACCAACTTTCTGCACAAGGTAGATGCCATTGTCCTTGACCAAGAGACAATCTTTTCTTTAACTCAACCATGTTTATAAGCATGATTATATGTTCTATAGTTAGCACCAAAGAAAAACACTGGTGACATTCTCTACGCTTCTTTCTTACTGTGACACTTGCCCTCTGACAGCCTGGTGACATGAACTGTCAATATGTAAAACATTAGTCTCACATGTGTCCCAAATCAAGAGCCATAGAACAGTTTGGCTACTGTGAAAAGGACAATTAAGTGGCTTTCTAATTACAATGACGTCAAATGTAGAAGAGAAGAAACACTGGATGTTATCTCTGAACCCCCTCCAAGTTGCATTCTGATGCATATACTTGCTAGCCCCAAACCCTTTCCACTTGTGTCCTAGCTAGCCTTGCAAAAACCTGTTTCCCTGAATACTCCCATTTTATAGAGGCCATAAACCATAAACCATACACAACCCCCAGAGGGGGTTGGCAATGCTGGCACCAGCCAGGCCAGGCCTTTGGGTGTAATCTCACTTCCCCCATTCCAACCCATAGGGTCTGCAAAGCCCATGAGAAGTCCGGAATCCTGGTCCATATTTGGGAGACAAAGACACTAAGGGGATAAAAGGGAAAGCCCCCCGCATTTGGTACTCAGGCTTTGGAGACTGATACCCTGAATCACCACACTAGTGCATCTGCAAATAAAGGCGTTCTTTCTGAATCCTCTGAGTGCCCAGCTGTTCGTTCTCCCATGCTGCCTGGCAGCTTATCTGCAACACTACTTTGCATGGTATGGAATAAGCTCCCTCACTGCTTTCTGACTTAACTGCCCAACTCAAGCTGCCACATGACCTCACCTATTCCATCTGCATGTAACAGAGCAAGGAGAGAATGCTCTAAAACCAAAAATGCTATTTATACAAGAGTGTCTCTCACTCTCTTTCAGAATCGATTTATTCTTAGTTTGAATAGAATTGAAAGAAACAGTATAGTGTAATTACTAAGAGAACAGACTCCAGAGCTAGAATGAATTGAATCCTGCCTCTGTTGTTTACTAGCCCTGTGTCCTTGGGCAAGTTACTTAAACTCAATGCTCTGCTGGATCAACCTGAGAGGAAGAAAATAATAATATATTTTACAGAGTTGTTATAGGATGAAGTTAATTAAAATATGTAAAACACCTAGAACTGTGGCAGGCACATGGTGTTATATTTTATTTCTAAGTTCATAAAATATTATAAACAGCAAGAAAGAAGATCAGGCCCAGCGGGCATGGCTCAGTGGTTGAGCGTTTTCGTATGAACCTAGAGGTCATGGTTCAATTCCTGGTCAGGGCACATGCCCTGAATACAAGCTCAATCCCCAGTGTGGGGTGTGCAGGAGGCAGCTCATCAATGGTTCTCTCTCATCACTGATGCTTCTATCTCTCTCCCTTCCTTTTGGAAATCAATAAAGATATATATAAAAAAACAAACAAACAAACAAAGAAGATCAAGGCTTCTGTAGCCATTTGCACTAACACTAGCAAGCATTATCAACTAAAAGTCCATAGTAGTAAGGGGAAGGACTAGGATTACTACTTAAAAATAGACATACGATCTGGGGGCATTGAGTATGGGAATAAAAGCTTGGTAAATACCCAAGTTTATCACTGTATTACATCACAATAGAGTAGTGAAAGTTTATAAAGAGGAACTTGAGCCTTCATGTCCAAGGGCTTCTATTTCAGCTCAATAAAATTGTGAATGTTTATTAAGAGGACCCCAAGCATCCAAGGATTAATTAAAATAGGCTCAATAATTTCATTAAAGATGCAACACATTTTGAAATATTTTTGTTCAAAAGAACCAAATAAAAATTTTAGTGCCTTAATACATACTCAGCTAACCAAAACATTCATTTATTCAAAAAGGTTTCATCTCTAAGTGGTCTTGTTATAAGAAGATACTGAGAATAGAAACAAAATACAACATAAATTATTTCATGAGGAGGTGTGGCAAAGACTGCTAATTGTTGCCCATCTTTTATTCTCCAAGTCTTTGTTTTAGAAATAGAAATGCCTTGAGTATATGGGGATAGGACTACCCACTTGTCTAGAGACTTTATGTCCTAATCTCCCTTGCAGCTCAGCGTGGCCATATGACTAAACTCGCATCACTTGAATATGAATGAAATCTGTTGCGTAACTTATGTGATACTTCCTTATAAGAAAATTGCCTACCTCCTGCTTCCTCTTCCTCTCTCCAGGGGCTGTATTGAGAACATAAAGCAGTTAAGCTAGCCTCTACCATGAAGATGAAGTGGCAACCAAGGAAATGGTTGAACAAAAGGACAGAGGAAACCTGGTCCCCAGGTCAACCTGTGCAAAGTTCCCTACCTTCTACAGACACCATGCCTCCCTATACACTTCTGTCTCATTTAAGTCAGAGTAATTTGGGGTCTTTTTGTAGCAGACTTATATCATTTTAATACTAGTAAATTTAGAGAAAGATAATAGAAATTAACTTCAAGTCTATATTGAGTACAAGCATTTTGCAATTTACTATGTCAGGCTCTATAAAGATGCTGAATTAATTAGATGCAAGTTCTGTCCTCTGAGACTGTAATCCAGAGAAGAGGAACTAAGTACGCAGACAATTACATTCCCATGTAGTCCACATTGCTTTTTTGTGAGAATTATAAATGAGGTGTTATGGGACAATAGTAGGAGATAATTCTATCAACTTGCACCAATAAATCTTGAATCAGGAAAATCTTCATGAAGATGGCCTTTCAGAAAAATCTACAATTGAAAGGATTTCAAAAGCAGGGATAAACAATGACAGGAAAGGAAAACAATGTGAATAAAAGCACTTCAGCAGAAAAGTATACATGTGCTCACGTGTCCCTTTAGAATATAGAGTTGAAGGACCTTGGAATGTGTGCTGGAAGAGTAAGTGTAGATCACATTGTGAAGAGCACTGAATTGTAATTATAAAATGTGTACTGAGCTCTTTCTATATGCAAACATTGTGCTAAATGTTTTATGTGCACTTTCTCAACTAATCTTTTCTATTTCCCCTTGAGGGTAAGGAATCTATATTTAATTCAGCAGGAAACAGAAAACCTGAATAACTATGAGAAAGTGAATGACACCCTTTAACTGTGCTTCAGGATGGCTAATCACCATGTAGGAGTGTACAGTGCAGGATGCAAAGCAGCGAGAATACTTTTGGAATAGACAAGGCTAGAGATCGAAACTTGAACTAGTGTGGCAGCATGAAACAGGACTCAAGACGTTATGACGAATTTGGCAAGTAATTACTTGATTGTGTGAAGAGTCCTATAAAAACAGGAAGTGGGAGGATAATCCTAATGTTTAGAACCTGAGCCCTGAAATTAACAAAATAGGGAGTGATGTGTTTTCAACAAAAAATAGAAGATAACTGGGCTTATTGAGATGTTGATGGGTTCCATGCAGAGGACCTTTGCTTTCTCAGTACCATGACTTACTATGTGATTTCTCAAAATTGGCTGAATATTTCTAAACCTGTTTTGTTCTCTGAATAATAATATCCAACTCACAGACTTTGAGGGTTAAAGAAGATAGTGTTTTTTAAAGGACAGAAAAAGCACCTAGCACTATATAGTACATAGTAGGTAGTCACTATATACTTATCAATAGATAAAGATATAAACATATAAATTGAATATGTGAGAGTTTGTAAAATCATCGAAGAAAATAAAAGGTTTTGAGGCAAGAACCTTGGGAAATACCTTCATTTTAATACACAGTACGAGTAACAAGGGCCAGTAAAGGTAACAGGGGGAAATAGTAGTGAGGTGAGAAGAAATGAAAGATGGGTAAAAAGACCCAGGTAGAGAGATCAGCCTCTGTCAGGAAAAGGGATACACCTTCCTCCTGGAGGTAAAGGAGAGAGAGGAGGTGAGTGAAGAAAGAATGATGTGGAAGACAACACTGTGTCATGAGAGGGTTCAGGAAGCTGGCTTTTTAGGAAAGTTGTATAAGTCATCTAGCGAGGGGAATTAGAATGGGTAAAATGAAAGACCTGAAGAAATGTTTATAGGTTATTTTTTTCTTTTACATGTAAAAGGCATTTATCCAGCAAAGAACGTTATTTCTTAATGTTTCCACTTTAATAATATTTTATCAGGTCCATATTTCTCTTCAAATCATTCATTTTTTCTAATATTTGGAGAAAGTTTTTAGAGAAAATACCCTCAAAAGACTGAAATGAGTCACTCCTGGTGATTTTTATTCTTTAATCTCAACTCTAAGTATAAAAGAAATAAATGGCCATAGTGCTAGATGGGGTACCAAATTGCACAGTACCATTCTGAAACCTTCACCTTCCTACAGAATGAGTATAACACAATTTTATAGGTCTCTTTTCCGCTGTAGTGGTTTGAGTGATGTCCCCTAAAAATTCCTATCAACCCAGAACTTCAGAATGTGACTTTGTTTAGAACTCTGCAGATATACTAAGCTAAGGTGGGTGGACCCTAATCCAATAAGACTGGTTTCCTTATAAGAAGAGAGAAATATGGAAGAAAGACATGTGAAAACAGAGGCAGATAATAAAGTTATGCTACCACAAGCCAAGGAATGCCTGGGGCTCTCAGAAGTTGGAAGACTCAAGAAAGAGTCTTAGAGGTTTCTGAGGGAGGAGAGCTCTGGCAACATCTTGATTTTGGACTTCTGGCCTCCAGAACTTAGGGAATAAGTTTCTGTTATTTAAGCCACTTAGTTTTCAATCTTGTTAGGGCAACCCTAGGAAATTTATATGCCTGGGGATGGGGGGGGGGGGCGGGGGAGGAGTGCGGTGGGAGGGGGGGCGAGGGTGGGGAGGGGAAAGGGGCAGGGTTTAAGTCTTGTGACTAATAGGTGCTTCCTATATGTCTTATAATGATTACCCACAAATCAAAAGAACCATTTTCTACTAGAACTTAGCTCTGTTGAGCTTGCATCCCTCTTCAGAAACATCAGGAATCTATTTCTTAAACTATCATTGTAAACAGAGTAATGATTTATTCTGAAAGCCCCGAAAAATAATGAGGAGTGGGCATGAGAAAAAAGCATTTTAAGATCCATTGTATTACAAATTACGCAAGCACTACAGTAGAGGTCAGTCAAATGAGAATGAGAACTAATCATTCAGAATAAACAGCCAGTAGAAGAAGAAAAAATAGCTGAAGGCCCTAATACATGTCACTTTGAAAGAAAGGATACCCAATTAGAACCCTGAGCCTGGAGTAACCACAGTGATGAAAGCAAACAAAGTGTTAGGGCTTCACCTGAAACTCCTTGATAGCACATCAAGAGGAATGCACATACACAAACTGCCAGAGGGAACAGAAAGGACAAAGGCCCAGTCTGTTTGAAGACTGTGCTGCTTAATCTCACCACAGATTTGAATAAAAATACCAACCTGGCTCTCTATGCTTTGAGCCTATATGATATCACAGGAGGAACTAAATCAAAACTTAGAGATCAAGGTCTTGGATTGAGGTACAATTACTCTGGAAAGGTGGTAAAAGATGCTACAAAGAGCCATAGAACAGCAAAAGAAAAACTTTAGACCTAACCTTTTTCTCGAAACAATAAAATCAGTAGGAGATAAAGGGAGAAAACTATTCCTTTTTGTATTTGTTGAACTCCTGGGAAATATGCTGTGTTTATATGTGTAAAATAAAAATTATATATAATGGAGTAAAAAGGGCCACAGTAAGAAGTTATAACAAAACTAGAGGCCTGGTGCACAAATTCATGCACCAGGGTCCCTCGGCCTAGTCTGCGGGATAAAGCCGAAACCAGCTCTCCAACATCCTCCGAGGGGTCCCAGATTGCGAGGGGGCACAGGCCAGGTGAGGGACCCCCACCGGTGCATGATCAGGGCCAGGGAGGGAAGCAGAAGTTGGCCGACCAGGGAGGGGCTGTGGGAGGGCTCCAGGGCATATCTGGCCCATCTCACGCAGTCCCGATTGGCCGGGACCCAGCAGCAAGCTAACCTACTGGTCTGCCCCCTGGTGGTCAGTGCACGTCACAGCGAGCAGAGTTGAGCAGCCTTAACATATCATTAGCATATTGTGCTTTGATTGGTTGAACAGACAACCGGACATGTGGCATATTAGGCTTTTATTATATAGGATTATTTGTAAAGAACATAAACATTTGATTTGAAAATTGACTGGAATCATTGTAGACTTCTAAAGATTTGAGTAGCAAGATCAAAATGACACTTCAGAAAGTTACTTCTTACTGCTCTCAGTGGGTGGGATAGTTTAGAGAACAGAGACAATGAAAAGAATTTGAACATGAAGCAACTGGGTACCCAGACTGGGTTATGTATGTAAAAGACCCCAGAATTCAAACTAGATTAGATGAGATAGGCCTATACTTTGATCTGTATTCCCTCCACAAACTCTTCAACCAAAACCTCCAATATTTTATTCTCCCACCCTTAAGTAGATATTTCATCAATCATTTGCCTACAATCCATTGATCCCAATATCCTTTTCATTGTCCCTCATCTCCATCAGGTCCTCACTTCCATCCCTAAACAAATTAAATAACATAGTTCATAATTATAACCACTCCTTTCATGTAACTCCCAACTTACTACTCTCCTCTCCTTCCTTTAAACTCACCTGGCTAAATCTCAGTGGTAATGAAGCACAACTCCCCACCTTTGTATCTGGGCAACTGAATGGCGCTGAAGGAAAACACACAACCATGCTTTTACCCTTCTTTCTTTTACTCCATAATCTCCAACCTCAAGAGGACCCTTGCCCATTAATCATTCTGTCTTCATGGTCCATTCAGTCTCCCACTTAGATAATTATTCCATGTCCTCAAATTTCCAACACCATCACGACCCTCTGCTGATGATATTATTTCCTACTTCTCTGAAAAGACAGATGAGATCATATGAGAAATTTTTCAAACTTTGAATCAGCCTTTTTTCTTCATGCTAGAAATGAACAACCCATCTTCTCAAAGTCCTACCCTTCCTCCTGTGTCTGGATTTGACCTCTTGTTACCTACTCAAAGATGTCACTCTAATATTTATCCTTCCTTTTTTCCATTATCATTTTTTCCTCTCACTTAGATTAATGCCATTAGCATATAAACATATTATAATACTAGAGGCCCAGTGCACGAATTTGTGCACAGGTGTGGTCTCTCGGCCTGGCCAGCGTTTGGGACTGATCCGGGCCGTCTTACCCAGTCCTAATTGGGGCCGACCGGGGCCAGCCAGCTGGGGCGGGGGCACGGAGGGACCGTGGGAAGTTGGCCAGCTGAGGGAGGTTGGCTGTGAGAGCGCACTGACCACCACGGGGCAGCTCCTGCATTGAGTGTCTGCCCCCTGGTGGTCAGTGCACATCATAGTTACCAGCCGGTCATCCGGTCATCCAGTCGTAATTGTCGCTTAGGCTTTTATATAGAGAGATTTAAAAAAAAATAAAATCCCTGCTTTGTTTCCAAATTCTCCTTTAGTTATTGCCTCATTTCTTTATTCCAAAATGTTCAGAAACTTAATTTTATGTCCTGAACTTCATTCTCTCTTTTACCCACTTCACACAGGCTTTTGCCTGTACCACTCAGTAGAAACTGTGTCAGGTCACCAATTGCCACAACATTATTATGTGCAATGATAAATTCTTAGTCTTTAGCTCACCTATCATTAGCTTTTAACAACTGATCACTCCCCCTTTGAAACATTTTCTTCATAAGATTTCCAGGATGCCAGTTCCCCTTGGTTCTCCTCTTACTTCCCTGGTGGTCTCATGTACTTTTCTTTTCATCTACCCTAGCCTGTAAACATTGTAGTGACACAGGGCTCAAACCTCAGACCTTTTCCCACTTCTATCTACTCTCTTTTAAAAAACCTAGTCTTGTGGACTTAAAAATCATCTACATATGCATAATTTCCAAATACATCTGCTTTTCCTCTGAACTCTAAGCACATATGTCCTACTTTCATTATGATATGTCTATAATTGGGTTAACAATATGTGAATATAAAATGTTTACAGTTTGATTAGATGTATAACTGTCATTCTAAAATTAACATGACCAAAGAAATCATTCTTCAAGAGGATGTAACAATTGTCTTTTCAATAAATGGCCTGAGAAAATTGAATATTCACATGCATGAGAATAAAATTGGACCCCTGTTTCACACCACTCACTAAAATTAACTCAAAATAAATCGAAGACTTAAATGTAATACCTGAAACCAAAATCTACCTATAATAAAACACAGAGGAAAAGCTCCTTAACATTGATTGGTTTTGGTAATGATTTTTTGGATATGATATCGAAAACATAAACAAAAGCAAAAACTAAGTGGAACTACATCAACAATCAGAATTGTACACATGTTATCTATCTTTATGAAATATTGTTGGGGAAGGGGATATGAAAATTATTAATATTGAAACCAAGCTGCTATATTTTTGTCAGCAATGTCCTGTAAATATCATTCTGACTGAAAATTTCTGAAACTATGGTGTGGCTTTTTTTGTGGGTTTTTTTTTTTTTTTTTGTATTTCTGTATTTTCATTACATTACAATATGTAGAGATTATTCAGTGAAGAAAAGTGGATGTGATTTAAAATTTCAAATCAAAACTAGCTTAAAAATACTAATCTAATAAATAATTCTCAATTTGCCAAGTGATCACAAAACTATTTCAATTTTTTTTTCCTAACACTTGACTCAAAATTGTATCCCACAAAAAGTTGCCCCAAGAAATATACAAGGCAAAGATATTTGTGAAAAGATATTTAATCTCACTAGCAATGTGGATAATTCAAATAAAAGTGACTTACTGTTTTAGACATCAAATTAACAACATGTTTATAAATAATGTTATCTACTATTAGCAAGGCCATATGGGAGTATAAATCAGAGTATTGTTTCCATGTAGAAATTGATTAGATAAATAAATATTAAAAGCCTTAGAAAGGGCTCTTAACTCATCAATTTCAATTACTCAATGTATTCTAACAAAATAAAGATGCATATAATGATTTAGTACCATTGTTTATCATCTTGAACATTTACAAGCTACCCAAAATTTTAGCAATATAGAATTAGTTAAATAGGCATGGTTTAATCGCTACAAAAAAAAACAAAACCCACAAATGTTTTAGGTGAACATGCAATGGCATGGAAAGATGTCTCTAGTCTATTATTAAGTGAAAAAAAGGTTATCGAGCAGTACGTATAATGTACAGTTTGAGTCAGAGGAAGAGGGAAAGAAAAACTACATGCTCAAAATTAATCTCTCCAGTGTGCTATTATGTTTTTCTTCTCTTTTTTTGCTCATCTGTCTCCTAAACTTTCAACAATGATAAATGGTTTTGTAAACAGAGTAATATTTGCTCTTTAATCTACTTTCCACTTTTAAAAGCTCAGTGACTTCTACACATTTATAAATACAATTTGCAATCCCCTAGCTGATACATATCCTTGCAGATATGTTCTTTTTTCACACATTCATGTTTTCTTCATTCATCAAATCTCATGCCAATTTGTAAGTTCCAAAATCTCAAGGACAATTGCCTCAAATTCTTTAAGCTTTCTGATGCCTAATAATATAAGGTATACAAAAATTACACATATTAATATTTATCAAATACATGAATCAGAAATATGTGATGGAAAGAGGCCTTAAAAATTAAAGGTAGATAAAAGCTGTTGTTGATATTCTAAATACGTTTGATTAATATTTCCCAAACCAAACCCGCAATTACTGCCCCTGCTTCAGAGTTATTACTATTTGAGGCTATCTGTCTCAGTGTTTGAGTTCAAACCTTTGCTCAAAAAAATTCTGTGGATCTGGAGCCCTGAGTCCTGCCCACTAGGCTGGCCTGCCTGCCTACTTAATCATTGCTGGGAATCATGGCTCAATGCACCTATTTTCCTATATGTATGTTATACATGTGCTAAGCAATATAAGTAAAATATGCATTACAGCATTATTTATAATAGCAAAAGAATGGCAATAGCTTAATATTTATTAATAGATGTGTGACTAGATTATACTCTGTGTATGATAGAAAATATGCCACCTTTAAAAAAAAGTAAGATAACTTTTAAAAAAATATTTTTTAATTGATTTCAGAGAGGAAGGGAGAGAGAGAAACATCAATGATGAGAGAGAATGATGAGAGAGAATCATTGATCGGCTGCCTCCTGCACGCCCCACATTGGGGATCAAGCCTACAACCCAGGCATGTGCCCTTGACCAGAATCAAACCTTGGGACCCTTCAGTCTGCAGGACGACGCTCTATCCATTGAGCCAAATCAGCTAGTGCAAAACAACTTTTTATATATACAGTTAAGGAACTGATCTTGTAAAGTGAACAAAGCAAAATGTAGAATTACGTATATGTATAGGATGGTAGCATGTGTTTATGTATATGTATATATGTGTGCATAGTATCATTAAAGAATATACATATTCTTCATGATAGGAGAACTAGATGATCAGAGGACAGTGTGAGAAAGAGATTTAAACTCTTTTGTACCTTTTGAACTTTGAATCCATTGCATGGATTTCCTTTTTAATGAACTTGGAGCATATCTTCTTTATTAAGTGAATTTCTTAGTCATATACACGTGGAAAGCAAGCGGGTATCCCAAGCCTTCGGGGAAGGGTGCAGCATTACAGGTATGTTACCAGATAAAAGCCACTCTTACTAATACACCCTGGTGTGGAGAGCTGTTTTCTATGGAGGAAGTGTGAGCAAAATTGCACAGGAGTTAAAGATTAAAGAGGCCTCTGGGAAAATAGATATTGAGAGCTTGACCTCATCTCTTTTGAGATTATTAAGAACTTTCTAATTGATCAATATAGTCCCACAGATGAGAATGACTTGCCATATTCCTAAAGGGGGACTTCACCATTAGGGGAAAAGCATATGGATTGGTGAGCTGAATCACAGTTCATGGTGGAAGGGCTAAGAGCAAGCGGCTGTGACTTGACTCCCTTGCTGAGCTAGCTCCCTGATAGGTGCCCATGTTTTGATTATAATGTGAGTGTGAACCAAAGAGTTGAACTTGGTAGCCCAAGTCTGGAACACCCTCATCGGCCCCAACCCTCATGGTTAAAGAGCATTCATATTGGTGACAATACTAAGGTGACTGCAGATAGACTTAACACTATGGGAGGAGACCTCCCCCTATATTTAAAAACTACTAATACATCTGCAGTGGTGTCATTATAACAATAAATTGGACAGCATAGGAAATTTAAGACCTTCCATTTTTAACAGCAGCATGTGGCTATAACAGAAGCAGAGTCATCTGAAGACAAAGGCCTTTTCTTTCTGAATGAGAATTTGGAGGTATGACTATTCCTTGAAGTCAGTCAGTCCCCAGAGGTTATGAGTAATTTTTAACTTGACGAATGAGCTGACAACTTCACAAATAAGGTACTGGACTTTCTAGCAACTTAAGCACATGAGTGGTCAAGCCAATATTAAATTGAAAGATAAAATAAATATGGACTCCTTTGTACCCCCAAGGTGGTGAAGTAAGCCATACCAGTAACATAGGAAAGAACCCTGTCTCTGGCCAACCTCAGGGATACCAAGAGAAAGCCAATCTAGTTGGGTCTCAAGAAGAACAGCAGTGGAATAGAGGTCCTGGAACTGGAAGGTGTTCCAGAGTGTAAGGCGGTTGGGAAGCTGAACGGCAGGAATCTGGATCTCGCCCCAGGGTTTCAGCACCAATGTGAAAGCTCCTCCCTCAGCACTTCCTTCTTTTTCGGGTACCACCCAACCTCTTCACCTCTGTTTATCTTTGTTTCCTTCTCATAGCTTCTGTTTACACTTTGGCTATACCCATAGCCATTTAGCTTTGGTTCCCTCTACTAACTGCCTCTGAACTTCCTGACATGACCCACAGCAAGAACTAATCGGCTCAGGTAGGCTTTGCCAAACTTTCCTCAGGGAACCATCTTCCAGTCATCAGCCTACTGTTTGACTGTCCTTGGGTTAGATGCCCATCAGTTCCACCTGTCTTGGCTCTAAACACATCTGGAAAAACCACAGGTTGGAGTGGAGGGAAGAGCAGAACTGGTATAAAGCAGGTTGCCTAGGACGCCCCATCAGCAGAGTCAGAGCACACAGCCGCTTCCTTTAAAGGGGGTGTGGACCACTGCAAAATCCCATGCCAAGTCTTCATGCTAGGGAACTATGAGAACCTGGAAATTTTATGAAAACAAGGTCGGTAAAAATATGGTAGGGTGGGAGTGGCTGGGGAGAGGTCAATGGGGGGAAAAGGAGACTCATGTAATACTTTAAAAAATAAAGAATTTAAATTCAATTTTAAAAAAAAGAATATGGTAGAGATTCTACTTAAATAGTAATTTTTACAAGGGCTAAAATTATGGGCTATGAGTAGAATTTCAAACTAAACTCACTCTAATTCTCCATTGCTAAATACAGTTCACTTAGAATTTAGGAAATTAATGAATAAATTCAAAACTTTGCCAAAAGGAAAATACTCCTTAAATTAATAGAATTAAGGGTTCTATGCCTCTCTCTTCTTGCTCCTTCAAGCCACTTAGTGTGCCCAACCCCTTATTCCATGTATTATAGAGTATGTTATGTTAACAACAGAATTTAATTTATGCTCCACAAATACCCATGTTAAACTCATAGCCCCTAGTCAGACTACAAGTTTAATATATTAAATTTAAAACTATTATGTTAAGAACAGAATGAAAAAATAATTAGTTAGTATGATAATATTGTGATCTTCCAGACATGAGCTGATTGTTGGGCCATCTTCCATTACAAAACAAGGACTACACCTTGATTTAATGGCTTTCTCTCTGAACACCCAAGGGCACAGTAACAAACATAGGATTACTGGGCAAAGGTAATAGGAAAGAATCCAAAAAGTTCACACCCTAGGAAGAATTCCAAAACATTTTTTTAACCTTGGATTTAAAATCACGAAGGCTTCAGCTGCTTAAGGAAGGTGAAGATCATAGGCAAAGTGTTTGGCAACAGCTTGGCTGAATATTTACAAGTGGTGGGTTTATTTTGTGACTTTAATTGCTCTCTCAGGAGAATATGGAGACTGCAGCCATGTATAAATACCTTAATTTAATTCTGGCACTAAAAGTGGAATTAAATTTTTTTTAAACGTATTATGGAGAGTAATGCAAATTTAGATCTTTTGGGTTTTGTCTGGTTATTTTATATGTTGAAGAACATCTTTAGAGTTTTAAGTATATGTATTCTATCTCACATTATGCTTCCTTCTCCTTGATTTATTTTGCTCAGTAAAATATTTTACTGTACACAGAAGCAAGCTTAGAAGCTCCCTGCAAATGGAACATTATGTTTCTCTTACTAGCTGCCCCTGGGGTTCTGAGCTATAATGATTTTTTTTGACTATCCTACTATTTGGGGAGTAAATATATGAGATTATAAATATATTTTCCTATGCATATTAATGCATAATGACATATAATTTTTAAAAAGGACTAGAAGGTACACCACTTCTCTAAAATAAGTAAATATCAGATATGGTGTTCTTAACACCATGGCATAAGATGGGTACTTTGTGATATTGTCATACTAGCAATCTTTCATGAGAGCCTTTTATCTCCATTAGAAGTGTCATAGCTATTTAGGAATCACAGGTACTCTGAAACCATCATATTCTAAGGGAGAAGCTCTACCCGCCAAGCAATTACTCATCTTATACAGTATTTAACAACTGTATAAAATACAAGGTGCATCTCTGATGCTACATTAATAATGAATGACAGTAATAAAGTTGGGAGATCAACAACAAATCAATTCAAATGAAGAAAATTATAATAACTGAGAAAGGATAGAGTACTGAAAGTAAAAGGTGCAATATACAAATCCCATAGCATAGAAACCCACACCTGAAACCTATTATGTTCATGTTGACCAATGTGAGAATATGAAAAATCAAGGTGAGGATGAGAGAACTAGAACCAGATCAATGAGGAAACATAGGCTACTTCCTTCTAGAATAAAAACCTGCACTACAATGTGATATTCCTGAGCCTACATACAAAAGGAATTCACATTTGAAAAAAGCTAAGTGGATTATTCTGATTAGATTAAGAATACGATTACAGGCATCTCTCAGGTTCATTCCAGACCACTGAAATAAGAGAGAATATGGCCTTGCTTAGTGTACTCAGTGGTCAAGGTTCAATTCCTGGTGAGGACACATGCCCTGGTTCGATCCCCAGTAGGGGGCGTGCAGGAGGCAGCTGATCAATGGTTCTCTATCATCATTGACATTTCTATCTCTCTGTCCCTCTCTCTTCCTTTTTGAAATCAATAAAAATATATTTTAAAAATAAATAAATAAAGTGAATATGGCAATAAAACAACACATGTGATATTTTTGGTTTCTTGTGAATATAAAAGTTATGTTTACACTACACTGTAGTCTATTAAGTGTACAATAACATTGTCTAGAAAAATAATGTACATACCTCAATTAAAAAACATTTCCACCATCTGCACTGGATGGTAAAATGGTGCCGATTGACTTGCTCAATGTAAGGTTGCCACAAACCTTCAATTTATAAAAAACACAATATCTGCAAAACATAATAAAGCAAAGCACAATAAAATGAGCTATTCTTGAATGTGACATCCAAGACAAAGTGAATCTATCCTCTCAGTTCCTGGGAATCTTTTGCAAAGCCAGTAAGAGGTTATATCCTGAGAGCTTTTGTGCAAGAAGCATTTTAAAGGTTGAGGTAGAGAATGGATATGCATTATCATTAAGCTTCTAGAAATGTTTGTACTTTTCAAAAGCATCTAAGGCATTTGTTTAAAGACACTCTAAGTGACCATTTCTACACATTACTTACTTCTGGGAAGCCTAAGAAACTGTCTCACTACCCAGAGTGAGACACAAAATTGACTTCTATGAATTTTCATGAACATTCAGATGATTTGCAGACAAAACAAGTCTTTCCCACAGGCAATTAAGCACCTCTGGGAATGCCAATGACAGTTTGCATGATTTTGAGCTTGAAGTTCACATCTATTCGTTTTTTGTTTAGTTCAAAAAATAAGAACTATTCTCCTCAAAGCGTAAAGAGGCTTAAAACAACATTTAAGTGAAATATTAAAACAATTAGGTCATTATGATGCTAGCTAACTGAAACTGACAGATATTTATCTTCCCATACAAAAAAAGGAAAAAGTGATGGAAGTTAAAAGAGCAATATAAAGATGTAAAAATAAATTATTGATGAGTTATCTACCCCCGATTACAGCTTATATAGGTTATAAAATAATCATTGATAAGACCTCTGATACAGCTATTAAGTATTATAGAAATGCATTGGATGACATACCATTTAACTACTTAATAATGTAGATTTTCCCCACCATCTTCACCTTTACCTCTCTTTCTACATCTGTTCAGGAAGCAACAATTAGTGCTAAATACTGAGTAGAGGATAGGTGGTGGTGCCTGCTTTTTGGTGGTAAGTTAAGGTCGGTCAGGTCAGAGCGAAGCATGCCCTCTAGAGGTTATACAGGTCATGTACTATCTATAACAAATTATACAAATTTCAAAATATTTTGTGAAAATTCCAAAAATAAATTTACTTCCTTATATATTAAGAATAAAAACTGAGAGAAGAAGAAATTTCTCACTCTATCTAACAAAGCCATTCTAACTAAATGTCTTTTATACACCGGAAGGAGGTTGTCAGATTAAGAGCTGATCGGGGAATTCTAGCAATAAAAATGTGGATAATATATAAACTCAAAGGGAATGAAACTATCACATTACTTTACAAATACCAGGTCCTGAGAAATAATTCCTCATTCAAGTTTGAAAAATCAGAAAGAAATAGGTAAGAGGGGACCTTCAAAATAAAATAAAAAACCCTCTGTAATAAAGAAAATAGAACTTAGTTATTACCTTAAAAATAAATGGAGATGTCGATCTCTAAATAATAGTTATCCAATAAATAAAAGTTTATATTGTTTGTGTGTTTTTTAAAATCTCATGAAATATAATAAATCATGGATTCAGTGAACAAGAGAAAGACACAATAAAAATTGAGCTGGCAAAGAAAAATAAAAATTCAAAAAACCCCTCAAAAAACAGTAAAACATATAATAATTAAAATATGCATTGGAGTATGTAAAGTACAAAATTAAAACTGCATAAAATTTAATCAGTAACAACCTAGAGAAATTCTCTAAGAAAATGATAGCTACAGTGAAAGAAAATAGTCAACCTTTGAATAGTCATCACCACTGAAAAAGATATCAGAATGGGAACAGAAGTAATTGTAAAAGATTTATTAGAAGGAAAAAATAAAAATGCCCTAAAGTAAAAATAATAATAAAGTGTAGGTATTGATAGATTAAAAAGGCTTACCAAATTCTAGGCAAAATTAATATACAATAGGCTAAATTAAAATTAATTATAAACTAAACAAAATTTTAAATTCCAAAATAAGATTTTATAAAAATTAGAGCAGAAATAGATTTTTTTTAAGACAAAGGAAGAATCTTTTTTTTAAAATATATTTGTATTGATTTCAGAGAAAAGAAGAGAGAGGGAAAGATAGAAACACCAATGATGAAAGAGAATTACTGATCAGCTGCCTCCTGCATGCCCCATACTGGGGATCAAGCCTGCAACCATGACCAGGAATTGGACCATGACCTCCTGGTTCATAGGTCAACACTCAACCACTGAGCGATACCAGCATGACTGCAATTTGAGATGTCTCCTGTCCTTTCATGTTTTTGTGTGTTGTGGGTTTTTTTGCCTCACTCATTCTCTTCTTCCATCTAGTTCTTCTAGAGCAGTAGTTCTCAACCTTCCTAATGCTGCAACCCTTTAATACAGTTCCTCATGTTGTGGTGACCCCCAACCATAAAGTTATTTCGTTGCTACTTCATAACTGTAATTTTGCTACTGTTATGAATCATAATGTAAATATCTGATATGCAGGATGTACTTTCATTGTTACAAATTGAACATCATTAAAGCATAGTGATTAATCACAAAAACAATATGTAATTATATATGGGTTTTCAATGGTCTTAGGCGACCCCTGTGAAAGGGTCGTTCGACCCCCAAAGGGATCATGACCCACAAGTTGAGAACCGCTATTCTAGAGCTAAAATATTATTGGAGGAGAAAGATCGTTCTTTTTCCTTTCAGAGTAGCAGAGAGACTTTTCCCCAGTAAAATAAAAAAAATCATAAATGGGATAAGAGGTGCCCACATGGCAGTACTTTTCAGTTCTCTGCTTTGGGAAGAGAGGTTGTAAACACTGAGGATGTAATAAGGTCAGAAGGAGAACTAGCTATTTCTGTCACTTAGCATACATGACCTTTTAAAATTATTTATTTTTTCATGTGATATCTTATCTCCCCATCCTATATAATAAAAGCCTAATATGCAAATCGACTGAATGGCAAAACCACCGGTCACTATGACACACACTGACCACCCTGGGGGCAGATGCTCAACGCAAAAGCTGCCCCCTGGTGGTCAGTGTGCTCCCACAGGGGGAGCACCACTCAGCCAGAAGCCAGGCTCACAGCTGGGGAGCACAGCAGCAGTGGCGGGAGCCTCTCCTGCCTCCGCTGCAGGCGGGCAGTAAGGAGAGAGGGGTTCCAGACTGTGAGAGTCCCAAACTGGGAGAGGGATGTCTGACTGCAGGCCCAGAGATCGGGCTTAAGCTGGCAGGCGGATATCCCCCAAGGGGTCCCGGACTGCGAGAAGGCACAGGCCGGGCTGAGGGATGCCCCCCTCCCCCGCCCCCGCTCCCCCAGTGCACAAATGTCATGCAATGGGCCTCTAGTCTTGATTATAAGCAACTTGAGATCAAGAGCTATGTCTCATTCTTCTTTGGGTCCCTATTACCTTACCCATTGCATTATAGTGTGGGTCCTACATAAGTATCTGTGAAGATACCAATTATATCAGGCATACCAGTGGGAGAGAGAAAACAAAATGAAACAAAAATCTATCCTAGTTATTTAATTTTAGAAAAAGAAACTGAAAAATCTATAGAGATTATTTAGGGGAAAATTGAATGATAGCATTTAAAAATTCAATAACACACAGGGAGCTGGAAACATTTATGAACACTTCATTGAAAACCCAAGATAAATGTATGTCAAATTTGAAAATGCCCATGGTGTGTGTGTGTGTGTGTGTGTGTGTGTGTGTGTGTGTGTGTGTCTGTGTCCATCCCCAGTCAAGGTTAAGGGACTTGTGGAAGCAGATTTTTCCGCTTAAAAGAGTTATCTGAGAATTACTTAATGTGATAGAGAAAGAAAGTAGGGATGGAGGAAAGAATGAAAGCGAGAGAGAGAAAAGGAAAGAAATTAATGTTTCAAGGACTAGAAAGCTGGTTCAGCTAAACAGAGCAGGGAAACTCGGGAAGGATGCCAAGTCAGGTAAGTCAGGTACAAACCTCAAATTAGGCAGATCAAAAAAGAATTGTGTGGAACTTTTGAAGAATGCCTGAAACCATCGGCAGAATTTGTGGATGCTACCTATGGAACTGGTGGGACCACTTAAGAGGTTTACATTTCACCCAAGAGCATGGAGAGGGAGAGGGAAGGAGGAGCAGGAGGAGGTGCAGAGGTCTTGGGAAGGACTGATCTCATCCAGGCTTTGGGTATGTGGTTTGAGAGGGAAACAAGGCAGGGTAAGCAAAAATGGGCCTTTATTTATATCTTAGTCTCCCCCCTCTTACTCATTTTTCCTTGTCCTTGCCTGGCTGTCTTCCACTTTCCTCTCTTACCTCAAAATTCCTATGCACTTCTCTACCATTCCCTCTTTCCCTTAAAGAATTCAGCCCCAAAGATATATTTTATGTGAATTGCTCTAAGTTTCATAAAAACCTGAAACAGATGCCAACA
This sequence comes from Myotis nattereri, assembly GCF_964212035.1. Taxonomy (NCBI): domain Eukaryota; kingdom Metazoa; phylum Chordata; class Mammalia; order Chiroptera; family Vespertilionidae; genus Myotis; species Myotis nattereri. The sequence goes on along the minus strand of NC_138080.1, from coordinate 59,730,687 downwards.
TTTAAAAACTTGACATTCCATTTTTCAGGTACCTCTTGAAAACAAAAAAGACCTGGCAACACAGCCCCAGTCTCATGGGAACAAAGAGCTGGCACTGGGTAGCGTCAGCCTCTCTACAGAGAGTGACATCCTGCATCCACTCCATCCCCATCCAGCCAGCTTCACTAGTAATGCTATCTGGCAAGTTTCTGTTCCTCTTCTTTTCCTTGCGTGCAATGTCTTCCTTTCTTTGCCGGCCTAGATATTTATTTTCTTCATAAATTTCCCTAAGTTGTAACTGTAGTGCATATGTTATTTATTTTGTGTGTGTGTGTGTGTTTTTGTTATTTATTTTTGTCTATTCTTTATTATATTTTTATTTATTTTTAAAATATATTTTTATTGCTTTCAGAGAGAAAGGGAGAGGGAGAGATAGACACTTCAATGATGAGAATCACCGACTGACTGCCTCTTACACGCCCCACATGGGGACTGAGCCTGCAACCCGGGCATATGCCATGACCAGGAATTGAACTGGTGACCTCTTGATTCATAGGCCAATGCTCAACCACTGAGTCACGCCAGCTGCACTTGTCTATTCTTAACGTTTAACTGAACAAATAGAAACTTTTAGTTTTGTCTTTATTTCATATCACTCCCATACCAAACAATATGCCTTTAAATTAGTCTTTGGCCAAGGATAAAAATATCCTTAGCATACATCCAAAAATAAATAAATAAAATCATTTAGTCTTGCTTTATAGCTCTTTTAAAAGCAGTACAAGTGATAAGGTCTGTCAGTGTGATAGTCGTGAAAAAAGCATAAATATTTTAATATATGTAAGTTTTTCTTTGACAACCACCAGTCCAGGGGTATTATTTGCTTTTAAAATAGTAATTATTAGCCTCTGTTTCTGTGGAAAGGAAGACCTTCCACACAACAAACAAAAGTCACTTTGAGGTTCTTATATTCACTGTGAATACATTTTTCCTAGAACTTATTGATGAGGAGCTTCCCGTGATCTCTCTACCTAGATGTTTTTATCACAGTTGGTTCCTGGTCTGTTCAGCCTCACCCTGCTGGCACCCTACTTCCCCTCCCATTGAATCATGGCTTCATCTCTAAGAGACTCCTCATTTACATGTTGTTTGCATATTTGAAATGCCTTTACATAATTCTGATAATTGTCCATCCTTGGGGCCATATGTAGCATCATGATCCTGCAGTGCTTCTGAAGATGCCAGGTGAAATTCATTGCTAGAGTTTTATTCATTTAGTTAACAAATATTTATGAAGAGCCTGCCTGGTGGCAGATATTGTTCTAGGTGCTGAGGATGTGACACGGACTACGACACAGTCTTCACTTTCCAAGAGCTTACTGCCACCAAAAAGTAAGCTTCTTGCTTCTCACAAAATGGGAACTGGACTATGCTACCCCACCTTCTTATGTTTACAACCTAATAAAGGGTTTAAACAGATGAAGAAAAAAAAGAAAAGAAAAGAAAAGAAAGACCTGCTTTCAGGAAGCTAACAATCTAAAGCTACATGTGCCAATTTGTATAATGTCGTATGTATTTTTACGTTTTATTTAAGATGCATCATCATTTCAAAAATGGTTTTACTGAGAGATGTATGTGTGTATGTGTATGCAGGTGTGCATGTGTGTGTGTATTCAGTTATAAGACATATCCTGATTCCAGAAATATTAACTAAAGAGCTGGTTTAATGGAATATTAACAAATATTATTGCTGATGGTGATAGGGCAAATTAAGCATATGCATAATTTTCACCATTGTAAAAGGCAACTAAGAAACAAACTCAATTAATACAAGAATAAAAGTGAAATGAGACGAACTTCTTCTTGACCAAGATGGTGTTTTTAAAAAAAGAATTCCTCTGGAAAAGAAGAAGTGAAACTGTCATTATTGGCAGATGACATGATATTGTACATAGAAAACCCCAAGGACTCCATCAAAAAACTACTAGACTTAATAAATGAATTTGGCAATGTAGCAGGATACAAAATTAACCATTTATTGAAGAGACCATCTTGACGCCATTGTATGCTCTTGCCTCCTTTGTCAAATATTAATTGAGCATAATGGCTTGGGTCAACTTCTGGGTTCTCTGTTCTGTTCCATTGGTCAACATGTCTGTTCTTGTGCCTATGGCTTTTTTATACACCAATAGTGAACTCACAGAAAGAGAAAATAAAAAAGCAATCCCATTTGCCATTGCAACAAAAAATTAAGATACCTATAAATAAACTTAATGAAGAAAGTAAAAGATCTGTACTGGGAAAACTACAGGACTTTGAAAAAAGAGATAGAAGAAGACATAAACAAATGGAAGAATATACCGTGTTCATGGATTGGTAGGATCAACATCATTAAAATGTCGATACTACCCAAAGCAATTTATAGATTCAATGCAATCCCCATTAAAATAAAAACAGAATATTTCACAGACCTAGAACAAACTCTCCAAAAATTCATATGGAATAAAAAAAAGACCCTGAATAGCTGCAGCAATCCTGAGAAAGAAGAACAAAGTTGGAGGGATCACAATACCAGATGTTAAGCAATATTACAAAACCACTGTTCTCAAAACTGCCTGGTACTGGCACAAGAACAGACATATAGACCAATGGAACAGAACAGAGAACCCAGAAGTCGACCCAAGCCATTATGCTCAATTAATATTTGACAAAGAAGGCATGAGCATACAATGGAGTCAAGACAGTCTCTTCAATAAATGGTGTTGGGAAAATTGGACAGATACATGAAAAAAAATGAAACTAGATCACCAACTTACACCATACACAAAAGTAAACTCAAAATGGATAAAGGACTTAAATGTAAGATGGGAAACGATAAAAATCTTAGAAGAATATATAGGCAGCAAAATATCAGACATATGTCCTAGCAACAGCTTTACTGATACAGCTCCTAAGGCAATGGAAACTAAGGAAAAAATAAACAAATGGGTCTACATCAAAATAAAAAGCTTCTGCACAGCAAAAGAAACCATCAACCAAACAACAAGGAAGCCCACTGCATGGGAGAACATATTTGCCAATGTTATCTCTGATAAGGGTCTAATCTCCAAAATTTACAGGGAACTTAAACAACTTAAGAAAAGGAAGATAAACAACCCAATCAAAAAATGGGCAAAGGACTTAAATAGACGCTTTTCGAAAGAGGACCTACAGAACGCCAAGAGACATATGAAAACATGCTCAAAGACACTAATCATCCAAGAGATGCAAATCAAAACGACAATGAGGTACCATCTCACACCTGTCAGAATGGCTATCATCAACAAATCAACAAATGCCAAGTGCTGGCGAGGATGTGGAGAAAAAGGAACCCTCCTTCACTGCTGGTGGGAATGCAGATTGGTGCAACCATTGTGGAAACAGTATGGAGTTTCCTCAAAAAATTAAAAATGGAGTTCTCATTTGACCCAGTAATCCACTTCTAGGAATATATCCCAAGAAATGAAAAACATCAATCAGAAGGATATATGCCCCCCTATGTTCATAGCAGCACAATTTACAATAGCTAAGATTTGTAAATTCTTACAAAGTGCCCATCAGCAGATGAGTGGAGTAAAGCAAAAGTGCCCACAGTCTAAGTGCCCGTCAGCAGATGTCTATGTCTTCATCCTAGGAATCTTATGTGGCAAAAAGGGCTTTGACAGTGTGGTTGCATGTACGGACTTGAGAAGGGGAGAGTTCCTGGATTATCAGTGGGGCCCACTTTAATCACATGAGAACTAAAAAGCAGAGAACCTTTTCCAGCTGTGGTTAGAGAAAGACATGATGATGGAAGAAAAGTAAGAGATATGTGAAGTTGTTGGCTTTGAAGATGAAGATGGGGGACAAGAAGCTAGGCAGCACAGATGGCCTCTAAAAGCCAGAAAAGGAAAGGAAACATTCCCTTCTAGAGCACCTAGAAAGGAACCGAACCCTGTTTACAGTACCTTTACTTAGCCCAGAGAGACCCTTCGTCAGATTTCTGGGCCACAGAACTGTATAATGAATGTGAGTTGTTCTACACAACTAAGATTGAGGCAATTTGCTATTGCAGTAATAGAAAACCTAATATAAGATGGTATGAGACCTAATATAAGGTGCTATAAAGTTTAAGAATAGGCCATATACATATTCTGTTAATATCATTTGTGTCCAATGACAAAGAAAAACTGTAAAAGAGCTATGCTTGGGGTAGGAAGCGTTTTTCAATTTCTAGTTACAGGATTTTCCTATGAATTAGTAAAATGTGAGGGCATAAACTACACCATGTTCTCAAGTGATATAGCCCCTTGTGGCAAAAGGTCAGTATATGGCCCAGCCGGTGTGGCTCAGTTTGGAAAGAACGCAAAAGCTTCATGGCACTAAAAGATCCATCCAGTCATATTACCATGTCTCTGGCACAGCTGATATTAGACATCCACTGTCCCAGCTTCCTGTGGAGATAAACAGACACTGGTGTGTCTGTAACGGCCATGGGCAGAAAGAGCTGTTCTGAAACTGGCTGTTCTTTAGATAAACTGGGTCAGGGTTATAGTCTGTCAGGATGACTCCAAGCCAAGCAGGACCTGCTGGCACCTGCTGAAGCCATGATGAGATTTGAATGCTCTTCATGTAGTCAGTCGGTGTGTATGTAATATGTGCCTACTGCCAGGCATTAAATATAAAATATAAAGCAATGAACAGAACAGTCCCTGCCCTCAAGGAGCTTGTATTTGATGACATCTGGTTATGTAATTTACACATGGTTTACTTCAGTTCTCTTCACTCCACCCACTATTGACTAAATTTAGAACTTATTTATTGGGGATTCACATAAAGAAGGATTCTGATTGTCAGGATTTCTATTCTACCACAGCCCCAGTTGGGTTATTTATTTATTTATATATTTTTTGGTAAATATATTTTATTGATTTTACAGAGAGGAAGGGAGAGGGATAGCCCGCAACCAAGGTACATGCCCTTGACCGGAATTGAACCTGGGACCCTTGAGTCTGCAGGCTGACGCTCTATCCACTGAGCCAAACTGGTTAGGGCTAGTCTACAGATTTTTTAAAAATATATTTTTATTGATGTCAAAGAGGAAGGGAGAAGGAGACAGAGAGATAGAAACATCAATGATGAGAGAGAATCATTCTGCAACCCAGGCATGTGCTCTTGACCAGAATTGAACCCAGGACCCTTCAGTCTGCAGGCTGACACTCTATCCACTGAGCCAAACCAGCTAGGGCTAGTCTACAAATTTTTTAAACTTAGTGAAACCTACTAGTAAGTATCTGACTCTCATCTAAATCACCTGTTCTCAGAGTGTACCAAATATATATATTTTTAATAGCTTCCTATGTATGCTGCCTATTGGTAAGCAAGTTTCTGTTACTAGTGAGAGGAAGAGACCTTGGTTCTTGTCTTCTTGGGGGAAAGATTTCAATCAAGAGACAGAGACAAAGTATGGAAAGGCAAGCAAGAATTTATTGACCCCAGCAAAAACATATTTAGGACAGTGAAACAAGAAAGGACATAGAAGAATCAGGAGAGCCTAGGATGGGCTGCCTTGGCTCATTGGAAAGTCAGAGACAAGGGGGCCTTGGAGATAGGTTCAGGGGAGTAGCCTGGGACAAACTGCCGCTGCCATTGCTCCCCTGGTTGCAAGTCTCATGGAGTCCCTTAGAGTTTAGGGGGCTATGTGAAGTGGGGGTGGGGGGCGGGAGGAGAAGAAGGGGAAGGGAATGGAACCTTCATTTTCAGGGGTTTTAAAGGCTGGGTGTTTAGGGAAGGTCTTAGGGGCAGATCAATAGAATATTCATCAACTTTATGCTTATGTACCAAAATGAAATTTATCTCTTTTATTTTTTACTGTCAACATAGCTATAAACAAATTTTAATTAATTTTTATAAAACCTTTACTGTTGGAAATATTATACATGTCCCCTTTTTTCCCCCATTGACCCCTTCTAGACCATCCCTTCCTCCTGCCCCAGGCCTTCACTACCCTATTGTCTGTGTCCATGGGTTATGTATATATGCATACAAGTTCTTTGGCTTATCCCTTCCCACCCATCCTCGCCTTGTCTGTCCTTGGGTGTGGTTGGCAAATGGCGATTAATGGGATTTCTGTTATCTGCCTCTCAGATTAGGGTGATTTAAGCTACTTACTATTAAGCAGTGGTTCTCAACCTTCCTAATGCCAGGACCCTCTAACACAGTTCCTCATGTTGTGGTGACCCCCAACCATAAAATTATTTTCGTTGCTACTTCATAACTGTAATTTTGCTACTGTTATGAATCATAATATAAATATCTGATATGCAGGATGTATTTTCATTGTTACAAATTGAACATAATTAAAGCATAGTGATGAATCACAAAAACAATATGTAATTATATATGTGTTTTCCAATGGTCTTAGGCGACCCCTGTGAAAGGGTCTTTCGACCCCCAAAGGGATCACGACCCACAGGTTGAGAACCGCTGATTAGAGTTCTTGGTTTAGAGAAGATAGGATTTACTAGGTGACTGCAAACTGTTGTCTAACTATCTTCCCTATTCTGCTTGTCCTGGAATTTTCCTAGCTTCTTACTATTCTATGACATTTCCATTTCCCTATACCCACTGACAATCACAGCTTTAAAGAAATGGAAAGGCATTTGCATAAATCAAATACTTCTAAAATTCTGGGAAAATAAGGAAATTGAACTCAACACTTTATTTTTACTTATTTGTTTTTAATCCTCACCTGAGGATATTTTTCCATTGATTTTTAGAGAGAGTAGAAGAGAAAGACAGAGAGAAATATTGATGTGAGAGAAACACATCCCATAGGTTGCCTGCTGCACCAGCCCTGACTAGGGCTCGGGCCGGGGAGGAGCCTGCAGCCGAGGTGCATGCCCTTGACCAGAATCAAACCCAGGACCCTTCAGTCCGAGGGCCAATGCTCTATCCACTGAGCCAAACCAGCTGGGGCTGAACTCAACACTTTAAATGTGCTAGATTCCTCTTTCTCTCTCTTACTGGAATATAATATTCTGTGCTTTATGTTGGCTTTATTATGCCTAATTAGTTAAGGGGAAAACCCAAAGAACAAAGTTGCAGGCCTTCTTGGACAAAGAAGTGTCCCAGAGCCTTGTAGAAAAGGACTCCAACAGGTACTTTAAACTACTGACACTTCAAATGATTGACTTTGGGATACAAATTTCTGAGCTGATATTGTTTAGAAAACTACCAGTAGACTGATTTCCAGGACTTTTTTCCATGAAGCAGAAGACTTCATAAATGCAGATGCCTAACTTAAGATCCAGTGAAACAAAATCTACATAGCATTGAATAAATTGATGTAGGAAATTTTATTAGAGTAATTGAAATGCTGTTTTTGTTACAATGTTCCATTTTCTGGATAGATGAAGTAGGACTCTAGGTTTGTAAGGGAACCCAAGGAGGCATGTGTTAACTCTATTGCACCTATGAAAAAAAGTAGGCCAAACCCACTGGGACCAGCCCGTGAACCTGTGAAAGATTAAGAAGAATCTTTGAGAGTATTAAGATCATCAGGTGGGGAAATTGTGAGAAAAATTGTGAGAGACACTGAAATGGGCAAAGGAAGATTAATGAGCATCTTCTCAATAGAACATTAGGCACTGTCTAGTGCAGTGATGGCGAACCTTTTGAGCTTGGCGTGTCAGCATTTTGAAAACCCTAACTTAACTCTGGTGCTGTGTCACATATAGAAATTGTTTGATATCTGCAACCATAGTAAAACAAAGATTTATATTTTTGATATTTATTTTATATATTTAAATGCCATTTAACAAAGAAAAATCAACCAAAAAAATGAGTTCGCGTGTCATAGGTTCGCCATCACTGGTCTAGTGTATGCCTCCAGGTTGTCTAATTGTACTCTTTTCATTATCTCTAACTGATCTATTTCTACAACTCTGTCAATTAAAAAAGAACGATTAGCCTGGGCCGGTGTGGCTCAGTGGTTGAGTGTCCACCTATGAACCAGGAGGTCACAGTTGGATTCCTGGTCAGGTCACATGCCAGGATTGTGGGTTGGATCCCCAGTAGGGGGCATTCAGGAGGCAGCCAATCAATGATTGGCATCATTGATGTTTCTATCTTTTCCTCTGTGAAGTCAATAAAAATATCTTTTTAAAAAAGAACTGATAGTGCTCGCTTCGGCAGCACATATGCTAAAATTGGAATGATACAGAGAAGATTAACATGGCCCCTGCGCAAGGATGACACGCAAATTCGTGAAGCATTCCATATTTTTAAAAATAATAAAATAAAAAGAACTGATAGCATGTAAATGACTCTTATAGCCCAGCCAGTGTTGCTCAGTGGTTGAGTGTTGATCTATGAACCAGGAAGCCAAGGTTCAATTCCCCATCAGGGCATATGCTTGTGTTGCAGGCTCAACCCAGTAGGGGGCATGCAGGAGGCAGCCGATCAATGATGTTTCTCATTGATGTTTCTCTCTCTCTTCCTCTCTGAAAACAATAAAAAATATTTTTTAAATGATTCTTATCTATAGAGATATAAATGAATTTTGAGAAATACGATTGACTTCACTACCACCATCGCCCCCATTCCAAGGAAGAGTCTTGGTTGCCACTCATTTTATTTTACATAGTATTGGTTTCCTTATCCTATATAACAAAAGGCTAATATGCAAATTGACCAAATGGTGAAACGACCAGTTGCTATGACGCGCACTGACCGCTCCATAGGGAACGGGCCTAAGCCATCAGTTGAACATCCTACTAGGGCTCCCAGACTGTGAGAGGGTGCAAGCCAGGCTGAGGGATTCCCCTGAGTGCATGAATTTCATGAACTGGGCCTCTAGTTTATTAAATAAAATGTTTGACTCATGTTCATTTTATATTTGTACAAGAGCCATGATGTTGCCTTTTATAAAAAATTATTTTTAACATAAGTATGTTATAAATTGTTTTATTTTAAGTTTTATTTCAAACCTGTTCTAAGAGAGAGGGCTTTCTAAAAGAACCAACTCAAGGATTTGTGTCCTATTAGTGATATTTTATAGGATTAATAACAAAAGAGTGATTAGATAATCATTTCAAAACTAGATATGAAAGAATACCTGATTAAGGGTCATTAAACTCCTTGAAAGACTGCTTAAAAGTTGTTAGGGCCCTTCAATGATTCATAATCAGGATGGGTCTCCCAGAAGAGGCTCTCAAACCTATCAGTAAAACTGCTTGAACATTTAATCAGAAATGTTCATTATTTCCAGAAAGGTTAGTAGACTACATTGCTCCAGACTAAGTTTGGGATTGATTCTTTCACATCCTAAACATTTTTAAAAGAACCTGAGGTTTGCTCTATTTTTAAATTTGTTACATTTACAAAAGTTAAGTACTTCAGGGACTGTTGCTTAAGAAAGTCATAATTTGTCCTGGCCTGTTGGCTCAGTTGGTTGGAGCATCGCCCCGTACACCAAAAGGTTGCAGGTTTGATTCCCAATCAGAGCACATACCTAGGTTTCAGGTTCAATCCCTGGTGAGAGTGCATACAGGAGATAACCCAATAGATGTTTCTCTCTCACATTGATGTTTCTCTTGTGAGCTCTCTCTCTCTCTCTCACTCTCCTCTCTCTCTAAAATCAATAATAAAAAGAAATATCCTTGGGTGAGGATTTTTTAAAAAGGAAAATCAATACATTAAATTTATTAAAGGCAATTTAAAATGTTTCAGAAAATATAATTAAATTTGTAAATGAGATTTATTGTTCAAGTGAGTTTATTCAGCTAGATACAATGACTATAAAAGTACTCTAAAAGATGGTTATTTCACATAAAATTATTAGATTAAAAAATGTTTAAAGTACACTGCAAATGAAATAAATAAACATTTCTAAAATATTTAAAATATGTTAAATATAAATATTTTTAAAATACATAATCCTTTCCATGGTCAAAAAACAATCTTAGACAGCCAATACTCAAACTGACAGAGTCCCAAGCAAAGCCATGATTATCAATTATTAAAAATTATATTGAAGCCCTAACCAGTTTGGCTCAATGGAGAGAGCGTCGGCCTGCGTACTGAAGGGTCCCAGGTTCGATTCTGGTCAAGGGCATGTACCTTGGTTGCAGGCACATCCCCAGTAGGGGGCGTGCAGGAGGCAGCTGATCGATGTTTCTCTCTAATCGATGTTTCTAATTCTCTATCTCCTCTCCCTTTCTCTCTGTAAAAAATCAGTAAAATATATTTTTAAAAAATTATATTGAAGAGAAGAGAAAGCATCAGTGTTTCCCTTGTAGTAGGAAAAGTAATAGTGTTTTTATACTTCTGTTTCAGTTATGTGTGTGTTTGTGCCTACATGTGTATTGATCACAATATAAAATTTGTTTTTTACTGAGGATATAGTCAGAAAACTTTGAAAGTCACAGATATAGATACATCAGTAGCTCCAAGTACCGCAAACTCCCGGTCAAACTATCAGTGGCTGAAAGGCATCTGTAGTCTCAGGAATACCAAGAGGTTTCATCTCAAACTTATAAAAAATTTTTTTTTATTATTATTAGTTAAGGTATTACAAATGTGTCCTCATCCCCCCCTTAAACCCCCAAACCCCCCCCCCACACACACACACACACACAAACTCATGCTCCCATCCCCCTGTTGTCCATGTCCATTGGTTTGGCTTATATACATGTATACAAGTCCTTCTGTTGATCTCTTCCCCTTACCTCCGCCCTCCCCTACTTTCCTTCTGGGGATTGATAGCCTGATGGCTGTTTCTCAGTCTTTGGGTCTGTCCCTTTTCATCAGTCTATGTTGTTCTCTATAATCCACAAATGAGTGAGATCATGTGGTATTTATCTTTCTCTGACTGGCTTATTTCACTTAGCATAATGCTCTCCAGTTCCATCCATGCTGTTGCAAAAGGCAAGAGTTCCTTTTTTTTTTACTGAAGCATAGTATTCCATTGTGTATATGTACCACAGTTTTCTAATCCACTCATCTGCTGATGGGCACTTAGGCTGTTTCCAAATCTTAGCTATGGTGAATTGTGCTGCTATGAACATAGGGGTGCATATATCCTTTCTAATTGGCGTTTCTGGTTTCTTGGGATATATTCCTAGGAGTGGGATCACAGGGTCAAATGGGAGTTCCATTTTTAGTCTTCTGAGGTAGCTCCATACTGTTCTCCACAGTGGCTGCACCAGTCTGCATTCCCACCAGCAGTGCAGAAGGGTTCCTTTTTCTCCACATCCTCTCCAACACTTGTTGTTTGTTGATTTGTTGATGATAGCCATTCTGACAGGTGTGAGATGATAACGCATTGTCGTTTTGATTTGCATCTCTCGTATAATTAGTGACTTTGAGCAGGTTTTCATATGTCTTTCGGCCTTCTGTATGTCCTCTTTCGAAAAGTGTCTATCTAGGTCCGTTGCCCATTTTTTTATTGGATTGTTTATCTTCCTTTTGTTAAGTTTCATGAGATCCCTGTAAATGTTGGAAATTAAACCCTTATCGGTGGTATCATTGGTAAATATGTTCTCCCATGTAGTGGGTCTTCTTGTTGTTTTTTTGATGGTTTCCTTTGCTGTGCAAAAGCTTTTTATTTTGATGTAGTCCCATTTGTTTATTTTCTCTTTAGTTTCCATTGCCCTAGGAGCATTATCAGAGAAGAAATTTCTTCGGCATATGTTTGCGATTTCGCTGCCTGTGGATTCCTCTAGTATTTTTATGGTTTCCCGTCTTACGTTTAAGTCTTTTATCCATTTTGAGTTTATTTTTGTGTATGGTGTGAGTTGGTGATCTAGTTTCATCCTTTTGCATGTATCTGTCCAATTTTCCCAACACCATTTATTGAAAAGACTGTCTTGACTCCATTGTATGCTCTTGCCTCCTTTGTCGAATATTAATTGGGCATAGTGGTTTGGGTCGATTTCTGGGGTCTATTCTATTCCATTGATCTATATGTCTGTTCTTGTGCCAGTACCAAGCTGTTTTAAGAACAGTGGCTTTGTAATACAGTTTGATATCTGGTATTGAGATCCCACCTACTTTGTTCTTTGTCAGGATTGCTGCAGCTATTCGGGGTCTTTTTTTATTCCAGATGAATTTTTGGAACGTTCGTTCTAGATTTGTGAAATATGCCGTTGGTAATTTAATGGGGATTGCATTGAATCTATAAATTGCTTTGGGTAGTATGGACATTTTGATGATGTTGATTCTACCAATCCATGAACACGGTATATTCTTCCATCTGTTTATGTCTTCCTCTATCTCTTTTTTCAGTGTCCTGTAGTTTTCAGCATATAAGTCTTTTACCTCCTTAGTTAAGTTTATTCCTAGGTATTTTAATTTTTTTGGTGCAATGGTAAATGGGATTGCTTCTGTAGTTTCACTTTCTGTAAGTTCACTATTGGTGTAAAGAAATGCCATGGATTTCTTAGCATTAATTTTGTATCCTGCTACATTGCTGAATTCATTTATTAAGTCTAATAATTTTTTGATGGAGTCTTTAGGGTTCTGTATGTACAGTATCATGTCATCTGCAAATAAGGACAGTTTTACTTCTTCTTTTCCAATCTGGATGCCTTTTATTTCTTCTTCGTGTCTGATCGCAATGGCTAGTACTTCCAGTACTATGTTGAACAGGAGTGGTGAGAGGGGGCATCCCTGTCTTGTTCCTGTTTTTAGGGGGAATGGTTTTAGTTTTTGCCCATTGATTATGATGTTGGCTGTGGGTTTGTCATATATTGCTTTTATTATGTTGAGGTATGATCCCTCAATTCCTATCTTGCTGAGAGTTTTTATCAAGAAAGGGTGTTGGATTTTGTCAAATGCTTTTTCCGCATCAATTGATATGACTATGTGGTTTTTTTTCTCTCAATTTGTTTATGTGATGTATCACGTTTATTGATTTGCGGATATTGTACCATCCTTGCATCCCTGGGATAAATCCTACTTGGTCATGGTGTATGATCTTTTTGATGTACTGCTGGATCCGATTTGCTAGGATTTTGTTGAGGATTTTGGCATCTATGTTCATGAGGGATATTGGCCTATAATTCTCTTTCATTGTATTGTCTTTATCTGGTTTTGGGATTAGGGTGATGTTGGCTTCATAGAATGAGCTGGGAAGTGTTCCTTCCTCTTGGATCTTTCGACATAGTCTGAGGAGGATAGGTTTTAGGTCTTCCTTGAATGTTTGGTGAAACTCCTCTGTGAAGCCATCTGGCCCCGGGCTTTTGTTTGCTGGAAGCTTTTTGATTACTGCTTCGATTTCCTCCATAATTATTGGCCTATTGAGATTTTTAGATTCTTCCTGGTTAAGTTTTGGAAGGTTGTATTTATCTAGGAATATGTCCATTTCCTCCAGGTTGTCTAGTGTGTTGGAGTAGAGTTGTTCATAGTATTTTCTAACAATCCTTTGTATTTCTATGGGGTCTATTGTTATTTCTCCTCTTTCATTTCTGATTTTGTTTATTTGGGTCCTCTCTCTTTGTTTCTTGGTGAGCCTGGCTAGAGGCGTATCAATCTTGTTTATCCTTTCAAAGAACCAGCTCTTGGTTTTGTTGATCTATTGTATTGTTTTTTTGGTCTCTATGTCGTTTATCTCCGCTCTGATCTTTGTTATTTCCTTCCTTCTGCTTACAGTGGGCTTTTTTTGTTGCTCTCTTTCTAATTCTTCGAGTTGTAGAGTTAGGTCATTTATTCTCATTGTTTCTTGTTTCTTGCAGTAGGCTTGTAGAGCTATGAACTTCCCTCTCAAGACTGCTTTTGCTGTGTCCCATAGGTTTTGGATTGTTGTGTTTTCATTGTCATTCGTTGCCATGATGTTTTTTATTTCTTCTTTGATCTCACTGGTGACCCAGTCGTTGTTTAATAGCATGCTATTTAGTCTCCATGTGTTTGATTTTTTTGGATTGTTTTTGTTGTAGTTGATTTCCAGTTTTATGCCTTTGTGGTCTGAGAAGATACTTGATATGATTTCAATTTTCTTGAATTTGAAGAGACTTTGTCTGTGACCCAATATATGGTCTATCTTTGAAGATGACAAATGTGCACCTGAGGAGAATGTATATTCTGTGGCTTTGGGGTGAAATGTTCTGAAGATGTCAATTAATTCCATCTGATCTAGTGAGTCATTTAGGATTGATGTTTCTTTGCTGAGTTTCTGTTTAGAGGATTTGTCCAGTGGTGATAATGGGGTGTTAAGGTCCCCTACTATGATTGTATTTCTGTCAGTCTCTCCCTTGATCTTCTCCAGAAGATTTCTTATGTATTTGGGTGCTCCTATATTGGGTGCATATATATTTAGCAGAGTTATTTCTTCTTGTTGGACTGCTCCCTTTAGTATTATGAAGTGGCCTTCTTGATCTCTTTTTATGTCCTTCACTTTGAGATCTAATTTGTCAGATATAAGTATTGCTACCCCGGCTTTTTTTTCACTTCCATTGGCCTGAAAAACCTTTTTCCATCCCTTCACCATCAGTCTGTGTGCGTCTTTTTTTCTGAGGTGGGTTTCCTGTAGACAGCAGATATATGGGTCATGTTTTCTTATCCACTCATTTACCCTATGCCTTTTGACTGGGGAATTTAATCCATTTACATTTAAAGTTATTATTGATAGAAACTTGTTAGTCGCCATTTTTGTTCTTTACCACTGCGTTCCTTCTTTGTTTCCTGTTTTTTCTATTTACAGCAGACCCTTTAGCATTTCTTGCATTGCTGGTTTGGTTGTAATAAACTCCCGTAGACCATTTTTGTCTGTGAAGCTCCTGATTTGACCCTCAATTTTGATTGATAGCCTCGCTGGGTATAGTATTCTTGGATTCAGACCCTTCCTTTGCATGACTTTGTATATTTCATTCCATTCCCTTCTTGCCTGATGTGTTTCTGTTGAGAAATCCGTCGCTAGTCTGATGGGGGATCCTTTGTAGGTAACTTTCTGTCTCTCTCTGGCTGCTTTTAAGATTCTTGCTTTGTCGTTGGTGTTTGCCAATTTAATTATTATGTGCCTTGGTGTCGGTCTTTTCGGGTTCATTTTGTTTGGGACTCTGTGAGCTTCTTGGATTTGTGTGAGTTTTTTCCTCCCTATATCAGGGAAATTTTCTGTTACTATTTTTTCAAACAGGTTTTCTATTCCTTGCTCAGTTTCCTCTCCTTCTGGCACCCCTATTATTCGGATGTTGTTTCGTTTAGCATTGTCCCAGAGTTCTCTTAGGCTCTCTTCCTGCTTTTTAATTTTTTTTTCTAGAAGCTGTTCTGTTTGGGTATTTTTTTCTACCTTGTCTTCTAGCTCGCTGATGCGGTCCTCTGCTTCTTCTAGTCTACTGTTGATGCTTTCTATTGAGTTCTTTATGGCAGTGATGTCGTTTTTCATTTCTTCTTGGTTTCTCTTAATTTCCTCTTGGTTCTTCTTCATTTCCTCTTGGTTCCTACACATATTGTTGAATTGGTCTTCCATTCTTTTCATCCACCTTATGGCCATTACTCTGAATTCTTTCTCTGACAGGTTGCTTGCCTCCATTGCCTCCATTTCGTTTACTTCCTTTTCTGATGATGCCTGTTTTTCTTTCATATTTGGGTTGGTTCTTTGTTTCACCATGATTTCTCTTCTCAAGGTGTTTGGTTATGTAATTCTCTCTCTGTTGCGCTGATTCAAAGGCACAAAATACAACACAACAAGGCACAACGTACAAGGCACCGAACTAAATGCATTCACGATATTAATAACCCCAAATAAAGGTGACCCCCCGAGCGAAGAGAATTAGGGGATAAAGAAGAAAAAAGAGAAAAAGATTAGAGAGAAAAATAAAAAACAAAAAGGAGTGCTGAAATGAGATTGGGAAAAGGGAGAGAAAAAAAAAACACAAAAAGACCAAAATAAAAACAAACAAAAAAAACAACAACAAAAACAAAAAAAATTAAGAGAATGAAATAGAGGTGGGGAAGAGGCTATTTGTATGGGGAGAGCGAGGGATTGGAAATTAGATATATAAGTAGGGTGAAATTTAGACAGTGGGTAGAAAGAAGGAATAGGTAAAATCCAAAGCAGGAATAGGGTAAGAGAAACAGGACAACAAAAGGGGAAACGTGAGGAAGAGAGTTTTGGCTTAAGGGTAAATGTGAGATAGAGAGAAATGATGCTAAAGGAACGATGAAAATAGAGTGTAGAACACTAATCCCAAAATAAAATAAAGAAAAATAAAAAAAATAATAATAATAAATAAAATGACACTTGAAAAAATGGTAAAAGGATAGCAATAATACTGGTTAAAAAATGTAGTAATTAAAAAGGTAAAATCAGGTGATGAAAAAAATAAAAAATTAAAAAATATAAAATAGGTTGTTAATGAAATGGTGAAAAAAAGAATTAAAAAAAATATATATAAAGATATTCGGAAGTGAAGGTGCTTCAGATCTTCCACTCTTCTTTTTGGCACGCCTCAGTCCTGCCAGGCATTCAGGGGAGTGTTGAACTTCCCTGCGATACACTGTCCCTCCGTGCAGTAAACCACAGACCTGATTTTAAGGCAGGTTGTATTTTTTTACCAGACTGCCTTTATTTGTGATCGCAAAAGAGACAGTTCGTGGCTCTGCCTCTGGGTGGCAGTGTGTCTGGATTTACCTCCGAGGCTCTAAGTCCTCTCTATCAGTAGGGTTTTGTCCTCTATGGTATTTGGAACTGATTCGGGAAAGACCACTGCCCAGAGCTGGTTCCTTGCCACTGTCCGCTGTTTCCCAGGCTCCCCAAAAAGAACTTTCCCCTACAGGCTCTGCGAATGCCCCCAACTGGGGAATCCCATGCACTGGGTTTAATAATCAAATGCACGGATCTAAGGGGGACTGTAACAAGAGCCTGATAGTTGTGCGAATTCGCAAGCCTCCACCTTCCAGGTCTGCGCACAGTCTCCGCGCGCCCACTCGCCCCTGGCACCAAGCAGCCAGCAGATTGGCAAAGTCCAAGGCTGCTCCTTTACATCCAGTCCAGCTATGGGCTCATTTTTCGCGTTCCCTTCTGCCAGCAGCCCTGTGGGGCCCCTGTCCCACTCACGGGTCACGCTGGTCCCAACGGCTGCGGACTCTGTGGGGCGCAGATTCCGCCCCGCGCGCGCGCGTGCGAGCTCGGTCCTCCCTCCAACCCGAACTGCAAACCGCACCTTTAGGGGATGTCCAACCTTTCCGTGAGAAGAAGCAGTGCTCGTCTGAGTTCAGGCAGTCACGCTGCTTGAGATCCCTTGTTTCCAGGTTAGTAGCTGGTCTCTGGATGCCGGCAACAACCACCCAAGATGGCGTGGTCTCCGCTGCTTAGCTGGTGCACCAGGAGAGGCTTCAGCTGCAGTCTCCAACCGTCCTTTTTTTTTTTCCTGGGGGGTTCTCGGTCTTTCCTAGCTGCAGACAGTCTCTCAGCTGAAAATCCTCTACCTATTCGGGCTGAATGTTACCCGTTTCAGCTGCTCACCCTTATCTGCTCCAGGACAAGGCACAGGACACGTCTGCTTATACCTCCGCCATTTTCCGCCTCCAAACTTATAAAAATTTTATGCAGGGGGAGGCTGTTTTCTTTAATTCTTCAACCAAACTAGTATTGTTCATCTTGACATTTCATTCAACTTAAAACAATTGGCTCCCTACTAAATAATCCAAGGCACCAAAGGCAAGACACACACACTGTATTTCTTCATATATTTACTCACTATATCTATTTTCTTTCTTTCTTTTTTTCTGAGGACATGCACATGAGCACGGTTTTGAGGTCATTATATCTATTTTCCATTAATTCCCTGATGCAATGAAAATCCTCTTATTCTGAGAACCCATCCCCCAGCCCAAACCTCTTCTTGCAATATACCATCAATGATCTCTGTTAGTCTCCTTTCAATCTTTATCCTATTTGGGCTCTGGGGTATTTGATTCTATTAATCATCCCTCCCTTCTTCTTTTTTTAAATATGTATGTTTATTGATTTCAGAGAGGAAGGTAGAGGGAGAAAGATAGAAACATCAATGATGAGAGAGAGTCATTGATCAGCTGCCTCCTGCATGCCCCACACTGGAGATCAAGCCCACAACCAGGGAATCAAACCATGACCTCCTGGTACGTAAGTCAATGTTCAATCACTGAGCCATGCTGGTAGGGCATTCCTTCCTTCCTGATATTCTTTTCTTTCTGTGCACCTAATCTCCTCTCTCTCTCCCCAGCTACCCAACTCTTCCTGGTCTTCAAGGCTTCTTCTCAAGCATCATTTCTTAGAAAGACTTTCAGAACTTTCCATACCACACTAATATTTCCTTTAAGTATTGTAACTTCTAATTTTATATCATCTTATGTTAGTACATAGCTATTTATTTTCTCATTCTGTTTGTGGCATAACTTTAAAACATAAAAATAGCTAATTAGGTCATAAGCATCTTATCATTAAGACTCCTTTGCTGTACATTTCAGTCATACTTAGGGTGACCTTTTCATGATGTTGCCCTTACTCCTCGATTCTAAGGGCATTTCTTAGAGTGGAAATGTTATCTCCGTAGTTTATGTTTTTTTAAATGATGAATTCCTACTCAATCTTCAGGATTAGTTCAAACTTTATTTTCTCAGTGAAGGCTTCCCTAATATCAGTTCTGCTAAACCATTCATTACTTCACCTTCTATGTTCCCAGCATGAACACTTCTCATAAACATAAATCATATTACACTTTCCTTATTTGTTTAAATGTCTACTTGCTCACTGGATATGGGCTAGTTGATGTCAAAAAAGAGTCTCGTTCATTCCTGTATCATGGATGTCTAAAATTCTACCTTTACTCACTGTGTCAGAATTCCCCGTCCAGAGAGATAATGTCCATTCATTTTCTATCAGGGCTGGTTATACAGCACTGACAGATTTCTGGATACCCAAGGGACCTCTCTGAATCATTTAAAAACAACTTACCATTTAAAACAAAACAAACAAAATGCACTATCTTTTGTTTTGTTTTATTTTTGAGGAAAACAAATCCTAGCTTGTTCTTCATTAATTTATGAGGTCTGAAACCAAGCTATTCTGCAAATTAAGTTAGAAAAATTCATTCACAGAAAGACATTGTTCATCTTGACATTTCATTCAGCTTTTATAACTTTTTTTGCAACTGAGGAACTCAATTGAATCATAAGTTATAAGCTTTTCACAACTATCAAGCATTTAAAAATCAAGAGCAAAAGCCATAATAGAGCTCTAAGAATTTTACAATTTTAAAAGAAATTTATAAATTTATCAGTTTCCAAAGTATAGATCTTTGCATCTTCAATGCTCATCACAATGCCTGATACATATTAAATATCCCATAAATATTTTTACATTTACACTAAATGCATGTATAAAGAAGTGAATGAAGGAATGGATGAATGTGAGAGACTGCCTGGAGAAGTTATCCAGAGGGAGTTAACTAAAACTATTTTAAAATACAAAGATTTCATTTGACCACAGAATCTTTTACATTTCAATTTTTTTTTATATGTATTTTATTGAGTTTTTACAGAGAGAAAGGGAGAGAGATAGAGAGTTAGAAACATCGATGAGAGAGAAAAATCGATCAGCTGCCTCCTGCACATCTCCTACTGGGGATGTGCCCGCAACCCAGGTACATGCCCTTGACCGGAATCGAACCTGGGACCTTTCAGTCCGCAGGCCGACACTCTATCCACTGAGCCAAACCGGTTTCGGCAGAATCTTTTACATTTCATCAAGAAGTGGAGTTTGTGTCCCACGTGCTTGAAACAGGACTGGTCAGTTCCTTGCTTTGACCAATAGAAGGTGGCAAAATAATGCTAGTGACGTCTAAGCATTGGACTCAAACTTTAGAATTCTGTTGTCATTCTCTTGAATGTGTGCAGTACTATATAAATAACCCAGGTTATCCTACAAGAGAAGATATAAATGTCTAAAAGCCAATAGCCCAAGTTAACAGCCAGACATACTACCAGTAGAACAGCCAGATTACTGCAGCCCCATCAGTAACCCCAAGAAAGACCAGCAAAAGAGCCACCCAGCTGAACCCAGTCAAACTGCAAAAGCAAAAGTAAGTAAATGGGTTGCTCTATTAAGCCTCTAAGTTTGGGGGTGCTTTATTATGCAGTAGTAAGTAATTGATTTAGAAACTTGTAAGTAGAAGTGAGGTGCTAACTTAACAAAATACAAACTTGCATCATTGTCTTGGGGATCATATGGTAAGCAGAGGCTGGAAAAGGAGCAAGAATGACTGGAGGAATGGTGACCTAACTGTTAGGGAGTCTGAGAGACAGTGATGATTGTTATTAGAGTCTGGAAAAAATGGAAAATCAAGGCATATAGTGGAGGAATAACTGAAAAAAAAAACCTGTTATCTGAAGTTATTTGAAAACTAGATAATGTACCCAACAAATCTGTGGATCCTGCTAATGAGTTAGACAGAATGTTGAAAGTGTCAATTATCTTCCGTAAGCTATCTATATATTTAAAGACAAGCGACTGGAATACCAGAACGACCGTAACAACTGGAACGACCGGTCACTATGATGCACACTGCGGCCGACAACTGGCCCAATCAGCCCCCCCTCCCAACCTCCCATGGCCCCTCCCCTGGCCAGCCCTGCCCCTGATTGTCTCCCCCCGCCCCATTGGGGGCAGGGCCTGCCTGACCCCAATCAGCCCCCATCGGGGCAGGCGGCCGGACGGCACCCATGCACAAATTCATTCACCAGGCTTCTAGTATATGATAAGGCACAAGAAGAGAGAGATTAGAAAGAAGGAACTGATCAGTCTGCAAACAGAATAACAGGAAATAGAGAGCCCTGGGCTTGCTAGTTTAGAATATAAAACTATTTGAATACCTGATTCTTAATATTGGAAATTCAGAGAACTTAAACTCACCTCCCTGAGTTCTAACTTATAAAGTACCCTTACAAAAAACTTGTAAATATAGAATCTGTTTTATTCAAGCTAGACAAATGTCCAATCACTTTAAAATTCAGGTCTTTCTATTAACACCTGAATTTAAGAATGTGAATTAGACTTGAAACCTAAGTTGGCATCCTACTAACACCCTGGGTCTGGTCCTTACAACCCAGTCATGTGGACATAGACAAGAGTGTGGTGAAGGCCTGGCGGGGGGTGGTGTGGAGTAAAGAGGTCAATGAGAAAAAAAGGGGGATAACTGAAATATTTTCAACAATAAAGATATATTTATTTTAAAATAGATCCACTCATGTAGAGAAGCAGAACCAAAAAGTAGACTCTAAAGCCAACTGCCAAACAGCCAGAGCTGCCAGGTGGCGTACCTGTAGTCGCATACACCACATAACATGCAAAGGCCTTGCAAAAAAAACAAAAAGAAGCCCTGACCGGTTTGGCTCAGTGGATAGAGTGTTAGCTTGAGGACTGAAGTGTCCGGGGTTCGATTCCAGTCAAGGGCATGTACCTTGATTGCAGGCACATCCCCAGTAGGAGCTGTGCAGGAGGCAGCTGATCGATGTCTCTCTCTCATCGATGTTTCTAACTCTCTATCCCTCTCCCTTCCTCTCTGTAAAAAACAATAAAATATATTTTTTTTAAAAAAAAAAAAGGCCTTACAAAGACAATAGCAAATTGTTCTTCATGCAGAGGAAAACAGCCTAGTCTCTTTCAATTCTATCACACAGTCAGGAATACAAGGAAAGTAAAGAAATTAAAAGCACGAGGGACCTTAATACAGGGTAAACCCCATTGTCCTATTCTCCCATTTACTAAACCATCAAACAGTATTATCAGGTTATCCCAAATTAATCAAATGATGTCCTTCAACTAACAAGGTGGAAAGAGGGGCAGAAGCTTCCCTGCCAATCAGTTCCCCCAGGGCAGGGATCAGCAAACTATAGACCTTGGGTCAAATTCATCTAGCTCTCTGTTTTTGTCAAGTTGTATTGGAAACAGCCATACCCAATTATTTACTTATTGTATACTAGAGGCCTGGTGCATGAATTCGTGCATATAGAAAGAAAATTAATTAGAAGAAAGATTCGTGTGGTAATTACATTACTGCAAAAAATTACATGTCAAAATAGTATATATAATATATTATAAAATTAAAATACAAAATATTTTTAATATCGCTATTCACCCTTTCTCTATAATAGAAGTGTCAGAGATGAAAGAAAAGTAGTAAAATGCATATGAAAATAATATATAAATTGATTAATAAATAAACAATATTCTGTCGACAACATCACTTTCTTTGGGCTCCAGAGGTACGTTGTGCCAGTAGTTGGTCTGCAAATACATTCTGGCATTGCGTGCAATTGGCGCCAGCAACAGCTTTATATGTATTGTGCATGCGCAAATCAACGTTTATTTTTAAATTGCCAGTGCATGTCATATGTACCAGCCGGTTGGTTGGCCAAACAGATGTATGGTCAGTCACTTAGTCTTTTATATATATAGATGGCTGCTTTTATGCTACAATGGCAGAGTTGAGCATTTTTATCCCATTTTACAAATGAGTGAACCAAGTTAAAGAATATACTCAAGAGTACACTCCCAGTACAAGAAGTTGTGTGTATTACTCCCACAGGGCATCAAAGAAGACATTCAATTTCTCTTGAATATCAAAAGCACAATTCTAGGAGTAAAACAATTTTTTCAAGTCTCATATAAATTTCTTTTCCTGAAATTTAATCATATTCAAAATGAAATTGGAAGTTATTCACTAAACCATTTCTTAGTACCATATTTCTATTTTGCTATTCATTCCACTAGCCTATTTTCCTTTATTACTGTTCCATTATATACTAGAGGTCCGGTGCATGAAATTTGTGCACTGGGGGGGAGGGGGGGTCCCTCAGCCCAGCCTGCACCCTCTCCAATCTGGGACCCCTCATGGGATGTCCGACTGCCGGTTTAGGCCCAATCCCTGTGGGACATCCCTCTCACAATCCAGGACTGCTGGCTCCCAACCACTCACTCACCTGCCTGCCTGCCTGATTGCCCCTAACCACTTCTGCTTGCCAGCCTGATCACCGCCTAACCACTCCCCTGCCAGCCTGATCAATGCCTAACTGCTCCCCTGCCAGCCCAATTGCCCCCAACTAAACTCCCCTGCCTGCCTGATTGCCCCTAACTCCTTCTGCCTGCCAGCCTGATCATCCCCTAACTACTCCCCTGCCAGCCTGATCAATGCCTAACTGCTTCCCTGCCGGCCCGATTGCCCCCAACTGCCCTCCCTGCCAGCCTGGTTGCCCCTAACTGCCCTCCCCTGCTGGCCCGGTCGCCCCAACTGCCCTTCCTCCCCTGCAGGCCATCTTGTAGCTACCATCTTGTGACCACATGGGGGTGGCCATCTTGTGTGAGGGCATGATGGTCAATTTGCATATCGCCTCTTTATTATATAGGATTGTTAATAATAAAATTTAGTAAAAATTGACAATATGAGAAAAGTTATCAGCAGCAAAAGAATACAAGAGCTGTAAAACTCTACAAAAACCATGAAAATTTATTTATGAGGAATGGCAGACAACAAATGAAAATTTCATACTGATAATCTGAGTGATGCTTGGTGTATAAAGAACCAGGACATCAGGGCTTCCTCTCTGAAATCAATAAAAATATACTTAAAAAAATAAATTAAAACAGGCTCTTAATTCCTTTACTTTCCTTGTATTTCCTTTCAGAGACAGATGAAAAATATATTTTTAAAAAATCCTTCTTGAAATCCTTAATTTCTTTGGCTTCTCTGATATCATTCTCTTGAAGTTTTTGTCCTTCTCTGTTATCTTTTCAAGTTTCTCTATTATTATCTGACTGTTAAGTACTGATGGCCCCAGAGTTATTCTGGATTCTCTTCTCTTTTTGTTTGGCACATTGTCTTTGGGAAATTTTATTCATTCCCATAGTCCCATGTGCCAACTATACTTTTTTAAAAATATATTTTTTTATTGATTTCAGAGGAAGGAAGACAGAGAGAGAAATAGAAACATCAATGATGAGAGAGAACCATTGATTGGCTGCCTTCTGCATGCCCCCCTCTGAGGATTGAGCCCATAATCTGGAATTAAACCATGACCTAGTTCATAGGTCAATGCTCAACCAGTGAGCCATGCCAGCTGGGCCTAACTGTACTCTTTTATTTATTTATTTATTTTAATTCTTTATTAGTTAAGGTATTACAAATGTGTCCTCATCCCCCCCATTAAACTAACTGTACTCTTTTAATTACCAATTTTTTCTCTCTTTCTCTCTCTCTCTCTCTCTCTCTCCCTTCTTCCCTCCCTCTCTCCACTTCTCTATCTCCTTCTCTGTCTCTATTTCCATCTCCATCTGTCTGTCATTTCATCCAACAAATATTCATTGGCAGTAATTCTATGCCAGGCATCATGCCAAACACTCTGGCCCAGATTCCTGCCAGAGCACCAGATCCACATAACCAGTTTGATTTCTGTGTGTCTCAAAGGCATCTCAAATTCAAGATGCCCAGAATTAAACATATTATTCCCTCATTTTCCAAACATGTTCCCCACTCTGTATTTTCTGACCCAGAGACAAGAATTATCGTTCACCAGGGTGCCCAATCCAGAATTCTCAGTCATATCTGAGTTCTCCGTAATTATCTTCCCTGCTTCTAATTAGTTGCTAAATTCTACCTCTTAAGTACAGGGTATACATACTTTAACACCTGATAGCTCAATTTTGAAAATGAAATGTATTTTAATAAGGACTGTCTTTATAATTATTCAAAGTGTCTGTATACATTTTTTAGGGACCCTATATTTTAGTCTGTTGTGGTTGTTTTGTGCCCAGGCTCTGGAGTCAAATCACAGCAATACCATAGCTGACTGCCTAACATTAAAAATAAGTTGTTTACTACTCTAGACCTCATTTTTGTCTTCTGTAAAATGAGGATGGAACCTAATTCATAGTGATGTGGTGAGTATTAAATGAAACAATCTATGTTCAACACACAGCACTCTGCCTAGCACATAGGAAGTATTTAATAAACAAAGATTATTTCATTAATCATCCTTATTGACATTGCATTATTTAAAATCTCTCTCCTTTCTTGACTAACATCCTAAATGGTCAGCAATAACATTGTAACTGGTCTCCTTGTGTCTCATCTTGCCCCTCCTCAGACCATTCTTCACACCACTGCCCAAAAATCTGACCTAAAACGCATTGGCATAAAATAGAAATGAAGTGAACAGTTTACACCCTCTTAGCTAATTACACATGGAGGGGGAAATCTCCCAAATCAGATCTACCTGAAAATTAGTATTAGGTCAGTGGTAAAGACAGAGACTTGCAATCAACTTCCAGACATAAATCACATTTGTAAAATATTGGCACACTTTCTCCACAACAAATATTATCCATGTCCATTAAGTTTGGCCTAGCCAAAGCAAGTGGTTAAGGTCATTTTATTACAAGACCCAGGTTCCTGATTCCTGATTCTTTGTTAATTGGCCAAAACATAATGGAGATGGATGTTTACAACTATCCTCAAAACCAAAGGGAATCCCCTAAGAAGAGCTGGATAGTACTAACTTTTTATAAGCATTTTAAAAACTCTGAATTGTCAACAAACTAAAGAACTTTGGATACAGCACAAAAAAAAGATTTAGTTGAAATTTATTGTTTTTGGTTTTTTTTTGTCTTGTTTTGTTTTAAAGATATATTTTATTGATTTTTTACAGAGAGGAAGAGAGAGAGACAGAGAGTTAGAAACATCGATGGGAGAGAAACATCGATCAGCTGCCTCCTGCACATCTCCCACCGGGGATGTGGCCGCAACCCAGGTACATGCCCTTGACTGGAATCGAACCCGGGACCCCTCAATCCACAGGCCGACGCTCTATCCACTGAGCCAAACTGGCCTCGGCGAAATTTATTGTTTTAACCTAAGAATTCAACCATTACAAGGCTGGGCAATGTTAAGTTATATTGGTAAAATAGTTATCATTTGATGTATTGTGAAAAACTTGTTAAAGAACAAAATTACACTACGGAATCCTGTGTCCCTATTCTAAAGCAAAAGAAACCTTACAGCAGGAGTTAAGAGAAAATTCCTAACTTGATAGGTGGAAAAAGGGTAATATCATTTGTGTCCCTAACTACTGATCTATTAACACTAGCCTACTTCTTAATGTCAACTGCCAGTAACGTTTTGCCTTGTCTTTTTTTTTTTAATCCTCACCCCAGGACGTGTTTAGAGAGAGGAAGGGGGGGAGAGAGAGAGAGAGAGAGAGAGAGAGAGAGAGAGAGAGAGAGAGAAAGGGAGAGAGAGAAAGGGAGAGAGAGAGAGAGAAAGATCAATCATCAAACCTGCAAATTAGGTATGTGACCTGACCAGGAATTAAACCACAACCTTTTGGACAATGCTCCAACCAACTGAGCCACCTGGCCAGGGCCAATTTGTCTAGTCTTCATTGAAATATAATCAACCTGTATCATTCAGACTAGAAAAATACTCCCAAAGAAAGACATTGCTTAGTTAGCAATGCAAAGAATTAACCTGAAAATGTGCAGACTAGTCAAAACTTAACCTTTATACCATGCCTTAAAAAAAACCCAAAACCAAACAAACAACAACAAAAAAAAAACACCTGCATGAAAGAACATTTTCTCTATTGTTTATTAACCACATTTTTAGTCCTAAGCAGAAAATTAATATTGTTCACTGTTTAAACAAAGCTATGTTGCCCTGATCAGTTTGGCTCGGTAGTTACAGCATCAGCTATGGACCAAAGGGTTGCAGGTTCGATCACCAGTCTTGGTCAGGTGTGTTCAGGAGGCAACCAGTCTTTGTGTCTCTTTCATATAGATGTTCCCCTCCTCCTCCTCCCTCCCTCCCTCCCTCCCTCCCTCCCTCCCTCCCTCCCTTCCCTCTCTCTCTAAAGATCAATGTAAAAAATATCCTCAGGTGAGGATTAAAACAAAAAAACAACCAAAAAAACCCAAAACTACATTACTCTCTTGATAACTCAAAGAAGTAGAGGAAGGAAATATTCAGAACACCTTATTTTTTTTTTTTATGTTGAACCAGCTCTGCTTTGAAAAAATTCTGCAGCATACCAAACCTTATAGAATAACTAATGTCTTCATTACTGCTTTCTTTGCAAGTAATTTCAACTGTTATATAATCCCATCTTGAGCTATGTTATTAAAAAGTTCTAAAAGATAGAGATATGAATATCACAATTAGTTCCTTCACAGATGAAACCACAAAATTAATGAGGCAGCATCATTCATATAGCAACAAAAGGAAATGTACAACTTTTACTGCTATATGCCAAAAAAATGTTAAAAGGCACAGTTCCATATCACCACAACAAATCCCGGTTACAAATTTATGTCATTGCATGTGCATGCATTTGTAGAGTTGGGAAATCATTTGTTCAGAGATTTTTTTTTTAAGTAGCTAAAGACTAGAAACAATTCTAAAAAGGAAGGCATTTTTCAAATTCTGTCTCCATCCAAAATATAAAAATCTTATTTCAAAAAAATATTTGTTAGTGAGCAATGCATTTGGATTCTTTCTAAAATATTTGAGGCCCAAATTTATACTGCCCTGAGCTCTGTCTAGAAATAAAAAGTGCACAGATCTAAGGATGTGTACATGCTTGTTTATTACTAGAGGCCTGGTGCACGAATTCATGCATGGGTGGGGTCCGGCCAGCCCGCCCCAATCGGTGTGATCGGGCTGGGCTGGCTGTGGGCGGCTGGCCAGCTGACCCTGCCCCCTGGTTGAACTTCTGGTTGAACTCCCAGTTGAGGGGACAATTTGCATATTATCTTTTTATTATATAGGATGCCAGTCAGGCTTTTAGCACTAAAGGGGGTGGGGGAGATATTTAACTAAAAATAAAGTTCAACAATAAAAATGACTAATAATATATCTAACTCTTAGCCTAATGCCAGTAGTTTCCTTAGGTGGCAATAGGAGAAAAATAGAGTATAATGTGATAAAAGAAATATACCTGAGTCCATTCCTGTTGCCTCTATAGAATTTGATGAAATTAACAATTCCCTGCAAGGCCAATTATAGCTACTGCTGAAACTTCATGAAAGCATCATTTTGAACCTTTCAGTTTTGGTCTATAGCTATTACATTCTTCAGAAAATTTTTTAGCAATAATCAACATTTTCATCATATTGAGAAAAGAAATTTTGCAAGAAGCAGTGGTTTATCTTTCATTCAATGCAGTGAGTCTCTTTCAAGTATATGCCCAGTCTCTGGAGATAAATTCAACAGTGTGTTCTCAAGAACAGCCTCTCAGTCAGTCCTGTTTTCAAACCAAAGATGACTGTGCTGTTGATATAGTGCTGTTGTGACAGATAACTACAGTAACAAATTTCCCTGTTTAGTTAAACAGGCTCTATTCACAACAGGCATCGAACTCTTTCCTTTGTATCATTCACCAACACTCATTCCTTAGCATAAACGTTGCTTTTCTTCACATTCTGTGCAATATGTGCTTGAGAAAAAACATCCAATTTCCAACACTATCATTATTGTCCCTACTTTACAATCCTACACGGGTAGTATGGTGTAATGAAAGTTACACAAGTTTTAAAATAAGGCAGATCTTGGTTAGAATCCCATGATCATCTAGTACAGCGGTCACCAACCTTTCGGACCTAACGGACCACCAGTGGTCTGTGGACCACCGGTTGGTGACTACTGATCTAGTGGATACATGACCTCAGGAAAGTTACTTACCTTGTATTTGTTTAATTATTTGTAAAATGGGAAGAATAATACTTCATTTGAAAATTTGCTGTAAAAATTAGATGTAGTACATACACAGATGTAATCTCTTCTCCACCAAATGATAAGCACAAAAGCTGGTATTAAAGCAATAACTTCTTCCTATTTTTTTGATCTCTATCTTTCTGCACAGCAGGTAATGAATGCTTTATATTTTAATAATGCTAACAAGCTCTCCATAGTTATTATTGAGCCATCTCACCTCTGTTGCTTTCATTCTCATCCAGATGACCTTTTGAGAACTGGACTCAGCTCTAGAATTTCTACATAGGCGGAACTTGGAGGAACGATCTGGTAAGAAGGAGACATTAGAAAAACTGTCTTAAAACTGAATTGTGCACAGCAAGGACATTGCTTTAATTCTAGTGTAAATAGTGGTACTTTTGCATTGATGCTGTGCTTACAAAACAAGCACCCTCCTTTTATTTATGTTGTATGTTTTAGGGCTAGCTATTCAGAAGGCTGGTGGAGATAAAAGGACCTTACAAATCCCTCTTCTCCCATAACATCCTGCCATGATTTAGCCCATCATCAAACATTATGCTCCATGACACTTTTCAAAATAGCATTCGTAGCTCACATTAGTATCCATGCCCAGAATACTCTTCCTTTCTCATAACCTATTTATTCCTCCATGCCTACCTTAAGATATATTAAAAGTTAAAAACTACTCATTCCCCTTCATCTGATTTTGACCAAAATTTCATTTTTCTGGAATCAAGAGAACTGCAACATACTGGCTAATGCTGGAGCCAGACTGCCTGTGTTCAGGCAGGTGGGTGACCTTGGGCAGGTTCTTTATCCCCTCTGGGCCTCTCAGCTTCCTCACCTATAAAATGAGGACAGCAGTAGTAATCCATCCCGCAGGATTGCTGCAAGTACTTAATGAGTAATACCTGTAAAGTTTGGCATAAAGTTAGTGATATATAAAGTTAAGCGATTATTACTACTAATATCAGTAAAATGGTACTTTCTTATATGTAAATACAGCCTTCATATAGGCACTTACCTAGAAGCAACTGCCTCATAATCAGCTCCTCTAGATACATGGTAATTAGTCCAACTAAGTGGTGCCTAAAATCCATTTTTCTTCCATTTTTATCTGTAGCAAAGTGTTATTTTTTCATACATTCTATGTACTTGCTATGTGCCAGACACTGTGTTGGAAGCTGAGAATATAATGGTGAATAAAAACACATATTACCTCTCCCCTGGTGATATGTATGAATAGTGGGGGAGAGTATCACCAATCCAATAATCATAAAACAAATGGAAAGCATTAACTATGAAAAATGCTACAAAGTGTGTTGTATGAAGGCAAGAAGGCCAACTTGCCAAAAATCACTTTGCACAAAGCCAATTTGCCAAAAGTCAATTTTCCTAATGACTGATCCTCTGTATTCCCTAATAGACAATTCATCGAAAGCTAGTTCGCCAAAAGCCAATTTCTAGAAAATCAATTTGATGAAAAATAATCTGCCAAATCCTCATTTTACCAAATGACCAATTCACTGAATTATTGGGGATGTTCTGAAGTATGAATTTCACAGAAGTTTTGACACAGTCCTTTCATTCCAGCTCTTTAACCCCACATTTGACAGTCAGTCTGAGCTAAATGTCAATTTCATGTCTTCACGTTTCAGACGCCAAGTCCTTCTCTAAAGCCCAATGTTTTAGTGCTCCAATGTAAGCAAATGGTGGGCTTCTTACAACTGCATGTAAGCTTGCAATTTAAGACTTAAGCTCTCCCTGCCTCTGCCTCTTCCAGAAAGAAAACTGCAGAGAACTATCTAGAACAGAGTGATAAACTGGTCTTCTGCATATTGGCTTTGGCCAAATTTATTTTTAGCTAATTGGTCATTCATGGAATTGATTCCAAGTTGATTCTTTCTCAGTGATTACCTAAAGTTCATGTTTTGAAAACAGGGAATTTGGCCTAGTCGGACTGGTGAGAAAGGCTTCATTGAGGAAAAAAGTAACTGACCTGAGGTCAGAAGGATAAATTTTAAAAAGTAACCAAGCAAAAGGGGGAGGAAAGGAAGGAAACAGCATATGCAAAAAAAACTCTGTTCAGGAGGAAGCCCTGAAATTGCAAGACTTTGCAAAATAAGCCAGTGTTGTGGGGGTACAGAGAACACATGAGAGCACAGTGTGAACTGAGGCTAGAAATGCAGTTGGTAGCTAGACTGTGTGTCTCACAGACTATAATAAAGACTTCTGCTCTTATTTTAAGAATGGGGATCCTTAATATATTTTAAGTAGAGGAATGACATGGTCAGTTTTGCATTTTGAAAGATCACTTTGCAAATGGTGTGGAGACCATATTTTAAGAGTGTACTGGTGCTCTACCCAGCATGCTTTCAGTAATTACAGCGTTTGCCTATGCACTGGAGGGTCATGGGTTTGATTCCTGGTCAAGGACTGGTGTCCTTGTAAGAAGATGAAGAGATGCAAGAGAGCCCTCTCTTTTTCTCCGCATGGGCACATAGGAAAGGCCATGTAAGGACACAGTGGGAAGGTTGCCATTTACACCCACCCAGGAGAAGAGACCTCATCGAAATCAACACTAATTGCACTTTGATCTTGGACTTCTAGCCCCAAGAACTGAGCAAATAAATTTCTGTTTTTTAAGTCACCCAGTTTTCAGTCATTTGTATGGCAGTCCTAGTGGACTACTACAGCCCTTACCTACTGAAAGACTTTAGTGGGACAGACCTCCTCTGTTACGTTTCCTTACAGTAGACAAACCTGGAACCTAAGGATTTACTAGTATGGGCCAGGACACTGGAAAATGTCGGGTAAACTAGTAACTACCTGCGTATAAAATGGAAATGTCATTCCTGGAAAAGCTCCCTTTGTGTAAATGATATAGCAACTTGCATTACTAATGTAGAGACTTCCTGTTAATCTGTGCCAGAGTGAATACTCATGGAAGAGAGGATGTGGGCATCTGTGTTGGTGGTCTCAGACCTCGCTCTGCCAAGCCTGTCCCTCATGATTGCTTATAATGAATATTTAGTAAAGCTTGGTGCAGGGTAAGATCTCGGGCTGTCATGTGTCTGATTAGACAATGCCATTCTTTGTGCTCAGACCACTACCTCAGAGCATTAAATAAATCAGTGCTTCTGAAAAATGCAGTGCCAAGTTCATGGCCAGTGCTCATTAACTATTACTATTATTAATATGTTATTATAATCCCAAGAAATATTAGAGCTCTCATTTATATAATGAATATTAGGTGACAGGCACTTAAGCTAAGTGCCTTCCATGGACTATCTCATTTAATCATCCAAAAGCCCTATGTTCTATGTTTAATACCATCCTATGAGACGCCTGAAGCCTGGAGATTTTCCCAAGGTCATATAGCTAGTAAATTGTGCCACTGGGTTTTAAACCCAGGCAATCTAACTCCCCAGTTGAGCTCTTGTTCTTGATTCTCAATAACCCTGCCTTGCTACACTATTCCGTCTCTGAAAGCCATTGGAATGTCCATCCAGGTGCTATTTTAGTATGCTGAAAAGATAATTTATTAACCAGCACCAAAGTGGCCATCAAACGTTAATGCAGTTTCTGAATATACGTAACTTTCACCAAGGGAGTTACTTATGTCAGGAGAAGTAGAGAGAGAGAACACTATCTATTATTTTTACTCAATTTCTCAAAATGTAATCACCATTTGATATCCCACTGAGCATAACCCCCTGTGCTTCCCCAAAAAGGGGCATGGGCTGCTCAGTTTTGAAACAATGAGATAAAACTGGACCTTTAGGAAAATTAGCATGAGATTAGAGTTTCTTTTTTTCTCTCTGTATTCACAGATAATGCAAGCTATTTCATGCTGTCATTGCTTTCTTTTTTTAAAATATATATTTTTTTTATTGATTTCAAAAAAGAAGGGAGAGGGAGAGGGAAAAGGAGATAGAAACATCAATGATGAGAATCATTGATCGGCTGCCTCCTGCATGCCCCCTCCTGGGGATCGAGCCCACAACCCGGGCATTTGCCCTTGACCAGAATCAAACCCGGGATCCTTCAGTCCACAGGCTGACACTCTATCCACTGAGCCGAACCGGCTAGGGCTCATTGCTTTCTTATAAGCAACAATAAGGATAAGCAAAGACAAGGGAGAGACAAAAATCAACTCTACCTACTTTGCTAATAGCAATAATTACATCAACATACACGATTAACACATTATTCTGGAGGATAAAAGAGTACTGATAGGATTTGAAATTATATTTTGAATTGGTACAGACATTCCACAGCCTTTATTATATAATTGATAGTTATAAACTATATGCACTCAATTTAGCCTTATTCCATTTTATTCATTAAGGACATTCATTTTTATAAAATATCTGTAGACTGAATATTAAATCCAATTTCCATGGATTTTTACAATCCACACAATACTGAGAATATGTGAATAAACAACAATGTCCCTGGCACTGATGCAGGCAAGTGGAAGATTATCTAATAATGTTACCCAGGAAGCGTTATAGTGGCCATGTTTCTGTCCATTGTGGTTCAGCTTTCCGTCTGAATATCAAACAGGAAGTAATTTTTCCTGTCAAAGAGAGTAGACCATAGCCTTTGCCATCACAGAAAACAGGGCATGACAAAGAAAACAAGGTTCACAGCAGTCATATTAGAAAAGGACCATATTTGAAGTATGCACTAGGAATTGCAGATGCAAAGATAAAGAAATTTCTGTGAATAGTAATAAGGGCTTTGATACAAAAAATGTCTCCATCCTATTTGCAAGGAACCCTCCAAAAGAGGATTAGGAGGATGTGGAAGAAAAAAATCTAGATTGGACCAGAAGAGATAAGAATACTTATTAAGGAGAAAATAGAAATTGACAGTAGTATCCCATTTGTAAATAATTAATATTTAATTTTGTATACCTATACATAAGTCAACTGTACATAGAAATGTGTATTTGTTGTTTTTAGAAGTCCTTATATAAAAAATTTCTTTCCCTAAGTATTGTTAGAAAGAGATACCAGAACTGAAAGGACCTGTTGGGAGAGGCAAAGTGCCATGGGCAGCTAGCATACTGCATATTCATTCAGTGTATGCCAAAAATGAACAGCCCTGACCATTTCTCAAGGTTGTGTTTGCAGAGAGCAAATTGAGAGATAAGGTAATGTATCCATTCCACACAAAAAGCTGGCTTGCTTACTGCTTGCTATAATAACAGTGGATTCCCAAGTTCGGTGTTGCTATCATATAATATAGCCAGCTGCATGTGCAGGCTCCCAACCAGGCCCTGTGTGAATGAGGGGCAAGGGAACCAAGGCAAGCATACTGATGCATCAGTGAAATAGTAACAGGCTAACATTAGCTTGCAAGCATGGTAAAATCAAATCTGTTGGTAGAACCAACAGACCCTGTTTGGCACTATATTAAAGATCCCAGGGTCCAGAATAGATGAATGAGGTAAATAACATCTTTCATAATATGTTTTTGTTTTGTTTTGTTTAATGAAGATGGTATGTATCCTGCAAGAAAAAGGGCAGACAGAATGAACAATGCAGTCTGTGATTCAGGAAGAGAGCAAAGCTAATTGGTCCAGTATGAATATGATCATGTGATTGATCCACTGTCCTCTAGCAAGCCTATTAGCAGAAACTTGGAAAAAAAAATTTCCCGGCTGGCATGGCTCCGTGGTTGAGCACTGACATATGAACCAGGAGGTCATAGTTCCTGGTCAGGGCACATGCCTGGGTTGTACACTCTGTCCCCAGTGTGGGGCCTGCAGGAGGCAGGTGATCGATGATTCTCTCTTGTCATTGATGTTTCTATCTCTTTCTCTCCCCCTCTCCCTTCCTCTTTGAAATCAATAATAATATACATATTTTTTAATTATCTCTGGTGTGTGGGCTTCTGGTGTTGTGGAAGGTTTTTCAAATGTCTAGAAAGTGCCTTTTTCTATAACTCTGTAATAAACTTGCATATTTCCTTATATTTTTCAGTTTTCACACATCTTTCATAAAGTTATTTGTAGCATTTAACTTTATATTATATATTAAGGAACAGAGTTCAGAAATTGATGGGGGTGGGGCAGTAGGGCAGTCACGGCTCATATTCATGCATTAACCAAACATTAAGTATTTGTGTGTCAGCCATTAATGTGTTTGGGTTTTTTTGTTTGTTTGTTTTTGTTTTGTTTTGTTTTGTTTTTTTTAAATATATTTTATTGATTTTTCACAGAGAGGAAGGGAGATAGTCAGAAACATCGATGAGAGAGAAACATCGACCAGCTGCCTCCTGCACACCTCCCACTGGGGATGTGCCCGCAACCCATGTACATGCCCTTGACCGGAATCGAACCTGGGACCCCTCAGTCCGCAGGCCGACGCTCTATCCACTGAGCCAAACCAGTTTCAGCAAGGGTTTTTTTAATAGGTCTTTGGAGAGCAGCTTTAGGTTACAGAAAAATTCCACAAA
The DNA here is from genome assembly GCF_964212035.1 of Myotis nattereri. Taxonomy (NCBI): domain Eukaryota; kingdom Metazoa; phylum Chordata; class Mammalia; order Chiroptera; family Vespertilionidae; genus Myotis; species Myotis nattereri. The sequence goes on along the minus strand of NC_138080.1, from coordinate 59,695,483 downwards.
AAGTTTAAATGGTTTAAATTTTTCCCTATTATTAACAACTTGTATTGTGTGACACATTCGTTACAATTGATGAACCAATATTGGCACATTATTAACTAAAGACCACAGTTTACATTAGAGTTTCCTCTTTGTGTTATATATTCTATGAGTTTAACAAATGCATCATATCATGTGTCCATCATTACACCATCACATAGAATAGTTTCGCTACCATAAAAATCCCCTATACTCTACCTATTTATTCCTCCCTTCCCCTTAACCACCAACTGATAAAAGAGGGAAAATAAATGGTTCTTCTGTGTAATTATGTGTCAGATACTTGATGCATACTAAAACATTTAACCTACAAAACAATCCTTGGAATAAGGTGGTACTATCCCCATTATGCAGATGAAGAAACAGAGGTCCAAGTGTGTAACTTACCCAAGGCCACAACATAAAAAAGAGGTAGAATCAATCCACCTAGGTATGTTTTCAAAAACAGTAATATTTCTTCTTATTGATCTGAAAGTAAAAAAGTACAGGACATTAAAAAACAGAAAGATAACTGGCCTGCTTTGTTCCTATCTCTGATTCTTTTTTCTTTTTTAAAATATATGTGTTTTTTTATTTATTTATTTTTAATTTTTTTTAATATATTTTATTGATTTTTCACAGAGAGGAAGAGAGAGGGATAGAGAGTTAGAAACATCAATGAGAGAGGAACATCCAGCAGCTGCCTCCTGCACACCTCCTACTGGGCCAAGGTACATGCCCTTGAGTGGAATCGAACCCGGGACCCTTCAGTCCGCAGGCCGACGCTCTACCCACTGAGCTAAACCAGTTAGGGCATAAGTTTTTTAAAATATATTTTTATTGCCCAGCTGGTGTGGCTCAGTGGTTGAGCATCAACCTGTGAACCAGGAGGTCACAGTTTGATTCCCGGTCAGGGCACATGCCTGGGTTGCAGGCTTGATCTCCAGTGGGGCATGCAGAGAATCAATGATTCTCTCTCATCATTAATGTTTTTATCGCCTTCTCTTTTCCTCTGATGTTTCTCTCTCTGTGTCCACATGAGGATATCCCAAATTGAATTTTTACAAAAACCCAAAATTCATTATTTAATAACTAGAGGCCTGGTGCACAAATCCGTAGCTCCTGCGTTGAGCATCTGCCCCCTGGTGTTCAGTGCGTCATCATAGCAACCATCGACTGGCCACTTAGGCAGATAGATAGATAGATAGATAGATAGATAGATAGATATAGATAGATAGATAAATAGATAGATAATTGAGTGCTGAGTACTAGGAAATACTGCACTGGGTACTTGGTAATGAATAGGAAGGAAGATAAACATGATCCTTGTACTCATAGAACTTACCACCTAGGGTAGAAGAAAGACATTCAAGAATTTTTAAAAAATTGTGATAAGAAATAGAGAGAAATACAGGATGCTCTGAAGATTTTTTACAGAATATGTGACCTAGTTAGGTAAGGCTTCCCCTGAAGATGGGACAGCTGGGATCTGAAAAAAATGAGTTAGTGAGACTTGGGAAAAGGGACCATGGGAGGGAAGGTCACTACAATATATATATATATATATATATATATATATATATATATATATATATATAAAATTTCCCCCCACAACATTAAAGAGCTTATCTAAATAATTAGAGAGGTTTGCTGCAACCAGAGTAATTATTTTATGTAAAACATTCCAAAACTAAGGGGATAATTTCTACAAAATTTTTAATAAAAAAATGTCAACTTAATTTAATTGCACACCAAAAAACAAACAAACAAACAAACAAACAAAAAACCATGAGCTTTACAGACCCTAGTTTGTTCTCTCTATAATTTGCAATGGTGTAGTATTGTCTTCTACATTGTCATTGCAGAAACTTTAAAAAGAACCTAAATAGTAAATGATAAGGTTCTCATTCCTGCCTTCCATCTAAATCTTTAAAATATCGCACAATTATCCATTCCAGCACTCTACCCATTTTAGCAAACGGGAGTTTTCAGAGTTACAAATACCTCAATCACAAAACAGGTAAGACTACAACCATGCCACAACCACCTGCTTGCTCTATACCTCATTCCTAGTTATACAATACTGTAGTTACATGGCCCTCTCCAAGCCAGTCACAGCCTTGGTTGTCCCCAACCAGAAGATTTTTCACCTCTCAACATTCAAAAGTAATAATAATAGTTCTGAATTTCTATTATAAATAAGTAAAGAGGAGACACACAGGTCTAAGGGAAAAGACAAGGGGGTTGACCAAGACAGGAATCAAACTATAATTAATATTCCTATCCCCTTTTTTTTTTTTTGCCTGCATCATGTGTTTTTGATTTTAGGAACCACAGAGAGAACTGTTAGCTTTTTATGTGCCTATAAACATTTATGTCCATTTTTAAAGTTTGGCATCCCCCACCATTTTCATTTTGAATTCATGTTGGTCAGTTACGACTGCTTTGATCTTTTGGGATTTTTAAAAAAAAATCAAGTTTCAAGTATCTAATTTTATTTGAATGTAATAACTGGTAAAATGTCTATATATCAACAAGGTGCTACAGTTGTTCAAACTCCTCTCAGGCAAGAGGGCAGAAACTTGCCACCCAGCTTTTGAAAAAGCTTTTCTTATGATAATGAAAGTCTTTGAGATAGCAGCAATAATTGCTGTAGGATGTAAATTAAAGGTAATGAATAATAAAACTTGATTATCTTCAAGGTCTTTGGATTTCTTCATAACTTCATATACCACCCTGTGTCCTTTACAAGGCACACACTTTGCCAACAGGCATTTCACTTGTGACTAATCTAACTCCAAGCTTGTCCTTGAGTAGGCATTGAGGTTTCACATTTGTTTCATTATAGCTTCAATTCTGAAAGTTTTTTTTTTTTTTGATCAGACTTTCATCAAGATTAATCACATTTTGCCCTTTATGCCTGTTGATTTTAGTTGCCACAAAGCACCAAAGTCTTTGGGACTCTAATACCCATAAGGCTCTGAACATTCCCTTTTCTGACCCATTTCTTAGCTTGTTCAACACCTTAAATCTTTCCACTGTTCCCTCTAAGACACAAAATTGCCTTCTCTGAACATTCCCTTCACTTCTTGCTTTAAAACCAATCAACCCTGCAGCCCTCTTCGCTGCAGCCCAAACTCCACTACTATTAGGCCTGCAGGTAGAAAAGACGAGGACATGCTTGTTCCTTATTGATCCTTCCAGACCATTCTTCCTCCCTCCTCTATAAAGATTCCCATTTAAATTTTATGACATCAAGTTACAACACTAACTGCCTTTCCCTGCTCCAGTGTTCAAACACCATCCAAGCCAGTATCCACTTCCCCACCTCCCCGCTAAATTCCTTGGAGATTTTAGTTCCTAACTCCCTGACACTGTCTCAAACCCTATTCTTGTCATAATTCCCAGTTGGCTTCAGTGTTCACATAGATGATCCATCTAATAAATTTTACTCAGTGCTTTGACCTCCTCTCCTCCAATAACTTTATCTTCTACCCTACTCAGCTACATACTCTCATCTATAACTTAATCCTTGTCATTCTCTCAGTAACTACTGCCTAGTAACTACTGCCTCTCAGTCATCTCAGTATGACGTATTCCACTCTTTGACAACCATCTCCTCTCTTTTTAGCTTGGAATCTGGAAAATTCCAACAACCCTCTGACTGTACTAGAACTACTATTCATTTATTCTAACATATTTTTTTAAAAAATTTAAATCTTTATTGTTAAAAGTATTACATATATCTCCTTCCCTCCCCCCCCCATTGATCCCTTTTAGCTCGCCCCCCACCACCTGCCCCAGGTCTTCTCCACCCTATTGTATGTGTCCATGGGCTCTGCATATGTGCATACAAGTTCTTTCACCCACCCACCCTCCCCTGCCTTCCCTCTGAGGTTTTAACATCTTTTTATTGTCTCTCACCCTTCATATCTTAACTTCTGTCCTTATCTAGCTTAAATTGCATAGTCAATCATAATCACTCCCTTACATACACCCAATGCTCTTGTCCTTCTCTTGTCTCTTTGTACTTGGCCAAACCACAACCCTGGTTATTTTCAACTTCCTGACTCTTACATACTTGCACCTGTTCATATAAACATGGCTGCAGGAAACAAATAAATAAATTGGTCTCATTTATACTCATGACCTCTAACTTCAAATAGGCTTTCATGAGCCTAAGCAAACCCTGAAAGCCCCAGTTACCTAGGAACCATAACTCATTTCCATTCCACAAGATAGCACACTGGTCCATTATTTGATGACACAATGCTGATTGGACCTGGTGAGCAAAATGCAGCAGCTACTCTACACTTTGTTGTAAGACACTTACATGCAGATACTAGTATACTGTTTTTGGAAAAACAGCTTTTGGATTGCTTTTGAACCTTAATAGAGACTGAATGCACAACCATGCATGAGCCATTAAGATACCATGTGACCTGTGCTGCCCATCATCAACTGGGTGTTATCTAACCCACCAAGCCATAAATGTAAAACGCACATCATCAAACCGAAATGGTATGTATGTGATTGGGCCTAAGCAGACCCTGAAAGCACCAGTTACCTGTGGAAGTGACCCAAATGCCTATGATTGCCACTCTTGCCACTCTCCCATCTTGCAACTGTGGTGTCATAGGGAGTTGCCCATCATCAGTTGACAGAGGAAGAGAAAACTGGCCTGGTTTACTAGATAGTCTTGGGCAATATGCAGGCACCACCCAAAAGTGGGCAACTGCAGCACAAGAGTCCCTCTTTCTGGGACATACCTGAAAGATAGTAGCAAAGAGAAATTTTCCCAATGGGCACAACTGTGAGCAATGTATCTCATTGTTTACTTTGCTTTGAGAAGAAATGGCTATGAATATGATTACATAATAATGTACAGTCTGTGGCCAATTACTTTTTCCCCAGCCACCACTGTTATTCATTACAAAGTGGCCGGGGTAACAGGGATGAAGGTTACACACGGGCTTCCACTCACCACGGCCATCCTGGCTATGGCCACTGCTGAGTGCCCAATCTGCTAACGGCAAAAGCCCACACTGAGTTCCTGATATGGCACCATTCCCCATGATGGTGGCCAGCTACCTGGTGGCAGGTTGATTATATTGATCTTATTCCATTATGGAAGGGTCAATGTTTTCTTTTACTGGATAGACATTTGCTATAGATATGGATTTGCCTTCCCTGCATACAATGCTCCATGCAAGAACTACCATCTGTGAACTTACAGAACTTATGCACCATCATGGTATTCTATACAGCATTGCTTCTGATTAGGGAATTCACTTCACAGCAAATGAAGTGTAGCAATGGACTCATGATCATGGAATTCACTAGCTTTACCATGTTCCCCAACATCCTGCAACAACTGGCTTGACAGAACAGTGGAATAGTCTTAAAGGCTCAATTACAGTGTCGGCTAAATGACAATAACTTGCCAGGCTTGAGCAAAGTTCTCCGAAAGGCTGTATATGCTCTGAATCAGCATCTGTTATGTGGTACTGTTTCTCTCATACCCAGGATTCTACAGATCCAAAAATCAAGGGGTAGAAATGGAGTGGCTTCACTCATTATAACCCCTAGCAACCTATTAGAAAAATGTTTGCTCCCTATCTTGTGCTCAGATGGCTTAGAAATCTTAATTCCACAGGGAAGGATGCTTCCATCAGGAAACACAACAATGACTCCATCCAACTGGGAGTTAAGAATGCCACTAGACTACTTTGGACTCCTCATATACATGAATCAATAGGCAAATAAGGGCTGTGCCAGCTGGATGACTAATCCAGACTATCAAAGGGAAATTGGACTGCTACTCTACAATGGAAATAAGGAATGTACTCTGTCTGGATTATAAGAAATCCCCAAGGGTATCTCTTAGTAATGCATGCCCGTGATTAAAGTCAATGGAAATCTACAACAATCCAATCCACACAGGACTACTAATAGCCCAGTTCTTCAGTAATGAAGGTTTGGGTCACTCCACCAGGCAAAGAACCACAACCAGTTTAAGTGCTTACTAAAGACAAAGGGAATACAGAATAGTGTAAAAGGGTTGTTATAAACACCATCTATTACCACATGACTATTTACAATAATGAAAACTAATTATCTTAAGTATTTCCCTTTAATTTATTATAAATATGCTTTTATGTATAATATATTTGCTTAATATATAGATCAGTCACCCAGCCAGCATGCCTAAACACAAGATAGGGAGCAAAAATTTTGCTAATAGTTCACTAGAGGTATTAGTGAGTGATGTCACTTCCATTTCCATCCCCTGATTTTATATATATACTAGAGGCCCGGTGCACGAAATTCACCCAGCCTGCACCCTCTCCAATCTGGGACCCCTCAGGGGATGTCCGACTGCCGGTTTAGGCCCGATCCCCCAAGGATACAGCCTAAACCGGCTGTCGGACATTCCTCTCAATCTAGGACTGCTGGCTCCTAACCACTCCCTGCCTGCCTGCCTGATTGCCCCTAACCGCTTCTGCCTGCCAGCCTGATCACCCCCTAACCGCTCCCCTGGTGGTCTGATTAACACCTAACTGCTCTCCTGCCAGCCCAATCGCCCCCAACTGCCCTCCCCTGCCCTCCCCTGCCGGCCTGATCTCACCCCCAATTGGCCTCCCCTGCTGGCCTAATCTCGCCCCCAACTGCTCTCCTCTGCTGGCCAATTTGGTTCTGATTGGTCGGTTTCTATGCCAGTCAGCGTTAAAAGCTCAGCCTCCTAGGCAGCCATTGGCTCCTCACCCTTCACCCAGATTTGGTTCTGATGTCAGTTTTGATGCCAGTCAGTGTCTCTGAGCCTATCAACGGGTCTGATCAGCAGCCTGGGTGGAGGCCTGGAGAGAAACAGAGGCTTGGCTGCTAGAGAGAAAGAGAGAGGCAAGAGCTGATCAACAGCTGCCACAGAGGCTATGGATCAGACCCTGCTTCTCTCTTCAGGCCTCTCTCCGGGCCTGATTCGCAGCCCCCTCAGAAGTCAGTGCTGGGTCGCCACAGCAACCCAGCACTGACTGCAGGACTGCCTTCCGGTTGGTCGAACCTCTGGTGATGCCGGACCTAGGGTTTTTATATATTAGGATTTTTTCTTTCCTCTTTTATTCCCTTATCATGCAACATAACATACTTACGTATTGTTAATTTTAATCATAATGTTTAAATTACAGGATATCAAGGAGAAGAGTAAACATCCTTTAAGGACTTGACTTCTCTGGGGAAAGGGTTAGTTTTTCTGGTTGTACGCAGATTAGGTAGAATTATGATCTTATAGTCTTTATTTGGAGATCAAATATGATTTTGAGAAGTATATGGGTGCCTAGTTGATAAGGGGTGGGTTGTGGTAGTTAATTTTATGTCATCTTGACTGGGCCACAAGATGCCCAGATATCTGGTTAAATATTACTCCCTGGTGTGTCTGTAAGGATGTTTCTGACTGAGATTAACATTTGACTAAGTAGACTGAATAAAGCAGATTGCCATGTACACCCCCACACACAATGGACTAATGGACTATAATTAGCCGGATACTGAACTGGACCTGGCTGCAACTTGGAATGGAAACTCTGAACACTGGCTTTGTTTTTAGCTCTACTGAAACCCCAACTAAACTTCTATGACTGGAATGGGACTTTAGAAACATACAGATGTAATTGCACACAAATAAAAATCACTCAGTCTCCTATTCGAGTCTCAGAAAATTCCAGCACTCAATGGGGGAAGGAATACCTCATCTTTCCCAAAACAAGAGTTCTTTCTAATCTACACAATAAATTTGATGCTATAGGGCAGTGGTCGGCAAACTGCGGCTCGCGAGCCACATGCGGCTCTTTGGCCTCTTGAGTGTAGCCACAAAGTTTCAATCGCACTGTACATGCGTGCCCCCGCATGTGGTATTTTGTGGAAGAGCCACACTCAAGGGGCCGCAGTTTGCCGACCGCTGTTATAGGGTGACATAAATACCGTAAGGGAAAGTTAATCTCATAATAGAACTGTTTCAGTTGGCCAACTCTAACCTGCTTTTGGAAATGCTTTTTCTCTTTGCCAATCACAAATAAACACAATTTTTGCCTAATACTTGTTTACATTTTTATGGCTTCATTACTTTACCTATAAAATGAAACTATTAGCATCTATTTCTAAAAGTCTGTTTTGAGAACTAAGGATTAAGTATAATATATTGTTTCAGGCAAATAGAGGGTGTTTAATAACTAATAATTTCCTATCTGAGCTTTTTCTTTCATCCCCATCACTTGACTACCATTCCCAGATGTATGTTTATAAAACCATTTAATTAGCAATTGAGGTCTTAGACTAAATCCTTACACAAAATCTTAAAGCCTGTAGGATAGTACCTACTAATCCAATCATTAGCAGCAAGGCATACTATAGTAAAACCTTCCCACAGACTTCTGTGGTGAAGACCTGGGGAGGGGGGAGTAAGGGCTCGGAGGAGAGGGGGAAGGGGAGAAAATGCGAGATATCTGTAATACTATTAACAATACAAAATGTATTTTTAAAAAGAGTAAAAAAAGTTGAACAGGAATATGGTACTGTTATATAAATTTTAGTTATGTTATCAAATAAATTATTTAAAGTAGACCACTTCCAATTGAAATCTTATAATCATAACAGAACATAGTATATAAATTTTTTACTAATGGCAAAAGAAGGAAACATGTTTTGAATACTTTGGCATAAAAACCTACTAAATATTTTGTTTATGCATCTATCACTCAAGAAGTACTTTAAAAATACTGAGTCACCGCCTGGCCTGTGGGGAGGCAGAGGGCGTGGAAGGGGAGGGGGGGCACCAACTGATATCTCTTTCTCCCTCCCTCCACCCCATCCATTTTCTCTAAAAATCAATGGAAAATAATATTCTTGGGTGATATCCTCAACAGAAATACTGAGTCACAGTCCTTTTGGAAGCCTGATAGTATGAAATATGTTATCTGTATTATATGAATAGAAAAACTACACTTTGTATCTCTCACACATCTTATTTTACAACATTCAGTTTCTGAAGACATACTATTAACAGAAATGGGGAAATGTTGTTGATGATTCAGAGAATTCGTCAAGTTTTTAACTAACCAATATTTTTTTCCTATCTGCTTTGGAGTAATCACTTCTTCAACTACTCTTGTTCACCAATCCTCGTTTATCCTCAATTGGCTCCAAATTTTTTCTGTTACATTTCAAATCCACATACTCATTCCTCTTAATGCTTTAATTTATTTATTTTTATTTATTTTTTGTTTTTAGAGAGAGTGGAAGAGAGAGGGAAAGACAAAGAGAAACATGGGTGTGAGAGAAACACACCGATTGGTTGCCTCCTGCACGAGCCCGACCAGGGCTCAGGTCAGGGAGGAGCCTGCAACCAAGGTACGTGCCCTTGATTAGAATTGAACCTGGTACCCGTTGGTCTGCAGGCCGACGCTCTACCCACTGAGCCAAACAGGCTAGGGCGTAATGCTTTAATTTCTACATTATTTTGGTCTTCTTTTTTTAAAATATATTTTTACTGATTTTAGAGATGAAGGGAGAGGGGGAGAGAGACAGAAACATCAATGATGAGAATCACTGATCAGCTACCTCCTGCCCACCCCCTACTGGGGATCAAGCCTGCAACCGAAGCATGTGCCCTGACCAGAATCGAACCTGTTTCATAGGTCAAGGCTCAACCATGCTATTTTTGTCTTTTAATGTGGCACCATTCCCAATAAAGTCAAACTTTTCACTGCAGTTTTACCTTCCATCTATTTGAAAAGGAAAAGTTCCTTAGCTACTCCAGTGCTCTTGCACGAGTGCCTTTTAAATCCATCAATTTTTTCATCTTTTATCTTCAATCTCTTCCCACAAATTTAGCCTCATTTCCTCTACCTGGCTCCTAACTCTTTAAACTATTCTTTTTAAGATTATCCTACTTGATGTGTTAAATATATTGGCGTAATCACTTTGTAAACAAAACAAAACCCACTCAAAATGGCACTTAGCAAAGTAATCAACTTACAATTTTGTTCATTTTTCTATTGGACATTTAAAACAAACCATTTATTTAATGCTGTGTCCACTTTGCAGGCCATGAATGTCTGAGTTCACCACTATGACAGGCCAACTCTGTACAGGGTTATAATTAGGGAATGTTTTCCAACATAAAGGCCTCTGATTAAAGCCAGAGTTCTTACTGTGAATCTCTGGACTTTACCTTGAAAGAGTACAAGCATGACGACTGTATCTGTTCTTCCTTATTATAAACTGTCTTCAATGTCAGCATATACATATGTTAAATAATGTGAAATTTTCAACTAATTTTCTATTTCAAAGTTCTCTTTACTATGACGCAGGTATACAGAGGGTGTCCCCCCAAAATGTGTACACACTTTACAAGGTGATAGCTCCATTTTGAAAATGGCATGTGTTTTAATAAACACTGCCTTTATAATTATTCCAAGTGTGTGTGTACATTTGGGGGGGATGCCCGACATAAACCCATCTTTCATTTTCTCAGCTGTCATTTTCCAGGAACTCTCCTCCCACTTTTTAGACAGCTTATCAGTCTCCCATATGCCACAAAAGCTCGCTAAAAAAGTATCTGCTGGCCAAGGCTTGATAAAACAAACTCTACTGATCCTGACTCATAATGGAGCCGCGAGGGCAAGTAGTTTTTACTTTGGTAACCACGAAGGAGAAGAAAGGCACTCGCATTCTTAGGAACCCTCGCTCATTTCTTGATGGATGAGCCAAGTCCATAAATGAGTTCTCCTCCATTTGAGTTTTGAGGCGTTTTTTTTTTCCTTCTTTCTCCCCAAGTGCTTGAGTTTCCAAAACTTTGTCCTTCACAACATTTTACATAAACAGCAATTTCTCGGGCTTCCACGAGTAACCTGACCCGGAAAGAACCTGCAGAGATGGGAAGGTGGGAATCCTAAAGCCGAGGCCGCCGCCGCTCCGGGCCCTCCGTCCGGAAAGGCGCCTGTGACTCGACACGCTATCCCCAGTGACGTGAGCGTCGCCCAGTGACTCCACAGGAGGCGGCCGCGCGTGCGCAGGAGCGAAGGGGCGGGGAGGGGCGGGGCTGGGCGCAGCCGGGAGGGTGAAGCTAGTGAGGCGCAGGAGGGGCCGAGGAGGATAGGGGAGGATTGGGGCGGAGCGGAGGGGCGGGCCCTTCCCCAGATATTTACTCCGTCATTTCCTGTTTGGGGACCTTCTGAATCCGGGTCAAGGGTGTTCGCCTTCTCTTCCCGGCTGATCCGGCGGCACCGTCAGTGACAGCGGCTCCAGGCTCAACTCAGGGCCCGTCTCCTCTCAACACCGGCTGGAGCCCGAACGTCCACACCTGTCCCGTGTCGCGGAGGCGCGCTTTCTCCACCTGTCGGCTCGCAACCCCGCATCCTAAGCGCCCGCCGCTGCCGGGGGGCCTCCGCTGGCGCCTCCGAGCTGATGCTGAGAAGGACCGCGGTCCCGGGGCGGCGGCGGCGGCGTGCGGGCCTCCGGCTCCCTAGGCCCGCCGCGGGCGGTGCTGGTTCTCTCGCGCCCCCCGCTTGCCAACTCCCGCCCGCGCTTGCATGGGCCCCCCTGCCCGATAAATGTGGCTGCTGAGGCGGCGGTGGCGGTGGTCGATCCCGCTGCTGCCGCGCTCCAAGTTCACCTCCGCCCCGGGGTCCTCCCGCCCCACCTCGGGGCTGTCTCCGCCCGCTCCCTGCCCCTCGGCCTCGCGGCGTGACGACCATGGACAAGATCCTGGAGGGCCTGGTGAGCTCTTCCTACCCGCTGCCGGTGAAGCGGGTGATCGTGCGGAAGGTGGTGGAATCGGCTGAGCACTGGCAGGACGAGGCGCAGTGCCAGGCCATGTTTGACCTGACCACCCGGCTCATCTTGGAGGGCCAGGACCCCTTTCAGCGGCAGGTGGGGCACCAGGTGCTGGAGGCCTACGCCCGCTACCACCGCCCCGAGTTCGAGTCCTTCTTCAACAAGACGCGCGTGTTGGGCCTCCTCCAGCAGGGCTACCATTCGCTGGACAGGAAGGATGTCGCCATCCTGGACTACATCCACAACGGCCTGAGGCTCATCATGAGCTGCCCCTCGGTGCTGGACCTCTTCAGCCTGCTGCAGGTGGAGGTGCTGCGGCTGGTGTGTGAGAGGCCGGAGCCGCCGCTGTGCGCCCGGCTGAGCGACCTCCTGAGCGACTTCGTGCAGTGCATCCCCAAGGGCAAGCTGTCCATCACCTTCTGTCAACAGCTGGTTCGAACCATAGGCCACTTCCAGTGCCAGTCCACCCAGGAGAAAGAGCTGCGGGAATATGTCGCCCAGGTGACAAAGGTGAGCAGCTTGCTGCAGAACATCTGGAAGGCTGAGCCCTCCACACTGCTGCCTTCCCTGCAAGAAATTTTTGCAATCATCTCTTCCACAGGTAAGGGTCATTGTATCCCAAGAAAAATCTCTCTGGGAAATTCAGTCTGTCACACACACACACACACACACACACCATGTTTGCTTCCCTACCCTGAAAATATTGTTAATGGAGAACAGATCTTAGTGCCTCATCCAAAATTTTATTCCCATCCACTATCCTCTTCAGGCTGTCGTTTCTATCTTAAAAAGCAGGCCGTGTTTTTTATTTTAAACGCTGAGCACTTGGAGGTCTAAGACCATTGGCACTAAACAAGTTGCTTAATTACCCAGCCTCTGCTCTAGTTATGAAATGCTTTGGGGATGACAGCTACTAAATAAAGCTTCTATTCATTAGTGACTAATGGTAGCCTAGTAATGTTTACCATATTATTATTGCACTGTAACCCTATTATTTTGTTATCATGAGCCTCCCTCCCCCCCCCCCCTTTTTTTTATGATGTCAGAGAGGAAGGGAAAGGGGTAGAGAGAAACATCAATGATGAGAGAATCCTTGATTGGCTGCCTTCTGCACGCCCCCTACTGGGGATGGAGCCTGCAAACCTGGGCATCTGCCCTGACTGGGAATCAAACCTTGACCTCCTGGTTCTTAGGTCGATGTTCGATGTTCAACCACTGAGCGTCACCAGCCTGGCTCCCCTGTTTTTTAATTTTACCATTTTTTAAAATTCATGGTCTGTGCAGTTTGTTTTATTACTGGCTTGTCCTCGTTAACTGTAGTTTTTGAGTATTGACATTTTCTGTCCACAACAGTGTTCCTGAGAGAGATTCAGGGAAGGGAAAGAATATGAGGACCTAATGGGTGTTTTTTCCCTTGGAGGATAGCCCATGAACTGCATCCTTAGAAAGCAGGGAGGGGTCAAGTGACACTTAGCAAGAAAATGCTTTGTCATCCAGGAATTTTACCTGTGCATTTTACCTGAACTTGGAGCTTCTAGCTCTGTAGGTTGTGGGACAGTAGATCCAAAACATTGTTCACTTCCTCTCTACGTGGTACAACCATTCTCCCTGGCAATTGTTGGGATTCAACTTGTGAAGGAGGTGTCCTCCTTTATCCTGAGAACCAGAAGAGTAGAATTTTAACAAGCCATGCAGTCCGATGAATTAAATAAATTTACAAACAAATTACCAATTTTGTATTTGCAGGATCTGAGTTGGTTTATTTTTTTTTAATGGTAATCTTTCTTGTATTGCCTGTGTTGCTAGAGTTGTTATATTTCCCCAGAACTTTTTCAACTGTAACAATAAAGATGTTCACCTTGGATTTGCTTAATTTTTATATGGTTTAAGTAAAATTCCCCTCTCCCCAAATTTCCACTTCTTTAAGAGATTTTTTTAAAATATATTTTTATTGATTTCAAAGAGGAAGGGACAGGGAGAGATGAAAACATCAATGATGAGAAAGAATCATTGACCGGCTGCCTCCTGCACGCCCCCAATGGGGATCAAGCCCACAACTGGGCATGTGCCCTTGACTGGAATCGAACCCAGGACCCTTCAGTCCACAGGCCAGTGCTCTACCCATTGAGCCAAACTGGCTAGGGCTTTAAGAGATTTTTAAATATCTTACTTAGAACACTTTACAGACTACTGTAATTAATAAGCTATAAGTTACTTTGGAGAATCTAACCTGGGAATTTAAATCTTACATTTCTGCTTTTTAAGTGAATATTTTAGCTCGACAAAGACAATATTAAAAAGTGCAAGAAAATAAAGTAACTCATAGGCCAAATATGGCAATAGTTTTTATATTGCAGTAGTTCTGTCTATAGAATGAGCAATCATTGTAATTCTTAATCTCTAATTTCTGTAATGTAACATTCCTTTTATGTGATGAGTACCCATGAGGTGGAGCTTGACAACTGTTTTCTGATTAACACCTTTGCTGCAATTACTTTTTTTTTGGTTAATTGTTCTCTCTCAATACTTCACTTGAACCTTCTTGCCATATCCCGTTTTCTTTTAATTAAAAAAAATAGATGCATCATTTGAACCTTCTGTAGCATTGGCAAGCCTTGTGCAGCATATTCCTCTTCAGATGATTACAGTTCTCATCAGGAGCCTTACTACGGATCCAAATGTCAAAGATGCGAGTATGACCCAAGCTTTTTGCAGGTACTTCTTCATGACACTATAGATGGTAACTGTAGATTTGGGAGGAGGAGATATTTTGTTATATTTTTGTCAATAATGAAAAACTTAGAAATGTTTAAAACTGAAATCATGGAATCAAATGTATAAAAATTCTCCAAATTAATTGGGATGTATTGTTTACCTTACTATAGGCTTGACAGGCATCCCAGTAATTCACAAATCCATTTTTATTTCAGCTTTTTAATTTTCAAAAACATAAATACATTTACACATATTGTACAGGCGGGAGTTTTTTGAATTATTAATGTATTTTACTAGTTTCTTTGCTCATTGTTTCTTGCTACCTGTTTCTTTCCTCTGGGATCTTTTTTTTCTTCTAGCTAAGTATATACTTTTACTGTCTCTTTCAATCAGGATTTCTGAGTAATACACTGTCAGCATTTGTCTGTTTAAAATGTGGAGTTTTTTTCCCTTATTTTCTTCCTTACTATTCAGTAGCTAGTCCTGTGATACCATACTATTAGGATCTTCTTCATATCTCTTTTTATTTACGTTTCCCTTTATTCTTATCACTTTATCAATTCTCATTTATATGTGGTTGAGTTTCAAGTCTTTATGTAAAGTCCTCATTGTTCATTTACTTTTAAGAAACACTTTTTATCTCCTCCATCTCCACAGAGACACTCCTTCTGTGTCCTATTTGGCAGCAACACTCTTGCCAGTGTGACTGCAGCAGCACTAAATTTTCTTTCTTTTTGAAATGAATATATCATAAATGAAGTTGTCTTCTAAGTAAAATAGGAAGATGCAGAGAAATACAGATTTCACAAGTGAAAGTGAAATCAGAAATCGGTTGGTCCCTCACCTTCATTGCCTAAGTGAGAATAGCTTACATTTTCATTTCATGCCATAACATTGCAACAGAGTCTTCTGGTTGGTCTTTTTGCCAGCAGTGACTTTATCTCTCTTCTCTAAGTCAGCCTGACCTACTCATTTTACCCTTCTGATCAAACTACAGTGACTTTCACCACTTACTAAGTCAAGTGCAAATTCCACTTCTTCCCATCCAGCACTCCTGGTCTTAATTTTTCAAAACTACCATAATATCCATCTTATGATTTTATTTTGTTTTTAAAATATATTTGGAAATTAATTTTTACCTATGGGAGGTTGTGATCCAATTTTTGTATTGCATTTCTAATTTACCTACATAAAGCTATTTAACCCATAATCTACCTGGAGTAATTATTCTTATATTACAAATGTTATTGAAAAGGATAGCAGTGTTTATTTTACCATACTCCCACCTTATACTTCCCTATACTCTATAGTTTTCCACATATTAGCACTTATATTTTACTGTCATTTTCTGTAATGCAAAGAAATGCAAATGTTCCATTAGACATTATGAGCAGTCTCAGCCCTGACTGGTGTGGCTCAGTTGGTTTCCGGTTAGATACATCAAAAGGTCTCCATTTCAATTCCCGGTCAAGAGCACATATCTGGGTTGCATTCACCCTGAGCAGTGGAAAATAAATCTTAAGAGCAAAAACCTTAATAAAGATAATACCTTAGTGTTAATGTAGACCGTTATAACTTAGCTGTTATGAAAATAACCATTTCAATTTAGAAGTCAGTCTTTTAAAAATATTTGGTGGAAGAGAGGCATCACAATGAATATTTCCAGTGATATATTTTAACTCATTTATTCTTCATATGAGTTCTATAAAATAAGCATGTCTACCATAATCTACAGATAAGAAAACAGACACAAAGAGATTAAATAATTTACCTAAGTATTTAAGGTCCCCCAGCTAATAATGGTGAATTGGATTTTTAAACCAGGTCACTCTGACTAAAATCTGTTGTTTTTTTCACTACTACCTTCTTATTATATAATCCCCAAAATTGGATTACTGGATGAAATAATATGAACATTTGGCCCAATTGCTTTCTAAGAGTTGTACAAGTCTTCATTGTGGTTGAAGTCTAACATTAGGGACAATCTCCATCAAACCCTGTATTACTTCATTTCTATTCCCAATTAACTGGGCTGATATTCAAGAAGGAAAACACTAATGCAAAATGAGGCCACTTAGGATATTTGCACATTCAGTGCTCTTATCTATTTGAAGTTTCCTTTTGTTGTCTTTGTTTAGTAGAATTCTAACAAGGATGAAGAGACCTGTTTCACAACTATAAATATAGGTGTGTTTTTTAACAGTGCATTTCATATTTCCAGAGAGGAGAAATGTTGGTTTATATTTATGTCTTAGTTCAGATAGCTATATTTGAACTGCTCTTCTTAGAGTAAATTTGTCTAGTAAATTTTTAACATCAATATGTAGCATAAATTTAAAACTTAAGGTGAAATGATAATTATCAGAAATTCTTTTTATGAAAATGTGTTATATAAGAATCTCAGCTTATATGATTGGAAACCCCTGGAGTACAAGCACCCATTATACTTGTTTCTACATTTTGATTAGTGCTTTTCACAAGCAAGCTCAGTAAATATTGAGTCACAAAGTGAGTAATTATCTACCATAATCTGTTATTTCTAAATAATGTTGAAAATATTGTCAATATTAATAGTTTTCTTTTTCTTTAATTTTCAGAATGATTGATTGGCTGTCCTGGCCATTGGCTCAGCATGTGGATACATGGGTGATTGCACTCTTGAAAGGGCTGGCAGCAGTCCAAAAGTTTACTATTTTGATAGATGTTACTTTACTGAAAATAAAACTGGTAAGTGGGAGTATATAAGTTTACTAGAGGCCCAGTGCACGAATTTGTGCGGTCCCTTAGCCTAGCCTGCAAGATCAGGCCAAAACCAGCTCTCCAACATCCCCCGAGGGGTCCCGGATTGCAAGAGGGCACAGGCCAGGCTAAAGGACCCCACTGGTGCACGATCGGAGGCAGGGAGGGACCGTGGGAGGGCTCCAGGGCATGTCCAACCCCATCTCGCCTAGTCCCGATCAGGGTCTATCAGGATCGGCCGGCCAGGAAGGGATGCAGGAGGTTGGCCAGCTGGGGAGAGACCGCAGGAGAGCTCCAGGGCGTGTCTGGCCTGTCTCACTCAGTCCTGATTGGCCGGACCCCAGCAGCAAGCTAACCTACCGGTTGGAGCATCTGCCCCCGATAGTGCATGTCATAGCAACTGGTTTACCGGTTGACTGTCTGCCCCCTGGTGGTCAGTGCATGTCATAGTGAGCAGTTGAGCAGCCTTAGCATATCATTAGCATATTATGCTTTGATTGGTTGAATGGACAACCGGACACTTAGCATATTAGGCTTTTATTATATATGAGAGGCCCGGTGCACAAAAATTTGTATACTCGGGGGGCGGGGGGTTCCTCAGCCTGGCCTGTGCCCTCTGTCAGTTTGGGACCCCTCGGGGGATGACCACCTGCTGACTGAGGCCTGCTCCCCAGGGGGATTGGGCCTAAGATGGCAATCAGACATCACTCTGGCAGCCTGGCAGCCCTCCGGGATGTCCACTTGCCAGCGGGGAGCAGACCTAAGCTGCAGTCAGACATCCTTAGCGCTGCTGAGGAAGCAGGAGAGGCTCCCACCACCACCGCTGTACTGGCAGCCATCAGCCTGGCTTGTGGCTGAGCAGAGCTCCTCCCATGTGAGAGCGCCCTGACCATCAGAGGGCAGCTCCTGCATTGAGCATCTCCCCCCTAGTGGTCAGTGTGTGTCATAGTGACCAGTCATTCCCAGTCTTTCTTCTGTTAGGGTCAGTTTGCATATTACCCTTTTACTATATAGGATAGAGGCCTGGTGCACAGGTGGGAGCCAGCTGGTTTGCCCTGAATGGTGTCCCAGATCAGGGTGGGGGTCCTGCTTGGGTGCCTGGCCAGCCTGGGTGAGGGGCTGATGGCTATTTTCAGGCTGCTCACACCCCCTTCAGGGTGGGGGTCCCCACTGGGGTGCCTGGCCAACCTGGATGAGGGGCTGAGGGCTGTTTTCAGGCTGCCCGTACCCCCTTCAGGGTGTGGGTCCCCACTGGGGTGCCTGGCCAGCCTGGATGAGGGGCTGATGGCTGTTTTCAGGTTGCTTGCACCCCCTTTAGGGTGGGGGTCCCCACTGGAGTACCTGGCCTGCCTGGATGAGGGGCTGATGGCTGTTTTCAGGCGGGCCAATCCTGCAACTGAAGCTCCCAGTCTCTCCTTTTTTTCTTTTCTCTTTTTATTCTGGGATTTATTTACCTTCTGTAATTGAAACTTTGTTGCGGCTCCAGCTGTGAGGCTGGCTGGCTGAAAGCAGGTTTCTGGGGTTTGTTTAGCTTCTAAAATTGCAACATTGTTGCTTAGACTGGAGCTCAGAGCTGGGCCGCGGCAGGTGGGGAACCTTGGCTTCCTCCATCACTGGAGCAAGCAAGCCTCCTGTTCGCTTCAGCTGCCTGGCTGCCAGCCACCATCTTTGTTAGCAGTTAATTTGCATATCACCCTGATTAGCCAATGGGACGTGTAGCGGAGGTATGGTTAATTACCATGTTTGTCTATTATTAGATAGGATAGGATTAGGATGTATGAACTTATATAATCAATCTTTTTATCTTTGGGTTGTTCCCTTTAAAACATCTAATTTTGAGTATGTTCTTGTTTAGTTTTGTTTTGGGTAATAATTTTGAATAGACTATAAAAAATTAAAATGCTATTTAAGTGTAGGTAACTTAAGTAATTTGCTGTGTTCAGATATTTAATATGAAAATCTGTTTCTCCCATTTCCCTTGAATTGAACTAATCAAGCTTTATTAAGATTATTCTGCCAAAACTATCTTTGACACCAGTGCTTTCCAAAGTTGCTAAACCTAGGAGTTATTTCTCAGGCCTCCTGTCATTTGACCTCTCAGCAGTATTTGACACAGTTAATCACTCCCTCTTGAAACACTTTCCTCACTTAGTTTCCAGGGCATTATACTCTCCTGGTTTTTGTCCTAGTTCACTGGTATCTCAGTCTCCTATAGTTGATCTTTCTAAGTTTAGAGTGCCTTAGAGTTTCATCTTTGATCTACTTTCTTCTCCACCCATACTTAGCACATCCCTAAGTTAATGACTGCCAGGTTTAATATTTCTAGTCCATTATTCTTCCATGAACTCATTATGCATCTATCTAGTTGTCTGTACTTAGATCTCAGATTCAACTTATTCACTATCTAACCCTTGATTTTGCCCTCCCATACCTGGTCTTCCCTATCTCAAATGGCCACTCCATCCACTTCTATTGCCAAAAACCTTGAAGCTATCCTTGTGTCTCTTCAGTCTCTCTCAACCCATATCCTAAACCCTATTGCTTCCATCTTTAAAATATCCAGAATGCAACCACTTAACTAGCTACATCACTACCACCCTGGTCCAAAGTCATTATCTTCCCTTTCTAGAATGACTACAGAAGCCTCCCTGCCCCTGCCCTTGGTCTGCTACAGGTGTCACATAGGTCCTACTTAATCTGGCTCTTATCCAGTCTCCTATATTATAGCACCTGTGTATCTGTGCTTTACACTGCCCTCCTTGCTATAGCTCTAGTACACCAGGGTGGAGGACCTCGAGGTGCTGAGCCTTTGCCCTGCTTATTATGTTCTTCTCCCAGAGTATCCATTAGGTTTACTCTCATTTCCGTCAGTGTTGTTTTTTTTTTAATTTTCTAAAAATATATTTTTATTGATTTTCAGAGAGGAAGGAAGAGGGAGAGAGAGATAGAAACATCAATGATGAAAGAGAATCATTGATTGGCTGCCTCCTGCATGCCCCGACTGTGGATCAAGTCTGCAACCCAGGCATGTGCCTTGACTGGAATCAAACCTGGGACCCTTCAGTCCGCAGGTTGACACTCTATCCACTGAGCCAAACCGGCTAAGGCATCCTTCAGTTTTTTTATAGTCAGATGTCACCTTTTTTATGAGGCATTTTTTTAAAAAAATACCCTATATAAAATACCAAACCCCTTTGCCAATCAGCATTTCCTATTTATCATACCCTGTTTTCATATCACTTGTCTCCATGTTACTTTTTATTGTCCCTACCTACCCTCTTGTGACCATAAATATTTGTCGAATGAATTGAATAATGGACCAGGAAGTTACCACCTAAAAACTTGGTTTGACAGATTTTCATTTGATCAGGAAGTTTGAGAGTTGCTTAGGCCATTATATTCCCTTGATCTCTGTCATGTTACTTCCCAACTTTCTCCTCACAAGGTTTAATAAAGCAACATATGGTATGATAGAACGTTCCAGAAAGGGGGATATTCGCATAAATAAGTTTTGGTCCTAGGAAAATAACCTAGGTTATTGTGATTGGGTTCATGGCTTTCTTACAAACTCTGTGGATGGATGTCTTGTCTTTTTGAAGGTTTTTAACCGACTTCGGTTTCCTCTTGTGAGGCCTGGTGCTCTTGCAGTTCTTTCTCACATGCTGCTTAGTTTTCAGCATTCTCCAGAGGCATTCCATTTGGTAAGTTATGACAAGGCTTCTATGTTGAAAACCTTGTCTTAAAATTGTAGTTTAATATTGAGTCATATTTGTATATAGTGAAAAGATTGTACATTAGTCTTAAATCTATTTACTTATAGCTTTATGATTTTTTAGAAATTTGAGATTGTGGCATTTCCCTCCAAAGAATCTATTTTCAGAATATTTAGTATTTCTCCCAAACATCTCCATTTGTCACCACAAACCAGCAATGTATGTAAATCACTTAAAATGAGTCATTTCAGCAGTTAATTGCCCTAATTGTTGGGCTTGATCATTAAATCAATAATCTTCTATCAGTTTGTTAACTCAAACTTGAGCAAATATGCTAGCAAAGTCGCCCAAGGAAAAAAACCATCAATTATTTGTCCCTGGCTTCAGGCACAATCATGTGTATGCCATTTGAGAAGGGGGTTTATTTTCAAAGTTTCCAAGAAGGAGACTCTCTAACATAACATAATCATCCATTCTAAGATTTATTACTCTTATCATGGAGCATACGCACATTCCTTAATCTCTCTGAAAAAGAAAAGTAGTTGAGATAATAAATGGTTGCCTTTGAATTATTTGCCTTATTGAAGTAAGTAAATATGAAATCATTTATTTAAGGATTAGTTAGATCTGAAGTTAAATTGTGATCTGGCTTAGTAAAACTTAAAAACAAAGACCTAATTACTGCCTGTGTAGTAGGGACAGCCTGACCTACTCACCTAAAATTAGATTAGGCATCAGGTAGTGGTTCATATGGTAGTTAAATCACCTGTGACTCTAAATAACTCAGCAAAGGACTCAGGTTAGAAGTTGTTAAGTTTGAGCAATAATCTGGAATCACTATTATTAATCAGCATCATTATTAATCAGCATCATTATTCATAATATATATGTTTAAAGTAGTTTAGAGCAAACCAAGATTAATATTATGTGTGTTAATATGAACCAAGTTGGTTTTCATGTGCTTTTTATAAGTGGAAAAAAAAATTTAAATGGAGTAAAAATATGACCTGGCCACAT
This sequence comes from Myotis nattereri, assembly GCF_964212035.1. Taxonomy (NCBI): domain Eukaryota; kingdom Metazoa; phylum Chordata; class Mammalia; order Chiroptera; family Vespertilionidae; genus Myotis; species Myotis nattereri. Next base: position 59,673,455 of record NC_138080.1, on the reverse strand, counting down.
ATATCAGTAGTTAAACCATTGTCCTGATATGCCAAGGTTGCAGGTTCGATACACAGTCAAGGCATATGCAAGAATCAACCAGCACCCTAGCTGGTTTGGCTCAACGGATAGAGCATTGGCCTGCAGACTAAAGGGTCGCAGGTTCAATTCCAGGTTGTGGGCTCGATCCCCAGTAGGGAGTGTGCAGGAGGCAGCCGATCACTGATTCTCTGTCATCATCAATGATTCTCTGTCATCTCACTCCCTCTCCTTCCCTCTTTGAAATCAATTTTTTAAAAAAAGAACCAGTCCTGACTAGACAAGGTTGTGGGTCTGAACTCTGGTTGGGGCACATACAGGAGGCATCCGTTTGATGTTTCTCTCCCTTCTCTCTATAAAAATCAATAAAACATATCCTCAGATGAGAATTTAAAAAGAAAAATAAGAAGGAAGGTAATAGCCTGCATGGACATATATCAAAATGCCTTTAAGAACGTAGTCTTATTTCTGTGTCAGTGATCATTGTGATTATATAGGATGCTAGAGGCCCGGTGCACGAAATTTGTGCGGGGGGGAGGGGGGCTCCCCCACAGCCCAGCCTGCACCCTCTCTGATCCAGGACCCCTCGGGGGATGTTGGACTGCCGGTTTAGGCCCAATCCTTCTCACAATCCGGGACCACTGGCTCCTAACTGCTCACCTGCCTGCCTGCCTAATCGCCCCTAACTGCCACCCCTGCCGGCCTGGTCACCCCCAACTGCCCCCCATGCCGGCCTGGTTGCCCCCAACTGCCCCCCTGTGGGTCTGGTCGCCCCACGCAGCCTGCTGCTCAGTCATTTGGTCACCCCTCACTAACCCCCTTGCTGCCTGCTGCTCAGTCGTTTGGTTGCCCCTCACTAACCCTCCTGACGGGCTGGTTGCCCCACGCAGCCTGTTCGGTTGTCCGTTCTCTTGCGATGGTTGCTTGGGCTTTTATATATATAGATAGTAGTAGACAACTTTATTCCTTGATTGCAAAGCCTAAATTTATACTAGGAGTATTTGGAATTGTAAATTAAATAATCATTGTTATAATTTTCTCCTTTTCCATTTCTCTCTCCCCCTTCACCTCTGAAGAAACAAAATAAATTTAGATTCTGATTATTTTAGCAAGAGAGTATCAGATAGGTATGCAGTAAAATTCTAATTCAGATTTGCTTAGAAATGAAGAGGTGATAGCAGTAGAGTGAAATCATTGGAAGCTGGTAGTTTCCTGACCAGAATAATACCTTTGATGAAGATTCAAGAAAGTAGTGCAAAAGCTAAAATGTGATTTAAGACCTCTAGCATAAGTGTAAACCAGACAGAGCAGAATAGGAATAGCAGTGTTAATTTAAGAATATGGTTATTCTCTTTAGGAGAAAGGAAAGGGAGTTGATTGGGATATTACTATAATTGTTGTTTATGCTATTTGATGATAAGACCTTAGAGCTATAACTTCACTTTTATTACTAGTTAGCAACCCAAAAAATGTCCTACAAATAGAACATAAGATACTTTTACATATGAAGTATAAATATCTTATATCAGATTACAATTATTTAGTTGGAATAAGTATAGCACTGTACTAATGGCTTGAGCCATTTCTGCAAAATAGTTTATTAATAACCTCTTAAAATGTTAGTTCTATTTTAACTTTTAGTCTAATTTTATGATGAAAGAACATTGTTGTGCTTATAACACTAACAGTTTTCTAAATGTTTATTGAGCAATAAGCATTTTAGATTTCCCTTTTTTTTTTTTTTTAACCCCAGTCCTTTAAAATAATACTTTCGGATTCCCTTTATTTTAAGAAGGGGAATGGGTGTCATTTTGTAAGGATCACCATGCTAACATCTGACATCATCCCTATGCTTATCTAAATGAAAGGTAATCTTGTAGCCTGAGCTGTAATTTTAGATACATGCAAAAGCTATTTTGAAGACTTTTCTTGAAGCAAACTTTAATATACAGTGTGTATAATTCTTCCAAGTAAGAGTTCTAAAATTCACACTAGATGGAGCTCTTATGCTAATTCTAGGTGTATCTTTTAAGTTTGTTTCTAACATTTTTCAACTGAAGGCATTTTTTAGACTGCAGTCACTAGGACTTTAGTTTGCATTTTAGATGGAGAATAAAGATGAGGAGGAGGGTTTTATATGGAATTAAAATCATATGACTTTGAAAACTTGATATTCCAGAAATTTTTTACTTCTTAATTTTTTTTTTGAAAAAGTTTCTAGCTGAACATATGGAAAGTTATTTGCTGATTGTACAACAATTGAATTATATTTGTAGGCCAGAGAATTTGTTGCCAATTTGTATAAATTGAGGAATATTTGTCTTCCTTTCTCTTCAGATTGTTCCTCATGTGGTCAGTTTGGTTCACTCCCTCAGAAGTGATGGTCTGCCTTCCAGTACAGCCTTCTTAGTACAGTTAACAGAATTGATACACTGTATGATGTATCATTACTCTGGATTTCCAGATCTCTACGAACCCATTCTGGAAGCAATAAAGGTATGATAATAGTTGCAACAGTATTTGTGGATGTGCAGCCCATGATGTGATAGATGGATGTTTGATTGATGATAACCAGCTACTCAGTTTTCTACCTCATGGTAATACGCTTTTTATTTGAAAAATTCCATTAAAATCAGGGTTCATTAAAGACAATTTAACTTTGGTTTCTTCTGTTTTTTATTCCATTTGAGCTATGGACTATAGAATCTTTACTGAACTATTTGTGAACTTGCCTTGTTTTTTAGTTTGTATACATGTTCGATCTAAAAAGCACTAATTCTCTTTGTTTTGAAGAATGGGTCACAATAAACATACTTGTCTCTTAGTAAACTTACTGAAGGATCAGGGAGTAGCAAAAGAATTGGAGAACTTTCCTCAGTCAGACTTAATCAGAAATCATTATAAATCAGTTCTATTGATATTTCTTTTTGAAGTCTGAAATACAATATAAGGTCTCATTATCTTCTGTATCTGAAATGAATAAAAAATATTTTACTATATAGTTAAATCAAAATGATATTGGTTGAACCCAGAACACAACACTGTTAATGTGTACCATTGGTTTGACATTTGACCCTTGCAGAAGGAAATGTCTTTATGTATAGGAGCTGTCATGGATTTGATAGTGTTAATCTCTCTCTACGATGTCACTATGTCTATAGATGAAAGCAGTTATGCTTTATATGTTGAAAATTCTGTTGACTGAAATAAGCTCAGAAGAAGCAAGGGTCTCACTCAGAACCCAGGAAGCACTTTCTAATAGCTCCAAAAAATCAGGAGATTAAAATTCCTTCAGAAATTATTTGTTCTCTAAGGTATAAATACCAGATGGTAATAGCAGTCCAAAAAGCCTTAATGATTTTACCAAGTGTTCTTATTCTCCAGTGCTCTACTCATGTTTGAAATCACTTACTCTTAAAATTTTATCTCATAAATCACAAAGCAGGTAAGAAGAATCTCTATTTTATAATAATTTTTAATATGGTTAAACATTTTTCATGATTACTTTGAGATTTTATTTATAAAGTTAATACTGGGTAAATATTGATAGTGAATGAAAAGGAGATTTTTTTCTTTATTTTGACTATATAATATAAAAGAAATTTGTTTAGATTATTGAATTGCGTGCTAATTTAGGTCCTTATTCTGTTGCCTTTGAATAGTTCTACAGTATACTCTCTGATCTCAGTTTTATTTTTAAAACATTTTGCTGATAAATAGGAAACATGAATAGTTCATATGTGACTTGAATTCCTGTTGTGTGGGGGTTTTTTAGTATTCCTCAGCTTGATAAACTCTACCTTTAGGAGATTTTAATTTATTTTATTTTAGGACACAATTATTTTTGCATTTAGTGTGATTTGATTTTTTTTGACAATTGGTTAAGTACTATAAAAACTAAGTGGGAGGTAAAAAAGGTTAAGTATTAGTGGAAGGATATTTATGGTGTTAATTTAATAACAAGAATAGTGTATATTTTTAATTTTTTTTTCTTCTTCATGATCTACAGGACTTCCCTAAGCCCAGTGAGAAGTTTAAATTATTTTTGCATATAGTGTGATTTGATTTTTTTTTGACAATTGGTCAGGTACTATCAAAACTAAGTGGGAGGGAAAAAAGATTAAATATTAGTGGAGGGATATTTATGGTGTTAATTTAATAACAAGAATAGTGTCTATTTAAAAATTTTTTTTTCTTCTTTATGATCTACATACAGGACTTCCCTAAGCCCAGTGAGGAGAAGATTAAATTGATTCTCAATCAAAGTGCCTGGACTTCTCAATCTGATGCTTTGGCATCTTGCTTGTCTAGACTTTCAGGAAAATCTGAAACTGGGAAAACTGGTCTTATTAATCTAGGAAATACGTGTTATATGAACAGTGTTATACAAGCATTGTTTATGGCCACAGAGTAAGTTTAAATTTGAACCTGTTTATTTTCATTTTAACTGTAGAAATTGATGCATGCTAATGAAATGCAAAATGGTAAGATTGTCTTCATATTAGTTCTTATAAACAGCAGAAATATTAATATTTTCATATAATTGCCTTATTCAGAAATGGAAAGGTACTATTAAAATATTAACTTAAATAAATTCTACTTTATATTTATATTATGTATTACATTTAGAATCTTGTGAATTACTCTGACTTGATACTTATTAATGTAACAGGGATTGGTTGAGTTGATGCCTAAGAGTTTGTGTCCTCAAGTACTAATTTGTTATTATCCTATAAGGTGGTAACCTTTAATTTTATTTTTTTAATCCTCACCCGGGGATATTTTTATATTGAATTTTAGAGAGAGTGGAAGAGAGAGGGAAAGACAGAGAGAAATATCAAAGTGAGAGAAACACTTCGATTGGTTGCCTCCTGCATGAGCCCTGACCAGGGCCCAGGCCTGGGAGGAGCCTGCAACCGAGGCATTTCCCCTTGACAGGAATTGAACCCAGGACCCTTTGGTTCTTAGGCTGACGCACTATCCACTGAGCCAAACTGGCTGGGGTAGTAATAAATTTTTTTTTAATCAGTATATCTTTTGAGGAGGTCCTACTTAGTTTTTTCTGCTTGTAGATAGTTTGCTATTTATCAGATCAATAACTTATTTGTTGCTGCTAAAAATTTAAGCTCTGCTTCCCACCCCAAGTTGATTAATACTGAACAGATGTGTAAACAGACTTGTTCCTTTGCCCTCTTACAGATTTACTTTTAAATTCATTGCTTTTACAGCCAAACAAATAGGAGACCAGAGGTTGTTAGCTATGCGAATGCTATCTGTAAAGGTACAAATTAATGATAAACTTTTCCTAAAGGCAAAAACATGGTTGAATTTTTCTCTTCAGCACCAATAGAGATTCATAGAACTTGACTAAAGATATATACAAGTTGAGTTCCAAGTCTTTTTATGCCTGCCTAGAGGAATCATAAACTAAAAGGTGAAGAGTTAGCTTTATTTGATTTCCTAACTCCAAAGTACATGTGTACGCTCAAAACTAAGGTGTTTTGTGTGTGGTTTAGTGTTTTCTTTTGTTTCCAGGTTTGCTTAGACACAAGCGATACTAGGCATAAACCTGAGAAAAACCATATCTCACCACCAGAGGTCATCTCGTCCAGCCATCTTACTTTACAGATGATAGAGAAAGCAGAGTGACCTAATTCAGTTATAACTGGCAATAGCAGTTCAAACAGCTCATCTATTGTACAGTGGCCAATAATAATTCCATCTCAGAATAGGCAAACAGCATATTCTGTTTCTTTGGTAATAGAAATGTGAAGTCTTTATGGTTTTTAAAAAAAATTGAATGTAAAAGTACATAAAATTTAAAAATTTTAATTAAAAAAAATCAGGCATTCCCATTTCCAAAGATAATTTAAGTTTTATGTGCAGTGTTCGAGACCTTGTAGTGACAAGATTTTATCTAGTATAAAAACAAATGCATGTGGACAAAGGGGGGAGGGAAATGGGGAACATCTATAATAGTGTCAACAATAAAAAAAATAGAGAATCTTTATATACTTTCTAGCTGCTTGCTTTTATTTTTACCTTTTAATGGTTTGAGTTGGGAATATCCCCATGTTAGGACAGTGACAGAACTGTGTTGTTCTCAGTAAAGTATCTGCCATAATTCACTCAACCTTACTCCTATTGATGACTATTAATAGCTTGTTTTGCTCATAATGAATCTCTCAGCCCATAGGCCTGTGAGGATATTCTTTGAATAAGACATCCCACATGTCTCCAGAAAGGCTACACTATTTAAACTTACCTACCAGCTAATATATAATTGTACTTAATGGCCCCATACCTTTAGCGGTACTTAATATAATCAATCTTTAAAATATTTGGGTGAAAATGTCTTTTTGTTTTAATTTGCATTTTGCTGGCCATTGCAGATTTTTTTCTGTCTATTTGTTGTTGCTGTTCATTTGTGGTTCTTTTCTAAATACTCTATTCTTTCCTTTGTGGATCTTTCTGTTTGGTCTTTTTCATATTGATTTCTATATAATCTGGATGATAATTCTTTGTTACATTCTTCAAATTTGCAGTGTTTTACTTGCAATTTATTATTTTATGTAGTTACTTCTGCTATTTTTCAGTTATAGTGCCTGAATTTCAGGAAGCCATTTTCCTCTAAATTTTCCCCTTTTTTTCTTTAAATACTTCAGTAGTTTTATATTTCATATTTAGCTCAATACCCCAAGTGGACTTGTAATGATGTAAAATTTTATCTAACTCCATTTTTCCCCCAATTGTATACTACCATTTTAAGCCACTCTAACTTTATAGGATCTTTTAATGACAGGATATTACTTATTTCATGCAGACTTGAAAGAATTTAAAAGTTGCTTACTTAGGGTATTAATTAATAGCTTAATCTATTTCAACTTGCTAATCCAGAAAATAGGAATGGTATGTGACAGTACATATAGGTCATTACCAGGCCACACAGTAAGTGCTTAGGTACCATCATTCTCCCCTTCCTTCTTCACTACATTGTCATTAGTAACATTGCTAGGTAAGAGGCCATTGGTAAGTGAAGTTTTACTTTGAGGGTAAGTTCCTGAACTAACTACCTTTTAGCTTTTAAAAAATGCATATGTATGTACACATTTACCTGAAAATCAGTATATTTTATTCTCTTTCAGTTTCAGAAGACAAGTATTATCTTTAAATCTAAATGGGTGCAATTCATTAATGAAAAAGTTACAGCATCTTTTTGCCTTTTTGGCTCATACACAGGTGAGTGTGAGTAGTGTGTATATGTTAATATTCATGTTATTATGATAATATTCTTTAAACTTCACATTATACCAAACTTGGTAAGCCCTTTTTAACTGATGAAAAAATATATATCTCACCCAGCATAACAAATCTACTTAGAAATGTTAAAAAGATACTGCCTAAAATCAGGATATACTCTTACGTTTTTTATTTATTTCTCCTACTTTTCACTTTTGTAGATGGATATTATGCTGACCCATTATTGTAATTATTTTCTATTTAATAAATAAAGTCTCATAAAGAAGCCTTTTAAAATACATTTTAATAGTTTATAGATACTGAATTGGTAGACTTTCACAGTGATAAACAATTAAAACGATTTTGTGGACCCAAGAGTTAGACGTGACCTGGTCTAATCCCTGATATAATGTCTGACCTTGAGCAAGTCACACAGTTTCTCTAGATCAGGGGTGGGGAACCTTTTTCTGCCAAGGGCCATTTGGATATTTATAACATCACTTGCAGGCCAAACAAAATTATCAGCTTAAAAATTAGCCTGCTATATTTGGTCAGACACTTAATTAACTCACCCCCAATGCCTTGTCAGGGCCAGACCAAATGATTTCACAGGCCTTCTATGGCCCTCAAGCCGGATATTCCCCACCCCTGCTCTATATCTTAAATCTCATCTACAGAATGAGAAGTTATGACTGATGGTTATCTAAATCTATTTCCAACTAGTTTATTTGCCCACATGTTTGACAGCTTAGAGCAGTGATGGTGAACCTTTTGAGCTCCGCGTGTCAGCATTTTGAAAAACCCTAACAACTCTGGTGCCGTGTCACATATAGAAATTTTTTGATATTTGCAACCATAGTAAAACAAAGACTTATATTTTTGATATTTATTTTATATATTTAAATGCCATTTAACAAAGAAAAATCAACCAAAAAAATGAGTTCACGTGTCACCTCTGACACACGTGTCATAGGTTCGCCATCACTGGCTTAGCGTATAGGTTAAGCTCAATGTAATTTTTAAAAATTATCTTTATTGAATATATAGTAAGATTTCAGTTTTTAGTTCATAGTGTGAAAATCATTTTCTTGTATTTTCTCTACTGATATCAAAAGCGAGAAGCATATGCACCTCGGATATTCTTTGAGGCTTCCAGACCTCCATGGTTTACCCCCAGATCACAGCAAGACTGTTCTGAATACCTCAGGTTTCTCCTAGACAGGTAAAAAGTACATATATATATTTAATCATCACCCGAGGATATGTTTAGAGAGAGGAAGGGAGAGAAAAAAGAAATTGATGTTATGATGTGAGAGAGAAACATTGATCAGCTGCTTTCTACAGGTAGCCTGACTAGGATTCAAACTCACAACCCAGGTATGTGCCCTGACCAGGAATCAAACCCCCAGACTTTTTGGTTAAGGGACGATGCTCCAACCAACTGAGCCACCCAGTCAGGACTAGGTAAAAAGTATTTTTAAAGTTATGATTTGAATTGTGTTCTTTCATAACAGATTATTTCTACACAATGTTGTTTTTAGCCTTAAATACATATATTTCAAGTGTGTTTACAATATATTTTTAAGTGTTCTTTTATGATTAATTTGGGGGTTTTTTTTACTTTAGACCAGCTGTTCTCAAAGTGTGGTATGAGGACCCCTAAGAGTTCCTAAAACACTTTCAGGGGTCTTTCTTTTCTAGCTATATATCTGTATATGTAGTTGAGGCCAGATTTTCTTCATATACTTCATCCAAAACAACATATACTATTATATTGAATACAGAGCAGACATGAGGATCCAGCTGTCTTCTATTAAGCCAAATACTTGAAATATATGCAAAATGTAAAACAGTGCCATTCTATTCACTAAATTTTTTTATGAAATATAACTATTTTTCAGGAAAACAGTTATATTAATAAGTAATGGGTTTATTATTTTTAAGTATATATTATTATTTTTAATCTCAGTTTTGGATAGATGTAACCACATAAATGAAAGCTCTTGGGCTCCTCAGTTATTTTTAAGAGTACAAAGGGATCCTGAGACAAAGAAACAAGACAGTTAATGAGAATATGCAATTAACTGTAACGTAATAAGTGCTATAAAATAGTATAAAGAAAGTGTAATGAAATACAGTGTAGAAATAGCCTGTAGCTTCTCTTCTAATCTACATTGTCAAACTGTTCAGAATTCCTCTTGATTAGAAAAGGAGAAACTTGCTTTTTTAAGTTAAACATTATATATTTGATAAAAAAATAATTGGCCTGTCTTTATAAACCACCAATATTTTGTAATAGAAATGACATTTATATGTAAGTGAAGTAGCTGTGTTATGATATACTCCCCTGCAGGCTCCATGAAGAAGAAAAAATCTTGAAAGTTCAGTCCTTGCACAAGCCTTCCGAAAATCTGGGATGCATTGAAACGTCTTTACAGGAAGTAGCCAGTAAGGCAGCTGTACTGACAGAGACCCCTTACACAAATGATGGTGAGAAGACTTTGATAGAAAAAATGTTTGGAGGAAAACTACGAACTCACATATGTTGTTTGAACTGCAGGAGTACCTCACAAAAAGTGGAAGCCTTTACAGATCTTTCCCTTGCCTTTTGTCCTTCCTCTTCTATGGACAGCTTGTCTTTTCAAGATCCAGCATCATCGCTCAGTACACCAGATGGTGGTCTACTGGGAGCCTGCCCTGGTCCTTCAGAAGAACCAGGAATTTATAATCCAGCAGCGGCTACCTTTGTCTATGACTCAGTTATGAATGAAAGAATGCTAGGCAGCCCTCCTGCTGAGTTTTGCTGTACTGAAAACACGTCTGTCCCTAGTGAATCTAGCAAGATTTTTGTTAATAAAGATGTACCTCAGAAGCCAGGAGATGAAGCCACACCTTCAGTAACTGACTTACTAAATTATTTTTTGGCTCCAGAGATTCTTACAGGAGACAACCAGTATTATTGTGAAAACTGTGCCTCTTTGCAGAATGCCGAGAAAACTATGCAAATCACGGAAGAACCTGAATACCTTATTCTTACTCTCCTAAGATTTTCATATGATCAGAAGTATCACGTGAGAAGAAAAATTTTAGACAATGTGTCACTGCCACTGGTTTTGGAGTTGCCAGTTAAAAGAACTACTTCTTTCTCTTCATTGTCAGAAAGTTGGTCTATAGATGTTGACTTCACTGATATTAGTGAAAACCTAGCTAAAAAATTAAAGCCTTCGGGGACTGAAGAAGCTTGCTGTCCCATTTTGGTGCCCTATCTATTAAGTTCTGTTGTTGTTCACTCTGGTATATCCTCTGAAAGTGGGCATTACTACTCTTATGCCAGAAACATCACAGGTACAGAGTCCTCATACCAGATGTGCCACCAGTCTGAAACTCTGGCGTTAGCTTCCTCCCAGAGTCATTTACTAACAAGAGATAGTCCTAGTGCAGTTATTGAACAGGATTTAGAAAACAAGGAAATGTCAAAAGAATGGTTTTTATTTAATGACAGCAGAGTGACGTTTACTTCATTTCAGTCAGTCCAGAAAATTACGAGTAGATTTCCAAAGGACACAGCTTATGTGCTTTTGTATAGAAAACAGAGCAGCACTAATGGTTTGAGTGGTAATAATTCAACCAGTGGACTCTGGGTAAATGGAGACCCACCTCTACAGAAAGAACTTATGGATGCTATAACAAAAGACAATAAACTATATTTACAGGTAAGTTGGAAATATAAACTTCATCATTTGTGGAAAGTAGCTAAACAATTGACAGGTAGTTAAATGAGCACCCTAACTTTGAAATCCAGCTTCTACATTTTCCAAGGAATTTACAGAGTGATAATTCTGAAATTTGAGTCTGGGTTTATATGAAATGAGTTCAACCTATATAACTAATTTGCATTACTTTCTAATGTTATGAATTATGAAAAATTGAAGTTAGATGCAGTATAGAAGACCTTACCTATTTTTAATTACACAAGATATGATTATTATAAAACACTTTAGGCAAAAATATAGAGAGTTTAATAAAATGGTAGTATCTCCCCTCTTCCTTTTAGTCCCACTTACCAGGGGAAACAGCTGCTAAATTTGGTGTTTGTTCCTTTTAGACCTTTGTATAAGTATTTTAAGAGCTATTTATTGACATTCAGGTAGATAACATAAAGGACACTAAAAGCTAAAAAATATAAAGACAGGATATTTGTATTACTTAAGGATCTGAGCAATAAAACCAAGGAGAAGAAATGACAATTAGTAAAGAAAGTCATGGAATAAAGGTTTCATATAAGCTGAATTTACTTATAAATACACTTTTTGCAAGGAGTTAGTGATTTTATTACTTTAAAGTTAATGAAGATCTTGTTCAAAATATTTTTCTTTGAAGCCTGCCAAGTAGCTATTAATATAAAGGACCACCAGTAAATTATATGTGAAGTTGTAAGTGTATTAATTGGATAATCCAAGTGATTTTTTGAGCTTAAATAAGTTTCTAAAACTTTTGTGTTTGAAGCTCCTAAAACTAAAAGGTTCAGATAGTATGAGAAGAAATGGACCACTGTAGTACTGATTTTACTGAGTTTTAGAAGGAATTCTTCTCATAAAGTTTTGACAGTTACTATATTATAAAATACTTAAAGATACATGATACATTCTTAAAGGAGTATGCAATGTACTAGTGACAAAAACAATACATTTTTCAGAAAAAATTAGAAACTAGAATATTTGTTAGAATTGATTTACAAATAAGATTCTCACATCCAGTCAGAAGGCTTATAATCCAGAGAATATAATGTTTTCAACCATGTTCAAATAAGCACTGGATGTTTAGCATCGCATCACGATTCTTTTCTTTTTTTTTTTAGCATCACGATTCTTAAAGATTAAAGAGGTGGAGTGAGGGTAAAGGGTTAGGTTGAAGTAGAAATTTTCTATAATATAAAATACAGAAAATATGACCCAGTGCAATCTTGATTTTTGGAAATATGTATATTATTTATATATCATTGATTGGGTGAAATATTTATCAAAGGAGGGACATGGATTTTGAAAAGATGAGAAACTACCCTAATTTCTGTGATAGGAATGCCAAAAACTCTTATAACTACTTATATCGCAGCCTGGCTCTAAGTCAGTGGTTCTCCACCTGTGGGTCATGACCCCTTTGGGGGTCGAATGACCCTTTCACAGGGGCCACTTACATACATCCTGCATATCAGATATTTACATTTCGATTCATAACAGGAGCAAAATTATAGTTATGAAGTAGCAACGAAAATAATTTTATGGTTGGGGGTCACCACAACATGAGGAACTGTGTGAAAGGGTTGCGGCATTAGGAAGGTTGAAAACCACTGCTCTAAGTGATTTTCTCTGTCTTGCCATTTACCCCTGACTACAATATTTGAGTGCCATTCATTATTGTTTAATTGTCCCTATAATGGAAGAGAGTTATGTACTTTCATTCAGCTTTTCAGTGTTGTGCAATTCTAAATTTCATCTTCAATCTCAGATTGGCAAGCTGTTTAAAGCGAAAAAATATATAATACTACTGTGCCAGATGGAGCAAAGTAACTGGGCTTTAAGTTAAATTTGGATATAGTACAGTTTTTGTTACTAATGTTAACTGTATTTTGAAAGTTCTTGAGGCTGATTATGCCTAACAGATTAAGGGTTTTGCTACCACAGTGGCTTTTAGACCTGGGTGAGTGACATTGACCTCATTTAAAAGTTGTAGGCCCTTTCCCAGAAAAATGGGCACGTGCCAGAATAGTTTACATCTTCCAAGGAGTTGGTGCCAGTTTTTAGAGCCCAGTTTTAGAACTTGCCAAATGAATTTGTCATATTCACTTTTTCTCCTTTTGTGGATAAGTATCAAATAGTGTTCTAACTTGAGGTCATTAATATTTATTTAGCACCTATGTGTATGGCACATAGATGAGTATAATTCCTGATAAAATTGTGGATGGTCTAGTAGAGAAAAGTTTTCAGTGTTACTGAAAGAAGATAGGCTCCATTTTCCTTAGCAGTGTTTTGAGATGTTTTACTTACTGAGAAATACTCTAAGAAAAGGGTATTAAAAATCCAGCTTTCTTTCATTATTTGTACCTTTTATTGTAATCACTCACTTCCAAAATTGTTAGAGTGGATAATCCATTGTCATAATCTTTAATTCTGCATGCTGTATATTAGGAAAAAAATCCGTTCTTACGTGTTGATGGGTATTACTGTATTTTGAAAGTTCTTGGGGAATGAACTGAAATATGGAAAACTTTTGGACTGTGGCTTCAGTTTCCTCCTCTATATAGTCTGATACTGAAACAAACAGCCTTTTGGATCTGTCATTTTGTAGACGTTACACCAAGATTTTCTTCTCTATCAAGTTTGCTCCATCTGTGATTGTGTACTTTATTTACTGTAGTAAGATTTGGAAAGGATTAATGTAGTCAGTATTTTTAAAGTTAAGATTTGAAGGATGCTTATTAAGGATTAAGGCAGCTTTAAAATATTTATACAGGTGATATATCCATCCATTGTATTTAGGATTATAACTTCGTTAAAATTATTTTTAATTTTAGGAACAAGAATTGAATGCTCGAGCCCGGGCCCTACAAGCTGCCTCTGCCTCCTGTTCATTTCGACCAAATGGATTTGATGACAATGACCCACCAGGAAGCTGTGGACCAACTGGTGGAGGGGGTGGAGGAGGATTTAATACAGTCAGCAGACTCGTATTTTGATCCTGAGAGAGTCCAAAATGCACTGGTCACAAAACACCTAATACTTTGACTGTTAAAATGACAGACTGTAATAAGTATCATAGCTATCTTTTATTTTTCTTTTCATTAGACCCTTATACTTTAAGAAAACACACTCAGTGCTTGTTTTTATTTTCTTAACAATACATTTATTAACAAAATGCATCATGGGGAAAAAAATCTACCTCTTAAAATTCCATTTGCTTTTATGGTTAGACATGCTTGACCAAAAATTTTCAAAGGAAAATATATACCTGGTCCCTAATTAAGCTGCATTAAATTTAGTAGAAGCATTTAAATGCTCCTATCCTCAGTTTTACTGAACAAAAATTTTAATTCATTTAGCATTCTTCATAAAAGAATTATGTTAGAGGTGAAGGAAATATTGTTTGAAAAAAAAGAAAATCCCTTATTTCCTGTGTAGTTATCCCATTATTAAATTTAAATCTTTGAACATATGAGAGATGATAAGGGTCTCTAATGAAGGCAATAACATAAAATTTATCAAGCTGTAGTACTTGTCAGGCTTGTTTAATGCTGTCTTCAGCATCACTATCTGCATTTGAAGTACAAATGTTTTTACAGGAATTATTTATACATGATGAATTGATTTTACAAAAAAGTGCATGATCCTATAGGAGCAACATTTTTACCTACAAATTGCTAACTTTGTAGTATTTCTAATTGTTTAGGGATTTAAAAATTCTATTTCAGGGAGTCCCTCTTCTGTGTGTTTTGAAGGAGGTGAGTTCTGTATGTGCCTTGCAGTACTGTAATTAAAAAATAGGAATCTCTGGCTGCGGGAAAGCTTTTTTAAAATGAAATGTTAGGAAGTGATTTTTTTGTGCTAACATTAAAATTATAACTTTTTTGAAAGGTATTAGATTTTCTTGAAGTAAAAATCTGATGGTCCTAAAACAATGCGTGCGATTGTTTTTAACTCTTAGAAGAAGAATTCATAGAAAATAAACGTAGTCAAGTAAAACTCTTTTTGATTTTGTTACTTAATCCTCAGAATATTAAACATTGAGAACATATATATTTAGAGTTGTACCTTTGGTTTTCTTTTTTCATTTAAGTGATGTTTTGCACCATTGTGTCTATTTCATCATTTCAGATATGCTAAAATGTCAGATTCTACCATCCCACATTTCCTTCTGCCAGGAAACTGAAACAAGTCAGTTCTCCTGAGTCTTGATTATACAGTGTTCACGAGTTATCCCATTGCCCCCCGTCCGAAAGGTGTTAACTTATCCATGGCTGTACATTGTTCTGGAGATTGGTCTCATTTATTTTGAAAACATTTTAAGGAAAGAATGTTCTCTGGTGTTTGGGGGCTTATCTTTTTCCCATGCTTCTAATGGTAGTGATTAAACACACACTTCTCATCTTCCTTCCACTCACTTCCTCCCACCTCTAACCTATTTCCAGTCACCAGGAGGATTTGGAAAACTGACTGGATTAGTTAGTAACTGGAAATTCTTTACAGTATTAATCAAGATTTCCTTATAAATGAATGAACCAGGAGGTTTTTTAATTGCACTTTTTTTCCTGTGGGCTGCTTCTTGTCCTAATGGTGAATTTCTAAGCTATCCTATGTGCTCACTTATCCACAGATTAGATAATGATTTATAATCAAGTTATATCAGTCTCAGCATTCACTGAAATTGGTAGTCATTTAGTAATTGGAGGACTGATATTGGACTCAGCTGCTTCTAGAAACTTCCTTAAAAAACAATTAGAATATGGAAAATATTTGGGGTTCTTGCTTGCTTTCTATTTGTATCATGAATTAAAGTTTGGAAAAAAAACACAATTAGCCCTGACTGGTTTGGCTCACTGGATAGAGCGTCGGCCTGCGGACTGAAGGGTCCCAGGTTCGATTACGATCACGGGCATGTACCTTGGTTGCAGGCCCATCCCCAGTGGGGGCTATGCAGGAGGCGGCTGATTGATGTTTCTCTCTCATCGATGTTTCTGGCTCTCTGTCCCTAACCCTTCCTCTCTGTAAAAAAATCAATAAAATATTTTTTAAAAAACCCACACAATTAGACCTATACACAGTTATATCTATGAATATCAAGTCATTTAAGGATTTTTATGCCAAGGTAATATGTATTGAATTTTCAAAATGATAAAAAATGAAATTCTAGGTATGTAATACTAAAACTATTCTGATAACTTAATTCTAATACCAAAGACTTGAAATTAAAGACTTCCTTTTAAGATTAAAAATATAGTAACGTTATTTGCTGAATTTAAAGTGTTATGTCTATGGAAGACTTGGAACTAGGGTAACCAGAAGCTTCATTAAAAAACGCACCCAACTGAACTTAAATAAGCTAATCCTAAGGACTGCCATGATCTACTTATTCCTCAGGCAGTAATTAGCATCCTTGTTACTTCCAGCTTTATTTGTCAGTTTTGGTTTTTCCTCCCTGCCATATTCCTAGCCTTTGTACTTTCTTCTGCCTCTTGCAAATGTTATAAGGCCTGGCTCTAAAGGCTGGCTAGAGTACTATTGCTATCTCTCTTTAGTTCAGTTCAAGGTAATCAGTTTATGAAGCTGCTTAAAAAGCCTATTAGGCCTCACTACTGACAAAAAATGAAAAACCAGAAACCTAAGTCTGTCCTTTTAAAGATCTTTATTGACGCATTGGGAAAAGTAGTTTTTTTTCCCAGAGAGATTTTCAAAGAAGAAAAATGTGATGTGGTCAGTCATGCAAGCACTTGTAACCCATCCACAAAGCAGGTGCCTGTGCAACTCTGACTCATGACACGGACCCAGCTCAAGTTGAAGGGAATACGCTCATTCTCCATTCAAGTATCTTCTCACCACCTCTCTTCCCGCTGAATAATCAGGGAAGCGGGGCAGTGGTGGGCTAGAGACCCTGACTTTTGTCTCAATGCTGTAAGATAACAGAAGAATGCTTTGGCTATAGACGTAAAGGTCCCTCCCAATGTCTAGCTATCGGGGACTTTGTGACAGGTTCAAAATACCTATTATATTTTAGCTCATTTGGGAAAGAACAAAAATATTTCAAAAGTAAGTCTTTCAACTAAAATCTATGTTCTCATTTCTGTTCTTTTTATGGCAATGTTATTTGTAAAAATAGTTGTCATTTCATATGCTACATCTTTACCAACTTTTGCCTAACCTCTTATAAACAGTGTTGAATGTTTTTGTTCCCTGCACAGTTTAAGGAAAACCAAATTTGTCTAGTCCAGTACAAAGATCTTACTGGAAATCACCAGTAATTTTGATGTTATGTACTTTGTCCTACTTCTTAAATATTAGTACATGTTTTTCTATGTATGTGTACTTCACATAATATACTCTATACAAAGAGGATTTTTTTTAATGAATATTTCAGAGGAAATACCGTGCACATTTATGTGTAGTATCTTTTCTCATAAGAATGCTCTACTTTGTACATACTTTAATCTTACACGGGAAAGCTGCAGTTTCTTTACAAGTTCAAGTTTAATTTTTTTAAAAGCACTGTTTACTTTTATCAATGTTTTATCAGTGCTTTCCCGTATTTTCTAAAGAGTTTAGACTTCTAAAACTAAATATTTTTGAAGAATAGAAGGAAAAAAAATTCACATTTTATGAAAATTTATTGGGAAATGTTAACTATTAACAACTCAGTGCCTGGCCGGTGTGGCTCAGTGGTTGAGCATCCACCAATGAAGCAGGAGGTCACAGTTGATTGCCAGTCAGGGCACATGCCCAGTAGGTGGCATGCAGGAGGCAGCCAATCAGTGATTCTCTCCATTGATGTTTCTATTTCCCTCCCCTGCTCCCTTTCTGTCTGAAATCAATAATATATATATAAAAAAATAGTAAGTAACATCATCTAAAGGAGTAAGGTAAAAGTGATCCTGTAACTAAAAGGTTAAAGTGCAACAGCAAGGAAATTTGAGTTAAAAGTTTTCCCAAGTTAAAAAAGTAAGTCTAAAATTTAAGTTGTTCACACATATATAAACATTTACCCAACTGCCATATATCATCATAGTGTTAGCTTCATTTTGTTTTTACTAAGTTAATTTTCTTATGGAGTCCTCTGGAAGCGAATGAACCTCAAGTAGGGAATTTTTAAAAAACACTGATAAAAGTAAACAGTGCTTTTAAAAAAATTAAATTTGAACTTGTAAAGAAAATGCAGCTTTCCTGTATAAGAAGAAATTTTTCTATAGAAATATTTTTTAAAGAAATGAAGATTTTTGTAAATCTTTACTTTGTTTACAAATTCAAAGAGATTTGTTATGTAAAACCTTTAGCCCCAATGTTACATAACCAGTGTGGATGTAACATTAAAAATAGAATCTAAGAAGTCAGCCAAGTGTGTTGCCAGCTCTCATCCGTGTCAGTTATGGCCTGCAGTTGTTTTTTTTTTTTCTTAACAGAGCTCATGGTTTAGTTTTTGTTTTGCGTGAGACACACATACATCTTGATTTCAGAAGGATGAAAAGGTTAGCCTTTCTTGGCTAGGTCAGCAGTTTTAAACCTTGCATTCATGTTAGAATCACTTTAAAAGCTTTTAAAATTAATACCATACCCAGGCTCCACCCAGACCTATTAAATTATATAAAGATTGGACATTAATATTTTTTGGAAATTTTTCATGTGATTTTAATGTGCAGCCTGGATTGAGAACTTTTAGGCTAGAAAAAAAGATTTGTTTCCTAGGGCTTTTATCCAAGGAGGCTAACATTGAGTGTCTACCATGTGCTGGACACTGGTAGATATTTGTCTTTTTAACTTATACCAGCCCTGTAAGTGGATTCCTACCGTTGCCCTTATCTCTTTGTGGATAAAGAAAATAAGACAGATTATAAGTCTTCAGAACTCCAACTTTTGAACCTATCAATGCTATAATAGAGGGACAGTAGTAAATGAAAAATGTGAGCAAAAGACAAGCAAATTGCATATTAATAGAGGCTTGCAATAAATTTTATGAAGTTCAATGTCTATAATCTATTTCACTTATGCTTTTGAACTCCAAACATGATTCCTACAACAACAAAAAGTTCTTGCTTTGTTAAACTTGTAGGTAGTGTTCTGCATGGTTGAGAAACATGGTTCTTAACAAATTTATTTGCTATAGTTTAATCTCTGTTTGCTTTACAGACCTCATCTTTTCCATTCTTTCCTTTCTGTCCTCCTTCAGTCATACTGAGCCTTACATAGTTCTTGTTCAAATGACATGATGTACTTCCCATCTCTAGGCTTTTTACACATGCAAGTCTCAGTATAGCCTGCCATACCCCTAATCCAACTTTTCCCTGCCTGCTTTCAATTGACTAATTCCTGCTCACTTTTCACTATGCTCAAGAGTTATCCTAACTGAACAAATTTTATTAGTCTCCCCTTTTACCCTGGGTTGTGTCCAGCACATGGTAGACACTCAATGTTGTGTTTCTTGTTTTATCTAGTGGAGCTAAATTAGCCCTAGAGTAAAGGCTGATTGTTTACATCCAACAAAGAGTAAAGGCAGTCCTTGAAAGAATCAAACTCATTCGTAACTAACTTCATGGAGAACAACCTCCAACACTCAAAAGGAATACAATAAATGCAGCATTTAAGAAAGTAAAATTCACCATATCTAGCATCTGATAAAAAAGTATCAGAATTCAAAGGAGGAAAATATAACTCCTACCCAAGGGAAAAACCAATCAATAGAAACAGATTCAGGAAATTATGGAAAGGAAGGACAAACTAGCAGCTTATAGTACTATAAAGAAAAACATGAACACAATAAAGAAATGGAAAATCCAAGAAGCTCAACATCCTAGCAGAATAAACAAAACCATACCAAGGCACATCATAAGTTAATTAAAAACAATGATAGAGTAAAAATGGAGAGAAGAGATGAAGATGTACAAAGCCAGATATAAAACAGCCACATGGATTTAAAGTACAGAAGAGGGAATATAATGTAATAACTATATATGGTGCCAGGTGGGTAACAGACTTACTGGGGTGGTCACTTCCTAAGTTCTATGATGTCTAATTGCAATGTTGTATGCCTAAAACTAATGTCTGGCAAATGTAATTGGAAAAAAAAATGTTTTTAAGTGATAAAGAGAAACTTAAAAGCAACTAGAGAAAAAGAACATGTTACATATACAACAGAGTTCAATAAAGTATATACAGCCCTCAAGCCAACCTTTTTATTTGTAAACTAGAGGCCTAGTGCACAAAAATTTGTGCACTTGGGGGGTGTCCCTCAGCCCAGCCTGTGCCCTCTCACAGTCTGGGACCCCTCGGGGGATGACCACCTGCTGGTTTAGGCCTGCTCCCTGGGGGGATTGGGCCTAAGCTGCAAGTCAGACATCCCTCTGGCAGCCCGGGAGCTCTCGGGGGATGTCCACTTGCCAGCAGGGAGCAGCCCTAAACTGCAGTTGGACATCCTTAGCACTGCAGTTGGACATCACTGTACTGGCAGCCGTCAGCCTGGCTTGTGGCTGAGCAGAGCTCCCCCTGTGGGAGCACACTGATGACCAGGGGGCAGCTCCTGCATTGAGTATCTGCCCCTGGTGGTCAGTGTGTGTCATAGTGACCAGTCATTCCCAATTGTTCTGCTGTTAGGGTCAATTTGCATATTACCCTTTTATTATATAGGCTAGAGGCCTGGTGCATGGTTGGGGACTGGCTGGTTTGCCCTGAAGGGTGTCCTGGATCAGGGTGGGGATCCCACTGGGGTGCCTGGTCAACCTGAGGGGCTGATGGCTGTTTGCAGTCTGGCCACAGCCCCTTCAGGGTGGAGATCCCCGCTGGGGTGCCTGGCAAGCCTGGGTGAGGGGCTGAGGGCTGTTTGCAGGCTGGCCACAGCCCCTTCAGTGTGGGGGTCTCCACTGGGGTGCCTGGCCAGCCTGGGTGAGTGGCTGAGGGCCATTTTCGGGCTGGCTAAGCTCCCCAGCGGGGACCCTCACCCCATGAGGGTGTGGCCAGTCTGGGTGAGGGGCAGATGGCTGTTTGCAGGCTGGCCACAACCCCCAGCCACCCAAGCTCCCAGTGGAGGCTGGCTGAAAGCAGGTATCTGGGATTTATTTGTCTTCTATAATTGAAACTTTGTTGCCATGAGCGGAGGCCACAGCCGGCTCAGGGCAGGCAGGAAGCTTGGCTTCCTCCATCGCCCAGGCAACCAAGCCTCCTGCTTGCTCCAGCTCTGTGGCTGCCAGCCGCATGGCTGCCAGCCACCATCTTGGTTGGGTTAATTTGCATATAGTTGCTCTGATTGGCTGGTGGGTGTGGCTCAGGGCATAGTGAAGGTACAGTCAATTAGCATCTTTGTCTTTTATTAGTGTAGATACTCATTGGAACGCTGTCATACCTATTTGTTTACCTATTGTCTATGGCAGTTTTCACATTACAATGGTGAAGTTGAGTAGTTGTAACAGTCTCTATGGCCTGAAAAGCCAAAAATATTACTAGAGAACTTATCAATAAAGTTTGTAACCCCTGATATAGAGGAACAAGAAAGATGGCAGTCTTATTAGAAATTATGCAAGCTAGAAGGCAATGGAATGACATCTAAAAAAATGCAAGAAGAAAAACTGTCAACCTTTTTAATAGTCGCTGTATTATACCAGAGGAAGTGTTATTCAAAATGAAGGTTAGAAACTTTTAAACAAAAGCTAAGAAAAATTTTTCTTGAATACTTGCACTACATACTGTGTTACAAAAAATTCTTGGTTGAAGGGAAATTATACCAGATGGAAAGGGATCTACACAAAGAAATGAAGTGCTGGAAATGGATTTGGCACATGGCTCAATTTATAGAATATACAGGAAAGGAGGAAAGCTCAGCTTTGGAAAGCTCAAGACTCGCACTGTGGCGCTGGCTGGTGTTACTCAGTGGTTAGAGCGTCAGCCCATGGACAGAGGGGTCTCAGGTTTGATTCCGGTCAAGGGCACATGCCAGGTTGTGGGCTCAATCTCCAGTGGGGGGTGTGCAGGAGGCAGCCAATCAATGATTCTCTTTCATCATTGATGTTTTCAATCTCTCCCTCTCCCTTCCTCTCTCTCAAATCAATAAAAACATTTAAAAAAATAAAATAAGTAAAAAGACAATCCATACAATGAGCAAAAGAGGAGCAAGAACTTCGAAGGAACAAATTTCTGATACACATACAAAAAGATGCTGACCTTCATTAGTAAAGAAATGTATATAAAACCATAGTGGCACACCATTAAATGCTCATAAAATGAATAAACTTTAAAAGATGGACAGTATCAATCTTTTGATCAGGTTGTAGAACATAGGCTTTCATACTATTTTGGAAAACTGGCAGCTATCTTCTAAAACTGGACATATGTGTACTCTATCACCTAGTAGCTCACTACTAGGAATAGATCTTACAGAAATGTGTGCACAGAACACATTTTAAAATGTTCAAAGTATTATTCATAGTAGCCTAAAACTTGAAATAATCAAATTGTCTGTGAAGAGAATAGAGAGATTGTGATATATCCACATACTAAATTCCTATAGAGCATTGAAAATGAACTCCAGATATGCATCACAACATAGATGAATTTCACAAGCATAATACTGAAAACAAACCACACAAGGAATACATACTCATCAAACTATGTACCTATAATTTTTTACTCTTCTATCTTTTATACTTCAAAAAAATGTTCAAGTTTCATTGTAACTGGCAGTTCTTTTGAGACTAGTTTAGTAAAGTGTAAGACTAGAGGCAAGAAAGCAGTTAAGCCAAGAGAGTTATAGAAAATAGAGAGGGTGAAAATGAAATTATATATATATATACACATACACATACTGAGTGGCCAGATTATTATGACCACCTGACATTTGTAGGCAAATTAGCTATAATTTTGCGCTGAAGTTGCTAGAGGGCCAGACCATTATAAATAGGGAAGCAGGTTGTTTACCACGACAGTAGAAGTGATTTTTTTTTCTGAAGATATGGGTAAACAACGCGATTTAACAGCCTTTGAATGGGGGGGTGAGGGGGATTTCTTTTTAGGTTTAAATTAAAATGTCAGTTCCTCAGGTGTACTAGCCAGATTGTAAGTGGTCAGTGGTCTCATGTGACTCATGGCTACCTTCATGAACAGGACAACTCTAAATAATGGTGAACCTTTTAAAAATTTAAATACATATCTATTCCATAATTATGTAATGATTGAAAATGTTTAAGAAAAAAATCAGTCTCAATCATACTTAGAGAATGGACCATGTACAACTTCTGAAAGGAGAACTTATTAATGGCTTTTCCATTATTAAGGCAATAGAGCAATGGACTTGTTTTAATACTGCTCCCATTGACCACTCATTAAACAGTCTGTTCCTGGCTAGAAAAAGGAAAATAACTCATAATGTTTGCTTACCCTATTAGAACATCTTGTCTTCTTTTCATGTTTATTTTTATTTCTTGGGGTTAGGGTTATACTCTTGTCCTCTACTTCCTAGCACTGACCCTAGTTTATTTACAGACCATAACAACCTGAGACTAATATAATACTGAGTATCAACTGTAATTGAAAATTAGAAGGAAAACCAGACAATGACAGGGGTGGACATTTTTCAGGATGTCTGCCTTGTGGTATGTAATCTTGATACCAAACTCACAACGTTCCAGTAGAGAGCACTGCCGCCATTGAGTTTTGCCAGGATCCAAAGACTTGGCTAAGCCCAAGACTCATGTTTATAAATCCTACACAGGCTATTTTTTTTACAGCTTATATTTCCAGAGAACTGTATCAGTTTTTAGGTGTGAAGAACAGACTTGACCTTAATTTGGTTCTGTCTGAAGCAGTTTGTTTTCAAACATGGTTCAGAGTAAAAGAAGAAATATTGAAGTCTAGGTTAAAAATATGGAAAAGTAATTTTCTGTTGTAATTGAGCGTACAACTTTGTGTGTCTCTGCTGAATAATTTCTTGCCTTGAATAATTTCTACCCTCTTCGCTTTTAGGAATCACAGAAGCAATTGCATAATTAAATTAGCCAGAGACAAGTTTGTTTCTTTCCTCAAACATGGCTAAGATGACCACAAAACGAAAAGTAAAATAATGATGGTGATAATAATACAAAACTTGACTCTCAATCTTCACTGCCCTTCCCTAAATCCCAACAAAATAATAATAGAGAAAACATTTCAAGCAAACCTAAGAATCTTGCTTTGGGAAGTGATTGCCCAAAATGCTCTATTGTGTCTTCAGCAAGGATGCTGGCTGTCAATATAAATGGATCAGCAAGTGTCTGGAACATGATGAATATTTCACTATTCACCATGGCTAGACATGTGTAAGTGTATAAAATGTATAAAGGGCAAGTTTATGTTAAATACTAGAGATAAAACAATAGATTGGCTGCCATCTGACAAATAAGTTATCTTCCTGGATCTACCATTGACTCAGATCAGAATAAATGCCTTAAACAATCCATATCTTCATTTTCTAGGCAACCCAGTGTCAGTTAACACCTCTTACTGGAGGTTTGTTTTTGAGGAAGACTAATGAGAGAGTAGCAATGTTTTATAATAATCTTCATTAAAAAAAAAAGATGTATCTTGCTCTTTCGATTCCACATATAAGTAGAATACTATGGCATTTGTCTTTCTCTAACTGAATTATTTCACTGAGCATAACATCCTCTAGGTCCATCCTTGTTATTGCAAATGTTCAGATGTCATACTTTTTTTCTTTAAAAAAATTATATATATATATATATATATATATTAATAGACTTCAGAGAGGAAGGGAGAGATAGAGAATCATTGATCAGCTGCCTCCTGCATGCCCCCTATTGGGGGTCAAGTCTACAACCCAGACACGTACCAGAAATTGAACCATGATATCCTGGTTCATAGGTCGATGCTCAACACTGAGCAACACTGGCCAGGCAGATTTCATACTGTTTAATGGCCAAGTAGTATCCCGTTGTATATATGTACCATAGCTTGAAACAGACTCAAAGACAAAGAGAACAGACTGGTGGATGCCAGAGGGGAGAAGAGTTGGGGGGCTGGCAGAAAGGAGTGAAGGGGTTAAGAACTACAACTTGGTAGTTACAAAATAGTCGTGGGGATTTTAAGTAGCCGGGCACACTGTCAATAGTATTGCAATATCTATGTATGGTGCCAGTTTAGGTACTGGAAATATTAAGGGGAAAACTATGTAAAGTATATGATTGTCTAACCACTAAGCTGTATACCTAAAACTAATACCAAAAAAAAGGAATTAAATTACAGGCAAAAAAGAAAATAAATTGAAGGGCTCACCAAAAGTATTTTGTGCTAGTATAACATAGAAAACATTCATTTGTATGTCAACTTAGAACTAAAAAACCAGTATGTTAATCAATTACTAAAAATCACCTTATAAGAAATAAATCATTTTAAATCAAAAGAAGATGGTAAGCAAAGCCATCTTGCATTAAATGTAAAATGGTAAAAAAAAAAAAAAAAAAAAATTTAAATGTATGATTAGAGTTGGCAAGACTTCAGTGATAACCTCAAAGGCTCAGGTCAGTCAATGACTTACTTTCTCCATAAAAATTTAACAGAGCTGTTAACAAGAAGCCACCTGGCAAGTATACTCGAGCATTGCTTTAACCTTCATTTCCTTATCCCTTCCAGTCATCTTTAAGATAATTTTTAATTAAAAAACAAAGTGCCCCAAAAGTAGGCAACAGAAATATTGAAAAAATAAAGATCTGAATAATCACATAGAAGAGTGAATTGGTTTCTCCATCACTAGGAAAATCTCTAACAAGTAAAGGAGTGGTTTTAATGGTTGTCAAATAACTTTAAGCACTCATCATTCATGTACTAAGCTAATTGTAAACATTCCTCTCTGATACACCATTTCTAAGTAGAAAGCTTATTTTAAATTTTCACAATTTAAATAAAATGATTAAAGTGATTATTTTTGCCATTGCACATTCTCAAAAATAGTATATTTAACACAACTTTCAATAAAGGGTTGGGACAATTGTAAATTCTGTGTATTTGGAAATATGGCTGTCTGCAATTAGATTGAATTCTCTCTGAAGGAATGCCTTCTTCTTTGCATCCCAGTATCGACTGTAGCACTTGACGTTTAGTAGGTGCTGAATAGATGCACATGAAAGGGAGCCTGGAACCTCTGAATTCTGATCTTCTCAAAGGCTTGGTCATTCTCTTGTGGCCTGAAAGAGTACACTATCTCTAGGGGTTTAAATCTCACTGAAGAGAACACAAATACCCAAGTCTAACTGAAAGACCTCAATTGTGCAAAGAAGACCTTGCTCATATAACTTGCTAATGTACCATTCAGTGAGAATTTTCTCTCTCCTGCTGCCCTGTATAGAACTTATTTTTTTAGACTGGAAAATTTTAAATATATAAAAAGATAAGATGAATAATGAAGCCTATGTACCTATCACCCACTTTTTCTCTCCTGGGATTATTCTGAAGCGATCCTAGGCATCATTTTAACTTTAAATAATTCCAATTATATTAAAAATCCTAATAATTCTTATTAAAATAAAATTTAACCATAATAAAATGTTCACACCTAAAAATTTAACAATGATTTCTTAGCATCAGGAAACTCCAGTCACTATCCAGATGTCCCCATTGTCTTAGAATGCTTGGTTTTTTAGATTACTTAGAATGTTTTGTCTTAGAATATTTTTGTTTGAATCAGAATCCAATTAAGATCGATACACTGCAATTGATTTAGCTATGCCTCCTCAGACTTGGAAGGATTCCCTCCCCACCTCTTCCTCTTTTATTTCCCTTGCAAATTTTGCTGTTGTCATTGTTGAGTAAACCACTTTCCTGGTTCTATAGTTTCCCATTGAGAATATCCCTCTAAAGATTAAAATCAAATTATTGTTTCAAAGGCACTTAGAATACTTACTTACTATATGGTTATGCCTCTAACTTGATACAGAGTTAGAGTCATTTGTCTTTTTCTTAATATCTAATTTTAGGAATTGTTTTTAATTTAATTTTATAAATATGTAAAACATATACATAATCCAAAATCAAAACTATAAAACAAGGTATATTCAAAGAAGATAAACTTCTATCCCTTTCCGCATCCTACTCCCTCCCCACTAGTAACCATTTCGCTTAATTTTATAGTTAATCCTCCTATTGTTTTTTGAAGCAAATGGTATATATAGTCATATCCATCCCTTAGATAAATGGTAGCATACTACACATGATTCTATCCACTTTATGTTGTAAAAAGTATACCCTGGAGATCACACTATAGTAGTATAGATAGTCTTCTCCCTTTTAGAGTGAGAATCATCCAGTTGTGTAGATAGACAATGGTTCATTAGACTAGTCCTTCACTGATGGACTTGAGTTGTTTGCCTGCTAACCCCTTCTGAAGTGTTAACTGCTTGTGCTTATATGCATTGAGAGGATTCAGTTCTCCACTGCCTTACCACATAGCCCAGATGTAATGGTAGTTCTTTTGACTCCCATCATTCCTTCCTAGATGCCCTCTATATTGTAGCTTTCTCCTTTCTCTGTTTTGGGGAAGCTTTTACTTCCTCTCCTTTCTCCTACTCTCTCCTGTTCTCCTGCATCATCTGCACTTCACTCTGTGTGGGGACACAAGGTGCTCTGCAATATCTTTAACAACCTCATGTTTCTTCTTTCCAAAGGAGCTCTTTATTTTCCTTTGGAAACCTTACTATTTTGATAAAATAAGTGGACTTTTAGGCAGTCACCAGGGAGAAAAATGCCTCACAAAATAAAATCATTTCCTGGTTTCTGAGAACAATACATCATTAAGTATTGTCATTTCAAACAGTTCCAGCCTCAGCTGCCCAAGAGGTACTAAATGTACCCCCATGCCTCAAAGATCATTGACCATGCAACTATGGAAAGCATGGGGGATATCGGCATCCTCCGGGTCCTCCTTTAAAATTTATCTAACAACTGGGAAGAATTCTACAATTCACAAGCACAGATATAATTTTGTTTTTCAGAGAGATTGGCTTTATTGAAAGGTACAGCAGGACTATGAAACCCAGTGTTGAAGATTAGGGGGAAGAACAAAGAACTAAAAGGCAAGGAAAGGATTAGAATAGGAAGGGAGGCTATGCAAGACAAGTTATGACTACTTCAGAATCTCTCCCTATTAACCGTGGCTACCCTGGTCCCCCAAACACATATTCCAGACATCTCTGGACCTGCGCCCTCATTCATTCATCCATTCCCTCCTTCTCTATACAATTATTAGTATGTCCTTCACATTATGCTTCATTGGGATTTTATTACTCAACTATAACTCAGAGTTTTTTCATATTAAAACAAAAATAACTTTCTTTTTTATAGCTGCTTAATATTCTATTGTAAGCATGTATCTGCTCATGTGTTTGGGGTTTTACATGTGGAATTTTTTTGTTCATATCCTTTGTCCATTTTTTCTATTGAGTTCTTTATAAACTAGTCAGAACTCTATATTTATTAGGGACATAATCCTTTGACTTGATTTGAGTTTTGAATATTTTTTCTTAATTTAATCTTTTCATCTACATTTTTATTTTAATCATGGTATTTTTGTTATGCAGAAGTTGTTCTTTTTTTAATAGAGCAAAGAGTAACAGTATTTAGTAATGGCTTGTATATTTCGTGTTTCAGTTAACAATATCTGGTGAAGGAGAAATTTAATTGTGGTTTGAAAACAGTAAGTCTTGAGGAAAAGAAATATTTAAAAGACTGAAAAATACTGGCAGATTATGGAGAGTTCAGAAAGCACACCTTCAAAGCATTGCCATAATTAAAGTCTGGCAGAAGGGCCACGCCTATTCTTGTGACAGTTGAGGGCAGGGATAGAAACTGTCAAGAAATTAAAAGTGACAGTTTATTTTTTAATTGGTGTATAACACATATTATAAATTGAATAAAGTGCACACATTAAGTATGCAGCTCAATACATTTTCACATGCAAAGATTTCCTGTGTAACTACCACCCAGATCAAGATTCTGCAAATGCCAAGTTCTTGGTCACCTTGAAAATGGAGGGGAAAAGGATGTTTAGTTCTGAGGGTTAAAGAAATATACCTGCCCTAGCTGATTTTCTCAGTGGTTAGAGCGCTGGCCCTTGGACTGAAGGGTCCTAGGTTTGATTCCGGTCAAGGGCACATATGTTGGTTGCAGGCTTGATCCCCATGGCACAGGGCACATGTGGGAGGCAACCAATTGGTGTGTCTTTCTCACATCGATGTTTCTCTCTTTCTGTATCTCTGTCTCTTCCTCTCCCTTACACTCTCTCTAAAAATCAATGGGAAAATGTTCTTGGGTAAGGATTAACAGTAACAACAACAAAAATATGTCCTTAGTACTTGTATGCATGCATATAAGCATAACCAATGGACACAAGACACTGGGGGGTAGGGGAGGCTAGGGGACTGTCTAGGGCGGGGGGGTAAAATGGACACATATGTAATACCCTTTGTAATACTTTAAGCAATAAATTTAAAAAAAGAAAAGAAAAAAAATATGTCCTTAGTGCAGTAGAGTGGGAGGAGTAAATGGAATGAAGAGCGATGGACAAGAGCAAAACAAATACTGTTGGAGATAGCCCACTTCAGTCTGTTCAAAGGGCATGAAGATCCATCCTTCCGGAATTCTCATTCTTGTTAGAATTTATTCACATGGAAGAAAGAAAAACAAGGCTATCGAGCACCCAAAAGACAGGACAAGATGACTGAGATGTCATCTCAAGCCCATGTCTTAGTAAACAAAAGAAGTAGATTTAGGTGAGGCTTCTACGTTAGAGATGATGTGGATTGAAGAAATGGTATCGAGCTGGCATTTATTCTTTTTTTCTTACTTTTTTTTTTTCTCCTGAGAGCTGGAGCCCCAAGGGGAAGGCATTCTCTACAGCTTCTGCAGATGTGGACTCTTTCTGCAATATGGGAAGGGCTGCCCTGGTTCAGCACTTTTATAACTGCATGGATGAAGTTCCTCTTCTTGGAGTGCATTAAACAAGCCTTTTAGCCCTCACAGTAAGCCATGTACTCCAACTTAGTCTTTATTAATAATGAAGTTGAATTGAATCTCCCATCAACCTTACTCCTTGTCTTATTCCCCAGCTTATTCAGAAACTGGATGGCAAAGAGGGGCTCTATTGACTGGGATTCCAATACCATCTACTTACAACTATTTGGTATTTTAGTTCAAAACAATATGCTTATATTTTTATTCTTTAGTGTGTCAGCTTTTGGAGTAATTTGTTGATATTCATAAGTAATATGGGTTCTAGCTCACAAGCTCCTTCCCTCCAAGAACTTAAAATGTGTTTTTTTGGGGTGTGTGTGTTTTTTAGCTTTACTATTATAATCTTTGTAACTTGAAAGAACTGTGTTTTCTATTTCTTAACCCATCTACTTTAGATAGTATTGCTCAACTCTCCAATTTACAAAATGAGTAATTAGTTTCCTACATCTTTTTTAAATCCTTACCCGAGAATATTTTTACTGATTGTTTTAGAGAGAGGGAGAGGAAGAGAGGGAGAGAGAAAAGCAAGAGAAAAACGTCAATCAGCGACTATTTGTCATATTCACCTCAACCAGGGATAGAACCTGCAACTTAGGTATGTGCCATGACTGGGAATCAAACCCGAAACTTTTCTGTTGACGGGATCATGCTCCAAACACCTGAGCCACCTAGCCAAGGCAGTTCCTTACATTTTGCTCCAACTCTCCTCCTACACCATCTTTCAGCTTATCATCTCTACCTTTTATTTTTACCTATTTAAATGTATACTAATTTTATTTCATGTAGATTTACATACATGCAATCCTATAATTAAGTGTTGTAAACTACTTAAGAGCTGAATTATGAAAACTGAAAAGCAATTATAAATATTTAAAATATGATTAAGGAAATGCTATTCTTAGCAGAACAAATGATGTGATTGGACCCACCAAGAATGCAACATAATCTTATATCAATAAACCTGTGCTGCATGAAGGAACCTTTTCCAATGTCAGGGTCAAATGGATATTCTTTCCTTACAGTCTATCAACCACTTAGTATCATGTCACATTTTATGTTTGCTTGGTATTTAGACAATGGATTTTATACAGGTTGTTTTCCCCTATTGTCTTAGTCTGCTCAGGCTTCCCATGACAAAATACCACAGACTAGGTGGTTTAACAGACATTTATTTTTCTCACAGTCTAGAAGTCCAAGATCAAGGTGTCAGCAGAGTTGGTTTCTGGTTAGCCCTCTCTTCCTAGACTGTAGATGGCCACTTTCCCACTGTGTCCTCACATGGCCTTTCCTCGATGCATGGTTAAAGGAAGGAAAATCTCACCAGTGATCTTCCTTATAAGGACACAAGTCCTCTGCAATTAGTGTCCCACTTTTATGATCTCATTTAACCTTAATTACCACCCTAAAGACCCCATTTCCAAGTACAATCACATCGGAGGTTAGGGTTTTAACATATGAATTTTGGAAGGATATGATACCCATGTTTGTTCAAAATCTACACATTTAGTAAATATCAGAATAGTTATTCTCCTATGTTCATAAATTTAAAAAGCATCATGTATCAAGTGTCTAAAAACTAACCTGAGGATGCCCCAAAGCTAAACCATGAACTTTTCTGCTCTGCTAAATATGCAATAAATTGTAAAACTCCCAGGCCAATTAATCTCGTTTTCAGAGAAAAGTCAAATTTTATCTACTTTCTACAGCTATTAGATTATTGAGGACTGGGCAGTTGTTCCTAAAGGCATTGAAGACTATTCCCTGTGCCCTGCCCTCCTCTT
Source organism: Myotis nattereri (assembly GCF_964212035.1). Taxonomy (NCBI): domain Eukaryota; kingdom Metazoa; phylum Chordata; class Mammalia; order Chiroptera; family Vespertilionidae; genus Myotis; species Myotis nattereri. Next base: position 59,641,678 of record NC_138080.1, on the reverse strand, counting down.
TCCACCACTCCTATATCCTATTGAGTAATAGGTATTTTGACTTACATCCAGGAACAAAGAGGTGATGACTCAGATCTCTCTTCATAAGACCATAAAGTGAAAGGCATCTTAGATGATATCCACTTGTCTAAAGTTTCTCATTTTATACCTGAGAAAACTGAAAACTTAGACAATCTGGATGATGTTTTACGCCCAAACTACACAGCAGAGCATATTAGAACCTAAGACTTCTGACATTTTGTTCTGTGTCCTGTCCATGATACCATGATGCTTTTCAATTACTCTCAATGAGCAGAAAGACTCTGGAATTCAGGGAAGCTGCCTAATTGTTTTAACCCTAAGTAAGAACTGTAAATCGTGTCTATTCCAAAGTTTAATATCTAATTACTGTCAAGAGCTGAATTGGAAAAAGCTGAGTTGCCAGGTGTTGAGGTGGTCAATTAAGATAACAAGTCAAACTGAAACTAACAACTAAACCTTTATTCATTCACCAAGATAGTAGTATAATCAAGAGGCAGAACAGGAAAAAACACTGGCTCCCTTAGTGTACCATCCCCCCGCTCCGACTCCCCCCCCCCACACACACACACAATCAGCTTTTAGGCAAAGGTCAGATCTGTCAGTGCAGATGGGGGATTGTCTCACTGGTGAGGAAAACCTGGGATGGGGGGATGGAAATAAGGAGTGGAAAAGAACTGAACACTGGGAGTGTAGAGTGTCTTGAAGGCCCTTTATAAGAAGGCCTCTGAATGGAGAAAATTGGCCTAGGAATGTAGATATGTATAAAGGCATGGCCAGTCTGTGTGGGGCTAAGTCTTTGACTATAACTCCCTCCAGACTGTACTCCAAGTTCCCCAAGAGGCCTGCCAGATAAAGTGTAGTAATTGCCTATGGTCAGCCTTGAAAGATTGCACATAGGCTTTTTGCCTGGAGCCAGACTCCTCAATTACATACATAACAGCACCTTTTCACGTCCCTAGACCTGTTTATAAATAGTCTATAACTCCCTAGAGATGACTGCTGCTTAAGGTATATTTTGATTATCATATTTCACTACAGCCTGAATTAAGTTAATTAACACCAAATAATGTCCAGTTAGAGCATCTTTGTTGTCTACACCAAAGATGCTAAAATTGGACATTATTATGCATTTATTATGAGTGTTCTTCTGTGTTCAGATATAGAGCTGGGCACTTTGCAAGACCTCACTCAATACATGCTTATGTTTCTTTGGTTGGTTACTATAAAGTTCTGAACATAATTCATGGTCCATTACATTTTCTTTGCCTGCACTATATGGCTTTTAAATTTACTTCCTAATTTTGTTGCCCCATTCATTGTATATGGTTTTAATTATAATCTCAAATCTTTCTTGGTACAAGTAATCTTAGTCGAAATAAAGAAAATAAGATATTAAATATATGTCAACTGGCATATAAACAGTTGTGGTTGCTTCCTGAGGAATTTCATCCTAAGAAAAGATATATGAAACCCTCCTTCCCTATTCCCGCCTCCAAACCCCACCTCTTCCCTGGCCTCAACACATTTGCTAAACTTGAACAGAAAATATCTGGAGAAAAATAGAGGAAATTCACAGCCTGAACCAAGCCAAAGCATGTTTCCACCCATGTGGCAGGACTTCTCAAAACTTGCTAAAGCAAAATTTGGTCTATAAATGTGTATTTTAAAGGGTTGGATATTGAAAGTGGAAAGGAAATTGAACTGCAGAGAGAGATTGAAGTATGGTGTGAAATTTCAATAATTATGCCCATTAACTGAAAAAATATTTGCTTAGGATTTCTTTCCAGTACTGCCCTGGCTTAGCCAACAGAACAGGAATGTGCTGGCCAAGGGCGCCCTAATGACCTTTTACCTACCACATTTTCAAAGTTGAAGCATCTCCAGCTATGCCTTCCTATGTTAGGTGTATTTACATACTTTCCTCTATTTAAATAAATAACACACAGAATGTGAATAGATGGATTAAAGTGGAAACATGTTATAAAAGAGAGAGCAAGCATGAAGCCTCATCTTTCTGCTTCTCCCCAGCTCTGCCTCAGGCTTTGTTTTAAAAACTTGTTTATCATTATTATTCTTACTTGATATAACAGCAAAATTAATATTTCTATTGGTGTTCTGTCCTATGATATTTATGTTTGAGGGTTTTTTTGAATACTTAAATAGGCTTGGATAGAAAAGATAAAATTAGCTCTTATGTCCTAATTTTTGTTGATTTAAAAATTTCATAGGTACAGTGGGGCCTTGACTTACGAGTGTCCCGACTAACCAGTTTTTTGAGATACCAGCTGTCTCTCGGCTGATTTTTTGCATTGAGTTGATAGAGTAATTTGAGTTAAAGAGCTCCTTAACGAGCTCGGTCTCAGAACAAATTAAACTCGTAAGTCAAGGCCCCACTGTATTATTTAAAAGCAGGCCTCCACTATTTCTTTCCTTGTATTTTTTTTTTATGACTGACTTAAAAGTCTTCCCCACTACCTTTCTCTTTTATTCTCTGCGCATTTCCTTTACAATTCTTTGATCATCTATCTAGCTAAGTCTGCTTCTATATTCAGGCAGCCAACAGTATACACTAGCCGTGGGCAAACTACGGCCCGTTTGAAATGAATAAAACTAAAAAAAAAAGACCATACCCTTTTATGTAATGATGTTTACTTTGAATTTATATTAGTTCACGCAAACACTCCATCCATGCTTTTGTTCCGGCCCTCCGGTCCAGTTTAAGAACCCATTGTGGCCCTCGAGTCAAAAAGTTTGCCCACCCCTGAACTAGCCCCTTTTTCCATTAGAAAGCCATGGCTAGCCTTTTTAATTAACAAAGGGCCAGTTTTTTACCGGGCTACTTAGATTTTATAATGAATATATTTCAGTAATTCTTGAGATTCAAATCCAATTATTATTTTAAGGCATTTACTTTGGCAAATTTTTGTAACAGAGAAAATTTTACCGAATTTTCTTTTGGAGATCTTAAAGTTAACTTTGGAACAGACTTCATTAACATTTCAAAAATCACTTTATTATGGAAAAATACCAATCTTGTTGCTAGAACCAGCCTGCATTTCTCCCCTGGGTCAAATTCGCCATTTTTCTTAGGAAATAATCAGTCTTGGGTTTTATTCTGTACATTTGTAAAGAGACTCCAGCTCAAAAGTCTATCTAAAGATCAGAAAATCTATCAGAAAACCAAGATGGCGGCATAGGTAAACACCGGAGATTGCTGCCTCACACAACCACTTCAAAAATACAACTAAAAGATGAAACATCATCCAGAACCACAGGAAGGCTGGCTGAGTGGAAATTCCACAACTAGAGGAAAGAGAAAAGCACACCAAGACTCAGAGGAAGTGCGGTGCGGAAGTAAAATATAAAGGTGTGGAGGTACATGCAGAGAGGGCTGGTGGCTGAGGACACGATTGTCTTTTTCAGTCAGGAGGGAGTCTCAAGCTCTGAGCTCCAGTTCCGGGTGAGACTCTGGGGACCCAGACTCATACGGCAGAAACGGGACTGTCTGGCATTGGTCGGAACTCGAGGGCAGCTTTCTCTCGGAGGCGCTAACAACGATTGCCGGGGCCTCTGAGGGCAGGACTGAGAGAAGCCATACTGCTCACTCTGTCTTCCCTGTTGATCCCCTGGGACCCCGCCCCACCCAAGCCATGCACGGAGGCTTTTGCATGTGAAAGGCCCAGTCCTTTGTAATCTGAAAATTACTTAACAAACTGCAGCTGGCCCAAGGCCCCAGGGCAACTTGCATTGCTTTACAGCTGGCTTCTGCTGGGTAGCCTCAGGCAGAGGCTAGATTAGCACCTTCTTAGGTCCAAGAGCCAGCGTACCCAGTGATCAGAGTGGGACCATCCATAAGGGACACACTCAGGGGTCAGACTCAGTGAGCACCAAAGCCCCATTGAAGCAAGTCTTGCCCCATAAGGGTGTCTTCAGCACAGAAGTTCTCCCACCGTAGACACAGCTGATTCTCACAGCCAATTGACCTGGAGGTCAAATCCTCCCAGTGTTACCTACAACAATCAAGGCTTACCTACAACAAGACTGTGCACAAAGCCCACAAGGGGGTGCACCAAGAATGTCTACCTCAGGTAATTGGGGAGGCTGAGCCACTGGGCCCTATAGGACACTTAGCACAGAAAGCCACTCTATCGACACAGCGAAGCACAAAAAATGCCAAGACAAAGAAACAGGACACAAATGACAGAAATGGAGGAAAGCAAACTACTGGATATAGAGTTCAAAACCACACTTTTAAGGTTTTTTCAAGGACTTTCTAGAAACCGCCGATAAACTTAATGAGACCCTCAAGAAATCTAGTGAGACCCTCGATGTTGTGATAAAGGACCAACTAGAAATTAAGCATACACTGGCTGAAATAAAGAATATTATACAGACACCCAACAGGAGACCAGAGGATCGCAAGAATCAAGTCAACGATTTGAAATACGAAGAAACAAAAAACACCCAACCGGAATAGCAAAAAGAAAAAAGAATCCAAAAATATGAAGATAGTGTGAGGAGCCTCTGGGACAGCTTCAAGCATACCAACATCAGAATTATAGGGGTGCCAGAAGATGAGAGAGAGCAAGATATTGAAAACCTATTTGAAGAAATAATGACAGAAAACTTCCCCTACCTGGTGAAAGAAATAGACTTACAAGTCCAGGAAGCGCAGAGAACCCCAAACAAAAGGAATCCAAAGAGGACCACACCAAGACACGTCATAATTAAAATGCCAAGAGCAAAAGACAAAGAGAGAATCTTAAAAGCAGCAAGAGAAAGACAGTCAATTACCTACAAGGGAGTACCCATACGACTGTCAGCTGATTTCTCAACAGAAACTTTGCAGGCCAGAAGGGAGTGGCAAGAAATATTCAAAGTGATGAATGCCAAGAACCTACAACCAAGATTACTTTATCCAGCAAAGCTATCATTCAGAATTGAAGGTCAGATAAAGAGCTTCACAGATAAGGAAAAGCTAAAGGGGTTCATCACCACTAAACCAGTATTATATGAAATGCTGAAAGGTATCTTTTAAGAAGAGGAAGAAGAAGAAAAAGGTAAAGATACAAATTATGAACAAGAAATACACATCCATCAACAAGTGAATCTAAAAATCAAGTGAATAAATAATCTGATGATCAGAATAAACTGGTGATTATAATAGAATCAGGGACATAGAAAGGGAGTGGACTGACTATTCTTGGGGGGGAAAGGGGTTTGGGGGATGTGGGAAGAGACTGGACAAAAATCGTGCACCTATGAATGAGGACAGTGGGGGTGGGGTGAGGGCAGAGGGTGGGAGGGGAACTGGGTGGAGGGGAGCTATGGGGGGAAAAAAGAGGAACAACTGTAATAATCTGAACAATAAAGATTTAATTAAAAAAAACAAAACAACTCTATCTAAATGTCCAAAAACAGCACAGTTGTGCACATTAGTTTTTAAGCCAGCTTTTCTCTTTACACGTGCACAGAAATCCCAGATGCATTTTTAAATTTTGTAAAACTTTTCAATTACGAGAAGGAGACTTTAAATTAGGATACTTGGGGAGAGGGCATCCATATTGGATCACCATGTGCTCCCTTCTTCCCTTCCCCACATCCTGATTTAGGGGAAGTTTCAGCAAATGACTCAAATGACGTATTTTTCCCAAAGTCATGCTTAATAGAAAGACATTTTAAATTTTTTTCCTATTTCGCTTTCCAAAGTTATAGCTAGCACCCAAGGTTAGCTTAGAGCCAAAATTTGGTTATCATAAGATGTTCTCCGGTAAGTTTTAAATAAAGTTAGTCTTTTTGCGGGCGAGCCGATAGCTCTGCCCTCTCCTGCCACTTTTGAATCTCTCCGCACCAGAGGCGGATTCGGCAGCAGGGTTTCATTTCTTATTAAAGATTTCAGATTCCAAATACAAATTAAGATTTTAATTTGGACAAGAAACCACATTGAGGTGACCATGGCACTCTTTTTTTCAGCCTGATTTAAAAGACAACTAGGCTTCCCCAAAGTGCAACTCTCCTCCTCTTTAAAGAAATTAAATAACAACAAAGAGACACAAAAACATCAACACTTTTATATAGGCTCACAGAACACACTAAAAGTTTACACCAGAGAATGTCCAGCATTAAAAACTACCAAAGCAGTGTCTTTTGTCCCTGGTTAGGGAACTTCCCCTCTCTAGAATTTCAGTATATTCCCAATGGACTATTCAAACAAACAAACAAACAATGGGCTAAGGGAAAAACAGGGTGTAGACAATAATTAACTTCAGAATAGTTCTGAGACAGTCTCTAAAATTTTATTAATTTCCATCTTATTAGAAGAAATTTTTCTATGCTTTTCTCTAGAAGCTTCTAATTTCCAAATTAAGATATGCTTCTCATGTGTTCATTCAGTTTAATTTCAGACCCGGCATTTTCTAATTTCTGCATGCAAAATATTAACATAGGTACCCCAAACAAACTGCATTTTAGCCATTTCTCAGTTAATATTTTCTAGTTAAATCTTCCCATTTCTGTAAAGTACTTGCAAGTAAAGGCTTCCTATCAGGTGTATTAAATGAGGGCTGGGGTCTCGGGAGCTTCTGGCCTTGGAGGCACAATTTCCCATGTTAATTTTAATTTTTTTATTTTGGATATCTGTAGTCTGAGCAAACTTTCTAGACATGTTATGCAGTGGGTCAAATGTGGCCTCAGTTTCTCTCCCGGCTGTCTAAAACCACAGAAAAGGTTTAGGGCCCAGGCAGACCAAGCCTTAAGGTGCCCCCCTAGATAAGCCATTTAGTTCATTACAGTTGCATCGGGACTTCCCTATGGGGCTCCAGCATTTCTGAAAGCTCCACAAAAATTCTTAATCACCTAAGAACACCCCAGAATCGAACTATTCTAAAAATAAATGTTGCCCCTTTATCTTTGGAGCTGAATGAGTTCAGTTCATTCATACAGCGAAGGTTTTCTTTTTTGCTCAGACTCTCAGAAAGCAATTCTAAGTATATAGCCGAAATCAAATCCAGCCACCTATTTTTTCCTCCAGTCCTGCCTTAACCTGGGTTCTGCTGTGAACCCTTAACCTGGGGTCTTATCAACCCTGGTTCCACCTCGAGGATTTTAAAACAGCTCAAATAAAGTCCAACCTTCGACCAAAGGAAGGGAAGTTTCTGGATCCAAGAGACAACTCACCCACGTTCACCCAATGGGCAGAGAACCAGCGGGCTCAATGGGCCCTTTGCTGGATCCTAGCACCGAGTCAAAGTCCAAGGGATAGTCCTGGGTGAGCCTCTTTAGAATCCTGCCGACTACGCCAATTAATGTTAACATGAAAAAACCATTGAAACCTGTAAATTTTTGTGAGTTTATTTGAGCCAAACTGTCGACATATGCCAGGAAGCAGAACCTCAATGAATTGAGATAATGCTCCGCAGAACGGTGGGGTTACATTTGTATTTATACATTTCAGTCAAAGGAGGAACATAGATGGGTTACATGAAATTCATTGGCGATAGGTTAAGGAGGAGGGATAAGCAAAGGAGGGAAACCCCTGGGATTGGATAAAAAGTAAAATGATGGACACATACTTAGGTGGGTGCAGGAACAATTAACATGGTGATGAAGGAATTTGTGGTATCTGTCCTTGGTGCCCAGCACATTAGGTTGTGCCCCAGGGGCTCCAGATAAAGGGAAGTCACAAGTTACCCAGACATTTCAAGGGTGTGTTATCATAGATGCAAAAAGACAGATAGGCTCAGTTAAGGTAAAGGTTGACCTTGTCAGTGAAGACACTGGCCTAGGACGTAACTGCCCACCACAACTGCTTTTAGTTAAAGTTTAATTTCAGACCATCCTTTGTGGTTACTTTAGGTCTCCTAGTTTGCAAGACTGCCATGCAGGCCGCCCCTGAGCCTGTCAGGTCAGCATGTGGCCCCTTTCGTCCACACTTCTTTTTCAGTGCAAACTGTCACCAGCAGCAAAGAGATGCCATTGGAGATAAGCCCTGGAAAGAAGATATGGACAGGGCCTCGTTTGTGACCAGGTGCAGCTTCTATTTAACATGGATGCCTTCAACCAGTAGGGAAGTTGGCAAAGAATTGCCAGCCATCTCAGATATTCTCCAACACCAGGCCACTGTTAGCACTGAGGAACCACACAGTAGCAGTGAGATTTCCCATGAATATCCCGATGGAAAAAGTCATTGCCAATGTGTTGAATGTGAAAAACCTGCCAACAGCAACCAGAAAGTTTTTCATTATCTGGATGTCTCCTCTGGAGAAGTAAATAATGAGTGTAACAAATGTGGGAAATGTTTCACACGAAAGTTTAACTTCCTTCAGCACCAGAGAGTTCACATTGGAGAAAAAGCCCTTTGAGTGTAGTAATTGTGGGCAGTCCTTTAGGCAGTGGTCTACACTCAGTCAACATCAGAGAGATCACACGGGAGAAAATCCCTAGGAGAGTAGTGATTGCCAGAAGTCATTCAGGGAAAACTCTACTCTCATTGAACTTCAGAGGGTTCACACTGGAGAAAAACCTTACCAGTGTAGTGAAATCGGGAAACCTTTTAGCCAGACACCTGAGACTTCACTCTGGAGAAGAGCCTTAAATGTGTACAGAATATTTTATTTTTCTGCATCAGAATAACAGTAGTGAAGGAGACTCTTTGACACCTATTTACCAAAATATAAACTCCTTTTAACGGAACACACACTCTGCTAGACTCCTCATAGGTTTCAGAATCAAGTGGGGCTTTAAGGAGCTGCATTGCACTTGCTAACCTGCTCGAGCCTACTACCCGATTGATGTCACTGTGAGTACTTGTGGCTGAAGTGATTCCGCCTCTACCACCTGGGAAAAAAAAGAAAAGAGTAAGAGCTCTTCTACGAAAAGCAAATCACAATACAGGTCTGAGATGAAACAGGAGTGGAACACACAAATTAGGATGAGCAGTTTGGATAGCATGAGAGAAAAAAGATGACTCTTGTTTTAATCATTTGAGGTTTGATGAGTAGTAACTAAAACTCATATCAAAATCTACACTTTTGCCCTTAAAATCTTTTCTACTTGGTTCTATAAATTGTATCAGTCAGAGTTTGGCCAAGGAAACAGAAAGCACTCTAGGTATTTCAAGTAGGAAGGGATTTGATACTGACAATCACAGCTCTTTTACAAAACCACCGTAAGAGGAGAATAAAGGGAAGGGAAGTTCCTCACAGCACTCAGGAAATCAGGACATTCTCCTTCCGACAGCACTAACATAGGTGATTTCCAGAACACCTAGAAACTTCAGTTAAGCCCCATGTCTAACCTTTCCCAAAGCTCTCACTGTTGTCCATATTCCTGAGTCAACTATAGCTTCTTGTTCTCTCTCTTTCCTTCTGTTCTGTTCTGAAATCTCAATGAGGCCTTAGCCAGTTTGGCTCAGTGGATAGAGTGTTGACCTGCAGACCAAAGGGTCCTGGGTTTGATTCCGGTCAAGGGCACTACCTTGATTGCAGGCTCCTCCTTGGCCCAGGCTCATGCAGAAGGCAACCAATTGATGTGTTTCTCTCACATCAATGTTTCTCTCACATCAATGTTTCTCTCTGTCTTTCTCTCTCTCTGTTCCACTCTCCCTAAAAATCAATGGAAAAATATCCACAGGTGAAGATTAACAAAAAACAAAAAAAAAATCTCAAGGAGTGACTCCCATTCGTGGATCCTAAACTAGAAACCTGGTGACAAAGCAGTTTGGGAAATATAGTTTTCAGACTTCCAGACCTACAAGACTGGGAGAAATAGATGCTAATTAGAATGTTGCTGAGATCCCAACCAGAAATACAGCACAAAGATTTAAATCTATAATCAAATGTAAGTGGTTTTCATTCATCCTGTGAACTTAGTCATTCTTCTTTTGTAGTTTTATTGTTGTTGTTTTTCTAGAAATCTCAAGTTCAAGAATACCTCTAGATACCATAACAGAAAAATATGTGGACTGAATAGACTTCATTGACTACTTGCTCTGTTGCCCCAGAAGGAACAAAACATGGTAAGCTGCTTGCCCATGGACTGCTTAGAGAATGATGTTTTAATAAAGTTTTATTTCCTGCAGGCTGTGTAATTTGATGCACTGGAAGGGCATAACAACCTGGGGAGATGCTCTCAGGCAAAGTTTTGCAGAGGAAGGTTGAAACTTTAGTATTAATCCTCTGAACAGACAAGAAAGCACTGCATATTCAAGTCAACAGAAGCAGCACGTGATAAGCCTCTACTAGAATTTACAGAAAGAGGAAATGTGTTCTCCTGACTACCTGGCCTGTTTTCTCGTATTCACTCAAGAGACTTTCATTACAAATCCTTTTCAGGTTTGTGATATCTGTTGGTATGTGTGTGGGGGGAGCATACTCTAGAAGTCAGGCTAAAGAGAAAACAAAGAATGCAATAAAATACTCACATTCCTCTCATTTAAAACCACACAAAACAAAGAAATTGTCTCTATCAGCCCCCCCAACTTGAGCTCCCCGTGGAGGCCCCCTGGGCAGCATAAGGAAGAATAAGCACAGATCACCCACCTTTCCTCCGGCTCTGGCCACTCCCTGTTCTCAGTTCATCTCTCCCGGGCCAGAGCTTTCCCGACCACCCAGGCTGTGAACAGTGCTCTACTCAGAAGGGAATGCCTCTGGGAATGGGATTATAGCCTCCTAAATGGAGAGAAGCGCCCTGCCCTGCCCTCCCTCTTCTGGCTGCCCCCCCCCCCCCCCGCCCTCCCCCCCGCCCCCTCCCGCCTTGGGTTAGGGAGTGCTAAAAAACATGGCCAAGTATCAGGTTTCTATTTTGATCTGTAAACTAAGAAAAACACTCTTTTATCTTTCTCCAGTCCCTAGAGAGTTTTTCTCCTAAAAGTGCAGTGGAAGTTCAGGCTCCACAAAGCCACCTAGGAAGATGACCTATGGCCAGTCAAGGTCCACACTCCTTCTCTCCGGTAGACTTACCAAGGTCTTAGCCAAAAGCAACATGGCAAAAATTGTGCAAGGAGAATAGGAAAGGGGTGAGAAAGTGTATTAAGATTTCCAAGTTACTATTTTCCCACTGGGTCCCATTACTCAACGTGGATAAAGATAAAGCGCTTGGAGAATAAAAACACATTGAAGACTAGCCAATATGTTAGGATCCTTTTTACAAGAGAGAGAAGGAGGGTAGAAGCAGGGGATTTTAATTTTTCTTTAAGGGAAATAAAATCTCTAATATGAAGAAGCCTGGATTTAGGGTTGCAAAAACTTTCATACACATTAATAGCATACAGAATAGATTGAAAATAAGTGGATACTATTTCTCTTTTTAATGTATTCACTCTCCTTCAGCCTGATGGGTGGTGCGCTTCAATGTATGCTTTTCCTGACTGTGTAGTGTAGAAGGCAATTAAGGAAGGATCATCACTAGACTAATCCCTTCCTCATATTAATCCTCTATAATAACGAATAATCAGTCATAGGGAAAAGAAGATTAAAATTAAAAGGTTTAATCAAACCCTAAAACTACTAAGTTGAATAAACATAACTGCAGTTGTGTGATTACAGAAATAGCTTTACATGAAACTAATAGATAAAGAACGTGTTTCAAAGACTTCCTAATGCTCAATCAGCTCATCTTGCAAAAGTTTTAATTAAAAGTCTATCATGGAAAAAAGAAAAAAAAAAGTCTAGCATGCAGCCCTAGTCTGTGTGGCTCAGTTGGTTGGAGCATCATCCATACACCAAAAGGTGGTAGCGGGTTCGATTCCTGAACAGGGCACATACCTGGGTTGCAGGTTTAGTCCCTGGTTGAAGCACATGTAAAGGCAACCGATTGATGTTTTTCCCTCACCTCCCCCCCCCCCCTCTCTCTCTCTTTCTCTCTCTTTCTCTCAAATTAGGAAACATCCTCAGGTGAAGATTAAAAAAAAAAAGCCTATCATGCCCCATGGCTAAACATATTAGCACAAATCCACAAACTGGAAAAATATATATGAGGCCAAACAACTACTGGATTGTTTTGAATAAGAATCAGGCCCAAATTCTAAATGAAAAGTATTATTTCTATATCTTTTTAACTCACTTGTACTCCCTGTCACCAGATTTACCATCATAGAGGCCTAGATAAAACTATAAATCCTAGAAAAGTTATAAGGCTGATAAAAATTCCAGCAGGTGTATTTTTGAAACCTAAATTTTATAAGCTCCTCTCTAAAACAATGTCACCCTTCCCAGAATGCATCTCACTGAAGAATTCCAAAGCAGCTGTTTTTTCCTGGGACAGTGTCGTACAAGGCTCCCTAGTAAAAGCCTTTCCTAGTGTACTAGATGCATTCCTGAAATGTTGAATCATTACCATCAAAACAAAACTCAACAATCAGTGATGTTTTTATTCTGTATTCCCCCAACTCCTTTCATTCTTGACAATAATTTCATGATTATCCCCAGCTTTGATTTCTTAGAGTTTTATTTCAGAGGTACAATTAGAATTTTATGAGGGATGATTCTTCACTGTTCAGAACAGTCTACAACATTGTAGGAAATTAAGATGCCTAGTCCTTGCTCACTAAATTTAGTAACACCTCCCAGTCATTCTAACATCACAAATTCTCCCCCACATTTTCAAATGACTACAAGGAGGTGATACTCATGTGGTTAAGAACTGCTATACCTCGCCCAGCCGGCATGAGTCAGGTTGAGCATCAACCTATGAACCAGGAAGTCATGGTTCAATTCCTGGTCTGGGCATATGCCCAGGTTCAGGGTCTGATCCCCAGTGTGGGGCATACAGAAGGCAGCCGATCAATGATTCTCTCTCATCATTGATGTTTCTATCTATCTCTCCCTAGCCCTTCCTCTCTGAAGTAAATAAAAATTTATTTTTTAAAAAAGAACTGTTATACCTTAAATGTATGTCTCTATATGGACAACAGCTATCTCTCATGACCCCAAAAGGGCAAACTATACTTCTTGTGGCTGGGACACTAGCTTTCTTACACATAATGCAGAGGTCTCTGTCCTGGGGTTTATTCAACTCTGTTGAAGGTATGTTCCTTCTAAATATGGGTCTATTCTGACCACTAAACACGACCATTGTTATTTAGTGTTATCTTATTTAAAGACACAAATAAATATGGAAGTAAAACAGTGTGTTTGCTTCACCCAGGAGTTCATGCACAGGTTGTCTCAGCCCAGTCCACGTTCATCATATCCCTGCACTTTCTCATCTGAAAGAACAAATGAAAGTTTTTCTAGATGTTGCTCTTGTATCAACAGCTTTCTTTTCAAGAAAAGGTCTATCAATTTTAGTAGAAGGAACTACTTTCGTTCATTGAGCTATTTTCCTGGCAACATATGTGGTGTGTCCTTGAACACAACCTCAGGCACATGAGTGAGCTTCAGAAGACCTAGGAGAGGACTTCGCAGGCTTTGAAAAACTTTCTAAGGACAAGAGATAAACAGTCTCCTAGGATACAGTGAGGAGAAGTTATGGGTTAGAAAGAATGAAGGTCACTCTGATGCCACTTAGACCATAGCTCGTCAATCTGCTAAGCCTGTCACAGGCCTTGAAAAGCTTTGATTTGAACATTTGTGTGTATTTTCCATAGCTCACGCTATTCAGCATAAGAATATTTAAAACGGCAAATTCTTAAGTCCACACGATGTTTGGAAAGGGAAAACTTTTCTTCTAAAACAAATTTTTTATTGATTTCACAGAGGAAGGGAGAGGGAAAGAGAGGTAGGAACAGCAACGATGAGAGAAAGAATCATTGATCAGCTGCCTCCTGCATGCCTTACACTGGGGATCGAACCCCAACCCAGGCATATGCCCTGACCAGAAATCAAACTGTGACCTCCTGGGCCATAGGTCAGTGCCAACCACTGAGTCACATCTATGTACAGGTGATGATCTTAGCATAATACAATGTTGGCATGAACAATAAAACACATTGGAATAATGTTGAAAAAAATGAAAGAAATCACCCTCAATTCTACTCCAAAAACTATTTTTCATCTTTCATCTACCTTCCTGATCTTATTTATAACTGCAATCATAGTTTACATATCATTATATATTGTGCTTTTTTAAAAAGAAAAAAAAAACTTATCACAAATGTTTTCTACATTTTTACCTTGCTTATTTAATGATTGTATTTAATGGTTGTATTGTAGTTTCTTTTATTGATATCCCGTAATTAATTCCATTATTCTCTCTTGTTGAATACTTAATGTTTTTCTTTTTTAGTTTCTTCTCTCTGTTACAGAAAGAAACATCTGTCCTACATCTGTCAAAATATTTCCTTAGGAAAAATTCTCTAATGTAGGATTACTTGTTCAAAGGAGATGAATGTTTTTATAGCTACTTCTAAAGGTTATCTTATCCCTTTAAAACTGAGATATGCTGATTTGAAATGCTCTTTGCTACATATTTGTATCTAAATTTTACTGTCATCTCAGGTGACATGAAATGCCGTCTCTGAATTGCATTTCTTTGATTAGTATCTTTGATTAAGCGGTACTTGAATCCTCGCATCTCTCTTTTGTAATTCTTTCTCAAAGCTGAGCTTGTAACAGCAACAGCAGTTTACGAACTTCTTGTTGCTTTCATCCAGCGCTAAGTCAAATTGCAGAAGAAAATGCTCATTGTACTTGAATAAACATTTTCCTGACTTCCTTCTGTGATATAAAGAACAACCTCAAATATTTTGTAAACATCCTATGTAATAAGTTAATGTTTCCTTAGCTATACAAGGAAAAATGTACTCTAGTTATCCCAGGGGGAAAAGAACCTGTAGGAAATATATTAGTGAATCTGATAGAATATAAGGAATATCTGGGTCATATGATCCTTTCTTAGGATACATTTTATTGCAAGTAACCAAAAATCTGCCTAAGAGTGGCTTTAGAAATAAATAAATTTAATTATCTGGCAAAATAACCTTTCAGATATTTCTGGGCTGGTTCTGCCACTTACCGATGTCACCAAGGAGCCAGACTCTCTCCATCCTTTCATTTCAGCAGATCAGTGTGAAGCCATTACTCTGCTTGGTTAACTCATGCTCACAGGAGGGCTGCCTGAAGCAGGCATTCCTTTCAAAGGCAGGAAGCAGTGGGTGAGGGGGGTGGCTAAGGCAGAGGGAAACGTATTATTCTTTCTCTCTTTCTCAAGGAACAATAAATATTTCTCATAAGACGTCTGCATAAGTCCTGTTACTACACTACATAGAACTAGGTTTATGAAAATGTTTAGGTAGAACTAGATTATAGGTTTATGACCATCTGTAGACTAGAAGAAGTCGGGCCGTTTTCAATGAGATCAAGAAATCGTCAGCTGATACTGGAGGGAAATGATGGTGTCTGATAGTGGGTAAGAATGGAAGCTATGCCTCATATGAGGACAAGGGAGTTTGTGGACCTTCCTTTCTTCTATTAATAGGTTTTCATTATTAAGAAACTCAATATCTTTTTTTCCCCTTTGGTCAAACTCCAAAGGCCTATAAGAAAGAATCTTATTGGCTCCATGTGACCTACCAGAGAGAACTTGAATGTGGTGTCAGGGCTCCTGGTGCCTCCTCTGATGAGTCACAGGTGGGAAAAACGGGAGTCTCAGTCCTCAAACACTGGGAATTGTCCTGAGTCAGAGATAAACACAGCAGACACCCCTTACATCTATGTCAGGGGTTCTCAACCTTCCTAATGCCTCTAGCCTTAATACAGTTCCTCATGTTGTGGTGACCCCCAGCCATAAAATTATTTTCGTTGCTACTTCATAACTGCAATTTTGCTACTGTTATGAATCGTAATGTAAATATCTTATATGCAGGATGTATTTTCATTGTTACAAATTGAACATAATTAAAGCATAGTGATGAATCACAAAAACAATATGTAATTATATATGTGTTTTCCGATGGTCTTAGGCGACCCCTGTGAAAGGGTCGTTCGACCCCCAAAGGGGTCGAAACCCACAGGTTGAGAACCGCTGTTGTAGAAGGAATTGTGCCTGACCCTGTGGGATACAATCTATAAACTTTGTTCCTCACCCCTAAAGAGACTACGATCTGCTTGAGGAGAAGCTGATCGTACAAATGGAGTAGATGAGAGGCAATTATAAGGTACAGTAGGCAAGCAATGCATTGAGCCTAGCAAGTGTTGTTGAAAATATTGGGACATGAACTGCTGCAGGAGGAAGAGAAAAGGCCTAGACATGTTTAATTCATGCAACCAACCCCCAGGGAGTCAGTTATGCCACAGCTTTTTAAAATATGTATATATTTCTTTATTGATTTCAGAGAGAAAGGGAAAGGGAGAGAGATAGAAACATAATGAGAATCATTGATTGGCTGCCTTTCCCCCCCCTCCGCCCCACCCCCCCTCCCTGCCATAGGGGATTTAGCCGGAAACCTGGGCATGTGCCCTGACTGGGAATCGAACCATAACCTCCTGGTTCATAGGTTAATGCTCAAGCACTGAGCCATGCTGGCCAAGCCACAGCTCTTTTTTGATCACCTCTCACCCCAGGTCCACAGTCTCTTCTGATGTTATATAACACACCATTTGGGGGCCATGGGCCAATGGTATGATTAGAGATTGCCTTGGGAATCCTGCTTCCTTCAGGCAGCCTTCATCTTCCATTCATTTTAGCTCCTTCATCCCCACTCCACCTCCTCATTTTCTGAGTGGTTAGTGAAAACTCTATTATTAGGTATGAAGGTTTTTAAAATCTCTTTTATAGCCACAAAACAAGCATATAATATAGTTTACAGTTAATGATTCTGCCCCTGGTCTGCTGTGCAATAAAGAGCAAGTCACTTAACCTTTCTGTGCTGAAGGAATCATTTAAAGAAAAATAATATTGGTCTCTTTCCCACCTTTTCAATCAGGTTCCTAGTGAAAATCATTAAGATGGACCCAAAAAACTTGGTAGCATTTCAGTAAAATATTTTATGAAAATATTTTATAATAACAGAGTTCAAATGGATGTGTTATGTATCCGCTCTCCCCTTGAGAGAGTTAATAGCCCTTCACTTGAAAAATCCAGTTACTGAAGTCTTATAATTTCTGCTGGTCATCAGAGAATTCAGAAACAGTACGAATCCATTTAAGAAAAAAAAAATGTTCACACCCTTAAATGAATTACAGTCAGCAGGACTAAGATCTAATTAAAAATGCTGCTGCCATCTAAGATTACTTATGAGCCAAAAACAAATTGCTTAAACCAAACAGAGTGACTCCCAAAGGCCCTGGAAGAGTGTTTGGGTTCTGAACACAGTTAGTATTTTCCTCCCAGACTTAAGCACCCAGATCTGGGGCCACTATTACCACAGAGGGTTTGTTTTTTTTTAAATCATTGAATGTTATTCAGGACTATCCCCAGGAAACAGACCCTTAGGAACAGGAAGACCTTGTAAAAATGTCTCCTTTTAGGAAAAAGAAGAGAAGTCAGGAAAAGGAGCTGCACGCTAGACAAGGAATTCACCAGGTACTAGACAGCATTACTCAGGGTTGCAGTTGAAAATGACTTCCTTTTTAAAGCCTTCCTTGATTCCATAAATTAACTCTTCACTTTTCCGTGCTGGGAATTACCAGGGCTGATCATTTTAAATCTTTTCCTAACACTTATTTTACTGACTTACACTGCTGTTAGTTATTGCCCCATTAATCTTTCTCCCCAAAATTGTAACTTCTTGCACATTTTTGTCTCCTCCTCACCCCCACCATTGTCTGGAATAGTTAATTATTGAATAATAACTCCTACTGTATATCAGGCAGTTAGCTACTGGGGAGAAAATGGATAGCAAAATCAGCAGCATTCTCTTCACTCATTGCTTAAAGTCTGAAATAGATAAGAGATACAACTGAATTAGCAATAACAACAACATGCCTTGCACTCTGTGAGACGAGCTGAGGTGTTGAGTAAGGGTTTATTTCGATGGTATGCCTGCATGATGAATTCCTCAAAGGCAGTATTTCCCAGGTAAAATGAAATGTGGGTTGTTCAGTAGCATTGCATTTGCCGTTGAACATGAATTCTTAGGAAGCTACGCTGCTAGCATTTTGAGTTTTTGATAAGAATCATGAGAGCCTCACCCCAGACTAGCTCCTCCAACTCCCCAGCTTTGCAGATTGTTCCTTTTAGTGAATATCTTTTCATATATTCCTAAGCCAATAGTTTTCTTATGCTATTTTTTCTTGTGCTAACACATGTGTGAGCCTCGCCATTCATGAGAAGTTCAAAGAACTGGACTTCTAGATGTGGACACATACAGCCAAAGCACACAACCTATTTTCAACACACAGTCCATTGAATTATGAACAAACAATTATGTAAATATTCAGGGACACTAAGAAAGTAAAAATCCAACTGATAATGATTGCTGACCCATTACATGTATGTTATTTTACAACTATGTAGTTATTTGAGAGTTTGGGGATTGTTAAATTAGACAAGGGTTTATTTCGATGGTTGCTGTTGTTACCTAAAAGCATTGCCTGCCCTTTGGTGAGTATAGGTAAAGATGAAGTGGGACAAGATAGAAAAACTATTTCTCATTCTTTGGCACATCCCGTGATTTCCAGCATAGTGTGAGCAGAAGGCACACTCTGCCCATTGTACAGATTATCATACCTTCCTAATCAATGAGGTCTTTTTCTAGATGACTAAAGTTTAAGTCATCTCCACTCAGTGAGGTTTCACCAAAATGTCCACTTACATATGATTTTGAATGTGCAAACATTACAGAGTTGTAGAAAAAGAAGTGAGGCTTATTAAAGGAAATCCATTTAAGTTACCTATAGTCTTCTTAATGTATCTATATCCACATTGCCCTATGCACAGAATCCAACCTCCCTTAAGTTTATTAGTGCATTAACAAACCCTTAAAAATAAAATTTTAACTAACTTGCATGTGTTATATAAACCTGGGTTTTCCATGATCCATCTAAATTTCCTTTTTCTAAATCAGAGGTGAAATGCTGATATTTTAAAGACCTTTTCAAACCCCTCCATAGATTTGTCCTCAGAGATTTTAGTTAGGATCATAACCTTGGTTCAAGTTGATGTTTGACACACTAGAGAGCATTTCCTTACTTTCCACAAGATCTTGTTTTTGCATGAGCCTGAACCTTTATAATAGCCACCTCTTTAGAATTAAGAGTGTCTAAAAGTTTCATGTGCATTTTTTTATAGGGATTCCAGTAGAGATAAGAAACACCTTTTGTTTCCAAAGTCAAATACTATCCAAAAGCATACCTGCTATTCGTATATACATTTATTTTCTGGTCTGTCACTAGTTGATAAGTAAAAGCATTATGTTCTGACACCTGAGATGATTTAACTTCAGGTGACTCGACGTCATGGCAACTCATTTCTTACAACCGCTTCACCTTTGACTCAGCTGCAAAAGTGGCTTTCCTTGTCTGAAGGGTAATACCCTTTCTGAAAAACTTATTGTGGTATTGATAGGTACTATTGGGAAGTAAGAGACCGAAGTTTTGTTGATGGCAATGGAGCCATGAACAATTAGATACCCTTGTCTATTGTTTTTTAGTACTGAGAGGATGAAAATGCTACGAGGACTAATGGAGGACAGGACAAAGCCTTTGGATATAAGGCTTCACTATAGAATCGAGGTTTTCCTTGTTCTGGCTTTAAGGGCTATTGGGGGAAATTTGGAGAATAGCTTGGTAGGATCTATCTCAACTTTAACAGGTTCTTTTCCAATATTATTTTATGTTAGTAAAATGTTTAGCCCACAAAGTGCCCAATACATTGTCAGCATCTTTATTTAGGGTCCTCATTAAATATAATGGAGAAAGGAAACATGTAACAGACAAAACTTGATTATGAAGAGATAAGTTCTCTGGAACCTCAAAAAACAGTCTACTTGGCATGCATTTAATTTTACAATTTCCACTTGAAAAGATGTTTTGAAATCCTTGGGAGTCTCTGCTTTTGTATTAGTTTTCTGTTGCTGCTCTAAATAACCCACTGTCTTAAAACAATTCCAATTTCTATGGGTTAGATTAGAAGGTTAACAGAGGTCTCACAAAGCTGAAAATCAAGATAGACAATTAGCAGGGGGTTCTAGTAGAGAATCTGTTTCCTTACCTTTTCCAGAGGCTCCCCACATTCCTTGGCAGTGGGCTCTTCCTCCAACCACCTCAGATCTCTGCAGCCCTTCCATAGCTGTGTCTCCGTCTGAATCTCTTCTCTCTCTCCCTCTACTCTTTTAAGGATCCTTGTGAATACATTGGGCCCACCTGGATAATCCAGGATACGCTCTACTTTAAGGTCAGCTGATTCACACACTCAGTTCCCTCCGCAAACTTAATCACCATTTGCCTTGTAATCTAAGATAGTCATAAGTTAAGATATGGACTTCCTTGGGGGGGGGGGGGGGGGTGGCGGGGGAGCATTGCTCTGCCTACCATAGCCTATTACATTTACTGGGGTGATATAGAAGAGAAAGGGATGTTTTTAGTGAAGGGCCCAAGGATTGTAGTTAATGTCTGGGAGCTAGGGAAACTCTGAGCGTTATTTGAATAGTTACCACCTGTGTTGTAGGTTTACTCTGAGGAAGAGGCTGAGCAAAGTTGGCAGGATTTAATTAACATAGAAAGTCAGCACCTGTATCTACCAGGCGCCGGGATTTTCCTTATGACAAACACCACTTCCGTACAACAAATGCAAAGTGAAAGCACACACAAACAAAAAAGGATGGAAATAAATGGCCTGATTCCAGCAAGAATACACAGCAAATGGGAACCGAAAACAAAATCCAGAAACCAGACTGTGACCAAATAGCGGAGGAACTCCATGCCTTGAGAGCAGAGGTCAGGCTCGCTGCTGACTTATCACTTTGGCATTAGCTCACCAACATGAGCCGCATGGCACAAGGGGCCTCCCTAGATACCATCCCTGGTGGAAGGCTGAATGCTGCACCTGTGAGCCTCGGGGAAAACTGTAACAATAAGCAAAGACCATCTGAATAAAACCAAATCAATCCAATTCAGAGTTTGCTATACAAAGCCATAGTCAGACCAAAAGGGGCACAGAGGCAGGCAGCAGAATGGAAAAGCCTTGGAGTGAGACAAAGGAAGTCCTCAGCTATGCGTTAAGACAAGAGGAGCATGGGATGTGGTTGGTTTGGGGAGCATAGTTGCATTTTTGGCTTTTTCTTGTTGTTCTTTGTTGAGAAGTGGGGAAAATTTTAGGGAGGCTGGTGGTCATTTATTAAGTCTTAACTGTTCTTGAAATATAGAGACAGCGGCATAACATAATAATTAAGATTTCACAAAATTATGGTCCCTGTCCATGACACATTTACCTTTGGCACATGACAAACAGTCCCGTTCCATGGAGATGTAAAGAGAATCAACATCCATCCATCTTTCATGTCTTATGATGGCACTTCTCCATCTTTATCTCTGCACAATAGCTCAGTTTCGAGTCCCTTTTTGTGTGTGACAGTCTATAGCGGAGCTCTTCTGTGAAATTTCACATTGATCCCAACATTACAACTTATTTGACACTTTACACTTTTATGTTCTTGAAGGAAGAATACACTGTACCAAATAAACTTGTTAATAAAGTGACAGCTAGTTTATCTCCTGCATGGTATCTATGGGTTATATCTTTCTATCTTATCCATAGGCAGGAAAATTCATTCTACATTTCATAAACCAAAGAAGAGTGAGAACAAAACAGACATTCTAAAATAACATCTAACAATTCTTTTTTAATATATTCTTATTTATTTCAGACAGAACGTGAGAGGGAAAAAGAGAGAAAAACATCAATGATAAGAGAGAACCATTGATTGATTGGCTGCCTCCTGCATACCCCGCACTGGGGATCAAACCCACAACCTAGGCATGTGCCCCGATTGGAATTGAACTGCGACCTCCTGGTTCATTGATCATTGAACTGTGACCTCCTGGTTTATTGATCAACACTCAACCACTGAGCCACGACAGCCAGGCTGCATCTGACAATTCTTAAAGACAGGTTCTCTATTGCATTTTAGATTATATTCCTATATACTATAGAAAATACGTAGACAATTATCCAAAATGTTATCTATCCTCTGATTCACATCCCTCCCCCCAAAATACAGGAAGAGGACAACTTGAAGATTATAAACACTGTTTGGGTGAAGAAAATACCACTTGAATTTTAAAGTACATTTCCTTAATGCTAATTTTGACCATAAAAAAAGATAAGGGAGAATTATATCAGTCAAGATAGACTAGGTTATGGTGCTGTAATAAACAATCTCAAGCCTCAAATGGTTTAAAATAGTATATTCATTTTCTATTGCTGCTCTAGCAAATTACTACAAACTTAGTGGCTTAAAATAACATAGTTTTATTATCTTAGAGTTCAGGAGGTCAGAGGTCTGCAATGGGTTTCACTGGGCTGAACTCATTCTGGAAGCTCAAGGGGAACATCTACTTCCTTCCCATTTCCAGTTTCTAGAAGCCACCTGAATCCCAGCCTCATCCTATAGCTTTGAAGCCAGCAATCACATCATTCCAACCTTTGCTCCATTAACATTTCAAGGACCCTTTCGAATATAAAAGGCCAACCCAGATAATCCAAGATAATATGTAACCCAGTCTCAAGGTCCTTAACTTGACCGTATCTGCAATGTCTCTTTAGCTACCTAGAGTAATAGGTTTCAGGAATTAGGACATGGACATCTTTGGGAAGACATTATTCTGTCTACCAAAAACAGCTCCTATTTGTTTCCTGTTCATGCCACATGCAGGGCCCATGGTAATCAGTCAGCCAACCAAGCTTCAGAGCAGCAAGTCTCTTGAGCAACGCCAGCTACAACAGGGGGGGGAAAGAGAACTCTCAAAAGCAATCAAATGCTTGGTCCTCAAGTCATACAAATCGTTTTGTTTACAATTCATTGCTCGGAACCAATCACATTGTCTCACATGATTTCAAAGTGTCACCCCGCCATGTGAAAGGAGGCAGAACCTGAAATACTCGATGAATGGGATTCCTATCACAGACCTCGTCTCATACCCAAATCCTCTGATCACCCACATTCCCCATGCAAATTGTGTTTTTTCTGCATCAAGAGAAACTGTGCTTGTCATTAGTGCTCTTCACCATTCAAATTACCATTCAGATGCCTGTCATGATCAGACTAATTCAGGGCCACACGTAGAAAGGAAATTTAAAAGATGTTCTAGGTATCTTCTACATGATAATGAGGAAACCCTAAGAGAGGTGGACAGTAGTAGTGAACAACCCAATAAGACTAAGGTGTTTGAACAAAAATGCCCTTATTGCATGCTTATTATAAAAGGTCTTGTAATCATGATATTCAATATCAAAACAATTTTAGTAGATTGATATTATCATTCTGAGGTGCTGGAAAAGTCTTATTTCTGGCTCTGAATGTTTGTTTCTTGGGTTTTCACTTTATAGTTATTAAGCCACATGTATTTTATTCATTTTTCTGTATATAACAGTTTACAATAAATGAAGAAAAGTTATTAAGCTCAAAGATAGTACATTCAATGCATAGCCTATATTATTTCAATTTAGGGAACTCAAATTATAATCTTTCCAAAGTTAAGCTATCTTTCAGAATACGATCTTCTCGTCCGTTGCATAGAGAAGTTAGTAGCGTTCTGATGCATTTGTACTGCTGACGACCAAGTCCGATCAGAAATGATGGACTTTCATTTATCTTCAGCTGATGGAGCCAGAAGCAAAAAATGTGAATGCTGTGCTTTGAGTAGCCAGTGACACGGCAGCCCCCACTCAGCTCTAGATTCTCTTCAGGAGAAGAGATGCCTTATCATCACTCTTCCCAAATCAGGTGATTATATCTAAAAGAGGGTACATTTATGAGATTTCCTCTGCCATTTAGCAAATCTGCTGATGAAAGCTGCAGCTGTGAATTCCCTCATGGGCACTGTGCCTCAGCTGGACACATGACAGAAATACTTGATAAAGAATGACTCGAGGTGTAAGAGCAAATTGCATAGGAAAGCAGATTGATTTTTTTATTTCATAAGTTCAGGCTACTGACTCCACTTTCAGTGTTGTAAGCTGAGACTCAGAAAGGGTTGCTAGGTGGCCTAAGGCCTCATGTCCAGTGAAGAGAGAAGGTGAGTCTGGATTCCTGTCGCCCAACACCCTGACGGATGTTTTTCCTTTCATGCTACCTGTACTCCCTGCACCCAAATTTGGAGGCTCTCGTGCTCATTACTGTCCTTATTTTTCCCCCGTTGTTTTAAAACGTACACTTTAGAACAGTGATGGCGAACCTTTTGAGCTCGGCGCGTCAGCATTTTGAAAAACCCTAACTTAACTCTGGTGCCGTGTCACATATAGACATTTTTTGATATTTGCAACCATAGTAAAACAAAGACTTACATTTTTGATATTTATTTTATATATTGAAATGCCATTTAACAAAGAAAAATCAACCAAAAAAATGAGTTCGCGTGTCACCTCTGACACGCGTGTCGTAGGTTCGCCATCACTGCTTTAGAGTTTATCCCACTTATATCACCATCAGAATCACGCAGAGTTAGTTCTTTCAGGGGTCAGAGTCCTCAATGGAAGTGAAAAAAAAAAACATTTTCAGAAGGAAATGGATATAAAATGTTAAGTGTTAGCATAAACTACTAGCTAAGAAAACCCAGCTTAATTTCTTAGTACTGGTTTAGCACTTTCAAACTGTGACAGTTAAATAGCCCGAAGATTAAAAAGCAAGCAGCCTTATTACAACTCCTGATTAGCTCATTTGAAAAATTTATGAAGATGCAACTGGACCTTTTTAATGGCATTTGTTACCCATTGTCTTTCCTGTATTTGACTGCTAACTTCATAATAGAAAATGAAAATGATAAAATTTAATGATTGAAGTATTTCAAAACAGCAACCAGTACAGCCTACATTTTACCTCTCTCCCAGCGGCAGAGCATCTATTATGCACAGTTGGACAAACCACTGGGTCCCCAAATGCAGAGAATAGTGCTCTTATCTCCCTGTGAATCAAGCACTGAGAATGAGAACAGCAACATTATACACAGTGTGCATTCAGAAGTTATATCAGGATATAATCAATTAAATATTGAGTAGAAATGTGAGTACTGAACATGGAAATGTCAGATGCATTTAAATGGACTCTAGAAAATCATATAGAAAAAAAATATTTTCTTCAGGATTCATCTCATTCTTGAAATAGGGCCCTCATGAAAACTAAAGTTTACTTTTTACTATATTTTCTCCATCCTCACGACTTTTCCCACTCCATAAAACCATTTTCTGTATAAAACCTTGTTATTTATCTGTAAAGACCTTACCCTTGGATGTAAGCTCCCTTGTGGTCTATTGAAGAAGCCACACGCGATG
Organism: Myotis nattereri; assembly: GCF_964212035.1. NCBI lineage: Eukaryota > Metazoa > Chordata > Mammalia > Chiroptera > Vespertilionidae > Myotis > Myotis nattereri. The sequence continues at coordinate 59,616,292 of NC_138080.1, read as the reverse complement.
CTCTTTCTGTGTAATTCTTCAGAATTTTAGAATGTACCTGGAGCTCATCTTATTGAATAAGAGCTACACACCTACACAAGACAATTGAACTAAAATCTATGTTTCATGTTAAAATGAAATGGGCTTTACACCATGGCCGGTGTTCTCTGTATTTAGAGCATTGCCCTATGCATGGAAGGATCATAATTTTGATTCACAGTCAAAGGCAGGTACTTGGGTTACAGGTGCTATTGCCAGCCCCAGTAGGGCTGGCAACCAATTGTTGTGTCTCTTTCCCGTCCTTGTGCCCTCCCCTGCACTCTCCCTAAAAATCAGCGGAAAATATATCCTCAGTTGAGGATTAACAAAAGAAAAGAAAGAAATAGGTTTTATTTTTATTTTTTCTTTTAATTAAATCTTTATTGTTCAGATTATTACATTTGTTCCTCTTTCCCCCCCCACATAACTCCCCTCCTCCCAGTTCCTGCCCCACCCTCCGCCCTCACTCCCCACCCACTGTCCTCATCCATAGGTGCACGATTTTTGTCCAGTCTCTTCCCGCATCTCCCACACCCCTTACCCCCCAAGAATAGTCAGTCCATTCCCTTTCTATGTCCCTGATTCTATTATAATCAACAGTTCATTCTGTTCATCAGATTATTTATTCACTTGATTCTTAGATTCACTTGTTGATAGATGCATATTTGTTGTTCATAATTTGTATCTTTACCTTTTTCTCCCTCTTCCTTTTCTTAAAGGATACCTTTCAGCATTTCATATAATCCTGGTTTGGTGGTGATGAACTCCTTTAGCTTTTCCTTATCTATGAAGCACTTTATCTGACCTTCAATTCTGAATGATAGCTTTGCTGGATAAAGTAATCTTGGTTGTAGGTTCTTGGTATTCATCACTTTGAATATTTCTTGCCATTCCCTTCTGGCCTGCAAAGTTTCTGTTGAGAAATCAGCTGACAGTCGTATGGGTATTCCCTTGTAGGTAACTGAGTTTCTTTCTCTTGCTGCTTTTAAGATTCTCTCTTTGTCTTTTGCTCTTGGCATTTTAATTATGATGTGTCTTGGTGTGGTCCTCTTTGGATTCCTTTTGTTTGGGGTTCTCCGCGCTTCTTGGACCTGTAAGTCCATTTCTTTGACCAGGTGGGGGAAGTTTTCTGTCATTATTTCTTCAAATAGGTTTTCAATATCTTGCTCTCTCTCATCTTCTGGCACCCCTATAATTCTGATGTTGGTACGCTTGAAGCTGTCCCAGAGGCTCCTTACACTATCCTCGCATTTTTGGATTCTTTTTTCATTCCGCCCCTCCGGTTGGGTGTTTTTTGCTTCCTCGCATTTCAAATCATTGACTTGATTCTTGCACTCCTCTGGTCTGCTGTCGGGAGTCTGTATAATATTCGTTATTTCAGTCCGTGTATGCTTAATTTCTAGGTGGTTCCCCAATATAAGATCGAGGGTCTCATTAGTTTTCTTGTAGATCTCATTAAGTTTATCGGCGGCTTCTAAACAGTTCTTGAGAGACCTTAAAAGTGTGGTTCTGAACTCTATATCTTCCATTGACAATTTTGTCCTGTTTCTTTGTCTCCGCATTTTGTTATGCTTCCTTGGTGCACCCCCTAGTGGTCTTTGTGCGCAGTCTTGTAGTTAAGCCTTGATTGTTGTAGCTAATACCAGGGAGGGTTTGACCTCCAGGCCAAGTGGCTGTGAGAATCAGCTGTGTCTGCAGTGAGAGAACTTCTGTCCTCTAGGGAGGTGCTAATCTAGCCTTTGCCTGAGGCTATCCGGCAAATGCCTCTGTGCAGGGCTTGGGCGGGGCGGGTCGCACAGGATCAACAGGGTGGGCTGGAGAGAGCAGTTATGGCGGCTCTCAGTCCTGTCCCCAGGGGCTCTGACTCACAGAGTCCCAGCAACCACTGCAAACCTCAGAGAGAAAGCTGCACTCGCTCTGACCAAAGCCAGACAGTCCCGCTTCTCCCGTTTGAGTCTGGGTCCCTAAAGACTCGCCCCTATCTGGAGCTCAGAGTCTGCGACTCCCTCCCGATCGAAAACGCCAACCGCGCCCTCCGCCGCCAGCCCGCTCCGCGCGCGCACTCCGCACCTCAGAATTTGACTTCAGCACTGCGCCTCCTCTGAGTGTCCGTATGCGTTTCTCTTTCCTCCTAGTTGTAGGACCTCCACTCAGCCAGCGTTCCTGTGGTTCTGGGTGATGTCCCTTCTGTTTTCTGGTTTCACTTTTGAAGTAGTTGTTCAAAGCAGCAAACTCCGGTGTTAACCTATGCCGCCATCTTGGTTCTCCAGAAATAGGTTTTAAATGCAGCATGCTTCACCATAGACAAGATATGGAAATGGCGTGTCAATGAAGGAGTAATTAAAAAGGATATGATATATATAAAATACACACATTATTTGATACACATACACACACACAATGATACAATGGAATACCTTTTCAGCTCTGAGAACAAAAAAATACTATCATTTGCAACAAGATGAATGGAACTTGAGGTGATTATGCTAAGTGAGATAAGCCAGAAAAAGACAAATGCTATATGATCTCTCTTATACATAGAATCTAAAAAGAATGGGACTCAAAGAAACAGGGTGGAATGGTGGTTACCAGGGGCTGGGGAGTGGGAGATCTAATACACAACACAGTAATTACAGACTATACAACTGTATTATCATCAAGCTTGCTAAGAGAATAGATCTTAAATGTTCCCACCAGAAGAAATTAATATCTGACATGACAGAGGGGTTAGCTAACGCTACAGCAGCAATCATACTGCAATATAAATGTATCACATCATGTACTGTACCCTTAGATTTCACAACGCTACATGTTAATTATAGCCAAATAAAAATGGATAAACTCGTCTCTTGGTAGCAAGCGGGTACCACTCTTATAAACACCATTAATGGGTTTACAAACGTTTCTCAAAATGCATTACGGAAGTGCTATCTAAAAAATAGTAAGATAAAGAAGAGAAACAACAATCATCTAATTCACTTCTAGATTAATAATTGTGAAACAGTTTTAATAGGCAGAGCTATTTAGAAGCAGTTGCGCTTCAGTTAAAAAAGCAAACTATAGCACTTACACTTTTAAATGCCAATAGAAACTATTCTGAAGAAAGGCTAACTGTTGGTAACATCTTATTGCTTAGAATAAATGTGTTTTCTATGGTGTTGGTTAGGGTGTTTGGGGTTTTTTTTGTTTTTGTTTGTTTTTTTAAGATAAATTATGGTTTAGTTGCTCTGTGGCAAATACTTATTAAAACAAATTTTAGGCCCTGACCGGTTTGGCTCAGTGGATAGAGCATCAGCCTGCGGACTCAAGGGTCCCAGGTTCGATTCCGGTCAAGGGCATGTACCTTGGTTGTGGGCACATCCCCAGTGGGGAGTGTGAAGGAGGCAGCTGATCGCTGTTTCTCTCTCACCGATGTTTCTAACTCTCTATCCCTCTCCCTTCCTCTCTGTAAAAAATCAATAAAATATATTTTTAAAAAAACAAATTTTAGGAAGAAATTTCATATGGCCTGAAACACTTAATGTTCATTCTTACACAAATTAACATCACAGGCTTTAAATCCACAGAAAAGAGGATTTATAATGAAAAATGCAATAGCACTGTCACTCTGGCAGAAGTGACAAATCTGTTATAATTGAGGTCATAGTGCTTCATTAATTCAAATGCAAAAATAGCCGATGAGTAGGCAACATGAAAGGAAATGCACTGCATGTAAGTAAAGCCATTATCAAATCTTTCCATTTTATGAATTCCCTCAATAATAATAATCTAACTATAATGTATCTGTTCTTTTGTTGTTGTGTTTTATTTTCTATTTTCTTTTTCCTCCAATACTATTTATGCATCCTATACCCTTTTCTTCCATCTCCACCCACCCCCCTCACCTGTATCTGTTCTTAATCTCATATAGCCCAAACAGATTTTATTACCCAGCGTATTTCATCTGAAGATTCCCTCTAGTCATCTGAAGATTCCCTCTAATAGTACACACTCTAGTTAAAGTTATATCTTCCTAATAAAACTACAGATTCCTTAAGAGCAGGACTTTGGGAGGTTGCGCATCAGTGATGGCAGAGTTGGAATGTGCATTGGAGGTTGAGGAGACCAGCCACAGTGCGAACCCAGCTGTATGTGGTGTGACCAGGAGGAGGGTCCTGACAAGGTCGTTTTCTCCAGGCTTCCTGTTGATCTGAGAGCCATTCACCACCCTTACCATGATTTCATCTCCTGCTTAGTTAGGGAGAGTTTCTACTGTGGGCAGCCAAGAACTCTCTCCGGTAAGCCAGAAATAATAAAAGGGCAAAAAGTGCAGGCTTTCCAGTTGTCAGCCATTTAACAGTGTGATTTAAGAGGTAAACTCAGGGCGGTTGTTCCTAAGCTTTGGGCCATGAAGAGCTGGGATGATAAGTCTATTCCATTTATGGTGTTTTTGAATCTAAGCACCCATCACATATTTTCAGGAGGCCAGAAAAAGAGCATGTGTGTCGCATTATAAACCACTCTTTCAGGTGAAGATGCTGAATTGTTTAATAAAATATCAATTTATTTAAAGAGTTACAGAATAGGAAGCTTTCATCATTCTGTATTTTCTCAAGCAAGACAGAAGAACTACTGTCACTTGGAGGTCTAATAAACTAATTCATCTTTTCAAAGAACAGCATACTCAAAAAAGGGCTGCAACACTGTTAGCGATCTTTTCTTTTTCACATAGAAAGAGTTATCAGGTTATTTTCAACCTAAATGTTCTAAATAATCCATGAAACCAATGAACACCTTCTAAATCAGCACATGCACTCCTGAATACTAGCAAGCAATGGCAGACAGCTCAGTGACAGACGGGAGAAAGACCTGTGTGAGATAAACATAAAAACCAGCTCACCGTTATTGACATTACGAAGTTGCAACTTGAAGCAACTGCAGCAGTCACCCAGGTGTTTTTAAGATTAGTCTTAAAAAAAAAAAACAACCAAATTAAAATATATAAAAACCATGTCAAAGATAGAAAATGACTCACAATTGACCTGAAAAAGCAGACACAGGCAGGACAGCAACCTTTACTCTATTATAATGCTCTTCTGGGATGTGTATAATACATTTTAGAAAGAACTACCATAAGGAAACCTAAATCACATTGTAGCTGTACATATATTTTATTATTTTGCTATACATTTAAATGAACAGATTAGTATCTATTTACATTTCATTGGATATCAGAGTTCATATAACTTCTACTAAAGAAAATACTTTGGATGTTAATAAAGTGAAGCATCTGAAATAAAATAAAAACAGATTTTGTGCTCTACACTAAGTAGACAAATCATGTGAATATTTCCCCCTTGAGCTTTGAATGAGGCTTTCCTTACATTTTTAAGACATTTTAATCCCATTCTTGTTTCCTTTAAGGATTTTACTTACATGTATTACACACATCTCATGGGTCCATTCTTTAATTATCTATAATATGAAACTAACTGTATCTGCTTTATTGGAAAACTCAGACTCTTCAAAAGAATGTGCAAAATTTCTGATTCATGGCTTGAGTTGTTTCTTTTTTAGTTTTTTTTTTACTTTTAGTATTATTAATATCACTAAAGGATGAATTCAGATCTTCAGTCTATCATTTTGGTTTGCAGGGTAAACTTATAATATATTGCCTGTGTTAGAACATCCTAGGTAATGAATAGATTAAAAATAAATATAATTAAAAGTAATCATTGAATAGTTTTATTTCTAGCATTGTAAGACCTAATATCCCCATGAAAATAACAAAATGTGTGGAATAAAATTATAAAAAACATTATGAATGTTGGCATGAGACAGCAATACAGTGAGGAAATCAGGACAGCAAATGAGCCAAGGTAGAGATCCAGAGAGGGACGTGGAATACCTGAAGTTGCCCTTGCGCTTCTGAGCATTTTCCAAAGCACAGTGAACTTGACCTTCCAGGGTTCAGGGACAGGAAAGTTAACTCAGCCTCACTTTATCCCTCTAAGACAGTGGTTCTCAACCTTGGCTGCACAGTAGAATCACCTGGGAATCTTTTTAAAATCCTGATCAGGAGTTTAAAAAGATTCCCAGGTGATTCTAATGTGCAGCCAAGGTTGAGAACCACTGCTCTAAGAGGAAGTCTTGGTAAAATGGTGGACTATGAAATCTCCATCCCAACAAGTCTATAATTAAACTGTCAGTCTCAAAACTACAAGCTCAATGGAGAGGAGAAAATTTCTCTCATGAATTTTAAACCACAAGCTATCCAACATGTAGGATTTTTTTTTTTCTTTTTAACTAGTTCATACCATCTGAGTCGCCAAAACTTAAGAATTATGTTCTAAATGTCTAAATTGCTAATGTAAATACTTTCAGGATGAATTCACCTTAAACCCAGCTTTCAAACAACTTCCACAGATCAAGTTCCAAGGAAACTATATACCTACTAGGGGCCCGGTGCACGAAATTCGTGCACTGTGTGTGTGGGGGGTGGGGGGGAGTGTCCCTCAGCCCAGCCTGCCCCCTCTCACATACTGGGAGCCCTCAGGCATTGACCCCCATCACCCTCCAATCGCAGGATCGGCCCCTTGCCCAGGCCTGACGCCTCTGACAGAGGCGTCAGGCCTGGGCAGGGGACCCTCATTTCCCCCCATCACTGGTTCTGCCCCCAGCCCAGGCCTGATGCCTCTGGCCCAGGCATCAGGCCTGGGCAGGGGACCCCCAGACCCCTCCAATTGCTGGCTCTGCCCCTTGCCCAGGCCTGATGCCTCGGCCAGAGGCATAGACCCCCATCACCCTCCGATCGCCTGATCGGCCCCTTGCCCAGGCCTGATGCCTCCGCCAGAGGTGTCAGGCTTGGACAGGGGACCCCCATCTCCCCTCGATCACTGGCTCTGACCCCCGCCCAGGCCTGAGGCCTCTGGCCCAGGAATAATGCCTGGGCAGGGGACCCCCATCTCCCTCTGATGCTTGCTCCACCCCCTGCCCAAGCCTGACGCCTCTGATCCAGGCTTCAGGCCTGGGCAAAGGGACCATCATATCCCCCCAATCTGCGGCTCCGCCCCCCACCCAGGCCTGATGCCTCTGGCCCAGGCATCAGACCTGGGCAGGGGACCCCCAGCTCCCCGCGATTGCAGGCTCCGCCCCTGCCCAGGCCTAACGCCTCTGGCCTAGGCGTCCGGCCCAGGCAGCGGGGACCCGCAGCTGCAGCGGCCCCACAATCGTGGGCTCCGCTTTAGGCCCAGGCAAGGGACCCCTAGCTCCTGGGACTGCCAGCTTCGACCATGCCCAGCTCCCATCGCTGGCTCCACTCCTACTTCCTGCTATCACTGGCCAGGGCGGAAAAGGCACCTGATTCTCCGATCATGTACTACCCTTTGGATTTGAATGATTCAAAAAACATGTCCACAGTTGGATTTATATGCTTCATAAATGTATATATTTCTGTGGAGGTATTTTAAACTAAGTTATAAACATTATAACACTCACTTCTAAATATCTTATTATCTCTAAAATACAATTATTTTCCTATTGAATTTATTTGTGATTTTATGAAATACTTATTCTCAAACATGAATTCAATTTTGATATTTTCCTTAAGCACTTATTTTGCTCTCCCCTTTTTAATCAAGTGTGCATAATAATATCCTCTAGGTTGGTATTTCATCAACATTTTATAATAAATCATTTTGTGGTTAAGTAACATTAGAAAATGCTGATTAGGTTAATCTCAAGGATGTGGTTATTCATCATTATTCATCATTTTAGTAATACTATGTTGATGTTAGTCACCCAGGTAAAGTTTATTGTATGTTGATGTTAGTCACCCAGGTAAAGTTTATTGATGCTATAGTTTTGTGATTTCTGTCCATGTGAAACCAAAAAGAATCATGCCTCAAGGATAGTAAGTTTTAAATATTATTTTTAACAACATTTTTTAGCTCTTTTAGTTTGAGCCCTTCCCTACTTCATTCCTTGGAGATATCCTCCCCCCCCCCCCCCCCACCCCACACCTTTTTTTTTTCTGGGCTGTGGTCATGTTTCCCCAGAAAATGTATTTTCTTTATCTTTAATACCTGGTAAGAACTAACGTAAGTGTTAATATAAATGAGTCCACCCCTACCCTTCTTTCTATCTTTATTCATAGCCAGTTCTACATAATAGAACCATTGTGTAGTTAGCTTGCACGTACACTCCCAGCCCAGAATCCTGCAAGGATATTCACTGTCTGCTTCCTCAAACTACATGAAACTAGAACTCCCCATTATCGTATCTCTTTATCAGCATTACAAATTAAAATCCTACTGGTCTGTATTTGTCATTTTTTATACATAAGGCTCTATTTTTTAGCCTAGTGCTCTTTGAGTTTAGTCAAATATATTTGACAACTTTCAAGCAAGTGCCTGCCATCAAAGCCTTCACATATGACACTCACCCTAACCAGAATGCCCTCCCAATTTCTTTTGAGAAACACTGTTATATTTTCTTTTTTTAAAATGCCTTTATTGATTAAGTTATTACATATGTGTCCTTATCCCCACATTGCCCCTCCCCATCCTCCCCCAATCATGCCCTCACCTCCCTGTTGTCTGTGTCCATTGGTTAGGCCTATATGCTTGCATAAAAGTCCTTTGGTTGATCTCTCTCCCTTACCTCCACCCTCCCCTACCTTCCCTCTGAGGTTTGATGGTCTGATCAATGCTTTTCTTTTTCTTTTCTTTTTTTGCCGCTCTACCATTAAAGTTTTTTATTGATGATCTTTTCAAAATAGGCATTTGTGTTTTATAATCTGATTATATGTACTGTTTTGTATTACATTTTCATTTAGTTTTTTTAAATTGTTTTATTGCTTAAAGTATTACAAAGAGTATTACATATGTCTCCTTTTTTTCCCACCCTTAACAATCCCCCGGCCTCCCCTACCCCCTAGTGTCTTGTCTTATGTCCATTGGTTATGCTTATATGCATGCATACAAGTCCTTCGGTTGATCTCCCCCCACCCCACCCCCCCACCCCCGCCTGCCCCTCAATCCTCCCCAGCCTTCCTGCTGTAGTTTGACAGTCCTATTGTAGTTTGTAGTTCGAGGCAGCTCTGCCTCTGTATCTATTTTTGTTCATAAGTTTATAATGGTCTTTATTATCCATGAGTGAGTGAGATCATGTGGTGTTTTTCCTTCATTGACTGGCTTATTTCACTTAGCATAATGCTCTCCAGTTCCATCCATGCCGTTGCAAATGGTAAGAGTTCCTTCTTTTTTACAGCAGCATAGTATTCCATCGTGTAGATGTACCACAGTTTTCTAATCCATTCATCTACTGATGGGCACTTAGGCTGTTTCCAGATCTTAGCTATGGTGAATTGTGCTGCTATGAACATATATATAACAGATACAGTCCTTGGTTGCATAAATTTTAGAAGCTAAAAGGATGAGCATGTATAGCAATCATGCTGCCCACCTTAGGAGGGAACATTAAAAAAACTCATAGTGTTGCTATGAAAAAGGTAGGGCAGGTATAGGCAAATATAATTTTCTCTGAAAACTATATCCTGTAAGGAATCTGCATTGTAAGGAAATTGTATTAAGTGTACAATTTCATTTTTAGTAGGGACTCATTTAAAAATAAATGCCATAAGAAAATTAGACACAACATGTATTTTTTAAACAGAATATTTCTGCCAGATAAAGAATCTGGGTAGATGATGATAATATATAGTGAGATAGGAAAATTTTGTTGCCTGCAATGACACCAAGGAGATAAATGACAGTATTACCAATGAGCGTCTGTAGTGGTGGTGACCTGTGCCAATCCTCCCTTCAATCAATAAAAATGTGCTAGATTGAAGGGTTGTTTTTTTTCCCTCAGGGAAGCCTAAACAGTTACTTCACTAATGATCCCAATTTCGACCAGTGACCCAGAAATGAAACACTACATCTCACCAAACTCTTAGAGTGCACTATAAACAAGACTTACAAAATGTCATGTCCTTGAAAACATGAAATCTAACATGCTGGTATGTGTCCTATACTCAGAATTGGGTTCAGAAAGAAGTTGTTTGCCGTAACCGGTTTGGCTCAGTGGATAGAGCGTCCGCCTGCGGACTCAAGGGTCCTGGGTTCGATTCCGGTCAAGGGCATGTACCTTGGTTGTGCAGGAGGCAGCTGATCGATGTTTCTCTCTCATCGATGTTTCTAACTCTCTATCCCTCTTCCTTCCTCTCTGTAAAAAAATCAATAAAATGTATTTTTTTTAAAAAAAAGAAATTGTTTAATGGGCCACAGAAGGAGGCTAGGTCTATTATTAAAAGAAACTCCCTTATAAGTAAAACAATAGAAAAATCTGAAATGTGAAGTTTCTGTGGTACAAGATCAACCACTCAATTCCTTTCATAACGTAGTGGTGCCATTTAAAGATTATTTATAGCTCTGAGGAGACTACATGGTTTTTGAAAGGTGTTGATCTGGGAAATCTTAGAAAGTCCAGGTTTGTTCGCATACAAAAAGTAATTTAGCACTAGCTGATTGCCTGATTTTAAAAATTTCAAATAATTATGATGACCCATTTCTTAAGAAAACAATTTTGCTTGACAATTTATATCTTGAAACGTACTGTTTTTTATTCTCATAGCCAAAGAGAAATACAAATTTCAACCTAACAAATATTCAATTTCATTATAGTATATATGAAAATGATGTTGATATTATTTATTCTTTATCATTTTTATGTTTTTGAGGAAGGTCTTTTATCATACATGATTTGCAAATATTTCATTGCATCCATGTTTTGCCTCCTCATTCTCTTAACAGTATTTTTTAAAGTCCAATTTGTCAGTTTTTTCTGTTATGGATTTTGCTTTTGATATTTTAATCTAAGTAATATTTGCTTAAACCAAAGTCACAAAGGGTTTAGTCCTATATTTTACTCTAGAAGTTTTATAATTTTTCATTTACCATTTAGGTCTGTGGCACAGTTTGAGTTAAAGTTTAAACATGACGTGCTTCATATGCAGGTTCATTTTTTGCATATGGATATCCAGTTGGTATTGCACCATTTGCTGAAAAACTTCACTGTATACATTGAATTGCATTTGCACCTTTGCTGGCAAACAATGGATGATCTTTCTGTAGGTCTATTTCTGGATTCTCTATTTAGTTTCCTTATCTATATATCTATACTTGTGCCTTTACCAGCTGTCAGCAAATTATTTCTATAAAAGGTCAAATAGTAAATATATTAGACATTTTTAGTTAATTTTCGTGAATTTAACTTTAAATTTACATAACCACATGGGACCTGCATCTACCATATTGGACTGAGCAAGTATAAAAGGAAGTATTTATATCAGTATTTGATAACTCAAGGGTACATACTGTAATCACTATACTAGGGGATTAAAAAAAGGAAAAATGTTTAATTACTAAGCTTATTAGGTGTAAAGGTAGAATGATAAACATATTCATTTAGTCTCAAAGAAATCAATTTAAAAAGAATAGAAATCAAATATTTAAACATAACTAAAGGAAAAGCATTTAAAGCTATACTATAGAAACACAAGCAAAGCTGATTTAACTATATCATTAAACATATAGGTTTTAATGTAAAAAACTTTACTATACATGAAGAGGATTTTTACAGTGTTAAAGGTTTCAGTCTGTGACAACATCATAACAATTTTACTTTTATATACCCTAAAATGTAAAAAGTAAAACTGGACAAAACTAAAATCAGAAACAGATCATTTGACAATCATATTGCAAGATTTTAACAAATATCTGTCAATAACAGATAATATATATGTTATAACATGTAATAATATGATAAATATAATATTGTTTTATAGATACATATATATAATTATATTTAAAATATGAATATAATTTACAATAGCCAAACCCAGGAAAATGACATGTTTTTAAGGTTTTTTTTTTTTTTATTAAATCTTTATTGTTCAGATTATTACATTTGTTCCTTTTTTTTCCCCCCATAACTCCCCTCCTCTCAGTTCCCGGCCCACCCTCCGCCCTCACTCCCCACCCACTGTCCTCATCCATAGGTGCACGATTTTTGTCCAGTCTCTTCCCGCATCTCCCACATCCCTTTCCCCCACAAGAATAGTCAGTCCATTCCCTTTCTATGTCCCTGATTCTATTATAATCACCAGTTCATTCTGTTCATCGGATTATTTATTCACTTGATTCTTAGATTCACTTGTTGATAGATGCATGTTTGTTGTTCATAATTTGTATCTTTACCTTTTTCTTCCTCTTCCTCTTCTTAAAGGATACCTTTCAGCATTTCATATAATCCTGGTTTGGTGGTGATGAACTCCTTTAGCTTTTCCTTATCTGTGAAGCTCTTTATCTGACCTTCAATTCTGAATGATAGCTTTGCTGGATAAAGTAATCTTGGTTGTAGGTTCTTGGTATTCATCACTTTGAATATTTCTTGCCATTCCCTTCTGGCCTGCAGTTTCTGTTGAGAAATCAGCTGACAGTCATATGGGTATTCCCTTGTAGGTAACTGAGTTTCTTTCTCTTGCTGCTTTTAAGATTCTCTCTTTGTCTTTTGCTCTTGGCATTTTAATTATGATGTGTCTTGGTGTGGTCCTCTTTGGATTCCTTTTGTTTGGGGTTCTCCGCGCTTCTTGGACCTGTAAGTCCATTTCTTTGACCAGGTGGGGGAAGTTTTCTGTCATTATTTCTTCAAATAGGTTTTCAATATCTTGCTCTCTCTCATCTTCTGGCACCCCTATAATTCTGATGTTGGTACGCTTGAAGCTGTCCCAGAGGCTCCTTACACTATCCTCGCATTTTTGGATTCTTTTTTCATTCCGCCCCTCCGGTTGGGTGTTTTTTGCTTCCTCGCATTTCAAATCATTGACTTGATTCTTGCACTCCTCTGGTCTGCTGTCGGGAGTCTGTATAATATTCGTTATTTCAGTCCGTGTATGCTTAATTTCTAGGTGGTTCCCCAATATAAGATCGAGGGTCTCATTAGTTTTCTTGTAGATCTCATTAAGTTTATCGGCGGCTTCTAAACAGTTCTTGAGAGACCTTAAAAGTGTGGTTCTGAACTCTATATCTTCCATTGACAATTTTGTCCTGTTTCTTTGTCTCCGCATTTTGTTATGCTTTCTTGGTGCACTCCCTAGTGGTCTTTGTGCGCAGTCTTGTAGTTAAACCTTGATTGCTGTAGCTAATACCAGGGAGGGTTTGACCTCCAGGCCAAGTGGCTGTGAGAATCAGCTGTGTCTGCAGTGAGAGAACTTCTGTCCTCTAGGGAGGTGCTAATCTAGCCTTTGCCTGAGGCTATCCGGCAAATGCCTCTGTACAGGGCTTGGGCCGGGTGGGTCGCACAGGATCAACAGGGTGGGCTGGAGAGAGCAGTTATGGCGGCTCTCAGTCCTGTCCCCAGGGGCTCTGACTCACAGAGTCCCAGCAACCACTGCAAACCTCAGAGAGAAAGCTGCACTCGCTCTGACCGAAGCCAGACAGTCCCGCTTCTCCCGTTTGAGTCTGGGTCCCTAAAGACTCGCCCCTGTCTGGAGCTCAGAGTCTGTGACTCCCTCCCGATCGAAAACGCCAACCGCGCCCTCCGCCTCCAGCCTGCTCCGCGCACGCCGCACCTCAGAATTTGACTTCAGCACTGCGCCTCCTCTGAGTGTCCGTATACATTTCTCTTTCCTCCTAGTTGTAGGACTTCCACTCAGCCAGCGTTCCTGTGGTACTGGGTGATGTCCGTTCCGTCTTTTATTTTCACTTTTGAAGTAGTTGTTCAAGGCAGCAAACTCCAGCATTAACCTATGCCGCCATCTTGGTTCTCCTGTTTTCCTTTCTCATGTTTTTAAGGTTTTTTAAAAGGCAGATCTAAACTATCATGTTAAAAAGAAGAAATTTTTTTAAGAAGAGAGGGGACAACGGCGGGCGAGCAGGAGAGTTGCAAGTCCCTGAGCGGGCTGCTGAGCGGCCTGGCTCAGAAAGATTTCCACAGGCACCCGGACATTACAGGCATTACGGAGGAGCTGCTGCGGAGCCAGCTCTACCTGGAGGTGCCACCCGAGGAGTTCCAGCCTTTTCTGGTGAAGATGAGGGGGATTCTTAAGTCTGTTGCATCTGCAGACATGGATTTTAACCAGCTGGAAGCATTCTTGACTGCTCAAACCAAAAAGCAAGGAGGGAATCACATCTGATCAAGCTGCTATCATTTCTAAATTCTGGAAGAATCATAAGACAAAGATCCGAGAGAGCCTGATGAACCAGAGCTGCTGGGACAGTGGGCTTCAGGGCCTAAGCTGGAGAGTTGATGGCAAATTACAGTCGAGGCACTCAGCTCAGATACACACCCCTGTTGCTATAATGGAGCTGGAAATAGGGAAACGTGGACAGGAATCTGAATTTCTGTGTTTGGAATTTGATGAGGCCAAGGTCAACCAAGTTCTGAAGAAGCTCTCAGAGGCAGAAGACAGTATCAGCACACTGACACAGCCAGCCTGGCTGAAAATGCACTTGTGGAAGCCAAGGTGTTCATGATCTGTTTTGTTTTCTTTAAATATCATTCACCCATTAGTATTAAATCCTCAAATTCAAATTTGCCTGCCTCTGCTTGCTGGGACTTATTTTTTCCATTTACTCTTATAGTTGTTCTACTGCAAAGGCTCTTACACTTCAGCATGTAGAGGTACTTGTAACAGCATTTTTTTTTTTAAAAAAAGGAGGTGTCCAGAACCCTATCCCCAGAGACTTGGATTCAGGTTGGCTGGGGTCAACTTTAGAAACCCATATTATGGTGGTTTGTTCCTGAGTAGGATTTCAGGAATATATACATGATAAATTATAAAAGAATTAGAAAACATTTTATACAAGCAAATACAAAGCTGACCAAATACTGTGTATCTTGAGCTGACACTTAGAGATTTGCTGACCCTTGACAGTAAAACCAGAGATGCTTCTGGAACTGACTCAGGTATTTGAGTTAGTTCTACCCAAATCTGGGGGATCTGGTTTGATCTGAGCTACTGAGAAACATGGGGTTTTTTAGAACCTAGAAATAAAATTATCTCATCACAAAGGGACTCCCTCACCTCAAGTCAGGACTGGGGGAAGAGAAAAATGTCACTGGAGGTGATGTGAGGTTCTTTACCTCAGAAAATTTTACTTGAGTCATCAAATAAAAACTCTTTCAGAAAATATCTGCAGCCCAGCCGATGTGGCTCAGTGCTTGAGCATCGGCCCATGTACCAAGAGGTCACTGGTTTGATTCCCAGTCAGGACACATGCCCAGGTTGTGGGCTGGTTCCCCAGTAGGAGGCGTGCAGGAGACACCCAATCAATGTTTCTCTCTCAGTGATGCTGCTTCTATCTCTTTCTCCCTCTCCATTCTCTCTCTAAAATCAATAAAAACATATTTTTTTAAAAAAAAAAAAAAAAAAAAGGAGAGAGGGTGGTTGGTTGAGGACAGAAAGTAGTCCTCTTATATACCAAAAATAAATGTGTAAGGTCTTGACCGGGGCAGTGAGTATATGGGCATTCTCTTTGAGGTAATTCATTGGGCTGTGTATTTATGTTTGCCTATTTTCTTTCAGTCTGTGTTTTATTTCAGTATTTGATAAATCGTGATGAAAGGAGACTGAACTTAGGGTGGTAAACACACAATGCAATATACAGATGATGTATTATAGATTTCTAAACACACACACACACAAATTAAAAAGAACAAAACAAAACACATCTTCACTTCTATTCAAGATGGAGTAACAGAGGCCAAATTTACCCCATTGCCTGAAACAACAGCCAAAAAAATGGGCAAATGTATGAAACAACAGTTTCAAAACCCTGAATGTCAGTCACTGAGGGATAGTTACCCCAGAGAGCTAGGAAACAAAGGAGGTGAGCCCTACAATTAGCCCCTCTTATGGTTTGAGAGAGTTTCTAGCTGGAGGAGCAAAGGGGGAATTCAAACAGAGCCTGGGAGACATCAACAAAAGTCCTGGAGACCAATGTAGCCCCAGTTCCCAGGACCAAGGCCCAGAAGCAGAAAGGCTGCATGGAGAGAGAAGCAGAGATCTGCAGGGCATCCCCAGTGGGAGCTCAGCAGTGTTCTGAGGCACACATGCAAATGAGGAAAACATCCAAATTTGGGGAAAGAACCATCTGAAAGGACCCCCCCGGGACAGTATGAAGCCATGGGAAAAGACACACCAGAGGATAGTTACTGAGTGACTCCTGTATGCCAGGTAAGCTGTCATGTATATCTTACCTTTACAATGACCTGTAAGATCAAATAAATAGCACTCTCATTTTACAGAAAAGGAAGCTGGGGCTCCAGAAGGCAGGACATGCAGGGTTACACAGGTAGCAAATGTCAATGCCAGGACTCAAGATTAAGTCTTCTAACCTAAAAACACATGTCTTTTGTAGTTTTCTGTGCTCTCTCTCCTTACTTCATTGCCTGTGATCGACAAAATTCAGAGAGAATTAGCTTTTCTTGACTTACTTACTGGAGATCTCCTCCCTCCCTTACCAAACAATTGCTTGAAACTTACAACACTTAAAACGTACTCCACAGATCTTATGAATGCCGCAGCTTTCCTTCATCCTTTCATTCCAGGTCAGCCTTCTTTAGAAGAGGGTTACGGTTTTTGATTCATTGAAAAATGAATTGAATACCTATGGCACACCAGAACAAACTCTGTAAAAGCATTTACACAAGTTTTAAATATTTGTGTGTTTTTTTAATTTAAAATTTTTATTGTTTGAAGTATTATACATGTCCTCTTTACCCCCCATTGACCTCTCCCCAGCCACTCCCACCCTGGGTTTTGTTTTGTTTTGTTTTTTGTTTTTTAATGAATGTTTCCCCTACAAAACCTTTTCCATCTTCAAGAATGTAAGTGAAATCCAGGCGCCTTAATTATGTCATCCCTGAAGTCAGCCTCAGATAACATCTCACAAGGTTTGGTGGAATGAATGAAGGAAGTCCCTATTTGAAGAATCCTGGAGCTGGGGCTAGTGTGGGCCGTCTCAAATTGAGCAATACCAACGAGGTGTCTGTCCTTAATCTGGATCACTGGAATCCTGAATCTAGATCCAAAATCTCACATTTTTGTTTGCGCAGTTTTCCTGGGGGAACCTAACAGCTTTCTACAGATTTCAGAAGGAGTTTGTAATCCAGTAAAGATAAGAAACTTTTACTCAGTACTAGCAGTTCTCAAAGTCTAGCCTCTGGGCCGCCACCACCACCAGCACCAGGGATCTTATAAAAGCTGCAAGCGCGTCAACCTCCCCTAGACCTGCGGAGTCTGAGGCTAGGCTAGGGCCTTGTGATGCGTGTTTTCAGGAGCCCTTCAGGTTATTCTGATGCATGCTGAAGTTTAAGAACACTGCTCTAAGAGTCCCTTGGATTTATCTCAGAGAGCCACTAGTTCTCATCTGGCGGACAAAGGCTTTCCCTCATCTTCGTAGAACCCCTTCCCCGCCCCCCCCCCCCCTTTTTTTGGTCTTGTTCAAGCTCATCTTTAATATTCTACTTAATACAGGAAGCTTTCCAAGCCTGGGGGAATTAAATTTGGTTTCTCCCATCATCTGGAAAGAGCCACCTCCCCCACCTCCCACCCTATCTCAGCACAGGATATTCACATTGTTTCTTAAAAGAAAAATAAATAAATACAGAAAACCAGAATCAAAACTTCAAACCAACCATAAAAAGCACTGGGTGTGTGTTTGGACAATATGTGCATAAACATGTGGCATGTTTATCTTAGCGTTTTAGAGCTTAAACATCTGGACTAAAGGGATTATAACATATATATATACTCATGGGCAACAGAAGAGCCAAATATATTTTTAAATGCTGGATAATAGTAAAAATGCACCCACTTTCTGATTCTGCCCTGTTATCTGCTATAGAATCACAGGTCTGAGTTTAGTTAGCATTAATGTACTTGCTTGCATTTAAACAAGTTTATCAGAGGTTATGTCCCCATGGTGCTTTAGCCACTGCATAGAATATATAAAAGCCTCAACCTCTATTCCCATGGTCACTCCCCTGTGGAATTCTGTGCTTCTGGCTTGCCTTTCCCTGGGAAGAAAAACTAAAAACGTTCTTGGTACTGAGCCATGCTCCCATCTGGGATAAAGATTAGGAAAGAGGGAGGGAGCCTTTGTTCAGGTTATAAATGCCAGATGCTGCCACATTAATAGTCCTACACATCCCAATGGTGCTTATTTTAACATTTGGTTTTCAAACTCTCCTCTCTAAAGAATGTGCTGGTAACTGCCAAGAGTCACAGAAGAGGGACCCACTGCATTCATGAATACTTACTCCAAAATTGCCACTGATAGGATAAAGGGAAATCCCTAGACCGTATGGTGGTTTATCAGTTTTCACATAGCACAGTGTTCCCCAGATTGGAGACTTCCATACTCCAGGGAATCATGAGAATTGTTGAAGAGGTCACCATATCGGCTTTGAGCCAACAGAACATAAACCACCATCAGTGAAAGGCAGTTTAGCCTTATAGTCACTATTGACTTATAGGAAACCACTCAGTGGTTATAAATAAAAGAGCTCTTTAACTATTTTCCTTGCAGACTCTGAGGAACAGCAAATGGGTCAAAGCTGATGTGCAGAAAAAAAGTAGCAAAAAAAAAAATGTGAGAGATAACAAATTAAAGAGAGAAAAGGACAGTCAAAACAGAGAATGTGAAGAGTAAGCAGGGAAGAGAGGGAAATAGTGCAACAGAACCAACTCAGTTTTTAATTATAGTAATAATTTTAGGCACAGCCTCCAACGGAGAAATAGTTATGAAGGAGTCTAACTAAAATCTATGAGATCAGCCCTGGCCAGTATGGTTCAGTTGGCTGAGTATCATCCCTTGCACTGCAGAGTTCCCCATTTTGATCCCCCGTTAGGGCACATGCCAGGATTGTGGGCTCCATCTCCAGTAGGGGGCGTGCAGCTAATCGATGGTTCTCTCTCGTTGGTGTTTCTCTCCCTTCCTTTCTCTCTCTAAAATCAATAAAAACGTGTTTGTTTTTAAAAATCTATTAAATCAGTATTACTGATTTTTCATTTTGCCTTAAGCTCCAATATGGGTTGCCCAGCGCTATTACTGATCGTGTCTTGATTTAAAATTTTGTTCATTATGGATTGTAATTTTTAAAAATATTGTGTTAAAATATCATTTATCTTGATTACTGAGTTTTGGGGCATCCCTTAAATTTCACAGCCAACTTGAGTGTCTCACTTGCCTCGCCCTAGTCCTGGCCCCATAGATCATACTGTTCCTCCAAATTTGGTTGGATACTATCAGAATAAGAGATGGAGAAACAGAGGTGCTTCTTCCAAATAGAGAGTCTAATTAAGTGTCTGGGTTCAGCTCAACATAGATTTTAAGGCTGGAAGCTCTCTTGGGAAGCTATTATGGGTTGGATAAATTAAGATGTGAAGACTTATTCTGAATAAAATTTCTTCCCAGTGTTCATTTACATTGTCTTGCCAAAGCCATGCAAGCAATGTTCTTATGGTTACCTCTTGCTCTGTCACAGATATAAGGCTCCAAGGTGAAACCAAAAAATTGTCCTGCCAAGTCTGATGAGTAGGGCAAACCAGGAACACAGCAACTTCAAGGTTTAAGTTATGATCTGATCCTGATAAGCTGCTTCCCAGAGCAAGTGTAAGATGATTCAGGAAATACATGCTTCAACTATCAATCTGTCTATTCATGTGGGAAAGGATACATAGATCACAGTTTATACATATTATATCTGGATTTAGAGACTCCATCAGGAGACTACATAAAAGAATTTATTATTATTTTAAAATATATTTTTGTTTCAGAGATGAAGGGAGAGGGAGAGAAATATCAATGATGAAGGAGAATCATTGATCAGCTGCTTTCTGCACGCCCCCTACTGGGGATCAACCCCACAATCCGGGCACGTGTCCTGACCAGGATCAAACTGCTACTTCTGGTTCCTAGGTCAACACTCAACCACCGAGCTACACCAGCCAGGCCAGTAAATCATTTAAATGAAGAAAATCCTTATGGAATAAGACTAAAGTGGCTGACAAGAAAATCTGATGTTACCTTTCAAAGAAATGTACAATCTGTACTAATAAAAGGGTAATATGCTAATTAGACAGGATCGACTGGACATCTTCCTTACGTCTGACTTCCTTCCTGATAAAGCCACAGTGGTAGGGGCTGAGGCAGAGGCAGTTAGGGGCGATTAAGCCAGCAGGGGAGCAAGCAGTTAGGGGTGCGATCAGGCCAGCAGGGGGCAATCAGGCAGGCAGGCAAAGGCAGTTAGGAGTGATCAGGCAGGCAGGCAGGTGAGTGGTTAGGAGCCAGCAGTCCCAGATTGTGAGAGGGATGTCCAATTGCCAGATTAGGCCCCATCCTGTGGCAGTTGGACATCCCCTGCAGGGTCTCAGATTGGAGAGGGTGCAGGCTGGGCTGAGGGACACCTCCCCCCACCCTCTCACCCCCTGCATGAATTTTATGCACCGGGCCTCTAGTTTCAAATAAAATTGCAAATGTGCATGATTCTAACAGTTGGTACATGTTAACATAATAGTTTTTATTATCTTGTTACCATTTGTTAAGGGAGAACAGACAAAGTACTAGGCATTTTATTTATGTAACTTTTAAAATATTCATAATAACCACAAGTAGGAAACTTTTCTAGTCCCATTTTCCATATGAGGAAACTGAAAGTTAGAAAAGTGACTTGCCCCCAGCCAAATCAAGCAGCTTGTTAGTCATGGGTAAGGCCAGATATTTAACCTTAGTCTATCTAATACCACAATCACTGTGCTTTTCCTCTAAAAGAGACTACACGCCACACACTAAGTCTACTATGCCACCTCATGGACTGGAAACTAAAAACAGTTTTTACATCTTTAAGTGGTTGAAAGAAATCAAAAGAAGAATGCTATTTTGACATGTGAAAATTACATGAAATTTACATTTCAGTGTCCATAAATAAAGTTTTATTGGAATCCAGCCATGCCTGTTCATTTTCTTTTTGTCTCTGTTGCATTTGCACTACAATGGCCTAGTTGAGTAGCTGATACAGAGACCTTATAGTGTACTATCTACTATTTACTACCAGGCCCTTTAAAATAACATTTGTAGACCCTCTCCTGTATACTTACCTTAATGTTCTGTCAATCAGATCAAACGGCTTTCTTCTTAAATAACAGTCTTCATGGAAGAGAAAAACTAAACAAGCACATAGATGTGACTGCTGGTTTCTTGATAAGTCATGAATTTCTGTCAAACCCATGACTGATTGTAGGAATCATATGAAGCCAAGAGAACTCACACTTAAGTCACAGCAAAAGAATATTTTTCCAAGCTGTATAATTCTATGAATAAAGAATAACAAAATTATGGCTAGGTAAACACTACCACACCACAATGCAAACAAAATGAAAAAGCTATTGCAAAATTCTCTCTTTAAACACCTAGTTTTAAATGTCTACTTCCAATGGATTTCTGCTGCCTGCATTTTCTCTGACAGTCACTCAACTGACCTGGTAGCCCAGACAGCATTGCATAAAATGTTCTGGGAAGCCAACAGGCAGTTTCACTGCCCTAGGTCTTGCCCCCAAGCATTATTCATATGCTAATGTCATCACCAGGAGCCAGCTGTATTCCCATAATCCCCTTCAAACAGTGAAAGGAAGAAAGCTGGAGAAACTTCTATCCCAGGGACCTCAAGGGTAAGGCTGAGAGCAACTCTTCAGTTCACAGCAACCAGGGATAACCTGCTTCTCTAGCTCTTGCTTCCTGAGCCTCAGAGCAGCCTGGATTTCCCTTCAGTGCTTTTCAGTGGTACCCTCCACTCCAGCTCATGATATTTTGTTTGACTCTTACCATCCACAAGAGGCATTCATCGAACGAATATGAAATATTGTTAACAGGGCTCATAGAATGCTTTTTCTTGGATAATGAGGTAGAGGTGAATATGCCAAAATCAATGTTCTGGGGTAGAAATCCTTTTTTTTTTTTTTTTTTTGCCTGATCTTTAGCCTTTTAACTTCCTTTTTCCCTAATCTTTGGCCTTAGTTTAACTCATCTTTTCACAGGAGAAATATTCCCAGTAACCTAAGTGCACAACCAACTTTCCATGAAAATAAACTTTATTTCTCCATTCCCCTGGCCTCCCATTTTTTGACACATTCGATATTCTCTAGAGTCTGCCAAAGTCAAAGTACTTCCAAAAATGCCTCATGCACCAGTCTGGTTTTCAGCCCGACTTGATACGATGCAGTTGAAGTTTGACAGGCGAGCAGAAAGGAAATGACTTAAATCAGAAGCAGGCTTGGTTTAAAATTGTCTTGTCTGTGTGGTTGTTTGCTTTTCTCCTAGATGGTTCCAGAAAAAATAAAATACGATTCTTGTGAGTGCCTACTTTGGAAGTTGTTTTTTCCCTTCTTTGTCATTCTCTGTGTGACTCCCAAGGGTCGTGGAAGAGAATTTTCCAGGAGCTAAAGGAAGAGAAGAGCCTGTGAAAGACTCAGTTTGCTCTCACTCACTTAACTCTTTTTCACCCATTGGTGAGCTGTCTGGTCAGCCAGCAATGGCATCATTGTTCAAAGCTCACCTGTTTCCTTGAGTACCCTTTCGTTTAGAGCCGAGACCAGTCTGAAAAGTTCTCTTTAAGAATCTTGATAACGATGCCAGAAATGACTCAGAGAACTAGGGGTGCAGGACAAACCTTTAAAATTTAAAGTACTTACGGAAGGAAAACTAGCTTAAAAATAAAGAAGACAAACCCCAATGAGAGCCAAGATAACCCTTTAAAATATGGGAAGGAGCTGAGTCAGACCCTGTCAGCAAGCTTCACTGAGGCCAGGGGACTTGTAGCAACATGATTTTTTTTTTAATTAAAAAAAAAAACCAACCTACATAGCAACTTTTATCCAAGGATCCCAAAGTAGTCTACACAAGTAAAATCACCTAACATTCCATCGGAGGGGGTAGGTTCAGGATATTACCATTGCCTCTCCAAAGCAGGGTTTCTCAACCTTGGCACTGCTGACATTCTGGGCTGGATGATTCTTAGTTGTGGGGCTGTCCTGTGCCATGTGAGATGTTTACCAGCATTTCTGATCTCTACCCATGAGATGCCAGTAGCACTACCTTCCCTTCCCCCAGTTGTGACAACCCAAATTGTCTCCTGATATTACTATATGTCCTTTGGGGAGCCCCTGGTTGGGAACCACTGTTCTAAATGTCCTGCAGCACCAAGATACAGAGCAGTCAAAAACTCACACAAGCTGGGTCAGTGTGGCTCCATGGTTGAATGTCGACCTATGAACCAGAAGGTCACGGTTTGATTCCTGGTCAGGGCACATGCCCAGGTTGCAGGCTCGATCCCCAGTAGGGGACCTGCAAGAGGCAGCCGATATTTCTCTCTCTCTCTCCCTTTCTCGAAATCAAGAAAAATATATACATTTTTTTAAAAAAACACCTCACACAAAAGTGACCAGCCAAAAGGCAGTTGTCAGATTGGAAGAAGAAAATGAAGGCTCCCGAGTCCCAAGCACGTGACCATTACCACCACCACTGCTTCCTACCTCCGCGGAAACTCATCTGAGTTCCTAATTCATTCCTCAGGTTGACTATTTCTGAAAATGCATCCACTGAGAGTCACCAGTATCAGTTTTCCCTCGCGCTATACTGAAGGCTTGACTGTGTTGAGTATGTCTGATTGGGGTTGTTCTCCTGGGAGTCACTAAGTGGGTTCCGAGACTGAAAGTCCATATAGCATAAAATGGACCCAAAGCAACCCTGTCCTGTACATGAGAATAACGTCCAGCTTAAAGCCTTTGCTAAGAGCAGAGCTGCTCATGGGCAGGATGGGGGAGATGAGGAGTCCGCAGAATGAGTTAGCCAAGCAGGTAAATGCTTTTAGATTTGTTAAGTCCCTCAACTACATTAACTTTTTTCACAGAACTTCTTGGAACGGATTGCAACATGCACCTTTGTTAATTTATTTATTTATTCAAAACACATCGTTTGCATACAACATTTTCAATATGTCCACGCTTGTCTCTTGATAAATTTTCAAATATGTTCCCTCCCTCCCTCTTCTTTGTTCACATCAGTGGGTGAACTTGTTGATCTTTCCAAGTGAGTCAGCGAAGACAGGTACAGATGAATGAACCACATCAAGCATTTTGGGAATAGAGACAGGTGTAAAAACTTATTTTTATAACTTGAACTCTGGGAGACACAGAAGAGGAGTGAGATGGCATGCTGGTGTAAGTAACTATTGCACAAAACTGGATATAAACCTGCACCACTCTGCTCTATATTTATTCAATGGACATGTGTGGAGTGCCCACTGGCTCCAAGGCCCTGTGCTGATACTAAGGAGAATACAAGAATGCCGAGAGTCAGGTTCTGCGTTTATTTATTTTTTATTTTTATTTTTTTGCATAGGCTAACAGAAAAAACTATTACATATGCATAAGTAATTATACTGTGAGGCAGAAGGCAATCAGTGCTTAAAGAGGAATAGGCAAAGTGTGTGTTTTTGGCAGTCACAATTTTGGGTCCCACCATATCACAAACACGTCAGTTTTCATCACGAGGGGAGAGCTTGTATGAAGTAAAAGGGGCCCTAAATTCAGTATAAAAAAACTCTGGGCTGGATCATAGTTCTTTCATTCTCTAGAATGCGACTTCACCTCTCTGAGCCTTCATTCCTTTTCCTACAAAAAGAGAACACGGTAACTATGAACAGCAAAATGTTATTAAACTTTCAGACAAATGTTACAATTTCTAAGGTTGGGATTTAAGCGTAGCTATACTTCGCTTATTGCTTACTTTGTGCAAAGTCCCTTCAGTATAGTATCTTTGACCTACGGAATAGGCACCATTGTCCTCCTTTTATAGATAAGAAATTTGAAGGCCAGAGAGATGAAGTAATTCATCTGAAGTCACACAGCTGGCATCCAACAGAGTGCTGAGTCTATTGAACCTAGGCCTATGGAACTCAAGAACATGAGTAAATTTCATATCTCTATGTTGCCATTTCACCATAGTCTCTATTTTGCATAAAAGAACAAGTTGGGTAAACAAGTTACTGGTATGGCACTCACTCATTGAAATATGGGGATTGATAAAATAACCATCAAGAAAAATATTGATTTATCATATTTCAAGAAGAAAAAAAAATACAAGTTACTCTCCACGGTATTCTTAAATCAGACAAGGTAAGTTAGAATTTGAGACAAAAAGTGTGAGAATTCTTGCAGAGGTCCCCATCCTATGCTTTCTTTGTTTAAACGCTCAAGCAGATTGAGGGCCTGAAAACCTTGGGCGCTCTCCCGGGTTTATGTTTGAGCTCGGAACAGAGCAGGCCTCTCTTAGCCACAAAGGAAGAAAGGACCAGGCTAACACTGAATTCTGGAGTATAAAGAAGAGAAAGAATTAGACACCTATTTTCAAGAAATGAATACATTTTCCTACTGGCAAATTATATAGTATGACATATCAGGTGGAAATAATCTACTTTTATGTATTATAGACTAAAAATGCTGCTTTTCTGGGAGGGAACAGGGAGACAGAATCCTGCAAAATATTCAAGGCCAGTGAGTATTTCAAGAGACTTCTTTATAGAGTCGTCTATTATGGGCTGGCTGCATACAGCTATCTTATTTAATCCTTAGGACAGTAATGTGAGCACATGCTGTACACTAGTTTGCGGATGAGTGCAGATGAGAAAATTGAGGTGTAATGAGCCTTGGGCTTTTCCCACGATGTCTCTGGAGTGGTCATGTGCTGCTTTATGAGAACTGCCCAACTTCAACATGGAAGGGGGCCCCTCTGGCTCCACCTAGGCCGGCCTTGTTCCCGAGCACAGAAGCACTTCCCACTCCCACTCACCTGCTCTGCATTGCTCTGCTCCAGCTCCGTTAGGCACACACAGGGAACACCAGCTGGTAACATAAAGCAGCCCTGACTATTTCCAGGAGCCAATGACCTTTGAACTGACCAACGTTTGCAGCCAACACTCAATTATCTGCAAAAGGCTTGTACATCTCCTTGGAAAACTGCCACAGAGGTGTATTCCCACAATACAAGGGAATAATTCACACAATGTAAGGGAATTTTCATTTCTGCCTAAGCAAAGAATCAGGAAGATAAATCTGTAAATGGAAAGGAATCCTATGAGGCCTCCAAAGCCAAAGAGAAATTCATTTTCTTTGGATCATCTATTACTCCCCTCCATTAGGGCAGATTATTGGGGTTGCCTGGAACCTCTAATCTTACTCCACCACTGAAAACTAGGTATTAGTCTATTTTCATAGATGATGAAAGTAAGTCTCAGAGGTTAAGCAACTTGCTCCAGGTTACACAGCTGGGAGGTGCCAGTTTTTCAACCTCACTTACCTTTGGTAAGGCACTCCCTTCCCATTAAAATAAACAGAAATAAGGGGAAACACTCCTTCTCTTTAAATGCATGACTAAAAAGTTAAAACTCTGGCTCAATTATCCAGCATTACACTTTGTCAGCTACCTACAGCGAATGTTGCATTTTATTCTTGTCCTTTCTTTATATCTAGTAAGTTTCAGGCCCCTGTTAATGTAAGTGCTCATGAACTAAAGAATAATGTTAAGAGTATATAGCACTGCAAAAATAAAATCAAGGTGGGAAAACAACATCTCTTCCTCCGCCTCTCCAAAAATCTTCTCTCTCTCTCTCTCTCTCTCTCTCTCTCTCTCTCTCTCTCTCCCTCTCTCCCTCTCTCTCTCCCTCTCTTTCTCTGAAATCAATAAAAAATATATTTTAAAAAGATATATGATTCATTTCAAGTCAAACAGAAAAGGGTTTTCAATGAAAAAACAACAACACACGACTTAGATCATTTATTAATACCAGCAATAAAAATTACCATTAGGCATTAATTACATTTGCTCTAATTTAGAAAATAAAAATTATTCTTCCTATATCATGCTGACAAAACTAAAACCACGCAACCTCTTCAAGACCAATGGCCTAGTAAGTGCTAGAACCTGGATTCAAACTAGAACTTTCTTGCTTACAAACCTATATTCTTCCTACTGCACCAACATCTATAACAAAGAGCTGTTTACATAGACAATCTGCGCATAATGACTTCTCAGCTCCTCTTAAATGTTAGGTGGTGGGAAGTCACAAGACCAAGACATCTGAACGGGTCCAGTGTCCTGAAGTCTTCACCGCTGGACTGTCTTAGGCCTCAAAATGTTCACCCTGCCGTCAGCTCACCAGAAAAATTAAAAATTATTAATTTCAAGAGCAAACCAGATTGGACAGGATATTAACCAATTAACTTGGGGGAAAACATCCTGACAGATACTTCAGTCAAAAGAGTATACAGGTGGCAGCGTGAGGGCAATGGAGACCAGGAAAAAAATGGCCTCATGGCAAAGGTCAACCCAACGGTTGGACCTACAAGCACTCCCCATCTGATGCATGGAGAATGGCTTATAAAAGATCTTTCAACAAAGCAGTGCTTCACTGATCATATGACTCAGAGACCCCAGCTGCTAGTACAGAACATATATTTGCAAGAGAGGGTTGCCCTGACCGGTTTGGCTCAGTGGATGGAGCGTCGGCCTGCGGACTGAAAGGTCCCAGGTTCGATCCCAATCAGGGGCATGTACCTTGGTTGCAGGCACATCCCCAGTGGGGGGTGTGCAAGAGGCAGCTGATTGATGTTTCTCTCTCATTGATGTTTCTAACTCTCTATCCCTCTCTCTTCCTTTCTGTGAAAAAATCAATAAAATATATTTTTTTTAAAAAAAAGAGAGAGAGGGCTAGTATCTATATTGTGTCTTCAAGAAGTAAATTGAGTCAAAATCCTGATTCCTCAGCCACAAACTGTTGCTGTACCAAAGGACATATAGAGTCATCGTATGCCCAGGTACTTTGTCACCCACTGAGGTTCCGACCCCAAATCTCTCTTCGTTTGTTGAGCTGGGTAGGCACAGCGGCCTCCAGCTTAATTAAGGCTCAGCTTAGAAGTCGGCTGAACTTTCTGAGGCCAGGGAACTAGCAAAGACCTTGAACTAGCAAAACCTTGAGTGCTTATTAAAACCTGGGTTGATTCCTAGGCTCCACCCTCAGAAGTTCTTATTCAGTAGATCTGGGGTGGGGCTGAGAATCTTGAATCTCTGGGGCGGGGCCTGGGAATTTGCATGCCAAATTCTCTGGTGATGCTGAGGCAGCTGGTCTGGGAACCACATTTTGAGAATCGCTATCAGAGATGCACACTCAGACTTGGTTCCCAGGGTCCTACATCTCCAAAAGCCGAAGGAGACAAGACAAACGCAAGGAAAGTGCACCAGGACAAGAACAGCTGGCTAGTGGCCCCTTTCCCAGAGCGCCACTCAGTCTTTTCTAGGACTACTTCAGTCCCATTTTTCTTTGAACCAACCACAGAGAAGAAAAAGAAAAACAAAATTTAAGAAAACAATCTGAAGAGCAAAATAAGTTCCCCTCCCCTCTCAAAGGAAGGAAAAAATGCTAACCTTGCTCCTGCCCAAGAAACTCCACTCCTTATCACAATGACCCAGCGATTGGTCTTCCTTTTAGTGGGGAAGCCCTAACAAGGTCTACAGTCACAGGCTGTATCAGAGGAACTACATTTTGCAGACAATTACCCTAAAATAAAGGAATTGACATATCTACTAAAAATATCCCTCCAGAAATGCTTTTTGACCATTCCAGAGGAGCCTGCACTAAAATGAATCAACACACCAACACATGGTAACTCCTCAACTATTTTTTCTCTCTTTAGACCTATGGTTTCTGGAAGTGCTTTAACCCAGCAAATTAGAGGGGCTGGAATTAATTCTATAATGTATTAGGCCATTGCTGAGATCACTATTGATTTTTTTTTCACCTCAAATGACTCAATTAAGGAACATGTACAATAAATTATCACTTCTTCAAGCTTGAATGGTAATTTATTATATCTTAGGGGTTAGGACCTGTAAAATATGTTTAGCTTGGAAGATGTGTTACAGGCTGGAATGTTTGTGGGAAATATTCTCTGCATGAAGAATTCCTGCTCCAAAATGCCTGGATTAATGAACATAAACAGCTTTGAGGAAAAAGGGAGCAGCATCTCACGTCTGGCAGGACCCTGGCGGGGTTCACTGGAAACTCTAATGCAAGCCAAGCACAGCGGAACCAGGCCTCTTCCATTCAGGGCTGGTCCAGCTCCAGGGAAACGCCCTAGGCTTGCGACAGTTCTAGAAAGGCTCTGCTCTAGTTGGCAGTGAACCAAAGTCCGTTTCTTCTTCTGCTCCCAGGTCTCCTGGCCGAATGAGTCAGCTTCAGGGCCCTGAAGGTGTGTGCTGCAGCAGAGGAGACCTGCAAGATCCTATCAAGAACAGCCCCAATGACCTGCCTGTTCTTCCCTGGGAGACTGCCCTTCCAGAATTCCAAAAAGGAATGAAGCATTATGGGAAAGAAAAGTAGTATGTACTATAATTATCCAGCTGAGCTTTTAAAGCATGCATTATTTTATTTAGTTCTCACATTCACCCTGAAAGACAGGAATGATTGCCTCTTCTCTTATACATGGGGAAAGAGGAGGTGCTCAGAGATATTAAGTAATATGCCCAGCATCACACAGCACATTAATGACAGAACTAAGATAAGGACCAGAGCCTGTTTCATCCAAAGTAACCATGTCTACCAGGTCCTTCTAATTAACTATAGGAAGGGGGAAATTTCAGAACAGCTCTACAATATTTATTTTAAGCCATCCAGACAGAGTGGGGAACAAGTAATGTGCAGGTGTTTATCCATGCCAAGGAGTGATTCCCACCACCAGCCCTTGGGCAACATTTCAAAGTAGGTAATGTTGGTTTTACAACTTCCCCATCTCCCAACATCCGTTTCCCACCACGCAGGACCTGCATTATCCTCTCTCAGAGATCTCCTCCAGCTCCTAAAGTCTTCCAAAATCCTGATGAGGCCCTCTGTCCTTGGACCTTTGCTGAAGCTGTTTCTTCCTCCAGCACACACTCACCCAACCCTCATTCTTCCTCCCACTAATTAAATGTTATTCATTTCTCAAGGCCCATTTCAAATGTTATTTTCTTCTCAGTGTCTTTCCCAATCCTTCCCAACAGGGGCACATTTCTCCCTGTTTGAGCCTCTCAAGCACTATCTTTGTATTTACCAAAAGGGCTTTGTATTACAGTTGTTGGTGCTACATACTTGTCATATTTCTCCTACTAGAACTCTCATCAGAAAGGGTTGTTCATCCTTGTATTTTTAGCAATGCTGGGCACAACGTCTTGAGCACAGGAGATATTCAATACATGTTTTTTAATGGGAGTGAAAAGAAAACTGTAGAAGCGTAAAGAAGATACATGATCCTAGAATAGTCCCATCTGTCTTTCTTGGAAAAGCAAAGAAGGGCACTTCGTAAACTCTGTCCATCCTCTTGGAGTCTTGTGCTGCTTTGCTTTGAATATGAAATTCAGGTTATTGTTCTTGCACGTTTCCTTCAGGCAGCTGTGATCCAGCCCAGAGATGAGAGTATTTGTTGAGGGATGAGTGGGCATAGGCTAGTGCTCACCAATCAGAACAGGAAGTAATAGGAGACCCGATTTCAGATAAGCAGAATTGTTTGCTCATCTTCCATACTGAACTTGCTTGCCAATGTCTATAATAAAGCTTTATATTAGTAAAAAAAATGTTTTCAAATAGTTTGTTATTTTTTTCACATCTGGGGCCTCCAACAACAGACTAGTAGCCTGTGGCTTTGGAGTCCTCTCCTAGCAACAGTGTAGGCCAGACTGATTTTTAAACCCCAATCAAAATGTTGGTTTAGATAGCAGTTAGGAAAGATTCTGTACGTTAAATTCTTCATTGTTGCCTGATCGCCCTTAGGCATTTTAATTCTACTAACTTAGTAGTTCATGTTACAGCAAGGGTAGCGTCCCCACCATGCTGGAGAGGCGCTTTTCCCACACCACCACTGCCCATCAGGGGTCAGGGGCCCAGCCTTCTCTACAGAGGGACAGTGCTCCCCAACGGCCTGACCTGCTGACAAGGAGGAGAAATCCATCGGGGGCAGTGTGCACAGTTTCCAGGAGACTCTGGCCACTCTCCAGGGATGGTGTGAGGTTAAGGAGAGGCTTGCCCTGGGCTCCCATGCTCCTACCTGAAGATTTCTGTGAAGTATGTTCCCACACCGCTTCCCCCTCTTCCTTCCCGTCTATCCTGCTCACTCTGCCAACCTTGGTTCCAGCCAGGTAACTCTCTTCTAGTTCACCTTTGTTAAAAGCATAAACTCCATGGCAATCTAGTCCCATTATCCAAGGTCCAGCTTGGCAGTGTAAAACTGAATAGCACCTGTTTCTTCTTTAGCTTCCTCACTAGCTAGTCAGACTTCGGTTTGGCCCACAACCTTTTCTTTTTTAAAAAATTATATATTTTTTTGCCGAAACCGGTTTGGCTCAGTGGATGGAGCGTCGGCCTGCGGACTGAAGGGTCCCGGGTTCGATTCCGGGCAGGGGCATGTACCTGGGTTGCGGGCATATCCCCAGTAGGAGATGTGCAAGAGGCAGCTGATCGATGTTTCTCTCTTATCGATGTTTCTAACTCTCTATCTCTCTCCCTTCCTCTCTGTAAAAAAATCAATAAAATATATTTTTAAAAAAAATTATATATTTTTATTGATTACAGAGAGGAAGGGAGAGGGAGAGAGAGAGAAATATCAAATATCATTGATTGGCTGCTTCCTGCACGACCCCCATTGGGGATCAAGCCCACAACCCAGACATGTGCCCTTGACTGGAATCAAACCTGGGAACCTTCAGTCCGCAGGCCAACACTCTATCCACTGAGCCAAACCAGCTAGGGCTTGCCCATAACCTCCTGATTTTCTCAGGGAAGAGACCAATTAGAGGCTCAGGGAGCAGAGCTGAGACTCAGATGATATGATTAGTGCTGTTGGACCAGAAGATGAATCCTTCTCCAACTGGGTGTCCCTGGGGGCACCTCCTAGATCAGCTGTGGGCAAACTACGGCCCGCGGGCTGGATCCAGCCCGTTTGAAATGAATAAAACTAAAAAAAAAAAAAAAGACCGTACCCTTTTATGTAATGATGTTTACTTTGAATTTATATTAGTTCACACAAACACTACATCCATGCTTTTGTTCCGGCCCTCCGGTCCAGTTTAAGAACCCACTGTGGCCCTCGAGTTAAAAAGTTTGCCCACCCCGTCCTAGATAAATCAGACCTGAGAAAAGCGAAATAGGTTTCTTTTTAGGTAGCTTGCACACTTGCCTCTCCTGCATGCCTGCAACCCCACCCTTCCATCCTCAACACGCACCTGTATCAGGCTCTGAACCTCCCAGTCTTCTCTATGAGACCCTCTTCCTGTATGCCCCCACCTTTGTTACCTAGCCACAAAAGCCTGTACAGCAAACGGCTGCCACTTATCTACAGATCAGTGAGAAGACACCCAAGCCCCCCATGTCAATGCGCTTTCATCTATGAAAAGAGTGGAGCTACCCACGTGATAATAGAGAATAAAAGAGAACTCACAATGTCTATCTGCTTTCTAGTTTTTCCTGGGGCTACCCTACATAATCCTCAACAATCCATCTTCCACTCTTATCCAATAAAAAACGCTGTTCCCAGAGGTGCTATCCCAAGCACATCCCATCATAGGTCAGTGGGCACACTGGCTAGCACGCACCGGGTTCCAATGTCTTAAAGACCCTCAGACACATCTTCTGGGAATTTTTTTCCTAGGAGAGGGGGAAGGATTGTGGATCACTTCCCCATCCATTTTCTAATCCTGTTTTCTTTGGCAAATCCTCAAATCCATGGGAGAGGATAAGTGTAGTAGTGAAGTGCAGGGTCTTGAAGCCAGAATTGACTGGGTTCCAATTGTGAATCTACAATTTGGGTTTTATGGCTTTGAGCAGATTACTCTGGCTTTCTGGGCCTTTGTTCCCTCAGGTGAATACCGGAGACCACATTGAACTTGCCAGGTGCTGTGAAGATAATACACTTCCGTAGCACAATGAGGATGCAACAAAGGCAGGACTGCCAGTGTTGCGTGAGCATTCAGGGCCACTTGGGAACATGTATGAATGGCACACCCTGGAACTGCTTAGCGTGATGCCCAGAGGGACATATTATCCTATATTTCTCAGAAAATGTAAGTACAAAGGAGGACCTTTCAAATCCACATGAAGCAGAAGTTAGTCAGCTAGTGGGAGGTTCTCCGCAGCAGCCATTACATTTTCAGTGTTTCCTAAGTACAAAGCTGGTTCAGGACAATTCTGCAGCCAGAGAGGAGGTCAACACTTTCTTAGTATTTTTTTTTTCTGTAGTTCCTGTCAGGAAACACTAGAATTTCTGAGTAAGTAATGGGGCATTAGGCAGGAACAAGAGGGATGCTATGCAGATTAGATGTAATTAGACATAACAATAAGACTTAATTGTTACCATTGAGGAGCTTCTAGTATAAAGAGCAGGGATTCTTAATCCTGAATGAGCCTTGGAGGACCCACGAACCTCCTGAAATTGTATGCAATTATGTGTATGTTTGTGGGCAATTTCTGGTCAGAAGGTCCAGAGCTTTGCTTAAATCCCCAAAGGGATCCAACAAAAAGTGTGTATAATAGGGAATAGGGGGTGCTGGGTTGGGGTGAGGGGTAAGAATCAAGACTAAAGAATCATTTAATTGTAATTTTTCTATGGAATGCTACAAAAATAGACTATTCACAGTCATCTAATTCTGGGTTTCTCACACTGGTTTAGATAAAGGACAAGCTTAATTCTTGGCCTGCTGAATTTAAATATAGCCTTGAGTGTTCCATTCCTCTGTAAACATGTGATTTTTCAATACATTTGGATTTCTCAGAAACCGTTCACAAAACCCGTGCCAAGATCTATGGGCCCCTTGGTATTACATTTGGGCTGCCTTGAGCCACACAATAATTTATAACTAGCCCGCTGCATTGAGCCCTCTTCCCTGTATGACTAACAGGAAGAGAAGTTTGGCAGCAACACAGCCTTAATGAATGAAAAATGCAAACCTTGCAAATCCCTCTGCATTTAAGTCCCCAAGAGTCCTGAGGCAGACACATTTCCAAAAAGCCTGCCTTTCCAAGATGCAATTTACTGCCCTTAGAGGTTTGCTGTAGGCTCCCCCAAAGTACACTGGCCTTATTAAAACAGAGTTTTGCCGCCAAGCACATACAGTGATTTCTTTTCTGTATGATAAAATGGGGACATTTGTTGAAATGAGGAGCTTCAGTGAGAATGACAAGTCACATATTATCACTGCACAGTCCAGGCTGATCTGCACACAAACCAGGAGAGAGACAGCTGGCCTCTGAGTCCACGCCGCCACGCTGCATTCCACCACAGTTTCTCGAAGCAGGAAGGTGACTCCCAGCTAGTGGTGTCCTCGTCTGGGGTTTTCTCATAAAAACAAATGGGGCCTACGAAGAAACTACCACTGAATTCTCACAGGTTGTAGCCAGCAATTTCTTCTCTTCTGTGGGCTTGAATTTAGTGAGGAACCGACCCTAGGGAGGTGCTGGGTAGAGAAAGGCTGCTTCCTTGTTAGCATATGGAACACATGCTCTCCTGAATATTGTCAGTTAAGGCACTTTCACCCTAGGAATGGGATTTCATTACCCCAGGCAGGATACAAATTATAGTACACATCCAAGATCCATTATTCGAAACCCATCAGGCCAGATGTATTTCAGAATTTGGAATCGTTCTGATTTTTAAAAATTTATTATTTCTGTTTTGCTTTGTTAATCCTCACCACCCAAGGCTATTTTTCCATTGCTTTTTACAGAGAGTAGAAGGAAGGGGGAGAGACACGGGAGAGAAACATCCTTGTGAGAGAGACACATTGGATTGTTTGCCTCCAACCAGAGCCAGGGATTGAACCTACAACCGGGGTACATACCCTGGAGTGGAATTGAACCTGGGACTCTTCAGTCCATTGGCTGACACTCTATCCACTGAGTCAAACTGGCTAGGCCTCTTTTAGATTTTTAAAAGGTTAATATGGAGCATATACTGTCCTACTCAGAGAGGATGGGGCAGCACAGCATAATCAAACAGACTCCATTTTTATTTTCCTCCAACATTAAAGTGTTGATCATGTCTCCCGACATGGTCATCGTCCCAAGAGCGTATAATAACTACATGAGTATTGTTCTCATGCCATGACAATGAAGAACAGAGAGAGAGGGACATGGCTTTCTCTCTTTGTCATCACAGAGAATGGTTCTTTCCTAGAAGCCTCAAGGAGACTTTCCCCAGGTACCATTACCCAGACATAATCTAATATGAATTCCAGGTGAAAAGTCATTCCCTGCAGTGGGAGGGGTATGCCCTCCCGGAACACACTACTGCCATAGCTGAACAAAAAAGCAAGAGCTTTTATTCAAGGAATAAGAAAGGAATATTGTTAGTTAACTAGGTGGCAAATACCACCACTACCTAGATTGTATCAGAGTCAAGGCAGTGTCCTAGTTCATAGGGAAGAAGCAGCAGAAATGGCCTAAATGACGTCTGATAAAAGTCCCACCTGGGATCCTAATCTATCTGCCTCCTCGAAGAAGTCCCTGTGGACCCTGAAACTTAGACTTGTTACTCAAGTACAAAGACTAAGTTCTATTGTTACAACCGGTGGTAATTAGTGTCCTATCTTAGGATTTGATATCAAGGCATGTTGCTTTACTCTCAGCAATATAAGGGAAAGGGATGAGAGAGGAGATGGGAGCAAGAGAGTGGAAGATTAAGCAATAAAGACACAAGTTATAGACTAGACCAGGGGTTATCAAGCTGTGGCCCATAAAGATATACTGGTGCACAGTAATGCCCATTGGTTACACTTTGTCTCCAGTTGCCTGTGTGTACAAATAGTAGAGCTGAATAATTGCAACATAGACCATAGGATCTGCAAATTATAAACATTTGTTATGTAGCCCTTTAAGGAAAGTTTGCTGATCCCTGAGCTGGACCAACTGGACAAAGCAAGGTGATAAGTGAACAAATATAAGATGACACTCTCTGTTCTCAGATCAAGGGAGGATCCCAGAGGAATTAACAGGAATCCCAAAAGATAGACTAGCATAGCAACAGGGAATCTAGATTAAATGCCCTAAAATCTAGGCACAAGGCGAGAGGCATGTGGGAACTTGCATGGCCATGGCCACTAGGAAGAAGGAAATAGCCACACAAGGCCAGATCCCAGAACTCACTGCAGGGCTACAGGATGAAGGAATGTGTTGGATGGGAATTCAAAATGAAACCCAAAGTAGATGTACGGTTCTTGCAAATGGGCTTATGAATCAGGGAGTGGGGAAGGATGTGTGTGTGTGTGTGTGTGTGTGTGTGTAAATTCAAAAATTTGAAGGTAAAACCCCATAATTGGGGTGAGAGCCCCACACATGACAAATCATGAAACTTGGTGGTCAGCACAGCACAGATTTGTAGCACAGAACCAGAGTTTGGGTATAGTATATGTGATAAACTTGCACTGGTTTGAGGGAACCCTGGGCTATTGAAATGATTTCTGCCTTAAGTCAGAATTGTTCTGGGAAGCAACTGGAACTGAGCCACATGGGGGGAGAGATCAGCAGCTTATCTGAGTCCCTGAGGGCAGTAGAGGCAGGGACACTGGATGGCTGAAAAATAACTATTTTCATTGGGAGTAATTACTGGAGACTGTTGATCTAGAATCACCACCCCCTACCTTAAATAACATCCTCCCCCCCCCCAAAATAAAAACACCCCACATTATTTTCCAACTCTCTTTTTTCAAGATTCCTTTTCATTTGTTTAAGTACAAGTACATCAGCTTTCTCCCCCTTCCCCACTCTATATTCTAGTGATGTTACTGTAACATGGTGCCAGATTATATTTTTGGTTAATATTTCCTGGTGGCAGCTGGAAAGGAACCTTAACATCAATATTCAACATACATGAACATTGAATTGTGAGATGGGCTTCCTGTAGACAGTGAATCCACCCCACAGAGTGAGGATTCTTGCAGCTCCGTTAAAGAGGGTGTTCCCTTCCGGGAGGCAGTGCCCTTGTCGTTTCCTGTTCTTCTACAGCCCAGCTCTTATGAACAAACCTCCCTAACCCTTGGAGATTTAGGTAAACTTGGTTTGAATTCCCAGAATTACAGCTTGTATGAGCCCAGGGCCTCCTAACATTTTCCCAAGAATTCTTGGCCTTGTAACCTCCTAATCCCTTCTATCTTTGCTCTTACATCTGTTTCTGTAATCTGGTTTCCATCCTGTTGTGGGTTGAATGACGGCTCCCAGGAATGACATGTTGAAGTTCTCACCCCTAGAACCCTCAGAATGTGATCTTATTTGGATCTCGGGTCTTTGTAGATGTAGTCAAGTTAAGAGGAAGTCATAAAGATGGGCCATCATCCAGTATGACTGAATTATTTCTAAAAAGGGGAAATTTGGACACAGAGAAAGACATGCACAGAGGGAAGATGAAGTGAAGAGACAGAAGGGGAAGATAGCCATCTACATAAAAGGAACCCTTAAGGTTACCAGAAGCTAGGAGAGACCCTTCCCTAGTGCCTTCAGAGGAAGAATAAACCTGCTGACACTCTAAATTTGGGTTCCTGGGCTCTGTACCTGTGAGACTATACATTTCCTTTGTTCTACTAAGCCAGTGATGGCGAACCTATGAACTCATTTTTTTGGTTGATTTTTCTTTGTTAAATGGCATTTAAATATATAAAATAAATATCAAAAATATAAGTCTTTGTTTTACTATGGTTGCAAATATCAAAAAATTTCTATATGTGACACGGCACCAGAGTTAAGTTAGGGTTTTTCAAAATGCTGACACGCCGAGCTCAAAAGGTTCGCCATCACTGTACCAAGCCATCTAATTTGTGGTATTTTGTCACAGCCCTAGGAAACAAATACATGTGCCCTACAGGCATGGGCTCAAAAGTCTGGACTGTATCCAGGGAACACCAACAAATGTGCTCATGTCAGGCCTCTCCTGAGATTAGCATTTAAGGTTCCCCACAGCAGTGACTGCACAACCTCCACACTGCCGCCTCACACTCTGCCTTCAGGGACAATTCACACTCCATAAAGCCTCCTGGGAAGTACAGCTGGGCCCCTGACCAGGCACACCTGCCATCCCCAAAACTACTGCAGTTCTAGAAAGCAAAATTTCTCCAATTCATTTTTCTAGCCTAATGTTTATTCGTGGAATTCAGGTTGCTGATGAGATTTGCACCTTCAGGCCTTTCTCCACTTTCTCCACCAAAGAGCAGCAAGCAAGAAGATCCAGCTGTTACCGTCACAAGGTGGGAAAAGGGGAAAGGCTGGGCCTTTTCTTTAACTCAGGACCTCGGAGACAGACCACATTGGCTTGAGCATGGCAGATCCAGGGGCTGGTCCTCAGCTTTCCACACAGAAAACATTCAGCACGATCAGGTGGGTATAATCTTGAAACCAAAGTGCTAATCCAAGCAGTCTACTTAATTCTCAATATGAAAAATAATTGCCAGACCTACTGAAATACTCACGTCCTCCCTAAAAAAAAGGTGTTTTATTTTTCTTTTCTAAGTAAAAGTGCATTGAGACAGAGCAAACAATATTATGATTTGGACTACTGATAAATATTAAATCAGGGTAACAGCAGCTAGCATACCCTGGTATGGAGATAAAAAAGCATCACCTCTAGCCCTAGCTGGTTTGGCTCAGTGACAGAGCGTCGGCCTGTGGACCAAAGGTCCCTGGGTTCGATTCTGGTCAAGGGCACATACCTTGGTTGCAGGCTCCTCCCCGGCCAGGCTAAAAAAAAAATAAAGTATGAGTTCTAGAGGCAGACAGAATTGGATTTGAATCACAGCTCTACCACTTATTGGCTATATAACCTTGGGCAAGTTACATAGCCTCAGTTTCTTCATCTGTAAAATGAAAATAATAATGGTTAACTCATAAGATTACTCTAAGAATTACATGAGTTGATGTAAAGTGCTTAGCAGAGGTCTACCTAATTCTTCCATAAATTACCTATTTTTTTAAAAAAATTTTGGTTAATCCTCACCCAAGGATATTTTTCCATTGATTTTTAGGGAGAGTAGAAGAGAGAGGGAAAGACAGAGAGAAGCATCAATGCGAGAGAAACACTTCGATTGGGCTGCAGCAGAGCCTGCAACCAAGGTATGTGCCCTTGACTGGAATGGAACCCAGGACCATTTGTCTGCAGGCCAATGCTCTAGCCACTGAGGCAAACCCACTAAGGCCATAAGTTACCTATCCTATATAATAAAAGCCTAATATGCTAAGTGTCCGGCCATTCGGTCATCCGTTCAACAAATCAAAGTGTAATATGCTAATGATATGCTAAGCCCGCTCAACCACTCGCTATGACATGCACTGACCACCAGAGGGCAGTCGACCTGTTGACCAGTCACCATGACGTCCACTGACCACCAGGGCGCAGACAGTGAACTGGTCAACCAGTTGCTATGACATGCACTGACCACCAGGGGGCAGACGCTCTGACCAGTAGGTTAGCTTGCTGCTGGGGTCCAGCCAATTGGGACTGAGCAAGATGGGCTGGACACACCCTGGAACCCTCCTTCGGTCCCTCCCCGGCTGGCCAACCTCCTGCATCCCTCCCCGGCCCCAATCATGCACCAGTGGGGTCCCTTGGCCTGGCCTGTGCCCTCTGGCAATCCTGGACCCCTGGGGGTGTCAGAGAGCCGGTTTCAGCCCAACGGCGGAACTACTGGTTGCTATGATGCGCACTGACCACCAAGGGGCAGACACTCAATGCAGGAGCTGCCCCCTGGTGGTCAGTGTGCTCCCATAGGGAGCACTGATCAGCTAGAAGTCAGGCTCACAGCTGGCAAGTGCAGAGGCGGTGGCAGGAGCCTCTCCTGCCTCCTCCGCAGAGTTAAGGATGTCTGACTGATGGCTTAGGCCCGTTCCCGCCGTTAGTCAGACATCCCCGAGGGCTCCCGGACTGTGAGAGGGCGCAGGCCAGGTTGAGGGAATCAGTCCACCCCCGCAATCCCCCCCCCCCCCCCCCCCCGGCAATGCATGAATTTCATGCACCGGACCTCTAGTTAGTTGTAAAAAAGATCAGCTTTCTGATTGGAAGGAGGGAGAGTGGCATCTGCAAGCTATTGCCAGGAACTACATTTGGTTGCTAATAATAGGAATTTGAAATACCACAGTTTAAACAAAATAGAATATTTTTTCTCCCTCTCTCTTTCTCATTCTCTCTCTCCCTTCTCCCCCATTTCTTTCTCTGAAAAGCAATGGGTAGCCAGGAAAGGTATTATGACTCACAGTCTAAGGGACTCAGGATCCTTATTCCTCTTTGCTCAGGCCTCTTTATCATGTTGCTTCTTTCCTCAAGTTCAGTTCATAATATAAGATGGAGCTCCAGCCATTACATCTGAATCAGACAGCTACCCATCTCGTTTAGAAATCTTCCCAGAAGAATCTCAACTAAAACCTCCTGTTTACATTTCACTAAACAGAATATAATCATATGGCCACACCTAACTGCAAGGTGGGTTGGGAAAGTAGCTTTTATCTGGGTACTTTGCTTTTCCAGATAAAATTACAGTAGCACCCCGTTATCTCAGTGGAATACAATCCAAGATCCCCAGTGGATGCCTGAAACCATGGATAGTACTAAATCATATACTGTATATGCTGTTTGCCCAAGGGGCCGTGGGTAATTGGCTGGCAGGCCCCACCCCCGATTAAGGTTGGGGGGCCGGCTGGGGGCAGGGCTGGCCATGGGGAGGGGCTATGGGCGGTGGGCCAGCCAGCCCTGAGCCCGAATGGGGTGGGGAATGCTGATCGGGGGCCAGTGGCCTGGGGGAGGGGCCATGGATGGTTGGCCAGCCAGCCCTGCCCCTGATCGGGGTAGGGGGCTGATCTGGAGTGAGGCTGGGCAGGCGGAGAGGCTGCAGGAGATTGGCTGGTTGGCCCCATCTCCTATTGGGGTGGGGCAGGCTGATCAGGGTCGGGGCTGGCCAGGGGGAAGGGAGGGGATGTTTGGCCAGCCGGCCCACTCTTAATGGGGGTGAAAGAGTTTCATCAGGGGCAGGCCAGCAGGGAGGAGAAGCCGTAAGGTTGGGCAGCCAGCCCCACCCCCTGATTGGTGGTTCGCCGGCCACAGTGGGTGTCATAGCAACTGGTCATTACAGTCATTATGGCCATTAAGGTTGCTGGCTTTTTATATATATAGATGGTATAATAAAAGTTATGTGAATTGTGGTCTCTCTGTCAAAATAGCTAATGATACTGTACTCACCTTTTCACTTAAGGAAGCACTTTATGGTTTCTCTTTGGGAGATCCTGATTGCCAGCATCACTACTATAGCACGTGGGG
This sequence comes from Myotis nattereri, assembly GCF_964212035.1. Taxonomy (NCBI): domain Eukaryota; kingdom Metazoa; phylum Chordata; class Mammalia; order Chiroptera; family Vespertilionidae; genus Myotis; species Myotis nattereri. Next base: position 59,574,864 of record NC_138080.1, on the reverse strand, counting down.
GCCATTAAGTAAAATAAGGGTGAACTGAACACAGGCACTGTGATACCAGGATAGTCGAGGAAGGTTAGTAAATGACTAATGGTAGGAAGTGTCTACAGTGTCTTACTCAAAACGGCGTGAAATTTAAAACTTATGAATTGTTTATTTCTGGAATTTCCCACGGAATATCTTTGGGCCCTGGTTGACTGTAGGTATCTGAACCCCAGAACGCAAAATGCAGGTAACGGGGGAGAGGGAACTACTATGGAGTTCTCTTACTGAGGAAGAAGAGGAAAACGGATTTTGACAGGCACTTTGTTCTCTGGAACAAGAACCTTTGTTTTCTAATTTAATCTTCATGTGGGCTTAGAGCTGTAAAGGACTTGAGGTTCTGAGGTCCAGAGAGGAAAAAAGGGGTTAAACTGAAGGGCCAAAAAGAGCTGAATCTAGGAGACCAGCCAGGATCTCTTTGGCCCAAACAGGTTATTTCTACAGACAGAAAAGGAAGAGGACCGGGACGAAAGGAAGACCCTGATTTGACAGAGGTGTTCAACATTTTAGAGAATAAAACTTGAACACGTGATTTTTTTAATGCCTGTAAGGCAAATATTGTAAAATAAACCCTGGACAAGGAAACCTGGGTCTGAGAACTGGTGCCTTCAGGGTGGGGCTTTGACTATGTCACTCTCCTCCTGAAGGGAGGCGGGAAAAGGCAGTTACATTTACAAAATGCCTATTTTAAAGAAGATTCATATACTATTCTAACAGTTGTGAGGGAGATATTCTGAACTGCGGTATCGATGAATAAACTGAGGGTCAGAGAGATTAGATAACTTACCCAGGGTCACTCAGCCAGGACTGAAGTCAAGGTCTACCTCACTCTGTAGCCTCAACTCTTACCTGCTCCACCCTCTTCAGCTGGTCCCTGGATGAGGCAAAAATGAGCCCGACTCATCGGAGGGTGAATGACTACAAAGGACCAGAAGCATCAGCTAACTTGGCAAACACCTGGGATTCTTTCTCTGCCAGTTTTGCTCAGCATCCTCTCTTCTATTTTCTGGTAGGTCTGTTGTCTCGGCCACCATTTTAGTTGATGTTGACGTTGTTGTTGATGATGATGATAAGAGACAATGATGCTGCCTTGCACCGTTGTTCATTCTCTTGAGAAAACAAAAAGGAGGGGTTATTCTGCCTTTAGAAAACATTGCGCATTATATCCACTTCCTTGATCCTCTCAGTGCATAAAATTTTGTAGTAAATAACTTAGTTTTAGTTTAATCTTGCATGGTTTAAAATATTCCCTATTTCAGTTAGTGGCATTATTTTATCTTCCATCCAATTACCCATATAAGAAACTGTCAGATACACTGCTCACTCCCCCACCCCCACACACACTGAAGGACCCAAAGGGCCTATGCAGATCTTTTAGGAATGAAGGACATCTTAGTGGCACTCTATGTAAAAAAAAAACAACTAAAACAGTGGATGCCACATGACCAGATGATTCCAGGAACAGATGGATCCTTTCCCAACAACTTAGACAAACTGGAGATTAACCCTACTAGACTATAAGCTTCTTGATGGCAGAGCTTTCACAGAATTTCCTTTTAGTATAGCCTCACACAGGGGTGTCTATTACAAGAAATGCAAACGAGTAACTGAGTAAGTCCTGTTTCCTAGAAGGAAATTCCAATTCTCAAACTGGAGTCTACAAAAGAAATAGATGCCTCTAGGTCAGGGGTGGGGAACGTCCAGCCTGTGGGCCGTGTAAGGCCCATGAAATCATTTGGTCTGGCCCTGCCGAGGCATTAGGAGTGAGTTAATGAAATGCCTGACCAGATCTAGCAGGCTAATTTTTAAGGTGATAATTTTGTATGGCCTTCGAATGATGCTATAAATACCCAAATGGCCCTGGGCAGAAAAAAGTTTCCCCACCCTTGCAAGCCAACTGGTAATGTCCTAAACTCTATGTTACTGCACATAGCATATGGGAACTGGGGGGGGGGGGGGGGGGGGGTGCGGACACAACACACTTCATCCCACTGTGGAGAAAAAAAAGGATAGCTAGGACCGAGAAGGCCCACTGTTTGCTGTACGAACAGGGGCTGGTGAATGGGTTTCTCAGGGCCACATCTCACCTTCTCCTGGTTGTGCCTTCATTATGGTATCAACCACAAAACAAAAGACAACTAGGTATTCTGTCACCAAAAAAGATTTTTATTTGGGAACAAGAAAGGATTGCAGTCTGGTACGTGCAGCCATGGCAAGCCTTGCGAACAAACTGAACAAAGATGGAGGAAGCACTTTATAGAGGGGAAGAGACAGTCAAGGGAAGGGGCTGTTACAACCTTAGAGCCAGGCTGAAAGCATAGAGTTCTTCCTGTAGGACCCTGGTGATGACAGAGCATGGGAACTCCCACAGGTCCAAGCTCCTCCCCCAGGCCTGCCAATTTCTGTCCTGGTTAAGGTCTCTGTTACAAATTTTTACAGTGGACGGAGGCCATTGCTCTTTGCGGTGACAGCCATCTCCAATAGGCCTCAGAGACCCTACTTCTCTTAGAGGCACCAGAGGAGGCGTCTTTGTTGACTGTTCTCTATCTTTCTATCCTATTGGTATTCAGGCATCTAAATGCCAAGATTTTTTTTTAAGGGTCATTTTTGGAATATATTAGTGCTTAAGTTTAAATGACCTCAGAAAAATATTTATTTTTTAAAATATATTTTATTGATTTTTTTTTTACAGAGAGAAAGGGAGAGGGATAGAGAGTTAGAAACATCAATGAGAGAGAAACATTGATCAGCTGCCTCCTGCACACTCCGTACTGGGGATGTGTCCGCAACCAAGGTACATGCCCCTGACAAGAATCGAACCCGGGACCCTTGAGTCCGCAGGCTGACGCTCTATCCACTGAGCCAAACCGGTTAGGGCTCAGAAAAATATTTAAAAAGAAATTCTGAGAGCATATGAACAGGTTATAATAGTTTTCTAATCCACTACAAAATATAATGTCTTTGTTTAATAATTGCATTAAAAACCTTTTGAAATAATCAAAACTATACTAGAAAGCAATACCATTTTTTGGAAATCACAGTAGTGTACACATTTTAAACATATTAATGTCCTTTTTATTAAACCCAAATGGCTCACAATTGTAATGAGATAATAACTATGGTTTTTGTTTTATTCTTTGCTCATTGCCAGCTTTAACTTTTTGTTAGGCAACTCACAATCTGAAAATAATTAATCACTTATCCAGGAATTCAAAGATGTAAGTATTTCCAGAAAAATACATCAATGTTTTTCAATGAGGAAATCTCTGGATTTAACATTTCATAAAAAGAAAGAAAAGAGAACCTGCAGTGAAACATGTGACTAAATCATCAGCTACAATTTGTGCAAAATAACGATGAACACAGCCATTGAGTTCAGGAAACCATCCATTTTAAACCAGGAGCTGGGGGGTGAGGGTGTTGAAAGTCTGAGGTGAAAGAGCTGGCACTCAGCGTCTCCATTACAGCAAAAGACTCTCAGGGTCTCCTGTGCCCACTTCTCAGACTTGAACCTTGGATTCTCGCTCCTATTTAGATTCAGCATCTCCTTTTCTCTCATGTTGCTCACCCTCAGCTCTTTGTAGATTTCTAGGTCTAGCAATATCCAGGTCTCAGTGGTTTTGTCTTTGATGCTGTCCTGGTCAGTGTTTTTATCAAACAACTTGGAGGAATGCCGAGGTGAGGGAAAGGGCCAAGTCAGTGTGGCCAATGAGGCAACGAAGGTCATTCACTCACATAGACAACAGCAGTTCTGGGCTGAGACCTCTATCAGCATAACTGGGCTCCCCATCCTTCCCTGCTGGATTATTGCAACTCATACTTATAATTGTTTCCAATATGTGTTATTCCATTTGGTTTCCAATTCAGCTTGTCCCTGGCTGCAGATTTCTGACACCTCCTAAAACCCATCGCAGTGCCTCTCACAAAAATACCTTTGCCAGCTCAGCTGTCTGACCACAGTCCAGCCTTCTAGAGATTAGGCAACATCTAATACCCAGTTGAGACACCAGTCACTGACTGAGTATGCCCCCAGACTGGGTTTCAGACAAGCCTAATCATGCTAGGGTGCAATTGAGCGAAGTTTTTGCATCTGTGGGTGACACAAAGCTAGGAGAGATGGCTACTATGATCTCAAAGCTCTTAAGAGGTTGGAACGCTGATTCAAAATCAACAGAATGAGATTTAATAGCCCTACGTTTGGGTTCCAAATACCACCTCAAAGATACAGGTGATGGAAAGAAATGGTTTGACTATTTTATGTGAAAAGACTGGGGTGGTTTTGTTGATCATAAGTTCAGTGTGATGTGACTTAGCTGCCTTAAAAGCTAATCCTCTTGTGGGCTGCATTAATAGGATCCTATCCAAATCACGCAAGGCAATAATCTCAGTGGACTCACCTTCAATGGGTCAGGCAACAGCTGACTCCTCAGTTGTGACCTCCCCATTCTAGAAGAGGGTCATTCACAACCACAGGCAATTCAGGGGAAAGCAGACGAAGATGAAGAGATCGGGGCTCACCACTGCACAGGGAGTGTTGGGGCATCGTTAACATTGTTGGGACAACTGTTTAGCCAGAGCAATTGAAGCTCCTTTGGTTCAACAGAAAACTCAGCTAGTTTAGGCAAGGAGGGGGTTATGATCCTAATGATATAGACAGGGAAGCCATTCAGATGAGATGCGTAGGTTTGGCTGAACTAGTTGTTTATCTCTGGCATCTGCTCTGATTTATTGGTTCTCATAGAGTGCTGGCTTTATTGATTTGTTTTTTAATAATATATCTTAAAATATTTATTTATTTTTTAAATTTTTTGAGGTGACATTGGTTAATAAAATTATATAGGTTTCAGGTGTACAATTCTATAATACATCATCTGTATATTGCACCCCAAGTCAAGTCTCCTTCTACCACCACTTATCCCCCCTTGATCCTCTTCTACCTCCTCCCCCCCCCCCCATTCCTTCTGGTAATCACTGTGCGATTGCCTGTGTCTATGAGTTTTGGGTTTGTTTGTTTTCCTTAATCCTTTCACCTTTTACACCCAGCCCCACAACCCCCAGCCCCTCTGACAGCTGTCAATTTGTTCTCTACCTATGAGTCTGTTTCTATTTTCTTTGTTAGTTTATCTTGTTCATTTGATTGCACATATGAGTGAACTCATATAGAGTACTGGCTTTAAAAATCTTGAATATCACCCCTGGAAACAGGAGTGCCTCAGGATCCAAGGGTTAGAGCGAGGACATGGACTGTCACTGGGATATATATACTGGCTCTCTGCTTCTTCCTTCTTCTTCATTATTCTCTCTATGTGCGTCAGCTTTCTCTAACCCCTAGTCCACTTGACAGAAACTGGCTTTCTCATGATCCCAGATCCAGGTCCCCGGTAGAAAGAAATCTGCTTAGTGTAGAATGGGTCAAGTGCCTACCATCCCTATCAACAGTGACCGAGTGAATGGAGAAGTTTAGGCAAATATGGCTGCTAGAAATCCACCCCTATGAATTAAGATGGAAATGATTAATGAATCATTCTGTGCAAATAAGTACCCAAAAAAGTTTTGTGTCAGTTTCTTAACTTTCTTTGATGTCACAGGCCCCTTTGAAAAGTTGGGGAAACTTATGTTTTTCTTTTTTTATAATTTTTTTTTTGCTAGAACCCTTTTATTTTATTTTTTAATATATTTTTATTGATTTTAGAGAGGAAGGGAGATGGAGAGAGATAGAAACATCAATGATGAGAGAGAATCATTGATCAGCTGCCTCCTGTATGCCTCCTACTGGGGATTGAGCCTGCAACCTGGGCATGTGCCCTGACCTGGTTCATAGGTCAACGCTCAACCACTGAGGGATTTTGGCTGGGTGAAATTTATGTTTTTCTTTACACAAAACCACACAATTCTGTTTATGTTTTCAAGAGGTTCCTAAAATCTTGGAATATACCCATGAATCCCTAAATAAGAAACCCTGGCCTAGAAAATAAAATACTCAGAGGAGAAAATACGAATATCTGCCTTCAAATAGCTAAAGAATTGTTGGAGAAGGGTATTAAAATATGTAAATGTATGTATAATAAAAACATTAGAATGCTATATAAAACTGAAAATGTGTTTCTTTAGAGATGGTATAATGGATGGTTCTTACTTTTTCCTGTATTTTTCAACTATTCTACCAGGAACATATACGGCTAGTTTTATAGTCCAATAAAGCATTTTTCAAGAGCAAAAGTAATTAAGTTTTCAAATACTTTAGACTGAGTTTAGAATAATGTATGAAATTGACAAGAACACAGATTTTTGACTCAATGGTGTGGGATAATCACAAGGTCCCTGAATCTATCCTTCCTTTCCCTTCTGTAATCTGTTCTCATGCTAGGAGCCAGTTGTGGTAAAACATAAGTCACAGTATGTCTCTCTGCTCAGAACCTCACGATGGCTCCCCAGCTCACTGAGCGTAATGGCTACACTCCTTGTATTGGCCTACGAGGCTCCACATGAACTGGCCCTGTTATACTTCCCCTCATCATCTCCTACAACTTTCCCTCCAACTCAGTCTGATTCCTCAGTTCCTTAAATTCCATCACCTCCTTAAGTCTCTGCAAATGGCATGCTCTCAGTGAGGCCCACCCTGTTTTAATTTGCATTTCCCCTACCCCATCACCACTGTTACTCTCCACTATCCTTACCCTACTCACTTTCTTTTTTGCTCAGAGGACTTATCACCTTCTAACATACTATATAAACTACTTATGCTCTTTTCTATTATCTGTTTCTCCGTACTTGAATATAAGCTCCATGAAGGCAGAGGATTTTGTCTTTGATTTTTCTGTCTGGTTTGCTTAATCCTAAGCATCCAGAACAGTGCCTGGCTAATAATTTGTTGAGGGAAGAAAAGAAGAAAAGCAGGGAGGAGGGAAAAAAGATTTGAAATGGTCAAGCAAAGATAAAGTGGCTAACTCACAAAATAAAATTTTGAAATGGGGGAAAAGTTTGGTTTGAAAACTTCAAAGTTTTATTGCAAACCTAAGATTCTACATGATAGGATTCTTCCCTTCTTCCACTGTAACCCAGATTTTTACTTCAATTTTTTTACTTGCCTTTTTTTTTTTTTTTTAAGACAGGAATTATTTGGGTGCAAAGAGTAGAAACCACCCAGGTTACATTAAATTAAAAGGGAGGTTTCACCCGGCCAGTGTGGCTCAGTGGTTGAGCATCAATCTATGAACCCGGAGGTTACGGTTTGATTCCTGGTCAGGGCACATGCCTGCGTTACAGGCTCGATCCCCAGTGTGGGGCGTGCAGGAGGGAGTCGATCAATGATTCTCTCTCATCATTGATGTTTCTATCTCTCTCTCCCTCTCCCTTTCTCTCTAAAATCAATAAAAATATTTTTAAACAACAAAATAAAAAGGGAAGTTTTTATTTAATGCATGGGATCTCATGGATCCCAAGGGCAAGAATTCCAGAGGTTGAAACCAGTATTGTCTCTCTGCCTTTCTGGTATTTTCTGAACATTCAGCTCTCTTTCCCTCAGCAGACATCTCATTTCTCCTTATAGGAGAACTTTAAGACCTCCCAGCTCCATGGCCCATCACTAACCAATTAGAGTCTCTGTCTCAAATTCTTTAAGAGTGAATCCAATTGGCTTGGAACAGCTTATCCATTGTTTTCCCATATGTCAAGTGGTATCACCAGAGACAATAGCATTAAAGAATGCAACTCTGACCAAAGAATCCACACTGGTGGGCTTGAGAAGGGAAGAAACACTTGGGCGGATCAGGCGAATTGGCTAGCACACCAAGGCACCACAGCATTAGAATCTAACTGCTTTAACATTCTGAACAATCTAGTTTCATTTCCCTAGCAATTTCCTGTCTGGAAGAGGTTGCTGATGTCTTTGAAGCTAAAATAGGCACATCCTTCACTTATAAAAATAATAAACAGCTTTCTGAGAAACTTCTGAGAAAATTTTTTTACCACCTGGAAAAGGATTCATCTCCCAAAATAAAAGTGGCGGAGACTTTATTCTGAAACAGAGCCAAGATGTCACAAAATTCTGCACCATGACAAATGTATATATAATTGTTTTTTTATAATAAATAAGCTTTTTAAACATATTTTATTGATTTATTTTTACAGAGAGGAAGGGAGAGGGATAGAAAGTTAGAAACATCGATGAGAGAGAAACATCGATCAGCTGCCTCCTGCACACCCCCTACTGGGGATGTGCCTGCAACCAAGGCACATGCCCTTGACCAGAATCGAACCTGGGACCCTTCAGTCCGCAGGCCGACGCTCCATCCACTGAGCCAAACCAGTTAGGGCATAAATAAGCTTTTTAAAAATTGAAGTATAACATAAATGCAGAAATATGAACAAATCATTAATGTTCACTTGTACAATTCTTCTTCCCATTTTAATTAGGTTATTTTCCTATTATTGTGTTCTGATAGTTCTTCATATTACCTGGATACAAGTCCTATATCAAAAATTTTATTTGGAAATATGGCCTCCCACTTTGTGGCTTCTCTTTTCACCCCCCAACAGTGCCTTTCAAACAGTAGAGTCTTAATTTTGATAAAGTCCAATTTATCTTTATTTTTTTCTTTCATGGGTTATACTTTGGGTGTCATATTTAAAAGATCTTTACCTAAGTCAGAGTCACATAGATTCTCTCCTGTTTTCTTCCAGAAGTTTTATTTCTATTGGGTTTTACATGTAGGTCTATGATCCATTGTGAGTGCATTCGTGCCTATGCTGCAGTGTGCAAAGAAGTTGTTTTTTTGTTTTTGTTTTGTTTTGTCTTGTTTTAGAGTTTTGATATCCAATTGCTTTGGCATCAATTATTGAAAAGACCATTCTTTCTTCTTCGAATTGCCTGTGCACCTCTGTCAAAAATCAATTGACCATATAAGTGTGAGTCTATTTCTGGACTCTCTATTCTGTTCCATCAATCCATTTGTCTATCTTGATATCAATACTACACTGTCTTTATTATTGTGGCTTTATATACCTCTTGAAGTCAGATCATATAAGTTATTTAACTTTGTTGTTTTTAGTTAGCTTAAGTCCTTTGCATGCATTTCCATATAACTTTTAGAATTAATTTACCAATTTTTTTAAAAAAAAGCTTGCTTAAGAATTGATTGGAATTGTGTTGAATTTATAGATCAAACTGAGGGAAAACTGACAACTTAATGATATTGTCTTATGATTTATGAGCTCAGTATATCTTAACCTAGTAATGTTGTTTCTTGAATGTATAGATTTATAGTTGCAACTAATTTGGATAACTTTTGGCTATTATCCCTTCAAATATTTTTCTATGCCCCACCCCTCCTTTGGAGATTCCAGTTACATGAATACTTTTTTTAAGTTGCAATGTAAGCCATTTATTGGGTACAGTTACATGAATATTGGGCCACTAAAAGTGAGCACATTTTTATTGATGCTCTGTTCATTATTTTCAATCTTTTGCTCTCTGTTTCATATTGTTATATGTTCAAATTCAGTAATCTTTTCTTCTGCACTGCCTAATTTGTTGTTAATTGCATATAGTATTTTTTCATGTCATTCCTTGTTTTTTTCATCTCTAGAAGTTTCATTTAGATCTTTGTAATATTTTTCATATCTCTGCTTCCTCTAGTCATTCCTCTAGTTTTTTGAACATGGGATATATAGTTAAAACAACTGTTCTAATTTTGTTAACTAATTTTCTCATCTGTGTCATTTCTGGGCTGGCTTCAATTGATTTTTCTCCTCATTTTGGGTCATACTTACCTGTTCCCTTTAAATTTCTGATTGGGTGTCAAACATTGCACATTTTATTTTGCTGGGCATTGGGTATTTTTGTTTCCCTATAAATATACTGAGCTCCTGTTTAGGAAATGGTTAAGTTACTTGGAAACAGCTTGATCCTTTTGGGTGTTGCTGTTAAGTTTTCTTAGGAAAGACCACAACAGCATTTAGTCTAGGGCTAATTTTGTCACACTATTGAGACAAAAGTACTTTATAGTGCTTTGTGAATGATGATGCTTTTCATTCTGGCTGGGAGAACAGGAACTGTTCTACCCTGTGTGATTCTCCAGTGATTTGTCCTTGTAATCCTTCCCAGTGGCTCTTTCCCCATTTTTAAGTAGTTTCTTCACCTGCTTCTGCTGAGCAATATTCCGCTGAAGACTTGAAGGGACCACTTGAGTGGGGATCTCCAGAGCTCTGATCTGAGAGCTGGGGAGGGGAGCATGATTCTAATTTTGTTGATTCTATAGAACCAAGTGGCATAAAAAGAGGGCAATTGGATTTATAAGTTAGTTGCTCAGGAGAGAGAACTAGGCTGGGGATAGAAATTAGTGAAGTGTCTATATATAGACAGAGTCAAGATCTCACTGTATGTGAGAAAGTACAGAATGAGAAGAGAGGTGGGCTAGGCCTCAGAATGCTAAGGCCAGTGAAGGAAGAGCCGGCCGAGGAAGCTGCAGGCTCAGGTTCAGCATTCCACAACGTCTAAGAGACCAAGAGGAAGACCGTTTTTTAAAAAAAGGTTTTTATTGATTTTTTCAGAGAGAGAAAGGGAGAGGGCTAGAGAGAGAGAAACATCGATGGGAGAGCCCGGCTGGTGTGGCTCAGTGGTTGAGCATCGACCTATGAACCAGGAGATCACGGTTCAATTCCCAGTCAGGGCACATGCCCAGGTTGAGGGGCTTGATCCCCAGTGTGGGGCGTGCAGGAGGCAGCAGATCAATGATTCTCTCTCATCCTTGATGTTTCTCTCTCTCTCTCTCTCCCTCTCCCTTTCACTCTGAAATCAATTAAAAAATATGTTTTTTTTTAAAAAGAAAAAGAAACATTGATATGAGAGAAACATCCATCAGCTGCTTCCTGCAGGATCCCTACTGTGGATCGAGCCCAAAACCCACCCAGTGACCTCTTGCTTCCTGGGTCCACGCTCAAACACTGAGCCGTACCGCCTGGGCAAAGTACAGGGAGTTCTGACCTTGGCAAGTATAGAGAGAAATTGGGATGGTTTCCAGAATGAGACAGATGGAGAAGGGATGGAAGATGAACTAGGAATAGAAACTATGGTCTGGATGTGAAAGAACAGTAAAAAGCTGAAAAGGAATATAAATGGCAGGAGTTTTTCACATGGTTTGTTTTAGCAGAAGAGATGAGCATACGTTGAAAATGATACTTTTAACAATAGAGGTATATGTTTAAAATGTTATGGATCATTTAATTTATTTTAAATTAAAACTGAAAAGAACTGTAACCTGTTGCCTAGAATCCTTTTGTCATATACAATGCAGCCAACTTTCATTTTCATTATTTGGTAGTTTATTTAGAAGAATAATGCTACCATTAGGGAAGAATTAAATAATCTGCAACTGCATGTTATCAGCAACTTCATATGAGATTCCTCCTCACAACAGCTACTTTAAAAGGCATCACAATGGTTCGCTTCCATTTTTTTAAAATGTGGTGCATTTGTGAATTACACCCAATCAGATTATGGTGGTGTAAACCAAAATTTGGCAAACTATAGCCCTTAGCCAAATCTGGCTCATCACTTTTTATAAATAAAGTTTTATTGGAACACACACACATAAAGGTGATGGAAACAATTACATTGAGCGTAGAGTAGGCATAGAGATAAGAGATCATTTGTAGGGTAAGGTTCATATATATATATATATATATATATATATATATATATTATTGATTTCAAAGAGGAAGGGAGAGGGAGGGAGAGAAACATCAATGATGAGAGAGAATCATTGATCGGCTGCCTTTTGCAGACCCCCCACTGGGGATTGAGTCTGCAACCCGGGCATATGCCCTTGACCAGAATCAAACCTTGGACCCTTCAGTCCACAGGCTGTTGCTCTAGCCACTGAGCTAAACTGGCCAGGGCAAGGGTAAGGTTCTTGATAAGGTGCAATGGGATGAAATCTAAAGCATAGGTGGAGTGATTGGCCTTTCATAGGAGGAAAGCAATGTCCTCTATTTGCTGTAGGAAGGAGGGAGAGAAGGAGTGAAGATAGTATGTAGGTTTGCAGGTTTGATGTTTGAAGGCTAAAGGTCAAAGGAGTTCCCATTTGAGCACGTTGGTTTTCTGGTAAAGCTATAAGAAAGATGATCAGTTGATGGGGAAGGTGGAGAGTTTGAAAATTTGAGAAATCTGGAGGTTTGAGGGTTATTGTAAGCATCCTATATAATAAAGATGTAATATGCAAATTGATCTTCACTCCATCATGTCATCACAAGATGGCTGTGCCCACCCCAGCGCCGGGCCAGGGGACCTGAGGCTGCGCCCCCCACCCAGCGGGGCTTGACGGGGGACCTGAGGCTGTATCCTGCCTGGTGGGGCTTGATGGGGGGGCCGGCTGGGTCTGGATCTCACCCAGTGGGGGTGGGGCTGGCTGGGTCTGGGTCTCGCGCGATTTCGAGGTGCACACGTGTGGGTGGGGACTTGACTCTGGGTCTCGTGGCGCACCCCAGACTCTAACAGGAGGAAGATTTTCATATACACTTTACTAATTTTCTTTCATCTCTGACACTTCTATTATAGAGAAAGGGAAAATAGCAATATTAAAATATTTCCTCTAATTAATTCCCTTTTAATATGTATGAATTTCGTGCACCAGACCACTAGTTATTCATAATAGCCAGAAAGTCAAAACAATCCAAATGTTCATCAACTGATAGATGAATAAACAAAATGTGATATATCCACACAATGGAATATTCTTTAACACTAGAAATGAAGTACTGATACATGCCACAACATGAATAAACCTTGACAAAAAGTGAAAAAAAAGCAATCACAAAAGGTCACAAACTGTATGATTCCATTTATATGAAGTGATCAAAAGAGGCAAATCCCATAGAAACAGAAAAATTAGTGGTTGTTGGGGGCAGAGGGGGATGGGGAGTTGGGGAGTGACTACAAATGCAAATGGGGTTTCTATTTGGGACAATGAAATATTCTGATATTAACTAGTGTTGAAGATGAAGAATTTTGTAAATATACTAAAAACCACGAAATTGTGCACTTGAAAAATGTGAATTTTATATGTGAATTTAATCTCAATAAAGCTGTTATTTAAAAAAAGAAAGTTATTGCAGAGAGTAGACTGTCCAGATAAAGTAGACTGTCCAGATATCTCCAAGGCTCCAGTAACTTGTTATTTTCTCATTCTAAATACATATTCACCCTAATTTTATATTTGAGATTGAATATTCTTTTTCTTTAAAAGGACTCCCCAAACCATATAAGCTCCAGAAAACCAAGATCTGCCCCTGTAGATAGCTGAGGATCTATTTGAGGTCATTAAACATGAATATTTAGTGGATCACGCATCCTTTTGTATAACTTGTTCCAACATCACTTGGCTGCAGGGATGCAGACGAACATGGAGTGGGGTTCATTCAGAGTTGGGGTTTTGTGAATTGGGAGCATGTAGTAAAAGTGTGGACCATAAAATTTAAACTGGATAAGAGGGAGAATAAAGAAAGAAGAGGTCTGATGGATCATGAGAAAATGGAGGCATCAACAGGCTACAAAAGCTGTTGAGAAGAAAGATTACTTAGGAAGAATTTGAAAGATCAAGTTAGAAGATATATAAAGTGGGATGCTAGAGGTAAATGTTAAGGCCATATGGGTGAGTATTTGAAAGTCACTGGAGATAACATGGCCATTTGCGCTAAGGAAATGTCTGAACTCTGAGATTATCTCCATGGATCTGCACATTCTTTCCCTGGCACATTCTGCCTCTAGAACCTCTGCCTGTCACCCAGTGGCCCTCTCACTCGCCTCACTGCTGCCTTCATTCAGTACTTGGTTGCTCCTCCTGAGGAGACAGAAGAAAGCTAGGCAGATAGGGGAGGGATCACCGGAAGGGAAAGTGAAACCCAAGAACCCAACTAGGTGGAGTTACTAAGACACCCCAACTAGGCAGGGAAGAAAGGGTGCACATAAGAGACATGAACTTTATTTTATTTTAAAATATATTTTATTGATTTTTTTAAAGAGAGGAAGGGAGAGGGATAGAGAGTTTGAAACATCAATGAGAGAGGAACATCGATCAGCTGCTCTTGACCGGAATCGAACCTTGGATCCTTCAGGATGACGCTCTATCCACTCAGCCAAACTGGTTAGGGAAGAGAAATGAACTTTAAAATGTTTGGATATTGCTAAGACAGACAGCATGCAGATAACCAATCAGGAGCTGTCTCCACTCCCTGAATTAAAAGGCTAGCGCTTCCTTTTGCCCTCTCTCTTCTCTCCTACCTGCACTGGGTACCTGATGTTTCTTCCTGTGGTATGGGAACGCTGCTCATATGGCTTATGGCCATATGGACCTCCACACATAGTGGACTTCAATTAGCTTGGATGCTGAACTACTATTGACTGTAACAGGAAAAGGAAGTTCTGGACACTGGGCTGCTCCGGAAATCCAGCTACACCTTTTCCAGGACTGGCTTCTCCCAATAAACCTCGATCCGGCTGTTTTAGTCCGTGACTTCATTAGGACTCAACATCCCACATTTTGGGTTTCACTTCCAGCCTGAGGACTTGCATAGTTTCTCTTCTATCTGAAATACTCTTCTCCACTATTTGGCCAGGCCAACTTCTACTCATCCTGAGGACCTCAATATAAAATCTTTCCCAAAGGAAATCTTTCCCAACCTGTCCATTCTCCTTCCTGGTATACAGCCAAATTAGACTCTGTTTTCTTTCACATTACTTATTCACTGTATTGTGAAAGTTAAGGGGTTAATCACCTGTATGGTGTTTTTCTGCAGGACAGAGTAGTCCCAGAACAGGTCGGGTTTTTCCTCCCTACAGTATCAGGGGTCTTCAGGGACTTGATCATCCTAGGACATTCCATAAATATTTGTTGTATAAATGAAATTTAAGGTACTTATATTTAATAGGTTTTTCCAGCATACCTTTTAAAAATATATACATATTTTGTATTGATTTCAGAGAGGAAGTGAGAGGGAGAGATAGAAACATCAATGATGAGAGAGAATCATTGATCAGCTGCCTCCTGCACGCCCCACACTGGGAATTGAGCCCGCAGTCTGGACATATGCCCTGACTGCAATTGAACCGTGACCTCCAAGTTCATAGGTTGATGGGCAACCACTGAGCCACACCAGCCGGGCACTAGCATCTTTTTACAGTATAAAGGTATAAAATCTAAAATGGCATGTAATGTAAAAATAATGCAAATTTCCTTTCTAAAATACATACATAGAAACATATCTATTTTCAACCTCTCCTCAACTTTTATTAGAGCTCTAGAAATACTAATCTGAAACAACAGTCAATGGGAAAAATACTTAAAGATTTCTTATATAGAAATGAGATGATTGAATCGCTTATTTGAAATATTAAAAATATATATTGGAACTTCCAAAAGCTAAACATATAAGATATATTACAATTTTTCATTGAAATGAATTTTATAGCAGGAGTGAGAGAGTGGTAAATTTTTGAAAGCCAACAGTGAACTACCCAACAATGGACTAATCTTACTAATGCTAATTATAAATACTTTTGATTCAGTGTGCTGACACATTACTTATGGGATAATAAGCAAAAAAACCCAAACAAATTTGATGGCATATTTTCATTTGGACAACTTGTGGCAAATTTGTATTCACCTACTTAAAAAGAATTGCTTTGGTTTATCAGCTCCCATAAAAATTACCCTCACTTGTTTTCTAAAAAGCCTTTACAACAAACCCCCTTGCTTCTTCTTTCTTTTGCAGTCATCCTTGTGGTTATGCCTTTTATTCTTCCTCAACACAAGTCTGCTTCTCCTCCCTTACATCTTTCAAATATCTGGCTAAATGCCTCTTCGAGGAATACTTCCCTCTTTTCTATCTGACCTAGTCCTACTTCTTTATTCTTTCAATTTACTGTGTTTATTTCCCCAGGGCATATTTTTCACAATCTGTACTACATTGTAGAGCTTATATTTGCTTACTATCCTATGTCACCATCGGAATGTTATCTCAGGTAGCTCAGGGACCTTTGTATGACACCACCCCCAGCATCTAATTTCCTGCTATAATTGTACATTTTCAAACTCAGAGGAACTCCTGGATATGAACGTGTTAATAAGAAAATGCCTAAGATAATTGTTTCCAGAAATATTCATTTATTTCCTAATACTTATAGCAGTTTTATCTATTATATTACCTTCTACATTTTCTTTTAGGGCTTTGTCTTTCATAAATACGTTTGAAAAGCTATTTCTGTTACAGAATCGTGTTAAACCCAGGATCAGGTACCATCATTGTAAAACACACACAAGTAGGCACATAGAACATCCAGTAAGTTTCCCTTTTCTAGTCCAACATCTCAGGAGTCGATTTTTAAACAAATACAGTCCAGCAGAAGAAACTGGGAACAAAGAGACAGCGTGAGGCTTTCAACTGTCCCAAAGACAGACTCGGAGCAAATCCTTTGGCCCCACCATATCCCGTGCGTTCCCAGCACACTGGCAGGGCTGCTCCGGGGACCATCCAACTCGAGCCCGGGGGGTTCGCCCCTCCAGGCCGGTATCAATGGCGTTCATCCCCGCGCCCTGCCCTCCCGGTTCCTGCCCTCCGGTTTCCGGGGCAGCCTCCATCAAGGCCGGCTTGCCTTGCAGGCTGTCAAGTAGAGAAAACTCCGCAAACTTCAGATCTCGTGCACAGCACAGACTCCGAACAAACCCTACGCTCCAAGACTGCAAACCCGACAGAACATGCTAACGTTCCTCACTCCACCCAGCGCCCAAGCCTGGGCCGCGATGCGCTCGCCTCGGCCTCGGCCGCCTTCCCCCGAGGATCCGGCGGGGGGCTCAGCCGCCGCCGCCGCCCCGCGGCCGAGGACCCCGCTCCAGCTTCCCGAACTACAAATCCCAGGGTGCCGCGAGGGCGCCGGCTCCCTCCCTCGCTCGCTCCCTCCTCCGCCAGGCGCCTCCTCCCCAGCCCTTGTTGTTTTGGCTGGGAGCGCTCGGGCGGAGTTTCAGAGAAAGTCTGGGCTGACACCGGAGCCGGCCCGAACGTGGGAAGGGGAGGAGGAAAGGGAGGAAGAGGGAACCCAGAGGCCGGGAGAGGGAGGGATCGGGCCGGGGGCCGGGCGGCTCAGAACCTGCCGCGCGCCCCGGGTGGGGGAGGCGGCGCGGGAGGAGCGCGAGGGCGCGGGACAGTGGGACCCATCCCCGGAGCCGAGCAGCCGAGCGCCTCGTTCCTCCGCCGCTCCCCGCCCTCCTCCGCGGCCGCGAGCGCGAACCCACCCTTCGGCGGGACCCGCTCCCTGCCCAGCGCCCGCCGCCCGGCGACGCCCCGCGCTTCGCCGCGGACCCGGGACCTGCCCTGTGCCCGCTGTCCACGGGACCCTCGCGGCTTCCCCTTTCCTCCCGGCTTCCCGGGTGTGCGGGGAAGTGACCCACCCTCCCCCGGGGAGGGGGAGGAATAGGATCGCCCGGGGCGCACCCGAAACCGAGAGCGGGAGAGCCGGAGTGGGCGCCGCGCTGGGCATTGTGTGCGTGTGAGAGTGTGTGTGTGAGAGCGTGCGTGTGTCGGTGTGCGCGCGTGCAGCGTAGTGTCCGCTTCGGAAAACGCTCTGGGGAGGTGCTCCTTAGGGGGCGGAGCGCAGGGGGACCGAGGCCCCGGCTCGGCGCCGGGGCAGAGTCCCGCGGAGCCCGATCGCTGCTAAGGGCCGGCGGGACCGGGCGCCTGGCGGCGAGGCGGACGCACTGAAGGGAGGCCGAAGTGCCCTGGACGGGCGGCGGCCCCGGCCCCGAGGTGTCGGCCCCGGGGGCACAGCCCGCTTCTGTTCCCGTCCGCCGACCTGCGGAGAAGAGGCTCGGACGCGGAGCCGCGCCGCGAAGCCAGCCCACCCCGCCCACCCCGTCGGACTGGGGTGCAAAGCCGGAGCGCGAGGTCCCCAGCGCCGCTCTGCCCGCCGGCGTCGGCTGTGTCTGGAGCGCGCCAGCCTGCCCCTCGGCTGCCCGGGCCGGAGCCCGAGGAGCGCGCACCATGAGCGGCGGCGAAGTGGTCTGCTCGGGATGGCTCCGCAAGTCCCCCCCGGAGAAAAAGTTGAAGCGTTATGTAAGTAGAGCCCCAGGGGCTGCGCGAGCCTCAGCGTCGGCCCCTCTGCCCGGCCCCTCGCCGTGGCTGCCGCTGGCCGCGCGCGGGGCTGGTTAGTCCCCGTCTCCTTCCCCTCGGCCCCCTTGGGACCGATCTGTACACTCACGCCCAGACCTCCACTTTGCTGGGTAACTCTCTTCGTCCGGGTTCCAGGCGCCTTGCTTTGCGGGCCCCAGCGGCCCAGAAGAGGGCCCGGGATTTCCAGCTAGACGCCCGCTGACTTTTATGACTTCTGTTAGCAGGAGCGTTCTCCTTCCTTTACATTTGCAATGGGATCGCCGTGGGGCTGTTGTGTCCTACATTCCCCGCAGCAGGAAAACCGCAGAGGGTGTCATAAGTCACCAGCTTTCTGGTCCGCACACCCTCTTGCTTTCTCCTGATGTGGGTTCCGGGAAGAGGGCTGTGGACCTGGGAAGTTAGCATTAGACACAAGTATCTCAAATCTGCAAAAGGAGAAAGAATGAGAAGTGATTACGCGCCCTACCGTTTGCTTAGCAGGGTTCACATTTTCGCGGTTTGAATCCAGCGACTTTGGAGTTTGGCCCAAGCGCCTTGGCAGTTTGCTGCGGGAGGAAGGCGCTGGGGGGAGCCTGGTGGCTGGTGTTTGGGCGCCTGGGGCACGCTGTCGAGCCCCGCAGGAGGGACAGCTGAGGCTCGTAAGGATTTCTGTGGTCTTTTCCCAGGCCACCGGAGTTGCTCAAATGGTGTTTGTGTAATTGGTACAAGATGCCGATTATGTGTTAAACCGTTTTAACTGTTAGGAAAAATATTCCTTGAAAGAACCAACCTACTTTGGTGGAAATCTGTGTCTTCTTCAGGGGTCTGGGATCTCCTCCCTCCTTGTTTCTTTGGTCGCTGCTCTCCACCCTCCACACCCCCTTGCAAAGGAAAGAAATGGCACTTTTGCCCTGGCATATGGAGCAAAATTTTCCTAGTAAAATACATTTCAGAATCAGAATTTATGCCCCCTTAATTATAAATTTACTACCAAGGGGCCAACACTTCTAAAGGAACGTGCTCCTTGTTGAAGGATGTCTATACCCAGTATCAGAATGAAGTTAATCCTTTTAGTAACTGCTTGCTTGCACAAAACGGGGTGAAGTGCAATACTGACAACTGGCCAGTGAGTTTCTTATGCTCTGCCAGGATTTGTTATAGACACGTAATTCTCATTTAAGGACTTGATGCCACACATCCTAAGAAAGTTCTCCAGATATTTTGAGTCCTTCTAAATTCTGTCTCTTCACCTGTCACCTGTCACAGTTTGCCTTAATATCCTGGTAGAGAGTCTAACTTTATTCCAAAAATGTAAGAGAGGCAGTGAGTATCCCCCACCCCCATCCCGTGCAAGAAGAGGGAGTAGAGAGATAAAGAGATGTATTTGTTTTGAGAAGGCACATTTAGGAAACACCTACGACGAAATGAGTGGGTTCTTGGGGGAACTAACGAACTATACGTTTGCTGAAATTGGTAGTGATAATAGAAGTTTGATGCATTCTTTCACATGGTTGGTCGATGGCTCTCTCAAAAGATGCTGTGCACTGGACTAGGCACCATCAGACTAGGAAACACAGTAAAAGTAAAGCCTGCCTCTTGGGCTTGCAGTTCAATGTAATATAAACCAGGAAGAAAATCGTCCAGAAAGATTGTCTTCACAGGAACCCCCCCAAAAAAGGAAAGTCCAAAATTTTTAAAAGTTATTATTTCATTTGATCATTCCAACAGTTCTGAGGGAGCTCTATTTCTGTTTTACAGATAAGAAAACAGTCTACATGACTAGAATGTGCCAGAGGCAGAATTTGAACCTGGATCTGCCTGATTGATTGTTTAATTCAGATTAGACCATCTCTAAAGGTCCTTTCAGATGATAATTTTCTAGGAGTCCATGTGAATATGAGCTCAGAATGCAAGGAAGAGGTGGAGTGTGGCACAGGCGAGCATTTGCTAGAGGAGCAAGACCCTTCAAGTGGCTTTCCGAGTCTACGGGAAGATGAGACCAGTATAGTGAGCAGACCACGCAGAGTGATTCTTGACTGTGTGCCCAAGCTGAGTGCTGTTGTTGTTTTTTTAATAGATGTTTGGAGGAAAAAGCTCAGTGTAGTCTGAAACCCTGGGAATACTTTAGAGACAGTGGGCTCCCTAAATTGTGTTTTCAACAGGGGGAACAGTCTGCCTAACAGCTGGAGGGAGGCTGAGTTTTTCTTGACTGGTGGAATATTAGTGTTTTCTTTCTTTCTTTTTTTTTTTTTTTAAACGTATTTTATTGATTTCATAGAGGAAGGGAGAGGGAGAAAGAAACATCAATGATGACAGAGAATCATTGATCGGCTGCCTCCTGCACGCCCCCTACTGGGGATCGAGTCGGCACCCCGAACCGGGGGCATGTGCCCTTGACTGGAATCAAACCTGGGACCTTTCAGTCCACAGGCTGATGCTCTATCCACTGAGCCAAACCGGCTGGGGCTAGTAGTGTTTACTTTTCACACTAGCGAAGTACCTGGAGATGGCCCAAGGAAGACAGTGGGTAGGCTGGTTGTCAGAATCGAGGGGTCCAAGAGGGTGACTAGGGTGTTACAAGTTAAAATGAAGCTTATGTGTGTATTTTAGCTGTCAAGTTTGTTGCCCAGAATATTTTGAAAATCTCAGATTATGGATCTTTTGGCTTTGGTATCCAGTTTAGATTGCTTTTGCTAAAGCAGCTTTGATCCTCACAGATATAGGCGCGCATTTATGCATTTCCTATGCTTGTTTTCTTTTCGTGTGAAATCTTTGTTTTCTGGTTAGAAGGAAACCTTGTTGGCTACCGAACAAGTAAACAGTTGCTTAATAATGTTTTGGGTTTTTTTTTTTTACTCCTCAGCCAATGATATGTTTATTGATTTTGAGGAGTGATGGGTGGGAAGAGATATGTGAGAGAGAAACACGATTGATTGCTGGGATTGAACCCACAACCTAGGTATGTGCGCTGACCTGGAATCAAACCTGCAACCTTTTGGTGTCCTGAACAAAGCTCCAACCAACTGAGCTATCCAGCTGGGGTTTGATAATGGTTTTTAATGAATGGATTTGCTGTGAAAAGATACTAGGATGCATGGTACTGTAATTGTTAAATGAGACTTCAGGGAGTTTGAGTATTGATCCTTTTGGGAAACGTTTGGCCCATGGGACTTTGACAGTTGTCTTGTTGTTTATAGGGCAGTCCCAACATTAAGATGATCCGAGAAAGGGCTGTTACGTGACAGTTTTATCTTTAAAGTCATCTCAAGTTATGGCCCCAATGCATTCCATTTACAACTTCATTTTATGTTCACTGTTGACACTCAAGCAACATTGTTTTTGCATACTGGTGTGTTCAACTGATAAGGAAGCTTTTCTTGAATTTCCTAAACTAAGTGAAAGTGGCATAAAAGGAAGTGAGAGAAAGCCTGGAGTCCTTATGGATTCCTTAGCCTTTTTGTCTCTTTGTAACCTTTTCTGTCTTCATTTGAAAAAGGGCAAGAATCTCTTATATGTGTTTTATTCTCTCTGAATTTTTCAAAGTTTATTAAAATGGAGGTGAAATTTTACATGCTTTTTTTTTTTTCAGTTTTGCTGCTACTGTGTTGTTTTTGTCCTGCATTATATATTAAACAGCTGCTTTTTTACTTTTAAGGACCTGAGTGGAATCATATACAGATCACCACCACTAAGGGATACAGAAAACAAACTCTTGGTAGTATGCATTCAACAGACATGCTCAGATCTTTAAAGAATTATTTAAAGGCAAATCAGCCATTTGCCTGGCTGGTATAACTCAGTGATTAAGCATGGACCCATGAACCAGGAGGTCATAGTTTGATTCCCAGTCAGGGCATATGCCTGGATGGTGGGCTTGACCCCCAGTAGGGGGCGTGCAGGAGGCAGCTGATCCATGGTTCTCTCTCATCATTGATATTTCTATCTCTCCTTCTTCCTTTCCCTCTGAAATCAATAAAAACGTACTTTTTTTTTTAAAAAAAAGTCATAAATAAAATAAATAAAGACAAACCAGCCACTTGAAATAATGATGGACTTTTCGTCAGAACTTGAAATTTTAGCTGAGATAAAATGTAAGTCTGGAAACAAAGGACTGATTCACGCCAGCTGGCTATCACCATCTCTCTGCAGGAGGAGCTGCCCTCTGGCCTGCCTTAAGCCTGGACACCACGTGTGGACTCCTCCATGGCCCAGCTGTCAGCATTGGGCAGGTGTGCAATCTCAGCAGGAGAACCTGCTTCTGAGGCCTGGACAAGGTGGCCTGTTAGCTGCCAGCCAGCCTGGTAGCAAGAACTCAGCCAGTTCTCGGGTATATAATCTGCACTGAGCTTGGCTTCTGCTGCTCTTCACTGTCATTTAAGAGGATGGTTCTTGTCTGGTCTTCCAAAACATATCTCCTCTCGCCCCAGTACTGGAAATGGGCCTAGAAACAGAAATAGCCTCTTCCTCTGTTTGGGCACCTGACATCTTACACGGAGAGGGTGCATGGGCAGCCAGAGTAGCAACATCTCCTTGTTCAAGGACAACCTGGGACCTGTGCTAAGCATTAAGTCTCTGTTCGGTAGTGTCACTACAACCAAGATGTCTGGAAGCTCCTCCTGCCCCTTTTGGCGATTAACAGAAGCAGTCAATGGATTCTGAAACTTTTGCTTACAGTGAGTGAGGGACAAAATTATTCTGTTGAAGAAAATTTTTTTTCTTGCAATCCCCACGTTCGTAAACATTCCATTAAAATTCCAAATGTGTTGTTTTTACCTTTTCCATTGTGGCCGGAACATTGTTTCTGTTAACAAAGATCAACAACTACCAATTGCATTAAGCCTTTATGATAGTTAATGATAGCTCATGCTTTCATTGTGCAAAACGCCTTGTGAAACTGGCTGAGTTCCTAAGTCTGCTTGTCCTTTGGGATTCAAAATTACCGTGAGGAAGGTGTATCCATTTGGAAGGTAGCTTTAGCGTTCTGCTGTTCTAAAAATTTGTTTTTAAATTTTTAAAAAAGATCATCTTTGAACAAAACATAATATGGCGAGAGACTAGGATAATCTGGCTGACAGCTGAATTGGTTCTTTCAGTGTTTTGTTATTATAAGTCTGCTTTAAAAATCTGAAGGAAATATAATAACAAAGCACTTTTCAGGCTAAATAAAATTCCACCTTTTGGAGTCAACATGAAGAATATAGATGAGGTCTTGACAGTTTGCAGATTGAGGAATTTTAAGAGGTGATAGATTCAAAACATTGAGTGCCGGCACTCTAATTTTCTTACAGGTATTAATACAGGAGAAAGGAGGCAACGGGTAGACTTTATTTTCAACGGTTTTGGGTAAACTGTGCTACCATGTAAGAAACCCCTTACTGAGTATCAGGACCCAGAATTTAACTTGACTTTGCCACTGCCCAGGTGATCTTTTGCCCCATCTAATCCTCAGTTTCCTGTTCTATAAAATGGGGAGGGGTCGGTAATTGATCTACATTCTAAACCAGAGGTCCTCAAACTTTTTGAACAGGGGGCCAGTTCACTGTCCCTCAGACATTCCACACATGCGCACTTGCGGGCCCGGGACGAGTCGGCTGCTAAGCAGGACAGGCAGCGGCGGCAAAAACACCCGGCGGGCCGGATAAATGTTTTCGGGGGGCCGCATGTGGGCGCGGGCCGTAGTTTGAGCACGCTTGTTAAACTCTTGCAGGTTTTACATTCATCTTGTCAGACATTTCCTTGGGAGATAGAGGCAGATGAGGAGCTTCTCAATAGGCCTTTTGGGGAAATAAATATTATTTATTGTTCCTTTTAAATAGTTTGGTAACTCTATTAGGAACTGCTCAAGCAGAGGTTCTTTGGGGACTCTGGGTGTTTTGCTTAATAGAAATGCAGGCTCACTGAGCACCAGGCAAGCAGTTTCTGTGCTGGGTGCTGAGCACCAGGTAAGCTCAACAAATCTCTGTTGACTGAATAAATAAATGAACAAGTATTTCTGGAGCTTTTGCACTGTGCCGTGTGTGGAATACAATGGAGGGAAAGGCCCACTCCCTGCCCTTAAGGAGTTTCTAATCTGTTTTGAAGACAAACTGTAATTAATGCACGTACATATAAATCGTTTTATAAGACATGTTATAAAGCCATATATGATTAACCGCCAAATGAAACGATACAGATAATAATTGCTTAACAGTTCAGACTGAGGGGGCAGGGGGTGGGAGGCTGCCAGGGAAACTTCAGAAATGAATTTCAGGCTCAGTTCTAGGAAGAATTGAGATACTGCTGGTAGAAATGGCAAAATCATAAGCAAAGTCTGATTTTCAAGGAAGAATGAAGAATTTGTGTTGAGATCAGATACGCTCATGAGGAGAACGGCTTCAGGACCCCTCAGGTTCGTACATGGAGTTTGGACAGGGCTGTACTTGTGGTTCCAGAAGTTTCTGTTTCTGCTGTGGTGACCTAATGCTCCTGATGGGATCCGGACCGCAAGTGAATTTTATGTCTCGACTGGAAACAAACAAAGCACCGTGTTTGGTCACCTGAACTCATTAACATTCCAAGGGACATGTGTTAGTTAAGATTTCTTTATGTCTGTTTTGAGCTAAATAATTCATTCTGGCAAGCGTTTAGTTTGCAACAGAGAGGGAGCATGTTCTGGTGGGAGGGAGAATAAAAGAGCCTTTGATTCATTTGCTTCTGAGTTCCAGCAGGAGGGCCAGCGCCCGCCTTGGGCTAGCCTCTTATTTTGGACTTTGGAAGCCATCTTAGCCCAGCTGTGGGAGTGCCAGCTAGTGCTGGAGGAAAGAGAATAACCCCATTGGATCACATTAAACCCCCAGCTGACTGTGGATGGAGGGGTTTCTCTCATTTCACATTCCTTGCATTAACACGGTGGCTAATTTCCACGAAGTTAGAGCTCCATTTGAATTTGCCATTTGAACTTGAATTGCAGTCACCACATTTTCGTGACTCCTTTTATCTCTGTCCACTAGAAAAAAAGGAAACTTATCAAGTCCCAGGTTCCCTCCCCCCCGCCCCCCCTTCTGCTACAAGCACAAATAACGTTAGCGTTCTTTTCTTCTTTCGATTACTCCTGGGGGAAAGTGGCTCTTTGTACTGATTTCTACATCCATTAAATAAGTAGCCTCTTCAGTTGCCAACCTAGTGGCTGAGGAACCATAATATGAATTGTCGTTGGGATGGAAGCCTGTGGAATTACTGGGAAAAGTCACTCCATGAACTGGAAGTTTGTGGCCATTCCAGGCTTGTATGTATATAACACGAGAATGCCTTACCTGGGGGAGGGGGAGACTCTTTTATATTTTAAGCAATTGTTTTACTCATAGGAGCAAAGTTCCCCCCTACCCGAAGAGAAAAATTCTCATCGCTGAATGCGTATGAAGTTGAACACAGCCGGCTATATAAAAAAACAGTTGAGCCTGTGCACTGAAATGCATGTGAGGTCGTTATCTCTGTTACATTAGCTCTCGAAGCATTCTGATTACGACTTGTAGCTGCCAAGCCCCGTCCTGCAGTGTTATCTGGAGCAGAAATTTTCCATGTGGTTTTTTTAGCAGAGCTACTATATGCAAACTGCACATGAAGCTGTGAGTTGCAAAGAAAAGAGCTTCTAGAAGAGGAAATGTGAGTTATCTTAATTTTTTTCTACCATTTAATTGTTCTTTCCTGAGTGCACGTTTCAGACATTTTTATCATATTTCTGAGCTGAGTTTTATTTTTACGTATTGGAAAGAATGCTGAATTTACCATGAGTTTTTCTTACGGTGGCGTTTTTTTTTTTTTTTTTTTTCTCCCGGCTTTTTACTTTGAATTCATACTTGGCCTAGGTAATTCCCTGTGTGTTAAAAACAAAACAAAACAATGTCCCAAAGGAAAAAAAACAAACATGGCTACATTGTTCCATGAATTAAAAACAATATGCTGAGAGTCCAAACATTTCTTTTAAATGTAAAAAATTTTAGGTCATTATTTTTATAGGAAGAAAAATACTAAACCTTGCTTTAACTATCCTGTTCATTGTTTTTCTTTTCCCTTTTTTATTTCTTTTGCTTTGTTTTGACTCATGTAGTTTAAATGTTTTTGAAAACAGTATTTATATGTTCTTCTTTACGAACATGACACATAATAAGGAAAACATCAGAATTCCATTTTATATTTGAAGAGAAAAGCGACAGGAAGACATGTAGTCTGCTGAGGGCAGGACATGTCTGTTAACATCAAGGCTTTTTAACGCTCACGTTGCTTGGTTGCATTGCATAGTTGTCATTATTGTTCAGCTAGTACACACGAAATAGGCAGGTGAGTGCAATGTTAGTTAAGACGTTCACTTTCGTGAAGTGAAAATGTAGGACAATAGCATCAGGAGAAGGCTGAGAATTCAATCTGTTTTTGTTGTCATCTTTATTATTTAATGCACCAGTTAGCTAATTGCTATAAAATTCTAATTGCTAACTTTTTAAAGTGGGTTAAAGGTAAAAGCATTCTTTGTCCCCTGGATCCCTACCCTCTGGCTCTTTTCCTCTGTTTCCACGTCTTCTTTGTAACATAAGCCTGGCCACCAGCATCACATAGTACGTGTGTCAGAATCTTGACACACACATTCTTTCACCTTTTCTCTAAAAGGGGGAGGCATCTCTAGCCCGGTAATGTGGTAATCGAGACTAGGAATAATCATGTTCCACAGGCATGTAGATTGTTTTTCTCTCCTGAAATTCAGTTTTAAGTTACTACTGTATTGGGAAATGTGGTTAGGGCACTTTCTGACGAGCAGAACTCCTCCCTGAGATGACTACCTGATTAAAGAATTAAGTACCTGGTTTGTTTTCTCTCAGCTCCAGCCCATCACACATTCCCATCAGTGCCTTGGCCAGAGTCTCCCAGTAGCCAAGATGAAAGCGCTTCTGGTTGGAGGGATGACCCATTTGATTGGCAGGAGAGAAGTGCTTTAATCTTAAGTTGACTCTGGGTAGAGACTTTGGGAAGAGAAACACTTGGTAAAAGGATACCTTCTGTGTTTTGAATTCCAGTGCTGTTAGTTGAGCTTGATGAGGAATGATCCCCTCATTTCACTTAGGGAGGTATTATCTGAACCCCCTTCTCTGTGTTAAAGTTATAATTGACCCTGAAGTTGTGGAAGAGTATTGGATTTTACACGTTCTCCCGGACAATTTCAGGTTTAAATGCTTGAAGTGCTGAGAAAAGGTAAAAGGAAATACTGAACTAGTAAGAATGCAAAATATTTGGGAAGCTAATTTGTTCTTAGTGATGCTGTTACATACAGCCAAAGCTTTCTGAGTAACCTTCACTGGATATATAGGTCATTTATTTCCAAAGAAAGTGGCACAAAATTAAATTGGTGCTGTTGAATAGTATTTTTTTTTCTATATCTTCATTTAAACAAATAGTCAAAATGGGAAAAGCAATGTTTTTAAAAATATTTTTGTAGATGACTTTTATAAAGACCCACAGATTACGAAGTAGAAAGTGTATATGCTTTGTTTACAAAGAAAATTGGGGCTTCATTTATCATCCTTTGGTGTTTGTAATAGGACATTCATTTCCAGAGGACAAAGATGGCATTTGTCCTCTGTGTCTAAAATGTACCACAGGATACCTGGCACAGTCTCTTGAACCATATGACCAGATAATTGTAGAACTTTAAACCTAAAAGCATAAATCATGTTGTCCAATGATTCTCAATCTTTTGTAACCCATTTCTCTCTAAGGTACTGTTTGAATGCCCTTTTTTAAAAATTTTTTATAATTTATTATTTTTTAATCCTGACCTGAAGATGCTTTTTCATTGATATTTAGAGAGAGTGGAAGTGAGGGAGTAGACAGAAATATCTATGTGAGAGAAACACATTGATTGGTTGCCTCCTGCACATGCCCCAACCAGGGCCTGGCCAGGGAGGAGCCTGCAACCAAGGTACATACCCTTGAACAGAGTCGAACCTGAGACCCTTCGGTCCGCAGGCCCACACGCGATCCACTGAGCCAAACCAACTAGGGCTGAGTGTCTTTTGACTTTTAATCCAGTTTTACTTTCTATGATTTGTATCACCAAAACAATAGCTATATTGAATATCTTTTCCAGTTTTACATATCTCCTCCTTCCCTGGTTGAGTCCAGCCTCCTCATTTCACAGGGAATGAAACTTGGCCTTTGGGAGACTAATTGATTTGCCCGAGATCATACAGTGCAGGGCCGCAAGTCTCACCGCTCAGGTCGGATCCTTCAGTCACTGAGGGGATGTCTATGGAGAAGAATTCAGAAGAAGAAGACCAAGAGGGCACTGTCTCCACGCTTCAGGAGTTTATATGCTACTAGGGACTGAGGATGCATTCAGTGCTGCAAATTATATTATGATCAGGAGTGTCTGAGACAAAGCTCCAGAAGAATTCAGCAGCGGGAGGTGAATTCAGGGACTCTCTGAAGGCTTAACGAAGGTGGTAAGAGAGATTTCACCAGGACCTTAAAAGATGGATTCAGTTTTCAAAGATGCGGCTGGAGGGAGACTCTATTTCTCCTTTTTTCCAGCCAGACTCTTGAGTGAGTTTTGTGCACTTGGCTGTCCCTTCTTCCTCACCTGCCACTCATTTCATAATAGAATATAACCGGAGTCCTTCTCCACCACTCTTGTTGCCAAATCGAACAGAGCTAGACTTGAGCTTTTTGGTTCTTATTTTTTTTTTATGAAACTCCTGATAGAAATGACCAACCCCTCTTCTCAAAATGTGCTCTTTCCTGTGCCTTCCTGATGCCGGGCTCTGGTTTCCTTAATGTTGGCGTTCCTACGGGCTCTGGTGGTCTCCCTGGATGGTCTCTTCTCCCGTCTCACACTGTTAGTGGTTCTTCATCTGTTGTGAGTTCACGAACTCTGAAAACTTGATAAAAGCTCTGGGCACACAGTTTCTGCAGAACCCTTACAAACTTGGATGCAGATGTTATTATAACCTTGCACATTTTCTAACCTTTAAAGCCCATCTCTGGATCTGAAATGCCTCTGAATTTATACTGTATAGGCTGATGATTCGAAGATTCTGTCTCATCCCTTTTCTCACTCCATGTCTATGGATCTGCTGAGATCCGTGTAACTGCTTAGAGAGCCTACAGCAACTCAGTCAGCATGTCCACAGCGGGCCTTCCCAGCCTGTCCCCTAAACCTGGTCCGCTCAGTCCTCCCTCTCTCAGTCGCACCACCATCTCTTGTCTTGTGGCTTCAGCCAGAAGGTTTTCTTTATTGTCCCTTCCTCATTCTCCACACTCAGTGACCAGATTCCGTCAGTTTACCTCCCAAATATCTCTATGCTTACTGACCCTTCTGTTGCCAAAGCTATTTTTGCCTTTTTTTCTGGATTGTTGCAATAGCCAGTTGATCTTCCTACTTTCATTCTTGCCACCCCTCGGCCCCCAGCCTGCCCTTATCAAGGCATCCAGATTGGCCTTTCTGAACACAAGTCTGATAATACCATTCCTCAGTTTGAAGCTGTTCTGCAGCATTCCTTTGCCCCCAAGAAGGCCCACCGAGCCTCCCCTGAACTCCCGCCACCACCTTCAATCTCACACATACACACAGTGGGCCGGAGCATCTGTATTGTCCTCCTCTGATTCTCAGCACAGCCCCTGTCACACCTGATTATACTTGCTGCTTTTAATTGCTTTTTTCCCCGTGAGATGGCGGAGCCACATTGTGAGATTTTCCAACCTCTGGTACTTTTGCCTTCACGGCCCTCCAACCCCTCTAAAACGATAGAATAAACATTATATTTTGCAGCTGCACCAGTATGAAGGTGAATATATTCCAAGCTGCTTTTATTATTATATCTTTATTATTATTATACAGGTGCATAATAAGTCAGGTTGAAAATAATTGTATGTTGAAAATGTATTTAATTCATCTAACCTACAGAACACCATAGCTTGGCCTAGCGTACCTGAAACGTGCTCAGAACACAATATCCAGAATCACTGGCAGCGCAGTCCCCTGCAGAGCGTGGGGTGTTCACCCTGCGGACCACCTGGTTGCCGGGTTGCTGCGCTCGCTGTCGCTGTCCAGCATCATGAGAGTGTATTTTAGTGATTATCGCTAGTCTGGGAAAAGCTCAAAATTTGAAATACTAAAAAGGAGACATATGTAAAACTTCAGAATAAAGAAAAGAAAAGAAAAATATTTCTTCTTAGTTTTGCTTGCTGGCATAGCAAACACATTTACTGATAAAAGATGTTTTTCAATAAAGTGCCAAAAGTAAAAATGGGAAAAAAAGTTTGAAGTATTGTTTTTACTGAAGGTGGGTAGCTTTTGCACCATCATAAAGTTGAGACATTCAGAGTTAAGCCATCATAAATTTTGGAGACTCTGTATTCATTATTAATACTGATTTTAAAAGAAATTAATATTAACACATTTTTTTGTGGGCTCCTGTAAGCCTCATGGGCACTAGCGCTGTGCCTCCTGTTAAATGGACATGAATGCTTTGGAGAGTCAACTGGTTGATTGTGACCAGGAAGGGTGAGGAGCCCACTCAGTTATTTTGTAATGTGGCATTTCTGTAATGGCTTGGGTAGCTTACTAAAACAATAGTAAGATTTTGCATTTTAGTCCCTGGTGATGGAAAATAGGGTGATAAAAGGTGTTTTATATATATACACATATATATATATATATATGTAAGCAAAAATCATGATGTGAAAAATACGTTCTATGAGCTGTTGATGATGTTTCTGCGTTGTTTTTTTAATCTTTATTGTTGAAAGTATTACATAGGTCCTCCTTCTCCCCCCCCCCCAATTAACCTCTTCCAGCCCTTTCCTGTCCTCTCCACCCCCCTTCCCGCTCCCCACCCCACACAAACCAGACCCAGACCCTCCCCACCCCATTGTCTGTGTCCACGCTCTGTGTTTTTTAATGGGAGTGGGGAGGTGATTTTGCCCCTACTGGGGACATTTGGCAATGTCTGGAGGCATTTTTAGTTGTCACAAATAGGGGTACTACTGGTTGTTAGTGGGTAGAGGTCAGGGAGGCTACTAAACCTGCCACAGCGCACAGGACTGCCCGCACAACAAACAATTACCAGGGCAGAGTGTCGACGGTGCTGAAGTTGCAGAACATTTCTGGAGGGGGATCCTTCCTAACGCTTGGTTCCTGTATCTGTACTGTGTATTTAGTTTCTTTCCCTGTGTTGCCTTTGAAAGCCATAATCCAGGCGCAGGATTGTGTTGTGACACTGGAACCGAACATTTGCTTTTCTGACTTCAGTGAAGGTGCGGAAAGCAGTCATCAAGGTGGCTGAGTTTTTTAAACACCAGAGCTTAGTGCTGTGTGACCCGTTCACACGGGCTTGGATGATCGACGAAATCTCTCTCAGCCCGTCTGTTGTCGTTTAAATCGTTACCCACGTACTCATCTTGCCCTTGCTAATTCTAGCTGGAGTACAACCAGTTGTTGTCTGGGTGGGGAGGGGGTGCTGAGTCATTTCTTATGTTTTTTATTACCTCTTGGCTTGAATATCACCATTCATTGTTCACAGGCCGCCCAGCTTGTTTACTTTTTATAAATTACATGTACTCGCTCCTCCTGCAGGGCTGGCTACTGTAATTGGCAGTAGCCACAGAGCAGGGCTGACGGGTCTGCATTTATGCTGATGTTTCACATTCAGTTCCTGATGTACTACTCTCTATGCTTTCTTGCTTCTTCTATCTTTGTTTTAAAAGGAAAGTGAAGAGAGAACCACCGTTCAGATGTTCTGATGGTACTTATTTACAGCTTGGCAGAGTCCCTGTGTCCTTTGGTTTGGGGAGGAGAGTCAAGGTTTTGGGTCAGTAGTCCTCAAATTTCAGTGTGTATAACAATCACCTGGGTAACTTCTAAAATGAAGATCCTGCCCCCCCCCACCCCCCCTCCAGTTCTTCTCATTCACTTATCTTTTTAAAAATTAAAGTATACTTGGCATGCAATAGTAAATGAGTTTCTGGTGTGCACATAGTTATTCAACATTGATTACCCTTTGAAGTGATCACTGCAATAAATCTAGTAACCAGCTGTCACTGTACAAAGTTATTACAATACTATTGACTCTAGTCCCTAATCTGTACGTAAAAAGAAGGTTCATGAGCCTTACCCACCTTCTGATATTTTTAGTAAGTCTTGGTAGAAGCCCAGAAATTACATTTTCTAATCCACACCCCTGCTGATTTCTGATGTAGGTGGTCCTTAAATTATACTTGGAGAAATCCTGAGTTGAGTGTGGAGGGAAAAAGAGAGAAGGAAGAAAATCCAATAGAAGCAGATTCATACAAAGAGTGGAAGAGGGAGATTAGAACCAAAATTCAGAAAGTAATTTAGCCTCTCTTCTGTGAGATATGGGAAATATGCTATAATGATTAACAAGATATGTGCTTAATGTTTTCTAGCAGTGATTTAGATCAAACTGTCTCCTAATGGCATATTTAGAGGATGACAAAAGTAAAAGGGAATTTTTAGAAAGTTTAGACTATGAGAAAGTACCTAACTAATGGGAAGAAAGTCAATCGGCTTTATTAAATCAAGGAAGGTATTATGTAGGTATTGATTTTAAAAAGAGTGTGTGTTCTTGGATTGAGCTTATGATTGACTTAAAAAATGGAGAGGAGAAATGAAAGGGGGTTGATTAGCTCTTTACCAGATTTCTGGCTATTGGATCTGAAAGCATATTATTGAAATATAGTCCCGATTTCCTGGATTAGTTATGATTTTAAACATTCTTTCCCCATTGTCTTTATATTACACGTCTGGTTGGCCCAAATTTTTGGTTAGTTGAGATGTTTTTGATTTGTAAGAGCACCAAAGTAGTTGTATTTGACTAAAGAACTTCTCTGCACCCCCTTTCCTACTTCCCCCCTTTCTCTGTCTCACTTATTTTACTTAGCATAACTTCCTCTAGGTCAATCCATGTTGTTGCAGATGGCAAGATTTTGTTCTCTTTTATGGCTCAGTAATATCCCATCTAGATATATAAAAGCCTAAGCGACTGTCTGTTTGACCATTTGACCAGTAGCTATGATGTGCACTGACCACCAGGGGGCAGACGCTCAACACACAGGCATGGAAACATGGAACAGACTGATGAATCTCCGAGGGAAGCGGGGAGGAGGGAGGGCAGGAAGAGATTAACCAAAGATCTTATAAGCATACTAGAGGCCTGATGCACAGATTTGTTCCTCAGCCTGGCCTGCAGGGATGGGGCTGAAACCGGCAGTCCGACATCCCCCGAGGGGTCCTGGATTGCGAATGCATGCACCGGGTCTCTAGTTTTATATATATATACCACCTCTTCTTTATCTATCTCTTTTAGCCTAGACTTTGATTTTAAAATCCACTTTAGAGAAAGAAAGCAAAAGAGACAGGCAAAACAGACTCTAGTTTAGAAAATTGGTCAAGACATGGAACCAAGAAGGAATGGTTATTTAATTCCAGCAGGGGACTAAAGTAAAGGGTTTTATATCCAACTATCCACTGAACGTTGTTTCTAGAAAGCTATCATATTTTTCGACATATTATTTCCTTAGTGGTACTTTACGGTTTCTTTCGGTTACCTTGCAGAAAGTTCTTGACACACTCCTTGCCTAAAGTAAGAGGGATTTGGAGAGTTTCTTATAAAAATGACTATCATTAGCTTTCATTAGATCATTCACTAACCTGCTGTGTCTCTTCGTCGAAGTGTTCCTTTTCCATGCGAGGAACCTAGATTATTCTGCAGACCATTTCATCACTAGTTTGCTAATCTTTCCTTCCTCCCTTCCTATTTGCAATTCTCCATGCTCTCTCCCTTCTCCATTTCTTTTACTTCAGCCTCTTAGATACTATGCTACGCCCATCTGCCCACAAGCTCTTATAGGATCTTCCTATCTCCTTGGTAAGTGGTGAGTATCATTATTGATATTATTTTTTATAACTTTATTTCTTAATTACAGTTGATGTACATTTTTATATTAGTTTCAGGTGTACAACATAGTGATTAGTATTTATATAACTTACGAAGTGATCACCCCAGTAAGTCTAGTACCCATCTGACACCACACATAGTTATTTAAATATTATTGACTATACCCCATATGCTGTACTTTACAGCCCTGTGACTGTTTTTATAACTGACAGTTTGCACATCTTAATCCCTTCCCTATTTTCCCCATCCCCCCAGCTCCTCCTCCCATCTGGGAGCCATCAAAGTGTTCTCTGATTCTGTGAGTTTGTTTCTGTTTTGCTTGTTCCTTTATTTTGTTTCTTGGTTTCCACATATAAGTGAAATCATATGGTATTTGTCTTTCTCTGTCTCACTTATTTCACTTAGATTACTTTCTCTAGGTCAATCCATGTTGATGCAAGTGGCAAGATTTTATTCTCTTTTATAGTTCAGTAATGTTCCATTTTATATATGTACCACCTCTTCTTTATCCATTCCTCTATCAGTGGACCCTTAGGTTGCCACCACTTCTTGCTACATTGAATGTAAGAATGTACATGTCTTTCGAATTGGGTTTCTTGGAATACATACCCACAAGTGAAATTGCTAGTTCCTTTTTTGTCTCTTGTTACAACTTTTGTTTTAAAGTTGATTTTGTCTGATATAAGTATTGCTACCCCAGCCTTTTGTTTTGTTTGCTTTTCATTTACGTGAAGTATCTTTTTCCATCCCTTTACTTTCAGGCTGTGTATCTTTTGATCGAAGTGGGTCTCTTGTAGACAGCATATATAAGGGTCTTGTTTTATCGATTTAGCTACCCTAAATATTTTGACTGCAGTATTTTATTCATTTATATTTAAAGTAATTATCAATGGTATGTAGTTGTCATTTTATTATTCATATTTTAAAATATTTTCTCCCTTAAACAAGTTCCTTTAACATTTCTTTTTTCATTTTTTATTTATTTAAATGTGTTTTTATTGATTTCAGAGAGGAAGGGAGAGGGAGAAAGAGACAGAAACATCCATGATGAGAGAGAAGCATTGATCAGCTGCCTCCTGCACACTCCACATTGGGTGGGGATCAAGCCCACAACCCAAGCATGTGCCCTGACCAGGAATCAAACTGTGACCTCCTGGTTCATAGGTCAGTACTCAACTCTGAGCCACGCAAGCTGGACAACATTTCTTGTAATACTGGTTTGATAGTGATGAACTCCTTTAGCTTTTTCTTGTCTGGGAAGCTCTTTATCTGTTTTTTCCCTACTCTGCCATCTTGACCCGAAGTCCTTCATTATTGTTATTATATGAAGTCTCTACCACACCCTCTTATTACACTGACAGTCCAAGTGCATTTGGTTAGTAGATCACTTCGCTCCTGAAGTGAATAATAGAAGGGCTGTTGCTGATGGTGGTGGAGACCCAGAACCAGCTGCAACCATTACTCTGGCAACCAGGAATGGCTAGATTCCTGTGACTTCTATCCTGAACAAAGAATGAAGGCTAGGCTCACGATTAACTCCCTTCATTTCCGGTAACCTTATTTTCTTGCTTGCATATGTTTTTTAAATCATACATTTGGTAATCCTCTTTTATTCTTAATATTTCTAGTTATTTTCTACAATTTATTCTAACCCATATGTTGTTTAACATGGTGGTAGATGTTTCCAATGAATATTTATATTGGCTAACAACAAGTATAAATGCTTTGACGGAGAACCGTACGTTAAGTAGTCATCCAAGTGCAGCATAAGAAATGTAGCTTATAAATTTTCGGTGGGAATATTTTAACTTAACATATTCTGGTTTGGGTTTAACATACAGAAAAAAATTATAAAATAGATGAGCAGATTTATTGCTCTTTGCATAAGTTAATAAAGGGAAATGTTTACTTAATAATTATGTAAGGTTTATCATTAAAGTTAATACGCATATTTAGCTTTATAATAATTGTATTTTTACTTATATTTGAATAGCAAATAGACACAGGTTCACTTAAAATGCATAGATTTTGGTACTTTGATTATTCCTGTGTTTCAAGATATAATTTTTAATGTTCAGAACATATAAATGTTTAATATCTCCCTACTACTTATTTCAGTGATTTTTAAACAACTAAAAGATAGTCTTTTATGATAGGTTGTCTGCATACTAAATTTTTTAGCAAATGTGGTTTTTATCCCCAAGTTGGAGAAATAGTTGTATGTTGAGAAACCCATGTTTTTTACTAAGGGAAATTGTATCATGGATATTAAAATATTTTCATCTTTCAAAAAAGGTTCTAACCTTGAAAGCATCCATGTCTGTTTTCAAACAGAATCTGTTGTGTTTCTAAACCATATATTTTCAAAGCAGAATAAATTTTCATAACTTTCGAGATTTTTATGGAAATAGTTGAAAAGAAAATGACTTAAGGCAGTGGTTGGCACACTCATTAGTCAACAGAGCCAAATATCAACAGTACAACGATTGAAATTTCTTTTGAGAGCCACATTTTTTAAACTTAAACTATTTAGGTAGGTACATTGTTATTAACTTAATTAGGGTACTCCTAAGGCTTAGGAAGAGCCACACTCAAGGAGCCCAAGAGCCGCATGTGGCTCGCGAGCCGCAGTTTGCCAACCACGGACTTAAGGAAGATAAAGGCCAGTTTTTCTTAAATGAATGAAAAGAGAAAAACTTTCTTTACTGTTCCTGTTCTTTTTTTATTTAGTTTTTTTACTGCTCCTATTTTTAATAGCAAAATGAGGCCCTAGGGAATTGAGGCCTTGGAAATACCCTGAGTCCAGGACCAGATGTTTTCAGCAGGCAGATGTGGATGTGAACGCAAGCTGCCTGCCGCCTAGCCCTATGCCATTCCCAATCTGCCATACCCACCTCCTTCTTCAGTGGGTTGGTGTAATTTCTAAAATTCAGACACCTGACATTATAAAACATTCTAACTGCTCCTCAGAGCAATGGCAGTATGGTAAGTTCACGCCAGTCCCTCTCTTTTTTATTTTTAATTGTGGATAAAAGCACATAACATGAAATTTACCAACACCTATTGGGAAGGTATGCACCGCACCTGTTTTTGCTTCGGCCCTGTAGTAGGAAGTTAATTATGTGGGATTGGCTCACCTGATCCACACAGAAGATCTTACTTTAGTGCACATTTGGAAATCCCACACCCCTTTCTGGCCCCGAGGAAAAATTCTTTCCTGATCTTAGGTTCAGTGCTCAGTTTAATCTTGAGCATATGAGAATGAGTCACCCTGGGTAAGCATGCAGTCCCATTTATACCTTCCTTCCAATCTCCCTTTAACTTTTAAACTTAAGATACTGGATCCTGATTTCCTACATAAGGTCTGGTAATCGGGGGGCTAATTTAGGAAGTGGAAGATATTTAGGAATTGGGAGACGTTGAGGTTTTTTTTGGGACCAGCACTTTCTGTTCCACTGAAAGTGAAGCTGCAGAGCCTGAGTTTTAAAATTCAGACTATGTGTGGAATGTCTTTGTGGATGAAGAAATAAGTAAATGCTTTTGGGGGGAGGCAGGCAGAGAGAGGAAGGAAAATTTTAAAATAGTCTGATTTTGTGGGAAATTTTTAGACTATGTTCCAAAAATGAGTAACTAGTTGCTTTGTGATTTCTTTGTGGTTCACCAAAGAAATACTTGACATTGTGCTAAAGAGATAATTGTTGAATAGTTGCGTGAAGTGATTGGATATCCGAGTTCTGCTTTTGATTCCAGTTATCATTGTCTACACAATGTATAACTACTGCTTCTACTGCTCATTTGTAGACTGAAAAATATTTCACTGGGGAATTATTTTTAAAAGAATACTTGTAAAGGGGCTTGGAATTTTTAAGGTACTTTGAATATAGTACTTAAAAATGTAAATCACCAATGCTGATGTTTTTACACCAATAGAGTAATATGGGAGTGGGAGTGACTTGACCATCACAACATTCATTTTTGAAGACAGCATACATTTGAGCAAAGCCATTCTCCCGTAAATGCTTATTTAAAATTGACAGTGTTTGAGCCAACAGTCAGTAATCTCACTTAGCAAGTGCTTTAACCTGCACCTGTTTTAACCTGCACAGGTTCAGTTCACACAAAGAAAGGGAGGGTGGGGTTATGTGATGGGAGCACCCTGTTCACTTTATTAACATACTTTGAATAATGGTATTTGAATATTTGCCAAGTAAGCTAGGCTATGAGGAGGCCTGCCAGTGAGCAGTGGGAATTTCTGAGAGGAGTGTAGAGATTTGAGCTTATAAAATACTTACTTTTTCTTCTTGGAGGGAAAGCATTTTAAAAGATCCTAGTTAGGATATTTTCCTTACTTTCCCAACAACATTTTAAAAAATTCTGCAGAAGTCTCGGACCTTCCCTTTTCACCACCTTTTGGTGTTTTTTAGAATATGTACCAGAAGACTTGTCTCCAAAACAGCTTTTGGTAATCTCTCCTGGGTGAGTGTGAGTTCCTACGCAGCCGGTTTTTTGTCTTTGCAGAATTAGTCCTGAAGCTCTTTCTGTGAGCCTAGCTAGGGAACCTCTTCTGCAAGCCTATCTTGTGAACACAAATGGTTGGAACAGGACAGACAGGCTAAACTAGGGTGCCTGTAGAGTCAACTCCTACCTAGTAGATGCTCAGATCATAAAGATGCCAGCCTGGCTCAACTCTGTAGAAATGCTCTTTACAAGGTTCTAGTTTTGTGGCCTATCTTTGCATCTGTCAGGAATATTCTTTTAACTTTGCATTGACACCTGCCTGGATGAAACCCACAACTTTAGATCCTAAAGCTAGTGAAAGGAGTAGCCATTAGAAACCAGGGGTTCTCAAATATTCTGGTGTTAATCGGGTTTTAAGAGTGAGAAGAAGAGGCAGTGCATATGCTTGGTTCTCTAGTTCTCCTTCGAAGGCAAGTCAGGGGAATATCAGAATCACCAGGGAACTTTCTAAAAAACCATGCACCTTGGTCCCCCTGCCCCCACTTACCTATTGCAGTGAGGGGTGGGTAGGGGTGGCAGAAATGTAATGAGGTGGCATTTGAATCTAGAATCTGTGGAAGCCTTGGGAGCTTGCCACCCTGAAGTAGTTTCCATAGTTTAGTCTGGTTTGCAACCCCTTCTCATGCTTAGTTTTTGGAATGGAAAGATACAGCTTGATGATACCAAGTCTCACTCCTCCTATCGAAGATTTTGAAATGATGTTAAATATGCATTTAATAAGATGCCAAAAGAGGGTCTCCTCTCCCCCGCCCTCCCCATTGGAGCTTTGTTTTTTTCTTTGTGTCTTTAAAGGTAGTTCTTAAGACTGACTTTTTTTTTTTAATCAGAAAAATGGGAGTATCAAAACCAGGAAAGAACAAATTTGATCATAGCTGTTAAAAACTTATTTTTAAATGCGAACCTAAGAAAGAACTCTGGTATATTAAACCAAGCCCTAAATTTTTTAACAGGCATTGTAATGAGCATATACTTATATTTTATATGCTAATCACATGCGTATATAAGTATATATGCTTTTAACTTTCTAGACTGAAGTTATTACATTTCAGCTAGCTTTTGTTCAACTTCACTGATTAACTTGTAATTTTATGTGTGATTATTATATTTACACAATCATTATCTACTCTTAACTAACTACAACAGATTCTTCATAA
This sequence comes from Myotis nattereri, assembly GCF_964212035.1. Taxonomy (NCBI): domain Eukaryota; kingdom Metazoa; phylum Chordata; class Mammalia; order Chiroptera; family Vespertilionidae; genus Myotis; species Myotis nattereri. Next base: position 59,535,083 of record NC_138080.1, on the reverse strand, counting down.
CTTTTTCCCCCAGTTAATTCATAGCAGCCTGTATATAAGAAAAAATTTATAGGTGATTATAATCACGTAATTCATGAAGCATTGTAGGGTTAATGAATAGCTTTGATACCATTATAGTATTTTTCATTTTTATTATAAAATGTTAAATATTGTATTTGTGGAGCTTCTCTGTTGTATCAGTTTATTGTATTATAGGAATATTTACAAAATGTTGACCAGTTTCACTATTTAGTACATCTTCAACATTTCTGAGGGTGGTAGATATGAAATCTGTTTCTCAAACAAGTACATGCAGGAAACTGAAACAACTTATTCAAGTCATACAACCACACTAGTAAAACTTGAATTCTGGCACTCGGCCCATATTTAAGCTGATAGCATGTTTGTGTGGGAAGATGATACTAATTACTGATAACCTCTTTATAATGCATTAATATTTTTAGGTCCAAATATGAGTTATTCAATAGGTATACCAGAGTAAAGAAAAACTAAATGAAATGTAAATATTGACTTTTGTGTCCCTTTTAATGAACTTTAGTGACTTAGTAAGTTGGTACTTGTGGAAATATGCATAATAAGAACTTCTTTATTGGTTTTTGTAGTCTCCCTAGTTTATTCATAAAGTGCTAGGAGAGTAGAGTGAATGAAGAGGCTGCCTGTAGGTGTAGTGAGGTTTAACTCATTGTACCATTGTTCCGGCTTGTCTGCCTGTCAGCTGGCTCCCTAGCTATCTGGCTTATTTCCATATTATTCAATCCAGACTGGCTTGTCCTGTTTGCTAGGTTTGTTATAAACTGCAGAGCGGAGTCAATGTGTGATAACATTTAAGTGGCATTAGAACTTAAACAGCACTTGAGGAATGATGTAACAGGGCCCCAGCTGTCAGGTGTCCCAGGGCCCGTTTTGGGGTCATTTCCCTTTTCTCTGAGTAACAGGAAATAAACGTGAAACTGTAGTAATGCCTGGCAGGAGGACCACTCCTTTGTCCAGATGATATCAGCATGCTACGTCTGATACTGAGAATGTTTGATACTAAAAGTAGATGTTAACTCTCTGTTAGTGAGTTCTGTACATACTCAGAAATCAGCAAACTGAACCATTTTCATCTGTCTGTGCCCAACATGAGAACAGTGAAGGACAAAGGTAACTAGATGAATCCAGTTCCCCTCCTACCCCGGTGTATAACGAGAGAATGTTTCCACCTGCTTTGCGATGAGCATTTCTGTTAGCTGCACGGTACCAGGTTAAGCTGATAGGCGGTGCCTTAACTCATCCCCAGTTCCTGGGTTATTGACTTTTCCAAAGCATCCTTATTCTGGTCTGTCTAACTTCATGGAGGGTGTGCGGAACCCTCTGTAGGGCTGTGTGTCCCCTTCAGTGTTGAGTATGTCCTTCAAGATTCACTTTTCGTCAGGCCCCCAGCTGGGAATTGAATCTAATGGTGGGTGTGGAAGCCTTTCCTGGAAAGCCTCCCCCCACCATATCGGCCTCTGAGATTTGCAGGGTTCCCAGTGTCCAGGGTTGCTTGGTCAACCTAGAGTGATGGCCATCATCTCCTACTGCCATGTGGTACTCTACCATCTCTCACTTGTTCAGTCTCAGGGCTTCTCTTTGAGCAAAAAAACCTGGGGAACCTTCACTTAGAAGATCTCAGTTTAGCAACAACCTACTTTTTCCCCACGAGTCACTATTAGTTTGAAATATCTTAAAAGAGATTGTCATTTCTGTAGGTCAGGCAGGTTGTAGCCTGCTTTATTTATTTATTTATTTATTTATTTATTTATTTTAGTATCTTGGGTTAATAATGACTTTAGAGGGTAGACGAGGAAATGGCTCTTTTATGAATGTTGCATAAAATGTTATGGCCTTCAAGCTCTCCCTCCTAGGAGCACACCCACGCCTTTTCCCTTCCCCTTCTTCACCCACAGGCACGCATCTCCTAAACTCTAAGGGACCCCAAGGAGACTCACAACCAGGGAGCAGTGGGCAGTGGCAGTTCGTCCTGGGCTAACCCCTGAACTATTGGAGTTTATAATCAGAAGATTGTGAGACCTTTAGAGGACAAAATGGAAAATGAAATTAGGTTTAGGACAAGGAATTCTACTTGGATATTGCAAAAATAGCAAACAAAAAATTTTAAGTGAATGAATAACTGGCAACACAGACTCTTTCCTGTAAGTTCCCTTTTCCCAAACCCTTGCCATCATACTAAAAAAAGTTTTCTTGTGAGTTGATTTTTTCTCAGAATCCTTCTGCTTATGGTTAGTAAGAATTCTCTCGTGTGCCAAAGTTTTGTTTTTCAAGGGATTTCTGCAGCCATTTGGTCTTACTGAAAATATTTTTTAAAGTACAGAGGTAAAAGTTAATGATAATAGGGCAAAAGGAAAATTTGATATATACTTCTATACAGTTTAGTTATAGTGACTAGGGGAAATTAAATGCATTACCCAAGGTGAATGAAGTTAGATTATTATAAAGGAAATATCAATTCTAACTAAAGATAAAGTATGAGTACTTATTTCCACTTTTAAAAGTTACATTTTTCAATTCCTATCTGGTCTTTTCCCCAAGGATATGTATATTTAAGATTTCTCTATCAGGCTAACACAAGGTGATGCTGCTGACTGAACCAGCTTAATGGAAAGACATTACAGTTCCTTTGGGAATAATTAAGAAGGGAGATAAAAACTCAAATTTTCTGAAGGGAACAATTAGACCTCTTAAGCAAGAAAGTAACTGAATGCTTTTTAGGGGATAGTTAGTGTTCTGCATTTCTCAGTCTGATGGGAAAGAAAGAAATCATGCTAGAATACTACTATTAAAACAGCACAGTGATGTAGCCATCCTATTGTTCTTGTTAAGAAATGATTTCAGAAATGCTCAATGACACCTTGGCAGCTCTCTCTGACTCTCTGACTTACTGGGAGGATTTTGCTGTATTTGTTTGCACTGTAAATCTTACCGTGGCCTTTGACCAAAAGTAATAAAATGTTACCTGACTTGGTAGATGAGTCAGGATTCTCAGCTGTAAGCAACAGAAACCTTTGGCTAATTTCATCAGAAAGGGAATTTATTAAGGACCAGTTAGTTAGCTCACGGTCTACTTGCATACAAACTTGTGGATTATGACCTTTCTATTACCTGGGGACTGCCATTGCATTACCATGAGCTTCCTCACTCCCAAGCTCCAAGGGTCCTTCCTTTACCTCTATAACTTACATCCTCAGCCTATTTCTTCTACGAATTACTTCTTCTACCTCTGTGGTTTTATAAATAAATGTTCTCTTATTAAAAAATAAACTTTCCTAAGATGTTTTTACAAGAAGAGGAAACAGCAAAAGACACAGAGTGATTTTTACTTGGTAGGAGGAGATCTATAGTAGGGCCCTCTTAGGGGAGCCAGAGATCATAGTGTAAGAAAGAAGGTGTGTTGGGAGTGAGGTGCTGTGGGAATCACAATAAGATGGGACGGAAAAATGGCCACTGGAGTGGCCTGGCCAAGCAGGGAGTTACGGTGGCCCTTTGCAATTTAAAAGAATGTTCTCTGAATCTTTCCCTTCTATAAATCTACCACGAAGTGCAGTGATAGAGCACCACCAGTATTTTAGGTTTACATATTAAATGGATACATACAATTTGTCTATTTGTTTTTAACATTTTTAATTCTTTTTCAAAATATACATATTGAATTTAGAGCGGAGATGAGAGGGAGAAAAAGATAGAAACATCATTGATGAGAGAGAATCATTGATCAGCTGTCTTCCCCTGGGAATCAAGCCCACAACCCAGGCATGTGCCCTGAGGGGGAATTGAACCATGACCTCTTGGTTCATAGGTTGTCACTAAACCACTGAGCCATGCCATCTGGGCTTAATTCCTTTTTTAATGATGCTTTGGTTTGGAGGGCCACCCCATACAGTGAACAGTCAAGATGGATTAGAGTGTTTCTTCCCATTCTGGAGTTACATTTGCTGGTTTTGATGCCATTGTCCCTCAAAAAAGACTTAGATTGATCCCCACTCGGTCGGTTATTTTATGTCTACCCACATGGAAGCTAATCTTCCACTCTCCTTGTGAAATCTTCTAACCTATTTGTCTTTATGCAAATCAAAGAGCCTAATGTCATCTTAAAGTATCCTTGTAATTAAACTTCAGAAAGTATGAGTGATTAAGATGTGGCTATTTACAGTTTAATTTCTCCTTCTCCCTCTTCCAAGTACATAGGCATGGGAGTAAAAGTATTCCTGGATAGATTATAGGAAACTAGTGGCCCGGTCCATGGATTCGTGCACATTGAAAGGAAATTAATTAGAAGAAAGATTAATGCGGTTATTACGTTAAATTACATGTCAAAATAGTATATATAATATCCTATATAATAAAGTGGTAATATGCAAATTAACCCTCACACCCTCACAAGATGGCTGCCTCGACCAGGCCAGAAGGGGGGTTAGTGAGGGACGACCAAATGACTGAACAGCAGGCTGCGTGGGGTGACCAGGCTGGCAGGTGGGCTATGAGGGATGACCAGGCCAGCAGAGGGGGCAGTTGGGGATGACCAGACCAGCAAGGGGGGGGGGCAGTTAGGGATGACCAGGCAGGCAGAGGGGGGCTGTTGGGGGCAACTAGGCCAGCAGGGAGGGCCAGTAAGGGGTGACCAGGCTGGCAGCGGGGGGCAGTTAGGGGTGACCAGGCCAGCCGGGCAGGCAGTTAGGGCGATCAGGCCGCCATGCAGAGGCAGTGAGGGGCAATCAGGTCGGCAGGGGGTGTCAGTTAGGGGCGACCAGGCAGGCAGGCAGGAGAGCAATTAGGAGCCAGTGGTCCAGGATTGTGAGAGGGATGTCCGACTGCTGGTTTAGGACCAATCCCCGGGATTCCCCCGAGGGGTCCCAGATTGGAGAGGGTGCAGGCTGGGCTGAGGGGACCCCTCCCCATGCACGAATTTCATGCACTGGCCCTCAAGTAGTATAAAATTAAAACGTGTGCGATTGGCACCAACAAGAGCTTTATAGGTACAGTGGGACCTTGACTTACGAGTTTAATTCGTTCCGTGATGGAGCTCATAACTCAAATTACTCATATGTCAAATCAAAAAGTGAACGAGTGAGACACGTGATGCTGGGCTGATGTTGTGGCGTTCACTGTGATGTTCGCTGCGCCAACTAGCGGTGGGGTATCTGAAGCTGGCTCGTAACCCGAATTTTAGCTCGCAACTCAAAGCAAAAAATTGGCCGAGAGACGGCTCATATCTCGAAAAACTCGTTAGTCGGGACACTCGTAAGTCAAGGCCCCACTGTATTGTGTATGCGCGAGTCAACGTTTATTTTTAAGTTGTCATTATGTGTCATATGTACCAGCCGGCCTGTCAGATGGACGGACGGTTGGTCACCTAGCCTTTTACTAGTATTTATATATAGATATAGACAGATGGATAGATAGATTATGTGGGAAACTGGAGGGGTGTCAGAACAGATTTTGAAACCTATGAGGTTGTATGTCCAGAGCAGCCTTTCTTGGCTGGGCTGGAGCAGGATGGCTTTCTGTGATTGAGTTGCAGCCGTGTGCTGCCTACTCCTGCTCACAGCATGATTTCTCCTCTCTTCTGGGGATGATGGGATTCCTCTCAGTCCTTTCTCCTCATTGCTGTAGTCACAGGGTTTGCTAGTGCACGCCCCCACTCCGCATCAATGCCAGTCATCGCTGCCCTGCATTAGTTGGCACTGGAATGGGAGTAGGGAAGATGAACAGGTAAGCTCTCCATGCATCTGCTTTTTAGTTATTGGTTTCTGTCACTCATCGCCTTTCACCTCAATGATGAAATGAATGCAAGTGGAGGGGGAAATGTGGCCTGACATTTCTAATATTCTTTTCCTTTTCTGCTCATGAAACCTCTCTCCCCGACTCCCACTCACCCTCGCCGCATTCTTCTTTCTAACCCTTCAATGTCTGTCTTCCTTGTTGGACAATAAGCTCCAGAAGGAGAAAAATCATGGTGATTTTTGTCTCTGCTGTGTCCCGCAGTGCTCAGTACAGGGCCTAATCTGTAGACCTCAAAATATGCTTGCTTGGTGAATGAGTGAGGAATGGAGGCCAGTAGAGGGAGTAAGCTGTTATTTTTCCCTGTATCATTCTTGACAACTTTACATGGTCTGATCTCTTACTCATCCCCCCATTCTCTAACCTGCTTCCTGGGAGCCTGCTTCCTGGGCAACAGCAAGAAGATGTTTGCCATAATGGGGTGCTAGACACATAGTCCCACGGTGCAGTTTCTGCATGGTGGTTAGTCTGTTGGAACTATATACTTAAGGAAGCTTTTGTGGGCTGGCCAGAGAAGTGAACCATTATGTACAACATTGTTTCTATGGGAAAATGCGTTCTGAGTTCAAATAAGTCTACTTGCATACAAACTTTTGGATTACGACCTTTCCATTAGTTGGGGATTGCCATTGCATGATCTTCCGTTCAGGCTTTTATTCATTACCAATATATAAATGAACAATAAGCCGTTTCTTTGTAGAAGGAGCAGAGCCAGGAATCTTTCCTTCTGAAATTGTAAACTATTACATTAAAATGAATTTCATTCATCCAACAAACATGGTATCTTATTTCAAATGTATTTATAGAATGCCTGGCATATGCTGGGGTTCATGGAAGGATTCGCACGTGAATAAAATAGGGTCTCTATCTTGGCGAGGTCACAGTCAGGTTCCTAGTTAAGTAGGAATCGGACTCATATAGTACACAAGGTCACTTCTAGTTCTGAAATTCAGTAATTCTCTGGTTCTGAATTGCTCTATTCATTTGCTCATTTTCCTTGTTATATATGGTTCTGCTATACAATGTATTTTTAGAGATTACAAGAGGCATATTCACATTCATGAGTAATAATAGCAACAACCTCACCTTTTTTTTTTACCACTTTAAAGTAATTCTAAATTTGCTCTGTTTTTTTGTTTGTTTGTTTTTGTGTTTTTTTAATTAAGAATGCATAATCCAGGAACAACCATTTACTTAAAAACTTAAAAATTGAATTTATTGGGGTGACTGGTTAATAGAATTATATAGGTTTCAAGTGTACAATTTTATAATACATCATCTGTATATTGTATTGTGTGTACAACCATTTACTTTTATTGTGGCTTTTTATCATAAAAAGAATGAAGTCAGACACATCATGAACGAGACATAAATATGGAGTGATAGGGGCTATTACTTTGAAAGGAAAATATTCCACAAAGGTAATATAACATGGGTGTTGGATTAACAAATAATTTTGTTTGTTTGTTTTCTGCATGCTTTTCTGTAATTTTCCAACTTTTTTACAGCAAGTATGTGTCACTGCCATCATCACACACACATGCACGTGCACAATATTTCTTCAGATCAGTGAAAACATTTCAGTGAGGCGCCCTTTTTCTCCCCCAAATTATTTACCCATGTGTCTTAATAAATACTTGATGAACAAAACCTACTTTCTGGGAGTTGGAATATGGGCAATCTGGATGTTTATATAAAAAATTCTACAGACATTTATGAAATATACTTAGAACTCCCTGGAATAAAAAGCCTTTCCTGCACTTTCTGAGTTTTGACTTAGGTTGTGTGGAAATAGTCTTGTTCTGCCCTGAAACTTGGAAAAGTTACCTGGTAGTTGGATCGCTTCCATTTTTAATAAAGGCTGTAATTCAAGTTATACATTAACTGTTTCTGTCAAGCAGATTAATGGCTGTTTCCTCCCAGGACCTGGAGAGAAACAGGTACTATGTCTAGCTTCTAAAATTACATTTAGTGATCAGGATAACAGGATAACCCCTGAATTTGTACTTAAATAAGAATTTGTAAATACACTTTAGAGTGTTATTTTTCTTTACAATAACTCCCAATAAACTGCATATTTTATTGCCTTGTTGGTTTCTTACTCATCATTTTAGCAGTTTCTTTCAATATAAAAATCGATCTTTAGCTGGAATTAGCTCCCCATAATTATGGGAAATTGAAAACCCACATCTGAGAAGTAGTTCAGCTGCAGTGAAAGAATAGTTCATAAATTATTCAGTAATTTGCTTTGGTGATCCTGTAAGTATTCTTACTGTTCTGTTTAATATAGAATGATAACTCATGCAGGTATCCATCACAGTGCTTCCACTGACAAAAAGAGCTTATGAGCTAGAGTTGGCAAGAATCTTGAGTTATTCAAACAAACTGGACTATCATATTAACTTGGTTTAGTCCATACTTATTATTGTTTCACTATTATAGAAATTAGAAGTAGAGATACTTTGGCAAGTTTATTGGAAGATTGTTTTGTTTTGTTTTTTAATTTTATTTATCTTTATTTTTGAAAGTATTACAGACATCCTCTTTGTTTTTTTCCCATTGACCCCCTTTACCCGCACCTGCCCCTCCCATTGTTTTAAACTAAAGTTTCCATTTTTAGGAGAAAATCACATTATTGTAAAGTAATGAATCAAATTTAAAATGAGGGGAAGGCTTGATAACTGGCACATAATAGGTACACGATAAATGCTAATAATTTCATTGGTGACAGAGACATCAATATTTGGATTTAGAAAGCTAAGGACACCACAATCCACAGATCTGCACATTGGGAGGCATTTTCCTTCTATTTTGCCTCACATATGGGCACATGGTGCAAAATTGGTGAGCTTCTTAAGGTTTTATGAGCAGTTAGTTGTATTACATTTTTCAGTTTCATTTGTTTTTACTCTTAAAGTGAACATTTACTTAAGCTATATTTTTGCTTGTGATGAACCAAGTTTTGCTTATACTTGAATTTTTCTAAGTTCATGTGTATAGCAAAATCAGAAATTTATGGTAAATATAACCCAGAAGAAAATACTGTTAGTTTTCTTAAGTCTTCGACCCTTTCTTAGTAGAAGATACAATAAATTAAATATTAATATCAGGTCCACTTTGTGTAATTAAGAACAGGTAAATGAACCACCAACACAAAACAAAACCCAGTATCTGAAAATTTGTGATTATTGATTTTTACATCATCTTAGAAAACATATACAATGGCATATAGCCTCAGGGTTTTTTTGTGTGTTTTTTTTAAAGCCATTTGAAAATTAAACTTGATACCATATAAAGAACACTAATCACTTATACTAATGACTTTATTTTGTGTTCAAATATTAAGATTTACATGACTTCTGCTTATTTGTCATTTATTTTTAATACTTGAAGTGAACCTGTTTGGGGGGTTAAGAAGAGAGCAGATTCTTTTTTTTTTTTTTTTTTACAGATTCATTTCTCTTAGGACAGTTCTAAGGCAATGAATCTTAAACTCTTAAAAAAGATGTCAGCCTGCTTTTTGGTCCTATGTTCTGTACATATGTGGTATTCTCTATACATAGTTAATACATATGTCTAAGTGAAAAATATGTGTAGGACACTAGGCTAGCTATTCAAATTCTTTATAAACATTAAAAAGAATTAATTTTATTTTTATAATAGTTTTATTGAGCTATAAATCACACACTATAAAGTTCACCCTTTTGTAGTGTACAGTTCAGTGGTTTTCAGTATATTCACAGAACTGTGCATCCATCACCACTATCTAATTCCAGAGCATTTTTATCACTCCCAAAAGAAGCCCCAAATGCATTAGCCGTCACTCCTCATATCGCCTAAACAGTCCCCTACCAGCCTTAGGCAATCCCTAAGTGTACTTTCTGTCTATATGGATTTGCCTATTCTGTATATTTCATATAATGGAATATGTAGCCTTTTGTGTCTGGCTTCGCTCACTTGTTATGTTTTTAAAGTTCTTCCATGTTGTGGCATATAGAACCTAATTCCTTGTTATTGCCATTCCATTTTATGGCTATATTACAATTTGTTTATCCAAAATGGATTAAATTTATTTTTGATTTAAAAACTTTACAGTGTTCAAGGCCCTTCATAATTTTCCCAGGCTTCTTTCTCTTATCTCTCTTTGTGCATGTGCCACACCTTTCAATGCAACTTTCTGAATTTTTCCCTTGGTCCCTTGAGGAATAAGCAGTGTCTTCCTTCAGATTCTCACAGTTCTTTGTCTTTCCACACTTTCAACTTCTGCTTTTGGTTATCTCTCATTTCATTTTTGAATACATGAGACAGGGACATTTCTGTTGCTATCAGAAGTAGCTTTGCAAATAGCCAAAAAATCAATAAAGAGTTTTTAAAGTAATGAATGAAATCATCGGAGATCACCTAGCTGTCATAAGGCTAAGGCTGTAATTTATATCTAGTTGGATGCCAAAACACTGTCTTAGGAATTAAGGAAAAATAACTCCATTTTTTTGAAAAAAACAACAACTATCTGCTTGTTATTAGTGCAGTGACCTAGTGTTTGGCACATAGTTTGAACTTAATAAATGTTTGCTGAACTGGACCAAGTATTCGATAGCAGGACGGGGAAATTTTCAATGTTTCTAGAAAGAAACTTCTGTAGTATTTCTTTATAAATATACCAAGAAGTCCCAAGTTTAAGAGAGAGAGAGTGAGAGAGTGTTTGGAGAGTGCCTCTTTGTAGGAGAGCCCAGGGCAATTGCTTTTCACTTTTATATTGGATGTGTCATATTTGGATATGTCAGCAAATGTTTGCTTTTTTCCCTTTCTCTTCCAGAAGAATAAATGTCAGTTACACTGAAGCCTTAATAAAACAGACTATAATAAGTTCCCCTCTAAGAGCAAGGGCTTGAGGGTACAGCTCTCATCTTTTTTGGAGCTATTTGGACCAGCCTTAAGTCCGAGGTAGAGTTGCAAATTCGGATGAGGGTCTTTAAGTTCTGGCGATGGGCCCTTCACAGAGTGCTCCTCTTGGCTGCAGCATGGACTTTGATTCTGGGCTAGTGTTTTCAGTCACATCCACAGGGCTTTGAGAAGGAAGAAAGAAGTACTGGTAAGCCCTATTTTTTGAAGAAAAAAAAAAGTGAACAGGGGTTCTGCTAGCATGACAAAGAATTTCTTATATTCTAGTGCTAATTTATATGGTCAAATATGAGAGAAAGGTCAGGACAGCTGCCCAGTGTTGGAAGAGGTAAGCACCAAATACTTGGGGTTCTCTTAGTTTCTGTTTTTTCTCTAACAGTTGTCCCCCAAACAGGACTGTGCTGTTTTGGAGTAGATGATGCTACTCCATCATCTTGTGATTGTCTAAAACTTAGATATTTAAACAGTTTGAAAATCTGTTGCAGTAGGAATTATAAAAGTCTTATGACTTCCACTTTTATCGTCTCCATTCTCACCTAAGTTACCAAAGATATGACAAATTTCTATAAAAATATGCAATTAAAATATTTTAATTATAGTCCATAAATAGTTTTTCTTGGCAGTAGATTTCTATGGAAATTTTTCTTCATATTTTGTGCAGTTCTCAAGGTTTTGTTTCTCTTTATGTAATAATTTATAAAGTCTTTGCTTTCCTTTGTCTAAATTCATCTGGCTTTATGTCTACTTTTCACACCCGATCTTTGTTTGCTTACTGCTTGCTATGTCCCTAGGCCATATAAAGAAATACTGACCCTTACCAAGCATTTTTATTCATTCTATACCACTGTGATGGCAATGAGAAAACAGTATTTTCCAACATGATACATTCTTTTAATGTTTTATGAGATAAAAATCAATGCACAGTGAAAATACCCTATTGCTCTAGTACTTTCCACAAAAGGTCAGCCTCCATAATAAAAGATGGAAAAGAGAAGTTTGGTGTTGTTTGTTCTTCCACAAACTCGCATCTGGAGAAAGCACATAACATAGACATGATTTCCTGATTACTGCCGTTGGTGTCCAAAATCTGATATTGTTGCGAGATAACCTGACATTGCTTCCTGTTTCTGAAGAAATGATTGGATGTGAAGCCAAATTGCTTGCTAAACCGGGAACTGCTCTTACGGAAGCACAGGAAGTCCAGCTGCTTGAGCCGTTGTGCTGAGACACAAGACTAACTGTAAACTGCACGGGCTGCATGTCTGTCACTCGCGTGGCTGGTTTTGAAAACTGGCTTCAAATAAGCGAAAGGCCTAGTGTTATTGTCATAGTCGCACTAAAACTTATGAATAAGAATGATAGAGTTGGCTGGATATGAAGGAGACACATGTAACCATTACAGCTGCGCAACAGAGCTCTCTAAAACCTAGGGTGCTCCCTCCCTGACCTGGAAGTGTTCGAGCAGAAACTGGGTGAGTACCCGCTTAGATGGGGCATTGGTCAGGGGCCTGGTGGGAAGCAGGTGGCAACACTCAAGTTGGGTATTTTGAGGAACATTTAGTAAAAAGACTACTTACCAATATATATAGAGTCTACTGAGCATATAGGGGCAAGTAAGAGGGGTGGGCAAGGGCCAGTACCTACAGCTGAAGAGGAGAAAGGAGTTGCCTTTCCCATTTCGTTACCAAATGCCAAGAAAGAGAGGGCTGTGTAGAAATGGCTGCCTTGCAGAAGCTGAGGTCTTCATTCAAGGGGAATGACCACCTATTGAGAACACATAGGGGTGCAGCCAGGGGATCAGTCACTTGATCCTAGGCTCCTTGCCCTATATTCCCTACAGCCAAACCCAATCAAAAACCAAAGAGTGAGAGTTTGGTGCAGTCCTTAACAGTTCAGCCTCCCCAAGCTCAGAGCAGAATGGAACTAGGTGGAGCGTGGATCTGGAGTGGGTTGTGGAAACTGTCCAGTATGGATGCTGTGAAAGAGATTCCTGTGTTGAATGGGACATCCCTGTCATCCCCATTGCTACTACAGAACTCGTTTCTATGAAGAATCATTGAGCCTCAAAAATACTTGGTTACCTAGTTCATCCAATATCTAATTTAATATTTTAGTTAAGGAGAACAGTCTTCAAGAAGCAGCTTGTTCTGTTTTGAACAGCTCTAATATTGGGAAGGTTTTTCTTGCAATGATATTGGGCTTCCTCTAACTTGTAGTGGCTACCAGTTCTCTCTTTTGGAGCCATATAAAAAAAGGCTACTCTTTTTCCCTTTAGCTGTTATCTCTGGTATAGCCTTTTTGTTGTTGTTTAATGGTCATGTGTTTATTCAGTATGTATTTACTGAATGTCTGCTATGGATCAGGACTTCTTGGTGCTAGATAGTCAGCTGTGAACAAGATAAAACTGTTGCATTCATGGAGCTTCCAGTCTAGTGGGGAGAGACAGACATTGAACAAACAAATATATAGTATGATGTCCAGGGTGATAATTGTTGAGACCAACAGCTTTGACTATCTTCATAAGAGAAAACGATGGTTTTAGCTTGGTCTAAGTTCATTATGAGTCATCTGTGTAATGCAGTTGCCAAAAGGCCTAATTCCATTTTAGGCTGTTCAAGTAGAATGCCCACCACTAGGGAGGTCATGTTTCTCTGCTTCCTATTGTCCAGCTAACACTGGAGTATTGCATTTACATTCTAGAGGGACATTGACAGGGGATGTTTCATCGGGGGATGTCCCCATTATGGCCTTGTAAATATTGAAAAAAGCCATCCCATCCCCCACAGAGTGTTCTGTAGGCCAAATCTTCAACAGTTTCTCTTGTGGAGTGATTTCTATGCTCTTAATCGACCTGATCTTTCTGAAATAATTAATTTTCTCTTAAAATGCTGCTCTCAGAACTTAACTCGTTTCTTCAGGTGTGGTTTCAACCTGGGTAATGCCTAGTGGACTGTTTCTTCCCTTGATCTGGTTATTTAATTTTAGTAATGCAGCTGAAGATTGCACTTTTTAATAGCTGTGTTAATTCTCACTCTAGAGTACTGTTAAACCAGGTCTCCAGCATTTCTCTTTGTACAGCTGATGCTTATATTTAAATATGGGACTCAAAAATCTGTCTCTATTAGAATGCCATCTCACTGCTGTCCGTGCAGAATTCTACATTCTACAGTAAGATTCTTTTAAACATTGTCTTTCATCTAACTTTGTGTCATTTACAAAATTAATAAGCATATTCTCAAACTTCATCTATGTGATTATTATAATCATCAACTAAAAAAAAAAAATAATGACACCAGACCTTTCCTTCAGATTACAGCCACTTACTAATTAATACTCTTAGAGGATGGCCTTTCAAAAAAACTGGGCACACTTAAACTATGTCATCCATCTCACATTTCTTCATTTCATCCAGACAGTGTTGGGATGGCGATATGTTCTATTTATGTCATTTCTCTGATACCAGGCTTATCAAAAAACATGTTAGGGTCATTGACATGAAATTGGAAAATACAATAAGCCATTGCTGCTCCCTCCTTCCCCCAAGCCTTAATAGACCATGGACTTGAAAACTGCAAGGTAGGATTTTGTTTGAATTGCTCCTAGCTGACCCGTTTTGTATGTATCCCTTTCTTCTATGGAACCTCCACCTTCATGTGTAGAGAGCGTGTCAGTTATCATCCCCTTGGTTCCTGAGGATGAGATGTGGCTAAAATTTAAAAGTGACCTTTGTTCCCTCTTTTTAGGATGGGCTACCATTTCCAGTTTTAAATCTCTTTCTTGATCAAATCTAGAACACTGAGCTAAAATAGAAGTTGCACAAACTGGCCTTCTGACTTTTGTGAAAGCTGTGTCATCTTCCTCAGGATTTTCCTCTTGCTTCTCATAAGCTCAAAAGAAGGTGAGAGAATGGCTGTGTTGCCACTGCTGCTGGCTGTACCTGAGGTCTTCCCGGGCCCCTCCAGCCTCCTAACACACATGCAGGCACTGAACTCCTGCATCTAGCCTTCGGTAGTTGCCCAAAGCATTAGCACATGATTTTGGTTTGCTTTTTCATCTGCAAGCTCCCTGTCTGATTGTAGTGTTTTCTTTAGAGACCTCCTTATTTATGAGTTGGAAAAAGGACAGTATTGACTTCATTCTTCCTGGAAATATTTTTGTTTTCAAGAGGTTGGTATCCTGTTTTCTAGGATTCTCTAGATTAAATGTCTAACATCTTGGCTCCGCTCAAATGCCCATGACCCCATACATCTTGCCGATAGTGTAACTTGAAAGGGAAGCATTACGGAGGCCGTCTCTTGACTTGGTACAGACAAGTGTCCATGGACCAGGATGTGGTTAAACATGACAACCCTGTAAAGTCAAATGACTTTTAACTGAGGGTTTGCGTTGGCTGCAGGTTGCAGAAATGTGTGTGTGCTGATTGGAGGATCGGTGTCTTAGGAGGGTCAGCATATCAGCTAAACTTAAAAGACCAGAAGCTGTTTAACAGTTGTTCTGACTCCCACCTGCCCACGGCTGTGGGAATCTCATACGTGAGGTTCGTAAACAGAGCATGTTCAGGCTTTTCAGATTTGGCACTTGCTTGGGTGTGTTCCGTGTTGGTTCTATACTGAGTATCAAGTTTCTTTCCTTTGGATTATAACAGCTTTTTAGTTAACTGAAAAAGTTGAAGTCATATTTATGTTTGGTACCTACAGCTATTCCCAGGTTCATGTGGGCCTCATTGTCCACCTGCTGTTACTTCAGAAGTGCTGCCATAGCTGTGATGGCTTTGGTGAGCACTTGTCTTGATTTTGTACTGTTGTCCCGGTATAACTCATTCTCAAAAGTATCTTGGTTCAGAAGAAAACTTGTACGGTTCCCTTGGCTACATCCCAGAATATCCTAGAAAGCAGGTGGTTCCCACTGTGCAGTCATTGCTCTGCCATCTGGGCCTTCTTTACTAACCTCTCCCTAAAAAAAAGAATCCAGTGACTTGCAGGACCAGAAAACCCAATAATCCTTTGGATACTGTTGTCTTCTTGGAGGGACATCTGATTACATAATACCTTAGAACAGCGGTTCTCTACCTGTGGGTTGCGACCCCTTTGTCAGTCGAACGACCCTTTCACAGGAGTCGCCTAAGACCATCCTGCATATCAGATATTTACATTACGATTCATAACAGTAGTAACATTACAGTTATGAAGTAGCAAGGAAAATAATTTTATGGTTGGGTCACAACATGAGGAACTATATTTAAAGGGCCAGAAGGTTGAGAACCACTGCCTTAGAAGGACAGAGATGATATGCATGGCTCAGGAACAATTTCTAGTGGGATTGATCTATGTCAAAACTTGCTAGTGAAGGCTTCTTGGTGATATCTGCCGAATAAATGAAGTTTTGATATCTAATGGGTCTTTTAAAGAACCTGTGGACTTTTTACAAACTGCATTGTATCTTTCTCTATCCAAGTTTTGATCACTTTGATTTTTCTGTCTCCTTCACTAGATGGTAGCACCTGGAAGGCAGGGACCATGGCTCATTCATCTTGCATTCCACTATTGATCATTCAGCAGTATGGATAAGAGAAAAACGGAGGTAGTGCAAGAAAGGGAACCATGAATAAATCCTGTTGCTTTCTGCTTCCCTTTTAGGAACTGAAGTGTTTGAACTGCCTGTCTAGGAAAAGGAAAGGGAGTAAATATTTTAGGAAATGGCCTCCACAGTTTTCTGAATATGACATATGATTTAGTTTCCCAGGCTTGTTACCCTACAGCAGTGGTCGGCAAACTCATTAGTCAACAGAGCCAAATATCAACAGTACAACGATTGAAATTTCTTTTGAGAGCCAAATTTTTTAAACTTAAACTATATAGGTAGGTACATTGTTATTAACTTAATTCAGGTACTCCTAAGCTGGCCTTTGCTAAAAACGTCCTCAATCTGATTGAGGTACATTCGCTGAGGTCGACCCCTTCTAACTCTCCCACCCACACTTGTCTTGTATACTTGTTTCGTCTCTCTCCTTTCCGAAAATCGACTTCTGTGCATGGGCCACGAAGTTTCAATCGCACTGTACGTGAGCGCCCGCACATGGTATTTTGTGGAAGAGCCACACTCAAGGGGCCAAAGAGCCGCATGTGGCTCGCGAGCCGCGGTTTGCCGACCACTGCCCTACAGCAGGACTTCGCAACCTCAGCACTATTGGCAGTGCTGACCAGGACGATCCTTTGTAATGGGGCTGCCTGTGAATTGTAGTATGTTTAGTTAACAGCATCCTCAGTTTCTACCAGTAGATGCCAGTAGCACAGCTCACCCCCCGCTGTGATAACCACAAGTGTCTCCAACATTGGCAAATGTCTAGGGGGCAAAATAGCCGCCCTCCCGCCTCTTTAAGAACCCTTGCTCTACAGGAGTTCATGTCTGGGATAGAGGCAGACCAGAGAAACCAGCAAATGATAGAATTTGGGGGTTGGAAGGGAAGTTAGAGATCTTGGAGCATGTTGCTTCTCCTGGTGCTTCTTGCCCACTTCCACTCCAACACACACCACCATTTTGTACCTGAAGAAACTATGACCCGGGGGGATTAGTGAATACAAAAAAGAAAAAATACAGGTATTTGAGGTAGTGTTGATTTTGGACTGTAGGCTTCTCTATTTTAAGTTTGTTCACAGATTGGGCAAGTCTACTTTCAAGCAACTCAAAATAAGAAAACAGGCTTATGGAAACAGATAAGGGGGGCTGAGGATTGTATCACAGAAAAGGTAAAGGCTAGCACCACTAAAAAAAGAATTTAATAAATGTGTTACCTGTTTTTCAGACTTCAAAGATTAGAGCAAACTGAGTAGCACATGGCTGGATTTCTGGCCCAGCCCTGCAGAGCTGTAGCGGCCTCACATTAGACTATTTTAAGTGCTTGGGTCTAAAAAAGAAACAGAAAAGAGTATTTAAAGAAAAATAATTTGCCTTTTTAAAAAAAAAAATGACTAGCTTTTGATATCTAGATAATCGAGATAATGGCCTACCTGATATTTCTACTGTAGGTTATGTTTTATAAAGGCATTTTATATCTTACTGAGAATTCTCACTGAGAGGTAAGAACACCAAATTAAATATTAGCTGCTTATGGTTATTTTAAGACTCATCTCAATAACTGAGGGAATTTGGTTCTCACACTTTGTACCTTTTGATTTCAAACAGCTTTAAACAGGTTTATGTTGTCCTTCATCAAAAATTATAGAGGATCGGCAGACTGAGACGCTTTGGGATTGAAATTAGGCCATTCAGAGTTCCTCATGCGTGGTGGCTGCCTTTTGTTTTGATCCCTATCATTCTTAGTCTGTCTTTTTCAAGAATATCCTGGAAGGACTGTCCTGAGTGAGGGCACAAGTGAAAATGGCAGGCTACTGAGCCACCGGGTGTACACAATACCTGCTCTTTGAGGTAGGGGGAAACCCAACTGGCAGATTATTGTCAGGACTACGTTCTGGTCACCAATGTCCTTTAATAGCCACAGTGATCACAACTCTTCTCTTATTTATCTCTGCAAATATGAGCTGGAATTTTTATCTTCTTAAACCTGGCACCTCAATTCTCAGTGACACAACTTTCAACCATGTATGTGGATGGTTCGTTGAAAATTCATAACTGAAAACATGCCATTCTGCTTTTAGTATTTGAAATCCCTTGGCCGGGAGACATTTTTCTGAAAACAGATCTGAAGGGCCTCAAAAAGTTAATTATTCTGGTAAGACACGCTTTCTAAATCATTACAATATTATGCTGATTTATCTAAAAGTGGGTTCTGAACTTGACTAACTGTGGAGTCCTGGCAGACATGGGCATGTCAGATGTCTTGGCAGAGTGTAGGGCCTGAAGGGGACTTTCCCACTTCTTTATGTTATCCACAATCATAACATGTGGGAGTTTTATGAAATTTCTTCTGTTACACTGAAATGCTTAGCTTTTCATACTGTCCGTGCAGCTCAGTGAAAACAGGCTCTGTGTGTCTCTGTATATATTTAAATGAAATGAAAAAGAAAAGTGAAATCCAAGAAATTCCTTAAGTTTGCAGTGGTAATTATTTTTAGGCCAATGTTCATGTGTTTCAAAAGATCTCTTTTAAGTCAATTGATTGGAACTTGGAACAGAGCTGCCTATGGAAACAATAGTGTAGCATATGTGGTAGTAAAGTTTCCAGACTGGCCCTCAAAATGTATTTAACCCATCAAATGCTAACTTGCTTTGCTCTACAAGGGACAGTGGTGAGCAGCCTATCCAAACACTGTTTAATGATATTCAACTTGCAACTTGTTTCAATGCTAGAGATTAAATAAAATTGAATTTAAAAAATGAATAAGGAATAAATTTGATTTCTTTTAAAGGGAGGCGGCGTTGTAGGGAAAGTAGTTTTAAGACGTGGGGGTGGGGTTGAAGGGCCCCAGGCAGACCTAAACAGGTGCTATTAGCAGTTTGAGCATCTTGGACAATTGCATCAACCTCTCAAGCCTCAGTTTCTTCAAATGTCATGAAGTTGTTTTGAGAATCAGAGCAGAAGATGCACATGAAGGTGATTTGTAATCTGTGGAGTTCTATACACATATATAGTGTATGTTCCGGTTCCTTCTTTAATATATGAGAATTCTGTCATGGCCTTTCTTTTTCTTGACACATAGGTATTAGTAGCAAAACTCTTTATGCTTAACAGCAATTAATAAAGTCCCACTTAGCTCACAGACATAATATATGCATGCTATTTTGACTCACTTGGAAGACAGTAACATTTGCTTTTTTGAGACGGTTGGAATTTCCAAGGTAATCTCTCACTCTCCTCTCACTCATGGTCTGATTTTTCTAGTCTCCAAATCCCTTCTGTTCTTTCCTTGTCTGAGTATTTCTTTCTCAACCACCTCCTCGAGTTTTAGATTACACACCAGGGCTCACACTCCAGGCTGGCCTCCCAGTGGCCCTGGCCTCTCTCTGACCTGTGCCTCTGGCCTCAGACCAGCTCCACAGTCCTGGCCGACCCTGACAAGGGGCCCTCTTCTGCTCAAGGTCTCACCAGATACCAAACAGAGGCAGCCTGTCTTGGGGGAACGCAGCCTGTCTGGGGAGAGCGCAGCCCGGCAGCAGTATTTTTGATGTGATAGGCCCAGCCTTGGGCCCTGATCCAAGAGTAAAACTAGAAGTACAGTGGGCCTAATCCCCCAGACCCGAGGATCTTTTCTGGTAAACGTGTTAGGAAAGGAAATGAGGATTCAGTGGCCACCGAGGAGAAAAGCTTTCCCATTCCCTGCCTCATTCATTGGGGCAGGTGGGGTGGGGACTACTTGTCTACCCCTAAGATTCACAGTAACCCACCAAACAGGCAGATTGAAAGGGGCTTACTAAAATATTTGTGTGTGTGTGTAAAAGTTATACATTTAAGGACTAAACGGAATAATGACATTTAATATTGGAAGAGGCCTCCTTAGCGGTCAGGAAGTACAACGTATTCCTTTTAGAGCAGAGGAGTCTTAACCTAGACAGGTGAGTGTTTTGCAAGTGTCTGTGCCTTCCAATCTTGAGTCCTTTCATAGCAGGTCCTTAAGACACTACATCTGGGTCTTGTTTCTTGTGCCCCCTCTTTCCTTGTGTAAATTTGGCACTGATCTTGCACAGCTATGTGCTGAGATCCTAAAATCTGCTAAAAAGACCCGAAATGAAGTAGGGGGTAGCATACTACACCACCTCTGACTTCTTCCTCCCAACACAGGGAGAAGAAGTAATATTTATTAAGCAAGGCAGTTTGTAGGATCTTAGAAACAGGAAATATGACACAGTTCCAGCTCTTTTAGAGCTTACAGTACTGTGTTATCTTAGTCATTAGAGGGAGCCAATTCTGGACCATGGAGCACACACCGAATTGCATATTAGTGCATGGGTTCTAGTGTTGTTTCTTCCACTGATTCTTGTTAAGACTTAGAAAAGATTGTGTACTTCTTGGGGCTTAGTTTTCTTATCCATCAAATGAAGAGATTGAATCCTAAAGCCTTATGTCTGTTCATTTTGTGAGTCCTAGTTTCATGATCCTTTTTTTCTTTTTTCATCACCAGGCTTTTGATCCCTTTTACTCTTTTTATTTCAATAAATTATTGGCCAAGATGTAGTAGACACTAATTTATTTGTTGATATGATAGGCAACTTAGCAATTTGACCCACAGGCTAGAAAAAAGAGTCTGAAAATGTGTAATGGTCCATTTCTTCAATTTTGAGGCAGAACTAGATCCCAAGCCTGTCTAAGATCATTTGGATTAATATTTACCTCATTAGGTTTGTAAATTAGAATATACCTGCCTTTGGATATTCAGAATCTTAGAAAGTACAATAGAGGGTGATTATTGTAAAAGAACTTTTGACTTTACAAAGGGATTGGACCACAGAATTCTTTTTAATAGTGAGTTCCTCCAGTGCATTTAAAACATAGTATGATTAACAGAAGCTTAGTTTATGTACATCAGAAATACACGGTTGTATTTACAGCTCATAATTTTCCGCAGCTGTACTGAGCTTGTATACACCAAATATGCTTTCCGTTACCTAATTGGGACATTTCGATGGTTTGAGAGTGGGGGCTTCTTTTTTTGTTTGCTTTGTTTTTTTGCTGTTGTGTTGGAATTTCACGGACCTTTCTTCCCTCACTGCCCGTGTTCTTTCCAGTTGGTCAGGCAGCTCAAATATGGGAAGTCATCTCCGGCTGTTGGATGGGTTGCCCATGTAGGGGATGAGCCTGTGACTGGGGTGGTAGGATGCTTTCTTCAAGGGCAGGAACATGGACTCTTAAAAACAGATGTAGGTTCAGATACCTCTCACTAGCATTCAGCAGGGTACTAACCCTTTACATAGTCTTCGTTTTTCATCTGTAAAATGGGAATAATCATCATAATGCTGATGTCACATGATAAATGAGAGCATTTATCTTTTATGAAGGGGCTGATATAAAACAAGGACTCAATGCAAGGTAGCTTTCTGCCCTTCCCCTCCAATCCAGGGAGTAGCCCCAAAATGTAGCCCTGGGAGTAGCAGCGACTGAGGCCTCCCTAAGGTTTAGTCGGATGGGGCTGTGTGCACTAGCAGGATTCAATGTGGGTTATTCTGGGTTTAACTGTACTAGCCCCGTGATCTTGGAAAACTAACTTACATGTTCAGTACCTCAGTTTCCTTAACTGTAAACTGAGGCAAATAGCACTTATCTCTTCAGGTTGTTGGAGAACCTCTGTTTCAATTTGTATAAAGTGCTCAGGACGGTTCCTGGCACATACACTCTGTGTTAACTACAGTCCATTTCAGTGAAAACCCTTTTTGTTAGAATTTAATGCAAACTTTAAAAACATGGCGTGGCCCTGGCCAGCTGGCTCAGTTGGTTGGAGTATTATCCCGTACACCAAAGATTGGGGGTTCAATTCCGGTCAGGGCACATACCTAGGTTGCGGATTCAGTCCCCAGTGAGGGCATGTACCGGAGGCAACTAATCGATGTTTTTCTCTCTTTTCCTCTCTCTCTAAAAATCAATCAATAATTGTTTTTAATTGGCCTGGAAAAACTGTAGGCTTTGTAAAGAGAACTGATTTTTTTTCCATCGAGGAGGCTGTTGTTTCTGAACAGTGCTCGGCCAGTTTCTTTCACAGGAGATAGATTTGCTCTTAGAAGTCTGCAGCAGTCTTTCATCTCTTCCTCTCTCCCTGCCTGTCCACTCTGTACAGCTTTTGTTATTAATGTGGAGCAGTTGAAGTCACTGACTTGGGTGCAGGCCAGGCCAGCGTTTCTGTGGGCATATCTATTACTTTCCTAGACTCTGGTCATGAACAGGATGATGGAAGGCAGAGGTACGGGGACGCTGTCCTTGTAGGCAGCCTGCGTGAAAGGTGTGTTCGTTTTTCTTCGTCACATTGATGCTAATAGATCAGAATCTTACTCTGTATCTTAGCACTGTTTTTCTTCTCTTACCCTACAACCTTTATCTCTTTGGACTGTCATTTTGCTTGCTCTCTGGTAAACAGATGAATGCTGTTTTGTTATGTCTTTCTCCAGTGTTGTTTCATCGTTGAAAAGCTTTTCTTCAGTTAACTAAATATTTATTTAAGGCAGGTAAGTTTTCTCCATGAAACTGTATATTTCTGTAGGGTACCCCCCCACACAACACCCCCCTCCCCCCACATACACACACACTTGGGGATTATTTAGTCTATATTGTCTTTTTTCCTCTGTAAATAAAATAACCCTATGGAGTTATTCATTGAACTAGCAAGTGAAGTGTGTTTCCCTTAGGAATGGTGTAATTTGAGAACACACTTTGATTTTCTGCTCTGCTTTTGTATTAGAGGCTGGGGAAACTAGTTTTTGTTGTTTTGGAAAAGCAATGGAATTTTATCACACATTTTCCTGAAACTCCCTAGCTTCACCTTTTCCTGAAATATTTCTTTCAAAGGTCTGTTTTCCTCTGTTAAGAGGTTCCATCATTTAAAAAGTAAAGGAGCTTGATTAACTTAGGCCTTTTTACAAGCTGTTGGCTTTATAAAAGAAGAGACTGTTTGTCTGAGAAACAGTACTTGAGGGATCATATGACCATTAGTGTGAAACTTGGGCCAGTGATATGTTAGCTTGAGCCATTACGATTTTTCCCCCTGGTATCTGCAAATAAATACATGGCCTCGGACCCTGTTGTGACTTGTGACTGGTGGTAGGTTATACTTAGTGCGGTTTTGGACTTTATTCTCACTCTCTCTAATTGTGGGTTTTTTATGGATTTAGAAATCTCGTTGTGAAATAACTGATTTCTAGTTGATTTTAGCCATTGCTAAATTGTGACATGCATATATTTCTTTTTAATTTAACAGTTGTTGTTTTTCTTTCTTGCTCTTTTATCAGTTTGAAAGCAGTAATTGTGAATTAGAATTCCTGGAAATATTTGTCCATAATGATATGTCACAGATGTTTGAGTGCTCTGCACACTCCCCACTCCATTTAATGTCAATTTAGTGAAGAGAAAACGTGGATAATAGCTGTGTGTTGTAGTGAGTCCGGACCCTCTCCCCAGTGGCTCTGCTTCTCCATATGTTATGGTACCTCTCTGATCTTTCTGAAATGTGCCCCGTCAGACACTGAGACTTGAGCCGTTTAATATGAGTGTCTGAGATTTTTATATGATTTGGACATAAAGTAGCTTGCACCATTTCCCAAACCACATTCTACATCCTCTTACAGAACACAGTGAAAGGAGAAAACTGCCTTTGGTGTCATGATGGTCTTTATAGAGTCTAGTGCTTTTAAAAACATACTTTTATGATATGTTATAGAACATTTTGAAAATGCTGGGAAGAAAAGTCACTTGTAATTTTACCACTCAGAGGAATACTGCTGTTGAAATGTTAACATACTTATTTCCAGACTAATTTTCTATGCATATTTATATAGATACATTGTCATTCCTTTATAAGAATGTCTACGAAACTTTTTGAAACTTTTTTTTTTTTTTAGCAAAACAGTGTATGTGAGAACATTTTCCATATCACAGTTTATTCTTTGACAATATGATTTTAAATGGCTGCATAGTTTGGCATCCATTATGGTTTGGTTCTGGAAATACTTACAGATGTTCCAAATAAAAAGACCATTTTGGGAGTGAGGTCTTCCTTCCTAATTTTAATATCAACAGAGAACATGTTAATTTCATGCTTTACTCCAGGTAGACTTATCTGTTCTTTGCTATGTTTCTGTAACAGAACACTTTCTTTAAATATACTACAGTCTTTGGTATAGCAGCCACTAATTATAATTAATTTTTAATTAGCCATTTATAGCAGATTCAACAAATGAAGTTTTCAAAAATCAGCTTACTATTTAAAGAAATCAAATTAATTTTGAAGTAGATTAAACTTTTCACAACTGAATTTGGGGTGTACCTGTCATGATCAGGTGCTGTAATTTCGGGGTGAACTCGACTTTCCTTGAGCCTCCAGGCTGGAGGCTCCAGGCAGGACAGGAGAGGCCATGCGGTCAGGGAGACGGAGCCAGATGGTCCCCTGATGGGTGCCAAGCTCCCAGCAGAGACGGATGCTACACCTGACAGCCTGGAGTAAACAGCAAATGTTGGTGGCACGGCTCACCCTTTCCTGGAGAGAAAAGAAGCTAAGCTCTTCGCCTCTGCTGGCATTAGTTTGAAACTGCTTTGCAGGCTCTGTTCAGCCTGGAGTAGCAGGTGTCCAGGCATTGAACTTCTAATGGGCAGTGGAGGAGGAGGAGGAGGAGGAGGCCAGGCTGGGGCCGAGTTGGCAGCCCCTGTGGCTGTCTCATGAAATGCACTTTCTGGCATTCTCAGAGCCTTTCAAAGGAATCTGGGTAAGTCATTTAACCTTGTGTCACTTTGGTTTACTTGGCTTTTAGAAGGGAGTAGTAATTAAACCAAATGGAGCCGTCAATCAGTGGTTCTCTGTGGCGCTTTTCAGTTTGAAAAGCGCAGAGCCATCTGGAGTCACAGAGCCATCTCGAAGTTTCACCCTAGAATTGACTACTGTGGCTTGTCCTTGACACGAGGGAGCTGATTTGGGGGGAAGAACGTGTTTGAGAGTCATATATCCCCCAGTTAATACACCTGGGCAGCTACTTAGGAGCAGGGTGACTTGGGGCACATTGATCTCTCTGGGCCTCATCTGTAAAAAATGATCATCATAATAACTGCTTTCAAGATAAGTGAGAGCTGTACTTTATAAGTGCATGGCACAGAATAAGCTTTCAGATGTTAGTTCCCGCGATGAAGATAGATTCGTGCCCAGTCATCTGACCACAGTGTGGGTTTGTGATTGATCTTCGATCATTGGATAGCCCTACAACAAAGTGCTTTCCCATTATGAATACAGCTGCATGCACTGAGATAAACTGGAAAATGCAAAGCTTTATAAAAAGGTCCCCCAAAATATATTGACCTAAGCAGAAGTGTTGGGGGCTTTCTTTTCTCTCTCTCTCTCTCTCTCTCCCTGTCTCACAACAGTCCATCTGGCCCCCAACTAGGACAGGGCCCCAATGGACAGGTCCCTTCCATCTTGTTTCTATGGCCATCCTGAGGGTGTTGTCCCACCTTCACAGTCTTAAGTCAGTGGTTCTCAACCTTCCTAATGCCGTGACCCTTTAATACAGTTCCTCATGTTGTGGTGACCCCCAATTTCATTGTTACAAATTGAGCATCATGAAAGCCTAGTGATTAATCACAAAAACAATCTGTAATTATATATGTGTTTTCCAATGGTTTTAGACGACCCCCGTGAAAGGGTTGTTCAACCCCCAAAGGGGTCGCAACCCACAGGTTGAGAACCGCTGGTCTAAGGTGACTCACCATGATCTCTTTTCATCTCAGAGGAGGGGGGTTGTCAGGAAGTCCTACGGCCCTTTTCACTCACCTTCTCTTCATCAGAACAGTCACTAACCACAGCTAGCTGTCAGGAAGGCTGGAAATTGTCATCTTTAGCAAGCCAGACACCCTGTGGAAGTTTCTGTTACTATAGAACAGGAGTCTGAGCGACAATCAGCCTGTCATTGTGAGTAAAATTGTATTGGGACACGACCACTCACTTAGGAATTGTCTGTGGCTGCTCT
Organism: Myotis nattereri; assembly: GCF_964212035.1. NCBI lineage: Eukaryota > Metazoa > Chordata > Mammalia > Chiroptera > Vespertilionidae > Myotis > Myotis nattereri. Next base: position 59,508,755 of record NC_138080.1, on the reverse strand, counting down.
CACAGTGGGCGGAGTTGAGTGGTTGTGACAGAGACCATATTGTCTGCAAAGCCTAAGGTAGTTGCTCTCTTTCCCTTTCCAGAAGTTTGCCTAGAGAAAAATGGGGAAATGAATATCAGGGGAGCAACAGGTAGTCTCTGCCACCATCAGGGACCTGGTGAGCAGGTTAGTCACTTGCTGCCTGGGAAATGCAGCCTTAGGAGGTTGTCCCTTTAAAGACTAGTGCCCCATGGGAGAGTGAGTTGGTGTGCGAGCAATTGTTGAAGAATCGTGTTGAAGGGAAGATTTGAGGAGCCAGGCATGCAGTGGCCTGGTGGAGCTGGAGGAGGGGGAGTTAGAAAGCAGCTTACTGAGCACCACAGTGGAAGTGGTTCACCGTCCTGCAGCCCGCGCTGTCTTGCTTTGACACTTGCTGCAGTCCCACTGTGACCAAAGGCTCTTAGCTGATGGCCTTCTCACTGGTCTCCCTGCCCAGAGCCTCAGCCTCCTCCAGACCCTCCAGGGTAACCTCCTGTAACTGCCCTCAGAGGACTCAGTGCATTCCTGTGACCTACTCAGTAAAGGCCCAGCTCCTGGGGCTGCCCCTCCTGGGCTTCTCCCTCCTCACTTCTGTTTCCCTGCACGGTCTGACACACACGCTGGGCTCCTGCCTCACAGAAACACCTGTCCTCTCAGCACTTTGCTGTCTCCGTGCATTTGCTCCAGTGTCTCCTGAGCCTCCCTCTGTCAAGGCTTTGGGGACCCAGGACTGCACAGGCACAGGATAGACACATCCACAGCAGGGCACCTGGGGACGCTGGCTTCCTTTTGGTACTGCCCACATTTGTATTTCCTCTTCCACCTCGTCCCCTTCTCCCAACCTAAGGATTAGCTCTCCCCTCTTGAATGCTTACAGGGTGTTGTTTGTATTCTGTGTGGCCCCGCTGGCTTTCTGTGGTGTTAGAGCTGTTCTGTGCCTGTTTCCAGTCTTGTGGAGACTGTGAGGTCTTGGAGGCCGGGTCCAGATCTGACTGAGCTGCTCAGCCTACGCTTTCATCTAGTAAGTGTTGGCCAGTGTTACCATGATGCTGTCTACAACCATCGCCATCCACAAATGAATGCCTCTCAACTAAAAATGTAATTTACGACCTGGAGGAATTTAAGGGCAAGTGAAAATAGAGTGCTGGTAATTGTGCTGAAAATGAGTGTGTCATGTAAAGGCTTCACCCAGAGCATTTTGTAGCTAGTTTTTAGTGAAAGCACACTACATTTAAAAATACTTTCTTAAGATCTGAAGCAGTTTTTGAATACAGTTCAATTTGGAAATTTTAAACAGTTCCTTGTACAGGAGATTTGATTTTGGGTGGTGGGCACACAGTGCAATATATAGATCTTGTAACATAGAAACCCACACCTGTAACCTATATGCTCACATTGACCAATGTCACCACAATAAATTTAATAAATAAACAGTTCCTTGAAAAACCAAGACTGAGTCAGAAATCAGCACTTTTGTGGGGCATAAGTAGGGGCATCTGAGCGGAACTCCTGGAGTGCAGAGATGGGCCACCTGCAGAAAAGCCAGGATTGGAGCATTTTCTAAAAGCTACTGATTGCCAGAGACATCACTAACTACCCAGAACAGTGATTTTCAACCGGTGTGGCAAACGAGGCACACGGGTGTGCTGCAAGAATGTTTAAAACATGCAATACCTGGCACTTGGGGGCACTGACCTCTTTTCCCTTAGATTGTCAAATAAAAGAATGACAACTGCCGACACAATAGCTGTCCGGTGAGAATGAATCAAAAAAATTCTATTTTTTTTCAGAGCGGCAACAAATACAATATTTAAGTAATTAGTTTATGTGCGCCAAGAGATGAAAAAGGTTGAAAATCGCTGACCTAGAAGATCCATCTAAAATTACTCACATTATACTCACAAAGGTGGTATTTTCACAGCTTCGTCTGTCCACAGTCGGTAATCAAATGTAAGAAGAGCTTTTATTTTTATAGAAAAGTTACCCGATGGAGTGCCAAGTTCTTTTTTACCAAGCATACAATGAGGAGACCAATCTAAATAATGAAATACTTGCTTATGCTGGCAAAGGATTCCCGATGTTCACTCATCTCCTGTTAATTAATACCTAGCGAAGTTGGCGACGATGTTGGGAAGCAGATGGATGCGCATGAGTTTTAACTGAATATTCACAGCTTCTGAAAGGACTGGAAGGAGAGATGCTACCTAGACAGGAGTTGTAAAGCTTCACCTTTGAGTTCACTAGCTGATGTTGGGAACATAGAGTGCTTATAGCTCCCTCCTCCCCACTCCCCTGAGAGAGGGCTGTCTGACAGGTAAGCACAGAAAGGAAAGGTTTTCTTTCCTTGCAGTCTATGTGTTTTGCAGTTATTAAAGAGCAAGGCAGTTCGGGAGTTTTTATTCAAGCGTAAGGTAGGATAAAAACCAATACCATTATGTGAAAGTCACTGCTTTGCCCCTGTTCCTTACCTCTGCTTGTGCATACTGTTCTGTGTCCAGTGTCTGGCATAGTACTCAACCAACAGTAAATGCTCAGTTCGTGTTTGTTGAATGAATAAGTAAATGGACTCTGGCACTTCATTATAAGAGGTTTCTGGAAGAGTAAATGGATTCTTAAGCAAAATGATTTCTTTAAGGGGTGAAATGTGAAGACAAAAGAAGCTCATGTTTCCATCCCCCTTCACCCTGTCAAGCACCCCAGTACTGCACCCTGGCAGCTCTCCGCGTGTGAGTTTTAAACGTTTGGGAGGAGTAAAGGTGTGTGGCCTCATATTACTGAAAGGAAAACCCCAAGGTTGTGTAAATGTTTCTTGGCCCATTCATAATAAACATAATATGAAACACAGCCAAAATGAGTTCCTTTTGAATTAATCCTGTTTCTTACAGTGCTTGATTGAGGTACAGACCTAGGCTTTGTGTAACATAATAGAATTTTGGAAAGGGAGTAAAAAGTTTCATCCAGAAGGCTGTTTCAACTTGGCCCACTGTCTTTTATTCCTTTGAAGTTTGGGGGTATTTATACAAATTTAGATCTTCAATAAACAGATTAAGGCTATTTATGAACAAGCCAAATATAATTTATATCCCTTAATTTGAGCTCATAATTTCTACCCTAGGTAGATAAGCAATAACACAGAAGAAAAATCTCAATTAGGGTGAGATTGTACAATTGCAAAGTGATTAGGCTTCCTTCTAAGAAACACCGCCTGTGATCGGCCTTTGAACTTTGCATCACCCAAATCTGAATTGAAGAATTGTTTTGCCATTCTTTGTCCCTGGGAAAAAACTCTGTCCTCCAAATCTGTGTTTCTGATTCTGGAAAATGGGAATAGAGGCACATTAATGAGATAATTCAATGTAAGGCATCCAGAACATTGCTACGTGTAGTGCTTGGACCGATTACGATAAAGAGTCTATACTGCTGGAACAGTGACCCCAAAATGCAGTAAATTAAGGGAGATACAGCTTCATTTACTCTAACAAGGCAAGCATTCTAAGCTTGCAAGGCAGTCATGCGCCTTGCAGAAATTCAGGGACCCAGGTTCCGTCTACTTTGTTATTCCACCCTTTCAACATTGAAGAGTCCATATTAGTCAAAGCAAGGTCATGGGCACTTCTGTGTCCCAGCTTGAGGGGAAGAAAAGAGTCCAGAGGCATCATGCCCATGTCTTTAGGCCTAGGCCCAGGAAAGGTATCCATTCCTGCCACTCACTTTCCTTTGGGGAGAATTAAGTCACTTGGCCACATCTGTCTATGAGAGAGGCTGGGAAGTGGGGTTTCTAGCTGGACGCCATGTACCCAGTTACAAAGCCTTCACTGTGGAAGATGGGAAGAATAGATTTCAGTGAGCATCTAAGGGTCTGCAGCACCATGCTTAGTTAATGCAACCATTATTCACTTATTAGAAAACAGTAGTTCAAGTGAGGGTTTAAATGTCCTTGTTCTAGGGGTAGAGGAATTAAAGAGCAGCTGCAACTCAGAAGTTGTGTCTCCAGTAAGTTGTTAATTATTTTGGGAGGAAAGGGGCCCCTTAAATATTGAATCACAAATCTAAGTAAGCCCTGAGGGAGAATAGAAAGGGTGGCAAGAAGCAGTAGAAGGGGTGGGAACGACCCTGATTAGCTATGCTCTTCCTGCTTCTCAGGCCACCTGCTCTGTAAATTAAACTTAACCCCTTATCTGACCTGGTGAGGACAAAGTACACTAGCTTCTAAAGAAACTTTTCTAGAAGCAAGGTTTTTGTTTCCAAGCACAGAAAAGAAGACAGAGGAGAGGGGAATTGTACAGGGTAATATCCACCTTGAATTTTCTCTTTGAAAGACATGCTTTGTGCTATAGAAAGGAAAAAATTATATAAATACTTATTGAGACTATCTCTGACTTGACACCATGGCCAAAGAAAAAACAAAGGCTAAATACACGAGTCCCTGCATGTAGATGTACCCCAGGTAAAAATTAACTATTAAGTAAGCAACTTTTCTCCACAGGAGAAGTGCACAAATTCTTAAGGACATCCAAGTTGGGGGTATAGATCTAGGGTTACAGGAAATATTTTTAGCCGCTTATAAAATTACTCCTCACAGTCACTGTATTCTTCTGTATTTAGCAATTGCTAAGAAACAATAAGAGGGAATGAAATGATGTCCTGAGTTGCTCCATAGTATTTGAAAAAATTTACAATTTCAGGCTTGGCGAGGAATATATACTGGACTTGTTTGTATGCAAGTCATGCTCATATGTTTGATAACGGGGTGATCTTAAAGAGCAGGCATTTGTTTTGGTTTTTATAAGTAACCCATTGCCTAACTGCTGAAAATAGCTGCATTTATTTTAAACAGGTGGTCCAAAGTTGATAGGAAAGAAAGTAGAAGTGAGTCTGTTTCTCAATTTTGATTTTTTCCCCACATCAAAAATCATAGTTAACAATATATACTCTGAACCAAATGTCGTCTAAATGTTTACCTGTAAGGAGTAAATTGCCTAAGAGATGGGATTGTAGATTGAGCTGTTTGACTTGTGGAGTCAAAAGCCAAAATAAAGTGCTTCACTTCTTATTTTCTGATTGGGTTTATCAAAATGATCAAGGCATTGTTGAAACAGAGCTTTTGATTCTTAGAAGAAAATTAAGCTGTGAAATACACTGAGCCTATGAAAACTTCAAGAAGTTCAGGTGGTAAGTGGTGATGACTTGTTCAGATTTGATGTGAGTAGGACCTGGCCAGAGGACCAGGAAGAATACAGATCGAAAGTTCACATTTCCATGATTTCCAAGTTCCACAGAGGTCTTAAGCCAGTAATTCATTAGCTTCTCTCCTTTGGTTTCTGACATTGAAGATAATGAATATTTTGGTAATGCAACAATGAATTCATATTAATGAAGGACATTGAAAATAAAGCATTTCTTTAATATGGAGATGCTGTTTTTAGACATCAGTGAGCAGGTTACGATAGTAATTCTGTCCACTGATAATGTAAGGAACATGAAAATCTAGAGTTTTCTATATGTGTGAAATACTAGGTTGCTGAAGTTCACTTAGATTTTTGGTGTGTTTTTTTTTTATTAATTTACATTTGTGATAATTATACCTGGGTCCTATCTATAAACTTTATGCCTGTGCATGTCCACAAAGCACCTACAATTCTTTGGTTTGATGTTTGCGTTTTCTTCACTGTTTCCACACAACAAAGAGCTCTTGGGTGCTCATAGACTATGGCAGGGGTGGGCAAACTTTTTGACTCGAGGGCCACAATGGGTTCTTAAACTGGACCGGAGGGCTGGAACAAAAGCATGGATGGAGTGTTTGTGTGAACTAATATAAATTCAAAGTAAACATCATTACATAAAAGGGTACGGTCTTTTTTTCCAATAGTTTTATTCATTTCAAACGGGCCGGATCCGGCCCGCGGGCCGTAGTTTGCCCACGGCTGGACTATGGACTGTAAATCCACCTATCATCTTTCGCTTTTGCTTCTATCTCAGTTTGTCTAAATGAAACATAGTGGGACTGACTCATATTAAGTAATAAAATCATAGCCTAGCAGTCAGCAGACTATAGCCTGTAGACCTGGTTATGTCTAAGACAGTTATTTACATTTTAAAAATATTGTAACAACAATGACAAGAAGAATATGAGATGGAGACCACTATAGCCTGAAAGACCTAAAATATTTCTTATCTGGCCCTTTACAAAAAAGTTTGCCACCCCCTGTCATAGACAGATAATACAATGTTAAGTGGTTAAGGGCACTGGTTTTAGGGCCAGACTGCATTGGTTCAGATCTTGTCTTTACCACGTTCTAGTATGACCTTGGGCAAATTACTTAATCTCTCTGTGACCCATTTTCTCATCTATAAATGGTCATAATTACAGGGCCTACCTCATAGGGCTGTGGTGAGAACTTTGATAATATATAAAGTGCTTAGAACAATGCTTGGTACTTAGTGAGTACTCAATAAATGTTAATGATTATAATGATTATGGTGGTTGAAAGTTTTGAAAGACCATTTGAACTAGTCCTCACTTTCAACAAACAGGTGGACTTCCAACTTATCAAAGACTATTTTCTGTTTCTTTCGTCAAGATTGAAGGCCCGTTTTCTTTTCAATAGTGCCTGCTTTACTGGGAAAAGTCAAGACAGACCTATACTCAAATGTAAAAAAAAAAACATGTTTGAAAGTATAAAAGGAAATGATAAAGATAAATTAAGAAAAAGACATTAAATGTGACACTAAAAAAAGCAAATTCTGTGGTGTACTTATGATAAAGTGCAAGAAGAAATAAAGTGGAAACGAGAGACATAGAAGAGGGATAATGGTCAGAGAGAGAGGAAGAGGAAACAAGAATAAGAAAGTCAGCAGAGCAGGAGAAAGATGTAGATCGAAAGGGAGGCTGGAGGTTACTCCAGAATGTCCAGTGTGAGCATCTCTCCTTCCCCTGGAGCCCGCCTCAGTTACTGTGTCCAATAAAATTGCTTCCATTTGAAAGAAAGCATGGCTCCTTTTGTGTGATTATTTTCCTTTGCAGAAATAATTTTTCGGCATCCAGTGTTCGTTGGACACATGTTGTGTGTAAGATATGTTTCCTAAGAAAACCTGTCACGTAGTATATCTACAAAACCATCTTCTTTTGTATATTTTTTTTTAGGTCAAATAATTTTCTTACCTTTAGCCACTTGCCTTAACCATCACAAACCATGTGTTGATCCCTAAATACCTTTATCTTCTTCAACACCTCTTTGTTTGCTCCACGTGCTCTTTTAAGTAGGGGAAGAATAGACATAGTTGTTTACAAAATGTAGAAAATGTTTTAAAAACCAGAAAGTGTAATGAAGTATAATTTGTTCTCTTTTTTTCACTTGAGTTGTTTATTCTGTTTATGTACATTAGACTAGAGATGAATGTTCCAGGACTGGCATTTGGTGTTGTCCAGGGACCGAAGTAATGGCCGCACATGGCGCTTTTACTGGTTTAGTTTTCCTCCACTAGAATTTAAGTGTGCTGAGGTTGCTGAATTTTTGTTTCTTGAACTACTTACTATTCCTCCAGCAGCTAGAACAGTGGCACATGTAGGTGCTCGATAAACGTTTTTGGAGGAGCGAATGAATGAATGAGTGAAAGAATGAATGAAATATAGCTACTCGTTATTTCCACTGAAATATCTTCCCCAGGTGCATATAGCTTTGCCAGTTGATATAATTTTAGATGCCTTTATGCTAAGAAGAATATTTTAAGAATGAATTCTGTTTAATAAATACGCAATTGAGTGCATAAAAGGGAAATTGAACATGAAATCCACTCATGGATTCATACTAAATTAAATGGTAAACAGTAATATTCTTAGGTGCACATGACTCATACAGTTAAGGCCTTTTGGGGAACTCGACATTTTTGAGAGGGCTTTAAAAAATATTGTTCCCTTTATTCTAAGAGAATAGCATAATAAATACTAATTTTTAAAAACAATGTTCTTTCGAATAGAAATGAATTCTAAAACATAATTAACCTCTCCCCTGCCTACTTTAAAGCACGCCTTCCATGTTCTCTTTCTTAGGATGTGGATGTAACAGAATGAGGGGTAAACTAAGATAGAGGAAGGCATGGCACGCAGGGTTGGTGGGCCCACCCTGGGAAAGCAGTGTAGGAGATGAATGGGTGAAAGCCTGAACCAGGCCTGTCAGCACCCATTCCTAGGAAAGGGGAAGGGCGGGGCAGGGTGGGACCCAGAAGAGGGCACCTAGAAAAGGGGGAAGGAAGGATAAAATAGGAGGCTTGGGAAAAGTTGACAGTCTAATCAAGGTAATTGATGAGATAGAAAATGGAATCCATTCATCCTCATGTGACCTGGGAGGTAGGGGGTCCTGACACTGGACAAATACAGATGTAAATGCAATCCTAGCCTCTACTTGGGACTGTAGGGAACAACACATCCATGGTCGTGATAGTGTACAGACAGTCCTCGGGTTACCTCAGACTCGACGTATGTCATTTCGTGGTTACATTGCCATCTCCTATTTATTTATAAAAAAAAAAAAAAAGTTCCGTCATTTCAACGTATGTACATATGTGCTTTATGTTTTTTATTATTTATTTACCACAAGTAAAGGTCAGGAATCGTTATCTTTCTTTTGAATTTTTTTTACTGTTTCACTTCATTACTGCTGTGCCTAGCAGTGCTCCATGTGAGTGGCATAGGTGCTTATGTAGGTGGGTTCCGACTTAACGGCGAAAATCACGTTACGTCGCGCCATAGACGTAACCGAGGACCTACTGTATATTCATTCCCTTGATTGGTTTTAGGCTCTTAGACTCAACCTTTAGGGTAAAAGAAAAACATAGAAAATTGAGGTGGTTATAGAACAGAATGTAAATGTTATTAACCTTGACAGTGTAAAAGTATCTGCACAACAGATGAAAAGTGGCCAGTGGAAGGGTGTGAGGGAAGATGAAGGGAAAGAATGAAAAATAACACACAAGAAAAGTCAGTGTTGCCTGCAGCCACTCTGTGGCTGGCCAACTAAAACAGCAGCTTAACTATGTGGCTTGAAGTCCCTCTGGTTGAGGGACTGGTGGTGTCACTGCCTTGGGAGGAAGGAGGGAGAGGCATTGGGGAAAGTCAGCCGACCGTTAAGGCTGAACGTCAATAATTAATGTCTAAAAATGATGTCAAATATAAGCATAGAATTTGGAAATGTGAGGTGTCCTTTTTAGTGTCCTGGTAGGAAATGCTGATTTTAATGAAGATACTACGTATGGTGCTTTGGGCTGGGTTTAGATTAGGGTCCTTACACCTTTAGGGCTGGAGTGACTGGAGGAAATTTTAAAAGGTAATTTTAAAAACTGTGTACACTAGACCAGTGATCCCTGGAACAGTGGAGGAGTGACGACCAAGGGTGCTGTGGTCAGGAAATTGGCAGCCACTGCTGGAAACTGGGAGTTAAAGCCAGGAGAGAGGGAATACATTCATCTCTCCCCAAACAGAGAGAATGGGTGGGGCTGGGGTGCAGGGGTGGGGGTAGGGGAGAGGATAAACCACCAAGAGGAGCCCAAACCAGGGCTTGCTTCTCTTTGGAGTGGAACCAGGAGCAGGGATACCCAGGGTAGGTTTATTGTGTTGCCTATACGCTCGGTACAATTTGATGTTTTAACTTCCTGCGGGTATGAATTTAATAGTATTTTCATATAAATACTTTTATTCAGCACCTGTTATTTCATCTAATGGGCTGGGAGCTTGGTGGGCCAGAGTGACTCAAACAGAGAGAATCTCTGTCCTGAAAATGCTTTTGGTCTCCTTGGAGAGATAGGATGCTAAACACACATAATAGGTGTGATTACAAATGGTGATTAATGCTTAAGTTTAATGTCATAGCACACAAGAAAAGTCAGTGTTGCCTGCATAATCTTAAGTCTTTAGTAACGATGTAACACTAATTTTTAAAATATCGTTTTTTGGGAGTAGAAACAATTCTTTCTTGAGTAGCCTGTTTCGCTCTATTTAACTATAAATACACTACATGCTCTAAATCAGATATACTGATGAAACAGCTGCCTCTTCATTGTTTTGTTCCTTTGTTACTCAATTTAATGAATAATTTGAACAGATTCCAAAACATTAAATTAGATGTATACGCATGCTTTAAGAATTATATCATGATGTTAGTGTATTTAAAACTCAGTGATATCATTGTTTAAATATAGTAAATAAGAAAGTTAATTATTTGAGCCACTTTTACCCTCTATAAATAATCTGGCAGTACAACAGACAAGAGATAAAAATTAACCCAATAATCCATATCTAAGTATAGTGTCAGGGAAATTCCCCCCACCTTCCTTCTTCCTGACATATGAACCTTGATGATTGCAATAAATCTTTTGAGGCCCTTGATTGAAATTTGCCCTTCCTTGCTTTTCTAGTAGAGATCTGAGCAACGACAGACATTGGGGGGAAACATTAAAAGCACAAGAATTTTATTCTGTCTTCCTTGATACTTCCGTTGGCTGACCGTTTTGTCCAAAGGGAATAGATAAATGAACAGAGGAAGCTGGTTGTCAACTGTCTCCTATCCCTCCCACCGTTCACAGTACTCACAATAGTCTGAGAACAGAAAACTTTAAATCCTGTGTTCCTATATCCTGAGCATTTTCTTGTTAAAATAAACCGGTGAACACTTTATCTCCCTTGATTTAGTTTATTCTGTTTCCTCCATGAAAAAGTTGCTGAAGGTGTTTTAAGCTGATACTGCATACATGTAAAGTGTAGTCATAAATCACTGGAAGCTCACTGCTTTTAGAACCTGCCAGAATTATCATACTAATGCACTTCCACAAATGGTGTTAAAAATAGTAATTAAGTAAATTCTATTTATCTTAGTCCCTCTTTTCATCTCAACTTTTTTTTTTTTTTTTGGTATGGGTTCTGTCATTTGATTTTTATACAGTTCTGGGAAACAGAATTCCTGCCAATACAGGAGGAGTTTTATACGTTTAAGTCCTTAAACATGGGAGAGAAAATCTAGAATTGCCCCTCTAGAAATCATTTTGTTTGCAATAATTATGACTTACTATGCATTCTGATTGCCCTAGAAGTTAAGAAACGAAACCACTGGGTCACTGAAAATCCAGAAACTATGCCTAATGCTTATATTTCTCCTTCAGGGATAATTTTCTAATGTCTGATTCAGGTAGTATAGTTTGTATAACCCTGGCTGACTGTCTTGCAAATGTGTGTCACCAGTCACAAGGGGAGGGGTGTCACGTGATTGGTTGTTTACATAAGTCACAGTAGCCATGTCTGTCATCTTCATATTTAAAGAACTGTGCATGTTGGTGCAAAACTGTAGTTTAAAATGGGAAGCCGGTTTAGAGAGTCGGCTGTTGCTGATGATGAGATCATAGACAAAACCCACACCCCTTTCTAGACAGAAAGATTCCCATGGAGATAAGCATGCCTTCTGAGAGGAGTCACTCAGCCACGCCTGCCATCACTGAACCACTGTCTCCGTTTCACTTTACCTGTTCCTTGACTTGGAGTATTGTGGAAATTAATCCATAGATTTCCAGAATCTTCTTCATGGAAATAATTTTGTTTTTGCTATACATACATCTGAAAACCAAAAATAAAGTGGCCAGACCATGTCAGCTTACTAGCAGTCAGTAAATTATTTGTCTGCTTAAATATTAAGAAAGGCATATACTACCTAGATGCAATCTAGAGGTGCATACTTTTCCTTAAAAGGCAATGATTAAAAGTCCAAAGGTGCACAAGGAATTGGTGAACCTAAGTTGATACAAAGTTTTGTCTTTGGGACAAAAGTGTTAAATAGGAATTCATAAGTTAACTTTTCTGTTCTTGAGTGACTGCTTTATACAAGTCCAAAGTTAGCTCTCTGTGCTTTGTGTTCTGTTCTGTTCTTTTTATTTGTTTTTCCTGATTTTTATAGTGCCTGCCTATCTTATGTTTTCTATATTCATAAGGACTCCACTAGGGGGCAGACAAAAGAATGGAGATGAAAGGAAAACCACATCAATGCATTTACTTAACTTTATGCCTTGTGTTTGCTGCTCCTTTTGCATACCTTGTGGAAAAGTTTTTCTATTTAGTTGTAGTTCGTATAATAGCACCTAACGTAGTTTTTAGTATGCTTATTTCTACATCTAAAGCGTAAACACTTATACTGATTTAATGGTAATTTTTCAGTTAATTGTCACAATATTTCTTTTGCTTTTCTGGCATGTTTCCACCATCAAACCGCTTAATAATAAACACTTACTTAGTAATTGTTTGTGGATGACTGTAATGCTGATCCCCATAGGGTTCACCTTACACTGTGCATCAAGACTGAGTCATTCCTCCACTCTCTCAGTCACTACTGGCTGAGTCTCTACTTTTTGCCAAGCATTGTGTGTGTTAAGTTTTGAGAACAGAGCCTTGAAGAGAAAGACCCTAAACAATTGAGTATAAACAAATGATTAGTTATAGTTGCCCTCTAAGCCATTTGGTGAAAGACTAGGCTAAAAGGAACCAGAAGGGATTCTTAATGCTACAATGCTGGATAGTTTTTATTTCTGATTATTCTTTTCAGACTGCTCATGAAGATTAAAATGTCATATAGGGTTGGCTTAGGGACTTCAATTGGAAGTGAGTGAACTAGCCTCTCCCTTAATCTGGGAGGCTAGCTAAAGATGTGTTTTTTTGTTTTGTTTTAATTTTTTTCTTCATTTTTCAATTATAGTTGACACTTTGTATTACATCACTTTCATGTGTACAGCATAGTGGTTAGACATTTATGTAACTTACGAAGTGATCCCCCCAATAAGTCTAGTACCCCCTGATATCATACACAGTTATTACAATATCATCAAATATAGTCTCTATGCTGAACTTTATATTCTTTTTTAAAAATATATTTTACTGATTTTTTTACAGAGAGGAAGGGAGAAGGATAGAGAGTTAGAAACATCGATGAGAGAGAAACATCGATCAGCTGCCTCCTGCACACCTTCTACTGGGGATGTGCCCACAACCAACGTACATGCCCTTGACTGGAATCGAACCTGGGACCCTTCAGTCCGCAGGCTGATGCTCTGTACACTGAGCCAAACCAGTTAGGGCAAGTACTGTATATTCTTGTGACTATTTTGTAACTGTCAATTTGTTCTTCTTAATCCCTTTACCTTTTTCATCTAGTCCCCCAACCACCCTCCCACCTGGCAACCATCAGTTTATTCTTTGTATCTATGAGTTTGTTTCTCTTTTGTTTGTTTGTTTGTTCTTTAGGTTCCAAAAATGAAATTGTATGGTATTTGTCTCTGTCTGACTTATTTCTCTTGGCATAATATCCTCTAGGTTCATCCATGTTGCAAATGGTAAGATAATCATCCTTTTTTTAAGGCTGAGTTGTATTTCATTGTATGTATTTACCACATTTTCTTTATTCAGTCATCCATTGATGGACACTGAGGTTTTGTTTTCTTATTCATTTAGCCACTCTGTGTCTTATATAAAGCATTTAGTTCATTTACATTTAAAGTAATTATTGATAGTTATCTAGTTATTGCTATTATAGTTCTGTTGTTATGGTTTTTTTCCTCCTCTTCCTCTTCCTCCTTTTTCTCCTTCATTCCTTTAACTGTTAAAGTTTAACATGTCTTGTAATACTGGTTTGTCTTTAACCTTTGGTATTTTAATTATGACATGTCTTGGTATGGTCCTCCTTGGGTTCATCTTGTTTGGGACTCTGGCTTCCTGGACTTGTATATCTATTTCTTTCATCAGGTAAGGGAAGTTTTTCATCATTATTTTTCAAATATGTTTTCAATCCTTACTCCCTCTTTCTTCTCCCTTTGATACCCTTATGGTGCCAATGTTGGTATGTTTGATGTTGTCCTAGAGGTCCCTTAAACTATCCTATTTATTTTATTTTATTTTATTTATGTCCTGATTCAGTGATTTCTACTGCCTTATCTTCCAAATCACTGATTTAATCCTCTGCTTTATCTATTATACTGTTCATTCCCTTTAATGTAGCCTTCATTTTGGTTACTGTATTCTTCATTTCTAACTGGTTCTTTTTTATGTTTTCTATCTCTATTTTTATGTTTTCTATGTCTTTGTTAAAGTTTTCAGTGAGTTCATCTATTCTTCCCCCAAGTTCATTGAGCATCCTTAGAATCAATGTTTTGAACTCTGTATCTGTTAAATTGATTATTTCCATTTTGTTTAGTTCTTTTTCTGGAGTTTTGTTCTGTTTTTTAAATTTGTTTTGTTTTGTTTTCATTTGGAACATGTTTCTTTGTCTCCTAATTTTGGCAGCCTCTCTGTATTTGTTTCTATCTATTAGATAGATCTGCTACATCTCCCAGACTTGGCAGGGTGGCCTTACCATATATTGTAGCTGTCCTGTGGGACCTAATAGTGCAGTCTCCTGGCCACCTGAGCCAGCACTCCACGGTCGTGTGTTGTTTGTGCCCTATAGTCATAGTTGAGCCTTGATTGCTGTTGGCATGTCTGTGAGTGGAATTAACTCTCAGGCTGGCTGGCTTTGAGGATTGGTCATGACTACAACGGATGAGTTGTGTGTGGGCTGACCCCACAGATTGGGATTCACTGTAGCAGGTCTCTTGTCTGCTTACTCCGCCCTTTGGTGAAACTCATTGGGTGGTGCTCTGATATGGTCTGAAACCGGTCACCAGGTGTGTTGATTCTGGGGCCTCTTCTTGGAGGGACTCTTTTGCAGGCCCAGGGCAGCCACTGTCTGTGCCCTACCCAGACCACCTAGTAGGAGCTACAATGAATCTGTGGTGGGTAGCTGCCTATGCTGGGCTTCAATGTGCCTGGGAGTGGCTATACTACAAACCAAGGTTGGCTGCTACTAATGCTGGGCTTGGAGCTGCTTTGCAAGAACTACAGGGCACCCTGAGGCCAGCTGCTGCTTGTTCAGAGATCTTAGGGAAGACCACAGGGTACGCCATGGTCAGCCACTTGTGAGTAATAGCTGCTGAAAGAGGTTAGGGCCTGTGCACAAGTTGGGTGGGACTAGTTCTCAGGGAATCACCAAGGTGGGGCAAGTTTGATGGAGACTCAGATGTGGTGCCCACCACCTGAAGCCAGACAGTTCAGTTCTTCCCCGTATGTCCCTGGTCTTAGGAGCAGTTGCTCAGTGCTGGAGCTCAGAGCAAGTGAATCTGTCAGCAATACATGGGCCCTTTAAGAGGGATGCCTGGGGAGCCCAGTGTGGAGCTGGGATCGCTGGCTTCTCAGCTGGGATCTCTTACTTCTCTGCAGCCAAGACATCCCTTCTGATTCTTTACCACCACACATGTGTGTGGAACCAGCCTATTTCCAGCTCCACCTCTCCTACTAGTCTCTATGTGGCTTCTTCTTTATATCCTTAGTTATCAGGTGGTTCTCAAAGGAGGCGAGTACAGTGTTTCCTTACTCTTCCATCTTGTCCAGAAGTCTCTAAAGATGTGATTTTTATTGTCTTTGTGCTCCACCAAGAATTGGATCTAGTTACCAAAAAGTCATTTATCTCAGTCAGCCTTGGATTATATAATCTTATTCTTTAAATGAATATCTCATTGCTTTGCCTTTTCATGGTCAGTTATTCAATGAAGTGGTGCTTTTGTTTTTATTTCTTTTTAAAAGCGTAGTCAAATTTTAACTTGAGTTATTTTGTTTCTCTTCAACTTTCTCTTTATTTTTGGAACAAACCATCATGTGTTCATTGTAGATAATCTATCAATAGATTGCCTAATATTTTAATTTTGAAGGCATAAATACTTAAGTGGCCAAAAAGTAGAGATATTTATTCTAAGAATGTCTTCAGGTTACAATGCCTAACATAAGTTGGAATATCAAATGATTTTTTTTTCTGGAATAAATTCTTTATAGATTTAATAAATTATTTTATATAGTGTTAGATTACAGTTATTGCTAAACAAGTATTTCTGTTGAGAGGATTATATACACAGTAGTTCCCCTTATCTTCAGGGGATATGTTCCATCCTTTTTTATATACATACATATCTTTTCACTTAAAGGAAGTACTTCATGGCTTATCTCTGGCATATCAGAATTGCTAGCATCTCTTTTGTGTTTAGGGGACATTATTAAGTAAGATAGGGTTATTTGAGTATAGGCATTGTGATACCATCTGATGACCAAGACAGTTACTAAGTGACTAATGGGAGGAGACAGATACAGCATGGAGACTCTGGACAAAGGGATGACTCACATCCTAGGCAGGACAGAGTAGGATGGTTCAAGATTTCATCACACTACTCAGAAAAGCATGCAATTTAAAATGTATGAATTTTTTATTTCTGGAACTTTCCATGTAATATTTTTCAGACCATGATTGACTATGGGTAACTGAAACCATGGCAAATAAGACCACGGACAAGGTGGAGACTGCTGTACTTGCTTCAGTCATTTTTTGCTTAGAGCATCAGCTGCATACACAGGACAGTCTTTGAGTTAATTAAATATCTTAATTGCTAGAATATATCTGGGATACTGTGCTATGTAAGAAATTCCATGGTGAATAAATGTCTTGTGTTTTTACAATCATCAAATGTACCTTCTTTTTTAAAAAAAATATATTGGTTTTTTACAGAGAGGAAGGGAGAGGGATAGAGAGTTAGAAACATTGATGAGAGAGAAACATCGATCAGCTGCCTCCTGCACACCTCCCACTGGGGATGTGCCCACAACCAAGGTACATGCCCCTGGCTGGACTCGAGCCTGGGACCCTTCAGTCCGCAGGCCAACACTCCATCCATCCACTGAGCCAAACCAGCCAGGGCCAAATGTACCTTCTTAATTGTGTTTCAGAAAACATAAAAGTGAGGTCTTCATCTTTATTTGTGTAATTTTAGCTGATAAACAATACTTAGAAAAAGTCACACTGTGAAATATTAATGAATTAAAATTTTAAATCTGAGAATTTTAAATCTCAGAAAGTTAGAAGTGTGGCTCGTGAAACCAAAGATACATTTAAAAGTATGTATGTGTATGAATAAAAATTAGATGAAGATATTAAAAACTATTCTTTATGGTAGTGGGATTATATACAATTTTTCCATGATTTTTCAGTTGAATTTGCTCTTAGTAGTTTATTAAAAAATAAATTTGTTAAGAAAATGCCCATAAGACGTACATGATTTTATTCTGGAGAATACTTCACTTGCATATATTGAATAACCTCCAGAAATACAGATTTTATCACAATACTATAAATTAAGAGGCACAGACTTTTGATGTTTATGACATACAACTATAGGGGTAAATCTGTTGGTGCAGGTTTCTTTCTGTTATGTTTGTTTGTTTGTTTAGTTAGTTAGTTAGTTACTAGAGACCCTATGCATGAAATTCGTGCAAGAATAGGCCTTTGCAGCCCTGGTTGCCTCGTCCCTCACAGCCCCGGCTTTGTCCGGAAGGTTGTCCAGAAAGACGTCCTGGCAGTCATTCCGTTGTTCGGCTGTTCAGTCGATTTGCATATTATGCTTTTATTATTATAGATTTTTGTTGATTTCAGAAAGGAAGGGAGAGAGAGACAGAAACATCAGTGATGAGAGAGACTCACCAATCGGCTGCCTCCTGCACACCCCCCAGTGGGGATCGAGCCCGCAACTCCGGCATGTTCCCTTGACCCAGAACCCTTCAGTCCACAGGCTGCCACTCCATCCACTGAGCCAAACTGGCCAGGGCCTTTCTGTTATGTTTTTAACAGCTGCTGCATGTTCAAGATTTAGAATTAAAGGCAGAGGGTAAAATTTAAACCAGTCCTATCCAAAAGTCAATTTCCCCTGACTGAAGTGGCTCCGTTGGTTAGAGCATCATCCCATGCACCGTAAGGTTGTGGGTTTGATTCCCAGTCAGGGCACACACCCAAGTTGCAGGGTGCATGGGAGAGGCAACTGATGTTTTTCTCTCTCTCTCCTTTCCTCTCTCTGAAAATCAAGAAAACTTAAAAACATAATAATAATTGTACATACTTACAAGAGACAACATAGACATTTTTTTTAATGCTGATAAAATACTCACTTGAACTCCTAATGGTCTTAGTACAAGTGCCCCAAGAGTTCCAATTGATATGAGCATTATAGTTTTTAGTTGAAAAGTTTTCCCTTGTTTGATTTAGATTTATCTCACTCTGCAGGAACAGGATAACAAATTATTGTTTTCAAAATGCATACACTCATGTAGCAGTTGGGATGTGGGGAAGTTACATCTATGTACATGTCCCACTTGACTTCCTGTCTGCAGTTATCTGTTGTAGCAGTGTCTACAGGTTTGAGAGTGAGGAAAGGGAAAGGGACAGCTACACTGGGAAGTGGATGTGTGGAGTGGAAAACACAGACAGGATATCCCCTTTCAGACTTTGAGGAAGGTCTGGTCCCACCACAAAGAGTTAGGGGTTTGCGGTATTCTGGAAGCCCTCTTATTAAATGGGGGAAGGGTACCATCTGTTCCTTTCCTGCTCGCCTTCCCCATTCCAAATCCACCCCTTCCTCACTGTAGTTAAATACCACCAACTGTGTATTTAAAGTAAAACACTGAAATGTGGATTTCTGAGGTCAGGTGTGGGATGTCCTGATGACGCTTCTGAAAAACCCAAAGCCAATCCCTGTCCTCCGAACTCACGGTTTATATTTAGAAGACAGTGTGGATCCTGTATTTTTAAAGTGCCGTAAACATGTTTGTGTGGTTATTTTTAGCTTTCACAGACTTTAGTGAATGTCCAAGTTGGCAAGTCAGACACAGTCAGTTGTCTGTTACCTCAGAGGCCAGCACCCTGAATGACTGATTGTCTCACAGGGTTTCTAGCCTGAGTAATGCAGATAAGTGTGTAAGTGATCAGTGTCAACTGCATGTGGTGTATCTACATATCTGTTATCCCATATCCTGTACATAGTCCTTTTAGCCTTTATGGATGGTATGACTTGGATAACAGTGTTTTTTGGAGTTCAAGATGAGTTGGTTTCTGCCAAATGGCACTGTTATTCCTCTGGCAGAAATAGTCATTTTCTCTCCCCATCCCCACAACCCTAATCTCCTAGTCCCCAAGCATTAAATTATGCATACACAAGTCCTTACAGTCGCTGTTATCTTTAGTCCACTGTATCTGCTTCCTGTGGGTCAAAGATTATGAGGCTTGGGTGCCATAGAGGGAGGTGGAAAGTTGGCCTCAGGTTAGGGCAGACACACCATAGAATGGGCAAGATAGCACTCCATGTGCTGAGAACAAAAAGGGGTAAATGGACAACAGCTTTTCTTGGAGGATGAGATTATTATCTGTATATTACATGGATGAAAAAGCATTCCCCCCCCCCCCCCAAAGAATCATGTTTTTCATGGAGGGGTCGGGAGGTCATTAGCAGCAGTACTTGAGCTAAGGCTTCCCTTTTCGCATCAGAGATCTTCTTGATGTCATATCGGCGGAGTAATTTTTGTATCAGGTTCAGCTTTGTACTCAGTTCTTCTCTTTGGATGAGGTTCTTCTTCCTTGCATCTTGAACTTAATGTGTTCTGTAGTCAGTGACTTTAGAATGCAAAATTTATCTCATTGGAAGTATGTTTTGTTTTGTTTTGTTTTGTTTTAAAGGAAACCTTTTATTGCCACATATCTTTTGTTCTAGAAGCTTTACACTGAGTTTTATGTTGAGAAGAAAATTACTGTACTTAGGCATTATTTTGGCTTATTGCATATAATTATGTAATTATGGAAATGTACTTATGGAAATTTGAAATTTCTTTTTGTAGCACTTCGGTGCTTTTCCTTTAGTTCCTAATGTGTAAGTGTTGTTTTTGAAATGTGACCCAGATTTCCATGTATCGTTGTTTTAATTTATTGTAAATTGTGACTGCTCAATAAGAAACTTAGAGGATAAGATGAGAATGTCTTTATATGTTTTGCCAGAAACTTAAAACACTATTTCTACCCTAGAATTCTTTTGGATTAGATAACTGAACAACAAATAGAGTTTAGAAATTTGTAGGTTTTATGAAAGATAAATTTTTTAAAAAATATATTTTATTGATTTTTTTTACAGAGAGGAAGGGAGAAGGATAGAAAGTTAGAAACATCAATCAGCTGCCTGCTGCACAGCTCCCACTGGGGATGTGCCCACCACCAAGGTACATGCCCTTGACTGGAATCGAACCTGGGACCTTTCAGTCCGCAGGACGATGCTCTATCCACTGAGCCAAACCAGTCAGGGCGATAAATTTTTATTTTAAAAAATCCAGATTGTTATTAGTGTTATGTGTGTGTTTTTTAAATCTCTATTTAAGCAAGCATTTTTTTCCCCCCCCAAAAAATAATAATAACAACAACAACCCATGTGACATGTTTTTTTGGGGCAAAGTAAGTTTGTGGAACATAGTAAATCAGGAAATAGGTTCATGTAATTGTTAGCATCTCAGACACATCAGCTTATAGTAGCACTACAGAATTTAAACATTAATTTTATTTTGTTTTATTGTCATTTAGAACTACAGTTCTTCAGGGATTAGTATTGCTTTTCCCTCAATTCAAATAAGTGGCCTTTAAAACTATACTGTTCAGATGATAGCTCTAGCCACACATGACAAAATTAAATTAAATTGGACAATTGATTCCAGCCACTTTTCAAGTTCTCTATAGCCACATGTGGCTAGTGGTTACTGTGATGATCAGCACAGCCACTTTCATCATCAAGAATGTTCTGTTGGACAGTACTGCTTTCAAACTGCAGTTAGAATTGGAATTTGCATCTGTGCTAGAAAATTGTGTGACTTTAATTTGAGATATGATATCGGTTTCCTATCACTTAAAACAACAATGTTTAAGTAAACTTCTCACACCTTGTTCTTTAGTTAAACATTTACGCTGATACCATAGTTCATAACACATGGCATTTGCCCTTATTCTCTCCAATGGTATTACGTTCTACCCTCAGAGACTGGAGTGGCCTTACACATACACACACACAAAACAATGTGGAATATCTTTCTGTCTCAGAATCTACATAGACATACAGAGAATATATCACTATGTATATATAAATAAATATGCTCACATAATGTTATATAACTAAAATATGTAGACATTCTCATAGTACTATAGGTACTGTCTGAAGTTGTAGGTTCCTAATATTAGCATACTAGAGGCCCGATCCCTGCAGGCCAGGCTGAGGGACCCCACCAGTGCACGAATTCATGCACCAGGCCTCTAGCATGCATATAAGATATTTGGTTAATCTCTTCCCGCCCTCCCCACTTCCCTCTGAGATTCATCTTTCCATGCCTGTGTGTTGAGCGTCTGCCCCCAGGTGGTCATTGCACATCATAGCTACCGGCTGGATGGTCGCTTAGGCTTTTATATATATATAGATCGGCATGATATCATATTGACTTGATCCTTAAGTTTCACTTTTTGTTGACGGAGCCTTGTGGAGTTGGAGATTTGGCAGGGTTTATGGCTGAATTCTTACAGCAGTAAGAAGCTCCACTGTTGGTTTGGTGTCTCATCCATTTATAGTATTAAATACTAAGTTAGTGAAGAACAGAGACCACATCATCAGGGTCACCAGGAGTCATTAAGTTGTTCATTTATTCAAATAACACACATGCCTTTTAAGCAGCCAAGTCCTTTTGCAGGCTCTACACTATACTCAGCACCAAAAATGGAATAAGACAGGGTATCTCGGGGAGGAAAGCAACTATATGAAGGATTGACTGACATACAGGAGGGGAATGCCTGGATGGAGGTGTGCACAAGGTGCTGTGGATACCTGAGCAGTCAGCGCTATCTGGCACAGCGGACAGGAGAGCCAGAAAAGATAGAAAATAAGGTATATAGCCAGTATTCCTCCACACCAGATTCCATTTAACTCCAAATGGAAGATTAGTTCATTACCAAGATCTCAGTATTTTGGAAATTTTGCAAACCATGGAGACCTACGGGAAAGAGGGATATTTTTTAAATACCATTCAAATGTGTGTTTTTTGCCCTAGCCGGTTTGGCTCAGTGGATAGTGTCGGCCTGCAGACTGAAGGGTCCCAGGTTTGATTCTGATCAAGGGAACATACCTCAGTTGCAGGCTCCTCCCCGTCTTGCAGGAGGCAACCAATCAATGTGTTTCTGTCACAGTGATATTTCTGTCTTTCCCTCTCTCTTCCACTCTCTCTAAAAACCAATGGAAAAATATCCTTGGGTGAGGATTTAAAAAAAAAAAAAAGTGTAGTTTTAATGACTGTAAGTAAGACTCCCTTGTGGAGATGTATCATAATTTATTTATTCAATCCTGGTTTGCCCAGGGCTAAGGGGTTTCTCATGATGGGGAACTCTCAGTGCTAAAATCAGGACACTGGGAAAACTGGGATGGTTGCACTGCCTACCTACTGTGAATGTTTAGATTGTGTCCATATTTACTGTAGTATAAACACTGAGCTGAGTATGTTGAAGCCTACATGTTTAGCTGCATTTTACATTATTTCCTTAGGTGGGATTCCTAGAAGAGGAATTAATGGCTCAATGACCCTGGGCCTGCATAAGAATGCTCTCAGTAATGCTCACAGCCCTTTATTGTACCTGTACTGTTTCCCTCTAGATGGGTGGGAGTCTGCCTGGACATTTATTCTACCTCTGCTTCCACAGGTTCTTAGGGAGATATACAGAAGATAGGGCCAGGCTCATACTTGTCTATCACTAGCAGTGGCTCCCAATCTCTTAACTGGCCAGGTTGCATGTGACTCTAACTCTCCTTTTCTCTAGGCCAGAGGCAAGCTGGCTCCGATTCCAAAAGATAGAGTGGACCCCCTGACTCCATTTTCCTCTGGCCACACCCTGATGTGAGCTCACTGACTCTTAACTGCACGTGGTAGGAAGGATAGGGTGATATCAGATGAAACACAAGGCAGGTGGTCTTTCTTCCCAGTACAGCCTCAGCTGTGCATCACCCGTAGGTCTCCGTTCCCAGTCACACAGGACAGTGCAAGCTGGGCTCCTGCCTCCCTGCAGCCTCGTCCTGGGCAGGGTGAACGCACTTAAAACCCTGGAATTAAGAGAGTGTCTCCATAGCCCTGGCAGTCGGTAATTCTGATGAGATAGGAACTAGTATTTACAAGTAAACGTATACGTGCCCCATAATGCTCTATTGAGAGCGACCTACTTTCCTATGGACTTTTAGTAACTACATTTCCCTGGTTGGGGGTCCAAGGTCTCAAACCACACTGTTCTTTGCAGAAAGAAGTATTAAGTATAGTCTGTTTCAACTGTTCTTACCGTGTGCCGTAGGAGTCCTGTGATCCCCTGAAACTGCGTACAATTTCAAAACCGTGCCTTTTTTCCAAGAAAAAGTTTCATTGCTTTTATCAGATTTTCAAAGCAGTTCTATGACCCAGAAAAGGTGTAAGAACTATGTACTCTGTGTATACTACATGCTAAGGAGTGTTTGTCATTACTTTTTTGTTTGGTTTCTGCAGGACTTAGGCGGACGGAGCTTTGGGGTGGGCATCAGTTTAGCAATGATTTCAACAAGTAAATTATATGCACTATTAAATCATCATTTAAAATTCCCACATGTTTTCCCCCAGCTGCGATGACATTTCTGTTGAATTGGATGTTTTGGTTAGGTTTGCTGTTAATGAAATCGTTTCAGGTGCAGCTAGTTTGTTTTTGTCCGGGCCATGTATGTAAACTCCTATTGAAAAGGTCTGTGAATCAGTTGTTAGCTTCCATCTAGGCATTGTTCTGCATTATTTTTGGTGTATTCTTTTGTTTATATTACTAAGCTAAAGTTAGCACAGATAACACTAGGCTAGAAAATGGTGACAATCGTTTGAAAACAGGAAATTTTAGGCTTGTGTGTGTGTTTGGAACAGATGATCATAATGATAGAGCCGGTGGAGTGGAAACTTCCACCGAGCCTGTTTTTTCCTTATTTTGCTCTATGAGAAAAGATGGTGCTTCCTGGAAAACAACTCAAGTGTTTGAAAGCAAATGGTTTTCTTTTGTCCCTGCTGCATGGTTAATTTGTTTTTCTTTATAGTATTTACCCTGATAGTATTATTATGGAAATTTAATATTTTTAATAGGTAATTCACAGAGTGCTTATTTTAGATATTTAAATAGCTACGTATGTTACCATTTACTGACATGCTTTGTAAAGAAAATTAAAATAGTACGTATAGTATAACCACCAGACTTTATGGGAAGAAGAGGAGAAATTTGTTCCTCTATTTTAAGTGTTCCCAACTTTCCTTTTTTTTTTTTAACCCTCAAAATTTCAAGTCTTTAAAAACAAAGTCGTTCTACTTTATTTGTCTAAGCTATTTCCTGACTGAGACTCCTTCCAGATGTATCCTGGAATTCTATATTTAAAAGAAAGGTTAAATTCATTCATTAGTTGCAGAGTAAGAAGAGAGGGTGCATTTCCATATGTATATGAACGTTTTTGTTTTGTGTACATCATTTCTAGATTTAAAAAAAAAAAAACACTTTCTTTTTTAGAGCATTTCTAGGCATGCGCTTTTGTTTTTGTGAATCCTCACTGGAGGATTTTTTCCCATTGATTTTTAGAGAGTGGAAGGGAGGGAAGGAAAGGGAGAGGGGCGGGGGGGGGTCAGTGTGAGCGTGAGCGGCACAGCGATTGGTTGCCTCCCACATGCACTCCAAAATCCGACCTGGGCTGGGATTAAACCTGCAACCTATGTACCTGAGCTTCACTGGGAATGGAACCAAATCCTTTCCCCTTGGTGCAGGGCCAATGCTCTAACCCCTGAGCCACATCCACCAAGTCTAGGTATATTAGTAAGCTTTTAAACATGTGATTTAAAAAAAAACAACAAAAAACAACAAGAGTAATAAATGGAAGTTCTTGAAAACTCAGACTATAAAATGTATATATATGTATATATAATAAAAATATGAAACATCTGACCTACCATTCCTGTTCCTGGAATTACCACAGTTAACATTCCTGGTATGTCTCCTTCCAAACGTGTCCTCTAAGCATAGTTTGTGTTTGTTGTGTGTATACAAAAACACAATCACTCAGACAGAGGAAATTATACACGCACAATTCCACAACATGCTTTTTTTCTTATTCAATAATTAGCTTGTGGGCATTTGTCATATATATAGTCTTGGTTTTTAAAGGTTTTGTATCAATTTGTTATTATTATATAGATGTCTCATACTTTATTTAAATTTAAGCTTACCCTGCTGATGGAATTTACATTAAAATCTATCTTACTAAAAATTAGCATTTTTCACCCTGACTGGTTTGGCTCAGTGGATAGAGTGTTGACCTGCGGACTGAAGGGTCCCAGGTTCGATTCCGGTCAAGGGCATGTACCTTGGTTGCAGGCACATCCCCAGTGGGAGGTGTGCAGGAGGCAGCTGATGGATGTTTCTCTCTCATCGATGTTTCTAGCTCTCTATCTCTCTCCCTTCCTCTCTGTGAAAAATCAATAAAATATATTTTTTTAAAAAATAGCATTTTCATCTAGCAGTCTAATTTTGTCTATTGATTGGATAGTTGTTCTCAGTCTTGGTGACACCTTAGAATTACCTATGGAGCATTTAAAACTACCTATGCCTGGGCCAAGGCTAAACCCCCGGACTAGGCTTATAGTGGATCTCAGGTGAGTCCCTTGGCATCTTGTCTTAAAAAGTTCTCCAGATATACAGTTAGGGTTGAAAATCACTGGACCACCCTGACCTCTCTTTGCCCACACAAATACTGGCTATTTCTTTAGTGATTAGCTCTTCCAGTAAAGATATAGGGGAGAGATTAAGGGGCCTTGGCAAGTTTTACACCAGGCATGAGCTCCATCAGTGACACCAGAGAGAACTCAGAAAACAAGTATAAAGAAACATAATATCTTCAACCCTAACATTCTTCAAATTTCTGAGATGACACATACATTTTGAATTCTACCAAAGAATTCACAGTAATGATCTTCTTTCCTGAAATATCAGTTGTGAAATACCATTGAAGAGATTTGAAAATAAGAAAGTCCCACTGTCCTTTTCCCCCCAGTTCTCTGGGATAATGTAGGGTTATTAAGATTACAGTGCTGATGTTTCATAATGGAAGGGCTGTTGGCTCAAGAATGTAGAAAATGCTGTTCTCCTTCAGATTATCAGCTCAAACTCTACTATATAGGGTTTGGCAACTGAAGACCTACGTGTAGTAGTCATCAGAGTTCTTTCTGAAGTGCGTAAGGGAATAGATTGCTAACAAGCTACCGGGAACCTGTGTGCTGAGAGCTCAGAGGAGTAGCAGCAGGTAGGTGCCTTAACTTGGAGGGGGGCAATTAAGGGGGGGATGCTTCAAAGACGAGTCCTTGGGCTAGGTCTTAAAGAGTGAGTAGGAGCTCATTGGATGAGAGAGAGGATGGGTTAGATTCAAAATAAAACAACAAAATATAAAGCCATGGAGAAAGGAAGAAACCATGTGGGTGTTTGCTGCAGTGGAGGTGAGAGATGGAGACGTGAGGCAGGTAAGTATGGTTCTGAGAACCTTGTATGCCATCCTGTGAAAGGAGTTTGAACTTTATCCTAATAACAACTCTAGACTTCATTTTCTTTTCCCGGAGATCCTTTCATGTAAGATCACTGGCTTTCCATGGCCATTCGGATGAACAGAAAACTTTAAAAGCATTCCACCCAGGCTTTGAGGGCTTCACACTGTGTGAAGCGCTGTCACAGATACAAAAAAAAATGTAAGGAACGGTCTCGACTTTCAAGGAACTTGAAGTCTAGTTGGGAAAATAATTCACAAGCGTTTGGAACTTTGGTAAATGTATTTAGTAAAAATAACAGATGGCTCCAAACTGTTCCGTAGCAATGCAAGAGGCATTTCAGGGCAGTAGCTGGTGGGTTGCCAGGAGCCCAGAGGGAAGGTGTGGCAAGGAAAAGAGAAGGTTTGGACAGAATATTGAAGACTGGATGAGGTTTCCAATAGTAGAAAGGAGTTTAAACATTCGCTAATGGGATAAATATTGTGGACAAAAACAGGGAGGGGGATATAAACCACATTGGGAAGAGCTGAAGGCAAGAGAAGATAAGGAATTAGATATGTGCTGAAAAGGACCTCTGATCTATTTTTTAAAATTCTATTTTAAGGAGCAATCTAATTCTGTCTATTGATTGGATGGTGGTTCTCAGTCTTGGTGGCACATTAGAATTACCTGTTCAGCATTTAAAACTACCTATGCCTGGGGTCAGGGCTTAAGCCCCCAGGTAAGGCCCCGGGCATCAATTTTTTTTTTTCCAAGTTCTCTAGATATTTGTTATGTTCAGTTAGGGTTGGGAATCACTGGACCACCCTGATCTCTTCTCTTTTGCCCACCCATATACTCGCTATTTTCTCAGTAATTAGCTCTAACAGTAAAGGTACAGGGAAGATATTAAGGGGCCTTGGCTAGCGATACACCAGGCATGTTCTCTATCAGTTATGCCACAGAGAACTCAGAAAACAAGTATGTAGCTGTTACAAGTTTTCTTTATGACTGAGCCCATTTGCCATTTAGGCAAGCTAGGCACATTTTGTGAATATGTTAATATTATTGCAGATAATGGCTTGAGACTAATGCAGATTGAATTTATTTGTTTGTTTGTTTGTTTGTTTGTTTGTTTGTTTTTACCATTAGGGAACCTCTGGGTAGGGAGGATAGGACTCCATCTGTACTTCCTTGTCGATATGTATGTACATATCTATTCTCTATAGGGTGTGTGATAAACCTATCTTAAGACCTCGATTCAGTGTGACAGGTCTATTTTCAAATTTAATATATACAATTTGCTTAAATGCAGAAAGTATGTATGTATGTATGTATTTCTTTATTTTAATATATTTTATTGGTTTTTCACAGAGAGGAAGGGAGAGGGATAGAGAGCCAGAAACATCGATGAGAGAAACATCGATCAGCTGCCTCCTGCACACTCCCCACTCGGGATGTGCCCGCAACCAAGGTACATGCCCTCGACCGGAATTGAACCTGGGACCTTTGAGTCCACAGGCTGACGCTCTATTCACTGAGCCCAACCGGTTAGGGCAATGCAGAAAGTATTTAAAAGAAATGTTTTTTAATGAAGTTTAAAAATAGCCTTCATATCTGTAGAGGTTTTTTATTATTATTATTAACTTATGGTTTGTACCCCTCTGCCTTGCCTGACAATTCTTGTCAGCTCAGTTGCAAACCGGCTGGGCTGGTGGCAGCGTGTCAGTACCCCACAAAGCCTGGCTAGTGTGAGAGCTCTACCCTCGCCTCTTTGGTTGGCGTGCTCAGCAGACTGAGTAGCTACTGGGGGCTAGGCAAGGGGGAAAAGGAAGATGAAAGGTGAAGAGACACGGATCCAGTCCTCTTTTTAGGGGTGTCAAACTCCGTAAACTAGGAACAAGGCAGAAATGAAGGAGAGCTTGGAGGGGTCCGCCCAGGAACGGTGCCCCGAGGAGGTTGAGCTGAATCCAGGGGCTGGATTATGTGCCGAGGGGGAGCAGGTGTCAGGGCCAGAGGCAAAAAAGAAGCTGAGTGTTAGGGGAACTGCAGGCCTTTCCCATGTGGGTGGAAGACAGAGAGGCAAGAAGTGAGGTTGGAAGAGGTAGGGAAGACTTAGGGCCCCTGTGACCTGCCCAAGAGCTAGGTTTTACCCTACAGACACTAGTACCCGCTGAGCTTAGGGAATGTGTAAGTTGCAGTGCATATACTCCAAACATTATAGATATTTATTTAGTGTGGCAGCCTGATCTAGGTATATTTTCACTGGGATCCGTGGACTATGCGTGCTCTTCTCTTTTGATGTTAATGCCGTAGCCAACGTCAATCCTGAAGTCCTGAGATGAGGCACTGGTGTCAGAGTATGGTGCTTTTAAAATGCACTCTAGCTGATGAGGGCTTACTTAAAATCGCAGTGACTATTACATATAGAAAATGACCGCAAACATTTTTGCACAGTTCCTCTCAAGAGTGACACATAAGTAATGGGAGTCCAGTAGTTACAAAGATTTTTTTTTTTCCACATGAATTTTGTGGAAAATTGCACTGAGGGCTTGATTTTGAAAGTTTCTAGAAAACGTGTCCCCTTTTGTCCGTTACTGCTCTGCAGCCCTGGTGAGGCAATGTACAGTTTCCTCTGGGGCTACCAAGGCAGCAAGGATAAAAATAGGGCAAACTGTAAGAATCCCAGATATTTTCGGATAACAAAGACCGATTTATGTGGACCCATTTTGTGCTCTGACAAAACATAGAGAAGCTTTTGTGCTGTGATTAGCAAGGGTGCTGATGTCAGTCCTCTCATCCAGCATCCAGCTTTATTCTGTGGCTAAATTGTGCTTTGTACCGTAATCCAGAGAACCTTTGTATCTGCCTTATTAAAGTGTGTAGTTTATGTAATTGCTTTTGTTTCCCAGTTTAATCTGTGCCAGATTCAATGAGAGTGACTCATTTTGTGACCGAGACAAACATTCCCATTTGGACCATGTTAAAAATAAATAAATAAGTGGCAGGTGCTTCTTGGCTAAATTCTGTGTTTTAATGCTGTAATTTCCTGCTGTAAAGAGTTCCTCTCTTATATAATGTCTACTCAGGCGTCTGTAATCACTAGCCCAATCTGTCTGGTGCACCTCGATTCATTGCTACTCATTTCTTGGCAGTTTGTTTTCGTTTCCAGGGGCCTTATATATTTTAAGGATATCTTTTCAACAGATAGGCAATGAAATGAATGGGAAGCGACAGTTAACCAGAAGACAAAAGAGTGACACATAAGCCATAGCAAAAGGACACATTCCCTTCTTTTCTCTTTTTGTCTTTTTCCAAGGTTGCAGGTTGGATTCCCAGGTTGGATTCCTGGTTGGGGCACATGCCTGCATTGTGGGTTCCATCCCCAGTCAGGGTGCGTGCAGGAGGCAACTGATCAATGTTTCGCTCTCATATCTCTCTCTCTCTCTCTCTCTCTCTCTCTCTCTCTCTCTCCTCTCTTTCTAAAATCAATTTTAAAATATATCCTCAGGCGAGGATATGAAAAATACAGCTCTTATCCATGTAGTCTGAACAGCAGCCTAGCCAAAGGGAAGACACAGTCCACTTATTTGTTTACTTTATTTGCTTACTTTCCAGGTAAAAAACCAGAAACATTTCTTTTTTTTTTTAATATATTTTATTGATTTTTTACAGAGAGGAAGAAAGAGGGACAGAGAGCTAGAAACATGGATGAGAGAGAAACATCCATCAGCTGCCTCCTGCACACTCCCCACTGGGGATGCGCCCGCAACCGAGGTACATGCCCTTGACCGGAATCGAACCTGGGACCCTTTGGTCCACAGGCCGACGCTCTATCCACTAAGCCACACCGGTCAGGGCCAGAAACATTTCTACACCCATTTTTATCCTCCCTACTTCTTACCTGAGCCCCCCCCCCCCACACACACACACAGACACACACAGACAGAGAGAGACCTATCGCCTAAAATATGAAGTGTTTTGAAGAAGCACCTTTGTGTGTACTCTTTATGGCATGATGTTAACACATAAAAAATTGCTGCTTTAAAAAAATTGTAAGATATACATAGCAAAATTTACAATTTTAACCATTTTTAAGTGCATTAAGTACATTCACATTGATGTGCAGCCATTGCTACCATCCATCTTCAGAACGTCTTCATCATCCCAAACTGAAACTCTACCCATTAAGCACTAACTCTTCCTCCTCCTCTCCCCACAACCCCTGGCTTTCTGTCTTTATGAATTTGGTTACTATAGGTACCTCATATAAGTGGAACCTTACAATTTTTGTCCTTTTGTGACTGATTTATTTCACTTACCATAACATCTCAAGGTTCATCCATGTTATCATGTTATCTAGCTTGTGCCACAATTTTCTTCCCTTTTAAGGCTGAAAAATATTCATATATATATATATATATATATATATATATATATATATATATATATTTGTATTTATTTCATCAGTAGACACTTGGGTTGCTTCCAGTGTTTGACTGTTGTGAATAATGCTGCTATGAATATAGGTGTACAAATACCTGTTTGAGACTTTGATTGCAATTCATTTGGTTATAGATCTATAACTGGAATTTTTTGAGGACCTGCCATACTGTTTTTTACAGCAGTTAGGCTGTTTTATATTTCTACCAGGAATACAAAACATTTCTGCTTTTTCGATAGTAGTTATTCTAATATGTATGAAGTGGTATCTCTTTATGGTTTTGATTTGCATTTCTCTAATGATAGTGATATTGAACATCTTTTCATGTATTGGCCAATTGTGTGTCTTCTTTGAGAGTCTGTTGAAACACTTTGCCCGTTTTTTAATTGGGTGGCTTATTTTTATTGTTAATGAGTTATAGGTGTTCTTTATGTATTCCGGACATTAATCTCTTATCAGATATATGATTTGAAAATATGTTCTCTGGTTCTTTGAGTTGCCTTTTTACTCTGTTGATCATATCCTTCAACATGTAAAACTTATAAATTTTGAAGTAGATCAGTTTACTCTTATTTTTTCTTCTGTTTCCTGTGCTCACAGTGTCATATCCAAGAAGTTATTGCCAAATCTAATGTCATGAAGCTTTTGCCATGTTTTATAGCTTTAGCTTTTACATTTAAGTCTTTGATCCATTTTGAGTTAATTTTTATATGATGTAAGACAAGACTCTAAGCCCAATATTTTGCATGTGGATATCTGTTTTTCTAGCATCATTTGTTGAAGCCACTTCTTTTTTAGTTAGTAATACCTAAATCTTCCTTGTTTTGTTGACTTGATATCACATATTGGTGTGATATCTTTTAATATCAATCAATATCTTCTCATATTCTATTAGGAGCCCTAATAGAAAGTAATAAACATGTATGGATACACATTATTAAGTTAATTTGGGCATCAGTAAACTCCACTGGAGTGGTAGATAAGTCTATGGAAACAGAGAAAACATTGTATGTGACTTTCTCTAGACAATGCCTTTGTAAAATTGATTTGATAAATGCGCATCTTCTTAAAAACTTTCTCAAGTTAACACGAGGTGTATATTTTGTTTTGTTTCTAGGCGTGGAAGAGGAGATGGTTTGTGTTACGCAGTGGCCGTTTGACTGGAGATCCAGACGTCTTGGAATATTACAAAAATGATCATGCCAAGAAGCCTATCCGCATTATTGATTTAAATTTATGTCAGCAAGTTGATGCTGGGTTGACATTTAACAAAAAAGAGTTTGAAAACAGCTACATTTTTGATATCAACACCATTGACCGGATTTTCTACTTGGTAGCAGACAGCGAGGAAGAGATGAATAAGTGGGTTCGCTGTATTTGCGACATCTGTGGGTTTAATCCTACAGAAGAAGGTAAGTTCAAGATTCTCCTATTCAACCTCTTTCCTTTATTATTGCATTTTTAGAACGGTTATGAAATTATTTGTTATTTCAGTTACACGATATAATATTTGGGATTTTTTTATAATAGTAATAACGTTTGGAAAAAGCAACTGAACCCTTTCATCAGACTGGGCTGCAACTTTTTATAGGTTTTAGAAAGAGAAATTTAACCATTGTGGGGCAGTGTCTAAATAATTGTCCTGAAGAAGAAGGTGACAAGAAGACATACTATTTCAGACCCTTTCTTGAGTTCCTGTATGAATATTACTTTGAACTTATAACATTCCTATATGAATATTACTTTGAACTTATAACATTGCTGATATTTTTGACCAGTTAAAAGCAGCATTTTCATGTGGCTCAATGTAATTCTTTAGTTATTTTTAAAACTATGTTGCCACGGCAGGTGTCAATAACTATGAAAAGCAAATGATAATTAATCACAAAACATGATGAAAAAGTACAATGAGTTTACTTACCACAGAGGTAAGAGGGGGCTTAAGATTCAGAAAAGAGGTAGTGAAGAAAGCTCAGAGGAAAACACAGGACTTTTGGAGGAAGTAGTATTTCTACGTAAGTGAAGGGAGGGGTGCAGAACCCTCCAGTCTTAGGAGCTAGAAAGAGGAGGAATGGAATTCTCCTTGACTCCAAAAGGCCAGGGGAGAGTTGCATGAGGAGCTGAGGTTTGGGGTGCTTGTCCTCGGAAGAGGCCTCAGGAAGAGTTTTACAAGTGGAATTCCTCTCCAGGTGCGTGTATATGGCTGTCCTGACCACGTATCCCCTGTCCACTTCTCTTCCTTGTTAAACAAACACTAAGAACCTATGTAAGGTTTGCAGAGCCGAGAATCAGGAATAATGTCTTTAATCCTATTGTCTTCACATGTATACTCAAGTTCAGAAGTGTGCATTTCCAAATATCTATATTTAGGAGTGCTGGAGATTCATTGAGGGGTGGAAAAATTCTATTAACAATCAACATCAAGTTTGGGGTTTCATTGAAACAGTAATCATCTCTAATTAGCTTAGGTCAGCATGCTGTTTCCTCTCTGGCCAGTAAGCAGGCCAAGAGAAGGGCCTTCCGGGGCTGGAATTGGCCCAGCGGGGTTGGGGAAACCCCTTGGTCAGGATTGCAGAATGCCCAAGGGAGCAGTGCAGAGAGAGGGAAGGAGGCATCCCGTTTAGACAGGAGGCGGCTCATGAACGAGAGCTCTTCACCAGAGCTCTGATTAAAAGCCTCAAGACAGGGCTTCATGTGGGGAGTTAAGGCTTCAGTTGTTTTTGTGAAGTTACTAAATATGTTCACATTTTAAGTAGGCCAGGGGTATTAGTTCTAACTCGAGTTAAACTCCTTTCCTGTCTTGTTTGCATATACAGTCTATATTTGAGTGCAGTGGAGGATGTTAAAGTTAAAGGCACAAATGAGATAGCTTTTTATTTAATGGTTACTTAACAACCACTCTGTAATGACAATTACTGGATTTGGATACCACATTAGTTTTGTCATGTGATGGACTTTTAGTTAAAATAATTTAAGTCATTGTATAATCTTCTTGCCGATGTTCTTTTTGCCTGCTGCCTTCCAATTTAGAATTTATTGGGGGGACATAAAGGCAGACTTCTATCCCCATTGGTTGCCTTATTTTTTTTAATAGATTTGACTGATCTGAAAGACTGAGGAGGTGTTCTTCCATCTCTCTTTGTTTTCTTTGTAATTCTCCTAAATATATTTAACAAAAGAAATGAGATGCCCCTCTTAGAGGAGCTACATTTTTCAGTTAAGGACTATGAGTGTCTAACTTTTGGAAGCTCATTTAGGGGTAAGTAGTGTTGAGAACCCCCCCAAATAAGAATTTCTAATGCTCACCTTGGCTGGTGTGGCTCAGTTGGTTGGGTATCATCCTGTGCACCTAAAGGTTGCTGGTTCAATTCCCGGTCAGGGCACGGCCCTGGGAGGCAACCAATCGATCTGACTCTCTCACATTGTTTCTGTATCTCCTCCCTTCCACTCTCTCTAAAAATCAATGGAAAAATATCCTCGGGTGAGCATTAGCAACAACAACAAAAGAAATGTCTGACTCTATGATGTTGAAGACATGAGTTTCTTGGAAGAAATCAGTAAAAGAGGAACAGTTCTTCATTGTGTAGTATCAAGGAGCCACAAAAATATTTCACGCTATAAGGTTTTAAAATCAACCACTGAATTTCCTTATTCCTTTGGAGTAGCTGACTTTGCTAGGTTCTAAAACCTAGGTTTTAAAAACATCTACACACTTAAAGATTTGTATCAAAATAAACCTCCAAGAACTGCTATTATTCTTTATGCTCACATTCATACAGTTTAATATGATCAGGTAAATATCAATGCCATTACTACTTGCTTTATATTCTCTTGCTTCCAAATAGATGCACCCCCCCCCCATCACTAAGTAGGTGTTTTTGTTTTTACCTACATCTGTCTCCTTGAGAGTTGAAGATGCCTCCACTCATGCCTTAAAACTGATAACACAAAATGATATTTAATTATACTAGTTTCAGGCTAGACATGGGAAGAAATAGACTCTGCTTAGATATTGTAGTCTGAGAAAATAACTATCCCCAGTCCCTAGGAGAATAACTAATTTTCTCCTGAAAACAAAAGGAAAGGGGAAAACTCTGACCTGTGTTTTGATTCCAGGAACCTCTCAAAATATCGTTACCATGTTATTTCCGCTGCCCCAGGTGACCACTGCTATTATTGAATACTCAGAATGCTGGCATGCTGAATCTGTTTTTGAATTCTAAGCTGGTTGAACTGTGTGTGGTTCCTATGAGTGGCTTTTATTTAGTAGATTTGAGGATAGAAACTAATTTCTTTTGTTTTTCTTGGAAATGGGCAGATTTATTTTTGTTTCTACACCGACTTGGAAGCTGGTAAATATGCTGAACAAGTGCCGGGAAACACAGCCTAAGGGTTGTATGCAGCTAACTAACTTGGCGCAAAGGCTCCTGCTCTAATTTTAGGATGCACCATAAGAAAGTTGCCTCTTATCAGTTGAGATACTTTGCCCAAAATGCCCAGATAATAGTGGCTTAAAAAAAAAAAATAGTGTGATTCTCGGTTTGATTTTCTTCTTTTTGGGAAAGTAGGTTAGTGATTGTCTGACTACAGTGTTGTACACCTGAAAGTAATAACAGAAAATATGTAAAAAAAAATAATAATAATGAAAGTAGGTTAAACTAACACATAAGACTACACATATGCTTCCTCTCCCGATTCTTAATTAGGAAACTTTTAAATTTCTTTTTATTCACTTTGTATTTGGGTATCACTTACTACTATGAAAAGCACAGAACTTAAGTGTACAGTTCAATATAGTTTTATATATGCATCTATATCTATACATAGAAATCTGTGTAATTGGCAAACTCAGATCAAGAAATGGAAATTTCTAGTCCCCAAAGGTTTTCTCATGCTTCTTCCTAATAACCACCCCCCCCCCCAAAAAAAAAAAAGAAGCCCAAGGATAACCATTGTTTTGCATTTATAACCATAGATTAGTTTTGCCTAGAGTTGAAGTTCATATAAATAAAACCTTTGAGTCTGGCTTGTTTTTCCCAATCTTAAGTCTGTGGGATTCATCCCCGTGGCATGTAGCAGTTCTTCATCCTATGTAGCATTGCACTGTGCGGCTGTATAACAAACTTTTGACCAATTTGAATGTTGATAGACATTTGGGTTGTTTATAGCTTTTAGTTAATATAAGTAAAGTTGTTGTGAACATTCTTACACATGTCTTTTGATGGACATGATACTTAGTTTTTGGGGTACGTACCCATGAGTGGAATTGCTACATCATAGGAGATATATATATACACATTTAGTGTTAGAAGATTTAGTAGCTTTAGTTTTCCAAAATTATTGTATTAATTGCTTTTCTACCAGCAGTGTAGGAGACTTTCAGTTAGTCTGCATTCTAACAACGCTTGGTATTGTCAGTCATTAATTTTAGCCATTCTAGGGAATGTGTAGTGGTCTCTCACAGTAGTTTTAATTTGCATTTTCCTGGGGACCAAGTCAACCAGAGAATTTATTTTGTTTTATTATACATTTTCAAACTACTGCCCCTGAGATCTTGATTCATTGAGTCTCCTGAGATGGAGCCCAGGCACCTAGATTTCTAAAATACCCCACAAGTGATTCTGATGTCATGACACCTCTGGGATAAGAATTAGGCATTTATCACCACTTCCTAAAGGTTTAGTTTCAATGTCTCCAAGGAAGTTTTCACAGTCTGTGAAGGAGATGGTCATGACAAATAAGATAAAAAAAATTTCTACTTCAAACACGTTAAATAGATTGGGCTTTGATTAGAGGTCTTCAATATTTGACTAAATAAACTGAGGAAACTGCAGGTTGCTTCACTGGAAATTGCAACTACTGCTGTTTCTTGTTTGTATCCATTTGTGAAATTTACATTTATAAAATATTCTTTCATAAAAAAATGGTCTGTTCAGAAGTGAGAAGATTATTTTAGCATTAATAATAATGCATACTCTTTGTGGGCTCTTATTTGCTAAGTTATGTAGACATAGATCTATTCAAAGTGCTTCTCTTTACAGGAAAAAAAAATTTCAACAGACCAGATAAGTCAGTAATCAATAGAAACCGAGTAACCTTGACCTATTTACCTTTAATTATGAGCATCAAGATAACACTTTTGCAATAGAAACCCATAGCATATTCAATTAGCAAATGTCACCCATCTTCAGAGAAAAGGATCTCCTCTGGTCCAACAGGGACATGAGCAACACCACAGTTTTATTTTTTTAATTTTTTTTTATTATTATTATTAGTTAAGGTATTACAAATGTGTCCTCATCCCCCAACACCACAGTTTTATTACCACATGCTCAGATACAGCATGTTAGTGTCACAAAATCCACGGACCTATGGCATCAACTTTGAAATATTCTCATTACCAGTAAGAAAGAGTAGAATTGCTTCCCTGGGTTTCAGCTCTTGAGCCATTTGATTAGAAAAACATGTACATTCTTTTGAATATTTAGAGGCATTATCAGGACAACCCAACTTCTGTGATGTCAGTAGGGTTTCAAATAGGATAAAACTGTGCGTTAAGCTAGGGACAGTTGCAGACCAATTTCTTATTTGCGGTTCTCCTCACATACCAATCTAATTCTCTCCACTGAAAGCTGGTGGAGACTTTCCTTAGCGGTGTTCATTCATTTTCCAAGTGAAATTCTATTAGGAGTTTGCTCCAACAGCTTATTGGCCCTTTAATGAATGCTGATTATACTCTTCATGCCTTCTAAATTAAGAAATAACTCAGAAAATAATTTTACACACATAAGCAAACCCGAAACTGATATTTGGTTCTCAGAAACTTGATCCCAACATTACTTGGAAAGAGCAGTAAGTTAGAAACCTAGGTGAGGCAAAAAGCAACAAACATGGTCCATTCAACTACTTGTAGAGTCGAATGGGGGCAAATGACATGTTTTTATAAAACAGAAGTTTCTTTTTTAGGTCAGTTGATTAACTTTGGCCAGAAATTTTATTTATAGAATATTAAGACAATGCAGTGCTTACATTAAAATATGAAGAGCTGAGTAAATGGTCAGATTGACATGAGTAAAACAATCCTGAAGACGAAACTTGGAAAATAGTGCATTTTCTGAGCCAAAGTGATAGGGCAGTGTCCCTTTCCTTTTAAAGAACGTTGCTCATCATGTCGTGTGGGAGGGTTGGGCTTGCTTTTTGTGGCTGTTGGAAGGTCTTTTCTTTCATGAGCTTGCTAATGAACATAATGGAAGTTTCTTTCTAGTTCCTGGCCCTTAGTTAAGTGCTTAATAAATTACTTCTTTACTTGCTGACACCTTTTGCATGAAAATCCTACAGAAATCCAATAAATGGCAAATGAGATGATGAGTTGAGGGAAGGGGGGATGCCTTAAAGAAAAGCTCTTTCCCTGAACGTGAATCCCCCAGGTAGAACTAGTTCTCCCTAGTCGGCTGAGAAGTAGAAAGATGAGCAGCAGAATAAAGATGAGGCCAAGAGCTGACCCTGGTACCCACAGCACCATGGACCTGTAGGCGCCACGTAATAACATGGCCACCTGGGAAGGTTGGCTTGGCGTAAGAAGCACTTTATCATCATGGAAAAAATCTGCCTTTTGTGCTAAAGATGGTAGAATATGGTAGATCATCTTCCTTTCCAGGAGCCTCAAAGCTAAAGACTGTTCAAGGCAAGGTTAACCATGGCTCTTTTACAGCCTCTGGAAGACAGATCCCTGCTCTTCAGATCTCTTTAATATGAAACAGTTATCTTCTGTATAAATGTTGTCATTTAGGTGGTCGTATTTGTTTTAACTGACAGGATCATGCCCGTGGTCGGCAAACTGTGGCTCGCGAGCCTCATGCGGCTCTTGGCCCCTTGAGTGTGGCTCTTCCTAAGCCTTAGGAGTACCCTAATTAAGTTAATAACAGTGTACCTACCTATATAGTTTAAGTTTAAAAAATTTGGCTGTCAAAAGAAATTTCAATCGTTGTACTGTTGATATTTGGCTCTGTTGACTAATGAGTTTGCTGACCACTGGTTTAGCCTATTTCCATGTATTTAAACAACTTACCTCCAAACTTTCAAGTGGCTTTGCTCTAGAAAAAAATTCTTAACATGGGATAGAGAATGACAGCCCTACTTTGGTGTCGCAGATCCTGTGAAGCCCCCTGGCAGCTCCTTACAAGTGGATTTACCGT
The DNA here is from genome assembly GCF_964212035.1 of Myotis nattereri. Classification (NCBI taxonomy): domain Eukaryota; kingdom Metazoa; phylum Chordata; class Mammalia; order Chiroptera; family Vespertilionidae; genus Myotis; species Myotis nattereri. Next base: position 59,469,607 of record NC_138080.1, on the reverse strand, counting down.
CGGCTGTCATTACAACACCACCGTCCGCCCAGGTGAACCCGTCCTCTGGTGCCCAGCCTCCTCCATATCAGCTCATTAACCTGCCACCGCATATGGAGACTCTTGGCATCCAGGAGGATCCTCAAGACTACCTCTTGCTAATCAACTGTCAAAGCAAGACGCTTGAACCCACCAGGTAAACCACATATGCCTGCCTCTGTGTGTGTGTGTGTGTGTGTGTGTGTGTGTGTGTGTGTGTGTGTGTATGAGCGTGCACACTCATTTAGGAATCTTACCTGTAAACTTTTTTAAGGTTTAAAAGAAACCATCCATATAGGTTTCTATTTTATGCATATATTTCAAGTTTATATTCCTCCACGAATGATCTCTGTTATTCATGAGGTTTTGTTGAAGAAACACGTTCTCTAGCATCTTTGGCAAGGAACACTTACACCGGAAGCTCTTTGGGAAACCTGTCTCCCGTTTCACAGTCTTTGTTACAGACTCACAGTATTACTTGCTTAACAGATTTCACTGATTTAAAATGGTGATCTTGCTCCATTTCTTATGTGATTATAAACCAGCCAAGGGTCATCTTTTGTTTCTGAAGAAGGAGAGGAATACCTACTACTAGAAGATTTTGAAAGCAAAACGATTCCATTGCAGTGAGTGTGTTGTGGTTGCTTTGGATCTGTGTGAGAAATCATACAGGTAAAATCCCAATATAGCAAAACCTACGGAAAACACTAATTGAGCTTTAGTGAAATTGGATGAAATCAAATATATTGCTAAAAGCTATGAAAGGTGGATTTTCCTACCTAGCAGTGAAGTGGAGCTTACCCAAGCCTTCACTTTACAAATTTTAAGTAGAAAGAAGTATGTGGATTTCGGTGCTTGACCAGAGGTATCATAAAGACCTTCCCAAATCCTGCTTTTCCCGTCATCTCCATCCCTGCTCCAAGACCCCTCTCTTCTGAGCTGTAAGATATTTTAATTTGGTATTGAGTAATTGGAAGGCTTGAGGTCATGGTAAGTGTTGGAGCTGAAAAATAATGATCAGGAGGCCTGTCAGTGCCATTAACAGCTGTGACAATTAATGATACTGGGTATATTTATTATCTGAATTTGTAGTATAAATGTGGACATAAATTGCATAGTAGATGTGAAAGATTTTTAAACAGGGTTATTGGATACTAAGCATTATTGTTTATAACAAAAAGATTTTTTTTTTTCATGTAGACAGTGACTGGGCTAGAAATACACAAAGCACTTGTTTAAAAAAATTTATATAGAATCTTTAAGATCCACAAATTCATTTCTGTGACCTATTCCCTGAGATAATGGAATCAAACACTCACAAGATGCATTTCTATATATTTGTTGTAATGGGATTTTACCTGTAAGAGAAAATAAAATAATTTGTAAATCAACACTAGTTAATAATACCAAATTCTAACTTGATTTTTGCTTGTTTGCCGTGAGTGTTTAAAATTACACACTTGCAACTTTGTTACCAATGCTACTAACTAAGATTTTATTTTACGGAGAGTCACAATTATTTTTCAGTATCAACTTTTTAAAAAGCCAACGGTTAAGTGACAGTTTTCAGTACATTTTCTTTTTATATAAAATCTTTCATTGATCTCACTGTTATCACAGCTTTCCTGTTGTGATCAAAATTATGCTCAAATATATTTTGCATCGACTTTTTTTGCAAAAATGACAGTTAACAAATATTTATGTGCCCACCATTTTGTTAAATGCTCTGAAGGTACAAACTAATTACATACGTTACAGCCCCCTCAGGTACAGTCACCTTCACAGTTTACAAGTAAACCTGTGAAAAAGTCAAAACATGTAAATATTTTAAGCATTTATAGATGGAGGCAAGATAGGAGAATTGCAAATCCTTGTTCAGACTGCAAGTCTCAGTCAGACATATGTAGGAAACATTTCCCCAAATTCCACGGCTGGATTAAATGCCACTGTGGGTCTTTATAGCATCCTGGTTGTACCTTCATATCTCTGTTTTATCATAGAATTGGAAATAGATTGATATTTTTATTCACTCTCCCCTAAACTATAAGCTAGTCAAAGGTAGGAAGTTTATTGCTCATTGTGCTTCTGGCATCTTATAACTCACATGTTTGAATTCACTGACAGAGCACATTTTTAGAAAATGTGTAAATATGTTGGAAATTCCTTCCCAGGGAGGAGTAGAATTTGAGCCACACCTGGTTGGTAAGAGAAAGGGAGGCTATCATTAGTAATTTGCATAAAAATGCTTGAGGGATAGGAGAGGTGAAAATGAGAGTGCTGGGTTGAAGATGAGGAGGAGAGCCTGCTGGAGTAAAGGCTTTGGTTTGCGGAATAGTAGGACATAAAATAGGACATAAAAGGTGGAGCCAGGTTATTAGTAAGCCTCAATGCTAAGGGGAGTAGTTTGTGGGCTTTTTGTAGTTCCCACACCCATAGAGATCTTAAACAGGATTTTCTCTAAGTGTATAAGTGATATGAAAACCATGTTTTAAAAAAATATATTTTTAATCCTCACCTGAGGTTATTTTTCCATTGACTTTTAGAGAGAGTGGAAGAAAGAGGAAAGAGAGTAATATTGCAATGTGAGAGAAACACATCGATTGGTTGCCTCCTGCACGCGCTCCGACCAGGGCCCACGCCGGGGAGGAGCCTGCAGTCGAGGTACATGCCCTTGACCAGAATCAAACCCGGGCCCCATCAGTCTACAGGCCAGTGCTCTTTCCAAACTGTCTAGGGCTGAAAATATTGATCTTACCACAGCATAGCAGTATGATCCCATGCATAGATTGGAAGAAAAAGAATCTAGGGTACAGAAGTTTACTTAGGAGGGTTCAGAAGTATAGAACTTAGCAGAGACCTGAACTTGGTTGGTGACAGTAAAAATAGGGCAAGGGATTGACACTTGGTTAGGAAGAAAGACTTCGTAACTGAGTGATGGTGGTGATCAAAGAGAATGAATCAAAGCTGATTGGGTTTTGAGCCTAGAGAACCTGAATGAGGACATTTCTTTTAACGGTAAATCGGAAAGGGCAGTCAAAGTTGTGTTTTGTTTGATACACATAAGCTACTGGAATAACCAAGTAGAAATATGAACAGTTGGAAAATACGGGACTCATAGATGGAAGTTGTCAGCATTCGCTGGAAGGTGACGGTAGGAGATAGGAGGACTTTTTAATGGTGGGTGTGCTCACGAATGAGAGGATTGAATTTTGTTGGCCATTCCTAGGCAGAGAGACAGGAAGAAGGAACCTGTCAATGAACAAGGGGATGATCAGTGAGGGACAAGGAAAATTAGGATATCACAACATGGGTTCTTTATAGCAGCAGAGGAGAATGCCAAAACATAAAGAGTACGTAGAGCCAGGTGTTACTAAAATGTCAAGGAAGAAAAGCCCTTAAAAATCTCTGACAAGTTCATTTTTAAAATTAGTAAGTTTAAGTTCCTACAGGACTTCAGACAGCATGCATAGGTAGCTTAGGGATCCTAACATTACGGAGTGGGCTGGTATCCAGATCGTAGCTTCATTTTGCCTTCTACCCACGTTTTGTGATACGGCAAAATGCAGAGACTGAAAATGTACCCAAAGCATAAAATATACTCTAATGAGATTCCTCAAGATTAATTAGTTTGGAACTGGCTCACTCTGTGACTTGTGTTTTGATCCTCTTTACAGTATTGGCTAAATGCTTGTTAAAGAAAATTAGTAGAAAGGAAGATATACCAAGCCTTTCAAGTTGCCCCCTCCACCCCCACCCCCCACCCCCCATAGATCACACTGAATTTATTCAATGCCAGGTAATCATTAGACTTCCAGTGGTACAGAACAATAGATAAGCCACAGGTGGGCTAAAGAGAAATGGGATCACCTTGATAAGTTGTGTTGGCACCACGTTTTTGCATGCTCTTCAGAGGAAATGCTTTTTTTCCTTGTGTCTGTGCCTTAATCATTTACCTTTCTAATTCCAGTACTTCAGGGATTGTGGTTTTATGTGTGGATTTAATAGGTGGAGTTAGGGGTGTGGGCAGGTCCAGGACAGAAATTAGGAAGAATGCCTTTGGTGGTTTTGTGGTGGCGGTTTTGTTGTCTGGTGTATAATCATAAAAATGAGCAGCATTTGTGCTTTCAATCTCATGGATCACACCAAAAAAAAAAAAATCTCATGAAAAAAGCCATGAATTTTGATTGCTAAGCTGTTAATATATTTATTAAAAAGCAGTCTTATGTCCTCACCCTGTTTTATTTTCTGTCATTAACAATTTTTATTTAGAACACATGCTGATTCGGCAAAATCCACCTCTTCTGAAACAGACTGCAATGATAATGTCCCTGCTCATAAAAACCCTGCTTCCTCCCAGAGCAAACACGGGGTGAACGGCTTCTTCCAGCAGCCAATCATGTATGACTCCCCGCCGCCTCGCGCCGTGTCTGTTTCTGTGGACTCCAGCCTCTACAACCTGCCCAGGAGTTACTCCCACGACGTTCTACCAAAGGCGTCTCCATCGAGTACCGAGGCCGATGGAGAACTCTACGTGTTTAATACCCCCTCTGGGACTTCGAGTATAGAGACTCAAATGAGGCACGTGTCTATTAGCTATGACATTCCTCCAACACCTGGTAATACTTACCAGATTCCACGAACATTTCCGGAAGGAACCTTGGGACAGACGTCAAAGCTAGACACTATTCCAGATATCCCTCCCCCCCGGCCACCGAAACCACACCCGGCTCACGACCGATCTCCTGTGGAAACGGGCAGCATCACACGCACGGCCTCGGACACCGACAGTAGCTACTGTGTTCCCACCGCAGGGATGCCGCCCTCGCGCAGTAACACCATCTCCACCGTGGATTTGAACAAACTGCGGAAAGGTCAGTGCTCCTTGGCTTCTACTCTATTAGAGGTTCATGATGGAAAACATGTTGTTCTGAATATTGGTTCTTTTTTTAAAAAAAAAAAAATACATTCTTACTGATTTCAGAGAGGAAGGGAGAGGGAGAGAGAAACATCGATGATGAGAGAGAAACATCGATGATGAGAGAGAATCATGGATGGGCTGCCTCCTGCATGCCCCACACTGGGGATCGAGCCCACAACCTGGGCATGTGCCCTGATTGGGAATTGAACCTGTGACCTCCTGGTTCATAAGTCGATGCTCAACCACTGAGCCACGCCTGCCAGGCTGAATATTTGTTCTGTTAAGCATAATAAGATACCAAATGATAGTCGTTTATTTCTTCAGTCCTGGAGTTACCCACTCATGTAGCAAAGATACCAGGGTCTCAGTAGATTCCCAGGAGAGAGAGAGAGAGATGTGTGCCTGTGTGTGTGTTCTGCCAGAAGGGACAAAGAGTTGGAGGTTTTCATCCCTGAAGAAGTATAGCCTTAGCAGTTCTTTCCCACCTCAGGAAGTCTGCACCCCTCTCTCCCTCTTGCTATATATCATGGAAGGATAGGCCCTGATGGGGCAGAGGAACAGGAAATGGGCCAGCCACACAGCTTCCGAGACTCATACCCTTTCCTGTATTTGTGCCCTTAGGGCCACTTCTATGTGTCACATCGATTGGGCTCCATTTCCTTCCTTGCTAGATAAGCAGTGTTTACGTTGTGTCTAGCAGGTAATCATCAGTCCCAATCAAGCAACTCTGATTTTTGTTTGCTGTTTTTTATTTTTAAAGCTCTGAATCTTCTCTCTCCTTATTCCTCGTCACTTCACTTATTCCTGCTCTGTCTCCTTGAGCCTTCCAGAAGTTACAGACCTTGAGAGGAGAAAAATTGAGTCTGGGTTATACCCTAAGCTTCTTAATATCCTAAAAATAGAAAGTCAAAGTGTAAAATTCTCACACCCTAAAAACTATGGTGGAGTTATCCAGCTGTCTTACAGAAGATAAAGATTTAATGCATCTAATTCCCTTGAAGTGTTTGGGTAATCTTGGTGTAAGTTAGTGAGATATAATTGAAGCCCAAGGTGGTGAAAAGGTAAGAAAATAGAAGTATATCTTTCTCCATTTTTGGATAACCCACCACGACCCCAGTCTTAGACAGTCACTCACCGTCATAATCAAATACTGGTACTGGTTAGCATGTGACCGAGTGCCTGCATTTTCTAACGTACCAATTCAAGATACTATTCTGTGAGCATCCTTTTTAAAGCCTGTGTGCATATGTACCTGCATGTGTGTGTGTTTAAAGAGAGAGAGAAAGAATAGGTCATTCCTGACTACCCTGAGAGCTGGCAAATGTGGGAAGAAATGTTTATAGTTTGTTCTTTATTTTAGATGCTAGTTCTCAAGACTGCTATGATATTCCACGAACATTTCCAAGTGATAGATCTAGTTCCCTTGAAGGCTTCCATAACCACTTTGTAAGTATAACTGACCTTGGCATGATCGAGTGTATATTTCATTGTCAAAAATCTTGATGTTTAGTTCCCTGAGACTAAATGAGATCATGAAATAAAAGCCCCTTCAGATCTGTAGGAATAGGTATGACGTACAATTATGTTTTCCTGTTTGACAGCAGTTTTTGTTTATTAAAAGAAATGTATGTGTGTTTTAGAAAATCAAAAATGTATTGACAGTGGGAAGTGTATCAAGTGAAGAGCTGGATGAGAATTACGTACCGATGAATCCCAACTCTCCGCCGAGACAGCATTCCAGCAGTTTTACAGAACCCATTCAGGAAGCAAATTATGTGCCCATGACCCCAGGGACGTTTGATTTCTCTTCATTTGGAATGCAAGTTCCTCCTCCTGCTCATATGGGCTTCAGGTCCAGCCCAAAGACCCCTCCCAGAAGGCCCGTCCCCGTTGCAGACTGTGAACCACCCCCCGTGGATAGGAACCTCAAGCCGGACCGAAAAGGTAAGCAGAGCAGGGCATAGCAGAAGGGGCTAGCTCTGCCTTGAACTGTCATTAAATCCAGAACAGGACTGGGACTAGAAATTCTGAAGTATTTCCTATTACCTTAGTTATTAACTTGTTTAAGCGATATTGCTGTTATAGATGAATAATTATTATATTATATGTTGATGCCTCCATGCGATTTTTAAATCTCCTGTCTCGACAGCACAGGTTACAAACTAAAGCACTCACAAGGATTGGCAGGGAAGAGGAGGAGAGAATTAGGAAAAACTCGAGTGCCCTAATTGGAGTAACTAACTGCTCCTGGACCACAATCCTTTGTTGACTTGTGAAAATAATATAGACCCGTACATGCAAATCTTCTGATGTATCAGGAGAAACCAGAAATTTCACATTTAATGTGTATTATCTTTTGACTTTTAAGTTCTAAGAACTAATTTAATTATTTTAAACGAACAAAACATTGCAGATCAAACCAGAGTATATAGTATCAAATCAAACTTGAGATAATTAATGTGCCTGACAGTGAGATTGCTTGTATAATCTTTCCATTCTGTTGTATAACAACTTCTTAAAAATTATTCTTCCTTGCTGGGGTATAAATAAATGCTTCTAGTCTTTTCTTTCGTACTGGCCTTCATAAGTAACATTAATTCTCAAGTAGCGTGGTTTGTCAAGAACTCCATGGAAAATAAACTTTTCAGCCAAATGGGTGATATGTACTAAAGGTTTACAATTTGGGTTTGAGTGGTTAAGACCCTCACAGCTAGCTGTGTTGCAGCATTGCTGTTAATGTGACTTAATCTGGACCACTGAGTAAGTTATTAAATCTGCTGTGACCAGTGGCACGACTTCTGGAGTATTCAGCACATTTGAAAAGTCTCATGTGCTATACATAGCTTTTATCTTTTTCTTTTTTTAATATATTTTTATTGATTTCAGAGAGGAAGGAAGAGGGAGAACGAGATAGAAACATCAGTAATGAGAGAGAATCATTGATTGGCTGCCTCCGGCATGCCTCACACTGGGGATAGAGCCCACAACCCGGGCATGTGCCCTTGACTGGAATCTAACCCGGGACCCTCAGTCTACAGGCCAGCGCTTTATCCACTGAGCCAAACCGGCTAAGCTATACGTAGCTTTTTAAGAGTATGTCATGTCTGTGTAAATTTCTCATTAGCCTGGGCTTAGATCATTAATATTAATTCTAATTAAGTACCAGTTGTGGAGAAGGGAGACAGACTCTCACTCAGAGTAACTTGAACGTGAGTTTTGTTTCCTTTTGCTGTAAGTGAGGAAACTCCTGTGCTGAAGTGAGAACGTGATTGGGAGCTGAGGCACCCCTAGGGCACTGGCACTTTGTCCTGCTCTCTGCATGTCTGTCCTGTGGGAAGTCTTTGCGTCTGCTTTGTTCTCTCTCACATTCTTTCCTTCTTTGTGTTCCTCTGCTCTGTATCCTCTACCTGACTTGGTTTTCTGCTCTCCCAGAGCTCTGGCCTACAGTGCCCCCTCGCTGGCCTGGATTCTGCCTCGCGGCCCCTTTTTACATGCCCCTGCAGCTGCCACATCTGCTAATTGCCTCCTTCATTATTTACGCACTTCAGGTCACTCGGAGAGGTTGCTCTCTCTTGTCGTTCACACGAAGCCACGTGGTAGATTGTAGGCCAGGCCACAGTTTGGCTGCTGTTGGGTCCCGGGTCCACCTTTGGTCCAACCGCTGGGAAGATGGCCACGTTTAGCATCCATGCCACCCAGACAGCCCCAGAAGCAGGGCCATGATCCGGACGGTTACCTTACAAAGAGTGTGAGCACCACTGGCTTTTTATTTAATAATTTTTCCTTCTGTTACTCTTTGCCCTCATTTGTCTTTAAATTTATGTAGACACTATTGGTCGTTTTCTTCTTTGCCTGCAATGTGTGAAAGCATTTTTGGACATGCGTACATTTATCATTGAGCTCAAGGTCGCTGAAGGGTTAAAATTACAAGTGTCGTGAACTCTTTGCAATTATGAAATATTCATTTTAATGCTACACTGGTTCTTTTCTTATTTTTCTGTAGTTAGTGCATGGTAGCAGCAGAGCCACACTTTTTAATGACAAACGCCACAGTTGTATATCTTGAGGTCTTCCATAAATGTGGAGGTGGTACAGGTGATAAGGTTCAGGCTCCGACTCCCACCTGTTTTACTCCGCTGCCTGTTCCTTCTTCCCCTCGGGCTGTGCGGAATGCAGTTTGACAATTCCTGGTCGATTTCACAGTTAATAATTCTATGTGGTAAGCTTAATGCAGAATCAGAAAAGATCCTTACTTATATGTTAGAAAAGTTGTGAAATAATGCTTTTAGTATCATCGAGATCTAACAGAGCTTGTGTACCCCATATTATAATAGACAGTATATCATAATAATATGGCATGTACTAGTATACTATATCTGATATGTTATATATATAACATATTTGTATATTTTCACCTCCCTGTGTGGATAGTGACAGTATATTCTAGCACATGGCAGAGTAATTGACCTCCATAAAGTGACTTCACATTAGAACAGAGCAAAGCAGGTTTTGGGTGACTTCTGGAGATTGTGTTCAGTCTTTTATAAAATTAGCTGAACTGTTGAGATACAGTTCCGAGCGCATGGGCCAGAATATTTATTTGGTATCTTTTCTTAGATGCAAAATGAACTGAGAAGGCACCCAGAATAAATACCCACATAGTTTTTGGCAAAATCAAGGAGAATGGGTTTTGCAAAATAATAGTTTCTAAAATCATAGTAATAAAGAAAATGTTGACCTAGCCTGTTTGGCTCAGTGGATAGAGAATCAGCCTGTGGACTGAAGGGTCCCAGGTTCAATTCCGGCGAAGGACACATACCTTGGTTGCAGGCTGGATCCCTGGCCCTGGTCAGGGCACATGTGGAAGGCAACCAATTGATGTGTCTCTTTCACATTGATGTTTCTCTCTCTGTGGCTCTTCCCCTCCCTTCTACTCTCTCTAAAAATCATTGGAAAAATATCCTTGGGGGAGGATTAACAAAAATAATGAATAAATAAGAAAATATTTTTGCTTTTCTTTAGTACTGTCCTACTTTTTCAGTAAATATGATACAAGAGAGGATGCGTGAGAAGGTATTTAATATTGCAGGACAAACATTGTCAACCTACTTTAGAAAGTTTTAACTATTCAAGAAAAACACATTTTAAACCTAAATTTAGATGTTGAAGCAAAGTTTATTCTTCAGAACTCAAATTGTAAAACAAATGTCTTATTTGGTCATGAAATTCTTTTCATTATCATAGCATCAGATGAGTCTGTTGTAAATTTTTCATTCTGTGACATCAGATACATGACTCAATCTATTATTCTAGTATCTCTTATTAACTAAACATAATAATAAACAAACCTAATTCTATCAAACATGGCTTGATTAGTTTCAGAGCCTGGTTCAACATCCAGTATTGCCAGTTTCTGGAGTATCTTTGGAAGGGTCTATAATAAATGAGTGACATTCTAGTCTTATTTATACCCCCAATTATAGATGTCAGCTGCTGTAGTTTGTAGTGCAGATGAGTTTTTCAAATACTTCTGAGTAACTGAAGCTGCAGAAATACAGAGATATTCTAAACTCATATGTTTAATGTATTTTCATGGATCCTTCGCCAATCCCCTAGCCTGTGGTAGCTATATTTTTACCCGTACCATTTCTGTCATGATAGTATTTGTTTTGAACCAAGTTTTATGTATATTACTAGAGGAAAATACATCATTCCATGTGTTCTATTAAATATTAGGAAAGCAGATGAGTCCTTGGAAATGCAGCACAAATTATGTTTTGATTGTTTTCACTGAAATGTTTATATTTTCATAGAAAAGCTATTGCAAAGTTTGAGAAATTTCTGTAAGATGTCTATCGTAGCTTCTCTTAAAGTCAGTCTTTGCATAAATCTACCATATTTAATCACAGCACTTGTCCAGACCCCCTCCCCGATTCAGTCTCCTTCTAACATGATGGAGCAGCTGTTTGAGCCTCAGATGCTGTCTTTTTTATTTTGTTTTGTTTGGCTTTGTCCATTCATGGCTCTCTGCAGTGGTTCTGACCGTTCGCTATGGTATTGGTTTGGAAAAAGTGGTGCAAGGTTAGTTACTTCTGGTGTTTTGGTACATGAGTTTGGTTAAAGTGCCATCAGGTCTGGCTCGTTCGTCACTTTGGTGCAGGAAGCATCGTGAGGAGCTTCCTTGGGTGGGTCTTTTCTGGGCACAGTGATACATTTGCTCTAAACATTTTTTCAAGACATTTTCTAAAGAAGTTTTTGAATGTAATTAAAAATTAGCATGCTTTCTCAAAATGGCTTTTATGCTATAACAAATGGATGATGGATGAATGACACTGGCCAAAATAACTAGATTTTAATAAACAAGTGTTAAAGTTTGACTTTCAGTTAGGTTTCTGTTTGGTGTTACAATGTAAAGGGAGTGAAAATGGAGTGTATTTTTACGGCATCGCCTTTACATGTGGGGTTTTTCCCCCCTAAACATTCTGGACCTTCCAGTATAATTATTATTATTCTCTATACAGTGAGACCATTAAAACAAGTGGGAAAGTTTTTCATATTCTACCTTGATTACTTTTTGGAATTAGCAGAGAATAATAACGTAAATTAGTTTTCTTTCCTGAAATTTGAGATGCCTACTGGAAATAGCATAATCTGTAAAAGTTCAGAGGAGCATAAATAATTCCACGTTGAGTTGAATGCATATAGAGGCAGTACCTATTAAAATAATATTTGAAAGTTCATGGATTTTGCAAAAAGATGGCATCTGCTTATTTGAAATGACCTCATGTGACTGCCGTGACCGTATTTGGGGATGACCAACTTTTAAAACATTCATTCACTCTTTTTTACCTCTTAAAGGACAAACAAAAAATTATGACATTGATCAGATTACACACCACAGCTTTTTAAATATGATAGGTTTCAGTGCCTACCAGCTTACCCATGCCCTCTGCTAGGTCTTGTCGGGGAAGGAAAGATGGCTTCCCTGAAGAAGCTCACCTTCAGTGGAGGAGGGAGAAAAGTAAACACATTATCATAATTAGCATGGAAGGGGCTGTGGTTGAGGTAAGCTCTTGGCACTATTAGCTAAGCTCCCCTGAGGATAGTCTGAGTGGGTGAGTGGCAATTAAATGATGGTAGAGGAGGGGAGGGTGGCAGAGGATCTTCTAGTCAGAATAAACAGCATGCCCAGATCCTTTAAAAAGAGGGGAGATGGGGCTGGCACAGTCGTGGGTGGGAGGGAGGGAGGAAAGTAAGAATGGAGGAATGGATGCCAAATGCCTTGCAGGTGCCTGATCCTGAGAGTATTATGATCCACGCTAATGAGTTTGGGCTTTATTCTGAGCACCTCATGAAAGGGTTTTATACAGGCGAGTAATATAATCAGGCTGGCCTCTAGAAAGCTCATTCTAAGATTGAATGATCTGATAGAAAATATTGTTATTGTATTTTAAAATTATACCTTTTTCAGCATCTTTCTCAGAGAGTGCTTTGCCTTCGTTTTCCAAGTCCAGGGTTCTTGAAGCCTTTATTTAGAGATGATCAAATAAGAAAGGCCTTTCCTGGCTCTCAGTGCTCCCTCAACGTGGGCACTTACAGTGATTTTTAAAGTTTGAGGGCACGTGCAGTATGGGGGGGGGGTCATTTAGCCGCACAGTGTGAGTTCCGCTCCCCAAAAAGCGGGTAACTGATGTGCACATTAGTAAAGGAAGGAAGGACTTCAGACTTTCAGATCTTTTTTTAAATTCTTGGGTGAATGAAAACAAACAATTACATTGTCAGTATAAGTATAAAGTAAACCTGATATAGAGAGGTGAGAAAGTGGAATCTGAGAGATCTGCTGTGGGAACCAGGAGTATAGGAAGCGAAGCAGGTTGGTGGTGGGTGAGTCAAAGGATAAATTCCTTTCTGAACATGTAGTGCCAACGCCTGCAGACCATCCATGCGGGTGGTTTTGTAGATATGTGGATTAGGATCTGGAGCAGAGATCTGAGCCAGAGATTAAGGTTTACCAAACTGTGCTCCAAATAAGGAAGAAACACATGATCCAGAGATTGACAGTCTGGGGGAGATAAGCACAATAGGAATTTCAGCAGTAGTTGGCACTTTTTGCCAAATGAAAAAAAAAAAAAAAAAGTCCCTTTTTTTGTTCCAACCTCGTCCAGCTAAAGCCAAGTCATAACTGCCTTGGATTTAAAAGTTGAGGCTCAAATGAGTTCCTCTGTTTACACTCCGAATTTGAGAATCAGTCTATCTTCAGATTGGTTCATTTTTGCCTTTCTTATTTCTTACACTTTATTTTCACACCTTTCTTCAACAGTCAGAAAAGCATTCAAGTATTTGCCTAGAAGGAGAAGAAGACATTACAAGACAAGCATATTTACACCATGGGGCGTGACTTTTATTGAGTTTGGAAGGATAGAGAGAAATAAAGCTAACAAAATGTCTCAGCGACTCAGCACAGTTCAGTACACCCTATCCACATTGCAACTTTTCTCCTAAAATCAATCTTAAGCTCTGGATGCTGAGAAAATACATGTAAATGTTTTAAAGGCACTTTAAAAATCTCACTCAATACCATATTTTTCTATTAAAAAAACCAAGGAGTACCCTTGAGAGTACTTGAGAGATGGCATTGGTTTGGAGGAGAGATGATGCCCTCAGTGTCAAATGTTGGAAGGATAATTGGAGGTGACCTGTCAGACAGCTGAAGTGTGGAAGTACGTAGATCAGAACTAGGTAGAGTTAGAAGTCATGTGACCTTGATTATTTAACCACAGGTATAGGTAAGATGCCAAGGGTGAAAGTTGAGAGATGTAAGGAATGACCCACTGTTAGATAAACCACAGTGAAAAATCAGGCAGAAGCTGCGAGCTAATGAAAGCGGGTCTCTTAGAAAAGGAGGCGGGCAGAGAACACACTGAGTAAGCACCAACAAACCAAAAGTAGCTCTAAAAGCAATTTGTAATTTTTAAACATCACCCCACTCACATATCCACCATCTGTGGCATTCAAGTCGATGTAAGATCTCAAGCAACTGAGGAGTTCAAAATGAAACTCTAAACACTGATTTTCTAAGATTCTCTATTTCCCAAAAGGATAGAGAGGTACAACAAAATGGGATCGTACAGGAGCATGGTGTGACCTGAGCAAGTCACTTAACCTCTTTTCATCTTCAAGGATATCTCATCCCTAAAATGAAGAAGCTGGGTTTGGGCTGTAAAGGCCTTTCAGCTCTAAAGTAAATGTATTTTCTTATGGAAATACACTCTTTTGGAGAAGTATAAAAAGCTGACATGCCCTTTTGTTTTAGAAAAGTGCCCGGCCAGCATGGGCCCTGGATAGGTCAGTATTAGGGGTAGGATCATGGCCCAGAATGTTAGCACTCACATCTTAAAGTAGGCCTGCGTCATTTCTGAATTAACTCAGGGTATTAATTGCATAACTCAGAAAATTGGTTAATTAGAGAATGTTCATGTTTTATAATCTAGATAATCACATTTTTAAAAGTATATTATTCATTTCAGAGAGGAAAGGAAAGGGAGAGAGAAATAGAAACATCAGTGATGAGAGATTCATTGATTGGTTGCCTCCTGCACATCCCCTACTCTGGGGATCAAGCCCGCGCAACCCAGGCATGTGCCCTGGTTCATAGGTTGACAAGCACTGAGCCACACCAGCTGGGCTCTAGGCAATCACATTTTAAGAAACTTTTAGGTTTGGGTAGATAAGGTGCAGATATCATCGATTCTTATTTTGCCATCTAATAGATGTCAACTCAGCTTTGTAAAAGCCATGAAAAAAAGAAAATTTGGTACCATTGAGAATAGAGTAGTTTAGGTAACTTATTCAAATGATACTGCTACTCTGACATCCAGGCTTCATGTGGGAAAAAGGATGAAGCCAACTGCTGGGTATTGACCCTGCCTTTTCCAGGTTTTTCATCATTACTTGTCTGTGCCAGAGATTACAGGGAAAGAAAATGGCGAACGAATTTGTGTTTTTAAATCCTTACATTGAAGCTAGACCCTCGGCAGCTCCAGAGTGTAGACATCTGATCCGTGCAAAATGATGTCACCAGACACCACTGAGTGTCCCGGGGAAGCAAATGTTGGTCTTGGGTTAGCAAGCACTGCAGCGTCCACTGTTTGTGGGTCCACAAACAGACCCACAAGGGGTTTGTTTGGTCCGGAGGGGAAGGAATGGTCAGATTAGACTTTTGAAAGTACCTCCACCAGATTAATATTGAGGAAGGAGGTAGCCTCAGTACTTTATTAGGACACCAAACTTTAAAGAAAAGACATACTTGAGATCAGACTGAGGGATTTAAAATGTTTTTTATTTGACCCAGTTTTCTAAGGCATGTTAGAAGAGCTGACTTGGAACGCCTTTTTCCTCCTTCCCACAAATAAAGATAACTAACTGGGCCACTTATCCCACTAAACCCCGCCACCTGTTGTAACACTTCGCATATTATATTGTTGCATGCAGCTTTCTCTTTTCCAGTGGATTGAGCGTGAGTGATGCATAGCTAGATTGAAATATCTCCACCAAGGAACTTTTGTTTATGCTTTTGAGATGTAACATTTCTGCTCAGGGCTCTGTTGCTTTTTTACAGAGTCCATTTTTTTTCCCATTAAAAAATAACATATTAAGAGAGTCTTCTTTTTACCAATTAGGTCAAAGTCCTAAAATTTTAAGACCCAAACCCCATGGTTTAGAGCGAACTGATTCACAAAGCATACGTGACTTTGCTACGAGAAGAAAGGGTATGTACTTTAGCACCGCATGCTGGATGGGGCGTTGGGAATTTAATTATTTTGTGAAAAGTAAAGATAGAGCCTTAAATCCCACTGCTTTTGTAAATAAAGCTTCCCAGCATGTTATTTCTAATGAATACTTCCCGTAATATAAAATGAGTCTCCTTGTTATGCCATTAACAGCAGCATGTTAAACATTTGATAATATGTGATAATCAGTCTTGTCCTTTTGCATTCTTTTAACCCTTTAGGCTTCCATACATTGTTTTCTTTAAGCTTGTGAGCTGCTTGTGAATTCCAATCATCTCCTATGTTTATATATAATGTATGTTTTCTGTTCTGAGCTAGAATGCAAACTCATTCCCATGGATTAATTGTTTTATGCCATGACTTAGAATTTGACAACTAAACTGCTATTAACCTTTGGGTTTCAAAAAAAGGGAAATATAAGAGTTAAAGAAATACTTTCAGTCAGCACAGTATTCTGTACATGTCCATTGTAAGTGTATAGATGAGCAAAATTATTTTAACTTGAACTTAAATCAATCTAGTCTTTAGAAAATCACATTGAGTTTTTTGTATTTGAGTTAAAACTTCGTTTTGAGCACCAGTGAATCTACCTAGCCCTTTAAAATGACCACTTATTTTATTGTTTGATGGTAATTATAACATAGTTGGCTAAAAGTACACATATATGGACAAAGACTAGAAGGAAACCTGGAAAAATAAAAATTTTTAATTTAGAATGGCAGGAGGAAAGGTGACTAATACTTATCTAGTATATTTAAATAGTTTCCTAAAATATAATTAACATTAACAAATAATATTATTTTAGTTCTTCTGCTCATTTAATTAATTTCTGAAGTGTTTCAGTCTTGATGTGAAGGGCCGAGAGCTCTGTGGTTTATACTAGCATAGCTGTTGTCACTACAATAATGAGGTAAATAAGCAAAGACCATTTATAAATAAAACAAATAAGAATATTAGCATTTATTTATTTTTACTTAATTTGGTAGAGGTAATTACTTGATTATGGCCTTTTCTCAGAGCTGAATTTGAGTCTAAAGATATAATTATTGCTTTGTTTTCTTTGTTTCCAGAGACTGAGCATGAACTAATTTAGAAAATTTAGTCATTCATTTTTTTGTTTGTTTTTTATTTTAACAAAATTTTGTATTTAATGCTTTTCATACATTATTTTATTGTATAGTTATATAACTGATACTTTAATATTGAAGAATTGGAACATTTTTACATAGATGATTAAATGTCCATATTTAAGGATAAAATTAGGTAAAAATAAAATAAGGAAATCATGAAAAGTATAAATCAAGTAACTGTGAAAGAATTGCATCACATTACTCTCTTTTGTTATCATTTAGTTTATCTTCATAAAATATTTAAATTAAGCAACATGTTTGCAATAGAGCTTTAGGCTTTCAGTCAACAATCATGAAACATTACCTGATTAACTTTGTCACTAATTGTTTAGCTGTGTAATCTTGGGCAAATCATATAAACATCCACGAACATTGTTTCATCTGTGAAACTAGTTGGTCTTAGATGTACTCTGTCTATAATGTATAAATATATAGGGAGAGGATCTGGTTTTGTTTTCCAAATTTCTGCATACTAAAAATCTCTTTTTCTCTCTTTTATTCCAGCCAAGCCAGCACCTTTAGAAATAAAACCTTTGCCAGAATGGGAAGAATTACAAGCCCCAGTTAGGTCTCCCATCACTAGAAGTTTTGCTCGAGAGTAAGTCTTATTTAAATATATAGCTTGATTGTTCATTATAATGGAAAATACAGTACCTGGAACAGTGGTTTTCAAAGGACGGTCTGGGAAGCTTCCTTTTGGGGGTTCTGTGAAATCAAAACTGTTTTCATTAAGATACTGAGATGTCAATTGCTTTTTCCACTCTTCTTCTCTCATGAGTGTACACTGGAGTTTTCCAGAGGCTGCATAATATTAGATGAGATTGTGTGACAGCAAATAGAATGTGTATTTGTCTACTCTTATGTTTAAAAATTTTTATATTTCTTGTAATATGGTAAATATCAATAGTTAGAACCCATATAAACAAAAGTTCCTTGGAGTTCACAATAGTTTTTAAGAGTGTAAAGGGTTCATGAGGCTAGAAATTTCTAAGAACTAAGTGATATGGAAAATATGGTAGTTTCTATGGTAGGAACTTATTTAATTAAGATTCATTTAAATGTATATAAAGAAATGAATACATGAAGTTACCAACCTGTGTTGAATATGTGTTCATGTGTCTTGGTATACATAGTTATTTTCAATGGGAATTCATAAATCTTTTCTTTTTATATCTTTTGACTTTCTAGTTATCCTCCAAATCCCTAACAATACCTTTTTCTTTGTTTTGCACAGATCATTTGGTGCCCAAATTATACATTTGCAATGTAGCTATAAATATTGGTTGTGCGTTTGAATGTGTGCTAAAATTGGATTATAATAAACTAGAGGCCCAGTGCACGAAATTTGTGCACTTGGCGGCAGGGTGGGGGGGAGGGTGGTGTCCCTCAGACCAGCCTGTGCTCTCTCACAGTCTGGGAACCCTCGGGGGATGTCCGACTGACACGGAGGCAGGAGAGGCTCCCACCACCACTGTTGCACTCGCTAGCTGGAGCCTGGCTCAGGGCTTCTGGCTGAGTGGCACTCCCCCTGTGAGAGCACACTGACTACCAGGAGGCAGCTCCTGCATTGAGTGCCTGTCCCATGGTGGTCAGTGCACATCATAGCGACCCGTCGTTCCACCGTTCATTCAATTTGCATATTAGCCTTTTATTATAATAAATGTGTAAATAGATTATTATAAACTTAAATGGGAATTTCTGAAAGAATAGAAACTGTCACTCATTTTATTTTGGAAGTGATATTAGAAACTTTGTCAGGGTTTGTGTTTGTAATGATAATTTTTGTAATTAGTTCCTCTAGGTTTCCCATGTCTCCCCGACCGGGTTCAGTGCATAGCACAACCTCAAGCAGCGACTCACACGATAGTGAAGAGAATTATGTACCCATGAACCCAAACCTATCTGGTGAAGACTCGGTATGTAAAGTCTCATCTTAACTTCTCTCTTATTTCTCCCAGTCTGTCAGTCTTATCCTTACATCTTGCTTTATACCTAAGGAAAAAGGATAAAAGACAGTTTGTTGATGCTTTTTAAAAATACTATGCTAAAGTCTAAAACCAGTAGAGGGTCGAAGTGTAATACCAATATCTAAAAAGTAGAAATAAAATTAATTTTAAAAGGCTTCCAGTTGTAATTTTTATAGGATGTACTTGATTTTTGAAACTATCCAAGAAAATACTTTATACTGGATTCTGCCTATTCATTTATACACAGATCCAAAGTCAAGCATTCGTGAATTGAGCCCTTAATGTGACTCCTGAAATTTGAATGACAAATACATCATTACTAAAGACAAATATTGTTATGTAACAATAACAACAAAAATATGTTCAATAATTTTGCAAACTTTTAAAATAATTTTAGGAAAACAAAGTTGTTTTTATTTTATTCTAATTCGCAGAACACTCATAATAACTCCTAGAATCTTAGGGTTTTTCTAAACTGTTTTGAGAAAACACTGGGCAAAAGGCTAGAACACAGTGACAGGCTGTTCCCAATTGAGATTAGATCAGGAGCAAATAGGGGCATAAATTTTAACAATACTTCAAGATGAAAAAATTTCCAGTTCTAGTAATAATTAGAAAACAGTTTACCTAGCAATTCTGAGAAATTCTTTTTGGGAACAACTCACTGACATTAAACGTGTACATCAAATAAACTCTTGGGTCCTTTCATAGCCTTGTGATACTGTGAATTCTAGGTGTTTCCAATTAGGGAAATTCCAGGTACAGGTTCTTCCACTGGTCACATTTGAATACAAAAAAATTTTCACACATACACACACCTGCTTGATTTTTTATGTTAGAATGAAATATCACCTCACTTAGAGGAAAAAATCAGTTTCTTTATGAATTAGGGGAAAAAGGCAGGAGGAAAATGGCTGTTTGTACCGAGTACCAAAACTTGCTTATTTTTTTGTCCCCTGCATGTTGTATTAGGAATAGTTGATAAATTTGGTTTAAAAATCTGTTCCTGCTAATAGAGCCATCACATTGGGTGGTGCAGATTGGTTACTGCATAATCACCCTGCCTACAGTGTGTAGTGTGTACAAAAGGCTGAACTCACGAGCTATGGAGCAACCCAGACCATGTCCCGTCCACCCGCGGCAGGGCCTGGCACAGAGCCTTGACACCCCAGAGGAAGGAGAGCATCTTTTTCTAATTCACAAAAACATTGCACATGGCCTGTCAGCAGCCCTGCTTACAAATGAGGGGTAAACTGTTTTCCTAGCAATTGTCTTTGCCCTAAATCACAGCTTACTCTGTTTAACCTTAGCAAAAATTGCTGTCCACTATCTCCCTTCTTTATTTATTTATTTTTTTTAGAGACTAGTCCTACTCTTGTACAAATCCTATTAGGATGGAAGGGATAAGACCAAGAGAAGACAGGAAATTAAGTGGTAAAAATTCTAGATGGTAGAAATAAAATACAGTTTGCCAATAGGGTCATTATTCTAGAACAGCGGTTCTCAACCTGTGGATCACGACCCCTTAGGGGTCGCCTAAGACCATCAGAAAACACATATATAATTACATATTGTTTTTGTGATTAATCACCATACTTTAATTATGTTCAATTTGTAACAATGAAATTGGGGGTCACCACAACATGAGGAACTGTATTAAAGGGTCACGGCATTAGGAAGGTTGAGAACCACTGTTCTAGAAGCTTTCATTAACATACTTATTCTAAACTAATTTCAGTGTGAAAGCCTTTAAATAAAATATAGAACTTTCTTAAAAAATTTAATTTGAAGGCAAGGTGCATACGGATCCTGTAGTTTAAAAATATAATTGAGCCCTAGCTGATTTGGCTCAGTGAATAGAGCATCGACCTGAGGACTGAAGCGTCCTGGGTTCAATTCCAGTCAAGGGCACATGCCTGGGTTGCAGGCTCAGTCCCCAGTAGGGGGCATGCAGGAGGCAGCCGATTGATGATTCTCGTTCATCGTTGATGTTTCTATCCCTCTATCCCTCTTCCTCCCTCCCTGAAATCAATAAAAATATATTTTAAAATAAATAAATATGTAATTGAATACATATGTCATTTTAATAATATTCAGGCTGAGCTATCAAAACTTATAGTAGCTTGACATCCCAGTCTTGGTTTGAACCAAGTTTGACTTTTGACACTACTTTTAGCTTATTCTAAAGTAAGTTTTGATCAGTTTTTTGAGACATTACTTATTTTTCCCCGATCCTAAAAAGTTATTTAGTTTTCTAAGCAGATATTTTTCCAGCTATGTCCTCTTGGAATAAATATTTAGGCTTTAGTAGATGGAAAGTGAGAAAACCAATATGTCTCCTGAATGTTTGGCAGTTGATTTTGTTGTATTGTCCTTTCAGAATCTTTTTGGCAGTAGCAGTCTTGATGGAGGAAGCAGCCCTATGATCAAGCCCAAAGGAGACAAACAAGTGGAATACCTCGATCTAGATTTAGATTCTGGGAAATCCACACCACCTCGTAAAGTAAGTGAAAGCTCATTCTGTAAATACAGGGTGGGGGGAAGTCGGTTTACGGTTGTGAATACGTGAAACATAGAGCTTATTCTTGTATTATTATTATTTATTAGTTACTGCATTATTTTCCATATGAAAAACTGTACCAATTCTCTTCTTTGAGGTTTCTGATTATTCATTAGTTAGAACTTCTCATTCTATCTTTTGTACCTCTTATCCCTCTTTCATATTTTCTCTTTTTTTATTTTTAAATTCCTTTGAGCATTTCACACATATATATTTTATAATGTTTATGTAATAATTTCAATATCTGAAGTTCTTGGGGGTCTGAATCTGTGTGCTTATTGTTTTTGCTAACTCACACTCCTGATGGCTTGTTTCCTTGTGTGTTTTATTTTTATTTTTTTTAATCCTCACCCGAGGATGTTTTTTCATTGCTTTTTAGAGAATGGAAGAGAGAGGGAAAGACTGAGAGAAACATCAATGTGAGAGAAACACATCTATTGGTTGCCTCCTGCACAAGCCCTGACCAGGCCCCAGGCCTGGGAGGAACCTGCAACTGAAATAGGTGCCCTTGACTGGAATCGAACCTAAGACCCTTCGGTCCGCAAGCCAATGCTCTATCCACTGAACCAAACCGGCTAGGGCCCCTTGTGTGTTTTATACATTGTGAATTCATTTTGCTGAGGCTATCTGTGGGAATCTTGCATTGGCCTCTGCTAGGAAGCCGTGGTGCTCCCATGCTAGGACCAAGCCAGTTCCCTTCAGGGCTCCCGAACTTAACAGAATAGACCTGGTTCAGCATGCCCTCCCACCCAGCACCTCCTAACCTTGCAGAGATTGACATCCATCCTAAAGACAGCACTGCCTTTACCATTTAGCAGACCTCTGCTGCCTCTGCTTCCCTCACACCCTGGGTATTTTCCTTATTGTCTAGCAAGCCCAACAATGCATTAATAATTGTTTTTGGCCCTAACTGGTTTGGCTCAGGGGATAGAGCATCAGCCTACGGCAGGGGTGGGCAAACTTTTTGACTCGAGGGCCACAATGGGTTCTTAAACTGGACCGAGGGCCGGAACAAAAGCATGGATGGAGTGTTTGTGTGAACTAATATAAATTCAAAGTAAACATCATTACATAAAAGGGTACAGTCTTTTTTTTTTTTTTTTTTTTTAGTTTTATTCATTTCAAACGGGCTGGATCCGGCCCGCGGGCCGTAGTTTGCCCATGGCTGGCCTATGGACTGAAGGGTCCCGAGTTCGATTCTGGTCAAGGGCAAATGCCTAGATTGCAGGCTCAGTCCCCAGTGGGGGGCGTGCAGGAGGCAGCCCATCAATGATTCTCTCTCATCATTGATGTTTCTATTTCTTTCTCTCACTCTCCCTTCCTCTCTGAAATCAATAAAAATATATTTTTTAAAAAAATAATATTATTATTTTTGTTTTAAGTTAGCTAGTATTTAGTTGTATTTTAGGAGTAAGAGAGCCAGCCCATCTGCCTGTGTAGTTTGTCATTCTTGAAAATACTGCTTTTCAAAAAGACTTTTCTTCACTTCTGAAAGTAAGCACTGAAACATGTTCTCAGAACTTGAAAAAGTTAAGCTTAAGCTAAAGGCTAAAGGGTTCTAGAAGCAAATTGTGTGTCTTAAGATGAACCAGGTGTCTGCTATTCCTACTTTATAAGAATTTCATCTGTGATGGGGAGCATTAGTTTGAATTCTTACTATATACTAGAGGCCCAGTGCACGAAATTTGTGCAAGAGTAGGCCTTTCTTCCCCCGGCTGCCAGCACCGGCTTCCCTCCGGCACCTGGGACCCGGGCTTCCCTCTGGCTACTGGCAGGCACTCAGAACCCGGGCTTGTCCAGAAGAATGTCCAGTCTAATTAGCATGTTACGCTTTTATTATTATAGATGATAACTTTAAATGGAAGGAAAAACAATGTACAGTTAAGAGAGAGAGACAACATTGTTAAATTGAGGTGATATTTTTGTGTGTGTGATCAAATAGAATTTCAAGAGTTATTTATTCTGCATGTTTATCTGTGTTTTAAGACTGAATTTTTTGTTATTATTGTTAATCCTCACCTGAGGATATTTTTCCATTGATTTTTTTAGAGACGGGGGAGAGAGAGAGAGACACAGAGAGAGAGATTTCGATGTGACAGAGACACATCGATTGACTGCCTCCAACACACACCCAGACTGAGGCCGGGGATTGAACCTGCAACACAGGTATGTGCCCTTGACTGGGAATTGAAACCACAACCTTTCAGTGCGCAAGCTGACACTCTAACCACTGAGACACACCAGCCAGGGCTTAAGACCAAATTTCACTCAGAAGCACTCCTTTCTATGTGGAAATTTATGAGTTTTTTTTAATTTGCATTTTTCTAGCAAAAGATCAGCGGCTCAGGAAGCAATGTAGCAGATGAGAGAGTGGATTATGTTGTAGTTGACCAACAGAAGACCCTAGCTCTGAAGAGCACCCGAGAAGCCTGGACAGATGGGAGACAGTCCACAGAATCCGACACACCAACCAAGAGTGTGAAATGAATATATTGCTCTGCTGTGTCTGAACAAAAGAGAACGGAATTGTAAAGATAAATCCTGTTTGAAGACAACTTGACACTTAAACTCCAGGTAGATCCTGGAGTTTACTCTAGTTGAAGTCAAAGGACCTTTCAGACATAACCAAGCAATTTACACTGTCACTGGTGCTTTATGGTATCTGAACAGTTCATAACCTGTAAAAAAAAAAAAAAATGTAGGGAAATAGTATTGTTTAGCTCCCAGAAAAAAATTGGTTCCATAGTTAACACACTTGTAGTATTACTGTATTTATGCACTTTTTCATTTAAAACATTGATTGGGGTATTCGCAAATGTACCTTAACATAATTCCTTGGGAAGTGTTTGTTTTTCCTCACACTACTCTAGATGGCGATACTAAGTTAACTAAGCTACTTGTAGGTTTGTAAATTTCTCTTTAAACTTCAGTGTAATGCTAAGATGAGAAAGTAGATTCACAATTTACCTTTCTACCTGAAACTGCAGGTGGTAGTCATTAAACTACAGAGTACAGTTGGACTCATCATTCATTGCTTTCTCAAATGCTAAGGATAATATGTATACTACTATTAAGACTGGTTCTCTGGTTCATGTACAGTTAGTTCTCAGTGTAGAACTTTATTATATTTTGTTAATTACAGTGTTCTTAGTTCACTGAGTGAAGATTCTGCCGGGTGGGATCTTGTATCTCGGAAAGACTGAATAATTACACTACCAAGCAAGCCTACAGATCACTGATGGCATGAGGTGATGATGTGCTCTCACACTTGTTAACATGTATTAAACTTTGTATTATTTGCAAATTGTAGTTTATGTAACTAATCAGGTACGTACCAGGCACTGATGTGCTAATACACCAGTCAGGTTTAGACAGTGAGCTTTAGTTTGCTCTTGTTAGTCCTGATTTCCAATTTGGAATTAATGACATAGTTGACATTCACTGTTAGTTATAGCAACATACTGTGATTTTTTTTAATTAGACAGTAATTCAGATTTATTACTCTAAGAATGAAATTCTATCTTTTGACACCATAGTGCCCTTTCTATGATTTTTAACTTTACTTAATATTCTTCTTAGCCTTATATTTAAATTCCTATGCAATTAATATTTTATACCTGCATTAAAAAAAAGATGTTATGTAAGTGATTCTCATATGTAGCACCTATTGCTTTTCCAGTTAAAAAAAAAAATAAGGATTTTGTACTGTGATTTATATTCACTGTCCCAGTTCAAGAAATATTGGAGTCTTGCTATAATGTGAAATCTTATAGTCATCGACCTCTTTCAACCAGATTTCTGAAACCACCAGAGGAATCATATAATTCTGTCTCACCTATACATGATATCAAGACCACAAATTATAGTGAAGCTGCAATTATTTGTATCTGTCTTGGCTTTGCTATATAATTTAGAAAGGAGAGTTGTTTGTTTGTTTTTTAACTAAATGACATACAATCTCTTATGTATTGATTTAAGATCTACTAACAGTTGTTAGAGGGGGCATAGAGATTGCAGTGCCCATGGCTGAGGCAAGACCCCCTCCATTCAGACCTCTGTTGCCTGAGTACACAGATGTGCCCTGATATCTGGCCTCTGGCCATAGTTCTGTGCCTAATCAATATAATGGGTTTGTTTCCCTGATCCACAAACTAAAAATGTGCATAACAAGATGATGAATTGTAGATTAGTAACAGTTGATGCTTTCAAATGTTTGCTTCTTTTTCAAACAAAGGCTAAAACCCAGAAGTGAATTTTGAGGTGGATTTTTAAATAAAGAGATTGTTTGAGTTTGGCGTGCGCAAGCTGTTTCATACTAAAACCACAACATAAAATCTAAAATCACTGAAATGTGCCTGAACACAATGCAGTTTGGTGTGTGATGATAGGAAATTGTGTCATGTGGAGGAGGGCCATATTTTTAGATTAAAACACTGTACACATTAATTAAAAAATAGAAATCTTATTTAAAGCTGCCTATCGACAGAGTCTAAGCAGTTATGAATTTTTTAGTGTAATTTTTTATTACAAGTTACCATTTTTGAAGATCTGTAGCACTCTGATTTGTAGAAATGTTCCCATTGTGCAGAAGAATTTAAGAATTGAAATGTCTTAAGTTTGTCTCAGACATTGAACATTGTATTAACAAATTACATTAAAAGGCAGTTTCTTGTGGAGCACTCTTTTCCAAACATTTTTAGCCTAGAATCTTTTTTAAATAAAATTTTGTGTACCCCCAATACTGAAAGCCTGAAAAGTTTATTTCATCAGTATAAATGCGTTTGAAGTTCACATTTATGTTCATTTATTTTAGTCCATTTCTGAATAACACAGATATGAAATTGGGGTTATCGATAGCTGGTGAAAAGCTTCAGCAGTTTCTATCCCTTGTTTTATTTGCATGCTGTCAAAACTTTGATTCACACAAACGTATGTAAGTGCAAATAATAACAGGTTCTAAGCATACTTATCAGAATGTTCTTAAAGGTGTATTCCAAGGTTGATACCAAAATAAATTATCCTGGTAGGAGAAGTTAATACATAAGCAGTCTCCAGTATGGAAAACTTGGGGTATGTAACGAATTAGGATGTACATTTTTATTACATTTTTAAAATATCTAGATATATAAAAGGCTAATATACAAAGTGTCCCCTTGGGAGTTAGACCAGGAGTTTGATCGCTCGCTATGACGTGTGCTGACCACCAGGAGGTGGCATGGAACAAAGGAAGGCCCCAGCTGGCAGAAGGCCCCAGACAGCAGCCAGAAGGCCCCTATCATCCCTGATCACTGGCCAGGCCTAGAGACCCTATCCATGCACGAATTTCATGCACTGGGCCTCTAGCATACTTATAAAAACAAAATTTGAGTCAAACCCTTTTAATAACTCTGAGCACCTCCAGGAAGCTGTGTTTGGGCCAGGCCTCGGTTGAAAACCACTGGTTTAATCATGTGACAGTTATAAGTCAGAAGTCTTTTATCTCTTACATGTTTGATGTTGTCTACCTTTTATTTCTTACTTGGAAAAACTAAAATTTCACACAGATTTGAGTACCAAAACACAGCTCTGTTTTCAAAAATCAAAATTCAAACTTGAATAATGTAAGCTATGTAACCCACAGAGGGTATTGCTTAGTAAGCTATAAAAGATGGTTTTGATCTACATTCTGGTTTATACATCTTCCTTTTTTTTTCTATCAGTACCATATAAGCTACTGTGCGCATTTTAGAGAATTGCATAAAGGTACTAGGAGTGTGTGTGTGTGAGTATAGAGCATTGTATTTAAGCATTGACTGAGAAGAAAGCACTGTTTCAGATTTTTATGCTAGTAGATGGTGGCTTATTAAAAATTAAGTCGTTTGACTAGAATAACTGCTACATATGTGGCATCATGCAAGGTGCTATGGAAAACACAGAAGAAACATCATCTTTTATCTTTACAAATAATATGTGTAAATAAAAACAAATGATATGGGGTATTACTTCTGATGTAACAGCAATAAACTACTGAAGGAAAATAAATATATAAATAATAAAATAAAATAACTACTGAAGAAAAGACTGTCAAAGAATCATAGTCAAACCCGGTTGGCATGGTTCAGTGGTTAAGCATCCACCTATGAACCAGGATGTCACAGTTCGATTCCCTGTCAGGGCACATGCCTAGGTTGCGGGCTCAATACCCAGTAGAGGGCATGCAGGAGGCAGCCAATCAATGATTCTCTCTCATTGATGTTTCTATCTCCCCTTCTCCCTTCGTTTCTTTGAAATCAATTTTTTTTAAAGTAAACTGTAATTGAAAAATAAGAAATAAATTAAATATGTCATAGAGATTGAGCAGGACTTTGGAGAATAGACAAGAAGGAAAAAGGAAGGCATCTGAAAAGAGAATAATATGAACAATTTATTTATTAGTTTGCTATTAACTTAGTTGTTTTATGAGGAGTGTAAAAAAGAGAAGAAAAGCAGAATATGGAGACTATTGGATGGAAGGTTATAAATATTGTATGTATCTAATGCTGTGTAACAAGCCAAAATGTAATGGCTTAAAAAAACAATGGTGATCTATTCTCACAGTTGCCATGGTCAGTAATTACGGAGTATCTTGGTGAGACTCTAACGAAATGACAAATCAGCTGAGACCGTAGTCATCTTGGGGCTGAAGGCTCTGTTTCCACAGTGGTCCGCTCACATGGCAGAAAGCCTGTGTTCCCCTTCATGTGGGTTCTTCACGGAGATGCTTGAGTATCCTCACAGCATGGCGTCTGGCTTCCCCCAAAGCTAGTGATCCCAGAGGCTCAGCAGAGCTGTAATGCCTTTTATGACTCGGGCTTAGAAGCCACACACTGTCATCTCTGCTGTATTCTAGTGGGTCCTACAAGCCACACACTCATTTCCGCTGTACTCTAATGGGTCCTTGTAAGTCCTTGTGGAAGCAAACTTACAAGGACATGAATAACCAGGAAAGATCACTGGTAGCATCTTTGAAGCCAGCTATATCACACAGGCAGAGCTGAGCATTATGAAGTGAGGTGGTATATTCTGCATCTTCCCATTGCTATGAAAATGTGATCCTGGGTTCAGCCATTGGGGTGGTGGCTTCCTGAACTGGATTCCTGAGTGTCTCCATCTTTGGCAGTACTGTGGCATTGTTCCGAGAATCACTCCTAAAGACCCTTCACACCCATCGGGGATTGCAAATTCCTTAATTCTCTATATTCCTCTTTGTTTAGAGGGGCTTAAGTCTGTTTGAGAACTGACACAGGGCCCAGCCCTCTTGCATTCTGGAATATTTTTCTTATTCCCATGTTGTAAAACGGTAATTAAAGAAAATTTCGAAAGAGGAAAAAATGCCCACAAACTGTTACTTCCCTATCTTTGACTGTAATTGGATCCTGCTATTTGCATTGACTACTGTCATAAATATTTCCCCAGGTGTTAAGGATCTGAATTGTCATCTTTTTAAAGACTGCATAATATTCCTTCAAATACTTAAAAATACTCAGTGATCATATCCAATACAGGTGTGGCGAGTAGAACACTATCATATATTACCAGGGGGACCATCAGTTGGTACAACTTTTTAAACTGTACTTAACCTTTAATCCAGCAATTGCATTTCAAGGGTTTAACCCTAAAGCATTAGTCAAAGGTGTTCACAAAAATTTATCTCCAAGGGATTAGAAGCATATCCAACAATGGAGAATTGGTTAAATTGTACATGCATATGTATATAGCCATTCATAATATAGACCAATAATCTTCAAGTGTGTTTCTCCATGAGGAGAAACCTCTGGAACGAAAGGGAGACCAAGTATTTGGGAGATCCAATCCTCCTTCACTTGGTTTATTTAGAGCATCTCCACATTTTCTTTGGTCTGAAGTCTATTTTATCTGATAATGATGTAGCCACTCCTTTCTTTCCAATAATGTTTAAGGTATATCTTTCATCTTCTTAATTCCAGTCTTTTGAGCAAAGGCACATCCAGATTTCTCAACCTTTAATCGAGCAAGTGCATTGCTACAGCTAATTCTTCTGAAAATGTTTCAGGGGTGGTGGCAGTACATTTTAACTTAGGATCATAATATCTGGGTCCCTAGAACCAATTCAATGAAGAAGAAAATATTTTCCACAAGCAGGAAGGTAATGCGCAGCACACATATGGACACGTGATTTATGGCAAGGTTGCTCTGCAACCTGTGGGAAAATAATGTTATTTTCAATAAATTGTGGACCAACTGGATATACATATAAATAAATAAAAGGACTAACTTCTAGCTCACATCATAAACAAATATCAATTCCCTGTAACTTGTAGACATTGTGGAAGGCAAAGAACACAACTAATATAGGATAATTTTATCATGATTTGGAGTAAGAGGAGATTTCTTAAAGAGTACCAAAAAAAAGAATGAGTCAAAAAAGAAATTATTGATAGATTGGATTGGATTAAATAAAAATTAAGAATATCTATTCATCGTCCTAACCGGTTTGGCTCAGTGGATAGAGCATCGGCCTGCGGACTGAAAGGTCCCAGGTTCGATTCCGGTCAAGGGCATGTACCTTGGTTGCGGGCACATCCCCAGTAGGGGGTGTGCAGGAGGCAGCTGATCGATGTTTCTCTCTCATCGATGTTTCCAACTCTCTATCCCTCTCCCTTCCTCTCTGTAAAAATAAATCAATAAAATATTTTTTTTTAAAAAAAAGAATATCTATTCATCAATAGACACCATTAAGAGAGTCAAATCAAAACATTCTGGGTTATATTTGCAACCCATTTAACTGACAAAGGCCTATTGTAATCTAACTATATCTAGAACTCCTATAGATCAATTTTAAAAATGCAGTAATCCAAAAAGGAAAAGAGGAGTCAGAAATGAACAGAATTCTCACCAAAAATACATTAAAAAGGCTCATATATGAAATGGTTCCATATTCCTCATAATAGGGAAATGCAAATTAAAATCACAATGTCATAATACTGTATATCCACCAAAATGATTAAAATTAAAAAGACTGCCAATACAGGCGTTGACAACAGGTATTTTCATACAATGCTAGTGGGAGTTCAAACTGATACAAGTAGTTTGACTCATTTCTTATGAAAGTTGCACATATACATACCCTATGGCCCAATAATTATATTCCTGTGTATTGTCCCAGCTGATATGCATGCTTGTGTGTACAAAGAGACATACACAAGAATGTCCATGGTAGCATTGTTTATAAAAACCAAACATGCAGAAAACTAAGATGGCGGCATAGATAAACACCGGGAAATTGCCGCCTCCCACAACAATTGAAAAATACTGCAAAGGACAGAGCGGACATCATCCAGAACAACAGGAAGCCTGGCTGAGTGTAAATTCTACAACTAGAAGGAAAGAAAAGCACGCTGAGAGCCAGAGGAGCTGCAGAGGTGAAGTGCAGAGGTACGGCGGCTCGCGCGCGTGGGAAGGGGGTGGCACCTGAGGACGCGGCTGTCTTTTTGAATCACAAGCTCCCGACTGCTCTGAACTCCGGTTCCGGGAAGACTCTGGGGACCCAGGACTCATACGGGGAGAAGCTGGACTGTCGGGCAGCGGGCGAACTTGAGGGCGGCTTTCCCTCAGAGGTGCTTGCAGCAATTATCGGGTCACTGAGACGCGCGACTCCTTAGGGCTGGGCGGAGAATCAGCCATAGCTGCTTGCTCCGCCCTTTGACTCCCTGAGACCCCGCCCCACCCAGGCTGCGGCAGAGGCTTTTGCATGTGAATGTACCTAACTGCAGCCGAGCCAGGCAGACCCGGAACTTCCAAGAGAAGGCCCAAGGCCCCGCAGCGGCTTGCATTGCTTCACAGCTGAGCCTCTTCGTAGCTCCTGCTGTGTGGCCTCAGGCAGAGGCTGAATTAGCACCACCTTAGATCCAGGAGCCACTGTACCCAGTGGTCAGAGGGGGACCATCCAGATTGCAACTCCTCAGATCCATAAGGGACACACTCAGGGAGCAGACTCAGTGAGCACCAAAGCCCCACTGAAGCAAGTCTTGCCCCAGAAGGGTGTCTTCAGCACAGAAGTTCTCCCACTTCAGACACAGCTGATTCTCACAGCCAATTGGCCTGGAGGTCAATTCCTCCCAGTGATCCTACAACAACCAAGGCACCAAGAGTGCACCAAGAGTGTCCACCTCAGGTAACTGGGGAGGCTGAGCCACTGGGCCCTACAGGACACCTGACGCGCAGGGCCACTCTATCAACACAGGGAAGCAGCCAAAATGCGGAGACAAAGAAACAGGTCACAAATGGCAGAAATGGAGGAAGGCAAATGACTGGATATAGAGTTCAAGGCCACGTTTATAAGGTTTTTCAAGAATTTTATGGAAACCACCGATAAATTTAATGAATCCTTCAATAAGTATAGTGAGACCATGGAGGACATGAAAAAGGACCAACTAGAAATTACGCATACACTGACTGAAATAAAGAATAATTTACAGAGATCCAACAGCAGACAAGAGGATCCCAAGAATCAAGTCAAAGATTTGAAATACAAAGAAACAAAAAATACCCAACCGAAAAAGAAAAAAGAAAAGAGATTCCAAAAATATGAAGATAGTGTAAGGAACCTCTGGGACAACTTCAAGCGTACCAACATCAGAATTATAGGGGTACCAGAAGGAGAAAGAGGGCAAGATATTGAAAACCTTTTTGAAGAAATAATGACAGAAAACTTCCCCTACCTGGTGAAAGAAATGGACTTACAAGTCCAGGAAGCGCAGAGAACCCCAAACAAAAGGAATCCAAAGAGGACCACACCAAGACACATCATAATTAAAATGCCAAGAGCAAAAGATAAAGAGAGAATCTTAAAAGCAGCAAGAGAAAGACAGTCAGTTACCTACAAGGGAGTACCCATCCGACTGTCAGCTGATTTCTCAACAGAAACCATGCAGGCCAGAAGAGAGTGGCAAGAAATATTCAAAGAGATGAATAGCAAGAACCTGCAACCAAGATTACTTTATCCAGCAAAGCTATCATTCAGAATAGAAGGTCAGATAAAGAGCTTCACGGATAAGAAAAAGCTAAAGGAGTTCATCACCACCAAACCAGCATTATATGAAATGCTGAAAGGTATTCTTTAAGAAGAGGAAGAAGAAAAAGGAACTCTTACCATTTGCCACAGCATGGATGGAAGTGGAGAGCGGATAAATACCACAGGATCTCACTCATTTGTGGAATATAATGAACAACATAAACTGATGAACAAGGACTGATCCAGAGACGGAGAGGCATTGATTGGACTGTCGGGCCTTGGAGGGAAGGTAGGGGAGGGTAGGGGTAAGGGGGAAAGATCAACCAAAGGACTTATATGCAAGCATATAGGCCTAACCAATGGACACGGACAACGGGGGGGGTGAGGGCATGAGCGGGGGGGGGGGGGGGGTAGAGGGTAATGTGGGGATAAGGACACATATGTAATATCTTAATCAATAAGAAAAAAACAAAAAAAAACCAAACATGCAAAGCCCAGCTGGCGTTTCTCAGTGGTTGAACATCAACCCATGAACCAGGACTTCACGGTTCAATTCCCAGTCAGGGCACATGCCCAGGTTGCAGACTTGATTTCCAGTAGGGGGCATGCAGAAGGCAGCCGATTGGTGATTCTCATCATTGATGTTTCTCTCTCTCTCTCTCCCTTTCTCTCTGAAATCAATAATAATAATAATACATGGGGAAATCCTTGAGCTCATTAGAATATGTTTTTAAAAAACTAGTAGTATGCATTAGCAACCATTTTTAAAAACATTTTTTTAAATATATTTTATTGATTTTTTACAGAGAGGAAGGGAGAGAGATAGAGAGTTAGAAACATCGATGAAAGAGAAACATCGATCAGCCGCCTCCTGCACATCTCCTACTGGGGATGTGCCCGCAACCCAGGTACATGCCCTTGACCGGAATCGAACCCAGGACCTTTTAGTCCGCAGGCCGACGCTCTATCCACTGAGCCAAACCGGTTTTGGCTAAAAACATTTTTTAATAATCTCTTTATATTTTGTATATGTTCTCCACATCCCTCTTATCAAATTTATATTAGTCTAAATAAGCACAAAATAAATTTCATTATAACGTTTTTTCTACATAACATTTCTCAAAACATAAAAAGCATAAAATATTACATTACAAAAAGTATCCCTCTCATCCATGCCCATGTCGTTTGTCCTTCCAGATCTTGTGCATTCATAAGCCAAATCATATATATAGACTTGTAAATGTCAATTCCGTGTGTGTGTGTGTTTTAATCCTCACCTGAGGAAATTTTTCCATTGATTTTTAGAGAGAGTGGAAAGGAGAGGGAAAGACAGAGAGAAATATCGATGTACATGGGATGGTTGCCTCCTGCACGCATCCTGACCAGGGCCCAGGCAGGGGAGGAGCCTGTAGCAGAGGTACATGACCAAATCAAACCTGGAAACCTTTCGTCCTCAGGCTGACTCTCTATCCACTGAGCCAAACCTGCTAGGCTAGGGCAATGTCAATTGCTTTTTATACTTTTCCCCCTGAGGTTTTGTTTGCATATTTCCAGCAGCTATGAACAAATTTGTTATTTGGTGGACATCGCCCTCTTGTGTATAAAACTGAATGTGCAAGTTTGTAAATCCTGGCAAAAAAAAGTGAGTAAATTCATATGAGTATTCTTTCATGGAATTACAGTCTACTTTTGTCTCTATAGATTTCCCTTTTCTAGAAATTTAATATAAATGGAATCATATGAGGTTTTATTGTTTGTGAATTACTTCTTTTCACTTAGCTTAATGTGTGCAAGATTCATTTGTGTTGTAGCATGTTTCAGTATTTCATTCCTTTTTATAACTGAACTAGAGGTCTGGTGCATGACATTCATGCACTGGGGGTGGGGATCCCTCAGCCCAGCCTGCACCCTTTCACAGTTCAGGACCCCACGGGGGATGTCCAACTGCCACGGAGGTGGGAGAGGCTCCTGCCATCCCTGCTGCGTTCACCAGCCATGAGCCCAGCTTCCTGTGGGAGCACACTGACCACCAGGGGGAAGCTCCTGCATTGAGTGTCTGCCCCCTGGTTGTCAGTGCGCAACATAGCGAATGGTCATTCTGCTGTTTGGTCAATTTGCATATTAGGGTTTTATTATATAGGAGGATAATATTCCACTGTAGGGATGCACATTGGTAGACATTTGGTAGACATTTCCACTCTTGCTATTATAAATAACTAGAGGCCCGGTGCACAAAAATTTGTGTACTCAGGGGGAAGGGGGGGGGGGTCCCTCAGTCCAGCCTGTGCCCTCTCGCAGTCTGGGACCCCTTGGGAGATAACGACCTGCTGGCTTAGGCCTGCTCCCGGGTGGCAGAGGGCAGGCCCAATCCCTAGGTGCAGCCCCTGGTCGGGCTCAGAGCAGGGCTTATTGGGGAGTTGGGGCGCCGCCTCTGTCATGCACAGAGCAGGGCGGATTGGGTGGTTGTGATGCCACCCTCAGTCACGCTCAGGGTAGGGCTGATTGGGGGTTTGGGCACCGCCCCCTGTCACACTCAAGGCAGGGTCGATGGGCAGGTTGCGGCACCACCCCCTGTCACACACAGAGCAGGGCCAATGAGGGGGTTGGGGCGCTGCCCCCTGTCACTCACAGAGCAGGGCCCATCAGGGGGATTGGGGCTCCGTACCCTGTCACGCACAGAGCAGGGTCGATCAGGGGGTTGGGGAGCTCCTCCCTGTCACGCACAGAGCAGGGCCCATCAGGGGGTTGGGGAGCTCCCCCCTGTCACTCACAGAGGAGGGCCGATAGGGGAGTTGGGGCACCGCCCCCTGTCACACACAGAGCAGGGCAGATCTGGAGGTTGGGGCGCCGCACCCTGTCACACTCAGGGCAGGGCCGATGGGGAGGTTATGGCTCTACCCCGTCACACACAGAGCAGGGCCCGTGGCGGTGAGGGGGGGGGGGCGGTTGGGGCGCCGCACCCTGTCACACACAGAGCAGGGCCGATCAGGGGGTTGGGGCACCGCAGACTGTCACACACAGAGCCACAGGGCAATCAGGGGGTTGGGGAGCTCCCCCCTATCAGGCACAGAGGAGGGCTGATCAGGGGGTTGGGGCGCCTTCCCCTGTCACGCTGATGCCAGTGCTGGGAGGCATATTACCCTTTTACTATATAGGATAGAGGCCTGGTGCACGGGTGAGGGCTGGCTGGTTTGCCCTGAAGGGTGTCCTGGATCAGGGTGGGGGTCCCCACTGGGGTGCTTGGCCAGCCTGGGTGAGGGGATTATGGCTGTTTACAGCTGGTCACACACCCTTCAGGGTGGGGGTCCCCACTGGGGTGCCTGGACAGTCTGGGTGAGGTGCTGAGGGCTGTTTTCAGGCTGGCAGGTGACTGAAGCTCCCAACCACTCCTTTTTTTCTTTTTTTTTATTCTGGGCCAGCTTTAGCTCTGAGGCTTGGCTCCAGCTCTTAGGCCTCGTCTGCTGAAAGCAGGTATCTGGTTTGTTTGGGTTCTATAATCGAAACACTGTTTCAACTCCAGCTCTGAGATCCTGGCTGGCTGAAAGGAGGTTTCTGGGGTTTTGTTTAGCTTCTATATTTGTAACAATGTTTCAAACTGCAAGCTCAGAGGCCGGCAGTGGCAGGCGGGGAACGTTAGCTTCCTACGTCACTGAAGCAAGCAAGCCTC
The DNA here is from genome assembly GCF_964212035.1 of Myotis nattereri. Taxonomy (NCBI): domain Eukaryota; kingdom Metazoa; phylum Chordata; class Mammalia; order Chiroptera; family Vespertilionidae; genus Myotis; species Myotis nattereri. Next base: position 59,433,546 of record NC_138080.1, on the reverse strand, counting down.
ATGTTCGCTTCAAGCTGCCTGGCTGCCGGCCGCCATCTTGGCTGGCAGTTAATTTACATATCGCTCTGATTAGCCAATGTGAAGGGTAGCGGAGTGACACCAATTTGCATGTTTCTCTTTTATTAGTGTAGATTGGTTTATTGATCAAATAAGTTAATATTGCTGCCAGTTAATGTTTAAGATTATAAAAAATATAAATTAGTGTTTTTTAATTTATTTTTGTTATTCCTCACCTAAGGATATTTTTCCATTGACTTTTAGGGAGAGTGGAAGAGAGAGGGAAAGACAGAGAAAAACATAAACACATCGACTGGTTGCCTCCTGCATGAGCCCGGGCTGAGAAGGAGCCTGAAACCAAGGTACATGCCCTTAACCGGAATCGAACCCAGGACCACTTGGTCTGCAGGCCAACGCTCTATCCACTGAACCAAACCAGCTAGGGCATAAATTAATGTTTAGATAAACTGAATCATTATTCTGATTTTCAATAGTAGTTACATTTTATGACATGTGCTAACTTGCTCATTTCTTTAGGTAATTTTGGACTTACATTAAATTAATTCCCAGATAGTCAGTGGATGCCTAAGTCATTTCTAAGTAAGAAATGACACTGAAACATTGATTACTAAATAGAATTTTCAGTTTATATGCTTTTGGTTTGTATTTTAAATGCTACAAAGAGGCTATTTCTTTGGATCTGTTCATGAATGTGCGTATTTTGCCACTTTGAGACACCTTATTAAGGATGTGTACAGCTGTAGAAATTATGTGTATTCATGAGCTTTGCTAATCTGCAAAAATGCCAGTGCATGACAGTTCACAATTATCCACCCCCTAGTGTTCTGTGAAATCAAGTTCCTTTGGTTAAAAGTTACTATTAATACAAATGATACTTAGGAGACTATACTTAGGAGCAATAGTTTCAGAAAAATACAACTGTGTGTGTGCTTTTGCTTTTCAGGGAGAATACCAGTTTTTTCCCTAAAGCAGCCATTCTCAGGGTTTGTTTGTTTTTAATATATTTTTATTGATTTCAGAGAGGAAGGGAGAGAGGGAGGGAGGGAAGGAGAGAGAGAGAGAGAGAGAGAGAGAGAGAGAGAGAGAGAGAGAGAGACATCAATGTTGAGAAAGAATCATTAATTGGCTGCCTCCTGACACTGGAGATCGAGCCCGCAACCCAGGCATGTGCCCTTGACCAGAATCAAACCCGGGACCGTTCAGTCCCCAGGCTGACGCTCCATCCACTGAGCCAAACTAGCTAGGACTCTTGGGGTTTTTTGGTCTACAAATTCCTTTGCGCCACATCTCCATCAGCAATGTATGAGTGATTTAGTTTCTCGTATCTTCACCAGCATTTGGTGTTGTCATTATTTTCTATTTTAGTTATTCTGTTAGGTGTAAAGTGATATATCTCATTGTGGTTTTAATTTGCATTTCTTTTATGACTAATGAAGTTACACATTTTTTCATGTGCTATTTGATATCTGTATATATATTCTTTTATATATATATGTGAAATGTCTATTTCTTTTCCCCACATTCTAAATAGGCTGTTTTTCCTGTTGAATTTTTTATATTCTAGATACTCATCCTTTCTCTGATATTTTGTAAGCATTTTATCCCACTCTATAGTTTGTCTCTTTGCCTTCTTGACAGTCTCTCACAGAGAAAAAATTTTAATTTTGTGATACTGTTTATCAATTTTTTCTGTAATCATGTTTGTGTGTGTGTGTCAAAGGGCAACTCTATTATCTAGCCCTAGATCCTTAGCATTGTCTCCCTTTTTTCTAAAATTTTTATAGTTTTCTGTTTTACATTAAATCTATTATTAATTTTGAGTTGCTTTTTGTACAAAGCATGAGACTTAGCAAGATTCTTTGTTTGTTTGTTTAAACATATGTTTTTCCAGGACCACTTGTTGAAAAGCCTACTTTTCATTGAATCCACATGTTTATTGCTAGTTTTAAGAAATACAGTTGATTTTTCAATGTTTATCTTGTATCCTGAAACCTTGCAGAACTCAGTTACAAGACCAAGGAAATTTCTTGGAATTTTCTATGTAAATAAGCATGCCATCTGCAAATGAGTTTTTTCTTTCTTGCACTGTGTTGAGTATCAGTGGTGTGAGCAGAATCCTTGCCTGTGTCTGACCTTAGGGAAAAAGTAGTCTCATTAGGAATAATGTAGGGCACCTGGCTGGTGTGGCTATGGTTGTGTATCCACCTATGAACCAGGAGGTCACAGTTCAATTACCAGTCAGGGCACATGTCCAGGTTGCAGGCTCAATCCCCATTAGGGGACGTGCAGGAGGCAGCCGATCAATAATTCTCTCTCATCTCATCATTGATGTTTCTAGCTCTCTCTCCCTCTCTGAAATCAATAAAAATATATTTAAAAATTTTTTTTATTAAATGCTTCTTCTACATTGATTAATAAAAGCATGTGTTTTCTTCTCTAACCTGTTAGTATGGCAAATAAAGTTGATTTTCAAGTATTGAATCAGTCTTGCATCTCTGGAATAAATCCTATTTGATCAGGGTACATAATTCTTTTTACATATTGTGTAATTGTATTTGCTAATACTTTAAGAATTTTGCATCTATATTTTTCAAGAATATTGATCTGCCAATTTTTATAGTATCTTTGTTTGGTTTGACATCAGGTTTATAGTAGCTTCATAAAATGAATTGGAAACAGTAACCTCTTCTATTTTCTAGAGGAGATTGTATATAATTGATGTAGAATTGTGTAGAAATACTCGGTAGAATTCTCCTGTGAAACCACCTGGGCCTAGAGATTTCCTAGGTCGAGGCTCAATCACTGAGCAGGCTGGGCTGCCAGTTTTTGCTTCACATATTTTGCAGCTCTGTTGTTTGGTGCATGCACATTTTGAAATTTTATGTTTTCTTGGTGGATTGACACTTTCATCATTATAGAATGTTCCTCTTTAATTTTCTTTGAAGTCTACTTTATCTGATAATGATGTAGCCACTCCTGCTTTCTTTTGAATAAGGTTTGAGGTATACCTTTTGCATCTTCTTAATTTCAATCCGTTGAACAAAGGCAAACCCAAATTTCTTAATCATAGCTTTGGCTATGGTTAATTCTTTTGAAAATATTTCAGAGTTGGTGATAGTTAAAATTTAACTTCAGATCATAATATTTGGGTTCCTAGGAGTATTTAGCCTAAGAACCAAAGAAGAAAATGTTTTTTAAAAGCCAGAAGGAAATGCACAGAGAACTTGAACTTTTAAGTTATAAAGAGTAAGGAAAGGCAATTCTAAGTGACTATATATATATTTTTTTTCAACAGATACTAACTCGTCCAATGATGTCAGTTGGTGGCCAATTATGAAGGGAATGTATTTAAGCCTTACTTATTTATTACGAGAATAATGTTTTTCTTTAATTGAAATCCCCTTACATGGCAAATAACCTACCTAGGAGAATTCTGAAAAAGATATATAGATGTGATCATCGATATCCAGTGTTGGACAGTCCCATTCTTAGATACAAATCAATACTGCTTTATTGTTGCAATGTAATAGCCAGCCTTTACTTTCCTAGGCTTTCACAAAATAAAATAAGCATGCAATGAAGAGGCCCAGCACTCCTACTCTGTCCTTGATTAACTTCACTCCTTCCTGTTACTATTCAAGGACAAAATGCTGAGACAGTTCTGGTTCTTTGGCATCTTTTGTCCCCTGGCAATCTCCCCCCCGCCCCCATTTGTACTTATTCAGTACGGCACATGCTGTTTGTTCTAGCACACTAAATCTAAGGAAAGGAATTCTAGATATAAATGTAAGTATTTGCATATTTGAGATAGAACATTGTAACATTCTATTTCTGAGATCATGCTTAAAACACTAATCCCTGGCAGTGTTTTCTTGACACTATTCCCCTTTACCCTTCCTCCTTATTCAAAAACCATCGGATTCCCCTTCCTCCCACTGCTCTCTAACCTTTATGCTTATGATTCTTCATGACAAGAATATTTAACACTTGAATCCAGAGCTCACTATATGTTGGGTGCCATAGTAAACACGCTACATGCACTATCTTATATAATTCTTATGACATTATTATAAGAATATTATCCAACACATATGCACCCATATGTTCATAGCAGCACAATTCACCATAGCTAAGATCTGGAAACAGCCTAAGTGCCCATCAGTAGATGAATGGATTAGAAAACTGTGGTACATCTACACGATGGAATACTATGCTGCTGTAAAAAAGAAGGAACTCTTACCATTTGCAACGGCATGGATGGAACTGGAGAGCATTATGCTAAGTGAAATAAGCCAGTCAATGAAGGAAAAACACCACATGATCTCACTCACTCATGGATAATAAAGACCATTATAAACTTATGAACAAAAATAGATACAGAGGCAGAGCTGCCTCAAACAGATTGTCAAACTACAGCAGGAAGGCCGGGGAGGGTTGCGGGGCAGGAGGTAGGGGGGGAAGAGATCAACCGAAGGACTTGTATGCATGCATATAAGCATAACTAATGGACATAAGACACTGGGGGGTAAGGGAGGCCAGGGGATTGTCAAGGGCATGGGGAAAAAAAAGGACACATATGTAATACCCTTTGTAATACTTTAAGCAATAAAAAAAAGAAAAGAAAAAAAGAATATTATCCAGCCAGAACCGGTTTGGCTCAGTGGATAGAGCGTCGCCTGCGGACTGAAAGGTCCCAGGTTCGATTCTGGTCAAGGGCATGTACCTGGGTTGCGGGCATATCCCCAGTAGGAGATGTGCAGGAGGCAGCTGATCGATGTTTCTCTCTCATCGATGTTTCTAACTCTCTATCTCTCTCCCTTCCTCTCTGTAAAAAATCAATAAAATATATATTTTTTTAAAAAAAGAATATTATCCAACATAAAGTTGGGATAATATACAGGCATATGTTTATTGCACTTCACTTTATTGTGCTTTACAGACACTGCGTTTTTATTTTGAATTTTTAATTGAGGGTTTGTGGCAAGCCTGTGTGGAGAAAGTTTTTCAGTGCCATTTTTCCAACATCATTTACTCACTTCAGGCCTCGGTGTCACAGTTTGGTAATTCTCACAATATTTCACTTTTTCACTATTATTACATTTATAATAATGAATATTACATGAATATTACATAAACTTAGTTGATAAAACAGCAGCAGGGTTTGAGATTGAAAGTTCTTTGAAAAAAGTTCTACTGTGGGAAAAATGCTATCAAAAAGCATCACATGCAATCATTCCTGAAAGGAAGAGTCAGTTGATGGGAAAACTTCATTGATGGCTTATTTTAAGAAATTGCCAGAGCCACCCCAACCTTCAGTGTCACCCCTCTGGTCAGTTAACAGCCATCAATATTGAGACAAGACCCTCTACTGGTAAAAAGATTGACTCGGTTAAGGCTCAGATGATGGTTAGCATTTTTTTAAAAAAAGCAATTCACAATTAAGGCATGAAATTTTTTTTTTTTAGACATAGTACTATTTCAGACTTAACACATTTTGTACCGCTCAGTTTTCTCGTGTTTCGCGCGCCATCCGTTAAGGACCACTCACGAGAGTTCTTGTTTTTCACGCCCATGAAAATAGGAGCGAATCTAGATACTTATGTAAATTTTATTTGGTCCCTCTTCATAGAGGAAAATGTTTTAAGCAGTACCATATGTTAAAAAAGTAATAGGAACTTTTAATTGTTTTTGTAAATAAAAATGTTATAATTATTGAAAAACAACACCTAAAGTGCATTATGATGATTTAAATAACGTGCAGTTTGCCCAAAAACGTGCGGTCCCTGGCCTATGTCTTAAGAGATTTCTATGCGGTACGCAATGTGTTTAATAGACTACAGTACACCAGTACAACGTAAGCATAACTTTTATATGCACTGGGAAACCCAAAAATTTGTGTGACTCACTTTATTGCAATAATCACTGTATGGTGCCTCTCTGGACTGAACCCACAATATATTTGAGGTATGCTTGTAATAATAAAAAGATGAGAAAACTGATTTCAAATAAGTTATAAAACATCTGCATTCACACAGATAATAAGTTCTGAAGTCTGCACTGGAATCTAAGGTGCACAAGGTCATTAGGCTGTGCAAATAATTAATGTTGATTATCTGTTAACATTTCTTGAGAAGAACGTAAATTTTTATTTAATATTTCATGGTTGAGGAAAAGATATGAACCATGGTCTCTCTTCCTTATCTATTGGTTACTCATACACTTAAGGTAGCCTGCACTTAATTTGCTTACTTTTAGCGTATAAATTTAAGAGGAAATATCATCTAAGTGTGTATGGAGGGGAAATAGAATGTATTTAGATATGCCTGACATAAATAACGTGAAAACTAAAAATAAAAAATCACACTAATTGGTACTTTTTCCTCCCCAACAAAAAACTGAACCGTCACTTGGGATAACCATAATGTCGTCACGCCGTGACGTCACGCCGGTAGGGGGAGGCAGGATTGGGGTTAAGGCCAGCGCAGTCATCCAAGTTTCATTAGGCGGCACAGGAGCTGGGCACGTTCTCAGCGAGCGACGCAGGGACAAGAAGACACCGCGACGGAAGACACTGGGCGGGTAAGAACACGTGTAAGCCTGCGCTCGCGTCCAGCCCACGGATCCCACACACAAACCTAAACCTAAGCCATCACGCTCCGCACCGAGGCCCCGCCCACTCCGGAGGGGGCGTGACCACGAGGAAGGCGTGGAGAATACGCATGCGCATCCGAAACCCAGCCACTTCGCCAACTATCAATCTCGCGAGGGTTGAAAGTCAGTGGCGTAGATAAGTGTCCTGGATCCTGGCGAGATCGATGATAGCGACCCAAGAAGACGAAGCGGCGAGTCTCTTTCCTCGCCTCGGCCTTTCTTTAGCTTTCTTTTCCCTTTCCCTCAACTCTCCACCCTCCAGGAAACCAGCCCGCCTTTCCTGACCTCCGTGACCCGGTGGCCCCGCCCACTCCCGTCGACGTGATTCCCGCCGTGAGGTCAGCACCGGCCGAACCTCAGCCCGGCGGAAGCGGCGGACGAGGGGAGCTGTGCTCGGCTCAGGCTGACCGCGGATCCCGGCTCTCGGGGCATCGGGGTAGCCTGCTCGTCCCTCCCGTCAGTCCTTTGCGACGTAGCCGCCCCGGCCTAGGCCTCCTCATCCCTGCGGCGCCTGGCTCCCAGCGGCTGCGGGTGACGCAGACGGAACATCATGTCGTCCGCGGCCGAGCCTCCGCCACCCCCGCCTCCCGAGAGCGCGCCTTCCAAGCCCGCAGCCTCGGCCGCCAGCAGCGGGAGCGGCAACAGCAACAAAGGCGGCCCCGAGGGCATCGCGGCCCAGGCGGCTCCCTCGGCGGCCGGCGCCGGCCCCGCGGACTCGGAGATGGAGGTGAGAGTGCGGCCCGGGGAGGGCGCGCAGTGGGAGAGGAGGAGCTGGTGCCCTGCGCGCATTTTAGCGGTCGGACCCCTCGGCACCCAAACTCGGCCTCGGGCCTTTGGACCCGAGATGATGCTTCCACCTTCTGTGCTTAACCTTTCCAGGCGGACTGTGGCTTTTTGGCGCCGCACATTTTTTTTAAGCGAACCTTGCCACATCTTCCAAGACTCTTAGGAAACAGATGTTCTTGGTTACTGAGGCGGAGCGGGACCTTCCCGTTTGTTTGCCCCAGACTCCCATAATCCCCTCCCCATCTCGGAACCAGGGTTTTAGTTTCACTGAACTTGGGGGAAGGGCGAGAGAGCGTCCCCTTCCAAGTGAGGGATAGACGCGGGGGGCGGGGGGAGGAGGGGGTGCATTTAAAAGCTGCGCATCGTCGGACTCGGGCCTCCTCCTCTTAATCCCGGTTCTTGCGGGGGCGGTATCTGTTCCGGGGAGAAAACAATGGCGAGAGCTGGATGGCCGAGTGCGCAGTGGGGATGAGCGAGGCGCAGCTGCCCTGGCGGAGGGAATGGTGGCCCCTCCCAGGCACCGTGCCCCTGGGGAGGGGAACGACCCGGCGGTGGCAGCTGTGTCTTGGACCCCCTCGTCCCCCCCTAATGTGAGGGGGGAGTGGATGGGTGGGTGAATGAATTAGTAGGTCAGGGTCGGTGGGTTGGCTTTCAATCCAGCTCTGTTCCTCCTTTGGGGCCTTGGCCTTTTTGGGGGGCGGGTTGGGGGGCGAGGGGTTGGTACAGCTCGCTGCCGAGCCTGCCTTCTGGGCTGGTGTTGGCCGGGGGATGGTGAGAGTCCTGCGGGCGGGGGGAGGGGGTGGACAGATGAGGGAGCGCCAGGCGGGTCTCTTGGGTGTGCTCCAAGGTTTGCGATGTCTGGGAACAAAGTGCTTCTTCCAGATTTTATTCTTGGCCTTCAGTCTGTGCAGGCGTTAGGCCCAAAGGTTTCTGGGGTCCTTCCATCCTTGGATAGGCAGCAGGAAGGTAATGCTGCTCTCGAAATGAACCTTGACGCAGAGTTGACACAGTAAGGAACCCGTAGCGCCGTTTACCATTGGAGCCTTTGGCGCAGTAGTTTATTTGGCCACCGAAGGCCTAGTTTGGGGTGAAGTAACATTGTGTTACTAGTTTTTGTTTGTTTTGTTCATCCTCACCCGAGGATATTTTTTCATTGGTTTTTAGAGAGAGTGGAAGAGAAACACATTGACTGGTTGTGTCCTGCACGCGCCCTGACGGGGGCCCAGGCCAGGGCAGAGCCTGCCACCCAGTTGCGTGCCCTTGACCAGAATCAAACCGGCACCCTTTGGTCCGCGGGCCCCCGCTCTGTCCACTAAGCCAGACTGGCTAGGGCTGTGTTATTTTAAAGAGAACTTTGAGTGGTTTGTTAGGTTTTAGGGGAATAGGACACCTGATATTCTGTACTTTTAAGTGATTTGAAATTTGCCTCAAATTCCTATCTACTGATGCCTATTTTTTCCCCCTTAAGGTTTTAAATGGTTCTTTTGGATCACCAGGGCTGTTTAATCTGCTCCCTGGCGTAATGGGGGTTGAAAATCTGTGACACTGAAATAGTGTATCTAAATGAACAGTTCTTTACAAAGTGATGTTCATAGTCTCCATTAGCTTCTCAAGAGGATCTGTCATTCAAATTTTGGAATAACAACCAATTTCTCACTAGAGATATTATTTAAACATCAGAAAATAGTAATTTAAAGCCTAAAATAAATATTTTGTTCAGTTGCTGTTTTTAAAATTGAGTTAAAGTTAGTATGAATATTGATCTGATAACCATATGAAGTCAGCGATACTTTTCTTTGCCCAATGGGAAAGTAGAACCTGTCATAGAACCTAGGTCTGGCTCTGAAACTGACCCTTTTCCAACATGTGTCCTGTCATATTCTTTTAAAAAAGATAGTTGACAGTTTTATTTACTGAAGAATGACTTAGTTATTTCAAACTTCTCAGTATAGGAATATTACTAATTTTATGTTTTATTAGTTTTTCACTAATTGTTTTTTTCATATTATAGTGTGATTTTTTAAAATAAATGTACCTTCAGTATTTTTTTTTAAACTGAATTTAGAAATCATTGAGGTTTACTGGTAAAAACCAGGTTTGAGCATAAATGTGTTATAATTCCTGACAATAATGTTTCACAGTTGAAAAAAATTTTAATGCCCTTTTCGTGTTTGAACATAGAATATAAAGCAGGTTTGTTGTGGGTTTTTTTTTTTTTTTTTGACAAAGCTGACTGTCACAGAAATATTTTTTATTTTTGTTTTTAAATAGGCTTTTATTGCGTTTTAGAGAGAGGGGGGAAGGAGAAACATCTATAAGAAACATCACATCCATCTACTGCCTATTGCATGCTGCCTGCTGGGCATTGAGCCCGCAACCCAGGCTTGTGCTCTGACCGGGAATTCAACAGTGGTTCATAGGTGGATGCTCAACCACTGAGCTACATGGGCTGGACCTTATGTTGTTTTTTAAATAGATGATTAGAACTTTGCAGTGTAGGAGTTAGTACTGTATTGTTTTTTTTATGTGGTTTGTGGCATTTTTAATACCAGGAAGAATAAATTTGCAAGAGTAACACATTTATTACCAATTTAGGAATCAGACTGTATTCAACTTAAGCAACATGAAAAATTTTTTGCAATATTCCGAAAGATAGAAATCAGGTTGACTAAATACTACTACTTCCCAGGTGTACGTTTGTATTGTAGCATAGTTGATACTGCAATTTTGTGATTACAGTGGAACCTTGTTTCTCGAATTTAATTCATTACAGAAGGCTGTTTGAAAACTGAAGCATTTTTTTCCCATTAGAAATAATGTAAATGGAATTAATCCGTTCTGGACCCCCAAATGATTCCCTTTTGTAACCTTTCTTATATACACTACATGTCTACTGTACTGTTTGATCTATAAATAATACTTTAAAACAAAAAGGACATGAAATGTAATTGAAAATTTAACAAAAAGGAAATGTACAGTAAAAAATGAAAACTTAATAATCAGCAACAAAAGCAAAAAAAAAACCCCACAAAAATATTCACAGCAATAAATTGACGCATACTCGAGAATTCTCTCCTTTTTTTTTTGCCTGAGAGATGCGTGACGTCATACAGGTATAAGCATGAAAGGGTTGTCAAGTTGAGAAGGAATTGTTCAGGATGGGAGATGTTCGAGAATTGAGGTTTGACTGTAAAAAGAAACATTTTCTTCACTTTTTATACTGTTTAATTTGATCTCATAATTTTTATTAGAAAAAGAAATAGATTTGCTGAAGATAATTTTGTTCTAGGATGTTGTAGATAATAATCTGTTTTATTGTCAGTAGCCATGCTGTTTACATACGTGGGTTAATATATAGGTTGTATCATTTTGGTGTTACATTTCATCAAGGTTTTCTATAAGGTTAGTGATAGCCATTTAATTATCTGGGATAAGAATATGTTACTTATAATGTGTTTTGGGCAGAAATCAGTCTAAAAATGGTGTGTTGACTATTCTTGAAAAACAATCCATGATTTTTCCCTCCTACCAGGAAGTATTTGATGATGCATCTCCTGGAAAGCAAAAAGAAATCCAAGAACCAGATCCAACCTATGAAGAAAAAATGGTATGTTCTAGGTTATATGAATAGAGTCTATAATAATAACTTTTTATTAGGTGATTGACTATACCAAACTTCTGTTCTATTTAATTTAGGCATAGATAGCCAATTGAAATGTATAACATGGGATTCTTTAACCTGTATCTTATTTGCCTATATAGAGCAAATATAGAAGTCTTACGTGAATTCACATAATACTATGTAATTATATGGATTGTGTTAAAACCCCCTTTATTTTAAAATTTAGCATCAGTGAGATGAGTTAAAGACCAGAGAAATTGTTATTAAAGTGAATAATATAAGCTCCTTGCTCATAGCATTCAGTATGCATGGGATCTTTACAAAGGAGGACATGATGTTATAATTGAATCCTTGAAAGACCCAGCTCACATTTCATATCCTCTAGGAAACTTTTGTTGTATGTCATTTAACCAGTATTTACAAAAAGCTTTAAATTTAAATGTGTGTGTACCTGTAACTGTCCCATCTCCTTTATTTGTTGTCAAACTTATTTACAGAAAAAGAGATAGTTGCCAGCTCTGCTTTTTCCATTCATTCCTTTAACTGTCACAATTTAGATTTTGCTATTAACACTGTGTTAGTGATTCTAATTGCCAATTCTGTGGCTTAATTTTAGCTTCATTCTCCCTGATCTCACTTGACTTTCACATTATTGACCATGCCTCAGATTTTTTACTTGCCAGAGAGACCCTTTTTTCTTTGATGATATCCTATTTACTTGACTTTTCTTTTGTTCATTGCTTTCTGAACATTTCTTCCTAGATATTTTTTATCCTTATCATTGGTTTTCATCTGCCATATTTATTTGTAGCCCAAATGCCTCCAACCATTTTACCCCTGAGCATTTATTACTTTCTGACAATTTAACATAATTTACCTATTATGTTTGTTTTTGATATTAGACTTATAATGAAAACTTCATAAAGAGACAAAGTACCTTTTCTGATAGAAGTATTTGTTGAACAGCTACGTAAGATGATAATGTGAAAGAAGTGAAGAATACTTACTCAGTGATTTGAAGAATGTAGAATAGTTTTTACCTTAAAATGGCTACGTTTTAACCTATCTAAATTTATTTCCAGAGCGTATTTCTCTTGATTTCAAATAATTGCAACAATTGGATAGTCTTTTTTTAGACCCAGTATCTTCTAGTTGCATGTTCTTGGCTTTTCTTCGATTATATATGAATTAAGAAGACTGTCATTTTTTGACTTAACGAAACATTCTCACCATGTGCCTTGCTGGTAGCAAATTGGCCTTCAGTTTTTTGTTTTGTTTTTAAATATATTTTATTGATTTTTTACAGAGAGAAAGGGAGAGGGATAGAGAGTTAGAAACATTGATGAGAGAGAGAAATATCGATCAGTTGCCTCCTGCACACTCCCTACTGTGGATGTGCCCGCAACCAAGGTACATGCCCTTGACCGGAATCGAACCTGGGACCCTTCAGTCCGCAGACCGATGCTCTATCCACTGAGCCAAACCAGTTAGGGCTGGCCTTCAGTTTTTATATTGGTGTGATTTTTTAAAAAATTACATAGCTTTTACAATGCAGTGGTATATGGATGCCTCTGGTGTTTGCTTGCCTAGGTAAAAGGTCTTTGTAAAATTCATTGTAAAACTGATATTTAAAAAATAACTGGTTTCTCTATTTGTTGCTCTTGTTTCCCCTTTTTATTGTTATTATTTTTTTTAAATGTATTTTTATTGATTTCAGAGAAGGAAGGGAGAGGGAGGGAAATAGAAAGGTCAGTGATAAGAGAGAATCATTGATCAGCTGCCTCCTGCATGACTCCCACTGGGGATTGAGCCTGCAACCTGGCCATGTGCCCTTGATAGGAATTGAACCCGGGACCCTTCAGTCCACAGGCAGATGCATCCACTGAGCCAAACCTGCTAGGGCTCTTGTTTCCCCTTTTTAAAACCAAAATACTAGTGTGTCTGCAAAGGGTCTGTTGCCTAATGACTTTAGATTTCATTGTTTATTTTTGTAAAAACTTGATTTCAAGGATCTTAAATTTTTCTGTTCAAATTATTTCATTCTTGGTGTGATACTAGGGACTGTTGAAAATGACAGATGTTAGATATGAAAGGAAGAAATAGTATTAAACCTGCATTGGGTTAATGGATAATTAATGAACTGAATAGGTGCTTTCCATGCTTGATACCTATTTAAAATTGGCACAGCCTAACTGATTAATGACCAATGCATTTTTCTCCACTTTTGGATAAATTAACTTATATTACATTATGTCTTCTAAATTTGCATTTGCTATTTTTGGTCAGCTCTGTTGGAGTATAATTTTTACACAACAATTTTAAGTTCTTAATTCAAGTTTTGGTACACATTCGTAGTCATTTAACCACCACTACAATTATGATGTAAAACAGTTCCATCATCTCAAAAAAGTTTGCTCCTGCCCTCTTCCCCTTGCTACTTCAGATCTGCGTTCTATCATTAGTTAGAATTTTATAAAAGTAGAGTCATACAGTATGTATAGTCAGTCATATGTGATTGGTTTCTTTTATATAGCATAAAGCTTCTGAAACTAATCTATGTTGTTGCATGTATCGGTAGCTTGTTCCTTTTTATTGCTGTGTTCATTGTATGGAGACATGTTAAAACTTTGATTTCTGAAGTAATTTATATTAATCTAACAAAATGTGTCTCAAAATTTTTTGCAGCAAACTGACAGAGCAAATAGATTTGAGTATTTATTAAAGCAGACAGAGCTGTTTGCACATTTCATTCAGCCTGCTGCTCAGAAGACTCCAACCTCACCGTTAAAGATGAAGCCAGGGCGCCCACGAATCAAAAAGGATGAGAAACAGAATTTGCTATCAGTTGGCGAGTGAGTAATGGTTTATACTTCATAGTTGGACTCAGATTTATTTTTATAATCTTTATTAGAAGCTTAAAATCATTTCATTGAAAAAATTGTTTTAATTCTGTTATTTATTTGGCCCCCATTGGTTTGGGCAGGATGTATTCATACATGTATAAATAAATAAATATATCTTTATAATGCCTTATTTTTTTATAGCATTATACAGTTTGTGGATTGCAACAACTATATTGAGTAGGGAATTCAAATTTTATGCTATTTATGCTTTCCTTGGAGAGGAAACAAATGCAGAGGTTAAGTCTCTGCTGATCTGTGGACTATTATGATGATTTTTGCCACAGCAATTTGTTTAAAATTTTTGTTACATACTTAGTTGTCTTTACACAATTGACATGTTAAGATATTGTTCAAAGTGTGAAATAACTCTTTTATGTTGAATTTATTAATTCTGCTTTAGAATTTTTGTGCTAGTTGGATAACTAAGATGTTTAATGAGTAATAATTAATAGATATAAGGCAGTCTCAACTCCCTAGATCAGCGGTTCTCAACCTGTGGGTTGCGACCCCTTTGGGGGGGTCAAACGACCCTTTCACAGGGGTTACCTAAGACCATCAGAAAACACATATGTAATTACATATTGTTTTTGTGATTAATCACTATGCTTTAATTATGTTCAATTTGTAACAATGAAATTGGGGGTCACCACAACATGAGGAACTGTATTAAAGGGTCGAGGCATTAGGAAGGTTGAGAACTACTGCCCTAAATGGTTGTGTGAAAAATGAAATGTGATAAGTAATCTAAAAGAGGAAATTACAAACTGTTATCAACCATCTTAAACTTACTACACAATTTACAGAAGCATGGGAAGTATAATCTCTGTCTTAAAGGGATTATCATCGAAAACATAAGCATAAGACCTCATTTTATTTGGATTTTCCACTCATCCAATATATTTTGTTCCTTATCCATTGTATACAACTAGAATGCTATTTTAATATTTATGAAATTTCATAAGAGAGAACATTATACTTCAGATGTGTTTAAATTGCTTCAGACTTAAGTTTGCAGCTGTTTAAATGGCATCGGTCTCATCCTCTAGAAATATGAACTATAGTGGATATGTAATAGGGTAGTCAATATGGTGTCATGAAAAACACTTCTATTAAGATGAGGTCTAGATATTCTATAGTAAATACAAAATTGTTTAGCTTGGTCTACTTGTTAGGGTTATTAGTGAAAGAGCACCTCAGTTAATAGATTCCTTTTCTTCCCTTGGTAGAAATTAAGCTATAAATTAGATTTAAAGGTCATAATAGTGGCATAATCTGCTATTTTCTAGTTTAAGTGAGAACATTTGGAAGTATAAAGGTGTAAAATTGTATGCTTCAGAATTGGAGAGTAACTAGTTTTGCTAACCTAAAATTTACTTTATTTCTTAAGCCCTTTCGGGATTAAGACATCTGGCATTATTATGACTTAAGAAAATTAGTTTGTAAAGGGATGTACTAGTATCTGACTCTTGGGATATTGAATCTGGGGTTGTGTAATCAAAAAGCTTTGCGTAATTCTGATAAACCTATGGTTAAGAGTCATTGCTTAAGTTCCTATGTGTCTATTCTGCATATTCTGCAGCTTTTGGTGAAAATAGTAGTTTTAAAAATGTGATTTCTGGAACTTTTTTTCTGATAAAAATACATAAAAAGGTAACTTTGAAATACAAATTATGAGGTTTAACTGACTGCATATTTCCTTGAAAATAAATGATCACATTTAAGTTTATTGGTTCTGGTTAACTTAGGGTACTACTTTGTTTAAACAATTCTATATTTTAGAAGACCTTGTAAAACATTTCCAGTTTAAATTTACTATTTCGATTGTTCACTTAAATACTATTTTTAATTACCATTATGGGATTTTGGTCAGTCAACTAAACTGTTAACGTTGAAATAGTTGCAGCTAGTTAAAATTACAGCCAAAACTGATAACACTTGGTTTTATTTTAAACTTAATAGTTATCGACACCGTAGAACTGAGCAAGAGGAGGATGAAGAACTATTAACAGAAAGCTCCAAAGCAACTAATGTTTGTACTCGATTTGAAGACTCTCCTTCATGTATGTATTATGAACTTAATTACTTGATTTTTAGAAAACTCCCTCACCCCCCTTTTTTTGTTGTTAATTCTCACCTGAGAATATTTTTCCATTGATTTTTAGAGAGAGTGGAAAGGAGGGGAAGAGAGAGAGAAACATTGATGTGAGAGACACATCAATTGGTTGCTTACTGCACGTGCCCCGACCAGGGCCAAGGTACATACCCTTGACCTGAATCAAACCTGGGACCCTTTAGTCCTCAGGCCAATGCTCTCCACAGAGCCAAACTGGCTAGGGTGAAAAATCCCCTTTGAGACATCCTTTGGTTAATGTTTTGGATTTATCTTGGCTGTAATTTATAAAGGGAATGTTTAGTAGTCTTTTGAAATTTATTTCACTGGTTGTGAAATAAACTTCAGATTTTTTTTAATGGAAATGATAGTATATTGTGATAGAGGTGCTAATTTCAAAGGGGCATAAAATGCCATTGTGTTAATTGTTGCCTTAATGAATATGTAACGCTAGAAATAGTTTTTATATTTATATATAAATATATAAATATAAATATATATATACACACACACATATACACACACACACACATACATACATATATGACATGCTGTTGGGATTTGTTTTTTTATTGCTGTTAACTTGAATTCTTTGGAAATTGAACTTGAGGCAAGACAAAATCTGGTTAGAAATTCAGCAATTTGTGTAGTGTGTACTTTCACTTTTTAAGGGGGGTTTATAGAGTACCCAGTTTCATTTCTTTTCATGATGCTAGAGGCCAGAGACAGTTGTATGGTACAAGGGGGAAGGAAGTTGAATTATTTGGGTTATTTCTTTCTCACATTCCTATATGTAACTATTTTTCCCAACATTGGTTAGCTTTTCATCCTGAAGTAGTGTTTTTTGAAAGAGGATGGGGATACTGAATGTACTAACTTTAAAAAAATCAGGTGATTGGGATGTATATACAGTACTTGGTAATAGGGGAGGGGGGGAGGGATATGTAGTAAACCCTGAAAGAGAGATCGTCTCTCTCTTTTTTTTTTTATCCTCACCTGAGGATATGTTTATTGATTTTAGAGCGAGAGGAAGGTTGGGGGGGGGGGGGGGAGAGAGAGAGAGAGAGAGAGAGAGAGAGAGATTTCATTGATGTGAGAGAAACATTAATCGGTTGCCTCCCATATGTGCCCTGACTGGGGATTGAACCTGCAACCTTTTGGTGTGTGAGATGACACTCCAAACAAATGAGCCACCCAGCCAGGGCGATAGTATCCCTTTGTAGGAACTATTGGAAAAGTAACTTAAAAGGATAAAGGAAAAGCAGTCTTCTTATTTTCTATTTTCCCTTAGTTAGGAAAATAAAATCCTCTGAGAACCTCTATTTGGATCATCATGAAAGGTAAAAACACTTGGTTAGAAACATTTGTGATGACATTAAAAAAGGAAATAAGAGCCTCCAGGACCAAAAAATGGGTAGCACAGGAACCCGAGTGTTTGGTGGGTATTGTGTCTACAGTCATGTTTCCTACATCTGGTTATCTTTCCTATCCACCTATTCCTACTTCACTCAAGACCACAGTCACTGCCTCCAGGGACTTGCAAAATTGGAACTTTTCAAATTTCCCATTCTAAAATCTAGTAAAGAAAGAGTAAAGACATGTAGGCCCAAGTTAAACCTCTGAGTATCAGATGAAGGGTACTGCCTACCTATATTTCTTGTCTTTAAAATATGTATTTGTTTTTTCTTTTGTTTTTAGATGTAAAGTGGGGTAAACTGAGAGATTATCAAGTCCGGGGATTAAATTGGCTCATTTCTTTGTATGAGAATGGAATCAATGGTATCCTTGCAGATGAAATGGTATGTGTTTGGTAGTTTTTTAGAAGGTGTTATTTTGCAATTTAAAATTTATACCATTATGTTTGTAAAAGTGAAGACAGTATAACATAGGGTTTTTTTTTATTACAATCTAGAACTGTTAGCAAACTAATTCTCTGACAAACTGATATAAGCAGCTTGCTTTTGTTCATAAAGTGGAATCTATATTTCAATTGTGAGGAATTATTCATTATCTATGAAAGTAATACATTTAAAAAATACATTTTGAGAAACATGCTTTTGGTTGACTTTTGTAATGTAATGATTTTGCCATTTTCCCCCACTTCTATAGGAAACAACTGAGGTCATTGAATGTTTAATTTATCATCAATAAATATTTTTTTCAGGGGGCAGTTTGTGCAGTTCTGTCTCATAAAACGTTTTATCTCTTGTTTACTTACTAGTTATGTAGTGAATGTTTAAAAACATTTCCATATACCTATAGTGATAAAACATTCAATTGTTTGGAGAAGGTATGGAGTCAAAAGAAATGGGTTTCCGTAGCTCTGTTTGGTGACCTCCTTCACAGACTTGTAAAGATTTAAATGACACAACAATCATAAACGTGACACATATCAAATCTTTGTCATTTGTTAGCTATTAAAAACATAGCTTTTCTTTTAAATGAATATGTCAGCATAAATATGGAAGTCTGTTTTTTTTGTTGTTTTTAATTACTTTGTGGTTATTCTGAAATCTTTCAGGGCTTGGGAAAGACTCTTCAAACAATTTCTCTTCTTGGATACATGAAACACTATAGAAACATTCCTGGCCCTCACATGGTTTTGGTTCCTAAGTCTACATTACACAACTGGATGAGTGAATTCAAGAGATGGGTACCAACACTTAGATCTGTTTGTTTAATAGGAGATAAAGAACAAAGAGTAAGTTTCTAGTATTTTTGATATTAAAAGAATTTAGGTTTGGTGCAGAGGAGGGATAAAAGAGCAGAGGTCCATAATAAACTTGGTCTTTACAAATATTAGTAATTTACAAATGTAGTATTGCCTTGGGGGTTAAGAATCATATTGGGGAAAAGGATTTATAGACTATAGAGAGCTATGAGAATATAGTTTGTTTTTCCTTCTTTTGGGGGTGGTTGTATAAAATCAAAGGCTGTGTTCTCATTCTAGAAACATTTTCTTGTTTTTAAAAGAAGATAAGTGTGTGAGGTGGTTGGAAGTGTAAGGAGTCAGTTTTTTGGATTGGAGCATATAATGTTAATAGTCATAAAATAGTAATTTTTTAAAATGGACTAAGTTAATTATAGTAATTTGGTGAGTTGGTATGATAGCTATCGAAATAAAGTTAAAATGTTTATCAATTTGACATCCTTTTAGAAGAAATGGAAATAATATTGTTAAAAACATAAACCTTAGATTTAAAAATTTACTCAACCTGTACTGAAAGATTATATGCTTAATTTTGTTTTCACTTTTTTTGGTTATCAGTGATGATTCTTGATATTTTTTCCTCCCTTTAGAGATACTTTGAGTATTTTAAGTTACCAAATTGGTTTTTAAGTTTTGGAGCCCAATTGTTTAACCACTGTTTGCTTCACTTTCCTTACTTGTAAGATGAGAATAGTAATACAATGTCTTACTACAGTCCATAAACATGAAAGGCATGAAAATGCTTACTGCAGACTATCCTTTAGTCCACTGTCTTTCAGTATGTCAGACCCATCCCCCTTTTTCCTAAACCTGTCTTCTAAGAACTTCAGGACCTAGTGGAATCTGAGAAAGAAAACATTTTAAGAGTTAGTCTGTTGAATTTTGCCCTGATTAATATTGTCAGTTATTTTTTACTAAATGGCTTCAACACTTAAATGACTAATGAAATTAACTTTAGTGATAAGAAACCATGCATAATATAGATAACTAGCCCTTTTTAATATTCCCACCACTTTTGTGTATTAGATTATTAGTCACCAACAAATTTGATATATAGTTTATTTCTGCATGATGTTTTTTTTTTTTTTTTTTTTTTGGTCTTGCTACACAGGCTGCTTTTGTCAGAGACGTTTTATTACCGGGAGAATGGGATGTATGTGTAACATCTTATGAAATGCTTATCAAAGAGAAGTCTGTTTTCAAAAAATTTAATTGGAGGTACTTAGTTATAGATGAAGCTCACAGGATCAAAAATGAAAAATCTAAGGTAATTTGATATTTAGATATGAAAATTATTTGTGCCATTATGTGATCAACATGCAGAATATACTAATGATGATCTTGGTTCTTTTAGTTGTCTGAAATAGTGAGGGAATTCAAGACTACAAATCGACTATTACTAACTGGAACACCTCTTCAAAACAACTTGCATGAGCTCTGGTCACTTCTTAATTTTTTGTTGCCAGATGTCTTTAATTCAGCTGATGTAAGTATTTCTAATTGTTCTCTGGTTGGACTAATACTTTTATTTAAATGTTATACATTTTCTTGTAATAGAATTGGCCTGCTTTTCAGCACTCCTAAGGGTTTTAGGGGAGGTGACAGGGGAAGAGCTCAATAGAATGAATATTCAGCAGCTTTCCAAGTCTATCCTTTCAGGGTAGGCACCAGGGCAGGGGGTCATTATTCGGTGCAGCTGTTCCTGAGGTCATCCTTGGCCACGGTGTTGCTTGTCTGGTTTTGCTGCTTTTCTGTGCCTGGAGCTGAAATACAACTAAGGCCTAGATGTTATCTCTAGGGAAAAAGGTCAGAGTGCCAATCCCATGACCAGGAATGTGCTAGGGGAAGAAAGATCACCCTGGGGGTGAGGTCCCACCCTATAATTGCCCTTTGCTAGGCACCCAGGGGTTTTCACCCTGGTCACCTTTTGTACCTGGCCCATCGTCCTTGCTCTGCTCCTCTAACTGCCTACCACAGTCTGTGTGGTCTTAGAGAACAAACTCTAAAGTGATTTTAGTTTTTTTTTAAAATATATTTCTTTATTGATTTCAGAGAGGAAGGGAGAGGGAGAGAGAGCTAGAAACATCAATGAGAGAGAATCATTGATTGGCTGCCTCCTGCAACGGCCCCCACTGGGGTTGGAGCCTGCAACCTGGGCATACGCCCTTGGCCAGAATTGAACCTGGGACCCTTCAGTCCACAGGCCGACGCTCTATCCACTGAGCCAGACCGGCTAGAGCGTGATTTTAATTTTTAAGCTTTTCTGAAACAGGTTATATTTCAAGAATATTAATTTTCTAGTTATTTTTATACTTGCTTTCCAACTGTTTTCACTGAAAATTGTCATCTTGATTTTTTTAAAAAAATGTTTGGAAATAATACGATTTTCAAACTAGTTATAAAATTATTTGCTAACAATAGTGCACCTATGAAAACTAGGGGATTAAAACGAAATGATTTTTGTGGTTCACAACTCAAATATTAAACAGTTCTAGAAATCAGTGCTATAGCTAGCATAATAGGATATTTGTATTATTACCTCTGATTTTAGCATATGTTTTGTTTGTTAATCTAGGACTTTGATTCCTGGTTTGATACAAACAATTGCCTTGGGGATCAAAAGCTAGTTGAGAGGCTTCACATGGTAAGTATTTACAGTATGATTAAGACACATTTCTAAATGGGAATAATGATAGAGATTTAAATTAGTGGATTACTTCTCTGTTAACAAAATATAGTGGCTTTAGAATCCGGTCTGTTTGAATCCTGCTACTTAATGATTTGATCTTATAATGGGGGAAGGAGTCATGTATGGCATTTTTAGTGTTAGGACCTTGGATGCAATCCTGGATTAGTGATTGGAAAAAGTAATCCCTTAGGGTTAAAAAGAAGTACAGTGGGGGAAAAGAAGAGTTTCATAAAGATTAACATAGACAAGTTTTCAAAGGTTAATTCCATTTACATTCTGTAGAAGAATCTATATCAGGTTTCATTCTGAAAGGCTTAAAGCTCCATCCGTTCAGTTCTTAAATCCAATGACTGTGTATAAGCAATTGCTAATGGTGCATTGTGAGCAGAGTTTTCCTTGCTATGAAGATTCACAAGTAAAAGCTGGTAGATAGAAAAATTTATCTAATAGACCCCCAGATAAAGAAATCCTGGCCAACAGGATAAAGCCAGACCTTGTAAGCAAGGTATATAATCAACTTCTATTGACATTCCAAGTCAGGATAATTCTTTGGGGGAGGAGGAAGCTGATTTTCCTGTGTAATGGCATCCTGACACTTCTACCAGAGATACCAGTAAGCAAGCTCCCATTTGTGACAAACAAAAATGTCTGTACACGTTACATATATTCCCTTACATATGTTCCATTACATATGTCCCTCTAAGGCTTAGAGCAGTGGTTCTCAACCTTTCGAATGCCGCGACCCTTTAATACAGTTCCTCATGTTGTGACCCAACCATAAAATTTTTTTCGTTGCTACTTCATAACTGTAATTTTGCTACTGTTATGAATCGTAATGTAAATATCTGAAATGCAGGATGTATTTTCATAGTTACAAATTGAACATAATTAAAGCATAGTGATTAATCACAAAAGCAATATGTAATTATATAGGTGTTTTCCGATGGTCTTAGGCGACCCCTGTGAAAGGGTCATTCGACCCCCAAAGGGGTCGCGACCCACAGGTTGAGAACCACTGGGTTAGACAATTACACAATTTACGAAGTGATTACCCCAATAAATCCAGTATCCATCTGACACCATACATAGTTATTATATTACTAGAGGCCCTACTGGTAGGTCCCTATTGGCTGCCGGCTGCTGGCCAAATGCTCCCTCCTTTCCCCTGGCCAGTCTGCCCCCTGGTCGAACTCCCAGAAGAACTCCGGTCAAGCGGACAGTTTGCATACTATGCTTTTATTATATAGGATTGTCTATATTCTCCATGCTGTACTTTACATCCCCATGATTATTTTGTAACAACCAATTTGTAGTTTGTAATCCCTTCACCTTTTTCACTCAGCCCCACCCTCCTCTCTGGCAACCCTTGGTTTGTTCTCTGTAACTATTAGTCTGTTTCTGTTTTGTTTGTTTATATTTTGTTATTTAGATTCCACATGTATATGAAATCGTATGTTCTTAGTCTTTCTCTATCTGACTTAGTATAATACCTTCTAGATCAATGGTTTTCAACCTTCCTAATGCCTTGACCCTTTAACACAGTTTCTCATGTTGTGGTGACCCCCAATTTTATTGTTACAAATTGAACATAATTAAAGCATAGTGATTAATCACAAAAACAATATGTAAATTATATATGTGTTTTCCGATGGTCTTAGGCGACCCCTGTGAAAGGGTCATTCGACCCCTAAAGGGGCCGCGACCCACAGGTTGAGAACCGCTGGCTTAGAGGGACATAATCCCCCTCAACTCCCTTTACATGATCTAACATTTCTCCAACTTTTATTTCACATCTTTAAAAAAAATTTTTAAATTACAGTTGACATTCAGGTGTACAGTGTAGTGGTTAGGCATTTATGTATCTTATAAGGTGTTATATTCCACACACCCCCCCCCCCCTTGCTAAGTCTAATTATTTCACTTCTTTTTTTTTAATTTTTTTTATTGCTTAAAGTATTACAAAAGGTATTACATATGTGTCCTTTTTTTTTTCCCCACGCCCTTGACAATCCCCTGGCCTGCCCTACCCCCCAGTGTCTTATGTCCATTGGTTATGCTTATATGCATGCATACAAGTCCTTCGGTTGATCTCTTACCCCCCTCCTGCCTTCCCACCCTCCCCGGCCTTCCTGATGCAGTTTGACAATCTGAGGCAGCTCTGCCTCTGTATCTATTATTGTTCAAAAGTTTATAATGGTGTCTATTATCCATGAATGAGTGAGATCATGTGGTATTTTTCCTTCGTTGACTGGCTTATTTCACTTAGCATAATGCTCTCCAGTTCCATCCATGCCGTTGCAAATGGTAAGAGTTCCTTCTTTTTTACAGCAGCATAGTATTCCATCGTGTAGATGTACCACAGTTTTCTAATCCATTCATCTACTGATGGGCACTTAGGCTGTTTCCAGATCTTAGCTATTTTGAATTGTGCTGCTGTGAACATATGGGTGCATATATCCTTTCTGATTGGTGTTTCAGTTATTTCATTTCTTATGTCAAGCTTTAATTTGCTAGAATTTCTGAACTCATGTCAGTTTTCTGTAAACATGCTAATTCCAGTCTCTCTGTCTGCTTATTTTCCAGTTACATCTGGTATCCCCTTTCCTGCCTTTTTGATTAGAACCTAGCTTAAGATTCATTGATTAAATCACCTCTGTTAAGAATACCAAAGCTGAGGCCAGCCAAGAGACGCCTGTATATTCCATCTTTGATAATTTTGGCATTCTAACATATTAGGACTTTGCACAGGGTATTGAAATGACTAATTTACAAGTGTTTTCCCTGATGCATTGTAAACAAAAAGGCAGAAAACATGTCATATTTGTTTGTTTTTTTTTACATACATATCATCTTATTGATTTCAGAGAGGAAGGGAGAGGGAGAGAGAGATAGAAACATCAATGATGAGAAAGAATCATTGATTGGCTGCCATCTGCATGCCCCACACTGGGGATCAAGCCCACAACCAGGCCATGTGCCCTGACAGTAAATTGAACCGTGACCTCCTGGTTCATAGGTCGTTGTTCAGTCACTAAGCTGATGCTGGCCAGCTGTCTTTCTTTCTTTCTTTTTTTTTTTAAAGTAAAGTATAGTTAGCATACAATGTAATATTAGTTTAAAGTGTACAACTTATATTCTTTGTATCCGCCTGGCTCATAGTGGATATTTGAACAGTGGGGAAAATTAAGTATGAATGTTCAGTTACTATATAAATTAATGATATGGTACTTTAAAATTCTTGTGCACTTAAATTCATTTTGTTAGATATTTAAAGGTGATAATCTCCTATGTACCTTTGTTTTAAACATGTTAAGACCTCAATTTAGATTTACCTATTTGAAGGATTATGGAGTATATATGTATACTTTGCTTTATTAAATAGACTAGAGGTCCAGTGCATGACATTCGTGCACTGGGGGTGGGGGGGGGGTGTCCCCTAAACATCCCACCCCCAGAAAACCTTAATAAGCATATATTTAATAACTCCAGAATTTATGGGTTGGTTGAGTGGTTTCTTTGCTGGTTTTACGTGGATTCATCCTGCTGCATTTACATGGACAGTTCTGGAAGAGGGCCAGTGGGGAACATAGTGTTTTGATAAGCCAGTATAAATAGAACAAGGGAAGATACAAATAACAGGGTTTCTTTAGTTTCATATTTGACAGTTTATGAAAATGAGTTACATACAACATGGATGTGTCTGTAAGCATGATGTTGAGTAAAACAAACTAGATATAAATGAATCTGTATATAAAGTTAAAAATAACAGACAAAACCAATCTACTATGCTAAAAAGTATAAAAATATTGCTTACCCTTTGGGATGAAAGGGGGGATAGTGACTGGGAAGGTTTTAAAAACTGTAACTGTAAAGACATCTTAATGTGGATCTTGCTATTTCTTAAGTAATATTAGACAATCTTTATGCAAGTAACTAGTTCTAACCTGAAACACAGTGAATGTTGAAAACATTATCTTTAAAGATTATTATTTTTAGTAATTTATAACACTATAACAAGATATACTCATTACATATATTAAATAAGGATATTGTATTAACCTTCAGGAAATCATTAATAAATTTTTATATATTTGGAAGGGAGAAGTCCTAAAACTCACTTGATATTTAAACAGATAAGTTTCTTTCCCATGCACTTAATGGCAGTTTTGAGATCCTGAAATTAAGTACTTTGGTTACAGATAAGATCATCTGTTGTTGTTTTTTATTCTTTTAAGGTTTTGCGTCCATTCCTCCTTCGTCGAATTAAGGCTGATGTTGAAAAGAGTTTGCCCCCCAAAAAGGAAGTGAAAATCTATGTGGGTCTCAGCAAAATGCAAAGGGAATGGTATGTGATATCACTATTGATTTTTCACTAATTTTCATTTGTATTTTGTTTTCCCAATTTATAACTTCCAGGAATTTCTGTTGGCTGGATTGAACTCAGCATGAAGAGTTTTCTGGTCATATAACACAGGGCTTGCCAATCAAATGTATGATACAAAGTCTTAGAACTATTGGATGATGGAATCAGGATGGGAAGTTTATGAATCTGAAAATCAAACTTGGGATTTATTAAACGGATACAATATAAAGTCCTCTACTTGAGTTTTTTTAAAGAGGATGCTTTGGTTGCACAAACATGAGACACATAATTAACAGTAAATTGTAGATTCTGGGTCAGGGATTGGTGCTAGTCTTTGAAGTTGCAGATTATTTGTATAGATATGAGAAAAATGCAGTTCTTTATTTTATTCCATAAAGCTACATTTATTTAATTTAAAAGATTCCATTCTTTGTTGATGTCTTATTTTAGGCAGGATAAAATGTCTTTTTGTGAAATTATGGTGATGATACATGGTGGCTATTTTTTAAAACACCTACATAGGACAAAATAAAAATCTTGAAAACCTTGTAAGCTGCTTTTCCTCCCCCACCCCCCCAAGTTTTGTTTTGGTTTTTTTAAATATGTTTTATTGATTTTTTTAGAGAGAGGAAGGGAAAAGGAGAGGGATAGAGAGTTAGAAACATCGATAGAGAAACGATTCAGCTGCCTCCTGCACACTCCCCTACTGGGGATGTGCCGGAAACCAAGGTACATGCCCTTGACCGGAATCAAACCTGGGACCCCTCAGTCCGCAGGCCGTCGCTCTAACCACTGAGCCAAACTGGTCAGGGCCACCCACCCCAAGTTTTATAGATGTATGAAATCCAAAAGGCTAGAAACCTTTAACTTAGTATTAATTTGTGTGTGTGATAGAAAGCTCAACTTGAACCAACAATGTGAGTTAGCTGCACAAAAAAATACTGTAACCTAAACACATCCTATATAATAAAAGTCTAATATGCTTAGTGTCGGTTGTCTGGTGACCAGTTGACTGTTCAACCAATCAAAGCGTAATATGCTAGTGATATGCTATGATGTGCACTGACCACTAGGGTGGCAGACAGTCTACTGGTCGACCAGTTGCTATGATGTGCAGACGCTCTGACTGGTAGGTTAGCTTGCTGCTTGGGTCGGCTGATGAGGACTGAGCGAGATGGGCTGGAAATGCCCTGGAGCCCTCCCACAGTCCCTCCCCATCCCCAATTTTTCACTGGTGGGGCCCTCAGCCTGGCCTGCGCCCTCTCGCAATCCAGGGCCCTTCGGGGGATGTCAAAGAGCTGGTTTCGGCCCAATCCCACAGGCTACTCCCCTCAGGAGGGTGCCAGACGCTGGGCTCGTGGCTGGCGAGCGCTGCTGCTACAGCGGCACAAGCCTCTCCTGATTGGGACTGATTGAGTGCGAGCCCGCGGCAGGTGCAGTGGGGCCGGGATGAGTGAGGGCAGCAGGTAGGAGCTTGCAGGCAGCATTGGGCTGTGGGTTTCGGCCAGTCCCTGCAGGCCACCCTGAGGGATCCCACCTGTGCACTAGGCCTCTAGTATTAATATAAGTGTAGTGTTTAAGGGCAGGAAATAATTAGCCACCTTGTTCTTTACTGGTTACACCACATCTCAGGTATATTCAATTCTGTACTTAATATTGATCAGTATTTACAAGGGGCTGGAGTAGTTGGGAAACATAATGAAAGGCTGTAATTTAAAGAAATGGATGTGTTAATGGAAAAGAACCACCATAGAACTATGGTAGACCACCTTAAATATCCTCAAAACTTTTGAAAGGCTTTTATAAGGTAGCAAAGATACTAGGCTTATCTTGTGTGACACTAAAGTACAGAACTAAAACATGAGTCTGTGCTAAGGGACGAAAGATCTTTCTTAGCTAAACATACTGATAAACTATCTTAGAACTGTGATGGAAAGGACTGCCTTTAATAATATTTTGTGCCCCATAATTGGAGTTGTTAAGCATAGATTGCGTAGGTTATTCAACTTACTTTGTTGAGGTTTCAAGGTCCTGAAACTTTGGTATTCAGACAGATTGCTCTGTCCTGCAGGATAATGTCTAAATACTTAGTGTGTATTCAAGGCTTTTTACAATCTGGCCTGTGGCTGTAGCTTGTATGACCTCTCCCATGTACTTTTATTTATATTTAAATCATGTTGTATTCCTCTTATGCTCATCGTCATGCCTTACTCTGATGATTCTTCCTCCCTCCTCAGTTAGTGTTCGTACCCAAATGCTATACTGCCTACAATGGATATGACATTCTTCTCTTAGAAAAGATTGAAAATTAAAACCATTTTTAAACTTAGGGTTTAAGTTATGCTTATTAATTATTTTTTAAATGTGGTATTATACTGTTTTAGTTTATCCCAAGGAGATGAATTTATACTATTTTGGGCCTCAATGCCCAAGGCACAAGTGTGGACATAAGAACACTGAGGGCAATAGAGAAAAACAGGAAAAGAGAAAGAGATTATATATGGTCAATTCCTAACCACACTTTAGAAGTTGATGGGTTGTTTTTTACAGCTTTTTTTTTTTTTTTTTGGATTGAAGTAGGGAAGGTGATTGAGTGTGTAAAGTGGCAGGAACTGATGAGGGAGTATATGAGCCCTCTCAATATATTTTTCTCCCAATAGGTATACTCGGATATTAATGAAGGATATAGACATTCTGAACTCTGCAGGGAAAATGGACAAAATGAGGTTATTGAACATCCTGATGCAGTTGAGGAAGTGCTGTAATCACCCATACCTCTTCGATGGAGCGGAGCCTGGTCCACCTTATACAACAGATATGCATTTGGTCACCAACAGTGGCAAGATGGTAGTGCTAGACAAGCTGCTTCCTAAACTAAAAGAACAAGGTATCTGTGTTACCTGTATCATAATAAGAAGTAATGAGTCCTGCCCTGGCCAGAGTGGCTCGGTTGGGCATCATCCCATGCACTGAAAGGTTGCCAGTTCGATTTCAGGTCATGGCTTATAGTTGGGTTGCCACTTCGATCCCCGGTAGGTGGCATGCAGGAGGCAGCCAATCAATGTTTCACTTTATATCGATGTTTCACTCTCATATCGATGTTTCTCTCTTCCCTCCCTTCCTTTCTCTAAAAATCAGGTTTTTTTTTTAAAAGAAGTAACGAAAATTTTTTTAAAGTTCGAATGTTAATAAAGAGCACTACATGAAAAGATGGGATTTCCTAAAGTTGAAGTGTAGAATATTTAAAAACTTCTATTCATTATTTGAGCTCCATCTTCTCCCAAATTATAGGCTTTAAGTTGTTTAGAAAGTATCAGGAGTTAGGGCAACCATACTTCTGGATTTGGGGGGAAGAGTTCTCATTTTATATATGTTTTCCCAGAAATACCAACTTTTTGTTATAAAATGCTAAGAATGCTCTCCCCACCTATACACAGTTCCTAGATACTTGGGTAGACAGTGATGGTGTGTTTGTGGTATTGTTTTTCAATTACTTACTTAAATATTATGTATATGGGTCCAATTTTACTTACAACATCAAAATGAGTATGTGGTATGTGTACAGGTGTATTTAAATTACATGAATTTAGAGCTAACTTAGTATAGATCCAGCTTTAAATTATAAACTCATGGCAAAACTTGTTTTTATCTATATTGTACCTGCTTGTCTCCTGTCAGATTTCAGATTTCTCCATTTGTTTCTCTATTTTTTTTTATTGTTTAAAGTATTACAAATAGTAGTACATATGTCTCCTTTTTTTTCCCCAATTGACCTTCCCCCAACTGACCCCCCTGCACATGCCCTTACCCCCCTCCCAGTGCCTTGCGTCCATTGGTTATGCTTATGTGCATGCATACAAGTCCTTCTCTCTATTTTTTTAAATATATGTTTTTATTGGTTTTAGAGAGAGAGAGGAAGGGGGGTGGGGTGGGGGGGATAGAAACATCTATGAGAGAAACATCATCCATCAGCTGCTTCCTGCATGTACAACTCGGGCATGTGCCCTGACTGGGAATCAAATCAGCCACCTCTTGGTGGGTGTCATGATGCTCAAACAACTGAGCCACACTGGCTGGGCTTTCTCTGTGTATTTTGATAAGAATGACAGTTATACCAATAGATGACTATATGATAATGACTATCAAAAACAGTCAATCGATGTTTCACTCTCACATCAATGTTTCCTCCCTTCCTCTCTCAAAATCAGTTTAAAAAATAAAAAGTGATGAAAACTTTTTAAAAGTTCGAATGCTAAAATTAGCACTACAGAAAAGACTATTCTGGCATTTCCTAAAGTTGAAGTGTAGGATATTTAAAAGCCAATTCACTAACAACTTTTGTCCCACCCTATATGTGTGACTAAAAGGTAATGAATGATTCAGCCTTTGGGATGGCAAGACCTTCCAGGGTAGACACATGTACCCTTTCCTATTTACCTTAGTGTGCTGTACAAATGTTGCCCTTTTCTATATATGTCATAATGGGGAAAATGTGAGGAGTGACTGACTCGGTTAATAAATAATGTAATTTTTCTTGTAACTAAGTAGGTAACTTAGATTTAAGGAGTAATTGGTTAGCTTTAAATTTTTAAAGAGGTGGTTTTTTTTTTTTATGATAATGTGCTATTATATTCAATAGGTTCACGTGTACTAATCTTCAGTCAGATGACAAGGGTTTTGGACATTTTGGAAGATTACTGCATGTGGAGAAATTATGAGTACTGCAGATTGGATGGGCAGACACCCCATGATGAGAGACAAGTGAGTAAAATCCAGAAAGGGGAGATAAAAAATAAATATCAGATAAAACAATTGTCTGACATTTCTTTTCTTTTATGTGTATAGGACTCCATCAATGCATATAATGAACCAAACAGCACAAAGTTTGTTTTCATGTTAAGCACACGTGCTGGTGGTCTTGGCATCAATCTTGCTACTGCTGATGTAGTAATTTTGTATGATTCAGATTGGAATCCCCAAGTAGATCTCCAGGCCATGGTAAGAGATAAATTTATTATTTTGTACTTACAGATTTTTTAGTTAAAGCAATATAATAATCTACAAATGCCAGTGATTTAACCAATTAGAATGTTATTTTCCTCTGACCTGATAGTTTAGTGATACTTTACAGTTGCTCTTCCATCTATATCAATATACACATGCTCTTTGACTTACAATGGAGTTATGCTCTTGGGACATAATCTCATCATTAAGTTTAAAATACTGTAAGTTGAAAAGGCATTTAACCTGCCAAACGTTATAGTTTAGCCTACCCGGTTTCTACTGGTGTGACACCATCGTAAAGTCGGAAAATCATCAAACCAGTGTAAGTCTGGGACCATCTGTATTTCCATCTTACAGCTTTGCCATATCTTAGGACCTTGGAGTCCTGCTTTGTGCTCTGCATTCTGGTGGCAGAAGGGGGAAGAGAGAGAGAGCGCTGAGGAAAATTTTTTATGGGTCAGATATTCCTTAGCCAGAACTAGTCAAATAGCATACTTGACTGCAAGGGAATCGCTAAATGATCATGTAGTTGTGTTCTAGAAGGACAGGAAATGGGTTTTGTGAACTATAAACTTCCTGCCACATTAGATGCTTAAAATTTAGGCCCATATGTGGGAATACCTTGGCCAGATCAGGAAGATGCTTCTTTTTTGAGAAAGTTTATGATCTGTAGATTAAATAGAAAACTTAACAAATTCTTAAGACTGATATTGCTAGAGACTTGACCCATGATATTGGTGAACATAGACCCAACTGTTACATCTCTGGTGTTAGTCACTTCCATCCTATATTCTTCATAAGGGTGGCTAGGAAGATGAAGCAATAAGATGGGGGTGTTTGATAGGAATGTGGTTTGTTGAACTTACCAGACTGGGATTTTTATATTGTTTGTAGAGTTCATAGCAGTGTAAATTTATATTTGACTTAGGTAGAAACACATTTTGAAAAAGATTTTTAATAAACTATCAAACTTAAAAACTATAGTTACTTATTGCCTTGAGACATTATGTGTATTTTATCTCAGTATAATTTAGTAAAACTAATCTGATAGTTCTCACAGATTCAGCAGCTATGATGTGTTCCATACCTTCTAAAAGTTTTCCTTGTGAGATAACCAGTTAATTTGATTGAAACTAAGAAACTTTGAGAATTTAAGAAATGTACTAGTAACATACTGTGAATCTATCTTTAGTATAGTTTTTTGTTAATAATTTTTAAAAGTTTTTGCTTGAATATTTAAATTCCGTTTCTTAGTATACACACATTTTTCAAATGTTATTTATGTGAATTTTTACCTTATTCAAAATATATGGTAATTTGCCTAGGACCGAGCACATAGAATTGGACAAACCAAGACTGTCAGAGTGTTCCGCTTTATAACTGATAACACTGTAGAAGAAAGAATAGTGGAACGTGCTGAGATGAAACTCAGACTGGATTCAATAGTCATTCAACAAGGTGAGCCTTAGACCTAAAAAAAATTTACCCAAGTTGTATTGATGGATGTTGAAGGAGATTCCTGTTACTAAACAACTATTGACTCAAGCTAGCAGCCAGAGATAGTAAGCTTTAGTTTTGCTAACGGGATATATTCGGGCTCAGAAAGGTTTACATTTGAATATTGACTGCCAGTTAGCAGTTCTTTTATACCATCTGAGCCTGTTTTTTCATCTAGTAAATCAGGATAAAGGTAACTACTATTTAGGATTTTTAAGGATTAAAGGGGATAATGTACTTAGCATTCAGTGTGGTGCATATTGAACAGAGCTATGGTGATTATGATTTACATATACTAAGCACTCCATTGATGATTCTGAGGGATACTGAAGAATAAAAATGAAACTCAAACTGATTTTTAATACTCTGTCTAGTCTGCAGCTATTTGTTGAGCTCCCAGCAGATGCCAGGCACTGTTCTTAGTGCTGACAATACACTGGTGAATGAAACTGACCAATGTTCTTACTTTCAAGGAGCTTATAATTTAGTGAGAGGGAGAAATGGAATAAACATTTATGGAAATAGGACTAGAGGAAAGTGGAATTTTATTTTGAATTAATTGAAGGAAATTTCAAGTTCTTACTGTAGATCAGCTTTTAAGGAAGAGATTTATGTTTTCATAAAGCTATTGTTGATGATGAGACATGGAGAAAAGCCTGGCCAGCATGACTCAGTGGTTGAGCGTTGACCTACGAACCAAAATGGAGAAAAAAAAATTCTCCATAACTTTAAACTGACATTAGTTATTTTCCTTCTCATAATGCATCATGAGCATATTTTTTCTGTCTGAAAAACTGAGAGGTACACTGTTACCATGTTCACTGATAATGTATGTATCTTGGTTTTGTCAACCAGTCTCTAATTTCCATATAAATGTCACATTTCTTTGCTATCTGTCTCATAATGCCAGCCATAGTGTTGGTCACACGTCTGAATACCTGAAGACAGTAAATGATTGATTATTTCTAGTTGTTTTTGTTAATAATAGTTTAACATTGAATCTTGCTTTGTGCCAAACAGTCTTTACATCCATTATGTCCTTTAGTCTTCATGCCAGATTGAGGTTAGCATCAGGTAAGAGCAAGTCACTTGTCCACTGTTTTATACCAGTACAGCTAGAAAGTGACTCAGACATGGGTTCAGGAACTATATTAACTATTAGAGTGAAGTGTATAATCAGGAAAATCTCTGGGAACTTAAAGGGACTTGCGAAAGAGTGAAGTTTCTCATGGGTGATGTAATGATTAGTTGTTTTTTCCCCTCACAGTTATCCATGTGTTTAGAAAACACCTGCCATGTGGCTCTTGTTCTCAATTACTCTCACCTATGAAACATGTTTGTTTGTTTTATATTAAAATAATATTAATTCCTTTACTTAGAAAATCTGTTTGAGTTTTTCAGCTTATTTTTTAAAGTTATTTACTGGGGCAGATTTTGTGCCAGTAGCTTTGTTACTCAGGTGCATGCCTCTGTTACTGTCTTGTGGACTTAAGGACATAAGATGAGAACCCCCGAAAGCCCTGTATGTCTGAAAAGCTCCCTCACAAGGAAGTAGTTTACATAAGCCTAAGGACAGTTTTGACAGCAGTGTGATGGGTTTTAACCCAAAGAAAAATGCTCTGTGGATACAATAGCTCCCTCTTATCCACAGTTTTGCTTTGTGTGGTTTTGTTATCCATAGTCAACCACAGTCTAAAAATGCTTAAGGGCTATTTTTAGAAAAAAAAAAAAAGAAAACAAAAAACACAGTTCATAACTTTTAAATTGTGTGCTGGTTCATAATGTAGCATAATGAAATCTCCTGCTTCCGTCCCACTTGGGACATGAATGATTCCTTTGTCCAATGTATCTATGCTGTATAGCAAGCATATCAAACTCTCCTGTGGGCCACATACCTCGTTTATTTGGCCCGTGTTAGCCTTTGAGTTTGACATGCTTGCTGTATAGGCTACCTGCCCATTAGTCACTTGGTAGCTGTCTCGGTTATCAGAGAGAGACCACATTCACACAACTTCTATTATAAATATATTCTAATTGTTCTTTATTAATAGCTATTGTTGCCCTGGCCAGTTTGGCTCAGTGGATAGAGCGTCGGCCTGGGGACTCAAGGGTCCCAGGTTCGATTCTGGTCAAGGGCATGTACTTGGTTGCCGGCACATCCCCAGTAGGGGGTGTGCAGGAGGCAGCTGATCGATGTTTCTCTCTCATCGATGTTTCTAAC
The DNA here is from genome assembly GCF_964212035.1 of Myotis nattereri. Classification (NCBI taxonomy): domain Eukaryota; kingdom Metazoa; phylum Chordata; class Mammalia; order Chiroptera; family Vespertilionidae; genus Myotis; species Myotis nattereri. Next base: position 59,398,972 of record NC_138080.1, on the reverse strand, counting down.
TCTCCCTCTCCCTTCCTCTCTGTAAAAAATGAATAAAATATATATTAAAAAAAAATAGCTATTGTTAATTTCTTACTGTGCCTTATTTATAAATTAAACTTTATCATAGGTTTGTATGTATAAGAAAAAATACAGTATATGTAGGGTTCGGTACTATCTGTGATTTTAGGCATCCACTGGGGGACTTGGATCTTTAGCTACTTATTACAACTTGTATATTAATTTGTATAAGTATATGTGAGTTGCCCTTGAGGTTGAAAACAATTCTATGTAGTATTTTGTTTTGCTTTGATATGCTATATTTTTGAAAACACAAATTATATAGTTGGCAAAATTCTTGCCAGTTGGAAATCTTAATAATTACTTTTCTGATGTTTATTTTTCTCTGTCATCAAGATAAACTTTCAACAGTTTCAGTTCTTAAGATTAGGGAGTTTTCAGAAATTGATGTTGTATATTTTGGTCCTTACATAAAATTTGGAGATTTGAAGGTTTTTTTGTACTCCACCATTCTGAATAGGAAAAGTTGATTTGGGAGGTTTAGTATTAACATCTTTCTGCTTTCAGAAACTTCTATAATGTTTTCATCTCTTGATTTTTTTTTATTAACATTGCTAATAATTTCAATTTTACATATCTCAAATTACTATTATTCACCCAATACAAGAATATATTTTATTGAATATAAAACAGGTTTCATCACATAATACATAAATAGGTTTAGAAACATTTCAAAGCTTACCAAGTGAAAATTTGGCTTTAAATTTTATATAAAAATGAAAAGTATATGTGACATATGAAATGACTGATATTTGAAGCAAAATGACACACTATTAGATCTGACATTTAAAATTTCAGGTTTCCAGTAAAATAAAGTTCAGTTAACATTATACAACATAATCTTTTTTCAGGAAGACTTGTGGATCAGAATCTGAACAAAATTGGGAAAGATGAAATGCTTCAAATGATTAGACATGGGGCAACACATGTATTTGCTTCAAAGGAAAGTGAGATTACTGATGAGGATATTGATGGTATTTTGGAAAGAGGTGCAAAAAAGGTGAGATATAGATTAAATGATAATCTTTGCGATATGTGAAATATTTTAAACCCAAACTGAGGAAAGAATTGTTATGTGAATTATAGTGTTATTTCCATAAAAGCTTTTGTGTACTGTGAAGCCTAACCCACTTGACCATAGTTCTGCTTTTTAAATTCTTAAACTAAAAGGTGTTTCTTTTGTTCTTAGACTGCAGAGATGAATGAGAAACTCTCCAAGATGGGTGAGAGCTCCCTTAGGAACTTCACAATGGACACGGAGTCGAGTGTTTATAACTTCGAAGGGGAGGACTATAGAGAAAAACAAAAGGTACTTACACAGAGGCTTTGCTGACTCGAAGGCTTTTTTTACTTGAAACTTGGAATTTTCAATGTTAGTTGTAAATTTATTAACATTTAGACATGATATCCTCTGAATATTGTCTAGGCTAAACATGTATCTACATTTTTCTCCTAATTTGAGTTGTAGTATACATTTTGTAGCGCCCCCCCCCCCACACACACACACACACACACTGAATAGAATTATTAATTTGGTCAAAAAATACTTACTGAATAGCCTGTGCTCTTCACTAGACATTATACTACGTGTTGATAACAGTGTTGAACAAAGTATCGCAGTCCCTGTTCTAGTAGAGCTTGTAGTCCAGGATTTTATGAATGTCTTTCCATTTGCAAGCAGTAATCTAAATCAGCGGTCGCCAATCGGTGGTCCACGGACCACTGGTGGTCCACGAGGTCCGAAAGGTTGGCGACCGCTGGCCTAAATGATGTACACAATGTAACTAGCATTTCTGTAAGATATGCAACTAGATATAATAAAAGTCTGTGATTTGAATTGTTTCTCATCTGCTAGATTGCATTCACAGAGTGGATTGAACCACCTAAACGAGAAAGAAAAGCCAACTATGCCGTTGATGCCTATTTCAGGGAAGCTCTTCGTGTGAGTGAACCTAAAGCACCCAAGGTGAGTTGACAGAGCAAAAAAACTTTGATACTGGAAATGTGAATCATTTTTTTCTCCTCTTCTTTTTTTAAGTATGTTTTTATTGCTTTCAGAGAGAAAGGGAGAGGGAGAGATAGAAGCATCAATGATGGGAGAGAGTCATGGATCAGCTGCCTCCTGCATGCTCCCTACTGGGAACTGAGCCTGCAACCCAGGCATGTGCCCTGACTGGGAATTGAACCCTGACCTCTTGGTTCACAGGTCAAGGCTCAACCACTGAGCCACACTGGCTGGGCTCTTTTATTCTTACCAAATTTCCCAGGGAATTTACATTTTGTGTGATTTCTTATAGTGTGCCTCAGTCAGTTTTTAATTGCTAAAAGTTTTCTTAAAATTGATTGTGGATCTGCATTTAAATGATTGTTATTTCAGTTGTATTGAAATATGAATTTTCTTGCTTAAAAAATTGGTTGCCATGGTTTATGGACTAAAGATGATTAGAGATAGATTTAAAGCAAAATAGTTTATTCTTTACGGACAATATAATTTTCTTTTTCTCTAGGCTCCTCGACCTCCAAAACAACCCAATGTTCAGGATTTCCAGTTCTTTCCTCCACGTTTATTTGAATTATTGGAAAAAGAGATTCTGTATTACAGAAAAACTATTGGGTACAAGGTAATAGCAAATCACACTTTGTTCATAACTAATCTGGTTTGTTTTTAACTTAATAAAATAAATAGAAGCTCTTGGTACGTTTTCTTGCATGGTTGGATTAAAATTTGTGAAATGTCATTTAGTTTAAGGGTTAATTAGTCCATCACATTTTTTGTAAATTTTACTGATTGGTGACATAGGAAAATACACTTTTTTAGGTACCTCGAAATCCTGACCTACCAAATGCAGCACAGGCACAAAAAGAAGAACAGCTTAAAATTGATGAAGCTGAACCCCTTAATGATGAAGAGTTAGAAGAAAAAGAGAAGCTTCTAACACAGGTATAGTCTTCAATCAATACAAAATTTAGTGACTGTTGTTTTGTAAGGTACTGTGTTGGGGTATACAAAGGAGTACAAGTTTTGGGGATTAAAAATGGTGGCGGAGTAAGTGGATGCTGCATGGACATGCTCCTAGGACCAAACTATAATTGCAACTAAAATACAGAAAAACTTCCTGAACAAAAGAGTACAAGTTTTTGTTTCAAAGTGGAGCAATTGAAGATGATAAAACATGGGCATATGGGTTAAGGCTGTATTTTGATTGTCACTAGTTAAGGCAGTTGAGAAGGTGATAGATTTGCACCAGCCTTGGTTAAGTGGGTGTCCTTTTGATTACCTTTCTTCTAGTGTTCTCATCTTTCCTTGTGAATCTTCCACATTGCTACTAAGTTATAATTGTCAGTTATACATCTTTGCTTGGTGCTTTTTGCTTATCATCCCTTAGAGTTCAATAAAAGTCTTTCAGAATCTGGCCTTAATCTAACATTAAAGCTTCGTTTTCCCTTTTCTTATGTCTCTGCTCTTTAAGCTATGTTTATTCTTCCTGGCGAACTCCTTATCTGTCAGAGCTCAGTGAAAATGTCACCTTTACATGCAGCATTTCTTACTCTCTTCCAGTTAGATTGAGTATTTGTGCAATATATGTGTACATGAAAAGTTACCACTGAAAAATATTTAATTTAAAAAAAGATAAACTAGAACCCTGGCCAGGGGGTGTGGTGGTGGTGGTGGGGCTGAATGTCTAGAGCACCCACTCTCGGCACCAAGGGGTCACAGGTTAGATTCCTGGTCAAGGGCACATACCTGGGTTGCAGGTTAGATCCCAAGCCTGGTCAGTGTATGCATGCAGGAGGCAACCAATCGATGTGTCTCTCCCACATTGATGTTCCTAACTCTCTCCTCCTCCCTCCCTTCCACCCTCTCTAAAAAGCAATGGGAAAAATATCCTCGGGTGAGGATTAACAACAACAACAAAAAGATGAGGAACAAGCAAAATTTAGTATTTTCTGTAATACTTACAAGCATTGATAAAATGTAATAGCATCTTTTCTAAGTTCATTGTGCTGTGATTAAATATTGTTTCTGTTGCTTTGAAGGGATTTACCAATTGGAATAAGAGAGATTTTAACCAGTTTATCAAAGCTAATGAGAAGTGGGGTCGTGATGATATTGAAAATATAGCAAGAGAAGTAGAAGGAAAAACTCCAGAAGAAGTTATTGAATATTCAGGTAACTCTTACTTTAATCGGTATAAGAATGTTCTCAGGCTTTTGGAGAGCTGCTGGAAAGTTCAGATTTTCTTACTCTGAATTACTGTGTTTTGATAAGCTAAATTTTGCCTCAACTTCTTAAAACTGAGTTAGAAAATGTTCCCTTCTTTAAAATGACACAATTGTTTATTTTTTTACCCTAGCTAAATAGCTATAGCCAAGAAAGTAAGAATAGGTTGCTGAAAAATATGTTGGCATTAATACTTTATCTCTCTCCATAACTTCTCAAGTGTTAAACACCTGTTTCTTAAAGTCAGTTGGATTGTCAAGTGTATATGTGTAGTTGGGCTGTGATGAGTCTGCTTAGAATTTCAGAGTAGCAGAAATTGAAGAATTGGGAGATATTTAAATCATCCAATTTATCTCTTTATTTGTTTTTACAGTTAAGGAAACTGAGAAATTATAAATACCTATTTATTGTCCAGTATTATATTTGGGAGAACTGGAAACATTTCTTAGCAAATAAAATAAGAGCATTAATACTAACAAGTTAGATTTCTCTCCCTCCCACCCATCTCATCTGTCCAACTTTTATTTTACAGCTGTGTTTTGGGAAAGGTGCAATGAGCTCCAGGACATAGAAAAAATTATGGCTCAGATTGAAAGGGGAGAGGCAAGAATTCAAAGAAGAATTAGTATCAAAAAAGCACTTGATACAAAGGTACTTGGCACATTAATAAATGTGGTAGTAACTCCTATCTGTATAAAAATTAAAATAACCTTTAACAAAGAAAAGAATGATGATTTAAAATTAGAGTTTTCTTCAGAGAAAAACATTGAAATGTTACAGGTATTCTCTCAACTGAATTTACCTCAGATTTCACTTACTGTATCTGGGTCTGAGGCAATCAGCTCTTTCCTTCAGAACAGTAAAGACTAAAATTGTTTTAGGACAAAGAGGATATAATGCAATTGAGGTGTTATGGGTAGAAAATTCTGATTTGAAATATAGTGTAGCTAATTTTACTAAAGCTGAGTTTGAAATACAGATTATATAGGATTTAGATTTTATATAATGTAAAATCTGACTTTGCTAGATTGGACGGTACAAAGCACCTTTTCATCAGCTGAGAATATCATATGGTACTAACAAAGGAAAAAACTATACTGAAGAAGAGGATCGTTTTCTGATCTGCATGCTTCATAAGCTTGGATTCGACAAAGAAAATGTTTATGATGAACTGCGACAGTGTATTCGCAACTCTCCTCAATTCAGATTTGACTGGTTTCTTAAATCCAGAACTGCAATGGTGAGTGCTTGGGTCTTGTGTAATGCGCAAGCGGTTACTATTCTCTAACTAAGGTAGCTTCTTTTCTTAGAGAAAATTGTGCTTCCACTGCTTCTTTGAGGTAAATTTTGTTAAAATATTGTTGGTGTCATAGGTTAAATCATTAAAATCCCAGTACCATCTATAACTTGAGTTTATTGGTCCTATCCTTTACTATTATAGATACTAACATGCCCAAACGTTTTAAGTTTGGGAAATATTGGGATAAACAAAGTTTAAACATCTTTATATTTATAATACAATTTCCTTAGGTATATTTAAAACGTACTGTCACTCTTCAAGATGTGGGATAGTGGGCAATCTTTTCATGTTTGACGACTGAAGAATTTTTCCCCCCAGTAAACATCCAGAGGGGTTGCTGTTTTGTGAAACCCTAATTTGGGAAATGCTGAGGTACAAATGCATTATAAATGTAGTTAGAGGTTATAGATTCAGTTGCTAACTCCTCTACCATATGCCCTTTCAAGTAGGAACTACTTATATAGTTCATAAGGAAGCACGGTTTTGTGCTGAGTAAAACAAGACACATAGGGTCACATCGATTTACCATTGCAATGCCATGGTGTAAAACTGTGTATTAACTTTCTATCATGTTTTATGTTGAGTCACACATAAAAATTAATAATATGTATGGCCCGTTATGATAAACAGTTGAGGTGTAATCCTTTCCTAAGAGCCAAGAGAATTCATACTGCAGCACATCTGTAACACATCCTGGCATATGTGCCTCACAGTGCCCCTGTTAAGGGAAATGCAGTGTTCTGCCTCCTAGCTCTATGCTATTGCAAATATTTCTAAACCTTGTATGGTGTATTCTATAAAACAGTATCTTAAAATGATTTTGCTGTGATTGTGTAATAGTATCACTATAAGAAAATAATTTTTGCTCAGGAAGGAAGGGAGCTGCTAGCCAGCAACAAGTAGACTCCTGTTTTTTGTGGGGGGAGGGTTATCTACTTCTACACTATACTCTAAAATCTTCTCTGGAGGCTATATAGGTTACTAGAGAGAGATGAGGTAGAGCTCATCGTAAACTTCATTGCCTATAATTTCAAAATTGGGAAGGATGGCATGTGGTACTGATAACGCTTTTAAGGCAAAGATTATATGCACCTGTTACTAAAGTTATAGTTGATTTTTAAAAATACATTTTTATTTCAGGGAGGAAGGGAGAAGGAGATAGATAGGAACATCAGTAATGAGAGACTCATTGATTGCCTGCCTCCTGCACATCCCCCACTGGGGACCGAGCCCACAACCCGGGCATGTGCCCTTGACTGAAATCAAACCCAGGACCCTTCAGTCCACAGGCTGACACTATCCACTGAGCAAAACTGGCTAAGGCTCTAGTTGATTTTTTGACCCTCAAATATGCACACTATTACCTAAGTTTGGACATAAATGACAGTTCTCAGGCATAGACTCTTAGTAGCAGTGTTGCATATATTATGAGATAATCATTTTCACTGTTAATTCTGAAGTGAATGAAGGGTTTATAAAGAATCACAGTAGTTTGGCTTTAAATAATAAAAATATTTACAAATACGTTTTTATCCTTATATTTATTGCAGGGGTGTAAGTGACTTTATATTACTCTATTTAAACATTCTTTAACTATAATCATGAAACGTATAATGAAAAATACAAATACTGTGTAAATTTGTGTTTGCACTCAGGAGCTCCAAAGGAGGTGTAACACCTTAATAACCTTGATTGAAAGAGAAAACATGGAACTAGAAGAAAAGGAGAAGGCAGAGAAAAAGAAAAGAGGACCAAAGCCTTCAGTAAGTAGTCACAAATATGTAAATACTAGAGGCCCAGTGCACGAAATTTATGCACGGTAGGGTCCCTAGGCCTGGCTGATGATCAGGGCCAATTGGGGCCTTCTGGCTGCTGGCTGCCAACTGGGGCCTCCCTTCCTTGGCTGCTGGTGGCCGGCTGGACCTCCCTTCATTCCATGCCACCCCCTGGTGGTCAGTGTAGGTCATAGTGAAGGATAGCACTCCAGGCTGAACTCCCGCAAGGGCACTTTGCATATTAACCTTTTATATATATATATAGATTTGAGCACTTAATTTTTTTCTTTTTAAGAATATGTGCACTACTTGGCTATCATTGATATTAGGTTCCTTTTGTTTTGGTTTCAGTAAATAATATAGCCTTGGTCACTTAAAGTATAAATTAAACTTGATTGCATTGTGGGTGAAATCACATTATGATATGATAGTTCATAAATATGGGGGATTTGTGGAAATCTGCAAAGTATGAATGCCAGGAGTGTACACATGACCTTGGGGAATACAAGTCATAATTTAGAGTGTTTAAAGAAATATTAGGATTAACTTAAAATGGCCAAAGCACTGATATTATATATTTGCTGTAAAGAGAATTATAAGCGTTTTATTTTTCTGATATTAAAAGTTACTTAATAAAGACTTGTTTCCATTAACTTAAAAAAAAAAAAAGAAATAGTAAGAAAGCAATGGCTTTACAACTTCACTATGAACTTGATTTATTGTTCTAGTGATTGATATCTTAGCAATGTGAAAGTAAAACTTTTAAGGTAAAGAAGCCATCTTGTTAGTTTATAAAATCATGAATAAATAAATGTTTCTGGATAATATCTGATATATACATAATCTCACAAAATACTTTTTATTCCTGCTTTCTTTTGGTAAGAGGGCATTTTAGATATTTGGTGTATCGATTTACCTGTGAGTTAGTTATTTTATTATTAGCATTAAAATTTTTTTTATTTGTTAGTAATATGAGTAGATAAGATTCTGGGTAAGAGCATCTAATACCTATTACTATGTAGCAGTTATTAGTAAAATGCTATAGTGTGTCTGTTAATACACTTAACATTAACATTAGTCTTGTGATGAAAAATAATCCTTCTGTTTTGTTTATAGACACAGAAACGTAAAATGGATGGAGCACCTGATGGTCGAGGAAGAAAAAAGAAGCTGAAACTATGAATACACATTTGTTTCATAATCACTAACTTTAAACCAGTAGTTCTTTAATTTACGGGTCTTCATAAGATGTACTGTACAATGCTCAATTGTTATGTCATTCAAAGACATCAGGTTCATCTGTTTATTGAGCTAAAAACATAGTATGTAGTTTCACTTTTTTAAATGCAACAGCTGTGCTGAAATTTTTTTATCATTAACACTTGAAATAATAAAATAGGCTTCATTTATTAATAAATGTTTCATTTGATTTATTTTTCTATTATAGTTCCATATGTGAAGATTGTGCCTATTTGTTTGTCAGCTATAGTTTCTACACTCACAGGGCTTAAAAAAAGCAAACAAAAAAAAAATTGCAAATGACATTTGTCCCTTCAGTTTTCACTTAGTTCTGTAATTGTTTTAATTCACTTTGCCTTTGCAGAAATTTGGGTATCATCTTTGTAGTGCTATTTAGTCTCATCTGGAAAGATTGTATAAATTCTCCTTGCTTATTATATGGGTAGAATGGGAGAAAAAGGCAAGAAAAATTATCATTATATTCTATGCATATTTCTGTTATGCTTTCTGTTTCTGTAGTTGGTTGTGAGGTGAATATGCCCCATTCTTTTGGGAAATGGCCTTTTAGTTGTATAGCCAAAGACATTTAGTATCTTCTGGTTCCTTAGGTGTTACCATTTTATAAGAGGAATATTATTTTTTTTAATTGTTTGGTGAAATTTTGACTAATTACCTTCTAAAGCAGCCACAACTTAGAAAAATAATGTCAAAAAACTAAGGTGATTATTTTCCCAGCCAAAATAAGGTTGTGAATTTGTCATGCTGTTAAACTGAAATTGGTAACAAAATGTATCCCCTTCCAGTTTACCTTTTTTGAGTTTTAGAGAATTGAAAATTTTATTTTATTATATTTTAAAATAATTTCTACATGTGAACAGCAAGACTGACTGTAATTCCAGTTTTTAATTTTCTATGGACGGACTTGACAAACTGGAGACCCTGCAGCAGGATTACCCAAATTGTAGTGTCAGGATTTTAGCTGTACCAGAAGCCTTTATGTGCTACACATAATTTGTATAAAGTTTTATATGTACAAATTGGGTACATAAACAGTTCTCCATTTTTCTAAGGGAATGCAATAAATGTAGCATCGTGAATAAATATAACTTTTATAATCCTTAAGTGGTCTTTTCTTTCCATTTCTTTATCTTTTCTGAGTTGATTTTTATTCACTTATTTCCTTAGGACATTATCTTTTCCCTTTACTTAGACTTCTTCCTGTAAAATTTCTGTGTGTTGAACAAAACAATGTTTATGACAAATGTAGAGTAATTTGAATTTATTTTGTGCTCCCCCCAAAGTGATTTCTATACTACCTTGGATTCTTAAAATAATAGTCATAGATCTAATGCAGGGGTCCTCAAACTAGGGCCCGCGGGCCACATGCAAATACAAATATTGTATTTGTTCCCGTTTTGTTTTTTTACTTCAAAATAAGATATGTGCAGTGTGCATAGGAATTTGTTCATAGTTTTGTTTTTTTTTTAAACTATAGTCTGGCCCTCCAACGGTCTGAGGGACAGTGAACTGGCCCCCTGTTTAAAATGTTTGAGGACCCCTGATCTAATGTGTGGAAAATTTGAGGAAAGCTTACTCTTTTTCATGGAAGGAGCTACTAAGAGTGGTGACCTCGTTTTGGAAGAAATAGGAAAAATAAAAGCCTGAGGAAATGTTACAGGGGACACACAAGGGATGTTTTCTAAAGGAAGAGAAGTGGTCTAAAGCTGGGGTGGGGGTGGGGGAATAGACAGTAGAAATGCAAAATGAATCAAATATATAGTGCCAGCCCCTAAGAACATGTGGACTCATACAAAAGAAAGGGAAACGCTTGAAAATAGTGTGGAAGAAACAATACTCAAATTTAGTGTATCAGTTCAGCCAATTTGTGAGACTGGTGTTTCACAAGTTAATTTGGCTGTTGCTACTGTATGTTTACCTAGAATAAAGTAAAGCCATGTTTTTTATATATACTGTTAAAGGAAGGAAGCATGGTTAGACCGTAATTTAAACAGGAACTATGTTGGAGAAGATAGACTAAAAGTTGAAAGTATATTTCCATTTTTTCCCCCAATTTCCGTTGAAGAAGAAGCTTTAAACGTAGAATGGTGTCTGAGGCCAACCTAGAAGCTGGTGCTTACATAGGTGAACAAGATTAGAGTTGTTTTGTTATTCAGAATGTTACATTTAATACCTGAGTAAGGCTATCTATATCATTAGGAAGATTATATTTTATTGAGATCCTGATAAAATGTAATCATTTTCAACGTTAATATTTTAAATATTAACATTGAAACCTTGAAGAAATGATAATGGAGATTTTTCTGTGGAGGCAGACAAGATCAGAGCAAAGAGGAAAGGCAGGGTACAGAAGGTTATCATGGAAAGCTGCAGGTGTCTAGCAACAGGCAAAACTGGGAAATGAAGGACCTCACCCCCAGGGTAACATTACCATACCTTCCCTAGTGTATCTGTGGTCATGCAGTTTTGAGCCCTTGAGATTCCATAGCGCTGGTCATGTGGTTTGAATTCTTCCCTGCTTTTTCCAACTATGGCATGTTTCTAGTCATATGCGTTAGGACACCCCCACCCCCACCCCCACTTAGAGGGGGAACGAACAAAGGGGCTGCAGAATAGTCTAAGCATTAAGCCTCCAGGACATGGAGGTTCTGACACATCAAATACATCTCGGCCTCAGTTGTGTTGTCAGCTCCAGGCCCAGAAAAGCAGCAAAACCAGACAAGCAACAACAGGCTACCTCAGGACTAGCTGCATTGCATAATGACCCCCACCCCCAAGGACACACCTGGAAAGCGGATGAATATTAAGACTAGAGGCCTGATGCACAAAATTCGTGCACTCGGGGATGGGGGGTTCCCTCAGCCCAGCCTGCACCCTCTCGCAGTCCCAGAGCAGGCCTAAGCCGGCAGTTGGACATCCTTAGTGCTGCCGCAGAGGCAGAAGAGGCTCCTGCCACTACCACTGAGCTCGCCAGCCATGAGCCCGGCTTCTGGCTGAGCGGTGCTCCCCCTGTGGGAGTGCACTGACCACCAGGGGGCAGCTCCTGCATTGACCGTCTGCCCCCTGGTGGTCAGTGCATCATAGTGACCGGTCAGTCTGCCGCTCAGTCGATTTGAATATTAGCCTTTTATTATATAGGATTCTCCCCTAGATCTTCCCCTAAAATCCCCTGCCCTTAAAAGCCCTTAGGATGTTCCCGCACTTTTCCCTTCTTCATTGTTCCCCCTACTTCCAGAAGGGATAACTTTATCTTCCTCCTGTGCTCCAAAGGCCCCTTTGCCTCTATAACTTGTTTCCTGAGCCTGCTTCTACTTCTCCCTTCTACTTCTGTGAATTTTTTTCTTGTTTTTAAATTTCAGTCAGCTTTTCTTTTTCCCCCCTATATCCTCTTCCACCTCTGCCCATCCCCCTCTGCCTGTGATTTTCTAAATAAATGTGCTCTTATAGTTTGAGTCTTGGCTCTGAATTCTTTCCTAGGCAGAACTCAAGTATTGAGGTTCTGAACCAAGGTCCCATCTGATTCCCCTGGTCTAATATCTGGCGCCGTTCTCGCTGCTGCCAACATTTCCAATAGCAAACTTATTTAGGGTACTTAACATATAGTAGATGAAGTGTGCCTAATTTTATAGCAGCGCTTATACTTATTACAATGTATTAAAAGTTATATTTACCTTGGAAATCTGAATGAAACAGTCCTAATTTAGGGTAGTTGCATTGATATGCACCTCTAAATGTTGGTCTTCCTTAAAGGAGACACAATACCTTGTTACATGTAGATATATCATAGCAAAAAAGTAAACTGGTCAATATTTAGTATTTAACACTTTGCTAATTAGCCTATCTGTTGATAGGTTTCAAATATTTTTCTCAAATAGAATTATGCTTTATAATATTGTTTATGTAATCTTAAAAATGTTAATTCAGCCCAGCCAGTGTTGCTCAGTGGTTGAGCATTGATCCATGAACCAGGAGATCATGGTTCAGTTCCTGGTCAGGATACATGCCTGGGTTGCAGGCTCAATCCCCAGTAGGAGGCATGCAGGGGGCAGCCAATCAATGATTCTCTCTCATCATTGATGTTTCTCTCCCTCTCTCTAAAATCAATAAAAACATTATCTTAAAAAAAAAAAAAAAGTTAATTCAGTGAGCAATCTTGAGCCAGGCTAGTAAGCCAAGACAAGCAGAATAGGGAAACTGAGACGGTTAAACAGCAGTTTGCAGCCATATAGAAAATCTAGATGCAAGCAGTTTGCAGCCATCTATTAAATCCTATCTTCCCTAAACCGGGGACATGTAAGAGTAAGTGAGGGTAAATAGTTTAAATTACCCTACTCAGGGAGACAGCAGGAATCTAATTAGTGCCATTTGCCAACCCTACCCAAGGACAGATGAAGTTAAGAGAATAAACCTCATATTCTATTGAGATCCTCCCCTAAACACCCAGCCTTTAAAACTTTAAAACCCCTCAAAACAAAGGTCCCACCTTGCTCTCTCCCTGCCAGGAGCACACTGGAGCCTTCTCTCCTCCCCGCCACCCGCACCCTCCCCCCTACTTTTTTCCTCCCACAGGCACACATCTCCTCAATTCTAAGGGACCCCAGGAGGCTTGCAACCAGGACAGCAAAGGGCAGTGGCAGTTCATCCCAGGCAAACCACTTGAACCTGTCCCCAAGGCCCCCTTTTTTATGACTTCTTAGCCAAAGCAGCCCAGCCTAGGCTCATTTCCCCAGCCCTTTCTTGTTTTACTGCCTCCAGCTTTAATAAACGTCCTCTAAAATTCTCCTGGACGTGTGTCATCCTTCCTGCACGAAGTCCAGAACTCACACGCTACCCACTGGCCTGAGGTAGACCCGTTCAGGACCAGGTCCCCTTCCAGTAACAATCTCAAGTTGAAAAAGGATGAGGAAGTTGAATCAAGTTGAAAATATTGCACTTGCTCCAGGCATTGAACACGTTCCTATTGCCATTTTTAATTTTTATTGATTTTAGAGAGGAAGGGAGAGGGAAAGAAATAGAAACATCAATGATGAGAGAGAATCATTGACTTGCTGCCTCCTGCACACCCCCCACTGGGGATTGAGCCTGCAACCCTGGGCATGTGCCCTTGCCCGGAATCGAATCTGGGACCCCCGGCCCGCAGGCTGACACTCTATCCACTGAGCCAAACCAGCTAGGGCCCTATTGCCATTTTAAAGAAAGGGGCAGGCAGCTCTTTTAAATATAATAATGATGTAACCTATTTCAATGTATCTACCCAAAACAGTGCATAGGCCCCACATTCAGATTTATGCAGCCAAGGTTGAGAATCTGCTCAAGGTTAGGCAGTCACCCATCACCGGTGAACCTCAACAGCATAAATGTGGTAGGCAGTTAGACAGACATGAGCAGAGCAAAGACGGTGGGCCAGGTACAAAAGATCACCAGAGTGAAAAGCCCTACGTGCCTAGCAATGGACAGGTGTAGGATGGGACGTCATCCCCAGGGTGACCTTTCCTCCCCTAGCACATTGCTGGTCTTGCCATTTGGACTATCCTACCTTTCACATCACTGATCATGACCCCTGACCTTTCCTCCATAGAGATAACATCTAGGTAGGCCTCAGTTGTATTTCAGCTCTAGGCCCAGAAAAGCTTCAAAACCAGATAACGCAATGGCCAACTGCATTGAATAATGACCCCCTGCCCTGGTGCTGGCCAATCAGCCAGTGGAGACCACAACCCTGAAAGGACACACCTGGAAAACTGTTGAACATTTTATTGAGATTTCCCCAGTGTCCTCCCTTAAAAACTCCACCCTTAAAACCCGTAGGAAAGGGGACATGGCTCACTCTCCCTCCTGGGAGCCCACATCTTTTCCTTCCTCCTCCCCTCCCGACCCCCTCAGGCTCATCACCTTTACCTCTCTCACTTCTAAACTATAAGGGCCCTCCTTTTGCTTCTGTAACTTGTTTCCTAAACCCATTTTTTCCCCCATCACCTACTTCTTCCACCTCTGTGATTTTCTAAATAAATGTTGTCTTATAGTTTGAGTCTTGGCTTTGAATTCTTTCCTAGCCAGAACTCAAGTAGTAACAAGGTTGCTGAACCCAGGTCCGGTCTGACCCCACCAGTCTAACACCTGGTGGTGTTCCCAACAGAAACATTCTAATGTCCTCACCATGGACACGCAGGTCTCTTACTCTTGCCTGGAACCACTTTCTTTCGGCTGTCTCGCATCACTGAGCACTGCATGTTTTACTTGAAAAACCTGTTACTCTAAGTCTGATGTAGTTTGAAAATTGAGATCACAGTAAGCTCCAGGCCTTCACCTATAAGCTCAAAGCCTTCACCGGGGAGCTAGTTAGAAAAGCAGAATTTAAGGCCTCCTCCCAGAACTGCTGAATTAGAATCTGCATTTTAATAAGATCCTCAAAGGTGATCCATGTGAAAAGCACTGTTTTAAAACATGTTGCCCAAGAAAGTAAAATTAAACTTAAAAAGCTATTTAACATACCTTCAGATTAAGGTGACCTCCCAGTCACATGGATTTTATTTTAAAGTGTAGAGTTAGGAAGATTATTCAATAGTATTTCAGAGAAAATGTTTTTATCTTGAATATTGGATATGCAGATAGCTTACCAGGGGTTTCTCTGGTTGAAACCGGATAACCAATGGGTCCGGGCTGCCTGTCACCACTTGAGCCAATTCAGCAGAGACAGGGTTGAATCATATATGAGTGCTTATTCCAATACTGCCAGCAGTATGGGAGAGCAGTTGGTAACCCACAAAAATCTGCTCTGACCCCCCTTGCCAGTTGGCTGGTTATAGACACACGAGGGAGAAGATAGCTACGTGCAGTTGCGAGCTACAAGTGTAACATGGAAAGGCAAGGGTAGAGTCTGCAGTCCGGCCTTCAGGAGCTCTAAGTCCGATAACAAGGTGGCTAACCTTCTATGATGTTACAAACAGCTCAGCCCGTTCCTGGGACTGGAGAATGGCCAGCGTTCCTGAGAAAAACTCCTGGAGGGGGTCAGGGTCCAGGTGCAGCGACCAAATCAAAGCGTGTCCTGTCCTTGGTCTCCTCTCAAAATGTATTTCTTTTCTGAGTAACGGACCCATCTGGGCTCTGAGGTGTCTTATCTTTTATAGGCTGTTTCATCCTCCAGTTTCCCAGGGCCTGTAAGAAAACTTACCTATAGTTAGTAAGGTGAATAATTATTAGACAACTGTGGCTCTGTTCTCATTACATGTCCTTCCCCACTCTCAATTTTCACCATTACAATCAAAAGAGAAGACTCAAGTGATTTACATGAAATCCATTGGTGATAGATTAGGAAGGCGGGAATTGGAAAACCTCTGGAATTGGATGAAAAGTAAAATGGCCCTGGCTGGTGTGACTCAGGTGAGCGTTGTCCTGTGCACTGAAAGATCTTGGGTTGCGGGCTCAATCCCCGGTTGGGGAGCATATGGGAGGCAACTTATCAATGTCTCTCTCTCTCCCTCTCTCTCTCTAAGAATCAATTAAAAAAACATATTTAAGAAAAGTAAAATGATAGACACATACATCTTTTACATAGACGGGTACAGGATAGTTAACAGTCAACAGTTAACATGATAACAATAACTGGGAGGACTTATAGGGTCTGCCCTAGTGCATTGGTGGTGCCCTGAGGGGTTTGGAAAAAGGAGTTTCCCTGCCATTCCAACGTAAGTTATCTTAGGTGCAAAAGACAATAGACAAGCTCAGTCAAGGTAAAGACTGACCTTTGTCATGGAAGATTCTAGCCTAGGACATGACGACCTGCCATAAACTGCTTTTAGTTAAAAAGTTTTAATTTCAGACCATCCTTTGTGGTTACTTTAGGCCCCTGAGTTTGCAAGCCCACCATGCAGGCCTTCCCTGAGCATATCCAGTTAGCATGTGGCCCCTTTTCATGCACAGTGTTATAGCAAACGTTATTTGGGAACCTGCTGTTGGTAGTATTGAAGTCACTATGCTACCTGGCGCTGGGGTTCTTGGGTTCCCTGAAGCATAGTAACCTCTGCTTTGTAAAAACTGCTGTTTGAATTTTTCACTAAGCATAGATAGTTCTTTGTTCTGTGAATTAACCCAGCTATTCTTGGCTTCTGTAAGCATGCTTGCTTGCTTGAATACTAGGGAGAATGAGCTCACTTTTCTGGTCCTGCAGGACCTGTTTACTTCCGCACTGCTCCCATTTGGGAAAGGCCATAAACCATACAACCCCCAGACAGAGTTATCAATACTGGCACTGGCCAGGCCTTGAGATATAGTCTCACTGCCTCCACCCCGGCACATAGGGCTCTTTGTAAAGCCTGCAAAAGGTCCAGAAAACCCATATTTGGGGGACAGAGACACTGGGAAAGTATAAAGGGAAAATTTCCTCCGTGCTTTTTGCTCAGACTTTGAGAGACAATTCCTCTGAGACCGCTAGTGTAATAAAAGACTCCAAATTTGGCTTACTGATTAATTAAGGCATCCTCTGTTTAGCTCGCTGATTTACAATATAACATCCCCAAGATAAAAATGGAGGAGAAGCCCCAGAGAAATTTCCAAACAGATTTTATTAAGCTTATGTCCTCGCACAAAGGAGGGAGCACAGAGGAAAGGAAGGTCCACTGTGCTGGCGCGAAGGCTGGCTCTGCTTGGCTGCTTTTATAAACGGGGGACAAAATGGGCTTGCGCACAGAGGTGGGCTTTCTGAAAAAGTCAGAGATTGTGGAATTTCCATCTCAGGGCCCAGTGACTTCCTTTTCCAGCTGTCTTGCCTGGTAACTATGTTTGTGCCTGCACTGTGGAGGGAAGATGGCCACCGACTCATTACCACCACCCTCTGAAGGTCATGTGGCGGTCAAGCCTTGATCATCTTCACATGCGGGCCAGTGGTTTCAACATCGGCAAGGAAGCAGACAGTTAGAAAGGGAGATAAAATCAGCTACCTCTGCGTTTTTCAGTAAGGAGGGCAGGGTGGGTGACATTCTTGTGGTCAGCCTCTCCGTGGTTCCTTCTGACAACCTGGTCTTAACTTGGCTTCTTGGCCACCAGTATTTTCCATTCCCGGGCCCAAGCCCTATGCTCTCTCGAGTACATCTTGGTTATATTAGAGCAGTGTTACTCCAGGGTGTGCCCGAGGACCAGCAGCCGAGACAGCATCGAAAGCCTGTAAAAATACGAATTCTCAGATCATGCTCCAATCTACTGTATCAGGATCTCTGTGGGTGGGACCCCACAATTCATGTCCTAAGCTTTCAGGTAATTAATTCTTCAGTCACACGGAAGTTTGAGGTGCACATGGTTAGCACACCTCAGTATACCTGTTGGTTATCATTTTCCTTTAAATGGACCGTTACAGAGCTTTTGATCATGACTTGTTGTTTTCCTACTCTCAAATTTATAAATCTGCCCAGCCAGTGTGGCTCAGTGGTTGAGCATCATCTATGAACCAGGAGGTTATGGTTCAATTCCTGGTCAGGGCACATGCCCAGCTGTGGGCTCCATCCCTAGATGTTTCTATCTCTTTCTCCCTTTCCCTCTTCCTTCCTCTCTGAAATCAATAAAATTATATATATAAAATTTAAATGTAAGTTGTGGGATATAAATTTGGAAGAGGGCAGCAGAAGCCTGGCTGAAACCATCAGGTCCTGGCTGGTTCGCTAGAGGCAGTGCCTCCTTGTGGTTTGTGGCTAATTGAGCATCAATATCCACATTGTTAAGTTTTCTGACTCGAGCCTTTGGCTGTGCTCTATCCTAGAAGATGACATGAGATATTTGGTATTAGCTTTTAAACCTTAGTATTATTAAAAAGTAATTAGTTTCTCCCTGACTAAAGCATAACTTTTTTTAAAAAGTATGTTTTTATTGATTTTAGAGCGAGGGGAAAGAGAAGGGAGAGATGGAAACACTGATGAGAATCATTGATCGGCTGCCTCCTGCATGCCCCTACTAGGAATTGAGCTCCCAACCCGGGCATGTGCTCTGACTAGGAATTGAACCAGTGACCTTTTGGTGCATGGGACGACACTCAACCCTAAAAGGAAGTCTCCAGTAGGCAGGCAGATCTTTGAGCTGCCCTGGGGTGTAGGCTAGGGATCCTTTTATCCCCTTGGAGGGGGCTTAACTGCATTGGGCCTGTCCTGTCATCTGTCCTTGCATGAAATTCAGATGGGGCTTTTTTCCATTTTCTCTAAGGGTCGGGAGCATGGAGAAGGAGGGTCTAAGAGGAAGGATAATATGCCAGGGGAGAAAAGGTCAGGGGGAGAATCTGGCCGACAAAACCTGAGACAATCTAGGGGAGGAAAGGGTGCCTTGGGGGGAGGTCCTGATTAACAATACTTATCTCACCCTAGCTGGTTTGGCTCAGTGGATAGAGAGTCAGCCTGTGGACTGAAGGGTCCTGGGTTCAATTTTGATCAAGGGCACATGCCTCGGTTGCAGGCTAGATCCCTAGCTCTGGTCAGGTGCATGTGGGAGGCAACAAATCAATGTATCTCTCTCTCTCTCTGTCTCTCCTCCTCCCTTCTACTCTCTAAAAATCAATAGAAAATTATCCTCAGGTGAGGATTAACAACAACAACAATAAAGATGAATAAATTAAAAACTCACCAAAAGCCCTAGCTGGTTTGGCTCAGTGGCTAGAGAGTCGGCCTGTGCACTGAAGGGTCCCGGGTTAGATTCCAGTCACAGGCACAATGTCCAGGTTTAGAGTTCCATCCCCAGTAGGGGGCGTGTAGGAGACAGCCAATCAATAATTCTCATTGATGTTTCTATCTCTCTCTCTCTCCCTTTCCCTTCCTCTCTGAAATGAATAAAATATATATTTAAACACACACACACATACACCAAAAAACAAATCTTCTCTTCAAAACTTGCTCTACCATTTCTGCCCGTTGTGTCCAGGACTTTCTGTCCAGGGAACCTTCTGTAAACTGGCCCATGGTTTTTGCTCTGCTCAAGTCTGCCTAACTGCCCACCACAGAAACACCTTCTCAATATTGCAAGTGGAAGATTCACCTAAATTTCGAACTGGAACCACTATTACACAATCATAGGTCATTGAACCTGAAAGAAAATATGTAAGTCTGACGTCATGTTGATGTAAGGGAAAAGTCAGATCAGATAAAGTGTGCTCATGAGTTTGGCATCTATGCTTTCTTATTTTCAGATACAAAATTAGTGATTGCAAATGTTTCAGAAGAATGAAAAAACTCATAAAGACCGAAAGGAAACATTATTAAGATTAGTCAAAAGCAGCCAATATTTTGGATGCTGAAAAATAGGGTTTTCCTAGAATTTCCTAATAAAATTATGAAATACTATACAAGTCATTGGAATAGATGACAGCATTGCTCTCTCAAGGTTTCATTAAAAAAAATAAATAAATGAAAAAGAAGGTCACATGACCAATGGCGGCACCCTCATCCCTGCTGCTTGTATTTTAAATCAGAAATAATATTGGATTTCATCTTTCATGACAGTTCTGAGAATTAGTAGTAACCACTTGGAGTACAGACTTGGAAAACTTACAGATTTGGGGAGTTCAGCAGAAACATACATCAGTCATTGGTTCATAGAAATGAGAGAATCTGATAGATGAGAACTGTGAAGACTTCTGCCCAGAATGTAAAAGTGTTGGTTGTTCTCCATGCACTAGGCTTTGCACTTCGAAAGGTTCTTCCAAAAGTAGAAAAATGAATAAAATTCCAACTGATTTTATCTCATCATACTTCCTTGCATCAAAGTCGTGGCATGTGACTCTGACATGTTTTTTTCTGTTTTGTTTTTGTCTCCTAGAGGCTGTGGGATCTGTGAGGACTGATGATTGTGACAAACACTCAGCTCACCCAGAGCTGGAGGAGATAGTAGGTGTGGAGGCTGAAGCATTTTTAGCTTGTTCTTTCATGTCTCCCTCGACCCTGTCCTGCACTTTGGGGACCTCTTTTTTGTTTTCATTAAGAGATGTTTTTACTATATTAATACGTATTTCTATCTGTCTAATCTTATATAATTAAAGGCTAATATGCAAATTGACTGAACAGTGGAACAACCGGCCACTATGATGTGCACTGACCACCAGGGGGCAGATGCTCAGTACAGGAGCTGCCCCTGGTGGTCAGTGCACTCCCACAGGGGGAGCACTGCTCAGCCAGAAGCCCTGAGTTGGGCTCAGGGCTGGTGAGTGCAGCAGCAGTGGCGGGAGAGGCTCTGTGGCAGTGCTAAGGATGTCCTGACTGTGCTAAGGATGTCCCCCGAGGGCTCCTGGACGGTGAGAGGGCGTAGGCTGGGCTGAGGGCTCCCCCCCACCACCCCCGCTGCCCCAGTGCATGAATTTCATGCACCAGGTCTCTAGTGGTTTTATATCGAATGAACAAGACTCATAGGATACAATGAAAAATAACTTTAGTTATGTCTCCTGTGTCCTTTAAAATATATTCTATCGAACGGGTTCTTCTTTTGCTTCCCTGTCAAAAGCTGGGTAGACCCCATTAATATCCCCAAGTGTCACTGTTAGGTAACACCAATGGTACAGGCATGTGCATAATATGAGGTGGAATTTTATATTGATTTTTACGTAAATGATTTGGCCCTTAAGTTTCTTGTGAGAAATTTGCTACATTTGATAAGATAAAGGCCTGGAATAAACCAGAAGGCTCTTATTCAGTTACTGTATGTTAATATCACTAAAATACCCCTTTCCCAGGTCCTCCCTTGGCTTCCCATAGCCTCCCTTCAGTGCCTCTCACTTCCCCCCCTTCATTTTCTCCCTAGGTTAGGCCTTTTGCTTACACAGAAGCAGACACCCAGGCCTGAAGGATAAAATTTTCTAATCAGCTTCACTCCCATCTCCCACTCCAGTCCCACATTTTAAGAAATTCAGTATGAACCTGTCATGGGATCCTGTTAGCTTTATAGGTCGGATTTTTTTACTATAATATAATGCTAATTTAATTATAAATTATTAAGAGAACAAAGGTCATTTCTTCCCACAAACTTTATTTTATTTTTAATCTTCTTTTTTAAAAATATGTTTCTAGTGATGTTAGAGAGAGAGAAAAGAGAGGAATAGAGAGATAGAAACATCCATTATGCCTCCAACATGCCCTACACTGGGGATCAAGCCTGCAACCCAGGCATGTGCCTTAAGGGGGAACTGAACCCGTGACTTTTTAGTTCATGGGTCGAGGCTACACTGAGCTACACAGGCTGGGCTCTTCCCACAAACTTTAAATTCAAATGTGAGAAGTCCATAGACAGAAGTACACAGAAATTAACTGAAAAAGTTCAAGGAAGTTGAAACAATTCTTGCTTCTCTGAATTCTCTTGCTCTTGTTTAGACGGCACAGTCACTTGAATCCTCCTGTTTTTGACTTGTAAGTTACTTCAGAGACAAGGTTAGTCTCATGTTCTCTTTTGGTTCAACATTTTATTTTTGTTGAAAAACGCACATTTTAAAAAGTACATTGTTTTAGTGCTTGGGTCATCCATGTGATTAGATATACACAATAATACTGTTAAAACTACTTTAAAAATATACCAACAATATATACCAACAGAATTGTGCTGTTTTTATTCTTTATTTTAAAAAGACAACTTAGTATAAGAACATTCTCTGAACATACAAGCAGGTTAAGATTTAAATTTTTAATTTATTAAAAAATAAATTTAAGTTGGCAGGTCAGATATGTACATAATATTCCTTATTATCGCACAGCAATGGAAAGCCACATGGATTTTTACTAATGCGGAAGTAGAATATCACAGGAAGGTACTTTTTTGTTTTTATACTGCTATTTGTGTTTCACTATAAATGAGTGACAGCAGTATAGGCACAAAGCCTGAGTTTCATATCTAGAAATTTCTTTTAGATTATTTAAGCCAATTTTCAAAATCTAGGACTGGATGGATTAAAGAATTTATCTGAGAACACTAAAAAAGGATGCAACAGAAACCTATTAAAATATTCACCTGCATGTCAAGTTCGCACATCTTGTTGCATTTACAGAGTTAAGTTTCTTTTGCAAAGAAAAGTCATTAATTCTTTTCTTTCTCAAGATTCTCTGACCATTTAGATAAGTAACCCTTCCAGTGGAACACAATGAATGCATCAGAGAGTGGCCTGGAGTAGTTAACGCTGTAACATCAGACATATATAAATGAGCCGTTTATATATATGTAACATTTTACTATTTTTAATGGGAAAAACTTTTTGTATTGATTTATGCATTAAAGGATGAATGTAAGTGTCATTTTATATATCTATGTCTATGCCTAAGCCTATGCACATGTGTCTGCATGTATATATGTATGTATGTATGCAAGGCATTTATTTCCAAGTACACACTTTATTATTGGGACTAAAGATATCATTGCCATTAGTGTATTAGCATATTTTGCTTATTCAGTAATGAAGGAAATGGTAGGATTTTATTTAAAATGAAAATAGATTCAGAAGTTTAGAATGCAAAAAGAACTTAGATTTTACCTATATTACAAGCTTTTCACTTGACAGCACAATTATTAAAATACAATAGAATAGAATTCCAAGTCAATTAACTATAAAAATTATGTTAACACACAAAAGCAACTATTTGAAATAAACTATTTGTTCTTCATTTTGAAATATTGACAAGTAGAGGCATTTTCCATCATTGAGTCACAGGGCTCATTATGATGAAATTTTCATCCTGAAATTGTACAATTTAGGAATGTATACAATTTATTAGCGTGTCCAGTTTACATGTTAACTTTTCACTTGACTGAAGTCTCATGTCCTTTAGTTCTTCCAAAATTTGGCTTGTTGAGCAGATTCTCATTGATTATATTTCTGTAGAAGAATTATAGAAGGGAAAAAACCCATTAGTATGAGACATAGTTTATATTTAAATACAACAGAAAATTAATGCATAAAATAAATTTCAGAATTCTACATTCTTACAGTGTTGTTCTTACATAAAACTGTTTGGAAATGAAAGAAATTTCCTTTCAGACTAGCTTTACTAGAGTTATGTGCAAAGATACAGAATTTCTTAGAAAATCTATTCTAAATGCGTTAGGTAAGAAACAAACATAATTGCTCTGCTTCTACTTTCACAGAGATGAGAAACTAACATAGACCTGTGCAGGGGCAGAATATAGTGGGAAGGCAGTAAGTGATAAGTGAGTTGAATTACATATGTGTAACTTCAAAAAGTTAAGGTGAGCCTGGCTGGTGTGGCTCAGTGGTTGAGCATCAACCTATGAACCAGGAGGTTGCGGTTTGATTCCTGGTCAGGGCACATGCTCAGGTTTCGGGCTTGATCTCCAATGGGAGGTGTACAGGAGGCAGCCAATCAATAATTCTCTTCTCATCATTGCTGTTTGTATCTCTCTCCCTCTCCCTTCCTCTCTGAAGTCAATAAAAAACTTTTTTTTTTTTTTATGATTCCCAAAATCTAGAAAACCTAGGTAGTCCTTTGAAGGTAGGGGCTTGGTCCCGGTTAAAACTAGAAGCTGAACATTTACAGGACCTTGGTTCTGTCAGGATGTATGATAATCATAGGAAAACCTTCTATCAATGCAGAATCAGATCCTTTCCTTTGAGCGCTGAAGCCCATTCCACAGAGACTTGTTCTTGGTGGACATCTCCCAGAATAGATGCCACTTGGGTTTATGCTTCGGGCAAAGTTTAACAGGCACTAGATATTTAATTCATGAGGTCAACTAAGAGGCCACTATGAATGAAATACATGAAACTGACTTGGTATTTTAATAAATATTCGAGACAGCAGCCACGACTCAGCTCTTATGAATTGCTACCATGCTGGTATGGAGGCTTCACATTGTTTTCTGTAAGGGTGTTCTTTAATGTAAGAATCTCCCATTTTTTAAGGCTGGCAATAAACACTCTTTTAAAAGACAACACTGCGTGGGGAAATAGTATTCCATACAACGAACAACCTGTACCCAGAGTTCTCCACATGTTGTGTATTTACTTTGCAACTGTGAGTGAAAATGAAAACGACTATGGCCATAACTTTTCTAGATGCTGTAGCTCATGTATTTCTCATGCAGTTTTACATGATTGACACTATCATTTCGTCCCTATTAAATTATCTTTGTGTTAACTATCATTATCTCCCTATGAGTAGCTTGCTTAAGGTTGTAACTGTTAAAATATGGACTCAAATCCAGGTCTGGCTCCAGATCAGGGGCTGTTAAACCATACCTATTGCAAGGTCTCCTTGATATAACTTTATAGTTCGGAAAATAAGTGGACTGAAGAATTTTGTTTTTGCGTAACTTACAGCAAGCATGTCAAACACGTGGCCCGCCGGAATAAGTTTGACATGCTTGACTTACAGTATTTGTGTTGCTTTTTTTAAAAAAAGATCCTTTATGCTCTGGCAAGTTTCCTCAGTGGTTAGAGCATTGGACTGAACGCTCAAGGGTTTGATTTCTGGTCAAGGGCATGTACCTCGGTTGCAGGTTCCCCAGCCTGGTAGGGGCCTGTTCGGGAGGCAACCAATTGATGTCTCTCTCTCACATCGATGTTTCTCTCTCTCACATTAATGTTTCTCTCTCTCTCTCTCTCTCTCTCTCTCTCTCTCTCTCTCTCTCTCTGCAACCGATCGCCCTGCAGAGGGAGGCCCAGGCCACCGGCCTGCAGGGCAATCGACCGGGGGGTGGTGGGGGTGGGTGGGAGATGAGGCTGGCTCTGAGATCGCTCCAAAGAGGGAGGCCCAGGCCACCTCTGTGGGGAGATCCATTGTGGAGCTCTAGCCAGGTGGGCTGGGCCTCCCTCTTCTGGGTGATCGATCACCCCAAAGAGGGAGGCCCAGGTTACCTGGCCAGCGGTGCTGTGATGGGTGGGCGGGGCTGGCCAGCGATTTCCCTCAGAGTGAGGCCCAGGCCAGCCAAGCGATCGCACCCCATGCTTGTCGTGAGCAGAGAGAGGTGACCAGTGGTGGAGGGGGTGGGGGCGGCGGCACCACATAGATGGCAAGCAGTGGCAGTGGCAGGGGTTGGGCCAGCTGCTGGCAGCTGGGGGAAGGAAAGCCCTGATAGGCCCTGATCACCAGCCAGGCCTAGGGACCCTATCTGAGGGGTCCCAGATTGCAAGAGGGCACAGGCCAGGCTGAGGGACAACCTCCCTGCCCCCCCCCGCCCCCCGCCGCCCTATGAATGAATTTCGTGCACTGGGCCTCTAGTAGAATACACTGGTAAATGAATCCCAATTCAACACACCCTTCCCAAATCAGAAAGACGTAATTCATTAATTTATTTCCCTTCCCCACAGGCAAAAGGCAATAGGCAATAAGAATAGTCACACCAACCTGGATTTCCTGTTTCTACAGAACTTAAAGGAGCATCTGGGTCATGTGAGAATGTAGATTGCACATTAAGTGAACGTTTCTATAAGTAAAAGGCAGAAAAATATTCATGTCAACATTTCCTAAACTTAAGACACTATAAAGAAAAAGATCTCAGATGAAAAAATTTTTTGGCTAAAGTTGTTCTCTTTGTAATTCACTTTGTAGAGTCTTTTTTCCCCCTTCTTTTTAGAAAGGTTATTATTTCATAGATACTTACAAACTTTTATAAACTTGTATTTGTACTTCTAAATAGTAAAATACTATTTGTCATTTCCATAGCTGAATTATTACTTCAAACATTGACTGCCTTACTTCCCTGCTATAATGAAAAGCTAAAATGGAAATATTATAGAGAGATAAAAATCTCTTAGTCATACTGACCATGACCCAATTTTACTATACGCATGTAGAAGATTTTGTCTGAATTTTGTCAACTAAGCATTTCATTGATTCTTTCAGATTTTAGATCAACTAAGAGAAGACAAAAACGTAGTTTGTCACATATGCTCAAACACAAGAAGAAAATCTCTGTAATATTTATTCTGCAGACAAGAGAGGACTGCCCGTATTCAATCTTCCCAGAGTCTCTCATATTAGTTCAAACACTCCATTGCTTTACTTTTGTGTGGGGAGCCGCTATAGGTTAAACCTCGGACTGACCTGTGGGCAAAGTCACAAACAAGTCCCAGCTTAGAGGGCACAGTCCTCTTAGCATAATTAGGCTTGACCTTATGACGCTCCCTAGATCTTACCTGGGAAGCTCATGGGCTGAGGGAAGTGCAGCAAGAGCAAGAACAAAAGCAGGTGAAACTCAAAAGAACAGTGTAACTATGTTTACCTCTGACTATAAAATAAAGGCTCAGCTTGCCTCGGGATCTTTCTCTGTGGCCTCAGCCAGGCAAAGGAAGATCCACGGAGACTGAAGAGCGCTAGAGAGCTCTGAACGCTGTCTCCGTGTAAAACATTCTCCGCCGACTCCGCCCACACCTTTGGGAACCCCTGGACTCCCGGGGCTGGACCCCGGCACTTTTGTTAAGAAAGTGTTCTTTAGAGAAGATCCATTTACATGGAGTAATGACAATCAAGCATAACGTTAGGTGATTAAGTCACATAAAAGAGGTAGTTAAAAAAAGGAAAGGGCAAAGGAATTTAGTGTAGAGTTACCATCAATCTTGCTATAGCTTCCCCAGCGCAGTGTTGTTACCCCACCAAACAAGCCTTTTAAACATCATTTATTTATTTAAAAAATTGATTCTAGAGAGAGGAAGAGTGAGAGAGAGGAGAGAGAGAGAGAGAGAGAGAGAGAGAGAGAGAGAGAGAGAGAGACAACATCGATCAGCCACCTCCCGCAGGTGTTCCAACTAGGGATTGAACCTGAAACCCGGATACGTGCCCTGACTGGGAATCCCCCTTTTGGTGTACTGGACAATGCTCCAAATCAACTTGTGTGTTCCATCCCCAGTCGGGCCTTTGGGAGGAGGCCAATTGATGTTTGTTTCTCACATCGGTATTTCTCTCTCCTTTCTCTCTGTCTCCCTCTCCCTCTCCCCCTCCCTTTCCTTCTCTCTAAAACCAATAAACCAAAAAACCCAATAGCATCAATAGCCAAACTAAATTCTCACCTTAGTTAGTTTGCCAATAACATAAGCAAAAAGGAGTATAGTTCCAATGACACCAGCCAACACCCCCAAAATAATGACTATTGCCACTATGGGAGAAAAAGAGAGCAGAAAATTATAAAACTGTGACATAAATGACCGCATATCAATTACAGAAACATTAATATATTTTATCGTTTAAAAAACAAGATTTTCCGAAGTAACCACGTGATGAACTGAACCTGTGAATAGTAAAGTCTTTTGTCCAAGGTCACACATCTGACAGAACCAAGACCCCAGGGTCCCAACTCCAAATCCAGGGCTCTTCACAGGCCGCACAGGCAGCTGTGTGGATGTTCTGCCCCGAGATGGGAAAAACCATGAAGTGTTTCACAGGCTCAAAGTGATGAGAGAAAATAATGTCTTGACATAGAAAGGGGTATTGGACAGATCATAGAATCAGAACTTTGGGAGGAAACTGGTATAAGCAGTTTGCAAATGAAGAAAGGAAGCCCAGTGAGTTTAAGTTACTTGTCCTAGGTGAGACAACTAGTTAGAAGGAATGTGACCATAGTTCGGGTCACCTAGATTCCAAGCTTCTGTTCCTTCTACATTACCCTTATGCATGCTCTATAACATACTCACTAAGAAGATTTTTTCAAATCTTACATGCTGGGAAGAAAATAAAGTTTACGCTAGTGGTACTCCCGCACATTCATAGCATATTTGTAGAGATTCCAAGTTAAGTAAGTAGAAGGCAAAACGTATAGGTGAATGGCTTATTTATTTGGCTAATTTACACTTAAAAGTCTTATTATTGATTAAAAGAAAACAAAGTAAAAGCCCAGCCTTTCTGTCCACCTAGCTGTAATGCAATAGTGATTCAGTTCCACAATTCGTTGTGTGTGTGTGTGTGTGTGTGTGTGTGTGAGGTTTGGACACAGGTCACGCGTGAAGGGCAGCTCAGAAATGCAGACTAGTAAGTAAGCACATAAATGACTAATGTCAGATCCACAGCAGCTGCTGAGGGAGAAAGTGTCAGTCCCCAGGAGGAGAGGGTGTGGAAGACAGCCCCACAGTGGTAGCATAGGGCCAGACATGAACAGAGATTGAGACATGAAGGGTCTGTATTTATGCTTGATAAGGGGTCAATTAGTGACGTGACTTATTACTCTTTGCTTTCTTCATGGTAGGGATAAGAGAAGTTCAATTGTTTTATAAGCTCTTAAAGAGACTTTTCTCTAGTAACTACGGTGGTTAGAAAGCTAAAAAGGTCTAACTTAAAAGAAAAATTATTGTTGCGCTAGCCAGTTTTCTCAGTGGATAGAGCATCGGCCTGCGGACTGAAAGGTCCCAGATTCAATTCCAGTCAAGGGAATATGCCTGGGTGGTGGGCTCGATCCCCAGTAGGGGGCGTGCAGGAGGCAGCCGATCAATGATTCTCTCCCTCTCCCTTCCTCTCTGAAATCAATGAAAGTATATATAAAAATAGAAAAAAAATTATCAAGTTATGTATTGCTATTTCCAAAATGTTTAAGAAAATAAGACATGCCTATTTTAATTTTAAAAAGAGCATATTTTGTTTGCCTTTACAATATCGTGTAATTAAGATTAATAACATATGCTTTTGTTTTTAAATGTGACGCTTCTTATTTTCTTAGGCATTTGGAACTAGCAACACATAACTAAACTGGACAGATTGTTAGACCATGTAAATATTAACATACCTGGTTCTGAGAACTTGTGCTTAATTTGTGCATTTTTTCCTAAAAAGACAAAATTTCAAAATAAGTCAGAATGCATACGTTACCATGTCTAAAATATACCATTTTGGAATTAGATTATTTAGTGGATTTCTTTTTTAAAAAAATTGTGTTTAGGGAGCTATTGTTCAAATTTCAACAGCTGCTAAAACTTATGAGATACTGTCTTACTATTAATAATCCCATATCTACTTTCAACTACCCAACAAGCTTTCAAGGGTCAGAAATTAGCAAGCAGTCTTATTGATTGAAGTGCAGAGTATTACAAAATACTGAAAGAACTATCTATTGATTTCCACAAGAAACAGGGCATAAAAAAAAAGTAAAAATAGCCCTGGCCAGGTGGCTCGGTTGGTTGGAGTGTCGTCCCGTAAGCCAAAAGGTGACGGGTGCAATTCCCATGTGGGACTTGAACGAGAGGCAACTGATTGATGTTTTCTCTCTCAAATCAATAAAAACACATCCTCGGGTGAGGATAAAAATAATGTAAAAATAAAACAATAAAAAAATTTTATTTTAAATGTAAAAATGGTGAGCAGAAAGGAGATGCATTGAGCCATCACCCCACATGGACTTCAGTCGAACCCAAAAGAGGTACATTGCTATCTATTTTCCAGATTTATGCCACAGCCACTAGTTGAATCCAAACTCCTGTTGTGTCTCCTCTGAGCTTCTGTCCACAGTCCCCCTAAATGCTTTGTCTGCAGAAGTTCCCAGCACAGTTGCCCTAATGCTTCGCCAGTTACCTCCCCCTTATCAGTCCACAGTTTACATTTCTTTTTCTGCTGTCTCCAAATACCACTTTATGTCATGAAGCCCTCTTCCTACTACAACCACACGATTTTCCTGCATTTAAGTGTTACCAATAACATATTGCTCTGTATCACGTCACACCGCCCAGGTCTCGGTATGTCCGCTCACTCTGGAGCAGTCATTTACAAAGGTTAAGGGGGGCTTGTCTTCTCTGTGGCAGGTACAGCTGTGGTGGTGGACGAGCTCTGGCGAAGAACAGATGGGGTTTCAGCCTCCCACTGGCTGGACGGCCTTGGACCTGTTATGTCATCTCTTTGTGCTTTAGTTTTCTCTTGAGCAAATGAAGACTGTAACACCTATCTCTTTGGGTTCCTACAGGGATCAAATCAGGGAGTGCATGAACACTCTCAGCACAACGCCCACCGCGCCGGCTGTTATTTATCGGATTCACAACTGTCCGCAGTTGGCCTTGAAATGTGTTCTGGTTTGACACCACCACATCGACTTCACGTTTGAAAACTGGGTTGTTTAATTAGACTCAGAAGCCCAATAATTAGTTCCAAGCCCTTAGCATAATTTTCCTCTCTTGGTCACTGTTAAAATGTGCTTCTTCCATTGATCTTGCTCTATTTTCTCGGTGATTCTATTAGCCAACGATCCCGTAGCCACTGTAAGTCTTCTCTGGGGCTTGATTTTAAACCTGGAGCGTCCTGCTTCGAACCCATCTACAAGGACCCTCTTTCATTCAACCTGCTCTTGCAAAGTCATCTTCTCCCCAGAGAAATCGCCGGAGAGTGGAAGCCACCAAACCACCCTTATCTCAGCAACCAGCTTGGCTCATAGTGATGGTGATTAGGCACTTCTATGTGTCAGACTCCGCGCTGAGCAATTTTACACACACCTTCTTCATCTTCAGAGAAACACCACGAGATAACTATGATGGGCCCCATTAAAAAATTTAGGGGACAGAGACCCCTTGGGGAAGAGTCTCCCATGGTCAGCAGCGCGCACAGCCTAGGCAGACGCGGATTCACCACAGCCCCTCCTCTCCCCCACAGCCCCTCCTCTCCCCCACAGCCCCTCCTCTCCCCCACAGCCCCCCCTCTCCCCCACAGCCCCTCCTCTCCCCCACAACCCCCCCTCTCCCCCACAGCCCCTCCTCTCCCCCACAATCCCTCCTCTCCCCCACAATCCCCTCCTCTCCCCCACAATCCCTCCTCTCCCCCACAACCCCTCCTCTCCCCCACAATCCCTCCTCTCCCCCACAATCCCCCCTCTCCCCCACAGCGCCCCCTCTCCCCCACAGCCCCTCCTCTCCCCCACAATCCCTCCTCTCCCCCACAGCCCCTCCTCTCCCCCACAATCCCCCCTCTCCCCCACAGCCCCCCCTCTCCCCCACAGCCCCTCCTCTCCCCCACAATCCCTCCTCTCCCCCACAGCCCCTCCTCTCCCCCACAATCCCTCCTCTCCCCCACAATCCCTCTTCTCCCCCACAATCCCTCCTCTCCCCCACAGCCCCTCCTCTCCCCCACAACCCCTCCTCTCCCCCACAATCCCTCTTCTCCCCCACAATCCCTCCTCTCCCCCACAATCCCTCTTCTCCCCCACAGTCCCTCCTCTCCCCCACAATCCCTCCTCTCCCCCACAGCCCCTCCTCTCCCCCACAATCCCTCCTCTCCCCCACAATCCCTCTTCTCCCCCACAATCCCTCCTCTCCACCACAATCCCTCCTCTCCCCCACAGCCCCTCCTCTCCCCCACAATCCCTCCTCTCCCCCACAGCCCCTCCTCTCCCCCACAGCCCCTCCTCTCCCCCACAGCCCCTCCTCTCCCCCACAATCCCTCCTCTCCCCCACAATCCCTCCTCTCCCCCACAATCCCTCCTCTCCCCCACAGCCCCTCCTCTCCCCCACAACCCCTCCTCTCCCCCACAGCCCCTCCTCTCCCCCACAACCCCTCCTCTCCCCCACAGCCCCTCCTCTCCCCCACAACCCCTCCTCTCCACCACAGCCCCTCCTCTCCCCCACAACCCCTCCTCTCCCCCACAATCCCTCCTCTCCCCCACAATCCCTCTTCTCCCCCACAATCCCTCCTCTCCCCCACAGCCCCTCCTCTCCCCCACAGCCCCTCCTCTCCCCCACAATCCCTCCTCTCCCCCACAATCCCTCCTCTCCCCCACAATCCCTCTTCTCCCCCACAACCCCTCCTCTCCCCCACAGCCCCTCCTCTCCCCCACAACCCCTCCTCTCCCCCACAGCCCCTCCTCTCCCCCACAACCCCTCCTCTCCCCCACAATCCCTCCTCTCCCCCACAATCCCTCCTCTCCCCCACAACCCCTCCTCTCCCCCACAGCCCCTCCTCTCCCCCACAGCCCCTCCTCTCCCCCACAATCCCTCCTCTCCCCCACAATCCCTCTTCTCCCCCACAATCCCTCCTCTCCCCCACAATCCCTCTTCTCCCCCACAGCCCCTCCTCTCCCCCACAGCCCCTCCTCTCCCCCACAGCCCCTCCTCTCCCCCACAATCCCTCTTCTCCCCCACAATCCCTCCTCTCCCCCACAATCCCTCTTCTCCCCCACAGCCCCTCCTCTCCCCCACAATCCCTCCTCTCCCCCACAGCCCCTCCTCTCCCCCACATCCCCTCCTCTCCCCCACATCTTTGGCTCCCTCCATGTGGCCCCATTTCACAGACACAGGCATCCTTCAGGTTCTTTTGCTGGGTGGCTTCATGCCTTTAACCCAAAGTATTGTTTCTGTGAGATAGTCCAGAAGTGAGACCTTTTGGAAGTTTAGGGACTGTCTAGTTATTAGCTTCCGTTTCTTAGACTTAGCCACTGTTTTCTCGCACCAACAGGTCCCATGAAATAGTGTTGTGTCATAACAATAACTCCAGGGCAACTATTTAAAAATATGGACAAACCTTGTGGGGTGGCTTTACGTGTTGTAACTGGAAGTTCCGTTGGTCTTTGATTAGCAGGAGTATGTTCAACTGGTAAGGGAGTCCCAGCTGTGTGAAATAGAAGTTGAGAAAGGCATTAAGAGTGAGGTGATGGCGTAGAGCACAGAGCACATCACAAAAGACAGATTTATCCCATGTCTCTCCCACATGCATAGCATTTTACAAAACTCAGGGAAATTGTCTGTTCCGTGCCTCCCTTGCTCCATTTCCCAGATACAGTCCTATTTCCTCGGTAAAAATTAAAACAAAGACACTTTAAATTCAATTTTCTTCTGGCCTCATAGGAGGTAAATCAGTTCTAAGGTTCCTTACCCACACTTCTTTTCTTTCTTTATACTCCTCAGGGACTTAAGCTACTTTCAAATTTCAAGGTAAGGAAATGAAAATTCCACAATATGTACCCCCAACAGCCACCAAGAGAGTTCTAATACTACCGTTCATAGCCAGAGCGCTCAGAGCTATCTGGGCCTCCCAGGTTTCCCAGGCCCTTATCAGCTAACAGACATCTGTGGATATAGTTATGCAAAGCTGTGAAATTTCTCTTGAATAAGTGGATTTTAAACAGGGCTTTTTACAATAGACTCCTTAGTTGGGTCTACTTGGTAGAAAAGATCCAAATGAACTTGTAATCATTAAACAACAGGTGTGGTTTGCCTAAACCTCTTAAGGACTAGATTATGTGAAGGGTCAACCCTTTCTCTCTCTCTCTCTCTCTCTCTCTCTCTCTCTCTCTCTCTCTCTCTCTCTCTCCTCTCCTGTGCTCTGAGCCCATAGCTTTCTGTATCTAGATCAGCTTTCACTGTCTGTTTGCATTGTTTTTAGATTACAGGTTAATTTAAGTATTGTCCTATTTCATTCACAATGCATTTTTATGTTTTATATTAAAAGGACACTTGGAACTTTAAATCCAACTTCCTTACCATACAAATAAGAAATCTGATGCCATCCAAATTAAATGATTAGCTCAGGTTAGCACAGCTGGTAAGGACAGCAACAGTGACCTAGTTCTGCTGAGTCCCACTGTTCTTCCCGCCTCCCAGATCGCTGCCTGACTGAGATCTTGTCAGCAAGATGCCTTTGATGTTTTAGCTCACCGACTGGTGAACACTCGGGTGCGTTGTACACAAAACAAGACAAGTAAATTTCTTGAGAGGTTCTAGAATTTTAACGATTAGGTAGTTTTCATTTTGACGATTTTTTCACACCAATTTATTGTGCTATTTACATCACATCTCTTAGCCCTCAGTGTCCTCTTGCTACTAAGAGAAACTGTTTTCTGCCCTAGCGCTATTGACATGTGGGTCATTTTCTTACTCCCTTCACCACTTCTAACACATCCATTCTATACCTGAAAAATGCCACCTCTCTCTCCAAGAGAGGTATGTTGACCTTGAGGTATGATAGCAGATGTGTCCAGCATCTGGCTACCCAGCAACAGGTGGGCTGTGGGGCAGCACTTCACATTTCCTAAGCTGCTCTGGGCGCCGGACAACTTACTCTATGCTATTTGCAACTGGCTGGACCTTGAAGGGAGGGTAGAGTTTTAAGTGGAAATGGGGAGGAGGGGGAATTGAGGTAAAGAAAGGGCATGGGCTGGGCTAACAGGGAGAAGGGAGAGGACGTGTGCGTTCAAGCGGAGGCCAGGGGGCAGTGTGCAGGAAAAGGGAGGCAAACCTCTCAGGTTGACAAGAGTTTAATGTTCACGTGGAAAATTAGTGTAAAATAAAATAGAAGGGAAGGTTGGGCAAGGCCTCAGACCCCTAGTTTAAAAATCTGTTTTCATTCCCTAGACACCAAAATGCCATTTGCTGTGGTGCTTTGTACAAAGTACGTATTTGTGACCTGAACTGAATACCAACATTTTAAGTTTGGGAAGGGTGGAATGAATGAATGAACGAATGGATGAATGAATGACTATACCACCCAGAATAGGAAATATTCCAAATGTGCATGGTTTACAGTTTACATTTGCATTAACATTTAAATTTTTTCAAAACATTCACCTCTTTCCTCTCATCCTCACCGCCCTGACCTCGCAGTTGCTCTGGAACACTCCACCAGCCTGGGAGGTCTGTGTGTTGGGGGAGGGCCCTGCCACTGCTCCTCTTGCACCAAGGAGGTTGGGCGACTTGTGGGCCCAGAACACAAGGGATATAATTGGGAATAGGAGGCTAGCCTCCCAACATGCTGCTCCATGCTCTACCCATGAAACCCCCGCTCACCCCAGCAGTGGGCACTTCTAATGCGGGATGTTATTAGAAAGAACAGCAGTAAAATGCAATGTTGGGCGAGGACCCTGCATTTTGCTCTGTGCCAAAACTTCCAGTACCTGGGCTCCTGTTACAAAGTGATAAGTCAGTTCATGCAGCAGCTGGCTTGGTTTTGGTTCCCTCCTGACTTGCAGTTGATAGAAGTGTTATCTTGCAAAAACAAACTCTTACAAGGATACACCCTGCCTATGAAATATTTGACTTCAATGGTTTCCAAGTCAGAAACCTAATATTCTGAGTGTTATAGTTTTGGGCATTGTGATGATCGTGAAACCTGATAGATGAATTTATTTGTGGAAGTTCTGCACGGTTAATTTGTGGTAAAACCTGGGGCAAGAACTCACATCTGCTGATTCTCAGTCAGTGCTTTTTTCTACTGAACTGTACTGTGTTACACAGAATGCATGTGTGAATGGGGGTCTTGCCTGTTCCAGAGAGTGTTTGGAGAAGGCTATTGCTGGAAGTAATATTTTTTTAAAATATATTTTTAATGGTTTCAGAGAGGAAAGGAGAGGGAGAGAGAGAGATAGAAACATCAATGATGAGAGAGAATCATCGATTGGCTGCCTCCTGCATGCCCCCTACTGGGGATCGAGTCTGAAACCCAGGCATGTGCCCTCGACCGGAATTGAACCTGGGACTCTTCAGTCCACAGGCTGATGCTTTAACCACTGAGCAATCCAGCGAGGGCTGTGAAGTAATATTTTAAGGAAAACATTCAGTTTTGCTGTTGAACCAAAGGCTGAAAAACTCAGCCCAGGTCAAGGTGTGATAATAGAATCATATGTCCATCTGTTGTCATTCACTGTGCATTCTTGGAAAGGTTTTAATAAGCTAAAGTAGCCACTTAAAATTTAGAACAATGGAACTTTCTAATGGATTAAGTGTTTGGTGTGATAACATTTGAACCTAGTCTTTGTTGACTTTTCCCCATGGGTTTAAAATATTTCCAAATAAAAATTTGGGAAAAGAAATGCAGTAATATAGTGTATTATATTCATGTATACACAAAGAAAATATTTGTTTTACCTATTCTATTATTATTACTATTTGGTTAATCCTCACCCAAGGATATTTTTCCATTGATTTTTTAGAGAGAGTAGAAGGGAGAGAGAGAGACAGAGAGAAACATCAATGTGAGAGAGACACATTGATTGGTTGCCTCCTGCATGCACCCCGACCAGGGCCCGGGAACCTGCACCAAGGTACATGCCCTTGACCAGAATCAAACCTTCAGTCACCTGAGACAGTCTATCCATTGAGCCAAACTGGCTAGGGCTTTTTCACTTATTCTTGTGTGTGTGTGTGCGTTTTTAAACATCTTTTCTACTATAATTGGAACAGATGGCTACTTCTTCAAAATATCTTCCATGCTTAAAATTGGCATGTAGTAGTAGTGATTAATACATTTTAAAAAATAAAGTGGGCAAACATTTATTTAGCTTTTTGGTAGCCAATGCACATGTATATACACAAATAGATTGCAGAAAAATTTTATGTATCACAAATATAGATATAAAATTCTTAACACAAATATTAAGTGCAGTACAATATTAAAAGAGTATTCTGCAATAGCTTAGTGCAGTGATGGAGAACCTTTTGAGCTCGGAGTGTCAGCATTTTGAAAAACCCTAACTTAACTCTGGTGCTGTGTCACATATAGAACGTCTTTGATATTTGCAACCATAGTAAAACAAAGATTTATATTTTTGATATTTATCTTATATATTTAAATGCCATTTAACAAAGAAAAATCAACCAGAAAAATGAGTTCGCGTGTCACCTCTGACACACGTGTCATAGGCTCGCCATCACTGGAGTGGTTTATGCCAGGATGGAAGTAATGCAATATCATAATGTTCATTGATATGAATCATCATTTCAACATATTAAAGAATAAAAATACATTCACATGAAGAGAAACTAATAGGATTAACAGACATTCCTAAAGAAAGGAAACACAAGCTTAAAAAGTGTTCCTGGCCCAGCCAGCATAGCTCAGTGGTTGAGCATTGACCTATGAACCAGGAGGTCATGGTTCATTTCCCTGTCAGGGCACATGGCTGGATTGTAGCCTCGATCCCCAGTAGGGGGCGTGCAGGAGTAGCCGATCAATGATTCTCTCTCATCATTGATGTTTCTATCTCTCTCTCCCTCTCATCATTGATGTTTCTATCTCTCTCTCCCTCTCCCTTCCTCTCTGAAATCAATAAAAATATATTAAAAGAAAAAGAAAGGAGAGCTCTTTATGGGTCACATTTGGCCTTTGTACTCTTAACCTCCTGTTACCGTAACTTATGGCAGTTTCCATTCCAATTACAGATTTTCCACTTTACCTTTGTACCACCTATGTCCTTAGGCGCTGTGAATCCAGTGACACAAACATTTATCCAGTAATAAAGAAAAGGAGTTCTGTACTTCCAAAAGACCATACGTAAAGAGAGGGTCATGGCATTTATTTTGTTTTCACATCTTCATTAAAGAAAAATGAGAATTTGACGATGTTAATAGTTCTTACTGAATATTTTCTATGTACCAGGCACCATGCCAAGCTCTTTACATAGATTATTTCATTTTATCCTGATAACTTCAATACGGAGTAGGTATTATCCCCATTGCACAGACAGAAAAACAGAGATTCACACAATTTAAAAATATAGTCAGTGGGCAGTGAAGCTAGATGCCAACCCAGGAGGTTTGACTGTAGGGCCCTCGTCCTTAACCAATATTTTTTACTTCCTTCCCCAGGAGAGGATAACAATTCATCCCCCACTCTGCTCTCCAGAAATCTGCACTGTTGACATTTTTGTGCAAATCTTTCAGATACTTTTTCTAGATATGTTTATAAATATATACTTAAAAATTACTCTGTGTCATATTCTGAAACCTGCCTTTTCCTCATTCAAAGAGCATTTTTGTCCATATTAGGGGAAACACTTGTAAAACATTTTAATGGCTTCATAATGTTACATTTGATGCATAAATCATGGTTTACTTAACCCCTGTCATGCTTTTGATTACATAGGCTGTTTCTGCTTCATATTAAACTTTTTAAAAATATTTTTTTATTGATTTAAGAGAGGAAGGGAGAGGGAGAGAGAAACAGAAACATCAATGATGAGAGAGAATCATTGATCAGCTGTCCCCTACTGGGGACTGAGCCTGCAACCCAGGCAAGTGCCCTTGACCGGATTTGACCCCCAGGACCCTTCAGTCCACAGGCCAAAGTTCTATCCATTGAATCAAACCAGCTTGGGCAAGAGGTCTCCTTTCAGATTGGACTGGAAGAAACTCAGCCGATCACCTTTAACTTGATCCCTTCGCATTTACTACCAGGGATCTAAACTTCCCTTCCCCGAGGCAAGAGCATTTGTTTTTCTTGTTCTACCTAATTCACTGATGAAATTTAAGAACACCTCTGTGGATTTATGCACACCTCAGTGGGGAGAAACCCAGACCCTTTTGCGTCGGACCTTCAAAGCAAACTGCTGAGTTGGAGTCTGACCTAAAATGTCAAGGGGAGCAGGTCCTCCACGCCCTGAGGGTCAGACCCCTCCTCCTGCTCTGTGCACTGGGGGTGCTAGGGGGCTGAGAGAACTACCACATTTAATGCTTTGGGGCTTACAATGCTTTTGAACTCATTAACTTTTCTGGGAGAGGGATGGGCTCGAACACTGCCTGACTCCCACGATGTGATAGAAGTCTCCCAGTGACTGAAGTGACTAAAGGTCCTATATGTGGTCACTTTTCCGATACTCTTAGCTACTGAAGCATGGTCTTTGGGGACTTGGGAAATTATACCAGGAACAAGCCATATAAAAAAACAGAAGATGGGATACATATTAATGGTGGGTTATCACATGTTCACCGTCAGTTGTTGCTCTTTTCTCTACCAAATCCCTGAAATCAGTTTCAGCATACACCATAACCAAGTGTTCGAGTAGCAGTAAACCGTGATGAAATGAACGCTGGTATCTTGGTTTTCCTCCACCAATGTTTGTTGGCATTCTTTCTAAGAAGGAGACCTCTTAGAAAGCAGAGATTGTATTTGTTCAGTTCACTTGTAAAAATATTTTAAACTTGTCCTGATTACAAATTATGACTCTCCTGGCAGAAAATTTAGAAAGTATTAAAAAGCAGAAAAAAAACACATTCTCCACACCCAGAGATAGCCCTGGGATGTTTCTTTTCTGAGTTTTTCTTTAGTTTTAGTTTAGTTCATTTATCACAGAAAACTACACAGATAGGTACTTATTAAATGTATGGATATGATGATAAAGGCTGGAAATCTATTA
Source organism: Myotis nattereri (assembly GCF_964212035.1). Classification (NCBI taxonomy): domain Eukaryota; kingdom Metazoa; phylum Chordata; class Mammalia; order Chiroptera; family Vespertilionidae; genus Myotis; species Myotis nattereri. Next base: position 59,359,377 of record NC_138080.1, on the reverse strand, counting down.
CCCACTTGTAGGTTTAAAATTAAAACTTGGGAAATCTATTACCCACTGATGTTTGATCAACGCTGTCCGTCGGAGGTGCAGAGGTGGCAGTTGATGTCAAAATATAACCTATAACGACAAGTTGGGAAAATTACTTAAAATGTGCTTCCCAAGTAGGTTCATTGATGTTTTCAATAATCCTCCAGAAAACAAAGTAGAAAGAAATTTATCACAAGTATGCTAATTTTGCAATTTAAAATTAGTGTAAGTTAACTTCAAGATACCATCCATTCTTTTCCCTCTCTTAGGATTCCTCCTTCAAAGAAATTCATAGTAGAATGACTATTTCTTTCCAAAAACCCAATTTCACACCAAGCTAAAGGGATGTATAGGTGTGAGAACCAGACTCCAGTCCTCTCAGGCTGACCTTTGAGGACTCATTGAAGTTTAGAGATGAAAAGGATTTTAGATGCCATCTATTCTGTGCTTTATTTAATGTACATAAGGAAACTGAGGCCCATGGAGGCTCATTGATTTTGCACAATTAAAGTAGTCCACAGCAAAATTCTGGTTATTTGTCATTTGTGCCACTATTATTTATTGAGTGCCTTCTGTGTGCCTAGCAATGTGTGGGATACAGAAATGAAGACCCAAGTTTTAATTTTAAAAAATGTATAAAGTCTTGTGGTCCCTGAAATCCGACTTAGAACTCTTTCCTAAAGAATTAAATGGGCAGAAAGGCGCGTTTCTTGGGTCACTGAAGAAAAAGAGCTGCCTTGTTTCTTTAGGTCATCCGTAGCACGCGCTTGTCATTCACACTGGTGTGCCTGCGGTGTGTGTAATCAGATGCACAGGTGATCATTCTCTTCCTACATAAAAACAACATTCTCTTTTTGCCTTCTCTTCCCTCCCTCTACTTCCTTCCTTGCTGGTTCAACCAATATTCTACTACAGGTCATGAGCTGGGCTAGATTCTGGGGCTATGCCAACGAATAATTCAGGAGTGATAATACCTGTCCCTTTGGATTTTCCAATTAAATCAGCATATTATGACCTAGAATTCAAATTTTGCATGATTTTTAAAGTAAAATCAGGAAACTTTAGAGGGTGCTGGCTTAGGGTATAATTTCTTAGTTGAAGTGATATAATACTGTATTCTCAAATTCTTAGCATCAGAAGCTGATTTTCAAACAAAAGCTTGGCCTTCCCTTGAACACACTAAGTTCTCTCCTATCTCAGAACTTCCGCCCTCTACCTTCCAGTGCCGTTTCCCCAGCTTTTGCAAGGTTGGCTTTTTCTCACTGTTCACCTCTCAGCACAAATGTCACCTCCTGGAGAAAAACTTCCTGCTCCCCATTTCCAAAGCAGCCTCTGCTTATGTTTACGACCTTACCTGGTTTCATTTTCTTTGTCTTATTTTTTGTCGTCAGTTATTTTAACAGTTTGCTTGTTCTGCTAATTGTCTGTGGACCTTGCCACTGTTTCCTCCGTCCCCCTCACTGAATGTACCCTTCCCGGGAGCTCATTCATCTTACTACTCTGGCCTCAGTGTTGGGCACCTGACATAGAATTACTGAATGAACCAATGAGGGAATGATTGGAAAGAAAATCATTTGCAAAAAACTAACTCTCCATGAGGCAGATGATACTTGAGGTTAGAAATACTGGCTTTAGCCTTAAGATTACTGGAGAAAGCAAAACCATCCTTTCTTTTTCCCTTGCCAATGATGTTTACCCTTCCTCACATTTTTTAGGTTTCCTCTTCAACTAAAGAGTCAAGGGGGGCTGTTTCCATACCTGTCTGTGATTCTGTAAAGTAGTCACATTAAGAGACTTTCCGTGAAGGGCTTCGGAAGATGCAAAGATTGTAAGAGCGCTAGCCTTGAAGGCCAAGGGAGCCTTCCGAGTCATGTGGCCTCGCTGAGCTCCCGTGAAGTATCATTTAAGGCATGACTCCACTGTCTGCTTGAGCAGGTGTAGACATGCAGAATTTACTTCTTTTCCAGGCATCCTTCCTGAATTGGGGGCAGCTTGAAGATGCATCCAGTTTTTCCAGATCTTGGGCCCCACCCAAAGGAAAGGGTGGTGTCTACTTGGAGTGACCCTACCTGGCCCTCTGGGACAACACAAAGGAGACCTCTCCTCTCTTCTTGTAAAACTCTACAAATATTTGCATATATTTAAATATCACACCCTGTACCCTCCATTTGTTTTTTTCAAGAGGAATGTTTTCACACTTTGCTTCTTAAAAAACTTTGGAGCAACTTCATTAGTCTTTGGTTTTCCTCTTCTCAGAAATCACCACTACATATCTAGGTTTGTTCCCTGGTCTATAATTATTATCGTTCTTACATACGTATTTAGTACTTTATTATGTGCTAGGCACTGGAGGCAGTACATTGGTTACTTTCTCAAAGTCCTCACGTGATTACTATGGAGCAGATACTAACACTGTCTACGTTTCATAGATGAGGGTGTTGAAACAAAAAGAGGTAAGCAATCTGACTTCATTGTTCTCCAACCTTTCAGACGTGGAACCAGATTTGAACCCAGTTCCCCCTGACCCTCAGGTCAGCGCTTTGACTGTTACACAATTTCCCCCCCTGAAGTCCCTTAGCAAATGCTGGCTCTCTTCCCTGCCTCCCACAGGGTGCCCAGGAGGCACCTGCTTCTTGCTCTGACTCCAGTTAGAGAAATGTCTGTTGGGCTAAATATCACTGCTTCTCCTTCTCTATGGGCTGGGCGCTAGTATTTCTAACACACAAACACTGCCTTTCGAGAAGATGATCACCATAACATTCTCAGGAAGAGGCCAAAAATAATGAGAATTTACCCTTACATTATTTCTTTATTTTATTTTATTTTTCCTTTTTTTTATTATTAGTTAAGGTATTACAAATGTGTCCACATCCCCCCCCATTAACCCCCAACCTCCCCCCCCCCCACACACACAAACTCATGCTCTCATCCCCCTGTTGTCCATGTCCATTGGTTTGGCTTATATACATGTATACAAGTCCTTTGGTTGATCTCTTCCCCTTACCCCCGCCCTCCCCTACTTTCCTTCTGGGGATTGATAGCCTGATCGCTGTTTCTCAGTCTTTGGGTCTGTCCCTTTTCATCAGTCTATGTTGTTCCCTATAATCCACAAATGAGTGAGATCATGTGGATTTCTTTATTTTAATAAATTGATTTAGTTGTGTCCCCAAACCGAGTAACACCCAAGCCAAGACAGTTGTTATTTCTTTTTTCCACCTCACACCTCAGTAACGGACCCACAGAGTGACGCCTGTAGTTACTGAGTCCATGCGTGTGGCTTGTACCTTTCTGACAGGAGGAGGAGGAAATTATAATATTCTGGGAAACTTGTTAAAAATGGAGGACCAGGTATCTATCCTCGTCCTCATTAATGACTCTTTTATTTAGAAGTTCACCTCATTAAAACGTAAACAAAGCAACTAATGTATTTGCACAGAAATAGTTCTCATACTCGTTGATAGAATTCTTTTAACCCAGCGAGGCTGAGAATCAAAGCACGCGTCTCACACTGGAAAACGGTGCTCCGGCCACAGTTACTGGCTCCCTCATGCTATTTCCTCCACTTTGACAGCCGAGTCCCAATAAAATCCCTCCAGCAAACTGGGATCTGAGATGGTACTCATTTATTTATTCATTTGAATAAGACAGAACTAAAGTGGGATAGTTTATATTTTAATCTATAACCTTATATCCAATATAACAGCCTTAGGCTAAAAAAAAAATTCCACTTACCTGACAAGAGTAATGCAATTATTATTTTTTCGTACATCCTGAGATCATGAGCTGGCTCACAGAAGTCAGGGCACGAGGAGCAGCTGGGACGGTGGAGTGTCAGCCTCCAGCCCCAGCCTGCACCCTGTTATCTGCCAGGCCCACCTTCCCGCCGGCATCGCTGATAGGCTGGGGTGGCATTTTAAATTATGCAAAGTTGTCAAACGCCTGTCAATAAAGGTGCGTGGGTATGTGCTGAATTGGGATTATTAAAGTGTTAAGTAAAATCTCCCACTTCGAGGAACTGGCTGCTCCATGTTCATTTTACTTTACATAAATGAAGTGGGCATGGCAAGGTAGCAGAAGGCAGGAGCCGCCCCACTGGACAAACAAGAACTGGACTGTGGAGGCCTGAAGCCAGGACACCAGCAGGCTGTGGTGACTGTTAGGGAGTTAGCAACCTGTACATGTTTAATGTGGAGATTCTTGGGTGCCAGGAGGAAAGGGACTCTTTACCTGTAGAATAAATGAATTTGAGAACTTCAGTGATTATTTGAGTGCTCTGAGGTTTGAACAAACTCTCACGACAGGCTACACAGCTACAGAAGAATACAGGAGACACAGGAAATCTCTGATTCAAAACAGAGTTTGAACTGAACAGCTGCCCAAATAGGTGCACAACCAGTGAGACTTTCTCTCTAAAACATGCCCCACCGGGCAAGGGTAAGTTAATGCCCAAACAATAAATTCAAGTGCTCAACACCGAAAACAAACAGGCAAACCAAAGCCCTTGTTGCAAAGAGGGTTAAAATGAGGGGCAGGGCCAGCTGAGGAAGATCAGTTTTAAAGGCAGACAGACCAAAAGCAACAGGAATTAGATCTGAAACAGCTCAAAAGAAGGGGAGTGGACCCTTCACCTGAATTGTCCTACTTCCTTAAGAGTGTTTGTGAAAGTTGTCAAATATGTTGTATTTACATTTTTACCCTGAAATATGGTTTTTAAAAATTATGAAATGATGTTTGCAACTTTGGAAATTGAGTCACAGACTGAAAAATCACTTAGGGGAAAGGATGGAGGTAAATATCAACTAACATCCTAAGAGGAGGTGCCTGAGGCTGAGGAGGAGATGGGGAGCTGAGATTGGGGGAGATTAAGACTGAGGGGCACAGGGACTCTGAGGGAGGGTGGGAGGATCTTAAAGCCCCAGAAGCCTTGAGCCCCTCTTAAGACCCTGACAATTTATGCAAAACAGTGCAGCCAAATTTACAAATAGTTAAATTGAACCAATACTTTGCTTAAATTCAGTGTTGTTGTGGGTGGATGTCAATCAGTTGGGTTCAGAAATTGTTCTCAACAGACAGCCAAGTAAAGGAGATTTTGTGGATATGAATATAATCATTTTACATGATTTTATATTGATAAGGGGTGAGCAATTAGCATGAGCCTTAAAAATGTTATTTCCCTTTGAAAATGGGTAAATAAATTAGTCACTATCCTCCCAATGGACCATCAGGCAGCCATTAAAATCATGTTTTTGCCCTAGCTGGTTTGGCTCAGTGGATAGAGCATCGGCCTGTGGAGTGAAGGGTCCCGGGTTTGATTCTGGTCAAGGGCACATGCCTCAGCTCGATCCCCAGTAGGGGGCGTGCAGGACCAATGATTCTCCTTCATCATTGATGTTTCTCTCTCTCTCTCTCTATCTCTTCCTCTCTGAAATCAATAAAAATATATTTAAAAAAATCATGTTTTCAATAATAGTTAATGATATGGTGACTCAGGATAAAATAGGTAAGTGGAAAGCAGCAAAATACAAAACTGTCTATACAAAAATAAATACCTATTTGATTATTTTTTCTTTCAGGCTGTGCTATCTCTGCCTAAAACACTCTTATTCTCTTCTTATATGGCTACTTCCATTCTGCTTAGGGTCTCAATTTAATAACTTCTCAGGAGGCCTTCCCTGACTTCCTACGTCTTCATCAGGGACCCCTGCTCTGTACTCACATTGCACCCTGTTCTTCCCTCATCATAGCACTTGTCGCACTGCATTGCACTCATCTTTGAGTCCCCACTGGACTGTAAGTTCTAAGTGAGCGCGCCCTGCTGGTGACTATCTTACTTGGCCGCGAGTGCTTGGGGCGCAGTTAACAATAAATATTTGTCAGGTCAATAAATGACAAATGAATATTTCAATATAGAGGAAAGCAACTTCTCTTGGGCAGTCTTGGGAGGGGAGCGGAGGCTGATCTGCTCAGTGTCAGGTTACGCTGGAATGGAGGTATCTTGCTAAGGCAGGAGGGAGAGAAGGAAAATCAGCCTAAAACCCAGCTTGAATGCCTGCTTCCGCCTGGAGTGACTGGACTGTGAGCACACATTCTTCCCGTGGCCCCTGCTTTCCTACGGAATCACTTCCTGAATCCTTCTTGGGACTCCTGTGGCAGCCACATGCACTCGTTCACTGACTGTCCTGCATGGTCCTGGTCCTTGTATGTGCGGGTCCTGTCTTCCTTGGTCTGTTTCAGCAACAGGCGGAATGCCCTACAGAGGCCGAGGGGCAGTTAGCAACTTGCCATCTGTGCTGGCAGCCAGATGACTCAGTAGCCACCTTCATGAACGCGAGGCCACAGGAAAGGAATGGGCGCGTTGCTCTTGGTCACCTAGAAGGGCTAGTCAGATCTACTAACGAGGCAAGTGGGGACTGACCTGGGGTCGAATATGGGTTTGGGGTTTCCCTCAGGCAGACATTTGGACCTCATGGTCGGTATTACACACTGTTGAGTCGGCTCCAGTTCCTGGCGACTTTGTGATGAGTGATGTTCACCATGTCCTGTCTCAACAGCCCTGCTCAGCTCCTGCAGACTCACACCTACGCCTTCTTCTAGGGCAGTGATGGCGAACCTTTTGAGCTCGGCGTGTCAGCATTTTGAAAAACCCTAACTTAACTCTGGTGCCGTGTCACATATAGAAATTTTTTGATATTTGCAACCATAGTAAAACAAAGACTTATATTTTTGATACTTATTTTATATATTTAAATGCCATTTAACAAAGAAAAATCAACCAAAAAATGAGCTCGCGTGTCACCTCTGACACCTGTGTCATAGGTTCGCCATCACTGTTCGATGGAGCCAATTTACCTTATATTTCGTCTTCCTCTTCCTGCTGCCTTCTGTTTTGCCGGGCATTATTGTTTCTTCCAAAGAACCCTGTCTTCTCATGATGTGCCCGAAGTAAGACAGCTTCAGTTTTGTCATTTCTGCTTCCAGCGATGTTTCAGGCTTAATTTATTCAAAACCTGTGGGGTTCTCAGTGTAGAAATTGGAAGTCAGGTTACACACAGGGTGTGGATGCAGAACTCTACAGTGACCTCTAGTGGCGTATCTGCATAATGGAAAGAAAACTGTGAGGCCTGAAAATACAACAGAAAACAAAACAAAACACATCAGATGACAGGTTTCTGCTTCAGGCATTTCCTCTATCTTCTTTAGATTCTTACTGAAACATATGTTCAGGATCACCATCATTTTTCCCCAAGTGGTTTTTAAAAACATGTTTATTTAGTTGCCAATATTTTAAAAACGTGTATATTAATTAAAAATCAGGGGGTATTTAATTGAAATCTAGTCCCTCTTAAACAACACGAAGACCTGTGAAGAGAGCTTGGGTTCCCACATAATGACGGTCACTGGAGCTGAAGACCGGCTGTCCCTTGCGGCTTTCTTGAATAAGCTAAATCTTCCACCCGATGTCTGCAGCAGTCAGCTGAGATTACATTAAACTCTCCTAAAACCTAAAAACCGCAGTGTCTTACAGCAACTTACAGTGTCTTACAGTGCTTAAATGCCATTGCCCGTGGTGGATATAGGTTTCGGGGTCCTGAATGAAGGAGCAGCCCCCGTTTGGAATATGCTGTCCTTGCTGCAGAGGGAAAAGAAAAATGGTCACACGGAGCCAAGGCTTCGTGCTTCTGCTCACACATGGTAAATGTTGTTTCTGTTCACATTCTATTGGCCAAAGCAAATCATGGGCCAAGCTGACATCAGTGGGGCAAGGAAGTCTACTTCCTCCAAAGGGAAGTCCTGCAAGTCATATGGCCACGGTGAGAATATAGAAAGCACTTATGGGAAGGGCAGTGAATAATTGAGAACAAGAATATAACTGGCCACATTCATTTATACTTTCTGTCTGGCTCCTTTCTGCATTGGGTTTGCAAATCCAATTTAGGTAGATATCAGTAAAAGATAAGGGACTAATCTATAGTAATTTCTTATATTTAGTTTTTATTGAGATGTAATGTACACACATTTTAAGTGTGCAACTTGTTGAGTCAGTTGCACACACCACATGCATATACACACACACACACGTGTGTGTGTGTGTGTGTGTGTGTGTAACCACCACTCAGATCAGTATGCAGAACATTTTTAACACTGCCAGTAATTTCTTTCTTGCTCCTTCCCAGTCAATACCTATCCTGCATAGAGGTAACAGCTACTCTAACTTCTAACGCTGTTGAAGATCACGAGTTTCAGAAGGATTTGTTGAATCTGAGATTTCTCTGGAAGATTCCAGTGGAGAGGTAAAGTAGGAAGATGGAAGATTGAACTTGGCACTTAGAAGAGGTATCTGGACTGGAGATAGAGATGAGGCAGTTGTGAGCCTATACATAGGAGATAGTGATGGACAGGAGACAAGGGCAGGTCAATACTGTCTTCAAGCTTGATGGACAAGCCCCAGAATATGTCTAGCCTCACCCTGGGAACTGGAGACTCAGAGGAGACCCAAGTCTATTGTCTCAACTACTGGTAAGTTGTAGGTTCCTGAAGCATCCATCTGGAGCCTTATTAAAGACTAGTAGCCTGGTGCACAAAAATTTGTGCACTCGGGGGGAGGGGTCCCTCAACCCAGCCTATGCCCTCTTGCAGTCTGTGACCCCTCGGAGGATGTCCACCTGCTGGCTTAGGCCCACTCCCTGGGGGATTGGGCCCAAGCTGGCAGTCAGACATCCCTCTGGCAGCCTGGCAGCCCTTGGGGGATGTCCACTTGCCAGCGGGGAGCAGACCTAAGCTGCAGTCTGATATCCTTAGTGCTTCTGAGAAGGCAGGAGAGGCTCTCACCACCACCATTGTACTGGCAGCCGTCAGCCTGGCTTGTGGCTGAGCAGAGCTTCCCCTGTGGGAGTGTACTGACCACCAGGGAGCAGCTCCTGCATTGAGCGTCTGCCCCCTGGTGGTCATTGTGTGTCATAGTGACCAGTCATTCCAGTTGTTCTGCTATTAGGGTCAATTGCATATTACCCTTTTATTATATAGGATTGAGGCCTGGTGCACAGGTGGGGGCTGGCTGGTTTGCCCTGAAGGGTATCCCGGATCAGGTGGGGGTCCCGCTGGGGTGCCTGGCCAGTCTAGGTGAGGGGCTGATGGGTGTTTGCAGGCTGGTCACACCCCCTTCAGGGTGGGGGGTCCCCACTGGGTGCCTGGCAAGTCTGGGTGAGGGGCTGATGGCTGTTTGCAGCCTGGTCAAGCCCCCTCCCCAGTGGGGATCCTCACCCCATGGAGGTTTGGCTAGCCTGGGTGAGGGGCTGAGGGCCATTTTCAGGCTGGCCAAGCCCCCCAGCGACGGAAGCTCACAGCCTCTCCTTTTTTCCTTTTTTCTTTTTTTTATTCTGGGATTTATTTACCTTCTATAATTGAAATTTTGTAGCCTTGAGAGGAGCTCAGAGCCGGCCATGGCAGGCGGGAGGGAAGCCTCCTGTTCGCTCCAGCTCCGTGGTCACAGCTGGCTGAAAGCAGGTATCTGGGGTTTATTTACCTTCTATAATTGAAACTTTGTTGCTTTGAGTGGAGCTCAGAGCTGCTGCGGTAGTTGGGAAGCTTGGCTTCCTCCATCATTGGGGCAACCAAGCCTCCTGCTTGCTCCAGCTCAGTGGCTGCTGTCTGCCATCTTGGTTGGGTTAATTTGCATATAGTCACTCTGATTGGCTGGTGGGCATGGCTTAAGGTGTAGCAATGGTATGGCCAATTTGCATGTTTGTCTTTTATTAGTGTAGATACCTTTTGCCTGGAATTCACCTTTTCTTAGAGTGTCTCTCTCCTTTTCAGAGGTGGCCCACAGTAGACCTATGTTATGTGACCATTAATTTTGACCATGCCTGATTAGCTCCTACATGGATACCTGATACAATCTGAGCCTATCTGGGGAATGCTTTATTGAGAAATACAGATGATGGGGAACTAGGAGTTAAACTCTACAAATGATGGAGTTCTTGGGTGAATCTCAACAAAAAATTCCTGAGCTCCGTGGAACTGCCTGGGTTCCCACCCTTTTAGATGCCTGGAATCCATGAGGTACCCTGTGCCTTTTCATTAAATCTCTTGTCCTATGAAGCTATTTTGAAGTGGGTTTGGGATATTGTAACCAAAAGAGTCTTAATTAGGATGGGCCTTGATGTGTCTAATTAGGGGATCATTAACAGCATGAAGCAAAGACTGAGGCTGAGCTGAACTGGCCAGGAACCAAGACAGGCAGCTTTACAAGTCTCCATGACAAGAGCGAAGAGTGTGGTGACTGTGCTCCCTAAGTCATTGCAGATCATTTGGCATCAAATGACTAAAGGGCCCTTTTGTGCATGGCTAATCATGTGGGGATGTTTAGCACAATCCAGTATGCCCCTTGGTCCTGCCATGGCACTCCATAAGTGAGATGTGAGCCTGCACTGTCTCTTCCAGACAAACCTTGCTATGTGTGTATGTGCGCGCGCGCGCGCGTGCGCGTGTGTGTGTGTGTGTGTGTGTGTGTGTGTGTGTGTGTGTATGTTTTACTATCTGTCTAGTGGATAAGGGATTCAATTACCCCTTTAGCCTTAAAAAATATGCCAAAGGATGGTGCTGGCCTTCTGTGGCTTGGAACTAACTTATATTGCACAAATCTGTTTCTCGTTTATGTGGTTCAGCCAAATCACCAGGGTTGTTTTTCTCCCCATCGAATGTGACAGCACAGAAGGCTGGCATCCTTTTTATTGGGCATTCCACGCAGATCCTGAGCATAGAGGGGAATATAAGACATTACTGGAAATTTTTTGATGTCTGTCTTTATAGGACAGAAGCTCTCAGAATAAATAATGATGGAAGAAGGCATTTTCAAATACCCAATTAATTTCTGTTACTAGACTCACATTCTATTAGCTGGTGTGATTCCCTAAATGAGTCTTATGGTGATGTTTCTAATGCACTGCCTTCAATAAAAAATTGTGACAGATGTGAGATAGAGTTTAAAAGAATATGAAAGAAAATACTATGCCCTAATAAGGTAAACAAGCGTTCTGGAATGTAATACAGAGAACTGAGGGATTTATTTGTTTAAATTTTATATATAGAGTGTCCCCCCAAAAGTATACACACTCTTTGAATAATTATAAAGGCAGTGTTTATCAAAATACATTTCATTTTCAAAATTGAGCTATCAACTGTTAAAGTATATATGCATTTTTGGGCGGAGACATGCTGTATTATGATGATTCTGTAAAAGGCCATAGCTAGTAAAAAATGAGAACCTAGACATAACCTTATAGTTATTTCTTAAAAAGAGACACCTAGCCCTAACCAGTTTGGCTCAGTGGATAGAGCATTGGCCTGCGGACTGAAGAGTGCCAGGTTCAATTCCGGTCAAGGGCATGTACCTTGGTTGCGGGCACATCTTCAGGAGGCAGCTGATTGATGTTTCTCTCTCATCAGTGTTTCTAACTCTCTGTTCCTCTCCCTTCCTCTCTGTAAAAAATCAATAAAATACATTAAAAAAAGAGACACCTAATGGACGTCATTATTTATCTGGGGAGAACATGGAAGTACAACATAAATGTCTCATTTAGTAAAGAAATATGACTTTGATTCTCTACACAGTCTTTGCCCTGGGTGAGCAGGGCTGAAGAGATACCCATGCATCTGCCACAGGGGATTTAATGTGGAGGGACTCAAACACAAAACATGGTTTGAGCTGGTTCTTCTTAACCAGCCCCTGGAGAGACAGTCCTTTAAAACCCCTTTCCTGGATCCCTCAAGCTACTTTATTTATTTACTAGAGGCCCAATGCACGAAATTCGTGCAGGAGTAGGCCTTCCTTCCCCTGCTGCAGGCACCGGCTTCCCTCTGGCACCTGGGACCCGGGCTTCCCTCGCAGCCCCGACTTTGTCCCGAAGGTCATCTGGAAGGACGTACAGTCTAACTAGCATATTACACTTTTATTACTATAGATTTATTTATTTATTTATTCATTTTTATCTTTTGGCCCCCGTTAGCTAGCATTGATTCATTTTGCTTGCAACCACATAATCCTACCTAAGACAATAGAAGGCACGAAGCAGAGAGAAGTAGCCCGGGGTTCACCATCTGAGTTGATGCCACACCTGAGGACCAGGATGCACAGCTTCAGCCTGCATCCTCTAACCCAGGGGTGGGCAAACTTTTTGACTCGAGGGCCACAATGGGTTCTTAAACTGGACCGGAGGGCCGGAACAAAAGCATGGATGGAGTGTTTGTGTGAACTAATATAAATTCAAAGTAAACATCATTACATAAAAGGGTACGGTCTTTTTTTTTTTTAGTTTTATTCATTTCAAACGGACCGGATCCGGCCCGCGGGGCGTAGTTTGCCCACGGCTGCCTAACCAGTGGTTCTCAACCTTCTGGCCCTTTAAATACAGTTCCTCATGTTGTGGCCCAACCATAAAATTATTTTCGTTGCTACTTCATAACTGTAATGTTGCTACTGTTATGAATTGTAATGTAAATATCTGATATGCAGAATGGTAGTAGGCGACCCCTGTGAAAGGGTCGTTTGACCACCAAAGGGGTCACGACCCACAGGTTGAGAACTGCTGCAACCCGAGCCTGGGTAGCTGTGGCATCTGGGTCTTTGTGCTGGGGGAAGGCGAAGGAGCCAGGCTGGGCAGCCCCTCTCTTTCTGGAGGCCGTGCTTCTGCTTTAGCCACCTCACTTTGGGGCAATGCCCCAGTGTCTATTGGAGCTATAGAGGCCAGCAGTGCCTTGAGTGTGTGACTTGAGAGCAAGGCAAGGGTCTGAACCTTGTGACACATTCTTCGAAGTCACCAAATGATGCCCCAACTGCAAAGACCCGGCATGCATGCATTGCAGTGTCTTTCAATCTTTTTTTTTTAAAGATATATATTTTTATTGGTTTCAGAAAGGAAGGGAGAGGGAGGGAGAGAGAGATAGAAACATCAATGATGAGAATCATTGATCAGCTGCCTCCTGCACACCTTACTGGGGAGGGAGCCTGCAGCTGGGTTATGTGCTCTGACCTGGAATCAAACCGTGACCCCCTGGTTCATAGGTCAGTGCTCAACCACTGAACCACGTCGGCCGGGCTCTTTCAATCTATTTAGCTCATGTCACTCATCCCTTCCATCTTTCCTTAGTTTTAATAAACCCAAAAGATGACTGATTTTTACTTTCTGTATTTGGTATTAAGAAACAAAGGGTATGTGGACATGTTTTTAAAAAATGACAGTCTCATGATAGCCAGCATTGATTTAATACATCTTCCTGGGAGGGGGCTGAGTGTGCAGAGTGGTTGCTGAATACAGTACATCTGTTAGACAGCGTGAACCCAGAAAGCAGCATAGCCAGGAAATTAATGTATACAGTCGGAAAGCATTTCAGAATGTGCTACCCTTACTCTGATAACTGCGAAAACAGATGGCCCTGCTTATCCCTACATTGCAAACTTTACCTGCGCATTATTTATCTTATAAAAAGAAGAAAAAGAGAACTGCATATTTTTCTGTTGAATGCAGAAGCCATAAAAATAAAATTGTCTTCAACAAACACTCTCCGTATACGACCTTCAGCTGATAGCTAGTGAATGGATACTTTATGTAAGATTGGTACTAGCTGCTGATGGGGGAACCATATAGCTACATGTGTTTACAAAACAGAGCTCCTTGGCCTCTGATAGCTCCCTATAAATTTATATTTTTTTTCAAGCGGCATAACCTGGAATTAGTGGACAAGGGCTGTCATGCAGCTCATGCACAACATTTTGGATTATTCTTGGTTCCCTCTTCAGCCACTGGCCCTTCGAGAGCATTGAGGTTTGACTGTGTACACAGCTTGTCACAGAGCTCCCAGCTCACCCCATGCTCCCTTTGGACGACACTATAAATGTGTCTAGGTGAACATCTCTCTCTTCCAGAATTACTCGGGAATTTGAGACTATGTATTGAAAACCAAATTGTTGTGCATATTTTTTGAACCTGAAATTTTATTTCTAAGACTTTATCTTAATGCCATCATACCGGAAGGGCTTAAAGATGTAGCTTCAAGGATAATAGAAAAAAGTAAAAACAATCTCAACAGCCAATGACAGGGAAATGTTTAAAATAAACTATAATGAAATAGTAAATGGCCAGTTAAAATAATATGGTAGAAGAACATGAAAAGATACTCACAATATACTGTTAAAAAGTACAAGTTGCAAAATAGTGTATTAGTTTAATATGCTATTAAAAGTACAAGTAGCAAAAATAAGTGTCCTGGGTGATTTTTTTTGTGGAGAAATACTTTTTGTCATGTTGGGCACCTGCATGTAAGTGCATGAAAACAAGACCTGAAAGAGTATACTCTAAAATAATGATATTTTGTCCTTCTTTTGCTTATTGAATATTCTACTATGATACTACATTGGTGTTTATTAATAAGAGAATTCAATTACAGTCATTTAGAAGCTGGGTAGAAAATTACCTAAACAAGTCTATAATTTCTGACTTTGGAAGATTCCTCTCTTCTAGAAAAACAAAACAAAACAAACAAAATGTGGTAAGTTTGTTCTCAGTTTTGATCACTAGAGGTCACCAAAGTCATAAAAATTATTAGTAATTTTTCTATGGTCTTACTTTGAGTCACAGAGGGATGTTTCTGGCCCCTCTCTAGGCAGTTTTGAAGCAGTTACGGGAAGACTGCTTGCTGCTTCGTCTTAAGGGGAGTAAACTGTTTGGACTAGTTTTTTTTCTAACATTAAATATTCCCTGGAACAGGCAGCCATCTATCTATGGGACTATTCAAAACAGATGGGTGTTTCTGGAGAATGTGATTTATTTCCTCCTCTGATACCAAAGAGCCTTATTGGCCGATACCCGGTGAATGTGAGTTCTGAGTGAAGTTGTTGAGACAGAACCACAGAACACCCAGCAGCAGCACACACCGTTTCAAATGAAACAGCATGGACCATTTCAAGGAAAAAACGCCGCGCCTTTCCTGGTAACATGTGTGGTGTATGAGGGCTTCAGTGAAGCAGAACATTCAAGAACACCCATTGCATCTTCTGAATAACAGGCCACACTACCTTTTCGTATGTGAATAATAATTCTGCATTTTTAGAATTCAACAGAAGCCAAGATCCCAGACCCTAAAATTAGGGAGAGGCAGGGAAGATTAAAAAACTAGATTGGAATCCTGCAAATATTCAAAGAAACGATCTCACTCCAAAGGGTTCATCAAGCAGAGAAAGAAATCTATAATAATAAAAGCATAATATGCTAATTAGGCCTGACAGCCTGACGACCTTCTGGACGTCCTTCCGGACGACCTTCCGGATGAAGCTGGGGCTGCAATGGCTGAGCCACTTGCATGAATTTTGTGCATCGGGCCTCTAGTATATAATAATTTCAATGCTCATGCTTTAGGGAGGTGTATTTATGTTATAAGATGAGGTTGCTGTAATTAAACAAGATACAGCGTGTGGAAGGTGTCATTTGTTAGGTCAAAGAATTCAACATAAGCCAAGGGCAAAGACACAATAGGTGAGTAGACTCATCTTTTCAATGTTTCAAACACCAATAGATAATGAGTTACCTGGCCATGTAGCTGAGCCTGTGTTTGAATCTGTCTTCCGAAGAAACAAAGCAAATCATTCTTTTCCATAACAATTCCCGGTGCTTAGATACCTGACAAATCCAAGGTAAAGACTTTAGTACAAGCCATAAACTAAGAGATTTCAAGCCAATATCAATGTGACACGTTTTGCATTTGGACTTGCTCCTTATTCAGTGGACTCTATTTGACTTTGACCTTGGTTAACTTTGAAGTAGTCAAGGTTCCCACTTTCCATAGAGTTGTGTGTGTGTGTGTTTTTTAAGTTAAATCAGATAGGTAGGCAAAGGAAATCTAAACCTCAAAAGAAATGAAAACAAGTAGATACAGTCAGTTATATGTTTTCACTGCTTTGTTTAAGGTAGCGCATTGCTGTACTTAAAACACTTCACATCACTGAGTTATTTATTAAGTTGTAAATAAAAGTCACCTATTCCTCTGTATCTTAGAAGAGACATTGGGAAACAGGTTGTTGGGAACCTGTTGTATGAAAAGTTTAGTTAAATGCTAAACAACAGAATGTTGTAAATGATGACCTAAAAACTATTGCCACCAAATAGTTGTTAACTTAGAGGAAATATTTATATAGGAATTCTAATATTGGAGATATATCTGAAAATTGGCCCTTTTATGGAATTTTACAGACTGTGTATTCCAAAGTCTACTAGAAACTTGGATTTGCATTTGTATTTATTCATAAAGTGATTCAGACCCACATATCAAACACTTATTAACTTTATTTCATTCTAATTATGCTTCAGATAAATGGGACTATTTTTCTTATTATCATAAAGGTAATTTCATTTAATAATGAAGTACATATACACAATCACACACATATGTGCATGTGTGTATGTGCATGAAATTATAAATTGACACAAAAATAGAATCAGTTATGTATTGTTTATAAAATCTGTCTTAAGAGTATTAAGTGAGAAAAATCTTTTTTCTTGAGAGGTTTTAAAGTTCATCCCACCCAGGTACCATTTATCTCTCTGTGACACCTCACTCACCCATCCTCCTTTGTCTAAATCTGCAAAGTGGAATGTCCTTCTATTAAAGAAAACATCAAATTTATGTTATACTAGGTCCTTAGCAGAATCTGAACAGTGATGCACATTGAACTTGATACTGTTGAGTTATCCAGGGGTTTGAGAAACATTTTGGGATGGAATAAACACTCTTCATATATCTGGAAACAAGAGGCCTGATTCCCTCACCAGCTCTTTACCTTCCCATGGACATCCAGGGGAAAGCCAGAAAGGAATTTATTTACTTGTTTATAGTTGAGAAGTTCAGGGATGAAACTTTAAAGAAGAGAATGTAGAGGCATAATGGTGATTTGGATAAAAACGCGTCAGCTTCTCTTCCTCTTCTCCTAGATGAAAATTGTTACCATAGAGTGAGATCTATGTTAGACGCTGAGGCTCCCACGGTTTTGATCATGTCCTTTGGGATGACGCTGGGAACCACCCCAGTGGACTGGGATGTCAGATGCAGGAGCAGGCACTGGATTTTGGGTGTCAATAGTCTCAACTAGAATCCTAAAGCAGTGTCAGACTGGACAAGATGCTTAATCTCTTTACACCTTAATTTCCTCAGTTACCTGTGAAATGGAAATAACATGTGCTTTGAAGGACTGTTGTGAAGATTAAGGGAGAGTTTAAATGTAAAGCAGTAACATAATGTGTAGCTCAAAATAAATGTTTAATACAAGCTTGTTGCCTGGCCTATGTGACTCAGGGGCTGAGCATTGACCTATGAACCAGGAGGTCACGGTTTAATTCCCAATCAGGGTACATGCCTGAGTTTCCAGGCTTGATCCCCAGTGGGGTGCATGCTGGAGACAGCCTATTGATGATTCTCTCTCATCACTGATTTCTCTCTCTCTCCCTCTCTCTTAAATCAATTTTTAAAAAGTGTTTTAAAAAACTGTTCTTTAAAAAGACACACAAGTTTGTTTTCTTTCACAGAAAATTGCTGTGGGATTAAATGACAGTATTTGTAAAAGTTTTATAAACTACAAAGTGTTAATCAAATATCAGTCAATATTAATATTCTTTTTAACCTGTATTTGGTACATAACTTAGTTCTTTTGGGAAACTTGAGGCAACAAAATAGATAGCTTAGAACTGACATGGAAATTCTACCAGAGAATCTGAAGGCAAATCGAAGAGTGTCCATTTCCTTTCAAGAAAAATCATATGATAACTACAAAGAACAAATTTTAGTATTTGGAGTAACTACCATCTTTCTTCTTCAAAAGGCTCTGAAGGTAGGTAAAAAAATGCAGAGGGCAGGGTGGGGGAGGGCAAGAGAAAGAAAGGAAAGAAGAAAAACTGGAGTGTGCTAATACTACCATGTGGATGATTGAATATGGGATGTGATCCTAATTACTTAAAGGAATGAAAGATCATTTTAAAATGTAGTTTATTTTGAAAGACATTTTTTTTAGAATCTATAATTAGATAAATATCACTAAATAGGACAGTACAGAATATATACAGGTTTCTCCTGTGAGCAGGAAGCAATTGGAATTTGTTAAATCCAAGTTAATACTCTAAGGCAGTGGTTCTCAACCTTGGCTGCACATTAGAATCACCTGGGAATCTTTTTAAAATCCTGATTTCTGGGCCTCATTCTCTGGAAATTCTGTTTCTTTGTTATGGGGTGAAGAAAATTCTGTTTCTTTGTTACTAATGTTGTGGCCCCACCCCATAACAAAGAAACACAATTTCCAGAGGATGAGGCCCAGAAATCAGGATTTTAAAAAGATTCCCAGGTGATTCTAATGTGCAGCCAAGGTTGAGAACCACTGCTCTAAGGGGATGTTTCTGCATTAATCAAGGTCCTAATGTACAGTGGTTTTTTCCAAAGTCTTACAAGATACCTTGGAAGAATGAAGGTCGTAAGTCAATCTGATATGGCACTGAGCCATGAGCGAATAAACAGCATCTAAATGAAGAGAACTTGCTTCGGAGTGAAACCAGCCTGTTGTTGCCCTGGACATTGTGACTTTGGCCAGCTTGCTCACACTATGAGCTTCAATTTCTTTATCTAGAAGACAGAAATAATAATAGATACCTTGAAGCAGTGGTGTGAGGATTAAATGAGAAAATGTGTGTAAAGATTTGAGCACTGTATCCAAGAAATAATTAGCTATGATCACGAGTAATATTATGAATAAAATGCCCTAGCATGAGGACAGGGGCCTCCAACCAAGGCCCTTTGGGGAATTATGTTAGGAATGCAGGGGTTGTCCTGAAGAATGTTCTGTGCTAATTTTAACTGAGAGTGAAAAGCGACTGCTTAGATAAAAAGAACCAAACAAATTGCGAATCTTTTTTAAAAAATCTTTTTTTAATAGGTTCTTTGAATGTCTCTTCATATAATAGTTACACTAATGTATTAATCTCTCCATATAATAGTTACACTAATCTAAATAGAAACAGCCTCAATGTAAAAGACACATCTTTTCAACTATGGATCAAGAAATTACACTTTGATTTCTTATTGAATAAGTCCAATATACTTCCCACAGCCAGTATTTTACAGAAATTCAAATGCAATAGGTAGGCTCCTACATTGATGCCCATTAAGATGTTTTTGCTTTTTAGTTTGCCTACTTTATCAAAAGTGCAATGTGACTAGGCTAGATAATCACTAAGGACACTTCTAAAATCCATTGATTTTTATTAAATACATACAAAGTACAAGGTATAGAGTGCTTTCTCAGTCAACTGTACCGTCGTCCAAGAATCATGAGGAATCAGAAGGTGTTTTTGGAATGAAAATTTGATGCAAATGTTTATTTTTTACTTGCACCATGAAATCTAGGCCCTGCCCCAACACACCAGAGGTTGACATTTGGAGATTTAAAAAGCAATGGGAAGTTTTATGGAGTTTCGGCAGCTCGCTGCATGGACTGAGGACTATTTGTGGACTTCCTTAGTCCTGAGGAGTGTCTGCAGATTCCCCAACAAAGGGCTTTCCTGGTGTGTTAATGTTTACTGGCATTTCCTCTGCAGGATATCCGCTCTGCTTGTCTTCCCGCATGAGAGAGTGCAGATGTTCCTGAAAGCATCTTCGCGCGGATTGACTTGAAGCAAGATGCTGAGAAAAGGGGGAGAACTCAAAGGGTGCTGTTGGGACCGGAGAGAGGGAGGCAGCGGGGCAGGGCTTTCCAGGCTGTGCTAACATAAGCTCTTCTCTAGAAAACAGCCTCCTCCCCCGCCCCCTCCTATTTTTTAATAAAGAGAACAGGTTCCTGCTGTGATGGCAGAGATGTCTGGTCCTCTTTTGAATTTTCAGTATCCAAATAGACTCATTATGATAACAATCTTGGATGTTTTGTTTTCGTCACCGAGGGCCCAAGATTACAATTCAATCTGTTTTAATTAGTGTTTTAAAAGTGAAATTACTAAAATGTTTCTGAGATACAGGAGACCTGGAGATAGGAATTGTAGGTCCAAGGAGAAAGAAAGACCTGATTTAACTCCAAGAAAGTAACGTGAATGAGTGATGATAAAATCTAGTCAAAAGGACTTTAAACACTTCTTGACGTGCTACTCATATGATAAAGCTATTGCCACTGTGAGAGAGGAATTTGCAACCAGGCAACCAGGATGTAGGTGACTGCTAGTGTGAATCAATAGTTAAGTGTTTACTAATCTGTGGTGACTGGACTCTGGAGCGTGACTAGTTACTCTCTTGAAGGCAGGAAGCACTGAGTTCTGCTCTCGGAAGCTGAGGAGTTACTAGAGAGCGAGCAATGACTTGTGGGTATTACTCTCAAACTACTAAGTCAAAGAGACAAATTTGGGACTATGTGTATGCACTGTGATAATGAATACATTCTACAAGAAGGGGGGACCGTACTCTCAAAATGGCACGTAAGGCAACGCGCACTTTATTTAGGATCCAGTTCGTGTGCTAAGACAGATTTGTCCCAATGGAAGCCTAGTGGGGCCTTTCGCTACGCGTTTGTACTAAATCAAACCAATTCAGTGTGCCAACGAATGCAGAAATGCTTTGGCCATGGTCAAGTCACAGGGCAAATGGAGAACAAACCATGAAGGTTTGTCTGAGAAGAAAAGAATAACCCGCTGATTCCACTTTCTCTAACAATTCTCCAAAGTACAACAGCCTGCCCAGAGCTTAATTAAATTAAATTAAATGAAAGTAAATAATGAATGAATAATGAGCACAGATAGAGCAATATGGGAAGGAGGCCTACCTTCAGACTGTGGTTCATAGCCATAAACTTCTGGCTTCTCCAAACCAAAATTCTTAAATGTGTAGACATGGCAAGAATTGTAAAGGAGGGGTCCAGGATGGAGGTGACCACTAGTGTGAATCAACAAAGCATATCTCCTTTTAGAACAACTGGTCACTCCCCGCTCCCCCTCTCCATCTCTAATCTGGCCAAACCGATTCTTGTTTCCATGATATTATGCCTGGTGCTTCCAGGAATTAAGGACACATGTGTGCTTTCCCGTGACATTGGCGTCCCTGGACTCAGCTGTTTGGGAGCCCCCCTTTACAGGGCCCCCAGAACCTGGTAGTCAGGCTATAATGATAGTGTAGGAGGTGCTCTGCACATTTGCTTTGCTGCAACTTCTGTTGCTAACCTTGAAAAGAAGTATATATTAATTTTCTGATACCCATGCCTTGCCTTTCGGTGAAAGGAAGTATTATTCATCTTTGTGTGGATTAATTAGGTTCATTGAGAAAGAAAGCATTAATTTGGTAGATTCCTTGTGTTAAGATGTCAGGGGCTCTTTATGGAACAAAGGTATTCTCCTTATTAGTTGTAGAGACGCAGAAAAATTTCTATTGCAGCTCTGCTTCTTTGTCATACCCCTCATCACAAGCATTAACCTGCGTTTCCTCCCTGGCTTGAAACAGCAGCTAGTATATGAATGATTAACTAATTGAATTAATCTAGGTAGGAGAGTTGGTACAATGTTGTTTTCCAGGATTAGACAAAATTTGTTTAATATTGCTCTTTCCCTAAGTAAACAAATAAAATAGGAAGGAAAGAAGGGAGGAAGTAAGGAAGGAAAACAGGAAGGAAGGAAAACAGGAAGCAAAGAAAAAAGCTGGTTAAAGAAGAAATGAGCCAGAAATCAATGTTTGATTTTGTCAGCTATAATCAAATTCACCTTTCATGATTATTACTTTGATGAAATGAAAGCTATATCACAGCTGTTTTCCTAAGCAATAGACCTGAACAGACAATGCTTTAAAAAAACAACAACTTATTGCTCTAAAATATGTATGTTAAATTGTGGTATTTATTTAGTTATTTATTTAAAATATTTTTTATTGATCTCAGAGAGGAAGGGAAGGGAGAGAGGGAGAGAAACATCAATGGTGAGACATAATCATTGATCAGCTGCCTCCCAGTGTGATGGCTGCACACTGGGCATTTACCCTGCAACCTGGGCATGCACCCTGACCAGAAATCGAACTGTGATCTCCTGGTTCATAGGTTGACGCTCAACCATTGAGCCACGCCAGCCGGGCAAATTGTGTATTTATTTTAAGTGTACACCTAATGAATTTTTCACAAACAGAACAGACAGACCTATGAAACTAGCACCCAGATAAAATAAACAAATATAACCAGCACCCCAGAAACCCTCCATGTTCTTTTCCAGTCATGAGATAAAACACTATCCTGACTTCTAGCACATAGTTCAGCGTTATCTCTTTATATAATTCATGCAAATGGAATCCTACAGTGGGTACTCTTGTGTCCCACTTCTTTCACTGAATATTTTTTTGCAAGATTTACCCAATTGTTGCATGTACACCATTCCTTCTCAATGCTGTATAAAAATTCCATTGAGTAAACATGCCACAATTTATTTATATACTCTACAGCTGATAGACATCTAGATAGTATCCAGTTTGGTTTGGGGCTATTACAAAGAGTACTGGTAGGAATATTCCAGTTAAGTCTTTAAAAACAATTAGTATGTATATTTGTTGAGAAATATATATATACTTAGAGAAGAATTTGGGATACCACTAAACAGTTTTACAAAGTCGTTGTATCCAGTTCACAGTGCTACCAGCAGTGTATAAAGATGTGAGTTGCTTCATATGTTTGCCAATACTTAGAATTTTTGTCTTTATTGTTTTAGCCAGCCTGGTGGGTTTTTAGTGATATTAAAGTGTGGTTTAATTTGCATTTTCTTGATGACTAATAAACTTGAGAATATTTCCATTTGTCTAGTGGCCATTTGGATATTCTCTTTTATGAAGTGCCTATTCAAGTCTTTTAACCTATTTCTCTATTGAGTTTTCTGCATTCTTCCTACTGAGTTGTAGGAGTTTGTTTGTTTTTTTATAGTCTAGCTAGAAAATAATTCTTTGTGAGATATATATATATATATATATATTTCTACTCTGTGGGTTGCCCTTTTCTTCTCTTAATGTGTTTTGATGAACAGAAGTTCTGAATTTAATGAGAAAAAATTATAAAGCAACAATAGTATTATGTTAAGCTTTAAAAAGAGGTGGTATAATGTCATTGATATAAGAGGGGTTAGGATTCCCAGCATTACTGGGCCGTGTATCAAACTCCCAGAACTCACATGTCATCTTTGTGCAACTTGCTGTATCCAATCATAATGTTGGAAAAGCAGCAGTTGCACCCCCACCCCCTACCTCCTGGGAGTCCTGGGAAAAATGGGCAGAGTTTTGAAACTGTATTCCCATCAGAGTATTCCCATCTAAAGATTTAAGCAATGGGAATATCTTAGCAAAGATGGTTAGAACAGTAAGGGCACTAGACTGCATTTTCCATTGTCAAGTTGATACTAGTCACAGACTCCTTCAGGAAACTGTTAGTCTTCTGAAAATAATAAATCAGAAAATTAATTTTAGTTTTTGATAGCACAGTAAGATGTACTATTTTAAGTCCAAAATTATATCTATAAGATTTTTTTCAGGCCCTCAGTTGTTAAGTTCTATAATCAGTGATATTTTAAGTTAAAGAAAATCAGGACATGAGATAGTATTATTTTAATGCTTAGCATTGGTTTATAGCCAACATTCATGTTTAAACAACAAACAAAGCAGATTACAGCTCTCTATGCAATAGCATTAATGAATGGACATAGTCCATGGAAAATGGCATTTACTATGTGAAATCTCATAAATAGGGCATATTTTTTTTTAAAAAAACCTTTAAAGTGATTTGGTGAAATGAATATTTCCCTCATAAAACCAAATAAATTCTTGTCATATTATTAAACATTTTACAACCTCAAAATGCTATTTAGTGGACCAGCGAGGAGTTAGGATTAAAGCTGACTGCATCGTGATCTGGTCAGGGTTTAAGCAGAGGACACAATTTCTAGAAATTCTCCTTCATTCTGAATGTCCAGGCTTGTTCAGCTGTTTTTTGCCTTGAGCAGGCCTCAGGCTCATTGTTTACGTGTGCTGCCTGTTCTATTCTCTGTGCTACTCCCAGTCATCCTAAATGCTTTTGTGCGCCTTTTATGTTTTCATCATAATTAATTACAGAAATCTTTGTTGAGCACAAAGCCCTAGTCAAAATGAATAAACAAGCAAAATTGTCACCGGAAACACCTCCAAGAAGTACAGATAAGTAGAAATAAGAGATTGAAATATTATTCCTCAGACATTATACAATTTGTTTATGAACCGTTAAGTATTAGTGCATTAAATTTTTTTAAAAAAAATAGATTTCAGAGAGGAAGGGAGAGGGAGAGAGAGATAGAAACATCAATGATGAGAGAAAATCATTGATTGGCTGCCTTCTGCATGTCCCCTACAGGGGATCCAGCCCACAACCCAGGTATGTGCCCCTGACCAGGAATCGAACTGTGACCTCCTGGTTCATAGGTTGACACTCAACCACTGAGCCACGCCAGCTGGGCAGATATTTGTGCATTTTGCTAAATCATCAACTCCTTAAAGGTCGATGCAGTTTTATTCACCTCTATGGCTGGCTCTGTGCCTAGCAGATTGCTGCATATGTAGCACGTGCCCAATTTATGCTGGTGGACTAATGGAAGGTCACCTTGAACCTTTGAAAATGTAAAGTGTGAGTTTAACGAATGTTGTCTCATTCTTCATTTTCTAACTACTTAGAACTTGGAAAGTGGATCTTTTAGCAGTAGACTTTTCTCTCTAGATAAAACTCTTTTTTTCTTTAAAGATGGAATAGAAAGAAAGGAAAACTAACTGGAACCATTAAAAAACTCTTAAAGTACTGGATCTCTCTTCTAGGAATGTGTAGAGATAACTTAAGGGCAGCCCACCATAATTTCCTTATGGGTTAAATTTCCTCTAAATGTGACCTTGTTTCATTTTGAAATACACATATTTCAAACGCATACATTGTAAGCAACTGGAAAATTGGGTTTAAGCACATGTGATATAAGATTTCACAAATGTTTAGGGTCCTGTTGTTATTTCCATGACTATGAGATTTCATAAACACGGCATATAGCAACCATTTATGGTTCAGTACCCTTCTGCATAACTGAGGTGGCTTATTGAACACAAAGGCATTTTCTATCCATTACTGCAGATAGCAATGTTTTGTATTTTAAGTGAACATTTTACACAGGTCTGAGCAAAAAGTAAATTTTATAAGGCTGTGTATTTGCTGTAAGTGCATATGTAGCTTGCAGTCTTTAATCCCAACTAACCTTCAGGCAGCCCTGTGAAGGTAAAAAGAATCATTTTTCACCTTCAGAATCAATCCTTTTTTGTGTGTTGCATTTAGAACGTTTGCTGCCCACACTATTGAATTAATAGAATTTGCATTGCCTGTTTAGCCCAGCGCAATATTAATTCCGTTTACTTATCCTTACCATACAGTAGAATTAAAACTATAGAGGAAAATCTCTTTCTGTTATTGGACTGTTGAAAAGAAATCTCATATTCCGTGATATCTGTTTCTAATTTGTCTTTGGGGAAAGGAATGCCAAATAGTTGCCTTGTTTCCCCCTTCATACATTCAGAACCTCACCAAACTGCAGTCCAACCAGGATGCACACCCCAGCATGGGATTGTTTCCCCCCTCAGGATCATAGTCAATAAATTTGATTAGTTTGTAAAGCATTCCAAGCCACCAGCCCACAAAGCAGGTTGAGCCAATACCTTCACTCACTCCCTGTTCCTTCTAGACCACCAGGGCTCTAGTTTGTATTTTTAAACCTGGGTTAAATTGTGGCATAACCACAAACCATTGTATGCTATTAACAGTGGGGTTCCAATGAATGACTGACAAACAAAATCTTAGCACACGAAGTCTAGCCCTCTCAATGGTAAACACATGTTATTAATGAAACGTTTCTAACGGGCCCAGGCAGTTTGAAGTCTGCCTTGACTGACAAGACTGTATTTTGCTATCTGGGCTAAACAAACCAAACAAAACATTTTAAAATCGTATATTAGGGTATGTTTTGCCGAATCACAAAGGTATAATTTGCAGCTGTGGATTCTGAACTTAACTCCCCTCTCTCCAAACCTGGATGATTGTGTGTCATTTCTCCAGGGTTGAAAGGCAGCTCTTGGTTCCTGGTTCTTTCTAAGGGTCTGGATGCAATTCAATTCAAACCTTGGTCCAGGCTCAAAGATGCACAAAGGACCCAACACAGGTGTCACATGGGTTGCCGAGGAGGATCCAGGTAAACATCTGTTTTGTGTGCAGTGCTGGAGCCCAGCATCTGCTTGCTCAGAAAGAATTGCCGCTGTGAGGTGGGATGCTAAATAAAGGTCAGATGTGATTCATCCTCCGCTTCCTCTAAGTTCATGAGGCAGACGAGTGGAGACTTCATTCATGTATATTTGATGTTTTTCTTTATCAGTAATACTGGCTACTTAGCATGTAGGCATCCATGAAAACAGACAGTGAGTCTTTTGTGCCATTTTCCAAACTCCTGCTTAACATAAAGGGATAGCAAACCCCAAACCAAATAAAACAACACTGGCGTTGCATTTTAGATGTCTTTGAAACATTCCAGTGTTTTGGACCACCAAACTCGAACCCACGATGCTTGCATTTCGTTTTGATCAAATTGTGCAGTGCTGCCTCAAGCTGGTTTGCATTTCTTCTCTTCAAATTTACCCCGACTCTGTTAAAGAACCAGAGCATTACAGGGGAACAATGTACTGTCAATCTGCTCTGTAGAGTTCTTTTAAAAAGGAACTGAGTAGCGAGGAAGCCAGTATCATCAAAACAGTTCCTAATCACAATGCTTCTAGGAGAGAACTTTCACTGTCTCTCACAACATCAAAGTAACCAAGCAAAGGCAAGACTTTACACAGATCACATATCCGTGCTGTAAATTATTCTTTCCTCTGAATTAACTGGGTTGCGTTCCCTTCACTGAATCGGCAGGTTAATTCATAGATATGGTCTAAAATTAAGCTGAGATAGTACTCCCTAAAACAATTTAAGGGCAACGCTGAAGACAAAATGTGTAGGCTATGCACAAATGACAAGTTGCACCCATGGATGAGTCTCACCAACCCCACTCATACTTTGGACCACTCTTTGTTTCCTTTTGGTTTATTCCACACCGGCCTTCTTCCCACCATGGTCTCCACAGCCAGCCCTCCTCTTGCCCATTGGTTTCCCTGGGATCTGTGTGGCCTCCCCGCTTGCTGCAATGGTCCTTACTGTTTAACTTTCTTTGAAGGATGGCATAGCCAGGAGCACGGGGGTCCTGGCACCGTTGTTTTGGTGCCCAGGATCTTCCTCTGCGCTTTGAGGGCCCTTCAGGGACCTGACCTGCAAGGCAGATTCCTATCACTCTTCTTCATTAAAACCTTCCTACTTGGCTATTCGTGTCTCAAGCTCCTGGGAGTGGACTTGATGATCTAAAAATATTCTGTCAGGGCCAGGTGAAAACGAGGGATTCAAACTCTCTCATACTCACTTCAAAATAGAATGCTTGGCGAGGTCATGTCTTGAAACTCATTAATGAATTGCAACTGGCAAACAACGACGATGATATTAGGTAGCAAAGAAAGGCCACCTCTTATTCCGTTTCTAACTCCATAGCTGAGTAGCTGCCCTAATGATCTGCTAAGTGCTGCCTGGAGCCCATTTAGTCTTCTCTACCTGAATGCTTGGTGTTTGGAGATTATACCGTACAGTATGGTGACTCACATTCCTGTTTCTCAGGTTAAATAAGGGTCAATATTTTGGAGTTTAATTAAAGAAGCTTGAGCTATATTGATTTGATTTGACTAATAGGTAGAGAAAAATAAAAGATACCTCTAACATATATGTTATGATAGAGAATTAGAGAATTCTAAAATTTCATAGCTGGTAGGGAACTAAAGGAATTAAATCCAGAGAAATTGAAATGATTAATAACAGAATGAAGACTAGAACCCAAGTCTTTGTTTTATTGTTTTGTTTTCGTTAATCCTCACCCGAGGATATTTTTCCACTGATTTTTAGGGAGAGTAGAAGACAGAGGGAAAGACAGAGAGAAGCATCGATGTGAGAGAAACACATTGATTGGCTGCCTCCTGCACAGCCCTGACCAGGGCCTGGGCCGGAGAGGAGCCTGCAACCAAAGTATGTGCCCTTGACTGGAACTGAACCCAGGACCCTCTGGTCCACAGGCCGACGCTCTATCCACTGAGCCAAACTGGCTAGGGCTAGAACACAAGTCTTTTTAGCGTTTCAATTCAGTGTGCTTACTTCATATCATACATAGCAGTGAAAATTATGTTGTATGAATTTTCTACTATATTACTTACTTTTAACATATTTCATGTAGAAGTGCTTAAATTTGGTAACTGCTAACTTGGTTGAATAGTACTTATACTAATTGATACAATACATATGTGTGTATGCCCACACACATGTGTAAAGACTTGGAGACTCAGGCACCACTTTAAGTACACTTTCAATTTGTTCTTTTAAATTTTACAGTCTTACAAATTTCAGGATAAGAAAAAAGCTACATGCCATCACCTCAGTATTAGGAAACCAGCCAGAGTAAAGCATCAACATCCATTTCTTGCCTTGGTTCCTACATTGGTGAGTCTCTATCATGAAATTAGTGCTTCCAAGATTCAGGAGAAGATGCACCTGGATGACACAAATGTTCCTTCATGCATAATTCTCAGGCCTTATCCTAAACAAGGCACTGCAGCGTCAAGGAATATTTCATTCACTCATTCGTTCCACAAGTACTTATGACGTATCTATATTAACAGGTGTGGTGCTAGACGCTGGAAACACACACTCTGCCTGTGGCAGTGCCCATGTATCCTTTCCAATCTCTGTGTTTTCTTCTCTTCGTGGGGCACACGGCTAGACTGCATTTCCCAGTCTTCTTGTCCGTGTTCTGGCCAGTGGAATAAAAGTGGAAGTGTTATGTGCCTCTTTTAGACCTGCCCCCATCAAACCCTCTCATGTATGTCTCTCTCCTTTCCTTTCCACCTGCAACATAAATAAAGGGAACTCAAAGAACCTAGAAGAGAGAGGAAACACAAGAAGACAGGTCCTGGGTTCCTGAATGGCTGTGTAGAACTGAGAGTCCTTCCAGCACCATCAACCTATGCTGAACTGTGACTCAAACAAGAAATAAATGTCATTGTGTAAAGTTACCAAGATGCTCTGTTTTTTAAAAAAACATATTTTTATTGATTTCAGAGAGGAAGGGAGAGGGAGAGAGAGATTGAAACACCAATGATGAGAGAGAATCATTGATCGGCTGCCTCCTGCATGCCCCCCACTGGGGATTGAGCCTGCGACCTGGGCATGTGCCCTGATTGGGAATCGAACCGTGACCTCCTGGTTCATAGGTCGATGCTCAACCACTGAGGCACGCCAGCCGGACAAGATGCTCTGTTTGTTAAAGCAGTTAGTCACGGTACCAGTTTTGCTGTCGAATAAAGAACACCCAAGCTTAGTAGCTTAAGACAAAAACCACCCTGTGTTGGCAACTGGGACATGGCTCAGCTGGAATGGCTCGTCTCTTCTCAAGGCCCTGACCAGGCTTACTCATGGGGTCATGGTCAGTTTGCAAGTCGGGCGGAAGCTGGCTGGTATCAAATGGTCTCTCACACTCTGGCAGTTGGTGCTGGCTTTTGCCGAGCTGTATTTCTAGCATGCTAACCTGGACTCCCAGAGGAAAGGCTCTGCTTCATAGGCATTTACTAGTATTCTACTGCCTCAAACAAATCGTATAGCCCAGCTTAGAGTCAGTGTGGGAGAACTACACGAGGTCACGGGTAGGGAGAGGCATGACTCATTGGGAGCTAGTATTTTAACAATCCCCACACCACACTTGATGAATGAATTGCTCTTAAGGAGCTCAGCATTCTAAGAGAGAGGCATATAAATAATCACAACACCGTGAGAAGTGTTAGAAACAATGCTATAGGGGCACTAAAAGGGAAATAGTTAACTCTGCTTGCCCTGGGCATAATGGCAAAAATTTCTCTTTATAAAGGAGTGGAATTTTGTTAGGAGCACCAGGAGCAGATGATGTGGTTGTGGGAAAGGAGGAAGGATGGTCCACAAAGGGGAAATAACAGCACAGGAGAAAGCATGGAAGTCAGGAAGAGTAAGGCCTCTGTGGGAGCAGAGAAAAGTTGAAAGCAACTGGGGATTTTGTAGAAAGTATAAGGAGATGGGCTAAGGGTGGTGCTAAAAGTTTATGACAAGGAGTTAGGAATTTACATTGAAAATGTTGGAATGTTGAATGTACTTTATCAGGGAATTCATACTACTGGTAATTAAACCACAATTGGTGACACTGGAAGACTAACTTGAATTAGGCTTTTGGGGGAACAATAGGTGAAGGGGATAGCCGCTGGCACAGGAGGAAGAATGGACCTTGTTTTCTTTTTTTCTTTATATTTTTATTGATTTCAGAGAGGAAGGAAGAAGAAGAGAGAGAGAGCAACATCAATGATGAGAGAGAATCATTGATCAGCTGCCTCCTGCATGGCCGCACACTGGGAATTGAGCCTGCAACCCGGGCATGCACCCTGACCAGGAATCGAACTGTGACCTCCTGGTTCATAGGTCGATGCTCAACCACTGACCCACACCTGGCCGGGCTGTTTTCTTTATTTTACTTATAATTTTATTATACTTATTTTATTAATCATTATACTTAATTTTAATATAATTTGACATATTTTCTGTCTTACACCTCCATTCTACAGGGGTGACAAAAATTGATCAGTAATTTTAGGGCTACCTTTTTACTTCAGAGGTACAGATAGGCTTTGCAGGGCTGACCGAGTACGGAAGTCTCCACGCCACTGCTGAGCACATCCATAGGCTCTGAAAAGGTCTGCAGTTCTCTCTCTTCCTGCCATGTACTTTGGGGATATAAGGGTCACTCTAGGGAACATGTGCATGGAGAACAGGGTGGTTCTATGAGTCTATGCCTGGCCCTTTGTGCCTGGACACACTACAGTGTTTCTTCAGGGGACTTTTATCTTCCTGGGCTCCACCCTTCTTTTTTTTTTTATTGCTTAAAGTATTACAAAGGGTATTACATATGTCTCCTTCCCCCCCCACCCCCCCTGCCCTTGACAATCCCCTGGCCTCCCCTACCCCCCAGTGTCTTATGGTCATAAGTCTTCTTTGCTCCCCGATTCTAAGTGGACCTGTGAGGTTTATGCTCCACGAGGAATTACTCAAAGACAGGGAAGCCATCTTCTCTGTTCCAGTTACTATTGCTACATAATGAAGTAGCTTAAAGTTAGCATCTTAAACAAGCTTTCATTTTTTGTAGAATTTGGTGGGTCCAGAATTCAGGCCAGGCACAGGTATGCTGGCTCTGCTCCACGATGCCTGGTCCTCGGCTGGGGGGCTCCCAGGCTGTGGGCTGGAGTCACCTGTTCCGAATCAGTCACAGCAACTGGAGAATTTTAATATAGCCATCAGTCCCATATTTGACGGGTGTTGGCTTCCTGGAAGACACTGGGCTGCAGGACAGCAGTGAATACCTGGGGACTATTAGATTCTGCTGTGGAGGAAGAAGTATTCATGACAGAGAAAAAAATGGAAAGCTTGAAGCGTGTAACCAAAGGGCCAATATCAATGGCAAGTGCCTATGAGCCTAATATTAATTCAAGAAATGGCCAGCCATTGGGTTCAAGGACTGAAAGACTAAGCATGTTGAGAGCGCTGCTAACTGGATTTGACACGACATCAAGGTAAGGGGCCAGGCAGCCGGGGTAGACAGCAAAGTGGCCATCCCTCCGCCCACTTGTGAAGATTACCAGGAGAAAGGGTGAGCTTCCACAGACCGCCAGCAAAGTCAATACTAGACTCGAAAAACGGTGCTCACTAGATCCTATATCAGCACTAGATCCTATATCAGCACTAGATCCTATATCAGCACTAGATCCTATATCTTTTAAAGATATGAAAGATTCACAATCCTATTGGGTAGAAATACAACAATGGCTACAAGCTTTAACCTATTTTAGGCAACTGGGACTTAGAAAGAGATTTGAAACAAATGGACGAGTGGCCTTTGGGAACTTGACGTGAGCTTTTGTATATTCAGGGCACTTTTCTCTGCTTCGGGGCTGAATGGCTCTTTGAAATCCCAGGGCCTTTTTGCCAGCGTGAAGCACAGCATTAAGGGGCTAATGTTGGGGAGCCATTTTTCTTTGGAGCTAGAACAGGAGTTTGAATAAAATCCAGGCTGAGTCAGCTTCTAAACAAGGATGAAGTTCAAGTTTATGAAGCTAACTTGCAAGCCTGAAGCAGCATATTTATATATTTTTAACATTTGCTTTAAAAAGAAACATCGGTCTGCATCTTCATGAAATGCTGAGCTAAATCCTCAGAAAAAGCAAACTTCAACCGCTTTTAAAATTTTTTCTAAGGACCAGAGCTAGTAGCAGTGCCGTGGTGACAGCACAGTGAACAAGACCCCGGGTGTCAGACAGGACTCCTGAGAACCCTCCCTGCCTGGGCACCAAGGAACCTTTGACCTTGGACAAGTCACTTCACTTCTCTAGGTCAGAAATAGACTAATTTATTAGACAGGATGCCTAAGGCACTACAACACGTTAACTGCTATTTTCATCTGACTTTAGGGTTGCGGAATCTGAGCACAGTTAAGCCACTGGTCCCCAGTCAAACACTGAGTCAGTAGGCTAGGAATGGCCTGCGTGCCGCTTGCGTCTCAGGCTGCGACTCTCTTTCTCCTCCACTGCTTTCTAGAATGCAGCGGTAAAGCTGGCTGTGTCTAATGAAAGGGCTTCCACTGCTAGTGCCGCCCACAGAGAAGCACCTTTCACTCCGGAGCTCCCGGTCTTTCTGGCACTCAGGTAGGCTTACCCCACGAGCTCCACCTGCCTCGGCGTCTCTGAAGCACAGTCTATAAGCAAGCACAGGGCGTGAGAATAATCCTTTTCAGTGAACAAAGATCTTCTCATGCTCAGAGAAGCATCACTTAGATTAGCAGATTAAATACATTAGCCTAAATGATCTTACTAATTTTGCATTATATAATACTTGCAAACCTCAGAGCAATGGGAATGTTACTTTGAAGAACCAGCTATAGCTTTCTAAAGGAAAGGAGAAAAGAGGAGATTGTGACATAAACAGCATTGAATCCTCTGGCCATTGCAATGCCTCTAATGCAGTGTAAGAGATAGGAAGGCAAGGTTGTGATGTATTCAGGTCGGTGAGGATAAAGAAAGAGGCACCTGGCTCCCAGACCTGTGACCTCCCCATGCAGTTCCCTCCAGAGCAGTTTATGGTTCACTTTACTGGGCCTTGTAAAGCTATCTTCTCTCCTGAAAAACCGTCAGTTATGGTAAAATGCTCATACCATATATGAAAAGCTTTCATTTTATTTTTTTAATGTAGAATACTAGAGGCCTGGTGCACAGGTGGGGTCCTTAGGCCTGGCCGGCAATCAGGGCTGGGCTGATCTGGGCCAAAGGCCCAGGAAGGGTCGGGAGAGGAGGCGATGGTTGCTGGGCTGGGCACAGAAGGAATGGACGCCTGACACTGACGCTGCCACTGCATGGTTCCCCGCCTCCCACCCGCCCCCCCTTCTCTTGCTGCTACGCTGCCACCATGGTGGGCGGGCAGTGGGCCAATTGGGGGGAGGGATGGGGCACAGGAGATTGGCCACCAGCCCTGAGGAGGGAGCTGGCCCTCAGCCTCCCTGGGAAAGGGGCTGCATCTGCCACCACCCACCCCGATACCCTGTCCCAGTCTGGGGCTGGGGGGAGGGACCGCAGGAGGTTGGCTGGCTTGGGGAGGTTGGCTGTGGGAGTGCACTGATTACCAGGGGGCAGCTCCTGTGTTGAGCGTCTGCCCCCTGGTGGTCAGTGCACGTCATAGCGACTGGTCATTCCGGTCGTTTGATCTTTATGGTCACTTAGGCTTTTACTATATATATAGATATTTTTTACGACCTCCCAGTTGAGAGTATGATCTTAAATGCTTGGCACCCAGGATTATGACAACCCTCTATTTCATTCACTGAATGAACACTCAGCCTATTAGATTCTTGTGGAGATAATCTCAGGATAGCACAGGACCCTGGCTTCCATAACCTGGGATCCCGAGGAGAGAGGCTCAGTGTGTCAGACCCTGACAGCTACTGGCTTCTCTCTCCCTCCTCTTCATACATTCAGGGGCCAACTCACTCCTCTGACAGGCTTAGGATTGCCTCCGCAGAAGTTAAGTCTTTTTAACCAAAACAGTTCAGAACTGTGCCTGGATTCACATTGGCCTGGCCCTGACCTTGCCTCCCCAGCTGAATGATGGGCTTTGACTTTGAGTCTTGGACATGAAATCTCCTTTGGTTTTGCTCCCCTGGGACCCTAGCACCTTCTGTCTTACACCTGCCAGTCCCTATCCCCCCGTAGCTGAGGGTGTGGGCAGAGGAGTCAGGGAAGCTTAGGTTCAGGTCTTTGCTTTATGTTTATTAGTAGAATAACCTTAGGCAGATTGCCCCTAGGGCGTAATAATAATTAAACCTATCTTCAAGGGTTGCTATGAAGATTAAATGAGATACAGTATGTAAAGCACTTAGCACAGAATCCATAAAAACTGCTCAGTAATTTTAAGCAATGAATAGTAACATCAATCAAATATATACATCTCTGCTCCATTTATGTAGAATAGGAGTCCTCCCCTCCCACCCAACTGGATTTTATATATTTTTTAAATCATGGACTATGTTTGAAAGGGTTTTCAGATCTCCTTCAGAACTGAGCCAAAGTAGGGTACCTGGTGGGAGTGAATTGAATTTTTGATTGATTTGAAACCAGAGCAAGATAGAAAATAATATCATGTCACTAGAGCTCAGATTGAATCTTTGTGCATGAATACTGAGAAAATGCAGAGTAAGTCAGTCTTCAGAAAGCAGGAATTGTGAGCCCCATCAATATAGAGTCCTGTTATCTACATCATGTCATGATCCCAGGACACACCAACCACAACAAAGGACAGAACCGGGTCTTCCGTTGGCCCGCAGTTACTAACCGCTCTGCACAGAAGCCTGCATTGACATTGAGCTGTTACACTCGGGAAGGATTGCTCAGTTTATACACTAAATTTTCTTCAAACTGGTTTAAGTAAAACACTCTTGCTCGTCACCTTTGACTCCTAACCAACGGTTCTCAACCTGTGGGTCGTGACCCCTGAAAATACATCCTGCATATCAGATATTTACATTATGATTCATAACAGTAGCAAAATTACAGTTAGGAAGTAGCAACGAAAATAATTTTATGGTTGGGGGTCACCACAACATGAGAAACTGTATTAAAGGGTCACGGCATTAGGAAGGTTGAGAACCACTGTTCTAATATATCAAGATCTTCCCTCCTCAGATAGACTTCCTCTCCCACTCCTCTTCATCTACATTAGGAAGGCTGAGAACCACTGATAGACGATCTAGCATTGTAAAACCCCAACAGGTATTGTTTCCCTCTGTCAGAATTCACTGGAAAACAGCTCTCAGGGTAGTAAAACCAACACACATCAACCATTATCAGCATAAAACAACTCTTTGGGTGTTTATGTGTATGGAAAGTTTTTTGTTTAAACACAATGTGGTTAATAAACACAGATTTATGAAGTCCTTCCTTTCATCAATGAACTATGGCAAACTAGAAATACATGGATTATATTTCTGAGTATTGGAATTCAAAAGACAAGGAAAATGTCCCAGGAGCAGATTCTCAACAATAATCACAATTTTTACTCATTTGGAGATTTAACGCTGACATTTTTTGTCAATTGTATTTAAGCATCTAAGCATGGGTCTTCTTCTTGACTTTCAACTAAAATAATCTTCACAGTCTATGTAGGTTGCCTTGGAATGTAGCCAGAGAAAGGAAAGGTAAAAGTATCAGGCATATTGCAAGGGTTGCCCCTAGTAATTTGGGGAGCTTGAATATGTAATTAGTCTCAAAGATGATAATCACTAGCATGTATTCTTTGGAGTTGGAATTTCTCATGAAATTGAAGGGACAACACTGTAAATTCTATAGAAAAAAATACTTTGCCGAACCGGTTTGGCTCAGTGGATAGAGCGTTGGCCTGCGGACTCAAGGGTCCCAGGTTCCATTCCGGTCAAGGGCATGTACCTTGGTTGCTGGCACATCCCCAGGAGGCAGCTGATTGATCTCTCTCATCAATGTTTCTAACTCTCTGTCCCTCTCCCTTCCTCTCTGTAAAAAATCAATAAAATATATTTAAAAAAAATACTTTGCTTGGCTTGTTTCACTGCATGGATAAAGCCTCTCCAAGCACCATGGGCTTTACGATTAATTATGAAAGGGGAAGAGTGGACTTTCCTCAATGGTTTTCTTTCTTTCAGTTATTTGTTCTGGTATTTCCCAGGTATTTTCATCTGCCCCTGTCTCTTTTAATGGTAATTGTTGCGAGGAACACTGGGCAGTTTCTTTCTATTTTAAAATATATTTTTATTGATTTTAGAGAGATGAAGGGAGAGGGAGAAAGAAAAACATCATGAGAGAAAAACATCAGCTGCCTCTTGCACACCCCTTACTGGGGCTTGAGCCTGCAACCCAGGCAAGTGCCCTGACCAGGAATAGAAGCCATGACCTCTTGGTGAATGGAACGATGCTCATTCCACTGAGCAACACTGGCCAGGGTTGGGTAGTTTCTAAAAATAGGTAAAAGACAATTTTTTTTTAAAGTTATTGCCTGACGGTGTGGCTCAGTGGTTGAGCATTAACCTATGAACCAGGAGGTCACGGTTAGATCCTTGGTCAGGGCACATGCCTGGGTTGTGGGCTCGTTCCCCAATGTGGGGCATGCAGGAGGCAGCCGGTCAATGATTCTCTCTCATCATTGATGTTTCTATCTCTCTCTGTTCCTCTTCCCTCCTCTCTGAAATCAATAAAAATATATTTTAAAAAGTGATTGTTCGGATAAATGAAAGTTTAGCAGGGATTAAATCAGTGTATGCTTTGGAATATCAGAACTGTTTGTCCAAAGAAGAGTTTTACAAACATGGTTCTTTTGAGCTGATGTGTTTTACGGACTTGCAAGGTGCTGTATTGGATGTAAGCACGTCCAGGTAATATTTACTGACATAAGGGAAGCAAAGTTCAGGACCCTCAGCCTGCTGGTTAGGCACCGGGTACCAGATGGAATACGGACTCTCCAGGAGGCTCCCAGATCATTATATGTGAGTTTTCATGCGTGCAATTGTGTGCATTCAATTATACTTCCTGTAGAGCAGTGGTTCTCAACCTTCCTAATGCCGTGACCCTTTAATACAGTTCCTCATGTTGTGGTGACCCCCAATTTCATTGTTACAAATTGAACATAATTAAAGCATAGTGATTAATCACAAAACAATATATAATTATATATGTGTTTTCCGATGGTCTTAGGCGACCCCTGTGAAAGGGTCGTTCAACCCCCAAAGGGGTCGCGACCCACAGGTTGAGAACCGCTGCTGTAGAGGCTATGTGTTCTCCACGCCATCTTTTCTCTGTGCTGCCACTCTGCTTCTTGTCCCTTCCTCCCTTTGGTTGCTGAATGGCATCTATGTCAACATTTCTGAATCAGGAAGGCAAGTCTATTAAAAAGCTGTACATATTGGGGATTTCCTCTTGTTTCTTCCTTATTTGCACAGCCCAGTGCAGCAATACTAGGTATTGTGGATCTATTTTTTCACAAGGCCTGGATTCAGGATGTGGGGCATGAATGGTTAAAAAAATAAGCCATGGGTTGCATATCTAAGCCACTACCTCTGATTTAGCTGTTGCACAAACTGGCATTTTAATCACTAACTGACTGACTCCTCATTCACATATTCAGAATGTAGGCAATTGTTGAGAACCCAGACAGGGAAAAGGAGTGTCATTCACTGGGCACCCTCAAATCCTCACAATTATGTGAACAACTATCATTCAAATTTTCCAGTTATCCCACTGGTTTACTCAGTCTAGAGATTTTCTCAAAAAAGGAACTGTTGAAAATAGTTCCCAGGTTGAGGTGGCCTCAGTCCTTGGCCAGAATGTGAAGGTGTTTCCTTTTGCATTCCTACAATTTTTATTAGGTGACTTTTTAGTAGCTGTAAAATAGTTGTAGTTTATATCACTATATGATTATTTTATCAGAATTAGGTCCCTTTAAAAAAATCTGCAATTTTCTACAATGTAAAATTTCCCAGAGAATTTCTAGAATTTAAACTATTTATAGATTGCCAACATGTGTCTGCAATTAAATTCTTATAAACAATGGAGTTTAATCATACCCAGGGAAGTTGATTTCTGACAGCCTTGGGATAAGCAGTGGTTTGTGAAGCAAATGAACTAGAGTTAGAGCATGTGGCTCCTTAACATATAAGCTTGGGCCATCCCTTAACTTTTCTGGATGTGTTCTTACCTGGACTTTGAGAAAAATAACATGTGTCTTGCCTACCTCAGAAGACTGATGTGAAGGTCAGATGATGTGAAAATTGGATAAAACATGAAGTGTTTGCAACTTTTTTCATTTGACCGGTCCTCTATAATTCAGCATAGTTGACACCCTCCATTTTTCCTCTGGGCATTTGTGACACTGATTTTCTGTTTCCCCCCTACTTGGTTGGCTTTCCTTTCACATCTACTGACCTCGCTCACCTGGTCGTCTTCTACCAGACTGTCTTAGTCTTAGCCTGAGTTTCCCAGAAAGGAGAAAAGCTTGCAGACAGAAACTTTTTTGGGCAGTGATCCTAAAAAGCAAGGTTGAGAGAGGAGAGAACAATAGGAAAAAAACCAAAAATGACTTGACATCACTTTGGGAAATTAGTCCTGAATCCTGCAGGATCTTTTGAGGAACCTTATGAAATGCTTCTCAGAACTGTCTGGTGGAGATGAAAAGCAGATGCATCAATCCATCATCTCTTGACCTCCTATTAGTATTCCCATGGGCAATGCCTGTTCTTGACTTTCAGGTTACACTTGCATGAGTGCAGAGTGGTTCCTGAGAGTGTCCCGGGAAGCACAGCACTGAAATTCCAGTGTTTATCAGAAGCTCCAGGGCTGAGAAGAGACCTTGTCAATTTGCACCATAGAAGACTGCATGGCACCAGTCACCATAACAGTGGCTGAAATAAGAGGGGGTCAAATGGACTAAAGGGTGCAAAAGAGGTGCAAATATACAGACACCTAGAGATTTGGGTTTCTGGATCCCCTTCTTAATATATCAAACTTTTTCTTGGTGATCACATCTATTCTTATGGTTGAAATAATCAGCTATAAACTTATTCCCAGTTTTATGCCACTAGCTCAAATCACATTTCTGATTTTCATATTTATTTATTCTGTTCTACATGGCATCAACTCTAGAATATTTCAAGGAATAAAGAGTTCTATATGTGTAAAACTAAATTCTTGATCTTTCCCCACAAATCTATTCCTTCCATATTCTTTAGCAGGTTAGACATAGTACCCCCGTCGCCTAAGCAAATGCATTACTTATCTAGTGGTTTTAAAGAACAATTAATTGTCTTCCTGTTTCTGTGGGTAAGAAGTTCAGGAGCAGCTTAGTTGGGTGGTTCTGACTTGAGGTCTCTCATGAAGTTGCAGTCAAGATGTTGGCTGTGCTACAATCATTTGAATGCTTTACTAGGACTAGAAGTCTCACTTGGATATTAGCAAGAAGCCGTAGGTCCTCAATGGCTATTGGCAGGAAGCCTCAGTTTCCTGCCACATGGGCCTCTTCATAGGGCTGCTTACTCAAGAGCAAGTGATCCAAGAGGGAGGGAGACAGGCAGAAGCTCCCATAAAATGTCTTTTATGACCTCACCTTGGAAGTCACATGTCATTACTACTTCCTCGTTCTCTTGGTCACACAGACCATCCTATTACAATATGGAGGGAAGTTACACAGGGGTATGGTAAGGAGGTAGGGAAAATTGGGGGCCATTATAGAGACTATCACCACAAGAAACTTAACAGTAATCTTGAATCTTTCTTCTTCCCAGATTAGTTTTGTCTCAAAAAGTCATGTTGATTTACCTCCAAAATATATCTCAAATATGTTTACTTCTATCTCCACTGCCATGCCACCAATTAAATCCACCAAAATATCTGGCTTGGACTACAGTCTTCTTACAGGTCTTTTTCCCCCCCCTCCACTCATGCTCCCTTATAATCTCTTCTTCCGAGTAGCCAGAGTGATATTTTTTTAATTTAAAAAATTTTAAAAATATTTTTTATTGATCTCAGAGAGGAAGGGAGGGGGAGAGAGAGATAGAAACATCAATGATGAGAGAGAATCATTGGCTGCCTCCTGCCTGTCCCCTACTGGGAATAGAGCCCACAACCTGGTCATGTGCCCTTGACCAGAATTGAACCTGGGACTCTCTGGTCCACAAGCTGATGCTCTACTGAGCCAAACCTGCTAGGGCCAGAGTGATTTTTGAAAATATACCATTATATCACTCTTGTGATTCCCCAGTCCTGTCACATTACTCTTAGAATAAAATTTAAAACTCTTACTGGAGCCTGCAGGCCCTCTGGTTCTGAGCCCTGCCCATTATTTTGATCTCATCTCTCACTGCTCTCCCCTAATTCTTTATGCTACAGGTTCCCATCTCCCCCTCCCTACACACTTCTTCACCAGCTACCACCACATCCACTCTCTTTCTTGGACTAACTTTGACTAATCTTCAATTATCAGATTAAATTTTAGGGAGACTTTTCCTAGCTCCTCAATTATGTTCCATCCTCGTATCCTCATCCCTTGTTTAGGACTTGCTGATATTTATCATTGGAAATGTTGCGATGTGATTGCTTGATATCAGTGGTCAGGAACCATGTCTATTTTGCTCACACATGTCTATCCACAGACGTGCACAATACTTAGCATAGCATAGTTATTAATTAAACAGTTGTTGAGTAAATGAATGCTATACCAAAGAAAGTTTTTCTGTTGTCATAGTTCAAACAAGACATAGTCCTGCCTATGTCAAAATTTCCCACAAGTTATGAGTGACTGTTTATTAAAGAATAAAGAAGAATTCTACTAAAGGATATAAAGTATGGGTCACTGTCCTCATTGCTATAAACTTCATGGAACCAGATACAAGCAACCAGAAAGATAACAAATACAAACAGAGAGAAACAAACAAAAAGTTATTTCAAATGAGGCCATAGAACTCATCAAGGATGTTGTTAGAAGTGAACATGCCAACGTAGACTTGCAATATAGTTAGAGTCAGGGTCAAACTGAAAAAGAAATGACGTTACATGTAATGTTTTGCTTTTTAGATGATTAATCTCCTAATAGTGACAAAACATGGAGATAAGGCTAACATCTTTTTAAAAAATTTCTTTATTGTTTAAAGTTTTACATATGTCTCCTTTTTCCCCCATTGACCTCTCCCTGGTGGTTCCCACCCCCCAGCACATGCCTTCACCCCCTACTGTCTGTGTCCATTGGTTATGCTTATATGCATGCATACCAGTCCTTTGATTGATCTCTCCCCCTTCACACACCCTCACCTTCCCTCTGAGGTTGGATGGTCTGTTCAATGCTAACATCTTTGAAAAGTTTGCTGTTCATATGCTGTACCCTGAGCATGATGAATCAAATGTATTTTTTTATACAAAACAATCCTTTTTCATTCTTAATGGTATCAAGCTGAAGCTTATTATACATAGAAAAACGGAAGTGTTCACACATGATCTTCATACAATAGGCCACTCCTTCAGACCAGAACATTTCAAATCTTTATTAAGTTACAGCTTTTTGAAATTATTTCACATTCTCTATCATGACTTGTCTTTCACCCATAAACACTTGTGTTCTGCAT
The DNA here is from genome assembly GCF_964212035.1 of Myotis nattereri. NCBI lineage: Eukaryota > Metazoa > Chordata > Mammalia > Chiroptera > Vespertilionidae > Myotis > Myotis nattereri. Next base: position 59,317,465 of record NC_138080.1, on the reverse strand, counting down.
TCTGCATCCCTTACTCCTTTTTTCAGGAAAACATTAAGTATTTTTTTCCTTTAAAATTCAATTGCTAATTATACAATATCTATTGTGTAACACCCAAAGGCATTAAAATATTCTCTACTCTCTTCCCTTGCCCTATATTCTCTTTCCTCTCTTCTCCTCTTTTTTCCTTTTTAACCACCCACACATCAACTCAGGGACCCATAATAAATTTAATTATCATTTTCAATTTCATCCCAGTACAAATTGTTTTTTCTATAAACATTTTAACAAACCTAGCTGACGAAGGGGGAAAATGAACTGCTCTAAAGCTGTGAAGGGCCAATCATAACCATTTTATGTATATATATAATCAAAAGAGATTTCCAATTGCTGAAGTGAGAACTGAAGCCTCTTTGAGAATATGAACTTTCAGGGTTGCCTCTATGACTTCTCTTAGCTTAAAGAAGCAAACTTAAAAATTACCTTCCCATGGTCGGTTGAGACCTAACTCCTTGGAATGAACATATAGTTTTTTAGAAGGTGATGAAAGAAACAGTAAAAAGAAAATGAATTTCAGCTCTTGGTCATTTAAAACATTTCTGGAAGCTCTCACTACATCTGCAAAGTTGATCTGGCCTAATGAGCAAGTAAATGTTTCCTTAAGTAAAGGGAAATATATTAAAAACACACACCTATGTACCATTTAATTTGAGTTACAAATATCTTGTAGCAACAAGATGATGTTCCAAATCAAAATTGTTTTTATGCATTTCAGAATTATTGATACAATGAGACCTTAAGAAATATGAAAGGAGACTTGTTGATAGAATACACATGTTACTATGGTGATATTTTTGGATCATATTGTTTGCCAGGAACATGGTGTAATTCTGACTAATTTCAGTTAACATTAAAGGCTATTGTGACAAAACAGAAATGTCTCTAGGTCACATCAGTGTGATTTGCAGTGGGAAATTAGATTAGTCTTCATTGCAAACATCAGCAACAAGGCAACTCTGCACAGCCACATAAATCTTTCTGATTTAGAAATGGAAAATGTGCTCTTGTAATGTAATCATTATTAATAAGTGTTCTACATTCTCAGGATACTCACTAGAAAACAACTCGGAATGTCACCCTTCTAACTACTATTCTAACAAGTCCTTTTCAGAGTTCCGATTATTAGCTGGTGGGGTGTGGAGCTTGCACAAAGAGCAAGCACAGATGGAATCTGGATCATAGCTTTCCTGGATCACGTGTACAAATTTTTTGTTTTTAAATCCTCACCCAAGGATACTTTCCCCCCATTGATTTTAGAGAGAGTGAAAGGGAGGGAGGTGGAGAGAGAGAGAGAGAAACATCTATGGGAGAGAGACAGATTGATTGATTGCCTCCCGCACATGCCCCAACTGGGGCTGGGGATGGAGCTTGCAATCCAGGTAGAGGCCCTTGACCCTGAATTGAACCATAATCCTTCGATCCATGGGCTGACGTTCTATCCACTGAGCACACCAGTCAGGTCTCATATACAGATTTTAATGCACATCCCAGCAACTTCTGTTTCATAGTATACTTTATGATAGATTCTGTAGGACCTTGCTTAATTTGATGTCTTTGTGTGGATTTGCAAAAAGCTTTTAGAAGATAGATTTATTGTTTCTGTACCGTGGAGGATCGAAACAGTTGGCCCCACTATTTGCTATGTGACATTGGGTGTCGGTGGGTACCTAGGGGCTAATCCAAATGCACACTTACCTGACATCAACCAAAGTTCAGAATGTTCTGGTGTTAGGAAGAAGATAGAACAAACGTTCATTTGAATAGTATTTTTTGCTTACCTTCTCAATATGGGCTTCTAAGTTGTCCTTTGTATGTCTCAAGTATAGATTAAACCAGTGCTTCCCTACGGTCTGCAAATGGAACATAGAGGAGATGATAACATGTGTACAACACGTTGAGGTGGGTGGATGGGGTTGTGTGAGGCTGGAGGCAACCTACTGAGACTCTAGGCCCCACCTGCTGTCAGGAGGGCTGAGGTGATCAATAACCCGGAATTCCCACGGACTGGGACACCAGAAGGTGCCATGGCTGAAGAATGAGACTCTCTGGAGAACCAATCTGTTTCTCTATTTTTCCCACAGATGCCTGCGTGAGTCCCTCTGACTCCAATCTAGTCACCTGTAGCAATTCAAAGTGCACAGCCCAGAACAGTAGCCAATGTAAGGAAAGTACTGTGATAAATTCAGATATTTATCTTTTAGTTCCTACAAACGATGGCTCTAGGTTAAACATTTTAGTGTCACCTTTATTTTTCTAAATAACAACCATAAGCACCAACCAATAACAGTAGAAGTACATCCTTTAATGCAGTTCTTTTGTCAACTAAAATCCCTGGAACTTTAAGTCAGGTCCCTGTTACAATTTCCCAAGGGCCAATAAGTGTGAGATACATTCTTAAGAGTCAAACTTTGAGAAATACTAAATTGTCTTTAAACATAAGCCATCAATTAGGTATTTGACCCCCAAATGATACCTTCAATATGCAAACAACTGGCTATTTTTCTGAGTTGAATGAGACCTGTTAGTGACCATAATTCTTTCTTTACTCAGTGGTTTGGTAGGTTTCATATCGCCAAGGGTGAAGAGAACTTTATTGGACTTTATTTTCTATAATCTGTGCATACCGCACTTTCTCACACCTACATTGGGTGTGTTCAGTTTCTATACATCTGTGTGTATGTATACATGTACATACATACCGTATGTATATACATACTTATATGTATATATCCTTAATGAAAAAATATTCTCTGAGCAGAATTTGTGGAAACAGGATCCTGTAGGTTTCATGGAGATTAGATGTTACAAGTTGCACTTTATTTTATTTTAAATATTCTTTCCTTTAGCACAGTGGTTCTCAACCTGTGGGTCGCAACCCCTTTGGGGGTCGAACGACCCTTTCACAGGGGTCGCTTAAGACCATCGGAAAACACATATATAATTACATATTGTTTTTGTGATTAATCTCTATGCTTTAATTATGTTCAATTTGTAACAATGAAATTGGGGGTCACCACAACATGAGGAACTGTATTAAAGGGTTGTGGCATTAGGAAGGTTGAGAACCACTGCTTTAGCACTTGTCTACATAGATTCAAATGAGATTTAGTACGTTATTTTATTGGGAATGCTTAATTCCATGGGTTTCATCTCCTGAATAAGGTTGAAACCAACTTGTCAAAATAGCTACATACAAAAGTGAAAAAAAATAGACTATGTTTCCCAAAGTTTTATAGACGGCTTCATTTCCCCGCCCCCCTCCCCTCAAGGTACTTTTATCTCTGACTACCTAGAACCAGTAGTGAAAAACTCATCCAATGCCACAGGATCAAGAAACTACAACTGGAGAATGTTAAAGCTGGGGAAAAAATCTTAGAGGTTAACTTGTTTAATCCTATAACTAAAAAATAAACCTTAGAGATTGACTTGTTTAAGCTCATGGAAGGATTAAGTGATTTTCCCTCTCAGGTACTAGTGGCCAAAGTAGGACAGGAACATATGAATTCTGTGCTTCTGCTGGTATACCGGCTAATTATCAGAAGAAAATAAGATTAAATGAAATCTCAGGAAATGATCATTTAGTCTTTCAATTTATGTATATTTTCTAAGTCCTCTTCTTATTAATAGAAGTGCCAGCAATATTTGTATATTTGTTCATCTGAGTAAATAAATGGTATTTAAAAAAATACATTCATTATGAAAATACACCAAAGAAGTTGAATATTAAGCGTTTGTGAGTTTGGTTTGTGTATGGGGATGGGTCATAGAATTCATACCTTGAAAAAGCTGTGGGATTTCCAGTGACCTTTTTAAAAGCTTTCATGTCATTTACACGATGGTCTACCCTCTTTTGGAAATTCTCTCCTCCCCTTGTATTCCTGGACAGTTAATTCTTAGGTCTGCGCTCTTGCCCTTTTGCTGTATACACTTCTCATCCACCTCCTAAGGGGAAGCTGCTGTTGGTTTGACCCGTTCAGTGTCCACCAGCTCACACAGGCACTCGATGGGGTGGGAGAAATGGCTTTGCACTGGATTCTGGAACTGGTGCTGTCCCTTCTCCAGTCTGTAAAAGGTTAGAAGACACGAAGGTAATTTCTATTCCCTTGGCTCTGCAATGTCTCAGAGTTCATGATTAGAGTTTTGCCTGGACAGCAGGAACCGTGTGCCCACTATCTGATGTTAGTCTGGAATCACCAATCTTCTTTGCCCCTTCCTTTTGCATCTCAGGCCTCAGGCAGTTGGGGCCTGGCTCGGTCTCCTCCGTGGTTTTGCCAGGGGGTGGTGGGAATTTGGCGTGAAGCCTTTGATGGACTAAATTGCCAGTTACTCTGGGCCTCCGTTTCTCCCTGCTTGTCCACATGAAGAAGTAGATATTGATACACCGTGACTTTGCTCTGTGTCCCTAATCAGATTCCAAACCAAACTGGGTTGGTGGGAAAGGGTATGGCTGTCTGACTCTGCAGTCAGCTGGACCAGGAGCAACCAGGCACGCAAGTGTGGTATGGGGTCATCTCTCCACCATTTACCCTACGACCTCTCTGCACCTTTGCTCATAGCTTCTCCCTCAGACGCAACAGCTGATCACTTTTATGACATATTGAAGATGGCTTTTGGATCTACTCCTTGGAGTGAAGCTGTTTGGCCAGTTTGAACTATCTTCTACTACATCCTTGGTCCTAAACACGCACCCCCATATACTTGCTCTTGTGTATTCACGCACAACCTTGTTTAGAGCAATGTCTTAAAAATGATGATCATTTTTTCCTTTTAAATATTCACGACCATATAAACTTGAGTAGGTATCTATTACAGCATTTAAAAACAGTATAGAATGATTTAACATTCTGAAAAATGGGTAAAGTTATGAGCAGCTTAGCTGAGTTAAGGTGCCTTTATAGCGTGGCCGGCATGGCTCAGTGGTTGAGAATCAACCTATGGACCAGGAGGTCCACGGTTCAATTCCTGGTCAGGGCACATGCCTGGGTTGCAGGCTGGATTCCCAGTGCGGGGCGTGCAGGAGGCAGCCGATCAATGATTCTCACTCATCGTTGATGTTTCTATATCTCTCTCTCCCTCCTATCTGAAACCAATAAAAAAAGTATTAAAAAAAGATGCCTTTATAAGGTGGTATAAGATGATAAACTCCAACTTAAGGCAAAAGTCAGACTTAATACATTACTCTTATGTAATGATTTTAATATTTCATTTAAATGTCCTCCATTTGTTACCCAAAGATTTAAATTTCTCTCTCTTTCCTTTAAGGATAGGGAATGCATGGGGAAATGGGTGTTAAGAACAAAACAAGAAGGTTACTGAAAATGATTCCATGTAGTTTTAAACTGTGACCATGCTATTCTCTGGTGTTTTAAAACACAACCCTTTTCCACATTCCAGAGCATCTGTGGTTGTGTTTAAGTTCATAAGGATCTAGGACATTTTTTCAGCAATTTGAAACCTACAACCTATGTGCTTTTTGAAGAGATATGGCCACACAAATTTAGATTCAGAGAGGGGCCCACCCAAGTGTAAATGTAAGTAAACACTAGAGTTTTTTTTTTTTTTAAAAAAGGCAATCCAGATTTCTGTAAAGAATTCTAGAACCCCTTGGCCAGTCTCCCATAATCTATGTGAATCTCAAATAGTTTCCTGACTTTGTGTTTGAACTTTAGTGGTAAGTTCTGGTTTTCTAATAGTGAGGCATTAAGAGAATTTGGCTACCATCTCTTCCCCAATCTGGGATCTTTGTCCAGCAGATGTTTTCAGTTGCGTTAATGGTGTTGAGCTGTGCGTGGGGTATGGTCATGTGGAAACCCAGAGAAACCCAGAGAAGAGTTTAAGAACAGGCCAAACATTGTTGCTTACAATGGGCCAAACTTGAACTCATGCTTCCAAAGGTTCAAAAGCAAGCACATGTAGCTTCTCCTGGAAAATACAGACTCCAGAACAATAAATCATCCTCAAAAGAGAGCTCAGTTATTTTTGTACACCAAGTGATTACTACGCGAGCCTATTTTAAAAGTGGAAAGATGCGTAATGTGTCAACTCTCCAAAACCCAGAAAGCAAGCTCCTTCTGCAGACTGAAGAGACTATGTCCTAATGAGGCAATAGCCTAAAAATATTGTCAGTGTAAAATCCACAATGGAGAGACCCGGTAACACATCCAGTGTCTACAGGGAGGATGAAAAAAAAAAATTGAGCCAAGTGGTATTATATTTCTTTTGGGGTTTTCCTCTCTCTTGGTGTGGATGGGAGCTTGAGGTTTTATCATAAATGGATAAAATGGCAAGAAATCGTTTACTGGCTTGCAGTCATGGAGAAAAGGCATTCACATCTGTTTCTGGTATTCCGCTAAAGAATCTCTCCAGTTGATAATTTGGATTGGAAGCAAATTGGTTTGTTTTCATAGGTCCTTTTCTTCCAAGCTCAGATAAAACAAACCTATCCTGTGGGTCCCATGGTTTGCATTCTGAATTCTCTTGGTTTACATGGCACAAAATCCCTCTATTATATTGCTAACACATTATCTATCTTGAGGAGAACAAACTGGCTAAGTTTTAGCAGGACTTATATTACATAAGCTCCCGTGTGTGTGTGTGTGTGTGTGTGTGTGTGTGTGTGTGTGTGAAATTACAATTCTTATGGATTTCTAATGTAATTCTGTCAGTTAATTTTATTTTTGCTTTAAATGATGACATGCGCCTTTAATAGTTACTACCTCTTGCTTGGAAGACTACCCTAACATTTACCTAGCAAGATGAAAATGAGAATGCAGTCACGTGATTAAAGGTGACTATAACATTTCTTGTGATAAGGTGTGTGTCTTTTTCCTTGTTTGACTTCTGCTACTTGAGGAATATGGGGCATTTTTTCTTATGTTTTAGTCGATCACTAATAGATAAAGAGAATAGCATTCATAGACACGTTTTCTTTTTCTTTCTTTCCTTTTTTATTTTTTGTTAATCCTCAGCCGAGGATATTTTTCCATTGATCTTTTTCAGGGAGAGTGGAAGGGAGAGGGAGAGACAGAGAGAAACATCGATGTGAAAGGACACATTCATTGGTTGCCTCCTACACACACCCCAACCTGGGCCGTGGAACCTACAACCGAGGTACGTACCCTTGACCAGAATCGAACCTGGGACCTTTCAGTCCACAGACCGATGCTCTATCCACTGAGCCAAACTGGCTAGGGCCATGGACAGGTTTTTAAGCTTAAGTTTTTAAGGACAAGAAAAGACAAAGTCTATGTCTTCACAGACAATCAAATACACTAAAGGGGACAAATTGAAAAAAAATGAAGAAAAAGTGAAAAAATATGTAAATACAAAAATACACAAGAACATGCATAAACATGCTAAATATATGGCTGTTTATTAGGTTTGGTGGATAAGCTGAAATGACTGAGCCAAGTAGAAGCAAACTAGGGAGATAACAGGAAGTGGTATTTTTCAAGGAGCATTAGATCAAAAGAGAAGCCTGCTTTACAGGGAGAAAGGGGCAACGTCTTAGTTGAAAGATGCTTTAATGAATATCTAATTAGTCAGGGAAGTTATCTGTACGTGGTTTGACTTGAGTTATGCTGAAATTCTGCTGTTGTTTCTGCTAAATAATGGGTAGAATGAAAATATTTTCCAAGATTATTACAAAATTGAGTGAAACTCTCCAATATGGTTTTGGTTCCTTCAATTAGATTTTTTAAAAAGAAATTCAAATTGGGTAAACGACAATTCTTTTGAAGTAACAGAACTTTTAAAAACCTTTACAAAAATAAATATGGGGAGTTCTAATAAGGACTGAAAAATGTGAAATGGTTTTAGAAATAATGTTGTCTCTTTGTCTTTCCCAGGACTCCGCAATATAAACAAGTAGCGGATTTCCTGTGTGGCCTAATGAGACATAAACACAGATAGTAAATGAGAAATGAACACCAGAACACATTTTTTTCTTTTTAATTAGGAAACTGATGACATTCATAGATCTCTTGAGACATACTGTTTAGGACTACTGTATTTTTCTAGCTAAAAAGATACGTTAAACGGCCTCAGCCAGGAGCAACCTGGTTTGCTGATGCCACTTGAAGTTGTTTACCATCTTGTCAGCGGACTCGTTCTGAGTCCCTATAACCTCCATTTTTCCTATATACATATCTCAATGGGATATGTTCTTTTTTCTATTGTAAGGATGCATTCTCCACATGAAAATAATTTTTCTTTTAGATCTCCTGAACTTCAGAATCTAAAAAATAACCCAAGCAGACACAAACCAGTAAAAAAAGAAAAAGAGCCCAGCTGGCGTGGCTCAGTGGTTGAGCATCAACCTATGAAGCAGGAGGTCACGGTTCAATCCCCAGTCGGGGCACATGCTCGGGTTGTGGCCTCGATCCCCAGTGTGGGACATGCAGGAGACAGCGGATTAATGATTCTCTCTCATCATTGATGTTTCTCTCTCTCTCTCTCTCTCTCTCTCTCTCTCTCTCTCTCTCTCTCTCTCTCTTCCTTTCTCTCTCTCTCTCTCAGAACTGAACACAATGGATAAATCACATTCTTATAAATATGGCATCCTAATAAAGAATCTCAAACCTGGCGTAGGAAACTCCTGCACTTTTAGAAGAGATACACTTTTTCTCCCTCTGTGAGTTCAATCGTTTCATATTTTTATTATTTTTTTTCCTGTCAAGACCAGCGGTTCATTTTAACCATTAAAAAAATGTATAAAACATCAAATAAAAAAATGTAGTAAAACCACCCTGAGTATTGTTAAAATTTATAACCTGAGTCACTCAGAGGAGAAGTGAAGATGAGTTTTATAAGGTCAAAAAAGTGGTATTACCCATCCAAAATATTTGGGAAATGTTCCAGGTTACGAAATATTCATGTATCATAACAATATATTTAGGGCACGGAGCTTAATTTTGAAAATGACTGCACATAAAAATACATGCAAACTGAATTATGACTACTCTTCCTGCTGACAGATCCATTTATTGGGTTCACATAACTGACTCTACCTCCTTCATTGGCAGAGACTTTCCTGGTGACTTTGTAAATAAATGATTCCTCCGCGGTGGCAGCTCACGGGAGGTGGCATCTCTCACTCTAGCGAAGGTCTGCTCTTTCTAGAGGCATGCAATACTCTCATTTTTTGGTCCCTAATTGGTGTAGAGGGGAAGGTTGGTCCTAAGCAACACCACTTTTCATAGTTCTTTTAAAATCTCTGACTCATAAGTAAATTAGCCTGTTGTAGAAAATCCCCACCCTTCTCATTCTTCTGGGAAAGATAATGATGGTAATAATAATAATCCTAATAATAATGAGGAGAAGGAGAAAGGAGGACAGAAGGGGCAAGAGGAGGAAGAAGAACTAAGAGGGAGAGGAGGAAAAGATGGCCAAGGCTCAGCCTACGGGCTCACTTTCAAGGTCACCTTGAGGATAAAAACCTCCAACTTTACACTGGAGGAGAATTGCTATATTGCAGGGAACTATGTTTTAAGTGCAGATTTCTTTTTTTAAAATATGTTTTTATTGATTTTAGAGAGGAAGAAGGGGGGGGGGGAGAGAAACATCAATGATGAGAGAGGATCATTGATTGGCTGCCTCCTGCACACCCCTTATTGGGGACTGAGCCTGCAACCCTGGCATGTGCCCTGACCGGAATCAAACCTTGACCTTCTGGTTCATAGACTCCTACATGCAGCCACTGTCTGTGGCTCCGGCTCTTCTGAGGGCCACTGCTCACCTCATAACAATGGACCGCCTGACCATCCTTCATCCGTTCAAAGGAGTGTAGAGCTGTCCATGCATCTCATTGCCTCCCTGCCCACTACGTGTCTTCACTCCCCTGCCACACAAAGATATATGGTTTATAAGATGCCTGGTACCTTTTTTGCAAGAGTCCAGAAAGCCTAAGGATTATTCGCAAACTACCGGAGGTTAGAAACAGGCGAGAAAAGATGCTCCCCTGCAGAGTTCAGGGGAAGCACTGCCCTGCAGACACTGTGACTATGGCCTTCCAGCCTCAAGAACTGTGAGACAATACATCTCTGTTTAAACATTCTTAGAATGCGTGTATTTTCTTTTATTTCCTACTCCTGTCTTCCAGCCCCATTGGCTTTCCCTTTTCGTACTATCAATTCTTATTTAGACAATGCTAAGTTTAAACAATTCATTTGATTATCATTGCTTCTTTACTATTTTTCTTCATCAATTTGGTGTTCTAACTGGCAAATTTGTTACTTAGATACACCCATGATGCTATTCAATCAGTCTATTATGTTTCAATTTTGTAACTGTTGGTTCTTCCTTCTCAGATAAAGGCAATAGCCTCTTTTCTCTCCAAAAATATTAATTCTCTCTATTTAAAGTCCAATTTTGGATGCTCTATTAACTGAGGTATAAGTTCTCTTCTTTGTTTTTTTACTTTTATAGTATTCATCATAAAATAATAAACTACATATATATTAAAATTGGCTCTGTCCCTAAAATGAGTGAAATGTATGTGTTTATTCTTTTTTTAATTAATTAATTAATTAATTATTTTTTTTTTTTTAATTTTAGAAAAAGAGAGAGAAGGGAGAGAGAGAGAGAGAGAGAGAGAGAGAGAGAGAGAGAGAGAGAGAGAGAGAAATATATATTTGTTGTTCCACTTATTCATGCATTTGTTGGTTGATGCTTGTGTGTGCCCTGACCAGGGGTCAAACCCACAACCTTGGCATATGGGGAGGATGCTTTAGCCAACTGAACTACTTGGCCAGGGCCAAAGTATGTGTTTATTATTGACACCTCAACCTTGTCACTGAAATTTCCGGCTAGATAGCTCCCCCCTCCCCCACTCCCCCCTTCACCAGCCTGTCTGGGAAGAGGAAATAGAAACTGCTGAGGCTTCAGTTCTTTGCTATTTTTTGGTGCAAGAGATGGGCTGATGAGAGACATGCTGCTTAATGAGGAGCTTGGGCAGGTGGTTTTCTATGTGAAATAGCCAACTGTTCCTTCCTGGTCACCAGCCACCAGACATCTGCTCTGTAACTTGCTGTTGCAGAGCCCCAGTCTGGAGGGGTGTTGTGCATTTGGGGCAATGGACTTGGCCGATTCCACTGTAGTTTTCCAAATATCCCCTGTTAATTGCTCCTCAGCCTCTTTCCACTCTCTCTTCTGCCATGTTTAGGACAAATTTCCCCTGATGTTGCCTTCCATGGTAGAGCCTTGGCCTGTGGTTTCCTCAATCTTTCCAGTACTTTAAGATTTACCCTTTATTTAAGATGTGACTATGGAGTCACTTGAGAAATCTTTTCTATCATTTCTAGAGTTTTGTAGAGGGAGGGAGACTATCTTGAAACCAAATGACCACGTCTGAAATCTATAAATTTGGAAAAACAGCATTACTAAAGTTGGAAACTTGGAGGTCATTCAAAAAGAGAAGCATTAAATATCTTTGTATTTTGGGGCAAAATTTTAGCAAACAAAAATCTTGTTCCATGAGCACTTCTAAGACACAGTGTAAACTGATCAAAGGACAATATAACTTGGAGAAAATCAGAATATTATAATAAACTAGAGGCCCGGTGCATGACATTCATGTTCTGGGGGGTAGGATGGGGGTCCCTCAGCCAAGCCTGCGCCCTCTCACAGTCTGGGACCCCTCAGGGGATGTCCACCTGCCGGCTTAGGCTGCTTCTGACTGAGCAGCACTCCCCCTGTGGGAGCACACTGACCACCAGGGGGCAGCTCCTGTGTTGAGCATCTACCCCTGGTGGTCAGTGCGCATCATAGCAACTGGTCATTCTGCTGTTTGGTTGATTTACATATTAGCCTTTTATTATATAGGATGTTTGACATATGAAATTACTTTTTAATTACTTATGTATATATAAATAGTAATATTATGTTAAAGCACATAAATTAATAATTTATTTTCAAGAATCATACATCAAGACATTTCATAAAATAAAATTTCTAAATTTAAGATATTTGATCTTAATGATAATGAAAATTTTAGCCCCTATTTCCATAAAAGATAATTAGAACACAAATTTTCAAGTTTTGAAATTTGAAAGGTTTCACTACAGATGTTTCTAAAAGTTCTAACTTTGTCTAAATTGATTGATAGCCAATCTACCTTCAGTTTAATTTTTCCAATGTTTTCTTTTACAGCTTTTAACATTCTATAATTTGACCTTTTAATTCTTTACTTTCTGATAGTTCAGCTTGCCATTTTGTTAGTACCTTTATCCAACTTCCTTTTTTTATGAGAAATCCTGTTCTATTACATTGTCCGTCATGGTCCATCAATACTCACTGAGCACTTACTGTTTAGAACCACACAGCCTGGCGGTAACAATGATGATAATAATAGCAAGTTTATTTACTGAATATTTACTGCGTATATGCACAAAGCATTTTATAGGTAACATCTGATTGAATTCACACAAAGGTTCTTCATCTTTTACAGAAAAGGAAAGGAAGGCTAAGAAGTTTTAAATGACTTGTGGAAGTTATCGGGACAGGAATGGCAGGAGAGGATTTGAACCTGAATCATTTTAACTCCAGAGCCTTGCATATAGCAGATGTTTAATAATTATTTTGTTTCTTTTTATTTCTCATTATTTTTTCTTTATCATCTAAGTTCAATTTTGGTCCCCAAAGTCTGTTATCATGTTAAGATATTTTTCAATTGTGTGTTTTCTTTTTGGACAAATTTCATTAAAAAACAACTATGTAATTCACAAAATTTCAAAGTAAAGACTTTTGTGTAAACAATCATGCTAACGCAACCTTAGGTTAGACCCTAGATTATCTTTCTAATTCTTTAAGGGAAATTACTTAATTCTCTAGGCTAAAATTAAACATTTGTGAAAAAACTATGGGTCACTCTAAAAGGGCAAAGTTTCCTGGTTAAAATGATATTTATATTGTTTCCAATGCACTTTCATTTACATTATCTCTTCTCTGATAACCAGACTGTGTAATAATCAGAGAGGTTAACTAACCTGCCCAGGATCAGGGAGAGTAAGTGGTCCAGCTGAGAGTGGCCTCAGGTCTTCTACTTTCATCCTATTCTGGGCTCTTTCCAGTGCACATCATCACTGGACCCAAGGGGCTTGCTTCAGGGCTTATATTGGGCACATGCATTTGTCTCCTATGAGTCACCTCAAAATTCAGTGATAAAAACCCACTGTGAATTGAGAAACTGCTTTACACATGTCATTATTCATCCATTATCCAGTGTTTTTGTTGCAAAAACATGGTTAGTCTATGTTCTGTTCTAATAGTAGTTCCAAACAGTACAGCAAAAATGGGGCAAATAAGTGTGTCCAAATATATGTTCTCCTTACTATTATTTTCTACTTAAAGGATGTGTTTGGTGATATCAATGTTTTCGGTTTATCACAGACTCTTGCAGATCTGATATAAAACTCTATATTCCCCTCCACAAAAGGCAGACATTCTTGAGGGGAAGTTAGGGGGGCACTTTTGCATTATCTCTGGAAGTAATAGGTACAATTGCCTGCGAAACATACTTTATCAAATAGTGCTGAACGAAGGTGAAATCACATTTTGCTTAGAGTTAAATTTCTGGTTCAGTGCTTTTGACAAACTATTTCTAAATGGAAAACAAATGTGTTTTAAATGTGAAACAAAGGGGAAGTTACAAACTATTTTCCTAATAAAAGAATGGTTATCAAGCATGTGGTGTTTTCCATTGTAAATAAATCTAGAAGATACCTTACTGAGCTGTGTTTATTTGGTCTTGCACATCTTGGGTGAATTTGTCTGTGACTGGTAATGAAAAAATACATGTATGACTAGAGCAAGACACTAACTTTTTTTTCTTACACAGTGATAATCATGATCTCTTCTCATTAACATTCCTACAAACTTCAAACATACAGTGAGATTTCTTTGTTCCACTTCATCAGAGTTTTTCTACACATGGAACGGTCTTTGAAGTTAATTGGGGCTCTCCATGTTGAAGCAAGATGAGGGTAAAAAGGGGAAGCAACAATGTGTGAGAACCTCTATTGCAGGACCAGATACATTCCATTCACTGTACAGAGAGCCCTTCATGCAGTTGAGGCCTGGAGGTCAATATATTACAAAGACAACAGCACTTGGCTGCTGTAGACAAGTTCAATGTTCTAAATGTGAAAAGTAGATGTTCTTGTTTCTCTTATGCATTTCTCTTGTTTCTCACTGAATATTTGACCTGAAAATAGAAACAAATCAGAGAAATCTTATTCACATGTAATCTAACAAATAAATAATACCCATCAGAGAGTTGGTTTAAAACTATAAATTACTGATCATCTCATGTATCTATTCCTAACTAAGTATTTGCTAAACTAAGTATTATCACACTAGAGACCTGGTGCATGAAAATTCATGCACTGTGGGGGTGGGGGAAGGAGCGGTCCCTCAGCCAGGCCTGCCCCCTCTCATAGTCCGGGAGCCCTCAGGGGAGGTCCTCTGCAGGAGGTGACCGGGCTGATCAGGGGAAGGCACCGCCCCCATCACCCTGCTGCTGTTGCCAATGCTGGCCACGGTGGCTGCAAGGCCTGAGCCCCAGGCCTCGCAGCCGCCAGGGCTCACAGCTGCCTGAGCCCCGGGCCTTGCAGCTGCTTGAGCCCACGGCTGCCTGAGCCCCAGGCCTCATAGCTGCTGTGACTTTGTCCGGATGGGCGTCAGAAGACGTCCACCCTAATTAGCATATTACCCTTTTATTAGTATAGATGTTCCTGGGAGGAATATTGTAGTCTTGGATGACTTAATTATCTTTCTAATTCTATTGTGCCCTGCTTTGATCAGTACTTTGTTACTTGCACTGAGGCGGCATAGTTATAAAACTTGAGGTTTTGCCCAGCTGGTATAACTCAGTGGTTGAGTGTCGACCTATGAACCAGGAGGTCACGGGTTTGATTCCCCATCAGGGGACATGCCTGGGCTATGGGCTCAATCCCCATTGTGGGGCATGCAGGGAGGCAGATGATCAATGATTCTCTTCTTTGATATTTCTGTCTCTCTTTTCCTCTCTCTTCCTCTCTGAAATCAATAATATATACATAGTGGCATTTCTACTCTGCTTAATGTTTTTCTATTTCTGTCTCTTGCTGTTCCCTTGAGGGTTTTGATGATCAGGGCAGAGGCAGAAGGTACCACTGCAATATGGACCTGTCTGTTTTGAATGGTCAGTTTCACTTAATCCTGGGACCCTTCCAATCACCAGCTGCTTTGGTGATATCATCACAAATCTTTTTTGAAGACAGTCCCAGGAAGCCGATCTTGGGGGCCAGGGCACACATGGAACTGACTTCCCCACCAGTGATCTCGAGGTCGAACTCCGGCGGCTCCGGTCAAATGAACCTGGATTCATGATGACAGAAGAAAGTTGCACTTAGGCCTCCTCTGAGCTGAGATAATGGAAGAAAGATTCTTCACAATAATGAGCATTATAAATTAATAATAATAATATTAAAATTGGGCCTTAAAAACTTCAAAGTTAGAAAATATTACTAAAAATTGCCACAATATAACTTCTAATAAAGATCCTTACAACAGCCGGAAAAGATGGTAATCTTGTCCCTTAACCAAAGAGGAAACAGGTTGAGATACATTATACATCTTGCAAGTACCACAGCCACTCTTCCTTTTGAGGTTGGGCACAACTTCCTATGACATAGCAATTCATGTCACCAATACATTTTTTATTATTTTGTTCAGTGTCTTCCAGAAAATTATAAGTAAGGCTATTAATTTGTTACAATATAAAACATATTCTGTCAGACTAAAATTAGGCAGCCAGTGATACAGTTAGTTTTCAAAAGAGAATATATTGTAGGCTGGAATAAACCTATAATGAGTTAATTATTTTGAAAACATTAATTTAAAAAATATAATAAAGGAAAAAACCAAGATGGCAGCATAGGTAAACACCAGAAATTGCTGCCTCGCACAACCACTTCAAAAATACAACTAAAAGACAAAACGGACATGACCCAGAACCACAGGAAGGCTGGCTGAGTGGAAATTCTACAACTAGAAGGAAAGAGAAAAGCACACTGAGACTCAGAGGAGGTGTGGAGGTAAAGCACAGAGGTACAGAGATGCATGAAAAAAAGGGCTGGCAACTGAGGACGTGGTTGTCTTTTTGAAGACACTAGCTCCCGACTGCTCTGAACTCCAGTTCCAGGCGAGTCTCTGGGGGCATACAGGGAGAAACTGGACTGTCTGGCATCGGTCAGAACTCGAGGGTGGCTTTCTCTTAGAGGTGCTTGCAGCGATTACCGGGACACTGAGACCCGGGGCCTCTTAGGGCAGGGTTGAGGATCAGCCATAGCTGTTTGCTCCGCCCTGTTGATTCCCTGAGACCCTGCCCCACCCAAGTTGTGTGCAGAGGCTTTTGCATATGAATGGCCTGGCCCTTTGCAATCTAAAATTACCTAACAAACTGCAGCTGGGGCAGAGAAACCCAGAACGTCCAAAAGAAGGCCCAAGGCCCCACAGCAGCTTGCATTGCTTCACAGCTGGGCCTCATATGGGCACCTCCAAACCCCCCAAAAGGAAGGGGAATCTGTGGTTCTCTTCGTAGCTCCTGCTGGGTAGCCTCAGGAAGAGGCTAAATTAGCACCTCCTTAGAGATCCAAGAGCCAGTGTACCCAGTGGTCAGAGTGGGACCATCCAGATTATCCATAAGGGACACATTCAGGGGGCAGACTCAGTGAGCGCCAAAGCCCCACTGAAGCAAGTCTTGCCCCTAAGGGTGTCTTCAGCACAGAAGTTCTCCCACTGTAGACACAGCTGATTCTCACAGCCAATTGGCCTGGAGGTCAATTCTTCCCAGTGATATCTACAACAATCAAGGCTTAACTACAACAAGACTGTGCACACAGCCCACAAAGGGGTGCACCAAGAGTGTCCACCTCAGGTAATTGGGGAGGCTGAGCCACTTGGCCCTATAGGACACCTAGCATAGAAAGCCACTCTATCAACACAGGGAAGCATAAAAAATGTGGAGACAAAGAAACAGGTCACAAATGACAGAAATGGAGGAAAGCAAACTACTGGATATAGAGTTCAAAAGCACGGTTATAAGGTTTTTCAAGAATTTTCTAGAAACCGCTGATAAATTTAGTGAGACCCTCAATAAATCTAGTGAGACCCTTGAGGTTATGAAAAAGGACCAACTAGAAATTAAGCATACACTGACTGAAATAAAGAATATTATACAGAGATCCAACAGCAGGACCTCAAGAATCAAGTCAAAGATTTCAAATACGAAGAAGCAAAAAAAATACCCAACCAGAAAAGCAAAAAGAAAAAAGAATCCAAAAATATGAAGATAGTGTAAGGAGCCTCTGGGACAACTTCAAGCATACCAACATCCGAATTATGGGGGAGCCAGAAGAAGAAAGAGAGCAAGATATTGAAAACCTATTTGAAGAAATAATGACAGAAAACTTCCCCTACCTGGTGAAAGAAATAGACTTACAAGTCCAGGAAGTGCAGAGAACCCCAGACAGAAGGAATCCAAAGAGGACCACACCAAGACACATCATAATTAAAATGCCAAGAGCAAAAGACAAAGAGAGAATCTTAAAAGCAGCAAGAGAAAGAAAGTCAGTTACCTACAAGGGAGTACCCATACGACTGTCAGCTGATTTCTCAACAGAAACTATGCAAGCCAGAAAGGAGTGGCAAGAAATATTCAAAGTGATGCATAGCCAGAACCTACAACCAAGATTACTTTACCCAGCAAAGCTATCATTCAGAATTGAAGGTCAGATCAAGACCTTCACAGATAAGAAAAAGCTAAAGGAGTTCATCACCACTAAACCAGTATTATATGAAATGCTGAAAGGTATCCTTTAAGAGGAAGAAGAAGAAAAAAGTAAAGATACAAATTATGAATAGCAAATACACATCTATCAACAAGTGAATCTAAAAATCAAGTGAATAAATAATCGAATGAACAGAATAAACTGGTGAACATAATAGAATTAGGGGCATAGAAAGGGAGTGGACTGACTATTCTTGGAAGGGGTGTGGGGGTACGGGAAGAGACTGGATAAAAATCATACACCTATGGATGAGGACAGTGTGTGTGTGGGGGTAAGCACAGAGGGTGGGGTGGGAACTGAGTGGAGGGGAGCTATGGGGGGAAAAAAGAGGAAAAACTGTAATAATCTGAACAATAAAGATTTAAAAAAAATTAAAAAAAAAGAATTACCATAAAAAATATATAATTAAATTCTCTAGCATTTCAAATATCATGCTGTTTTCCTTATTGGGAATTTTACAGTTCTTGCAACAAATAATGGTAGTCCAAAAGAATTCTTTTAATCATAAATTTGTTAGTATTTTATCTTCCTTTCCACAGGACAAATTTGGGGATTTAAAACCTTTTTACTCAAGATGGATATATATATTTATCCATCTCTGCTTTAAATAAAAAATAACAAGACTAAATAAATAATCTGCCTCAATAAAAACAAATGCAAAGAAAAGGGATATGAAGGAAAAAAAAGGTAGTTGGTAAAGATTAAAAAGGTAGCATAAGCTTAACTTTTGGGCTTCCTTCTACTGCTAAATATTCAGAAGTGTGTCCCTTATTGTTTGTTAATTGCAAAATCAATTAAGATTTGGTCTAGTCAATGGTTTCCAACATTATCTAGGAACTTGTTAGAAATGCAAACATTTAGGCTCTGTTCTAGATCAACTGAGTCAGAAATGCCAGGGCTTAACCATCCAGGCTGTAACAAGTAATCCAGGTGATTTGGAAGCACCTCAAGTTTGAGATCTTTTGTTCTAAAATAAAGATTCCAAGCTGGGTACTGTGGACAAGCAAGGAGACCATGAAAGTAGTTCCTATTCTCAAAGAACTTACAATCTAGTTAGGGAAAAATACTAACAGGGTGGAAAAATCATTTATAATTCTGGGACAGCTAAATGCTACTCCCACAGGCCCACAGACAGAGAGATCCTATCTGGGGAAGGTGAGATCTGACATGGGCTTCTGTGGCTGACACTACTGGCTGTTCACAAAATCCATTTCCTTTCTTCCTTGGTACATAGCAAGGCCATATTCCCAGCTTCCTTTACTGTTACATGTGGACAAAAGACTAACGTTTCTCAGTGGAATATGAGAAGTTATATCTGCTGTCCCTGAGCCCTGGTTTTTCAGAAATGGGTGTTTGCTCTTGCTGAGCTTCTTTATCTTTCCAGGCTTTGAGCAAGTGGAAATGTTGAGGTTCTAGGAATGGTGGATTCCCAAAATGGAAGAAGTCCTATTTCCTGATATCTTAGATCAAAAAACATCTTTAAACTCTTCACTTAATAAGAATTCAACTTCTACGTAGTTTGAGCAATTGTGTACTTTGAATTGATTTGATATAGAAGCTTAGTCTGCTCTAACGGATAGGTAGGATTATACTATAGTATTAGAAATGAGCCTGGCCGGTGGGGCTCAGTGGTTGAGCATTGACCTATGAACCAGGAGGTCACAGTTTGATTCCTAGCCAGGGCACATGCCTGGGTTGCGGACTCGATCCCCAGTAGGGGGCGTGCAGGAGGCAGCTGATCAATGACTCTCTCTCTTCATTGATGTTTCTCTCTCCCTCTCCCTGCCTCTCTTTGAAAAATAAAAGTAGTTTAAAAAAAGAATACCAGAAATGAAAAAAAAGATGCTATTCCACTGAGAAAATGTTAGTAAGATTATGGAGGTATCATCAGAGGGTAGCAACAGTCAGAAATGGCCATAGAATCTGTATGTGGGCAAACCAGGTTTAGAGGATAGGACAGAGAGAATTGAGCAGATCCTGTAATGTTTTGGTTACAAGTAACAGAAAATGGAAACTGGATTATTATTATTATTATTGTTGTTGATTTTAGAGAGGACGGGAGAGGGAGAGAGAGAAACATCAATGATGAGAGAGAGTCATTGATTGGCTGCCTCCTGCACTGGGGATGGAGCCGACAACCCAGGCATGTGCCTGACCAGGAATAGAACCACAACCAGCCTGGCTGGATTATTATTATTTTTTTAAGGCAGTTTATTATAAAATGAAGCAAGAAGTTCTGAGCAGTCAGGTTCTGGTCACATTCAATGCCTCCCTATAATTAAGTCTCTTGTGTCTGTCCTCTTCTATATGTTGACTTATCCTCAGGCCTGAAACAAGAGGGCTGTGGCAGTTTCGGATCAGAAATCCAGACCTAACAGCATCTGGGGGTGGGTGGGGGGAAGGTCATTTTCTCCATGACCACTTTTTTTCAAATGAGGGAAAATTTCCTGGAGTTATGTTCCCACATATACAGACTTCTCTTGTCCCATTAGGATGCCCGTCAGGCGCTCATTCCTAAACCAGTGATTGGCAAGAGGGAACGGGATTGCTGTATATGACTCAGATCACAGAGTCTCAGTCCTGCTTGTAGGTAAGAATCCCCCAGAGAGCTTTGCTAAAATGCTGATGTCCAACAACAGAGATTTGATTAATTGGTCTGGCTTAGGCTTTTGGTTTTAATAGTCCCCCCAAGATATTTTACTCGGGATGGAACGTATATGGATCATTGGAGATGGAATAGATGTTGTGGAGTAAATGACAAAGAGGACTATAAATTGCCTCATTTTAATATTTATTTTATATTCTAGGCTGAGAGGAGCCATGGAAGGTTTCTAAGCAGAGGCCAGGGTTAAGTTATTGAAAGGTAACTCTGGGCCCCACTGCCCAACAGAGAGCTGCCTAAGTCCTCAGGTATTCAGTCAATAGTGTTGGGTGTGGGAATGGATGAAGGATGCTGGAATTCAGCACACGAGTGTGAAGGTCCAGCCTTCCCATCCACAGAGCATGTGATACATTAGGACAGGTGAAAGATCCATCAAATATTCCAGTTTGTCTTCAGTGTAAGCAAACCTAGAAACTATTTTGAAAATCTAGATGCATAATTAGATGTTTTTCTTTTTCTTTTTAAAAATATACAATATATTTTTATTGATTTCAGAGAGGAAGGGAGGAGAAGAGAGAAAGAGAGAGAGAGAGAGGAAGAGAGAGAGAGAGAAACATCGATGAAAGAGACATGTCGATCGGCTGCCTCCTGTACACCCCCTACTGGGGATCAAGCCCACGGGACAATGCTCAATCCACTGAGTCACACCTGGTGGGCCAGATGTTTTTCTTTTTAGGTTCTTATATTATGTTCTTAGAATGAAAATTCTGAGTCTTTTTTGTTTTTTGTTTTTTAAATCTGGTTCTGTTCTTAGAGCTCCTTTGATTATGCTATGGAATGAAGCAAATTTTCAACCCTGAGATAGTGGTTCTCACCTGGGGGTGATTTTGCCCCCTAGGGGACCTATGGTAGTGTCTGGAGACATTTTAGGCTGTCTCAACTGGGAAATGCTGCTGGCGTCCAGTGGGAAGAAGGGAGGGATGCTGCTAAATATCTTACAGAGCACGGATTCACAAACAGGACGATCTGGCCCCAAATGTCAATAACGCGGAGGCCAAGAAACCTTGCTTTAAGATATTAATTAAGCATATTTCTGTACCCACCCTACAGTGGATGCTGCAGTCACTGAAATCTCCTAGAACTTCAAGGATTCTTAAAGACACATTGGTTAATAATAGCCAAGACTCAGAGACTAACTCTTGAGTGTTTCGGGTTGATCTAGCTTCTTATGTAAACCCTCAAATAAGCTGTTCCAAGCTTTGAAGACCCAAGACAGGGGAGCTGGGAGGCTCCCATCACCAGCTGGCAGCCCCGTTGACGATATTGTACACAGGCGATGCCAGCCAGACGATTTTACCCTAATCAAGATTAGTATGAACATGACATTTTGTTTATTCTGTTGCCTTTTTGTTCTTCTGATTCATAAACAGCAATAGCAGAGCCAAACAATGACCCCTTGTTGCTGCAGACACAGATGTGTAAATGCATGGGGGCTTGCAACGAGGCCAGTGATGCCAAAACAATTCATATTATACCTCATCTGCCCGGTAATATTTCAGACTGCAAAAGTGTGTGAAGCATTGTAAACCTCTATATTTATATTTAAATATTCTTGGAGGGGCCCCATGGCATTCTGTGTAGGCACACAAATGTTGACTTGTACTAAGGTAAGGTCAGCAAACTTTCTGCACAGGCCCAGATAATAAATATTGTAGACCATACAGGCTATTTCACAACGACTCAACTCTGCTCTTGTCACAGGAAAGAAGTCATGGCTAATATGTAAATGAATGCATATGACTGGGCTCCAATAAAACTTTATTTATGGACTTTGAAATGTAAGTTTCACATAATTTTTATATATCACAAGATACTATTCTTTCTTTAAAAATTTTCAACCATTTTAAAAATAGAAGAAACATTCTTAGCTCATGTGCCACAAAACCAAGTAATGGGTTGGATTTGGTCCATGGGCCATAGCTTACTGATCCTTGATCTAAGGGACAGGGCTGTTTATATAAAAAAAAAACACCCCATAGCACCAAGCAGAAGGAAAAGGATTACAAGGAGAACAGGAGTCTTACTTCAAATTTTTATCATTAGCCTAAAGACATTTTAAATAAATTATCTTAATTTAACAGTAAAAATAATTTGATAAAAATAAAGTTATTATAGTAAGTTTGCTATAATGCTCTTTCATTAAATAGAAATTTTTTCAAGAAGATTCAACTTTCTAACAGTATTCAATTTTTAATATGAGAATAATGATGGTTGACTTTGAAAAATAATCTTAGAGAAATTCAATTGAGAACATTCTGTACATACATTAAAGTATTTTCCCCAATACACACCCCCCCATATTTTCTTTATGCATCATGTTTTAAAGGATTTGGCTCATGGTTCATCTATTGTAATTAACCAGAAGTAGCAGTTTTATTTTTACTTTATTTTTGTTAATCCTCACCCAAGGATATTTTTCCATTGATTTTTCAGGAGAGTAGCAGAGAGAGGGAAAGACAGAAAGAAACATCGATGTGAGAGAAACACATCGATTTATTGCCTCCTGCACGAGCCCTGACCAGAGCTCGGACTGGGGAGGAGCCTGCAACCAAGGTACGTGCCCTTGACTGGAATCAAACCCAGTACCCTTTGGTCTGCAGGCAATGCTCTATCCACTGAGCCCAATAGGCTAGGGCCAGACGTAGCAGTTTTATTACTAAATCCATTTTTACTTCAGTGTCTGTGTGACTCATTAGCAAGAATAAGAGGGAAATCAGTGAAGGTATTTGGTTTATATCACTTGAGGACACATTCTCTAGCAGAAATGATACTTTTATTGTGTGTTTATTTGGAGTAGCTTATGGGCTTTCAGAGGTAATAGGGAGAGGGGCTAAACCTCCTCCAGCCAACTCTGTGGGACCTACTATTACTCTTGTCTATTAGTCCCTTCTGTTTGTACCAGCATAACGTTCTGGGCTGCAATACACAAACATTTGTCCTCCATGGCAAATGAACTCTCAGAAGGAGGTGAAACTGTAAGAGTCAAACAATTTCTAGCTAATTTGAATTTTCCCTTGGGTTGTACCAGGAAGTCTGACAAATTAGCAATCAGAAAGGAAGTTCTTTACTTTCTCCCAATCAAATCTATATACCTACCTAAAATTCCTCCAATTTTTTTGGCCATTTCTCTCTTTAAGAGGTGAACTTTATTCTTTACTCCTTTAATGTGGGTTAGCCCCAGCCCACAAGACTTCCAGTCTCTTAATTCACAACCCCTTTCAAAAAGTTTCTCTCACTCCTTGGTGAGAGTCTTCTAAGGCATGCTAACTTCCCAGCTGTTAGCTGGATAAGGACTCTTATTCAACTACTAGTGGCCTGGTGCATGGATTCGTGCACATTGTAAGGAAAATAATTAGAAGAAATATTTTAACATTGCTATTTGCCCTTTCTCCCTCAGCACCTGGGAGCTTGGCACAGCCCCACCCCCCGCTGCCCCACTGGTCACTGTCTGTGGGGGCCTGATTGTGCCTCCTCCCCTCTCCTCCATGCCCCTCCCCCCCACTGCAGCCACTGGTTACCCTGCAAGCTTATCAGCAGGGCAATCAGGCTCTCACCCAGTGACCAGTGGCTCATACCAGCCTTGGCCTGGTGTTGCCCACTCACCTGCTCCACCATCCCTCCCTGGTCCTGCTCTTGGCGGGGCCCATCCGGGCCTGCAGCACCTCCATTGCCACCCCGCTGCCAGCGCGCATCGCCAATGCCTGCCATGCTTCGTGCTGCCCCCTGGTGATCAGCGCATGTCATAGCAAGCGGTCAAACTCCTGGCAGAACTCGCGGTTGAGGGGACAATTTGCATATTAGGCTTTTATTATATAGGATATTCCATTTTAAAGCATAACTTATGAGCAACATTTTGAAGAAAGAACATTCCTTTTATTTGAAGAATTCTAGCCCTTCCTAGCAGGTTTCATAATTCCTCATAATTGGACTGAGACTATCAGGTTCTTTCTTTCTCTGAAGACCAGGGACAGCAACCAAGAACTATACTGCCTTTAATGTCTTCTTTCTTTGTTTGCTGGGCACGATGCTGGCTCTGATTGAATTCTTTTGATCCATTCTGCTAAATTTTTGGGGATGATAAAATTGTGGGGCTAAGATGAAAGGGTACAGGCATTTCTTATCAGAACACCAATAAGAAAGGTCCGAGGGTGGTTTGTCTAGAGTTTATCCTCTCCAGACAATTGTTGTCTCTTAGCGTGTGGGATCGTGTTGATTTTGCATCTTTCTGCAAGAGAAGCATTAAAAGAAGTAAAATCTAATGACCAGCCTCGTGCTTGCATCTAATGCCAATTGGACAGATGAGTTAACTACTTTGTATTTTATTCCCTAACCCTGTCATAAGCCTCATCTGATTTTAATATATTAGACAAAATGCATTCTCTCTTCCCTTGCATCTCTGCCTTAGTGTTTAATGCAACATTAATTTAATGTTCATAAATCTAACCTATGGATGTGGCCATCCCCTAGGCCATAGGAAAAGGAAGCAGCCTGCTCAAGAGAAATAAAAGGGACTGAAGTTCTAAAAAGGGAAGATGAAAAATTAGAAGAATAGCATACTGTTGCTGCCCCAGACTTGGGAGAAACAAAAACAATTCTCTTTCTGTTCCTAAATTATGGTCAATCCCACTTTGCAAATAGGTTCAGATGAGAACGAGTCTATAATTAGGGATAGGAAAAAAGGAATCAAGGTGAGCAATTTACCTTTCTAATTGGATTATGGTGCAGAGATAAGGATGGTCATCTGTCCTCAGAGACTGAGAAAAAGAAGGTTATGACAGAACCAATAGGCACACCTTAAAGAAAGAAATGAAGTTGTTTAGATTTTCCAAACAAGGAGAGTATGTTTATTAATCTTGGTAAAAGTAGAGCTGGAGCCCAGAGATACTCATTTGAACTTTGTGTGAAAATAGGTTGAATCCATGAAAAAGGCTCATGGGTTCATTTTTGTAATTTCAAATTTTGGTGTTTTTTTTTTTTATTGATTTTAGAGAGAGAGGAAGAGAGAGAGATAGTGAGATAGAAACATTGATTAGTTGCCTCCTGCATCCTGGGCACGTGCCCTTGACTGGGAATCGAACTCGTGACCTCTTGGTTCATGGGTCAACACTCAACCACTGAGCCACACCAGCTGGGCTCATGGTGTCATTTTGGTGAACCAGTCCCAGGTCTGACTGTTTGAAACATAACAAGGGACTATGGCTGCACCACAAAAGGCCAAGACCTGCAGAGCCATAGAGCTCTATTCTTCTAAAGCAATCAGTGAAAGCAACAGGAATGAGCACTCCCAAGACTTAGGCTTTGGTCAAAGTGGGTAGATGTTAAAATAAATGTTGATCTTTGGGGTTAAAGGGAAACTCGGGAGCCTACTTCACAAAACCAGAAGAGTCCTTGAAGCTTTTAACCTCCTTTTCAGAGTCTAGAAGTCACACATACAAGGCTTTAAGTTTATTCTAAACTCTCTAGTCTGTGAGGGACAATAATGTGGTTTCTGTTTTTGCTTGCTAGATTGCCTGTCTGTGTTTATTTGTGGGTTGCAGCTAACTGATCACACACCATATCTGTTCCCTTGCGGTAGACCAGCACTATTTGCTTTGTTATTTTCCTGGAGGTTGTTTGTAAAGTGTTTCCAGACGTCAAACAAATGGGTTATTCCAAGCACTCTTGTTTTCTAAGCATTTAGTGCACCTCCTCCATTGACTTGGGTTGAAGCTCTGATCTGTTGATTTAGGTGGCTAAAGTATTTAGACGGAAGATGGATGGATGGATGGGTGGGTAGATAGAGATATTTAGATAAACTTATTTTTAAAATAATTTGTTTATGGGAATCTGGAGAACTAATTCTGGGGTCATACATCAGAATAGAGAGTGAAAAGGGATAATGAGTGCAGAGGAACATGAAAGGAAGAAAGAGACAGAGACCAAGAAACAGAGTGAAAGTCAGTTCAAGTGGGTGACTATAACCTCTGGCAAGAGATCAGACAAACAAGTTCAGCCCAAAGTCAATTTAACTTTATTGGACCACACTGTCTCAGGCAATTAGAAAAATATTTGTAAAACATCAGATGAGAAAAAGGAACGTGGAGCCCAATAATACAAAACAATGTTTATAAGAGAGAAATCATGAAGTGGGAAGAGTAAACACAATTATTCTATCAGCACCTCCTGTTCTTCTAAAAATTACTTCACTTACATGTAGAGAACTCATCCCAACAAACAGCCAAAATAATTTCTTTCTAGCACATTTCTACCCCCAAAGTAGTTAGTTTGAAGATTAAAAGAAAAACACCAAAGTTTTTAATTTTGAGGAATTAGAAATAATTACATACTAGATTCCATGGGATTATTGATTATTTTTAGGCCAGTGTAGCACCAAGCCAAAAGGAAAACAAAGATTGTCTTCATAGTTCCCATTTGCTCTTACTTTTCACTTAAGTGAAAAACGAATTGATAAACACACACAAATGATAATCTCAACATTGAGACTATAATTATAGGCTTATATGGAGAAGAGAATGCACTTCAATTCTTTACCCAAATGGGCTTTCAATGTTCTTCACAGTTAATGTCAACTTAATTCAACTCAGTGTGGTATTGGATAGTTTAGCTTGTTTTACCAAGTCTTACAAATTCCAATAGTTGAATATCTCATAAAGCTAGAAAGTATGATGCACTGTAATTTTGCCATCTTCTATCACACACAACACCACACACACACACACGCGCGCGCACAAACACACACACACACACACACACACTATTCATGGTCTACTCCTAAGTTATGTTCAATAAATGGTGGTTCTGCATATCTTCCTCTTCCAAATTCCTCTTTTCCACCAGGCCTCACTCTATTTAAAGAACTGTCCTTGTCTTTAAAGAACCTATTCTTGCTCCTTATCTAATCCCTCCTACCACCAAATTATGTGCATGCCATTGGGTAAAAAAGGTCATATAGTTTTCTTCTCATATCACAAGAAACATACTAACTATGTAAAAACAAAGTGAAGTTAATGGTGGTCTTTCACTCCTGCCATGGACATTCCAGATCATATGTCAACCCTCAAATCAGTTGTGTTTCTCTGGAAAAGCAATATGCATAACCATCAGTGCCAGGTTCTCTTTATTTTGTAAAATAACTATTATGAAATACACAAGAAAATATTTTTCATGTATTGTGATTCTTAGAGAAATATTAGGTAATAAAATTTAGATTTTTAAGATTTCTAATGTCATATAGTTGAATATTTTCAATTTGGGAATCCATTTGTAATCATTATTTTTCTTTGAAAGCCAATGAGCTTCTCAACTTTTAAAAAATGCTTTTCAAGGTGAGAGAACAATTCTCTGTGTATTTACTATGATTATGTACAATTAGTAGGAAAATTTGGAGATGAACAGAAGGATTGGCTACATGCCTATATTGACAAAATACTGGAGAAATAGAAATACCAACTAGATGATAAATTGATATATGTGTATCAATGAGCCTATTTGTGTGTGTGACTGTGCTTCCTTCTGTATTGTTCTGCTTCACATAGTTTTAAAATTTGATGTATTTATTATGCCCTCCAGTCAAAACAGTGGAAGAGGGAAGCTTCCATGGGCATCTGGTCACTTTTTAAGTACTATTATTGAATCAGTGTTCTTGGAAGAGACTGATGTGGTAAAACATTTCTGTTAATTTCCCCTGAAGAATGTCACAATGGGTAATGTTCTGTGGGTGGTCATGTAATGAGACACTGGTGTCTGTCTATGACACATACTGTATATGAAAGGAGGCATAGATAAAGGTAACTTGAATTCCATCCCTTTCTGTGTTTATATGATGCTTATCACCATGCTATCTAGACATCCAGACTAGAAGCTTTACAACAAGTAAATTTTCCACCTCCATTCATTTGAAACCAATGGACAATGAGTCTGGGCAGGTTCTCGAAGGGTTAATGTGCACATATGCTTCTAGGTAGTTAGAGACGAAAATGGACTGATCCAAGTGGCAGCAATTTCCCCATTTCCAATAGTGTAAGCAACTGCTTTAGTGAAATACCACTGGAAATGAATCTTCTATATTATAAACATATTCTAAGTGCATTTGCAGGCATCTAGCTATTTAAATTGTTTTTACCTAAACCAGTGACTTTTGTAAAAAATATAGCTATTCACAGACCTAGTTTATTTTGAAGAGTAATAGAATGGAAAATTTCAAAGGAAAATATTTAGCTATTTTTCCTATTGGAGAGAGAAGTGTTATAGTGACTCTGTGTATGTATGTATTGTGTGAATGTATATGTACGCATATATAATAGATTATATACATATTATTTTTAATTTTAAAAAAGTATATATTCCATTTTTTGTATGTAAATATAACTTTTCATAAGACTAGCCCAAAGATATTTCTTTTTCCATCTCATGATGGAATTGACACAATAAAGCATGTTGTTGATCAAGACCAAACATCACTAAAGTCCAATTGGACTTTTTACAAATTCAAATTATAACAATAATGAGACTTTTAGAACATCTGTATTTTCTTTTGGGAGTCTTTCACTTCCTTCCTCTTTCTAGCCTCTAACTTACTTTGTTTGCTTTTAGTCTTGAACTGTAACCGGGACATTCTGGAACATAGATTTATTCATCTTGACCTCAGCTGTGATTAATCCACCCGAGACAAAGATCAACTTCTGGCTAACACTGGTTCCTCTCCCTATATCAATAATATAAATTCACCTAGTTGTTTGCAGTATCTGCTCTAGGTATGGTCGAAAAAGAAAACTCAGAGAGCAAAGATGCAAGAATTGTCCATGAGTCATTTACAATACACATGTATTGGGTACCATTTATGTACAGGCACTAGGTAGACAGTATTTTTAATTAACAGACATTAATTTTACTGTACCTGAAACTCTGAAATGCAAATGAGGTTCAAGAGGATGATTAACAGCTTACAGACCACATTTGTAGGGGCTGTTCTTATTCCCCAACCATATGGTATAGAAGCAAAATTATAATTCTTTGGGTGGGAGGAGGTCCTAGTGTAGATTAATCAAATACACTGGCAGCTAAGATGAATGAAATGTTGGTTAATACGAAAGCCTCATTGAAACCATTAGTTCTGACCTCTTTATCAAAACTTTTACCCAGGCTGCTAACAATTAACAAAATTGATGAATCTGAGTTTCAGCCTTTCTTCTGGTCATTTCTCAATCAGTAGCATTTATTAAGAATTTACCATATACAAAAAACATTGCGCAGACTTGGAGCCTCCAAACTTTGTTAAGGGAAAACCATTTGAAGGAGTATTAACAGGCTTTTTGAGACCAAGTTGTCACATTCGCAAATAAGTTAGTTCAATGGTAAGAAACAAGTTTCTTTTTACAACTGGCCTTCTCAGAGTCTCTCATCTTCTAACACACTGTTAATATCCAAAGGAGGATTTAATATTCAGCATTTCCCTTTGTTATCCTTTATTATCTAAGCATTCAGATAATATTTTCTGGAAATAGTGTCCCACGAATCTCAGTAAAAGCTGTGGTCACTGCTTTCAGAAAAGGAGGTTCATGTCTCTGTTGTAGAGGTTATTACAAAACTGTAAATGCTTAGAGAAAAGAAGGTCGGAGGTCACTTAATACAGTGGTTCCCAAACCAAAGTGACTATTAAGTTTTCTTGGTCAGCCATTAAGAAAACACAAATCTCAAAGTTGGACCTTCCCCCAGACTTATTGATTTAGAATTTGGGTGGACAGAACCCAAACCCTCAAAGGTCCTATATTGATTCTGATGATGAGTCAGGTGTGGAAAACACTTTCCAGTTCAAATCAACCCATGCCTGAATGAGGATGACATCCTTTTAAAGGATCTCTGAGCCTCCTTGCCAAGGCACCACTGTTCCATAGCAGATGGCCACTTCCCTGGCCTCTCCCCTCTGTGTCAGCGAAGCACCCCAAACCCACAGGCTGGCAATGGCAACCCCAACAGGGATGCTGACTGGTCTGCAAAGATGACACACACTAAACAACTTCTCTCTCTCAGCACTTTGCCCTACAAAATACAGAGACAATGAGTTTACTGGGCCAAGGGAACTGGTGATACATAGGAAAAATGCATGAGAAATTTGAACTTTGATGGTTTTTAAAATTCAAAAGAGGCAGAAGTTACAAAAAAAAGCTATGAGGTGAAAAAACAAACAAATAAAAAACAATATGCTGAATAAATGGAGAGCCTAAACCATCCCAGCATTTCTAAAACTGTGGTATACACACTATTTGATGGCCCTGGTGGTATACTCCAGGGGAGGCCACGTGCAGTCTGCCCCGCTTTTATTTATGGCCTGAGGAGACCCATGTCTCTGAAGTTCATTCAGAGTAGAAGCAGTGGGCAAGGGACATCTCTTAGGCTGGTTCTCAGCCTTGGCTACACATGAGAAATACCCAGGGGCTTTCAGAATACTGATGCCCAAGCCTCACCACAAACCATTAATTTCTGGATGTGGTTTCTGGGCATAAGTACTTATTTGATCACCTAGGTGATTTCAAAATGCAGCCAAAGTTGGGACCTGCTCCTGGCAGGAAAGGGGACAAGAAGAGGGACGACTGATTGCAGATTCGTTCTCCTCCATCCAGATGAAGAGAGAAATGAGCCATGGGTTGAGGATGTCCTTGTACTCATTTTTTCCTATATTGTAAGGCCAATGTATTGCCTTTTTTTTTGACTTATGGGAAATATATAATTTCCTTATGCAATCATTTTGTTAAGGTAAAAACAAAAAGTGAGTTGATTAAAAAAAATTAAGCGACTAATAGAGCAGGTGATCTGATAATGACAAAAATTGTGGTGGTGGAATGTAGATGAATGGGGTTTAGCAAATTCTGAGCCAGTCAGCAGTGAGAGGAGAGAGGAGCGAATATGCCGAGTCACACTAACGGTGACTCAGGGGGCAAAGGTCCTGCTGCCCAGAGTTCCTAGGCCCCTCTTCTTCCTTTGGCAGCGTTTCCTTGGTCTCCATGCAAGAGGACCCAAGTGACTACTGTTTCCCCAATACCTATGCCTGGCCTCTCTATTTCTGGCAACTGAAAGCAACTTCTTAAACTGCTTTATTTCATAATAAAACTGTGCGTAGATGCGATCATGTAGTTAATAAATACAGTATTGTTGCCCTTGAAGTATGGATCTCTATTTTAGAGCTGTAATACAGGAGCATGAAAGAATATGCAAATGTGCAGTTGAAACATCTACAGAGGGCCGGCTGCTGCCCAACCTTGTCTCAGGCTACTCTGCCAATCAGTTGGCCACATAGATCTAGGTGGACCTTCCGAATGGCACTTCTGCCCATGGTCCACGCTGGGACGTCACTCTCCTGGATTAAAAGAAGAAGCTAGACAGAGATTCTGCACACGCACCTGTCATACATGCACACACACTATACACAACAGATATGAACATAGACAAACTGCAGCAGCCCAATTGATTAGGATAATACGTAAGGGAGAATTCATTTCTGATCCATTGGAAAGACTTCACGGAGAAGGTAAGAAACGAATAGAATTTGCAGAAAGGGTAACACAGGTTTGGTGAAAGCCGGGGGATGGGACTTCAGGCAGGGGCACAGACTTGGGGTAATACATGTATGAGCAAACGAGGAGACACTTGGCTTGTTGAAAGAAGACTGGGAGGAAGGGGCAGCCACATAAGCAGGCATCTGTTGGTTGGCGCCCTGGCATACTATCCATGACCCTGACTTTAAATGCGCTTTGTGAATTAATTAGGAAAAGTGTTACCATGTTCAAATGTGATTCCTTTAAAGCTAACATGTATTCAAAACTAGGCTTAAGGCACAGTGCTTTCTATCTTTGACTCATTTATTCCTCCCAGCAAATCTGTGAAGCAGGGATGAACACATGCCCCAAGATGCTGGGAAGGAATGGAAGGCAAAGATGGTAAGCGTTAAGGTGAGGGTTTAAACACAGACCTTCATCCCTGGCCTATACTGTGAGTTGTGATTACTATTTTTCAATAGTCAAAATAGATGGGAAGCCAGCTTCAGAAGGAAAGAGAAAGCAATGGCCTCATTAATCCATTTTCTGGATCCTGAAATTTCTGTCTTGCAAAAGTTAATTTTTTGTCATTCAAGTTGATACAACAAAAATAGGCTAGAATAAAAAAATGGAGACGAGCCTAAAGGTTATGAAAACCATGCTATAGGGATTGAGAGACTCTGCGGTGGTGCAATGATTAGAAATTTGTGTTTTATAAAATGTGTATTAAAACTGGAAATGCTTATTGTTTAGTTAAAAGTTACTGCTTTGAATTGATATAAAGGAACTAAAACACTGGCATGAGGTGTTGTTTTGAGCACATTCCTGAAAAAATTACAAAGGCCATCTTTGCTCCGAAAATATATAAATAAATATTTATATTTTATAGGAAAAAATGACTAAAGAATGCATGGTAGTGTGTTTCCAAGTCAATCTGTCTTTTTCCAAACACTTCACATCTGTGTCTCAAAGGAACTTATATCTTAGTAAAAGTTTCTGTTCTCCTTGATGACTCAGAGGGAATCTTACTTGCTGGAGCTTACAGAAGAAGAAATGGAGATTTAGTGGAAAAACACCCATGATGACAGGGAGTATGTAGGGAGGGGGCGATAACCATCTTTGTGGCTGAAGATCTGGGAGGCGAAATACCTGGGAAGGGCGTTTTAGCTTCAGCATCTATGAGTATTATTATCACTTCTACTTTCATTGGTCTATTCTGACCTCATGGATGTTGTCTAAGGTTTCAAGTTTGTAGCATGAAAAAATAATTGCTTCTAGAAACATTTTTCAAGTCATAAATATTTCTGCTAATTTGCATGTTTGTGTCAATGAAAAGACACAAAGATCCAGAATCTTTTTTTTTTTTTTTTTTTTTTTAGTGAAGGGTGCATTTTGCAGATACAGTATTTTTTCTTAAAAAAATTAAATTTATTTATTATTATTTTAAAAAAATAGTTTTATTGATTTCAGAGAGGAAGAGAGAGGGAGAGAGAGATAGAAACATCAATGATGAGAAAGAATCATTGATTGGCTGCCTCCTGCATGCCCCCTACTGAGGATTGAGCCCACAACCTGGGCAGGTGCCCTTGACCGGAATCAAAACCAGGACCTTCAGTCCGCAGGTCAATGCTTTATCCTCCAAGCCAAATCGGCTAGGGCGCAAATGCAGTATTTTTATTCTGCATCATAGGAACATTAAAAAAGAAATGAAAGAAAAGAGAGAGTTCTTTGAAAGTCTATTTCACGTGAATTTGAATGATCCCAATGGCTGTGCCCGAATTCATCTATGGCTACTAAAAAGCCAGGGGCTTTTGGAAACCTTGAGACTAATATGCCACATATAATCACAATTACATAATTATACAATATAAAAATGATTACTTAAGTAACATTACCGCTTAACCCTGGCAATTACCTGTACGTGTATGTGGGCAAACAGGCAATTTCATGAGGGAAGACAGCTCTGTTTGAAATTGTTTTTATGATGAAATTGTGGCAGTTCCAAAAAAGAAAAACCCACCCTAAACTAAAGAGGCACAGCTTTGATTGTTTGGCCTGGGAATAAACTTTCCAGAATGCTTTTCGAACTTGGCACAGAGTAATGTTGCAAGCCAAACAATCAAAGACAACTTGCTGAAGAAAATGTGTGTTTTAGGTTGGTTTGCAACTTTAAACAGGAGATGTTTTAATTGCGAGAACTAGATGTGTGTACAAGTGAAATCATGCTTGCCCCAACTAATAATAGGGCTGTAGTAGCCAAATAAGGTCCTTTAGCATCCCTGCCTCCCAGAAACCAGCACTGGAACAAGAACAGAGAGAGGGAGGGACAGACGCCCAGAGCCTTCTCTGAGACCATCTCCCTCATCCCTAACCCTAACAAGACACCCCTGCAACACATTTAAAGCTAGGAGTTGCACTATAGATTGTGTAATCCATTTGCTTCATTTAGCTGAGTAAGGTAGCTATTTTTCAAGAAAATAAAAAACCATAAGCTCACTAATTTAGTGAAAAATAAGCCAGATGGTTTGGTTAAAATGGCTTTCCGTTAGAGGACCCAGTGTTGGCTGAGGAGATAGAACCAGAGAGTCACTGAGGCGATTACATACACAATTTGCCTGACGCTCTACAATGGCTTAACATTATGAACACTGCCTAATATAATTTATGACAGAAGTCAAACCAAAGGGCGATACATTGATTAAGGCAAAAACCCCCCCCAAAACATTGATGGTGAGTATATCTAAGAAAGGACTCATTCAGCAGAAAGACAGAAAAATATTTTTTTCCTGATTTATTTTGCTTTTCATAAGTAACCTTCCTCTTAAAAATCTGGCTCAAACTTTAATTCCATGTGCTTTTTCTCTTCGTTCCTAAACTTGTGGAAGAGATGGACTGCTTTACCTGTAGCTCTCAATAGAGATCAATACACAGTCTCAAAGAAAAAAAAAAGATTTGTCTAATAGAGATGAACTCTTTGCCTATATGTATCTTTGCCCTCTGATATGTCACTGTCCTGCTAGTTTCTTAGAATTTCTCAGCTGAAAACTGCATAATAATGGATATTTATTTCAATGAGAATATTTCTCTGTAATGAATGATGGAGAAGAAAAGATAAGCTAAGTATACTAAACAGCAGATAAATCAAGTTAAACTTGAGTAAAGAGAAGTTTATAAAATTGACATTCTCCCCTAAACTAGCCTTTGAATTGCCAAAAAGACACAAATGCAAACATCACGTAGAGTGGATTACCAACACTGAGTGTCAGTGCTTTCCAGCTGTTTAGGTGTGTGGCAATGAAATGACCCATGGACAAGAAAAATACACACGCTGGTTCTGCAATGCGCACTAAATAATCTGGAGCAGGGGGCACACGGGCCCTAACACTTGTGTGCTCACAGAGGGATTCCACGGAAAGAAGGTTAAGGAGGCGCAGGCGGACAGACTGGTCTTTTGGGGAAAAGGAAAAAATGAATGAGGTTTGAAATTCTCCAGATACAGCATATGAACTCCATTTCTCTGCGCCCCCCCTTCTCCGCCCCCAAGGAACAAAAACCAAATAAAGTCATCTTTGTCTTACTATTAAAAGCCTAGAAAAATACAACCACACAAAAACAGAGGTACATTCTAGGAAGACCATGAATACCAACAAAAAGCTCACCTGAGACCCTAAGATTTAAGAACTATTTAGTTTTACCTTTGTTATTGGGAAATTAATTACCTTAAAATTATTTTAAAGAAAAACTAATGCCTGGTTAAGAGGTACCATGTGTAGGCAACCTTGTCATGTTGCCAGGTTGAACATGTTGGTGGAAGACCTAACGTTTACTTTTTCCAATGCCATAAATCATTGTTTTCCAAAGTTTTGCATTATGTTGACAACCTTTTTGGCCAGGTTTGACTTTGTAAAATTGATGTTTAGTAGTGATGTATAAGTCTGGAGAAAAATCAAATTAGATGAACAGAATTCATTACACACGAATAACCATGACTTGTTTGCCACAGTGCTTTATAGCTTTCAAAAGATGTCACATTTGGTTAACTTTTATGATGCTGCAAAAATTCTGTTAAATTGGGGAAGGAGCTAATTGGCTTTCCTCCATTCTCTCAGATCACTTTTTTGAGTCCAGTGGCCTGTGGTTGGATGTTTGGGACATGGAAGGCAGCATGGATGGATCTTCTGAGCCACCAGGTCAATCTGACATTAGTCATTTGAGGCCACTATGGTTACAGTCCTGTCACCAGACCTGTGGAGTGAGGGCCCTGTCAGCAGTCTGCGCTTAGATTGGGTAGGTGCTGCTTAGAACCTAGCCAGAGACATATAGATCCTAGGAG
Organism: Myotis nattereri; assembly: GCF_964212035.1. Lineage (NCBI taxonomy): Eukaryota > Metazoa > Chordata > Mammalia > Chiroptera > Vespertilionidae > Myotis > Myotis nattereri. The sequence continues at coordinate 59,281,072 of NC_138080.1, read as the reverse complement.
GCCAGGGGAGCCAGTATGAGGCATACAATGTGAAATAGAGAAAGACTGTGAGCAAGTCAGAATGGAAAGAATAAATCTGAACACTTGCCTGGTCCCACTCAACTTGCTTTCTGCTAAGATAATGGCTCAGCTGTACACAGTATTTTATTTTTACAAAATTATCTTTATGATTCTCTTTTAATGTTTTAGAGGACTGTCCAATTCCCTTGAAATGAGATTTCCTCAAGGAAATGCTTGAGGAGTCCATCTATAATAATAAAAGTATAATATGCTAATTAGACCATACGACCTTCCAGATGAAGCTAGGGCTGCGAGGGAAGCCCAGGTCCCAGGTGCCAGAGGGAAGCTGGTGCCAGCAGCCGGGGGAAGGAAGGCCTACTCTTGCACGAATTTCGTGCGATTGGGCCTCTAGTCTTATTTTAATCATTTAAGCCACGAACTATGTTTTGCCTAATAAATTCAAAGCATGGTTTACTGACTAACCATGAAACTGTCTCATCTCAGAAACGTCAAGAGGGTGGTTCTGAAATCAAATTGCCTTGTATTGGAATCTCAGACATGCTACTTACTAATTGGGTGGTTTTGGGTAAATTACCTTAGTTCCCTTTTCTGAAGAAATGAAAACGATAAAAAAGAATGCATACTTCATAGTGCTTTTGTGAGGATTAAATAAAATAATCTACATAAGCATTTAATGAGTGCATTACAATCTGAGCTGTTATTGGAGAGGTTTTTTTTGGAGACAAAGCCCAATTATCTATGTGACCACATCCTAATCCCATGAGCCCCAGGCCAACATGGCTCTACTTCCATCGCTATAAGTGATTTGCCTATTCTGGACCTTTTGTGTAAATGTCATCTATAATAATAAAAGTGTAATATGCTAATTCGACTGGACGTCCAAAGCCGGGGCTGCCAGGGAAGCCGGGGTCCTGGGTGCCAGAGGGAAGCCGGTGCCAGCAGCCGGGGGAAGGAAGGCCTACTCTTGCACAAATGTTGTGCATCAGCCTCTAGTCATTTAATATGGGGCCTCTTGAACCTGGCTTCTTTCACTTTGAATAATGTTTTCAAGGCCATCCATGTTGCAGCAGATATTAATGGATATACTGAATTTCTAAAATAATTTATCAGTTGATGACATTTGGACCCTGTATATTATACACAATGCAGTTATAAATATTCACATACAAATTTTTGTGTAAGTACATATTATCAATTTTGTTGTGTGTATTCCTATGTGTAGGATTGCCGAGTCATATAGTAACTCTGTTTTTAACATTTTAGGAAATGCCAAGCTATTTTCCAAAGTGGTTGTACCATTTTACATTTCTACTAGTAGTGTACAAGTAAGTATTCCAGCTTCTTCATATCCTCACTAACACTGTTACTGTCCTTAAAAAATAGACATAACTATCCTATTGAGTGTGAAGTAGTATTGAATTGTGGTTTTAATTTGCATTTCTGTATGACTAATGATGTTGATCATCTCATCATGTGTTTATTGGCCATTTGTATATCTTCTTTGGATAAATGTCTATTAAAATCCTTTGTTCATTTAAAAAATGGGCTATTTGTCTCTTTATTATTGAGTTGAAAAGATTATTTATATATTCTACATACTAGATCCTTATCAGGTATATTATTTGGAAATATTTTCTCCTATATCTTCTTTGGAGAAATGTTTATTTAAATTCTTTGCCCATTTAAAAGAATTTTTTATTGAGTTGTAAGGATCCTTTATCTATTCTGCATATTAGATCCTTATTAGATATATTATTTGGAAGTATGTCCTCCCATTCTATGAGTTGTTCTAATTTTTTGGTAGTGTCAATTGAAGCATAAACATGTTTGATTTTAACAAAATCTAATTTATCTATTTTTTTAAAGTATCATCTCTAAGATGTCAGTAGCTAATCCAAGGTCACAAAGATTTACATGTGTGATTTTTCCTAGAGGTTTTACAGTTTTCACTATTATATTTAGATATTTTTAAAATATATATTTTTATTGATTTCAGAGAGGAAGGGAGAGGGAGATTTAGAAACATCAATGATGAGAGAGAATCATTGATTGGCTGCCTCCTGCATGCCCCACACTGGGGACGGAGCCCGCAACCTGGGCATGTGTCCTGACCGGGAAACAAACCATGACCTCCTGGTTCATAGGTCAATGCTCAACCGTTGAGTCAGACCGGCCGGGCTACGTTTAGATATTTGATCTATTTTGAATTAATTTATATATATTGTATAAGGCAGAAATCCAACTTCATTCTTTTTTCATGTGGATATTTAGTTGTCTTTACTCATTTGTTAAAAAGCCTATTCTTTCTCCCTTGAATCGTCTTGCCTTCTTTAAAATCAATTGACGATAAATGTATGGGTTTATTGCTAAATCAAATCCATTTTGAATGAATGTCTGTGTATTGTGTGGGATAAGAATCTAAGCTCATCTTGTTGCATGTGACTCTCCAAATGCCCTAATGCCATTTATTAAAACGACTATTCCTTCCCTATTGGAATTGCTTTGGCTCCGTTATCAAAAATCAATTGATCACAAGGAAAAGGTTTTTTATTTCTGAATTCTGAATTCAATTCCATTCATCTACGTTTATGAGTTGGTTTATTGTTAATTTTGTCAATAGAGATGCATGGTGAGAGAGCATGTTCTGCATACATAGGTCATTCCATGTCATTCTTTCTCCCAATGAAAATAAGGTAAAAAAAAAAAAAGGCAGAAGTTAAACTAAAACAAAAATGTAAAGTAAGGCACAGGTTAAGCTAAATGATGGACTACTGGATGAGAAGACCTGGAATTTATAAAAACTAAAATTGCATTTTAACCAGCAGAGTGTAAGATAATGGGGTTGGCTGGCCCAGGTAGCTTCCCATCTTTGCTATATGAAGAAGATTGATAAGAAACACTGCAATAAATACAAGGTGCAAGAGCAGGAGTTGAGGAAGGTGCTGTATCAGTACTGAGAGTAGATTGTGTCACAAGCTATAGCCCTGAAATTGATTTTTCTGCCACAAAATGCATCTTATTCCCTGGGCAGTAGTCTCAATTAAAGAGCAGGGGAAAGGAAAGAATTGTTGACAGAATTCTACATGCAGTCACAGTAGCCAGTGTCCTGGGGAGGCGGACTCACGGAGCATTACCATTCTTGATGCAATGCACATGTTGTACTCAGGAAGGAATGCAGAGAAAACCCTTGACTGTCAAAATAGGATTTGCATATGCTGGTTTAGGTGATGGACAGCAGAGGCTCCGGTACCTGCCCCAGGCATTTAGCTGTGCTTGGGGTCAGCCTTCAGGAATTCAGCCTATGGGATGTGGGAGGCTTAAAAAAATTCAAGCTGAAGGAAATGCGTCAGGAGCAATGCCCACACCCTCTCTCCGACAGATCTCTTCTGATGCAGCCAATGTTGGGAGACACCACTACAGAAAGGATGAGAAGTAGTCTTCATTTGCTCCAGTCCTGCTTACATTTCTAGTCATCTTATTGAACACTGTGACACAAAGAGAGGATAAACATGCTAGGAAATGTCACAGAGTTGAAACTAGAAACATGTTAGTTCAGTAACAAAAAAACAAGTAAACAAGAGGTTCATTCTACACTCTGAAGGGCCAGATGATGGCATTGGCTCCATACAGAGCAGGAGAGATCTCAAAAGGCTTGTGACTAGTTCATAAACACTATCTATCTACTTTGAAAAAATTTAAAAAACAAAACAACTTAAACTACTAGAGGCCGAAGAGTGAGTGCTTAAGAGAATTGGCCCTAAGGCAAGACACCCTGAGTAGGATTTCCAGATCTGCCCCTTACTACTAGCTCTGAACTTGGGCAAGGAATTCAATCTCAGCCTCAGAAGCCTCTTCTGTAAAAAAGGGTAAACATCTTAACTACCTCATAGAGTTGTAGCAAAGTTTAAATGGGTCACTATTTGGAAGGCCTTATGAATACTTGAAACTTATTAAGTAGTATGCAGGAGCTTGCTATTACAACACCGTTTATTTCTTTTGTCATACATTCTTTCCAATTCCATCTGAAAAAGTAGGCGGTCATCTAAAGCTTAAAAATATGAGTTCATCCCACTTTTGAAGTAAGGCTAGAGTAAAATGTATTTTCAATATTATTTGATGAGCAATAGTAAGAAATCTAATTTGATGTTTAATGGAGTACTAAAAGTGTTAATTACATGGTGTTCTTGATTCATAGTGAAATCAGCACTTCTGAGGAGAAGAGTAAAAAGCATATTAAAAACCCTTCAAAATGAAAAATACTTCTATAATTATGGAGGTAATAAATACATATTGCCTTTGAATTTTCACATATAAATGACTGTTTTTATATAAAGTAGCTTCTACCCAGAAAGTGGGACAGAGAAAGTCAAGTCTACATTATTTTCATAATACGTGTTACTGAAAAGTTAAGTTCAGAAGAATATTTGGAAATTTGATTGCCTATGAAAGATCCTTTTTGTGAAATGACAAATCCTTTCTGTAATGAGAATTACCTTGCTAATTTAATTTGTATATACACACAAATGTTTAGAATTCAAAGTAAAATCACGAATATCTGTGGATAATAAATGGAGGTTAACATGTAATTTCTAGATGCATTGGCATCTCCAGGTGGTTAGGAGAATCAATGTCTCTTATCGTGGGGGTTATTCAAGGCTTTGGGCATGCCACAGGAGAAATAGGTCCTTTCCCAGGCTCTGACCAAGGTTAAGGTCAAGGTATAGCATGGGACTGCTTAATGTGACCTATGGAATTCGGATGAAAGAAATCTTATCCCCTTTTATGCAGAATAGAGATAGGTTGCCCATAGCTCCTTTACAAGATGATTCCATTTCATTCAAGTGAATGCCTTAACCACAACTGAGATCTTCACAAATTCCCATCACAGTTTAACGTTACATGGAGTTCAGTCTTCCTGCTTTCTGTTCAGTTCTTATCTCTTATTTCTTGTCCTATCTAAACCTATGGAACTTTGTTTTTTAATATTTTTATTGATTTCAGAGAGGAAGGGAGAGGGAAAGATAGAAACATCAATGATGAGAGAGAATCATTGTTTGGCTGCCTCCTGCACGCCCCCTACTGGGGATCAAGCCCTCAACCCAGGCATGTGCCCTGACCTGGAATCAAACTGGGACCCTTCAATCCGCAGGCTGATGCTCTATCCACTGAGCGGAACCGACTAGGGTTGGAACTTTGTGTTTAATGTGCTTCCTAAGGTAATTCTAGCCTCCCTGCTTTCCTTCTCCGTTCCTCACCGCCCCCCTGTTTCTTCCCGAAAGTCAATTTCTATTCACCAACCTCCTCAACCTGGATGCTATAGTTTCTCCAGCCATCCTGTCAAGAGTTTTATGGTTTGTTTGCACCTATGGTATGTAATGCTACCCTGTTCATTGTGGTTGCCAAGCAATGGCATGTCGTTAACCCCCAAGGGAATTCCTAAATTCCCAAACACACTCATCCAAGGTCACCCTCCAGACATCTGTCTTCCTTTCTGACCTGCTGCCGATAAGCAACAGCTGTTGGGCCATACTTAGCTCGTATCATATCCACTGTCTACTGCAAATATTATACCCTAAGAAATCCTATGCTTCCTACAAGGTGATATCATTGTTCTGAGATGTTAACCCCACCAGCTGGGTCTATTGGTGGGTGGAATAATTCCCCTGAGGAGTGCTGTTACGGTTCCCTGGAATGCTGTCATCTGGAGAGACTATGTACAACCAATAAGTAAACACTTTACTCCACAAAGTCCTGGGGTCACCCTTGCCTACAGTACCCTTAACAGTTCACAGCTGTCCTTCCAACAGCTCTCCAAGGCCAGGCCCAAGGGAATGAATTTCGAAACTCTTGTTTGATAAGCAGTCCCCACCTCAAGCTCTATTCTTGTCAATCAATGTCTTGGGCCAGGAGAGGGGAACGTTTTCCTGCCAAGGGCCATTGGATATTTATAACATCATTCAAGAACCATACAAAATTATCAACTTAAAAATTAGCCTGCTATATTTGGTCAAACATTTAATTAACTCACTCCTAATGCCTTGGCAGGGTCAGACAAAATGCTTCTGCAGACCTTATACAGCCCACAGGCTGGACATTCCCCAACCCTGTCTTAGGCAAATAGATGATTAGTTTAGTAATTCTGCCTACATTCCTTGCCTCATGTCTACTTTTGCTCACATTCTGCTCACCTGTGTAGCATCTTCTCCCTCAATCCTCCTCCTTGCCTAGGTCTAGTCATCCTTCAAAATCAAGCTCACGTCTCACCACCTTTTGTGGAACTCGACCCCGACTCATCCAGCCCTGTGAGATTTATCCCTCTCTCAGTTTTGCTTAGTACTTTCTTTTCCTACCACTGATTTAACAATCATCATATTTTCTATAACATTTCAATATTTTCAAGTTGGAAAGGACCTTAAATGATAATGTATCTGTTTCCTCTTTTGTATAAGTGATAAACTGAGGCCCAGAGAATCTGAGTGACTTTTGTAAGGGCCCTTCCTTCCTATGAACCTGAGGGGATCTAAGGCTCTGCTCTTTCATGACTGTGGTCTTGACATTGAAGAATAGGCACTGGCCTGCAGCTTCAAAATACAGAGAAAAGAAAGCCTGAGTCCCGGACCCAGAAAGGCCCGGGAAGACCAAAGTTTCAATTCCAAGGGCATAAGAGAAGACAGCAGTGAGCCACCAAATAACCGGTTAATCAAAGGAAGTAATCACATTTGAGTGACTAAATTTAAAAGTTGAGGCAGGAAACATATCCTCTGTCTATGGTATCCAATTGCATCAGGAACCTTTTAAAAATAATGAAAAAATGAGACCTTAGAGAAGAAGCTACTAGAAATTGCATATCAGTTCATACATAAGATTGACATAGTGGCAGTGTGTGTGTGTGTGTTGTGTGTGTGTGTGTGTGTGTGTGTGTGCAAGATTTGTCTTTTCCTGTACTTGATTGTGACTTTCTTGAGGGCCATGACTATCTTTGCCATACTAGCATCTGGAGTACCTAGCTGTGTGTCATTCACGGTAGGCACACGATAAAAGTTGGTTGTCTATGATGGCGAGCTTAGGAAACTTTCTCAAGCAGCTCTGTAAGTCTCAAAGCAATAAGATGAGGGCCTTAATCGTTGTGAACTCCCCTAGGACGTCCCTTCTACCTTTGAGCATTCCAGCTGTTGCTACATTCCTTGCAGTTGCTCTTAGAATGCCACACTCAAGCACTCAGTTTACAGGCAAAATCTTCTGACCACAAGGTGACATCCCAGAGGTGCCCGAGGGCGGTCAGCCCAAGGGCCATCTGAACATCAGGGTCTCTCAGTGGCCTTTGGAAATTCCATCTGGCGTGGTGGTTGGCTGGCAAGAGAATGGACATGCTCTGCTTAGCAGACTTTCTGGGACAGGCTCATGTTGGCTTTAACGTAACTGGTGCAGACAAGTTAGCCATAGTTTGAAATTTTTAAAGACCATTTGCAATTACCATGCCAGAGCCATTCAGAGTGACTGATGTTGCAACTTTCAGAGCAGGCCTGCCTGAAGTCATCGTCGTCACCTCTCTCACTCCCAGGACCCTCCTCCTTTCCTCCAGTTCTGCCCCTGTTGGTCCCCAGCACACACTCCTGTCGCTGCCTAGCCAGAGCCTGCCTCGGTGGCATTCTCACCTCAGACTCATTTATTCTCCTGCCAGACCTCGCCTTCTCTCAGGCTAAAATCCAATGACAAAAATGCTTTGAATTGAGTGGGAAACATAAGCTGTCTGCTGCTCAGGAAGGCGCCGCAGGACCAGACCTGTCCTGAGACTAAGTGAACTTGACTATGAAGGGAAAAGTGAAATGTTAGCACTCACACCTCCTTCAGAAAGTATGCACGAGAAGACATTCCTGTTCTGAAATACCGAAAGGGTGGAAATGGATCCTTAGGGAAATCTGATAGGCATGAGAAAGCACTGGCTCGGCCCCCTGACCTCTGCTGTTCTGGTCTCCCTCAGACCCCAGGAAGTGCTGTGACTCCAGCCAATCGTCACTTATCCACGGTGATTGGTCAGGGGGGGCATGGCTAATGGAGGTCTTTTGTGAGTTCTCAAGCCTTTTACTAGAGATGCTAAGGGGCAGGTGAAAGTCTCCCCAGCCCACCCTCTGTTGAGGTGCTAACTGAACTGGGATAAGGGTCCCAGCTCAGGTCCAAGGACACAAAATGAATGAAAAGAAACAATGAAAGATTTGTCAGAGTAAAGAGAATCCCAGCTTCCTGGGAAAGGCTATGACAACTGAAAATAGGAGGAGCTGTATCTGCCAGAGGAAAATCACCTCACTTTAGGATTTAAATACGTTTTACATCTAGCCTTTATGCACCACAGGGAGCTCCAACTTCTGCTCAAAAGGGCAGAAATACTCTTTCCCTACTCCTCAATCACAGTTAAATTCCTTTTTTTTCTTTTTGGATATAACCAGTGTTGATGGTAGAAGAGGAGGAAAAGTATTCATTTATATAAAGTAAGGAGCCAGGAAGGAAAGTTGAACTTATGAATGGCGTTTGAGCTGAGACCTATGGGGAAATGGCATCCTATGATGTATGGTTGGCTTTGGTGCTTGCCATGGCTGGTGGGCAGCAAATGCCCCTGGAGTCCCCTCTCAGCTGTTGGCATCAGTGCATGAAAATGCTCAAAAGAAATCAGTGAATCCTTTGTTTCTGTGTTCGATTTATAGAGTCCTCGGCTGTTATCATAGTGTGAGGTCCTCAGAGATTACTAGGCCTACATACCCTCTCCCAACCCTCTTAATTGTAGATGCTTCTCACAGGCAAACAGTGTGCTTAGTTTTAATGGCTGGAAAGATTTTGCTTCTCTCACAGCTGCCTCTTCCTAAATTTTCAGAAGAGCCGACTTGGTGGGGGACCAAATGATGTCATATTAGTCATGGCATCATTTTTCAACTGCTGAAAAAGAACTCCCTCCACCTGCAAAAATAAAATTGATATCATCCTCCATACATTTTTATATCATGTCTTAGGAAAGAGAATCTACCACCCAAACTCTTGCTTGGCCATCACTTTATCCTGTGGTTGAAAAATGATGCTATGACTAAAGGGCTAAGTTTCCCACTAGAGACTAAGATTTAAGGAGAGAACAGATTGATGGGAAAACATCACATAAATGTACTTCTCATGCACCTTTCCCAAAGAGCAATGACACTTTTTTATGAGATGCTGCAAATAATGACACTTAAAATTCCTTTCGATCTTGATCAGTTTTTAAAGTTCCAAAAAGAATTCCCCCAAATATGAAATATCTCCAAAGTGTTTATGTCACTAATATTTTCCATATTAGGTAAGTACATGAGGACAGGAATTTTAAATGCTGCCTATATGTCAGCCATGAATTGATAATTATTTTAATACATTGACAATAATCCTGCATTTCATCTTTTTGATGTTAAATAGTCCTTGTGGTTACAATGAATGTGTATAAAATGTAAAAACTTCTCGTGTTTCTTTGAGTTCCATTTATTATAACATGGTAGGAGAGAAGGAGATGAAATACAGCCTTTCTTGGGACCTACATTCTTTTCCAGTTGTAAGTTATACAGGGGCAAGCGATATCCAAGAGCAAGTAATATCATAATTAGGTGCAGATTGGCTACCTCACTCTGGAAAATTAGCTAGATGTGGCAAACTTAAGAAAGATAGTGGAACAAAAACTCAGAGTACTGATAAATAGATACTTTTCATTGTCCACATGCAGATTGGTGGGTAAAAAGACCTTTGAAATGTCACATCAGCAGTATTCTCAAGTATGAAGAAATTATGAAACCTGGGTTAGAAGGAGTAGGCTATGCATATTTTAGGCAGCCTGTGGACACTCTGGTTAAAAGCTCACAACCAAAACTACCAGGATTTCACCAAGTTCACAACAAATTTTCAAGGTTGATTTCTTTTAAAAATGCACAAAAGCCTTTTAATTAGACATTTTAGATCTTGGACTCAATCAAGAACAAGTTAAAATTTGTAATTCATGGTAAATCTCAGATTTAAACCAGTTTGTAGAATAATTTTTGGAAAATAACTCAGTGTTTCTTTCTCTCTCTCTTTTTTGTAAGTTTGTTGTTTATATATTTGCTTGTTTGCTCCTAAATGACTCTAATTGTTCTTAAATAAATTCCTTTTACAGTGTCCATATTGCCATCCTGCTGGCTGGGCAAAAACCTTAAAAAATCCCTAAATTTCCTTTGCAACCTTATCTGTGAGTGAGAATCAATTCATTCAAGGTACAGTAAAGAGTCAGAATAATTTCATTGTCAGAGGAAACAACAGATAAAAAAACAATTATGTCCACAAACACAGCCATTGATTTCATACTTTGGGGGTAATGCTATGCTATCATGGGAAAAAGCAACAGTGTTATTAAAATTACTCATGCTTTTCCCAGGTTGTGAAAAGAGTTAGAAAAGATCCAACTTTGTTAAATGAAGATACAAAGCAATTCTTTCAGAGTATGATTAATGTTTAGAACGTAAAGAGAAGGTAGAGCCATTGGGATCTCTCCTTCCCACGTGTGCAAAGTATGTGCTCCTGTCTCCATCCCTTCCTGTGGTCCCTACCCGACTTCTGTAGCCTCCCACATGCTTAATCTTTTCTACATTCCTGTCACTATTAAAACTCGCCTGCCCTAGTTCTTCTTCTCTCAGGGTCTCAGAGAATTGAGGGTGTCCCTCTCATACTGCAGCACCAATACCTTCTGGAGTTTTGCAGGTTTGGTTAGAAGGCACGAGAGCTTAGATGACAATGTGCATTTGGGACTTCCCTTTTTCTATGCTTTTGAGGGCAGACAAGGATTCTTTTTTGAAAAACATCTAAACAGTATTGATAGATTCAATTTGGTTACAATAAAGTCCTGCAGATGTGAGAGCTATTTATTGTACTTCCAAAGTGACTTTCCCAACCAATACCATGATCCACTTGAGGAAGCTTTCCTCATTTAACTCCCAGGAGAAAATTGATTTCATTTACTTGGGGCAGTCCTCACAGTGACCCCCCTAACCCCGCTCCCCCCACCCCAACCACTTCCCTAAGAACTGACAATTAGAAGTATGTTAAGAATGAAATTAAAACTTGGGTGATGGCAAGTAAAATATTCAAGGTTAATATGCATTTTTTATTAATGAGGAGATTAAAATACCAACCATAGTTTGGACTAGATAACCTTTAAGATCTTTTACAATTCTGACTATGGTCCTAAGGTATTTTTTTTTCACAAGCACAAATTCTTGTTTAATAATTTCAGATATCATAGATAATAAAATCACACTAGACAAGGCCTTAGGGCAAATAATTCAAAATCTTCTTCTTCTTTTTTTTTTTTGCAGAAAACGTAATTGAATACTTAAAGTTCCACAGCTAGTAATTCAACCCGGATACATTTCTGCCGTCTCACACATTCCATCCTGCCTCTAGATATCTTTAGAGAAGCTTTTGAGAAGTTAAACATTTGACATCTATTTTTTAATGGTTATTGTTACATTTTTAGCATACCTACTTGACATAAGTTTATTACAGCTGCATTCCATTCCTCCTTTCTGAGATTGGTCTTTCTTGTTCTGAAATATATTTCTTAGTGTTTGTTTGTTTGTTGTTTCAGTGAGGATCTGTCTATGAGTGATGAATATTCTTAGCGCTTATCTAAAATGTCTTTATTTCATCCCCATGAGTGAATGATAATTTCTTTGGGCTTAATATCTAAATTAAAAAGATGATTACATTGTCTTTTTGATGTAAAGTCTGCTATCAATCAAAAGGACACTACCTTTTTAGGTAATTCACCATTTCTCTTTGACTTCTTTTCCAACATTGGATTATGCTTATCCATTATTTTTTTGACTATTGCATTCCCCAAATTCTTGGCCCTTTTGGAATTCTTCTTAAACATATATTGAATTCTTCATGTTTATTAGCCTCTTTTTTATTTTTCATATATATTTTTTCTCTGTGCTATTTATTCTGTGTAATTTTGTAAGAACTATCTTCTAGTTCACTAATTCTCTCTTTGGTCATCTCTAATTTGCCTTTGTACTCATTTTATAAATTGTTAATGACTATATACCTTAAATTAAAAAAAAAATTATTTGGATCTATTTCAAATTTGCCTATTTATTTTACATACAGACTTATTCTTTTATCATAGGTTCTATTTATTTTTTACTTTGATTATCATTAAAACACTAGAGGCCCTGTGTACAGATTCGTGCACTGGTGGTAGGGTCCCTTGGCTTGGCCTACACCCTCTTGCAATCTGGGACCCCTCAGGGGATGTCGGAGAGCCAGTTTTGGCCCGATCCCCGCAGGCCAGGCCGACAGACCCCACTGGTGCATGAATCTGTGCACTGGGCCTCTAGTATGCATATAAGATCTTTGGTTAATCTTTTCCTGTCCTTCCCCTTCCCCCCTTCCCTTTGAGATTCATCAGTCTGTTCCATGTTTCCATGCCTGTGCATTGAGTTTCTGCCCCCTGGTGGTCATTGTGTGTCATAGCTACTGGCTGGTCAGCAAATAGCTTAGGCTTTTATATATATACTAGAGGCCCGGTGCACAAAAATTTGTGCACTCGTGTGTGGGGGGGTCCCTCAGCCTGGCCTGTGCCCTCTCGCAGTCTGGGGCCCCTCGGGGGATGACCACCTGCTGGCTTAGGTCCGCTCCCAGGGGGATTGAGCCTAAGCTGGCAATCAGACATTCCTCTGGCAGCCCAGGAGCCCTCAGGGGATGTCCACTTGCCAGCAGGGAGCGGGCCTAAGCTGCAGTCGGACATCCTTAGCACTGCTGAGGAGGCGGGAGAGGCTCCGACCACCACCACTGTACTGGCAGCTGTCAGCCTGGCTTGTGGCTGAGAAGAGCTCCCCCTGTGGGAGCGCACTGACCATCAGGGGACAGCTCCTGCATTGAGCATCTGCTCCCTGGTGGTCAGTGTGTGTCATAGTGACCAGTCATTCTCAGTTGTTCTGTTGTGAGGGTCAGTTTGCCTATTACCCTTTTATTATATAGGATAGAGGCCTGGTGTATGGGTGGGGGCCAGCTGGTTGGCCTTGAACGGTGTCCCGGATCAGGGTGGGGGTCCTGCTTGGGTGCCTGGCCAGCCTGGGTGAGGGGCTGATGGGTGTTTGCAGGCTGGTCACACCCCATTCAGGGTGGGGGTCCCCACTGGGCTGTCTGGCCAGCCTGGGTGAGGGGCTGATGGCTGTTTGCAGCTGGTCACACCCCCTTCAGGGTGGGGGTCCCCACTGGGGTGCCTGGCCAGCCTGGGTGAGGGGCTGAGGGCCGTTTTCAGGCTGGCCAAGCCCCCCGGCAATGGAAGCTCTCAGCCTCTCCTTTTTTTCTTTTTTCTTTTCTTTTTATTCTGAGATTTATTTACCTTCTATAATTGAAACTTTGTAGCCTTGAGTGGAGCTCAGACCTGGCCAGGGCGGGCAGAAAGCTTGGCTTCCTCCATCACCAGGGGCAACCAAGCCTCCTGCTCGCTCCAGCTCTGTGGCTGCCAGCTGCCATCTTGGTTGGGTTAATTTGCATGTAGTTGCTCTTATTGGCTGGTGGGCATGACTTAAGGTATAGCAAAGGTATGGTCAATTTGCATTTTTGTCTTTTATTAGATTATATAGATTAGAGGCCTGGTCTATATATAGGGATCGGGCCTAAACCAGCAGTCAGACATCCCTCTCACAATCTGGGACTGCTGGCTCCTAACTGCTTGGCTGCCTGCCTGATCGCCCCTAACTGCTCATTTGCCTGCCTGCCTGATCTCCCCTAAATGCTCGCCTGCCTGCCTGATTGCTCCTAACCATGCACCTGCCTGCCTATCACCCCTAACCACCTCTGCCTTCCTGCCTCATCACCCCTAACCACTCTGCCTGCCTGCCTGATTGCTCCTAACCACCTCTGCCTCTGCCCCCACCCCTGCGGCTTCATCTGGAAGGATGTCCAGAATGACATCCAGAAGGTCATTCGACTGTCTGGTCTAATTAGCATAGTATACTTTTATTATTATAGAAACTGTATTTACTTTATAATCCATTCAGATTATTCTATTGCCTCTAATTCTTGGTGAACTTCTTGTCTATTGAATACTAGAGGCCTGGTGCACGAGATTCATGCACTGTGTGTGTGGGGGGGTGTGGGTCCCTCAGCCCGGCCTGTGCCCTCTTGCAATCTGGGGCTCTTGCAGTCTGGGACCCCTCACTCCTTACTGCCCTCCTGCAGTGGAGGTGGGAGAGGCTCCCACCACCGCCGCTGCACCAGCTGTGAGCCCAGCTTCTGGCTGAGCGGCACTCCCCCTGTGGGACTGCACTGACCACCAGAGGGCAGCTCCTGCATTTAGCATTTGCCCCCTGGTGGTCAGTGCACATCATAGTGACCAGTCATTCCACCATTCAGTTGATTGACATATTAGGGTTTTATTATATAGGATGCTAATTATACCTCAGAAATTAACATCTTCCTGCAGTTTATTTTTATTATGAGCTCTTGTGCATTCTCTCTCTCTCATAAATTTGTGAGAGTCCCATACATTGGGTTGTGTGAATGTCCCTAGAAATTGGTTTCATGTTTTCTTTTACTTGGAGCCTGATGGTTTAATATTTTATATTAATTTCTTTTATATTTAATTTTATATTATTTCTTTTAACTTCTATCTATGTTAATTACTTGTCTTAGGACTCGGTACAATTAGGTAGTTTCATCTCAAATTCCAAAGCTTTGCCGAATGCTTCCCTCTGATTTCTTGTAAGCACCGTTTTATTTCTTCTCCAGAGTCTCAGATGGGTGACATTTTTGCTTACTTCCTGGAGGTGAAAAGAGCTTTTCTATTTCCCTTTTCATGATCTGAACAGCTTTTGGTTTTGTGTAGGGGGCTTAATTCCAGCTCCCTAACTTTCTTGGACTCAAGACTCCATCTACTGTCCTTTGGATCTTGTTATCCCACCCTTCCATTCCCCTTCAATGTGTAGGGCCAATTTATGTGACTGCAACCCTCATTTGAATTTATTATTTTTCCTCGCACCCAGGAGATTTTTTAAATTTTCAAGTTTATTTTACTTTTTGAAAATAGAATTCAGCAATAAAGTGGCAATCTACATAAGTGTTGTCAAACATCCTAATGCATTTAAAAGAAAAGTTCTGCAGGTCCAATCCATACCTTTATCAATCTATTTTCATTGTGATTCTGAGATAATATATTGAAGTTCAATTTCTCAGAACCTAAGAAAATGAAGGGACTTGAATTACCAACTGGCTCAATCACCTTGTCAGTTCTTTTAATATTAATTCTTAAATACCACTAATAACATAATATCTCAGAAAATAGCACATCATGTATTTAACTGTAGTCAGTTTCTCCATGGAGGACCAAAAATTTTGTGAAGTTTTTTTGAGTCAGATTTTGAAAGACAAATAGATACTCTTATCAGGCAGTAAAGGAGTATTCTTGGCATAGGGAGGAGGATGAATAAAGTCATGAACATCAAAGAGTGTAGCAAGATCAGAGAGCTGCAAGTAGTTTTGTAGACAAAAGCATAAGATGAGTATAAGGATAGAAAAAGGTGGAAGCATTGAGCATTATAGCCAGAGACATGAGTAAAAATCAAATTATGGTAGTTTTTTATATCAAAGTAAGGAATTTGAACCTTGTTCCTATGGTTAACAGAGTTTTAACCTTATCAACTTTGTACTTTAGAAATATTTATCTTAACGAGCATGGTGGGGAATAGTCAGAAAGGGAATAAAGCTGGAGGTAGAAAACCAATTGGGAATTCATTCAAGATTAGGAGGAACCAAAATAAGCAAGGAATAATAGGAAGGAAGAGGAAAATAGACACATACAACAGGTATTAAAGAGCAAGAGTTGGTTAGACTTATTTATGTTTGAACTAGAGGTCCAGTGCATGAATTTGAGCACAGGTGGGGTTCCTCAGTCTGGCAGGCAATCGGGGCTATCTTGCCCAGTCCTGATTGGGGCTGATCAGGGCAAGTTGGGGTGAGGGACTGTGGGAGGTTGCTGCCGAGGGAGGTTGGCTGTGGGAGTGTAATGACCACCAGGGGGCAGCTCCTGCATTGAACACCTGCCCCCTGGTGGTCAGTGCATGTCATAGTGACTGGTCGACTGGTCGTAACGGTTGCTTAGGCTTTTATATATATAAATGGTGCCATCTACTCTGACTTGAAATAGAAAAACAGATTTGGAGACATGATAATTTGTGCAGTTAGATACATTGATTTTTTAAATTCTTTATTGAGATTATTACAGATGTCCCTCTTTTTTCCACTCATAGCTCCCCTCCACCCAGTTTCCACCCCACCCCAGGCCCTTGCCACGCTATTGTCTGTGTCCATAGGTACTGCATACATGCATATAAGATCTTTGTCTAATCTCTTCCCGCTCCCCCCCCCCCACACCCCTTTCCCTCTGAGAATCATTAGTCTTCCATTTCCATGTCCCTGATTCTATTCCATTCACCGGTTTAGTCTGTTCATCAGATTTTTTATTCATTTGATTTTTAGATTCACTTGTTGATAGATATGTATTTGTTGTTCATAATTTCTTATCTTTACTTTTTTCTTCTTCTTCCTCTTAAAGAATACCCTTCAGCATTTTATATAATCTTGGTTTGGTGGTGATGAACTCCTTTAGTTTTTTCTTGTCTGTGAAGCTCTTTATCTGACCTTCAATTCTAAATGATAGCTTTTCTGGGTAGAGTATTCTTGGTTGTAGGTTCTTGCTATTCATCACTTTGAATATTTCTTGCCACTCCCTTCTGGCCTGCATAGTTTCTGTTGAGAAATCAGCTGACAGTCATATGGGTACTCCCTTATAGGTAACTGTTTTTTTTTCTTGCTGCTTTTAAGATTCTCTCTTTGTCTTTTGCCCTTGGCATTTTAATTATGATGTGTTTTGGTGTGGTCCTCTTTGGATTCCCCTTGTTTGGGGTTTTCTGTGCTTCCTGGACTTGTAAGTCTATTTCTTTGACTAGGTAGGGGAAGTTTTCTGTCATTATTTCTTCAAATAGGTTTTCAATATCTTGCTCTCTCTCATCTTCTGGCACCCCCATAATTCAGATGTTGATATGCTTGAAGTTGTCCCAGAGGATCCTTACCCTATCTTCATATTTTGGATTCTTTTTTCCTTTTGCTCTTCTAATTGGGTGTTTTTCACTTCCTTGTATTTCAAATCTTTGACTTGATTCTTGGGATCCTCTAGTCTACTGTTGAATTCCTGTATATTATTCTTTATTTCAGTCTGTAAATGCTTAATTTCTGACTGGTCCTTTTCCATTTTTTTTTTGGCATTCTCACTAAGATCCTTGAAGGTCTCACTAACTTCCTTGGAGGTTTCTAGGAGATTCTTCAGTAACCTTATAACCATGGTTTTGAACTTTATATCCAGTAGTTTGCTTTCTTCCATCTCTTTCATTTGTGATATGTTTCTTTGTCTCCACACTTTGCCTGCTTCCCTGTGTGTGTTTCTATGTATTGGGTAGAGCTGCTAAGTCTCCTTGAGTTGATAGAGTGGCCTTGTGTAGTAGGTGTCCTATAGGGCCCAGTGGCTCAGCTTCCCCAGTCACCTGAGGTGGACACTCTTGGTGCACCCCTGTGTGGCTGTGTGCACAGTCTTATTGTAGTTGAGCCTTGATTGCTGTTGGTATCACTGGGAGGAATTGACGTCCAGGCCAATTGGCTGTGGGGACCAGCTGCAACTATAGTGGGAGAGCTGCTGTACAGGAGACACCCTTATGGAGCAGGGCTTGCTTCAGTGGGGCTTTGGTGCTCACTAAGTCTGCCCCTTGAGTGTGTCACTTATGGATGTGAAGGGGTATAATCTGGCGTGATCTGACACTGACCACTGGGTACATTGCCTCTTCGATCTCCATGGAGGTGCAAAGTCAGCTACTGCCTAGGGGCCACCCAGCAGGAGCTACAGAGAGATCTGCAGATTCTTCCTCTTTGTATCAGGTTTGGAAGTGCCCAGACGAGGTCCAGCTGTGAAGAAAGGCAGGCTGGTGCTGGTGCTGGCCTTGGGCCTTTTATTGATAGCTTTGGGGCTCCCTGACCCAGCTGCAGCATGTTTGGGAGATTTTAGCCTGAGCAAGGACAGGTCTCGGGGAAATCTCCAGGGTGGAGCGAACAGAAATGTCTGCCAGTCAGCCCTGCATGGGGGAGGTCCCAGCATGGGAACAATGACCATTGTGAGCACCCCCTTCTGGAATAAAGCTGCCCCCGAGTTCCTGCCCCGAAGCCAGACAGTCCAATTTCTCCCTGTATCTGTCTGGGTCCCCCAGAGCCTTGCCTGGCACTGGAGCTCAGAGCAAGCAGGAACTTGTAAATTCAGTTTGTGGTGCCAGCCTTTTAAGAGGAGCAGCTGGGTGTCTAGCAGCCTAGTGTCACTCAGCCTCAATCTGCACTTGTTTTTACAGTCCATAGTTCACACTGCCCATAGGGACTTCTTTCCCCAGCTCTGGAACCCTGGGCTGGGGGTCTGGTGTGGGGCTGAGACTCCTTGCTCCTCCAGGTGGCCTCCAAAGAGGCGATCTCCCTCCCGATTAAAAATCGGCACACCGGGTGCGGGCCAGCCTGTTCTGCACCTCCGCACCTCCTACCAGTCTCAATGTGCTTTCTTCCTTACCTCTTTAGTTGTAGTACTTCCACTCAGCCAGCTTTACTGCGGTTCTGGATGATAATTGTTCTGTATTTTAGTTGTAATTTTGATGTGGTTGTGGGAGGCAGCAAGAACAGGAGTTTACCTATGCCACCATATTGGTTTCTACGCTGATTTTGAGGCATCTATGGGACATAGGCAATTGAAGATCCTAGGAAATTTATCTGGTTTAGATATGTAGATTTTGATAAAATCAGAAAGTTCTTTATTGGTGTGAAATCTCTCTTGTACCTTTTGCTGAGGACGAGAAAGAGAGGAAGGGAGAAAGAGAAACATTGACAGGATAAAATAAATGATGAAATCTCAAACAACGTACAAGATTTAATTTTAAAATTCTGCAATTGCCTTTGAAGTGACTTGTAGAAAAAATGTTTTGATCAAATTCCTTTTTTTAAATAATTAGATTCTATTATGTACTAGATAGAATGGAATGAAATGAAAAAGCCATGTGATTTTACAGCATCTATTTGGCAAAACACTAAAAACAATTATGAATACTTGTTTTATGAGTTTTGTCTTATAAAATAAAATGTAGAAAGGAAAACTCTAAATTGAGGCAAAAAGACAGTACCTATAAAAATATTTCAGCTGATACACTCATACATTTCATAAAAATTAGAATTGAGAATATCCTCCACTTAGTAGAATTTTCTCTGCACTTAATAGGTAACTAAGTACCTCTAAATATTTACTCAATATGTTATATAACCTACAGAGAAAAGCAAATATGTGTCCTTTCAAACATATTCATATAAAATGTAACTGAAGGTTGAAGGCAATTTTTGAAAAATTAAAGTACAGTCTTCAGAAAACGATTAATGAATCAGTATTAAAGAGAGGTATGGTATGTGTTATTTTTAAGTATTTAGACAATCAATATAAATACTTTTTATATTTTGCTTTAATCTAAAGGACATAGCCCTATTATTTCTTACATATCATTTTATTTTTGAAAATAATTTATGCCTAACAACTATTTTATACATCAACAACATAAGTAATATATATAGCCAATGAGTTGTTCAATGAATAAATATTTCAAAAATATAATCCTAATTAATTTTAATGTCCTCTTTTATTCTCAGACATATTTTGGCTTGTTATCTTATTCTGCTCAGGCTACTATAACAAAATATCATAGACTGGGTGTTTTAAACAATAGACATTTATTTTCTTAGTCTTAGAGCTTAGAGGCCTGCCAGTGTGGTCAGGTTCTGGGATCTGGTGAGCGCTGTCTGCCTGGCTAGCAGACTGTGTGTCCTGGTATGGCGAGAGAGACCAAGCTCTCCTGTGTCTCTTCTTATAAGGTGGAGGCCCCATTCTCATGACCGCATCTAAATATAATGACCTCCAAAAGGCCTCATCTCCAAATACCATTGCATTGTGGGTATTTGGAGATGAGATGTGGGTAAATAGATTTGGGGGGCACGCAAATTTAGGCCACAGCCCTCGGACAATATATTTTGGGGCACCATATTTATGAATATTATTATCACAGACTCAGAAACATCTGGCCCATTGCCATTAGATTCCAGATACATAGTCTTTGCTTGTCTCCATCTAGATCCACAGCAACCAAATAAAAGAAAACAGGTTTCCCTTTAAACTGTTTTCTAAGAAGAAGTCATTCTTTATGCTCTTCTCCCTGTCTGTGAAAGATCTCTACTCTCTTAGCCACTTGTGTGCTCCTCTCGGGGATACAGTCCCTCATTTCCATCTTGCTCGGGGACATGGGATTCTGTGAGCCTGCCTTCAAGCATTTTGCCTAGACAGCTCATCCTACCATTGCTACTCTACTGGTAAGATGCCATGATGAATGCTGGGTTTCTCTGTGAGGTTTGCAACCGCCTTGGGAAGCTAGCCAATGGTTCTCTGTGGTCTGGGATACCCTCAAAATAATTTGAATTTTTTATTGTTCTTTCCCACACCTGGCACTTGCCCGAGGAGATGGACACTGGACTCCTGTTCAGGGATTCATCACCATGTAAAGTGACTAGTCACATCCTCTCTTGTTTCTCCCTCCCAGAAAGTTAACTTGATTTGATTTTTTTTTTTTTGCTAAAGAACTAGCTCTTAAGACACTCACATTATTTACATAAACATAGTTTAAAATTTGGCTCTCCTGTTTTAAAAATGCTTTTGGAACTCTCTATCAAATAGCATCACCCTTGCAATCAAATGCGCTGTCTGCCTGGCTAGCAGACTGTGTGTCCTGGTATGGCGAGAGAGACCAAGCTCTCCTGTGTCTCTTCTTATAAGGTGGAGGCCCCATTCTCATGACCGCATCTAAATATAATGACCTCCAAAAGGCCTCATCTCCAAATACCATTGCATTGTGGGTATTTGGAGATGAGATGTGGGTAAATAGATTTGGGGGGCACGCAAATTTAGGCCACAGCCCTCGGACAATATATTTTGGGGCACCATATTTATGAATATTA
The DNA here is from genome assembly GCF_964212035.1 of Myotis nattereri. Lineage (NCBI taxonomy): Eukaryota > Metazoa > Chordata > Mammalia > Chiroptera > Vespertilionidae > Myotis > Myotis nattereri. The sequence goes on along the minus strand of NC_138080.1, from coordinate 59,259,931 downwards.
TTATCACAGACTCCCTGGGTTTCAAGATTACTGTGGCTAACATGAGCTTAAAAACAGCAATAAAAAATTAAATGACTTCATTGTTTACCATATCTACCCTTGTCCTGAATAATGAAAGCTGGTGGCTCCATAGGGGACGGCACCAAGAATGTTGGAAGGACAAACCTTAGTCAGTACCTCTAAATGTCTTGCCAAAAATGTTGGAATTTGAAGACTGAACAAAATCCTTATAAATTATTCATCAAGTCCACCCTCATGTCCATCGTAAAGTGAGACCCAGACAGACTGAATAATTTTCATTTAAGGCTACACAGGTTCTGAACAGCAGAAACAGGACTATAATGAATTTTACCTCCATCAAATACAGAATTCTTTCTACCGATTTACACTGTTTCCTTCTAGATATACTTTAGTTTTTCTGAATTGCTCTCCAAAGGTGGCATCAAGAATTGGACATGGCCCTTCAAATGCATTCAGAATATGGCCGAATTCTGGTAGGCTGCTGACTTCTGGACACCACATTTCTCTAAGCACAGAATAAGATGCGATGTTGCATTTGTGCTGGCAACACTGTCAAGCCAAGTTTCCTCTTTTTTAAAAAAATATATTTTTATTGATTTCAGAGAGGAAGGGAAACGGAGAGATAGAAACGTCAACAATGAGAGAGAATCATTGATCGGCTGCCTCCTGCATGCCCCCTACTGGGGATTGAGTCTGCAACCCAGGCACGTGCTCTGACTGGAATCGCACCGGCAACCTTTCAGTGCATGGAGCCCCACCAGTCTGGGCTAGGATCCCAGTATTTCAACTATTCTTATGAGCCACCTTCACATCTTGGCAAAACTGTGTGAACCATATCAGAATTTTCAGGGGAAAAAGTTCTAAAACTGTTTTATAATAAGTCTAATGCTGCAGCTATATAGGAGCAAGTTTAATGGTCTTTTAAACTTTTAAAGCATGAATTTGTTTCTGCATGACACTTAATAGTTCCAATTGGTTTGGTTACCTAACCTGGAATTTTGAGAGGGATTATTATCTCTCAGTGTTACTGACTCCTTCTTCCTCTATTTTTTGGCCCATAATGCAACAAACAAGTCAGAATGTTCTCCTCTTAAGAAATGCAGGTCCCAGGCAGCAACTGAAACTTTGTTGTTTTATTATCTAACTAGGAGAGTTGGATTATTTATTCCAGATTAATCATGTACTTTTGTGTTTCTGCTCTGCGTATTAATCAAAACTCTCTTAAACAATAAGACCTTAAAATGTGTTTAATGCACACAAAGCAGATTCTTCCCTTTTCATACACTTTTAGTCTATGAGAGAAAAAAATAAATCTGTTAAGGACATTATTACAATTTTAGGGTCTGAGCTTGGTTATTTAAAAGACATATGGAAATACAAATGAGAAATAAATAGAAAATTTCATGCAAATGTAAAATAATTTATATAATTATTTCCTGCCAGGCTTCATCTTTTGAAATACGGTATTTATAAGGGTGCTTTGCTTTAAAAAACAACAATACATTGTATATAAACCAGAGAGCATGCATAGCAGCTCTGTTTAGAAAATAGCAAAGTACCATGTAAAAGGCCTCTGTTTAGTTAGCCCACCCACCAACTAGGGGGAAAGCGAACGTACAAAAGGACTGAATCCGTGAGCTGTTCCCACCGTGTCAAACCTGGGATTTCGTTCTCTAAACAGTGCTCCCCAAGTGGGGTCTTAGAGTAATTACTCAGTGCATTTATTCAGGTAAGTGCCTAATTTGAAAATTCAATCCAACATAACATTCCTTGTGCTTTGTTTTGTTTTTAAAATATGTCCCGTCCTCTCCCCCCGGCCCGTCCCCCTCCCTGCCCATGTGATGGGGTGAACTAGGTAGAGAAAGAGTAACAATAACCATCCTTTACTTAGCACTCTGTTTTCTAATTTTTACAATTTATGTGTGTTTGTTTCATGCTAACTACAACCTTCTGTGGAAGAGAGGTATGTGAGGTAACTTTGGCCCCAAACATAAACGGCTAGATGGAGTTGGCACAGGTTATTCCTGGCAGAGCCTGGGTGATGACCCAGGATTTCTGATTCTCAGGTTCCTGCTTTTTCTGTGAGATGACATCAGGTACACAATGTTTTTTTGTTTTGTTTTGTTTTGTTTTTTAAAAATATATATTTTATTGATTTTTCACAGAGAGGAAAGGAGAGGGATAGAGAGTTAGAAACATCGGTGAGAGAGAGAAACATCGACCAGCTGCCTCCTGTACACTCCCTACTGGGTATGCGCCTGCAACAAAGGTACATGCCCTTGGCCAGAATCAAACCTGGGACCCTTGAGTCCGTAGGCCAATGCTCTATCCACTGAGCCAAACCGGTTAGGGCTGTTTTGTTTTTTAAATATATATTTTATTGATTTCAGAGATGAAGGGAGAGGGAGAGAGATAGAAAATCAATAATGAGAATCATTGATAGGCTGCCTTTTGCACGCTTCCTACTGGGGATCACACCCACAACCCTGGCATGTGCCCTGACTGGGAATCGAACCAGTGACCTCCTGGCTCATAGATCAGTGCTCAACCACTGAGCAACACCAGCCAGGCGGTACACAATGTTTTTATTTGTTACCGTTGCTGTGAAATTGGATGCATCAAATAACATTATCATGAAAAGTTGACCCATTGCCTTGTGGAAATTGGGGTGCTGATAAGACATCTAAACTTGATCTTGAGTCCCTTAGATATCAATCATGTGGGTGTCCTCAAACTGAATTTATGTAAAACTCATTGTCTGGTAATGTGCTTCCTGTGTCTCACCCGTGTGAACTGGGCATGCCCAGTTAGCCCTGACCCCACAGAGAGCCCCACATGGAGGGCACCAAGCAGCCTGTGTGAGAAGGGCCAGACCAGCGGACCAGTTACTGTGAGTTCACTGGAGCTCTGCTAACTCCCTGCCCACCACTAGGACGAATTGTGTCCTATCTACTCTGTCTCACCTGTATGGTATCCCACTCAGTTGATCTTAAATCTCAGCCCTTAGATGCTTCTTTTTTCTCTTCAAAGTCCCTACCTTCAGTGACAGTCCTGGACCAGCTCTCCCCACCCACCTTCATCCGTTTGTGCCTTACTTTGCATGAAAAAGCCAGAAGCTGGGTAGCCATTTTTATCCTTATGGTCAAAGCTAACAAAATTTTTGCCTTGAATGTTTTTCTTAAATTCTTTTTTAAAATTTCTTTTTCTTTTTTTTATTGTTTAAAGTATTGCAAATAGTACTTTTTTTTCCCCATTGACCTCCTCCTGGCCTCCCCTACGCCCCCAGTATCTTGTGTCCATTGGTTATGCTTATATACATGCATACAAGTCCTTCGGTTGGTCTCTTACCACCTTCCCAACCCTCCCCTGCCTTCCCACTGTAGTTTCATAATCTGTTTGATGCTTCTTTGCCTATGTATCTATTTTTTTCCATCAGTTTATAATGTTCTTTATATTCCATGCCCTGAATTCTTATCCTTTTCTGGGTAAAGCTTCCACACACACTTCTCCCTGGCTAGTATTAGTCACCACTTACTGTTATACATTATTATACTAAAACTAGAGACCCGGTGCATGAAATTCATGCACAGGGCAGGGGGCCCTAAGCCCGGCCTGCACCCTCTCACAATCCAGGACCCCTGTGGTATACCTGTGGGGTCAGGCCATAACCAGCAGTTGGACATCCCTCTTGCAATCCAGCCTCTCTGGCTCCTAACTGCTCACCTGCCTGCCTGCCTGATCGCCCCTAACCGTCTCTGCCTTGGCCTCCGCCATGGCAGCTTCATCCAGAAGGACATCCAGAAGGTCATTTGGCTGTCTGGTCTAATTAGCATATTGCACTTTTATTATTATAGATAAAGTGCATCTGCAACCCAAACTTCCCCTTCCAGACTCATTTATCCCACTTTCTCCTCAATGTGCCACTTGGACATTTACCAGTCAGGGTCAGCCAGAGAAACAGATCCAGTAGGAGTTGTACATTAAGAAATATATTGCAAAGAATTGGCTTATGTGATTGTGGAGACTTTCTAGGATAATCTCCCTTATTTTTAAAATATTTTTATTGATTTCAGAGAGGAAGGGAGAGGAAGAGATAGAAACATCAATGAAGAGAGAGAATCATTGATTGGCTGCCTCCTGCACGTCCCCTACTGGGGATCAAGCCTGCAACCCAGGCATGTGCCCTGACCGGGAATCGAACTATGACCTCCTGGTTCATAGGTTGACACTCACCCACTGAGCCACGCTGATCCAGTGATAATCTCCCTTATTAAAGTTAATCTGTTATGGACTTGACTCACTTCTGCAAAACACCTTCACAACAGCACTTTTAATGTTAGAATGGATAACTGGGTCTATAGCCAAGTGGATACATCAAAACCCATCACAGACATCTAATGGATGCAATGCAACATGAACATGTCCTTACTGAACACGTGCTCTCTCCCCTCAGCACTCCTCACAAACTGGCCACTTGCAATGGCAACTCCATCCTTTTAGTTGTTTAGGCTAAAACATGAATTGGAGCTCTTTTCCTCTCACATCCCATGTATCTTTATTTTCTTTTTTTTTTTTTAGTGTAAAAATATTTTCATATAATTAAAACATAGTCCAATTCTTAATTAAAATCAATTTCCCAATTAATTCTTTTAAAAAATTCAATTACAGCTGACATACAATATTATATTATTTTTAGGTGTGCAGCATAGTGGTAAGATATTTATATAACTTACAAAGTGATCCCCCCATAAGTCTAGTATGCTCCTGACACCATACATAGTTATTACAAAATTATTGACTATATTCTCTATGCTGTGCTTTACATCCCCATGATAACAGTCTTTCTAGAGCTGGGGTCTTCAAACTTTTTAAACAAGGGGCCAGTTCACTGTCCCTCAGACCGTTGGAGGGCCGGACTATAGTTTAAAAAAAAACTATGAACAAATTCCTATGCACACTGCACATATCTTATTTTGAAGTAAAAAAACAAAATGGGAACAAATACACTATTTGTATTTGCATGTGGCCCGCGGGCTGTAGTTTGAGGACCCCTGCTCTAGAGAGACACAAGAGTCAGCGTCAGAGGAAAGGCATTGTGATGAGGAAGCAGGGGTTGAAGATAAAGGAAGGGGCTGCAAGCCAAGGAATACAGGCGGCTTTTAGAAGCTGAAAAAGGCAAAAAACAGATTTCCCTTCAGCCTCCAGATGGAACCAGCTTTGCCAACACCTTGACTTTAGCCCAGTGAAACTAATTTCAGACTTTGGTTTCCAGAATTAGAAGATAGTAAGTTTATGTTGTTTGAAGCCGCTAAGTGTGTGGTGCTTCGTTATAGCAGCAATAAAACGTCACGCACTTATATCCAATCTGAGATGACATCTTGTTGACTTTACCTTCAACATGTCCAGGACAAAACCACTTCTCACCACCTCCCCTGCTACCACCATCTGTGTTCTGGATGATTTCATCAGTCTGCTGTCTTCGTCCACTATTTTCTACCTCCTGTCCCTGCCCACTGTGGCAGTTTCGTGAGAATCAGAAAAAGGTGCTCTTCCTTCAGGAAGACATAGCTCATGCCAAGGCACATACAGAACACAACCCTGCAACTGTACATAGCAGCCCCGCCTACAGTCCTTTCCAACAGCCGTCTGAGTGACCCCATTGAAAGGTAAGTCAGATCATGTCACTGCTCTGCTCAAAACCCTCACAAATCTCTCCATCTTACTAAGTCCTTCCAAGGGGACTGTGAACCCTATGTTAGGCCTCACCTACTATTCTCCCTCTTACTCACTGTTCCAGCAAAACCAGCCTTTTGCTTTTCCTCAAATGTCACAGACACATTTCCCCCTTAGGTTCTTTGCTCTTGCTGTCCCCTTAGGTTGCTAAGAATTGTGTGGAATATCGAAATGGTTGGCTCTCTCACCTTCTTCAAGTATTTGGTCAAATGTCCCTTTCTTAATAATGCCCACCCTAACTATCTTATTAAAATTTGTAAACCACACTATCCCTACACTTTCTAATTCCTTTATCCTGGCTTTTTCTCTCTCTCTAGGACTTACTACCTTCTAACATTCTCATATTATTAGTTAATTATGATATTTATTATGAGTTCTAAGAGGGCAGGGTTTTTTGTCTGATTTTTTTTCACTCTTGTATCCTTAAATAATACCTGGTACTTAATAGGTACACAATGAATATTTGAATAGAAGAATAAAAGAATCCTTTCTATTTCAATTGGGGCTTTTCCAGAAGTGGTACAAACCAGGTATGAGTACTTTATTTGGAAGGTGATCACAGTAAACACTATTAGGGCTATGGAGAAATAAGGCAGAGAAGGGAAGGCAGCTGATGAAGGGTATGTTTTAGCTCATGCCCACTGGGGGACCCGGGAAATCAGTGGAAGACATATACCTCTGTAGGGGAGGAAAGACTTTTCCTCTGCCCTCTTTATGTTCTGTGGCTGGGCCTGAGAATTAAAGTGACAAAAGATAGATTGACAGGAAAAAAGCATATACATTTTATTTGAGGTTAATATTTTTACATGGCATGAGAGCCTTCATAGAAAATAAAATGAAGTGGATAGCACTTATATACCATTAAAACAAAAAATGATAAATTGTGGATATGTGACAAGAAAAAGGTAAAAGGGATTGGAACTAAAGGAGGTAAATTGTAGGAAAGTAACTAGGAAATACATGGAGAAGCAAATGGAAGACAAGGTTTGCTTGCAGAAATTCATCTTGGCATCAACTTCCTGTCTCCAGTGATAAGAATGTTCTCTTCCTGGTACAGTGAGGGAATTCCTCTCACAAAAAAACCTTATGTCCTGCTTTTAGGTAGACAGGGAAGGTCAGAGCTGATCTTTCTGTCTTCAGCTCAAAATAATCAATATGTCAAAGTGACATATTTTGGAGTGGCATGTTCACCTCAAAGTTATTCCACCCAGGAAGCTAAGGGGCTGGGTTCTTTAGCCACCAAGTTCCAGGAGGGGCATTGATTCTCTGACACTCCCCGTCTGCCACATGCATGGGGCAGAGCTGACTCCATCCTTCAAAGTCTCTAGTCGAAGAGGTCATTGCCAACCGAAAAAGTCAAGCCTATTCTCATGAGAACAGGAAGGCCTGAAGGTACATGAATGGAGCTTCAATAGCATCTTCTCTGCTTTTCCACCAGGAGTGAGGAGACAAACCCCTACCTGCCAAATAAATAAAGTCATGGATATGCCAACTTGATTATCTTATAACAGCGTCTTCAATTCTTGTTGTAGGATCCCTCTTATCTATCATCCTGGTTGAAGCATGGAGATGGGAGAGGCTGGCAGAGGAGATAAGGACACCTGGTGGCTGTCCTTTGGGGCTCAAGAAGGGAAAGTCTTTCTCTGCAGGACCTGAAAGAGAAGCCTGAGCCAGGATCCAGTAGAATAGATGAGTGCTACTTGCTGGGGACACACCGAATTGATGTCTGATTGTTTACAGCCAGCATCCTGATTGGTTGGTGCCCCTGCCAGACATGCTATTCAATATTTTGAATATTAACCCTTAGAAGGGGCCTACTCATTAAGCCAGGGCTGGAATCTCAAAAGATTGTCAGTGCAGTGAAGAAGCTCCAGAGCAGACACGGGGATCCGGGAAGCAATAGAGGCATCAAGAGGAAGGAGTAATGGGTTGAGGGGATGAGTGGGTGGGTGGTCTGGGTAAATGCCTAAGATGAGAATTGTTCTTTTTGGGTGCTTTCATGTCTTTCTGCAGCCTGATGTGTTGATAGATCAGGCAGTTGCAAGGGTCTTGGAAAGGGTCCATAAGTAAGATATCTTACAGACAGGACTGCCTTATCATGAAGTCTTTCTAATACTTCAATCTACTGAGAGTCAAGTACATCCAGAATCTACAAAGACAAAACTTCCCTAGTGACTATCATGATGCAGATTCCATCTAGAACAGGTCAGCAAAACGTTGTGGATACTGTCCTTTTGTCTGACCCACCAAAAGCATCTCTTTGCCATGTAAGGCAAAGGTCAGAGGACACCCACCCTGAATTCTAACAGAATGTCTGTAAGCCTGATGTCATCTTTGCTCTAAGTCCGCATTTCTCTGAGGTGCCTGGCTGAAAGCATGGACTAATTTGGATGACCGTTAATGATGACAGTTAATGCTGAGGTAACAGGATATAGAGAAAAGAAGTGAGAAAGAAGCAACTGAGTAATGAAAAACAGATCACTGGCGTCCCACAAGAGACCTCTGCTGGCATGGTAGGAGTCAGAGTCAGGAAGCCCGAGGCGGAGATAATGAAGTTCAGGATAAGGGGCTGTCACAAGGCAGCTAAGTCAAAACAGCTTCCAATGGTAGAAAACATCACTTTGAGTTCTCATCAAAGTAGGGAAACCGCTGTCTCAGGATTAGTGCTCCTAAGGTAGCCTGACCAGTGTCGCCTCCCGACCATGACCATGTCTAAAACTGAAAGGTGACTTCAGCAGCTGTTCTCACAAAAGGGTTTCAACGCTATGAGGTTATAATGCAGAAAAGCTAAAGCTGAAACACTGGACATATATTCTCTTTAGAATAAAAGGAAATGAGTACAAGCCTGGCAATAAATGTGGCAGCTTACTGGAAAGGCAGGGTTAAAGAATGGGGAAATGCATGTTAGGGCTTAAATTAAAAGCAGGTGCCAGGCCTGTATCAGGGAGTCCTAGAATGTCAGACCTGGAGGAGACCCAGGGGAAACTCATCCAGTTCTCATATTTGATGTACCAGGAAACCCAGGTCACAGAAATGAAGCAACTTGCTCAGGGCCACACACAGTTAATGTCAGATTTGTCTCCTAATTAAAACTTCAGTTTCTTTTCAGAAAATGTAATTTCTCCTTTTCAGAAATTTTGATGCCTGTGGCATGAAATTAATAAAAGAAACATTTTTCTTCTTTTTATAAGATCTATTATAAATTTGAATTCTAAGTAATCACACCTATCTGATCATTTTTCTCTACTACCATATCTTCTTAAACCTTATGTTTGGCCTTATTTTAATCAGGTCTGTCACACTTTCCCAGTATCATAGGTGGTTCAAAACCTTGACTTTTTTTTCTCATTTATTCAATTACTTCCTTCCCTCCCTACAGCTAAAACACCAGTGTATGCTTTCATTGTCTGACTCTACCTTACTATATCAGTGGTCTTTTACACACACACACATATATATATTGCTTCCCATTTCTTTTTCCTATTAGCAAACTTAAACATTGAGGAAATCATCAGGCCATTTTCTGTTTGCAAAAATCTTTAATATATTTTCATACTCAGCAGAGGAAGTGTAATCTCTTCAGTTAACAATCTCTACCATCTAATCATATCTTCCCTTATCCAATTAATAGCTGTCATTACTAACTGATATGAGCCTCAAGCACCTTCTATCTCCTTACTGTTTCAGAAGTAAACTACACAGACACTTTCCACACACAAACATACGCACACTGCACATACCCTCTGCCAACAGAATTGCTTTTCTACTTTTTTTTGCTCTAGCCGAATCCCATCTGTTTCAAAGCCCAGCAAAAACACCAAATGAGAAAGCATCACTGGACATTCTGGTTTGTCTGTGTTTTCCATTTCTCTGAATCCGTGAGTATATATTGCCTAGTGACTATTACTTTGCTAGTTTCTTAACTGTTCTCCATGAAGGTCTTACAAAACACTGTCCAACACCTCTGTAGCTTATAGTGTAATTGAAACATTTTTTGTGTGTTCTTTTCATAATGCTCAATAAAAGTCTGCCAAAAGAAGAATGAATGAATGATGCAGCACAATGCCTGCAAAAGGTGCCCTGTATTTGAATGCTTTAAATCTATTAATATAGAGTCAATATGCTAAACAATGTGTCTTGTTGGTGCAGTGATAAGAAATAACCTCCTCTAAGACTGTACCCGCAGAAATGCACACAGAAGTCCCCCATCTAGATTCTCGGTTGCCATTTGTCTTGGGAACTCTTTTCCCACAGGCAGCAAAAGAGGGGCTGAGATAATCTCTAAAAACCATGCACCTGAGCCGATGATCATTCATTCATTTGTTCAATTAGTCATTCAATCAACACATATTATTTGAGTATGTTCCTTGTGCCAGGCATTTTCTGGAATTCCTTTCCCTTATTATCTCTCTTTCCAGGAGAGAGCCACTTCCTCCCCGGGCAATGGTTCATGTGGTGACCATTTTCCACTTGTACAACTTATAAGGTGGAAATAGACTCTATTTCCCTTCCCTGGTTCTGGCTTGGCTTTGTCCGTTAGCACCCTGGCTCCCTGAAGAATTAAAGTCAGACTGTGTGAGTCCACTGGACCCACTTGACTTCAGTTCTTAGGGGCTTCCCTGGCACTGTGTTAACGTGAAGCCCGGATGGCCCTGTTCTTGCCACAGGAAGTGTCTGACTATTTTTTAGCTCCTCATGGATAGACTCACTCAGTTTCTCTCTGATCTGAGTCATCAAGTTCCATCAGCACATTTGGTGAGGTTATTTTCCCCTTCACATTCTGTCCTGATTTCCTTTCTAATTTTATCAGAAAATCTTTACCCTTAAGGTTAGGTCTAATGGGCACCTAATCTTGGCTTTAGAGTGCCTAACAGTAATAATAATAATAATAATAATAATAATAATAATAATAACAAGAGTGAGCACCAAAGCCCCACTGAAGCAAGTCTTGTCCCAGAAAGGTGTCTTCAGCACAGAAGTTCTCCCACCGTAGACACAGCTGATTCTCACTGCTAATTGGCCTGGAGGTCAATTCCTCCCAGTGTTACCTACAACAGTCAAGGCTTAACTACATAAGTCTGTGCACAAAGCCCACAAAGGGGTGCACCAAGACTGTCCACCTCAGGTAATTGGGGAGGCTGAGCCACTGGGCCCTATAGGACACCTAGCACACAAAGCCACTCTACCAACACAGGGAAGCATAAAAAATGTGGAGACAAAGAAACAGGTCACAAATGATAGAAATGGAGGAAAGCAAATGACTGGATATAGAGTTCAAAACCATGGTTATAAGGTTTTTCAAGAATTTTCTAGAAACTGCCGATAAATTTAGTGAGACCCTGGAGGATATGAAAAAAGATCAACTAGAAATTAAGCATACACTGACTGAAATAAAGAATAATATACAGAGATCCAACAGCAGACAAGAGGATCCCAAGAATCAAGTCAAAGATTTGAAATACGAAGAAGCAAAAAAAATACCCAACCAGAAAAGCAAAAAGAAAAAAGAATCCAAAAATATGAAGATAGTGTAAGGAGCCTCTGGGACAACTTCAAGCATACCAACATCTGAGTTAAGAGTCTCATGCTCTACCGACTGAGCTAGCCGGGTGCGGTCCAACATCTGAATTATAGGGGTGCCAAAAGATGAGAGAGAGCAAGATATTGAAAACCTACTTGAAGAAATAATGACAGAAAACTTCCCCTACCTGGTGAAAGAAATAAACTTACAAGTCCAGGATGCACAGAGAACCCCAAACAAAAGGAATCCAAAGAGGACCACACCAAGATACATCATAATTAAAATGCCAAGAGCAAAAGACAAAGAGAAAATCTTAAAAGCAGCAAGAGAAAAACAGTCAGTTACCTACAAGGGAGTACCCATACGACTGTCAGTTGATTTCTCAACAGAAACTATGTAGGCCAGAATGGAGTGGCAAGAAATATTCAAGGTGATGAATACCAAGAACCTACAACCAAGATTACTTTATCCAGAAAAGTTATCATTCAGAATTGAAGGTCAGATAAAGAGCTTCACAGATAAGAAAAAGCTAAAGGAGTTCATCACCACCAAACCAGCCTTATATGAAATGCTGAAAGGTATTCTTTAAGAAGGGGAAGAAGAAAAAGGTAAAGATAAAAATTATGAACAGCAAATACATATCTATCAACAAGTGAATCTAAAAATCAAGTGAATAAAAAATCTGATGGACAAAAATAATAATAATAATAATAACAAGAACTAGTATTAATTTAGCAACTACTATATGTTAGACATTATTAGCACATTATTATTTCATTTAATCCTTGCAACAACTCCTGAAGTAGACATTACTAATCCCTCCATTTTACAAATGAGGAAATTTATGCCTATAGAGTAACAGTGTCTGTTTATTATATCAGGTCTGTTTGTGTGTTTTTTTAAATGCCCTCTGGTAGCATCTAACAACTCAAACCACCAAATGCCAAATTTAATGATCCTTTCTCAGCCACCCTACTATTAAAAAGTCTTCTTCATAAATGCAATTTCACATTAAAAACATTTTTTTTTCCTGAGAAAGTCTCATTATCTTTCCTTTAAGTTTAATAGCCTTAAGCTCACCCACACACTGCAAAAAGCCTACTTCCACCACGATCAGGAATATTTTTAACTTTGAAATTTAATGAGCTAAGTAGAATATAAAAATCATTTCTCTAACATTAAAATTTCATTAAATGTCCAGCTTAAATCAGTGTTACTGAAATTATTTTCTCAGGTTGTTGTTTTATGAGCATGTCAATTACCTATAAATCCTATAAAAATGAATGAACCATCAGGTATAGAGCACTCTAAACTCTATAGACATGCCCCCACCCCCCGCCCCCCAACACACACACATGGAGTCACCCACATGGAGTCTTTAGGAACTCATAAGTGGGCAACTGTAATAGTGGAAGAAGCTTTGAGTGAAAAGAAAAAAGAGGTTACACATTTAAAATTAAACTGGAAACCAGATTCTCATCTCTCTGGTTTTGCCACCTTTACTTGGGGCTTTCTACCTTTCCTAATTGTGAAACTAGCATAGTAAGGAAGAGCCTATAGGTAACTCCCACATGAAAGTTGTCCTTCTGAAAGCCAATCAGGAGCCGGAGGAGAGGTTCAAGTGCAAAAACGTTGCCAGCAAGTTGTCTGAGCTTGTCCTTAACTTAGATTTTGTTCTAAAGGATGGAGGAGCTCAAACATGGGTTTTCCCTGAATGTCCTGCTAGGAGACAATGCATCTGGCATCCTTAGATGGATACATGAATGAATGACTGGACACCAACAATGAAGGGTGCTTTTGCCTGGAGTAGCTTCATACCTAAATCACTGAGAAATTGAACATAGAGATAGGTTGGGGGTCCTGGGCCTGTTGTTCCATCTTTCAGGGCAGATATTGCAGGCTCTGGAGAAATTATACTGGTAGATCTGACTGATGAATGCTGATATTTAGAATTCCCCCTCTCCCCCGTCATTGAAAAGAGGTGATGATGTTGTTATGATTTTCCCTGATGCTGAGGGAATGCACATTCAATTTGCTGTAATATTATTCCTTTGGTAAACTCCCTTTTAGATGATAGTTCAAAAATGAATTAAAAGTACATGCTCTCATTAACAAATTCTGAACATTTCATAACTGGTGCCACTGTCCACCTCCAGCGCTTTTATTTAGAGTTGCTTAACAAGGATATGTTCTTTCTCTTGCCTTTTTCACACTTACGCTGAAAGCTTAACCAACTCCATTCAGAACTAAAGAAAAGGAACAATGTGGTTTTGTACTTCATAACAGCAAGTGCTCTATTTATAAGGAATAGCTTTCTCCGACTCTCAGAAACATCCATCTCCAGCCCCATCTCTCCTTGTGCTCGTTTTCGTAAGGTTCATCCCTACGTCTTCATGGCCCATCACAAGGAAGAGAACGGAGAGCTTTGGTCCTAGTTTTAAAAGAAAAAAAAAGTGTCCTTGTTTCTAGTGAAAGAAGTAGGAACTCAGCAGTGGAAAATAATGTGTTCAGGCACATTGCCCAGCCCCTTTCTCCATGCTTTTCATAAAAGGAACCAAGTCAAGGAAAAAAGGGAAGTTCTAGTCCGAGATCCTCCAAAGTCTGGGTTACAAAGAGTCACAAAGGTAGTGATTTAATGCTGGTTTTCCACTCCCATAGAGCACAACCCCCCAACTCCCGTCACTGTGTCAGTGCCAAGCTAACCCGTAGCTTTAAAAGGCTCAACTAAATTTTTGTAATTTTATGCCAGTTGAGTGAATTATTCAATTTCTTAGTTTATCACTCATAGCCAGTCCTGAAATGGTCTCAGGCCTCACTGAGGCAATTAGAAAGACCATCCTCCCCTAAGGCCCTTCATTTCATACAGACTCAGGGAGAAGGGTTGAATTGCCTTGTAGTCAGCCATTGAAATCCAATGCTCTGTTTCATTTGCTTAGGTAAGTGTATAGGCTGTACAAAGCTCACATACATATACCTGGTAGCTCTTAATCATGGGAAGCATTGATTCTGAATCATAGTTGCTAATTCCTTAATTATAGAAAATTAATGCATTGTCATTTAACAAGTAAAATTTGGTAGAATAGAAACCTTGAGGATGAGACATTCTTAAGAATAGATGTAATGAAATAATAAGGAAAATGTTGGAACCCAGTACTTTGAGTTATTTGCTTTAAAAGATACCTTTTTCAATGTGTACTTATATGAGGATAGAATGATATAACACAGGAAGTTTATATAAATTTTATTTAAGAATAAAAAACTGCATATATGTAAGCCATCCATCTGATTTCAAAAATATGTATCAAATTAACCACATATAACTTCAAACATAGCATTTTTTCATTTTAAAATATATTTTTATTATTGATAGATTTGCAGATATCTCCCATTTCCCCCCCCCTTCCCCGCCTCTTCCCAATCTCTACCCCCTACTCCCACCCCTGCTTCCAAGATATTTACTACCCTATTGCCCATGTCCATGGGCTACAGAAATAGCATTTTAAAAACTTCTGAAGTTCAGATTCCTTTCGTATAGTTTTCAAAATATCCCACTGTGGAACACAATTGTCATTAATAACATTTACCCTAAAGAAACCAAGAAATGTTAAAAGGACTTCTTTAAGAAGAAGAAAGAAAAGACAAAAAATATGAATAATGACATGGTAATATACCTATCTATCAACAATTACTTTAAATAAATTAAATGCTCCAATTAAAATACATAGAGTGGCTCAATGAATGAGAAAATAAGACCCTTAGACCCTTCCCTAAGCTGTCTACAAGAGACTCACTTCAGATCAAAAGACATATAAAGACTGAAAGTAAAGGGATGGAAAGAGATAGTTCATGAAAATGGAAATGGAAAAAAAAAGCTGGGGTAACAATATTATACCAGACAAAACAGGCTTAAAAACAAAGGCTATAACCAGAGATAAGAAAGGACCCAGCAATTCCCCTTCTTGTATTTACTCGACAAAACCCAAAACACTCACTCAAGAAGACATGTGCATTCCTATGTCCACTGCGGCATTATTTACAATAGCCAAGATATGGGAGCCACCTAAGTGTCCGCCAATAGGTGAATGGATAAAAAAGAGGTGCATGTACAAAATGGAACTGACTCAGCCATAAAAATGAATGAAATCTTGCCATCTGTCACCACATGGGTGGACCTAGAAAGGACTGTGCTGTCTGAAATAAGTTAGACAGAGAAAGACAAATGCTATGTGATTTCACTTACATGTGGAATCTAGAAAACAAAATTAATGAGAAAACAAAACAGAAACAAACTCATAGAGAACATTTTGATGGTTGTCACATGGGAGCTGGGTAGTGGGGGGGATGAGTAAAAAACAGTGACAAATAGGTAACTACAGAATAGTCCCGGAGATGTAAAGTACAGCATAGGGAAGCCTATATAATAAAAGGCTAATATGCAAATAGACCGAAAGGCGGAACAACCGAACAACCGGTCGCTATGATATGCGCTGACCATCAGGGCACATGCACAGAACATGGCAGGCGTCGGCCATGGTGGGATGGTGGAGCAGGTGAGCAGGGGCACAAGACCAAGGCGGGGTGCCAGTCACTCTCATCGGAGTAAGCCCCTGGTGGTTACTGAAAATTCTTTGCTCCTGTGCTTTGCTGCCGGCGCCAGAGCCACCACTCGCACCTGCTGCTGGTGCTTGGCACTGGCCCTGATTGCTCGGCGCAGTCAGCAGGTGCGAGCAGAGGCTGCAGGCCCTGTTCGCCCCTCAGGGATTCTCCACCTCCCCCTGTTCCCAAGGGGCGATTGTGGCAGCAGCTGCCACTCGCACCCGCTGCTGGCACCGGCCCCAATCGCTCTGCGCTGTCAGTGGGTGTGAGCTGGGCCAGTGCCGTCAGCTCATGGAAGCTGCGGGGGTAGGAGCGGGGCTTCTGGCAGACAGGGGACCGGGGGCCGCGGCAGGAGGGGTTGGGCGGGGGTGCAGAGGATGGGCTGAGACCCACCCCTGTGCCTACCGCAGCCTCGCAGCACACAGTTCCTTTCAAGGTGCACGAATTCATACACTGGGCCCCTAATATAGTCAATAATACTGTATTGTAATAATTATGTATGTGTCAGATGGGTTGTAGATTTATTGGGGATGATCACTTTGTAAGATATACAAATGTCTAATCACTTTGCTCTACACCTGAAACTAATATAATATGCCAACTATCATTGAAAATAAAATATTACTAAAAAAAGAAAAAAAAGAAAAAGAAACCATTGATGTCATAACTTAAGTGTGATCTGCCCAAGACAAGGCCAGCCCGAGACAAGGCCAGCCAGCAGGGAAGCATATATTACGCTGGTTCAGAGTACAATGGTGGAGGCAGCTAGGCGTGGCTTGGTCATATTCGGCCGCTTACTAATGTTGAAGGACCCTGAGCAAAGTGACTTATTGAAGCCCAGATATTTTTCACCTATAAAGAAACTAACATGGTATTGATCTCTTAGGTTATCGTGAGGATTAGAGTATTTAGCAGAGTGGCTAGCACACAATTAGCACTCAACACATCTTCACTCATTTTATTAGCGATACCATGCTTCTCAGTCTCCCAAAGCGTGATTCAGATTAGCGAAGGAGAAAGTGGCTCTTAAGAGAAAACAGAAAGAAACTGAAAATCTCCTTTGAGAAACTCCCACAGCGTAGTGATGGTTTTAAATAAAAACTGTGGCTTTGTGTGGTTCTACACAGGACGTCATGGTAAAAAAAAAAAAAAAAAAAAAAGAAAATGTGGAAGAAGAAAATCTTCGTCCATGACCAGAAAAAGGTCTCTTGGGAGAACTTAACCAGGTAACAAAGAAAAGCTGCAGAGTGAAGAGATGCAGAGTGGGAAAGTCATGTCTGGGAGAGACCCACACACGCAACAGTGACAAACACTGGCTATTAGAGAGAGAAGGAGTCCAAGAAGTAACAAACCTTCCGGTCAAGACTGATGATAATATTACACCAGAAAGCTTGGAAGACAATAAATGACCACATAACTGCAAGTCACAGCTAGGCCTGAATGCAGTAACACAGAAAGTACACTATAAACCCAAAGAATGTCAGTGTCTATAAGCAAATGCCAAAACGACTTGGCCTATACCTACCTGTCTGATTGTTAACACCTTCCATCTGGATTGTGATACTTGCTCTGAATCAAGTATCTACTATGTCATGCTCTCTTCGACCTTGGCAAGGAATAAAAACACAATTACTAGTGCTGTAACTTTAAAGCAAGTTTCTTATGTTGGTGCCAGCTGGTACAGTTTGTTTTGCTTAGGAAAGAAAAAAATTCTTCCTTTGTAGAAAGAATAAAAATTTTAAAAGATATTAGGTTACAATTTCTTAAGGTACAAAAAAGCAGCTCCATTTTAATACATTCGCCCTCTACCCTTAAGTTCTGGGCTTAGGCAGCGAGGTGGGTACAGCATATTCCGTTCTCAACCTCCCTAGCATTTGAGTCCAATTAACAGGTGGATAAGACATTTATTTTTCTTAATAGAGTTATATGTCTGGAATTTATTTAGTGGTTTTGGGGGAGACTAGAAAACAGGATTGCAAATAGGGTGGGAAAATAAGCCAGAAAAACCAAGATCATTTCCAGTTGAATTATGACCTCAAGTGGATTCCGGAGAATGGAATTTCCATAATTCACAATTGGTTATTTCTGGAGCCTTTGGGGCTGAGGGCAATATCCTCTGTTGAATCCCTTGCCTATTTCCTGGCCTGTTGGCCTTTACTCTCCATTCTCCATTTCACTAATTAATTGTTTTATATACTAACAACTTCCTAAAAGGAATCGAGGTGGCTTGGTACAAATGCCAGAGAAATGGACTCATTAAAGGAACACGAAGGAACGGGGCTATGCTACTGAAAGAAGAAATAGTTGTACTATGATCCTAGTCTAAGCGGAATTAGGACAACCAGGCAGAAATGTAAGCATTCACATCCCCAGCCATCACTGAAGACGTGTTTCCCGGTGTGGTGGGGATCAGTAGGAGTCAAAAATGGCAACAAGCTCTGGGAGAGCAATTGCTAAGAGAAAATAGACTCGGTCCATAGGAAGTCTGCCCAAGCTGAGAGGCAGCAGTGACAACCCATAGCTGTCACTCCAAACAAAAGGAGGAAAAGAAATCTGCGAAAACAGAAAGGATTCACATAAGAGAGAAGTTAACACACCTGGAAATGTATGTTCCCTATGAAAAAGCCCTCCCTCCCTCAAGAGGTTTCTGGATGCAATATTAATTCCAGGCTGGGGCAGGAAATAACCAAATGTCACCCGAATGATCTGGAAGTTAAAGTAGCCTCCTCGCATATAATTTACTTTCAAGGAAACAATTTTCTCTCAGATTCTGCCCAGAAAATTCACTTCAAAAATTGGGAGAGGGAGAAAAAAAATATATGTATATGCAGAGCAGCTTAACTGCCTGGGCCCTACAGAGTCAGGGCCAATTACAGGTAGAAGGGGCAAGAATTGAGTGTTTTCTGTCGGTTTGCTGCCAGTAAATGGTGGGGGAGCAGTTGTACAGAGGCTCTGGTGCCCTGCTGGTCCGCATGGAGCCGCTTCCCCTTGACTTTGCTGGGCCCCGCCCCTCCCAAGCACATCTGGCAGGCACTGTCTGGCACTGGGCTCCTTGGAGCAGCCCAGCAGGCTGTCTGCAGCCTCCACGGAGGGACAAGGCGGCTTTTCTTAACTGTCCGCTCCCTTGGCTTCCGAGCCCTTACACTGTGTCTGCAACATCATTCTCTGCGAAGTGGAAGACGTGCAGACAGGATGACATGTCCCAACACAGGTCTGGTGTCCCAGGCCTGCTCCGATGGCATGTTATTTCCGCACAATGAGAACACATGGGCCTTTGTGCAACGTGCATCTGGAAAACTTCCCGGATCATGCATCTGCCCTCTGATTTACACCTTGCAGAATGAGGCTGACCCGCAGGAAAGCCCGAATCTCTAAGCAGTGGGTGGGCTGCCCTCCCTTCCCCCCACCCCTGCCTCCTTCTTATTCTCAGAAACAATCGTGGGTGTTCCCACCTCCCCAAAACTCCCTCCTCTGAAAATGAAGGGGGAAAAGCTGCTTCCTGGCTGAATAAAGCTGAAACACCTGTGTTCCAGAAACACACAGATGTAGACAGGCACACACTGCTGCAGACCCATCTGCCCAGCCGCCCGGCGGCTTGGGGTGGCGAGCAATTAGGGTGGGAAACCCACACCATAGGCAAAGCTTCCGTTGCTCCTCATTATCCCCTTTCCCTTGCAATTCTCCTTCTCCCATTTCTCCCTTTCTCACTAGCACTCGTTAGCTTTTCAAAGGCACAGAAGGCCGTTATATTTCAGGTGGTATCTTCCCTTATCCTGCCCTTTTGATCTGGCTGGAAGGACAAATGGAAAGAAAAACAATACAACACTCATAAAAAGTCCTTTCTGTGACGGTGGTGGCTCTTTAGCTCACATGGAATGTGTGCTGAGCTTCCTTCATTCTGAAAGTATTTATTGGACACTAACATGCTTGGTATTGTGCTAAGTGCCGGAGCTATGGCAGCTGGCAAAGCGGCCTCATCAGAGCTCCTGGATGAATGCAGTAAAAATACCGGCCCTGTGTGCTGGGAAAACAGCGTCGCATTTCATACTGCGTCGCTTTCACATTTACAACCTGGTTTCTTCTTCTCTGGGAGAGGGCAACATCCTTCGAGAACATACACTTAGTCTACATTGCTTAGTACAGCATCTAACACGGTGCAGGCAGCTAGTAACAGTTCTGTGAGAATACCATGCAAAGAGTTGGCATCCCAAATTCGCAGGCCTCTAAACTCTGAGGGTTATGCAAATGAATTTTCTATACAGCCCTCAAACCTGGGCTGGGGTGTGGGGAATGGGTAGGTGTGGGGAAGAGACGGCGGTTGTCAGTCAGGGCCTCAAAGAAATCTGTTTTGGGACACTAATGTTTTCTTTTTAAAAACATTTTTTATTTGGAGATAATATTTGATGACAGAAGCGATACAGCGGTAGCACAGAGAGTTCCTGTAGACCCTACACAAAGCTTCCCCTAACATGGACATCTTACATAACCGTGACACGTATCCAAGCTGAGAAGTTGACATTGGAATACTGTTCGCTAGATGACACTGAATTCAGATGCCGCCAGTTTTCCCTCGAACCTCGGTCTGTACCAGGTTCGGATCCAGGCTCAAACTTTGTATTTCGGCCTGTTTAGTTTTAAATGAGGTATTTATCTGCGCTCAGTAGGTGTCCTGTTGTTATGATTTCAGCATCTCCGGGAGGAAGTTCGGCTCCTCCGGTTCTGCAAAAAACGCTGAAAAGGAGACAGGCACCCAGACCAAGTGGAAAGGCCGGGGAAGCGTCCAGGATTTTCTGATTTTTTAATCTACCAGCAGGGAAAACAGAAGGGCTGAGGAAAGTGGTTTCCTGGCCCTGCCTATCTCCTCGGCCCGGCCCGGGGAAGAGGAAAGGTCAAGTACTCGCTTTTGATAACCCTGCTAATCTCGAGGGGCCCAGCAGCCAATTAGTCTGCCGCAGCCCCGCATTCCTCCTCCATTTCAGAGACGGGGCGCATGAAGCCCCGCGTCCGCACCGCCCGGCTCGGCCTCGCCACGGCCTGTCAGACGTGGAGCGGGACGGAGGCTTGATTCCGGGGAATCCAGCTCAGCCCCGAGTCTTGGTGGCTAACCCTCATCCTTATGACAGGCAAGGGCTTCGATTTGCAGGGATCCCAGACAAATGCGTTCGCCAGGAAAAGTGTGGGGGCAGAGGCTGAAAATGGAGCCCCCGCGTACATCTGGGCAGGGGAGGCGGGTCCGTGTTCCTGGAGCGAGGAACTCCGGCTGGCACGCAGCGGAGTCGAGTAATTTTCAGTTGGTTTCAACTGCAATTGCCAGGCAGCCAAGCCGTGTGGGACTTTCATTCGTGGGGTAGTCGAAAGCCAGGGCCTGGGATGGGCCCAGGTGTGCTGCGGACCTTGAAGTGCAAAATGCCCCGGGGGCACTTTCTGAAGAGGCGCCCTGCCTTCTGGACCCCGGACCCCGAGCTGCAGACCTCAGGGGAGTTCGCGGCGTAATTGTGCACATTCTCAGAGTCCAAACTTCAGCAGCAGGTATTACACGGACTGCAAAGATCATCCATCTTAGTCAGAATTACAAACAGGTCCCCTTGCTCCCTCCTCCCTGCTCCTTCCACTCGCTTCCCTCCCGGTGAAAGAAGCCACGGGAAGCGAAATGTGTTCATTCCTTTCTACCAGCAATGCTGTCAGGGAGGGGACCCTCATGCATCAAAGAGGCCTCTCCTGCAGGGCCCTGTGTGGCAAAGAGCTTTACCCCAGTCTCTCTCTCTCTCTCTCTCTCTCTCTCTCTCTCTCTCTCTCTCTCTCTCTCTCTCTCCCAACATTAGACATTCTTTTATAGTTTCAAATTAACACTAAAGAACAATGACATAGTGATTCATGGCGGCGATAAACAAAAAAGTAGAGACGCCTCCACAATAAAACTCTATAAAATGCCCACACTGGCACGTTTTAAATGACTCTTTAGTAACAGAGGGGAGAGAAAAAAAAAGCCTATGAGGTAAATCCTTCACCGGGGAACTCACCAGGGAGACTGGTAAAAATAAATTGCACAGCTCTAATTTTCCTAGCAGCTTCCATGCTATTCTTTGAAACTGAGTGCGAACCCCTTGGCCTAATCCCAAGAGCCGATCTATAGTAAATAGTGCACACTTAATGCCTAAGTTCCTTTTTAGCACCATTCAGACAGTGACTTCAGCCGCAGAGCTTAGTCATAGCAGACATTTTTGTGGTGAAAGCATTAAACCCACATGCAGCTCTCTTTCTGTGGCCACTGGGGGTCATGCTCCCTTCCCATTAGCTGAATAAATCATAAAGTCGGCTCAGACCACCCAAGGAGCAGGACCAGAGAGCCACAGGCGATGCCTGCAGCCGCGTTTTCTTTTCAGAATCTACAGGGGAGGGGGAAAAAAAGGGGGGCAGAAAAAGAAAAACAAGAGGAAATACTGCACAACAGGCTGGCTGTAGGAAATGGTTTGATTTTTTAAAAATGGGATCTCTTTGAGAGCAGCCTGGAGACTTGTTTATTTGTTTGTTTATTTGTTAAAACCAGGAAGCCCGGTTTAAGAAGAGAAGTAGAAAAATAAAGTCACATGCATGCCTTTTGTCATACGCTGGAGTTTGCTGACCAAAAAAAAAAAAAAAAAAGAATTTCTTTTCCCTTTTTTTCCCCTCCCTCTGTGGGTGTTAAATTAAGGAAGGCCACCCTGTGTGGCCGGGCTCTTCAGGTGGTTCCGATAAGACATAATGCAGACACAACCCAGGGGTGGGTGGGGGGTGGCGTGGGAGGGGGGATTGCGCATCCAGCTGCAGGACATGGCCAATCGGGATTTAACCAGGAAGCAAACGTGTCGTCTAAACGTTCCCTGTGTCAAATGATTCACTCCACCGGGAGAGAGATGGCCAGGGAGGAAGGTCTGTGAAGTCACGTTCCCATCAATCAGTAAAAAGATAAGAAACAGGAATTTTAAACACCACTATTAGCCGGCCACTGCAATCCCATCAGCAAAGCGAAGCTCATTATGCTAAGCAGTCTTTCTGCCGGAGGGAGGAGGGGGACGGTTGGCCAGGAGGAGGAACTGGGAGTTTTAACTTCATTTTTAAAAGTGTGCTGACCTTAAAACAACTCCGCCTCAGTCTAATAGGCAACGGAAATTGGGACTGTTTCTCTCCCCTCCTCCACCCCCTAAATCCGTGACTCCTATCCCCACGGAAAGTTTGGCAAGAAGGGAGGTATATTTCAGGTGGATTCAAATGATTTCTCAAAGACTCCTGGACAGGTAGTGCTGGATCCTGAGGGAATTTGAAGCTAAATGAGGTTCGTTCACTTGTGTCTCCATGAACAGTTTCCTTGATGTCTGACATGTTTGTGATTTTGAGACTTGTTTGTAAGTTTTCATTTGTTATTTAGGAGAGCGCGAGGTTCTTAAAGTAATAAGACTATATTTAATCTTTGCTGAAAGTCAGGATAACACAGGCAATTTCTCCACGACTGTCCACACAAAATTCTGCCTAAAATCTCTCCCAAACCCTCATCTTCAGCAACCTTCTCCCAGCTCAAGAAAGGATAGCCAATTGGCCCACACTGCAACCCATTACATGGTGATTTTGTGACTCATGCCCACCACACAGGAGGGCAAGATCACTTATACCATTTATGACTTAATAAGTGAGCCGCAGGGTCATAGTGAAGCAATTCCAACTGTCAACAGTCCATGTCCTAGAAATCATAGCAAGAAGGCAAGTGAAACCACCTACTGATAACCTAAAACTCATTAATAATATGGTCATTAAAATCTTCGTTTGCTAGGTGATGTCTGGCTTTACATAATAACAAGCTCCTTCCATGGTGCACCAAAAGCACTATAAACAAAACCCTTTGCTCACAAACTTTCACTCATCCTTGTGGAATGACTTCCACTTCTCTTTCCACATCATTGAGAAATAAAATATTCCTGAACAGATGCTCTGAAGACCCCTTCCTGGATCAGAGGGCCTAGGAGAATTAGGCTAACTATTATTAGCTTGGTGTCTAGCTGCTTTTCTGTGACCCACCCAATTCCTCCTGGAAAGAGGTCCATGTCCCTCTAATCACCATGGACGCAACATAGACAAAGTGGCCTGTGTGGGCATCTGTGGGGTCTCTGCATTGCTGCAGAAGGTAAACAACAAAAAACATAGAAGAAGATAAACTCTACTGAAAACCAATGAATTTTAAGACGAAAATCAGAAACTCCTTTCATTTATCAATAGTTATCAGTTACTTGGAAGATTGGTTTTTATGTTATACTAGAGGCCTGGCGTATGAAATTCGTGCAGCGGGGGTGGGGGGTAGGGGGTTGGGGGGGGGGTGGGGGGGTCTTCAGCCCGGCCTGTGTTCTTTCGCAATCTGGGACCCCTCAGGGGATGTCAGGTCTAAACAGGCAGTCAGATATCCCTCTCGCAATCCAGGATGCTGCATGCACCCAGTGACCATACTTTTCATACAGATGAAAGGCATCTTGCAGTTTGTATGGGCAGCTACATTTTTTTGCCTTGATTATAAAAAGTACAGAATATGAAGCAGTAGTACCGTTTTCCCCATCTTATGGGTGGAAAACCTGAAGCAGAGAGAAGTTAAGTAATTGGCTTTGTCACACAGTTATAAGTGTCAGAATCAGGGCTGACCACAAAATGTGCAAGTCAGAGTCCATGCACGTCATCACTGCATCATCCTGGTTTTTCAGTGTTAGAGTAGCTTTGCCAGGTTTTAATTTTTAAATCTAAGAGACTGTTCCCAATATATAGGGTAGGGTTTATAGGCCTGGTCATTGATCAGGGCCATCTGTGGGGTGACAGGCAGGCAGGGTGATTGGGGGCCCCCCCTAGCACCTGCCTTGGCTGGTGGCCTGGCACTGCCACTGTCAGTCACCTCCCTCTGCAGGATGACTGGCGGGAAGGGCGATTGGGGGCCCCCGCTGGCACCTGCGTTGGCTGGCGGCCTGGCTCTGCCCACTGGCCGGCTCCACCCCCTGTCACCACCACCGGTCACCTCCCTCTTGGGGGGCAGACGCTCAATGCAGGAGCTGCCCCTGACCAAGGGAAGTTCCTGCATTGAGCGTCTGCCCCCTGGTGGTCAGTGCACATCATAGCGACCGGTTGTTCAGCCATTTGGTCGATTTGCATATTAGTCTTTTATTATATAGGATAATTTGCAACTTTCTCTCATTTAGTAACCTCAGCCAGAACTGGTTTTCTTTTGTGTGGCTAAAACTGTGTGTGTGAGTACCGAGGGCCAGGTGTATGAACTATATCATTTGGATTGGAAATTTTTACCCCTAAAAGTTGTGTGATCAAAAATTGAGAAACTGAAGCATTGAGACATGGCAATGAAGACAGTGGCATTGAAATGGGTTGCTTTACAATTTCTGTGTGTCCATTGTGAGTGGGCCCCCAAGAGTGGCAGATGTATCTTTCTTCCCCTTTCTTCTTCTCAGCACTAGAGACCTATTGTTTCTGAGTATCCCCCCTTCTTCCAAACAAGTTTCTGATTCACCCCAGCCTCTATGTAAGCACTCAATTTTTGAATACAGAAACTTTGGGCGTAAGTAGCCAATTCCCATGGGCAGCATCCAGCATCATCATCATCTCTCTATTTCCACATTCTTCCCAGATGCTCCTCATCCCAGCCTCCGTCTGTAACAAAACACCAGGGGACCCCTGAGTGTAGGCATGTCTCTGAAGTGGCCTAAGACTATCATTACTATCTAAACATACCTTCACTGCTGGACCTGGGGAGTCCTTTTATCCTTTTTAGTAGTTCTTGTCTTATTAGTATATATAAAACCTCAAAAACATATATGAATGTGGAAGAAACGGTCACCTGTGTTCTGTTTCAGAAAGGCCTGTGGAGGAAGGAAAAGAGAAAGGTGATATCTGTGGACAAGGTAGCAGATGGAACACATGGTCCCCACCCTCAAGGGGCATTTGGTCCGTTAGGCAAGATGGATATACAAACAGATTATGCCATGACAGTGTGAAATGGGATACAAAGGAATATATACACCACTTAGAAACAAAATAGAGGTGGTGGGCAGGCTAAAGGTTCAAAAGAGCGAAAGGATAAAGGAAGGAGCAAGTTGATCAAAAGTAAAAGTGGAGAAATATGCGCTAAGAAAATGACCCTCAACCCATGAATAGAGGCAAGGAGGTAATTGTGGAAGCCAAGCTACGGATTATGTTTAAGCAGGGCTGGCATGACATTGAGTTCTTGCTCAGTATTCCTGCTTATATCGGAAACAAAGCTATCTGTGGGCTGGGGTGGGGAATAGAAGATTACAAGGATAGACAGGGTTGGTCTGTCCACTGAGAAGAAGGAGAGAGCTGACCAACAAGGAGTGAAGCCATAGATAAATGTCACAAAAATTCTATATGCGTCCGGAAGGCAAGAGATTGCAGAATTGCCCAACCATCTTGGCTATGCAATTCCCCCCAACAGCGCTTATCTACCAAGGAAAAGGATTAGAGGAGCAGACTTTAATTTGATCCAGGTTTTGGAATTAAAAGTGTCAGAGAGTATGTTAGATGACTGACTAGGAGGTCCAGGTAGGGCAAATGCTCCTTCCTGCTGTTCGGATAAAATTAAAAATCCTTAAACCCTGACCCACCAACTCTTATGACTTGTGCCCTGCTACAGCTCGATCAGCCTTCATTCTTCGGCACAGCTCCCGTGCCCCAGACTCATTGGGACATTTTTAGTTCCTTTGCTCATACCTTGAATGTGCAAATATCTCACGCCTCAGAGTTTTTGAACATGATGATCTTTCTGTGGGAATACCCTCACACACTGCCTGGCTAAGCTTCTCCTCATTCAGTTTCTATTTAAATGTAGAAACTGTCTCAGAGACAAGCTTCTCAGAGAAACTTTCTTAGTTCCCTACCTTGGTAGGCGGCCCCTGCACCTGCACTCTATTCCCTAATGCTCATCACGCTTGAAATTACTCACCCCCTACGGCTCTTCCCCTACATATTGCAAGGTCATTGAGCGTGTTTCTCCTATTTACGACTACATCCTGTGTCTTTCACGGTGCTCTGCTCACAGCAGATGCTCAGTGAACATTTGTTGAGAGAATGACTACATGAGTTGATAATCCTAAAAGACACTCTCAAGGCCACGAGGCAGGAAATCAGAGAGAGAGCGTGGACAGATGGGGTTACACTGGAGATCAGATTGCAGAGTTGGAGAGGTTTTTCACAGTAACATTGCTCAAGGTGAGCCCAGAGGAGAAGATTGCTCAAGGTGAGTGGTAGTCTTTGGAGCTGAGAATGAAGAAACTGGAAGGTTGGTGTGTTAGATATTTTTGTTGTTGTTGTTCAAGTGACTACTGAAAGCACTCAAGATCTTGGTGCAACTGTGAACTGTGGTTGGAAAGCAGCATAAAACTCTGGGGTCCAAAACATTTAGTTAATAATGGAGAATGATGGAAAAATCAGTAGATGACATACCCAAGGAGAACTGGGAAGTAGAGCTATATGGCTTGCAATTCAAGGGAGAGGGAGATGAGTGACCATCATTAAGATTCCCACCGAGCCCAGCTGGTGTGGCTCAGTAGTTGAGCATCGACCTATGAACAAGGAGGTCACGGTTTGATTCCTGGTCAGGGCACAATACCAGGTTGCAGGCTCGATCTCCAGTAGTGGGTATGCAGAATGCAGCTAATCAATGATTCTCTCATAATTGATGTTTCTATCTCTCTCTCCTTCTCCCTTCCTCTCTGAAATCAATAAAAATATATTAAAAAAAAAAGATTTCCAGCCTATTGGAGCAGGGTCAGCTAGACTAGGGGGAGTAGCATAGTGTCATTAGGATGACTACATATTTGTTGAAAGTACGGTGCATATTATTTAGAAAAATTTTAAACAAGGTCTTAATCAAAGTGGCCTTTTCTGTTTAACAAATGGTTAATCAAATCTTAAATTAGATAGAAAACAGTATTTTGAAAGCATTGTCATTTATTTTTTTCTCCTTAGCATTTATACCGTTCATCAAAATATATATTTTACATATTAGCATCTGTCTCCCAGTAGCAGTGACCTGGATGAAAGGGAAATGTTGATCTGTTCTGTTCATTGCTGTGTCCTTAGTGCCTAACCAGGGCCTGGTGCATAGTGGACACTCAATAAGCATTCCTTGATAAGTGACGTTCACTTAATGAAGGGTTTGTTTTCTTTCATTAATTGTCAGACTAGTTCAACTAGAGTTGGTGAATAAGATGTATCTCAATTTTTAAATCATTTCTAAAGTTACTTTAGAAACATTACTGTGTCTATGAAATATCCGGCATTTGTTGTTTTCAGTTAAAAAATATATATATAATGTCCTAAAAAATGTGCACACACACTTTGAATAATTATAAAGGCAGTGTTTATTAAAATTTCATTTTCAATGAAATGGGCTATCATGTGTTAAAATGTGTATATGTTTTTGGGGGAACACTATATATATATATATATATATATATATATATATATATATACACACATATGTGTGTGTGTGTGTGTGTGTGTGTGTGTGTATGAAAAACCTTTCTGAGAAGTGATCATTAGATTCCAAGCTCTATAATATATGCATGTAATATACAGACACATCTCTGTAATATATCTTGGTTATAAATTGTAAGCATAATGAGCAGCTTCTACCCTTCTCATCAACACAGATTTAATATGCCCATATGAACTTGAAAGCTAACTGTTCATGAATCATTGCTCTAAGGTGTTGATTTCTTCAATGGCACTTCCAGTAATTTCCTTAGAATTCAAGCCCAGTTTTTTAAAAAAATCACAGGTTGTGTTGCTAAATACTAAGTTCCTTATTTTCCTGTGAGTTATTTTAGAGAAAAAAAAATCATATATTTATGAACTAAGTAATGCATAGTATCAAAACCAATTACTAGCATAAGCAATGCTTTAAAGCCTAATTTCTTTCTACTAACAATTAAAATATTGCCTAGGAAATTCTACTTCTGTGGCACTACCTTGGAGCACAGGCCATTCCGCTCTGCTTTCAACATGGAGCAGAGTGGAGGTGGTCCTTGGAAGGCAAAGAAGCTCTTGCCACTGCTCTCATGCTTTTTTCTGTGACAGAGCAGCTACGTCCAGGAGAAGGGGGAATGCCACTGTACCAAGGGGACTCACTGTACAAAGGCTCACTGATCGGGGACCCTTATGAAAGAACTCGGCATTCCAAGTCTTGAATGGGGCACCTCGGGTGGCTAGACTCAGCAAATGAAAATACAGAATGACCAGCAAAATGATAATTTCAGTTAAACAATTTATAATTTGTTGTGGAAGTATGTCCCAAATATTGCACAGCATATACTCAACTAAAAAATACATTTTTGTTTTTTTTAACCTGAAATTCAAATTTAGTTGGGTGTCCTTTATTGAACCTGGCAGTCCTAAGCGCTTCCGAGCCATCCTGCTGCAGCTTGGAGCACGGAGGCCCCCCATGAGCCATGTGGGTGCCCTGAGTGGATCTCTTTGCCTGCGTTGTTAGGGGTGAAAGGGAATGAATGGACCCTAAAAGAGTGAGTGGGCAGCGGAGTACAGTCACTTTCATTGCTAGGCCTTTGCTTTTGATGCATCAATTAAACGAAGGTAAAAATGAGGCTTTGACAGTGCAAATAGAAAACGCTTTCACAGATGTAATAGGTAATGATGCAAAGGACCATTAAGGGGTTAGCAGGCAGATTTGGCGGCAGCCAGCGGCCTCATCCTCTGCCCACTCACTTCTCGTGCCTATGTATTAAGGGAAGTGGGGCAAGATTGGAGAGACTCAACTTGTAAGCATATCTCTGACAGTTTACTTTTAATACCGTTGTTTGTATTGTGGGAATGAATAGAAAAAGCAGTCATCAGTGGCAGTTTTCATACTCCTAAATGCCCCCAGATAGCCAAGCTATGCAGGAAGTTTCACTTTGTAAGCTCACCAACTCCAAGTTTCATTTGTAAACCTGGGCAAGAACCCCCAAATAATAGGACATTGAACAATCGAACAATTGGTGACTGATGGGGGTCCAACTATTTTGCACAGCAATTCCTATAAACTACTGGCTCTGAGAATGCTTTCTTTGTGGATTCGTGGCAAAATTTGAGCACAGAAAATCCAGATAGATATCGCTGATTGTTTATGTTTTATTATCAAACTAGAGGCCCAGTGCACGGATTCATGCACTGGTTGGCATCGCCCTCTCGCAACCTGGGATCCCTCAGGGAATGTCAGACTGCTGGTTTCAGCCCGATACCCGCAGGCCAGGCTGAAACCGGCAGTCCAACATCCCCTGAGGGATGTAGCAGTGCACTAAGTGGCAGGCAGCCAGGGAGGAGCCTGAGCCAGGCTCGGAGCTTGGCGCTCCTAACCGCTTGCCACTGCTTGCTGGCTTCTGGCTGAGTGGCGCTTCCGCTGTGGGAGCACACTGACCACCAGGGGGGAGCTCCTGTGTTGAGCGTCTGCCGCCTGGTCATCAGTGTGCATCATAGTGATCGGTCATTCGGTCTTAATTGTTGCTTAGGCTTTTATATATAGAGATGATTTTCTTCAGTAATGCTGAGAATGGGAAATATAGGTCCTATTTCCAGCCTTGCCACTCACTATATCACTGGACAAGTCATTTAATCTCAGGGTTTCACCTTCTTCTTTAAAATGCAAATAATAACATCCATGCTCCACCCCCACAGGGTAAGGGAAGCTGTGATAATGGAGTCCAGTGCTTTGAGAAACATTCACTCCCGCTAGTTCATGTTAACTAACAGCACAAGTGGTTTAGAGTACTAAAGTGGAGCCTGAATCAACTCCTGTAGTCAGTTCAAGTGTTGGAGCAGCATAAAAGTGGGTGAAAATACCACCTTGGAAAAGCTTTGGTTCTGAGAGTAATATTTACTAGACCATGCACAACTCTGTCTCAGGTGTCCACTCAAGCACAAAAGAAGATAAGGCATGGCTCCTGCCCACATAAAGGTTCCAATCCATTCGGAAGAGAAAAAACAAGACATGCTCACTGCTAAATAAAAAATGCAAGATAGTGTACGACTTAAGTGCCCAATGAATAGTAATGGCAGTAGGTTTCCATTAGAGATCACAGCAGAACACAATGAATATGGGGCCATGATTTCAGAGTTAGTCTTCAAGATGGTTGGAGGGGGCCTTAAAGAATTGAAGAGATGGCCAAAACCGGTTTGGCTCAGTGGATAGAGCCTCGGCCTGCGGACTGAAAGGTCCCAGGTTCGATCCCAGTCAAGGGCATGTACCTGGGTTGCGGGCACATCTCTAGTAGGAGATGTGCAGGAGGCAGCTGATTGATGTTTCTCTCTCATTGATGTTTCTAACTATCTCTCTCCCTTCCTCTCTGTAAAAAATCAATAAAAAAATATTTAAAAATAAAGAATTGAAGAGAAGAAGGAAGGGCATTCTAGCCAGTGGCATAAGTTAGGGAAAGTCCTTGGGTGACCTATTGAAGACAGTAAGGAGACTAGTTGGGCTGGATCAAAAATCTCTGCTAGGAATAATGCAGATAAGATTCGCACATAAAATAACAGTGCATATAAAATAAGGCTGTGTAGGTCGATTGACTCAGGTAATGGGGGGTCTGGAGCACCAGGATTGGAAGTTTGGAAGTGATATGCCTATTCAGAAATACAAATGAACCATGTATGTCTACATGGAGATTCACACAAAATATATATTCTCTATTTTGAACAATTGCCATCTACTCAGAATATGAAAGACTTCTCCCAGTTTTTTGAAACTGTAGCCATCATTAACAAAATCTATCACAGCTAGTGGCTCCTTCATTTACCTTTATAAGGTTCCTGGCTTCTGCAGCAATCCTTTTCCTGATTCTGTGCTCCCTATTATTGGTTTTTATGTGCTGCTCCAATTTGAAGTTCTGCTGCAGAATATTTTAGTGTCTTCCACTTCCAAGCTGTGGTTTACTGGACAGACAATGGCCACATGATCTGTGCTGTCATCCCTTCTTCACATATGTCTCACCCAGGGAGCAATCTCCATTTCAATGCTGTCAGGTTGGCTGCATTACAGACTTTTGTTAATTCACTCCTGCTAGTTAATGTTACCTAATGGCATAAGTGATTTTGATGAATTACTAAAGAGCCCGAATCAATTCCTGTAGCAGGTCCAAGTCTTGGAACAGCAAAAAAGATTGGCACGCATACCGCCTTGGAAAAAGTTTTGGTTTTTGAAAGTGATGCTTGATAGAATGGTGTCTCACTCTGTTCACCAGTCTCCTGAAAGGCATCCTGGCCTTATGGATTTAATTTTATGCATCTTGGTCAATCAGCAGACTGTTAGATACAGTGCTGCCAAAGAAAGAAAATTCAGTGATGATTTTTAGCCATGTTGCCAACGAAAATCTTACATTGACTATGTCTAACTTCCTTTGTTGGGTCTTTGAACATGGCTGTGGAATATGGATTTAATAAAAACTGACCTATTACACAATTCTCAGTTTTAGTCCATTGGTAATGAGGAATGGCTGGCTGTGATGATGTCAATTGTGACACAAGTGGACAAATCTTCATTAAGTAGCTTGGTGATCTTCATGAGCACAAGTTGAAGAGCCAAACTTTTTAAATAGTTGCCAAGGTCCATGAGAACAGAAGCTTGACGAACATTGAAACCAGTACTGGCCTGGTTCTCCACTTCTCTGCACTACTGTGTCAACCAACATTATGTCTATATTGCATTAAGGTCAAATTGGCCTGTGATTTTAGAAGTTGTGCTGCAGGTTTCAGATAAGAATGCTACCTAGAAATCAAGAAGATGTCATGAGAAATCACGTGTCATTGTCTCATTCTCATGCATCACAGAAAGGCTTCTGTAGACATCTCAGAAAGTCTTCCACAAATGACTTCATGGGTGAAAAGCTTTGAGAGCCGAGCACATAGCACATGTTATAGGAGCATCTGCTACCATAATAGTTATCATTTAATATAAAGTGTTTCAGTACATTTGTATGTCTTAGGGTTCAGGAACTCTATTATATTTTGTCTTGGAAGACTACTTCCTTATAATATACCAGAGGCCCAGTGCATAAAATTTGTGCACTTAGGGGGTTCCCTCAGCCCAGCCTGTGCCCTTTCGCAGTCCGGGAGCCCTTGGGGGATGTCAGGAGAGGCATCCACCTGCTGTGGAGGTGGGAGAGGCCACCGCGGCTGTGCTTGCCATTTGTGAGCCCAACTTCTGGCTGAGTGGCGCTCCCCCTGTGGGAGCGCACTGACCACCAGGGGGCAGCTCCTGCAATGAGCATCTGCCCCCTGGTGGTCAGTGTGCTTCATAGCGCCGCTTGTTCTTTGTCCAAAATGAGTGTCTCCATTTTGATTATTGATTATGAACATACCTGCTCTTTGATACTAAACATAGATAGGAGGGTTGACCAAAGTCTTACACTCTCTGCTCTTTGCATGCTAGCACATTTGCTTCCTGACTTCATGTCACTTTGCAGGTCTTTACAATATGTATTTTGCTTTGATGGTAAGACACTTTAAGATTCTGAAATTTGTGTTTTCCTATTACCAATGAACATTTTTTTCCTTTCACTTAGCATTACTTGATGAAACTATCTCTCAAGTTCTTGTGGAAGAAACTGTTGTCTTGCGTATTAGGTACCTGATGTCCAGTCAATCCCTTTTAAAGCAGCATAACATATTTTCATATTCCGGCTTCCCTTACATATAGGGGAAGGCAATGGCACATAAGAGGAAGTGGATGAACACAGCTTCCGGAAAAGTTTTTCAATAGCTCCAGCAGCTCTTTTATTCCTTCTCTATCCTTATTCTTATCTAGAATGTAGCTGTGATGGCTGGAGCTACAGGGAGCATATTACAAGCATGAGGTGACTATGAGAATGGCACTAATGAAGACACAACAGACACAATAAAAGGAGCCTGGAATGCTAATGATATTGTGGAGCCTCCGGATGATCTCTGTGCAGCCTATCCCTGGACTAATTTACATGAGAGAGAAATAGACCGCTGTGTTATCTTAGGCACTCGTATCTTGCATCTTGATTATTAAGGACCTATGATGATTCCTACCTGACACCATGTGCCATCGTTTTGTCTATGGGGATGCTTCCGAGTGACCTTTTTCCCTTAAAGATTTTTGTCCCTGCCTGAGGATAGAAGCACCTTAAAAAGCAGGAACTGGATTTATGTTGTTCTCTTTCTTTGGTACTTACTGGCATCATATGCAACTATGATGCTGCTAGTAAGTTATCTCTGTTGCTGTTAAACAATTTGAGGTCTTAAAGATTGGAGTTTCCTGATCAGAGACTGGTTATATGTTGGTATTTATACATGTACTAGGGGCCCGGTGCACGAAATTCGTGCACTGGGTGTGTGTGGGGGGGAGAGTGTCCCTCAGCCCAGCCTACCCCCTCTCACATACTGGGAGCCCTCAGGCGTTGACCCCCATCACCCTCCGATCGCCTGATCAGCCCCTTGCCCAGGCCTGACGCCTCCGCCAGAGGTGTCAGGCTTGGACAGGGGACCCCCATCTCCCCCCGATCACTGGCTCTGGCCCCCGCCCAGGCCTGAGGCCTCTGGCCCAGGAATCATGCCTGGGCAGGGGACCCCCATCTCCCTCTGATCGCTTGCTCCACCCCCCGCCCAAGCCTGACGCCTCTGACCCAGGCTTCAGGCCTGGGCAAGGGGACCATCATATCCCCCCAATCCCTGGCTCCGCCCCCCACCCAGGCCTGATGCCTCGGCCAGAGGAGTTGACCCTCATCACCCTCTGATCACCAATCACCGGATCGGCCCCTTGACCAGGCCTGAGGCCTCTGGCAGAGGTGTCAGGCCTGGGCAGGGGACCCCCAGCTCCCCGCGGTTGCAGGCTCCGCCCCTGCCCAGGCCTAACGCCTCTGGCCTAGGCGTCCGGCCCAGGCAGCGGGGACCTGCAGTGGCAGCGGGGGGCGCCGCGATCGTGGGCTTCGCTTTAGGCCCAGGCAAGGGACCCCTAGCTCCTGGGACTGCCAGCTTCGACCGTGCCCAGCTCCCATCACTGGCTCCACCCCTACTTCCTGCTACCACTGGCCAGGGCGGCAAAGGCGCCTGATTCTCCGATCATGGCTGGGGGGCAGGGCAAAGGCGGCCCCAGGGCCGCCTTTGCCCTGCCCCCCAGCTCTTAGCTCCCCCCTGGGTTTCAGATCACTGTCAGTGGCAGGGGGGTTCCTCCTGCTTTCCCTTTTGCCTCCCTGCATTGTGCCTACATATGCAAATTAGCCGCCATCTTGTTGGCAGTTAACTGCCAATCTTAGTTGGCAGTTAACTGCCAATCTTAGTTGGCAGTTAATTTGCATATAGTCCTGATTAGCCAATGAAAAAGGTATCGCCGTACGCCAATTACCATTTTTCTCTTTTATTAGTGTAGATATACATATACATATACATATACATATACATATATAAATGCTGTTCTCAAATCTCTAACATTGGCCTTTTCACCTCTGTGTTTCTTTAAAACATTGCTTTTAGCCAGAAAAAAAGCCTTGGAAATAGACATAAAAGGAAAATTAATTAGGAAAGAGAATATCAATTTGCCAAACTTGTTTTAAGGATTTACTTATTTTGAGTGATTAAACTCATCCATTCCCTTTGAACTTAAAGCTATATCTAAGCATGAAAGGACTAATGATTTCTCACAAGCTCTGAATATACCCTTTATTCAATTCACATGTCTAACAACAGTAGTCAGAGGGATAGATATATAAAGATTTTTGCTGAATGGACCACCATATGGAAGAGTCTTGTCTGATTGGTCAGTCAATCTATTTCTTTGGCAACTGGTTTAAGAATAGTTTTCTCAATAAAATAGAAACATACCTCACCTACTGGAAAATTTGTAAATACCAATTTAATAGTACAATTGTAGGAATGGATTCTCATATGTTATAGGTATTAACTGCCTTAGAATTTATCTAAAGCTTACCAGTAAACAAGTTGGCCTCACTAATGTTTCAGTTCTCTTTGCTTGGTTTTGAGTAAACCCAGAAATAAGTACTGTTTCCTCCTAGAACATATTTTTCTTCTCGGGCTCCCTAGTGAAGAGAGAAAACAAGGATTAAGACAAAAGCAGATTAAAATGTCACCTTGTTATTGATAAGGTCTAGGTTGGAGAATAGGTCTTTAATACTGAACCCCAGAATTAAACTGGTCAATCCAGCTAGGCACAGACACAACTCCACAACCAGAGGCTGCCCCATATGGTGACTGGTCCCTTTCTACAAGGAGTCCTGGTCATGTATACTTAGAGCATGAAAAATCAGAGCAGAGACTGTGTTTTCTGCATCTGGCTCCTAAGTAGAAAGGGGGCAGGGGGGCAGAGATCAGGTTCTGCAAGTCCAGCTCTTTTTCTTAAATTCATCAATCTGATTAGTCTTTTACCTTCACTGACAAGCAAAGAGTGGTAGCTGGGAGACAAGAAGGTAGGAATATAGGGAAAATCTCTTCTTGTGGCAGCCAGAGGAGTGGGGAATAAACAGCCCCTCCAACCTCACCTCCCACACAACACCCTTCCTTATTTCCAAACCAGCATCCTTCATGTGGCTGGTGAAAGTAGTTTCCATTTGAAGTTTCTAGTGATTTCAGGTTTCATAGTCATTGATGGGATGACAATGCTTGGTTCACAATCTTCAAAGCTTTTTAACAACTAATAACTGAAGATTAGCTTGAGACATTTCCTAAAAAGGTATGAGTCATCCCCAAAGGAACAAGGAGTGGATTCATCAGGAGGCTTGTCTAAATCAATGGGGAGGATATCCAAGTGCTCTGAGGCATCAACCACACTGGAGACTAAAATTGATGTCACCGGTGTGTCTACTGCTAGAGGAGAAGGGGCCAGACTCACATTGCTAAATCCAAGGACTTCCCTGTTCCTGCTGCCCTAGAAAGATCAGGCAAGCCAGGAGAGTGATGCTGGAGCTGGAGACCAAGCTGACCTCACTGGTTAAGAGATATGTCAATATTGGACTGAAGTTTCACTGCTGCCCAGTTGTCCAAATTCAACACACAGATGTCTGTTGTATTTCTCAAATTACTAGGTAACTAAATCCACACTTGTAATTAAACATATTGTTATAGATACATTGACTTTGCCATCCTTATGGTGTTGAACTTGGAGAAGCAAGCATCTAATGCATTTCTGTTCTTTTTTTAAAAAAAAATACCAAGCCATGTGTTTTGATCTACATAAGTTATCAAGAAGATCTTAACTTTATAGCCTTTTGAATGAAATCTACCCAACTCCGTGCTTTCAGCACTTCTGTGCACTCCATCACAGAGATTTCTTGGTATATGGTTTTTGATCTTATCTGAATTGCTGCTCCTCAACGACAACTCTCCATTTAAAATCACTTTTCTAAGAGTGATCTACATTTTGGGCATATGAGTATATTTGTAGAACTAGTAGTTGTGGTAACAAGACTAAGTTTACATGTCTGTCCACATCAGCACCATGTACTCAAGATGGATTTCAGCTGCCAAAAAGGTCACTCCAAACTGCTTGCACAAACCTGTCTTTATGCCCCTGTTTATTATGCTCCGTGTAGTAGATGTCTTAGGCACTGAAACAGCACAGCCATATATCAACAGCTCTCTGGTGGTTCCGAATGGTCTAAACAAGAGCAAGGGTGCGCTGAACCTCCCATGTAAACTTTATACAACAGATTCAGCAGAACTGTAATTATTTACAAAATGATGGCATGAGAAATCTCTGGATTTATATCTTACGTTAAAGTAACTTAGATGGTGTCCACATAATTCTTGAAGTCCTGGTAGGTTTGCAATTTAATTTGTTTTATTTTGGTTGCACTTGATACAGCTTTAAGGCAATTTTCATTGAAATTTCAAAAAGAAAACAACTAAGAGTGAACAGGTTTCTGAAACTTACGTGGCCACGTAGCCTGGTGTGGACATGGTACCATAGCAACTTGAACTTATTCTTGCGCGGGCACAAAGTATTGTGCATTGGGTGGAAAATGTTAGATCCATTGTTTTTTCATTTTTAAAAAATAATTAAAACAAAAATCATTGAGAAAAAATACAGCATTTCAGAGGAATATCTATAGACAGTAGGCCAACGAAATCAGGTGGAATTTAGAACTTTATATCTCCCCCCCTTTTTCCCAATTTGTTTCATGCTCATAGTAGTGAATCTACACACAAAGCTCCCTTTGAGGTCAAGGGGACTCCCTGTTTGTACTGACGTCATGGGGTGGAGATGAAAAAAAGAAATGAAGTTTCTGAGAACATGGAAAAAACCCAGTTTCAATGATGATTATAGTCCCAAAGTTAACGTGATACAATGACATCAATATATATATATATATATATATATATATATATATATATATATATAGAGAGAGAGAGAGAGAGAGAGAGAGAGAGTTGCTTACATACCAATTTGTAAACTACATTGCTAAGAATCTCATTAAGATTGTTTTGTCATGTATTCAATACTCAGTTTGGAGGGAGAATTTGTTCTCCCTCCAAACTGAGGCTTAGCACCACTGAGGACTTGAATTGGGGGGGGGGGGATCTACCTCTAAAACGGCATATTTACAAAATTAATGTAAGTCAATTATTTCTTCTTTTTTCTTTTATTCCTAGGAAGTTAAAATTTCTGCCAAAAAAAGATAATGTAATCTCCGGAATCCTTTGCTCACATACCAAAATTACTTCGGGTATGTTCTATGGAGGTATTTCAGTGGGTGGTTAGCCATAAGAGCATGAATAATCTGCTATGAAATGCTATCTTATTACTGTCAACATACTTTTCAAGCTTTAGCTAAATATTGCTCCTAACCCTACTGTAGGAAAGAAAAAGATTGTTATCATACCGTCTTCTTACAGCAGCAGAATTGAAAGAGGAGCAGTTAACTAGTTAAGTGTTTTACTCTTAGCAAGAGAAAGCATCAGGGTTAGAAATAAGATTAGACTCCAGTGTGAAGCCTTGTTCAGCAACCAGGCCCAGAACCAACAGAAACCTCAGTGGAAACAATGTCAGAGTTTTTAAAGCTAGACTTGAGGAAGGAAGGGGAGCTCTCATTTGTCCAAGGATCTATCAATTAAGTACCAGGCCCATGGTACATATGTATTATGTACCATGATATATAATGGTACATAAACTTTCATGTTTTTGTTTTTTTTTAACTGGAGACGCTGTCTTAAGAGATAAGTTCATGTCTTGCCCATGGATTTAGGAAGATGAAGGAAAGACTCCAGACAATTGCCGTTATTCTCCCAAATCATTAACTAGGAATAAATTGGTTCAGCTCTTTCAGGGAACACTCATTTTTTTAGACACGGAAGAAGTCATTATTTATAATGTCCCATAGCACCATGTTGAAAACATCACCTACTACTGGGAAGTGCTTTTACAAAATTAGACGTATGTTTAATCTCCTCAGGTGGCACATAAAAATTTGATCAATCAATCCTGAAAAATCGCTGAACACAATTTGTTCTTTTAAAAGTAAATTAGCTAATAAGTAATTTCTCTATCTAGCAATGAGCTTTTCTCTGGGAAAATATGAAGCCAAAGCCAAGAAATTAGGGGACAGAAATATGTAGAACTGGGAAACTTGAGGTTTGTTTTTACCAAAAATAGATGCATTTTTGAGAACTTTGGAACTCACATTATAGTTCTGTGCTTCATTTTTTAAAATACAAGTTGGGAATGATAATGGTAGAGTTTAATTGGAAAGACTAGAAAAAACGTAGTAAAATAGGTGTTTATATTCTATAGACCAATTATTCTCAGAATCTTTGAAATTGTCACATTTTATCATTCTTTTTACATAAACTATCATGTCTTGTAAAATTTTACTCGGTATAAATTTATTTTGAAGATTAGAGTGATATATAAACTTTCATGTTTATTTGTTTTTTTAAGTGGAGGCGCTGTCTTAAGAGATAAGTTCATGTCTTGTCTTGAAGTTATTAAAGATCCCCCTAAATTTAGTCTAAACAGGTGTCAGGAAACCAGGTTGGTCTTCACTACTTGGCATAAACTTTATTTTATTGCCTTTTAAAGTGAAGTTCATAAATAATGGAAAATGAAAACAGCTTTGTTTTATATGTATAAAAATAACACAAATAAAATAGGACAATCAGAATTGAACTCTTAAAAAGATGTAAACCAGTGGTGCATCTGCTAGAAGCAATCATTGCCTTTCAGGTACAAGATAGGCATTAAGTTGCTCTAGAGATTTCAAAATCTGTTGAACCAACAAAAACCTCAGTGGAAACAATGTCAGATTTTTTAAAGCTGGACTCGAGGTAGGAAAGGGAGCTCTCATTTGTCCAAGGATCTATCAATTATCCAGTCTAAGGGGGTGAACAAAGCTATGAAAAAATAAAAAAAAAATAATTGAGGACATCGTTTCTTAAAGAGCATTAACTCTAATCCTTTCTGTACTCCATCATTCTTCTCCATCTCTCCCCTGAATTCCTTCTAGCAGATTGTGGGCTGGGGTTCACTTGCATCAGAGATCATTAGGAAAGAGTGAAAAGTGGAAGAAAAAGGTTGCTGATTTTCCTGGCTTTGACTTCCCCCAAACAAATCAACTGAACTATTTATTGTAGGAGCTTCTTAGGCATGACAAACATTAGGCAAGAAATACTCTCTCAAGGCTAAGGTCGTTGTTACTGTGGTTTCCCTGAAATTTCCCCTGAGCCAAAGGGAGAACACTGGAGAAGAAATTACATGGGATTCAAAACCTGCTTCCTGGCACAGTGGGAGCAAGATCTGAAGGTTGAGGTGGGTAGAAATGTGGGACCTCTCCACAGAGGCCTGCAATGGGGCCCCTTCGCTGAGCTGAGTCATCTCCTAGCACCTTGATAGGCGCAAGAACCATCCATCACCATCAGGTGAGAACTTTGGAGCCTCCACAGGCAGCAGCTGGACTAGATTGCCCTCCTGGAATGCCTCCAGACCTTCCTTGGCTATTTGACTTTTCTTTGTGTATTCCTACCTTCAAGCTACTCAAAAGCCCACTCCAAAGGCCCAGGTATTACCTGGACCCCTGTGATACTGCAATAAACCAGGGAGGTATCACCTATGTACACAGTGAGGCTAAATAATAAAACACTGTGATACCTTCCATCATGGTTGAGACACACCTGCTACAGTCATTCATTTTTGAAGGAATTTAATTTCAGCCCTGGCTGGTTTGGCTCAGTGCATAGAGGGTTGGCCTGTGGACGGAAGGGTCCCAGGTTCGTCCAGTCAAGGGCACATGCCCGGGTTGTGGGCTCCATCCCAGTGTGGGGCATGCAGGAGGCAGCCATTCAGTAATTCTCTCTATTATTGATGTTTCTGTCTCTCTCCCTCTCCCTTCCTCTCTGAAATCAATAAAAATATATTTAAAAAAATAAAGACATTTAATTTCATTTGTGAGTTTTTGTATAATTGCATTTGATATTCAACTCACTTCAAACTAAGTAGCAGGCATGAACTCACAATGAAGAGAGATCTCAGCAAAGGCAGCGAGCTGCTGAGATTGTTCACTTGCTCCCTCTGTTCAGCTCCTTCCAGAAAAGATTACTGCTCTCAGAACCTCCCTGAAAGGCGAGACATGGTTAAGCATTCTGGTTTCACAGGTCATTGCTGCCAACTACTTGCCATAGAAATGGATAAAATCTGTCCAAACCCCAAAACAAGATTTGCTGACTGTCATTCAAATCTGAATCATCCAGAAGGGACTTAGTGTTGAAGTTCAAATCTGGAACAGGGCTAAACACATTTGAAGGGGAAAGGACCACATTTTAAGTTCTGTGATACCAGGATTCCCTGCCTGCAGGTGAATCTGAGCAGGCCCTCAGTTAGGATTTGCCTACTCATCGAGGACGATTTTAATTCACCCCAGTGAGGGTGCCAGTCTTGCAGGCTCCTCTGCACAGTCTGTTTCTGTGACCCACACGGCCCTGGTTAATCAGACCCAATGGCTTAACTTGACTGTGCTCTACCCATAAATATTTCTATTTTTCTTCTCTGTGTTATTCTGATTAATTAAAATAGTTTGATTGGAAATGAGCATGACGGAGATAGTTTTTTTGAACATCCAATGCACTCTTCTACTAATCTCAACCTCATGACCCCTGACATTATTCTTGCCAGCATCACTCCTCCCCCTACCACCGCCCCTGCTCTGTGCCCATGTTGGTCTGTTTAAAACTGGTGCTTCTCTGATGTAAACATGCTATGGTA
This sequence comes from Myotis nattereri, assembly GCF_964212035.1. NCBI lineage: Eukaryota > Metazoa > Chordata > Mammalia > Chiroptera > Vespertilionidae > Myotis > Myotis nattereri. The sequence continues at coordinate 59,217,803 of NC_138080.1, read as the reverse complement.
GGGTGGACAGTGTAGTATCAAACAGTATATAGAGTTTAAAGGTTAATATTTTTTTTAAAATTGTGAACCCAAGTGATGATAACGTTGCACTGGTGAGTTTAATATGCTACAGTCGTCAGTGTCCGCCGCGCTGTTCACTCCAGTGATGCAAACATTTCTTTGCAAGTATTTACTGAGATATTGTAAATTACTTAACTCCAGCAGTGTACTTTCTCTCCCTTAATCTTGATCTGATCCCTGAGGGGCTATTTATTACAGATATATACAACTTGTCATTAGAAGTGAAGCTAATGTAATATGACACAAGTAGCACACATTGTTTAAATGTGTTCCAGAAAGTTAGCAAATTTAGTTCGGAGAATACTTACATGCTCTTCTGCCTGAAAAGCAGCAAGAAAGGAGCGAGGGGGGTGGGGTGGGGCAGCATGTTAAACACTGCTCACTGTAGGTGGCCAATTAATACCCTGTATCCAAGCTGGAACAAATCCTTCCACTATATACATAAAGCATATAATCTCTTATCTGCTTAGGCATTATCAAATAGTTGAGCAAATCCTAGTAACTTCAAACACAGGTTTAATGGAATGCAGCGCTAAAACATGCAAAGTCAAGAATCAAGTTTTTAAGAACATAATCTGTTTTAGAAGGTTTCAAGAGAACTACTTTGCAATGCCATTATAATCTCATCCCATGAGGAAAGATGTCTGATTTGGCAAAACAACATTACATGTGTTCAAGCACAAAGCACAACTTTGCTTTCACCAAATCGGGGTCATAAGCAAGAAAACCATTTTAGTTTCTTAGAAGTTGAAAGAATATACAGCTATTGGTCCAGTTCTCAAGGTTCGGTCACCAGATAATATTAATTTGAGAGGAAATTCTAATAGATGGCCCTATGACATGAGTGGTATGATCCAGCTGGAACATGAGCCAGTATTTTTTTAAACACATTTTTATTGATTTCAGAGAGAGGAAGGGAGAGGGGGAGAGAGATAGAAACATCAATGATGAGAGAGATTCATTCATTGGCTGCCTCCTGCACACCCCTTATTGGGGATCAAGCCCGCAATCCGGGCATGTGCCCTGACTGAGAATTGAACTGTGTCCTCTTGGTTCATAGGTCAATGCTCAACCACTGAACCACACTCTCTGAGCACATGTGCCAGTATTATTTCAACATTCTGTTTCATATCACACCATATTGTTTAAAGTAATTCAATTCATTACATCACACGCATGAAAAAAAAGTCCAAAACACCATCATAGCCAATAATGCAACTCTGACAAAATTTCAGTTTCACTCATTTGTACATTTACTTTAAAATAAATCCATTTCTCCCCCAGTTATACATGGTCCTTTCCCCCTGGGCAACTGGAATATATTTTAAGTGTCCTTTCATCTCTTCCATCTTCATTTGGGATTCTGCTCAAGCATTCAGGGTGGCTTAGATGAAAGATCAGAAAATAGGTAAAGTGAGAGAAATCTCCCTTTCAGAGTGAGACAAACACAGCGTGAAGCCAGGGAGAACAGCAGAGAGACAGGGAGAAGAATGCGCAACTGCATGTAGAAAACTGATCTTCCCATGAACTTGAAAGCAAAAGCTGAGCGCTGTCCTTGACTTGTAAGTGTAACATTTTACGCCTTTTATATAAACCAAAATATATAGGGCCCAGAGAAAGTTCCTAGCTAAAAGCAGGAAGAAGAAAAAAAAAGAGAGGGAGAACCATCTTATATTTTTAAGAGACGGATTTCTCGGTAGGTTTTGCCTAGCTTAAGGAATCTAGTGCTTGTGGGTGATGCAAGATAACACTTTCTTGTAATTTTATATAGTAAGCAAAGATTTAGAATATTTACAGACCACCCTGAGTAAGAACGTCACTGGATTCTAAGAGCATGCTCATACCAGAACATTCATCTTGGCAAGGGGGGGGGGGGGCGGGGGGGGGTAGGGGCGGGGGGAGGGTAGAGAAAAAAGTGTCCACTGGCCCTCAGGCCATATATGGCTGGAGGGGAAGCTATGCCTGTGACCTCCCAGTGCCTGCAGGATTAGAGCACAAACTCATTACAGCCGACTGAAGGATTTTCTTTCTTTCATTTGTTATAATGACTAACTTTTTATCAGATCTGGCCAGCGACTAGACTCAAACACTAAGGTTCCCCACATTCTAATCTTTGACAAAAAGAGATTGTAAAGATATTTGTGTTGCTTCGAGTGACAGTCTGCTGGGGTGAGAGGCCATGATTCCCTGAAACAAAGTTTTTCAATCCTGTGCACACCAGCACACTGCATCGCCTTGGTCTCCGGGTGCTGCTAGCTTGCTCTCTGCTCGTGGGCTGACATAGAAAGGAGTCTGTGTAGCACATTTTGGACCGTCCACAGCCAGACTGGTGTAAGTTTCTTTTTCTGATTTATGAGTAGGTCTTGAAACAGTCAGAATTTCGCCTATTAAAATTGATATAGGAACGTTCCAAACTTTCAGTCAAGAAGAATTCCTTTCATTTTTATTCTATACAATGTAATTGTAATGAATTACAGTATTCCACTATTTATATTCTCCACATCCACTTTCACAGAAGTTCCCTGTCATCCTGCATTAGTTAACAGATGCTACAACGTCTGATCTTAAGGATTTCGTGGCCCCTGCGTATTTTTCCCATTACTCAGGCAGCTAGATCTGCCCCCATTAGTTATTTCCTCCATGGGAATAAAGGCACTTTGCATAAGCATTAACTCTTTGGTAGCTTCACGTGCTGAAGCGTGATGCAGCAGTAAACAAAACAAATGACACATTTGTCTGAAAGTGCGTTCATTTCTACGTACAGAGAAAGTTAATGGTCATTCAGTTCTTCAGTTAGCATTTTATGAAATAAGAATATTTTAAAAATAACTATTTACAGTAATGACTTTTTTTTTTTTTAAATCAAGCAACTGTTTTCAGCAAAAGATGCCAGACAATTTACGCAGCCTTATTTTCTATCAGGAGGGGCATATAATTAACAAGACTGTATGTTTACCTGCAGGTCTTAATCTACCTGGGGTGTAGAGGCTTCTAAACATTTAATCTTAGGGTGTCAGTTCAATTTGTTTTAAGGGAAGAAAATGACCTTGGTTTTCTTCCTCCATGGATTCCTGAAGTAGGTAATATGCCTTCAGTCTAACAACATTACTGGCCAGAAAACATGGCTTTGTGCAAAAGTCTCCTTACCATGAAGTGCTGCAACCATTGTAATTCATAGTCTGGTTTATTTTAACGGAGTGCCAGGGGGGTTTTAGATTCGGTGGTAATTTACAACTTGTAGGTATTTGTTACAGTAAATGGGTATTTATTTTAAGGATAGGCAAATATGACTTTCCACCTCAAATTCAGGAGATTGGCATTTCCAAACCAATACTGGGTTCCTTGACCATGGTTGAAAAAAGTGGGTGCTGTTTTATTTACATATTTGACCATATGGTTTGATTAAAAGGTCAATAGGCTGCACTTTTTAGTTTGTGAACATTAATCCATTAATTGATTCAAGAATATTTTTAGTTGCCCTTGCACTGGAATTCGAGAGGTTTCTAAGGATCACTTCTTGCTTCAAGGAGGTCTGGAATTCTTGCTGAAAACATGCTTCCACCACTTACACGTTCTCTTTACCAGGTGTGCCCAGGAGCAAAATTATCCGCATGGACACGAAAAAGTCAGGTCCCAGGACATCCATCCTTCAGAAGTGAGTCACTCTTACCTTCTGGCACCTGGTTTTGCAGGGTGAGGATGGCAGCAAAAACAAATGTCAGGTGCAAAACTGGACTGAACTCAGTCCTCCCCATTCCTGGCTCTCAGCCGGGAGCTCTCACATTGTAGGAACTTTCTGAGGATTTGAAAAGATATTCTTTGCATCTCAGGTGGTGGGAAAAAATCCACAATCTTCTATTGCAAAGCTTTGTGATTACACAAGATTTGTTTCCCAGAATTGTTCCCAAAGAACCAGGTAGAGCAAACAAGACAATAATCCTGAGGCTATTCAAATTTTGAAAATTTAAAGAACTCTTTGGATTGCATATTTCAGGTTAAAGTTTCTAACCTCCAAAAAACTCATGGAGAAAGTTATGGCATATTCAAAATCAGGGACTTTCAAACAATAAGTGAGGGTCTCAGTAGGAGGTGAGGCTTGAATGGAGGTGGGAGAGGGGCTAGGAGAGAAAACTCCGCCCCTTCGACTGACCACATGACTGTCCTTTTGTCTGCTGCATATATACATTGAAGGTTATCATAAGACTTCATTTGACAGAGGACCCTTCTACTTGAAGAAAGAAATGCTAAAAAACATGTATTCTAGATAACTGTGTTACCAGAGGAATTACAGAAATCCAGAATAGCTATTTTTAGCAAGAAGATTCTTTTTCTACCAAATCAAAAATTAAAAAGACTATAAGCATTTTCTTGAAATTTGAATAAACTTTCAGTATTCATTATGGGAATGTGAATCAGTTATTTCTCCACAGAAAAAGCTAAGAAATAAGCACTGTAGCAAGAATTTTATTATAAAACAACTAAGGAGAGAAGTGTGTTAACATATTCTTTCGGTTATAAATGCAGCATAATACAATTTTATTGTGGAAAGATTTGGATACACAGAAAAGTATCCAAAGTACTGTAATATCAAGTTATCAGTAAGTTCATTATTTGTTTGTCTGTGGGTATGTGGATGTAGGAACATAATTGATATCATGAATGCACTCCTTTGGCCTGGGGATTCAAGTTAATATTGTCTTGTACAGTTACTAATGCTTTAAAAAAATCTTTACTTAAGGAGGAAATAGAAAATGTAAAATTGAAGCAAATTGTCATTGGTCTAAAATTTTAAGAAGTATTAAACAGGGACCAAAGCTCTTTACAAATGCCTAAGAATTTGGACAATCCCAAGTAGCCAGGTGGTCTTTGCCTTGAAGCTAATGATTTCTTGGATGCCCTTGGCCTCTGGATATTTCATCTAGTCTATTTGAGGCATATCATCCCAGTTGGTTTACCCCCACTTTCCTAATTTCTTTTTCCATTATCTCATAAAGCAAGTAGTTATCAAATAAATAAAAGGCAATTTCTACTGTGAGAAGAAAAGCCAAATAATAAGTTAGAAAATAATTGTCTTAATGAACTGCTAAGCCTAAATTAGACTTCCTGATGTAAACTAAAATAAAATGTCCTAAACTTGTGATAAATTGATGACTATTGGACATATTATGCAAGAGTTTACCTAGTCTGTTTGTGAGCTAAAGACAAGGAGCATGATTTCCCAGTCAGAGGCTAGAGAAAATGAGTTCACATAATGCTGATTGTGGAGGTCTCCTAGGATCTTCCCCAAATATATTTTAGATTAAGTACCATAGAACTGCTAGATCTATTTAAAGTTCACAGCTACTTCAAGTATTTAAACACATTGGAATAGGAAACAATCTGTCTATCACAATACAGAACAAATTTAAGGAATTAAAAATAGCCCAGTGGTACTCATAATCTCATAGGTTAAAATATTTCTTCTCCAACCCAAGTGTCCATCAATAAACAAATGGATAAAAAAAGCTGTGGTACACATATACAATGGAATATTACTCGGCCATAAAAAAGAAGGAAATCTTACCATTTGCGATAGCATGGATGGACCTAGAGGGTATTATGCTAATTGAAATACGTCAGAGAAAAACAAGTACCATAAGATTTCACTTATATGTGGAATGTAAAGAACAAAATAAACACACAAGTAAAATAAAAACAGACTCATAGATACAGAGAAAAGGCTAATGGGTGCCACATGGCAGGGGGATTAGGAGGTTGGGTGGAAAAGATGACAGGATTAAGAAGTACAGATTAGTAGCTACAAAATAGTCACAGGGATGCAAAGTACAGCATAGGGAATATAGTTGACTAGAGGCCCAGTGCACGAAATTCATGTATGGGTGGGGTCCCCAGGGGGGTTGGGGGTGGGCCAGGACACCATCAGCCCTCTGATGGGCATTGGGATGCCCTTGCTGGCCCAGGATCTGGATCTGTCCTGCTGACGTTCATGCCGATTGTCAGGAGCCACCTGGCGGCTGCTTTTATATTCTTTCTTCCTTACTTAGCATCTAGGGAGGGGAAGTGGCCGTGGTGCCTGAGGCTGACTTCCAGGAGGCTGGCAGCACTGTTGGGATCGTACTGGTGGCTCTGGTCAGTCTGTGCCTGGCCCGTTCTCTGGAGATTGGACATGCAGAACTACTGAGGGAGTGGCTGCTGCTGGGCCAGTGGCCGCTGGGATGGGTCTGTCAGCTGAGTGGCGCTCCCACTGTGGGAGCTCAGTGACCACCAGGGGCCAGCTCCTGCACTGAGTGTCTGCCCCCTGGTGGTCAGTGTGTGTCATAGCGACCAGTTGTTCCAGTCGTTCCTGTCATTAGGTAGCTTAGGCTTTTCTGTATATAGACAATATTGTAATAACTTGTATGGTGCCAGGTGGGTATTGGAAATATCAAGGGGAATACTTTGTAAAGTATCTGATTGGCTAACCACTATGCTATATACCTGAAACCAATATAAAATAATGTTGAATGTAAACTGAAATTGAAAAATAAAATTAAAAAATATTTCTTCTCTAGCTTCTTTGAGCTAGGGCTCATTCTGTCTCTTTTTTCTGCCTCTTCTCTCTGTAGCTTTTCCCTTAACTAGATTATTCCCCACCCTGACCACGAAACCAAGTTAGCACAGTTAACTCTTAATTATCATATTAGTTTAGTTTTAGATTTCATGTCCTCCCTAACCCCCCCCCCCCCAATGCTGGGTTGTTTGCCCTCCCATTTACTCAGAAAGCAGCCTGTAACTCTATTCTCATAACAATGCATTAAAATCACCTTTTACGTGTCTCTTCCCCACAGTACTGCAATAAGTTCCGGTCATTGAATAGGTGCTCAACAATATTTATTAAATAAGTGAATAAACAAGGAAGAATAAATAAATAGAATCAAATAAATGAATAGGAAATCTCACCTAAATGGGACGTTGCCATTATAATGACAATGTGTCACTTTTGCCAATTCCTTTTGTACAATAGCCTAGGACATTAAACTCCACATGACCAGGTGAATTCCACTTGGCTAGCTGTAACCATTAAAACATCACCTGCTGTCAAACATACCTTTCACTCTCTGTGTGTTATTTAAGAGAGTGAAGGCCCTTGGCCCAGCATTTCTTTTGGAAAAATGATCATTAAGGGTTAATGACCCAATGCCTTGCTTTAGACCAAAAACTAAAACTATGTCTAATCGGTCATTAGTCTCCCCCTACATGGCCCGAAACTCCATGATTATTGCTTAATTTAAGCACAAACTACAATGCAGGCGGAACATTGCTTATCTCTCTCCTTTAAACATAATGAGCACGGGTTTCAGTGAATTTAATCAGTTGTTTACATATGAGTTGGTTCTTGGCAATAACAGAAATTGTTTCCTTGGTTTTAAAAAATGTAAACATAGTACTCTAAGAAGTCAAATCATATTGTTTATTTCTTCCATGATCAACATCATTATAGTTGATGGAATATTTTTTAAGTTACAAATTGGATAAAATTTTATTTCAATGTTGGGCCATGTTACTCTCTACTCACCTTTTCTCGCTTAGCATAAATCTCATTAGTTTCTTGAAATATATAATAGCCATTGTCTAATGACTTCACGCAGTTTGCTATTGTACGATTTCAGAAATACCTGAGATTTCTTAAATTAGTAACAGAAAATGTATCGTGGATTTTTCCAAAGTTTTGCTTTACAAACATCTACAGCAGCACAAAACTTTGTTGTACTTCTTCAGTCTACTTGATAATTTCCTGATTAGGCCATCCCATGCTTGGAGGAACCAAAGGAAAATTCTGAAGCCTGCCAGAAATTCTATTTTTTTCAATAGTTTGTTTTTTTCCTGATAAAATAAACGATTTAGACTAACAGGCCACTCATTGATCTTTGACCTTTTCAGCCACATCAAAAGCATCTTAAAAGCCAATTAGTGGAAATGAAGAGAAAAGGTCATTTTATTACAGCACTCAACGTTGGAACAATAATATTTTACATAGATTCAAATTATCACATGGCTTTCATTAGAAAAATAGGAAGAAATACTTCAATCCTAAAGCAGGTAGATATTTTGCATGCACACATGATTTCACTCTTCCTCCTACTGGATATAGTAGTTTCCTCATACAGCCAACACACAGTCTCTGGGAAGCACTCTCTTGATTATCTCTTTGATGTACAACAAGGATAACACTGATAAATGATGTCTATTGATAATCCCCAAACCTCATTTTAGTCACTGGTTTTAATTGCTTTCTCAAAACAGCCCTTTACCAGACTATTTCAGGAGTAATGGATGCAAGATTAAACACTGGCTTTTTTTCTCTTTCCCCCTTTTCTTCTCTGATAATGGTAATTTTAGGCAGGATAACAGAGAAAAGGGAGAAAATCAAGGACTTGGTTGGCTGTAGAACTCAAGATAAGCCCTCAGAAATTAAAATAATTATGTTATTAAAGTGATTATTCAATATATTTGTAATTAAATTTCTAAAAATCTGGTGTTACAAGTAACAGCCATTCATTAATTTTTCAGATTTAAACTTGAGGATTTGTAATTTATAAGGCCTTGGGCCAGATATACTTTGGAATATATAATAGTAGAAAAGGAATGGCTATTGTCTTCAGAAAATTATAGCCTACCAAAGGATGTCACAATTTGGTAAATCCCTCGATATATTGTGCTGGGGTATAATGTCTTTCCGCTAGTTTAATAAGAAGAGGTAGAAATCATTTTGATTTTGATAGCTGGCATTTTTCTGTGGTGCAGAGAACCAATTTACCTTACTTTTAAAATGAGAGTATCTGATTTTTCTCCAAGTAGGGCATTATCTTTACATATATGGCAGAAAAGTAAACAAGTATACAAAAACAAACAAATCCTGGAACAAAAACCTAAATATATCCTAAAATGAAGCATAACGCCATAATGCCATAATCTAAAAAATATGTGGAACTGGTAGAATACAGTCTCCAAGGTCACTTGTAACATACAAGTATCAGGTATTGAAAAACTGTATTAGACTTTGATTTTCTGAGCAGGAATTTCCAGTCTTTTCCTGAATGCTTTTCCTTTAAAGTACAAGCAGACCACATTCATCAAAACCAGATGCTAATGTTCCTCTGCTCAGTTTCAGTTATCAATATCAAGTTTGAAAGATACAAAACATTTTCGTAAAAAATTGACTATGCCTGTGATCAGGGCATATTCACCAGAGTTGACATGAGCCAAGGTCCATAATGCTTTTGAAACAAAACAAAAAAAAAAACAAGGTCATTCAGACTGTGTTTTTCTCTTCAATTTTGCAGCGCGCGCACACACACACACACACACACACACACACACATTTTTGTTAAGATCTGCTAAATATTAGGTCAGGAGAAAGTTAAGCTTCCTGATTTGGTCCCTTTGAAAACTGCTGACATAATGATCAGCCCTTCAAACTCTTGGTTGGCTCTGTTGGTCATAGGGTGCCCATATGATGGAGTATGCAGTCATCAGTCAACCGGTGTTGCCACTCCCACAGTCTGGAGTAGATGGGGTAAACCACAAACTACAACTTCACAGCTAGTACCAATGTGTTGGTAGAGATGGGACCATATTGTACACTTACATCTTTAAGAGAATAATGTAGTCCTTGAAGTCCTTCAATGCTGTTCCTTCGGTCATCCAAAATTCTAATGGTATACATTTTCTCCAGCTGTATTTGAGCATGCTACATAAAAATCTTTCTTTTCTTCTTTAAAAATAATACTAATGGCAATGATATTGCATACAAAATTTTATAGTTTTTAAATGCATTTGCATACTTGTTTTAGTTTAGTAAAAGAAAGTTTACTGCAGCTACAGAAATTCAAAGAGACAAATATTTAAATTTTAAAAAGTTACTAATCCACATATTGGCATAGCATTGATAAAAAAATACCAACTAGATGTAAATATTCTGATATAATATAGGAGATCACATAGCATAATTGAATATCACATCTATATTAAATGTGATCTAAACATTATTTGGAATTTTAATCATAGGAAGATAGGTAACTGCTATGCTAGGCACTAAATGTGTAATGGTAAATGAAACAATCAGGAACTCTGCCTTCATAGAGTTTACAGTACATATAGCTCACTGGCATAGTCTAACACACACATAAATAAATGAACAATCAAGAACAAATAAATAAAATGGTAATATGTGCAGTGGAGGAAATGAAGAGGGCATAGTAGGACTTATTTAATTTTGTAAGTCACTGGTGGTATGGCAGTGAATTACATGTGTCAACTTGACTGGGCCACAGGGTGCCTAGATATTTGGTCAAACATTATTCTGGGTGTGTTTGTGAGGGTGTTTATGGATGAGATTAACATTTGAATGGTAAACTTAACTAATAAAGCAGATAGCTCTCCTCAATGTGGATGGACTTTATTCAATTCTTGAAGGCTGGATAAAACAAAAAGTAAGAGGAGAATTTTCCTGCCTGACTAGCTTTGAGCTGAGACATCAGTTTTTTCCTGCCTTCTGACTCAAACAGAATCATTGGCTTTTCCCGGATCGCAAGCCTGCTGACATTCACACTGCAACTGCCCTCTTCGCTCTCCTGGGTCTCCAGCTTGCCAACTGCAGATCTTGGACTCAGCAGTCTCCACAATCACATGAGCCAATTCTTTATAACATATGTCTATCTGGCTATCTGTCTATCTATCTATCTATCTATCTATCTATCTATCTATCTATCTATCTATCATCTATCTATCGATCATCTATTATCCATATTTATGAAAAGAAATATTTATAAGTACACACATCTTATTGGTTCTGTTTTTCTGGAGAACCTTGTTTTTCTGGAAAATAGTATAGATGATACCCTTTAGGAAGTTTCATTTATTCTGAGATATAGAAGATAAATAGAAATTAACAATCTAAAGTGCAAAATGTTTGTAAAACTCGAATTGAAAATAGGCCTCAGTAACTGAAATTTGGTGTAAAACACTGTACTGTATGACTTGTGTTTATCCTTTATAATTTAAAATACATTTTATCCTTAAAATTAATTTGGACTTTAAAAATAGATCACTGGAACTAGTGACTGGAGGATACATCAGAGGTGGTGAGTGAGATAAGACAGGAAGGGGGCACAGTAGAGATGGAGAGAAGTAAACAACATTTAAATGGTCTTGGGGTAAAATCAGCAGAACTAACTTATGACTGAGGAAGATGAGAAGAAGGTAATGTGAAGAATGATTCCTCTGTTAATGGCTTAAGCAAATAGGTTGAAACTTTTAGATGAGGAGCAGATTTGTAGATGAATAACAATAGTGAAATTTGGGGCATATTTATTTTCTAAATGTAGCACTCAGAATAGTGATTTCCAAAAGAATTACATATAAGGATCTGAAGCTCAAGAGAGAGGTCTTACTTGGAGATATATCTTTGGAAGCCATAGGCTTACAGATGGTACTAAAATCATGGCAATGTCTGAAGTCATCTAGGGAATAAACACAGAGTCAGAGAAAAGAGCCTGTAGGATTGAGTGTTGAGCAAAAAAATTAAGTTTGGGAAGAGAAAGAGCATATAGAAAATACTGAAAAGTGGGCAGTAAGCAATATCAGAAAGTGTGGTGTCACAAAAGTCAAATGAAGAAGAGGCATTGTGACTAACGGAGGAGGCAGGAGTGTCAAGTAAGATAATGGAAATTAAGAGGAGAACATAACGATTTGGCAGATGGAGATAACAAGGGGTGGGAAAAGAAACCATCAAGAAGGATCACCATATCTAGTAGAGTGGAAGATCACCCTAGCAAATAATTCTCTCAAGATTGATAGGATCATGTCACAACCAAAGTAACAGATGAAAAGAAAATCTGAAAATGAAAAAGAATTTTATTTTTATTTATTTATTATTTATTTTAATCCTCACCCAAGGATATTTTTCCATTGATTTTTAGGGAGTATGGAAGAGAGAGGGAAAGAGAGAGAAACATCAATGTGAGAGAAAAGCATAGATTGGTTGCCTCCTGCATGAGCCCCGACCAGGCTCCAGGCTGGGAAGGAGCCTGCAACCAAGGTACGTGCCATTGACCGGAATGGAACCCGGGACCCTTTAGTCCACAGGCAGACGTTCTATCCACTGAACCAAATTAGCTAAGGCTGAAAAAGAATTTTATACATAATTTCTGGAATTGTCAGCTTCTTAAGATGTTATATCAACTCTATATGTACCATTTCATCATGACTATTGTGTTAGAAATATATTCTATTGGGTAGTTTTTTTCTCTATAAACACTTACTGCCTGCAAAGAAAATAAAAATGTGTCAAAATTCCTGAAAAGTTTCATAGAAAATCTGATTCAAATGAAGATCTTAATTGTGATAGAGAAATAGGCTTGGATTTACATCCCTTCTATAGATAGCTAGAGAACTGGCATGAGTATATGGAACAATTGTTCACAGACATTGAGGTAATAGGTAGTACTATAATCCCTGAGAGAAAGAAACAAACAAGGTAAACCTCAGCCTTGCTTGGCTCTTTGCTGAGAGGCACGTTTATATCATGGCTTAAACAAAGGGATCTCAAGCAGAACATGGGTGTGTTGCTGATTTGAGGAGACAGAGTTAGAAGTTCAGAGAGCCTGAATCAACAGATTTTGGGGAGCAAAATATTGAAAGGTGGGAGACACCCATGGGAGAAATCAGGAACTCCTCTTAGGGGTTGTCTTAAGCTTTTGGTTGAATATTAAGCCATATATATATACATAGTATGAAAGTCAGTAGATCTGGGCAAAGAGCAACCAGGGATTTGTAAGCTGAATAATTCCCAGACATTAATCATAAGACATCCATGTACAAACACCCAAAGTAGAGAATCTTCTTTAACACTTGAGAAATTCAGTAGAGAGCCCCAGAAATATCATGCCTAGGTTGGAAGCCTAAATTAGCACTAGAGTAATCCTTATTAATCTTAGTAGCAGGTCTTTAAAAGATCAACTAAAATGCCTGCAGAACAAAATCCAACATGCTTTAAAAGAAGACAACAAAATACATACAGTCACTAATGTAACACTGACAATGTCTAGAAGCCAATATGAAGATTTCTAGTCCTATCCAGTTTGGCTCAGTGGATAGAATATCAGCCAGTGGACCGAAGGGTCCTGGGTTCGATTCCAGTCAGGGCACTACCTTGGTTGCAGACTTCTCTCTGGCCCTGGTCCTGGTAGGGGCTCACGCAGGAGGCAAACCAATCGATGTGTTTCACTAACATCAATGTTTCTCTCTGTCTTTCCCTCTCTCTTCCACTCTCTCTAAAAATCAATGAAAAAATATCCTCAGGTGAAGATTAAAAAAAGATTTTTAGATGTGGGTGTGAGGAAAAAACATGGGAAAAGATGATCCACATTCTGGAGAAAAATTAGTGAAAAGAGACTAAGAAAAGACAGAGATGTTGGGATCAGCAGATAAGGGCTTTAAAAACATAGTATCCAAAATGCAAATTTAACTGAAGGGGATTAAAAACATATTAGACACTTAGAAGAAAGTACCAGAGAGCTTGAACACTGTATTTCAGCACAAACTAAACATTGAAATAAAACTAACAGAGCTTCAGTAATCTGTGGAAAATATCAAGTAGTCGAACATCTCTATAATGGTAATCTTGAAAAGTTGGGTAGAGGAGAAGAGAAAACTTTTTGAGGAGTGGTTGAAATTTGTCCAAATGAAAAGTATAAACTCACAATTCTAAATGCTCAGCATAAACAAAAAGAAAACTACATACAAGCATATAACATTCAAATTGCTGAAAACAAGTAATAAAGTGAAAAGCAGTTAGAAAAAAACAACCACCACAACATGTACCAAGGAACAAAGACAAGAATGCCTATGGGCATCTTGAATTAAACTGTGCAAGCCAGAAAATCTTTAAAGTGCTGAAAGAATGAGGAAAATGAGTCATTCTAGAAACATTCTTATAAAATACAAGCAAAATCAGGCAAACAGAAGCTACAAAATTTTGTTGCCAGCAGACCTGTTCTACAAGAAATGTTAAAGGCAGTTCTTCAGGTAAAAGAAAATTGTTAACAGATGGAAACTTATGTCTATGCAAAGGAATGAAAAGCACCAAAATGGTAAATGTGAGATTAAATATTAAAGACTTTTTATTTTTCCTAAATTTCTTTAAAGTATAATTGACTGAGAAAGGAACTGCAAAAAAGTTAACAAAATGATAACAAGCATACACCTATCAATAATTACTTAAAATGTAAATGGACTAAATTTTCCAATCAAAATATGTAGAATGGCTGAATGGATAAAAATACAAGACCCATCTATCTGCTGCCTACAAGAGACACACTTCAGATACAAGGACTCACACAGACTGAAAGTGAAGGGATGAAAACAAATTCCATGCAAATGGAAACCAAAAGAAAGTTGGAGTAGCTATACTTATATCAGACAAAATAGGCTTTAAAACAAAGACTGTAATAAGGGACAAAGAAGAGTGTTATATAATGATATAGGGTTTAATCCAACAAGGAGATACAACATTCAGTGGGGTGAAGTGAACTTTTGTTAGTAAAGCACCAATGCTTATAAATCATATTGTTTTACGGACCTTCCTATTAGAAATTCACTCTTCACCACTTATATATGTATTTAAAATATATTTTATTGATTTTTTATTTACAGAGAGAAAAGGAAAGGGATAGAGAGTTAGAAACATCGATGAGAGAGAAACATCCATCAGCTGCCTCCTGCACACCCCCTACTGGAGATGTGCCCACAACCAAGGTACATGCTCTTGACCCGAATTGAACCTGGGACCCTTCAGTCCGCAGGCCGACGCACTATCCACTGAGCCAAACCGGTTAGGGACCACTTATATTTTTATATATTGTTTTAAGTACAACAGAAAGGGGCAAGGTTACAGCCCATGCACACCTAATTCTAGATGTGCCCGTGAAATGTCACACATGTGAAATGCATACGTCATTTATTTTGCCACAGAAATAAAATCAACAACTGCTATGGGAAAGGAGGATGCTTATGTGCTTAAACTGCTACAGACAGGATGGCAGAGCAGAATAGCATTTAGGTGAGAAGGCCATAGTGAGGCTTCATATAGAAGCTAACTGTTGATGTGGGAGTCAAATAGGTGTTTGCTATTTGGACAAGATATTAAGGAAGGGGAGGGTATAATAGGCATAGGGAGCAATATTACCAAAGGCATAAAATGAAGGAAACAGTGCTTGGTATGGATAGTAGTATGAGATGGGGTATGGATCAGTAGGAGGAGAGGTATTAGCAACAAAAATATGGGGAACCGAGAGACTGATGGAGGCTGGGTCACAGGGAATGTGCATGCCATATTATGCTGAGTTTGGACTTATTTATGTAAATGATAGGGAAATCACTGAAGCACTCTGAGCAGGTAAACAGTGAGAAATAGATTTATGTTTTAGAAAGATTGCTCTGAAAGTATTTGGAGAGTAAATGAAAGCATGGAGACAAGTAAGACCTAGCTTTAAAAAATCTATTATAGCAGCATAGCAAGAGAAGGCAATGGCCTAAGGCATTGAAGTGGTAGGAAAGGGGGTTGCAGGGTGTCTGTCGATCATTAGAACGTGGTGCTGTTGGAATGTAGCTGGTGATAGGAGAGAAACGGAACAAGGAGATTCAGCGTTTGGACCTGGGGCATTCATTGGGCGAAGAGTAGCACAATGAGAAACAGGCAAACAGGTTTCCAATGATTTTGGAAGACTGGCAACGCTAGTAGACCGTGATATTGTTGAAATAGAATGTGGAAGGGGTGGTCTTCCGGGATGTCCAAGGAAGGTGTTTCATAGGTATTTAGCTTCCCCGGTTCTGCCCACTGGCTGAGCATCTATCTCATATACACATACACACACTACTGCTGAGGAACCCAGCTCAGATAACAAGCTAATGCTCTTGCTCTTGCAGATGAAAACATATTAACATCATGACCCATAATTCAGTGTAGTCTACCCAAAATACTCAAAACGTTCTTTTGCATTTTCATTATTCTGGGTTTAATTATCATGCTCTCTTAAGCAAGTCTCTGAACCTCTCTCTTATGAGAAAGATGAACTCAGTGCTTGCTACATTGTCTTTCTGGTTCCTTTAACAACAAAATATGTACTGTGTTGGACAATAAAAAGAGGCCTTGTTAGTGAGTAAGTCCTAGGAGAGTGAGTGGGTATTTAAATAGAGTGAATATTCCATGTTTTTTCAAAAGCATTATAGGGGTCTTTGTCATTTGAAGACATCTCCTGTGTGGAAATCACAGTGATTCTCCAAGCATTTTGACAGTAAAATATTTCTTGCCTTTAGGGACTATTACTTCCAGAGTGTCTAATATAGTTTGTCACTCGGTAGTCTAAAAATAAATCAAATAATCAAGGGTAACTATTAACTATTTACTTTTTTCATAAAATAAAAAATATTTTCCTTGCCTAAATCTAATTTTGGGTCTGCCAAAGGGCTCATAAAACAACCTACTTTATGAAAAGGACCAGGTAAAACCCCAAGGACAGTTTTGAACATTTGGCAATGCTGTTCTTGACCTTTTAAAGGCTATCTTCACTGAATGTGGGTTTAACGGAAAGTAGTGGAACTGTGAATATTTTTTTTTAATGTCGTTGCTCAGGGGAATGACTTTAGCACAGCTACTTCAATGACTGTTAGGGTATCACTTTCTTTCCCCTGTTCATAGAGTTGTATATACAAGAACACCAGGACCTCGTTTCTGGTTTTGCTTCTTCTCCCCTTGGGACCTGCCAGTATTCTCAATTTAAATCTAAGGCATAAGTGCAACGGGTTGACTTTGGCTTAGCTATAAAGTCACACATTCAGGACTACATGAGAAAAAACGTTGCATTGATTCGGATAGCCCACAAACTATTCAGCTTCAGTTGATAGCTCTGCTTTATTTAAATACATTACATATTTTACATTCTTATTATGCTTATTTGTGAATGGGAATTGAACAATTTGTGGCAATATTAAACATATGGGAAATCTGTATAGCTCTGAATTAGCCCCTTTGGTGCTTTTGCTCCAATTTTGTGGTGCTGGTTTTTCATGCAGATGAGTTAGGTCTACTATAGGTATAAACTGAACGCTGAATTCAGTGATGGGTTTGTCAGCAACAAAATTCCAACTCACTTTCATTCTCAACTAATGGTCTCTCTAGAAGGTGGTCAGGGACCATATTTCTGTAGGGGTTTGGCCTTCCAAATATGTTGGCAGTTCTTGGCCTCCACTCAGATTCTGGCTGGTATGGAATTTGTTTTTCTTTGAAGACTACTCCAAGACCTGAGTAGAATGATTTGTATCTGGGTCTGTTTTGCTTTTCAGGTGGTATCATACTCCCTTACAGAGGCTTTGCCAGGAATAACCTCTGTTGGAAGGAGAGGGGAAGGAAGGGAGGGAGAGAGGGATGGGAGAAACAGAGCATATCACACTGACTTTATATTTCAGAGTATTGAGAAAGAAAGCAGGACTTACTGTGGAATTCACTTAAATAAATATTCCATTGCCTACATAATCACACTCAAGTGTTTTGGTACAAGATGGGAAAGATATAGCTTGATGGTTATTCATAGATGTCTACAAGTGCAATATTAGCTCACAGTGTGATTTTGATGCATAAAAAGACCATATTTAGGCTGCACTGATGGGAACGCACCTGAATAATACATAGGGAACAGTGGTTCTTCTGGCTGCTGCTGCTTTAAGGGATTGCACTTAATTCAGATACCTCAATCTAAAAAGGATGGTGACAAATTAGAATGTGTCTCAAGATGACCACAGAGTAGCCCTAGTACAGAAGATATGACATTTGAGGAAGAGGGAAAGGCAACATATTTATCTCAGACCTATGAAGGATTAGATTGCATTTCTGAAAGTGTGTTTGACTGACACCTGAATCAGAATCACGGGAGGTGCTTTTTAAAATAAAAATTTCTTGGATCCATCTATAAATTAGAGAATCAGATTCTTGGGTGCCCATTGTGAGAGGGAAGTGCTTCTTAAAGAAGCGACCAGATGGTGTTTATGAACATAGCATTTGAAAACTCCTGGACTACAGAAGCTGAGAGCAATCTTCTAGGGACTGATGGGCTGTATCACAGGGGAGGCAGAGAGGGTAAGGCCCATGATAGGGACCCAAGGACTGAACTAAAAACAATAGGCAGGCAGGTTTCACTGCAACTAACGCCCTGAAATCACCTGCACTTCTTCATCAAAGGCGGTTCTAGTTTTTCCTGTGTGCCCTCATCTCTTAACAAAGTGCATTCACTCTGTGGGTGCTAAGTAAATATTTGTGAAACGTTATGAATGAGTAATTATGTAATTAGGATGACTGTATATTCTGGTTTGATAGAGCAGTTCTTGGTTTACACCTGTTAAGCCAGTGTTTAGCTTTTGTCCCAGATTTCTCATTAAATAAAACACCAAAGTGTTATTATTAGTTTCATTAAAATAAGATAGGATGGGTCTAGCCTACTTCCACCTGTGAGGTGAATGCAAGTGAACAGAGTTCTTACTTTTATTGTGTTTTGTTAATCCTCACCCAATGGTATTTTTTCCCCATTGATTTTTAGAGAGAGTGGAAGGGAGGGAGAGAGGAGAGAGAGAGAGAGAGAGAGAGAGAGAGAGAGAGAGAGAGAGAGAGAGAGAGAGACATTGAATTCAACTATTTTGGTGCCCACTAACTTACCAAGACCAGTTTGTCAGTTAATAAACATTTCAACAATTATATAATTTAATTAGTCTTAGTGACTCCCTCCTTTTACTTTCCAATGCAGCACAGTTTTGATGATGCATGGAGTGGTCATCCTACTTTTGATGACTAATGAGAGCTGGGTTAGGCTGCCACAGAAAGTAGTAGGTGTTCTGTCCCAAGAGATTTTGAGGAAACGGATGAAATGATCCTGATAAGGGATGCCAAGGATAGCGTCTCTGGATCAGGAGAGAAATGAGACTAGATCACTGGGTTTCGGCAAGACAGTATCTTGTCTGCAGAGGAGAGAAGCAAATCATCTTTTATTAACTTTTATCCATCAAGTAAAAAAAAATAAGGAAGGGAAGGACAGAAGGGGAAGGGCAGGAGGGAGGAGGGAAGGAGGAGAAAGTGAATAGGGAAGGAGGAAAGAAAAGAGGAGCTAAAACCTAAGCTGGCCTCTCCCTCTTGGACGTAATGCTGAAGGGTTCTTCCTTCTTGAACCATGCCTAGTGTTCATGAGTGAGCTCCAGGATAGCCTGTTTTAATGCAGGGACCCTTATGCCAGGAAATGGGCCAGGGCCCAAGCATGAGAACCCATAGTGGGTAAGGAGGAAGGTGGACTAGGAGAAACACTTGTGGTCCAGGTCACTGCAGCCAAATAGACACAAAGGTGCCCTGTGGACATGCACAATCGGCAGAAGTCAGCACGTCACACAGCCAGTGGCACCATGGAGTGAGGGGAGGCTTTCTCGGCAGTTGTTAGGAAAACTGGAGACAAGACTGTATGGTCATCTCACCAGTACTACGAGTACTGCTGGGTGAGAATTACAAGGGATGAAGGTCTCTCCCCTCCGCTATGCCATCATAGCTATTACTGTGTGAGAGCTAAGAGCATACAACGTGGAGCCAGACATTGAGTTCCAGTATGGTTCCACACCTTACAGCCCAGGTGATCCTGAGTCATTTCCTGCACATGTCTAAACCTGGGTCTTCATCTGCAAAGTACAGATAATGGGTCTTACTTCATTCTATTTGGGAAGGATTAAATGAAAGAATGTATGGCCAGTGGTTACTGTCTGATAACATTGGGTAAGCACACATTAAATTGCAGCATATTATTTATTATTACTATTATTACTGTGACTAGGTGGCATTCTGGTTTTCCTCTATTTCCTTCAGAACTTCAATACTATGACTATTGCTTCATTTATTCACTGAAATAAATAAAATTAAATTTACTACTAAATCCCTACTGTATGCAGAGTTCTGAGATTGTTGGGATTGGAAGACGAATAAGACAAATGGAGAAACTAGACTTTTTGCGTGTTTGGGGACAGTCTACCCATAAAGTGATATAAAGAGGTCTCTGCCGCTTGAACCTCTATTATAATAATAGATTGAACTCGAGAAAGAGTTGTTTTACGTTCCTTGGGACAGTTCACCATTTGAACACGTAAGACTTTTACTTTTGGAGATGATGTATGGACACACATGTGTAATTCCTCTGTGTGTAAGTTGGACCTTACTATGGGTTAGAAAGACAAGTCAGTCTTGCCAAAGTTGTCTTAGCTGGTAGCATGGTGGCAATGGCAGGGCATGATTTTAGGCAAATGGGATTTAAATGTGGGCTCTGTTCCACCTCAACTATCTTCCCCACTCGGCACTGCCTGCAGGTGACAAGGCAAGGCCTGTCATGCTTCCACAGAGGACTTTTTACAAGTTGCTCCCGTTACTGTGAACAACCATCCCTCCTCCACAGCCTGTGGAGCACCACTCATCTCCCAGCTCAGCTCCTGTGTGACCTACCTCCTCTGTGAAGTCTGCTGGCACACTGGCCTGGAAGGAGGGTGGGCCACTCTCTCTGCTGGCCCCACTGTGCTTTCTATAATCATACAGGAAATACCTTATTTTTTTGCCCTTCACTGGTTGTGTCTTTCTGCTGATCATAGATAGAAACTAATTCTCATTGATTTTTTATCTCTGGCATACAACCCAATGCCTAGAACATAAATGGGGATCTAATAAAAAATTGCTGAATGGGTTGGTGAATGAATGCATGAATGAATGAATGAATGAATGAATGAATGAATGAATAAAAGTGATGACTACAGTAGTACAGCTATGTAGGATTAGTTATTCTACCCTGAAACTTTTCCTGCATTATCAAAAAAGTATCTAGGAGTGACTTCTTCTAATGCTTTTCATTTCAGAATCTTGATTCTCTTACTCTAGCTGAACTCTCACAAGAACTATCCTTTACCTACTTCTCCTAACCAAACTCTGAACATTTAACTAAATGTTTCAGAAACTAAAACCATCTCCCCCAGTTGCTTTTGATAACTGTTGCCAGACATTCTCACTCACCTGTGATTTGTCATCACTTTCAAGTTCCTAAAAAGCCCCAAGTTTCTCTCACCATCACTTCCAAATTTGATGACAATTCTAACCCTCCAAGACCACAGCCCTTCCACCTGTCTGGACCCTATCTCTTCTCAGCTTCTGATAACCCTGGCCTCTAACTCACACCTCCTCTTATAGCTTTCATTAATCGATTTTCTCCTTCAGGATTTTTCTCAGCTTTGTTCGAGCATGTTGGCTTTTATTTTTCACCAAGAGTCAAGACTGAATTCCATCTGGCCTTTCATCCACCACCCAACACACACTCTTTTGTTATTAAACTCTTATCCCTGTCCTCCTCCCCAGGTTCTTTTCAGGCCACATTTAGACACTCACAGGTCTTCCTTATCTTCACAAAGTTATCACTGGATTCCACACACTTAGCTAACTGCCACTCAAGATTCTCCTACTGTTCATTGTATCTCAACCAATGGGGCAGTTCCTTAATCCCTTCCAATCTGAGATTTCCTTGACTGAGAAATGTAATACATCAGTTTTGGAGTCAAATCCAAGGTCAACTAATTCTCTCTAGATGTTGATGATCGGCCCTGTACATTCTTTTTTCTTCAGAATTAGATGGTTGATCCTGATCACTTTTCTATACTGTGTTTGTTCACTTCCTGTCTCTAATCCATTATTGATTCTACACCTTCCTAGTTCCATTATTGAAATTTGGAAATATTCAATTTGAGATAAAAAGTATAAAGCACCTGGTGCAATGCCTGGCATATAAGAGATCTTTAAATATCAATTCCCTGCACTTACCATTCCTCTTTGTCCTCAACAACATCATGAGATTTTTTATCTCTCAGGTAGAAACTAAGCAGAGAGATTGATTAAATTTTCCTGGTTCTCATGGCTGATCAGTGACTACATCAAAACCAGGAACCAGGCTTCCCACTTCCAAGCACGGGCACGGTGTTCTGCCCTTGGCTTCTCTGCTTCTAAACCAGCCGTGGGCAAACTACAGCCCGCGGGCTGGATCCAGCCCATTTGAAATGAATAAAACTAAAAAAAAAAAAAAAAGACTGTACCCTTTTATGTAATGATGTTTACTTTGAATTTATACTAGTTCACACAAACACTCCATCCATGCTTTTGTTCCGGCCCTCCGGTCCAGTTTAAGAACCCATTGTGGCCCTCGAGTCAAAAAGTTTGCCCACCCCTGTTCTAAACGATACTTTACATGAAATTCCATCTCTCCAAACTCCAAAGAGACTTTCAGATTTAATAATTACCTGGAACAGAGATTACTCACCATAGAGTAAGACTGACAAATGTGCCCCAATTTATTATTATTTTATTTTTCAACTAGAGGCTCAATGCATGAAATTCGTGCACTAGGAGTGGGTGGCTGGGTGTCCCACAGCCCAGCCTGCTTCTTCTCCAATCTGGGACCCCTCGGGGGATGTCTGACTACCGGCAATCGGACATCCCTCTCACAATCCGGGACTGCTGGCTCCCAACTGCTTGTCTGCCTGTTTGCCTGCCGATTGCCCCTAACTGCTTCTGCCTGCCAGCCTGATCACCCCCTATCTACTCCCCTGCCAGCCTGATCGACGTCTAACTGCTCCCCTGCCGACCGGGTTGCCTCCAACTGCCGTCCCCTGGGGCCCGATCATCCCCAACTGCCCTCCCCTGTAGGCCTGGTTCCTCCCAAGTGCCTTCTCCTGCCAGCCTGGTCCCCCCCACCAACTACCCTCCCCTGCAGGCCTGGTCCCTCCCAACTGCCCTCCCCTGCCAGCCCAGTCACCCCTAACTGCCCTCCCCTGCAGGCCTGGTCCCCCCCCCAACTACCCTCCCTCCCCTGCAGGCCCGGTTGCCTCCAACTGCCCTCCCCTGCTGGCCTGGTCACCCCTAACTGCCCTCTTCTGCAGGCCATCTTGTGGTGAGGGTGTGATGGTCAATTTGCATATTACCTCTTTATTATATAGGATTATAGTTTATATTCAATATTATTTTGTATTGGTTTCAGTGTTCCCCCTGATATTTCCAGTACCCACCTGTATGTCCTAATTTAAAACTAATGAGTACAAGACAGACTAAATTTGCAAAATAGAAAAGAACAAATTATTCACATGCAAAAGTATACTTACTTTACAAAGGGGAAAACCACCGAAAATACCTCTAAAGTATAAGTACCCTGTTACCTAAAATATCTTATATAAATTATGCAACTTATATAACTTTGGGAAAGTTTCTTAACCTCTACTGAACGATGGTTGACACAATCTATGAAATTGTGATAGTGCCTATAAGACATGAAAAATAATTATCACCTCGTACCTGATGCAATGCTTGGCACATAATGGTGCTATTTTCCACTGCTTTCCCACCCCCACCCCAGCCTCTTTGTGAGATTCTTTGATTACAGTCCAGGAAAGCGATCTTCCTCGGATTCTGAAGTTAGCACCCATACCACATACGTTAAAGCTTTTCTTCAGGGGGGTCACGTCTCTGCTCTTTCACTTGTTTGTAATAGAAAAAAAATAAAATAAAGGAAACATCTTCAATGCCCAGCTTTGAGGAATGAAACACATGATAATAAATCTATTTAATGTGATAACTGTCCATCCTAAACAAGGTTAATGTGTATTTGTATTTGTTAATATGAAGAACAATTCATAATATATCAATAATTAAAAACAACAAGTTCAAAACAACACATATAGTCTTTCCCCATTTGAGTAAGTCTTATGCATACAAACACATAGGTACTTACAGATAAGCACATGCAGCATTACTGGATTCCCTCTAGCTCAACACTGAGGATGTTTCTTCTAAATTCTTCCTGTTGCGGACGAGCTAAAGAACACAGACTTGGTTTCCTAAGGAAAAGCTTCAACACGCTATGGAGGTTATACATTAACATTTTCAACCAACAACTGATAACTTAGTGTAATGGGGTTGGGATCGATTTTTTAAAATTTCAATTTACATTATGTAGTTACAAAAACGTCTATTATTTGCTTAATACAAAATAATAAAAGCACAAAAACAATCAAACTCTATATTCACTGAACTACATCATTTACCCTGGCAGGTCAGTATAGTGCATGTTAGTTCCGCACGCACGGCTCACATGCTGACATGGCAAAACACAGCAGTTCCCCTCTTAAATGCACAGAGAATATCTGCTATCAATGTGAATCAGTTTACCAATCACAATTGTCTTTGTGTTTACACAAACTCTAAATATGACCAATGGTTTAAATTCCACTTCATGCCATCATCACTAGAGTCAATGCACAATAGCCTGATTCCTGGGGAAAAAAAATGTGTACAGATTCAAACAAACTTGGAAAATCCAAACAGAGCCTTTTATTAGTGACCCCTAATGACCCACAATCAAGGCTAAACATCGTGGCTAAACAATTATCTTTGGGAATTGAAATGTAAACAGAAAGAAAATTCGCTGTTCATCTATTCTGTGTGGCTATTCCTCTCCAGCAATAACACATCCGCATACATCCTATCAGTATTTTAAAATTCCTGTTACAATTTTAAAAGTTAACCCTTTTGCATTCAGAAAAGAAAAGGAATATCATTATATATCGATGTGCCCAAATAAATTGCCTTTCCCCTAAACAATATCCAGTATGAAATTACATAGGAAAACAGAAGGCTTTGTTCCTATAACCAGGCATATAAAATGCGTCCCGAATGTTATTTACTACTTGGCTCTTTCCACTCTTGCTTCTAAATCAGTATGCCTCCCAAACATCATCATATGAAACGCTTTGCAAAACTTGGGCATACTCATCTGCACGCCAGTCCTTAGAATTATGTCCCAAGAGCTGTTTAATGTTACAAGTTCTGGTGCTGATTAAAAGTTCTAGAAATAAACTTTAAAATGGGTGGAGGTACATGTGTGTGTGTGTGTGTGTGTGTGTTTAGAAAAAGGGATTTCATCAAGAATCCATTTCTGCCTTTGCACTGTACCCTAAGGAATCGAGATAGGTACAAACGCTGAAGAAATGGGTCTGCTGCCCTTTATAAACCCAAAGATGCTAGATTAAAGTGGGTGAGGATACTGTGTGTCAGGAGTCAGAACATGTTGCCTCATATTTTGTTTTGAATAGACATTATTTTTAGACTGATTAGCTATAAATTTTGGTACACTCATCATGATTAAGGAACCATTTCAGGAGCCTCCCTTTCAAAGTCAGATGTTTTAGCCACACAAACCCCTAACAGAGATAGAACTAAAATAAATTTCTTTCACTTTATTTTTCAACAATCATAAACCTGTGAAAATACAGAGATAAACAGCATTGCTAGAAGAAAATATCACTTCCAGCTGATGGTATTAAAAGAATATCAACTCGATCTTGCCCTGCCTCATGACTCCTATTGCTTACTTTCTAAAGAAATGACACTATTTTTTAGAAGTATAAATGTCCTTACATGGCACTCATAATAAATGGAGAGAAAATCACAATAAAAGAGGAAGTAGTAAATGACGATATTAAACTCTAGCCCTTTACTTGGCCATCTGTCTTCAATTTCAGGCATGTTGTTTTTGAATGGCATCCCATTGTAACCAAATATAATAGGATAGGCAAGTTAATGAACTACGACACAGCCCATCATAAATGTGATGTATCACCAAGGCAAAGCCACCCAAGATGCAAGGCAGCTACTGTTTTTCTGTGAAGCTACTAGCTTTTAGTTCAGTGCTCTGAGGAAACAGTAGCCTCATTTATCTCTGTGCTTGTTGTCAAGTCTCAGACTGCTGCCCTCTTCTTTTTCTCCCTTCCTGACTTTGACCCCCAAAGGAAAAAATGAAAGAGGTGGGGAAGCCACAGAGAGATGTCGGTAAAGAAGAAAGAGGTAAGATTTGGATCCATCTGAAGGAAAAAGTACATGTTCATCATTTTTATCACCAGTTAAGATTCCTCGGTAAATTACAAAATCAGCTTTGCCAACATGAAAACATTTGTTGGCCAATTCAGTTATTGACCAACTGTGGCTTGGTATACTCCTCTCCTGAAACTAAACCCTTTCCTCAGAAAACACCTACTTGCTTTACATTCTTTAAGTATATTTAAAATATGTGCACAACACTATTTTGTGAAGCACTGGATTTAATTTATTGCTTATGAAAAATATTTAAAATATTAGAAAGGCAATGCACAGTGTCAGAAACTAGGAGACTTGAGACATTGGAGGAGTCTGAGTGGGCCCCTTTAGCCACTTTTATCTTTGTGTATAATATATTGAGTGAGTTTGATTTAACAGAATAGTTGGTTATATAGCACTTTAATGTAAGTGATTCAGGATCTCTTCCCGAACTCATCCCCTTCTCTAACGGACTTTACCTTTTCCATCTATTCCACTTGACCACTCAAATGAAAAACTGTCCTCCCTACTTACTGAGCTGACTTAGTACAGTAAGTTGATTCCTCATTCACAAGTGCTAAAAAGCAGCACGCTCCATTTCACGTTTGAATTTTCTGTTTTCCGTGGGGTGTCATTTCTTATGCAGAATGTGATAGTCAGAATGCATAGATTTTCAGCCTCCGGTGTACACATGCCATATACTCCCCTCCCCTTGAGTGTGAACAAGACTGTGGGTATGGTGGATTGTCTTATATTGCAAAGGTGAAAAAGATTTTGCAGATGTAATGAAGGCCCCAAATCAGATGCTTTTCAGTAAACAAAAAGGAGCTCCTGGGCAAGCCTGACTTAACCAGGTGAGCCCTGAGAAGAGACTGGGCCATTTCTAGAAGAAGAGATTCAATATGTAAGAGTTTCTCCTACTGGTTCTAAAGGAGGAAACTACCATGTTATTGAGAGAGCCAAGCACAGGGAAGGGTGCTTGGGCCCAGGAGCTGAGAGTAACCCTGTCTGTCAGCCTGCAAGGAAATAGAAACCTGAGTCCTACAGCTGCAAGGAACGGAATGATGTCTTCTGAAACCTGAATGAGCTTGGAGGAGGACGCTGAGCCTCTGATGAAATCACAGCCGAAGGACAATATCTTGATTTCAACCTGGTGAGACCCTGAGCAGAGGACCCATCTAACTTGTGCCTGGACTCCTGACCTGCCGGGGTCCAACCCCAGCAGGTCCAGGGGTCCCCAAAGGTGTGGACGGAGTCGGCGAAGAAGGAATGACACGGAGACAGTGTTCAGTTGATCAGCAGCTTAGCCAGGATCTCCAGCCAGGATCTCCAGTCAAGTTCTGGTCTGGATCTCCAGCGAAGTTCTGGTTAGGATCTCCAGCCAGGTTCTGTGTCCATGTTCTCTTGCTAGGTTCTCCAGGTTCTCCAGCCAGGTTCTGTAGCCATGTTCCCTCGCTAGGTTCTCCAGCCAGGTTCTGTCCAGGTTCTCCAGCCAGGTTCAGTCACCAGGTTCTAGTCAGGTTCTCTTGCCAATTTCTGTAGTCAGGTTCAGTCCAGGATCTTTTGCCATGTTCTCTCCAGCGAAGTTCTTCTGTCTCTTGGTTCTGTGTAGGTTCTGTCTTCTAAGTTCTGTCTTCTAAGTTCTATCTTCTAAGTTCTGTGTTCTAAGTTCTGTATTCTAAGTTCTGTCTTATTACATCTGTATTTATACCAGTTGATTCCAATCCTATCAATCTCTATTCCAAAGGTTAGGGCGTTTCTTATCTCCATTCCAGGGAGTAAAGATTATGTAGCTTAAGCATGATTGTTCATAGTTAAAGTGATTAATTACCCACCTGGCACTTAGTTAAGAGGTTTTATTCCCTCCCTAACTTTAGGGGAAAATCCCTACCTGGGGAAACAACCTTTCTCAGAGACCTTGGTTAAAATACATAGTGCCAAGAAGGTGAGCAAACATATTAAGAACAGTATGCCATATATGCCAGGTCCCTTGAAACAGCAAGGATGGACCGGCTCCTGGCACTGACCTATGGAAACTGTGAGATAATAAGCTTGTATTGTTTTAAGTGATTATATATATGGTAATTTGTTATATAGACATAGAAAACTAATACACACAGCATATGATCCCACTTACAGGCGTTGTGGAGTGTTTGTTGATTAATTTCCTACCAATCTTCAGCCTTACACTTATCCCCCTGAACTGTCACTATGTAATACCACCCATGATTCATAACTGCAAAGACAAGCTTACTAGGCCTTTGGAATGTTCATGCTGAAATCTAGATGTGCTCTCCCCTTCTGTTTACAGATGGGGAAACTGAGGTTCAGAAAAATGACTAGCTTGAGGTTATACTGCTAAGTAGAAAAAAATTTAGATCTATTCCAGAGTCCTTTACACAATGGTAGAGAAACTAGATTAAGATTTACTTTGGGTTTAATTATAGTGGAATTTATCCCTCCCACTTCTGAGTTACGTTAGCACTCTATGTTTGTATTTACTACAACACCCAATACAATCATTTATAGCTATACTGGGACCTTTTTCCCATGGTAGAGCATCTTCTAACTGGTAAGTATTTAAAAGATATTTTGTGAATTAATGAATTACTTAAAGGAGGCTGAATTGGCTGTGTAGATGAGAATTAGAAATATCATTATGTCTACAAATCATAATGGAGTGAAGTAGTGGGACAGGCAATTAAGAAAGAAGAGGGCTTTAATACCAAATGCTTAAGGAAAAAATTAAGTTCCTAAGGAAATACTTGCAACATATATTGATGAAATACTTAAAACACTGTGATATACTCATACCAAATCACCAAATAAAATCATCATTAATAAAATAAAACCGGAGAAACTAAGATGGCGGCATAGATAAACACCGGGAAATAGTCGCCCCACACAACAATTGAAAATTAGCCCAAAGGACGGAGCAAACATCATCCAAAACAACAGGAAGGCTGGCTGAGTGTAATTTCTACAACTAGAAGAAAAGAAAAGCACGCTGAGAGCCAGAGGAGCTGCGGAGGCTGAGTGCAGAGGTACGCGGCGGCTCGCGCGCGCGCGGAAAGGGGGTGGCACCTGAGGACGCGGCTGTCTTTTTGAATCACAAGCTCCCGACTGCTCTGATCTCCGGTTCTGGGAAGTCTCTGGGGACCCAGGACTCATACGGGCAGAGGCTGCTCTCTCAGGCGGCAGCGGGCGAACTTGGGGGCAGATTTCCCTCGGAGGTGCTTGCAGCCATTGCCGGGACACTGAGATGCGCGACTCCGGGCGCGGAGAATCAGCCATAGCTTCTTTCCCCGCCCTTTTGACTCCCTGAGACCCCGCCCCACCCGGGCTGCGGCAGAGGCTTTTGCATGTGAATGCCCCAGAACTTTGCAACCTGATAATTACCTAACTGCAGCCGGGCCAGCCAGACCCGGAACTTCCAAGAGAAGGCCCAAGGCCCCGCAGCGGCTTGCATTGCTTCACAGCTGAGCCTCTTCGTAGTTCCTGCTGTGTGGCCTCAGGCAGGGGCTGAATTAGCACCTCCTTAGATCCAGGAGCCACTGTACCCAGTGGTCAGAGGGGGTCCATTCTCCCACTTCAGACACAGCTGCTTCCCACAGCCAATTGGCCTGGAGGCCAATTCCTCCCAGTGATCCTACAACAAGCGAGGCACCAAGAGTGCACCAAGAGTGTCCACCCCAGGTAACTGGGGAGGCTGAGCCACTGGGCCCTACAGGACACCTGGCGCGCAGGCCACTCTATCAACACAGGGAAGCAGCCAAAATGCGGAGACAAAGAAACAGGTCACAATTGGCAGAAACGGAGGAGGCCAGACGACTGGATATAGAGTTCAAGGCCACGTTTATAAGGTTTGTCAAGAATTTTATGGAAACCGCCGATAAATTTAATGAATCCCTCAAGGAGTATGGTGAGACCATGGAGGTCATGAAAAAGGACCAATTAGAAATTATGCATACACTGACTGAAATAAAGAATACTTTACAGAGCTCCAACAGCAGACAAGAGGATCCCAAGAATCAAGTCAAAGATTTGAAATGCAAAGAAACAAAAAATACCCAACCGAAAAAGAAAAAAGAAAAGAGATTCAAAAAATATGAAGATAGTGTAAGGAACCTCTGGGACAACTTCAAGCGTACCAACATCAGAATTATAGGGGTACCAGAAGGAGAGAGAGGGCAAGATATTGAAAACCTTTTTGAAGAAATAATGATAGAAAACTTCCCCCACCTGGTGAAAGAAATGGACTTACAAGTCCAGGAAGCGCAGAGAACCCCAAACAAAAGGAATCCAAAGAGGACCACACCAAGACACATCATAATTAAAATGCCAAGAGCAAAAGATAAAGAGAGAATCTTAAAAGCAGCAAGAGAAAGACAGTCAGTTACCTACAAGGGAGTACCCATCCGACTGTCAGCTGATTTCTCAACAGAAACCATGCAGGCCAGAAGAGAGTGGCAAGAAATATTCAAAGAGATGAATAGCAAGAACCTGCAACCAAGATTACTTTATCCAGCAAAGCTATCATTCAGAATGGAAGGTCAGATAAAGAGCTTCACGGATAAGAAAAAGCTAAAGGAGTTCATCACCACCAAACCGGCATTATATGAAATGCTGAAAGGTATTCTTTAAGAAGAGGAAGAAGAAAAAGGAACTCTTACCATTTGCCACAGCATGGATGGAACTGGAGAGCGGATAAATACCACAAGATCTCACTTATTTGTGGAATATAATGAACAACATAAACTGATGAACAAGGACTGATCCAGAGAGGCATTGATTGGACTGTCGGGCCTTGGAGGGAAGGTAGGGGAGGGTGGGGGCAAGGGGGAAAGATCAACCAAAGGACTTATATGCAAGCATATAGGCCTAACCAATGGACACGGACAACGGGGGGGTGAGGGGGTGAGCGGGGAGAGGGGGGGGTAGAGGGTACACATATGTAATATCTTAATCAATAAAAAATATTAAAAAAAAATAAAATAAAATAAAACCATTACAGGACTGAGATTTCATCTGAAACTTTGGCAATGCAATCTTCTATCACTTTTTACCTTCCATATCATGCCCACTGTAAAGGCTGCTATCTCAAAAATAAGACCAATGTGAAAAAATGTAATTGTTAATCTCAGATGACTTTAACATCTCCTCCAAGGGAACTTCAACAGTACCTTAGATTGGAAAGAACTAGAACCCTAGACGAACCCTTGAAATAGTCAGCTCTTGCTTTAGCAAGAGATGCTCATTGATTGAACTCTACAGTTTTCTCAAGGCCCTCATTATGTCATTGTGACAATAATCAGGAAACGGAGCTTCTTGAAAGAAAGGACTAGTCTTCCAATGCATTATCCTCAGAGTTACCATAATGTATCTGCATGAAATGGAGGTAAATTGTGTATTTTGCTCCCCATGACTCTCCAGTTGTCAAAAGCTCCAAACTGAGTTCGTTGAGTGTTACATTCCCTGTGAGATGCAGGCATGCCAGGGGCCAGCAGCAGCCAAGACAGAACAGCTAGTGGCTCATGGCTGCATGAATTGGACAAGTTCAAGGGGTAAATGTTTTTTGGTGGGAATTTTAAAGGTCTATGTATTTCTTCAGTCTGATCTTCTATTGAATAAATGACATAAAACATGTACATTCTTGGAGCACATTTTTCTTTTGTTCCACAAAAAATTTTATGTGAAGGAAAAATGCTGACATTTGCAGTTGATTTATTCTTAATTTCAGAAAAACATGGCCAACAAGAACTGTATTGACATGTGAGTACAGTAATTGAAGGCACAAAATAAAACGAGGACCAAATGTCATCCAAAATAAACTCTCCTGGAATGTTATTTACTCCAGTTTTGGACTTTAGTGTAAGTGAGCCCACAAGCTGAAGTCCCAAACTAGAGTACATTGATTAACCCCAGGCCTAAGGTCTAAAGGGGAGCAACCCAGGAAAGAGTACTGAATAATGGCTTATACATCAATGAAGACACATCCCTTGTTTATTAGTTTTGTTAGCTCTGGTTTGTAGTTTAGGATTCTTGGAAGTGACAATTATTCTTTGATATTCTTAGAGTGATCATTTATCAAGAGTGGTAGAGGTTAACCCTATGGTGGTAATCATTTTGCAATATATAAACGTGTTAAATATGTTGTACACCTTAAATTTAATCAATGTGTTATGTCAATTATATTTCAATATTTAAAAAGGAATATTAGTGGTCCGAAAGAGTTAATATTAATTCCAAAGATGTTTAAAGGATCATTATCCTATAACTAATGCATGGACCTGGCAAGTCTATCAAAAACTTCAAAATGGGGTTGTCAAGTAAACCACAGGAGGCCCAAACTTAAATTTCAGATAAATAACAAATAACTTTTAGTATAAGTATACCCCAAATGTTGCATGGACATACATTAAAAATGATTCATCATTTATCTGAAATTCAGTTTTAATTGGGCATCTTGAATTTTTATTTGCTAAATCTGACAACACTATAAAAGACAGCAGGATGAAATTTCTCTGCACTTCCCAGAGTGAACATTTTATTTTCTAAGTCACTAGCTTTAATGGTTCCTGAAAAGGAAAGAACAGTAGAGCAGTCATTTCCCAATCAGTTTCTCTATTGTTCTGTGTATACCATCTGGACAGACATTAAATTCCTCACAGGTGCAGCCAACATAGTAGAGAGGCATAAAATAGATATCTCAAATAACTAACTCAGTCACATTTCTTCAAACTATTTTTAAGGAGTCATTGAGGATGCATTTCTGAAGTACTTAGTACAAGCTAACATTGTCACATGCCGTGTAAATAAAAGAGCAACATATAGTCTCCTGGTTGAGGTGCTTGCACTCATGTTAAGGAAATAATAAACATACATGGGACACAATTAGAAAAGGATGAAGACCTGCAACTTACTTGGCATTCAAGTGCACGCTCTACAGATTTGTCCATTCATTCACATATCAGTACAAGCCATAGTCAGACCCTGTTCCAGTCTGAATGAAAGAACTTTGAGCAAATCAGAGTCCCTTTTCTTACAAAATCTTCCATTCTAGTTGAGGGTAGATAGATAATAGATAAATTAATTCATACGGAAATGTCTGGTAGTAATTATTTCTTTGGAAGTGATTTTAGGTTTGGGGCAAGAAAAGTTGTCTCTAAGGAGGTGACATTTCAGGAAACAGCCTATAGGAAAGTCAAAGAGAAACAGCATTCTGGCAGAGGGTAGAGTCAGAGCATAGACCCTAAAGTAGAAGTGGCCAAGGCGGGAACGAGATGATTATGACCAAGGAACAAGAGAGAAGCATGGAGTAGCGAGTCAGCAAAGAGGAGGATTTTATTTTAGGTGTCATGGAACAACACTGAAAGGTTTTAAGCAAGAGAGTGACAGGATCTGAAATATATTTTTAAATAAATCATCTGGCTGCTGCGAAGACACCGAATTGTCTGTACACAATGATCAAGTAGGGGTGAACACCGAAGTGATGGAGTGACTGGGACCCTCAGCAGAGTTGGCACTGATGGCTGTTTGTCCCAAGTTGGAATGAAGACAGAGATAGAGGTTAGGTCTGAGATACATTTTGGAAGCAAAGTTTATAGGACTTGCTGATGGAAAGGTAAGAATCAAGGCTACTTGCCAGGTTTTGGCTTACGCACCTGAATGGATGATAGTACCATTTACTGGAAAGGGAAATCAGTCAATCAGAAGTTGTAACATGCCCTAGCTGGTTTGGCTCAGTGGAGGGAGCGTCAGCCTGCATACTGAAGGGTCCCAGGTCAAGGGCACATGCCGGGGTTGTGGGCTCTATCCCAGTTGGGGGCATGCAGGAGGCAGCCAATCAATGATTCTTTCTCACCATTGATGTCTCTCTCCCCCTCCCTCTCTGAAATCAATTAATATATATATATATATATATATTTTAAAGAAGTTGTAACATGGGATTTATTCAGTTTGAGATGCCCTTTAGTCAGTCAAGTGGATATGTTAAATAGGAGAGAGAGAGAGGTTAAATATGAGTTGGCATAGTCCAGAAAGAACTCGTGGGAGAAAAAGCACTGGCCCTTGAAAAGTGGGTTGGATTCAGATGGCTATGGGAGGGATTTTATACATTTTCAACAGAGGAAATAAAACTAGAAAATATGTAGAAGAGAGAGTATGTATGAAATGTGGTTGGAGGTAGAAGAATGGGGAATTATATTGGGGGAAAGTAAGAGGTGAAATTAGAACTATAAGGTAGGGTTAGTTTATAGGTACCTTCAATAGAAAGAGTTCAAATTCTTCCTCTAAAAAAACAGAGCCATTGCCAATTTTGGAGTCAGAGCTAAGGTAAATTTTAATTCTATCTAGTTCTCTGTTATATCCCTGGTTCTTAACACAATGTCTGGTACATAGCCAGTGGTCAATTTATTCAATGAATGAATGAATGGAAAAAGAATAATGATTGCATATTTAAACATGTTGCACAATGAGAGAACTTCGGGTGGAAAAAAGACAATGAAAGGACTCCCTATTTCAAGCATGTCAGTTTTCAGATGAGGGAATAAAACCTTTGTATAATCCTATATAATTAAAGCCTAATATGCTAAGTGTCTGGTTGTCCATTCAACCAATCAAAGCATAATATGCTAATGATATGCTAAGGCCACTCAACTGCTTGCTATGACATGCACTGACCACCAGGGCGCTGACGGTCCAACCAGTAGGTTAGCTTGCTGCTGGGGTCCGGCCGATTGGGACTGAGTGAGATGGGCCGGACACGCCCTGGTGCCTCCCCCTATGTTCCCTCCCCTGCTGGCCAGCCTCCCGCATCCCTCCCTGGCCCTGACTGTGCACCTGTGGGGTCCCTCAGCCTGGCCTGCGCCCTCTCACAATCTGGGCTGAGGGACACCCCTCTCCCCTGAGTGCACAAATTTCGTGCACTGGGCCTCTAGTATAGTGATAAAGAAATAAAAGTGCCTCATTATTTCACCCAACATGGCATGACAAAGGTAGAGAGGAAATACAAGTTTAGTTCATCCAGAAGACACTAAAGATTTAAAATATTACAACAGAGTTTTACTAAAACGTGAATTTGACAGAGAATTTAGTTGGTTAATGATATTAAGAAAACTTGAATAAGATTTTTTTAAATGTTCTAAAAATCAAGAGGCCAAATTTTTCTCTTAGCTGTTTATGCATCATGCCTTTCAATTCTTAAGTAGTTTTATAACCTGAAACTTTATGTAATTTTTTTCAATGTGTCTGTTTCTGCTGCAACTGAAAATTGATTAGATTATTTTCTAAGGCAGAATATTGATATCCAGTGAAACGATGAATCAAGACCTCACTTTTCTCTGAAACCCTACTATTGTTCCAGGGAATGTCCATTTTTTACAAAAATTTGTAATGGTCACACATTTGTAATTTTGTGCAGACACACGTCTGTTAGAGTTCTGTGATGCAGAGATGGTTGTGTTGTGTTGCTCACTAAAGAAGCAAAGCTAAGTCACTGCTCAGCACACAAAGGGAAACACAAGATGAAAAGCTGCAGGAAAGTCAGTGAGCTCTGTTGGCACTCGCTATTGGCCTCAAAGCTCTGAGATTATACGCTCCTTTTATTGGATTATTACTTTAATGGGACTTTTTAAAGGGCATTTTAATAGCCTCCTTGTTTCAGCAGATATACATTGAAAGGCACTTGGAATACCTCCCAGTCGTAGCATTTTTGATCTTCACATTTCTTAGAGTTCTGACAACCTACCGGTAACAGTTAGGATGATATTACGCCGACACATTCCAGAGCTGGCAGTTGTTAGATTTGCCAGTGCAGTTTGTTATCCAGATCCCATGGGCCTGAGAGTTATGGCCCTTTCCTTTTACCCACTTCTCCACAGACCCTTCCCCTGCCCTCTTTTTAAATTTGTTAACTCTTTGACTGACTACACTATAGATATGTTTTTAGGTATACCATGATCATGCAAAGTCAATGCATAACCTAGTACTAAACAAGAGTTAATCACAGTTCTTATATTATGAATTTGCACTACTCTGTGTAATTTGAAGAATCGATATAGCTTAGTTAGGGCAAAGATATGTGTTTTCTTCACCCAGAATCCCAGATGGATCTTAGGTGATATCTATAAACCTCCTGAAAAGCTACATCCTGGACAGTGACTCTGCCATGGTCCCTACAGACGTCTTCCCAAAGAAGCACTTCAAGTTTGGGAAGGAACAGAGAGGAAAGAAATCAGAAAATGATCATAAAGATGCTTCAAAGTGGCCTTTTTAGCAGATAATGATAACAAAGGCCAGACAAGTGTAAAACTCTGTGGATTTAGACCTGGCTTCAATCCAAAATGTATTTCTCATTCTGCCTTCTCATGCAGACCAAACAGGATTCAGGCAAGTCCTGTTCCCGTAGATGCTTACCAGAGACTGTTGACTTCGTAACTCAAGATGATACCCTCACCTCAGAAAAGGATCCTCTGCCAACTTCTCCTGAGAACTGCATCCCTTTTCTCTGGTTGGCTTACCATCTTTTCCTTTAGTGTCCTGTAGGCTTCCTACAATTTGTCTAAGAGGATATCTATTATTTTCTAGCATGTCTAGAACTTACTATATCTCCTTAATCTTTCTTATTTTTTGTTTCTTCACCTATCTGTATTGCATTCTTAGGAATTTCTTTACAACTATTGTTCAGTTTATAAATTTTCATCTTAGTGACATTTCATATGTCTTTAACCCAAACATTTAGTATTTTATAAAAATTCTTATGTTTTTCATCTCTAGACATTCTTTTTTCTTTACTAAAATTCCTTTTCCTTTTTTATAGTGCCTCGATCTTTTGTTTTTGCTTCCTACTTGTATGAGTTCATTTAAAACATACTTATCTGAGAACATTATTGCCTAACCATATTTTCTGAAGTTTTTGAAGATCTAATTCTACAAGTTGATGAATTCTTCAATTATACTTCATAATTGTGAGCTTATCTTCAGCCGAGGTCTATCCAGCATAATCTGTTGTGACTTGGGTTGAGGACATGTCCCTCCAGAATTATTTTGCATTTGCTTCTTCTAAACACCCCAAGGACAAATCCAACTTGGAACTAATTTTAATGTTAAGTCTTTTGTCTTAGGGGCACAGATTATGCAAATAATGTAATTTGAACATCAAACTCAAATGTGTTGTAAATCCACGGGAATAAATTCTTAGGAGACTCTTTTTTTCTTAGCAATAATACAGTTAGAAACAAAAAAACTTTCTTTTGTTATGTCCTTCTGCTAATGGAAAATTTTTATGCTCAGCTTTTAACTGTGGGTTCAAACTTTGAGCAGCCATATTTTATAAAGAACCAAGTATTTGCCTTACTAGGACTTAAAGTAAATGAACTCTTATTACCAGATTGACAACTTCTCTTTAACCCTTGGGATAGTTATCTGCTTATAACTTTGGTTTTCAGTTCCCTCTCTGTTTCTAATACATGTACTTGACTGATACATATTATTTTAGAAAATCTGGTAAGTATTCTTTTTTAATATAACCACCTACTATGTGACTAGACACTCTCACACATGCACATGCACAAAAACACTTTACATGCAAATGACTTCAGTGATAGTCACCATTCATTGACCCCTTAAAATGTGACAGGAACTATGCTATCTTATATGCATTATCTCAATAACAACATTCTAGATAGGTACTATTATTATTCCCATTTTACAGTCAAGAAAAGAGAGAATTTGAAGGTTTGGGAAACTGCCTTAAGGTGACAGAACTAGTATGGAAACCCAAAGTTATCCCAAACCAACAGCAGATGTTCTTAATCATCATCCCATAGAGTCCTCACATGCCTGAGCCTCCCTCTATGAGATAAGGGGTCTCAACATATGCACATCTTTTCTCTGTTAAAACTTTTCATTTAATGAAATATTTATAGTTTCATAAACTGTTAGAGATTGTGTAAATGTATTTATATTTTGTCAACCAATGCCACTTCTGTATTTCAAGTCAAGTGGAAAATGTATCATGGTAAATATATGTTAATTTGCTTTTGCAAACTGAATTTTGAAGGAAGTAAAAATATAGTAACCTTTTATTTCTTCTTCATGCTGGAGAATTATCTGTCCACTTAAACAAATTTTGCAAATTAGCAGACTAACCTTTCACATACAAAATTTTAATAATTTTAGTAGAAATATTGCTTCCTTGTCTTTTATTACTGTCATAGTTTTAATGAGTTTAACCAGCAATCCAGATTCTCCTTTATTAGCCCTGAAGTTCCCCAAATTTTTGTTTTTTTGAACATTTTAAAAATAAGACAGCTTCAACGGAACCATTCTGATTCTATAAACATTGTTTTATATCTTTGAACCAAAATAGGGAATCATCAGAATCTCATTTTCTTTTCTTCTAGAAGATTCCCCTGGTTGGCTAAATTTAGGGTAAAAATAGGTTTATAAAGGAGGGAGTGCTATTGTCCAGTAGCATCAAGATTCAAACAAAATGGATATATCAACTTAAGAATCATACCAAACTCCTCAATTTTAACATATCTTTGCTATTGTAAATAGCACAGCAATGAATACTAAGCCACAGGATATGAGCATTCCCAAAATTAATTCATATTAAATTACCTTTCTATAAATTTGAATATTTAACACACCCTCACATTTATTGCATGTATTTTTTTTGCTAATATGATTAACAAATATGATTTTTAATCTCTAAAATTATAATAGTTGGAGAGATTGAACATCTTTTGTAATATTCATGAGCACTGGCATTCCTTCAATCTATAATAATAAAAGCATAATATGATAATTAGACCAGACGTCCTTCCTGGACAAAGCCAGGGGCTGCAGCTGCAGGATCAAGGCAGCTGCCACAGCTGTGAGGGAGGGATCTAGGCAGCCGCGGCTGCGAAGGCCGACTCTTGCACGAATTTCATGCATCGGGGCCTCTAGTTGTTGACTAATTGTCCATATTGATTGTCCTTATAATTAGTTGAGTCTGGGTGTTTCCCACTACATATTTTGTATGGTAATATTTAATAATTAGTTTTTTTAACACTTCCCAGTTCATCAGTAATCTTTAATTTTTGGGATTTTCTACACATAGATATATATTCAAAAATATCAGTTTTATTTTTTATGGTGTTTTGAATGCTTTCAATTCCTCTCTCAGCTTTTAGAGAAACATACTTGTTTCTATTTTCTTCTGGCTTTCATGGTCCCATTACCACTCTTACTAATCTGGAATTTATTTTAACATCTAGAAGCAGTAAGAACCTACTTTTTTTGTTTCTAAATATATAAATAGTATTCTGTAGTATTAATATTTTTGCATAATACATTCATTCTCAATGCATCTGACATGCCTCTTTTTTAAAATAAGTATTAACTTAGTATATATTATAGAGTGCATATAGTTTTCTGCTCTTATTTTTTAAAATATATGTTTGTTTATTAACCAGAGAGGTAGAGAGAGATAGATAGAAACATCAATGATGAGAGAGAATTATCGATCTGTTGCCCCCTGCACATTCCCTCACTGGGGTTTGAGCCCACAGCCTGGACATGTGCCCTGACTGGGAATTGAACCATGACCTTCTGGTTCATAGGTTGACACCCAACCACTGAACCACACTGGCTTGGCTCTGTTATTATTTTAAATAATTACTGAATCAATCCTATATAGATTATTAATGCTTTATAGGATGTTAACATATCTAATAGGTATATCCACCAACCATATGTCCAAATGCCCGTTCTTATTATTACTCTACAAAAATAGCATT
This sequence comes from Myotis nattereri, assembly GCF_964212035.1. Lineage (NCBI taxonomy): Eukaryota > Metazoa > Chordata > Mammalia > Chiroptera > Vespertilionidae > Myotis > Myotis nattereri. The sequence continues at coordinate 59,177,966 of NC_138080.1, read as the reverse complement.
TTGAGTTACTTTTAGCAGTTTAGTTCACCATCATAAGACTTAGAGACAAACAGAATCTTTTCTATATATCCAGAGTTCTCATTGTGAACATCAAATCTTTTGTTATGTGATACCATGGAACCCTCTGGACATTTGCACTTAAATAAATATTGTGGGATGTTTCATCTAAATAGCATTCCATGGCCAAGAGCATTTGTGAAATATTGCCTATGTCAGTCCCTTCTTGGACATTCATAATAAATACAAACATATAAAAGAGAGAGAAATGAAGGAATCATACAGGGAAGAAATCTATGTGATTGTTTAACCCAGTGTTTTCCAGATTACCATGTCATTTTACTTTTTGCTTAACAATTCCTAGCAAACCAGGAACATGGCTGCCTTGCCCTGCATGTTCTAAGAGCCTTTCTTTCCTTTTGGCTACTCTCAGACCTTTTTTAAAAATACTTTTGCTTGAAAGGTTGACTGATGCCCCAGATGAGCTGGGCATTAGTATATAGGAGTGTCTCTCACGGGTAAAACACAGAAGCGGTGAGAGAAGGCAGAGATGGTGAATTTGTGTCATGTCAGACCCAATCAGAGAGGTTTCCATTCCTTCATGCTGCAGGAGCTGATGGGAGTGAGTTTAGTCAAGGAAAGAGAGAAGCTCCCCGCTAGCCTGCAACCCTGCTGAAAGTGGGTCATTTCACCGCGGAGGAATGGCCTGGGTGGCACTTCAGAGACACGGTGGTAAGGAAACAGACTCCTTATTCATCACCGGGGAGATAGTGTTTTTCCTCGCCTGTGATAGATTCACGCTGGCCCGCGGTCTTTCTGGTTAGGCGTGACTTCCTGAGGGATTTTCTCTGGATTCGCAGAAGGTTCCCTGAATCCCTGGGAAAGCCTGACTCACCCACAGGCCTGTCAGGGTGGGGCTGGCATGACTTGGATGCAACTTCTACTTGGCTGAACTTACATAATGGTAATTTTCAGCCTCACATAGACTGCCTCTAGGAGAAATGGAAGAACACGACACAGAAAAGGCCCCACGGAGGTGCTGACGGGCAGTAAAACCTCCTCTCACAGGCCTCCCACTGGTGCCCTAGGGTGACATGGTAGGGAACTTGGAAAATATATTTTTTTAATTTTCAACTTCCTTTTTTCCCCTACAGCAGCTTCTCCAACAAGTTCATGTCCCCAGAGATCCTAACAACTGATACCTCTTCTAATAACATGCAGTATTTTGGACAACTGAGTCCAAGTCTAGAGCTGATTTCCCAACTTGGCACCTTAGTCCTTAACTTCTTTACAAAAACGCTAAAACTTCCTTTTAATACCATATCTGTGTTCTTTATCACGTAAGTTACAAGAGCAATCTTGTTCCTATTTAATGCCACCCCTGGAAGAGGCACTTAAATTCTCACACATTGTTGCTCATGTGCCAACACAAACACATCTCTGATTTCTGTAAATGAGCAGGGCGATGCAGCTGTCTGGTTGATAACTACTCTGAGGAAATGAAGGGCTTGTTTGCCATTACTTTGAGCAAACAGTAGGCAGACACCAGATAAAGAGACCGTAACAGGTTGACCCTGAGGTTGGTTAGGAGAGCAAGTTGGCAAGTCACATAAAGAAGGAAAGTAGATACTTGGAAGGAACAACTTCCCCAAATGTTTGAATCCCATGTCTGACTCACTAGTTGAATGACTTCTGGCAACCTACTTTACCTGGTCTTTAGTTTCCTGTGAAACAGGGGTGGCAGTGGTGTTTGCCTCCCATGAATGTCATGATGGTTACATGAGATGTGTGTGTGTGTGTGTGTGTGTGTGTGTGTGTGTGTGTGTGTGTGTGTAATGCATCTGGCCCATAGTCACTCCCAGGAAATGTTAAGAATTATGTGATGACAATGGCCTATGAAGGGTCATTGAAACCTTGGAAATCCGGTGCCCACGAGCAACTTTCTGGGAAAAGGGGCCATCACTTTCATCAAGAATTCTTCAAACAATTAAAAACTCCTGAAATGGTAGAAAGCAGTTTGAAAACATCAAATATATGGTGCCAGAAAAAGATTTGACTTTGGGTGGTGGCACACAATGCAATATACAGATGATATATCATACAATTGTACATTGAAACCTACATGGTTTCATGATATACCAATGCCACCCCTGTAAAATTTAATTTAAAAAGAAAACATTAAGAGCATCACTGAAGTAAAAGGCAGTCATTCCATCCAAAGTGATCTTTCCGTGGGTACAAAAATAATTTCCACCTTGTTATCCTTAACTAAAAGGTAAGTGTTGCTTTTCTTCGCTTATTTAAATATTATTCTCCTTCCTTTAAAACTCAGGTCAGATCCCCACTTGCAGAACACCTGACTGGGCCACTCAGGTGACCCTTGCAAAGTTCTTGCCTCTCTGACTTCATCCCAGTTCTTAGAAAGCAGGGCTCCAACCATACACCTTCCTCAATACCCAGCAAAATCCTTTGCACATGGTTACTAATGAACAAATGGGTATTATTGCTAATGATATTTCAGAGTGTGTTCCTATGTAGACTATATTGAACTTCTTCTGGGAAAATCCATTTAGGGGACTATGCTGTCTGTAGGGTGCAGCATCCAACATATCCGTGCTGCATGAATGATGAAGATTTTTTTAAAAAGGGGTCACTATGAGTCAGTTACACACCAATAAATGGATAAACTAGGCAGGTAAGGGGGGACAGGGAGGAGCATTTTTTTTTTAAAGATCACCATCTGGAAGGTGTAACCAACCCTCATGGTATTTATAGAGTTCGATTGCATACCCAGAATTCACTGGGCCAATATAGCTTCATCAAGAGACCACAGTTTAAGTGTAAAGGATCTGCCGCCTTTAGACTCTGCTTGAAAATTAAGTCCAAACCATAGTTACATGAGTTTTTCTCTTAAGGTCCTAACATGAAGGGCATCACCCATTGCTGATCTGTAGGTTTCTAGGTTTCCAGCACTACCTGTGATAAACAGAATAGGAGAGGGAAGATTCTTAAAATCAAAAGGAAAACAGCCAATCTGGCAAATAGGTTTTCTTTTGTGGTGATAGGGTTGGGAGAGAAAGGGGATATGTTTGTGCAAAGCAGCCACAAAGTGCCATTGGAGCTATTGATGGATAAGCTGTTTCTGAAACCTTTGTTTTTTACAGGAACCCTCTCAGCAGCACCAAGGGGCTCATTTGCTGCAGATTGTCTTCAAACTGGTTTTTTTCTTCAAAATGCTCAAGATAAGTACAACTTAACTTGAGAGAGAAACTATATACATTTTTCATTTAAACACAGAGCAAATGGGAAACCACACGACATATACAACTGTGAGAGCAGGAGACAAATATGCTTACGAGAAGGCAAACAAAGATGCCGGCTGGGAGCAGAATCCCAGGCAGGGCTCAAAGTCAAAGAAAAAATGGACCACTGGGAGCAGAGGGGAATCTCTGCTAGAAACTGGGTCTGTGGCTCTTTCTCACCACCACCCCCTTAAGGGGTATGCCTACTTCAATTTCAAAAGACATTCTAACTTGAAATTTTACAGAGTACAGATTCACAGCTTCCTTCTGGCCTGTGTATTTTTTATGAAGCCCCAAAGTAGAATTGGAAAAATAAGTTGTGATGTGGATCAGATAGTGTCTTCAATAAAGTGAACAGTGATGCAATATTCTTTTTTAAAATATATTTTTAATTTCTTTATTTTAGAGAGAGAGGAAAGGAGAGCGAGGGAAGGAGAAAGGGTGAGAGAGAGAGAGAGATCAATTTGTTGTCCCACTTATTTATGCATTCATTGGTTGATTCTTGTATGTGCCCTGACTAGAGCTCAAACCTGCAACCTTGGTGTATCAGGATGATGCTCTAACCAACTGAGCTACCCAGTCAGGGCAGTGATGCCATATTCTGAGCACATGGTTAGGTACAGAAAACTAGCATCAACTCTTGGGATGCATGAGGAACATGCAGCCCCAAATCATCATTTGTAACACCAGGGACATGGCAGAGTTGCATTTCTGAAATTATGTTGTATAGAAAGTTAGTTCCGTTGGATCTTAGCAGGGGAAATGCCAAATGAATGGTTCTTTAGTCAAATCTCTCACTGCCTTGCTAATGAAGAACCTTGTATATACAGACATACATAAGGAACAAACTCAGTGCAGACATTTTAATCACATTTTAGTAAATGATGTCCAAAGATAGGTCCTCCTTCTACATCCTACTTCTGTATTCCAGAGTATGTTCAAGGAAACACTTGTTCTAAACAAAACAGAAACAGACTGATAGTTACAGAGAACAGACTGAAGGTTGCCAGAGGAGAGGGGGTACGGGGGAACGGGTGAAAAGGTGAAGGGCTTGGAAAGTACAGATTGGTAGTTACAGAATAGTCATGGGGATGGAAAGTACAGCATAGGGAATATAGTCAGTAATATTGTCATAACTAAGTATGGTGCCAGTTGGGTACTAGATATATCAGGTGGAACACTTTGTAAAGTATATGATTGTCTAATCACTATGCTGTACACCAGAAACTAATACAAAATAAAATTAAATGCAAACTGTAATTGAAAATAATTTTTAAAAATTAAAAAAAAACACTTGTTCTACAAAAATTATATACATACATACATATGTGCATAATACATAAATTATGTCTCTGGTAACATAATTTAGAGAAATTCTATACTATATCCCTTATTTTTAAGCATCATAAAGCACTTGAGTTCATTAAAGGCTTTTTAAAATTCTATAGCAGAAAAATTGTATTTAATCCAGCATTGCTAAAATGTATCTCATCATGAAAATCTTATTTTTAATAGAATATACTGACATAGAAAAATATTAGTAATAAATTGAATGAAAAAGTACAAAAGAAAATAATCATAAAGATTATACACTATGTTCCATTTTATAAGATAATTACATATTGATTTTCCCTTCTTTTCCATAACACATATTTTTGTTAGGATATAATATGTTATTGATAGCATTTTTAAAATGCTTCAGAGTGCTTTATTTGGCATTGGGAAAAGGTACATAGAGCATGACCCACTTTCTAAAGTTTCCAAGTACGTATTCAAATCTCTGTACGGTTATAACAGGAGCCAAACACCTTCAGTGAGTGACGGCCCTGTCTTGCCATGTAATGTCATGAGAAGTGCCCCAGGCTCTTATTTCTACTCCTAATTGGTGCACCTGAAAATTATCCATTGAACTGAGCTTTGGATCGCCTGCATAATTAGTATAGTATATAACAAGAAGACCGGGTGTAAGGACAAGTATTCCCTGCTTTTCCCCGCCAAACACCAACTTTAGGCACCTGACCAAATACTCTTCAATTTCGTCTGAATGTCTCTTTCCTCCTTAACAAACAAAAGCAACGGGTTTCTCCCCCGGCTCCCTTCAGTAGATGGGCAAAAGAGAATTGAGTAGCAAGTACTCATACCCCAGCTAAGAGCAGACAGACAAGAGGGAGACAGGAAAGGTGCATGGTTTCCATTCTCCATATGCCTCTCACTTTAAGGAAACTAGGATTTACAGAAAGTTTGCTATGGCAGAGAAGTGCACTTAATACAGAGAATGTACTAGATGGCGATTTTGCTAGAGCAGAGAAGAAGCTGTAGGAATTGACAAAGAAGGCAAGGGAAAATATAGCTTCCACCTTGAAAGAACTTATCATCAAATGCTTAGAGCAGGGTAAATGTAAGGAATGGGATTCATAGATTTCAGCTCAACTGGTGGGGGTGGGTGGGGGCGGCTCTAAATTCTGTGCAGTCAGGGAGGTAGGAAGGATTAGAGAGCTGGAGAATTGTGTAGTCTACAGATTGATCTGGAAAGACTGTAACTAGATCAACCAAGAAGTGTGCATGCATGTCTGTGTTATGCACTCCCGAGGCTTGCTGCCAGAGGTGTAGACCAGGCTCATGCCCTCAGGGAGCAGGCTTTCTTCCTGGTTGACTAGATGGCATACCTAGAGGAAATATTAAAAAATAAATATATAAATAAAAACAGTATGTAATTTGGTTTGAAATGAGAGGATAGAGCCTGGCATAGAGCCTGGAAAATGGGTACTTAACACGTGTTTATTGAATTTAATTGGATCTCTGAGCCGCCAGAGGGCTAGACATGAGACCTCTGCAGAGCTATGCAGGAAACGAGGATCCCTGTGAAGCAAGAGCAGACAGAAGCAATGGCATAGGTGGCAAAGTGGGCCTTTGGGACAAGCTGGAGAGAGGGCAATTAGAAAAGATTTTTAACACAACAATCCACAGTTTAAACTTGATAAGAAGGGCACATTAGAACCACTTTAATGCTCAAAGAAGGTAAGTGACAGTCAAAAGAAGTCCTAATGACCACCGCTTCTGGTAAGAATGACTCAAGAGAGATGAGACTTCAATGAGGCAAACTAACAACAGCTCTGGTGGTCTGGCCAGGTCTCAGATGCATTAGCCTATTGCTTGGAATGAATGTTCTATTCGGCTTTCTTGGCGGTCCATGGCAAAGGCCATCTCACATGAACATCAGAGATGAGTAGAAGAGATCATTGCTTATTATGTAACACACATGTCTCCCCTCATGACAGGCAGAGTCATAAAGATTTCCAAACCACAAAATAAAACTCACTGGCATCACTGCTTACAGAGGCTCTGGGTACTTGAATTGTGTGCATTTGTATAATGTCAAGCATGGCTGGGTGTGTTCATTCCTTTGCACATCTGTCCAGCCTGCTTGTTTGGGAAAGCAGACCCGAAGAGGATGACCCTGAGCGTTTCAGTTCGTGTCAGCCCAAGCTCAAAAGCCCTATGGTCATGGCTTTCTACTGCAGATTATTGTCTAGAGCAGAGCTCTGCAGTGCACTCTGAACCAGCTTTTGTGTGACTTGAATTACAAACTAATCATCTAGTGTTAAAATCCCAAGGAAAAATGTGCAGGTTGGAGGGGTGGGAGAAGAAAACTTTGCTTCTATTTTATATTATATTTTTCTTAACTAGATTAAGAAGCTGCCCATCACTTTTCAACCTGGAAATTCTGCAAAAGAAGAAGAACCCAGGACCTTCTATCACCAAGATAATTTCAATGCATTAAGTCCCACCATTCATTTAACCTCATAAAGGCATTTTTGTTCCTGAAATAATTATTCCAGATAAAAAATCTCCCATTCCAATTCTTTAAAATCAGACCCTGAGAACATATATTGGCAGTGTCTCTTGACTAAAGAGTGGTACTTAATATCAGGATTAGTTTTTCTCCCAAAGGCAGATACCACCAATGTCAGACAACATTCGCAATGGAAATCATCGCTTTGGGCACTGAATCCAGCCACAGAGCTTTTGGCAAAAGGGCTGTAACCTCTTCTCTCTCCTCACCAGTGAGAATCCCACCACAGTTTTCCATCCGTTGGTGACCTCCATCCCAGATTACCTCAATGCCCTTTGCTCAGGGCTATGGTTAAAGACCTCCCAGAAGCTCCAGCTGTTGGTACAGAAGGCATCAGTCTTCTAGTTGCTAACGGTCATAGGCTGACATGACTGGAGTGTCTCTGAGTCCCCAGGGCCCCTCTGGTTTAGGCTGGTGGTCCCAAGCCCTTTCATCAGCTTGAGCCACTGAGTTTTTCAACAAATATATTGGACCCATCTATAATTTACAACTTTTGAATCTTCTGGTAAGTTCACCCCTTCTAGGCAAGGTGGTGGACTGGATATAAGTAAAAGAAATAAAACACTCTTGAGAATGAATAGATGCAATAGGAAGTCTGGGTGTGTTCCCTCAGCTTTGCACAACAAATTAGGCAAGAAGGAAGAGAAGGAAGCAATAAAGTATAATTCTCACTGGAAATATTGGGGGGAACACTTTGTAAAGTATATGATTGTTTAACTACTATGCGGTACACCTGAAACTAATACAAAATATTAGTTTTTGTATTCCATGCAAACTGCAATTGAAAAATAAAATTTTGAAAAGAAAAAAGTATAATTCTCTTTGAAAGAATGCAAATGCTTGACAGCTGGAAGCTAGAGATTCTATAGCAAGATGGTCTCCCTATCCATGCCCTACCTTTACAACAACTAATTAAGATTTTAAACAAAATGAGTATGAAATAGCAATTTTCAGCAGAGAATTATACACCTTGGTTCTACTTCTTCTGGTCTTCAATGAAATCCAACATTACCAGGTAGTACCAGTTTTGTTGACTATGAAAATATGACTTTAAGAAATAGCAAGGCAAGAGGTCATTACCTTTAAATGCTTCACTTCCAAAAGTTTGCTTTTATAAAACACTTGCTTGGGAATCAGAAATCTAATGAGTAGGTAGAATGACTTACTCAGTTATTAGGGTGAAGTCATCCATTACCCAAAGAAAGATGGTTCATAATCAAGCATTTTATGCTAATAAATACTCATAAATTAAGAAAGTTACGCCAAAACCGGTTTGGCTCAGTGGATAGAGCGTCGGCCTGTGGACTGAAAGGTCCCAGATTCGATTCCGGTCAAGGGCATATACCTGGGTTGCAGGCATATCCCCAGTAGGAGATGTGCAGGAGGCAGCTGATCGATGTTTCTCTCTCATCGATGTTTCTAACTCTCTATCTCTCTCCCTTCCTCTCTGTAAAATATCAATAAAATATATTAAAAAAAGAAAAAGAAAGTTACATAACCAGGAAAATGGAATTAGCTAGTTTAGTGTAACTGATTCCTAGAATTAATGCTGTTTTCTGCTACTAAGTGTATTAACTGTAGTAACTGTAGAAGTCATAGCTGTTCATGTTTCATACATTCCCAGGAGTGTTAGAAAAGAGTAGCTGATGACAAATAAGCATATTCAATGAAAATAATTATATGAGGAAATGCATGTTAAAATATATTGACACAGGTACTATACTTGTGTTACATATGCATCTCCCTAGAAAGAGCTGAAGTTTTAGTCCTGATTCCTCATTATGCCCCCTTCACAATACCGGTTACCTTCATTTTGGTCCCCACACTGGCTGAGCCAGTTACCAGAGACAGGGCTATGTGTCTACCTGTGCATTCACTACAAGTGTAATGATTCTGCCAATGGCTTCACCATTCCAAGGAAGCTACCGATTGCCTTACGTTCCATTGGGGTCAGTTTCCCTTGGTATTCCTTTCTTGCATTTAAAGACCTTCCAGTTTCAGCAGCCTAAGAACATTCCTTTAGTTTTTCTGGTCCTTAAGGGTCACCATCCTTCAGAGTCAAGGACCTGCTCCTAATATTTCAGGTTGCCTGAGATTTCTAAAAGCCAAGCCTGTGACTACCATCACTCTCCAGTAAACAATATAAACAGTCTACAGCAAAAATAGGAGTGAAACAAAAGGCAAGATAGTGATTTGTTTCCCCACCTAAAGTCAAATGCATATTCTATAAAAGCTATCTGTATCCCAATTTTAGGTACTTCTTACCTTTCTACTCTTTGGTGTTCTTTCTTTTGGAAAATGGTGATGATTAGTTAATTGCAAGTTTTCTTTTGTGGCCTTATTTTGCTAAAAATAAAGATGAAATTCCTATTATTCTTTCCCTTCCTTTTTCTCTCCTTTTCTTCTTCTCCTTTCTCTCTCGCATTTGTTTGTTTGTTCATTCTTTGTTATTTTACTGTGTTTTGAAATTCAAAGGTGTAGAAAACATGGTGCCATGGCCTCTCACTGGTCACCAGGCTATATTGTTTAACTGTCAATGTCTGCCTTGTAATGACCACGCAAGTCCTTCTAAACCTCCTCAGACTATATTGAAATTTATCCCTGCACATTCTGAACATGGATGGAGGGACTCTGGTAAGACTATCAAAAAGAAGAAAGAGAGAGGAGAGAGGGAGAGAGGGAGAGAAAGAAGAGAAGGGAAGGCAAGGCTAAGCAAGAAAAGGAGCAGAGGCAAAGACGGTTGGTAGTGTGTAGTTCAAGTGGAGGCCTAGGAAGAATATAAAGGAGGGGACAAACTGGTCATTCATAGTCTTCTAATCTAAGCAGAGAAACTAAAACTTGATTCAGAAAGAAATAGACCACAAGAACTAACAGAGGAAAAACAATGCTGATACAGCTGATGATTAAAAGTCCATTGTGCCCCACCCTTTCCTCAACTTTCTGTTATTTTATGTAGATACTTCTTGCAAATATCCTTAGGCTGTGCTTACTGATTAAGATTACTTCCTTCCACGAATATTTGTTAGAATTTACCCCGCACTAGGCAGTAAGCCAGAAAAATTCCCCGTCCTCTTAAAATGAAAAGGCTACCATGTCTCTAGGTAAATGTTGTAAAGATGGAAATTCTTCCCAAATAAAAGTTTTGTCTAATACATTTCTAATCGAAATTTCAGTTTGATGAATAAAAATAACTAGACCAACTGAAAATGAAGAGTGTGGTTTGGTTCATTCAATTCTCATTGTTAAAATACTTAGAGGCATAATAATTAAAAGTATCTACCTAAAATCATATAGTATAATAAATGGTACAAGAAAGAACAGTTAAAGACAGATCCTGTTATATGTAGGAATGTTATATCACAAAGGCCCATTACAAACCAATGGAGCAAAAAGTAATGAGAAGATTTAGATACAATTGACTAATAAAAAATAATACAAAATTAGAGTTTTGTCACAAATCTTTCACTGAAATTATTTTCATTTGTGTTAAAGAGTTAAGTGTAGATATGAAACTATGACATAACAAGGAAATACACCCTGTATTTATCTGATCCCTGGATGAGGAAGGTCTTTCATGGGATAAAAAAAAAAAAATCCATGGAAGAAATACAGAAAGTAAGGATAAATTCAAATACATACCATTTAAAAATAACTGTTATTCAAAGCTTATAAATTAAAAAGAGAAAAAAGAAGGAAATCTAAGAAAATATTTTAACCTAAAAGTTGATACTAATAATTAAGAAAATAAAAGGTAAAAGAAGTAATGTTTGCAACAAACATTTATGTCCTAATTATAAAACAGGCACTGACTTGATAAATCTGGAAGATGTGGTCTGATCACTGCTATGGTCTGAATCTTCACATCCCTTCCACCCCCCCAATTCATAGATTTCAATTCTAATTCCCAAAGATGATGGTATTAGGAGGTGGGGCCTTTGGGTGGTACTTACATCATGAGGGTGGAGCCCTCCTGGATGGGATTAGTGCCCTTATAAAAGAGACCCCCCAGAGCTTCCTCACTCCTTCCACCCTGTGAGGACACAGTGAGGAGGTTCCTCACTCGAGAACACAACTAAGTTGCCATAGTGCCTGGATGTCAGACTGCTTAGCCTCCAGAGCTGTGAGCAATACATTTATGTTGTTTATAAACTGCCAGTCTGTAATATTTTGTTTTAGCCGCCTAAATGGACTAAGATGGACAACCAACCATAACTGCTGAGAGAAGCACTGGATTTCTATATTTCTTTTTCAATTAAAAAAGTAGACTCTACTGAAATAACTGAATGTAACAATATTAGAACTTTTATATTTAAAAGATGCATTGTATTTAGTCGAGATTTAAAAAGCAGCTCAATTCAATTTGGTATCATTCTGTACCAACTGCTTGGTACAATTTTCAGTTCTTTTGTTGATCTTATTTCACCCTTTTCTCCTAATTTTAAATTAAATTGGCTTCCAGGGTTGCCTGGCTTAGGAACACCAGGGCGTTTTCTTGCACCCAATCCTCTTTTCTTCTACTCCAGTTAGTAATGCTAACTCTCTTATTAAAAACATGTTTCCTAGATAGGCTTTCTCGCATAATTAGATGAGAGACTCCTTTTGTCCAACACCTTCCTGGAAGGACAATGAAATCCACAAGGAAAGGAGGACATCCCTGTCAGCAGCATGGACTCCTTAGCTGCTTTCTCCAGTCTCAAGGTCTGCCGCAATTTGCCCATCTCCCTTCGTGCTTTTTGCTTCAAACCAATTATACTTTATTTCCTGAATTCTAAGGACCACAATGCTTTCCACATTTTCATATTTCTAAAATTGGCATTTTAATTGAATTTGCCAAAGTCTCCTTATTACCTTTTACTCATTACCTTAAATGGAATGCAGCAGTTCTTTTAATAAAGACAACAGGTTGTAGTTAATACAAAACTTAGAAAATATAAATATCATTTAATTAATAACAACCATGTTTTCTCAAAGAATGCATCTCTCCCCTACAAAAATAAAAACTAAAAACAACATTTTAAAAATCTTCATAAGATGTTCAATTTCTTTCATTATTTAGATGTTAAACAATCCCTCTAAATTTTTGAAGGATGTATATTATAATTTCACCCTGGCATCCTAATAAAAACGGTTGTGGAGGATCGGGAGTAACACTTAACTGCTTAGAAGTTGGGAGGAACATTCCTTTGCCAGGAGATACCTGCTTTGTTGAAACAACTGGTCTGCTTGCTGTTCAGCTGGATGCACTTATGCCGCAAAAATGACTATGTCCCTTTTGATAGCTCCATGCTCACAGTGCACCTGTTATTAAAAGCTTTGCACATCACCCAGTTGTGTGTTGGCGGATGTCTAACAACTGGCTCTCTGGGCGAAATGAGAGGAAGGGAGAGAAAGCCTTGATGTGTAGCATTTGCCGATGTCCCTGGTTTCCCACCACAGCCAGTTTCAAGCTACCCACATAAAGAACGTTGCTGAACGCAGTTTGGAAGAGACGTGCACCGTCGGTCTCAGTAGACTCAAGTCCTGGAAAAGATTTGATAAGCTACTGCATGGCTGAAGAGAGCCTCAGACTGGTGCCCAGACTTCTTGAAGGAGAATGAGGCAGGGAAGGAAGGACAGAAATTTGGGTAGACAGAGATAAATGCCTGGGCCTGAGTTTAAATAGATTTTATTGTGGGAAAAATCACCCAACTGTGGCTTATTGGTTTATTTATTGTGTGTAGGTGGAGAGGACATGCTATGTGAACATCCTCATCTATGAAATCTAGAAAATCTTCGGTAAATTCTATTCTGCTCACCAATGCTTTGGATAAATTTTGTGGGTGAGGGATGGGAGGGTGTGACTTGCTGAGTCCTACTTCCAGATTGTGCAGGACTATAACTGAGGCTGACTGTGGGGGTAGCAAACTTGCATGTTAAAAGTAATGTAAGAGGGTAAAAAGTAGAAGTCAGAGTGGATAGACGTTTTCCAAACAAGAAGAAAAAGAGATTTTGCTGTTTGTTTCTTTCTTGATAGGGAGTTTCAGTTTATATGGCTGCCCATAGAGGATGTAGAGGAAAGAGAAAGGAAGAGGCAGTGTAAAATGCATGGGGTTTCATTGGATTTGGGGACTACGTGGCTAAGCCAACAATGTTACAACATCTTTAGCCAAGTTTCCTATGATCTCTGGATGCAAAAATGGATCCAATTTTGATACAACATGATATAGCCTCCTAACCACAATTGGCTCCTCAATTATAAGTATTTGAGAATCTCTTCCAGACAGAACTTCATCAATTATTTACATTTTCTGAATTCTTTGCCCAGATCTTTACCTGAGAAAGTGTCACAGTAGAGCAAAGTAGACTTGGTGAGTGACATGCACAAATATGACTTATCATCATCTTCCATAAACTGGGAAAGTGGGAACAAAGACATTGAAGGGATTTGCCCACAAGCATGTCTTTTGTCCAAAGGTGAACCTGAAATTAGAACCATGTATTCAGACTTCTGATGCTGTGCTCTTCCTTCGAGACAATATTTATCTGGCTACACAGCAAGCCCTTGGATGCACAGAGGCCACCAGAAACAGGGAGAAGGGCTTTGCTTATACTTTGGTTCTACTGTGCCCATTGCCTGAGAGACAGTTTCTGCATTGGTCCTCCTCTGAACAGAGGAGAGAAATACGCAGGAGGACTGGATGGGGCCATTCTCTGTGTGGTCCAGAGGCTTTCACTGCAGGAAGTGGGCCCTTCCGGCCACAGTTCTACCAGGAAACCCCCCTCCCCCTTATAGTAAAACCCTGTTTATAAATATACATTCGCCCATACGCAAACATATACATCCCTCAAATATCCAGAGCAGTTCTGTATCCACAGAGATAAATACAGAAAGAAGCATGACAGAGACAGATGGATATAGAAGTATTTTTAATTTTTTAAGAAAACATTTGCCTGCTTTGTGGAGAAACAGTCGGTTCAAAAAGAAAGGAAACCTGTACTTAGGCTAAACTTCCTCCGGATTAATTATTACTGTATTTGAAATCCAAATGACTTGACCCATCATTAGTGGATAAGTGTAGGCCAGGGAATAAATATCCACGCTGTCCACAATAAGACAGGTATCCACACCAAGTTCAAAGGCCCCGGACTTGACCACACACACATCAGGCCATCTTTAGAGCTGTGATGATGACGAAAGGTTAGATGTATTCTGAAAGCCCAGGGAGGCCGCCAGCACGACCTCAGGCTAATTAGCAGAAACCACAGGTATAACCAGCTGCTGGGCCATTCACGTAACCAATCCTTGAGCCAGATGCCACTTTTGGAAAAACATACCTCAGTGCTCCTCATTGAAATTCCGTCTCTGGGCTTATAAAGAGTGTACTGTCTGAGCAACACAGGCAGGGCTTGGGGCAACTGGGGCCATTCTGGGAGATATAGTCAGAGGCTCAGCTCTGCCTCCCAAATGGCTGCTCATTGTAAACAGCCTGTTCAGTGCGCCTGGGAACCCGGCACAGGCCTAGCCGGGGGAGTTTGTAAGCACGCCTGGGAGTCCAGCCCAGGAAAAGGATCAGACGGGTCTAAAATCTCATCTGAAGTAAATGAACGAAGAAGTGTTTTATCAATAAAATTTCATCTACACCTCACATGCGTATCACTTAAATGACAAAAGCACGGGAACACCTCCCATCTTCTTTAGAACGTACGTCTTTTTTTCTGTTAATAAACAGAGTACAGACCTCAAACACTTATGTACTTAATAAGTGTTATTTGAAGATGGTGGCATTTGTTGAATTGAATTCATGCACTTGGCTTACAAAGGGTTCTCTTTACTCCATCCTATTTAATGTGACTTCAAATCAACTACCAATCTTTCCCATGAAGGAAACATTTCATGATTTAAATAGATTTTTTTAAAAAAAACAATTTGGTGCCATACCCTATGCATGTGGACACTAAACATCCTTAATATTTGCAAGGTCATATTTAATCTTAGTACACTGTCTTTTATTTTAAGCATTTTCTAGAGAAATATCTACTTTGGAGAGCAACGTTTGGCAACAAAACTAAGATTGGAACACGAAAGAGCAAATTATAATACCCCTTTGAAACTCAGGATGCACAAAAAAAGTGTAGAGCATATATAAATCAGTATAATATCTTTCCAGGGTTGGGAAAGAAGCTCATAAAAAAACCCAAAAGGTAAACAAAGGCAAAAGGGCCAGAAGGGCTAATAGTATATAATTTCGTGGCTTGTAAAAGACTGGCAGGGGATAGTAGCATGCCCCACGTACTTTCTATTTGCCAGGATACACCACCTATTCTTCTTCTTTTTAAAAACTATATTTTTATTGATTATAGAGAAAGGGAGTGGGGAAAGAGAGATATAAACATTAATGATGAGAGAGAATCATTGATCAGTTGCCTCCTACACGCCCCCTACTTGGGATTGAGCCCACAACCTGGGCATGTGCCCTGACTGAGAATTGAACCATGACCTCCAGGTTCATAGGTCGGTGCTCAATTACAAAGCCACGCCTGCCGGGCACCACCTATTCTCCTATTCTCTTATATCCACATTGAGTTTTCTATTTATCCATATTCCTCATTCTCTATGTGATTTCCCAAATGCTTTCTTCTTTCTTTGAAAAAACATTGTCTTTTTGAGTTCTGATCCTTTGTAGGTGACCTGTTCTACTCCCTCGCCCCAACTCCCCGCATGGAAGCTTATAAGATACTAGAGGTCCAGTGCACAAAAATTTGTGCACTCGGGGGGGGGGGGGGGGGTCCCTCAGCCCGGCCTGTGCCCTCTTGCAGTCTGGGACCCCTTGGAGGATGTCCACCTGCTGGCTTAGGCCCGCTCCCTGGGGGAACAGGCCCAAGCTGGCAGTCAGACATCCCTCTGGCAGCCCAGGAGCCCTTGGGGGATGTCCACTTGCCAGCGGGGAGCAGACCTAAGCTGCAGTCGGACATCCTTAGCGCTGCTGAGGAGGCAAGAGAGGCTCCTGCCACCACCGCTGTGCTGGCAGCCATCAGCCTGGCTTGTGGATGAGCAGAGCTCCCCCTGTGGGAGCGCACTGACCACCAGGGACCAACTCCTGCATTGAGCATCTGCCCCCTGGTGGTCAGTGTGTGTCATAGTGACCAGTCATTCCCAGTCGTTCTGCTGTTAGGGTAAATTTGCATATTACCCTTTTATAATATGGGATAGAGGCCTGGTGCATGGGTGGGGGCTGGCTGGTTTGCCCTGAAGGGTGTCCTGGATCAGGGTGGGGGTCCTGCTGGGGTGCCTGGCCAGCCTGGGTGAGGTGCTGATGGCTGTTTGCAGCTGGTCACACACCCTTCAGGGTGGGGGTCTCCACTGGGGTGCCTGGCCAGTCTGGGTGAGGGGCTGAGGGCTGTTTTCAGGCTCTCCAAGCCCCTCCAGCGACAGAAGCTCCCAGCCTCTCCTTTTTTTTCTTTTTCTTCTTTTTTTATTCTGGGATTTATTTACCTTCTATAATTGAAACTTTGTTGCTTTGAGTGGAGCTCAGAGCTTGCCAGGGCAGGTGGGAGGGAAGCCTCCTGCTTGCTCCAGCTCTGTGGCCACAGTCGGCTGAAAGCAGGTATCCGGGGTTTATTTACCTTCTATGATGGAAACTTTGTTGCTTTGAGTGGACTTCAGAGCGGCGGCGGCAGCTTGGCTTCCTTCATCATTGGGGCAAGCAAGCCTCCTGCTTGCTCCAGCTCTGTGGCTGCTGGTCGCCATCTTGGTTGGGTTAATTTGCATATAGTTGCACTGATTGGCTGGTGGGCATGGCTTAAGGTGTAGCAAAGGTACGGTCAATTTGCATGTTTGTATTTTATTAGTGTAGATTACCTTTATCCCTGGTGTTCTAAACATACTTTGATGAAAATCTGTTTTTATCCATTTACTGAATATGTCTGAATTGGCGATCCTATACTAATAAAAGACAAACATGCAAATTGACCGTACTTTCGCTATGCCTTAAGCCATGCCCACCAGCCAATCAGAGCAACTATATGCAAATTAA
Organism: Myotis nattereri; assembly: GCF_964212035.1. Classification (NCBI taxonomy): domain Eukaryota; kingdom Metazoa; phylum Chordata; class Mammalia; order Chiroptera; family Vespertilionidae; genus Myotis; species Myotis nattereri. The sequence goes on along the minus strand of NC_138080.1, from coordinate 59,160,801 downwards.
CCCAAGCAAAATGGCTGCCGGCAGCCACAGAGCTGGAGTGAGCAGGAGGCTTGCTTGCTCCAGTGATGGAGGAAGCCAAGGTTCCCTGCCTGTCACCGCCCAGCTCTGAGCTCCACTGAAAGCTACAAAGTTTCAATTATAGAAGGTAAACAAACCCCAGATACCTGCTTTCAGCCAACTGTGGCCACGGAACTGGAGCAAGCAGGAGTGGGTTGCCCCTGGCGATGGAGGAAGCCAAGCTTTCCACAGGCTTCCGCTAAAGGCAACAAAGTTTCAATTATAGAAGGTAAATAAATCCCAGAATAAAAAGAAAAAAGAAAAAGAATAAAAGGAGAGGCTGGGAGCTTACGTCGCCAAGGTGTTTGGCCAGCCTGAAAACGGCCCTCAGCCCCTCACCCAGACTGGCCAGGCACCCCAGTGGGGACCCTCCACCCTAAAGGGGGTGTGGCCAGCCTGAAAACAGCCATCAGCCCCTCACCCAGGCTGTCCAAACCTCCATGGGCTGAGGGTCCCCACTGGGGTGGACATCCTCCGAGGGATCCCACACTGCAAAAGGCTATAGGCCAGGCTGAGGGACCCCCTGAGTGCACAAATTTTTGTGCACTGGGCCTCTAGTTGTAAATAATGCTGCAATGAACATCAGAGTGCACATATGTGTTTACTGATGCAGTAGCTGGACAGAAAATCAAGAAGGGGAAATCATCAAAGAAATACTTTAAGAAGATTTCTCAGAATTAAAAAGCATCAGGTTCTCAACTCAAAGTATGAAAAATACTATCCTACATCCTGATATACTGGGTTTTAATAGTGAGGAACAGGAAAAAAATGTTCAGATATGTAGGATTTTCTGCACCTTTTCTCAGGAAGCTACTGAATGAAGAAGTTATACATGAAACTACTGGGGCTCCCTGAGAGTGAATAGAAAGAAGGTAAGAAATCCAGGAATGGGATCGAGCATAACAGAAGGTGAAGATGATCTCCAGAATGACATGGATCCCTGTCTGAACAGGCTAACCCAGTGGTTGGCAAACTGCAGCTCGCTAGCCATGTGTGGCTCTTTGGCCTCTTGAGTGTGGCTCTTCCACAAAATATCGACTTCTGAGCATGGGCCACGAAGTTTCAATCGCACTGTACATGCGCGCCCGTATGTGGTATTTTGTGGAAGAGCCACACTCAAGGGGCCAAAGAGCCACACGTGGCTAGCGAGCTGCAGTTTGCCGACCACTGGACTAACCTATTCAAATTAGAACAGATCATGGTAGAATTATAATGTTTGAACATATTGAGAGGAGGTTTAGGAAACTGGGAAATAATCTGATAATAAATTAATGATATTTAAATTAAAGACAAAGCAAATTAAAAAACATGATGTTTATTAACCCTGGGAAAAAAAGTTTTTTCAAGGAAAAGAAGGAGAAGGGGAGAAGGAAGTGGCATAGTATAGACTATTGCTTAGCTTTGAAAATATTTACATGATCATGATAATGTACATACACAAAGTTGATCTAAATTAAAGCACAATTATATTTGAAGGATGGGAAGATATGAGATTGTGGTGAAGAGAAAAATTGGTAAAAAATTAAATGCTAAATCCTCATTTTCCATGGTGGCAATACTTCAAATTGAAACTTCAAGAAATGGCCATCCAAGTATGTTATTTAACAAAGGATTTGCCATTGGGGAGTGGAAAATAAGGAAGCAAAGTGGGCAGAATTCTGTGCTTTGATTATGAAATGTAGAACAATAGTGTTATTTAAACCATGTGCGTGTATAAATTTAATAGAAATTAAAATCAAATTTTCAAGTCTGAAATCCATTGAATAAAATGATCATTCAGATTCGGTGTATTACCTGGGGCTTCAGTGAGAATGAAGTTGAGGTATCACCTGCCCCCTCAGTTCAGTCTGACTCTGGCGTACCATCTCTACTCCTCAGCACATTGAGCTACCTTTGTTTTTTAGCTTAGCACTTACTGTGTGCCGCTTAGTTCATTATTAACTCAGGGAAGCCTCACACCAATTCTATGAGGTAAGATTTATTTTACCTTCAGTTTGTGGATCAGGACACTGAGGAAGAGTTAGCTCTTATGGTCACACAGCTTGTCAGTAGAGTTGCTGACATTCATATTCATCAAATAGGCTCCAGAGTCCTTGTCTCAGCAGAAGGGGTTAAGAATTCTACCTCCCACCAAGATTCCCAGAATGAAGGATCCTCCTAAATCAGGAAGCTACTGAGTAGTCAAAACCCCAAACATGCCTATTACGATGAATAAGCTGGGAGGAAATGGCTGCATTGTCTTTAGTAAATCCTTGTCAAAGCTAATAAGGTCAATCTGCACTGGAGAAAAATCTTATGTTTTCCTTAAATTTTCAAGTGAAATAAAACAAAGAGAAGCAGTAATCCCACCAGAAACCTACCTGCTTGTCCCTCAGGTAAGATAGTCGTTTTAGAGACACTGACTTGCAAAAAAAGCTGCCAATGCTGTTTCAGAAAGGTGTGTTCTAATATATCTTGAATCTACTTTGAAGGAATTATCTGAGCAGTTACTCGATTGGACAAGAACTAGGACTTAACCTCAGGATAAATTCAAAATAATTCTAATGACGGTACTTTCAAAAATTTTTTCTCTTTTTTTTTTCTTATTTTTTACTTTAGATGATTGAAAACAGGGAGAACATGGGAATCCAAATATTTGGAAAAATCATAATATATCTTTAAATTTCAGTGAAATTTCTCTTCCTTTTAGCCAAGTTTGTGTCGTTATTTGTAAATAATGCATAATCCAGAGATACAACTCAATGTGCATTTTACTCTATTTTTTCTAAATTCATTTAATGACTCAAGTATATATATATTTTTACAAAATAAAATTATGCTGTACATATTTCACTGCAACTTGCCTTTTCTCTCTTATATATATAATCAACACCTTTTCGGATTGCAGTCTTGCTTTGTCTTTTATTACCTAGTAGTCTATGGCATGGATATGCTATAATTCCATATCACATAATTCATTATTGACAAGCATTTAGGCTATTTCCAATTCTTTTTTACTATTACCAACAATGTCACAATGATCATTCTTGAACAAATGAATTTATAGATTCATATAAAATATGATCTAGAAGTGGTCTTTTAAAACACAAATTGGATCATATTTCTTGGCTTCCAATCTTCCAGTGTCTTCCCAGTGGCTCAGAATGAAACTCAAACTCCTTTCCATGGCTTTGCCAACCATCCAACACACCTTGTGCCACCTCCCTCTCCTTCACCAGCTCCAGCCTCACTGGCTTCCTCCCGCACCTGCCAGGCTCACCCTCCTGAGGGATTTTGCACTTCCTGTTTCTGCTGCCTGGGAACTGCTAAGGCCAGCTTCCTCTCAACATCAGCTCTCATGCGGAAAGGCCCCTCCTCAGGGGCCACCCATGTACACCCTAACCTCCACCACTTCTGCCTTGTGCTGTTCTCATGAAGGGACATCACATTCCTAGGCCTTGCTGGGCTTAGCAAGGCTCATTCTCAGTGTTTGACTTATAAACCCTGGGGCCTGACCTTGGCTTTGATGAACCATGCCAGCCACGTGTGATACAGTCAGTTCTGGTCCATTTCAAAAACAAGAGTCTTTCCCATGTCTCCAGATGGTACAATATCTTAGTTTCCTATCAAGATACTTCCAAGGGCCCCACTAACATGTGTGAGTAGATTTTCTTCTGAAACGAGGAGGAGGATACCATTCCAGATTCAATTTGATTTAGAAAAATGTGTTCTTTCTCCTACAAATGTAATCAAGATAGGCTTCCTAAATGAAAACTTGAGAAGAACACTAAATATTTTACATCTCATAAGGTTAAGTACAAGGACTGAGGAAATGCCAGAATGTTACACCTTTTTGTCCTTCTAATTCTGATATACTAGCTGAAAGTCTATTTTCAAAAGCAACTTTGAAAGTCTAAAATTATCATATCAGAGTTGAAGAGAAAAGGCTTCATTAGACAGGACTAATACTGGATTTCTGATCAGTAGGAACAATGAACTGGCCCATAGAGTTAGCCGATGCACTGATGATAAAAACGGTAGATGCTGGTGATGAATATTAGATACAGACATTGAGATGTCTATATCTGTCCGTTTGAGATAACCCAGAAGAAGGCATCTTTCTCTGCCTAGAATTCTGTGAATGAGGCTTTGGCAGAATCATTAACAATATTTGGCATTTACCAACTTACCTAATGCTCAGAGGGTCAAAGTAAATAACATTCAGGGGGTTGTAGGATAGTTCCAGGCACCAGAGACATTGTTGGGGCAGCTGAGTTGGGATGCTGGATTAGAAGAGCTATGCTTTCTTCATAGAGGCTATTTAGTGTCTGGTATTAACTAGATTTAAAAGGCTCTTATAACGTTGAACATGAAGAAATTGACTTCATAAAATCAAGATAGATTTGTTTTTGTAAACTGCTGATAACACCAGAAAAAAAAGTTAATAAGCCATAATTTTTTTTTTTTTTTTTTTTTAGCATTACTTCTATCGAGGCATAGAGAGAGTATATTTGTGAATGGAAGGTGTATGGCAAAACATATAAGGATGAGAAGACAATGCAGATTTCACTTTGAGATTTGGAGTTGTATGGTTCTATAATTGCTGACTTACCAGCACTAGTGGGATCAGAGCTACTTAACTCTTGGAGGCCAAGGGGTGGCCCCATTGACTATTTGCCATGGAGCAAGAAACGCTTTACAAGTTATCACCCAATCTGTTGAGAGTGAACAAGGGTCTGATAGTCAAGTAGAAAAAAAACCAAATATAGATATATGAAAATACACCAATATTTCATTCTATAAACAGTTTAAAATTCTTAATGTAGTAAGAGCTCTCATGAATCAAAAAGGCAGATAACACAACAGAAAAAGGGACCAAGGAAGGACAAGGATAGGAAATTTACTAAAAAAAAGAAGAGTAAATCGCCAATAAATAAGTATAAAAACCATGCAACCCTAGTATATGAAAAATGATGAGGTATTATTTTTCTCCTCCCCTTTTTATATGAGCAAGCTTGGGAGTTCTTAATACTTAGAAGGTAATGCTAAGTTTTGTTGCCACTCTTGATTACAGTACCAGAAAGGAGTTTGACAGTTATAGCAAAAGTTGGAAAACTTTGCATTCCTATCTAACTATCTTGTGTCAGACACTATGCTAAGCACTGGGTTAAAGAAAAAAAAAGTAAAAAAAGACCCAGCCCCGGCCCCAGGCAACACAGACTTCATTGGGCTGCAGCAGCCCAAATGCTGTTACAAACGGAAAGGTTGCTGCTGGTCATTCAGACTGATTTTTTTTTAATGGGTAAGAGCAAGCTGATTGGAGGTGGTGAAGGGCAGGGAAGGTTTTGACAAAGTTAATCACTAAAAGCTGCCAAGGCCCTTTATCGGAAGGAACGTAACTCAAATTACTACCCAACTCCCAGTGCAAGTGAGGGCAATAGAAACAAATTTCTTTTAGGGTGCTGGGAGGCTAGATCAAACATGATCCCCAAAGGAGCTTCTAACCATGGGGTCAGGGCACAAGCCAAAGGCTAACACAGCACGTTTTTCAGACTCTCCTGTTAAGGGTGATATTTGCAAGATCCGAAGTAAATAGCATCTCTGCTCTCCCTGCCCTCCTATTCCAGTTGCTGTCCACATTCTGCCCTTCAGTGGGCAATTTACAGTGTGTGTTTTAAAAAGCAGATTTTTTTTTCAAGACTTTATTGTTAGCATTTAAGTCATTAGAATTGTGGCCAAAGCATAATTCCAGGAATTGACAACATATTCCATTGTCCATCTATACAGCACACAGCGGCAGATTCTAAACTCTAAGTTTATTTAACACAAATTTTCAGAAATTGTGTTTGAAGACTAATGCACAACCAGTTCTTTGTAGATTTATTATCCAATTTCAATAACTTTTTTTTTCTTCCTGCCTTCTTTCTTTTTCTATGTGGAGCTGATTTGAATACTATTGACTGTAATTGCGAGATGTGTGTGTGTTTCATGCATACTGAGATGTTTTAAATAAAAGAATTATAAAGGGACTGCAAGTGTGTATAATTCTCTTAGAACACAGCTCTGACAAAGGCTAAGAAAGATTAATGCTAGACAAAGGAAAAACACAAATATAACAAATTAGATTGGCTGTTGTAATTGGCAGGTAGTGGATTTTCCGTGGAGACAAAAGACTGTCCATTTAGACACACTCTTTTTTCCTTGGGTCTAATTGCAAACTTGGTTCATTGTAAGAATCCCCATGGTGGGGGAGCACCTATCCAAGGTATTCTGTTAACTGTCAAAACAGAATTTCCATCAGTCCTTGTCTAAGGGAGCTATGACCTGGATGGAAAATGCCACGAAGTGTTAAAGCAAACTAGTTCCTAGACCGTCCCAGTATCTTCCCCTTTTCCTCCCACTGAGGAGTTGGTTCACTGCGGTCTTTTTGGAATATGCCATGAAGAACACTGACAATGTAGCGGATCGGTCATGGAATGAACAATTTTCATGGGTGGAAATACAAAGGCCAGTGTTAAATGAGAGCCTTTATAGGGGCTTTGAACAGTAATAAGTTCTGATGAAAAGTCTCCCACCCCTGCAGCCCATCTGAACCTTCTTCAGGCACACACTGGCTGGCTGACAGGAGAAGCGGCAGAGCCCTCCGCGGGACAGGAGGGACGAACAAAACCAGTGGCCTTGCACTCAAGCTGAGAGACAAAAATTCACCCAAATGTCACAAAACAGTCTTTGGACATGAACCAAATGAAAAATTCTTGCCATAGTTGGCCCAATGGCATGCCACCTAACATGGCCAAGTTGGCTGTTTGTGTTGTCTGTATGGGCCTGAGGTTGAGCTGGAACAATAAACTGCTGGGTACTATGATTTGTTTTATATTGTAACCCAAAGCAAATCGATAGAAGATTATGTGACTTCTTGGAAACGGAGAGAAAACACGGGAAAGGACTAAGTACTGATAAGTACTGGTGGCATTCAAATGAAGAGCAAGCAAGTCATCGCCATAAGGGTTTCCACGCATCGCAGCCCCCCAAAGCCTGAACTCTGTCTGGAATGTGATAAGGTGGGCAGGCCTGTTGTGAAATACTTCTTTGGTAGGAGCTCCGAGCTGACAAGCCATATAAAGAAGTGTTGCAGATTAGAAGCTTATTTCTTGTCAACATATCAGGGGTGGTCCTTTCACAGCCTAACAATCGGAGGGACTCGGGGCCTCGACAGAAGCAGCAGCAGAAAGGGGGGCTGGCTTCTAAAAAGGAGGAAAACATGGGCATCACTAACCTAATCTGGCTCTTAACTCCCATGAACCACCGTCCGCTAGAGTGGATGAGCAGGGGCCTTGAAGTGAGGCAAGGGAGTTAATAGAAGGGGCTGGAACTTTGAAGTCAAACGGACTCAAGCTTGAATGTTTTCTTCATTTCCTAGGAACTGTAGGAAATGAAGAAATGATGAATCTGGGTAAATCTCTTAGCCTCCCTGGCTCTCAGCCTCCTCTCTGTTGAATAAATACAGTAATACCTGCCTCTCAGCCTCGTTTCCAGCTTTAAATTAGGTGATGCCTGCCCCTCAGTGTTGCTGTAAGGATTAATGGGTCATCAAGGAGGCGGGTCAGCATGGCTCCTCTTCACCCATTCCCCTGCAGTAAGAAGCTGGCAAAGTCAGTGAACTCTGCAACTTCTAATCGCGCCTGTGATACAGAGCAATTTTGTCTTACTCGGTACCACTTTTCCACAATTTCTGACCTAAGTATTGACAAACTGCATCATGTATTTAAAAGTTCTCTACTTTATTAGACATTATTGCCTTGTTATTATTTTTTAATTCCAACTGACCAGTGCTCCTCTGGGAAAGCCACAATGACTAAATCTCTACTTGTGCTGTACACCATGAATTGGTGCACACTGTCAAAGCACAACATGAAAGTAATATAGAGCGGAGTGTAACTAAGCACCTTAGTTACAACCACCCTACGCGCCTGAAGCTGAGGGAATCATTTCTTCACAGCAAGCGTAGTCATCAAGTCCCAAGTTCTTCCTAGTCAAGAAGTAGCAGTGACTGTCCCTCTAAATCACCCTGATACCATCGACACGGCAAGTTTTATTGGCTGTGTCCAGACTAAGAGGAGTTACAGCTTGTCTAGAAGTGATCAGTGGGGATCCAATAAAAGAAAGCAGAGAATTTACAACACTAACAGGAGGCACTTCCTAGTCAAATCCCTGCATTTTACAGAAGGGACTGAGGCTCTCTGGAAGGCATGTGCCCTGCATGGTGACTGAGTGTCTGAAGCAGAACACCAACCCCGTCTCTTTTCCAAGCCCCGGGCTCTTCTTGAGTGACTGTTTCGGGTCTCCTGAAACCGACTCTTCTGCTCTAACTACGAGCTGGAAAGAGGCTCAGCATTTCCTGAAGTCTCGGAAATGTCACACAGGACAGTGCTTTCTGGCATGACTTTCACAGAGATGTTTAGTGGCACTAGAAAAAAAATGCTTTTTGCAAAAGTGAAGCCGGCAGACGGTTCTTGTGCAATAGCCATCCCAATGTTCAATCCCAGGAGGTATAAATAGGTACAGAGAAAGATCCACTCTTTTGAATGATCACCCAGCCCTCTTGAGGTTTCCACCATCACCAGCCATAAATATCACTTAGCTTTTCCATTCGTTGTGGTCTGGTCATATACCCCACCAGGAAAGAGGAATTTCTCGTTTCTAAAGCTGGCTGGGCCACCCACTTACTGTGTGGCCTTGGACAAGTCATTTAGCGACTTTCTCAATCTTAATCATAGAGTAAGAATTGTCTTATGAAGATGAGATTACACGACCTTTCTAGGGATTCCCACTTTCAAAGCTGATTATCTTAAAAAAATAAAAGTGGCACCATCATATCACATATATCGAAAGACTAGCTCTGTGGTCTTTCCATCCAAATCCAGCAAGAGTGGAGGGAAGAAAAGGACCAACACTTCAGCATAGGGCAGCTGAAAAAGAAACTTGGTAATGAACATTCTTACAAATTATGTTATTAAGAGCAAGGCTCCAATGAGGATTAAATGTCCATGGAAATTTACCACTTCTCCATCAAACAGCTCTGGCATGAAGCTGCTCAAGGAAGTTTCAGAGACACAGCCTTAATTCTTAGGCTAGTTGGGAATGGTTTCTCTGTGATCTCATAATCCCTTGATTATATGGATGCCTTTCATTTATCACATTGTATTTGTTATTTCTTCATGTATCTGTGGCCCCCAGTAGATGTTAGCTCTCATAAGCAAGAGCCAGGCCTTATTCATCTCTCTATACCCACTGCCTGGCACAAAATAGGTATTATATAGCCTATTGAGCTATAGCATAATGGGGCAGTTGGTTGCATAGGGGAGAAGCTGCACAATTCTATTGGCATAGCCAGTGGAGAAATTCAATGTTTTTTCCAGTAGCATTTTATTCCTTTGACTTATAAAAGGATACTTATAAGAACTTGAACTTTTACAAACATATTTCAGCATCTACCAGATATCTTTATCTTAGGTCCTTGACACAGTAGTCTAAGTATGGCTATATTCTATTGATTCTGGATAATGCACACACACCCTCACTCAACTACATATGTACTCACAATACACTTATACACACACTCCTATACACACATTCACACTTATACACACAGTTACATACACATTCATACACATTCACACATATTCTCTCTTACACACACACACACACACACACACACACACACACACACACACACTTAAGCCAGAAGACATGCAAAAGAAAATAATATTGAGAATTCTTATAGAACTCTAGGTGTGTGGTAATCATGGAAAGACTAATGATTTACCCTCCTCAATGAGAACTAGAGTCCAGATCAGCCGTGGGCAAACTACGGCCTGCGGGCCGGATCTGGCCCGTTTGAAATGAATAAAACTGAAAAAAAAAAAAAAAGACCGTAACCTTTTATGTAATTATGTTTACTTTGAATTTATGTTAGTTCACACAAACACTCCATCCATGCTTTTGTTCCGGCCCTCCGGTCCAGTTTAAGAACCCATTGTGGCCCTCGAGTCAAAAAGTTTGCCCACCCCTAGTCCAGATCAAATGGCCCATGTTGCTCCTTAGAAAATGCCATTCTCCTGTGCACTATCTTCTGCGAGCGTTGGAACTGCTGGCTGTAGACATTTGGGCACAGCTAACCGAAGCACCCTGAAGAATGCCAACACTCATTCACAACTGTTTATCATTCATATTTATCTTTGGTTGATAGACCAGTCCAAGATAATGTAGCAAATTTACTTTTCTGAAAAAAAAATCCAAATTAAGTGAAACAAAAACTTAGGAAATAACTACAAGAGAGATACTGCTTCTTTTTCTTTGACAAATACTATTATTATTTGGACAGTTTCAGGATATCTTTGGTTGTGGCCTCATGTGATGTAATGCAAAATAACACTAGTTGATTACTAATTTTTTGCCCTCAATTATTTCCTCTCTTAAAACAGTGGAAAAGCTGAAACCGGTTTGGCTCAGTGGATGGAGCGTCGGCTTGCGGACTGAGGGGTCCCGGGTTCGATTCCGGTTGGGGGCATGTGCCTGGGTTGTGGGCATATCCCCAGTGGGAGATGTGCAGGAGGCAGCTAATCGATGTTTCTCTCTCATCGATGTTTCTGACTCTCTGTCTCTCTCCCTTCCTCTCTGTAAAAAATCAATAAAATATATTTTAAAAAAAAACAAAAAAAAAAACAAGGAAGAAAATTCTACCCTAAGTCAATTATTCCTAAGGTATATTGTCAGAATCCAGGGAGACTGTGGGCTCTGGAGCCTATATCTTGGGTCAGTGTGCACAGCAGCCATGTGACCTTGGGCAAGTTACTAAACTTTCTGGGCCTCATTTCTGCATTTGCCAGTGGAAATAACTCTCAAAGAACCCACAACTCACTCTGGCAGACTATAGAAGAGGAAAAAATTGGAGAACCCTGGTCTGTCATCATCCATGCTAATGGACAGCAAAACTGAATAACAATAAGCATCGTGATCCCCCATCTACCACCACTGAAGCCTAGGGTGCTACTTACGACTGCCTGTCTACAACCCAGGGGCTCTCACAGGGAGAGGACAGAGATTTTAGGATGGAGAAAACAAAGAAGGTGATGGGGGAAGGCAGGGTGCCAGGATCCAAGACTCCAGAAATGGGTAAGAATATTATCCACAGGATCCCCTCCTTTTGTGGGTCTCAGTCTTTAGGAATTCGTACTTTTTTGAAATTCAAGAGAAAGTTCAAATGAACTACAATAATAATCTCTTTCCTCCTTTATTATAACTCCTTAGGAAACTACCCTGACATTTTAGGATAAAATGCAATTGCATATACCTAGGTAGTCTGCTGTGCTAGTCTTTGGGAGCCTGAATGAATAGATTAGCAGGAAGTATGGTTGCTCTCCACTCTATCTGGGTACCAGCCTGCTGAGCACATGATAACATGAAGTTCCAGGATGAACTGGAACCTCCAGCTCCACAGGGTTAAGAGAAAAGGTCTACAGGAGCATTCGGAAGGGGATGAGCAAGACCAAGAGTAAGATCAAACCTTCTTATTAGCCCAGCCGATAATCTAGACCAAAGGAATAAGGCAAAGGGCCATCCATCAGATGGTATGGAGGAGGGGAAAGGCATGGAGCATAAACAAAGGTAAAGACATAACACCACAAAAAGTGGTGCGAAGAGAGGTGAGGGCCTGAAACCACAAAGGGGTCTTCTTGTGTAGTGTTACCTAAGCCCAGTGTGTTCTCTACCCCATTGTTTAACTCCAGCCAGTACCTATGCAACGGCACAGGTGACCTGGGATCTGTCACCATGTGATCTGCCCAATCTGTTCAGTGCAGCACATAGGTTCCCCTTGGGTCCCTCCAATTTCACTTATTTTTTATCTTTTCTGAGTTTAACAATTCTTTGACTACAATTTGATTTGAAAATATGACCCCAAAAGTCAAGAATGTAAAATTTGTGAATAGTAGAATTTATAATGACTTTTCTTCCTTAAATTAAATTCTCCATCTATCTCAAACCCCTAAGTAAGAAAATCCTTAGCCTACTCAGACCTTCTCTAGGTTCACATCAAGCCATCAGGTCATATAAAATAATAATAGTAACAATAATAATAATCAAGCTCCCTGTAAAAACCTCAGCTGTTAGTAGAAACAAGTTTTCCTCATTTAAGAGGCTATCATTTTTAAGTTCTTTTCTCAATATCTAGAATTCATTATGCAACTCATTAGTAATCATTTTGCCCTCCTAATAAGAATGGTTCGTGGGACCTTTCCAATCTCTTCCCAATAGCTACTGAAGTGGTTAAAGAAGAGCTCCACGTTCCCCTGCAGGTTTCCAATCGGCTTGGTGGCATCTACAAGAATTCCTTCCACTTTGCTCCATCCTGCTCCTCCCACCTGCCAAATCATGACCCAGCTTCTGTCCAGTTCCCATGTCATTCCCCAAAGCCATGCTGTGTGGCCCAATCAGATCTTTACACAAAATGTAGTAAACAGGACCCAGGTTTATAGGACTCAGGACCCTTATTTTACTGGCCACTTGCCGAGCATACTACTAGGTAAAAGAAGAAATTAGGTAAAATTAAAACTTATAATGGAGCCCTGGCTGGTTTGGCTCAGTGGATGGAGCGTCAGCCTGCGGACTCAGGGGTCCCAGGTTCAATTCTGGTCAGGGGCATGTACCTTGGTTGCGGGCACATACCCAGTGGGGAGTGTGCAGGGGGCAGCTGATCGATGTTTCTCTCTCATCGATGTTTCTAACTCTCTATCCTTCTCCCTTCCTCTCTGTAAAAAATCAATAAAATATATTTTTTAAAAAACCAAACTTATAATGGATTACCACTGGTAATAGATTTAGTATCTTAAGCCTCTAGGATTCTTTTTTATTATAATAGGGAAGCTACACTTAAGTGAAGAGATAGCATTCAGAATTTAAAGATACTTCTCATTGATATGATATATATGTTAATTTTTTGAATATTGTAATTTAAAGTGTTTTATTGAAATATGTTAGTTACTTTCTTTGAACTGTTAGATTTAGATCCTAAGTATTTGTAGCCTCCTACTCTACTAAGACAGCTTTTTGCATGTTTCTTTTCCAATAAAATACCAAAACATAATTGAAAAAATATTAGCTAAGTGATTCCTCCTTATTAGGGAGTAGCTGAAAGCTTACTGTGAAATTGGGAGTAGAGGTGTGAATAGGACATGCTTCAATCAATAATGGAGAACTTGAATTTTTCTGTTACGTTTAATGTTAGCAATAAAACAAAAATTTTCAGGGGCAGTGGTGGAATCTGAAATTTCCAAAGCTAATGTATACCCCAGATTTTCCAGGCTTCCCCAACCTAGACACACCAATGGGTCATGCAGTCATCCACACTGCATGTCCCTTGACCTCAATGTGCATCTACCTTTTTCTCCCACTGGTCCTCTGCCTGCATCATAAAGTCTTCTGCTCAGTCTGAAGCAAACCAAACTACCTATGTGTGGTGCCTTCTTCCACTCTTTCCTCTTTCCAAGTTCACATAACTGGGTCTAGCCATCTCACAGAGTTCATTCAAGTATGTCAAAATGCAATAGACCTTCATATGGTGGTTCTATTTTCCCGTGTTCTACATCTTCTGTCTAGAGCAGAGGTCTGCAGAGTAAAGCTCTCGGGCCAGTTAGTCCCAGCCTGTGTGTGTGTGTGTGTGTGTGTGTGTGTGTGTGTGTGTGTAAGCTCAAAATTTTTTAATACTTCTAAAGAGTTAGAGGAAGGAGGAGATAGAAGAGGGGGAGGAGAAGGAAGTGGCTGTGGTGGCAGAGACCCTATGAGGTTTGCAAAGCTTAAAATACCTTCCAGGAGAATTCTGCAGACCCCTGGCCTAGAGAAATAGTTGGCCTCACTCACAGAATGTGACTTCTTAGATCATGTAGGACACGGACATAAGAAAGTATAAGAAGAAAGATATGGCCAAATCTGATCCTGATGCAAAGAAACCCTTAAATAAGTCCTTTTCTAAATGTTTTCCTATGTGTGGCAAACACTGTTGGTTGCCTCCCCAGCAGATATTCTCTCTCAATTTGATTTTAAAAATCAGGCAGCCATGTGCTTCACAGGAGGCTGAGGCCCTTCTCATCCTCGGGGTGGGAGGCGGGGGAGGGGGTAAGTTTGGATAAATCCAGTCAAGGTAATTCCATCACCCCTGTCAGTGATTGATTGGGGACTTAGCACAAGTTGTAAATCTGGCCAATAAAACACAAGGGTAAGTTGGCTATGGGATGCATGACAACAGTTTACTATCCTTTAAAAGGGATGCCAAAGAAAGGGCATGTCTTCTTCTTCCACCAGCCTCTTTGGATATTACTAGGTGAAGCCATAATGCCCGGAATTGCTATCGCCATCCTGTAACCTACAGGCTGGGGCGGCAGGCAGAGTGGAAAGTTGTCCAAAAGGAAGCAACTCTCAAGCCACCTACCAAGAAATTTGGTATGTGAGGTAATGCAATATCTCTATGTCAAACTCACTTTTAGTTGTTTTCCTACCCTATCCCTTCAATCCAGAAGCATCTTGACATACCCTCTATAGGCAACAGCTTGTAGGAAAAACTTGGCTACCTCATTCATTGCACAATAGAGGATTTTAAAAAAGTTAAATGCTGATCCTGTCCTAATTGGAAGGAGCAATCTATTTATTAATCTATCCCTTCAGGCATATCACTTCTGAATATGGGATTAATACACTCCTCGGTGCAGCTTTTATGACTAATTCTTGACTTAGGAGAACTTCATCAATAAAGTAGATTGGGTCTTTCTAACCATTAGTAAGTAAATGAGTTTTGTTGTGTCCAGAAGGGAAATTAGATTTTGACATAGTTTATAAGAATTTCTAAATATTTTATTCAGTGGTATATGTATCCTTGCACCCACATTTGTGTTTGAGTAATACAATGGGCAGCTCACAATAAATGCCAAATTACTGAGTGAGATTAATTTTAAGAGTCAGAAATGAAATTCCCACAAGGACAGAGCAAATGTTAAAACCCATGAAGCTTACTTCCCCACCCCACCCCCACTGCCTCTCACCCTTCCCCACCCATGTTGACATACTCCACACTCCCCCCTCATCCAGCATGCTGTTGGCCATGTGTGTTACCACACTTGCAAGGAGTTACAATAGTTTATTCTAAATGTCTTGGCTTTTACAGCCTAAATTGAGGCCTTTAGTGGCACTTGGAAATTATTTTTGTGGTTTACTTTTATAGATAACACATTTCCCACCCTACCCCTTTCTGCTGGCTCCTTCAGAAATTTGGTTGAGGGAAACCACACAGAATTCTGAAATCTGTAGGCCAGGTGCCCACATCACAGTAACTAGGATCACCATAGTGGTGGCTTTTGGCAAGACATCAAAGTCTGTTCTTTCTCCTATTATCATTCCTAACAGGAAATTTGACTCCAGTGAATATATATAATATTTTCAGTAGCTTTAACTCATAACCCATTAATTACTTTTGGTTTTATTTATTGTGCTTCTGGTATTTCTCTTAAATTTAAAACTCTCCAAGAGTCTTTTAATATTATACTATTATTTATGGGAAATTGTAGCAGGGATATTGGTAGTAGCAAGAAGGAAGAAACTGATGAAGAATTTTTGTCACTCTTCTCTTCCCAGATCATCAAGTCCACCAACCTCCTTCACATCGCGCGCTGCTGTTTTGATTTCTGCCCTGGATATTTCCTACCTCTGTGTCAGCACACTGACAGGTAGAGAAGGTCCTTTATTCACTTGTTCACCTGTTCATTGCTCCACAAAAATTTATTCATAAGGTACTGTGAGCCAGACATTTACAAAGGCCCAGGAGATACCGAGATGACCAAGACAGACTCCATCCCTGGCATCATGAAGCTCACAGTCTGATCAATGAGACAGGTTCAAAACATGGAAAGAAACTATTATAGGCTTTGGTAATTGTCATAAAGGAAACAAATGAGGAGCTAAGGGGGAAATAAGCTATTTTTTTCCTTTGGAAAGGTTGTTTGGGGAAGGTATCATTGAGGAGGTCATTAATGCAGACATGAGTAGGAGACAGCCATCAGAACTGTAGTTAAGACTGACTGTCCCTGAAAATACTGAGTCTATCCTTTTTTTGTTTTTTTAAATATATTTTTATTGGTTTCAGAGAGGAAGGAAGAGGGAGAAAGGGATAGAAACATTAATGATGAGAAAGAATCACTGGTTGGCTGCCTCCTGCATGACCTACACTGAGGATTGAGCCCACAACCCAGGCATGTGCCCTGACTGGGAATCGAACCCTGACCTCCTGTTTCATAGTTCCCAAACACTGAGCTACGCCGACCAGGCTATCCTTTGGTTTTGCTAATGTTCCTATTGGCGTGTATTGTGTATTAGGGCAGATTCTTTCTTACTCTCCAGCATCTGTCAGTCGGAAGAGTTTTCATTCTTTTTAGGATTCACCTATGACAACTGACCGGAACCACAGGGGAGAAAGTACAATTGGAACTATGGGACAAATATGATTGGCCTCAGACATAAAATTCTGTGACGTGATTTCTCTACTGGAACAGATTATCCAAGAAACCACAAGGGGTGAGGAATCCTTCATGCTACTCAGGAATGTGGAAGCAGAACTCTGAACTCTCCCAGGGCAATACACACCTGAGAATGCGTGTCTTGTCTCCCCTAACCCCAGCCCCACCTTTTCCCTACTTCCTTCACATCCTCATCTTTACGCAGATTGTAGAAGGTCAGATTGTTTTCCTTAAGAGGAATTTTCTCACGTAAAACACCAGTGCAATCTAAACTGCCTAATCTTACTATATTGTACGATCTGCTTCTAATTATACTGACTGAATGCTTTTCACCCCCAACTTTTCACCATATAAATACAAAGCATTTTTCTTAATCATCTGTTGTGGGTTGGATGGTGAATCCCAAAATAATATGTACGTATCCTAACTCACAAAACTTGTGAATGTGACATTATTGGGAATGAAGTGTTTGCAAAGGATCTCAAGATGAAACCATAGGTTGGGCCCTGAATCCAATGCCAAGTCCTTATAGGAGAAGAGAAGGTAGAACAGACACAGACACGTAGGGAAGAGGCCATATGATGATGGAGGCAGAGATGGGAGTTATGCAGCCATAAGCCAAGGGATGCCAGGAGCCTTGGGAAGCTGGGAGAGAGGAGAAGGGATTCTCCCCTGGAGCTTTCAGAAGGATCCTGGTCCTGCCAACTCCTTGATTCATATTTCCGGCCTCCAGAACTCGGAGAGAATAAATTTCTGTTATTTTAAGCCACCAAGTTTGTGGTAATTTGTTGCTGCAGCCATAGGAAATGAATACATCATCTGAAAACTCTGATTTTTTAAGGTTAAAAAATTATAGTTTGCTTTACTTTCATTTATTTTAGTGAAAAAAAGCAATTGACAAGACATGAAGCATAAAGAGGTCTCAGACCTGGCCGCTCCCCAGCCTCCCTTCCTCAGACAGCAGTGAGATAATGGAAGGACAGATGACCTGGGAATCCGACGCTGGGGTGATTGTTGCCCCTCACTGTAGACTCTGGGTCTTGAGTTTTCTATCATACCTCTGTGTACTTCATGGTGGAGGAAGCTTGCAATGATGAAAATTAAATAATAAAATAACAGCTGTGCAAATGAGCTGCAGGTATAATACAGCATGAAGAGAAGTTCGTATTATTAGAGAAGAGAGGAAAAGAAAGAGGAATTGTATGAATTCCTGCCCCGTAGACATCCCTGCACCCAAATAATGAACAGGAACCCTCGCTCCAAACGGGGCTGGGTGGCCTTTGCGTAGCCCACAGTTTCCAGTGCTGCTGAGTCACTCTGATGAGCTTCCAAGAGTCACAGGTCCACCACCGTGCCTTCTTCCTCACAGAAAACCACGTGAAAAGGACAAGTCACACTTGGCTCCCTTTGGGGGGATTTAATATTCAGAGAGGTGAGAGCCTCGTCACAAGTGCCAAAGTCAGAATTCAGTACCAGTCCTGGCCAGCAGCTCCATGAGCCGGGGTTTGCTGGGAGTGTTTGGAAGACGTCTGAACACCATGGTACCACTCAGCCGTCCCTTCTGCGCCAGGCCTGGGGACGTTTCCAAAGAAACCCAGGGCAGCCGAGGTGGCGGGATTGAGGAAAGTTGGGGAGGCCCCCTGCCCAAGCGAAAGCAGCTGAGTAAATTCATGAGCGCTCAGTTCGCCCCACCAAGACCGGCCTTGATGGGAGGGCCCCGCTCCACCGCAGAGGCTAAACACACAGCTTGTTCCACAAACTTGGTCGAAGATGCTACAATTCTTGTGCTGCCTCCAGGCCCAGAAGAGACCAAAAAGGAGTTAGGAAGGTTACACTAGAGAAAGGAGGACGTCGGCTGAGATGGACCAAGAATTTGAAAAAAAAAAAAACATATGCTTTTCTACTAGCCTGAAATGTGGTAGGGAGAAGTTGACTCTTCTTCCTCTTCTTGCCTCCTAGCAAAATTAAATTATATTTTAATTGAAAGATCGTCTTTGCATTCATGATTTATGTGACCTGTCATGCAAGCTGCATGATTTAATTCTGGCCAACTCTAGTGACGTAGACAAAATACTGACCATACTTAGGGCTAGGTTGCAGCCCAGACAGGGTCAATTGGATGAGTTGGTTAATAGGCACATTGACCTGCCTAAATATTGTAAAATTTGAGAGTACAGTTGGAGGGGATACCAAAAGAACGATGATAATTTAAATACATTAATAAGTCATGGGGTTTTAACCACTTTCAAATCTATCTCAAGCCAATAATACAAACTGCCCTAGACAGTAATGCTAGGGAGGCTGACACACATCGCCGGGCTATCACACGCAGTGAAAATGTGTCCTCTCCCATGGAAAAGGTTTGCATGGCAATAACTTAAGATGTGCATTCCTTAGTTTTAAAAATATAAAGATACAATGGAAGTAAGTGAAAATGACTCAGGAAAACAAACAAACAAATAAATATAAAGCACAAAGGATGAGGGTTTAAAAGACTCCAAAAACGATTCTTAGTGGGCCAATATAAAAAGTTTAGGTTGTAAAGAAGAAATAGGAAAGAATAAAATCAAAATAGCATTATATGTAGGCAATACCGAGCAAAAACAAAAGTGTAAGAATCAAGGGATAAATCCATATGTGTGAACACTGGGTTTTGTGGCTTTTGTTACACAGAGAAGTCGTGATGGCTTTTGCTCTTAGGATAGATTCGTTAGCTATATTCTCATTTTCAGCGTCTGTACATTTGTAAGCAACACCCACACAGACACATTGCCAAAGTGAAAGGGACCCACATGTCCAAAGAATCCTGAGGTCACGAAAGAAGTAGTCAGCAAACAAGCCGAGGGCCCCCTTCCTATGGAGGGGGGGACTTGGCCCCCCTAAAACACCCTGCAGTTCAAAAACGTGGCAGAGAATGGGGGCAGGGTGGACTAGACCAATGTCAGGCTTCTCCTAAAGCAGCTCTCCTGCTGGAGGAGGAATTTTCAGGGGCCCAGGGAGGGAGTGGGGCGGGTGGGCAACAACACAGCAGCCCCCTCTGTCACCTGCTTCCCCTTTCTGTGGTCATTTTCACAAGTCAGCGGGGGGCAGAGGCAGGAGGCAAACCCAGCACATCGTCAAAATCACCAAGTGTTCTCTGCCAAAAGGAAATGTGGACTAAGAACTATAATGAGAGGGTAAGCAAAGAGCCACCGGTTCCAAGCAGCGAGATGTGTCAGCGAGAGAGAACAGCAGCCCTGCTGGCCCCAGGACAGGCCAGAGCCTAATCTGTAAATCACTCTGAAGTCCCATACGTCAAAAAAATGTGGCCACCCCGGGAGTAAAGGCAGGAGGCCACAAACTAACCTCCTGCGGACAGCCCATGTGACAAGGCAAAAAAGGCTCCAGCGTCCAAGAGAGAGGGGGAGGGTGGCCCGCCAGAACCTAATTACATTTCATCTGGATGGCAAAAAATGATGAGCACAGGCCCTGCGTAATCCCAAATGAAAAACACACACCTATGTGCGCACACACACGGACACACACGCGCATACATACCACTCTGACGACCGTACATTCTCTCATCTCCCTTTATAAGCCTACTCTAAAATTTCTGGCACGGGCCTGAAAGTCATTAGTAATTTAGCTGAAACGTAAAATTTTACTGCGGCGCATTGGTAGCTATTATGAGGTATAAATCTGTGTGGCTCTGGCAGGTTGAATTCCCTCCTACTGCCCTTCATCGCGCTACAAAAAGCATTTAACTGTGCTGGGGGTACAGGACTCACATTTTGGAATTAAATTAGAGACATGAGAATACTTAAAATACCCTTTCTTTTCTTGATCCCCGCACTAACCATTTTGAACTGCTTTCTTGGGCCACATCCCACTAGAGAAAATGTGATTTTCTTTAGGAAATTTGGATTCAGCAAACTGCCTTGCAGAAACCATAGTGTTCAAAATCATCAGGGCCAACAAATCCCGTGTTGGCTTTGCCCACATTTATCATATCTACCTGGGCCCATCATTTTCAGAAGTCATTGGAGAACACATGTATCTTACTCATAGATTCCAATAGTTTTCCTATAAAATTAAACAATGACGACAAAAAAGGCCGTGTCTCTACGGGTGTTTTATGTTGTTTTTAGGAGAATTTTCTTATATTCTTGCAGTTTGTTTCACAATTTTCTTCAAAAATCCTTCCTGGAACCTTTAGGTCTTGGATGCAAGCATATTTTCATAGCCTAAGTACTATGGTTTTGAGCATAGGACCATTAGCATTTGAGATTTGAACCTTTATTATTGGAGTATAAAAGGAACTTGAACTGATGCCTAAATTCAGTGCCCTTAGCCAGGGATAGAAAATAGAAGTCTGTCCCACTTCTTGCCATTTTTTGCCCATAACAGATATTATTCATGGGTTCCCGAAGTAGTATAAGCTTCAGGTGAAGCTTGATTCAGTAGCCCTTTGTGATTGAATCAAAACACAAGCTGAGCCTTTTCTCAACACGAGTCTGCAGGTAACCATGATCAGTTTATCAAAGTTATCACCTAGACAGCAAAACTCATTTACCTTCTTAGGCCTGAACAGTAAGCAGGAGGCACATTTTTGTATCTCTGGTGCCTATCTCATTATCTGACACATAGCCAGCCTCAGAAAACATTTATTGAATGCAAATGACCTGTCTGACCCTGCCATTAATTCTAAGAGCTTCCTATACTAAATAACATAGTTTCCTGGAAAATTGGTATTGTGTCAATTATCAGTTACCCTATTATTGTTAGCAAAAAATGTAAACATTAAATTAAATGTTACCAATACCATTAAATGTTTATTTAGAAAGAATACTGTGTTCAATATTACATAAAGGAAAATTAGTAGGCATGTCCTTTACTCCCTCATTATTTAGAGTGGAATGGAGCGGCCTAAAATACAAATGAATATGGTTCATGGGGTTTTCGCAGTCACCCTTATCAATTTTGCCTAGTCCCATGGCATCGTGAAAATGTCCCTGTCTGTTCAAGAAGTGTTAAGAATGTTATTGAGGATGTTGGTCAGTACATTTCACCTTTACTGGTGAGAGTGCTTTCAGTAATAAGGAACAGAAAACTTCACTTAATGTGCTTAAACTGTAAGGGAGGATTCACTGACCCATGTTATTAAAAATGCCAGAGGAAGGGTAGGCCACAGGTAAACCGTGACCAAGCTACTCAACTGCGAATCCAGGACCTTTTTTCCTTTCTGTCTAAACTCATGGTCCCAAAATGGCTGCAACTGCACCCAGAGTAACATACTCCTCATCAATTTCCTCAACAGCAGCCTCAATGTCACAATATTTCCAGGAAAAGAAATTAGATTTAATCTCTTTGGATGGCTTATGTTAGATATCTTAAAATACATACCCAAACCTTAACTAATTATTATAACCTGTGAATGGGGTACACTGATTAAACTAGCTTAGGTCACGTGCTCCGCCTTGGACCCAGAGTTAGAATCATTTTTCTCAGAATCACACAGATCTCCAAACAGAAATCAGCCCTGTTGGAAAAGGGTAAAGGGAATGATACAAAAACTCAGCCAACAGCCTAGGTGTAGCTCAATGGTTTATAAGCCTATTGTCGCCATGAAGATGATGGACCCCCTCCCTCTTGGAGATGACTCCTCCCCTCTCTTAACTGGGATGAGGGTGTCACTATGAACCCCACATACATGACCAATATCCTACCTAGAGGTGGCATTGGTCCACACCCATCATCCTTCCCTAACTGGCATCTCTTCACTAGGTTTAACCAGGTCATCTGACTCTGCTTCCGTTTTCTTCCATGTGGCACTGAGGAACATAGCAACAACAAAAATAAGTACAATTGTTATAAGTTGCACTGCAAACACATATTTGGCTTAAATAAATAAGCTGTCTGTTTATAAGTAGTGAAAGCAAAGTGTTCAAAGCCATTGATGTTTCCCATCAGGAGTCCTGTTCTTAGACAGGGGAGGCCTCAGGTGCTCTCCTGTCAGGGAGAAACGAAGTGAAAGCTGGAGAAGGAAGGCTCGCAGCGCCTGTAGAATGAAAGCAGGGCCAGACCGTGATTGAATGGTCTGACAGGTATGGTGCAAGGAGAAGGAAAACGGAGGAAGGATACACATGGGATGTGGGAGTTGTCAGGCTCTGTTCAAGAGAAGCAGAAGGTTTGTTCCTGTTTATGAGTACTGTGAGAGAAGCAGGTGGCCGGCCAGCAAAGAATATTCGGGAGCACGGGGAAGGTATGTTTTTGGGGTAGGGTACGGCTGTTAGATATAGAGTTAAGTGCCCTAACAGCTCTGGGAAAAACAAAAACAAAAACAAAAAACCTGTCAAAGAGTCTGAGATAGTCACAAGGTCTTTTTAGGGGACGGTTATTCAATGTCAACAGTACGAGGTTTCTATATAAAATGGGCTCTGCTGGTTCCATGGTGACAAACGTGCTGACGTTAGAAAGAGGAATGCCTTCCGCAGCAGTTCCACTATCAACCCTAAGGCACTTCTCTTAAAGCAGCTGACCATGTTCTTGAAGAGAGAGAGCAGAGAGGAAAAAAAATGTGGAAGCATTAATTACATTTTTCAAGAAAGGAAATTAAGTCTATTTGAAGTTAGGGAATTGACCTAAAAAAATAAAATTAAAGTTCTTTTAAGCATAAAAGAGAAGTATATAGAGTAAAAATGGAAATCAAAATGCAATAATATGTCTTGGAAAATGAAGGCTTATAAGTTGATTTTGTATTGCAGAGAAGTAAGTTGAATTTTAAACCATCAGAGAGAACCAAACGAGAAGGGCATTATAGAAATGAAAATTCATGGCCTGATAAAGCCATTTGGGTTCTCCTCGATGCATAAAACTTCTCTCCCTGTCAACTGAAATGAACCTGACTCATCTCACTGTCAGACTAGCCTCTTCCTGTTATCTTTGCTGTTGTTCAGGCCTGGGCAGCTGAGTGCTCAAGCTCATTCCTGAAGGACTGGCATGCCTGCTCCGTAGAGTGCACACTGACGCCGTAACCCAGGGACAGGCAGGAGACCGGAGGACCTACTGCAAGCTAACACCTAAAATAAACAGAACAGAGGCACTAGTGGATACTTAAAAAAGGAATTTATGGCCCATTTCCTCATTTCCCCTAGGATTTTGCTTGTGAAAATAAATTTGATATTTTCAGCATTAAAAAAAATATATTTTTCAAAAAGAAAACAGGCCAAAGTTTCACATGTCTAACCTACCATTCCAGCAAGACACCAAATGTGTAATAGTATCAGTGGGACCTTCCACGCGGGCACTGGCTCTGAAGTCACCAGTCTGCAAAAGCCACCCACACCTGCATATACTCTGACTGCCGCCCTGGACATGCCAGGCCAGCTCACTGGCGTCAGATTACTTATTTTGGGACATCTTATCCGTTGAGAAGTCAAAACGTAAGGGCAACTTACATTAGGCTAATCGTCTTTTTCTTATTGTTAGTTTATTTCTCCACAACATGTTTTCCTCCCAGGGAACAGAAACGGTGACGTTAAACAAAATAAATCACGGTGTCATAAAATATATCCCATTTATTTAATAGCTTTCCACCCTTGGAATGTTGCAGACTTTGAAATCATGTGCAAGTCATACACTTAGGATTTCTAATATGACTTAAAAGCCCACTCAACTCCCCCCAGCTGCTGAGCACAGGAAGTAAAGAAAATGAGTCTTTTTCCTGCTAGTCCTCCTAAGAGGGATTGAGGGAGCCAGCAGAGCCATTTTGGAATTTTGCTGGGAAGCAAGAATTAGCTTCTCCAAGGGACAGTAGCAGGATGTCTGATTAGAATTGTGTTGCCAGAGTTATTTTAGATGGGATCCTAATAGCATTAGCTTGAGGTTATACTGTGCACCTCAAAAGTTGTCTCCAAGAAGCTAGGCAAGGCTGGTTGACCATCCACTTCTCTTATATCCATTCCTAAAGCAATTGCAAAAGAAGCTTGAGAATGGGAGTGTCTGTTAAAGATATTTATCTCAGTCTTTCAAACTTTAAAAGCAGACCCTTTATTTTATGCGTCTTTTTTAATTCAACAGAAGAAAGATTAACTTAGAAAATGTGAAATCACTCAGAAGTTGGAGAAATTCTGTATTAGGGAAAAACAGTCACAAAGCTTCTTGGGGACAATAAGCAAACTCTTTGAGGATAGAAACAACTGTTTATTCAACTTGGTGTTTTCTGCATCTTGCGAAGGATGTGGCACATAGCAGATGTTCAAGAAATGTTGAATGAACAAATGAATACATTCTAAAGGGTCCATTTTTAAGCACTTCTTTCATCTGTTGGAAACTAAGTATGTATTGTATTATTAATACAATATGTTGTATTGTTGCTAAAGTTAGTTCTTCCATACCTGACATTTATTCATTCATTAACTAGTTCAATGGAAACTTAATGAACAGTGTTCTTCTCCAAGGTCTAAATTAAGGGCTATAATATACTGCCCCATAGTAAAAAGTTCTAGATATAGTATCCGCGGATTTTAAAAATATGGTTGGAAAATTATAGTTACATTTACTTGCTTTGACTATTAAATCATCCTAGAAATTTTAGTACATATAGAGTCAAAAAAATCATAAAATGAATAACATTGTCTTTTAGAGTTAAAAATTTTTGTATATACTGGGCCTCCACTCATTTGTCACATTTTGCTTTTAAGAATTTTTTGAATCGATCAGTTATCAATAAGCTACTATACTCTTGCTAAGAACAACGGAAACTTTTCTACTGAAGGATGGGAGCTATTAGAAAAATATCTTCTTAACGTATCATATAAACCCAACTCTTGAAGTGTAATTTAAAAAAATTTACTTCAAGTTCAATTTATAGTGCTTTGGGGGTCACAATTCTTATTGACAACATTGGGCTTGCAAGTTGGATTTGCATAATATAACTTCTGTAAAACACACCAGCACATTTAAAACACAAAGCATCTATGTGTCCTACCTTAGGTCTTACCTCTGAACTGCCTTCCTGTTTTATTTCTTCACAACTGGCCCTGTGGATAGTCAAAGGTTGTTTCCTTGCACTTTGTCACTTTGCATTTTCCTACAGAAGCTTAGGGGGTGCAGGAAAAAGTTTGGGGATGATTGGTGGAGTTTCTAAGCAGAGAGAACCCACTGAAGAGTTCGGTTTTCTCCTAAAAATGTCTTTTTCTCTCATTGTTTTTTTTTCCCCCCTCTTTTTTTTTTTCCCCTAAAGTACTTAGATAATTGCATCAGCTCCTCATTTGCTTGTGTTGACAGCCTGAAAGTGTGATGTGATCATCCCAGCTGGAAGTCTCTGGAATTTTCCTGAACCATCTTGTGACTGTAAAAATGGGTGGTCTTCCCTCTGCACCACCCGAGCCATTAGGTGGAGCCACCCTGATTGCTTCAGAAGCTTTCCAAGAAATCTCACAAACCAAACAGAGCTCATCCCAATTAGTTCCTACTCTCTCTTCATCAGCGGTATTCCAGAAGGTGGAATGTTTTCCACTATGAAATAGGTATTTTGGAAAGTTCTACAGCAGCTTGTTTGCACAGGATTGACATTTACACAATCATGAACAACACTTTATATGGTACTTAGGATTTCTTTAGAGGACCTTTATCCCAATGCTGACCTGGCTTAACCCTACTTAACTTGTAAAAAATGAAGGGATTATAGGAGAAGGTGTATGGCCATGGGCCACTGATGGATTAGACTTTCCCTGGGTTGTGTTTTCTTAAAGTCTTTGAAGTGTGGCTTGAACAGTCTTCCTTCATGTTCCCTCTTTTGGACCATGTTTTGTTATAGTAGCTGATCATCTGGGGTTAAGAAAGTGGAGAGAGAATGTGTTGTGCTTATTTTGCTTGTAAATGGTATGCTTTTGCAAGGAGGAGAGCAGTTTCCTTCATAATGTTCTGGGGGCCTGCTCCTCTGCAACTTTATACAATATCTGGAGTCTTTCTTAATTTTAAAACCCTTTTATTCATTGCTTCCTGGTGGAAACTGTAGAATATATATATGCGAACTGTCAATTCCAATTCCAGAAATTAATTCTAAGAAAATAGGAGGGATGTATGCAAAAAATTAATCACTAGTATAGTCCTTACAGCATTGTTTATAGTATAGCAAACCTGAAAACACATCACGGTAAAACTAAGTATATTCTTATACCTACAGAATGGAAACATAGGTAGACATGGAATGATATATACAGGGGTCGGCAAAAGTAGGCTTACAGTTCTGAGTGTAAATGAAATATGAGTTCATTCTTCTTGTATTGTTATTTATCAACTAGAGACCCGGTGCATGAAAATTCATTCACTGGGGCATTGGGGGGTTCCCTCAACCCGGCCTGCCCCCTTTCACAGTCCGGGAGCCCTCAGGGGATGTCCTACTGATAGCTTAGGGGAGAGGGGAGTGGGCCTAAGCTGCAGTCTGGACTCCCTCTGCGGGAGGTGACCTGGCCAATCAGGGGAAGCTGCCGCCCCAATCACCCTGCTGCTAAAGCCACTGCTGGCCACTGCAGCTGCCTGCCTTTGGCCCTCACAGCCCCGGCTTCATCCACAGGGTGTCTGGAAGGACCTTTGGAAGGTCGTTTGGCTGTCCAGTCTAATTAGCATATTACACTTTTATTATTATAGATTGTTATAGATTACTAGAGGCCCAAAATTCGTGCAAGAGCAGGCCTTGCTTCCCCTGGCTGCTGGCACCGGCTTCCTTCTGGCACCCGGGACCCGGGCTTCCCTCCGGCCTCCAGCAGGCACCTGGGACCCGGGCTTCCCTCGCAGCCCTGGCTTCATCCGGAAGGTCGTCTGGAAGGACTTCTGGTCTAATTAGCATATTATGCTTTTATTATTATAGATTGTATTATTTATTTGTATTACAACAACCTACTTTTGCCCATCCTGTATACTTTATTTTTTTAAAAAAATATATTTTATTGATTTTTTACAGAGAGGAAGGGAGAGGGATAGAGAGTTGGAAACATCAATGAGAGAGAAACAAAGATTAGCTGCCTCCCACACACCCCCCACTGGGGATGTGCCCGAAACCAAGGTACATGCCCTTGACCAGAATTGAACCTGGGATCCTTCAGTCCGCAGGCCAAAGCTCCATCCACTGAGCCAAACCGGCCAGGGCCTATTTATTTTAAAAGTGTCTGTAATATTGACATTGACAGTCTCTCAATATGTAGAAGAATAAACAATAATCCCATTCTATACCAAATGATATCATTTTTGAAAAAAAAAAGAAGCTAAAAACCTACCTAAATGTATGCATTTGCACAATCAAAGCAGCAAGATAGTCCCTAAAATATGGGCAGTTTCCTTTATTATGTTATTATTACATTAATTAGTTATTATGTGGCAGGATTCTGGGTGATATTTATTTTCTTCCTTATTTGTATTTCCTAACTTTTTTTTTTTTTTTTTACTAAAACTACATATATTTGTCTGATAATAAAAATTACTTAAAGTTTGTTTCTTTTGGGGGGTGGGGATAGTTTTGCTTTGTTTCTCGAGTAAATGAGGTCAGCTGGAGCTTGAAGTTCAGTGGGCTGGGGGAACGCGGCTGCTTAGACAGGGGGCTGGGTCCTAGCAGGAATGCTGGACCTGGCTTCAGGCCTGACCTCAGGCTTAGCTCTGCCCACACAGCCCATCCAGGGCAAACCAGGGAATCTTTGTATTTTGGGGGTCTCGGTTTCCCCGCCTTTAAATGAGGACACCAGTAGTACCCTATATATCTCAAGGATTATTACATGCATCCACTAAAGCTATCTAAGTAAAAGCCTTGAAAAATCAATCATGTTAGGTTCATAGAAGAAGCAGGAATCAGTAGACAATGCAAGCAGGAAATCACAGGCTAAGTCAAGTAGCTGGGGCACTCATCACACCCATTCTTTACCTGCCTCAGCCCCTCTTCCGTACCAAGGAGGAATTCTGCCCCCCAGTTGCAGAATGCAGCTTGCTTCTCTGTTTCCGCCCAGCACCAGCAGGCGTGCGAGGAACCAAAAGGCTGCCCTTGTGTTTTCCTACATTCATTTCCAAGAACCCGGTTCGCCGGCTGCTCACTCCACACCTGCAGGCCTGTTGCCTCAGACAATTCCACGGCACTTTGAAGCCCGCCCCGGTGGACGTTAATATGCCCTGGGACACACAGTGTGGTCTGTTTTCATTTGGCCACAAGAATGTCACAACCGCCACATGAAGCAGAGGGAGGTCTTGCTTCACCGTGCACGATGCTCTGAGTTGTCAGAGAATCCTGCCCCTCCCCAGCCTCTCCTTGGGAGAGAGCCCCTTTATCTTTGGATTTTCCCTGCTTATCCAGCTCTTGCCCCCAGAATGATAAAAAATGAAAGTCTCTGAAAGACTTACTGTTTGAAGGTTTAGTTGCCCAAACGGTGGCAGCCCGGACTGCTTGTTTTTGAGTCACGTTTCTTGGCTTTCAAGCCCGTGGAGAAGAGCTTGGACTTATCCGAAGGAAACAGGTTTTCTCAGGTAGTTGGAGAGAGGCCTGCTGTTGTCTGATGGTCCAGAAAGAATCTTTCGTGCCCATTGGAAAGTGACAGGCCACGTTACCAAGAGGGGCATCTGCCTTGAAACCTTAGAGTCTTCCTGGCCTCCAAGTTCAGAAGGATAAGGACAATGCCTAATCATCCCCACCTTATATTGCATAGTTTCAAAAGCATTAGAGTTTTAAAAGTATCGAAAAGTGCTTGGGATCCAGTCTTGACCCAGATGGGGACAGTCACTTGAATTAAACGGGCTCTGGTCAAATGCCAGGCGTTTACCGGGTTAGGTAAACGATGGGATCTTGCTGGCAAGAGGAAAGTCCTCCATCCTTCTGAGCAGGCGGAGAGCTGGGCTGACATCCATTCTGATCACCAGAGGGCTCTTTGTTCCGGGCTGCCCATCCTGGTGCCCCTGTGCATGCCCCTTTAAATCATCCCAGCCAGGTAGATACGGCCAACAGAACAGCATCAGCCCAGAAGAGACAAAGGGACAGTGTTGGAGGAAGAAAGGCAGTGGTATTCTTGCTTCATTTTAAAATTAATAGAGTTGGTTATAGTTTCTAAGTACACTTGGCATTCCAGCTGCCAGAGAATGGGTTTGAACGCTGAAAGGCCTCTTTAATCCGTCGGCCCCAGACAGGTAGAGGTGCTCTCCGGCGCAGGGCACAGGTAGTGAGTGGCTCTGTGAAGCCAGCAGGGAGCCTGCCAGACAGCCCCAGCCCTGTCCTCAGGGAACTGCGTCCACGCAGCCGGCCGGCTTTGATGTCTGCTCAGGCTGCGAGGGAGATGCCAGCGGTGCGGTGGGTGTCCACGAGTTCACTTTGCCGAGACCATCAAAGCGGCTTTCAGATGGCAAAGATGAACAGCCTGGCCTCTATGTGAACAGCTAGCAGCAATTCAAACTGTCTATTTCCCAGAGTCTATTAAACAGAAAGCGAGCGAAGGAATAGAGAGGATGTGGAGTACTGGGCAGAAGTGAAGGGAGAATAAGCGAGCAGACTTGGGGTGCCTCTGTCACTGGCCGGCAACACCTGAACATCAGTGTTTCTACCTTTAAAACAAACCACTTCTAAGGGCCACACCGTTGGAGTACACAATTCGAGTGAATCATGATTTAATGCTGCATTTTAAACTTTAAAAGAATCACCAGAATACCGCACAAAGAGTTGTCGGAAGACAGGGAGAAAGAAAACCCCCAGGAGAAGAATTTAAATAAAATAACACATGTAAATAGTTTTTAAAATCAAATTTAAGTTCACTGGAAAGGAGCTTTAAGAAAGATAGCTTAACAAATAGCCAGCCATAATCCTTATGATCTTGCTTTTCTGACTTAAGAAATTAGTAATATATTTTTAAAATATTATTTTTCATGGGAGACCCAAAAATACATTAGAACTAAAAATACTTCTCTATGTCCCTTCTACCCCCTCCTCACCTAAATGTCTTTCTATAAGAAAATCACCATGTTTTTCATTAAGATGTTGAAACCATTGATATTGATGAGATGGGAAATGTTAAAAAAGGAAAACCCAAAAAACCTAATTCTACAATGGAGCACATTATCTTTGTAGAACATGATATATTCACCTTTGGGTTAAGGCGTAATGTCTAAAGATTAAATATCACTTAGTTGTTGTGAGCCAGTAGTTGGTCTTTAAATAGAAGATAAAATATATCATCAAGCAATACAGAGAAATGAAATGAACTACACTAGCACTTCACATAAGAAAAAATACAAATAATCAGTAAACATGAAAAGATGCTCACCAATGGCCAGGAAAACACAAATAAAGACAACAAGATAGCATATTTGTCCTATTAAATTAACAACAAAATTCAAAAGTGTTTTAGTATCCAGTGTTGGCGAGGATATAAGAAATGGGCACTCTCATGGGAGTATGAATTGGAATAAAAAATTACAGTGGCTATAAAACATTTTAAATGCATAAATCCCATAAAATAGAGAAGAATCCTGGTGATCAAACTCAGAGGCACAGAAACTCCATCTCAACCAATTCAGTGTTCGCCTCCTTCCCCTTGAGTAATTTCCAAGTCTTGATGTCACTTTAAGATGTCGGGGAGGAAGGAGAGAGGTGCATGATCCTCAACATCATCAGTTTGCACAGGCATCCTCCAGGAAGTCATTGGCTCACTCAGTCCTCAGAGGTTATCCCAGACAGGCCACTGATGAGACGTCCCTTGTTCCTGGTGGCATGGCCTCTTCATGTCCAACTTTCTCTGTTTTTTTCATGCCATGCTTGAGAGTCTGGGAATAATTCTGCTGCTCTCCTGCTAAGCTACAGCCTTGGAATTGTGGCAAAGTTATTTGTGGGAAGATTTTCCTCTATGCAACACACAGCATCTCATCTCTGGGACCCATACTGCCTTGAATCCCCGGGGACAGCTTCCTCAGTGAGATCATAACTTGGGAAACATAGAGCATGGCCTGCAGCTAGGACCTACTAATGCCTCCACTGTCCTCACTTCCCCTCCCTCCCCTCTCCCTCTCCGCCATGCCAGAGAAACTTTCTCTAACCTAAAACAGAAGTTCTGTGGTCTTTTATGATGTGTCTCATACACATTCTGTCTTTGCCAGTTTTCTTCATTCCCTTGGGGATTTGGGCTTTTGGAAACCAAAGCCCTGAAGACTTTTTTTTTTTTCCCCCTCTGATTTTGGAATTGGAACGTCCTTCCTCAGGGACAGTAAACATAGTGGGCCCTCGCTGCTTGCATATGGCAAGGGCAGGAAGGAGAGAGAAAAAGCATGGGCAACATTTCTAAACTAGCCAACGTGTGACCCAGCAATCCACGGCTATCCTACAAAACTAGAGCAATTCACTACTACCCTATAGCAATCCAATTCTATCCTATGAAATATCATCATAGAACTATGTAGAGATAGAGACAGAGATGATTATTGTAGCATTGTTTGTAATAGTGAAAAAAAAGAAATAACTTAAATGTCTACCAAGAGGGGGGAATAGTTAAGGAAATCACCGTAAACGGATACAGTGGAATTCTATGCAAGCATTTCAAAAGATGTGCACAGATCACTTAAAAGCAGTGAACGTGGTCAGTGAGCAGACACGGGTATATGCTGCCAGAAACAAGATTGGAGCTGCTCCTGTCATGGCTGTGAGGCGCTGGGGCTACTACCGAGTTCTGGGGAAGGGAAAGCTCCCAAAGCAGCCTGTCATCATGAGGGCCAAGTTCTTCAGCAGAAGTGCCCAGGAGAAGATCAAGGGTGTTGGGTGGGGGAGTGGGGAGAAGGTGTCCTGGTAGGTTGATGCCACATGGAGGGAAGTCCATGAAATGCTCACAAGTGCTTTAAATAACAAAATAAGATAAAATACATTGTAGCACATGGTAACTGAGCTTCAGATGGGACCTTACTCATTCTGAAAGCATATAATTTCTTGGAGAATCTGGAGCTAGGACATAGAGTGAAGACCTTTCATTCACTGGGGTTTATGGTTCAGTGGCAAAGATTGACCAAGACCTGACAATGACCATGGGAATCATTTTGTAAAACGCTGACTGGAAAATAGATTCCTGCTGTGAAATATAAGGGTATGGAAATTTAAACATAATTGAAGGAATACCTTATCACCCTCTGCCAGGCTCTAGGAGTCAAATAAATGCAGGCTGATTTCAAACAAATGGTGAGAGTTGATAATAAAGTATAAACATGATCCAAGGTAATGTAAGTGCTAATTGTTCTTTGTTTTAATCCCCAATACACATCCTCCATGATCTGTGAGACTAACTGCTTTGTTCTGAGTCAAATCTAGGAATAGCTTCTTCTGCTACTGGTAACACTTCAGTCTATAAAAGGAATCTGATTAGTCAGAAATCCAGGCCCTGATTAAACACACTTGGCCCATCTAGAGGTGTTACAGTGATATAGCAAAGGATACCATTGTGAGCTCAGGGATATGGCTAGCGCAGCATTACAGTGTGGCCATTGAATTCAAGGCTCCTTGAGTAAGATCTGATATCTTATAGATAATGTCAACAGAAGACCAGTTTGACCACACAAAAGAGTATTTTTGCTTCATCTGTAAAGACAGTGATTCACTCTATCAAACAAGAAAATAGCCACAGTTTGAAAATATCTCCAAGTGAATCTTCTCATCCTCATAAGTGCCTACCAATGTAAAAAGCTTGGAACATCTCACCAGTCAGAGATGCTTTCTCAAACATGTCTGATGATTATTCTCTCCAACAACATTTGTTGAATGCTACGTACCAAGAACAGTTCATATTTATTTAGCACTTACTATGTCCTAGGCACTGTTCTAATTTCACAAACTGGCTCATTTAATCCTCATAACAACCCTATGAGTCAAATGCATTGTCTTTTTTTAAAAAACTTTACTGAATTGGGGACTGAATCATAGAAATAAAGGAACTCACCCCCAAGCTCACCGAGACTGTCACTGAAGGAAGCAAGTTTGGGACCCAGGTGATCTGGCTTCCAAGCCCTGCTCTCGACTCTAAAAACTAGGCTACAAAAACCACAGGATGATGGAGGTTAACTAAACCTATTGTGGTAATCACTTCACAACACATGTGAATCAAGCCATCATGCTGCACACCTTATACTTATACAGTGATGTATGTCAATTATTTCTCAATAAAACTAAAAATAAACTAAAAAATAAACAGGCTTTTCCAAAAAAAATAAAAATAAAGAATACACTCTAGTGAGGGAAACAGAAATATAAAAAATAATTAAAATACAATGTAATGCTTTGGCAGCATAAATGTAGGGATGAATAGAGAAAAACCACAAGTATGAGGGTTGAGTTTATAGATATGGAAGTGTGTATGGGGTGAGGAGCTGGATGGCAATTATTTAATGTTTTTGGTACTCCGTATTAGCATATTATGTAACTAAACAAAATACCTTCTTAATCCATGCAAATTAGAAGTGTATAAACTAATGAGTTTTAATCCCCTAAGTGGGTGTTTTGGAGCTTACCTAGTTTGGGGAGCCTAGGATACCATTTAATGCCTTACTTCTATAAGAAACACTTTGTGGTCTTGAGAGAAAATATTGCAGCATTTTATTTGATGGAAGGAAGCTCTACACTGAGCAAGATCTTTAACTTTAACCCCTAACATGTGTAGTCCTGGAAGATGGACTACATGACCTTTAACACTCTGCCCTTCCCTTTTGAGAAATCCTGCCAATAGATGGAATCCCCGTGATCACTTTCCTCGAACTATTCTAGTCACAAATACTCATTTTGCAAAGATGTTGGCGTGTCATTGGCAGAATTCACTCCTGCTATTTCTATTTATTATGCTTATTCCAGACCTCATCCCAAAATAGTCCTACATAAGATGCCACATGTGTCCTCTAGCACTTCAGGAATTAAGAGCATATGGTCAATAAAAATGGAATCCCCGTGACTTCAGACTACACTAGCCAGGAAAGATGTCAACCCAATGTGGTACTGAGTTCTTTCTCAGTGTCAGCTTTTGTTCTAAGCTCCATGAGGTATATTAAGATAAATTGCAGCTGTATAACTCAGAACCCTTCAAAGTTCAATACATTGCCCTACCCGGTTTTGCTCAGTGGATAGACTGGTGGGCTGCAGACTGAAGGATCTTGGGTTCAATTCTGGTCAAGGGCACGGACCTTGGTTGCAGGTTCCCCAGCCCTGGTCAGGGTGCCCTTGCAGGAGGCAACCAATCAATGTGTCTCTCTCACATCAATGTTTCTCTCTGTCTCTCCTTCTCCCTTCCGCTATCTAAAAATCAATGAAAAATATCCTCGGGTGAGGATTAACAACAAAAAAAATTAAAAATATAGTGCTTTCCTTGAAACATTAGTTTCTAAAAAAGAAAGAAAGAAAGAAAGAAAAGTTCAATATTTTAACCCTGCCTCAGTCTACTTGGGATATATAACAAAATACCATGGATTGGGTGGCTTATAATAACAGACATTTATTTCTCATGGTTCTGGAGGCTAGAAAGTCCAAAGTCAAGGTACCGGCAGATTTGCTATCTGTTGAGTGCCTGCTTTATGGTTCATAGATGGCCATCTTCTCCCTGTGCCCTCCTATGGCAGAAGGGGCAAAGGACTTCTCTGGGGTGTCTATAAGAGCACTGACCCCATTCATGAGGTCACCCCTTGAAAAGCCTACCTCCTAATATTTATCATCTGGGGGGTTAGTATTTCAACATGTCAATCTGGTGGGGGAGACACAAACATTCAGTCCACAGCAAACCCATTCCACAATGTCTAACTCATGTGACTCTCCGAAAGAGTCAACAGTCACAGAAGTAGGTGAAAGTATAGCATTTCTATTTAAGTTATTATTATTATTCTTTCTAATGGGCACAGAGATGACTGGTAGAGGCCCTGCCCACATTACCCCCAAACCAGATCAATAGGCCACCTTCATGTTGGCCACTTTGTAGAGTATATTTTTGAAATATCTCCTTAATTCAAAAATAAAATCTTTGTCAAAGAAAGACATCAACAGCATCTTCTCCAAGACTGAGGGCCAGATTTCTCCCTTAAGAATCCCCACAGAACTCTTTCATATTACTAATTAAATATATTTAGCTAATAGGTGGGTTTCAGCCAAGGTAGGATAAAAAGAATACATTAAATATAATATCAAATAAGTCACTTTTAAGGTAATAGCATAATCATCTGCCAGACAATGACACTTTTAGGGAATACACCATCTGCTGGGGGAGAAAAGAAAAAGAAAAGAAAATCAAAAGGTCATCTCATTTCAACTGAAAAGCTGAATTGTAAAAATTATGGTTGGCAAAATGCTATCTCTTCAATCAAAATAAAACATAAAATGATCCTTACTAGGCCAACAGCAGCTGTCCAATTATAATAAACAAAATTCCTCAGTTGATGTCTTTTTTTGGACCCATGTTTTCTTCACCTTTTATTTTTTCCTCAAAAAAATTAAATGGAAAGACCCACGGGTAGGGGAGAAGAAAGGAAGACATTTGGGGCTGGTTCTTTTGTGTGTTGGATTATCTGAAACACACAGATAAAACCGGGTGTAAGCCTTAAAATAGAGCAGAGTGTCAATTTCAAAAATAAATAATGATAATGGTATTTTCAAGATCAGCTCTTTATTCATGTTCTGTGCCAAAGCACTTAAATACCCTTGCTACTCATAACATAATGTGGGTGGTAAAAGGAAAAAAGCTGTCCCTACTCCACCATGTTATTC
The DNA here is from genome assembly GCF_964212035.1 of Myotis nattereri. Taxonomy (NCBI): domain Eukaryota; kingdom Metazoa; phylum Chordata; class Mammalia; order Chiroptera; family Vespertilionidae; genus Myotis; species Myotis nattereri. The sequence continues at coordinate 59,124,489 of NC_138080.1, read as the reverse complement.
CTAAAGAGTCTACCCCTGTCAGTGCTATGAAGATACGATTCATTTATATAACCCCGGTATCCTGACACCAAAACACAGAGCACACAAAGCAAAACATTCTCTTATTTTGAAAAGAGGAGCATGGACATAAACCCTGCGTTATGCCATGGCACAAAGCTATTTTAGATAAATAATTAAACATTTTTAATTAACACATTATTGTAGTAAGCCAATTTTTATCAGACACGTTTTTTTTAAGTTCAAAGTTGGAGCCCACACATACTTACACCCCATGGGACTTAACAATCACTGTGCTGGCAGTATTGTAGGATTTGAGATAATCCGGGTTTGGTATGCCTTAATTCAGGCTAGATGATGACATTGACCATCATATGGTTAAATGACTGGCTTCAGGTGCTTTTTTTTTTTTAGGCCACATATCATACTTATGTGGCTATTACTCTGTTTTGAGGATGTCTTTTAATTTAAAACTAATCTTTGGGCCATTTAAATCTATTTCGCTAAGAGATCAACAGAAGGACTTGTATGCATGCATATAAGCATAACCAATGGACACAAGACACTGGGGGGATGGGGTGAGGGCATGTGCTGGGGGGTAGGGGAGGCTGGGGGAAGGTCAATGGGGAAAAAAAGAGACATATGTACTACTATTTGTAATAGTTTAAACAATAAGAAATAAATAAATAAATAAATAAATAAATCTATTTAGCTAAAAATATCAACCAGTTTTTATCCTCACCCAAGGATATATTTTTATTGCTTTTTAGAGAGAGAGGGAAAGAGAGAGAGAGAGAAACATTAATGTGAGAAACATTGATCAGTTGCCTCCCATATGTGCCCAACTGGGAATCAAACCTGCAATCTAGGTAGTAGTATGTGTTCTGACAGGGAAATGAACCTGCAACCTTTTGGTGTATGGGACGATGCTCCAACCAACTGAGTTACCAGGCCAGGGCCCACCAGTTAAAATTTTTGGTTAATACAGAAGTTCCATATATTTTTCTTAAAGAACCCTAAATAATAACAAATCAAATTATTTGTGTTTAATAATTCTTTTGTAAGTGAAAAGAAATAAAACTCTATTTAAAAAAAAACCCAAAAAACTCCAATACAACCCCAAACCTAACTTTTCAGACAAATAGTACACTCAAAGTTGTGTCAGGAACATTTTTCAAATCAAGTTATATTTTAATTATACCTGTAAGTAACAAGAAATGATTCTAGTCTTGGTTTACAACTGGGTTGCATTTTTAGAGTTGCCTTACAGATTTGAGTAGACTGATTAAAAGCTGAAGCCTATCAACAATTTGTGAAAGAGTCACTCCTTAAAAAAATGTAATATTTTGCTCAGAAAATAGATATTTTTCTTATTTGTTTTTTGAAGGAAGCCTTCTGAATTTAAGAAGCAGGTGTGTGTGTGTCTATACTTGACAGAGAGGAAGAGAGAACACCCATGAGTGTCCAAAACATATATTTAAATATCACCAATTACAGAGGCATTCCCTACACTTAACATGCAGGCCTAACCTTTGTGTACATACTCAGGTGGGGTCAGCGACCTATTTATGGAATACAGGGCAGTAGTGCTGGGAACCACTTCCCTCTGTTACCGGGTGGTAAGGCTGTGGGTGAACTTATCCAAGAGAAATAAGATAGGGACTATATGTGAGCAGCATCCTATAGACATAAGAACTATAATTTCCTTAAGTCTCCAACCCATGGGAGGTGGAGAGAAGAAATATAATTTTAATTCTACAAGCTACTATCATGAGTAAAGAGGTCTTATTTCTTGTAAATGTTTATTTTATTCTGAAATCAGTCCTTTTTTGTTTCTGATAAAATGTGTCTTGCCACTGACGCCAACTCAAGCCAGAAACACTTACGTTACACAGTATACACCACGGAGATGCTTATGTTCATAACAGTATGAGAGGTTAGTTCAGTTGCCACCTGTCTTGATGATTAAAATAGAAAGAATGGGGACGCGTCGTGGAAGCTCCCAGCAGCAGGATTATGTTACTTTTGTATATCCCGCCTATTAACCTGGTATGTGTGGGGAGGAGGCAGGAGTAGTACACACTCTGAAATCTGACTGCCTAGAGAAAGCTAAATGCTTCGTCTTAATGACAGACCAAAAGATTAAAATCTCAAAGATTAAGAATTGGGCAAAGGAGACAGTATGGTGTAGTAGAAAAGGCGGGCATACTCAGGTTTAACTGTTATCACTTAATGAATGTGTAGACTTGGGCAAGTCAATTTAGCAACAAATTTCCTCTTCCTTAATATAGAGATGATGAGGTCTTTGTAGGGAGTGAGTGGGATAGTGGCTTTTAGTAGACATTCAATGTCTGTCTCCCCCAGCACGTGCTAAACAAAGCTCATTCAGAAATCTAAAAATGATCACCTCCTAGCCTAAGACCACTTTGCCCAACAATCTTTGCAGGTCCCTCCCACAGCATCTGTATCACTTCCATGAACTACTGTTCTAATTCCCCAAGAATTCAGTTTAGTGGCTCCACATGGGTATGGTTGGTCAACCCCAACTTTGTTCCATAACGGCAGGAACTATCCCTCTCCCATACAAATTTGCATACCAGCTCCCAGCTCAGGCTTTTAAGAAATATTTGGCCTGGCCAGTGTGGCTCAGTGGTTGAGTGTTGACCTATGAACCATGAGGTAACAGTTTGATTCCCAGTCAGGGCACATGCCTGGGTTGCAGGCTCAATACCCTGTAGGGGGCATTCAGGAAACAGCTGATCAATGATTCTCTCTCATCATTGATGCTTCTGTCTCTCCCTCTCCCTTCCTCTCTGAAATCAATTTAAAAATATATATGAAAAAAAACGCACACACCTGTTGTGTTTGAGCCTATGTACATTTAAATGGATCTGGTTTTCCATACATCCAATTGCTGCTAGCAGCAAAACATGAGTTATAAAGAAATTTTTTTTTGAAATCAGCACATCAAAAGATAGAAAGATATTATTACTCAGAAAAGGAAAGGAAATGGGGCAACTGGCTTATTTTGCAGTTGTTTTTCACATCTTTTGGATGCAAGCTCAAAATTGCCAATAATGTTTCTTAGCAAAATTGAGCCGAGGCAGTTAGTCGGAAAACCCAGTCATAATATGACCTTTTCTGAAATTTCCCCAAATCCCCCATTGGCACCATCTTGGACAACTGCCTTGACTGCCCCCCCCCCCCCATCTCTTTGCTCTCTCATTCCCCTCTGCTATTTGGCTCAAGAGAACCCTCACAATAAAGCAGAAAAAAAATACTTGTTCCTCTGAGCATGGTTCACTTCCACAGACTCCCGATTTGTCCTGCTCCTGTGTGGTCATCCCTCAGGCCTTGGGAGCTACAGCAGAATAACTGCTTTAGGCCCAAAGGGGTTTCTATTCTTTCTTAAGAGTTACCATTTCCTCCCAGGGAGGGTGGTTAATGGAAAACCCTCTGATCGGTTGTATTTGTTGTGTTTCAATGATGAGTTGCCATTTAAAGGGTTTAAAACTAGGTTGCTTGCTGCTGCTGCCTTTCCTGTAGCCAGTTAATCACAGGATTCTTTGCCACATTGAGGCCAGAAGGGGCATGGCACATGCAACAAGCAAGGAAGCCACTGATTATAGGCCAAGGAGCTACTGTGCTTACACAACATGGATTGTTGAAAACACTCTGAACATTATCTTGTTTTTAACTGTCCTGCACTGCAGAACTGTTTCTCTAGGACCCAGCCCGGAGCCTGGCACATTAGTTAATGAGCGAATGGGTTTCCGGTTTTTCCCTTGAAAGGCTGACCAAAGTAATAGCTGGCTTTTGCTTGGGCAAATCAAAAGTGGAGTTGGAGTTGGAGAAGTTATTTAGTCATCTCTGAACTTGAAGTTGTGAGGCCCCTCCGTTTGCCTTGGGCCACTGTGACCTTACTGCTGATGATGTTAAAATTCAGAAGAAGCTCCATGCACATTTTAAGCATCAGCGAAGTCTCTCAAAATCCAATTTCTTTTTTTAAATATGTTTTTATTGATTTCAGGGAGGAAGGGAGAGGGAAAGAGATAGAAACATCAATGAAGAGAGAGAATCATTGATTGGCTGCCTCCTACACACCCCACACTGGGGATCGAGCCCACAACCTGGGCCTGGGCCCTGACCGGGAATCAAACTGTGACCTCCTTGTTCGTAGGTTGATGCTCAACCACTGAGCCACTCCAGCTGGGCTCAAAATCGTATTTCAATGAAAAAACTTGCAGGTTGCTTTTGCCTTCAAGTACAGATTTAAAATCCAAGCACAAATATAATGCCACCACCTCTTACCTTTCTGGCATTGCACTGACATTGCATTAGAACCTTAAAATGTACTTAAAATATTTAGTGTCATGCAGGGACTGGGCATCAAGAATTCAGGAGTTCTGACTTGCTTCTCTATTCCGACTTGCTATAAACCTTAAGGCATGTCTTTAAATCTCTTATTGTCTCCATTTGCTTGTCTATAAAGTGAAGATAATTCAGCTAACCTATTTCATAGGGGTGCTGTGCTGAATAGATAGTGTTTATAAAATGCATTGAAAGTGCAATGTGTTAGACTAATGTGCATAAATGGTAATGACATGTCCCAGAGTAGGAGGGCCATATTTAGCCACTTTTACGTGGAAGGAAATTAACATGCAATGAGACTTTCACATCATATTTAATGCTAAAGGTGATAGAAAGTGAACCCTAACTACCTTCTTAAGGGTCTCATTGTTCTACCTTACTGACATCCAAAGAGAAAAACATAACACTAAATGATTTGAAAGAATTATCCTGGACAGTTCATTCCTGTCTAAACTTCTGCATGCTACTGAAAACTGCCTCAATGTGTAGCCACAAGGCCAACTGAGAGCAGGGGTAGTATTAGTTATTGATCTCCTGGACTTTGTTTTTAATGATAGAGAGGGGGGAGGCGTCACTAAAGATGTCAGGCCAATCGAGAACCTTTTATGACCACGGCAAACTAATCATAGAACCAAAAAATATTCAGTACAGTTAGTACACGAAGAATATTTGATGCTATGTGAATACTGACATTGGGTTGTTTCCTTGAATTCTAGGTTGTACACTGTTCCCTAAGTCAAGTGCTTGACCCCACTTCTGTTCTCTAAAACTGGGTCGGGTATCACAGTGGTTTCAATGTTTCTAACATATGTTTACTTTTGAAAAAATGGGTAGAGCCACACACCAGATCCTTTCCTTTACCAACTTTGCTGACAATTTCCATAGTAACTGCGATGCATGGCCTACCATCTCGTGTGGGGACCACATCACGACAGATATATCTTAACTCTATGATATGATGCAAAGAGAAAAACAAAAAGGAACATTTAAGGAAGTGAGACATTTTCAAACTACGCAGAGGTTAATTAAGGGTACAAAATTACTCTGACCCACAAAACATTAAATATAAGTAGAGTTAGATGTTCTTACAGGCCTAAAGAAAAAAAATGTGGCCACACTCAAAATGAAAATTAGGACCAATAGACTGGAAATTTGAAGACCATCAGCCAATTATCACAACAGATAAAGAATTTTTAACATATCAATGCATAATTTATATGCATTGCATTCTCACAAACTTCTGAGAAGTTCATTCATTCACTTAAACATATTTATTTACTTTTCTGGTTCCAAGTACAAAGTAGTAGTTGACAAGGGCCACTATTTCTACGATAATAACTTTTAAAAACCAGTTACATTGCAAAAAACAAAAAAAACAAAACCACCTTTATTTTAAAAGACCTTGAAAAGTTGAGGAATCAAGAAGAATTAAACAATCCATAGAAGATAAAGCCCTTCTGAGATGAGCAGTCTGTCACTATTTTCTGTGGAAGATCTGCCAATTCTAGACATGGGTTGATGACCGGGCTTGGCCTGCAGGAGGGACTTCACTGGGAGAATGAGAAATCAGCAAAGCTTTCAGCAGTTACATGGGGCTGGTGGGATAATTGGAAATTTCAGACATTCTAACACATGGTTAGTTTTTCCCACAGTGTATTTGCTGAATTCTGGGATTAGGAAGCTTTTATAAAGCAAACAAATCTCCTAGTACCATGGTATTAAAGAGACAAAGTCCCACTTGAAGATGGAACCTGCCTCAAATGCACAACTAGACTCCTCTTCAATACATTTACCAAAGTTGGAAGTTGTGGGAAGCAGGAGGCCAAAGACCAAAGTCCCAAATGCCTCAAGGGCAGATTTTAATGCCTAAGATTAGAGACTTGCCAGGCCTTCAATAAAAAACCTTAGGAGAACATGCCTGAGAAACACATGTGAACTGATTCAAACTGAGCCATATACCTGCAAGCAAGTCCCAACGCAACATAATTCAGGTTGGAATGAGACAATGAGTTCTTAACACTATCTTCCTGACATGGGAAGCTCATTGGTAGAAAGTATCCTGAGCTTCTACAGATCATTAGACACAATGTTTGTCACACAATTAAAAATTACTAGATTTGTGGAGAGGCTGGTAAATCAAGGAAATAAACATAATAGAAGATATTTAAATGGTTCAGATATCAGAGTTAGCACATAAGGCTTTGAAATAACCAGTTCTAATAGATAAAAGAAATTAAAGAAAAAGAGGGCAAAATTGATGAAAAGATGGAAAATTTCAACAGAAAATAGGGATTTATTACAAAGATACTAGCTATAGGCAGTCTGCTGAGTGTATTATCTAAGAAAGTAAACCTCTTTGGAAATACAGGTGAGGAATATTGTGCAATTGTGGACAAAGAAATTGAGAAGCCTTTATGTTAGTTTTCTTTAAGGCACTTAATAACAATAAGTGAATATGTTACAACAATACAACAAAAATAGGCTACAGGAAGACTTTTCACCCATTTGAAAAGTCAAGAACGTGATAGGTCAATATAAAGATTTCATTTAGTTTATACCTGAATAAGAATAACAGTAAGGTTAAATCATATTTATATTGAAGAGTATTTATAGTTTGTTGCAAGTATAATTAATCTTAATTATTTAATAAGGCATAAACACTTTTATTACAATTTATGAATTTGTCCATTCCTGATCATTTTGCCTCAAGAAAGTACACACTTTTTAAATATATTTTTATTTATTTCAGAGAGGAATGGAGAGGGAGAGAGAGATAGAAACATCAATGATGAAAGAGAATCAGCGACTGGCTGCCTCCTGCATGCCCCTTACTGGGGATTGAACCCACAACCTGGGCATGTGCCCTTGACTGGAATCAAACCTGGGACCTTTCAGTCTGCCGGCCGGCACTCTGACCACTGAGCCAAACCGGCTAGGGTAAGAAAGTACAAATTTTTAAAAAATATGTATATTTATTGATTTCAGAGAGGAAGGGAGAGGGAGAGAGAGATAGAAACATTAATGATGAGCGAGAATCATTGATCGGCTGCTTTCTGCAGTCCCCCCTGTCCCCCTCTGGGGATCGAGCCTGCAACCTAGGCATGTGCCCTGACCAGGACTCGAACCATACCTCCTGGTTCATAGGTTGATGCTCAACCACTGAGTCATGCCAGTCAGGCAATAAAGTACAAATTTTAAAAATTCCTTAATAACCATTATAGATTCCCATTCTCTAGGTAAGCTCAAACTTTTACTGTGTCATCAATTCTAAGCATTTACATGTGTTGTGTTCTTTGATTTTCACTAACATTCTGTGAATCATTTTATCTCTGTTTTGCAGATCAGAAACTAGGTACTATTAGAAAGTGATGAAGGATTCAAATACTAAAAAAAAAAAAACATTTAGCAAGAAACTTGATGAAGAAAGGGAAGGGGCTTCATAGAGACCAAGGACATCGACTCCTTTCCTCTGGAGCTAAACTTCTAAGGTAAAAAGCAAGAAAATGTAGCACAGATGATCACCTTCATCTCTACCAAATGCTGTGGAGCTGCCTGCCAAGATAAAGAAACCCACCCCATTCAGCGCTGCAAATCTTTCAGTTCAAACCTCTGGTTGCAAAGGAAACAGCACCAATTTGCAACATTCCAGAGCTCTGAGCTGGTTTTTAGAGTCTTCTATGTCTGCTCCGCAAGGAGAATGAATTGATGCCATGGTTCTTTGTTACTTTCAATAAACTTCCTCTGGAATTAATAAAGGATCTTGAGGAACGGCCTAATGGTGAGAGTTTAGAAGGAGGAAGTTGTCAACCTAGAAGTTATAATAAGTAATCACAGACTTGCTGTTGTCTTATACTGAGGCAATACCTACTACATACTAGCACCATGAGGAAACACAAGAAAAATGTTTTCACCAGACATGTACACTTTTCTCCCTTTTCATCGTTTTCTTTGGGTGATTTTCTTTGACTGATCATCTGTCAGTAACACTGTAATGAGTGGTTTTGAGTCATGCTTTTAAGGTTAGGCTTCTTGAAGGAAGTGACAATTGAAGAAATTTTAAGCAAAGGAGGGAAGATTACTTGATGGATAGACTATGAAAGGGTTGTCTTAAACTTGTGAAAATGCATAGGACTCATGAAAGCAGACAAAACAAGAAGGCTATTTGGACAAGCAAATTATATAAAATTATAGACAGAGATTAAGGAAATAGATACAAATATTTGAAAACTTATGAGGCACCTAAATGTTCACTAGTAGGAAGTTCTCATAAGACATGCACATCTACTCTGTGCAATATTATATACCCTTAAAGTCATGCTTTGAGGCTTATTTAATGGCATCAGAAATTGTTAACGATAGAATATGACTTGAAAGAGAAAGCAGGATATAAACTTCATATGCAGGATAACAGCAGTTTTGTTATACATACCCACATGGATACACATACCCCACACACATGCACACTGTGTCAAGACTCTTTGCTATAAGTATAGAAATGAAATTAAAGCAATCTGTCTTGAGCAGGATAGGGAATGACTAATCATATAATTGAACCATTTAAAGACAGAATTGGCTTCAGATGAGGCTGGACCCACGGTTCAAACACAGCCAGGTCCTAGTTTCTTACACTAGATTTCTTCACTCTATTTCTGTGGTATTTCTTCCATTCAGGTACTTTCTACCATAGCGATCTGTGTGTACCCACATTCAAGTTATGTGGGGAAAGAAGTCTAAACAAAAACCAGTTTAGGGTCCTGGATTGTTGGACTTCTTTCTTGTTCCCCAGCCCTGAGCCAATTCCTCTACCCAAGAAGGTGTGAGAGCTTTTATTCTTCCTCAACAGCCCCACAACTAGAGGTGAGGTAGGTCCCACCCATATGGCTGCAAACAGCAGGATTTTCTTCTTTTAAAAGTCTGAATAACATGTCTTCATAGATACAGCACAATGTCTTTATCCATTCCACAATGGACAGATGTTTAAGTTGTTTTTATGTCTTGGCTTTTGTGAATAATGTTGCAATGACTGTGAAAGTGCAGATAGCTCTTCCAGATACTGATTTTGTTTCCTTCGGATGTATATTCTGACACCAACCCAAATATGCGGTCCCCCCCGACCCCCCAACCCCCCCACACACACCCCAATCAATCCTCTGACCACAGCTGGGTGTCCTACAATTCAACTCAATTCTGATACTATCTATCCAGAAATAGCATCAGATTCCACAGGTTAAGGGCTCACACAAGGCTGCCTCCCACTTCAGATGCCAGTTGTAAGTCCAACTGTACAAAAACATGGCTGATATTTTTATGTTAATTTTATATCTTGCCACTTTAGTGAATGTTTATTAGTTCTAACAAGTTTTTTTTTTTTTTTGGTAGAGTCTTTAGGGGTTTCTACATATAGGATCATGTCACCAGCAAAGATAAATCATTTCACCTCTTGATTTCTGATTTGGATTTATTTTCTGATTTGTATTATTTATTTTTCTTGTCTAACTGTTCTGACTGGGTTTTCCAGTACTATGTTGAATAGATGTGGTGAAAGTAGGCATCCTTGCTTTGTACTGGGCATTAAAGGAAAAGCTTTCAGTTTTTCCCCATTGATTATGATGTAGCTGAAGACACCCAAATTTGAACACTAATTACTGGTACCTCTGGCATTGGATTGTAGATGATCTTAAGTGACCTTACCTTATTACTCATTGGTGTAAGAATACTTCAAAATCTGAGAAGGAAATTACAAAGTTTCCAGAGGGCAAATAGGTATATTCCCCAATTATGTCACTAAAGTCAGGTTATTTATAGATTGATATCCTAATATATAAAAACCCTGGGTCTGTCACGACCAGAGGCTTGACCAACCAGAAGTCAGTCCTGCAATCAGCACTGGGTTGCCGTGGTGACCCAGCACTGACTGCTGAGCGGGCTGTGAATCAGGCCTGGAGAGAGGCCTGAAGAGAGAAGCAGGGTCTGATCCATAGCCTGTGTGGCAACTGTTGATCAGCACTTGCCTCTATCTTTCTCTCCAGGCTGGGCCAGCAGCCACTTCTCCATTTCTCTCCAGGCCTGCACCAGGGCTGCTGATCAGCCCTGCCTTTCTGATCAGGCCCTGTTGATAGGCCCAGAGACACTGACTGGCATAGAAACCAACCAATCAGAATCAAATCTGGGTGAAGTGTGAGGAGCCAATAGCTGCCTAGGAGGCGGAGCTTTTGACTGGCATAGAAATTGACCAATCAGAACCAAATCTGGGTGAACTGTGAGGAGCCAATGGCTGTCTAGGAGGTGGAGCTTTTGATGCTGACTGGCATAGAAACTGACCAATCAGAACCAAATTGGCTGATAGAGGACGGAAGTTGGGGGTGAGATCAGGCCTGCAGGGGAGGGCAGTTAGGGGTGATCAGGCTGGCAGGGAAGGGCAGTTAGGGGTGAGATTAGGCTGACAGGGGAGGGCCATTGGAGGCGAGATCAGGCCAGTAGGGGAGGGCAGTTGGGGGCAACCAGGTGGCAGGGGAGCGCAGTTAGGGGTGATCAGGCAGATAGGCAGAAAGGTTAGGGGCAATCAGGCAGGGAGGCAGAAGGGTTAGGGGCAATCAGGCAGGCAGGCAGAGGCAGTTAGGGGTGATCAGTCAGACAAGCAGGTGAGCGGTTAGGAGCCAGCAGTCCCAGATTGTGAGAGGGATGTCCAGATGACCGGCAGTCAGACATCCCTCAAGGGGTCTCCAATTGGAGAGGGTGCAGGCTGGGCTGAGGGAAAACCCTCCCCCCCCCCGTGCACAAATTTTGTGCACCGGGCCACTAATTTTATATAGTTAAACACAATTATAGATGTAGTTCTATATTGTTTTATACACAGTTTTATAACTCACTCTATAGTTTTGTAATTATGTGTGGATAATTTGCACGTATAGTTTAGTTATTAATTAATGAATATACATGTAAAAGTTTGAGACTGAATGCTAAATGACACCAGAAAGTATTTAAAAACAATGGAAGAGTCAGTGAAAAGAGAGTGACCTCGTCAAGCAAAAGTTGAGAAGTTTTGGGGAGCAATACTCTTCACTGGTTAAAATTAAGGGGTCTTATCAATTACAATTAATTTTTGAATACCAAATGTTTAGAGAACCATAGCTACATACTTCAAAAACCTTATTTCTTAAAAAAAAAAAAAAAAAAGTCACTCACAATGTCCTCTAACTGACCTTGCCTGGGCTTTCCAGAGGCATTTCTCTTCTAGTCCCACCTGTCCCTCCGGCAGTCTTAACACATTGTGAAGGTCTCTCCACAAAAGAAAGCAACACACACACACACACACACACACACACACACACACACCCCAGTAAGGAGTTTTATTGACAATCTTGTGGACAGAAGGAGAATGGTGGTATTTCATATAACACAACATAATAAACAGCACCTTTACCCTTCTTCACCCATCCCCCAAATGCCCTTTCCCTTGGCAGCTGTCTCATACCCCCTTGTTCACTCAGCCAAGAGGTTTGCATCTATTTTACCTATTTTTCGTCTCCTCCTCCTCCATCTCTTCTGCAGCCACATTGCCTCCAGCCCCTGTTACCCTAGGTTGCTTCCTCTAAGTGGAGTGAAAATGCAAATGCCCACAGGAGCCAGACAAGCAACATAAAACAAAGACAAAGGCATAAAGGACTAGTGGGGACTATGGCAAGCTAGACAACACGTGCTCCACAGAGTACCTGCTACCCTGTCAAGTATTCCCTGAGTTTCCAATTGTCAAGAGATCCTGGAAATAGGGCTCTTTTACATCTTGGCAGCTAACTGACACTTTAAAAAATAGCCTATGGGCCAAACAAAATGTATTTGCCAGCCAGACGAAAACCACAGGGTTGTAACCCCTTCCCTAGGTCTCTCATGGAGGGAGCGACAAAAAGCTGGAGGCCCGAGCCAATGCTTTGTGGGTCCATCCTATGGGGGATGGGAAAACAGAGAGGAAACTTCCTCTGTGCTCCTCCCATTTTCCATCTCCCTTTAGAGCAGCGGTTCTCAACCTGTGGGTCGCGACCCTTTGGGGGCTCAAACGACCTTTCACAGGGGTCGCGTAAGACCATCGGAAAACACATATATAATTACATATTGTTTTTGTGATTAATCACTATGCTTTAATTATGTTCAATTTGTAACAATGAAAATACATCCTGCATATCAGATATTTACGTTACGATTCATAACAGTAGCAAAATTACAGTTATGAAGTAGCAATGAAAATAATTTTATAGTTGGGGGTCACCACAACATGAGGAACTGTATTAAAGGGTCGCAGCATTAGGAAGGTTGAGAACCACTGCTCTAGAGCCTCCTGCCTGCAGAACTTAACAGAACCAACCAGCTGGAAAGGACAGCCCCAGTATCAACCCCGCAGCATAGTGTGGAGAGGCTGGATTTGGAATTGAGAGACAGAAGGAAAATATCTGGCATAGGGAGAGCCACCTCAAGAAATATATTTCACATCAGGACTCAGGACACTGAAGTCATGCATGTCTAACTGAAGCAAGTTTCAGACACCAATGAGAGGCACTATTCTATTCTATTCTATTCTATTCTACTCTATTCTACTCTATTCTACTCTATTCTACTCTACTCTACTCTACTCTACTCTACTCTACTCTACTCTACTCTATTCTATTCTATTCTATCCTATCCTATCCTATTCTATTCTTTCATTTTATTTCCTTAATGCTGGTTTACACACACACACACACACACAAATGATTTCAGGACCCATTTGTGTCCTAGAAGAGTCTCAACTCTCCAAGAGGAGTGGGTGATTCCTGGTCTCCATGGGAGCCCAGGGTAAGTTGTTGAGATGAGGGACTCCTACCAAAGTCAAACAAAAGTCCATGAGCAAGTTAGGAAGAAGTGGGGAAAGTATGGAAGGGTTGTTTTCTGATTTCAGAGCAGTCCTTGCAAGGAAACAGAGAATATCATTGTGGTGGAGTCAGCAAGTTTCACATTTCCATTTTGACGCTGCCTTCTTCGTCAACATTACAGATGTACGTTTGGAAGCAACATATGACATAGATGTTTACATGGTGGGTGGCACTGAAATACTAATGCCCTTTTTTACAGTCAACATTTATCAACATGGTAAGACATGGAAATTGGGTTTGTTTTCCTTAGTGAATAAATGTTAATAAGATTACAGTGTTGTCCACCAGATGATATAAAAGTCACTAACAACAGATTCCTCTTTTGATTTCTGGGGTAATTAGTTGAGAAGAGTAAACTTTTATGATTCAAAAAACACAATAGGACGGCACTATTCATTTTGATTATTTGCTATTATCCACAATTAAGTCAAACTTTTATATATATTTAAGTGCATTAGTAATTCAAGTATTAAATTTGGTCCTTATGAAGCTATTTAGATACTAGTACTACTAAAAACACACACCCAACTTCCCCCCAAACAGACCAGAAACTTGGGGAGAAAACCAATTAAATGATGCAATGGCAAATGCAAAGTAAAATCAATAGATGATTTTGACTCACAGAGTTAACCAATTCATTCATGTGAATTTTACCCTTTGCGTTTTTTCACCTCACACCCAAATTCTTCTCTGTGCATTAGATTCTAAAAGTTCATCAGGAAATTCTAGGGCCCTAGTCTAGGCTCAGGTCCTGCTTCTGCCATTAATGTGCCATTTGAACTTTGGCAACCCACCTAGCTTCTTGGTACCAAATTCTCTCCTCAGTTAACTTTCATGAAGATCAAATAAGATGGTAGATGGAAACTAATTTGGAAGTTTGAAGGTTCTATTCAAGGGCAATATCTTAAATTCTTTGCCTTACATGCACCTTAGTGTCTAACAATAACTTGGGACATGTATTCAATAAATATCCTATAATTGATGAAGCACATGTTTTTGGGTGAAGATATCTACCAGGAAACTATGATTGCCTAATCTACTTCTACTGAGAAGTAGACATACCCAAGAGAGAGAGAGAAAAGGGGCAAACTGCAAGCCTTACTAGCATAGTGTAGTGTAAGGATTGAGAGCGCGGGTTCAGAGTCAGTTCACATCCAGGCTCCGTGATTTCCTGTGTAAGCTGGATGAGTGACTTGTCCTCTCTGTGCCTCATTCTTCTCACCTAAAGAACGGAGAGAATAGCACCATGTCACTCATGAAATTGTTGTGAGGTTTAAAATTACAGGTATGTGTAAAGTGCTTTGGAGCAGTGGCTAGCAAACAGTAGCCCACAACAATTATCATGTATTTCCATCACTTTTATTATTATTTCTAGAGCTTGGGGAAGCTGGTGGAGAGGAAAAGAGACTACAGAAGAGGCATGAATTTGAGAGATGCTTCAAAATTCCTAGAGTGCTGCAGCAGTACCACAGACTCAAAGGCCCACAGCACAACAGGCTAAATCACCGATTCCCTTCCTTCCCCAAGTTTTCCAGCTCTCTATTCAGAGCACTTGTCCATGAGAACACATCTCTGATTTTATCACTTTTTTTTAAAAACTCCCAGGTTTAAAAATGAAACTATAGTGAAAGACCATTACATCTCTAAGAGAATGGCTAAAGCGGGAAAGACAGACAATGCCAAGCACTGAGGAGGGTCCGGAGCAAAGGGAACCAGAGTCCACAGGTGGTGTCACATAAGCTGCTGCAGGCCTCTGGGAAACAGGTTGGCAGTATCTGCGAGAGCTGAGCATATGCCTTCCTTATGACCCAGAAATTCACTCCTACATATAGACCCGCTAGCCATGAACACATATGCTCACCAAAGACACATACAGGAATGTTCCCAGAGACAATATTTATAACAGCTCAAACAGGAAACAACCCAGATTTCATCACAGAAGAATGGGTAAATAAATTGTGGTATAGTCACAGAATAGAATGCTATATATCATAGAGAATGAACAAACCATTGTTATACAACATAGAAGAATCTCACAAACATAACATTGACAAAAATCTGCCAGTTACAAACAAGTCCTACTTAGGGATTCCATGTATATAAAGTTTAAACACATGCAGAACTATACGATGGTGTTAGAAATAAAAAGTCGTCATCTTTGGAGCAAGGTGTGATGGGAGAGGGTACAGGGGCTCCCAGGGAGCTCTCATGCTCTATTTGTGGATCTGAGGGCAGATTACCTGGGTGTGTCCACAGTGAAAACTGGACAAATGTACACATACATGTATGCACACATGTATACATAGACACACAATGTGTATATGTTAAACTTCAAAAATATATATACACATGTGTGTTAAACTTCAAAAAAATGTAAATGCAAATAGAAGTCTTGAGCATTTTAACTACTGTAATGGAAACAGTTAGGGCCTTTGAAGGAATAGCCACTCTGGGCTTTGCTGAAAGTCCCCTCTTCGTGCCACCAATTAAACCTGTGCCATGGCACCTAACACAATGCATTGAAATCACTTGTTTATATGTCTGTCTACCACACTCAGCCATCATCTGCTTAAGGCTAGGGACTGTGTCTTATTTATCATACTAGAGCAGTGATGGCGAACCTTTTGAGCTCGGTGTGTCAGCATTTTCAAAAACCCTAACTTAACTCTGGTGCCGTGTCACATATAGAAATTTTTTGATATTTGCAACCATAGTAAAACAAAGACTTATATTTTTGATATTTATTTTATATATTTAAATGCCATTTAACAAAGAAAAATCAACCAAAAAAATGAGTTTGCGTGTCACTACTGACACGCGTGTCGTAGGTTTGCCATCACTGTACTAGAGGGTTCTCTCAGCCTGGCAGGTGATTGGGGCTGATCGGGGCTGTCTAGCCCAGTCAAGGGGGTGGGGGAGAGGGCGGGAGGGACCACAAAAGGTTGTTGGCTGTGGGAGTGCACTGACCCCCCAGGGGGCAGCTTCTGCATTGAGCATCTGCCCCCTGGTGGTCAGTGTGCATCATAGCTACCAGCCAGTTGACCGGTCTTTTGGTCGACCAGTCGTAATAGTTGCTTAGGCTTTTATATATATAGATTTAGATTTAGATTTAGATTTAGATATAGATATAGATATAGATATAGATATAGATATAGATATAGATGTAGATGTAGCTGTAGATATAGATATATAGATATAGATATATAGATATGTAGATATCTCCAGTTTTAACATAAAGCCTAGCACACAGTAGACTCCTTGAATAGGTACAAATTCAAACTAATAGGAAGTGAGATACATTTCACTTTATGTTTTATAGAAATACACTTTGATGCCACATTTGTTGAAATATCAGTTTTATCAAGTGGGTTGCCCAGCCAACTGCCTTCTGAGTTCTCCCCACAACCCCCAAATTCCACCCAAACTACGTATTGTCTTTCCCTGGCTTTGGAATATTCTTAACTAAGTTCTTCTGCTCAGAGGATGCAAAAGACATCATGAGCTATATTGACCTTATTAAGGTTCCCTGATAGATTCTGTGGTTAAAAGGTAAAAAAACAACAACAAAAAACACCTTTTATACATAGCCCAGCTGAGTATAATTCATCAGAGAAATATTAAAACCTAACATGGGCCTTCTTATGTACTTCTGAGACCCGCCAAAAGTTTTCAGAGACAAAGTAGGGATGGAGGAAGCATTCTTGCTTTGCTGTACCTTAAGCAATGTTCTGAGATTCCCAGTTTATTGCTTTCAGAGGCTATTAAGAGAAATGAAGTTAATCATCTGAGACTCAGGATGCTAATGACCTGAGTGTGGGCATCGTGCTTCCCGTCCTGAGGGCAAGTTCTTCTTTTTCTTATCAATCAAATCTATGTGATTCTCTTGGCCTCTATTCGTTTGTAAAAGTTCATGTACAGACAACTGCAAAGAAATACCACACCTCGGCTTCTATCACCTTCTAGTCTTAGCTCTTTGTGTTGGAGACTTGGGCCACAAAGCGAAATTAGAAATGTCAGTTTGGTGAGGTTCAGACATTAGTTTCATATTTGCTGTCTCGACAGCCACCCAAAAGGACAAATGAATAAAACATTCAGCACAGTATTGTGAGGGAGGGGTGGGGGGATTTACGTCATCTATTAATCAGTGACCTAACCAGAACAACACTAGTGAGTGACTAAAGAAAGATGACCCTAGGGGGAATACAGGGGGACTCAGACAGGCTTTGGTCAAGGCCCCCAAATCTAATGTAATTTCAAGCTGGCCTCAAAATTCAATTTGTGTGGAACCTCTAAGTCATGTATTCCGCAACGACACAGCGTAATTGCATTTGAACGGCTTCCAGCACAGCCCTGAGAAAATGCCATGTTCCGGGCCCTGAGTGCCCGCAAGGAAGGCGGCCCAGATGACCACACAGGAGGCCGGGCTGAGTAACGCCGTCTGCGGGTCCCACCTGCTGACCGTTGCCCTCCACAGGAAGCACATGTTTCTGCTTAATTCCTGCCAGCTTTTGGCTGTCAGGTAGGGCATCTGCCGTGGGCAGCTCCCAAGGGCTGCCACCTGGTGCTGTCCGTCGGCCCCAGACCAAGGAGGAAAAGGGAAGGCATTCATCTATGTGCTTATTTTTCTGTGTTTAGGGTATTTCTTGGGACTTAGAGTTTTCACTTGGCAAGCGAACTGGTCTCTTTAGTTAGGAGGGGGGGAAAGGAATTTTGCTTGCTTTCCTTTAACTCAGAGTTCCCTTCTTTGGAAAGGCTGTTTAGTAATACCTGGTTCACCCTCATGAAATCCATGCAGCTCCTTCAGAATACCTCCAACCTACTGGAAAATATGCTCAAAAAGTATATCCTAATCATCGGCATTTGAATAGCTATTAAGTCTCATCATTTTTAATGTGCAGTTATAGACAATTACAAATAGACAAAGACAAAGTTATCATTTAATCCCATTAAAAAGAAAAGACAAAAATGAATAGAAATAAATGTCCCAGGAGAAAAATGGAGCATTCTTAGAAAAGACCATTTTTGGCTCCTGTCTCAATAGTTTACAACATGCAAAGGAATAAAAGATTCTCAATCAATGTCAACAGTTAGAAAATATATCAACCTCAAACAGGCTGCTTCTTTTGATCCAAAATCAACTTATTATATAATTCATTTAAACTCATAAGTTGTGTTTGCAACGTTCCATAAAGTCAATTAGGCACAATGAAGTTGACTAATGAGGAAGTATGTTTTGCTTTTACCAGATTCCTTTAAGTCATTGGACAACTGTGAACAGGAATCAACACCTAGGATACGACGACAAAGGGTTCCTATATGTTTAGGAACTCTTTCCTGCCCTAACGACGCAGATATTTTTGTAGTGGCTTCTTGCTTGGTTTACCCTACTGATGAGTGACAAAAGCAGTCATGATGATAATGTATAAAGATCTTGAGTTAAGGATAGTATTGGTAGTAATAGGAAGTTAGATGCAATCAAATGCTGGATTTGCTCAATAAACTTTAGATTGTATATCAAAGCACCTATAGCTATTTTTTTAAAGTACACACCCAAACACTTATTTACATTACCATAAACATTAAGTTTGTTATCTCTCTAGCTCTGAATCCTATCTTTACCTCTGAAGCAATTCTTTTCATCATGTGATTTTTTTTCCTGTATATAACAGAGGATTTGGGAGGAGTACAACCATCACATTATGGCAGAAGAGAATGTTCGGAACTTCAGAAACACATTACTGTGGAAACTGGTGTTCAGAAAGTCAAGTGGAAAATGCCGTGAGTTGGTTTCTCCTTAATGGTATGTTTCGCACTGGACAGAATCACCGTGGAGACAGAATCAGAGGACCCTCCGCCAGCATAGTGATGCACGTTTTCTAGTAAATATAAGCACTTCACTGCCTCTATTTGCAGGGCCATATTTTCATTCTACCTGTGTATTTTAGGAAGTTCAATAAAATATTTTCTCAGAAAGTATTCCGGACATGTGAAGGCATGAGGTGCCAAGTCATACAAAGAACTGGATGCAAGAGAGGAATAGGAAGTTGAATGAGTGAAAAGTGGTTGGGCAAAGAAGTACAAAAGGGATTTAAAAACACACACACACACACACACACACACACAACAACAACAACAACAACAACAAAAAGGAAACAAGCAGAATGATCCTTCAGCATAAGAGGAATCAGACCATACCGTTCAGAGCAGAGACTGTTTTCGTAACTTCTTGTTCTACAAAAGGTGTCTCAATGATCTTAGACCTCTGATGAGCTGCCTGTGCTCACTCACTGTTAAGGGGAGCCAGGAGCCATGAAGCGATTTTAACTTCATGGGAGGTTTTGGAAACATGCTTTCTGTGCATGCTCCAAGTTCTCATCTGTGTACTTAGCCCCATGCAACAACTATACTGTCCTGCTAGTTCTCCCAGCATCCCTCAGGGTTGCTGATGGAGACAGAGTGGCTATCACAAGGGGATGCAGGCTCCCCACACCTAGGGAAAGGGCTTTAACTCAACAACCCTGATGAATGCCCAAGGGAACTCCTTCAAGGGAAGTCTGCAGCCGAACACGTTAGCTAAACTGAAGCGATTTTTCTGGGCAGGCAGAGCATGTGCCAGGCTTACAGGTCAGGAACATCTCAGCCTGCCCCTGGATCCCCTCTCCTGGGTTTTCAGCTGTGCTGCTCAGAACTGCCCGTCGACATGCAGGAGAGCTTGCTGCATTACATTTTTTTAAAAAGGATACAATTAGCCGAAACCGGTTTGGCTCAGTGGATAGAGCGTCGGCCTGCGGATTGAAAGGTCCCAGGTTCGATTCCAGTCAAGGGCATGTATCTGGGTTGCGTGCACATCCCCAGTAGGAGATGTGCAGGAGGCGGCTGATCGATGTTTCTCTCTCATCGATGTTTCTAACTTTCTATCTCTCTCCCTTCCTCTCTGTAAAAAATCAATAAAATATATTTAAAAAAAAAAAGGATACAATTACAAAGAGTTCCTAAGTGTCTAGGTAGATTCTATATTCATGTTCACAAAACAATATTGCACATTACTTGTCTCTCATTCAGCTGGCTCTAAAGTGGAAACAGCCATCCCCCTGCGTGCACTGTGAGAAATTCCTAGGTTTTGTTTTATGAATTTTTCATGGAAAGCAAAACAATGTTTTTGTTTTTGGTTGTGGTGTGTGTGTGTGTGTGTGTGTGTGTGTGTGTGTTTACAGAGAATTTTCAAAATGTCTTGAACTTGCTTTGGGTATTTAATCAGATCAGTTTTTTGTAGTGTTGCTTCCCACCTTCCTGTTCTTCTCTCATCCAAACCCCAAGTCCTGCAGCCACTAGCCCTGGTTTGATAACCCTGCAATTGGAGGGTGGAGTGGGAGGAGAGGCCTCATACCTTTGTTTTTCTGGTTCTCCCCAACACCCTGGTGGCCTACTTGGGTGTCCCACAAGCTCTCAGTGGAAAATAGTGCATCCCTTTTAGCAACAACCCCACCTAGCATGAGCTCCTGAGCTATACTTAAACAAGGGGGGAAGCGAGCTGGAATGATTGAGGCCTGCGTTATGCCATGCAAGAAGAACCGTTTCTCTCCATGGTGGCGGGCCACAAAGTAATTTCGGCTTCTACTTTGGCAACCCATGGGGTAGAGGGAGTGAAGTCATGTTATTTTCCAGTATGACAGAAATGCAATTGGTGTTCAAGGGTATATTTTCAGAGGAAATTTTCAACAAAGCTGAAAGGGTTCCTTCTTTTTTAACCTAATAAAAAAATATCCAGAAGGACATTTTTCTGTTTCCTAAGGCTTCTAGTCATGCTGAATTACCTTTTTATGTAAGGAAAAGGAAATTGATTCTGTGTAGCTCAGAGTAGCCATGTCCTCACAGCTGCACAAAATGATCACACGCTTTCATAGGGTGTCTTCAAAACAGCCATGTCTTTTGTGTTTTGCAATATTTATAGAAAAATATGGATTAACTTCATGGCCCAGCTTTTGAAGCATCTCAACTATTTAGAGTGTTCCCGCTAAGCACTAAAAACACGCTGGGGAGGAGGCGTGAAGATGTCAGCGTTCGCCTCTTGAGAACTGTGAGCTGAGCCTCCGTTCCTCTTCAATAATCAGTATGGAAAGTGCTCAGGCAATTTTTCCTAAGTACAGAGTGACTAAAATTTAATACTCACACCCATCTATTAAAGTCCTGTGACGTAAAAATCTACTTCTGGGGCTGGACCCTATTACAGCATTCCAAGACCACCTTCTGCCTCCATTCTATTCATACCAACCATCTTTCCTTTGTGTCCCATGGTACCCAATGTCTTTGTCTATCATTCAATCATATTTCTTATAACATTTTATTATATAGATCATTATACCAACTTGTTACATGAATTTCCGCATGAGTTCTTAATCATTGCAAAACTACCAAGGTCAGGGACACACCTAGAACTTACCGATGACTAATACATGTTTGTTGAAGGAAAGAATGAATGAGTAATAGGCAGTCAGAACTGACATAAAGACTAAAATATTTACATGTTTTAATATATATATGCATATGTGTGTGTGTGTGTGTATGTATCTTTAAAAGACACCAAAAGAATAAATAAAGTCACTTTTTGTACAGAATCTTGAAAAAAAGAAAAATAATTTTCTGACCTTACTTGTATACTTTCTAAATAAACTCCCTTTTTGGAGAGCAAACAATACACATGCTTTTAACAAGATGGCAACATGAGGAGTCATGGTAATGGCAGGAAGACAGCTAAGCCTGAGCAAAGCTAGAGTCTGTGCTCAGGATAAGAAAGGAATTTCTCTCTAGGTGGACCATCCTCACTTTAGACCTACTCTAGGATGCAGTTTTCCCTTTTTAAAACCACCCTGCTGCTATAAAAAACAAACAAATAAATAAGTCTAGTTGTTTGTTTGTTTTTGTAGTAAAGGGTTGAAAGCTTGAATGCACCCTATTTGCCTAGTTTGAATTCTACTGGTGGAAAGAAAAAATATGGACTTTCTCTCTTTTGCATACACTCAGGGGACTGGGCACAGAAATGAAATAAACAATTGCTAGGACTCACAGACATTACACCGAAAGCCTAATAACATAAAAGACTTCTCTAACATCAAATTTATAGACATATGAGAGCAAATTTATTTTTAACAAAAGTAAAAATAAAATTACTGTGGAATATATATATCATATAGATGAAATACTATACATATTGTGCATCCCTATAAATTAGATATTCTTTGGGGAACATTCATGTTTGTAATTAAGAAGTAATTAAGAATATTTAAAGTTAGGCATCCAAAGCTAGAAGCCTATGAATTGCAAAAAAAGCACTCTGTTACCCCAAAGAGAGATTTTATAAATAGAAGATTTTGTATATAAGCCTATTTATCTGTCTGGTAAAGAATTGAAAACTGTCTAGAGAATGTGATCTAAGCAGGCAAACAATTCAGATAATGTAAATTGCAGTTCAAGGCCTAATACATACAGAAAACATGTTTAGTCTAAAAAAAAACAGAGAGACCTAAAATGGCATGCAAATTCTGAGAAAAGTTTTTCTGGGACTGGACAATATGGAAACACTAAAATGTAAATTAAATCAAGGAGACTTTGCAGTTTAATATGATGTGTCAAGATCGCTGCTCTGAACAACTTGTCCCAAGCTCCCATTCAATTCCCACGGAGACATGCAAAATTGAAACGAAGGCGAATTATCTATTGCAAGAGCTAGAGATGAATTTTCATAAATAAAGCAATCTGAAAACAAAAAAACAATTGATAATCTATCCATGCTTGACCTCTTCAAACAGAGCAGCCCCATATACCTAGAAGAAGGGAAGACCTTTCTACTGATGTCCAGGACAGTGACCAGAGCCCTTTACTAATAGGAACACGGGGCCATATTTTTCACATCCATTTTGAGGCTGAATATTCCAGAAAATAAAGGAGCAATAACTTAGAGAGGTATTGCTGATTATGCATTGCTTTCTTAGTGGACAGAGATGGGAGAATCCTATGGCAAGTACCGTATTTGCTGAAGATGCCATTGGTTTAGCGTGTGAAATAACAGTCTGTGGGCATAGGGACCTGGATGTTGTCACTTATTTCACTGCCCTTCAAGGCCTTATGTTGACTGAGGCAAAATTAATAAAAGAGGACCCACACAGAGATGTGAGCTAAAAGATTGTTGAAATAGTAGGACAGTATCTAGATAGAAAATGCACGTCAGCTACAGGGGGACTGAAATTTGGTTGGCTTTCTTTTCAGCAGGAAAGGTCAGAAGACAATGAAACCATAGCTGCACACAGTTTTGCAAAAACAAAAAATGTTTGTAAGCTAAAAGTTTAATACCCCAGCTACAATGTTTTCAGTGTGAGAAGACTGGTCCTTGGTATGTCAGGTCCAAAAGCAAGCAAACAAAAGTCACATGCCCTTCTAGAAAAAATTATAAGACATATTGGTCAAGATTTATTTTAAAAATAACAGCCTCACAGTTGGAAAGTATTCTATAAAAGCATTGGTGGTAGAACTCCCTAAAATCTATTAAACACAGTTGTCTAAGTAATAATATAAATAAGTAAAAAATGGAATGCAAGTTCCCCAAGCCAATTTCATAGATCAACTATAGATAAACTGACTATAAAATAATAATAGTTTCTATTGATTGTTAGTATGTGCTAGACATTTACTCTGAGAACTCCTTTAATCTCAGCAATAAAACTTATAGGATGGGTGCCACTGCTATCCCTATCTTCCAGATGAGAGAATTGAGGCACAGAGAGCAAATTGTCCTAGATTACATAATATCCTAGAAACTGGATATAATAGTCTGAATTTACAACTGTGAGATTTTTTTAAAACTTAAAATTGGAAGAAACTGGTGGTAAAATCCCTTTGATGTATTATACATAGAAAAAAACCCAGAAATTTTTATTATTTTTTTGTTGTTGTTAGTCCTCACCCAAGGCTATTTCTCTATTGATTGTTAGAGAGTGGAAGGGAGGGGGAGAGAAAGAGAGAGAGAAACATCAGTGTGAGAGAGACACATTCATTGGTTACCTCCTGCATGCGCGCCCCAACCAGGGCCAGGGATTGAGCCTGCAACCGAGGTACACGCCCTTGACCGGAACCAAACCTGGGACCCTTCAGTCCACAGGCTGACACTCTATCCATTGAGCCCAACTGGCGAGGGCCAGAAATTATTTCCTTTTCTGCTTCTATAACTTTCTAATTGATCTCTTAATTTTTGTCCTCTTTTCAATTGACTCTTCACCTACCAACCATAGAACATGGCACCATCCTTAAAGTTCTCCAATGGCTGCTCACTGCACTTGGAGCAGGACTCTGGCTCCTTCGAGTGTCCTAAGTAGCCCTGCACATTCCAGCCATTCCCTACTCCTTCCCTCTTATCAGGAATTTGGCATACCCTTCTCAGCTTCTGACATCTTATGCTTTCAAATATATATATATATTTCATTAAATATAGGAATGATATAACAAATATATTTGAATCAATATGTTTATGTCTTTGTCTTTCACTCATTACACTCCAGCCACACTGCTGGACAGATCTGAACAAATGTTGGGTCTAATAGAATAGAAAGTTATAGGGTAACTAAAATACCATTAAAGCCAGGGCAAAAATGATCAGCTGTCACCAAAACTCTATGTAGAGATAAGACTATAACCGTAAATACTATTTTTTAAAAAATAAAGATTACAGATAAATTTTAAAACGTAAACACAAACTGATGGTTGCCAGATGGAAGGGGTTGGAAAGATGGGTGAAAGAAGTAAAGGGATTAAGAAGTACAGATTGGTAGTTACAGAATAGTCATGGGGATGTAAAGTACAGCGTAGGGAATATCGTCATATAGTCAATAATATTGTAATAATTACATATGTTCCAGATGGGTACTGACTTATTAAGGGGAACACTTCATAAGTTATATATATATATATGTCTAACCACTATGTTGTACACCTGGAACTAATATAATATATAATGTCAACTGAAATTGAAAAAATAAAAATTGAAAAAGTAAATAAATAAAGTTATGCTATTATTTTTTGAGAACAAACAAAATTACACATAAAATATTAGAAAAATATAATGCTATTTTTTTAAAGAGTAAATTCTTAGATCTATAAGGTTATTTTCCAGTTCTGATTATTTTTTTAAAATCATAAAAATTTAATCAAGGAAAAATTAAATTGAATAACAAATCTAATATGGGAAAGAAAATATATAGGGATGAATTCTTATAATTTTAAAATCTTAGGAAACACTATGTTAATAAAAATGTAAATATTAATATTCAGTGCTGATTCCACAGCATACTGAACAGTACTTGGGACAGGGAGGTGTTCAGTAATATTTGGTGAATACATAAATCTTATAGAAAATTATTACTTGTCTCAAGAAGTAGAAAGCCTGAAAAGAACAACAACCATGGATACTTCATGTTACCAAAGAATTGTCTCAAATTCTGAAATCCTCTCATTCCATAAAACTGAGCACTTACTATATGCTAGGAATGACTCTAGACCAGTGGTTCTCAACCTTCCTAATGCCGCGACCTTTTAATACAGTTCCTCATGTTGTGGTGACCCACAACCATAAAATTATTTTCGTTGCTACTTCGTAACTCTAATTTTGCTACTGTTATGAATCGTAACGTAAATATCTGATATGCAGGATGTATTTTCATTGTTACAAATTGAACATAATTAAAGCATAGTGATTAATCACCAAAACAATATGTAATTATATATGTGTTTTCCGATGGTCTTAGGCGACCCCTGTGAAAGGGTCGGTCAACCCCCAAAAGGGTCGCGACCCACAGGTTGAGAACCGCTGCTCTAGACACTGAAAATACCCATCTTCCCCTTCTCCCCCCACAAACGTCTTCATAAAGTTCTATTTCTTTCCTTTTACCATGTGTAAAAAAATAACCCCTAACCAAACAGGTGATGACTTGTGCTATGAAGAAAACTACAGCAGAGAGAGAGGAATAAGGAGGGGGCATCCATGGATGGTCATCCCTCAGGGGAGTCAGGAGCAGCAGGCCTGAAAAAGATGCGGAGTAGCCTAGCCAGTATTGCTCATTGGTTGAACATTGATCCATGAACCAAGAGGTCATTGGTACAATTCCTGGTCAGGGCATGTGCCTAGGTTGCAGGCTCAATTCCCAGTGGTGGTCATGAAGGAGGCATGAACTGGTGATATTTCTCTCTCATCAATGTTTTTATCTCTCTACTCCTTTCCTCTCTTTCTAAAAAAATCAATGAAAAAATATATATATTTTTAAATGAGGAGTATAGCATGCAGATAACAAGCAAAGCCGTTTCCAGAGGGGACAGAAAGTGGACGAGCCCTAAGCTGAAGGCACGTGCCTGTGCCTGGAACTGAGTGAGCCAGGCAAGAGCAGTAAGACCAGGTGCCATGGGCCTCAGAGGCACTGCACTCTTAGTAAGAAGGGAAGCCATGGTGGTCATGAGCTAACCTCCATTTGAAATCCATGCTGTGATTGTGGTGCTGAGAATAGACTCTGAGGTCCAAGGTAAAATTTGGAAGAACAACTTTAATACAGGTCATTGCTCTAATCCCAGCAAGAGATGCTGGTGGCTGAAACCAACAGGGTCGCAGTGGAAGTGGCTAAGAGGTAGGGCTTTGGGTCTATTAGTGGCCAGATTGTGGATTCACTCTGATCAGGGAGCTGACAGGATTTGCTGATGGTTGGGAAGAAATTATACTTTAAGACAGTAAAACATCTTATAAGCTGCAAAAAACAAAGAAACAAAAGGAAGTAGAGCTCTGGTTGAGTGCAGAGATCAGTAACTTGGCCTATATAAAAGATAACCCATTAACAGATGCTGGGATATATTTTTTAACTGAGTATATGATAAGCATGGCTTTACAAATCAAACCTATGGAGAATAATTATTCAATAAATGGTGCGAACATAATTCATTCCCGATTTTTAAGTCATTTTTAGCTATAACGTATGCCAAAGAAATGGTAGGTGAAGAGATAAATTTAATGTCAATGATGTTTAAGGCAAATGTTAATATAGAGAAGACACTGTTGATTAACTTTTATCTGAACTCAGTAGCCATAGAACTGTTAAGTTAAACAGCAGCGAAAGAAATCACAATGAGGAAAACATACTAGGGTGTTAACTAGATAAAACATAGAACTTCTATCGGTCAAAGATGTATAAACAAAATGAAAACCAAAGAAAGTAGAAAATTTTACATAAATATAACAACAGATAGTCAGTAATCTAGTTATACAGAAATTTGTTAAAAATAAAAACAAAACGCAAATCCTCATGACCATGCTTAGAAACTAATTTAAAGACCAAAAACAGAAAGAGGAGCTCAGTGGAGCTGTGCTAACACGTTTCTTTCCGGAACCAGGAACCATGGGGGCCATAATTTCTGCTTTCTTAAATTCCCCAGCTTTGAAAATACACCTCGATGTTTCCAGATAGAAGGAAGACTGGAAATGTAAAGCTGAAATGGTTAACTAAATGATGATACTATAGAACGTTCACGTAGTCAGTGAGCTATAGCTTAGACATATGGGAAGAATTGCATTTGGGAAGAAATATCCAAATAATACTTATGAGTGAAGGAATTAAAACTAAGAAGGAGTCCTAACTGGTTTGGCTCAGTGGATAGAGGGTTGGCCTGCAGACTGAAGGGTCCCAGGTTCGATTCCGGTCAAAGGCATGTACCCTGGTGCAGGCACATTCCAGTAGGGGGTGTGCAGGAGGCAGCTGATCGATGTTTCTCTTTCATTGATGTTTCTAACTCCCTCTCCCTCTCCCTTCCTCTCTGTAAAAAAATCAATAAAATATTTTTTAAAAAACTAAGAAGGAGTTCTAAAAATTATAGGTTTAAAAATGAAGTAGCTGTTAAATGTAAAATAATTTTAGCATTACATTAAATATACACAAAATGAATGTCTATATTAATATGTAGAAATGTATATTCTCTTATAATTTAGAATGAAAATGGTTTATATTCAATATTCCTAATTTACAAATTACAGTATGCTACTCATTGAATATAAGATCCCAATACTTTGCTGTGGATAAAAGGAGCAATAAAATACTTGATATAAAATGTGAAAATGTCACTCAAAACCACAGTGGACTGTCCCTGGAATATTATATGCAGGGACTAACAGTCGCTGAGCATCTAGAGAGAAAGGAAATTGGAACGCTCTCAGGAATTGAGAGGTTTATGAAAATAAACTTTAGAAAGCAGGATTCCTTCTCACAGGTGCAAAATTAAAATAATACTAAAAAAATGTGCTATGTGTTTACTGTGAGCCAGGCCGTATGCTAAATTCTTTCAATACAATATCCCATTCAGTCCTCCCAACCAGCCCAGGAGGGAGGTATTCTCATCCCCACGTTTCAAGTGAGGAAGTATGTCTCTGAGCTTGAGGTCACACAGCAGAGAAGAGCTGAGCAGGGACCCCAAGGTGGGCCCGACTGACTCCAGAGCACGTTCTCTTAGTTGTTAGCATCCATGGGCTGTGGAAACAAGCCACATGGGCTGGTCTGCCACCTATTACACCTCGGGGGTATTCCTTAACATTTCAAAGAGGGAAACCCAAGGGCAAGTATTCTGATCCCCAGCAGCACCAGTGGCATTCCCTCCCTGGGAGGGCAGAGCAGGATGAAACACAATAGATTCAAAAAGAGTCTTCATCCACTTCTTCATCTCTCCAACAAACATTTATCGAGGCCCTGCTATGCACCAAGCATGGTGCCAGGCACTGAGTGTTGAATTCAGAATCAATTTCTCAGGGCAGAAAGGTATGCTTAGGGTGAGCAGTCTTGGCTTTTCTAGCTTGAACTTATGCAGGACAAGCATGCTTTCAAAAGAGAAGCCTTTTCTTGTCCTGGCATAGTGAGCACGATAAACCACAAATCTGACACGTGTCCTTCTGTCTAAATTTAAACCATGTACGTTTGAGAGGTGGCACATTCGGACTATGGGTATGGCTTTCTGAACACTTGAAGAAAACAACACTAGGTCATAATTTGGGAAGGCTAAGACGCAGCCTACTTTTTAAATGTGAAATCTGCTGAGATTCCTTATACATCTAACCCTCTATTCCCAGGGACCAACAAAATAATTTTAGAGCTGGTTTATTTTCTACTATGATTTAATTTTATATTGTCAATGCTTCCTAGTGTTTATCTTCAAGTTTCTACATCCTCTCTCTCATGATGTCAATTTCGGGAGTATTGCAATATGCCCTCTATAAAGCCTGGGAAGAGAGCACAAATTTTCCTTAAAAAAAACAACAACAACAACATATAAAAGAAAAGGATTAGATGGGGGTGAAACTGTTCTGAGAGCCATTATATTCTATCTGAGCAAATAAAATCATCGGGATATTTCCATAGTTAAATATGCTCTTGTAAATCATAGAGAAGTTAATTTTATTGATTGAATTTGATCCTGGCTGACAACATTTTCCAACTTGGGAATTTTATATTTGTATAAAATATTTGGAAAATAATGGCTTTGTATTCACCAGCCACTGAAAGTCTCTGTGTAGGACAACAGACTCCCCGAGGGATGGCTCCGGCTCAAGTCATTAGGAAGGTGAGGCTGGAGCCCAGGAGGGAGGAAGCAGATTGCGTTGCACATGAGCATGACCTAGTGGCTGGTTCACTGAGTGGCATTTATGGCAGGAATAGAAAAGACTACTTGTCTGTTCTCCAACTGTCGGAGTAAGTGACGTATATGCAGCTGTTGCTCACCCAGAGGTGAAGAACAGGAAAGAAAAGCATCCTAGGAAGAAGCATAGATGAAAGGACATCCACGATCTCTTAATAGTCAGCAGTTGGATCTCCCCACGGCTTTCAGGACCCTGGACCCATCAAAAGCACTTGGTTGTCTATGTAAACAGAATGCTCTTACGGATTCTTCACAAGGAACCAAAAATGATAAACTTTGCCTCGTACTGGCTCCCAAGTCATTGTGGTGAGTTTATTTAGACTGCGAGACACTTAACAGAGCTGGCTGTGGTCAGCATGGCTTGCCATAGTCACTCCATCAGGGGCTTACTGGCCAGTGTGCAGTTATATTGCTAAATAATGTAAATATGATGCATTCACCTTAGAGAAATGTAAAGCTGCTATGTTTCCTAGCCAGACATGCACTATATAAGCCTAAGCACTTCTATTGTCCCTTGAAAACATGGCTTTGCATGCCTGTCAACATCTTGATTAAAATTGATTAGATGGCAAATTATCAGAAACACTTTTTATAAACCCTCAATGATAAGTATTTCACCTTAAACACATGACTATTGATATAACAATTAATATTTTCTTCCTATCAGATTTGATAGATCTGGACATTTCCTAGCCAGAATTGTGGACTTACTACAATATTCCTATAATCAGTGTCTCAGCAATTTTGTGGGAAAATAAGGCCAGAGATACAGTTTCAGTCCTGCTAAAATTAAAATTAAAAAAGTCAAGTCTCAAGTACCTCATTTGAAAATTATGTTGCATAAATTTGCATATTATCTTCATGAGGCTCATCTGTATAAATTTAGATAATTGTTGGGCCATACTGCCTATATACTCAAATTCATTATTGAGCAGTAAACCCATGAACTGCTAAGAGATTTTTTTAAATGATCACATCTCTGATTAGAAGCAAAAGTAGCAGCATTGGAAGTATGATATAAAGTATGATTGAGTAAAAAGGGGTATGGACTAGAGTACAGAGA
Organism: Myotis nattereri; assembly: GCF_964212035.1. Classification (NCBI taxonomy): domain Eukaryota; kingdom Metazoa; phylum Chordata; class Mammalia; order Chiroptera; family Vespertilionidae; genus Myotis; species Myotis nattereri. The sequence goes on along the minus strand of NC_138080.1, from coordinate 59,093,451 downwards.
CCTGGGCTCTAGTTTCTACTTAGTCTTAAAGATGCTGCATGATCCAAGCCTTCCGTTTCCTGTTCTCAGGTCATTGCTGGAGGGGGCGATTCACAATGTTCTCTATTAGAATGATTCATGTTGGAAGGACAGGAAAACCCAGCTCAGATTAGCTTAAAGAACAAGGGTTTGTTTTTATTTAGGGAATGTGAGTCCAGGGGCAGGCTGTAGGGCTGGGCTCACACCCCACCTCAGTAGTATCACTAGAGACCTGAATCTCCAGCTCTCCGGCCTGGTGTCAGCATCACTCTTGGTCTGTCCACACTCACAGTCACCAGACAGCTTCCAGCATCTGAGGATACACAGTCAGAGACAATGTGCCTGCCTCACATTTAAAACAAAATACTTGTATTTTTACTCTGATTTAAACTAATGGGGACTGCTACCCAGAAGTGCCTCGGCTGTGTGGGTGAAAGCTGCTTGCCCTCTGAAACTCTGCCATTTATATCCAGTACAAGAATTTTTTAAAGCAATTTGACCTTCTACTTTTCTAAGTTTCGTGGGCCTCATTAAATTTATGCGTTTATTCAACAAGCACTTATTTAAAATCTAAATCATGAACCCTGGCCCACTCCCAAGGAGATTACAGCCTGGTTAGAGAGATAAGAGAAACAATTATTTCAATAACCAAAGGAGAGATTGTATAAAAATGAATTAAATCAGAAACAATGGGTGTGAGGGAGGTATGATGTAGAATATGGGGCGAGGCATAAGGCAGCAATCTGAGGAGCAAAGAGAAAGTGGCCAAAGAACAGGCTGGATGGGGAAAGTGGGCAGAAGATGGCACAAAAGATTATAGGGGTCAGACTTTGAAGAGTCTTTGTGTCCTAGTAGAGGAAGCTTCTACTTTCTATATAAATATATCCAGGTTTCTTTGGGGAAGTGGAACACAAGATTGTAATTTTCAAAAGACAAAGTGTGATGTAGGTTCATGAATATAGGTGGCCAACTCTAAACTGTGTTGATTGTTTCCTTTGCTGTGCAGAAGCTTTTTAGTCTGATGTGGTCCCACTTGTCTGTTTTAGCTTTTGTTGCCTATACTTTTGGCATCATATCCAATAAATCATTGTCAAGGCCAATGTTAAGGAGAGTGAAACTAACAATCCACTGAGCCATGCTACCTTCTGAGAGAATAAAAAGGGAGTGGTTTATTAGTTTCAGGTGAAAGGAATTCAGTGATATACCTTTTTCTTCTCAAATATAAATCACCTTTAGCTTTCTGAATTACTACTGCCTCCAAGTTAATATTCTAGAGCAGGTGGAGAGACTGAAAGGTAATGAGGAACCTTGAGTGTGGGCCAAAAGACAGACGCAGATGGCTGTGAATCAAATAAATACTCAGTTTCTTCATTCCCAGGTGAGCTGAGGCTCTAGGAATTTGGGGAAATCTCTGGAGGATGTAACTTTGGATCAGAGAAGATTCCAGAAATGTATTTGGAACCACTGCAGAGGGAAGAATTCCTAATGTAGAGGAACCTACTTGAGCAGGGTGAGCCCTTACAGAATTGCATAAAACTAAATTTTCATCAGTGTCCTGTGGGACTTCTTGAATGACTACCATCCTCTGGATCCTGTATTTTCTTCTGTGCCTGTCAAAACACCTGGAGTAGATGTTCCTTTGGAGGAAAAGAAGATCAAGGTAAAAACAAAGCCCCCAAAGCAGCTGTGCATCCTTGGAGTCCCCAAGGACCCAGCATGATCCCACTGTTTCCCAGAGATTCCTTGGGTGTCACAGGGCTGGGCAATTAGGCCCCAGTGGTCCAGTCTCTGACCCTTAGACCCCGAGGCAGGCCTGCTGATTAACTTGGAAGCAAAATGTCCTTTCTGTATTGCTAGGTGCCATCTTCATGACGCAGTTTGATGTACAACAAAAGGTATTAAATTATGGCTCCATTCCAAGGAAGAGGCCTTACTCATTGCCTAAGTGCAAGTAAGAAATGCACAAATTTATTTCCAAATGGGAGGCAGCGGGTGACCGTGAACCAACTCCCATGGCCCCATAGCTGAGGCCAACGGAGATTTTAGCTTCATTCATCTCCCGGAAAACTGTTCAGCCATGGACATCAGCTGGAGTTTGAAAGCAAAACAAGTAATGCAGAAAAGGGAAGAATTTTAAAGGAGAATAAAACCACCACAACAAGACAAACAACCCCGAATCACAAATGAGAACACTCCCATTGGCAGAGACACAAAGGCAATATTTTGACTAGAATGAATAGCCCCAGAAAAAATTGTTCTCCAATATCAGACACAACCAGGCCTTTCCTTCCATATGAGACATGAATGTCTCCTTTTTCCACTTCATCTTTTTCAGTTATCCAAACAAAATTTTAGCAGCAGAAAAAAATAATGAATTTAGTCCATTTTAGGTCCAATATTTCCTTGTTAATGTATTAACTCCCTGGCTGTAGTCAAACAGGGCACTCCAACTCCAGAATATTTCTTTTTCTTTTATCACCTTCAGAATTCCAATGTCACCTAATAACTAATTATACTCTACTTCATTTTCAAGAAGTAGACACCTTAAGAGCACATTAACTTCATCCTATGGAACCTTTGGGAGACTTTGTATAGCACAGAAGCTGACTGCTATTTCTAATGTCTTTTCTCTAATGTTTGTTAGAACACTTTCACTTGAGCCACTCTACCAAGAAGCTGTCTAATTAAAAGTGTACACAAAGGAGAGGATCCCCACTTGTGGACTAATATTTGCTTAACAGTCTTCATCTCCCTAGTGCCACACTATTCAAGCACTCTGTAGACCTTTCTCTAGCTGTCGTGATGGTAAGTGAAGAAAATTTGCACCGTTTCTGAGTACAGCTTATGCCCAGAGTCTAGTATTTGGCCTCATGTTTCTCATAACTATTTGTTAAACAATGCCTTTACTTTCATTTGAGAGTAAGGGGCAAGCGGCAAGGACAGGCTGTGGCCCGAGGGGTTCGCTCAGGCCAGTTCCTTGACTGTGACTTGCCGCTCCATCCTCCAGAAGCTGGAACCCCCATTGCTCCTCTTTTATGTAACAATTTTGAACATAAATGACTGCCATCCTGCATAGTGGGATTTAAAGTAAACATAATCACAAAAGAGAGAGAAGAAGAGAGGAGAGGAAGAGGAAGGAAAGAGAAGAAAGAGAAAAACTGTCGACAGAACCAAGATGATGGTATAGGCAAACATCCATACTCACTGCCTCCCACAACCATACCAAAATTACAACTAAAATACAGAACAACCATCATCCAGAACTTCCAGAAAGCTGGCTGAATGGAAGTACTACAAGTAGTAGTAGAGAAGTAAAGAAGAAAGCACATTGAGACTGGTAGGAGGTGTGGAGGCACAGAACAGGCTGGTCCAGCACCCACATGTGCCACTTTTTAAATCAGGAAGAAGATTGGCTATGTAGAGGCCGCCTGGAGGAGCAAGGGGTCCCAGCCCCACACCAGATGCCGAGCCCAGGGTCCCAGAGCTGGGAAAAGAAGTCTCAACAAGCAGTAAGAACTACGGGCTGTAAAAACCAGTGCGGATTGGGGCTCAGTGACACATAGGTTACTGGAGACCCAGCTGCTCCTCTTAAAAGTCCAACACACAAACTGAACTTACAAGCTCCCACTTCCTCTGAGCTCCAGTACCAGGCGAGGAGATGCATAAGAGGAGAATCTGGACAGTCTGGCATCAGGGCAGGAACTTGGGAGTGGCTTTCTCCCAGACGGAGGTGCTTGCAGCAATCATTATTCCTATGCTGGGACCTTTCTGGTTGCAGGGCTGACTGGCAGTCATTTCTGTTTGCTCCGCTCTGTTGATTCCCTGAGACTCCACCTCATCCAATTTATAACCCCACCCAAGCTGCTTGCAGCAGCTTTTGCATATAAATAGCTTGTTCTTGCTCAAGGTAAAATTTCTCAAAGGAGCTGCAGCTGGGTCAGGGAGCCCCAAACCTATCAGTAAAAGGCCCAAGACCAGCACCAACACCAGCCTGCCTTGCTTCACAGCTGGACCTCGTCTGGGCACTTCCAAACCTGATACAAAGAGGAAGAATCTGCAGATCTCTCTGTAGCTCCTGCTGGGTAGCTCTAGGCAAGTGGATGACTTTACACCTCCCAGGAGACCCAAGAGCCAGTGTACCCAGTGGTCAGTGTTAGATCATGCCAGATTACAACTTTACATATCCATAAGCAACACACTCAAGGAGCAGACTCAGTGAGCACCAAAGCTGCACTGAAGCAAGTCCTGTTCCATAAGGGTATCTCCTGCACAGCAGCTCTCCCACTGTAGTTGCAACTGGTCCCCACAGCCAATTGGCCTGGACGTCAATTCCTCCCAGTGACACCAGCACCAATCAAGGCTAAACTACAACAAGACTGTGCACACAGCCCACAAAAGGGTGCACCAAGTGTGTCCACCTCAGGTGATTGGGGAGGCTGAGCCACTGGGCCCTATAGGACATTTACTACACAAGGCCACCCTATCAACTCAAGGAGACTTAGCAGCTCTACCCAATACATAGAAACAAACACAGGGAAGTAGCCAAAATGTAGAGGCAAAGAAACATGTCTCAAATGAAAGAAATGGAAGAAAGCAAACTACTGGATATAGAGTTCAAAACCATGGTTACAAGGTTATTCAAGGATCTTCTAGAAACCTCCAAGAGGGACTTAGTGAGATTTTCAAGAATCTTAGTGAGAATGCAAAAATAAATAAATAAATAAATAAATAAATAAATAAATAAAGGAAAAGGACCAATCAGAAATTAAGCATACACTGACTGAAATAAAGAATAATAATATGCCAAAACCGGTTTGGCTCAGTGGATAGAGCGTTGGCCTGCAGACTGAAAGGTCCCAGGTTTGATTCCGTTCAAGGGCATGTACCTGGGTTGCGGGCACATCCCCAGTAGGAGATGTGTAGGAGGCAGCTGATCGATGTTTCTCTCTCATCGATGTTTCTAACTCTCTATCTCTCTCCCTTCCTCTCTATAAAAAATCAATAAAATATATATTTTTTTAAAAAAAAGAATAATATACAGGGATTCAACAGTAGACTAGAGGATCCTGAGAATCAAATCAATGATTTGAAACACAAGGAAGCAAAAACACCCAACCAGAAAAGAAAAAAGAAAAAAGATCCAAAAATATGAAGATAGTAAGGAGCTTCTGGGACAACTTCAAGCATACCAACATCCTAATGATGGGGGTGCCAGAAGAAGAGAGAGAGCAAGATATTGAAAATCTATTTGAAAAAAGAATGAAGAAGACTTCCCCTACCTGGTAAAAGAAATGGACTTACAAGTCCAGGAAGCACAGAGAACCTTAAACAAGAGGAACCCAAAGAGGACCACACCAAAACACATCATAATTAAAATGCTAAGGGCTAAAGACAGAGAATCTTAAAAGCAGCAATAGAACAGCAGTTAGTTACCTATAAGGGAATGCCTATAAACTGTCTGTTGATTTCTCAACAGAAACTAAGCAGGCCAGAAGGGAGTGGCAAGAAATATTCAAAGTGATGAATAGCAAGAACCTACAACCAAGATTACTCTACCCAGTAAAGCTATCATTTAGAATTGAAGGTCAGATAAAGAGCTTCACAGACAAGAAAAAAGCTAAAGTAGTTCATTGCCACCAAACCAGTATTATATGAAATGCTGAAGGGTATTCTTTAAGAAGAGGAAGAAGAAAAAGAAAAAAAAAATATGAACAACAAAATGGCAACAAATACATATCTATGAACAATTGAATGTAAAAATCAAATAAGAATCTAATGAACAGAATAAACTGGTGAATAAAATAGAATCAGAGACACGGAAATGGGACAGACTGATGATTCTCAGAGAGAAGGGGAGGGTGGGGCAGGAAGAGATTAAACAAAGATGCATGTATACATTAGCTATGGACACAGACAATAGGGTGGCAAAGGCATGGGGCAGGGCAGGCACTGGGTGGAGGGGAGCTATGGGGGGAGAAAAGAGGGACATCTGTAATAATCTCAACAATAAAGGAAACAAACAAACAAACAAACAAATTGTCCATATAGAAAGAGCTGGAACTGCATTAAGGTAGCCATTGCCTGAGCTCACTGCTCTTGGCTCTAGGTGATGGTTGGGTACAATCCAATGTTGTCAATCATTCACAGCCAAAGCTACCATACACTTGAAGCTGCAACACAGAACAGCAATATCAAAGAGAGGAAGGGTGAAGAGAGGAAGAATAACATCTCAGTGCCTTGAATGTTGCTACACCTTTGCATTGGGAAAGATTTCAAAGTGCCCTCCATTACTTTTTACCTTTCCTCTACCTGACCTTCATTTTCCCCTTCCCTTGTAACCTCACGGCTTCCTCTTGGGAAGACACTACACAGTGTATCTAAAGGCAGGGATCCCTTCTAAACCGTGGAGGAAGGTGGAAGGCAAGAAAGACGTCGGCTTCTTCACACCTCACACACGTGCCTCCTTCATCCATGCTTCCCACCAAACTTCCCAGCCACCTTTGCTGCTGTCAGTGGCTTCCTCAACACTGTGGTAGACTCCATCATTTCAAAACCAAGATCCCCAACACCACTGTGCCTTCTTGCCCATTTCAGAAAAGATTTTTAGCCTGCCTAGAATGCCTAACGATCCAAATGCCGTATCTTTTTAAACCACCTCTTCATTGCCATGGTGCTTTGATGCATTCCAATAACCAAACTCAGAGCAAAGCTATTTATTTACCCTCCAGGGGCTTAATAACAGCATGGCTTACAGGCCTCTCAAGGCTTTGCATTCTTGCTCCCAGGAGCTCTCAACTTTTTTTTTTCAGTGTTATTATACAATAAAGCTCTCTGTATAAAATTAGTTTTCAATTGAGTATTTGAAATAGAGAGGGGTATGGCAAGTCGTATTTACCTTCACAGTTTCATATCCATTCATCTTGAGAGGGAGCATGTGTCTCTTTTGGACCACTGGGCACTGCCGAGCAGAGCCAGGAAGTACAAAACAGTGTTCTCCTTCTGCTCACCCATAAACCATGCTCCGTGTCCGGAGCCAAGCGAGGCAGTGAGTACCGCTCTCCACAGCAACTAAGCCTGTGGTCTCCTCTCCCAGCCTCCCCAGGAAACAGAGCCTAGAACTATAGTTGATCCACCTCCGAATATAAGTGTTTTACTGTCTTCCTAAGGACAACCCCCCTCCCTCTGCCCCAAAGTCATTTTGGATTTTTTCCCTTTACAGGCCTCCCTCTCCCCCCAGACCTCTCTCTGCTCAGTCAACATGGCAGTTGTTTCTGGCTGGGCCCACTGGGCAGTAAATAGGTCAATTATGACAAAAAGGTCCCAGTTGTTGCTGCTGCTTCTTGCTGCAGGTGGCAAGCAGGTTCCTGTGTGCGTGATTCCCAAGAGGCTCTACTTATTATCAACAGCGTATCTCACTTGTTGTTTTTTCTCCCCCTCTGGCTCCTGGCCCATTTCTGCAAAAGTAAGAGTGTCGTTTCTTCAACAAATAAAGGATTTCCTCTGCGCACTCATAGGTTTGGTAAAACTCCATTACTTTAAAATTTCTTTGCCCCACTTAGGAGTTCTTTCCAAAAAGTGCTGCGCCACAAGTGCTATTGGATGGCATGCACTGTCAGGCTGTTTTTTAAATTTTCCTTTTGACTACAGCACTTGGAAAACCTCGCTCACCTGCCTTAGCCTGGGTTCTTACCAGGCTGTGGACTCGCTTATTCAGAGATTAGGTATCTAAGTCCTTTTCATTTACCTACCCTTTCATTAGGAAAGGAATTACATGGCATCAGAATTATACCATTTGATTTTACTACTGGTTGGTTAAGTCTTTACTTTGCAGAAAGGGTGTTGGAGCAATCGATGGAGAGATCAGGATTTTAAAGGTTTGAAATAATCTGTAAGTATTGTAGCCGTTTGCTGAGTGCTTCCCCCAGGCACTGGACTGTAGGCTTATAGACACTGCTTTATGTAATGGATTCAATAATCTTATGGGGGTCTCGTTACTATCTTCATTTTATGGATGCATAAATAGGCCCAGACTTTTTAGTCCAAAAATGGTCTCAAACAAGACAATATCAAAGCCGCATTATGAGTATAGATTTTATTGAATCCAAAACTTGTGCAACTAGGTACCCTGCCACAAGCCCTCTTACTGACAAGCAAATGTTTCAGTTGGCCAAACTCTCATAATGGTCATTTAGAATTTAAGGCACCATAGCTGCTAGCATTTTGTTATGGTTGTTGCTGGATCCTCTATCTACAGTTTTTTTAAAAATCTGGACCACAGATCCGCAGGACACTGGATATGCGTTTGCCTCTCCTGAAGTATGTAAGGCCCATGTGCTGAATTCGGGTCATCTGTGGACTCCTGTGGCCTGTCATGTGGCAGTGTCACAACCTCTCCCCTTACTTCAGACCGACAGCCTGACCATTGCAAAGCTCTCTCAAAGACATCACTGAAATACTTCAAACATGTCCCTGGCCTGACATGTTGAGAGTTAAATATGATGTTGCTCTCAGGTTTTTCTCCTAAGACGTTTTAGCATGTGCTCAAATTTCTCATTAATCCCAACCTCATTCATGCTTATGACACAATTTTCATACACTGTACAAGTGAGACTACCCTCTCATTCCAGACAACCCACTTGAGTCAACTTCCACACGTAAGCCATCCAAACGAATCTGAATTTACCCTGACATGCAAACGGCTTTTAGAGTTTTTCTACTCCCATCAGCATCAATGATTAATATTAATAGTAGACATTTGTACAATTACTTCAATGCATATTTCACATGTATAATTTCACTTCATCCCCACAACATGAGGCAGATCCCATTTTACAGGTGGGAAAACAGACTCAGAGGGATTGCTAACCTACCGACAGCTCATAGCCAGGGAGTGGTAGAGTTGGCAATTAACCCTGGGGCATTGACGCCGAAGCCAATGCCGCTATCCTGGTGCCAAACTAGCAGATACTTCCTTTCTAGAGCTTTATAGGGACCTATAACACAAGTCAAAATATGCCCTTTCGCTTTTCCCTGAAGGAAGGAGTCCCAGGGTAAACAAAAAGAGACAAAGAAAAACTTAAAGCCATACCAAGTGTCTTAGAAAACATTGCAGAGATGAGCCATTATCAATTTATTAGGTGTTTTTTTTTTCTTTATATGAGAGGAATATGGTTCTGCTGACCCAATCACTTATAAAGTTCAAGTTTGAAATATTAGAACTAATAGTCCATGAAATATGCTTATTCATAGAAGCTGGTTTGAAAAATCTAGGTTGCTAGCAGTAATAGACATCATAAATTATGATAAATATGTATTCCCTAGTCATTTTGCATTTTGGAATGACACAGTTCCACGCTCATATGAGGCAGGTTTTAAACAATGTGCAGTGCTCCCGGGTGGATTCTTAAAGCTTGAAAGACAGAAAGGAAAGGCCAGTAGATTCTGATAAGGAAGAAGGAGTGTGGCCAGCATGGCTCAGTGGTTGAGCGTCCTCTTCTGAACCTAGAGGTCACGGTGCAATTCCCGGTCAGGGCACATGCCCAGGTTGCAGGCTCGATCCCCAGTAGGGGGCATCCAGGAGGCAGCCGATTAATTATTGTCTCTCATCATTGATGTTTCTATCTCTCTCTCCCTCTTTCTTCCTCTGAAATCAATAAAATATTTTTATAAAAAGTAGGAGAAGAAAAAGGAATACAGAGGTCTGGTTAATATTATTAAACTTTCCTAACAGTATTCATTTCTTTACTGCTTTCTAGTCACCTACCACCTCCAGAGATGACCAACAAGTGCCCCATCCCTTTCATTATATCTAAGCGTGGTAGCTATTAGTCCGTGAATGGTGCTACTGACACATGGTAGGGTGGGCTCCTGGGGCTGCTTTTTATGTTCATCTGCTCTCTCTCCCCCAGCTGTCCCCTGTGCTACTCATGCATTTGTGAGCATCGGTAAGACTACTGACAAAGGTCGAAGCACATTTTGTCTGTGGCACTGATGAAACCTAATTAGCCCAGTTATTCGACCAAAACCCATGATACCGGAAGCATCAGCTTAAGTGTTCCAGCCAATCAACACACTTGGGGGTGTGATTTCATGTGATTTCAACACTTCCCATACAGTGTTCACTATTCTTCTAAAAGGAAGCATGGAGGCCAAGCCAGACAACCTGGGTAAGTGACTGCCCTGCCACAAATTAAGCATGCCATGCTGGGCAAGTCACTTAAACCTCCATGACTCTCGAAGCACCTGCTTTACAGGTTGTTGGCAGGATTAAATGAGTTGATACCTTTAGAGCATCATCACTCGCCTTTACCCAAAGGATGAAGTCCATTTCCCTTCTCATGATTTAAAAAGCCTTCAGTTTGCTCTCCGGTCTCATCTTTGCCATTCCCCTTATAGCTCAGGCATCAGCCACACTGAATGTCTTTTTCTTCCTTACACATATCACTCCCGTTTGCACACACTGTTCCTCTTCCCGCCTCCCCATCCCTAACTACTTTGCCCTCTTTCTCTCTCTCCCTCTCCTTTAAATCTTAGATCTGACATCGCCTCTCCCCTCACCATCAAACCTGCACCAGAACGCTAGGTACTTTATATACAAAATCAATCACTTGCTCACTTAACAAATATTTATTAAGCACCCAGGGACTGCTCTGGGTTCTGGATAGAGGGCACAAGAGGGCCACGGTCTCTGCTACCATGCTAGATGGACAAACAAGAAAGTAAGTTAGATAATCAGTGCTCAGTAACATTTGTAACTGTTCATGATAAATTGGATAAAGTTTTTAGAAATAATTAGTTTGTACTCAAATTATGAGGAAAAATCCTTTATTTTTAAGAGATTTTTGGAGTTAAAACTGTAGATGAGGATGATAGGACAGAGAAAGGCTTATGAGGAGGGGACGTGGATATTGGGTGACCCAAGAATGAGTCTCTTAGGAGGGGATGTTGGAGCTGAGATGGGAAAGGTGCGTAGAAGCCTGACATGTAGAAGTCTGGGGCAGAGTATGCCAACCTGGACGAGCTTCTCAAGCAGTAACCCATAGGGTGAAGCTGCACGTTAATGATTCTCTCATGATCTGCCTCCTGCTCTAGACGATAAACTCTCTCACTGTGGAGATCATGTTTTGTGGCCCACGTGGCCCAGTGTGAACACCAGTGCCTGGCACCGAGTAGATGCTCCAAAAACATTTGTTGAAGTAATAAAAGTAATCCATTAACAAAATAAAAGTAGCTAATTATTAAAGTGTTAAGTGAGGGATGACCACTCTAACATAAGAATATCAAGATCTTAAAGAACCACAGAGGAAGATAGTAAAATCGACACCCAGTGATCTCCAACTTCCACCTTTCTGCCTTGTCCACTAAATTTGGGAGCCATGAGTTGCGCACATGGATCACCAGCAGTGCCCGTCCACCAGCAGACACTGGGGAAAGAAAGGCCTCACTCTGGGATGCTTGCCAGTGCGGTGTAAGAAGTGTTTGCTAAAGAGCAAAGCAGATGCTGAGATGCCGTCATAACTAACGGTCATGCCCAGTTAGTTAGAAAAGCACCCTCCCCCTAATGCAGGCTCACACCTTTCCCTCTCCCAGCCTCATGGGCCCTCCCTTTGGGCCCAGCACCCTGAGCTACCCAGCATGCCCAGCAGTGAGAAGACACTGCCATCCTCACTCAGAGCATGATTCCATGCGCCAAACCTTAACATGAGAAATAGTCCCTAAGTAAAGCCCCTCCCTAGAGCCCCTCAGAGCTTCTCCTTACTTCCTTCAGACTAGAATCCCTTCAGGGCTCTTCTGGAACCCTGTGGTGTGAAAGATACATGATCACAAAATCAGAGGCTGAAAGAGATATTGAGAGACAATTTGAGTTAAAGCTTCAGAGACATTTAAACAATCTGTAGAAGGGGAGAAGCTACCATCTATATTATTTTAAGTCCTATAAGCAGGAATTCTATGATCTTTCATAATAACTCAAGTTATTGACAGTGATGGGTGACTTACTTCTCATCCCATGAAGATCAGTCTTTGCTTAGATCCAATAACATTAAAAGTTATCAGGTGCTACCCACCCGGTGTGGCTCAGTGGTTGAGTGTCAATCTATGAACCAGGAGGTTACAGTTCAATTCCCAGTCAGAGCGCATGCCCGGGTTGCAGGCTTGATCTCTCTCACATTGATGTTTCTATCTCTCTCTCTATCTTTCTCCATTCCTCTCTGAAATCAATACACACAAAAAAATTTTTAAAGTTATCAGAGGCCCATATTAAGGATATGAGGGTTTAAGGAGAGGATGGGGTAGAAGATGACTCAGAGCTTTGTTGTCTTGGAAACTGGATGAATGGTGGCAATATTCACATTAGAAGGGACATCAAGAAGAGTTGTGGGAGAAAAGGCAAGGCTTACTACTAACTTCTTAAAACTACTGTTGACTAGAACCTTGATAATTTTAGCACAAGTTGAGACAATGAAACAGGAAGTATCAGTGCTGGACACTGCCAGAGAAGAAACACACTAATTAGTTATGTTTTTCCACCTTGCCAAATCTGTCTTTGATTTGCTTTCCACAACCCCTTTGTTGTTTGGCAATTGCTCCATTAGTGGGTGGAATAAAACATACAGATACAACATAATTCAAATAAGCTCACTTTGCTACTTGTCAAACAAAGTTTTGACTACAAGAGGAATTTTCCATAAAGAAACCTAATTAAAGAATATTGAAATTCACACACAAAAATGGTAAAGGTCATAGGATAAGCAAATAGATTTCCTCCTTTCAAACAGCCCCCTAAAAGCCCTTTTGATTATTCCCTCCAACATGGCTTAATTTATAAAACACATCCAAAAATGTTACCTATAAAAGTATAGCAATATTATTCTTAACTTGCATGTTAAAACTGCACCAAATAAGATCACAGTTGTATTTATGCTAAGATTCATGGATCCTTGTTCTCCTTGACTGTTATCATCAATGTTAGGACACCCACAACTTTACTGTGACTCTTAAATTTTAATCATATTTGAGACCCAGAAGTCAATTGTAAGAGTTTTAACTGATTAAGCAATGTTACAATATAGTTATTCCTACTTGTATTACCATGCATGCTATATTAGTTTTCTTTTTTAAATTGAATTTATTGCGGTGACAGTGGTTAATAAAATTATATAGGTTTCAGGTGTACAATTCTATAATTCATCATCTGTACATTATATTGTGTGTTCACCACCCATAGTCAAGTCTCCTTCGATCACCATTTATTCCCCCTTGACCCTCTTCTATCTCCCGCCACCCCCTTATATTGGTTTTCCATTAGCAGCTTAAAATAATGCCCATTTATTGGCTCACAGTTCTGTAAGTCATAAATCTAGCGTGGCATGACTTTGTTCTCCACTTAAAATAACACAAGGCTGAAATCAAGTTGTCAGCCATCTGGATTTGAAAGTTCCAGGATAAATCCACTTTTTATTTGTTGTTGGTAGAATTCAGTTCCTTGCCATTGTAGGACCGAAGCCCCCACTTTCTCACCGGTTATTGGCTAGAGGCCATTCTTAGGTGCTTTCCATGTGGCACCCACAAGCGGTTCATATGATGTTTGCTTTCTTCCAGGCCAGCCAGTGAGAAGCTCTAGGGCTTTCTCTTCTACTACCAGCCAGAGAAAATCCTTTGCTTTTAAAGAATTCCTGGGATTAGGTTAGGCCCACCCAAATAATCTCACGATTTTAACATCTCTGATCAGTAACCTGGATTACATCTCCAAAATCCCTTTGCCACAAGGGATTTTGGTAACATAATCACAGGAATACACCAGGAGGCTGAGATCATGGGGCCACTTTAGAATTCTGCCTGCCATACGTGCTATTATATCTTATCTATCGTTGTTTATAATAATTCTCATAGCTATAAAACATTCCTAATAAATCCTGAACGTGTCCCTTTAGTTAATTTCCAGAGATATTAAGTTCCTCTCTTCTTTTCTCTACTTGACTTTTTAAAATTGTCTTCCTTTTGCCTTACTCCCTTCTAGTACACTTCTTTGTTTCTTCTTTCCTTTATGTCTCCTTAATTGTTTTTTCTCTATCCATCTCCAAACTCCTTTCTCTGTCTCCAGGTAAGGATATTGCCATTTCAAGTGTATTTTACACAGAGACACTCTGTAATTAGTTATAATGATATGCTATACTTCTATGTGTCGCTCATCAAATCCTCAAAGCTTATAAGCCTTAATTATGCCTCACAATGTATTTGTGAGGATGAGGAGGAGGATTATTCCATTTTACGGATGGGAAAATTAAGACTCAAAGGGATGGAGAATCATCCTTAAATCATCCAAAAGAGAGGATTGGAGCCGGGTAGACAGTCTTCTCCAACCTTGATAATTCTTAGGGCGTTTTTAAAAGTCCTTCCCAATGATTGTCACTGTAGAACATACAGTTCCTTCATTAATCTCCCTTCATTGATGGTATCTCTGCTGCCTACTGGAATCCAGGCAGGCATGGCAAACTCGGGAAGGAGCCACTGATGAGTCACTTCAAGGCCTGACAAAGAGTGAGGAAGGAAATTGTTTAGGAGAAAGAGAACCAGAGCTCAAACTCAGGAGCAGCCAGAATTAACTGGGGAGAAAGGGTATCAGACATGGAATTACCAAACCCCTAAACTAAAAGGGACCACAAAAGCCATCTAGTTCTCACTCGACAAGTAATAAAAATATGGCTTAGAGACATGAAGTGGCTTAAACTTTATTCCAAATTGAGCCCAGAGCTGAGCTGGTATCAGAGTCCCAGTGCTGGGATGCCCAGAGCAATGGTCTTTTAGCTCACTGGTCAAAACAAAAATCAGGACCCAAGAATTTTGGAGCATAATGATCCCCTAACTTTGAAATAAAAATCCATTTGTTTAGCAAAGGGACAGGAAAGAAAAAACATGTTAAGAACAGCTATGTCTGAATGATTTGCTTTTTATATGTTTTCAATGTTTTACAAATATTTTATGTGCTATTATCATCAGAGCAATAAATATAATTTAAAGGTATTTGAAATTGTAGAGATTGTTGCAGATTATATAGAAGTTCTATTCAAAGTAACAAGGGAATATATGCCTTCCAGCCTCTTCTGTTTTATATTTTCCTCTGAAAAGCTTTCACATCCTTATAATTTTAAAGGGCTCCAAATGCAAAAATAGCATGCTTGAACTCAGCATCTCACCTATACTCCCTCCTTCCAGCTACCTGTTGTGCCTTCCTGACTAGATGTCCTTCCAGAATCTCAAACCCAACACAACAAAAACCAAAGCAGATTTTCCCGACTTCTATATTTTTTGAAATGGTACCACCAATGTTCTAGTCCATGTAAGCTACCAGGATATAATAATATAACCACTTTAATTGGCCAATGTACGTAATGCAGAGAAAAAGTGTTGAAATTTTCAGGCATTTCTGGGAATGCTTGAGAGACCTGAATTGAGACTTTAAGGTGAACAGGTATTGGTCAGGTAGGCAAAGTAGAGTGCATAGTGTATTTGGAAAATGTCATATCTCTAATCTGACTAGAAAACCTATTGCATGTAGGGATGGACACTGAGTACAAAAAGTGGTCTGAAGCAAAGATCTAAGGGGTCTTCAAGTCATATAAGAAGTATTAACTTTGTTTTTAATGGTGAAGAGCTATTGAAGAAATTAAGTGGAGGAATGGGATAATTCAATTTGCATTTTAGAAAGACAAGCCAGTTGGTAGTGTTCAGGATGGTCTGAAAGGAGGGAGGGAGCCAATATGGATGCTACTGCAACAGTCTTGGCCAAAGATAATGAATGAGGAGGGAGAGGAAGAGGGATTTAAAAACTCTCAGGCATGTAGATGTCATAGGATATCATGAGTGATCAATGTAACAGGTGAGAGAAATGGGAGTATCAAGGACAACTCCATGTTCTGGCCTGTGCAACTGGCATCATTAATCAGGTAGTTTCTGTTGCTCATTTGAAATACGTCTTACACTCACTCATTCTACTTCTCCTGTAGTCAACCTAGTTCAGGACATATTGCTCTCCCATCACTACTTTAAGAGCTTCTGACTGGTATCCAAGACTAGAGTTTCTTCTCCGGTCTTTCAGCCCATTGTATATATCATCACTCAGTGCAATCTTCAACGTCTTCAAACGTTCGCTATTGCTTACAGCAATATCAGGCCAACTCCTTCCAAGGCCTCCTCAGTTAGGTCACAAACTCTACCTTCAGTAAGACTTTTCATGCTTCCCAATTATTAAAAAAATTGATACCTTGGACCTCATTAAAATTAAGAATTCTTCTTCATCAAAAGGCAACATTAAGAAAGTGCAAAGATCATCCACATGGTCGTGGGAAAAGAAGTTTACAACACAGAAATGGCTCATATCGAGAATATATAAAGAACTCCAAATCAGTTTGAAAAAGATAGGTAATTCAGTAAAAAATTTGGAAATAATTTTAAACAGGAAATTCACACAAAAAATATCCAAATGGTTAATAAGCATGAAAAGGTACTCAGTTTCGTTTGTCATTAGGAGCAAATTAAAGCCTTACAACAAAACCAAACGTTAGTAAGGACAAAGAGCAACTTAAACTCTCTATAACTGAGTGCATGAACTGATAAAAATCACTTTAGAAAACTATTTAGTAATATTTACTAAAGTTGGGCATACTGTTTGACTGGGGAATTTAATTTTTAGATGTATACCTAACAGGGGAACCTACATATGAATACAAAAGGACATGTACAAGAATGTTCTTAGCAGCATGATTTAGAGTAACTAAAACTACAAAGAATCTAAATGTCCACCAACAGTAGAATAAATCCTTAAATTATGGTAAGTTCAGATATTGGAATGCTATGTAACAATGGAGATTTGCAAACGACTGTTCACAGAACTACAAAATCTCCTAACTACGCTTTTATCAGAACATGTCCCCACCGTTCAGTGCACGTGACTGTACTGCCAGTGATGTGAGGAACAAACTGTCCTTTGTTTCTGATCCAGAAGTGTCATGTCTCTTTGGCTGGATAATTTGTTAGTTTGCAAGCAGGGTAAATGCTCAGACCTTTCATACGGCTTGACATTGATTTGCCATAAAAATCACAACATAAACCTTAGTTCATGGCATGAGCATCAGACATGGGCTTCATTTATTGCACCCAGAGGGAGACACTGCACCTTCCAAGGCTGTTTGCTACTAGTATATCCTTGACAAGATAGACTCTGAAATAGGCACTCGGTGTCTGCTCTCAGCACCTGCAGACATACAAGAGACCCACGGAGAATCGTGGCTCGCTAATCCATAGGGAAAAGAAGCACTCAAATATTTAATGAGTAGCTAGCTACCTTTTGTCTGCCATGATGAACTTTCTTGCACGTTAAACTTACTATAGGCTCAATATTTAAAGCTGTTATAAAACAGAGGGTTGGTGATATAACATTTTTAAGATTACTTGAGCACAGAGTTCACATGGTGGAAGGATGACAGTTTTCGAGTCCTGAGTCAAGATTTCCACAACTTCTTCTAAATTCTTAGCTATATTATAGTAGGGTCTTTTTAATATATATATATTGATTTCAGAGAGGAAGGTAGAAGGCGAGAGAGATAGAAACATCCGTGATGAGAGAGAGTCATTGATCGGCTGCCTCCTGCATGCCCCACACTGGGGATTGAGCCCACAACCTGGTCATGTGCCCTGACTGGGAATCAAACTGTGACCTCCTGGTTCTTAGGTCGATGCTCAACCACTGAGCCTTGCTGCCCAGGCTGGCAGGGTCTTATTCATACCCCAAACCCCTTGCCTCAAGTTCAGGCATTGAAGGAAGCTGGTACTATTTCCTTTATCTCTATTTTAAAGGACGTTTCAGGTAAAAAGTGACAGGGATGATATCAGCCACTGGGGGGGGGGGGGGGAGTATATATATATGTATATATCAGAGAGAGAGAGAGAGAGAGAGAGAGATGGTCACTCCCCTTTATTAGTAGAAAGGGAGAGAAAAAGAACTAAAGTTGCTAAACAACGTAAGAAGTACTATCGTGGTAAGAGAAGTGACATCACAAAGGTCAGGATCATCAAATCATGCCAATATTTTTATTTCTAAAAAGCCATTATCCTTAGAAAGCAGCAAAGGGAAAGCAGCAGTTGTGGATATTGTGTGAGTAAAATATTTAATCATTCAAGCAAGCAGAATTAAATATAATTAAATAAAATGGCTTCTCTAGAATGTGACTGCAAGATTAAGTGTTCTTTTTGCAGAACCCTATGGAAAAGAAAACAATTAAGACTCAGCCTTAGGAACGCCCATGAGTGTTAGTATCCTTTCCAAGTTTAAACTAATAGATGATTTTTTTGTTCATTTAATAAATAAGTTAAATAATACATCTTTTGAATGAGTTAAGTGTAAATTAACCAGAAATACTCGTCCTTGGTAATAATGCCATTTATAAAATAATTTAGTTTGTTCAGGGTGCTGCTAATTTAAACAAGGTAACGGGCCCTGCACATGACATTCTTGCATTAATTCGGAGGTTCTTGGCTAATAGTATCAGAATTTCCAAAGGACATTCCAGAAAACATACACATAGTAGGGACATTATCATAACAGGCCTCATAGCCATCACTCACCAAGACCATCTTGGTCCCTCTACTCTTTCATTCAGAAAATAGTCTCTGGAAGGAAAAAAAAAGAAATAAAAAGAATGATGGGGCTGAGGGAGTCGTTGGAATAAATTGCGAAAACGGAACATCTATGTTTCTCAGAATCACCACTTTTCCTGTGGAGTTGCAGTGAGTGCTGTAATTTATGATATTATCTTTGCTTTCATGTTGTCTTGGGTGAGACTCCTTTCCATCTTTCCCTTTGAGTCATGTGGAATGGCTACTAATGGGAACGATGACAACACGGCCTGAGTCATACAGTCAAAGGGGAAGAAAAGCTGCCGCAGCTGATCATCGCTTCTCCAGATGCCACGGCAGAGGTAAAGCAGCCGAGGATATAAATTATAAGTGCAGGGCCTTTCCTAGGCAATGGCAATTAAACAGAAAATCGATAGACAGTGATAGATCACGTGTTTATTGTGTGGGATGTCTTTGGATACAAAATACCTTCCGGTCTTCAAGAAATTGGCAAACCAGTTCCAAAGACAAGCCATAGACACATAGGCTAGCAAATAACACAGTGGAAATCTCAATCTTCAGTCCTCTGCCCTTCACCAGACGGTTCTTTCTACCGCCACACGCCCTGAACACAGACCAGGAACAGCATGTAACCGCGCTTTCATGAGGTAGGGACATGACTAATCAGTTAACATTCCACAGGAATTAGTTAACGCTCCTGGAGAGAATTTCCTTAAATATACATTTTTATTGATTTCAGAAAGGAAGGGAGAAGAAGAGAGAGATAGAAACATCAGTGATGAGACAGAATCATTGATTGGCTGCCTCCTGCACGCCCCCTACTGGGGATGGAGCCTGAAACCCGGGCATGAGCCTTTGACCAGAATTGAACCCGGGACCCTTCAGTGTGCAGGCCAACACTCCATCCACTGAGCCAAACCGGCTAGGGCCTGGAGAGAGTTCTTGATCCATGGACTATAGTCTGCTTGAATGTAATCAGAAAGGTAAGAAAAGAATTAGAATGTCCTGACCCCACAGACACCTAAGCAGGTGAGTTTCAAGATGGCAGTCATCATAGTGTTCAATGCTGAATTTACTCATGGGTCCTTTTCTCAAAGTGCTCCTCTCTTTTGTGTCTCATGATCCCACCTTCTCCATTCACAGTAGACCTTGGAGTTTAAAACTCTTCACCACCCAACCACCACATCCATTGGCCACTTGCTACCCAGTGTGATTTCAGAGACAGTCTAGCATTCACCCTTATGCATCGAGTCTTTTTACTGCACAGCCACAGTGATATGCCATTCATGGTTGTTAGCTAAGACATGTTAATGCAGTCCCCTGTGTCCTTAGTCTTTTCATGAACTTTTGTAACTTCTGTGCTTGAAATGACTAACTTCTTAAGGAGATTGGGTTTGCCTCCATCAGCATTTCACTGAGAACTGAATTTCAAATTTGTCAGTGTTGTAACTGCTGAGCTGTTCTTTAGCAAATGTCACAGGAACAGATATATTGCACAGTTTGAAACCAATGACTAATATAAAATTATGGACTATTTATGCAAGATGTCACTTCACATTAGCAGAAATATCTGAGGTTCAACTTACCTTAAACACACTTATAAAAACCGTAGTAATTTACTCAAAGACATTTGTTTCCCACAAATGATCTACAAGTAACTCTGTTTCTCTGGATTTAGATAACCTGAGAAACTTTAAAAAAAAGAAAGAAATGTTTTAAAGAGCATTTAGATTATAAAGTTACAAGAGGAGTTTGTCTTGTGGCTTATAAAATGGTTTTGAAAGCAATTCCAAGAGAGTGATGTGAAATTCTGTGAGTGAAGCAAGCATCGGCAGAGTAAGCATCTGGTTTTCTTTCCAAGGTGACTATTTTCCAGGGTACAATGTCAGCTTGCCTGTATAGGTTTTGAAGTGTCTGTTTAAAAAAAAAAAAAGGGACTTTTCCACTTAAAAATTATACATACCCATCATTCAGATAAAATATACTCAATTTTTCAATAATAATAGGTATCAATTTTGCCTTCAAAAAAATACAATTTTTAAAAATATACCAAAATGTTATCAGTTTTTATCTTGGGGTGGGGTATAGAAAGGGATTATGATGATTTTTGTTTCTTTTGTGGTTTTCTGTATTTTCCACATTTTCTACATTGAGAATGTATTTATTTCATAATCAGAAAAAAAACATGTGTAAAGTTAGCTTATTCACATTGTACTCTGGGGATGTTAAACAGCACCATTATTCTTTCTGAGAAAACCCCAAATTTCCTTTCAAGGGGGAAAAAAATAAGGTTTATACAAAAATTATATAACCAGACTCTGGTTGGCACCCTATTGAAAGAATTTTCTTTGAGTGACTTTCATGATCCAAAATATTAATTCAGCACATTTCAATTTTCTCTGCTCTGGGTGGTGCATTAATTTCCTCTCGCTGACTTCCAGGGAGCTCTGAGCGTGAAGGAGCCATCCAGGGAGAGGCGCTGAAGCCTGGCCTCGCAGGCGCTCCGCATCTCCTGCCCTGGTTCTCTCCATGGTTTGTATAGCGCAGGGTTCCTTTTGGCCAGGAAAGCATTTGTTTATGAAGTTTTCCTTAAAATGCCTGTGGATTTTTAAAAGAAAACTTCTTTAGAGAAAAAGCATGTAGGAGGTTTTCATAACACAAAAGCTTTGAGAAAATGGTAAGGTTTTACACAATCATTTGCTTCTTTCAATCAGAGTAATGTTGCTTATCCAACTTGGGACAGGCCTCTATTTTTTTAAGGTTCTTTTGAGATGGGTAGCCACTAAAAAATTATTCTGTTTGTAAAATAATTAAAATCCCAGCTTTTTCACTGACTTAAGGACTTTCTTCTTTATGCGTGTTAGCTCTGCTAATTCAGGTAATAGTATAAAACCCAATTTAACAGTTACATATTGATGAGTAAAAGTTAAAAGTTAGGTTCTTCTAGTTTTCATAGTTTACCCCCAGCTCCCAAAGGAATTATTATTAGGGAATAACAAGCACTATTTCTCTAAATATATGATTCAATATTTTCTCTTTAACATTATCAGCATGACATTAGACATGAAAATCTGATTTTGTCAGTGGAAACCAGAAACACCAATCAGAACGGATAAGTGCACCCATATGTTCATAGCAGCACAATTCACCATAGCTAAGATCTGGAAACAGCCTAAGTGCCCATCAGTAGATGAGTGAATTAGAAAACTGTGGTACATCTACACGATGGAATACTATGCTGCTGTAAAAAAAGAAGGAACTCTTACCATTTGCAACGGCATGGATGGAACTGGAGAGCATTATGCTAAGTGAAATAAGCCAGTCAATGAAGGAAAAATACCACATGATCTCACTCATTCATGGATAATAAAGACCATTGTAAACTTATGAACAATAATAGATACAGAGGCAGAGCTGCCTCAAACAGATTGTCAAACTGCAGCAGGAAGGCCAGGGAGGGTTGGGGGCAGGAGGGAGGGGGGTAAGAGATCAACCGAAGGACTTGTATGCATGCATATAAGCATAACCAATGGACATAAGACACTGGGGGGTAGGGGAGGCCAGGGGATTGTCAAGGGCGGGGGGGAAAAAAAGGACACATATGTAATACCCTTTGTAATACTTTAAGCAATAAAACAATAAAAAAAATTTAAAAAACTTTTTTTTATTGATTTGAGAGAGAAGGGAGAAGGAGAGATAGAAACATCAATGATGAGAAACAATTATTGATCATCTGCCTCTTGCGCGCGTGCGCGCACACACACACACACACACACACACACACACTGGGGATCAAGCACATGCCATTGGCCAGAATTGAACCCAGGACCCTTTAGTTCGAAGGCCAATGCTTTAACACTGAGCCAAACCAGCTAGGGCTAGTGGATTTTGATTTAGTAATGAAGTAATGGTAAAACAAAAAAATTCCCAGGTAGTTTTAGATTAGACAATTACTTGTCTATATTTTTAAAGGCCACTTACCTCTGTGTTATTTTATTTTTTGTGTGCATGGGCCTCACCTCCATCTAAACAGCATGAGTGAAATGGTATTGGTTAAGAAAGTATCAGCAGGCCAGGGCATCTTTCACACCTCTGTGAGATACTCTTCCCTTGAGAGTGGGTGGGACCTCTGACTTGCTTCTAACCAATAGAATACAGCCAAGATGATGAGATGTACATGATGACATCTATGTGATTACATCACATAGCAAGATTGTAATGGCCACCTTGAGAAGACACCCTCTCTCCCTTGCTGGTTTTAAATAAGTAGCTGCTGTGTGGTAAGATGACCCATATCCAGGGCCATGTTATTAGCAACTGAAGAGGGCTTCTGGCCAACAGTCAAGAAGAAATGGAGGCTTTCAGTCCAACAGCCTATAAGAAACTGAAAGCTGCCAATGACCACAGGAGCCTGAAAGCAGACCCTTCCCCCACTCTTGCCTTAGTTGAGACTGGAACCCCAGCCACCACCTTCATAGCAGCATTGAGGGACACTGAAGCTGAGCCTGTACTTCTAACTCACAGAAACGATGAGATACAAAGGTGGAGTTTTTTAAGCTGCTAAGATTGTGATGCTATTGTTATGAAGCATATATAATTAATAGAGAGGATGTAGTCAATGAGAGGAATGTCAAGCCAGAGGTAACCATAAAGCACAGGGTGTTATCTCAGAAGGCGGTGGGGGAGGTGTGGGGAAGGAAGGGGTCAATGGAAATGAAGACAATATGGAAAAACAGGCTGAGTTGTCTGTTCCACAGAGATCAAGATGTTATATACGCAATGAACTTCAGGCTTAAAGATGTATGATAAAGCAGGCACTGAGGACTCCCAGCAGTGCCTATGCTGAAAGGTGTGGTCTCAGATTGGCAATGAGAAGATGAGCACAATGCAGGGATGTCTGTATTTAGGGTAAAACTATAACATAGCTTTTGGAATCACCACAGGGAACTGACTGAGAATGATCTTTCGACATGTCTGTGTTTGCACCAAACTACGTGGCCAGGGTAAGTTTCGTCAGCTCACTGAGGTTTTGTTTCTTATGTAAAATGTATCTACTTCATTGTAGGGTTGCTACAATAATTAAATGAGATGATATATGCACCTGGCATAAAGTAAGGGCTTAAAATATCTTCTTCATACTTTAAGATTTTTCTTATTGATTTTTAGAGATAGAGGAAGGGGGAGAGAGAGAGAGAGAGAGAGAGAGAGAGAGAGAGAGAGAGAGAGAGAGAGAGAGAGAGAGAGAAAGAAATTGGTTGCCACTGTTTCCTGCACATCTGCTACTGGAGGTCAAGCCCACAACCTGGGCATGTGCCCTGAGCAGGAATTGAACCAGCAACCTTTCGTGCACAGGGCAATGCTCAACGAACTGAGCCACAATTACCAGGGCATCAAATACACTCTCTCTATTGACTTTTCACACAAAAAACTTCATGTCACAAAAATAATTGAGCAAATGAATTCAAAGACAAGGGAAATGCCACATAGGTGTTGAAGAAAGAAAGCTCTTAGAAGAACCTATATAAAAAAATAGCCATTCACTTATACAAATAGAATAGCACAAAAGGACATGAGAGATGCATTACATCTCAGAGGGCATAAAGAAAGAGGAAAGTGGTAGTTTTGAAAGAAATAAGATAAGGCTAGAATCTAGCCTTATAATACCGGCTCTTCCACAAAACACCGACTTCGGCACATGGCCCACGAAGTTTCCGTCGCACTGTACGTGCATGCCCGCACGTGGTATTTTGGGTTGGTCCCACATGCAGAGCCTCTTACTTTTTCAGGTTGAAAATAAAACCATTCTTACTCAGGTGTATATTAATCATGTTAAGCTATTCTTTAAAAGCAATAAACAATGCACATGTGGTGATTAGAAAAGAATTATTTTTCATAGGAAAATAAAGTCTGACTCCATATGTTTTGGATTCATTCTCCCAAAAATAAACCCAAAATTCCTCATTCCTTTACCAAAAAGGAAAAAATAATCATCTGTTTTAAAGAATATGGAATCCTGACATTTTGGTTAATTTACATTTATAACTCTCCAAATATATTTCAAGAACTGGTTAATATTTAAGAATATATATTTCAGATATTTTAAGTAGGGAAAAAAAACACATTTTATGTAAGGTAAACAAACCAAAACACCAAAAGTTGAATCTTGAGGAACCTATGGTTTTATGACACACACGTAGATTTTAAAGTTAGAAAGCTTTCTCTTATATCCAACATTTATTCTAAATTTATGCATGTGAAAATATATGTAATGTCTACAAAATGCCCAGGTGTTTACAACATTTAATAAATGAAAATGTTTGCGGAACTTCAGGCTCTTGGGTAGGACATAAAATTTAGACATATTTCCAACAAAGAACTGAAGAACTTCTTTATAAGTAAGCCACTCATTTTGAAAATAAGTGGATACCTGCTATTCATGAACTTTAAAATAAGGCAGACTCTGTGGTCTCAAACCACACCACACAAATAATTTTTTAATTATATCAAATTCTATCAAATCAGATATATGGTTGCCTTACATGTAATGGTTTCTTTGGTCCTAAAATTTAATGGCTAAATTTTTGTTTCAGTCTGTGAGAACATTCTTTCACAAGTATATCTGTCCCCTTCCAGACCATGTAACCACAAGACTATTGCAAATCCACATTTTTAACTACCAGATAAAGGTTTTTATAACATACCATTTTTTCCAGGGCAATTATTTATAAGATAAATAATATTTTAAATGTTTATTTGAAAATGTTTAAATGTGCATATATTTAGGTTTGATGTAACTGTTTTCATATTGAATTTCTCTTTTATATTTTAAAGAAATGGTTTTGCCAGATTGTTAAATTGTCGCAATTGCGCACAGCTTAGTATCTTTAAGGATTAGTTCTGTATCTTGATTAAGGTGGCCTGTATTGAATAAATAAGTCTTAGCATTTTTACGTTACCGTTGAATTAAACATATCTAGAAATAGAGCATGTTTTCATTCAATCATTAGTAAACATTCATTTGCATAGGTTGTTTTCGTGGATTAGTTGCCAAACATGTAGTTAAATGATACATAGATACTCATTGAGGAATTAAACTTTCCTACAGGGTGGTCTTGATATGAGTCAAAGCCAGAAAAGTAATGCTTAGTTTCCAAAACACCTAATGCACACAAAAGTAATTAATTCTATAGCTGTGTGGGCTTTCAATTCTGTGAATTTATAATGTCTTCCACATTTTATTAATTGTTTACATAGCTAAGGTATTATACTTTCTTACATCATTTACATAGGGTTGAGATACAAATGAGTTAATTTAATTGATGTAATCATTAATTACTGAATCATCTCAGTTGTGATTGCTCTGTTTATGAGGTAATTTCATGATGCCACTGTTTTCCATTATTTTATAATTAAGTCCCATTTCTGCACACCCTCTGGTCCCATTAACTCACCCTTCCAATTCCATCGAAGGAAAACGTATTAGCAAATTACACGCTGCAGCTGATTCAGGTACAGTATTATAAGAAATTGACATTTACTAAGGAAAAACTCTAGCACATACTATAAAAATAACAGTTTAAGTCACTACCATTAAGTGAGGCTATTTAAAAAAAAAACCCGTTTTAATTGACAAGATTCAATTCCAAGAGACACAACTCACAGCCATCACAAGAAATCTTCACAAGATACTCCTGATGCAATGCCCAGGGGTCTCCGCCCCACTTCAGTCTCCCTCACTGACACCAGCTCTAGTCAATGTGCAGAGTGAGGATGTTCAACGGCACACCCACAGTCTTGGAGACTCAAACACACATTTGAGATGCAAGGCCGTCTGCACAAAAGGGGCTGGTGATAGTGGCCATCGCAGCCCCTGCAACTGTGGCCAGAGACAGTGAATGCTGCAGATAGATTCCACCTAATTCAGACATCATTCCATCCTGATTCAGACACGATTAAGGACCAATTGCAGACACTTAGTAAAGGCCAGCTATTTGTCAGGAAACCAGGTAAATGCCACCTGCTAATTGGTGCTGCTGCTCTTAGGGAATTTATATCTAGTAATAAAATTGTATGCAGTTCAATAAGTAAATATAATATGTAAAGTATAAGAAATAAGGCATAATTAATATGTAGTCTCCAAAAGTTATTTTATAATGAATTACATATAGCAAAATAGTTATAATGAATTATGAAGGAATTAAATATAAACAGAATGAAATTCATTATAGAATTACAATTCTATTTCATAGGATATAATGAGTTAAAACACAGTTATTTACATCAACATAGTAACTTTAAGAGTGAATATCATGAAAGGAAGCTTGAAAAGGCAACACAACCTAACCAAACTATATATATATTTTTGGAAAATTTATAATCAATACATTTTAAAATATGACTTTGCTCATGACACCAAAACAAAAAAGTAACTATGTGAGGTGATGGATGTGTGATTGTGGTAATCATTTCACAATATACATTAAATCCTCACTTAACATCATTAATAGGTTCTTGGAAACTATGACTTTAAGTGAAACAATGTATAAACAAATCAATTTTCCCATAGACTAATTAGATATAAACAAGAGTTAGGTTCCTACAGCATATTTATGATCACAAAACATCGCCAAACTTGTAAATAAAGACCCAAAACACTCCTAATATTTAAACAGTGAAATAAATGTGAGCTATATGTACATTTAAAAAAGATGAATAAAAACAAGATCATTATTTTCCAACCAGGTTGGTGCCAGTTCAAGGTTATAAACTGAGCATATAAATTTATCTCCTCTCACTCCTCAGACCCCATTAAAATAGGAATCTACCAGTTCAAAGGGGGGGAGGGGGGGTAAGTAGAGAATAGTGAGAAAAACATGAGGGAGTTTACCAATAGATGAACTATTTCAACGCAGTTCGAGAAGATGGAAGGCGAGTGGAGGAGTGAAGCAGACTAGGAAAAGACAAAACCCAGAATAAATATGAAGAGGCTGCAGCTCAGGAGGGCGCCATTCTAACCCTTCAGAAGCTGGAAGGGGTTATAGGCTCGGCGATGCCAGGTGTGATGGGCAGCAGCGTTCAGCACCGGGCTGAAAACAGAAGCGTTTATTGAAAAGTCTGCCGCTGATTTCCCCATCCTTACATTCAGAATACACAGCAGCCAGGTGTTACCCTCTAGGCAAAAAAGTAGAAGAAGGGATTTTTTGTGTGTTTTCTAAATAAGTTTAACACACTGTCTAGCATAAACAAAAGAAGTAACTGTTGCTGTTGGAGCACAAGTTAAAAAACATTCTGAGAGCCGGGGTTCCCCAGGGGAATGGCAGAGCTGGGAAGAAGACCCTGGCATGGCTCTGGGGGAGAAAAAAGGTGGTGGGCAGAGCCCTATGGGCTTGGTGCCAGAAGGGGAAATGTCATCAGGATCAATACTCACAACGAAGGGCAAACATGAAAAATGACTGTAAGGAACTCCTGCCCGACTACTGTGTGAGGGTGAAGATTATATGAAGTTATTTCTCCCCACTGGCTTGGTGACTGAGCCTGTTAGGACCTATTCTATGGTGCAATTCATGTTCTGGAGGTGCCATGGGATCAGGCTGAAGCCAGGCTCTGCTTACATCTTTAGCTTCATCCTTACGTAGCTTTCTTCCCCTGCTCCCAAGAGTACTCCTTCAATAAATTGCTTGCTAAGGTTCTCTGTCCTGGGCTCTGCTTATCGACAGCCTGACCTAAGTCAGGGAACAAGAGGGAGGCTGGAAGGCAAGGACGAGCTAGCGGACTGCTTCTTCCTTTCTACCTGCTCTTCTGTCCGCACCGCCTGGCAGTGAGGCCTTCCTTATCTTAGTTATGAATTAAATTGTGTCCCTCCCCCCACCCCCCAGGAAAGGTGTCAAAGTTCTAACCCCCAGTGCCTATGAATGTGACCTTATGTGAAAATAAGGTCTTTGCAGATGATGGAGTTTTACTGAAGTGGATCTTAATCCACTGTGACTGATGTCCTCATAACAAGAGGAAGTAAAGGCACAGAGACAGGCCTGCACAGAGGGAATATGCAGCGAAGATAGTGAGAACACCATCTACAAAACAAGGAGAGGAGCCCCTGCCGCTACCAGTGTGAGCAGGGAGGCCCAGAGCAGATTCTCCCTCATCCTCAGAAGAACACAACCCTGCCCACGTTTGGATGTCAGACTGTGGCCTCCAGAGCTGAGAGGGAATGCGTTCCTGTTGCCTTCAGCCACCCAGTTTGTGGTGCTTTGTTATGGCCACTGAGGACACTTCCAACACTCCCATAACCACCTTCTTTCGCCAACTTGGGGGTATGCGCACCAGTGGGGCAGCCGCCCCATCTCTTCCGACCCACGAGGGCCCTCCTGTCAGCTTCCATTAGCCCTTGTTCCTCAGGGCCCAGGGGTGGGAGCTGCTCCCTGCGGTTACCATTGTACTTCAGTGTTCTCTTTTTGCTTTTTCAGTTTCCCGATACCCATTTAGCCAATTCCTCTGCTTAATTCATTTGCTCTGTGGAAATAGGAAATAGCAGAGTCTCTTTATTTCTGACAAGACCCTTGAGTGATCATTTCATTCATAGTGAAAGCCAAAGCCCACAACATAGCTTACAAGATTCTATGCCAGCCATGCCCCTGGCTCCTTCTTTGCCCTCATTTCTTGTTATTTCCTCTGTCACCCACCCTGCTCCAGCCACATGGGTCCCTTTACTAACCCGTAAACATGCCAAGCATGCTTGCTTCGTGGTCTTTGACTTGCTCCTCCCTGTGCTTGCCAACATCCGAAAGCAAGTGGCCTGCAGCATCCAGTTTCTGCCCTAATTCCCATGCCCTAGTCTGTGCCCATACCTCTGTCAACACCTTTCCTGACAATGTGCGGTCATGTACTGCTTGATGACCGTCAGTTAATGACTGGCCGCACACACAACTGTGGTCCAGTAAGATTACAATAGAGCTGAAAAATTCCTACCACCTAGTGACATCCTAGCCATGGTAATGTCATCATGTCAGCCACAGCACAAGGTATTAGTCATGTGTCTGTGGTGACACTGGTGTACACAACCTATGGCGCTGCCAGTTCATTAAAAGTACAGCATGTACAGTCTGTGCGTCCATGATACTTGATAATGATCAGCGACTATGTTACTTCTTTCTGTGTTTCCTATGATATACTATTTTATTGTTGTTTTAGAGTGTACTCTTTCTACTTCTACCAGTAAAAAAAAAAAAATGTTTTCTGTGTGATGGTGGCAACAACTTTATTCATCGGCGTTGATCGTGTCTCTTGATTGCATCACTTTCTCTTGTGCCCGATTTAAGCTCGTGTTGTTTTGTACAGTGACATGCTGCAGAGGCCTGTAGCCTAGGGGCAACAGGCTAGCCCAGGGGTGGGCAAACTTTTTGACTCGAGGGCCACAATGGGCTCTTAAACTGGACCGGAGGGCCGGAACAAAAGCATGGATGGAGTGTTTGTGTGAACTAATATAAATTCAAAGTAAACATCATTACATAAAAGGGTACGGTCTTTTTTTTTTTTAGTTTTATTCATTTCAAACGGGCCGGATCCGGCCTGTAGTTTGCCCACGGCTGGGCTAGACTGTTTCGCCTAGGTGTGTAGTAGGCTATCCCAACTCGGTTTGCACACATGCACTCTCTGTACATGCACACAACACGTTTCTCAGAACATATCCCGTGTTAACCAGTGTATACCTGTAATAATCATATATAACATTTTTTCTCCCAACCCCCGCACTCTCCTTCCCCGTGACCTCCTTTCTTTGTAGCACTCGTCCCTGGCAGACTGTCTGTTACTTTCCTTCCCTAATAGCATGTGAGCTCCACGAGACAAGTCTTGTTCACTGCTTTGTCCCCAGTGCCCAGAGCAGGGTCTGGCACACAGCAGGTACCAACTTTTGAAAGACAATGAATAACTAGAAGAAAATAAAAACCCTACCAGCAGCCCTAATGTTGCATCACTGTGTTTGAATTACAACCAGTCTCTAATTTTAAAAGATGTATATTTATTCTTTGGTTTTGTTTGCTGCCCTTCCTCTGCAGAATCACGCTTGATAGCAATGGCTCCTGAAAATTCCTTAGTGATAATGTGTGGTGTGTCTTCCTTTCTGTTTAACAATTTAAAATGTCATAATGCAAATATTTCCTCCATTTCTAAACCTTTAAAAAGTATTAAGTCAAACAAGATTGGCCAGTCAGCAGCGTTTATTGGGAGGCTGGCACTGTAGGATGAGACTGAACTAGACTCTTTTCTGGGTTCACCAAAGAAGAAGGAAACATCATTCCTGTTTTGATGGAGCTTACCATCTCATGGGTATTCGACTCCCATGTATGAAAAAAATCTGAGTCATCAACGCTGCACAAATGAAAATATAGAATGTAAGTGCTGGTTAGATGAGATGCAATGGCTGAAATGCTATTTGAACTTGAATAAATCCTAGAAATTGAGTAAAAAGCCAGAACTTAAAAATCTATGAGTATAGGGTAGGAAAGAAGAAAGGGTATTGTAAAAGGAAATGACAAATACATAACTTTATTAGCTACCTAGTCTATAATCCACACTATGAACTTGGTCTGTAGCCTCTCCTTTCTTAGTTATCGAGTGTATTCTGTACTTTCCCTTTAATGTATCACAGTCTATTTTGAATTCTAATGCTTCTGTACTTTAAATGGCAGGGTGGAGTCACTTCATAAATTCCTTCTGACTCTTCTCAGGTCTCTGCTTCATTTTCACAGAGAGGCTTTTTCCAGTCACTTAATCTGAAATAAGTCTGCCTTGATATTCTCCATTTGGGCATTTTTTCATAACTCTTACCATAAGTCATAATCATAAATTTATGAACCTATCATCCAACTTCCTTACTAGATTATTAACTACCTAGAGGCAGGGTGTTTGTATTTTTTTCATTACTGTATATAGATTGCTTAGCACAGTCCCTGACACTTAATATATATTTGTAGAAATGGAATGAAATACTGTATATTTCTGTGAAGTCCAGAACTCCATATACAAAACTGATTGCAATAACCCGAATAATTTTATTTTAAACATTTACCAAATTTAAGTTGTGCTAACTTCTGACACATAGAAGTATGTATCAACATACTATAAGTGTGTGCATATATAAATATATAGATACATAATTCATATACATGGTAATATTTGGACCTTTACCAATTCAATTTCAATTGTGTCAAATATTTCATCTTTTACAATAATCCTAAAATGTTCAAGAGAACCTTTAATCTATCTGAAGTAAGGAATATAATCCTGGCTAGGACTGGTGTATGGGGGTGGGAGGGTCCTAGTTGCTCCTAACCTGTACAGGGTGCCTTGGCACAAATCAGAAGGAGCCGCATTGCCTGGGCAGACACCATGCACCAGTCCAGTCTGCTTGGTGAGTGGAGCTCAGCAGGATGTCAGCTCCCATTGGCTGCTCAGCCAGGTGCCCTTGTTCATGGCACCGCCTGCATATAGGTGGCTGGCAGGCCTGGACAGGGCTGCTCAGTGCTGGTGCGAGCAGAACATGGAGATATGGCCATCCTTGTGCCGCTTGCTTTTAAAAAAGACTGATTTAATTTGTCTGGATGAGTCTGGCCGGGTAGGGGTCCCTTCTTCTTCTCACCACTTCTGATGATTTAGCTGAAGAAGGCCATTCTTCATGTTCAAGTGTGCAGAAGGCTGTGCAGCCTCCAAGTGGGCTTTCAAGGTTTAATCTTAGGAAATAACCAATGTTGATTCTTGATTCCTAGACAATGATGCTGTCAAGCTGACTATAGGTGAACTTTGCAATTTCCCTCTGCAAAATCAAGAATTAGAAGTTAGTTCATGTGTATACTGCTGCTTAGTGACTATATGGAAATTTTACGAGTGGCGCTGAGAATAAGCTCCTCTATCATCACTGACCCGATGTACTGACCGTCGTGACGGTCTCATTTCTGTAATCCTTTCCAAACTCTCTCTTGAAACTTAGGATCATGGGTTATAACAGCTTCATAATTTTTTAAAAACCAAAATTGATTTACCTTTAAGTGTCCTTAGTCTCTAAGTATAACCATAAGGAAGGCCTGTTTTGAAACTACTAAGATGGATTCATCCCTTAGAGCAGTGGTTCTCAACCTTCTGGCCCTTTAAATACAGTTCCTCATGTTGTGACCCAATCATAAATTATTTTCGTTGCTACTTCATAACTGTAATGTTGCTACTGTTATGAATCGTAATGTAAATATCTGATAGGCAGGATGGTCTTAGGCGACCCCTGTGAAAGGGTCATTCGACCGCCAAAGGGGTCGCGACCCACAGGTTGAGAACCACGGCCTTAGAGCAAGCGCTTAAAACAACTGAAATATAATTTTAGAAAGATTTTAATTTTGAAAAAAGAAAACCCGCTAAGCTGATATTTGGGTATAGAGCCTTGGATAGTGGAATGCAACCTAGATTAGGCCCCTGGGTCCTGGTTTTTAAACAACCTAATTAGATGTGATTGTGTGATTCAATCTTGATGGGATTCATCTCCAGAGCTATTTGTTACATAATAGTTTAAAGTCTTTATAACTTTATGCTTTATTTTATATTAGAAATCTGCAAATCAGGAAAAATGTCAGATAAAGCATCTGTGGATCAGAAGACACATTTGGGATCACATGTATAAAGGAGTCATGCTGTCCAACAGCCCCTGGGAGAAAGGGTCAGTTTGTTAAAGGGGGCCCTAACTGAGCTCAGGACTGGACCAAATATTCCAACAGATTCTTTTCAGAGATTCCAATTGGTTACCGTGTGTGTGTGTGTGTGTGTGTGTGTGTGTGTGTGTGTGTGTGTAGGGGGGGTGGGGGAGGGGGCAGCTCCAATCCTAAATCTGGACCCAGGAAGTGAAAAGGGCAGAGAAGCCTTATCTAGCCCCAGCACCCACTTTAACTAACAGGAATTGGTTGCATCCGTTATCCATCTCCACCATCACCAACTTTCATGTTAGTTTGGTGAAATCTATGCCCCAGAAGTGAAGCAAATCCAAATATGGCGAACATTTCCTCCATTGCCAAAATGGGAAAACTGCCTTATCTCCTCTTCAAGATCCCTCTAGCAGAAAATCGTCTCCCCTCTTAGACACCCAAGCGGCAGGAAGCACACCTTTTGTGTGCCATGCCTATAATGCCAGCTTGCAGGGATCCTGAAAATGTCAAGCCACCCCTCTTGATAGCATACAGATCTTTTCAGAAACACTTTCTTCAGGCAGACTCTTAACTGGGGAAAGTTTCGCTTATTTGGGTTCACGGGACATATGGGGCGCCCCGCTTCTGGACATCCACGAACCTGCTAGCAATTCGTCCGTCAGAACTAATGCCTCGGTACTGACACCCCCGGGGAACTCTTCCCGGGAATTTTTTTTTTTTTTTTTTTCATTGAAAATGAAGCTGATTCTCGGCCAGTTTCTTCGCCTCTCCTTCACCTGGGGCTGGGGAACCTGCGTGCCTGCGTTCCCGGGGATCGCCAGCGGGGCCTGGCAGAGTTCCAGGGCACAGGTGGGGCCCTCCCGGGGACGCCCCGGGCCAGCCCGCCCAGGTGGGGCACCCCTCCCGCGGGCGGACCCCGCCGTGCACCCCACTCCACCCCACCTCGCGCGCGCGCTCGTGCCGTTTCGGGAGCGCGCGGGACCTTAGCGAGGATGGGCATCCGTCCCGGGACAGTCTTCAAACCCGTTCGGCCCGGCGGCTCGCAGCACCTGGGTTGCACCGCCTCTCAATCAGACCCCCAGGAAGATCTTTACGGACTCGAGCTTCGCGTTGAAAATGACCCGGGGACAGGGGTGTCCATGCGAGCCAGGAGAGGAAAGGGGCCGGGGCTCCCTCCCACCACCTCCAGCTACTCAGCTCGTCCTCCTCCCGGGGCGAGGGGCGGGCCGGGCCGGGGCCCGGGTGGGGAGGCTCGGAAAGGGGCCCTCCCTTCTCACCTCCCGCGGCCCGCTGCTACTCACTTTCTCTCGGAGCCTCGGCTCGGCCGCCTTAGCCCGGGGTCGCGCAGCGGGGCCGCGGTCGGGAGAAAGGAGCCGGCGGGGACTCTCGGGGCCGCGACCGAGCCCCGGAGCGGAGGGTCGGGCCGGGCCGGGGACGCCCCACCCGGAGCTCCGGCGGAGGCGGGGGCGCCGGGTTCCGCGCCCCGGAGGAGGCTGGCTCCGGGAGCTCCGCCGGCCCCCACCTCCGCCCGCCGCCGCGGCCCGCCACCCCTCCCCGCGCATCCCGGCGGCCGCGGGGCCCGGGGGACGCGCTCGCGCCGGGGCCGCCCCCTCCCCTCCCCCAGCCCGGGCGGAGGCGCGCGAGCAGCGGTGACGTCAAGGGGCGCGCGGTGGCAGCACCTCCCCGCGCGCTAGTTAAAAAGAAGAAGAAAAGAGGGAACGAAACATGAGAGGCTGCGTGAGAAGCTGCAGCCGCCGGCAGAGGAGACCTCAGCATCATCTAGAGCGCAGCGCCGGCCCTGCCTTCGCCTGCCCCGCCGCCGCCGGTTCTGTCGCTGCTACTGTCTCACCTGCACAACTCCCGTTACACGGACAAGTGAAGCTCTGTGGCCGGCTTCTCCTCCTCTTCTTCCAACTCCTTCTCCTCCTCCCACTGCCCCGCCGCGGCAGAGAGCCCCTGACCCCACTGACACTGGCACAGCTGTCCGCGGTGTCATCCGCACCACGTTCTCTCGCTCCTCGGGCTCCCCCAAGGCACTGGACCCATCGCCTCGCCTTTCGTTTTTTTGCAAAGTTGCATCGCCCCCGCCACCTCCCTCGGCCTCGAGAGTGTCCCGCCGCCCCGCAGCCTCCTCCCGGAGCTGCGCCCTAGTGCCCCTGCTGGGCAGTGGCGTTCCCCCCCATTCGCCCGCGCCCAGCCCCGGCCGCTCCGGGCAGACGATGCTGAAGATGCTCTCATTTAAGCTGCTGCTGCTGGCCGTGGCTCTGGGCTTCTTCGAAGGAGATGCTAAGTTTGGGGAAAGAAGCGAAGCGAGCGGAGTGCGGAGGAGAAGGTGCCTGAACGGGAACCCCCCGAAACGCCTGAAAAGGAGAGACAGGCGCATGATGTCCCAGCAGGAGCTGCTGAGCGGGGGAGAGATGCTGTGCGGTGGCTTCTACCCTCGGCTCTCCTGCTGCCTGAGGAGTGACAGCCCGGGGCTGGGGCGCCTGGATCACAAGGTAGGCACGCACCCGCCTCGCCGCTGGGAGGTTGGCATGCTGGCTGGGTGGGCTTCCCCGCGGCTCCGGCAGTGCCCGGGGGCCGTAAGAAGGGCGGCGTTCGTCTGGGGAGTTCTTTCTGGTAACTTTTCGAAAGCGCCGGCGTGATCGCGTGGTGTGTGTTCCTCCCGGCTGCGCAGATACCTCGCCCGCCCCCCGGAGTCCGCGGTCGGGATGCTGTGCAAAACCGCCTGTCTCGGAAGAGAGGCGCTTCCGTGGTACCCTCCTTCGGGGGCTGGGTACATATTTTAAAAGAATCACGATTAACAGTGTGTTTTGGATCGAATAGGCATTGGCTGCGGCGAAACTGTAAATTAAGGTGGCTGTGGTTTCCGGTTTATTTTTCTGGAGTGAGGAGATGTGTGCAGCTCTCTCCACGTGCTCGGGGAGGGAGAGGGCTGCATCGTCAAGGATGAGGAAGCAGGCTTGGTTTAGGATCCCCAGCCCCGTCAGAGGGGGTTGTCTAACGTTACAGTCGTTAAATAGCGAAAAGGGAAGTCCTGGTACTCCCGCGGAGAACCCGAAAAACTGGCGAGAGATTTTGCTGGGGAGGAGTTGTCACATAAAACGGAGACGAGTCCCCCCCATCCCTGGTTGTAATGTTTGGTCATATTATCATATCAGTTCAGGCTTTCCCCTGGTATTTAGTTGCCCAGGACGATCTCCTCCAGAAACTTGTGTCAGGAGTAAGGCATTTCTATTTTCCTCGTGTTAATAAGTTTAAAGAAATAGGGAAATAGTGTTGGTTGACTGGAAACGCAGGCTTATGTTTGAGTTTGCAACATCTCTCGTGCCATGGGATGCAGTAATGTGTGCGGTCTACTGTACTCCGGAGAAAGCCTGGGGGACCACGTCATTAACAATCACTGCACGTGAAAAAAACAATCAGGTGTCTTTGCTCCCCCTCCCTTTCCCCATTTTAGGTTTAATTAAGAATTCCTCTGTTACAACACTGCAGTTGTCAAGGTCTGAGAGTCTCTTGGAAAACTTCTGCTTCAGTCTTGCTGGCCCAGGCATAATAAAAAAAAATAAATAAATACCCAGGCTGAATCTAATTTTTATGCTCAGTTCACGGTAGATTTCACTCTATTCTCATGTAAACAGCTCCTACGAATCAACATATGTGTCTGGGTGGTATCTCTCACTTTGTTTTGTAACAAAAAGCCATATTGCATCATTTAATTTGCTCAAGTCATGCAAATAGGAAAAAATCAATAGGACAAAAAGGGGTCGACTTATCCTCCTCCCCACTAAACTGCTGCCCACACACAGAGTCCTGTTGCTTATGGCAAAAGAATAACAACAACACCATTGTGTTTGTTAGTTGGTTCACTAATGGGTGAAACTAGAGAACATCATTCTCTTTCAGTCCCCAGCTCTGTCCAAATGTTCATGCCTTTTGAGGGAGCATTTGTCCAACTCCCTCTATTCCCAGATGAGTGAGAACTGTCTTGCTGCAGGTTTTCAGCTGCATCTCGCTCTTTATTCTTACCATATGCAGCAGTGGTCTGAGATTCAGGAAACAGATATTCCAGCATTTTATTCAAAAACAATGTCCTTAAGCTCCTGTGTTGTACTTGAATTAAATGACAGAAGAGCTACATTCACATCATCTGCAGGGTTTTACCAGGATCTCAAAAGAAGCAGGAAATTTAAAGGAAGGTTTAGAAATATTTGCCATCAAGTCTCCCTGTGTACAGTGTATACTGTGAGTACACCCATGATCTGCAGACCCCTGCCATACTAAACATGAACATGAGGAATGAAAAGTTTGTTCTTAACTAAATGTAGTGGAGATTGGAGTTGGGGAAGGGGGGCGCTGATGGGAATTATAATCCCTAAGAGGAGTTATATAAAGCTTTTTTTTTTTTTTTAAGAAATCATTCTTTAGGAAGCAAATCTGCCATGTTAGCTATCCATATTGCTTCCCATTTTACGTGCTCCCAATCTCCAACAAACCCCTACGCATTTGGGAAATGTGTGTGAATTAAATGTGGTACACTAGACTTGGCTGGTTTCATTACAAATGGTTTATAAACCAACAATACTCAAATTGTGCAACTCAGAGATTTGATATTGTTATGCCTATGCACTCTTGACCTATGTTAGCTCTCAAGTTTTAATAATTTTTAAAATATGTTATTTTATAATAAACATCACTGTTTCCCTCTTTCCCTAACCTTTCCTGGTTTATAATATATGTTAGGGTCTTATTTCATAATATATGGACAGGAGAGATGATGGCTTTTTGAAAGGACCCTTTTTTATTTGTGGGGAAAAAAATGTTTTCCCCAGAAAGATTTCTGCAACTTTTCAAGAAAATATAGGAGTAGCCTTTCCCTATGGGAAGAAACTTCATAGACAGATAGTAGCAAACTAGGAGTATTGAGCATGCTCAGCTGTGCCAGTAAGTCCAGTTTCCAGTCTCACACATATTCTTTCATGTAATGAACTAGCATTAAGTTCAATTCTGTAGCCATGGCATTATGTTTTTTATTTAAATATAGTTTAATGTTTTGTACATTTTAATCATTTTGAGCATTGTAATGAGATGGCTAACTACTGTTATAAATAACTACTGCCAAAATTTAGGAAGTTATATTGTCTTAATATTTTTGCAGCTCTTAAATACAACATGCTAAAAGGATCTAATTCCCATTTGCCAAATCCAAACAGCTACCAACTGAAATACCCCCATTTCTAAAACTTAACTTGTAGCCACAGAAGCATAGAAGATCTCTCTACCTTGGGTGGTTTCACAGCCAAAGCTGTCAAGGAATGGGTGAAAAGTAATTGTTTTCAAGTGTGCCCTTTTACAATCATTTGTTTGCTCTGGCTCTTTCAGGGACAAAGCCTATTGTTGAACACATCCAACTAAACAAATAACTCATCCTGGGATCCCTTTAACAGCTGCCTTAGTACAATGATCTATTTACATATTAGCCTAAAATTGAAACTGAACTCTTTAATGACATAATCCAGCACTATAGTCCAGAGACCCATGTGTTCTACCCAACAGCTGAAGAACATTGTAGGCATATGATTTTTAGAAATAACTTTTTATGTACCAAGTGATCTTAAGGTGACATCTTAATATACTGTCATGTATTTTCTCCTTTTGTCCGCTCATCAAACCCATGTGGGGGCCTTTCTATGCTCTTTGTTTAGTTACTTGATAAATAAGGAGAAATACAGAAGGTCTCTGTCACCCATTTTACTACTTGTTGATAAGCTATAGTTGTAGGCCACACTTCACTGTGTATTCCAGGATTGATCTTACCTTTCTTCTATGGGTTTTACTTTCATGTGGCTCAAGATTAAAGGATGACCTGCCAGATGTTATAAATTAGTCAGCAACAGCCACAATCATTACTAGGCATGCTGTAATAATGTTTCCAAGTTTTACATGATTTCCAAAGTATATTTAGTTTAAACCACTATAATTTGATGGTTTCGTATATGGCTTTTAGAAATCGAAACAGGAAATTAGCTTAAATTTCTTCTTAAGATTGATGACATTGTCAGACATAAAGTTAAGGACCTGTATAGACACAGACACATAGGCTGACAAGAAAAAATTCCCGACACACACACACACACACACAGCAGTACACATCTGTCTAAAACAGTGTTGCAGCTTGGGCTGAGTCAGTTTAATTGACTTCAGTAAGACTATTGGTTCATTGAAACCAAAGCCAGAATGATGGCTCTATCTATCTTCAAATGGGTATTTACACTGCAGACCTCACACAGAGCAAAATGTTACCATCCTGCTGGGCCGGAACAGCATGAAACCTTACAAAGAATAATATTATAGTTGATTTCAGATAATTTATTGAATCCTATTTCTGAAACTTTTGATGAGAGATCTTGTGGCCAGGACACATTCCAAAAATTATAAAAGACAAAATTCTTTAGGCACTAACTTCAAGCTCTTCCTGGACAGCAGCTGGGAGAGTATATGGGGATCATTTTGTTTCAGCTATAAAAAAATGGAAGCGTGCATATTCTCCATAAAACCAAAGGTAATTACATTGCAGTTTTTCCGCCAGCAAAGGAGGTGGTTTCAACATCCTGCAGTTGTTTTGTTCTTAGAGGACTGCTGTATGATAAACAAACAGAACAAACTTGAACAGTATTAATATTGAATGGATCTGGTGAGGTCTGCCAGAGTATGGACAATAAAAGACATTTAAAACATTCTTGGAATGCAAATTCTAAGTGCCTGGTGTATGTTTCCTTTTAGAAAACTTTAACCATTTAAGCAATTGTCATTTAAATAAGTTGATAAAAATTAAAATGTACATGTAATTCTGATTAGAAGTGACTTCTGAATATAGTAGATAGTTACAACATATTGTAAATTTTTTTCTGAAACTGGGTAACTTCTATGGAATTTAAGTTGCTTTGCTCTTGAAGATCCAAATTTTGTGATCATCTAGAATATATTTATTCTAAAAAAATAGAAGCCATACGATGTACTCAAATTAGAACCTCAGTTTGTGAATGAACTATTTGCTTTAAACAATGATCTATATATTAAAATATTAACTCCAGTTCATAGTTCTAAAGAAGTGATTAGGTACAGATATAGTTACATAAACTGGGAAAATGTTGAAGATTCAATCTCATTAGGGTTTTTTTCAATATGAAAAATCAGTTATTGGTTTAGACAGCACATCTCAAATATTGTGCTGATACTGTTCCTCTATATTAATTAGCAGAACTCCTGAAATCAGTTTTTCAAAGTTAGTACTAAGGCACTGAGACCTAACCTCAGTGAATCAATGACACCCAAATTGGTCTTATTGACATAAAAGACATACTACTGTATAAATAAAGATAAAAGCATGCCTTTTCCCATCAAGACTTACTAAATACTATACAAAAGCACTTTTATTAGACTCTTGAGTTTATTCATGCATATAACATACCTGAGGAGCTGGTTAGAAAGTTTTTCCTGGCTAAGATATAATGAATAATAAAAATGGGTCTTAAACCCGTTTGATTCAGCTCCAGATATTATTTTTATAGAACATGAAAGGGAGAAATTTTTCCCCACTTTAGAAAACTTTCCCTATGTAATTTTAAATTGAAAATTAATTAGAATTAGAAAAATGTAATTCAAGTTAACATCTTTGAGAATATCAAATTAGGAATTTCAGGAGTGAATTTCAAGACACAAATAAACCATACATATATTTTTTAATTCTGCTTTACATATAGAGGGTGTCCCCCAAAAATATATATACACACTCATTTCTGTAGATTCTCTTAAATTTTGAAAATGAACTGTATGTTAATAAACACTGACTTTATAATCATTCAAGGTGTATACGTTTTTTGGGAGACACCCTGTTAGTGGATAAAGGTATTTGGAATTTTAAAGTTAAGTATCAGTCACTATACACTTTGAAGCAGAGTAAAGTGATAAAGAGATAAAGGGTCTCACTATAATTGTCATTTAATTTTTTTACACCTGAAAGGCAGATAAACCACTTTGATTTGCAAGAGTAAGAAGCCTTTTGTCCATCCCCTACCCTTGGCTCTCTCATTCCAC
The DNA here is from genome assembly GCF_964212035.1 of Myotis nattereri. Classification (NCBI taxonomy): domain Eukaryota; kingdom Metazoa; phylum Chordata; class Mammalia; order Chiroptera; family Vespertilionidae; genus Myotis; species Myotis nattereri. The sequence goes on along the minus strand of NC_138080.1, from coordinate 59,052,022 downwards.
ACAAGAGAGGACCTGTATATCCTTATAAAGGCATTCTCTACCGTCACATGGCAGTTCTTTTCAGACAGCTGTATTGGCTAAGTCACACTTTTCTAGTTACCTGATTACAAAATAAAAAGCAACTAACCCTAACTTCGAACCACTAAAAAGGAGTTTATTTCTGATTTACGGCTTTCAGATATTTTCTGTGAACAACAACACCGAATGTGGGAAGTTACTGGAGGAAATCAAATGTGCGCTTTGCTCTCCATATTCTCAGAACCTGTTCCACTCACCTGAGAGGGAAGCCTTGGACAGAGACCTAGTCCTCCCCCTGCTCTGCAAAGACTATTGCAAAGAATTCTTTTACACTTGCCGAGGCCACATTCCAGGTAAAAACGCGCACGTTACATCAACTGCTGAGTGTCCTTCCAAGACGCCTGTCCTTCAGGGCTTGCATCCAGGAGTGTAAAATGTATCTCATTGTTCAACAAACCTATTCTTTCCTCATAACTAACCTTTACAAGTTTGAAAACTTTTATTGCTGCTAAATGGGATTACTGTCATTTCGGTCCACAAGTAGTACGCTGGTTTTGTTGAAATGTTCTGCTTTTTGTTGGTAATACAGTCGGTGATCTTTACACGTGTTAGATTATCAGTACAAATTTCTTACTGGTTTCCCCTTTACCCATCTACATCAATATCAAGGCAGCCTCCCCCTCTACACAGTGGACACGTAAATGCAGATTGTCCACTGACTTTTAAGGTATTCCCTTAAATAAGATACAATTCAAAATCCAAAAAAAAAAAAAAAAGTAAAGCCTTACAAAGCACTTTGACATATGATGACTAATTTGCGCTTCAAAAACCCTGGGAGATAGGTAGGAATTGTCCACTTGATTGATAGGACACCTGAGGCTCTGGAGGCGTGAAATGCCTCCCCCCAAGTTGTGCAGTGAGAAAGTGAGAGGGTGCACAGGAAAGTTCTCATGCTGACAGTCATCCAAGTCTACCTGGTCACTATCATGTTTTGGACCCTAATAAGCATATACATTCTTGGGCATTGATTAATTTTACCATCAAATGTTTGTAAACTTTGGTTGTTGGTTTAGTTGGAAGAATCAACATAGAGGTAGAAAAGAATTTAAGGAGGCAGCTTCAGTTTAGTTAGGCAAAGTCACACACAAACAAATCAGGAGCTAAGAGTGTAGAAAACCCCATGGCACTGGAGGAAAAGGCAAGCTTTAAGAACTCGGGGATGCACTTAGATAACTTTTTTTTTTCATTGCTATGCACATTTCACTTTTTTCTCTGACCCAAAAGTATAGATTTCCTCTTTTTTTGGCATTTTTTTTATAGAGCCCTCTTAATAACCTAAGAAAACATTTTGACTAGGGTTGCTTGCTTCCTTTGGTGTAGCATAACATGGATCTAAACCCATTCAATGTGAAAATATTATTATTGTCTTTATAAACTACAGTCATGTTTCGAAGGCTTTTTTTAAGCCAGCTGTTTCTCCCTCTTTATCACATTCCCCAAAGCAAAGTAGAATAGGTCACAGTTGCCTCGATGGCCTGTTGAGAAGCGATAACAGATTAGGTCCCATAAAGGCCTGCTGCAAATCTCAAGCTTGAAGGTTCGCCTTGACCACCGTAAGCTGAATGTGATATGAACACTTAGCATTTTCATCTCCCTCCATCTACTTGAGTTCAAGACAACCAGGCTGTATTTGGGAACTCATCTATGGGGGTCTTCCTGCATCTGAAGTTATTTTAGCTTCCAAAACAAACAACAGAAAGCGATACCCACTGTCAGAGGGAGCACAGCAAACAGCTCAGGAGCCAGAGCGGCAAGCACCTCACTCCCCAGATCAACATATGTGGTGACGAATGACAAATTTATTTTTCTACCGAGTTTGTATATATGTAAAACTGCTGAAGTGCATCAAGATGTCAAGTGCTTTTGGTGGCCACCCAGGCTGCCTTGAAAGATAACCAGATGAAAGCTCCACTCCAGTGGTGGACGGAGCAGCCGGGCGCTTCCCAGGGACAGGCTAGCAGGCTGCAGCCACTCGCAGAGGGGGCCTTCCTCTGGACCCATCAAATGCAAATAATCGCTCTAAATACGGGTCCCCAAAGTAAGCTGTAATCACACTATTTGTGTTCCTCATGTTGACCAGTTTGTTAGCCAGACTGATCCTTGGCACACAGGTTACCATTTCCTAAAGTATGATGAATAGGATGGTGATCCTGCCTTCCGCCCTTCCCCCAAACCCAGAAGACTCTAGAATTCTAGAACCCTGATTTTTCAGAAGTTGCTTAAAAAGCAAGTTTGTAATATTTTTGCCTTAAGTCTATTTAGTGACATGGTTTACTTTTCTCTGAAGTTCAAAATGGTAAAAACAAAACAAACAAAAAAAACAGCTACTTTGTGATTTTTTTTTAATAAGAAACTAGTTAACATGTTTGGACTATGCTTTTTAATACCTCATCTTTCTGAAAATCAAAAACATGAAGAGGAAGGTACCCTAAGGTATGTATTTTGCTTAAAGCAAATGCTGAAAGGGGGTGAAAATAATTCCAGAGACACCTTCATTTCTTCCTCCCTTGCCCAATATATAAAATAATAAATATGTAAATGACCCGTCCCTTTGCTTCACCTTCGTGGTTTTAAGAACACACCGGTCACTTTGCAATAGACTGACACCCGAAAGATAGCTACTTTCTAGAAACTGTGATGCAGAAATATTCACGGCCTGCTTATTCCCTGCCCTCCGCATCCCATGAGAAAAGAATTTAAGTTAAAAGTCACAAAAGTGAGGATACACTAGAGTTTTCTTAATCATAATATTAGCTAGTTGTGAATTTACTTTGGGAGGTAATTTCTTAAAACTTCTAAAAAGTACCAAAATTACAAAAAACAAAACAAAACAAAAACCCATCACACGAGCTCCTTTCTGAACACCACAGGTCTTCTCCTCTGCCTGAATTATGACGGACAGAGTGGGTGCTTTGCTGTTCACTAGGTGATGGCACCCCACACTCGACAGCCTTGTTTCTTCCATTCATCCATTCATTGCTATCAAGATGATGTTTATCACTCTAAGACGTCATCTGTAGGTTACTGCAGTGAGAAATGTCTGTACACAATTAGTTCAATTGGTTTAATCCTGTTGCTAATGAGGCCAAGGTCAAGGATTTGATTCCACTGAGCTGCTTTAGTCCACAGCCACTCCTGACCACCCAGTCAGACACCTCACCCATGTGTCTTCTTAGTCGCCGAGACACAAACCAGAGCGAACAGATGGACACATCAAATCTACTACCTCTACTAGAAAAATGCTCTGGAGTGCAAGCCTTATTGACAGTTGGGCATTTTTTCTTTTTTCCATTTTTTCCTTATCATGATGAACACCACATGTAATGAGGAGAAATAACTTTTCTCCAGCATACATGCTGAGTGAGAGAGAAGCTAGAGCTGAGACTTCTCTACTGAGAATATTTACTCACATGTCAGGGTTTTATAGGGCACTTCATGGTGTAGTAGGACTGGGTTCATGATCCAGGAGAGAAAAGTGCCAGGTCCAAGAGAGTTGATAAGTTATCAGGAGTTTAAACAAAAAATATGGCTCCTGGAATAATCAGTGAAGGTCCATTATTAATGGACTTGATCATATTATGATGATCCAAGGTGAGCTAAACACTCTAAGATGTGCTTCCGTTTTCCAAAGAAGGGTACCATTTGGTGAATTACATCTTCCCTGGCAATAAATGTTAACTCAATGTCCTGAACGAGATCCCTTTCAGCTCCTCTCAGAAAAAGACATCTTATTCATCACTTTCCATTTACCTTAAATAATCCAAAGCAGATCATTTAAGGTAAAGTATTACAAAGAGTATTAGATATTTCAATTAAACTGTCATAACTGTAAGAAACATGTCAATTTTTTATGTAAAAGTCTTCTGAGTAGGCTTCCTCCTTCACACTTAGATGACTCAGTGAGTCTAGAATTTGTAAAAAAAAAAAACTCAGAGTAATTCATTGTGAACCTTCTGTTTTTGTTTTGTCTTTAATTTGCTAAAAGAGTGTGGTACCCCCAGGAACCATGGAGTTTATGAATCGGCACCATTAATCTTCTGATGTCCCATTTGAAAATGATTTTTCATTTCCTCATTTGTCCCCAGCTAATAATTCCTTATAAAATGGAATCAGCCACCAGCATTGTTCCTTCATTTCCCCTTAAGATGTTATTGGTTTGCAGACTGTAAGGCTGGAATGCAGACTTAAAAAAACAACAACAGCAAACAACCAAAATCAAAATTTCTTCTGAATTGTGCTTTGAAGTTTTTCTATGACCCAGAGGCAAACATCACATTAACACAAAATTTCTCCTTCATACATTCAGTTATAAATATATCCATAGTCTGACAGTGTTCCTAAATGCATGGAGTTCTTCCTGCTTGATGGTCAATTTATATATAATAAACATATATTTTATATGTAATGTAAATATATAGATATATTATACATAACATATATAATATAAATATATACTAGTATAGTATATGTAACATAAATACATAGATATATTACATATAATATATATACATATATATATTTTTTGGAGATATATATATATATCTATACTAGTATATATCTCTGAAAATAAAAAGATCTAGCCCAAAACTGTTCAAAAAGTTTGATTTAGCAGCTCAGTGTTCCTTCTCTTTCCTCAGGCAGACTTGTTGAACAACCCTAGGCAGCTTTCCTCTGTCTGCTTAGCCATTAAAGACTGGAGGAGAAAAGTGACCTTTTGCAAACAGTGAATTGCTGCAGATGAATAAATGTTGCAGCAGTCATCCCTCTCTTCAATTTCTAATTCCTGATTTTTTATTAAACAAAGGTAACTTCTTCCAGCTGCCTTGCCCTCCCCCGAAAGGAGCACCCTTCCCACCTGCCCTGCCTCCTTTTCTGTCCACACCTCCCACCCACCCCCCACCCCCACACACATACACACATACACACATACATTCTCAAGGACATCTGCTCTTTCTTGCCTGGTTCCCAAAGATAAGATGTTTCTCAGTAACCTAATCAGATACTGGCCTTGAAGAATCTGCCTCAGAAGGCAGATACATTTTACCCAAAAGTTAGGTCAAAAATCTATATCAAGTTTTAACCACTTGGGACCCTCAGTTCCCAAGAGTAGTTTTAGGTTTGAAGGGACTTTGGTCAAGCTCACAGAAAAGAAATATATCTTACATAATCCATTGATAAGCCTCACTTGGTTGTCCCCAAATTCTTGTTCTTAGAAATCCATGCAAACTAGAATGTATTATACAACTTCTGAATGTCAACTAAATTACCACATGCCTTTATCACAGTATTGATGAGACATGATAATCTGATTTGTTAGGTAAAAATCAAAACATTAAACTTAATAAAGGTATGAGACCAAAAGCAGGAATTTAGAACTTCATATATTTCATATAAAAAGTCAATTCTAGTAGCAACAAATTATTTTGATAGCAGAAATCATCAGAATATGGAACTGAATCATTAATTAATATGCCCTCCTCCCAAAAAACCAACACCTTATTAACTCAAATGTTAAAAGGAATGTCAAAATTATATTTGATCATAAAGTCCTCATCTTATTCAAATACTAGAGGCCCAGTGCATGAAATTTGTGCATTGGAGAGGTCCCTCAGCTGGCCTGCACCCTCTCGCAATCCGGGACCCCTCGGGGGATGTCTGACTGCCGGTGTAGGCCCTATCCCACCTAAACCGGCAATTGGACATCCCTTTTGTAATCCAGGACCACTGGCTCCTAACCACTCACTGGCCTGCCTGCCTGATCGCCCCTAACCCCTCACCTGCCTGCCTGATCACCCCTAACCACTCTGCCTGACTGCCTGATGCCCCTAACTGCTCGCCTGCCTGCCTGATTGCCTCTAACCACTTCTGTCTCAGTCCCCAACCACCATGGCTTTGTCCAGAAGGATGTCTGGAATGACGTCTGGAAGGTCGTTCAGCTGTCTGGTCTAATTAGCATATTACGCTTTTATTATTATAGATAGCTGTTTATTTCATAAAAATTGTTACTATGTAAGCAAAATTATTTGTCTTTCAGATGCCTATATTGCATTTTTTGTTTTGGCTTGTTATAATTATTTTTCAGTGAAGGGTGGTATGTCAGCTATTGTGCCTGAGAAAATTGAAAGCATATTTTAAATATAATTTTTGTTTTGCAAAATAGTCATTTTCTCCTGTGAGTGAAGGTAGGAAATGGCACCTACATATTTGAAAATGATGGCTTTGTTACAATATCAATTCATTGCTCAATCGTTGCACAATGAGTCAGTCATTCATTACAGTGTATAATGACCTTGTGATAGCTACTAGATTTATTTTTTAATCATATGTGAGTGACAATATAGTAAGAATTGTAAAATGGCCCAAACTGGCACCTGATAGTCTTTCTCTTTCTTGATTCTAATTTACTCTTCTTAGGAATTACTCTAGGGCAAAAAATGCTGAACAGTGATTGGATACGTTCACCAGTGCAACATGTGGTCACTGGGGAAGCTTGAAAATAAATCAATGCAATAACAAGAAATGTATAATGTGTATTTCATATGAGCCTTTTAAACTATCCAATATGACATAATTTCACTTTTACTGAACGTCTCAAGTTTTGGTTAAAAAATGAAAATCCCAAGCAAAAAAAGTTTTTCTTTCTTTTTTGTCTATATACTTTCCTAGACTATTCGTATGGTTCCTAAAAAAATCTTTCCTCGTGTTTTTATCTTTCCAACAGGATGTTTTTACACGGTACTATTTCTGATGAGCCTTTTTACATTTTTTAAAGGTTTCCTTCAAACTACTGCTGAGGAGTTTTGCTTTTACTATGCAAAAAAAGACGGTGGGTTGTGCTTTCCAGATTTTCCAAGAAAACAAATCAGAGGGCCAGCGTCTAACTACTTGGACCAGATGGAAGAATATGACAAAGTGGAGGAGATCAGCAGGTTCATAAAGATAATGCTCTTTAACCTTCTTTTAAAAAAAACTAACAAATCTTGTGGCTTTGAAAGTGACTCATCTTTCTTTGCTTATGTCTAGCAATAACCCTCCACATGCTTTTTTTTTTTTCTTTTAGTAGTTTGCTTCCCTGACGTCATATTAATACAAATGCTTTTAATACTTAGATTACTAATCTTGTTATGAGCTTGGCTTCTCTATGATTCATGTGAATTTTATGAGTATAGTTTTAACTTGAAATGTATGCTTGCTGTTAGGTTATGATGCACATTATTATTAGCTAATCACAGTTTTATAAATAGATCTTAGAACTTTCGAGCACCCTTCTATAATGTTTAATTATTGTGAGTAAAGCTCATTTTAATTATAGTCAGTGAAAGATGAGATAATGAGCTTATGAAGTTTTAAAATATATGTAGTTTTGGAAGCTAGGTGGTGTGTGAGTGGTAGTTCTTTAAAAAAAATTTTTTTTAAAATTTGTTCAATTAACAGTTTACACTCAATATTATTTTGTATTAGTTTCAGGTATACAGCATAGTGGTTAGACAATCACATATTTGACAAAGCGTTACCCTCAATATTTCCAATACACGTTTTGAAATTCTCTTTTACTTTCTGATTAGGGGGCTGTTCGGTTTTATTTCTCCCCAATTGAAAAGAATTTCAAAGAATACGATTGTGCCCTTGGGTGAGCAGCCGTTCAGGACCATCCAAGCCATTGCTTCCTAGAGGAAATGTATTTTGAAAGGATGCTAAGTGCATCCCTTCCACCCTTCACCTTAAGCACCGCTTACCGGCTTCTCTCATTTGTCTAGAAAGCACAAGCACAACTGCTTCTGCGTTCAGGAGGTTGTGAGCGGGCTGCGCCAGCCGGTCAGCGCCCTCCACAGTGGGGACGGCTCCCACCGGCTCTTCATCCTGGAAAAGGAAGGCTATGTGAAGATACTCACCCCCGAAGGAGACATTTTCAAGGAGCCTTACTTGGACATTCACAAACTTGTTCAAAGTGGAATAAAGGTTGGCTTTTTAACTTTTATTTATCTTTGCTCTGGCTATGTTAATTCTATTTTAGTGTTATCCTTGCTACAGGTATTTCTTTATAATAAAAGAATGTTTAAGGAGAAAATAAGGAAACACCATAAAGGAACAATAACTATGACAACTGAACCGGCACAATGACAATTTTCCTAACTTTATTTTTATTGCTGACACTATTACAGTTGTCCTCACCTGCCTGCCCCTCCTCCCCCCTTTAATGATGTTTGGTGACTATTAAGCGGTGCAAACAGATTGGTACTTGGACATGCTTTCCCTGTGTAATTTACACATTTCAAAATCATTCTTGGTTTTATAAAGTATTTGTTGAAATGTTACTTAATAGGCATAATACTTGCAATTGTAGATCTGTATATCAGCATTTGCTAATACAAACAAAGAGGCCTTTCGGTTATTTTGGCAACTGCAAGTCATTCTTTATCACATCTGTGTTTGAGCCTGTGTCATAAAAGATGCTACTTATACTGTGACTTCCTTGTATAATGTTTTTACAGGTAAGTGAAATATTTTTATCTATAACAAGCCATCTTTGTAATATATTAGCACAGCTTTTGCCTTCTTTCCCACTTCTCCAATTTGAGTTAAGTAATCTAATAGGTATGTAAATAAAATTACCAAATTTGTTTCAGAAGAGAGTAATGCCGTATAGTATTAGCAGTATTAAGCTATAAAGCAAATTGTGGCATTCTAAAATTGAGACAATAGAACAGGGGTCCTCAAACTAGGGCCCGCGCCCACATGCGGCCCCCCGAAAACATTTATCCGGCCCGCCGGGTGTTTTTGCCGCCGCTGCCTGTCCTGCTTAGCAGCCGACTCGTCCCGGGCCCGCAGTGCGCATGTGTGGAATGTCTGAGGGACAGTGAACTGGCCCCCTGTTTAAAAAGTTTGAGGACCTCTGCAATAGAACAACTAATGACTATTTTAGAATGAAACAATTAACTGTATGTGATTGGGGAAGAGCTGTATATGACTTGAGAAGAACTAGTTATCTTTTTCAATTCTTAACTGGCAAAAACATTAAAGGAGGATTTATACTCTTCTCATACAGAAATAAATTCCTCCTTGCTCTAGTCATAGGTAAGAACATCAAAACAAGAGCAAACAAGTTGGAAAAAATATATTCTCAGATCTATATATTTGGTACCTACCATGTGAAACAATTAGAATGACTTAATTAGAATATAGGAAATGCCACATTATTGGGACCACCCACCTCAACCTCATGTGTGACAGCGTCACCAAGACATACTGCCCAAGAGAGGTGCCTTATGGTACTTCCAGTCCCTTAAGGAAAAGGACGTTGGCACCAAGACACAGATCATTTGGAAAATCTGTTTAGCCCAGTAGGTTCAATTGTCTCCCAATAAATTTTTTCTTTAAAATTCACTGCAAATAATCAAAAGTCTCTTAAAATGATGCATTAGAATTTTGCACATCAGAGTTCAATCAAAACATTCTGAAATGTGTTCTGATCAGTCACTGCCAGTGTCCCTAATGAGGAAAGAATGAAGATGCAGCCTCAAGTGCATCACCCAACAGCAGTGTATTTTTCCCACTGTGCAAGTTGAGCAGGCTCTCCAGAAAAGAGAAAATTGGGGAAAGCATGTAAAAAAAACCATTGCCTATCATCCCATTAATTAAAGAATACCACTAGTAACATCTTGATATACTTCCTTCCAGTTTTTTATATTAACATTGAATGAATTTTTCCTGAGTACAAAGCTAATACAGGTCCATATTAATAAATGCAGAAATTCACAAAAGAGGATGCTTTCTGATAGTTTTTATACTAAAAAGCTTTAAAATAAAATTTAAATCAAACCATATAAACAAACATCTTTTTAGCCTTCTTTCTTCACCTAACAATATATCATGAATATGTTACCAGATTTGAAAATTTTTCTCAGTAAGTTCATTTCCTTTTTATGAGAAATTTGGGATGACTCTAGTCTTTTCTTTTTTATCATGGTTACTTGTCATTCTTATGGATGACTTTCTTAGAATTCATAAAAGGAGCATTACTGAGTTGAAGGGCATCCACCATATACATGCAACACTGTCAATTTGCTCTAAAATATAATGTTTTCAAATATTTTCAAGGTTAATGTATAGTTTTCTAATGTTATTTTAGTAAAAATGTTGGTGTTGAAAGGATACATATGAGCCCTAACTGGTTTGGCTCAGTGGATAGAACGTCAGCCTGTGGACCGAAGGGTCCCAGGTCCAGTCAAGGGTATATTCCTGGGTTGCCGGGTCAATCCAGTGGGGGTGTGCAGGAGAGAGCCAATCAGTGATTTTCTCTCATCATTGATGTTTCTATTTCTCTCTCCCTCTCCACTCCTCTCTGAAATCAATAAAAATATTTTTAAAAAAGAAAGAAAAGATACATATGATAAAGTGTAAATAAAAGAAATGAGCTAAGAATACTTGAAATTTTTGTTGTAAGAAACAACAACAAACTGGTGTTCTTATTTCTACTTTAACTGTCTTCCTTTTATAGAGTTTCTTCAGAATCTCTCTTTTTAAATTTATGCCCATTCACTGGGATATTGAATGAAAGTTTATCTTCTCTGATATTGAGACATGATAAAACTGCACACATCAGGCTGCAGCAGTGCGATGGTTCTGCCCTATGCATGACTGGCAGGCCTCAGGGAATTCTTCAGAATGGCCCTCCTCTCCTAGGAGAGCTCCAGGGCTGGAAATAAACTTCAAAATCCATTATCCTCTGTAGAATGAGTTCTTACATAATATGCCATGTTTTAAAGGGCAATATTTTAAATTCTATTCATCTTTGACACTTGTGACATCAATAAGATACCAATCTATCACATGGATATTTGAGTGTATACTGGATAGTGAGTGATGAGATCACATCCTTATCACCTCAAGGAGGTTATACGACCACTGGCCTTTATCTTAGTCTCCCTGGAACTCCTGTCACGCGTCACGGGTTGGAAGCATGAGAAGAGGCAACTACAGCTATGTTGGAGCAGGTGCCAGTGCATTCATGAGGTGATCCTACCACTGATTTTCATGGTATGTCCTTCAGAGACTTCTGAAGAGAAGATAGTTTCACAGCTATTTCACAGTAATGCTTCAGGCTTTCTTGATATATAAATAGTTAGTGTGCTCATGGCAATGTTCTGTTTGTTAATAATCATTTTGCATAAGTAATGCAAATAGGAATTTTCATAAATTACTATGCATATCACTTCTTTACTATTCTTTCAATTTTAAAATCCCAAGAGAGAAAATAAAGCTGTTTTAACAGAGCACAGTATTGATGGCAATACTCAGATCACAGAATTAATAATGTATATACTGAGCCTGACCTTCATATGTTTGAAATGAAAACAAGACAAACCACAGTGGGATCCCCCATGATATTAATTAATGACCAGCATGAGTGCATTAAATCAGACTTGAAGCGGAATTCCTGATTATAAGGGTTTCTAAAGCTAGTGTTGGCTGTAAGGAAATCTGGAATTCCTTTCCTGCTAATTGTCCATTAAGAATTGATAGTGATTCCTGGCACATGAAAAAGAACTGATCTTTTTGTGGCAAGGAGCCTGACTTGGTTATCTCCTTATTCTAGCCCTGATGATAGCCAGCAAAGAGCCAGTCCTTCAGGGAACTCAGACAGCTCCTCCCTAAGCGGGTCCTATTTGAGGCTAAAAGTGATGTCTTATGTTAAACACCAGGCTGTGCTGCCTACATTGTGGGCGATTTCAGTACTTGGAAGTGTAACTGTCTAGTTGCCTGGAGCGAAAGTTCTGTGCAGAAATGCAGAGCATAAGTGAAAGAATTGGCTTCCTTTTGCTCTAGAAAATAAATTGTGGCTTTGGATTAATGGAATAAATTCTATGCCATATGAATTTAAACTGCCATTTCATTTAGGAAGAGATAACTTCATTCACAACAGCTCAACTCCTGGAACACTGCGGTTTGTGACATTGCCAAGTAAAGAGTGGATCAGAAACATGTTTTTAAAATATGTGGTGGTTAGACAGATCTTTGATGATAGTGCGTTGTACAAGCTAACCACCAGCAGGGACACGGTGAAGAATGGCTCAAGTGTCCAACTGGTGAGGAAACTTAAAGTTTTCATTGTGTGTGTGTGTGTGTGTGTGTAAGGGGGAGGCATATGCATTATTTGTTATTGTGTTATCCCCAAAGGAAAAATTCCAAGACATTGGTGATTTGAAATCTTTAAGTTGAGCTTATGTCTGAATCCTGAGTCAGGACGTGGGGCAGGTACCAGAACCAGCTTTATCCCAAGTCCTTGGGAAAGATAGACCAGTGTTTTCTCAAGGATGACTACACAGTTAAATTGCCTGGGAACTTTAAAAAATTCCATTGCCCACTATCTGGGGTTAAATATACTAGGCATCGGTATGTTTTTAAAGATTTTCCAGGTGATTTTGATATGTACCCAATTTGAAAACCCTGGGTCTAAGACTGAGCCAAACCCTGGCTCAGACACACATTGAATGAGATGCATTTTTATCTGCCCAGCCTATGCCCAAACCCTAATACTGAAGTGACCACTGGATCCAATAGTTGGACACCACTTGTCATTTGTCCTGTAACGCTTTTCATTTACTTGGCCTCCACATACTACTAGTTCACTTTGATTGAAGAGATGAGCTAACTTTGGCAGCATGTAAGATTCTTGATATCAATTTTTGAAAACTGGTATTTAATTTAAAAATCTCAGCAATTCTAATTGGACGATGATTTTACTCATTCAATTTTTCCTGGTTTTGTTCCTTTTTGGAATCTGGTGTTTATCTAGTTGATAAAACTGTTATCATTCCTTAAATATGTAGTTTGCTAAAAATACCTGAAAACCCCTTGTAAAAAATGACAAGGACACCAGACATTTCTCTTGTGTGATTTCACCAAACTTCTCCTGACCACCAAGGATCTGAAAGTCCCCCTTGGCTTTGTGTGTGCACAGCAGCAAAGACCAGCCGTCACCTGTCACCTACAGGTGGCCCTTAGAAACCAGCAGGCCTTCTCTCTGCCCCTGAGCTCTCTTGAGTGGTCAGGGGTTGGTGAGGCTCACAGCCATGGCCCTTCGACTTGCAGCCCGCAGCAGACAAAGCTGAAAGGCTTGTCTGTCACTCGGACAAGTGTGACTGGACTCCTGTCCCTCTCTATCTACTTCGATCCTCATTTCAAAAGAAGCTTTTTTGAAGTGGCCCTTTTATGGGGGGAGGAGAGGACGTGAGGCTGAAAGCTGCTGATTGTCCGGGTGACTGAGCCCATTGAGGTGAGGCTCTTGAGAGACAGCAGCCGAGCCCAGGAGCATGTGTGGAGGACGCAGGGTGCGCGGGGGCAAGCCCGACAGGGCGGCCTCTGATTTCACATGCTTGTAAATCACGCGCATAATCACGGGCAGCGAAAGTGGGGTTTGTGTCCTGCTTTTCTGAAGTTAGTCAGAGACCTAACCTTTCACATTTCCCTCTGTCTTTAGCTTGCGATCTTATGAGACATTAGTGTATTTTTGTGAAAGTGAAATGAATCAGAGCCTAAGTTAGAAGCAATTTGCTTTCTACAGTAGTACTGAGCGCGTAGCACGCTCACCTGTACGTATGGTGATGACTGGGCCAGGTCTCAAGTGCTTCCTTGGGAAAATTGTTACAGGCCTGGGTGTGCTCCGCTAACAGAAAGCAGCAAGGTATATGTGGTAAACGTTACAAGAGACGAATCACCATTTGGGAATGTGAAAAGTTTTTGTTGTTGTTGTTGTTGTTTTGGCTCAAATTACTGCATTTGAAGCTGTTAAACTTCATCTAAAAGAGAATTGCTATAGCGCTGGAAATAACCATTAGGCAAATTCATTCCAAAAGTGGTCTACCACTTTTAATTGAATAGTCTTCCCCCAAATAAAAATTTTTCAATGTCTTCTCTCTTTTTTGCAGTTTAAAATTCTGATTCCAAACCATTAAGTTAAAATGTAGATAAAATATAGATCTACAAATAAAAAATTTTAATACTTATTTTTTATGTCAGGATAGTAATGATATGGCATTGAACTCAGGTATATTTTATTGAGTATTGCTGACACTTTACGTAAAAATGTCCTGTACTCTGTGAAAAACGTTTTCAATTTTAAATCAGTTTTTATTTTAAATCTATGAGTGTCCACAGAGAAAAGCAAAAATTCTCTTTGTGATGTGAAATAATCTGTGTAATCTTCTGTTTGGTAACATCAGTTTTCATTTCTGGTTTTCTTATTTCTTAATTGTGGCATTGGCAATTCTAGTGATAAAACAGTTTTATAACTGTGATTGTGCATCTATGTGGTGTATGCCAGTGTAATAAGCCAGCTTAATCTATAATTTCTTTTCCAACGTGCATCCTCTTTTACTGAAGCGATGTACACAGTGTCCCTCCAGTTGAGTAGAGAAAGGCCTACCTTCTCCCACATAAGCCACCTGAGTCACAGCTGAGGCGAGGAACGTTTTTACGTTCATGTCTTCACATTTATCTAAGACTTGAAGGACAGAGGCAATAGAGTCTATAAATCTGACAAGCCCTGTGGTAATCATTTAAAACAAGTGAAAAACCAAGAAATCTGGACCCTGAGACAGTCTCTGCCACCTTAAAAAACAACAACAAACAAACAAACATCTGATGGAACCTGGCAGCCACCATCTCACTGTATGTGACCACAAAGAGAAAGAGACCTATTGATGATGAGTTGCTTTCCTTTCCAGTAAGTATTTTATTTAATGAAGAGGAAATAGCAGGCATCACAAAACTGTCTCTAAACTGTAGAAGGCAGCACAGCCCTCCCTTTCAGAAACATTCAATAGCTTTTCTTTCCCAATGCTACAGTCTCCAAGCAAGACATCTTGTTAGCAAGGACACCCTTGTCTTCCACACTCATCATAACCACCAATTTTTGAGCATTTACTTGGCTAAGCTGTTACATAGATCATTTCTGTAATCCTTACAGTAAACATGTGAGGCAGGTATGCATAGCCCATTTCACAGATGAAGAGACTGAGGCCCAGAAGATAAGTCAGCTCCCCAAGATAACACAGCTAGTAAGTTACCAAGGCTGATTTCCAAGGCAGTTGTCTGAGGCCATGCTCACCCTGCAGGCCCTGCTGCTACCAGCCTTCCAAGACCAGCACTGCATGGGGCAGATTCAGGAGCACATGTCAGAAGCAGAGATTGGACGGTTGGTGTTAGCACGCTCAGGACAATGAAGAGGTTGAGGGCATGGGTTCCAGACTGGGTTCCAGGCACTGCATCAACACCAGGGGCTGTGTTGTTGTTGTTGTTGTTATTGTTGTTGTTGTTGTTGTGTTGGCTCTAGGCAAGCTATTTAACCTCTCTAGGCTTAGTTTCTTCATGTGTAGAATGGAAATAATAAAAGGTTTCACCTAACACTTTACATGCAAGACCTCACACGAGTCTATAAACATTAGCTGTTATCATCCATCTTACTAACATGAAAAGGAGGGGAAGGAAAGGAGAATGAGTCAGCTCCGTGAATGGCCCACTCACAAGCTCCCGTGGCCACTGTGAACGACACCCTCCCGGTAGCAACAGTGCCCTTTAAGATGGGATTGAATGATAACATATGGAAAGTCTGTGACGACGTTAGCATTTGCACCAAAACTATATGGCAATCCCATGGAAACAAAGTTAAATTGATGGATGTGTGTGGCTTTTCTTTAAATCAAGCAGATAAATCTAGAATAGACTTTTATTTGAATGCATCACTAGAGAAAGGCAACACCCTTGTTTTCCCAGCATCACCTTTCCACGTTAAGTGTAGGGCACTGCTACCTACCTTCTTCAGCCAAAGCCCCCGGTCCTGGAGTTTGTCAGGGCGCATGCCTAACGATGATGAAGCACACACCAGCTGACCCGGGAGTCTGGCAGCAACCTTTCATCAGAACTTCCTTGCTTTCAGAGTAGTTTTTCGAAACCTGGATATTATAATAATGTATGTCTTTCTGTGTGTTTATTTTGGAACACGATTTGTGTGGATCTGCCCTAGAGTTAATAAATTGTGGGATTTGCAAAGGAAATATACTGGGACTGAAAACTAAGAAGCCACGTATGTTTGCCCGCTAGCAATGACTGCTCAAAGCCCAGATTTAGAACCTCGGGGTCTGGGGAGGGGGCAATTGGGCAAGCTGCTGTAAAATTAACATGTAATGTCATGATATGGAGAGTGTACCACTCAAACAACAAACAATTTTTTTTAAAGCAGATCAGTAAAATGTTCCAGGAAGTCAGGGAAGGGAGAACTTTAAAGGAAGATATCTAAGTTAAACAACAGTGACAACAAACATCACTTAATGTGTCCGTGGAATGTGCTGAAGATCAGGTATAAGGGTATATACATGGTATGACCTCAGCTACCTCTTTCCCAGAGCTCAGCCTACAACAGACACTTTTCCTGTCACATTAGCTCAGTATTTTATAGAAAATTTCCTAAATCTGCAAGCATGTCTGCTCTTTGGTTTGTCTCTACCTTTCTATGACCAGTTTTGGGAGCTTACATAGCATTTTGCTTTTACCGGGCTTCCTTCATTTTTATGTTTATATAATAAATATATAGATTTACTTGTACAGTATATATTTATCTATTACAAATATGTCAGTTACTACAATGTATTTTAATCTATGTGTTGGTAGTATTCATCCATTGACATTTAGTTAAAGTCTACAACGTCTGTGATTATGTTGAACTATCCTCATGGCAAGGGGGCCAGAACTAGGGACCTATCTCGAGTGTTTTTTAAAACTGGATCACTGCCTAGAAATTAAAATCAACTTCGGACTCTTCAGTCAAACTGTGCTTTGGAAAATAAGGTGCCATTTATTGAGACCATTCTGTAATATGTTATAATGAGAAAAGCTTTTTCTAAATCACCTAATTTTCTATCCTAGCGTGACTTTGTCATACCAGGTGACAATGCATATGGTCACAGTGACTCTCAGGAATTATCACCAAAAGGGAGGTAAAATTTGAATTGTTTAGAGCAGGAGTGGGGAACATCTGGCCTGTGGGTCATATAAGGCCTGCAAAACGATTTGGTCTGGCCCTGCCAAGGCATTAGGGGTGAGTTAATGAAATGTTTGACCAGATCTAGCAGGCTAAATTTTAAGCTGATAATTTTGTATGGCCTGCAAATGATGTTATAAATATCCAAATGGCCCTGGGCAGAAAAAAGGTTCCCACCCCTGTGAGTAAATATCCTTTTTATTCTATCCAGGCATGGCATATACAATTTAAATTTACATTTTAAAATATTGTGTAATTCCACAAGCCTGAACTCCAAATCACGGAAAATCTCTAAAAAGATTTATCATTATGTGTTTAAGATAAAATATATACTCATTATTCTACCATACATATATGGGGTAGGACAAGAACAGAAAAGGAAAACATTAATGAATTTGGTCTAAATTAACTCCATCATCACTAGCAGTTGAAATTATTTAATCCGATCATAGAATTGAACCCAATAAACAGAAGCTAATATAGAAATAAGACATTATGACAAAGGATCTTAAAGGTTTGTATACTGCCACAAAATTTTTGAGAAAGGAACATTCTTTTCAACTATTCAAAGATCAAATATTCTGGCTCTCTCTTTAAGAGCAGCTAAATTCTTTGCCTTAAAAAAAAAAAATTCTAATAAGTCCTTTCTAAACCAGCCTCTTATCCTAAAGCACCTTTGATCCAAATGGATCACAAACTTAAATAAAGTGACATCTGTCCCCAGGCTATTTCTAGATAAGGGAAAACACATCTGCTCTGAGAACCCTTAGCCAACAGTTTGAAACTATTCAGAAGAATTCCTTTAAAAAAAAGAAAAAAGGAAAAAAAATTGTGTACACAGTGTGCAGGGAAGATGCTTGAGGTTGGAAAAATAAATTAGGAAAGCGCTAGTCTTAAGAGGACAAAAAGATAAGCAAATTTAATTCCCATTAAATATTTAGCCTTTGTATGAAAGATTTGGTGATGAGGCTCCCACAGTGAAAACGTCTTTGTGGATGGATGTGAACACACCTGTTCAGGAAAAGTGAAACAAAACCTGAACTGACTTCCCGCCACACACAGGTCACCAAACATCTGTCATAAGTTATCAATTACTAGCCTCGCCTGGACTCCAGCCTGTGACCTGAGGTTGAAAAAGCCACATAGCTCATTCTCTCCTATGCAGCCTGTGGCTTTTCGCTGTACCACCATTAAAGCTTCTGTTTAAATCTCCAGGGGTCTGAAGATCAGATTGACCTCATGACATTAATAATGTATTTACGCCCGGGGTTGCTGTGAACATTACCCGGGGGCTGATCTTAGTACGGATTCTGTGACATGCAGTAATGTGGCTTGCTCCAAAAACATTTACCTGATAGTTAGCATAGTTCCTTAATTGCACGAGTTTCTTAATTGCAACCTAGAGACAATGTGTCTTTGTGTGTGTATTGGTGGGGGGTGGGGGGGAGGTGTTAAGATTTGGCTTTGATTAAATATCAATACATATAACACCTCTGCACACAAATAAACAACAAACAAACCAACCTAAAAACTGCTGAGGTGAGCTTCTTTCCTTGTAAATAATTAATTAGAGGTCCCACTGAGTAAAACTTTTGGTGACAGCATCAGCTGTCAACACCTTTGATCCTAGAGTGTCACATTCCTGAAATATCACCTCAGTTGGAGAACTAGCCACTGTCTGGCCATAGCACTCATCCATCGCCTGCACCAGGACACCAGTTCTGCCTGTCATTGAATGATTTGGAGCAATTCGCTTAACTGTCTGGGATCTCTGAAGCCTCATCTTTGAAGTCTAGGCTAAAGCACAACTTAGGTCCTTTCTAGCTCTAAAATTCTGTGAAAATAGAAAGCAGTGCGAGAGAGAGAGAGGAGTGCAAGTGGCCAGCGTGGCTCTGATGTGGGAAGTCCATGCTTGCCCTGGTTCAGGTTGCTGCTTACTCTGCTTTATTCTGACACCCCCCCCCCCCCACACACACACACACACACCACACACACACACACCTTCCCCCCAGTTCTGGTCCAGAAATCCAATCAGCATCTCCCAATGCAGAGCCCACCAGGTACCCCACCTCCCGGGCAAATAGGTGCACTGTCCATTCTGTATGGTCACCACTGCTCCAATTACACTTCTAAAAGCAGAGTCACTCAGCATAAGCAAGACTGCGGGCTTTCCGTTAACGGCAGGAGAATGTCTTTAATGTGCAGCGATTACAGGGTTGTAAGTTTTCAAACCAAGTTTGAAGGTGAAGATATACCACGACCTTGAAGTGGGCAGTGCTTGGCGCGCTGCGCCGCGGAGGAAGCCGGTGTGAAGCTGAGTGAGGGGAGAGGGAGGAGTGGTCGGAGGGGAGAGCACAGGGTGGAGCGCCGGCTTGCTGGTGGGTGCTGGTGGGTGCTGGTGGGTGCTGGTGGGTGCTGGTGGGTGCGGGGAGTGGGCGTCAGATAGTGGGGGTCTTTGGCTTTTCCTCTGAGTGAAATGAGGAATCATGGGCGGATTCTGAACAGAAGAGTGACATGATCTGACAAGCTTTGAAACAAGGGAATAGCAGCCGTGTTGAGAGTAGACGGGGAGGGGCCGGAGGAGGAGCACAGGGTGGGGAGAACACTGACTCCTGGCCCTAGTGCTGCCGGATGCGCTGTGCCCCTGGGCCAGCCGCTGCCCACCGGGCCTCAGTGCTTCATCGCCAAGTGAGAGGACTTATACTAGCTGCAGCTCCTTTCCATTCCAATGCTCGGTGGGTCAGGAATTGGAGGAATACTTAGAAACGGACCCTATTGAGTGTAAGCATTGTGTACACGTGGTGTTTACTGAATTTATACTTCTTTCCCATAGTTTTAAAACACAAATTTTGAAACAGTACATTAGCAACACGGGACATTTAATGGGTTCTGGTGGAAAGTTTTAAGTTACAGGGGAATAGCAACTGTGGTAATGTAAAGAAGAGGGCTCGCTCTGTGCCAGATGTAAATGATAATTCGTGAGGAGGGTTACCACAACTGAAGACAGTGTGTGCACTCACGTTCCTCCTTGGGGAACTGTGCATTTAAATAGCAAAAGGAGGTCAGATGTTTATTTTTAAGAGGATAATTATATTGGATTTGGCATATAAGAGGCCAAATCAGGTATCCTGAAGTCAGAGAGGACTAAAATTGACGATAGAAGACAAAACTAGGGGCCTCTGATAAGGAGGACAGGCAAATGCTGTAGGGAATCTCTAACTCTTTAAATTATAAAATAATGGCCTGCGTTATAAAGTTCCCATAATTCACTCTCAAGGGTAGAAATTCCCAGATATATATGCTCAGTGAGTTTCTTTCTCCTTTATTGTTGGCCATTGAACCTCATGTAGCTAGTCAGTCTTCCAGGCTGTAAATTAAGCTGGGGGGGGGGGGGGCGGGGGGGAAGGAGCTGTCTGCTTTTCTACCTGCATGTGAATCTACAAAAGCTGATTTGGTTGTGGACAGAGTAAACTAGACATGCACAACTGAAAAGGGAGGGAGGGGAAGGCCTGATCCTCTCACTTGCACATGTAAGGATTTCAGTGTTGTTTCCTAGGGAGAAATCTCGTGGTGCCAATTAACCTAACTTATTCCAAAACAATTCTCTGTTTGGAAAGAATAATTTTCATTGTGGGTGTTCCTGGAAATTGTATGCCTCCTTCCCTGTTATTACTGAGATGTGTGCTTTGCAATTGAACATCCCGGCTTCGATTCCACACGCTGCGTAGATTCAAGCTGTATCCCACACACAGTGGCAGGTAATCTATTTTAATTTTGTCCAGTGCACACATATTTTAACCTTTAGTAATTTTTTTAAAATGTGGAAAAACCATCTCTACCTAATATTAAAGCCAAATATTTCATGTCAAAATTATCAAAAACACGAAAAGCAGGAGATTTGTTTTAATCAGGAAATAGCTTTTCTTGCAAAATGTTTAAAGTACGTTAACTTTCTTGGCTTCAGTGGCATCTTCCTTTTTCTTTGAAATACCGTGAATGCATTTTCCCTCCAGTGTGAGAGCAAACTGGAATAGGAGAGATTGAAAAGGATTTAACTGACTTGGTAATAAATACATTCTCCATTTTATTAGGCTGTTGTGGCTATTTGGATTTCTGGAGTATTTAAAAAAACACACACAAAAAACAAATCAATTAACCAATGTTCATTTAAGATTTAATTTGGTGAATAGACTATATGTGCTTTTCATTGGGTCACGCATCTTTTTTTAAGTCTGAAACCACCACACACAAAAAATTTAATTCTGACAGACATTTGTTCTTGGCATAAATACTCTTAGGGCCAATAGTTGTCCCCACTTAATCATGCTTCTTAAAAGTGAATTCCAGAAGACTTGAGGCTCCAAATGACCCCTGATAAGGTGAGTTGTCAGTAAATTACTTTTATGATGTGCCCTAGGGAAGCAGGCCTGCTAGAAACTTGGTAGGAAGCTGGCCCCCTCTTGCCTGTAGGGGGTTGACCTTTGACTTTATCCAACCTTTGCACTTCTAATTCTACATTTCTGGGAGGCATTTAGTCACATGGTTGGATATCATATTAAAAGAGAGACCTCTCCTGTGCCCACAAGATAGTGTTAACCACACATTTGTTGTGAAAACCCCCAGATGAAGCATGCCAGTAAGCCTTTTATTTCCACCTTTTAATTTTAAATACCGAACAATTCATGAGTTGAAATAGAAGTGAGTTCAAAATGGTTTCATAGTCAAATCATGACTGTCTTGAGTGCCGTTGGGAAAGCAGAGTAGAAGACATAATCCCAGTAATTTTGCTAATTTGAATTCATTGTGGCACTTGAAAATATATAAGAGACATTAAAGATGAATAATGATATTGCATCAGAGGAAATTTTTTTCACAAAATATTTAATTATTGAAAAAAGGTTTTGTCTATTCTTATGTTGTGTCAGTATGAGCAAGGTTTTATTGTGCTATTTGGGGATAATAATGTACATCAAAATGATCAAACAGAGGAATTTTGATTAGTTTTGGGTGAAAAGATATACCTTTATTTGGCTATAGTAGACTGAAAACATTGGGAGGTAATGCTTTTTACAGGATATAAAATACAAAGTGATTGCCCTGGTTGGTGTGGCTCAGTTGGTTGGGTGTCCTCCCAGGAACCTAAAGGTTGCTGGAACCCAACCCAAAACCTGGTCGGGGCACATGCCCAGGTTTCTGGCTTGATCCCTGGTAGGGGGCATGCAGGAGGCAGCCGATCAATGTTATGCTCTCAGATCAATGTTTCTCTCTTCTCCTTTCCTCTCCCTCTAAAAATCAGTAAACTATTCTTTAAAAAAAAACAACAAAGTGATCATTAATTTTTCATTAATGGCCAGGGCCCAATTTAGATAGACTTAAATGTCTATGTTTTAGTTCCATGAATGTCTAATTTTTCTAATTTTCCCATTAGTTCTGAATAACATTTAATGAGCCAGTATTTTTAATTCTTCCCTAAAGAAAGGTATTTCATTGCTCAGTTTTATTGTCTATAAGTGGTATTATATGATTTTTCAATATGTATATACATATTTACATATTCACATATATATAATAGAACAGTGGGTGGTTGAATGAAATATTACTAAAGATAAACTTTTCAAAAAAAATTACACACCTAATTTTTAAGCAGACAATGTTTAGGTATATAAGTGCATAGACTAAATGTGGAATATTTCCATAATCTCTTTGATTTATATTTCATGTTGTAGCATAAGCAAAGTCAAGCAGCGAGAGCTTTGCATTTGATATCAACCCTTTGAGGAGATCAGCAATAAGCAGTCATAGACGCAATTAATGTTAACTTCAGTAATTTTTTAGGGGGGAAGGAAAGAGATCAGCACATTCTTTCCTGTAAACCAAAGGATCTGGCTCAAGAGTGTATATAAACAAGATGTAAGTTTTAAATATAGCTTAAATGCCACCCAGGAGTGAAACTCAATGGTAGAAGAGTTGTCAACAGACAGAGAACAGGTTTTTAATGATGGGGGAAATATTAAACTGATGACACTAATGTGAGGAGTACACAGGCATCAGCCCAGAATGTCCTCTTCCCCCGACCCCACCCCCAGTTGTTTATCTTTGGATCTGGAGGACGTCATAGTAAAACAGAATGTAGCCATAACTCATTGATAACCCTAGGAAGATTTTACTTGAAAAAGATGGCAGTCAAACTCACTATTTTGAAACACATTTGAAAACAATAGTTAGAATAAAATAGATGAGACATTAAGACACTAATATTCAAACTGTCCCATAGTGTTTGCTTATTTTAATCCTACCAAAAGCATTTCTTTGTCATCATGCCTGATACTGCTGAGATATGACTCTATGATTTTTGTTTGTGTGTTTGTTTTGTCAAAAATTCTGATGGTTTTAACTACTATAGCCTGTTCCATGGTATCATTGTTTAGAGACATGTTGTTCAGTTACCATTAAACAAGGACTAGGAGACACATTCATCATATGTGTTAGGTACTGAACAGGGCCCATCTCTGGAGCCATCTCTGGAATCCAACCCAAAACACAGGACCTGGACTGTGGAAGGTGGTTCCCCAGGAAGGCACGGTGGGCAGGATAAGCGACAGGGAGAGAAACCAGAATAAATTACCTGGTACATGCTATAATCAAAGCGAGGTATAAGCAAAGTCTGGGAGAGTCCAATGGGAAGAGCAGGTAACTCCCTCCCCCTGAGGATGGGGCACCTCACATAGGGAATGACTGCTAACGGGGATGGGCAGAAAAGAGGGAAAAACCTTTCTTGCAGGAAACATCTTGAAGGGAGTGAGATCAGGCTAGACATGTAACCTGAGTCAAGAGGCAGTACCCAGAAAGGGTCTTACACACTCAGCGAGGGATTCTGGGTCTCCATCTACAGGAGACAGCGAGGACCGTTATGGTCAGTGCCCTGCAGCGTGTTAGGCTCCTGGGGTAGCAGTGGTTTCTTTAGGCTATTGTGACTGTCCTACTTCCCCTGGGAGGGGTTTGGGGAGCTTCTGGTCTGGAGGGCAAGGCGGCTTAAGAACTGAATCTAGAAAGAATTGAAAAATGAATGCAAGGAGAGAAGATCCTCAGAAAAACAGAACTCAATTCAAATGGGCTTAATCAAAAGACAAAACAAAATAACTCTTGGCTTGGCTTCCCCTGCCCTGGCTTCACTTGCCCCTGGGTTGGCTTCATTCTTGGTCAGGCTTTCTTCCTGTGGCACAAACCGTAACAGCTCCAGCTCACATCCTACCAATTTAGCAAACCCAGAGGAGCAAGAGCTGTTTTTCCCTATGAGTCCCAACAGAAGTCGCAGAACCTATGCCACTCCTGGGTTTCAGAACATGTGCTACCATGATTAGCCTGGGTATGTGCCCTTCTTGGCAGCCATGGGCAGTGATCAGCATAGTCTAAAGCAGCAATTTTCAACTGGTGTGCCATACGAATTAAAAAAAAAAAATTGACAACAGCCAACACAATAATGTCCATCTGGTATGAATGAATCAAAATTATACTTTTTTTGGTCAGGTCGGCAAAAATTATGAAATATTTTTTGGTGTGCTGCAGAATTTTAGTCATTAGTTTATGTATACCATGAGAGAAAAAACGTTGAAAATCGCTGCTGTAAAGCACAGAAGTTTGAAAGGAAAATCAACATGCTATTACCAGTAGACTTTCCCTACTCCTTGGACAAATAAGATTCCTTTAAATTGGAGTCCAGGCTCTTACTACTCAAGCCTGCCTTCCTGCCTCCCCATGCTTCTTACTACTGGACTTTACTCTGTGGCACACTTTAGGGACATTCAGGGTCAAAAAGCAACCTAACTAAAGCTTTCTGCTGGTACAATATACCTGATTGGATGGTACTTTCTTAATGTCCACATAATCCTAGTTTCTTGCTTATGTCTACTTTCATTTTTAAGATTTGTAGACCAATATACCTAGATTTGATGTACCAATGAAATAGGCACCAGGAAGCATTGCTGAATCACCAGAAACAATGGGGTCAAAAAGACTGACTTAATAACTTCTAAGTTGCAGAAAATGACTCAACTCACCCCCCCCTCAAAAAAAAAATAGGTGAGGTCCTGAAAAAAAACCACATCTATATAACCCCAGTTCTCTCTTTACTTTGAAAGGCTTTTGTAAAGTTTCTATTTCAATCACATCCATTAATCATATTAATTAGTGAGTACTGTCAAGTTTGTATCCAAACCTATAAGAACATCGGAAGTATGTAGAGGTCTACCTGCAAATGCTTAAATAGAGAGTAGAAAGCATTTAATGATAAAGTTTTGTGTTTTTGAAACATATAATTCTGGAATATTTTACAACCTCTGTCTCTACAGTTCACAGCTTCTTTACAATGATGTTGAGCTCCATTATGTATAATTTAACTAACTTTGGTAAACAAGTATGATATGTTTTTAACTTGTCTTTAGTCATACTAGTGTGATTAATGTGCTGTAGACTAAAGAGTAATATTGTCACTTATTCACATAAGCCTTTTAGTATGCCATTGCTAAGTATTTAATATGCATATTAAAATCTGTTCTTATTTATTCCCTTAAGTAAAAGAAAAAATCTAAAAAGCACAAATTCTGACTCTATCCAAGAATGTGTGTATTTTTATCTCAGGAAAATCTTTAGTCAATTATTTTCTCATTAAAGCCTTTGTCACATTTAAAACATATTCTTTGAATTAATGCTAACTATATTCAATAAGCAGTCAAAAATAAAAAGTTAATTTCTTTTTAATAAAAAAAGCTAGCTTATGTCTTATGTCTGAGTTTTAAGTAGGAATGATGCTACCTATGTATATGACAAACTTTCCCGTTAGTCCTCTCTGCTTGAAAGTGTGCCTATGTACTCACGATCCCTCACTAAAGTCCTCGTTTTCCTTAGCATATATTACACCATTGCCTGTCACAGTCATTCCTTCTAAAAGCAATGCTCAATGTATTCGTGTAGAAAGTTGAAATGATTTGACCCTTCTGCTTTTTAACACCATACTGGCCCCTTGTCAGAGTATTCTCTCTGCCACCTGATTATGTCCATTGATGGGAAGCATTTTCCTTTGAAACCGGCTTTTCATTCACAGAAGATCCAGGTAGGATCCAGCCAGAGGATTGTAAACCAGAAGACAGTAATAAAGCTTCGTACTGTTTGATCAGAAAGCTGACAGAGCTGTGGAATCCAGTTCAGAAACCATCTGTTTTCCGAAGGTGTCTGTGTAGTAGTGCACTGACTGTTTGCCTTGTGCTTTGTGGATCTGCAAGAATAATATGGCTCAGCCCCATATGAGGGAGATACTGTAGGTGTGTCATTCATTCATTGGTGGATTTGTTCATCCAGCTAATGTTTATAGGACTTCTAACTGAGCCAGAGGAACTGGGGAAAGTCCAGAAATTCTGTCTCTATAGTGTTGATGGATTACAGTGAATTAAACTGTAAACAGATAGAGATTAGAAAGATGGAGGGAATTAGGGCTTTTGGGTTAGTGTCTCAGGGTTACTTTCTAGGCAGGTTCAAATACTTCCGCATTTACTTGTTCCCTTATTTGGCATGAGGCCATCTCATTGTTCCCAGTGTTGACCTACAAAATACTAAAGTTAATAAACTTACCATTTATCCATACAGGGAATGGGGACCTTTTATTAACTGAATATTTTTATTAACTAATAATTGAAAAGATACATGGTGAAAAATACCAGTTTTCAAAGAACGTACTTGAAATTTTCATGAAAACAGTACCAAACACTGTTTATCCTTAGCTGCAAATGTTTGAGATATTGTGGTATTCAGGTCATCATTAGGAATATATACTGAGCTTGCCATTCCTCACCATCCTGTACATGAAACCCTTAAGACTAGGTAAGTTTCAGAATTTGGGGATTTTCAGGTTTATACTAAGTCAATCTGGTTCACATACGATGCATTACCTGACAACCCTGGTGGGGTCTGGGATAGGACCTCATAATATTATTATTAATATTAATATATCTGCAGAAAAACATCTGAATAGTCCAACTGAGTAGGATAAATAAAGACCTTAAACTGCTTCACCACAATTCAGGTCTAGTTTTTCTGGCAAATGAATTTGCACTAAACATGTTTTTAAACAGCCTTTCAAAGCTTTTGGGGCTCAGAATTGCGTAGGAGAGATTGTGGACTGCTTAGATCCCAGCGCTGTGCTTCAGCAACTCACTTGTCTGGCCATCAGTTCAATATCAACTTTTAGGGACAGAGCTGGGAAAGCAAAATTAAGCAAAAACAGCTCCTGAGCTTCAAAGAAAATAGCTGTCACTAAGTGCTTTAGTCACAAAATCATACAACTTTTAGAAGTCAAAGGGACCTCTGGAGTCATTCTACAGTCAAGGAAACTAAAGCCGGCAGAGGTGAGGTCATTTGAGGTGGGTCAGCCACACAGAGAGAGCCATGCTGACATGGAATGCTATGTAAAATTCATCTTCCTTATTTAACACGCCTGATGTTTTGCTATAGGTTTTCCCAGCATGTTCATGTTTCTGAGCGGCAGGGAACAGTGGCTTAGAAACATGGGAGGAGATAGAGGGGACTCTCAAGGCTGCTTTTCTGAGAAGTAGAAACTGATAGCAGGGTGAGCAGCAGCAGATTTGCATGGAGAAAAAACTTCATGCTATAACCTACCCGAGGGCTAGACAGCGCGACTAATGGATTCGCGGCAGGGGGACTGTACCTGTCGGTTGTTCAGATGCTCTTAATCAAAGGAGACCAGTGTTTTTCCATGAACATAAAGGGAAGGTCTACGTGGCACTGCTTGTTGCCAAGCTATTCACCCCGGGTGAAACTTATTTCTTTCAAGATGCCCCCAAGTATCAAAAAGAAGAGAGTTGTCTCCACTGCTCAATGATATTTCAATTAGATGAGATTTCTTAAGGGAGAGCGATATGAAATAGAAACTACTGTTGTTTGCAAGATAAAATATGTGCAAAGCAAAATACAGACAAGATCGCTTTTTTAAAGGAGGATACTTAGACATAAAGAAAAAGTTAAAATTGTTATTTACAAAAATAAAGAGGTATGAAATATTCTTTTTATTAAAGATCATCGGTCTGATTTTTATAGCTTAGTCTGTGTTAAAATGCAAATGTCTCTGAGAAAGCAGACCATATCTTTATCGGACTTTTTAGTGTAGTGAGAACAAATTTCAGCTCTTTTCTCTAGTGCGGATTTTGATGGGGAGAAAGCTGGAGGATGTTTGGGTTTAGAAAAGTAAAAATAGCTTTCAGCAGAGAAAGAAAGGCAAAACCTGAGAGTGTTTGGGCACTGAAAACAAATCTCTGGTTTTGTAATCTGGCCCACATGAAAATAGTAACTTCCAGAATCAAGCTTCATTGAGGGATCATGGGATTTTATGTTTTTGGTTAAGAATTCTTAAACTTCATTAATTTGCTTAGACTGTTAATATGCAATCTGATGGATGTTTCTCATTCTCTTTTTAAGATAAGGACTCTTCAATCAGATTGAACAGAGATAAAATATTTTCTCAGTCTTGATCCTCATTTGGGATAAATGATCAGAGCCAATGCTATTTACTTTAGTCTTCATTTCTATAGAAGAAATAAAGAATAAATGCAATATATTTATGAAGATTTTCTGAATATAAAAGTTGACCCATGGTTAAAAAAAAACGGAGCTAATAATTTTCTTTTTGTTCTAGTAATGTTAAAGAATTAACAAAAGATCATTGTGGTTACAATGGTGGATTTGGGGAAATTAAATTTAAGATTATAGTGAAATAATTTAAACCTTGCAATAAATTATACCACATATATGGATATTATATAGCTTGTCGGCCGGAGTAAAGTATACTTAAGACATACTATGTAGTAATGACTTAGATTAAGGATTGGCAAACTACAGACAGAATCTGGCCTGTTGCCTATTTTTATAAATAAAGTTTTATTGGAATACAGCCATGCCATTTGTTTACATATTATCTATGGCTATTTTTGAGCTACAACAGTGGAGTTGAGGAGTTGCCATTCAGAGACTATATGGCCTGCAAAGCCTTAAATATTCACAACCTTAAGACAAAGTTGTCTGACCTCAGATTTATATGGCCAATCAGTTACTCCCAATATACTCCTCTCTAAGAAGTTATGTTGCTTTAAGTCTTTGAAGACACTAGACTATTATTTATACAGCAATATTTGAACACATTAGGGATATCTTGAAAAGTTAACATAGTTCTCTAAATGAACATTTTAGTTCTATCAAAAAAATCCTAATATTTTTATGGTTTATATTTCCTAGGGCTTCAAATTTTTTAGAACATCATTACAAAGAATGATTTTTGTTGTTGTTGTTACTCCTCACCCAAGGATATTTTTCCCATTGATTTTTAGAGATAGTGGAAGGGAGGGAGAGAGAGAGAGAGAGAGAGAGAGAGAGAGAGAGAGAGAGAGAGAGATTGGTTGCCTCCCACATGCATCCAGACCAGGGCCAATGATTGAATCTGCAACCCAGCTACATGCCTTTGACTGGGAATCGAACCTGAGACCCTTCAGTAAGTAGGCTGATGCTTTAACCACTGATCATACCAGCCAGGGCACAAAGAACTACTTTTGAGCATCCCATTTATGAGGGTAGTTAATAAAAGAAAGTGGTATAGGTGCTTTTGATAGCATTCTGCAACTTTCTCCTGTAAATTACTTGTGTGAGATTTCCATCAGTCATTGGCATGCCTGGGCTTTTGATGCATACGTATCTCACATCTCAATCCTGTTGTCTTGACCCCCTGAATACACTGCTGATCTCTACCACTAAGTGCACCACTGACTGTGTAACTGCATCCTTCTGCAATATATGCAATAGCTCAAGGATGCTCTTTATGAGTTAGAGCCTTTACTGTGGCACTAACCTTAACTGCCATCATCTGCCATACGTCCTCCCTTGAGGACAGGGACCATACTAATGTCATTAACACACATGCCGGCCTTTGGCACCATTACTATACAAAGCTGTTATTTTCACCTAAAAGTGTACATTTAGAATTTTCCTTCTTTGCCCCTCAGTAGTTGAAACATGCATTAAAGTAAGGGTGACCATTGAATTTACCACCCAAACTGGGATACTTGTGAGAGTAAAGAGTCTCTTAACCATCTTACTAGAATGTAGAGCAGAACTGTGTCCAGGCAAACTGGGATATGTGGTCAGCCTATGTTTCATAAATTTTGAAATTATAAAATATCCTTAACTATACCACATCTGATCATTAACTATTTATCATAAAATAGACACAAAAATGACCTTGATGATGGCAACCAAATGACTAAAAGCAAAACTATGTTAAAAATTGAGGGGATGTCAGTTAACTTGCACTTAGCACTTTGTGTCTGCTGTGAGCATCGTGATGACCAAGCCTCCTCCTTTTGCTTCCTACTTCCATACCTTCTCCATGCCTTCTCCTCCTTTCAATCATCAGGAAAAGCAGGTGGCTGTATGACAGGCAAGTGCCATGAAAAGCAGAGGGGAGGGGGGGCAGGAGTAAGAAGAGGGCTGATGTAGGGTTGTGTCGGGATTAGGAAGCAATATCTTGTACAAGCCATCCTGTTTCATTTTTCTTCCTTTTAACCACTGCTTTTTAAATAAAAAAAAAAGCATAATTGAGCATACATTGATCTTTCAATAAGCTTTACTTATACAGTCAAACTTGAACACATGTTAAATTATGCAGTTCACTATATTAAGCCAGGACTTTCCAGTCCACCCAAAGTTTCCAGTAAAGTTCTGTTTGACCTTTGTATAAAAGACCACCTTTACTAGGTGACTTATTTTTGCTGCCCTCTTGGGTGGTCGAATGAGACAGATTTCCCTGTTGAACAACATACAACCTTCTTTTTGCCAACTGCACATTACACTGGGATGTGGCTTGGAGGAACAGTTTCTCAATACTATAAACAACGGCTTTCTTGGAACAGCTTGTTGCTTAAGCATAAAGAGAGGTTACTCTTGGTTTCGCCTTGAGTAGCATATAAATTGGTTGAGGAAGTAAGTGTGGCTGACCCACCAAATTACAGTGGCCATAATATAATTAAGTTCAGCATCCTCCCTCGAGGCCCTAAGAAGTATTATTATGACACCAAACTTAAGGAAAAGGAATTTTTTAAGAGCCAGGAAATTAGTGAGAAGCAGTCTTTGGGGAAATGTTGCAAAGTTAGAAAAAAAATCAGTCAAAGTTGCTCAAGAAAAAAGGCTGTTTAAAATACAATATTTTGTTTTCTGTGATCCTGAGTATGTTAAGTCAATATCTTTCAAAAGAGTAGATTGTCTAGGGATTAAAGATTTAGGATGGGGAATAAATGGGGGTTCAAGATGCACTTGAAATACTGAAAACAAAGGAAAGATAGGAAATGTTCCTAAAAGGAATTATTGGAAAGAAATTATCTCTCAGCTTATCCAAGTTAAATTGTACTTAAAAGTAAAGTTCCTAATAACAACTTGGACTATTAAATTATAGACTTGTTATAAACTATTAAAAAGTTATTAAAGGCATAAATGACTAAGTGGAAAGAAGGGGACAAAGGAATGAAATTGTAGAGAGAACTCTGGCTCACCATAAGGCTACAGCGTTCTCAGCAAAGCCACCTGTGCAGCTCAGCTGTCAGAGCCCTTTACCCCTCTCCCCCACCCCCTACCGCACCCCCGTAAGTCTTTAGACTGGCCTCAACAGTCACAGGGGCAGAGTTTCTCATAATACATATGAAAACATAAACACCAAAAAGAAAGATACTTCGACTAGGTTTCCTTCCATTGCTGTTCAAGGCATTGCTCTTATCTCTTAGGCTCCCTGACAGTTTGGCTTAAAATGAACGATCAAAGTTTATTTTATAATCAAGGACAAGGGTGATTTATTCTTTGGTAATATACCCAGCTTTGTCACTTTACCTAAGGGTCCTATTCAGCTAGTCCTCATACCATTCATTGATTATTGCTGACTAACCAGGTAATCCTACTTATGTGTGTTTGTCTAGGCATCAGCCATCCATGCAGTAACTCATTCGGTATCCTAGTAATATTCTCTTCACGTATCAGGAAGGCTACAGTGCCATAAACATTGCTTTCATATAAGTAGAGTGCTTTGAGGTAGGGGAGAAGGATTGTCTCTCTGTATGAAGTATGACCCCACAATAGTGCTGGTCAAACAGATCAAGGGACTAAATGTAGTAGCTGGCAGATCCAAATCTCACACAGCCAGTCTTCTATATACCTTCAGATTAGACGATGCATTCATTGTATACTAGTATAAGACTTAATGCTGCGGTCCTGCTTGATTTCTCCCAACTCCATGGAGGATATTTCAGCCTCCTACAAGTAAGAACTACAAGTTTATTAGATAAGCTCAAAAATCACTGAGCTTTACACAAGAAAGGAGAATTCAGCCCCTTCCAGTTCTTTGGTTCTATGTGGAGCTGCCCTAGATTATAGTAAACTGGTGCTTCAGTATCTTCCTTCCTCCCACCATCAATCCTGTCATCCTCCCCCTACAAAGCCATACAAGTTACTGGGTCTAGTGCTTGCTTTAGGTGTTCCAGGTGCCTGATAACTTATGGAATGTTTTTGCTGTTGGCCCATAGGCCACTTTAGCATTATCAAAGCTAAAGCTAAATCTTATACTCTATTTGCATACATATTTTCCTTGATAAGGAAGGCCATATACCTTTTAGAAGTTCTACCAGTTTCAGGGACTTCACAAGACACTCCCTATTTAATCCTTGCAATAGTCCTATAATCTGGGTATTATTATTCTTATTTTATAGATGAGAATATTTAAGTACTTGCCCTAATAATCTACATCTAGAAATTAGGATTCAACCTTATGTCTGTCTGACTCTGGTAATGCAAATCCATCCAACAACCATCCAAAATCCAACCTGTGAACATTTGAAGACAGTTTGTTCCAGAATCAGCACTGATTCCCACTTCTGCTGTCTTCTACCAGCATTGCCCAGTAAAGCCACACAAAGTTAGACTGGGATCCTGTTCCTGCTCCTGTCAGCCTCTGTTCCCAAGTGTGGGTCAACCTTGGCACAGCTTGTTGAAGCAGAAAAGAAGCTACAGCTTGATTTAGCCTCGAGCACTATGAATTGTAAAGGAAGTTAAGTGTGGCTTGCTAGGAGCCCCAGTTTGATGCTGGTTGATGGAGTGTCCTGCTATAGAATTAATTGGAGATTTCTTTTTTTAAGTCTTAGACAGTCAACAGGTGAAAATACATTATTCATAAAAGTTTTGGTAGAAAGACTCACCTGTGATGAGATAATCCCTTGGATGGGTGGGAAGTTGAATTTTTCTACCAAAATAAATTGGGAGCCTAAATATTAGAACTTATGGAGAAGGATTACACTCTTCTAATGTATGTGAAGAAACTTCGTTCTTTTGTTTGACAAGTCCATGTCATACTCCAAAAAACACATGCCACGGGGAGCATGTAAAATGTCGGAGAAACTGTAAACTGGTAGCCGTTCACTAACTCTGCCAGATGAAACAGTTGCAGAACGGGATAAATGAGGAAGTGCATCATCTAAGAGGCTATATGCAAGAATGGAAGGGTTGAGAATGCAGTCTCATTACACAAAACTTAATTCTCCTGTCTCCTATTCTGTGTAAGTTGTAATTACTTATAAATTGAATGTGGATAATTGCCATGAATGTTTTATAGATTTAAAGCAGGAGCACCAACAACTATAACTATAAATGTCATCGGAGCACTAATTTCTCCAACAAGTTTGGTGTGTTGCAAGTGTCATTCAGGGCCCGTGCCATACCGGTAGGCAAATATCATTTGGATGCTGAGACCATTTCAGTAACAGATAAATACCTTCCAAAGAATTTAGGTTATAAAAATGAAACCAGCTTTTCATAGGTTTCTGGATTAGGTCACACAGTTGTCTCAGTCCATAGTGTTTAAGCTACATCAGTACACTTGTGATTTACAAAGATAATTTTACTTCAGAGGGCTTTTATGAATGTATTTTACTTTACCCAGAAAGTGTTCCTTATAATAAACAGGAAGCCTCACTAAATATAACCCAAAGGTTAAGCAATGGAAAGGCACATTGATGATGTCATACATTATAAATATTTTTTGTACTTGCTAGTTTATTTCTAAGGAAATTATGAGAATGACATCATAATGATGACTGGCTTTTATTAGTGTTTTTGCTCTGAAGCTCTAGACAAATAGTTATGAAGAAAAAAAATTGTCTAGCTATCCCTTAATACCTTACCTGATGTTTTCTAGTGACACTGATCCTAGGAAGTAATTCTAAGATTACTATATTACCTTTAGTTTTCTTTTACACCTCTGTCATGAAAAACAGCATGGTAGGTAAGCATGAATTTTCTTAAAACTCGTAATAGGAAATAATTACCTTTTTTTCTGAACTACTGCTTGAATTAGTCTATAATTCAAAAAATAATTTTAGATTATCATTTTATAGACCATTACTTGTTGCTATCAGAGGAAGGCCTTTTTTAAATTGTGTATTTTAGCAATATACTTCTTCGTTCTACTAATACCAAATGAAAGTCATTAACATCCTATTACTTCTGAAGCTTTATGCTGGCACCTTTTCTAAATTAACTCTTTCAAATGCCTTCATTGATAAAATTGAGCCTTAGAAGACTGTGGAATAAAGATATATATCACATGAGATGGAGCTATAAGTCTTATAGTCTTTTATTCATACACTCAATAAATATTTGCCTAGGTGCAGCCATTGTGGTAAGTGCTGGGATATAATCAAAGACTAATAAGACATGACTTCCGTTCAAGATTTCTTCTTTATGGGGCAGGAAGACTAGTCTGGTGTCCTGGCCGAAGGTGTTAGGAAGAAAAGAGAGGGACGTGCTGAACTCGGGTCAGAGAAGGCTGCAGAAGAGTTCTTGCAGAGCAGCCAGGTGGGGATCCAAACAGGGAATAACCGCATGTAAAGGCATCAGGATGTGAAAGCCCAGGGAGTAAGCTGACTGGCGGGAACAAGAACACGAGCTGGAATGGCAGCATTGAGGTTGGAAAGAGAGGCTGGGGCCATCTTGTGAAAGGGTTTCGTGTTCCCTGTTAATCACTTGGTCGTATGTTTTAGGTAATGAGAGTCAGAAAGTTTTCTCTTGTTATTGCTTTCAGGAGGCAAGGTACAACAATGGGGTTTGTCTTTTACAAACCTGTGTGAAGGTAGTGGGGTAAGGCTCTTATCATTGGACGCAGCCAGTAGAAACTAAAGACTTGCAGCCAAAGAAGAAAAACGAGCTGTCCTTTATCTTGTCCATTTAGATTTATATCCGGAAATTCATTGAGTCAAAGAAAACTTAGCAGAATTTGTGCTGTAACCAGCTCAACAGCCACAGATGCCGAAGTCACCCGGCAGCAATCAGGGCTGTCATATCTCAGGCCCTTTCCTGCTCTAGATTGTTCTGGAATGATGTATGGTAGTATGCAAAATAATATCTCTGTATCCGTGATGGTCTACTGTTTATCACGTGATAGAAAGATTGCCAATTTTCCAATTTAAAAAGATAACTTGTAAAATCATTTTTACAACAGTAAAATATGGGTTCCCAGAAACCTGGGTTTTTAAACAGTCACATCAATATCACCTTACATTTTGGTTATAAGTGTAAGAAAAAAATACTTTAAAAGTTTTATATCATGCATATTAATATTGATGGGTAATTTTACATTTCCTGATTCCCGCTAACCAGGCATAGTAGTATAGGTGTAACATAAAAGATAATATATTTTTGCATCTAAAAATATTTAAGAAAGAGTAGAATGAGGCAGTATTTTTTATACTGCTGATAAATTTGTGTCCATAATTGAGCTGATGAATTACTACTTCTAGAAATTTACTTTGTTGACTATATGATGATTCTTGAAATATTTATGTAGCTTCTGCTAATGTATTTGTGTTTAAATTTCTTATATTCATAAATACAAGTATCTTTGTTTATTTACACAATTAAATAAGTCTGTGAATTTAGATTTTATATATAAAAAGGCCTTTTTAAATTGTTTTTTATTTCAAATATTAAAAATGTACAGTAAAACAAGCAGCTTTACTACAAATGTCACACCCAAGGAGACTAAGTGTCATCATCAATGGCCCCACAGAGAGTGTCACTCCTAAAGTCACTTTGCCACATGTGCCATCAGATGAGGAAAAAAAATCAAACACTGTATCCAGCTATGGAGTTCCACTTGATGCCATCAAAATGCAAAAAACACACACAGTTTTTCCTATCACAATGAAAAAACTGTAAATGCTTAGGAGGAAAAATTGAATTATCATTTCTTTTAGAGCCGACTTTATACATTTCAAGGGTGGCATTTTGGTTTGGGGTTATAGACAGAAAAATAAATGAAAAAATGATTATGACATTTAAGGATAGCACTCCTGTCCACTGTCATGTCCATGAACTACATGCCCATCCCCCGCCCTCCACCATGAGGAATAAAAGGGCTGAGAAGTAAACAACTAATACTGCCAGCTGAGTGCTAGTGATTTAAAATTTTCAATTTGTGTATTTTTCATATAAAAAGAAACTTTATGATGTAGAAGTTCTAATTCATTTACAATAGAAAAAGTCAGGGGAGTGGAACCTTTCTCACCACTTCATTTGCCCTGAAGCTCAAAGGTGCTAAATTACTTCTGTAAAGTCAAAGACTGTAAGTCAAAAAGCAAGGGCGCAAACCCAGCTCTGCTATCACAGAGCCCACATTTGTTCCACTCTGTTGACATGTGCCCTCAGATAGAACTCTTCAGAGTCAGAGAGCAAGAATGGGAGCGTGTATGGACTTTTGTACTCTTTCTCCACCTAGAATACAATAGCCCAGCCATGGCATACAGTAATACTGGAACGGTTAACTTCTATTGAGCACCAACAGTGTGTTTGGCCCATTAATCTATGAGATAAGAAATGTCCCCCATTTTAAAGAAGATAAAACTGAGACGCTGAGAGCTAACAAGTAGAGGAGCTAAGTTGCAATCCCAGGCAATCTAAGTCTCCGAGTCCATACTGTAAACACTAATGAATAGAAATTTGATGCACAATGTCACGAAAGCAATTGGCTTACCGTATTTGCCCCTGATGACTGAGTGGAGAGCTGGGATCTGAGAGCAGGAGCTGTGCAGCAAGTGAGGACAAATGGTCATGACACTGTAGATGCCGAAGAGTGTGGGTGCCGGCAGTCAGAAGAGTGCAACACTTCAATTGCCCTGGGATTTAGAACCAGGAACTTGTCTCTGCATGGCGATCCTGTGAATTAAGATGGAAAGCATGCATGTGCCATCAGTTTTGTCCAAATTGCTATATATGTTCAATTATGAGTATATTAGAAAACTGATCTGTCACTGTTTGGCTCTTCCCTCAGTTAACTAAGAACACAATCTCATGCAATTTGAATATCAGAAATTCCCTCAAATTCTTCCTTTTGGTCCAAAATTATATTATGTCTAGCTACTTACTGTGTATTTTCCATTATGGTCACAAGTATAAGGAACATACTTCCTTTGTTTTGAAAATACCTACTGGTGAAACTTCCATGGAAAGGGTGAACAGCCAGACACTGTCCTCCTTAAAATAAATCTTCAAGAGGTTAAGGCAGTTAAAGGTACTCAGATTTGTTTTTTAAACATAAAAAATCCAAGTGCCCCCCCCCCCTTTAAACTTTCTCCATAAATCCTTCTCTGACTTTATAATTACTTTCCTATCTTTAATATGGGCTCCAGATTTTTCAGGTACCTGTACTATGCAATTTCCACACTTAGTTCATCTTAGCAGAATAATATCATACTTTCCTGATTACAGAAAACATGGAACCACAGCACTTTCTATTTTAAATTTTACATAATTTAATGTAAAGATGCATTTTCAGAAGTATATGTTAATTTATTTCATTCAGAATTAGCATAAATATGTAATATATCAAACATTAAAAAGAGTTGCTTAACTGGATATCTGTGGCATAGCAAATGTTTAATTTCTAAGTGTTGACTTGTAACTAATGATATTTTGGTATTTAATGTAAGATAATTTTAATATAAAAATGGATATTTAAGTTAATCATTATGTTAGTCCTTTCATGTTGCTAGAACTCTGCATTTGATCATTTTGTAAAATTGTGACTAATGAAAATACCAGAGAGTCAAAGAACTTGATTTTGCTATTTTGGTAAATTACAAGTTTAATTGACATATAAATCACATAAATACAAACTCTACTCAGAAAATAATTTTAAAAGTACCATAATTTTTATTTGACCTTGAAGTTCCAGCAATCTATTGCATAACTTCTCAAGAGAAGTCACATAGAGGAAACCTCATATTTTCTTAAATTTATTAGTGCTTCTTGGTGGTCTAAACTGTTGGAGTTTTTTTTCTTTTCTTCAAGGTTTCTTTTTCAAAGCAATAATCTTACTTAATTGATTAATGTTTGTTCTCATATAAGTCAATTTGAGTTCTTCTTTAGAGTAACAATAGGAAATATGCAATAACAAAGAGCAGTGAAACACAACTAGGAAACTCAAGTCTACCAGTGTTGTATTTCTGTATAATGATGTGAAGATAATGCTTTTAGCTGCATGACCACCATATTAGCCACACATCATAAAAAACAAACTTTATAAAATCAAGAGGTCAAATTCATTAAAAACAATTTTGTTCCCTTTGCTATAGTTAAGCGTTTATCTTTAATATTGTAATCTTTCTTTCATAGAAAGGACCCTGAGTATCCCATTTTCTGATAGGAGAAAAAAATGTTTTTCAAACTACAAAGGTATAAGTCAGGTGAAACTATCAAGGAAATGCTTTATGTTTAGGGGTTTAAGATTTAAAACAAAATTGTCAGACTTTGTGCTGCAGAGATTTTAGCTATCAAGATGGTAAATGAAATCATATGAGTTCATTTTATTTTATTAATTTTAATATAAAAATTAAATATTACAAATAATTACATTAGAAATTTGCTTTTATTCTTATACAAGTTAATAGTCCTTGGGTTCAAAAGACTTTTATTCATAAATTGGGACAATTATTTTTCTTTATTATAGACTCAACCATCCTAAGAAAGGTATTTCCAAGCTGTAAGACAATCAAAGGACACCTTCTTCTTACCCATCAAGTAAAATAAATTTGGGGGTTTGAAGAATTTAATTTAATGCATTTTCTAAATTGTCTCCCTTGTTCCAAAGGAATTATTTGCTTTTCAAAAAGATATGCCCCATATTTGTCAATATAGTAATTTTTAGAAATAGTCATACTTTAAGAATGATCCTAAGAAGGAAATCCTTAAGAGAGTGAGAAAAAGAAAAATTGAAATTCCCCAAACATAAGCAAATATTTTCTTTATTCTGTGGCATTATCTAACTTGGGGGATATGTTTATTTTTTAATGGATGTACATATTTTAACATACTCTTTGAGCAATCTCTTATTCTTTATTAGTTTTTAATTGGATATCCAAAACTGAATCCGGATTCACTATCTTATATAAATATGTGAAAATATTTCTCTGAGATAATTTTCACAACTTTGCCAATATTAAGAATGCATATATAAATCTTGGAAGTGCATTTTTGTATAGAGTTTGTTTTTGGTGGGCAGAAAATATATTGCGATTTGCCATCAGTATTATTAGAGAACACACAAATGTTGGGGTTGATTTTGTTTCCATTACCCCCTTTCTTTGTTTATAAAGACATTATTATGTTTAACTTTACAGTATATAATCTCCATATTTTTTTAACTGAAAAAAAAGTAATATTCCTTCAATGGCCAGGTATGTATGTTTCAACTCTGAAATAAAAATTCAGATTACCCTCAAGTCTTGCAAATCATTCATTAATAAGCCACTGGTAACATATACCCTCTAAATTTCCCAAAGAGATAGGGGCAGATCTTTATCAAAACTATGTGGTGAGGCTGATGCTAAAAATAAGTATAAGTGTGCTTTTCCATGCCTGCAATTTTCTGAAGTCCAAAAGTTCTTTGGGTGGTGGGCAGCAAGATAATAATACTTCTACATAATTTAAATGCATTCCTCTTTGGATTAAAATGTAGGGCTACATGTTGTCTCCCTCCAAATCACATTTCCATCCAAAATCTTATTAGATGGATCAATTGAATTTAAGGATGGCTCTTACCTCTCTGTTGTAATAACTGTATCTTCAATTCAAATGCCACATTGGAATTTACACAGTGACTTTGATTTCATTGCCTCCTGTAATTCTCTGTGTGAACTTCTGGGAGGGAAGGAAGATTCTTACTGAGGACTTTTCACTTGCCTCTCTCCCCCATCAAACAACCAGGTGAACTCCTTGTCAGGGCTGCTGAGTGTCTGCTTTATTTTTTGGTGATATGCTAGTTTTTATGTATGTTTCATCTAAAAATCCAGTAAGAGATACCTTTTTCTTCCTGTTTAATTAATGATCTATTTAATTCTTTAAACCCTGGGTTAATATACAATAAGATTTGGGTGCCTCACATTAAAAGCAACAGGTGTGACAAACATGTTAAAAGAAAAGAGCAGAATAATCACGGAGGGAAAGAATCAAAGAGGTTTGAAGGAGAATAGAAATTCTACACTGGTGGTCACAGGCTTGCGAGAGCTAACTGTGCCTGGCTCTGCACACGCCAGTCAGTGACATCAAGTCGTCCATCTGAGATCGGCCGTGGGGACAGTATTTACGTCATGGAAGAGCACACAAGTCAATTCTTTTCCAGATTGTCGGTTTATCAGCACATCGCCCCAAACCCTAAATTAACCTTTGTGTTAAAATAACAGATATAAGCTCCATGATATTGCACACAAGTTAAAATAACTGAGGTGTAAGCTTCACTGTGTTCCCCTGTGGCGTTTGGAAACCCAAATGAGGCTATGTCAGTCCTGCCCCAGTCCGTGAACAATGGGCACTGATGGGGGAATACAGTCCATTCTTTGTTAGCTCGTTTCTTCATTTAGAATACACTTGGTGGGGTGATGTAACAATGATTTATAGTATTTGTTCTCCAATCACAATCTCTGGCACTTCTGATTGTGCATTTTGAGAAAGTTACTCAAATACTTTACCCCCAAAATAAGGATAATATAAAATAGCATTAAACTCTAGAGTTGTTACAAAGTTTAAGAAGATAATGCTTGCCAATTACTTATTATCCTCTCTGGCACATAGTAAGTGCTCAATACATGTTACCTTTTATGATATGGCTTCTACTATTGATGAGATCCTTTGTAAGGCA
Source organism: Myotis nattereri (assembly GCF_964212035.1). Lineage (NCBI taxonomy): Eukaryota > Metazoa > Chordata > Mammalia > Chiroptera > Vespertilionidae > Myotis > Myotis nattereri. The sequence continues at coordinate 59,010,629 of NC_138080.1, read as the reverse complement.
CCAGGAATACCAACATGAAGTCCCTGACTTCGGGAAGCTTACAGTCTAGAGGAGAATTGATCTAGTTGTTAATTTACACACCTGAAATTTTGCCATGTCTAACAGTATAACTGCCCAATATTTTACCCTTTTACAAGTCAGTCTAGAAATGTACACTTTTAAAAATCTGAGGTCTAAGAAGTATTCAACCTGTAGGTTGTAATAGATGAGGTTAGTGTAGTTACAGAGCTTTTCAAATTGTCATTTGTATTCATTTTTAATTCCCATAAATATTCTTGTAGTTTTTGCTAAACCTTTTCTTTATTTTCATGTTACCTAAACAGACACACAAGCATAAGAGCTTTGCTTTCTCTGTGTGTTGCCAATTTTTCTATAATTTTTCCTTCTTCAAAAAAGTGTTTAGTGCTAGGATTTTGTTTCTGAGAAAAGTTTAGACGTTTTGTCATTTTATTATTTTGTTACGTTATTATTGCAAATAGATGTTTCACAGTTTAACTTTATTGAAGCATTTTATCTTTTGGAAAAGATGTTTTGGAGAACTGAATTTTGGAAAACCACTGATATTATTAATATTTCACACATATTGAGACAATAGTCCCTAGTGTTCACGCCATTCCCTGATATATTGGATTCCTTGGGCAGCAGATAGTAAAGGCTCTAACACAGCTAACCACCACCTAGACAAGGTGAAAGATACATGGCAATCCATTAAGCAATATACCATACTGTATCAAATATCATAGTTCAAACAGGTAAAGAGCCTAGGGAAAAATACAGTTATGAAATTCAATTCCATTTGACAAAGATAAAGCTTATGTAAAATAAATCATGTACATACATACATCAACTATTGTGACCATAATCACTTTAAAGTATATAACTGAGTGTGCATATATATCTTCCCCCATAGGCTTGAGATGTCAAAAGAGCATTAGTGTAGGGGATAAGCAACAGCTGGGAAGTTGGACATTCTAGGAAATAACCACTTCTCGAGTCTTCCCTCTGTGTAGGTTGTAACTTAAACCCAGGGTGACAGATTTATTTTGTTCATGTTTGAGAAGAGTGGGCAGGAGTCAGTGAAGAAAGCTAGTGTGGCTTTCAGGTAGTTGGTCTCCATCTAGAATATATTTCATTCTCCCACTTGCACTTTGCTAATCTGTGTTTGCATTTGCTACCTGTGGAAGATAAAATGTGGGATCCTAAACACACGTGACATGGACCGATTGCTACCTACCAGAAATTAATACCCTGTGAGATGCTTCCTAAAAACACTGACTTGCTGGGTATCTTCTAGCAGCTCTCCTCTTGAAGAAGGCTGTGGTCTTTGTCGGGGGGGACAGGGGGGTGCAGGTGAGCTTGGGTCCTGCCAGCATTTGAGAATCATATATACTTTCTCAGAGCACACGGAGTGATGAGTAAAGACAATTAATCAGAAAGAGGCCTTGAAGAGATGAGCTGATCCTTAGTATTTGGTTATCAGGAAACCAGAGAATAACTCGAATAAGTGAAAGACTTGTCTGAAAGAAAAGCCAAATCTGGAAAAATAGAGGAAATTTTAAAGAAAGGAGAATAACTCATGCTTCAAGCACCAACCACAAATGGGTGCCCCAGCTACCCACATTTCTGCCCGGCTGACTACAAATTCAGTGTTTCCCATATTGGGCTCAGTAATTCACTAGAATAATAGAAATTGTTGTACTTACTATTATTGATTTATTTTAAAGACTAGGACTCAGGAACAGCCAAATGAAAACAATGCATAGGGGGTGAGGGGAGAAGAGCCTCCATGTCCTCTTTGGGTTCGCCCCCCTCCCCGACCCCCACACCTCAATGTGTTGACCAGCCCAGAGCTCCATACACCATTGCTTGTGGGAGGGGCATGGAGGGATGATTGATTGGATCACTGCCATTGGTGAGTGGGCCCAGTCTCCAGTGCTTCCCCCACTCCCAGCAGGTTGTGGGGTGCAGGTGAGGCTGAAAGTTCCAATCCTGTAATCACATTTTTTTGGTTCCTCTGGCTACCAGCCCCATCCTGAAGATTTCTAGGGACCCACCAAGAGTTACCTCATTATCATAAACTCCAATAAAGCTGACAGGGGTTCGTTATGAGTAACAAAAACAGTCCCTTCACTCAGGAACTGGGGATCAAGACCAAATATGTCTTTCATTCTATCACAGAAACAAATCATGCAGTATCTCCCCAAGCTAACTGGGGATCCTCAGGGGATTGACTCCTCTTCTGAGACCAAATTAGACTTGGAACCAGTGAAAAGCCACGCTTCTCATCTTTTCCAGTAATTGTGAAGAAATTAATACTCTACAGTGTTTCAAAACTTAGGAACAAAGCAAAATAATACCATTTCCATGAGCTTAAAATCTGCCAGTTAGTAGAACTAACGTTGAACTTAACCTTCTTGATTAACAACACAGGAGCCTTGCTCTTGACAGAGTTCTTGTATGAAAGGGTCACATGCCCACGTTACCAGATGGTCTTCTCTTTTGCCTCCTCCTCCTCCTCCTCCTCCTCCTCATTCTGAAAGGCGCTTTGCCTCATTCTGAAGTGAAGGCTAACAGTGACAGCTTTCCTTAGTAACTCCTTGTAAACTTTTAGGTGAACTTCATCAGCCACCTCTTCATCAGGGGGCTCACTTTTGGGCATGGCCGAGATGCTTCAAGTAAGCCATAAATAGATCCTTTTTTTAAACACAGATTAAGATAGCCAAGTGGTGGACAGAATAATACCCTTCTCTAAAAGATGCCTGCATCTTAACCTCCTGAACCTGTGAACATGTGATGTTACTTTACATGGCAAAGGGAAATCAAGGTCGCCGTGGAATTAAAATTGTTAAAGACTGCGTAGGGAAATTATCCTGGATTACCTGGGTGAGCTCCATGGCATCACAGATTCTGAGAAGTGGGAGAGAGAAGAGGAGGTCAGAGGCATGAGATGTGCGATGTGATAAGGACTCAGTCCACTGTGGCTGGCTTTGAAGAGGGAGTACAGGGGACACGAAAAGGAAATGCGGACGGCTTCTAAACACTGGAAAAGGAAATGGATTATCCCCTAGGGCCTTCAGAAAGGAACACAGCCCTGCTCCCACATTTATTGTAGCCAGAATGAGACCCACGTGGAACTCCAACCTACTAAGTTTGTGGTGATTTTTTTACAACAGCAATAGAAAAACGAATACAACCTGGTATTGTGTTTGAACTACCAAGCCTATTTCACATTTTTTGAACAGCAGAAAACTCCTGCCTAAGAGAAGCCAAGGTGTGCACAAGGAGGGGCCGTGTCAGTCTCCAGGTCCTCGTGTCCCTTTCCTGAGGTGTGCCAGCCAACCGCAGGCACGGGAATGGCCAGCAATAAAGGGAATGTGATGACTTGCCTTAGAATGCAGTCCATGTTTCATGGAGAATTAAAATTACCGCCACTCTGTTCTTACAGCAATTCTCAGAAGCTCCTTCATTATTAAGAGGACAACTCCACGGGACGTCTTCCTACCTGCTCACCTGTGTCATGTACATAAAATAAAGATGGTCTTACTTTTTGCAGAAACTGCCTAATTCTTCATGTAATTGAGCTTTCATTCAGCCAAGCTTTTTTCTTTTTCTTACCAAGTTTTGAGTGCAGAAACCTCAGGTGTTAATATGCTAATCAGCCTTTGTGTCGAAGTTACCCAGATTCTTTCTTTATTCTCTTTACTACTTGTCTTTGGGTCGTGCACATTTCTCATAGTGCAGCATTGCTTCGCCTGCCCCCAAAGTCAGCATCGTAAGAAAGTGCGGTGGGAATAAAACAGCTGAGAATGGTACCTTGTTATCTGCTTCCATGTCTAAGCTCCTTAAGGGCAGGGGTTGGTGTGTTTTTTAATAACAGAGTTTTTTAAAAATTGATTTTAGAGAGAAGAAGGGAGAGGGAGGGAGAGAGAGAGAGAGAGAGAGAGAGAGAGAGAGAGAGAGAGAGAGAGAGAGAAACATCGATGTGAGACAGAAACATCGATTAGTTGCTTCTCATATGCACCCCAACTGGGGATAGAACCCGCAACCTGGCTGGGAATTGAACTGCCTTTTAGCGCACTGTATGGTGTTCAACCAACTGAGCCACATAGGGCTGGTTTTTATTGATTGTCTTAGCCCTAGCACCCAGCACAATGCCTAACACATAGTAAGGTATTCAATAAATACTTGTTGAACGAACGTCAAATACAAACTTTTGTTTTGGACAAGGCAGTAACAAGGAATATCCTGAACTTAGCACTGCATTGTCTACTTTAATGGATGTTTCATTTATTTCTCAATGCCAGAGGGCTGTTTTGTAGACTACTGAACTTGAAGCCAGTCACTTGCCAAAAGGTCACTAAGAAAAACTACGCAAAAATGAAAAATGCTGCTTCCGGTTCAGTGCTGCCCAGTCCTGTTTCCTAAAATATACATTCCTTGAAAGAAATTAAGGCAAATTTTTAAAGAGGCCAGCAATCAGGAAAAATTACCTTGATCCCTACTGAGAGTATGAAGGGAATGTTTTCTTCAAAATAATATCACAGCCCTGCCAGTGTGACTCGGTGGTTGAGCATTGACCTATGAACCAGGAAGTCACAGTTTGAGCCCCAGGTTTGATGCCTGGATTGCGGGCTCCATCCCCAGTGTGGGGTGTGCAGGAGGCAGCCAATCAATGACTCTCATCATTTATGTTTCTATCTCTCTTTCCTTCTTCCTTCCTCTCTGAAATCACTACGAATATATTTTAAAAATATATAATGTCACAATGAAAGACCATGCTCCACAATTCCTCTTAAAAAGAAAAAATATTTTCTGGCATAATCATTTTGTGAATACTTCTCTTTTTCAAATGCTACATACTTTGTTTTCTTCAGAGACCAGGAATATTCTCAGCCAATTGGTTAGAACTTTGATCTGTCTACCAGGAAAGAGTATCCTCAAACTATAAGACTAGATCTGATCTTGTATTTATACCAAAGTCACCAATACTCTTTGGGGAGGTTTTGCCTTTCTTCTGTTGACCCTGTGAAATTTCTCCTGAGAGCTGAATGGTAATTGGAGTGGCAGTTAACTACTTATTAACAGTCCCTAAGGGTGACAGGGGTGGAGTGGTTATGATTTACTCTGAAACATGCGTTAATCTCAAAGTTCCACAGTGCATAGGGACATTATTTTCAAATCATTCAACCATCTGATTTTGAGGAGTCACTTGTGCTTGGTGTGGGGCTGTCTAGAAGTAGATGCAGTATTGCGGGGGCCAAGCAGAGGGGAACCAGGGTCTCATGTTAGCTTTGGATACTCCTGAGAGGCAACCCTAATGTGTTTGTAAATTACTTGCTGCCTGCTTGTGATAGGTGACACTTGGGATTTGTATAAATCTCTTTTCCCATCAGTCTTCCCACAGTACAGGAATTCTACATTCCTAATTCCTGAAAAGCAACCAGCACAGTTTTAAACCATGTTGCTATCCAACTCCAATTGTATTTCAGATGATTTGATTAGAGACTACAAAAGAACTAATTTCAACAAAAGCTTCTTAGAGTGGAACACAAACAGTTGTGAAGTGGGCATGCAGCCCTTTCTCTGCACTCATAGCTTCAGAGGGAAATCTATACAGAAGAGGAAGTAGCCACACACTAAATCCCACCCCCAGGCCTCCTTATGCATCTGTCAAGGAGGTTTAAATGTGCAGTGACTTTTCTATAACCGAATCTTAGTTACACACCCCAGCTTTCAAAGTCTCATAAGAAAGGGCAGAGATATTTGTGTAACGAAGATGTAAACAGAAAAACATCAACTCCATATTAAAATCATCTTTACAAGATAATCCCTGCAATCGAGGCTCATACATAAAATCATAGTCATTAGATCCTTACCCTTCAGTGAGATTGTTCTTTTAATTTAAATTAATATTAAGCATATTGTGATATGCAAATGAGGAGGGTGACTTTTTTGACATTTGAACAATGATTTGGTAGTTCTGGGATATTTGCATTGACTTTCTTATTTATACCATCTTAAAGTGTGGGTGTTTCCACTTTGGATGGCACATATCTGAGAGCATTTTTTTCTCTATTCCAGGAAATCAATCAACAATGTTTACTAAAACTGAGCTTTTATGCCTAAAACTTAAAATACTCAAATCCATGTAGAATACAAACTATGTACAGTCTTATGCTTTGCTAGGAACACATGCTATTCTAGGGACAAAAAAAGCACCAGCGTGCCTCCATTATCACTTTGTGAAGTAATTGCAGGGGTAGAGATTTTTCCCTCCTTGAACACTTCTAAGGAGTAATGTATAGCTTTCTGCCCGAGGACACGTTTTTAAGGACATGGTGTGTGGAAGGTGATGTACTAGCAGCTGTCCATGTCTGTGGTCACTGCCTTCACCTCTGTGGATGACTCATCAGACTCCAGAGGAGATGCTTGCTGCCGTACTAGAATTGGGACTCGAGTCTCTGATCTAGATAATTTTAGATACTTTGATTTCATTATAGAAATTCCTAGACTACTTGTGGGATAAAACAAATGTTGAGACCATATTGAGTTTCAAGCTGAATTAGCAGAAAAGATAAAATGCCTTTCTATTTAAGAACATGATGATGTTTTAATTGTTACAGCATTTGGCATGCCTAATGTACACAGTCCTTGACATTCATATAATAACAAAAGAAAGTTGTTTGGGATTTTTATTTCCTAGTGTCCCCTTTCCCCTCTAGTATTTCTCCCGCCCCCGCCCCAGCCCTGGCTTTCCGCTCTCCTCCCGTTTCCCCATCCTTCTATAAAGAAAATCTCTGAGCATAGAGGGGATGCATGTGAAAATACCTTGTTCTACGTAGAGAGACCAAGGCTGCTTATTACCTAGCGATGATGAACAGACCACCAGCGTTGTGACAACCGATGCAGATGCCTCCGGGGTAAAACAAAGGTTTACATATTACACAAGCAATTTAACTGTTTTCTAAACATATTGCCAAGACAGTGGGAGTTGGCAGCCCACACTGTGTTTTAGGTTTTGGAGACTTGGATTAGAAGTGACTGCTGATTATGAACCTTTTTATTTGTCTTCCATGGATGACAAGCAGCATGGTAACCCAGCAGAGAATTCTTCCCAGCACTTAACCTTGTCTTCCTAGCTTCCCAAGATCACAGGCACAAATCACTTGACAAAAGTAATGCGACGGTCTTGTGCATAGATAACCACGTGAGACGACGGGCTTGTTCTAACCCTTAAAGAGTTCCGCAGAGTGAAATGTTTTATAATCCCTTTTTGTGCAGTAGGCAAGGAAGAAAAGAAAAGAGTTTGGGCAAAGATTATCCAAAAGAAAGAAAGAAAGAGACTCTTTCGGGGGTTCTAGTTGAAACACAATAAAGAACATAATTAACTTTGCGATTCTTTGTGTTTTTCATTTGACTGCAGGGAGGAGATGAAAGAGGACTGCTAAGCCTTGCATTCCACCCCAATTACAAGAAGAACGGAAAGCTGTATGTGTCTTACACCACCAACCAGGAACGCTGGGCTATGGGGCCGCACGACCACATTCTCCGCGTTGTGGAATACACAGTGTCCAGGTATCGCTGAAGTGCACGGGGGCAAACCTATTTTTCCATCTCATTTTCTCTCTATCTCTTCATCCTTTTTTTGTTTAGAAGTTACAAATGGATAGCCACCCGGTGGCAATAATTAAACCCACAATCTCCATCTTGCTTAAAGCCCCATGCGTGGCTTTAAGGAAAACTGAAAGAACAACAACAACAACAACAAAACGATGGCTTGGGCCCTTTTCCTCAATTACCTTGCAATCTAAACGCTACTTCTGAACGTTGGAAAATAGCGTAATTGTTGGTGGCTTTTATTAGCCCCATTTCAAGTATGTGTTTCCTTATTTACAGGCCAGGTGTTTGCTTCCCTAGGTGTGTACGCGTGACTTTCCAGGGGCTGCGCCTTCCAGCTCTAACAGTCACGGTCTTGTTTCTGCCCCCGATGTAGGAAAAACCCCCATCAGGTTGATCTGAGAACCGCCCGGGTCTTTCTCGAGGTTGCAGAGCTGCACAGGAAGCACCTGGGGGGACAGCTGCTCTTCGGCCCCCACGGCTTGCTGTACGTCATTCTCGGCGATGGGATGATCACGCTGGATGATATGGAAGAAATGGATGGGTTAAGGTAAAAAAAAAAAAAAGAAGAAAGGAAGAAAGAAAGAAAGGAAGGGAGGAAGGGAGGGAGGGAGGGAGGGAGGGAGGGAGGGAGGGAGGGAGGGAGGGAGGAAGGGAGGGAGGGAGGAAGAAAGAAAGAGCAGGTTCCCACTTGATGTGAAAATGCCAGGAGAAAGGGTCGGGCCCAGGGGGTGAAAGGCAGTCTTTGAGTTGAATCCCCTGGTTAAATATTTAACTTGGTTCTCAGTGCCTGCCTTGGTGACGTGAAGAGGCCTTCAGGAGCACACTGATGTGATATTTTTTTTAAAGTCACTGCACTTCGATGTCCTAACACCACTTAAGGCTGTGTTGACATCCTTCCCCGAGCCAGTATTTAGCACTCTCTTCTAGTAATGCACGAAGCAGAGGGAGAAGGCAGAGAACTAATGCAGCCCTGAGACGCAAACAGCACCTCATCTCTGCGTGTCCACGCTGCGGCCACCACTCCGCAGCATGGACAAACATACTCCGTGGAGCTAGCTTCTTGCGGAACACAAAATGCACGGGTCAGCAGAAAAATAAGAGGACAGACGCAAACAACAGTCCCCTCCGAGGGTGCAGTCTGTGGCCACTTGTCTGAAAGTAGACTGCCCCTAGCTTTATTTCCCACCAGATGGAATGGGGAACGGGAATAATTTTGTCTCAAACAGGGGCACGATCTGTAGAGCAACCTCTCTGCATTTGGTTTTGGTGAAATAAGTAATCAAAACGAAAGCACTCATGTCGTCCTCTTATTTCTCAGTGACTTCACGGGTTCTGTCCTCCGGCTGGACGTGGACACAGACATGTGCAACGTGCCTTATTCCATCCCCAGGAGCAACCCGCACTTCAACAGCACCAACCAGCCCCCCGAAGTGTTTGCCCACGGCCTCCACGATCCAGGCAGGTGAGAGCACCCGCAGCCGCTGGCCTGCGTGAACCAGGCTGGGCCTTGGGAACTGAGAAAAGACAGACAGACGGGTCCAAGCCCAGAACAGCATGAGTGGTGCGCAAGGCTGTGCCGCTGAAATCCCACAGGTTCACTGTCCGAGCCAGGAGTTAGCATTCTCCTCTCTTAACGCACGAAGAAGATTTAGGCCGCAGATTAGACATGAAAAAGGACAATTTCATGCAGAAATATCTCCTTCAAGTTTTGGAGGGCTGTTATTAGAGAAGCACTGGTGGACCTGTGTCATGATTCAAACTCCATCTGAATAATCAGAGATAATAAACCTTTTGTCTCCTTAAATCCGTCTAAACAAGTGGTTCTCAACCTTCCTAATGCTGCTACCCTTTAATACAGTTCCTCATGTTATGGTGACCCCAACCATAAAATTATTTTCATTGCTACTTCATAACTGTAATTTTGCTACTGTTATGAATCATAATATAAATATCTGATATGCAGGTGTATTTTCATTGTTATAAATTGAACATAATTAAAGCATAGTGATTAATCACAAAAACAATATGTAATTATATATGTGTTTTCCAATGGTCTTGGCGTCCCCTGTGAAAGGGTCGTTCTACCCCCAAAGGGGTCGCGACCCACAGGTTGAGAACCGCTGGTCTAAACGATGCTTTCCTTACATTTTAGATGGGGGTGGTACCTTGCAAGGATGCTGCAATGATTAAAAGCATGACACAGTGTCTGACACACGCGGTAGATTTTAAATACATTAGAGTTCTTATTTTCATCACTTGACTTAATACATATGATGATATAGTACCAACTTGTAAGGAATTGACTAAACATTAGCATTCTTTTCCTTGAAACAAATTACAAATACTAAAGGAATGCTAAATGAAATACTGACCACTTACTAGAATGAACCATAAAGAAAGGAACCCTAAGAAGAATGTAGAGGGAGAAGCTTGGGGTACACTTTTAAAAATCTATGAAGTCTACTAAAGTCATTCTGTGCTGAAAACTTTACCCTATCCTACCCATGATCTGCTGGTCATGCTAAGGGCTATCGGCCACATCGACTCCTTTACTGGCTAAGGTATTATTGCTATTTAATGTTTATTGAGTGTTCACTGTGTGCAAGGTGAGCAGTTTTCGAACTTTTTAGTTTTATAATCCCTCATGCCCTTCATCTCCCCTCCATCAAAGTCCACGTCTACAGTTCATTTCCTTTTTGGCATCTCAGCAGATCTTAAAATCTGGGCGACAGGGAATACTTAAGGTGGGTTCAGGATGTGGAGGAAGCCGTCACATTCCATTCCTGTAGCTCAGCGCTCGCAGATACCACCACAAAGCAGCACTTTGAAGTCCAGCAGCCTGAGTCACCACAGTCCCGCCGGCGCTTTCGTGCAACCTTCCCCGGGGGTCCTGGACCCTCAGTGTAAAAACACAGTGGGAGGCACTTTACAGACCTGACGTAGGGCGGGACGCCGGTGCTGCGGAGCCCCTCCCCCGGCGGCAGAGGGCTGGAGGCACACTCATGCCTCCCTCCAAGGTTATGTTGGAACATTTAATAAAGCAGAAAGGAAGCTAAATAATTATTATTGGCTACACATTAAGCTGCCTTTTATGAAGCACCTGGGTGCAGAATACTGAGCTAAGTATCTTATGCTCCTTATCTCCTTATGCCTCTCAGGGGTGCTCCGAGGTAGCTGTCATCAAGCCCCTCTCCCCCTTTTTTGAAGACTTTAAACTTTTTTTTTTGAGCAGTTTTAAGTTCACAACAAAATTGATTGGAAAGTAGAGAGATCTCCCACATACCCTTGCTGCCACACATGCAGAGCCTCCCCCACTATTGCTAACCCCACCAGAGTGGTCCATTTGCGATAGTGGAGGAGCTAGCGTCGACTCATCATAATCACTCCAAGTCCGCAGTTTCCATTAGGGTTCACTTGGTGTCTCACCTTGTATGGGTTTGGACAAGTAAATAACAACATGTCTCTGCCTTTACAGCATCATACAGAGAAGCTTCACTCTCAGCCTCTTTTTTACATAAGAAACTAAAGGTTCGAAGGGTCAAGTGGTTCTCAGTGGACCTAGTATTCAGCCAGATTAAAAGCCTCATGGCCCCCAGCAATGAAACCACTGGGAGACCTGGCCTTTTCTTCCAGATTGGCTCTTTCTTACCAGAAACAGGACAAACCTTTTTATTGTTATGTTATAGTTTCATCTGAAAAAGAAAAGCAATATAGGAAAATTTTCTCACCCTGCGTGGATTCAGTTCCACCTTCAGTCACAGCATGTGGATGTCATGATCCCTGCCAGGCACTGTATTCTGTGAACCCTTGAATTAAAGAGGGAAATTAAGAGACTGTTGCCACAGAACAGCTAACCCATCTCTGGCAGGTCAGGCTTATAGTTTCCCTAATATGGATGGGGGCATTTGGAGGCAACAGTTTTTGTTTTGTTGCCCAAGACCCAGAACCTACTCCCAGATTGTTTTATTTCTTAATTTATTAATTTCCCCAAGCGTTTTGTTTTTAAGTCATTAATGTGTATACCTATATATTTTTACCGAAAACAGTGGTTTTTAGAGGATGAGTTGGCAATGTCTAGAAACATTTTGGGTTTTCACAACTTGGGAGGAAGGGATCATGCTACTGATATCTAGCAGGTAGAGGCCAGAGATGCTGCTAAAGGTCCTACAATACTCAGGACAGCACTCTGCCCACCACCACCACCACCCACCAAAATATCAATAATGACAAAGTTTGGGAAACCTAAAAACAATGCAACACCATCTTCCACATTTGTGAGAACTTCAAAATTATAGTATTCAACTTTATTCTTCCCACAACCCAAACTCCTCATGACTTAACCATTGAACAAAATAGTGAGCTCTCTTTATATTCCCAGGTTGGAACTAGGTAATACAGAGATGAAGGTGGAAGTGGCTCCTGTCCTCGTGGAGTTTATAGTCAGTGACGTAAGTCACAGAAAAATTCTGGCCCAGAACATGAAGACTAAAGTCCACTAAAAGACCTCAATGGTTGTGGGACCAGCTTTATTGTGTTCCCTAAATTGGAGTGTACGCTTTCCTTTGTTAGAGCAGCCTGAGTTTTAGAATGTAGGGGTTCCATGGAAGACACACAAAACTAATACTACAGCTAATTTTACGTTGGGTGTCGCCAATGTGGGCTGTTGCTGATTCTTATACTTTACCAGTTTGTTGTACATGTGATATTCCTTAATAACAGACTAGCAAGTGTTTGAAGTCAGTGTGCACATTCACAAGACAGGGAGATACCCAGAGAAATTAAAAACTCTTCTCTAGAGATCATTAAGCTTCAGCAGAGTCCATAAACACATCAGGATGTTTCCTTCGGCCTCTTCTAGCGGATCCAAACCAAATCGCCCAAAGGATCCGCCAGCCCACAAAGGCCTCTGGGTCAGAACTCTCCAGTCTGAGCGTGGAAGACACAGGTAGGAACTCATGGGTGTCCCCTTTTGTTACACAGATGTGCCGTGGATCGACATCCCACAGACATCAACATCAATTTAACAATACTCTGTTCAGACTCCAATGGAAAGAACAGGTCATCAGCCAGAATCCTACAGATAATAAAGGGGAAAGATTATGGTGAGTAGAGCATCATTTGTTGGTTTAGTTTGGTTTTATCTTATTTTAGAATATAAATTGAAGAGAAAAGGATTTCTGCAGAAAGAGCTCTGGGAAAGCATAAAAACACTGGCCTAACAGGGGCGAAGGAGTAAATTGCTCACTTTTTAAAGGTCCAGGAACTCTTATAAGTCCCCAGGGTTCCATTGGGGTAATTACCTTTCCCACAGATTAAATGGTGCTCGGTCAGTCCAAAAAATGTAATGGACCTTCAAAAGTTAGCCGTTTATATTTTCTCATCTGAGAATCAAGATGAATAACTTCTATTTATGTAATATATAAGGGGGAACTTGTCTTAACATCTTATATGCAGAGCAAAAAACAAGTGTTAAGTGTAAGGAATTTTTCAATAACCACCATGCTAGTCTTAGCAATTAGGAAAATTATAAGTGTTTCAAATAAGAATGTAATTTTTTAAATGTGTTTATCTTAGGGAAAACAAGGTAATAGCTTTGCAAAGACATGTCATGGAAATGTGATGTTTAGACATTATTTTTAATAACGTGACTACTAGAGTTATTTAGAGATACATATAAAATTGGATAATTTGAAGTCAAAGATACTTAACATCTTTCAACGTTTTAGTATTTATTCCTTTTGGAGGAAGCAACATATCAAATATTATGATTTAGGGAACACAGTAGATTAAGATTATTAAATTGATTGCTTCTTCTATTTACTCATTAAATACAGATATTTATATTCAGTACCAGGAATGAAGCAGCTGTGTTAGTTCATGTGGTATTCGGTTATTTTACTTTATTTTTTTTCCAGGTATTCGTGTGTGTGTGTGTGTGTGTGTGTGTGTGCATCTTACAAAAGCCAAACCAAAGAATAATGTGGTTTGGAAAAAAAAAATCTAATGAGTCACTAGCTTGCTGGAATTCCAGCTATATTTGTAGATTAAGCTAAATTCTACAAGCACATTAATTGGGGTTCAGCTGAAAATGGTTACAATATTGGCAGCCCTATGTTTATGTATTAAAAACACACTGAATCTTTTCCCAATGTATACATATATCAAATCACCATGATGTACACTTTAAATATCTTACAATTTATGACCTAGCCAGTTTGGTTCAGTGGAAAAAGCGTCGGCCTGCAAACTAAAGGGCCCCGGGTTCGATTCCAGCCAAGGACATGTAACTCGGTTGCAGGCTCGATGCCCGGCCTTGGTCGGGGCATGTGCAAAGGCAACCAATCGATGTGTCTCTCTCACATCTATGTTTCAATCTCTCTGTCTCTCTACCTCCCACTCTCTCTGAAAATAAATGGAAAAATATCCTCAGGTGAGGATTAACAAAACAACAATAAATAAATATCTTACAATTTTATTTGTCAATTATACCTCAATAAACCTGAAAACAACAAGTAACCACAGCCACGGTGCTTACTACAAGCCGGCCCTGGCAGTAAGCACTTTATAAACTTTACTCATTTCATTCACAAAACAACCCTATGTGATAGGCACTAGGCCACATTGTCCAGATGAGGAAAGTGAGACAGAAAGATTAAATACCACGCAACATAAAGTGGCAGGGCCTGGATTTGAACCCCAGAGTTCAACAGCCTGACTCCAGAGTTCATGTCCTCAATCATTCAAATAGTCTACCCCAAGGCGTTGGTGGTGTAGTGGTAAGCATAGCTACCTTCCAAATAGTCGACATCTCAGAGTACTGGTTATTTAAAACCTATCTTTTCTACTTCTTATAATATCATATTCATCATAATCACATGGTGAAGGGGGGGACTTTAAAATTGCTGTCTTCCCAGGCACATTTATGCCTAAAATACTGCCTGCTGATAGTGACTTATTTATATTAAGCACATAATGTACTTAATGAGTAATAAGTAATTTTCAGATCAATTTGCGACTGACTTCAGATCTTTTTCATTGCAGTTAGCATATGTGTATTTAAGTGTATCATGACATGTGTGAAAAAAGTGAGGCCATGTCCATACACGTGATTCAAAGGGAATGACTGCGTTTGGCTTTGTTAACTACACAACCTTATTAAATATTTTAAATGAAGATATACTTGACTATGTGACAATGTTTGAAATGTGCAAATGTGGTTTTAAAGACCTTTTATGCACTATACTTTTATTTTCATTAAAGTGTGAACTTTTAAACAGTTTATATAATGTCTAGCTCAGTTTACTAAATATATGCTGAAGCATTTCTATAAAAAAATCCAATATTAAAAAATTAAGTATTATTTTTAAGTATTTTGGTTCTAAAGTAAGTAACTATGATTTTCAAAATATCCAGATTCTAATTGCATTAAAAACTTTCTAAGTCTTGGCAGTTACAATAACAGCAAGCACGTCAGAGCATTCCCATTTCATTAAGCTGTACGTGGAAGCCCTTTAAATTTATACCAGTTAAGCAACGGGAGCAACTATTTTCACTAAGTATCTATAGCAAGGCTCCACCTCATGCGTGATGGAACACACTTCAGAGTTAAAGTAAATGACTGGAATAATTGTGGCTGGGCCGACATCACTTTTACTTTATGAAAATATGTTTCATCTGATCTAATGCTATGTCCATTTCTTTCCAGAAAGTGAGCCATCACTTTTAGAATTCAAGCTATTTAGCAGTGGTCCTTTGGTTGGCGGGTTTGTTTACCGAGGCTGCCAGTCGGAAAGGCTGTATGGAAGCTACGTGTTTGGAGACCGTGATGGGTAGGCGTCCTGATCCCACAATTTGATATACTGAATGACATATACATTGATTAGGGGTCAGGCTGCCATAAAGTATTCAAGTGAGTGTCTCCCTTTGGGGGTCAGCTCTGGGACAAACACACAGATATTATTTATGTTTAGTTCCCCTATTGTATGGAGGTTTGAAGAACTACCTAAGAGATGCTTTTTAAACAGACTTGATCAAGTTCCTAAAATAATTTTCTTTGTGTCCAACACCACAAACATTAAATCTTGGAATAATATAATAAAATGATTGTAGCAACAGGTTTAAAATAAACCATACCTTGACGTTGTATCTTCATCAATTATAAAAAAATAATAATAATAATAATTTTCTGTAGTGCAGAGAAGTCCTCAGGACTTTTGAGATTACGTAGGCTCTTCCCTTCATCCTTACCATAAATTTGCCATGATAATGAGTAACTTGAAAACTATGGTTTTATATGAGTTTATAAATATTTTAAAGATAATCTTGGAAGGCTGAGAATTTTTGCTTTTGCCAGATTTTCAGGACTTTGGGCAAGTTAATTAGTCTCAAGTGGTAGGAATACTCCAAAATTACATTTTAGTTTAAAGTTAAGGTCACGTTGTGGATAATTATAAGAAATTCTGTGATGAAACCCAAATTCAGAATCTTGTTTCCCAAGTCGCTGGCATTCAGGCGCATGACAGAGCTGATTTGCTTGGTCACTACAGGAACTAGAAAAGTATACTGACCCCTTTATCTCCCCCTGCCCCTCTCTCTGATTGATAGCTCAGCATGGAATCTAGTCCTGGAGAGGAAGTATCATTCTCTGGATGAAGGGGCGGGCTTTTCTCAGACTCAGGTACTTTTAGTGCCCTGGGGGAACAAAATACTACCTTTCAGTACTTTCTCCCCACCTGGGAATTTCACAGCATTCACACACATTATGGGCTAGAATATTTTTCCCTTTAGAAGCCAGGCCTATGGCACAACAATTATTTATTGAGTTTTATTTTAGACAACTGCTTGTGTTTTTTAAGCAAAGGAGTGTGTTCACTGTAGGTTTATGGTGTGTTTGTGTTGCAGGAATTTCTTAACTCTACAGCAAAGCCCCGGGACCAAGCAATGGCAGGAAAAACCACTCTGTCTCGGCAATGGTGGTTCCTGTCGAGGCTACTTTTCAGGTCACATATTGGGATTTGGAGAAGATGAATTAGGTACCGTACAAACTTTTTCTATTAAGTTCTCTTCTCATTCCTTTGCCTGGAGGTTTTGTTCTGCTCGGAAGAATAAACACCACCCTCTCATCCTCCTGTGTTGGAAATGTCACCTAGAGCAAAGACGACCGCCTGGAGAGATTTCAGATGGTCCAGTTATTTCTTGGGTTCTTTCAATAACCTTTCTGTGGGGAGCTGTTACATCCGATTTCCACTCCAGAAATATGAAAGTCACCAAAGCAGGAAAATGGGAGGCAGGAACAAAAGGAGAACTTTTGAGTCCCGAAGAGAGGGAAATTTTAAATGTCTATGGATATTTTGGATGCATCTGAGTCATTTGTTTAGATTCTCTATCTGAAAAACCTTCCCATTTATCCATGCCTCTTGGAATAAATTAAAAATTTGTTGCAATCCAAATTTCACTTATCCTCTATTTCCAAATTTTTATTTTATGTCCATTGGGACATAAAATTTGTGCAAAATAATCTGAGTTTATAGATCTGCTTTGCAACAGAATAGAAATGATCTTCTTCTTGATGATCTATGGAATAACATACAATTTATTTGTTGGTATCTATAATAAAAGCCTAAGCGACCATTATGGTGTAACTACCAGAACGACCAGTCGCTATGATGTGCACTGACCACCAGGGAGCAGACGCTTAACACAGGAGCTGCCCCCTGGTGGTCAGTGCACTCCCACAGGGGGAGCGCCACTCAGCCAGAAGCCGGGCTCACAGCTGGTGAGTGCAGTGGTGGTGGTGGGAGCCTCTCCTGCCTCTGCCGCAGCGCTAAGGAAGGAGCAGCAAGCAGAGTGGTAAGAAGGGTAAGAAGCGGTGAGCAAGCAGGCAGTAAGGAGTGAGGGGTCCCGGATTGTGAGAGGGATGTCTGACTGCTGGTTTAGGCCCAATCCCTACAGGGAGCAGGCCTAAACTGGCAAGCAGACATCCTCAGAGGGGTTCTAGATTGCGAGAGGGCACAGGCTGGCTGAGGGACTCCCTGCCCAGTACATGAATTTCATGCACTGAGCCTCTAGTATTATCATAATGTCTACATAAAGAAGTTAAAATTAGAATGTGATCAAAGAGTAGAAATGCCACTAATTTTAAGTTTTAGAGATAAATGTCACTTTCATAATACTTCCCTTTAAAGAAAAATGGCAACTATGCCCCTTTAACATCAGGGATGAATTTCTCAGTGTTAAGAAAGAGTTGTGTTTCCCATTTCCCATCGAAATCAGAATATTTTCTCTAACCGTACAGACTTGGTTTTCCTGCACCAAATGAAGGATTTGTCAGAAATCGTTACACGCCATTTACTTAGGTTAACAAGGAACTCAGACAAGACTCCTGAAACACAGAACACATATTTCAGAGCCACAGGAATATAATGATTCAAAGAAGAGAAAGCCAATCTGTCCTTTTCTTGTTCCAGCATTGGAAGCATTTTACAATTAATTTTCCCTTGATATTCTCCTTCCCCACTTATAGGACCCAGAAAGATACCCTTTTTCTCTTAAATTCTCTGTACTATAATTTACATTTCATTGGCCAACTCTTATTTGAAAATACAAATTAGGATTAACTTGCTTGTGCCAGAGTCAGAGATGAATATTTAGATGCTGTGACTGAATCATTTAGATTTCCCTAGACCTTGCTACAAATGATTCACCCTCAATCATCCTATAAGCAGCAGCATCACTGGTTAAAATATCCAAGTGTCTGTCTACACTTAATACTATGTTGGGAGCAGAACCAATAAATAAAACATATACAATCCTTCCTTCCCCAAAGCTACAATGTCGTGTATACTTTATAATTAAAAATATTCTTTCACTGAATATTGATTTAATGTGAAACTGGGCTTAATTAAGAGCCATTTAAGGAAATAAGTTTTGGAATTTTTGATACAAAAAGTATTAAAAGTCTGTTTTTCCTATGTAGTTTTTTAAAATATATTTTTGTTGATTTCAGAGAGGAAGGAGAGGGAGAGAGAGATAGAAACATCAATGATGACAGAGAATAATTGATTGGCTGCCTCCTGCACGCCCCACACTGGGGATCAAACCCACAACTTAGGCATGTGCCCTGACAAGGAATTGAACCTTGACCTCCTGGTTCATAGGTCAAGACTCAAACATTGAGCCACACTGGCCAGGCCTATGTGCGGGTTTTTTTTTTTATTATAAAATCAGGATGGGTTTGTAAGAAGGATCAAATGAGGTAAACTATCTAAAGAACTTGATGAGATAAATATTCATTTTTTACTTACATTCCTTTGTTTTTCATTTTTACTTTTTCTGTTGTGTGTAAGTTTTGAGCGTAAGCCATGTCACATCCATTTCAGAAGTTAGAAAGTAGTAGGGTTTTCTTAATACACAATAAATAGAGGGGAATAGAGAAGTATAGAATAAATCAAGAACTATTTCACGAATGAGAACCAAATATAAATGTTATAAACATGTAACCATAAGTATAGATTCTAGTTCCCTATTCATGTGATCCACTCTGAACACTGAATTACATGGAGGTACTGGTAATAAGTAAACAAGAGTGGTTCTCTCCTGACAGGGTCTGCTGTCTGTTGTATTTCACCATCATGAACATAGCCTAGCACTGAGAGTTAGGGAGGCAGAGTTGGGATTGAGCAACCGTGTCTCTCTCCTTCTGTTTTTACAAATTTTTATTGATATTGTTTAAAAAGCTAAACATTAAAAAGACGAGTACCCCAATTCCATCTAGCCTCAAATTATCAATTAACAGTGACAACAGGGTAATCAAACCTTTCTGTCTTGGGCAGAATAAATCAAGATAAAACTTGCCATTCAACACTCATTCTACAAATATATTCTGTGCAAAGCTCTGTTCTAGGTGTTGCAGATACAGCAGCAGATTTAGAAAAATCTAAACTGTTGTCATGAAATTTATATTCTAAAGAAGGACAATAAAAGCAAATTTTAAAAATATATACTGTATGTCAATTGGTAATAAGTGCTTAGGAGAAAAATCTAGTTGTGAAGAAGGATATAGATTGCTGGGGATTGGGACAAGTGGAATTTTAAGTAGTAAAGTCGAGAAAGATGATGTTTAAGCACAGACTTGAAGGAGGGAGGGGGAGTGAACCCACTGGGGATCTACTGAAAGACAGGAACCTGAGGCAGGAGCCTGGGACAGGAACCTGCCTTGTGTGGTCAAAGCCAAGAGGCCAGTGAAGCTGGAAAGGAGTGAACAAGGAGGCAGAGCATTGCAAATGAGGCAGAACAATCAGGGGTGAGGGGAGACAGCAGAGGCCACTGTCAGAACTTGGCTTTGCTCTGAGAAAGATCAGAAGCCATTGGAGGCTATCGAAACAAGAGTGTGATCCAGCTCATAGGATCTAATTGGTTTACAAGAATCACTGTGGCTGGTATGTTGAGAGAGGACACAGAAGGACAAGGCTAGAAGCAGGGTGATCATTTAGGAGGCTGTTGCCATAATCCAGGTGAGAAATTAATACCTGTTTGCAGGCGAGTAGCAGTGGACTACAGAGAGAAGTGGGCGGAATCTGGGTGCGCTGTGAAGGCAGACGTGTGAGACTCTGTCATAGATTTTAGGCAGGTGATCTTCCTGAGGGTGTGTGTGGGTGTGTGTGTGTGTATGGGTGGGTGTGTGCACGCGCATTGGAGCACACACACATACACATGTACAAATGCATATACTGTGGATTAATTTATTGCATTTCTCTCTACATAGGGGAAATTTACATTCTATCAAGTAGCAAAAGTATGACCCAGACTCACAATGGAAAACTCTACAAAATTATAGATCCCAAAAGGTGAGATTTCTTTTTGTATTCCTTTGAGTCAAGAAATATTCTTCTCCACATTATTTTAGTGCATTCAAATTAGTGAAAGACAAATTACAATGAACAACTGAGAAAGATGGCTGCCTATGCCTTGTCCCCATGCTACAGTTGTCCTGAGAGGACCCTCGGCCCCAGTCTGTGAGAGCTAGACTGGACTATGCTGAAACTCAAAAGCCTTATTGCTATCACACATTCAGGTCATTCTTGTTGTCAGGGCCGGGGGGTGGGGGGGAGGGAGGGAGGGCAGCATTATGTTTGTGGAATGAGTTGAGTCCTCAGTTAAACGTGAGGAGGACCTGGATGTATGAGGAAGTGGCTTCAGCTCTCCTGGGAGAAACAATGAAACCACCCCCCCCCCTCCTGCCCCCTTGTCTTTTGAGAAAACTAGAAACATGCTGGCAGACGTTGCAGCTGCTCACTGTGATTTTTGGTAGGTAATCAGGATAAGTTATTTTGGCTGTTCAACATCTGAGCCTCATTTCAAAACTCCCTGGAAGTTCACAGCTCGCGTGCAGGCTTCTGTGACTAAACAAATGAAAACTGACAATGTGTTTTGTTATTTACCTCAGCAAAAAGGAGACTTGAATGTTTTAATCCTTTAAAGAGTATATTTATCCCTGTCCTGCTCCTCTCCACCCACCAATTGCAACACACACACACAGCGTTCAAATTATCTTGAATCATAATTAGTCAGTCGTTAATTTCATGGATAAAATTGGACTATCAGAAGCTGCTAACACTATATACGGTCAAATAGAAATTAGTCGCAAATTTGGAAACAACTATTACAGAACCTAGGTATCCTCACGGACATGACCATTGTTGGACACCAGTAGTCGTGGGAG
The DNA here is from genome assembly GCF_964212035.1 of Myotis nattereri. Taxonomy (NCBI): domain Eukaryota; kingdom Metazoa; phylum Chordata; class Mammalia; order Chiroptera; family Vespertilionidae; genus Myotis; species Myotis nattereri. The sequence goes on along the minus strand of NC_138080.1, from coordinate 58,989,289 downwards.
CCCTGCTACCCCATGTGATGAACTTCAGATTAGTTCTACACTAACTTATCTTCATAAGCCCATTTACACACTTCAATTCCTGTTTCAAGTCTTTTAGAAGAATAAATTCTAGTAACCTGAAAAGTTTACTAAAAGCAATAATTTAGCTCTATTTTAGAAACATTTTCCCAAGTTGTAAATTGTGTATGTTTTTCTGAAAAAGTCACTAACAAAATGGAGATCCTTGTCCTTTTACCACAAAACACTGTCTTTTCCGAGAAAAACAGAGGTACTTCAGAACAAAAAGAAGAATACTCAGTTCTAAACTGTCTGTCGGAAGCATCGCATCTAGGCATCGTCCCACCGTGATAGCATCCCTTCTCCACGTAAGGCACACGTTTGCGTTCACAGTAAGACAAGGACTGTCTGTGCCCAGCGGGGGTTCTCTTCCTCCTTGAGTGTGAAGCCAATGTTCTCTTTGTGAAAAGCAAAGTAATGAATGAAAAAAAAAATGTCAGACACCACGGTAACTGTTGAAGTTGGCACTATGAAGAACGGAATTCAAACTCACGTTAATTCATAAAATGCTAGCATTCTAATGATTCCTAATGAGGTCTGGGGGTTTCACTCAGATCTAACGCCATTTGTTTCAAAATAGCCATTGTTATTCCATTACGTTTGTCAAAGTTGGTCTGCTTTTGCAAGCTTCCTGGTAGTGGTATAATGAATTCTCCCTCCTCCTCCTCCGGAAAATCTTTCTCTCTTCGTCTGGATTGTTTAGTCTGTTGGTGGTGCATGGAGGTGAATTTTACACCTTCAACCCATTATTAGTGTCTAATTACCAGGGTTGCCATAAGGGACCTTGGCTTTGTGATCTGAGGGCCCCCTCTCATAGGGTGGTCTCCGAGTGACATACCTGAAAGGCCTGACTTCTCATTATGGTGCCTGTTTCTGGTGAGTCGTGTCATGTGTGGGGCCAGGGTTAAGATGTGTGTTTGGTTTTCAGGAGGTTGGGGGAGTAACAGAGCCCCAAAGACACGGTCCTTGTACACAGGCAGAGGCACACATTTCCAAATCAAACTGACTGTAAGAAAACAAATGTTTTCATAAACATTTGTTGGGAGCCTCATTCTGTTTTGATTTGGATGCCAACGTTTATTATTACAGTATTTCGGCCTAGATGAATTGAATTTCTATATAAGTAGACAGTTTCGTGTATGTGAGCGGGATTATTTTGCAAACACAGGCTAATTACTGGCCTCACAGTGTTCAGAGTATCTGCTTCAAAGCAAAAGTGTTTTTCTAAAACTTTGGAGGGAGAAATGAAAGAAAGAGCCTCATCAACTGAAAAAACAATATATAGACATTTCTTGTCATATCCAAAATCCATGTCAAATTAAAATCTTAGGTTAACTCTATTCTTGTGGAGGAGTCCCAGATTTGTAATGTTTTCAGAATATCTTTCAAACATGAATTGACTCCTGGCCCTGGAAGAGAGGAACAACAAATGATAAAAATTTTATATTCTATATTAGATGTCACAGAAGTTACTTTCTTACCATAGGATTTGTCTGTTTCTATTTTTCCCTACACACACACGCACGAACACTCACATTTAAGAAAGATGAGGGAGTTTATAAACCATTTGTAATATTCTTTTTTTTATATATACATTTTATTGATTTTTTACAGAGAGGAAGGGAGAGGGATAGAGAGCCAGAAACATCGATCAGCTGCCTCCTGCACGCCCCCTACTGGGGATGTGCCCGCAACCAAGGTACATGCCCTTGACCGGAATCGAACCTGGGACCTTTCAGTCCGCAGGCCGACGCTCTATCCACTGAGCCAAACCGGTTCTGGCCATTTGTAATATTCTTTTTTTTTTTTTTTTTAATGCAAATTAGGTGCAGTGCCTTTTTATTTTAAAATTAGTTGGCAAATGACCAAGACCAACATCTGAACATTAACTTTTGTGGAATAGAAAGACAAAAAAACCCACTACGACTGGGATGTGGCAAGTTAAAATGGGGGAGGCAAAAAGAGGACACCTCTGAGCTATCCATGAAGATGGGTTTGGACATGGCTCTTTTAAAAACTTCATCGTCCCTTTGCAATCTTTTCAAGTTAAAAAAAAAAGTCAGCTTTGCCCTCTTGTAGCGGTTCAGTGTGTTAATCTCCTTCTGATTCAAGCAGCTTTGCACTTTGTTTTTTTTTTTGTTTTTTTGGAAAAAAACACCACTTCTATAAAAACACACAAGAAACAAACTCAAGTTTCAATTTAGTCACGAGCTAGCTACAGGACTCTGTTGCACACAAACTCCTGTCATGGGGGACTCTTCTCTATCAGCCCCTTGCCTCATTGTCAGAGGTCCTTCAGTCATGTAATATTCTTAAGTCACTCTGGCAAAAGCAGGCAAACTTCCCTAAGGACAATGTGGTCTGAGGCGGTATGCGACATAGTCACTTACATACGTGCTAAATCATTTCCAGGGGGCGGCCTTCTCAGAAGAGCGTGGTAAGATAACCTCTTATAAAAATCAAATGCTGAAGAGATCAACAGAAGGACTTGTATACATGTATATAAGCCAAACCAATGGACATGGACAACGGGGGGATGGGAGCATGAGTTTGTGTGTGGGGGGGAGGTTGGGGGTTAATGGGGGGGATGAGGACACATTTGTAATACCTTAACTAATAATAAAAAAAAGAAAAAAAAAGAAAAAAAAATCAAATGCTGCCCTAGCTAGTTTGACTCAGTGGATAGAGTGTCAGCCTACGGACTGATGGGTCCCGGGTTCGATTCCAGTCAAGGGCACAGACCTTTGTTGCAGGCTCTATCCCTGGCCCTGGTCAGGGCATGTGCAGGAGGCAAGCAATTGATGTGTCTCGCTCACATAAGTGTTTCTCTCTCTGTGTCTTTCCCCCTTCCTTCCACTCTCTCTCTCTAAAAATCAATGGAAAAATATCCTCGGGTGTGGATTAAAAAAAAAAAAAATCAAATGCCATTATTTATCATGAAAGAAACTTCAATGAGAACACAACCAGGTTTCTCTAAGGCTTCACCAGAACTCTGGAGTCATTTAAGGAAAAAGCAGAACATTTTGCCTCTGTGTTGGTATCCTCTGAGGTGGAGCATTACATCTCATGGTGGAGTCGCATTAGGATCAAGTCCACACCAACCACCCGCTTGCTGGGCCCACACACTAGGTCCCCCAAAGTCTGTAGTATGGGTTCTGCGTGCCCTATCTGGGAGCTCTTTCGGCCAGCAGTTCCAGAAAAGACTCCAACCCCACGAGCACAAGAGCTGGGCCACAATCCTAGTTTCACACTGTCGTGCCCCCTGAGCCTGGCCGAGAGCAGCAGCAGATCTAGCCTGATAGGACAGGGAGTCCATTGGTCTCGTCTCTGACTCTTCCTTAGTATGGGCCCTGGGCCAAGTGGGTTCCCGTGGTGTGTCCCTTCGCTTTTGATATGGTCCTGAGTTCACACTGCCCTACATCCTTTCTGCAGAGTGCTATGGAGGTCATTAAATACTGCATTTAAAATATTAAACTCTGAGTATTGTTGGTATTCGTTCTATGCCCTGAAGAATTATTTTCAGGTGATCTCTCAACATTTAAGTTTGTGTTAGTTCCAAAGTTAGGGTAAAGGTGTCCATGGAGCTGTAAAGAGCTCTTCATACCTAGTTTTCAAATATCCAAGACATGCCTTGGATGCTTGCTCTTTATGAAATCTTTTCAGAGGCAAACAGTGCTCCTGGGGGATAGAAACTAGAGAATTCCAAAAGAGTTATGCATTTTCCAAGCTTTATTATGTTTTGGGGTTTTTTGCACTTTTGATAAAAATTCTTCCATTTTTGTTTCAGATGAACTGAAAGCAAATGACTTTTATTTTTTTAATTTTGAAACATTTCTGGGGTTCTTTCTCCAGGAATTTATATAACAAAATCATTTCTAATCATGTTGGTTTAATTACCATGTACCCAGTTGTGCTGTATTTTAACATACTGCTTATCTGCTACCCAACCAAGTCCCACAGACCGTTCCCTTAAGGGGTCTATAAATGAACAATGCAAATTCCAGGCTTGAGAGGTCATTTTACAGAAATGCTGTACCTCAGACTCCTGTGTGACCAATATCAAAACCTGCTCCTCTTGCCTGCTCCCTACCGCTCCCCTCCACGGCCCCACTTACTGCCCTTTGTTTATTTTCTTAAAATATCTTCATCCTACTCCTTATTAATACTGGATGCTGAAGAGTGCTTTTTTAAAAAAAAAAAAAATCACTTCGTAAGAGGAAATCGGTTCTGTTTACCCTCTGCGTACGTCTCAGGGAGCCGGCAGGCAGCTCTGCCATCCCAAAGAAAGTCATGCATAATAGAGAGGCTTTAGCCCAATAAGCCAGTCTAGTCCCAATTCATCAGTCAAAGTTTTATGCAAGTGGCCCCCCTAGGTTGATAAATCCCCACAGCGCCTGTTGACCCAGCTGCCAAGTCTCTTGCTGCAGGCGGTGTTTTCATGGCCACCCTGACAGTAATACAAACTGTTTAGCAGCTCCATTGACCTTTCAGCTATTAACAGGGACACAGGCTCCGCTAGGGACTAGTTTCCAAACATGACAGAATTTCTTAACACTAGAGGTCATGAACAAGTATATGCCCTATAAAAATCCATTCAGCATGGTGGATTTGAAATCTAAAAGACAAGGAAGCATGTCCCACAGTTTGGCTGTCGTTATTTTTCTACATATCCAATAACTAAAAAGTGGATATATCTGCCAGGGTATATTTTACTCTTAATGTACTACATTTTATGTTGTGATGCACAATATCTTTTTAACCAGCAAATCCTTTCTAAGCTGTAAGACATATTTAAAGATATATTACCAAAAAATGGGGTGAGAGCAAAGTCAAAATTTCTAATGAATGGATAAGCATGCATACATAATATATGGTAAGAGCCAAAACATAACTGGAATTTTATTCATACTTTACCAAGATTTGCTTATGTTTTTGAGTAAACCATGCTTATGGAATCCATACAATGCTACGTGGAGCCATCACAAATTCCAAAATAAATAGAAAATATTATATAATAATTTATGGAAAGAAATATCTAAATGACCATGTTATTTTTAAATGGTTATATAATTCTTCTTATATGTATATCTTATTTCCTGGAGATATGATCTATGACCACAGCATTCAAAGGAATTTTCTGCTTTGTACTGTGTATTATATTCTTTATTAAATTACCAAATTTAAATGTTGGAATACCAGTTCCTAGAATAATTATATAGATTGCTATGAAAACTTGATTGAATTACCACTTATAAATGGCATTTGTTAAAAGGACATAAAATGGAGAATATAAATAGTGAAGAACATATTCTTCAAGATGACACTCATTTGTTAAGAGTTAAAACCCTTAAAAGCATTTCTTGGAATTCCCACATTTCTCCCCTGCCTGGAATGGTGGGAGACGTCTAAACCTTCTCAATACCTTATACTTCTATTGCAAGGCAAGTATCACCAGATGTTGTAGTACTTGAGATAAAGGCAGATTTAATCTTGCATGAAACAGTCACATATATTTGTAAAAAGATATTTTCTAGAGGAAGGTGTAATTTTTAAAGAAAAAAACTGCATATTATCATTTTTTCACTCATCTGTTTTAGTTGGGTTTTTTTAAAATCTGTTGCTTAAATGACTTGCTTTTTTCAATATTGACAAATGAATCAAAAAGTGTAACATCAAAATTTGGGAGTTTATCTTCATGGAGTTTATATATCAGAAAAAGTATTTGAGAAAGTTTCTACTATATGCATTCAGTTCAGTTTAATAAACATCCATTGAATGCCTATATGGTATTTTCCTAGCACCTATGAATATAAGTAGTTGAAGGAGATAAAATACTTTGGTGGCTTAAATGTCATCTTTCTATAACATCCCTCAGTCGTAAGCTAATTATTGCCTCCTCTGTATTCCTGTGTTACTACATTTGTGCCTGTATTGTAACAAAGATCACACTGGTTTAGTCTGCATTTGCATGTCTGTCTTCCCCATGGTTTGTCCATGAGGATCAGGATTCTGTTTTGTTTATATCTTATCCCCATGAAGAGCACAGTATTTGCCTGAGTAATGACTGGACTTAAAGAGGTTGGAATATGTAGTTTTTGTCCTCAAAGCTTTATTCTAATTGGGAAGGGAAAAGGAGAGGATAATCTATTCCTTAAGAGAAGTGAAGTTCTGTAAGAAACGGGCTATGTTTTATGTAATTTTGAGTTAAGGTATTCCCAATGACTAACAGTTTAAAAGAGAGAGGATTTATTGAACATGCTAAGTGAGGAATGTTAGTTGTCAACTTTATAAAAGAAGAAAAAGATGATTTTCCTAGGCATTTAAATAAAAACTTAAGGGAGTCATAACATTTATATATATGACAACCATACCATCTTATATATGCTAAAATAAACCAGCCCAAATGTGAAATATTTTGATCCATAGGTAGATAAGTATTCACTAAATCTTAGGCAGAAAAACAACTTAGAATTCTGCACATAAGCTCTATGTCCGCATATATGAATATATGGTGAAAAATAGTCAAAGCATCTAATTGGAGGGTCAGTGTGGAAACAAGGGTCGGATACCCACCCTGAAAAACTGCACTTCAGAACTGGACCCCTGTTCTCATGCCTGCCTTCCTTTCCTCGCCAAATTCCCACGGGAATCAACTTCCCTGCACTCTGCCTCAAACAGGCAGCATCTTCTGATTGCTGTCCTTTAACCCGAGCCACTTACATTCCTGATCTAAATGGTGTCTTCTCTTTAGATTCAGCTGCTCAGGCATAAGCCATACTGTCGAGTAGTACATGAGCTGTGTGCCTCCATGTTTTGCATGACATATAACATGTAATATATTTTTGATACATTCTACTTCTGGGTCTTTTTTTTAATGGGTCAAAAAAAAGGGTGAACAAGTGAATAACAAGTGGAACTGGATAACAGAATTCTAGTTACCAGTAAAATTTGAACAACACTGCTTACTGAGTGCCACCTGGTAAATGACCGTGGCCTATGACTCGGAAGAACTTCCTGGCTACTGAACAAATGGCTCTACTGATGGTCAAAGACACCACCATTGTCTCACAGAGTAAGAACTGTAGTTGAGGAAGACAGAGAGCAGATTTGGACTAGTCAACAACAGTTAGAAAAAGTCAGAGATCATGCTCTCACTTCCCTTGGCATAATCTTTTCGTATTTTCTCCACCATATCCAGCCCTGCCCTTCATCCCCAAAAGACACCCTTGGGAAACACATGGAAAATATCCATTAATGTTTTCTGAGTAAAAATATGCTCGGTCCACAGAATGCCTTAGGGGCCTTTCTAGAAATTGACCATTTCTAGATTTACATAAGGGATTGAATAGATTTAAGGGGGTTTTCTGAATTGTCATGTTAGTTGTAAAGCAGAGTACTTTCAACTCAGATTGGAACTTTTACTGAGAGAAGTAAAAGAAGTCACTATATATTTTTAATATGATTTTGAGTCATTGTAGAAACAGCCTGAGGTCAGCCTCCAAATTATTGCTGTTCACAGTGCCCACAGGGGCATAACAAGACAACCTATCTCAGGAACGGGAGACTCTAAGGGGCCTAATTATTTGCTCCTCTCAGAAAGCTACCTCATTACCTCTTGTGGTGGTTGTGACCTATAATTATCACTTTCTTTGATATGCTACTGAAGGAGTCCCACCGCTTTGGCCATCCTGATGATGGCCATTTGACTGGTGATGGTGCGTTTATTTACATTCCTTAACCAACAAGAGCTTTCTCATCACACTGGGGCACAGGTAACAGTTCCTGATGAGAAGTGTACCACCACATGTCTTTCCCCAAAGATTATTAGACAGTGGGTAGTTAGTTATGATCATGGTTCCAGCCTGACTCAGCTTGAAAGACAGCCTCTTCTTTCAAAAGCAGCGAGAACCATAAAAATCTTCAGAAGGCGTCTTGATCCCTCCCTAAATGATGGCAGTTATAGAGCAATTAAAAAAAAATCTACGACTTCTTACTCAGCAGATAAGATGTTTCTCTTCGCTACCAATAGCATTCATTTCCTTCATAGCAGGATAAAATTAAACATTTTAAAATGTGTATCTACACATTCATCTGTGTCTATACAGGCAGTCCTCGGGTTAGGACGAACATCCTTTCATGGTTATGTCGCCATCTCCATTTATTAAAAAAAAAAAAGTTCCATCATTTCGACGTATGTGCATATGTGCTTTATGTTTTTGATAATTTATTTACCACAAGTAAAGGTCAGGAATTGTTATCTTTCTTTTAAATTTTTTTTACTGTTTCACTTCATTACTTTCGTGTATGTGCTTCATGTGAGTGACGTAGGTGCTTATGTAGATGGGTTCCGACTTACAGCGAAAATCACGTTATGTCGCGCCGTAGGAACGGATCTCCGACGTAACCCGAGGACCTACTGTAAATATATATATATAATTCTTTGCATAAAGACTTGAAATTTTGAGTCAGTAGGATACACACTCATACAAATACACAGTGTAATATCCTTTGCAAAAAAGTCAGCCTAAAAATGTATCTCAAAATAAATGTAAAATTGAAACAAAAATGGATTTCCAAGCTTTTTAAGCTACAAGCATTTGTTTTGCTAAATACCCTCAGCCTTGTGATAATGCCAAATATTCCAATAACAAGTGAAACGTATCTCAGATACTACAAAAAATTTTTGTATATCTGGAAATAAACATTTTTAATGTCTATACATCTATATTGTTAAAGTTGTAATTGCTAGGAAGTTTTAGCCAGCAAATATAAAATATCACTGTAGCATAATTATATTTTAATCAATGAATTTTGATCATGACAAAGTTTCTTACAATGTTTGCTAATGTCCTCTTTAGTTCAAACTGGCTAGTTTGTTTCCTCTCTGGTGTGTATTTTCTATCCCTAGAAAGTTGTCCCCCCAAAAAGTTGTCAATCTTTCCGAGTCACTTAAAAAAAGGGTCTGCTTAGAAAGCAAGAGATATATTTTGTGAGCTACAGAATCACTAGATTTCACTCCAGTATTGATTTTCAACCAATTTCTGTCTTTTGTTTCAGACCTCTAGTGCCCGAGGAGTGCCGAGCAGTGGTCCAACCGGCCCAGATGCTGACTTCCGAATGCTCCCGGCTCTGTCGGAACGGCTACTGTACCCCCACGGGGGTGTGCTGCTGCAGCCCAGGATGGGAGGGCGACTTCTGCAGAATCGGTCAGTACTTCCATTGTCCCAGCGAAAGACTGGGCAGGGGACAGTCCTTAGGAACTCAAGAACTTAACACCAGGTTATTTCTTCTTGAATTATGGAGTATTCAACATTCAGTCATTTACAATAATATTAATGCTCACTCTGCTCCTGAACTAGCAAATGAAAGCTTTCCCATTTTCCTAATGTAAACATTTCACATATATACGTTAGTCATAAACATAAAAGACTTTTAAATAATTGCATCCTTTCCAAAAGTAAAAATTAAAAACAGATCATCTAGACTCCCAGTCCTGAGTTTGAGATTTCCCACCAGCCAAGGACTTCGTGTTCGCAGAGCCCCTCTCCCAGTGTCAGCATTTTCCAGACGCCCCATAAATGCCTCTCAAACTTAACTGCTTGTTTTCTGGCTACAGTGCACTAAAAATAGGGTTCTTCTGTGGGCATTATTAAATAAAAGGGGGAAACACAATTGCCTAGAGGCATATATGAGATTTTTTAATCCTTTTGGCCACTCCCTTGTGAACCATCAACTAGGTGTGCAGATGCTCAGAGAGAGGAAGGAGGTTTATTCCAATTCCTCTATCCTTTAACGAGGGGTTTCCTCAGTTACGTGCCATGATGTTCAAATCCTACTTGGTGTGAAGTAAGAAAGTTACATAACTTTAGATACTGAGTTTAAGATATCTATGTTGAAAATGCATTTTCAGGATAAATATTTTTTCCCTTTCTTTTCTTTATGTCTATATCAGATGAAGGGTGTTAACTAAACCTATTGTGGTAGTCATTTCACAATCTATGCAAATCAAAGCACCATGCTGTATACTTTAAACTTATACAGCGATGTCTGTCAATTATTTCTCAATAAAACTGGGGAAAAGATTGCCATAAGGATGGAAAATGAATTTTCAACAACCAGCATATATATATATATATATATATATATATATATATATATATATATATTGTACAATAAAAATTTTGACCTCTGCTATTTTAAGTATTAAAGTATCTCTTGCCAATGAAAATTAAAAGCCCCATTCTTAATTCATAAATGTTAACTTTTTTCTTTACCCTAAACATGTATTTGTTTCAGAAAAATTACAACCATAACTTGTCTACTTTGTATATTGTATGACAAAAAGTAGCCAATATTTAAAGTTACATATACAGCCTATATTTTAAGCTTAAATTATTTCAGCACTAATAACATTTCATGATTGATTAATACTATGGTTACTATACTATCAATGTTCAAATGCACTAATATTCTAATTTCTGAGACTATATCTCCCCTCTGCTCCCTTTGATTCCTGACAATATGCATTCTCTCTGCTTCTTCTATATTGTGTCCATTCTGTTTTATTCCTTACTTTGCATTTTGCCTAACTTCTCAAACTATTAGATCACAAATATTTATTTAGTGCCTTCTAGCAACAGTACATTTAAACTGATGGCAAACAAATTATATGGGTGAAATTATACATATACCATAATAGGTATCTACACTAATAGAAGAGAAATATGCAAATTGACCATACTTCATGACACCCCCACAGCCAATCAGGAGTGATTATGCAAATTAACCCAACAAAGATGGCAGATTAATTTGCATACACAGGCACCAAGTGGCCAGGGGCAGGGCAGCTGCTTGCGTGTGCACCGGTGCCAAGCAGCCTGGGTCCCGGGGTCAGGCGTCCTCAGAAGCCAGGCTGCTCTGAGCCTTTAGGCCCGCATGTAGGCCCAGAGCGCCTGGTGTCCTGGAACAACCCCCGGCCACTCCGGGCCTATGCGCACAGGTGCCGAGCAGCTGGGGGTGGGGTGGGAACATCCCCGGGACTCAGGCGCTCCAAGTCGGCATGCGCATAAGCGGCCGGGGGCAGGAACGTCCTCCGCAGCAAGGGAGCAGACAGCAGACAGCAGGGCCCTGCTTGCCCCTGGCCCTGGTGGTGAAGGGCAAGCAGGCCCCCACAGAGAGCAGACACCAGGGCCAGCGGTGGCATCAAGCAGGCAGGTCCGCAGAGAGCAGAGAACCATGGGGAGCAGGCCTAAGCCAGCAGTAGGACATCCCCTGAGGGCTCCCAGATTGGAGAGGGTGTAGGTCGGGCTGAGGGACCCAACTTTCCCCCCCTTCCTCCCCACCCCCATGCACAAATTTCATGCACCGGGCCCCTAGTTAATAATAATATGTGATATAAATGAAAATAGATATTCTTTGAGCTAACATTAAGTTTTATTTCAATAAAGTACTTTAATCTTCCCAGTAAATCAGTTTAAATAATTTAAACATATAAGATAAATCAGAACCATTTCATAAGATTAAACCATTTGTGATATTTGTGACCCAAGCAAGAATTTTATTCCTATACTCACATAGTTTACTCATCTCCCACAAATTTAAAAGAGAGAACAGTCTATTTCCTTTTTGTTCTCCCTTTTCCATGTGTCAACCACAGACCCCCTTTTTTTTTATTTTATTGCTTAAAGTATTACAAAGGGTATTACATATGTGTCCTTTTTTTTTTCCCCCGCCCTTGACAATCCCCTGGCCTCCCCCACCCCCCAGTGTCTTATGTCCATTGGTTATGCTTATATGCATGCATACAAGTCCTTCGGTTGATCTCTTACCCGCCTCCCTCCTGCCCCTCAACCCTCCCCGGCCTTCCCGCTGCATTTTGACAATCTGTTTGAGGCAGCTCTGCCTCTGTATCTATTATTGTCCATAAGTTTATAATGGACAGACCCCTTTTTGATTAATGCGTTGCAAAGGTTAAAATGACCCTGTCCCCTGAAAGTATAAGGAAATGTATTCAAGGAATTTGATTCTGCCTTCAGGGCTGTACATCCCAGATTTATCCTATCAGCAAAAGACAATGAAGTTATATACCCAATTTTCTCTCTCCATCTCATTTTAGCAGTAAATCTTTACATTCCCACCAATACTGTAGTGGTAAAGTCCTTTTATGGAGAGACTCTGTGCTGTAGAGTAGCCCTGAAAAGGATTGCTAAGAACATCCTTCACTGGCCAACTGCACTGATCCAGGAAGGACCTTCCATGTGTTCTGAGAGGCAGCATATGCTGGGTACCTCGTAGGAGCAATGAGGAGGGGTCCTAGGAAGTCCAAGTGCTCACTACTGCATCAAAACCGACACTGACACCTGACCATCCCTTTATGTTATTTGGAGATGCTCAAGCCATGGCCTCTCTCATGGGCCAGGCCCTTCCCACACTGAGGTCCTCCCTGGGGGAACAGGAACATAGAATTACATGGAAATGCCCTAGTGGGGCCGAGACTTGCAAAGAACTGAAATCCTTGTTTTAAAGAGTCTGTTTTGCAAGGGATTAAAATTGTTTCCCATGATCTATGCTTTTCTGGCAAGGTCTCCCATTCTCTGCTGAGGTCTGGTCTGCAAATAACTTTGGGTTTGAAAGCGTTCTTCCCTTCTTGTCTTTATTATCTTTTGGATTATTCTGTGACTGGCTTCTGCCTCCTCTCCCTCCCTTCCCTTACTCAATGACGACTTGTGCTGTTTCTGACATACACGACGTTGAGTGTGATTGTATTGCTCTTTTCTTTTCCTCCCAGCAAAATGTGAGCCAGCCTGTCGTCATGGAGGCGTCTGTGTTCGACCCAACAAGTGCCTCTGTAAGAAAGGATACCTTGGTCCTCAGTGTGAACAAGTGGACAGAAACATCCGCAGAGTGACCAGGGCAGGTATTCTTGATCAGATCATTGACATGACATCTTATTTGCTGGATCTAACAAGTTACATTGTATAGTTTCTGGGACTGTTTGACTATTCCTTTCCAATGGGCATTTATTTTTTATCCTGTCATTAAAAAGAAAGACTGTTATCCTGCTACACACTCCTGTGATTTCATTTTCTTTTTATTAATTTAAAAATAGTTTCCAGAAATGTGCAGATTCTGTGTGTGTATGTTGGCACGTCTGTTCACATACGCACGTACACACACTCACAACCCCTATATGTATGGTTGCATAACAGATGGGTTTTAAAAATATATATATTTCCTTGTGTAGAGTAATTTACACAGAAATTCCATTGTAAATTGATAACGGGATTTTTTATATTACCAGAAGAGATTATTTGACTTCCCAGGAATTTTCTGTCTGTAATAACTAAAGTCAACTTTAATGGAGTTTTGAACCATTACTGTGCAATCTGATGGATCTAATAAAAAAGGCAATATTTTTATATTAAAGGACTATAATGTGAGAATGTTTCAGAACTCCCTGATGAATTTCTAAATGGGCAACTTGATTTAAAACTGTAATCTTCATTTTCATCATTGTATCCAATTACAGAATGTTATGCACTTCCCTTTTTTTTGGCGGAGAAATCTGGTTACTCTAGCTTAATATCAAGATTGTTCTCAAGTGTTTTATAATTAAATCATAACAGCATATTCTAAAACCAATCTTCCTAAAAGGTCTGCTTTTATTGTATATTTTATTTAACAATAGGCACTGGGTTTGTGTTACATATTTATATTTTTTATTTTATTTTTATAATATAGACATCACCTAGATGAAACACCTTTACCCTGTCCTGTAAAATACTAAAGTTACATTTTTCACCATCTTAATTGGAAAGAAGGGGAGTGAGAAAGCAAACAGTCTTAAATGTGCTGTGGATCTAATCTAGCAATGTATCCTTGTGCCAACATGTAATCCTTAACGACGGATGAAAAAGCAAGAAAACAACCAATCCTTATAAAATGCCAGCATTAAACGTTTGTAAAGTGCTTTTCACCGTAGCAAGACTGTCCGTGTATGCGATTAGAGCGTAACAGATTGCACATCAACCGAACCTCACTGGAGAAGAGTTCACTCGCTTTTAAACAAATCCTGGCTATGTAAGCTGTCCCTTGTACAAACTTTTCATATAATAATTCTTGCCAAATATGACTTTTCATGTATATGTTCCTCCAGATCTCAATGAAGTTCCTCTTTGGTTAATGTATGAATAAATTTCTGTAAATGTTCTATTCAGGTTTTCAAAGAAATGCTGTTCTCACTCACAACTGTAACAAGTCTGATAGACATTTTTCTTAATGGGTTCCAAGGCCAGCTCTCCATGTCTGGATTATAACAAAATTATAAGGCCTCTTTGCACTACTGAAAAAAACACCTACCCGTGACACGCGCACGCCCACGACAGGCTGCCCTCCAGCAAACAGCTGTTCCTGCAGAATCTAAATTGGAGAGTGGTATAGATTATACAGCGCAGGCTGACTTCCCAAACCTGCTCCTTCCTTTCAGGAACAGGAACCTCAGTGAAAAAGAATAAAATCTTGTAACTAGTATTTCTCTACTGATTTAAAGCAGGAAGGGCTGCAGTGAAAGCACAGTGAGCATTTATACAGAAGCCACAATGTGGAAAGATTGGTTAAGCACACTGCTCTTGTCTTCCATATATGATTACTTAAGTTTCAAGTGACCTCATGCCACATGGAAATGGGTTGAGAAATCTTGGTTCAGTGCTTAGTGAACAATAGCTGCATTAAAAAGTGCATGCATAATTTTGCACAATTTAGATTCAATTGACAGTCTATTCAAAGAAGTCTCAGAATTAAATGAGCATGGAGACCAAATTGCCCTCTTACCCCAGAAAAGGGGTGGTCCCTTCTAGTCACACTAACACTTCATTGGCCCAACAGTGTGACAAATCTTGCAATGAACCCTGCAGTAGCCTGCATCTGTAGGTTAATAGCAGTCTTTTGTCTCCATTGCTTTCTCTTCATAGCCCTTTTACCGAATTCCATCACAGAAAGTTTTACAATTTAAAAAAAAATGTCCTGACAACCATTTTTGTAAATGGACCTTACCATCTAATCATCCCTTATTCAATGTGGTGACATTAACAAAATGTGAACTTTTTGTGAGGGAGCCGGCTGTCTGAATCTGTCAAATTGTGCAGTTTTATTACACATTCTCCTGGTCATAGTTTCACTGAAAACAATAAGGATACTGCTATATATTCAGTAAAATCTGGAAAATCCAGTGTTTCTTCTTACATTCTGAATCTTTCCATCTCTTCCAAAATAATATTTCCCATAGACAAGGTGTTATATTGTCATTAGTTCTCCTATTTAAAAATATCTATATTAAATTGAGCAGACCCCAGTTTTTTATACAGTCCTTTCCTAATGGAAGATGACTTAGAAAAACATATGTACCCCAGGTGTCATTGCTTTTTCTATTTTGAGTCATTAGAATGAAAGAACACAATCTTCTAAAAAGAAGATAACAAGATCTGTGGATATCATACCCAAGCAAAGAAAGGAAACTCATTGGAGTCATTTCTTTCTGTTCTTAGGAGAGACATAAGTAGCAATGATTAATGGATGCCTACAGATTTTATTTTATTTTTAAAGTATTTTTTGTTGATTTTTTAGAGTAAGAGAGGAGATAGAGAGATAGAAACATAGATGAGAAAGGGAGACATAGATCAGCTGTCTCCTACTTGCCCCTCACTGGGAACTGAGCCCACAACTCGGACATGTGCCCTGACCAGGAATCGAATCTGGGACCTCTTGGTTCATGGGTAGATGCTCAACCATTGAGCCACACAAACTGGACAAGGATAGCTACATATTTTAAACTCAGTGGTCATTTCAAACATTTTTTGAACTATTATTTCAAGTAGATTTTTTAAATATGTGACCGAAGAATTGTCTTATGATTCATAATGATTCATAATGAGAGACAGATAGGAATTGGTTAAAAAGTGGGAGCTAAGGAAAAGTTACTGTTTCTTCCCACAAATGGCAGCATCTCCACCAACTCAGTTCATAAAGCACACAGTCAGAATGGAAGAAATGTCCTTGTGAACGCAGGTGTGTGAGATCAAGATGAAATAGTGAAATAGAAATATATATATTGTTATGCCTTTATCTGTTCTAATATGTGGGTGTCAGTTTAATATGAAACGCTGCTATGGTAGACTAGAAAGAATTGGAAAAAAACTTCCTGCCACTGCTTCTACCACACTCTTGTCCTAGTTAAAAACATTTTGTTTTCTTGCCAATTATATAAGGTAATGAGAAGAAAATGAAATTGGCACATTATTAAAGTGAAAAAGAACGGATAATTTCAGAAATTTGAGTGATGATAAAAAGCACTTTTCTTCTTTGAATTTTGTTTCAGTGCGGCTTTTGTAAAATATATTTTTTATTTTATCACAAAGAATACTTAGATGTTTTCTCAGATTAATGGACTATCTTGTAAAGAAAGAGCAAAGAAACCTACACATTCAATATATGCACACAACCTAAATAGAAAACTCTTTTTCATTTACATACTTCAGAGCAGGCGCTTCTTCTGATTTATTTCTTTGAAAATAATTACATAATGATGTACTAACAATTTTTAATATATAGGGTGTCCCAAAAAATGTATACCCACACTTTGAATAATTTTAAAGGCAGTATTTATTAAAGTTTTCAAAATTGAGCTATCAGCTGCCAAGGTATGTATACATTTGAGGGGGACACCCTGTATTTCTTTTTAAGATTGTTTTTATCTCTGAATCATGTACTATACAACGAAGCGTGCTAGGTATAAGTTATGAGGTTAGATGCCACAACAAGAGTCTTCTAAAGTATACATAAATTTAAACTTTTACTAGTCCAACTTTCTTAGCTTTAAAACATAAAAGAAAAACCAAGTCCAAATTTGTAAGAGGAAAAATAAAGTATACCACAGGCAGCTGTAGTTGGCTGATCAATAAAGTTTCTGAGCATCTCTACAGAATGTTACCTATGATAACTATTTCTCTCTCTTCTCTCTCTCTCTCCTCTCTTTCCTTTTGCCCCTTCCCCCATATAGCTTTCTAACTTTTAACCTCTCCCTTCTCTCTTTCTCTGTCTCTTTTTTTTTTTTTTTTTAACAAAACAGACGTCCCCAGTACACCCATAATGAAGATGTCCTGGGGTAGGCTGCTACTGATTTTATTGACTTTTATTTAATTTTCTGAAAAAATACTGTCTCCTGATGTCACATTTGCTCAGACTCTGTACCATGAAGAACAATAGATAAACATACAAGACTGATCTATTACAATAATTGAAAGAAGTGACCAAAAGCAAAAATGACTACCAGCCCAGATGCTCCAGTTCAGCTGGCGTTCCATCACAGCTGCAGGAAAGACACAAAAATATCCCTAGGAGAGAGCTTCAGCCGACAGTAAGGAAAGTTAGTAGCTATTTCCTATTCAAGCAACAACCATTAACGTCTACTCAGCGGTCACCAAGCGGTGGTCCCTGGACCCCTGGTGGTCCTTCAGGTCCGAAAGGTTGGCGACTGCTGGTTTAAAGAAGCCTTTGGAGCAGGTCGCCAACTCTGGCAGAGTCTCCTTTCCCCACCCCAGTTGAGACTTGAATTTGCAGGGAACTCAAACAACAGTTCCATGCCCAGGAAATGTGTGTTTTTCTATACCACCCCCAGGAAGTTAGTGGGCCTATTATCGCGAACGCTGGCATTAGGTGCAAAGTTCCTCTTTAGAATAGCCAAAAGAAATATATGTTTGTTTTCTTACCTTCTTTCTCTTCATCACACCAACACGAATTAGTCATACCTCCAATATTTCATAAGATGTCAAAGAAGGCGGGAAACCTAAGAATAGAAGCATTTCAATATTAAAAATATTGAAAACATGATCAGAGAACCTGTCAAACGCTAGTCCTAGCCAACTTCAACACTCCTTTCTCTTAAATATCTCCTCATAAGTTTTGGAAGTTGCCTTAAAATAGGTGTGCAGGCGAGTAAGATGTATTCATGAAAGCGGGAGGGAGGGGCGTAGTGCCGGTTTCCTGTCAATCACAGTAGTAGTTTCTCCAGCTGCCATGAGGAGATTTGTTCAATTAGAAGATTAGCACTTTTCTTAAATTTTTCATTGAATGCAAACCCAAGATAGGTCCATCATTTACTCTGCTTTCTTTGATATAGCTCATATATAAATTGGTTAGAAAATAAAAAATAAGCAATGGATCCTTTGTATCAACACAAAAGTAGGCTTAAAACCTGTTATTGCTTTTTTTTTTAAGCCAGACTACATAGTGGCTTACCAAAAAATCCCCCAAAATATCAATATGAATTCTAAAGTTATATCTCACATACATCCCAAAGTCAAACACCATGTTTCAGTCAAGATGTTTTTGCATATGTAGATGAAGAATTTACTTAAAATCAAAATACATATATACCTATATATACAAATTCACTTAAAAGTTTGGTGAGTTATTTCAATTGGCTATAATCTTTGAAGTTCAAAAGACATTTCATTTTAGCACATAAGATAAGAAGAACAGAACATTAACAGTGATGGGAAATTCATAATAGCTAGTTAATTAATTGTGAAGACAAAGTTATAAAATAAACTTTGTCTTCACAGTTAAAAACTAATTCTTGTACATTTCCTTTTGAACTAAGAAATAGCTAGCCAATAGTTTCCATTCAGATGAACAATGTATAATCAGGTTTGGTATACTTTATGCCCAAAATATATGTTGGATATTTCTTTACCTCATATTCTTAAAATCTGAGGCATGACTTTCCTAGAATAAAGTAAGATTTCATTTATAGTAGAGCCTAATATGATTTAATACATTTATACATTCTATTTGTAATACTATTATTGAGAAATCAAGTTGATGACCTTATCAGGTATCAGATATTTCCCATATCTCATTACACTTACAGGACATTTTTGGACATGCATTTCACCAAGAACTATGTAGTAACAGGATAAATGACACTGAGGTATATTGGAATTTTTGGAGCTTGATTGCCTAGGATATGTGAAAGACAACTATTTATTTAAAAGAAACCCATCTAATTAAAATGAAAAAATTTACTGAATTATTATCCTTACTAAGCAAAAGACAAATCTGAAAAGAAACTCCCTTATCTTTCGAGGCTTTATCTGTGATTGATTTTGTGAAGTTTTAAAGAATTTTGTGCAGTTTTAAAGAACTTATCATCCTTCTAATACATTTTAGTTTTTCTAGTTGTTCATTTTCCTTCAGGTTGTTGACAATTAGAGCAACAATTTGTCTGTAATCTCACACACAGAAGCTACCAGAACCAATCCTTGCTGGAATTCCTGTTAATAAGAGGCAGAAGGCTGTGTGAGCAAGTATAAAAGCAGGTACAGGTTTGAGGCAGCAGAGTTAATAAATGTAGTAGTTGGGATTTCTATGTATGTTCTTCTGAAAAGTAACATGCAGTGTCATTGGCTCAGATAATCCCTCTAAATCTGAATTAATTTGATTTTTTAACCAACCTTCTATTATTCAGTCAACCAGCCATTCATTAATTCAGCAAATATTTATTGAAGTGCCTAGTGTGACTATGTGATATAGAAAAGACAAGGACATTGATAGTGGGGGATTGTGAGCCCAATGGGCATGATGAATATGTTTGAAGCAAAAGACCCTGATCACACCCAACCAACTCTAATTCAGCTCAGCACTAGAATCAAGCAATAATAGTACAGATGGCCTAAAGTACATCTGTGTGTATCTGTACATGTGCACACACCCATGTATATATATTTATCTATCTGTACAAACACTACATATGTATACACACTATCTATGTAATATATAATATATGTATAATGCATATAAATTCTAACAAGTGTATTTGTGTTATCTTTAAAATAGAACAATTGTATCTTGAAGTGGTAAATGCAGAGAATTGGTTTTTATTGTTGATCTGTGGATTTAATGATTTTTTTAGGTGAAAAGGATGTTTAAGTGTATAATTTCTTTTCTTAATTTAATATATTTATGTAAATGCATGCCTGAAATTTGGTTAGACTGACTGTGTTTTGTGCCCTTTAACGTGATCAAATGTATTAAACTTTATCTTATGACCTGATATACATGTGCTATTTTAAAATTTTTTATTTTAGTATTTAAAAGTTTTCGTAAATATTCATACTGACTATACGAACATCAATTTTTTTTATATTCTGTACCCAAACTACTTCAGAATATTCTTGCCTTTTGTCATTTTTCATATTCTAATTTTAAAATGTTAATCCCCCAAATATATGCCAATGTTAAGGGTTAGTTTCACTGTATGGATAGATTAGGTAGCCATAGATATTATATTGATTTCAATTTACTCTAAATTGTAAGTGACTTCAACCTGATCCTTTGAAATAAGTAAGAATTAATAAGTAAAAAGTGTAGAAGAGCAGTTGAGAGCCCTGACTACCCAACCTGAAGGGAAGAAGCATGTAGGAAGGGGAGGAGCACGAAAAAGGGGGTGGCAGATACCCCAAAATGTTGTTGACCTTGCCACTTAGCTTCCAGTTAGCCCCACCGAGAGTATTTCTATAAGCTCAGATATGCTCTTTTGAACATGAATATTAACTCTGCCAATATTCTTTAGGAGAACCAAATACTTTCATCTAGGTCTCCTTTCTCCCTGAATAAATACAGCTCTGACCCGTCAAGAGGAGAAGCTATTTCTCTATAAGAGATGACTATTTCTAAGAGAAAAAAATGTATTACAAGCTTATTCACAGACAGAGTCTCTTCGCTCAGGTGACTCTTGAAGCTTTAAGTTAGGCAATGTGACACCATGAGAAGCTTCCTTTCATTCCCTCCACAGGAAACACCAGAGACCTCTCTTCCTGAGGCTCTACCCTCCCAGGTCTTAGAATCTCTCCCAGCCAGTTAGTCCTTAATCACACTCTTGGTTTCCTGTGCATATCTGGCTTCTCCAACCAGATTATAAATCTCCAGAGGGCATATCTCCTGCTTTTAGAATCCCTGGCAGACTCAGAGCAGCTCCTGCATACTGGCCATGAAGAAAATAATGGCAAGGTGTCACAGCTTAGGGACAGAAGTGGTCTCTGGCTGCTGCTGACCTGGGTTTCTTCCGTGTCCCTTGATGGACTTAGCTCTGCCCTCACCAGTGTCATCAATTCCCTGCATTACATTCCCTGCATTGCAAACATTTGAAGTGGTTTCTGTTTTCCTCCTTTAGACTGATTGAGCTACATATATAATAAGACACAGATGAAAAGGGAGATAACATGGTAGAATTACAAAGAGACATGGAGATCATCTTCAGGAGAACAGGAGAGAAAACCATTGCCTTGAATGCCAACGTGATCACAGCAAGATGTAGTCAGAAGGACCCTACCTCTCAACCTGATATGTAACCCTTAAATTGCTTATGTGGCTCCCCATGGGAGAGGCCATTACTCCCACAGTTGTCCCTAAGAATTTTCATACTCACTTTTTTTTTTAAATATATTTTATTGATTTTCCACAGAGAGGAAGGGAGAGATACAGAGAGCCAGAAACATCGATGAGAGAGAAACATCGATCAGCTGCCTCCTGCACACCTCCCACTGGGGATATGCCCACAACTCAGGTACATGCCCTTGACTGGAACCGAACCTGGGACCCCTCAGTCCGCAGGCCAACGCTCTATCCACTGAGCCAAACCGGTTTCAGCCATACTCACTTTTGTGTTATTAAAACTATCAGCTTCCAGTTTGTCCAGGAGTCTGATAGTTAATGTGAGAGAGTTCGATGAAATTGCTTCTTTACACACACTTTTTAAAAAGAATTTTTTAGAATAATCTACTATTTCTAATGGAAATACAACTCAAAGTAGCAGCCTCACTTAGTATCTGATCAGAAAAAATAGTTGTTGTTTTCTACTGGAGTTCCAAAGAGTTTTCTCTGGAGATTAAATCCTACCATCATTCAAATAAATGACAGAATAAAAGGAAGAAAACAACTTGGATGAAATATTTCTTCTGCATTTTCATAATTTATGTTTGATTTCTATACAATATTTTCTATGGTTAAAACAAACAAACAGAATTTAAGAGGGGGAAAGGAGGAGGCAGGAAGAGGGAGGAAGAAGCCCGGGTGGCTCCTGACTATAAAATTCATTCTTCTTGGGACTGTGCCCACAGCAGAAACTACTTGAGCTCACTCTTGCAATTTAATAAGATGTCGTCAGATCCCTTTCATATATTTATAGCCTTATAATTAAAACTACTTGATGCAAAATCCATGTGCTTCATGTAAAGCAATTTAGATGATCATAGATACCCTGTTCTGTGATCTACAGTTACCAAAGCCATGCGTGCCAGGTGTACTTGCAGAATCCTGGGCCAAGACTGTCAGATGTGGCTCCTGGCCGCGTGTCCCCAAGTAACTAACTGGGTGACACTGGGTAAGTCCTTCACTGCACTGGCACTCGGCTTCCTTATGTATAAATTGAGACTGAGGTTCCTGCCCGCTCTGACAGGTATTGTTATTAGATATTCCTAATCCCAGGATACATCTGTATTGCAAATTTGAAATTGCAAATCTCAGACAGGAGGCTGTTAACTACTCCTTTGCATTAATGGGTGGTGGCTAAACAATGAGAAAAGACAGTCTTAGTCATTTTTCTCTAGTCTTCCAGCCTCTTCTCCTCTGCTCTCTGTGGTTATTTGTTACTTTCTCTGATGTGTTTGTTCTTGGAGTCTTTTTCTGGTCCTCCTATCCACATACTGTCATTCTTTTTTTTTTCAATTACAGTTGACATTTAATATTATTTTCTATTAGTTTCAGGTGTTAGACAATCATATACTCTACAAAATGATCTCCTCATATTTCAAGTACTCATCTGGCACCACACATAGTTATTACAATATTATTGACCATATTCCTATGCTCTATTTTACATTCCTCTGACTATTTGTAATTACCAAGTTGAACTTCTTAATCCCTTCACCTCTTTCACCCAGTCCCTCAACACCCCTCCCTCCCTCTGGCAAGCATCAGTCTATTCTCTGTATCTATGAGTCTGTTTCTATTTTATTTTGTTTGTTTTTTCTTTTATTTTGTTCTTTAGATTGCACATGTAAGTGAAGTCATATGGCATTTGTCTTTCTCTGTCTGGCTTATTTCACTTAGCATAATATCCTCTAGGTCTGTCCATGCTGGTGCAAATGGTGAGATTTCATTCTTTTTTGTGACTGAGTTATACTTCATTGTCTAAATTAAATGTACCACCACTTTTACCCACTTATCTATCGATGGGCACTTGGGTTGCTTCCATATCGTGGCTAGTGCAAATAATGCTGCAATGAACATAAGGGTGCATATATTTTTGTTGAATTAGCATTTTGAATTTCTCCAGATATATACCCAGAAGTGGAATCGCTGGGTCATAAGGCAGTTTTTGAACCCTTTAATGTCTCCTAAAACTTTCATTCTACATTTATGAAACACTTTCTGATCTATTGTGGGTATCCTTTGTGCTGGAGAAGTGCACTGTTGCAAGAAGGCCACCACTCCCTCCAGGGTCCTTAGTGCCTAGTTTTGCAACTGTCAGAAACATAATTGTTCCTTCCATGAACTGTGTTCCCAAGAGCACTATTGTAGGCACCCTACCTGACAGATAGATACCATATTCTGGGCAGATACAGGGCATAAACTTCTGGGAAATATTCTCTAAAAGGCGGACAATTCATGATAGAGAAGAAAGCGTAAGCACGTGTCTGCTGGGGCAGCCCTCACAGTCCCACCAGCTGGGTGGCTTAAGCAACAGAACTTGATTGTCTCCTAGCGCTGGAGGCTAGAAGGCTGACATCCAGGCGTCCACAGAGTTGATTCCTTCTGAGGGTGATAAGGGAAGGACCTGTTCCAGGCCTCTCTTCTTGACCTATAGGTATCTGTCTTCTCTGTGTCTTCACTTAGTCTCCTTAGAACACGTCTCTGTGCTCAAACTTTCCCTTTTTATAAGGACACCAGTCATGCTGAATTTGGGCTCAGCCTAATGACCTCGTTTTAATTTGAATATCTCTGTAAAGACCTCATCTCAAAATAAGGACACGTTCTGAGATACTGGGGCTTAGGACTCCAAAATATAAATTTTGGGAGGGAGGAAGACACAATTCAACCCATAATGCCATGCCCAGAAATCAAAGAGGCCTCATTTTTATTGTCTAAAGTGGTGCTTCTCCAACTTCAGTATGCCTCCTGTCACCTGTCACCTGGAGACTCTGCTACCATACAGACCCTGATTCAGGAGGTCTGAGGTTCCATGTCTCTGATACACTCCCAGGTGAGGCTCATGCTGCTGGTACCTGGGCCAATTGTTGAAGAACAGGATCTAGACCAGCGGTTCTTAACCTGTGGGCCGCGACCCCTTTGGGGTCGAACGACCCTTTCACAGGGGTCGCCTAAGACCATCGGAAAACACATATATAATTACATATTGTTTTTGTGATTAATCACTATGCTTTAATTATGTTCAATTTGTAACAATGAAAATACATCCTGCATATCAGATATTTACATTATGATTCATAACCGTAGCAAAATTACAGTTATGAAGTAGCAACAAAAATAATTTTATGGTTGGGGGTCACCACAACATGAGGAACTGTATTAAAGGGTCACGGCATTAGGAAGGTTGAGAACCACTGCTCTAGAGCATGGTTTACAGACTGTGCTAACTTCAAGGACAGAACAGGAACATGGAAAAGACTTGATGGACACATGACTGTCAGCCTCCAAAGCAAACAGTGATGTGTCCTATATCCTCATTCCAGGCTTGTGCTCAGTTGAGTGGAATGTACACAACACAGAGTAACTCCTTGTGTGTGGTGCTCCGTCATCGTCATGAGGCTACTTGCTGCTGTTACTACAGCTGCTGTTTTTATTTTCGGCAACAGCATCATAATCACCAAACAAGGACAATATTTTCATGGAGGTTGGAATCCATCTATCTGTTCAAAATAAACTGGGTTGCTAAAGCAATATGTACCATAAAATAAAATATATGTTTGTTTTAGGCGGTGTAAATTCTGCCAAAATTGTGTGTAGTAATAACAGAAACGGAACAACCCCTACCAAGAGAAAAAAGTTTGAAAGAAAAATATCACTATGAATAAATACATTCTTAAAAGATATAAACCTTGGGGGAAAAAAGAAAATGAACTTCTGTGTTATACTGAATTTTCAGAAATAAAATTTTATACCTTTATCTTAACACCAAGATACATTCATGTAACTTAAAGCTGTAAACACATTGAGAATTATATCAAAATGCCTGGAAGCAACTTTTAGTGCTATTTACTATAGAACAATACTGCCTATCTGGTTCAAACATTTACGTATTGTTTTCAAACAAGGCTGCCCAGAGACCTGTCTGTGATGATGGAAACACCCTGCCTTTGCACTGGCCAGCACGGTAGCCACTGGCCACAGCAGGCAATGGAGCACTTGAGAGGTGGCTGGTGTGACTGAGGAACTGAATGCTTAATTTTACTTGATTTTAATTAAATTTGAGTTGTTTACATAAAAACAAGAGTATCTTTTTATATTGGCTTCTTCATAAATCAGCACTAAAGGCAGTTCAGACAGTTCAGTTAAGATGTTTTGGTGATGTGTGTGCCTGATAATCCCTCACAGATAATTCACAGTGAAAGGCTTCCCATGCCCTTTGACTTTGCTTTGATCCTGCAGCTTATTCCAAATGGTATATTAAACATACTCTTTGCTCTGAAATTTCTCACATTGGCCTTTCACCAAAACCAATAAAGTGCTTCACTCCAGGTACAGTTTTATAGTACAGTTGAAATCCATCGCGCATGTGTGGAAACTGCACTGTGATCACGTGTGCACACATCTCTGAGCGTGAACAAGTGCAGAGGAACCGCCACACACAGAGAGAGGCGCTGGCAGACAGAAGTGATGGTGGCTGGCACTCATCATGTGCCAATCTCTTCTCTGCCTTGGAGAAAGTACAGATAAGGAACCAGGGCAGGAGAGTGCCACTATGTGCCTTTCTATGTCGTGCTATAAAGTTCTCCTGGAAGAGAAGACTTCGGAGCAATAACAAATACTATTTAAAGGGAGAAAATAAAATCCATTTGGCTGCCTAACCATCTTTCCACATGCCACCTGAAGTAATCATAGCGAGAAGGTACAGCTAAGGAAGGTGTCAGAGGGCTAAAGACAGAGTGAAGAAAAGATCTATCCCTAAATGGAAGTGGACACAAAAGGCATAGGACAGTAGTGATTCAGCTAAACCAGTGGAAATAAGTGGGGGTCACGGTAATAAAACCTAACACTTGTAGGGGACTGTGTACTAGGCACCTCTTCTAGGTGCTGCCAAAAACTGTGAAGGGTCTAAGATATCACTGTAATTCGTAGCTAACAAGTTAGCCTGCCATGAGCTCAAGGATGCTGGCAGAGGACACAAGACTCCTGGTTCAGAGGAGTTTATTCCTCACAGCAGTAGCCATAACCAGTAACTAGTTCTCTGAGCCCCAATTCCCAAAGAAAGGACCAGGTGATACCTGCACATGCAGTGGGTGAGTTACAAAAGAGGAACTTTGAGGTTAGGATACCCAATCTTTTATAATGGGCAGTAGACAGACCTGCCTGACCTTTGCATTAGAGGGAGAAGCTACCTCTGTCTTCCCAGGCTGTTTGCTATACAAGCATCCTTGAAAAAAGAGTTCAGAAGAAAGGCATTCGGTGCTTCTGCTTACAAGATGTGCAGAAACACAAAAGACTCCCGGAGAATTACCATCCAATGAGCACTTTACAAACACTAACTCATTTAACCTTCTCAAAGACCAGGTGAGGCAGCTACTCCTGCACCATTTTACAAAGGAAGAAATGGGGGGCGGGGGAGAGACACAGAGTTCCCACGGCTACTACGTGGTAGAGTGGGGATTTGAACCCGACAATCTGGCTCTGAAGCAGCACAGTCAGTCCCACAGAAATATTACGTGAGCCACGTGTATCATTTTAAATTTTCTAGTAGCCACACTGGAAGAGTAAAAAGAAACAGGTGGAGGTAATTTTAATAATACATTTTATATGGCTCCAGGTACCCAGAATATGATCATTTCAACATGTAATCAATATATAAATCATTAACAAAATATTTTATACTCTTTTTTTAATACTAAGTCTTTGAAAACCAGTGTATATTCTACACTTACAGCATGTCTTAATGCAGCCAGGAAATTTTTTTATCAAAACACTTGACAGTTGAAAAAGTAGATTCACATACCCAAGGTGTTCCAGACATACTTAAAAGCCTTCCAAGAACTGACTCAAGTATCAGTTTTAAAGAGAAACGCATTAGAATGAGCATATTAAACATTCAGTTCAAAGTCACAGCAGCCACCTTGCAGGTGCCCTGGAGCCACAGCTGGCGAATGGCTCCCCTCTTGGACAGGACAACTTTCCGCCTGTGCACGTGCCCTCTGCGCTCCCCCACCTCACAGAGAACGTGCGTGAGGAATGTACAGCCTGTTAACTTCCTTCTTTGTTCTTCCATTTTAATTGTTTAACAGTCGCAGTTGTTTATTTCACTGGGCCTGCCCTGGAGGGCTGAGGAGGGAAGCTGAGAGAAGGCTGCGGCGTGTGGAGGTGCAGAGCACAGGCTCAGCCAGAGCCCCCACCAATCCATCCTCCACCACTTCCAGTCACTACTCAGCTGTGTGGCCATAAACATATTTCCTGACCTCCCAGAGCCCAGTTTCTCCATCTGTAACCGAAGGCAATAATAGCAGCTCTGAGGATTCAATGCGGCCATTCATGTAGAGGGTCTGGCACAGTGCTTGGCACACAATTCTTGCTAAATAAATATCAGTCATTACTTGGTAACTAGAGTCAATCTAACATGAGAGATCCAAACAAAGTTTCATAGTGCACCATTTTAAGATATCCATTTGCTTCCTGGAGAGAGGCTTGGCTCACTTAGCTGTGCAGCCCAATGCCCCCCTCTAGTGCCCCAAACCTTGAACAGCAGGCATCACCCACCAAACTCCAGACCCAACCTCTGAAAGACTGTGCTCATGTCTTTCTTTTTTTTTAATCCTCATCTGAGGATATTTCTTCCATTGCTTTTCAGAGAGAGCAGAAGGGAGAGAGGTAGAGGGAGGAAGGGAGGAAGAGAGAGAGAGAGAGAGAGAGAGAGAGAGAGAGAGAAACATCGATGTGAAAGAGACACATCAATTGGTTGCCTCCCTCAAGTGCCTGATCAGGGCCAGGGATCAAACCTGCAATCCAAGTACTTGCCCTTAACTGGAAATCAAATCTGCGACCTTCGGTGCTTGGGCAGATGCTCTAACCATTGAGCAAACCAACCGGGGCTGTGCTCATTTCTTAACCTCAGATGCTATGTCTGAGCCAGGTCCCCAACCCCCGGTCCTAGTCACTAGCACTGGTCACTAGCACTCTGTCTTTTGGGCCAGTCCCTCTGGCACTTTAACAGTTACCTGAGGGTCCTGTGGAAACCGGTGCATGATCCACAGATACGAAGCAGAACCTGAGTGTCTGCATTTCCAATCAGTTCCCAGGTCATTTCAAAGCTCCTGCCCCACAGACCCACTGTGAGTACCAAAATTTTAGGAAATTTTACCCATTATTCCAACTCTTTCAAAAGTTAACCTACAAGTTGTTAGAGTAAGGAATTACAGGATTTAACTAAATGTTGTCTTCTTTCTTCTATGGACATGTGCAAGAGGAAAAGCCTTAAATGGAGACTGAAGCTGAAATACACCTGAACTTTAAGGATGGCTTCAAAGAGAGCAAGACAATGAGACAGTAAAGGGGTCAGTATGGGCATTCTCATACTTACTTGACTTAAGAATGTAATTTAAGGCCATGTGCTATTCTAATAATATAGACTATCTATAGATTAATGATAACCATATAAATTAATCTGTATTCACAGGTCATACCCCAAGATAATTTGGACTATATAATGGCATGGGGGTGGGATTGCCAAACCAACAATGGAAACTGAGTCAGAATCTTGTAGTCACTGATCATGGTCTTTCCAATGTCATGTTTGAAAGTCAATTAGAAGGCTAACATTTGATAGAAATTGTCATCTAAGCTTATTTTATATTTGGTAAACTGGATATAAGGATAACTGCCACATTTTTTGCCAACATCAAAGGAGATACCACAGTAAAGTGCTTTCAAAATAGTGTTTCATGGTGTGGCTCAATGGTTGAATGTCGATCTACAAACCAGGAGGTCATGGTTCAATTCCCGGTCAGGGCACATGCCCAGGTTCCGGGCTTGAACCCCAGTAGGGGTTATGCAGGAGGCAGCCGATCAATGATTCTCTCTCATCATTGATGTTTCTATCTCTCTCTCCCTCTCCCTTCCTCTTCAAAATCATATATTTAAAAAATATATTTTAAAAAATAGTGTTTCATGGATATGAATACAATGTATTAGAAGTCTGATGGTCCAAACTGTGCCAGAATCTCTTTGACAAAATAGACAACATTGGTTATTTCTGGTAAGGAGAAAAGAAGAGAGACTTGGAGTTTATTTAAATTTGTCTATTCATTTAAAAAATACAAATTAAAATTACAATGACTTAATTACTTCAAATTTCTAGGTATTTGTGTTGCCTCCCACAATGAGACTGCCAAGTTCATGATAATATTTATCCTCATCTTGTTTTCAAACATTTATTTCTGATGATGAGTTTAATTCACAGTGCAGTCATGCTTTGTTGGTAAGTTTGCTCATTATCTAGCTGGACTTGCTTTGTTACCAACTTTGGTAAAAACAGAGTCCACAGGGCTTTTCGAGGCGTGCAGCATCTCAAGCACGGCAGTCACGTGGAGGGTCTATTGCATTCATCTCACACGGTACTGTGCTATCATTCGGGGCCTGAACTCACACTTTTTACCTACTTTCAACTCCCCTTCCACCATGAATATATGTGAAGACTGGCCGCTATACTTCCTTGTTTCGTTGTAAGAAATAATTTTAATTGTTTCTGTTGGTTTATTAGGAGCTTATTTTAAAGTATTTCACTTCCACTTGTTTTGACCTGGGATCTCATATTGATGTGCTTCCCCTAATTGATTTCCTCTACAGTATTGGATTTCCAAAAAAAACATTCATATCAATGTGCTATACTTATCACAAATGTAACCGGAAGAAAGTTTGACTAGCAGAGTTAGAGAAAAAACAAAAATAAAATAAACCCAATCCTTCATCTCCATAATGAGAGAAAAATCAAAGAAGGAAGGTCGGAGGAGGGAGGGAAGAGGTAGAAAGAGAGAGTGAGAAAGAAAGAAAGAGGAGGAGAGAGAGAAAAAAAGAGAAGGAAGAGGAGGAAGGAGGGAAAGAAGAGGAAATTTGGAGGTTTTCTTTCTATATACATTCTCTCTTTGTATTTACACAATAAACCTGACATTGGGACCAGGAACCACTGATTTCCTCACACAATCACATTAAGGAAGAACACTTACAATAATCCACCAATCAATTAATAAGTCGTTACTGAAGATGAGTCTGGGCCCTGTGGGGTGTATATAGAGCAGGTTCTCCATTCTCCAGATGCTGAGAACATGGGAGGAGAAATAATGTGCAGATATTAAAGATAACACTGCTGGTGTCTAAAAGTACTTATCAGGCAAGCAAATTTTTTTGTTCGATCCAATCCCCTTTGGTTATTTACTTAAGGTCTGTGCTTGGGGCCTGGGCCAAGAGAAAAGGGTGAGATCTTGTGTTACAGTCAAGGTTCCAGGTGAGACTTTGACTTAGTCCCTTAAATAAATGCATTATTACTTGTCATCTGAGCACTATTAAGATCCCTGCTCTTCCCATATCTCATCTTCAGGCCTACTGGAGCACTGGGCCAGCAAACAATATCTTCCACCACCACCTCGTGTCACTAGCTCCTGATTTCAATCTCTTTGGTCGGCCTGCTATTCAACTGCAGTTCAAAATTCCTGCTCTTCTTTTTGTTATTGTGTTTATGAACTACTTCACTAGAGGTAGAAGCAGCTGCAACAAAATACAAAACCAGATTCAGAAAAGGTTATTAGCAGGCAGCTAACTTGGGCTTGTGATGGTATGGTATTGTCATACTGCTCCAAACATAATGTCTCCAATTAATGTTCTATAAAGTTGAATTCCTAATGAAAAAATACAACCTGAATGTTGCTACAAAAGCAAAACAGGAATATGGTGATTTTCAAGGTCATAACTTCACACTGTCAGTCTTACTTTACTGTCCAGTTTGCTTATATCTTCGTTATAAAAGAAAAACAGCAATGCTAATATTTGTAAGGAATCCTCATCTGAAAACCACCATGTGAAGACACTCATTACACTTCCTCTGGAGACTATCTAAGTGCATTTTACATACAGCATCCCTAAAATGCGCTCATGAGATCCCACAAAAAAAAATCCACCTGAAAAACTTTGGACCTATTCAACCTCAATTCCATGTGTTCCCAAATGACTTTCTAAGCAATTTAACAAAACACTTGAGGTCCAGGTAATAGAGAGTTGAGCTCACTGAAGAAAAAAACTTAAAGGGAGCCAAAAAAATGCCCAGCAAATAGTTCCTTATTGAGGTGTGGAAAATTATAAGGAAAGCTAATCAGTGGCCAAATGTCTCCCTAAATGATCAGGTGAAAATGTGATCCAATAATTATTCAACTAGTTATCTGTAGGGAAAAGGCCCTTGACATACCCACTGCCCTATTCTAGAGGACTTAGAGTGTTAGTAACACTAGATAGAGCAGAAGAACTCTAGAGGAAGGAAGGTACCCAACTAGCAAAGGTTGCATCTATAAGAATTAGGTCTGGGTCATGGGCTCCTAGGACAAGAAGGCCAAGGAACACAGCCAGAGCCTCAGAATATCTGTTTCAAATGAGAACTCAAGAGCATTGGAAAAGTGTCAACTTAAAAGGAACAAGTAGGGGAGAGTTCTTACTGCTGCTGTGTAGTTATTGGTGAATCCTTTAGAAAGCAGGTGGGTCAAAGGGGAAAGACCATTACACAAATGATGTGTTTTAGTTTCATGAAAGAATTGAGTTGGAGAATCAACTTGTCCTGGTATTGGGGCATTCATTCAACACTTGATTAAACAATGATTACACATCACTTTAGGCTAGTGGTTCAGGAATAATCAAGACAGGCAAGGCTCTAGCCCTCAGAGAACATACATTCTAAGGAGAGAGATATAATTGAGACATTAACAATAAACACTATACTTACACATGGTAATAAATGGTATTGTGACAGACTGTATTTTTCAAGGTTGCGTGCAGCAAGATCTCCCCTCCCACATGCTTTCCTAGAGTCATCTTCCATCAAGATCTTCTTCCCCTACCCTTGAATCAGGGCCATTAAAAACTAGAAATGATGCTGAGTCTCACAAGAATTTATGGCTTCAGCTACCATACAAGCAGTTGGACTCCCCCAAGGTCACTTGCTGAGAAGAAGCTAAAACTGCTCTTCCTGAAGAGACTACATGAATGACACTGGTGTCTAGCAAGGTCCGGCCCTCTGGCCCCACGCTGTTCCAGCTTCAGTCACCTCCTGACTGCAGTCGCCTGAGAGACTCCAAGCAGAAACCACTCAACTGAGCCTTTCTCAATTTTTGTCCAAAAGAAACTTAGAGATATAATAAAATAATTGCTTTTAACCACTAATTTTTGGAGTTATTCATTGCATAGTAATTGATAAATCGAACAGTTAAGAGGGAAATGAACATGGTGATGGCATAGAGAGGAACCTGGGAGTGAGAGTTGCTTTAAACAGGGAGCCACAGAACTCCCATCTCAGGAGGAGGAGGGGAAGAGTTTGGAAAGAGGCATCCCAAACAGAAGCAAAAACCAAGACCCAGAGGGCAGTAATGACTGGTCACGGTCATGGAGGCCAGACTAGCAGGAAATTTAGAAGCAAAGGGAAGAATGAGGTTGGAGATGTAGGCAGGAGACATGTAAGGGCTTGTAGGCACTGATAAAGAGTTGGGGGTTTCACTTTAAGTGCATTGGAAAGGCCTTGTGTGATGTGTAGCCACTACACCAGCCCATACTCATTTCTCCAGCTGCCTTGGCTTCGAGGTTCTCCCTGCAGGCGTTGGTGTATGATCATTAATCCCACAAATGAGTGCAATTGAGTGACATCAAGTGAAAGCATGTCAACAATCCCAATCACCAGGTTCTGCTCATACTGTTGTAGCCCATGACTTCTCTAGCTCAGAGATTGACACTCTATCCTTTACAGAGTTTCCTGCTGACTAGGACATCTGGTCCTGAACTCTCTCAGCTTTGTACTCCTTTTTTTTAATCTTCACAGTTATGTCCCCTATAAGAAACTTCATTTTTTAATTTCTCTACAGACCCTACCACTATGTATACACTTGTTGAATGAATGGCTTGCTAAAACAATGCAAAACCATGAAAGACACACCAAATGTTTGATTTTGTAGCCAAATCTTGCACATTTAGTAAATTATAATCTCTAAACCTGTCCTTAACTGTATATCCTGATAGGTTGTTCTGGGCAAAATCCGTTGTGCCCAGGTTTCCAATAAATCTGCCCTTGTTTCCCACGTTTGTGGAGTCTGGTTTTTTTAAAGAGCATTTGAAATTCTAAAGATACTCCCAGGCATTTCAGCTCAGTGAGCAAAGAAGGGCGGCGGAGGGGGGTGGGATGAGTCGGGGCAGGGTGGACCGGGTGGCCGACTGGTTCTTATCATAACTGTTTAGTTTCATTTACATTTTTCTCTGTGTTGCTCAGGTCCAGAGCAGTGTTATTTGATGTGGAACACCTGCCTTCACACAGGGAGAGCGGCAGCCAGCCCTGCCAAGAGCAGCATGGACGTGTTTGCTCTATAGAACTGGACAACGGGACTAGAAGGTGGACACCCACAAGCTTCTGTCTGGTTCATAGCATTCTGGCTCAAAAGGAGTCACCCTATCCATATTGACAGAAGTACCAGAGACCCTCCTTGTGCCTTTGGCTCCTGTGGGTAAAAGCAAGTCCGTGTGCTTAAGCCGCTTGATTTTGTTCATTGGCAATTTGTATAGGTCTCAGTCCACTCTTTGCTGAGACATGAGTGAGAGTTGAGTAGAATCCTAGGCTACCTTGTGTTAAAGCTGTTTCTCAAGAAAAGCCTGGTCATGTTCAATCGGAGCTGTATTCAAAGTGAAGGTCACATGAATCAGAGCTTCCCATCCCAAGAATCCAGAACAATCACAGGCTACTGGACAAACACAAACACACAGGGGCCTCGAGCACAGCGCTTCTCAGATATTCATGTCCACACGAATTACCTGGGCACCTTATCCAAGGCAGATTTAGATACTAGGGGTCTGGAGCGGGGCCCCAGACTCTGCATTTCCAATAGGCTCCTGTGTGATGTTGATCCCCTGGTCTGGGACCATGTTTAGGGTGGTAAGAGTCTAGTTTAGACCCCAGATTTTACAGCCCATGTTTCTAGCACGATCCCCAGACCAGCAGCATCAATATCACCTGGGAACTTGTTAAAAATGAAAATCCTCAGGCCCCACCCAGACCAGAAATTCCAGTGATGAGGCTCAGCATTCAGTGTTGTCATGGGCCCTCGGGGAATTCTTAATTACCCTGAAGTTTGAGAATTAAGATTCAGTCAGATGAACTAAAGAATTTTAGCCACTGTCTCCAAACTTAGATCTAATAATCCACAACTCTAGAGTCAATAAGTTTGATGTACTTAAAAAATCTAGAGTTTAGGATTTAAATTCATTTAAAAATGTTCCATCCTCATCATCAAGATGCAACTTCTACATAAAAATCCTCAGCATTTTTTCACATTTAAAAAGATTAAATCCCCTCAGCCCTCATTTAATTTTCTGGTTCAATAATATGATCTTTGGACAAGTCAAAAATTCTGAAAGCCAGGCTCTTAATGTGGAGATATGGACTCCAGGTCAAGAAGCACTGAGTTCTTGGAGTCTAGATATATCTTTGAACATTTCCAGTGGCTTTATGGTTTCCCCTGAAGGGAGGCAAAGGGACAGCTCAGTGATATCTCAGACTGAAAAATGGTGGTCTTACGAGTCAGTCCTTCTACTCACATAGAGTGAACCAAATGGCTAACCTCCTAATGTGACCGGCAGGACCAACGGGCTAGTAATAATTAGACTACCTTCCTCGCACAGGCTGGAAAAACATCTCTGACCTCAGACCTTGAGGCAAAATTTCCAGGGCTGCCAGGCCCCTGTTAACTGTCTATCACCTCTGAAAGTGCAAAAGGGCACGCTGCCCCACAGGTCACCAGAGAAGGTGGAACCTGGAGCCTGTCCAGGCCACAACACACCTCCGGGACGCCTGTGATTCAGGCCTACAGGCTTCGTACCTACTCTGGTTTCAACTTTCACAACTGGGACCACTTTGCAATTTCAGTTTTAAGAGTAATCTTGGGGAGAAATACATAAACCCCTGACTAATACCTTCTTGACGGTACCTATGCGAGCACGAGACTGCGTAGCAATGGAATAACGCTGACTAATAGTATGTTGGACTCCTACAGCCCCTTTCATATGAAGACCTCAAAGCACTCTGCTCAGATGACTTCACAAACCCTTAAAACCACTTCTGGGAAATATATGGGAAATGTTATTGTCTCCATTTCTCAGAAGGAAAAAAGAGCAGATCTCACCTGCACTCAGAAAGTGGGGCACTGAAGGGGCTCAGGAAGGAGGAGGATAGAAGAATGCCCATCCAGACAGGAAACAACTGTGGTTGTAATGTAAGCAACATTCATCGTGGAACCAATAGAATTACTGAAAAACAGAAAGAGGGTTGGCTTTTGGGATTTTGCTGCTATTGTTTTGTTTGAGAATACGTACTTTTATATCTCCATGCTTTGCTTTAGTCTTTATTCGGGTCAGCGTAGGTTTGGGGGGACAGGGTTGAAGGGAAGTCATTGCTTTATCTCCCCACATTGCTCAAGTTCATCTTGTGAAGTTCTGCCCAAAGCCAGTGGCTAAGCTTCCACTTAAGATTCTGAGCCTTAGTTTCCTGACTGTTCCCTGATTCCAACTTCTTTTTCCCAATACTGCTTTTGTAATCCACATTTTATTTATGCAACAGTTGCAAAAATCTCCCTGAGGGGGTCACGGAGGATACTATCAAAAGTACCTCAGATTTCCTTCACTGATAAGTTAATATTTAAAACTTTTTAGAATGGTGCAATGGCCTTTCTTTTTTTCTTTTCTATTTTAAAATGTCAAAGGCTTCCTGACATGCTCTGGCCATGGAAATGGAACATATTTTCTCATTAGGTTAATTAATGGCTCTGCTTGGGTGGCATAATTTGGTATAAGTTTCCTTTTAGAATTCTGTCATAACTAAAAAGGATCTTATTTTTGTTATGTTTTGTGGTGTCTTTAAATTTTTATGACTTCTACTTTGTTTAGTCTGTGTGTAATCCTTCTTTTGAAACCTAATGTCCTAGAAAATTTACAGTTTTCTCTCAAAACTGGCACTTTTTACATTTTACGGTGATTCCTGTTTCTTCGGTTCTCACTAGAACTTCATTTAAGTCCTTAAGGTGTAATTCGCAGCTCAGGGAATTTATGATTACATCGTCAAAGTAAACTCCCCAAGCGCAATATATTAAACCTGACAAGACGCCGTTCATTAATCTTTGAAATATAGCCAGGTGTGATGTAGTGAAGTGAGCCTTCCAGCTGAGAACAGCTGAAGAACTCCCAACTGCCCCCCACTGGGGAGGATTCCTTCCTCTTCACGGCCAAGGCCACCTGGGTGGGGACCGAGAGGGCCAAAGGCCCTTCCTCTGCCAAATGTGGTGCGCTCTGTCTCTGCTGGTGTTCCTACAGCTCTGCAGCTTCTCGCCTTCTCACGCCTTTGTTCATTCAACAAATATTTATTGAGAGCCTACTTTGGGTCAGGCAGCAGGGGGACCTAAAAAGACAGTAGTGGCCAAAACAGAAACAATCCCTTGCTTCATGTGGCTTACACTTTTAGGTCTACTTACAAATAAAGGCCCCCAAGACTCTCACTCAATACCACCAAACCCTTATGAAACGACTACCTTGGCCGGGTGGGCAGCATTTCTCCCCCACCCCGATGTCGATGTCGCTCTGATGCTAAATGACTCCCATGATCTGTAAGTGAGATTGCCTACAGCTTGATGAATGCCTTGATAGAGATCTGTAAATGGCATTACCAAGGAGGAGCAGCCAAAGCCAGCCTGGGGTCAACTAGTGCCTGGTCAGAAAAGCGGAGCCCAGCTGATCACTCGGCCACGCTACCTCTAGATCAGTGTGGAAAATCCAGGTAAAAGGCAGCCCCTCTTTCAGGCGTTTCCCCAGACCCTTCCATCTGCCTCTGTGGAACATGGCAGGCTAAGTACAACGTGGCATTCTGAAACAGAAAAAGGACATGAGTGGAAAACCAGGTGAAATCTATACACGTCGGGAGTTTAGTTTATAGAAATCTGCCAATACCGATTTCTAGTTTTGTCCACGGTGCTGTGGCAATGTGGGTATCGACACAAGGGAAAGGGGGGAGGATATGTAGGAATGCTCTGTTGGCAACTTTTCTTTCATTTTAAAACTACTCCAAAATAAAAGTTTATTTTTAAAATGTTTGCTTCTGAAATTGGATCCTTAAAATGAATAATAAAAAGCTACTTTTAGAAAAGCACATAGTAGACATAGAGGGGAAGATATAGCTCCCAATGGCATGCTACACTTTTGTTCTTGAAACTAAGGAGAGCCCTGGCTGGTTTGGCTCAGTGGACAGAACGTCGGCCTGCGGCCTGAAGGGTCCCGGGTTCGATTCCAGTCAAGGGCATGTACCTGGGTTGCGGGCACATCCCCAGTGGGGGGTGTGCAGGAGGCAGCTGATCAATGTTTCTCTCTCATCGATGTTTCTAACTCTCTATCCCTCTCCCTTCCTCTCTGTAAAAAAATCAATAAAATAATATTTTAAAAAAAGAAAAGAAAGAAAGAAACTAAGGAGAAATACTGTATCTAGAAACCCAGAACCCAGGAGCTGATATTCTACTAAAGCAGCAATTTTCAACCTTGCTCATCTCGTGACACATAAACTAATCACTAATATTCTGTGGCACGACAAAAAGTATATTGTTTGCCAATCTGACAAAAACATTGGTATAATTCTGATTCATTCATACAAGATGGCTGTGTTGGCTGTTGTCACCTTTTTCTTTGGCAATCTAAGGGGGAAGAGGTCAGTGCCTCTGACTAAATAGTCACGCATTGCATGTTTTAAACATTCTTGCGGCACACCAGTTGAAAATCACTTTACTAAAGAAATATTTTCACTGTATATTTCCCTCTTTTTCTCATGCTACTTTTAGTTGCTCTCATCGGTTTTAAGAAATCCTTTAAAGGTATGTGTAAAAGGCACAAATGTGTAGAAGAATCATATGTCCTGAGTTAAAGAATCAACATTCCAATCTTTTTATTTTTTAACTCTGAATGTACAACACTTGTTCTTTCCATCCCTAATTCACACACACTCACTCACACATTCTCAGATATACTCACACACACTCTCACTAACACACACGCACATATACTCTCACACACTCTCTCATACACACTCTTTCACACTCACACATACACTCTCACACCCCAAATCACTACTGAAGCACAGCTAGCTTGTCCTTTGCTGTCTGTGCCCACGCTCTTCATTTCCCTGCACTCGCCTGCCCATGCAGAAACTTCTCTTTCAGTAACATAACAAGTATTTCTGTGCAGGCTGAAGCTGTTCAGGAAGACGCGCCTTATGGCAGCCAGTAAGCGACTCCTGTTTTGTTAGTTAGTTAGTTACACTGCTGGGCAGTTACACAACAGGTGCCCTACATGCTCCTGTATAAATCTCATCAGGGAGGATTTCCCATCTCAAAATTAAAATGGCGGTGAGGAAAGCAGTGTTTTTTCAGCCGGCTGCATACTTGACAAGATAATGGCTTTGTGACCCTCCCAATAAACTGCTGCCACTGTGAGGATGTCCTCGAAGAGCAGAGCCACCTTCTGCCATCCAGAGGGCACTCATTTAGGATGGACCTTTCTCCCCATCCAGGAGAGTGAGTCACAGAACTAGAATATTAGTGCCTGGAGCATGCTTAGAGATCATCTAGTATCATTTTATCTTATTAAAGACTAGAGGCCCAGTGCATGAAATTCGTCCACGGGTAGGGTCCCTAGGCCTGCCCAGCGATCAGGGCCAATCAGGGCCTTCCTTCCCCCAGCTGCCCGCTGGTGGCTGGGGTCTTCCTTTGTTCTGCACCACCCCCTGGTGGTCAGCACACGTCATAGCAAGCAGTTGAACTCCCGGTCGGTTGAACTCCAGAGGGGCAATTTGCATATTAGCCTTTTATTATATGTGGTGAGGACAACAGGCCTGGGTGGGGCTTATGCCTTATTCCAGGCTTTAATGCCTGAGCTGAGCCAAATGCAGACACCCAATGCCAGGTCCAGTGTCATCGCCTCTGTGCCACGATGGCCCATCATCCTACAGCCCTAGCTCCAGGGCTTTTAATACGAGTCATCAAAAAGTTGCCTTTGGGTTTCATTCCTTCATTCCTTCTGAAACAGCGATGTGCAAACATCTCATTTATAAACCGGGACGTACCACACAGAGGTCATTTGTATTTGATGCCGCTGTTATCATTATTATCCACACATTGGCCTGTGAGAGAGGCATGATGCATGCAAATTCTATAAATTCTAAACTGGAAAGAAAGGACATGTTTACAGGCCGACGATCGTCTTCTGCTCTGTCCCTTCTGATTCCACTGCTTTTCTATGGGGTCCTCTGTTTTAAGAATCTGCTTCTTAAAATTCCTTTCCTTCTTTGGGACTCGCATTCTCTCTTTTTTGAATATATATAAGCTGACAAGGAGGACTCGCTGGAGAACAGAGCCCAGATTTCTAGAAAGGCTCTGCAAATAGGAAATAAAACCACATCACACCATGCATCTGCCAAAAGTAATAAAGCCAGCCAGCCTCAGCGCCCTCTCAACTTCGTCAGCAACCAACGCTCCTCATTTCGCCCTTTCCTTGCAAAGGAAAAGGGGGGGGGGGGGGAAATGCCCGGCAAAGAATGCCAGGCAAATCAAATCATGGGAAAAATAACACCTTCAAATTCAGGGCAAAATGCTCCTTTCCAATCCTTGATGCAGATGCCGTGTCTGGTATGCTTGGCAGGGACATGGCTCTTGGAACAAGATGCCAAACACAGGTTAGAGGGAAGATATGGGCCAGAGATTGGTTGTTAATTTTTAATCCATAGTTATAAAGTCCAAGAAATCTCACTATGAGTTAGTTTATACAATAATCAAAACAAATCCAGACATGAGACAGTCTCTTATACAGCTTTAAGAAATATGCCTTCCAATTTCCCACAAATTAGATGAACTAATTGCTCCTCAAATCAGTGAGTCTGTGCTTATCATTACTTGGCAGGATAAAGGACAAATTCAAGAGTCAATATTCCAATATTTGCCCCAAACAGAAGCTGCTGTGGGAATTTCACCCTGGAAAGGCCATTCTTGGTTATTTTCGTTTTTCCAATTTGTATTCGCCTGCCTCCTCTCTTCCCAATCAGTAGACAAAAAAGCCCAGTGTTGGCTTTCATCTTTCCAGTCAACCAAGAGTAGCAACTGAGAGAAAACCAGCCAAACGAACGCGTATGCTGAGACAGACACCCTTTCCATGGATTAAGAATCAAATAATCAGGATTTTCATGCCTGTTCCCCATGAGCACATTATGTGGCCTCTTTAGGTTCTCAAACTCCTTCTGAGACCTCCAACATTCTGTTTTAATAATAGGGATCATTTCTTCCAGCTCTGATAATCCGATTTTATTATCACCATTCACTGACTCATCTAATCACAGCACTTAAAGAGAGATATTAGTGCCCACCTGGCCTGGCTCAGTGGTTGAGCGTCAACCTATGAACCAGGAGGTCACGGTTTGATTCCGGTCAGGGCATATGCCTGGGTTGCAGCTGATTGATGATTCTCTCTAATCATTGATGTTTCTCTCTCTCTCTCTCTCCCTCTCTTTTCCTCTCTGAAATCAATAAAAATATATACATATATTTTTAAAAAGAGAGATATTAGTATCCCCATCCTACAGAGGTAGAAAGCCAAGGCCCAAAGTATAACCACTTGTCTAAGTTCACTTAAATGCAATCAGTGCTGGAACAGAAATTTAAACCAAATGTGACCACTTCCTCAGCCTTTCCTCTACAACATTTGAGCCTCTTTACACAGTGCTTTGCCTCTCAGAGAAGCTTAGCTTATTAATGCTATCTAAATTAAGTTTCCTTTCTTGAGATAAACTGAATACAGAGGCATGTACTTATAACGCTATTTAAACTGTCAAACACAAAGTGTTGGCTTTGGTGGGTACTAACAGAAATTCAAAATAAAGGATAAAAGAACATTCTTATTTGTAAGTATGAAAGCAACCTATGTTCCCCCTTGCGGAAGATCCACCCGATGTTTCAAAAGCCAGCGAAGGGATTTCACAGCGGGCTGAGAAGACTTCACACAAGTTGTTCATGTCATATAGTACTTCCCTAACTCACCCTGACTTCCACCCAGAAAGTTTCAAAGGGGCAAAAGAAGGGGGAGGAAGAAGCATGGATGCAGGGCAGTGGGTCCAAGGCATGCCTTGTAGAGTGTAAGGACCACCGACATGAAAATCAAAGAACCACCCTGATAGCTTTGTTTTTGGCCATGAAAAGCTTTTCGAAGTTCACTGGCTGGGATTAAACTGCCCAAACAACTCCTTGTCCCACCCTCCCTCCACAAACACACACTATTTACTTACTTCTCTCCACCCTCCCAAACTGACAAAACCAGGGGCTGTAAGGGGGAAGTGGCAGGAGGAGCTTCCAGGTCCTGTTCCAAGGGATTAGAAGAGCTCAGCTTTCACCTGACCTCCATCCCCACCCACCCCCCACCCCCGCCCATCCCCCATTGACTCACTCATAAGGCACCCATCACTCACCCTGACAGGCACACCTTACACCCTTAGCTGTCTTCATGGGAGGTGTTTATAAATAAGGGCACCTGTCTGTGAAAGCCAGACATTCACAGGAGTGGCCAAGGAGACAATAGATTACATGTTTGGGGAATTTCTGAGTCTGAACTTTCCCAACAGCTATATCTGCACTATGTAGACTTTTGTGGGGTTTTGTGTTGCAAGAGAAAGAGAGAGATAAACTGGTTCCTTGTCTTTGTATTGGAAACACATCTGCAAACCTGTCACATTCTATGGTAAGTGAACCAAAGGTAAACATTTAATAGTACTTGGAAATCCACCCCTTCTCCGTTCAGAAGGGTTAAAACATGTTGGTTAAATGAAAAGTTTGGCTGAAACTAGATTCTTCTCCAAACACAAAAGGAGATTGTAATTTCAAGCATGTTCCTCCTTGGATTTAATCATGAATATTAAGTATTGGTACCCAAGTGCTAGAGTAACAAACCAAAGTAAAGACCACCCATCAACTTAATTCCAAAGGTTCATTTCATGTAACTCAAGCTCCAGTTATCTGAGAAGGAGAGATGCTATTCACATCTGCCCATAACAAAAGCAAAGGGCTTATGGCAATTGGACCTTTTCATTTTTCACCAGTTTATTTTCAGATAGCTGGGGAAATGTTTTCCACTTGTATTTGATGACATGATTTCTAAAGCATCCTGACTAGTTTCTCAATTAGCCAGGATCACCCCAAATGCCTCTTACATTGAATTATTGGCCCAACAGGCCATAATTCAGTGGTGACATTTAAGCAAAGCTTAATTTGAACCAATAATCTATAAGATCCTAATTCACAGAATCAACTGAATTTCTCTTATATTTGTAGTATTTGTGACATCCTAATTATCATTCTTATTTGCTTTTAAGTATTTTCATTTTACTCAGGCCCAAACCCTCCAACCTTCTTCCACCAACACTAGCATTCCATCTTTCTCCCTTGCCATTTTGGGTGGAAATGAAAGATTCTACCCTTTGTCATTTCAAAGTCAAGCGTGCACTCCTTTCTTCTCTTGAAAATAAGAAACCACAGATGTTTCAAAGATCTGCGATTTAAATCATTTCTGCAATTGAGACATGATGACAAAAACAAAAACACATTTTTAATGCATGTTTGCCTGGAACAATAAACTGTAGAGCAAGGTCATCATAGACA
Source organism: Myotis nattereri (assembly GCF_964212035.1). NCBI lineage: Eukaryota > Metazoa > Chordata > Mammalia > Chiroptera > Vespertilionidae > Myotis > Myotis nattereri. Next base: position 58,945,994 of record NC_138080.1, on the reverse strand, counting down.
CCCAGAGGCATAATCCAGTTAAACTGCTTGACCTGCATCAAATGTTGACAATTCTAACTTCTCTGTTAGAACAAGAGAACTTTCTGGGACACATTTGCAACAATGCTTAAAAGTCCTGCCACCTAGTGGAAGAAGTAAATAAACTAGACCTCAGGTAACCTGCTGGATGAGGAGACATTGAGAAAAATAGCTTCTCTATCCACCAGACTTCCCTTGACAGATCATATTGGGTTAGCTTTAGACCTGATTTTCATAACATGCCAAGATTCATAGAAATGCGTCGTTTTACTCTTCCCTGTTCACATGCATCACATTCAAGATAGGAAAGACTTCAGTGTAAGCCCTCAGACCTATAAGTGGAATCCACAAATAGCTTATGGAACTCGTTCTGTTAATCTGCTTTGGTTGATAGTTTTCAAAATGGATTCCACAGAGTGGAGAAATAAACCAAATCCCCTTCAGCTTCCCCTGGTGGTGGACACTCAACTAGGCATTTAACACTCCAAAAACTCAGCAGGAGGACTCTTGATGGAGAGGATTCCTTTCCTTGGTTAAGGGATAACATTCTGCCTGCACAGGAAGGTAGATCATTAGTGGCTGGACCTCACAGACAGCCACTAAGTTTCTGAAAAAAACTTCCTGATGAGTCATGCTGAAAGGGGAGGCCCCATAGGCTAATTGAGTAAGATCTACAGTGCATGCCTGGCCCAATGTTATCAACAGATGTGTTGTAACAGCAATCAGTTTCTCAGGGGCCTGAAGGAGTGGACTTGCCTCCCTGCCTATGTGGCCAAGGAAATAAGCCTCTGTAATGGACACCATCAAAAATAGAGCGGGATTACTGTACACTGCAATGAACATGTTTCTATGATGCAAGGCCATTGAACACTCTCGCCATGTGCCAGAGCCTAATTTAGAGTCTTCTTGGCCTATGATTAAATGCAAATGTTATTAGGCAAATGCCTACTAGTTCTTTCTAAAAGTCCAGGGCTATTCAGAGGGAAAAAAACATTTGCTTCTGGTAAGAAAATGATGATTCCAGACTCTCTCAGTTATATCTTCAACTCCATCTCCTATCTCTGGATAAATGATCTACTGGCAAATACTTGTAGATAAATGATCTACCGGTGAACACTTCTAAAGTTTAAGTTAACATGTATGAAACACTTTGAAGAGAGTTATGAAAGACAGGCCTACTACTCAACATTCAAGAATTATGTGCCTTTATTCAAACTTTCCATTATTTGTTCAGTTTTTTAAACAAACACCATTGTTTACAGACCCAGATTTGATTTCACAAAGAATTTATTTCATAATTTAAGACTAAAGTGGTTTTCATAATTTAATTATTAGTATTGCTACATTAAGGAAGAGTTTTTCCATCACTCTTAGAGAAAATATTTTTTGTTTTAAAAACAGGAAAACCTTTAAAATTGGTTCAAAATAAAAGAACTACAGTATTTCCAAAGAATGTGAAATATTTTTTCTACCACAAGGTAATTATTTTTTATCATTTTATCAGTAATTCCTAATGATTTTCATAGCCACTTATATGGTTTCATGGTCGTCTTTTATAAAGAAGTGAATTAGAAACTAATGAATGAAGTTGAGACCTACCCTACACGAAATACTAAAGAGTCCTTCAAGGTGAAATCAAAGGACATTAGACAGTAACTCAAATCTATGTGAAGAAAAATGGCTGGCTTAAACAACAGAAATTATCTCACAGTTCTGGAGGCTGAAAGTCCAACACCATGGTGTTGGCAGGGTTGGTTTCCTCTGAGGCCTCTCTCCGTGGCTTGTAGATGGCTATCTTCTCCCTATATCTTATATGATCTTCCTTCTGTGTGTATCTATGTCCTAATCTTGTCTTCTATTTTTTTAAAAAAGGTATAATACTTTTTAAAAAATATATTTTTATTGATTTCAGAGAGGAAGGGAGAGGGAAAGAGAGATAGAAACATCAATGATGAGAAAGAACAATTTATCAACTGCCTCCTGCATGCCCCCTACTGGGGGTTGAGCCCATAACCCGGGCATGTGCCCTTGACCAGTATCGAACCTGGGACCTTTCAGTCTATAGGCTGATGCTCTATCCACTGAGCCAAACCATCTAGGACTAACCTTATCTTCTTATAAGATACCAGTCATATTGTATTAGGGGCCACCTTAACAGCCTCATATTGTATTAGGGGCCACCTTAATAGCCTCATTTCACCTTAATTACTTCTTTAAAAGACCTGTCTTCAAATACAGTCACATTCTGAGGTACTGGGAGTTAGGATTTCAACATATGAATTTAAGGGTAAGGGAGTGTATTGTGTCACTTTCGTCTTTAGAGACCAAATGTCTTATGAATAGAAGATGTCCCTGCCAACCTCTGTACAGATCAGTTTAATATGGACCACAAAATACAGGAAGTCCTTACTCAGTGTTGTTGATAGGTTGGATGGCTTTAAGCAAAACAGCATATGATGAAACCAATTTTACGGCACCAGCGGTTCTCAATCTGTGGGTCGCGAACAATGAAAATACATCCTGCATATCAGATATTTACATTACGATTTATAACAGTAGCAACATTACAGTTATGAAGTAGCAACGAAAATAATTTTATGGTTGGGTCACAACATGAGGAACTGTATTAAAGGGTCGCGGCATTAGGAAGGTTGAGAACCATAGGCTAATTGATATAAACAAGAGTTAACTTCCTAGTATCATATCAACCTTCTAACAAAACGACATTGAGTGAAACAATATTATCTGAGGAACTGCTATAGTGTCCTTTCTTTAAACCTCATGGCTGAGCATTATAGAGACAGCCAAGGTTCCTCTCCCAAAAGAACTAAAGGAAAAAGATATTGAAAACGAAGAATGAAAATACTATGGCAGGAAGAAAACTGCAAGCTTCCTGAGTAACATGATCAGGTTCCTGACAAGTAGTCCTACCACAGTCCTAAGAGTGAAAGCTATTCTGTCCCAGTTTTGAGTCTCCACAAGAAACTCTAGCCAGTGGCTCTGGCGGTCTTTACCTCATCTCCCCTGGAGACTGGATATGACAGGCTCACTTTGCATCTTAAGACTGCATTACAGTCATTCCTGCATGCTTAAACGAGGACACGGAGGACCAGCGAATAATGCTAGACACTCTTCATCCTGGGGATGGATAGAGAAAAGTACCATCGGCTCTGCATGACTGTAGAGTGTGATGATAGCGTGATTTACGACCAGCGGTGCCGATGTGGCTATTATTCAGTGTTATGGTATCAAAAGACTGAGAAATACACTTCGGCCACATCCCATCACAAGCCACTGTCATCTGAGCAGCTCGATGATATTGTGATCCAGGACTCAAGAAAAATATTTCATTAAGGAGATGGGTGGAATGGGAAGACATGAATACTGTGATCAAAGGGGCAATAAAATGTGCTTATTTCTGCCTAAGAAATGTCCTGTCAGTTATGGAAACCATCTCCATTCAACTCTGTACCTTGTGGTATTTTGCCAAGCAAGTGCTATCTTTCCTTACCACTGGAATTTCTGGCTCTTCTGGGCTTCCTTCCTGCATATATTTGATGGCTCAGAGAGCATGCTGAAATACAGGTAGACATTTCCTGGTCAGGAAGCCATGCCAAATTTGTTTGCTTCCTGATGCATGTCACCAGGCCACGGGTCTTTTTTTTCTTTAACAGAACTTTGTCTAGGCTCCCAATCTTTCCAGATCTGTGACAATCTGGGTTCTGTTTTCTCTCCCCCAAATGCACTTTCAGTTGTTGCCTTTTTTCAATCAATTTCCAGATGTGGTTGCATATTCGTTTTATTTCCAGCACATTGTATCCTTTCCTGAACTTCTGCATAATTGCCTTCCATGCCACCTTCCCTCTCCTCCTCTGCCACACGCAGATGAATTCCAGAAACCTGTGGCAATTGCTCCAAATTTAGTTGCTCTTCCACCCCAGCTGTGTGTGCCCCAGCCCTAAAGTGAAAGGGATGATTGGTCTGCAGGAGAAGCCCCTTCCTAACGAGCTCCCAGCTGACAGCCAGATGCTGCGGCGTCCGGGCCCACCATTGTGTAAAGTCTCTACAGAGAGGAAGAATGTTCACTGGGGCCCTGAAGTACAAACCGCAGTTTGTTTTAGAACTTTTTTTTTAATCATCTCTTTGTGCAAATATCAAACCAGGAAGCCAGAAACATTTTTTTAATTATCACTGAACAATATAAAAATTGTAAAGAGGTCTTCCCTTCTGTAATACTTCTTGCATTTGGCATTATTTGGGAATGAGATCTTCCACATAATTTTTTTAGACAACTGAAACATCTTTAAGCCCCAAATTGTTGCAAATCATCACCATATTTAGGTAAATCTTTCTAAAATTCTTAACATTTTAGAGTGTGCTGATCATAATCTAATGTTTTCCTAATGATTCAGGGTCAATGTTATGAATATCAGCAGCTATGCCCTAAGGTTTATGAGATTTCAGTCTACTTCCCCATACACTAGGGGTTCTCAATTCAGCACTGTTGACATTGGGCCAGATGATCCTTTGTTGTGGGAGTGTGGCCTGTGCATTGCAGGATGTTTAGCAGCATCTCTGGCATCTACCAAATAGGTACCAGTAGCACCAACTCCTCAGTGGTGACAACCAATAATGTCTTAAGTGTGAGAATATGCACCATCATCACATTCTCAACATTGATCTAGATGCCCTAGTCACTGCAATAGAAAAGGAAAGAAAAGTTATGAGGATTACCCAGCTAGAGTGGCTCAGTGGTTGAGCACCAACCCATGCACCAAGAGGCTGTTGGTTCAATTCCCAGTTGGGGAACATGCCCAGGTTGTGGGCTCCTTTTCTAGTAAGGGCTGTGCAGGAGGCAGCTGATCTATGTTTCTCTCTCATCAATGTTACAGAAGCTCTCCCTCTCCTTTCCTCCCTCTCTAAAGTCAATAAAAAACATTAAAAAAATAAAGAAAAGTTATGAGGACTGGAAAGGAAAAAAAAAACTCCCTTTTTTTTGCAGAAGGCATGACCATCTATATGAGAAATCTAAAATAATCTTCAGACTAATAGAATTAATAAGTGAATGTTGTATCACTAAAAATAAAATTAATATACAAAATTAATTGTATTTCTATGACCCAACAAAAAACAACTGGACTGTGAATTTTTTAAAAATAATGCATACAATTTTATGAAAAATCAAATAATCAGAAAAGAATCTAACAAAAAATGCATATGACAGCTACACTGAAAACTACAAAATATTAAAGAGAAATTAAAGAAGACCTAAATTAAAGAAAGATACAACATGCTAATAGATTGGAAGAGCTTGAGATTTCAACTCCCCCTAAATTTCTTTATGGATTCAATAAAATCCAAAACCAAATCCCAGCAGGGATTTTTTTTTTCAATTAACAAATAAATCTAAAATGTATATGTAAATTTAAAGAACTTGGAAAAAAAACAATCTTGAAGTAGTTAACATGGAAGAATCATACTATCAGATCACAAAACCTATAATAAGGCTACAGCAATTAAGATTATATGCTATTGGACCAATGAAATAGAAAAAAGAATTATATTTAAAGCTACCCAAATAGAATCACATGATTTAACAACAACAAAAAATATCACTGAAATTCTACAGGAAAAAGACAACTTTAGTAAATGATACTGGAGCAATTAATTAATTATCTATATGGGAAAAAGTGAAACTTTATGCCTACTTCATACCATAAGTAAAAATTAATTTGAGTTCATCATAGACATAAATATAAAAGTTAAAAGCATAAAAAAACCTTTTAAAGAAAATGTAAAACCTGATACTGGAGAAAGCAAAGTTATCTTAAGCAAGATGCAAAAGGCACTAACCATAAAAGAAAAAAAAAATGTGTTAAGTTAGATTTAGTTAATCTTAATAATTTGTATTCATCCAAAGATACCATTAAGAGAGTAAAAAGACTAGTCAGAGAGTAAAAATCCAACAAAGGACTTATATGCAGGATATTTTTTTTTAATTACTTAAAATTAAGCAAAAGAAATGAATAGATGTGTTATAAAAGAAGAGATACAAATGGCCAATGAATATATGAAAAGAATAAAGTAATTTTTCAATGTGATGGGTAGGAAACAAAAATACCATGGAAGGACTATGAGGCTATGAGAATTACCCTTCCACTGTAAACAACTAGAAAACCAACAAAAATGAAACAACTCTTTTCATACATTGGACAACAGGCAACATTGGCCTGTGGTCCCGGAGAAGAAGGAAGCAAGTAAAATGAGCCCCATGATATCCTTGGCTTTCTGCCAGGTAGCAGTCTGTAGGCAGCTCAAGGAGAGGGTTATGCATAGTCCAGTATCCTCACATAGTTAAGAAGACAGAGCCCCAGCCAGTTTGGCTCAGTGAATAGAGCAACGGCCTGAAAACTGAAGGGTTCTGAGTTCGATTCCAGTCAAGGGCATGTACCTCGGTTGCAGGCTTCATCCCCGGCCCTGGTAAAGGCCCATGTGGGAGGCAACCAATAGATGTGTCTCTCTCACATTGATATTTCTCTCTGTCTCTCCCCCTCTTCCACTATCTCTAAAAATCAATGGAAAAATATCCTTGGGTGAGAATTAACAGGAAAAGAAGAAGAAGGAGGAGGAGGAGGAGGAGGAGGAGGGGGAGGAGGAGGAAGAAGAGGAGGAAGAGGAGGAGACAGAGATTAGAGGTCAAGGAAGTCAAGGTGAGTGGAATTTATGGAGCAGAGTACATGCCAGAGATGAGGAAACTCTAAAGAGAGAGCTCTAAAGATCTGCAAAGGAGTTCTATGGTGTATTTGGTAGCGTACTAATCACAGCCATGGAACAAAACACCTTGAACCTGGGAGTAGGCAAGCAGTAGGCCAAAGCATTCCCAAAATGGGGCTAGGAATACATGTAGTTCAACAGAGTGGAGAAACTTCATAACACACAGATTATTTAGGAGACCGCAGAAAGGTCAGACTTTATATTGGGGATAAACTAGCACTAGAGCAAAGACTGCTCTAAACTCACCCTAGCAAAACTTATGAGAATTGAAAGGATCAAACTGATCTGCTTAAGTTAACTGCTTGTCACAACAAAGTACAACACTCTTGCAGTGGTTCTCAACCTTCCTAATGCCGCGACCCTTTAATACAGTTCCTCATGCTGTGGTGACCCCCAACCATAAAATTATTTTTGTTGCTACTTCATAACTGTAATTTTGCTACGGTTATGAATTGTAATGTAAATATCTGATATGCTATATGTGTTTTCCGATGGTCACGGGGCCCATCCCCAGTAGGGGGTGTGCAGTAGGCAGCTGATCGATGTTTCTCTCTCATCGATGTTTCTAACTCTCTATCCCTCTCCCTTCCTCTCTGTAAAAAATCAATAAAATATATTTAAAAAAAAAAAAAAGAAACAGAACAAGAAATGATGACTATGACAAAATTATCAGACACTGACTAGGCAAAACACAGGTTGGTTACTGCAAGGTCACTTTCCTTTAGCAGATGGCAGGGTTACCCAATTAACACTAAATTGACTGGTTTTTTATTCCATTTCAGGAAAAGCTGAAACTCTAAGTTAGGTCTCAATTTAGTGACATAGGGCTTAACATAAGTGACTCCATATTGGGCCTGTGGTATTTTTTTAAAAAAAACATCCATGACAGATAGGAATCCTACATAATAAAAGGCTAATATGCAAATCGACCAAACAGTGGAACAACTGGTCGCTATGACGCACACTGAACACCAGTACACTGACGCACACGTTCAATGTAGGAGCTGATCCCTGGTGGTCAGTGTGCTCCCATAGGGGGAGCGCTGCTCAGCCAGAAGCTGGGCTCATGGCTGGCGAGCACAGCAGTGGTGGCAGGAGCTTCTCCCACCTTCGCGGCAGCACTAAGGATGTTCAACTGATGGTGCCCTGGGGGGAGTGGGCCTAAGCCATCAGTCAGACATTCCCCAAAGGCTCCCAGACTGCGAGAGGGCACAGGCCGGGCTGAGGGACCCCTACCCAAGTGCACAAATTTTGTGCACCAGGCCTCTAGTATTACAATAAGAGTACAAACACAATACAAAGGAAGTCCATCAGCATAACATCACAAATAATCTGATATTTGATCTGTACTACAAAAGATGAGCAGAATTCCAAACAACTGAAGAATTTCTGAAGTAAAAGCACGGAATTATAAAAATCATTTTTGAAACGGCAAAGGTTTCTGTGGCTGCAGAGAGTGTACAGAGTGGAATGATCCTCTTCAAGAGACCAGATACCTGTAAACAATGAGAATCCACATCAGTTTTTATTATCTTTCTATTTTTTCTTTGCTTAGAAAGAAGGAGGAGAGGAACACTGCCTACATCATTGCTATAGGTCAGAGTGTGTAAAGAGGAAGAACATGTGCATGTCGGGGTGGGAGTGAGGTACTGGAGTTCCAGAATGGATAATTTATTCCATAGTAAAAAACAGACAGAGAGAAGATGCAGGGGAAGCAGAGAGGGAAACCAGTAAAGCTGGAAAAAGATTAGAGGAAATCACAGGAGGCCCTGTTTACCCCTAATTTCTGTGGTTTTTCTGATGAAGATGTGGTGTTAATGGTTTCAGAGTTAATCAGAGAGCCATGTGTCTTAAATCTCAGATATAAGCCAGATGAAAACAGACATCCCACTTAAGTGGTATTTTAGTAACACAAAGGCTGAGAGGGGAAAAAAAAAAGATTTGCATAGTAATGACCCTATCATTGCTTTAAAGCTGCATGGTATTTTCAGAGCCCCTGACAACCACCAAATCAGGAATTCAAACCACACCCTGGGAAGGCTGGCTTCCTTTTGTTAAAAAGAAAAACGGAGGATCTCTGAGGTCAGTTACCCAGGCAGTGAAATCAAAAGTCCTGACTCCCCTCCAACCACTGGAAGATTTGCCATGTGGACCCACACCCACGTAGGACATTGCCAAAACCCCAAGAAAGTACCATGATTAAGACCCATGTCTTTCTCTGGGTACTATTTCCACCAAAAGTTTCTTAGGTCTCTTCCCTGACATTTCACAAAAGAGAGAAAAAATATGCCTGAGGAAAGGCCAAGTGTAAAGAAGAATTTTATCTTGGCATCTCCTTTAGAAGGTTCTACTTACTTCCTCAACCCATGGAAGGCTTGTTATTGAGCCAACACGTAAAGAGAATACAGCTTCGGCTTCTATAAAAGACTGCACCAGGAGCAACAGCATTAATCAGATGGATAAATAACAATAATAGCTAATAACTATGAAACTCCTACTATGTGTCAGGCATGATACTACAAATTTTGCACATAAAACTTGTAAGATCCTGACAAACAGTTTATGGAGGTACTTTTATTACCGCCAATTTTATATATATATATTTTAATTTCAGAGAGGAAGAAAGAGATAGAAACATCAATGATGAGAGAGAACCATTGAGAGGTTGCCTCTGCATGTCCCCAACTGGGGATCAAGCCCACAACCCAGGCATATGTCCCGACCAGAATCAAACCATGACCTCCTGGTTCTTAGGTCAACACTCAACCACTGAGCAATACCAGCCGGGCTGTTACCCCCATTTTATAGATGAGGAAGCTGAGGCACAAAGAGATTATATAACTTCCTCAAAATCAACACTATGAGAAAGTGGCAAAGCCAAGATTCAGTCTCAGAGTTGTCTGATTCCAGGGCCCATATGCTTAAGCACTATGCATACCACCTCTTAAAGAAAAAATTAGAAGTAACACCACTTTACATTACAGGTTTCCAGACAATAGAAAAAGAACACTCTCTGATTCATTTTATAAGACCAGAATAAACTTTACTCAAAACCTGATAAGGATATAACAAAAAAGAAAAATTATAGGCCAATCTCTCTTGAGAAGATAGAAGCAAAACATAGTATACAAAATATTAGCAAACTGACTTCAGAGAATTCTTATCTATATATATAAAACCCTAATATGCAGATAGAACAAACGACGGAACAACCGAACAACCGGCCTGTATGACGTGTGCTGACTACCAGAGGGCACATGCAGAACATGGCGAATGTCAGCCGTGGTGGGATGGTGGAGCAGGTGAGCGGGGATGCCAGACAAAGGCGGGGTGCTGGTCGCTGTCACTGGGGTGAGTCTCTGGTAGTTACTAAAAACTCTTTGCTCCCGCATGCTGTGGTCCTGCCTGGCATTTGCACCTGCTGCCAGCGCCAGCCCTGCTTGCACCCGCTGTCAGTGCCCAGTGCCGGCCCCAATCGCTCGGTGTTGTCAGCGGGTGCAAGCGTCAGCTGCCAGTCCCGATCTCCCCTCAGGTCTTCTCCACCTCCCCCTTCTCCAGAGGGGTGATCAGGGCCGGCAGCTGCAGCTCACACCCATGGCCAGCCCCACTTGCACTCTCTGCCAGTGCTGGAGCTGCCACTTGCACCCACTACCAATGCCCAGCACTGGTCCCGATCATCCCTGATGGCTTCTCCACTTCCCCCTGCTCCTGAGGGGCGATCGGGGCCGCAGCTGCCGCTCACACCTGCTGATGGCATTGGCCCCGCTCGCACCCGCTGCTGGCGCCAGCCCCAATTGCTCTGCACCATCAGGGGGTGAGAGCTGGGCGGGCGCCATCAGCGCGTGGAGCGGCAGCAGTGGGAACAGGGTTGTCAGCAGACAGGAGGCTGGGGGCCGCAGCGGGAGGGGTTGGGCGAGGGCACAGAGGATGGGCTGAGACCCATCTCTGTGCCCACCGCAGACTCGCAGCCCACAGTTCCTTTCAAGCACTGGGCCCCTAGCAAATAAATAAAAGGCAATCTGACAGAAAAATGGGATTTCACTAAAGATATCCAAATGGTAAAGAAATGTGTTTTTAAAGTGTTCAGTGTCATCGGTCATCAGGGACAGGCAAGTTAAAGTGACAGCATGTACACCAGAATTACTAAGATTAAAGAGACTGACAATATCAGGAGCAGGTGAGGATGTAAAATAAGAGGAACTCTCACACACCACTGATGGGAGCATACACTGGCACGGTCATTTTGGAGAAGCCAAAAGTGAACATCTACATACTCTGTGGCTGAGGTGCCTCTTCTGTGTTTACGTATACTCAACGGAAAATGTAATAGCACCTTTATTCATAAGAGTAAAAAAGGAGAAACAATCTACATATTAACAGTCTGATGGATAAGTAGATTGTGTTATATTTATAGCAGGGGGTGCTATATAGCAGTGAGAATGAACTTTAGCTATCCACAATAATTTGAGTAAATTTCATAAATTATAATGTTGAGAAAAGAAGCCAGGCATGATGCCCCGGCAGGTGCTACTAAGCGGTTAGAGCATCGGCTTGCACACCGAAGGGTTGCAGGTCCGCTCCCCACCACCTAGTAGGTGGGTGCAGGAGGCAACCAGTTGATGTGTCTCTCTCATAGCAATGTTACTCTCTCTCTCTCTCTCTCCCTGTCCCCCTTCCTCCCTCCTTTCCACACTCTCTCAAAAGCAATGGAAAAAATATCCTCTGGTGAAGATTAACAGAAAACAAATCAAAAAAGAAGCCAGACACGAAAGTGGATATACATTATGATTCCATTTATATATAAGCAAATCTATGGTGATAAACGTCAGAATAATACTCATCTCTGGGAAGAGGTTGTAGTGATTAGTAAGAGAAAAGGGGATGCTGGGAATGCTGTTTCTTAATCTGAGCATTGGTTATGTGCAAGGGCTCACTTAATGTTTCAAGTATAGCTGGAGAGGTAGCATCTTGGTGAGAGAGATGAGGTATCCAAAGTCACGGTACACCTTAATTACAAATGGCTCAGCCAGGTGAGAGGCATATTAAGCAAACTCAACTTCAAAATCAACTAAACATTCATAACTTCATTTACTGAATACTTAAAATATGCCTGAACAATGCTCAGTCCTGAAAGTAAAAAGATGAAAAGACAAAACTCCCTATCAGCAAATTGTTCACAATCTAGCTGACAGGGAGGTATAAAAACAATCTATTTCAAAACAAAGTGTGCTAGCATGGAATCGTGCGGATTGTTCTGAGCGTGTGGGGAAGCTCAGGAGGGTTCCGGAGGCGGATACTGGTGTCCTCTACTAAGTCCTGGAGCACAGAAGAGAGAGAGAGTTTCAGAGAGAAAAGGGTGAATTCGGTTTGCTTTTTAGATTTATGCCATCGAGGCGGACATACCTACTAAAGAATTGAGAATCAGGTAACAGAGCTCCTCCTTTTGTCTTTCATGCTGGTTCACATCCCAAAACGCCTTCTCTTGCCTCTCTTACCGGGCCGAAGTCTTAAATTTTCATCATCACTTACATTCTCATGGTGTCTTTCTTCCCTGAGTTGCTTGCATTTAGAATTAGCATGTCTCATTTAACACAGTACTAACAGTATTCACATATACTCTAAACTAAATGATAAATTCCATAAGGACAAGACCTTACATGTCTTTAGAACCTCCTATGGAACTTAGTTCAGTGCTAGGCAAAGACCCAAATTTAAAAATTAGAAAATACACTGGGTGCTAACCATCTCAGTAAAGAATAATAATCAATGACTATTATCCTAAGTAATGGAGTGGTGTCACTGTAAACATATCACTTTAAAAAGATACTATTTCTATTTATTTGGAGATTGAATTCTACAAATTTTCCTTTAAATAGCACTTTTTTTTAACCTAGTTTCAACATTTAAAACGATTCTTATATTTTAAGAACTTACTTCCCGGTGTGTATCTCCATGACAGTATCTTTGTTTGGTAAATAATTGTTAAAATTTCAACCAAAGTGCATCTCAAGTGGCAGACAAAAGTCAACCTGATTTAAAAATTAGGCCATTAATAATCAAGAGTATCAGGAATTCACAGTTCAGATGGCCAGTTATTTTGCGTTTTCTTTCCAAGACGACGCAATCAAAACGTCACATTTACAGGTTGCAAATGCAAAAACACCGAGAAATGCTAAGAGTTTTCTAAAGGCATCATTATGATTCTTTAAACACTTTACAACATGCCCCTGTCCACTTCACAGTAGAGAAGCTGAGGTGCGGAGAGTAAATGATAAGCTCAGACTTATACCACTTTTTGTTTTGGAGGCAAAAGGCTTCTGGACTAGAGCTCTAAGAATAACGAAGTCTAGCCTCTTCACTAGTTGCTGGATCCCAGGAGAAAGGAATGAAAGATACAGTTGGGCCCTACCTGGTTTGGCTCAGTGGATAGAGCATTGGCCTGCAGACTGAAGGGTCCCAGGTTTGATTCCGGTCAAGGGCACATGCCCAGGTTGCAGGCTCAATCCCCAGTTAGGGACATGCAAGAGGCAGCTATCTCTCTTTCCCTCTCCCTTACTCTCTGAATTCAATAAAAAATATCTTGAAAGAAAGAAAGAAAGAAAGAAAGAAAGAAAGAAAGAAAGAAAGAAAGAAAGAAAGAAAGAAAGAAAGAAAGGGATAGTTGGGGCAGCTAAAATTAAAGGGAATGTTTTAAAATCTCTTGGTTCCCTTTTTAAGATAGGATTTGAAAAACTTCATTTTGTGAGGTATTCATGGGGACCTGGAAAACTGCTGTTAGCATTTTAGCATAAATTAAAAGTCATTTAAGCAGCCCCTCTATTCAGCTCTTGCCAGCTGCACATTTATTTTTTTGGTCAAGGGGGTTTTGCTGCTGCAAATGAAGAGGAAATGAAGGCATTAGAACTTAGGCATATCAGTAAAAAACGAAGAAGTGAATGTGGATGTTGGATTAAGTTCTCTCATAGCCACAATTCCATTTATCTGGGCAAGGGATTTGCCCCCCAACAAGGAACTCTTGAAAACATTCTCTGAAAACTTAGGCTGTTGTGTAGGATCTAGAGTTGCTGCAGGTGTTTCTTAAAAGCTCATTAGCCCTCCAGAGAGCTATGAAAATAAAGCAGCTCAGACCTGAGGAGAGCTCAGTAAGCAAGGTGACCAGGTGGGAGTGCTGGGAGGGTTGGGGGGCGGGGGGAGGGGGAGGGGAGCTGTTCCCACCGCACCTGTACTGCGGGAGGAGTGACCTGAGCAGACTGGATGCTCAGCTCCATTGTGGACAAGCAGCATCAGGAGTGGGGGATGGGAAATGGGGAAGTGAAGGATAAAACATTACTTGCTAATTCTAAACATATGTAGCCTGCACATTGGTGAGTTGAGTTTGGCAAAGGGTGAAACAAAATCTCGCTGAACTGCTTTCCTCAGTGACAGCTCTATTTGTTGATTTTTCCACTGGCACCCAGCTTTTGGAGTCTCCATTTTCCTAATTCGGAAACAACAGAGGGCAGTCATCGCTCATGTCTGAATACAACACTTGACATCCATGTTTTCCTACAGAGAAGATCATCCCCTGTGTGCCTGCAAAGCATCAGTCTCACTCCGGCACGGAGCGGAGACATTTATATGCCCGCAGTCTGGTGGGCTCGGCCACCACAGATGGTACCTCTCCCTTTCCTTCCTGGCTCCCTCCATTTCCCAGAGCACAGCAGCGGCCGATTGGAATATGGCATAAGAGGTTTCTTCTCCACCCGTTTCCCCCTATTAATAGAACATGGCAGAGGAAAAACCTGTGAATGTCAAGTCACCAGCTAACCCAGTTGGAGATGGCCCATCTGGAGTCAAAATCAATCAGGACTCTCTTCCATCAGAGGAGGGATGGGAGCAGGGAAGGGATGTCCCCAGTTACTTGTCGTGGAACCTGAGAGTCACATGCACTGGGAATTTATTTGCATGTACTGCAGGAACGGAGAAGACGGAGCACATCCTATCATAACTAATATTGCCAGAGCTTCTTTTTCCTGTGCTTATATTAGGACTGGCTAGGAAGTAAAGCAAATCTGTGAATAGTTATTAACTCTTTCTTAGAGTTCAAGTACTTCTGACTGTATAACCCAGTGATGGTGAACCTTTTGAGCTTGGCGTGTCAGCATTTTGAAAAACCCTAACTTAACTCTGGTGCCGTGTCACATATAGAAATTTTTTGATATTTGCAACCATAGTAAAACAAAGACTTATATTTTTGATATTTATTTTATATATTTAAATGCCATTTAACAAATAAAAATCAACCAAAAAAATGAGTTCGCGTGTCACCTCTGACACGCGTGTCATAGGTTCGCCATCACTGGCATAACCTTATGCATTAAAAATGAGCTCTAAGGGAATAAGTTCCATTATTTCTCCCCACACTTCTGTTGAATCTTGCCTCCCCCCAGTAGGTTGTGAGAGAACTCAACCCAGTAATTGTAGCCCTAATTATGATATTATAAACTTTGTCTTCTTTGAAGGTATACAGCTGGGATAGTGTTCGATTTGAGCAGTTTATCAACTTCTTGAAGGGTACCTCCATATCCATCTCAATATTTAGCACAGTATCAAAAGGGGGGGGAATGAGGACGTGAAGGATAAAACAAGAGTGTTTGTGGACATAGTTCAATTGGTATCAACAAATATTGACTAAATATATATAATGTCCAAATACTTTATGAGTATTACCTGGGATATAAAGGTGACCAAGAAGAGATCCCTACTTCCAAGGTCTTAGTACTGCAGGAGGAAGTGGTTAGAGATTTACAAATATTACAAAAATGCCATGTAAAATAAGAGGAGGATCCTGAGAGAAGTGAAAACATTAAGGGATGTCAAAAGAGGGAGGCAGCTTCTCTGGAGTCTGCAGAAAGTCTGAGGGAAGGTGTTTCAGGCAGCACTGACAGGCTCAAGGTTCCAACGGGCAGGGCTGAAGAGAGGAAACGGTGTTAGTGTGATGAGCACAGACAATGAATGGCCACAGATTCACCAGGTGTCCTATGTGACTGAGGAAAAGAGATATGTCAAAAGAAAACTGAGCATTGAAGCCGGAAAGGTCAATTTAGTCTGGCAGGGTTTTCTCAAGATACAGGTGATGAATGAATTAAACAGTTCCTGCTAGTACTTGCTATCTACTCGCACCCCTTCTAATCTATGCCCCGCCCTCACTGTCAAACTCTGGGAAGCTACATGCTGCATTTGCAGGACTCCTTTGCCTCTCGGGACTGATAGATGATGTAGATGCTGGCAATGAGATGTACTCTCAGGGCATTCAGCAGGCAGGAAGGAGACAGAGCCGGCTTTGTACAGCAGTGCCAGCTAACGAGATTGAACATTTCAGGGACGCTTTGAGGAGTCTAGTTTTCTGAAGTCACGTAGGGATATCCCCCCAAAGTGAAAGATCACTCACGGCACCTTGGCCCCTGACCGCTATAAGAAAGTGTTCAGTGGCCTCTTTCGGTTCTGGAGTTAATGTGGACAGGTGCCACATTTCAGTGTGCTGCTCCAATCCACTTACCAGGAGTATCAGTTCTTTATGGCCTCCATCCTGCAGCCAAACAAGCCACCCTGCAATTTATTGGCTTAAAATACAAGTCATTGTTTCCTATGGGTCCATTGGGTCTGGCTGTCCTAGGATAGTCTCAGTGGGGAAAGCTCAGCTCTCCTCCCCATGGTCTCTCATCCTCCGGCAGCCAGGCACAGGATTCAAGAGAGGAAGGACAGAGCACCTTTTTAGCTTCTTCTTGAATCACATTTTCTATGATCCCTTTGACTAAAGTAAGTATCATGGCCCACCCAGAGTTAGAATGGGAAGGCACCACAAAGTTACAAATTAAAGTATATGAACACCTGCAGGCCATTAACTGGGACCATTGATGTAAATTTCTACCAAACTGAGTACATTTGAAAGCTGCCGGTTTTGGGCAGGGTCAATGTGAGAGGAGTTTCTGTGGCTGCTCCCGGCTGCAGCTTGAGCAGCTCTGGCTTTCTGTCATTTATATCCAGGGATGTTTAAAGTGTCTGCTGCAGATGCAGAAACACGAGGAGTCCTCCACAGGCCTTCATGGAAAATCTTCAAGTTTTTAGAGCAAGCCACACCTTCTTCGGCAAATTAGTAAATAAGCATTTCAAGGAATAGTTTCTGGCTTGAGTCCTCGCAGTGACTAAGTGTCTGCCAATGGAATAGTAACCACGAGACCTGACCCACCAATCAAGATTGGTGTTATCTGATATCAACACCATAAAGTTGCACAACTGGAGAAGCTGTATGCAGGGCTGAGTATAAGCAGGTCCCGAAGTTGCACAAGCAAGAGGCTCAGATGCCCGCAGAACCCATACATTGCTGCCTCTCCCCAAACTAATATCCATGGCCTCCTGAGGAGTTTCCTATAACCAACTGACTGCAGAAGGAAAAACATGTCAGGCTGGTTGACGGTTTTGCCATATGCTGGCACCAGCTGAAATTGAACTGCTGTGTATAAAAGCCCCAATTAGAAGCGGCCCAGTAGAAGGATGATCAGAAAGAGGAATATGCAATGGGAAAAACTTTAAAGATGTGTATCTCGTTCTCCATGTTGCCTAAAAGGAGAGATAAAGAGAAGTGCGGATCTAAACAGTTCACAGGCTACAGCTATGGTTTGGCCAGACAGTCATGGATGAAAACAGAACACAAATAGAGAACTGGTTATGCGAAGGTCTGGAGAAAAGAAAGGCCTGTGGATGGACTCCTCAAAATGGCAGAGAGTGGGAGAATGTTTGTTGTCCAATGAATGCTCACCAATGAACTCATTGAAGAGAAGCCTACCTAGTCCGGAGGACAGAACCTGTTCTGTGAATTTTATCCAGCCTCTCCCTGGCTCCCCTAGGGCTGACCCTGATAGCAGAGATGGAAGTGATGCAGGGTTCAGCAATGTGGACTTTTACTAGAGACGAGTCAGAAAATGCTACTGCGGAATGCCTGCTGGCCTCAAGGAGACATCAGAAAACTTAAGGAAAAACAAACTCTCAGACAGATTTGAAAATATGGCCATAAAATAAAACTTTTATGGTATGACTAATATAAAATTATTTTAGAAATAATTAAAAATTTAATATATAACTATTGATTTATATGCAGACTGAATAGGAGAATGGATATATATGAATATCAAATATTTTAGCAGGAAGATTGAGATGAAAGATTAT
Source organism: Myotis nattereri (assembly GCF_964212035.1). NCBI lineage: Eukaryota > Metazoa > Chordata > Mammalia > Chiroptera > Vespertilionidae > Myotis > Myotis nattereri. Next base: position 58,927,997 of record NC_138080.1, on the reverse strand, counting down.
CCTAACACAGTACTATAGACCAAAGACAGGTGAGAAGAAAAATGGAGACCAGGAGGACAGATGTAGGAGTTCTAATATATGTCTAATAGGGATTCCAGAAGAAACAGAAAGTGAAAGTGATTAATTAAGATAAAAGAAGAAAATTACTCAAAGTAATGAATTCATAGATTTAAAATTTTCAGATTAATGAAGAGAAAAATGCCTAAACACATTGTGGTGAAATCTCAGAACTTCAAGCATAAAGAACAAATCCTAAAAATGTACAGAGTAAAATAAGGAGTTGCTCACAAAGAAAGGAGAATCAGATTGACATTTGCTTTCTCATCACCAACACTGGATGCTGGAAGACAATGACAGGAAATCAGGAATAATTTAAAAAGCTTAGTAAGTCTAATGGAATGATAAATCCAAACATATAATTAATCATAATATTAAAAAATAGCAAAGTGCAGAGACAGGAGACAGGTACCAGCTATATGATGATTATAATAGACTAGAGGCCTGGTGCACAAAAATTTGTGCAGTCAGGGGGTCCCTCAGCCCAGCCTATGCCCTCTTTCAGTGTGGGACCCCTCAGAGGATGTCCACCCCAGTGGGGACCCTCACCCCATGGAGGTTTGGCCAGCCTGGGTGAGGGGCTGATGGCTGTTTTCAGGCTGGCCACACCCCCTTTAGGGTTGGGGGCCCCCAATGGGGTGCCTGGCCAGTCTGGGTGAGGGGCTGAGGGCTGTTTTCAGGCTGGCCAAGCACCCTGGCGATGTAAGCTCCCAGCATCTCCTTTTTTTCTTTTTTTTTATTCTGGGATTTATTTACCTTCTATAATTGAAACTTTGTTGCCTTTAGCGGAGGCCTGCGGAAAGCTTGGCTTCCTCCATTGCCAGGGGCAACCCACTCCTGCTCGCTCCAGCTCTGTGGCCACGGCTGGCTAAAAGCAGCTATCTGGGGTTTGTTTACTTTCTATAATTGAAACTTTGTTGCTTTCAGTGGAGCTCAGAGCTGGGCCGCAGCAGGCGGGGAACCTTGGCTTCCTCCATCACTGGAGCAAGCAAGCCTCCTGCTTGCTCCAGCTCCGTGGCTGCCGGCCACCATCTTGATTGGGTTAATTTGCATATAGTCACTCTGATAGGCTGGTGGGCGTGGCTTAAGGCATAGCAAAAGTACGGTCAATTTGCATGTTTGTCTTTTATTAGTACAGGATATTTATGAAAGAAAATGGCACAGAAAGATTTACTGTAAAGAACTAGAAAGATATACCAGAAAAACAATGCTGGAATGTTAACATTAATATCAGTAAAACAAAAATGTAAATAGAATTAATAAGAATATTATATTGATATTGGCATAAATTACTTTGATATACTTGGAGAACCTACCAATGATGCAAATACAAAGCAAAAGTTGCATTTTGTGGGGGGAGGAGTCCTGAAAATAAATACAATAAGTGTCAACTCAAAAAGCTAAAGAGAAAGTTGAGTAGGGGGGGAGGAAGAGAATAATCAAATAAGCTAAAAAATAAATTGATAAATATAAAACTAAAAAACAAAAATAAGTAGCTAATTAATCAAATGAAAAAGCTAGTTCTTTGATAGCAGTTTCTTAAAAAGAGCAATTGGATAAACACTGTCAAATGTACTCATGATAAAAGAAATAAGACAATCAACATTAGGAGTGAGAAAAAAGTAAAAGAAAGATAATTATAAGCAAATTAAATACAAATTTATATGAAACTAATTGGAAAATTAGTTGAAATATATTATTTTGCAGGAAAAACTGAGTTACCAAAATTGACTCAAAAAGGAACTGAAATCCTACAAAGACCAATAACCATAAAAGAAATTTAATAGGAAATAAAAACCCTAAAAGGGCACAATGCCCAGAAAATCTTCTGGGCACACTGTATTAAACCTGCAAAGAACAGATAATTCCTCTTAAAGAACATAGCAAAAGATGGAAAGTTTTCAGTTCATTCTATAAGTATAGCATAACCCTGAATCATAACCAGATAAAAATAGAGGGGAAAAACCACACACAAACAAAACAAGAAACCCAAAGACAAATAGAGGCAAAAATCCCAAATAAAATATTAGAAAATCTAACCCAGCACTGCATTAAGAGAATTGCATCCTGTACCAATAGTCTTTTTTTAAAAATATATTTTATTGATTTTTTCACAGAGAGGAAGGGAGAGGGCTAGAGAGTTAGAAACATTGATGAGAGAGAAACATAGATCAACTGCCTCCTGCACACCCCCTACTGGGGATGTTGCCTGCAACCAAGGTACATGCCCTTGACTGGAATCGAACCTGGGACCTTTCAGTTCGCAGGCTGAAGCTCTATCCACTGAGCCAAACCGGTTAGGGCTGAACCAATAGTCTTTTCACAGAAATGCTAGGATAGTTTAACATTAGTCTCTTAGTGTAATTCACTATACTAAGAGCTTAAAAGAAACAAAAATTATATCATTATCTCAGGACACACGAAAAAGTATTTGCTAAAATTAGCAATTATTCCTGATAGGAAGAGTTCTTCTTAAGCAACTTGATAGAAGACACTGCCAGAAACCCACATGAAGCTTTCGATGAATTACAAAGAGCATTCCCATTAAATTAGAGTTCCTCCACTCTCATAACTCCTCAGTAGGGACTGCTCCACCACAGCAAGGCAGCAAATGAGGAAACAAAAAGACATCTGACCCAGGAAACACATGATCCAACCCAGGAGAGAGACAAAGGGAAGCCCCAAAATTATGGTGAAAGAAAATGTGGACTGATAGACATGCAGCCGTTCTAGCGTGAGGACTAGGAAGATGAGTGGCTGTAGGAATGATAATTCCAAGGTAGGTTGGAGGGATACTGAAAGAACTGTGTTAAAATATATTGAGAAGTGATGTAGACTTCAGGCAGGGTTTTAATATGAATTTGTGATAGGTACCTAGAACATAAAGCAAAGGAAAAAAATGAGTTAACTATTAACTCTGGGAGAGTTATTTAAGGAAATAATTGAATTATAGTATACTATCTGACTCAGTTGCAAATAACATATATAGTCATATATGTAAAATGTAAAATGTAAACTCTGAATATTGATTCAACCAAAATTGTGATATAACCTGTTTGGGAGAAAGAGGGGAGGGTTATATATATAAAAGAGTTAATTCTTTATCTTCCATAATAGGAAGTCAGTAGACAATATCTGAAATTAAAAAAAAAAATAGTAGCATAAGCACATTATTTAGTGATATAAATGCAAAAACCAGGAGAAATAACTGTAGAATAAAAGTGGTGCCACTGAGAAGTGGCAGAGTGGAGAGCCTAGGTTTTGTTGTGGATCTTATAAAACTCAGTCACTTACTTAAATATCTGCATGTATTACTTTGATAAAAATTAAATGCATATTTTAAAAAAGAAGATGACAATACCGAGTAAGGGTGTGGAAAAATGTATATATTCTGATACTACTGGTGAGAATAAATTAATTTTTTAAATTAGCATTTTTATTGATTTTAGAGTGGAAAAAAAATGGAAAGGATAAAGAGATAGAAACATCGATGAGAGAGAAACATTGATTGGCTACCTCTTGCACACCCCCTACTGGGTTACCAAAGAGATCAAAGAAGAAATTTAAAACATCCTGGAAATGAATAACAATGAAAACACAACAGTCCAAAACCTATGGGACACAGTGAAAGCAGTACTGAGAGGGAACTTCATAGCATTACAGGCCTGCCTCAAAAAAAAAACACGCACACACACAAGAAAAACTGGTAATAAATGATCTAACTCTACAACTTAAAGAATTAGAAAGAGAGCAACAAGAAAAGTCCAGAGTGAGCAGAAGGAAAGAGATAATAAAGATCAGAGCAGAAATAAATGACATAGAGACCAAAAAAAAGTACAAAAGATCAATAAAACCAAGAGCTTGTCCTTTGAAAGGATAAACAAGATTGATGAACCTCTAGCCAGGCACACCAAGAAGCAAAGAGAAAGGACCCAAATAAACAAAATCAGAAAGAGGCAAAATAACAACAGACCATACAAAAATACAAATGATTATTAAAAAAAAAAATACTAGGAACATCTCTATTCCAACAAACTAAACAACCTAGAGGAAATGAACATATTCCTAGAAAAATACAACCTTCCAAAACTCAATCAAGAAGAATCAAAAAATCTCAACAGGCACATAACTAAGGAGGAAATTGAAGCAGTCACCAAAAAGCTTCCAGCAAACAAAAGCCCAGGGCCAGACGGCTTCACAGGGGAGTTTTACCAAACATTCAAAGCAGAACTAAAACCTATCCTTCTCAGACTATTCCAAAAAATTTAAGAGGAAGGCACACTTCCCAGCTTTTTCTATGAAGCCAGCATTACCCTAATCCCAAAGCCAGATAAAGACACTACAAAGAAAGAGAATTACAGACCAATATTCCTGATGAACATAGATGCTAAAATCCTAGCAAATTGGATCCAGCATTACATTACAAAGATCATACACCATGATCAAGTGGGATTTATTCTAGGGATGCAAGGCTGGTACAATATCCGCAATACATCACATAAACAAACTGAGAGCCAAAAACCACATAATTACATCAATTGATGCAGAAAAGGCATTTGACAAAATCCAACACCCTTTCCTGATAAAAACTCTCAGCAAAGTGGGAATAGAGGAATCATACCTCGACATAATAAAAGCCTTATATGACAAATCTACTGCCAACATCATACTCAATGGGCAAAAACTAAAACCATTTCCCCTAAGAACAGGAATGAGACAGGGATGCCCACTTTCACCACTCTTGTTTGACATAGTACTGGAAGTGCTATCCATAGCAATCAGACAAGAAGAAAAAATAAAAGGCATCCAAATTGGAAAAGAAGAAGTAAAATTGTCATTATTCGCAGATGACATTATATTGTACTTAGAAAACCCTAAAGACTCCATCACAAAACTACTAGACTTAATAAATGAATTTGGCAATGTAGCAGGATACAAAATTAACACCCAGAAATCTATGGCTTTTTTATACACCAATAATGAACTCACAGAAAGAGAAATGAAAAAAACAATCTCATTTACCATTACAACACAAAAATTAAGGTACCTAGGAATAAATTTAACCAAGGAGGTAAAGGACTTCACTCAGAAAATTACAAGATGCTGAAAAAAGAGATAGAAGAAGACATAAACAGGAATCAAACCGGTGACCTCTTGGTTCATGGTGGACACTCAAACACTGAGCCACATCATCCGGGTAAGAGTACAAATTAGTATAAGCTTTCTAGAAAGCATGTTGTCAGTAAGTGTCAAAATTTCAGTGTTCCTATAATTTAGCCCAACAATTTCTCCTCCAGCAAATACTTGAAGGAAAACAACAAGAGAGATATGCAAAGATTTACCTAAAATGATGTTCATGGCATAATTCTTTAAAATATTAGGACACTCTCACTATTCATGTACATTATTAATAGAGGAATGATTGAGTAGATTATATACTTCTATACAGAATAATACTTGCAGGTTTTAAAAATAATAGTATGGGAGGATAAGGACACATATGTAATACCTTAATCAATAAAAAATAAAAAAAATAATAAATAAATAAAAATTCCTATATAATAAAATGCTAATATGCAAATAGACCGAACAGCAGAACAACCGAACAAATGGTCACTATGATGTGCACTGACCACCAGGGGGCATGTGTCGAACATGGCGAATGTTGGCTGCAGCAGGATGGTGGAGCAGGTAAGCGGGGGCACCAGACCAAGGCAGGGTGCCAGTCGCTGTCATCTGGGCAAGCTTCTGATGGTTACTGAAAATTCTTTGCTCCCATGCACCATGGTCCCGCCTGGCACTCTCACCTATTGCCAGCGCTGGCCCCGCTCGCACCCACAGCTGGTGCCGCAGCCACCACTTGCACCTGCTGCTAGCATCCGATGCCGGTCCCGATCACTCAGAACCATCAGCGGGTGCAAGTGGTGGCTGCCAGCCCTGATCGCCCCTGAGGGCTTCTCCACCTCCCCCTGCTCCTGACGGTCAATCAGGGCAGCAGCCACCACTTGCACCTGCTGAAGGTGCCAGCCCCACTCGCACCTGCTGCTGGCACTGGCTCCAATAGCTCCATGTCATCAGCGGGTGCGAGTGGAGCCAGTGCCGTCAGTGCATGGGAGTGGTGGCGGCGGGAGGGGGCTGCCAGCAGACAGGGGACCGGGGGCCACAGCAGGAGGGGCCGGCCCGGGGTGCAGAGGATGGGCTGAGACCCGCCCCTGTGCCTACCACAGCCTCGCAGCCCACAGTTCCTTTCAAGGGTCACGAATTCATGCACTGGGCCCCTAATAATAGTATAAAGTACTAGTTTTCAAATCATGCTTTTGGGAGTCTGTACTCATTTTAAAACAACAGAAATTTATCATCTCACAGTTCTGTAGGCTAGAATCCTAGATCAAGGTCTCCACAGGGTTAGTTCCTTCTTAGGGTTGTGAGGGCAAATCTTTTCCCTGCCTCTTTCCTAGTTTCTTGTGTTTGCTGGCACCTTTGGCTTGTAAATGCATCACCCTGATCTCTGTCTTTATCTTCACATAGTGTCCTCCCTGTGTGTGCATCTGTCTCTGAGTCCAAATATTTCTTTTTTATAAGGATACCAGTCATCTTGGAACAGAGCCCACCCTAATGACCTCATCCTAACTTGATCATCTGCAAAGTCTATTTCCCAATAAGGTCACAGTCACGGTACTGGGGTTTAGCACTTCAATGCCTTTTGGGGATACAATTCAACCACAAAATCTGAGAAGGGCCACAGAATCCACTACAAAAAAAATTTGGTCCTGAGGTAAGTTCTAGACTTCTCTTACCTACTTGAATTAGAAATGTTCCTTTTTTATACATTAGCATTCTGAAAGTTCATCTAAAGGAAAAGTCCACGACTTTGTCTATTGAGATTAAAATGGCGGCAGAGTAGGAGGATGCTGCACAGACATGCTCCCACGAACAAGCTGGAATTATAACTGAAATACAGAAAGGCTTCCTAAATAATCAATGGAAAACTCACATCCTTGCACCCCGGGAATAAATCCCACTTGATCATGGGATCATTGATACACAAGAACCGAAGGTGGAGACCGCATAGAGACTGGTAGGAGGGATGGTGACAAAAAAGGGCTGGCCAGGCAACAAACAGACAGGAACTGAAGTCCCAGAGAGATATCTCAGCTGTGGGGGGATGCCACTGAGAACTCTGGGATCTAATCCCCAAGCTGGGCTCCCCAACAGAGAGCACCAAATCTGAGGAGGGTACCCACATAACATCTAGCTGTGAAAAGCAGCAGGGTGCTGTCTGCCAGGGAGTGGCAGCTGAAAGTTCGGGTACCCTCTTGAAGGGCCAATGCACAAAAATTCCCTGTGGAGCCACCCACCTTGTGCTCTGGCAGAGGGAGGGTAAAGTGGGATGGAGCTGTGAGAGCAGAAGCCAGGACTGGGGACTCGGGAGATAGAGCTCAGAAGGCAGACACCCCAAGTTTCCTTGGGATGAGTCATTCCCTCATGCAGGAAGGACATCTTTCCCACACAGACATCTCCCTTGCTGGGGGGAAGACAGTCAACACACACTGTTGGAAAACACCTTGCCCTGAGGCCACTTAAGAAATTAAAAGTAACAATTAGCCTCCAGGGAAAAGCAACTGCCACACCCTGTTGGGAAAAAAAACTCTCACCACACCTGAGGATTTCCTGGGGCTATTCAAGTCAGAATCCTATTAATTTGTAGACAGAGGCAGTCTCTGGAGGCTTTGAGTCTATGCCTGATTAGTCAGAAACCGCCTTTAACACTGTCCTGCACTAGAGATTGAGAAGTATAAAGGATCTACCTAAAACATAGTTACAAACCCAAACAGACAGCCAAAATGAGGAGACAAAGAAACAACCCTCAAATGAAAGAATTAGAGAATTCTCCAGAAGAAGAGATAAATGAAGCAGAGATAAAAGTTACCTAAATAAAACTAATGATATTTATTTATGTCGCTAGTATATAGCTAACTTTAATAAGGCAGTTTGCAAGAATGCGACCATGTTCCCAATTCTGTAAAACCACAAAAATCCCTATATTTCTACCTACAGTGTTTATATTTAGAGTGACATCATTTTTTATGTAATGTATCCCCCCCCCCCAAATATTCATCATGATAACAGGGCTACAATTGTACAAGGGTCCTTTATATACACCTTTCTGTATTATCTAATTTCTTTACAATGACATATCTTGTAAAAATAAAAGACTATATATAACTATATTTTATAGAGAGTAAGAGGTCACTTGTGACCTCTAATATATACAGGTTGGAGAACTGATTGATGTAGTTTATCTATCTGGCTTGGCTTATAAGAATTTCAAACTAAGATAATTTGGATGACAATTCAGTTGTCTCCAAAACATTAGTCCTTGCCATTCAAACCTCACAAATAAGATTGAGTTTGCAAACCCAAATGTCTATCAATAGGTGAATAGAGAAACGAAATATGGTATTTATATATAATGGGATATTATTCAGCCTTTAAAAAGGAAGAAAATTCTGACACATGTTACAACATGGATGAGCCTTGAAGACTTTATACTAAGTGAAATATCAGTCACAAAATTACAAGTACTGTATGATTCCACTCATATGAGGTACTTAGTCAAATTCATAGAGACAGAAAACAGAATGGTGGTTGCCAATGGCTGAGGAGAGGGGAGAATGAGGAGTTATTGTTTAACGGGTACAGAGTTTCAGTTTGGGATGATGAAAAAAGTTCTGAAGATGGATGGTGGTGATGGTTGCACAACCATATGAATGCACTTAATTCCACTGAACTGTACACTTAAATATGGCTAAAATGGGGAATTTTATGTTATATATCTTTTACTACAATTTAAAAATAAAAAAATCTGAACATAAAAAAATTGGATCTTCAAACATTTCAAGTAACGTGTACCTATCTGACATTCATGTTTAATTTCATAAGCTCATTTATTTGTTATTTTTCATTATAATCATAATGATCCTTTTCATCTTTACTATCATTAGACTATGTAGGAAACCAGCTGTATATTTTATTCTAAAGATGGTTTTTATTTCATTATGTAAGTAGCATATATATTTTTTGGTGAAAACACTAAAAAGAGTTTTGGGAAAGTCCTTATTTGTAATACTTAGATGGACTTACCTAAACTCAACTTCCCTCCCTTGCTCCAGGGCAACCTATCCCGGGCCCACCCTCGTCCACCTCCCACGCCAGGGAAAGATGGACCGAGATAATCAGGAAAACCACCCAAGAAAAGAAGAAGGGGAATCAGTTACAAATTCAACAAGCCAGAGCACAAGGAAACCCAAATCTGTTCCAGTTCTCTAGTTTCACCTTAAAGGCAAAGAACTGTAGATGCTTGTGAGGAACTCAGTCTTCAAAGCCCAAACTCGCAGCCCCTCCACGCGGGAGGTTACCAGCATCTGGAGAAAAACAACCACGACCAGAAAAGCTCTGCTTTGTTTTCATTCCTTACAGTCCTTCAGGAAACTCTTGATAATGTGAAATGTTATTACTGCAAATGTTGGCCCAGGCAAGTTTACTCTAGAGTCTGACTATCACCGACTGTTCACAAAATAAAATCATTTTTAAAGCCTGTGAGGAGAGCCAAGTGCAAACCACAAATCAGAAAACCACCAAGGCGGGCTGGCCTCGCTGCCAGAGTTTAATGTGATCTAATGGGAGGACAACGAGATGTGAGAATTTGATTTTACGATGCTCCATGAAACATTTGGCAATACAAAGGGGCTGGGCCCAACTTCCCGGTCCTTAAGCAAATATTTGAAGTAATGTTTTACTTTCTCATCAGTTTTAATTCTGTCAACCGGGGCGTAGAGATCCAGCCTGCCCTACTCATTTTTAAAAAGTGCCATCTGCTTTGGGTGGTTATAGATTCGCCCAATATCAGTTCATACAGGAGGAAGATGGGCAGGTGGGGAAGGGGCCAGGAAAATCGGATGAAGCTATTTAGTGGCAGAGTGTCAACTGGACTGTAGTTCCCTTCTGCGTTTGTGATTTATTCCATGGGTGGGAGGGCAGGGGATAGCACTCACTGCAGCAACATTCTTTCATAAGCAAAAACTAACCCCAGTGAGAGAGAGTCAGATCTGGGCTGGATCGGGTTGCCCTGTCTAACACCAAATGGAATTGGAACTCAAGTGTAGTTCTATTTCCCATCACTCCGAAAAAATAACAAGGAAGAAAGAAAAGGAAAAAGAAATAAAATGGTAGCAACATCGAAATCCATTCCACATGTCAAATTAACAACTGATGGCCCTATGAAATATAGAGGGGTCAGTCAGGGAATCCCAGGTAAAGGCCCGTGAACAAGGGAAAAATAAATGAAAGTCATATTTCATGCCGCGTTTATTTCTATTACAGGACAATAGAATGAGAATCAGATCTCTTTTCCTCTTCTTATGGAATAATGCATTCCTAACAATGACAAACTCTTACTTACGTTGTCATTTTATAGCAATTACAGAGTTGACCCAATGAACAGATGTGAAGCCCACAGTCAAGTTTCTTAAAGCAACAGTTCGCCAAGTGAAATGCAAGAGATCCCAGGACACAGGAAGAAATATTAGAACTTCTATTACTATTGACTGTTTATCTAAACAATAAGCCAGAAAGTCAGCTTCACTGACAGTTAAATAAGAACGACACTGGGTATCATCACCTGATGTGGATATAGACAGTCGCATACCTCCTGGGGACTATGAGTCTCCTGCAGGAAGGCTGAGAATTCAACAATCCTGAGGATGTGACAGGTACTCCATCGGGACAGGTAGCTGGGCTGCCTGACTGATCGTGTACTGGCTCAGCACAATAGAAGTTTATTTCTTGGTCAAGGAACAGTTTCAGTGACCAGGTCAGCAGGACAGTTCGCCATTCAAGTGCTCGTGCTGATGAAGCTCTGCCACCTTCTGCTCCTGGTCACCCTGGCCATCTACCTGCATCTCTTTCACCAGGAAGGACGGCCACAGAGAACCATTCCTAGTAGGGTTTTTGTGGGCCCCGCCTAGGAGAGGCATCATTTCAGCTCACCTTCCATTGGCTAGAACTTGGTCTCACAGCCACACCCAACCGCCAGGCAGCCAGGAAATGTCTCCTGGTTATGGGACCAAGAAGAGGAAAAAGGATCGTGGTGAATATCCAGCCGTCTCCACCTCAGGTACCCTCAGCTGTTCAGTGTGTGGCACTTGTTACCTGCAAAGATATTGAGTTCTACTCTTATTCTCATAGAGTTGTTAGTACAGTGTCAATAGTAAATTTAGCAAAAACAGTATTTAAGAGAAATGTGCATAAGTATATCTACTGATGGAGCAGCTACTTTGAAATGTTTTAAAAGATTTCTGGGATAAATTTACTGAAGTAGCACAAGTAAAAAGAATTTGCTCCACCATTCATAAGCAAGCTACTGCAATAAAATGCTACAAAATGTCACTGATGTGGCTATTTTATAAAAATTTAGAGTCAACCATCTCACAACCACTAGAATGGCTACTACCAAAAAGCAGACAAAAACAAGTGTTGGCAAGAATATGGAATTGTTGGTGAGAATATACTAAAATGGTGTAGTCACTATGGAAGACAGTATGGTATTTCCTCAAAAAAATTATAGAATTAGCCTGGCCAGAGTGGTCCAGTGGTTGAGTGTCAACCTATGAACTAGGAGGTCATGGTTTAATTCCCGATCAGGGCATATGCCTGGTTTGTGGGCTCAGTCCCCAATGTGGGGTGTGTAGGAGGCAACTGATCAATGATACTCTCTTGTCATTGATATTTCTATCTCTCCCTCTCCCTTCCTCTCTGAAATCCATAAAAATATGTTTAAAAATAAAAATATAAAAATAAAGAATTATAATATAATCCAGAGAGTTCACCTCTGAATATACAGGCGAAATCATTAAAGCAGTGTCTCAAAGAGCTACTTGTACACCCATGTTTATAACAGCATCATTCACAAAAGCACAAAGGTGGAAGCAATGCAAACGGTCATCCTGTATGATTCCAGATGAGTACCTGGAGTAGTGAAATTTATAGAGACTGAAGGTAGAATGGGGTTGCCAGGGCTGAGGGCAGGGGAAAAGGGAAGTTGATATTTAATTGTTATAGAGTTTCCATTTTGCAAGATGAAAAGAGTTCTGGGGATTGGTTGTACAACAATGTGAATGTACTTAACACTACTGAACTCTACGGGTAATATGGTAAGCTAGTGGCCTGGTGCACAGATTCATGCACATTGAGAGGAAATTAATTAGAAGAATCAGGCTCCCTCCTCTCTTGTTCCAGAGTGCCTCACCTGGAACTGCTGCTGCCAAGTCACCACAGCTCCGCAGCTCCTCCGTTGAATGTCTGCCCCCTGGTGGTCACTGCATATCATATGTACCATCTGGTTGGATGGTTGGATGGTCACTTAGCCATATATATGTAGATTCTGTGTTATGTGTTTTACTACAATTCAATTTTTTTTAAATATAGAGGGTTCTTTGTAATATTTTATAGTGAGATATGGAGCAATCAAGAAAATATCTCTATCACCCAAAAGTTTGCTGGGTTTTTTTTAAAGAACAAAGAACATAATAAGAGAGAGATACACACGTAATCTACTTTTAAGGAAGAAATGATATTTTTATAACAACTAAAAAGAACTGCTCTTTGAAAGAAACTTAAGCTATGATGAGAACATTTTGAAACATATTTAAAAGTATTTCCATCACTGTGTATGTTGTAGCAGATAATTATAGACATGTAGCCCTATGAAATTTTCATACCTGAACAATTAAATTTAAAAGCCAATATTTAAACTATTTAATAATTTATTAAAGAGTTTTAATGGTTTAGAATAGAGATGGTAGAAAAATAACAATACAGTAACTTCCAATTAGTTTGCAAAAACAGTTGGTTGAAATAAGGGAACATTAAATTTTTTTACCTAGAATTCAATAAAAGCCTTTGCATAATTGAAAAATAGGTCACATCAAAGAAAAACAAACAAAAAAAATACACAACAAAAATAGGTAGGAAAATAAATGTCATGATTTAGTAAGCCTAGCCAATGAAGAACTCTTTTCATTTGGATCTACAAATATTTATGAAGCATATTTGTCAGATAAGATACTCAAAAATTCAAAACTTGAGCCAGATTTTGGATTCACTACATTACAAATTTTTAAAATATGATTTAGAAAATAAAATATTATAAAATATTTTTTCATCTTATTTAAGCCTATGTTAATTTCTACTCTACATGTTTTATAAAGTGCATAATATATCAGAAAACTCATGCATAAATTAATTTTGTTCATACATAAAATTTTAGTAATATTTTTCTAAAATTTCTTGGAAACCAGTTAGGAAGAAATCTATTAATCTTTGTTTAAAAAGCAAATGGTCTAAACCTGATATATGGAAGACCAAGATTGGATATGACAAAGGCTTTCCTTTATAGTGAAGGCAAGGAGATACAGGATGAATTCTCATTCATCAGAATTATTTAGGGGTAGTCCTTCCTTAGACTAGAGAGGTCAATTCATTTATCCATGGGAATACTATGTAGCTCTTTTGTTCTTTGAATTAAATATTATCCAACAAGAATTTGATTTTAATCTAAGCTTAACTATATTTCATGGTTTATTTAATCTAAAATTTGTATGCTGATTCTGCTTTTTACATTTGTTATTGAGCCATTGAAAATATCGATGAATTCTGGACTAGAAGGGATATCATTCTGAACTATTTATCCTAAAAATTGTTAAACCTATGTCATTTTCAAATAATAAAAGAAAAAAAAAGGTGTCCATTTTTATTAGGTCACCATTTAATCACTTTGTATCACTGATAAGAAAAAATGAATTGTCATCAAACTATAAATATCAGGACCCTTGCCATAAATAAAATGTGGAGGAAAAAAAAGAATTTGAAATATATATATATATATACACACATACTAGAGGCCCGGTGCATGAATTTGTGCACTGGTGGGGTCCAGCCGGCCTGCCCTGATGGGGGCCATCATGCGTGGGACCGGCCAAGGCAAGGGGCCATGGGTAGTTTGCTGACCGGCCCTGCCCCTGATCAGGGTGGGGGTGCACGCTGGGGGGCAGGGCTGACTGGGGCGAGGGGCAGCAGGTGGTTTGCTGGCTGGCCCCGCCCTTGATTGGAGTGGGGGGCCCGCTGGGGAGCTGGGCCAGCAGGGGCAAGGGGCCATAGGCATTCCAGTCATCCGTTTAGTCTATTTGCATATTACCCTTTTAATATATATAATATATAATATATGTATATCTATAGATATATCTATATATAGATATATAGATATATCTATAGATATATCTATAGATATATAAAATAAATGCCTAAGCAACCGTTATGGTGGAATGACCAGAACAATTGGTTGCTATGATGCACACTGACCACCAGGGCACCACGGGGCAGATGCTCAATGCAGGAGCTGCCCCCTGGTGGTCAGTGCGCTCCCACAGGGGGCGCACTGCTCAGCCAGAAGCCGGGCTCATGGCTGGTGAGCACAGTGGCAGTGGCGGGAGCCTCTCCTGCCTCCATGGCAGCGCTAAGGAGCAGCAAGCCAACAGGTAAGCAGGATCGAGCAGGCAGGTGGTAAGGAGGGAGGGGTCCCAGACTGAGAGGGCACAGGCAAGACTGAAGGAACACCCCCTAGTGCCCACATTTCATGCACCAGGCCTCTAGTATGCATATAGGATCTTTGGTTAATCTCTTCCCACTCTCCCCCTCCTCCTTCCCTCTGAGATTCGTCAGTCTGTTCCATGTTTCCATGCCTATGTGTTGAGCATCTGCTCCCTGGTGGTCAGTGTGTGTCATAGCTACTGGTCGAACGATTGAAAGGTCGCTTATGCTTTTATATATATAGATATTTCTGCTTCATAAATTAGATTTCTCAAATTCGTTTTAGATAAGTAAGTAAACAGTTATATAAAGTAAGTATATTTAAGTAAGTAAACAGTTATATAAAGACTATATCACTTTCTATCTAACCTCTCCCTCACATAAATCCACTACACACCCACCTATCTGTACAGCCTCAAGCACTGTATTTTAATTTTATCACCCTTTTCCTGCTAATTTTAAGCAAGTCTTGAGTTCATATTAGAAATAAGATACGAGTCTGATATGAAAGGAGATCAATAATAAAATTTACAGTCAAAAGATTTTCTCAATTTCATTAGTTCCTCCTAATCAAAGGTAATAAAAATTTAATTTTATTTAATTACATTAGCTCATTATCACATAAAGACTGGCCTGTTGATATTTCACCTTTCACAATGTGGCTGAGAAAGTCAAGAAACTAATAATATAAAATAAAATCTGCCAGAATGTTTTTTAAGAATCGTCTTTAATGATTAAGAATAATGTACACTTGAGATTCAAGTCAATTTCTCAAAAATGTCATAAAAAAAAAGAATCAGGAATGTTAGCTACACCAAACAAATGGATGTTTTGCAATCTTTTTTAAAAAATAAGATACAAAGAGATTTTAATGAGCTCCCTGTTCACCTTGATTAAATCAGAATTTTAGAGAAAGTAACCTAGCAGAACCTCAGAAATGCGAAGTTCAAGTACAACTAATGAAGGGACAAAGACTTTAATTTTAGCTGAATAGTCCTTCCTTTCTGTGTCAGCTTCTCACTCTATTAGATCCTTCAGGACAAAAGGCTGAGACCCTCCCACTGAGAATCTTTAGCTGAAGTCCTGGCCACTATTGTTGATTTTCTCCTAAAGGGCTTGGGAATATGTCTTATAAACATGAAAAAAATAGAGCAAATAAGTGTGAGAAACATTTAGTGAGAGAAGGTCAATGGAAATAGCTCACGTGCTGTTCAAGCCCCACTGGATTTCTTTTAAAATGATGTATGTAGATGCATTTCTGGTGGGTGTGTTTAGCCAGATAGAGATTTGAAAATGATATTCATTTGTCTCTTTCCTTACATGTGAAAATAATCACAATTTCTCAGAGAAGACCTGGTTTACCAACTACTGGGCTCATCCCCTCATACCACTCAATGCCTTATTTTCAGCCTGAGACTCAAGGATGCTTTCTTTGGACAAATCAACATTGGCTTCGTGTACGGAAATTCTGCTTCCTAGGGTGACCCAGTGTGAGTGAAACACTGGAATTCCATGGAACCTCCAAGCCATTTCTCCTCTTCTGACTGGATCTGGCACATTGATGCATGGAATCAGAACTAGAGAGCCAGGGACCTATCTGCCACATGAATGCCATTTCAGGATATCCTCAATATTATTGTTTTCCTTTTAAATAAAAATGAAATGATAAATCACATAACACTACGAAGAGTTTTGCACATGCTAAAATATAAAAGAGAGGATGTTATTTCTTGACCTTCTAATATATGTGAAATCCATCTTGAAATGGAACAGACAACTTGAAAATATATTATATTCACAAACGGCATCTGAATGGAACAGTTGCTTCTGCAACGTGGAAGAGGAGAAACTCCATCCATTGAGAGAGGGCTGCCAGAAATGGATATTAAAAAACCCCAAAGCTTTCTTGGTTTAAGTTAGGGAATAAAATTAGTCTCCTACAAATCCTACCCCTAAATCAAAAGATGAAAATCATCCAGTTTGAGTATGCAGACCTTTCCAACTAATCATATGAATAATTCGGCTTAAGAAAGCCACTATTATCCAGCATGGAATCTCTAATATGCAGTCAAAAGTTTTCTCAAGATCTCAAAGGGGTTCCAAGATTGCATTTTTTCGTGACAAATGGTGGTTATGACTAACTAAAATTCTACCACAAAATATAAAGCTGACAGTAGCCTAGAAATCTATTCAATCCACAAGCATTCCGTAAGTATGAGCAGCTGGGAAAGACACACCCAGTGCCAATCTTTATCTGTCCATATTTATTGCAGGCTCACCACATACTGAGTGCTGGGGTGTGAGCAAGACAGACATGGTGGTGCTCTTCACCTGGGTGTACCAACCTACAAATGCTAGTGACATCTCAGATTGATGAAAGTGCTATTATCATTGGTGTCAGATTGAGAGAACTCTTAGTTCTGATCCTCTCAAGGCCAAACTGTTAATGAGGTTGCAAAGAAAAAAGTATTTTTAAATTCACTTTTATTCGTTAAAGAAATGTTCATGGAGTTTACTATAGACTGAATGTTTCTGTCCACCCAAATTCATATGCTGAAACCCTATCTCCCAATGGTATAAAGAGGTGGGGCCTTTGGGAGGTAATTAGGACTGAATGAGGTCATGAGGGTGGGGACCTCATGAGTAGGATTAGTGCCCTTACAAGACCCACAAGAGAGCTTTCTCCTCCTCTCTGCTCTTCACCATGTGATGATGCAAGGGGAAATTGGCCATCGGCAACCCCGAAGAGGGCTCTCAACAGAACTGTCCATTCTGGCACCTTATTTCTGACTTCAGCCTCTGGAATTGTGAGAAATAAATGTCTATTGTTTATAAGTCACCCAGTCTGTGATATTTTTGTTAGAGTAGCCTGATCTAAGACAGAGTTGGTGTGAACTGTTTTTATTCTGTTTTGTTTTTGTTGCTGTGGCTGTTGTTGTTTTCTTTCTGTACACTCTCCTTGTAGATCGAATTATGAATGGACTAGAAGCCCAGTGCACAAAATTCATGCACTCGGGGGCGGGGGGGTCCCTCAGCCTGGCTTGTGCCCTCTTGCAGTCTGAGAGCCCTCAGGGGATGTCCATCTGCCACGGAAGTAGGAGAGGCTCCCGCCACCGCCGCTGCACTCGCCAGCTCTGAGCCAGGCTTCTGGCTGAGTGGTGCTCCTCCTGTGGGAGCAAACTGACCACCAGGGGGCAGCTCCTGCATTGAGCATCTGCACCCTGGTGGTCAGTGTGTGTCATAGCGACCAGTTGTTCCACCGTTTGGTCAATTTGCATATTAGCCTTTTATTATATAGGACTAGAAGCCTGTTACAGGAGGATTCCTGCAAGAATAGGGCTTCCTCGGGTCGCATCGCCAAAACCCGCCACCCAGGGCCACACACTGGGGTCCCAGCTGGGGGCGGGGCTTAGGCGGCACACGGGGGCCCAGATGGTGGCTTGTGCTGGCCCTCCCTGCCTGCAGTATGCAAATTAGACGCCATTTGTGTTGGCAGTTAATTTGCATATCACACTGATTAGCCAATGGGAGGCGTAACGAAGGTAAGGTCAATTACCATGCTTGTCTATTATTAGATAGGATTGGAGTAGAATCAGTATAACCAACCACAAAACACTAACTCTCATTTAGAACCTTTGGCAATGAACTGATCCAGACAGACACCACTGTCATCATCATCATCATCATCATCATCAAGAGACCTGCATTGCCTACCCTATAAATCCTATTTATTATATCCATAAAACATGTGTTAGCATCACCCATATGGCATGAGGGGCTTGGTCAGAGAATATATCTCAATATACATCTGCATATACTGAGGACCTAATGGATTTGGTATTTTAGAAACTGTACCCAGGCTGGCAAATCCAGATGGGCTGAAGTTGTATGGAAGTGTAATAAAAACCTAATAAAACATTTGAGCAAACTCACACATCTGTGGACAGATGGGAGGCATTATGAAATACAGGCCATTGCTACGGCAACCTCTAACCCCCCTGGCTACTGCTGCTGGGCCAAGACTGAGTGTAAAGGGCCCCTGTGAGTTTTCCTTCTCTGTCAGCATTCAGAGAAATCATTTGTAATCTCTCTAAAATGAACTATTAAAATAGACAGCCTTTGATCCACACCCATGAAAACGATGCACAAAATACTCCAAATCTTTGACCCAGGCCTCAAGGTCTCACTGCTTGTATTTGTTTGTTTTTTGAAAACATAATATTTCCATGAATACACTTTGCTAGTTGCCAGAAGTTTTTCTCTCTGACAAATGCACTAGATCATAATGTTTGAGGTGGGCTTCTCCATGTAGCTTCAGAGAGTAACTTCATAAGTGATCAATCAGTTTTACAAACCACAAAACAGAATGAGAGTTAGGTTTGGAATTTTTAAAAGGCTACATTCACCAGACTATGTGACTAATATGACATTAATGCTCAGAAATCCCCATTTGAAAGAGAATTTAATATATTTGTGGGTGCCGATGTGTATAAATTTCACTGAATTCCAGAGTAACGTTAGAATTTCCTCTTTCCACCTACTGACTAATCTTCAGCTTGATATTTAAGAATGACTTTCTTTTCTAGATGGAAGAAATCTGTGGCATTAAACATTTAAAGTGTTTAAGTCTGGAAGGTGGGATTTGGGGAGAAGAGGGAAATTACTTATGCAGCATCTCAGTGGAAAGCTATCAAGGACAACGTAGGGAAGTGTGTCAGAGGTGGAAGAGTTACACAAGCTTTTGAGTCAGCTATACCTGGATTCAGCCCTATGACTTGTTTGGCCATGTGATTCAATTTCCTCGTCTGTAAATAGTCCCTGTCTCCTAAAATTGCTATGAGATTTCAATGAGTTCTCATATATAAAGCACTTACAACAGTGCCTACCTTGTCATAGGCCCTCAATAAATGGTAGTAATGATTATTGTTGTATTTCAGGCCAAGGTAGAAAAAAATTCAACTAAACAAATTATTGTTCAACTATAAGAATCCTGAGTCCAAACTGTAGTAACAGTGTAAAATCAATAATCTCAAAGTGCTTAGTAAATAGGTCAGTTCTTAACTTTTTTCATTAGAAGCTGGATCATTTATCACACACGTATGGTTACCGCTCATAATCTCTTTTGGTCAATCAGTGCCAAAGAACTGCTGAAATGAAAACTGTCACTGAAAAAGACACCTAGCCTTCCACATGAAATCCTAAGAACAAGAGCTGCAAAGTGGAACTTGACTATCAAATCCATAGGTTGGAAAGAGGATCAGGAGACACAGAATTTCATATTTGAAATTAGAAATCAGTCCTGTGATTCATAGACTAGTTTATTATATATGCAAATTTGTAGAGAATATTATAAGGACACTGGTATACCCATCTTAAAAAACATTAGCACTCTGAGTACACTAGGGAATGCTATATTGAGCAATTGCTGAAGGCACTGGGAGTGACTCCCCTGGGGGGCAACACATTGTATTCTATGAGAAGGGTGTCCCCTGTATTGAGCTACACAACAGCAGACCTGGACACAATCAAATCCAGTGACCACTTCCTTGTATCATTCAGGAGCCACCGTCCTGAATTTGATGTTGACTATCCTCAAGCCCATTTCTACTGCTGCTGTCGTTAACAGGCTTCCTCAAAGAGACCTGATGACATTTGCTAGTATAACTGTGCCCTGGGAAACTGTACCCGATCTTTACCTGAAGACCTATTGGAGGCTGGCTCTGAGTAAATGCTAATCCCTGGGGTCCTAAATTGGTACTGTGCTCAACTATTAAGAAGGGGGACTTATTGGGGTCAAGTGACAAATGATGTGTTCTTGAACTCATCTGTGGTTATTTCTCTATTACTGTATGTAGGCCTAAAAAAAAAAAAAAATAACTAGACTAATTCTTGCTACAGCTTCCTGACCTGTGGGGTGATGGCTATTATTTCAGATAGGAAAGCCAAGAGGAAGCTTCTGGAACTATCATTCCTTTCCCCAATAATAAACCAAAGTTAATACCATTTCTGTAGGAGGGATCACAGAGGCAAGTGCTACCATCAGAGATTTGAAAGCTATAAGGATGACCATTCTTATCACATCTGGTTTAGTCAGCTTAGGTTCCTATAACAAAATACCATAGATTTGGTGACTTAGCAACAGAGATTTACTTCTCACAGTTCCGAAGACTGGAAATTCCAAGATCAAGGTGACTGCAGATTCAATATATGGTGAGAGGCTTCTTTCTGTTTCATAGACAGCTGCCTCTTGCTGTATCCTCACATGGGGGGAGGGGGGAGAGGGAAGGGGGTAGAGCGACCCCTGGTCTCTTTCTCTTCTTATAAGAGCACTAATTCCATCATGAAGACCCCATCCTCATGACCTCATCTAACCTAATTACTTCCCTAAAGTCCCACTTCCTAATACCATCACATTGAGGGTTAGAGTTTTACCATAGGAATTTGGGAATCCACAATCAGTCCATAATGCAAGCTTAATTGGGGGATGGCTCTGATAAATACCTGATTAAATAGCTATTGATCTAGCAACTCTCTATCCGTACCCCAATAAGCAGAAAACACCAGAAGCTCTCTGCTGCTCAGGCAGGAAGAGGCATTTACCATTACCATCTCTCCTCAAGGCTAATGAACTCTCCAGCTCCAGCCACAGTCATCACCTTACCTTCCCCAGAACATCAAACTGGTACACTGTGAACATCATTTTGACAGGATTTGCTGAGCAAGGAGTAGCAGTTATCCTACATTTCTTCATAGGACAGATATTGCTAAACGGTGGAAGATAAACTTCATAAAAATTCAAGGGCCTGACATCTGAGTCCACATGTCATTGGAAATCAAGATAGAATTGTAATTGAAATAAAGAAGGAATAGAATTAGGTGCCAAGATTGGTGGAACTTTCGTTTTCCTCTATTAGGGTGGAGATGAGCAAGTTATCAGTATGAGCGATGGAGAAAATAAGTTAAGCTTCTGTCTCACTCTTGCTGTTATTGTTTGGAAATCTAAGTTGAGGAAGAAGGGCACATTGGTGTGTTGAGTACCCGTAGAGGTTCAATGTGGTATATTGCGAGCTGAGATTCACATGTAGAGGCTAGAAAGCTAAAACCCATTCTCCTTCTTTACAGCTAGGTTCCGGAAGCTATTTAGATTCTGCCAACCAGATGAGCTCAATAAGATCTGAGAGGTGGAAGTGATGCGGAGCCCACATTTCTGCTGCTCCTGTGCTCTCGGCAGCAGGCGTGACCATGGAGTGTGTGTGGGCCGAGCCCCAGTGGCCAGTTGTGAGCTTTGTGGGTGTCAGAGCCACAGCGGAGGATCTGTTTTGTTGGATTGTAGCAGGCATGGCATTGATCTGGACCCAGCAGCCACAGCAGCAGCTTTCTGATCATGGCAGTTTCCTGAATATGACAGTTACCTGCTGTGACAACTTAACTGATCCTGGCGGCAGCCATGTAGTTCTGGAGCCAGCAGCTTCCTGATCATAGAGTAGACAGCAGCTCCTTTGCTGACCCAGTTCTGTGACTTTAGGGAGTCATTCCTAAAAGGATAACTTAGACTTGTCCTATTCTAAGATTCTACATACTCTCCACCAGAGAACTGAATCGCATTGTTATGGTAAAACAAATAAACAAACAAACCCCACATCTGGCATCAGAAGTGCTCCGCGTGAGAGGGGAGGGAAATAGTGATTCCCCAGAAGTAGGTACTATTGTATCATGGCCACTATTCAGACACAGAGATCTTAAGCAATGGCACCAGGCCCTTCCTCTTAATAAATGGTAGAACTGAGGTTTGAACCCAGGCCTCCTTTCTCTGCTGTGACCACCTCAACTCTATAGCTGCTCATGACACTGTCATGGAGTTCTATAGTTACAGCTACAGACAAGCACTTATAAAGGAGAAGAGCCAAGAGCTATGAGAATATGGAACAAGCAGCCGTGACTTAATCTGGGGGGAGTGGGCAGGTCATTAGGAAAGGTTGCCTTGAAGGAGAAATATTTAAACTGAAAGATGAGTAGAGCTTAGTTCCATGAAAGTGTGTTTTCTTTTTTGACAAGGAGGCAGGGACAGTGGGAAGCACCTTCTAGGAAAAGGGTAAATGCAAGGCTACAGTGGTGCCTTTGAAGAAGCCAGTGCAGCTGGAATTCAAACAGAAGCAGTGTGTGGTATGAGCTGAAAACGGAGTGAGGGGTGGAGAGGTGAGGGTCAGGTCAGGCTGAGCATGGGTGCTCTGGCAAGGAATTTGGACTTGATCATTCACCTTCACAGGGGTTTAAGCCAGAAGCAACATAAATAATTTATGGTTTAAAAAACAAAACAAAAAAGAGATGCATTGACTATTAAAGAAGGTGCAATGCTAGAATTTCATTAATTAAAAAAATGCTAAGTAAAGATTTCCATCAATAATTACCTTTACTAAAATTTTCTGAGAGGCTGTAAATTTATCATCAAAATTTAAATTTAGCATGGACCCAGAATAACAGAGAACTGAGAGCATGACCTTTGGAGAGAGAACTCATGTCAGACTTTCCTCCCAGCTGTTCAAATCACTCACTGCCTGATTCAAGGCAAGGTATGCCATTGCTCTGGGTCTCAATTTTTCTCATCATTGAAATGGGAATAATATTTACTTGTAGGCTTTTGTGAATATAAACTTATCTACCAGCAGGAGCCCTCTAAGACTTAGAAATCTGACTGAATTTTGGTGCAACTCTCCAACCTGTTACAATGAAAAGCCTTTCACAGCTTCCGGTAACTTCCAGTGCTCATGGCCATAACTTCTAGATTTCTGCATCCACCAGGCTACCTCAGCATATCAATCTGGAGGGA
The DNA here is from genome assembly GCF_964212035.1 of Myotis nattereri. Taxonomy (NCBI): domain Eukaryota; kingdom Metazoa; phylum Chordata; class Mammalia; order Chiroptera; family Vespertilionidae; genus Myotis; species Myotis nattereri. The sequence continues at coordinate 58,904,467 of NC_138080.1, read as the reverse complement.
AGCCCAGTGCCTTTGCAGCCTCACCAAGTTTCCTGATCCAGAGGTTGCATCAATTTCACAAATATACTTGAGACTTGGAAGGAAGGGCTCACAAGAGGAACTAAGTTGAGCATTGCTGTCTCCACCACCTCACTGGTTCTATCTGCCTATTTCCCTGGCCTCCTTTTCACTCTGGCTCAACAACAAACCTCCCCCATTTAGTAAGAGTTCTGCCCACAACTATGTCCTCTTACTGTCTCATCTGCTCAGTCATCACAGTGTTCTTCTAGAGAAGACAGTTCTCCTTTTTAAGAGGAATTCTGGAGAATCATATTTTCTTTGTATCATTACATGAAAAGTTCCAAAGCACTATATGTAGAGAGTAGCTACTATTATCAGTATTATTATTAATAGTATTATGCATTGGTGCAGATATTCTCTTTTTTAGTATACAGAAAAGCATGCCTTTAACCCTTTATTTAAGGTTTTCCTTAAAGTAAAACCATCCCTATATCAGAGTCTTTCTGATCCAAACCAGAGGGTGACTGCATTAGTTAGCTTTGTTGCATAAACAACAAACCTGAATTGATAGCGGCTTATACAACAAAGGTTTAATTTTCCACTGACATTTCGCAGGGACTCCGGGTCCACTGCAGCTGTGTTTTGGGCAGTGGCCAGGCTGGGGCTCTGCTCCATGTGTCTTCACATTCTGGAGCCCGGGCTAAAGAAGCAGGACATGCTTTTTTCATGGCAGAGGGAAAAGAGGGCCAGAGTTAGACACAATGGCTCTTCCACCTTCTGCTCAGACCGAACACAGATCATGCCCACTCACATCCTATTGGCCAAAGAAGTCCCATTGCTAAGCTCGATTAGCCAGAGAAGTGGACAGACTGAATATGCAAGTGGATACTGGCCAGACCTATGCAATAAAATTCTGACCCTCCACCTCAGCAGCACACAGCCCAGGAAGCCAAACCACAGCCTCTGTAGCAATTGGCCCCAAATGGTCAGGACTTGGTCAATGACTGCCAGATTTTTTATTTTCTTTTTTCGCCCTGCTTCAAACTCAGAATCAACCAGAGAAAGTTAAATATGTGCAGACCAATCACACAGCATTCCCCGCTCCTGCTTAGCCCGCCTCCAGCTTCCCATGCTGAGGCCCTCCAATCGGCACACCTGCAGCTTCCCTCTCTTTCGCTGTGAAACAGCCCTCCCACTGCCTGCTGCCTTTGACTCTCTGCCAAGGGCAAGTGATGGAGGCCGGCTGCCTTGCTCCGTGGCAAACTGAATAAATAGCCTCTGTTGGTTCTCATTTGGGTGGTCTGCTTATTCCACAATATAGACCCCTCCTGTGGCAGCAGGGTGGGGTGGGGAGGGTTACTGCAAATCTCACGGCCATGGGTGAGGATGAATAATCTTCTCTGAGGGAAGGGGAGAATCAATAGAGGGGGGACAATGACACAATCTGCCACAGTTCAGCCTCTGAATCAGGAAGAGCTGATTTCCTCCTCCCCACATGCAAAATTCCATTCAGTCATGAATGTATACTTAATAGTCTCTATTTCACATCTGGATGTGTCTACTTCTCTAGAGCCATATGGACTAAAACACAAGTTATCTATGCAAGACACAGTGGCAGCTCAGGAATAAGATAACAGCAGCAAGCACTCTTCAGAAAGAGGAAGAATGGAAGGTGACTGTGGCCGTCACTCATCAACAGCGACTCCAAAGTCCCCCGGGCAAAGGTGGCAAAGGCCTCCTCCTCTGTGGGGAGGAGATGCTCTTAGATTGGGCTCTCATTCTACTTTCTAGAAGTAACGGTCCAGTCCAGTTTCCTCCTCGGCACTTGTCTGCCCTCTGAGAGGCCCTTCCTTTTTCGTTATCCTCCTGGACTGCATTGAAAGAAACCATGGACAGCATGCCCTCCTTTGTGGCTGAGCATTGTTCAAGGAAAAATGATTCTGAGGTTTACGAAAATGACTTTATTTTTTTTTCTTTTCTTTTTTTTTAAATTAAATCTTTATTGTTCAGATTATTACATTTGTTCCTCTTTTTTCCCCCCCATAACTCCCCTCCTCCCAGTTCCCGTCCCACCCTCCGCCCTCACTCCCCACCCACTGTCCTCATCCATAGGTGCACGATTTTTGTCCAGTCTCTTCCCGCATCTCCCACACCCCTTTCCCTCCAAGAATAGTCAGTCCATTCCCTTTCTATGTCCCTCATTCTATTATAATCACCAGTTCATTCTGTTCATCAGATTATTTATTCACTTGATTCTTAGATTCACTTGTTGATAGATGCATATTTGTTGTTCATAATTTGTATCTTTACCTTTTTCTTCCTCTTCCTCTTCTTAAAGGATACCTTTCAGCATTTCATATAATCCTGGTTTGGTGGTGATGAACTCCTTTAGCTTTTCCTTATCTGTGAAGCTCTTTATCTGACCTTCAATTCTGAATGATAGCTTTGCTGGATAAAGTAATCTTGGTTGTAGGTTCTTGGTATTCATCACTTTGAATATTTCTTGCCACTCCCTTCTGGCCTGCAAAGTTTCTGTTGAGAAATCAGCTGACAGTCGTATGGGTATTCCCTTGTAGGTAACTGAGTTTCTTTCTCTTGCTGTTTTTAAGATTCTCTCTTTGTCTTTTGCTCTTGGCATTTTAATGATGATGTGTCTTGGTGTGGTCCTCTTTGGATTCCTTTTGTTTGGGGTTCTCCGCGCTTCTTGGACCTGTAAGTCCATTTCTTTCACCAGGTGGGGGAAGTTTTCTGTCATTATTTCTTCAAATAGGTTTTCAATATCTTGCTCTCTCTCATCTTCTGGCACCCCTATAATTCTGATGTTGGTATGCTTGAAGCTGTCCCAGAGGCTCCTTACACTATCCTCGCATTTTTGGATTCTTTTTTCATTTTGCTTTTCCGGTTGGGTGTTTTTTGCTTCCTCGCATTTCAAATCATTGACTTGATTCTTGCGCTCCTCTGGTCTGCTGTCGGGAGTCTGTATAATATTTGTTATTTCAGTCCGTGTATGCTTAATTTCTAGTTGGTTCCCCAATATAACATCGAGGGTCTCATTAGTTTTCTTGTAGATCTCATTAAGTTTATCGGCGGCTTCTAAACAGTTCTTGAGAGACCTTAAAAGTGTGGTTCTGAACTCTATATCTTCCATTGACAATTTTGTCCTGTTTCTTTGTCTCCGCATTTTGTTCTGCTTCCTTGGTGCACCCCCTAGTAGTCTTTGTGTGCAGTCTTGTAGTTAATACCAGGGAGGGTTTGACCTCCAGGCCAAGTGGCTGTGAGAATCAGCTGTTTCTGCAGTGAGAGAACTTCTGTCCTCTAGGGAGGTGCTAATCTAGCCTTTGCCTGAGGCTATCCGGCAAATGCCTCTGTGCAGGGCTTGGGCGGGGCGGAGAGAGCAGTTATGGCGACTCTCAGTCCTGTCCCCAGGGGCTCTGCCTCTCTGAGTCCCAGCAACCGCTGCAATCCTCGGAGAGAAAGCTGCACTCGCTCTGACCGAAGCCAGACAGTCCCGCTTCTCCGTTTGAGTCTGGGTCCCTAAAGACTCGCCTGTATCTGGAGCTCAGAGTCTGCGACTCCCTCCCTATTGAAAACGCCAACCACACCCTCCGCCGCCAGCCCGCTCCGCACACTCCGCACCTCAGAATTTGACTTCAGCACTGCGCCTCCTCTGAGTGTCCGTATGCGTTTCTCTTTCCTCCTAGTTGTAGGACTTCCACTCAGCCAGCGTTCCTGTGGTTTTGGGTGATGTCCCTTCCGTTTTTTGGTTTCACTTTTGAAGTAGTTGTTCAAAGCAGCAAACTCCGGCATTAACCTATGCCGCCATCTTGGTTCTCCGAAAATGACTTTAAGGAAGACTTGATTCAGGACTATTTGCAAAGGCTGCCATGACTGTAGGGGAGAGAGATTGGGCTCAACTTGCAATCCAGCAAGGACAAGTGGGAACTTAGAGTCAATGAGCAGAATGAGGGGGTCAGCGGATGGAAAATTACTAAGAGCAAGACATCCAGGCATAACAGGATTCTTGCTGAAGACAAACTAGGATGGTCAGATATCAGGGGTGAGAGATGAAGAGTTATTCAATCAGATGTTGAAGGTGATCAAATATCCAGGGAGGGAGAATTCTTGCTGGTGTTGGGAGCAGAGAGGGGGGAACTAGCCAAAAGATGGCTCCTAAGAATTTTCTCAGTCTCTTTTCTGCCTATAGGCATTCAGGGTCCCAAAGATTTACTTTTATATCACTTGAACAGTCATGGTCTTTTTCAATTTAGACTCGTGGCCAAACCCCACCACCACCACTCTGGCTTTGTATACACACACACACACACACACACACACACACACACACACACAGTGCTGTTGGCTTTATATCTATTTGGTTCCAGTTAGATCTGTGTGCCAATAGCCACAGTTACAACTGTTTTCAAGACGCTCCTCCTCTCTCCTGAAAAACAGCTTGAGCTTATTGAATTTTTATTGGATAGAATGTGCCTTTATCTCTTTTCTCTGAGTCATTCTGTCCAGCTGAAAGGTTTTATTTGGGAGGGGAAGAGTGACACCTTAATAAATTTAGAGGTTTAAGCAAGGGGTGTGGTAGCCACATCCCTTAATGTATTCTTTGAGCTAAGATTGTATTTTCTTTTTTTTAATATATTTTTATTGATTTCAGAGGGGAAGGGAAAGGGAGAGAGAGATAGAAACATCAATGATGAGAATCATTGATCGGCTGCCTTCGGCAAGATCCAGGATCAAGCCAGCAACCCATGCTTATGTTCTGACCAGAATTGAATCGTGACCTCCTGATTCATAGGTCGATGCTCAATCACTGAGTCACACCGGCTGGACCCAAGATTGTGTTTTAATTGGCCTCTGTTGTTCAACGCATTTCTAAATTTTATCTTCTCCTGGTAGATAAGAGAAACGACAACATATTTCAACCCTGCCAGTTTTATCATTTCTAAATTATCTTTTCCGCTCATCCTTGTTTGGCCAATTCTTTCCTGAGTTCATTTCTTTTTTATAATTATTTGTTAAATGCATCTAATAACAACCATGGCACAGTAGTGACATTCTATTACCACATCTTAACTGAGAGCCACAATGTATTATGTGTATTATCTGCCTTCAAATTTTTGTGAAAAGTGTTATACCAAATATTAACCACCCATATCAGATTGCCATTGTTTTCCTGTCCTTAATTAGGGTTTCTTTGTTATATATTGAGCAGAAGCCAGTGCCACATCTTTTGAGATTTTTGTTATGTAGCATTTCACTCCTGGTACCTAGTCAGTGTTGCTGTAATAATAAACAACCCCCCAAATCTCTGTGGCTCATAAAATAAAGGTTTATTTAACACTCATGTTACATGCAGGCTGCAGGCAGGTTTGAGTCTACTCCACATGGCTTCTGATTCTCAGGCCCAGGCTGGAGAAGCAGCCCCTGTGTAGGACATGCCATCCTCGTGGCCCAGGAAGACAGTATTATCACATCTGCTCAACTACGATTGTCCAAAGGAAGTCACATGACCAACTCCCATACCAATGGGATGAGGAAGAATACCCCTTGATGGGAGGGAACTGCAGGGTAAAAATGTACAATATTCTCACAAGGAAAAAGGAGCAAATAATTGGAGAAATAATAAAATCGACCACATTGGTAAAGAATAGAATTATTTGAAGAATATGTTTTTCTCTCCTGATATTGACAAAGCAAGAGAATAAACAAAGGAATTTGAAATCCCCACTAAAAATTTGAAAAGAAGAAAAAAGAGGCGGGGGAAACAGACTCTGTGTGTGATTTCCTTTTGCTCTTGATTGCTTTGTGTTTTCACTCCTTCCCTGGTCACGCCTAAAGTGTAATATGTCATATGAAATAAGAGAAAAAAATGTTCCCCATTAACTCTGCTCACCTTGCACTCCTAAGACTAAGACCATGGGTGGTAATGAAAGGGTAGGATTATAGGTCCCACCTTTCAGGGACATATGCCTCCGTCTACAGTTTACTAACTTTCACCATCGGACTAGGCCAATTCCTGGAATACCAAGCAGATAATAAGACCACATCTATCCTTCAATAACAAAAGTTCCCAAAGTATAAGGGTAATCTGCCTACTGGTTAATAGCTAAATACCCAACTGGCCTCTATGACAGTCTTTTCCTATGGTCCAATTTTGGGAGTAGAGACTCAATCTTATGTTTTTTTTTTAAATATATTTTTTCAATTGATGAGAGAGAGAGAGAGAGAGAGAGAGAAAGGAAAGAAAAATCATCGATCAGTTGCCTCCCAAACATACCCTGACTGGAAACAAAACCTGCAACCTGGGCATGTGCCCTGAACAGGAATCGAACCCTCAACCTTTTGGTGCATGGGACAACACTCAACCAACTGAGCCACACCAACCAGGGCTCAATTTTACATCTTATACAAGGCAGCTGCTGGATTATGTGTGCCTTTCTACTAAAGAGGACAAGGGTCTCCTCTCTAGGTGGACAAATTACAAAAAGCACCATTAAAAAAAAAAAAGGCACCCCTATGTTCATAGCAGCACAATTCACCATAGCTAAGATCTGGAAACAGCCTAAGTGCCCATCAGTAGATGAATGGATTAGAAAACTGTGGTACATCTACACGATGGAATACTATGCTGCTCTAAAAAGGAAGGAACTCTTTTTTTTTTTTTAATTAAATCTTTATTGTTCAGATTATTACATTTGTTCCTCTTTTTTCCCCCCCATAACTCCCCTCCTCCCAGTTCCCGTCCCACCCTCCGCCCTCACTCCCCACCCACTGTCCTCATCCATAGGTGCACGATTTTTGTCCAGTCTCTTCCCGCATCTCCCACACCCCTTTCCCCCCCAAGAATAGTCAGTCCATTCCCTTTCTATGTCCCTCATTCTATTATAATCACCAGTTCATTCTGTTCATCAGATTATTTATTCACTTGATTCTTAGATTCACTTGTTGATAGATGCATATTTGTTGTTCATAATTTGTATCTTTACCTTTTTCTTCCTCTTCCTCTTCTTAAAGGATACCTTTCAGCATTTCATATAATCCTGGTTTGGTGGTGATGAACTCCTTTAGCTTTTCCTTATCTGTGAAGCTCTTTATCTGACCTTCAATTCTGAATGATAGCTTTGCTGGATAAAGTAATCTTGGTTGTAGGTTCTTGGTATTCATCACTTTGAATATTTCTTGCCACTCCCTTCTGGCCTGCAAAGTTTCTGTTGAGAAATCAGCTGACAGTCGTATGGGTATTCCCTTGTAGGTAACTGAGTTTCTTTCTCTTGCTGTTTTTAAGATTCTCTCTTTATCTTTTGCTCTTGGCATTTTAATTATGATGTGTCTTGGTGTGGTCCTCTTTGGATTCCTTTTGTTTGGGGTTCTCCGCGCTTCTTGGACCTGTAAGTCCATTTCTTTCACCAGGTGAGGGAAGTTTTCTGTCATTATTTCTTCAAATAGGTTTTTAATATCTTGCTCTCTCTCATCTTCTGGCACCCCTATAATTCTGATGTTGGTACGCCTGAAGCTGTCCCAGAGGCTCCTTACACTATCCTCGCATTTTTGGATTCTTTTTTCATTTTGCTTTTCCGGTTGGGTGTTTTTTGCTTCCTCGCATTTCAAATCATTGACTTGATTCTTGCGCTCCTCTGGTCTGCTGTCGGGAGTCTGTATAATATTCTTTATTTCAGTCAGTGTATGCTTAATTTCTAGTTGATTCCCCAATATAACATCGAGGGTCTCATTAGTTTTCTTGTAGATTTCATTAAGTTTATCGGCGGCTTCTAAACAGTTCTTGAGAGACCTTAAAAGTGTGGTTCTGAACTCTAGATCTTCCATTGACAATTTTGTCCTGTTTCTTTGTTTCCGCATTTTGTTATGCTTCCTTGGTGCACCCCCTAGTGGTCTTTGTTCGTGGTTTTATAGTTAAATCTTGATTGTTGTAGCTAATTCCAGGGAGGGTTTGACCTCCAGGCCAAGTGGCTATGAGAATCAGCTGTGTCAGCAGTGAGAGAACTTCTGTCCTCTAGGGAGGTGCTAATCTGGCGTTTGCCTGAGGCTATCCGGCAAATGCCTCTGTGCAGGGCTTGGGCGGGGCGGGTCGCACAGTATCAATAGGGTGGGCCGGAGAGAGCAGTGATGGCGGCTCTCAGTCCTGTCCCCAGGGGCTCTGCCTCTCTGAGTCCCAGCACCCGCTGCAAAGCTCGGAGAGAAAGCTGCACTCGCTCTGACCGAAGCCAGACAGTCCCGCTTCTCCCGTTTGAGTCTGGGTCCCTAAAGACTCGCCCGGATCTGGAGCTCAGAGTCTGCGACTCCCTCCCGATTGAAAACGCCAACCGCGCCCTCCGCCGCCAGCCCGCTCCGCGCGCGCACTCCGCACCTCAGAATTTGACTTCAGCACTGCGCCTCCTCTGAGTGTCCGTATGCGTTTCTCTTTCCTCCTAGTTGTAGGACTTCCATTCAGCCAGCGTTCCAGTGGTTTTGGGTGATGTCCGTTCTGTCTTTTAGTTTCACTTTTGAAGTAGTTGTTCAAAGCAGCAAACTCCGGCGTTAACCTATGCCGCCATCTTGGTTCTCCAAGCTAAAAAGGAAGGAACTCTTACCATTTGCAACGTCATGGATGGAACTGGAGAGCATTATGCTAAGTGAAATAAGCCAGTCAATGAAGGAAAAATACCACATGATCTCACTCATTCATGGATAATAGAGACCATTATAAACTTTTGAACAATAATAGATACAGAGGCAGAGCTGCCTCAAACAGATTGTCAAACTGCAGCAGGAAGGCCGGGGAGGGTTGGGGGGCAGGAGGTAGGGGGGTAAGAGATCAACTAAAGGACTTGTATGCATGCATATAAGCATAACCAATGGACATAAGACACTGGGGGATAGGGGAGGCTAGGGGACTGTCTAAGGCGGGGGGATAAAATGGACACATATGTAATACCCTTTGTAATACTTTAAGCAATAAAAAAAAAAAAAAAAGATGCAGCTCCCTTTCATTTGGTGAATTAGTAAAAGATGAGAGTACACGGCTTAACTAAAAAAAGTACCTTTGTGGGATAAAAAAAAAAAAATGGACCGCCATCCCCCGCACCCCAGCAAAGGTAGCCCTTAGCCAGGGTATCAGCTTGGCAAGTGCAATGTGGCTTTGCCTGCAGCCCCCAGTCACTTCTTGGACCACATGCCTTTGTTAAATGCACAAAAACACAATTATGAGTGACAACCCTGCACTTGACATTAAGCATGGGATGCAAAAAAAATCTCATGTAAAACTTGTCCAAATGAATATTTTCCCCCAATAAATTTCATTCTCAGCTTCTGCAGACCAGCGTTGAGTGGTTTAATTAAACTCCACACTGACGTGAGCCAGTCACTTGTATCCATTCTCTATTGAGAAAGGAGCCTTAGGTAACTCAGTGGTTTGAGCACAATAAGACCTTTCTCTTCCGTGTAGGTAATATGTCAAGTTGAGTAGCCTCTGATGGAGTTATTTATACACTTCCTTAATGCAGAAACAAGCCAGTGAGCTAGGGTTTTTAGGGTTTTTCCACCCCCCTCTCTCTCTTTCATTATCACTTTGCATTTTATTCTCCTTTCTGGTTCAGTCCTCCACATTCAGACCATTACCTTTTCTTGCCAATTGCCAGTAACAGTATACATGAAAATGTTTGCAGGATTCTCTCCAGACACCTGCTGTCAAGTACCACATGTACGAGCCTTGTACAGCAAATGGCATCTCATTAGAGAGGCCTGCCATGTGCTATTATAAAGAAGCCATTCTTCAACTCCTGTGCTTCACACAGCATCATACACTCAGCCGTGCAAATGTACAGATTACTTAATGTTTCACAACACTCACAAATGGAGTTTGAACAAAAAAATGATCGACGAACTAAGACTATTTACTTTTGGGGGAAGCCAGTGTCAAAGCATTGCAGCAGCCTCAACTGTAATGTAAGTTCTAATTTTTCACGTTTGCACAGTACCCACTCCGGCGACGTGTGTGTTCGACGTGCAGAAAGAGTGGCTGGTGACTTGTTTTTCTTAAAATATACCGACTCACAGTAGAAGCAGTCATGAATAATCTGGGACCACTCATCGGAAGCCACCCAAAGTACATAAAATGGAAACTAAACATAAATAAATCCATGTTAAAATCTTGCTCGGTTCTAAGATTTATCAGTATAATTTGAAAATTGACTTTTTAAATAATACTTTTTTGGAAAAAATTGTTAAATTTTTAAGAAATCACCTATTCACTCAGCAGAGGAAAATCAATGTGGTTGGTTATTTCAATGTAACCAGACTGAGTGTGTATGACTTTAATAAGATGGCTATAAATTTTCACTGCTGGTGATCCTCCTGAGGATTCTAAGGGCAACTAATCCACGGATGGGTGCCCTCCACATCTTATCTTTTTATATTTTATTTGGTGTGAAGATGAAAAGAAAACTGATGTTTTCAGTTACAACAGAGATCCCAAGTTAAACTAGCCAGAATACTTAAAAAAAAGAAAAGAAAGAAATTATTTCACATAAGAAAAGGTCTAGAAGTAGGGGGAGCTATAGGATTGGTTAAGTTAGTGGCTAATGATGTTATCAGTTCTATCAACTGTTGTTGGCTTTATTCTCAGGCTGGTTACAAGATGACTTGGGCCATTCCAGAGCTTGTGTCCTAATAAAATACAAACGATAAATTTTTCTCTTCTATGGATCTCTCTTTGGAGCAAGAAAAGTTGTCCTTGAGGCTTCCATATCTCATTCCTAAACCACCTCTAGCAAAAGAAAGGGGATTAACCTTAAATGAACCAGACCCTCTGTTGGAGCTGGGGAGGTGTCATTTATCCCCAGGCTCATGACTTCATGCTGGGAGTGGGAGGGGAGAAGCAGGGAATAATTTCACAAATTTGGATTTCTGATAGAAAAGAAAAAAGAGAAACTGGATGTTAAATAAGGAACCAATATGATCCTTTCTGATAGCTACATATGCAATAAATCTAATAAATCTTAGTAAAAGTGTCTCTAAAACTACTACTAAACTCCTGATAATAAAAACAAAAAGCCTATCATCAACAAATCTACAAATGACAAGTGCTGGCAAGGATGTGGAGAAAAAGGAACCCTTATGCACTGCTGGTGGGAATGCAGACTGGTGTAGCCACTGTGGAAGACAGTATGGAGTTTCCTCAAAAAGTTAAAAATGGAACTGCCATTTTGACCCAGTGATCCCACTTCTAGGACTATATCCCAAGAAACCAGAAACACCAATCAGAAAGGATATATGCACCCCTATGTTTACAGAAGCACAATTTACAATAGCTAAGATCTGGAAACAACCTAAGTGCCCATCAGCAGATGAGTGGATGAAAAAACTGTGGTACATCTACACAATGGAATACTATACCGCTATACAAAAGAAGGAACTTTTACCATTTGCAACAGCATGGATGGAACTGGAGAACATTATGCTAATCGAAATAAGCCAGTAAGAGAAAGATAGATATCACATGATCTCACTCATATGTGGGATATAATGATCAACATAATTTGGTGAACAAGAATAGATCCAGGGCCCTGGCCGGTGTTGCTCAGTGGATAGAGCGCTGGTCTGCAGACTGAAGGGTCCCAGGTTTGATTCCCAGTCAGGGCACATGCCCAGGTTGCAGGCATGATCCCCAGTAGGGGGCGTGCAGGAGACAGCCGATCAGTGATTCTCTCTCACCATTGATGTTTCTCTCTCTCTCTCTCCCTTCCTCTCTGAAATCAATAAAAATATATTTTAAAAAATAGATCCAGAGACAAATGGCAGGGGAAGGGAGGTTAGAGAGCAACCAAAGAACTTGTATGCATGCATATTAGCATAGCCAATGCATACAGACACTGGGGCGGTGGGGGCTTGCCCGGTGTGGGAATGGCTGCGGGGGTTGGGGGGGAGGTTAATAGGGGGAAAAAGGAGACATATGTAAAACTTAAGACAATAAATAAAAATAAATAAATAAATAAATAAATAAGCTCTTCCTTCTCAAGAGATTGTCTAGTTTCCTCACAATGTTTAATATTAAAAAACAGAAAAGAAAAACCCTATACATCTTAGAGATGTACTTACTGGACCCATTCAAACTCAAAACTAAAAAATTTCTCACTATCTTTAGAGTAGATAATTTGGCTCCTTTTAATTGCTGGATCCCCACTACACAGAAAGCTAAGTAGATTGAAGGTCAATATGAAGATTTATTAAGAGGCTAAATAAACATGGATCTTCTCAGAAGATAAGGAAAATATTTTCAGCTTACTGCCATATATGATTTTTTTTCTGGTGTTACAGCTACCGATCCACATATTTTTGGATCTTGTATGTATTCCACAAGTTTTTTAAATGGTCTAACATCTTGCTAAACAAAATATATTCTTTGAATCAGCTACATCAGCATCATCTGGGAGCTTATTTGAAATGCAAAATCCCAAGCCCAACCCAAACCTACAGAACCTGCATTTTTAACAAGATTCCCAAGAGATTCGTATGCACATTAATACCTGAGAAACACTGCTATAAGGTATATTTAGTTAGACCCTTGGCTTCTTGTGCCTGTAGGACACATATACATAATATGAAATCTAGCAACTACAGTATACTATAACTTGAGGAACCAAGAAATTAATATTATGGGCTCAGAAAACATCTCTTATCTCTGTCCCATTAATGCAAGTATCAAGATTCCATTTAAACTCATTGACTTATACATAAAGGATGCCAGAAAAAAAGTCTGATCCGTTCTTCTGATCACGTTGAAACTGTCTGGACATTTGGACATGGGTTTGATAGTACACAGTGGAAATATTAAAAATCAGAACTTGCTTGAAGTCATTTACATAATTGCTGGCACTATTTCCATCAAATAAGGATTCAGGACAATATGGAGGCCAACACACGGCCGGTGCCCAGTAAATATCCCCACGTTAAGTGATAATTAGGCTAAAGTTACAGACTGAAGTTCGTTTCTATGGTTAGATCACTTGGACAAGCACAGTATGTTCAGGCTTATCTACCCCACATTTAGCACACTCCCCTTCTTGGCATTTCTCTCATTTCCTCGAAAAGCCTTTTCTGGAGAAACTTCAGATTAGAAGCCAAAGAAAATTCAGCTCAATTTGCCCTGCTCCCCATGGAGCTCCCAGTGACTGAAGGCTTTCATTCCCTACTCTCCCACATTAATTCTGGCCATGCGTTAGCCACCATCAGCGTTTCCCTGGGTTTCGCCATGAGAAAGCAGCGAACTTGCTGGGCTAGTCTAGACTAAGTTAGCAGACTGTGCTTTATTTTCACGGGCATTCATTTTGCTTTGCTTTATTTGTTATTGTAGTTGTTTTGTGTTAGTGTACTCTACTGATAAAAAGAAACAACATATAACCTTAGTTGTATAAAGGTATGGTCAAATTTATAAATGTAAGATCTAGAAATATATAGTCCCCAACATCTTACCACCCCAGCCCTTGCCCTTTACCTGTTCTCTGTCAAATTCTCCTTCCACACCCACGGCTTTTATAATATTTCATTTTTCTTGTACACTGAGGTCTATATCTACTGCCTTCCCTCTGAACAGAGGACCTTGCTTCCTGCTCCACAGAGAAGTTTGAGACTTGAAGGTGAGAACCCTTTTGGCTTCTGACCCACTCCAGCCTCTATACATCCCTATCTTAACTTCCTTTCTCTATTCTCGTCATATCCCATTTCCAGTTCCAGACGCATCCCTTTACCTCGACTCTTGATCCCTTTGGTGGTGGGTTGAATGGTGGCCCCTAAAAAGATATGTCCACATTCTAAATCCAGTAACTATGGATGTTGCCTTATTTGAAAAAGGGTCTTCAAAGATGTGATTAACTTAAGGATTTTGAGATTATTATGGATTATCCAGATGGGTCCTAAATTCAGTAACAAGTGTCCTTGTAAGAAAGGCAGAGGAAGGTTTGAAACAGACAGAAGAGCAGACACAAACACACAGAGGACAAGGCAATCGGAAGACGGTGCCAAAGGCTGAAATGATGGGGCCACATGTCAGGGAATGCCACAAAAAGCCAGCACCCACCCAAAGATGGAAGAATCATATTCAGGCTCTCCCCAACACCCCCAGGCTCCAGAGAGAGGCAGCCCTGCCAATACCTCAATTTCTGGCTTCCAAGACTATGAAAGAAAATATTTCTATTTTTTTAAGCCACAAAATGTTTGCTAATGTATTATAGCAGCCACCGGAACTCAATAAACAGTACCTTCCTTAGCAGAGGGAGATCTTTCTCATATATATATATATTTTAATTTATTTTTATTTTTATTTTTATTATTATTATTATTATTTTATTTTTTTTGCGGGCGCTAGGACCAATGATCACCAGCTGCCCAAGTACCAAAAAATTATGCTTCCAAAATCTCTTGATGTCGATTCCGCACGTAGAGCAATCAAACTGCTCTACATGTGCCACTCACTACAGAAGCCCTCTTTTTCTCCTATATTTTTAATCTTTCTATTGCCACTTTTCCCTTCACCATTCATCCTTGCAACATTCTGCCATCTTAAACACACACACACACACACACACACACACAGGAAAATAAAACCTCACTAAATGTGTAATGATCCACCACACAAAGAACACGAATCCCGCCTGCGGCCTTCAAGCCGCGTGGGGTGTGCTGGATGCACAGAATGATCATCGCACCTCTTCCTGTTGCACCCATTTTACAGACCGGTAAGTAATTTAAAATATTTTAAATTCAAATAAGCAAGTATTCTAAATTATAGTATATATGTTGCGTTAATATCAAAGGCAAGGTGTTCAAAGAAAATTCAAGCATGACTTGGACCACTTTGGGCTAAAGTGTAAACATCCCAAGGTGGACAGATTTAGTGTTTGTGTTCTCTAGCATGGAGAGCCTTTAGTGAAAAAGTTTCAGAAGTTATGTTAGAGACTGTATTTATTGTAGGTAATAAAATGGAACTCATGATTTGGATAGTACTTGCTAGGAGGCAGGGAGTCTGCATAAAAGCTGTGTATCACCTAAGCCAAAAAAATCCAAAATAAATTCTGCAATAATTCTGAGAGAGAGAGAGAGAGAGAGAGAGAGAGAGAGAGAGAGAGAGATTGATTCACCATAGAATTCTTTTAAATATCAAATTATATGACATTTAAAATACAGCTTATATATAAATTTTTCATAAATCAGTACATTTTTATACCTTTTGATTTCAGATCAAGTTTAGAGTCATAATGACAATTCAGAGATCTAAGTTTGTACTGGGAATGTGAGCTTTGCCTGCACACTTGCTTCTAAGCTGTAGAGAATTGTCATACAAACTAGGGAAGACAGTGAGCCCTGAAGTTTCTATAAATCCTGAGTTGAAATAAAGATTAGGTAAATTTTAACAATAGTTGACCCTAGTTATACAGTACAAAATACTTTTTTAAAAAAATTATCAAGGTTTGTCTACTACAGAAACTTTTTAAAATATATACTTTTATTGATTTCGGAGAGGAAGGCAGAGAGATAGAATCATCAATGATGAGAGAAAATCGATAGGTTGCCTCCTGCACGCCCCCCCACCCGCACCGCCCCCACTGAGGATCGAGCCCACCACCTGGGCATGTGCCCTGACTGGAAATCCAACTGTGACCTCCTAGTTCATAGGTCGATGCTCAACCACTGAGCCATGCTGGCTGGGATATAGAAGCTTTTTGAAAGTTCTTTTTGCTAAAGGAAGGAACTGTCAAAACATGCTACAAGAGACCAACTGTGGAATCTCTTCCTGCCACCTTGGAGTCCACTTGGAGATGCATTCATGTGTGAGTGTATGTATATAGATTTTATGTGTGTGTCAGTTAGTATGTATATCTAGCAAATAACTTCACTGTTTTATGACACTTCCTGAACCACCAGTTAATAATTAGGTAGCTACAAGAGTTAGGAAACCAGAGCAATCCAAAAACACAGGGTGGAAACTGCTGAAAAATTATAAGTTGCTCAAAAGACTATCCTGGGTCGATGCATGAGGAAAATCTGAGAACATTTTCTTTAAAAGAAACAATAAAAGGAAACAGAGCATGCAACTTCAGAGCTCAACTCGTGCCTAATCTCTTTGTGTGGGATTTTTTCATTCCAACACAGAGCTCCCAAGACAAGCACACAGCAATCCCTAAATCATGCTCATCTTCTGGGGAAAATATGTAATAGACACAGCCTTCCTCAAGGAGATATGCAGGTCAGGTCAAAACACAATGGGTATCTCCCATCCTGCAAATCCAAAGTGTTTAGACACATAATATCTAGTGAAAATGGACACTAATGGCCACCTTGCTGAAAAGAAAGGATGCAGATGTAACAAGAGAACATGTGACTTAGGGAATGTGAAGGAGGAAAGGGACTCTCATAACCTCTTGGAAATTATACAGACTTTGTGTGTGGTTCATTTTCTTTTTTACTGGGTGGCAGGCACCACTTCCTTTGCCCATGATCATGACTTCACTGAGGAAGTTCAGGTGCCTGGTTCTCATAGCCACAGCATCTGAGCCCACCAAGTCCCTGCTCTAGCAACATCAGAAATTATTTTTGTAGCCAATATGGCATCTGAAGGACACCTCAGATTTCTATTCCTATTTTCATTCTACATCTTTGGGTGACAAAATCTATCATAATCTGTATAGTAGACAATGTGGTCTTTGAAAAAGAGTATTTAAATATCTCTCTTAGAACATCAATCTTCTGTAGATTGCCTGACCTCTATTTTATCTTTTGATGTGCATTTCAAAGTAATTTCAGAACCCAAAAGAAGGAAGACAACGTTATCACTGTTGTGCCCTACCTTAGAGCAAAGACAAAGAACTGATAGAAACCTCCGCTCCCAGGCCCTAGGTGTTTATAGCAGCCAATCTGTATTTTCTGGAAATCCTCTCAATGTGGTATGTATTTGAAGCTATAAGGTGCAAGTGCTGGAGAAAACCCAGCTCTTTTCTCAGTGAAATGACCTGTTATTCTGTGGAAAGAAAGGAGGTGTTTCTCTGACCACCATTACACCTGCTATGCTTTGCTGAAACTCAAACCACCCTCCCCACCCCACCCCACCTCCACCTCACACACCTGGGAGCTGGCTAGCAAAAACACACTTGGGTTGGGTGTGGGGGAAGAGTTAAAATATAACCATCTTGGTTCCTGGGTAAATAGCTCTTGCAAATGTCTATGGTTTTCTGTGCATAATTGAATTTGGGTCTAACTATACGGTAGAAGTATCCAAAACCTTGGGCTTTAATTGACACACACACACATGCACACTCAAACACAAATTTAAAGCTATTTGGCAAGGCATTTTGTTTTTAACATTAGTGACATGCAGCCTAACAGTGTTCTTACTGTAGTCCTGCCCGAAAGTGATCGCCTTTCTGTACTTTCCTATGACAAATTTATTTTCCCTATATGCTTTTGTTGGCTAGCAGCTCTGGCATGACTTGACTGACAATGAGCCAGAAGATCTGAGTTTGGGGAAAATGCATGGCTCTCAAGCCTTGGCACATGGTAGATAAGTGCAGAGCAAATGCTAGGCATTCAGGCACAGCCCTGTGTGTTGGCCTCCTGAGCTCACCAGAGAACACTACAGACATCGGAAGAACATGACATACCCCACAACTTGGGGACACAATGTGTGTGTGTGTGTGTGTGCATTTCAATGTTAAAACAATGAAGCAATTACTAACACTTCTATTAGCTTTGTTAGCTAAATAATGGGTCATATGCTACAATTTTCTATAGTCCCTATAATTGCTGTCCTGCAGGAGCTGAGAAAGAGTCCCTTTTCTCTATGAAGTGAGGAGGTACCAGGGGTGGGCAAACTTTTTGACTCGAGGGCCACAATGGGTTCTTAAACTGGACCGGAGGGCCAGAACAAAAGGATGGACGGAGTGTTTGTGTGAATATAAATTCAAAGTAAACATCATTACATAAAAGGGTACGGTCTTTTTTTCAATAGTTTTATTCATTTCAAACGAGCCGGATCCTGCCCGAGGGCCGTAGTTTGCCCACGGCTAATATCAGCTCCAAGGATGAAAGTGATAAGGGTTAAAAAAAAGTTTATCCTGAACCCTGGATTATGAAGGTACTAACAGCAAATTCTTCAAAGAAGAACATATATGTAATCTGGGATGGCAATCTAATTAGGGTATTAGCATTTGAAATTGATCTTTTAATCTAATACCGTAGAAATTAATCACAAGCAATGAAGGAAAGATAAGCATTACATAACAGGTGATAACAAGGTATTTCAGCATATACGACCTAGAAAAGAGATCCAAAGATTTCCAGTTCAATTAATAAAAGTGAGCATGGGCACGCATGTATACACACATGAAATTTGTGTGTGTGTATGGAGTGTGTGTGTGTGTGTGTGTGTGTGTGTGTGTGTGTGTCTGTATTTACTCTCATTCTAACAAAAAGTTGTCTTCATCAGAATCTGAGTAGGTTTATTCAAAAGATGAATAGGTCTGACATCTGGCATGTGATTAAGCCCATCACTGCACTAATAAGGCAATGATTTGTAACACTTTTCTAGACCACAATTGTCTGAGGATAGCAAAATGCTAAAAGTTCTTCCCAGAAAAACAAATATGCACATCAAATTTTACACAAAATTTTAGAGTTCACAGACCTCCATAAAACCTTGCATCAGGTATTACTGGGTACATAAAAAAAAAACCACCCCAAAACAACAAAAAACAAAACTCAAATAGCCTAAATTGATGCTACTTAACTCAAAATTCTTTGGGTCAACAATTTAGGCCGGACTCAGCTGAGCAGTTTCCCCTCCCCTACCTCTTAGATGAGCCAGGGGTCAATTACTTGTGTTGCTTATGCTTCTGGGTGCTGGCTCCTGGAGGCTAGGACCCCTTGGTTCATTTCATGTGGTTTATCATCTTCAAGCAAGTTGCCTGGACTTATTCTTATGGTGGAGACAGGTGTCTAAGAGAAAGCTGAAATGCTCAAACCTCCTAAGACCTATTTCTCATAATTGGAGCTACTGCCTCATTCTTTTGACAAAAGCAGCTCACAAGGTTAGCCCAGATTCAGGAGGCCCAGAAATAGACTTTATCTCTTGATGAGATGTTAAAGGCATATTGCAAAGGGTATTATTACAAGAAGGGATAGAGAATTAGGACCAATATTTCAATCAACTTACCATATTTATGATGAACCTAGCTTGGCAATTTTCTGCATGAATAGGGGTTAATGTAGTAAATGTGGTAATAGGGGTTAAAAGTAAAAGCAGGAGCTGTTGTCACTGTGATATACAAGTACAGAACTCAATAATTGTTTGACATTCCAGAAGCTGTCTTCATGCCAGGTCCAAAGCTCATAGAATACCTTTCCTTGTGGCAAGCAAGAAATCTTCAATGTGTGTGTTGTTGTTTTTTCCCTGAAAGATATGTTAGAAAATAGATATGCTCCACATAGCTCACTTTGCTATTATTGAAACAGGACATCATTGATCGCACACACATTTAGTGGGTGAATGTTAGCAGTATTGATGGACTAGCACACTAAAGTGACACTGGATATTCTAAATGTCTGTGTCAGATTTTATGCCCAACTGGATTGAAGTGGTATGGGACTCCAAGTCTTTCCATGCATGTCATCATTCTTTGGGGGAATCTTACAGTAAATAGCACTAACTATCTCACTAAACCAGAATCCTAGAAGTCAATATTTTCAAAAAGCTTAGGAAAACTTCAGGACAACTAAAATGTCAAATAGGAAATATTGAACTCATAATGTACCTTGAGTGTGTGATGATTCAACCAGTGATTGGTGTGGCATCAATAGTTGTCAATAGGTCTGAGTATGGTTATATTTTCCTCCCCAAAAAAGAAGAGCAAAAAAATAACTGACATTAGGAAATTGAGTGAATAAACTGAAAACAGTTAACTGAATTTAGCAAAATATAAATCCTTTATTCAGGTACATTTAGTTTACATCAAGTCTCACTTTGCCATTACCAAAGGCTTAGCAAGTTAGAAGATTATATATGTCTAGTTAGAAGAGATCTTCTTTGATACTCCAATGCTCTAATTCTTCATACTTTTTTTTTTCAATTATAAGAGATTTGGAGCAATGGCTGAATCCATTCGAATGAATGCTCCATCTCAATTCCCTCTCTATAATTCTGTATTGGTTTTCTGTTGCTGCTATAACAAATTACCACAAATTTTGGTGGCTTACAACAACACAAATTATTATCTTATAGTTCTGGAGGTCAGATGTCTGAAATGTGTCTCATTGGGTTAAAATCAAAATGTCAAGGAACTGCATTCCTTTCTGGAGGCTCATTTTCTCACCTTTTTGAAGCTTCTCCAAGCTGCCTGCATTTCTTGGCTTGTGGCCTCCTTCCATCTTCAGAGCCAGCAATGGTTGGCTGAGTCTTTCTCATATCAAACTACTCTGATACTGATTCTTCTTCTGTCTCCCACTTTCACTTCTAAGAACCCCTGTGCTTACATCGGACTCACCCAGATAATGCCAAATAATCTCCCAATTTCAAGATGAACTGATTAGGAACCTTAAATCTGTCTTCCACCTTAATCCTCTTTGCCATGTAACATAACATATTCACAGGTTCCTGATTAGGACATGGATGTTATGGAGAACCATAATTCTGCCTCCCACCCACTCCTTTTCTCAGGCTACATTAGACATTGATGCCTAGCAGTGTGAACCAATTCTTCCCAAGAGAGGCTTTATAGCACATGCTTATGATATCAAGGAGCATTTCTTCATGATGGCAAATCATATCTTTCCAATGCAGATTCTAGAAATATCAACTATATCATAATTGAAATGTAAAAAAATCAAGTATCATGGTTTTCAACTATAATAAGGGTCATTTGAAAGAATATAATTGGAATAGTTTATATTTTTTTATAAACTACATATTACTGATAAACTATATATATAGTTTCTATATTGTTGGTCAACTAAACTATATTATTGATAAACTATATTCCATTAAAAAAACTGTCTCCGTTAAAAAATGTTCACTTAAAAATGATGTGGCAGTTTTTAGCTATTCCCATTCAATGCATCATGCTTGATCGGTAAGTTCCTCTGTTTACTTACTACAAATACTCTGTAAGTCCGCTTCTTGTTTTTACCTCTTTCTTTTTCTGCAAAGTATATGACAGTAATCGCTGCCTATTTTGAGGTAATGATCAATGCCTTGGTTTAATTTTTTTCAAATTACTAAATAAAAATCAGCAAGATTAGGTTAGTTCTCAACTTATAATAAACTGCTACAAAAATGATCCTGCTCACTTGCAAGCCGACATGAGGATTATTTCTGGCCTGTGATCTAGTTCTTGATCCTTTTAGGGAACAGCAAGTATAATCTAGTCCCATAGATAACAAATATTGTAGGATAAAGGCAGGAGCTCTAAGGCCCGAGAAAACGGAAAAATGAATTATCAAATAAGAAATAAGAAAAGAAATAAAAAAGATCTAGGAAGTAAGGAGAACATAGCAATTGCAAATAAATGAGAGGGGTCATTAATTTTCTTGGGATTTAAACAGTAGTTATATAGTGGCTGCCTTGTTTTTTTCACTAGGTTTGACTTAGTCTGAAATTTTGGTATTAAATAGCATAATGTGGTATTGAAAGCCCAAGGAAATATGTGAATAAATTAAAGCCAACTTGAAAGTAGGGTCATTATGTCAAGCAAAAGGGTTTTGTTGTTGTTGGGCTTTTTTGCTGATATTCCATTTGAAAAACTATGTCTCCATTAAGAAATGTTCACTCAAAAATGATGTGGCATTTTTTCGCTATTCCCATTACAAGTAGAAATTTGGGAGGAAAACACAAACAGTCATGAGTGTGGACAGTAACTATATTTATATAAGTCACGGGTGGTCTTCTAGTTTGTTCAGTGTCTCCTCCTCAAGTGAGTTCTGATCAAAGAGAACTTTCCATGTACTGAGCCATTTGAGTTTCTGCAGCCATGCCTTCTCTCATTCCACTCCTTCACCCAGAATATCTTTCCCACTTTTTCTTCAGAATAATTCTGACTCCACCTTTAATCCTGAATTTAGCCATCACTGTGTCTGAAAAGCACTCCCTGGCAGCACCCCGCCTATAAAGCTATGCTCCCTTTCATCACTACACACGCTGCATTGTAGCAGACAGAACTGTTCACTTGTCCTCACTTCACTCCCCAGATCAGTCTTCCTTCTACTTGAAGGCCAGGTCCCTACTGTTTTCATCATTGTAGTCTCACTGTCTGACACACAGTGAGTGATCCAGAATTGTGAGTTGAATAATAGGTAATGTTATTACTTATAATAAATAAATGAAGGAAGAATGGTAGGAAGGGATGGAAGAAGTTTGGGAGAAAAGATACCAAACCGTGCCCAACCATAAAGGTTTTCTGTGTCTATAAGAGAAGTGTTACTTCTCACCATCCATGATTTATAAAAAAGGCATTTATTGACAGACCTTGGCCATTCTCAGCATAGTCCATTTTCACAAAATAGCACAGATTATACAATGCTCTTCTGTGTAATTCAAGAATGATTCCACTCAATCACTAGCAAGCAAGCAGTATGGCCATGTGAAGAAGAAACTTTAAAAGAATTAATTTGCTTCTACCAGGGAGAGATGGAATAAGCAGAGATGTGGTCTCTCCTGCTCTTGATAAGGCATTTTGACTGTTTCACACGACAGAGTTAAAATCATTTAGAAAAGTGGGCTTTGGACCACATGTATATTAAAGAAGTGAATAATTGTATGGGTTCAAAGGGCATTTATCAGGGATACAATATTAATTTGGAGAAACCTTCCTACCTGTCTGTCATAGGGATAAACCCTACATTTCTTATCTTTACTAATGTCCAGAGTAAAGAAATTGAAAATATACAGTTGTATTCTATTAAAAAGAAAGAACTCTTACCATTTGCAACAGCATGGATGAACTTGGAGAGCATTATGCTAAGCGAAATAAGCCAGTCACAGAAAAATAAATACCACATGATCTCACTCATTTGTGGACTATAACGAACAACATAAACTGATGAACAAAAATAGATCCAGAGACAGAGAAGCATCAAACAGACCATCAAACCTCAGATGGAAGGTGGGGAGCAAGGGAAGGGGTGCGGTGCAGGGTAAGAGATCAACCAAAGGACTTGTATGCATGCATATAAGTATATGGACATGGACACTAGGGGGGTGAGGGCATGTGCTGGGGGGTGGGGGTGGCAGGGGAGAGGTCAATGGGGGAAAAGGGAAACATATGTAATACTATATGTAATACTTGAAACAATAATGAATTTAAAAATGAACATTAAGTGCACTCAGCAGTCCCGGATCTGTCTGTTGCTTCAACAGTGTTTGGATGGAATAGACACAGGGATGCCCCTTCTTCCAGCCTCGGGCCACTCTCCTGCGTCTTATCCAGTCACCACCTTCAGAACCACCTCTGGGACCAGGCAGCACACCAGGTTTTTTCCTACCTTAGCTCCTTATTGCCGGACAGCCATGAGCTCCCAAATTCCTCAGAATTACCCACCGAGGCGGAGGCTGCAGTCACCCGCCTGGCCAGCCTGCATTGCGGGCCTCCCACACCTCCCTCTCTCGGGGCTTCTATTTCGACCAGGACGATGTGGCTCTGGAGCGTGTGGGCCACTTCTTCCCCCAGTTGGCGGAGAAGAAGCCCGAGGGAGCTGAGTGTCTCTTAAAGTTGCAAAACTAGCTCGGTGGCCGCATTCTCTTCCAGGACGTGCTGAAGCCTTTCCAGAATGAGTGGGCAAAACTGAGGACACCATGGAAGCCACCCTGGCCTTGGAGAGGAACCTGGGCCAGGCCCTTTTGGAGCTGCAGGCCCTGGGTTCTACCCGCACGGACCCTGAGCTCTGCGACCTCCTGGAGAACCACTTCCGGGGTGAGGAGGTGAAACTCATCAAGAAGATGGGCCACACCTGACTCACATCCGCAGGCTGGCCAGCCCCAGGCTGAGCTGGGTGAGTATTTCTTTGAAAGACTCACCCTCGCCCTAGCTGGTTTAGCTCAGTGGATAGAGCGTCGTCCTGTGGACTGAAGGGTTCTGGGTTTGATTTTAGTCAGGAGCACATGCCTCGGTTACAGGCTCAATCCCCAGTAGGGGGCGTGCAGGAGGCAGCCAATAAAAGAGTCTCTCTCATCATTGATGTTTCTATCTCTCTCTCCCTCTCCCTTCCTCTCTGAAATCAATAAAAAAAGTATATTTTTTTAAAAAAGAAAAAAAGAAAGACTCACCCTCAAGCAGAACTAGGAGCTTTGGGGCTCAGAGGCCTTTGAGAGGCCCCTCTGCATCCCTCTGGTGTCTGGCTTTTACCTGAGCCGCTTTCCAAAACTGCTAGCCATTGTTTTAACCACCCTGAAGCCCTCTCCCATGCACTGGACCAAATGAAACAATAAAGCTTTTTGCAGGGAAAAAAAAAAAAGAACATCAACCCTAGCCAGTTTGGCTCAGTGAATAGAGTGTTGGCCTGCAGCCTAAAGGGTTCCAGGTTCAATTGTGGTCAAGGGCATGTACCTTGATTGCAGGCTCCTCCCTGGCCCAGGCCCTGGTCGAGGGCATGCAGGAGGCAACCAATCAATGTGTCTCTCTCACACTGAAGTTTCTCTCTGTCTTTCCCTCTCGCTAAAAGATCAATGAAAAAATATCCTCGGGTGAGGATTAACAAAAAAAAAATTTTTTAAATTTAAAAAGAAAATCAAATGACTTTGATGAAATGGGTAAATTTCCTATAAAACGAGATGAAAAATGTAAAGACAAAAAAGTATGTGTTTAGAAATCAAAATAAATAATCTGTATGCAGAATAAAGTACAATTGATAGGTAAAGCTTAAGTACAAAATAAAACGAGAGATAAGGGGCAAGATTAGATTTGACTTTGAGCAAGATGAGTTAGCAACATGATACCCTAAACCGGGAATGATTTTGCTGCACAGGGACCATCTGGCAGTGCTGGAGATGTTTTTGACAATCATGATTGGGGAGGGTGCTACTGGCAGCTAATGGACAGGAGCCAGGAATAGTATTATACATCCTACATACAACAAAACTCCACAACAAAGCATTATTTGATCCAAGTTTTCAATAATGCTGAAGTTGAGAAGCAAACAAATGAAAAACTTATATAAGACTGCATTAAAATGAACAATGATAGACATTTAAAGTTTCCCCTCAACAATGTTCTGCACCAAATTCTTATTTTGTGTCCTGCTTAGGGAATTATCCTTTAGATCCTAAAGGGTAATTTCTAAAGTTTAGAAAGTGTAGGCTGTGAAGGACTGGGAGTAGACTCTGATTGCTTTTGGGAGGAAACTTATGCTTTTACTCTGTCTCTCACCTATTTGAAAGATCTGAAAATAACTGAAGCTGAGTTCTGCACCTTGGATTACCATAAAGAAAAGCTAAGATTCCTAGATTTAAAATGCTCACAAATACACTGCCTGATAAACAGGCTAAAAAGAAAAGAAAGCTGAATTAAGTTTAAGTTGAATGTTCTGGAAAATTGAGAAGTTGGTCCTCAATTATGTACTAAAAGAAAATCTCTAAAAGTTAAAACACATAGAAAAATATCAAATGCACTGAAAATACAAATACCACAAAACTCTAAATGAATGAGCCAAAAAATCTTACATTACCAACATCAAACCATCCCAAAGGCTCAACATGTTTTAATAATATGCATTTTATAGTTAGAAATGTGGTAAAAATGAAGAATGAGGGATTCCAAATCAAAATAAACAAATCTTCAAGTCACTTTAGAGTAGACAACGGTTAGAAAAGGGATAAGGTGCTGGAAATGAAGTTAGAAGTGATCATTTTAAATAGTGGGAAATGACAAGCAAGTTTTTGTGGTGAGAAGAGTTTATTTTCTTGAAGCCACATTGAACAAAACGACACAGTGGAATCGTTTTGTGTGGTCCTGTTCATATTTCCATTGGATAGGCACCATGCTGATCCCACCATATGTTTTGCAGCCAAATATGACAAAATGTGACTTTAAGCAAAAATATGTATAACATACTGTTTATTATTTAAATTTAAAAACAAGTATTACATTCAGAATAAGAACCACACACTAGTTAAGCATTATAAATACACCCTAAGTGTGTATGGCCATAGCTTCAGTCTAAACATTTTCTAAAATGTCCTTTGATGAAAAAATTGAACTTATATTATTTTGTTCATTTACCTGCTCAATAACACAAATGTTCTAAATTCTACTTTGATGCTATATCACCCAATAACTGAAAGGGCATACCTTGTATTATTGTAATATGATTTGATTTGGAAATGGAGAAAAATGTGGAAAGTCTTCAGACAAGTCTCTTTACCTCATAGCCAGTGGTTTTAACCTCTTTCCCAACAAAATTTTTTCCCAGAGTTTTATTCCCTAGGCAGTGAGGAGAAGCAAGATCCAATTGTATCAAATCTTGATTAATTAGGAATTAAAAACAGTCAGCATTTTCTAAATCAATGCCTTTCTCAATTCTGAAAAATTATCTGTTCGTATACAGAAATTGCCAGTTCTCTCTATCCCTCCCCCTTGCCCCCTAAATCCTCTTCTGGAGCTCCTCGTGAAGCAAATATTAGATTTAATTTTTAAGTTAAAAATAAATTTTCTATTAAAATTCATGTTTTTAAACCCTCTTTCTTACTTTTTTCCTTACCTTTCTTCATTAACCCTTCCACTACATTCTTATTATCTCCTCAGATCTTTCAGTTCACTAATTCTTTCTTCAGTTGTGTCTAACAGACAATTTAATTTATCCTATGTTTTATATTTTCAATTACTATATTTTCCATTTCTAGGGCTTCTTTAGTTATTTTTCAAATACACCTTTTCTTTATTGATAGTATCTTTTACAAAAATTTTATTCTTTCTTTTATGCCATTATTTAATTTTCTTGTAAAAATTTAATTGGTTATTCTTTTTAAAATTTTTCTGACCATTTAAATCATGGAACAAAATTCCAGCCAATGACTTGATTGTGCTGATGTGGGACTTTGCCCCTTCCCTTCAAATACATACCTGTGATGAATAAAAACAGTACATCGGCTGAAACAAAATCAAATAGCTGAGATAAATTTAAAAAGAGAGATATGCAGGTGCTAGAAATGAAGAAGGAATTTGAAAGTAGTGTTATGGGTTAACTTGTGTCCTTCCGCATGCCTGTCCCATTATTATATTTTGGAAGCACATAATTCCCAAAATTCATACATTTAAGTCCTAACCCAGTACCTCAGAATGTGATTTGGGAAAAGATTCATTGCACATATAATTAATTAAGTTAGGATAAGGTCAGACAGAGTAGGGTGGGGCCCTAATCCAAAATGCTTATAAGAAGGGTAAGTTTGGACACAGACACATACATACAGTAGGACACCATGTGAAGATGA
This sequence comes from Myotis nattereri, assembly GCF_964212035.1. Lineage (NCBI taxonomy): Eukaryota > Metazoa > Chordata > Mammalia > Chiroptera > Vespertilionidae > Myotis > Myotis nattereri. Next base: position 58,876,998 of record NC_138080.1, on the reverse strand, counting down.
AAGCAGAGATTGGTGTGATGCTCCAGCACACCAAGGAACAACAAAGATTGTCAGCAAAGCAACCAGAAGCTAGGTGAGAGGTGAAACAGATTCTTAATGCCTCTCACGGTTTTGAAGACAAGACGTCAAAGTGCCAACAGAACTGGTGTGTGGTGAGAACTCTCCCCTTCAGTTACAGACTGACACCTTCTCACTGTTTGCTCACATAAACGAGAGAGAGAGAGAGAGAGAGTGAGAGAGAGAGAGAGAGAGAGAGAGAGAGAGAGAGAGAGAGAGAGAAAACAAGCTCTATGATTCTTCTAAGGACACTAATACGATTGGGTCAGGGCCCCAATCTTATTGCATCATTTAACTTTACTTGCTTCCTTCGAGATGCCATCTCCAAATACAGCCACACTAGGGAGTTAGGACTCTAACAAATAAATTTGAGGGGCCACAAACATTCAATCTATAATATTTTGTCCCTGATCCCTGAAATTCATGTCCTTCTCAGGTACAAAATTTATTCATTCTATTTCAACAGCCCCAAAATCTTAATTCTGATCTAAAATATCCTCTAAGGTAAAATTCATAATGAGGCAAAATTCCTCTCTAACTATAAACCTATGAAACCAGACAAGTTATGTGCTTCCAAAATATAATAATGGGACAGGCATAGGATAGACATTCTCATTCAAAAAGAGAGCCCAGCTGGTGTGGCTCAGTGGTTGAGCATCAACCCATGAACCAGGGGGTCATGGTTTGATTCCCAGTCAGGGCACATGCCTGAGTTGCGGGCTTGATCCCCTGTGGAAGGCAGCCAATTGATGTTTCCATTTCTCTCTCCCTCTCCTTTCCTCTATGAAATATATATATTTTAAAGAGAGAAATTGGAAGGAAGGAATGGCTGATGGGCCACAATAAAATTCAAAATGCAGCAAGGCAAATTCCATTAGATCGGAAGGCCCAAGTATATTCCTATTTTGTTCGCTGCTCTGTTTCCTTGACCCACTGTGATGGCAGTCCCATCTTTCAGACCCACTGGGACAATGGCATCTTCACAGTTCTGCTGGGCAGGCATCATGCCCTTGCAGCCCTGTCAGGCAGGGGTCTTATTCCCACAGTTCTGCTGGACAGAGCTGTCTGGACCAAGCATGTCAAACTCAAATACTAACACTGGCCAAATAAACAAGGTTTAAGTTTATGTGGGCTGCATAGAAACATAGGTTTATTTTGATAGAGATATGCTGAATACAAAGGGCTGAAATAAATGAGTAATCATTAACATAAAATAATAGGACATTGTAATAAAAACTAATATTTTTCTTGAACATGACACTGATAACTGCACAAATTAATAAGCATAATGCAATTAAACCTATTTTTCTTGTTCTCCAAAAGCGAAATATTTCTTGTTGCTCACACCAAACAAATCAGTCCAAGACTAATGACATGGCAATTGGCTGCTAAAATATTCATTTCTAGTACTAGTGGAGAGAAATGGTGCGCCTGTGTATAAGGCGCGTAAGGGAAATGAATGCAACACGATTATAGTAATCAGTCATTAGCGAATGTTGTAGTTCGTTATTAATAGCTAGAGGCCTGGTGCACAGATTCGTGCACTGGTGGGGTCCCTTGGCCTGGCCTGCGGGGAATGGGCCGAAACCAGCTCTCTGACATCCCCCGAGGCGTCCTGGATTGCAAGAGGGCTCATGCCAGGCCGAGGGGCCCCACTGGTGCACAATTGGGGGAGGGGAGGGACCCCAGGAGGGCTCCAGGGCATGTCCAGCCCATCTCGCCCAGTCCTGATCAGCCAGATCCTAGCAGCAAACTAACCTACCGGTCGGAGTATCTTCCCCCTAGTGGTCAGTGTACATCATAGCGACTGCTCGAACGGTCCAACAAACGGTCAGACACTTAGCATATTAGGCTTTTATTATATAAGACTAGAGGCCCGGTGCACAAAAATTTGTGCACTCGGGGGGGAGGGGGGGTCCCTCAACCCGGCCTGTGCCCTCTCTCAGTCTGGGATCCCTCGGGAGATAACGACCTGCTGGCTTAGGCCTGCTCCCAGGTGGCAGAGGGCAGGCCCAATCCCTAGGTGCAGCCCCTGGTCCAGCTCAGAGCAGGGCCGATTGGGGGGTTGGGGCACCGTCCCCTGTCACACTCAAGGCAGGGTCGATGGGGAGGTTGCGGCGCCACCCCCTGTCACGCACAGAGCAGGGCCAATCAGGGAGTTGGGGCACTGCCCCCTGTCACTCACAGAGCATGGCCCATCAGGGGGGTTGGAGCTCCGTACCCTGTCACGAACAGAGCAGGGCCAATCAGGGGGTGGGGCAGTGCCCCCTGTCACGCACAGAGCAGGGCCCATCAGGGGGTTGGGGCACCGCCCTCTATCCCCCACAGAGCAGGGCCAATCAGGGGGTTGGGGCGCCGCCACTCTCACACTCAGGGCAGGGCCAATGGGGAGGTTATGGCTCTACCCCGTCACACACAGAGCAGGGCCCGTGGGGGGGGAGGGGGGGGTTGGGGCACCGCACCCTGTCACACACAGAGCAGGGCCGATCAGGGGGTTGGGGCGCCGCACCCTGTCACACACAGAGCCTCAGGGCGATCAGGGGGTTGGGGAGCTCCCCCCTATCAGGCACAGAGCAGGGCTGATCAGGGGGTTGGGGCGCCGCCCCCTGTCATGAAAAGAGCAGGGTGGATAGGGAGGTTGTGGCCCCGCCCCCTGTCACACACAGAGCTTCAGGGCGATCAGGGGGTTTGGGCGCTACCCCCTGTCATGCTGATCCCGGTGCCGGGAGGCCTCGCGGCTCCGCTGATCCCGGTGCTGGGAGGCATATTACCCTTTTACTATATAGGGTAGAGGCCTGGTGCACGGGTGGGTGCCGGCTGGTTTGCCCTGAAGGGTGTCCTGGATCAGGTTGGGGGTCCCCACAGGGGTGCCTGGCCAGTCTGGGTGAGGGGCTGAGGGCTGTTTTCAGGCTGGGGGTGACTGAAGCTCCCAACTGCTCCTTTTTTCTTTTTCTTTTTTTTATTCTGGGCCAGGTTTAGCTTTGAAGCTTGGCTCCAGCTCTTAGGCCTCCGCTGCTGAAAGTAGGTTTCGGCCTTTGCTTACAATGTTGCGATCCTGCTGGCTGAAGCCCGGCGGTCTAAAGCAGGTCTGGGGTTTTGTTTAGCTTCTATATTTGTTACATAGTTTCTTAGAGTTGCAGCTCAGAGGCCTGCAGTGGCAGGCGGGGAATGTTGGAGTCCTCTGTCACTGAAGCAAGCAAGCCTCATGTTAGTTTCAAGCTGCCTGGCTGCCGGCTGCCATCTTGGCTGGCAGTTAATTTCCATATTGCCCTGATTAGCCAATGGGAAGGGTAGCGGTCATATGCCAATTACCATGTTTCTCTTTTATTAGATAGGATTATGTATAACAGGATATTGTAAAAATTAAGTTACAAAATTTTTATTAAAACGTTTCTTACGTACTGTTATGTTGGCTGCGCTGCAAAAATATTCACTGTGGGCCACATGCAGCCGCGGGCCACGAGTTTGACATACTTGGTCTGGACTTTTGGAAACTAAGACAGTAGCACTGATAATCTGTCTTTTGATTGGAGAGTCTAACTATTAGTGTGCTATAAGCATCTATAGATGCAAGCGGCAGACCTTTTTTAATTAAATTCAAAATATCGTGGCAGTTAACTGGTTAAAACATTTCAATTTAAAGTAATTGCTGATAAGAAGATACTTATCATTTTGCTATTTGTCTTTCTATAAGCCTTATAGCTTTCTTTTAAAAAATATTTTTATTGATTTTAGACAGAGAGGAAGGGAGAGGAAGAGAGAAATAGAAACATCAACCACCTGCCTCCTACACACTCCCTATTGGGGATCAAGCCCACAACCCAGGCATGTGCCCTGACCAGGAATCAAACCAATGACCTCTTGGTGCATGGGATGATGCTCAATCCACTCAGCCACACCAGCTGGGCTTTCTTTTTGAATGAGAATGTCTATCCTATGCCTGTCTCATTATTAAATTTTGGGAGCACATAACTTGTCAGTTTTCATAGGTTTATAGCTAGAGAGGGTAGTCTTATAGCTTTCTTTGGCCTTATTTACTTCATTATGGTCTCTTTTGTATTTAATTGATTTTCTGTAGTGATGTTTTATTTTAATTTATTTTTTATTTTTTTAATATATAATTTATTTTTTTATTGATTTCAGAGAGGAAGGGAGAGGGAGAGAGAGATAGAAACATCAATGATGAGAATCATTGACTGGCTGCCTCCTGCACACCCCCTATTGGAGATCAAGCCTGCAACCTGGGCATGTGCCCTGACCAGGAATCAAACTGGCCACTTCTTGGTTCATGGGTTATTGCTCAACCTCTGAGCCACACCAGCTGGGCTCTATAGTGGCATTTTAATTTTCTTCTAATTTCTTTTAAAATAATTCTATAGTTATTTTCTTTGTGATTACTATGGGTATTACATTTAACATCCTAAAGTTATAACATGTTAATTTGAATTTATACCAGCTTAACTCCAAAAACCACACAAAAACTCTGATCATTTATAGCTCTTTCCCTATATTTTCCATTATTGATGTTACAAAATTATATCTTTGTACACTATGTGTCCAAAAACTTAAACTAGTAATTGCTATATAAATGCATTAGTCTTTTGAAATTATGTATAAAACAAAATATGGAATTACAAATTGTACGAGAATATTAGCTTTTAGACAAATACATTGTGAAAATGCATTAATCTCTTAAAGCATGTGGAAAACAAAAAGTAAATTTATAGACTACTAGAGGCCCAGTGCACAAAAATTTGTGCACTTATGGCAGGGGGGTCCCTCAGCCTGGCCTGTGCCCTCTCGCAGTCTGGGACCCCTCGGGGGATGTCCACCTGCTGGCTTAGGCCCGCTCCCTGGGGGACCGGGCCCAAGCTGGCAGTCAGACATCCCTCTGGCAGCCTGGGAGCCCTCGGGGGATGTCCACTTGCCAGCGGGGAGCAGGCCTAAGCTGCAGTCGGACATCCTTAGCACTGCTGAGGAGGCGGGAGAGGCTCCCACCACCACCACTGTGCTGGCAGCCGTCAGCCTGGCTTGTGGCTGAGCAGAGCTCCCCCTGTGGGAGTGCACTGACCACGAAGGGGCATCTCCTGCATTGAGCATCTGCCCCCTGGTGGTCAGTGTGTGTCATAGTGACCAGTCATTCCCAGTCTTTCTGCTGTTAGGGTCAATTTGCATATTAGCTTTTTATTATATAGGATTGTTTCCAGTACTCTATTTAGGATTTCTTTCAGGTCAAGTCTAGTAGTAATGAACTCCCTCAGATTTTATTTATCTGAGAATATCATAATTTCTCCCTCATGTTTGAAGGCCATTTTTTGCTGGGTAATGGGTTCTTGGTTGACAGATTCTTTGTTTTGGCACTTTGAATATATTAGTCCCTAAGTCTGGCCTCTAAACCATCTGATGACAAACTGCTGATTATCTTATTGAAGATTCCTTATGTGTGACCAATTGCTTCCCTCTTCCTGCTTTTAAGATACTCTCATTGTCTTTGACTTTACAAGTTTGGTTATAATATGTCTTGGTGTGGATCTCTTTGAATTTATCCCATTTAGAATTCACTGAGTTTCTTGGATATTTATATTCTTGTTTCTCATCAAGTTTTGGAGGTTTTCAGTCATTATTTCTTCATATAATGCAGCGGTTCTCAACCTGTGGGTCGTGACCCCTTTGGGGGTCAAACGACCCTTTCACAGGGGTCACCTAAGACCATCAGAAAACACATATATAATTACATATTGTTTTTGTGATTAATCACTATGCTTTAATTATGTTCAATTTGTAACAATGAAATTGGGGGTCACCACAACATGAGGAACTGTATTAAAAGGTCGTGGCATTAGGAAGGTTGAGAACCACTGATATAATGTCTCCTTCCCTTTCTCTCTTTTCCTTCTGGGACTCCTACAATGTGTAAGTTGATTCACTTGATAGTGTCCCAGAGGGCCCTTCAGTTCTATTCATTTTTCCCCAATTCCTTTTCTTAATTTCAATTGCCCTATTTCAAAGTTTGATGAATCTCTTTTCTGCCTATTCACAACTATCCTTGAATCCTCCCAATAAATTTTTCATGTTACTTTTTGTACTTTTCAACTCTCCAAATTTTTGGCTTATTTAGGGACTTTCTATCTTTTTATTGGTATTTCCTTGTTTTTCTTTTCCCAGACATTGTTTTGTTGACTTTTTCCACATCTTTTTTTAGTTCTTTAGGAATCTTTATGACAGTCATCTTAAAGTCTTTGTCTAGTAGATCTGTCCTCAGGTCTTCCTCAAGGATAGTTTCCACTAATTTGTTTCTTTCCTTTAAATGGGCAGTAATTCCCTGTTTTGTTTTACTTTGGGTTTTTTTGTTTTGTTTTTTTTTGTATGTCTTGAGATTTGTTTGTTGAAAAATGAATATTTGAATCTAATATCTCTTGAAATCAGATTCTTCTCCTTCCTCAAGGGTTTACTGGTTTTTGTTTTTGCTTTTTTCATTGTTGTAGGCTATTTTCTTGATGAGGATAAGTCTGAAGTATAAACTTAAGGTCTTCACAGGTCTGTTTTTGAACCTGGGCCTTTCCCTAGGCATGTGCAATGACTTCCTAATTTCCCTCCAGATATGCAGCTGCTTTTGAATGCCCTAGTCTTTATTGTCTGGCGCCCAAAAGAGGAAAATGAAGGTGGAGAGGGCATAATAAAAAGGGAGTGCCAGCTCATCAAATCCCCTGAAAGTCACGTGAGCCAGTGTGAAGAGAGGCTTGCAATAATGAAGGGTGGTGGTGCAACAATGGCCAGCCACTCTATGTCTGCATTCTATGATCAGAAGCAGCAATCAGACCCAGATGTTCAATATTTGGAGGACAGGGTCCTTAATGCCCATCCTGGATCCTGCAAGCTGTTCCAGGATCACATGCACAGCTGCCTGCTCTGGGCTGGAGAGTAGGAGATGAAGGAGCTGTGCTGTGCTAAGAGTTGAAATTTATTGAAATTAACTGTAATTTAGTGGCCAACCCTTCCTCTGGAAGCTGCAAGACTTCAATAAACTCCAGAATTCCAAAATAGTTTCAGCTGACAGATTCTGCCAGTGTGATTGTTGTCTAGGTGAGAAGACAAATATTTGGTGCTTCCTTTTTCACCATTTTCCCAGAATCATCCTCCCAGTTACATATTTTTAAGAAAGAGAGTCTTCAAATATCTACATTGCTGTGAACTGAGGTGTTTTCTTTCTTTTAAAGTATAAAAAAAAAAGTTAACATAACTACCCACCTGTTTCTACTTGGAAGAAATTCTAGAGTGCAAATGCATTTATATGGAGTACTGCTTCATGACATCATCAAGAAACCATGGTGTGACCTCACATCATTCCTAAAGCATACAAATATTATTCCTAATGATGCCAAAATTTTGTAATTCAAGATGTGGAGTGAAAGGGGAGAGAAATGATAGAAATGAGATCTTTATGTAAGAGAAACATGCATACACATGAAATCTGGACATTAAGAGAGCTAAAGTTCGTATTCTATCTTGGAACACAAATGAAATGTAATTTAATCACTCCTTCCCTCCTTCTTCCCTCTCTTCTTTTCCTCTCTCCCTCCCTCCTTTCCTTTCTCCCTCCCTTTCTCCCTCCCTCCCTTCCTTCCTTCCTTCCTTCCTTCCTTCCTTCCTTCCTTCCTTCCTTCCTTCATCAACAAATATTTATTGTGTGCCATTATGTGTCAACACTATCCTAGACATTAAATATGCAACAGCAAACAAAAAGACAGAGTCCCTTTATCATAGAGCTTGCATTCCAACAGACAAAAAAATAATAGGTACAACAAATAAATTTTACACTATGTTCAAAGGCAATAAGAGCTATGGAGAAAATATAAAGCAGGGAAAGGGAATAAGGAGTTTCAGGGTGGGGGAAAGTGCTGTTATTTCTTCTTTAGTGTTTAGGGAAACCCACCCTGTAGTAAATAATCTTATATGTTTAAATCATAGTTATTTCAGTCAGTAGTCAAAGCTTTCTTTCAATCAGTTAATATGCAATACCCAAATTAGCCTAACTTTCTCCACCTGGAGATTCTTTTGATCTTTTTTCCTTATTAAATTAAAATGCACCAAAATTCTGTGCTTGTTGCTTAGTGAGTCAGGCAGTTTGATGTACAAAGACCTGAATAAATAGCCCTCACTCCCACTCCGAGGTGTATGCAATTATTAGAGTGATTCTTTAAAGGACTTGTAAAAATGCCAAAATAGTGCCACAGAAAACACGTCAAATAAAGATTTAAGTTTGCTTTATGAAAAAAAAAAGTGTTTAACGAGGGTTTATGGGGTTTTATAAAAACACCTTAACACCTTACAGACCTAAGGGGAAAAAGCTCTATTTAAGTATCATGCACCAATAGTAGACCACCCAATGCCGATGACTAGAAGCCTCAAACAGACCCATCCTTGGGAGCCTATATGGAGACCCTAATTTTATGGTCATTTTAATTGTATTTGGGTTATTACCTCATGCCCCAGCAAACACCTACAGTATTTAATAAAAATGAGTGCAGAACACTGTTCTAGTTAAAGTATGTATTAACCAAAATCATAAACTAAGTATGCTTCACCATAAATTACCTGGGTGTTTAGTGTTTCTTTGCCTTTAAGTTCTATTTATTTTTTCTTATAACATGGTAGGCTTCACTATGAACCAAATCAATGTTAACTGACTTAGCATTTAGACACACTCTTCTATCTCTAGCTCATACATCCACATATTCACCTGCCCTGCATGTTATAGTGATAAGCACAGCTAGTCAACCCTCCACATAGTCAAAAGAATGATTATGAAAGACACTGAGGGTAAAAAGCAAACAGACCTTGAAAAGAAAAGGGAAACACCCTGTGTTGTATTTGCCTGGAGTCTAGGTGCAGTGCTACTCCTCACATCAACGTTAATTCACACACAAAAACTCAGGGTCTTTCTCTGAAGAACAAAAGGACATACCTTGAAAAGAAAAACTCCACTCCTTCATTCGGCATTTGTCTAGAGTCTAGAAAATAGATTCTTAATTTCTTCCTTCAGTACTCTGCAGAAAAAGATTCCCAGATGCGGACAACACACAAAATTATAACTGATGCTCTTTACCACCACCATGGCCTATCTAGATATTCCAGCATAACTCCCCCAGTTACCAAGTTTGTAGCTTCTATTTCCTTACCTAATCATTCCCATAATCTATTACTTTTAGATCTTCAAAGTTTTCTCCCTGCAACATTACTCTGAAGGAGTTTTTATTTAAGTCCCCCCAAATCTCCTAACTGACAAAATGTTGGTCTCTTTTCAGTCCTCAATGGATTTGACTTTTCTGTAACTTCTACCTTATAGAGCATGTCTTCCTCCATGAAACCCTTTCCTCCCTGAGCACACCATCACCACCTTGGTTCCCACCCTACAAGCCTTCGAACCCCTTCTCAGTCCCCTAATTATGTCAACATACCTTTCTACAAAACACTAATCACAAAGGGGAAATAGTAACTTTAAGGGCAAGAGTCTTGCAGATACCCTTCTTAACCAAGTGACCAAAAGTAACATCACCTGGCCCTAGCTGGTTTGGTTCAGTGGATAGAGCATCAGCCTGTGGACCAAAGGGTCCCAGGTTTGGTTCCGGTCAAGGGCATGTACTTTGGTTGCAGGCTCCCCCCTCCCCCGACCCCCTACCCCGGGAACAGGCCCTGGTCAGGGCTTGTGCAGGAGGCAACCAATCGATGTGTTTCTCTCACATCGATGTTTCTCTCTGTCTTTCCCTCTCTTCTACTCTCCCTAAAAATCAATGGAAAAACATCCTCGGGTGAGGATTAACAACAACAACAAAAATTAACATCACCTGTACTGAGACAAATCTACATCATGTGCCTCCTGATATGATGCACTGAGGGTATTACATCATTTTGGTGGTATTCTTGCCAAAAATGCATAATTCAACATACATGTTTCAACATGAGGAAGCAGCAGACAAACCCAAACAAATTAAAAGACATTCTACAAAAATAACTGGCCACAACTCTTCAAAAGCATCAAGGTCATGAGCAACAAAGAAAACCCAAAGAACTGTCCCAGATTAGAGGAAACTAAAGTGTTATGCCAATTAAATGCAGTGCAGAATCTTAGATTAGATCCTGGACCATAAAAAAGACTTTAGTGGGACAAGTGGCAAAATAAGGATGAAGTTTGTAGATTCGTTAATGATATTGTTTCAGTGTTAATTTCCTGGTTTTGATTATTTTACTGTGGTTATAACATGTTTAATATTTGGGGAAGCTGAGTAAAAGGCATATGGAAACGCTATGATTTTGGTAACTTTTTTGAAAGACTGAAATTATTTCAAAATAAAAAGTTAAAATTAACAGGTGTGATATGTAATATAAAAATAAATATATATTTTGGTCTGTGTCCCTGTTTCCTCTCTTACAACTCTAAAACACTTGGAATTTTCAGAAGTGGAGTGTCTTTCTGAATGCTAGTGAGATGACTGGTGGCGCAGGGCTCCTGAATACCCTCAGGAGAGGGGCTGTTGCCAGGGAAACCAACCAGGTGACTAGAGGGTTGGAACATTCAGCCTCAGCCCCCACCCACCCACCCCCCACCCCCGACCTCAGGGAAGGGGAGAAGGGCTGCAGGCTGAGTTAACCACTAATGGCCAATCATTTAATCAATCATGCCGACAGAAGAAAAACCTCCATTAAAAACCCTAACCACAGACAGAGGTTCAGAGAGCTTCCAGGTTGCTGAAAACATAAAACTGCCCAGAGGATGGCGCACCCAGAGGACATGGAAGCTCCACACCCTTTCCCTCAGACCTTGCCCTATGTACCTCCTCCATCTGGCTGTTCCTGGTTGGTATCCTTTTATCATGAACCAGCTATACTATTAAGTAAAGCAGTTTCCTGACGTCTGTGAGCCATTCTAGCAAATTATCAAACCTGAGATGAGGGTCATGGGAATCTTTGACTTAACAGCCATTCAGTCTGAAGCACAGGAATCAACCTGGACTGAAATTAGCATTGGAAGGCGGGGGGGGGGGGGGGGGGGGCAGTCTTGTGGGTCAGAGCCCTTAACCTGTGAGGTCTGTACTAACTCCAGGTACTTAATGTCATAACTGAATTATAGGACACCCAGTTATTACCTAGAGGGTTGGGCAATTGCTTGGTGTGGAAAGCCCACAGGTTTGGTGTCAGAAGTGGTATGAGTAGAGGAAACCGTTTTTCCTTTAATAGGTTAATGGTTATGTTAAACATATACTTCTTTATGTAGACACTGTGCTATTTATTTCTAATAGAATTGGCTATCTGTCTCATAGAATATTTCTAGAAAAATATTTCTTTCACATAATACTTAAGTAGATCACTGGCAATAGGGATCGCTGGTTACCAATGGTATCTTTATGGTCACAACCTTAGACCTATATATAAAATGTCCTGAAATAATATTAAACCTTTTCTGGGGTGGGCAGTGGGATGATACAAATGGAGACTAAGAAAAATCTACCTGGCAGGGGTAAGACAAAAGACTGGACAGAAGGAGGGGTGTGGCAAGGGAACGGCATGATCTAAGAGAGAGTGGATGAGGATTTAAACTCTGGTTGGCAGTAGGGAGGAAAGGGAAAATTGAAGAAACTCACATTTTAAAGTTCAGGATTTGGCATTTGAAAAACAAGGAAGGAGCCACAGATGCTAGTTATCATGGAAAACAGTAGCATCTTGATGGAAATGAAGAATTTGGGAGGGCCATATGATGAACCCAGTTTTGGCCCTGTTGAACTTTAAGTAGTGACAGAACATTTGGAGATTTGAGGCTGGAACCCAGAAAAGAGATTCAAGCTGGAAGTACATTTGAGTGTCACCAGCAAAATGTTAATTGCTGAAATCATTAGAATGTATGTTCTCTTTGATGGAGAAATTGCAACAAAGAAAATCAGAGAAACAGGGGCTGGGGGGGGGGTCTTAAAATAGACTCTTCTCATACTTTTATGCCCCATTATTAGCAAAAAAAATGTGACAAATTTAGTTTGAAAATTACAGCAGACAACTATTGTAATGGTACCTGCCTCTCAATGATCCTCCATCTCTGGGAATGGCTTATGGCAATAGGGGTGGGGTCCAGTATCCATTTTACTACATGACCCTCCAACTCTCTAATTCTCTCTCTCTCTCTCTCTCTCTCTCTCTCTCTCTCTCTCTCTCTCTCTCTCTCTTCTGGTAACTTGGAATGGATAGACATTGTGAGTAAGCATCACATGTATGGTACAGCCCCATAGAAAAGGTTAACCAAGTCCTACCTCTAAGGTTCCTGAGGCTTAAAACCAAACCAAAAGTTTGGTCTTAAATTCTCCATAATACACCAGTCTGTTTTCCAACAACTGCTATCTCTCCTGTTTCTGCTTTAAGGTACTTGGAGTCAGTTTCCATTGCTGTAAACAAAAGGCTCAATTAATACCACTGTCTTAGTCTCTTCTGGCTGCTATAACAAAATAGCAGAGACTGGGTGTTTCACTGACAACAGAAATATATTTCCCATGGATCTCGATCCTAAGATGGAGGCGCCGGCAGACTCGCTGTCTGGTGAGGACCCACTTCCTGGGTCACAGGTGGAGGGCTCAGACCTGGGGACCTAATCATCTTCCAAAGACTCTCCTCCAAACACCGTCACTTCGGGGATTAGGCTTCAACATGAGAATCTGGGAAGGGACATAAACACCATAACCACCATAAATAAATATTTAATGACCATTCCCTCAGTCCCACTCAAACTCTAGTGTGGATATGAATTGCCTAGGCATCTTGTTAAATGCAGATTCTGATTCACCAGGCCTGGGGTGGGGCCTGGGACTCTCCATGGCTACCAGCTCCCCAATGATGCCATTACTGCCGGCCTGGAGACATCCTTGAAGCGGCAAAGGCACCATGTCGCTCTGCCCTCAAGGAACGCATAGTCTAGCACTGAGGGACTAGCCTTGGCTCTGTTTAAAACTATTGTTCTTAACCTTGCAAATCACTGAATTAAATTGGACATCAGTTTTTGCATCTGTAGAATGAGAATGGCAAGATGACTAGCACATCCCTCTCAACTATTAAATTCTGTCCATTATTATGGTCAAAATTAATTATACAAATGGGTGCACCATCAACTTACACGACTGTCCATTATACAAGAGAGGAGTGGGGGGAGGTCTGGAAGTCTTTGAATTCTTGGCTAATCCTAAATTTCCCTCGTTATGCTTTTCTGTATTTTCTACTATCAACAGGTATCCTATCTAATAAAAGAGAAACATGGTAATTGGCGTACGACCGCTACCCTTCCCATTGGCTAATCAGGGCAATATGCAAATTAACTGCCAGCCAAGATGGCAGCCAGCAGCCAGGCAGCTTGAAACTAACATGAGGATTGCTTGCTTCAGTGATGGAGGACTCCAACGTTCCCCACCTGCCACTGCAGGCTTCTGAGCTGCAACTCCCAGCAACTATGTAACAAATATAGAAGTTAAACAAAACCTCAGAAACCTGCTTTAGTCCCGGGCTTCAGCCAGCAGAATCGCAACATTGTAAGCAAAGGCCAGAAACCTAGTTTCAGCAGCAGAGGCCTAAGAGCTGGAGCCAAGACTCAAAGCTAAAGCTGGTCCAGAATAAAAAAAGAAAAAAGAAAAAAAGGAGCGGTTGGGAGCTTCAGTCACCCCCAGCCTGAAAACAGTCCTCAGCCCCTCACCCAGACTGGCCAGGCACCCCAGTGGGGACCCCCACCCTGAAGGGTGTGTGACCAGCTGCAAACAGCTATCATCCCTTCACCCAGGCTGGCCAGGCACCCCAGTGGGGACTCCCACCCTGAAGCATGTGTGAACAGCTACAAACAACCAACATCCCCTCACCCAGGCTGGCCAGGCACCCCAGTGGGGACCCCCACCCTGATCCAGGACACCCTTCAGGGCAAACCAGCCGGCACCCACCTGTGCACCAGGCCTCTACCCTATATAGTAAAAGGGTAATATGCCTCCCAGCACCAGGATCAGCGGAGCCGCGAGGCCTCCCGGCACCGGGATCAGCGTGACAGGGGGCAGCGCCCAAACCCCCTGATCGCCCTGCGGCTCTGTGTGTGACAGGGGGCAGGGCCACAAGCTCCCTATCCACCCTGCTCTGTTCGTGACAGGGGAAGGCGCCCCAACCCTCTGATCAGCCCTGCTCTGTGCCTGATAGGGGGGAGCTCCCCAACCCCCTGATTGCCCTGCAGCTCTGTGTGTGATGGGGTGCGGCGCCCCAACCCCCTGATCAGCCCTGCTCTGTGTGTGAAAGGGTGCGGCGCCCCAACCCCCCCGCCCCCACGGGCCCTGCTCTGTGTGTGACAGGGTAGAGCCATAACCTCCCCATCGGCCCTGCCCTGAGTGTGAGAGTGGCGGCGCCCCAACCCCCTGATGGGCCTGCTCTGTGCATGACAGGGGGCAGCGCCCCAACCCCCTGATTGGCCCTGCTCTGTGCGTGACAGGGTACAGAGCCCCAACGCCTCTGATGGGCCCTGCTCTGTGAGTGACAGGGGGCAGTGCCCCAACCCCCTGATTGGCCCTGCTCTGTGTGTGACGGGGTGGTGCCGCAACCTCCCCATTGACCCTGCCTTTAGTGAGACAGGGGACGATGCCCCAACCCCCCAATCGGCCCTACCCTGAGCGTGACTGAGGGTGGCATCACAACCTCCTGATCGCCCTGCTGTGTGCATGACAGGGGGCGGCGCCCCAACTCCCCAATCGGCCCTGCTCTGAGCCCGACCAGGGGCTGCACCTAGGGATTGGGCCTGCCCTCTGCCACCTGGGAGCAGGCCTAAGCCAGTAGGGCTTTATCTCCGGAGGGGTCCCAGACTGCGAGAGGGCACAGGCCAGGCTGAGCCACCCCCCCCCCCCCCTGAGTGCACAAATTTTTGTGCACCGGGCCTCTAGTATTTTCATAAGAAACCCCAAGTCTATGAAAGACAGTGTCTGTCCCTGTTAATCTCTTACTGTCCCAACCCCAACACAATGCTCCTCACCCAAGTGTTGAGCTAGGGATGGCTCAGTCAGTCAATAGGTCAGAAGCTTCCTTCTCATGAGTGAGCAGAATCTGGAAGCAGTTTGTCCAGTGTTCCTGGAGGTGAACTGAGACCCCTGGGAGCTGAACTGCTTTTGATCTGATTGGCCTCCTGCCCAGCTTCTGGTTTTCACCCTAGCTCCTGCTGGTTAGGAACCCAGCCCTGAAGCCCAGCCAAAAAAGCTCACTCACTCAATTCTCGCCAGCCCAGGAGACAGACCCTGCTATGGTACTATCACCACTACCATCCCAATCCCCAGCTACTCGGTCGTTCTCATTGGCCCAGAGAGACCTCCCAGGACTGCAGCTCAGATCACAGCTCAGATAATGGGATACCCTGCAACACTTGAGAAATTCTCCCCCGGGGCCTGAGCCTGCCTGCCAAAAGCCTTTTACAAATGACTTCTTTACATTTACAAGTAGACTAGAAACACAGCAACGCATTTTGCAGGTTAATTCCCTATACTGACAAAATAACAGCTATAGCTGAAGAGGTGAAATGTATTTGCTATGGAATTTCAGTTTGATCACACACTTTAATATATACCTATGCTTTCATTATGAATGAACTGTGACCATATAACATCTTTGGGTCTTTGTTTCCTCATCTGCAAAATGATTGGACAACTCTCAAGTGCTTTCAGTTAAAATGCGAGATAAATGCCTTTACCAAGCAATGAGATTCTCCCATTGTGTTCATACTACAAAGTACGGCATGATCTCACAGTTTGTGGGTAGTTGTGCATGTGAGTTTTTCTCCTGTGAGGTCCTTGAAGACAAGGGTTTTGTTTTACTTGCTGCTGAGTATCTTCTGCGGTGATCCACTCACAGTAGGCCCCAGCAAGCGCTGACTGAACTGCACACATTAATAACTAAGTCATAACACAACACCACAAATACTCCACACTTGAACAAAATTTGCAAAGTTTCCTTTATAATTCTGAACAACCCTTTACATCCTGAAAAAAATCGTGTGTTTTTTTTAGATAAAAATAGTCATGTTGAGGGGGAATATTGTAATACTTTTAATACTAAAGATAATTTTAAAAAAATAGTCATGTCAAAATTCATCAGCAGAACCTTGAGTTCCTTTGGTGACTTGACAGTAGAAAATGGGGATGAGGGGGAATTATTTTATGGATGAATATAGCACAGCTTCTGAGAAAGCACCTTGGGCAGGTGCCAGAAGAGGCAGGAACTGGGAGCTCTGCCTGATTGATGCTCAGAAACCCTGATGCCACCCCTCCAGAGACAGAACGCTCATGACAACCTGGATGGTTAGGAAGGAGGCACCAGAGAAGCACCAGAACATCACGATCGATGGCATTGAGCTTGTGGGGGAGCTGGAGCTAGGCCGGAGTCGCTCTCTTCCTGACAAATTGGCCTCAGAAATTCCCTGGATCACTTTAAGAACATTTTGTAAAATATGTAAATACTTGTTTCTCTTATAACCCCTAGTAAGAAAATAGTGGTTTGAGAGCCTAGCAGAAGAGAGAGTTGTTAAAAGATAATGTTCAGAAAAAGGTAAAATCATAGCTCCTATACAGCTATAAAAATAAACATGGGTTAAAGAATTTCTTTTTAATCATAAGTGAGGGAATCGGGCCAATGTTGTAACCAGTTTGAAAGAAAAGTCAAATCAGCACAAGTGTATAAGGAGTAAAGGAACATTGAGATGAATTGCACATGGGACAAGACTAGTTTATCCACATGGGAGAAGTAAATTAAGATCATTACTAGATGGGACACTTTGTAGAGACCTACCACTTACAGACAGCTGCAAGCAAGTCAAAGACAAGGAGCGGGGCTGGAATCTGCTCACCTGGACAGGTATGTTATAGAGGAGGAACAGTTTTCATTGAAACACACATTTTTTCTAGTTTACTTGACCTGCAGTCCTATTGGGTCTCTAAGCTAACGGACATTTATTTCATCGTGCTTTGATGAGCAAATTGCTGTCATTTCATAGTTGAAATAGCTCCTGGTGTCTGAGATGCCGCTATTCCAAAGTGCTCATTTAAAAAGAACCACGTTTTTTATCCCAGATCCATGTGTGACAGAGCTGACCTTCTGGTTTTGAAATTCCTAAGAACTGGACATTCTCTGCTAGACATTCTCTACTCTGTGCAGAACCGGGCCATGAGGCTTTTCCTTGTAAACAAAGCCGAATTATTATTTCCTCCAAAGATAATGCTGACTGTGCTCACATACCCAGGCGGGTATTCTATTGAGAACCTGGGTTTCTGTACTATGAAATACAGAAGATAAGTTGGTCCTGAGATGGTGTGAAGGCTGGCTTTACCTATTACCAGGTTTCATACCTGAAGTCATTCCTCCCAGAGGTGCCCGGGGTTTGCACAGCTCTAGCTCTACTCTCAGAGGTATCTCTGATCTTTTACTGCAATTGCCCAACTGCTAGAAGCACAAGTTGATCCCTGAGAATGAGACCTAGAGAAGAAGGCAGAGCCAAGTTAGGGAGCCACGCCTGTCTCTCAAAGCCATCCTCCCCCAGAAGCACGCAGCTAGCGACTTTGCCCCCTGCCATCCCCTCACATGCACCATCCTGGTGGTCTCCCCTGGTTTTTCCATCTCAACCCAGGTGCTGAGCGGCCTTTGCTCACTTATCTAACTTGTTCTGTGGTGCTTCATCCCCTCCTCTGCTCTGGGAGCTCCACCTGGCTCCCTCCTACCCTAGGCCACTCTCTTC
The DNA here is from genome assembly GCF_964212035.1 of Myotis nattereri. Lineage (NCBI taxonomy): Eukaryota > Metazoa > Chordata > Mammalia > Chiroptera > Vespertilionidae > Myotis > Myotis nattereri. The sequence goes on along the minus strand of NC_138080.1, from coordinate 58,859,171 downwards.
TCATGAATGTTCCTCTTATCTACTTGCCTGTCCAGGCAGCTGGCAGCTTTATTCAGAATCTAAAAACTCGTGTAATCTTGAGCAAGCCTGCTGTGAGAAGGGATTAGGATCCCCTTCGCTAAACGGTGGGGGAGGGGGGGCGGGAGGGGAGGGGTAGGTATTCTGAAGGGCCAGGCACGCTAAAAACTACCAATTGGCTGCCTGGACCATAAAAGCAGTTCAGCCTGGCCTTTGGTGAATGTCTCAATTTTTTTTAAGCAGAATGGTATTCCCAATGGACCCACCCAGGTTAAGTTAGCTGCAAAATATACATTCCAATAGCTGAATGAGTTGACCTGTTGTATGGGGTTATTTAGTATTGTTCATCTAAATACTGGAGAATGTCTGTCAAATACAATGGTTTCCGTGGTAGCTCAGTTGACGTTAAACTGTTCTGACAGTAAGTAGGCAACAGGTTCAGCAGCGTCTAGGAAAATCCTGGTTTGTGTTAATAAAACCATGCCATCAGCTTTGAGAAGGGCGCATACTCTATTCACTGTGCCTGGCAATGTCCTCCCCAGTTATTTAACGGCTGTATTGTTATATATGAGGGAGCGCTGATGCCAAATTAGGACACAACCCTGTGTAACACATGTAGAATTGGAATTTACCCTCTCCACAACAAACTTGGAATTGTAGAGCTTAAATCATAGATTCATGCGAAAGGTATTTATTGAGTGCATCATTGTTCTAGGAACTGGAGATACAAAGATGAATAAGACAGGTCTCTGTCCTGGAGGAACTGAAGATACAGCAGAGAAGTAAACAGTGCAAATGAATATGGCAACATTTTCACATGGTTGACTTGTGCCTATCAGTCACTGTCTATTCCTGGGGTCTAGGTTTCCTGAAAATGTACTAACTTAAGTAGAAATAAAATTCTGTAGTAGTATGATGACACATGGTCTTATGGGAGCACTAAAAAGTGATCTTGTCAGAAAATAAAATCATCATAAAAATCATATTATTTTGTTTCTACTTCTGGTATATTTTTTAATTTAAATAATAAAAGTAGCACATGCTTACTGTAAAAAAAAATCCACAATCCCATCATTTTTTGGTGGGGAGAATTTGCATAATTGAATATTTATTTAAAAAGTCAAAATCCATTGATTCATTCATCTATATTGAAACTGACTGATAATACCTACTCTACCATCTTGGCTCTGCCCTCCCATTTTTTTTTACTATTTTGTTCCTGAATAAAAAGAATAATAATGGCCCTAGCCGGCTTGGCTCAGTGGATAGAGCGTCGGCCTGCGGACTCAAGGGTCGCGGGTTTGATTCCGGTCAAGGGCATATGCCTAGGTTGCGGGCTCAATCCCCAGTGGGGGGTGTGCAGGAGGCAGCCAATCAATGATTCTCTATCATCATTGATGTTTCTATCTCTCTCTCCCTCTCTCTTCCTCTCTGAAATCAATAAAAATATTTTTAAAAAAAAGAATAATAATGGTCAGTAGTAGATTATACTTAAACCCTGCTCATTCTTCATTTAATTAAAGCTAGTTGGGAAAAAAGTGTTTGCCAAAGAGCAGTGGCCTTTGTTTTGTATTATTTAAGCTTTTAGAGATAATAAAAGAGTTAACAGACCCCAATTTAGTAAATGACTTGAGTCTATAGAATACAAGATCACCATATGAAACTAAAGCTGAGGTAGACAACTTCTTTTTTCTTTTTTAAAAATATTTTTTATTGACTTCGGAGAGGAAGGGAGAGAGAGAGAGAGAGAGAGAGAGAGAGAGAGAGAGAGAGAGAGAGAAAGAGAAACATTAATGATGAGAGAGAACCATTGATTGGCTGCCTCCTGCAGGCCCCACACGGGGGATCGAGCCCACAACCCGGGTATGTTCCTTGACTGGGAATCAAACTGTGACCTCCTGGTTCATAGGTTGATGCTTAACCACTGAGCCACTCTGGCTGGGCTAGACAACTTCTTACACTGGTGGAAATTAGTACCATTATGGTTCCTTTCAAAGAGGTCTTTCATGGACACTTTCCCTACATTCATATTCATTATTAGTTCTGTCACTTCAACCTTAATTCTTTCACTGAAATCAGTCATAACCACCCTTTTCCCCCAATAGAAAAATGAGTTATAAGATTATCTAAACTTAGTAAGTCAACAGGTCAGTCCAGGTAAGTCTTTTGAAGGGTTGTTTTACAAAATTTGCAGAATATATTTGGCTTCTTAGAAGTCTTTCTTGAGTAAGATGAAAATATTAAAGACCACAGCAAAAAATGCAGATTTTTAATTTCTGACTATTTTTAAAAAGAGCTTCTCCTCAGGACTAACATCCTAAAATTCAACACCAGGTTTTTTTCTATCTTACCTCAGTTTCTGACTTTGGCCAACTCATCTCTTTGTACCTAATTTTTTTTTTTCCACCTAAAACATCATACAATCACTAGAAGGTGATGAAAACCAAATCATGAATAGGGATTAGAGAGGATAAATATATTAATATTTTTAAGAAAAGAGTTTTAACCAACTCTCTTTAAGATAGCAAAGACAACATAAAAGACTCTTTCATATCTTTGACCTATACTTTATTCACCTCTAAAATGAAGAGTTGAGGAAAAGATTTCTTGGGTCCAACATGGTATTAAAATTCTATTTCAAAAATAAAAAGAAATAAATTCTATTCCCATGTTATTCTATTATCATGAGAATATGTTCAGAAAAGTAAGAAATAAAATATCAGACAACAGCTCTAACCGGTTTGACTCAGTGGATACAGCGTTGGCCTGCGGACCGAAGGGTCCCAGGTTCGATTCCAGTCAAGGGCATGTACCTTGGTTGCGGGCACATCCCCAATGGGAGGTGTGCAGCAGGCAGTTGATTGATGTTTCTCTCTCATCGATGTTTCAAACTATCTCCTATCTTTCTCCCTTCCTCGCTGTAAAAAAATCAATAAAATATATTTTTTTAAAAATCAGACAACAAACATAAATAGTAACTATCTCAAATGCTTCCAATTAAGCCTCTTCTAAAACAAAGTAAAATTTCAAAGAGGCTTAGCTGGTGGTGGAAAATACTCTAAAACCTATGGTCTGACTCAGGCCAAAGTCAAGGAATTAATGCAGTCAGAGCCACAACCAAGTGGACATGGTAGCAGAGAATCATTTAGAGGAGATTAGAAAGGAATTTGCTAGTTTCTCCATTCTGGTTTTATTCAAATGAATAGGAAATTCACTTCTGAATTTTTAAATTGCACTTAATAAGGAAAGATCACACTAGATATAACATTAGGCATTTCTCCAGGCCATTCATATGCTTCTTGGGTGGCTGAAGGCCCTGCCCTCAGCTTCAGTGTATTTGAGGTATATATGAATGGCTTAGTTTAATGAAGTGTCTTTTTTTTATTATTATATATTTCAGAGAGGGAGGGAGTGGGAAAGAGATTTAGAAACATCAATGACGAGAATCATTGATCGGCTGCCTTCTGCACCCCCTACACTGGGGATCGAGCCCACAACCCAGGCTTATGCCCTGGCCAGGAATCAAACCATGATGTCTGGTTCATAGGTCAACGCTCAACCACTGAGCCACGCAGGCCGGGCCAATAAAGTATCTTAATGGCATATTTACTAAAGCATTTAATCTACTCCTTGGGGGTGAAGAGATCAAGTGCATCCTGGTTAAAGAGCCGAGTCTTGCTGAGATAGGAGCAAGGCTGCTGCTGGCTGGAGTCCATAGACTCACCCTGTGGCTTGCTGATAACCTCAACTTGTCAAACTTAAAATTTATCACCAGGCATTCTAAATTAGAACCTGAGACATTTCATCAATACCTGTCAATCCACAGCCAGCAAAGAAAGCAATGCAGTGTCAAGCTTGGGTTCTAATTTAATGAGCAGGCCATAAAGCTGTCACAGGTTGTTTTTTTCTTAGCTTCCCTCTTTCACCACTGCCCAAGCCAAATTCAACCAAACACACAGGGTTCAACAGAATCACTCTGAGTTGAGAGAAATCCCCATAGACTTCCCCACCATCCACCTGTGTAACCCACTAGAGAACTGGCTGGCCAATAGGGCCCTGGTGTATTTGACTGTTACATAAAGAGATTAAACTAAATGATTTTTAGAGCTAACATTCCATAATTCTATTTCACTTCATTCTTTGGGTAACTCATAGTATGGAGAACCCTGATTTCCAACTTTTGCCTCAAGGAAACGTGATTTCTTTTTTCCAAAATACAATCTCTATGCTACAAAAAAGCTGACGGTACCTAGTTTAGCTTTACTCCTTTAGGGTGGGTATTTAAAGAATGAAACCAGGAATGGCTGCTATTTAAAGAAGCAGTCATTTTAAAAGAGAATAAAAGCTATAATTTAGGATGGAATTGTTTTTAATGAAATAATGCCACATATAAAGGCATCGTCTTTTAACCTATCTCTGTAGGAATAAATACCACCCCCGTAGCTCTGTGTTGTAAATGGCCTCGCCAAAGAAGGGGACCCTGTAAACAAACTGCTTTTATTTTAGTTAAGATGTTTAAAAAGAAAAGCTTAGTTCTTCTGCAAAGAACCTGAAAATCACTCCCATGTACTACCTACAGGGAACTGTATCAGAATAAAACCATATTAAGCTTCACTCTGGAACACATAATTACTAATCATGTAATTATTAGGCGTGTTATTATTTCCACCACTTCCAGTGCAAGCAACAGAAAGAAGATTAAAATGTTCTTAAATGTTGGCCTGTGAAGCTGAAATGAAATGAAGTGTCAAGGCCAGATATTCATTCTGACTTTCTCTATAAACGACACAAAGAATAACACATTCAATCAATCATTTCTGGGCCAGGCAAAAGAGAGGTAGTCCACAAGAAATCCGGTTTTACACCGAGGTTCCAATGGGGAGAAGGAGTGGGTTGAAAGAGTGGATTCTTTAACCGAGTTGAGTGACAACTTTTCATCTGAACAGGACAGAATCATTTAGCCAAATTGTGTAGAAGCAACTAAATACCTTCTCCATGAAGCACCCCACTCTTAGGCTGCAGGAGGATTAAACCAGTTATTTCTGAGTTTCTTCAAGTCTCTTTTTTCAGTGATTCCTGGAACTTTCACAGACTTATCCAAATGAAACACATGCCCAGTTTGAAGGCAAATCTACCACAGAAAAAGCCTCCTTTCACACCCAGTTCTATCTCGCCTCAGTCAGTTTATTCAAGATTCTGGCCTTTCAGGTTTCTGAGCTCAAATTTTCATTTCAACTACTCCACCTCCTAGAAATACCTAATGGACTATTAAAGAATTGGCAAAGAGTAAAAGAAATATTTCATAACTGGTATTTTTATTTTGGTTAGAAAAATTCACAGGTTATTTTAATTCACTGCTATAGTTCTCAGCCCATTTTAGAAGAGCAGTTGGGACTGGGATTATTTTATGGTGCTTTTCTCTAGACTACCTGCAAGTCATTAAAAATGCACCCCCAGTTGGGCCCATGGTTAATTACTATTCTCTGCATAATCCATCTGTGAGGACTCGTATGAAAAATATTGTATTCCCCATTTTGCTTGTGTTCCCAGGTTATTTGGTCCCTTTGGTTGGGCTGATCTTGACCTGATTCTCATAAAAATAAATACGATGGTGTTAGAGTTCACAACTGTTGGGCATCACGGTTGCTCATGTGGGATGACGCAAGGTTAGACAGAGCATGGGAGTTCTAAAAAGTGACTTGCATGTGTGCAGCCCACATCATTTCCTTAATGAAGAAGGCGATTAATCATATAATCCTGAATTGAGAATCTCCTTCTGAAACATGCTGAAGTGCTCATTGACTATATCTTTGCCATCGAGCAGCAATACGTTAGTGTTTGTTTAGTAGGAGGGCTCTACTTGCTACATTCACACTTGATCTTGAACTTCCAAGACCCAGAATACACACAGGAAGAGAAGGCAAAGCCAATTAACAGAGGTAGCCTGAGAATTTATCAATTACTAATTGTGCCCCACCTCAGATTAACAGTTAAAGTTCTCATAGTGCCATAGTTTTAATTTTAGATATGAAAACCCAAGAATCCATATTAAGTCAGCCCACTCATTGGCATTTGATCAAGAAACTAGTGGAGCCTTGGCCAGTGTTGCTCTGTACACCAAAAGGTGGAAGGTTCAATTTCCTGTCAGGGCACCTACCCAGGTTGCAGGTTCCATCCCTGGTTGGGGCGTGTGCAGGAGATGACAGATCCAAGTTTCTCTTTCACATTTCTCTCGCTCTCCCTTCTCTCTCTCTCTCTCAAAATTAAAAAAAGAGAAAGAAACTACTAGAAATAAGGAAAGAGCACTACATTGGGAGTAAGAAGATCTGGGTCACTTACTACCTGAGGTTTGCTTCATCTGTCTTGTGGGGCTGACACCAGCCGTATCTACCTGACAAGGTTGCTGTAAGCATCTCGATGGGGATACGGGCCTTTGTGCTGTTTGTAAACAATAAAGGACTTTACAAAGTCCTTGAATAATTCACTTTACTGTTATGTGTTCAGAAAATGGAATACATTTTCAAACAAAAATTTTACTAAAATGTTTCAAAAGGACTGAAAAAGTCCCCAATAAAATTATCTACTGTTCTTCTCAGAAACAGAAAGGGGTAGCACGGTAGCTGCGGCCCAGGGAATCAGAAAACAGAGTTCGACATCTGGCGTCAGGGGCAGCACTGAAAATACTTGACTCTTTCTAAGAAAGTTTGGGTAAAAGAGATTCACAATTTTCCACAAGACCTAATTTCAATTTAATTACTGATTTTTTAACTACAAAGCAGCAAAATATTCACGCAAACAGAGCTATTTATTGGCCACCCCAGGGCACTTGTCCTTAGATTGGCCCCTTCTTGCACTTTACAATGCCTTTGGACACCTGTAAAATTCCGAAGGCAAAAGAAAACATCTGCTCACACCCCTGCTTTTATGCCCCTGGGTTCTATGAGCCAATGTTATTATTAATTTATTAATAATAATTATATTATCGTGGTAGGATTTAGATTAGACCACATATACATAGCAATGGTAAATTGAATGAAGTATTATTTTAATTTCAATGGAATTATAGTAATTCATTTATGATTTATTGCTAACCCAATGAAGGGCCCCTAAATGTCTAAGTGCCTTAGGCCCAGAGTTACTTAAAAAGGCCAAAATAATTAAACACAAGCCTCAGTATGAAGTAGAAACAATAGTTCAAGGAGCAGTTTGAAGATAACATCAGTTTCTCTAAGAAACACTGTCGGTTGGGGTGTTGAACACACAATGCAATATACAGATGATGTATTATAGAACTGTGTTCCAGAAAGACTCAGGGGAAAGAGATGCCTTGCTCTTTACAAGGCTCAATTTAAATTAAATCACATCCATTTCTTTTCAAACAAAGTTGTAAAGTCACAAAATAGTCATGCAAGCATCTTCTCGAAGAAGTTACAGAGAGAAATATAAGTGAATATTTTTCTTGATATTGAATCAATCTTTCCTCCATTCTACCTCTGTCCCTCTATCCCTCCCACCATTTTTCCTTCTTTCTTTCTCCTTTTCTGAAAGGCAACAGGCTTAATTTATAAAGAAATAGGAAACAATATAGCCTGGTCAAATTCTCATACTTCTTTATCTTTGTGTCCGCATCCTGCACCATCCCCGACGCTCCTAACGGTAATGATGTGGGGAGAGAAGGTTTTATTTGATTGGGTCAAAGGTGAGAATCCCAGGACAATATTGTCCTTTTACTAGTCTTCGGTATGACAGAAAACATAAAACCAGAGGCCACATACCTATCTTATCCACACATACCATCAACATCGGTAGGTATTCCACCACAGCCCTGGGCAGTCCATTCTGGCAAGCATTCTACCCCACAACCACTCCTGTGTCCTGAGACCCAGATTGTTTTGACTGCTTGGCCATTCCTTGTATTTTCCTCCTATCTACTGTTTGTAAATAGAAATCAGCTAAATCTGATATTTCATAACATCTACATGAATCTTTCTGATGCTAAAGTACTATTCAGTTATTTCTATGTGGTATCCAATACTGGATGATGTGATAGATTGAAGATAGGTATCTAAAGTTACTTCAGAGTTACTTAGAAGTAAATATTCAACATAGTCATTTGTACCTGTGCGATGTAGTAAAATTAATCAAACTGTTTCCTCATTCTAAAAGGGGGTAATGATGACTGCAGGTATATTATAGGAACTAAACATGATAAGGCAGGAAGAATGCTTTGTTACAATGACTGGCAGAGAAAGCACTCAGCAACGGTTAACTAGGGTTAATGTTGTTGTGAGGACAAGAGGCAGTCTTTGTGAGGAATCAAGCAGAGGACCAAGCCTAAGTAAATATCTGAAAGAACCTCAGTCCCTCTACATGCCAACCCTTCTTTCCTTTTTCATATTGTAGTGTTAAAAGATGTGAGTGGACAGGATCACTAGACAGCACTGCTTGTAATTAACATGGGGAGGGGGGAAGCAGCTGAGAATTTGGTTGCAAACACACTTAAAAGGACCTCTTTGGCACAAAAGATGATTCAGATGTAACCTGCTGCTATCCTGGATAATGCTAGAATTACTCCCCAAGATGGAAATAGCATGATCACTGGATCGGTTGGAGTTTCTGGTCAGGCATAAGACATTTTTAAGAAGCATGAGGAACAATCTAATTTGGATGTAACTAAACCTTAACAGTAGTTGAAATAGCAACTTAAACCTTTACTGCTGAAAAATTATCTTTTCACTTGACAAATGCACATGATAATGACAAATGCCCTATATATCTTCCGTTATATGAAATTATAAATGCCCAGTTCAGCCCTCGCCGGGTGGCTCAGTTGATTGGAGCATCATCTTGTGCACTGGAAAGTCGCAGGATCGATTCCTGGTTGGGGCACATATGGGAGGTGTGACGGATAGATGTATCTCCCACATTTCTCTCTCTTCTCTCTCTCTCTCTCTCTCTCCTCTCTCTTCCCCCCTTTCCCCCTCTTTAAAAATTAATAAAAAATAAAGTAAAATATGATACAATTTCATTATGGTGGTAATTCCTTTTATAATCATTTTTACTGTGAAATATTTCAAAAACGTTTTTAAAATATAGAGACTAAGCTTCTGGGTATATACTACTTAGCTTAAGAAATAAAACATTACAAATATAATTGACCTTATTTCTCAATTCTTCTTGCCCCTGAACCCTGAAGTAATCACCATACTAAATTTGATGCTATTTACTCACTTGGGATGCATTATCAAGGTTACTTTCTCAGGACAAGATAAAAGGGCTAGTATTCTATGAATCTTTGGAGTTAATTATTCCCTTTGTGCCTCTAAATAGAATTTATGAAGTGGGAAGGTCTAATGATATCAGAATTAGGTACTCTTTTTCTATTAAATCAAAAGGGAAAATATGCCATTTTAAGGCCACTCCAACTGTGAAATGTAACATCCTATAAAAAAATAAAATAAAACCAAGGATATTTAGAAACATAGGGAGAGAAAACTGTGTAGATGTGGGAAGAATTAAAGATATGAGTTTCAACAATATGACAGACTATACATAAAAACCCTCCTGCTAGATCAACTGGAAATGCTGGGGGGAATTACACAAACTTTTAAAAAATGCACAGCTAAGTGCAGATAAGAGAAAAATACCCAGATGCCAGGAATAATGAAGCAACTGAAAACTGAACTGCCAAAAGAGTTGGCTACCCTGTGTTTGCCTCAATGGCAGATGGTGAGCAGTGGTTGAGATCTAAAGAGTTTGGTTTTAAAGGACTGAAAAGGATAAGGGATGAGAACTTGACTCTTGCCAGGTGTAGAACTGAAACTCAGATCCCAGCATAAAACTGGAAGGACTAAACTCTCAGTATGGGGAGAGGAGGTAATCTGCCCACCAGCAAAAGAAGACAATAGACAATATGAAAATCAGTTTATTTGCACTTGAGCTCTGAGTGGGGAAAATAAATCCCTTGAGAATTCATAATATGACCTGCACAACACAGAGGATTGAATTTATAATACATGTGTTCTAGGAAGCCACAGTGAAGAAATTACAAAGAACTAAATTCTAAGCCAGGGATTCCCATTGAGTGTACACAGAAGTAAACCCAAAACTAACTTGGAAGAATATTCTGAACCCAAGCTGCACAGGAATTTTATAGATAAAGCCCTACTGCAGATATGCTCATAATCGAAGATTTAAAACAGAAGAGAAAACAATCTATACTAGGTGGATTCAGCAGCCAACAACAGCAGATGGAAACACCCAAGAAATTAACACAATAGAAATGTCTGATAGGAACTACTAAAAATTTATGACTAAAAGAATTATCACATATTTTAACTTATTCTTCTAAAATTCTGATTACTACACACTCTACATTCCTTAACATACATAAAAATGAAAAATGAGTGAGCATCTGCTAAGGGAACGATTAATAACAGCATTTGGAAGGAAGATGGGAGCAAAACCAGAAATAGGAAACATTGAATTATTTGCCACTGAATTACTTTGGCACCACATAATAATATAAAGGTCGGGACTCACTTACCAGCTAGCTGCTATAGGGAAGCATGGCCTCCTCCTGGAAATGTGTAAATTGAGGCTCTTTCCTCAAAAGTACCTGCAAAAACAGTGATGTAGAGCAAGCAACTACCTGGAGAAGCGCTGCGGGATGTTGGACGATACATCAAAGCTAACATGGTGGCTTGAATGCAGGAGACGTGGCGGTGAAGAAAATGTTCTACTCACCTTCAAATAGTTCCTATATTTACTATTTGTGATGCTTTGTAAGTTAATGATTAATATAGTCACCATTGTCTCTTTACCTAGTTTATTCTGCTGAGGCCCCATGTAATAGACAGCATGGTTTCAATACCTATTTGTTGATTATCATGAACCTAAACTTAAACTTTCTGCTCGGCCACATGTACGCAGGAAATGAACTCCATTTTATATTTCCAGTCATTTCTTGGTCTTTCCATTGCCACATTCCCATCTGATCCTGATCCTCTTTCATTTGGTTATCAGATATGTTACTGACGCTTACCACGTGCCAAGTGCCGCTGTTCTAGAGGCTACAGCATTAAGGTGGTTGCAGGACCTTTCTTCATGCCTCCAGTGCTTCCTGTTGCAATGGAGTCTCTTTGATTTAACCTTCTTAAAACACAGACCGCTTGCCTACCTGTTCAAAACCCTTCAATGCTTCCCTAAAAGATACAGCCCAAACATTTTGTCTTGATATTATAAAGCCCTCCAAAATCAGGCCTGAAATGACCTTTCTAAAAATTTCTCTCACCCCTCTCCTACTCGTTTATTTGCATTGGTTTGGGAGGCAGTGTCTCTCCCAAATAAGCCACATAGGGTACTTTCCTCAGAGGGTCAAATGAGAGGAGAGGTGAGGAGAGGAGGGGAGGGGAGGGGAGGGGAGGGGAGGGGAAGGGAGGGGAGGAGAGATCTAACACTATAGGTTCTACAGAAATTATAAAATGATAATATGAATAATTCTATACCAAAAATAAAAAATAAAAACGTAAACAAAATGGATAAACTCCCCCCAAAAAATACAAATCACCAAAACTTGCAAAAGATGAAGTATAAAAATCTGAATATCTTCCCATCTGCTTAGAATTAGAAATTAAACCTATAATTATGTCTTCACAGTGAATCTCATTTATTTTAATCTCACACAAATTCTTCCAGGAAATATAAAAACAAAACTCTTTCCCATTCATTTTATAAATCCAAAGTAATTCCACTGCAAAAACATGACAAGGACAGTACAAAGAGGTAATGTCACAGGTCAATCTCACTCATGATGCAAAAACCATATAGTACATGTAGATAAAAAATTCCTCAACTAATTTTCAGCAAACCAAACCCAATAAGTCATAAAAAAAGGATAATGCCTATAACAAAATTGGATTTGTCCCAGGAATGACAGTTCACTTAATATTTAAAAATCAACCAAAATAATTCAAAACAATAATAAAGAAAATCATATGGTTATTATAGGTGCAAGAAAAGCATTTTATATACTCAATATTCATTCATGATTTTAAAAAAAATGGTAAACTAGAAATATAAGGGAGTAGCATAAGTTCTACTAAGTAAGGGTCCCTTCCTCCTGCTCCTGTGTGATGTAAGTTAACATCATACAAACTGGTGAAATTTTGAAAGCTTTCCTATTGGGATCAAAAGCAAGATAAGTATGATCGCTCTCAGTGTTTTATTTAACACCTCAGACTTCTGTAGGGCATAGCTAACCCAATGAGGAAAGAAAGTCAACAAAAGGTGTAAGGAAAAGAAGAGAGAAATAAAATAGCCACCATTTAGAGATGTAAGAAATCCAAAAGAATCTACAGAAAAGTTATTCTAATTAAGAAGAAAGTTTTAGAAAGTTTCTGGATATAAAATCAAAATACAAAAATCTCTTTTATTTCCACTAACCAAAACAAACATCTTTAAAAATATTGTTTATAATTGCATTAAAAATATCATATTCTTAGGAATAAATCTATAAAAGATGTAAAAGATGTCTCCCTAAAAAATTATAAAACATTATTGAAAGACATTGAAGACTCAAATACATGGAGTCTTCTGCAAATTAGAAGACTCAATATTGTAAAAGAGTCAGTTCTCAAATCGACCTATACTAGTAGATTCAAAGTAACCCCAATAAAAATTCTATTTGGTGTGTCAATGTGTGTGTATAGAACCTGATCAGCTGTATTTAAACTCTATATAGTAATGAAAGAGGCCCCAAACAGTTGAGAGACTCTTTAGAAAGAACAAGCTGGGATAACTTGATCTACCTAATGTCAAAACGCACTGCAAATAAAGACATTATGGTCCTGGTGCAAGAATAGACAAACTGAATAGAGCAGAGAGCTGAAAGCACATCATGCACATAGGGATGCTGATTTGCAGAAAGGTGGCATTGCAGAGCACTGAGAAAAGATGGTCTTAACAAATGGGTAAATTGGATATCCACATAGAGAAGAAAAAAATGAAATGTAATTCCTATCATCTAAGGTGGATTGCATGTCTAAAATCTGTACGATAAAGCAAATAAAGCTTTTATAAAATAAGAGAATCCTAATATATAAAAATCCTGGATCCATCATGACCAGAGGCACGACCAATAGCCAACAACAGTAGAATGAAAAAATGATGGTATATTCCTACAGTAGAATACTATGTATACAACAATAAAAATGAAAAAACTATAGCTACATGCAGTAACATGGACACATATTACAAAAACCATGCTGAGTAAAAGAAAACAAACACAAAGGGAAATATATTACACTACATTTGAATGCACATATGTACATGATGTACGCATTAAACATAGGTGAAACTTAGTTATACCATTTAACCCTGGGTAGAGGCTAATGTTGGAGAGGAGGAAAGAAATACTGGTTTAGATGGGGCATGAAGAGGGCTTCCAAGGTACTGAGGTGTTCTAGTCTTTGGCATGTACATGGGTGTCTACTCTGGCCTAATTCATTGAGATGGTGCTTGGTGTACTTCACTGTATACATATTATGCTTCACACACACACATACACACACTTAAAAAAGGAAAAGGCTGATAAAATTGGCCAAAGATTACAGTAGATAGAACTCAGGTGCTCATATAATTTCTATACTACTGACTTACTTTCTCTTAGCCTGCAAATAATGGAGAAAATTTTTCACATACAGAACTTTCTATTAAAATAATATTCCCTCTTATCATGTTCACTAGCTACACAAAGAGTATCTGCAAAATGGTATTAAAAACAGAAACTGTGCTTACACTACTAGTATATTGTTTCTTCATGTCACTAGCATATTTCATGCTTTGATCAACATTATCTTTAAAAGGATTATAATATGAATAACACTGTTTCAAAGACTTCAGTTTGAAAAAAAAAAAAAAAAAAAGGGCTTCCTTATTTTGAACCTAAACGTAATTAGATGTAAGACAAGCACAAACTGGACTCAAAAGGAATCAAATTGTGTTCCTACTAACGATGATTTTGTCTAAATACACAGCGTGGCACGTTGTAAGAATTCAAATATTTTTGTAATGGCCACTTGAGAGCCTTATTTGGAGCTGTGTATGATTTCTGATGGTCTTGCTTATAAGTGGATTTTCCTAAGAATTTCATTTACTAGTATGATCTAAACCCCTGGAATGGAGGGGGAACCTGGAATGATGGGAACAAATTGGGGGGACATTTCTATGTCCCACAAGCATCACACTCTAAGGAATGCCCTTTTGGAAAAGCAGCAATTCCCACCCAACTTTTTATCTTCTGATAGCCTTTTGCATGGTCTAATATTAGAGCATTATATATAAATATTCACTAAACATTTTGATTTACATAAAATTGTTTCAAAAAATATAGCTTTTATTCCATAGTCTCCTTTATAATTTATAATGGTGGTGGATGTTAGGCTACTCATATTGCCTCTTTAATCCTCCAAAGTTTTAACATAGCATTACATAGGAGAATTACATAAGGGTATGGGCATAAGACTACAGTTACCCTATATATCACAGGGTAAGATTAAACTTTCAACCCACCCTACCCTAACCTACCTTTTGTCCATTCTGTAACTTAAGGATGTTACATGTTACTCATGTTTAACGCCCTGCTGTACTGCAGTATGAATATAACCTTCTCACTCCTCCACAAATCTGCACACTTTTCCATGCCTGAGATGCAATGCCCTCACATCTCATCTCTATTTAAATTTGCTCATTGTTCTGGAACCAGAGTATATCTATAGGAAAACTTCCCATAGTTAGCCCAACTAGAAGGAAGCTCAAGTCCTTTACTCTGAGCTTCTCTCCACCCCCTGATGCATCCCTAATGAGGTAAACATCCATTGGTAAATAGAAGAATTGAGAATATATGGCTCAGTTCCATACTCCTTCTTCTGGGTAGCTTCCTGCCCCATTCAGTGCAACCAGCTATGGCATGAATCTTAGGGGTTCATTGTTAGAAGCCCAAATTAGCTAAGACTTTAAAATGCATCTGTCAACCTGTCTTTTATCAAGAAAGAAGGTGAACCTGGCCAATATCAGTGGTTGAGCATTGGCCTATGAACCAAGAGGTCACAGTGAGATTCCCGGTCAGGGTACTTGCTGGGTTGTAGGCTTGATCCCCAGTGTGGAACGTGCAGGAAGCAGCCAACCCATGATTCTCTCTTGTCATTGATGTTTCTATCTCTCCCTCCCTCTCCCTTCCTCTCTGAAATCAATAAAAATATATTTTTTAAAAAGGTGACATTTTGGCCTTCATCTTTACTATTTCTCAACTTGTACAGAACCTAGGAAGGCCTTTTCAGATGCCCCTACATACACGAATGTCTAGCTCTTCTTTAAGAACCTTACTGACTACGCTGGGCATTGTGTGAATGTCTCTGAGTGTACTTAGCCATCATCAGCTAGACTATAAATTCTTTCTGAACAGGAAACATGTTTTTTACTTATTTATATTCTACACAGGATTTAAAGCATTTGATAGTACATGCTGATCATTTGAAAAAGATGTAGTATTTTTCTCCTGGGAACTACTCTGTATAATACAATTAATCACAGCATTGTAAACATATATTTTTATAGGGATGAGCAATCAGACATCCTATATAATACAAGGCTAATATAAAAATCGACCGAACAGCAGAACAACCGGTCACTATGATGTGCACTGACCACCAGGGGGCAACGCTCAACAGAGGAGCTCCCCCCTGGTGGTCAGTGCACTCCCACAGAGGGAGTGCTGCTTAGCCAGAAGCCCTGAGCCGGGCTCACATCTGGCGAGCACAGTGGCGGTGGTGGGAGCCTCTCCCACCTCCACAGCAGGCGGACATCCCCCAAGGACTCCTAAATTGTGAGAGGGTACAGGCCAGGCTGAGGGATCTGCCCATCCCCTGAGTGCACGAATTTCATGCCCTGGACCTCCAGTCCTTAATAATTAAAAAATGACACTGTGGATTATTCCCTCCTAAGTAAATATTTATAAAAGGCATTGCATGCTTTCCAGCCTTACTAAATGTCATATGCCCAACTGTACTTACCTTTCTTCATTGGCACAGTGTTACCAACATGATCAGTTACGTTATCTTACCTTACCAGAGATAAGCTAGAATAAAGACGTCTACTCAGTTGATCAAAATAGAGAAAACTTACCCAAAGTGGCCTGAGAGAACAACATTGAGAGGACACAAGTTTGGAGCTAGAACAATAGTGCTTATCATGAAATCCCAAAGGACTAAGAAAAGGCAGTGAAACAAGATGTCACTATCAGCAGCTAAGGGATTCAGAACAAGAATCAGGATTAAGAATGAGTCTAATAGAATGGCTTAGAACAAGTATGATGATGCTCACTTCCTACTTCCAGGAATGAGGGTGTGTCTTAAAGAACTTAAAGGGATGCTCAGCATCTATGTCAGCTTGCAAGATTAGAAAGTTTTATCAGGTATCTCTCTCTCTCTCTCTCTCTCTCTCTCTCTCTCTCTCTCTCTCTCTCTCTCGGTAAGATTGAAATGTGCAAGATACAGAGTTTTGCCATTTTGCATGGGTTCAAAAGAAAAAACAATGTCATTAATTTGGCCCCCATTCCTTATAACAGAATTTAAAAATTCCTTGTTTTGTGTGGTAAAATTCTATGTGATTGCTATTATAGTGAAGTGTTGGTGAATAGATGATAAAATAGATACCGAAAAAGGGCTTCCAAGGTTGCCATACATGCATTAGTTCCAGATTCTTGAGGGAAGAGGGAAAAACCACCATTTCTTCCCTAGAGATTTCTCAGGTCAAACTGCATGTTCTGAAGACAAAATACTAACTATAACACCAGCTACTTTTTATTGAATACTGGCTATTTGCCAGGCACTGGGCTAAGCGCTTACATTTATTATCTCCCATTATTCTCTGAGGTGTACTGCTATTAGCATTTCTGGTTTGCAGATAAGGATGCTGAGGCTTAGAAGGGTTGCGTGTGTCAGATATTGTTTATTATTTATCTGATGTCTAGTCTCCCTTCTTCTGTGCATAGAAAATAGTTTTTTTTAATTATTTTTGTAGAATGATGATATGCTTAGCCCTAGAAAATAGTACTTGTGCCTTGGCCCGGTAGCTCAGTTGGTTAGAGCATCATCCCCATAGCCAAGGTTGTAGGTTCAATCTCTGGTCAGGGCATATACAAGAATCAGCCAATGAGTGAGTGACTAAGTGGAACAACAAATCAATGTTTCTCTCTCTTTCTCCCTCTCTCAAAATCAATTAAAATTTTTTTAAATAAAATATTTGCCTAAGGCAGCAATCAACTCCCTGATTTCCCAAACTTACCTCCCTTTCAGGTAGAGATGTTCATGTGACCCAGATGAGATATAAGGATGCTTAAGAATTCCGGGAAATTTTTCCCTTTCTGATAAAGGAGGACATGTTAGCATTCTTCCTTCTCTCTGAGTGCCAATGTCAGAGCTGGAACTATAGTTGGAATAATGTCGTAGCTGAACTATCTTCTGACCATGAGAGAATGATCTAAATTTTCTCAGAAAGCCTATTATTAAGCTGCTGGGCCAATGAAGCAACCATGGATCTCTAAACCTTTCAATAAACAAAAACAAATTTGTCATTGTGGTAGGGATTTCTATTATTCATAGCTAAATGTAACCCTGACACAGGGATTTTCTGAAAATGAGATATAAGATGTGAAAGCATGTCAATGCAAGAGCTCATAAATGAAAAGCCATGCCTGTTTACTCATGCCTATTGAGAACTGTAATAATGCAAATAGAAGATAAATAAGACTGATTCCTTGTCTTCAAGAGTTAGCAATAGACACAGTATAACATTAATATGTTAATATAGAAATAGTAGATTACATAAATGCTGAGATCCAGGATAAAAGAACAAAAATATACAGATTAAAATCAGCTACATATAGGTATTCAAGGGAGTGACTTTTTTAAAAATGTATTTTTATTTATTTCATAGAGGAAGGGAGAGGGAGAGATAGACACATCAATGATGAGAATCATTGATCAGCTGCCTCCTGTACATCCATCCCCCACTAGGGATCAAGCACACAACCCGGGCATGGGCCCTGACTGGGAATCGAACCATAACGTCCTGGTTCATAGATCGATGCTCAACTACTGAACCACACTGGCCAGGCAAGGGAGTGACTTTTGAGCTAGCTCTGCTTAGGAAAGTAGTATCAATTAGTAGAATATAGTGACAAGACTAAAGGCCTGTAGATGTTACATATAAAAGTGTAAAAATAAGAATAAGGGTGCATAAAACAGACAAGCATATTTGCTTGCTAGAGCAAAAAGTCTGAGAATAATTTGTAAAAGGTTATACAAGAGGTAGGAAAGAAGTATGGCTCTGAAGGGCTGCCAAAGGACTTTGGGT
Organism: Myotis nattereri; assembly: GCF_964212035.1. Lineage (NCBI taxonomy): Eukaryota > Metazoa > Chordata > Mammalia > Chiroptera > Vespertilionidae > Myotis > Myotis nattereri. The sequence continues at coordinate 58,840,739 of NC_138080.1, read as the reverse complement.
TCATATATTTGATAAATTTATATAGGAAATATAGAATTAGTATACATATTTACAGAAAGTTACATGATGAAACATTGTTTGTATACCTTTATTTTAAAATAAAGACCAAGGGTCCATCTGGGAGTTTCCTGCAGTTGGCCTAGAATGATGTGAATTGGGTGAAACCAAAAGTGATAATGTGGAATCTGCAGGACTTGAGGTTACTGAGTATGAAAAGATGAGAGGAGTAAAAATTACACCAGTTAAACAACTGACAATTTCAAGAAAAAAAAATCACTTTTTCTTAACAGTTCAGTTGACTTAAAAAAAAAAATAAAAGAAAACTTATGAGAAGTAGCATCCTATTAGTCACTGAATGCTGCCTTAAAAAAATATGCACTATCTTAAAATAAATAGTAAAATTCCTTTGCTTTGTCTTTGGTAAACACCTGAGTATAACAATAGTTGGATGGAGCATTGTCATTCATTCTCCTTTTATTGAGGCTACCCTCGATTTCATTTGTCTTCATATCCATCTAACATGTGATTCTTATAAATGTTAACAGTTGAAAACAAACAGCTGGCTGAACTCTCTGCTTCAGTCTTTTGGATAATTTGCTTCTTGGTGAGTGATCAGTATTTTGATACTGCCGTAGTAACAACAGGAAATGATCTGTTAAAATCTGGATGGCCAACTACTGATCAATGCCAGGGTAAAGAGGAGAGCTAGTCTCAGAATAAAGTCTATAAAAACAGTTTGGGGAATTATTTCCAGGACCACAGGAGGAGAATCGTAATTTGCACTCAACATTGGAAAAGCAAATGCCTAGTGGAAGAACATCTTAGGGTGATCACAGAACTGCATCAATGGGAAGCTGACAGCCACAAATGCAGTACTTACTAGTAAAAAGACTGCCATGGTAAACGCTAGGGCTACAATTACACATGATGTGAAATACCAATTTCTGAAAGAATAATTCACTTAGAAAAAGGTTTCATAAGCAGGTAGAACTCTCCTAAAATTGGTCTAGATAATAGTACTAAAAAATAATTTTAACTTTTCAGTTGGCCATTGATTATAGACTTTTCCTTAGATTTATAGTTGGGGAAGATCTAATTAATTAGCCTTTGGATTTGTGCTGATATAATAAATCATTATCATGGATAATTAATAAACTAATCCTCAAGGATTTCTTCTTCATCATCTTCCTCTCTCTAAGGCTTTCTGGACAGCACTGCACAGAAACAGATGTGACTAAATGGCAGACCACAATGCAAATTTTGCAAATTTTATCATTTTAAGAAGGTACCTAATTAAATAAACCAATTACCAATAATTCAATAAAAAATAATACATAAGCCATTTTATTAAGAAGTTTATATAGTAACAATTTTCTAAAACACTAGAAACATCAAATATTTGTATTTGAGTCATAAAATTTTATTTGTTGTTTTTAATCCTCACCTGAGGATATGATTTTCTTGATTTGAGAGAGACATTGATCTGTTACCTGCTATGTGAGCCCTGACTGGGATCAAACCCACAACCTTTTGGTGTAAGGGACAACGCTCTAACCAAATGAGCCACCTCGCCTGGGTAAGTCATAAAAATTTATACTCATTAAATTTATGCTGTAGTGTATTAATCTGTACTAAATTAGTAGTCATAATGGCTAGAAGAACAGAAGACATTATGTCTAAAATTATTTTTCAAGAGTTGTCCATGTTTTAATTGTTGGAACCTTTTAAACAAGAGTAAATGTACCAAACATCACTTGATACCAAACATACAAATCACCTGTTTCAAATTAACTGTTGTTACTTAGATATAAACAATGATAGTCTGGATTCAAGAAAAGGTATGAAAAGTGAATAACCAGCTGATATCTCAATAGTCTTTCTTTCCGAAATTCCACCTCCTTCACAATGTCTATTTTGCTTTACCTCTAATTTCCTGGACAGGAAGTCAATTCCCTTCTCCTCTACACTCCCATTCAGCAATTCGAGATATTACCACTCTAATTTCTCATTTGGTTGTTTAGAGGACTATTATTTCCCCTAGTAGGGCTGAAAACAACTAGAAAGCAAGGTCCACATGAGATTTATCTTAGTTTCTTTATTACATCTAATTCAACACCCAGTATTTATTAGTTTGATGTTTTTTGTTGTTGTTGTTTTGTTTTTAAATATATTTTATTGATTTTTTACAGAGAGGAAGGGAGAGAGATAGAGAGTTAGAAACATCGATGAGAGAGAAACATTGATCAGCTGCCTCCCGCACACCCGCCACTGGGAATGTGCCCGCAACCAAGGCACATGCCCTTAACCAGAACCGAACCCGGGGCCCCTGAGTCCACAGGCCAACGCTCCATCCACTGAGCCAAACCAGCCAGGGCAGTTTGATGTTTTTTTAAGAGTTGTCTATTATGCCGGATCGGTATGGATCAGTGGTTCGACCCCCAGCCCGGTCAGAGAGTGCACAGGAGGCATCCCATCGATGTGTCTCTCTCACATTGATTTTTTTCTCTCTCTCTCCCTCCTCCTTCTTTCCCTTCCACTCTCTCTAAAACAATCAATGGAAAAAAATATCCTTGAAGAGTAACAACAACAAAAATTAGTTGTCTATTAGTGTTCAATAAACTACTATGTTTTAAAATTCCAGTTTTATGCAGTTTCTTATGACAATACTTCCTCAGCTAATAAACTGATTTAAAAGTTTTATACTTAGATTAGATGTAACATTTAAAAATTCTAATCTTATAAATGCCATTTAATACTAAAAAATGTATACTCATTACAAATGAATCAGTGAATTTGTTGTTTCATTAACTGTTAAAATGGCTTTTTAATCTTTGTTTTTAATTCTCAAATCCTATACAGTAAGAAATAAATTTATCCATGTTGTTGCATGCATTAATTGTTCATTCATTTTTATTGCTCAGTAGTATTCTACTGTATGGATATACCACAATATTTCTATTATCCTATTAATCAATACTGTGTTATTTTCAGTTTTGAGATGTTACAAATAAACCTACTATGAATATTCACATACAAGTCTTTATATAAACATATGCTTTCTTTTCTTTTGGGTAAATAACTAGGAGAGGAATGGCTGGGTCCCATAATTAGGTGCATGTTTAAGAAACTACTAAACTGTTTTCCAAAGTGGTTATGCATTAATTATATCCTCACCAGCAGTGTGAGGTTCAGTTCCTCCCTATCTTTGCTAACCATTGCAATTGTCTTTTTAATTGCAGCCATTTTAAAGGCTATGAAATAGTATCTTATTATGGTTTTAATTTGCATTTCACTAATGTCCAATGAACTTTAGCACTTTTCACACACTCATTTACAAGTCATATGTATTCCGTGGTAAAGTGACTGTTCAAAACATTTGTTCACTTTTAATTGGATTGTTTTCTTACTGTTGAGTTGTAAGAGTTCTTTATTCTAAATACAAATCCTTTGTCAGATAATCTGTACTTTCAATAGAGAAATGTAACACTTTTAGATAATTATGCTTTGTTATTATAACACACAGTCTATCTGTACTTTAAATAATCCTTATAATAAGGTTAAGCATTATCTCTGTAATCCGCGGGTACCAAGTTTTCCCAAGCCTAATATTTAAGACTTCAGTCTCTCCAGTAATGCAAGAACCACTACGGAATTTTTCCCAAACAAGAGCCAATCTGGAGAAGTTCTGTGGCTAAACACCCTCCCTAAAAGTGACAGATATAGAAAAACAGTATGCAAAATAAAATCTACTCATTTTAAACCTTGGACAGAAAACATATTTAAGCTCCTCTAGTATCTTTTTTTAAAAAATATATTTTTATTGATTTCAGAGGAGAGGGAGAAAGAGATAGAAACATCAATGATGAGCGTCACCAACAGGCTGCTTCCTGCATGTCCCACACTGGGATCGAGCACTCAACCCAGGCATGTGCCCTGACTGGGAATCAAACCGTGACATCCTGGTTCTTAGGTCGATGCTCAACCACTGAATCACACTGGCCAAGCAGTTCCTCTAATATCTTTTTTTCCCCCTCTAATATCTTTTTATATATCAAGAATAATTTCATACATGAAAAAAATTTTCATGATACATATTTATCCCTTGGAATGTGTTAGTGCCAAGACACAAATCTGAAACTAACTCGTATAGCAGCACTAGAATTAGGATAACAGCCGATTATACTGGCAATCTCTGACATGGTATCAGGATATAGACAGCCCTAGGGTTACAAGTATCTCATGGAAGTAATTATGATACAATTGACAATATTCCCTAATCAGAGTGGTTCTCATCAGACACTTTATGCTAAGCTTATTTGACACAGTTTTTGTTAAAGGCCCAGTATTAAAAGAATAAGCTTCCTCTGGATTTAAAAACAAGGAATAATTTTGGCTCATTAAAGATAGTATCTATTGATAAAACATAGGCTTGTTCTCAAACATGAAATAAAATTATTACTCTAATGCATGATCATTATATAAAATAATCACCTGGTTAGTAAAAAATTATTCAAATCCTAAAATTTTCAGTTCAACTGGTTTTCTTTTGGAATGAGGAAAAATTTAATGATTGGCTTCAAATTTTTTATTTTTTTAATTGATTTTAGAGAGAGGAAGGGGGAGAGAAAGAAAGAGAGAAAGGGAGAAAAAAAAACATCGATGTGAGAGAGAAACAGCAATCGGCTGCCTCCTGCAGGCATCTGGACTGGGGATCACACCTGCAACTGGGTATGTGCCCTGACAGGGAGTCAAACCTGCAGCCTTTTGGTGTGTGGGACAATGCTCCAACACCTGCCAGGGATCAAATTCATTTTTAATATAAAATATGTGAGTGTTATTATATGTTAAAGAAAATAAAGACAGTATGACCCAAATGTTATTTTTTAAAGCTAATATAAAATACTTTTCAAAGCATACAAAAACTGTAAAACAGCTGAGGATTTTTCAATAAAGATACCAGATATATTTACTGACCAGAGAACACAAAGATATGTTTAATGACTTCTGTTTCCAGGTCACCTTATTGAACGATACATCATGAAATCAATAGTTGTACATCTAGGAAATTTACCAATGGAGCTCTCTTCCACTGGTGTATATATTTTAATTTGTCTCATGTGGGTGTCTCTTCCGTTTTGGTGATTGGCTAGAACAGCAATCTGTATCATGAATGTACGAGTTGGCTTCTTATGGTTATCAGTTAAGGGAACATGAATCCAGCCACTTGGTTCCACCAATTCAAGTTGCTGCCAGGAAAAGAAAAGTAAGATTAGGTTTGTACCCAATGAATATAATTTATTATAATGAATACATTCTAAAGTTGACTTATCTGTGGATAGTGTCAGGCAGGTACTAGACTTATCAAGGTGATCATGTAACTTATATAAATGCCACTATGTTGTATACCTGAAACTAATATAATATTGTATGTCAACTATAATTGAAAAATTACAAATTTTTTAAAAATAGAATAAAAAAATAAAGTTGAGTTAAAATTAACCTCTTGCTCATCAAGAGAATGACAGTATAATAACCATTACCAGTTACTGGACACTTTTACCATGGTCTATTTCTACAGGTGCTAAACACATTACATGTACCATCTTAGTAGGGAGTCTTAGTGTTAGAATTAGACATGTATAAATGTATACATCCAATGGAAGACCATGTTGATAAAAGCAGGAAAATAATCTAACATGCTTCTGATATATTTTATTTCAAGAAATATGCCTAATACATCCAAAATCATACAACAATCAGATTCTATATAAATTATAAGAATATTAAGAGAAAATCAATTATTAAATAAGCATTAAACAAAGCTTTCTTTCTTAGGAATAGTAAGTGATTTATCTAGTCTTGATGATGATCTAAAATCTAGATTTTTAATGTTTTTAAATAAGAAATGATAGATCAATTTTTTATTTTTATTTTTATTTTTTTTAATATATTTTATTGAGTTTTTACAGAGAGGAAGGGAGAGAGATAGAGAGTTAGAAACATCGATGAGAGAGAAACATCGATCAGCCGCCTTCTGCACATCTCCTACTGGGGATGTGCCTGCAACCAAGGTACATGCCCTTGACCAGAATCGAACCTGGGACCTTTCAGTCCACAGGCTGATGCTCTATCCACTGAGCCAAACCGGTTTCGGCTAGATTAATTTTTTAAATTTAAATTTTATTTTAAACAAAAGTCCAAATTGTCCTTACTTTACAAGGAAAGGAAAACCATAAGCCAAAAGGTAAACCAACATTTCTAAAAGTTTTCCTAAAGTATAAAGTAGTTTCTAAAACATATTGTTTTTTTAATTGCTTAATTAAAGGGTACAAATGAATTATATATATGCATCACAAAAAAATATAGGTTTATCTTATCAAGACAGTCAGATGACAATGAGTGTCAAAAACTCTAACTCGGGTTCCGTGAGTTACTCTAGAAAAACAATTAAATAAAAGCCATGATATCTTCCTTTTTCTTCCTTTTCTTTTATCTTCTTTCATTCTTTTTCATTCTTTCTCTTCTCTTTCCTTCTTTATTCTTTCTTTGCTTTTTTTTTTTTAAAGAAAGAGGGTGGGTAGAGATGGGGCAAGAGAACTGTAATGACGTTAAGAAGGTAGTTGGTGTTCAAGACTAAATGATTTCCCGCTTTTAACTACAAAATATAATAATAATTGAATCTCTACCCCCATGGCATTTCGGTCAGCGACATTTTATAAACTTCCACTAGAACTAACTCAAAATGAGTGCATCAGAAACCAGATATACCTGGTTTCTATCACTAACCTTTTATTCATTCAGGCCACAAATAGTTATTGAGCACTTAAAATGTTCAAGGTATTGTTCTAAGTACAGTTAAAGCATACAAAGCATGAACCCAAAGCCTATTCCAAACCTTAAAAAAAAAAGCTTAGAAGTAGACAAACATCCTCTATGGCTTCATTCAATTTCTTCATGCATAAAGTAAAGGGATTGGACAAGTTATCATCCAATATCCCTTCCAGCTCTGACATTCAATGAGTCTGATTAAAAGAAGAAAGATGTAGTAGGCAGATGCCCACATCATTCCCCCAAACCTGTGAATATGTTAACATAGCAAAAGGGACTCTGCAGATGTAATTAAGGTAAAGATCTTGGGATGGAAAGATTATCCTGGATTACCTGGGTAGGCCCAAAGTAATCACAAGGGTCTTTAAAAGAGGAAGAGAGTCAGAGATGTGAAGAAGTAAAGGCAGGAGTGATATAACCACAAGCCAAAGAATGTGGGCAGCCTCCAGAAGCTGGAAAAGGCAAGAAATGTTTCTTCCAAAGAATCTCCAGAAAAGAATGTATCTTGCTGACACCATGATTTTAATCCACTGGAACCATTTTGGACTTCTCACTTCCAGACTGTACAGTAATAAATTTGTGTTGTTTTAAGCCACTAAAGTGTGTGGTAACTGGTTATAGCAGAAATAGGAAACTATTATAATAGACTAGAGGTCTGATGCACAAATTGGTGCAAGAGTAGGCCTTCCTTCCCCCGGCTGCCAGCACCGGATGGCACCCAGGACCCGGGCTTCCTTTGGCTGCCAGCAGGCACCCAGACCCCGGGCTTTCCTTGCAGCCCCGGCTTCGTCTGGAAGGTCGTCAGGAAGGATGTTAGCATATTACGCTTTTATTATTATAGAATATACATGGGAGTTTAGAGGAGGGAGAAAGCACTTCTGGTTGAAATAATCTATTCTCCAGGTAAATGTATAATAATGAATCTCAATAATGAACAAAAAGTGAAACCAAGATTCTAAATTCAGCTCCTTAATAATGTAATGTTTTTTGACAAATTTAAGCATTATTTCTGACAGATATGTTATTTTTAGAGTATTTTAAACACTTCAGTGTACAAAAAGCTGTATTAAGATTTTATAATATATATAACTTTTGGCATGATACATTCAGAATTATGAATGTAGTAAATTATTCAATAAATGCAAATAGTTAACTATTTCTTCTGAACATATCATAAAGTTTATTGATCTCAATCATTAAAAGTACTATATATTACAAAGAATATATATTATATATATATGGCTGTTAATGCCTCTCAGATGGCTACACCATCAACTATATTGCTTGGAAGTCATAAACACCAATTCATGTGTCTACTTCACTTCTATTGTGCCCAGTTTGAAATTCTCAGAGTCATCTCTATAAAGTTATTCTTCTTTTTTTTATTTAAGTTACTATTCTGATACTGCCATATTTAAAATTATTTCATAGATTTTTTTAAAAACCTCATGTACCTATAAATTTAAATTTTTGAAAATGATTAAAAGATTAAGATATTTAATGCAAAAAATATTTTTAAAAATATTTTAAACAGAAAATTAACAAAAGGCAAAATTTTGCCAAAATAACTCTTTTTCCCTTGCATTTCTGGTTGAACCTCAATAAATGAAAATCTCATCACCACTAAGATATATTTTTTTATTCCTCGTGTTCTTTCTGCCATCTCCCCCTTTTTGCTCCTTTCTCCACACAATCACTCATTTGAAAAGTTGTTATTTTTTAATTTTTCACCTGCTAGTTGTCTGTATCCCATTCCAATCTGAATTTTGCGCCCCCCATTGAAACCAATCTTGTCAAAGTCACCTGTGACTCCTCACTTTGCCATATCAATTCTTTAATACAGCTTAATACTATATTCTGGATTTTCCTCATCTAATAATGTGCCTGACCAATATCTATTTGTATTTGAAATTTTTAAGGCTTTTAAAGCTTTATATAATATTGTAGTTTAAACATAGTTTTGTGTACAAAAATATATAACATGGTTTACTAAAGATAAGAGAATTTTGTAAATGACAGAAAATAACTGGTAATTCAGTAAAGACATAAATTTAAAGATTGAGAAGTTAAGACATTAATGCTAAGGCAATAGAATACTTGAAATTGTCCTATATAATTGTATCCAGACCGATGACTTCAGGTACCTCAAGTGGATATATGCTGGTGATTTAAAATTTTATATCTCCTTTTTAAGAGGCAACTTCTTTTTTTTTAAATCCTCACCCGAGGATATTTTTTCCATTCATTTTTAGAGAGTGGAAGGGAGGGAGGGAGGAGGAAAGAGAGAGAAACATCGGTGTGAGAGACACACACTGATTGCTTCCCTCCCCAAACATGCCCCAACCTGGGCAAGGGATCGAACCTACAACCCAGGTTCTGTGCCCTTGACTGGGAATCGAACCCGCAACCATTAAGTCTCCAGGCAGATGCTCTAACCACTTAGTAAAACTGGCCAGGGAAAGAGGCAACTTCTGAAGGTACCAGCAAGGGAACAGCACAGCCCTGGAGTTAATGCTCATCCCTGCTTGCCTCTTCAATCTTGTCTTGAGTGGTCTTTCACCTAATTTCAGTCATATAATCTGCAATAATGCAAAAATAAATTTATACTATGAAGAAAACTGATTCTGAAAATATTCCAAAGATTAGAGATGGCAAAGAGATATTAACTGTATTTCATTAAAAATGGGTCATCTGTTGTGTGTATCTGCAAAAACAATATTTTAATTAACTGAAATGAAATGAATTGCTTGAAAAAATAAGAAAACAAGAGAGAGAAAATAAGAAATCTGGTTAACTCGATAAAGGAGGTACCACAGCTAATAAATGTGAAGTCAGAAGAGAGAACAGAGAAGAAAAATATGAAAGAACCTAAGAGCACCTCCCAGAACTGAAAGACAAGTGTCTCCTCACTGATGGGATCCACTGAGCACCCAGCACAATGACGGAAACATCACACGTGCACGCGCGCGCACACACACACAACTATGGTATAGCTCGTGAAATTTCTAAACATCAAGGATAAAGAGATTATAAAAGCTTCTACAAAGAACAATAGGTCACATGCAAAGCATCAAAAATCAAGTGCTCCTTAACATTTACACTGAAAACTATGAGGCAATGGAGAATGTGCTTAAAATTAATAAAAAATTACTTCCAAACTAGAATTCCATACCCAGCCAAATCATCCTCAAGGGTGAGATTAAAATTAAGTTTTCAGTCATGCAAGGCTTCAACAATTTTACCTCCCATGTGGAGTATGCATTCCACCAAAATAGGAAATAAATCAAAAAAGATGACGACCTGGGATCTAGAAAACAAGAGATCAACCAAAGAGAAGGTGAAGGAAACTCCCAGGATGATGTTGAAGGGGTATTGTAAGAAGACAGCTGTTAGTCCAGGTCCTCTGAGAAACAGACACCAAGACATGAATAGATGTACCAGGTATTTATAAGGGCAAATGTCTTTGACTGACAAGGGGAGGGAGCCAGGGAAGGCTGGAAAAGCTGTCAGACAGTGATGCAGGGCTGAGCCCAGGGGAAGGAGACAGGGAAGGAAGGAAGGCTGGGTGGACCATGTTAGACTGAATGCAGTTCCAGCAAACGTTGGGCAAGGCTCTCAGGGACTCCTGAAGCCCAAGCTGCCTGTCAGGATTCCAGAGTCCCCAGGAATAAGCCTGGTTTATTACCCCTGCTGTACTCCCTCAATGGCTGGTGGAAGGCATGGTCTTGCACTAGCGGTGGTGATGGATTTCAGAGAGCAGTTGGGGCCATCCGTCAGTCACTCCTATGGATCATACTTCTAAGAAGAACCTTCTCATGGCCATCTATGGTAGCTCTGTCATGTGTTACTCTTGGCCTAACCTAAACTACATTTCCCAGGATTCCCTTCCTCACATGTTTCTGGTGAGATGGGACGTGAAATATTTTCATACATGAGTAGGAGGGCACAAGTGAAGCAGCAGCCATTTTGTTTTTCACACTCAAGTTGAGGTAGGAGCTCTTGTAGATCACACATGTTACTATCTGCTGGCTCACTTCACTGTCATGGGACAACAGCTGGGCCCATGGACTTCAACCTCCAGCATCATGACAGGAAAACAGCTTACAGATTTATTTAATCAACTCCTACTTGTGTAAGGTAAAATCCCTGTAATAAATCCCTTATTACATACTGCCACACATGTCCCCTACACACATATATACAGACACATATATATGCTGTACACACACACACACCCCCTAGTGCTCTGCTTCTCTGATTGAACGTATACTGACACACTGACACAGTAGCTGAGCTGGAGGTCCAGAAAGAACGTTTCCCAGAAAAAAAAGTTTCCAAGCCCTGGCTGGTATGGCTCAGTTGGTTGAGCATTGTCCCGTGCACCAAAAGGTTGCTGGTTCAATTCCCAGTCAGGGCACATACCCAGGTTTCAGGTTCAGTCCCAGGTAGGAGTGCATGCTGGAAGCAACTGATGAATGTTTCTCTCTTTCTCTTTCTCACTCTCTTCCCCTCCCTCCCTCCTACTCTCCTTCTCTCCCTCCTTCTCTTCCTCTCTCTAAAAAAATCAATAAAAACATATTTTAAAATAAAGGAAAAAAATGTGGATCCAAGAGAGTATATGTGACTGTTTCAAAGAGTATTTTATAGATCTTTCAGAGAATTTAGATAACTGATAACATTTTTTTTTAATTAAGGTGGGAAATGAGGCAACTACTAATTCCAGAAAAATAAAATTATGTCTAAAAAGGAAATTTAAGCATAGAACATGACATGAATCAGGTATCAACAATATGTGGTCATAATAATGAAAATGTGCATAATGATTTCAGCAAATACCATGAAAAACTATACTAAGAAGATGAAGAGAAGGAAAGTTTATTAGGGAAGAAATGAGATTATAGAGCTAAGTCCTGATGTTTCACAGTAAGATATCATTAGATCATGTCTTTAAATACAGATATGTACATACACCTTATTTAAAATTCTACATGTCTATTACAGATATCTGTGTACAAATGTTATTTAGAAATTAAAGCAAATAAGGCTAAAATAACTAAGAGATTGCTCCCAAGGATTGGGATGGGGATGTTAGATAGGGAAAAAAGTGCTATTGTTATAAATGCTATTGCAGTCCTTTCAGACTTTTAACATATGTACATATGTTTTATTGTGTAAAAGTATATTTAAACCTTAAAAATTAAACTTAAAAAGGTGATAAAATATTTTTTAAAACTAAAGAAATTACCACAAAAAGTTAGCACAGTGGTTACCTCTACAGGATAGGGAAAGGATTGTGACAGGGAAGGGAAGAGGGTATACTCCCAGCTTCTGGGATGCTCATAAAGTTCTATTTCTTACATTAAAAAGTTATATACACATATAAACTGTATATGTATGTTTTATGGACTTTGGGGAGGAGGGAGTGCCAAGTACACAAAAGAAACAACTGTAGAATCTCCAGCACACAGTTGCAGAACTTCTCATGCTATAAATGAGGTATAGCTTTTCCCAAGACCCTGATATTCCAGGTAAATTATGATTTGCTATTAAGTGGGCTCTAAAATAAATAAATGTACATTTCCCTTACATTTGATATTTATGTTTTATCCTAGAATAAAAATGAAAATGAAACAGAATTTTTGTATGTACAGTTGATATGAGAAAACTTTATGCAAACATATACAAATTTGGCCTGGCCAGTGTGGCTCACTGGTTGAGTGTCGACCCATGAACCAAGAGGTCACTGATTCAATTCCCAGTCAGGGCACATGTTTCTTTCTCATCGATGTTTCTAGCTCTCTATCCCTCTCCCTTCCTCTCTCTAAAAATCAATGAAAACATCTATATATATATATATATATATATATATATATATATATATATATACACACACACACACACACACACACACACACACACACACATATATACATACATACACACAAATTTAGACTTTTCACATGCATGAGTAATTCTTAAGGTATAGCAAATTAAAAAGTATAGTCATTCCATCACCTTAAATCTTAATAGTAAATTCTCAAAATAAGGAGAGGTTAAAGACAGCCTTTATGTACACAAGTCGGTAATATATCTAAGGCTGTTTGATGGCTTACCACTAGATTATAAACCGCTGAAAAATAGATGGGGGAAATGAGGAATTTAAGATCCCCAAAAAATCACTATAAAATACTTTTTATATAAATCATTTGACCACTAAGTAAATAATTGCTTATTTTAAAAGTCCAGTAGAAGCAAAAGGAGACCCAATTACTTTTTTAAAAAAAGTTCAGTAGAAAAATAAAGCCTTTAAAAAATATTTTCACAATCAAGAACTGCTAAAAAACTAAGGCAAGACTTATGAGGAGCAAGTGACAAAATCAGCAGATTTGATTAAGAGACAAACAAAGATTCTTACTGCAAGGACATCACAGTTCCATGCAGGTAATGAATACAAAGCAGAATTCTAACTGCAATATAATCCTAAATACATTTTAAGTAGATGTGGAGCTCTGAAGGGGACTGGAAAGAAAGATAATGGGAAGTATTTAGGAGTGGATGAGAGAGACATCCATTAATTAAGGCTGAATCCACCAAATTTTCTGGCTTTATAACTTTTCCTTTTCTATGAAATAATCATAGTTGAGTTTTACTCCACATGTACTGATTTTACTCCAGCCTTGCAATAGCTCTATAAAATATACTATTTTCACCTTCATTTTATACACAAGAAACCTGAGGCACAAAGAAGCTAGCTTTCCAAGCTTCATAGTTAGGCTGCAGAGCAGAAACTCACATGACTCCAAAGCCCATGCTCTTGGATCTTTATCAACTCAAAGATATAAATGTATAACCAATAGTTACTAGTATATGTAGCTAAAACTCCCCAATTTCATGAGATTACAAAGAAAAGCATACTAGTAGGTACTTTTATATTACCAGTTTTCAAGGCCTTGCACCTTTCAGCCACCATTTACTAAGCTGTTACCATATGCCAGATATTTGATATATATGTATATATTTTTAAATATGTTTTTATTGATTTTAAAGAGAGAGGAAGGGAGAAGGAAAGAGAGAGAGAAACATCAATGAGAGAAACATCAATCAGCTTCCTCCTGCAAACCTCCTACTGGGGATCAAGTCTGCAACCTGGGCCTGTGCCCTGACCAGGAATCAAACCTGCAACCTCTCGTTACATGGGATGATGCTCAACCAACCAACTGAGCCATACTGCCCAGGGCAACATACATTTGTTTTAATCATCCCAACACCACAGCCCTTATTTGTAGCTGAGAAACCTTAAGTTCAGAGAGGTTATATAATATGTTCAGGGTTACCTAGCCAGTGCAGGATTAAGTCAGGATTTGAAAATAATTTCCTACCAAAACTCTGAACATCAAAGTATTAAAGTAGTCTTTGAGTATGTCTGCCTGAAATAAAAATAAAACAAGAATATATTCTAATATTAGAACAAGTGAATAAATATCAGAAATTCAAAAAGCTATAATCCTGTATATTCTTTAAAGACAGGTGGAACTCTGAAGGGGATTGGGAAGAAAAGAAGTGAAAATCTCATGACCCTCACTGTTTCCCATTAGTTATGGGGCCTCGACATAAAGCATGACAATGGGAACACACAAAGTGCTTGTTACAAGTCCAGACAGAGGTGAAAACCCAACACACACCTCTAGTTATATTAAAGATTAAATGCGAGCATCTCTGGTATTCTCAAAAACAAGTTTTCAAAGCAGCTGGACTAACTACCACCCCCCAACACACACACACATTCTGCTTGCAAGATCTGTGATTTCCATTGGTCCCTTAACTCATATTTATAATAAATTTTGTTTGTAAAAGTACAAAAAGCCACCTCATAATTTACTTTCAAGTGTTTCTGCAAATCTAAAACATCTGTCTAGAATAGTTAAGGTGGAATTATACAAAATGAATATTTTAGAGTAAGAAGTAATGAACTGTATTTAATATGAATTTTTAAAGTACTAAACTAACTCCACTACTTATTACATAGATGTTATGAAGTTTGATTTCATCTTGATGTAAATTACTATCATTTTGAGAAAAATGTTAACCTGTTTCCTCAAACAGCAATCAATGACAACTGAGTAGAAAAGTAAAGACATTCCTGTTCTATTCACAAGCGCCAGTGGACAGGCCGGTGGGGAAATGGCAGTGTGCCAAGTTGCCCTGTGAGCAATTAGGCTTCCTGGCGATCAGGAGACTCAGGCGTCTTAGGCCCTTACAAAACTAGCAAGTTAAGGAACTGATGCCTTTCCTCCCCTTTCCTGGAGGCACATGCCAGATATAACTTGTTTAGATGACAATCTTTTCTACCTATAGGACTAAAAAAAAAAAAGGTGAAGACTAATAAAAAGCACACTGAGGAGAATCACGTTAGAGATTAGCAAGTATCATTGCCTACTGGACCTACTGACTAACTGTAACTGGTCCCACATAGACAGTAACCTCATT